>NC_083882.1:36232500-41032500 GCF_032452875.1 Bos javanicus | reverse complement strand
AAGCTATGACAAGCCTAGATAGCATATTAAAAAGCAGAGGCATCACTTTTCTGACAAAGGTCCATCTAGTCAAAGCTATGGTTTTTCCAATAGTCATGTATGGATGTGAGAGCTGGACCATAAATAAGGCTGAGTGTCAAAGGATTGATGCTTTTGAACTGTGGTGTTGGAGAAGACTCTTGAGAGTCTCTTGGACAGCGAGGAGATCAAACCAGTCAATCCTAAAGGAAATCAACCCTGAATATTCATTGGAAGGACTGATGCTGAAGCTGAAACTCCAGTACTGTGGCCACCTGATGCAAAGACCTGACTCATTGGAAAAGACCCGGATGCTGGGAAAGACTGAGGGCAGGAGGAGAAGAGAGCAACAGAGGATGATGTCCTTGGATGGCATCATCGATTCAATGGACATGAGTTTGAGCAAACTCCAGGAAATAGTGGAGGACAGGGAATCCTGGCATGTTGCAGTCCATGGGGCGGCAAAGAGTCAGACATGACTGAGTGAACAGCAAAAACAAAGCTCAACTCAGTCATTAGTCTCAAAACCTGAGAAGAAATATCTGGAGAAGAGGAAAAGGGAAGTATCTGCGTAAGAACAGCCTGAATACCGGTCAGAGACAAACTGTGGAAGAGTAAGCATCCTCCATCTAAAAAACGATGTGCAAGCACTCTGTGCTGCCTCAGCTGTGAGGCAAGTGCAAGGTGCTGTCTGCTTCAAGGATAATCAGTATTTCTGCTGTCTGGATCACTGGAGACAGGATCCATGACCCCAATGCATTTTTCCATCTTTAATGCATTTTTCCATCTTTAACGTATATTATTCTATGAATTTTTGATGTTTCAATCTGTGTACTTTGGGGAGAATGACGGTGATTACAAAAGAGTACTTTCATTCTCCTGGGCGAGTGATAGATGGCTGGCTTCCAAGCATGCTCCCCCACAGTAGGGAGACGCCAAGGGGGCATCATGCTCGCTGTGAGCTGCTCTTACATCCACCGCTTCTGAAAGACAGGCTAAATCCTTTCAAGACAGAAAGCTGTGGGTTTGCCTCTTCCTGATTTCGTCAATTATCCTTAGGCTGCTCTGCTTTGTACAGTTATGGAGTGGTTATTTGGGATTAAAGGAGCAATTGAATCTGTATCAAAAATAAGTTTGAGATTCTTCGCCTCCCTGACAAATGTGTTATTACTGCCTTCACAAAGAGGCATTTACCTGTCTGTCAGAAATACACTTTGTTTTCATTTTGTGTGAAATTCTCTTTTACCTCCGAGGACGCATCTGTGAAATAAAACGAAGGATTCTAACAGACATTTCCCAAGGAGAAGCACGAGCATTCACCCTGCTTATGCGGGTCCTGGCCTCAGAGCAGCACCATTTGCTGATAAAATTCAGTCCTGGCCCCACACGCTTTAAAAATAGAACCCTGTGGATTCCCTTCATTTCCAAGGTCCCCGCTACTGCCCTCATTCACACACTATTTGAGAGATTCCTTTCCCGAACGTTCTCCCGAGTTTTTCTGGAAATAAGTGTTTGGCATTTAAAGGGGGGAAGCGGGGTAGCTCTGTGATGGCTGAGTTTCTACCTAATTAAGATCCTGGGACGTGGGTGCTCTCCTATTTCTGAAATGTGCTCAGAATTACAGTGCATCTTCCTTTGAGTGAGTCATCCAGTTTCCAGGCTATCATCTCTCTCGCTTCATGAAAACCTTTAAAGTGTGTTGTCAAGAGTCAGCTCAAATGTGTGGTAATACCTACCTAGAGTTTTCCATTTCCAGACTGCTTTCACATCCACTACCTCTTTTGAACCTTTTAACAATCTCAGGAGGTGATGTTTTCCCACTTTCCAGATCAGAACATGAAGTCCTGGGGAGGATAGGGGTCTTGCCAAAATCAACAACACTACAGATGGACTAACCCAGCTCTCCTGAGTCAATAGGCTGGACTTCTTCCACTGCCAAAGTGAAACCATTACTAATTAGACAAAAGTTATGGGAGAGAGGCCTGGACCCAGATGTGTGTTGGGCATGCCCACAGTTTCCTGGGGGATTCTAACATGCAGACAAGGTTGAGGCCAGCTGCGTTCTCCCATCCATCCCTTCTCCATACTTGGCCCTGGGCTCAGGGTTTACAGTGGAAGTAATGACTTTTGACATAGGAAGAGGCTAGTGCTTTGTGTATGTAAGTGGGAGGCTGTGTTGGGGAAAGAGATAGGAGGAGAGGGTCTAATCTGCATACATATCATAGGAACTCTGAGAAGTCAGAGATAATGGGGTCCCTCTTCCTTAAGTATCTTATCCTTACCAAGAGAAACACTGAAGGGGTTTGGAGAAAGGTGGTCAGACTATAGCCACAAATTTAAGACTGTCTTTGCATTTTGTACATTGATCTTATCTCAGAGTTTCTCAACCTCTGCACCATTGACACTTGAGGCCAGGTAAGTCTACTGTGGCTTTCCAGGTGACTCAGTGGTAAAGAAACTGCCTGTGATGCAGGAGATGTGGGTTCAATCCCTGGGTCAGGAAGATTCCCCTGGAGAAGGAAATGGCAACCCACTCTAGTATTCTTGCCTGGGAAGTCCCATGGACAGAGGAGCTTGGCGGGCTACAGTCCATGGAATCGCAGAAGAGTCACAGATGACTCAGCAACCATACAGCAATAGCAAGTCTTTATTGTGTCTGCTGTCGTGTGTGTTTTAGGAAGTTGGGCGGCATCCCTAGCTTCAACCCATTAAAGCCAGAAGCATCCCCCACTTCCCCAGTTGTGACAGCTAAAAATGTCTCCAGATATTCCTAAATGTCTCCAAGGGAAAAAAAATCGTCCTTCCCTGTTGACAACTACTGCCTTATTTCATCGTGTTAAATGTACGCATATCGGCCTCCCTTTAACTGTGGGCTACTTGAAGGCAGGGGCTGTGTTGTCTGTACTCACCTCTCTAATCCCCCAACCTGGCAGCACACAGTAGAGACCTCATAATTCATGGCAGCCACTTAAACTGAACTATTGTTCCCAGGGTTTGTACTTCACAGTCCTGGTCCCTTGGTGGTAGTTCATTAGAGAAAAGATAACTCAAACTCAGCCAATCAGATTATCCCTCTTGTTGGAACTGAGACTGATGGACTCTACGTCAGCATCAGGGCTCATTTTTTACACAGATGAGTTGGGAGCTGGGAGCAGCCTCTTGCATTATCACATGAACCGAGACGCAAAGAAAGCCAATCCTACAAGAAATAAGAATTAAACACATTCAAGCAGAGACTAGGGAATAGATGAAGCACTTCTGGGTCCATGATGGTTTTGCCAACACTGCCTGATGGTTTTCACAGTCCATTCCCAAAGCCTGGCTGCCTTCCTGCTCTTGGGTTCTAGGAAACATCCCCCCATCTTTATAACGAACTGCTTTTTTGTAAGTAAAATAACTTGACTTGGATTTTGAAACATGCAATCAAAGAAACCTTACTAATACATGGGATCTGGTACTGGGTAGGTAGTCAACAAACTTTGTTTAATTAATTGATGAATTAATTAATGGGCCAGCAGCCAAAAATAAAAAGTAGTAAGAGCAGCAAAGGCTTTGTCAGTAGCAGCACCACCACTGGTTACCTGAGTCCACTGGGATGGAACAATGGCTCGTCTCCCTAGATGGTGCCTGGCCCTGCCTGGAAGCAGAGGCAGATGTAGAAACTGGGAGAGAAGGAGTTCCATGGTAGAGGGAGATGTGCGATAATAAAACTTGATAGGGTGTTGACAAGAACTCTGTCCTCTGGGATCCTAATTTGAAGCATCTTTGAGTCTTTCCAAGCTGGGCCTACCCTGGGGTAACAAAGAACTGGCCTACAAAGAATCTAATCATTCACTCAGCCAAGCTGCTGCTCCTGAAGCATTTCAAGGGAACTCCCATTTTTTTAGTCATCCACAGCACAATGCAATTTTGTTCCCAGATCCCTGAGAGCCTCCCAGGATGAGCTGAGATTTCTTCTGGATGTGAGTCTGCTGCAGACTGGGATCGAGGAAAGTTCTCTCAACAGGATAGCATGCAGCTCTAAAAATCTAAGGGCAGTCAGTGAAGGGACAAAGCTGAGGTCCTATGTGACACTGAAGGCAAGCAAACACACCCCTGCATGAAGTCAGGCAGGAGAGACACAGAAGATCCCTGTCCTGCTGAAAGACCAGCAGGTGCATCTGAGTGGTGTGACAGATTCCAGCTGTAACCAGCAAGGCTCCACATTATTAAGTAACAGGAGCTCCTGACTGTGGCATCAAATAAGTGAAGTCAAAACCACGATAGCTAACATAGGAAAAGGTGCTCAACATCACTATTCATTAGGGAAATATAATTCAAAACCACAGAGAGATCCCGCTTCACATCCATTAGAATAACTACTATTAAAAAAAAAAAAAAGAAACATAGAAAATAACAAGTGTTGATGATGTGGGGAAATTGAAACTCTTGTTCATTGTTGGTGGGAACGTAAAATGGTTCAGCCACTATAGAAAACAGCATTAAAAAAGTTAAAAATAGAATTCAGTATGATCCAGCAATTTCACTACATGGTATATACATAAAAGAACTGAAAGCAGAGTCTCAAAAAGATATGTGTACACCCATATTCATAACAGCATTATTCACAATGTCCAAAAGGTGGAGATAACCTAAAATGCCTATTGGCAGATGAACTAATAAACAAATATGACAGAGCAGCAGTGGAGACACAGACACTGAGACACTTATGGACACGGTGGTGAGGGTTGGGGGAGCAGCAGAGGGTGAGATGCATGGAGAGAGTAACGTGGAAACATACATTACCATATGCAAAATAGATGGCCAATGGGAATTTGCCTCAGGGAACTCAAAGTGGGGCTCGGTAACAATCTAGAGGGGTGGGATGGGGGGAGAGCTGTTTATAAAGGATATAGTTTCTGTTTTGCAAGACGAAAAGAGTTCTGGAGAGTGGTTGCACAACCATGCGAATATACTTACCACCACCAAACTGTACACTTAAAATGGTTACGTGGCAAATTTTACATTATTTTATCACAATTTCCAAAAAACAACCACAGTAGCCAAGGGTGTCACCAACATGCCAACACTGGAGAAAGTAGAGAACTGACATCTGCTCACTGAACAGATAGCTCTTTGTGAAAGGCTCATAGCATACGGCAAACCACTGCCAGTTCAGAGTTCCAGGAGAGGGACTTCTCTGCCTGGGTAGTTTCTCTTGGACAATGTTTTCTCTGTAAAACCTCCAAGGCATTTGTGCAGCATGTTTCTGAGTCCATGCTTGCTGATTTATTGTACCATCTGAGGCTATCTCAGGAAGCCATGACTCAAAGCCAACCCCAGAGGGTATGTAATCCTCTGTTAGTCTTGTAGGCATAGGCTATCTCTATCAACAGAGGATCCTAGGAGTTGGGGGTCATGAACACAGACAAGCGAACTTTGACAATAAAATTGTGGACACCACTGAGATCCCAGGGTATCAGGGAGATGCTACCATTTCTGTACATTGAGGAGATAAGTTTTGGTTGTGAAAGCAATCTTTGGTGGCTTGAAAGAGTTACCCATAGGAAAGTGGATACTTCCTTAATAGAGACTACCACCCAGAACCAGTGATGGCCGGAAGCCAGTGGAATACACAATCACCCACAGCCCCACTGCATATTGGGCAGGAGGATCTCTCCAGAAATTCCTCCTCTGCTCAGTCTTCCTGGATCACCCCCATAAGAGTGAGTCACTCCTTCCCGGGGACCCCAGCACTTCCAAATTCAATAGCATCTGGCTTGTTCCCCAGGAGGGCCTCCCACACGCAGACACAAGTTCTACACATGTTTGCTGCAGAAATGAAGCACTGAGGAACACAGGTCCTCACAGTGAGGGACACGTGTTGAGGGCGGGGAGCCTCAGCTCCCACGAAGGGAATCACTCCAGCTGACCACAGTGAAAGCCTGAGGGCCCAAAATGCAATTTTGAAATAAGCATCTCTAGTGTGGTGAGTGATTCAGTGGTAAAGAATCTGCCTGTTAATGCAGGAGACTTATTGCAAGACATGCAGGTTCGATCCCTGGCTTGGGAAGATCCCCTGGAGTAGGAAATGGCATCCCACTCCAGTACTCTTGCCTCGAAAATCCCATGGACATGGAAAATCCCAGGAGCCTGGTGGGCTACAGTCCATGGGCTCACAGAGTTGGACAGGTCTGAGCACACACAGGTGAAGTGATCTATAGAAAGTGGCATCTTCACCCCAGTATCGTCGCTAAGAAAACCAAGCATTGAGCCAAGTATGGCACAGGAAGCCACCAGCTTCCAAAAGAACTGTGTCCCCAGCCTTTCTGCCTCCATTCTGTAATACTCTCCACAATATAAACTGAGTGAGTGTGTGGCAGATACTGTGCTTGATGCTAGGAAACCAAGAGCGAAAAGGAGAGGAGGTCCTTGTGTCACGGAGCTTATACTGTTAGGTGGGGCATATTTCCCCAGGGAAAGGTAACTGCATAGGGGACAGAGATGCCCAATATCATTACACAGAGTGTTCACAGTCCCCTTCCGGTTTCTGGTTAATACAACTGAGCGTGAGCACAGTGCCCTATTATTAAGAGGGTTATACCAGTATCACGTTCCACACATTGAGGGTTCCTGGTAACGAAGACTCCACATCCCTTCCCAACGGCCTGTCTTCTCAATATAGCATCCTAGCAGCCTGCCCTAGGGAGAAAAGTTGAGTCTCCCATCCTTGTCCACAAAGAAGCTGGTCTTCTTAGAAGAACAATCACAATAACTCAAAGCAATGTTAATGTCACATTAACTCAAAGTAATGACTTTTAGAGTCAGACAGCTTGATTCCCCCACTTACTGGCTCTATGAACTTGATCCCCACTGTGACTCAGTTTCCCCATATGTAAAATGAAGACAATAATAGTAACCTCCCAGAATTTCTAAGTACATTGAAAGAGGGCTTGTATTTAAAGCACTTGCATTAAGCCCACCATACAAGACTCTCAGCAAATTCCAGGTTCCCCCCAACTCCTCGGGGCCAACTCTCCCACCTCTCATCCAATGTCTTGTACCCCATATGGTCCTTGAGAGCACCCTACACGGGCTTCCTTCCCCTACCAGGATAGTAGTCGCTTCACCGAAACTAAAAATTTCCCCAGTTTCTGTCCACAGATAACCATCAGGAGCCACGGTATCCTTGGGGCCACAGATCTATGAGTCCCCATTACTTACCAGTAGACCCCACACATAAAGAGGAATCTCCCAGAGGAGGATGCAGGTGATGTGGAACTCTGATAAAAGAATACTGGGGCTAAGGAGACCTTCAGAATCTTTCAGGAAGGGAGACACCCACCCCATAAGCACAACAGGACACTCTTTAGCAATGAAGCCACGACTCAAAAGCCTTCCACGGCCAGGCCAAAACGATCAATTTTCCCTGAATTCCCTCTCTCTCATCCTCCTTCTTCCAAGAGAAGTGGAAGTGGATGAGCTGTCTGTTTGTACAGTAGGGCCTCCCAGTTTTATTGCAAATTAAACATGCACACATTATAAACAATAGATGTCTCTAGAGCAAATATACAGCTTTCAGACTCCTCATAAATTCTTCAAGAGGAGCTCCTTGCAGTTTATAGCCTCAATACAATTTTGAGTGAGTTACAGCCCTGGGAGGAATGTCAGGAAGGAGAATGTTCCCCTAGAAGAACTGAGACTAAGACTGCCCAGTCTCCCATCTTGCTGCAACCTTATTCAGGGTTACAGCGTGGTGAAGTTCTACTCCCACCCTGGCCCACACTCACCTCCCCATGCGTTTTGATTTCTTATAAGATTCTCCTTCTCTAGTAAGCTCAGAATTCACCTCTGCTCACCAAATACTAGAATTCTGGGAAAACTGTATCCACTCAATTACCTTACTGCTTTAAAGTCTCACGTTGGAAGACCAGGGCCCAGGGAGATTAAGAAACTGGCAAACATGCAGCAGAGCCAAGACCAGAACACAGATCTTCTGACTCCCAGCTCAGTCCTCTTCCTAATCCACTGTGGGTCTAGGAATGTGACTTAAAAGAAGGGACTTGGAATACTCAAAATTCTGGATGATCCTGTGCTGTAAAGGGTAGGGAATCAGGAACTTCCCTGGTGGCCCAGTGGTTAAGAATCTGCCTTCCAATGCAGGAGACACAGGTTTGATTCCTGGCTGGGGAATTAAGATCCCACTTGCCACAGGGCAACAAAGCCCAGGCACTGCAACCACTGAGCCTGCGCTCTGGAGCCCATGTACCACAACTAGAGAGCCCGAGTGCCACAACCACTGCACACGCACGCCACAACCACAAACAGAGAGTCTGTGAGCCACAAGGAAAACCCTGTGTGCTGCAACGAGGACCTGACGCAGCCAAAGAGATCATTAAATTAACTTTTTTAAAAAAAGGAAAAATCAGGAGCCAGTTGGAGGGAGCAGGGTGGGCTCAATGTAGCCAGATACTCATTCCTGGGGGAGGACAAACGAGACACCTGCAGGATCAGTCACAAGTAGGGAGAAGGACAGGAAGCACAGGGAACTTCCAGCACTGCATCCACACAGTGGACAAGCAGAGCATCCTTCACTTCCACTGAATGGGTTTCATGTCCTTGTAGAATCTCTACCTCACACCAACAATTTGTTCTCCGCCATACAGCAAGTCAACACAAGTACCACTCAAGCAGGTGCTAAGTAAGCTCAAGTAGGTGATTTCCATCTCAGGACACTCTGGGAGATCGCCAATCTCACACAGAGGAATGAGGTAGTCTCAAGGTTTCCTGGAAGCTGCATGTGACCCTGGCGGGGGCAGTCTCCAGCAGAAGTAGATGTTTGGATATTATCTCTTGCCTACCATGTTCAGATGAGGAAAACGAGATTGAGAGAGGCCAACTTGCTGAAAATGGCACAGGTGGGAACAGGAAGATTCCTTACTTACTGCTGGCCTTCAGATTCCCATTCCAGTGTTCCTCCACCCCATCAATCCTCCCCCTAAACTACCCCCATGGCCTTCCTGCTTGCCTAAGTTACATGCTATAAGTGATGATGCTTTTTTAGTTCATTCAACTTTACTTTTTGAGGGTGTTGTCAGTGTCACGATACCCCTTGAAATCACTGCCAAAACTCTAGAAAACGTCTCTCTCTGATCTTCATGTGCATAGCATCTGTGGAGGGGTGAGAGAAAACAGGTGGTGGTAGAGAGCAGAGGTCAAGGTGAGCCAGTGACTTTCCATGCATTGTGGTTACCTAGCCCTTCCCCTGCTTCTTGTGGGAGACAAGCAGCACCACGAGGTAGTTCCTTTTTGTCTCCTTGTTCTCTCCCTGGGTGTCCCTATTCGACCCTAGACACTAGGACTATCTTTCCATAAGGAAATAATCTGTAATAGTGAAAAAAGCAAAAAGAAAGAAAGGATTCTAAATGACCAAGAGTCGAGAAAATCATGTTGTATTATTACCTAGGATAACATGTAGCTATTATAAGTGGCATTTGTCGCATTTATAAAGTTCATACGCAGGGAAATACAATCTGCAATGTCTTCAGTAGAGAATGTAACAACCACACGAGAACTTTTTGAGTAGGGAAAAGCCTTGATTAGAAGTGTAACTAGGGGGCTTCACTAGCGGCTCAGTGGTAAAGAATCTGCCTGCCAGTGCAGGAGACATAGGTTGGATCCCTGATCCAGAAGGATCCCACAGGCCACGGGGTAACTAAGCCTGTGTGCCACAATTGAGTCTGTGCTTTAGAGCCCATGAGCTACAACTACTGAGCCTGTGAGCCCTAGAGCCTGTGTTTTGCAAGAAAAGCTGTGAGAAGCTTCTCATTGCAATGGGAAGCCCCCACACCACAACTAGGGAATGTTCCCCACTTGCCACCGGAGAAAAGCCCATGCAGCAAGACCCAGCACAGCCAAAAATAAATAAAACTATTTTTAAAAAAGAAGTGTAACTAAATATTAACCATGGATTGTCTGAGTAGTAAGACAGTAAGACATTGTCATGACTTATGTCCTGACTGAATGTTTGTATCACCCCTTGCCCTGCCTCCTTCAAATTTATATGTTGAGATCCTCATGTGATCTAGTAAGAGGAGCCTTTGGGAGACAATTGGGTCATGAGAGCAGAGCCTTCAGGGATGGGATTAGTGCCCTTATAAAACAGACTCCAGAGAGTTTTCCCATCCCTTCCTTTATGCTAGGACATAGCAAGAAGATGAACCAGAAAGCAGGCTCTTTCCAGGCTCATCCACCACATCAGTGGATGCCCTGATCTCAGACTTTTCTGACACCAGAACTGTGAGAAATAAACGTCATTTGAGCCCCTCAGTTTACACTATTTCTGTTATAGCAACCCAGTCATATTTTTCTCTACTTTCTGTTTCTCTAGTTATCAACTTTTATAATCAATGTGAATTTTATAGCAGAAAAGAGTAAACTTTATTTTTTAAAACTGTCTATTCAAATGGTGGCAAAGTTTTAGAAAAAATAGAATATAGTGATTAAGACTTGGGCCCAGATAGACTTGTCTGACTCCCTGGGTTAATTGTTCGTTGTTTATCCCTCTGTGCCTCCGTTTTCTCTTTTGTACAGCTTGGATAAAAAAAAAAAAAAAACTGCCTGCCTCCCCTCGTCATCATGAAGATTAAGTAGGATGAAATACGAAAAGCACCTTCGCCAACACCTGGCACATAATAGGTGCTTCATAAATGTGTAGCCACTATGAGTGTTGTCAGTGTTGCTACTGTGCGAAGCCAGTGCACGAGTCGGTGGGCAAGAGCACACAAAGGGGCAAGAGCATCCTGGCGTCCCCCTCTGGGTGGACTGGACCCTAAGGATATCAAGTGAAGAAGCAGTGCTAGAACGAGCTTTGAGTGTTTCAGTTCCTAAAGAGCTACCAGCTAGTCTGCAGTGAGAAAGGTTCCTGTGCAAGGGACATTTGGTCAGTTAGCAGAGTCACCATTCTGCTTCACTGTGAGTTTCCTGACTTTAGACCTTCTAAAGATCAAACTAGACTTTCTGGGAGGTTCAGCTGTATGTAAATTTTCCCAAGGAGGAAGACCCCCATGATGTTTTCCAGACGGCTATGTGTCCGTTTTTTTTGGGGGGGGGAACCAAAATTCTTACATTATAAGGACTGTTCTTGAAGTCAAAAACATTCACCAATAAATGATGAGAGATTGGACAGGATAACAATAGAATTCCAAACAGCAATTTCTTTTCTCTGAAGAACACAACTATTTTGTATCCGAGCATTTCTCTGAGTTTCTTGGCATTGAGGATACGTGACTGGGAAAATATCAGTCATTTTTTCCCAAAGTGACAGATTTTATTAAAATAAATGAATGAATTCCCATTATCCAGGTCCTGAAAATCCTATCTGAGCAGATTCTAGATCATCACCTCTCTGGTCTGAAGACTATCTTGTTCATTTACAAAAAGTCTTGGATTATTAGATGCACAGAAGGTCCTCCAGGGAGGCAGACCCTCCTTGCTGCTTACAGACCTGAAGTATAAAACCAATATCAGTGAAGATAAAAATCAGAGGATTTATACCAATAAAACACGTGAGCAATGCCTGTGGAGACCTGTGGGACTGAAAGTTACTGTTTGCAAGATATGTTGATAACATACTGTTGATTTAAAATAATTGTTAGTCCACTGAGCCCTGTGTTCTTTGCCATTTTTTAAGCTTAATGGTGAGAGGATCCTCAAATGAGCATGCCTTCCTTCAGAGGTATCCAATCAGTGGTGCTCCAATCCATCATTAAGCCGATCTGTTCCCATGGGGACCTTGAAAGAGCAAAGACCAAAAAGTAAGGACTGCACATGTCACCTCCTTGTCTTGTTTCCAGGTGGCAGCGTCTCCGGATACATACCTTCCACTCTTCCCCCCATTTCCAGTGCTTATGAAATAAATATTTATGAAGAAAGGAATCCACTTTATGGGATGCAGGTTTAATGAATACAGCTGTGGATTTACCCCCAATTTATCCTCTGTTTTTTGGCAATAAAATTTGACTGTATCTGAAGATTTTCATAGTTCTATAAAGAACAGTGACTTAGAGCATAAAAAGCTCACAGCTTTTCAGAAAGAAAAGAAACACTGAAGCCAGGAGTTGGTTTAAAAATTTGTTTCCTATATCCCCTACAAGGAATGAACTATCTTATCCATGCCTAGGGTCTTTGAGGTCTATAACAGGAAATCTTCCTACTAACTGACAATTCCATTTCCATACTGACTGGCAAGTTTCAGAAGCAAAGTGGTTGCTTTTCTTCTACATTTCTTTCCAGCATTATCATTATTATTGCCATCTCTGCTAGATTAGGCACTAGTTTTGCCCAAAGCAACAAAGTATCAAAAGCACATAGCACTCAAAGTTCTCCCTAAGTCATCGGGATAGGTACAATGGATCTTATATTATCATTGTTGCATTTTTATTTCTATCAGACTGGGACTCTCCAGAGACCTGAAAAACTATCTCCACCTCTGTGAGCGGAAAAGCATTCCAAGACTGCATAGATCTCCCCCAGACAAATGATAATAGCATTACCCAGAGAATTCAGATCCCAGAGTTTGTTTTGCCTGAACTAAAAAGATTTCTTTCTGTATTGCCTTCAGTCTTCCCCCAGCTATGAGAAAGTCTAACGTACTGGAATGGAGACCTAGACGTGACGTACAGTGGGCCCTTGTCAATGTGGACCTGCCAGCAGAGGCACAAGTCCTGTTGTGAGCAATACTAGGAGGTCCTGGAGGCAGGAACCCAGACTCACTGATTCTCCAGCCTCCAGCATCTAGTGGAGGATCCTTGAATGTTTGTTAAACCTCAGTGAGCTCAGTTAAAGAGGCTGATTCTGGTAACAGCAATTAGATGTTCCTAGACTCAGGGTCTGACAGGTATAGTTTGTTCTGTACTGACTGAGGCAAGGACAGGCCATGATGGGGTATGACATGTGGGAGAGAGGACAGGGCATGATGAGTATGGAAATGGAACGGCTTGATATTGAGGGAGATGCATGCAGACAGGTTATGGCAATTCTAAGTGATCCTTCCATTCCCAGCAGGATTCAGCCAGTAACTTGGGAGGAAGGAGATTTCAGCATCTCTCCACCACCATCCCTGGCTGAGAGCGGGGAAAGGAACTGGGGGTAAGTCCCCGCCACAGGGGAGTTTAAGTCATGCACCAGTCAGTCATGGAGAGAGATTATAACAAAGGGCATAACAGCCAGGTGACTACATCCAGTACAGAATCAGGAAGTGTCAGGACTGGTGGCCCCTCAAACAATCAGAGCTCACCCTTGGCCCTCAGACATCAAGTCTGGGAGTGTGACAACTCCAGGACCCCAAGCAATGGATGTCAGGTTGCTAATGCAGACTGTGTCCTGGTCAGGAATGGCTAGGGATTTATGAGGCCCTGGACCTGCAGGTAAGAGGAGCTGAATGAGGCCAAGACACAAGCGCTGAACAACTTGCAGGCCTTCCCTGACCAGTTTCTACCAAGGGTTCAGAAACATGGTAATTTAGGCTCAAACTGACCAAAACAGTGCATTCTGGCAGAATGATATGACAAGATGGTCTTGGCCTGATTTCTTTTCTTTGTTATTTGAAGGAGAAGAGCAGGTTGTACAGTATCTTCTTCTAGGCAGCAGGCCTAAGATCCCGACTCCTTAAGTGTCTGACACAGGTTGTTGAGTAGGCCAGATGTGTCTTGCTCTGGAGAATCTTGCCCAGTGTCAGCTGTGCTCCCTCAGTGTAACCAGGCAACCAGATGATTTTTTTCAAGACGGCAAAGGCAAGGAAGCTGGTCAAGTTCCACGTACCAGTGCTCAGGAAAAGGGATGTTGGCGGCTTCTGGGAGTAGGTGAGGAGAGGAAGGGGGAAGGAAAACACTCGCAATGCGCATGGCACAGAGAGTAGGAGAGAGGACAGAGGTGCTGATGGAGAGAGGAAAGGAGACTTTCTCATTCAAGAGCCCAAATGTCCAGATATTAATGATGCGTATGTGTCCAGCAGCCAACTGAAGTCTGAAAAAGGACACAGAATCTTTACCCGTCTCTCCTCCCACCGTCAACCAACTCTGAGTTTTTAACGATGATATTCTACACCCACTGTATCAGTTAGGGTTCAATCAGAAAAAGAGAGTTCTCCCAGTTTTCCAAATAGGGAAGCTTTTAACATAAGGAAATAGTGTGCGTGCATGCAAAGTTGCTTCAGTCGTGTCCAGCTCTTTGTGACACTATGGACTGTAGCCTGCCAGGCTCCTCTGTCCATGGGGTTCCCCAGGCAAGAATACTGGAGTGGGTTGCCCTGCTTTCCTTCAGGAGAACTTCCCAACCCAGGGATCAAACCCATGTCTCTTATGTCTCCTGTATTAGCTGCCTGGGAAGCCCCGAAAAGGAAATAGACACATACATAAAAAAGAGCAAAGATCAGGGTAGCAGCTGCCAGAGTTCATGAAATCAAAAAGTGATAACAGCAGGGGAGTAACTTCAGACGATTTCTGCTGTCCATAACTCAAAGCAAATGACATAGAGATTGTCCAGGGGTGCTGCTAACCTCAGGAGTTGCAGAGAAGCCTCAGTCTTAGCTACCTGCAACAGGTGGGTCACAGGAACTTGTTTGGAAGCTTCTATACACCTCACCTTTACCCTCCTCCTGTCTGCCATGAATGTGCCAGACAATAATGGCTTCTCCTGCCTTGCCACCTTTCAACTGCTACATGAATTTACAGAATCTAACCCAGAACCATTCCAGAAAGGAATTCTGGGAAATGTACTTGCAGACTTCTCTGTAATGATAATGCAATAATGAAGATAATGTAGAACCAGAGAAGATGCAGGGTTAATGGCAAACAATCTGGCACACCCACTGAGGATAGGGGTTTTGCCAGTTTCTATATCCTTGGCGTGTAAATTATAGATTTGAAATTTATTATTGATTCCATTTTGACTCTTAACTCCTCCTAGATGGAGTGCTTGAAAAGTGTTAGAGATGGTTAGCTTGTTTATTCACTTGTTTCCTGACTATTTGCTGGATTTTCACTCTGAGCCAGGTGCTGGTCTAGATGAACTGGTGAACAAGACAGGCAAGGGCCTGGCCCTTGGAGGCTTACACTCTAATTAGAGATTACATGATCATAATAAAGTACACTGAACTTTACTAAAATACACTGATCAAGGTCATTTCTTTCTTCTCACAGCTCTATTGAGGTATGTTACATATCATGAGATTCACCCATTTTCAGTGCATAATTCAATGACTTTTAGTAGATTTACTGAGTTGTACAATAATCACCATAAATCACTCTTAGAATGTTCCCATAATAAGATCCCTCATGCCCATTTCTACCTCCAGCCCTGGGCCACCAAGAATCTATTTTTCTGTCTGTATAAATTTGCCTTTCCTGACCATTTCATATAAATGGAATCATATCAGTCATTTTCATTTGAGATAAATATGTGATTTAAGTAAACCAGAGAGATGTGATAGAGTAGCTGGGCAGTAGAGAGGTGCATCTTCATTTTGGATGGTGAGAGAAGGCTTCCTTTGAAAGAACTTACAAGAGTTGAGACTGAGTTGAGATATACCTTTTCAGATAAACTAGGCATATACTGTCAAGAGCATGAAGTAGAGACTATGTTAACTGCTATAAAATATACTAAATATATTAAAATACACCAATACACTAAAATCGTGGTTCAGACATGATGCAAGTATTACATAGCAAAACTCATGCCCAAGGAGAGTGTTGAGGGCACGTGCTGGTGGGGAGAATACAGGAAGAGGTTGGGCAACTCGGAAGAAAGGGAACAGTGTGCTCTGTTTCCTCTAGAAATGACATGGTGCTCAGATTTCATTAACAAATGGGCCCGGCACCTACTAGAATGTTCAGACATAGAAAGAGATGGAACCAAACAAGAGCATCTGCCTCAACTCCTCCCCTGCCTCAGGAACGAAGCCAGGTACAAAAAACTTTCAGCCCTTGGAAAGGCAGGGGTTAAGATTTTAGAACCAAAATTGTTTTTAACCTCAGTTCCTACACTTCCTTGCAATGTGATTTGAGTTGTTTTTTCTCCTCGTCCACAGTACGGGAATAAAAACTAGTCTTGTTGGACCTTTGGGGTTATTAAATGTGATAATATAGCTAAGCAGCCAGCCCAATGCCTAACACGTCATAGTGAAAGTGTTAGTTACTCAGTCGTGTCCAACTCTTAGTGACCACATGGACTGTGGCCCACCAGCCTCCTCTGTCTATGGAATTCTCCAGGTAAGAATACTGGAGTGAGGTTGCCATTTCTTTCTCCAGCGGATCTTCCCTACTCAGGGATTGAACCTGGGTCTCCCACACTGTAAGCAGACTCTTTACCAACTGAGCCACCAGACTCTCGTAACACATCATAAGTCCTTAATTAATGATATAATTTGTTATTCTGAAGGGAGGAGCAGCAGGCTCAAGATCCAGGCAGGCAAAAGGTGATGTGAGGTTATACACTACTTGGTAGATCAAATTTGGTTTAACCACTCTAGCCATCACATTTACATAAAAAGACAGGTACCACTGCTGCCACCAGGCAGAACTAAGGAAACAATTTATCCCTCAGAAGTAGCCACGGACAGGTGAGACTGAACACAATTCTGCAAACATAGTAGCTTAGAACGCAACGTGATCACAAGAGTGAGTACCTCAGCCCACCCAGGAAATGCACTAGACTCTTGGGGGAGTCTCCTGGATACCTACTAAGATGAAATGAGGATAGAGTCAATCCTGTCTTACGGATAAGAGACCCAACAGACGTCAAGGTTAAAGCAGTTATTATTATTACTTCTCCTTTTTCTTCTACTACTACTATTAGTATTATTATTACTTGTTATTATCATTCCCCTACCCCAACCCAGTTTGGCAGATAAGAAAACTAACCAATAAGAGCTAGGCAGATAATGAGACTGAAAAGGCTCAGGACGTTTCAGGAGGACTTCCCTGGTGGTTCATTGGTTGAGAATTCACCTTACAATGCAGGGAACAAGGATTTGATCCCTGGTTGGAGAATGAAGATCCCACATGCCACAGCTACTGAGCCCATTTGTCACAGTGAAAGATCTCGCATGATGTAAGGAAGATCCCTCATCCTGCAAATAAAACCCAACACAGCCAAATATATAAGTAAATACATTTTTTTAAGTTCAGGAAGTCTCAGGCTATGAAACACTAAGAAATGAGGTAGGGGGAGCAAAAACCAAGAAATCCCATGACCTGGAGAGTCTGGGGCATATTCATGAGCACATTCATCATCATATCCCCAAATTCCCTTCAAGAAAACAGAGATAAAAACCTTAAAAGTATTGTCCTCAGCTAGTAAAACCCAATAACAGGATGAAAAGAGTACCGACAGTTTTTGCAGTAGGTCATTGCTCGCATAGTCTTACCTCGGAATTCTGCTCAGCAAACAATTCAATGAAATAAATGCAAGGAAATAGCCATCACTTCACCCTAAGGCTTTCCAAAGGTGATATTAATTAGTACTGACAAAGAAAAACTAGCCACCAACTATCTTTATCCTCCATCTTCCAAGGGGTTGTTTTCATTTCTTTTCCAAGTCTGGAGAAAAGACTTTTCAGGAGGCCTGCCTTGTAAGATTGTGCTCAACTGAGTCTAGCCCTAAAGGAAGACAGCCTTACCTGGCCTCCTCTGAGACGGGAAATAATTGGAAGATGACCTGTGATTAGCAGGCACAGAAGAGCGTGTTATCCCTTTTCAAGAGTGAAGCCTCCAAAGTCAAAGAACCAGGTTTAAATCCTGGTTCTGTCACTTAATCAAGAGACTTGATTTCTCTGCTCCTCAGTTTCCTTCTCTGTAAACTGGGACAAATAAGAGTTCCTGTATTATAGAGTTGTAATGAGAATTAAAAGAGATAATTTGTGGAGAGGTGTGGCTAAGATCAGAGAAGGCAATGGCACCCCACTCCAGTACTCTTGCCTGGAGAGTCCCATGGATGGAGGAGCCTGGTAGGCTGCAGTCCATGGGGTCACACAGAGTCGGACACGACTGAGCGACTTCACTTTCACTTTTCACTTTCATGCATTGGAGAAGGAAATGGCAACCCACTCCAGTGTTCTTGCCTGGAGAATCGCAGGGACGGGGAGCCTGGTGGGCTGCCATCTATGGGGTCGCACAGAGTCGGACACGACTGAAGTGATTTAGCAGCAGCAGCAGTGGCTAAGATGGCAGAGTAGGAAGGCCCTGAGCTTACCTCCTCTGATGGGTACACCAAAATCACAGCTATTTACAGAGCAACTATCAATGAGAAGGACCTAAAGACTAGCAGGAGAGATTTTCCACAACTAAAGATATAAAGAAGGAGCCACAGCAAGACATGGAGGGGGACGGAGATGTAGTATAGTCAAGACTCACATTCCTGGGAAGGTGACCCACAAACAGGAAGATAATCACAGTTGCAGGGGTCCCCTTCAAGAATGAAGGGACACAGGCCCTACATCAGGTTCCCCGAATTAGGAGTCCTATAGTGGGAAGATGAGCCTTCAGAATGGCTGGCTTTGAAAGCGAGCAGGGTTTGCATTTGGGAAAGCCAGAGAACTGTAGGAAACAGGAACTTAGCTCTTAAATGCATACACAAAATCTCACATGCTCTGAGTCCCGGTACAGAGGCAGTAATTTGACAGGAGCCTGAGTCAGACCCACTTGCTCATCTTGAAGAACCTCCCAGAGAGGCAGGGATTCCCCCTAGGGACTCAGACATAGGCAGCAGCCAATTATGGCAGTTCATTCTACCACGAGGACACTGATGCTGGCAAGCACCATTTTGGAGTCCTCTCTCTAGCCTATTAGCATTTAGTCATCCGTTAACAATTGGTACCAGTCTTGGGCGCCCCACCCAGGCCCCACAGAAGCTTCCCTGGAACCAAGCCTCATTACTGGTGAGCTGGCACCAGCCCGGGACCCCACAGGCCATTCAGCCAGCCATGATGGGACTAACCCCCACCCTCATCAGCAGGGTGACAGCCACTGCACGAGGTGGGCCCTGGAAGCCAATGGGGCTGAAAACCAGCCCCTCCTACTAGAGCACCCACAGGCCCTACCTACCACAACAAAAGGCCCACTCAGCCCATGGAGGGGGAGCTCACTCCTACAACATACAGCTCTGGCGACCAGAGGGGAGGGTGCTGCTGTCCCCACGGACATCTCCTACGTAAGGCCACTTTTATAAGATCAGGAAATGTAACAAACTTACCTAATTCATAGAAATATGCACAGAGCATTGGGCAAAACTTGTTCCAAATGAAGGAACAAGACAAAACCCCAGAAGAAGAACTAAACAAAGTGGAGATAAGCAAGATACTCAATAAAGAGTTCAAGGTAATGATCTAAGATGCTGAGCAAACTCAGGAGGAGACTGGATGAACACAGTAAGAAGATTAACAAAGACTTAGAAAATACAAAGAAGAACCAACAGAGCTAAGGAATACAATAACTGAAATAAAAAAATACACTAGCAGAAATCAACCATAGATTAGAAGATTCGGAGGAATGGATCCGCAAACTGAAAGAGAGAGTAGTACAAATCACCCAAAGTGAACAGAAAAAAGGTCATTTTTAACTGAAGATAGTTTAAGAGACCTCTAGGAAAACATCAAATGTACTAACATTCTCATTACAGGGATACCTAAAGGAAAAGAGAGAAAGGGGTAGAGAACTTATTTGAAGAAATAATAGCTGAAAACTTCTCTAACATGAAAATGAAATTACACATCCAGGTTCATGAAGAACACAAAATTCCAAACAAGATGAACCCTAAGAGGTTAAGAGCAAGATGTATTATAATTAAAATGGCAAAAATTAAAGATATGAGAGAATCTTAAAACAACTGAAAACCTACTAGTTACATAAAAAAAACTATCATAAGGCTATCAGTTGACTTTCCAGTGAAAGCTCTGCAGGTCAGAGGGAGTGACACTATATTAAAGAGATTAAAGGCGAAACCCTACAACCAAGAATACTCTACCTGGAAAGGCTAAAGATAAAGAATTTTACAGATAAGCTAAAACTAAGAATTTAGCACCCCAAAATGAACTTCACAAAAAACGTTAAAGAGACTTCATTAAGCAGAAAAAGACCACAACCAGAACTATAAAAATTACAAAAGGAAAAATCTCCTTAGTGAGGGCAAACAGTAAAGATAGTAGATCAACCACTTGTGAAACTAATACAAAGGTTAAAAGACAAAAATAGTAAAGTCATCTACACCTACAATAAGTAGCTAAGCGATACACAGAACAAAAAGGTGTAAAATACGTCAAAAATATTAAACATGAGGGGAGGGAGTGAAAATGCAAGGTTGTTAGAATGCATTCAAACTTCAGTGAGATAAATCAGAGAAAGATAAATCCCGTATGATTTCACTTACACGTGGAATCTAAAAAACAAAGCCAACAAGCATAACCAGAGACAGACTCACAGAGAGAGGACAAACTGGCGGCTGCAGAGGAGAGGAAGATGGGTGGATGAGCGAAATAGGAGAGGGAGACAGAGAGACACAGACGTCCAATTACCAAGTTAACAAGTCATGGGAATATAATACTCAGCGTAGGGAATCCTGTCAGTAATACTGTAATCAGTCTGTATGGTGAGATGGTAACGAGGCTTGTGATCACTTTGTAATGTATAAAATATTGAATCACTATGCTGTACACCTGAAACTAATATAATATTGTAAGTCAACTGTACTTCCATTTTTTTAAAAAAAGGTAATTTATGCAAAGCACTTTGTAGACTGTCTAGCACATTGTAAGCTCAATAAAAAATGGATTATTCTTATTATCATTCATGTATTCAAATATAATTGGTTGCTGTGTGCTGAGCTGTGAGCTGGGGTGTGGGCACACCTGTGCAGGGGAACAAACAGTGGCTTTGGGAAAATGAACATCGAGTTTCAATTCTAGCTCTGCCTTTTAGCAGTTGTTCCAACTCAGTCTAACCCCTTAATTTTCCCAAGCCTCAGTTTCTCACCTAGAAAATGAGAGCCATAGTATATATCCCCAGCACGGTTACCAGAAATAAATAGAAAAATGTCTTTGGAAAGCACATTGAAGGTACAAAAGGAGACACTGCTAGTCATCTGTGGATTACTGAGCATTTTGCTTCTCTTTCTGACTGTATTAGGCCCACTCCTTTGGGGTCTTTTTTTTTTTTTTTTTTTTCCTATCTCGGTACCAATCAGAAGAGAAGGAAAGGAAAGGGGGCAGATTGACACAAACCTCAGTCCATTTTATCAAGTATTGTTCATCCTATAATATTTCTGATGAGGGAAAGCTGAAGATGTGATGGATTCATACACAGATCTTGAAGAGATAGTGTATTTCCACAGTAAGTAAAGGTTTGTACAAAGAGATCAGGTTTGAGAATCATATCTGTGTTCCAGATCTTAGAAAATTCTTACTCCACTCCCTGTATATTTGTGTGACCATGGATGAATTACTTAACCTCTCTGAGCCTCAATTCCTTCACCTGTAAAATAGGGGTAGAAATACCTAACATGTAGAGGCGTTAGGTTTAAATATAAAATAGGCAGGATACATTGTCTGGACTCTGTTCAATAAGTGGTAGTTCTTCTAAACTGAAATGTTTATTTCAAGTCTTTCAAGTTCTAACTATGGTAATGATTTTTAACACCACTGAGATCTTTTATGAAATACAGTCAAATTCCACCAAGCTAACATCCTCAAATGCAACTTCTTTATCCTCTCCTTCCCTTCAGAACTGTGATTCTTGCCTCCTCAGACATCACACTCCAGGATCAATGTTCTGTCGATAAAGGCATGCTGGGACTTCCCTGGTGGTCCAGTGGCTTAGACTTTGAGCTCCCAATGCAGGGGACCAGTTCAATCCCTGGTGAGGGAACTAGATCCCACATGCTGAAACTAAGAGTTTGAATGCTGCAACTGAAAGACCTCACATGCCACAATCCGGCCAGCCAAATAAAGAAAAATAATAAAGGCAAGTTGAGTGTTACTGTGTGCAAGCAAGCACTCTGCAAGGCTCCTGGGATCAGTCACCATGGAATGCAGAGTCCCTGGCCCCCAAGGGAGACAGACTGTCCACTGTGGCAGTGCCATGGGCCAGGAACCTGATGGCACAGTGCCCAAAGCTCTGTGGGAACCAGCACTGGACAGTCAGAGAAGGTGACCTCTAGAGGTCTTGAAGGATAGGGAAGAGTTTGCAGGTGGTCATGGGAGGAAAACGAATGATACGTGTGTGCAAAGGCATGGAGAGAGGAATGGCAAGAAGTTGGGGTTGACTGAAACACTGTAGGGCGGGAAAGGGGGAGAAGAGATTGGAGAAGCAGGACAGGAAAAGATCAGAGAGATTCGAACCAGAGCAGTAGTGCTGAAGGTAAGGAGGAGGAAAGAAGGCTAGGTGAGGGGACTTTCCTGGTGGTCCAGTGGTTAAGAATCTGCCTTCCAATGCAGGGGACAGGGGTTCAACCCCTGGTTGGGAAACTAAGATCCCATATGCCATGGAGTAACTAAGCCCTCATGCCACAGCTAAGAAATGACACAGCCAAATGAATTAAAATTCAAAAAAGAAGGTAGGGGATATTTCTGAGGTTGCATCATCAGTTCTTAGCAACCAAAAGGCATTGGTTAGCAACCAAAAGAGGGACGAGGCGGAGCACCAAAGAGGGAGGTCTATAATCAACCTGGAGGACTGAGTGAGTGGTGGCTCTATCGGTGAAGACCGAGTCTTAGTAGAAATAGCATGGGGCATGGGGGCATTAAAGTTTTCAGCTAATCTGGCATATGTTGAATCTGAGAGGCATGTGGGGACCTTCCAAGCCAAGGTAGGTTCCCAGACAATGATATATCTAGTATGCTGGCTGAAGTGTGCATCCTTCTTTATGATAATTGACCATGTCCAGTAGCTAATAAATCTGCAGGCATGTCTAGGATGGACCGCGGGTTTGAGCAATCATCTTCAAAATGCAGTCGCTGAAGTCTGCATTTGGGAAGGGGGCAGGGGGCACTCCTTGTACCCATAGCTCCCAGCCGAGGGAAGAGCTTGATGAATCACAGCTACTGTCTTGGCTTGGTTGACTGTCTTGGCACAGCTCTCCTCCTTACCCATGTCATCTTTTCTATCGTGTTCACATCTTTCTTCATTTCATCTCCTCCAGTTTCTCCTTTGCAGCTCCCAGTGAATGTGTGATGAATCCTGGCTTAGCAAGTAGGCTAAAACCTCCACTTAAAAAACAAGCTTTAGCTTTTATCTTCCTCTGTGGGTTTGGGTTTGCTAGAATCAAAGTAACATTAGCATGATTTGTTTGGATTAGCATGAAGACTTCTAATCCGCTCCTTTGCAATATTCCATATTTTAATAACTTTAATAATTACTCCTTTTTTTTAATTAAGAGCTTAGAGACAGAGACCTTGGAGAGGGACCAAAACAGTGGCATTTAGTATTGTGGAGAAGAGGATGAAACGTTTGCATAGCAGAATCAATAGTCACAGCCAGCTAAGAAGGATTTGAATCTTATTTAATTCTGCGAGCATCACTGTGGACAAAGCCCCAAATGCTAGATACAGATGTAGCAGGAGATTCTTTCATCCTGTTTGGGGTCCAACTAGAATGCCCCAGGTTCACTCTGACAATGACAGCATAAATTCCAAGACCATATTTTCCTATAATGTTCCTAGCAGTCTTTAGAGCTTAGAAGTGCAGACCACCCAGGCTGACCTCACTGTTCCGACTTCAGGGAGGGGCACTAGTGGATGAGCAGAAGTTCCTGTTGAGGAGTTCCCTTCTGCCCACAGAGGTGGCTTCAAGTCCTCAGCTCCTATAGCACCTGTGTGTTTTAGGGTGTATCCTCTCCACCAGAAGCTAACCTAAAGGGCCCAGCTGAACCCTGGGAACCCTCAGGCAAACCTTTTCCCTTTTCCCAGTTCTGCATGGATGTGGAAGCCATAAAAAAGGAATGCTCTAGCTTCTGGGCATGGAGAGCCTGGAAGCTCAGTGGAGGAGGGCCTCCGGTAGGGCAAAGTGCTGTGCCTCCAGGCACAGGGCACCCTCCTGAAGCCTGGCTGGAGCTCAGAGGTGGAGGTGGGCCTTCTGCTCCCGCTTCAACTCAGTGTAGACACCATCCTTATGTAGCGTGTCTTTCTGTTTGCAGCCCTGACTAGGAATGAGCTGCTCTGGGATGGGTTCTGGGGTTTCCCACCTCTTGGACCCAGAATTAACTCTCTTCCTTTCTGAGACCCATCTTCCAGAACTCAGCAGGTATTATTTCAAATCCTCACACACAGGGCTGTGTTAAGACCTTTTCCCTCAATCGTGGTACACCTACTCTTCTAACAAAATCGACCTTGAATGATTTCAGGGGGCTTTGCCTTTCTCAGGGGGACCCTCCAAAGGATTCCACTGCCACCCTGCTAAGGAATGGTGCCTCAGAGAGTCACAGGTGGCCTTCTGCAACCCTCCCACTGAAAAAGAGGAAAACCTGCACAGATTGAATCTCTAGTGAGCCATTTCCCCAGCAGGGACTCCAGAGATAAATTTGATGCTTCAAATAATCAGGGTCTTCTGAGGAATATAACATGGGAAATAACACATTTATAAGATAGGATAGACTATGTGCTGAATATAGGTTCAAAAACTACTCACAGGGGGTTCTCTGGTGGTCTCATGGTTAGGATTTGACACTTCACTGTCATGGGCCTGGGTTCAATCCCTGGTTAGGGAACTGAGATCCCACAAGCCATGTGGCACAGTTAGGGAAAAAAAAAAAAGAAGTACTCATTAATTCTGACTTATTGAATTGGGGAGAGTTTCACAGAGGAGGTATTTGACCTCGTTCTTTCAGGATAAGAAGGATTTAATAGATAATAAGGGAAGTGGCATTCCAGGAGGGGGTTGCAGAATGAGCCAGGCAGGGAAACTTGAAAGTGCAAGCTTTACTTGGGGAACAATAAAGGGTTCAGTGTTAATAAAGAGCAGAGTTCATAGCAGGTGGAACAGAACATGAAGCCGAATGATATAATGACCCACAAGGCCTTTAGTGTTGTGGGAAGAAGTTGGGTTTTCCTTCTGGAGCAATTGGAAAAAGCCCATGGCAGGTTTCTCAAGATAGGAATGATCTGATCCTTCCCAGGATGAAGCAGCTTTATGAAGATCAAAGTTCATGCACGGGAAGGATGGAGAAATTCACAACGGGTCACCAGCTTGGTAGCTACTGCTACTGGCTTGGAAATGAGAGACAAAAAGAGGATAAGAGCAGACACGCAAAGTTTTGGATATCATTTTGGGAAAATTTATAGGCTCCCTTGAAACCCAACGAAGGTCACCAAGTTAAAACTTCTACTAAAATGGGAGCCATCTGTGTGCAACAGTAAGGCCACAAAGATGAATAAGACATTGTTCCTGCCCTCGAGGGCAGATGCACTCCAGTGAGAGGGATCAAATATACATTCAGACAGTGATACCTCAGCTAGCCAGTTACAGGACCTGCTGTACCACCTCTTCTATACCACATCCTCAAAGGGCTCTGTGACCAAAAACAAGATTTTAAAAAGCTGCTCCAGAAATTTGTCACCTTCATAAATGCTTCTTATTCTTGGTTTCTGTTTGATTCTTTCTCTCAGTACCAACTTCCTATTAAAAAAAAAAAAGTCAACAACATTAAATGGACACTGTGGATGTTTTACATTTTATACGTAATAAAAACCCAACATATAAATTCAGATCTGGGTCTAACTTACACTGAAACTCTGAAAAACCTTTTTCCTGCCCACCCCTGACCTCATTCTCTGGTAATGCATGCCATTTCAGAACCTACTCTCTAATAGCTGATGCTTCTATGAGGATGTGAATCAATTTTAATTTGGACTTTAGTTTCTGCAGCAAGTGCTTTTGGAGATGCTCCTTCTGGAGAATGCCAGCTTGCACCTTTCAATTACAGCCAGATAATTAGGACGGAGGCTCACCTGCCACCCATTCCATTTCTACATGGGCGATGGGGGACCCATGTGGTATTTCTGAGCAACTGATACTTTCACCAAACATTGAGAGGGCTCACCACCTGGAACGACTATAATGTTATATATCAATTATATCTCAGTTTTTTTTTTTTTAAAGGGACTGTATTGTACAAACAGAGGCTGAAGAGGATTGTGCCAATTCTACATACCAGAGCAATCTGGGACACGTGGCTTGGACGCCAAACTGGATTTTCCATGATATCCCAGTGTTTATGGGGTCTACATAGCAGAATATTTAAAGATGGGCTTGGTCTGGAAAATCTAGACCATGTGTTTGCTAGAAGAAGAAAACTACTTCTGACCTCAAGAAAACATGCAGTCTGGTCATAGAAAAAAGAAAAAAAAAGACCCCACTTGACAAAGGAACAAGTAATTGAATGCTCAAATCAAAGTAAATTATTTAGATAAAAGGAAGGAAGGTTGTAAGGCATCTGAGAAAAGCTGCTGCCATGTAAGGGGGAGCATAAACGAGGGGGCAATGGAAAGAATTAGCATGTCAGGCACCACACACACTCACATGTAAGGTAATTTCTTTTCTTCTAATAATTAGAGAGTGTCCAGGTACAAGGCCGGGTCATTTCATACATATTTTCTCTCAATCCTCACAACTGTAATTCAGGTAGGGATTATTATTCTCATTTCATGAATGAGGAGGACAGAAGCTCAGAAAGAGTAAATAGCTTTCCCAGGACACGCAGCTATGAAATGACTGAGCCAAAACTAAAGCCCAGGTCTGTCTGAACCTTAAAGCTAAATTCTTTTCATACCTCACATTGTCCCTAACAAAGTTATTAGGACAACGTAGATGAGCCTCAATTATTGCACTAAGTAAAAGAAGCCAGGCACAAAATGTCACATATTGTATGACTCCTTTTATATAAACATCCAGAACAAGTAAATCTATTGACAGAGAAACCCAGTGGTTGCCAGGTGCTGGGGGAGAAGGGAATGGTGGGTAATTCATGAATACAGGGTTTCCTTGGGGATGATGAAAATGTCTTGGAACTAGATGGAGATGATGGTGGTACAACTAGTGAATTCCTAGTGCCACTGAATTTACACTTTAAGATGGAGACGCATTCATTGTATGTTATGTGAATTTTACCTTCATTTTAAAAAGCTACTGGGAAAGAGAATTCAAGGAGACAAGACTAAGGAAATGAAAACCCACTCAGCATATGTGGAGTACAGTCAGCTACCTGAATCAAGTAGAATATGGGCCAACATTCCATGATGGACCAACATTTTCTTCTCAACTCAAATTAAAAGATCTGGGAAAAGCTTTGAGTCTCTCCTTAGTTAAGAGTTCCCAAGCACAGACATCTGTGTTTCTCAATCATGGTAGATGAAGATACCCAAGATGATCCAAAATGACCCCAAAGCATTTTAGTGTTGCAAGGGGTAAAGTCCACCCCTCCATTGGGTGCCCTGAATTCAAAAGACACAGTATTCTATTTGATCATTCTCAAGTGACCCTACAGGTCTGTGAAATATGGTCATTTCTTGGTTGCTTAGGAAAAACTGAGTTTCTGTGAATCTGAAATCCATGGAATCATCTCTTAGCTGGTGACCCAGCCAGTCACTAACTTCCCAACTCAGCTGGCCTTGTTCTTGGCATTGAGGGTACAGAAACTCTCATAAAGAGCCTGCAGGAAGGGGTGGAGGGGTGGGGGGATGAGGGGGGCAGGGGTGGTGGGGGGATGGGGGAGGGCAGGGGCGGTGGGGGTTACTTGAGATACTTGATTTGGCTTTACTGTCTTTTATGTAGGAAGTGATGGGCACTAAGGCCACCCATGAAAGTGGAGCCTTCAGACACACCCCCAGGCAGTGGTCACTACTAAGCAGCAGAGTGCCTGGTGGTACAACTAGTGAATTCCTAAGTGCCACTGAATTTACACTTTAAAATGGAGACTCACTCATTGTATGTTAAGTGAATTTTACACAGGGCCTCTCTCAGAGCTTCACTGCCCTTTCAGGCACTTTGGGAATGTTTGCTTTCTTTGTACTATTGACAGGGGCTTCTGTTGATCTGGAGTTTCACATGGCAAACTGATCCTTTCAAACCCTTGCAACCTTTCCAAAAGCCAGAGAAGGTGGGGAGTGTAATGGTTCCCCGCCCTTCCCCAGTCTCTGGCCTGCCTTTCTCACTGCTACAGTCAGCTCAAGGAGCCCTGGTGGAAAAGACGTGTTTCCCTGGTGGACTTGTAGCTGAGATTCCTCCACAGCACAGGCTCTGTTTCTCAAAGGACTATTGAGAGGTGCCGGATGCAAGAATCAAACTCTGCAGCTACCCAGTTCTATCCACGATCGGGGTCATGAAAGTGCTCAGGAAGGTGCTCTTCCTAAGGATCAGTTCAGAGTTCTGCACGGTGCCAACTGTGACACTGAAAGTCACATTCCAGTAAGAGTGCTATAGAGTGTCCAAGACGGGGGCACACAAACGCTTCCCTCTAGGGACTGCCCTGGTGGTCCCGCGGGTAAGAATCCACCTGCCAGTGCAGGGGACACAGGTTTGATCCCTGGTCTAGGAAGATCCTACATGCTGCAGAACCACAAATGCCCCTGCGCCACAACTGAGGTGGCATGCCTTAAAGCCCATGCTCTGCAGCAAGAGAAGCCACCGCAATGAGAAGCCCGCACACTGCAATGAAGACTAGCCCCAACTAGAGCAAGCATACGTGCAGCAGTGAAGACCAGCACAGCTAAAAATAAATAAAAGGATTCCATCTAAAGCTTCATGTAACCTAGTCAAGTGCTCCTTGCAGTGATTGTCCTGTCAATCAGTGGTAAAGAATTTTCCTGCAGTGCAAGTGATTCAGGTTCGATCCCTGGGTCAAGAAGATCCCCTGGAGAAGGAAATGGCAACGGACGCCAGTAGGCTTGCCTGGGAAATCCCATGGAAGGAAGAGCCTGGCAGGCTACAGTCCATACGGTCACAGAAGAGTCAGACAGGACTTAGTGAATAAACAATAAAAACGAGGTATAATGTGCTGCAGCCTGAGCAACATTTGAGAGGACCTCAGCCATCCCAGTGGAATAACTATTCAAGGCTTCTATGCCATGCTCTGCCGAACATGGTGCACCATGGTGCTAAGCACAATGCCTACAGCCCTACAAATGCCCATTTCATGGCCTGCACAGTGCCCAACGAATGGCCTTCAAACCCTAGAGGATGCCTCTCTCCTGCCCACAATGCCCCAGGCAGTCCCCTAGGATGGCCTTGGTAACCTCCTGATGATTCCAACCCCACTGCAGCATCTCCATAGAATCCTGGAGTCATCAAAAAGCCACATAATATCATTTAATCAAAACAAGCAACTTGTTCCAAACCTGAAGACAACCAAGAATATGTAAAACCCCAGATACTAATATAACAGACTTTGGTTTTATTTTGAGGTTCCTTTTTACATTGTTTTAAAAATAGCATGCAATAAATACTCATTGTAAAATAAAACAATACAAGCACAGAGTACAGAAATCAAGGATAAAGTGAAATTCTCTGTTCTTTTCCTCTCCCTTCCATCTCTCATAAAGCCCTTTTTCTAGAATTAGCCACTGTTCATTTGGCTTGCGTCCTTTGAAATGTGTTCCATGTATTGCTCAACATATATATTTTATGCATATAATTCTCTCTTTTTTTTACACATACTAGATAACACTGATTTACTCTTCTGAAACATTTTTTATTTAATATAATGTGATCATCTTTCCACATCTGTGCATAAGTGTTTACATTATCATCTTTGATTAATGCATATTATTCCATAGTACAGAGATATGATTATTTATTTAACCAGTCCTCTGTTAATGGCATTTACAGCATTTCCCTTTTTCACTGCTACAAGCAACATTGAAATGAACATCCTTTAAATTTTGACAATATTGCAACATTACTCTCCAAAAAAGATTATAAAAACTTACACTTAACACAACTGACAAACACAATGCAAATCTTTCCGTTTCTTCTAGAAAGCCATCAATCAATTTCATTTCACAAGTTCTAGGAGGCAAAAGGTTCACAACTCAAGTTTCAGGGTGAGTGGGAGGGCCCGTTCTCACTGGGATCAGCTATAGCTTCCATGTCTTACAACTTGTAAGCTGGAGGCCAGTTTTTGGCACTTTCTCTCAGCCTGGGTGTCCGACCCCTTCTAGTTGCCAGCAATGAATACCTGTGCTCAGTACACAGGAGGCAGGCTTGACTCACATGGCCATCAGGGTCTGAAGTGCTTCTGTTGCCCCCAGGCCTGTCTCCAAAGACCCCGAGAGTGACAGGGCCTCCTCCACTTCCTACAGAGCATCAGTCTTTCTGTCTAATAGGCTGATGTCCTGGTCCGTGGATTTCTCTTCAGTTCCCACTTGGAAGGAACCCAGTGGCCACGGCTCCTCCCTCTTTTCACTGCTCCTCCCAGCCCTGCTTCCTCCAGCTCAGCCCAGCCTTAGCCCCAGCATCTTCACCACCAACAGTCGCTAAGATTCTTGAGATGTCCACTTCTCTACCTGCTGTCTTGGGTGAATAAGAATTCACCTCATCCTCTAGAACTGAGGATTTGGACATCTGACTCTAACTCATATCATAGCTACCCAGGCATCTCTCTGTGTTCCCCTCCCTCCTGCAATTCCAGGGCCTCACGTGTCATTCATTCATCAAACATATATTTATTACGTGTCATGGACATTTTCTACCAAATTGCAAAATTCCTAAAAGAAGTTATATACACAGGAAGCTCTGTATTTTTATTGCAATATGGATGGCAAGATATTGAAATTTTATATATGCATTATGATAGACTGGGTATAACCAATCCTTCTGAAATAGATGCATTCTGAGGCAGTTACCATTATAGTCCTCCACCCCATTCCATTGAAACTGTGTAATAATAGCCAAGATGTATTAAGTGTGTTGGTCAGCATGTGTTGGTCTAAGATGTGCTTATGTATCAATAATCCCCCCAACAACAACCCTGTGAGATAAGTACTATTGTCATCCCCATTTTATAGGTGAAGATTTAAGGCTAAATGAATCACCTAAGCTTACCCAGGCCATAATTAACAGAGCCAGAGTCCAAACCCAGGTATTTGATACCAGAACCTCCACTCTTAACCACTATGGCATTCTGCCTCTCCATAGCGGTTTTCTACAAAAGATCTTTGGGCAAAAGTCCAAAAAGTTCATCAATGGCAGCTTTGGGAGGCCTGAAAGATGAGGGATCTGGGCCTAAAATGAAAGTTACAGCCATGGGCTCTGGTCAACATAGCCGCTAAGCAGATTTGATGATTTCCTGGCAGTGGGCACCACAGTATCTAGCATGTTCCAAAGATATGATGAGAGAGATCCTCAGAGGCTGATGCTGAGGACACAGAGCTCTCTATTCTATTCTGCTTTCAGGGGTCCTGCTGATGAAAGGTAGCCGTTCACATTTATTTTAAGCCTTGTCATCTCCAGGCTTCACTGCATGGCAGTTAACACGCACTTAAGTTTTAAGGGCAAGGACTCTGGGGTCAGAGTGTCCTGGTCTATCCAAACCCTGGCTCTATGACTCTTCAGATGTATGACTTTGGGATAATTTACTTAACATATCCATTTCCAATGTGCAAAATGGTGGAAATAATATCTTTCTCAGAGAGTTGTGAAGGTTTATGTGATGATGGAATGCATATAAAGTACTTAAAAAGTACCAATAAATGTGAACTATTTCAATACGATCCTGAAGATTGGCTGACCACTTAGGAACAGCTGAGGCCATGAACATAAAGCCACGACAAAAATATTTGTTCTTGTATAGGGGTGATGCAAGGTGCATTCAGAATGGGGGAAGATGGTACTGGAATGCCAATTTGAGTGAAAATAACTATATTTGTGTACTAGGGCTGCTTAACAAACACCACAGACTGAAAGACTTAAACAGCAGTGATTTATTGGCTCTTATTTCTAGAGGCTGGAAGTCCAAGATCAAGGTGTCAACAGGGTGGTTTCTTTTTTTTTTTTTTTCTAATCAGCTGTGAAATTTTATTTTATTTTTTTTTTGGCTTCCTTTTTTTTTCAATTTTATTTTATTTTTTAACTTTACAATATTGTATTGGTTTAGCCATATATCAACATGAATCCGCCACAGGTATACACGTGTTCCCCATCCTGAACCCTCCTCCCTCCTCCCTCCCTGTACCATCCCTCTGGGTCGTCCCAGTGCACCAGCCCCAAGCATCCAGTATCGTGCATTGAACCAGTCTTCTGAGGTCTGTGAGGGAAGGATCAGTTCTACAACTCTCTTCTAGGCATAGATGTGTCTGTATATCACCCATCCTCAATGCATGTCTCTGTAACTAAATTCCCCCTTTTTATAAGGATACCAATCCTGTTGGATTAGGGTCCATCTTACTGACCTCAGTTTTAACTTGATTACTTCTGAAAAGACTATATCTCCAAATAAGGTCACATTCTGAAGTCCTGAAAGCTAGCATTTCAACATATGAATATTCAGGTGATATAATTTAACCAAAAACAACTGCTAATGAAAAATGTTACCATTTATTGAATGACTGCCATGTCACATTATAAATTCCAACTTATTTAAAACCAACAGCAATACAAACAGTTAATGCAGCTCAATAAAAAAAAAAAAAAAAAAGGCGAACAACCCAAACAAAAAATAGGTGGAAGCTCTAAATAGACATTTCTCCAAAGAAGACATTCAGGTGGCCAAAATGCACATGAAAAGATGCTCAGCATCACTAATAATTAGAGAAATGCAAACCAAAACTACAGAGGTATCACCTCATACTGACCAGAATGAGCCTCATCGAAAAGTCTACAAACAACAAATGCTGGAAATATGGAGAAAAGGGAACTCTCCTAACACTGCAGGTGGGAATGTAAGGTGGTACAGTCACTATGGAGAAGAGTATGGAGGGCCCTTTGGAAAACTTCAACTACCATCAGTTCAGTTCAGTTCAGTCACTCAGCCATGTCCGACTCTTTGAGACCCCATGAACTGCAGCACACCAGGCCTCCCTGTCCATCACCAGCTCCCGGAGTTCACTCAGACTCACGTCCATCGAGTCAGTGATGCCATCCAGCCATCTCATCCTCTGTCGTCCCCTTCTCCTCCTGCCCCCCATCCCTCCCAGCATCAGAGTCTTTTCCAATGAGTCAACTCTTCACATGAGGTGGCCAAAGTACTAGAGTTTCAGCTTTAGCATCATTCCAAAGAACACCCAGGGCTGATCTCCTTCAGAATGGACTGGTTGGATCTCCTCACAGTCCAGGGAACTCTCAAGAGTCTTCTCCAACACCACAGTTCAAAAGCATCAATTCTTTGGCACTCAGCTCTTTTCACAGTCCAACTCTCACATCCATACATGACCATAGGAAAAACCATAGCCTTGACTAGACGAACCTTTGTTGGCAAAGTAATGTCTCTGCTTTTCAATACGCTATCTAGGTTAGTCATAATTTTTCTTCCAAGGAGTAAGCGTCTTTTAATTTCATGGCTGCAGTCACCATCTGCAGTGATTTTGGAGCCCAAAAAAATAGTCTGACACTGTTTCCATATGACCCAGCAATCCCACTCCAGGGCATATTCTCAGAGAAAACCTTAATCCAAAAAGATACACACACCCAGTGTTCACTGCAGCACTACTTCTAATAACTAAGATATGGAAATGACCTAAATATCCATTGACAGAGGAATGGATAAAGAAGACATGGTACACACGTACAACGGAACATTAGTCATAAAAAAAGAGAAAATAATGTCATTTTCAGCAACAGTTGGACTTAGACATTGTCATATTGAATGAAGTAAGTCAGACAAAGACAAATATCACTTAAATGTGGAATCTAAAAATAATAGTACAAATGAACTTTTTTACAAAACAGAAATAGAGTCACAAATAGAGAAAACAAACTTAAAGCTATGTGTGTGCTAAGTCGCTTCAGTTGTGTCTGACTCTTTGTGACCTTATGGACTATATAGCCTACCAGGCTTCTCTGTCCATGGGATTCTCCCGTCAAGAATCCTGGAGCAGGTTGCTATGCCCTCCTCCAGGGGATCTTCCCAACCCAGAGATTGAATCCATGTCTTTTACATCTCCTGCATTGGCAGGCAGGTTCTTTACCACTAATGCCACCTGGGAAGCCCCCAAACTTAAAGCTACCAGGAAGGAAAGGGGGGAGGGATAAATTGGGAGATTGGGATTGATATATACACACTAATATATATAAAACAGATAACTAATAAAGACCTACTCTATAGCACAGGGCACTTTACTCAACATTCTGTAATGACCTACAAGGGTTAATAATCTAAAAAACAGTGGATATATGTATATGTATAACCAATTTACTTTGCTGTACAGCAGAAAGTAACACATTGTAAATCAACTACACTCCAATAAAAGTTATTTTTAAAAATTCATAGGAAATCTTCAGCTATTTGCTAAGAAAATCAAGATTCAGATTTTATCCAAGATTAAGCACCTAGCTAGTCACCAGTGGATCAGGATTTGGGTATGGACTGTCTGACTTCAAGCTTGTGCTCTTTAAATACCATTAATACTATTCCTTTGCATTGGTTCCTAACTAGCCAGTGACTTGAGATCATTCCTCTGAAGGTAGAAGGGCTTATCTAATCCTGTTCCCACCTCTGGAGCTCCTTTGCAAGAAAGCGGACTTAGTTCTGTTACCACACAAATCCATGGGGACTTCAGAAAGTCATAGACTAGCAGAGCAGGAAGAAGCCTGTGATGTCATTCAATCCATCCCCTGCTTTATCAGTGAAGCATGAGTTACTTGCACAAGGTCATACAGGAAGAAAGGGACAGCGTAGAATCTGTTCTCTACCCAAAACTGCCTTAGCCATAAAAAATTCTGAACTTTGTTAGATGATCTAAATTATTTAGCAAATTGTTTAACAGATTTAAGCCATTTATAAAAAATCAGGAGATGAATAATTTTAATCAAACAATCTGATACTGTACAAAATAGCCAGGGGTAGGTCTGTACTGCAACATCCTCCAGTTTTAATTACCAAATGGCTGGAATGATAGCCAGTGCCTCGTATTTGTCATAAGAAATATTGTTTCTTAGATAGTTTATTTTCTATGTCAATGCTTTAGATAATAAGAAAGGGAAAAGGTAATCTGTTCTTGTCACAGGAATTGTTACATAAAAAATGAACAAACACATCAAATTTCTACATCCATCCTCCAGACTGTAAAACTGGTGTTTTTCCATAATAGCATCCATCTTCTCTCAATCAACAGCTCTGGGGCAAATGTCGTCTGCCATGCTGGCTTTCTCTGTCCCAGAATACAGCCTGAGTTTCTCAAGAACATCAATCAGGCAAAATATCAACAGACTTGAGACAGCAACATGACTGTAAGGCTGGTAGGGACAGGTGTGATTCCATGAAAAGTCAAAGTTCTAGTAGTTTCAGACCCAACTTTGCCTCTTAGAAACAGTACACCTTTCAGATCCTTTAACTTTCTAAAACTCAATTTCCCCATCTTTAAGATGTGAGAAATATTAATAGTTGCCTGCAGGACAGCTTGTGAGGTTTAAACAAGATGACTGTTGAGAAAATGCAAGCACAGGGACTGGCACTTAGTAGGAGCTTAAATCCTTTTTTTTTTAATTGAAAACATATGGCAAATAACTTTGTTTCCTCTAAAGCTGATCTGGGGTAATCTATTTCTTCCTTTCTTCATATACAAATAGGAAGGAATTGAGACTATCATGGGTTCTAACATGGCCGATCTCTGTTCTAATGCTGCCACCTGCTGCCAAAGAGCCGACATCCCATGCTATTATTTCAAGGGTTGCCCTGAAATAATGGGATGAGGCTAGACAAATTCCTCACCAGCACACTTCACTTCATCTCCATCCTTCAGACCTGGATCAAGGACACACTTGCCTTATCTGATCCTGAGGTTACAGCTGAACTTCCTTGGCAGGAAGGACTTTTCTGACAGAGGCTGACTTTTCCCAATACATCTCATTTTCCAACACTGGGAACACGAGGACACCCTGGGCTGAGCCACACTGAAATCAAAAAGTTGTATGCAGGGAGTTCCCTGGTGATCCAGTGGTTAAGAATCCACCTTGCAATGCAGAGGACACAGGTTCAAATCCTGCTTGGGAGAACTAAGATCCCACATGCTGTAGAGCAACTAAGCCTGTGAGCCACAACGATGGAGCCCACAGGCCCCAACTAGAGAGCCGGTGCCCGCAACGAAAGGTTCCACATGAGGCAGCTAAGACCCGTTGCAGCCAAATAAATACATAATAATTTTTTTTAATTTTTTTTTTAAAGCGGTACACAACATGCATGTTCTGCTGAAACTGCATAATGTGACCCACACTGGTTCTATAAAATTCAGATTATCTACCAATGCTTAAATATCACATTTCACCTGAAAATGTGGACTTTCAGATTGTTAAAAATCTAAGGTTATGGCAACCCATGACCCACAGTTAGCTAGAGCTGAGTAGCAAATGGCCCTTTAGCCTGAGCAGGCCTCGACCAGTTTGGCACTACCCATCCCCACTGGATCTTAAGCTTGACCCGTCTCACTTGGTAAGATTACCTTGTTGACCCCTGGCCCCAGCTCTACACAAACTGTTGTCTCCCTTACCTCCACCACAAAGTCTTGTGGAGAATAGAGTGGCTAAATAGAGTAGGACTGATTTATACTTTCAAGTAATCATAATGATTAGTAATTACCAAGTATTTAGTTTACATCAGGCACAGAGAAGAGCATTTTGACCCTAACTTTTGACCTCAAAAATATTTCCATCCCATTGTGTATTTAGATCTGACGAAATATAAAATCACTAACATCCAATTCATAATAAATATTACTTGCAGAAATTATCTATCCAAAACAAACACTGCAATGCCAAAAACTTCAAACAAGAAAATATATTATTGATTTTTAAATGACTAAAAGAATCATATCCTGGTGGTCCAATGATTAAGATACTGTGCTCCCAACACAGGGGGCAAAGTTTCAGTCCCTGGTCAGGGAAGATCCCACATGCCAAGTCCATAACCCCCCCTACCCACGAAAAAAGAATCACTTCTTCTAGGTATTATTAAAAACAATAAAATATGAACTCAAAATTTTATGTGAAAAAGTAGAATCTTCTTCACAAAATTTTAATCTGATCATTTGACTCATGGGTATTGTACTTGTGAAAAGTAATGGCCTTGGAAATTCCCTGGTAGTCTAGTGGTTAGGACTCAGGAACCAGTTTCCATCCCTGGTAGGGGAACTAATCCCACAAGACATGTTATGTGGCCCCCAAACACACACACACACACCAGACCAACCAAACAAACAAAAAGCAATGACCAAAAAGAAAACTCATAGTAACAAGTTATAACCAGTCAAACTCAGTAGGAAAAAAAAAGGTAATTAGTTGAGTCTTTGTCAAAAAATCTCAGTGGAAAAAATTTACCTTCATACAAATAATTTCAGAAAAATAAAAAATTAACTGGAAAAAAAGTAAATATATTCCATAGAAAATTCTTGATGCAATATTTGGCTTATTAACTGCCCTCTCTACCTAATATCCAGAGAAGGCAATGGCACCCCACTCCAGTACTCTTGCCTGGAAAATCCCATGGTCGGAGGAGCCTAGTAGGCTGCAGTCCATGGGGTCTCGAAGAGTCGGACATGACTGAGCGACTTCATTTTCACTTTTCCCTTTCATGCATTGGAGATGGAAATGGCAACCCACTCTAGTGTTCTTGCCTGGAGAATCCCAGGGACAGGGGAGCCTGGTGGGCTGCCATATATGGGGTTGCACAGAGTCGGACACGACTGAATGACTTAGCAGCAGCAGCTACCTAATATCACAGAAAATTCATGTCAGTAACCCAGCATGAATCTGTCCATATATTTCTCCACATTTATATAATGTCACATATTCATATTGTCATTGGGGGAAACTTTTCATTTTTTCTTTTGTAGAAATTGGATTTGTATTATCTACATTTCTGGCTAGAGATAGCATGGAACATTTCGTGCAAAGATGGGCCCAATAAAGGCCAGAAACAGTATGGACCTAAAGAAGCAGAAGATATTAAGAAGAGGTGGCAAGAATACACAGAAGAACTATACAAAAAAGATCTTCATGACCCAGAAACTGTGATGGTGTTATCACTCACCTAGAGCCAGACATCCTGGAGTACGAAGTCAAGTGGGCCTTAGGAAGCATCACTACGAACAAAGCTAGTAGAGGTGATACAGTTCCAGTTGAGCTATTTCAAATCCTGAAAGATGATGCTGTGAAAGTGCTGCACTCAATATGCCAGCAAGTTTGGAAAACTCAGCAATGGCCACAGGACTGGAAAAGGTCAGTTTTCATTCCAATCCCAAAGAAAGGCAATGCCAAAGATGCTTAAACTACTGCCCAATTGCACTCATCTCACACACTACCAAGGTAATGCTCAAAAATCTCCAAGCCAGGCTTCAGCGATACATGAACCATGAACTTTGAGATGTTCAAGCTGGTTTTGGAAAAGGCAGAGGAACCAGAGATCAAATTGCCAACATCTGCTGGATCATTGAAAAAGCAAGAGAGTTCCAGAAAAAACATCTACTTCTGCTTTACTGACTATGCCAAAACCTTTGACTGTATGGATTACAACAAACCGTGGAAAATTCTTGAAGAGATGGGAATATCAGACCACCTTACCTGACTCCTGAGAAATCTGTATGCAGGTCAAGAAACAACAGTTAGAACTAGACATGAAACAATGGACTGGTTCCAAATTGGGAAAGGAGTGCATCAAGGCTGTATATTGTCACCCTGTTTATTTAACTTATATGCAGAGTGTATCATGTGAAATGGCAGGCTGGATGAAGCACAAGCTAGAATCAAGATTGCTGTGAGAAATATCAGTAACCTCAGATACACAGATGACACCACCGTAATGGAAGAAAGTGAAGAAGAACCAGAGACTCTTGATGAAAGTGAGAAAGGAGAGTGAAAAAGCTGGCTTAAAACTCAACATTCAAAACCCTAAGATTATGGCATCAGGTCCCATAACTTCATGGCAAATATATGGGGAACAACGGAAGACTTTGACAGGGAAACAATGATGCAAAGAACTGACTGATGTGAAGAACCACCTGATGCGAAGAACTGACTCATTGGAAAAGACCCGGATGCTGGGAAAGATTTAAGGCAGGAGGAGAAGGGGATGACAGAGGATGAGGTGGTTGGATGGCATCACCAACTTGATGGACATGAGTTTGAGTTTCCTTTGATGGGGAAACAATGACAGACTTTATTTTCTTGGGCTTGAAAATCACTGTAGATGGTGGCTACAGCCACAAAATTAAAAGATGCTTGCTTCTTGAAAGAAAAGCTATGACCAACCTAGACAACATACTAAAAAGCAGAGACATTACTTTGCCAACAAAGGTCCGACTAGTCAAAGATATGTTTTTTCCAATAGTCATGCATAGATAATGAGAGTTGGACCATAAAGAAAACTGAGTGCCAAAGAATTGATGCTTTTGAACTGTGGTGTTGGAGAAGACTCTTGAGAGTCCCTTGGACTGCAAGGAGATCCAACCAGTCAAACCTAAAGGAAACCAGTCCTGAATATTCATTGGAAGGACTGATACTGAAGCTGAAACTCCAACACTTTGGCCACCTCGTGCGAAGAACTGACTCATTGGGAAAGACCCTGATGCTGGGAAAGATGGAAGGCAGGAGGAGAAGGAGATGACAGAGGATGAGATGGTTGGATGGCGTCATCAACTTGATGGACATGAGTTTGAGCAAGCTTGGGGAGTTGGTGATGAACAGAGAAGCCTGGCATGCTACAGTGCATGGGGTCACAAAGAGTCAGACACAAATGAGTGACTGAACCGACTGACTGACATTTCTGGCATCTTGTTTTTCTCACTTTATGTTATCCTACAGTTTACAGTGTGCTGGGTGGTCCCTGGCTCTGTCTCTTGCTTCAACAGTGTTTTACTAGAACAGACCCAGCAATGCCCCATCCTCCAGCCTTCAGCCCCCCTCCAAACTTTCTTCCAGTTGCAACCTTGGGAAGCAACCACTCAGCTCTCCTTGGCCTTCAGGACCAGCCAACACCATTTTTTGAATTTAACTCATTACCAGTCAACCATGAGCTCCCAGATTCCTGAGAATTATTCCACCAAAATGAAGGCTGCCGTCAACCGCCTGGGTCAATATGCACCTGCCAACCTTTCACACCTACCTCTCTCTGGGCTTCTATTTCCACGATGACAATGTGGCTCGGGACAGCGTGTGTCACTTCTTCCATGAATTGGTGGAGGAGAAGCTGAAGGATGCCGAGCCTCTCTTGGAAATGCAAAACCAGCGTGATGCCACGTCATTTTCTAGGACATGAAGAAGCCATCGGCAACGTGAGCGGAAAAACCCAGGATACCATGGAAGCCGTGTTCTCGGGGAGAAGAACCTTAACCTTTCCAGGCCCTTTTGGATCTGCATGCCCTGGGTTCTGCCCAGGCAGATCCCACCTCTGTGACTTCCTGGAGAGCCACTTCCTAGGTGAGCAGGTGAAACTCGTCAAGAAGATGGGCAACCATCTGACCAACCAAGGCTGAGCTGGGTGAGTATGTTTTCGAAAGGCTCACCTCAAGCGTGACAGGAGCCTCCAAAGCCCAGCAGCCTTTGAGGAACCCTTCTGGCATCAGGGCTTCTACTTGAAGCTCTTCTCTGTGCCGTTCGGCAGCTTTTTAACCACCCTGGAGCCCTCTCCCAAGCCTTGGACCAAAAGAGAACAATAAAGATTTTTCAGCCACCCCCCTCCAAAAAAGACAGAGAGAGAGAATAAAAAAGCACAGCGTCTTACAGAAACCCTTCCAAATCAGAATGAGTTCATTTGTATAAGAGAAAGTCTTTAAGAGGGATTGCTAGATTGAAGAAAAGATATGTTTTTTTTTTTTTAGAAGATCTCTTTACAAACCGACTGATATAATTCATATATCCCTTGCCAAAGTGTGCAAGTACCTTTTTCTCTGTATCTCACCACCAGTAGCTGGCTCTACTGTTTCTAACAATCAGGTAAAGGTAATGAATAACCTCATTCTTACTTTAATTTGCATTTCTCTAACTTCTAATGAATTTGAGCCCCTTTTCATATGTTTACTGGCAACTGAATTTGTTCTACCACAAAAATGCCTATTTATATGCTAGGCCATTTTTTATTGGATAGTTCATGTTCGTCCTGCCATTGTTAGAGTTCTTGGTGTATTTTCATTACAAATTTTCTACCTATCACTCGCATTATAATTGTTCTTTTCAAATTTGCCATCTATTTACTTTGCCCATGATATCTTTGCCATATAAGAGTGTGAATTTTTATATAGATAAATACAGTTAAGCTTCTGGTTTAAAAGATCTTTCTTCATCCAATTCTCAGAAAATCTAAGAATGTCACCTCCCAGAGTATCTTGCAAGATATTATAGCTTAAATTTTTTATATTTAGTTTTTACATCTATCCTTATTTTAAAATATACATAAGATAGGGGGTCCAAATTTTTCTTCCAAATAGATAGCCAGCTTTGCCAAGATCATTCATTATAGAATGAAGCCTTTTCCCAGGGAACTAAACTATCAACTTTCTAATACAGAAGCTGCTTATACATTCCAGGTTCTATTTCTAGAGTATTTATGCTATCTTACTGATCTAGCTATCTATTCCTATGCCAATAAAGAATTTAATTTATAGTATGTTGGAGTCGCACAGAGTCGGACACGACTGAAGCGACTTAGCAGCAGCAGCAGCATGTTCTATCATCTTGTAAATCCTTTCTCAGCAGTCCTTTTATCATATTTTTCTGGGTCATCTTCGGGCATTTATTTTTCTATATAAACTTTAATATCATTTTATTGAATCCTCCTCACTCCAATGCCACTGAAATCCTAATTACATTTTTAAAAATGCATTAAGTCCATATATTAATTTTGGAAGAATTAGCCTTTTAATTGTCTTCCCTTTCAAAAACATGGTATTTCTATTTGTTTATATCTTATTTTATGTCCCTCTATAAGACACACAACTTTTTTTAACTTTTTATTTTGTATTGGAGTATAGCGTATTAACAAACCGTGTTGTGATAGTTTCGGGTGAACAGCTAAGGGGCTCGGCCATACATTTACATGTCTCCATTCTCCCTCTTATCCAGCCTGCCACACAACATTGAACAGAGTTCCATGTGCTATGCAGAAGGTCCGTGTTGGTTATCCATTTTAAATATAGCAGTGTGTACATGTCCTTCCAAACTCCCAATCGGTTTCCTCCATTCTTCCCCCACCGCCTAGGCAACCATAAGAGACTTCATTTTCTAAGTCTGTGAATCTCTTCCTGTTTTGTAAGAAGTTCATTTCTATCATTTCTTTTTAGAGTCCACCTATGAGGGATGTCATACAGTATTTCTCCTTCTCTGTCGGGCTTACTTCACCCAGTATGACAATCTCCAGGTCCACACTGTTGTTGCAAATGGCATTATTTCATTCTTTTTAATGGCTGAGTAATAGTCCGTTGTATATGTGCACCTTATCTTCTTTATCCATCCTCTGTCAATGGACATTTAAGTTCCTGCCATGTCTTGGCTACATAAGACACACAGCTTCTAATGAATTATTTGCTTCCTATAAGTCCTATACTTTTCTTGTTAAATTTCTTTTTATTTCATAATTTTGTTGTTACTAATTACTCTTTTACAATCCCATTTGTAGCTATTTATTTTTATAATTGATTAAAATTGCTGATTTTTATATATTTATCTTGCAGCTAGAAGCCTAGCCAAATTATCTTATTAATTCTAAACAGTTTTTTATTACAGCTTCCTGGATTTTTCATGTATATAATTATATGTCCAGAAAAAGAGATTATTCTTCTCTGTTTTCCCACTGTTTTTACCATCTTATTTATTTATTATATTTGCAAGAACCTCCAAGTCAATGTTAAACAGTAATGGTGAGAGTAGGCATTTCTGTCTAGTTTTTGGTTTGAACTGAAATAATTTTACTATTTTCCCATTTAGGATAATATTTGGTTTTCATTTCTGGTAAATGATCTTTATTTTATTGAGAGTTTTTTGTTTTGTTTGTTTTAGGAATAGTTGCTAAATTTTCAAATGTCTTTTCAATTGATATGTTAATTTTTTTCTTTAATTTGTTGATTAATGGACTATGCTGATAGATTTCCAGTACTGAATGATATTTGCATTCTTGGAATAAATTTTACTACACTTAGATACATTAATAAATTCTATTTGCTAATATTTTAGAAATTTTGCATCTACATTCATATGTGATCATTGTCTATGACCTAAACTAATTTATAAAACATTTGTACTATATATTCTTTAAAAATGAAGGAAAAAAAAACTTGGTTGTAAATCTGTCTGGTCCTGTTGTCTTCTTCCATCATAGCTTTTTAATTACTTTCCAGCATCCTGTATGGTAGTTGGTACATTCATATTTTTCACTTCTGTTTATTACTTTTGGGGGTTTATATGCAGTTACTTTAATCTCCATCATTTCCAATTTTACATAATTTTGGGGCTCTTTTTTCTTTAATCACAGAATCAGGTTTGAACTTGTCTTTCTGCTTCCAGTCTGAGTCCTCATGCCCCAGCACCATACTACAGCCTTAGAGGTTAATTAAGGCTGAATCTGTAAATGATTTTGACTTATTTGATTAAAACAATCAGTCAACTGCAAAACTTAGATTCCTGCAAAGTTTAAATTATTCTAATTTTTACCTAAAATAGCTATCTTGGCATAAGTAAAATCATCAATAATATAGTCATGCTTGGCAAAATCTTGGAGGATTTGAGTCACCTTCATTTGACAAGTAAACTCATTGTTTCCTTCATACTAAAACTAGTTATTGTTTTTTTAATAATTTTATTTATTCATTTATTTATTTTTGGCTGTGCTGGGTCTTCGTTGCTACGCAGGTTTTTCTCTGGTTTTGAGTCTTGGGGCCTACTCTCTGGTTGCAGTGAGCAGGCTTCTCACTGTGGTGGCTTCTCTCGCTGTGGACTCTGGGACGCACAGGCTTCTGTAACTGCAGCACGTGTGCTCAGTAGCGGCAGTTCCCGGGCTCTAGAGCACAGGCTCAGTACGTGTGGCTCATAGGCTTAGTGCGACTAAACACCAGAATGGGCTTAGTTGCTCTGGGACATGTAGAATCTTCCTGGACCAGGAATTGAACCTGTGTCTCCTGGATTGGCAGGTGGATTCTTTACCACTAAGCTTCCAGGGAGGGCCCTAAAACTAGCTTTTGACCAGCACAAAGAATTTCCATAAAAGAAAGCAAAACCCCCTTTATCTGAGACTATGATTACTATTTAATTCTTGAAAATGGTGTTCAAACTACCATGAAATTTCATTCACTTTAATAAAATACTACCTAATTAGGAAGAAACTTTACTGTTATCTCTAGGGGAAAATTAACATCACTAAAAAGAACATACAGTTGAGAAAACTACATGTACATTTATAATTTTGTTCCCTTCTGAATATGAGAGACTATTTAATTAAGATTATTACTATCTTTAAAGCTTTCTCTCAAAGGAAATGTTCTTCATTCTAAGCTACACATACATCTTCTTTGGAGGGGAAAAAAAGGGAGTTTTAAAAGAAATCCTGAAATTCTCTGAGTTCATATGCTCTGGTTACATCCAAAGAAGGACTTCCTTCCTCTTTTCCTCATTATATTTCTACAGTATAACATAAATCAGGGCTGCTTGATCTGCCTGCTTTCTTTCTCTCTGTGACAATTCTTTTCATGAGCAAACTGGAGAAATAAACCAACTCGCCATATAGTTCAGGCAAAAACAAAAAAGAGTGTGGGGCCAGGCAGGAGGGTACAGAAAAGTCCACCCTCTGCACTTGAGCATGGATGCATGGTACTGTTCAGATGCCCCTTTTGCTTTGCCCTCAACACAAGCATTTCCTCTGCCCTTGTGGTCCATCTGTTTCAGTTTGTCCCATGCTCTTCTGTTTCCCTTCCACCCCAGAGTTCCACTTTCTGATTCTGCTGTCATGTATAATCTGGTCTCTGCTGAAATAGTTTCCCAAAGGTCAGCTTCCCTGTTGCATGTGGAATTATGTCCCCACAGAATTCATATTTTTGTATTTTCATACAAACCCCCAGTAGAACTGGGGTGACATTATTTGGAAATAGGGTTGTTGCAAATATAATTGGTTAAGATGAAGGCATATGTGAAGTTATAGGAATGATATGTGACCTTATTTGGAAATAGGGTTGTTGCAGATAAAATTAGTTAAGATGAAGCCATACTGGAAGAGAATGGGCCCATAATCTAATATGACCAATATCCTGATAGAAGCGAGAATTTGAACACAGCACCCACACAGGGAACACATCATCTGATTGTATCTACAACCCAAGGAATGGTAAGACTGCCAGCAAATCACCAGAAGCTAAGGAAGAGGCGTGTAACAGATTCTTTCTCACCCACTCAGAAGGAACAACAATGCCAACACCTTGATCTTGGACTTCCAGCCTCTAGAATTATGATTCAATACATTTCTGTTGTTTAAGCCACCTAGTCTGTGGTACTGTTAAAGAAACCTTGAACGCATGCGTGCTAAGTCGCTTTGTTGTGTCCAACTCTGTGCGACCCTACGGACTGTAGGCCCCCAGATTCGTCTGTCCATGGGATTCTCCAGACAAGAATAGGAGTGGGTTGCTATGTCCTCTTCCAGGGAATCTTCCCAACCTAGGAATTGAACCTGAGTTTCTTACATCTCCTGCAATGGCAGGAGGGTTCTTTACCACTGGTGCCACCTGAGTAAATCCAGAAGCCTTAGCAAACTATACATTCTCCTTCCAAATTTAATGGGTTTGTTTCTCATAATATTTTTTATCCATCTTTGTCCCTCTTTTTTTTTATAATTATCTGCAAAGCTGTGCTAATTTCACTTAAAACACCTAGCTAAGTTGACCACAGGTTTCCCAGGTGGCTCAGCAGTAAAGAATTCACCTGCAATGCAGGATGCGTGCGTGAGTGCTCAGTCATTTCAGTCGTGTTTGTGATCCCAAGGAGTGGGCCCCCAGGCTCCTTTGTCTGTGGGGTTTTCCAGGCCAGAAAACTGGAGTGAGTTGCCATTTCCTCCTCCATGGGATCTTCCTGACTCAAGGATTGAACCCACTGCTGCAATGCTCACCGCCTAAAGAACAAGATCCTAACTTCCTACACAGACCATAAGGACCCCTACGATCTAGTTTCTATCTGTCCGATCTCTTCTGGGCACTGAACAAAACTTGTGGCAGTCTTATACACACCCAGGCTTTTCTGCCACCTGGCATGCCCTCTGCATCTCTAATCCTTTAAGTTGAATGCAAATAATTCTTGCTCTAAAAATTTACTCCAGATGGTTCACTGATTAATGAATAACTCTCCCTCCTCTGAATTTACTTTACAGTTTATTTATATTTATCTTGAATCATTATCATTTTGCACAGTCTATTTCAGTTACTGATCTATAGGTCTCATATCTCCCATAGACTATGAGTTCCTAGAGGGCAGGGACCGTGATTCATCTTAGAATTTCCCATAGCACATAACACAGTATTTAGCAAATTGGCTTAATTTTTAAAGTCTCTAAGTGAATTAATGTATTTGCCTAAAAGACAACTAAACTTCACAAACTCAGAGCAGGTAAACCTTGAAAGTAGATAAAAATCACCAGGAGGCCTGGCTCACCTGTGTCACATTCCGATCCCGTCAAAGGTTGTCATTAGGCACGGCCATCCTGCTTTATGTTCTGTGGAACACTCCAGGCTAAACCACCTCACCATTCCCACCACACCCTGGAAATTCACAACATGTCATTATCCTTCAGGTCTCAAAGTCTACAAGATGCTAGGTGGATGCCTAAACCCCTTTGCAGTGATAACAAGATAACTGGTGCCAAAGAGCTTTGAACTCAGCAGCACCCAGTTACCTAACAAGGTTATGAGCGTTCCCTCGCCAAGAGGCCAACTCTGGGAGGCTTCTACAAGTCCCTGAAGCCTGGATGTTTAGCAAGTCTTCAGGAAAGATGAGAGAAAAACTTCAAAGTCTTGATTTCCAATTCCAAGACATGGGAAAACTTGGCCATCTCACCTGACCATTCACCGGGGTGTACAGCCAGGGAGAGACTCCCAGGGCCCAGTGAGAAGTGAGTGCTTATCTTGTGTCTGCAGATCTGAGAATCACTGGAGTAAAAATTATGTGAATGGCAATGTTTCCAGGCAGGAAAAGGGCTAAATCAGAGGCTCAGAGAATCAGCTGGTAGTCTGACTTTTTAACCAGATCTGGTTACTTTCTGAAAGGCAAGCAGTCAAGAAGCTATCAGAAATCCTATACCAGCTTTACAATATTATTGTGTAATGTTGTCAGTATTAACTGGGCTAATAAAAATAAGTACAGTTTGTTGTTGTTGTTGCTCAGTCAATATGTTGTGTCCGACTCTGCGTCCCCATGGACTGCAGCACACCACACACCTCAGTACTCCATCTCCCAGAGTTTGCTCAAATTCATGTCCACTGATTCATGATGCTACCTAACCATCTCATTCTCTGCTCCCTGCCCTCCACCCCCCATCCGCCCATCTCCTCCTGCCCTCAATCTTTCCCAGCATCAGGGTCTTTTCCAATGAGTCGGCTCTTCCCATCAGGTAGCCAAAGTATTGGAGCTTCAGCTTCAGAAACAGCCCTTCCAATGAATAACCAGGGTTGGTTTCCTTTAGGATTAACTGGTTTGATCTCCTTGCAGTCCAAGGGACTCTCAAGAGTCTTTTCCAGCACCACAATTTGAAAGCATTCTTCAAATTCTTCAGCGCTCAGCCTTCTTTATGGTCCAACTTTCACATCCATACATGACTGCTAGAAAAACCATAATTTTGACTATATGGAACTTTTTGGCAAAGTGTCTCTGCTTTTTAATACGCTGTCTAGGTTTGTCATAGCTTTCCTTCCAAGGAATGTCTTTTAGTTTCACGGCTGCAGTGACCATCTGCAGTGGTTTTGGAGCCCAAAAAATTAAAATCTGTCACTGTTTCCACTTTTTCCCCTTCTATTTGCCATGAAGTGATGGGACTGGATGCATGATCTTAGCTTTTTTTTTTCTCTTGAGCATACACTACATACCAGATGTGTACTTTATTGTCTATATTTTATACCAACTGATCTTCATGCTGCCCTGGTCAAAGATTATCATTATTAGGAAACTAAGGTTCAGAATGATAAATAATGTCCCAACGTCACACAGCTTCTAAGTGTCAGACATTCCAAGGTGGAGTGGAAAGCAACAGCAAAGCCAGAGAGGTGAAGGAAAGCAAGGTATTTACAGGGACCTACAAGCACCCGGCTGTTCCTGGGGCATAAAACATGGTGCCAGGAGAGAGGAGTTGCCCTCATATTCTGCATTAGGCAAATTACTATCTTGCAGATAACTGGGAGCCTCAGAAGAGTTTCAAGCAGGAGAGTAACACATTAGCCTTAGGTCTTGGAAATTGAGGTGGAGAATGGATTGGAGGGGACAGATGGAACACACAGGGATGCGCTAAGAAACTGTACAACTAATTATGGAAAGAGACGATGACACTTTTGTGTCTTTTCCATCTTTTTGATGATGGAGGAAAAGCACTGGAACAGAGAAATACTTGCAAGATAAATCAGTAGCATTAGGGAAGCATTACATAAAGTTTCAGCTGATGACATCATAACCTCTTCTACTGTACTTCACACTTACATATCCAGTGTCTTGTGGATGACTCATGAGTATTACATCAAATTATGCAGGAGACACAAGACTGAACAAAACAAAGTTCCCAGTCACTTTCTAGTTGGGACAGATAATGCCAATCAACATAAAATAATCTGGTAAATAAAAATGTTATGCAGACAATTAAAATAAGGTGACATGATAGGCACCTTTAGAATGAGTGATCAGGGAAACCTCTGTGAAGAGATGTCATTTAGGCTTTCTAAGACCACATGAAAAGTCAAGGGAAAGAATTGGCTTACTGAGTTGGAAGAATCCAAAGCAGGCTAGTGCAGCTGGAACAAAATGGGCAAAGGAGAAATGGAAACAAAAAGATATCAGAGAAGTAGACAAGATAGGACTTTAAAAGTAAGGTTAAGAAATGTAAGTAATGAAAGATCAAGGGAAGCTGATACTTCCCATGACAGGTAGAAGATTTTAATCCAGGGAGTGCAAGCATGCATGCATGCTAAGTCACTTCAGTCGTGTTCGAGTCTTTGCGACTCTATGGACTGTAGCCCTCCAGGCTCCTCTGTCCATGGGATTCTCCATGCAAGAATACTGGAGTGGGTTGCCATGCCCTCCTCCACGGGATCTTCCCGACCCAGGGATCGAAACTTCTTAACTCTCCTGCATTGGCAGGTGCCTTCTTTACCACTAGAGCCACCTGGGAAGCCCAATCAAGGGATTTTCTTACCTAACTTAAGTTGCTAAGTAAGCACTCTGGCTTCTATACAGAAAATATAGGCAGGACAAATATGATAGTAAGGAAATTTTGTAGTTGTTCATTGAGAGATGATGGTGGCTTGGAGAAAAGAAAATGAATTAAGGATTTGCTATGATAGATTCAATGTGGAAGGGAAGAAAGAATCAAAAATGACTATTTTTTTGCTTGGGCAAGAATACAGAAGACTGTGATGGAGCAGTTTGACAAGAAGAAATCAAGAGCTGGGTTTTCAACATGTTGAGTTTGAGATTTCTTTTAGAGACCCAAAGGAAAAAATGCTATGTAGGCAGCTGGAAATACAAGTCTGGAATTCAGGAGAGAATCTGAAGATAGAAATGTGCATTTCAGAATGATCAGCCTAACAGATGGTATTTAAAGCCATAGGACTGAATGAGACGTCTTAGTGAATAAGAGCAGAGGAGAGGTCAAAACTGAGCTTGGAGACACTCAAACATTTAGAAGTCAGAAAAAAAAGAGGAGAGGCAGAGGAGGGAAATTGAAATGGAGGAGCCATTAAGTGGCAAGAAACCAACAAAGTGCAGTACTGAAACCGAGCAGCATCCCCATGGGGCCCTCCTGGGTACAAGTGTCCCCCACTTCTTGCTTGTAGGCAATAGGTTTCATTCAGCCTCCTTGACCTTCCCTGAGTATCAAAGGGCAGATTCTAACAGTTGCTAATAAGGGAAGGGAGGAGATACAGAAACAGGGCAGGAACAGTCAAGAAACTAGAATGTAACCTTAGAGCAGAAGCCTGGCTCCTCTTCAAGGAATATATATAACAATACCTTTGACTTCTTCTGCAGAACTAAGGCCCCCCAGGTGGAGGATGACTTCAGGCTGAGCAGAGGATTTCTGGAGTACCATGCTGTTATCTCACCACCAACCAATCAGAAAAAAATCACACATTCTGCAGCCCTCACCCCAAATTTTGCCTATAAAATAAAACCATTGGGGAGTCAGGTTTTTGAGCACTAGTCACTCGTTTTCCTTGCTTGGCCCTGCAATATACTTTTCTCTGCCAAAAAAAAAAAAAAAAGGAAAAAGAGAGAGATTTCCCTGGTGGTCCAATAGTTAAGCCTCTGAGCTTCCACTGCAAGAGGCACAGGTTTGATCCCTGGTCAGGGAAAGAAGATTCCACATGCTGTGTGGTGAAGCCCAAAAAAGTGATGGGAAGAATTACTTTCCCTGCATATCTTTTTATATCATTTGACTTTTTATTATGTGCATACATGACTTCCATTAAGTAAGATCCAACGAAATAAAGATCCAGAGAAATCTGTATGCAGCTCAAGAAGCAACAGTTAAAACTGGACATGGAACAACAGACTGTTTCCAAATTGGGAAAGGAGTATGTCAAGGCTGTATATTGTCACCCAGCTTATTTAATTTATATGCAGAGTACATCATGAGAAATGCGGGGCTGGATGAAGCACCAGCTGGAATCAAGATTGCTGGGAGAAATATCAATAACCTCAGATATGCAGATGACACCACCCTTATAGCAGAAAGTGAAGAGGAATTAAAGAGCCTCTTGATGAAAGTGAAAGAGGAGAGTGAAAAGGCTGGCTTAAAACTCAACATTCAAAAAACAAAGATCATGGCACACGGTCCCATCACTTAATGGCAAAGATGGTGAATCAATGGAAACAGTGACAGACTATTTTCCTGGGCTCCAAAATCACAGCAGATGGTGTCTGAAGCCATGAAATTAAAAGATGCTTGCTCCTTGGAAGAAAAGCTATGACCAAAAAAAAAAAAAAAAGAAAAGCTATGACCAACCTAGACAGCATATGAAAAAGGAGAGACATTATTTTGCCGACAAAAGTCCATCTAGTCAAAGCTACAGTTTTTCCAGTAGTCATGTATGGATGTGAGAGTTGGACTATAAAGAAAGCTGAGTGCCAAAGAATTGATGCTTTTAAACTGTGGTGTTGGAGAAGACTCTTGAGAGTCCCTTGGACTGCAAGGAGATCAAATCAGTCAATCATAAAGGAAACCAGTCCTGAATATTCACTGGAAGGACTGATACTGAAGCTGAAACTCCAATACTTTGGCTACCTGATGCGAAGAACTGACTCATTGGAAAAGACCCTAATGCTGGGAAAGACCAAAGGCAGGAGGAGAAGGGGATGACAGAGGATGAGATGGTTGAATGGCATCACCGACTCGATGGACATGAGTTTGAGCGAGCTCCAGGAGTTAGTGATGGACAGGGAGGCGTGGCATACTCCAGTCCATGGGGTCGCAGAGATACCCATGACTGAGCAACTGAAATAAACTGAAAGAAATACTCTGCTAAAAGGCCATATAAGTGGAGTTTCTTGTGGCACTGCCATCTCCCCAGCAAGGAGGAGGGCCATCTCACACAGAAGGGGTCCTCTGGGTAGCCACAGAATTGAGCAAGGGGTGATTCTTGTGACATCCACACCCTCTCCACATCTCCCCCAACTCTGCTTCTCCCCCAAATAGTCCTAGATCATCAAGGGCTGCAACTACGACCTTCCTAAACTGATTGATGACACTCAGGACCAACAGGCCATTCTGCACTGAAACTTCCCTTTGTCCAAACTAAATAAAAGTAAGACCACTTCCCAGTGAGACAGGAAGGGGGCAGACAACCTTTAAAAGAATGACATAGCCCAAGGACAGGATATAAATTGATTAGAACCAACTGGGTTCAAGATGGTAGATCATTTGGCTTCCACTAAACCTTGAACCTCAATATACGCTCACTGTAACACATGAGCAGGCTAAATGACATACCCAGAGGTGCCATGACAGTCAATGCCGATTATAAACAGTCAAAAAGTGGGCAGTGGCCCAATCCCTGGAAATCCCCACCCCTTCCTCAAAATAGCTGGAATACTCCTCTAACTCATTAGCCTATGAAATTACCTGCCCCTATAAAAACTGACAACCCCATACCCTGGTGCCTCTCTCAACTTCCAAGATGGCCCGCACTCTGTCTGTGGAGCGTGTATCTCCCTGAATAAACCTTCTTTCTCGTTGCTATGCTCACTCTTGAATTCTGTCCTGCAAAAAGCCAAGCACCCACACTTGGCTGACATCCCAGAGACTCACCTGAGACCTGGGACGTGACCATTATCTCATACCCCATCTTCTTCCCTGAAACACTAAGACTCAACTATTTTTCTCAAAAGAAAAGAAAAAAGCAATCCCCAGGAGACCTTACTTTTATTCAGATACATGGCACATTCTTATGCCTATTAGCTTCATACCTTTTTTCCCCCATCCTTCTCTATTATTTTCTAGTTGATTCTATGGCTATGCCAATCCAGGGGGCGATTTGTAGGGGATGATACAGTTTCTCAGAAGGAAAAGATCACCTCCTCCTCAAATGCTATTTAGCAAGCTTCTGCCAGCAAAATAAACAGGAGGGATAAGACCTACCTGACACGTGCAAGAGGGGCCTCTGAGGCTGCAGCATCACTCTCGCTTCTGGCTAACACACTGGCCAATTATCCATGCAGCGCAGAAAGAGCCTGCAGTGCCACTGCCCGGTGTTCATGGCACACGCACACATAGCCAAAGACTCCCACCAAAAGTGTTCTTCGCTGATTGCAGCTTTTCAGTTTTCAGACAGGCCGAAGGACTCAAAGCCTACGTGAGCGAATGGAAATCCAGGCACAGTAAGTGCTACCTTGAAATGATTGTAGAAGAAAAGAAAAGGAAAGACCCATAACTTTATCTCTTTCAGAAGCTTCACTCCAAAGGATGTGCAACAACTAAAGTCATTATCAAGTTTTTAGAAATGAGTGTTTAGCATAATCAGAGAGTCCCTTCTAAACTGTATCGAGAGCCAGAAACATCTGACAAATAATACTTTCTACAAATGGAAAATGCTTTAGTCAGTTTTCCAGTGAGTTCACAAAAAGAACATTTGTGCACCCCTCTAAACTGTCTTAGTGTTTATGAATGCAAACAGAAAAGTATTATATATTATGGAAAATATAAAACAACATTTAAAAAAATAATAACTTCCCCATAACAGTTAAGACTATATACAATGATATATCTACTCTCACAGTTGTCAAAGGTAGCTGTAAAATATTGTTTATTATAACACATGAATAATGTATATATAATATTTAAGATACTACATTCCCAAACAGTGAGTTTTAAATCTTTAAAGAACTATTTGGAGTAACATAAATTTTGCTGCTTAAACAATAGCAAAAAAAAAAAAAAAAAAGCCTAGGCAATATAATCATCAATTTATGCAACCATCTATTTGTCTAAAAGTGCTCATATTTCTAAACTGCATAATGCTTTCAAATAAACACAGTATTTAATTCAATAGCTAAGGCCAAACTCTAGATTTTGATTAAATAACTATTTCTCACATGGTAAGGAAACCTAAACCCAGGGTGTCTACAAGACACCAAAACTTCTGGAAAAAATAAAATATGGTCATTTTTACATTTGCCAAACTCTCTTTTTGTAAGCCATCAATGAATAACTTTTTGCTATTCATTTAATTGTCTCTTAGAAATAAACAGTCACACTGGGGATTATTACATTTTAAAAAAAGCAAACTTCTTTCCTGGGAAAGCAAGCAAGAAACATTACTATTTTCTAATCTTATTCAAAATGGAGTTCAGTTGACATTGTCTTATCTAAATTTGCTGATAAGTCAGAGCTAATATCCTAAGAAATTGCCATTTCCCTGTTTCTACAACCGATTTTCCTCAGTTTAGAACAATAACAAAAAATGCTAAAATTCAAAATTATGTATATATGTATGTGCATGTGTGTATATCATAAGAATTTTTTATTTTCACAGTACAAAAATATCATAAGCATAAAAGCTGAAAAACTGCTTTGCATTTTGGATTAGCTCATGAAAGTGTTAGTCACTCAGTCGTGCCCGACTCTGCGACCCCATAGATTGTAGCCTGTCAGGTTCCTCTGTCATGGGATTCTCCAGGCAAGAATACTGGAGTGGGTAGCCATTTCCTTCTCCAGGGGATCTTCCTGACCCAGGGATCGAACCCAGGTCTCCTGCATTGCAGGCAGATTCTTTACCATCTGAGCCCCCAGGGAAGCCCACCAGGATTAGCTCAGGTTCCTAGTTAATTTCTGGATTTAAACATTTCTCTTTATCTCGATTTCTATTCTCACTAAAGGATCTTCAGGAATAAAACTGCTCACTTTTCAAGAAGAAAGAGTGAATTAAATTTTGTCTGAATGTATTTTATCTCATTTGTTTCTTGGAACTTGTTGCAAACATTTTTTCCCAACTGGCTGTAATCACCGAGGACTTCAGTCACTGTACCTAAGTCCTCATTACTGTCTTCTTTAAGGCTCACAGTCTCCAAAATGTTTCTTAAAGAGTCATGTGAACTCCATCGCTAGCATCTAGCAGGTTACAAAATACACTCCCAGATCCTTTTAGCCAAGATTTGCTTCTTCTAGTCAAACAAATCCAGTGTCTGTCCATCTAAACCTACTTTCTTTCTGAAGAGCAAGGAGATAACTATGGCTGAGGAATTAAAGAAAATCTTTATTCTGCATTTGAGTCAGTTCTAATGAGGTGATGAAACTGAAATTTATTATACAGAGTGAAGTAAATCAGAAAAAGAAACACCAATACAGTATATTAACGCATATATATAGAATTTAGAAAGATGGTAATGACAACTCTATATGCAATACAGCAAAAGAGACACAGATGTAAAGAATACTTTTGGACTATGTGGGAGAAGGTGAGGGTGAGATGATTTGAGAGACTAGCACTGAAACATGTATATTACCATATGTAATATAGTGATGCATGAAGCAGGGCACTCAAAGCTGGTGCTCTGGGACAACCCAGAGGGATAGGACAGGGAGGGAAATGGGAGGGGCATTCAGAATGGGGAGCACATGTACACCCGTGGTTGATTCATGTCGATGTATGGCAAAAACCACCACAATATTGTAAAGTAATTAGCCTCCAATTAAAATTAATTAAATAATTTAGAAAAAAGAAAATTTTTGTTTTGACTGGCCTTCTCTTGGATGTTGGATACCTACAAGACTTCTGATTCTCTTGGAGGATTTTAAATTCCTCTGGGTGAGATGGCTCTAATTTGAACTGTTTTTCCATGTGAAGATCTCTGCCCAATTTCTATAGAATCACAAAATGCTGATTCCTTTCTCTATTGCTGTCTCTGACATGCTGAGGAGTTGTTAAAGACAAGTAACTCCAGTCAGTGACTGCTGGGAACAAGTCCAAAAAGAAATGTTTAAGTCTTTTGAGTTAGAAAAATCTCTTGACTGTGATCAAAACTGCTGCCTGTTTTTTTAGAACTTGAGAAGCCCTCTTATCTTTCAGGCTGTCCACCCAAAATTCATCTTCTGAGTTACATGTTTTCAATTCCAGCACAAATGGATTGGATGACAAAGGAGGCTCTATGCTATGAGGACAGCGGTTTATTTCAGAGATGGCAACTCCTAATGCAAATCCAACAATGATTTCCTTGTGTGCCTTTTCTGCTTTTTGGAATCTGCTAGGATCCCATTATCAAAACAGTATGAGGCAGTTTTAAGATCTTCATTGCAATTATCTCTAGAAGTACTGGCTACCTGGTGGTAACTATGTTCTTCTGGAAAGACAAACAGATAAACAGGTCTTTTGGCTTTGTCTTGATTTCACTCTGGGGGGAGAGATGAGGTTTCTATGAAAGCTTTTACAAGTTATGCCTGACAATGAGTCTTGGCTAAGACTTTGAGAATGTGTTTTCCTCTTCTTTGTTTTCTTGTCAACAAGAGACAAGGATAAAGATGAGAGAAAAGGTTGGATCCTGATAAATACAATCTTTTGTTAGTTTGATGTTGCCTAGATCCTTTTTGGCATATTTGAAATGTTTATGTCTAGGAGTTTTACTCTTTTTACAACACAAGGCATAGGAAATGTTAGAGACGTTTTTCAAAACCTTCAGATTTCCTGAATGTAGCATCGTATATTCATTTTTCCTTACACAGCTGAAACATATTTTGATGAGTCATGGGCATCTTCCATGTCTTATTTGATTTTCAAGCTGTATCTTTTCTGTAATGATGACTTGTTCTGAATTTTCCTTTATAGTCACCAGCTTTCACACCGGTGCTCATCTGGTTACAACTGATAATACTTATAATAAGACAGACAACAGTAACTTCATTCATTCGTGTAATAAACAATTTAAGTGGTCACCTATGCTAGGTATTATCTATGGTCATACCTCAGTGAGGTTTATTAGGGAAGGGGAGACATAGGTCCTTGAAAAGAAAAAAGTCAGCACTAAATGAGCAAATACATAATAGGTGGTAAGACTGAATCTGTTCATCTCAGATTAGGACTTGAACCCAAGTGCTGCTGCTGCTAAGTCGCTTTAGTCGTGTCCGACTCTGTGCGACCCCATGGACTGCAGCCTACCAGGCTTCTCCATCCATGGGATTCTCCAGGCAAGAACACTGGAGTGGGTTGCCATTTCCTTCTCCAATGAACCCAAGTGACTGGGTCTCAAACATGGCCAAGACCCATGGTCTTCCAACTGAGATCACACACCTGTGTTCAGGACTTAGTGAAGCCCAGGTTATTGATGGCTCATAACAGAAAGGATTCAGTGGGAGACAAAGTGATAGGTAAGAAGAGGATTTATTTAGAGAGAAATACAATCCACAGAGAGAATGTGGGCCATCTCAGAGGGTGAGTGGGGCCTCAAAATGTAGTGTTGTTAACGTTTATGGGCTGGGTAATTTCACAAGCTAATGAGTGGGAGGATTATTCCAACTATTTTGGGGGAGGGACAGAGATTTCCAGGAATTGGAAGATGAGCCCATTTTTGGTCTTTCGTGATCGGCCTTGGAACTGTCATGGCACACCTGGGTGTGTGATTTAACTTGCTGACGTGTTACAGAGAGCATAAACTGAGGATCAAGGTCTAGTTGAAGTCAACTCATCCATCGTCTTAGAACCTAGTTGGTTCTAATCAATTTACGTCCTGTCCTTAGGCTATGTCATTCTTATATATAATACACATTACAGTAATTTGATTGCAGTAAAAGTAGTATTAGGTGCATGCATGCATGCTCAGTTGTGTCCGACTTTTGCGACCCCACAAACTATAACCCTCCAGGCTCCTCTGTCCATGGGATTTTCCAGACAAGAATACTGGAGTGGGTTGCCATTTCCTTCTCCAGGGGATATCCTCGACCCAGGCATTGAAACCATGTCTCATACATTGGCAGGTGGATTCTTTACTGCTGAGCCACCTGAGAAAGCCCAGTATTAGGTGGTACAGTGATAAAATAATCCACCTGCCAATGCAGGAGGTGTAAGAAATGTGGGTTTGATCCTTGGATCAGGAAGATCCTTTGGGAAAGGAAATGGCAACCCATTCCAATTTTCTTGCTTGGAAAATTACAAGGACAGAGAAGCCTGACAGGCTACAGTTCATGGGCTTGCAAAGTGTCAGACACAACTGACTGACTGAATACACACATTAGTCGTATTGGATTAGGAAGCATCACTATGAACAAAGTTAGTGGAGGTGATGGAATTCCAGTTAAGCTATTTCAAATCCTGAAAGATGATGCTGTGCAAGTGCTGCACTCAATATGCCAGCAAATTTGGAAAACTCAGCAATGGCCACAGGACTGGAAAAGGTCAGTTTTCATTCCACTTCCAAAGAGTGCTCAAACTATCGCACAACTGCACTCATCTCACAAGCTAGTAAAGTCATGCTCAAAATTCTCCAAGTCAGGCTTCAGCAATATGTGAACCATGAACTTCCAGACATTCAAGCTGATTTTAGAAAAGGCAGAGGAACCAGAGATCAAATTGCCAACATCTGCTGGATCATTGAAAAAGCAAGAGTTCCAGAAAAACATCTACTTCTGCTTTATTGACTATGCCAAAGCCTTTGACTGTGTGGATCACAATAAACTGTGGAAAATTCTGAAAGAGATGGGAATACCAGACCACCTGACCTGCCTCTTGAGAAACCTATATGCAGGTCAGGAAGCAACAGTTAGAACTGAACATAGAACAACAGACTGGTTCCAAATAGGAAAAGGAGTACGTCAAGGCTGTATATTGTCACCCTGTTTATTTAACTTATATGCAGAGTACATCATGAGAAACGCTGGGCTGGAAGAAGCACAAGCTGGAATCAAGATTGCCGGAAGGAATATCAAAAACCTCAGATATGCAGATGACATCACCCTTATGGCAGAAAGTGAAGAGGAACTAAAAAGCCTCTTGATGAAGGTGAAAGAGGAGAGTGAAAAAGTTGGCCTAAACCTCAACATTCAGAAAACTAAGATCATAGCATCTAGTCCCATCACTTCATGGGAAATAGATGGGGAAACAGTGGAAACAGTGTCAGACTTTATTTTGGGGGGCTCCAAAATCACTGCAGATGGTGACTGCAGCCATGAAATTAAAAGACGCTTACTCCTTGGAAGCAAAGTTATGACAAACCTAGATAGCATATTCAAAAGCAGAGACATTACTTTGCCAGCAAAGGTCCGTCTAGTCAAGGCTGTGGTTTTTCCAGTGGTCATGTATGGATGTGAGAGTTGGACTGTGAATAGAGCTGAGCTCCAAAGAGTTGATGCTTTTGAACTGTGGTGTTGGAGAAGACTCTTGAGAGTCCCTTGCACTGTGAGGAGATCCAACCAATCCATCTTAAGGAGATCAGTCTTGGATGTTCATTGGAAGGACTGATGTTGAAGCTGAAACTCCAATACTTTGGCCACCTCATGTGAAGAGTTGACTCGTTGGAAAAGACTGATGTTGAGAGGGATTGGGGACAGGAGGAGAAGGGGATGACAGAGGATGAGATGGCTGCATGGCATCACCAACTTGATGGACATGAGTTTGAATGAACTCCAGGAGCTGGTGAAGGACAGGGAGGCCTGGCGTGCTGCAATTCATGGGGTCGCAAAGAGTCAGACATGACTGAGCTAATGAACTGACTGACTGACTGAGCAACACAGTAAGGTGCTAAAGCTATAAGGGGTAGTAAGTTGATGTACTTTAGATAGAAATGGTTAGAAATGTGCTCTCCAAAGTGCAGAGAAAATAAGGGAAAAGAAGTTTTCTGTTGTCAACTTGCCATCCTAGTGAAGTTTAAAGAAGGGAATGTTTGTTTCTGTTTTGATGAAGTTTATCAACATAGTATGTGATGTTCTGATTTTTTTAAAAGGATGAAATTTACTTACAGAACAGAAACAAGACACACAGACTTAGAGAATGACTTACGATTGCCAGAGGGGAATGATGGGGAGAAGGGACAGTTAGGGAGTTTGAAATCAACATGCACACAGTGCTATGTTTAAAATGGATAACCATCTTATTGTATAGCACAGAGAACTCTGCTCAGTGTTATATGGCAGCCTGGACGGGAGGGGAGTTTGTGGAAGGATGGCTACCTGTATAAGTATTGCTGAGTCCCTTTGCTGTACACCTGAAACTATCACAACATTGTTAATCAGCTATACTCCAATATAAAATTTTTTTTTAATTTCAGTGAAAAAACAAAAGCAAAGGATCAACGATGAAACTTCATCTGCATCTAAGAGAAAAGTCATTTTAAAACTATAGACATTTCAGGTCACCAGAACTTAAGAGTGCCAATACATAGTAACAAGCTCTATCCATCTAACACTGTATCATAAAACCAACAAAGCCATGTTCTGCTGCTAAGGTACTGAAAGTATCTACATAAACTTCCCCCAAAGGACTGCATACTATCCATAATAGCAATTTACACTGGTATAGTGTGTTTCTGCTTTCAAAATACTTCACATCCTAGAGCAATAAATGAGAAAGGATGCTATGCGATGTACCAGATGCAGCTATAATGTAAATCGAGCAGGAGAAATGTCTGGACCATTAGACAGTGGTTGCATGCAGAATAACTTTGTCTTTAGCACACTGTATTATGTGAAGATAAACCTCAGGCTATGAAGCTGGGCTCTAATCAGAACAAAATCAAATAAGGCTGACAAATCCAACTCAAAGACAAGTCAAGAGAAGCACAGTGGCTATGCGAATCAAACCTCTACCCCTTGACCTGCACAATAACAGAGAAGTAATAAAAATAGAAGACAGGTCTAGATTACCCTGGTTAATTTAAACTGCTCATCACCTCATCTTTAAATCTTCCCCTCCAACTCATGAGGTTGCTGTTGTTGTTGTTCAGCCTCCCAGTCGTGTCCGACTCTGTGACCCCATTCACTAGAGCACACGAGACCTCCCTGTCATGGGGTTGGCAACATGTAGAGTGTGGTTTACAGAAAGGACCTGGTAGGAAGAGGAGAGAGAACAGGCTAGGAATTGACATACTCACTAAGTCACATGGCACCACTCCATAAACAGAACTGATTCCAGAAGAAAATAAACAAAACCCTGTGAAGAGGGTTAAGGCAATCTCTTTCTTGGGTTCTTTTTCACCCTATTATCCTCCCATTCATAGTTCTTTAGTCTTCCCACCTGAACTTCAATTGTTCATACTTCCCAGTCCCCAACTCCCATGCCTTGGAAACATGAAAAGATCTTTAGTCAATCAACTGAAGTTAGATATTCTTAACCAGAAATTAACACATAGAATCAAGTGTCTGGAAGTCACCTTAAAAGTCTTTTCCCCCTTATTTTCCACCCTCTGCCTCCATTCTCCTATAATAATCCCCATACACGGACTCCAGTCTCTAAGTAAACACCTCCCCTGGTTGTAAGTCAAGACCTCCTGGAGAAGCTCATTCCATTTCTGGACTGCTCAGATCATTAAAGGTTCTCAGTCGTGCTAGCCTAAATTAGCCCCCTACAGTTTCTCCCCACTTGAGAAATATGAAACAAGTCCTTCTCCTCCGGGCAGCCTTTCACTTCGTTTGAAGGCAGCTGTCACTTCCCCACTGAGTGCAGTGCCCCTGCAGTTTGCATATGCCCAAGTGCTCCTCCTAGGACATGATTTATAAGCATCTAATCATCTTGCTCATCCTCTCTTGGACATGCCACAGCTCTCAATAAAACCCCTCTTCAAAAGTGTTGCCCAGAATGGAACTCAGTATTGCAGGAATGGCCTAAATATGGAATGAGAATCTTTGTCTATGTTAGATCTAAAGACAGCAAGGATCATATGAACAGGAGAAGGGTTTCTGTTGTAACTACCAAAGTTTGGTTTGGTTTTTCACTTTGGGTTTTGTTTATTTGCAGTTTTTTTTGTTTGTTTGTTTTGGAGAGGGGTGGTTGTGAGGCAGGTGGGGAAGAGTTCACCATGCTTTTTATTCGATGATTCTAGAACTCAATTTAAAAATACAGATGAGACTCTGCTATGTGTGTGGCTCTCTGCTAGGGACTTTTGGAGAAATAAATGAATAAGATCCAGCCCTGAAAGAGTCCACATATTATTGCCTGACCCTTGTCATCTATCTTTCAGGCAAATCACAAGTACACAGGGCTTTCTGATGAGGTGGGCTTGTATCAGTTATCCATGTTATAACCGGGTTGGGAGTAGGGGACCCTCACAAAGACGTATTTGACCTGGCCTCAGAATAGTTGTTGACAGTTGTCAGAATAGTTGCCTGTTCCCTGGAACCATGGAAGTACGTCATAAACTTGCATCACTAGTCCCGGGAACACCCTCACCACACCAGCCTGGCTCTTTCGCACACTCTGTCCTTTCTTCCCAGTCTGAGAGCCCTCCCTGCTTCTCAAAACACAGCCTCCTCCTTTTTCCTCTGCTTAGATCCTGGGATACTACATTCTAGGATCCATTCTCCCTGACTCTGAGGTCAGGAATGGGCTTCTCCAGTCCCTGCCAATGAGAGCTCCTGAACAGAAAGCACGTCTTGCCACCACACTGGCCCAAACACCTCTAAATCTCTTTGCCACAGTAACTGCTGCCAAAGGAGTGGGAGGTTTGCAGCTATCACATGTGATTAAGGGTACACAAACTGAGGCTGTTTAGCACTACTAGACTGCCTTTTATAAAATCACAGAACTGAAAAGTCTTGGAGATCATCCATTCTACAGTTGACACAATGGGGGAAGCCCAGAAAGTTTCCTGATGTGTTTGAGGTAACAAAAGGACCCTACTTCTGAGAGTGTGGACTGCCTTGACTCCTGACTCAGTGACCTTTCCACTGGAGAATGGTTTTGAAATCTAAATTCTTTCTGTGTATTTAAAGTGGTCTAGGAGTGGATACAACCCTATCTCTTCCTCTTGATATTTTAATAAAGACGTTTTTAAAAAACTGAACATCCACCACACTTAAAAGATATTTTCCTTCTTTGCTGTGTATCAAAAGCTGTGACAGAGTGCTGGTCTACCACCTCTTCCTTGGCCAGAGAGCAGGGAATCGTAGCACAGAATTTGGTTGTCTTAGATTTTCTGCTCATCGGGGCCAGCCAACGGCCTGGGCTCACTAGCCCTAAAACCAGGGGAAAGAGTTAGAGGGGCAAAGTTGGGTCTGACAGCCTGTGGCCATGCCCTTCTTGCTTACCCAAACCAGCCTTTCTAGGGATAAAGGAACACACTAGTTCAGGAAGGACCTTGGAGCTCTGACTTCACCCAGGGGACACATACTGGGTAAGGGGAAGAGGCTGTGCCAAAGGACCCAGGACCAAAGGCCTGCTGCCATGCCCATCCCAAGCCCCGTCCCCGAGTCTGAGCAACCTGGCCCTCCTTCCCCTACTCACCCGGCTGTCCTGCTCTTGCACTCATTCCTGCCCCATCCTTCCTCCTCCAGCCTGCAGTACTCCCCTCTCCCAGTGTCACCCCACACTCCCCAGATACTCCCTGGCCTCCGCTTCTGCCTCTAGGCCCAACAGAAAGGGTTAGAGAGTCCCACCATCGCTACTATACTGACAAACAGGAAGTCACACTACTGTACTGACAAACAGGAAGTCAAACTCTGCTCTGAAAGTTTCTGATTTGAGCCCCTTGTGATAAAGCATTTGTACCACTGTGAGTAGGAAAATATAATAATATGAGCTAACAGAGCTTAATAGGTGCCAGACTCTGTTCTAAGTAAATTGCCAGTATTGTGCCCACTTTACAAACTGGGAGACTGAAGAACAGCATGAGTTAAAGTTTAAGACCTATGGATAAAACAGAAAGTTGTACATCCATACAATGAGACACTACACTCAGTAACATGAATAAATCTCAAAAACATCATGCTAAGTGAAAGAAATCAGACCCAAAAGAAAACATATTCATAATTCCATGTATATGAAATTTTAGAAAATACAAAATAATGGCAACAAGAAGCACATCGGTGACTTTAGAGCTAGAGATGGAGCAGGAAAGAACTTTGGGGAATGATGAAACTGTTCCTAAACTTTATTGTGAAAATGTTTGTACAACTGTGTACATTTATCCAAGCTCATCAAACTGTACACTTAAAACGGGTGATTTTTGTGATATAAGTGTATCTCAAAACACTGCCAAAAAAAAATCAAGAAGGAAAAAGGACAAACAAGTACCCTGGACAACACCAAGGATGAAGAGAGAGAAAACAGGGAAGGTAGAGAGAAGTATGAGAACTAAAAAAGAAAGATGCCCTAGAAGCCAAATGGAAGGACTAGTGCTTGGTGTCTTGTAGGTGCCCAGTGACTTCTTGTTGAATGAAAGAACAGCAGTATCCAAAAGGAGGAAGAAGTGATCAACAAGCTACAGAGAGGTCATGAAAGATGAACTCTCTAAAGATGCACTGAGGGTTGAGCTGGAATTAGGGGGAGCAGCCTCAAGAGGAAAAGTCCTCTGGTTTTCTCAGCTTCAGTGTTCTGAGCCTTTCCAGAAACAGAAATGTAGAAGCTTGTTGTTCTACAAACAGATAACCCACCCTAGAGTTCAGTTCATCATAATAGAGTTGTAAGAAAAACAGTGGAGGTCTTCCCCAGTGGGTCAGTGGTAAAGAATCCTCCTGCCGATGCAGGAGACACAGGTTCAATCCCTGATCCAGGAAGATTCCACATGATGCAGAGCAAGTAAGCCTGTAGTTGTTGTTTAGTCACACTTAACACGTGAGCCACAACTATTGAGCCTGTGTTCTAGAGCCCAGGAGCCTCAACTACTGAAGCCTGCGTGCCCTAGAGCCTGTATGCCGTTAACAAGAGAAGCCACCGCACTGACAAGCCTGCACATCACAGCTAAAGAAAAGCCCATGCAGCAAGGAAGATCCAGCACAGCCAAAAATAAATAAACAAATAAAAATACTTAATATTTTAAAAAATGGAATATTTGGCTCATTTGTGTTTTTTCTGTTTACACAAGACATCATAGTTTTTAATCTATTTTATTTATTTATTTTTTAGGCCATGCTGTATGGCATGCAGGATCTTAGTTCCCCAGCCAGGGATCAAACCTGTGCAAACCTGGGCCCCTTGCATTGGAAGCGTGGAGTCTTCACTACCGGACTGCCAGGGAAGTCCTCCTCATAGTTTTTTAAATGTTTGAAACATTTATATAATACAGTTCAATTATAAGAAAACAGTTTGAAGTATTTTTAATACTGCTTGACCGGTGGCTTGAAAAGGGAGTTAACAATCATCAGTCCCATATTCTGACCTTTTGTGAGACAGGCTCAAGGCCTTTGAAGAGTAGCAATCAGAGTCCATGGCCTCTGTGGTGTGACGTTCCTGACACCGGTTTGCATTGGTAGGAGAACTGTGTGTTGTGGTATTCAGCAAAGCCAGCCCCCAATGTTTGCTTTCCAAACCCCATGCTCTGGCTTGCAGGACTTGAATCACAGTGACTGATGGAAAGAGGGTGTTGCCTGAAAGTTAAGGGCTGGTAGGCTGATTAATGACCTCAGCATGAAGCTGTGGGCCTCTAACCCTGACAGATCATTAGCTCCCAGAAAATGTTCAGCCTCTGGAGGTCGTGGTTATTATTACAAACTAACAAATACATGAAAACATAAAGCAGAGCAAATGGCCTTTTTATATGCTGGGGATATTTAAAAGCTAGGCTGTATATTTCCATGCATATAAAGTCCTGTTGATAGCATAAATCCAATCCTAGCTTTCACAGAGCAGGAGCAGGGAACATTAGAAGAGCCATGCTAATGCTAATGCTAAGTCGCTTCAGTTGTGTCAGACTCTGTGCGACCCCATAGACAGCAGCCCATCAGGCTCCTCCATCCCTGGGATTCTCCAGGCAAGAACACTGGAGTGGGTTGCCATTTCCTTCTCCAATGCATGAAAGAGAAAAGTGAAAGTGAAGTTGCTCAGTCGTGTCCAACTCTTAGTGACCCCATGGACTGCAGCCCACCAGGCTCCTCTGTCCATGGATTTTCCAGGCAAGAGTACTGGAGTGGGGTGCCATTTACTTCACCATTAATATTGCATTAAATTTTAACCATTACAGTCATGGTTAAGAAGGTACTGTCATTATAATCTGGTATTCTCAGGACCTTACAACTTAACCTAGTTCAACACTGTTTTTCAGCAAATTGATTACATGCATGTTGGTTTCTCACTCAAAGGATGTCTTAACTTTGATAAAAATAATCAGTCTTTAAGATTATTTAAATGATAAAAAAATAAAAACCTCAGATGCAGAGTAATAAATATTATATGGGAAAAATATTAAACCCCTGTAGGAAGGAAACATTATTTAGTCACTGTTTCCTTGTTATTAAGTACAATATGTTCCAGTGAAAAAAATATAAATAGTACCTCTATAAAATGATAGTATAACAAAAAGGAAGCTAGTGAAGGGAATCATGGTCTAGTTCTTTAATTTCTACTTTATATCGTCTTGAAAAAGAAATATAAATGGGCTAACATAAAAGCATAAAGAGTAATGGGAAAAAGATCAAGGAAAAAAGGGGCAGAAGGCAAAAACCACCACAACATTGTAAAGTAATTAGCCTCCAATTAAAATAAATTAATTAATTTTTAAAAATTATTCCAATAAGAGGGCTCACTTCAGTTATTGAGACGGGCCCAGGGATCTGTACTCCCTGTACTAAGGCCCAGAGGGAAACTAGATAGCTGAGCAACAGTCACCAGGAAGAAAAAAGTGTGAGTGGAGCCCTCCAGAAAAACAAGCGATTAAATTTTAGAAACCTGTGAAACGTGAATCGCGTCTCATTCTCTTTGGCCATTAAACTGTGTCTCCTTAGTGACACTCTGCTATGAACTGAATTGGGTAACCCCTTCCCTCCCACCAAATTAATGGGCTTCCTGGTAGCTCAGACAGTAAAGAATTTGCCTACAATGCAGGAAACCTGGGTTCCATCCCTGGATCAGGAAGATCCCCTGGAGAAGGGAATGTCTACCCACTCCAGTATTCTTGCCTGGAGAATTCCATGGACAGAGGAGCATGGTGGGCTAAGTCCACGGGGTCGCAAAGAGTCAGACACAAATGAGCAACTAACACTTTCACTTTCTCTTTTAATATTCTAAAGCCCTTACCCTCAGTGTGACTATACCTGGGTAGCGTCTTGAAAAGGTGCATGCATGTGAAGTCACTTCAGTTGTGCCTGTCTCTTTGTGACCACAGCCTGCCAGGCTTCTCCGTCCATGGGATTCTCTGGGCCAGAATACTGGAGTGGGCTGCCATGCCCTCCTCTATGGGACCTTCCCAACCCAGGGATCAAATCCTTGTCTCCAGTATCTCCTGCATTGGCAGGAGGGTTCTTTACCACTGACACCACCTAGGGAGCCCCTTGAAAAGGTAGTTAAGGTTAAATGATATAATAAAACTGGGGTCGAATTCCAAAGGACTATGGCCTTATAAGAAAAGAGAGAGACACAGCAAGAAGGCAGATGTCTGCATGCCAGGAAGAGAGTTCTCACCAGCATCTGACCATGATCTCAGCCTCTAGAACTATGAAAAAATACATTTCTGTTGTTTAAGCTACCCAGTCTATCGTATTTTTGTTATGGCAACCCAAGCTGACTTTGGCCCTAACACTTTGGCCCTAACCCAAGCTATCACCCTGAAGACATGAGAACACAACATGCAATCAGGTGTCAGGAAAACTGGATCTGATCCTGGCTCTGTATCTCCTTCTGAGACTTGTCAATGTTGAAGACAGTTAGATCAAATCAGGCATTTTCATTTGTCCAATAAACTTCAAAATAATAATAATTGATAAAGAAATAAATTTGACTCTTCCTCAATGTCATGTAGTAAAGTCACGAGTTTTCTTTAATAAACTATATGGTAAGTCTATTTGTATCAGTCTGTTTTTAACAAGTTAAAAAAAGAGCAGGGAATCTAAATAGATGTTCAAAAATAGGAGACTGGTGAATTAAATTATGGTGCTTTGACTACATACCTATGAACTCTTGTTTTAGGAAATTTTGAAAAATATTTGTGATGTAATATTAAGCAAAAAACTAAAATAAAAAAGATACTATGATTAGAATGACATTATAAACTATAAGGATAATGTGAAAATGAGAACAGTAATAGGATAGTAACAGGTGACTGAAACATGAATCACTTTTGCCCTACATTTTATTTTCTCAAATGTTGCTAAATTTATTCTTTTTTATTATTTACTGTTTCAAAAGTAATTTGAAAGCACCTATGGGTATCTTCTGTGGGGAACTGTATTTTATTTCCAAACTGATTGTGCCTTTTGTTAGTTATTGAAGATTCCAATTGTGATTAAAGTTTCGTTTGATTGATAGGAGTACTATTAATTTAAATACAGAGTCAAAAATTACTAAATTGAAACAACCAAATATTCCATTTTAATGAACCTTGAGAGCTCTAATTTAGCTAGGTGATTAGATATATTCATCTAACTATAAATATCAAGACTGGCCAATGTTTCAAGATGGGAATGATATGGTATTCTTAGAAACATTGAAAGCATTCCACCACCACCAAAGCTGGATCCTGTTCACTAAGCGTGAGTAAATAACAAAGGCCTCTTACGACTTATTCATTCATTCAGTCAATTAACATTTACTGATCACTTATAGGGTAGTGATTTAAGGCAAGGGCTTTGAAACAGACTGTCTGGTATTAAAACTCCACTCCATTGCCTGCTAGAATTCTGATCCTGCGCATTAGTCAGGTTAAGTTAGGTTTGTTACCATGTTTGAGCCTCTTTGGGCTGTTATAACAAAAATACCATAGACTGGGTGGCTTGTAAACAAAAGCTGTGTCTCAGTTCTGGAGGCTGAGAAGTCTAAGCTCAAGACACTGGCAGATTCAGTGTCAGATGGGAGACTGCTTCCTAATTCACAAACAGCTGTCTTCTTGCTGAGTACATTGGGGTACAGAGCCCTCCTCTGTAAGGGCAATAATACTACTCATAAGGGCTTTGCCCTCATGACCTAATCACTTAGTAAGGACCCTACCTTCGTATAACATCACACGGGGGATTAAGTATGAATTGGGGAGGCAGGAACACTACCAATCTCAGTCTGTAGCAATTGTAACAGATCAAACCAAAGTCTCAGTGGTGTAAATCATGAGGATTTATTTCTCATTCATACTTACACAGTCACTCAGAGATCCAGAATGATGGGGATTCTAGTGTATTGCAGCTGTGTATGCACTTCAGCTTTTTGATCACTGAAGAGTCTCATGTGGTTGTTGTTTAGTCGCTAAGTCAAGTCCGATTCTTCTACAACCCATGCCGTGAACTATAGCCGACAAGGCTCCAAGGTCCGTGGAATTTTCCAGGCAAGAATACTAGAGTGGGTTGTCATTTCCCTCTGCAGGGGATCTTCCTGACCCAGGGATCAAATGCACCTCTCCAGCACTGACAGGTAGATTCTTTACCACTGAGCCATCTGGGGTGCCCATACCACCTGGGAAGGGTCTCATGCCAGGAGTTAAATGCTTCAGCAGATGAGAGACCCACAGCAGAAAAGTGACACATATCTATTCTATTCTTAGCATATTGACCCTTTCTAGTCACAAAGCTATCTAACTGCAAAAGGATAAGAAAATGATTCTCCCACAAGCTTAGAAAGGTAAGAGACCAGGGAAAGTGGCCACTCAGCTTCTATGACATCTTGGGTAAACTACTTCATCTCTTGTGGCTCTGTTTCTTCATCTATAGAATGAAGATAATGATAGAACCTTGCTTATAACGTTGTAAGGATTCAGGTAATACACAAAAAGCACATTTAATACCTAATTTTCCATGAATACTATTATTAAGTACCAATCATTGTGCTAAGAAATAGAGTGGAACGTAGGCTGCGGAATCAGGCTTTTCTTGGTTGACTCTTGGCTTGGCCAGCTACTGGATGTGACTTAGACAAGTGGCTTGACCTCTCTAAGCCTCAGCATTCTTCCTATAAAACCGTGAACTCAAAAACATTCACCTGCAGGTAGTCACGAGGATTAAATGTGAAGCAGGTAGCATAATGGGTAAAATACATAGTTCAATAAATAGGATTATTATCCAGAACATATTCTTCAACATCCTAGACAGAAACTGTTTCTACTGTTCTATTCATTTCATCAATAAACATGCACAGGGTACCTATGTGCTTATCTAAACTCACTGGGAAAAATTAACTTTTTCAGATTACATCAGTTTAAAGAAAAAATGAAAAATGAAACAAACAAAACCTTACATTATCCAGAGCAATATATTTCTTGATCCAACCCTCCCCCTTCTTTTCTTGTACTCATTCCCTCCGAAATCCAGCCCCACTCAGATTCTTCCCAATCATTTTTCAAGACCCCAAAGGGCATCTTGTGGTTTCCCCAATAACTAGTCCTCTTTCCTTCATTTCTTTTCATCTTCCTGCATTGAACCACTAGAGAGGGCTCCCCAAATCCCACCAGCTTCATTGCAAACCAGCAGAAATGAATACGATGGTACACAGAGGGGATGTTCTGTTGTAAATCAGCTGTTGAGCACCTCCTTTAACTAATTTTTAATTTGCAAACAATAAATTCTCAAGCCATACAGCATATTTCTATGACCACCTGTCTCGGGTCAAGAATATTCACTATAATGAATCTTTTCTTTTACATAGTAGTACAGATCTCAGCACAATCAGGATGAGCACTCACTGTTAACTAAAAGTTAAGTTACAAATCTGCCCAACCAGCTGACCCCACTTCTACTACAAGTTCAGAAAAACAACTTCAAGTACCACAAAAAGAGTCGGTATTTTCCTTAAATGTGAATTCTTAATAATTATCTATATACTTTTCTACTGTTCTAGCTCTGATATCCTACAGACAATCAATAAATGCCTAGTGACAGCTTATATATAGTGGTGGCTGAGGGAGAGAAGTTTATAATCCCCCCTAGCTCTAACCCCGGGCATTGATACACAACAAAAGACCCCACACGTCGCTTCTGCCTGATGTCCTTGGCCGCCCCTCCACAGCGCAGTGCTGCTCTGGGGTTGCACTGTGCTCAATCTGGAGAGGACCCCAGGCTTCCCTGGTCTCAGAAACCTGGTATGTCCCAGGAAGGTTATTCTGCCTCTCTGCCTTTTCACTGTCAGCCAAATGCACAGTGGGTCTCTTCTTGTCTGTGAGAGGCAGCGTGGAGGACCCTCCAGGAGAGAGGAGCCCCAGTGTATTTGGCTAGGATGAGGCTGTGTCTCCTTCAGTTGGTTGGTGACCAGGTCTTCAACTACTCAGCCACCGGATCTAAGATATTTTCTGCTTCCTTCCTAAAAAAATCTCGCTCATTGGGCCTGCAAATCTTTTCATCTTTTGTGTGTGTGTGTGTGTGTGTGATACAGAACGTGTGTGAGTGTGAGTTTCTATGTGCATGTGTTTTAATTTAGGGCGATGTCTAGTTCTGTTTCTCAGTATTTATATTATGTTCACTTAAAATGTGAACTCATGATTGAATTTTCCCTTTTGTAGCACACACCTTTGATTTTTAAAAGTATTCTTATTTATCCATTCAACAGATATTTATTCCTGCCAATACTGTGACAGTGATGGGTAAAATAGCTCTTATAGAATTTATGTTTTATTGGGGTTAATAAACATTAAATGATTACACATAATTATTTAGTTATAGTTATGGTAAATATCAAAAATGAAAATGAATTGCTAAGAGAGAATATGACACAGCACCTAAGAGGGAGCAAAGTCTTTCTTTCATCAGGAGAAAGGCTTTCCTAAGGGTGTACTGATAGAGCTGGACTCTAAAGGCTAAGCAGAAAATAACTGGGCAAAGAAAGTGTGTGGGGTGAGGAAAAGTGCAGTAGCAGAAAGCATTCAAGGAAGTTGAAACAGCATGTGCAAAGACCCTGGGGGAAGGGGAAAGCTGAATCCTCTCAGAAATTGAAAGAATGTGGCTGAAATGCAAAGATCTAGGAGCAGAGTGCCCAAGAGGAAGCTGGTAAGCAGGGGCCGGCTCATGAGGGGCCTGTTAGTTACACTAAGGACTCTGGTCTTTACCTTATGGGCTGTGGGAAGTATGAAAAGATTATAAGCAAAAAAAAAGTAGCATGATTCTTTTTAAAAAAGATTATTCTAACAATTGGGTGGGAAAGATATTGCAAGAAGGAAGTAGAATTTAAAAGCTATTTCACTAATTCTCACAGAGATAATAGCCTGTGGCAATGGAGATGAAGAAAACTGAGCTGTTTTGAGATATATTACACAACAATTAAGGCTTGAAAACTAAAAGTAGTAGATATTTAAGTTGAAATTTAAGTGCAAAGTTTAAAAGGGTGTGGGGAAACAAGTTTCAGGATGTCCTTATTTAGAAAGGGTGGATGGATTACTTCAGGAGAGTAACATTTATGCAGAAGCTAAAGGGTACAATGGCAAGGTCAAATTATATATATATGTGTATATTATATATAAAACATAATCATAGATTACACATTCATATCATATATCTTCATATATATATGAAAGTCTATTCATATTATATTGAGAATATATATATTCAAATATGCCCTTAAGAACAAATAAGGAACTCTGAGATGTTCAGGTCATACTCCTCTAGAACACTGGGCTACACAGAATGGACCACTCAGTCCAGCTGGTTTGCTTGAGAAATAATGGATGAAGTTAGACTATGCATTTATATTACATAATTTAAATTGTGCCTACAGACTTAATGCTACTCTCCCTCTTCATTCCTGAAAGAAGGACTTACAGCCACTAAAACCACTGGTTTGGGGGAAGCTGGGCACAGACACAGCAGCTGGAGAGAAAAACCTCTAGCTGTCTTCATTTCCTTCAGGTTTCTGGAATCAGAATCTTTCCTGGCTCCTGAGAATGTACGAATAGTGAAAGATGATTGTGACCATCTGCTAATTCTGGGAAAGTGCCATTGGATTGTGAAGAAAGCTCTGAGCTAAGAGTTAGGAAATTAGAGTTCACATTCCACTTTTCGACCTGGCCCTGGAGTGCCTTGGGCAAATTACTTGCCCTATCTGGCCCTTGGTTTTCCAGCTATGGAATTTGAACTAGTTTATGTCTGGGGTCCCATTCTCCAAGCCAGGCTTCAGTAATACATGAACCGTGATCTTCCAGATATTTAAGCTGGTTTCAGAAAAGGCAGAGGAACCAGAGATCAAATTGCCAACATCCACTGGATCATGGAAAAAGCAAGAGTTCCAGGAAAACATCTATTTCTGCTTTATTGACTATGCCAAAAGCCTTTCACTGTGTGGATGACAATAAACTGTGGAAAACTCTGAAAGAGATGGGAATACCAGACCACCTGACCTGCCTCTTGAGAAACCTATATGCAGGTCAGGAAGCAACAGTTAGAACAGACTGGTTTCAAATAGGAAAAGAGTATGTCACAGCTATATATTGTCACTCTGCTTATTTAACTTATATGCAGAGTACATCATGAGAAATGCTGCGCTGGAAGAATCACAAGCTGGAATCAAGATCACCGGGAGAAATATCAATAACCTTATATATGCAGATGACACCACCCTTACGGCAGAAAGTGAAGAACTAAAGAGCCTCTTGATGAAAGTGAAAGAGGAGAGTGAAAAAGTTGGCTTAAAGCTCAACATTCAGAAAACTAAGATCATGGCATCTGGTCCTGTCCCTTCATGGCAGATAGATGGGGAAACAGTGAAAACAGTGGCTGACTTTATGTTGGGGGGCTCCAAAATCACTGGAGATGGTGACTGCAGTCATGAAATTAAAAGACGCTTACTCCTTGGAAGGAAAGTTATGACCAACCTAAACAGCATATTAAAAAGCAGAGACATTACTTTGCCAACAAAGGTCTGTCTAGTCAAGGCTATGGTTCTTCCAGTAGTCATGTATGGATGTGAGAGTTGGACCATAAAGAAAGTTCAGCACAGAAGAATTGATGCTTTTGAACTGTGGTGTTGGAGAAGACTCTTGAGAGTCCCTTGGACTGCAAGGAGATCCAACCAGTCCATCCTAAAGGAGATCAGTCCTAGGTGTTCATTGGAAGGACTGATGCTGAAGCTGAAACTCCAGTAGTTTGGCCACCTCATGTGAAGAGTTTACTCATTGGAAAAGACCCTGATGCTGGGAGGGATTGGGGGCAGGAGGAGAAGGGGACGACAGAGGATGAGGTGGCTGGATGGCATCACCGACTCGATGGACATGAGTTTGAGTGAACTCTGGGAGTTGGTGATGGACAGGGAGGCCTGGCATGCTGTGATTCATGGGGCCACAAAGAGTCGGACACAACTGAGCGACTGAACTGAACTGATCCTTAGTGATCAACTTTGCCTTAAGTTGTTTATTATGTCTTAGGATATCAGTCAATAATACTAGGGTGTCAAGGAGCAACAGTTAGAATTGGACATGGAACAATGGACTGGTTCCAAACTGGGAAAGTAGTATGTCAAGGTTGTATATTGTCACCCTGCTTATTTAACTGCTATGCAGAGTACATCATGAGAAATGCCGGGTTGGATGAAGCACAAACTGGAATCAAGATTTCCTGGGAGAAATATCAATAACCTCAGATATGCAGATGACACCACCCTTATGGCAGAAAGTGAGAAGGAACTAAAGAGCCTCTTGATGAAAGTGAAAGAGGAGAGTGAAAAAGTTGGCTTAAAACTCAACATTCAAAAAACGAAGATCATGGCATTTAGTCCCATCACTTCATGGCAAATAGATGGGGAAACAGTGACAGACTCTCTTTTTTTGGACTCCAAAATCACTGCAGATGGTGACTGTAGCCATGAAATTAAAAGATGCTTGCTCCTTGGAAGAGAAGTTATGACCAACCTAGACAGCATCTTAAAAAGCAGAGACAGTACTTTGCTGACAAAAGTCCATCTAGTCAAGGCTTTGGTTTTCCAGTTAGAGGAGGAAACGGCAACCCACGCCAGTATTCCGGCCTGGAGTATTCCTTGGACTATCCACAGGGTCGCAAAGATTCGGACATAACTGAGCGACTTTCACTTCACTTCATGGTTTTCCCAGTGGTCATGTATGGATGTGAGAGTTGTACTATAAAGAAAGCTGAGTGCCAAAGAACTGATGCTTTTGAACTGTGGTGTTGGAGATGACTCTTGAGAGTCCTTTGGATAGTAAGGAGATCAAACCAGTCCATCCTAAAGGAAATCAGTCCTGAATATTCATTCGAAGGACTGATGCTGAAGCTGAAGCTACTTTGGCCACCTGATGCGAAGAACTGACTCACTGGAAAAGACCCTGATGCTGGGAAAGATTGAAGGCGGGAGAAGAAGGGGATGACAGAAAATGAAATGGTGGATGACATCACCATCAGTGGACATGAGTTTGAGCAAGCTCCGGGAGTTGGTGATGGACAGGGAGGCCTGGCAGGCTGCAGTACATGGGGTTACAAAGAGTCAGACAGAACTGAGTGAGTGAACAGAACTGAAACATATAAATAAATAAATATCAACACATATTAGTGCTTTATTAAATAAGCACCAGGTCAAAAGGAATTTGGAGATCACTGCCTTATAGACTAGCAAATAACTACTTGCTCTGAGGACCCAGAAGCTTACCGTCCAAATTGTTCATTATAGTTGCTTTTTAGGAAACGAGATTGTATACACAAATCACTCATAAGATAAAATTTCTATATATTACCTCTAGAGTTAAATATTATTGGAATTTCCCAAACTATCATATAATATTGTATAAGGAAAAGTTAAAGAACAAAATTTATGTCTTTACGAACAACCCCAAAATGCCTAACTACTTAGCATGGGGCTTGATCTTCCATGATGTTTGTGACCCACTTCTCCAGCTAGAAATACCACGTCTTTGTTTTGCTTTCCAGGAATCTCTTCTTTCTGAGGTCTCTATTGGGCTCTCAGCACTCAGCTTCCTCTTTGGTCATTGTATTAGGCATGTGACCCAGTCTGGGCCAATAGTAGACAAAGGGGCTTTTGTTCCTTCACTTTTTTTCTCATCCTATCAATCATCTGAAGTCAAATGTCATGATCTGGGGGAATCTACTTCCCTAACCACTCAGGACTTTATGCATAGTCTATCTTTTTAACATTTGTTTTAATTATGAACAGGGCTGCCACATACAATTGTGCAAGTTATGCAATTTACACAGATGTCCAGCTAAGGGTGAATGGAGGCTGAAGTCTGCCCATGCACTGCTCACCAAGCTCTGAGCCCCAAGAAAACTCTCCAGGAGTAGAGAACATTCTTGTTCGTCTCTCTGGCACAACTCCTGGCAACACGCCTTGTCGGAAGACTCTCAATAAATATCTGTTGAATTGAATTTCAGAGTACATTTTCAGACATAAAACTCTTACATGCCCCATCATTTTTAATCTTCATTACTCAATTATGCAGGAAATCAGTCACCACATTGACTGTATGCTCTCCTAAGCATCTATCATAATGTCAAGCACCTTAGGGATATTTAGTGGGGGTTAATTTATTATGATAAATGACCCTTGCTCATTTTATGTTCTTTTCATTACATTTTAAAAATCTATTTTATGATCTACTTTCTAGGTTTTATTTATTATATTTTATCTCCCAAAGAGACTTGTATGATTGTAGTGCTCAAACACATCATAAATTTTTAAGTTTTTGTGGTTAAATCAAATGAGACGTGGAGTCTGGTAAGAACTTTGCATTCCTCACAAACTACTTTGTATAAAGCAGTGCCATTTACATTGCAGGAACCCAATAAATGTTGATTATTGACAAAAAGTCTGATGATTATTGAGGTTAAAAATTTACACTCTGTCTGCAGTTAAGTAATTGAGGTAATAGTTGAAGTTTCTGAATTGTTTTTACGTTAAAAAAAAAAAAAAGTGACCTAATGCGTGCACGTAGAACATTCTATGAACAACTAACATCCAATTATCAATTTTAATTTTCCCTACCAATGGACTCATGTAAAGCAATGAGAAAATATTCCATTACTCACTTGTACATTCAGAAAACGAAGATCATAGCATCTGGTCCCATCACTTCATGGGAAATAGATGGGGAAACAGTGGAAACAGTGTCAGACTTTATTTTTGGGGGCTCCAAAATCACTGCAGATGGTGACTGCAGCCATGAAATTAAAAGACGCTTACTCCTTGGAAGGAAAGTTATGACCAACCTAGATAGCATATTCAAAAGCAGAGACATTATTTTACCAACAAAGGTTCATCTAGTCAAGGCTATGGTTTTTCCAGTGGTCATGTAGGGATGTGAGAGTTGGACTGTGAAGAAGGCTGAGCACCGAAGAATTGATGCTTTTGAACTGTGGTGTTGGAGAAGACTCTTGAGAGTCCCTTGGACTGCAAGGAGATCCAACCAGTCCATTCTGAAGGAGATCAGCCCTGGGATTTCTTTGGAAGGAATGATGCTGAAGCTGAAACTCCAGTACTTTAGCCACCTCATGTGAAGAGTTGATTCATTGGAAAAGACTCTGATGCTGGGAGGGATTGGGGGCAAGAGGAGAAGGGGACGACAGAGGATGAGATGGCTGGATGGCATCACTGACTCGATGGACGTGAGTCTGAGTGAACTCCGGGAGTTGGTGATGGACTGGGAGGCCTGGCGTGCTGCGATTCATGGGGTTGCAAAGAGTCGGACATGACTGAGCAACTGAACTGAACTGGTCTTTGAAAGGTCTTGATAGACAAATCTTGATGAAAAACTACCTACTCTATAAAAAGAGAAAAGAAGAGGAAAAGTAGGAAAAGAATAACTGCTTTATATCTTTATTTGGGGGTTGGGGAGAGGGATGGGGGTGAAAGCAACGAATCCTAACCACTGGATCCACCAGGGAATTCTACTTATCTTTTTAAAGAAAAGGTTCACTTTTTCTATTTGTAGAAAGAGATTGATAATCTTTAAGGAAAGAACAACTACAAGGATTAAATAGCTAAAATTTTTTTAAAAAGATTAGAAAGTGGAATCAATCTAGTGAAAAATCATTAAATAATTGAAAGACCAGTTTAAACATTTAAAATGTGAAAGATCAAGCAGCAAAAATTATTTGCTGAAAATTTTTTTTAAAGTCCCAGAGACTTTGATTACTAACTTAGTTAAAAATTAAAAGTAGATTGAGATTCCCTGGTGGCTCAGTGGTACTCATCCACCTGCCAATACAGGAGACACAGGTTTGATCCCTGATCCAGGAAGATCTCACAAACCGTGGAGCAACTGGGCCTGTGCTTCACAACTGTTGAGCCTGTGCTCTAGACCCCGGGAGCCAGAACTACTGAGTCCATGGGCCACAACCACTGAAGCCCACAGACCTAGAAACCATGCTTCATGACAAGAGACTCCACCACAATGAGAAGCAACTATCAATTAGCCTCTAATTGCCACAACTAAAGAAATCTGCCTTGTGCGGCAACGAAGACCCAGAGCAGCCAAAATAAAAAAAAACAAAACAGAAAGCTGGTGATTCATTGCTTTGTTCCACTGAAAGTAAATTGTACTTATTACTTAACCATGAACAAAGTTAAAATATATTCTATTAAAATATTTCTGTGTGTTAAAATATACTCTATAGTATCTATATAGAAGCAAGCTTTACCTGTAATGAATGACTTTGAAGTCAGACTTCTTGGTTTGGAATCTTGGCTCCACCATTTATTAAACTAGTGACCTTGGCAAGATGCTTAACTTTCTGGTTCTTTTTTTGATTGTTTATAAAATGGGGATGGCAGTTGGACCCAACTCAGAATGTTCTTGTAGGGAGTAATGCGATATTAATACTATGTGTAAAGTATTTAACACAAAGCCTGGACCATGATAAATAATCAATAACAATTTGTGATTGTTATAGAGCTATAATAAAGGATTCATGAACCAAAGCAGACAATAAAAGATCATAAAAGTTTTCAAGCATTGAGCATCTACAGTGTTTTAGTCACAATGTTTATCAATTCCATACCTTATTTTTAATTTAGTTGTTTTAAAATTATATAAGGCAAACATGCCCCACCCTGGTAAAAGAATTAAAAGAACACAGTGTGATTTAATATGAAGGTGAAAAATAAAAGATCCCAGCGAAACCTGGCATTGCCATTGACAGCCTTTACTCTAGGCACTCAGAGATAACTAGAATAAACTTCCTTTTTGGTGGGTTAGGATCATACGCTACTAGAGATTTCAATGTCTAAATAGTATATATTTAGTACATATGTAGCCCCCATCTTTTAGTAAACAAATGCTGTATGTATTATCTGCAACTTTTTTTTTCTTTATTTTATCTTGATTTTCATTCTATACCACTTTTTTAAAAACATGAACTTTTCATTTTAGATTTGTAGAAAGTTATAATATGAGCTTACATGAAGCATGTGGTGTTAAACATGAAGTGTGAGAATACTATATAACCCAGGTACATTTGTCAAAAATAAGAAATTAACATTGGTACATTAATATTAACTAAACACTAGACTTCATTTAGATTTTCACTAAATTTTTGCTGATGTCCTTTTTCTGTTTAGGATCTAGGCCAGTACACCATGCTGCATTTTCCAAATCAGTTTAAATTTTCCACCCTACTCTATTTTAACAACTACATAATATTTTACAGTATGGGTGTACCATAATTTACATATCCTATAGGCAGATTTTCATATTGCTTCTCATTTTGAGTTATTACAAACAACACCATAATGAACATTATTATGTGTATAGCTTTAATAATTTGTGCTGTAGGAAAATCTTACAAATAGAATTGCTGAATCAAAAGATGTATACATTTTGTGTATAGTATGTATGTACTTATAAAGCTGTATTTCCTTCAAAGAAGTTTACGTTAATTGATATTATACAAATTTAAGAGAATTCTTATTTCCCTATAAATCTTGCTAATCTGAGAGTAAAGACAACAGTTTGTTACATTTGCTATTCTTTAATGATGAGTAAAGTAGAATATCTTCATGGACATTTATTGGCAATTTGTATTTCATTTTTTATTACCAATTTATCTTCTTGATGCATCCTTCTGTTGGATTGTTTACCTTTTCCTTATTGATTTATAAGAAATCTTTTATATTAGAGAAATTAGCCTTTTGTCATATTTGTTGCAAATATTCTTCCAGCTTATATTTTGTCTTTTGACTTTATGTTAGTATTTTGTTATTCACAGGTTTAAATGTTTAATGACCGTCTTTGTACCTCTGAGTTTTGTTTTTGTTTCGTGACAATATCATAAAATATTCACCTTTGTATCCATTATTCTTAATCCTCACAATTCTGTAAATTACAACAATGAGCCCCTGAGATTCTCAAGGAATATTGAGATCTATTCAAACACCAAATTTATAAATACTACTCTGTTGCAAAGATCTGATGAAACTGATGCCTAAAGCTCAGCGTCTGTGTTCATCAGTGCCAAATCAAATCTCAGTGAAGTGGAAAAGGATAGCTTTATTCCTTTGTCAGGCAAAGGGGGACACTGTGGGCTCATGCTCTCAAAACCATGTGTCCCAACTTGGAGAAGATGGTGAGAAGTTTTATACTAATTGTCCAAAGAGGGCATGATCAGTTCATGGACATTCTTCAGATGGGTTGGTGGTCGGTAAGTAGGAGTCAGTATCATCAAACTTCAGGTCCAACTGATCTGGGGTCTACATGTTTGTGGGCAGCATACCATCATTAACTGCTAACTTCTCCCACCTGGAGGGGGTTTCTGTATCTGCTAAATGGCTCAAAGATATTTTTGTATGAATCCTTTGATGGGAAAACAGGACCCTGCCCCAAGGCTTTTTCTCCTTGGTCTCCCAATCCCTTCCTTCTCTAATTAACAACTGTTTGAATCTGCCCATTGGAACTCAGGGAAGGTCATGGAGTCTGAGTGAAGGCTGTTTCCTATAATCAAAGAAATGGGGGACACAAAGGCTGTGTGCCCAGGGAGCCCCATAATGCCCTGCACACCTCCAGAATCACTTCAAAAGATGAACACCATGGCTTCAGCTTCATTAGATTCCTCCTTTTTCTTCCACCTTGAAATCTGAGCATTTGCAGAGCCCTAGAGAAAGCTTGGATGTATCATGGGCAATTTGTTTTTGCTCATTGTAAGCTCTGATATTCATGTCTCCACCTTCTACGTGTTTGTCAGGGTGTTTTCTGTTGATGTGAGTCTCTTTTTATGCTGTTGAACGCATTGACCTATAAACCTTTTCTTTCATGAACTTCTTCAGCTGAGAAAGAAGCAAGCACTTCTGTGGCAGTAATTCTTTTTTAGTTTGTGTCAATGGAAAATGCTACTTCAAGCCCTTGAACAAATCTTTCTTTGAGGTCGAGGTAGGATGAGAGCTCCTCTAACGTCTTTACACTATTGCTTAATAGAAATATTTATACACCTTCCTAGGTTTTTTTCTGGGTTACATTTTCTAGCATCATGTTTCCTGCTCTTTTTTAATAAGTTTATTTCATGTATTTATTTATGGCTTGTGCTGGGTCTTTGTTGCTGCGCAGGTTTTTCTCTAGTTACGGAAAGCAGGGGCTGCTCTCTGGTTGAGGTGCACAGGCTTCTCATTGTGGTGGCTTCTCCTGTTGCCAAGCACAGGCTCCAGGGTGCACAGGCTTCAGTAGTTCTGACTCCAGGGCTCTGGAGCACAGATTCACAGGCTCAGTAATTGTGGCACACAGGCCTCGCTGCTCTGTGGCATGTGCGATCCTCTTGGATCAGGGATCAAACCTACATCCCCCACCCTGGCATTCCTCACCACTTCCCTTCGCCCCCAGGGAAGCCCACCTGCTCTTATCTTTACACTGAAAGTTATTTTTTCAGTGTTTACTACATTTCTTACTCAGTTGATGACTTTTCCCCTAGAGTGGTGAAAACAGTCACTGAAATAAGTTCCAAATTGCTTTTTCATGTTTCTTTAATGATATTGTCATTTCCATTACAAATATAAGCCCTGGACATGGAACAACAGACTGGTTTCAAATAGGGAAAGGAGTCCGTCAAGGCTGTATATTGTCACCCTGCTTATTTAACTTGCATGTAGAGTATATCTTGAGAAACGCTGGGCTGGATGAAGCACAGGCTGGAATCAAAATTGCTGGGAGAAATATCAATAACCTCAGATATGCAGATGACACCGCCCTTATGGCAGAAAGTGAAGAAGAACTAAAGAGCCTCTTGATGAGAGTGAAAGAGGAGAGTGAAAAAGTTGGCTTAAAACTCAACATTCAGAAAACTAAGATCATGACATCCAGTCCCTTCACTTCATGGCAAATAGATGGGGAAACAGTGACAGACTCTCTTTTTTTGGACTCCAAAATCACTGCAGGCCGGGCGCGGTGGCGGGCGCCTGTAGTCCCAGCTACTCGGGAGGCTGAGGCTGGAGGATCGCTTGAGCTCAGGAGTTCTGGGCTGCAGTGCGCTATGCCGATCGGGTGTCCGCACTAAGTTCGGCATCAATATGGTGACCTCCCGGGAGCGGGGGACCACCAGGTTGCCTAAGGAGGGGTGAACCGGCCCAGGTCGGAAACGCAGCAGGTCAAAACTCCCGTGCTGATCAGTAGTGGGATTGCGCCTGTGAATAGCCACTGTACTCCAGCCTGGGCAACATAGCGAGACCCCGTCTCTTAAAAAAAACAAAAAACAAACAAACAAAAATCACTGCAGATGGTGACTGCAGCTATGAAATTAAAAGACACTTGCTCCTTGGAAGAGAAGTTATGACCAACCTGGACAGCATCTTAAAAAGCAGAGACATTACTTTGCCAACAAAGGTCCGTCAAGTCAAAGCTATTATTTTTCTAGTAGTCATGTATGGATGTGAGAGTTGGACTATAAAGAAAGCTGAGTGCTGAAGAACTGATGCTTTTGAACTGTGGTGTTGGAGAAGACTCTTTAGAGTCCCTTGAACAGCAAGGAGATCTGACCAGTCCATCCTAAAGGAAATCAGTCCTGAATACTCATTCGAAGGACTGATGTTGATGCTGAAACTCCAATACTTTGGCCACCTGATGCAAAGAACTGACTCATTTGAAAAGACCCTGATGCTGGGAAAGATTGAAGGCAGGAGGAGAAGAGGATGACAGAGGATGAGATGGTTGGATGGCATCACCAACTCAATGGACATGAGTTTGAGCAAGTCCTGGGAGTTGGTGATGGACATGGAGGCCTGGTGTGCTGCAGTCCATGGGGTTGCAAACAGTTGGACATGACTGAACAACTGAACTGAATTGAACTGACTAGTTTTACATTTCACTCTCTAACTTAGCCAGAGAACCTAGTTCATGGCTAAGATCCATTACTTTATTAGTTTCTTCAATCTCATTGCTAAAAGTTGAATTTCTTTTCAGAGTCTTTTTTTTTTGTTCCTACACCATGCAGCTTGCAGGATCTTAGTTTCCCTACCAGGGATTGAACCTGGGCCATGGCAGTAAAAGGGTCATGTTCTAACCACTGGAGTGCCCAGGAATTCCCAAGGTGGAGCTATTATTATCTTTATTTTACAGATAAGAAAACTGAAGCTTATGAATTTAAGAGATTTAGCCAAGGAAGGCCATCAGTTAATATTAACAGAAGTAGGATTCAAATTTAGGTAAACAATTTTCAACTCCATTCGTTCCATCATACAGCTATACTGTCTCCTCTCCTTGGCTAATGTATAAAATCCAAATTTCCTTTTTGGCTCAATTATAGAGTGCTACATGTCATGAACTTTTCTGGTCAAAACTGCAAATGTTAAATTGGTAAATGCCAAGAGTCTTCTTTGTTCTCTCATTTTCTAATTGAGAACAGAGAGGTTCAGGGAGGTCTTATATGGAGAAAGTGACAGAGCTTGAATCTCAAAACAGATCAGTGTGGCTCCAAAGTCACATCACACTGACTAAAGATCTTTTTACTCCATTAAAACAGAATCAAGGCAAAAACCTCCATTCACATTTACAAAATACTTTTAACAGTATTACTAATTGTTCTAGTTATAGGGAACATTATCACTAGCTCTTAAATTGTATCATATGATTTTGACCTTAGGGCTTTTTAAAAGTCATTTAAAACATAGAAATGCTCACAAATGGTGTTGAAATATGAAAGAGGACAGAAATACCTTAAGTATTACCATGAACATTTTTAAATACACTTTTTAACTTGAAATAATTTTAGAATTGCCGAAAAGTTGCTTAGACAGAACAGAAAATACATATACCCCTTCCAGCTTCCCCCATGGTTAACATCTTATGTTACCATTGTATATTTGTCAAAACTAAGAAACTGATACTGGAACATTAATAACAAAACTACAGATTTTATTTGGACTTCACCAGGTTTTCCATCAATGTGCCTTCGTTTCCAGAAACCTATCCAGGGTACCACATTGCATTTAGTTGTAATGTCTCCCCAGTCTCCTCTGGTCTATGACAGTTTCTCAGTCTTTCATTGTTTTTCTAGAGCTTAACTGTCTTGAAGAATGCTAGCCAGATATCCTGTAGAGTGTCCTCCCATCTGGATTTTTCTGATGTTTTTGTCATGTTTTGACTGGGGTTATATTATGAACATTTTCAAGTGAATGGAAAAAGAAAAATAATCCAAAAAATGTTATAAAGAAAACAGTACGTTTTTAAAAACATGAATCTCGTGTAAAAAATGTTAATTCAACAGAAATTTATGAAGCACCTATTACAGGCCAGGCACTGAAGAAGAGTGGTCATTAAAGGCCTCTTTGAGAAACCGCTGCTGCTGCTGCTAAGTCGCTTCAGTCGTGTCCAACTCTGTGCGACTCCATAGATGGCAGCCCACCAAGCTCCCCAGTCCCTGGGATTCTCCAGGCAAGAACACTGGAGTGGGTTGCCATTTCCTTCTCCAGTGCATAAAAGTGAAAAGTGAAAGTGAAGTCACTCAGTCGTGTCCGACTCTTAGTGACCCCATGAACTACAGCCTACCAGTCTCCTCTGTCCATGGGATTTTCCAGGCAAGAGTACTGGAGTGGGTTGCCATTGCCTTCTCCGTTGAGAAACTGAGAGAGCCCCAAATAGCAAAGCAGAACTAGATAAGAGCAAAGACTTGGGGGAAGAACATCTTAGAGAAAGGAAATAACAAGGCAAAGGATTTATAGCAGAGATAAGCAATGTATTTTAAAAGTTTCAGTAAAGGCAGAGCGGCTGGGTCATTGGTGAAAGCGAAAGAGTGGTAGATGAGATGAACAAGGCAGACAGGGCTAGATATAGATAACATTGGGTTTTACCAATGACCATAGCAAGGAATATAGGTTTTATGCTGAGCGAGATGGGAAGAGAGAGATACCATCTAATAAATTTTTAAAAGATCACCACTCTGGAGTGCTGTGTGGAGTATAAACTCTTGAGGGAGTGAGGGCAGAGTAGAAACCAGGAGCGAGGAGTTAGGAGACAAATGCATTAGTTTAGGCAAGAAAAGATGGTGATTAGAGTGAGATGGGCAGCAGTAGATATAAAGAGAAGTCGTCAGAGACTTCCCTGGTGTTCCAGTGGCTGAGACTCCATGCTCCCAAAGTAGGGGGCCTGGATTCAATCCTTGGTTGGGGAACTAGATCTTACACGCTGCAATGAAGACACACACAGCCAATTAAAAAAAAAAAAAAGGTTGGATTGGGATATATTTTATTTCAGAGTTGGAAGCAACAGGACTTAGTAATGAATTGAATGTAAGATGAAGATCCTCAAGATTTTGGTTTGACAGACTGAACTGAGGATGGTATAGGCTATTGAGATGGGAAGAATTGACGGAGTAAATATTGCAGGAGGTAGGTGGGAGACTTGGAAATCAAATGTTTTACTTCATTCAAGCTAAATGTGAGACATTTTGAGTCATCAAAAAGGTAGATGGATGCATTCATTTGGAGCCCCTGAGAGAAGTCAAGGCTGGAGACATAAAATCTATACGTAAAATAAACACATATACATGTAATAGCAATAATTTTATTTACTAGGAAGGTAGCCATACCTCTCTATTTGTTCATTTATTAATCAATTCTGCATTCATATACTTATCCACAAATGTTTGTTGTATACATACCAAGGCATCAGGCTCTAGTACATTCATGCCAATGGCATTTAAAGAGAAGAGTGTGCAACCAGAGATGGTGGATGGTGGAAAGAAAATACTAAAACTTTTAAAAATATTTATTTTTTATCTAAAAACAAAAAAGTTAAGTCTTTCAAATATATAATATATAGATTGACACTAGCATCTCACTACTGAGTGAAAAGTGTGAGACAACATGGAAAATAATTGGAGATTTCTTCATTTTCTTTTGTCTTAATATATTGTGATTTCCTCTAGTTTAGGTGTGCTGGGTTAAGTGGATTTACCAATTATATTGTTATTTCATTAACCCCCACAAAAATGAAAGTAGCTAAAAAAGATTTCTGGAAAGAAAATATGAGTTGGAGATAATAAAGCAGGTGCAAAGGGGAAGATGATAGAGATGACATATCTGATTCTAGCATGAGCTCTACAGAAGCCATCTTATTAAGTAGTGGGCATGACATTTTGAAATCAGAGATTTGAGAATATTTCCATTATGTGATTTTGATGTAAAATGACATATTGTGTGCTATCCAAGGCTGGGGCTATAGTGAGGCAAGTGAGGCATTCACTTCGGGCCCAAAATTTAAGAGGATGCCCCAAACTCAGCAATCAAGATGAACATCTACATGCAATATTTTAAAAAGTCAAAATTGATGCAAAAATCCATGATACACAAAATATCAAAAATTTAAATACTCACAAGATCAGAATTCAAAAAAAAAAAAAAATCACCTTACACATGTATGCTAAAACTTGAAGGCAGAATTTTCCAACCTGTTAGAAGAAATCTTCCAAGCAATGCATTCCGAAGAGTTTTGAAAATATATAAAAATGCAACATCTTCTGACTGACATAAGGGAAGACAGAAAGTTACTAGTTGAATTTCAAACAAAAACTTTTCATGGTTGGTGGATGGAAGTGACAAAAATGGATACTTGCATTAGGAAGAGCAGCCAAAGATGTATTTCTTCCATTAGGATCTACATATCTTTGTGAGTTATCTCTTTCAGCTTATGACAGCCGTTAAATTGTGAAGTACAGAAATAACCTGAACGTTGAATCACATATTTTAATAACTGTTTCATAAAGTATTACAGATTTTTTAAATCACTGAAACGTAGACTATCATATTGCTTTCGCTAAATATTTTTAGTGAAGATAACACGGATTTTTAAAAGATAATTAATATAGAAAATAACTCTTAGCTACTTTAAATGTTTATTTCATCTTTATCCTTTTTACACTTTAAAAATGCTTTACATCATACACAACAGGACGTGTCTAAACTTACATAAGTATAGAGACTTTTTGTAATTCGGAAGCGCAATAAAAAAAAAACGTTTGGAGAGAACACACAGTTTAGACAGGTAGTTGATACTGTGGGTGTTAGGAACGTAGCAGAATTATATTATCTGAGTGCGAAAACATCGCTGTACCACAGAAGTCTTCAAGAAGGACATCCCACCAGGTTTTCATAAGGGAAGTTTGAGGAACGAGCAGGATTTAGAAAAATAACCATCGCAAACTTTGCTGCCTATAAAACAGTACAATGCTTACTGCCAAAGGAGAACTGGCAGTGGTTTCAACGTACTTTAAAAACATTTTTAAAAGAGGATCCTAGGTCCAAACTGCAGCCCCACTCTCTGAAGCTATCTCAGCCCCAGACCTGAACCTGTCCGAGAAGGAAGTTCCCCGAAATGGCCCAGCAGAGTGCCGCTCTGATGGAGGGGGGCTGGAGGGAAAGTGATACCTCTTTCGCGAACTATGGACTTGTCCCCTCCCCAAGCAGGAGACTAGACTTGAGGTCCCTCGAGCCGGGCCTTCGGGAGGGTGGGGAAAGGGGAAAGAAAACGCAGTCCTTTCTGGCTGGGACCGTGTCTGAGGGCGGAGGCCGGGAGGCAGTCCGTGATGCTTTCTCTTCCAGGCAGAGACCGGAGGTCTGTAAAGAGGGAAGAGTTCAGGAGCTCTTCTAACAGGGAGGGCGAGCAGTGTTGGCAGTAGGGCCAGAGGTGAGGCTTTAGGGTCGAGTCTCTCCCCGGTGGACGGAGAGTCCGAGGAGCCCTGAAAGGCATGGAGGACCTGAGGCCTGGTCCTTTCCCTGCCGGCAGAGGGAGTCCCGAGATGGACAGTCTGGAATCCATCTCCGAAAAGCGTTTCCTTGGCCGCTCAACCAATTTTATACATCTCGAAGCCGAGTGAGAGCCGAGGTAATTAGTTGCGAACGACAGCTGTCTGGGTACCTTGGGCGCCAGGCGCCGGGATCGGAGCCCGACGGCCCGAATTCTCGCGAGAGCGGCCGCCGCCATTTTTCCATTGATTGCAGCGAGCGGGGGGAGGGGCCGACGACGAAGGCGACGGCGGCTGCGGCGGCGGAGCCTTGGGTCGGTGTCTGCGCGTTGGTGTCTGAGGCCCAGGTTGAGGCCTCCGCGATAGCCCGAGCGCCGGCGGAGGAGAGGATGACTTCCGCTGCCGTTTTTCTCCTGAGCTAGAGAGGCGCCGCCACCCTCCCCCTCCTCCGGCAGGGCGGAGAGGAGCGGCCGGGAGTCTGAGCGATGGTGCCCGGCGAGGAGAACCAACTGGTCCCGAAGGAGGTGAGGGGCCGGCGGAGGAGGCTAGGCCCAAGGCCTGCGGCCGCTGCCAGCAGCGCAGGCCGGGGGCGAGGGGCGGGCTGCGGGCCCAGCTCGTGGGCTGGCCCGGCCGTGGGGGAAGGAGGAGGTGGGGAAGGAGGAGGTGTGTGGTGCGGGGTTGGGGGGTGGTGCATGGTGGGTGCCGCGAGCAGCTAGGAAACCGGGCTGGATCTCGGGGGTCGGGGGAGCGGAGACCTCTCCCCTTGGATTTGTGGTGCTGGACAATAAACGGAGTGGACTGGAAGGAATCTGGTCCTGCTCTAGGGGGAGAGGGTAGCTTAAGTATTTAACATATTGAGCCAAGGTGGAGAGGTAATTTCAAAGAAAAAATTCTGCAACAGTGGCCGATGTGCACGACGGGGTGACGGTGCTGCTTCTGGTTTTGACAGTGGCATAGCTCTCAGGGCTTGTGAAATCTACGCCCAACTTGAGCTTTGTGCGAGGGCAGTTAACTGTTACGACTTTTTTGAACTCCTGTTTCTTACTTGGTGGTACTAGGGGCCTGCCTAAATGAGGCCTACCGAAGATCGTTGAAAAGTAGTAAATGTGACTTTCAAGTAAAGGTAAGAGGTAGCGAAGCATTACCATATGGAGAGTTGAACTACTTTTTGTAGTTGGGTTGTGTATGCCAGTTTGGGTGACTTCTTACATTCTTAAAAGCAAGTGATATGAGAAGGCTTGACTTCTTGGCTTCTCTTGAATAGCAGGAGAAGATTAATGATAGAATCCAGCACTGGCCAGTGAATTTCAATATATTAATAGTATCTCTGTTGGCTTTATAAATATCTTCAGGGTGTCCAAATGTGTATTTTTAACTGGCTGATCATCAGGCGAATGCTTTGGATTTTTATTTCTCATATACCTCAAATAGATGCAAGTGTCGGTTGAAATTAGCTATATCGGATCTTGATAGTTTGGGATGATCTTAAAATTTTTTAATTCTTTTTTTTTTTTTTTTACCTTTTTTGGTTGCTTTGTAGCTATTTGTTGGTACTTGAGCAAGCTCTGACACTGCAAAAGTATTATTGGAGTTGTGTATAAGTGATAGGAATATTTTCCCAACTTTATCAGATGATTGTTTTGCAAGGACAGTTTTTTAAAACTCAGTTCGTATGTGTCAGTATTTATTCATCAAGCACCATCTGCACAGAAAATAATAAACAGATGAATTAATCAGAATTCTTACCTTGGGAACTTCTAAGGCTACTAAGAAAGGTAACATTAGTATTCATTGAGCTCAAAGTAGGGGCTAAGCAATTTTCTACAAAAGTAAACTTATGCAAGGATGAAAGTGATAGATACTATGAGATATTAAAAATGAATTTTCTTTTAGAGCTACACAGTGCTGGTTTTCATTTCTGTGAAAAGCAAAGTTAGTCCTTTCTTAATTTTTTGACCATTAGAAAATATTGGTGGAACTTTGCTTTATGAAAAGCTCAATATTAGGTTTATTTCCCTAATAATTTGGTTTATAGAAAACATGATATAGATATACTTCAACAGGAACATACCTGCAAGTGCTGCTTTTACCTTTTGGATTTTAGAGGTTAAATGCCTCACTGATGGGTGGGAAGGGATTTGGTGGGTGGGGGGAGTGAGATCCAAGAGGGGAGAGATATATGTACACATACAACTGGTTTACTTCCTTGTACAGCAGAAATTAACACAATATTGTAAAACAACTATACCCTAATAAATTTTGTTTTTTAAAGATTAAATGCCTCTCCTTTAAGACTAATTCCTTTACTTGAAGCTTCAAACTCGTCCTGACTTCTGACTTTTTTGTTTCTTACTCCTTCTCGATCACGTGCCTTTATTTTCTATTCCCCAGACTCATCTTCAGTCTTTTCTTTTTCCCTGACTCCTTTCATGATTCCTGGAAGCATGCACACTACTCTCAAATCTCAGGTCTGTCATTTTGTTCACTAGTTAAGTGGTTCATTCTTTTTTGATGGCCATACTTCTCTTCTTTCCTGCTTCTCTTCCTTGAGTTTTCTTTTGCATTTGATACTTTAAAAAAATCCTTGATTTTAGTAATACTGTATTTTGGGGCCTTTTTCTCGTACCTGTTTGTCCTATTTGGTCACTCATTTGGTCAATGTCTTTCTTTTTTTCTGTGTCTTTAATTATCACTTTTGTCTGATATTTGTCATCCTTGTCTGATAGAAGTAGAATTATATAGTGTTAAAGCTGAGAGAGCACATAGTGATGTGATCATCTAATATTATAACTTATGCGCCTTCACTTTTACAGATGAGGAAATTAGGGCCAGAGGATTGAAAAGGACTTGTTCAGGGTCACATAATGAGTAAATAAAGGACAGAGCTAGGACTAGAACTCACATCCCCTTGATTATACTCTTATTCTACACATCCCTCCATGTAACCTAGAGGCTCTGTGAGAATGGTTTGTAACTCTCTAACTATATTTATTATGTGAAAATAAATTACAGAATTTTAAAATGTCTTGGTTCTGTTCTAATGGCTTACTACCAACTATATGGACAGCTTTGTCTTTTTTTTTTTTTTTTTAAGGGAACCTCTGACCCTTATTAGATTTAGATATATTGATAAAGTATATGCATTCATGTGTGTGCAGTTGTTGAACGAATAGTATATTATTCTGGTCCTAGAAGCTCAAGGACAAAACTGTACCTTAGACTGCTGAAGGCGGCAGCTAAGTGTCATGCAGGGCTTGGCAAACTACAGTCCCTGGGCCAAATTCAAACTGTAGCCTGTTTTGTTTGGCTCAAGAGTTAAGAATTATTTTTACATTGTCAAATTGTTGAAAAATATCAAGATAATAATAATCTGTGATACATGGAAGTTTAGATTTCAGTATTCATAAATAAAGTTTTATTGAAACACAGCCATGCCCATTTTTTTACTATTGTCTATGGCTATAGTAGAGTTAAGTAGTTGGTACAAATGCTGTATACAGGATGCATTTGAAGTTACTTAGCTTGGTGTTCAAGACTTAGTATTGATATAGTTTGATTCTGGCCACAATCTGCCCTTTGAGAAAGCTTATCTCTTCTCCTTCAAAGCAAGTTTTTAATGTAGCCAAACAGGTTTTTCTTTAACTTGCTTTTCACTTCTATTTGTGCTGCCTCCTCTTTCCTACTTCTGCCCACCAATTCAGAACATTCATACACCTCTTTCCTTAAGTATCTCATATCTCATTTATTCTTAAAAAACTTTTGTGACCATTTAACCTTAAGGATTTCTCCTTCTTAGAAGACTTATATACGAACAGAATTCATTTGCCAGTTAGTAAATAGTGCTTTGTGTTATCTATTATGGGCTTCCCTGGTGGCTCAGACGGTAAAGCATCTGCCTACAATGCGGGAGACCTGGGTTTGATCCGTGGGTTGGGAAGATCCCCTGGAGAAGGAAATGGCAACCCACTCCAGTACTCTTGCCTGGAAAATTCCATGGATGGAGGAGCCTGATAGGCTACAGTCCATGGGATCGAAAAGAATCAGACATGACTGAGCAGCGTCACTGGTTCACTGATCATCTATTATAGTCTCAACTGTATTTTATTAGTATTCATTGTGGATGTCTTGACAGCAGAGATCTTATGTGTCTCTCACCCGCGCTTTTTTTTTTTTTAATATGTACTATAGGTTTAGGTTTGCCTAGGGTTGTGAAGATATAGGTTAGTACCTTGTTTAGGTTTGTGTAGGTCTGGTTTGTCTAGGTTTGACAGACCTAGACAGTGTATTAAAAAGCAGAGACATCAGTTGCTGACAAAGGTCCATATAGTCAAAGCAGTGGTTTTTCCAGTAGTCATGTATGGATGTGAGAGTTGGACCATAAAGAAGGCTGAGCACTGAAGAATTAATGCTTTTGAATTGTGATGCTGGAGAAGACTCTTGAGAGTCCCTTGTACAGCAGGGAGATCAAACCAGTCAATCCTAAAGGAAATCAGACCTGAATATTTATTGAAAGGACTGATGCTGAAGCTCTAATACTTTGGCCACCTGATGAGAAGAGCCAGCTCATTGGAAAAAACCCTGATGCTGGGAAAGATCAAGGGCAGGAGGAAAAAGGGACGACTGAGGATGAGATGGTTGGATGGCATCACTGATTCAGTGAACATGAGTTTGTGCAAACTCCAGAAGATTGTGAAGGACAGGGAATCGTGGTGTGCTGCAGTCCGTGGGGTCCCAAAGTGTCGGACACAACTGAATGACTGAACAACGACAAACTATAGGTCTAGGATAGTGTCCTTTCTGAAGCAGATCTTCAGTAATATTCATTGATCTGGTTACAGGGTTGCAAGGAAACCAGTTTCTAACCAATTTCCCCTGCTTGGATGTTTTTCATAACATCCTTGGCAAGCTGTTTTCCAACCTCAGCTTGAATACCTTCATGACATCTCGGGTAATATCTTTGTCTTTTGAGAAATCTGTTTTAAGTTTTTGAGCTGAGAGAAGTCTAGATCTCTATAACTGCCATCTGTTGATTGTTGGCTCCGGACAGCAGAGAAATTTTCAATCATTTTCCAAAGGATAGCTTTTTTCCATTGTTGAACATGGGGGAAGGGAATAGGAGGACCAAGCTCTGTTTTAAAGTCTGAGCATCCTCAGGTCTCTAAGTGTTTCTCAGCTTGCTCTGTTTTAGACATAATCCAGTGTTTTTAGTATTTCTTCTAATTTTATTGTACCCAGAGGAGAGCAAAGAGAGTGTGGTCTGTTCTGTGTGGTTAACAATAAAGCTTTTCCCCTCACCTTTTCACTCTTCTGTTTGTCTTTGAATTGTTGTATGTTGATGTTGACTTTGAGATCTTTGGCTTTTAATATCATTCCAATTTTTATTTATTGCTTTGTTGCTTTTATTTTGTTTCCTTATAAAGAATTTGTGACATTAATATTTGTTGAGTACTCACTGTACATTGCTGTATGCTGCCATACAGGGATTATTTAGAAAAAGTAGAAAAAAATTATTTTTTCCTCAAGTATCTTATGGTATAATTAAGGATATTACAATGTACCTAGTGGTTTTAAAATAATACTTTCACTATAAGTGAAAAGTGGTGTCCAAGGAAAATATAAATGTAGAAAGGATGGAAAAGTGAAAGAAAAGAATATGTGATTCCATATCTCAGTGAATTTTTTTCTGCTTCTCTTTTCCATGTAATAATCACTACTTCTCTTATTGTGGAGCACAGGCTTAATTGCCCCACAGCATGTGAAATCTTCCCAGACCAGGGATTAACCCGTGTCTTCTGCATTGGCAGGTGGGTTCTTAACCAGGGAAGTCAATAAACACTACTTCTATCTGGAACTAATGATGATACTAATAATCCAAAATTTATTGAGCTTTTATTAAATGTCACATACTGTTATATGTGCTTTGTGTATATTAACTCATTTGAACTTCACAATGACCTCATTTTTCAGGACCATTGATATTGAGAGCCCCCAAAACATTAAAACAGCTTGTTTTTCATCTCTATTGTCTTTTTTTTTTTTCAAATCAATTCCATCAGTATCTATTGTGGAGCATGTCAAATGAATATTTTAATTTGTATGGCTTCAACCTTTGATTGTAATTTACATGTTTTTAATATCTCAAGCCCTGACCTCTCTTCCAGTTTCAGATTTCCACCTGCATACTGGATATCTGTAGTTGGTTGTACTCTAGGACCTACAGATTAAATACGTGTAGTATCAACCTCATTTTTCTTTCCTCTCTTCTTAGTCCTCCTCCCAGCATAATTCTTTGTATTCTCTTATTCAGTTAGTGTCATCATCTTCTGTTTACTTAAGTTAGAACATTTTTTTAACTCCTCCTTTTTGCGTATATAGTTAGACCATCACTTGCAAGATATCTTGTATCCTTATCTTTCTCTTCATGGCTCTGCCTCTGTCTGTCGTCTCATTTCAATATAGGCCTTTTAAATGGTCTCTGTGCTTCTAGGCTCTTTTGTTTAATAACTGTCTTCTCCACAATAGCCATTACTTTCTAAAACACATGAGATTATGACTTACCTGTCTTAAAATTTATAATTATTACTCTCTGATTGCAAATCAAATACTAGATACGATGTATAAACACTTTGTGCCAGACACCACTAAACAGTTTACACTCTTTCTCATTTAATGCATGTAAAGCTCTTTAAGCCGGCTCTTTCACTGTGTATTTGTAGATAGATAGGAAGTATGCTTAAAGAGTAAGTAACTTCCTCAAAGTTGTATAGCTGTTTGTTTCTGGGTCACTTTGGCCTTAAGTAGTAGGAAAGTCCTTCATAATATAGTCTCAATTGATTTGTTTTTTACAATTAATTTTTATCAAAGTTATACATGCACATATTTAAAAGAGTTGAATAGCTCTGCTGTACAGATTCCCCTCCCCTTCCATTTTAGGCTCTCCAGAGGCAACCACTTTCAACTCATTCTTCAGATATTTATCTCCACATTTCAGAGTAGTGTTCCTGTCATTTTCCTTCGTGATTTTTCAGTTGAAGAAATTGTCTACTGACTTCCCACGATGGAAGTTTAGGCTTACTACTATCCCCAAACACAGAGGCACACTTCTCATTTCTGCCCAGTCATCCCAGTGTTGTCAGATTGCAGGTTGTTCAGATACGTAAAAGTTCAAAGTTTATGTCAACGTGACTGTATACATAGTTGAACTTTGTAGTTTATAGTGATTATTTTCCCTTCCTGTGTAGCATTTTGTGTTTTCCATGAATTAATACTTTCTAAAAATTTACTTTTGCTTAGTTTTCTGTGTACTTATCATGAATTTCACCAGGTGCTTCTCACCTAAGGATATTGGCGATGTTGGGTAGGTGAGCAAGGGCAGTAGTGTGCTTCTGATGTCTAGTGAGCAGAAGCAAGCTATGCTGCCGAGCATCGTCCTAACTGCACCAGACAGCCTCCTACAGCAAAGAATTCTGTTGTCCACAATGTCAGTAGTGCTGCTGTTGAGAAACCCTGAGTTAGTCCAAACTCTCAAGTGTATAAATCTTCTCCTCATTATGTTCAAACCTACCAGTTTCTTTGGATGAATTTTCTCGAATTGCAGCTGTTGTCTTAGATTTACGTTTATAATCATCTTAGTTTCCCGCAGGTCTCTCTAGGAGTTCCTGGTTCTGTATTTGATGCCTTCATCTTTCTTTGTGTTCTCATTTTGGGGGACCATTTTCAATAGCTTTCAGGATGGGCTGTAATTTTTTTGAGACTTCACGTCCTTAAAATGTTGTTTCTGTTCTCTTTGTAGATAGTTTGGTGGGCAGGGAATTCTCGATCAGAAATATTTTTTCCCAATTTTGAAAACATTGCTCCATTGCTATCTTTTTTTCAGTGTTGCTGTTGAGACATCAGATGCCTAGAAGATTTTGAATTTTATTTTTCCTCTGGAAGCTTGGAGACTGTTTTCCCCTAGAGTTCTGAAATTTCTGGATTATGTGTAAAGGTCTATTTGTCTCCATTTCTGCTGGATTCAGGGTAGTCTTATTCAATCTGAAATTTATCTTATCAGTTCTAGGAGATTTCCTTAAGTCATTTCTTCGGTTTCTTCCCCTTCGTTTTCTCTGTTTCTCTTGAATTCCTGTTGTTTAGGTATTAGGCCTACTGACTGGCTTCTCTAATTTTCTTCTGTGTTTACATCTATTTTCCATTTCTTTCTTTTTCGTCTGCTTTCTGGGAGATTTTTCTCAACTTTATCTTCTAATTCTTCTACTAAGGTTTTATTTCTGCTATTAATGTGTATAATTTCCAAGTACTTTTTTTTCCTAAAAAAGTTTAAATGATAATATTCTTTTCGTGGATATAATATCTTTTCTCTCTTAGGGAATTATTGATACGTTTCTTCTCTGAATATTCTCTTTTCTCCAGATTTCCTTTTTCTGTTTGTTGGCTTTGGGCTTTGTCTTTTATATTAGATTTTTGTTTTAGATGTCTGGTATTCCTTGGAAGTCAGTGTTTATTTAGAATTCTGAGGGTCCTTAAAAAGCTGAATGGAAGCTCTGCCAGTGAGTGATTATGGTTTTCCCTGTTCATTGGATATGTCTGGATAATTTCCTTGGACTCCCAGTGACAGATTTTTCTCTTGTGCTGAATTGATTTCCCAGAAAAGATTTCTGGTCTGTTCCTTGAAGAGAACAGGCTTTGGAGTTGAGTAGGAAAAGGGAATGTGGGTTTTATCATGACATACACAAGTGCACTTTCATTTAATTCTGCAGTTTTCAGTATGCATGCCTGCTGAGTTGAGTCTGACTCTGTGACCCTAGACTGTAGCCCGCAAGGATCTTCCTGTCCATGGAATTCTCCAGGCAAGAATACTGGAATGGATTGCCATGCCCTCTTCCAGGGGATCTTCCCAACTCAGGGATCGAACCCAGGTCTCTTAAGGCTTCTGCATTGGCAAGCGGGTTTTATACCACTAGCACCACATGGAAAGCCACTTCCCAGTGTGGCAGCCTTCCAGTTCAGTTGCACCTGGCGTCCTCTTGTCCAAAGACGCCTTGTGTTATACTCTCCTGAGGTTGTTTAGTCTCTTGCCAAGAAGGGGTCAAAGAGTAGGAGAGAGGATCTGGAAGTTTTGACTGTTTCTTAAGCAGACTTTGATCTCCTATTCTAGCTTGGACCTCACTCTTGCTCCCAGAGTATCTGAGCCTTTTAGGTTTTTCTTTTTAATTTTTTTTTTTAATAGAAGTCTTGAAAAAGGAATACACAGAGTTCCCGTATACCCATCACCAAGCTTTTCCTTATGATAATCTCTTCATATAAATCATAGAACACTTATTAAAAGTAAGAAACTAACCTTAGTACAATACTATTAACTATACTATAGAATTTATTTAGATTTAACTAGTTTTCCACTAATGTTTGTTTTTATTCCAAGATCCAAATTCAGAATACCTCATTCAATTTTGTTGTCATGTCTCCTTTTTTTTTTTTTTTTAAATTTTTTTTTACTCATGGCCATTGAGTTGATGATGCCATCCAACCGTCTCATACTCTGTCGCCCCCTTCTCCTCCTGTGCTCAATCTTTCCTAGCATCAGGGTCTTCTCCAGTGAGTTAGCTCTTTGCATTAGATGGCCAAAATATTGGAACTTATGTATTATTCTTATTATTATATTGCTAATATTTTTATAAGCTGTAGAAGAGCCAGAAAATAATCCCTATTTCAATTGAAGTTGGTGATTTTATTTTTTTTTATTTTATTTTTTTATTTTTTTGAATTTTTTTATTTTTTTATTTTTAAAATTAAAAAAAATTTCAGGTATACACGTGCTCCCCATCCTGAACCTTAGTTCATGTCTCCTTAGTTTCCTTTATTTGTGGCACTTTCTCATACTTCTCTTTTTCATGACGTTGACATTTTGAACAGTACTAGTCATTTTTGCAAAATGGCTCTCAATTTGGGTTTGTCTGATATTTTCTCAAGATCAGACAGAGGTTGTTAAAGAGAAGGATATCACAGAAGTGTTATGTCCTTCCCAGTGCATCGTTTGGAGGGGGTGGAGGTGACAGGGTGGTGACGTGTCCTACTGGTAATATTAACCTGTGATCACTGGGTTCAGGGGATTCTGCTAGGTTTCTCCACTGTAAAGCTACTATTTTCCTCTTTAATAATTACTAACTACTTTGAGACCATGCAGATATCCTGTTTCTGCTTAAACTTTTGCCCTCTAGTTTTAGCATCCATGTGTAGATCTTGCTATTGTTAAGATTTTCTCTTTCCCTCATTTCTACATTTATTAATTGGAATTCTTTTGTGAACAGAAGCTGTCCCTTCTCCTCCATTTATTTACTTATTTATTTATATCAGTATAGACGTACAGATTTTATTTTATTCTTTGTATTATAACCCCAAATTATTGTTACTAATCTTGTTGCTCAGGCTGTTGCAGTCTTGGCCAGGGAAGCTCTTTCTGGTTGGCATCTGTGCTCATCCTTGCTTTTTGAGCACATCTTCACTTTGTGGCACCACGTAATGCTTCGGCCCATCTTCTATTTGCGCTGCCTCAACACTAGGATGAAGCACTTCTCCAAAGAGTTGAGAGGTCTTTTGCTGTAAATGTAAATGTGGTATGTGCTGTAAACCAGGTGTCTTTGTTTTTCGTCTAGACTAATACAGGTTTCAACCTTCTCTGGTGTAAGAGTCATTACCACCTGTTCTGCTTTCCAGCTTCTAAAATCGTGTTTTTGGTTTCCTATGGATTTATGCTCTTTAAAAATTTTCTTTATTCTTGTTTCAGAGATATTTTGGGAAGCTTTAGAGCTAAATGCTTTCATTCAATCTGTCCTCTTTAACCAGAAATTCTTAATGTTTTTGTTGTCTCCTATCCCAAGCCAATTTTGTTTTAGCCTCATTTCAGCTACATTAGTGACTGTTCTCTGATGTGCTATGTGCTGTCATGTGTCACTTGCCCTGAGTGAATAACACGAAGTATTTTTTTAACATCTGGTTTTTAGGGAGTTTTAAATGGGTGAACTTTGATTTTTACATGAAAACTACTATTTAAGTACTTTCTTGAGTACATTGTTAGGATTGTTGCCTCTCTTTAATTTTCCTTTCTCTGAATTAGTCACATAAATGTTTTGTTTCTTAGTACCAGGTATTGTAATTTTTTGCCAAAACAAAGGGGAGAAGCACAATGTGTTTCCAGGTGACTTGTGTACCATCACCACTAGCCCAAATTGAAAAAAAAGATGGGGTTGAAAATAGGAAGTTGTGAAAAACATAGCATTAAATTTATTTTCAAATACCTATTGTAAATTAAGGTTCCAGAAGACATCTACTTTAAAAACCAATTCATTGGTATTGAGGATCTTACTTAGTTATGATAGTGTAATAGGTGTCATGATATGCAGAGGCATGTTCTTTTAGGAGGCTTATTGCACAGATTTAAAGTGTTCTATCCAGGTATTGCTGCTTACAATCTAATTTTCTACGAACCTTCTCTGTTGTTTAAAAAAAAAAAATCTTAGCAGGACTTCTCTTGGTGGTCCAGTGGCTAAGACTCCGAGTTCCCAATACAGGAGACCCAGGTTCAATCCCTGGTCAGGGAGCTAGATCTCTACATGCAGCAAGTAAGACCCGGCACAGCCAAATAAATAAAAATCAACATTGACAAAAATTTTTTTAAAGTCTTTGGCAAAATGATTGTGACTAGCAGTGATGGCAGATGATTGGCAAAAACGATGTGGTCTTTTAGATCAAGATTCTTAATGTATATTTTTCCTGAGCCTGGTTTTCTGTTAGTATAATGGAAGAAGGGATGGATATAGTTGTAGTGTAAGTAAACAGATGTCTCCTCTCTACTGCATACTTCTGTTTACTTTGTCTCAGGTTTGGAAACAATAGTAATTGCACTACTCTTTTGTTTAATGAAACTAAACTGAACCAAGCATACATAAAGTAGACATAGAGGGAATTCCTTTGTGGCCCAGTGGTAAATACTTTGCCTTCCCATTAACGTAGGGAATGCTGGTTCGATCCCCAGTTGGGGAGGTGAGATCCCAGATGCCTCATGGCCAAAAAAACAAAACGTAAAACAGAAGCAATATAGTAATAGATTCAATGAAGACTTAAAAAAAAAGTAGCCATGGATATGAACATTTTCATTGATATAAGATTGCCACTGAAACCTACTGTTGAGAGTATTGAGAGATTACTCTTTGTATGGAGATTACTCTTTGTATGAAACTTACTGAGATCTGTGTCTTGAATTTGTCTGTTTCTTGTTTGTTAGTCGTTGTTTTGGCTATATCATGCTGCTTGCAGAATCTTAGTTCCCCTGCTGCTGCTACTGCTAAGTCGCTTCAGTAGTGTCCGACTCTGTGCGATCCCATAGACAGCACCCCACCAGGCTCCGCTGTCCCTGGGATTCTCCAGGCAAGAACACTGGAGTGGGTTGCCATTTCCTTCTCCAGTGCATGAAAGTGAAAAGTGAAAGTGAAATCGCTCAGTCGTGTCCAACTCTTAGCGACCCCATGGACTGTAGCCTACCAGGCTCCTCCGTCCATGAGATTTTCCAGGCAAGAGTACTGGAGTGGGGTGCCATTGCCTTCTCCTACCAGGGATCAAAACTAGGCCCTGTCAGTGAAAGTGCTGAGTCCTAACCACTGGCTGCCAGCTAATTCCCAATATGTTTAAATTTTATTTTTAAAATTAAAAAAAAAAATGTTTTATGGCCATGCCATGCAACTGTCTCGAATTTTTTATGCTTTTTAAAAGCAAGCTGTTAAAATGCTACCTAAACAGCAAAATCTAGCCTTTCTTACTAGTATAAGAAACCTTTCCTGATTTTCCTCTTCCAATCTAATACCATTTTTCTAACCCTGAAATGCCATAATGCTGTAGCTTTTGACATTTAAAAAATTACACCTCTTTATTATAAGTTAATTCAAAGTCAAGACACAACAGAAAGAGTGCCTGGGTTCAAGTACCAGTTTTGTGACCTTGGGCAAGTTATTTAACTTCCCAGTACCTAAGTTAAATGCGGATACTAGTAACTGCCTCCTTGGGCTTTTGGGAAAATTGAATGAGTTAATACATATAGAGTGTCTTTTACTTAATAAGCATTCTTATAAGTGTTATCTGTTACCATAAATGTTACTACCTTCATTATTGTTATTACCTTCATCCTGTATTGGTTTAGGGGCCAGCATAATATGCTATACATGAATATGTATCGATTAAATAAAAATTAAGTCATGTCTTAGTTATTAAATATGCTTAGTTGTTTGAAGTCATGGATCTGATATGACCTGTCAGCATAAATCCTAAATGATTGTTAGATTTGATAGGTTTTTTTTATATTATCAAGTAAGACCTGTTTTTACTGCTTTTTAATAATTGAAACATGTAACAAAGTACAGCTTTTAAATGAAACTTTTTAGTCTAATAAGATCCTAAGAAAAATTGATTTAGAATATATAGATATTTGTTGAAATAACTTACTAGATTAACAGGTTATTTGTTTATAAGATTCAGTGTGAAATGTTGTTTTAAAGCAGGATCCATGTTAAGAATGTTTGTTTCTGGGAGAACTTAATGTGTTTGATAACTCTGACTTTCGAAAACTCTGGAGTATAACCAGTTGACATGAATAGAAGAACCAATTAACTTGTCTTTTTGGTTAGTTGTATTACTGATTGTGGGCTTCCCAGGTGGCTCAGTAGTAAAGATTTTGCCTACCAAGCAGGACACATAGCTTGTATCCCTGAGTCAGAAAGATCTCCTGGAGAAGGAAATGGCTACCACTCCAGGGCTTCCCTGGTGGCTCAGAGGTTAAAGCATCTGCCTATAATGTGGGAGACCCAGGTTTGATCCCTGAGTCGGGAAGATCCGCTGGAGAAGGAAATAGTAACCCACTCCAGTATTCTCACCTGTAGAATCCCATGGACGGAGAAGCCTGGTAGGCTACAGTCCAGGGGTTTGCAAAGAGTTGGACACGACTGAGCAAGTTCACTTTCACTTTCCACTATTCTTGCCTGAGAATTCCCGTAGCCAGAGGAGCCTGGCGGGGCCACAGTCTATGAGGTCGCAGAAGTCTGAGACACAACTTACTGACTTAGTTCAGTTCAGTTACTCAGTTGTGTCTGACTCTTTGAGACCCCATGGACTGCAGCACTCCAGGCCTCTCTGTCCGTCACCAACTACTGGAGTTTACTCAAACTCATGTCCATTGAGTTGGTGATGCCATCCAACCATCTCATCCTCTGTTGTCCCCTCCTCTTCCCACCTTCAATCTTTCCCAGCATCAGAGTGTTTTCAGATGAGTCAGTTCTTTGCATCCGGTGGCCAAAGTATTGGGAGTTTCAGCATCAGCATCAGTCCTTCCAGTGAATATTCAGGACTGATTTCCTTTAGGTTGGACTGGTTGGATCTCCTTGCAGTCCAAGGGACTCTCAAGAGTCTTCTCCAACACCACAGTTCAAAAGCATCAGGTCTTCGGCGCTCAGCTTTCTTTATAGTCCAACTCTCACATCCATGAGAAAACCATACCTTTGACTACATAACAAACCATAACAAAACCAAACCTTTGTTAGCTACACAACAGCATGACTGTGCTTTAGATTTGATGCTGTGTAATTGCTGTAAGACTTGCAGAGTTGTTCACCTATTAGCAGAAATACAGTGGCTTTCCAGTAGAGAAAAATTCATGGGTAAGTGACATAGTTAAGAAAAAAGATCTGGACTTAAATCTTTCTATACAGCAGGGGTCCCTACAAACCCCAGGCCAGGAACAGACACCAGTCTGCGGCCTGTTAGGAGCTGGGCCACATAGCAGGCAGGGAGTGCCAGGTGAAACACGAAGTCTCCCCCATGCACCCCTCCCTCCCTTTGTGGAGAAATTGTCTACCATGAAGCCAATTCCTGGCGCCCACAGGTTGGGGACACTGGTGTGCAGCGAGTCTAGCAGCTTTGGTTTAACTTTGGGAAAACCATGCCCTTCGTTTATTACCTAAGTGAAATTTTCTAGTGCAACCAAAGCATTGTAGTTTGACTATAAGTATCTTTCTTGTTTCAAAGGATATTACCTGTTTTTATTTCATCATAAATATACTTTAATTTTTCTTACTGTAGATTTCTGTAGCTCCTAATACTGTTGAATTCATTCAGTTAAGCACCGAGTTAGTAGCTGCCATGGATCAGAGAATCAAAGATGAATAAGAAATCTGACCTAGTTCTAGATGCTAGTCTAGTTTAGTCTAGTTTGGGAAACAAAAATTTGTAAAGAGACAAATGCATAATGGGGAAATAAAGTGGGACCCTAAGGGAGGGAGCCCAGCTTTACTTAGAGGGTTCTGTGAGAACACTTAAATTGGGTTGCAAAAGATGACTGCCAAGTAAGGAGAAGATAAGAGCTTTTAGTTAGGAAAAATAACATTTCCAACACAAAAGTCTATAATGCATTTTAAAAGTGACAGAAAGTTTGGGGTAAATGCATGGCGTGCCTGGGGTGAATGAGAGAAGATAGTTCTGGCAGATTGTGTCTTAAAATTCTAAAGGCTTTGTGTGCATAAAGGAATTTAGGTTTTTATTGTGTAGACATGAGTGGGCAGGAATTTTTTTTTTTTGGCAGAAAAAGTTAACAGATTTGTTTATGATTGTTATAAGCAAATTCATTGAAACTGGTTCGTTGGAACATTGTTTACTTGCATGAATGTTCTTTGTCCCTGCATTAATATTAAACATTTACACACAAATGAAAACAGGGCAAAGTGGAATTTGCTCTAATACCTATTCTCTCACCTGGTGGTTTTTTTCCCCCTCATTTGCAGTCATATAACTAGGTACTTTTTTTTGGTTGGTTGTTTTTTAAGAATAAAGTGTTTGCCTTTGTAATGCATCGTAAGTGCATTCTCCACACATGAGTCATGCTGGCAGCATATCCTTTGGCATAGTAGATATATTCGATACGGATAACACACAGGTAGGCATTTTCAAATAGGCTAACTAGATAGGTCTCATTTGCCTCCAGAAATGTGAAGGTATCTGCACTTTGGTAGTGTAGATCTGGTTTGAAGTCCTGAACATTTTCTCACACTTGATGCTGGAAGGGAAGTTTGCAAGTGAGAAGTTATGTGTCCTTCCGATTTTCAGCGACAGCCACTGTATGATGCTTATGAAAATGTGGTTTCTTCACCTTTTCAGTATAAGGCATGTTCTTGTGAGCTATGTTTGTAGCCGGTTGTTTTCTTGAGTGCTTTACAGGCATTTGTCTTGGTATATATGTATGTGAAAGTCGCTCATTCGTGTCCAGCTCCTTGTGACCCCAAAGACTGTAGCCCAACAGGTAACTCCATCCATGGGATTTTCCAGGCAAGAATACTGGAGTGGTTGCCATTTCCTTCTCCAGGGGATCTTCCCTGTCCAGGGATCGAACTCGGGTTTCCTGCATTGCAGGCACACTCTTTACTGTCTGAGCCACCAGGGAAGCTCTAGGAGCCATAGTATAGAGAACTGCCTATTTACCTAGCTTTTTTTCAGCAGCTTTAGAAGGCTAGAAGTGGTACTGATACTAGACTGTTGACTGGTAGCAGCTGCCGCAGCAGCAACTAAAAACACTAACAAGAAATGTTTTTAATTAGGGAATTAATTAAATCTTCCGAAGGGTTTCCCCAATCCTCCAAATAAAATTTTACCAGAAGGAGCTCTTGATTACAACCCAATTCCAGGTTGCATTAGAAAGTAGAATTTTTGTATAACTTATCTGATAAAAGATATATATGGCTTTTGTAAATATACAAAAACTCTATGAATTCATGTACATTTCTTCTATTTTATAGCTAAAAATGTCTGCCCTTTTAGATGTTTAGGTATTTTAATTTTGTGCCTTTAAGTTTACACAAAGTTGTGTAATTTATTACTTTGTTCATAGCACTTTGTGATAATGAAAGGAAATAGGTGAAAAATTAGATACATAACAGTGAAATCTCTTAAGAAATAGCTTTGCTTTAATTTTGACATTCTAAATTCACATCTTGAAATATTTGTTTACTATTACATTATTTACCATTAGCATAACCCAAATGTGATAAGAATTCTAAGAAAAATAGACATTGATGCAGAAAATTCTTCTACAACTCAGAATAGGATTTAACACTGGAAGGGAGGTAGTAGTTAGGTATTACAGATCCTTCATTTTTAGGGAAGGAAACATGAAGGTTATAAAAGGTCCATAACTTAATGTCTCAGGTAGTGGAAGAGCTAGAATGAGACATTTTTTAAAAAGTCAGGTTTATTGATGTATAATTTATGTACAGTAAAATTTGCCCCTTTAAAAGGATATACAGTTTTATGAATTTTGACAAGCTTACACAGTTGTATAATCACCATTACAATCAAGATATGAAACATCTCCATCACCTTAAAAAAAGTTTTCTCGTGCCTCTTGCAATCAGCCCATGTGCCTGCCACCTCCAGGCCTTGCAGCCGCTGATGTGTCTCGTGCCCTCGTGTTTTACCTTTCCTTATGTGACTGGAATTCAAGTAGTATGTAGCATTTGGGGTCTGACTTCTTCCTAGCATAAAGCTATGAGGTTTATCTATGTTAATCGCTTGTGTCAGCAGGCTTCCTTTTCATTGTCCAGTGCCACAATTGTTTATCCATTTATTAACTGATGGACATTTGGGTTATTTCCAGTTTGGGGTGATTCTGAATAAGCTGCTACAAATATTTGTGTACAGCTTTTCTTTTGGTAGACAAATGTCTTCTATGGTAAGTGTATGTTTAACTTCATAAGAAACTCCCAGATTCTTTTCTGAAATGGCTGTGCCATTTTGCATTCCATTCAGCAATGTATGCACGTTCTAATTGCTCTGCCTCCAGGTTGGTACTTGGCAGTGTCAGTATTTTTCAGTTTAATTTTTTAACCATTCTAGTTAGTGTGTAGTGATATCTCTCTGGTTGGAATTTGCATTTCTATAATGACTAATGATGTAGAGTATCTTTTCTTGTGCTTGAGGTTTTTTACTAATTCTGATTTTTTTTTAAATTCATGTTTTAATTCAATATTACATATTTAAAGTTTTGCTAGTACTGCTAGGAGAGAGAGGAGTTTTTACTCTTTTTAGAGTACTTATTCTTAAGAGAGTTGGTAATTTACGTAGAGAAAACTAGTCATTGTATTAAAAGTATGACTGTAATTTTGATAGACTCCTTAAAGAGGTTCATATGTTAGCTGATTGGTAGAGAGGATAACAGTTTGGAAATCAGAGAATTCATTGGTTTGACTTTGCCTTATTAATTGCTTATCCTTTCTGGGTCTTTTTTTCTTCTTTTTTCTTCATCTCTGAAACGAGGGATTTGTCTCTAAATTATGGACTTCCCTGCTGGCACAAACAGAGAAATCTACTTGCAATGCAGGAGACCCAGGTTCAATCCCTGGGTTGGGAAGATCCACTGGAGAAGGGAATGAGGGATTTGTCTCTAAATTATAAATCAACATAAACTTTTCAGTAGTAGGGTTTTTTTTCTGCTTTTTCAGTAGTAGGTTTTTAAACTTTATAAGAAGGCTGTGCGATCAGAAAACAAAAGATCTTTGGAGATTTTCCCTGTCTGATGAAATTTCTATTACTCAAAAAAGATCTTCTGAAATTGTAAATAATATAAATCATAAGTATTTTTGTTGTTGAGAATTATATAGTAAGTCTGTTATAAGGATGGTAACTGATAGTTCTAGGATAATATATTTTGTATGATTTTATGATATATTTTATTATTATAATTATAGAGCATTTTCAACATATTCTGTCTTTTGATTTTTAGTAAAACTCTTTGTGGACCCTGCAAGTCAGAATAAGTGACTTGCATAGGATTACACAGTGAAAGGAAAGTAGCCACCTTGACTTAAGGGTTCTAGACTAGCATCTGCACCACATTACTCTGCACTGTAGACTAGTCCAATAGGAAATAAAGTCTTTAAATAGTATTAAATAACTTTTTTTTTTGGTTGACAATTTCATGTTCAGAGTATTATAAAATTTATTATCCATGCTTCTAAATAAAAGGCATGATTACAGATAATATAAACAAGCTGCTTTGATTTAGTAATAATGCAGTGGAACATTTCAAGACTTGTAAACAAGTCAGTTGTATCACAAGCTGAGTCACTGCTTATCAAAACAGCCTACTCACAGAAGAAAACGTAGCTGTAATCAAAAATAAAGATAACAGGAATAGTAAAGGACACACTGTGCATCCTCCAGAGAGTAGTTTGTTTAGTTTCTAAGTTTAGACACCTAAACATTAGTGGGTTACCAGTTAACAGTAGTATAACAGCAATTAAATGAGTATGGCAAAAGTGGGAATAGTTTAGGATAAAAGTGAGAGGAAAAATACTATTATTATAATTTTAATGACAAATATTTCAACATTATGAAGTCATCAGAAAATTTGTATTTCTTAAGAGATCTGTGTTCGTATGGGACCTTAGGCATGTCACTTAAGGTTTCTGAATTTCTTGTACATCTATAAAGTAAAGAGCTTGATCTGATGTCCAAAGGTCCATCCATCTTTAAATATGTATTATAGTTCCATGTTGTGTGTGATGAATCATCTGATTGATTGCTTCTTAACTGTCAAATTAAATATATTATCAAACTTCCTTTTAAATAGTCAAAAGTCTTTGCAGTAAAGAAATTTTTTTTAATCAGTTCGGAAACTTTTCGGAGTTTATAAAATCAATTAAACTTTTAAAAATTTACTTAGAAGTTTTAAGAGCACGCTGTGCTTCCAAAAGCATCAGCTATAATGTATTATGAAGTTATTTTCCTGAATGAATATATTTTGTTTAGAGAATTCCCTGAAGGACTTAGAATAGGAAATGTGGTATATTTAAATGATAGCTATTAAAAATTTCAGAATACCTGTATATACATGAGAAGTTGCTGAAGAACTCAGCATGTTCGTTAGGTATTTGAAGCAAATTGGAAAGGTGAAAAAACTTGATAAGTGAGCTGACCTCATGAGCTGACAGAAAATTTAAAAAATCGCTGTTTAAGTTGTCACCTTATTCTGTGCAACAGCAATGAACATTTTCTTGATTGGATTGTGAAGTGCAACAAAAAGTGGATTTTATACAACAGCCAGTGGTGACCAGCTCAGTGTTTGGACTGAGAAGCTCCAGAGCACTTCCCAAAGCCAAACTTGCACCAAAAAAAGGGTCATGGTCCCTGTTTGGTGGTCTGCTGCCCATCTGATCTATGACAGTTTTCTGAATCCTGGTGAAACCATTACGTCCAAGAAGTATGGTCAGCAAATCTCTGAGATGCACCAAAAGCTGCCAGCGCCTGCAGCTGGCATTTGCCAACAGGATGGGCCCAATCCTGACTGCGTGCCACACAACCAGTGCTTCAAGCGTTGAGCGGACTGGGCTGTGAGGTTTTGCCTCATCCGCTGGATTCACCTGACCTCTCACCAACCAACTGCCGTTTTTTCAAGTATCTTGACAACTTTTTGCAGGGAAAATGCTTCCACAACCAGCAAGAGGCAGAAAATGCTTTCTAAGAGTTTGTCAAATCCCAAAGCACAGGTTTTTAATGCTACAGGAATAAACAAACTTATTTCTTGATAGCAAAATTTGTTGATTGTAATGATTCCTATTTCGATTAATGAAGATGTGTTTGAACCTAGTTATAATTTAAATTGACGGTCCAAAACCACAGTTACTTTTTCACCAACCTAAATATCTTTGTTAGTCACCAAGTCATGTCCATCTCTTTTGTGATCCTATGGAGTGTAGCCTGCCAGTCTCCTCTGTCTGGAATTAGTTGTCATTTCATTCTCTAGAAGATCTCCCATCTAGGGATCAAACCCACATCTCCTGCATTGCAGGAGGATTTACCACTGAGCCACCAGGGAAGCCCTACATGTATGTATATATACACTCAAATTATTTGTAAATCCTTAATCAATAGGCAAAAATAATTTTTTTTGTTTAAAAGAAAAAAATAGGAATTAATTTTGTGTTCATATATATATTTACATATATCCATAATATATTTCATGCATATTATGTGTCTGTAATACAGAATCATTGGAAACCCAATTTGCAGACAGTTTTTGCTGCTTCCACAAATTTTAGTCATAAGTTCTCTTTTAATTTTTATATTTTAAAAAGTTGTGGTAAAATATATATAACATAAAATTTCCCATCACATTTTTAAGTGTACAATTCAGGGATATTAAGTACATTAACGTCATTTGCTACTTACCATCATCCATCCACAGAAATCTTGTCATCTTGCAAAACTGTGCTCATTTAACAATAACTTCCATTCCCCTACCTGCTTCCCCTTCTCAGTCTCTGCCAACCACCTTTCTGCTTTCTCTCTCAATGAATTTGACCATTCTAGGTATTTCATGTAAGTGGAAACATACTATATTTGTCCTTTTATGACAGAGTTATTCCTGTTAGCATAATTTCCTCATGGTTTGTCCATTTTGTAGGATATGTCATACATTTTTTAAAGCTTAATATTATTCCTCTGTTTGTATATATTGGATTTGTTTCCGCTCATCCACCGACGGGGCTCTTGGGTTGTTTCTACCTTTTGGCCTTAGTGAATAATGCTGCTATGAACATGGGTGTGCAAATATCTGAGTCCTTGCTTTCAGTTCTTTTGGTTATATATGCAGAAGTGAAATTACCAGATCAGTAGGCAGTTTTAGCACTCATAGAAGGTCACATTTTTGAAAAACTTCTTGTGAACCGAAATGATGTAAGTTAAATTTGATTTTGCAGCACAGACAGTGGGATGACAGGAGACTTGACATTCATGATGTCTAGCTTTTTATGGAAACAAGCCAACCACCACATTGCTGCTGCTGCTGCTGCTGAGTCGCGTCAGTCGTGTCTGTCTCTGTGCAACCCCATAGACGGCAGCCCACCAGGCTCCTCCGTCCATGGGATTTTCCAGGCGAGAGTACTGGAGTGGGGTGCCATTGCCTTCTCCGAACCGCCACATTGAGTCAGTTTTAAATCATTAGTGTAGTTTAGAGTTTCGCCTGTGTGTTGGCGGCACTAGTGGTAAAGAAATCACCTGCCAGTGCAGGAGACATAGAGACTCAGGTTTGATCCCTGGGTCAGGAACAGCCCTTGGAGGCGGGCATGGGCATGGCAACCTACTCCAGTATCTTGCCTGGAGAATCCCACAGACAGAGGAGCCTGGCAGGCTCCTTAGGGTTGCACAGAGTCAGACATGACTGAAGCGACTGAGCATGTAAGCATGTAATCAAGGTAATACTCTAATTACTTATATAAAGTAGCACATATGTTATCATAGAATATGGTATTCATATTTTATTTTAAATACAAAATGAGTTCTTAATATTCTAATCATTTCTGTTCAGAGAACTTCCTTTAGCAGTTCTTCTAGGGTAGATCTCTCAACAACATATCCCTTAGTTTTCCTTCATCTGAAATGTTTTGGTTTTCCTGTCATTCCTGAAGGGTATTTTTGCTGGAAACAGAATTCTAAACTGGCAGTCCTTTTCTTTCAGCACTTAGAAAATATTGTGTCTCTGTAATTTCTGGTGAGAAACATGCTACATTTGATTGTTTTGGCCTCATAGATGGTGTTTCTCTCTCACTACTTTCAAAATCTTCCTCTTTGTCTTCAGTTTTCAAGGAGCTTGATTAAGATGTGTCTTTCTGTCATTTTCTTTGGGTTTATCCTCTTTGGGATTCACTCAGCTTCTTGATTGTGTAGTTTTATGTCTTTTGCATTTTGCATTTTTTTTTTTTTTTTGGCCATACTGTGCAATCCATGGGCTGAGTTCCTTCTCCCAACCAGGGACTGAATCCAGGCTCAGAAAATGAAAGATCCAGAATCCTAACTGTTGGACCACAGGGAACTCCCTGTCTTTTGCAAATTTGGGATGATTTCAGCCATTACTTCTCCGAATGCTTTTTTAGGCTCACCCTCTTTCTTCTTTGCTTACAGGACTTGGATTATACAAATATTAGATCTTTTGTTTGCAGTCTTGCTGTGACAGATCTTTTTTCTAGAAATTCTGTTTGGTGCTTTTATAAGTCTGCTAATTATCCATTCATCTGTTGGTGGAGATCTACATTGCTTCCATGTCCTGGCTATTGTAAATAGTGCTGCAGTGAACCTCAGGGTACATGTGTCTTTTTCAATTATGGTTTTCTCTGGGTATATGCCCAGTAGAGGAATAAAGGAAGTTGTGGTATATGTATAAAGATGGAGTATTGCTCCATTTATAAAGAGCTGTAAAGAGGAACAAATTTGAGTCCGTTCTCATGAGGTGGATAAATCTGGAGTCTTTTTATACAGAGTGAAGTAAATCAGAAAGAGAAAAGCAAATATCGTATATTAACACGTATCTATGGAGTCTAGAAAAATGGTGAACCTATTTGCAGGTCAGGAATAGAGATGCAGACATAGAGAACAGACTTAGGACATAGCAGGGAAAGGAGAAGGCAGGACAGATTGAGAGAGTAGCATTGAAACATACACATTACCACATGTAAAATAGAGAGCGAATGGGAAGTTAGCTATGTAACGCAGGGAGCTCAACCCAGTACTCTGTGACATCTAGAGGGGTGGGATGGGGTGGGGCATGGGAGGGAGGTTCCAGAGGGAGGGGACATATGTATACTTATGACTGATTTACTTTGTTGTATGGCAGAAATGAACACAACATTATAAAATAATTATCCTCCAGTTAAAAATAAATTTTAAGAAAAGTCTGCTAATTGCCAACGTCTACTCATGAACTCAAAGGTCTTTGTTATTTCTTGAAACATGTTATATGTGTTTCTTTTTATAATGTTTTATAATGTTGAAATTATGAAGTTTCGAACTTTCTTTTTATTTTATTTTTTGGCTATGCCGGGTCTTCGTTGCCACACGGGCTTTTCTCTGGTTGTGGTGAGCAAGGGTTACTCTCTGGTTGCGGTGTGTGGGCTTCTCATTGCAGTAGTTTCTCTTGGGCTCTAGGGTGCACGGGCTTCAGTAGTGGCGTCATGTGGGCTCAGTGGTTGTGACTCCTGGACTCTAGAGCACAGGCTCAGTAGTTGTGGCACTCGGGCTTAGTCGCTCTGTGGCATGTGGGATCCTCCCAGACCAGGGATAGAACCCCTGTCTCCTGCATTGGCAGGTGGATTCTTTACCACTGAGCCACCAGGGAAGCCCCTGTTGCTGATAGTTTCAATATTGAACATTTTTTCATACGTTATTGCTGTGTTTTATTCCTTCCTGACCCTCATGATTCCTTTTTCATTATATATTTAGCGGTTTAAAATTTTTTTGGAGCTGTTCATTTGTCTTGTGATTATGAGAATATTTAAGAAATTTCTTTCTTTAATTTATTTGGCTGTGCTGGGTGTTAAGCGTGGCACACAGGATCTTTGGTCCTTGTCGCATCAAGTGGGATCTTTGGTTGTGGCATGTGGGATCTAGTTCTCTGACCACGAATCGAACCCAGTCCCGCTGCATTGTGAGCACAGAGTCTTAGCCACTGGGTCAATAGGGAAGTCCCAGGAATAATTTTTATGGAAATTGTTTGAGCTCTGGAATACAGATAGCTTCTTCCAGAAGAAAACTGTTACTGTTTCTGCCATTTACCTCGGAGTACTACTATTCTAGAACCATTTTCAAAGTTTTTATTTATTTATTTATTTTTTACTGCCCAGATAGTGTGAATTGGGATTGTAACCAGCCTAAGGGCCAGTCTGTGGCTACACGTTCTCAGGAGTAACACCCCTGTTACACTCCAAGGTATAAAACAGGCCATCCTCTTTTAGTATCTAGGAAAAGAGAGGTAGAAGAGTGGTAGAATAGGCAGGTGTATTATCTTTAAATTAAGCTTTCAATTTAGAGTTAATTGTAGATTCACCTGTAGTTCTGAGAAATAAAAAGGAGACATGGTGTACTCTTTACCCAGTTCCCTCTAATGGTAATACCAAGTAAACTCTAGTACAATATAACACTCAAGATATTGGCATTGATACAGTCAAGATGCAGCACATTTTCATCTCCACAAGGGTCTCTCACGATGCCCTTTTACAACTACACTCACTCCTCTCCCAGTCCCAGCCCCTTTAATTCCTGGCAATCACTGATCTGTTTTCCATTTCTATATTTGATCATTTCAAAAATGTTGTATAGGCTTACAGTTGCTTGTCCTTTGTATTTCTGTGGTGTAAGCTGTAACTTCTCCTTTTTCATTTCTAACTTTATTGATTTGACCCCTCTCCATTTTTTTCTTAATGAATCTGGCTAAAGGTTTATCAGTTTCATTTCTCTTTTCAGAGAACCAAGTTTTGATTTCATTACTCTTTTCTGTTGTTTTCTTTGTCTCTAATTCTTTTACTTTTGCTCTCATCTTTATGATTTCTTTCCTTCTACTAGTGTTTGATTTTGTTTGTTCTTTCTCTAGTTGCTTTGGATAAGATTAGGTTGTTGATTTGAGATTTTTCTTGTTTCCTGCTGTAGGATTGTATTGCTATGAATATCCCTCTTAAAACTGCATTTGCTGTGTTCCAGAGTTTTTGGATCATTGTGTTTTCATTTTCATTTGTCTCTAAGTATTTTTTATTTCCTTTTTGATTTCTTCAGTGACCCATTAGTTGCTTAGTAACATGTTGTTTAGCCTCCATGTGTCTGTTTTTTCTGCGGTTTTTTCTTTTAGTTGATTTCTGATCATTAGTGTTGTGGTCTGAGAAGATGCTTCATATGATGTCAGTCTTCTTAAATGTACCAAGATTTGCTTTGTGGCCCAGCATATGATCTATCCTGGAGAATGTTCCTTGTGCACTTAAGAAGAATGTGTATTCTGCTGCTTTCAGATGGAATGTTCTGTAATTATCAATTAGTCCATCTGATCTAATTCATCATTTAAAGCCTGTTTTTCCATATTGATTTTCTGTTTGTATGATCTGTCCACTGATATAAAAAGCCCCCCACTATTATTGTGTTACTGTCAATTTTTCCTTTTATGGCTTGCCTGATATATTGAGGTGTTCCTATGCTGGTTGCATAGATATTTATGATTGTTACATCTTCTCAGACTGATCCCTTGATAATTATGTAGTGTCCTTCTTTTTCTCTCATGATAGTCTTTATTTTAAGGTCCATTTTGTCTGATTTGAGTATTGCTACTCCAGCTTCCTGGAGCTTGTTCTTGTCCCTCTGGTGGGCATGGTGTGTTAGGGGGTGTGTTTAGAGGTGTCTGTGCATTCAGGACAGACTTTAGGCAAGCTGTTGCTGATGACTGGTGCCATGTTCCCACCTTGTTGGTTGTTTGGCTTGAGGGATCTCAGCATATAGACTGCAGGCTGTAGGACGGGGTCAGGTCTCGGTGCCAAAATGGTGACCTACACGAGAGTTCACACTGATGTGTATTCCCTGGGGCCTCTGCCACCAGTGTCTCTGTTCCCACAGTGAGCCACAGTCAACCCGCGCCTCCCCAAGAGAGCCTTTAACATCTGCAGGCGCATGTGGCGCAGGCTCCCAGGGAGTCACTGCCCTGCCCCATTCTAGTGCACGTGAAATCTTGAGTGCACCGTCCTAGAGTGGCGTCTCTGTTTCCCCCAGACCGGCGCAGCTCCTGCACTCAGGCGCTGCTGGCCTTCAAAGCCAGATGCCCTGGGGAATGTGCCCAGTGCCAGACCCCCAGGCCGAGGAGCTTGACAGGAGGCTCAGAACTCACTCCTGTAGGAGAACCTCTGAAATACAGTTATCCTTCAGTCTGTGGGTCATCACACGGTCGGTGTGGGATTTAATTATATTGTGAAAGCACCCCTCTTACCATCTCACTGTGGCTTCTTGTTTGTCTTTGGGTGTAGAATATCATTTTTTTTTGTAGGTTCCAGTCTTTTTTGTCGATGGTCATTCAGCAGTTAGTTGTGGTTTTGGTGTTTCCATGAGAGGACGAGAGTGCAATTCCTCTTCTCTGCCATCTTGTCTCCTCCTGAGTTGAATCTTTAATATATCTTTTGTTTCCTTTTACATACTTCCCTGTACCTTCTTAAAATACAGAGTATAGTTTAAAACTTTTTATATTCTTGCCTACTAATTATATCATCTGTATTATATCTGGGTTGATTTTTCTACTTCATTAGGGATGGGTCATCCTTTCCTACTTTGATGCATGCCTGTTAATTTTAAATTGGATGCCAAACACTGTGATTTTTATGTTGATGAGTACTGGGTATATTATTTCCATAGATATTCTTGAGCTTTGTTCTCTGACAGTGTGAATTTACTTGTAAACGTTTTGAGCCTTTTGAGGCTTGCTTTTTAGTATTTTAAGATTGACCCAGAATAGCCTTTATTTTATTTTTATTTTTGTATTTACTTTTGGCTGTGCTGGTACTTTGTTGCTGCTCTGGCTTTTCTCTAGTTGTGGCAAGCAGGGGCTACTCTTCATCACAGTTTGTGCGCTTCCCATTCTTGTTGTGGAGCACAGACTCTAGGACACGTGGGCTCAGTAGTTGCGGTTCCCAGGATCTAGAACACAAGCTCCGTAGTTGTGGCACACAGCCTTAGTTGCTCTGCAGCATGTGGGATCTTCCTGGACTAGGGATTGAACCTGTGTCTCCTGCATTGGCAGACAGATTCTTTACCCCTGAGCCACGAAGGAAGCCCCCCAGAATAACCTTTAGATAAGGCCTAATTTGGTTCTACTGCTGAGACAATACTCTTCTGTCTGCTCTTATCTGATGCCTATGTATTATGATTTTCTTTTCACTCTGGCTGGTGGGAACTGAAGTGAGCTCAGGGATTCTTTCCTTGGTTCTTTCCCTTGCCTAGGTAGTTTCTTCACATGTATATGTTGATGAGTACTCAACTGAATACTCAGGGAGGGCCATTACATACCTCTGGAGCATGCTATTTGCACATCTTTCCTCTCTTCAATATTCTGCTGTGTCAATTCTAGCTGAATTGACCCACTTGAATTTCTAGCCTCTTCTTTTCAGCTCAGGGAGATTGCTGAACTCTAGCTGGGTTCTTCTGCCAAGGTAGCTTACAGTGTTTGTTTCTCTTTCCACAGGGATCACTATCCTGTGTTATCTGTTACTTAATATTTTTAAACTATTGTTTTATATATTTCATCTCTTCTTTTTAGTTGTTTAAAGTGGAGAAGGTAAATCCAATCTGCTATTTTATTTCGGCTCATAGTGGAAGTTTTTTGGAGTTAACAATAAATAATAACATAAACAGATATATCAGGTGGCTAAAGTGCTGTGGAGAAACCTGAAGCGAGAAAGGGAGGTGAAGAGGATTGCAATTTTAAATTGAATGGTGAGAAGAGAGTTTGAGAAATTGGCTCTTTTGATTATCTTTTGCATATCCACACACTCAATGACTTTTGCTCATGAATGTGCAACTTGGGCAAACCTGGACAGGGACAGCTTGTTCTGCTCTGCTTGGCGTCAGTAGGGGCATCTGAAAGTCTGGGGGTTGGAATCATCTGAATGCTTCCTCACATGTATGGTGCTTGATGCTAGTTGCCAGATGGCATCTCAGTTGGATTGTGGTTAGAACTTCTACACATGACCTTCTCATATGGCTGCTTGGCTCCTACACAGCATAGTGGCCAAATTCCAAGGATGAGCATCTGAGGGAAAGCCAGGAAGAAGCTTTATTGCCTTTTCTAACCCAATCTTGAAAGTAATGTTATGTATCATAGAAAGTCACACCGGCTAGCCCATATTAAAAGGAACTGGAATTAGACTCCTAATCTTGCTGGGAGGCATGTCAGAGAATTTGTGGACACTTGTTTAAACCACCACACATCATTTCCTGGCCTTTTGGCTAAGATCAAGTGTAAAGCCACTACAATGATAATTTGTGAAAAGAAGGTAAGGATATCTAAAGGAAGAGCATGACACATACAGTACAGTGTACAGAAATGGAAAGAGTCTGAGGCTAGTGGTTACCTGATGCTTTGCTGATGCTGCTAAGTCGCTTTAGTCGTGTCCGACTCTGTGCGACCCCATAGACAGCAGCCCATCAGGCTCCACCTTCCCTGGGATTCTCCAAGCAAGAATACTGGAGTGGGTTGCCGTTTCCTTCTCCAATGCATGAAAGTGAAGTCACTCGGTCGTGTCTGACTCTTAGCAACCCCATGGACCGCAGCCTACCAGGCTCCTCCGTCCATGGGATTTTCCAGGCAAGAGTACTGGAGTGGGGTGCCATTGCCTTCTCCGACCTGATGCCTTAGACTTGTTTATTGCTGAATTCCCTTGTGCAGTGTCCACTCCACTCCTTGAAGGCAAGGGCTTTTATTCACCGCTATTTTCTCAGCGCCTAAAACAGTGTTTGACAGATAGTTGTAGTTTAATTCTTATTTGTGGAAGAAATAGTCAACCTATTGGTGCCAGGTATCAAAAAATCATAAAAATTCATAAAAATCATAAAAATGAATATGTAAACTTTGATATACCAATTCTTTCTTTAGGCAGTATTCTTCAGGGAAAACTGTACAAATAAGCAAAGCTATAGTGGAAATTTGAAAGTGTCTGAATGTCCATTAACAGAATAGTTAAATAAATTTTGATTGGACTGTATAATGGAACACTGCAGTTTTCAAACTCAGTGTTTTGGCCCAGAAAGATAAGTGAGTGTTGAGGGGAAAGGAACAGAATTTAAATGGTGGTGTTCAGAATGATTCTTTTGGTTAATAGTTTTTAATATTCATAGAATGGAGAGGATCTAATAGGATATATATCAAATTGTTAATAAGTGCTATAAGAGTTATTTTAGACTTGCTTGTCAAAAAATATGTACTACCATTATAGTAGAAACATATTTCTATTGTAAAAGAAAACTGTAAAGATTTTTAATTGATGTAGAATAGTATCTAAGCTATTGTGAATGCCCGACTCTTTGTGATCCCATGGACTGCAGCCTACCATGCTCCTCTGTCCATGGGATTTTCCAAGCAAGGATGCTGGAGTGGTTTGCCATTTCTTTCTCCAGGGGGATCTTCCCAACCCAGGGATCGAACCCAGGTCTCCTGCACTTCAGGCAGACTCTTTACCGATTGAGCTACCAGGGAAGCCTCTGCATGATAAAAAGCACCTTGGTTTCCTTTTATTAATTAAAGAAGGTGGAGAAAAACAAAATTTATACAGAAAAAGTGTAGAATGTTAAACCGAGATTTTTCAAGAGATTATGTCTTGATTATAGGTTATCCTATAGATAACTGGTATAGACTTCTACTTATAAGTTCTGAATGTAATATACAGTGTGATGACTGTAGTTAACAATACTGTATTGTATAGTGGAAAATTGTTAAGATAACAGGACTTAAAAGTTCTCAACACAAAATTGTAACTATTGTCAGATGATAGGTGTTAACTTATTGTAGTAATTAATCATTTTGGAATATATACTTTTATCAAATCATTATGTTGTACACCGTCAAACTATTACAGAGTTATGCATTAATTATATCTCAATAAAACTAGGAAAGTATGTGACTTAGAACATTTGATTTATACACAGTTCTGAAGCTACCACTCTGTTAAAATGTGGTTGTTTTCCATGTTACTATTATATTTATCACCATAACATAGGCTTTCAGTAACTTTCAAGAATAATTGAGGCTTAAGATTAAAATTACAAGTATAATTTATATATAAAATCTTAGATGTTATAAAATACTTTAATTCACACATATTTTGTTGCAAAAATGCCTTTAGGTTAATTGTTCTCATTTCACTGTCTTATCTCTTTATTTTAAAGAAATGATTTGTAATTTATTTTGTTCTTATATACCATAGGATGTGTTTTGGAGATGCAGACAAAATATCTTTGATGAAATGAAGAAGAAATTTTTACAGGTAGACTGCTGATGTGATTGCTTTAGTGTGATAATCAGCAGAGCAAGTGACAGCATGTTAATGTTTTTGTTTAATAACAAGGCATGTCTTAAGTTTTATGGTTGTTTGCCTATTTATTTCTACCTAATTTTAATAATAAGTCACCTTAAATGAATATATGTCTGATAGCACCTTGTCTTTAACAAATGAATGAGGTGGGAAAATGATGTAAAAAACTATAGAACCCTTTGTTTTGACTTTTGGGTATAGTGGTTGTCTATTTTATACAGATATATTTATTTTCTGAAATATTAATAGTGCTGAGATTAATTTAATCATTTACAGAGTCAAGACCCAGAAATCTTAACTTGAAAACTTAAATAGAAATTAAAAACAACCTGTATGCACTAGAAACTTACACATTCCTCTGATGTAGCATCCCATTCTAACCTTTAATAATACCTCATTTCACTCAGACCCCTTTATCTCTAGACTCAAGGTTCTTAATTTAATTTCTTCTATTCTCTCCAGGTGATCTGTGGCAAGAGACCACTTAGAAAATACATTAGAAAAAAAAGAAAATACATTAGAGTTTCGTGGGGAGTTGAAATAAAATGGAGGGAGGATCTTAAAAATAAAGTAATCTTTTTCTTGTGTAAGACTCCCAGCACTACCCCAGGAATTGTTTGTTACTTACTAAAGTAGAAACGGACAATCTGAATGAGGCTGATAAATTTAATAAATTTCAGTCAGCAAAAATATTTACACCGTGAGTTGTTTTTTCCAGTTTGTGGCAGTGTATTAACCATGAACTGTGGATACCCAGAAGGGTAATTTTCTAAGACCTCATTTCTTAGTTCATAGCAGTTTCTTTATCAAGAAGTAGATAAAGTGGACTCTGTGTGTGTGTGTGTGTGAGGAGACGTATTTTTAAGTTTATAACCATAGTATATAACATTGAAAAGAAGAAAGTCCTGAGAGAAAATGGGTTGACAGACTTAGAGGTGAAGAGGTTCTTAATGTTTTAAAATTCTTCATAAATTACTTTTTTTCTTAGAAAAATCTTAATCTTGATAGCTTTGAATTTTGTTTGATATTAATTTTTCTGCGTGTGAACACCGTTTTAAATATACGCATTAATTGTGCACCTTGTTTTGTGTTTTTTAGTAAGAAATATGTAGGAATTTTTTTTTTGTGAAACAAATGTTATGATATTAACTTCATAGAACACAGATTTGAACTTAGAACTGTTCAAAATGCCCAGAATAGGAGATAAGATGACTTGAGAGGCACACACCCCTTTAGCAGACTCAGAGACTTCTTGGGCAGAAGGACTATCTGTGTTGACCACTTCTAGATGTTCTGACAGTGATCCTAATCTTTGGACGGACCATATATTTGCAGTGTTTTTATCCCAGTATATTTTACCTTTTGTAAATAAGGCTATCATTTTTATTTGTTTTTTCAAGGATTCTTTTTTTCAGGCTTTGCTAGGAAATCTATTTCTACAGAGAGCATAAAGACAGATCACTCTCTCAGCTTACAGTGTTAATATAACTTCTGTTGACTGTCCCCTTTTTCTCACAAATGTAATATTACTGTGAGTTGCTCACAAAGTAAGTAATCTTAATTTTATGCTTTGTACCTTTTTTGTAATTGACTAGATTTTCTTTGTAGAGAATGTTATGCCTCTCTAATAGCTCACCAAATACAGATGAAATATTTTCTCAAGTGGGACATGCTTTAGGTTTTTCTAAAACTTTGCATTTTTTTTTTAAACTGTTGTCTCTTATTCATTATAGAACTTTCACTAACTTGAAAATTGTGCTCCCTTCCCTAAATTAAGGTGTGTGTTCAGATGCTGTACCTTAATGTTAGGTGTAGTATTTAAATGGACACCTTCCCACTACCAGCCGCCGTCACTAATGCTGCCACATCTTTCTCCCTACCAGCGCATGCACGTGCTTGAATGTATTCTGTTATCTATTACTGTGGAACAGTCTGCTCCAGAACGTTATGGCTTAAAACAGCTAGTTTATTTGTTCACAATTCTTTGAGATGGGATTTGGGCAAAGGCTTAACCAGTCAGTTTTCCACTCCACATAGCATTATCTGGGATCATTACTTGGCTGCATTTGGTTGGTGACTAGCTTTAGATGGAATGTCCAAGAAGGCTTTTCTCACTTAGCAGCCACCCCAGTGCTCCACCAAGTGGCCATTTTCTGTGTGGTGATCCCAGGGTAAATGAATTTTTTTTGCTTGGCTGACTTATAAGAGGAACATTCCAAGAGATCCAAAACCAGATGTTTCCTGCTTTAACTCACACAGAATCACTTCTGTCACATTCTGTTGGTCCTAGTTGGTCACAAGGCCAGCCCAGATTCATTGGAAGAGGAAAAAGAATGGCAAAGAATGTGTAGCCATCTTTAATTCACCTCAAGATGGTGGTGTTTTTTGCTTTGGGCATAAGTAGGATCAGTCAGGGGTAGAGGTCCAAAGAAATTAAGAAAAAAGAGGACACCCCTATTTTCCTAATTCTAAGAAATACTTTTTTACATTTTAAGTATTTTGGAAATTTGTATGTTTAGTATAATGTTGTAGAGTTGTTTTTTTTTATATCCCTCTTGGAAAGCTAAGATTGGTACACCTTATTGATGAAACCTTAAAATTGGGAAAAAGATTTTTTTTTTCTTATTAGTTGCTAAATTGGGAGGCAAGAGGAGGAAAGAGATTTTGCTTCAGTGTAATTAGTGTTGGCATTCATGGTAACAAAAATTCACATGTAATCCATGGATGATAGCCATATAGTAGATTAAGTTCGGGCTGAAAAATGGGCCAGGAGGTTGAGTATAAAGTCATAGAATTTACTTGTGGCTATCTTAGAACTTTAAAGAAGACCAAAGCTTGTTTAAATTATCCTAGAATTGAATTTAAGAGCAATATGTGATTGACCTAGAAATTCTTACAGGAAGCTTAAGGAAACAGAAAAATGCACAAAATTTTATATAGATATTCATCATAAAATTATTTCTAAAGTGTAAAAAAAGTCTAGCTTAAGAGTCAGTAAAATAAAATTGATGGAACAAATTATTATTAATCCGTGTAATAAAATACTATTCAGTTGTTAAAACGATGAGTTAGAAAAAACTTGACAAGGAAAGATTATATGTGTATAAGTGAAGAAAGACATTTCAAAACAGCATATATATTCTATCTGAACATTTGTGTTTTAAAAGCATGCATGTATATATCCGTTTGTGTATGTGTAGGAAAAATATTTGGAAGAATATAAACCAAAATGTTCACAGTTACCTGTGTTATGAATTAGAGTTAATTTCCACTTTTTCCTTCATACTCTTCCTATTTTTTTTTTTAAAGAAACAAAAATTCTTAACATGCAGTGCACAGAAAAGAAAGTTGTTGTTATTAAAAAGAATAAAAGGCATACATAAAATTAGCTTTTGTGTTTACTACAGTACACTTAGCCTTCAGATGAGATTCCACTGGGGCTAATTTTACCAACATCTGGATGTGGGAGAGGAGGCTGGAGTGCCTGTACCTTGTACTCACTTATTTAGGGAAGAACCAGGAATTGCTGATGGCCATATGATGGTGTCATATCACCATTAAGTATACTGCTATGCCAGTGTTTGTGATTCCTGAATTGTTAGGTAGAGTTCTCTTCCTTCGACCTTTAACTCAAACTTATCTGAAGCTTTAAAATCTGGCCACAATAGTGCTTTTCACCTGGAAGACTTGAGTCTACCTCTGAAGTATACTATTGAAACTGTGAAAGCAGATCTTTTGTAGTTGAAATTGTTTTTGAGTTTCTCCTTCCTTTATTGTAAACCAGAGTTTAAAAAGGGTCCATTTTATATTTCTCAGTTTGACATTAAAATGTGTAAAACCATCTATTGCAAGTGTTAATATAACATCCTAAGTTTTCAGCTGAAGACTTTTTTATTATCCTGTTTGTTTGATTAAAAGTGTATTTTTCTTTGTTTTTAAAGGGGTATTATTGGTAGTTAAATATCTTGATTTGTGTGAAATACAGTGCTAGCCAGTCTTAAACAATATACTTCTTTTATGGCAACTTACTTCTGTTCTAAACTATCTGGATTAACCTTAGTTTAAGTAATCTTTTACAAATCCCAAATTATATTGATATATGGCAGAAACTAATTAATGATTATATTACCTTACCAAACAAAAACTGTGGCTGTTCTGTCTACAGTACTCATCAGTGATAATAAGTATTCTTATTTTAAAATGGATAATATAGAAGCAGCAAAAGACTGAGGATGATATTATTGTGTTTTTGTTTTCTGTTTTTTTTTAAGAAGGAAAGAAATACATTCTTGTATGCAGTACCGGTTTGTACAGTTCACATTTGTGCAAAAGCCTTTTGTGGGGATGGTGAGAGGAAATAACTGCCTCACTAGACACTGAGGGAAAGGAAGATATTTACATAATCAGATTTGCATATTAAAATTCAGTTCTAGATTGAAGGAAGATAAGAGTGAGAGAAACTATTGCCATATCTTAATGTAAGATTCTGATTACTGCAGGCAGGAATAAAGAGGAAAGGAATAGTTCAAGAGATATTCAGATGGTAGAAATGATAGAATTTGGTAATTATGCGAGGTGAAGAACAAGGAAGAAATGAAGAATATGCTTACCTGTCTGGTTTCAGCAGTCTGTAGATGATGGTACCATTCATTGAGTTGGGCATTACAGGAGGAGGGAAAGAACTTATTTCACTACAGTGTCTGAAGCAGCCAACTATCCCTCTGGAAGATAGGAAAAAAGTCTCCTTTAACAGCTTGAGGGAATGCATAGCTTCCTTGAGAAAATCTTTTTCAAAATTTTTCTTCTCAGATTTACGGGCTAGATGAAAAAGAATGAAAAAAATTTGTGATCCTAATTCCTTGTACATTGATAATAGAAAAGTATTTTTTCCTGGCTTACCTTTACCCCTCTGCTGGCTAGTCTCTTTGGGTAAGCTTATTAGCTCCTAACACACTGATAAATGGGGTAAATGGGGTTTTTGGACATTGAGTCTGCGGGTATGACAAGGACAACATAAAGATCAGGGTGCCTGATTGCTTATATCCTTTAGTTACAGGTTTTGCGGTCTGAGATAATCCTCATTGCATTTCTATACACTTCCCTTTCTGTTTCATCAGGAAACCCAGAAATGCTAGATATAACCGTGCTGGCATAGTAGTGACACATTTTTAAGGGTCAGATTTTGTTGTTTTCAACTGAAAATTGCTCAGGTAAACTGTCTTTATGGGCTTGTTGGTCATTGATTTGCAGCCTTAAAAGGTGAAAGCAAATATCTGTAAGAACAACAGCTGATTCTTATATATGACCCAGTTTTCCCAAAACTAACATACATGGTGCTTTATATGTTTGACATACCCAGTAGAGTTTCAGACGTAAAACAGTAATATTCACACAAAGAAAATCGTATTTTGTGTTGTTTTGCATTTAATAGTAGAAAACAATAATTATATTTTTCTTTAAAGATAAATAATGTATTTTTTAAAATTTCAGATAGAAAATGCTGCTGAAGAACCAAGAGTCTTATGTATAATACAAGATACTACTAATTCAAAGACGGTGAATGAACGGATCACTTTAAACTTACCAGCTTCTACTCCACTCAGAAAGCTCTTTGAAGATGTGGCCAACAAAGTAGGCTACATAAATGGAACCTTTGATTTGGTGTGGGGGAATGGGATCAATACTGCTGATACGGTAAAACTCTAAACTGAAAGCATCTTTTCTTAAGCTGCTAATAATATTATAGTTGCTGTTATTAATGAGTATATTAAATCCTGGAACCCTTCTTGATACCATAAGCAAAACTCTATAGAGTGTATGTGCAACTCATCCCTTTACCTTCATTTGAAATTCAGCATTTGATTATCTTAAAGTCTGCAGTGTTATTTCATTCGTTTTTTTATTCATATGAGTTGATTATCACAAGACTGTGTCATCTGTGGAAAAATTTCCAACATTTACTGAATGGGATAATACTCATTTTAAATATTTAAGTGAGAAAAGCAGGATATAAAATCATATGTATTTTATAATTAATGTTTTGAAAAGGAGAAAAAAATGTAATATATAGAAAGAAAAAGGAATAGAAGGACTTGGATCTGCAATATTAACAGAGATTATGTACCACATAGAGTGATGAAACACCTGATGAGGAAAGTTGGTGGTACCATGACTTCTCCTTCAAAGATCTCACAGTAAAGTTGTAGAGACAAGTACATAAAAAAATAATTACGTTAACATGTTTTAAGTATTATTAAGTGTTATTTATGAGTTTACTCTTAAGTGTTATTTATGAGTTTACTCTAAGTGCAAAGGGGAGGCACTGATGAGTTTTGCATGGGACAGTAGCAAGAAGACTGTTGAGTTGGATCTCATCTGTATTTTAGGATAGTATTCCTTATAGTCTTTTTGCTCCCTGACTCTTCAGTCCAAATTCACCCTAAATAATTTTTAGAATTATCTTCAGTCATCTTAAATCATAGTACTCCTATCATCTTCCAGTTTAGAAATCTTTAATGACTGCTCACTGCCCACTGATTAAAAAATCATATTCCCTAGGTTAGCATTCAAGACAATTGGTCCTTTAAGTCTAATGTTAACTCACAGATAGGACTAATTTATTTTAACATAAAATTTTATACTTCTCCATCTCCATGTTTTTGCTTATGTTAACCTCTTCCTGTCCTGTACCATTGTTGCTCCTCAGTTTCCCAGGAAAATAGCTTTAACAGCAAATGAAGTTGAATGTGTATCTTCATCATATTTGGAGGGTATAGTCTTAATTGGCTGTATAGAAGAATAAGAGGTGTTGGATATTTCTTGATTTGCCTTTAAAATTGATGATATTTTGCCTTCTATTTCATAATGTATTTGGTTTTTTTTAATATAGAACTACTGTTTTTAAACGGGAAAAGAATCTGAAAAAATAATAGCTATATATGTATAACTGAATCACTGCTGTATGCCTGAAACTAACACATTGTAAATCAGTTATACTCTAATATAAAATAAAATTGTTTTTCAGTGTGTACTTACAAAAAAAACTAGTGTTTTAAATTAACCAACCTTTCCCCTGTGAAATTGGTCAGTAAAATTGGTAGTCCCCAACGACTTCACTTTGACTTTTCACTTTCACGCATTGGCGAAGGAAATGGCAACCCACTCCAGTGTTCTTGCCTGGAGAATCCCAGGGACGGGGGAGCCTGGTGGGCTGCCGTCTTTGCGGTCGCACAGAGTCGGACACGACTGAAGCGACTTGGCAGCAGCAGGTTATACAATGAGAAATGATATTTAATCTGAAACTTTGAATATTCTGTTTTACATTACTATGTAACTTCTAGTGTTGCTTGTTTTTCAACTTAAAGGAGTCCTATACTACCATATATGTTTGCCTAAGTCCTGTTTATCTTTTACTTTTAAGAAACTTTACTTGATGTTTCCTCATGCTACTTTAAAAATAACCTTTGTCTTTGGCTTCTTATTGTGCTTTTTCTCTGCTATGCCACTTAATGGTCTTTTTATTATGATTGCTATTCACTTACGTCTTCCCACTTGATGGAATGCATTTTGATGGCTGACGTCAGTATTAGTTTGTACCCTCCAAAGACACTCTCCCTGGGCACTCAGAGCGTGTGTTAGATTGACATCTGCAGTAGTTTCAAATAGCACTGTGCCAGGATTAACTGTTTTTCTTTCTTCAACTGTGACTGTTTTTAAGTACTTCATTTTTGTGTTTTAATTTGCCTACAAGTATACTCTTACCTTCCTGTACAGTGCCACGTGTATGCTTCTCTAAAAGCCTAATTCATTTATCTACTCACCCTTTTATACACACAGACTCATATTTCTTAAGGTAAACCTTCCCTCCCCATGTATTCTAGCTGTATCATCTCATCTTTTATGCCTGAGAGATGCTGAGCGTTCTGGTTCCTGTCAGAATATAAAGGAACCAAAGATACCTTTTTTCTTTCTTTTCTTTTCTTTCTTTCTTGTGGCTTCTCTTAGCTTCCGGTTCTCTGTGTCCAATTTTTCTCATGGATTTCTACATGTGAGCCAAAGTTAAGTGAGTTTTGATAAATTTATTTTATTACTTAACACTTACTTTGTGCTTACTATGTGCCTAGTTTTGTTCTGATACTAGACTTTATACAAATAAAACCTTATTTAATTCTTTTAACCACCCTATGAGTTAAGTGCTATCACAGCTTTGTATTAAGGGTGAGGAAACTGAGTCATGGGGAAGTGAAGTAACTTGTGTTAAGTCACACAAATACCAAAGTGGCAGCATCTCTTAGAGTTAATTTTTTTGTCCTTAATACCTATACTTTTATATAATGTTAATTTTCTAAGAAGTAAAGGCATCTGCATAAAACAAGGCCTTCTAAAGAGAGAATCCTCATGTCTTTGAAACATTAAAAACATCTCTTAATGAACAAAAGTTTTTTTTTAATTGCTTTACAATTTTGTGTTGGATTCTGCTATACAACAACAGGAGTCAGTCATAATTATATTAATATATATATCCTTTCCCTCCTGAGCTGCCCTCTCCTCCCCCATCCCACCCCTCTGGGTCATCCCAGAGTAGCAGGCTGGGCTCCTTGTGTTATTTAGCAACTTCCTACTCTCTGTCTATTAATGTTTAACACACGATGGGTATACATATCACGGCTGCTTTCTCAGTTTGTCCACCCGCACCTTCCCTCACTGTGTCGACAAGTCCGTTCTCTACCAGCTTCACAAAGTAGTTTTAAAACAAAAGAGTAGGGCGTTCACCCTATCCTTCATTTTTCTCAGCGGTAGACTAGAGTGTTGGGTTAGTGACTAATCGCTTCTATCTATCTCCCTGGGATCCTCTGAATCCTGCCAGTAGACTTGAAGTAGGTATCATTTATTAGGACAGGCTTTTCCTTCATTTCTAAAAGTGCCCTTTTTTTAATATTACATGATTATATAAGTTGGGTTGCTTGTGCATAGTGTTTCCTTATATGGGAATTCTTACTATATTCCTATATCAAAACATGTTTTTAGTTATATAAAATATTCTTTAGTTAGTTTTCATGAAAACCCATTGAATACTGTATTGCATACATTTTAGAGAACATCGAAACATAAATGCTTATAATTCTTTTTTGTGTGTAGCACTTCAGTTTTTTTAGATGTTGGGAAATGTGAACAAATGGGATACCTGTCAGTATGTACGCTGTCATTGAGCTTAGCCATCCTAGTTCATGAACAGATGAATGAATTCAAACCTAGATTGACAGAATTTATCAGAATCTTCGTTTTTAAAAAATACTACTTACGCCCAATAATTGTAGATATGTGTCTGTTTACATATTACTTATTATTATCATTAATGTTTCCCATTATCTGAGTTGGTTTTTATTTTTTTTTTTTAATACCTGTAGGCTCCACTGGATCATACCAGTGATAAGTCTCTTCTTGATGCTAATTTTGAGCCAGGAAAGAAGAACTTTCTGCATTTGACAGATAAAGATGGTGAACAGCCTCAGATACTGCTGGTAAACGATTTAGAAAGCCCTATACTCATAATTGTTGCGCACTGTCACCTACTGTTTGTGAAGCACTTTTCCAAAGGAGAGAGGAGAGATGTGTTTTACACAACGTGTGTATAATAAATAATTTTTCTGGATTCTGTTGGTTTGTTGTAAGTACGTATGCTAATATGGTTGCACTGGGTATCCGTAGCACCTTTGTGTGTGGTCTCTTGCCACACTGGGCATCACCACTACAAGGGTGGGGATGGGTCTAGGATCTCCTACTGCATTTCAGTGGCCTTTTCTTTGGTTAAGCATTTGCTTGTCTGCTGTAAATCTTTGGCAGTTTTGCCAGGTTTTCTGGTATTTTGGTAGAGAAACAGACCCCCCAGAATTAGCTACTCTGTTGTTTTTGCCCCCACTCCCGCCCCTCCCCTTTTTAGAATGACTTGTTTGTAAAGTTATATGATTTATTTCTGTTCTCTTAGTGTTTTCTGCAATTCATATTTCAATAGGATTTCCTGTCTAGTTGAGTGGCTTTAGTGATCATTGAATCTAGTAACTCCTAATTTGAAAGGCATTCACTGAAAAAACCTTGTCTGATTTAACTTGCTGCTTTACAGACTGAGTAAAACTAAGGCTCACAGAGTTTATGGACTTTCTCAGAACCCTTCTCTTTAAAGAACTTTCCTCAGGAAAAGTTCTTCTGTTAGATGCTTTTCATTTAGGAGTCTGTTGTGAATTAGAGTGCCTCTCTGGATAATAGACAGTAGTTAAGCATAGGGCATCCATTTCAAAGCAATACCAGAAAATGATCAGATCAGATCAGTCGCTCAGTCGTGTCCAACTCTTTGCGACCCCATGAACGCAGCACACCAGGCCTCCCTGTCTATCACCAACTCCCGGAGTTCACTCAGACTCACGTCCATCGAGTCAGTGATGCCATCCAGCCATCTCATCCTCTGTCGTCCCCTTCTCCTCCTGCCCCCAATCCCTCCCAGCATCAGAGTCTTTTCCAATGAGTCAACTCTTCTCATGAGGTGGCCAAAGTGCTGGAGTTTCAGCTTTAGCATCATTCCTTCCAAAGAAATCCCAGGGCTGATCTCCTTCACAATGGACTGCTTGGATCTCCTTGCAGTCCAAGAGACTCTCAAGAGTCTTCTCCAACACCACACTTCAAAAGCATCAATTCTTCGGCACTCAGCCTTCTTCACAGTCCAACTCTCACATCCATACATGACCACAGGAAAAACCATAGCCTTGACTAGACGGATCTTTGTTGGCAAAGTAATGTCTCTGCTTTTGAATATGCTATCTAGGTTGGTCATAACTTTCCTTCCAAGGAGTAGGCGTCTTTTAATTTCATGGCTGCAGTCACCATCTGTAGTGATTTGGGAGCTGACCTACCTTAATCTCACTTCTTATGATTTAGGTTAGTCTGAGTAACACTGAAACTAAACTAGCTGTTAATTGGGGGAAACTAGCTATTAATTTGGGGATTCTTGTTTTAAAATTCTTAGTAATTACTCTTCAACTCTGTGTTAGTTTCTTGTGCTGATTTTATATCCTTTATTCCCTTTGCACATTTTCCTCATTGATAGGAAGTTTGTTATTGGAGATAATAGGAACCTTTCCATTTCATTCAGTACTTATTGAGTATTCCCTACCTTCCAGGCCTACTTAGCAAAGATGATAGAAAAATAAATGATAAACTCTGTCATCAAGGAGTTCATAACTGTACTTTTGATTGATTAGTAAGAAATCTCTCTCATTTAAGCAAAATTGAAAAAGAATTAAAGAAATTTGAGAAAGTAAGAACTTTGGAAGGAGACATAAGCATTTCTCTAAAGTGTTTTATATTGGGCACGTTTCAGGCCTTCCTGTAGGAAATAGTCAGGGAATGTCTTGATGGTGCTGGTAATGCCTTGTCTTTTTTTCATTGCCTCAGGAGTTAGTATGCCTTTTTTCATTGTTTTAGCAGTATTTACCACTCAGTAAATATTGGTTATGCTATATTTTAGGAGGATTCCAGTGCTGGGGATGACAGTGTTCATGACAAATTTATTGGTCCACTTCCAAGAGAAGGTTCTGCGGGCTCTACCAGTGATTATGTCAGCCAAAGCTACTCCTATTCATCTATTTTGAATAAATCAGAAACTGGTAAGATTTATGATTGTTGTATTTTCATAAAATCATAGAGCATTAAACCTAGAATAATTTTAGCAATCTAAACCTAATCTTCTCATTTTATGGATTAGAAAACTCAGACCCAAAACAAGATCACTAGTGAGCAGAAGCAAAGTTAGAACAAGAATGGTTTCCCTTTCCCTCATCTCCTTGTTATTTTATCTTTATTGTTACTGCTACCGTTTAGTAAAAAAACAAATTGGATTTTGAAAGAAGTCATTTCTTTTTGATAATCTTTTATGTTGAATTTAATCTTAAGTTTTTGAAGTTTACTTCCTCTGGAAAGGAATGTATAATATCTGTCTGTGTGACTACAGTAGATTTACAGAGATAACTTTGATGTGGAAACAAATGGGTCAGGCTTATTTTATTAGAACTACTGTGTTATGTTCTGCTTTAATCTAATCATATGTTTGACATTAATCATGTAATTAAAAAATTCCTGCTAGCTTATCTCTGAATATGTTATGTTTAAAACTAACAAATTTTTGAATTTTTTTCAATTTTTTGAGCTAGTAGAATTGCTTTATTTATGCAATTTTTTATTTATATATAAGACTGAAAATGTAATCTTGCCTGAAAATGTAATCTGAATCATTTTACATATCATTTTGCTTTTGATTGTATAGCTAGTTAATGTTATTTCATGCTAGGTATGGCTTCAGAGTGTTTACTCTTAGAATTTCAAAACAGAAATGATTGTAAATATAATACAATTATCTAGTATAAGGGCTTCCCTGGTGGCTCAGCTGGTAAAGAATCCGCCTGCATTGCAGGTGACCTAGGTTCGATCCCTGGGTTGGGAAGGGAATGGCTACCCACTCCAGTATTCTGGCCTAGAGAATTCCATGGACTGTATAGTCCATGGGATAGCAAAGAGTCAGACACGACTGAGTGACTTTCACTTTCATTTTCATCTAGTATAAAAAGAGAAATATATAATTACATGTAGGTTTTGTTTTAATGTGTTCTGTAGTCTTCCCACTTACTATATTTTGTAATTGAAATATAGAATAATTTACTCCCAGCTAAGCATTTGTACAGGCTTAATGGCATATTTGTTCTGGATATAGTAAAAACTGGTCAGGTTTGGTGTTTACGATCAATTTATATAAATAGAACTTTTTGCAGCAAACTACCAAGAATAAAAGAGAATGCAAAAGTATCTTTTATTTCAGATAATAGCAAATAAGAAAGCTGCTTCTCATTACACTGTCAAGAGTAGTGATTCTCAAAATTTTATTTCTTTAAAAATCATTTTGGGATACTTGTTAAAAATGTAGGTTCTGAGGCATTACTCCCAAAATACTGATTTAGTTACTCTTGAGTAGACTGGATAAATTGCATTTTGTTTTAAATAAATACCCTTAGATTTTTATAAGATAGTTGAAATACTTTGAGAAAGTTCCAGAATTAACAAGTCAGGATTCTTGAAATTTTTGCTGTGTATTCTGACAATCAGCTCAGTCCTTATGCAAGAAGTTATTTACAGAACTCCTACTTTGTACTGAATAATGTATAGCTCTCTGATGCCTGTAAATTCCTAGAGACTAAAGTATACTTTAAAAAAAATGTTCTCTGATTGTATGAATGTAATGCATATTCATTGTCATATTGTAAATGAAGAAAGTGGAAATTTCTGACAGTACAATTAACAGAAACTGCTTTAATGATTTTGCTTATTTTTGTCTTCTTTCCTTCATCTGAATGCTTTCAAGAAAATAAGGAAATTGTTATGAGCAGAGTTTTAATATATATTTTTCACATAATGTATGAGGAGCATTTTTCAGTATTATTAAGTAGTATTTTAGTATGGGTTTCAAATGGTTAAAAAGTAGTGTTTCATTATATGATTTAAATATTTAAACTATAATTATTACTGATGTTATAATGAACATTATTATAAGTTTTAATTTTCATCTATGATTATTTCCTTAGGGTAAGTTTCTAGAAATTGAATCACTAAGTTGAAATTTACTCAAAATATTTTTACAGGACTTTGATATACATTGCCATGTAATCATAGTCTTCGTTTCCAACTATTGTTCCTCACACAGTTCTACTCCGCTCTTTTCCCTACTTGTACATTTTCCTTCAGTGTTCTGGAGTACTGCCTTTCTGAATTAGAACAGTCTATATACATCCAAACGAATTGGTGTTCAAAAATTGTTTGTTAGTGACTTTTGGCATTTTGCTTAAGAATTTATTGAAATGCACAAAATGTTTTCATTGAAAAATGCTTTCATGATATCAACTCAAAACTGCAGGAACACTTCCCTCCATAATTCAGTGAGGTTGGAGACTTATTCTTTTTTGTCTCCTTGCCTACTAATTCCTTCTGGTGGCCAATTACTGTTAATGGGAGACGGTTGGAAGTAGGGGGCACTTAAAAAACTAAGGAGTGGATTGAAGGCTGATTGGACTCACAGGTGATTAATGGTGACTGAAGTGTTCTATCATTTAAATCTGAGATATCTTTCCTTGGCCAGTTTCATTAACAGTTCTTTTCTTTATATCTACTTTGAGTTGGCCAGTTTCTTTCTACTTCATTTGGCCTTGTAGAGTTCTCCTTCATTTCTTATTGGTTCTGTTCAGGATTTCTTTCTGTGTTTGCTCTCTGTTATTGTTCTGTACAGAATGGCATATGTTCTTATGTTTTCTTCCCTTATTGACTTATACTTATTGACTCATGACTATTTCAGATAGAGGGCCCACTTGATAGTAGTTCCCATAATGACAGAAGATTCCTATTAGTTCTGTAGCATTTTATCTTTTTAATCTCACTAAAGCCTTCATACTTCTGGAAAATAATAGTACTTTTATTTGACACACTGGTCATTCTGTTAAATATGGTGCTAAATGAAGTACAGAAGACTATACATTTCTATTTGATTGTTATTGCTAGTGGTAAAATAAAGAGCAATGGAAAAATTGTTATTATCCCTCCTTCCCTTAGACCCCTCCCCCCGCCACTCTTTTTTAGGCCCAGGGAAGGGAAACAAGGTCACAGATAAATGGTTATGATTGATCTTAGGGTACGCAAAAGACAGTAGTACCTTGACAGTAACTTGCCTTTGAAGGCTACTGGTAGAATGGTTGTCCCTGACTGGAGGAATTGGGGAAGGAGGTGGAAAAGAAGAAATCCCAGGCAGCTGAGCAGGTGCAGAACAACTGGGCCTCCTTGCTCAAGTGCTGTTATTTGTGGGAAGGAATCCATTATCAGTTCGAGTAGCTTATAGATTTGTGTTGCTTGTAAGTCATATTCCCTTCTCCCTCATGGGTACCTGCTGCTGTGCTAAGTAGTAGGGTAGAGAGATAAATTATATTTGACGACTCCCCTCACTGTTGGGCAACATATATAAATAAACAATTATAGATCAGTGAATTAAAAGCTCTAATAAGGATTAAGGACAGTATGCTGTAAGAACAACTCAGGTGGCACGTGTTGATTAGGGATTGAAGCAGTTTATAATTATATAACAATGTTGAGTAAGTATATAGACATGTGCTCACAGTATTCTTAAAGATGAAGGCATTGGAAATCAAAGCTTGAACCTTAGTCCAGAGTAAAAGATAGGCAACTACTTGGTCTCTTCTTAGAATTGTACAAGTGCAGATAGTGTGAATCTGTTCCTCTTTTCCACAACTGAATCAAAGGTCATTGTGTATTTGTTGATCTTTTCTATCACCTTAGCAATATCGTTTGTCTACAAAGTTTGCCACTATCTTACTAACAAAAGATATTTTTGTTAATTCTTGGAAAATTGAAAAATGTATTTCAGAGAGCGTCAGTGAATGCCTTTGGCATGTATTGAGAAAAGATTTAAGATTTTTTGAGATAACCAAGTCTTTCAGTATAAAGTGGGAGTAAATAAATTTAGTTATTAGACAATGTGTTTACCACATTTTACTCAAATAATAAGGTATAATAAAATGATGAGGCTGATATGTTTGTGTGTGTGTATGCATACCTCATAAACTGGGCCTAAAGCCTATTTCAAAGGAGAAGTTCCAAAAATATTCTCAACAGTGGTAACCATTTCTAATTAGGTATATAAAGTTAAGTACTTAAATAGTTCATTTGAATTTTGAATGCATCTAAGTTACTCCTTTCCTTTTCCCTTTCTCTCAATTCTCTTCTTCCATCTCTGAGTTCTGTTCTTACTTTAATAGCCACTCTTTGCATGGCGTGCTGATCTATAGGGTTTCATACTTCATGGGTGTGTACAACAGCGGAAGTCCTCTGAGTTTGTATACAGTGACTGTATCTTATGTTATTGATTATTGGTAGAAATTGGTTTACTGGGCCTGGTGAACTGGTTCAGTACTGTCTTCATATTTTGGGTGTATATGATATTTAAAGTGAATATGTATATACTTTTTCCATTTTAATACACTAGATTTGGGGAACAAAGATTTATTTCTGTCACAAAATACTGTATTAAATGTAACTCTTAAAATTTTATTAAATGCTATGTAATGTCTGTGTATATCTCTGGACATACAACAGCATGTCCGGAGATCCTGACTTTCTCTGAGAAATAAAGTTTACATAGTGCATATATTGACCAAAATGTCTTTTTTAGGTATTATCGAAAAACATTGAAATAATTTCCAATTATAACCTTAATCTCTTAATTTTTACTGTGTATTAAATTCTTGTTAAGTTTTCTTTTTGTTAATTTTTTTACATAAATGCTGATTTATATTTGTGTATTTGTTTTTTTAAGGATACGTGGGATTAGTAAACCAAGCAATGACTTGCTATTTGAATAGCCTTTTGCAAACACTTTTTATGACTCCTGAATTTAGGAATGCATTATATAAGTGAGTATTCAAAAAAATTCTATCAATAAAATTGATTTAAGAATGAAATACAACTTTTAACTAATTAAATCTATTTACCTTCTTGCATTTCTTTGTTAAGTTTGGGGCATTTCTCACTTCTTAAAACATACCTTGAATAGTAAATAAGAAAAGGATTTTATGAGAGGCAGGCATATGAAAAATTTGTGGGGAGAGAGAATCAGAAATGTATAGACAGCAACAGGATAAAATTGATAAGATTTATGTTTAAGATAAATTATTATATTTAAGCTTCCCTTGCTTTTAGCTTGAATGCCTTTATGAAGAAGTATGTTATCTACTTTTGGAGTAGATATGGAGCAAACCATATTCTTTTTTTCCTCCACATCTCAGTTTAAGAAACAAAGTTGCCTTTTTAAACTTGCAAATTTTGTTTTTAATTAAACTATAATGCAACTGTTCTGTGTTTTATATGTGTGTGTATTTTAAAAGACTATGTGTATATATGTTTGTATATATCCATATTTAAATAAACCCTAAAGTCAGACATTTGTTTTTATGAGTATCCTATTATAATACATGTAATACACTCTTGTATATTTCTTTACAATATCCATAACTTTTATTTTTTGACGTTTTAAAGTACAGATAAACTGATTTTTTTCCTCCCTTTTGTGTTACTTCTGAGAAACACCATTGTAATTACTGTAAATATTTATAGTAATAAAGTACTAAATAAATACAGTATCTAAAGTAGTTTTGGAACTTTTGATATTACAAACAACATTATATTACCATTAAATTCATATGTAAGCTCATCTGAATTTACTTGAAAAAATTGACATGTTTTTCATTCAGCAGGTATTTGTTACCCAGTGTTTATATGTGGGTGCTTGATAGATAAAGTTAGAAATAAGGTCTTTGTTCTTAAGTAATTCACAGATCTCTTCACAGTAGTAATATATGTATTTTTTAAAGTAGTTGAAATAACATTTAAGGATGACTTAATGCCATGAGAGTTTAGAGAGAAGAGAGATTAACGAAACTTGGAGAAGTGGCTTATTTAGCAGAGCAAGTAGAACTTGAGGTCATCATGAAGATAGGTATGGTTTGGCCAGGTAGAGAAGATTAAGAGGACGTTATAGACAGGAGGACTTTCAAGAGCAAAAATGAATAAGTTCATCATGTAGAACTAAAGAAAGGATGGCTCCCTTAAAAGGCTGGACTTTGTTGGACTACAGACAGGATAGGACTAGCATGAAAGATAGAGTTCCGTTTGTTTATTCTCTTCACTTATTCTGTAGCAGCCAGAAAGAACCTACCACTTTAGGTATTTGAGCATGAATTATGGAAAATTTCCAGCATACTAAAATAAACAGTGAAATGGTATAATGAATTGCTCTGTACCCATCACCCAACTTTGGATATTATCAACTCAGGATCAGTCATTTTCGTCTATAATCCCCCATTCTGATTATTTGGAAGCACATACCTAACCATATTACCTGTAAATTATATCTTAGGTCACTGCTAAAATTTCCCTGATTGCTTCATAATATCTTTTTTAAACAATTCAAAGCAGGATCCAAACAAGATTTGTGTATTGAAATTGACAAGTCTTTTAACCTATTTAATCTATTTTTTATTCCCTTTGATCTTTTTCCACATTGCAATTTATTCCTTGGAAATATATATGTGTATCAAAAACGGATGGCATTTGTCCTATAGTTTTCCACAGTTTGGATTTTGATGGTCAAATGCCATAGTGTCATTTAATATTTTGTTACCTCTATTATCTGTGAGTTAATAATTGGGACAAGAATCTTGACCAGATTCACGTTCAGCGATTACTCTTAAATAACCTTTGCCTTTTATTCATGTTGCCTAAATTGCTTTCTAAATTTATGAATTAGAATATTTCTTTAGATATTAATTGCTTTAGTTAATACCCAAGCTCTGTAAAATCCCCAGAGTTAAAAATTTACTTTTGTTATGGTCTTAATGTTAGTTATGCTCTAAAGAATAAAAATATGTTATGAATAATTCTCAAACATTTCATTCCAATAGGTGGGAATTTGAAGAATCTGAAGAAGATCCAGTGACAAGTATCCCATACCAACTTCAGAGGCTTTTTGTTTTGTTACAAACCAGCAAAAAGAGAGCAATTGAAACCACAGATGTTACAAGGAGCTTTGGATGGGATAGTAGTGAGGGTACTAATTCTCTTGTAATGATAAGTATTTGCAATAGTCAAAGGAACTTGAGAGACTGTATTATAAACAACATTATCAACATCTTTACTTTACCTTTTCATTGCTTTTTGGTTGGTGTTTAAAAATAGCTTGTTTTTAAAATTTAAGCTCCGAGGCATAAGTTTTTGATCCATTAAAACTATCTTGTAAAATAAGTTTGGTTATACTCTATTTTTATGTACTTAAACTAAATTTTTTTTAATGTGTTAGCTTAGATTTTTATTAACATATTTCTCGACTCTACAGTGAAAAGTAATAAAAATGGCAAATATTGTAGCACCATAAAGCCTATGCTGCTTATAAAATGTTGAGCTCTCTTGGTTCTTTTTCATATGATTGCCTTTTTATGATTCTAATATATATTTTGTGTTCTTTTTAAATCTAGCATTATTTTGTGTAGATTTTCCCGTATTTCTGACAATTTGCTTTTAAACAACAAACTAATATTTCATTATACTAAGTTAATAGCTCTTTTTAATTAAATTTTATCTTAAAATAGCTTGGCAGCAGCATGATGTACAAGAACTGTGCAGAGTCATGTTTGATGCTTTGGAACAGAAATGGAAACAAACAGAACAGGTAATTTATCTCTCAAGTTGAGAGTATATTCTAATAAATTATTAATTCCTTAAAGTGACTTTATTTTATTGGAATGTTTTAAAACTTGGGCATTAGCCCAGTTGTTAAAGTACTGAGAGTTTCCTCATCTTTAAGGAGGTTGGGCCCTGTGACCTAGATGGTCTCTTTTTAGCTGCTGCTGGTAAGTCACTTCAGTCGTGTCCGACTCTGTGCGACCCTAGAGACGGCAGCCCACCAGGCTCCCCTGTCCCTGGGGTTCTCTAGGCAAGAACACTGGAGTGGGTTCCCATTTCCTTCTCCAGTGCATGAAAGAGAAAAGTGAAAGTGAAGTCACTCAGTTGTGTCCAACTCTTAGTGACCCCCATGGACTGTAGCCTACCAGGCTCCTCCATCCATGGGATTTCCAAGGCAAGAGTACTGGAGTGGGGTGCCATTGCCTTGAAAACTATGTAATTCGTGTGTGTGTGTGTGTGTGTGTGTGTGTTAGGGGTGATTTTTGAACAGTATTTTCAGATAGATGCTAAGTAAATTCAGTGTCTTAATCTGTAACACATAAAGTGTACATTGTAAAGTATATTCATCTAGCATTACCTTTTTGACCAGTGAGGTATATTCATGCTTTTCACACTTAGTGAGAGATGCTCAGTCATGTCTGACTCTTTGCAACCCCAAGGATTATATACATTTCTTGGAATTCTCCAGGCCAGAATACTGGAGTGGGTACCCATTGCCTTCTCCAGGGGATCTTTCCAACCCAGGGATCAAACCCAGGTTTCCCACATTACAGGTGGATTCTTAACCAGTTGAGCCACCAGGGAAGCCCTTTCACACTTAGGATCCTTGTTAATCTGACCATATTCTTAAATCCAGTGGAAGGAGGAACAGATTAAAAGTGGGAAAACTTTAGATATATCATTGGAATGAGGCTTAAGGCTGAACTAAATGAGGCTCAGAACTCATTACCGAGGCGGGTTTATGCTAAGTGTAGTGATAAAAGATCATTGGAGGCCAAAAGAGGAGTCTGGAGGGTAGCCCAAAGGATGTACTGTCTGATGGCTCGGACTAGAGTTTTTCAAACTAGACTGCAGTCCATTCATTTATGAGATTAATTTAGTGAATCTACACAGCACTTTTTTTTTTTTTTCAAAAAGGAATAAAATAGATATAAGAGAAGCACCACATAGTAAGGGTAAGTATTGTTTTATGCCACTTTTGTTACAGTTATATGTACTAGGTTGCAATGTAAATTATTTTTTTACTGTGGGTTGCTAGCAAAACTCTTTGAAAAACGCTGGATTGAAACACTTAGAAATGCCCTCTCAGAGAAGACAATCAGATATAGCTGGAGCAGGTTAATGAAGAAGGCTTCATTAAACAAACAATATTAACGTAGACAGTTATGGTGGATCCTAGTTTGAAGGCTTATAAATCCTCAATACTTGAAGAGGTATAAATTTATGAAAGAGGCAAACTATGATTTCCTTCTTAACCTATTCTTACTTAAGAAATATTGGAAAAAATTTACATTTATTTAGTGATCTAGATTCTCTACATAATCTATAGGATTGTATTTTTGTAACCTTATGCAGATGGTATTAGGGGATGTTTCTTTTCGTAGGTCTGTTTGTGGGTCAACAATTTTATTAAGACCAGCTGGGGCATTCTTTCTGAGTTCCCAAGTTTTGGTACAGGAATCTTGAGGCAAGACATTCACACGGAGGGTCCTTACTTAGGGAGTTACCTATCTCCTTTGGGTCAAAGTAGCCCCCAGTTGACTTAAGTTTGGGGAGTAGGTGAGAGATTCATTTTTTCTAGGTGAGGATATATTGAGGGAGATGGAGTTTAAGGTTTCTTTTTAAATTTATATTTGTTGAAAGTACAGTACATTTTCCCTTCAAATTATTTTATGTGTATGACTGAAAAAAGTTTTATTTGTATCTTGAGATAGAGGATATGATTTTAGAAATCAGAACATATTATTGTGAAAATAGTGATATGTATATGTAAAGCTATAGAGCCAGTTATTTAGCTGTGTGATTGTCAATATGCCTAAAATGATGGATTGTGATGTATTCCCATCCTAATTAAATATAATATGGGGCTTAGTAGTAAAGTTAGTTGATAACTAATTTCAACAAAACATTTTAATAGTGGGATTTTTAGTGATATGAGAATTGAAATAGTTCATTTTTGCACATTCTTATTTTGTCTTTGTTAAGCTTTGATTTTTTTTTTTCCTATAGAATTTTAGATTATATAAATCTTAAAGCTTTCTAAAACTTCAACAGTAAGAATCAATATCCTTTTGAAACTCATTCTCAAAGGCATAAAGTATTAACTAATTTTAAAGGAACCCTTTAAAAATTCAAATGTTCTTATTTCTAGGCTGATCTTATAAATGAACTGTACCAAGGCAAGCTGAAGGACTACGTGAGATGTCTGGAATGTGGCTATGAGGGTTGGAGAATCGACACATACCTTGATATTCCATTGGTCATCCGGCCTTATGGGTCCAGCCAGGCGTTTGCTAGTGTGGTGTGTACCTTTCAGCTGACTGCTTGTGTATCCATACACAGAATACATAATAGCACAGTGATATAATATATCCTAAGGTAAGTATCATCCTAGACACACCTTCTTGGGTCGTTAGTCATTCCTGCATTTAAACTAGCAAGATCTAGAAGATTTTTGACCCTTCAGTGAGTCCTAATAGTGCATGTTTAAGAGAAGCAGTATATACAAATGTACTGCCTCATGGCTCAATCTTTTACTCTTCTGTAGAAGTGACTAGATTATTTCACTTTATCTTTTTTTAAACCTCTATAAACAGTCTATTTTATAAATGCTACTTTTTAACATTTATTTTTGGGGGGCCTTGCCAGGTGGCTTGTGGGGTCTTAGTTCTACCAGTCAGGGACTGACTGGGCCCTTGGCAGTGAGAGTGCAGAGTCCTAACTGCTGGACTGCCAGGGAATTTCCTATAAATACTGCTGTTGTTACTTTTTTTTTGGCAGTACTTTTTTGTTTTGAGAGTGCTGTTTTGTTCCGTATACTTTTGTGAGAAGAATAACCTCTAGTTATTAAGACAAACACAGACCATATTGTTTGAAAAAGTATTCCTCTTTTAAAATTTAATTTTAAAATGACCCAGGCATTTTATAAGCACAGATAATTTGAAGAATCAGAATTATATATAATTAGCTTATTTATATATCATCAAATTGGGTGATTAAGATTTTCTCATTTCTCCTTTTGTTCTCTGTTTTTAACTGCTTTTTGGTAATTTTATTATTGTATTTTATCCTTACATTTGTGTATTTAATTGCTTATACAAAAGGAGAGTCATGGAAGGAGTTAAATTGACATTTAAAATTAGAATTTAGAAACATTCATTCAAACCTATTATGAGTCAGGGAAAACTTTCACAGCTAAGATATCTGAAAAAGTCAAATTTCATCATGATGATCTTACTTATGCTGCAGTCAGGCTGATGGTGGCTTGCAGGTAAAATCAATGTTCTTAAAACTAGTCCATATTTTAGCCTCTAAAATAGCATTTCAACTGTGATTTAGTAGTCTCTAGGACAACTGATACCCTTTGCTTTTTTCTCCTATTTTTATATGACTGTCAGGCAGTAACAGCAAGAAGTTATGGGATCAGTCAGTGGGAATTCACAGTAACTTTCCAAGACAGGGGACGATTTGGCCTCCTTTGCTTTTTTTAAGTGCACGTTTTTCTTTTTTTTTATTTATTTATTTATTTTTTGATAGAAATGTGTTTGTTTATTTGAAATTTAAGTTACACTGGTGATCCTGTATTTAATCTAGCCATCCTGCTGCTGCTGCTGCTGCTAAGGCGCTTCAGTCGTGTCCGACTCTATGCGGCCCCATAGATGGCAGCCCACCAGGCTCCCCCATCCCTGGGATTCTCCAGGCAAGAACACTGGAGTGGGTTGCCATTTCCTTCTCCAATGCATGAAAGTGAAAAGTGAAAGTGAAGTCGCTCAGTCATGTCTGACTCTTAGCGACCCCATGGACTGTAGCCAACCAGGCTCCTCCATCCATGGGATTTTCCAGGCAAGAGTACTGGAGTGGGGTGCCATTGCCTTCTCCAATGTTTTTCTTTTTATTGAAGTATAGTTACTGCACAATATTATGTAAGTTACAGGTGTACGATTCAGTGATTCAGTGATTCAGTCAGCTTCCTGAACAGATTTGAAAAATTCTGTTAAGTACTTAATAATACCCTTGTAAACTGCCATTCTAGGTACATGAGATTGGCCTTGGCTTGAGTGGCTAGTTTTATTTTTCATTTTTGTTTTGTTTTTACTTTATTTTGTCAGTTTTTGTCAGAGACATAAAAATTGTTAAGATTTATCTTTCAGTGAATTATTTCCTAACTCATTTTAAAACTTTGGCATTTCTTTAAGGAAATGTACTAGGGAAGTGTTCAGTAGTCCCAAGTGATGTACACAGTTTTTTCTACTTTATTTATGAAAATATTTTTATGTAAGATTTTTTCATGTATATGTTAGTTTTTTCTTACATATTCATTGAATTTTGAGGAAGTTTTATTTGTGTTAAGTTGGAATATAATATTTGAGTATTCAGCAAATATAATACTTGAGTATTCAGCTATAAAAAAATAGCTGAATCTTTTTCATTATTTGCCTGCTGAATTGTTACCACTCTCCTCAGTACGTTACAGACACAGCAGTGAAGTGAATTGGAGGATATTTTGGAGAAGTGGAAAAAGTCACATTTCTGAATGGAATTCTCCAGTTCTATCCTACATTGATATATGGATGATGGTGGTGGTGATTATTCAGTGGAAATTGAAAATTACATCTATGAAGCAGGATGTAAGCAGGTTTATACACACATGCGCTAATAGGGCTTGCAGAAGGGAACCTAAAACTTCCTAGATTTTGCTGGAGTGTCTTGAGGGAAATTACAGCAGGTGAGACTACCCAAGATAGGGGTTCTAAGGAGGATACTACCTTCAGAGAACTTTAGTTAGAGGTAAGTGATTTCCCTTTATTTTCTGAATTCAAACTTACAACCTACACTTCTTGAACTGCAGAAATCATCATATAACATCTAAATTTAGTGTTATATCACTGCTTGCCATTGTGTATTTTGTTAGTGCTATGTGTTTTAAAAAGAATTCAGTATAAATGTGGATTATAAATATCTAGTTAAAAGAAGCATTATAAAATGTTGTTCAGACTATTATAATATTTGGCCTTAATTTAAGTTGAACTCTTGTAAAATTTTATTTTTTTACTCTTACCAGTGGTCTTAGTATATTTGCCTTATTGGCTGTTTATACATACATACACAAACATACTTGACTACATGCACACATATGTACACACATATACTTACCTTCATACACAGCATTGATGGTTATGTGTTTTGCTTATTACATATTGTGTTTACTGAGCCACAATAGTTAGGTGTATTCACTGTGGTTAACACTTGGTATTTAATTTCAGATCAGTAAGTATGAAATTCTGTTAAAATCAGAGGTTTTTTTGTTTGTTTCTTAACTTCGTCTGAAACACCCAGTTTCTGAATTGTTTTATCTCCATATTTAAATAAATTAACATGAGAGTAATATTTAAAATTAAGTAAGAATGGAGTTGCCACTTAGTTAATGTATCATTATAACATCTATATATAACTTTGGTTATTTTTCAGCATGATTGATAGCAGACTAATTTTTAAATAAGTGCTAAAAATTGCCTATATAGTTTTTTAAAACAGCTTTTCATCCTAATGTTTTCTTTATTGAATTATTTCTTAGTTGTTATAACTGTAATATTTATTTTAAGTTTCTGGTCTCCATTTTGTCTGTCCAAGTAGTGTAAAGGGTTCTGCTGCTATTCCGTCTCTCAAATTGAGTTTTGTTCAGCACTAGTCTCCAATAGGTTTAATAGATGTTTGGAAGAAGACTTCTGATTAAATAAAATTGGGAAGCTGTGTAACTGTAATACTCTTTGGGAAGTTTACAATGCGCATTTAATTTTAAGTGCCCTCCGTGTTCCTGTAATAGAGAAATCAACCAACCTTTTCTCTGTGGGACATCTGTTAGTATTTCAAAGGATACTAGGATTCTGAGGAACATATTCACAAAATATTCTAAGATATTTTGTGGAGCTCTGCATTAGACTAAGGTGATTTAAGGAAATATCTACTTTGTTACATTAATGTTTATGTCCTTGTAATGTTGAAGGGAATGAGAATACTAAAATAATATGTTTCTAATTTCCTGTTATTTTACATGTCTTCTTATTAATCCTGAAAAAATAATATCAGCCAAAAGATTACTTACATTAATATTTTAAAAAACTTGATTCTCACTGATTTATTAGGTAATTAGAACTGTCTACATAAAATCAGTCTCTCCGAACTTTATAATCAAAGAAACCTTGAATCTGCTTATTGCAAGCATATTTGAGAGTGTATTATTTTAAGAAGATCTAAATGGTATAACCTCATATGTTTGATATTAACTAGAGGAGAGCATTCTACTTAATAGTAAATTTTAAACACTATCTTTTTATAGGTAGTTTTATTGAGTTGCTTATTCAGTGGTAGTTACTATTCTAGGCCATTTTTATTAGTATAGTTTTTATTCTCTTTTGGGGTAAGTACATTTAAATATCTGTTTATTATGTCAAAATGTGTTCAAAAGTCTAAAACTGGATTTGGCTGTATGGTTCCTTGTAGTGTCTTGGGAAAGATGAGATTAGGTGAAAGACCTTTGTTCCCTAAGTAAACACAATTTAATGACCATCTTAAAGTTTTGAATAGAAAATTGTTAAATTCATACGCATTTGTGAAATCATAAGTGTTCCAGATATTTAGTTTAGACACATTTATATCATAAGTGCTACCCTGATTTAACAGGTAATTTGGACATTCTTATATGGCTGGCTTGGTCACATAACTCATTTGGTTGGTAGAGTAGTCCAAATTTGTCCAAGTATGTAAGCATCACATAAAGAAAACTCTCTTCCATGGACTCTGTCCTCATTTTTCCAGGAATTTGTGTGGTTGAACATAGTGGGAACCAGTTTAAAAAGTGGGGACTTTTGCTTTCAGGATGATGGAGTAGATGTACATTGCCCTATTCCTCCCGCTTAAACAACTGAAAATCTTGAACATTATATATAAAATAAACATAAGAAGACTCTGAAAGGTGGAGAAAAGGCATAAAGACTAGGGACCTCAGGATCAAGGAATGACATGGGGTGAGTTCCCTGGGTTTTATTTTTGCCTAATATACCCCAAATTTGGAGCTGAAGATGCTGGTAGGCTGGAAGTAGCAAATAGCACAGACTAATAAGTCTGCTGTCTCTAGCCAAGAGACTGGGGAAAGGACAGCCTGGCAAGGCACAAAACTTAGCCAGTAACTGCTGTGCGGTAGCCAGACACTACCAGAAAGATTGTGGCCCTAACCCTAACCTATGTCAGCTAACGCTGGGTAGGGAGCCTCGAAGTTGTAACAAGGCGCTCCAACCCCCTGCTGGGGTGATTTCAGAGAAGACTGACTAGGAGCCAGAAGTTTCTTCTCTTCTGGGCAGTACTGAACCTCCCCACTGCCATTCTCCTTTTACTGTGGTTAATTGTTGTTAGAGACCATGTGGGGAGCCTAGCCTTACCCTCCCACCTAATAGTAAAAAGGTGTTCCTTCCCCTTCCCACTGGAGTAATGTTAGAGGAGGCCTAGATGAGAGTCAGGATTTTTACCACTTCCCACCTCCCAGATAGGGAGGCTAACCCCTCCTATCTGTGGTACCAGTGGAGGCCACAGAGGAAGCAGTGACAGATGTTAGAATTATCTGACAAATATTTTAAAGCAACCATCATAGAAATACCAATACATCAGTGAAAGTTTCTAAGCCCACTTGGAACAAATGAGAAAATAGAAAGTCCTGAGGAAAAAATAGCAGATATAAAGAAAAATGAAATGGGAATTTAGAACTGAGAAATGCAGTAACCACAATTAAAAAGTTAATGGATAGGCTCAACACCAGAATGGAAGAGACAGTGTATAGTGAACCTGACAATAGAACAATATAAATTGCCCAGTTTAAATAACAGAAGTACAGTGGGGGGTGAAAATCCTTAGGGACCCATGGGACTAAAACAGAAGGTCTGACATTGGTGTCATTGGAGTCCTGGAAGGAGAGGAAAAAGAAGACAGGGCTGAAAAAACACTTGAAGAAATAATGCCTGAAGACTTGCCAAATTTGGCAAAAAGCATAAAGCTGCAGATCCAAGAAGCTGAGCAAACCGCAAACAAGATAAGCCAAAAGAACTTTATATCAAGTTCGGTTATAATTAGACTTTTGAAAAGGAAAGACAAAATATCTTGGAAGCAGTGAGTGAGAAAAGGTACCTTTTTTATGGAGGAAAAACAATCTGGTTTCTCATAAGCAGATCTGTCATAAAAAACTATGAAGGTCAGAAGGAAGTAGCACATTTTCAAGTGTTGAAAGAAAAGAGCTGTCAACTAGAGTTTTATACACAGCAGAAATATTATTCAGGAATGAAAGGGAAATCAAGACCTTCTTGGATGAGGGAATCCTGACATAATTTGTTACTAGTAGACCTACCTTTAAAAAATGGCTAAAGAAAATTCTCTAAATGGGAAATGATAAACGGAAGGCATATTGGAACATTAGGAATGAAGAAAGAACAGGGAAAGCAAAACTTCAGTTCAGTCGCTCAGTCGTGTCCGACTCTTTGCGACTCTGTGAATCGCAGCACGCCAGGCCTCCCTGTCCATCACCAACTCCTGGAGTTCACTCAAACAACGTCCATCGAGTCGGTGATGCCATCCAGCCATCTCATCCTCTGTCGTCCCCTTCTCCTCCTGCACCCAATCCCTTCCAGCATCAGAGTCTTTTCCAATGAGTCAACTCTTCCCATGAGGTGGCCAAAGTATTGGAGCTTCAGCTTCAGCATCAGTCCTTCCAATGAACACCCAGGACTGATCTCCTTTAGAATGGACTGGTTGGATCTCATTGCAGTCCAAGGGACTCTCAAGAGTCTTCTCCAACACCACAGTTCAAAAGCATCAATTCTTTGGCACTCAGCTTTCTTCACAGTCCAACTCTCACATCCATACATGACCACAGGAAAAACCATAGCCTTGACTAGATGTACCTTTGTTGGCAAAGTAACGTCTCTGCTTTTGAATATGCTATCTAGGTTGGTCATAACTTTGCTTCCAAGGAGTCTTTTAATTTCATGGCTACAGTCACCATCTGCAGTGATTTTGGAGCCCCCCAAAATAAAGTCTGATACTGTTTCCACTGTTTCTCTATCTATTTCCCATGAAGTGATGGGACCAGATGCCATGATCTTCGTTTTCTGAATGTTGAGCTTTAAGCCAACTTTTTCACTCTCCATTTTCACTTTCATCAAGAGGCTTTTTATTTCCTCTTCACTTTCTGCCATAAGGGTGGTGTCATCTGCATATCTGAAGTTATTGATATTTCTCCCGGCAGTCTTGCAAAACTTAGGGTAATACAATAGGCTCCTTCTCCTCTTGAGTTTTCTAAATTATCTTTGATACTTGAACCAAAATTATAACACTGTCTGGTGTGATTCTAAATATATGTAAAGGAACTATTTAAGACAATTATATTACAAAATTGGAAGAGGTACAAAGACAGTGTACTTCACTTGAACAGTTAAAAGAATGGGACCGATAGACTAAAAGTTTTGTGTATGTAATATAACATGTAGAGCAACCACTGAAAAAGAGATACAATCAGTTCAGTTGAGTTCAGTTGCTCAGTCGTGTCTGACTGTTTGCAACCCCATGAACTGCAGCACGCCAGGCCTCCCTGTCCATCGCCAACTCCCAGAGTTGGTACACTCAGAAGCATTATCAATAAATTGAAGTAAAATTTAATTCAAAATTTTTTTTCAGGTTATCCATAGGAAGGCACAGAAAAGAAAACAAACTAAAACATTAAAATAGCAAACTTAGTTGCATGTAAGTAGTCTAACTATACCAAGTAAAGGGCATCCCTGGTGGCTCAGACAGTAAAGAATCAGGCCGCAGTGCAGGAGACCTGGACTCAGTCCCTGTGTCAGGAAGATCCTCTGGAGAAGGGAATGGCAACCCACTCCAGTATTCTTGCCTGGAGAATTCCATGGACAGAGGAGCCTGGCAAGCTACAGTCCAAGGGGTCACAAAGAGTTGGACATGACTGAGCAACTAACATACATACCAAGTAAAAGGAAGAGATCGGCATATTAGATTTAAAAAATGTGATCCAACAATATGCTAGGTACAAAAAACAGCTTTTAGTATATTGAAATGGCAGGTTGATAATAAAAGGGTTGAAAATTATATATCATGTAAACATTAATCAAGAGAAATGAGGCATGGCTATATTAAAAGGAGATAAAGCTGACTTTAAAGCAGAATTACTAGAGACAAAGAAGGGCATTGTATAATGATTAAAAAGGTCAGTCCATCAAGAAGACAGCAATCTTAAATGTGTACAAACTAAGTTACAGAGCTGCAAAATATGTGAAGAAAAAGCCTTTCAAAATGAAAGGAGAAATTGACAAATCTACAGTTACAGTTGGAGACTTCAGTGCCCTCAATAATTGATAGGTAGAATCTCTAGACAAAAAATTAACAAAGATATGTAACTTAACAATATCATCAGCCAGCAAGCTCTAATAGATATGAAACTGTGCACTCGAAAACAGCAGAGTACACATTCTTCTCAAGTGCCTATGGACTACGTATGAGGATAGACCATACCCTGGGCCATAATACAAACTTCAATTTAAAAGAATTAAAATCAGAGAGAGTGTGATTCCACACTGGAATCAAATTGGAAATCAATAACAGTTAATTGGAAAATCACCAAACATTGGGAAAATAAACAATGCACTTCTAAATAATCCATGAGTCAAAGAGGAAATCTTGAGGCAAATTAAATACATATATATATTTTGAATGGAAATGCAGATGTGTAACAGAAATTTTGAGACACAGCTGAAGCAATACTACAGAGAGGAAAGTGTTAGTCTCTCAACCCCATGGCTCCTCTCACCATAGAATTCTCCAGGCAAGAATACTGGAGTGGGTAGCCATTCCCTACTCCAGAAAATCTTTCCAACCCAGGGATAGAATCCTGGTCTCCCACATTGCAGGCAGATTCCTTACTGTTTGAGCCACCACAGGGAGGAAAATTCATAGCTTTAAATGCTGGCCTTTAGTATAAATTCTTCCATAAGAAAAAATAGAAAATGTTATGTATTAATAATGTAAGCGTCCACCTAACCTGGAAAAAAGAGCAAAAGAAACCCAAAGCCAGCAGAAGGAAGAACATAATAAAAGAGCAGAAATCAGTGAAACTGAAAACAGAAAATCAATAAAAGCAGTTATTAGAAAAGATCAATCCAACTGATAAACCTGTAGCAGGACTGACAGAGGGGAAAAAGGTAAGATAAACATTTCCAGTATTAAGACTGAAACTACTACTATTACAAACCTTGTAGATATCAAAAGGATAATAAGGGACAGTTCTGCACATATAATTTGATGACTTAGTTGAACCAGTGCCTTGAAAGTACTCATCTTATATGGCTTAGATAATTTTAATAGCCCCATAACTGTTAAGATATTAAATTCATAATTTAGAATCTCTTAAGAAAATCTGTTAAGTTGGAAAGTTTTCACTGGAGACTTGTACCACATATTTTAGCACAGTGAGCACCAGTTCTTCACAACCCCTTTCAAAAAAAGGAAGGAACTCTCCCCAATGTGTTTTATGAAGCTCCTCTCATCCTCATACCAAACCAGACAAAGGCAGTTAAACAACAACAACAAAAAAACCCTCAAAATTATGACCAAGCCAGTTTCCTTAATGCATATAGATGGAAAAATTCTTGTCAAAATATTAGTAAATAGAGCTAAGCAATATATAAGGAGAATTATATACCATGACAAAGTAGAGTTCATTCCAGGGATTCAAGGCTGGTCAGTATTTTAAAAATCATTGACTGTAATTTACCATATTAACAGAGACAGGAAAATTGGCATGATCGCATTAATTGACTTAGAAAAAGCTCTTGACAGAGTTCAATAATCCACTCATGATAGAAACCCTAAAAACTGATAATGGAGGATAATTTTTCTTAAACTTATAAAGAACATATTCAAAAACCTACAGCTAACATCATACTTTGTGGTGAAAGACTGAATGTTTTCTGCCTAAAACATCAAGGTTATCTCGGCAAGGATGTCTGCTCTTATTCATTTTAGTACTGGAAGTCACAGCCAATACAATAAGGCAAGAAGAACAAATAAAAGGTATACCAATTAAAGGAAGAAATAAAATTGTTCCCCCTTTTTAAATAACATTTTTTTTGGTATAGAAAACCCCAAGGTATTTGTCAAAACAAAGCAAAACCCTGGAAAACCAATAAGTGATTTTAGAAGGTAGCCAGATATAAGATAAACATAAACAAATTAGTTGTGTTTCAAAATATTAGCAAAGAACATGTGGAAAGTGAAATTAAAAATACAATATCGTTTACAGTTGGGGGAAAAAACCCTTATGTGTAAATATAACAAAATATGATCTGGACCTATGTACTGGAAACTATAAATTCTGAAAGTAATATTTGAATGGAGAGACATACTCTGCTCATTGATTGAAAGAGTCACAGGTTGAAGATGTCAGTTCTCTCCCAAATTGTGTAATTTTAATGAATTCCTTTCAAAATCTGACAGACTTTTTCAACCTCATTCTAAATAACATAAAATAGCTAGAATAGCTAAAAGAATTTTGGAAAAAGAATTAAGAAAAATCTGTCTAGTTGATTTCAAGACTTATTATATACTTACAGTAATCAAGGCTTTCTGATATTGGAAGAATAAGCAATAGATCAGTGGAACATAATAGAAAACCCAGAAATAAATCCACACAGATAGCCCAGCTGATTTTTTAGAATGGCACAGTGCAATTCAATACAAGAAGGATGGTCTTTTCAACAAATGATGTTAAACAGTTGGGTACTTTTATTTATAAAACTGAACCTCTACTTAAACCTCACAGCTTGTACAAAGATTAGCTCAAAGTGGATCATAGACTTAAACATAAAATGTAAAGTTATAAACTTTTAGAGAAATAGGAAAAAATTTTAGATACAGGGTTAAGCAATTAATTCTTAGATTTGATACCAAAAAGTACAGTCCACAAAGGGAAAAATTGACAAGTTGTATCTCTACATAATTTTTAAAACATTTGCCCTTTGAAAGCCAAAGTGAGGAAGATAAAAAGAGAAGCTACAGACTGGGAGAAATTATTTGGAAAGCACATATCTGACAGAGGACTAGTATTTAGAATACATAAAGACATCTTGAAACACTGTAATAAAAAACCCAAACAGTCCGTTTAGACAGTAGGCAAAAGACAAAAACATTCTAAGAGCATATACAGATACCAAATAAATACAGGAAAAGATATTTAGCATCTCTAGGGAAATGCAAAGAGCTGGACATAACATGACAGCTGAACAGCAACAAAACAAGTGCAAATTCAAACCTTATGAAGATAACACACTACCAACAGAATGGCTAAAATAAAAAATAATGGCAGCACAAAAAACTGGCAACAGTGTGGAGAAACTGGATCACTCATGTTTTTGGTGGCAATGTGAAGTATTATAGGCAGTTTCTTATGAAGCTAAACATGAAGTGACCATCAGATCAGATCAGGAGATCAGTCGTGTCCGACTCTTTGCGACCCCATGAATCACAGCACGCCAGGCCTCCCTGTCCATCACCAACTCCCGGAATTCACTCAGACTCAACGTCCATCAGTCAGTGATGCCGTCCGGCCATCTCATCCTCTGTCGTCCCCTTCTCCTCCTGCCCCCAATCCCTCCCAGCAGCAGAGTCTTTTCCAGTGAGTCAGCTCTTCGCATCAGGTGGCCAAAGTACTGGAGTTTCAGCGTTAGCATCATTCCTTCCAAAGAAATCCCAGGGCTGATCTCCTTCACAATGGACTGCTTGGATCTCCTTGCAGTCCAAGGGACTCTCAAGAGTCTTCTCCAACACCACACTTCAAAAGCATCAATTCTTCGGTGCTCAGCCTTCTTCACAGTCCAACTCTCACATCCATACATGACCTTAGGAAAAACCATAGCCTTGACTAGACGGACCTTTGTTGGCAAAGTAATGTCTCTGCTTTTGAATATGCTATCTAGGTTGGTCATACCTTTCCTTCCAAGGAGTAAGCGTCTTTTAATTTCATGGCTGCAGTCACCATCTGCAGTGATTTTGAAGCCCAGAAAAATAAAGTCTTACACTGTTTCCACTGTTTGCCCCTCTGTTTCCCATGAAGTGATGGGACCGGATGCCATGATCTTCGTTTTCTGAATGTTCAGCTTTAAGCCAACTTTTTCACTCTCCTCTTTCACTTTCATTAAGAGGCTTTTTAGTTCCTCTTCACTTTCTGCCATAAGGGTGGTATCATCTGCATATCTGAGGTTATTGATATTTCTCCCGCCAATCTTGATTCCAGCTTGTGTTTCTTCCAGTCCAGTGTTTCTCATGATGTACTCTGCATATAAGTTAAATAAACAGGGTGACAATATACAGCCTTGACGACCTCCTTTTCCTATTTGGAACCAGTCTGTTGTTCCATGTCCAGTTCTAACTGTTGCTTCCTGACCTGCATACAAATTTCTCAAGAGGCAGGTCAGGTGGTCTGGTATTCCCATCTCTTTCACAGTTTTCCACAGTTTATTGTGATCCACACAGTCAAAGGCTTTGGCATAGTCAATAAAGCAGAAATAGATGCTTTTCTGGAACTCTCTTGCTTTTTCCATGATCCAGTGGATGTTGGCAATTTGATCTCTGGTTCCTCTGCCTTTTCTAAAACCAGCTTGAGCATCAGGAAGTTCACGGTTCACATATTGCTGAAGCCTGGCTTGGAGAATTTTCAGCATTACTTTACTAGCATGTGAGATGAGTGCAATTGTGCGGTAGTTTGAGCATTCTTTGGCATTGCCTTTCTTTGGGATTGGAATGAAAACTGACCTTTTCCAGTCCTGTGGCCACTGCTGAGTTTTCCAAATTTGCTGGCATATTGAGTGCAGCACTTTCACAGCATCATCTTTCAGGATTTGAAATAGCTCAACTGGAATTCCATCACCTCCACTAGCTTTGTTCGTAGTGATGCTTTCTAAGGCCCACTTGACTTCACATTCCAGGATGTCTGGCTCTAGGTGAGTGATCACACCGTCGTGATTATCTGGGTCGTGAAGATCTCTTTTGTACAGTTCTGTGTATTCTTGCCACCTCTTCTTAATATCTTCTGCTTCTGTTAGGTCCATACCATTTGTGTCCTTTATCGAGCCCATCTTTGCATGAAATGTTCCTTTGGTATCTCTGATTTTCTTGAAGAGATCCCTAGTCTTTCCCACTCTGTTGTTTTCCTCTATTTCTTTGCATTGATCGCTGAAGAAGACTTTCTTGTCTCTCCTTGCTTTTCTTTGGAACTCTGCATGCAGATGTTTATATCTTTCCTTTTCTCCTTTGCTTTTCACTTCTCTTCTTTTCACAGCTATTTGTAAGGCCTCCCCAGACAGTCATTTTGCTTTTTTGCATTTCTTTTCCATGGGGATGGTCTTGATCCCTGTCTCCTGTACAGTGTCACGAACCTCATTCCATAACCTCCAGTAATTATACTCTTTTGATTATCCCAAAGAAATGAAAACTAATTAGATGTTCATAATGTCTCCAGTTTTAATATTCCAAAACTGAAATCAGCCCAGATGTCCTTCAGCAAGTAAATGGATTAACTGGGGTGCATACAAACCATAGAATACTACTTATTAATAAAAAGGAACAAACTGCAATACACACAGAAACTTGAACGAATCTCCAGAGAATTATGCTGCATGACAAAAGCGAATCTCCAAAGATTACATATGATTTCATTTATATAACATTTTGGATACAACAGTTTTAGAATTGAGAGATTAATCATTGCCGGAGCTTATAGAGTAGCTGAACCCAGGGGAAGCATGGGTAGGTGGTTACTATAACAGGGCAACATGACTGATCCTTGTGGTGTAGGAATTGTTCAGTCTCTTGGCTGTGGTGGTAGATACATGAGCCTATACAGGTAATAACATTATATAGAGCTTACTGTACACACATGCACAGAGAAATGAATACACTGAAGCTGAGAAAACTGGAATAATATTGGTGGGTTATATCAATGGCAGTATCCTGATTGTGATATTATACTACAGTTTTGCAAACTAGTTACCTACCATTTGGAGGAATCGCAGCATGTACAGGAGGCTCTGTATTACTTTTTATAATTGTATATGAACCTTCAGTAATCTCAAAGATTGCAATTAAAAGTAGATAGCTTAAGTAAAAATAGAATCTTTTTCCTACTTTAAAGAGAAATACAAAGTATGTATTCTGAGAAAGATAGTTGACTCTGTAAGGAAGACATAACTGCATATCAGTAGCACAGAATTGCTGAGTATATTAAAATCAGTTAGAAAATAGTTATCAGTGGTAGTTCTAATTTATCTTCTGTGGTTCAGTTTTAAAAATAAAATATGAAGTAGTGAATGATGGAGAAAGAATTTTATTTGTAAGTTAAGAGTTAAATGAGGATTTATAGGCAATACTGTTTCTTGGTTCTATCTTTTGATTGCCCTATACCTAGATTTTCTATATTTCTTAATCAAAGAACTAAGGATATAAGAATTCTCTATATTATGTTCTGAATGCTGAAGAATAGGGTCTAAAAACTTGTGTACAGTTACACTTTGTGTAATATATAAGGAGGTGTAAGTTCTAGAAAATAAAGCTATTATCTTCACTCTGGAATGATAAAAAACAATCACAGTCAACCCAAAGCTAGTTTGGAAAAATGACTCAAGAATAGTTTACCATACTCCAGAGGACAGCTCGTGGTAAGCGTGAGCTTGCTGTGTGTGTGTGAGTGTGCATTTATAATGGCACAGTGTTTATATTTTGTTCCATTTTTATGATCTATAACTTGTTTTTTAGCATCTAAAATATAGTTTGGCATGATTTTGTTGTCTCATCACATTAGGTGAAGATAAATGTATATAACCACATTAGCCCATACATACTTTATTTGTTGAATCAACAGATCAAACTAATTTTTATGGCTGGCTAATCTTTATTTATAATTATTCTAGTGGCAACTTTTTAAAAAGTGAATAGGAAACTAAAGAAAATTAATAGTATAGCTTTAACTGGTTTGTGAATCTAAAGGATAATTTCAGCTGTCTGAATCTACATAATCCCACATGCCTTCCCCAAACCATAGGCAAAAAGGAACACTAGCAAAACCCAACTGACCCGTACCTTTTGGAATACTAGGAGACAGAATAATATGAACTTTAAATTACATGAAAATAGCAAAATTATCAAGTTCCAGGAGACCTTCCAGTATTGTTGCAAGTGTGTGTGTGTGGAGAGTATGGAGTGGGACGCTTTAGAGACTCCATGAAACAGGAGTGGGGATTGGAAGACTTGAATGAAGATAGAATACCCTTAAATGAGAAAGTACAGCAGTATGTGCCAAAATAGTGAACTCAGACTTGGACTTGATAGTTTATAGCACCAGCTACACAGAAGGAATTTTAGAGTGAGAAGGGTTAGAAAGTGACAGCCTTGGAGGAATTTTGCTTCTAGAGAAGGAGATAAACCAAAAAGGGATGATGCCCCTGAGTCATAGCAGTGAGGAGAAAAGAAGAAGAGAATGATACTGCAAAATCAAAGGGGACACCAGCCTCTTCTTCACCATTACCCATTCACAAAATGGCACTTTACTAAGTAAAAAGCCTCTTGATGAAAGTGAAAGAGGAGAGTGAAAAAGTTGGCTTAAAGCTCAACATTCAAAAAATGAAGATCATGGCATCCGGTCCCATCACTTCATGGGAAATACATGGGGAAACAGTGGAAACAGTGTCAGACTTTATTTTTTGGGCTCCGAAATCACTACAGATGGTGACTGCAGCCATGAAATTAAAAGACACTTCCTCCTTGGAAGGAAAGTTATGACCAACCTAGATAGCATATTCAAAAGCAGAGACATTACTTTGCCAACAAAGGTCCGTCTAGTCAAGGCTATGGTTTTTCCTATGGTCATGTATGGATGTGAGAGTTGGACTGTGAAGAAGGCTGAGCGTTGAAGAATTGATGCTTTTGAAGTGTGGTGTTGGAGAAGACTCTTGAGAGTCCCTTGCATTGCAAGGAGATCCAAGCAGTCCATTGTGAAGGAGATCAGCCCTGGGATTTCTTTGGAAGGAATGATGCTAAAGTGGAAACTCCAGTACTTTGGCCACCTGATGCGAAGAGTTGACTCATTGGAAAAGACTCTGATGCTGGGAGGGATTGGGGGCAGGAGGAGAAGCGGACGACAGAGGATGAGATGGCTGGATGGCATCACCGACTCGATGGACGTGAGTCTGAGTGAATTCCGGGAGTTGGTGATGGACAGGGAGGCCTGGTGTGCTGTGATTCATGGGGTCGCAAAGAGTTGGACACGACTGAGCGACTGAACTGAACTGAAGTTAACAGAATGTGCTCACAAACTAAAGAATGCCATCCACAAAATGACTATGGGAAAAAAATTAAACAGCACAGCTGTTGAAAGAAAACAGAATATACGTATTAAAGCATTTCAGCTGATGAATAAGTCTGGAAATAAACACAGCCCTGAAAAAGGAAACCTCAAAAAAATAACCACAAAATAGGATACTGTAACACGGTACTCTGGACTAAATTAAGTATTCCCAAGCAAGCAGAATAGAACCTGGTATTCAAAAATGTAAGGAGAGGAATGGATTAGAAAAACAAGAAATGCAGGGTGAGCTGATCGAACTTAGGAAGGAAATTGAAGAAAAGATGGAACTACATTAGAAATGAAGAACTAGTTATAAAATACTAGAGAGAAAATAGGATGGAATGAAAGCTAAGGAAGAATATAGAAAATGAGATAAAGTAAAAATTAAGATCTCAAAGCAAATGATTATAAAGGAAGACTGGCAAAGGAATCCAACATAATTGGACTGTGTGAAGCATAAAAACACGGTAGAGCAACACTTATAAACTATAATCCAGGAAAACTTTCTGGGAATTGGGGAAGTTTAATCAACTTTTTGAAAGATTCCTTCCCCCCTGCCCTCAACATGCCTGGAAAAACAGATCTGGAATGATCAACTCTGAGACATATTTTAATTGACTTTTAAACTTGAAGGATAAATTGGACTGGCATCATATTTTTGAAGAGCAACATGCAAGTCATAGCAACAGAATAGCAGTTTCAAGGAAGTAAAAATTGTAAGCCAAGGATTTGCTATCTAGCCAAATTTTTCTTCAATTATTATGGCAGTAGAAAATCAAACTTTGAATATTGGGGGACTCATTGATTATTTTATCTGTAAGCCTTGAGTTTATTAGAGGGTGAGCTCCACCCACCCAAGAGACCACTGGGGAAGCTTCAGCAAAAGGACTGTGAGCATTTAATATATAGAATTAAGGACTAAATAAAACAAGGGTGAGGACATGATAGAAGAAAGTATGAAATACTGTATCTTGATGTACAAAGAATGCCTCTCTTAAAAAAGGAAAAGAAAAAAGAGAAGGGGGTATAGAATGAGGAGACGGTTAAATGGGGGGAGACCAGGATACCATTTAAAATTGGCAGTCTAGACACTAAAAACTTAAGGAAAAGGAGGAGGAAGGGTTAAGAATACTAGCAAAAGTGTATATAAATACATTAGAACAAATTACTAGCCTTCCTAAATACCAAAAGAAAACATAGAAAAACAGCAAAGAAAAGCACCATGTAGGAAAAAACAGCAAATATTAATAGAATAATTAAAATACACAATAGTGACTGAGATGGAGTAAAACATTGGTCCTATTAGATGGGTTTAAATTCCCTGTTAAAAGTAAAAGATCGTCGAATTGACTTACAAAACATTAAAATTTGGGTTAAGCAAGAATCCAATAATGGATGCTAAACCAAGGTGAAAACTTGTTAAGGCTCAGTACTTTTGTATGGTCTCCCAAGTGTCTCCTTAAAAATTGCTTATTAGTTGGAGGGAAAGAGACACGTGTACCCCCAATGTTCATCGCAGCACTGTTTATAATAGCCAGGACATGGAAGCAACCTAGATGTCCATCAGCAGATGAATGGATAAGAAAGCTATGGTACATATACACAATGGAGTATTACTCAGCCATTAAAAAGAATACATTTGAATCAGTTCTAATGAGGTGGATGAAACTGGAGCCTATTATACAGAGTGAAGTAAGCCAGAAGGAAAAACATAAATACAGTATACTAACGCATATATATGGAATTTAGAAAGATGGTAACAATAACCTGGTGTACGGGACAGCAAAAGAGACACTGATGTCTAGAACAGTCTTATGGACTCTGTGGGAGAGGGAGAGGGTGGAAAGATTTGGGAGAGTGACATTGAAACATGTAGAATATCATGTAAGAAACAAGTTGCCAGTCCAGGTTCGATGCACGATACTGGATGCTTGGGGCTGGTGCACTGGGACGACCCAGAGGGATGGTGTGGGGAGGGAGGAGGGAGGAGGGTTCAGGATGGGGAACACATGTATGCCTGTGGCGGATTCATTTTGATATTTGGCAAAACTAATACAATTATGTAAAGTTTAAAAATAAAATTTAAAAAAAAATTACTTATTAGTTGGAAAGAGGAAAATGTAATAACCATATATAGTGAAGAAACTGGGCAATGCCTTGACCAGGTGATTGAAGTTAGTATCACCAATAGGGATGTTAAGGACATCATGCCCTTTGACTGTGATACCCTTTGAAGAGTACATCATTACTTATGTGAGTACATCATTACTTACGTAGTAGTTTAGTAAGGAAGGCATAAACTGAATCTAACCGTGAGGAACATCAAACAAACCCAAATTGTGGAACATTTTATAAGATAACCTAGCCTCTTCAAAAATTGTTAATATCATGAAAGAAAGGCTTTAGAACTGTTCTGATAAAATGAATCTGAAGAGGCGGTCATCCAAATACAGACTTTGTTCCTGGATTTGATTCTGTACTGGATGGGGAGAAATACTGTAAAGGACATTATTAGAATAATTGACAGAATTGGAGTATGGACTGACAAATTACCAATATTAAGTTTTCCTGAATTTGATTAACTCCTTTGTTTTTATAAGAATATCCTTTTTCTTAAAAAGTCACATTGAAGATTAACGGGGAAAGCGTGTATGAACCTGCTCTCAAGTGCTTTGGAAAAACACATGATGTGAGTGTAGGTGGGAGAATGATAAAGCAGAGGTAGCAAAAGGTTAAAAGTTGGTGAGTCTGGGTAAAATGTTTAAGGGAATTTCCTGTTGTTCAAATTTTTCTCTGGTTTTTAAATTTTAAAAATTGTAGCTCTGATTGTGAACTATAAGCCAGAAATCAGTACATACATATAGTTTCATAAAGTAGAATTTGAGTTATGTAATTTTCTCACTCTCCCCCTTTTTTAAAAATATATCAAGTGTTGTACTAGTTCAGTTTCCATTTGGAAAGCTCAACTGATTTTTATCAGTCTGTATTAAGCTATAGATGTGATTGCTCTTAAAGCTTCTTTTGCTCTTATGTTTTTGAAGAATTTGCCTTTTTCATACTTAAAATATGCTCTAGAAGGGGAAAAAATCATTTTCTAAATGTGTTCTTTTCTATGACCTCCTGTAAACTACTTGAATATATGGAGAAAGGCTGGCTATTTTTGGTCTCCCTCCCCAACCCTATTAATGCTTCTTTGTGTTCTGAGGACAAAATTGGAGATGGGTGAAGTTAGAAGCTCCCAAAGAAAGGCAATGCCAAAGAATGCTCAAACTACCACACAAGTGCACTCATCTCACATGCTAGTAAAGTAATGCTGAAAATTCTCCAAGCCAGGCTTCAACAGTATGTGAACCGTGAACTTCCAGATGTTCAAGCTGCTTTTAGAAAAGGCAGAGGAACCAGATATCAAATTGCCAACATCCGCTGGATCATGGAAAAAGCAAGAGAGTTCCAGAAAAACATCTATTTCTGCTTTATTGACTATGCCAAAGCTTTTGACCGTGTGGATCACAGTAAACTGTGGAAAATTCTTGAAGAGATGAAAATACCAGACCACCTGACCTGCCTCTTGAGAAACCTATATGCAGGTCAGGAAGCAACAGTTAGAACTGGACATGGAACAACAGACTGGTTCCAAATAGGAAAAGGAGTATGTCAAGGCTGTATATTGTCACCCTGCTTATTTAACTTACATGCAGAGTACATCATGAGAAATGCTGGGCTGGAAGAAGCACAAGCTGGAATCAAGATTGCGGGGAGAAATATCAATAACCTCAGATATGCAGATGACACCACCCTTATGGCAGAAAGTGAAAAGGAACTAAAAAGCCTGTGATGAAAGTGGAGAGTGAAAAAGTTGGCTTAAAGCTCAACATTCAGAAAACAAAGATCATGGCATCTGGTCCCATCACTTCATGGGAAACAGTGTCAGACTTTATTTTTGGGGCTCCAAAATCACTGCAGATGGTGACTGCAGCCATGAAATTAAAAGACACTTCCTCCTTGGAAGGAAAGTTATGACCAACCTAGATAGCATATTCAAAAGCAGAGACATTACTTTGCCAACAAAGGTCCGTCTAGTCAAGGTTATGGTTTTTCCTGTGGTCATGTATGGATGTGAAAGTTGCACTGTGAAGAAAGCTGAGTGCCGAAGAATTGATGCTTTTGAAGTGTGGTGTTGGAGAAGACTCTTGAGAGTCCCTTGGACTGCAAGGAGATCCAAGCAGTCCATTGTGAAGGAGATCAGCCCTGGGATTTCTTTGGAAGGAATGATGCTAAAGCTAAAACTCCAGTACTTTGGCCACCTGATGCGAAGAGTTGACTCATTGGAAAAGACTCTGATGCTGGGAGAGATTGGGGGCAGGAGGAGAAGGGAACGACAGAGGATGAGATGGCTGGATGGCGTCAGTGACTCGATGGACGTGAGTCTGAGTGAACTCCGGGAGTTGGTGATGGACAGGGAGGCCTGACGTGCTGCGATTCATGGGGTCGCAAAGAGTTGGACACGACTGAGCGACTGAACTGAACTGAACTGAACTGATGTTAGAAGCATTTTGTATATTTTTTTGTAATTTTTTAATCTTATTCCAAAATGAGCTATACTGAGGATTATGTGAATTTTATATACTTGGTAGCTGTTTTTACACTAACTCCATTTTGCCAGATCAAGCTCACTTACCTTTTGAGGAACAACTTGTTCTATAGCAAAAAAATTTTTGAAGATATTTTGTCTTAGTGATTCACTTCTTCTTCTTTATATGTAATAAATATTGTCAAACCATGTCCTTAGACCATGTGTGAGGAATAAAGGTGATATCAAATGAAATTGTGCAATCCAACCTTATATGCTATACAGTACATGGAATTCTCCTTGCCAGAATACTGGAGTAGGTAGCTGTTTCCTTCTCCAGGGGATCTTCCCAACTCAGGGATTGAACCCACGTCTCCCACATTGCAGTCTGATTCTGTACCAGCTGAACCACCAGGGAAGCCCAAGAATCCTGCAGTGGTTATCTAATTTATCCCTTCTCCAGAGGATCTTCTCGACCCAGGAATCAAATTGGGATCTTCTGCATTGCAGGCAGATTGCCAGCCAAGCTACCATATATATACCAATCATATATGTTGTACTAACTGAAACTTTTTTAATTGCAAAAAGTCAATGTTGAAAAATTAAAAACTTTATACCTACTGATTCTTCAACAATATTCATACAGGTTTCTTGCTTCTGTCTTAAAGCTGTATGGAGAAAAAGAGAACCACATGGTTCCGCTAGGTGAACAGTCCAGGAGCTCTCATACATTTTCAAGTGGAGCAGTATCTGACAAGCAGTGAGATGGCTGCACAATAGTTTTCAATCTTTCTAATTAGTACAGTGGCGAATTACTAACTGACCCTAAATGTAGTGATGAAAGAAATGATTAGATTTTTAAGTGTACAGATAATGTACACTCAGAGCACTGTGTTTTAACTGTGCAGTTTAAAATAGTCTCCTTTTATTAGAAGAATGCAGTGACGTATGCAACTGCTTTTTTAAGTGTGGAATTACTTTTTAATCTAAAGAGTGAGGATCTGTTAGATTATTTAGCCAAAAACCACAATGTAAAGTCTATGACAATTAAGCAGAGATGACTGATGTGCAAGACCAGGAAACGTAGCACTCATACAGAATGAAATAAAGTAATTTTTTGCTGTTTTATAATGATAAAATCATTTTGTTGTTGATACTTTTTTCCCTTTTTTGCATTTGAATTCTTAATTTTCTAGCCATTCTGTTTATGAGTATTTTGGTAATTAAAATTTTTTTATATTCAGGACTTTATCATTAACATTATAATATTTCACAATAATTATACAACAATTTGTTTTCTAACTAGGAAGAAGCATTGCATGCATTTATTCAGCCAGAGATCCTGGATGGCCCAAATCAATATTTTTGTGAACGTTGTAAGAAGAAGTGTGATGCACGAAAGGTAGATGCCATGTAGAAATTAATACTTAATTATCTGAGATAATATTCAGTATTCAGTAGATTCTCCCCACTTTTTTTTTAGGGTCTTCGGTTTTTGCATTTCCCTTATCTTCTGACCTTACAATTGAAAAGGTTTGATTTTGACTATACAACCATGCACAGGATTAAATTGAATGATCGGATGACGTTTCCTGAGGAACTAGATATGAGTACATTTATTGATGTTGAGGATGAGGTAAATACTTAAAAATTATACTTCAGTTTTGATCAGAGTAACGTGATATTCTTTGAAAAGACAGGATATTAAAACTGAAATTATTTATTTGAGTAGATAATCTTATGTTTCATAACTTTCTCTCTTTGAAAAGCATGTTTGTTTATTTGACTCTGCTAGGTCTTAGTTGCAGCATGTGGGATCTTTGATCTTAGTTACAGCCTGAGGGATCTCTAGTTCCATCAACAGGGATCGAACCCAGGCCCCCGCAGGAGGAGCTTGAAATCTTAGCCACTGGACCACCAGTCTCTTATATTTCATAACTTGCTTAGTTATTGAAATATAGCAGTCTAGAGATGGGCTGCATTTGTGTTTCTGGTACACGATAAACAGAACAAATACAGTGTATTGAATGAACAAGCAAAATGGGTACTGTGGCCTTAAATTTCTTGTTTTGTCTTAGTGACTTTTTCAATCATTAAGTTTTCTGGGTTCTCATTTAAGGTTTTGTTGTTGTTGTTGTTTAGTCAGTAAGTCATGTCCAACTCTTTGTGACCCCATGGACTGCAGCCTACCAGGCCCTTCTGTCCATGAGATTTTCCTGGCAAGGATACTGGAGTGGGTTGCCATTTCTTCTCCTGGGGATCTTCCCGACCCAGGGATTGAAGCCATGTCTCCTGCACTGGCAGGCGGATTCTTTACGGCTGAGCCAACAGGGAAGCCACTTAAGGTTTACCAGCTCATAAATTGGCTAGGTTATAAACCTAGATAATAAAGATATTTTTAATTAGTTTTTAAATTAAAACTTCTAAGATAAAGAATTTAAAATTAAATATAGTTTGAGAATGAGACTTTGAAGGCACAGATAATGCTAATTAATTTCTTCTACTCATTGACCTCCCCAAATTCTCTGGTTCCTCTGTCCTTATCCAGTAAAGGATTCATAATGTCCCATTCTATTCGTTTGGAAACTCCTCTGATTTAGTTATTAGGAATATGTACAGCCATTTAACATAGTTGTTAGAGAGTGATAAATCTTATTCTCAAAACTGCCATAAAGCATTTTTTTCTGATTGGAATTCATCACAGTAGTTAAAAAATGCCTTTTCCCAGAGGCTCAAAAATAATTTCAAACATTCTCAAATTTTATTTATGCTCTTAACTACTAAGAAATTATTTTCTGAGCTTCACTTTCCCTGTCTGTAAAGTAAGGATGATAATTGATTTTTATAGCTTTTCTAAGAAGAGATTGCCTTACATAGAGTAAATGTTCATTGAATGGTACCTGTGTCCAGGTAATATTTTGAAAGGTTTAATTTGAAATAATATCTCAAATACTTGTGCTTAAGCTAGGAAATCTATCCATAGTACACCAAACTTTCAAAGGAGATTTCCTACTTGGAGATCAGTATTAGATTGGTCTTCTTATATTCCTAATGTAGTTCTTGTAAAAGGAAGGCTTTTCCAAGAGAAAAAAACTGAGACAGAAGGTTTGACAGGAACTTTGAGAAAGTTATAGGTCCATTTCTTGGGAGAAGAGTAGGTGTTCTGGCTTAGTTAAAAGAGGTTTTGGGAATGATCTCTTTGAACTTCGTGTAGAATTGTAAAGTTGGTTTTCATTTCCATTTTTCCTTGGACCAGACTTTCTTGAAGAATGAAGACTATATGTTAGATGTAATCCTTAGAACAAAATTCTTGGTAAAAAGTTGGTACTTACTACATATTGCTTGGTTAATTCAAGAACTTCTATGCAGCGCCTTAAACATATCAAGGGCCTGCATTTTAGAGAAGAGTTTTCAAACTTTGTATTTAAAATATTTAAGGAGAAGGGAGGAAGGAGTTGTTTGAGGATTTCTAGGAAGAATTCTTTAAGTTAAATTTGTCTGAAAGAGATTTAAAAATCATAAAAGCATGGAAAAGTATTATTTACTGTTGTTGCATTTCTGCCTCCTATAACTGGAGAATAACATTCTTGAGAGAGACAGTATCTTGTTTTTCATTCTAATTGTCTGTAATACCTAGCATAGTGATAAACTGAATGGCACTTTTTGTTCAAGAAAGGAGATGGTGTTCTTTTGGGATTTGAGAACAACAGAAGCTCACTTTGGAGCTTAGGTTCTCTGCTTTTATGGTTTTTGATGAAATAAATGGTAGTTTTATACTGTTACTTTGCAACTGTAGCATAAATGAGGTTTAGTAGAATTCTGAATCAATAATTTGTTAATAGAGGATGTTAATAAGGATGTTAACAGAAATGGTTTTAAAATACACTTTTTTGTTTAAGGTCTCACTTTTTTAAGAGAAAATAAATTTGCTTAAAGTAGAATAAGTATTTTTATTAGCAATAGTGTCTTAAATTTTGCAAAAAAGTTCACAGCATATAAATTAAAAGGTTTATATTTTCCCTTTATTTGCCTTATAATTGTAAGATAATTATGTTTTATTAAGAAGTCTCCTCAGACTGAAAGTTGCACTGACAGTGGAGCCGAAAACGAAGGCAGTTGTCACAGTGATCAGATGAGCAATGATTTCTCCAATGACGACGGCGTTGATGAAGGAATCTGCCTTGAAAACAATAGCGGAACTGAAAAGATTCCAAAACCTGGACTTGAGAAGGTATTTTATAAGTTGTGGTTTTTAGTTGAAAGAATAAAGTAATTGCTGAGCTGCTATTATAATTCTCTTAAAAAAATTTAATTGCTACTGTTTTTAGGCATATATAATCAAAATTAAACTTTAGGAAAAACTACTTACAGGTGGGAGCATTGACTTCTGAGACACTGAACTGTCACTGGCCTTTGAAGTAACAGCAAGGCTCTAAATCTTATATCAGAGTTTTCTCATATAGCAAATTGAAAGCATGAGGCTAGATTTGTTAATTTAAAAAATTCTGGCTATAGAATCCTTTCTGAAACAATAAGAGAATTAATCTTTTTTAGATAGGGAACCCCTCAGTTTCCTTCCCCTGCCCTATGACAGCCCTTAAGGGACTTCAAAAAATGATATAATTCCATGGATTATAATTTAAAAACTACAAGACTGAATAATATCTAGGATAGAATTTTTTTTGTTACTAGGTCAGTGATTTTTAAGATTTTTCAAACCATTTCACATTTGTGTAATTTACTTTTTTGAGGGTAGAATTACAAATCAAATGTCTTGAGCCTGGTGTGAATAATGCATTGCCAGTCTGAAGACTGATCATGAATTCAGGTCTTACACAGTCATATTAAATACAGGCTTTTTTAAGGCAGTGTTTAAGAATGGAGTTTCACTTGAATAAATCTGTTTTTAGACCAAGACCATTATTCTCATCACCATTACCAGTACGCTTTACCTTTTAAAATTATCTGTTTCTTTCAGGGCAGATAGATGAGTGTGAATTGCTGTGATGAATAATGTAACAGATATATCATAACTTGATATAAAGATCATTGCTTTCAAACAAGAGTTGGAAAACTATGGCTCAAGAGCTAAATCCACCCCTTGCCTGGTTTTTCTACGTAGACAATTATGTCTTATCTTTTTTTTTCCCTTTGTCTTGTTCCAATGGATAGGAATTCCCATACTGTGTTGAATAGGAATGGTGAGAGAAGACACTCTTGCCTTATTATTCCCAGTCTCAGGAGGAAAGTATTCAGTCTCTCGTCATTAAGTATGATATTGGCTCTTTCATAGGTTTTATGGGTTTTTTGTAGATGTTCTTTATCAATTTGAGGATGTTCCTCTCTTCCTAGTTAGTTGAGAGTCTTTGTCATGGATGGGTTTGGATTTTGCCAAATGCTGTTCTGGATTCAATTAATTATGATCATATAATTTGTCTTCTTTAGCCTGGTTTACATTGGTTGATTTTCTAATGTTGAACCAGCTTTGCATACCTGAGAGACATCAAATCAATAGATTAGTGTATTACAGATACTACATAAATACATTAGAAGATGGTAAAAAAAAAAAAAAAAGATGTTCAAAATCAACTTATTTAAATTTTTAAAAATGTTAGTTGAAATGTATTGATTTTGATGTGCATATCAGAATAGTCTCATGTTAAGCATCTGCTTCTAAAATTTCAGACTATTTTCTTCTTTTTACATAAATATATAAATTTATATCTCAGTTATGCACTGTTCTAAAGGTTATAGCATAATTAAAATGTGAAAGAATATGTCAAATGAAACTGGTGGTATATAAAATTATGTGGTGAATTACCATTTAATGATCTTGGAGAAAAGTTGATTTGCCATAAATAAATAGCAACAACCAACATATTACCTCACTGTGTTTTAGTAGAGAATAAGAAATATACAAATTACGGTTTTGTGTTTCTCCTCTGCTCTGAGTTACTTTTTTTTTTCCTTAGAATTCCTTGATCTATGAGCTCTTCTCCGTTATGGTTCATTCAGGGAGTGCTGCTGGTGGCCATTATTATGCTTGCATAAAGTCTTTCAGTGATGAGCAATGGTACAGCTTCAATGATCAACATGTCAGCAGGGTAAGGAGGAATTTTTTAAGATTATTATTCTGAAAGACAGGAGTAGGGATGTTTCTCATCAGTAGAAGGGTTTATTAAAAATGGGAGACAGTCTGTCCAGTGAAGCATTTTAAGACACATACCTAATCAGTCTTTTGTTTTTGTTTTCAGTTAATTTCCTTTGTTTATTGTTATCTCCTTGTTTTGTTTTATTTTGAACTTGTTGAGTGTTGTAGAGATAGATTCCCAATTTTCTTCTTGGCTTGAGCCTTCATGTGGGCTGCCTATTTAAGAGGACTAGAAATGACTGACCGTTAGTAGCCACTGATTATGATTACATTTTGAGAAATGGTATCTGTGTGGTCTATTTAACTCTGAGGTTAAAACTTGAGTTCATATTGACATAAAGGTGTTAGATGGTACCAAAAAAAGTAAGTACTGTAACAACTTTTAGATAACACAAGAGGACATTAAGAAAACACACGGTGGATCTTCAGGAAGCAGAGGATATTACTCCAGTGCTTTTGCAAGGTAAATAACTTCCTGGTTTTACTGTTCATAAATTAGAATTACAAGCTTTTCAACATTTTATGCACTAAAAAGATTTAACCCAGGGGTCAACAAGCTGTAACCTATGGGCCAGATTCAGCCTGCCTACAGTTTTTGAAAATAGTTTTATTGAAACACCACCATGCTCGTTGGTTTAAATACAGTATGTTCATCTTTTCCCACCAGAATAGCAGAGTTGCCCACAAAGCCTATGGCTTTTACCATCTGGCCCTTTTCCGTAAAAAAAATTTGCTGCCTACTGGCTTAACTGAAGCAGTCATTCAGGGACAAAGGTTTTTTGAAGATTTTACTGTATTACCAAGAGAAGACAGAGGATTTTCTCATAAATGTGTCAAAGTAGTCTTTTTTCCTAGAATGTTTAAATCTGAACCTGTTCAAGACTACATTATTTTTAATTGTTTGAAACAATGAAAAAACTTCTATTTAAAGTAAAAATTTGATGCTAGGAAATGGAATCTTTACAGTCAACTTTTTGTCCCCATTAATCATTTTTATGTTTTTACTAGCTCCACAAATGCATATATGCTGATATATAGATTGAAGGACCCAGCAAGAAATGCAAGTATGTTGACATATAGTTACTTGATTTTTGTCTGTGTTTTAAACAAGTTGTTTTTTTTTTTTTTTTTGCAAGCTTTATATACCCAGATAACTACTTTTAAATGATAGGACTTTAAATTTTTTATGTGTAGAGAATTAATTATAAAGATAGTTTTGAGGTAATATTAACTGGTAAAAGCATTTGGGAAAAAGTTGAACTTTTCTTTGTAACCACTAAGAGACAAAACTTAACTTACTCTGCATTATGCACATTGGATATATTTATTTCCAGTAAGATTGTATTCTGTGTAGTTTGGTGCAGTGATGACGGTCCCTGATCTGTGTAGCCGTCATAACTCACAATTTGCATGTCCCAGAGGAAATTATTTATTTAACTTTTCTAAGTCTTACTTTCCACATATGTGAAATGGGGATGTTATAGGGGTTTTTTTTTTAGTATTTTATAGCATTGTTATAGAAAATTGAGATAAAATTTTAAGCATTTAATTTCATACTAGAGTTAAAGTTACTTGCTTAAAAAGCAAGTAAAATTTTAAGAGTCGAGTACGCATCCTTTATATTTTTAATTTTATTAAGAATCTTAAAAATAATACTGTGTACAAAGCATGTGGATTTGCCTTTCTTTTTTCCTTTTGTAATTGCTACTTTAAAAAATTACAGTTCTTATGTTTTCTTGCTAACTCTGATCTTGACAGAAACAGTATTTGCAGATAGGTGTATGATGTGTGTGTGTGTGTACATAGAGATATATAGACAGGTGATATGTCTGCTCATATTTTCACAATTAGTATAATTATTGTCTTTGATTTCAACATATTTCCTTTGTTTAGAAATTGCCATACTATAAGTAAGTCTTTTAAGCAGTCTAATTAGTGTTTTTGTTTACATTTTCATGAACCCTCATGAGATTGTGAATTCAGTTGTTGCAAGGCCTAGGACTTATTTATCTTTTCACCAATGATATGATTCAGGGACTGCTGTATAGGGGCTGTTCAATAATTTACAATGTAATTATAAGAAAGAGAAAAAAGAAATTACAATGAGAACTCATTTCAGAATAGAGATTTCAGAGTAAAAGTGTTCATTTTCACTTTACACATAAAGAAACTATACCCAGAGAGTGACTTGTCCAAGGTCGTAACTGTCCGGAGGGAGGACCAGGATTATAGTTTGTGTCTTCTGTGGCCCTCAGTATCCCATGTGTTTTCAGTAGTGCAATAATTCAGCTTTCTTTTATCTGCTCCCCCAATTCTAGTTTTGTGATAAAGCACCAGGGGGCACTGTATGTATAATGCAGAATGTTTTTTAAATTAGAGCTTATTTCTAAAAACAGTGGATTTTTACCTTCCAAAGAGGAGTGATTTTTTTTTTAATCATAAATTGTTCTCCCTTTTTAATGCCCAGCAATCATTGGCTTTATTAAACAGTGTCATAATCTCATACTGTCACTTCTAACACTTTGAGTTACATTTGAAGTTCTTTGATTAGAAGGCAGCTGGGAACTTCCCTGATGACACAGTGGGTAGGAATCCACCTGCCACGGCAGGGGTCATGGGTTCGCTCCCTGGTCTGGGAAGATTGCATCTGTCAAGAGCGACTAAGCTTGTGTGCCACAACTATTGCGCCTACACTCACATATTGCAACTACTCAGCCTGCGCACGTGCTGCCACTACTGAAGCCCGTGCACCTAGAGCCTGTGTTTGCAACAGGAGAAGCCGCCACAACGAGGAGGCCGTGCACCACGAGAAAGAGTAGGCCCTGTTCGCCGCAACTAGAGAAAGCCCACGCGAAAAGTGAAGACCCAGTGCAGCCAAAAATAAATAACAATAAAAAAAAGAATGGTGCCTCCCTTACTAAAGAAGGCAGCTAAAAGACTGCTGTGAGAACAAAGGAAAGATGATCATATTAGTGAATAATAATAAAATAAATACCATTTGTAGTAAAGTGTATCAACAGTATTTATTACATTTCATTTTATCCCAGATAATAACTCTTTGTGGTAGGTGCTATTAATAAGCTGAGAAAAACCAAGGTTTGGAGAAGTAAACCTGCCCAAGGTTGCACAATTTCGTGATAGCACTATTTGAAATCAAAAGTGCTTTTATTTTCAAGTTTAAGGGAGGCTTTTTCACTCCAAAAATCTTCATTTACCTGCTCGAGTTGTCAGGAGCCAAGAGGTATATAGGTAAAGATCGGCTTTTTGAAGCCTAACCATGTGTCATCATTAACTACCTCTTCACCGTTGTCTGGGAGAAGTTTGTGTTCCACGTTGAAAGACTGCTGTAATTGAAGTAAATTTTAATAACAGCTGTAGTAGAAGTATATTCTCTGGAAATATAGTAGAACAAAATTGTATAAAGGAAGCTCAGTCTCTGTGGCACTGTTTTACCCTGTTTTTACTGTTAATAGAATTTCTAGAAGTAGATGAGTATCCAGAACATATTAAAAACTTGGTGCAGAGAGAGAGAGAATTGGAAGAACAAGAAAAGAGGCAACGAGAAATTGAGCGCAATACATGCAAGGTTGGATTTCCTAATTTACTTTTAATTAAGTGCTATTAAACTTTGCTTAACTGCGTTTCTCAAAACTTACTCATTGAGTTGTGTAATCATTAAGCAATGTAACCAACTATATTACTGAGGTAAAGTGATTTTATTTTTATGCATAAAAAACCAGTAATGTAGTGATAATAGTGCTGGTAAGGTTACAATGAGATGAACTTTGTAACATTCTTCTACAAGAATAAATTTATAAAACTTTCTGTCTGATATTTGCATTACATTTATCAAGAGCCTTAAAGCGAATTTATATTCTTTCATATGATTCTCTTAAAAAATATCATCTAATGAAATAATTACAGTGCAGTAAAAACTTTTGACTACCACGGCATACTCCACAGTATTTTCCAAATTAGGGAAAAATTGGAAACAACTTGAATGTATATCAGTAGGAGAGTGATTTCATAAATTGTGATACATGCTTATAAAGAAACATATAGTTGTTAAAATGAATGATTTTGAATTTTTGATAGCAAGACAGTATCAGTTATTAAGTGAGATAAATAGACCCGAAGGAGAGTGATCTCAATTATATTTTTTAAGAATTATAATAATTTGATTTAAATACTGTCTACAAAAGAAGTAATTTGATGTATGACTTGTTGAGTTAATGATAATATTTTACATTTTCTAGATAAAATTATTCTGTTTGCATCCTGTGAAACAAGTGATGATGGAAAATAAATTGGAGGTTCATAAGGATAAGACACTAAAGGAAGCAGTAGAAATGGCTTATAAGGTATGTTTAGTTGTACTGTTGGCATTTAATTATTGATATCTTACATAATGGTACTAACATTTTCCCAAGTTTTTATTATAGTCAGTAGTAGTATAAACACTTGCAGTAGCTTTTTTTTTTTCACTTGCCCATTAAATCCTATCACATGCCCATTAAATCCACTTGTCCATTAAATCCTATCAATGTATCTCTTAGGGAGCGTAGTTTATACCTCTTCTTTGAAATGTGGTTCATTGCTTTTGAGAACTTTCTCACTGTGAAAGCCAGTTAATCTTTCTACAACTCAGAAATAGAATTAGAAACAAAGATATTTATTTATTCTTTATATTAAGATTGTTTTTGTTTTTTATTGCTAAGTCGCTTCAGTCATGTCCTTCTCTTTGTGACCCTGTGGACTGTAACCTGCCAGGCTCCTCTGTCCATGGGATTCTCCAGGAAAGAATACTGGAGTGAGTTGCCATGCCCTCCTCCAGGGGATCTTCCCAGTGCAGGGATGGAACCTGTGTCTCTTATGTCTCCTGCATTGGCAGAGAAGTTCTTTACCAGTAGTACCACTGTAGCAGATACATTCTAAAGTTTAGAATGTTAACTTTTTAAAAGTCTTTAAAATATGTTAGTATATAGGTTGTATAATTTGAGGGATAATGAAATATGGTTATTTTAAAATACCATTTAAGTCATGCCTTTGAGCTTTTATGCAAATCATAAATATATATATGGACTTTATTGTTTGTTAGGACCTCTTGTTAGTATAGTTACATATCAGATTAAAAAATTTTTTTTTCCTTTTTCCTTGGGTGTTGTATTCTTTTAGATGATGGATTTAGAAGAGGTAATACCCATGGATTGCTGTCGTCTTGTTAAATATGATGAGTTTCATGATTATCTTGAACGATCATATGAAGGAGAAGAAGATACTCCAATGGGTCTTTTACTAGGTGGAGTCAAGTCAACATACATGTTTGATCTGCTGTTGGAGACAAGAAGACCTGATCAAGTTTTCCAGTCTTATAAACCTGGAGGTAAGCATTTTTATGGTATTTTGAATTGTAAAGGACTTACATTTCATAAAGTTCTTTGTTTATAGAAATTATTTTTAAAATTTTTACATGTTCTCAGAATGTATAATAATTTCGATAGGTTTTGAAGTAGTGAGCCACAAACCTGGAATTAAATTCTAGACTACTTTCAAAAAACTATACACAAAATTTAAAAAACAAATAACAAAGCAAAAAACAAAGTCTTCAGTAGGATTTTTCTTCTCCAGTACTAAATCATCCTTCCTTCCTATCTCTGCCTCTGCCTCTTCCCCTGCCTCTCTCTTTATAGAGAAGACCACAGCCCAAAAAAGTATATTCTCATAAAGTCTCAGAAGTAGAGTCTTTCAGGGTCTCCTTGAAGACATGGTTCCATAACTCTTTCCAATTCTGTTCTTCTGTGGATCTTCCACACCTCCTTTTTTTGAAGCCTCCTCTTTCCAAAGTAGATTAAGTATGGTATTCTTTCAAGAGCTTCTTCAGTCATACTCCACTCTATCCATAAAGAGTCCCTTTGGAGTATTTTATTTCAGATTATTTTGAACTAGACTGTAGAAATTATGATAAAAGTATAACATTGGTCAGCAAAATAACTCACTTTTTAAAAAGAGAACTCTAAACGTTGTTGTGTATTATGACACTTGTAATCTCCTTTATTGTTTAATAGTCAATACTTTAGAATAATATTCAAATTTAGATTAGCTACATGGGGGGAAATGGAAGATTGACATGTACTACATACAAGAGATTAAAACAGTTAAAGCTGGAGAATATCTGCTAAATCTGGTGGTTGAAGATCATTTATTTTTCTGGTGACTGAAAGTTAAGTTATATATGATTTCCTAAAAACAGGAGAGAAGATAGCATTAAGTTATAACATGAAACTTTTAAGTCAGAAAACAAACATGTAAACCAAAGCTTTTCTGTTGAATTTTCCATAGGATATAGAGAATATTATTTTGAGAAGCAGTCTTTGATTATGAACAAGGTCTTGAATTGTTCAGTGAATGTTGTAAAAAGCAAGTAGGGCTGCTATGTCCCCTTTAGTATTTGTTTGCTCTAGTTATTTTATGTTAGTGTTGTGGTTTTGCTCTGTATTTTAGAACTTTGGATGTGTATTTTTAGTATGCTTAAAAAATTTGACAGGAGTGGTATTAATATTTTATAAGGAAACAAAGCATGTATTTTTAAAAATCACATTTTGACTTTGGCCTTGTTTAAAGAGATCTATAAGAACCTTTTTATTCGCTTTATTTTTTAGTTCTTTATATATATTTGTAATGCGATAAATTGTGAAAGAAGTGTTAATTGTATTATTCATGTTAACATATACATCTACCATCTTGACAATTAGAAAAACATTATCTTTGCTGTTTGTTAGAAACACATTTAGAATGCATTGCTAATGTGAAATGCCGTTTTAAAAAAGAACCTCCATTTCTGTTTCTTTGTTTTTCAAATGTGACAGAAGTAATGGTGAAAGTTCATGTTGTTGATCTAAAGGCAGAATCTGTAGCTGCTCCTATCACTGTTCGAGCTTACTTAAATGAAACAGTTACAGAATTCAAACAGCTTATTTCAAAGGTAAGTTTTAAAATTGGTCAATGAATATTTTTAAATGCCTGCTATGTACAAAGCACTGTGTGGTAGTTATTAGATGTAGGAACTGATACTTACCTCAAGAAGCCAATGTATTTATAGCTTGGAGATGACTAGTTGGGAGAAAAGGATGCTTCATAATGGAAGAAACAGACTGGCCTAAATGTGAAGATAAGAATGTGAAGCAAGTGCATGTAGCAGTGACTGTGTGTTTGGCTGGATCATTGTAAAGTACATGCCTGGAAACACAGGTTCAGTTTATCTCATGGCAGGTTTTTAAATGTAAACAGAAAAGTTTGGACTCTGTTTAATGTAGGAAGTAGGTTGGTTGGTTGGTTGTTTTTCTAAGCACAACAGTGTTATGATAAGAGAGCTGTGCTGTAGTGTGGTAATTCTGGCAGTTCCAGACTAGCGTTCCCAATGGGCTGAGGGAGGAGCCAGGAACATACTAACAGATGAGGTTGTTGAAATAATTTAGGTGAACACATATGACCAGAAATGAAAAAAGTAGAGATTTGTAAGAGTGAATCTATAAATAAAATTGGCAGCACTTAAAATTGCTAAATATTAGAGCAAGGCAGGAACACAGAAGACCTGAGGAGTTTCACATTGGGGTAACCAGAAAGACAGTGATAAATGAATAGAAGTAGAAGAGTAAGCTGCTATCAGTCACATTATGTGAGTTAATAGTAAAGAGCATAGGCTCATTCAGAATTCTTGAACTGAAAAACATCATGATGAAACATTCAGATTTCCTTGGATAGAAAACTGTTTCACTCCAGAGAAATGATTATAATCCTTTCAGGGGTCTTGTATTCTGTAGAACATTGAGCACACAAATACAGGCAAAATTAACCCCACTTAGGGTCCTTTGGGGAGAAGGCAATGGCACCCCACTCCAGTACTCTTGCCTGGAAAATCCCACGGACGGAGGAGCCTTGTGGGCTGCCGTCCATGAGGTTGCAAAGAGTCGGACACGACTGAGTGACTTCACTTTCACTTTTCACTTTCACGCACTGGAGAAGGAAATGGCAACCCACTCCAGTGTTCTTGCCTGGAGAATCCCAGGGATGAGGGAGCTTTGGTGGGCTGCCATCTATGGGGTCGAACAGAGTCGGACACGACTGAAGCGCCTTAGCAGCAGCAGCAGCAGGGTCCTTTGGTGTGGTGGAAATTGTTCAGAAATCACAAGTCAAGAAACTTCCAGTTCCCAGTCATTTCTAGTTATTCAGTTTATGGTAGTATTGTCTTTTACCTCATCTGGAATTTTTTAATGCCTATTTTAACAGGGTTGTTGTGAACATGAGTAAAATAAATAAATGCTCTTTTTGTGAAAATAAATGTGAAGTATTATATAGAAGTTAGTTGTTATTACTATGTTAAAAAATTACTTCCAACACTTTTGCCACAGTAATAATCAGAGGAAACAGATCATATTTTGAAGTCATAGTTTATGATTAACTGCTCTGTTTTATAGTTTAGTCTACGAGCACTGAGGTAGAATACAAAAGAAACACATGTCTTTTCTTCGCTGAAACTTATAATTTTGTTGGGGAAAAATATGTCTGTAGAGTATAGACAAAACAGGATGCCAAGAAATTTAGTGTTTATAACTAGGATGCTTCAGAATTAGTCATCGTTAACTATACAAATGAGGTTTTGTAAAATGTAAATTATTTTTATTTGTTCATTTCATGAGAAATCTCTTAAGTGACACCAAAAATTAAGGACATGAAATTTTAGAATAACTTTAAATTTTACCTACTAATTTAATCTCATTTTACACAGAAAAAAATTTGATTTAGTAGAAGTATTAACACAATACAGAAGACCTGATCAAAAGTCAGGAAGTTAAGTGGTTTGACATCAGTTCTCACAGTCAGTTACTCAATTTCTTTGGAATCAGATCACCTCATTTACTTCATGAGTTTGGGAGAAATAGAACTTTTAGTGAGTAATTGTTACTTTTAAAATAGTTTCAGAGCATACATTTATAAGTGATACTCTGTTCTCCTAATTTACAGGCCAGTTAGTGGATAGGACTAATGTTTTTTTTTTTTAATTTGTAAATCTCTAGTAAGATTATTTTTCTCTTAATTTTCTTTCTGCTGTTTTTAAGAACTCAACAGTGTCTTATTTTCCTATATTTCCAAGTCAAGCATAATTATTTTGAGAAAGTGCTTTTAATTAAATCACTTTCATTTCAGGCCGTCCATTTACCTGCTGAGACAATGAGAGTAGTGCTGGAGCGCTGCTACAATGACTTGCGCCTTCTCACTGTGCCCAGTAAAACCCTGAAAAACGAAGGGTTTTTTAGAAGTAATAAGGTATGTCTTTTATTTTTCCATTACTATTTTCTATACTGCTAGTCACCATTTGTCTGAAATTTACCTTTTAAATTCTCACATCCTTCCAGTAACTACCTATCTTTATAGTCAGGTCAGATCATACTTCTTTGTCTTCTAAGTGAATCTTGGTGGTTCTCCTTTCTGCCTTGTTCATGTGCCGCCCCCACATGTAGTGTTTTCCCCCATCTCCCTACATTTATTTTTCAAGTCCCTGATTAGTCCTGCCTCTCTGGTGGAACCTTGATGACTACTTCTGGTCACAGTGATTATGTCCTCTGAATTTTGTTCATTCTTGAGCTCCTCCCCTAAAGCGGTACTTCATGGTGAGTCTGAAGCATGCCTAGTATACAAAAAATTCTTTTCTTGGGTTCATTCCATGTTATTCCCTTTGCCTACTCATTTATCTCTAGAAGGAAAAAGAAAGTTCATGTTGGTCTTTTTGTTGCATCTCTTGGTATCATTATGTTTCCATCATATCATTTTTCATGTGTTTATTCCTATGCTATTGGTTTACTCTGGATAAACTGTAGCAAAGTTTCCTCGATTACCATCTTTTATTTATCACCATTTCCAGTCTCTTTCATCTTAGGAAAGATTGATCTTTTATCACATTTAGCCCTTTTTTTATACTGTTTTATTAATTTTGATGAGTAATTTTTATTCACCTCTAGTTTCTTGCAGTACTTGTGTGTGGTATTTGTATATAACATTAAAATCTCTAATCTACCCTAATACTGTTTTAGGGTAAGGAGTGGGAAGGATCTAACTTAATTTTTTTCCTTAAATGGTTAGCTTATAGCCCTCATTTATAACATTTATTGAATAACATTTATACAAAAATCAAAATGCTATTCATAATTGCCAGATACATATATATGCATTTCACTTTTTAAAATTTTATTATAGAAAATTTCAAATATATGCAGAAATACAGAAAATAGTGTAATGAACCCTTATGTACTTATCACCCAGCTTCTATAATTATTAAGTCTTGATTCATCTATATGTAACTAACTACTTCCCCTAGATTATTTTAGAAACATCCCCAGCATCATATCATTTCATCTATAAGCAATATGAGTGTATATTTCTAAAAGATGAGAACTCTTTTAAAAACATAACCACAATTACATTATTACACCTAAAATTAACAGAAATGCCTTAATATTAACCAATATCTAGTCAGTATTCAGATTTCCCTGATTATCTTAAAAATTTTTTTTCAGTGAAAGTTGCTCAAATCAGAATCTGAATAAAGTCCGTAATATCTCAAGTTTATTTTAGTCTAAAGCTTTCCCTTCATGTTTGTTTCCTTGCAGTTTATTTGCTATAGAATCAAGTCATTTGTCCATAAATTTTTTTATAGAACTTGGATTTTGGTGTTGCATTGCCAAGATGTTTTTATGAATATTCCAGTAAGCAAGAGATTTGGCAGGCACACACACACGTGTGCCCCATCTGTCTTAGCACAGTTTATGGCCAGTTACAAGGAGATATGAACATAAAGTTTATTTTAGTCTCCAAAAACAATATATATGTCCTTTAGAAACATTATCATCTCACATTTTATAATCTATTGTGCACTGTCTTATACTGATGTGGTATTATTCTTACATTGAATGAGATTGTCCCCAAAATTAATGGTGTAATGTAACTCTTTAACTTACTGTTTAGGTGTTTGTTGAAAGCTCTGAGACTCTGGATTACCAGATGGCCTTTACAGACTCTCATTTATGGAAACTCCTGGATCGGCATGCAAATACAATCAGATTATTTGTTTTGCTACCTGAACAATCTCCAGGATCTTTTTCCAAAAGGACAGCATACCAGAAAGCTGGGGGTGACTCTGGGAACGTGGGTGATGACTGTGAAAGAGTCAAAGGACCTGCAGGGAGCCTAAAGTCTGTGGAAGCTATTCTAGAAGAAAGCACTGAAAAACTCAAAAGCTTGTCACTGCAGCAGCAGCAGGAGGGAGATAATGGGGACAGCAGCAAGAGTACTGAGACAAGTGACTTTGAAAACATTGAATCACCTCTCAATGAGAGGGGCTCCTCAGCCTCAGTGGATAATAGAGAACTTGAACAGCATATGCAGACTTCTGATCCTGAAAATTTTCAGTCTGAAGAGCGATCAGATTCAGATGTGAATAATGATAGGAGTACAAGTTCGGTGGACAGTGATATTCTTAGCTCGAGTCATAGCAGTGATACTTTGTGCAATGCAGATAATGCCCAGATCCCTTTGGCTAATGGACTTGACTCTCACAGCATCACGAGTAGTAGAAGAACTAAAGCGAACGAAGGGAAAAAGGAGACATGGGATACAGCAGAAGAAGACTCTGGAACGGACAGTGAATATGATGAGAGTGGCAAGAGTAGGGGAGAAATACAGTACATGTATTTCAAAGCAGAGCCCTATGCTGCAGATGAAGGTTCTGGGGAAGGACATAAATGTATGTACTTGAAAGAAAAAGGCTGCTTCTTGAAACAGCCTCAGGTCTTTTTTATCAGTTCATTTAAATTTTTAGTTGAGAAGAATCAGCTAAGAGAGATGCTTTGTCTTAAGATTACCTGTAGCATCCTGGATTATAAGATTATCCTCTCTTCTTTGTTTTCATTTTGGATACAGTTGTAGTGAGCAGTGTTCTTAGACCTGTGATGGAATGATGTCCAGACTCTGGTGTTAAAAAGAAAGAAACTAAGAATATTTTTAAAGGAAAGAAGTATAATAACAGTTCAAAATTTTAAAAAGGAAAAGAAATAGTTTAAATAGCAAATAATATACAAAAAAAGGCCAGGCACTCTAGAAACTTTTATATTCAGTGCCTAGAAAAAATTTTAATGTGTGCATTCCTTCCCTTTCTTCCATCACCTACTCCAAGGTGCACCATTCCTACACCCCCTAAAAAGTACATAACTGGGAAAGTCAGAGAAAGAAAAGGGACCTTTTCCCCCACATCTCTTTGAAGGAAACCTCAGGCAAGTTGTAAACTAGAAATTCTGAATTGTATAACCTCAGAATGGAAGTGATTTGGGCACTTGGACAAACAACAACAAAACATAACATTGTATGAGACTTAATAAAAGAATTCATAAAATATCAAACTAAAACCAGCCGGAGAATTAGCAGGACAAACAGGTGCAAGATACAAAATATTTCTTCAAGTATAAAAGGGAAATAGCTGAAAACCTAAATATTTTGCATTAGTCTGAAAGGCAAATATTAGTATTACCCCTTATGTTTTTATATTTTACTTTTCCTTGTTTGTTCTCACTTGAAGCTTCTCTGAGATTAATAAAATAGACATTGATATCCTCTGATGAGAAAGCTGAAACTCACAGAGGGTGAATGACTTTCCCAAAAATACATATATGGCTAGTAACTAGTGGGACCATTACTAAAGGTTAAAGCTCTAGAATGAATGTACTTGCTCCTATTAGTTTGTAAGCGAGCCCCACTCTTCATCTCTCCGTTTGTATGCCTCCACAACTATTATTTCCTGAATATAAGCTGTAACCAGGCCCTATGTATTTGTTAGAAGTAGGGATGATTAAAGTGCAGCATTAGGCTTCATCTCATGAAGAGAAGGTGCACAAAAAACCACTATATTAGTTAAATGCTATGATGCTTATACTCTGAAAATTGGATCTTTTAAAAGGAAGTAATAGAAATTATGAAATCAGTAGTAAAAATACATAAGTTTGTGTTTTTAAGTAGGTTCAAAAACAGCATAATTATTTGACATCCATACCTATATCTTAAAGAAACTCAAGTGGGAAAATGTGTATTGGTAGATTAAAATGGAGACAGAGAAACTCTATCATAGTAATACTTAAATTTTAATTTTCATGGGCTTTTTTTTTTTTCTTACAGCTCTCATTATTATGTTATTTAGTCCTCAGCAGCTGTGTGAAATTGATACTGTTAAACATATCTCACAGATGAAGAAACTGGTTCCTACAAGTTAATTTTCCTGAGGTCACACAGTTAGTAGGTCACACTGCTGGGATCAGATTCAAGTATTCCAGTTGCAAGCCTGGTACTCATTTCTCCACCTTCTCACTGCTAACCGCTGTTTGTTTTCTCACATCATAGTAAAGGAAAGATAGCTCGTACCTACACTGCTTTCTTATCATTCTCAACCCTTCAAGAGCATTGTAGAAATTAAAAATAGCTTCACAGCAAGATATACAGTTTATAATCCAGCCTATGTCTACAGATGTCAGATAAATTTCACAATATCTAATCCCAAATTAAGCAACCTCATTCAAGCCACTCATCCTCACATATAACCTAAATTAAGGATTCTTTTCAATGTTAGCATATTTTCTCTGCCTTTGGTTCTCTTGTTAGAGAATCATTCTAATGAGGTAACTAGTTTCTGTTTGGTAACATATTAGCAAACAATTCCAGATCATTTGTTTTCATCTAGATGTGAGGTCTTTCTTTTATTCCGCCAATATTCAGGACACTGGTATGAAACACATTTGGGAACTTGATTTGTATAAGAATACCATCTTTAATAAGATACTGCTCATCCTTTTCTTTTGGAGAAGGAAATGGCAACCCAATCCAGTATTCTTGCCTAGAGAATCCTGTGGACAGAGAAGCCTGGGGGCTGCTGTCCATAGGGTCGCACAGAGTCGGACACGACTGAAGCGACTTAGCATGCATAGCATAGCATCTCTTTGGAAAAAGGTTAGAAATATCTTTCAAGGAGTTTGTTTTTGAATGATATACTAGAAATTTGACTGCATTCAACTGTAGGAAAGATTCAGTGGGGATATTTAGAATTATAGTTTGAAGGGTCTCATTTCCATCTTAAAACGGTTAATGGAATCTTTACAAAAGGAGCCTGCTAACCATTTTAACCTTTTTAGAAATACATTGTGGGCTAATTTACTAGCATTCATGGAAATAGTAAAACATATGATGAAGAGAAATAATCTTCTATGAATTATTTAAGTGTTCAGAAGCTATACAGAAGGTTGTTTGAGAAGAAAAGGTGAAAACCCTGCAAAGTGTCTTTTCATGTTTAACAAACTGGCTTAGGGGAAAGGGAATGGGGATGATGGCCAGCGAAGTGTTTCAGGAATCTGTACTATGACTGCTTCATCACAGTTCCACAGGGATCTGAAAGTAGGTGCTTGGGAAATGTGGGTGACAAGTAACAATACAGGTTCTTCAGAACGATGAAATGGCAAGGTAGAATGGGTGAACAGAGAATTTGATACCTGAAGAGTCATGTGCCCTGCACTGTATAGGCAGTTCATTTCGGTGGTAACCAAATAACACTTAAAATGATGGTCTTGAAGCAATTAGTTATAATCCAGAAATCGTTTCAGGGAGTACTTATAGACCTCTTTGAAAATACTCTCCCAGTGTGACCTAGTTGTACTCTGCAGGCAGTAGGTTATAAATAGGAAGACCAGAGTAATAAAAATGGTCATGTATTTGCACTGAAACTTCTTTGTACAATTTTGGTTACCACCTCTTTCAAGAAATACATAGAAGAATGAAAAAGGAAAGCTTTTGAGGGCACTTTAAACTTGCAGCTGTGAAGAGACTGAACTCTTCTGTATGAAGGCATAGATAGGAAAATCGATATGATGGTGTTCTGTAAAACCACTAAATAATTATAGCTCGTCAATTAAGCTAACACTTTGTCAGTGCTGTGTTAAGCATTTTGCATGTATTGACCCAAAAACACATTATGATATATAAAGATTGTTATCTTTGTTTTATAATAGAGATCACTGAAGTTCAGAGAAGTTAGTTGAAGTCACAAATCTAATATGTGAAGGGGAACAAGAACTTCATTCCAGCCAGGCCATCTAACTCCAGAACACTTGGTTCTAATCACCATATTGGACTGTATCAGTAACCAATGAACATTCATGTCTTCCTGTGATACAGCATTACTAGGAGTTACAAGAGAAACCAAAACGGCAGTGATAGCTTTTATTTGAGTAGTGCCTTAGAATGTACTACATTTGTTGAACAACAGTCAATGAGACTGGGTAATAATCCCATGAGAAAACTAAGGCTCAGAGATTGGATAAGTACCTATAGCCATTTATCAGACCAAAGTGGCAAAACTGAAATGCAGCCATAGGCTGCTCATTTCTAATCAAGAAATTTTTTCATTGCACCCTTCACTCAAGAAATTTAACCCCTCTCTGGTTAATAAATAGAGGTTTGTTTGCCAAAAGCTAGATTGTTAATATGTAGGGATATTCCTTAAAGCTTAGAAATAGATGTTTTAAACAAAGTAAAAGCTATACTGCCTCAAAAGGCATATACAGTAAATAAAGTTCATCACTGTATGTTTTCTGCTAATTCATACTTGTCACATTTTCTCTAGTGAATCAGTATTTTATAACCGGGAAAATAGTAAATAGACATTATTTGAAAAATCCATTCAGAAAAATTCATCAATCCTAGTTGGGATGACTTGAAAATGGAAACCAAGAGTATATAAAGGTTTCATTCTTCACCTTTCATGTAAATTTCACAGAAAACTTGTGGTCTGCCCTACAGAGAGCCTTAGGGCTGCAGAGAAACCATGAGCCTGAGACTCTGTGGCAGCTTCTGCATTCGGCACTGTCTTATTATTAAGAGAAAGAGATAACTAGTGATGTTTTTGCTCTCTAACAGAATATAAAGATCAGAGTAAGAAATATATTCCAGAAGTCATGAGTATATTCCAAAAGTATCATCATGAGTGGCTTATAAAATAAAAGGACAAAGATTAAAATAATAAGCATTAGAAAAAAATAAAGCACATCAAAGATAATCCTATTATAATGCAAAAGAAAGTGAAAGTGAAGTTGCTCAGTCGTGTCTGACTCTCTGCGACCCCATGGACTGTAGCCTACCAGGCTCCTCTGTCCATGGCATTTTCCAGACAAGAGTACTGGAGTGGGTTGCCATTTCCTTCTCCAGGAGATCTTCCCAACGCAGGGATTGAACCTGGGTCTTCACGTTCTAGGCAGATGCTTTACCATCTGAGTCACCAGGGAAGTCCATATTATAATGCAAAGAGAGCTTAAATTGAAGCTTAGACGAGGTTGGAGCTTCTGATCCATGTAGGTATTTCTGTTACAGTCCAACCAACTACATAATAAGACAGACATCTTTGTATGCTAGTCTTGACATTTTTAGTAGAAATCCCAGAACTAGATTTACTAAATTTTTAGTAAATCTAAAAAATTAGATTCTGAGGTTATTACTATTATGAAACGATTCTAAAAGCATGATTAACTTATTAACCTCACTGAATTGACAGTAAGATACGATGAGATAGGTACTGTTATTATCTCCATTTTTCAAATGACAAAACGCAGGTACGGAGGCTGGTGACTTGCTCTGTGTCTTGACATCTAGTAAGGAAGCAGAAGAGGCAGGGGTGAGATGCAGCCAGAGCCTGCACAGAACTAGAAATGTATGTATTTGAAAAACATTCCTGGAAGTTTGATTTTTAAATTAGTGACCACAATGAATAAGCAAATATCTCACACTTAAGTATCTCAGAATGTTTAAAGCCGTCAGGTTATACGTAGCGTGTGCTCAGTGTCCATGTGCATTCAGTGCAGTGCAGCAGCTAAAAGGCAGGTGACTGAAAAGGGCTGCTTTTTCCTGCTCACAGTGTAGTTAGCAGTCTATAATCTGCTCTATTTATACTCTTAAGAGGTTTCTTTCACATTTTTGTTTCTTTTTTTGCGTGTGTCTGTGTATTTGTGTGCTTAGGGTTGATGGTGCATGTTGACAAAAGAATTACTCTGGCCACTTTCAAACAACATTTAGAGCCCTTTGTTGGAGTTCTGTCCTCTCACTTCAAGGTCTTTCGCGTGTACGCCAGCAATCAAGAGTTTGAGAGCGTCCGGCTGAATGAGACACTTTCATCGTTTTCAGATGACAATAAGGTTGATAAAAATAATTCTGCATAATTAGAGTCTGTTACACTACTTCCAAGTAAGATGAAATAGATAGACCCTAAAAGGATTATGTGATTATTGGGTTTTTTTGTTATTGTTTTCTCCATTCATCTAACAAACATTTGTTAAATGTTAACTGTGTGTCAGTTACTATTCTAGGCATTGGGGAATCAGAAGTAAAAGATATACCTGTTCTCAAACAGCCCAGAATCTAGAGAAATGGGGGGAGAATCCTAAATAGTTGGGGTGAGAATGGGTAGTTTATTCTGCTGAGACAGCACATCTTTTAAAAAGTGTGTTTAATTTGTAGATTACAATTAGACTGGGAAGAGCACTTAAAAAAGGAGAATACAGAGTTAAAGTGTACCAGCTTCTAGTCAATGAACAAGAGGTAAGTAACATGCTTACAAGCAATGTAAGGTCACTTTGGGTATTAAAAACATGCAGTGTACAGATTTTATTACTAGACATTTCTTTTTATCTCTCTAAAGAAGGAAAGGGCTTTCCTGGTGGCTCAAACGGTAAAGAATCCACCTGCAATGCAGGAGACCTGAGTTCGATCCCTGGGTTGGGAAGATCCCCTGGAGGAGGGCATGGCAACCCACTCCAGTGTTTTTGCCTGGAAAATCCCCATGAACAGAGGAACCTGGCAGGTTGCAGTCTAAGGGGTTGCAAAGAGTCGGACATGACTGAGCAGCTAAGCACAGCACAACACACAGAAGGAATATTTCTTCTTAGGGAATGTTTTAGTTGTGCAGGCCATACTGTCTCTGTTGCAGCTACTCCGTGCTGCCATTATAGCACAGAAACAGACAGAGGCCATACATAAGCCAACAGCAGTGACTTCCTTCCAGTAACACGTCACTCAGAAAAACAGGCACCAGATCGTGGCCCTCAGACCATTTTTGTCATCCCTCTGATCTAAAGTGTTGATACAAATGCTGGAATGGCATACATTTTCTGCTTTTTAAAAGTGGATTTGTTCGTGCTTATTTTCTGGGAATGATTGTATAATGATACAGAAGGATGGCAGCTGACCTGTAGAGTATATACTTTTTTAGTTCAGAGAGTATTTTTTAACTAGCATTATATTTAGTGCCTCTTTGTTCTCTGAGTACTTAACAAATATTAACTCCTTTAATCCTCATCAGTTAACTCTATTATAAAAGTACTGTTATTCCCACTATATAGGTTAAGAAACATAGGCGCAGAGAAATTAAATAACATGCCCAAGTTCATATTGCTTTTAAACGGTGGATTAAGAATCTAAACAGACTGTTCTAGGGGAGTAATAAAATATTCCTGTGATATTTAAAATGGTGGTAAATACCCAGAAGAATAAGACAAAGACACTATTTTAAAGACATTTATAACATCTCAATGAAGACCTAGACAGATGTGAAAAACAGCAAATAAGCGGGTAATGTTTTCATAAAATGCCTTCATTTGTTCAACAAATATTTTATTAGGCATCAGTTATATCTCTTATGTGTGATTCATTACACTCATTTTGACTTATCTTTCTTTGAGTTTGGGGTTTGTGGATTCTGTATCTTTTGAGACAATTAATAGATGTATTTGAAAAATTAGCATTCATTTCCCTCATTTTACTCTATAAAGGTGATGATCATTGTATTATAAGAAGAGAAATATGAATGTATTATCATATCTAATCTTCACAATGATTCTGAGGAAGACACTGTCCCCAATTTACAGATGAGACAACTGAGATACAGAAATGTTCAGTAAACTTGCTCAAGATAACAGAGTTAGTAAGTAATGGAGCCAAGATTTAAATATAGGAAGACAGACTCCTAAACCCAGTCCAGTAATTGTCACACTGTAAAGTACAAATAAAATGTTTTATTGATCCTCATTTTAATGTGTAATCCAGGGTGTAATTGTTTATCTTTACATTCCTAGCCATGCAAGTTTCTGCTAGACGCTGTTTTTGCTAAAGGAATGACTGTACGGCAATCAAAAGAGGAGTTAATTCCTCAGCTCAGGGAGCAGTGTGGTTTAGAGCTCAGTATTGACAGGTAAAGTGAAATTACAGTGTCGTCGCCGTTAGACAGTGTGGTCAGTTGACATGGATTGGCATGATCTTCTAAAATGAAGAATTTTAAATTCCTGTACTGTTCAGAATTTTGTACTGTAGATTAATATGATAGAACTAAGCAAAATTATTTAGAAATTAGTATGAGCTTCCTTTGCAGGACACTCAGTTTGATGTCTTGAGATCATTTCATTGTATTTTCCCAAAATTTTAATGAATAACCACTTGACTTTTGTATTTGAACATTTCATTTTTTCCTTGATGTCAGATTCATGTTACTTTTTTTAAGTTAAGAATTTCAGAGTATAGTAGTTTAAAATATCTTATCACATTTGTAGGTTTCGTCTAAGGAAAAAAACATGGAAGAATCCTGGCACTGTCTTTTTGGATTATCATATTTATGAAGAAGATATTAATATTTCCAGCAACTGGGAGGTTTTCCTTGAAGTTCTTGATGGTATTTTCATTATTTTTGTGGAGAAATATCAGAAGTTCTCTAGAAATAATAGAAGCCTGTAGCTTTTCTCAAATAATGAGCTGCTTCTATCTTTTCTCTGGGCCCCATTTGCCTTTTAAATATTTCTTCTTTTCTCTAATTTTAAGAGTATGAATTCCTCCTTTCAGGGAAGTTGCAATTTCAAAGTTGTATTTTTAGTACTTTTTACTGAAAGTAAAAATTTCTTAGCCGTGTTTGTTTTTCAGTCTCTCTTTTCAGGGAAGTTGCAGTTTCAGAGTTGCATTTTTAGTACTTTTTACTGAAGTAAAAATTTCTTAACCATGTTTGTTTTTTAGTATCTTTTCTCATTTTGGCTTATTTACTTTGAGGATGTGCTATTAATTTTTCAGAAATTTTGAGAACAGTATTAGTTTTCTAGGCTATCACAATGTACCACAGACTGGGTGGCTTAAACAACAGAAATATACCTTCTCACAGTTTTGGAGGCTGGCCACCTGAGATCAGGATGCTGTCAGGGCTGGTCCCTTCTGCTGGCGGTGAGGGGCGTCTGCTGCACGCCTCCCTCCCGGGGGTGGTTTCTTGGCAGCCCCGTGTCCCGGCTTGTAGAGAGATGCCTGACAATGTCCTGGTCCCTTCTGCTGGCGTTGAGGGGGCGTCTGCTGCACGCCTCTCCCGGGGGTGGTTTGCTGGCAGTCCCATGTCCCCGCTTGTAGAGAGATGCCCGACACTGTCCTGGCCTCTGCCTTCACGTCACACGGTGTGCGCCGTGCAGGTGCTCCTGTCCGTGTCCCAGTTTCCTGTATCACAAGGACACTAGTCATATCGGATTAGTACCTACCTTAACTGACCTCATGTTAGCTTGATTACTATTGTAAATTCCAAATAAGGTCACAGTCTGAGATACTGAAGTTCAGGAGTCCAACATGTTTTGATGGGGGACACAGTTCAACCCATATAACTGAGTAACAGTGACCTAGAAGAGCAATGTGTGTTATCAGTTATTCCTTCTCTGAGTATCTGGGGCCTTACAGAGTAATCCTGTGTCTGGGTAGGCCAAGAAGAGATGAAGGACATAGACGTCACCCTTGTTAGGAAAGAATATATATTGGCGGAGATGAATTAGCCAGAATATGTCACTGAATGGTGGATCCGTGCATCAGTATCATTTCAGTATATATTTTAGCATCAAAGTACTTGAGTAAGATTTAAGTCATGTGATTAAATCTAAGAAACATTGGCCTGTAAAATGCCAGACATTCTGATGCATGGTGCTGCAACAATGAATAAAGGTTGCCCTCGAGATGCACAGTGTATGGGAACACCAGAACTACACACCTGTCGTTCTAAAATGATATGTGCTAAGAAACACATCAGTGCAATTGGCTCTTCTGTATATCAAAGAGAAAGGTGACGGTTGAGCTGGGTTTTGAAGAATCAGCAAGTTTGGGAGTAAAAGAGAAGGATTAATGATAGACTGAATGAAAAAAGAAGATAAAATGAAGGCTGTTTGATGATGATTTTAGATTGTGGGAGGTGGGAGCCAACAGAAGGCAAAGATTAGAGGTCCAAAGATGAGAGTAGCTGGGAGAGCAGTGTCCAACAAGACTCACGAGAGAGTGAAATTAGGAGTCCTGGTGGAAGGAGAGCTTGTGGGGTTACGAATTATCTTCTGAGACTGGAAGGGGAAAGAGAGTATTTTATTCTGAAAAACTCCTTGGGATAACTAGTTTCTTTATGCCTACTTTTTAAGAACAATGCTTGAAGGAAATCTTTTTGTTTTCGAGGCAATATAAGGCATATTACGAATCTTGAGAGTAAATAGAATGATGGCCTACTCTTGCATATTCTTAGGGGTGGAGAAGATGAAATCCATGTCACAACTTGCAGTTTTGTCAAGACAGTGGAGGCCTTCAGAGATGAAGTTGGATCCCTTCCAGGAGGTTGTGTTGGAAAGCAGTAGTGTTGATGAGTTGCGAGATAAGGTAAACTCATTTTAAACAAAATGAACTAACATACCTTTTTCTCTGTGTTGCATAAGAGAGACCCTACGAAGTGAGTGCCAGACACTGATGCGGCAGCCTTTCTGTTTCAGTCGCACCTGTGCCAAATGGCCATTGTTTCTCAGGGCTGCTGATGCTTTGAAAAATTATGTTGACTTCTGGCCGTCCAGAAGTGAGCCCCGCTTTCTATAACTTGGATCAAGTTTGCCCTGAGTGGTTAGGATTAGAGTTACTAGAGTAAATTGCTATATATATTTAAAAAACCAGATGAAGTATAATTAAATAGAGAATCCAGCTGAAGGTTAGGGTTAGCAAAGGTGAGAATCCTAAGGATCCCTGGAGAAAGGTACTAGGACAGTTGGCATTTTGGGAAAAAATGTATTTCCATATTTCACACCAAAAAATTCTAAATGTATTTATATTTTAAAATATAGTAAAATGATAAATGTTCTAGATGAATATATTGAAAATAAGTTTATAATCCCATAGAGGGAAAAGTATTTGTGAGTATAATACCAAAAGCCAGAAAAGGAAAGATAGGCAATATAAAAGTTAAATCTTCTGCACACCACCCCCTCAAAAATTTTTTTTAAAGCAACGCATAAACAAAACTAAAAGAAAGGGGAAAACATATGAAACATATGTGAGACATATCCAAATTTAAAAGGAGATACAAATTAATAAACTGGATAGTCTAATTTTAAAATAAGCAAAGAACATGAATAGGCAATTCATAGAACAAGAAATACAAGTTAAAACAATAACAGCAGCAAAAAAAAAAAAATTAAAAATAGAAGACAATAATAGCATTTTTTTACCTCCTAAATAACGATGAAGATTTAGAAAATAAAAATATCTAGAGCAACAGTCCCCACCCTTTTTGGCACCAGGGACCATTTTCATGAAAGGTGATTTTTCTTTGAACCAGGCAGGGTGGGGAAGGAGGGTGGCTTGGGAATAATTCAAGCACATTACGTTTGTTATTCACTTTAGTATTACTACATCAGCTCTACCTCAGATCATGAGGCATTAGATCCTGGAGGCTGGGGACCTAGAGTCGTCATGGTTTGGGTAAACCAGGCAATATCATAGCCCTTCGATAAGTGATTAAATTGACATAAGTTTTTCAGGGTTCAGCTTGGCATTGTTTATAAACATTTCACACATGCAGTTGCACATCTAAGAATTCAGTAAAAAGAAATTTGTAGAGATACGCAAGGAAATATATACAGAGTATACATATTATATAGAATTGTAACTGGGAAAACCTAAAAACATGCTCAGTGTCCATCAATTGGAAATAAAATGGTATATTTTTCAACTAGTGAAGAGAATGAGGTTACTCTGTATCCTGTTTTTTATAGGTTATATAAAGTTATCATATAGATATATTTCATAGATACAGCTTTATGTATTTTATAAACTTGTATACAGTTTATATATGCATAGGAAAAGGTCTGGAAGGAATATATTAATACTAAATAGGTATTTTGAGACATGGTACTTGCAGGTGGACTGGGGAGACAGTTCTGCTTCCTGCTTTCAAAAAATTTTACATGTGACTTCTTTGGAAAATCAAACATGTTACTTCTTTGGAAAAAATCAAAACTATTTCTGTGTTCACAAGGTGAAAGGAAAATTGTTTCAGCAAACTTAGTTTTTAGGTGAGCTCACGTGAAATGTTTCCTCTTACAGCTTTATGAAATCAGTGGAATTCCTGTAGAAGATATTGAGTTTGCCAAGGTAAGACCCTGAGAGTGTTTAAATCTGGGTACTAACGCTAAGTAAACATGGCCAACGGTGACATTCATTCATTCATTCTTTTTTCCTTAGGGTAGAGGAACTTTTCCCTGTGATATTTCTGTCCTGGATATTCATCAGGATTTGGACTGGAATCCCAAAGTTTCTACCCTGAATGTCTGGCCTCTTTATATCTGTGATGATGGTGCAGTCATATTTTATAGGTAACATTCACAATGTTTTGGTTATTTCTAGAGATACCACATTTTTGTTGTACATCTTATTTTTCATAAATAGCTTTATGATTGTTACGATATAGAATAGCCCTGACCAGTAGAAATACAATACAAGCCGTATATTGCATTTTAAAATTTCTAGTTAGCCACATTTTAAAATGTAGAAAGGTAACATTATTTTAATAAGTATTTCTAACCCACTATATCCAAAATATCATTATGACATGTAAACAATATAAAAATCACTTCTAAGATATTTTGCATAATTTTCCTTGTAGTCTTAGAAATATTATGTGTTTATTACATATGCCACCCATCTCAATTTGGATCATACATACTTCAATAGACACACATGGCTAGTGGCTACCGGATCTGTCATTCTATATAGAGAGAGGAAAAAGAGTAGTCATTGGAGCCTGGCAGGTATGTATTCAAATTTAGCTTTGTTATTTATTTACCTAGGTCCTCATCTGTAAAATGGCATCAGTAATGTCAGCCTTGCAGGATTTTATGAGAATTTGAAATACTGCATTTAAAAAAACTGGCCTAATGGCTATTATAAATAGATGTTCAATAAATGATAGCCATTATTATACTAGTAGTAACATGGAAATTATTCTATGCCGTTTTTAGAAGTGCGTGCTGTGTTAACATAATAAACACATTAGAAATCTAGGACATCGTAGGATAAGTTATATAACTTAAGTGGTGACAATCAGATTTAATTTTCTCATTGAGGAGCATTATAGCTTTTAAACATAAAAGAGGCAGATGGCTGTACTGGTCTAATGTGTCATTAATATTTTAAATGTAGGGATAGAAGAGAAGAATTAATGGAGTTGACAGACGAGCAGAGAAATGAACTGATGAAAAAAGAAAGCAGTCGACTCCAGAAAACAGGACATCGTGTAACATACTCACCTCGGAAAGAGAAAGCACTAAAAATTTATCTGGATGGAGCACCAAATAAAGATCTAACTCAAGACTGACTCTGCTAGTGTAGCATTTCCCTGGGGGATTTTGGTTTTAATTAGACGGTTCACTGCTACTGTGTAGTGCCGGGATGGCCGGACATGGTTAGGGGGTAACCCAGCGACACCAGCACTGATTGGACGGCCCTTCACCAATCAGAAGCTCAGTGCCCAGTGGGCCGCTGTGTGACTTGGAATCATGTTGTGCACTATAGTCACATGTACTGTAAAGTGAAAAGGGATGTGCAAAAACAGAAAGCGAGACCTGCTACTAGAAAAGTGGGAAGGGGAATGAGTAAACTTCTTTTCTTGCGGACAGATGTGCACATAGCCGCTAGTAAAACCAGCCTCAAACAGAATGCTCATAGCTTAATAATAAAAGCTGTGCAAAGGCCATGAATGAATGAATTTTCTGTTTATTTCACTGATACACACATTACCTCATTGACAATTCAGAAGTAAATGCAGCGTGTGTTGACTCTTGGAAAGCAGCAAAAACAGGAGCTGAAGAAAGAAAATCTTAGAACCAGCCATAACCCAGTAAAGAATCGTGAAGTTGTGTTTTTATTTTTTTCATTTTTGGCAAAGTATTAAGAACATTATTCTAGAACATCAAAACATTTCCCTAGACCGCTCCCAGCAGGTGGCAGCTCAAATTGCTGCAATGTTGTAATTATAACTGATTGTACATAAGTTATGGATGTAGAGAATTCGTTTCACTCGTTCATTCAGCATGTAAATAAAATCGATCCTGTTGAGTTACCATAATTGCAGTTCAACTATTTCCCATGGTTATTCCTTTTACATATCACTCATGATGTACATTTGTGTACATGGAGAGGTATAGCAGTCTATGTAAACGTAGCCCTCAGTGAGCTTCCTCAGCACTGGGTCCCATACGATGGTATTTGCCCTTGTTAATGAGGTTTTTCTGTTCAGTGGCTTCAGTTTTTTTCCTTTTATACATTTATTTTTGAAGTTTTACTTCAAGTTTGAATCTTTTAAAACCTTGTAAGTCCCAGTTTAATTTTTGGAGTTGACACGTAGTTACATGTAGTTTAACTTTGGGGAAACGTCTTAACATTGTGTTGAATAAACTTGCTAGGAAGTCAGGTCATGGCACAGGCTAATACAGTCACCATGATTTCATTGCAGAGTCTGTTAGAATCCACAAGTTTGCTAAATACAGCTATTTAGTGAACACAATTCTACGTCAATTTTGAAAATGCCATCTAATTTATAAAAATCAATAAAAAGGTTTTGGTAAAACTTTTTCATGCCAGATGCTGTTTACAACAATGAACATGCCAGTAAAACATTTGTTCATTCTGTGGTGTTATTTTAGTCATTAAACTTTTGTGGATGAAGAATCCGGGTTCAGAAGAGATCTGTTTTCTTTCAATATAACATTTTGTAACATTGAATAGTTAATTCTGTGATAATGTATGTTTACAGTAAAGTTCTCGTAAGAGAGATGAAAAGATGTTAATATTTAACTTTGGAGGATCCTGTCAATATTTCAAAATCAAAAATTTACCCTTTTTTCCCTTTTAAGAAAGAATTAAAAAAGTGTTAACAAAGGTTGGTTGCAGTTTGAATATAATGATTGAGAATTCCATAATATCTTAAAAGTCTCCACAAGGGGGAGAAAAAAATCTTTTCTAAGGTATTTTTGTGGCTAATTTTTATTCTATATAGACTATGTAGCATTCTGCTAAATTGAATGGCAGTACTATTCTGGATTTGCATTAGTAGACTTGATGGTATTTTCAGAGGAAAAACATTAAGCATTTGTAACAAGTTGTCTTTCGGACCACTTAGATTTTCTGGTGTAACCTGATGGCTACTTGGTTCTGGTACAGGCCTGCTTACCTGGGATACAGGGGTTAGTAAATGTGGTTTCTGCTTTCAAGGACTGATTGTGGAACAGAGGAGACCGATTTGTTAACAAAATGGGTTTGGGGTCTTGTTTGGTTTGGTGTTCCTGTGAGAGTAAATAGTAAACTTTGCATACTGCTCCTCGTCCTGTGCCTTCTACCTGTGTTTTGTTTGTTTCGTGTTTGCTGCTTCTAATTGCAGGCATATTACAAACACCAAGAGTAAAGAAAATGTGTATTTCATTATAGAAGAGAAAAAGCTTTTTGCTCTTCAGTGCACTTTAAAAATCTCAGTAGAAAAGGTGATTTCAAACTGATTTGTGGCAATGGAAGCAGTATTTGCGGTGAAGAGATTCATGTGTCAGCCTTCCTCAGAGAATCAAGTAAGCACCTCTAAGCCAAGGGACAGTGGAACCTGGTGATCACTCATCTGCTGAATCTTCTGAGGCTGTGGCAGGCCACATACAATAAAGTGTGACCCTGCCCCCCATGGCGTACGCCAAAGTTTTGAAGCGGTCTTACTGTGGGGCACACGAGTTTGTGTCAGCCAGGAACACTCAGTGAGAACCAGGTACTTTCATATCTGTGGCAGGGGCTGAAGGTCAGGGGTGAATTCTGGCCAGAGAAACAAGAGCTGTTTTCACGACTCTGCTTTGGTTATTTAGCTGGTCTGTACAGAGGTTTGCTAGATAAACGTCTACTCAAACTAAGGGATAGCAGTCCATAACAAGATAAAAAAGAGTGAGGAAAGGAACTCTATACTACACAGTGTTTGGTAATCTCTTTTAGAATGGAAACGATTGATCCTTTAACTTTTTGAGAAAATGGGAGTGAATTCTGCCACAGTCAATTAGCTGTTGGTTGCCGGGCTGCACTGTTAGGAATGGTATCTAGGCTGAAAGACAGCTACAGATTTCCAGCATGGTCCGAGCTGAAGAGTGCACAGTATCAGCACTGCAGTGTTACTGCTAAATCTGGAAGTGACCTGTGAATGTATAGAATACAATAAAATCTTTTATTCTGGTTCATCTGCTAGTTTTTCCTTTTCAATTGGCTGCTGTTCTTCTGAATTTTGTCCCTTTGTTTAGCATAAAAAATAACCAACTCTTGCACTTGTGACTTGCAAATTATAGTCTAGACAGTATGTAATAGAAGATAATCTGAATTAGTAAGATTTTTTTTTTTTGCTAAAAGTATTCCATCTAAACAATTTCTAATTTTTGCAAAACAATATTTTGGTCACTAGCAGTCAAAAGCCTTCTAGGGCCAAAAATCCTTAAATCGAAGGCAAAATTGTGTGCATGTATAGTTTTCTAGGGGTGTAGTAAATGCTTTTTTTAAAATCAGGTTTCCAAAAGAGTTCACCAGCCAAATAAAGTTTGTAGTCACATAGGCTTGAGGTACAGGACATCAGAAGATGCTCCTTCAGCGTCCTTTGTGGGGAAGGGGGTGCAATGGGCATTTGGTTAGATACAGTGTTAATTTTCGAAACTTTACTTTCAGAAACAATACTTGACAAATTCATGAGTGCCTTAAATCAGGTTTAACTGTTTAGAAAAGACTAGGGGCCAAGTTAGGAGGGCAAAAGAGTGCTGGGGAGGGGTGTTCTGCCCATCCCCCGTGATAGTACAACCACCTACTTCCCTCACTGGTCTTTAACTGGTCAGGGCCTGAGAATTTACCATGTCGGGGGATCATTAGTGGACCCCAGAACCTTGCCTTACGGTGAGGACCATGCTCTGTCTCTGCTTCCTCTGTTCACAGCCTATCCCTTCCACCAGTATAGAGGGCGTGCTCCACGTTCAGCCTTTTATAATGCTGAAGTAACCAACTGAAGTATCACCTTGTTGAGATACGAATAGTAGAGTGGTTCTGTTTTTCCAGTAACTGTGCCAGCTGTGTTTTATTGAATACAGTTTCACCCTGGAAGAGGACTCTCGCAGTTCTGTAACTTTTAAGTCACTTTGCATTATTCAAACAATCTGATGAAGTTTTTTAGTCATTTGATTCAAAGGTCTCCACCCCTCAACACACACACACTGCCTGCTGGATGTGATGCTGTCTGCTTAGCAAGGGAAGGAGGCAGTGGTCAGCACTTCCGCTCCCCACTGGCTCGCTCTGCACTAGCTCTGTGGATGGTGGAAAAGGTAAGGAAGAGGGCAAAGAGCAGCCTCCTGTTGGTGGTGGTGAGGTCACTGTCACACACACGTGCATTCCACTATGGTTTATCACAGGATACTGAATCGTTCGTTGTGCTCTACAGTAGGATTTGTTGTTTATCCATTCTATATATGCCACTTAGCATCTGCTAATCCCAAATTCCCAATCCCTGCCCTACTCCCCTCCTTGGCAATCACCAGTCTGTTCTCTGTGTCCATGATTCTGTTTCATAGATAGGTTCATTTACGTCATATTTTAGATCCCACATCTAAGTGATACGGTATTTGTCTTTCTGACTTATTACGATTATTTCTAGTTGCATGCCTGTTAGTTTTATTGCCTCTGCCTCATAGGAAGTCAGAGAGAAATAACCTATTTTCCAAACACTGTGATCTTCCAAAAGGGGATTTCTTACCAGCTCTTTTGTCAACTTAGCTGGGGCAACTGACCTGCTGCTGCTGCAGCCACACCTCTCAGCAAGCCCTATGAGGAGATGCCTAGCTCCATGGCTTTCGGCTCTCTGCCTTTAGAAACCCAGTCTGGCTATCAAAACATAATCACTAATCTAGTCGACTTTCTTGACTCTGGTGGGGATGCACAGATCCCAGGAGTACTTCCTGCCCTGTATCCCACTCTTCCCCCACAGCAGACCACCTTGTTTCTCTCTTCAGCTCTCATCCTTCTGCCTTACATCCCTTTGTCCTGAGTGTGTCAAAAGCCCAAAGAAACAGGGTAGGGAGGCTGGAAATGACTTGGAGGAGTAAAAAGAGGGAGCAGGAAAACAGTACGAAGAGGAAGCTGGGAAGAATCAGCAGCAATCATTTTTGTTCCATTATACTCCTCCTCAGTCTAAGACTGGGTGGGTGGACAAGCCAGCCACTCACCTGTGCAGAAGGTGGGGCTCAGACTCAGAGCTTGTACCAAACACCCAAACCCTTCATTTTCTAAACTTGCTTTCCCATTGCAGGTTGGAAAGCAGGTGGGTTGGGATTCATAAAGCTATATTTTGTTCGCCTTTTGCTTGTTTTTTATTTCAAACAACATAGACTAACAGCACTTTATCTGTCTTGTTTGTGGTTGACTTTAGGAGGAGTCCAGAAATAGCTGACGGCAGGACTGCATTCCTTCTCAACAAATTCAAGGACCCAGACATTTTTCATTCTGTGGTAAGCAGAATAACAGCCCCCCAGAGATACCCGTTTCCTAAACTCCAGACCCTGTGAATATTTAGATCTTCCTGCCTAACCTTTCCTGTTCCTTCTGCCCTCCTGAGAAACTGTCATCTTCGAAAGTCAGTTCCCATGCTGCTTCCCTTCCTGGGAAGGGGAGGCAGGGCGATGCCAGTACCAAACTCCACCTACCCTTTATACATTCCATTAGAATCGTGAGTAGAGATACACCAGCTACTTGAGTCAAGCCTCTCATGTTACATTTTTGTGGCTATGATGACATATATACCTGCATATAAGCTCCAGGAGACAGGAGCCTGGTTTTATCTCCTGTACCACCGTCTCCCTGACACCTTACATAGGGCCTGACATTTAATAGGTACTCAGTAAGTTTTTGGATGAAGTAATTTTCAGCCTCTTCTCTAAATGATAAGTTTACCTCACCTCCCAGCCACTGTGCATTACTTGCAGTTACCCTTCTATACCATCCCTCCTCTTTGCCTCCCTCCATCTGTGGCCCAAAATGCCCTTTCCTATTACTTCTGCCCTCCTGAGCAACTGTCATCTTCGAAAGCCAGTTCCTACCCTGGTTCTCCCAAGCCGTGTGCTCCTTCAGGCTCCTGTAACACTGCGGATGTCAGGTTTCAGGCCTTCTTTCTGTCAATGCTACATTCAGTGTATCTCCCTCACTAGGCTGGGATACCTTCAGGGAAGGGACCCTGTGTGGATCAACTTGGTACCCCTGGGGCATATCACAGCACCTGGGCCTGAGTATCTGGTGACTAATAAGGATGCAGAGTGGTCCTGATGATTGTTGACACTAAAGAGAGAACAGCCGTATATCACATCTTTAAATTATCAGTATATCCTGGGCATACTGTACTAGATAATTGTTCTTGTTTGATGTCTCTTTCACTTCAGCTTTTTGAGTCTCCATTTCATCTGCTAAATGAAGAAAATACTCATGGGTTTAATGAAGATTGAGTTAATATGAGTATACTGTCTATTCTGGTGTCTATCACACATACATCACCCTGGCCTTCATATATAGTAGTTTTATTACTATGAATTATGGGCCCTGAAGAAGATCTGTGTTCGGTCCAGAATTGCAATTAAAGCAGCCTCCCCTCAAAAGGGGCATGTGCTGTGTTGTGTGCTTAGTCGTCCCGTCTTGTCTGACTCTGCGACCCAATGGAGAGAGGAGCCTGGCAGGCTGCAGTCCATGGGATTCTCCAGGCAAGAATACTGGAGTGGTTGGTGTTCCCTCCTCCAGGGGGTCTTCCCAACCCAGAGATTGAACCCAGGTCTCCCGCATTGCAGGTGGATTCTTTACCGTCTGAGTCACTAGGGAAGCCCAAGAATACTGGAGTGGGTAGCCTATCCCTTCTCCAGGGGATCTTCCCGACCTAGGAATTGAACCGAGGTCTCCTGAATTGCAGGCGGATTCTTTACCAGCTGAGCTACCAGGGAAGCCCCAAAAGGGGCTTACACATTCCATTTACTCTTCCAGAGACAGTGAAGCACTGAACTCTTGAGGACTAATTCCCATCCAAAAATGGTTAACATTTCTAAAATATTTTGATGCTTCAGTTGCCAGGAAATTTTGCATTATGGAGGAGTTTTTTTTTTCCTTTTTGGACAATGCAGTTCATTTTTATTTTTTCTGGCTGAAAGGGTTTTCTATTTATGTAAAGTCAAAAAAAGAAGTCCAAGAGTTACAAAAGAGTAGTTTAAGTGATTTATGCTTGGTTTCTAAATGCAACATATGTGTTTATACATAATTTAAAACTCAAAGAAAGCATGCTTATACAATTGTGACTTTAACATTTAATAACTCTGGATGCATACATGATGGAAACAGTCCATGACACCTGAAAATATCATTTATGGAACAGCGTACAACTCAGTGCTCTCAGCTTGGATATTACAACCATATTTCATAGAGCCTTGCTTGGTTTGATTTTCTCCATGTGGCTGATAATGGTCTTCGGTTGTTGGTAAGTGATTTTACAAATTTCATTTATAATCCTGGCCCTACGATTACCTAAGTACTGTTTCTGGCAAGTTAACATATATTATGCTCCAGTCATGTGTACCTTCAAAGCTACTGATGTGACTGACTGCCACAGGGGACAGTGTTAGTACTTTCTGTCTCCACTAGAATGACAGCCACCCCCACAGCAAGGGGCATGCTGTATTTCTAACAGTAGAAGTTTAACCTTACGGGGATGTGTGAACTAGTTTGACTTTCGTTCCAGATATGCCTCAAAAAAAAGAAAAATCTTGTCCTCCTCATAAGGGGGACTTTTGGCACATGGAGGCTGATGGGGAGCAGTAGGGAGAGCACTGGGCATGAGTCACACCTGGGCAATCTGCTCTGGTCTTCACTAGCTGTGTGACTCGGGCAAGCAAGATGACATGTCTGAGCCTCCGAGATCCTGACCAACAAGGAGACCAATACCCTCCTTCAGCAGGCTGTGGTGAAAGGACGTGGACTGCTGCCCTGGCACAGAGGTAGGAGCTGAGTAACACTGCCGAGAGGACAAATGCAGGCAACGCGGAAGACATCTCACCTGCAGCAGCTCAGGGCAGCGTGTGCCTGTGCCCACGGCGGGAACAGCATGACAGATTCACTGGTTGCATTTTCACAGGTTCACGTTTGCAAAGCAGGGCATCCTTCTCCACGTGTCTGAGAGTCAACATTCCCCTAAAACCCATCATGGGGAAATTCTGCATCCTCTTCCGTCCCCTCCCCGCCCCCAACAACACTCAAGGCAATGTCATACAAAACGAAACGTGCCATCTGCCAACCAGCAGAGGCGGAGCCGCCAATACTTTGGACCAGTTTAGCAGCCCTGTTCTGCTTCAGCCTCCCACACCCGTCTTCCCCAGGCACCAGAGCTGTGATTGATGCACAATGGGGCGGGGCGTGCTGGACAACGGTGCAGCCCCTCATGTTGTTTCAAGCCAGAAGGAAAATGTACTGGGAAGAGGCCACAGAAAAAGCCTGGTGAGCCCACACCTAGGGACACAGCTGGGGAAATAAATTAGCTACTTCTATTGCACATCTACCCACACAACAGGCCCGGGTCTAAATCTCCTCTCCCTCCAGCAGCTCAGAGGCGGCCCCGGGCTCCCCGAGAGCCATCTCCACTGACAGGCTCCTCTCCAGGTTCTCCAGCTCCCGGCGCACCTCCTCCATGAAGCCGCCATCTTCATACACATCGGGGGCCTCTCTGGGCACCAGGCTCTCCCCGTCCTCATCACGGCCCCCGACAAAGGTGGGCTTGCACACGTACACCAGGCTGTGGCTGTGGAGGGAGAAATGGGGAGCCCTCAAACTAAGGCCCCGCCCGCTGTGTGACCCCAGCCCAACTTCCCCTAACCCCTTGCCTTCGAACACGCTGATGGAGCGACACCTGTGAGCAGGTGTCCTCAAAGGGCAGCTCTCCCGTGTCTAGCGCAGGTCTGTCCTCCTGTGACTGACCCGCTGGGGCAACCCCAAGGACTCCAAGGTCTGACAGCTTACAGCCCGCTGCCCGCCCAGGCCCCCAGGCAGAAGCAGCCCCTGAGAGCTCACCCGCTGTGCCCGTGGGGAGCCCTGGGCCTCGTGGGCTGGGCCCAGAGTTCTATCTACCTGCCCAGCCACCCTGGATTCTGCTGGGAAAGAAGGCAGAGCAGTGGCCGCTGAGTGAGACGCACACTGAGAAACCAGCTTCCAGCAGGCCTGATGCCTCGCGTCCCTCCGCGGCCTCTAACTGCTGGCTGCTCTCCTGGGCCCCCCTCCTGCCTCTCTGGCTGCACCTTCTGTCTCCTCTGCCCTCTTCTTCTCTTGTTGTCGTCATGATGGGCCTGGGAGCCCTCCCCACCCAGTCTTTTTTTAAGGGCATCTACCCAGGAGGCTTCAGCTCCCCACGTGGATGAATCCAAATCTGTACCCTGGCCATACTCCTGAGCCCTCATTCTAGAGGTCGCCATTGGGCCCTCCATCTGGAAAACCCAAGGACACTTCAAACTAAACCTGTCTTAAATCCACATCTCCCCCCAACTTCTGCTCCTGGGTCCCCACTGGGTGGCACCTCCTCTGCTCTCAGCCCTTGACAGGAAGGACAGGTGGGACCTCACCTATGGGGCTGGCAGAGAAGGCCACTGGCACATGGGCACCGGTCCAAAGCTCCATCGGGCTCCAGCTCCCAGGTGATGAGGTCCAGAAGCCGGCTGGCAGGGTCGTGGCAGAGTTCACCCTCCACGGGCAGGGGTGTGCACACAGGGAACAACAGACCTAGAACCGGTGGAGAGTCACCTCTGCGTGCCCGGCACCAGGCAGGCACCAAGAGAAGGTCAGAGAAACGCGGTGCGGCCCCCCACCTTCCACTTCCTAAGTAGAGGTTAGGATTGAAGACACGGAGTGGTAGGAAACAAGAATAGCAGCATGGGCTCAGGAGGGAACAAGCTGAAAAGGCTTGAGCAGTTAGGACTGCCTGCAAGAGATGGGCTTGTGCTGGGTTTTGAGGCCAGAGGTCTGAAGAAATTAAGACTAGAAAAGGGCATTGAAGTATTTTTGGACAGGCAGGAATTACTGCAACCAAATACATATATATGTGTTCAAAGAAAAACAATCTGGAAGGATATAGGCAAGGTTTATCTGTACCTTCTAGTCTTCCTACATTGAAAATATATTTGTATAATTAAAATATGAGAAGTATATATGTGTGTGTGTGTATATATATATAAAGAAACAGAAATAGAAAAAAAAAGGGGGGTGGGTACACAGCCAAGGCCTGAGGCTGAGCTGGTGAGAAAGGTTGAGGCAATGAGATTCCCAAAAGACCCGAGGAGTGAGTGGAGAGAAAAGGAGGTCAGGTAAGCTGGACCCAGCGAAGGCCTTGGAAGGCCAACAGAAGGGTCTAGCTGAAGTGACAGGACAGGAGCAACCACCGCTCCCAGAGGAATGCTACCAGCGAGCCATGTCCCTGAGGAACCCGCTGGGGCAGCGGGCTCCGCTGGACGGGGGTGGTGGAGGGGCTGGGGGAGCGCTGAGCCCGCCTCCCCGGGGGCAGTGGAAGATGGGGCCACTGGCAGGAAAGTGGGTGGGCCTGGGGATGACGAGCAGGCGGGGTCTGCCCTCATCCACACATCCGGGGGTGTCCCTCCCTCAGGCTCATGCGTCCTGAAAGAATTTAGTTTCTAGGCATCACGGCCCCCCACCTAAAAAAGAGACGGGGACACAGAGAGCTGGCCTTTGGCCCCAGGCAGAGGTCGTGGGGCTGGGACACATACCAATGAGTACTGGGGACCCTGCCCAGGAGGGGGTCCCTGAAAAGGTGTGATGGCGTGGACAGAGCCCCAGGAGGCCCGGTGTGTTGGCGCTTGGGAGAGGGCTTGTCCAGCGCCCAGTGGGGAGCCCGCGCACCTCTCTGGAAGGCACAGCACAGCCCCGGCTGGCAGTCCCTCTGGTTGTCACAGATGGTCCCGTTGCTGCCTGCGGTGGAGGTTTTGGTGCAGCGACCCCACACGCACAGCTGGTCTCCGCAGCACTCGCTGTCTCGGGTGCAGAGCTGCAGAAGGAGGGAAGATATACGATCCAGCTGCTCACAGACCTGGGGGAGCCCAGCCTGTTCCTACTCCTGATCCTGGAGATAGCACAGGTCAGCTAATCCACATCCTCCTCCCATTACAGGCAGGAGGAAACAAAGCTCCTAGTTCTGGGGGCCTTTTAGGGATGCCGAGGGGGGCAGAGATGAGAGCTGGGCTGGTAGAGGGAAACATGGCATCTGCAGGAGTCCTACGCAGCTCGAGATTTTACAAAGGGTAGTCACATCGTCTCGGTTCCCCCACAGACTTGGACCTCGCTTCCTTTTATTAGGTAGGAAGATGGCTTATGGCCCACAGACACAGGCAGCAGTGTGAATCTGACTGCCTGACTAAACTAAGGCCCAAGCCTGGGCAGCCCCGTGGATGGGCGGGCCCTGGGTGCCTCGGCCCTGGAGCCACACAGAGAGTGTGGCACCCAGCAGCCACCCAAGCACAGGTAGGGCCAGGTGGGGCAGCAGGAAGCCCTCGACTTCCTAAACTTGTTATGAGGGAGGGAGGGAGGGTTAGTTGCCCGGTCATGTCTGACTCTTTGGGACCCTGTGGACTGTAGCTCACCAGGCTCTTCCATCTATGGGATTCTCCAGGCAAGAATACTAGAGTGGGTTGCCATGCCCTCCTCCAGGGGATCTTCCCAACTGAATCCACATCTCCTGTGTCTCCTGCATTGGCAGGTGGGTTCTTTACCACTAGCGCCACCTGGGAAGCCCTATCAGGCCGTGTGATTGCCTTAATAACAGAAAGGACAAGAAAGCCTATATATGGCCTGGTCCAAAGCATCTGTTGGGCAGAGGGAGTCTCTCTTCCCTGGCTTCCTGCTTCTTGGTGGAACCTCCATCTAGAATATGCTCTGGCTTCTTTGTGGGCCCCCTTCTAACCCCTCAGAGCAGACTGGGAGGAAGACATGGGGAGTGGGTTTCCCCTTCCCTGCCCAAGGGCTGCCCTGCTGTTGCTTGCTGGGATGGGTCTTCCCCAGGGAAGGGACGAGGTGGGGCCTCCTCCTCAGCCCTCTCTCCCCATCTCTGGTATCTATGAGGCAGGCGATGGGGCCAGAGATCACTAGGCAGGCAGGGTGGCAGCATGTCTGCAGACGGCTTCCTGATCACCCCAGGAGTCAGCCCTGCCGGGCACCATGGACTGGCTCTTTCAAGTGTAGACAGGCTGGGGCCCTTTAGGAGGCTTTCAGGAAGCCCAGCTGAGAACCATGGGCTGCTGGCCTCCTCCCCCAGGTGCCCTTGCCTGGGCCCCCATGGCTCAGGTGCTGCTGCCCCGGGGTCTCTGGGCACACTCACTGTCTGCTGGTCCCGGCACGGCTGGCAGGAGTACTCGAAGCTGGAAAACTGGCAGTACCTGCTGGGCCCGCAGTCCTCGTCAATGATGCACTCCTAGGCGGGGAGGAGGGAGCAGCTTCGTCAGTGATGGGCAGACCAGCTGACCCATGAGCCCTGGAAGGGGCAAGCCCCAGTTTATCCCAGGCTCAGCCTGCGGGAATGGCCTCCAGGATGGCGGGGCCCTCACCCACCCAGCACGCCCAGGCCGCTGCCCTGCAGGGTGCCGCGCCCAGCGCACAGAGTGGAGTCTGTGTACAGCCCTCCCCCTCACATACCCGCGGCGGGAGCACAAAGACTCTGGGCCATTCTTCAAGGCAGAGCAGATGGATTTAATAAGAAGAGCTAATGAGCTCCAGGCTCAGGCGGCTGCACAGGAGAGGCTGGGGTCCAGGCCCAGCAGACCCCGGCTGATAGTGAGGGAAAGGGCTGCAGAAGCTGTGCAGCGGGGTGGTGCAGGGGGCCCTCCTGGGGGTCCTGGTTTGGGGTCCAGGGCTGCCTGGCAAGGAGGTGCCAGTGTTGAAGGAGGAGGGTGTGTCTGGCACCCAGCCCTCCAGCCCAGGTGCCTTCTCAAGGCTGCCAGCCCTGCTTGGCAGGAGAGAGAGTGAAGAAAGGGAGAGAAGGCATCTCACCCCGAGGCCCAGAAGAGGGAGGAGGCCACAGGAGAGGCCGCTGTGGCCCAGTCACCTGTCACTGCAGGAGCATGGCTGCTTTAGCTCCAGACCTGCTGTCAGGCTCAGGCCTGGGGACTGGCAGCTTCCGAGGGAAAGAAGGGCAGAGGAGGTGAAAGGCCTCGGATCAACCACTGACAACCCCTCATGGTGGCATCCCCGGTGGGCTCCGTGTCCCTGACCTCCCTTCATGACTCTACCACCAGGCAGCAGGGAGGGGTTACTTGCCCCACGCTGCCAAGCTGGAAACTGAGGCTTGGAGGGCAAGGGTTCCCCCAGGACAGCACAGTATTCAGGGTAGGGGCTCCCCTCCACCACCAGCCCTTGGCTAAGGGGGCTTAGGGCTCCTGATGTGGCCATCTGAGACCCACGGAGAGAAACTCTACTGAGGCACGTGTTCTGGGACCCCAGCAAACCTTATGAAAGGTCGAGGGGAGGGAGGGACCTGCCTTCTTCTGCCTGGGCATGCGCCATGCTGAAAGCAAGCGTGGAGCCAGACCCAGAGAGGCCCAGATGAGCAGGCCCTGGCCTGAGTGCTCTTGAGCTGAGGTACCTAGGGCTAGTGGGTGTGGACAAGAGCCTGTGGACAGGGTCTTCTAAGGACTCCCCCAGGGCGAGAGCATAAATGCAAGCCTAGGGATCCGCAGGGAAGCTATGGCCAGGCAGCCCAGGGGATGAAGCTCTGTTCCTGGGAGTGACAGGTGTGCACTGCAGGGCTGAGAAGGGCATTCAGTGCAGGGCAACTGTAGGTTTGGCTCCTGCACAGGACAGCTGTAGCCCTGGCCTGGCACTGACCCCCAGCCTGGAACACCCCAGAGCACAGGTCATGCTTCTGTTCACCAAGCAAGGCTCACCCAGCAGAGAGGACCATCAGTCCCACTGGACACCATCTCCCCGCAGTCGCTCTGAGGGATGATGAGCAGGAGGCCAGCCTGGGGACATGGGGCAAGTCACCCGCATGTGCCAGGCTCTGCGTCACCGGGGGCTCCAGCAGGGGCCAGGGCTCTGACACCTCTGAATAAGTGCAAAGTGATTTGAATCTCTTCTGTCACTTCTCAAAAAAGTGTAACCAAGCAGGACCCTCTGGGGCCTCCCTGGGACAGACCCCCATCCCCTGTCCTCTGTTTGCCTCTTGTTGGTAGAAAAACTTTAGCCTCTTCAGGCCTTCCCTGAGTTCCAAAGAACAGATTTAATCAGAGAAGTGAGAAAATGCAGAGCCATAGGAAAACACTCAAGCAAGACAAACTAGTAATGGTTTAGCCATTAAACAAAGTTTGGGACCTTTAGCTCCTCCTCCAGGACTACAGACAATATTCAGAGCCATAGCCTTCAGCTGCTTGACAGACACTAAAACCCCCACCAGGTGGAAGAAGTTACCCGTATGCCGACCACAAACACACAGACCCCAGAAGAGCTGGGACCAGAAGGTTGATGATGGTGACTCCTGATTACCTCGCCACCAACCAATCAGAAGACTGTCCATGAGCTGATCAAACACAGGTGCAACTCTCTCCCTCTTCTTGTCTTGAAAAACACTTTCCTGTGCTCTAGAGCAGGTTCTTATTAGTTATCTATTTTATATATAGTAATGTGCATTTGTCAATCCCAAACTAATAAGAACCTGCTGTAGAGCATGGGCGACTCCACTCAATACTCTGTAATGGCCCATATGGGAAAATAATTTTTTAAAAAAAGAGTGGCTGAATGTAAATATATAACGGATTCACTTTGCTCTACACCTGAAACTAACACAACATCATAAATCAACTATACTCCAATAAAAATTAAAAGCAAAAACCCGTCTCTGAAATCCATCAGGGAGGTCAAGTCTTTTGTGCTCTAGCCACTGGTACCCCCTGCTTGACCTTACAACAAATGCTGCACTTTCCTCCACCACAACCTGGTGTCAGCAGATTGGCTTTACTGCATGTGGGCAAGCAGGCCCAAGTTTGGTTCAGTAACAGAAAGAGAGCACGCTGCCCATCACCTGCAGAACGACCTAAAACTGCTCTTCCCTGTGTCTCCCCAGAGTCCCACTCATCTTGGCTCCACCTCCCACCCACGGCTCCGCCCATGGCTTCCATCACCATGGCAAGCGCAGCAGCTCAGCAGGCAGGGTCTGCCTTTCAGAAGGAGTCACGCTTGTCCCTGGCTCCCAGCACAGCAACCTAAAAAGGTCAGCAGGCCACCACTGCTGTTCTTACTGGTGAGAAAACTGAGTCTCAGAGACGGTGGAAGAGCCTCCTGAATCAGGGGCTGAGCAGGGGGCAGGGCTCTCAGTCTGTGTGACCCCAGAGTCCATAAGTAAAGCACTCAGCCACCGTGCCTTCCTCGACACAGACTCAACTCAGCCAGTTCAACCAGAAGCATCTGACATATTTTCCAAAACAGAGTAGCAAGAACTTGGTGTGGGAGTGAGGGAGAGAAAAGCAGAGGGCCCACAGGCACCAAGGCTCTTCTCTGGACCGGGCTACATTTTGAAGCACTGAGATGCAATCGTGACTATGAGAAGGCCCTTGCCCTCAAAGATTTATCATTTATAATTGAATGATAAAGAAGGGTAAGAATAGAAAACTTACTACCAGAGAAACTAGTTTGTTTTCCTCACAAAGAAAAGATATTTGACCTCACCAATAACCAAGAAGACACCACTTAAAAGAGCAGGGTATCATGCTTTCGCTTAGAGCAGAAACAAAAAGGCTGATCCTGTTTGCACCCCTGCACAATGTCCACACCCTCCTCCCTGGGAGCTGTGGACAAGTCATGTTACACGGCAAGGGGATAAAGTCATGGGTGGAATGAAGCATGCTAATCAGCTGACCTGATGTAAGGAAAGAAGCCCAGGTTTTGCAGGGGCATCCAGCGTAATGGTATGGGGCTTTCTGCATGGCAAGGAGCAGCAGAGTCAGTGTCAGAGCAAAGCCATGTGCAAAGACCCCACCCACCCAGCCATCTAGACCTCACTGGCACTGAACATGGATGTGCCCTGGGCCACGGATCACTCTCTCTCTCTCTAGACCTTCCAGAAGGACCACAGCCCGGTCAACACTTTGATTTCAGTCCACCCTTGGACTTCTGACTTACAGAACCGTAAGATAATAAATTCCTGCTGTTTTTAAACCACTAAATATATGATAGCTTATGATAGTGGATATGATAGCAAGGAGCTCAAACCAGTCAATCATAAAGGAAATGGTGAATATTCACTGGAAGGACTGATGCTGAAGCTCCAATACTTTGGTCACCTGATGTGAAGAGCCAACTCATTGGAAAAGACTCTGATTCTGGGAAAGACTGAAGGCAGGAGGAGAAGGGGATGACAGAGGACAAGATAGTTGGATGGCACCACCGACTTAATGGACATGAGTTTGAGCAAACTCCAGGAGATGGGGAAGGACAGGCAGGCCTGGCATGCTGCAGTCCATGGGGTTGCAAAGAGTCGGACATGACTGAGCGATTGAACAACAACAACAAATACGACTGAACAACAACAAATATACAATAAGTTGTGATAGAAGCGATAGGAAACTAGTATAATATCCGATGTGGGTAGGGATTTGAAAAACTGAGCATTGCCAGATGGTAATTTGCGGGTTATTAAAATTGAAGTAGATATGCTTTGCAGGCAAATTCATCTGCATCTATCAAAAACGTAAATGCATACAGATCCTTTGAGAGAGTATGTCCACTCTGGTGGCTATCCTCAGAAACACTCATCCATCCATATGTGCAATATCCGAGTACAGGGATGTTTCAGGCTACACTGGTATAATATTTACAATCCAGAAATAACGGAAATGCTCAATAAGAGGGGACTGATTAAATTACTGTACAACCATTTCAAGGGAAAGTGGCACCAGGCAGGCACTAAAAAGGATGAGGGAGTTCTTTGCACTGTGATGTTTACAATCCATCAGTAAATAAAACAGACAAGTGTAAGCAGCATGTAATCCCACTTCTGTAAAGCAGAATAACTGTGTAGGACGCGTGTCTGGACCCAGCACAGTGCCTGGCACATGTGGGCACCCGATGGATGTATGGCGAGTGGATGGAACCCCTCGTACATTACCGGAGCAAACCGGCCTATAAAATGCTGACTGTCAGCAATGATTTGGGAAACCGAAGCAAGAAAACATGCACATTCCATTAATTTGATTCCTCATTCTCCAATAATCCTATATGGAATTTTCACTGTATACTTTCTCTTCCAGATCTTTAATTAAAAAGATAATGAGCTGAGAATCTCCTGGTGGAAGAGTGGTTAGGACTTGGTGCTTCCAACCCCTTGCATCGTGGCAAAAAAAAAAAACCCAAATAAACCAGCTAAGACCCTTTCCTGTTCACAGCTCTCCATCAAGAAAAGAACAGGTTCATCCTCAGGAATATCTTCCTTTCCCTGAACTGACTCCTATGCAGAACAAAGCAATCCCTGCAAAGTCACAGCAAAGCAATTAATTTTTTTTCTACATACGGAAAATTTTTCAGCATGGAACTTTGCCAAACACTTCTGAAAAATCCAAATACACTAAAGAGATGGTTTCCTTTGCTGACATGTTTCTGCTACCTCCAGGGGCTCTGGCAGGTTAGTTCAGCATGACTGCCCCCCAAGAAAGCACAGTGCTCTGTTAATGGTCTGCCAGCTCGCTTGCTGTGGGTGTGTATTTCCAGCAGCCTCTAGAAATGCTCTTTGAGAACTGTGATCATACTGGAAACCTTGGAACTTCAAACTGTGAAGAACCCCTAAAGGCCACAAGAGCAGAAACAGAATTCTGGTTTTGCCACTTCATAGCTGTGACCTATCTCACGGCGCTGTGGTGCTGAGTTCGTGGTCTGTTAATGTAGCCATAGCAACAAAAGACAGGGCATCCTAACTCCATCGTAGCCATAGCAACAGAAGACTGGAGATCCTAATCCCCCCAGTGCCTGATTTCCCCAGGGATCCCCCTTGCCAGGGGACTTGCTGTCAGCAGAAAGGCAGGTCTAAACAACAGGGGCTGATGCCTCCACCAACAACTCCCTATCTTGACCCCTCCCAGCACTTGGGCATTTCACGCCTAATCCTGACCAGTCTCTATCCACAGAGTGTAACTAAGAGTAGGCAGCTGCCTGGACCACTTGTAGCAGTGAAGCGTCTCAGGCAGAGTGGCCTCTTTTTGTAAGACCAGGCTCTCCATATGGTAGGCTGTAAGTTGGGGTCTCTCCTGAGGACCCCTTAGTGGTAGGGGGCAGGGTCCCACCTTCCTTGGTGTTAGAGACCCAGGAACAGGTCAGGTTCCCCTGCCTAAAACAGAATTGAGTTGGATGGGAGGGGAAGACATGGGCTGGTGTTCCCAGAGCCAGGCTTGATGTTGAGAAATCCAGGATTTTATTATTTTTAATAATTCTAGTTTCTTTTACCAGTGCTCAATGGCTATGTTCATATTTGGGCAGTGGCTTTAAAGGCATCTCAGTACTCAGCTGGACATAGCGTGGCTGAAGAGGTGAGTTCTGAAATGAGAGGCCCGTGAGTGGGGAGAGAGGCTCAGCTGGGACCTAACAGGTGGTGGATGTTCTGGGTTCAGGGTATCTCTCAGGTCACTGGGTCTGCAAAAGAGGCTCCATGCTACACCCATGAGGTGAAATTAAAGATGCAGCATGAAGGGTCATCCAAGTACGGCAGAGCAGGTGGGATGAGGTGCTGGGCCAAGGGGACAAGCTGAGCCCACACCAGCCGCCCACAGCACCCGAGCACCAGCCCCAGGCACCGTGGGGCCATTGCTGCCGCCACCCTGCACCACTTCTCCTGAATCCCCCCAGCATGGGCCTTAGAATCCACACTTCCCAGACGTGGAAACTGAGATTTAAGGTGAAGAATCTGCCCGGGGTCACCCAGCCTAGATGTGGCATTGTGAGATCAGACCAGTGGGTCTGACCTTAAAGACAGGATCTTTCCGTCTCCTCCTGGGAGGATCACCCTTCTTCTCTCCCTTCAGCACCGACCAGTCTCCTGATCCTCAGTCCCGGCTTAGCAGAGCCGGCCTGGGACAAGGCCTGGGCCCCACACATCGCCAGAGACAGGAGGCAGGAACTCAGGGCCAAGGCCACGGGCGTCTGGGCCTCACGTCACAGAACCAGCTTCTTCGGCGGCGGCTCTGGTCCTGGCCACTCCCTGTCTGTCCCCGTTCCTCCCTCCCATCCTGGTGGGGAAGCCTGACAAACAGCCCAGAGGCCTGCCGTCAGGGCGGATGCCACTCGGGGAATCGGGGCTTTGTTGCTCTGAGGACGGAGCTATATTTAGAAGGCTCTGGCCAGAGGCCTACACAGCACTCAGCTCAGATGCCGGCGGGGAGGCCGGGAACATGCTGGAGATTTGGCAGGATGCTGGGCCAGGAAATGGCCCTGGGGCTTCAACACTATCATGAAATAGTGGAAAATGGCGGAGGAGCCATCCTGCGTCTTTGAGTTTCCATTTCGGAGTTTACTCAGGGAGGCAAAGGAGGAAAACAGCACAGGAACCCTGCGAGGCTCCCCTGGCTTCTGTGTGGGTGAGCGAAGCGGCACAGCATCTCGGACCCGCCTGCCGTTTGGCTTCTGTGTGGGTGAACGAAGCGGCACAGCATCTCGGACCCGCCTGCCGCCGCACTTCGCTTCTCACGCTGGCCAGGGCATGCTGCCTGCAGTCCTCGGGAATCCAGACTCTCCTGCATCATGAGACCTGAAGGAGGAGGCCCCTGGGGACCCTGCAGGGCCGTCCACAGCCTCCTCTCAAGCCCAGGGCTCTGAGAAGTAGGGGAACAAGCCAGGGCACATGAAATGAGGGCGCAGGGGACCTCCACCAGCTGAAACTCTCTGGCCCTTGGAGCGTCTCCCACTCCAGCAGGGAATGTTCAGAGAGCACCTGCTGTGTGTCAGCACCTGCTGGGGCTTCCATGGCTCTCTCTGTCCCCACAGCCCCATGAGGTCACTTCATGTTCCCCAGCACGTGCCTGGAGAAGTGGAGTTGTCCTTCAGTTGAAAATACATAGATAAAGCGAAGGCCAGACTCCACTTCGCAGGTGAGGAAACCGAGGCTCAGAGCCCAAACTCATCAACATAACTGGAAACTCTAAGATTTAAACTCTAATCCATCAGACCTCCAAGCTGAGACTCGCTCCTTCCATTGCACCCTGTTGCCTCTAAATGCACAGGTATGGATCGCATTATGCTCCCCCCAAATTCACACGCTGAAGTCCTGATCCCGAGTATCTGGACTTGGGATACCGCCTGTCCTGTCAGTAAACAAAGGATGCTGCAGCCGTCAAGCCATCACATGACAGCCGCCCCGAACCGTGAGCCAAACCAAAGGGGCTGCCCAGGGCCAAGCCCTCAGCCCCACCCCCAGCTGTGATCCCTGAAGGAACTCAGGATGGAGACAAACCGAAGGGGCTGCCCAGTGCCAAGCCCTCAGCCACACCCCCAGCTATGCTCCCCGAGGGAACTCGGGGTGGAGGAAGCAGGACATTAACTGCAGGTAGCTGAGGTGCACATCAAAGGAATGACTTCAGTGAACCCAGACTCTTTCATCTTCTCATACACAGAAAAGCACTAAATTCCTTAACATGAGATGTCTGGCTTTCTTTAATTAATATTCATCTTTTGATGTTCTGACTACCTGGTCTTTGTTACAAAAACTCCTATGCACCCTGGTTCCCCCTACTCCAACCTTGCCTCTTCAGAACAATCCCTCAGAATCATCTCAGGGTCCCATCTCCCAGGCTTGACGTCCTCAGAACGCTCACGGAATGACACGAAACTCTCACCCTGCAGGTTGTGCTTTTCAGCAGACACATCTCAGAATGTGACCGTATTTAGAAACAGGGTCAGTGCAGATATAATTACTTAAAATGAGGTGACTAGGGTGGGCCCTAGTCCGATATACCCAGTGTCTTAACCAAAGGGGGAAATTCAGGCACAGAGATAGACACTGGGGGAAGGCAGATATTGTGAAAAATGGAGAGAAGATGGCCATTGACAAACTGCTCCCTCCTGGCCCTCAGAGCACCCTCCTCAGCCAACACCTTGACTTCGGGCCTCCAGCCTCCTGAGCTGGTAGACCACACACTTCTGTTGAGTCATCTGGTCACCCAGCTTGTGGTTCTTTATTCTGGCAGCCCTAAGAATCTTACACCCACAGCCCCCAACAAGCCTGTGGCCAAATCTCCTCTCTTCCAGACCTTCCAAACATGTCCAGCCTCTGTTGCTGAGCTTCCAATCTCCCTGGGTGAGGTGACGGAGGGGATGGGGTCGGGGGAGACACTGCTTGTTCTGAAGGATTTTGACTCCAGCAACCAGAATAAGGCCTCCTGGCTGAGCCCCCATCAGCCAGGAAGTCCTGGCTGATTTGGATGGATGCTCTTCTCCTGGCCTGGGGTGTGGGGTACTGATACTGAGCCCTGAATGCTCATGGGATGCGAACACAGTACAGTCTGAGATAAACGAACATCCCCTCCAGCCGCAGGGCTGTTCTCTGACCCCCAGCCCTCCTGAGCAGAGAGACAGGCCCACAGAGAAAAGCAGACCATGGTCACAAACTGTCCTGCTGTGCCCAGGATGGAGGTGCTTCTCAGGACATAGGCCCTGCGTTGCCAACACTGAGAAAGCCCTGTGGCACCTGTGTACCTAGGGTGGCATGACGGGGGGAGACGCAGGCTTTGGGGCCCAAGTCTGGATTTGAATATGGGTCCACTTACAAGCCGGGTGATCTTGGGCAAATTTCTGGGCCTCTGTTTCCTTAACTGGACAATGGAGAACCTCAAGAGGTTGCTGGACAGATGAAAAGAGATAAAACGGCACGTGCTTGGAAAAGCGTCTGGTCTTCAAGACTCAACCCACCGGGCTCAGCTCTGTTTACAAAGCTTAACTCATTGCAGGAGCTCAAAAGGTGACCATGGGAAGGCTTAAGTGAGCTTTGAGCTTAAGTTCGGGCCGGGGGATCTCATTCTACAGCGAATACCTTCCTATTGAAAAGATCCAGGATGTCAGGTGCGGCCAGGGCGCTCAACCCGTCACCGTGAGACAACCTTCCGCTTCACCCTGGAGGAGCCCTTGGCTACGGAGGAGATACAGGCGAGGAGGACAGGTGTACAGAACTACAAAGGGGCCAGGGATACAAGTGGGCATGCAAGGGGCTGGGAAATACACGGTTCAATTTCACCCTGGGTGCTAGGCATTGTCTTCCAAAGTGAGCAAGAGAAGCTCAATTTTACAGACGAAACCAAGGCAGTGAAGTCACTTGCAGAGGTCATGGGTAAGAAGTGGTAGGGAGGGCCACTCAAGCCCAGGAGTTCCACCGACCCCAACCCAGAGCTCTCGGGAGATAAGAGCAGACCCCAGGAGCCCAGGCAGAGAGGCAGGAGGGAGACGTGTGGGGCAGGAGGCCTCTGGGGGAGGCGGGGAGCCGCCAGCTCTACCTCCAAGGGAAGGCAGGGTTCCCAAGTCTGGGCCCCTGGTGTAGGTGCCTGTATCGTGAGAAGTGATGCTGAGAGCCTGCAGCAGGCAGTCAGCATCACTTCTCACGATTCATTCTACAGGGTTTCCCAGTTCCCCAGCATCCTTCTGCGACCAGAGCCAACTGCAGGAGCCTGTAAGACTCCTGTGCCATTTGTCTCCAGCACAGTGGGCCCCCAGCCTCTCCTGGATGCTGCCTTGGAGACTTTCAGCCAGCTCAGGGCAGGCAGAGGCCACAGACCTCACCCAGGGCTCTGGTCTGGCCCACAACACAAAGACCGCCCTGCCGAAAAGCACGGGCCAGAGCCAGGAGCCAACGCCAGCTGTCACTGTCCTAAGCCCTGGCGTCTGCAAAGGCCTTGGGGCTCCTGGCACTGCTCTGCCAACCTCTCTTCCCCAACCACACAGCCCGTGAAAGAGGAAAACACGGCCCCACTGGGCTGGCAGGCCAGGTGCCGAGAGCCGCACGCTTAGGCCCTCCGTGCCCGCGTCACTCAGGACCTGGGCCCCGAGACCTCCCCTCCTCCTGCCCCAGCACCCCCACCCTGGGCCCTCAGGGGAGACCTTCACACCCGCAGGTCTTCAGGATGGAAAGCAGGTATTCCAGACTGCAGCCAGGACAGGCCACAGAGTTGGCCAAGCCTACACTCCGGGAACTAACCAACACATTCTTTCAGCCTGAGCCACGTTTCCTCTGGAGAACTTACAACCATATCTAATTCCAAAAAAGCTTCTAATTCACCTGTCTGAGTTGTGTTTAACCAATGGAGTGCTGCCACCCGCCACGGTTAGAAGCAGTCAACTGAACCTCTCACCCTCTCCCCAGCCACGTTTCTGAGGCTTTGAGTTTGCATGGCCTGAAAAAAAAAGACTCTGAATCAGTCCTGACCTTCACCCAAGGCACACGGGACACAGTTAGTGCAGAAGAAACCTGTGGCCCAACTCATCAGAAGCCTACTCATAATTGTTCTGAAAGCTGCTCCAGCAGACGGACCTGGAGAATGCTGAGGTCGGACTAATTCAATCAATGACAAATCGGAGGAGACCGGCGGCCCTCCAGGCCCGGGGAGCAGCCAGACTGCATCTGTGATGGTGACATAATAACTAAGTGTGACAAGGGCAGAGGTGGATAAAAAACAGGTGTGTCCCCCTGTGACCTGAGACAGGGGGGCCCGGAGTCCCTTCACGGGGAGATCTCCACCCTGCCTGCACCAGGCAGACCTAGAAAGGTGGACTGCCCCTGGCTGAAATTTCCACTCACCCAGCAACCCTTAGATAACCCACCCAGCTCCCCAAGACCCTGACACCAGATGGGAGGACCCTGCCACTGGAAAGAGATGCTCCTCACCCCTGCAAACTAAAAACTGCACATCAGTGAGGTCCGAGCTCAGCAAGAGGGCCAAGGATGTCCAGTGTCTGGATCTGCAGGGCTCAAGCATCATGGACTCTGGATTATTCACCCAGGTGTGAGTTCCCACGAGAAGGTCTCTCTGAGGATACTCTATCTTGTAACTCACAGTCTCTCCAGCTTCCCTGCCAACCATGACCCGAGTCCAATCTCTGCATGGCACACAGTTCCCAGCCTGCTTTCCAGTCCAGGTTCCTTATCTCCTCGAGGCCCAACTTTGACCCCTGCTTCTTGAATGCCCTCACCCCCAAACTCTGCCAATTCATCTTCAAGAAGCAGCACAGTGTCTCCTCTTCAGAGACCTTCCTGACCCTTCCCAGTGGGTAGTGAGGGCCTGTCTCCTGGGTGCCCCCCACTCCCAGCATCCACCCCAGTGAAAGTTGGGTGGAAAGAGGATGACGTTCAGGTTCCAAAGACCAGCAGGCATTTATAAGACTTGCTGAGCCTAATAGTGGAAAAGCCAAGATTCAAGACTCAAGCTGGGGGTGGGGGGTGGGTTCTAGTGTCTGTAATTGGCTTTTCTCTCTGAGGGATGACCCCGTCCAGCATCAGCCCTGGTGACCGGTGGCTGGCTGGTCTTTGGTGTCTCTAGGCAACCCAAGGTGGGTCATCATGACTCAAATTTCCAAAGCTCTCTTAAACGTTTCACTTGAATCACCAGCCTCATCTCACCAGAGCACTTCCAGCATCTTTGCACTGTTTCTTGAAATAGGTAGTTGGAACAATAGAAAGGGCAGTCACCTCAACCATCCTGTCTACCCTCGAAGAGCACCTAGGCTCACTTTTAACAGATCGGGTGCGGTGAGGCTGTGTGACTTTCAGGGTTAGGTCACAGGCAATACAGCCTTTCCTTGGCTTGTCCCCTCTTCAGATGCTTGCCCTCTGAACCAAGGCTCTATGCTGGGGGGATGCCCTGGCTATGTACATGGAGAAGCCACAGCACCATGAATGTCCCAGGCAACAGCCAGAAGCATACATGTGAAGAGTATCTAGAAGATTCCAGCTTTAGCCACTAAGTCATCTGGCTTCAAGCCAGCGCTCTCAGACTATGGAACAGACATGAACCATCTCACCATACCTGTCCAAATTCCTAGCCCCTAATCCACAAGCATTCCATGGCATGGTTGTTTGACATCACTGAGGCTAGGGTAACCCGAGCAACCCTCTTGGGGGAGAAGATGGGCCCTCCTAGCCAGAGGGATCTGGGTGTCATAGGAGATCTCCCAGGAGCTGGCTGCAGGGAGTCATGATAGGAGTGTTTATAGGAAGGCACGTCCTGGTTCTTGTTTCCATAATCTTTTTTTTTTCTGCTGTGCTGGGTCTTTGCGTGGACTCTTTGTTGCGGCATGCAGGCTTCTCAAGTTGAGGTGTGCGTGCTCAGTAGTTTGGGTGCTTGAGCTTAGTTGCTGTGAGACAAGCGGGATCTCAGTTCCTTGCCTAGGGATGGAACCTGCATTAGAAGGTGGATTCTTACCCACTGGACCACAAGGGAAGTCCCTCCACGAGGTTCTCAGCGCTGGTCCACACAGCTGCCTCTGCTGTCCTCTCAGCCACCTCGGGGAAATCTCATCACCTTCCTCCCCCTCCTCTCCTGGTTCAGGGCTGAGATACTAATAGCTGGTGTGGCTCACATTCTCATGCGTAATCTGCATCTCCTTCTCTCCAGTTCTGCTAAGCCTCAGCCACTTTTTGCGATACTTGCAACCAGAATCAGATGTCCCCTCTGTGCTGGCATCTACCCCAGATGCTCCCATGTGGCTGCAGCAGGGGTGGGGTGTCCAATTAGGGCCTGTGGGGGCCACAGATCTGTGTCCCCAACCTCATACAATTCCTCATACATGCCCTAAGGAAATCACCTCATGCATGCGTGCGTGCTAAGTCGCTTTAGTTGTGTAGGACTATTCTCGACCCCGTGGGCTGTAGCCCACCAGGTTCCTCTGTCCATGGGATTCTCTAGGCAAGAATACTGGAGTGGGTTGCCGTTCCCTCCTCCAGGGGATCCTTCTGACCCAGGGATTGAACCTGCATCTTTGGCATCTCTGGCACTGAGAGGTGGGGTTTTTTTCTTTCTGTGTCTTTACCACTAGCACCACCTGGAAAGCTTTCAAACAAAGCAATTCTGAGGATGAAACTTAAATGACATCTACACTCACCTACCCCCAGCTAAGCCTGGTACAGCTCACACAACTGGCTGTGTGATTCCTTCTTCATTCATTCAGGGGAAAGAATAATGTGGGAGATGAACCAGGAGTAGAGTGGGTTTTGGGGATAGTGTACCAGTGTCTGCTCAGGCTTTCCAAAAGGCACGCTAAGTAGGTTCTGAGAATGTTTTTACTGCTAAGTTACACTGGATTCTCCTTGCTGTCCAAAGGACTCTCAGGAGTCTTCTCCAGCACCACAGTTCAAAGACATCAATTCTTTGGTGAGGAGATTAAACCAGTCAATCGTAAAGGAAATCAACCCTGAATACTCACTGGAAAGACTGATGCTGAAGCTCCAGTATTTTGGCCACCTGATGTGAACAGCTGACTCACTGGAAAAGTCCCTGATGCTGGGAAAGATTGAGGGCAGAAGGAGAAGAGGGCGTCAGAGGATAAGATGGCTTGGAGGGCATCACTGATGCGATGGACATGAGTTTGAGCAAACTCCAGAAGATGGTGAGGGACAGGGAGACCTGCCATGCTGCAGTCCATGGGGTCACAAGGAGTCAGACATGGATTCTACTTAAGATCCTCCCCTCTCACTAGGGAAGGATGGAGTTTCTCCATATTTACTCAACTGCTTGCTTTTTTTACTCTTTTCACATGAGTCCATGAGCTGACTTGGCCCAACCCAGCCCCTTCAAATGGTTTTTCCTTTCCCTCAGGAAGAAAGTCGTGAAAGTGTCACGTCCTAACAACACCCTTAGCCCTGGAGAGTGTGTCTACATAAGATCTAGTTTCTCAAGACTTTACCTTGATAGAACTGTAGTCTTTAGTACACTTTATGGCTTGCTAACCAAATTCAAGAAGTTTCTATATATTTTAAGAGGACACTGATATCCATTAGCAAATACTTGATGCCTGGATAATCATTTTTGGAAAATTATATTTTAGTGAAGAAAATGACCATACTTTGAGTCACTCAACTCCATAATAAAATAACATACATGATAAAAAAAAAAAAAAAAAAGATCTAGTTTCTCAGAGGAGAGCATTCTGAGGCTCGGTTCTGAGACACACGTGCTGGAGAGAAGGGGGCTGCTGGAAACTAGCCCATCTTCCTTCTCTTCTTTGTTCATCTCAGCGGCTCGGGGCTGAGTCTGCAGGGCAGCAGGTCAAGTCTTCTCCAAGGAGGAACAGACTCCGGGAGGCAGAGGGAGCCCTCTCAACATGTTAAAAATCTCCAATGGGACATGTCCTGTGTCCTCAAGCTGAGTTGCTGGTGAAACAGGACTCAGAGGGAGACAGAGGTCAGGAGACATATTAGGAGGTGACTCAGGCCGCCAAGCCCCAGCCAGGGCCTTCCCAGAGGAAGACTCGCCTCCCAGGAGTCCTAAGCCATGGGGCTCTGCAGGCTTCCCCCCTGGGCCGCCTGGTGTCAAATGGCAGATCTGGGACCACTGCACGTTCCAGTCCTGAGGTTGGCCTGAACTCTGCACTTTCAACCCTGCACTTGCAAAGGCGGTGATCCAAATTTTTTCAAACTTCAGTTTCCAGTGAATGGTTCTATAGAGTCTTTAGGCTTCAAATCACCTGAATGGAGGCTGGCATTGCTGGGGTCTGGGGGTCAAGTCCCATCTACAGTGGGGATACAACTGACACACCTCCAGGGAATGCAACAAACAGATCTCCTTCAGTAACCTCCCCTCCACTGGGGAGGCCACATCTAAATCTGAACGACTAAGAGGCCGCAGCACAGGCACTTGCCACTATAAAAACAGGGAGGGAACTTAACATTTTTCATGCCATGGACTCTTATGGCAGCTTAACAAAGTCTATAGATTCTCAGAATTACGCACTAAGTGAATAAAGGAAAACACACAAGATGACAAAGGAAAATGACTGCACTGAAATGCCATTATCAACATATTTTGAGATAAGAGTGTTTTATGGACTTCTTTACTAACACACTGAGCAGTAAGACTGACTGGCCAGTCTGACAATAACCTTAATTTCTAAGCAGCAATGAGCGTAAATGCTGTTTCAAGTCATCTGCAACAGAGGCAAGAGAGCACAAAAATACGCCTGACTGCTTCTGGGAACAAGGGTACTGCAAATGATACCGTGGTTAGCTGTCTACTTTCAAGACTGAAGGAAGTGCCACTTGAATATAAAAGCTGGTGAAAATCAAGTTCTGCCCATGATTAAGAAGGTGATTCTAATGCATATCCAAGGTTAAGAACTGCTGCTTTAGAGTCTCCCATCTAGCACCCTTTTTAAAAAATACATCTCAGGACTTCCCTGATGGTCCAGTGGTTAAGCCTCCAGGCTTCCACTGCAGGGAGTATGGGTTCAATCCTCAGTTGAGGAACTAAGACTCTACATGCCATGCGTTGCTGTTGTTCAGTTGCTCAGTCGAGTCTGACTCTTTGTGACCCCGTGGACGACAACACACCAGGCTTCCTAGTCCTTCACCATCTCCTGGAGTTTGCGCAAACTCATGTCCATTGAGTCAGAGATGCCATCCAATCATCTCATCCTCTGTCATCATCTTCTCCTGCCTTCAATCTTTCCCAGCATTGGGGTCTTTTCTAATGAGTCGGATGCCATGTGGTATGGCCAAAAAAAGAAAAACTCAAAGAATTCCTTCAACTTTCTTTAGGGAAAAAAAAGGGAAAGATGAAGAAAATGTAAGTCAACAGGAAGCAAAAACAAAGTTGGTTCCCCCACTCCATGCTGAAAAAGTCACTTTCCCAGCTGACTGCTAGGCTGCTGGGTGGGGAAGCAGACTGGCATCTACCCTGGGCCTCAAATGGGTTTCCAAACCCCTCGGTCCTGGCCCCTTTCCTGCCATCAGCAATTATGCTTTTCCTCCCCACAACACTTCCCACAAAGTTCACCACAGCGAGGACTTAAAAGGGGACTTGTGGAATAGTTAAACCTTCCAAGTCGAACCATTTGTGCTAACGAGCTTGGAAAAAGCTTTAATATGTTTCAGTCATGGAAAAACATATGCTCTGGTTCTGCTCACAAGTGGCCATGTCTTATTTTGCTTCATCTTCGTGCGATGGCAGGGGGCACAGAGAGCTACAGCTCCAGGGCGGAGGATGTGGGCCACAGACTAGGGAGAGTGGTCGAGGCACACCCAGACAGTCTGACATCGCGATGGCCCCAGGCTGCCGGCCAGGGTGCCCATACTGAGGAGGCCAGCTCCATCACCAGGCCTGCTCCAGCTCTCCAAGCCGAGACCCAGCCACAGGCTCTAAAAAGGACCCACTATATGGGCCTCCCTGGCGGCTCAGGCAGTGAAGAATCCGCCTGCAATGCAGGAGACCTGGATTCAATCCCTGGGTCAGGAAGATCCCCTGGAGCAGGGAATGGCTACCCACTTCAGTATTCTTGCCTGGAGTATTCCATGGACAGAGGAGCCTGGCGGGCTACAGTCCATGGGGTCACAAAGAGTCAGGCATGACAGAGCAACTAAGCATGCGTGCATACCCCTACATGGTGGGTCCTATAGCTTCCTCCTCAATTCTCCTTGCTGGGTAAATCATTCAGTGTCACTGGACTACAGTTACCTCTTTTGTAAAATGATGACAAAACCAAATCGATTATGTTGCTACAAAGATTGAGTGATAAGCATGTCCACATATCACGGCCTGGACCTGACCCTCAGTTACTGTTAGTGACCTCCCCTTCTGTAAAGCAGTATACTTAGAAGAAGGCTAGGCTCTGGAATAAGACAGACCTATTTCCAGATCCTAACTCTGCCACATACTGGCTGTACAAAGTTGGCAATTTGTTCTGTGCTTATCTTTCAAGCGGGGCTGGTACCCCGTTATAGGTGGGTTTGGTAAGAGTGAAGGAAAATCGCTTCTAGGAAATGGTCCATAGTACCTGGCACACAGTAGGTGCTCAGTGAACATTCGTTCTCTTCCTTTCTCTCGCCCTCTGAATCCCAGGAGAGCTGTCAGGGGGAGGGGAGCAGCTCTGCCCAGGCAGGCACCAGCCATGACTACTGGCCTTTGATCCAGCCTTTGCTGTGGGGTATGGATTCTTTCTGGGAAAAGAGGTCCAGCAGACACGATGGGGAAGAAAGGACCCCAGAGCAATGGGAGAAGCAAAAGTCTACTGAACTTGAAGAGCTGACCCAAAGGTCTGCTGCTTGCAGGGCCTGAGAGGGATGGAATCTGCCGGGCCCCACCCACCTGGAGCCGCCAGGGACCCACTGGCCTGGGGAGCAGGCCTCCCCAGCCTGTGAGGCAAGATGTTTTCCACCCTGACCACTAATCACCAGGCAGTGGGCTCTCTCTGCCTTTTGTACCTGCTTCCTTTTCTGGGAGGCCATGAGTAATGAGACCATGGAAAAGTCAGACTGTGGCTGCACTTTCCACATCACATCATTGAAAAGTGTCAACGGCCAGACTTCAGATACGGGCACCTGCCACCCACTTAAAATACTCCTCCTCGGTGGTTTAGAATGTTTCCCTTCAGGGGCATGGGTCTCACAGCTGACCAATGACGAGAGCTAAAGGAAGCGGGTGAGAGACTCCACGGTTCCCTAACCCGACAGCCTCTCCTGGTGACCCCAAGGGAAAGACCCCCTGGGTTTACTGCCGTGCAGTAGTCCTTTGCAATTTTGCTTTCGCATTTTGAACATTTTGGGGGAAGAGGGGGCGTTCAATGACTCTGGATATAAATGACAAGAAAGCAGCTAGATGCTGAAGGCGTCATGATAACCTCTTCAAAACCACCCCAAATTATGGCTGCAAACTTCCATGACTTGCCCTATCAGAAATATATCTCTTTATTGAAAAGGCCTAAGTTTCAGAGGAATAGGAACCCATTCTACCGTTCAACCGTCTACCATGGCTTTGGGAATTTAACTTCTCTAACTCCAGTGTCCTCACCTGTAAAATAACACCCACCTCTCAGTATTATAAAAATTGAAGAATAAATGATGTAAAAACACCTGGTATCCAGCCCAGAAAACACTAGGTGCTCATTAATATAGATGAACACATGAAGGCAAGAAACACAGAGAGGACCTTTTTTTTTTCCCCAAGCAAATAAAAACTCATCTATATATTCATAGCTCTTTGCTGAATCTTATCTTCAAGGATGGCTACTTCTGTTCATAGTCCCCCACTTACTCCTTGGTCATATAACTTTCTTCTGTTAAATGTTTTCACTCAACTACTAAGCGCTGACCCCATGTTGATATAGAGGTGAACACGACAGACAAGGCCCTCTCAAGTTTCAGTCTTCTAGATGCTTCTCCTGGGCTACCACTTCATCAACTTCTGATGTTGCTCCCTAAACCTAAGAAGACCCCTCCCCATTGGTCATCACCAACTTCTCAGCATTAGGCAGACCATCTCCCTGGTTACTAATCTCAGATGTCACAAAAACGATGACACAGAGGCCTTGCTTCCTGAACAGGAAACTCCAGGTCCACAGTGTATTAAAAACCCAAACAAAGTGGATCAGTTCAGTTCAGTCACTCAGTTGTGTCTGACTGATTGTGACCCCATGGACTGCAGCACACCAGGCTTCCCTGTCCATCACCAACTCCCAGAGCTTGCTCAAACTCATGTCCATCGAGTCAGTGATGCCATCCAACCATCTCATCCTCTGTCGTCCCCTTCTCCTCCTGCCTTCAATCTTTCTCAGCATCAGGGTCTTTCTAATGAGTCGGCTCTTCGCTTCAGGTGGCCAAAGTATTGGAGTTTCAGCTTCAACATCAGTCCTTCCAGTGAATATTCAGGACTGATTTCCTTTAGGATTGACTGGTTTGATCTCCTTGCAGTCCAAGGGACTCTCAAGAGTCTTCTCCAACACCACAGTTCAAAAGCATCAGTTCTTCAATGCTCAGCCTTCTTTATGGTCCAACTCACATACATACATGACCACTGGAAAAACTACAGCCTTGACAGACGGACCTTTGTTGGCAAAGTTATGTCTCTGCTTTTTAATATGCTGTTTAGGTTTGTCACAGACAACTGGATATGAGGTCCCAACTCCATCAGTTGCATGATTTGGAGAAAATTATGTACCCCCTTCCAACCCCATCTCTGTTTTCTCATCTGAACAATGAGAGATTTGGTCCACAGCAGGAAAGGGAAATGGATTTCAAGAGTGCTTTTCCAGCTGGTTAATAGCTGCTTGAAGTGCCATGTTATCTCAGGTTCTGAAATTCTGGGCTCATTCGGAAATAACCACAATTGACTAGTGATGTCTGCCACGCGTGTGGCAGTGGGGAGGATGGCAGTGTATGTGCCCATGTTCTCAACTCTGGTCTACAGGAGCTCAAAGGACCCTGTAAATTCTGCCTTTTATACTTCTAAAACTCAGTGAAATCTCACTTTACTTTATCTTTGACACAAGGCCTTTCTTCACGCACAATAACTTTTTCACCTGTCTGGTCTAGCACCTGAGAAAGTTTCTCAGTTACTGGGTTTCAAGGCACAGAAATCTTGCAACAAAATAAACACATGTACTAATTCATCACCACCATATTCGGTAAATCACTGCTTCTGGACCACAGAGGCCCGGAAACTAGGTCAGAAAGGAGAATCTACATTTTAGTTCAGTTCAGTCGCTCAGTTGTGTCCAGTTCAGTCGCTCAGTTGTGTCCAACTCTTTGTGACCCCAAGGACTGCAGCACACCAGCCTTCCCTGTCCATCACCAACTCCCAGAGTTTACTCAAACTCATGTCCATCAAGTTGGTGATGCCATCCAATCATCTCATCCTCTGTCATCCCCTTCCCTTCCAGCCTTCAATCTTTACCAGCATCAGAGTCTTTTCAAATGAGTCAGTTCTTTGCATCAGGTGACCAAAGTATTGGAGTTTCAACTTCAACATCAGTCCTTCCAATGAATATTCAGGACTAATCTCCTTTAGGATTGACTGGTTGGATCTCCTTACTGTCCAAGGGACTCTCAAGAGTCTTCTCCAACACCACAGTTCAAAAGCATCAATTCTTCAACACTCAACTTTCTTTACAGTCCAACTCTCACATCCATACATGACCACTGGAAAAACCACAGCTTTGACTAGATGAACCTTTATTGGCAAAGTAATGTCTCTGCTTTTTAATATGCTATCTAGGTTGGTCATAGCTTTTCTTCCAAGGAGCAAGCGTCATTTAATTTCAAGCAGTCACCATCTGCAGTGATTTTAGAGTCCAAAAATATAAAGTCTGTCACTGTTTTCATTGTTTCCCCATCTATTTGACATGAAGTGATGGGACCAGATGCCATGATCTTAGTTTTCTGAATGTGGAGTTTTAAACCAACTTTTTCACTCTCCTCTTTCACTTCCATCAAGAGGCTCTTTAGTTCTTCACTCTCTGCCATAAGGGTGGTGTCATCTGCATATCTGAGGTTATTGATATTTCTCCCAGCAATCTTGATTCCAGCTGGTGCTTCATCCAGCCCGGCATTTTGCATGATGTACTCTGTATATAAATTAAATAAGCAATATACAGCCTTGATGTACCCCTTTCCTGATTTGGAACCAATCTGTTGTTCCTTGTCCAGTTCTAACTGTTGCTTCTTGACCTTACAGATTTCTCAGGAGGCAGGTCACATGGTCTGGTATTCCCATCTCTTAAAGAATTTTCCACAGTTTGTTGTGATCCACAGTCAAAGGTTTTGGCGTACAATAAAGCAGAAGTAGATGTTTTTCTGGATCTCTTTTGCTTTTTCAATGATCCAACAGATGTTGGCAATTTGATCTCTGGTTCCTCTACCTTTTCTAAATCCAGCTTGAACATCTGGAAGTTCATGGTTCATATACTGTTGAAGCCTGGCTTGGAGAATTTTGAGCATTACTTTGCTAGCATGTGAGACAAGTACAATTGGGCAGTAGTTTGAACAATCTTTGGCATTGCCTTTCTTTGGGATTGGAATGAAAACTGACCTTTTCCAGTCCTGTGGGCACTGCTGAGTTTTCCAAATTTGCTGGCATATTGAGTGCAGCACTTTCACAGCATCATCTTTTAGGATTTGAAATAGCTCATATGGAATTCCATCACCTCCACTAGCTTTGTTCGTAGTGATGCTTCCTAAGGCCCACTTGTCTTCGCATTATTGGGCTTTTGTTGAGAGCCAGATTCTTTCCATGCCTTATCTCCTCTTTCTAAACACCCTTGTGGAAGTCACTAACTCCTCCTTTCACGGAGCAGGAATCAGTGCTCAGCACGGTGGGGGAGATTACCCAAGGAGCAGAGATTCCAACCCATGACACTTCAGACTCCAAATCCCACTGCTCTGTGCTCCCATAAAACATACCCAAATGTCTTATTTATTCCTTCTCTTCCAGGAGGTGGAGGTGAAAAATGAAACTGACAGAGGGTCTAGATAGAGCAATGAGATCTGGGCAAACATTTAGCTGACTCAATCCTTATCCATCATTTTTCCTACAGTCTGCTGGGGATGGGACCAAGAGAATATATTCCTGCCTGATTTGGGACAGCAGCTCAGCTCATCAGGTTTGGGGCATGACTGTGCATTTCCTGAGAGCATTAAATACCTACCTCTGCATCCCAAACCTGCATCCCGAGTCAGTTCCCTTCCTTGGGGTCTGCCTCTGATCCCAGATGCCCTGGCCTCTGGCCCTCCTCCCAGAAAGCCCTCCCAACCACCAGTGGGAGTTTTAAAAAACTGTGCACCACCACAAAACCCTCTCCATTTGAGCCCTGAGCCCCTACCTGAGCTCCCAGGAGTCTGCAGTGCCCTGACAGGAAAGCGGGAGTTCCCCAAAGCCTCTGGGATTCTTGTAGGAGACATGCTGGGGGATCTCACAAAGGAGGGTGTGGACAGGGCGTAGATTCCTAACCATCAGGAAAACCGCATCTTTGGATCCTAGAGATGAATTTCCAAGGATGCAGCCTGAGCCTGCCTACACCTAGCTGGTGAGTGAGCGGAGGTGGAAACGGTTTTCAGCAATTAGGCGACAGGCTGGGGCTGTGAGTTAGTGCTTAGTTATATCTCTGCTTAGTGGTATCAGTTACCCCTGAGACTACGGCTGCCATACTACAGAGGCTGCTAGTGGGACCAGTGTCGGCAAAGCACTGTCTTGACCTAGGACAACAGAGCCCAGGGGTTTTTGTAAGCCCTTCAGCTTACACTGGGCGCATGATTCTCTAGTGTGTACAGTCATGGAAACCAAGAGGTAACACAACATCCTGTCTCAGGCTCCACTGATGGCAATGTGCACGGGCATAGCTGCTCTGGAAAATAGTATGAGAGTGCCTCAGAAAATTAAAAATAGGATTATAATATCACCCAGCAATTCCACTCTGGGTAGGCACACAAAAGAACTGAAATCAGGGACTCAGAGAGAGATGTGTACACCCACACTCATCGCATGATTCGCAAAGCCAAGAAACAGAAGCGACCTAAATGTCCACTGACGGATACATGAAAATACACACACAGAGAAATACTGTTCAGCCTTAAAAAGGAAGGAAATTCTGACACATGCTACAATATGAATGAACCTTGAGGACATAATGTTAAGGGAAACAAGCCAATCACAAGAGGACAAATAGAGTGTGATCTCATTCATATGAAGTATCTAGAATAGTCAGATTCATAGAGACAGAAAATAGAGGAGTAGTTGCCAGGGGGAGGGAGGAGACGGGAGCTATTGTTTATTGGGCACAGCGTTTTAGTTCTGCAAGATGAAATGAGTTCTGGAGACAGGCTGCGTGGCAATGTACATGTTCTTATTACTGAAGTACATGCTTAAAAACGGTGGGATGGTAGATCGTATGTTCTATATATTTTGTGTGTATGTGTGTTTAGTCGCATCTGACTCTTTGCAACCCCATAGATCGTAGCCTGCCAGGCTCCTCTGTCCATAGGGTTTCTCAAGCAAGAATACTGGAGTAGGCTGCCATTTCCTACTCCCGGGGATCTTTCTGACCCAGGATCAAACCCATGTCTCTTGCATCTCCTGCAGTGGCAGGCTGGTTCTTAATCGCTGCGCCATCTGGGAAGCCCCTATATATATTTTACTACAATCAAAAAAATGTTTTATTAAGAACATGGGTTTTAGAGGTTTGGCAATTAAGTAATTTGTTTTGTTTTTTTCTCTTAGTACTGGCTTTCTACTTAGCTCTGCTATTTATCTTTGCTGCGCCTCAGTTACTTCATCTATACAATGGGGTCAAGAGGGTATGTGCCCTGCATGGTTGTCATGAGGATTATGTGAAGGGAAGCTGGTCAGATCTCAAGCAACAGATCTTGAGCAAGAGCCTCATTAGCAGCAGGGCTTATGTTCATCATCATCTGTTACTAATATTGTCATTTTGATTGAGTCACTGAGCACTCAATCAATCACTTCATAGCACTGACCAGTTGATCTGAACTGTTACCAGGATTTACCTGGGAAAAGAGAAATAGGTGGCTTTGGAGAAGGGATGGTTAATCTGGTCACTTTCTGAGTCACACTGATCAAATGAGGCAATGTGGTCTTTGATGTTATTTTAAAAATAAAACAAAGTGGACTCACGAGCTCTGTGAGTTTTTCAGAACTATGCCAAAGATCAAGAAAGGGCAAAGCCACAGATCTTATAGTCAGACTGAAAAGGCCCCAGGCTAGTCTGGAAGGATCTCCAGGCCCTAATAGCCCGGGACAGCCAGCTACCTGCACAGGGACTTTTCCGCCCCTGACATGCTCAGGCTACTCAGAAGCCCCAGAAATCATCTTGTTCTGCAGCCGTCAGCCTAATGAGATTTCAAGTGCAATCACTGTCATTTATTTGGCCTGCCTATTGGCACCAAGCAAAAGCAGTGTGTTCTAAATAAAAGTTTCCAGATTCCAAGCCCTGAAGCCAGACTTTTTGTAGGACACAGATGACTGGCCCTTGAGTTTCAGCAGGATTAATCAAAATCCTGTCCCCACCAACGCCTATGCCATCCAAACCACGGCTTCCTGGCTCTTTTGTCTGGGGATTGCATGGAACCTCCATACCCTATACAGACGCCTGGAATGTTCCTAACAGCATGAATTTCCAACTCCTTGGCTGGGCTCTTGAAGCCCTTTCTGATCTAATTCCTGCCTCCCCACAGGCTCATCTGTGGCTCCCGTGAGTACACCCCCAGCTCTGGCATTCTAAACTATGCAGTGTGCCTCAGACATGTTCTATTTCCACACGCCTCCCTGATCATGAACAAAGAATGCTTCTGCAAGGAATGCCCTTCCTCCCCACAACTGAGAACTCCTAGACACTGTTCAAAATACAGCTGAACTGCCACCTCTTTCAGGAAGCCTGCCAAGATGTGTAAAGAGGCTGAGACTTTACTTACAAGGCAGTAGGTGAGCTGGTCACAGTTTCATGGCTACAGCAGAGACAAGAGACTCCTGGGTCAGAGACAAAGGACTTCACTGCTGACAGCCCAGAAGCAGCATGAGCGTCATGTCTGTGACAGTTCCCCTCGCCCCCAGTCCCAGGAGGCAACGTGGAGGGGCCCAGGCAGATGTAGTGTGTGTAGAAGGTGTGCATCACAGCTGAGAAGTGTCACGCTTAGAGCACCAAATCTTATGTAATGGACTATACTATGGACAAGCATACCTGCCCTCTGCCAAGGAGGAGAGCCATTTGCTGTACAAACATCCTTGAAAAGATAGTCCAAAACCAAAGGGCAACTAGTGCTTCTGCTCATAAAACCTGCAGAAACTCCAGAGACCAGGAAGGAGTGTTTCCTAACAAGATCTACCTCATCTGACACTCACACAATGCTCCCACCATGCTCTGTCCTCCTCTACCCACCTCTGCCTTAGGAAATACACATGAGTCCTTGTTGTAATGACCCATTTACTTTTTTGTGCCACTGCTATCCTGGGTCCTCTCTGCTGTCAGGGACCATCTCTTACATTTATTTGCCAGACACACATGAAGTGCTCAGTGAACATGCAAATAAATGGATGAATTGAATACCTAATACTTGGAATTCTGACAGCCACTGTTTGGAGGTAATCAAATAATGAGAAACACAGAGAGTTGACATTTACTGACTGCTTATTTGCACATTCTAGGCGCTGTATGGTTTTGTTATCTGGATTGTTTTGTTTTATCCTCATGAAGCACTATACGCAAGGTACTTTGATGAATCCACTGTACATATGAGGAATCTAAGGTTTGCAGCAGTTAAGGGGTCACCAGTCACACAGCAAACAGCAGTGGAGCTGTATTCTATACTGACTTTCCCTGGGCCCAAGCCTTACCCAACCCCCTGAAGTGCTCCTCCTCTCAGAAGGCACCTAAGCTTTGGTTTGGGGTGTTTGTGGAAGTGGCCAGAGAAGAAAGGAGGGAGAGCCTGTCTTTTTGCATTTACAGCGGTGGGGGCAGTAGCCTGCACATCACTACCACCTACTCCCGGGTGTGTCTCACAGCCCGGCAGCCGTGGCCATGGACACGGAACACACAGACAGTCCCCGCTGGAACATCATACCTTCCTAATCTGTCCCACACTGGGCCAGACGGTATCTGGTCTTGGGAGCAGCCTGGCATGCAAAACTGACCCTTCTTCCTGAGGAAGAGAAGGGGGGATGAGATAAATATGCAGAGAACTCTATGTTGCCTACAACTTACAATTCTCAAACAGCGATTCCCCTTGACCTTACTAATAATCAAAGAAATGGAAGCAAAGAGAAGACACAGGTGGTCACCCACTACAACACCCGTTGCAGGCAAGGGGGAACTGGTGAAGTTATTTCAGAAATCACTGCTGAGAGCCAAAACAGTACAACCGTCTGGAGGAAAATCTGGTAACATCTCTCAAAATCTTACATTGTACACACTTTGACACAGCAATTTAATTTCTAGGATTTACACAAAGAAAAACTTGCAATATTGTTCAAAATAATAGGTAGATGTCTACGGCAAAACTGTAAATAGCTCACAAACTCTTTTTAAAAACATTCAAAACATATAGAATGCTATAGAGGGAAAGTCTCTGCAAAGTTAATTTCTCCCAGAGGTAACTACTAGTAATGATTTTATATACATTTTGCCAAGTGTTTTAATGTATACTTTTTTCTCTAAAAAATGAGATAAACTGTATCTATAAAATATGAGCTCCCGTGTGGCTCAGAGGTAAAGAACCCGCCTGCCAATGAAGGAGATGTGGGTTCAATCCCTGGTCAGATCTCCCAGAGAAGGAAAGGGCAACCCCCTCCAGTATTCCTGCCTGGGAAATCACTTCCATGGACAGAGGAGCCTACGGGCTACAGTCCAGGGGGACGCAAAGAGTCAGACATGACTTAGCCACTGAGAATGCATGCACGTATATCAAATATATCTTAAATATACCGTCATATATGTAAAGCAATATATTGCTTTACAATTGCTTTTTCTTCACTTAATGTTTCACTGAAGACAACCTTTTATATCAACATATATGAAACCTGTGTGAAACTGGTTTATGAACTTCACAGTATTTTGATTTTGCATGTGGAATCACAAATTCCTTCTTGAAGGATATTTAGGTTGAGGAGAGTACAATTTAATATAGCCAGGTTATAGCTCAAAAAGAAATGCCTACTCCTTAAACACTCCTGACTTGGATCGACTTTATTTATTCGGGGACTGCTTATCCATTTTTCAGAATGATTCAGAGCTCTTCAGTTTTCCCTATAATTTTTTCCTACTGGATGAAGGCATAAGGGCCTTATGCTTGGTCAGAAATTACTAAGTCAGTACAAAATAGAAACCTAGACACACAAAAGGACCCAGGTGTCTGGTTGCAGGACTGTGGAACTGCACATTCACAAGAGACTACGCCATCACTTTTAGACCCACAAGCGTGTTGTTTTCCATAGAAACCAAGATGCATCCTGCCAACCCGGCCCCATCCGGGATCTTGTTAGCACCTGAACATCACTTATGCTTCTTCTCATTCATTAGGCCCATCTTTCCTTCTGTTTGTATCGCTAATACCCAAACAAGTCACTTATGACTCATAAGAACAAGAAATGCAGGGTGAGTCAGGCTCAAAACAGGGAGCACAAGCCTCTAGCAAAATGCATGACTCAGAGGGTGAGGCATGGCTCTAGAGAACTTAGCCCCAGGCCACAAACAGCAGTGGGAAGAGGCCCATGGAGTCCTGAAACACAGCTTCAGCTTCCAGGGGAATTCCACTTTTGCAGTAGGTTCCTGGGACCCAGGGGAGAAGCCAGTTAGAACCCTGTGTTAATTACTTTTTGGTAATAATGAGCCTCACGCAAAGAGCTTTAAAAACCTCTCCTTAAAGACTCTCACCCAATGTTGTGAACCGAGGATGGTTAGCTTCACTGGATAAAGAAAGAAACAGAACCACAGAGGACAAAGCGTGTGAGGGTTCGGATAGGTTTGAACCTAGGTGAGCCTCACACCTTGTTCAGACTTCACTCTGCCCCCAGACTGACAGATAGAGAAGGGCTTCTCCCGGGACTTGGCAATGCACCCAGCCCCCCAACATACACCCAAAAGAACTCTCCAGGAGGCTGAACCTCTGGGTACTGAACAAAGTTCTCCAAGGCAGAGATCCCGAACCTCCAGGATTTAATGCCTGAAGATCTGAGGTGACACTGATGTCATAATAATAGAAATAAAGTGCACAATAAATGCAATGCATTTAATCATTCCAAAACCATCCTCCCCCACCCTGGACCACGGAAAAAATCGTCTTCCATGAAACAGGTCCCTAGTGCCAAAAAGGTTGCAGACTACTGCAAGGAACCTGTGCCTTTCCGCTAATGCATTTCTGTTAAAATAAACCCCAATGACTGGTCAGCATGGTGCCCTCTGTAATTCCATGAAATCTATAAAGGCAACTTCAGCCTCAGACATCATGGCAGAGGGACCAGACAAAGCCAACCCCTCACCTGCAGTTACTCTGTGATAAATGAACGAGCTGGGGGCAAGGAAGAACCCAAGGTCTCCTGGGGAAAGACGCCATTCAACACACTTTCTCTGCCCACACTCTTGCTGAGTCTCTCTGAGCTTTGAAGTAACGGGATGTTTACTGTTCAACAGGAAACAAACAAATCCTGAAGTCCAGCCACACTGACCATCTGTCTTCCCCCAGACTTGAACACAGATAACAAAGCATCTTCACAGCAGAGAAGACGACAATGAGTTCACACTGGTGGAGAAGTCCATCGCCATTTTCCACAGTCTGCCGTCTATCCTGATCATTCTCTTGAACAAGGAAACCATGGGATTACTCAAATCATTACTATCTGGACAAATCTGGTAGTGAAATTTGTCTACCTAGGCCCTCAGAAGTTTCAAGAAGTATCTTGGAGCTGGTTGTATGTGATTGAAACAGTGGGTTCAAATAAGGTATGTTCAGCTGGAGAAAATACCTTATTATGTAGGATATTTTATATCATACTCTAATGTGAAAACAAAAAAGACAACAGATGCACAATGTGCTGAGCTCTGTAGTTCTGAGGATGTCTTAATGAGAGTACATGTCCCTTCAAAGTGGTGCCTTGGGTAATTGGGCCAGATGCTTCATATTTGGGGACACGGTTATAAACAAAAGCCTTGTATGTGTGCATAATGGCTTATCTGCTCTCCGGCTTCCAACACACCGCTTCCCTCCTAACCCACTGCATGATAGCAGCACAGCCGTGGTCAGCCCACCCAGTGGCCCATCAAGGGGGACAGACGGAGGGCTCCGCCCAAAAGCCTCACAGAAAGACGTCAGACCATATCACAGTCGCCCGTGCGCTCAGATGAAATAACAAGCCTCCGTGTCCCTTTCCCCTTTCGAGTGTGAAAGCAAAAACAGACCAATGCCTTGCACGTACTGTGCTAGGTTTTCTAGACAGCCATACAGCGTTACTGTCTGTGACTTTCCATGGGCCTGCTCGGGTTACCATATGTATGAATACACATCCCAGCATCTGAAGAAAGGAAAATATGGAGTGTTTGGTGGTTATGTTTAATTGAATTCATCTGGGAGCTTTAAATCCTGAGAATTCAGCCTCTATTTATAGTAGTTTAAGGTTTGAACAGCTTATGATTTTTTATCCTTTTGAGAGGCAAGCTTCCCTTTTCCAACCCAGAGAATGCTTCATCCGCACATAACGCGTTTTCCAGAGCCAACCGTAAAAACCATTAAATTGCCAAACCATGGAATGGGACAGTGGTGACGATGTTCGGCCATTCTCATGCCTCTGGAGGCAATCTAGTCTTTACGGCTTCCCACTCAGACACAAAGATTCGAATACAAGAATTCTGTGGGCATCTGAAACCAGACCTTGTTTCTCTGACTCTTGGCAAGACACTCGACAACAAGCGAGGCTCTGCGGTAACATACCCTTGCTCTTGCCACATGACCTCCCTTTCACAAGCGCCCTGTAAAGTCTCTAGTCTGTTCTCTCAAGACCCCAGGCGATTCAGCAGGCACCGGCCAGTCAAGCATCAGATGCCCCGGGTCACTCTCCTAGTCAATCAAATTGGAGTTTATTCTCATAGAAAAACTTGCTGAGTTAAGATCCCAAGGGCCTGTGCAGGAATCTGGAAAAACTCAGTGAGTCTCCACCTCCTGGGTTTCCTGGATGTGTCTCCTCCTGTCACCCTCCTGCATTCTCAGGACCATCACACACAGGGGTTCAGGTTATGCACCGCCCAGGAACCTGCAGGTCCTCCATCTCACAATCAACATGTGACCTGCAAAAGCAGCCCTGGGAATTCTGGGCCCCCCAGCTGAGCCCAGAGCAGGGACACACAGGCTGTGCAGACTCCGGAAAACTGGCACACACTTGGAGGCTGCAGCACACAAGTGCAGGCAGCTGCCCCCTGACCCGTGTACACTCCTGGCATCTTGGAGATCTTGTCTCTCACTGACCTGCCAATCTCAGAGCTTGGTTCCCCCTGCCATAGTGCTCCAAGCCTGACAAAACTGCCTTACTTGGAGGGCAGAGCAGGGAGCTTGGGATGTATATCAGGGCCTCCAGCAGCTACAAAGATGCTCACAGCAGTGCTGCTGCCCTCTGGGCTCTGGGAGGCTTCCCAGAACAAAACTATGCAATCATACAATCATACACCTTTTTATCTTGAACACAAAAGCTTTTTTGTAATCCACATCCCTGAGAGTTGTGTTTCCCCTGTTCTCTCACAGAGACTTAAATCTGGAATACTCTAAAGCTTTTTCCTCTTGGTACCATCTCTTTGTCTTTTTTTTTTCCCCCTCCTATTCTCTTTCTTTCTCTTTCTTCTTCCACCTTCAAAAGCTGGCCTTTCCTCTCTCTTGACCTTAGTCAATCCTATCTTTCCTTCACAGGCTTCTGAGCTTTCAGAGTTGGGAGAGATGGTGAAAATCATTGCCTCATTAAAAGATGGGGGAAATGAGGTGACCTAGTTTATAAGTGACAAACTCATGCTTCCAGCCTGTGACACTGGGTCTCCTTCCATTTCACCACATGGCTTGCCCCCCACCAGCTCCCAGGTCCCTTGAATGGGGGGTCAGCACTATCATACACAGCTGGCTGGACTCCCCCTGCCTGTAGTAAATGTCTGACTACTGTGTCAAAAACAAACAAAAAGAACCCATCAAGTTAGCAGAAGGAAGAAAATAATAAAGACTAGAGAAGAAATAAAAGAGAAATTCTTTAAAAATAGGAAAAAATCAAAAAAAATAAATAAATAAAAATAGGAGAAAATCAATAAAACCAAGAGCTAGTTCTTTGAAAGGGTAAATACAAATCAACAAAACTCTAGCGAAACCTGCCAAGATGAAAAGAGAACCCAAATAAACAAAATAAGAAGTGAAAGATGAGAAATCACAACCGATATTGCAGAAATATAAAGACCATAAGAAAATGCTATGAACAATTATATGCCAACGAATTGGACAACTGATAAGAAATAGACAAGTTATAGCCATCAGAACTGAATTGAAAAGAAATAGATAATTTGAACAGACTGAGCACTAGAAGTGAAATAGAACCTGTATTAAAAAAAAAAACACACACCTTCCTGCAAACAAAAGTGCAGGACCAGATGGCTTCACTGGGGAATTCTATCAAGCATACAGAGAGCTTACACCGATCCTTCTTAAACTCTTTCAAAAGATTGAAGAGGAGAGAATAGCCTTAAAGTCATTTTATGAAGCTACCAACACCCTGACACCAAAATCGGACAAAGACAATACCAAAAAAGAAAATTACAGGCCACTATCTTTGATGAATATAGATGCAAAACTTCTCAACAAAATACTGGCAGACCAAATCCAAAAGCACAGAAAAAGATCTCACGTCATGGTCAAGTCGGATTCATCCTAGAGTCATGAGGATGGCTCAACGTCGCAAATCTATGTGATGTGCCATATCAACAAAAGAAAAGACAAGAATCGCATGATCATCTCAACAGATGCATAAAAGTATTTGATAAAATTCAACATCCATTCGTAATTAAAAAACTCTTACCAAAGTGGGTATAGAAGGAACATATCTCAATATAATGAAAGCATGCCTACTGAAATTAATCTTCAACAAAGGAGACAAGAACATACAATGGGGAACAATGGAGGAAAGACAGCCTCTTCAGCAAGTGGTGTTGGGGCAGCTGGACAACTGCATGTAAATCAGTGAAGTCACAGCACACGCTCGTATCATACATAAAAATAAACTCAAGATGGCTTAAAGACTTAGACATAAGACATGACCATAAAATTCCTACAAGAGAATATAGGCAAAACATTCTCTGACATAAGCTGTACCAATATTTTCTTAGCTCAGTCTCCCAAGGCAATAGAAATAAAAGCAAAAATAAATAAATGGGATTTAAACTGTTAAATCCCATTACAAGCTTTTGCACAGCAAAGGAAACCATAAACAAAATGAAAAGACAACCTATGGACTGGGAGAAAATATTTGCAAACGATGTGATAAACAAAAGCTTACTTTTTAAAATTTACAAAAAGTTCACATAATTTAATAATAAAAAATAACTCAATCAAAAATGGCAGCAGACCTAACTAGACATTTCTCCAAAGAAGATATACAGATGGCTAAGAGGCACATGTTCAACATCACTAATTCTTAGAGAAATGCAAATCAAAGTTACAAGATACCACCCTCAGCCAAAAAAAGAATAAAATAATGCCATTTGCAGTAACATGGAGGCAACTAGGGATTATCATACTAAGGGAAGTCAGAAAGAGAAAGACAAACACCGTATGATATCACTTACATGTGAAATCTAAAATATGATACAAATGAACTCATTTATAAAACAGAAACAGATTCACAGTCATAGAAAGGAGAAAGGGGGTGGGGAGGGATAAATTAGGAGGCTGGGCTCAGTAAATACAAACTATTATATAAAAAGACAAACTACAAGGTCCTACTGTATAATACAAGGACCTATATTCAATATCCTGTAATACACCTTAATGGAAAATAATATGAAAAAGAATACATAGATATGTGCATATAACTGAATCACTTAGCTATATACCAGAATCTAACACAATGCTGAAAATCAACTATACTTCAATAAAAATAAGTAAATTTGTTTTTTAAAAAAGAACCCATTTACTACCAACCACAGTAACACCAGCTCCCTAGTGGTTATGGGTACACTGCTTCTCTTATGATAAGGCCACAAAGGGTCAGGTTATATCCCTGATCCCCTCGGAAGGCTGGGGATGCATTAGGCACCGCAGAGGGAGGAACGTGTGGTGGGAAGTTTGCATAAAGCTCCTGGGCACAGAGAGGCTGACCATCTCCAGCCCCACAGAGGAGGCGCTTCATACAATGGACTAAATCACACAGCAGCCACCCTGTCGGCTCCTCACCAGCCACCTCTTTGTGAAGACAAGGCGCAGCGGAGTCACCTCTGGTCTGGAAGTCTGGAGACCAGTGGCATCCTGGGTCACCCTCCAACCTGTGCCAGGCCTTCCTTCTATGAAATGACGCCCCTCTCATCGTTCAGAATCTATAATTCTCTAAGGAGCAGCCCACCTCTGGACTAAGCAACAGGTTACTGAGTAGCAAGTGCAAGCATAAGGGGCCCAAGCATGAAGGCTGGAGCAGAGGGACACCTTTCTCTTGGGCCACTGGGTTTCACTTGAAGTTTTCTTGCTCTCAAACTGCCAGACCAGGCCTGGGATCATAAAGGGTGTGGGTCTGGCCAGCAGCTGTAGGGGATTTTCAGGTTAGAGGCACCAGGTCTTGTTACCAGAAACCCCCAACCAATACACCCGACCCTTCAGTGTTCCCCTTTCAAGGCCGAGAGCAGCCGTGCAAATGACAACGGAATTTGCCATGTCCTGCCATTTCTGAGGCAAAGTACATGGAAGCAGAGACTGTTACTGGACTGCATCTGTCTGGCCATAAATGTAGGAACTGGGGAATACTAGGCAGATACCAGGCAGGAGAGGCGCACGGGAGCTCCCCCCTTTCTGCCCATGGTGTGAAGTCTGGGGCACCTTTGCCAGGCCCAGCAAGGGAACGTGTGCATCAGGATGAGAGTGCAAGGAAGACGGCAACTCACGTGGCTCCTTTTGCCTTCTTCATCTCCCATCGACGTAATGACTGTCTCTGAAAAGACCATCTGCCCGGTCCGGTTGTTTGTGATCTATAGGAGAACAGAGACAGTGAGTGTGAAATAGAGGGGATTCTGGAAAAATCACCCAAGTTGTTGGTTTTTTGTTTTGTTGTTTTCTATTTTCTGAAGCAGGAGCATCTGTCAAAGTAGACAGAATGCCCACTCCTCCCTATGTTTCTGAGCTCCACCAGCAGCATCAGATAGTGATTAAGAGACAGAGCAGAGTCTACAGCATGGGCCTGCCAAGGGGAGGACCGAGGAAGTCTGTGTAAAGCACGCAGCACACAGCCTGTCACCTCGCAAACACTTAACACTAGCTATTTTTATCATTCTTGGGGCTTATTCATTTGAAGCTCCAAGTCAACTTTCTTTTCAACAACTACAGGCCTGGGTAGTGAAGGAAGCACGTTTTAGCTAGAGCAGCCCCTCCCTGATTCTGGGAAACTGTTTTGTTTCCTCAAGAAAGTGCTTAATTATGTGGCAGCCTTGATGCCAGGGGAACTTGGGGGAGAATGGATACATGTGTATGTATTGCTGAGTCCCTCTGCTGTCCACCTGAAACTATCACGACATTGTTAACTGGCTATACTCTAGTACAAATAAAAAGTTAAAAAAAAAAAAAAAAAAGTAAGTGCTTAAGTATGCTGAGAGGAGGCCTGGCCCTGTATTCCTTTAGCTACTGTCTGCCTGGCTTCTGTATCCAAGAGTGGGCACCTCAAAGCTGAGCCTTAGAAGCCTGATTGGAAGCCTGATTGAAACTCAGGCCACTCTCACCCCATCGAAGGCCATGTCTAACCCTCATGTTGGTGATAAAAGAACAGAGAGAACCTCAGGAGCTAGGGGATCAGTGTTCTTTGATCCCTGGCTCAGACACCAACAACCGTCTAGTATGCAACCTGGAACAAATCATTTCTGTTCTCTGATTCACAGTTTTCTCATTTCTAGGCCATCTTTAAAGTTCCTGCCAGCTCTAATATCACAGGCGTCCGCAGCCAAAACAAAGTGGAAACTCTTAGCCTAATGTGCAACAGTGGATCAAATTCCAGTTCTAATTCCAGTTCTGGAGCATAAGGATCATGTCTTCACCAACATACTTTAAAATTTTTTATGTAAATAATTCCTCTCTCCAGCAAAGAAATGATGTCTTCTTCCTTTTATACCAGATTTTCACAAGATTAATCAATGCTATATATTTTTAAAATTATACAGTCCTGTATGTAAAGATCCAGGGACTTCTCTGAGGTTTTATTACACTAAGGTGCATTTTTGTATCCCTAGGAAGAGAAATATGTACAACGTTTTCCAAACATGTTTCACCACTGAGCTCTTCTTTTATAAAGCATCAGGCAGGACAGGAGCTCCATGGAACCCACTCAAGAACTACTACACCATGCGGATGCCGTAACTTCACCATAAGAACAACAGTAATATTAACAGTAAGAACAATTTGCTGCTGCATAGCGCTTTACAGTTTACAACAACTCTCACACACTTTAAGTCATTTGGCCCCCACGACACCATAAGGTATTACAGATGCTGATTTTCCTATTTCATAAACATGGTTAGTGAGGGTCACAAAGTTGAAAATCATACTCGTTACTGGCAGGACACATACTTGGTTATTCTGATATTCACAAGGAGCAAATTCAAGAAGCAGCCAAACCTACTGGCTAATTATTGTCAGAAAGGATGACTGAATATTGGTTTTGGCAGGAATAAAATAATCACTTTTGGAGACAAAGACTGGAATTCTCCAGTCTTCAGATGAGCAATGCTAAAGGATTCTGTTTGGCAGGTGGCTCATTCATTGATGCGAGGGGTGTGCTCTGGAGCTGGGGCTGTGAGTACGCAGTGGGACTAGCGTCACACAAAGGCTACTTTATAGTCAGGGCAATGGCCCATGAGAACTGACCCTTTAATCCTCTATGGCACAGAAATGCTATTGTGTCAGCTCAGTCATTACCTGCACACTTGAACAAAAGCAAGGCGCTTTTGTGAGAATCTTCATGGCCTTGTGCCCAGGCCTTGAGATGAGATCAGAGGTCAATTTTACAGCCTCTAACAATGACCCAAACATCTGCACACCAGACTCTGTTTAAGAGAAAACAGGCCACATGATTTGATCTCAAAGTCCTACCAAAGTCACCCTGGAGACATCGCATGTTAGGGGCAAGTGAATGCCACCTTCCTTTGCAACGTTTTCTTTCTCAAATCAGATTGAGAACAAGCCTGCTCACTCCTCATGCAAGATTCTGGACCAAGAGACACTTAGACGTACGGCAGGTTGGAAAACAGGCCACTGTAAAATTGTGAATGGATAGCCAGCAAACATATGAATGTTTCATCTTGTAGCAATAGAGGTTTTCCATTCTGAAGACTTGAGTATATCACATCTGAGCTCCTCCTAAGGAGATGGTGAAGATCTATTCACCACAACATGAACTCTATTTCACCTCTCTACTGAATCACAGATAAAAACCTGTGAGATAAATTCCTCAAATTCAATACTGGGAACGTCTTTCTCTAAACACTTATTTGCTTCCTTTTTTCAAGTAATAAAAATCCCTGAACATTCCTTTGCAATTGGACTGGCAGGAAGACTAGAGTTAAATTTATTGCTTCAATGCAAAAGCAATTTATTCCCCTTTAAATAATCTCCCTCACTCCCTCTGGCTTTTAACCTGTATTTTACCATCTTTATGTGTATTTTTGACTTGTATATCAAATATGTAAACATCTGCACAGCAGACTCTCTTAAAGAGAACACAGGCCACACCTTAGTCCTCTGATGGGACTGGGCACTGAAGAAAGGAGGACGCGCCGGCCACGACTTACCTTGTGAATTTCTCGGTGGACATGGATGGTATTATTTCCCACCTTGGTTTCTGTGTTGGTCTCGTTGTGGTAGCTGGGAGGTAAGTGTGCTAGGGTCACTTCTGATGATGTTTTAGCAGCAGCCTCTTCGGCTTCCATCTAATTAAATCAATGAATTTAATGAGCAATATTGTTTTCTCCTGATACATACCAGAGTCCATTAGAAAAAAAACTACTCTTTTCCTCTTCTGCAATAACAATGGTGCTGCTGATAAGTACCACTGAGGACTGAGTAGAACAAGACATTGTTCTAAATGTTTTCATATATTATCGTCTTACATCTCACAATCTCCCTATGGGGTGGGTGTTAATGTCCCCATTTCACAAGTGGGGCAACTGAGGCTCAGGAAGACTAGGTTAGTTCTCAAGATTCCCAGGGAAGGGCAGAGTTGGGATTTCAGAATGCCCCCACTGAGCAATCTTGACCCCTGAGAGATGCTCTTGGCGCTGCTCCCATCTCCCCACGTCCTAATCAGGAGGTCACTCACATTCAATTCCCATACATGCCAGCAACCAACTCTGTTTCTCTTTGAGAGCATTCTCTGACTACAGAAGTGTGTTCAGTCTGCACAAGCACCAAGTGTTAGGTAGTGAACACCCCAGGGACAACCCTCAATCAGTGAAGAAGAGCCTATGAGGGTAAGTACCCCAGTGCCCTCTCCGTTCAGTGGGACAGTTTCTCTCTCTCCAAGGACCTCAGGAAGATGGAACCCTAGTTGTCCCTAGAAGTCACCTGCTCATCAGCACAGCCTTTGCTGCCTTTTTCCTTTTCCATCTCACTCTCCTACTTCCTCCTAGTGTTTCTGGGATCACATCACATTACACGCATGCTAATTCGCTTCAGTTGTGTGTGACTCTTTGCAACCCTACGAACTGTAGTCTGTCAGGCTCTTCTGATCATGGGGAGTCTCCAAGCAAGAATACTGCAGTGGGTTGCCACGCCCTCCTTCAGAGGATCTTCCTGACCCAGGGATCAAACCCATGTCTCCTGTGGCTCCTGTACTGCAGGCAGATTCTTTACCGCTGAGCCACTGGGGAAGCCCCGCAAATAAATTATTTGCTCCCAAATCCTTGTTGCAGGGCTGACTGGGGTTGGGGAACCAACCTAGCCCCTTCCCCATGACTGGTAGGATCACAGTTATGAGTCCTCCCCCATCCACCCTCTGAGTACGAGAGAGACCCCTGTCGAGGTTCAGATGACTCATTCCGTGGTACACCCTTCTTCTGGCCCTTCTTACACAAGTGTTCTTTGCTGATGTCAGGTTTCTGAGGCCACTGTCCTCATATCATGAGCCTCCATGACATCTATACCAGACACATCAGCCAAATTGAATCTGTACCCACTTCCAGACCCAGACTTGATGAGTGGGCAGGTGACAACTGGACCAGCCACAGCTGATTGGACTTAAACAGAAGCCACATCATGGACTAGCTGAGCCAACCAGACACTCTCTCTAGGAATTTAAAATGAGAGACACAAAGAGAAGCTGTCACTGGTGGCTGGCAATTTTCCAACAGTGCAGTCTTGACTCTCGGCTATTTTTATTCCTTTAAATGAATCCTCAAAAAGGATTTTACTATTTTTTAAAAAATTACTGTTTTCTATTCCCTTATATACTACAAGAGGCCCATCTTTTCCAATCTTTCCCAACCAGGTTCGCTGAGCTGGATATACATGGGGAAAGAATTCCCACGTCTCAATGGAACACAGAGGCACTGCATCAGAAGTGTGAAGAACATCTAGTCAGCAGAAAGCCCAGAAAACCAAACAAGGACTTGGTCAGCTGCCACCGTGCACTGTGTTTGACCCTGAGATAACTCCTGACATATCTGAAACCTGATCACTGCCTCCATGCCTGGGCATCAGCTATGTCTGAGCCATTGCACCAGTCCCTTCCATATCTCCTTGCGTATTCACAGCAACTCTATGAGGAAGTATTATTTGCCTCATTTGCAGATGAAGAAAATGAGGTTGATGAAACTGGAGGAATGTCTAAGGTCATCACATTCTTAGTAGGTGGCAAAACTTAGATTAGAACTCAGGTCGGTCCGACCCCAAATTACGTGTTTTTCCTAGTATAAGATTCTGCCTGTGCTTTTACTGGGGAGATAGGGCATCCTCACACAAGCTAGTTTGAGGATGATTATGAAAGTCTCTAGAGTCAGTCAGGTTCAAAGAAGAGAGGAAAAAGGCTTCCAGGTGGAGGCGAGCCATGATTGGGCTGGTCTCAAAGGACAGCTATGAGCTGGATAGAGAGGAGCATAGCGGAGGCAAAACAGTGACAGCCTGGATGAGAACGGAGTGTCACGGGCTAGGGCAAGGGGTCCATGCTGGACCCCAAATGGATAAAATGATGGTGATGAAGCAGAGACAGACTGACAGATGGATCCAGGGTATAGTTCTAAAGCAGATGGTGTTAGCCTAGTTCTCAACCAGAAGGGTACCTCAGAGTCATGCCCAATGCTTTAAAAAAATATCTACATATCTGGAGCTGCCAAATTAAAATTTCTGGAGGGGGCACCCCACAAAACAATGAGCTTTCCAGATGATTCTGAGATACTCCCTCCCCTGTATTCACCCCCAGGTAAGAACCTCTGCACCAAGCAATGGGGAGCTGCAGTAAGTTCTGAAGACTGATGCGGCTGCTAAGTCACTTCAGTCGTGTCCAACTCTGTGTGACCCCATAGACGGCAGCCCACCAGGCTCCCCCGTCCCTGGGATTCTCCAGGCAAGAACACTGGAGTGGGTTGCCATTTCCTTCTCCAATGCATGAAAGTGAAAAGTGAAAGTGAAGTTGCTCAGTCGTGTCTGACTCTTCATGACCCCATGGACTGCAGCCTACCAGGCTCCTCCGTCCATGGGATTTTCCAGGCAAGAGTACTGGAGTGGGGTGTCATCAGCTTCTCCGGTTCTGAAGACTAACTGGGACATAATACAGAATCGAGAGAAGGAAAAGAATGGAGTCAGAGAACTAGCTAGAAGCAGGCTGAGAGTCAGAAGTTATATCTGGGGAGGGCCTTCTATTTGGAGGGGCCTCCAAATAAATCTAGAAGAACTCAGGCTCCTGAGAGCTCGCCACTAGATTTGGCAAGAAGTTGCCACCAGCAGCATCCGAAGGCAACAAAGTAGAAAGTACCCAGATTCTGGAGTCAGGGAACATGGGGTTAAGTCCCAGCTCGGCCACAAAGCAGCCACGTGACCTTAGGCAAGATACCAAATACTGGGGTGGCTAATATGTAACACCTTACAGAAAGACCCAAATGATCTTTTTGGTCAACCCAATATCTCTAAACCTCAGCTTTCCTGTTTGTAAAATGATGATGATTCTACTTTATTGGACAAATGTAAGAATTAAAGCTCATGAAATCCGAGAACTTGATCCAGTATCTGCCATTCGGCAAAGGTATAATAAACAAAGCAGTTTTAGAAGAAGCCAGTTTGCCAGGGGATGTCTGGGTAGGGGTGGAAAAGGCAGAAGTAGATAACATATGTTCGAAGGGTTTGCTAATAAAATAGAGGAGAAACGGATGAAGAAAGGAGACCTAAGACGAAGAAAAAGGCTTTTTAAATTTGTTTTAAGGGAGAGATCCTGGGCTGTTTAGTGATAGAAAAGAACAGCTGGGAAAGAAGAGGAGTCTGGGGATGCTAGAGGGACTAAATCCAGAAGGAGAAGAGAACATCAGCGCTTTTACAATTCCTATAGGAATCAGACTCCTCCAGTTTGGCTTACATATAATTGACAAGGTACCAAATTTAGAATTTGCTCTGGGCTGAGCAGATAGTCTTTATATAAAGCCATTTCCTCCTCAACCAGTGGTTATTCCAACAGAATGAGCTAAAGCTCTTTCATGGCACCACAAACTAGAAGTACAGCTTACAGTGGAAATTTCAGCCACAACTATTACTGCTGCTAGCAAGAGAAACCTAAGCCTGAAGCAACAGGACTTGTTTCATAGAGGAGGAATGTGAATATTATTTAACATGGCACTCACAATTGGTTAACTCTGTGTTTGTTAAAGGAACAGAGTAAGAAAAACTGGAGAGAGAAATTCAGGCTTGCTGTTGGCATTCTTCCTAGGAATAACGAGTTGATAAGAACATTCTATTGTAAAATATGCCCATTACAGACGTGGTAATGGAGGGGTGGGGAGTGGCTTTATCCTCAAAATATGTTTATCAGTAACAAACAGCCCAGACTGAACCATTTGAAGATTTGCTTCCTCTCAAGAATGATCCTATAACCAGAGTTAACTTTTTTCCCTTAGGAGAAACCAGCAGCTTGAAGTCAGCTGGAATATTTTAAATGTCAGGAAGTTACTTGAAAGCAGATTCATGATGCAACTATGTAAACAATTAACGCATCTGGACACACGTCCTTTTCTGTTCTTTACTGGGACAGTAAGAAAACAGCAATTATCCTGTGTTATAGATTTAAGGGGCTTTCTGGCAATCTCTTTTTAAAACTTAATACTAATAGCCCTAATCCACTGTGATTCTATTATATATCAGACACTAGTGGTTCTTCTGTTACCATTCACACTAGTGCTATTAATATGATGATAATGAGTGTGTTTGTCTGGGTGTTAAGTCGCTTCAGTCGTGTCCAACTCTGCCACCCTGCGTGCTGTAGCCCACACCAGGCTCCTCTGTCCATGGGATACTCCAGGCAAGAATACTGGAGTGGGTTGCCACACCCTTCTGCAGGGGATCTTCCTGAGCTAGGGATCGAACATGGGTCTCATGTCTCCTCCACTGGCAAGCAGGTTCTTTTCCATTAGTGCCAGTGAGAGCCATTATTTATTGAGAATCAGCAATTTCTCATAGTCCTTACAACAGCGACATGAAGGGGCAACTTATATTGCACCAATTTTACTTAACCCTATTTATTTTTTGGCTGCACTGTGTGCCTTATGGGATCTTAGTTCAGTCTTGAATAAAAATGGGGAGGTGACCTGATGAGTCTCAACAGGAAGCCGTGGGCAGGAGGGAAAGTCCTAGAACCCAGTGAAGGGAAGCAGATGACTTGCTCTGGAACCAAGGATGATGTGTTCAGTTTAATCAGTGAAGGTGCAGAGTTAAAATTCACTGGGGCCTGTCTGACACCCCTGTCCCTTTCATTGTTTCGTGTCAGGATTCTCTTGCTTTCACAGGAAACAAAGTCTATATCTGGAATCTAGCCTGTCCAGTGGATGTTCAGGTACAGCTACCCAGGCAACCACCTTCCAACCCAGTGTCTCCTTCACCAGTGTCCAGGGTCCACCAGGTCGACTGTTGTGGGAAAGAAGGGGAGCGATCCCCAGACTAAGCAGGTGTGGGAGGAAAAAGCCACCTCGCCTAGTAGACCAGAGCCAGCTTTGGAGGCTTTGCTCAAATGCACTGTGAAGAAACAGGGACATGGAGGCACCTGACCATCCAGCCTAGACATCTGATCTCTCACTGACTCCTTCCCTGGGATGGCTGGCTTCTCTCCAAAGACAGGCTGCAGCCAGAGTCAGACCCAACAGGGGCCATGCCCACCCACCCCAGGCAGCAGGGCCACCTGGCTGGGAGAGCTGGACCATCTGCACCTCCTCTCCAGGCAACCCTGGCAATGCTTGCGTGCTGATCACAGAGGATGCCATCCACAGCGTTTGAACCTGGGAGGCGACGGAAGCAAGAAACAGGCAAAGTTTTCCCGAGATGTCTGGTATCTGATAACTAACAGCTGCTATATATGCACATCTATTATACTCCAGGTGCCACACATATCACAGATTTAATTCTCATGGAAAACTGAGGTAAAGGATGTTAAAGGATTTGGCCAATACCACCCTATGGTGAATGGCAGAGGAGGGCCCTGAGCCCAGGACTGACTCCACAGCACCCTTGGAAATGCAGTGGGGGGTGGCCTTTCACTTTGCCCCTGCTCCTCTCACCCACCACCCACTGACACTGATGGAGATGCCGAGGTCCCTTCTTTGCCCCACATGGCATTAGGGGAAGCCCAGACAGATTACCAGCACAGCTCAGAGCTTTTTGTCCGCATATGGAGAAGGGGATGACAGAGGATGAGACGGTTGGATGGCATCACCCACTCGATGGACAGGAGTTTGAGCAAGCTCCAGAAGCTGGTGACCGGCAGGGGAGCCTGGCATGCTGCAGTCTATGGGGTTACAAACAGTCGGACATGACTGAGCGACTGAACTGAATGGCACCCTAATTGTCTCTCGGGAACATGGCACAAGCTCAAAGCCCAATAGACAAGCTAGGACTTGAGATACCTGGAGTCTCCTCTGCAAAATCACAGTGCTGGAATATCAGGGGCCTTGCAAGCATCCGCTTAAAACAGGATGAGGCCAACCGCACACCTGAAGTTAATTGTAAGGTGATGGCCAGCAGCCTACAAGCAGGTGGTGACCCCAGTTGTCCATGGGTGGGTCCAGCCGGTGTCTCTGGGTGGACAGCTTCAGATCCAGAGCTTTTGGCAGGAACCAGGTAGGATTTGGGATCACCCCTGCACTGCCTCCAGATAACTCGAAATCTGCTGCCGGCTGTGCCCAGCCCCTTAGCGGACCCGAGGACCCTGGCCAGCGGTTGGCGCACTGCTTCGCCAGCCCCCACTGTCACCCGCCTCGCGCTTCCCGGAGCGCAGGCCCCTCGGGCGCACCCACCTCCTCCACCGCGCTGCGCAGTTTGTACTGCGTGTCCTCCATCAGTTCCTCAACCTCGCGGAACATCTCGTTGAGAGTGGCCTCCTCCTGCGGGTAGCTGAGAGCCGGGCCGGGCTCGATCGAGGCAGAGGTGACCGTCGGAGCCGGCGCGGGGGCCGTGGGGACCGCCGCCGCCAGCAGCAGGTAGAGCAGGGTGCCCCCGAGCCGCCGCATCTCCGCCGCCGCCTGCGCGTCCCAGAATGCGGTCAGAGGCGCGCCGACCACCCGCTCGCCCGCGCCGCCGCCCCGCCCCGCCCCGCCGCCTCCGGCTCTCAGAGCCTGGCCCGCCCCCGGCGCCCCGCTTCCCCGCACCCATCCCCAGAAAGGAGGAAACTGAGTCTCCGGAGGACGCAGCATCCCCAGACCGGGAAGCCCACCCCCACCCACACTCCAGCCCCGCGCCCGGATCCTCTCCGTACCCCCACCCCCATACTCGAGCACGAGCCGCGCTCTGCTACGGCCCCCAGGGATAGCTCCCTCCTGCAAGCAACAGAACCCAGGCGCCCCTACGCTTACACCCATCTCCAGCCACCCCCCCCACCCGGCCCCAGGGCCCTCTTCCCTCCCTCCCCGCTCCCCCACCCCGCCTGGGTCCCGGGTTTGAGCCCCGTTACGTTCTCCACCAGGTCAGAGCGCAGCCGTGCTGCGGCGACCCTACTCTCCCGCCCCCTATTCGATCCCCCATCTTGAGTGGTCAGAGAACTCAACACCCCCACCCCCGGGGCTGGAACCAAATCCGACGCCCCGTCCTCCTCCACCCACCCCGGAGGGACCGAGCTGAGCCACCCTCTTCCCCGCCGCCGCCCTTCACCCACCCCAACTGGACTGCGCTGCGCTCTGGTTTGGACCTCAGGCCTTGCCCGGGTCTGCCTCGAGGCTGCGGAGCTGGAGCTGCTTGGTGGGCGGACCGCCGGCGCTAGGAGCTCGGCAGGGATGCGGCAGCGCTGGTACCCCGGCGAGCCCGCAGCGCTCGCCCCGCCCGCCCCCGCCCCTAGGGAGGGGCTGCGGCCCAGCCCGCCGCCATTGGCCGGCCCGGGCGCAGCGACCTCCCACCCCAGGCTGGCCTCTGCCACCGCGCCTGGCCCTGCAGGAAGCTGACCCCTTCTTCGCATCCCGTTGCCGCCCGGCATCCCAGGGCGGCATTGTCATCTCTGGCCCAGATTCTTGCCACACTTTCCATGAGGTGTTTTTTCTGTGTCCAACCCTCGCCACCTTGCCTTTTCCAGGTTATTCTGTACCTGGCAGGCTGGCACTCAAGGCCCATCACAAACTACTGGTCATAATCCCTCTGCCGTGGTTAACTCCTACTCCAGCCCAGAAAACCTACCTGTAGCTCCCGCAATAGGTCCTAGGTCCTGAGAACGTCAGCAAGCTCGTTAAAGGCGGCAGAGTGGTTAAGACCAGACTCTGCAGTCAGGCTCCCTGGTGTCAACCCCAGCTCTGCTCCTTAGGACTTTAAGGATCTCCAAGTTATCAGATTTGTGTCTCCCCAGTTAGCCTAAATGTAAAATGGAGCTTGGAGTATGATAATTAAAAAAAAAAAAAATGTTGCTTGCTATCTGGTTCTATAGGAATGAAGTCACTAGCTCCTGAAGTTGCTGACCTTCAGCATACCGTGAAAGGGTTTCGGGGCAGAGATGGCGGCTGAGGCATTCTGTGCTCTGGGAAAATGGCAGAGCAGGCGTTCAGATAGTTAAGATATTTTCAGGAGAGAGATTTATGAACCTGAACTCTTGCATCATCCCATTCTTAGAAAAGCACTAAAACTATTAAGTAACACATGTGTTCCTCATGACTGGCAGCCACGTTTTATTGAGATGTGGCCTTGGTTGCACTTATCCCTTTTGCCAGAATCATGGATATGCTGACTTTCCCCCCTCCACCTTACCTCTTTGGAGCAGTTCCACAGAGCTTTCTGAGAGGCTGTCTCATGGGCTGTCATCCTCAATAGGTCCCCAAGGAAAATTGAAACTCACGGCTCTCCTGTTGTTTTTCTGAATTCGGTTGACTAGTAGTAAGGGTGCCTTGTAGGAAACAAGGATACCGCACACCGGGAAGTGGAGTATAAAGGTCAGCTACTGCAATGAGAACAGAACTTGGTCTATTCACAGTACTCTCCTTAGGGCCCTGAACAGAGAGCACTCACATAATTTTTGAAAAATACCTGTATTTTATTTGTCAAACTGCCTCCTGTTTTTTCCTGTTACCTTTTCTGTCTGGACAGCCTTCCCTTCTCCCCTCAGCCAGACTAACTCCATCCCATATTTCAAGACTCAGAGCCTCTTGTTACCTGGCCCATCTCCATCTCATTTCTCCTCTAGGATCACCATACCCCACCTCCCCTCTGCCCATGTCCTTCCCCATGGAAGCCCTGACTTGCCATGATCTATAGGTCTGGTCACCGGCCCAGGACCTCCTAGGAGGCAGGGACCAATCTGCTCACCTTTGTGTCACTGGGGCTTCAGTTATATTCCATACTTGGTCACCAAGAAATGGATGGACTGGTCATTCTATCAGCTACTATTGATATATCAATATAAAAGCATTTACACTACTGAGAACTTGCTACGTGCCAGCAACAACTATCAACTCATTTATTTCTCAGACAATCTCTGAGGTTGGTACTACTACTTTTATTCCATCTCACAAATAAGGAAACTTCCCTAAGGTCATGTAGCTCCTGCGTAATTGGTTGAACTGGGATGTGAACACAAGAATTGCCAAACTCCTCTCCTATAAACCTGGTCAGGAAGTATGAGAGGACTTGGGAGCATGAGATAAGCAAATTTCTGCAGGTGACCACTTAGAAAACACGTGTTTAGAGGAGAGAATTCAGGACATGCCGCCCCAAAATACGCCATTTTGGCACATTGACTATTTTGAATGGAAGGTGCTTGAGAAACAGCAGATGCACCTGCCCTTTTCTACCTAAAAATAGGCCATAAAATTTTTTGGGAGAGAGATGCCCTCCATGTACCAGGGAGAGAACATCCTTATCACCAGAGAGGAAGTCAATGCCAAAATGGATCTGTACAAACACATTTACTAAAATAACCCTTATCTTAGATTTGCCCCATATCGCTCCCAGTCACTTCCCCACAATTCACTCTAACCCAACGCCCTTGGCCTTGTCACTTCTTCACAAATCTATCATTTCTTTGACTAAAATGTACATAAGCTTTCTGCTCTAGGTACCTTCTCAGGTCTTCATTTTCCTGTGAAGTCTCCCAGGTACATGTAAAATATTTCTGGAGTGGGCACACAGCCTGTGCGGTCTTAGTTCACCGGCCAGGGATGGAAGCACCTAGTTCTAACCACTGGACCCCCAGGGAAATGCCTACATGTAAAATTTTAATAAAATGTGGATGTTTTTCTCCTGTTACTCTGTGTTTTGTCTGTTTAATTCTTAGGCCCAGCTGGGGACCCTAAGAGGGTAGGGGAGAAACTTTTCCCTCCCTACAAGGACCATGCCTCTTTGGCATGTTCATCCAGCTGAGTCCACAGCAGAGTATCATTCAGGAAGAAAGCATATGGGGGCCTTCTTGGCATCAGGCATGGTGCACACCCCAAATCTGTAGTGAGGGATGGGACCCAGAGAAGTCAGACCCTCTGCCCAGAGTCAGACAGCAAGTGAGAGTTCAGTCTGGAACTAGACTCCGAGTGTGACTGACTGTAAAGCTGGCACTCTTAACTTTCCTTCTCATGATTGTCTTTGCACATGTCTTCAAATCACTATATATCACCAAGATGTGGCTTCTAGCCATGTTCTCTTCAATTTCTGGGCCTTTGGATCAAGCCCTGCTAAGAATCCAGGGAAAGCCCATTCACCCCCAGTATCCCCTGCTCTGCAGCCCCGGCTCAGCTATTCCTCAGCTTTCTCGAGGCGGCTCACCCTGTACAAGAGCCTGGAATGCAATCTCCCCCACCTTGCCTCTCCAGGCACATACACTGGAAGAAATGAAAGCAGAATGGAGACACTGTGGGGCCAAGACACGGCTTGCTGTGGTGCAGATTTACAGAGCCAACTGTGGAGTCCTGCCCCGAGGCCACTGCAGTGGCGCCCAGAACCAAGGGCACCTCCAGAACTGACTGAGACCCTTTGTAGCCATTGCCAAAAGCCCTGCTTGATCATCACCAACAAGCTTCCTGACCTCACATCAGGCCAAAAATGCCCACCCCAGTACCTACCCTATAGCACCCTATCCAATCACCTAATGCCAACCTTCCAGCAGGAATTTTCTTTGTCTTAAGGCTATAAAGATTAGCTACTTGCCCTTGAAAAGTGTCGGCTGTCCCTTGAGCCAGGCTGCTATTCTAACAGTGCCCCGTGGACTCTCCCTGACCTGTCAAGAGGTGTTGGCCTGCTGTGCTTCTGGTGCCCACATTATCTCTGCTCTTCATTCTAATAAACTCTCTCCTTTCTGCAATACTTTGTGTTTGGAAATTCTTTTCCAAACCTCGCTCGGACTGCCTCGACACAAATCATGGTCTTCTATTCCTCCAAGTTGCTGACTTAAGAGACTAGAATTTTCTCCAAGTAAGGCTTGTCTTCTACCTTACGTCTTTTGCCTGAATTCTAGAGTTCTTGACTTTTAGACTCAACTTTTAAAAAAAGAAAAAGAAAAATTTGACCTGCCCCCAAGTGACAGGTGAAGGACTATGCGTCCCCTCATATGAGGTCTAAATTTTGTACCCTGAAATGTAGGAATGTATCAATAGTGTCATTATTAAGTGAAAGAAGCAAAAGAGATAAAGATAAAAGGGAAAAAAGAAAGGAAAGGTAAGAAAATCTACACTCCTCAGATGTAAGTGCTCCCCAGGCCCAGCCTGGTGATGTAATCTTACCACCAGCCTGAGGCAGGAAAACTCGTGGGGCGCAGGGGTAGGTGGGGGGTGAGGGGGGTGGGAGTGTGCGTGTGTGGAGTGGGGGGTGGGGGTGGGGGGGTGGAGCGGGTGGAGGGTCGGGGCAGGCAGGTGGCCACAGAGATGGGCCCCAACCAGACCTACACGTATTGGCTCCAAGAAGCTCAGGGACAGGAGTCGGGGGAGCCCTCTGGGTTTGGGGTCTGACTTGAGAAAAGGTCCCAGTCTGGATGTTCATTGTGAACAGACAGGCCCAGGGGCACACAGAGCAGCCAGAGCCTTCCAGATTGATCATCTTTAGGGTAATGAACTTGCTAAGACACCACAGTTTCTTTTATATCCCCGCTGTAAGTAAGCTCTATATCCATCAGGGACATTGTTTTCTTTCTTTTAGGGTGTTGGAAGCACTTCAGAATTATCATTCAAAATTTTTCTAAGTCCTCACATTTTCTCTCCTGGGGTCTCATTTTGTGATTGAAGAAGTAGAAGCAGAGAGGTTGTCACCTGCTGGAAATTACATACCAAATCGGCACCCACACAACAATTTCAAGTGTAGCTATCTCAGACGTCTGCTCACGGCCATGTGCTTGAAAACACTTCTCAGTGTCTTTAGCAGAAGGATGGGTGAACAGGTTTCTACAAACAACAGAGAAGAAAATGGCAACCCACTGCAGTATTCTTGCCTGGAGAATCCCATGGACAGAAGAGCCTGGCAGGCTACAGTCCATGGAGTCACAAAAGAGTCAGGCAGGACTTAGCTGCTAAACAAGAGTTAAAAGTATGGACCAATATTTCTAGGCAACAATGTGGTTACATTTTGAAAGACAAATGTGGCAATTTTCAAAATGAGACGCACAGAATGCCTTTTGTGCTTATTTTTAAATCTCAAAACAATTATCTACTGTTTTTGAAGGCTACAAATAAGGGAAAAATAACAGAAATGGGCAGCCTGCCTCTGAGGTGGAAGTTAGGGGAGGAGGTGGGAAACATCTTCAGTCACATTTCTAACATTTTATTTCTTTAAGAAAGAGAATATGGCAACCTGGAGTTCTGAAGCAGAAGTGTCCAAAGACAAATGACTATAGTTGATGAACAACATGTAGGTATATGGGTGTGTCTGTATATATTTTCTGTATATTTCTGAATATTTAATATACAAACTATATTTAAAATAGTTTGTGAATACATTGGTGACTCAGTGTTAAAGAGCCCATCTGCCAATGCAGAAGACATGAGAGATGTGAGTTCGATCCCTGAGTCAAGAAGATCCCCTGGAGGAGGGCATGGCAGCCCACTCCAGTATTCTTGCCTGGAGAATCCCATGGACAGAGGAGCCCGGCTGGCTACAGTCCATGGGGGTCATAAAGAGTTGAACACAACTGAAGTGACTTAGCATGTGAATAAACTGAAATAACCAAAAACTTAAAAGGCAAGCATCCCTACCCCGGGCCCCCACCTCTATCCTGCACCCCTCCAAAACAAAACAAAGCAATACAACCTCTTAGAGCCAAACAGACTTCTTAGATCTGTTCCTGGCAGGAATGCTCTCTTCCTCAAGGCCCAGCCATGGCCCTACTGCTATGAGGTGAGAGGGGAGGAGGGGAGGGTCCAACAGGCCCACCGAAGAGGCCTTTCTCTTCATAAAAGGCCCTTTTGTCTGTTCCAATGCTTGGAAGCTTTCCTTCTGTAGTGGATGCAAGGGTAGGGGGAGCTGGACTCACGAAATGACCCTGGGGACTGGATGGGGCTTATCTGTCAAACCCTCCCTCAACTCACCGCCACCACCAAGATAGGGCAGAGTTTGCAAACAAGGAAACCTCAGCCTTCCGCAACTTAGAGGCACACATTCTGGATAGGTGACTATCGTACTCTGATTTTTAAAACTTCAACCATTTAGAATAATTAATTAAACCAAGGAAGGATTTATTCCATATTTCCCTTTTCTTTCCCTTCCATCTTATTAATAGATAGACTACACTGAACATAATTTGGAAACAAATGTGAAGGGTTGGCTCAGAGATCAGGTATCTGCATGACTCTTTAGCATTTAGTAGCTGTTTGCTGGAATGCAGGCCCCGTGAGATTGTCCAGGATACTGGGCTCTGCAACCACCTCCTGTCCTGTCCAGCAGCCAGTATGTAGGGAGTGTGCACTCAATAAGGAAATCCTGAATGAATGTGGGACTGTTAGGGACTGGGGTCCCCACCCACAAGGAGTCTAGAGTGTATAAAGAAACAGAGAAGTAAGCAGATACTATCAGGGCAGTAAGAGAGAGGAAAAGACAAGAGAACTTGATTCTTTTCAGAACATCCATAGAGGTGAGAGGAGTCCACCATGGTCCAATTATCTCTAGGGAAGTGGGCAATCCTGTGGTATCTGCATGGATGACCCACCTCTCTCACCCTTTTGATTGGATCAGGATGGATACCTGTCTGAAACCCACCTGCTTTCCACCTGAATTTTAAGGCTGGAGGCACCATTGTTCAGCTGCTTGAGGATAAAAGCCAACGCAGTAAAAAATCAGAGAGAGAGATTGAAGGAGAGACACATTTAGAGAAATTAGAGTCTATGAGTGTGAGAAAGGGGGTGATGGGGGGAGAGGGGCAACCTCACCCCATGATGTCATTCTGGTTCTTGGTTCTAATTTTTCATGAGTTTGAAACCCAGCTGCTCTTAGACTCTGAGATGTTTGGGGATTCTCATATATTTCCCTTTTTGTTCCAGCTGGGTTTCATAACTTTCTTTTATTGGCTACCAAGCTGCCCTAAATGTCTAGGGTGGGGCTGCCTATATTTTAACAAGACGATCTGCATCAAGGAAGTTTGCATTAGAGGAGGTCCATGACTAAGAAATAGAGGGCCACCAGGTTCAGCAGAACAGGGAATGGTCAGCCAGGGGTCTCCTCCTCTTTGCTAGCCACTCTGATCCACGGTGCCAGTCACCAATTTTATCAAGGCTTCCCAGTTCCTGTCTGTAAGTTATGATTGTTATGAAGAAATTGGTGCCAAGATTTTTCTGAATGGAAACACCATCTGGCTTTGGAAAGAGTGTTCATGTGGACTCAAGGTTTCCATGAGTAACAGCTACTGAATATCCAAAACATATGTTTACTGTGCCAAGTTTCCGTGGGTCAGTGAAGAAAAGAGACCCAGAGGGCCATATTGCTGGCCGTCGCCCTGGGACTGAGATACTGGAAGGGTGAGCCCCAAGCCTGGTTGTCTTGCTTTGCTATTTAGCAGGTGGATTCATGTGCTCTGTATATTCTTGCATGTGTATCTGAAGAGAAGGACGACAAAGGACCAAGAGAATTTTGGTGGAGCCAGTGACAAAAGAGAAAGAGCAAAGAATTGATCTTATCAGGCAACCATAGAGGAAGATTATAGATGTGTTTCTACCCAGTTCTTTGCATTGCTTTGGGTCAGAATGGTGTGCTTATTTCTTCCCTGGAGCAGTTTTCAGTGCTGGCTCCATAATAGAATTACCTGGGAAGTTTGCTAAACAATTTTTTTGGGCTCCCAAATCACTGGAGATGGTGATTGCAGCCATGAAATTAAAAGACGTTTACTCCTTGGAAGGAAAGTTATGACCAACCTAGATAGCATATTCAGAAGCAGAGACATTAGTTTGCCAATAAAGATCCATCTAGTCAAGGCTATGGTTTTTCCAGTGGTCATGTATGGATGTGAGAGTTGGACTGTGAAGAAAGCTGAGCACCGAAGAATTGATGCTTTTTAACTGTGGTGTTGGAGAAGACTCTTGAGAGTCTCTTGGACTGCAAGGATATCCAACCAGTCCATTCTAAAGGAGATCAGTCCTGGGTGTTCATTGGAAGGATTGATGTTGAAGCTGAAACTCCAGTACTTTGACCATCTGATGTAAAGAACTGACTCATTTGAAAAGACCCTGATGCTGGGAAGGACTGGGGGCAGGAGGAGAAGGGGACAACAGAGGATGAGATGGCTGGATGGCATCACTGACTCAATGGACATGAGTTTGGGTAAACTCTGGGAGTTGGTGATAGACAGGGAGGCCTGGCATGCTGTGATTCATGGGGTTGCAAAGAGTCATACATGACTGAGCGACTGAACTGAACTGAACAGATGCCTGAGTGTCCTTTGGAGATACTGATTCAGTACTTAAGAGAGAGGGTCCTTCAGGGTACGATCTGGAATGGTCCTCACTGAGAATTCATTTTTCATCAAGTCTCACCAAAGATCTCCCCTCTCATGCCATCAGCCTGTCCCCTGACCTGTGCAATAGCCAGCAGCACTTGCTCCCCCTGGATGTGACTGGAAGCTGCTGGAAAGATGGCTGGACTTGGAGCTGGATAGTGCTGAATTTAGGTTTGGGCTTTTACCCTAACTGCCATGATGTGAATATCCCAGGACTCTCTAGCTTATGGGCACATCATGCCCAAACCACAGGGCTTTTAGCCCACCCCTGCTGTCACTGAGATAATCTGGGAAGTCCCCAGGAGATCTGTGCATGCGTCTGTGATTCAGTTCTGGTTTCCAGTCACCTCCGCTATCACCATCTTCAAAATTGTGCACCACCTTGAAGATAATGAGTCAAAACTTAATAGGTGAAGACCTCAACAATGTAGCATGGAGTTTCCAGTAGGTAGCTGCTGTTGGTTTTTGCTACATTAAGATCTTTGCTGGGCAGCAGTAGAAAGGAATGAACTACTTACACACACAACACAAATGCATCTCAATGCATTATGCTAAGTGAAAAAGAAGCCAGACTCAAAAGGCTATATACACTGATTCCATTTATGTGATGTTCTAGAAAACGCAAAGCTACAGGGACTACCAACAAGGCTGGGGTGGAGGGAGGTGTTGACTGTAAAGGATCACAGGGACCTTCAGGGGATTCTATACTTGGATGGTGATGGTAGCAGACACACAAAGTTAGTATCCTTTTGTCAAAACTCGTAGAACTGCCCACTAAAATCTCTGAATTTAATATATGCAAATTATACCTAAGCTAAAAGAAAATGGGGCAGGGAAATATGCAATTAACTTGCCCAAGGTCCAAGCCAGGGATTCAAATAGGTGCGTGGAACCCCTGGATCCAGACTTTGAACCGCTCAGCAGCGTGTGCTCAGGAACCTTGGGCAGCTCAAGAGGGAGGCACACCTCTCAGGAAACACTGTCCCCGGTCAGGAACATCAGACAAAGAAGTTCCAGGTGGGGGCACCGTAGTTTGGGGAAAAGAACTGTGTTCCAGTCATGGTTTTGCTACCTTCTAGATTTATTATTATTTTCGATACAAATTCTTTTTTAAAATAAGTATTTATTTAGGCTGTGCTGTGTCTTTGTTGCTGCGCACAGGCTTTTTCTAGTTGCAGCAAGACGGAGCGACTCTCTAGTTGCGGTGTGAGGGCTTCTCACTGCGGTGGTTTCTCGTGTTATGGAGCATTGGCTCTAGGCACGCAGGCTTCAGTAGTTGTGGAGCGTGGGCTTAGCTGCACTGAGACATGTGGTATCTTCCCAAACTAGGGATCAAACCCTGTCCCCTGCATTGGCAGGCAGATTCTTAGCCACTGGACACCCAGAGAAGTCCCCTTGTAGATTTATAATCTTGGATAACTCATTCTCTTTCTAAACCCTAGTTTTCTCATCTTTAAACTACTTTCTCCTTTGCCAGAAGCACTGCTGTGTCATTGTAAAGAGAAGGAGCCCGGGAGCAACGCCAACTCTGTGTTACTTTCCAGCCAGGTGACTGGGACAAGCCTCTCTGAGACTCTGAGCCCCACTTTTTGCATCTGCAAAAAGGCAGGCACTGCATTGACCTCATGGGACTGATGAGAGCCTTACAAGAAGCAGCTCCTTAAGGCACTCAGCAAAGCGCCCAGCACTTAGCAGGCATCAGTGAGTATGAACTATTAAGATATGATCACTTCCACGTTGTTGCCAGGTCCGGCCAACAAAGCTCTTGCAAAGTGAGCTGGGAACAGAGCTCCCTTTGTATGCCCTCAGCCGGGGCCCTGGGGAAGCCTGAGTGAGGGGAGTGTCCACGGCAATTTTGCTCAGACCGCGAAGGGTTTGTGGAGGGTCTTGTGCAGACAGCTCTTCTCTGTTTATGCAGGCAAACCTTTTGTCTGCCTTGGTGCACAGTGCCGCCAACATGGCTGGGTCAGAAGAAGTTCACATAATAAACACGCTCTGTACTCAGAACACGCTCCCATCCATGCTTAGGTCCTGCAGCTGAGGCGCCTACAGTTTAAACTCTTTTTCTTTTCTCACTCATGGTCTGCATACCCCTTCCTGCAATATGATTTCCATCCAGTCCCCTGATGACATGTGAGCAAGTGTCGAAATCCTAAGTCCCATTGTTAACAAGGGAAAGACTTTCTATGATTGGAGCAAAATTGTCTTCTCACTTTTATCCCTCTGTCATTGTCACTCTTGACTCCTTCTTGATCTAAAGCAAATGCCTGGAGTGGGTATATTTGCTTAATGTCTCTGCAAGGCAACAGCCCCATGCCAGAATGATTGGACTATTTTGGAAATTCACCCTGCTGGCCCTGATGCTGACCATTGCTGCTGAACAGCACCTACCATCTTTTTGGCTAGTGTCCTTAAACCTTAGCAAGCATCAGAATTGCCTGGAGGCAGTGGCAGTGGGTCTTAGACTCCTGGATAAGGCCCTGGGCTTTGTGTCTCTAACAATTTTCTAGGTGATCTTAATACTATCTGTCTGGAGACCAAACCTTTAGAATGTCTATTCATAATTGTTGGACGAGATGCTAAGCTTCGCCAGAGATCAGAAGATGGTGGCAGAGTTGCTGGTAGCACTCCAGCCCAGGTCAAAGAGAGAGCACAACTGTAGATAAAGTCAAAAGAGAAACTCAAGTGCTTTCCAAATTTTTCATTCTATTTTCTGCCAGCGGCTATCAACAAACGTTCTTGATGGGGTTCAAATTAAGAGCCAGGAAAGGAGAAATTGGTGAAAGATTTGCTCAAAGAAATGGACCATTGAAACCCAGAGGGACAAAGAATGATACTTATAGAACACAACTGATAACTAAGGAGCCAAGCTGAAAAGAAGAGTGTTAAGTGTCACAGCCAAGGCAAGGTGAGGTCAGAAACAGGGAGATAACAGAATGTGGACACATTAGAAGCAGAATAGGATGCAGCATTTGGCACAGGTCATGGCAGGCAGTGCAGGCTCAAGTCTGCAAGGGTACGTGGGGGCTGGGGAGTGGTCTGAGTTCATGAACTGATGGCTATATAAATCCTGGTGTAGATGGCTGATTGTTTATGGGGCCAGACAGGACAGAACAATTCTCTTAAAACTTAACTGCTAGATGGCCAGAAACCTTATGCTTTAAGAATCGTATTTGGTAAAACTACAATGGGATACTGTTCTTACCTATCAAAAAAAATGAGGTAGCTCTATCTTTTTCCATTCATTCATTCATTCATCCATTTTATTATCCACATGCTAACCTCTGCTCTAGGAGCTGGAGAAGACCCTGAGGTTGGGAAAGATTGAAGACAAAAGGAGAAGGGAGTGGCAGAGGATGAGATGGTTAGATCGCATCACTGACTCAATGGACATGAGTTTGAGCAAACTCCAGGAGATGGTGAAGGACAGAGGAGCCTGCAGTCCATGGGGTCGCAAAGAGTTGGACATGACTGAGCAACCGAATAACAATGAAAGGAACTGGGAATAAAGATGGACAACACAGCAAAGTATCTGTCTTTGTTGAGTTTTCATCCCAGATGATAGAGAGAGACCTTCAAACCTACACACACATGCATATACACACAGAATATTTTATATTTTAGGAGGTGATAAAATAAAGCCAAGGACTGAGAAGGATGAGGAGAGTTGCTATTTTAGACGTGCTATGCATAAACCTCTGATAAGGTAATATTTGAGCAGACACAAAGAAAGTGAGGAATGGTATCTGATAAAGGTCTAGCATGTGGAACAGGGAAAGAACTCTGGAAATGTGAAAGCAAAAAGACAACCCCACTTATTAATGGACAAAGGACTTGAGTAGACATTTCTGCAAAGAAGATAAACAGGTAACAAACACATGAAAAGACACTCAACAGCTTACACCTTACACCTAGAATCATTAGTCCCTGGAGAAATGCTAATCAAAGTGACTTCATACCCATCAGAATGGCTATAATAAAAGAATCAGAAATAACAAGTATTGGTGGAGAGGTTGGAGCCCTCACGAATTGCTGATAAGTCTGTAAAATGGCTTAGCCACTGTGGAAAACAGTTTGGTGGCTTCTCAAAGGGTCAAATATACAATTATCATATGACCCAGCAACTCCAATCTTAGAATTGAAAACAGGGCCTCAGCACATATATGTTCATAGCAGAAAAGCAGAAGCAGCCCAAAGTCATCGATGAATGGATAAACAAATTGTGGTGTATTTACACAATGGAATAGTATCAGCCTGAAAAAGGGGTGAAATACTGATGCATGCTGCAACGTGGGTGAACCTTCAAAACATTATGCTAAGTGAAAGAAGTTAAACACCAAAGCTCACGTATTATATGATTCTACTTATATGGATATCCAGAATAGATAAATCCATCCACAAATCTGTTCAAGACAGAATGCAGGCTCTGGTTACCAGGGGCTAGAAGAAGAGGTGAATGGGCATAAACTGCTTGATGGGTAAGGACTTGGAGTGATGGGAAATCTTTGGAACTAGATAGAAGCTGTGGTTGCACAGCATTGAGTGCACTAAATGGCACAGAACTGTGCACTTTAAAATGGTTGACTTGGACTTTTCCTGGTGGTACAGTGGATAAGAACCTGCCTAACAATGCAGGGGACATGAGTTTGATCCCTGATTCAGGAAGATTCCACATGCTGCGGAGCAACAAAGTCCGTGTGCCACAACTATTGAGCCTGTGCCCTGGAGCCCAGGAGCCACAACTACTGAGCCCACGTGCTGCAACTACTGAAGCCCTTGGGCCTAGAGCCTGTGCTCCGCCAACAAGAGAAGCCACCTCAGTGAGAGACCTGTGCACTGCAGACCTGCCTCTACTCTCTGCAGCTAGAGAAAGCCCTCACACAGAACGAAGACCCAGGGCAAACAAAAAGAAATGAAATAAATTTTTTAAAAAGTGTATGACTGGATGAAGGGAGATGGGTTATTTTAATAAAATGGCAATTTAAAATAAAGTAGTTGACTTAATGTCTTGTGAATTTCACCTCAGTTCAGTCCAGTCGCTCAGTTGTGTCTGTCTCTTTGCCACCCCATGGACTGCAGCACTCCAGGCCTCCCTGTCCCTCACCAACTCCCAGAGTTTACTCAAACTCATGTCTATTGAGTCAGTGATGTCATCCAACCATCTCATCCTCTGTCATCCCCTTCTCCTCCTGCCTTCAGTCTTTTCCAGCATCAGGGTCTTTTCCAATGAGCTGGTTCTTCACATCAGATGGCCAAAGTATTGGAGTTTCAGCTTTAGCATCAGTCCTTCCAATGAATATTCAGGACTGATTTCCTTTAGGATGGACTGGTTGGATCTTCTTGCAGTCCAAGGGACTCTCAAGAGTCTTCTCTAACACCACAGTTCAAAAGCATCAATTCTTTGGCGCTCAGCTTTCTTTATAGTCCAACTCTCACATCCATACATGACTACTGGAAAAACCATAGCTTTGACTAGATGGATCTTTGTTGGCAAAGTAATGTCTCTGCTTTTAATACGCTGTCTATGTTGGTCATAACTTTTCTTCCAAGGAGCAAACGTCTTTTAATTTCATGGCTTCAGTCACCATCTGCAATTTCACCTCAATCCATTATTAAGGGGAAGAAAGTATAGACCAGCATGATCCCCCAGATAAGCTGCTAGGTCAAAAAAGGAAAGTACAAAACAGTACGTGTATGATATTGTCTGTCTGTCAGCATGAAATATCCACTATTAACCTTTCTGTACCTGAAAGGTTTCTGCACAATTTCTGTACAATTTGCAAATTGTCCATGTACTACTTATGCAAAAAATGAAAAGTAAATTAATGAACTGCTTTTAAACACAGTGCTGACCTCAGAGTCAGACCAGGTTTGAAATCTCAACTCGAATAGGCATCAACTGGTAACTTTGTGTCACTCTCAGTCACAGTTTTCACTTCTGTTATGGAGGCACAATAACTGTACCTACTGTCTGGGGGGCTATCAGCTACATTAGTGAGATCATGAGGGAAAGGACCCAGTGCTTGGGATGCTGTGAACGCTGAATGAATGGTGGGAGTGTTTCCTACTCAGAGCACTTCTGATATTGACTATGTGGGCTTTTCCCACACCAACCACCAGTTTCACAACCCTTAGACACCGACTGGGTGTCTTAAAGCTCAGTTCAATCCTGATGCTATTCATTCAAGGTTAGTGCAGACTCTCATCTTAAAAGCTCAATCCCACAAGACTGTCCCCACTTCTGATACCAGTCACAAGTCCCAAGTTGTCACCTATACTTCTGACTGACTAGCTGTAAAATAGAGGTTCCCATGCCTCCCTCCTTCAGGTTTGATAATTTGCCAGAAATGCTCACAGATCTCAGAAAAGCGTTTTCCTGGCTATTCCTGGTTTATTATAAAGGATACAACACAGGAACACCCAAATGGGAGAGATGCATATGGCAAGGAATGTAGGAAGGGATGTGGAGCAGCTTTGCTCCATCTAGGCGTGCCTCACGCCCAGCACCTTGAGGTGCTCACCTATATGGAAGCTCTCTGAACTTTGTCTTTTAAGGGTTTTACTGGAGGCTGCATCATGGAGGCATGATTGATTGACTCAGTGGTCACTGGTGATTAACTCAATCTGAACTTCTCCCTTCCCCGAAAATCAGGAAGTTGAGGTGAAAGTTCCAACCCTTTACTCAAGCCGGTCTTTCCGGTGACCTCTCTCATCCTGAAGCTACCTAGGGTCCTCCAGCTTCCAGTCATCTCCGGAGCATACAAAAGACACTCTCAGCACTCCAGAGATTCTGAGAGATTTTTGGAGCTGTATGTCAGGAACTGGGGGCAAAGACCAAATATATTTCTCCCACAGGATATTAAGCAGATCCTTACAGAAGAAAAAACAAAAAAAGAGCAAGAAAAACACGATTTAGATCCTGCTCCCCAAATCTAAGCATGCTTTCTCACTTTGGCTAGGTGTTCTGGTGGAAGAGCCCAAGAAGTTTAACATGCCAAGGAGGGAAGGTCATGCATCAGACACACGGCAGTGATGCGCTCTGAGGCTGGGTGAGGTGGCCACGGATGGTGTTCTGAGGTGCTAGGGCACATTGGAATAAAAGCAAACCATGGCCAGGTGGACACAAAATTACTTCAAAGAGGGATCAAGATAGCCAGCTGGCATTGCTCTAAAGTCAACTTCTTTGTGGCCCAACCAGGCTATACTCCTGAAGCCCAAGGTGGGTGCCTGGGCCCCCCTCGAGGTGCAGCCTGCGACTTCTGAGCACAGGTCCGTCCTCTGCCTCTTGCCCCCAGTAGTCCAGCGCCCAGAGTGAGATGCTTCCACAGCCACCTGGCCTTTCCCCTGGGCTGCTGAATCAGTTTCCCAGGAGTCACCTGAAAGAAAGTTGCGCTTACGCAGCAGCTCAGGAGGGGAGTGGTGAGGGTCAGGAAGGACACAGTCAGTGCAGGCTTGGGCCCCTCGGTGGCTCCCGGGAGAGCAGGTACATAGCTGCTCCTCGCCCACTGGTCTGTCAGGCTCTTACTTCAAATACAAACGGCCGTTCCATTTTAAATTCCTATTGCGATGCTTGGCTCTTGTCCCTTGGTGTATGTCCTGGTGGCTCAGATGGTAAAGAATCTGCCTGCAGTGCAGGAGACCTGGGTTTGATCCCTGAGTTGGGAAGAACCCCTAGAGCAAGGAATGGCCTCCCACTCCAGAATTCTTGCCTGGAGAATTCCATGGACAGAGGAGCCTGGAGGCTACAGTCTATATGATCACAAAGAGTTGGACATGACTGAGCGACTAATACTTGAAATTTTGTCATTCTCACTGGGCCATGAGCACCTTGGGGGCAGGTGCCTCTTTTTATAACCATTCAGTCCATTGTACAGGAGGGCAACGCTTCCCCATGGGCAGTGTCATCTCTGCAGGGCAAGAATTGGTTCTTGGGGGGAGAAAAATTCTTATGCTTATATATAAAGCACAGAAGTATATACAGTATGTAAACAGATATACGGTGTGTGTGTGGTACTAAAATTTTATGGGTGGAGTCAGTTAGAAAACATTGCCTAAGAAGGCTTGTAAGGGAGAGACATGTGTATGTATGGCTGAGTCCCTTCGCTGATCACCTGAAAGTATCATAATATTGTTAACTGGCTATACCCTAATACAAAATAAAAAGTTAAAAAAAGTCTGAGAGTCCCTGGAGCAAGAAGTCAGAATGTCCACTTCTCAAGATGGAGCTCTTAATTCCTTTCCCTTGTCCTGTTGTGAGGATTAAATGCGGTAATGGGAGGTGCAGCACACAGCAGACACACAACACACGTAAGATCTATCGCACCGTGGCGGCCGCCCGAGAGTGCCACTCTCTCAGAACCTGGTCTTTCTCAGTCTCTTTGGCTGCCTCTATCAGCTGCCTACCTGTGCACCTGCCCATTGGCTGCTGCGAGCACAGGTGAAGATGCTTGTCATTTGGGCTTAGCAGGCCCCTGCAATAGACAGGTGAGGCAGGTCCATGCAGAGCTAAGAAGTGCAGCCCTGGGCCCCTCTGCACCACTGACTCCATGGACACAGCGCAGTCCCTTTGCAGGGCTACCTCTCCCCCTGCTGCCTGGCTATCCTTTCTATTTGTCCAGCTCCACAGAAGGCAGGAGAAAAAAATCTCTGACCAGAGCACTCTCAAAAGGGCTCCTGTGATCAAAAAGACAGATAATAACAAGTGTTGAAGAGGATGGGGCTCTCACACACGGCTAGTGGGAGTATATATAACACGGTGCAGGCACTGGGAAAATGTCCCAGTTTCTCAAATGGTTCAACATAGTGTTAGCATATTGTCCAGCAATTCCACTCCTAGGTATGTACGTACCCAAGAGAAATGAAAACACGTGTCCCCACAAAAACTTGTACACGAATGTTCATGGTAGTATTAGTCATAACAGGACGAATGCAGAAACAACCCAAATGTGCATCGACCTTTGAATAGAGAAATAACGTGTAGTCTATCCATAGGTAGATGTGCTCAGTCGTGCGTGACTCTTCAACCCCATGGACTGCAGCCTGCCAGGCTCCTCTGTCTATGGGGATTTTGGATTTTACCAGCAAGAATACTGGAGTGGGTTGCCATTTCCGCCTCCAGGGGATCTTGCCCACCCAGTGGTTGAACCCTATATCTCCTACATTGGCAGGTGGATTCTTGACCACTGCGCCACCTGGGAAGCCCCAGTATATATCCATACAATGGAATGCTGTTTGGCAATGAAAAGAAATAGAGTCTTGAGACCCATTACAGCATGGCTAAATATGACACTAAGTGATTATTCCGTGTTTGTCTTATCCCATCTATCTGAAGGAAGTGCTCCAATGATTTGCCTTCCTCATCCCTGTTTCTCTACTTACCGAGCACTTGTTTGTGGGCAGATTAGGGTTTAGGAAATTGTTACTAGATTGAATTACTAGTATTGCTTCCCCTGTCCCCACCTATACTATGAGTCAGCACTTGTTCAAGATCACAAAGCTAGTTTCCTTTAAATGTTTCCACTCTGAATCTAAGTCCTGATATATTAGACTATTAAGTATGTTACCTGAATTTCATACACCTTGGGACCTAATTCATTGTTATCCTTAGCAGGTGGGTAGAAGACATTAGCTGAATGTATGATTTGGACAATAGAAATGCTGCAGGAGCCCAGCACCATTTGAAGCCTGCCTTTCCCCAGGGGGTTACTGTTCAGCGTGAAAACAGTAACAGAGTTACTGTTCAGTGTGTTCAGGAGAAAAAGACCACAAATCCTCGTGTGCTGTGAGCTTTCCTCCTCTCAAGACGTCTGCCCAGGGTTTCTGTCTGTGTGGATTGGGAAATGATATTAACATTTGCAGAATCCTAATTACTTGTCTCAGGAGCCCAGTGGATCTATTTGTATGCCTATATTGCATTTATTTATTCATTCAGTGACTAGTTAGAGACTTACCAGTTATGATGCCTGGCTCTGAATACATGAAAGTGAAGAAGTCAGGGTCCTATGTCTAAGGAACAGAGACTTGTTTTCACCTTTTCTTTTCATCAGTTGAGAACCAATATTTAACAGCCTCTCCACCCACCTTTTTTTTTAATAGCATTTTCTCCTTTATTATTTTTAAAAAGTGTTTCCCACTAAGCCTAGAATAGACTCAGCTCTAGACTATTTTGTAAGCTTGTTGCAAGAGTCCTGAGGGCTAGTTTTTTACTTATTGTTTTTTTATTTGACACACACTCTGTACTTCAGGGCAAGCCAGGGGGCAGCCTTTCCGGGCCTTGGTCCGTTCCCAGATCTGTGGGGTATCCTCTTAATGTTCCCCAGCTCTCAGGGATAGTGTGAGGGCCGTGCTGAACCCTGGATGCTGAAAGGGCTTGCAGCAAGCAGAGATGGATGGGCGTGTCATGCATAACACTCATTCTGCGCTGCCTGAGCCATCATCACAGTTTGAAGAGAATCTGGGCAGAAGTCAAAGAGAAACTTTTTAATTCTCATTGGAAACACCTGTCTTTTGAGACATGGATTTTGAAAGCAGCTGCGTGATCGTAAGTCATCTCTCCTTCCTGAGTCTCAGTTTCCATGAAGTAAGGCTGTGGGACTAGAGGGACAGGTTTCAAACAAGCCTCCAGAAAAACACTCACTGGGAAGAGACTCTTCTATCCCCACAACCGCAGACATAATTTTTAAAAATTCCCCCTCATTTTACATATTTGGCTTTTATGTAGGTTTTCTGTTCTTTATTTTTTTTAATAAAAAAATCCTGGAGCTAACACAAAAAGGAAAATAAACCGTACTGCTAACTAATTTGTAAAGAATATCCTCTGGCTCTGGCCATCCTTCACACACACACGTGGACCCATGTGCTACTGCTCAGCACGTGTGCATGCCTCTTGCGTTAGCTGTGCCGCCGGGCCTCTGGGTACTGAATTCCTTTGTAGAGGAGAACCGGCATTGATCGGCGGTCTGCACTCCACTCAGAGATGACCATTTTCCATAGCAGCATTCCTGAGTCTGAATAACCTTTGGCAGCTAAAGGCCGAGAAAGAAATTCAGCAACTGGTCCAGGGGGAAGCATCTTTTTCCAAATGCTGGCAATGCGTTTTAGTTGCAATGACGGGGTTGCGGGGGAGTCTGTGGGGACAGCGCCACCTTGTGGTTCCTGTGGTCATTTTCTGGAGCAAGGACTGGCAGCTGCTAAAGCCTGGATCCTGGACGAATGCACTCCTGGAACTGGGGATTTTGAATTTACTGGGAAGGGTCTTTCTGGAAACACAGCCTGGGTCGAGTGCAGGTCCCGTTCAGGCATCAGGCCCAGGGGCCTGACTCTGAAGCCCTTCTCTGGAAGCCACTGCACTGCTGAGGCCTGTGAAGGTCATGGGGCAGATGTGCAATTTCTGGGGAGCAGTACGCTGTTCCTGGTGGGAGAGTGTCTGGATCAGGAAGATAAGGGCAAAGCCTGAGAGGCTGTGGGACAGTTGACAGGGCTGAGGCCAAGTTGGGAAGATGGTCCCCCAGGAAGTACATAGAGGGAGGGTAGGAGGTGGCAACAGAATGGGAAAGACTAGAGATCTCTTCAAGAAAATTAAAGATACCAAGGGAATATTTCATGCAAAGATGGGCTCGATAAAGGACAGAAATGGTATGGACCTAACAGAAGCAAAAGATATTAAGAAGAGGTGGCAAGAATACACAGAAGAACTGTACAAAAAAGATCTTCATGACACAGATAATCACAATGGTGAGATCACTCACCTAGAGCCAGACATCCTGGAATGTGAAAGTCAAGTGGGCCTTAGAAAGCATCACTACGAACAAAGCTAGTGGAGGTGATGGAATTCCAGTGGAGCTATTTCAAATCCTGAAAGATGATGCTGTGAAAGTGCTACACTCAATATGCCAGCAAATTTGGAAAACTCAGCAATGGCCACAGGACTGGAAAAGGTCAGTTTTCATTCCAATCCCAAAGAAAGGCAATGCCAAAGAATGCTCAAACTACTGCACAATTGCACTCATCTCACATGCTAGTAAAGTGATGCTCAAAATTCTCCAAGCCAGGCTTCAGCAATACGTGAACCGTGAACTTCCTGATGTTCAAGCTGGTTTTAGAAAAGGCAGAGGAACCAGAGATCAAATTGCCAACATCCACTGGATCATGGAAAAAGCAAGAGAGTTCCAGAAAAACATCTATTTCTGCTTTATTGACTATGCCAAATCCTTTGACTGCGTGGATCACAATAAACTGTGAAAAATTCTGAAAGAGATGGGAATACCAGACCACCTGACCTGCCTCTTGAGAAATATGTATGCAGGTCAGGAAGCAACAGTTAGAACTGGACATGGAACAACAGACTGGCTCCAAATAGGAAAAGGAGTACGTCAAGGCTGTATATTGTCACCCTGATTATTTAACTTCTATGCAGAGTACATCATGAGAAACGCTGGACTGGAAGAAACACAAGCTGGAATCAAGATTGCCGGGAGAAATATCAATAACCTCAGATATGCAGATGACACCAACCTTATGGCAGAAAGTGAAGAGGAACTAAAAAGCCTCTTGATAAAAGTGAAAGAGGAGAGTGAAAAAGTTGGCTTAAAGCTCAACATTCAGAAAACGAAGATCATGGCATCTGGTCCCATCACTTCATGGGAAATAGATGGGGAAACAGTGTCAGACTTTATTTTTCTGGGCTCCAAAATCACTACAGATGGTGACTGCAGCCATGAAATGAAAAGACACTTGCTCTTTGGAAGGAAAGTTATGACCAACCTAGATAGCATATTCAAAAGCAGAGACATTATTTTGTCAACAAAGGTCTGTCTAGTCAAGGCTATGTTTTTTCCTGTGATCATGTATGGATGTGAGAGTTGGACTGTGAAGAAGGCTGAGCGCCAAAGAATTGATGCTTTTGAAGTGTGGTGTTGGAGAAGACTCTTGAGAGTCCCTTGGACTGCAAGGAGATCCAACCAGTCCACTCTGAAGGAGATCAGCCCTGGGATTTCTTTGGAAGGAATAATGCTAAAGCTGAAAGTCCAGTACTTTTGCCACCTCATGCGAAGAGTTGACTCATTGGAAAAGACTTTGATGCTGGGAGAGATTGGGGGCAGGAGGAGAAGGGGACAACAGAGGATGAGATGGCTGGATGGCATCACTGACTCGGTGGACGTGAGTCTGAGTGAACTCCAGGAGTTGGTGACGGACAGGGAGGCCTGGCGTGCTGCGATTCATGGGGTCGCAAAGAGTTGGACACGACTGAGCGACTGAACTTAACTGAACTAAACTGAGGAGGTGGCAACCCCCTGTCCAGAAAGAAACTCAAGATTAATGCAAGGAAGAGAGGAGTCTATCCATCACCTTGACCTCATTCTGACCCCAACCCCGGACTCTGAATGAGCCCTCTGGCTCTGCCCCTCTCTCTCTGCTGGGAAGATAAACAAAATTTCAGAGTTTAGCCCAGTGCTCGGCACATGAAAATTCCTGTCCCTCGTCTGTCTCTACCCTAGTCCATTCTGTGGACTAGACCTAAGGGTGACAGCAATTAACCCAGCCCAGGCAATATGAGAACTCACAGCCTGGCACAGCGCTGTCTGTTACAAATTTAACACGCGCCACAGATGCCAACTGCTTACTTATTTAAAAAAAATTTTTTGGTAACTACATGAAAAGAAGAGGGGGAAAAGGTGAAATTACTTTTTAATAATATATTTTATTTAATCCAGTATCTTGTCATGTCAACATGTAATTAAAATAATAATCAGTAATGATATATCTCATATCCCTTTTTTCTCTGCACTACAATTCTGTCTGTATTTCACACTTGCAGCATGACTCTCTCTGCCCTCCAGTATTAAGAGGCTGCAAGAAGCACTATTTACTATATCTAGAACATGGAAGCAACCTAGATGAATGGATAAAGAAGTTGTGGTACATATACACAATGGAATATTACTCAGCCATAAAAAGGAATGCATTTGAGTCAGTTCTGATGAGGTGGGTGAACCTAGAACCTATTATACAGAGTGAAGTGAGTCAGAAAGAGAAAGAGAAATATCGTGTTCTAGCACATATATACAGAATCTAGAAGAATGGTACTGAAGAACTTATTTTCAGGGCAAGAGTGGAGAAACAGACAAAGAAAGTAGACTTACGGACATGGGGAGAGGGGAGGAGAGGGGAGATGTATGGGAAGAGTAACATGGAAACTTACATCACCATACGTAAAATAGATAGCCAACGGGAATTTGCTGTATGGCTCAGGAAACTCAAACAGGGGCTCTGTATCAACCTAGAGGGGTGGGATGGGGAGATGGGAGGCAGGTTCAAAAGGGAGGGGAGATATGTATACCTATGGCTGATTCAGGTTGAAGTTTGACAGAAAACAGCAAAATTCTGCAAAGCAATTATCCTTCAAAAAAAAAAAAAGAAAAGAAAACAAGCAAACAAAAGAAGAGGCTGCTAGAACTTTCAGGGCTCCCCCCAAGGAGCTACTTCTTTGTCACTGTCTCCGATGTGCCCGTTAGTCCAGCACATGTCACTCCCTAATGTGGGGCTTGATGTCCTTTCCTATGAAATGCCAAGCTGGACTGCTGACCTCTGACCTTCTTCCCTGAGGGAAGTGTTGCTGTCATAAAATGCAGTCTGACCGTAACCCTAGTCCTGCCTGCCCTGCCACGCTCAGGTAAGAGGCTTGGCTGTACTTTCCAATGAGAGAGTCATGCCTGTTGAGTGGTGGCCCTGGTTCCCCATCTCAGCTTCCTAAGGGTTGCCATTCTGACTCCACCCAAAGGTTCCAGCACTGAAGATGCTGCTGGCTCTGTAGCCCCCTGAGAAGGACTCCCGGGGCTCATCTGACGGTGTCCTGGGCTGAGGAATCTCTTGGGAAAAAACCTGAGGTGGGAGACTTCCCTGCTGGTGCAGTGGTTAAGACTTCACCTTCCAATGCAGGGGGCGCAGGTTTGATCCCTAATCAGGGAACTAAGATTTCACATGCCACACACACACACACATACACACAGGAAGAAATCTGCTGTGGGCTCCTCAGGTTTTTGTCACTAGACAGAGCCACAGACTTCCCCCGGCACCTTGACAGAAGGACCCCCTTGGTAGAGATGATGGAGAAACTCTGTGAGGCTGAACTCTGAACAAGAGACTCCTCCCCTATAAGCCTCTAAGGCTCAGCCATGTGCCTGACCCTCCATGAGGGCCTGTTTCCCCCAGAGCCCTTACTGAGGAACTCAAGACTCGGTGGGCTTCATTCAGCGTCTGCACAGAACCAGAGAAGGGCTGCAGAGCCCCACCCACACCCTCCTGGGCAGGGGCTGTTCCCCAGAGCATGGCTGTCTCCACTCCTCACTCCCTTCCTGTGCTTTGGGACTCAGACTGGTTAAGCCAAAGGTGATGGACACCATCAGTCAACTCCTTTCTGTGGAGGCAGCTGCGGCCAAGCGAGAGGAAGAAGGTTGCTGGGTCCCAGAGCTGGTCAGCGGCAGAATGTCCTGTCTCCCAGCCTGGGCCTCTCTCCTCCCGCCACCCCCACCCCAACCCCATATAGCTTCTCTGCTATACTTGCCAGCTGCTCCAGCTCTGTCATGGGTAAAGCTCTGGGTAAAACCACTCAAACTCAGAAGCCCCTGGGTGATCTGGACCCTGAGGCTCCCTCAGCCTCACCCCAGCCAAGGGCCTTTCCCTACACACAGACTCTGCTTTCTGGCCACCCGGAACCACTTCACCTCCCCCAGAGGGTCTCCCTCCTTCTCACCTCCAGGCCTGACGCCCAGGCAGCTCCCTCTGCCAAAAAGTCATTCCCTCCCCCTTCTCTGGGTGCAGCCAATCCTTCTCATCCCGCAGCCACTCCATCACAGCCATTGCCAAGCTCATGTCTGCTTTCTCCTGGTATATCCCCAGCTTGGGACAGTTGAGCGATGAAGGTGTGAACGAGGTCCCGGGTTCTGGAAGGTACTCATTCCAAACTCACGTCGTGCTTGAGCTGTCTCCCTTCCCCTTTCCCCGGCACTGTGGTCTCACCCTCCCTTCCATCCCTAGGTGTCCTTCCCCAGCAGGAAGGGAGTGGACCCTGTTGCTGTCCCTCAGCCTGTGACCAGATGGGGCCTGCAAGGTCTCTGATAGCTGCCAATGATCAGCAGAGGCCCGTCCTCGCTTCCCCCCAGCCCACAGACGCTCTGCAATCTGCCCAGGAGATGGCGCCAAAGTGCTGCCTGATAGGTTTCTGGGTCCCTGGGCTCCCCTTCACCGGGCCAGAGCCCACCCTGGGTTCTGTGGCCGTGGCCAGGGTGCTGCTCCCTAATGACCATGGGCTGCAGGCTCCTTGACCATGAAGGCCAGGAAGGCTCACTGCCACCCCGTGCTCAGTGAGGCTGGGCTCTGAGTCACCCTTTGCACCGTAGCCTCACCTCGGAGCCTGGCACCAACTGTGGGGAATGGAGGGGACAGAGACCATGTGAAGACTGACAAGGTCCCGTGCACGTCCCTTGAATGTCCTCATCACAGTGACTTTGGTGTCCTAGGCTTGGAGGCTAGAGCTGACCGGGAACTCCTCGTTATGAAGAGCCGTTGTGCCTGGAATGGGTTCCACGTTCACTGCAAACATTGACCCTGAGGGACGTAACTCTTGGGGCGGCTGGGTGGGAGCAGGAGGGCAGGACTCCTTGGGCCAGTTGTCCCCAGTAACAAGCACCTCACCCACTGTACAATTATAATTATTTTCTGCCTTTACTTGGTGTGAACATGGTTGGGAAGCAGTGACCCAGAGACACACTGTCCAATATGCTAGCCACTAGCCACAAGCCGGAGAAGGCAATGGCACCCCACTCCAGTACTCTTGCCTGGAAAATCCCATGGACGGAGGAGCCTGGTAGGCTGCAGTCCATGGGGTCGCTAGGAGTCAGACACGACTGAGCGACTTCACTTTCACTTTTCACTTTCATGCATTGGAGAAGGAAATGGCAACCCGCTCCAGTGTTCTTGCCTGGAGAATCCCAGGGACAGGGGAGCCTGGTGGGCTACCGTCTCTGGGGTTGCACAGAGTTGGACACGACTGAAGCGACTTAGCAACAACAACAATAAGCCACAAGCCACTACCTACAGTTCGGTCAATTAAAATTAAGTAAAATTTAAAATCCAGTTCCATAGCCACACTAGCCATTTTTCAGGTCCTCAGTGGCCACACGTGGCTGGTGTCTATCCTACCAGACAGCACAGAAATGAACTTTTCTCTCATTGTAGAAAATTCTGCATGCATGCTCAGCCATTTCAGTTGTGTCTGACTCTTTGGGATGCCATGGACTGTAGCCCAACTGTAGGCTCCTCTGTCCATGGGATTGTCCAGGCAAGAATACTGGAGTAGGTTGCTGTGCCTCCTCCAGAGGATCTTTCCAACCTAAGGATTGAATTTGGGTCTCCTGCATTGCAGGCAGATTCTTTACCACTAAGCCACCAGGGAAGCCCAGTAGAAAGTTCTACTGGACAGCATTAATCTAGTGCTTGCTTTAGACTCTTTTCTAGATAGGATGTTCTTTAGAATTTCAGAAAGTTCTCGACTTCTTAGTATACTGCCTTCCACTGCTATGGTTGCTGCAAGGCAACTGAGAAATGGAGTCAGACCAACCTAGGGTTAAATCCTGACTCTGGCATTTGCTTGTCTTGTGGGCTTGGAGAAGTCACGTGTCCTTCCTTATCCTCTGTTTTCTCATCTATGAGATGGGGATAGTATTACCCAATTCCCACGGTTATTGGAGGATTAAATGAGGTAGGGCTGGTGAGTCACTGGGCACAGTGCCCAACTCGCAGTTTTATGGCTTGACCACCCCCAACCCCAACTTCATCTACTTGTATCCTCTCACCCACAAGCCCTTATCACTGGTCTGTACTGTGTCGAGACCTGCGTCGGGTTCCACAGCTTATTCACAGTGAGCACAGGGCTCGATTCTAGAAGGAGATTGCAATCTAGGTGGGAGGGCGAGATAAGTGCCGTGAAGCAACTTGAAAACAATTCTTGGGCAATTCACAGGGCGGTATGTCATCCCGTGATACAGGGCCTGATGGGAAAGGCACTTCAGGATGGGAGATTTGTCTGAGAAGGACTCGTAGGGGAAGGGTGGGAATCCAGAGGGTCTGGAAGGAGACTCAGGGCGTGGCCTGGCAGAGCTGATGGCAGAGAAGAGGCAGGAGAAAGGGGTTGTGGCAGAGGAACAGTGGAGTAAAGACAGGCTCAGAGGTGGACGGAGGAGGGGGGCCAAGCTAACCCACAGCGAGGTAGCCCTGCCAGGGTTGTCCCGAAGAAACCAGAGGGTTTGCTGAGAAAAATCGCTCAGCTCTTAGAAGCTGAGTCGCTTGAGTTTGATGAAGCTGATGCTTCCCTGGACAGGTAGGGCCTTGAGCTCAGACACGGGCAGAACTTGGGGAAGATTGTAGTGAAAGCGCTAGTAAGAGGGTCTGTGAGGGAGATCCTGAAGGCAGGGTGACCTACAGTGAGGTGTGAAAGGAGAGGCCTTCCTGGGGCAGCAGGAGGCACCATTTACCAGGAGCTGGTCACACGTTGTGAGCTCAAACGGCTGGGTCCCCACCTGACCGGCAGCCCTGTGCAAGAAGCTCACGTCCGACCAGGAGTAGTGGGCAGGGGGTGGACACTGAGAGGAAATGGAGGAAATGCATTTACAGCGTATCAGAATCTGAGCCCCAGCTTCTCATTCAGGTGAGAAAGAGAACAGGATGGGGGTGAAAGAAGAAGGAGAGAGGAAAGTGTCTACAGAGAGGCCTGGATGTCTGAGGAGCAGGGCTGGGTGCAAAAGCATCAGGCAGAAACATACACACACACACAAAAGCACATGCACATGCCTATTACACACACACGCACATAACGGTATATGCACACACAAGTACACATGTTTAACTCCCCATATACATCTGCATGCTAACTGTACACAAAGATCCATAAGGAAATACCCTACGTACATCTGTGCAAATGCACGTTCATGCACATGTCCAGGCACACATCAACACCCATGTGTATATACATATGTTCTCCTTCATCCTGGCCTATCCTTCCAGAGCTGGAGCTGGGGCTGGGGTGGGGTTTACAGTCACCAAGCCAGAAAGCATCTGTCCTCCTGGGCACTGAGTGTGTTTCTGATGGAGGCTTCCCCAGGCTTTGCTTGTAAACACTATTTATTTTGGAAAGCCACTTCTCTGTTTGCAAATAAAAAGTTGGGACATGTGGTATTGGATTTCCCTGATCTGACATTGACCTAGAAAAATGTGCTGGCAGGAACAGAAAATGCGATGCCCCACTGTGCTGGCAGGCATGAGGGAGTTTCACTCCTCTTGGCTTTGATCGCAAAGGTTAAGATGCAAGAGAAGGGGGCAGGGCTGTTTCCCTGCCTGAGTGGCTCTCTCACTGCAGAGCTGGGGGGAGTGGAGGTAATGCCGGGTGGGGGCTTCCTGCAGGCCCGGGTACATTCATGGCCTTGAACAGCAGGTTGACAGGGGGAATCAGAGCAGCTGGAGAGGGGCTCTGGAGAGGCAGCCTGTCCTAGTGACGCAGAGCACAAACAGCTCCAGCATGTACATACTATGAATGGGGCCAGGCTCTAAGGGTCCCCAGAGTTGTCATCAAACAAATGGGCAATGCAACCTCAGCTCTGGGTGCAGTTTGAAGTGAAGAAGGATGGGCTCCTAGGAGGCAGAGTGACCACAGCCAGCTGCAGGGGAAGGTCATGGTCTGCTGCAGACCTGTGGGGACCTGGGTACTGGTTGCATAAAATAGAAGCAGTACCTGCGAGGAAGGTCTGAGGTAGGAGCCCTGCATTATGGTGGGAACCTGAGCCCCCAGGGTATCATGGGGGCACAGGGTCATTGTCTGATCAGCATCAGAGGAGACCCAAGAAGTAAGATGCAACCCTTGCCTCAACCAAGCCACAGAATCCCTCAGCTGAGCTAGCAACTTCATTCTGGGCCTGTTAAGGCCAGGGTTCATGTTCCACTCACCTTCCTCAGGGCCACTTAGAAGGATGAAGTGGCATCAGAAATGTTAAGGGCCCAGCCAGGGCCAGCAACAAAATAAGTGCCCAATAAATTTGAGATCAAATCCCAGCTTCACCACTCACTAACTGTGTAGCTGGGGTCAGTCTCCTTATCTGTCCTTTAACCTCCTCTTCTGCAGATGCAGAGATAATAATATGCACCTTATGGAACTGTTGGGGGTGAAATGAGTTAATGTATGTACATCATTTTTGAACAGTGCCTGACCCTGAAGAAGCACAGTTACTGTTTACTAGGATATTAAATCTTATTCTTAATAATTCATTCATGTATTCATTCGCTTATTCATTCAATGAGTGTCAGATACTGTTCAGGCCCTGGGAATAGACCAGTGAAAAAGAGACAATAAACCCTCTGGTGGGAAGAATGCAGGTCCCCCAAGGACATCCATATCCTAATCCCCAGAACCAGTTGGCAATTAAGGTTGGTAATCAGCTGACCAAGAGGTAACTTGGCCACCCCGGTGGCCCAAGATAGTCACAAGGGTCCCTGCAAGTAGAAGAGGGAGACAGGTGAGGCAAAGTCAGAGAGGACATATGATGAAGCAGAGATCAGAGTGGAGTGATCTGGGGCTTTGAAGCTGGAAGAGGGTCAAGGGCCAAGGAGTGCAGGCCGCCTCTACAAGCTGAAACAGGCAAGGAAACAGATTCTCCCCCGAGTCTCTCAGTTCAGTTCAGTTGCTCAGTCGTGTCCGACTCTTTGCGACCCCATGAATCGCAGCACGCCAGGCCTCCCTGTCCATCACCAACTCCAAGGATTCACTCAGACTCACGTCCATTGAGTCAGTGATGCCGTCCAGCCATCTCATCCTCTGTCGTCCCCTTCTCCTCCTGCCCCCAATCCCTCCCAGCATCAGAGTCTTTTCCAATGAGTCAACTCTTCGCATGAGGTGGCCAAAGTTCTGGAGTTTCAGCTTTAGCATCATTCCTTCCAAAGAAATCCCAGGGCTGATCTCCTTCACAATGGACTGGTTGGATCTCCTTGCAGTCCAAGGGACTCTCAAGAGTCTTCTCCAACACCACACTTCAAAAGCATCAATTCTTCGGCGCTCAGCCTTCTTCACAGTCCAACTCTCACATCCATACATGATCACAGGAAAAACCATAGCCTTGACTAGATGGACCTTTGTTGGCAAAGTAATGTCTCTGCTTTTGAATATGCTATCTAGGTTGGTCATAACTTTCCTTCCAAGGAGTAAGCGTCTTTTAATTTCATGGCTGCAGTCACCATCTGCAGTGATTTTGGAGCCCAAAAAATAAAGTCTGACACTGTTTCCACTGTTTCTCCATCTATTTCCCATGAACTGATGGGTCGGATGCCACTGCACTTGATTTTAGTCCAGTGAGACTTCTGACCTCTAGACCTGTAAGATAATAAACCTGTGTCATTGTTGTTTAAAGTCTTTATTGAGTTTGTTTCAATATCTCTTCTGTTTTATGTTTTGGTCTTCTGGACCCAAGGCATGTGGGATCTTACCTTCCTGACCAGGAATCGAACCTGCAACCCCTGCAACCCCTGGAAGGCGAAATCTTAACCCTGGACTGTCAGGGAAGTCCCAAATGTATGTTGTTTCAAGTTGCTACATTTGTGGGAATTTTTTGTAGCAGTAATAGAATTACTAACACAAACGCTCCATCATGGGCTTACATTCTTACATGAATGGAGATAGACAATAAGGAAATAAATGAATACATGCTATGTGGAATGGACATTTCCTCTCCCTCTGGTGGGGTGATGAGCCAGGCTGCTGAGCACAGATGTAACAGAGGGAGCAGGGGGCGGGGCAGGCTGATCAGCTGATGGGTCTCCCTAGCCAGGGGCACTGCCCACTCCTCGATGTGCACCCCGCTGGGGGGCCTGAAAGACAAGGCTGCTCTGTCCCAGTGCTTCTAGGCTCTGGCCTGCCACACAGCCAGGCTGGGCTCCTGGGCTGGGGAGGGGGCTTATATGCAATGTCAAGCCCAGGAGTGGGTGGGGCCTGCTGCCAGAAGCCTGGAGCAATTAGCATGTTCTTCAGACGCCTGCTGGTGGGGAAGTGAGTACATGTGATTTGTCAAAGTGAGTCAGGAGTGAAAGCCAAGGCCAGGCGGCCCGCCTTGGTAAGAATCTCTTTGGGTTTCTGTAATTGCAAGCTCTTGATTGGGCATAATAAGAAGCACTAAGAATCCTCCCATTAGGAGGCTGTAAAATACCACTTGGACTTGGCTTTCATCTTGCCCAGCTGCTTACTGAAGCCTTCCTCTTTCATCTTGAAGGCCTGTAATTGGCAGCCTGAGCCCAAAGAGCTACCTTAGGAGATGGCTGTGGCCTGGGGTGGATTCTGGCCCCCGCCCCAACCAGGCCCTCCTACTCAAGGCCCTCAAGTCTCTGCTGCATTCTTGAGCCTAGTCTGAGCAGGGCCGGGAGGTCTTGAGGAGTCCAGCCCACCACCAGGTGGGGTACGGCTCATAGATCTTGAATGGACGGTGCCTTGCAGCCTATGTTCAGGAATTCAGATTGTGCACTGCTCAAGGGCGCTACATCTATGGGGCATCGTCCACATGGGAGACGCACAGTAATTTATGTGGGAGAATACTGATGGTACAGAAACTCTGGGTCTCCAGACAGGTAGCAGGGGAGAGCCGCTTTTGACCTGAATTCACAGTGGCACTCCGGTCTATGCACAGACTCTCTGCACACGCGTGTGTATCCTGCCCCACCTGCACTGCAGCTGCCCTGTGCAGTCTTACCACCTGGTGCCCTTTTGTGCCTGATTCCCAGGCCCTTGAGCCTTTGAACCTGATGTTGTTGCCTCACCTGATGGGGGTGGGGTAGGTGGGGTGGAAGAGTGGCCCTCTGAGTGTGTGTGATGTTGGCCATGAATGTGACTCCATGGCTTGTATGTACATGGAGCCAAGGTGCTACTCACCCTGATCCTGCGTTTTTATCCTCAAGAAGGGACATCTTTGCCTAATTTGCACAAAGGTACTTTATGGATCCGCCAGGTCCTTCCCTGGACACAGCCTTTACTGCCACCACATGTGTGCTGAGGGTTCACTCTCCATGGCTCTGGGTAAAGTGTCAGCTCTCTAGTAGCTCCAGCTCTGCTCCCAGGATCAACATTGATCTGGATGCTGGCTTGCTCACCTTAGTCTTTTAAGCCTGGGGCTGGACCCAGACCGTGGCCCTGCCTGATGTTCACTGTGTCCGAGCCCACTGCCTGAGCCTGCAGCCCACCTGCCCTTCAGAGCGTTCAGCCAGGGCAAAGGCAATGTCCATTGCCCAGCCACAGCCAGCAGAGAATTAAGGTGGGAAAACACTTCTGAAACCAGACCTAGGGGAGTACAACAGGAGAGCAATTGGCAATATGGCAGCCTTTGACACAGTGGTCCTACTCCAGGAAATCTGTGCTTAAGAAAATCAAGGATGTGTGCACAGATTTTGCCAGAAGGATGTTATCTGAAGCATTGTTTGTTCTAGCAATAGTTGAAAATAAACCAAATGTCCATCAAGAGAAGCAGTAATTGATCACAGGCCGCCCTCTGCTTTCATACATGTTGAGTGTTCCCAGAAATTTATCCATATGTCAAATGTTTGAAAGTTGGACACCTGCTTATTTTTAAAAACTGACAATAGCTTTTAAAGTTATGAGAGATGTTTATACTCCCTACTAACTCCCGAATTAAGAGCATTATCAAATCACTAAACATGTCTAACCTTTTAGATACAATCTTTAATAATATATGTCTTATTTGGGTTTTCCCCAAAATAACACCTGAGACAAAAAGTTGCATGCAGGTGGTTAATTTGGGAAGTGCCCCTAGGAAATGCTGCTTTGGGTGGCATGGTAGGGAAATGAAAAAGGGAAGAGAGAGAGCTAAGAGAGACTTCTCCAGAAAGTTAACCACTGCGGGCAGCTGGAACTTGCCTCCCCTGGGTTCTCTGGGAAGCCAGGCAGAATGTTCCTGTCTCAAGGGGCAGACGAGCTGGGGTGTTTACCCACCACCTCCCTTCAGTCATTGGCTACAACTGCTCCTGAGGGCATGGCTTCCCAGCAGTGCCCAGAGAAAGCAGTCTTAGGGGCTGGGGTGGGAAGTTAAGTGGAGTGCACCGAAATGGGAAATGCTAAAGTCAGACACAGAACTGAACTGAAGGGGATAGGCGGGCACTGGTGGAAATTGTTATAGTACATTTCTGGATTCTCTATGGTGTTTTTCTTTTAAATCTGTTCTTTTCTTAAACAATTCAACCTACAAGTGGCAAAGAAATCCAGAGGATATTTATTTGAGAACAAAGATTTCCTGCTTGATTTCCCCATCTTTGTCACAGTTTAATAATCATCAGCACCAACACTTCTACATATCTATTTCCCACTGGTGTTTATAAAATAGTAGTACCAAATGCAATCTCCAGCTAAGTGCACAAAGAAAAATAACGATGGCTAACACATATAGACACATACTGCAGGCCAGCTTTACGATATCCTTGCAACAATGCTACGTGGTAGATATTACGACTGTTATTGTTATTTTACAGATAACAGTCTGACTCTTTGTGACCCTATGGACTATACAGTCCACGGAATTCTCCAGGCTAGAATACTGGAGTAGGTAGCCTTTACCTTCTCCAAGGGATCGAACCCAGGCCTCCTGCATTGCAGTCAGATTCTTTACTGGCTGAACCACCAGGGAAGCCCAAGAATATTGGAGTGGGTAGCTTATCCCTTCTCCAGAGGATCTTTGGACCCAGGAATGGAACTGGGGTCTCCTGCATTGCAGGCAGATTCTTTACCAGCTGAGCTACCAGGGAAGCCCATATGTTATGACTGGTATTGTTATTTTATATATTAAGAAATGGAAGCCCAGGAAAATTAAGTAATTTGCTCAAGGACACATAGCCATTATGGGACAAAGCCTGACAGTCTTGCTCCAGAGTGCCTGCTCTGTCACCTGACTGCTAGAAAATCCCGTCCCCCCCCCCCCCAGCTAATTGATGAAGTCTTGAGCATGGTACAAGATAGGGAGTGGGGGCGGGGGCGGTCAGTATTACTGTATATACAGTACAATTTTCAGACTTGGATATATCAGCACCACAGTGGCACAGAATGGTTTATGACTGTAACAGGTACAAATATAAATCTGTTCACTCAGTTGGGTTAGAAACATCGTTTCATCTTTTCCATGGCTAGAAGAGACTTTTAAGACACATTTCATCCGATGAGAGAAATTCGCCCTAGTCAGCAAGGGGCTGCCTTGACCCTTTCCCAAGGGATGAAGCGGTGTTTCCTGTCAGACATTAGTCTGCAAGGCCGCTTTGCTGTCCGCTTGTCAGGCCCTCGTGCACACCATCCCCTCCATCCTGCCCCGGATCCTCTTTGGGGAGCTGGCTCTGTACTCCCATGCCCCTTAGAGTCAGGAGCATCATCCTCTGACGTGCTTGAAGACCTAGTGTCCCCCTGCTTTCTGAGATCAATGCTGCACCTTAGTGAGACCACCATCGTGTCCCCTGCCCACCTCCACCTGCAGGGACTCTGCCTGGGAGAGGGAGGGGAGGAGGGGAGGGAGCTGGAGCCTCTCCTCAGGAAACCAACAGCGGCTCAGCTCTTGTCCCGGCCACTTTATTTCTCCTTTTCTCCCACCGAGGAAATTTCTCTTCTTTCTTGCTCCCTTCCTTCCTTCCTCCTCCCTTCCTTCCTCTTTGTTTTTGTTTTTTTTTTAATTTCGAGAGTGAGAACAACAGCTCTGCTAGCAGTTGTATACTTCCAACCCAGTGTATTATACGAGAGAAAGATTCCTTTCTCTTCCCACTGTTCTGGTTATCTACTGCAGCATGACAAACCACTTCCAAAACAGCCGTATTAAGCATATATTTTCTTTTGGTCTAGGATTGCCAGATAAAGTACTATGGATATTTTACCTCTAAATACTATACCTATTTATAGTATAGTATAGTATAAAACTATACTATTTATCTTTAACGTTAAAAATATTAACATTTATCTTTGTGTACTATATGAGTAAAAATTTAATCCCAGTTAAATTTGAATTTTAGATCAGCAATATATATTTTTTAGTATAAGTATGTCTTAGCATATTTGAGAGATACTTGGACTAAAAAGAAGGTTACTCATCCTTGATCTGAAATTCAAATTTAATGGAGCGTCTTGCTTTTTGGAATACTTTTTTTAATTTGGGAGCCCTATTTGGGTTCCAGTTTTGTGGGTCAGGAATTTGGGTGGGGTTTGGGCAGCTGAAAGATGCTCTGCTGCTACGGGTGGTGCTCCATGTGCGTGTCTGGTGCCTGGGTGCCCCTGGCCTCACACTCTCCCTTCAGGTGGAGTCTCATCCTCCAGGGCTTTTCCGTGCAGCTGAGGACTCTCACAGGAGGGCAGCCTCAGGTGGCCAGACTTCCTACATGGAGACTCTGAGACCTGACTCTGAAAAAGGAAATGAAAACTGCCTGTCTCTTGAATCTTGGGCCTGTCAACTAGTACAATATCACTTCTGCCTTATTCTATAGGTCAAGCAGTCACAAAACCAACCTGGCTTTCACAGTGGGGGATGCAGACCTCACCTCTTAGGGGAACAGTGATGAAGAATTTGCAGTCATCTTTAGTCTATTGCACCACTAAGAAGGAACAGATTTTCTGCCACCTGAAGATTGAATATCATGTTTCTCACTTTCAGCATCCCTTTCTTCTTGAGAGATACTTGGACTGGAAATACTACTCATTGTTGATCTGAGTACTGGTACAAGTCCAAGGCAATGACAACGGCTCATTTCAGCTTCTGGCTGGTTGGGAGAAGGACATTAGGAAAAAAGGATGCTCAGAAAGGTAGGGGAATTGTGGTTAGTGTTTCAATATATGATTCCTGGGGTTGAATAATATATAATAATTCAGAAAGATATTATTAAATTGTTAAGGTGACTTTTGTCAAGTGACAAACGTGTTTTTACAGTATCAAGTTTTTCTTAAGTGTTATTATACTATATAAATCAGAGAAGGCAATGGCACCCCACTCCAGCACTCTTTCCTGGAAAATTCCATGGACAGAGGAGCCTGGTAGGCTGTAGTCCATGGGGTCGCTAAGAGTCAGACACAACTGAGCGACTTCACTTTCACTTTTCACTTTTATGCATTGGAGAAGGAAATGGCAACTCACTCCAATGTTCTTGCCTGGAGAATCCCAGGGATGGAGGAGCCTGGTGGGCTGCCGTCCATGGGGTCCATTGAGTCAGACACAACTGAAGCAACTTAATAGCAGCAGCAGCACTATATAAATGTTGGATAGCTATATGCAAAAATATTAGCAGTGATTCATCTGTAAAAGGTGCGATTCTGGCACATTTTGATCTTTCTGCTTATAAATGTTTTTGATATTTTAAAAAATGAATATGTGTCACTTTTATTTTAGAAAAAAGGAGGTCATAAAATAAGACAAAAAGGAATCCACTGTCCTCCTATTTATTAACCTTTTAGTTATTCGTACAAATCCTATCGAGCATCTAGCATGTACTGGTTACTGTACTAGATCCTGGGGATTCTGCCATAAGCCAGACAAAGTCTTCTCCAGAATCTCTGGAAAGAGCATGGCCCTGACAATGCTTTTGGTTTGGACTTCTAGCCTCCCAGATGGCTAGTGGTAAAAGAACCCCCCTGCCAATGCTGGAGATGCAAGAGATATGGGTTTGATCCCTGGGTCAGGACGGTCCCCTGGAGGAAGGCACTGCAACCCACTCCAGTATTCTTGCCTGGAGAATCCCATGGACAGAGGAGCCTGGCAGGCTACGGTCCATAGTGTTGCACAGAGTTGGACATGACTGAAGCAACTTAGCACAGCCTCCAGAACTTGAGAAAATTTTCTGTTTTTTTTTTTCTTTGTGTGTGTTTATTCTTTTTGCCACCTGCATTGCAATAATTTGTTCTGGCAGCCCTGGGGAACTAAACACAAGCCCTTCATTCCTGGGTATCTTATTAACCAATGATGGAGATTTCCATTTTGGAAGCAAGTAATCTAATTGTTCCCACTTTACAAATCGGGAAACTGAGATTCTGTAAAGATCAGTAGTTTGTCTCAGACCCCACAGAGCATGGCTTCCATAGCAGATCCAGGATTCAAACTCTGGTTCCTCCATCACCAGTGTTTGGGCTGTCTCCATGATGCGGCAGCTTGTAGACCTGGGTTTCCAGCAGTTTCTTTTAAGACTCATGCAACTGTTTCTGAGATCCTTGCTCCTTGTTCTGTCCCCCTGCAATGACAAAGCAACCAGCCCTGGGGCCTCTCCACAGCAGAAGCATCTCCTCCTCTTGGCTAATGAGGGGAAAGCGTCCTTGCAACAGCACCTGCCCTGTTCCTTCATCTCTAACCGGCTGTGAGTCCACGCTGGGATGAATGGGACCCAGACAGCTGTTTGCAGGTGTGCTCACTGCCGTTCATGCCTGCATGTGCTGATAAGCCCTCTACATCGTTTTGTTGAGGCCACGGTGTGCCCCGCACTCAGGATACCTCAGCCTCTCCTCTGCCCATGCAAGGAGGGACTGCCATTGCTTTCCTTCCTTTAAATATTTTCTTTCCAGATTTTAAAATGAATACATGCTTTATAGAAAAAAAAATACAGAAAGATAATGGAAGGACAAAGAAGAAAATAGAAATGACTTATAGGCACCAGCAGTTTCCTATTTATAAATGTGCAAGAGGAAAAAAAATAACTATATTCAGATATGCCTCTGGTTGTGCTGCGTATGTAGACACATCCATTCACAGAACAAATTTAGCTATGTTTAAAAATGAACATTTTTATATAGATTCTTTCTGTGGGGGGGGGAACAGCAGAAATCTGGCCATAAGAACAATTTTGTAATCTATCCTCAGCATTTCCCTAGATCATTAAAAATCCCTTGTAAATACCATTTTTAATGGCTGCATGGTATTCTATCAAGTGGATCATCACTTACTAAGCATGTATTATCTATTATTAAATATTCAGAGATTTTTACAGTTTTTCTCGAGAAGGCAATGGCAACCCACTCCAGTACTCTTGCCTGGAAAATCCCATGGACAGAGGAGCATGGTAGGCTATAGTCCATGGGGTCACAAAGAGTTGGACACAACTGAGAGAGTTCCCTGTCACTTTCATTAACTTAAAACACTGTTATGAGCATACTTGACATGAGCCTTTGTGTGCCTTTCCAATTATGCCCTTGTTATGAAATTATTGGGTTCAAGCTTATGAACATAACATTTTTACAGCTTTATTGAGGTATACTTTATGAAACATAAAATTCACCATTGTAAGTTGTTCATTTAATGATTTTTAATAAATTTATACATCCATGCCAATCACCTCCACAGTCCAGATTTAGAACATACTGGTCATCACAATACATTTCCTCAATTTCTTTTATGACCAAACTCACTCCCACTCCAGCCCCAAACAACCACTGATCTACTATATATAGAGATTTACCCTTTATGGACATTTCATAAAACAGAATCATACATTATGTACTCTTTTTCTACATAGCCATGTTTACTTATCATATCATTATTTTGATCCAGTGATGTTGCAGCATGAATTATGACTTTGTTCCTTTTTGTTGCTGAGTAGTATCTCATTGTATGGATTTGCCACATTTTGTTCATCCATTCATCCGTTGGTGGAAATTTGGATTATTTCCAGTTTTCTCCTATTAAGAAGAATATTGCTATGAATATTTACCCACAAGTCTCTGTGTGGACATGTTTTTACCCAAATCTCTTGGGTAGATAGATACCTAGGAGTGAGTCATATGGTAAGCTTATATTAAACATTTTAAGAAATCACCAAAGAATGTCCCAAAACTTTCCATTTTACCTTCTCACTAGCAATGTATAGTATCAAGGTTACACTTGTTTCACATCCTCACCAACACTTATTGTTTTGAGTATTGTCATTCTAATCAGTCAGTTCAGTCGCTCAGTTGTGTCTTTGCGACCCCATGAATCGCAGCACGCCAGGCCTCCCTGTCCATCACCAACTCCCGGAGTTCACTCAGACTCATGTCCATTGAGTCAGTGATGCCATCCAGCCATCTCATCCTCTGTCGTCCCCTTCTCCTCCTGCCCCCAATCCCTCCCAGCATCAGAGTCTTTTCCAATGAGTCAACTCTTCGCATGAGGTGGCCAAAGTACTGGACTTTCAGCTTTAGCATCATTCCTTCCAAAGAAATCCCAGGGCTGATCTCCTTCAGAATGGACTGGTTGGATCTCCTTGCAGTCCAAGGGACTCTCAAGAGTCTTCTCCAACACCACACTTCAAAAGCATCAATTCTTTGGCGCTCAGCCTTCTTCACAGTCCAACTCTCACATCCATACATGACCACAGGAAAAACCATAGCCTTGACTAGATGGACCTGTGTTGGCAAAGTAATGTCTCTGCTTTTGAATATGCTATCTAGGTTGAACATACCTTTCCTTCCAAGGAGTAAGCGTCTTTTAATTTCATGGCTGCAGTCACCATCTGCAGTGATTTTGGAGCCCCCAAAAATAAAGTCTGACGCTGTTTCCCCATCTATTTCCCATGAAGTGATGGGACTGGATGCCATGATCTTCGTTTTCTGAATGTTGAGCTCTAAGCCAACTTTTTCACTCTCCTCTTTCACTTTCATCAGGAGGCTTTTTAGTTCCTCTTCACTTTCTGCCATAAGGATGGTGTCATAGGTAAGCATTAGTATCTCTCTGTGGTTTGAATTTACATTTCCTTAATGACTAATGATGAACATCTTTCCATGTGCTTCTTAGCCATTTGTGTATCTTCTTTGGGGAAATGTCTATTAGAATCTTTTGCTCATTTTTTAATTGACTTGTCTTGTTGCTCTTTAAACATTTTGGAAACAAATCCTTTATCAAACATGATTTACAAATCTTTTCTTCTAATTCCTGGCTTGGTTTTCATGTTTTTCAAACGATGTTTGTTGATGAGCAAAAGCTTTTAATTTTGATAAAGTCCAATTTATTTACTTTTTGGATTACCCTTTTTTGTGACTTGTCTAAAAGCTTTGCCTTACATAAATTTACAAAAATTTTTCTCTGATATTTTCCTCTAGAATATTTTTGAACATAATTTGAAAATGATTTTTGTTTTTTCATTTTGAACAAAATCCATGGTAATTTTTTAAAATTAGAAAATATGGGTGAACAAAAAGAAGAAAATACAGATCACTCATAATCAGACTACCCTAGATGAGCCACCATGAATGTCTTGTTGCGAATGTGTGTATTAGTTACGTATTACTATGTAACAAATTATCCCAAAAACATAACTTAAAACAAACATTTATTTTCTCAAAGTTTCTGTGGATCAGGCATCTGGGAGCACTTTACTGGGCTCCTTTTTCTTGGGATCACTCACAAGGCTGCAATCAAGGTGTCATTGTGACAGCAGTCATTTCAAGCCTCGACAGAGAGAGATGCATTTCCAAGCTCACTCATGTGGCTGCCAGCAGCCCTCTAGTCCTTGGTGGCTATTGGTTGGGGACATCAACTCCTTGCCATATGGGTCTCTCCACAGGGCAACTAGCAACATGGGAGCTGTCTTTCCTGAGAGGAAGAGAAGGAGGAGGGTGCGCATAAAGAAGTCATAGTCCTTTCATAACCTGGTCTTGAAATGACGTTCCATCATTCTGCTCTGCTTCATAGAGGTGAGTCACTAGGCCCAGCCCACTCACAGCGGGGGCAGATCACACAAGTGCATATGTCCTAGGAGGTGGGGATCTTTGGGGCCATTTTAGAAAGCTGCCACCGTGTCTTTGTTTGTTTTCTATTTTTCTTATGAATTAGGTGGTGAATGTTTGCCTGTGACACATAGAGACGCAGGGGCCCCTTTCTAGATGCTGGATTCTACTGGATCAGAATCTCCATCGGAAATGCCTCTTTCTGTAAGCTTATTTTTCAAAAACATCACAGGTTACTCTAACAGGATCCAGGGTTGAGAGTCACTGGCTAGCATAAATTTAAGTGTTTCCTGACATGGATTACCACTGTGCATACTGCTTAGAAGTGTGTTCTGTTCTTCCCCTCAGATAGGCTTGAAGATAAATGTGCTCAGTTCCCGGTGTGGGACTGCCATGTTCGCCCCTCTGCTTCCTCGGAGCCGCATCTGAGGGGCTGTGCCAGACAGTCATGACCTTCACTTCTAGGAGCTTCAGGGAAGTCGAGTGGGTGGCAGGGACTGCCTGCCTCCGTGTTTGGCTCCAGAGCAGTTCTGACATCAATTCATCAGTCCAGAGGACACTTTTAGATGCAAGGCTGCTGGTGTGAGGACTTTATGAGAACAAGAATCCCTGGCTGTGAAATTGCTGGCATTTCATGATGTGAAAGAAGATTTACAAGCTCCATGCTGTGCTAAGCTATAAAACCAAGCGCAGCAGTTATGCAACCAAGCCTGTGAGGCAGGCAAAACACAAGGAAGTGGCAGGTGGAAATAAGGGAAGCTACCACCTCACTGTGCCTGGGACCCCCTGGCCCCAAACACATGCCCACGGGGAAGTCAGGTCAAGGTTCCTTCAGCTATATCCGCCTTCTGGGGAGGCTCACCCAGTAGTCATTAGGGAACAAATGGCCAAGTAGTATTATGTGAGATCCCCATGGACTCAGAATGGAAGGGATTTTCAAAGGTCCCTAGCTGATACTCCCTGAACACCTTCCTTGCTAAGAGGCCATTTTGCTTCTGCTTGATATTCACCCTGTGACCCAATTCAGGGGAGACACTTGGAATGTACTCTCCCATAACCCTATTTAATTTTTTTGTATAATTAAAAAATTATTTGTCTTCCCCACTAAAACGTAAGCTACCTGATAGTAGTAACCTTGCCTGTCTGGCCCTCAAAGTGTAGCTTATATATGTAGCTGGCATATGCTTATATATGCAACAATGCATATATGTTGACCGAATAAATGAAAGAATGGATATTTGGATGCTTCCGGGGATGGGGACCTCACTGCCTTACAGGCCAGCTGTCCCCGGTCAGGACGGCTCGTGAGTACTGGCTGTCCCTCACCTGGCTGCCATCTACCTCCATGTGGCCCTCCTTCATTGTCCTCACCTGTGGGGCCCCCTTTGAGCAAGTCCGCTTCTCTTCTCCACTGGAACCATCCAGAGAGTTGAAAACAGTGGCCAGCTGCATGCTGTTCAAAATGAGTGTCCCCATTTCTTTCAGCTGCTTCCCGCTTGTCAGGGTCATCTTAGCCATCCTCCTCCCAAGGTCTCTCTAATGGGGCACTGTCCCTTAGTAAGTTAGGTTAACTCTTTTGAGATCCTTAGCAAGCCTTGGCAGTTTGCAGATTTGAGATTCTTCTGCCCCAACACACATTTAGATCGCTTCTTCATGCTCAGAGTTTTTAGATATAAAAAGAGTCAGTGGATTTAACTGAGGAATGATGCTGTAAGCCAGTTGACTCGGTTCCCTTGCTCAAAGTTTCTTGAGAACAGCAGTCACAAGTAGGGGGCCCAGATTTGCGGGGAGCAAATGGCTCTACTGACTTTGCCCTCCCACCCCCTAACTCTTAGGACCAGGCTGAGGGGTATGGAACTGAGGGCAGAGTGTACTGTGTGCTGCCACTCAGCAGAGGGGTGGGGGGGGCCCGTGCTTTCTCGTCATCAAGGGCAGTGCTTCCCTAGGGGAGCGGTGAAGAAACCGGGGGCTTGGGCCCCTAGGGGATGCTACCAGGGTCTGAGATGGATGTTGCGTTTGAAAATGAATATACAATATTTTTATTATTCTCATAATTTAACCTATGGGTCAAACTTCAAGTTTTCCTGCTTGCTGGGGAGGTAAAACAAAATGCTCCGGTGTTATTGGGGAGTGAGTTTATAAAGGTTGGGACACTGGCTGGGACTCTGGAAGTGCTCAGATCCCCTAAGTTTGGGGCAGTCTCCTCATGCTGGTGTCCAGCTGGTGTGTCGATCCTGACCACCCCTCCTCCTGCTGCCGTGGTGGCCCTTTCAGTCAGAGGTGCAGGACCCCAAGGGCATAACAGGAGACAGCCCCCCTGCCTCCTTGGTGGGGTGCTCTGGGAACCCATGAGGGAACCATGTGGCTGGGTTTAACAACCCAGGTTGGGAAGGGCTGGTGGATGCTGTGGGCACCTGGCCCGTGTCAACCGCTGCTCTGGCCGGGGCCTCAGGTGTTCCACAGCCCCTCAACATGCGGCTGAAGCCTGAACATGTGAGTGTTTGGGTGAAGTACTTAGGATTTCTGGACACTATTTTGCAGGTGACCAAAAGAGGAAAGGGAGGAGCAAGGATCCCTTAGATCAACTGCTTGGTGATAATTTTACTCATCCATCCATCCATCCATCCACCACTCACTCAGTTAACAGGTGTTCCAGACCCACCATAGCCAGGCCTTGTGCCTTTTCCTTCTTTATCCTTCTCTCTTCCAGCAGTCCCACCCTCCTTCTCTAAGGAATTCATGGAAATTTCTAAAGAAAGCATTCAACAATAAAACTAAATGCCCAGATAAAGCAAGTTGTGTATAAATGCTGTGTAATTTTTTTTAATTTTAAGTAATAAAGTACCAAAAACTTTAATTTTGGAGAAAAGTCCATATTCCCATCAATCAAACTCCAGTCTGCTAAAATATCTGCAGGTCATTTCTCACCGCAAGTCTGCACTACAGCGTCATCCTGAAGATATCCTGGCTCGATCTAGTTTATAGGGGAGGCCTGAGGGGAAAGGGGTTTGGGCAGCAGCTTTGTTAAAGAAAGGAGCAGAGTGGGTTGCATCTTCCATGGAACTCCTGTTGGGCAGCTGGGACTCGGGTAGCTTTCAGGGTCACTTAGAAAGCAAAGGTGACCTACAATCTCACACTGTCACCAAGCAAATGCAAACAGACACTTAGGGGGCTGGTAGTTTGGGGGCTTGTGAAGACCTGCATCTGCCAGTGCAAGGAAGAGAGAAGCCCCGTTCCATGCCCACGGCCACGTGAGAATGTGAGGTGCCTGCTCTGGCAGGTGAACCACTAGCTTTGGGGAGTGGATGGGGGCCTTTTGTACCACCAGTCAACCCCTTGACATCTAGAACTTAATGCTGACCATACACCTGTGGCTCACCTGGTCCACAGCTGGCAGGGTCCACCCAGAGGTAAAGTCGGTATTTTACTGGGAAGATGGTTATTACTCCTGTTGTTCAGTGGCTAAATTGTGTCTGACTCTTTTGTGACCCCATGGACTGTAGCCCTCCAGGCTCCTCTGGCCATGGGATTTCCCAGGCAAGAATACTGGAGCTGGTTACTGTTTCCTTCTCCAGAGGATCTTCCTGACCCAGGGATAGAACCTATGTCTCCTACATTGGCAGGCAGATTCTTTACCACTGAGCCACCAGGGAAGCCCCTATTGTTCCTATGTACTGCTATTAATCAGAGCCCACTATTGGGCTTCCCTGGTGGCTCAGCTGGTGAAGAATCTACCTGCAATGTGGGACGCCTGTGTTCAACCACTGGGTTGGGAAGATCCCCTGGAGAAGGGAATGGCTAACCACTCCAGTATTCTGGCCTGGAGAAGTCCGTGGACTGTATAGTCCATGGGGTCGCAAAGAGTCAGACACGATTGAGCAACTTTCAAAAAAAAAAAAAAATCGGTGCATCAGATATTTAGTGAACATGCCTGGGGAACAAGGCCCACCAGTTCATCACTCTCACTAGTTTATGAATCCTGATTTAGGCACACACCTCTTGGTGCCTCAGTCTCCCCACTTCTAACATGATGGTTACAAGGTGATTAACCCTGGAAAGCTCATAGCAGGGGCTGCTGTGTAAACAATGAGAAGTTCAGAGTGCTCCGAGGGCCCCTGCGCTGTTCCAGGAGGCCTGTGTCACTGGACCTGTGAAATCTGAGGCCCGAAAGGCCACGCAGATGGGAGCACATGGTGCCTGCGGCCCCGGTGCCCGGATGAGGGCCACCAGTGCACACCGTGTACCCTGGCTTTGCAGCTTCCTGTCTCACTCAGTGCTGGTCAAAGTCAGCAGTTACAGTCCTGGAACATTTACAACTTTCGCTGTGAAACTGAGGGCCACAGTGCCTCCTTCTTCCGGTCTATTTCAGTCAGAGTCGAGTGCTAGAGGGAAGTCGCAAAACCACAGCGGTGGTTTGTTCCCAGACACCTCGGCAGGTGTCTGAGAATATGGACTTGGCTCCCACGGCATCGAGTTCCAGGGATAGCTCTGCCACGAATGTCCCTGTGCTCTTGGGACTGACTTCTTTCTCTTAAGACTGGATCCCCCATCTCTAAATTGGGGATTAAAAGTATTTGCCCCCAGGGTGGTTGGTCAGCTGAACTATATGTAAAGAGCAGAGCATAGAGCTTGGCACAGACTACGTGCTCATCGATGGGAACATCCTTCTTCCCCCAGCAGGTCCTTCCTGGTGGGCTGCCCAGGCTAGTCGACAGTCCTGGGCTCCTCAGTGGTGATACGTCTCATGCTTGCCTTGCCTGTTTGTTGGCTAGGCTTTCAGAACTTTCTATGTCTTTTGGTACCAGAGGCAACAGGGTCTTCTCAGGACTCACCTTCCAACCAATCCCATTGAGACACAGACCCAATCTCCCATAAAGTGTCATGGGTAAGATACTGATCACTGCCCAGAAGTGACTGCTCTGGGGTCCCAGCCCTCCCCACCCTCTCTATCAATGTTCATGTACATCAGTACTGGGAGTCCCAGGCTCTGTTCTCTGTAGTTATAGGGACCCTCAACTCTTACTCTAGTGAAACACAGAGAAATCTAGATGTGGGACCCTTCCATCATTTGCCCAAAAGGACCATTTTGGAAAACAAGTTACATATTTCCAAGGTCATAGGCTCTTCCTACCTACTCCTGCCCCCTTTCTCCCCATCATGCATATGTAGAAACACACTCCTGCTTCTCTGCCCATGAAATCCTTAACTCCAGTTGCCTGACCACTGGGCTCATATCTTGTTGTTCTTATTTGCCTGGTTTTGGTTTTATTTATCCTGCAGGTTTTGAGTAAACTGTCTTTGAGGCTTTTGAAAATAAACAACATAAAAATAAATCAGTGTAGAAGCTCTTCAAAACATTAACTTGTTTCTGTGCTAACCTCAGAATCAAACTTTTCTGGAGATCTGTTTAGCGAAGAATTTCTAGAGATCACGATAGATTAAAATACCCTGTTTTCCACTTGCAGTTATCTCTTTGTGCCGATCAGTGTGTTAGTCATTCAGTCATGTCTGACTCTGAGCAACCCCACGGACTGTAGCCTCCCAGGTTTCTCTGTCCCTGGAATTCTCCAGGCAAGAATACTGGAGTGGGTAGCCATGACCTTCTCCAGGGGATCTTTCTGACCTAGGGATTGAACCTGGGTCTCCTACTTGGCAGGCAGATTCTTTACTGTCTGAGACCCAGCAAAGTGCAAAACATAGAAATCTGTCAGATGCAGAGGACCGCCCACAGCTGAGTAGCCTGATTCCTGATTTCACTTTTTTGTGCTTATCAAGTAACCTTCTTGTTCAGTCCATGTCATTGATCAACTTATTATAATAAGTAAATCTGATATTTACTTATGAAATTGAATACCATATAAAATACACGAAATGAATTTATACAAGTTCTTTTAAAGTACATTTCTCTAGTTGTGTATTGTCAGTGTTTGGTTAACCACTGCAAGAAATGCCCCTCAAATTTCAACATCTTAATTGATGTCAAACTAGAACATGAGTCAGCGGGGAGACTGTCCTATGTCCTTCAGGGACCCTGACTTTTTCTACCTTGCAGTCCTCTTCCTCTGGATCCTCAGAGTCCTCTTCACTTACGGGAAAAGCAAAGAGTCTCTTGGGGAGGTGGCTGTGGTCAGGTCTAGTGGAGCCCATGCCTTCCGCTTGCATCCTGTTGACCAGAACTCAGCTGCATAGTCATCACACCTGAACACAGGGAAAGAGAGGGTGTGAAAAAATTTCCATGTTCTAATGCTCAGAATCTCAGAAGATATTACCTTCATGCAAAAGAGACTTTGCAGATGTGATTAAGAGTCTTGAGATAAGGAGATTTTACTGGATCATCTAAGGGAGAGGTGCAATGTAATCACAAGTGTTAGAAATAGAAAAGTGAGACAAGAGAGACAGAGAGAAGTTTGAAGATGCTACAATGGTGGCTTTGAACACGGAAGAAGGGGCTATGAGGTAAGCAAATGCAGGCAGCCTCAGGAAGCATTAGAGGCAAAGGAATGGAGTCTCCCCTAGACCTTCCAGAAGAAATTCATCCTTGAAAACATCTCGATTTTAGCCCAATGAAACCCATTTTGAACTTCCAGTGTTCAGGACTGTAAGACAGTAAATTTATGTTGTTTTAAGCCACTAAGTTTGTGGCAATTTTCTAGAGAGCCATAGGAAATGAATTCACAGCTCATTTTACTTTGTATCCCTACTGTGTGCCTGGTACACAGTAAGTACAGATAGCAGGTGCATTTTTCACATGGAGTTTGATGGGGAGCAAAGCAAACTTGTGAAGCAAGAACTGAAAATCAAGGAAAGTGGGGCTCCTTCCCAAAGACTGGGAGACTGTTGTCATGGAGCCCAGGTAAGGAAGGAGACCAAATTCCCAGTAAGGAGGAGACTTGGAAGGTGGCAGCCTGGGAGCAGTTGAGTAAGAAGCATGCAGCCCCAGCATGGAGGTGGGTGGGTAGAGTGGTTGCTTATGATGATTTGGTAGTATTGGGGGAGCCGGGGAGCCAAGCTTCTGTCTGGAAGGGAACTTGAGGAGCATGGGAACAATAGGCTTTCTGAGGGGAAGCTGGAAACAGGCTCTTGGGTCAGAATTCCAGGATCAAAGTCTGACCTCGTGTTCCTTCTTCTTATCTGGCTGTGTAACCTTAGGAGTTTCACCAGTATTGCTGCATAACAGATCTGCTTAAGACTTAGTAGTGTACCGCAAGCTTTGTACCATGCTCAGCATTCTCTGAGTTGGACAGGGCATGGTGGGGACAGCTTATCTCTGGTCTATGAATCCTGGGTCTCCAGGGGGAAGATTACAAGGCTGGGGATGACTCAACATAGTCTGGCAACCTTATATGGAAGTTCAGAGCTTCAGAGAAGAGTGTCCTAGCCCATAAAGTAGAACCTGTAGCTTCATTTATGATTTATCCTCAGCAGCCATCCAGTGTCCCTTCTGCTGCACTTTTTTAGTTTACAATCAAATCACAAGCTCATCCAGATTCAAGAGCGAAACTAGAGTCTCCCTCCTGATGTGAAGTGGCAAGGTTCTAGTAGAATGCATCAGACAGCAGAGATTGCTGCAAGCACCTCAGGAAAATGTAATCTGCCACACTGGGTAATTTTCCAACTTTTTGAGATTTGGTTTCCTCAGCAAGAAGAGAGGGTGATAGCTGCAAACCTCCCATCTGGGTTAAAGTATCTAAAGCTTTTGACGCAGTGCCTTGAATATAATAATATCCTAAGTCCTTCCAAGAAACCAGAGAGCAGGTCTGTTGTTTCTCATGACAGCATCCACAGTTCCTTGCACAGTGCCTGGCATATGAATGAATCTTAGAGAATTGTGCCAGATTGGGGATCGTCTGTCAGTGTATCAGCTAGATACCGCTGTGTAACAAGCTACTCCAAAACTTAGTCACTTAAAACAGCAGCCATTTTATTTGTCTGTAGTTCTGTGAGTCAGCAGTTCAGGCTGGATTCAGCTCAGTGGGTCTTCTGCTGCTCTCACCTGGGATCATTTATGTGGCTGCAGTTATGGGCAGTTGAATAATGTTGGATGATCCCAGACCCATCACACGCATCTCACACATCTGACAGTGCTGGCTGTCAGTTGGAGAGCCTCAGTTTTCCTCCACATGGCCTTTCTAGCCGGCTAGCTCAGGTCCATTTGCACCCTGGTCCCAGGGTCCCAACTGCAGCCAAAAGACAAGCCCTAATTTCTAGGCACTTCTGAAGCCTCTGTCTGTGCCTTATTTACTAATTTCCTGTTGTCTTAAAACTCAACATTCAAAAAACTAACATCATGGCATCCAGTCCCATCACTTCATGGCAAATAGATGGGGAAACAATGGAAACAGTGACAGACTTTATTTTCTTGGGCTCTGAAATAACTGCAGATAGTGACTGCAGCCATGAAATTAAGACACTTGCCCCTTGGAAGAAAAGCTATGACAAACCTAGACAGCATATTAAAAAGCAGAGACATCACTTTGCTGACAAAAGTCTGTATAGTCAAAGTTGTGGTTTTTCCAGTAGTCATGTATGGATGTGAGAGTTGGGCCATGAAAAGGCTGAGTGCCAAAGAATTGATGCTTTTGAACTATAATGCTGGAGAAGATTCTTGAGAGTCCCTTGGACAGTAAGGAGATCAAACCAGTCAATCCTAAAGGAAATCAGTCCTGAATATTCACTGGAAGGACTGATGCTGAAGCTGAAGCTCCAATACTTTGGCCACCTGATGGGTAGAGTCAACTCATTGGAAAAGACCCTGATGCTGGGAAAGATTGAGGGCAGAAGGAGAAGGGGGCCACAGAGGATGAGATGGTCAGATGGCATCATCGACTCAATGGACATGAATTTGAGCAAACTGCAGGAGATAGTGAAGGACAGAGAAGCCTGGTGTGCTATAGTCCATGGGGTCGCAAAGAGTCAGACACGACTGAGCGACTGAACAACATGGCAGGTCACATGGCCAAGCCTGGACTTAAGGGATGGAAAAATAAACCCCACCTCTTGATGGAAGGGGTGACAAAGTTGCATTACAAAGTACAGGAAAGGAGGGATCATTACAGCCATCCTTGCAAATGATCCATCACAATTAATACTGAGCTGTATAATAGAGGTTGAGATGGGGCTGGAGGCTCAGTGGCATGAGGGAGGTGGCAGGGGGTAGTGCTGAGCATACGTGACAGTCTATCCAGCAGGACACTGGTTTGGCGAGGAGAGTTCACTGCACCTTCTGCCTCAAACTACAGGGAAGTGTATCATCTCACCTGACAGGACTGCAAAGGCTGGGCTTGCTCCAGCGTGGCTGAAGGACAGCTCAACAAAGTCAGCCATCCCAGGTCCTTACCCATCCACTCCCTGCCCTCCTCAGTGAGGGCCTTGTCCTTTAGGCTTGCAGTATGATGACTGCAGCAATTCCCAGAGCCCCATCCAGGCACCTGGAGAAAGAAAGGCAGAAACTTCTCAGAATCCAGCCTAGCAGTTTTTTCGATTATGGCTCCTTGGCCAGGATTGGGCCAAGAGGGTAGGATTACCATGGCTGCTCATGTTAGTTTCCTGGGGCTACCATAACAAAATGCCATATGCTGGTGCCTTAAAGCCACAGAAATGTATTGTCTCACAGTTCTGGAGGTTAGAAGTCCTACCTCAATATGTTGGCAGTGTCATGATCCCTCTGAAACCTGAAGGAAAATCATTGCTTGCCTCTTCCTAGCTTCTGGTGTTTCACCCCAAATCCTTGGCATTCCTTGGCCCGTAGATGCATCACTCCAGTCCTCTATCTTCACATGATCCTCTCCTGTGGGTTCACACCATCTTCCCTCTGTGCATGTCTGTCTCTAGGTCCCACTTGTCCCTTTTAATAAGAACACCAGTCACATTTAATTAAGGCCCACCTTCATGACCTTATTTTAACTTGATCACCTATGTTAAGACCCCGTTTCCAAACAAGGTCACATTCTGGGGTGGTAGGGGTTAGGACTATAACTTACAATGTAGTTGAATGTTGAAAATGAATCACAATGATCCTCACAGCCCTTGAATGAATGAATGATTGAATGAAAGACCACAGTACTTGGAGTCTCCCATGGAGTCCTATATTAGCTTCCTGGTGAGGTTTGCAGGGTAATTTTAGCCCTAGAACTTATTGAGGATATTTGGGTATTTGTGCCTTCTGCTTATGACAGATTGTTGATCACATTTATAATTTATTTCTGGCCTGTATCTTTAGTCAGAAGCACAACCAACTCCTCAAGGAGAACAAATGCTATTCCTTCAGGAAATTTTGACAAACCACATTATGACATAGTTTCCAGGAATGTATTGTGATGAAGAAGTCCAGTCTGCTTACACAGACACTCAGCAAATACCCACAAGCACCCACCTCATATACACAAACCAGCATCTCCAGGGCAACGAAGGACAGCAACTGGCTGCCTAGCAACACTGCCTCCCTGGCTCCCTCCTTCCACTACCCTCTCCTATGTGGAATGCAGGCCTTTCCCCTTCAGAGCAACTCTCTGTGGGTAAGATGATTAGATTTCCCTGTGGGAGGGAGTGGGGACTCTGGATACCCTATCACAAAACTTACCAAAGTTGCCCTGTTGTTTTAGAATATATTTAGGTCTACCCCACTGAGCGACTTCACTTTCACTTTTCACTTTTATGCATTGGAGAAGGAAATGGCAACCCACTCCAGTGTTCTTGCCTGGAGAATCCCGGGGACGGGGGAGCCTGTTGGGCTGCAGTCTATGGGGTCGCACAGAGTCGGACACGACTGAAGTGACTTAGCAGCAGCAGCAGCAGCAACCCAGACATATCACACAATTCTTAGAAGCCAAACTTGAAGTTTGCACCCATGACTGAAAGTCCTGAGTAATACATAATGAAAGATTAGGGGCTGCCAGTCTTGTGGTGTGTATGTGCTCAGTCACTTTGGTCATGGTCGACTCTTTGCCACCCTATGGACCGTAGCCTGCCAGGCTCTGTCCGTGGGATTCTCCAGAATACTGTAGTGGGTTGCCATGCTCTCCTCCTTGTAGAGGAGGCACCAATTCTCTTACCTTGCTCTTTTGAGGTGGTGGGGGACTGGGTGGAACTGGGGTTTAGAGTCCCCTGGGAGGCCCAGGGTTAAAAATAAAAATCACCTTCTTGACTATAAATTCATCACAGCAGATACCTTTAAAATGTGCATCTATCTGCACAGAGAGCTAGCACTCAGGTACTTTGTATTGTAGTTGTTTTTCCCATTAAAATGGACTAGGTTCCACAGCAGGGAAAGGAGAGTGTGGAACGAATTGAGAGAGTAGCACTGAAATATATGTACATGAAATATATATACACTACCATGGGCGAAATAAATAGCTAGTGGGAAGCTGCTGCATAGCACAGGGAGCTCAGCCTGGTGCTCTATGATGACCTAGAGGGGTCATATAAGGGATGGGATGGAAGGCTCAAGAGGGAGGAGATATATGTATACTTCTGACTGATTCATGATTTTGTATGGCAAAAACCAACACAACATAGTAAAGCAATTATCCTCCAATTAAAAATTAAAAAGACAAAGCTCTCTAAAAAAAAATAGAGAAAAAGAGAACAAGTTCTCTTAAAAGAAAAAAAAAAGGAAAAACGACTGGGTTTCAACCAGTGGAAAGAGGAGAAGAGTGGAGTCATAGAAATCGATTCGCAGCCAGGACACTTTTGAGGTCAGACCCCTGTGAAAATGGGTATTTGGGGACTTATAAGTGGTAGAGAAAAAGGGTACAGAACGGAAGAAGAAGGATGTTGTAATTCTGACCAGAGTCAAGACACAGGGGGACATCAATCTTTCTTCTCACAGTTGCCTTTGCCGCTGGAAAACAGTGATTTTTTTTTCACCAAGAGGCTTCCCTGGTCGCTCAGATGGTAAAGAATCTGCCTGCAATGTGGGAGACCTGGGTTCAGTCTCTGGGTTGGGAAGATCCCCTGGAGGAGGGCATGGCAACCCACTCCACTATTCTTGCCTGGAGAATCCCCATGGTCAGAGGAGCCTGGTGGGCTACAGTCCATGGGGTCACAGAGTCAGACACAACTGAGCGACTAAGCACAGCACAGCAGTACCTGTGCTTGGACTTGAACCCTCTCCTAGGTAACGGTGTCAGCACTCACCAAGTTCCCCGGGCTACTCTGGACACCTCCCTTGTCCTTAGACTCCATCAACAGGTCATGACTGTTCCACTTCCTCAATGTTGCACGAATCTTTCCCTTTCCCGTGTTTAGTTCAGACCCTCATACTGTCTTCCTGTCCCTATCCTTCTGCCTCTGTTCATCCTCCATCCTGCCCAAGATGGTCTTGTTGAACTGCTCATCTCATCACATCACTCCTGGGCAGGACATCTTCCATCTGCCCCTGCAAACCTGTTCTATTCTACTCTTAGTCCTGGGAACAGACCTGGATGGACCACAACAATGTTCCCCCCCTCCACCCCCTGCCTTGGCTTCTGGCTTCTGGCTGGATTTGGCCAAAGGGGAGCACCACCAGGAGGTCAAAGGGGAAGGAGAATGAGGTTGGGGTCTTTGTAGCCTCTCATGATGGAGTCTTGCTTAGTCGCTCAGTCGTGTCCAACTCTTAGTGACCACATGGACTACAGCCCACCAGGCTCCTCTGTCCATGGGATTGTCCAAGCAAGAATACTGGAGTGGGTTCCCATTTCCTACTCCAGGGGATCTTTTCAGCCCAGGGACTGAACCCATGTCTCCTGTGTCTCCTGCATTGGCAGATGGATTCTTTAGCACTGAGCCACCTGAAAAATCCAAAAAGAAGTGGGCTTGTCCAGGATTTGAATCCGGAACCTCTCACAACCGAGGTGAGGATCATACCCGTAGACTAGCAAGCCCAGCAAGCCAATTTAGGATCCCCATGGTAGGTTCACCTTAACCAAAAGCCTCAGCTTCTCTCAAGGTGACCTTCGCATGAGTCTTTCAGCAACTGCTCCTTCCCCTCATCTCTTCCTCTTGTTACCTGACTCAGGGATAGCATTTTACTTTTTAGTTTTACTGCATGCTGCACAAACCTCAGTAAATAGCTTTTCCATTGAACACACCTCAGATTATCCCTGTTTGTGCTGTCTCTTTCCGCTGCATTCCTGAATGATTCACTTCTCCTACTCAAAATCCTCAGAGGTTCCCACGGCCTTTAAAATAAAGTCCAAGTTGATGATCTTGGCACTCAAAGTCCTTCATCACCCCATTTACCTTTCCAGCCTGGTTCTTGTCACAGGCCTTCACTTACTCTGGAATCTAATTATAGAGTCATACGTATTTACACTCAGATATTTGCACCCCTGAGCATGCAGTGTCTTATGTCTGAACTACTTCTCACTCTTTCTCAGTCTGATAACAGCAGTACTAAAGGTCTAGCACTGTGTCTAGCATTTAGAAAACTCTCCGTAATTACACAGTGAATGAAAAAAATGAGAATTTTTGAGAATCTCACTTCCAGGCCCAAAGTCATGCAAAGGCATGTTTATGGATACGTAAGCCTCAACTCTTAAGGAAAAGGATTTCATGCCAAATCAGGCACTATATAGTCTTCTTCCCTAAATTCTGGGGACAAGTGGCAAGGGGAAAGTGAGGAGGCTTCTAAGCACAAATCAGTGCAAGGTAGTACAGCCCTTTCAAAGCTGGAGAAAAACAATGGCATCTTCCCCAGATGGCTGTCTCTGATGATCCCTGGGTGAATCACTGCGGAAAAAATAGAGAGAAGATGTTCCAGGCAGCCAAACACGTAATCAGTAGGAAAATCTATCCCTTCAGGGTGTTCTCATTTAGTAAACATTCCCCTGCTGTGGGCTTCCTCAAGCTGGGGAAGCCCTGGTGAAAGGTAGGGATGGAGCAGGAGGTGGGAGGGAGGAGTCGGGATGGAAGAAGAGAGGAGGGAGGGAGGGTCAGCGCAGACCAGCCCGATGCAGAGGCTTCCTGGCTCCAGGGAGTTGAGTCCATCACCTGGAACGTGGGCACCAAGCCTCGTTAGAGAGGGGGCCACAGGGTCTGGAAGGCTTGGGATCGCCCCTCAATTAGGTGGGACAGCTAACAGAGCAACTCACCAATCCTTTTACTCTGCGTCTGACTGCTGTAGAAATAACAGCAAAATCACAGAAGAAACTGGCTGATGGGTCCCAGTGGGAAGGGGAGACTCAGGAAGAGGATTTTGCGTTTCTATCTTATATCGTTCTATACAAATAATGTGCAGATGATACTGGATGCTTGGGGCTGGTGCACTGGGACGACCCAGAGGGAGGGTATGGGGAGGGAGGAGGGAGGAGGGTTCAGGATGGGGAACACAGGTATACCTGTGGCGGATTCATTTCAATATTTGGCAAAACTAATACAATATTGTAAAGTTTAAAAATAAAATAAAATTTTTAAAAAAAGGAAAAAAAAAAAACAAACAAATAACGTGCAGAGGTATTATTTTCAAAAAATGCCTAAGAGGTTATCTCATCTGTGGAACTCTGGACCAATTGGTTTTTACTTTATTTCTATATTTAAGAAAATAATAAATGTTACTGAATGCAGCTACTGTACCTCTAAGATTTCCAACACAGCTCTGAGTTCCAATATTCTGTCCCTTTGGTCTCACAGAGCATAGAATTGTCCCAGAAATTCTGACAGCATGTTAGCATCTAAACTCCTCACCGACCTGGAAGTAGTGCCAAATCTCAAATCAGAACTCAGTTCCTAACGTCGAGGAAAGAAAATATATTATAAATATATTATAATTTTCATGTCTAGTAAGAACATTCACTTTTTCTTTCTTCTCTGATAATAATAATACATTGTTATTACTATTATTATGGATGGTCAAGATAATAATACATTAATTTTTTCAAGAATCTGAGGATGCAAACATCCTTCACTAGGGCTGGTGTGAGTCTGCCAATCCCCAATTTTAAGAATGGTTCCCCAGGCACTAGGAGCACTCTGGAGGCACTCACTATACTGAGAAATGGGGAATCACTCCCCAGGTTGTCTCCAGTTATAGATCCTGCAGAGACATGGCCTTGGCCAGGGCAGCAGGTTTCCATTCCTGTTCTGGAATCTTATCTTTTCTATGGAGCTTCATCTTATCATGTCTTAGCAACTACTGACTCTCTTAAAGCAAAGGCAAGATATTCCACTGAAGACATTGCTGGGACTTCTGAAACAAGCTTCTTCTGAAGGCAGGCCTATCATTTTATTTTGTTAGAAGCCAATTGTTGTTCTGTCCCTAAGTTGTGTCCAACTCTACAATCGCATGGACTACAGCATGCCAGGATTTCCTGGTCTTCACCATCTCCTGGAGTTTGCTCAAACTCATGTCCATTGATTTGGTGATACCCTCCAACCATTTTATTTTTTGTCATCTCCTTCTCCTCCTGCCCTCAATCTTTCCCAGCATCAGATTTTTTTCCAAAGAGTAGGCTTTTCGTGTCAGACCGAAGTATTGGAGCTTCAGCATCAGTCCTTCTGATGAATAGTCAGGGTTGATTTCCTTTAGGATTGATTAATTTGATCTCCTTGCAGTCCATGGGACTCTCAAGAATCTTCTCCAGCACCACCACCAAGAATTGAAAGCATCAGTTCTTCAGGGCTCAGCCTTCTTTATGGTCCAACCCATTTTTGTTCAAGAGTATTCAAGTTGGGATTTTTGCCTCCATATAAAGATCCCTGAGAGGGATGCTATGCTGAAGGCAGCATAGGTCTGTCCCTGGTCTCTGGGCCTAGTGCTCCCTGCGTGTTCCAGGCTGCCAAGAGGAACTATTGACCCTCAGATCCCATACATGATGGTGCCATCCTGCCACCAGCCCTGCTCCAGCCCCTGCCCTATATAATCTCCCCTGGCTTCCTGTCTCATGGCTGGGGTCCCACTATGCCTTGGAACAATCCTCAGAGAACAACTGTTCCTGCCATGTCCTAACTAGATTAGTCTGGAAACCATATGAAATGAGTGTGAGGTCAGGGAAGTAATTGGCTTGTCAGGGCTTTCCTTGTGGCTCAGGTGGTAAACAGTCCACCTGCAATGCAGGAAACATCAGTTTGATCCCTGGTCAGGAAGATCTTTAGAAAAGGGAACAGCTACCCACTCCAGAATTTTTTCTTGGAGACTTCCACGGACAGAGGAGCCTGGCAGGCTACAGTCCATGGGATTGCAGAGTTGGACACGACTGATCGACTAATACTTTCATACTTTTGGGGGAAGCTGTCACAGCAGAGGCTGGGCCAGTGAGGCCATGGTGGACAGGCCCCATAAACGAGACATGGAAAGAAACGAAGGCGCATACAGGTTGATTTCCCAAAGACGTTCTCCCTCCTAGAGCATCTCCTGGGACCTGCAGTTCTGAACCTGTGGCTTCCTTCCCTCAGCATAGCTGCTACAATCGTGCAACAGAGAGAAGGCAAGAGGCAGGCAACCACTTGGAAAATCATTTGCTAGTGCATCTAGTAAAGGTGAAGAAATGTGCATCCTTTGACCCAGCAATTCCACCGTTAGATACAAGCCCTGGAGAAATACATGCACATAACACCAGGCTATACATACCAAGAACGCTCATAACAGCATTGTGGTAACAGTCAAAACAACTCAAATGTTCACCAACAGTAGCATGGATAAATAAATCTGACATATATATATATAGTGGAATACTATATAGCCACGAAAATGAGGGCACTACAACTGCTCGTGACGCTATGGATGATTCTCAGAAACACAACTGAACAAAAGAATGATTCTATTTGAATTAAGTAATGATTCTGTTTATGTAAAGCTCAAAACAGGCAAAAACCGTTTCCTTTAGGAATGTAAACTTAAGTGGTAAAACTAAAAGGCAGTAAATGTTATAAGTCTCAGGGAGAGGGAGAGTGTGATAAAACAGAGACATGCAAGGGGCTTCAGAGTCCTGGCAATGTTTTATTTCTTGATGTGAGTGGTGATGACATGAGCATTTGCTTTACAGTTATTTATTAGAATGTATAAAATTCTTTGCACTTTTCTATATGCATGTTAATTCTCAGAATTTAAAAAATGAAAGAATGAGAGGCCTGGTTTTAATAAGAGCTTGGATAAGGGCCTCACACTCTAATGCTCTCAATTTCAGAATCTACCATCCTGGTCCTGGAGGAGGGACATCCCTGCCCGGTCTTGCATCCCTGCCCTGCTCCAGCAATCAGTCCCAAGCCACCAGTACTGGCAGAAGCAATCTCATTCTTGACTAAGCCTGACTCAGCTGGCCCTGATTGCATCTTCTGGGCTCCTGCATCCCCAAGGATGTAATTGAGTGTGTTCTGTGGGAGACAGTCTGTAATGAATTTCCTAGGATGGAAACTGAACGGAAATCAAGAGAGTTGTGCCAGATTGCTGGTGTGGATCACAGCTGAGGAGTAGCCCTGATATGCCTGGCCCGGGCTGGTGCCTGGTATGCACGTCTCATGTCTGGTTTCCTTCTCTACCTCCTCCACCTCCTCCCCCATTTCCTCTGCTCAGGTGGCTGGTATGTGTGCCAGGTCTCTGAGTGAACCAGGAGGGGGTTGTGTTTAGCTCCAGTAGCTTCTCACCAGGGCATTTTCTGAGGATTTGGGTTGTTTGTTTCCACAACACTCAGCATAAATGAAGCTAACAACAATGATAATAATAAACCAACTTGGCATAAATAAAGCAGGTGCCCGTGATGGGTTGGTAGTAGGTGACACTTTGCTGTTCTGAGATGAGCAATGATGAAGCTGGGACTGAGAAGGCCACTATCTCTGAGGAGAGCCTAGACTGAATCACCAGTGAAGCCCAGGAACTTTGTTCAAGGCATGTGGGTCCTCTTGTTTGGGGCCTGGGGAGTGGTGAGGTTACAGTTGTCCTAGTCTCCTGGGATGGTGGTCATTTGAAGACTTGCTATTTCAATGGAAGCTCAGATTTTCCTCCACCTTTTTCTCCATTGTCCCCTGCAAGGCAGGGTCAGAAGCCCTGTACTCAATGCCTTCATTAGGGATTGCAGAGGTCAATCTTGATTACTGCCCTCTTTGCCCACTCCCTTGTCTGAAGTTCCCCCTTCCTCCCTTTGGCCTCAGAGATCTCTGCTCCCTGGCTCTGTGGATACAAAAGCTCAGCTCAGCTCAGCTCAGATTGGGGGTCCCTCCCTGAAGAGGCAGCTGCTAAGTTCCTGGGACAGAATGCACTTGGCGAGACCCAAGCTTGGAGGCAGCTGGGCAGGCTATAGTAAAAAAAAAAAAAAAAAGAGGGATGTAGGGATAGGCAGGAGGAAGTTAGGAAGGAGCCTGTATCATGACTGCAAATAGAAACCTCAGTTTGTGGTGCAATGAAATCACCGTATATGGCTTGGGAGGAAATTCTCTGCAAGGAGCTGCATGCAAATAGGTCATCAAGTAATGGCAAAAATATGCAGCCAAATGGAGGTGCCTCTGCAGGGCTTCTGTGTCTCTAAGGGCTAAGTAAGCTCCAGGAAGCCATAAGGACTCTGAGCTTCATGCCACAGAGAATGGGGGACAAGAGATGATCCCTCTGTTTCTCTGCCCAGCCTCCAGCCTCCTGCTTCTCCCCTCCCCACCAGGACCACACCGAGTCTAACTAGCATCCTTGCTCTCTATTGCTGAGATCAGGCAGGGATTCGGAGATTGCCTGAGACACTTTCTGGTGACTAATGCAGTACTTGAACAGGAAACAGACTGGAAAGGGCTTAGGAGGAGCTATAAATAGCTCATGTCCTAAAAAAATCTAACTTAGGGAGAAATGGAATTAACACACTGGAAGGAGAACAAGGAGATCACAGGCTTCAAGCAAGACCAAGACTCCTCTTGGGAAATGAGCTTTTCTCCCAGATGGAGCTCAATCTGCCCTTGTAGGAGTTAACTCTATTAAGTGTTGATAGAGTTGCACTTCTTGATCCTGAGGTTGACCAGCTAGCCCTGTCTGCCTGCCAGGTATACCTTTAATTATCTATGGTTCTGGGGATTGCGCCATGGAGGGATCACATAAGGGCGTGTGTGTGTGTGTAATGGGGGTCACTGAGGCTCAGAGCTCAAGGAGTACAAATGTTCTCACATTAGGGGGATGTAGAATTGAAAAGGTGTCAGTTTCCCCTCTATCCGTTAGGCTACGGCAATCCCTTTCCATCTTGAACCCAGTGAGGAGAAGAGAGAAAAAGCTAGGAGATCTAGCTTTGGAATGAACAGTGGATCAGCAGACTGGGGTTCTAATTCCAGCCAAGACATTCATTTGCTGGGCAACTTGGAGTAGATACTCACTTCACTAAGATTGGTTTTCTATCAGAGGGAGGAGTTGGTTCATTTCAGTGAAGTTAAAAATCTTTTTATTTTTTCAAAGCTGGCTAACATTTCCCCAAAGAAAGTCACAAAGCCAGAGCTAAGCTGCCCTGGTTAAGGCAGGGACCTCACACTTAAACACATTCACTCACCTTGTGGTATCTGCTAAAAAGCCACCACAGAAGCCCAGGGCTTTGCCGAGTGCCAGTTGAAAAAGCACCAAACTAGAGCACTTGATAAGGGTGGCTGGCCTTGATAAGGGTGGCTGGCCGCCCCAAAGTTCCTCCTATGGACCCTTTTCTCTTTACCTCCATGTAGAGGCTGGAAGTTTAAATGAAAAGTAATATTGGATGATGGAGATCTAACTAAAGATGTCAGTCAAAACAAAGGAGAGTTTTTAGTTCACAATACCCAGCAAACTTCTTAACATCCTCATTGGCTATGGGAATAGACTGACTGCAAAACAGCCACAATCTCCACCCACACAGTATTCACACCCTCTGCAATGTGACTCTGTAACTCCTCCCATCAAGAAATAGAATTGATTTCCACATCTTTTGAGCATGTGCTGGCTTTGAGATTTGCTTTGAAGAATATTTAGTGGAACTGATAGTATTCCAGCTTTAAGTTTAGGTCTTAAGAAGCCTTGTATCTTCTACTCTGTCTATTACACCCCTGCTACCACGCTGCAACTGGCCTGGGTTAGTCTGTCAGGGAACGAGAGGTCACATACATCAGAACTGACTCATCCCAACTGAGACCACGATAGAACAGCCAGCCCCCAGCTGACTGCCTGAAGACAGATGAGCAAAGAGCCTTATGAAAAATATTAAATGGTGATTGTTTTAAGGCATACATTTTGGGGTAGCCTATTTCTGTTCTAGCTATCTATTACTAGTAACAACGCACCCCAAAACATAGTGGTGTAGAACTATCATATATTGATTTGTTATGATCTCCATGGTTCTATGCCTTGACTAGTTTCATTTGGGTGATTTCCACGTGGGGTCTTTTCCAGGATGACAGTCCATTGTCAGCTGTGGCTACAGTCATCTGAAGGTTTAACCAGACTAGGTGTCTGAGATGGCTCATGTGGATGGCTGGCACTTGATGCTGGCTGTCGTCTGAGGGCTCAGCTGGGGCTGTTGATTGTTCCTTATGGTGTTGACCTCTCTACGTGGCTTGAGTTTCTCACAGCATGGCCGCTGGTTTCCCAGGGGCTGGAAGAGAAAGCTGCCAGGCCAGTTAAGGGCTATGCCAGTTACAGTATGGCATCGCTTCCTCCATATTTTATTGGTCAAAACAGTTACAGGGTCCTCTCATACTAAAGAGGGAATAGATGTTAAAAAAGAAATTAAAAAAAAAAAAAAGAAATAGATGTTATCTCTTGATGGGGAAATGGCAAGATCACATTTCAAAAGAGAATATAGAATGAGAGATACTGTTGGGACCATCTTTGGGAAATAAGGCCTGCCATAGCTGAACAGCCTTATTGTGGCAAAAGATAAGAGGGCAGTTTTGTTCTGCATGGTCCTTCTCTGCAGCACTGCTTTCTGTCCATCCTTTCACATAATCACACAGAGACTGGCAAGCACTGAGAGGAAGAACTGCAGAGCTCTGCTAAGCATTATCAACTCCTCTGGGCTCAGTGGGAAAGAAGGCAGAGACTCAACAGCATCTCTGCCTACCAAGAGCCAGGAAAGGAGAAGGTGTCCAAAGTGGGAGGTAATAGTTTGTCCCCTTGGGGAGCTTCCCTGGTGGTTCTTAAGTTAAAAAATATGATCCCCGGGTCGGGAAGATCCCCTGGAGAAGGGAATGGCAACCCACTCCAGTATCCCTGCCTGGAGAATTCCATGGACAGAGGAGCCTGAGGGCTATAGTCCAAGGGGTCACACAGAATCGGACACAACTGAGCTGTATCTGGGTTTTCTCTTTTTCATTTTTTTAAGGGCTATTCAGCATGGGAATGAAGAAATGCAATTGCCAAATTTAAAAAGTGAATGAATAGAGTCAATGCTGCTGCTGCTGCTGCTGCTGCTAAGTCGCTTCAGTCATGCCTGACTCTGTGAAACCCCATAGACGGCAGCCCACCAGGCTCCCCCATCCCTGGGATTCTCCAGGCAAGAACACTGGAGTGGGCTGCCATTGCCTTCTCCAGAGTCAATGCTAGTTAAGTGTTTCGTCAATGCCCGGTACCGTGGAGGGGAATATCAGATGATGAACAGGTTCAAGTTGAGATTCTCACCTTGTTACCCATATGGTGAGGCTGAAGATGTCAGTCTCTGATGCCTGATCCAGGCCTATCTTCAGAGGCTGGAGATCCGCAGCTGCCCCCTTTAGCTGCTACTCCCAGGACCATTGCCCAGTGGATAAGAGCCCCATCTGGGCAGTGGGAGAGGGAAGATTAACATCTGCGTTCATGACTCATGGGGTGCCAAGGAAGCTCCCCAGCTCAATCTGGGTGACTGGGCTTCTGCTCTAATTCTCACAGGTTTTCCAGTAAATGGGGAGTCCCCTGGGCCCCTTTTGGCCGGGACTCTAAGGACCCAAGCTCTTGTTCACTTCTCTCATCTTTCCCCTTGTACGCTGACTCCTGTTCCTGAATCCAAAACCACTTCCTGTTTTGAATGTCCCCTCAGAGTTGAGATGCTGCTGCCCACCTGATGACAGAGGCCAGAGTCTCTTCCTGCCAGAGTCCCTGCCAAGTCTACAGCCAGCCGTCACCACCTCTGAGGGCCGGGCCCTGCTACCCCTGTCCCAGTGCCAGGGCCTGGTGGCTGGGCCCAGCAGGTCACAACAGGATGCCCCCACCTCCTGGGCTGACTTGGGCTCGGGCTGCTTTAGCACCAACATCCTGTCTGCCCTATTTCCTACCGAGGGTAAGGTTTTCACAAAGCCCATACCCCTGAGAGCCTGGGTGAAGAGACAGCCTCATAGAACTCCTTCCGCAGCTATCAGAACATGATAGAGTTCTGGGAAGCTGAGAGCAGGAAAGAGGAAGGTAAAAACGAAGTCAGAAATCCAGAGTGGCTCCCTCCTGGCTGACATGCCTCCTGTGATGAGAAGCTTGCCTGCTCACAGGAGAACCAGCCCCTCCAGGTAGCAGCCACAGCTACACCCACTGCACAGACACACCCGTCCCATCCATCCATCCACTGAGCGGTGGGGAGCATCTCTGAATGATGTCCTTCAAATCAAGCAAAATAAAGGGAACTATATCGACTATAATATGGACATAGAATAGACTATCTGAACAGAGGAAAGAACATTTCAGGAATTCCACCCTTAGAAATAATTTCTGTATTCTGGAAGAGGTTTTTTTTCCCTTAAAATAATGTTTAACCAAATTATAGCCTTCAGATATTATGTCTCTGGTGCTCCCTTTGGTCTTTAGCTGAGCCCCTCTTCAGGGCTACAGAGGTCATGAGGTCGATTTGGCTTTTCTGTCCTCATCTTAAAGGGCAGGGCTACCTTGGTCATTAGGCTCAGGATTTGCCCTTTCACCCCACAGCCACTAGGCCTCAAGGAGCCCTGCCTCCCCCATCAGAGAGGATCCTTAGCTGTGAAAGTCTGCCTTCTCCTCTCCTTCCTCCAAAGGCAAAACAGGGTACTCTGACAAGACTGCTGCAATGGGGCTTCTAGACTCCCAGGACCCAAGGACGCAGCCTCCAGGAGAGGAGGAGGAGGGCAGGCCTGGAGCCTCCCACTCCACCTGCCTCCCTCCCTCTGCTCTCTCTTCTCCTCCTCTCTCAGCTTCCTCCTTCCCACATCTTCCTGCCCGCCACCTCCTCTCTTCCATAATAGGCAGAAGTGAGTATGTGGCCCTGGACCTGGATTCTGCAGTCACAGGTAGACAGAGATTGGTTCTCGATTCTATCATTGACTGTGTGGCCTTGATTGAATGAGTCACTTTAGTTCTCTGAGCATTTATGGAGATGATAATACCACTGAGGTGAGGACTAAATGGGTTTAGATCTTAAATATTTAACCCAAGGCCTTATACAGGATAGACTTTTAAAGAATGTTAACCAACTGAATCTGCATCAACTAAGCCCCTACTGTGTGCCAGGTGCCAAGGGCCCAGAAGGGAACAAAGGGACGTTTTTAAAAATCTCTGTCTGAATCTCTTTGAAGTATATTGTAATGATCATTATTAGAAAATGTGTAAGGAAACTAAGTAGCTCCCACTGCTCAGCACTCGGGTACCAGATTTTAAGGGCTTCTGCACACCCAACAACACAGAGTGGCCTGGTGGCTGGAATGAAGTCAAAACCAGATCCTGTGGCAAATTATATCTCCCTTCATTCTACAGGGCTAATTGGTTTGCCTAAAATCTACTTCTCCGGGGGTGGAGATCTCTAAAATAGGAGGAGGTCACACATCGGATGTGCCAGCCCTTCTATCTTGAAAGACAGTAAGCTCAGAGTCCTGTGCAGGCCTTCAGGGCCACCAGTGTTGGGTAGTCACAGGGCCGCAGGAAATGCCCCCTCCAGAGAGGTTAGGTTGGTTTTGCTCGCCGTGCCAGCTCTGGCTAATTTGGGGGCCAGGTTGAGAACCCAGGCTTGGACACCCTGCTTTGCGGACTAATACTACCTGCCACAGCAGGCTTAGAAAGCAGGAGTTTGTTTGCCACCCTTGGGTTAGGCAAACCTTGACAATCGGTTTGAAAAGCTTACTTTCATTTCCTGCTCATATCCAGAGATCACTTTCTGGAAGCTTTTTACTCTTCCACTGGGAACTTCTTTGGGAATGATGCTCTGTGGTTCATTGCCACATCCCACACAAAGGGAAACGAATCAGTAGAGCTCTCTACCTGACCCATGGATTGGAAGACTCAGTACCATAAACATGAACATGTCTCCCAAATTAATACCTGTGTTTAATGAAATGCCTATCAAAACCTCCATAAGGATTTTCCTAGACCTTTACAAGCTGATTCTAAAATTCACAGGGAAGAGACAAGGCCAAAGAATGGCCAGAATGGCTTTGAAGAAGAATAAGAAGCAGAGACTGACCCTGCCAGTTCTTAAGAACTATTATAAATCATTGACATAAAGAAATTTGTGCACCAAGAGACAAATAAACCAATGGAATAGAACAGAGAGCCCAGAAATAGACTCACATGTATCTGAATACCCGATACCTGACAGGAAAGGATAGACCATTCAATATACAATGTTGGCTAATGGGTTATCCATATGGGAAAGTTAGTATTCAAGATGGAATGCAATTGGGATTGTATATTTATAACTGATTCTTTTTGCCATATAGCAGAAACTAACACAACACTGTAAATCGACTGTACTTCGATAAAAATTAATGAAAAAACAGAAAACAAAACAAAGATGGAATGCAAAATAAAAACAGGTTTTTAAAAAGTAGAATGTAAAACTTTTTGAAAGAGAATGTAAACAGAAGAGGACAGATTTATGACATTGGGGTAAGGAAATATTTTTAAAAATAGAGAATAGCAAGAACAACAAACCCACAGGCCATAAAGGAAACAATAAATTTGCCTAAATTCAAATTATAAATTTTGTTCAAGAAAAGACAAAGCAAACCAAGTAAAAAGATTCATTCCAGATCATACCGAGAATATATCAAGAACTCCCACAACCAGCATGAAAAAGGCCACCCAGGAGGATAATCAACAAAGGGTATAAACTTGAAATTCAGAAATAAATGACACCCAAGTGTCCAATAAACATAAGCGGCTTCACCTGTACAGTAACTGGGGAAACACAGATTCAAATCACAGTGAAGTTTCACTTCATCCCTATCAAATTGGCAAGGCCTTTAAAATGTGCACGGCAGTGGTTCATGCTGTATAGAACGGCACTAAAGAGGGTAAACAGTATAATCGCTTTGAAGAGCAATATGTTCCTAGTGAGTAGAGTTGAGAATGAATATTTCTAATTCAATTCTAGATGTATAGGATGATTGTCATACATGTACACAAAAAGACAAATACAAAAATGTTTTGCAACTTCAATTATAAAAGCAAAAGATATCAACAGGGGAATGAGCAAATAAAGCATTATTAGTCACTCAGTGGCATGCTATTCAGCAGTCAAAACAAATTAGCATATCCTCAAGAGTAAATCTCAGATATTAACATGGATAAATTTCAAAAACATAATGTTAAAGGAAAAGCAAATAGTCATTTCATATAGTATGAGTCTATATTTTAAGTTAATATGCTTTAAAATATGAAAAACCATATAAAACATTATTTGGAAATATATACCTATGTGGTGAAAGTATAAAAACATATATTAGAATGATAAACATTAAATTCATCAAAAAGTTAATGGATCTCTTTAACAGCATGCATTAACTATAATGTTTATTTTTTTAAAAAATAAAAAGTATATCTGAAATAAGCATGGCAAAATAAGATTCATTAACAAGAGCGTTTGGTGTGTTATGTTGGGTTGGCCAAAAATTTCGTCCAGATTTCTCTATAAGATGGTACACCTGAATGAAATTTTTGCCCAAACCACCTTGGTTTTCTTATGTTTGAAATATTAGAGGAAGAGCCCTCAGGTCCCTGGTCTCTGAGTTTTCCCCAAAAGCATGCTTATGGCTTGGGAAAGCAAAAGGCAGAAGTGTTTTTTGCCCTTATGTTATATCCAGCAGTTTTCCTAGAGACTTGGCCCTCCTTAATGCACCTCTCACACAGGATATTCAATGACTTTGAGCTCAATTCAGCACCAGCTCAGTGCTGTCCAAAATAAAAATTAAGAACTGTTCCTTTTCTATATAGGAGTTTGTAGGATGCTAAAACTGAAGTGTGTTTTTTAAAAAAAAAATGTTTGGGATAGCACAGTAGGAAGGAGTGAGTCATAATTCATTCTGCTGAAGGGGTGGATACAGAAAAAGCAAAGAATTGGGCTTTGAAGTCTACTTAAGAGTTGGCAAGACAAAGAGGATGACAGTGTGAGTAAGGAAAACAAGGCATGGGATTGTTTTATGGGGCTGGAGGGCAGCATCTCGACTGGACACGTGCTTCAGAAAAATCCTTCTGGCAGTGGCAGAGGATGGAAAATCTGAAGGAAAAAAAGGCTTAGAGATTGGTTAGAAGCCACTGAAAAAGTGTTTCAATGGGAGGTGATGAAAACCTTAACGACAACATAGTGATTTTGGTTATAGTTTCCCTGCAAAACTACAAATTAATTGAAGGTGGGGCAATGGCTTAATCCGGTTTTATCTGTGTGCATCCCACAGATCCTACAGTTGTACCCGGCATATGATAGGAGCTCAATGAATACAAGTTGATGGAAAGAAGTGAGACAGGAAGCAGGCAGCTCACCCCTCTTTTGACAGATAAGAAGGCTGAGAGAAGGAGAGGAGGAGTGATGTTTTCAAGGATATTCTTAGCTGGAAGCTTACAGCAAAGAGCCCTGCAACCACTCTGCTAACAAATTAAGAAGCATGTAGGTTTTTTTTTTTTTTTTAATATTTGTTTATTTGGCTGTGCCGGCTGATAGTTGCAACACACAGGATCTCCAGTCTTCATTGTAGCATGCAGGATTTTCAGTTGTGGCATGCAAAATCATAATTGCAACCTGTGGGGCCTAGTTCCCTGACCAGGGACCAAACCCAGGCCCCTTGCATTGGAAATGTGCAGTCTTAGCCACTGCACCACCAGGGAAGTCCCACACACAAGTTCCTAAAGACAAAGCCTAGACAGGCAAAGTTCCATTGTAGTCAGTTTCCTTATAAATCTGTGTTCTTCATGAGGAAGTACTTTCTCATTCCCTTAGGCAGAAAAAGAGTTCCTTTAAAATAGGCTAAATTCCCCAAGATGAATAATACAATATCCCTTTACCTGGCCTGGGTCCAAAGAACAGGCTCTATGCAGGTGACTCTGAAAACACCTGCTTGTGTGCCTTTGGCATTGTGGGCAGGGCAAGCCCAGCAGTAGTGAGAACTTTACAAGTCCTTTGTTCTGCCACCACGAGGTAATTGGCTCTCCACCCCAACATAAACTTCCAGCCACCTGAACAAAATTCACCTACGTTAACAGCCTGCATGCAAAGCAAAACCACCTCCACAGTGCATACAGGTTTGAAGTGCTCCACACCCACCCTCTGTGATTCCTCTGGCCTGGAGAGACTCAGTTCTCTGTGTAGGAATAAATGAAAGAATGAAGATAGAGGCTGACACTGTGTGCTCGCTGTGTGCTACCAATGTTCTAAGTATTTACAGGTGTTAATCTTGACCTGCTGGCCACATCACTGTGGTGTGAGTGCTACCGTTATTTACATTTGATCGATGAGGAAAGCAGGCCCAGAATGGTTGAATACTTACACTGGATCCCATGGAACCAGGATTTGGGCAAAGGCAACCTGGCTCCAGAACCTAAACTTTTTTACACTTTGTACTCAGTACAAGGTGGCTTGAAGGAAAAAAAATACTTAAGAAAATGGCATGAACCAAGGGCAAGCATTGTGGCCAGGCTCAGATCACAAGAAGATGGCATGAACCTGTCCCACTTATTTATTCATTTGTTCATTATTTAACACTCACTGAGGGCCTACCACGTGCAAGGCAGAAGGGATAAAATACATAAATCTACCATTTAGATGCTCAGAGCCCAGAGAAGGAGGCAGGCCAGTAATACGGCGGCAGGAAGAGCCCCGGTAAGTTGGAAGGTGGGGAGCTGGGGAAGCAAAGATGAAGCAGCTTGCTTTACTTAAAGTGGTTTCCATGCTTTACTCTGCACTGAAATCACCTGAGATCTCTAAAAATGACTGATGCCTGGCTCCCACCCCTAGCCTTTACGCTCTAATTGGCACTGGGAGTTTTAAAAGCTAATGTTCAGCAAAATTTAGGAAACATTGGCCTAACAGGTCATAAGCTGGTTTGCAAGTAACACAAAACCTAACTGAAATTATCTTAAGGAAAAATACTGAAAAGAAAAGGAGGGACATGGGGCTTAATGTATTAGGGTACAATAAAAAAAGGGGGGGACAATAACAAGAGATAGAAACTTCTAGTTATAAATGAGTCATACAGATGTCATATGTAGCATGGTAACTATAGTTAATAATACCATATTACATATTTGAGAGTAGATCTTGAAAAGTTTTATCATAAGAAAAACATCTTTTTGGTAACTATGTATAGTGACAGATGTTAAGGAGGTAATCATGTCATAACATACAAATATCCAATTGTTATCTTGTACAACTGAAACTAGTACGTTGTACATCAATTATACCTCAATTTTTGGAAAAAAAGGAGAAACAAAGGGTATATGGTTTTGAGAAGGATTTGATTCAGTCTTAAAGATGTCACCAGAGTGAGGTTTTCCTCTTTCTCGGCTCCATTCGCAGGTTCCCCTTGGTTGCAAGCTGCAGCAGTCTGGTCTCTACCTTGTTTCTTCCTGTCCAGTGCGAGGAAGATGTTTGATTTCCTCCTAGCTCAAATAAAAGCCTGGAACTGCATTCCACTGACTGACTGGGGCCTGAACAGGTTGCTGGAGTCAGGTGGAAACCGCTGACTGGCTCAGCCTGTTTTGTAGTTTTATTTTTGTTTGGTTTTGTTTGTTTACTTTTCCTAAGTTTGATTTGCTCAGTTTGATAAAAGAGGTGTGACCAAGTTGTTAGGGAAAAAAAGAGAGGGAAGAGCTGAAGCAAAAGTGATTTTCCATAGAGACTGAAGCAGATAAGTGGTCACCAGGGGTGGGAGAAAGGGTAACGGAGAGGGATGCCTTAAAGGATGTGGGGTTTCCTTTTGAGGTGATAAGAATGATCTGGAACTAGATAGTGATGCTAGTTGTGTAATACTGTAAATTTACTAAATACCACTGAATTTTACACTTTGAAATGGTGAATTTTTTGTTATGTGTACTTTAAACATCCCATCCCCCTAACACACACACACAGTGATTTTATATACCTTGCTTGGTGGGTTTTATGTGGATCATTTTATTTAATCCTAACAACAAAATTAATTTAACTTTGGGGAATTTCCTGGTAGTCAAGTGGTTGGAACTCTGCTTTCACTACCAAGGGTGCAGGTTCAGTTAGGGAACTAAGATCTGGTAAGCTGTGTAGCACAGCCACAGAGAAATAAAAATTAATACAACTTTATAACTACTTGATTATTCCCATTTTACACAAGAAAAAAACCGAGGTTCAGAGAGATGATTAATTTATCCAAGATCACACAACTAGATTTGAGATTCTAATTCCAGCTGATTTAACTATAAAGCCCAAATTCTTAAACCCTCTCTCATACTGCCTCTATACCTACATAATTTCATATCTATATATATATAGATAATATAATAGATCCATATTCAAAGTATTGATGGTCTAAATCTCTGAGTGATGAGACTATATAGTTTATTATATTATTCTTTTTGATTGGGCATGATTTTTATTTAAAAAAGATAAATCCTATTTTTAACATAAGGAAGAAAAAGGTTTTTATAAGTACAGCACTTCTCTGAAGGAGATGTTGTGGAAACAACTAGAGAAGATGCGAAACTTCACAGGGACACAGGCGAGTCTGCAGGCTGTGGAAGGAGCATGAACTCCAAGGCAATAAGGAAGACTTCTCAAGGGGGTGACCCAGAGCACAGTCTGGAAGGGAGTGACAGTCATCAGTGGGTGGAAAGCAGGAGAGGGAACAGCCGGGCTGAAGCCCTGTGGCCAGGATGGGGAGGGTCAGGATCCAGCTGGGCCGTGTTTCAGGGCCTCCATCTGCCCTACTTCCAGGTCCCTCTGCTCCTCCTCTGCCCGGAGTGAACGACACCCCTCAAAGCTGCTTTGCTCTGTCTGTCCATGGGGCAGCCACAGCTTTATTCTGAGATGCTTTCCTCAGTCCTCTGGGGAATAGAAAACCTCGAGGGCTGGCCTCCCAGGCATTCTTAGAAGGCCGCTGTGGCCATGCCTTCCTGCTTTGTCCTGGGATCCTGTGACTCTCGGGCACAAACCCAGAGCAGCCCTCACTCAATCACTTCTTTGATTTTCTCCCAGTTGGACTGTCAGGGCTTGTTGGCCAGTGGGAGGGTGCTGAGTGGTGAACTGTGCAGAGAAACGACGATTGTATTTCTTTGGGTCAAAAGTCAAGTTTCTTTGCTGGGATGGCTGTGCAGAGAGGACTCAGACCCCTTCAGAAGAGACAAGACCTAAACCAGTTTGCATAAAGAGCAAGTTGCCCCATGACTAGCAGGTCAACTTAACGCCCTCCTGACAGTGTTTTACATCTTTGAGGGTATGTCCGTCCCTTTTTTATTTTTCGCCATGTCTTTGGCAGGTTAAACATTTTAAATTAACATGTCTAAGAGTCTTTCCTCTTTTTTCTTTCAGCCACACCATGTGGCTTGCAGGATCTTAGTTGTCTGATCAGGGGTTGAATCTGGGCCACCCTAGTGAAAGTGCTGAGTCCTAACCACTGGACTGGGAAGGAATTCCCTTCCTATTCCTAATAAGAATATACAACATTTGTAGTACTTTTATAATTAATGAGATTTGTGCTTCTGATAAATTTCAGAGTGACCAAGTGATCCAAGCTTAGTCTCAGGAACTGGACACACCAGGGTTTAAATCCTAGTTCTGCCAGATACTAGGATATGGTATTTAACCTTCTTGATCTTTGGCTTCTCCAAGGGTGATGGTTAATTTTATGTGTCAACTTGACTAGGTCACAGGGTACTCAGGTATCTAGTTAAACATTATTTCTAGGTGTGTCTGTGAGTCTGTTTCTGGATGAGATCAGCATTTGAATCAGTAGACTGAGAGAAACATATGGCCTTCCCTGGTGTGGGTGGGCATCACTCACATCCTTTGAAGGCCTGGATGGAACAAAAAGAGAGAAGAAGGGAGAAATCACTCTCTTAGCCTGTTGAGCTGGAACATTCGTTTTTTCCTGCCCTTGGACTGGGACTCACACCATTGGCTTCCCTGGTTCTCAGGCCTCCAGACTTGGTATAAAACCACAACACCTGTTTCCCAGGGTCTCCAACTTGCTGATGGCAGACCGTGGACTTCTCAGTCTCCATAACCAAATGAGCGAATTTCTCGTAATAAATCTATCTGTATCTTTACCTATGTTGACTCACTGGAAAAGACTCTGATGCTGGGAGGGATTGGGGGCAGAAGGAGAAGGGGACAACAGAGGATGAGATGGCTGGCTGGCATCACTACTCGATGGACGTGAGTCTGAGTAAACTCCAGGGGTTGGTGATGGACAGGGGGGACTGGTGTGCTGCGATTCATGGGGTCACAAAGAGTTGGACACGACTGAGCGACTGAACTGAACTGAACTGAATCTCTTATTGGTTCTGCTTCTCTGAAACACTCTATTACACCAAGTATAAAAGTGGGCTAATAATCTCAGTCCATAATTCTCAGAAGTAATCTTGTACGGATGATGTGAAGATGTGTAAAGTAATGACAGGTCCACTGTAGGCCCATGAGGAGTGGCAGTCTCATTTACCTAGTGTATCAGTTAGGGCTTGATCGGGGAAGCAGGGCCACACTGAGATATGGGATAAGGGATGATTATCGAGAGAGAAGTTCACACAGCCAAGGCAGCTGGTGAAGAGGTCTGGGAATGCTGTTGCCTCGATGTCTACTAGGGGCCTGAAGTTGTGTTGGCTAGCAGGGTTGGCAGGTGAGAAGACAACACAGATGTGAAACAAACAAACAACAACAAAAATAAAACAGAGCAAACGGAACACTGACAACCCTTGAAGAGAAGCTGGAACTTGTGTCTATTTTTCACCACCTCCTCCTTTGACAGCCTGGTGGCCCCAAGGGAGTTCTGGGAACCCCAGTTCTAGCTTCGTAAGTTGCTACAATATAAAATAATCACACTTACAAATAGGAGGGAAAACAACTAACATTTAGAGCCAACAATACACCTTCAAGTATGTTTGTCACCTGATTTAATCTATACTCTGTGCTTACCAAATAAGGCGTATTATCTCCATCACCTGTTCAAAGTCTACTGGAACCCAGGTTGTCGGGGCCTGAGCACTTTCCACCAGAATTTGACCTGTGAAGCTGAACTGTGCCTTTTTGTTTGGGGGTTTCAGCCCTGCAGACCCCACACATCTGGACAAGGGGAAGAACCAGCTCTCTGAACCCATCAGAGGCTGGGCTGCCCTGGGTAGTTTCTTGCTGTCTAAGCTGCATCTAGGAGAAGGATTTGAATAGAAGAGCAGTTGGGCAGGAATTTAATTTTAATTAAAATGTATTTATCTGCTACAAAATGCAGGGAACTTAGAGAAAACCTTCATATGAGGTGGTATGTGGGTGGGGTCAGAGTGAGGAGCGGATGATAGAAGAGGAGGTCAGGATGACATACAAGGATATTGCTCAGAGGTGAAAAGCACAAATTCCTTCTGAGTATTCATATTGGCCAAAGTCCATGGCAAAGATCCAGACCCACTGGAGAAGCCGCGGTGGGTGGGACAAACACCTTGTGCTTTTGAATAGCTTCCTCTTTTATTCTTTCAACAAACATTTACTGACACCTTCCAGGTACGGGGTGCTGTTTCAGCTACACACACGGAAGGTACAGCATTGATAAACTCACTGTTGCTCATCTCAAGGAGTTGTAGGTCGGGGTTAGATGACTCTATAGTTTAGAATGGGTTCCCCCAGAAGCAGACCCTGAGAAGAGAATCTGAGTTCAAGCAGTTTATTTGGGAAGTAAGTTTGGAAAGCATCAGGAAAGAGCTGAGGAGGTGATAAGAGGGAACCAATATAGAACATGTTAATGAGCAATCACTGCTGTGGGCACCTGGGCTCTGCCCTTCTGGAGATCTCTGGGACAGAGACAGATAGAGCACATACCTCCAAGACATCCCACTTGATGCTGAGACATTTGGGGTATGTATCCACCAACTCTTGCCCACTCTTGTTTGAAGGCTACTACTGGAGGTGTTAAATCTCCAGTACTCTGGCCTGTGCTATGCATTGGCTGAGCTTGCTGCAGAGGCCAGAGGAAACCCACAGGTATGGAGTCACAGGTGCTTGCAATAGAAACCCATTTGTGGATATGAAAACCAGCAGCATCTGCTATACCCACCCAGCGTATAACCATCTATCCCTTCTCCTCCCTTCCTAACCATCTCAGCTTTTATTCAGGTGTCCCTGTCCGTCCCATGTAGCCTGAGTGTCTCAGGGGAAGCTGAGCCTACCCCAGCTCCAGGCAGGGGTCCTGACTAGCACAGCCAATCAGCACATTCCAGACCTCTGGTTATGGTATGGGTTCAAGGAGGCATGTGACTCAGTCCAATCAGAGTGGATCTCAGGATTCCTGCTTGGAATGCTGGGTCAGAAATGGCTTTTGGTATCAGGTAGCTTCTGGCATTGAAGCTTTTCTGGTACTGGCTACAGAGAGAAAAAAATCAGCCTGAAGACAAAACCAACACAAGGGAGGGCAGAGTCAAGAGAACTGCAAAGGATAGCTGGAACTTTACTTCTTCAGTCAGAGGAGTCTCCTACACGCCTATTGTAGTCAGATCTCTTCCATCACATGTGGGACACAGCTACTGGTAGCCCTGACTTCCAGGGACAGAGAGCTTCTCTTGTGCTACCTGTACACTGGTCCTGAAAAAGAAATCTGCTTGGACCAGACATGTCTGTTGGAACTGTCACCACTGAGCCTACATGGCTGGCTGGGCCTAGGTGCTCTGTCCTGTCTTGTAACCAGGAGTAGGGAGTCAGTTAGATTCACCCTGTCATATACCAGCTCCTGGGAGACTTTGGGAGAGTGGCTTCACTTCTCCAAGGTTGCATTTTTTTCATCTCTAAGGTGTGGATGATAATTATCCACCTTAAAATGTGGCTGAAGATACACAAGTGTAGCACTGGGAGGGGCCATGTCCCTGACTTGGAGTTGCTCATAACGGTGTCTCTTAGAGACTCCAGTTCTCTACCCCCTTACTGATACCAGCCCCCAAGTTACTTTAATCAAAACTCATATATGTCATTTACTATGTACATGTGTTCTAAGCACACATCTCCCTCTAACTATGCTATCCTATAACTATTCCCCTATTATAGGTGAGGAACCTGCTGTACAGAGAGGTTAAGATCTTACCCAAGGTCACCTAGTTAATAAGTGGCAGAGTTGGGATTCAAACTCAGGCATCTTGACTTCACGGTTTGTGCAACTAACTACTTGACTATGATGTCTCTTAGAATAACTGCATTGTACCTATTTGTGGGGTGGATATATATTGGATGGATATACAGATAAACTTGACTGAGTGCCCTCTATGGGCTAGAACAGAAGAGAGTATCCCCATCCTTGCCCCTAACCAGCTACCCTGTGGTGGTCTGGGAAGCTTTGTTGAATGAGAGCAGTATGTCCTAGAGTGGGCTTCAGGTTTGCATGAACAGGACTCTGCCAGGGCAGCAGTTGGGCCCAGCCTGCCACCAGGGTGCAGTTGGTTTGGTGGTATTGTTTAGTCTCATTTGTCTCTAGGGGCCAGAACTGTACCCTTGGATTTCACAGGTGGCTTTGAGTATGTATGTATCTACCTGTGACTCAGCCTCTACCATCTCCCCAGGCTGTTTGGAGCTGGTCAGACTACTTTCGTGATCCTGTGTCTCCTCCCCTCTCCTCCGCATACCTGCTCTGTTTGCTCTGGTTCTTCCATCATCACCTCCTGCCTGTGGCCTCATCTCTCCAGCGCTGATCTTCCCATCCTTGCAGCCAAATGCACACATTCCCCCAAAGTGCTGCGGTGGCTCTGAGGGCATTATTGATTTTGACAGGTGCCATCTCTTCTCCAAACTGTGTGGAAAATGCACTGCATGTGTGGAAGGCCTGATGAGTTCCTAGTGACCTTGAAAACTTTTATATGTCTTATCTGTGAGAAACAGTGCATTCTGCAGCCATCAGGATGATAAGGGATTGGAATAAAACCCGAGTGATTCCTGCTTCTCACACAGTCCTGAGTCTGTTTGAGAGAGGTAAAAATGTTTCCACTTCCTGACTTAGAAAACCCTTCTCCAAAGATACCTCCCAAGGATAGGTGCCAGTCAGCCTTTTCTTATCATCTAACAAGGTCATCCGACTCTGTGTAGATATCAGCCTTCCTCCTCTTTCTAAGTATTCTTGCCTGGAGAATCCCATGGACAGAGGAGCCTGGAAGGCAACAGTCTATTGGTCCAAAAGTCAGACTAAACTGAACGATTAAGCGCACACCTCTTTCTAAAAGACTGAAGTCCTTTGATAGTGGTTTGGGGAGGAAGTGTGTGAGACCACACTCACTGACCAGTTTTATCCCTTCCTGGAACATCTGTATATGAGGAAGGGGTCTGAGGGAACAAACCCTTTCTTATTTGGAGGAGGAGGCTCAGGTGGTGATTCTTTTCCTTAACATTCAAACGCTGTGAGACACACTCAGGCTCCTCAGCAGGAAATCTCTCCATTGGGAATCCACTTAGTTCAACTCTGACCTTTCTTCAAGCCAACTGCTTGGCTGAAAATAAGAAGAAAGGCCTGATCCCCCCTCCCTGCCTCCTGCCCCAGCCCCACCCTGGGACACCATCAGGTGGATAACTGCTGAGGATGAAGATCACCAGCTGGAGTTCTTTCAGGAGGAGGCATGCGCAGTGGTGCTGAGACTCACTGCTTCCAGTCTGAGATGCAGATATTTTTAGGAATGAATCTGGGCCTTCCTTTTCTCCCTTCCTCTGATGCTAATGTGGCCATCTGCATCTCCCAGACAACCTTCACAAGCACACATTCGCCATCCCAGAAGAGTGGGCTGGGGAGAGATTGTCATTAAATATAGAACTCTAAGCCATGGCCCAAAGAGGTTGAGTTTGCCTGGCATGCTCAGAGTGAAGTAGGGGCGTTAGAACCTCCTGGAACCCACTTTTGTACTCTGTGACTCTCATGGTACCTTCCCTTCCCGATTAATGTGTAAATTTCTTGAATCTGTTCAGTGAGGGTCTTATATAATATTTCCTTTAAGTTCACTCTAACATTGTAAGATCTCTTCTTTGACGATCTTAGTTGTATAAACTCCCAACAGAGTCCAGGCTACCACTTTGTCCAGAGAAAGGACAATTGTGATCTTCTGTTTCCATTCCTCTCCACTTCCTAGGGAGCTGGCCAGCAAGGGTGGCTTGGATGTAGCAAGAGGCTCTGACCACTGATTCAAGAAGTCTCAATGCTTATCTCCCTGCAATCAGCCTTCATCAGCTCCCAGCTTGCCCTACATCCAAGGAAAAGCTCACTCTTCAGCCCTCAGACTCACCTAACAGGGGCCTTTCTTATCTGAGGTCCCCAAGTCAAAAAGTTTGGGAATAGGGTTGGGAGAGGAGGCACCTAGGAACACATTGATTTTTGAGCTAATAGAATTTCTCTGCTGAGCCATGCTATCTCACTGTGGTGGGCACACAGTTGTTCCTGCAATAGGGTTAAATTTGTTTATTTGGAGAACACATGCCATAGATAAGGTGACAGGAATCATAAAAAATAAAAGTGATAAAGAACACAGCCCCCCTAGCACTGTGTACTTCTGATTATTTATCAGCTGAATAAGTTACATGAATGCAAGAATCATATTCAGCTCACAGTAGCATCAATGAAATGAATGAATGACTCTGTCTCCATCTCCATCCCTAGCATGGGTGTCTCAAGCCCAGACCAGAAGCAAGAAGCTTGTGTCTAGTGAGGATCTGGGCTGGGGGCAGAGGTAATGCTGTTTCCTCTATCAGTCACTCTGTAAATAAGGCAGGGCCATGTTGATCTCATTTCCTGTCCCTGACAGTGCCCAGGTCTGAGCTCACCAGAATGGTGGATGAACTGGGGCTGGTCAGGCCCCAGAAGAGTTTCTTCAGGGATAGACCTGGCCTGTCCAGTGCTCTAGAAGCATGGGCAAGACTGCAGAGACCCCAGTTCACAGTGATTAGGCATGCAGTTTCTTGAATCCAGAATCAAACCTAGGCTCTGAAACTTATTAACCATGTGACCTTGATAAGCTACTTTACTTCTTTGAGTTTTCACATCTGCAAAAGGGGATGATGATAAAAATGCACACCGTGCAGAGCCACTGTCAGAATTAAGTGAGATAATGTGTGTAGAAGACACTCCATCAACTGGCATCACAGGCAGAGTTGCATCCGAGTGGAGAGCTGCCCCTCTGAGAATCAACGCTGACCGAGTCTTGCAAACTGAGCAGGGACGGCTTTTGCTGAAAGTTCATCTGCAGGAAGTGGATTGAACTCTGAAGATGCTAAGTGAACAACCAAGTAGGACAATCCCTGGGAAAACCCTAAAGGTCTCAAATAGGGTCACATGGTAAGGGGCATGGGAAAAAATAAACCCCAGGTTTGATAGGGACAAACTGCTCTGTTTAAACTTGCCTGGCAAAGGAACACAGTCTCTTCAGGGGGTGGTCTGATGCTGTGGAAATTTCAGCAGCCTGGAGACACGATACTGTTTTCTTACTGCCCAAGTCTGCCTGTTCTCCTACCCCTGGGTCAGCTCTGTCCCAAGAACATTTATATTGGGCCAAGCCCATGACAGGCGCTTAGGCCCCAGAGGTAAGACATACCTCCTGCAGGGGGGGATGCCTGTTTCATTATCACTGCTACCAGGGCAGTCGGCCCAAGGTGTTCGCCGTATTCACAGTTCACAAAGCAGCGTCACACCCCTCTCACTGTTCACAGTTTTTTCTGTGAATGGTGCTCTCTGGAGCTGGGGGCAACCAGGGAGGGTGGGCAGAGCAGAGATTAAGGTAGCCATTTGACAGACAAGAGGGTGCTTGCATGATTTGACTAAAGTAACAGGTGAAAATTGCATAGGAACCTGGAATGTCAGGTCCACGAATCAAGGTAAGTTGGAAGTGTTCAAACAGGAGATGGCAAGACTAAACATCGACATTTTAGGAATCAGTGAACTAAAATGGACTGGAATGGGTGAATTTAACTCAGATGACCATTATATCTACTACTGTGGGCAAGAATCCCTTAGAAGAAATGGAGTAGCCCTCACAGTCAAAGAAAGAGTCTGAAATGCAGTACTTGGATGCAGTCTCAAAAATGACAGAATGATCTCTGTTCTTTTTCAAGGCAAATCATTCAATATCATAGTAATTGAAGTCTATGCCCCAACCAGTAATGCCGAAGAAGCTGAAGTTGAACGGTTCTATGGAGACCTACAAAACATTCTAGAAACAACTCCCCAAAAAAGATGTCCTTTTCACTATAAGAGACTGGAATGCAAAAGTAGTTGTCTGAGGAAGCCTTACAAAAAGCTGATAAAAGAAGAGAAGCTAAAGGCAAAGGAGAAAAGGAAAGATATACCCATTTGAATGCAGGGTTCCAAAGAATAGCAAGGAGAGATAAGAAAGACTTCCTCAGTAATCAATGCAAGGATATAGAGGAAAACAATAGAATGGGAAAAACTAGAGATCTCTAAAAGAAAATTAGAGATACCGAGGAACATTTGATGCAAAGATGAGCACAATAAAGGACAGAAATGGTATGGACCTAACAGAAGCAGAAGATGTTAAGAAAAGGCAGCAAGAATACACAGAAGAACTGTACCAAAAAGATCTTCATGACCCAGGTAACCACGATAGTGTGATCACTCATCTAGAGCCAGACATTCTGGAATGTGAAGTCAAGTGGGCTTTAGGATGCATCATTACGAACAAAGCTAGTGGAGGTGATGGAATTCCAGTTGAGCTATTTCAAATCCTAAAAGATGATGCTGTGAAAGTGCTGCCCTCAATATGCCAGCAAATTTGGAAAACTCAGCAGTGGCCACAGGACTGGAAAGGGTCAGTTTTCATTCCAATCCCAAAGAGGGGCAATGCCAAAAACTGTTCAAACTACCACATGATTGCACTCATCTCACATGCTAGCAAAGGAATGCTCAAAATTCTCCAAGCCAGGCTTCAGCAATATGTGAACCATGAACTTTCAGATGTTTAAGCTGGATTTAGAAAAGGAAGAGGAACCAGAGATCAAATTGCCAACATCCGTTGGATTATCGAAAAAGCAAGAGAGTTCCAGAAAACATCTATTTATGTTTTATTGACTATGCCAAAGCTTTTGACTGTGTGGATCACAACAAAGTGTGGAAAACTTTTCCACACTTTGGAAATGGGAGTACCAGACCACTTGACCTGCCTCCTAAGAAATCTGTATGCAGGTCAAGAAGCAACAGTTAGAACTGGACATAGAAAAACAGACTGGTTCCAAATCAGGAAAGGAGTACATCAAGGCTGTATATTGTCACCCTGCTTATTTAACTTATATGCAGAGTACATCATGCAAAATGCTGGGCTGGATGAAGTATAAGCTGGAATCAAGATTGCTGGGAGAAATATCAATAATCTCAGATATGCAGATAACACTACCCTTATGGCAGAAAGCAAAGAAGAACTAAAGAGTTTCTTGATGAAAATGAAAGAGGAGAGTGAAAAAATTGGCTTAAAACTCAACATTCAGAAGATGAGCATCTGGTCTCATCACTTCATGTCAAATAGATGGGGAAACAATGGAAACAGTGACAAATTTTATTTTGGGGGGCTCCAAAATCACTGTAGATGGTGACTGCAGCCATGAAATTAAAAAATATTTGCTCCATGGAAGAAAAGCTATGACTAACCTAGACAGCATATTAAAAAGCAGAGACATTACTTTGCTGACAAAGGTCTGTCTAATCAAAGCTATGGTTTTTCCAGTAGTCAAGTATGGATGTGAGAGTTGGACTATAAAGAAAGCTGAGTGCCAAAGAATTGATGCTTTTGAACTGTGGTGTTGGAGAAGACTCTTAAGAGTCCCTTGGACTGCAAGGAGAACCAACCAATTCATCCTAAAGGAAATCAGCCCTGAATATTCATTGGAAGGACCGATGTTAAAGCTGAAACTCCAATACTCTGGCCACCTGATGCAAAGAACTGACTCATTGGAAAAAACACTGATGCTGGGAAAGATTGAAGGCAGGAGGAGAAGGGGACAGCAGAGGATGAGATGGTTGGATGGCATCACCGACTCAATGGACATGAGTTTGAGTTAACTCCGGGAGTCAGTGTTGGACAGGGAGGCCTGGTGCAATGCAGTCCATAGGGTCGCAAAGAGTTGGACACTACTGAGCGACTGAACTGAACTGAACAGGTGATATGCACCACCGCCTCTTTCCACCAGTTTTATTCTAAGGCCAGTCCAGGTGAGGGGAAGGGCCTATCCGCTAGCAGGGGTTTGCTGAAGCCCAGAGTGATCAAGAAGCAAGAAGGAAGGGCCACGGCCGGTACTAGAACTGGTATGCCGTTCCCCCAAGTCCAAAAGGGGACACCGAGGGTTGCTTTCCAGCTTCTTAGGCCAAGGAGCGTGAAGCCCCGCCCTTGCCTCTCTCTTGACATTTGGATACCCGCACCAGGGTTTTCATCTAGCAGCACCACCACGCCTTGTCCCCATCGGCCCTCTGCTGGTCTCAGAATTGCACTGATCTCGGTGGGAGCGCCTGGCTGCTCCCTACTCTAGGGCCGGGCTACAGCCCACGTGCGCCCGCGGCTGCCGCTGTGACAGCTGGCCCCCCAGGGGCGGGGCGGGTGGAGAGCGGGGGTGGGGGTGGGCTCCGCGCCGCGCCGCCATTGGCTACGGGCCTCCACCTGGGGGCGGGGCTGCGCCGCCCGTGGCCCTGTCATTGGTCTCGCCGCAGACGGGGGCGTCTCCCGGTCTTGTCCGCCGCAAGGCGCAGAACCGCAGGCGCTCGCCGGGCTAAGCCTGCGCGGGGACGCCTAGCTCGCTCACAGTTCGGCAGGCGGCCTCCGGGTCCCGACCACTGCGCCCGCGGCCCTGGGCGAGAATAGAGGCTGGACTCGAGGTTCGGCGGCCGGCGCCGCTCTCGGTAAGGAGGTGGGGAACCGGAGGGAAGGGGAGAGTGGGGTTCCAGGAAGAGCGGGCGGGGACCTTGGTAGCCGAGCCTGGACTCTGCGCCTTAGCTGGCGCCGGGGAGGGTCAGGTGCGGCGGCAGCATCTCCCGCCTCAGACCCTCCCCGCGAGGCGCCCAGCGAGCAGGTGGCGCTGCCCAGGGAGGCCGGTGTACCCCGATAGCTCTCTGAATCCATTAGAACGCAGTACCACGGACTACCACTTACTCCTCCCCACAACACCCAAATTCTTCCATTCTAAGCCTAGAAAATACCCAAACGTCGCCATGGAGTGGGAGCGACGCGCCAGCAGTACCGCCTGCTACCGGGGCAGATCATCCCCAAACTTATCTTCCCACGATTTGGACACCTAGCCTGTCACGTTCTTTCCCGGCGTTTCGCGGGGCGCACCCCACACCCTAGCAGGGTTCCCCTCCCTTAACAACAGGAAGTTAAGTTGGGCCAAATGTCGGTGGCCTGGCCGCCTGCGGGGTAGGATTGGGTCTGGGACGGTGGCCCGAGGGGCTGTGGAGCTGTCTTTTTCTGAACCTCGCTCCCCCAGCAGCACGCACGCCCCCCAGGCACCGGAGCACCCCCGCGGGGCTTGCCCTTGCGGACCGGCCCCGGGTAAAAGTGCCCGCTAACTTGACTTTCAGGCCGGGGCAGGTGGGGTTAATTTATCCTAGGCCAGCCTTTCGGCAGAACTAGGAACGGCCTTTGCTGGATGGGGAGGAGGCGTGTTGAAACCAGAGTAAACGTGCGTCTCCTTCCACATTGTTTATTCTGAAGCCAAAGAGCTTTTATTTGGAGGCACATCGGGCCCTAATGGGACCTTAAGCAGTGTGGGTTCCTCTTTCTGTCAGTCTCACCTGCTCACTACAGTCTTGGGTGGTGTCCCTGAAGGATGAAGTCCCAACCAGTTCCCTTCTGGGCGGCCTGGTGGGAGAAGTCAGCAGCTGGCCCTGAGATGTTTGCTTGCCTGGGTGCTCTGAGACCGGGGTCCCCTGGGTCTCCAGGCCAGATCTGTTCCTGTCCCTTTCCCAGGGGAAGGGGGCCCAAGGGGGGCTCAGGTCTCCAGGGCAGCCACACATGATGCTGTGGAAGCTCTTATTGCAGTAAGAACTGTCCTTCAGATAGAGAGAAGATGGTTTTTATTTAGCCTACTGAGCAAGCTAGGCACTTAAGTCTTGGCTTGTGGCACTTTTGTGGCCAATTTCACGGTAACTAAAAACCTCTGAGAGGTTTGCCCTCCTCATTTTAGAGATGGGGAAACAGACTCAGGTAGGGTAAGTGCCCAAGGTCACATAGAAAGTGGCATAGCCAGGATTTGAAACAGACTGCCAGAGCTCAGGTCCAGAGCTCTTCCTGCTGACCCATGGCTGTGAAGAGTGAGTGTTGTAGGCTCCTGGCCTCCGAAAAGATTCTGTCCAAAGATCCTGAGGGTGCTTCTTATTATTTATTTATTTTGATGTGGATCATTTTTAAAGTCATTATTGAATTTGTTACAATATTGCTTTTGTTTTGTTTTAGTTTTTTGGGCCACAAGGCATGTGGGATCTTAGCCCCCCTACCAGGGATCAGACCCGCACACCCTGCCTTGGAAGGTGAAGTCTTAATCACTGGACTGCCAGGGAAGTCCCCTGGGTGTTTTTGTCTTTTTTTTTTTTTTAAGCAGAGCACTTGAACTGACCCAAGTTAGCCAAGTTGTTCAACCTGCAGACGTCTTGCCCACCCTGTCCATCAAGGATGATGGCAAGTGTTGGTCATGCTGTGAGGGGGAGGGGTTGATTGTTGGAGTCTGGGTGGTATTTGAGGGGGAAGGCTGCCTCTGCCGCTGTTGACTTGAACCTACCTCTGAGAGCTGACTTCTGCAATGATTTAGAAGGACTGTTATTTGCAATAATCTGGCACCCCACTCCAGTACTCTTGCCTGGAAAATCCCATGGACGGAGGAGCCTGGTGGGCTGCAGTCCATGGGGTCGCTAAGAGTCGGATACGACTGAGCGACTTCACTTTCCCTTTTCACTTTCATGCATTGGAGAAGGAAATGGCAACCCACTCCAGTACTCTTGCCTGGAGAATCCCAGGGATGGTGGAGCCTGGTTGGCTGCTGTCTATGGGGTCGCACAGAGTCGGACATGACTGAAGCGACTTAGTAGCAGCAGCAGCTACTTTAGGGCCGATTCTAGTTTTATTTTATTTTTTTTTTTTTAGGAGGGAGGGCAGGTGTTGAAGCATATTAGCTGTGATTGTAAGGTGACTGAGATCCACAGTTGGAGTTTATGTTTATAAAAAATGAAATCACTGCCTCTTTCCTTCTTCAGGCCCAGGCCTGGCTTTCTGCTCATCCTTCTCTTCTTAAAGAAAATTGTGATTACCAATTAGTTACACCTTAGTATAAATCAGCTTATGGACTAAGGCTGATTGTGGTTTGGTCATTGGAAGCTTATTCCCAGGAACTTTAAGGAGCACAGGAGCACTGAGTAATCCCTCTCTGCCTGTGATTGGGATGTGTCTCTCTTTTCTCCACCCATGTCCACACCCATCTGGGTGTGCCTCCCAGTCATGGGCCCTGTTCCTTTCACTCCCTACTACTGAGGTCCTGCCTTCCTGGGGGAGAGCCTTATCTCTGCCAAGAGGAGTGGGGTTAGGTGCAAGAAGATTTGGGTTGAACATTGTCAATCTTTGAGGCTTTTCCAGGGCTAGAGAGTCTCTGTTGTTTAAAGAACCAGAAAAGGGAACACTGTATATCATGCTGGGATTTTTCATTCTTTATAATCATTTGATTCTCACGGTAGCCCTCTGAAGAAGTATGTAAGGTTATTCCCATTTTACAGATTAGGAAACTGAGGTTCAGGGACTTACCTCCAATTATAAGCCTAGTGAGTGACCAAACTAGGATTCTGTTCTCCATCTGCATGAATGAGGTCTGTGTGGTAAATTCAACACTGAGAGAAACAGGAAAAAACTGTGGCTATCCTCTGAACTTTGGAGGCTTGGTGTGTACAGCCCTCTGTTGTGCTTATGATTCCCCAGCTTATGTTGTAATTATTTGTGAACATTTCTTTCCACCCCACTATGAAATGGCATTTAAAACGCTCATAAACATGGCATATTTATGGTGGTCCAGTGGTTAGGACTGGGCACTTTACTGCAAGGGCCTGGGTTCTATCCCTGGTCAGAAAACTAAGATCCCACAAACTGCGCAGTGTAGTCCCTCCCCCCCTCCCCCCACCAATTATTGATATTTTCAAGCACAAAAATAGAATAGTATAATGAGCCCCAAATACTCATTATCCAGCTTCAGCAACCAAGATCATGCCAGGCTGGCTTCATCTCTCTCTTTCTCTTTTTTTCTTCCCTATCTATTTTAAAAAGAAGGTTCTTTCATGACCACATCACTATTATTGCATGTAGCAGAATCAACAGTAACTCTTTGGTCTCATCTGTATATATTCAGATGAAGTGACCTTCCTCATGAGTTTGTTCAAATCACGATCCAAACAAAGTCTGTGTGGTACATTTGGTCGTTAGTCCTTTTACGCCTACTTTAGTCTGGAGCACCATCCCCTCTGTGGCACTTCTGCTTTTATCCAGCCGTTTTCCGTTACCCTCCGTTTTTAAATCTCCCACTGAACAGCGAACCCTGTGATGCTTGAGTCTGCTTTTGTGCTCTGTTGGATCCCCAGTGCTGTCCCTGGAATGGGGCAGGGGCGTGGTGAGCATCTGCCCAGTGATGTTGCAGCCACTCAGGAAATGCATATTGAATGAATGAATCCTGTGGTGGGTTTGTATGACGGCCCGTGCGTGTGTTTAGCTAAGAGGTTTTTTTTTTTTAAAAAAAGATGACTTGCTCGAGTGTGGATATTTCCTCTGCAAGTGTCAGCCTGTAAACATCCTAAAACAATAGGAGAACTATTTGCCGTGCTCTCTGGCGCTGTGGTTTGCCGTGTGGGGAGCCCAGGCAGCTGCCGAGGTGCCCCGATCAGCAACTGGCCTCCCCAAATCACACGTGGGGCTGACAGGGACTGAGATCATTTCTGCCCAAGCTCTGAATACTGACTTATGCAGCCACAGGCATTACCACATTAGGAGTCCGGCATTTGGCCTTGGGCTGCCCAGAGAATGCTGTCTACCTCTCTCTGGGCAGTGTAAGATTCTTGCCTTGTGCCTTCGGGAGCCTTCTCTATCTGGCCTCATACCTGGGCAAGGTGTGGGCTCTTCTCAAATCATTATCCATCTGCAACTGACAGACCATGACAGAAAACATACACTTATAACCTTTCAGTGTCTGGTCTGAATTTATGGTGAAGAGATAGTATCACCATCGGCACCTTTGTAGGCGTCCTAATGAAGGAGACCAGAGGCTCAGTGAGAAGGACGAGGTGTGTTCCCTCCCCAGATAACAAGCTTCACACCTGGATTCCTTGTCAGATCTCTCCAAGGTGCTGGGCTCTCTGATAGCCATCTTCTGACCCACCAGCAAAGACCCTTCTCTGCAGATAGCCCCTAAATGAGGAGGCTTTTTTCTTTTCTTCCTCCTCCTCCTCAACATAAACAGGCTTTTCCACTAGTCATTAAGTATAAGAGAATGTTGTTTTTCTCTCTGTATGGTGGAGATAGAGTTGATTTTTTCCTGTATATTTCTCAGCATTTTTCTAAAATTTTTATAATAAAAATGTTTTATTGTTCTAATGGAAAATCAAAATATTTGGGGATATTTTTCCTCTTAAAAAAGAGAACTTCCTTCAACTGATTTGTGTAGGTAAACAAGGTTATACATGCACTCTGTCCAGTTTTATGTGTGGATAGGTTCCTATACCCATTGGGATTTTGATATTTGCCTATTTTATTTTTTGACATTATTTTAAAGAATATATCTGTGTTTTTATTTACATTTTTTAATGTTTGGCCTCACCGTGTAGTTTGCAGGATCTTAGCTCCCTGACCAGAGATGGAACCCAGACCTGTACAGCGAAAGTGCCAACCACCAGGGAATTCCCATACCTAACAAAGCTGGAGCTGCGGAGACAGGAAGCTGTGGAATCCACGCAGCCTGACCCTCTTTCTCATTGTACCACCTCACTTTCTTTCATGAGAATTTCATTCTGGTTTCCTCAGAATGAAATCTTTCTCATGGTAGGCTCTTGATTTTGATTTTTTTTATTCAGGGAGTTGGAGATATCAGAAGAGGACAGAATAACATAGTGGGTTAAGAAAAAGGCAGGGCAAAGCTTCAGGCTCAGACGGCCTGTCTTGTCCCCTTGGGAAAGTGCCTGATGGCCAGATGCCCCACTCACCTCACTTCGGGGGGCCCTGACCCCTCCCTCCACCATTTTCTGTTTTTCTCCCTGCCACCTCCTCTGAGGTAGAAAACACAGCTGCTCTGCACTGATAAGGCTCCTCCTTCTCAAGCCCTGATCATCTGGTCTCTGAACTCAGAGTTAGTGGGGGTGACGGGGACATGGGCCTTCTAGTCACAAACAAACCTTCATCTCAGGGCTGGGTCACAGTGGAGTGTGATTTTTGAGATCCTTCCCTTCTCTGCCAGCTGTTGAGAAAATGTCCATCCCTGTGTCCCAGAGGAAGAGCCGTTTGTGAATACCAGGTATGCTGGTTGTTTAGTCACTAAGTCGTGTCTGACTCTTTTGAGACCCCATGGACTCTAGCCTGCCAGGCTCCTCTGTCCAGGGGTTTCCCGGGCAAGAATACTGAAGTTGGTTGCCATTTCTTTCTCCAGGGGTTCTTCCCAACCCAGGGATCGAACCCACATCTCCTACATTGCAGGTGGATTCTTTACCACCGAGCCACTGGGGAAGTCTGGTACTAGGTATTGTATCGTTTCTTAAATGCAATTGCTCTAAATATTACTACAGTTTATCCTAGGAAAACCCGTGTGTCTCCCTGGTGGCTGGCAGTGAGTTGTGTGTGTTTGTGTGTGGATGGTGTGGTGTTTGTAGGGTTGGGATTTTAGTGTGTTCTGTACTTGCGCTGGTGTTTCTCTCCCCTGAGAGTCAGAGCAATCTTCCTGTCCCTCCTCACCTGAACCCCCCTTTTCTTGGGGGTATCCAGAGACCTTGCCGCTCTTGTACTTCTTCCAAGGCTCGGTCAGCTTTCTCTTTGGGGAATACAGAGATCAAGGCAGGGACTTGTTTCCTGCTGGTTTGGGGCTCAGGTTTTCCCTTTCCCGTGCAGTGGAGGATGTCTAGTGCTGATGTCCTTTCTAAAGGCAACAAGGTAGGATAGCAAAGAGTCGGCTGGCGGTCCCTGATCCCTGAGCTGCTGCAATAGCAGGTTTAATGGAACATTTGCAGGCTGGAGCTCCTGACACACCCAGTGCAGAAACCAACCAGCCCAGAGACAGAGGGGGAGTCTAAGAACATCTTGTCCTGCACTGTAGTATCAATGTGTTAAGATGCGGAAACTACTTCTTGGCTCTGGTGACTTTGAATGGTTGGCTTTGGCTACTGATCTGAGAACTGACTGTATATGGTGAAGAGTTGCAGGATCTCAGGGTTTAACTTGTGCCAGGGCCAGGAGAATGAAGTGTAGGGGAGGATGAAGAAGTGCCAAAGTCGCTTGGACGTTCTGATCACCAAGGAGAACTGCTGGGGGCCTGGTAGAGCTGCTGAACCCTTCTGTTGGACAGCTTCATCTCAGGGGAGCAGCATGGGGGGTTGAGGTGCGGCCTGTGGAGTTCACGGCTGCTGTAAAGTTGGGGCGCTGATGACTCTGCATGTCAGGACGGCTGGGCTTTTGCACAGTGGAATACAAAGATGATAACAGTCAGGAGCTCTCTGCTTGGAGGGGTGAGAAATCCTATATTGGAAGAAAGGGACAGAATAGAGGATTAAGCAGGGGAGTCAGGGAAGCCTCTCTCCAGACCCTCGAGAAGAGGATACAGTCAATCTGTTTCCTAAGGGGATGTCATGGGGGGCTCATGCAACTGGTTGCAGCCTTGGAGACCAAGGGGTTCATGCTCAGGGAGCTTCTGGCCATCTGCCTGGGCTTGCAGCAAGTTACTATTGTGAGGGAGATAAGAAGCTGCTTCTGGATTCCAGGCTTGCTGCGACCAGGGGACCCAGGACTTCCTACTTGGTCCAGGTCACTATCTCCAGCTTGGGTGTGTCTGTTACCTTGTACCTGACATCTTAGGCTCTCTTAAAAATGACTCACCCATGGGAATTCCCTGGTGGTCTAGAGGTTAGGACTCTGTACTTTCATTGCCAAGGGCCCAGGTTCAATCCCTGGTGGGAGAACTAAGAGCCCACAAACTGCATGATGCGGCCAAAAAAAAAAAAAGACTCATCCTTCCCCTACCACGGGCATGGATGACGGTACTCACCCTCCCCCGCCCCATGTATACACATACACACATACCACACAAGTGATGCTACTCACCTCCACACACACATGCATAGATAGTGATGCTCACCCAGCCTCCCCCCACATGCCTGGATACATGACATTCACCACCCCCCACACAGATGAGGCTATTCACTCCACACATACATGGGTGCGTGGTAACATACTCACTCAATACAAAGAGAATTCAATGAAAAGCAGTCCCCCAGTCCTCAGTTCTCTTCCTCAGCGGCACTACTGACCCCAGTCTCCTGTGGCTCCTTCCAGATAGTCTAGGCATATATTTGTGCCTATTTCCCTCTTCATTCCTCTCTCAGGCTGGGAAGCCACCAGGCTGGAAAACCAAAGGACCTGCGGGGCTGCTGAGACTCAGCAGTTATCTGAATTAGCCAGGCATGGCTTGACTCCTGCCCTTCTACCCTACTTTGTCACCTCTCCCATTTAGGACCCTCCTTTGGTTGGATTTGTGGGTGCAGAGAGCCTGGTCACTTAGACGCTCAGGGGCACTTTCTGGGTGCAGGTGACGGAGGCAAAGACAAACAAATGTGCTAAGACAGACCTGGGTTTGAATCGGAGCCATGTGGCCTTGGGCATCAACGAACCCTAGTGTTTTAGTCTGTAAAAAAAAAAAAAAAAAAAAAGGAGGTAATCACACTGAACTCAGGGAATTGATGTAGAAATAAAATATTTGTGAAGTGCCCCACTTAGGTAGGCACTCAGAACTGTGAGTTTTTTTCCACTTGTAATGAGTGACCCATTTTCAGAATGAATGACACTGGCATGGAATCCTCTGGATGACTTCCTGGAAATTTTCTTGGTGGATCCCTGAGCTTTTATTTCCCTGCAGATGGCAGCCAGTTCTCCATTTTCTGCCAAGTTGGGCTCTCCCCCACCACCTCTTCCTGCTGTGTCCACCCCAGCCTCTGAACACCACCTCTTCCTCTGTCCTTTCATCCCCTCACCTCTCCCCTACTGTTGGTGAGCAGGAGGCTGCAGGTGCCTGGAGAAAGCTCTGGGCTGTTTATGGCTGTTCTCTGGGGGTGTTTATGCTCTAATCTTCTTCAGAAGCTCCAGCAGATGTCTGTTTATTGCTGAAACTTCATCTTTATCTTCAGCATAAGAGAAGAAAGAGGCTATTTTTAAAGAACTTTAATTGGCAGGTCTGCACACCACGGCCTAGATTGCCTCCAAGTTTCGTTCTTCATCATGCTCACTCTACCCATTTGAAACCCTTCAGATCCAAACAGAGAGACCTTATATGTCCTGATTTTAGGGCAGCACTTACATTTGGCAGGCAGTGGTAATCTCTTAAAAAGGTAGGTCAGGGAGCAAAGGCAATCAGCTGACTGTCTTTCTGGGTTGGGACAAATGGAGTGAGAGAGAGTAGCATGTGTATGTCCATAGAAACCAGCATCTTCCCCCACTTCTGCCCCTTCCTTCTCCCTACGCTGAGAGGGGCCTGCCTGCTGCCTGCTGATTGGCTGGGAGATCTTTAGCCTTAGCTTTCCCTTTGGACTCCGGTGGGGCTCAAGGTAAGGGGGGAGTGGAAGCAGGTCGTTTCAAATGATACTGACCTCTCAGGAGGGAGGGCGAGTAGAGACTATGAGTCACAGAAACTTGAGATGTCAGATTGGAAGGGACCTCTGAGATCACCTAGTTCTCACTCCTGCCACCTTGTTGTTGTTTTTTTTAACCTGTGGGGAAACTGAGGCTCAGAGGCTTCTTGTATTTTTGTTTAATTGAGTTTTTTTGGCTGTACTTTGCAGCATGTGGGATCTTAGTTCCCCAACCAGGGAGGGAAACCACACCCCCTTCAGTGGAATCATGGAGTCTTAACCATTGAACTGGCGGGGAAGTATCAAGGTTTCCTGATACTGAGTGGAGGCCAGAACGTGTGGTTCCTGGCTCAAAGTCACCTAGTCAGGTCAGAATCTGTTCTCCATCCTCCATTTCTGTCAGGCTGTGAGCCTGTGACCAGGCTCGGGCAGCATACTTGGATCTGGACTTCCCTTTTGCAGCACCAAGCTGTATCTCCCCTTTCTAACAGGTCTCTTGTGCTTTGAACTGGGACTTCCTAGGTGGCACTAGTGGTAAAGATCCTGTCTGCCAATGCAGGAGACACAAGAGATAAGTGTTCAATCTTTGGGTAGGGAAGATCCCTTGGAGGAGGGTGTGGTGACCCACTCCAGTATTCTTGCCTGGAGAATCCCATGGACGGAGGAGCCTGGCAGGCTCCAGTCTAACAGGCTAGCAAAGAGTCAGACATGACTGAAACAATTTAGCACCCTGGTAGCACTGGCTTGCACAGTGGTTTGGTGCAACATCTTCCCTTATCAGAACTACTGCCCCCAGAGTTCTGGGGCCTAAAATTCCCACCTTTGTCTTCAGCCCTTGTCTCCAAAGGGCCTTTGTTAAAAATACAGAATTTAACTGCGAAAGATATTATATTGATTAGTTTATCTCCAATTAACTGTCAGGTGAGAGCTAAACCTCGAGAGAATGGGGAATGAGTCAGCTTGAAGTAGGTAGAGGAGGGAGTCAGAAAGAACTGTAAATAGGGTGCTGTCTGGGCTGGCATGGAGCATGGTGACCTACGCTCCTTAGGGCTTGGTATTCAGCTGCCACGCCGAGGGGTACTTTGCTGAATGACAGAAGCAGAGCTTTCATCTAACATGTGGAGGGAGGTGCCTTAGACAAGCCCATAGATGCCCACACATCAAGATAAGAGTTTGGAATGTTGCATTAGACAGTCGCAGTGTGAGGGAGTCAGGGGAGACCTCCTGGAGGAGGTGGCAGTTGGTCATTGAGATGGGCCTTGAAAGATAGGATTTCATAGGCAGAGATGGGGAGAGGTAGAGCGCAAAGAGATGTGGAAACATAAGGGTATGTTCAGGATGTCACGTGGTAGAAATGTGGGGGTTGCCTGGGGGAACTGTGGAAGCTGAGGCTAGAATCAGGCTAGCCTTAAGTACTGGTGAGAGGGGTGAGTATGGCCCTAACCCTGCAGGCAGTGGGAACTATTGGAGAGGGATGGTCAGAGTGCTCCTTCAGGCAGATCAGGTTGTGCAAGATAAGCCTATGTGAGAATCAGGGGTGGGGAATCTCTTAGGAGGTCTGCGCTGCCCTCCATGTGCTGAACAGGTACTCTGACCAGAAGGTGGTGGGGGTTGGGGAACAGAAGGGTCGAGGGGTGCTTAAGTCTGGGCCCGACTAAGGCCTTGTCTGTGCTTTTGCCTCACCGTCTTCTGTGTGAAGGGGGTCAGTATGGGCAACCCCCGTCTTTCAGTTGATCAGGAAGGCAGCCCATTTGGAATGCCTCAGTTAGGGTCTTAGAATATGGGACATCTATCACTTTCTGTGCCCCCAGTGTGCCTGTTCTGTGCTTCGGTGGCTCTATCTGCTGTAGAACAATAGAATTGCCCTTACTTTTCACCACCATTACTACAGGAGGTCTCCTCCCTCAGGGTCAGCCTGAGGGGGATGCATAGAGGAGTCATGGGTGCTGAACCCCTGGAAGTGGGTACCCATGAATTAAGAGAAGGTGTTACGTGCCTGCACATGGCTGAGGCAGCACAGCTGGCATGGGCAAGGGCCTCCATGATCCCCTCCTCCTTCACTGGAATCATTTCTACAGATGTCACCTGCTCACAGCGCACTGTGGGTCATCATCAGAAATGACTTGATTCTCCTCTTCTATGGTCTCATAAGCCCCTGACTATCCCCTTCAGGCAGGTGCTGCTCTGGTATCTGGTGCCCACTTTGAGTTTTCTCCCCAGTGGAGGAGGAAGCCTGGGCCTGCTGGCCGGCCAGCCTGGAACTGGACTGGATGTCTCCAGGCAACTGGATCATATAGGGCGGGGAGTTGGCTGAATCTCCAGCCCTCTGGACACCCTGGCCCTGGGAGGGGACAAAAGCTGAGCTCAGCTTCTGCCCGCTCCAGTGTTAACCTGGCAGGTGGGAGGCATGGCAACCTGGTGTGCTTACAGCTTTGACATTTGAGCAGAGCTGCTGGCACCTGTTCTCTGCCATAGATGTCTCAGAAACACCGTTGCTTTATGTGTTGGAATAAATTGCTTCAGCAGCGAGCAAATGGCATGAGTTTTGTGCTTGTGGGAGCTTCTGATAGAGGGTGGGGATGGAACGCTGAGACAGCTTTCCTCTTTCTTTGTTCTCCTAGCATCTGTGCTGCCAGTATGAGGCCAAGTTGGTTCATTCATTGATTGCTCAGCTGAGCACTCCATTCATTCTGCCAGTCAAAACTTTTGGAGGTCCCTCTATTTGAAGCATGTTGTCACAGACTGACCATGGCTTTCAGAGTGGCAGTAACACCTTGGTAAAGCCACTGACTTTCTCTGAGTGTCAGGTTTCTCTTCTGTAAGATGGGGGTGACAGTGCTTGTCTCACAGCGGGCTGTGAGGATTAACTGGGCAGGGTATGTAGCACACCTGTCACACGCCTGGCACATAGCAGGCATGTAGGTGGCCCCCGGCTGGCCCACCGGAGTCTGAGAACACAGTTGCGGGCCATGTTCCACTCTGCTTCAGATCCCCCATTCAGTGCTGTTTCCTAAATGGCTTTTAAGTGGTGACTTTTTAAGAGAATAACTGAGCTAAGCACGTAGGTGGGTAACAAAGAAAGACGGGTTGCCTTTCTCTTTGTGGTGAGTTTTCTCTGTCAGACCTTGGGACCACAGGGCTGTCACATGGGTGCTTGGTTTCCCCAGTGTGGTCCAGCCTGGGTTTTGCCTCAGAGGTGACCCATTCCATCTTTGGACAGAGCCTCCTATACCCGCTCCTGGCTCCCTATAGCTTCTGGCATCTGGGCCTAGATCTTCCTCCTTGGAATCATAGAGAACGATACTCTAGTCTCTCTCCCATTTGAAAGCTCTTCAGATACTTTTTTTTATATATATATTTATTTGGCTGTGGAGAAGGAAATGGCAACCCACTCCAGGGTTCTTGCCTGGAGAATCCCAGGGACGGCGGGGCCTGGTGGGCTGCCGTCTATGGGGTTGCACAGAGTCGGACACGACTGAAGCGACTTAGCAGCAGCATCAGGTCTTCATTGCAGCTAGAGGATTTTTTTTTTTTTTCAGTTGTGGCACATGCAATCTTTTTTAGTTGTTGCATACAGAATCTTTAGTGGCACATGAACTCTTGGTTGCAGCATGTGGGATCTAGTTTCCTGACCAGGGATTGAACTTGGGCCCCTGCATTGTGATTGCAGAGTCTTAGCCATTGGACCACCAAGAAAGTCCCCAGACACTGTCTTTTAAATCAAATCTGTGATATTGTTGATTGTAAGATATACCATTCTCTTACGAACCTGTAAGAAATAGAAAGTACTTCCAGTTAAACTGAAGAACAATGCTTTGTTATCACTTAAAATGTTTATATTTACTGAAAGAATTCTCTTAGATTTTAGATATAAGTTTTTTGTCCATATCACTCTTGCATCCACATAAAAAGGAAAAGAAATTAGTTATAGCATTTTGAAAATGTCTTCACTTTTGGAATCCAAATCTCTCAAATCACTTTTTGACTCAGAGTTATCAAAGTGTTCTTTTTTTTTTTTTTGACATATTATATTTCTGGTGAAGTGGTGATGTATTTCTTAATCTCTATTGTCTTTGGAATTCTTTTTTCTAGGACTCACATTTCTTCCTCAAATCGTCCTTGAATGTTCTGGCTCCTGAAGTTTGAGGGTTGCAGTTGTCCAGACATGTCACGGGGAATAATAGTCAAATTTCCATATGGTAGTGGCAATGAGGCAATGACAACTATGCCACAGCTGCACTCTGGCCTAGAGACTGTTAGATGCTAGGGTATTATAAGATAATTCTGCTTTCAGACATTCTGTAACTGAAACAAATGCACATCTCCTAATAAGTAAAATATGATACTTAAAGACAGCCCTCTTGTCCTCTCCTGAGTTTTCTTCCAGATTTACAACCCTTGATGTGGGTTCGGGTGTTTTCCTGTGGTTCTTCTCTGAACAAACTCCATTTTTGTCTGCATCCTTCTAATACAGCAAGGCTAGTGCCCAGACCAGCTATCATATTCATGGTGTGGTGTGACCACAGCAGAGGAAGGCAGGTATCCCCTCCCTAATTCAGGCCATTCTATTTCTTTTAATGCAGCCCAAGATTGCATCAGTTTTTCTGGCAACTACTTTACATTTTTGACTCACTGATATTACTCCTGACAAAATCTTTTTTTTTTTGGCTGTACCACACGACTTACGGAATCTTAGTTCTCTAACCCAGAATCAAACCTGTACCCACTGCATAGTCCTGATCACTAGACCGCCATGGAATTCTCCTGACCAGATCTTTTTAACATGGGGTATTGCTAAACTGCTTCTCCTCTGTCCTTAACATGTTCTTTAGAATTTAAGTGCAAGCCTCCTCCAATCTGATTCAGAACAAACGTTTCTGTTAAATTTCAGTGTGTTAAATTCTGTGCAACCCTTTCCCTTGAGCTTTTTCAGGATCCTGTTTAATGTGCTTTCCCTAGCATTGCCCAAGTTGCCAGTCAAATGCTTATTAGCAGAGAACCCTCTGCTAGAGTCCTCCCCTCCTGACATGATCTTTCATCGGCTTGCTTGGGGACCCCTGCTTCAGTCTCTGCCTTTTGCTTTCCTGACCTCTAGCCAGATGCCTTTTTGGATCTAGTTATGCCAAATCTATCGTAATTCTCCACCAGCTGTCAAGTATCCTATCACAGAAAGGCATGGACACTCCTTGACATCACGTGCTCTCAGTTCCCAGAGGGCTCTGGGACTGCTTTCAGGTGTCCCCAGAGTGCCCTCATAGGTGCAGTTCAGTGATCTCACCTGCCAGCGTTTCCAGTGCTCCAGGCCAACCAGGGGGGTGGATGGCATTGAAATTATCTAAATATCCTTTCCTAAAACTCCAGGCTTCCCCCACCCCCTACGCTTTCTCATCTCAGTCTTGGATCTTGGCGTGTCAGTCTAAGGATAGCGCTCTTCAGCAGGGGCCATTGTGTGCCCAGAGTCGGAGCCAGGGTCCCTTGATACCTCTGGACTTCTCGGCTCAAGATGACCACTAGCTCTTCCTGTGGTCTGGGCGTGTTGTGCAGCCTCAGCTCGTCTCAGACTGTCCTCCTCTGGTTCATGGTCTGCGAGGAGGCTGTCTCAGGGGGTTCTTTTGGTTCACATCCTTCTCCCAGTGATGGGACCCGTGCTTTTCAGCAACTCACCTTGTCAAGGTTCCGTGTGTGACCGCATGGCTCCATTCTCTCACACTCACATGCCAGCACCGTGTGAGGGCTCTGTAAACACTAACTCACTTCATCCCTTTTTTTGAAAACACAGAATTTATTTATTTTAATTTTGGCTGTTGTGGGTCTTTGTTGCTGCATTTGGGCTTTTCCTAGCTGTGGCCAGTGGGTGGGGGGTAACCTCGTGGTGGTGTGTGGGCTTCTCCTCGCGGTAGCTTCTCTTGCTGTGGAGCACGTGCTCTAGGGAGGTTTTGGTAGTTGCAGGGCATGCGTGGGCTCAGTAGTTGTGGCTCCTGGGCTCTAGAGCACAGGCTCAGTAGTTTGGGGCTCCTGGGCTTAGTTGTTCCACAACATGTGGGATCTTCCTGGTCCAGGCATCAAATCTGAGTCTCCTGCATTGGCAGGCAGATTTTTTTAATCGCTGAGCCACCAGGGAAGCCCTCGCTTCATTCTTGTGTCAGTCCCATTAGAGAAATACTCTCATGATCCTCACTTACTAACGAGGAAATTAAGGTGCAGAGGGTTCACTGACGTCTCCAGATTTCACAGCTAGGAGCTGGAGGGGGAGTTCGTATCCAGTCAGGTTGCCACCAGGTCCAGCTCTGAAGCATAATGGTGAGCTGCCTGCTTCCTAAAAAGCCCTGTCTGCCCTCCCTGTCCTCCTCACCCTCCTGCCCCTCCCTCTCTGTGCCTTCTTGTCTTCACTCCCCTCTGCCCTTCCCCCATCCTCTGCTGCACAGTTAGAATTGCATTTCAGAGCATCAGAATCATTTACTTCCTCAATCTCAGGTTCCAGAGCCCTCCTATTCTTTCAGTAATTTAAAGTCTGTTTCCTTAGAGTCTCAGACCCAACTTCCCCTTCTTGGTCCCTCCCAAGTTCCAGAGGAAATGATTGCTTTTCCTCCACAGTTCCTTCCTGTGTCCCCCGTGGTGGTCAGTACCCATTCAGTCGCTGCCATGGGAATTAGGTTAGTCCCTCTCCTGTAGACGCTTCCTCTCTCTTCTCGAAGGTGAAGAGCTCAGCGAGGCTGATTGGAGCTTTTAGCCAGTGGGGCTTTAATGCCAACAGAATGGTAGATGTCACTGCCTGCCCAGCAACCCCAAGGGCTCTCATCGGCTGACTTGGGATTAGGGTCATGCCAAGGCAGTAGTGCCTGCGGTGACTGGACCTTTAACCTCAGTCACCTCTTACACGAGTACTCTGGAGAATTCTCTCAGCCCTCTCTCCTCACACACTGGTCCTCCAGAGTATTCCCTCAGCCCTCTCTCTTCACACACTGGTCCTCCAGAATATTCCCTCAGCACTCTCTCCTCACAGACCTATCCTCCAGAGTATTCCCTCAGCCCTCTCTCCTCACACACTGGTCCTCCAGAGTATTCCCTCAGCTCTCTTTCCTCACAGACCTATCCTCCAGAGTATTCCCTCAGCCCTCTCTCCTCACACACTGGTCCTCCAGATTATTCCCTCAGCTCTCTCTCCTCACAGACCTATCCTCCAGAGTATTCCCTCAGCCCTCTCTCCTCACACACTGGTCCTCCAGAGTATTCCCTCAGCTCTCTCTCCTCACAGACCTATCCTCCAGAGTATTCCCTCAGCCCTCTCTCCTCACATACCAATCCTCTAGAATATTCCCTCAGCACTCTCTCCTCACACACTGGTCCTCTAGAATATTCCCGCAGCCCTCTCTCCTCTCACAGCTGTCCTCTGGAATATTCCCTCAGCCCTTGCTCCTCACACATCTGTCCTCTGGAGTATTCCCTCAGCCCTCTCTCCTCGCACACATGTCCTCCTGAATGTCTTTTTGTTTCATGGGACTTTCACGTAGACTCACCTCTTTTTCGTTGTGTAGAGATCCTCTGTCTCGCTGTCCTAGTCCAAGTTCATTCCTTTAAAAGAGAAAAGCTAGGCATAGAGATGTGTGTAGTCTGCCCCCCGTAAGAAAGAATACATATTTCTGTTTGCATGTATGTACATAAACACCATCAGGGATGAGACACAAGCCGCTGATAACCAGAGTTACCTGTTTCAGAACAGGGACAGACTGGGTTGATGTGACGGGAGTAGGAGGGGCACATTTCCTGGATATATCTGTACTCTTTGAACCCAGTGAAGTGTTTGCCATTCAAAATTTTAAAAAGCATAGATAATCTGGGAGTCCTGATTGGCGAGCTGTAGATAGAGGATGACAGCTGGTTGAATTGGCATGCTGCCTTCTGCTCCCAGGTGTGCCTGCTTCCTTAGGTGTGAGCGGGCTGGTCACAGCTCACTTACTCACAGCGAGGACACCAGGAGACCCTTCCCTGGTCCAGCACAGAGAGATTCTGCAGCACAGAGGGCCCCCTCCATTCCTCCCTGAGTCTCATCTCTCCAAGCTCAGAAGTAGCTTGAGATTTTTCTGCCTTTTGTTCTAATCTCAGTTTACATTTTTCTGCCTTTTGTTCTAATCTCGGTTTACTTAGAGCTGGTACTCAGAAGGTGCACCTGGGCCTTGAGTGTTGGTTTTCTGTGGTAAGTCACCTAACACATCATGTTTTGTTTTTTTATTTATTTTTAAAATTTATTTTACTATGTATTTTTTTGTTTGTTTTGTTTTCTCCTCTGTTATTCAAAGAAACTGAAACACTCTGAATGTCTGGGTTTGCCTGGAACAACTATGTCCTTTCCTTTTCCACACCTGTGGGACTTTACATATCGTTTCTTTCCTGGACATCCTCATCTGCCTAGTGCATGGGTGTGTGTGATTAGAAAGTGTCTGAACTCAAGCGCATGACTGGGTTTGCAGATAACCAAGGTCAGAGCAGGCCCTGCAGAAAGAAATCAGGGCATTGGGAGAAGCTAGTCCAGGTACCTATAATTGAGGAAGTGACCTGATTGGGACGGTGACTAGCTTATGTTGGGCAGTTAATTAAAAAGCATACATTTAGCACCTACTGTGTGCCCCAGGCCCTGTGCCATGTGGATGACAATATGGTTAAGGCCCAGCCTCTCCTCCCAAAGCCTTCACAGTATTCTTGGGGAAACAAGACACACTTTTGTTTTGTTTTGTTTTTTAAATGAACAGATTTTGGTAACAGTTCAGCTCAGTCATAGCAGGCAAGTGACAAAGTAGTTCATGACTAATTTCCTTGTGACTGGTGGAAACAGCAGTGGGTGTGGGGGAGTGTTTTCTGGAGGCTGGAGAGGGCCTGGAAAGCTTCCTGGAGGAGGTGGAAGCAGATGCGGCTGCATTTGGTATTATCTTCAAGAGTAGGTAAAGTATAGATGGGTAAGTGGGAGGAAGATGAGAGCATCTCTAGTGGTGTCCAGGAGGGGAATCGCCTGGCTTGAAGGTGGGACTCAGAGATGAGGCTGGCAGAGGAGTTTAGGATGGATGCTGACTGCTTTCAGTATAATGGATAGAGAGGTGTGTGTGTGTGTGTAAAAGTTCAGAAAAGGAATGGGAGGATGAGGGCCCAGGGTCCTACAGGGAACTCTTGTAAATCCTGGGAAGACTTTGGCTTTTAGACATTTTAATCGAGGCATCTCTCGTGTATCTTCCAGAAATGTTCTCAGGAGCAAAGAGGAGGCCAGAAACACTAGGCATACCCCCACCATTGTTTTGTTTGGACACTTGCTTCTTAGAGGCATTTTAAATGTTTATTCATTCAGCAGTTATTTATGAGTTCTTGTTATTATTTAGTCGCTAAGTCATGTCCAACTCTTTGCCATGCCAGGGACTGTAGCCCATCAGGCTCCTCTGTCCCTGGGATTTTCCATGCTAGAATACTGGAGTGAGTTGCCATCCCCTCTTCCAGGAGATCTTCCCAACCCAGAGTCAAACTCATGTCTCTTGTGTCGGTAGGCAGATTCTTTACCACTAGCCACCAGGGAAGCGCTTATGAGTTCTTTGTGCCAGAAACAGTTCTAGGTGCTGAAGTTACAGCAGGGAAAAAGAAAGAAGGTAAAATCCCTTGCCATATGGGACTTCTATTCTAGGAGGGAGGGAGAGAGAGTAAAGACTTAAAATGTGTGAGGCCAGGTGATGAGAGGTGGTTGAAGAACACTAAAGCAGGCAGGAAGCAAGGGTGTGTTGGGTGCAGGTGAAGGGAAGCAGTCGGGGAGTGCTGTAAGTTTAGAGTGGTCAGGAAAAGCTTTGCCGACTCGCCCTGTTCTGGGACTTACAAGCCAGCAAGTGAGAAGTCTGGGGCCAAAGAGAAGGAGACTACTCCAGACAGATCTTCTTGGGACTCTGAATCCTTTATTGATCCTCTTCAATCCATTGGGGTCTTCAGTTCTAGGCGGCAGGGAGCCTTAGAGTATTCTTGAGTAGAGGAGTGTATGGGAAGATGTCCCCAGTGGTTTTGTAGAGGATAGGATATAGGAGACTGAGGCAGAGAGGCTGGTTGAGAGGCTGAGATTCCAGAAGAGGACCAGGGCCTAAGACAGCCCATTGGTTTGACATTTCCTGCCTAGGAGTGGTGGGCCAGAGCTAGGGAGCAAGCCATGGCACTGGGGTGAGGGTGAGAGTGGACACTGGCAGAAGAGGGATGATGACAGGGCTCAGGTTGTGGGGTAACGCCAATCCCCCAAGCTCTTAGAATGTGAGACTTACACATTCTTGCTGTGACTTTTCTTTCATTATTTTAGTATAGTAGAATGTTAAGAATCATGGCTGAGTTACTTTGGGCAAGTTATTTAACCTCTTTGTGCCTCAAGCTGTTGCTAAGTCACTCCAGTTGTGTCCGACTCTGTGCAACCCCACAGACAGCAGCCCACCGGGCTCCCCCGTCCCTGGGATTCTCCAGGCAAGAACACTGGAGTGGGTTGCCATTTCCTTCTCCAATGCATGAAAGTGAAAAGTGAAAGTGAAGTCGCTCAGTCGTGTCCCACTCTGTGCGACCCCATGGACTGTAGCCCACCAGGCTCCTCCATCCATGGGATTTTCCAGGCAAGAGTACTGGAGTGGGGTGCCATTGCCTTCTCCGTGTGCCTCAAGCTCCATATCTGTAAAACAGTACCTGTCATATAGGAAGTTTGTATATTACAGTTTATCATCTTTACAGTCTATTTCTCTCTCCCCATGTATGAGTAAAATTAATGTGTTGGACATATTCTTTCTGTTGTCCTAAAGCTACACCAATTGAAGAAAGTGATGCTTTTAAGGATTAAATGAGAGAATACCAGTAACGGATTTAACTTAGTGACCGGTGAATACTAGTTAAAAGTACTACTGTTACCACCAAATATTGTGGGAAAAAAATGATTTTCCAATGGAAATCCTTTGTTAAGTCGTCTGATTCATCCCAACGTATTAAGCCTATGGTGTGCCAGGTGCTACAGTAGACATGTTCCTCCTTTCTTCTTTAAAACGACTGCCTGAAATGAGAACTGCTAACCACATCTTACTGACGCAGAAGCTGAGGTTCAGAGAGGCTTAGATTTGCCTGAGGTCACATAGCCGAGTAAGAGGCAGAGCCTGAATTCGCAAATTATCCCCCCTCTGACTACCTTTTACAATAAGCACAAATTACTTCATAAATGAGCCGTTATGCAAATATACATTGACACACAGTTTCTTACATCAATCTCCCCTGGTATTTGGTGCCCACATGGGCCTTAGGGGGTACAGAGCTGTGGCCAAACTTCCTGAACAGACCGGGGCAGCATCAGAGTGGAGGCCCTGGCAGCGGTCAGAGCTGCCCAGAAGTAGGAGAGGCCATGAGTGAGTCGGTGCCCTCCCTCAGTGACTCATCCCTGCAGGCCTTATCAGGGTCTTTCAGCTGCAGAGAGTCTCTGAGACCTGTCTAGGTTGACTACGCCCCTTGTGTGCTAGAGGAGCAGTCTGATGGGTTCAGATTCCAGCTCCACCATTTACCAGTTGCATGAGGCCAAGAAAGAAGTGAATTGCTTTGTGCTTCAGTTTTATCATCTGTGAACCAGTTCATAGGCTTTTTATGAGAAATAAATGAGGTGGGCCATGTAAATACTTAGAGGTGCCTGGCCCATAGCAAGTACTCACAAAGAAAATATTATGCTAATAACTATTATAATATTATTTTTAAAAGCCTCCAAAATTCTGAGGCCAGAATGAAATGTCCCATCCTCTCCACACAATCCGGCCAGTAACACGTGTTTGCCTTATCGTACAAATGTGGGTGGAGCTTTCCCCTCACTAGACAGTGAGTGTGTGGGACCAGGAAATAGGTCTCAATCAATGTTTTTGACATCCCTGAAGACATGTGCCTTGTCTAGAAGGTTTGCCAAATAGAATGGATTCCCAGTTTCCCGTTTCCCTTGCAGTCGAATATTTTACTTGAAGCCCCCGCCTCCTAAGACTGTGGGAAATGTCTGCCATTTCTAAGGGCACTTTACAGCTTGCTCAGTCTTCACAGTCATCCTTGTATGGTCATTGGTTATTATCTCCATTTAATAGATAAGGAGACCGTGACTCCTCAGAGTTAAAGTAATTTACCCACAGACTGGCCGGTGGAAGATAATGACACAAGTGCCCCTGCCCATCCCAGGTGCCCCGACCTGGAGACTCAGGAATTGACCATTCCCACAAAGCCCCTTCCTCATTTCCCCTTTGCTCTTCTCTGGAGGAGGGTGGGGTGGAGATGTGACCAACACACCTTTCAACAGTTTTATCCTCTCCCTCCTCCAGGTCCTGTTATGTCTAAAAAAGCACATGATGATGGCTTGTGCTAAGCCAATGATCAGAGTTGCTTAAATCATCTCAGCCCTGTTCTACATTTTGTGTGGGTCCGAGGCCTGGGCTGGGCTTGATCAGGAGCTGAGACAGTGGGAGGGCATTGTAGCTTTTGGCATTTGGAGCAGTGCCTAAGGACAGACACTGAGCTCAGTGCCCAGGCTGGCGGGTCTAGGGGTTAGGGGGGAACCTGTACTTGGAAGTGGAGGAGGCTGGCATCACGGCTTGGCCCAGGGGGAAGAGCAGGCACTAGGTGTGGAGTTCAGAACCATGTCCAGGGTGCATGGGGTTGCTGGGGGCCAAAGCAGACACTCCTGGAAGCTAGGGGCACTTCCTTTCCCGGAGGTGAACAGGCAAATGGTCTTTTCAGCTAAGGTGAACCTAAACCCCAGGCTCCAGGATGGACTATAATCCAGACTTACCCAACTGTAGGGTTGTTCCTTAAGCAAAATTTACCATTTGGTCCAGGTTATTGAGAAAGTACCTACCATGTCCTGGGAATACGAAGTCCAGTGAGATAAGGACTCTGCCGTGAAGAGTTATCTGCTACAGCCTGGGACCTGTGCCGCCTTCTCCTTCTTGGGAACCTTAAATGTCAGGCTGGTGGTGGTGATACATAGGTGCTTATGCAGTGTTCAGATTCCCAGTGTCCTGGAGCTTGGGCTAGAATCTGGATCTAGCAGGTTGTCACAGCAGCATAGGCTGGGAGTTGGCAAAAACACCTGCTCCTCCAGTTGGGTTTTAAGCCTGCTTTGGGGAAAGAGGGGTTATTGGGCCTTTATAATCATGGTTTTTTATTCCCTCCATGATTATTGTGTGACCAAAGGAACAGTCACAGGTGTGCCTCTGGAGTGAGGATGAGAGAGAGCCTAGAAAGAACGACCACCAAGATAATGGTTCAGGCGCCCATCCGTTGCTCAGAGCAGTCCCTCTTTCTCTCATTCTCCAACTTGGTCAAACTCTGCCACCTCTCTCTGCCTACCTGCCTGGCTCATCCCTGCCTCCAGCTCTTTGCTTTTATGGTCTGCGGTGCTTTCCTTTACTTCTTGGTCTTTCTCCAGTCTCACCCTTCAAAGCTAAGATTTAGCCCTGCCTACTTCAGAAAGGTTTCCTAAACTCTGTCAGCCAAAACTCCCCCTCTTTTTTCTATATGCCTCCTGGGTGGAGAGCCAGCAGCCCCCAGTTTGGCATTTACATGTTATGTAATGTGTTTTGAACACTTGTCAACAGGCAGCAGAGCAGAGACTGGGACTTTGAAGTCTGGTGGGTCTGGGTGTGTGTTCTAGCTATGATTCTTATGAACTGTGTCATTTGGGGTAGATGCTTTGATTTCTCTAAGTTTCCTCATCTGAACTTGAGGATGTGCCTGTCTCACAGGCGAGTTGTAAGAATCTGGTGAAATAATCGACACAAAGCACTTAGCACACGATTCCTGGCTCATAGTAAACGGCTGATACACAGCAGCTTTTGTTAACTATTTGACATGTATTATTTTATTTAATCTCGGAGAAGGCAATGACACCCCACTCCAGTACTCTTGCCTGGAAAATCCCATGGATGGAGGAGCCTGGTAGACTACAGTCCATGGGGTCACTAAGAGTTGGACACGAATGAGCGACTTCACTTTCACTTTTCACTTTCATGCATTGGAGAAGGAAATGGCAACCCACTCCAGTGTTCTTGCCTTGAGGATCCCAGGGACGCAGGAGCCTGGTGGGCTGCCATCTATGGGGTCGCACAGAGTCGGACACGACTGAAGGGACTTAGCACACTTAGCACATTTTATTTAGTCTACACCCTAGCTTTATAAGGTAGACATCATTGCCCCAAGGTCTCAGGATATGCATTCAGTGAGGCTCACTTCCAAGCCCAAGTGCCAGCTGTCCCTGCTTCCCAAGTTCAGACCCCTAGTCTCCTGCTTTTTGGTATTTTTCACAGTCTTAGCCAGAAAACTTAGCAAATGTTTATTAAATGATTCTTCCTGGCTGATTTGATGGGAACCAGGAGGGCAGGAAATAGGACCCACTCAAGCGTTCCATCCCCTTTCAGATGTCTAGCTGATCCAGCTTGTCTACAGGTCCCTGCCAGTATACTGCATACCATTCCAATACCAGGCAGGGCATGGTGCCTTATTGCACCCAGTCAGGGAGGAGGGAAACCAATTCATCCCTTGAGGGCAAATCAGTCCACTCCTTTTAATTAATGTATTTATTTTTAAATAGCAGAAAATAAACTTTGAAAAGAATAAGAAAAGTAAGGGAAATACATGCCTGGCTAATCCCCCATGACTGGGCAGCCACTGCCTAAACCCAGCTGCTGGAAAGCAAACAGGAAAGCCGGTAGCTGGCAAGCAAGTTTTGGGCGGCCTGTGGTGTTGTGAAGTGTGTGTCCTGCGAGGGACAGTGGGTGAGGGCCCTCAGGAATGGCTTACTGAACTACCCAATACCCGTGGGTGCAACTGGGGCCCTGACAAGGCTGCTGCTCTTCTTGACATTATTGTAGTCAGGATGGTTTTCACATCATCTTAGATCATGGTTTTCAGTTTTTCTCCAGCAAACTTTGGAAGCTGCCACTTCCTTCTCCAGCTGAGTCTCCTTTGGTACCAGCTGATGTTTGTGTCTGCATAGTCCTCATGCCAACTGGTTATTTAGTTTACGTCTGTGTAGACCTTGGCATTGAGCTCCAGGGACCTGTGGAAGAAGACTGCTGTGCGTGCTAGTTCTAGTGTTCACCCCGCGGCTAATGCTGCAGGAGGTGAAGGAGGTGACCCGTGCGTTCTGATTCTTTGTTTTTGCTACCAGGCCAGGGTTTGGTTTTTGCTTTGGTTTCTGTAAAACTCTTTAAAACACATGTGGAGGTGGAGCATCTTTCCCTGGAGGGAACTAAGAGGGTGCTGCTAGAAGGCCTGGAGGTACAGGAATAGATTCCCTTTGGGTGCTGGCCCAGGAGGTGGCAAGAACATGAGACAAAGTCTTTACGAATATTGTTCAGCCCATGCTGTGTGTCAGGCCCTGTAGCTGTACCTGTGGAGTCAGAATCTCTTGAGAAAAGTGACAGAAAAAAGCAACTCCCCCCGCAAAAAAAAATCTTTCTGGGATTCTGACATGCATATCCTGTTTAAAGCCCATGGATACATGCTGTCTTGTTACCATCACACTGGAACTCTTGGAGACTGAAATAATTGATGCTCAGAGAAGGAAAGAGCCAATATGCTGCCTGTTCTGTCAGTGCCTGGGGGTTTGTCTCTGGATGGGGTGGATGCTGGTTGTAGATAGGGGGGCTGCGGTGTATCCTGTATCCCTTGGCTGGGTCTGAACACAGGTGTGAGTGGCAGCAGATGAGCCTGGAGGAAGAGGAGGCCTCAGGCTCAGGGATCAGAGAGTGCTGAGGAGGCAGCATGAGGGGTACCCCACGCAGCAGGCGCTACTAGTGTGACCTCAGCCAGCGAGTTACTGATCTCTCTAAGCCTCAGCTTCCTCACCTGGAAAATGGATTGCATGAGCATCCAGATCCTAGGGCTGTGTGAAAGTTAGATGCAATTCTATCAGCAAAAGTCATTTAAGGGCTCAGACAAGCTAATTTTTCTTTCCTCACTTGCCCTCTAAAGGGATTGTTTCAAGTAGCTGCCCGGATGTTTTCCTGTATCACTGTGAAGCCACTAGAAATAAGCTGTCTCTTTCTTTCTCTTCTTTCCTTTTCCTATTGCTCACGGCAAGTGGGACCCACATCTGAGGCTGGGTTCCCAGCCCAGGGCTGCAGGGCTGGGCTATTCCTCTTTTTGGTTCCAGCATCTTCCTCTCCCAGGAAGGGCGTGGGTCCAAGGGCTGTGGGCAGCTCCTGTCACCTCAATTTGTGGAGATGCCTTGCTGCCCATGTTTGCTTTTTCTTGGCTGCCTGGGTCTCAGTGAGAGTGTGGGTGGAATTTAGTGATGATAAAGCAGCCAATTGTTGACTGCTGCTGTTAGTGGGGATTCTTTGGGTTTCAAGTGATAGAAACCCAACTTGAAAGCGCTTAAGCAAAATGGAATGCACTGGAAGGTTCTAGCAGAGGTACAGAAACTCAAAGGAGGCACTGCAGAATTCAACCCCAGAAAGAGAACAGGTGATGTCCAGCATCCCTGGACCAGCATCCCCTACTTAGTCTGAGTCGGCAGGCAGCTCCCACCTGACCCCACACAGTCCTGCATGTGATCCAAGAGGATTAGGCTTTCCCCAGGATTTTTTAGATTGGATTGACCCAGTGTGGAGTGCCTGCACACACTTTATACCTAAGAATGTGGCCAAGAAAGAAAGATACTCTGATGAACCTATCCTGAGCCCCATGCTTTTCTTTTAGGCTGCTAAGTGAGGGATGGAATGGAATCTATTATTGGGGCAAAGCTAGAAGGATGCTAGAAATATTAATAATTAAGTATAAGATGAACTTTTATTGAGTGCTTACTTTGAACCAAAAGTTAGTCTAAGCTCTTTATGTATGCTGCTGCTGCTAAGTCGCTTCAGTTGTGTCCGACGCTGTGCGACCCCATAGATGGCAGCCCACCAGGCTCCCCCATCCCTGGGATTCTCCAGGCAAGAACACTGGAGTGGGTTGCCATTTCCTTCTCCAATGCATGAAAGTGAAAAGTGAAAGGGAAGTCGCTCATTTGTGTTCGACTCTTAGCGACCCCATGGACTGCAGCCTACGAGGCTCCTCCGTCCATGGGATTTTATAGAACTTGTTTAATCTTTACAATCAACCCTATTTTATACACCAGGAAGCTGAGGCACAGAGAGTTAAAGCAATTTGCTAAGGTCACATAGCTAGCTAGTAGGAGAGCCTGGACTGAACCTAAGCAGAGAACTCCAGAGGTGCTCCTAACTGCCACCTCTGATGCAGACAATACAAGATGCAGATGCCATCTCCAGCATTTATTGTTGTTGTTTGGTTGCAAACTTTGAACTAAACACCAGGCTGTGTCCTTTATGGCATTATCTCATTTCATCTTCTGAACAGCCTTGTGGAGTAGGTGCTGACGTTATCCCCACTTTCAGATAAGAAACAGCTCGCAGAGATTATGTGACTCGCCTAGGGCCACCTGACCAAAGTGACAGAGCCGGGGTGGGAATTCAGGTTTACCTGGTTCCAGGGTCTGAGCTTGTGCCCACTTTGCTGGGCAGCCTTTGTATTCAGACATTCTCCTTGCTCTGTCAAGTGCTCCCCCGGTACTTGGGGTGAAGAGCAGTTCTGACTCAGCATCTGGCCTTCGTCCTTTGTCCCCAGAGGTTGGGGTGCGGCACACACTGCGAAGGGGCTGGCTTTGTGGTTCTGAGCTGATTTTGGTGTGTCTCACACTAACTCACACCGAAGGGTTCTTGAACAAGCCCTCAGTGCATCTAAGCTCTGGATGTCTTCATTCCTCCATTCAGCAAATACTCAGGGATTGCCTAGGGGGTGCCAGGCCCTGTTCCAAGTTCTTGAGGTTCCTCAGTGGGACTCTGACTCTATGGAAGTAGGAAGGTCCCCTGAGTCCCTCTCACATCTTTCGGGATCCATGAGGCTACTCAAGCTCACTGGAAACCTTTCCTGCACCACCTAAATCAGGCCCTCCCAGGGGCCTGGAGACTTCATACTTCTTTGTTTGGGATTGGCATGATGGCAAATATGAGAGCAGAGATTGTTTCCTCACTCTGATTGATGACAAAGGGAAACGTGTCAGGGAGCAAGTGTGGGCCTGGATTCCAGCCAGCTCCACCATGAATCCCAGGCTGCCGTGGCTGGTGCAGATTGAGACTGGGCCATCCCTCAGTTCTGCCGTCTGTGATGTGTCTGTGTTACCTGCCTCACTGGGTTGCTGGGAGGATTATCTGAAATAGCACATGCTAACCATCTGTTGTAATGCCTTCCTGTAGGTTAATCCCACTCCCTCCTCTTAACAATCACCTAGTTTCATAGGTCTGTCTAACAATCAGGGCCTCTGGATGAGGGCAGTTATAAGGGATCCTTGATGAGGAAATCACCAATTACGTCAAGTTCTTCCTTTTGCCAATGAGAAAACTGAGGCCCCTCAAGGGGAAAAAAATTGCCTTCTGATTTAGGGGTGCTAAAGGGAGCTTGAAGTGTGTTTGACTGTTGGTCATATGGAGGGTACGAGGTGGCCCTTGGAGTGCCTGGATCAAAGTGTGTGCACAGGCCCGTGTGCCCAGGCCTGACTGGTGGTTAGCCCTTGTGGACTGGTCCCAAAATGCCCACCTCCACCCAACCATGTAAAGAGTCCAAGTAAAACCTCCAAGAAGTCCTGTCTCCGACTGTTGGTCTCAGCAACATCCCACAGGGGCAGGGCTTCCATTCCTGGCATCAGGGGATTCCATGGTTCTCAAACCTGATTTTGAGAACGGTGGAATTCTGCACCAGGGTGTCCTGCTCCTCCACCCACTGTACCCAGATACTGCAGGGGAATAGAGGAGTGGAGGCCTCCTGCCCCTGACTTCTGGCTAGAGGCGGCAGCACAGAGCCTATAGCTCAGGCTGATAGAATGTGGCCAAGGCAGGCCAGTCTGTTTGTCAGCTGCCAGGGGCTGGAGAGGTGTGGCTCGATAATGTAGATGAAGACAAGGATGACTGTAACTTCTGCCCAGGTGGCTGCCATTGGGTGTGCGGGCCCATCACAGCTGTGGTGGGACAGCTCTCACCTCAGTGTGGTGGGAGAGAGACTGTGAGTACCTGTGAGCCAGGCCTGGGCTTGACAAGTGCCTTCTGCTTTCCAAGCCTCTTACTGCTGACTGTGAGGAGCCACTGAGATAAAGCATGTCTGGTCTCTAACAGTCCTCCTTCCACACATGGCCAGTGTTCAGTAAATAGTAGCTTTTCGTTCATTGATAGTCTGAGGATTTTGAACAGTGAGTCCCAAATCCCAGGCTCTAAATGCAGCCCTTGTGTACTAGAGAGAATACATATGTGTTTTTGTGGGCATTAGGCCTCCCGTCTTGCTGAGCCAAGAGTGCCTATGTCCATGGAGTGTGGGGATTGCCTCTTGTTGGTCTCAACTTTTACATATGTCTTAACGTTTGCCCTTTTGAGGTAACCTCTTAGAAACTGGGAATTGTAAATCTTTAGAATTTTTGTAACTCTAGGCTTCATTTTCCAAACAGGTGTAGAAGCAGTTTCTGCAGAAGAAAGGGGATGTAACCAAATCACTTGGAAGCCAAAATCATAGTGTTTAGGAAACTCAGCCATGATCAGATGGTCCACTTTTATGACTTCTTAGTTTATTCAGCATTTTGGACCCTTCTACCTTGGGAAATATGGCAAATTTTACATTGTTGACTTGTTACCAAGTTTTTACACCATTTTGATTACTTTCTTCATGTCTTAATCTTAGAAATTCTGGCATTTTCTGTTTCTACTGAAGCAACTAACAAAGCATTCTTGGGAGTTTCCTGGTGGTCCAATGGTTAAGAATCTGCCTTCCAATGCAGGAGATGTGGATTTGATTCCCAGTCAAGGAGCTAAGATCCTACATGCTGTGGGGCAACTAAACCCAAGTACCACAACTAGAGAGCCTGTGCACTGCAACCAGGGACCAGCCCAGCCAAAATTTAAAAAAAAAAAAAAAAAAGGCATGCTTTTCCAGATCTATCTTATTTTCTCTGCAAGCCTTTGTGTAGAGGTGTGATAAGCTTTAGGATGCCCAGAGAGTGACAGACAAAAGATAATAACAAAAGTGACATAATTCCTTTCTTCACATGAAAAACTTGGAGTGCAAAGAGACATTCACTGTCCATCTGGGACATTCTCTGTCCCAACCCTTGGGTAAAGTGTTACTACAGGGCAAAATATACAGCATGTAGGACCTTTCGGTAGGAAGAAGATTGGAAGCTGTAATGTAAGATAATATACTTGACATTCATTGTCGCACTTTGTTTTTAAAGGAAGATGGCAACCTGTGCATGGATCATCCTGGGAGGAGCTGACTTCAGTCATCACGATGCCTAAGAATCGAGTAAGTTACAGCAGTCAGTCCTTTTCTGCCATTGAGTCGCTCTTGGGGGTCTGGCTTTGGGAAGGATAGGGATGCTTGCATTCTTCTTTCAAGCCCAAGTGAATGGGACCTCTTCTGAAGAGAGAAATAGTGCCTGTCTTTGCCTACCATGTCCAAGGCTGCACAGCCCTCTTATGCTGTCAGAGAAGGGACGGTGGCAGGTATTGAGACTGAGTTGTGTTTGGGGACATGAAAAACCTGTGTGACTCAGTGGACTTCGGGTGGATGGAATCTCTGTTCCTCTTTCCCTAAGTAATAGCAGCAGCTCAGCTATCCTGACTCCTCTCCCAGCTCTGATGATGTTTCTGCCTCCTGCTGGGCCAGGTCTGTGCCAAGAAAAGAATCTGGCTGGGCAGCTTCTGCAGGGAGTGACTTCAGAGCAGGGTAGACCATTTGTCCAAGAATTGGAAATGTGATCACAGCATCTTCCTCTGCTTGGGTTCCATTCTAAGGAGAGCAAATCTGTTCACAACTTTCTGTAGATTCAGCAGGTGCATGGAGGCTTAGTGTCCGGAAGGCTTGCTGTAGGTGAACATCAGTAATAACTTGTTTGGTGTCGTTACCCTCGTGAACTGCATAAGAGCCTCCACACTGTTCTCCTGGCTCCACTCTCTGTCCCCCTGCTCTGTCCTCTTCAAGGCTGCCTTTGACCTTCTTCGGGGACATGTCTGCCCATCCCTCTCTCGATGGCCTTCGAGGCCACCTCTGGTCACTTTCCACACTCATTATCTGCCTCTCCTCTCTGCCCTGGCTCCTGTCCCACCATTCCTGGAACAGGTCTACACATCTGGGACACACCTTCCCTCTTGAGAAGCATCCCTCACTCTCCCGAGCAAAGCTGGGGCCTCCTCCTCCTTGCCACTCCTGCAGTACTTTGTTCAGACCTCAGGTGTGTCATCAGCTGAGTTGAGTTTTGTCCAGCTGTCCATCTTCCCCATTAGCTGTAGGAGCCTCGACAGCAAGGACCTGTCCTCCAACATTCCTGTCTGAGCTGGGCAGCACCAGGGCTGGGCACATGGCAAGGGGGTGATACTGTTGACTCAAGGTCAGGTCCTGAGATTTCTTCAGGGCTTGATGGCTCACGAAGCCCTATCTTCTGTCTCGTGGGGGCCTTGTAACCTGGGAGGGGTTTATTTTACAGACGTGGAGATTGAGGACTGAGCCATCAGACTGTAGGCTGTTAAGCTCCAGGACCCACATTGCCTGTGAACCGGGCTAGTCTGGTTTCTGCAAGCAAAATTTATAATTAGAGAGAACCCAAGAGGTTATTTAGAGCAAACCCCTCATTACTTGATAGGGAAACTGAGGCTTGGTCTGAGGATATTTTCTCAAGATTACATAACCAACTGCTGTCCAATGGAGAATTTGGAGGCAGGCCCTAGATTTCCAGTCTAGCTTTCTCTCCACATTCCCTCCTTCCTCTGCCTCCCTTTTGTGTATAGCCATTGGAGAATGTTTGGGGGCCATCAATCTATATTTCAGTTCAGTTCAGTCACTCAGTCGTGTCCGACTCTTTGTGACCCCATGAACCGCAGCACACCAGGCCTCCCTGTCCATCACCAACTCCCGGAGTTTACCCAAACTCATGTCCATTGAGTCGGTGATGCCATCTAACCATCTCATCCAGGAGGGTAAAGAACTTACAGAATACCCAGAGTTAGAGGGAAGGTAGACATGAGTAAAACTGGCCCTGCCTCCAAGAGTTTCACTGGGGTTGTGAGACCAGGGGCAGAGACAGGGACTGAAGAACCTGGTGGAGAGAGGATGGGGGACGGGTGAGCCTGGAGCAGGGCGGAGGCCTTGTGGAAGGGCAGCTGGCAGGCATGGCCTAGTGGGCACTGAGGACCCATGGGTGCGGATGGCAATGGTTAGGTTATGGTTAGGGTTATTGCAGGGGAGTCCACATTGACATCCCAAGCAGCAGCATGAGGAGAGGACCAAGGAGAAAGCTGCTCTAAGTTGTTCTGGTTCTTAGTGTCTGGGCAGAGAGGTCCTGACTAGCCAGCCTGCTGTGACTTGAGAATCCCTCCTGTTTCCTGGAGACACACAGAATGTAGAGGGGGCACACAGAGGAGGGTCAAACGACCAGTGGACAGAGAATTCCATCATTGTCTGAGATGTATATGGGAGGGAAGCGTGTGAATATCTGGCTGGCTTACTCCTACTGTGCTCAACTGAATTTTTGGTTTGTTTCTGACTGACCACACTTCCAGTTGGTCTTCACCCCCATCTCAGTTTTAGGGCTCTCCTGAAACATTCCTTTGGTTCAAGCATGATACAGGGCCAGGTAGGTCCTGCTCTTTCCAGTTTTACCCTGCCCCCTCTTGCAACTTCCTGGGCATGCAGACTGGCAGCCTGGGACTGACTGCAGGCTCCATCTCCACTGGCAGGTTGAAACATACACTTTGCCCAAATTACAGAGAATATGGTGTTTGCCAAATAGGTACCTTGGGTTGTTTTCCAAAACATGACTAGGTTATAAACTTCCACAGGGAAAGGGTGCAGTGTTACATCATTATTGTTTACACCCTAGGTTTACATTATACTCCATTTCATCAGGACCATTTCATCTTTATAAAAAGGCAGGTGGATTTACTCCCACTTTGCAGATGAGGAATTTGACTTAGACAAGCTGTGACGTGCCCTGCATTAATGTAGCTGCCTATGGGCTGAACTGGGCCATAGCCCAGGCCTCCTGTTTATAAATTCCCTCATCTTTCTACTCTTCTAAGCTTCAACCATATGCAAATTTCTGAAGGACCAAGGACATAAGAGGAACTCAATAAATATTTGTTGAATGAGTGAACTTTGGTTATTTCCTTTTTTAGGGGGTAGGTCACTCTTAACCGTAAATGGATCCTCTTTGGCAGCAAAGGAAACACTACCCTGTGAAGTATTTGCATTTCTTACCATGATAAGAAACCAGTGAGTTCTCTTCTCACCCAGCCTCACCTCCAGGAACTGGGTCACCCACACTGAATAATTAATTCCTTGAGTCTTTCGCTTGGAGCTTCCTCCTCCTGATGCTGAGATGATCTGACCAGCACTCATCTGACCACCAGAGGCAGAGCCTCTTGTTTGTCGTCATCAACCCTCAGGTGACCCGTCTAATTGCTTATGGGGAATACTCTTGCCTAATCAGGTCAGACTTCCAGTGGTTAAATTTGATTTCCTCCTGCCCTTCTTCCCCATCAACCTCCCCTAGATGGAAAGAGAGAGATTTCTGTGGGTTATCTTAGGTAATTAGGCCCACCTCTCCTTTCTCACTCTCCCTCTGGACTCCCCAGAATTTTCTGGTGAGGGCTGGAGAAAGAACAGTAGCCCATGTCCGGGATGAGAAGGAACACATGGGGTGGGGGTAGGGGGCAGTTATCAAAATATCTGCTGGGCCTGCTCTTTCCCTGAGTGACACTTGGGTCATGTTGCTTGGCATCTGCAGAGGATCCAGCTGGCCTCATTAGAGCAACCTAATTAGATCTCGAGGTCAACAGAGTCGAGTGGAAAAAAAGAGCGGGCTGAGGCCCAGAGACCCACGACCTGGTGCTGGTTGTTCACGGCTTAGCCACGTGGCCATGGGCCAGCCACAGAACTTCACCTGCCCTCAGATTTCTTATTAAGGAAGTGAGGGAGGTGCAGAGGGTTGTGGCATCTTACAGGAGCCTTCTAGACTCCTGTGTCCCCAGTGGCCACTCTGCTTCTCCTCATGATCAGCACCGACTTCTCCTACAGGTTGCCACCTCCTCTGCTTGTTTCTGTAGGCATTTTTTTTTTTCTTGGACTCTGAGGCATTGCCACCTCTCCTCTGCCCCACCCTGAGATATGCCTGAGCGCAGATAAGAACTGCCTGTTGTTGCCCTAGACTCCAGCCAAGCAACCTGGAAGAAATGTCTAACCTTTCAAAAGCATGTTGGGACCTAGGGCATTCAGGTTGGTATAGGAGATGAGTGGGATTAATCCTCAGTGGAGCAAGTCAGGTCAGGTGACTAGAGCTTTTTGGGATACAAGAGATCTTGACGCCCCAAGGCATCTGTCCAGTTGTTTGACCAAAGGGTAGTCGATGTGTTCGTAAAAACATGGCTCCAAGCTTATCATCATCTTCCCTGGCCAGGGTCTGTGGTCAGAGGGGACCAGACACTCTGGAGTAGAAAAGGTGATGGTGTTGGTGGAAGGCTGCTCAGGGGGAGCTAAGAGATGTCTCAGACAAACAACTAACACACAAAAAGGCCAGGGTTGGGAGGATGGATCTGTCTCTAAGGTTGATAATCTTCAGGTATGAAAGCTGAAAAGAACCTACAGGTCATCTGATCTATTTCTCTGATTTTATGGGTGAAGAAACTGAAGCAGAGAGACATGACTTAACCAGACCCAGAAAGCAAGCTAAAGATGGATCCGAGATGCAAGCCAAGTCTCCTGATTCCTAGCCTTGGAATCATAAACCTGATACAAAGTGGCTCTTTCCCCAGCACCACATTGCCTCCTATCTGTGGGTTTAGCCACCACCCTTCCCACTCCGCTCCTTGACCCTGAGCTTGATTGTCTAAGGTGTCAGCAGGGCCCCACTGCTCCCACCTCCTTGTTTATTGAGGCCTAATAAAACCTGGGTGTGACATCACAGCACAGCTGAGACTACTCTCATGTGTGGGCTATTTGACTTGTACTTAGGGACTTAACATTGTTGGGTCATCAGTATTCTGTTTTATGTGGGTCTTGGGGTGAAAGATTAATGCAAGACAGGAAACGAAGGACCTGATGGCCCAGCCTCAACAATAGTGGATTCGAGTGGGTTTACCATTCAGATAAAAATCAGCTTTGTTGCTAAGCACGCCTCGTTCTGAGACTCTAAAGCTGAGGACATGGATCAAGTGCAGCCTGTACCGTCCCTTGCTCTTGACAGAGTGCACTTAGGGTTAGAGGCTGTCTGCCCGGTCGCCGTGTTGCTGGCATGTGAACCAGAACGGAAGTCATTCACTTTTTTCTAGAGAGATTCATTTGTCTCAGCACTTCCTGCTGAGCTCAAGAAAATGTATCAAGAACTCTTTCCAGTGAGCAGGCACTGGGTTTATAGACTTGACCTTGTTTTTCCTCACCATGGTTCTCTGAGAGAAGTGAGCATGGCTGTTTGTTGTATTGAGGAGCAAACAGGCAGATAACAGGCTAAGTAACTTGCCCACGTCCCATAGAGGCCAGGGTTCAGAGGCAGGGGGTCTGATCTTAAATCTTTTTTCACTCCACATTTCACACAGCCTCTCTTTGCATGGAGAAAAGAGAGCTGGGCCAAGTGGACCGGGCATTGGTGGAGGTATCGAGCATTCATGGTGGGACTTCTGAATGCTGAGTGTCAGGCTCTGGTCTTGGCTGTGAGGGTGTAAGGGTGAGTAAGACCTGGTTCCTTTATTCCCAGAAGTTCATGGCCTGACCTGGAGGCAGGACTGATGTGTATGGAGTCACAGCCATCAGTCTAAGCTCTGTCATAACGAGTCACACACCAAATGCCCTGAAAGAACCGAGGGGAGAGTGACACATGGGGAGCATGGCCCCAGGCATGGGCTCTGGGACTTGGGTGTTGAGGGATGAGCAGGAGACCTCCAGGCAGAGACTTTGCCGAGCGAACCATGTGGTGGTATGAAGGCTTGATTCGGTACCTGGAAGTGAGGAGGAGTCATGGGCATGTTTTCTTCTCAACTGACGTAGAAGGAGTGGAACTTTCAGTTGGGAGATAAGCTGGGGGAGGAGGGGTTTAGAACTAGACCGTTAAGGGCTAATTGTGTGAGAGCTGTTGAAAGAAACATCAGTCAGAGCCAGCAAAGATTCTCCAGATATGTATTATCTAGGTAGCTGAAGTACCCTTCCCTGCAGAAATGTGCATGAGCTCGTATTCAGACAGTTTACGCCCATTTTCCACATTTTGTGTCTCACGCACCAGTGGAGGTGTTTATTGATGGTGCTAAGGCATCGGAGCCGGCCGGGCCATGCTGACGGTTCATATTTAAAATGTCTCGGATTCCTCTTGCCAAATAAGCTGATAGCAGACACCCTTATGAATTCATGTGCAGACTTTCTCCCCAGGGACTATTCTGCATTCCAAACCCGGCCACACAATCATTCTGTAGGAGCTAGGGGTGTGGGGTGAGAAGGCTACTTAAAGATCAACGAAAATATATAGCTGTTTTTAAGGACAATATTTACAGGGCAAGAGTATCTAGGAAATGGATCATTTGCCATGAGAGTGAGCCAGATGCTTTTAAAAATTCCAACCCTTTCGAGTGGGAAGGGTCGTGGGGAAGAGAGAGAGCCTTCCAGGAACTCTTATCTGTCTCCTCTCTGATGAGGTCCTTGCTGATGTCTGCCCCCAGCAAATCCATTCCGGAAGCAGATCTTTGAGCCTGATGTACCCTTCTGGGAGGGGAGGAAAGCAAAAACCCAGACAGCAATCTGGGGTCCACAGCTTCCCGGTCTCAGATCACAGTCCATCTTTTGTGACCTCCTGTGTTTCATTTTTTTATAAGAAAAGAGAAAATCCTTTCTGGGACGATGGCTGCTTTAGTGAATATGTTTTTCAGAACATAAGCCCAAACACCGAGAGAAGAGTCCAGCATCTTCATTCAGCCAACCAAGTTTATTATGTCAAAATGGTGGGAGACTGTCTCCTGAACGTTAACAGAAAATTCACCAGCTCGGTCATACCTTCTGCTGTCCTTTCTGGGGCAGCTCTCTGGTGGAGTGTGAGTCAGAGAGGGGTGTTTTAACTCACTGAGTGGACAATGACCAAGCTGGCAGTCACTGGTCCTGGAGTGCTTCTGCCAACATCTCTGAGCTCACAGAAATGTGGCCTCTGAGTGTCACCTGGAGAGCTGGCTGTCCCTCCCTCAGAGCTCTGCGCCCCTCACACAGGCCCGTGTCGCCCTCCACATCAGCCTCTTGGCAGCTACCAGCAGTGCAGCACAACTTACCAAGCTAATCATCTCCTCAGAAGTGGGGTCAGCAGTTGAGTGTATTTTAGGGACTGGTTCCATCCTGTCTTATCAGAGAGGCCTTTCTGCATTTGCTGTCTGAAACCCTGAATGGTTTTAAAGAGCTTTTGTAAAAATAGTTCATAGGCGACTTTAGTTCCTCTGCACAGTAAGGACGTGGCCCAAACTTTCTCTCTCTCTTCTGCTCAGAGGTCTGAACTGCCCCCTGGTGAGGGCGCATTGAATGTGGGCACAGAGCCCCTTGGGCAGGTCTGGAGAAGGGGAGACAGCACTGCTCGGGGCTATCTTGACCTGTCATTGTCTGACCTGCTCACTTCCCAGACGCTGCATCTAAGGACTGTTAAGCTGTGTTCATTTAGCACATTGCCTGGCACAGGGTAGCCAGTGTCTGTGGGATGAATGCGGGAACAAATACACTACCAGCAAGAAAACCATCCAGTTTTCCAGCAGAAGCCAAGAGAAGTGAGCAGCTCCCAGGCTGAGTGGCCCGAGTACTCTCCACAGCCCAGCACACACTCCAGGAAAGATCCCTTTGGTCCTGGGTACAAAGGGATGTACAGATCTCCTATCTCCTGGGTTGGGTCTAGAGGGAGGGTCAGAAGAACTTTGATCCACATCCAGAAATTCCCCCACTCAAGACTGTGAGTCCTATTTCCAGGGATTCAGATAAGCACAACACACCAACAAAGAGCAGTGACAGCAGCAAGGCATGGGAACGTGGGCCCAGCACAAGCAGCGTGCAGCCCATCCTGCTGGCTTCCCCAGCTTGCCCAGCCCACTGCCCTCCCCCCGCAACTGCTCCCTTGGCTGAGCATCCCATGCTTGGATACGTCTTCCAGGAGCCTCCCGTTGGGCATCTGTGTTTTGTCAGCCTGCTTCTCTACAGCACAGGGCTTTTCACCTTTACATCTCAGGTCCCAGCTTCCCAAGTATGTTGACAAGTAGGTTTTGAACAATCCATTAGGCCTTTCTGACTCAGGCAGGGCTCACCTGCCCTGGCAGGTGCACACACCTGCTCGTAAAGGCTGACTGTAGTTCACAGGCCCTTGTGTGGAGACTGAGGTAATTGGCATGGCCAGCTGAACTGCCAGCTGGGTGGACACCTCAGTGGAAGAAACAGGCAAGCACCCCCTCCCCTGCCCCAGGCACACCTGCTCAGAGGCCGCCCGACCGTCAAGATCTAGGGAGGTATTATTTATATTGCTAATAACATTAATGACAATATAAACAACAAAGCAAGTGTAATGGCAGATCAGGAAATTAATCCTGAAATTAAAGGTCTATAACTCAAATGGAAATGTTGGAAGCCCTTTGAGTGAACTCTAAAGATGGTGGGTATAGTGTGAGCTGTTCCATTCCTCCCGAAATAAATTTTTACTAGTAAATATTCATTCAACAAAATGTACTAATTACCTACTAGGAGCAGACACCACACTGGCACCAAAGTTAAAAAGATAAAAATCAGTAGACAATTCATTAATGGATAAATTAGTCCAAAGGGACATAATACAAAAAGTTGAATTATTGCTTAAATATTAATTGAAAGTCAGTGGCATACTTAGAACTGAGCTGAATACTCTGGGAAATAGAAAAGAAACAAAAGACATTGGCCTTTTCCTATATAATGTAAGAGCTATAACGTTAAGTTATACATTAATTGTCTAGACAAGATTAATGCACAAAGCTGTTGGGTTCAAGGTTGTAACTGTCTTTCTCTAGAAATTACTGAATGGTAGTTGCCCAGAAGCTAGGGAGACAGAGCTTGTTCCCCTGATGTCCAGAGTGCCTAGCAGGTTTCCCCTTGGACCTGTATGTGTATGGGAGTGGGCCCAGGAAGCTGTATTTTGGGATACTGCCTGATAAATCTTCTGGTATGCAACTAGTTTTGGTGACCTCTGGCAGAGAGTCTGGAAATTAGAAGAATGCATGAAAAAGAAAGCTATGACAAACCTAGATAGTGTGTTAAAAAGCAAAGACATCACTTTGCTGACAAAGGTCCATATAGTCAAAGCTATGTGGTCTTTCTAGTAGTCCTGTACGGATGTGAGATCTGGAAAATAAAGAAGGCAGAGTGTCAAAAAATTGATGCTTTTGAACTGTGGTGTTGGAGAAGACTCTTGAGAGTCCCTTGGAAAGCAAGGAGATCAAACCAATCAATCTTAAAGGTAATCAACCCCAAACGCTCTTTGGAAAGACTGACACTCCAGTACTTTGACGTTAGTCTTTGGAAAGACTGACGCTCCAGTACTTTGGCCATGTGATGAGCTGACTCATTGGAAAAGACCCTGATGCTGGGAAAGATAGAAGGCAGAAGGAGAAGAGGATGAGATGATTGGATGACATCACCAATGCAATGGTCATGAACTTGGGCAAACTCTGGGAGATGGTGAGGGACAGGGAAGTCTGGCGTGCTGCAGTCACAAAGAGCCAGACACAACTTGGCGACTGAACAACAACTTGGGAAAGAAAAGTCAGTATGGGATGGGGAAGCTTTTGTTCCTGAAAGCTCCAGCCCATCCCTCAAGATCCAGCTCTGGCACCACTTCTACTGTGGGCCTCTCTCCAGGCCACACAAGGGTCATTCCATCTCCCATCTCTGTGTCCACACATCTTGCTGCCCATCTCTGTGTAACTCTTACCTATAATCATTATTTAAAATTGATTCCTTGAATGGACTGTGATGATAGCATTCTATTAGTACTATGGGGCCTGACTTTGCTTCAGATGATGGGTAAGATTTGAGCAGGGGTGGGAGGAAGAAGACCGAGACTGGATGTGAAGCATCAAATAGCCCAGCCTGTCTGATGCAGCCACAGCGGAGCCCTAATACCTTTGGGAACTGAGCCTAATGAGGAAATGGGAGCTGCATGGAGTAGGCTGATGAGACCATCAGGGGAGTTGGGACTTACACAGTGGGGTATAGGAAGCACTGAGAGCTTTATGAGCAGAGCAGGGTGGTGCTGGTCAGATGGAAAGGGGAAGATGGGGAGTGGAGGCTAGTTAGGAGGCTTCCATGATAATTCTGGTGGTGGTTAGAGAGAAAGGGATGTCACAGTTCATGTCACCATGTTACCTAAATGTTGTGGCTGCTCTCGATTGGGTTTTTCCAACAAGAAGTGGTTACTGAGCATCTACTATTGCCAGAGGCACAGGTGCCTGGCCCTAGATGTGCAATCTCTGGCATCAGACAGTTCACAGTCCATTGAGGCAGGCAGACCCAAAAGCAGTTCACGCAATAGTCTGTTTGCAATGATCACTGGAACCTCCATGCAGCACAGCGTGGGAAAACAAGGTGTGGGGAAGCCAAGGGAAGACTTCAAAGAACAGTGCAGCCAAGGATACTGCCTAGCCTGGCGTCACTGAGTTTCATCCTCATGTAATGCAGTGGGATCAGGACTGTTATTATCTCCATTTTATGGATGAGGAAACTGAGGTTCAAAGAAGTTAGGTGACTCATCCAGGCTCACACACATAGTAAGTGATGGGGCAGGTTTACAATAAGTCTGCTTGACTCCAGAATCCACCCTGGGACCCCTCCAACATTCTGCTGCCTTTAATGTTTCAGTCCTAAAGCCAACTGGGTTTTTACCAAGTGAACAGAGTCTGGATAAACTTTCTGGATGGAGCGACCAGCATAAGCAAAGGTGAAAGGAGGGTAGCCTGAAAGATTTCAGTTTGTCAGGAAGCTGCAGATGGCTCAGTAAGTCTGGACTTGGAGGGGACGGGGACATGGTGAGGAGACAGGCTGGAGAGGCAAGGGACAAAGCATGAAGGGGGCTTTTGTCTTGCTCTGCTAAGAGGTTTGGTTCTCACCCTGAAGACAGTCAAGGAGCTGATGAAGGATTTGAAATAGGAACAGGACCTGACCAAGTGTGCATTTCTGGTGGAACGATCTCTCTGGCAGCAACTCAAGAGAGAGGCTGGTGGATTGGAGGGAGCAAGCAGGAAAGGTGTTTATGAGGAGTTTCTGAGAGTTCAGGTGACTGGCTGGCTCCTCAAGATGAGGGAAAGGGAACAGAGAAAGTGACTCCAGAGGTTTGGTGTGAGAGTCTGAGTGCAGATGATGCCATTCACTGAGGATGGGGATGCAGGGAGGTGAGGGCAGAAGGAAAACTGACCACATGTGAGGTCTCTGTAAGATAGTCAGGGGGAGTGTGTAACTGGCAGTTGAATACAACCCTGGAAAGCAGCTCGAGGTTCACAGTGGGTCATCAGGATGTAAAGTGTGCTGTATCTGTGGGAGTGTTGAGAATGAGAGGGGTGGTAAAGATCAGAACCTTGGGAGATTTCAGGAACATTCAGAGAGAGATGTGTCTGCAATAGACTGAAGATGGGAGAGACCATGAGCAAGATAAGGTCCGATAGGTGACAGTTGGATTTAGTGACAGAGTTGATGTTGACCTTGGGTGTGATGCCTGGAGTGGGCTATGTGTATGAGTGGGAATGAGATTCTGAAAGATTTGAGGGTGAATGAGGTGAGGAAGTGGATATTACCAGGCTAGACTCTACTACAGAAGGAACCTAGGCTGTGAAGGGAAGAGGGGAGGGTACCATTTTGTTTTGTCCAATAAGAGCAAGTATAGATCAAACTTGCGTTGAATTTGTGCACATTTTGGAGACTGACTTCACACTGATAATTCACACCTCAAAAAAAGAACAAAAAAAATTTGTCAGGTGATGAATTCTTCTTTTTTCTCTATTTGGTTTGAAAAATGTGGTCACTTGGCAAGGGCCTTTGGAAGAAAGACTTCATAAGACATGGTTGGGCTTCGAGCTTCCGGAGCCGGGACTGCTCTGCGGTCTTCCTGGGCTCCTGGGTACGGTGTGTGTAGAGCGAGCAGGTGTTGTTGAGAAATCCTTTTCAAGTTCACTTTTCCATGACTTCTGTGCCTCCTCCCTAGCATTCTTCTCTATTCTCCAGACTAATTACTAGGGTTGCATTTCCTGAGGGCTGAACTCACCTGTCCAGGCACAGAGGCTCACCTGGGAAATGACTTTAATGGTGTGCTAGGCAAAGACTTGGTGGAAAATATACTTTAACTGTCCCATCTCAGCTTAAGGTAGATTAAAGGGAGATGATCGCCCTTACCATCTATGTGAACATGCCCCAGTTTCTGCTGCAGTTTGGCTTGGGCTCCCTCTGGGTGGTGGGAGTTGTCCCTGGGCAGTGGGCGGGAGTGATGCTAAATAAGCACACCCAAGCCCACCATGTGAGAGGCACCTTCATCCGGTTCTCACAGATGTTTGTGACCGGCTCAAGGGAGTGCTGGAGGACTCAGAAGTCCACATTCTTTCGACTGCACCACATGGGCTTCTAGGCACTCAGGACCTGAGGGCTCAGGGTTGTTGAAACCAGGGAAATGACTAGCCTATCCATCCCAATCTCGAGTCTTATTACAGGGAAGGATGTGGATTCTCACCATAGGGTATATATGTGTGGGGAGAGGTGCTTAGGTGAGGGGCGGTCAGCCGTATTTCTGGGCGGGTCAAGTGACTTTTCCAGGGTATAGAGAGCCTAATGAAAGGGAAGATAGAAAATGCCAGAAATAGTTGTTTGGAAGTCAGCCTAAAATAGTGTTGGTGACAAGAGGGACGTTAATGCCCATGTGATCAACCTTCTTACTGGGAGAGGGTTCTTTCTAACCCAGGCTAAATTTGACATACCCACTATACTATGGTTTACCTACTGGATTCGTTGATACTTCCTGCCTAATAGATATAGCCTTGATTCTCAGCGTCTTCACATGCTTAGGTTTATTTCTCACTTATGTGAGGTCCAAATGTTCTTGGTGTAGAGGGCTTTCCTCCCAGTGGGCATCAGGGGGCCTAGCTCCTCCTCCTGTGGCCTTGCCATCTTGCGCATGTGATTTCCAAGGCTGCTGCACCCTGACAGAGGTGGAAAGAGCCCGGAGGATCGCCATGAGAGGTTCTCATGGGTTGGTCCTAGAAGCTGTGTGCATCACTTCTGCTCACCTTCCATCACCTTGAACTGGTCATGTGGGCTCACACAGCTGCAAGGAAGGGCCCAGGAGGAAGGAGAAATATATCTGGTGATCAGCTGGCCTATCTCTGCCACACCCACCCAGGGTAGAAAGTCACTCCTCAGCTGACATTTTATTGTATTCATCACTGTTATCCGAAACTGCATCGAGATCTCATTACGAGAGATCCTGGCATTTGGAGTTTGATGAAAGAGGGGAGTATCATGAACCAAAGTCTAGACCAGAGACTGTGTCCCTGATACGGTGTGTGAGGCAGAACTTGGATCCCTCCATGCATTTTGTGTGGGAACAGTATGGGATGGTGGTCATGGATGTGGGCTCTGAACTCGGGCTATAGGACTTCAAGGCATAGCTTCTGTACTTCTGGCTATGTGACTTTGCCAAGTTGCAAACTTTTCTACTTCTTTGAAAAGTAGGGATAATAAATAGTGTCTCATGATGCCTTGACTTCTTACAATGATTAACTTCTTTAATACATAGAAAGCTTTACCATATTGCCTAAAACTTTATAGATGATCATTAAATGTCAACAATTATTATGTTCCCAAGGATTGAACATTGTTCATTCATTTTGCACATACTGTATAGGAAGGGTCTTGTGCTGGGAACTGGGAGTAGGGAAGTGAAAAATTAAGTTCAGCACAGAAAGACTTACTGTGACTGCTCCAAGTACAGGTGCTGTGGAAGGGATCCATTCCATTTGGGGAAGGGGTCAGGGTTAGGGAGCTGGGGAGTATCTAGAGGAAAAGAGCCTTGAAGAAAGATTAGGAGTTAGTGGGGTAGGGATTAGTTCACATCCGTGTGCTTTGCTTAAGAACAGTAAGGATGGTATATGGTATGTCAGACATACTGTTTTTTTCAAATTGGCAAGCTTCTTTGCCTTGCAGCAAGATTCTGCTAACATGACAAGGATTCATACCCAGTGTCCCTGAAATTGATGTTAGTCAATGAAAAATGTGTAAAGCTCTGACTTTGAGAGACAGAAGTCTCATCTAGTTGCATAGCCATTGTCTCCCCTCATTTGGGCCCGATGGCATGTCCACCAGATCTGAACTGATCTACATGGGCCCTCAGGGAGTCTTTAGGGAATCTGTGTGCTGCAGGGAAGAATGCTCCCTGCTTTCAAGGAACGAAGTCTGCTGACTGTTCTGTCCAGGTCCTGTTAGAACACAGGAGTGTTCTCCCCAGGCAAGGGATGGTGGGCTCTGGGAGCTAAGACCAGGGAGCCCTCACCCAGCCTTCTCTGAGATGTTGATGCCGATTTTACAGGTGCTGAAGGGGCAGGGGGTGACAGTGGTGATGGTGTCCCCAGGGAAGGCAGAATAAGAGATAAATTTTGGAATTTGGCAGGGCTGAACTTCCAAAGGCTTCCTGGAGTCAAATGAGGTTTGGAAGGAAGACTGAAAGCTGTCTACATGACTTACAAAAACAACAACAACAAGAAATTATGCCACTGAGCCAAATAGAAAACAACAGGATTCTTTCACTGTTTATTACATTTTAACTCAAAAATATTTTTTAAAAAAGGTTCGTTGTTAATTAGGCCACAGATTCTGTACTCTGGCCTTGGGCAGCTCCTACTAGAAGGTGGTGATAGTTGTTTGTTTTTTAATGGATTTTATTTTTTTATTGTGGGAGAATATACATGACAAAATTTGCCACTGTGGCCATTTTTAAATGTTAGAATTCCGTGGCTTCACATGGTTGTACAATGATCACCACCTTCTACCTCTAGAACTTTTTCATCATCTCAAATTGAAGCTCTGTCCCCATTAAACCATAACTCCCGTTTCCCTCTTTCCCCAGCCCCCGGTAACCACCCTTCTACTTTCTGCGTTTATGAATTTGCATATCCTAGGTACCTCCCACCATTAGTTTTGAGAAAGGCTAGACTCCTGAAATGGAGAAGGCAATAGCACCCTACTCCAGTACTCTTGCCTGGAAAATCCCATGGCTGGCAGAGCCTGATAGGCTGCAGTCCATGGGGTTGCTAAGAGTCAGACACGACTGAGTGACTTCCCTTTTGCTTTTCACTTTCATGCATTGGAGAAGGAAATGGCAACCCACTCCAGTGTTCTTGCCTGGAGAATCTCAGGGACCGGGGAGCCTGGTGGGCTTCGTCTATGGGGTCACACAGAGTCGGACACGACTGAAGCGACTTAGCAGCAGCAGGTACCTCCCACCATTAGTTTTGAGAAAGGATGGGCACCCCACTCCAGTACTCCTGCCTGGAAAATCCCATGGACGGAGGAGCCTGGTGGGCTGCAGTCCATGGGGTCGCTGAGGGTCGGACATGACTGAGCGACTTCACTTTCACTTTTCACTTTCATGCATTGGAGAAGGAAATGGCAACCCACTCCAGTGTTCTTGTCTGGAGAATCCCAGGGAAGGGGAGCCTGGTGGGCTGTCGTCTATGGGGTCGCACAGAGTAGGACATGACTGAAGTGACTTAGCAGCAGCAGCAGACTCCTGAAATGGAGAAAGCAATGGCACCCCACTCCAGTACTCTTGCCTGGAAAATCCCATGGATGGAGGAGCCTGGTAGGCTGCCATCTATGGGGTCGCACAGAGTTGGACACGACTGAAGTGACTTACCAGCAGCAGTAGCAGCAGAAGACTCCTGAAAACTGGAATTTGCACTTCACAGTCCTCCCAGGCAGCCAGTGTGTGATGAAGGTGACTCAGAGCATATGCAGAACAGGCTGCTGAGTTTTTGTTGGTGAAATAGACTTGCTGTATGTGGTGAGATGTGTGTTGTTTTGTCAGCTCCTGGACTGCAACCTAGGGCTTCTCAGGTGGCACTAATGGTAAAGAACCCACCTGCTAATGCAGGAGACCTAACAAACACTGGTTCGATCCCTCGGTCGAGAAGTTCTCCTGGAGAAGGAAATGGCAACCCACTCCAGTATTCTTACCTGGAGAATCCCATGGATAAAGGAGCCTGGTGGACTACAGTCCATAGGGTCACAAAGAGTCGGATACGACTGAGTGACTGAGCACATGGACTGTAAGCAGGGAAGCAGGTGTCTGTCTTGCGGGGTGTGGCTGGTCAGGGGTCTGTGGACACAGCTGAGACTGTCAGAGGTACTGTTTTCCCCCTACCCCAGCATGGCTCTTTGGAAGGGCCTGCCTCACTGGACTTGAAGGTCTGTGATCCAGAGAGCAGAAGTGTGAGAGGAATGCAACCTAGGGGACCTTGTCCCTCACCTGTTGCAATATAAGCCCCTTCATTAAATTAGCAGTGTCAGGACTTCTTACAGGAAGGCTCTTTGTTTTCTGGAGAAAAACGGCACTGCTAGTATGACTGGAGTTGGATTGGCCAGAGGAAGGGAAGATACATGAGATGAAGATAGTCTAGCCAGGGAGAGAAGACTCCAGGACTTGGGATGCATATATAGGAGGGAGTTATAAAAGCTGTATGTGCTTCCAGTGGGGAATCTGGGAAATACAGAAAAGTATAGAGCTACAAATAAATCAACCGAAATACCATCACACACACACACACACACACACACACACACACAACATGGCCAGGGATCATGTTTGCCTTGATTCCTTTCTCCTCTGGATATTACTCTAAGGAGTTGGAATCGTTGAGCACCTTAATCTGTATCCTGCTCTTTTCACCATGATTTAGGGCATAAGCATTTTCCCCAAGGATTAAATGTCTTCATAAATATTAGTTTTAAAGGACTGCCTAATACGTTATTGTTTGGTTGCACCATAACTTAAGAAGCCACACCCCGTGTGACATTTGCAGGCTCTCGGAGCCTGAAAGAACTTCAGAGACTACAGAACTCACCCTGTTTAATTTATACAGCGACTTCAGAAAAGGCAGGTTGTATTATTAACATTTCCATCATCATGGCTCATGTCAGTTGGTGACTAAGAGCGTGGATTTGGAAGTGAGGTAGAACTGAGCTCCTTTACAGCATGCCCATTCAGTACTTGGCATATGAAGGGGGTTGCTTGCCCCTCGGAATCTCCTTCTCTTTTGTCAAACAGGGATGGATAAATGAAATCACGGATGTAAAAGATCTGGAACAGGGTCTGGCACCGGGTGAGCAGCTGAGCAGTGCAGTTGTTGCGTTCTGATGAGGCTCAGTCTCCTCATGCCCAGGCCCAAGTTTTGCCTGCCTCAAAGGCTTTGCTTCTCCTAGAGGTTCATACAGATGGGCTTAGCAGTACAAGCAGAGATGGGGGGCACTGGCCAGAAATCATTATGGAAAAATTTTTAAATTTGTATGTGTTTGTGTGCACCCATGTGTACATACACACATATACACAATACACATACATGCATATATAAACATTTATGCACATACTAATATATATGCATATATTAGCATGAACACATGCGTATACATACAGTAACCACACATGGCAAACTTATACTTGCCTTGCAGGAAAGTGAGATGATCAAGTTCTGGAATCACCACCTACCCTCAAAGTCCTTGCTTCTTGTAGAGTAGATACAGAGGGAGAGCAAGAGAGTCACCATACCCTCTAGACTTCCTGGCACTTTGACTGGTCAGCATATAGCTCTCTGACTCATGGGGGTGGGGTTGGGGGGGTTGACCTAGGTCATCCTGGGATCTGTTAGTGTGAGTGATTCCACGAGGAAATGGACTGAGGTGAGGAAATGGGAATGTGTGAGGTCATTTCAAGCCAGAGCAGTGGAGTCAACTCACTATTAAAAGACAGTGAGGAGAGGGCTGGGGATGCATGGGCAAGACCACATGGCCTTGGACTCTCAGAAGAGGAGCAGCACAGAAGACCAGGGCCTCCGATGGGCCTGGAGTCTCTTTCCTGAGCTCCCCACCTGGGCCAGTGTAGACAGAGGGCAGTGTCCAGGCCCTGCTGCAGGCTAGGCACTTGGGTGGGCTTTCAAGTACCTCTCTTGGATGTGTTTTCATCAGCCTTTCCAGTAGGGGCTCTAGAGCGCATGTGTAAGAAGACTGCACATGTGGGTTCAACCTGCATGGAAAGGGCTTTGACTTCCTGTGGGTGATCTCAAGGGCTAAGACCAATCGCGGGGAGAAGCCGTTGGAGAGACAGCATCAATCTTGCTGGAGAGGGACCAAGAGAAATCATCTCACTGAGGCTGTCTTCCTGTCAGCGGAGACAAGGGTGGGCAGACTGCCCCAGGAAGCGGTGCGTGCTCAACCTGGGGAGGTGACGGAGGGAAGGATGGGAACCCCTGGCTGGAAGGAAATTACAAGGGGGCCCTTTCGGCCCCTTCCCAACCTTGGGAGTTGCCCCAGGGTTAGGTTCAAGTTAGTGTCTCATGCCCTGGTAGATGGAAAGCCGGGCCTCCCTGGGCCAGGTGAGAAGATGACATCTGCAGACATCACCTGTAAGGCAGGTGTTCTGCCTGTGCTGGGCTCTGCAGAGATGCAGTGTGTGAGGATTTCCCACTGCTTTGGCCCTGGCTGCCTCCTGCCTCATCTCAGATGTCGGATCCAAGTAACCATGCCTGAGGGTCTTCTGTGTGTGAGGTGCAGACCTGAGGGCTTTAAGTCTTTCCAGCAGCTCCGCAAGTGGATGGGGTGAAGACCTCCCCATCTTTCACTGCTGAGGAAACTGGACCCTGCCCTCATGGCCCCTTGGGGTGGTTAACCTGAGAGATGGTGAGTTTGAATAGGGGTTTGGCAGTGGAAATGACAAGAGGGTTTGGTTTTTAGATTGCATTTGCCTTGAAATGTGTCTGTGAGCCTTGAGGGTGGGGTTGAGGGCTGCCATTTCCTCATTCTGCTTTGAGAGAGGGTTTTGCTCATTGTCTCTTCCAGCTTTCCTTCAGTTTTTCTAGAACTCCCTCTTATATTTATTTATTTGGCTGGGCCATGTCTTAGTTACACCATGAGGGTTCTTTAGTTGTGACATGTGAACTCTTAGTTACAGCATGTGGAATCGAGTTCCCTGACCAGGGATCGAACTTGCGCGCCTGTATTGGAAACGTGGAGTCTTAGCCACTGGACCACCAGTGAGGTCCCATCTTTTATACACTGCCTGGTCACACTCTTTGATGCCATTTCGCAGGTGATGAGACCAAGGAACAACAGAGGTGTGGGAGTCCCACACGTGAGTATACTGGTAACTCTTGGGCCAGGAGCTCATCTCTTATTTTGAGGACTACTCAGGGCCTCTACATAAACCTTGAACTGGTCTCCCAGATGTTATGGGCCCAAGAGCCCATTACCAGTGCTGGCAGTCTGAGACTCTGAGCTGTAATTTGTAACAGCCAGAGGCAGGGAGAGGGAATTGCTTTGTGACTCATGAAGTCACATAGGCCGAACCACAAATAAGGGACTCGTTGGCAAAGACCAAATTGCTTCAAGGCTATTCTTAGAAACTAAAGCATCATGTCTTGTTTCTTCCCAGAAAATGCAGAAACCTTTCATATTTCTGAGTAGTTCATTTATTTATATTTCATACCAAACTCCCAAAAGGCAACAACTGGGTAGTGATTGACAAGGAAGGCTAACAAGGGCTATTACCCAGGATCCTCTGGCTTAACTAATCCTGACTTTCTTCTCTGGCGGAAAGAGAAGGGTATCCAGCAAAATACTACACTCCAGTTTCTGGAAACTCAGACTCAAACTTATGGGAGTCCTTCTAAATCAGCCTTTCTAGTTCATTCACAAAACTACTTTGTACCATTGATGTTTTCAGCTCATCATCCAAACTTCTTCATGTGAGGTTCCCCACATTTCATATGGGAACTTAAAACTCAGAAGTGGAGTTAGTTGTCCAAGGCTACACAGCTAGGAAGTGGATTTGAAACCAGATCTTCTGTATTGAAAGCCCATGGCCTCTAATTGTAAAATGTATATAATTGTTTGACTTGGGATGCTAGTGCTGCTGCTGCTAAGTCGCTTCAGTAGTGTCCGACTCTGTGCGACCCCATAGACGGCAGCCCAGGCTCTCCCGTCCCTGGGATTCTCCAGGCAAAAACACTGGAGTGGGTTGCTATTTCCTTCTCCAATGCATGAAAGTGAAAAGCGAAAGTGAAGTCGCTCAGTTGTGTCCGACTCTTCGCAACCCCATGGACTGCAGCCTACCAGGCTCCTCCGTCCATGGGATTTTCCAAGCAAGAGTACTGGAGTGGGGTGCCACTGCCCTCTCCGAAGCTAGTACTAGTGGTCCTCAATTATATTCTCTTCAGTTTGGTCTGACGGTGTTTGAGCCATTTGATGAAGAGTAGTGAGTGGTGGTTGTCAGGGAGTCACAGGTGCTAAATATACCACACGATTGAGTTTATTCCTTACCACCCTATGACTCGAGTATCAGTGTCCCCATTGAGCAGATGAGAAAGCAGGCTGAGAGGCTAGATAACCTTCCAAGGATCCCGTGGCTAGTGAGCGCCTGAGACCAGACCCACAACCGGGTTTGCCAGACTCCATAGATCCAGATGGTCTTCTGTGAGGAGACTTACTCCTAGGGGCTGTCAGTCATTCCTAAGGTCTCTGACTTAAACTAGAAAATGATTTTAAAGGCTGAGACCAGACTCTTTAGATGCAGGGCGGCAGGGCTGAGGCTGGCACGGGCTGCGGGGGCACAGCCCCAGGCAGGGCTTATCTCCTCCTGTCCAGTCATCTCCCTCCACCTCCTCGTATCTCCCTCCAGATAGGAGCTAGTTCCTACAGCTCTCACGCCCACCCACAGCCCTCAACACCACTCTCGCTCTTTCCCTTGGAGCTGTAAAATTAAGTTGTTCATTTTTCTTTCGGGGGAGGAGAGGAGGCAGCTGGATTGGGCGGAGGCAGTTTCTTCCAGTTTATAAATTATTCTCTGGGAGTTGGGTCTAGCTTGATAACTCAAAACAGTTCACCATTTTAGACAGGGAGGAGCTGGTGACTTGGAGAACTGATTTTCAAAGCTTTTTTTTCAAACCGGGGCATTCCGCAGATTCAGATCAGCCACAGGCGATGGCTTCAGCATACATCTTCACGTCTACCCAGTGCCTCCTTGGGCCAGGCTCTGCCATCACTCCTGTATCTCCCCCTCCACAGCAGCTCTGCAGGCTCTCATACAAAAGAAACAGCGGGGGCTCAGAGTTTATGTGGCTTGTATGAGGCCAGGTGGGCAGCGAGGGGCCAAGCTGAGCTTTGGACATGGCTTTAGGAGCCCCAAAGCCTGTGGTTTCCTCTGTGCCACCTGCCCATCCCATACTACAGGATTCTGGTGGAATTCAAGTAGCTTTGCAGTTGTCAATTAGCTACTCCTGCCCTTCTTCAATCCCTGGCATGGAAGCAATTCCAAAGATAAAGACTGAGGATGTTAATATGCTCTGAAAAGCAGATAAGTCTTGTTCTCTGTTTATGCTCTCTGGGTGGTGAGTCCTGCACAGGGGAAAGGTTGGAACACAGGAGGAGGCAAAGTTTATGTGAGTGATACCAATGTGAGCCCTGCAGACACTAAAGGCTCTGACTGATCCATGTGGGAGGGAATCCATGTCTTCTCAGTCCCGGGTAGAGCACAAAGCCAGCTTTCGAAGTTGGTTGAATTTGTTGAGTTGAGGGAACCAGAGGACAGAGGCCTGGCTGCAGAGTAGAGTTTGGCTGGGTCTGAAGCAGGGAATGTACTATTCTCCCTTCTGCTGAGTCTGGCGCCGCCGGGCCTGTTGGAAGCTCTTGGAGAAAGAGGGATGGGAAGGAGGTGTCCTATGCTGTAGCCCAAGCCACTTCACCCATCAGGATCTGGGTGTCTGGAGAGCTTGTCTGCCCCCAGCGAGTGGCCCCTCACAGGTGGCACGCAGCCAGGCTGTGCATAACATACATGTGTGTGCTTTCCTTCCCCTGCTCTGCCAGTTTCTTCCCTCATTGTGCCTGGGCAGTGCTCACCTGCCTCCTTCTCCAGTCCACCCCTGACATCTCATTTTCCCAACGACTCATCTCACCCCGCTGCTCTGTCTCCTATACCCACTGGAGAAGCCAGGTCCCCTCTACAGTCTGCCCCAGACACCTTGTCACGAGTCCTGAATTCCCAATGCCTTGAACTTGCTGTCATTCTGCAGCCATGCTGGCTCTTTCCAGATCCGTGCCTTTGTATGGTCCATTCCCAAGTTGTCTAGCAAAATCCACCTCATTCCTGAAATCACAGCGTTTAGGCATTTTCCTGCTGTGGCTCCTCTGGGCTTCTCCAGGCTCTGTTGAACATCTCCTTCTCTGGGCTTCCATGTGCTGTGTTCAGTTTTATGAGCACTGGCCTGTTGTCTTATAATCAACTATGTACGGGGCTGCCTTCCTCGCTAGGCCCTGTCTCTGTACCCTCCTCTAGCATCTAGGGTGATGTGTGGCCCTTGCTAAGGCACCAGTAGTTATTGCTTAATGAATGAGTAAAGGATTAAGGAAGAAGATAAACACCATCCTCTGCTTTTAGTTTTATAAGGCCAGCCCGCAGGCCATGCGCACCCACAATGGCGTTTCCGTCTGGAGAGTGGGAAGCTACCCAGCCCGAGGGCTTTGTCTCTGTTTGCTGACCTCCTCCTGCCAGGCTTCTGTCTGGGGGAGCTTGGTATGCTCTGTCCTCTGTTTACAGGCTCCCTCAAGCCCTCCTGACACCGGGGCCAGCCCCAGCTCCTCCATGCTTGTTTTCTTGCACCGGCTTCGGATTCTGGAAAAATAGCTAGTGCTTTGGAAAATCAGTCTAATTTATTTTTGTTCCTTTGAAACTTAAATGACTTTCCTAAGAAAATGCTTGAGGTTAGAGTGGTGCAGAGAAGAAAGGATGATGGCCAAAACCCCGGCAAGCTATTTTTGTGATGTGAATGAGCCTCCATCACATTTTTCTTTCCTTTAGCACTTGTTCCAAATAGTTCCCAGCTTGGGCTTACAAAGCACAGGCTTGTTTTGTGCATCAGGAGGAGACCCACATGTCTCTCTGTCTTTCTGTATGTCTCACTGAAGCAGATGCTGTCCTTCCAGCAGATTTGAGAAGTTGCCATTTGTTGTCTGTATAAAGAGAAGATCCGCCCTCTGATAACTAATGAAGGAAAATGTAAAAGAGTGATCTCTAAAGATAGGTGGGATGGTGGTCATGAAATCTAGAGAACTTTACTTTTGGGGAACTGTGCCTTCATGTCATGTGGTTAGGTTACATTAATATTAGTCAATCAGTTTATGGTACCAAGAATTATAGGTTTTCAGCAGTGTGAAATCTGGGTTTCTGGGTTTGTTTGTTTTCCTTTTGCTAGTTCCTACTTCCAGAACCATCTGGCTTATGGCAAGATTGACCAGATAATATTGACATCAGCCAGGGTATGTCTTTGGCAATCTGTAGTTCTTTGCAGCCAGCCAGGGGAGTGGAGTGTTGGGGAGAGAGATTGCCAGCAAGGCAGCATTTCCAGGTTAGATGGTATGATTATACCTCTCCTGTAGAGTATGTATGGTTGGCATTATGTTTACTATGTTAGTATCTTAAAGGAATTGTATTTTTACCTCTCTGCACCCTCTCCCCAGCCTACCCTCGTCCACGGAGCTCACCTCTGCCTCCATCTACCTTTGCAGGTGTGACATTTCTCCAGGCACTTCATGGTGTTCTCCTCCATCCTCTCCACATCGCTGCTCTGGGTGGCTCCTGAAATATGGGGGAGAATGAGGATGAGAAGCAGACCCAGGCCGGGCAGTTATTCGAGAACTTTGTCCAAGCTTCCACATGCAAAGGTACCCTTCAGGCCTTCAACATCCTCACCCGACAACTGGACCTAGACCCTCTGGACCACAGAAACTTTTATTCCAAGCTCAAGTCCAAAGTGACCACCTGGAAGGCCAAGGCCCTGTGGTACAAACTTGACAAGCGTGGGTCCCACAAAGAGTATAAGCGAGGAAGGTCTTGTATGAACACCAAGGTAAGGGAACCCCTGCAGAGATGCTTCTTAGCCTGTGGGGCATGTGGGCTGGATTGTTGGAAGGTTAGGGAGCTGTTGCCATTTTGGCATTGTAAGGTTCTTAGCGGGTGTGGTTGTGTTTTATTGTTTGACTCAGCTGAAGGTTGCCTTTGTCTGTATATGCACAGCGTATCTTGGTTGGGGGCTTCTATCCTATCGTAGTGGTCTCAGCAATTCTTCTTATGTGCTTTCCGAGGCACAGAAAATAAAGGTGTCAACTTGAAAAATATTCCTAACCTAAAGGCTGAGAGCTATGCTTTATTTGGTAGGGACTTTTAGGATTTTTCAGGAGACAGCATCTCAAGTAGGAGAGAATTGCTCCAACGAGGTGAGGAGAGGATCCGGGTTATATGGAAGTTTTGCAACAAAGAGCAGATAGTCTGAACATCAAGATTATTGCTAAATAAATCCAGATACCCCAAGTTAAGGAAATCAGTGCTTCTCTGTGCATGGGAAGATGCAAGAGTCTGGGCTTACAGAAATCATTCCTTTCATAGGCACCTCAGCTCTCTGGGGCCAGTGTCCTGTTTTTATATCCTGAGTTCCTCAGGGCTCACTGTAGGGAGTGGCTGCAGTCCTGTAGCTGCTAGATGGCAGGTATTCTGCTCCTTTCTGAGTGCCCTTAAGGCTCACCAGCTGGCATTGGAGGGCTGCAGTTGAGGATGACTTGTCACATCCTTGTTTATTGATACGGCAGGAAATATTCCACTCATCAAAGGCATGCTTGATGTTATCCTGTTTCTGCTATTACTACTACCACTACTTCTAGGAGCCATTATTTACCAAGTAGCTTCTCTGGGCCAGGCCCGTTCTGTATGAGGTCTCATTGAATAGTACGGTAGTCCTTCGGGTCACTTGAGAGATATGGAACCTGCAAAGTCAGTCTCACTTAAGGCCACACAACAAAAAGGCAACCTCAATCTCTCTGATTTTAGGGCTTATGCTCTGAAGTCCCTGCAGAGACATAATTAGAGTTGTGCTCCTCTGGGAATAAACATTTGAGAAAGATCCCCTGACTTTAATTGGCTAAGAAATAGGTCTTTGGTATTTATTACTGTTTCCTCCCTCTCTTTCTCTTCCTCTTCACATCTCTGCATTCTCCACCACCCTGTCCCCTTCCTCTGCTCAGGATCACATGTAGGTGACATTGCTCGGAAAGCTGTGCATCGCCCATCCCCAAATGGGCAGCCAGAAGTCAAGACTTCCCTGGGGGCAGTCAGCCCTGGGCACTGGTCCAGGCTGTATGTTTAGGTTAAAAGCAAGCGTGCTGTATTTAGACCTCACAGGAGGTAGCTCAGCCAGAGCCCTTGGAATTCTAGTTGGTGCCAATCCTAGACAAGAGGATTGAACTCTCCATAGAGATCAGAACTGTTGTGTTTTTGTTTTGGTGATGCGGAGCTGTTGAGTCCACCGTGGGATACAGCCACTTTCCTTTGCCCTGGGGAAGACAGCTGCCAAGCTCCTCTGAGCCTGGGACACACAGACTGTGCGGGGTATAGGAGAGCATTTTGTCAGGCGAAGCAGGAGTCATTTTGGCCCAGAGCATACTAGCCATCCAGGAAGGGCTTGACCATAACCTGCTAAGCTCCAGCCTGACCCAAGGAGAGGAAAGCTTTAAAGAAAGAAGAGGGGGGGCCAGTATCCTAAGTGCTACCCCTGCCCAGCACCTGCTTTCTAGCTGTTGTAGCTTCATGGTTCATGGCTCACTGGGCAGCTCTTCAGAGTTCTAGGAGTGGGAAGCTTTTAACTTACAAAGCATCACCCTTTTCAGTAACCGTATATAGTGGTTTCCTTTTTCAAAGGTCCTATGGAAGTTAGGTAGCTAGAGTGCAATATGTTTTCTCAAGGAAGATTTTCAGAGCTCTTATTGTATCAGAAAATGCATCACCCCATACACCCAACAGTTCCTAGCTAATGGGGACTCTCTCGGGGATCTGAGGACAGATCTTCAGAGGGAGTCAGCCAGCAGAGGGATGGAATGAAGGGATGACCACCAGGAAGGTGTCCTTCCAAAAATCACTGGCTGGTTGCCTAGCTTGCCTGGCCAGCCCCTGTTTTACAAGCTTTGATGGCTTGAAGTGGAGGAGTCTATACATCTCGTGGTTGGCAGGTCATCAGTGATGTATAAGATATTAAAACAAAGGGGAAGGACTCATGTCTTTCCTTAGTGATGCTGAGTAAGAGTGGTTCTTGTGCAGGAATTTTTACACCTTTCTCAGGAGGAGGAACAAAGACATCAAATGTGGTGGCCCATCTCATAAAAGCTACTTGTTTCCTGAATTGTAGAAGACCTATTGGAAAATGTACTCAGTGTACAGAAAAAAGAATTCAAACAAAATATTGCCATTCTTCAGTTTTGTTTGTGAAATTTGAAATTACTAAAATTTAAAATCAATTACTGGACTGTGGAAATAAAGAAAAATGGTTGTGACTATTAGGCGAATTTATTCGCACATTTCAGAAACTCAAACTAACCTGAACAAAACAGGGAGATGATTAACTCACATGAGCAGGAAGGTCCAGACACTCAAAGTGTCTGGACACTTTCCTACCCTCTCTTCTTCCATCTAAATATCTCTTAGATATTTTGCTCTGTCTTGGCTCCATTCTTCCCTCCTGCAAACATGTTTTCTCCATGTTGCTAGCCTTTTATTCATATCTTGATAGCTCTGGGACTCAAAAGACCTTTGTCTTCCTGCTCAATATGGAAAATAAAATCTCAGGCAAGGATATCAGTTAGCTCACTTTTGGGCCAGTTGTTGAGGCCAAAACCAAGGGAGCTGACCGCTGTCTTTGGCAGCTCTTTTAAGCATCACAGGATTCACATGAGGGGAGGAACAGGTCCTCAGGGATGGGGATGGGAGATAGACAAATACTAGGTGTCCCCTACATGACAAGCAACTGCTTGTTTGCATCCTAGGTATGGCCCAGGCCTCTTCATGTTGGATTCATGTGGGTAATGGCAATGATAGGTAATGTTCACTCGAAGAGCCTGGGTCTCCTGGTTGTGAGTCAAGCAGAACACAGAACATGGTCTTCCCTCTCTTCCAACATGAACAGACACTGTCTTGCTCACACATCTCACTTAGGTTTATCCCTTGGTATAGTAGCTGATGCTGAGCATTAACAAAATAATGAGTGATGGGCATTAGCATGCTTGTGGTCATCATTAATGCTAAGCCATGTATCACAGATGTGTCAGGTACCAGGCATATAGCCAAGCTCCTGCTTAGTCACAGGTAGAGTGGGAATGAATGAACTGCAGCCAGAACTCCCACCTTTGCCCTGATGTGGATGTATCTCAGCACCATATGGGGTGGATCTAGGCCTCAGTGATTCACAAGCATTAATCAGCCCCTACCAGGTGCTGTAAGCTCTTCATGCCAGCAGGAGTTTGTGTGTGTGTGTGTGTGTCCGTGTGTGTGTGTGTGCATGTGTGTGTGTGCACATGCATGCACTAGTGGTGATGGCAGGGGAAGACTGGTGACCAGGGTCTGTCTGGAGAAGACGACCTCTGGTTCATATGCCGGGGATAGGGAGGAGGACCTGCAAGGTCCATAGAGCAGTAGTTTAGGTGCCAGTTGCATAATCTAACTTGGGGTTATTGTTCATTATTGATTATTACTTATGAGGGTTTAGCCAAGCACTTAATAATTCTTTCCCTGGGTGTGATCTGTTTGGATAAGAAATAAGTGAACCAAGGAGCAGGCCAAAGAAACTCTTTCAGGGCTGATTTTGGCTGTGAGTTAGGGTAGTACCCAGATCAAATGCCACATCTGATTGTGCTGTTCCTGGGGAAGACAGCCCCCAAGAAAGTAAAATACATAATTTGGCCTGGGAGTTACTATTGCCACAAAGTCATTGAGTCTGGTCATTTATTTTATATATACTTTTAATGCTAGAAGGAAGTTGAAAGAATGTTGTATACAATCTCTGCATTTGACAGATGACAAACCTGGAGGCCCAGGAAGCTGAAGCTGTCTGGTTGAAGCTAGTGGGTGGCGTTGCCAGGGTTTGGATTCTATCTGTTGGATTGCTCGTATAGTGTTTTGTTTATTCATTCATTAGGTATTTCCTGTATCCTACACCTTAGTACGTGTTTGACAGAGGAGATTGTTTGAAACAGTAGTAAGAAATGGTTCTCACTTGAGCTTTCTATAGAGGGGATAGAAATGTCACCATTTCGGTATTTACTCACTTATTTAATCATTTTTGAGGTAAATGATTATTAAGCAGCTGCTATGTGCCAGGTACTTATCTAGGCACCAGTCAGTCACTTAAGAGCTCTTTGTCTTTGGGCAACTTACCTAATTCCTTATTCTCAATAGCAGCCTCTGTAAGATGAGGACAATGATGCTTCTTCCTTCATGGAATTTTTGTGAATATTGAATAAAGTAATCTTTGAAAAGTGTTTAGAACTCTGCCTAGTACTTGGTAAATGATCAGCTAGTGTTTAGCCATTAATATTATTATTAATATCCTAAGTGATATGAGAGAGTTGTGTACACTGTACTGCAGGACTATAGAAGAGCAAGTGATTGGAGTAGTCTGGGAATGCTTCCTGGAAGAAGAGAAATGATTTGGGGTTTGACAGATGAGTAGGAGTTTGCCTGGCTTTATTGAAGGAAGAGCGCAAGGGAACATAAGGCAGAGAAACATATTCTGGGAAGAGTGGGTTGCTCATGTAATGGGAATGAAGATGTGCATGGGGAGAGGAAAGAGGAAGGGGAGAGCGTGAGAGCAGGATGGATGAATGGCAGGAGACCAGAAGGCCTCCTGGGGCCAGGCTCAGAGGATTTGGAGGATCACTGAGGATGTGTCCCTGATCCCAATCCAGGGTTCCTGCTCCCACCTTCCAGGGGGTGGCTTGGTAATCACAGGTAACCAGTTCAGACCAGAAGGCATTTGTACATCACTGCCATAAAAACACGTTTGCAGGAAATGACTCACAGGCTCCTGTCACCAGCAGCCACAGGGCCAGCCTATATAATGAAAACTTGGATTATCCTGTGAGAAGGAAATGTCTGTATTTTGGGTCACACCATGCCTTCTGCTCTTGAACATGACCTTTGCCCATCTTTGTGTCTGCACTGACTCCCCGGTAGTGGGTAACCCCTGCCTGAGTAATGCTTGCAGCCCAGCTCATTACAGCGTGGTTCCCTAGCTGCCTGAGCAGAGCACAGTAGGAGCAGGGAAGTGGGGAAGGAGAGGTGAAGCTCGGAGGGAAGGCTGCTATCTCGCAGCCTAGATAAGCCTATCTGACATTCCCCACTTCTGAAATCACCCACCAGGGCCCTCAAAGCCTGGCTCCGCTGCACCGCTCTGCCTAATACAGGCAGTTGCAGGCATAACCGACAGAGTAGAGGATGGCCCCTGCACTGTGACCTTCTGTGCTGTGTGTACAGTGCTTAGTCGCTCAGTCATGTCTGACTCTTTGCGACACCATGGATGGTAGCCTCCCAGGCTCCTCTGTCCATGGGATTCTCCAGGCAAGAATACTGGAGTGGGTTACCATGCCCTCTTCCAGGGGATCTTCCCAACCCAGGGATCGAACCCAGGTCTCCCGTATTGCAGGCGTATTCTTCACTGTCTGAGCCACCAGGAAAGTGCTAGTTGAACAGAAAGCTTCCATAAACTCTGTATCTGTCCACTTACCTGCCAATGGACTATGGCACTGCCCAAGTAGGCACGTCCACAAGCCTAGACTGCCAATCGAGTTCTGTGAATCACTACACTTGTCACCATGAAGTGTGACACGCACAAAGTGCACCTCACGAAGTGTGTGGAGTTTGCCTGAGTGCGTGCATTGAACATGCTATGTGAGACTGAGGAAGTCAATTATCCCAACAATATTAAACTGAGATGAAAAAATTCTTTTTTGGCTGTCTTCATAGGAAGTGGTTAGTCTGGGTTCACTGTGGTTCATTTTACAAATACATTTATAATTAAAGAGTTCTTTGTCTATTTAAGAACCATCTAATTCGTTTTCTTTAACTAAAAAAGAAATGCAGGACTTCCCTGGTGGTCCAGTGGTTAAGAATCCTCCTGCCAGTGCAGGGGCCACAGGTTCGATCCTTGGTCCAGGAGGATGTCACAGAGCAACTAAGCGTGTGCACCTGAACTACCGAGTCCATGAGTATCTCGTCCTGTTGCATGCTCTGCAACAAGAGAAGCCATCGTGATAAGCCCAGGCGCCACAACCAGAGAGTACCCCCCACTTGCTGCAACTAGAGAAAGCCTGCTTGCAGCAGCAAAGACTGAGTGCAGACAAAAGTTAATTACATTTTAAAAAAATACATGCTCATGAAAAAAAAATTAATGTAAGCAGGACAAGACAAGAAAATATACCGGGAAAGGAAATGCCTTTGCCCAGGCCCCCAGGTCTTCTCCCTAGAGGCAACCAGTATGCCATTTCCCATGCGCCCTTCCTCAAAGTCTCCATCTGTGTGTGTTCGCGTGCATCGCCCTTCTTCTTATTTAATGGGAAGTTTTTTTTTTTTAACATATTTGTTGTGTACCTTTTTTTTCACTCAAAAAAAAACACATATCTTGGAGATTGTTTTACATCAGTACATGGGGACTCTAACCCTTTTATTACTTTCATGGCTTTTTATGGCTTCCCATTTTATGGCTCCAGCACAGTTTACTTAACTGCTTAGGTTGTTTCCAGCCTATTGCCATCTTAAACAGTGCAGTACACTTCCTCATATGGACTTTGTATGCACATGAAAGTTTGTCTGTGGGATACACTGTGAGAATTTCAGAGTCCTAGGGTGTGTGCATTGCATTGACAATGTTATAGGCATTGTCAAGTTCTCGTCCATGGAGGTTCTTGCAGTAGACACTCCCAATAGCGCAGGAGAGTGATAAGAAGGGCCCTGATTGAAAAGGGAGCCACAGTGGGATGTTGCCTACTTGGATTTCTTCGGCTTGGTTGAGTGGGTATTGTGATGGACACCCTCTGAATCCTGGAGTCTGGGCTGGGTGGTCTTGAATGGGACCACTGCCACCCCCGTAACAATCACAATGATTTCATTACTGTTACATCCAGCATTTGCATAGTGCTTCACAGTTTCATACACATGACTTCATTAAGAAATTCGCTTTGTAAAAGGTGACTGTTCTTTCAAAGAGGAATGAATACAAGAATATGCTTTCCTCTTCAGAATTTCATCACATATTGGGAGATTTTACAGCCTTGATCCATGGAGGGTCTGTACTCTTTGTGCTGAGCAGCGGCACCCTCCTGGCCTAGCTAACTTCTTCTCTTTATGATTCAGTTTAAGCTAGTATCACCTCCAGGGAGCCTGCCCTGACCTCCTTTCTCCATTTCCTTTCTCTTATTTCATCCCCAGTTGAGTTTGGTGCTTCCACAGGCTCCCAACTCTGGCCCTATCACTATCTTGCTGATCAGTGTCCCTCACTGACTGCTTTTTGGCTTCTCACCACTGTGGGCTCCCTGAGGACAGGAACCAAGACTGGCTCCTCTTTGGGTCTAAAGCACAGCATAGGGCTTGACACAGGGAGGGTGCTCAGGGACTAAATGAATGAACTGTGTAGCTCAAGAGGCTTCTTTCTGCAGTAGTACAAATAGCATACTGGGGGCTCCCCAATGACTCAGCAGGTAACGAATCCTCCTGCAATGCAGGAGACATGGGAGACTCAGGTTCGATCCCTGGGTTGGAAAGATCCCCTGGAGGAGGAAATGGCAACCCACTCCAGTATTCTTGCCTGAAAAATCCCATGGACAGAGGAGCCTGGTGAGCTACAGTCCATGGAGTCTCAAAGAGTTGGACACGACTGAGCACTCATACACAAATAGCATGCTATTAACATACAGTTCTCTCTGTAGAGCTGTACTGGGTGAGTCCCAGTATATTTCCAAGCCCTGATTGTGGGTTTACAGAAGCCAGGACTGGCCAATCCCTTATTTTCTTATTCAAACATCTGTCCAGATTTGCATCTGAGCACCCTCTCCCAGGGGTGTGTGATGAGGACCATAGCCTTGTCGGTACCTTGACTAGCATCTGGCTGTTCATGGAGCTTTCAAGGATGGGGAAATTAGCCAGCAGGCTTGTTAGACTGAAGGGCTGGGTCTCTTTTTTTCTTGGCGAAAAAAGAAAAACCTCTCACAGTTCCTGGCCCACCCAGGGTTGCACAAGGCCTTAGGGAATCTCTGGCCAGGATTATCCAAATTAATGTGTATCACTGGGCAAGGTAAGAGGAAGCCATGAAGCAGTTTCATGCTCTGTTTCCCAGACTGAAAGGTGTCCCCTGGCTTCCCTCCTTCCTGCTCACTGGAGGCACTTGCTCAGCTTTGCTTTTCTTCATAATAAAAAATATCTTGGAGATAAATATATTCCATGGCAAGGGATTTGTCCACTTAAGTGTGAATATATCTGTCTAACTCTTATCAACTAGATGGGGTGCCAGGCTGAATTCAGCCTTCCTGCCTTAGGGCAGGTCCAGGGCAATTCATACTCCCTCTGAATCAGAAATAATTGCACTCAACTGCAGACTCAGCTGCAGTGACTTTAAATAAATAGGAGCTTATTTTTTAACCAGCTGTCAGGAGAAAGATAGTGACTGAAAATTCAATGGCTATATTCTCTGTGATTCTCTGAGCCAGTGCTGTCCAATAGAAATATAATGAGCTACATATGTGATTAAAAATGTTCTAGTACCCACATTTTAAAGAGTATGAAGAAATGGTGAAGTTTATTTTAATAATATATTTCACTTAATATATCCACTATATTATTATTTCAGCATGTAATCAATATAAAACTTTATTGCTGAGATATTTTTAAAATTCTTTTTTTGGTATTAAGTCTCTGAAATCCTGTGTGTTTTACAGCTCCGCTCAATTCAGACTAGCCACAGCTGAAATGCTCAATAGCCTATGTGACTAATGGCTGTTGAACTGGATGGTGCAGCTCTAGGCTTTTCCTCATACTTGTCACCTTGTAGTTGCAAGGTAGCTGCTGCTGTATATCCAGCCATCATGTCTGCTTTTGAGGCAGGAAGAAGGTAGAAGGGACTGCTGTGGCTGCATACACTGCTTTATCACATAGACAAAAGTGTTTCCAGAAACCCTTCTATTAATAAAATGTAAGTTCCATGGGGGCAGGAGTTTTTGTCTGCATAGTTTCTGCTGATTTTCCAGCACCTACAATAGTAAGTAATGAATAGTACATATTTGTCACAGACTGAGTTCTGCAAAAGCAGATGCTTAGAAGGTATTCGGAGTGCAAGACGTTCATTAGTAATCAATACCTGTGAAAGGAATGCGGGAGAGAAGCAGGATTGGGCAGAAGTCGAACTGTACAAGAGAACACATGCCTGCGGGTTCAGGCAGCTGAATCTTTTCTTACTTGGCCTTTCAGCCAGTGAGTTTTGCAGGAGACAGGATTGGGAGGCCACGAATATCAACTGATATAGGAGGTCAGCCATGAGCTACCAGCCCTCTCTATGACATGCTCAACACGTACACCAATACGAATAGTGTGTTTTAGAACATGTGTAGTTATAGACTTGTATACTTAAGGGTTGGAAAGCAGAGACATTACTCTGCTGACAAAGGTCTGTATAGTCAAAGCTATGGTCTTCCCAGTGTTCACGTACGACTGTGAGAGCTGGACCATAAAGAAGGCAGAATGCCAAAGAACTGATGCCTCGAACTGTGGTGCTGGAGAGACTACTAAAAATCCCTTGGACAGCAAGGAGATCAAACCAGTCAGTCTTAAGGGAGATCAACCCTGTATAATCCCTGGAAGGACTGATGCTGAAGCTAAAGCTCCAGTATTTTGGTCATATGATGCTAACAGACAACTCATTGGAAAACTCCCTGGTGCTGGGAAAGATTGAGGGCAGAAGGAGAAGAGGGCATCAGAGGATGCGATGGCTGTATAGCATCACCAATGCAATGAATATGAACTTGGGCAAACTCCAGGAGATGTTGAGGGACAGGGAGGCCTGGCGCACTGCAGTCCATGAGGTCTCAAGAGTCGGACATGACTGGGTGACTGAACAACAACAATAATACTTAAGGGGAGTAAGTTATAAATTTAATAGTATATACATGAATAGCATATAGTATATACAGTACATATATAGTATATACATGAATATATTATATATTAAATTATATTACATAAAAAACTATTTACCTTAAACTTTTATGCAGTATCTTGGGAAGAAAACCCAACTGTGTTCTAACTACAGAGCCTTCAACAGTACAGAACACGTTTCACTGCCACCTGGCATACCCTGCACCCCCTCCTATGCATCACAGCCTTAAGAGATATAAATACAGGGTAGCAAACTTCACCAGCAGTTTGTCCATGGGGGTTCAGCAGTGAGAGGACTTTATTCTCAGACCTTTCTCCAGGGAGAACTGTCTAAATTTGAGGAACATACGTGGAAAAATTCTCTATGTCCAAATCTATAGAAGTCCAGGAAAGTTTCTTCGCCCCTTCTAGTTAGCAAGCCAGTGGTTACCATATAGCTGTGCATTGTTCTCTCTGCCATAAAGCATTCTCTTCCGTTTCCTCCTTCTCTCTCATTCTCTGTTTCCATCTCTGTCTCTGTTTCTGTCTTTGATTCCTCATGTTTACCTTTTTGACTGTGGTAAAAGATGTACAACATAAAATTTGTCATTTTGATCATTTTAAATATGTGAATCTGTGGCATTATATTCTCAATGTTATACAACCATCGCCATTTTCTACTTCCAAAATTTTTCACTGCCCCAGATAGAATCTCTGAACTCTTCAGCAATAACTTTCTACTACCCGCTTCCCCTTAGCCCTTGGTAACCTCTAATCTACTTTCTGTCTCTATACATTTTCCTATTCTTGGTATTTATGTAAGTAGAATCATGTAATATTTGTCTTTTTGTATCTGGCTTATTTCACTTAGCATAATATTTTCAAGGTTCAGCCAAGTGGTACCAAGTATCAGAACTTTAATCCTTCTTTTTCCAACTTTAGTAATATCTTTTATTTAATCCAACTTATAAAAATATTCTAAAATGTCTCTATAAAAGTTATTAATAGGATATTTTAGATTTTTGTACTATGACCTTGAACTCTGGTGTATATTTACTTTACTAACATATCTCAGTTTGGATGCTAAATTTTAATCAGAAGTACTTAATCCATATTTAGATTTCATAATATTTACAGTTAAAAAAGTAGATTTACGTGTCCGAGTTATTTCAATCGTACTTTGTTTTCCAGTAACTGAATTGAGTTTGGGTTTATTTTTTAACTGTGGTAAAATACATGATGTTAATTTTACTATTTTAATCATTTCTCAGTTTACAGCATTTACGTAGTCAAGCAGCCAGTACACCATTCATCTCTCAAATATTTTTCATCATCTCAGACTAAAACTCTACATATTAAATAATAATTTCCATCTCTCCTCTCTCCCCAACCCCTGGCACTTCCATTCTACTTTCTGTCTCCTCAATTTGGCTACTCTGGGTGCCTTATATAAATGGAATCATACATATTTGTCCTTTTCTGACTGACGGAGACGGTGATGGCACCCCACTCCAGTACTCTTGCCTGGAAAATCTCATGGATGGAGGAGCCTGGTAGGCTGTAGTCCATGGGATCGCTGAGAGTCGGACATGATTGAGCGACTGCACTTTCACTTTTCACTTTCGTACATTGGAGAAGGAAATGACAACCCACTCCAGTGTTCTTGCCTGGAGAATCCCAGGGATGAGGGAGCCTGGTGGCTGCCATCTATGGGGTCGCACAGAGTTGGAACGACTGAAGTGGCTTAGCAGCAGCAGTATTTTACTTAGCATAATGTCCTCAGGGTTTATGCATGTTGTAGCACATGTCAGAATTTCTTTCCTTTTCAAGGCAGAATAATATTTTATTATATGCACATACTACACTTTGTTTATCCATTCATCCCTCGATGGACACTTGCGTTGCTTCCCCCTTTCACCTATTGTGAATGCTGCTGCCATGAACCTTGGCATACAGAATCAGCTCAAGTTCCTGTTCCCAGTTCTTTGGGGCATAAACCTAGGAGCAGAACTACTAGGTTGTATGGTAATTCTGTGTTTAACTTTTTGAGTGCGTGTGTGCGAGCATGCTCAATCACTCAGTCATGTCCAATTCTTTGTGACCTCATAGACTGTAGCCCACCAGACTCCTCTGTCCATTGGATTTTCCAGGCAAGAGTACGGAAGTGGGTTGCCATTTCCTACTCCAAGGGATCTTCCTGGCCCAGGGGTTGAACCCATGTCTTCTGCATTGGCAGGCAGATTCTTTACCACTGTGCCACATGGGAAGCCCACTTAACTTTTTGAGGAACCACCAAACTATTTCTTCTTACTCTTATTTTAAAATTGCCATCCCTGAGTTAAAAATTTCACATTTATTAATTCATTCAAAAAACCATTTGAAATGCCTGCTACATGCCAGGCATCAGGGTTACAGCAGTAAAGAGAACAGATAAAATCCCTGTCCTCTTGGAGTTTACGTTCTTCTCTGAGAAAGACAGACAACAAATAAATATATGTGACCCGAGTGTGCACACATGTGTGCCTGTGTTGGTGGTGGTAAATGCTATAGAGAAAGAACAAGGTGAGGGCGATGTGGGTGCCCTGAGTAGAGGTGGGTTGCTGTTTTATATCGGATGTGCTGGGAAGGCTTCTGTGTGATGGTGACATTTAAGCAGAGACCTGAAGGAAGTGCGCCTGTGGCTCTTAGAGGAAACAGAGTTCTAGACAAAGGGAACAAGTGACGCTGACAAGCAAATGTGCTCAGCGTATTCTCAAAATAACAGGGAGACCTTTGTGACTAGAAAGAGAGGCTGATGTGGTCAGACACAGGTCCAGGAAGGGAATGAGGTGAGGAGATCCAGATTGCATGGACCTTGTAAAACCCCTGGAGGTGGATGAACAGAGTCACATGATCCTCATGGAAGGACTTGTGAAACCCTGGAGATGAAGAAAGCGAAGGTGGACTAGAGTCTCTCTCTCTGTGAATAACAGCTAGCTCAGGCCCAAGGAATTTATTGCATCCTTTTTCCATTCTATCTTAGAAGAGCTGTCTGCTCTTTCATTACAGACCAGCACATCAGGGACAGGCTGGGACCAGTCTTGCTGCCCAGGTGAGGGCAGACTTGGTGATACTTTGCCAACAAAGGTCCATATAGTCAAAGCTGTGGTTTTTTCAGTAGTCATGTATGGATGTGAGAGTTGGACCATAAAGAAGATTGAGTGCCGAATAATTGATGTCTTTTAACTGTGGTGCAGAAGACTCTTGAGAGTCCCTTGGACTGCAAGGAGATCAAACCAGTCAATCATAAAGGAAATCAATCCTGAATATTCATCAGAAGGACTAATGCTGAAGCTGAAACTCCAATTCTTTGGCCACCTGATGCGAAGAGCCAACTCATTAGAAAAGGCCCCGACAATGGGGTAGACTGAAGGTGGGAGGAGAAGGGACAACAGAGGACGAGGTGGCTGGATGGCATCATCGACTCAATGACCATGAACTTGAGCAAGCTCTGGGAGATGGTGAAGGACAGGGAAGCCTAGCGTGCTGCAGTCCCTGGGGTTGCAAAGAGTTGGACACAACTGAGCAACTGAACAATAATTGAATAGTCTTCCTGGAAGGGAAAAAAATCCTCCTGAACATCCACAGCAACTAACACTACCCCCGGAAGGAGTAGATTCATTAATTTAGTCTTTCCTCACTCATTTAGTGATTGCTGAGTACTACTCCTCAGGCACCGGAGAGGAGAGGTGAAGACAGCAGAGAAGGCCCCTGCAATTGTGCAGCTTCCTGTCTGGTCCAGGGGAGAACAGAAGTACACAAAAACAATCTTATCACCTCTTCTTAAGAAGGCCATAAATAGGGCATTATGATAGAGAGAAGCAGGAAGGGTAATTGATTCTAGACAGCGTATTGTTGTTCAGTCGCTAAGTCATGTCCTACTGTTTGTGACCCCATGGGCTGCAACATGCCAGGCTTCCCTGTCCTCCACTATCTCCTGGAGTTTGCTCAAGTTCATGTCCATTGAGTTGGTGATGCCATCCAACCATCTCTTCTTATCTCAAGACAAGGTATTATAGGTGACATTTAAGCTTAGATCTCCAAGGAGGAAGCAGCTAGCTGGCAAAGAGCTGGCTATTCAGAAAGGGCAACAAGTGCAAAGGCCCTGAGCTAAGAAAGCTCTTGGCCAGCTGGAAGAGGCAGCAAGGCAGCCAAGAGGGGGCTGGAGGGGAGAGAGTGGAGGGGAGTGTGGTAGGAGGTAAGGTTGGGGGTTAGGTGGACAGTAGACAGATCACTGAAAGGCCTTTCATGTAGTCCATTCTAACAAGTTTAGGTTTTATTTTCTCCTTGAAAACCAGCTCCACTGCTTGCTAAGTAGTGTGACCTCACCTCTTGGAGCCTCTATTTGTTCATCTGTGAAATGGGAATAATAATAGTTATGTCCTAGGACTGGGGTGACGATTATACACCAAATGAACATGAAGCACTTAAGTGCCTGGTAGCTGTTAATTGCCTCCTCTCCTTCTCAAAACTATCCTATTGGATTTGTGACACAATTTTTCAGACACATTTTTTAAAGTCATCCTCATGCTCTCCTTTCCTGGAGTACATGCTCAGTCTCCTCCAAGGGCTTGTCTCTGACACCTGCTTCTGCTGGGTGTGCTTCCCAAGGGAAATCTCAGTTACATTCATCAGTCACCCCTCCCTCCCCCATGAGGGCGACTCTCTACTTTTGTATCTCTGGCCCTACATGTCTCTTGAGCCCCATGAGCCCACTTAGGTAACTTAAGACATCTTCAGGATGTCCCTTGGGCACCTTTAAACCCCATTGACCTATCTTCTTTCTGAAACCTGTTTCTCTCCTCCTTTTTCTCTAAATCTTGAAGGCTCAAAACCATACCAACATCCTGGATTCCTGTCTGCTTTCTGCTACCAGTTGTCGGGTTCTGCACCTTCCTTTGCAATTTTATTCGTACCTGTCCCCTTCTCTCTATTTCCATTGACAACACTTTGGTGGGGGTAGCAATCTCTTACCCAAGTAATGGGATTTGTGTGCTCGAAGTCTCTTTTGCCTTTTCTTCCCATCCAGACCAGCTGCCGACCCCCACAGAATTATCCTTCCAAAGCACGGCTCTGACTGTGGCTCTCTGCTCACATTCACAGCTCCCCACTGCCTTGCACTGCAGTTTCCCCTCCGGCCTGGCCTGGTGTCCTGTTTGGTCAACCTGTCTCCTACTTCATATTCCAAAACTCCCTTCTCACATGCCCATGTTGGCTATATTCCCTCCTTGCTCTCAGCCTCATGTCCCCCCTGCCTCTGGCCAGCTTTTGAGCACTTCAGTCCAGCCTACGGGGCACTCCCTTCTCAGAGACTTTGGTCTCTGTGACTCTAGCAGCTTCTTCCTCCCACCTTCCCCTTGGCAACCCATCCCCATGGCCACACCTTGGAGTTTGCTTCACCTAAATCCTCCTTTGAAAAGCTCCTCTCTAACCACAGCTCTGAGTGGTTGCTTTTCTCGCTGTGTTACTCTCTCAAAATCTGCTGCTAACCTGCCATCCTTTCTTTTCTGCCCATTTTTCAGCCTCCCCTGACCTTCACTTTCTTACTCACTCTGGAGCCTGTGCTCTGTCTTTGCAGCCATGTTCGGCAGCTTCTCAAAGCCATGACTTTAGGCCAGCCTCGCCTTGGGATCTGACTCTCACTCTGCCCCATCCACAAAGCAGAGCCTGACCAGCTGATCTTGATAGCAAGTTGTGAGAACTCAGTTCTGAGCATCTTTGTGCTGCCAGGACAGTGTTTTAAGAAAGTCTAGCCAGTTTCTATCCAAGTTGTCCCTAGCCTTTATCGCCTTCTCTACCCTTCAGTCCCTTACCTTTAAGCAGCTGTCCTACTTCTCAGGAAAACTGGTATCATCAGCTCTGTTTCTTCTTTTCTTTTTCTCAACCTAATTTCTGGGCAAGATAATCTCTATACTCCTTGCTCCCTGGCTTCACCTTCCTCTCATTCCCAACCTGCTGTAACCTGACTTCATTCTACTGTGCCAGTAGAGATGTTTTTTTTTTTTTTTGGTGTCATGGGGTCCTCAGAGTTATCCAAGACCATGGCTGCCTTTGCATCCTTGTCTGCTTGGCCTCTTTCTGACACTGGACATGGCAGATCATTATCTCCCTGAAACTCCTCTCCTGAGAGAGGCACCTAAGTGTAGCCCATGAGCTCTGGTTCTTGAGGGAAGGGAAAATATAGGTTATGCTTCTTTACAAGGAATTGTAAACCTGAGTATTGACAGGTCCAAACTCTCCCTGTTTTTTCATATTTTTTGGCAAGAAGGCTTTCCGTAAAGAGCACGTCATTGACCTTTTTCTGCTGCTGAGCTCAGCAACAGGTGAGTGGCATGGATTTATGATGCCCTCTGGTGCTGCAGGAGCCTCTTGCCTTTTACCCTTATAGATTTACTCCAGGGCTCCAGATCATATCAAATGACACCGTTCGCTAGAGTTTAGCCATACATCACAACACTACAAAGCTTTTCCACTTGCAAAGCAATTTTGCAACCATTATCTCGTTGGATTCTGACAATAACTCTAGGGGGGCAAGCAGGGCTGGCATCATCAACTGTACTTTACAGATGAGGAAACTAAGGCTTAATTGGGATAAAGGACTTACCTAGAATTTCACAGGGATAAATGTAAGAATGCAAGAATGTTCAAAACCAGCAGGCCCAGATATTGTTGCCAGTTGTTTGAGGACTTCAATACAGATAGACAGTGACCCTCAGAAAGATATAAAATCAATTGTGTCTCCAACCACATAATTTCTTCAATGCCTAGTATTGGGTGTTAAGGATACAATGATGGCTCAGATATTCTTTCTTTTATTTTCAAAAGAAATTTTACCTGAAACATTTAAGGTAGACAGCAGCGTTACTTAGTATTTATGAATTTATGATTTTAGAACTTCACATTTTAATGTTTGCTTATTAAAAGGGTCTCAGTTAGTTTGCTTATACCATGAAAGCTCTTTTGATGGATGTATTAGTTTGAAATTCAGCATTAAGTATGGTGTTGTTGTTCAGTTGCTCAGTCCTTGTCAACTCTTTGTGACCCCATGGACTGTAGCACACCAGGCTTCCCTGTCCTTCACCATCTCCCGGAGCTTGCTCAAACTCATGTCCATTGAATCGGTGAGACCATCCAATCATCTTGTCCTCTGGTGTCCCCTTCTCCTCCTGCCCTCAATCTTTCCCAGCATCAGGGTCTTTTCTAATGAATTGGCTCTTCACATCAGGTTGCTGAGCTTCAGCTTTAGCATCAGTCCTTCTAATGAATATACAGGATTGATTTCCTTTAGGATTGACTGGTTTGACCTTGCAATCCAAGAGACTCTCAAGAGCCTCCTCCAACACCACAGCTCAAAAGCATCAATTCTTCAGCATTCAATCTTTTTTATGGTCCAACTCTCACATCCGTACATGACTACTGGAAAAACCTTAAGTGTGGTACTCACAGCCTTATATCAGATTTAGCATCTAATTTATTTTGTCTTATTTACACAGATTTAAAATAGGGTTTCAAGTAAAATAATTTTTTAACAGCTTGTTTTGCAATCTCTCCAATCATAGTAATCCAGAAACTTGACATATAATAGGTAGATACATCCAATTTGCTTTAAGATTCAACTTTGAAACTGAAATTTTCTAATCTGTAGAATGAAGGTAATATTTACCCTATTCAAAGACTTGTAAATAGGAAATGGTTTACCATAACAGGGGGCTGCAACCTTGTAAACCTTCGGCAAATGGCCACTGTTACTGTTCTGCCCTACAGCTTTAAGGGAAGGGTTGACACTGTCCCACATGCTAAGGATTCATAGCAGTGTTTGTGTGGTATGGGTTTTGTTTGTTTTTTGTGGTTGCATCCTTTTTCTCTCTTTTTTCTTAGAGCAGTTTTTGGTTCACAGCAAAATTGAAGGAAAGGCATAGAGATTTCCCGTATACTCCCTACACCCACACATGCATAGCCTCCCACGATCAGTAGTCATCCAAAGTGACTATGACGTCATAGCCACCCAAAGTCTGTAGTTTTCCTTAGGGTTCATTCACAGTGTTATAGACTCTATGGGTTTGGGCAAACAGTTGTGTATCTCTTTACTGCCCTAAAATTTCTCAGTGCTCCATCCATTCTTCCTGCCTTTTCACCCTACCCCCATGACTCTCCTGGCAACCACTAATCTTTTTTACTGTCATCATAGTTTTTTGACATTTGTTTTCAGAAGGTCTTATAGTTGGAATCACATAGTAGGTAGCCTTTTAACACTGGCTTCTTTCACTTAGTGATATGCATTTAAGGTGCCTACATACCTTTTCACAGCTTGATAGTTCACTTCCTTTTAGTGCTGAATAATACTCCATTGTCTGGATGTACCTCAGTTTACTATGTACCATTCACGTACTGAAGAACATCTTATTTACTTCCAATAAGTAATTTGGATATTACTTATAATAAATAAAATAAGTAATTTATTTACTTATTCCACTTCATTTGCAGTGATGAAAAAACTGCTATAAATATTCATATGCAGGTTTTTAGACATAAACTTTCTTCTTCTTTGAGTAAATACCAAGGAGCTTGATTGCAGGATTGTATGGTAAGAGTGTGTTCAGTTTTGTAAGAAACTGATAAACTGTCTTTCAACGTGGCTGTACCCTTTTTCGTTCATTCCCATCAGCAGTGAATGAGCGTTCCTATTGCTCCACATGCTCACCAGCATTTGATGTTGTCAGCATTCTGGATTTTGGCCATTCTGATAGACATGTGTTTGCAATTCCCTGATGACATATGAGGTGGAACATCTTTTCATGTGCTTGTTTTCCTTCTGTACTGTTATGAGGTTTTTTAATCTTTAGGAATCTGTGAACTTGGAAGGCAGGGGCAGGGGGAATTCTTATTTTCACTAACCTCTAACTGAAATGTAGCATTTCTCCCATTTGCGAGTGTGGTACCTGTGCTTTGTCACCCATAGAAATCACAGATATTTTCGTTTATCCTTACAGTTGTAGATATCTCAACCTCTGGTTTATACATCACTATTTGGAAATTATTTAAGGCCTTAGACCTGCAGCTAAGTCTAAGGTCATCATTATTTAATAACATATTATGAGATATGCTAAGTGTGTTAACATTTTATTTCATGCATTTAAAGATTGAGAAAGTTTTCATAAACTTCAATGGGTTGCCAAAGTAACCCAGGGCACAGACATGGTCAAGGGCCTCTCGGCCGATGTCACAGACCTGGGAACCAGGGACCAAGAGCTGTGTGAGGCCTGCCTGTGCACAGCCAGTGCGGGGAGGGTATGCTGGGAAGAGCCTGGGGCAGGACCTGAGTCAAATCTCTGCTCCTTCATTTAGTTTACAACCCTGGGCCAATTACTTGAGTGGTTTGATTCCCAATGTCCTTATCTGCAAAGCAGCAATATTAACACACACTTTACTGGCTTTAACAGGCAAAGAATCATTTCTGGCACATTGGAAGTCTTCAAGAACGTCAATTCCCCTCTCCTTTCCTCCTCGCTGTTTCCTCTTGTGTGACATAAGAGGTCTCAGTAGAAGTCTTCTCTGAGTTCTCTCTCAAATTTGTTGTTATCCTGAATCTTACAATCAAGGCAAACCAGGTGGTCCATTGCTGTGGAATTGGAGCTGGTGTCTTCGTGCCCCTGGCACTGCCAGTCTCCATTCCTGGAGCAGCAGGGAGTACCAGCATCCTCGGACTTTTCCCGTCCTTCCGCTCTCCACCTGGGCTTTTCCTGGCTCCCCTCCAGGCTGAGCTCATGGGTTGGGAATGCGTAGGCCGAGCTGCTTGCTCCCTGAGTGCCTGAGAGAGGGCCGTTGGTGTAACATGTTCTAAGAGCGTTCTCTCCACCTCATGTCTGGGACAGCTGATAGCAGACCTGGGAAACCCATTAATCAACATCCTCAGTGGCTCAGCAGACCCCACTCTCCCTGCTTGGCCATCTGTAGTTTCAAGCTGGCTGTTCTTAGATGGAAAAAATGTAGCCTATTGTTGTCTTGGTGAGAAGGTGCTAAGGTGACAAAATGCTTCTCTGTACAGGAAGTTAGGAGTATGGGGGAAGATGGCCCGATGCCATCACGGAACCATATCCTGCTCCTTTTTTTTTTCCCCTTAATTAAGCTCTGAATATAAAAAGGGTTTGTGGTTCCTGGGTTCAGATGACACGTAATTGTGGGTTTTTTTCTTTCCATTGTTGAACTGCCCTGGGCCTTGGAACCATGTTCTATTCCAATTCAGTTTTCAGAATAGGTGAAAACCTGTGGTGTACCTGGCTAATTGCTGCGCTATTCCTTAAGACAATTGCTAGAGTCTTGGCCCAGTGGGCAGCCATTTGGAGCATAGCCGGGGAGGATCATCATCCCTACTCTGCGTGTTCGCCTCCCTGTCCCAGACCCGATATGGAGCCTCCACTCCAGTTCTGAGCCCAGAGCTAACCACCTCTGCTCTGCCTCGGCCTGCAAGAGAATTGAGATGGAATTTCTGAGACTGAGCTGAGCCAGTCTCACGTGTCTTGTCCCTTAAATATCACTGGGAAGATGCTGGCTGGGGACTGTTGAAGTGAGAGGGACCTTCCTGCCCCGGCACATAGGAGAGTTAGGTGTACCAAGGGCTCCACTGAGATAGACAGCCCTCCAGGCTCTCACTTCTTTAAGCCAAGAAGTGAGGCAGTGGTGTGCGTGTGGTGCTGTGCCTGGACAGCCTGGTCTTTGAGTTCAGACCAACCTAGGTTTGCATCTCAGTTTTAGCTGTGTGACCTTTGGTATCTTACTTAACCTCTCTGGCCCTCCATTTCCTCAGTTGTAAACTGGGGGCAATAATAGTACTCAGGTCACAGGGTGACTGTGAGACCTACATAAATTAATACATGTAGAGCACTTAGAGTAAGGTTATTGCCTTGGTCATTATTACTGTTTGTCAGGGTGAACGGGATCTAGACAGTGGGGACGTTTATCCCTGGCTGCCTCCCTGCCCTGGGAGCTGCTGCTTGTTCACCCTTCCCCCAGTGGTTAAGTGTGGTGTCTGTGTCCCAGAGGAGGGAGGGCTCCACTATGGACCCTAACCACTGGCCTTATAGCCCATCGAGACTGCAGAGTTGGTGATCCCGGCTTCTCAGAAATTCCAGCCCAGGAGTGGTGAACTAGGGACGGTGCCAGCCTGCAGTCTGTCTGCAGGGCACCTAGCTCCTAAATGTCCTGCCCTATTGTCTGTCTCAGAGAATGTCTGATATTTGGGTTTTGTGATAAAATTGGCCTCTCTGAGAGGTTTCGCAAATAGATTCCAGACGTTGTAGTAAACCAAGCCTTTCTGTATTTTTACCAACACAAGAATGAGCTTGGGGAATGACTTCACAGATTGCTCTCATCAGTCTGCTGGGGAAGGAGGGCTGGGGTGGTGTTCGCTTTGGTAGTTAACAGCAACAATGGTAACTAACCCATAGTAGGTTAGTTGAATTCTGCCATCAAGCCTTAGGGGTTGATGAGGTTATTTCCCATCTCTCAGCCTCTAGGTGCTCAGATCCTCTCCAGTTTGCTGAGTCTCCTGAATCTCACTGCCTTACGAGTTCACATAGCAGGAGGGGAGGATGCAAGGCTTTACATAGTCTAGAGAGTCATCAGAAGACTAATGTCCTTAGGAAGGGCTCCCCACCTACCACCCGCAAGGCACCTCCTGTTTATACAAGGCTCACAGCAGTGATTAGCTTCTGTTGAATGCATACATATATCTGGGGTCAGGATGGCAGGGTTCTAGAGGCTGGAGATAAAGCAGTGAGCACTCAAGAAATGGTAACTGCTAGAATAAAAACCATTGCTATTATCATGTGCTATAGAGAACAGTGAAGAAATAGCCTCACTTCCCTGGTTCAAGAGAACAGTCCCACATTGCCCACATTCTTTCCCTCTTGTTCTAAGCTTCTCATGCCTCTTTTCCATCCAGATGACAGAGGCTGGTCATCTCTGAACCTCCCGCTGCTGTGCTGGCCAGGGCGGGGGGCAGGGCTGGGGTCTGAGCCTCCTGGCAGCTCTCTGATGTGTGCAAGTGTTACAGGCACTAATTCCACGGATGAGCACATTGAGGCCAGAGGAGACCAGGGCACCAAAGTGCAGGAGCACTGGTGGTCTCAGTGCTAGTTCTTAGTGTTCTTGACCACACGGCCATGCTCAGCTCTCCCTGGGGAGGCCGTGAGGCTGGCCCAGCCCATAGAGTGTGTCTAAAGGAGAAGCTGTGGGACACCTGAGAGCCTGGGAAAGACTGGCACGACACCCCACTTCCCTGACAGGCTTCCTCTAAACTGCTTCAACCCTGGCTGCTTGCACCCCAACCCCCACCTATGGTCATGTTTCTAAAACACCACCAAAGACTTGGACATTCTGTACCTTCTTCAGGGTATCCCAGGTGCCCCCAAGGCACATGGTGGGTGCTTAGCACAGGAGCCCGGGAACTAGAAGGTGGACCCGTGGCTCTGAGTGGGGCCCAAGTTCCTGGCACTGTTAGGGGTTTCCTTTCTTCTTTACTTAGGAGGAAAGTGGAAGTCCTCAAGCTAGCAGCAGGGGGAGGCTCTCCTTTATGGGATTAACTGGGGTCTGCACTTTTGCTGGAAACTGTGGCAAGCAGTGAAGAGGTCTCAAGTGCTTACAAACTGGGTTTTGAAAAACAGACAAGACCTTACCTACACAGAGGTGAAGCAGAAGTTAGACATGGCTTTTTGGAAGATGGGGTGGGGATGGGAGGTGTTTAGTTGAATAAGAACTCTGAGACTAGAAAGAACACTGTAGGTAGGTCCATAAGTTTGTCTGGAGGACGATGTAATCAGAAACACCTAGTCACCTCTACCAGTTGTTTATAATAACAACTATCATTTGTAAAAATGCTTTATAATTTATAAAACTCTTTTCACATGTACAGCATGTGTATGTAAATACTATATGTAATCTTCCCCTTTAAGGTTATTGAACATACACACACCTTTCTGCCTGTTACATAGTGGAAAGAACCCAGGTTGCCTTGCAGTCTCTGGGCCTTGGTTTACCCATCTGCAAAATGGAGGTGACAGCCTCGATTGGAACTTTGGTATAGGGATGTGCCTCTCACCAGTTCGGTGCTATGTTGGAATGTGGAGAACAGGAGCTGGTTGGCTCTGAGAGTGCTAGGCATTTAGGGGTGCCTGGTACAGTTGGTGGGAACCTGGGCATCAGCTAAGGGGTGTTCTCTTCTGGAGCTGCCCACTCAGAAGGGGGCATCTGCCCCTTCCTGGAGGCAGACAGGAGAGGCTCAGGACCCAAGGTCCATGGGCAGCTGGCCTGTGTACCCAGGCACTCTTCTACGTCTTCAAGGTGATCTGATGGGGTCCATAAGAATCCACTGCCATAGGGATTCTCAGCAGGTGGAGCCACTCAGGGGTGAGTGGTGATACTCCTCAGAGAATGTGAGAGACCAGTGATAACCAATGCACAACCCTGACTGCGAGAGTAGAGATGGACAGCACTTCCCTGCCCTCCACCCGAGGCTGGAGCAGGGGTATCAACTCTGCCATCCCCTTTTGCTCTCCTCCACAGCCAGGGCGGGGGTGAGGCGTGGGGGGCGGAATCCAGGTCCCCTGGTTCCTTTGTTTGTATTCCTCTGTCCCATTCCTGCTCCATTTATTTTCTTCCTTCCTCTCTTTAATCCTATGGAGCTGTTTGCTTTATCATTGTAAAGAGTTTTTTGTTTCTTGTTCCATGTATGAAACATTGATGAGCTAGCTGTTTTCATATTCAAGGAGGGACCATCTCTAAATCTTATTTTTGAATTATGTGCTTCAGGTTTTTAAAATTTTTTTCTTTAAATAATTAGTGGCACATCCTAGCCCTGGCCCTTTCCAGCAGTGTGGTCCTGTGTCTCCGTCCATACAGTGGGGATGGTAATGCCCCTCTCAGAACAGCAGTGGCCTATTGAGTGAATAAATGAAGTCTAGACAGCCACGAGCCCTCAGTCCTTCCATTTGAATTGCCCCCAAAGATACGTTGATCATTACTGAGTGGTTCCAGGCAAGCGCTTTGGTTTTTCTGCATCTGACTGATGACTGACTCAGACGCTGTGGTTTAGAGGGCTTTGTTTCAGCGGTTACTTGGGCTGGAATCAGCCCTGCGTCAACAGCTGCTGGTAGAGGTGACTGGGCGTTTCCGATTACAGATGAGTCGTCTGCCTCCCTGGAAGCTAGTAACTCCCATTGTCCTCGTGGGTGGGCGTCCCAGGACCCTCTTTCAGGTTTCCCTTCCACCTCTCTTAAACAGGTGCCTGCCTCCACTCCCACTTGCCCTACCTATCCCATGGAGTAGGTGGGTTGCTTGTGGGCAGGGACAGTTCTCAGAGGCGAAAGGAAAAGCTTGAGCTGCCAGCGTCTACATTATGCCCTCTGACCACCGTTCAGTGTTGCCCTTGGTCCGTCTGTCTCCACCGTTCATAAATGTGGGTGAGGGAGCCTCTTCTTTCCTCTAGATCTGTGCTGTCCAGCATGGGGTGCCACTAGCCACATGGCTTGGGCACTTGAAATGTGCCAAGTCTGAACTGAAATGTGCTCTAAGTGTAAAATATGCACCTGATTTCAAAGACTGAATATGGAAAGAAAAAAAAAATTATATAATAACTTATTATTGCTTTTTGTATGAATGACATATTGAACTAAATTACAGTATTAAAATTAATTTTATCTTTTTCAAAAAAAAGTGTGGCTGCCTGAAAATTTAAAATTACATGCATGGCTTACATTATATTTCTGTTGCAGTGGTTCTTAACTGGTGGCGATTTTGCCTCCTCTCTAATTATTTAGCAATATTTAGAGACATTTTTGATTGTCATGCTCAGGGGGAAGGGGGATCTAGCTGGGAGAGGCCAGGAATGCTGCTAAACAACCTGCAATTCACAGGACAGGTCCCCACCCCGAACGATAAAATAAATCATGTAGCCCACATGTCCATCGTACCAAAGTCGAGAAACCCAGTTCTACTGGACACTCTCACTTTGGATGATGTAGTCTTTTCTTATGGGCAATGACTCCAAAGTCACAGGCCCTGCAGCCTAACAGCATAAATTGCTGGAGTTAGAGACCTGAGACTCTGGCCATTTCTGAGTATCCGTTTCCTAATCTGTAAAATAGGCATAAGAATATCTGTTTTACAAGTTTCTCAGTTCAGTTCAGTTCAGTTGCTCAGTCGTGTCCGACTCTGCAACCCCATGAATCGCAGCACGCCAGGCCTCCCTCTCCATCACCAATTCCCGGAGTTCACTCAGACTCACGTCCATCGACTCAGTGATGCCATCCAGCCATCTCATCCTCTGTCGTCCCCTTCTCCTCCTGCCCCCAATCCCTCCCAGCATCAGAGTCTTTTCCAATGAGTCAACTCTTCGCATGAGGTGGCCAAAGTACTGGAGTTTCAGCTTTAGCATCATTCCTTCCAAAGAAATCCCAGGGCTGATCTTCAGAATGGACTGGTTGGATCTCCTTGCAGTCCAAGGGACTCTCAAGAGTCTTCTCCAACACCACAGTTCAAAAGCATCAATTAAATGAGATTGACTTGTACCATACCTGATATTTAGTAAACCTCCACCAAATAGAAGTTATTATTGTCATTAAAAAAACATGTATCTTTTACTCTCTGTATCAACTATCGGGATTTCTACATGCCTTCCGGATTTTTCTGTGATACCTAACATTCAAAAGCTTGAAAACTAAATTTGTAATTTCACCCTTCCTCTTCTCTCCCACTCCCTAAATGTATTCTACTTTCTGACTTTCAGTCTTAGCTCACAGTGGCACCACCCTCCCAGTCTTAGAATCTGAGTCAGTTTCACTTCCTCCTTCTATCCCCTCACCCTAATTTTTAATTTGTTAACCTCTTTGGTGAAAGAGGAGAGTGAAAAAGTTGGCTTAAAGCTCAACATTCAGAAAACGAAGATCATGGCATCTGGTCCCATCACTTCATGGGAAATAGATGGGGAAACAGTGTCAGACTTTATTTTTCTGGGCTCCAAAATCACTGCAGATGGTGACTGCAGCCATGAAATTAAAAGACGCTTACTCCTTGGAAGGAAAGTTATGATCAACCTAGATAGCATATTGAAAAGCAGAGACATTACTTTGCCAACAAAGGTCCGTCTAGTCAAGGCTATGGTTTTTCCAGTAGTCATGTATGGATGTGAGAGTTGGGCTGTGAAGAAAGCTGAGTGCCGAAGAATTGATGCTTTTGAACTGTGGTGTTGGAGAAGACTCTTGAGAGTCCCTTGGACTGCAAGGGGAACCAACCAGTCCATTCTAAAGGAGATCAGTCCTGGGTGTTTTTTGGAAGGAATGATGCTAAATCTGAAACTCCAGTACTTTGGCCACCTCATGCGAAGAGTTGACTCATTGGAAAAGACCCTGATGCTGGGAGGGATTAGGGGCAGGAGGAGAAGGGGACGACAGAGGATGAGATGGCTGGATGGCATCACTGACTCGATGGACGTGAGTCTGAGTGAACTCCAGGAGTTGGTGATGGACTGGGAGGTCTGGCGTGCTGCAATTCATGGGGTCGCAAAGAGTCGGACACGACTGAGCTGAACCTCTTTGGAGCAGGGATGTCTCCTCCACCCCTCCTCCCTGTTTCAGCCTAGCAGGACATCTTCACCCAGCCTGAGAGCAGCTCCTTTTCAGGTCCTGCCTTGGCTCTTTCCTCTTCCCTCTGTGTGTAATTAGTGAATCCCATCTTACTTAGAAGCCCTCAGCGGTTTGTTGCTTTCTTTTGTTTTTGCTGAAGTGGGAGTACCTGTGGGCAGGAAGTGTGACATGCCCATCTCCTAGCCCACTTCCCTAATTCTCAACATGATGCCTAAGAAAGGGTGTTCCTTGAGTGTTTTCTGAATGAAACACTTCTGAATGCATTCAAAATGCATGATGTTGTTGTTGTTTAGTTACTAAGTCATGTTTGACTCTTTTGCAATCCCAAGAACTGAAGCCTGCCAGGCTCCTCTGTCTGTGGGACTTGCCAGGAAAGAATACTGGAGTGGGTTGCCATTTCCTTCTCCAGGGGATCTTCCTGACCCAGGGATCAAACCCATGTCTCTTGCATCGGCAGGCCAATTCTTTACCACTAAGCCACCCGGGAAGCCCAAATGCATGATAGGTACCCTTTCCTCCTTGGTTCTCGTAGATCAGGTCCTGCATGGAACTAGAATAGTGATTTCCAAATGCCTTATTTTCCTTTTAATAGTTCAGCAGACCTTAACCCATGTCTTCATCTCTCTCTTCACTCCCCCCTGCCCAACCCCCACCCCGTGTTTAAGCTGGGGAAGCACTTTGTTTGTTCTCCCTGGAGGATTACAGCCATGATGTAATACACCTAGATCCCAGAAATCCCATCTTCCGTAAGTGGACTTCCGCAGCCAGCCTGAGGGGTGATGCCGCAGTCATTCTGCTGGTCCAGGCCCGCCTCCAGAGAGCAGGGGCCCTCGATGCCCAGGCATGCCTTCGTTCTGGTGGCAGAAATAATTCCCAAGCAGCTCCCAGCAGGCTGTGAGGGGAAGTTTTCCAGAGACATGCTCTTTAAGATGGTCTGATAAAGAAAATATAACGTGTTCCTTGGCAGGTTGCAGACATGGATGGGCAGAATGGTGTAAGGTTGGAGTCTCCCAATGTCTAGACACTGTGACCTGTTCAAAGTTTTGAAAACATTTTAAATACAAGCCGTTTTACAGTGTAAAGTGATCCACTTGGAAGTTGTCAAGAGCTTCTAAGTTTGCTCCCTTTTGTGGCAGCTGTGAGTCCAAACACTGCACTAGTGAGAAGAGATTCCCTGGCCTGGAAGGCAGGTGAGATCCTAGAAAGAACTCAACTTTCCCCTGTTTCCTGCAAGGCCTTAAAGCTCCTTTTCTAGAGAAGGCATCCAAGTGTAAATATTGGGGCTTGTCTTCTGGAACTGGGGAGCCGTGTCTGGGCATTGGACTTTGCTGCACAGCTGTCTTCTGTGGGTTGGTACTAGAGGTGTATCCCTCCCCCAACAGACAGATCAAGGTGCAGTTGACCAAATGGTTCTTCCCTTAGGAAATGTCAAGCTTTGCTGTCACCCTTGGCTTTGTTACATCTCAAGTTTTTCCTCTGAATCCAGCTATTCCATTGGTAACATATGAGAAAAGCCCCATACATTGCATATATTAGATAATATCTTCCCCCCACTTTAAACAAATCCAGAGACACTTCACTGCTCTTTAGCATTTCTAATCAGCTGCAGACAATCTGTGTACATTCTAACTTAATATAATTTGAGGTAAAATTAAGCAAGAGTGATAGTTAATCGTTTGAGCCCCAGATTTGGGCAGGTCTGGGTTTGAAATTTAGTTTTACCTCTTACCAGATACATGCCTTTGAGCAACAGGACTTTAACTTCATCAGAAATGGGGAGATAAAATAGTTGTTGTCTCATAAGTTAGTTTCTGTCTCATTTAATAAGGAGATATATATATATATATATATAAATCCCCAGGATACTATCTCAGTAAATATTGGCTATGACACTTCAGTTAGCCTCTGTTCAGTTCAGTTCAGTCGCTCAGTTGTGTCTGACTCTTTGTGACCCCATGAATTGCAGCACACCAGGCCTCCCTGTCCATCACCAACTCCTGGAGTTCACTCAGCTTCTGTGGGCATCCTGATCTGGGGATAAAAGCATGATTTGATTTTATGCATTTATTCACTTGGCAGATATTTCATGGCATCTCCTATGGGTCAGGAATTATGCTGGCCCCTGGGGATCCAGTGCGAGTGAGGGAGAAAAGGCCCTTGTTTTGGTGGAGCTTGCCTTCCAGAGGGAGAGACACACAGTGAACTAGCTGATCAATGAAAGCAAGGCTAGGGTTGTGAAAAGCACTGTGCGGAAAATGTATGGGGAGATGTGATGGAGCAAATGGGGTAGGGCTGGGGAGTTGTCTCCAGGGAATGTGAAGTCTGAGATGAGACCTGATCATAGAGATCTGAGGGAGGGCATCCCAGACTGCAGGAGCTGCAAGGGGCGCCCATCTGAAAAGGGCCTCTGCGCTCCTGTGAACATCTTCTTGGTCCCCTAAGGAAAAGACAACATGGGGAAGGAGATCTTAGGATAATCTAAGCCTGCGGTTGACAAAATGTCTGAAGTATTTACTGTCTGGCCCCTTACAGAAAAAATGCACTGACCCGTGATCTAAAGTCTTCTCCAGGTCAAACAGTGAACGTACCTGTGAGCTCAGGGCCAACACACTGGTGCAGGGGACAGCAGCTGGCTGCCTCCTGGGTACCCAGGTAGGGTTCATCTACCTGCTGAACATTCTCTGATAAAGGCAGTATACCTGCCCCAAGGGATGCAAACCACTCCCAGCCTTTGAACTGATAGGATCACAGCCTCCATATCCCCTGATGGATTGGACCATGACTCTCACGGGTCCCAAAGCTGATTTTCACTTCTAGGACTGCTCAGGAAGAAGAGAGGGAGCAGAGGATCTGTTGGTCATTGCTGTTGTTTATTGGCTGCTCATCCTGTGCTAGGCTAGGCCCTTTTGTGAACAATTCTACAGTTTCCTAATTCCATCCCTGTAACAACCATAGTTGGTAGGAACTGCTCTTATTCCTCTCTTAGGCTGAGGAAAGTGAGGTCAAGAGAAATAAGTGTAATAGGCTGCTGTGCTCAAAGGCACACAGCTGATAGATGGCTTGCCAGCTTCAGAACCTGCCCCTTACTTCGTCCCTGGATGTGCTGTTTCTTGCTGGTGTTCCACTGAGGACAGGTAAGTCTTTGCCTGTTTGCATGCCTGAACTAAGCCATGCTTAGTTCATGCTAAGCCACAGTCATTCGGTACCTACCTATAGGGCTAGAGACCCTGTAAAAGAGAATATGAAAGGGGCCAGTGCGTCCTTACAGTATATTCTTAGGTGTATACTTACCCACCACCTCCTTGCTGGAGAATACGCCCGGGTTCTTGGCAGGGTGGTTAACTAGTCCACATGTGTCAGGGGTGGCCTGGTGCTCCTTGGGCTCTTGGCCCAGATCTGAGCTGGCTGCCGAATCAGCTTCTGGGTTCAGGTAAGTAGTCTCTCCTTTGCTGACCTCAGAGCAATAGGAGTTGATGAACGTGGAGTGAACACCTGGCCTCTTCTCATGCAGATCCATTACCAGGCCCACGGTGGCCTTTCTGTAGAGGCCAGCTGAGGACAAGGCTGCTGCCCACTGATAGAGTCAGCCTTGCTGGTGACCACAAGTGATCATGGGATGAGGTAGCACCAGAGGAGGAATGTCATGAGGGAGAGCAAAGGGGCCAGAAATGGACAGCGGGCCCCAACACTTGGGAGAAAAAACAGCAGTGAGAGCAATGTAAAATAATACTGGCTGCCAGAGTCAAGGACCCAGTGGTGACTGACTCCTGGCTCTGCCTTTTATTAGCTGTGTGATCTTAGGCAGATCTGAGTTTATGCTCCAGAGCTAGAATCCTGGGTCTGAATGCAAGTTCCTTCTTCTTAATTGTGATATGACCTTGTGTACTTCACTTAACCAATTCTGTGTCTTGATTTCCTAATCTTGGGTTATTGTTGTTGGTTTGAATAAATTAATACATCTGGAGCATTTAGATCAGTGCTTGACATAGGCAGCCCACTCCAGTATTCTTGCCTGGAGAATTCCATGGACAGAGGAGCCTGGCGGGCTACAGTCCATGGGGTTGCAAAGAGTAGGACAGGACTGAGTGACTAACCCTTTCAACTTTCTTTTCTTTGACACAGAGTTAGACTTCAAGAAATGCTAGCTGTATTAAGTCATGTGACCTCTGGATCTCAGTTTCTCAACTGTCTACCAGGGAAAGCAATGCTGCTTTCACAATGGAAATAAGCTGGTTTACTTAAAGCATCTGCTGCAGGTCTGGCATATGTGGCATACCCAGTAGATGTTTCTCCTGAACTCAAGTGGCTCCCAGTCTTGGCACCTGTTGAGTGGAAATGTTTGACCTTGGGTAGATTGACAGCTGCTAGTCCCAACCCTGGCTGGCTTCTCTGGGCTGGGAAAGTGTAGGTGGGTGCATAGCCTGTTCTGCCTTTCTCATTGGATTGAGTTACCCATGATGTTGGCCCCTTTCAGATGTTGCTAAGTCCTGGATGGGAAGGGGCATCTTGCCATTGCTGTAGTTTTCCTACCGGGTCCTGCCAGTGCTTGCTGCTCTCACTGCCACCATAACAGATTGGCTCCAGGGGTACCTGGAGTATACTCAGGGCCTGCTGGATACTCTCACCCTCTTTTTTCCCCTAATCATCCCTGAACACTTAACCTGGGTCAGGCTGGTTGCTTGGGGTGCAAAAGTGAATCAGACATATCTCTACTTGTGAAGAGGTCACTGGAGGTCAGGTAGACTTGAAAAAAAAATTCATTGATGAATGGAGCAGTGGGGGGCATGGGCATTCCCTGCCTGCATCCTGTCTCTCCCTGTCTACCTGCAGTGGTCTCTGGCGGTGGTTTAGTTGCTCAGTCGTCTCCGACTCTTTACAACCCCATGGACTGTATGTAGCCCACCAGGCTCCTCTGTCCATGGGATTTCCCAGGCAAGAATATTAGAGTGGGTTGCCATTTCCTTCTCCAGGGACCTTCCCCACCCAGGGATTGAACTCAGGTCTCCTGCATTGCGGGCGGATTCTTTACCAACTGATTAAAGTCATGGTCCCTGGACCCAGGCACCTGAGTTTGAATCCTGGATCCAGCTCTTAAAAGTTACAGCTGTGAAATTGGCAGGGTGGTTATGAGTTGTTGTGAATAAAGGACTCTGAGTGCTGGCTATTATCATTGTAATGTTTAAAAGCAAAAGTTCACTAAGCAACTGAAAAGAAAGAGAGAAGTGATAAATGTGAACTTGTGTATCTATTTCTGGAGGCTAGATTGTGTATCTTAGCTCTACTTTCCCCCCCACATATGGATTATAACTGGCCCTAGAGTTTTCAGCTTTGAATATATCTAGACTCAGCCCATCTCTGAAGGCTCTTCACACTGTTCCTCCTAAAGGAATATGAGATTCCTAACACCCTTTTTTGGAGTCTTGGAAGGGCCCATGGCTTTTGCTCTCCCAAAGGAAGGAAGGAGAGTCAAGGTAGCTGGCTGGTCAAGCCCTCCCCCCATGACTAGAAATTCCTTGCTGACAACTGTGTACACCAAGATGTCAGTATCAGAGCCCAGGGATAAGAACTTATGAGATCTACTGAAGAAAGACCATTGATGGGGAGAAAACCAATGCTATAAGAAGCAACATGTATTGTAAATTGTCACATCAAATGGTATGTTTAGATGAGTCCATTTTTGTATATAAATTTTACCTAAAAAAAAAAGAAATTCAATAATTATTCTTTTTTTATCCTTTCCCAATTTTTTTTTAATTTTATTTTATTTTTAAACTTTATATAATTGTATTAGTTTTGCCAAATATCAAAATGAATCCGCCACAGGTATACATGTGTTCCCCATCCTGAACCCTCCTCCCTCCTCCCTCCCAATACCATCCCTCTGGGTCGTCCCAGTGCACTAGCTCCAAGCATCCAGTATCGTGCATCGAACCTGGACTGGCAACTCGTTTCTTACATGATATTTTACATGTTTCAATGTCATTCTCCCAAATCTTCCCACCCTCTCCCTCTCCCACAGAGCACATATGGACACCTTATCTTTGACAAAGGAGGCAAGAATATACAATGGATTAAAGACAATCTCTTTAACAAGTGGTGCTGGGAAATCTGGTCAACCACTTGTAAAAGAATGAAACTAGAACACTTTCTAACACCATACACAAAAATAAACTCAAAATGGATTAAAGATCTAAACGTAAGACCAGAAACTATAAAACTCCTAGAGGAGAACATAGGCAAAACACTCTCTGACATACATCACAGCAGGATCCTCTATGACCCACCTCCCAGAATATTGGAAATAAAAGCAAAAATAAACAAATGGGACCTAATTAATAATTATTCTTTATTAACTTATTTTTATTATTGATTTACAATGTTGTATTAAGTACTGCTGTACAGCAAAGTGACTCAATTATACATATAGATGTGTTCCTTTTTTTTCTTCCATTGTGGTTTATCATAAGATGCTGAATATAGCTCCCTGTGCTACACGGCACCTTGTTGTTTATCCATCCTACGTACACCAGTTTGCATCTACTGATCCTAAACTCCCTCTGCTGCTTGCCTCCCCCTTGGCAACTCCCAGCCTATTCTCTGTGTCCCTGATTCTGTTTGTTTCATAGATGGCTTCATTTGTGTAATATTTTAGATTCTACATATAAATTATATCATATTTGTCTTTCTGACTTCAGATAGTAGATTCTCTCTATTTACATTCATTTTCCTGCAAATGGCATTATTTTGTTCTTTTTTTATGGCTGAATAATATTCCATTGTATTTCTGTACCACATCTTCTTTATCCATTCATCTATTGATGGATATTTAAATTGTTTCCATGTTTTGGCTGTTGTGAATAGTGCCGGCATGAACATGGGAGTGCATGTATCTTTTTGAATTAGAGTTTTGTCTGTAAAATATGCCCAGGATGGGGATTGCTGAAATGATATGGTAATTCTACTTTTAATATTCTGAGGAACCTCCATACTGTTTTCCACAGTGGATGCACCGACTTATGTTCCAGCTTACAGGATATGAGAGTAACCTTTTCTCCACACCCTCTCCAACATTTATTTGTAGACTGTTTTAATGATGGCCGTTCTGACCTCTGTGAGGTGGTACCTCATTGTCGTTTTGTTTTGCATTTCTCTGGTGTCGGAGAAGACTCTTGAGATTCCCTTGGACTGCAAGGAGATCCAACTAGTCCATTCTGAAGGAGATCAGCCCTGGGATTTCTTTGGAAGGAATGATGCTAAAGCTGAAACTCCAGTACTTTGGCCACCTCATGCGAAGAGTTGACTCATTGGAAAAGACTCTGATGCTGGGAGGGATTGGGGGCAGGAGGAAAAGGGGACGACAGAGGATGAGATGGCTGGATGGCATCACCGACTCGATGGACGTGAGTCTGAGTGAACTCTGGGTGTTGGTGATGGACAGGGAGGCCTGGCGTGCTGTGATTCATGGGGTCGTGAAGAGTCGGATACGACTGAGCGACTGAACTGAACTGAATAATTAATGATGCTGAACATCTTTTTGGGTACCTATTGAACATCTGCATTTTTTCTTTGGAGAAATGTCTCTTTAGGTCTTCTGTCCATTTTTCAGTTGGGTTGTTCATCTTTATGTTGACTTATACAAATTATTGTATGTTTTGGAACTTAAGCCTTTGTCAATTACAATGTTTGCAAATTTGTTGTTGTTCAGTCAGTCAGTCATATCCGACTCTTTGCGACCTCATGGACTACAGCACACCAGGTTTCCTTGTCCTTCATCATCTCCTGAATTTTGCTCAAACTCTTGTCCATTGAGTCAGTGATGCTATCCAACCATCGTCCCCTTCTCTTCCTGCATTCAATCTTTCCCAGCATCAAGGTCTTTTCTAATGAGCTGGCTTGTCACATCAGGGGCCCGAAGTATTGGAGCTTCAGCATCAGTCCTTCCAGTGAACATTCAGGGTTGATTTCCTTTAGAATTGACTGGTTTTATCTCCTTGCAATCAAATATTGATTGCAAATATTTTTTCCCATTCTGTAGGTTGTCTTTTTGTTTGGTTTATGGTTCCCTTTGCTGTATAAAAGCTTGTAAGTTTAATTAGGTCCATTTGTTTATTTTCATTTTTACTTCTATTGCCTTGGGAAACTGACCATGGGTATAATTTATGTTAGAGAATGTTTTGCCTATGTTCTCTTCTAGGAGTTTTATGGTGACGTGTCATATGTTTAAGTCTTTAAGCCATTTGAAGTTTATTTTTGTTTATGGTGAGAGGGTGTGAAAAATTTGAATAAATATTGAACTCTAGTTAATTAGATTTACATCCTGAAATATTTGGGAAGAAATGTACTGATTCAGTGATTTCACTGAAATGCACCAAAAATTAATTTGTTACTCAACTGATGAATAAGTAGAGAGGTAGAAGGATGATAAGACATATGATGAAGCAAGGAGTATAAAATCTAATCATAGAATCTAGGTGGTGGGTATTTGGGTGTTCACTAAAATTCATTCAATTTTTTAAAATTTATTTTTAAAATTTTATAATAAGATACTGTAAAAAATATTTTAAAGCTACCAGACTGAAAATAAAACCAAATGAAAAAGCCCATAATGGAAAAATCTTTAAGTAGATACTGGAAATATTTACAGACATTTAAAATAATGCTGGAAAACTGGATGTTAATATAAAGAAAAATAAAAGTAGTCCTTTATATATTCTGCAATATATTTCCTTTTTTGAATTATAAAAGTTATATATATTTATATAATAAATGTGTGTGTGTGTGTATGTATATTTAGAAGGATGTTGCAGACAGTGGGCAAAGCAAGTGAAAAGACCCTGTGTGTGCTTAGGGAGACCATTGTGGTTGGAGTGCAGAGGGAGGTGGGGTGGGCAGGAGCTGAAGACAGAAGAGAGATTGAAGGGCAAGGTCATGTAGGGTCTTGAGGCCATAATAGAGTCTGATTTTGAGTTCTGTGTGCCATGAAAAGCCATCAGAGGTTGTGAACTGGGTGTGACGTGATCTGACTTTAGAAGAGCCACTCCAGTTGCTGCTGGGGGTGTGGACTGTAAGGGACACAAGGGAAAGCAGGAGGCCAGGTGGTCCTGCGATCAGGGCAGAGGAGGAGGACGGTATCTTGCATCAGGGTGGCAGCATGGAGGAGGTGAAACTAATCAGGGGCAGACTCTTTTCTGAAGGTAGAGTCAACAGGATTTATTGGCAGGATTGGTTTGAGATAAGAGAAAAGGAATCTAGGTTGACTCCAGATTTTTGGCTCCAGGAGCTGGAAAAGTGGGAAGTGGATAAATATGAACTGAGATGACCATGACTGGGAGAGGAGCAGGGGTTGGGGGTGGTGGGGGATGAAGTGTGATCAGGAGTGTGATCGTAGGTCTGGTTTGACATCTGAGATGCTTATTAGAGCAGCTGAGAATGTCAGCAGACAGTTGTTTATCCGAGTCTAGGAGTTTAGGGGTTGGGGACAATTTTGAGCATCATCAGCATGAAGATGGTACTTAAAGCTATGGAAAGAGGATGTAAAATAAAGAAGGGAAGAGGATGGAGCTTGAGCCCCAGGTGCTGCCAAATGTGGAGGTCAGGAAGACGAGGGGAGCTAGTAGAGATGCATGGGCATCTGTGGCCGAGGTGGAGAGAGGAGATTCCAGACAGCGAGTCTGTTTCGAATGCTGCAGTGCTGATTCTCTTCCTCTGGTTTCTTTCTCTCTCCTTACCGTCACTTTTATTGCTCTGGAACTACTTGTCCTAAACTAGTACTTTCATTCTACTCCAAACCCATAACCTCCCAAGTAGGGATGGTGGGGGGAACCATTCAAATCCTTTGATTTGACATCCCAGGCCTTCTACCATCTGGCTCCCTCTCTGTCCCCTGCCTGGTTTCCCTTCAGCCCTTTCTTGTCCCACACAACACCAGGCTCACTTGAGCTCAGCCTGGCCTCCCCGCCCCCTCCAAGTCACCTCCCTCTTTCTCAGCCTGACATTTCTTCTGTCTCTCTTGAGTCCTCAGCCTCAGTTCTCCACTCCTGGACCATCTTCTGATAGGACTTTTTCATAGCCAAATTGGTCCCTTCCATACACATCCCTAATAGTCGCAGGTGGTCCCAAGCCATCTAGCATTTCTGGTCCCTGTTTCCCTTTCTCTCTGGTCCCCAATCAGACAGCCTCCTGAGGTTTGGGAACAGGCACCTTCTCTTGCATCTTTTGCCACCCAAGAGGGGACTCAGTGGTCTTACATATCTTAGCTGAGAATGGAACATGCTAATTCATAATAAAGCCCAAGAAAACCTGGAAGAATTTTAATACATGATCATGATTTCAAGTACAACTCCTGGGATCCAAGGTTTGTTCTAACCCTAGTCCTGTGACCACAGTCAAGTTTACCTTCCCAAACGCCAGTTTTCTCATCTGCCAAATGCCCAGTTCAGGGTTATTGTAGGAAATAAATGAGGTGCCTATCTTACAAAGTGCTTAGCGCTATAAAAGCAGACAGTAAGTGGGAGCTCTGATTTTTATTATTGCTATTATGAAAACTGTCTTTACTATTACTCTTCCTGTTATGGGATGGACAGACACCCTCAAAGGTGGGACAGAGTTGGCACTGTTGATGATGTACTTTGGCATCTGAAATGAAAGGAGTCATGGGCTTACTTGCTGCTGATCTCTAGGGGAGGTTTGGCAGCACACATGCCCAGACTTCAGGGAACTCATGCCTTAAATGAAGGAGATGCGGGAGGTATGAACAGCACCCAGAAGCAGGAAGCACAGCCTTGGTGATTGCACTTCTCACTCTCAAGTCCAGGGTCCAATGTGAGTGTACTTACACGGCCCAGGGGTAAGATGTTTGCAAATGAAACTGTCCCCCAAAATCCAGACCCCAATCTCAGCAGTTACAATTGCTCAAATGGGTCAGAGCACCGGCTCAGGCTGAAAGGGAGGGACAGAGGAATGGAATGTTTCTCAGAGGAATTCATGTTATTTTTTTGAGAGCAGACAGGGAGAACAGGATATCTTTCTTCATTTCCTCTCTGTAAATTTCTGAGGTTAGTAAGTGGGTAATTGTTACTCAGGAATAGCTGGGTGTGACCCAGATACAGGAGAGTCAGATCAGGGCAGGGCAGGGCAGGGCAGGGCCCTGTCGAGTCAGATGAGGGTTTGCTCCTCACTGGAGTGGCCTTTGAAGTTGCCATGGAGAACCCCGTCTGGCCATCCCCACCCCCACCACACAGAGCTTTTTCCATCCAAAGCTAGAATCGTAGGTGGCTGCATCTCTCGTGAGCTCCCCTTTCTTGGATTGTGGGGCTGTGAGGGCAGGCCCCTTAGGCCAGCGTGTGGGTTATCACCTGGGGTTTGATAACCCTCTGCCCTGTGATTCTGAACGAGCTGTTTACACTCATGGTAACCCAGTAACAGTCAGGGCCTTCCTGTCTGGGTTTAGATAAGTGTCCAGGAAGCACGAGGGCACGTCCCTGGACCCTGAGCACGGCCCGGGGAGCTGGCCAGTGGGCCAGCATGCGGGAGGGCCGCCGCTACCAGGGAGACGGCACCACACGTGACATCGCGTCTCTCAGCCCGCTGCCAGGCCTCCAGAGGCACCAGAGAGGCTGCCAGTGTTCATGCCTGACCCCCCACTGCCCGCACCTGCCTGAGTGGCTTCCTGAGAGCTGCAGGGGCTTTAGCACCATCCGGGCTGTAAATTTCCACCACAGAGAAGGACATGAAGTTCAGCCGAGTCCCGGACTCAGGGCTTCGGGGCAGAGGCCCCGTGCACTCAGCCTGAACCCGGCTCCGTTTGGAGGGCCAAGGTGTGCCCTGTGTAGGGAAGGAGTGGAGCCCAAGCTGGCCTCATTTACTCCTGAACACATTCCCTGTGGCCTGGCCTCATGGTCAGGCAAGCAGCTTGGAGCTCAGCCTTTGGACCCACGTGCCCTGGGTTTGTGTCCAAACTTGACCACTTCCTCATTAGGTGACCCATCTTGGGGCAATTTCTGACCCTCCTTTGCCTCCACTTCTTAGCTCAAATATGGGGACAATAATAGTACCCAGAGCAAGTTAACTTTTCAGTGCCTCAGTTTCCTCATTTACAAAGTGGAGGTAGTGATGACAGTTACCTCATAGGGCAGTTGGAAAGATGAAATAGGTGGAATGATTAGGACAGTGCCTCGCAAGTAGAATATAGTTTAGATCCTATGGTCATCCTTTTCAAGGAGCTGCAGCGCCTGGGTGAGTGAGTTTGTGAATGGCAGACCTCGATCTGCTCGCTCCCTCCAAGTGCTGGCTTTCCGCGCCCCACCTCCCTGGACTGTCTGCATGCAGAGCTCCCAAACAAACTGGAGACAGAATTCAAAAGCGGAAATCAAGCCTCCAGACTGCTAACCCCTAGCTTGGCCCCTGGGTCTCTCGGCAGCTCCCTTTGGGGACTGATCCCTTTAGCATTCTTGGCACAGTCTCAACACTTTCCCCTCTGCCCCCCGCCCCCCGCCACTGGTGGGCTGGATGATGCACCATGTCACCGAGAAGTCAGTAGTGCTTTGGGGGTTCCCCTGGGAGGGCACAGGGCTCCTGTCCAGCCCGGTGCCTTGACAGCGGGCGAGGCCTCACATCCCCTCTTCCCATCCTTTGATAAATAAAGAGCTGATTTTTCCATGGGGCGTTTGTCTCTCTCCACAAATGTGGAGGTCTAAGCACGGCCAAGCTTATCTATACAATGGACTTCCTGCTGGTGTTGGATCTACCCCGCTCCCCACTGTGTAATAAATTTATGTCGCCTGAGCACACAGACCTGCTGACGTCCGTGATCCTGGTGGCCTTGGCAGACCCCAGCTCCCCCAGCCTGGGTGGGAAATGCAGACGTACACCCGGCTGATGTGAATTGAACATCCCAGTTATAGTCAGACAGCCAGAACTGGGTGGGCCTTGAGGGTGTGGGAAGTTCCTTCATCCATCAAATGTTTATTGAGGCCTCTTGTGTGCCAGGCCCCATACTGGACATGGAGATAGCTTTTGAGGAGCTTTTACTCTGGTCTGGGAATCAGATGCACATAATTATAACACATGGAGCTTGGTTCTGGGGTGGCACTAAGGACAGAGCCTGTAGGAGGAATGTACAATCTAACTTGGGGCTCGGCTTCAGGGCTGACTTTTAATGAAAAATTTTCATTCCTTGGCACGGAATCCTCAGCAGTGAAGCCCGGATGCGTCTGGGAAAGGTGGAGAGTTCCTTTGGGTTGAGTTATCATAATGCTTTGCACACATGGTCTGTTTGCACTATGCCCACCATCCAGAGCATCAGCTGTGGGCAGGCCTGGAGAACCCTCTTCTTCGCCTGCTCCTCTGCCCAGGCACACTGCAGCCATGGTTTTCAGCTTCTTGTCAGAACTCCGAGTTCCCATGTTAATCATAACAAGTGTGTTCCTGGAGGAACTGGCCTGGCTCCGGCCAGCAAGCCTTCTCTCCTGTCTTGATAACATCTGTACCAAATTTTCTCCCTTTATATAATTAGGCCTGTTGGTATTTGCTTTGAGTATGACTGGTATCTCTGAAATTTCAGGCCCCAAAGTATGAGCTGGGGCCTAGGATGGTGGGAAAACCGAGCTTTCATTGGTGAGATTTCAGGTTTAGTTGAGAGAGCCAAAGATGGTACACCAGCTACTGTTTGCATGAGAAATGCACAGCAGCCCCCCAGCTGGTGGGAGTGGGAATCCCTACCTCGCCCAGGGAGCAGTTCTGGGTCAGGCCTGGTAGATGGAAGAATGCAGGGTGATCCCTTCCTCCCCTCCCTGCCTTTCTTCACCCCACATCCTCCCGCCCCACTCCGTCTGTGGCCCTGGAGTGACAGAACTCAGCAAACAGGAAAAGATGCGCTAACTGCAAAGAAATGCAGTGAATCCAGACTTAACCCCAAAGCCAACCTCAGAGCGTCGGGGTTTGGAGTCTTGCTTTGAGATGCCCGTCATGGTCTGGCTATGTCCGAGCCAGAGGAGCTGTTTGGGGTATGAGATAAAAAGGAGAGCTGGGCTTGGGGGAGTTGGTTCTCTGTAGTCAGCTCCAACCAGAAAGGAAGCATTAGGTTTTGCCTACCCGCTGCCTGTCTCTGGAGTGAATTGTATCTCAGTGGTGACTTCATTTCCCCTAACAGTTTCCACAAACTCTCTGGACGGTTCCAGCGAGTAAGCCACACTGATTGTGGTGTGGGAGCTTCTGATATGCTTATTTGCAGTTTCCCTTTGGGAGTCTGGAGGCCCCAGATGAGTGATAACTGGATAATGGAACATTTGCTAGGGGAAGGGGAATGCTTTTCTTTTTTTTTAAGATAAGGTTTAATCCCGAGCAGAAGGGATGTTTCCAGATGCCTGTGTGGTATCAAGCAGTGATGTGTGGGTGCAGATCCCCTTCTCTGTGACTCTGGGGGGTATCCCCAGTTACTTAGACCCCCCTCCCAAGTTGAACTCTTGCTTCTTAAAGGTGCTTCGGGACCTGTCTAAGGGTAGGGTGGGCTGGTGCGAGGGGGATCTGTCAGCCAGAATACTGACCGCCACTTTCCTGTTTTTATTGGAGCAGTGATACTCATAAGATTTTATTTGAATAGAAGGGCTTTTCCCCAGTATAAGTAGTTGGTTAGGTCATTATGTGTCTTCTCTTCTTTCCTAAATGGCTGTAGCTTTCTTGGGGAAGGACCCTTGTCTTGTTCAGTGTTGCAGGATCCAGAAACCTAGTTCAGGACTGGAACAGAAACCTATTCCTGTCACTTCTGCCCACACAGTCCCAATGCCTTCAGGACCATGACCATACCCCTTCGCTTGACTTTTCAGACTCTCAGCATCTAGTTCCAGATGAATCCTTGTCTCTTTTCTCTCCTTTCCCCCAATGTATCCTTCTCTCCATCCACCTGAACTAACAGGTTAAATGCCAGAGCTGGGGTTTAAGCCCAGTTCAGTTTAACTCTGAACCTCACGTGTATCTTACTGTGCCTTCCCCGAGTCCTTCGTGGACTCTGCATTCTTCCCGGGATTTGGCACAGTGATTGGTGTGGGGTAAACCCCAGGTAATGTGCATGGGATGTATGAATGGCAGGTCCTAATAAGTGTTCGATTTGCACTTGCTGGTTAATTTGGGTGCATGTGGGTTTCTCCCCAGTTACATTGCTAACTAGGGAGGAAGTTCTGTCCACAAGGCCAGAGGCCACTGAGTGTCTGTCTCCTCTCTCCCCTCTTCAGTGTCTCATCATTGGCGGAGGACCTTGTGGTCTGCGTACTGCCATTGAACTTGCCTACCTGGGGGCCAAAGTGGTCGTGGTGGAGAAGAGGGACACTTTCTCCCGGAACAACGTGCTGCACCTCTGGCCTTTCACCATCCATGACCTGCGAGGCCTGGGAGCCAAGAAGTTCTATGGGAAGTTTTGTGCTGGTTCCATCGACCATATCAGTGAGTGGAGCCAGTGGTGGCACCCCATCTGGGGAAGGGGCTGACCTGGGGTGGGGTATTTCTCCACATTGTGGAATCCCCAGGATATTCCATCTTGCAAGTCTCTGGGGGCTCCTCACATCCAACCGACAGACATTTAGTGCCAGACCCTGTGCTGTGCCCACTAGGCTGGAAGCACCATGAGGCCAGGGGCCATGGTATGTCTTCCCACAGCATCTTTAGGGCATAAAATGGTGCCTGACACATAGTAGATGCTCAGTGCACTTCTGTTGAGTGAATGAATGAATGAAATATGGTAAACAGAGGCAGAGGTAAGTCATATAGTTTACACTGTTAGGGAAATCACTGAGATTCTGTCAACAATAAATTGTGCTGTAATAGAATAATCAGACTTGCCAGAGGCGCTTAGAAGAGGGAGTCACATAAAGCCACCCAGTGGGCCACATTGTCAAGAGGTCTCTTGATTAAAGGAATCTGGGACATGGAGTTGCCAGTCTAGGGAACCAGGGAAGGATTTAGAGCAGAGGAATGACACCGTTAACAGATCCTGCACCAGGTTTCCTTGAGCTTTAGAAAGAGAGAGGCCATCCTGATGGGGGTCCCTCCAGAAAAGGAGGGGGATTGGGAAGGTGGATTTTGGGTCCTGGGCCATCCCTGAATGCTTAGCAGGGTAAAGTGAGCACTGAGGCGCCTCCTGCGCTGATGTTACTTGGGTCTCTTGAGGCAAGGTCTGTGCAGGCAGGCTTTGGGAGAGAAGTCTCCCTCCTCCTCATGCTTTACAGGGAAGAGGTCTTTTTTTTTTTTTAATTCATTTGGCTGCACCAGTCACTTACATCACTCAGGATCTTTAACTGTGGCATGTGGGATCTAATTCCCTGACCAGAGATCAAACCCGGGCCCACAGCATTGGGAACCTGGAGTCTTAGCCACTGGACCACCAGGGAAGGAGTCTTTAGTCATTTTATATACAGCAATCATAACTCGTAAAAGTCAGGGAAGTTACTACTGTGGGGAGAGTTAAGGGTTTGAATAGATTTGGGTCCATTTTCTGTGTGACTTGGGTCAGATTTCTCACCTTTCTCCAGCCCCAGTTCTGTCTCCCCTAAATGTGATCAATGCCTGCTTACCAAGAGAGCTGAGAGGATTGAATGAGGTCACGTGTGAAATGTGTTTATCACTGTGCTTGGCCGGTCTAAGTGTTCAGGAAGCGCTTTGCATCCAGCGGGGTACAGTGAACAAGAAGCAGCCGGGATCCCCAAATTCAAATAAATTCAGAGCTGCAATCTCTCAACCAGTGAGTGGAAGGAGAACCCTGAGACCCATGCTTTTATGAGCACAGGCACTGATGGGAAAAGGGTGTGGGGCTGGGATGAGAACAACTGGAGAGAATTATCAGCCAGACAGGGTGTAATTTAGTCAGATACAGGAGACCTTACCAGCAGTGGCCCAGGGTTTGTTCCCGCCCTAGGATGAGAAAATTCCAAGACTCCATTGGAAAGAAATTTGGATTTGCCCAGAAGGCTGCAGTGTCAGCTTTCCGGATATTCCTTACCACCCACGGATGTTGGTATGTTGGTATGTTGGTACCAGTTTAGAATGACAACATTAAGCACCACTTTCCCATCGAGCCTTCTTGAGAGGCAGAGCTGATCACCACGAGGCCTCAAGAAGGCCTTTCTAGCCAGGGGGCCCCTCACTGCTCCATTGACGGGGCCCCCACTTAACCCCTGGTTCTTGTGTGTGGAAACACGGGAAGGACTCTGAAACTGAGATTCAAAGTTCAGAGTGATTGTTGTCAAGGGCAGCTCTAATACGTGTGAGAAGGGAGGCAGGGAGAATTTATTGAGTACCTACTGGGTGCCGAAACCAGATAGACTAGGAACCTTGAAACCATGAAGAGAAGCCTACCCGCCCCCATGGCCTATTTCCTGGCATGGATTCTTTAAGCACCAGCTGATTGGCTTCCTTTCAAACTGGCCATGGTCTCCAGCCCCAGCTCTGACCTGGTCTTCAGCTTTGCTCAGCAGTTTTCCGCTGGTCCTGTGTCAGCATCCTTCTCCAGCTCCCACCATGGCCGTCCCAAGCCCCCACCACAGCCTCCTCGTTCTGAGCAGATGGCCTCCCTCCATCCGCTTCCCTCCAACGCTCTGCAGAAGAGAAGCCACTGGCGGGAACTCCCCCTGCCAGTCCCTCTCCTTCCTCCTGCACTCTCCTCTCCTCAAGTGCCCTTTCCTTCCTCTCACCCCAAAGTCAGAGGCAGAACTGGTCACTTCCTATCCAACCTTAGAGGCTCTCAGTTTCTTTCTCGCTTTTTCCCCCTGCCTTTGCCTCACTCAGCCCCTCCAGTCCTCTGATAGAGCCCATTACTTGTCTTCACCTCAAAGTACTCATTCTAGAAAGAGGCGACTTAGACTTTGCCTCCACTTTCCACTCATGCCGGCTTCCACTGTGGTCTGATTTCTCCCCAGTACTGTGCTAAAGGGATTCTCTCCAGAAGCGTCCCTGCCTCCCATGCCCTGGCCTCCTGCAGTCTCCATATTATTACTCTCTCCATAGGACCTAGTATTCTTGGTCCCTCCTCCCTTGGCTTTCAGGTCTGCAGCTCAGACCCTGTTCTGCCACCCCGCTGGCCCCAACTACCAGGTCCTGCCCCGTTCTCTTTACCCATGTTTCCTGCATTAGTTGGGGTTCCATATCTCCTGGGCCTGGTATGGCACTGTGCAATGGTAGATGTTCAATAAATGTTCAAGGAGTGAAGCCCACAAAATGCAGAGGGACCCACAGGTAATCTGAAACTTTGTGCTCTCAGAAGTGTATTTGGAGGCATGCCCTTTTGTGCTCAATGGCAGGGGCAAAATGGAAAAACAAAGAGCCACTCATTGGGACAGTTTGGGAGAGTGGGTAGTAGGTGGAAAACATGAGTCTAACTTTGTGGGGAGGATTCCCCACTCCACCCATTCCCAGGGATGGCTGAGAGCTTAGGCAGAGTAAGCCATTTACTCTCTGACTGTACATATTAACTCGTTATTCGCTGTTTACTTCTATTTCCATCTTCGTTTTGTCAAACCCATAGCCAAGCTCAGGAAGGAGGCAGAAAAGAGAGTCACCCTCATGATAGCAGGTGTCATCCGCCTGACAGCTAGAGCACAGTCTTGGAGTCAGACAGATCTGGATCCACATTCCAGTTTTGCTTCTGTGTGAGCCTGAGCAAGTCACTTAGCCCTATTGAGCCTCAATTTCTCACCTCTAAAACGAGAGTAATTATCCCAAAGGGCCACTGTAAGGGTTAAATGAGAAAGCAGTGGAAGGGTTAAATGAGAGAACACAGGGTGCTTGGCACATAATTAGTGCTCAGTAATGATCATTATGGGCACAGGCATACCCTGGAGAAATTGCAGGTTTGGTTCTAGACCATCACAACAAAGCAAATATTGAATAAAGCAAGTTACATGAATTACAGCGCATGTAAAAGTGATTTTACACGATACGGTAGTCTATCTAGTGTATATGCATATGGAATTAGGTGTAAAAAATGTAAATACCTTAGTGTAATATATTTACCTTAACGTAAATGTAATGTAAATACCTTAATTTAAAAATATTTTATTGCTAAAAAATGCTAACCATGATCTGAGCCTTCAGTGAGTTGTAATCTTTTTGTAATAGTAAACATCAAAGGTCACTGATCACAGATCATCATAACAAATACAGTAATAATGAAAAAGTTTGAAGTATTTCTAGAATTGCCAAAATATGACACAGAGACACAAAATGAGCAAATGCTGTTGGAAAAAATGACACAGGTAGACTTGTTGGACACAGGGTTGCCACAAATCTGCAATTTGTAAAATACATAATATCTAGAAAGTGCAATAAAGCAAAGTGCAATAAAATGAGATATGCCTCTATGTTGTTATTCTCAGAAATCATATGGTAATTAGATAGTGTTCTGCATACAAGAGGCACTCAGACATTGTTAATGATAGTTCATCTCTTTCAACTTCCTTTCTAACAGGTATTCGTCAGTTGCAGCTCATCCTGTTCAAGGTGGCCTTGATATTGGGGGTTGAAATCCATGTGAATGTGGAGTTTGTGAAGGTTCTAGAGCCTCCTGAAGATCAAGAAAATCAAAGTACAGTATAATTTTCCTTTTGGTCTAGAAATCAGATATTGTGAAATGGAAACAACATTTGCAACTCCCAGATGATGATTCTGTAATAATTATTCTGGAGCTGTTTGACGTAATTCCATGAAAGGATATTTTACTGTTTTGGATCATTGCTGTCACTTTAGGTTTGTTCTTCAGCTCACAGGGGATTTATTAGAGACATGAGTTTGATCTCTGGGTAGGGGAGATCCCCTGGAGTAGGAAATGACAACCTGCTCCAGTATTCTTGCCTGGAAAATTCCATGGGCAGAGGAGTTTGGTGGCCTAGAGTCCATGGGGTTGCAGAGTCAGACACAGCTGAACACACACGCACGTTAAACCTGTAATTTGGTTACCCTATCCCTAGGAGGCAGTACTTTGACAGATGAAGTCTAAGTAGTGAGTGGGAAAGAAAACATAGATTTGGTTATCTGATAAAATTCATCCACATGCTCTTCAAGCTGTGTGTACACACAGAGATATGTGGATACACTTACTGTACCTGTATGATATTTTAAAATCTAGTAAAGAAAAATGAAGTTTTGATAGTAAATGTGAGATAAATGTTTGAAATATTATTTGGTCTATAATATTTTTTAAGCTTTATTTAAAAATAATTTATAAACCATAAAATTCATCCATTTTAGGTATGTCACATTGAACAATTTTTCTCTTGTTCCTTTTAGTATTTTATAAAAATTCTGATCTTTTATGTTCACCATGGCCAGAGTTTGCTCATGATGCCTCTATATCTTAATATCAAACTCTTCTGCTGCTGGACAGGGCTTTCAATTCTGGGTCCAGTTTTGTGTCAGAGACCTTGTAGTTTCACACATAGGTTACAATCCTGATTTCTCCTGTCCTTTGCCCAGAATATTGACATTTTAGGGGAGACATTAGTTGGCTTTTGTGGCAGGACAATATGCGTGATTTGACTCACGTCAAATTATGTGCTCTTAACCTTTCCCAGATCCCTGTGTGCTGAGCTTAGTTGCTCAGTTGTTTCTGACTCTTTGCGACCCCATGGACTGTAGCCCGCCAGGCTCCTCTGTCCATGGGGATTCTCCAGGCAAGAATACTAGAGTGGGTTGCCATACCCTCTCCAGGGTCTCAAACCAACCCAGGGATCAAACCCAGGTCTCCCGCATTGCAGGCAGATGCTTTACCTTCTGAGCCTCCAGGGAAGCCCAAGAATACTGGAGTGGGTAGCCTGTCCCTTCTCCAGAGGATCTTCCCAATCCAGGAGTCAAACCAGGGTATCCTGAACTGCAGGCAGATTCTTTACCAGCTAAGCTACCAGAGAAGCCCTCCCAGATCCCTAGTGGGTGTTAAATTCTAATTATGGGTAACCAGCAAGATTTCACCTGAGAATTGTTTCATAGACTCCCAGCCTTGATAGAAACCAGTAAAACCAGGCATGGAATTGGCACTGCTGATTTACCTTTTCCTGGACTGAACTGAAACTAAGCCAGAAGGGCTCCAAATACAAGTGTGAATCTGAACAGTCTGGGTCTGTCCTTTGGAGCCTCTATCTGGGGTGCCTGTACCTGGTGGCATTGTCCATTTCTCATGGCCAACACAGGGAGGGGCATGTAATCACTCTGTCCTCCCATCTCTCACTGCCAACTCATCTCATTTTTCTGTCCTGGCAGAAATTGGCTGGCGGGCAGAATTTCTCCCTGTAGATCACTCTCTGTCGGAATTTGAGTTTGATGTCATCATTGGCGCAGATGGCCGCAGGAACACACTGGAAGGTGATGACTCTTCTTGGGGCTGAGAATGGAGGGATGGGGGTGGGAAAGGGTGTATCAGGAAAGGCGGGGAGAATGGGTGTAAGATGGTAGGTGCCAAAGCTGGATTGGGGGTCTTGATAGAAGGGCAAACTGCCCTGCTCTGCTTGAGGCTGAGTATTTAGAGAAAACCACTTAATTCTCTTGGAAGCTCTGTAATTTGTGAAGAATAGGACCTCTCAGAACATTGCTATAAGGACTGGTCTAAGACTCATATGTAACCATTCTTTTTAAAGGTTAAACATCATGGAAATTAAAAGAAAAAATCAATATACATTTATTGAACACCTGCTAGTGTGCAAGCCAGGGTGCTAAGTACTTTCATACTTCTTCCAACTAAGAGAATCATTTTATACTGTTGATGGTATTGGTTTACTGTGAAGTAGAATACACTAGGAGGAGGACCTCATCTCTTCTCATAACTTTACAGCACGCTCACTGCTGGGTAGTAAGATAAGTTTAGCCCAAACTGTCAAGGAATAAAACCACACCTCTCTGCTCCTAAGTTTGGAAGCATAACATGTTTTTTAGGGGAGAATCTAGAATCTATTAGGACCCTGGTTTGAAGGCCAACTGGTCCCACATGGCATCTCTTGGGCTGAGGACAGGTCTGTTTTTCAAGCTTGCCTTGCTCAGAGGCTACAGCCTGCAGATGTCTGCCGGGGAGGGCGCCTGGGGACAGAACACCCTCCCAGAACTGGGGTTGACCTGCCAGCCCTCAGGAAGTGTGGTCCTCCTAGCCAAGGCCCTTCCCTCCTACTCTACAGTGCTGCTCCTTTCCTCTCTCCACTTCCACACCCACTTCCCCACCCCAAGCAAGCAATATTGGATACCGATCAAGAAAATGTTTAAGCTGCCCACCTGAATGTTGTACTGTTAGTTTATGAGGTCATTCTGATGGTTTGTAAGTCTGAATATAAAAGTCCAGGATCCACGCCCACCTTGAGGATGGTTTGACATTTTGTTAACAGAAGTAGGGCAGGAAGGGGAAGAACCATCTGAGCAACTTAAGAGCAGGTAAGCAGACGAGATCAGACTTCTCAAATGGCACTCTTGGCACCGGGGCCAGGTAGTTTTTTGTCGTGGGGACTGTCGTGTGTGTGGTAGGATGCTTAGCGGCATCCCTCACCTCTACCCACTAGATACCAGCAGCGCCCTTAGTCGTAGCAAGCAGAACCGTCTTCACACTTGGCCAAATGCCCACTGGGGGGCAAAATCACCTCCAATTAAAAAATACTAGAGACTATTGGCCATTATTGACCACTTCCCCAAAGGTCTAATGAAGAACCAAAATGAGGGAGTGTTGAACAGAAACTCAAGATGTTTAGTCAAAGAGATGTTCGGCAAATAAGTTTGGAATCACCACGCTAGTGGTAGGAACTTGCCTGCCAATGCAGGAGACACAGGTTTGATCCCTGGCTTGGGAAGATCCCCCAGAGGGAGGGCATGGCAACTCCACTCCAGTATTCTGGCCTGGAGAATCTCCTGCAGGGAGAAGCCTGGAGGGCTACAGTCCATAAGGTCACAAAGAGTGGACTGGAGCAATTTAGTATTAGCGTATGCAAAGGGGAGGGGAATCCCCACTGGTGCTGAAGACAGTGGTTATGTCTGCTAGCAAGATAAATGCCTTGAGTTAAGCAAAGTAAACAGCAGTCAGTACCTGGGGCTGGGGTGGAAAGGAAATTCTGGACTGAAGGAAAAGACAAATGCTAAAAAGTAAGAGGATTAGAAGGTGGTGGTCCATTGAAATGGGACCACCTGTTGGTGATCCTGTGTGTAATCCCCCGTGATATTGTGATTTATAATAAGGCAAATATATCTGGGTCTTTGTCCCCTTTCTGGCACAGCTCCCCAAACCCTTGGAATTTCCTGAGTGATGAGAGCAAGAAGAGCATCTTTTGTTATGATATTTGTCTGTGGTTCCTGAAAACATTTCAGAGCCATAAAGGTGAAATGGCTGTGTTGTTATTCATAACGAGCTCCTTTCCACCACACCTGAGTGTATGTTAATAAAGTGAGTTTTGGAAAGCACCTAAGAAAGGGAGGGGACTGGTTGCCAGGAGAGCCAAAAAAAAATGATTAGAGGGTTGGAACTTTTAATCCTATCCCCTGACCTCATGGGAGGGGAGAGAGGCTAGAGATGGAGCTCATTGACCAGTGATTTAATCACTCATGTGTCTGTAATAAAGCCTCCATTAAAAAAAAAAAAAGGAAAGGAAAGGGTGTGGAGAGCTTCTGGGTTGGTGAACAAGCGGAGGTTTGCAGAGAGTAGAAAGTAGCGTGCTTGGAGAGGGTATGAAAGCTCTGGCTTTCCCTACACCTTGCCTAAGCATCTCTTCCACTTGGCTGATCCTGAGTTATTCAGTAAGATATTCTCTGAGCTCTGAGAGCCACTCTGGAAAAATAATAAAACCCAGGAGGGAGGTCTTGAACCTACAATATAGAGCTGGTTAGTCAGAAGCATTGGTGACGACAAGGGCTTGTAACTGGCATCTGAAATAGAAGACTGTCGGTGGGACTGAGCTCTTAACCTGTGGGATCTGATCTTATCTCCGTGTAGGTACTGTCAGAATTGAGTTGAAGTGTAGGACACACCACTGCTATCCTGAAATTGCTAGTTGGCGTGTGAGGGAAAAGGAAAAAACAAAACAAAACAACAACCACATTGTAATTGGATGCAGAATTCTTACGGCCATTAAAAAAGTGATTTCAATGCACACCATTGAAAACTATAAGAACCTCAATTAGTCACTGAACTAAAACAATTGCAAGTTAGAATTCCATCTATCCATTATACATATATGGAGTGAGTACTAAATGCCAGTCACTGTGGACTGGAGACTGAAAGAGAATTTGTTAAAAATCTCTGTCCCACAGGAATTCAATCTCATAATTCTACTTATCAAATGGGGAAAAACATGAAATATGCTAACACAGTAGTTTTAATTATGTAAGTTTAAATTGCCTGTGGGTCTTTCATGAGCCTACCTTGCAGCAATGTCTGTATCTGCTTCTTCTAAAGATAATCTTTCCATGGGTGGTGGTGAGGGATGGGGGGTGGTTTCAGGATGGTTCTAGGGCATTACATTTATTGTGCACTTCATTATTATATCCACTCTACCTCAGATCATCAGGCATTAGATCCCAGAGGCTGGGGACCCCTGTTCTAAAGGATGAGCCCTGTGATTGTCCACTGGAGAAGCACACTGTTGTTTTGGAAGCCTAACCAGGATAATTGGTCCCAGAAATTTGGGGGAAGGAACAGGTCCCCCTGAGAAAGGCCTCCAGTGGGTTTCTTCCTCAGGGACAAATCTTAGCATTTCTGTCTGCCTTTATACTCTAGATCCAAAATTCTGGTTTCACTGTCCCATGGGCCATCTGAGAGTAGCTTTCTCAGTAATCTTTTCCAGTTTTCACATCAAATCCAGAAGAAAGACTCACTTTTCCCTTTTCCTCACACAGGGTTCAGAAGAAAAGAATTCCGTGGGAAGCTGGCTATTGCAATCACCGCCAACTTCATCAACAGAAACAGCACAGCTGAGGCTAAGGTGGAAGAGATTAGCGGTGTGGCTTTCATCTTCAATCAGAAATTTTTTCAGGATCTTAAAAAAGAAACAGGTTGGACCTTCACCTTTCTCCAAACCAGGCTATTGTTCATGCTTCTCTGTTCTGTATAGGGGTTGGAGTGCGGTGGAATGGGGAGGGGTGGGGGCACTTGGCTTTCCTAACTCTTGGGACCGAGAGACTCATTCTGGTAAAGTGGAAGCAGGGGTTTCTCTTTAGGATAATAATGGACAGAATTCCTTCAGGGACAGGAAGGATTCTTGAGGGAAATTTCTAGATGTTGTACATGAAAATAGATAACCATTTATATAATGGTTAATACATAACCATTTATTTAACCATCTATGCGCAGGAGACATTTACTGATTGCCTGTCATATTTGTTCTTGTTCAGTCACCAAGTCGTGTCTGACTCTTTGTGACCCCATGGACTGCACCATGCCAGCCCTCTCTGTCTCTTACCATCTCCTGGAGTTTGCACTCAATTTCATGGGATACACAGTTGAGGTTGACATGGTCTCCTCCCAATAGTGGCTCCTTGTCTGGGGAGAGACAGCGCATAAACCATCCTAAAATAGGCTAGTGAATCTATGCCCTAAGTCAGTGTGGGGTTCCAGGAGCGCTCTGATGAGGAACCAGTAACCTGTAGGTGGTCCAGAAAGAGGCATAGGTGCTTTTATCAGTGTGCCAGCTGCCCTTCCCTCCAGGGATGGTCAGGGATGTGGAGGGAGGGTCACGACACCCAACCATGGGACTTGGAGAAAGGACTCATTCATTTCCTCAACAAATATTTATTGAACACCTACCATCCATTTTCCAAGGGCATGAGATAGAGGGGTTAGCAAAACAAACAAAAATCCCTCTTTCAGAGTTTATATTCTATAGGTGTTGTGGGGGTGGGGGGTGACCATCAATAGTCAAATCAATTACTAACATGTCATATGGTCTGTAAGTATAGTGGAGAAAAAATCATGCAGGGTGAGGGAGAAGCGTGAAACTCCTGTTCCAAATTGAGTAAAATTCAGATTTTTTTCCCTTTCTTTTTAACCTGACTTTGAAATATATATATGTCTCCTTGAAAAGGCAGTGTAGCAATGTTAAATAAAACTTTTATACTAAAAATAAATCATTAACACCCAGCACCGCCTAGCCCAGGAACAATCATTTTCATGTAGTCCTTTTCGGTACTTCTCCACTGGCATCCTTACTTTTTGCATGGCTGGAGCTTTCACCATAGTGTCAATACTGTTATTCTGCTTTTCTAATTCAGCATCACATTTTAAATGTTGTCCATGGTCCCCAGTCCTCCTGACAGTCAGGTTTGTTTGGAATAGCTCATGCAGTGCATATATTGTCACTCACTGCTGAAGCATTTAAACCAGGGGTTGGCAAACCATGACTTGCCATGCATTTTTGTATTGCTTTCAACCTGAAATGATTTTAATATTTTTAAATGGCTGTAGAAATATCAAAAGAGCAAATTTAAAGGAAAAATAAAAAATTTATGAATTCAAGTCTCATTGTCCATCAATAGAAGTTATTAGAATGCAGCCAGGCCGGTTTGCTTACCTTGGTGCCATGAGGGCTTGCAACACAGACCAGATAGCCCTCAAAGCCCCAAATATTTACTCTCTGGCCCTTTATGGTAAAAGTTTGCGGACTTCTGATTCAAACTTTTCAGTTATTTACTGTTACTGATAAAGCTGCTGTTGGATTATTTCCGTAAGGTCCTTTTCTAGGAATGGGATTAGTTATTGAGCCAGACTCTGCCTCTCACTGGCCAGTGATGTGTGTCCACTGCATGACCTTCTGAGGGTCACCACAGTGGCATTATTTTTTAAAAAAATATTTCCTCCCAGCATATTATGCCCTTTTGAATGATTTAAGAATTCTCCCGCCCTCCCTTCCCCTCAAACACCAAGACAATAAACCAACCACCAAATATAAATTATAACAGGATGTTGAGTGTGTTTTTCCAAATATTTCAATGAGTTCCTTCACACTTTGTTGCGGTCGTCACCTTTGGCCTTTTTTTGACAACAGTGCCCTCACAGAGTGACAGCAGTGAATTTCCTGGATCCTCTGGGGGGCCCTAGGCATGGATGGCTGTTTCCTATTTAACAGTAATAAAGGGGTTTCCATGGTTACCCAGCACGCCTCTGTGATAACTGCTAAGTTGCCTTAAACCTGTTCCTTTTTCTCCTAAGAAGCCACACCAGTGGTTCTCAAACGTGAGGGTGAATCAGAATCACCTGTAAGGCCTCTTCAAGCACAGATTGCTGGCCAGACCCCCCAGAGTTTCCCATTCTGTAGGCTGGGGTCAGGCCCCAGTTATTTGCATTAACAAGTCTTCAGCTGATGGTGCTGGCTAGAGAGCCTCCTTTGAGAAACACTGAGCTAAGCTGTTATTTTATGGCATTGTTTTAAATGGAGAAACCTAGCCTAAAAAGTCTTTCGCAGTTGGTGGAAAGTACAAAAAGATAAAATCCAGTCCTCTGACTTGCTCTACCAGAGCCACCTGGGTTTTCACACGTAACAGGAGGATGGTAGAAATGTCTCTTCGGCTTTGGAGAATTCACGTAGCTCTTGCATTTCTGTTCACATGGAGGAAACGGTGGATGGGACTTGGATTCAGACACACTATGGTTCAAATCCTGGTTCTGTTGCCACTTAACTGCCGTGCCACGAACAGCACTGTGCCTTTCTGCAGCACGTGCTCAGCTCTGACTTGGAAATACCGGTCCACAGCCCCAAAGAGCTTTGTGAGTTTGAAAAGAAATAGAGGCTTAATCGTATTGCATTATATAAATACATCAAATCAGTATGTTGAACATCGTAAACCTGCACAAAGTTATATCTCAATTTAAAAAGAAAATAGTATCTTTGTGGGACTACGAAGGCTGTGTTGACTTGGGTAAATTCCGGCACTCGACTTTATCTTTGCCAGCCTTCTATATCTTCAAAACTTGTCTAACACAAATATTTTGCAGATAAATAATGAGACCTATAATGAGACAAAGCAGGACTCCTAACACACAGTAGGCGCTGAAGAAGTAATATTGTGTCCATAACCTTCTCTTTTCAGGGATTGATCTTGAGAACATTGTTTACTACAAGGACTGCACCCACTATTTTGTCATGACTGCCAAGAGGCAGAGCTTGCTTGACAAAGGTGTCATCATTAATGTACGTATCTCTTATCTCTTGGCTGTGTATGGATCCTGTCTTTCCCTTTGGGACCTGGGCTGGCAGCATCAGCGAGTGTGGGAGTAGAAACTGAGTCGGGATGTGGGGTGGGGACTGTAGAGGAAGGCACCACCCCCCACCAAGTCCTCCTTGGTGGCGCATGAATGTTGGATGGAGGAGCCCACACTAACAATAAGAGGCAGGGGTGTTCCTGCAGAGAGCTGGATGAGGGGGTTGCTGAGATTCTCACCCAGGTGTCAGTGAGGGTCTTTACCATGTGTCTCATTTACCCCTCCTTCTTTTCTGGGCTGTCACACATAATTTGGAGGCAGATAGTGGTTCGTTGTCCTAGTGGGACATGGGCGCATTTACCTGTGAATTTCACGCTGTGGCCCCATTGTCAAGGTCTGGGGGAAAGGGTTATTGTAGTCAAGAAGACTCAAGTTGAATCTTGGCTCTGCCATGTATTAACTCAGGACTGTGACTAAGCTGCTTGTCTTCTCTGAGCCTCAGTCTTCTCATCTGCAGAATAGGAATAATAGTTTCTATTTAAAAGGATTGTTCAGAGGAATATATTTTAAAACGTATGCAGAGCACTGACATGCTGCAGGTTTGTAGATTCCCTCCGCAACTTCTCTGCCTGGTTTGCTGCTGCTTCTAAGTCTCGTCAGTCGTGTCCGACTCTGTGCAACCCCACTGACGGTTTGGACACCTGCTTTTTTGACCTGCTGTCCTTCCTGGCCTCTGCTTCCTGCTTTTGCACCTTCCTGCTTATACAGAGAGCAGGGCTGCAAGGAAAGAGCACATGGAGTGACCGGCCCTGGGCTGACAGCTTCTTTGATCAGGTTTCAATCCTTCCAGAGCCCTGGTTGCTGCCGCCACTGCTGCTATGGCCTTAAGATAAGGATCATGCAATCCAAGGTCAGCCTGCTCTCAGGGGGTCGGCCTGTAGCCCAGGCAGCATGGTGACCATTCATTGATGCTTGTCAGAGAAGAATGCGCCTATCCTCATGCCAGCTTGTGCTGGCAGCCCGCTGGGCGGCTTTAGTAACCCAGCCCTCCCCTGGGCCTCCTCTGCATTAGCTCAGGGCTTTGCTGAGAGCCTGAGTTGCTGGACAGGAGGCTGGGAATGGGAGGGGGGGTAGTGAATGAAGCCAACTTAGCCCAGTCAGCGGATGTGGGTTTCAACATCTGGTGCCCCACTACTGACCCGGTCTGGGGGAGGTAAGGCCGTGCCCCCTTTTTCCCTCTGCTCCACAGATGTGCCTCCCAAAATTACCTCCTCCATTGGGATGTCTGTGTCAGATAGTGAAGGACTATTTAGGGCCCCAGGTGCAGGTACAGTGGGTACCTTGGCTTGGAAGGAGCTACACAAGTTCTTCTTAGCCCATCTCTGGGGAGTCAAGCCAAGTTTGAATTAGGGTTCCCATGTCACTGGCTGAAAACTCTGGCCTTCTGGGATGCTGAGGTTCCTCCTGGTCATCCCAGGGTGTTTGTCCTGGCCACAACATGTTGCTCACGGTGACTTGATTTTTTGGCATTGCCAAAGCCCCTCCATGCTACCCTCAGGCTCTGTGCCATGGCACAGGTGGGTGGGAACTTTGAGCTTTGGTCCCATAATTACTGCAGGAGCTGGGGGCCCATGGTTGTCCCCATCAAGGCCTTCCTTCTGCCTCAGAGCATCTGGGAGCATCATCTGAGCTGGTGCAGAGGGTGCTTGAGATATAAGACATGAACTCTAGAAATTGGAGGCCAGACTGGACATGGGAGAGCTAGACACCATTTGGTTCAGGGGTCCTGCATGGAGTCTCCAGGTGTCCAGCCAAGCTCTATAGTATTTGCACAAGCTGAGAGCTGACCTGTCTACCCCAATCTACTTAAATTGCCCTTCTTTACTTGCTCCCAGAGGAATGGCAAATCTTGTTTTCTTGTCTGTATATGGGCCAGCATCTTCCTTGAGATACATAATGTGTTGAGTGAATGTTTGCTGAATGACTAACTGACCTGCTTCCCCATCTATTCCTGCTGATCTCTGGGCCTTTTCCCATGACTACCAAAGGGAGAGTAAAGTTTCTCCTATAGGAGCCCCGCCTCTGGGCTCTGAGCTGCGTGTGTCCCTCCAGGCCCCTGCCTCTCTGACCTATGAACAAGCAGGCTTGGTCTTAACCCCAGTAGAAGGGAGCTTGGAGGCCTAGAGTGTGAGGTGGACAGATGCACATCACAGTTGGTCTCCCTGTGTGGAGTCCGCCCTCATCTGAAGCCGTGAACAGGTGTTGCCTAACCTTCTTTTCTGGTCTACAGCCTCCTTCCACCTCTACACCTGTTGGATTCCCCACTCTTCTTTCATGTTTCCTGCTTCCCTCTCTCCCTCCCCACCTCCGTCTAGGACCCAACTTGTCTTCCCTAGGCCTGTGCAAAATGAGGCCCAAACTCACCTCCTTCCTGTGTCTTCATTTGGCTCTCCTTCCTCGGCCCTACCCTCTTTCTTATAGCCCCATTCCCACTTTTTTCCTCTCATCCTGTACTCGCCTGTTTCCTACAAGTCTGTTCTACCATCCACCCTCTCATCTGGGACCTCCAGCCCAGCAAGACCCCTTGGCTCCTCCCAGCAGCCCTGGGGGAGGTGGCTGTCATCCCAGCACAGCAGGGGTCCGCCCTTTGGCCAGGTCCCCACAGTCTTGCATGTGGCATCAGCGCCGGGTGCCACCTTCATCATAGTGTCCACATTCATCCATCACCCAGTCCTCCATAACGGTGCTTGTGGCACGTTTTGAAGAGGGTATATTTTTGAGATTTCTCCATTCACCCTCCCATACCCTCAGGGAGGAGAGTGATCTTGTGATCTAAGAATAGGTATGAGAAAGGAAAGCCAGTAATAGGAGCTCCAGCTGTGACCCGACAAAAGGCTCTTGGGCCAACTCTGGGTTCAATTTAGTTGACATGGTTTGGATGTGGAAATACTGGAATTTGGGGGAAATCATGGCTGTTGGGAAAACTGCCACAGTAGGTCGCTGTTTGTGGTTGAGGCTGTGCCATCTAAGACCTTTGTAAATGCTCATGCCGTTTCTCTTGGGGTGTCGGGGATGCACTTCAGCACATACTGCGGTTTGGCCGTTATTACTTACTACAGACTGGAATCTCAGTCATTGTAAACTTCCCAATTCCTAGGCCTTGGGCTAGGGAGCCATGTACACACTCTCATTCAGTTCTCACATGGTTCTATGGAGTAGATTTTGTTAATCTCATTTTGCAAACTCAAATTTTACAAATAAGAGTACGGAGACTCAGAAAAGTTCATTAACTTGCCCAAATTTACAGTCAATGCAATCAATAAACAGAGATGGAATCTGACCTGTTGATCTCACTGACGCAAGGCCCATGTTAGTCTTACACACTAGTCCTTGCCCACGCCCCAGGGGTTTACATGTTCTGTGTCACCTTTTGGGAAAGGTGGTCTTTTCGTTTCTGTAGCCACACTATGAGCAGATTTGGCTCTGGGAGATGTCCTAGAGATCATCGCCAGTGTCCCTCCAGGGGGGATATCCTAGTCCTCTAAGCTCAGGGTTCTCTACCTCCCAGTGGGAAAGTGCAACATTAACACTCTAAGAGCAAAGCAGGGCCCTGAGGAGCCCTTAGCCTCTTGAGAAAAGGGGTAACTGACCTTGGAGAGAAACTTTGAGAGTTATGCCAATTACCCGTTTCTTTTTCAGATTTGTTTGCCACAGCATTTCTGGGCCACATTAGCTTAGCTTAGTCCATCGTAAAATCACTCCTACTCACTTGCTTTTTTGTCTTTTAATTTTACTGAACGTTATCATAAGAACCAGCCATATGACATATGCTTCTGCACTTCTGCAGGACCATTATTTACACTGTTCATTACAACACACTGCTCTCTGTCAAAATTCCTATGTCAGACAGTTCTTTTAGAATTTAGTGCCAGGAATAAATTGCCTCCCCTAGGAATGTCTATGCTTCCTTCTTTCTGATAAGGAAAGCCCTGTAACATATCTCATTTCCCTTTTGCCTTGGATGCCAGGAAGCTCAAAGCCAAATGTGACGCTTAATCATAACTCTCAACATTCCAGATGACTGGTTTGGTTCCTCTTTGTTCCCTGGGCCCCAGTTTTCCAGTTCTCTCTCAATTAGCCTTTCTGCAAATCCATTCCAAGTCCTTTCGCAAAGAAGTGGATATGACTCCTTGCCCTCTTGAGGGGCAAGTTGCTACGCTGTGCTCCTGTTCTTTCCCCCAGGACTATACCGACACAGAGACGCTGCTGCGCGCGGAGAATGTGAACCAGGACAACCTGCTTTCCTACGCACGCGAGGCTGCAGACTTCGCCACCAATTACCAGCTGCCGTCTTTAGACTTTGCCATGAACCATTACGGGCAGCCCGACGTGGCCATGTTCGACTTCACCTCCATGTACGCCTCCGAGAATGCGGCCTTGGTGCGCGAGCGGCAGTCACACCTGCTGCTCGTGGCCCTCGTGGGTGACAGCTTGCTTGAGGTACCTCCTGCGTTTGGATTCCCCTGCTTCCTGCTGGAAGATAGATCCCCCACTTTGCTTTTCTAACTGGCAGCATCTGCTGTCCTGAAGCCCAAGGAAAGGACAGGCTCTCAGCCAATTGGCAGGACTCTGACGAACCCATCCTGGCCTCAGAGCTTGCCCTTTGACTAAATTCAGAGGAGTCAACTCTGCCTATGTACCGGCAGGAACACTTTCCCTTGCCCTTCTGGTTTCTTCTGGGCTGGCTTCTCGGTTGGAGCACAAAATTTAGCGGCCCTAGTCTGGACTTCATGGGCCATCCTTCTTAGAGCTTGTAGATCCTGAGACTTCTTCCTCCAGTCTGTGGATCTCTGTGGACTTTCAGCATAGAGTTCATATAGGAGCAAGAAAGGAGTGTTGGCTCCAAAGTCCATGGCCTCCTTGCTCAAAATTCTTCCCAGAAAATCTGCAGATGCTAGCATTCTTAGATTAAATGAATGCTTTCAGGAGGGAGAAATTTTTATCTTAATGTAAGCACTGACCCAAAAATGCTGATGCATGTATGCCACGCTAGCATCAAATTTCAAACCATGCTTTGGGTGCACATGGAGCAGTTTAGTTAGAACTTAGCTTCATGAATCCATGCTTGTTCATCCCGGTGTGCAGACTCTGACCTAAGCTCCTTGCGTAAGCCCTCAGCACGCCCTCTGCTGCTGTCCCAGTCCTCCTTCCCAGCTTTCTCTCTCAGCACTCTCCTCCCACGCTCTCTGCTGCACCCAAACCAGACAGGCTGTTCTGCCATCGGGCTCTGTTATTTTCCTACCACCAAGCTTTTGCTCTCTGTTCCGGAATGGATCAAGATCAGAATCCTATCCATTCTTTAAAATCGGCATGAACGTACCTCTTCTATGAAGTACTCTTTGATTATTTCTGTCTCCCTCCCCCAGGGTGGGTGGGAATCTGCCTCTGCCTTTTTGAGCCCCCAAAGCAGTTATGCTGTTCCATGTCATAGCACCCTTGCATAGACTTTATGCTACAGTTACTTGTGTTTGTGGTGAATCCCAGGGATGTGCCTGTCACCTCTCTGTCCTCCCAGTGCCTTCCATGGGCCTGGCAAACACCAAGTGCTGGATAGAATGGGATGGCAGGCTGGGAATCACTGGAATCAACTGGAACTTTGTATGTGTCTTTTGTAGCCATTCTGGCCCATGGGCACTGGCTGTGCCCGTGGCTTCCTGGCAGCCTTTGACACTGCATGGATGGTGAAAAGCTGGGACCAGGGCACTTCTCCCCTGGAGCTTCTGGCTGAAAGGTGAGTACTGACAGCAGAACCCTCAACTGGAGGCAGGGCCGAGTCAAAATTCAGGCAGGAGAGGGAATGAGGCTGGATGAAATCTGGAGCCCCTACCCCGCTCTCTCTGCCTTCCCACATGTGGCCGATTTGACCTTCAGTATCCCCCTACCTCTGTCATGATCTACTTCCCTAGGGGCCAGGCTCTTAAGTCTTGGATGCCAAAGAGAAATCTTCATCTTTCAGGGCAGCCCTAAAGTTGGGGTTCTCAGCACTGCTGAGGAGCCAGAAGAGGTCTAGGGGAAGCTTCCATTGCAGCACTGAGTCCCACTCCGTGGAGGGTTGGGTGCTCTGACCTCCTAGGCCTCTTCCACTGCTGAGATCCTGAGCCTCCTCCCAGACCCCTGCTGTGGGCCACATGGCTGTGACAGCTGGTGGACTGGGAAAAGTCAGGGCTGGAGGGTGGCAACAGGCCTCTGCTGGTCTTGGGTGTGGAGACCTGTGGTCATGAGGGAGCAGCCACAGGAGGCTGAGTGGCAGTTATAGCAAAACCACAGGTCGCTGGGCTGCCAGCTGAGTCCCTGCCCTCTGCCCAGGGGAGGAGGCCAGCATCACCACCTCCCAGGCTCCCTCCTGCTTCCTCCCAACCCTGTTGACTCTCCCTTGCTTTATAAATCTCAGGAACCAGGAGGGCCAGGCGTTGCTGGGAAGGGTTATACAAGCACATCTAAGAAGTTCTTGAGAACAGGGGAAGCGGGGCGGGGGCCGGGGAGTGGTGGAGGGAAGGGGTGGGACCGAAGGCCCAAGGTTGCAAGAGCAATCTTTGACCCCAGCTCTGCCTCCCTCCAGAGAAAGTCTTTACCGACTGTTACCTCAAACGACCCCAGAGAACATCAACAAGAACTTTGAGCAGTACACATTAGACCCGGCGACACGATACCCAAACCTCAACTCAAACAACATCAAGCCGAATCAGGTAAGGCCTTGCCTGGAGTCCTGTCTGGGTCACTGTGCTCTGAGTGGTAGGAAGGGGTGGTCACCTAAAATCTTGGCACAGTCCTGGGACCGAGGTCACCAATGCCTCTTGGCCTAAAGGTGGGGCAGTTCCTCTCTCTAGGAAAGCCACAGGGTAGTCAGCATCTCTAGCCCACAGGAAAGAACTGGAACATGTAGGTGTGTGTCCACATATGTACACGTATTTACATGTTTGCTAGTCACTGAGCACACGCACTGCTGAGCATGAAGAGTGAAAAGTGTTAGTCACTCACTCATGTCCAACTCTTTGCGACCCCATGGACTGTAGCCGGCCAGGCTCCTTTGTCCGTGGGATTATCCAGGCAAGAATTCTGGATTGGGCAGCCATTCCCTTCTCCAGGGAATCTTCCTGACCCAGGGACTGAGCCCCAGTCTCTGCATTTGGACTTCCTAAGTGGCACTAGTGTTAAAGATCCCTCCTGCCGATTCAGGAGACACAAATGAGAGGTGCGTGTTTGATCCCTGGGTCGGGAATATCCCCTGGAAGAGGGCACGGCAACCCACTCCAATATTCTTGTCTGGAGAATCCCATGGACAGAGGAGCCTGGTGGGCTACAGTCCATGGGGTCACAAAGAGTCTGACATGACTGAAGCAACTTAGCACATGCACTCCTGAGCTGTGGGCAGATCCTTAATTGTCTGAGTCACCAGGGAAGCCCATTGCTGAGCATAGCTCTCTTGAATAATCTACTTGATTAAATATCAAGTCCTTTCCATCTGAGGTTCTAGAGTCTATTTTTTCTCTCTCTGACTTAGAGTCACACAAGCTCTGACTTCTTCAGTTAATAGCATAAAAATGGTGTGAATTTTAAAAATCAGCCAATTATCTATATTCACTCTTGACTTCCCCCACATTTGGGTGGATAACAGATTCATAGCTCTGTATCAGGTTGCTGGTTCCCTTGCCGAAGGTCGTGCCCTTCAGTGAGAGAGGAAAAGTCAGAGGCCCTGCGACTGGGATTTGGGGAAGAACTGGCAGACTGCTGTGTTCCCTCTCCCCCTAGGTGAAGCATTTGTACATTACTAAGGAGCTGCACCAGTATCCTCTTGAGAGGCTGGGCTCAGTGAGGAGATCCGTCGGCCTCTCCAGGCGAGGTAAGAGGGCCTCCTGGGACCCCAATGATCCAGTGACCTTGGCCAGGTGCCTCTCATCTCTGCCCTTCAGTTTCTTCACCTGTAAACCCAGGACAGGACAATACCAACCATAGTATCATGGGTTGAAGTAGAGGCAAGTGCTTGGTACATTAAAGTGAACTGGAATGACTTCCCTTGGACTTGCTTTTCTTCTCCTGTTTCCAGTCTGAGGAATCTTGACTCCTCAGTTAAATAACCAGCTCCACGTGCTTCGCTCTTTTACTGGTCTCCGGGGCCTGGCACAGCACTGGGCACAAGGCCGGCGCTCAGTGCAAAAGGAAAGGAGGGCTAAATGGCCAACTTCTCAGGGTCCATCCAGCTGTGCTCAGGTCACCATCCTGCTCAAAGAGGCACCAGTTGCCCAGACCTGTGTCCTGCCTGCCACTCCTCTCTGCCCTCCACATTCACACGCCCCACTGCTGCTGGCCCTTTGATAAACCATTTCACATAACATGGCAGCTTTTTCTAGATTCTTTGCCATGCCACAGTCCTTGTCTCTTCCCTGGAGACCTCCTTCTGTCTTAGACACTCTTCTAGAAGCAGTTCGTATGTACCTCCTCCATGACTCTCTTTGGTGAATTCCCTGGCACTGCCAGACTCTAGCAAACCTGCTCCCCTGGCACGGTTTCTCCATCACTGTCACCCACTAATGCGTCTGTCTTCCCCACAGGATAAATGTGCTATTGACAGAGTCCGTGTCTTCCTTACCCCTATGTTCCTGACCTCTAACCAGGACCTGGACAGAGTAGGGGTCTTAGGGACTCTTTATTGCAAGAGACCATGCTTCCTGTCCCAGCATCCTGATGCTCTCAATAGGACCCCCTCAGGGCTGTACCCGTGCCCACAGCCCCTCACTTCCATACTTTTCCTCCGGGTCCCCACCCATGGTGGCAGATGGAGGGGGTCCCCAGGGTAGCTGCTGAGATTTCTGCAAAGCATTTCACCACTATGTCTCCTCCTGCTGCAGAGTCAGACGTCAGGCCCAGCAAGCTCTTAACCTGGTGCCAGCAGCAGACCGAGGGCTACCAGCATGTCAATGTCACCGACCTGACCACGTCCTGGCGGAGTGGCCTGGCCCTGTGTGCCATCATCCACCGCTTCCGGCCTGACCTGATGTGAGTCTGGGGCCCCGTTGGACCTGGCAAGCTCCTCACTTCTCAAGGGGACCCTGGAGACAAGGGAGACCAGGGCTGTTCTACATGCAGAATCCTTGGTTCAGTATTCTCTTCGCATACTTTGGATTTGAGTTTTTTCTTCGGTTTGTTCTCTTCCCTTTACACTGGTTACTCTGCCTGCAGCTTGTCTGATCTGTGAGGAGCTAAAGTGGCTCAGATTCACGAATTGATTGCGCTTACATTCCAAACTCTCTTCTTTGGGGAAATTTGAGCATTTGCACCTTCAAGTTCTAGCCTCAAGAGAGGACTTAGAGGCAAGACTTAATTCTGGGGACCGGTTTGAGGTTTTACAGCCAAAAGAATTAGATTTGAGACCCAGATCTGTTAGCTGTATACTGTTGGGCAGGCCCCTTATCTTCTCTGAGTTTGCTTCTTCATCTATAAATTGGGAATAATAGCAAGGTCATTAGGAAGTTTGGATTATGTTTGTGGAAATGCTTTATGATGTCAAAAGCGCTATATGTCTATTCTGTTGTTTTAAAATAAACTGCAGTGTAACCTCATACCCATGAGCAAATTTGTCCAGAAGGCTGGATGGCAACCTAGTAAAGGTACCCAACTGGTACCTTTAAGAATGAAGTTGCCTCAAGAAGGGGACAGGGCTCTCGCTTGTTACTTTATATAACTTGATTCTTTTATTTACAAGAAGCTCGTATTAGTTTTGTAATTAAAAGGAAAGGAATATAAGGGAACTACTTAAAAATAAAATAGCTCATAGATTTTCCAATCATTTTCTTATGTTTTCAGCCCAGTGACATTCTCATGGCCCAGATCTAATTTGGTCCCTCCCTGAGTGAGAACGGGGTTTACTTCTTCTGGCTGAGCCCCGATAAGGGGTCGGGGGTGGTGGTGGAGGGATCCGAGCTGGAGCAGTGTCCCCTGCAGTGCTCCTTACGGCTGAGGTTGTTCAGCTCTTCATCCCTCTCCATCCTCTCCCTGAACTTCACTTCATTCTGATTCTCTAGCAACTTTGACTCTTTGAATGAAGACCACGCTGTGGAGAACAACCAGCTGGCATTTGACGTGGCGGAGCGTGAGTTTGGCATCGCCCCAGTGACCACAGGCAAAGAGATGGCATCGGCCCAGGAGCCTGACAAGCTCAGTATGGTCATGTACCTCTCCAAGTTCTACGAGCTCTTCCGGGGCACCCCTCTGAGGCCTGTGGGTAAGGACCTGCTTTCGGACGAGGCTTTCCCTTCCCCTGAGCCATCTCTGCTCTGCACCTACATCTCGCTGCTCTTCACACTGGTGGCCTCTGTTCTGGGGCTGACCCCTGACCTCCCTTTGCTTTTGAGCCTAAATAGGGGTGGACCCTGTGCCCGGGTTCTATTCCCCAGGAGAAGGAAATGGCAACCCACTCCAGTATTCTTGCCTGGGAAATACCACAAATGGGAGGAGCCTGGCAGGCTAGAGTCCATGGGGTCGCAAAGAGTCGGACACAACTGAGTGACTAACACTTTCTGTGCATACAAGTGGGTCCTGTGTGGCAGGTGTCACATGGCGCTGGTCTGCACCTGCCCTTGTCACTGGGAGTTCACTGACAGAGTGGCACAAGCTCCTACACAGGCCCTGGCAGCTTCAGCTGGGGGTGAGGGAGTTACTTTGGAGGGACTTTGTCTCAGTGACACCCCCTGGGAGCAGTGGCAGGATCCAAATCTGTCTTATTTCCTAACAGATTCTTGGCGTAAAAACTATGAAGAGAATGCCGACCTCGGCTTGGCCAAGTCATCCATTCCTCATCACTATCTCAACCTCACGTTTCCAAGGAAGAGGACTCCGCGAGTAAGTTTCAGTCTGGGGTTGTTTAATCTCTCTTTGCACGTGGATGGGGTGAGGGGAAGGGAAATGCCACGGGCTGGGTCTGTGCTGATAAATTACACAGATTGCACACTCATGGAAGACATGAGTAGGATTCAGTCAACTTCCCTTGCACCATTTAGCCAGCTTCAAAGCCTTCAGTGTGGTTATAGGAAGGGCAGGGTAGAGAGTGAAGAGGACATGCCAGTGAGTATTTTTTAAAGTAAAGCAAATTAGCTCTGCCTCCTAAGCAGGGAGAAGGAGATGATATCTCACTTTGCTAAGCAGTTTAGATCAGGAACATGATGGCCCTTTAGTAGCAGAGGTGGATGAAGAGGCTACATTTACACATTCTGTTCCATTCTTTTTTGTTTTAAATTCATTCATTCAACAAATGTCTATTGGGCCCTACTTCATGCCAACTTTAAAGCTGAAAGTTTTGTTAGTTTTTGAGGGGAACAGATATACAGAGATGATTAATAAGTGGGCCGTTGCCTTTAAGGAGTTCAGAGCCTAATAAAGAGGTTCCCAAACTTTCCTGACTCAGTGGCACCTTTCATGTCTTAGTCACTTTTTTCACACTGCTCCCAGATCAAAAGAAATACCTAAAAGTTTCATTTGTTAAGTATTTACATCCAAATATAATAACTTGGTAGGGGTGTTTTGCAAGGTATATGACAAGCATCACCATGCTTCCCTAGAAAATTTAAAACATCCTGCAGCTCCTCTGCGAATTCACTTTGGTCCCTTGGGCATGCCTTGGTACATAGTTTGGAAACCCACAGGCCTAGTGAGAAATTACAATTTTTAAAAAATTATTTTATTTTGGTTGTGCTGTGTCGTCATTACTACACGTGGACTTTCTCTAGGTGTGGAGAGTGGGGCTGAGGTGCTCTTTGTCGTGGTACTTGGGCTTCTCTTGTGGAGCGTGGGCCCCAGATCATGAGGACTCGGTAGCTGCGGAGCGCAGGCTTCGTTGCTCTGCAGCATGTGGAATCTTCCCAGACCAGGGATCGAACCTGCGTCTCCTACACTGGTAGGCAGACTCTTCTCCACTGTACCACCAGGGAGTCCAAGAAATTATAATTTTATATGAATGGCTACATATCCATGGAAGGTATAACACAAGTTGCTTTGATTGATGTGCCCATTTTATAGATAAAATGTGGAGACTCAGAGACATTAGGCTGTAAGGGTGCATGCTAAGCTTACCGTCCCCCTCGCCCTCACTCAGCAGAGGACTGCAGGCCTCGACACTCGTCTCCGTGTCTCTGGATCGTCGACAGGCTCTTAACTGCTGACCAGTCATGCCTTGTCCTGCCGGCCCCTCTGCCCAGGGTGGAGCTCGGGCCGTGTGGCCGCCTCTCTTTCCCTGGGCTGTGTGATCAGTGGTCACTTTCTCCACTACGGGCTGTGCTCCCTGGAATGTAGCAATGGTTGTGCTGACTTCAGGAGCAGGTACTTAGTCCTCTGCAGGCCCTGTCTGTAGGTGGGGACAAGTTGGGAGTCTGGGGAAGCAGGGTGAGCGGGTCAGCTCAGGTGTAGGCAGAGCAGCTGTACCCCAATGCTCCGTCCCCCTCTGCTCCCCGAGCTACCCCACTCAGAGGCTCTGCGGGAGGCACCGTAACCCACCATATGTCACACTGAGTGAAAGATGTTTTCTGGAGCCCAGTCATCAGCTTGTCCCAACCCAGCCCAGCCACTTTTCCTCTGATGACCAAGGGCCCCCACTTTGGGCTACTCCATCCTAGACAAGCCAGTGCCGTCTCTCAGGAAGCTCTCTGAGCCAGACACTTACCACTCTGCTCTGTTCACCCGATTTCTCCCACCACTTAGCCCACAACTGGGAACTGGAGAGGAATGTTTAAACCTTTCACTCACCACACCTCTGTTTACAGAGTGACCGAATTGAAACAGCCTGGCCAACTCTGGCTCAGGAGGTGGGAATGGTCAAAAGTCGGCCGTCAGCCAGGCTCTCTGAGGGCTTGCTGGAGCCTTGCTCCACTTTGCCCTGGCTCTGGGAGCAAATGCAGTGGGGATGCGTGGGCTCTGCCTGGCCCAGCCCTGGCTGGTTTTGGCCCATGTCCAGGGTGTGCTCCTTGGCTGTGCATGCATCTTGAGAGCAGTTGAAATCCACACATCTGATTCCCTCCCATGGCCCCATTTAACATCCGAAGTTTGTCCTGCTCCTCAGACAGGTAGGGAGGTCAGGTCATTGAAGTAAGTGCCTGGTGTGGGTATTTGTTGTCCCGCCCTTTCTCCTCAAACTGATTGAATGCTTCCTCTAGGGGGGTTGGTGGGTTTATAAGACCACTGAGTCACATTCTGCCCTGGTACTGAAACACCCCAGCATATACTGTCTGCCATTCAACTCCAGTGAATGGTCAGGCCACATGCAAAGTACCTTTTCCCCCTTTTATCTTGTGTCATAGGTCTGGATCCTCTTTTGGCTTGGAGATATCTGTTTGCAATGCTCTTTGGTCTTAACATGTCTCATGAGCAAAGGGTATTGAGTCCACTCCAGGTTGCCGCTGGACACACACAGGAGACTGAATACTGTACATACATGTGGGGCTCCCCCACAGTTACACCCAGATGTCAGTGCAATTAAACACACCGTCTTCACTGCCCTGGTACATATGTCCTACGGACTGGAGATGCAGGCTGGGCTGTTCTTGCGTGATTTTCTACACCAGGGCTCGAACACACGATCTGTATGTATAGGTGCATCTGTATTCCCCTCCCCCTCCCCATCCCTCCCTGCCTGTCCTCGCTCCTTACTAACTTCAGAGGAGCATCTTGATTCAGGGATTGAGCTGCCCACATTTGTTCACATGTGGTGTCTTAATCTGAAGTGGGCTCTCTGTTTCTCTCCTGAGCCAGGCTAACACTCTCTCTCCCTCCTGGTTTTTGATGTTGGTGTTAAAGTCTTCTTTCCTCCCTAATCTTGTTTTCCTGATAATATCCAAATTCCAGCAAAAGACAACAACTTTGGGCAAAATCAAAGGCTTTTTGCTCCATCCAGGAACTTATTTTAGAGAGAATGACTTTCCCATCCATTTCCTCTTCCCATGAGAAGAAGGCTGTACCTCTGGTGAGTGGTAACCAGCTGGGGCTGGTTATCTCTGAAGACTGGATGGCCCATGCCTGGGGAGAAGGAGAAGAGTAGGGGATTCTGTTTTCTCCTAAAAGGCCCTTGGTCTACTTCTGCAGATCTGCCTCTGCCCCGATCAGCATCTAGCAGCCTAGTGGTGTGGGACAGTTCCTGGAGACCCAGAGCTCTTGTCACCATGCTCACACATATGTGTGCACACATATGTGGTCTCTGTCCTTCTGTGTGTGCATGTGGGCATGTACACACACTTGTCACCATACTCACAGGTGAAATCTGAACACATGTATGTGATCTCTATCCTGTGTGTGCATGTGGGTGTGTGTATATACGTGCACACACTACCTGTCTATGCTTTTCTCATTTGACCCCACATAGGTAATGCCTGGATTTATGGCCTCTTCAATCACAGTATATACGACAGACATAGTCAAGGTGTTTGGTCTTTGTTTTCCCCATTCTGAACCCATTCCTTGAGGGACAAAACAACACAGAGCTTGTCATTTGTCCCTGGAAATCCCATCCTAGAAGCCAGGTCAGTGGTCCCAGGATTTCTCCTGGTCTGCTGGCTGATTCTGACCCGGGTCCTCCTCTACTGCTGGTCCCTGGTAGAGTAGGGTTCACAAAGCATGACTCAGATCAGTGTCTGGTCTGAGCCGGGGGTGGGAGGGGCCCTTTTGGCCCTTATCCTTGACCCTCCTCCACAGACACTTTCCAAAGATTCAGGGGCCATTATGTAAGAAAGTCCCTCCTCCATCCGCCCATTCATTCAACCAAGACTTACTAAGTCCCCATTTTATGCCAAGTTCTCATTGCTGGGGCACAGCAAGGAACAAGAGGGCCAAGGTCCCTGCCAGAAGGAGCTGACCTTCCAGTGCAACTTCCTAAGTTCCTTTCACTCCCCTTCTCCAGCTGTGCTCACAGAACCACCCACCCAGCAGCCAAACTCCCACTAGGTTTTTCACACTTCTCGGTTCAGAGACTTGAAGACGGCTTAGGGAGTCAAGAGCCCTGGGTCCTAATGCTGCCCTGCTTGGCCAGTGTAGGCCTTGAGCAGTGTGGTCACCCGCACACCACCCTGGGCACCCGTGGTCTGCAGGTCTCTGTGGACAGTGATCACTCCTGTCCTCTGTGTTACCATAGCCTGGCATTCGGCACTGACTTAATAGAATGAGGATGCACTTTAAAGCCAGGCCGACAACTACATATTTTGGTCTGCTGGTGATTCAGCACATGTTTGAACCTCTCTAAGTTTCTTTGCTTGGGTGCAAAATGTGACATAGTAACAAACATTGCATTGCTGTGAAGACAAGTGTTGAACCAGTGTGAGCTGCAGATCTGATCTCCTTCTCTGGCACATACAAAGGGCTTTGTACATGATGGTCCCCAACCTGTCCTTTAGGAGTACTGACTAAGCAAAGATGCTCATTTTCTGAAAAGGGTAGAACTAGCTGGGTTGACCGCTGGCTTGTATACTGTAACCGTGACGAATCCAGCATCGTACAGTGCACAAGCAGTGCTGTAGACAGCTCATTTGCTCTTGTTAGGTTTGAGGAAGTCAAGGGACATATTCTTATCCCAACTTTAGAGATGGGGAAACTTGGTCTTAGGGAGGTTATACTGTGACGCCATCAGTTCAGTTCAGTTGCTCAGTCGTGTCCGAATCTTTGTGACCCCATGAATTGCAGCACACCAGGCCTCCCTGTCCATCACCAACTCCCGGTGTTCACTCAGACTCATGTGCATCGAGTTGGTGATGCCATCCAGCCATCTCATCCTCTGTCATCCCCTTCTCCTTCTTCCCCCAATCCCTCCCAGCATCAGGGTCTTTTCCAATGAGTCAACTCTTTGCATGAGGTGGCCAAAGTATTGGAGTTTCAGCTTCAGCATCAGTCCTTCCAATGAATAGCCAGGACTGATCTCCTTTAGGATAGACTGGTTGGATCTCCTTGCAGTCCAAGGGACTCTCAAGAGTCTTCTCCAACACCACAGTTCAAAAGCATCAGTTCTTCGGCGCTCAGCTTTCTTCACAGTCCAACTCTCACATCCATACATGACCACTGGAAAAACCATAGCCTTGACTAGACGGACCTTTGTTGGCAAAGTAATGTCTCTGCTTTTCAATATGCTATCTAGGTTGTTCATAACTTTCCTTCCAAGGAGTAAGCGTCTTTTAATTTCATGGCTGCAGTCACCATCTGCAGTGATTTTGGAACCCCCAAAAATAAAGTCTGACACTGTTTCCACTGTTTCCCCATCCATTTCCCATGAAGTGATGGGACCAGATGCCATGATCTTAGTTTTCTGAATGTTGAGCTTTAAGCCAACTTTTTCACTCTCCTCTCCTCTCATCAAGAGGCTTTTTAGTTCCTCTTCACTTTCTGCCATAAGGGTGGTGTCATCTGCATATCTGAGGTTATTAATATTTCTCCCAGCAATCTTGATTCCAGCTTGTGTTTCTTCTAGCCCAGTGTTTCTCATGATGTACTCTGCATATAAGTTAAATAATCAGGGTGACAATATACAGCCTTGACGTACTCCTTTTCCTATTTGGAACCAGTCTGTTGTTCCATGTCCAGTTCTAACTGTTGTTTCCTGACCTGCATATAGAGGCAGGTCAGGTGGTCTGGTATTCCCATCTCTTGAAGAATTTTCCACAGTTTATTGTGGTCCACACAGTCAAAGGCTTTGGCATAGTCAATAAAGCAGAAATAGATGTTTTTCTGGAACTCTCTTGCTTTTTCCATGATCCAGCGGATGTTGGCAATTTGATCACTGGGTCCTCTGCCTTTTCTAAAACCAGCTTGAACGGCTGGAAGTTCATGGTTCACGTATTGCTGAAGCCTGGCCTGGAGAATTTTGAGCATTACTTTAATAGCGTGTGAGATGAGTGCAATTGTGCGGTAGTTTGAGCATTCTTTGGCATTGCCTTTCTTTGCGATTGGAATGAGAACTGACCTTTTCCAGTCCTGTGGCCATTGCTGAGTTTTCCAAATTAGCTGACATATTGAGTGCAGCACTTTCACAGCATCATCTTTCAGGATTTGAAATAGCTCTACTGGAATTCCATCACCTCCAATAGCTTTGTTCGTAGTGATGCTTTCTAAGGCCCACTTGACTTCACATTCCAGTATGTCTGGCTCTAGGTCAGTGATCACACCATCATGATTATCTGGGTCGTGAAGCTCTTTTTTGTACAGTTCTGTGTATTCTTGCCACCTCTTCTTAATATCTTCTGCTTCTGTTAGGTCCATACCATTTCTGTCCTTTATTGAGCCTGTCTTTGCATGAAATGTTCCCTTGGGATCTCTAATTTTCTTGAAGAGATCTCTAGTCTTTCCCATTCTGTTGTTTTCCTCAATTTCTTTGCATTGATCACTAAGGAAGGCTTTCTTATCTCCCCTTGCTATTCTTTGGAACTCTGCATTCAGATGCTTATATCTTTCCTTTTCTCCTTTGCTTTTCGCTTCTCTTCTTTTCACAGCTATTTGTAAGGCCTCCTCAGACCGCCATTTTGCTTTTTTGCATTTCTTTTCCATGGGGATGGTCTTGATCCCTGTCTCCTGTACAGTGTCACAAACCTCCGTTCATAGTTCATCAGACACTCTGTCTATCAGATCTAGTCCCTTAAGTCTGTTTCTCACTTCTACTGTATAATCATAAGGGATTTGATTTAGGTCATACCTGAATGATCTAGTGGTTTCCCCACTTTCTTCAATTTAAGTCTGAATTTGGCAATAAGGAGTTCATAATCTGAGGCACAGTCAGCTCCTGGTCTTGTTTTTGCTGACTGTATAGAGCTTCTCCATCTTTGGCTGCAAAGAATATAATCAATGTGATTTCAGTGTTGACCATCTGGTGATGTCCATGTGTAGAGTTTTCTCTTGTGTTGTTGGAAGAGCGTGTTTGCTATGACCAGTGCATTCTCTTGGCAAAACTCTATTAGTCTTTGCCCTGCTTCATTCCGTATTCCAAGGCCAAATTTGCCTGTTACTCCAGGCATTTCTTGACTTCCTACTTTTGCATTCCAGTCCCCTATAATGAAAAGGACATCTTTTGGGGGTGTTAGTTCTAAAAGGTCTTGTAGGTCTTCATAGAACTGTTCAACTTCAGCTTCTTCAGCATTACTGGTTGGGGCATAGACTTAGATTCCTGTGATATTGAATGGTTTGCCTTGGAAACGAACGGAGATCATTCTGTCGTTTTTGAGACTGCATCCAAGTACTGCATTTCGGACTCTTTTGTTGACCATGATGCCATATGGGTGGGTAAATGTCAAGGCCAGACTAGAATTCAGATTTTCTAATTCTATGAATAGCACTGACCTATCTTCAAATGTCTGACACTTATAGAGCACTACATAGAAGAAGTGTCTTATATACATGATTGTATTCGTCCTTACAATAGCTTATTTATGACAGAGACAGTATAGGATCCTAGAGGTGAGGAAACTAAAGTCAGAAAAGTTGGGTGATTTTTCTAAGCTCGCTTAGCTGGAAAGTAATTCACGTCAGAACTTGAACCCATGGCTCCTTGCTGCTCTGCCACAGAAGGAGGAGCTCTCTTGCCAGTATCACTGGCCATCTTTCTAAATATCATGGTGGCCACTGTTCTCTCAGTCAGGCCACTGCATACAATGACCAGTCTCTTTCTATGACCTTGGTCTGAATTTCTCCAGGGTTTGGGTTCATCAGCTAACTAAATATAAAGTTGGTTTGTTTGGGGCTAAAATCAACTTAAGTCAAGTAGTATGGGAACAAGAATATTTTGTGCTGATCAAATAAATGATAAGCTTGGTAGATATATGTATGTTTTTTAAAATGGAGATCACCAAGTAGTTTAATAAATGTCTTTTGATGTAGAGACTCTTTCAAATCATTGGGAAATCATGATAAGAAGGTGTCTTAGGGTAAAGGACAGGAGAAATTTATGGGAAAAGGAAGCGAGTTATTTGTTTAATCTCATGCTGCCTCTGGGCACAATAACCACTTTCTTCCTCCTTGTACCCCAGTTCTCTATGGTGAAAAATAGAGTTCAAGGAGGGGCATATGGAGGCATTTTTTTGGCTCCCAGATAGAGGTGTACAGATAAGAAAAATTAGAAAGAAGTCCAGGTTTGTGTTTCCTCAAGCTTTGTGTTTTAACTTAGCTCTTGGTTGAGCGTAAGTGCTTTCCTGATAAATCCGTATGGAAGAGCAGAGACCCTTGGGGTCTGTGTGTGGCTAACCTTTCCATATAGACTGCATTTTATTGTCCTGTGGGTCAGGCTGAATCAGAGGAACTGATGTTGCCCCCACCCACTTCCTGTCTCCCCGCAAAGGATCTGGGGGTCTTCTTAGGTCCTGCTGCTGGTACACTCCCCCCAGGAATGTTTTCTGTGCATCTGCCACTGATGTAGAGTATGGATCCAAGCAGGCTCTGATTGTTGGACCAATCACACCCAGAGAGTAAGATATGTTGCTCTTTGAGGGAAAAACCAAGTCCTCATTAAAGGTGGAAACAAGAAGAACAGCAGAAAACTCTAGGATGATGCCTGGAGTGTTCTTGTGGGGAGGACACCCTGTACTTTCACAGGCTTGTCTCGGGGCCAGTGCAGCACTCACAGGCTGTGGAGCCGGGCGCCTAAACTGCCTAGGCCTCTAGAACCCGACGCTGTAAATAAGGTCATCTGTTTCTCTTGGTGTTTGCCCAAACATTTGGGTTGAAATTATTTCCATTCACAGAAAAATGATTTGTTAGAAGCTGAGGGAAATGTTGAAGGGAAGGTGAGGCCCTTTGATCTGTTGTTTTGTGCTGCCTGAGCAAGGGAAGGGTCACATTTTTGAACAAATATCAATGACTAAACTGCGGTTGATCTTGTTTTAAAATGTTTTTAAGTTGCTGGTAAATAGGAGGAGGGGCAGAAGTGGTGGGGAGTGTAAGAGCAGGGGGAGCAGGTGCTTGCCTGTGAGAGCAAGTGGGCACAGACTGGACTGTGTGCTGAGGGCTCTGATGATTCCTGTTGATTTACAACGTCCGGGAGGTAAAGGGTCCTCTGGGATGGGGCAAGGTGAGGACGTGTGGTGCTGGTTGGGCTGCAGCCTGGGTTTGAGGGGAAGGAGAGGCCAGCCGTTCCAGCTGCATCCAGTGTGAACAGAGGCTGGGATTTAATCTGGCCTTCTCTGATGGCTCAGACAATAAAGAATCCACCTGCCAATGCAGGAGATGTAAGAGACGAGGGTTTGACCCCTGGGTCAGGAAGATCCCCTGGAGAAGGAAACAGCAACCCACTCCAGTATTCTTGCCTGGGAAATCCCATGGACAGAAGAGCCTGGTGGGCTACAGTCCAGGGGTAACACACTTTTCACACTTTGTTATGTGAGGGCCCCGCTGAGGGGGTCGGAGTCTCCCATGGGGAGGGAGGCCTTGTCAGTGGGGATGGCTCCATGGTCCTCAGTGGGCTGGCCATATGGGGAAGGTCCCAGATGGAGGTCTAACCCCAGTGTCAAGGAGAGTGTTGGGGGTGAAGGGAGGCACTAAATCCAGCCTGCAGCCCCATCCCAGCTCGTAGCATCAGCTCAACTTGTGCAATCCCACTGCTCCCCTTAAGTAGAAAAGCCAGACCACAGGTGTGCCCTTGGGTGGCCCTTGCAGGCATCATGCATTGGGCTGAGGTAGAAGGGGGTCTCTGGATTTAAATGTCCAGATCTGGGAAGCAGAGAGTCAACTGTAAGGGGTTATCAATAGGACAGCCATGCAATTTGTTGTCTAAACCAGGGTACTTTTGAGAATGAAGGACTTCCCTCGTGGTCAATGGTTAAGACTTTGACTTCTAGTGCCGGGGGCCAGGTTTGATCCCTGCTTGGGGAGCCAAGATCCCGTATGCCTCGCAGCCAAAAAAACCAAAGCATAGAACAGATGCAATATTGTAACGAATTCAATAAAGACTTTTTAAATGGTCCATAACCAAAAAAAAAAAAAAAAATCTTAAAAAAAAAAGTGGGCATTATTTCTAATTATGCCTGGGGGGGAAAGCAATACATCAAAATGTCCTGGGAAAACTGAGCTATATGGTCACCATAGTTTTCATGCCGTATCTGATGCTGCTTTGAAGTTAACACAATATCATTTACCTGTAGCTGCAGTGGGACTGAATGGCAGAAGTAATTTGCCATCAATTTCCTGGACAGCTGATCTGAGTCCTGAGAATCCATGCCTGTGAGGGGAGCCAGTGGCACCTCTTCATAGGAGGTGATATCCTCAGGGCAGCATCAGCAGGCCTGGCTCTGATGGCTCTGAGTCCAAGGTCACTGACAAGGAGACAATCCCTGCCTGTGTCACAGGGATTCTTTGTGCTTTGGGATGTTTCGGCATGATTTGGGGATCTGTATTCCCACCCTCTTCTGACAGAACCCCTGGCTCCAGAGACGGAGTGAGGCTCCCTCCACTGTGCCTGAGCAGAGCTGAGAGCATTTGTCACGGTGCGGGGTAATGTCAACCCGTCTGTCCCTGGGCTGGCAGCTGCTGTGGGCAGGGTCACATCCCCAGTGCTGGCACCGCAGCCCTTGACCAGCCCTGAGCTCACCATGCTTTCTTGGCCATCACAGGTGGACAGTCGAACCGAAGAGAATGACATGAACAAGCGGAGGCGGAAGGGCTTCAACAACCTGCACGAGGTTCGTGTGCTCACTGTTGGTTTACACAGAGGCCTGTTTCCTGACAGCCGGTGGCCACAGCCCAGCGCCTGACCGAGGCAGTCGCCCTGCCCTTCTTGCTTTCCTCTCATGAACTGCTGGGTTCCAAGCTTAGCTTGATGGGAAAACAGTCGGGTCTGGTCACTAGCTATGTCACTCTCCCAGAGTGTGGCTCATGTTTGAGCCACAGATGATGCATTTGAAATGTAGGACATTTTGCAGAATTTTCAAAGATTAAATAGTAGGCATAGGAGGAACATATCTCAACATAATAACGGCCATATACAACAAACCCAGAGCAAACACTATTCTCAATGGTGAAAAACTGAAAGCATTTCCTCTAAAATCAGGAAACAAGGCAAAGGTGCCCACTCTCACCACGATTATTCAGCATAGTTTTAGAAGTCCTAGCCATGGCAATCAGAGAAGAAAAAGAAATTAAAGGAGTCCAGGTTGGAAAAGAAGTAAGATTCTCAGTCTACAGATGACGAGATTCTCTACATGCCAGAGTCAAGATTGCATGCGTGCAAAGTCGCTTCAGTCATGTCCAACTCTATGCGACCCCATAGACGGCAGCCCACCAGGGTCCTCCGTCCACAGGATTCTCCAGGCAAGAATACTGGAGTGGGTTGCCATGTCCTTGGTTTAATTTAATCTTAAAGATTAAATAAGAGGATGTGTAAGCAGGTATGCATGCACATACCATGCCAGTCATGGTCTCTGGCACCTAGGTTAATCACGATATAATCACTATTAATAGTAAGTAGTAAAGAGGCACAAGCAGTCCCACTGTTCTCCCAGTCCTCATTTCTACTTTTTGTGTTTTCTGTACCATTAGTCTTTAAGGCGAATGTCCCAGTACCCACGGGTGCCACCTTCTGGTGAAAGAAGAAAGTTACAGGCTACTTTGTCAAAGCCAAAGTAGCCTTTACTTTGTCAGACGGTAAAGAGTCTGCCTGTAGTGTGGGAGACCCGGGTTCAATCCCTGGGTTGGGAAGATCCCCTAGAGAAGGAAATGGCAACCCACTCCAGTACTCTTGCCTGGAAAATTCCATGGACTGAGGAGCCTGGTAGGCTACAGTCCATGGGGTCACAAAGAGTCGGACACGACTGAGCGACTTCACTTTCACTTGTCAAAGCCAAGCATGAGTCTCTCTCCTGCTACTGAAAAATTGATCAGAAGAAAAAGCTTACCGGTTCTTGCTTCTCCAGGCAGCTCTTTAAAGAGACCTGAGATATATACCTCATTCCAAGTGAAAGAAAGTGAAAGCTGCTCAGTCATGTATGTCCAACTCTTTGCGACCCCATGGACTATACAGTCCATGAAATTCTCCAGGCCAGAATACTGGAGTGGGTAGCCTTTCCTTTCTTCAGTGGCTCTTCCCAACCCAGGGATCGAAATCAAGTCTCCCACATTGCAGGCGGATTCTTTACCAGCTGAGTCACAAGTGGAGCCCAAGAATACTGGAGTGGGTAGCCTATCCCTTCTTCAGCAGATCTTCCCGACCCAGGAATCAAACCAGGGTCTCCTGCATTGCAGGCAGATTCTTTACCAACCGAGCTATCAGGGAAGCCCCACACCTCATTCCAAAGAACCACTCTAATCCCACAAAAGCAGGCTAGATACTGTCTGTGAATTGTAAGAATACCAGCTTTAGCTAGCCTACTGGCTGATACCAAAACAATGACTAAAAGGCACAAGGGATAATTTGTAGGATACATTCGTACTTGATTTATAGGACTTAGGAGAAAAGTTCTGTTACTTATATGATTGAGAGCTGTTGCTCTTGGGTCTGGTGTGAGCAGGAAGCCAGCTGAGAGGATGAAGCCATGGCTGAGAAACATCCCATTCTCTAGTTCCGGGGCACTGCCTCAGCTCTAAGCGCCTGTGATTTGCTCCCGCCTCCTCCTAAGAAGCTTCCCTTGGATACACTTTGTCCCGGGGGAGAAGTCTTCTCCCACCTTTCATCTGTGCCTTATTTGAGGGGGTGTTTGTACTGTTTCTGTCGCTGGCAGCACAGGAGTCAGTGTGGGAAGAAATCTGGTCACACCTGCCTCTTCTGAAATGGCTCTATTTTCTTGGCCAGCTGTTTGCTTAAGTGAGATTTAACCAAGCAATAATTTCCTCTAAATTCTTACTACGCGAAGTGTGAGGCAAGAACCAGGGCAGCAGTATCACCTGGAAGCTGGTTAAAAATACAGACTCTCAGGGCCCACCCCAGACCCACTGAATCCAAATCTGGTTTTGAAGTGATTCATGAGCACATGAATGTCTGCAAAGGGCCAGTCTGCATGACCCACTGTCCTGGCCTACTTTGGGCTGTACAAACAGTGACCAGCCTAATAAACTTGCCCTATTCACACTCAAGACTGGATTGCTATGCAGAGTTGCAGTTCCCGCTTTGAAGTGAGGAGTGACTCTTTGATTTGTATTTGTCCAACTCTTCAGAGTGGCTGTGCATACCAGGTTTCCCATGGGGCTGCTACACTTAGGGAATCTTAAAAAAAAAAAAAAAACCCAAAACAATTGACTATAGCTTATTTCTTCTCATGAATTTCTTCTAAGTGAACATATCTTTGTTTTGAGAACATCTGTTCCTGTAAGGGAGACGCATTGTTTCCTTGGGAAAACTGACTGCCCTCTTGACATGACAAAGCCATTTGTATTTCTGAGGCTGATGGGAGCAGATGTATGGTACCAGGGAACAGACATTTACTGGACAGCAATCAGTTTCAATGTTTTATTTTTAGCAGATGAGCTAAGAAAATCTTACATGGAATTCCATTTTATAAAGCAGCATAACCAAGCAGTCAAGGTCAGCCTCTAAACAGTCACAAGTCATGTTGATATCATGTATCTCAAAACAAAGCAATGAGAAGGACCCCTCACCTCTGTGACATCCTTCTTCAAAATCCCTAACTCTAGTCTAATCATGAGCAACCATCAGACCTTCCCAGATGGAGGGACTTTGTACAAAATAGCTGACCTGTGTCCTTCACAGCTGTCAAGGTCATGAAAGACAGAGAAAGATGGAGAAAGTGTTTCAGATGGGAGGAGGTGGAGGAGGCATGATGATTAAATGCAGTGTGGGATGCTGGATTGCATCCTGGAACCTAAAAGGACATCCGTGGGAAACTGGTGCAGTCTGAATCAAGTCCATAGTTCTGTTAATGGTATCATGCCAGTGTGAATTTCTAGGGTTTGATAACAGTGCCATGATTATTCCATATGTTAATGTTAAGTGCAGCTGCATCTGTGGTATGCAGGAGCTATCTGTGCTGTCTTTGTAACTTTTCAGTCAGTCTAAAATTATTTCAAAATTAAACTTTTTTTAAAAAAAAGATAGAAACAACAGGGCAGAACTGGTTGCCATCAGGCTTGGGGTGCAGAGGAGAGGGGAAGCTCGGCGCCTGTGCCTTGCCCCACCGACACCCCCTCTTGCTTCATTCATCCCCACTACTCTTCACCTCCTATCAGCCACGTGATGGGTTTGCAAACTGTTCTTTTCATCATTTCATTATTTTATTTTTGCAACAGTTACGTGAGGGTGGGTTACTGCTCCCATTTTACAAATGAGGAAACGTCAGAGAAGTCAGAATTCAAACACTGTCTGGCTCCCAAGCCTGGCTGTGCCCACCTTTGGGGAACCATGTCCCACCTTTGAGCATTGTCTCCATTGGGCGTTGCCTGCTCTGTCTGCCTCACTTTCTCAGGCCATAGAGGGTGTCCTTCTTCAGGAAACTGTCCCTGTTGTGAGCCTCTAGGCCTACCCCATGATGTCTGGGTTCTGGATCCAACAACCAATGCTCTGATTTGGCCTTTGCAGCCTTCAGCCTTTTCCAGCCAGAGCTTGGGCTCCAATCAAGAGGGCATTAAGGAAGGTGGGAATCAGAACAAAGTCAAGTCCATGGCAAGTCAGCTGCTGGCCAAGTTCGAGGAGAGCTCACGGAACCCCTCAATCCTGAGGCAGGTGAGTCCTGTCAAACATCCACTGACCTTGCCTTCCTGGTGACCAGAACCTGCTGAGAAGCCAGCAAATGTCAGGCAAGTGCTGGATTTCAGGTATGCCAGCCAGTCCTGGCTCAAAAGGAGACTTGAGCTTCTTCTTGATCTGGAGTCAGACTTTCCTAAAAGGGGCCGGAAAGCAAGTATTTTAGACTTTAGGGTCAATGTGATCTCTCTTTCAATGACTCAACTCTGCTGTAATGGCAGAGTCACTGTGAAGGCAGCCATGAACAGTATGTAAACAAATACATGTGGCGGTGTGCCAATAAAACTTTATTTACAAACACAGGCAGCAGGCCGGATTTGGCCCGAGGACTGTAGTTTGCTGATGCCTTTTCTGCATTGGAGATAAAATCCTTTCCCTGATTTTGTTTTGCTTTGCAACCATGGCTGGGTTTGCAGTCATCTTTGAGACGGTACAGCTGGAGGAAGCTTTAGAGATGCTAACTGTCTGAGGGTCTAAGGCCATGGTGAAAACCCCATCCAAACCAGGGGAAAAACTGAACCACAGGTCTTAGCTCCATGTGGGCCTACAGGAATGGAGACCAACCTCCTGAGTGTACCCTGGTGCTCCTCTCTCCTTGTTCCCTTGGGTCAGGCTGGCAGGGCTGTTTGTCTGACCAGGATCTGTGTAAGACTGAAGACGGTGAGATGCTGTGGGTCAGGCTGCAGACCCAGCCCTCTTATCTAAGACTCTGACTTGGAGTGTGCACTTGCGTGGTTTCATTTGCTCCCCTGAATTTCTTTGGGACACCACTGACACATTACAAAGGCTTGGGACAAGGGGTTCAGTTTCTCTTTGGAGAATATCCGTCACAAGACAGAATTAGGCCCCTCTCAGGAGAAGGACTAACTCTTGGTTAATTTGGTTCAGAGGCAATCATAAACATCTTTCTAGTCTTGATGTAGATCATGCCCCTTCTGGAAAAACTGACCTTCCCCAGGAAGCCAGGTTTTATTGTAAGGAGGTTTCTGAGATTTGTAACTGTCTGAATTGTTTGCTCAACTGGCCCGTCTGGAGGCTTGACCCCTTGCGGTCCCCAGGTATTGATGAGGGCTCTCTTCCTTTAGAAGGACTGTAGCATCCCTGTCGTCCAATGGGCAGGAGGGACTTTGGGAATAGCCACCCTGGCCTGGCACGGGCTCTGGCAGTGCCTGCTCAGTGCCCCGGTCCGAGCCAAAAACACTGGCTCCTGGGGATACACACATTGTCTAGAGAAGGGGACCACGAGACTTGCTGTTAACAGGGACAGAGGGCTGGGGTTCATGTTTCCAGCTGGGCACAGCTTGCCAGAGCTCAGCCCTGGACTTGCTCAGCATCTGCAAACTCTGTCTCCCTGCCTCTTCTCCTCTCCTGCCTCCAAGTGTCTCAGTCTGACTCGCCTTTTCCTTCCTATTTCCTGTGGCTGCTTTTTTTCGGACTCACCTTCCTCCTCCCAGGAACACCGTGTCTCAGGGATAGGTAAGCCTATACTGCGCTCTTCCTCTGACCCTCCTGTTAACTCTCGCTGTCCCAAGCCGGAGGAGCCCACACCCAGCCCATCACCACCTCTGAAAAGGCAGGTAGGGCTCCTTCCAGTGGACGCTGTCTTGGTGAAGCCAGAGGGGACTTTGATCCAGAGGGGTGGGGTCCATAGCTCTCTCTGCACCCCACGTAGGGCTGAGTGTAGATTCTCTGGGAAGGCAGATACAACTTGAGGTTACCACCCTTATAGGTAAGGATAACCAAGGATGCAGCATCTTAAATACGTGCCAGTTGGCGATATCGGCTGACCAGCTACCATGCTCTCAGTGCTTTATTTGTTTAGGAAAAAACAGACCACACCACATGCGGTATTTTGTGTGTGTGTGTGCCCCTGGGATACTCAGCTTATTTGCAGATCTCTTGAGTAGACTGATTTCTAAATCGATGCGGAAAAGTGGCAGTGATGATGGAATGGGCTCAGGTGGCCAGTTAGCCAGATGCCAACAAAGGGGTAAGACTGGGATGTGGTAAGGACCTCCCCAGGTCCCCCAAGGACCTGCCCAGTGGGCAGGGAGGCAGCCAGGAGCCATGGGCTCAGGCTTTTTTCCAGTTAACATCTCTGGGTTTGGAATTAGAATCGCTATTATTGACACAGCACTCAAAACGACTGGGCAGCATTAGGAATTTTGTGTTGCTTCCAGGGGTGGGGGTGGTGGATGTCAAAGGAGGTCTGTGTGGATATAGTGCAGCGATTTTATGTCCCTGTGTATAAGAATCATCTAGAGAGCTTTATTTAAAAATGTCCATCTCTGGTACGCACCCCCAAACCAATTACACCTGACTCTCTGGGGGTTGAGCCCAGACATTGAGAACCAGGACAGTACAGGTTCTGATTCGGGGGATCTGGAGTGTTGTCGATAACACCCCAGATGGTATTGTTAGGGAGGCTGTCGGGTGGTTCTGATGCAGGTGGTGAGAAGCCAACACTCAAGGTTAGTTTGGAATCTCACTCAAGGTGGCACGTGGCATGCCCTTGCCCCTGATCCTGGTGGGGATTCCTCCAGTGAGTGGTGGGAGGGGTCCACGAGAGGGCCTTCCTCGGGAAGGAAGCTTGATTTTCCGTCTCCCCCAGTTCCCCTCCGTGGTTGTGACAGGACACGTGCTCCGAGAGCTAAAGCAAGTGTCTGCTGGTGGCGAGTGTCCAGCCAGGCCCTGGAGAGCCCGAGCCAAGTCTGACCTGCAGTTGAGCGGGCCAGAAAACCTCGCCAGCCTGCCTCCCACCTGCCCGGGAGCGCTGGCTCTCTCTGGGGTGCTGCGGCGGCTGCAGCAAGTGGAGGAAAAGGTTCTCCAGGTGAAAGCCTCGCTCTTCGCCCTGCCTCTGCCCTGGCCGTGTCTTTGCCCTGCCTGTACCCTGCCCATGTCTTTGCCCTGCCTCTGCCCTGCTTGTGTCTGGGATGCCTTCCTTTCCCCCTGCTCCTCCTGCCCAGGGTGGGTTCCTCCTCAGACTGCTCTTCCCATCTTCATCCTGCCTGCCATGTGTACTGAGCGCAGCAAGCCCACCTGGCTGCCTCTCTGCCTCTCTCCCAGAGGGAACCCTCACCATCTCTGTCACTGTCTCTTTTTTCTTTCTCCTTTCTCACCTTGGCTGCAGAAAAGGGCCCAGAACTTGGCCAACAGGGAATTTCACAAAAAGAACATTAAGGAGAAGGCGGCTCACCTTGCCTCCATGTTTGGACACGGGGATTTCCCACAGGTAAATTCAGGGCTTTCAGAGCCCCAGGGAACCCAGGTGTTGGACCTCTGGGGAGATGACATGAATTGGTCTCTGGAGCTTCATTTTTTCCTTCCTCCACTCTTGACAGTCTGTAAAGCTATTTACTTTTCAAGTCACCGAAGGCTTTGGACTGGCATCTAAAAAAGCTCCAAATGAGGAGACTCAAAATAAGTAGATAAATCATGACAAAGGGAAAACCAAGGCAGAAAAGCAGGCTCAGGTCACAGGAAAATAGAAGCATGTGTACTGTAAGATCTTAGCTTCTGAGTAGGCTGAGCGTCCTAGGGGTCAACACAAAGAGGGAAAGCTGGTCCATTGCAGGAATCACAGCACAGTGGCTTTAAGTGAAAGCAAACCAGTGGCTCGTGATGTTTGGCAGTGCAGTGGAGAAATACCACCATAGCCCTGATCTGGAAGACCCTGAATGCCAAGGTCAGGCACGTGCCATAACCTGCTCTGCTTTCCCAAAAGGCAGCACCGGCCGGACAGAATGGCCCTGCCTTAGAATGGGAAGCACAGCCCAGTCCAGGCACTTATTTAGAAACCTGCTGCACAGGAGAGTGCGTGCTTGCAAGGAGATGACAGAGTTGAGGGTGAGGACCCATGGTGCGTGAGTGTAAGGTGCTTGCAGCAAGCCTGGTCTCTAGAACACACGTCCCCTGCTGCTTTCACCCAGCCTCCTCCAGACCTGTGTTCTCTGCTGCTTGGCAGAGTCATAGACATGGGAGGGATACTCTGCCTTTCGTTCATTTTCAGGGTTCCATGTGGCCACAGAGGTCCCTGCTGGGGCATGTGCCCCAGAGCCTCCTGGGGTTGTCCTTTCCTAAATTTGAAGCTGCTGCTTTATCCCAAGCTCCGGAGTGAGGCCTTCAGGAGTTCGTGTCTATGTTCGTGTCAGGAAGAGGATGGCTCTGCTCTAGCTATTTTGTGATGAGGGAGCCAGAATAGCTGCAACAGAGGGCATTGTAACCAGGAACTAGACCGTCCTGCTGGGCTCCAAAGACACAGGTTACTTATTTGTCCTGAGACATGAGCCTGGATGTCCTTTCCCCTCCTTGGATGTGTAGACTAGGGGGCTGTGTCATTGAGGCAGGCACCACTGTGCATTTCCCTATGGATAATCAGAGGTTCCTCTGTTTCTATTCTGTGCAGAATAAACTCCTCTCTAAAAGCCTGTCTCATACTCATCCTCCGTCTTCTCCCTCCTGCCTTCCATCTCCTGATTCAGCTGCTACTTCCTCTCCATCAACTGTTGACTCTGTTTCTCCTGCCAGAAAGGTAGTTATCCCAAACAATTGGCTTCCCCTACTCCTTGCATGTTCTTAGATATTCTCCTGCTCCGCTCAGCCTGCTCAGACAACCATCTGAAGCTTGGCTTGGCTGGGATGAAAATTTATAAGGTCCTTTACAACAGTCCTGAGTTTGGTTTTGGTTTTGTGTTGGAGCAAGAAACTAAATGGAACAGACAGCACACAAAACCTTATCAAATGGTGCTTACTTGTCTAGCAAGCACTTTCTGAGCACCCACTGTATGCTAACCATGATGCCAGATGCTGAGAAAACGAGGAGGAGGGAGGTACAGTTCTCTTCCTACGGTGTAGATGACGAACAGCATATCAGCATAGAAATGTATCACATTTTACCGTGGGATATTTCCAATATTTGGCTATTTTTTACCTAACAAGACAGTCTCATATTGTGAACCTCAGATAATACTATTGATGAATTATGTGAGAGGTTTAAAAGGAAGATTCTAGGAACCCAGAATGGTGAAGCCTAGGAAGGCTTCACAGAGGAGGTAATACAGGAGCCAAGTGTTGAAGATTATATGGAGGGATTTTGCTAGAAAGAAGTGTAGGGGAAGGGCATTTTCAAAAGGATCTGGCATGTGGTAAGGAAGGCAGATAGGACTTGCATGAATGGAAAGACCATTCTGGTGCAACTTGATTTCAGGATAAAATATTTATAGGAGTGCGGACAGTAAAAGTGAAAGTCAGTCCGCTTTCTCTGTGTTAAAGGGATTCATCCTGTCCTCTTATAAAGGGCCACTGAGGATCTGCTCTGACTTCTAGAAGAATGGCACAGGCAGTGGTGCAGAGGGTGGAGCTGGTGGGAGCCCATGATGGTTGAGTAGATAACGTTATTAAGTTTGGGTTCTAGAGCACTTGTCATGTTTTTCACTTGTCTGCCTGGTGCCTCATATGCCGAGAATACCACCAGGCTGGGATGGGAGAGGGGCAGCCTCTGGAGAAGCTCAGCCCCTGTAATGGGTGAGTCTAAAAATGGAGTGAAGTGCACTTGTTCAGCTATCACTCATGACAGTAAGTTGGAGCCTCTTTCTGGAGGACTGTGCTCCCCTCAGCACCTCTGTTCTGTCTGCCCCCACTAGGGCTCGTCTCCATGTGTGGTGCTGAGCGTGCCCATGGCAGAGTTACTGCTCATTTGTTTCCACTCTGTTAGACTGAAGCACAAACCAGAAATCCACTGGGCTGTTCCCTGGGCTGTTGCATCAGGGGGAAGTTAGGAGCTGCCTCCTGGGAGTCCCACCCCCACTGACCCCCGTTACTGTGGGGAGAAGAGTGCAGACAGGGTCTCCAAGGAAGGAGCAAGGAACCTTAGCAGCCCCACCCCTCCATGGTCCCCAGAGTAGGTGCGAAGCCTCCCTGGAGGGGAAGCTGGGGGTGATGTGGGGAAACAGAAACACTTCTCATCTTCAGCTCTACTGAACACAGCTGTGGCTGAGATGCCCAGCAACTTGTTCCAAGTCAGCTTTGGTCAGCGGTTTGACCTTAAGTCTCCTGACCTTAAGGAGTCTCCATTTTCTCATCAACAAGAGAGTGACTCTTGGCTCATGTGATAGTGACCTCTGTGGTTAGAGACTGGCATACTGGTCGTCACCACCACCAAGGCTTCCGAGTAGCCTTTGGGAGAAGAACTTTCCCTGGCGGGTACTTCCTGCTATGGAAAAGGTCACTGGTGCCCTGGCCAGGATGAAGGGAGGGGCGAGGGCCCCTAGGCACAGGCAGGCAATGACTGGTGCTCCTAGCTGGGCAGCTGGGCCCCCACTGTGCTTCTGTCTGGCCCAGACCCTTTCCTGCTAGCCCTGAGCTTGCCCTTTCTTTCATCCTTAGGGAAGGCCTGGCTTGGTCACTGTCCTCTCAGATTTGAGAGCAGAAGTAGAACAAGAAAAGTGACCACACTTCCCAAGTTCCCTGACTTGGTTTCCAGTAGGTATTAGTTCTCTAGGTGATGGCAAGAGGCAGCCTGCCCAGGTACACGCAGGGCCACTGGGGTCTGGCAAAGACACTTCTTACTGTGAGAATACCCCGTCGTTCATTATCTGACTCCACTGAGGCCTTTGGCTGCTTCTCCACTGCGCTCTTCAAACAGCTTTAAATCCACATCACTCATTAAGCCAATGAGTGAGCGTTCGTTCATCCAACAAATATTTATTGAATGACAAGCTGGTGTCAGGCATTTCACTCTTGGGATACACATCAGTTATCAGGGGTTACCTTCCTGCCCTGATGAGGCTTGCATCCTAGTAGAGGGAGGTATAAATAACCTATACTATCTAGGTAAATTATATGATGTATCAGAAGACAGTTTTTCCCATGGGAAAATTAGAGCAGGTAGCAAAGACTTGGCACGCTGGGGGAGGGTAGCAATCTTAAATGGATAAAGGTGGGAGGGCTCTTCCTGGGAAAGAGAACTAAGCAGGAACAGAGCCTCAGAGAAGAAAACAAAGGCAAAGGGAGGAGACTAGTTCCCAGGCTCCTGATTCTAGCTTGTGTTCTCTCCTCTATAACACAGAAGCCACGTGTGAATGGAGGCCTTGTCAGAGGGAACAGCCCAGAGGCTATATGAATAGAGCCCCAAGCCCAGGCTCAAGGAGGGCTGCAAATGGGGTGGGTGGGCTTCAGGGGCTCCTCAGGCCCCCACCTCTACAGCTTTGTTCTCTGTTTCTCCCAGGTTGGGGTGAACAATTGCTCCCTATTATTTCTTATCCCATCTCTCTAGCTAGTCTTGGCCATCGGACGATGGTGTCATTGAACAATTTCAGTAGCTTCTGACTTACTAATTACAGGCTGATGAGCCTGTCACTGTGTGGCTGGGAGCGATTGGGGAGTTCTCAGGAAAAGGTTGCCGTGGGACACTTACCCTGTCTATGGACTTGGACTTGATACCCACAGACCCCTCCACATCTCACTATGAAGCCGTTGTAAGCAGTTAAGCATGGAGTGGTGAATTTCTAGCTTCCAGCAGTCTTGGAAAGGATCTTGCCAGCTGCACTACTCCCCTGCCCCAACCTGCAACTTCCCCGCCCTGCCCAGACCCCAGCATTGATTCCACACCAGGCTCTGTACGTGCAGAATCTGGCAGAGTGGTGGCCTCCTCTGAGGGGACTCTGCTGCCCCTTAAAGCAGGTGACAACCTGGTGACAGTTTCCTTCCGTCCTGATGGAGCTGAGAGAGCTGCTGCCCTGGAGAGAGCCTGGGGCCTTCACACTTCTCCCCAGCAGATTCTGGGGCTGCTCTGATGCCCAGAGACTGTGTGTGCCTCAATTCGGGGGAGCCAGAGAAAGGAAAATGCTCTTGGAAACTGGTGCTTGGTTCTTGGCAACCTCCTGGCAGGCAGTGTTTCGGTTCCTGCCCTAGAGCCCTACACCTTAATTCTGAGGATCCAGGGATAATCATCTCCTCTTAGACCTAGTCAAACTTGTCACAAGGAGCACTTGTTACAGGAATGCAAACTTGGGTCACCAAGTCCAAGAAATGTAGCCAGGGTTCTGCCTTCAGACTACACTTGCCTGCCCTCTCGGTTGACATGTTGCCTTAAATTTCAGTGTGATGCAGCTAGGTTTTTGGCCTGAACAGTCACAAGAAATCTTGAGGTCCCCTCATTTAGGGACCAAATTCTTACCAGGGTCTTACCTTTTAAGTTATTTTTTTAAGACTGTGGGATATGGGATCACGCCCAGTCTGATCATTCATACCATCAAACCAGTCCTCCTGCAGCACTGTTAGCCCCCATCAACCCTTAGTTAACTTCTTTCTTCAATGCAGGAGGCTGCTACCTTTAACATGGCTGCTAGCCACTTACCAAGGCTGGTGAGCTCTTGCAAGATCAAGATGGCAGCAGTATTTACACGGCTGAGCCAGAGGGAGGGCCTCGGGGGCTGGGGACTGTAGTTGAGTCCTCCTGAGTCAGAAGAGCAATGTGCATTGCAAAAGGAGCTTTCTCTACCCCGGGGGTTGGTTTGTTTTAAAACTGGATTTGCAGGGTTTACTCTAGAGATTTGCATATTAGAGAGTAGCTGGGTGAGTCTTAGCTGGGCAATCTGCCAGTGTTTCATCTGATAACAAGGGTAGAGTTCAAGGCTGGCTCCAACCTCATTGTTCTCTCTGTTCTGGGGATAGAGCTAGGCAGTCCTTTGGAAGTAACCTGTGTACATCCCAGCCTGGGGGATTTTAATTTGCAGGGAGGCAGGTGCTGCAGTGAGCAGGATGAGGCTTGGAGTCACATGTGGGTTCAGCTCCCAGATGACTTGCTTACTCGCAGTGTGGCTTTGGATGAATTCGTAGACCTCTCAGCACCTGAGTTTCCTAACCTTCAGAACGGAGGTGGCAGCAGCTACTCCTGAAGGTGATTGGAATAATGCAAAGACTTAGCACATATCCAGTCTCAAATATCCAATAACTGTGCTATTTCCCCAGTGGAGAAGAATTCTGGACGAAAGCTCACTTACCTAAAATGCATGTTGATTCCTCTCTTTCTAAAGGCAAAGAAGTCACCTTCAGGTTCCCATTTCCAACCCAGCCACTTAAGAACATTGCGGCCTCAGGTGAGTTAGAGCCTCCCTGAACCTCAGTGGCCCCATCTGCGAAGGCGGATTATCAGACCCACCTCGCGAGGCTGTGAGGGTTCAGTGCAGCTCAGCGCCTGGCACCAGGGGACACTGGCGCCCACTTGGAGGTCACAGCCCCTGAGGCCTGCCTGCATCTCAGCTCTGAAGGTATCATTTCCGGAGTCCCTCAAATAAGGCAGTTTCAATCCTTGCCCTGAGCATATGGCTGAGGCCTCAGGCACACCAGTCTGTCGGCTGATTTTCCTCATCCAGGGACTCCTCAGGGAGGAGTATATTCCTATTTGCCCAGGAGACTTCCCTTGGCCTTATATGTCGAAACCTCCCCTTCCCTCAAGCTCTCAGCTCCAAGGTCCTGGAAACTCGATTCTCCAGCCCTGCCTGACCCATGTGGGTTTCCTGATCCTCACGGCAGGTCAGGTGGAGAAGAACAGCTTGGACACCTGGTATTCTTGGCTGAGTTCCAGGCCCAAGAGGGATGTTACCATTGTCTGGACACAAACAGACCCAAGCGCCTGCTTCCTCCTTCCTTCAGAGCATCTGTCATGTGCCAGGAGTGTAGAGATGAGAAAGACAGGGTTATGACATCAGGGAGTGCAAACCAGAGTGGAGATGACCCATCTCCCAGCTCGGAGCAGGGTAAGAAAGGTTCCAACATCCAGACAGGGACATGCTTGGTGATGGTGCTTGTGACGACCATTAACGTCATCATGTTTGAATCTCAGTTGACTCGAGAAGAAGAGGGAGAAGCCAGTGCCTTCATCTGGGTGGGCTGTATTATTCTTACTCATGCCGAGGAGGGAACACAGCAACTGCAAGTTCCTTTGTGTGAAGGCCACCCAGGAGAGGAGAAAAAAAGTTCCAGAACAGGGAAAATTAAAGCTGCATCAGTGGCGGTGCTTTGGACTCATTAACCATCTGCCAGGCAATTCTTGGGAACCCAGCACCCTGTGAGGTGCACCCAGATTCTCTGATGACTCTTTCACAGCCCTTTGAGGATGGCAGTGGTCTCCCATTTTACAGATGAGGAAGCTGAGGTTCACAGAAGGGAAATGATATATGTGATATTAACCTAAAGTTAGGTGATGGCCCACCTGAATTGTCCAACCATTCCAGCTTGTTCTAGTTAATTAGCTGGAAAAACCTAGAATTTCCAAGAGGAAAAAAATACCCCAAATAGTATTTTGGTTTTTCTTTTTAAATCTCTAATCTATGGTGGCCTGATTCTTCCAGATACAGTGAAAATGAATTACTAGAAATATGATCACACACTTGGATGTGTAGCTATGTTGAACTGCTCTATAAGTGTCTAATGCTCTCACTTACAGTGTTCCTTGGATCACAGATCAGTTCCTGTTAGTGAAAAATATCCCAGTTCTTAAAAAATTACAGAAATATTGAAAGATACATAAAGGGTGCAAAAGCAGTCCCATGGCCCTCCAAAATTATCATTTCTTAAAAAACCAGTGACTGTGACATGTTCGTTTCTGACTAGGTCATCTGATTGCCCAGCTTTGGATTTGGAAAACGTATTCCCAGCCGAATTGTAAGCTTGCCTCTTGACCAGCTCCCCAGGAGCCTAAGTGCTTTTGCCTTTCAGTGCAGTAATTTCGTTGTTGAGAACCTCTGGCTTCTGGTTCTTACTCTGAGGTCAAACCATAATGAGTTTTCTGGAGGTTTCTCCATGAGTGGAGTTTCTTTTCTTCTTCAGGATGCCCAGGACCCATTCATTTCCAGATTGGTTAGAACAGCGCAACTTAAAGTGTGTTCCATCGGCAGGAACTAGTCTGTGATCCAAGGAGCACAGCAAGTAAGAGGAAGCATTAGACACATGTAGAGCAGTTCAACATAGCCACACATCCAAGTGTGTGATCTTATTTCTAGTAATTCATTTTCATTGTATCCGGAAATATCAAGCCACCATGGATTAGAGATTTAAAAAGAAAAACCAAAACCTAGTCATTCACCGCTGACCATCTGAGGAGCAGTGAGTTAGCATGAGTCCAGGTGGTCAGGTCTGCACTGTCTTGGAGCCAGGAAGACATCGTACCGTCAGGAAATGGGAGATAACCTGAGACTCCCGGGCAGCGTTCTCCTTCACGCTGGTCTTTGGGGCGGCCTCCTCTCATCCCTGAGACGAGTTCTCCATCACCTGGTCTGCGGTGTCCTTCCAGCAAGTCCTGGCTACCTCTTGTTCTCGGTGTTCCTGGCATGGTTTCCATGGTACACTTGGGAAGGGCATATAGGAGCGCCAGTGTTGCTTTCCTTGAGGGTGCCTTCATTTCATTATTCCTAGGAAAACTGCTGTCATAGGTGGGCATGTGGATGCAACTGGGAGAAAGGAGTCTTTTATGACTAAGGGCCCACAGTGAAAGGAACGACAGGGCTTGATCTTCATCCTGGATCCCTTGTGCTGATAGAACAACCAAGCAGGCCCACGACTGCACAGACATGTTTTGGCGGCACCCCCAGCCACCCCAGGGCCCTCTGCTTGCTCTTATAATCGTTCCTAAGTCAGGATTGCATGGAAGCTCAGCAGCGCAAAGTGCTTATTAGCTAAGTAGTTAATAAGGTCTCATTAGGGACTTGTATTTAAAGCCCCAGAAAGTAGAGTCTCGCTCTCTGCTCACTCAGGGGAGGCAGTGATTGTGCGTGGGCATCTGGCATCACACGGTGCCTTCCTGGGAGAGCGCCTCAGAGCCAGTTCACACATGGGGTCAGGAGAGACAGTCACGCAAGGGGAGTATGGGCAGTGAGGTAAATCTGACCTCTTCTGTCTTTATTTTGCTGTAAACCCAGGAAGTACTTGGTATTCTCAGCTCCTATCCGAGGAGGCCTGTGTTGGAGGCCCCAGCAGGGGGTGGAACATCAGGCAAATAATGGCTTATTGTCCAGAGCCAGTGCACCTGAACCTCTCTTAGGAGCAGGAGCCAAGTTTCTTGGCATTTGTGAAATCTTGAAAATGGCAGCATGTATGCTCAGAAGCAGAATCCTAATCTCTTCCAGATGGGGCCAGTTTTGAGAGTGGGGAGGGTAAGCGGCCTGGCAGCTGCTGCGACTAAGAAGGAGCGAGCTTTGTGAAGTCTGAGGGGGTCCCGTCTGTCTGGGATCAGACACCCCAGAAGGCCGCCGGCCACATCTTCCGTAGTTCCCCAGAGAGCCCCACACATGGTCTGGCACGACTGATCCAAGTAGCTGCTGGTGTTGGGGCTTCCTTAATGAGAAGCGGGCAGACATCCGCTGGGTCGTGTCTTTCGCCCCAGCCTGCTTGGCAGCCCTTCCCTCTTCATCCTCTTTTTGCACCTGTGCGTTTGTTGGTGCCCAGTGAGTTGGCCTCAGGTTCTGAGGGTGGGCCCTGCTTCCAGGAGGCAGGACCGGTGGGCACCTGCTGCCATTTGCTTTGTTGCCCCTGAACTTCTGCTTTATCTTTGGGGCTCTCACCATGAATTCAGTGTGGCCTTCCAAGAGCGGTATTGGGTTTAGATTGAGGGCCTTCCTTTGTCCCCACTCAAGTCACTGTTACTTGCCGTGAAGATGGCTATCAACCTGTGACTGAGGACCAGCAGCCTACATTGCTGCAGTCTGTGGCCACATCTCCCAGAAGCTGGATTCAGAGGCTGGGGAGCATCTGGAGCCTCCCTCCCTCCAAGGCCTTAGGATCAGGAACTGTGTTTACAGATACGGCCTCATATCATGCATGTTTGCCTCCCTACAGAGGAGATAGCAATATTCCTGGGCTGGCCTTTCAGAGCTGGTGGGGAAAGAATAAGCTGGGATTTGCCTGGGGGTGTATGTGTGATTGTACCACATCTGCGTGGATTGTCAGCTCTCACCCCTTCCCCAGCTCCATGACACACCAGTAGGGATCCAAGCATTCACAGGTAGGCACAGACCATCATGCCTTCGGGAGCACAGGTGCCCGCAACCTATCATGCTGTGATCTCTGGAGCCAATGTGGAACTGACTTGCCTGGCACCAGCTCTGGGGCCCTGGGCACTGCCACCTGGAGTTCCCTGTCCTGCTCCCTGCACCTGCCCAGTGGGGACCACCATCCATTCCCATTTCGGCCACTCTTTATTGGCAAGGTAGTCTGAGTCCTGACCTGATAGAACTGAGGTCAGGCATAGCCACAGCTCCCTAGGGGACACAGGGGCTGCAAGGGAGGCTGGGGCTGCCAAATTCAGAGGGAGGAGGGAGGGAGGAGTCAAGTTCATCTTGGCCCAGCCTTGCCAAGTGCCCGGCATTCACACACATGCTCTCTCATTCTTGCCACAGCTCCACGAGGTAGGCACCATTTATTCCCATTTCACTAAATGAGGACACTGAGCTCAGAAGTTGAGGGCTTTGTGTCCCATCTTAGAACCGTTAGTGGTAGAGCTCGGTCGTAACCCTCCTGATCTGGGGAAATGGGGAACAGGTCTCCCCATGTAGCCGCTCCGGGCCCTCTAGAGAGGGGAGTCTTGGGAAGGTCAGCTTCAGTGCAGCTGGCTTGGGGAGTCTTGGGAAGGTCAGCTTCAGTGCAGCTGGCTTGTTTTCTTAGTGTGAAGGTCCCCCAGCTGGGGCTCAGAAGACCTTAGCAGAGTCCTGGGTCTTGCACTGATTTCTAAGTGGCCTTGGATAGATCCCTAAGGCCTCTAGGATTCATTCTCCCTACTGTGAACTGAGCAAGCTGAACTCCTGAAGACCGCATGTAGTTGTGAGTCACCCTGCTGATCTCTCTCTTCTCCATCTGCAGAGTGCCTGCTGCCGGCTGCAGGCTAGTGAGGCCTCTCCTGGGATGCCGGGTGCTGTTTGCATGTGTGTGTGGAGCCCTCTCCCACCTCCAGCTCGTTCGTGTTTTCCTTCTTGGAGCTAATGGCCTCTCCCTTTGTCTCTGTCTCCTTTATCTCTGCTCTTGGGTAGCTGACAGTAGGGAAAGTATCCAGCGGAATAGGGGCTGCAGCTGAAGTTCTGGTCAATCTGTACTTGAATGATCACAGACCTAAGACTCAGGCCACCTCTCCAGACCTGGTAAGGATGCACACCCTTCCACCTTCACCCACAGACAACACCTCTGGCCTCCCAGGGAGTGTGCCTGGGATGCGGAGAGGATGGCCTGGCCCCCTTCTCATGGGACAAGGGGCTGAGAACAGGCCGGGTCAGAGCAGAGGTTAGTGGGGGGGCTGTGTTTCCTTGTAGACGAACCTCAGTCGTCCCCCTTGTGGGTCATTTCAGAAAGCAGAGCATCTTCCCTGCTAGCTGGGGCTCTGGAGAACTCAGGGGAAAAGTCAGGGGAGGCCATCTACAGAGATGGATAACCCTCACTACCAATGTTTAGCATCCAGTATAGACTGGATTAAGAAGTAATGGGGAAAACATCCCTTTCCTCTGAATTCCCTCCTTCTCTGGATGACTCTGCTCACTGTCACCACCACAGTTTGAGCTCTTTCGGTGTCCTTTTGGCACATTACCCTGGAATCACCCAGGGGTGCCCCTCCTGCCCTGGGCCTCGCCCTCCCCTTTTGCATTGAAGAAGTTGATTGGCAGCCTGATGCCCCTTTCCTGCGTTCTCTTGAACAGTTTTCATGCCATGAGCCTTCCCTGCCTGACTTGTGTCACTGCAAGGGGACAAGGATGGCTAAGACATTCTTTCAGTGACCTCGCTCTAGACCCAGGCAACACTTAACCCCTGACTCAGATTCCTGGAGATGGCATCCCTGGGCAGGCATGTTTGTGAGGGACACCTGCTCTTTCAGACAAGGAAATGTCACTCCCACTATGAAACCAGAGTGTCCAGCAGCCTGCCTGGGAGTACAGTCAATGCCGCCCTGGCAGGGCTGGGGTCTGCGTACCTTCCCACCCTCACTCTTTGCAGCGGTGCCCCCAGTGACAAATGCAGCACATAGCCTGTGAGGCCCCACAAGGCAGGCTGGCATCTCTACATGCCCAGCCTTGCGTTTGAAGATGCAGTGTACACCCTAACACGCTGTTCTTCTCTTCCGATGCCCTGTGCCTGCCAGGAGTCCGTTCGGAAGACGTTTCCCCTGAATGTGGGTGGCAGCGACACCTGTTACTTCTGCAAGAAGCGCGTGTACGTCATGGAGCGGCTGAGCGCGGAGGGCCGCTTCTTCCACCGGGAGTGTTTCCGCTGCAGCGTCTGCGCCACCACCTTGCACCTGGCCACCTACGCCTTCGACGTTGACGAAGGTAACCTCCAGGGGCCAGGGCAGCACTTGTCTCTGGCCTGGGCTCCTGACTCTGGAGGCTCTGGGACAGCCAGCACTTCCCAGAGAGTAGTGGTATCATCAGAAAAGCAGTTTAGGGAGCAGGGATCCCCTGCTAAGGGGAGAGGCTGCCTGTGGTGGGCAGGGGTCCTGAGGAAAGGGGAGCTGTCAGCATAGGGGCTGCACATGCGTAGGGAGCACCTACCAGGCGCCACGTGCTTTATGGACATTTTCTCACTCAGTCTCACCACCTTCAGTTGCCCCTGTGTGGTCAAGAAAATCGAACCTGGTAACTTATGTCACATGCTTGGCACCACACCTGACATGTGATAGGGGTTCAATTTGTTGTTATTCGGTTGCTAAGTCGTGTCCGACTCTTTGAGACCCCATGGACTGCAGCACGCCAGGTTTCCCTGTCCTTCACCATCTCCCAGAGCTTGCTCAAACTCATGTCCATTGAGTCAGTGATGCCTTTGACCATCTCATCCTCTGTTGCCTCCTTCTCCTCCTGCCCTCCATCTTTCCCAGCATCAGGGTCTTTCCCAGTGAAAAGGAGAGGAGGGTTCCATAAATGATGTCATATTCATGTTATTATGAATGAAGCATGTATTGTAGGAATGACCATAACTGTAACATGCCCTCTGCTGAGTGGGCTACCAGAGTCATCAGTGAAGGAGTCGCTTTCATTGGAATGAGTGATTCATTTCTAACCTTCAGCACTTGATGTTTGTGCTATCATATAATGACAAAGCTTGTGATTCCATACCCTAAAACTAACTGCCTGGGCTTACATCCAGAGTATGCCACTTCCAGCATATGGCATATGTATGCCACATGCAAATAACCTCTTACCTGACCTCTGGGTCCCTCAGTTTCCTTATTTATAAAATGAGGATAATAGTACTTTGCTCATAAGGTGATCACTGATTTACCTCATGGGAAGGATTTAAGATAGTGCCTGGTATATTGAGTCCTACTCAAGACTTCACTGTTGTATCATTATTCCCATCACTGTTGTCACTGCGGTAACAGTGGCGCAAAGCAGGGTTTTCTGGAAGGCACCCAGTATCCTGGGCAGTGGCCTGTGGCCCAGTGTGTGGCTCACTGGGTTTTTCTGCCACCATCTGTTCAGTGCTGTTCCCACCCCCAGGGGTCCCAGAAGCAAGAGGAACTGCAAACAGAGTTGCTATTCCAGGCTGTCCATTTTGCTGCCTGGCAACTGGCCTTGGGAAGAGACTTGGCCTCAGGGATTATCTGAGGGTTTCTGCCCCATTCCCGGGAGCGTTTCCCCCGTTCCCCACCACCGTTGCTGCGGCTGGTGGCCTCCTCTCAGCGCCTCTTCTTTCAGGCAAGTGACGGAAACTGTTTCTCACGTTTGCGCCTTCCTGGGCTTGTTTCCCTTAGTGGTGTTTCTCTGACCAAATGGTGGCAGGCACTTGGCTCAGGCTCTGCTGTGGCTCTGGTTTACAGGAGAAAAACCTCTGAGTGTCTGTGTGTTTCTTTTTACAGGCAAGTTTTTCTGCAAGCCTCATTTCATTCACTGTAAGACCAACAGCCAGCAACGGAAGAGACGGGCAGAGTTGAAGCAACAAAAAGAGGTAAGTTTTATCTTGAAAATGGTGGTGAAATGGGAAAGTTCCCTGGTAGGAGGAGGTTGTCAAGAGTTCCTGCAGGTTAGGCCAATGTTTCTACCTTTGGGGGGCTTGAGACTCAGGTGAAGAGGTCTCTGCTCCCTGGCAGGAAGGTCCCTGTGTCTCAGTCTATTCAGCTGGCCTCTGGGATGTGAGCTATTCCAGAGGTCAGCTCCCAGAGCAATGACTGCTGCTTCTCATGAGAAGCCCAGAAGAGCTTTCCTATGTGCCAAGGATGGGGCTAAATGCTTAGCCATGCAAAAGCCACGTAGCCCCCAGGGCCTGGGGCCCCAGTGGCCACAGAGCACTGTGAGCAGGGATGCCTGGTATAGGGCCAACCCTCTGTGGTTTCCAAGTCCTTTCCCCAGGCTCTTGGGGAAAGTGACTGGCCTGTTTAATTTGCGAGTGGGTTGTGATAGCACCCTCCCTGCCCCCACCCATGGTAGCTCTTAGCCAGCATCTTCTTTACGGCTTGATTAATCACCCATCTCCAGCAAGACCAACAACTTCAGCTTTTTTCTGATTTCACAAGTAATATGGGCTTCCCAGGTGGCTTAAGTGGTAAAGAATCCGCCTGTCAATGCAGGAGACACAGGTTCAATCCCTGGGGTGGAAAGATCCCTTGGAGGAGGAAATGGTAACCCACTCCCGGATTCTTGCCTGAAATATCCCATAGACAGAGGAGCCAGGCAGGCTACAGTCCATGGGGTCGCAAAGAGTTGTATACAGCTGAGTGACTGAGCGGTCACAGGCACACACACACAGTAGAAAAATGGCTAAGTAACTGAAAGTCTATAAACAAGTAAAGTGAAATAACCCACCATCACTCTATCCTGAGAAAATCATAATTAACATTTTGGAACATTTCTTTGTAGACTTTTTCCCATATGAAAAAGTTGACCCTTGAACAGTGTGGGAGTTAGAGCCTTTGACTCTCTGCAGGTTCAAAAATTCATGTATAATTTAAAGCCAATCTTTCATATTGATGGTTCCTCCATATCCATAGATTCAACCATCCATGGATTAGGTAGAGGTGTAGTATTCATTATTGAAAAATCTGCATTCAAGTGGACCCATGCGGTTCAAACCCACATTGTTCAAGGGTCAGCTGTATATTTTCACCCAGTTGGAATCCTACCTTGCAGTTTCATAGCCTTCTTTTTTCACTAACAGTATAACAGTTTCCCATTAAGAATTCTTTTGGAGCCTAATCTTTGATACTTGTAAAAGATGACTGATAATTTATTTGCATCCTATATTGTTGGACATTACTATTTTTGCCTTATAAACATTTTACAGGGAATGTCTTTGTGCCTGTATCTTTATCCATATTGCAAATTGTTACTTAGGATAAATCATGAGGATGAGATTGCTGAGTCAAAGGGCATGTATGTTTTGAAGGCTCCAGAGGAAACTGATCCCTGTGATCAGTTCCCACCGCCACCCCAGGAAAGTTACACCTGTGTTCAGCCCCCTTCAGCAGTGCACAGGAGGTGCTGAGATTTTGGGGAGGGTGTCCTGGTTGGAAATTGTAGGGTCTGCCAAGTCCTCTCTTTATTGAGTCTTCCTCTGCTTCACTGGAGGAGCCCTCTCTGAGCATTATGGACTGAATACCCTCATCTTGATCTCTTTCTCAGGAGGAGGGGATGTGGAAAGAGCAAGAAGCCGCTAGGCGAGACCCTCCCGCGGAAAGTTCTTGCGCTGCCGCTGCCATCGCCACGCCGGAAGGCAGCCCCCCAGGTATCCCCAATTCCTTCTTTAGGAAGGCACTAAGCTGGCCCCTCAGGCTGCCGTGGGGCCTGCTTCACCTTCCCCGGAGGCTGATTAACTGGATTCAGGGACTCCTACGCGCCACCAGCCTGCATATCAGGGACAATGCTTACAACTACTGCTACACCTACGAGCTCCTGAGCCTCGGGCTGCCCCTGCTCTGGGTGTTCTCCGAGGTCCTGGCTTCCATGTACCGGGAGTCGGAGGAGTCCCTCCAGAGCATCCGCGACTGGCTGCTCAGACGCGTCCCGGCCAAGCTGCACTGAAGCCCAGCCCCACAGTACCGTAACATTTCCCGCGTAGATGGCGGCGTGTTTGGCCAGCTCAGGCGCTGGCCAGGGAGCCCCACGCCCTTGAACCAGTTAGCGCAAAGCCAAAGAATTTCCCGTCGGCCACCTGCACCTAGCCTGGTCACGGTGAACATCTGCTTCAGGCCACCATGACATGAAGGATGTTTTTTTAAATAGCTTTGTACTTTTATACCAAAGCGAGCCATACTTCTAGGTTTACATTTCAATTTTCAACGTTTAATAAGCCAAGAGAAAGCATTTTTTTTTTTTTTCTATGAGTGTCAGTTTTTTTAAACACGGGTTTGAGGTTTATAACTGGTATTACAAAAACCCCTTCCACGCTGTGGTCTTGAAATAGCCGCTCGCTGTAACGTGAATACTTTGGAGCGAGCATGCAATCTCCTGACAGTGCCTTCTGATTTTGTGCCTGGATACCACTTGTCAACACAGGACAATTGTTGCAACATGAAAGCATAGTAATTTAGAAGGAAAAAAAACAAAACAGAAAGGACGAAAGAGAATTAAATACAGAAGGATATGGCAACATGTAGTTGCCTGTTACCTGTCCTCCCAGGGAGAAGGACTATTTTGCTCCCTTGTTCTGATGTAAAATAGTAGCTTCAAGATGCCCCTGACCCCAGTACCAAATTGCAGCCAAATTATGTAGAACCACAGGATTTCAAGTAAATTGCTACAGACATACGTTTTCCCTTCCCACTAATGAGCATGGCAGCCAAAGCCCATTGGCCCCTGGCCACTCAGAACTCCATCAAACTGATGCAATCCTGAAGAGGAGTCGTGTCAGCTGGTGGCCTTTCAAGCCCTCCTTTTGAGGTCCCCAATCCAGGTTGCAGTCTGAGCCAAGGCCATTCAGGGTCCATAACAGTCAGGCTGAGGGAGGAAACTGCCCTCTCAGGCCATGTCCTTTGGGATGAAGGGTATTTATTAGCACCTGACAGTATTATTTCTGGAAAGCGTGACCTCCCCCGTGAGCATGGCTAGCAGGCATTCTGGCTTCTTAGCCAATCGGCTGCCATGCATATTTGGTCAAACGGTCAGAAACCATTGATTATTGAATTGTCCCAACTGAGGAATGCATCTGATCCAGAGGGAAGCTCCCGTGTCTTGACTAGCAGAGGAGGCTGGGAGTGGAGGCTGTTATTGACTTATGCATAAGAAATATACCTTATTAAGGGCAAAACGGGCCTTGGGCCCACCTACATTCTTCATTCTGGGCATCTGGAGGAGGCCTCAGTCTTCCCAGCTCCACTCTGCCTGGACATGCGCGGCTGCTGGGTCTGGCTGAACAGTGGAGATGGCTAATAGAGAAAGACCTTCCACAGAGTTCAGTGTATCTAGAGTTGCTGGGCCCTGCCTGTTACACTAGAAAGATCCTCTAGATTAAGAAAGGATGGAGTCTGGTGGGTTAGGAGCCAGAACTCTTAAGGGCTTTGAGATGCCAAGTTCTCCAGGGTGGGAAGAAGCAGGGAGGCATTTCTATAATATAAACACTTCCCTGAGTCCTTGGGTAAATCAGGGGCATGACTGCGGCCAAGTCCGTGGGAACTGGTGCCTCTGTCTTTGTTGGAACTGTTCTCATCCTATGACTTGCATTGTGTTTTTCCAAATTTTTGCTGATATTTTAGTGTTCTCTGGTGGGAGGAGCCTTTGATTTGTTTCATGTTTGATTCTGAAAGTCATGATGTAAACACATCACAGCTGTGTCATTGTTATTCCCGTCAGCTCAGGGCAGGATGAGATGCTTTGTGGGATGCTCCATGAAGCTAGAGTTAGGATCTCTGAGAATGTCACTTCTGGCCATAAGGAGACTGGTTTGAATTACTCTGGTGAGACAGGGCGTGCCTGTCAGAAGCCTGAGATGTTTGTTCTGAGACGTTGAACCTTCCTGGTGGGGCAGCACCAAAACACAAAAGTAAGTCCTGGGAGCGGGATGTTTCTAAACCTCCATAATGTATTTAAGAACAAATGTGGGATACTAGAGTAAAATCGGGGAAGAGAGGATGTGGGGGGCGGTGGAGACGCGGGATTATTTCCAATTGCACGGATCCACCCTTGCAGATAAGTCACTGCTCACTTCCAGAAAGGTTCATCTGTCTTAAGCAAGCCATAACTTGTTTGGGGGAGTTGCTCTTTTTTTTAATGGTTGCCTCATTTTCAACTCCTGTACCTTTTCGTATTGTCCATCAATTTCCTTGTCCCCCCAACTAAATTCTCTCTTCTGTCTCTCTCTCTCTCCAAACCTTACACTGTGGCCATCAGTCCATTTCAGCCTTCCAGTGCTGCACCCACTTCTTGGCTGACACACTTCTGCTCTGAGGTGACTGGTTTTCTTGCCAATTTTCAGAGAGTGGTACTAACCCCTGACCTGCTTTCTGCGCCCCGTCTCCCCCACTGCCCCCGCCGTGGCCTTGGTTGTGCTAACTGCGAGCGTCTTGCCTACTAATGGACTCATTCATTCGGTGGCATGGTTGGTGAACAATGTGGGGTGGTGTTCAGCTCGAAAGCGTTTCTGATTCCATCCCTCTGAGCCGGCTGCCCAGTCCACTCCAGGTGCATGGCCCACCTCCTCTCTATACTCCACGGCCTGCATGCATGCTTTTCTGGTTGCACTTACAAAGCCACTTACCTTCCTGGGAGGATTAACCTGGAATATGAGACTGTGCCATAGAGAGGGCCCTTCACCTTTGAAAAGAACTCTTTCATCTCTCAGCCTCTGAAAAAGCATATGCATACAAGCATCTTCTTCAGTTGCTTTCTAATATAAAGATTATCAATGTTATCAATCCACACCATAGGTGACTCTTTTTGGAAGGATTTAAAAAAAAAAAAATTTCTCCCAGGCTTCATCACAAGCTTGGCCCAGACTCTCTATTTTAAACACACAATCACAATTTTTCTAGTGAAGCTTTCCTCCCCTGCAGCCTATACTTTCCCTCCCAGGGTTTTGCTTTGACTCTTCTGGTCTCTCTAGGCTCATAAAGCCCCAGAGGATACAGAAGCTTCAGCTAGAGCAGTCATCGTCACAGGCCAAGGGTGCCTTGGAGAGCAGCCCCCTTTCAATGCCCCCAAGCTCTGCTCAGAACACATCCCCCTGCTGACTCTGCCTGGAGCAGCAGCACACTCACATTGCTTTTAAAGAGAAACACCACACCTAGTCCGGTGGGGCTGTTGAAGGCAGGCCTCGCAGTCCCGGGCTGCAGGTGGTGGTGTCCTGCATGCGGCCCAGAGCCATGCTGACCTCTCTGCACAGCCCTGCATGCTGCATTTTGCTCCCTTGTTGGTGCAGATCCCAGCCAGGACGAAGTCACGGTTCTTGTCTTATCTTCTCTTGCAGAGTCTCTCCCCTTTATAGAATGTCAACCAAAGAGTGCCCTCCTCCCCCCAGCCTCCTCCTTAGCTAGCCTCCCCCACCTTGTCACCATGCATGTTTGTGACCTTTGGTAGTCCTTACAGTGCCACGTGGAACCCTGTATTTTGCACACAGCGAAAAATGTTTAGCTTTATTTATGGTATTTGATGCTGTACATGGAAATAAATATGGTTCTTTATAAAGCTCATTGTTTCCTCTCTTCTTTGCCATGGAAGCTGCTCAAACCTCAAACACAGGGGTTGGTTGAAGGGGTTGGCCTTTCCTGAACTGGCGGGCCTTGCCCTTGTGGTGACATGGGAGCTCTCTGGGGCTGTGCTGGGTACTCTCAGAGGAAATATTACCTGGGGGTAATATTTGGAAAATATCACCCATGCTCTGCAGCCAGGCTTTGGGGGGCTCTTCCTTGAAAACTCACGGTACTTTTCTGCTCTAGGTGCTGGGCATTGCTGGCTGAGGGTCAGGGTGCCCTCAGCTATAAGGAACAGACTGTACTGACAACTGCTTGCACCCATTTGCTGCACACATCCAAGCCACGGACCTGTCAGAGAACTTTACTTAGGAACCTTATTCTAACTTAGGTTCCCGTGCGACAGAGGTTGCTCTTGAAAGTTTTGTGCTAGCCCAGCTGAGTGATGGGTATAAGGTAAGAGGAAGGACTGGACATTGGCTTCAGGATGGCCGTGTGCATGGCAGGTGTATTTATCCAGGGAGGAGAGTCATTTGGGCTGCTAAGAGACCCACTTTGCCCTCAAAGGCTCAGGTCACTCAGTTTCTTAGGCTGCAAGGCTCTGCCCACAGGGCCACTCTGAGGATGTTTCCATGGCAGGCTCTGGCTCAGTTCCACTTGTCTTTAAGGGAAGGATTTGAAGTTTCACTCAACTAGTCTGGACGGTGTCAAAGAAATCTGGTCCCTCGCCTCCCTAGGGTGCGTGCCTTTCTTGGCCAGACTGGATGTGCTGAGCTTCTGACACTGGCATGTAAACTCATCTATGAACTTCATGAGGGCCTTTATGTCTCTAAAGGGGCACTTCTGAGGCCCTGGGCCTCTGAGCCCAGTTGCTGGTGCCTGGAGCTGCCTGGCATCATGATCAAGTGTTGTTACTCTTACCCAGGTGAGATACTCTTTCTGTTCCCTAAAAGGAAGGGTGTTAGGGACTGAAGTCAGGAGCTGGGTTGGACAAGTGACTTATTCTTTTATTCATTCATCTATTCACGTGTTCATTGAATGCCTGGGCATATTCAGGACCTGGAGATGTAGCCGTGAGCTACACAGAGCACCGCCCCTCCCCGCATCTTGGATTGTGTATAGCTAAGGGTCGTTGTACTAGGCTTGCTTTGTGTAGTTGTGCATGCACTTATTTACTTGTACATGCACACATTGGTTTACTCAGCTAATATTTAGTGAGCATCTACTGTATGTTGAGGGAATGAGACAGACAAAAGTCCTCATTCTCATGGAGCTTACAGTGTGGGTTTGATTTAAAGTTGGGTTAAAGCAACATTTTCCAAAGTGTGACCATAGAACACTAGCTTTGAGAGGTGCTTTGTGAAGAAAGGGCTCCATAGTCCCAGAGTTTGGGAAATGTTTTATACTTACCATGCTGATCCTCCCAAATCTTGGTGATCCACAAGACTCATTAGCACATTCAAGTCTGAGGAGTCCTCCAGTAAGGAAGCCTAATTAACTTTTTTCAACTGGGTTTTCCTATACCTCTTTGAAATGAGTTTTTTGTTTGGGGGGAGTTTTTTGTTTTGCAGATTACATTCTATGTAAGTGTTTATAAAATATTTTTTACCCAGAAACACTGGATGAAAGAAATTAAAATAAAAATGTAAATAATAGAATTAAGTATTGGTCAGATAATGGAGTGGTGACTTTCTAAACTTTAAAATCTCTGATGGAAAAAATCTCAGAGGGGAAACGTGGCACAGATCTGACTTATAAACATTTTTTAAAACTTAATGTGCAAAAAGTAAAAAAATAGTCAATAGGCAGGCAGACCAGGGGAAAATCTGAATTTGATGTGATAACAAAGATGTTCATTGCTGTGGCACTTAGAAAGTTCCTGCAAAGCAGTGGTCTCAGGCACCTTGCCCATGTAGGTAGTATTTGTTGATTAAAGACCCAGTGATAAACGGGCAAAGGCTATGCATGAATAGTTCACAGTCAAGCAAATTTTAAAACACTGAGACAGCAAGCATTTCCAAAAATGTTCTAACCTGGCTTTCAAAGGAATGTAAATTAATCATGCTGTACCCACTAAATAAGTAAAGGAATAGTGAATAGATTTGTAAGAAAAAAATGCAGACTTAATCACTAGTATTAAGTGAAAAGTTAAATGGGGACAATCTTTTCTGCAAAGCAATATGGTAACGATTATTAAGACCCAAAAAAAGGGATTCTGACCTCTGGGCCCAGAAATCCCACCCCAGGAACTGATCCTAAAGAAATAATCCGGCCAGAGAAAGGAAGTCCCTGCAACCTGAATACGGAGTAGGGTAAGTGAGTCAAGTGAAGTGGGTGAGCATGGGCTGCTCTCCTCTATTTCTGTGAACTCATTTGCTTTCAGGGCTTTTCCTTTAATCCCTTAAATAAGTAAAAGAAGCAACTGGTACTTTCACTGCCCAAGGCCAGTGTTTCCAAGGAGTCGAAGAGTTCCTGTGTGGTACCTCATTAGCTCTTTACCTCCTTGGGTTGATACTGAAGCTAGAGGCGCCCTAGAGCAGGATCTTCAACTATTAAGCATCTTCACCTGTCCAAGGCTCAGGCCAGGAATCTGGTGCTGCTCACAGGAAAGGCCTTGGCATAGAGCAAGGCCTTGGACTTGGCTGAAGGCCCAGCTCTGACCCCAACACTTTGTACTGACTCAGAAGCACTGGGCAAGTCCCTTCTGTGAATGGAGCTAGCAATGCCTCTGGCTGAGGGTTTTGTGAAGGCGGAGTCTGTGAGCGTGCCCGGCAAGGGCTCTTGCTGAGTTATAGGGTGAACTTTCCTGGTTTCATGCAGCAGAGAGTGTCCTGAGGGAGGCATTCTGGGTCAGAGAGACTCAGAGTCTGATAAGACTTCTGAGAACTAAACGGGTCTCGGTTCACATGGGGTGGCAACACCTATTGCTCTCTAGTCTTCCAGTCCCCCAGCTCTCTGGAAGGTAACTCGTTCTTCCCTTTGGACATTCTGGCCTCAGTTTGAGCCCCTCTCTCCCACCACCTGCATTTTAGTTTTGCTGTAGTGAGTGTCTTGAGTCTCAGCAGAGGAGCTGTCTCCAGCTCTGCCATGGGCTGCCTGCTCACCATCTCCACTTCGCTCTCTGCACAGAGTCTCCAACTTAGATGTCCACCTCTGATCTTCCCCTGAGCCAGACTCCACCCTTGGCCTTCACAGTCTCCAGAAATGGCAGTTCTGTTCTTCTTGTTGCTCAGCTCAGAGCCTTGGTTAGAGTCATTCTTGGCTCTTCTTTTCTTGGTCCTGCATCCAGTCCGCTAGTGAATTCCAAGTACAGCCAGACTCTGTCTGCATCTCACCACCTCCACGCTACTGCCTGGTCCCAACCACTATTATTTCTTCCCACGTTTTTCCGGCGACCTCCTACAAGCCCTTCTTATAGAGAGCTCTCCCTATGCCATTCAACCTATTTTCAACCCAACAGCTGGAGTAATTCTGTTAGAACTTAAATCTGATCTCTCCTCTGCTCAAAACTCCAATGGCTGCCCAGCTCAGAGGCATATGGTGGAGTCAGACGGTTCTGTACAGTCTGGCCCCTGTTACTCTGACCTGCTCCGCCTCATATGCTGTGTCCCAGCCACGCTGGCCTCTGCCATGCGGCATTTGCACTGGCTCTTCTCTCTGCCAGGAACACCGTTTCCTGGTATCCATATGACTGATCTCTTTGTTTCCGTGTCTCCCTCCCTGTGAGGTCCACCTTTAATACCACGACCTGCACCCCCAGCTCTCCTGATCCCCCTACCATTTATTTTTTCCGTCATACTTATCACCTCCAACTGTATTATATAAGTCACTTACTACCTGTATGTATTGTTTATGTTTTCCTTCTTATTGAACATAAGCTCCTCAAGGGTGGGAGTCTTTGTTTCTTTGGAACAATCGTATACACCCATCAGGTAGACCAGTGCTTGGCACATAGCGGACCCTCGATAAATATTTGTGGAATAAATAAAGGTCCTGCCTTCCAGCCTGGACCTCTGACTCCTCTGACTAGGGAGCCTGTGGCCATCTGGGGCCTGAGATGGTCTTACTGGTGTCAGGTCACAGGAGCAGAGAGAACCCGTGAGAGCAGTAGGCATTGTGTCTTGCTACCTCTGCAGAGTCTTTGGATTGACTGGGAGAAGGGAGTTTTGGTTTAGCTTCCATTTTGCCTCCAAGGGATATAATCTGCACACAGCCTCTCTTGGCTGCGTGTCAGAGCAAGTATGTCGGAAGCTGGAGGCCCAAGGTTGGCCAGCATGGGCAGGAGAAGGAAGAAGAGAAGAGTCAAAATCTCTTGACTCCAAAGCTTGGACTCCAAAGTCCAAGATCTCTTGATCTCCAAGATCTCCAAAGCTGGCACTGTGAGCCAAACACAAGTAGGAAAGTCAGCTTCCTCTCTGCCTTCGGGCCAATACACTGTTGGAAAGACACCTCATGTACCATTCCTTCCTCCCAGCCCTGATGGAGGAGGCCTTGCTGCTCGGAGGGCTCAGGCCAATCTGGGGGCCCATCTGTAGCTGGTGTTTTCATGGTGTGTCTGGGCAGAGGGCTCTGTGAGATGAGCAGATCAGCTCTGCCGAGGGCTGTGAGCAAAGGAAGGGCTGGGTCCTCCTTCTGGTTGGCTTTTAGTTTACTTGAGTTGGTTTCTGCACAGAAGTTGCTGCTAAAGCCAAGAAGGGTCCTTGGAGGAAGACTGCTCACGCTGATTCAAAGCAGGAGAGGGTGAGCCGGAGTACACATGTCTGCACACAAACATGCCCCATGGTCAGCCTGGGGACGCCTGATGAGAATGCCACTGGGCAGGAGAGCCATGCCCCAGCATGGCAGGTGGGCCCAGGGCCACCCATCAGTGTACTCATCCCCTGAAAGCCCCTGGAAACTGGGATTCCTAGTAGCCTACTCTCCTCCAGGATGGCAACCGTGCTGTCTTTAGACACCTGTGCCTGTGTCTTTGAAAGGGACATGCACTGCAAAGGCCCTTGGTACTAGACGGACAGATCCCTCCTAGGGCAGTTGGGTGGAGGGAATGCTGGACACAGGCTCCTTCCCAGGGCCCTCGCCCATCCTGCTGGGGGCCTGTCAGTGTCCCCTCACTTATCACAGTCCAGGAGACTGCACTACGCTTAGTACCCTGGACAGCTGCCTGTTTGCTCTCGGGCGCACTCCTTGTCTTTCCCCTGCTCTGCTCTGTATTAGAGGTGTGAGTGAGTGAGTGAAGTCATTCAGTCGTGTCCAACTCTTTGCGAGTCCATGGACTGTAACCCACCAGGCTCCTCAATCCATGGAATTTTCCAGGCAAGAATACTGGAGTGGGTTGCCATTTCCTTCTCCAGAGGATCTTCCCAACCCAGGTCTCCCACATTGCAGGCAGACGCTTTACCATAGAGGTGTAACCCCTGCAAACTACATCTCCCAAGCTCCTTTGCAACTGGTTTCCTATTAAGTTTGACTGTGGAGACATTACTAGTGAGGGATTGGAGGGTAGGATCAAGGGAGAAGCCAGGGTATTCCTCCATCACTCTGCATCCCAGGCAGTGCTGTCTACTTCCTATGGTACCCACCACCTAATGTGTGGCCCTGGCCTCTGGGCTCATAGCACCAGCTCCTCCCAGAGTCCCCCTCGCCAGTAGCTTCCTATTATTACTCATCTGTGCATTGCCTTGTCATCCCTATTTGACTTTTCTGTCAAATAACTCAAAAAAACTTTGACCAATCATTATTCGTTTCCTTTATTAACTTTACTCTGTTGAACTCCCTGACTTGGGTTCTATTTTCTTGACTGATAAACTTTCATTGCTCTTGTTAAACTTCTCTCTTCCAAGAGAACAATGGGCAAGAGAGCAGAGGGAGCTTTTACAAGCCCAGAGCCAAAAGTGGCTCTGGCAGTTAGGAGCTGTGTGACCTTGGACCAGTGAGATAACATCTCTGAGTTTCAGTTTCCTAATCTGTAAAACAGGCTTAATGACAGTACCCAGGAGAACCTGTTGCTTCGTTTTCTTCCTGGGTTCTGGAGGAGAATGGAGGGTCTCCAGACTTGGGGAGAAAATGGGAACAAGTTTGCCAGCAGAAAGAGGGGCAAGGCCTGGAGGGGCCTGGCCACAAAAGAGCCTCAGGACTTGGCTGCTTGGGGCCAAGTGAGGATAGACATTTCCCTGGACACTGCCTGCCTCTGCCTCTGGAGTCTCCTCTTTCTCCAGGGAGCAGGTGTCTGGCCTGAGCAATGGGAGGAGACTGAGATGTTCAGCTCTGAGCAGATTTCCTTCCCTCCCGGAGGCTGGGGCGGCTGCCCTGGGAAGGGCTGGATCATCCTCACCCTCCACAACCAGACACCTCCTCCCCTGGCAGCTCCCAGCCCCACTGAATTCTCCCTATGAGCACTGATGACTTCAGGCAAAGCCTAGGACAAAGAGCAGCTGGGCCTGGGGAAGGCGGCACCAGTGAGCACACCCAGGCCCGTCACTGGGGGCTGGTCACAGACACGCTGCTCTGTGCCAGGGCTGGCCGATCCCACTCACCCTTGGGGTGGCCCTGGTTGAGTTACTCTGGTCTCTGCATTCTGCCACTCATGCAGTGCAGATGACCATAGCATCTTTTCAGGACCGGGGGATATCAGAGAAGATGAATGTAAACTCCTAGACAGGCCTGTGGCCCCAGGTGATGAGTTGGGGCTGCTTTTGTTATTGCTTTTCAATCACTTCTGTTACAAGTACTAGTACCACTAGGACTATCGCTACTGGTCTGGCTGGGGATCCTCAGGGGAATGCGAAGAAGTATCTGCAATAGAAGCTTGAGTGGAAATTTCCTCTTGGGGCAGCGCTGAACCTGAGACCCAGCAGTTGCTGGGCCTTGTGGGGCAGAAGGAAGGGAGGAGCATGTCCTCCTTGTGGGTCTTCTGCCTGCGCGGGGTGGTGACCAGAGGAAGCACCAGCTTCTTTTCCACAAGTCTCTGTGACCAGGTGCTCCCTGGCCCCTGCCCCTCCACTGATACCCAGGCTCTCCTGTGAGAGACACTGGCCCTGACCCTGCTGCACTGGATCTTCATTCAGCCACATCCCCACCCCTTCAGAAGCCAGGGAGCCAGCCTTACTCTGATCTATCCCTCAGCCCTGCCGGCAAAGACAAAACTCTCCAGGAGAGAGAAGGAGGAGGAAAGCAGACCCTGGGTGTTTTTGCAGGTTTGGGCTGGCCTCTGAGATATAGTGGGTGTGTGTCTGCCGCCTGGCACAGCTCACCTCCACTGCCTGCAGCCACCCATGGGGCCAAACTGCTCTCCACTCCCTCTCCCCTCTTCTCCGCCCTGTGTGCTCAGCTGATAGGTCTCCTCCAGTCATCACAGCTGCCTCCTCACTGGTATCCCTCTCTCCTCTCTCCTCCTTGTGGGTCCTTCCATCCACCTTCCACTCTGTGACCAGAGCTGTCTTTCTTGGAGGCAAATCTGATGATGCCAACTGCCAGCTTCCAGCCCTTCAGTGGTTGCTCCCAGAGCAAAACCCACCTTTCACCTCACCATTCCCGGTCTGGTGTCAATGCAGTCATTTCCCACTGGCTTCTTTTCTCTACACTCTTGCCCTCCAGTCGTGTGGACTTAGTTTCCATTCCTATGCAGGTGGCAGTGCTTTCCCACTTTGTTTTTGCTCCCAGGGGTCTGCCCCCTGGAGTACCACCTCTCCTTTCCCTGTTCAAATCCTACTCATCCTCAAGCCCCATTGAAACGGCGCCTTGTAACCAAAGTCTTCATTGCATGGAAGTTTGACCTCCCTCCACTCACACCTCATCTTGGCCTCACTCTTTTGGGTCTACCTTATAACACAGGTATTTGTGAACAGACCTTTTTCCTGTGGAGCAGAAAGAGGTGCTTTGAGGCAGACCATGGCTGACTCATCTTCAAATCCCCAGTACAACCTGGATCAGAGAAGAGCACAATAGCTTCCGTTGACTAAGCAAATAGCTGCTCACACAGCTCACAGGCACACACATCTATACTCACAGTGAACCATGTATAGAGCCAGGTCTCTGCAGCAGCAACTCTGTGTAACAAACCTCCCAAACCTTAGTATCGTGTAATGTCATTTTTTCTTGCTTGTGGGTCTCTGGCTTGGCTGAGTGGCTCTGCTTCAGGCTGCAGGTGTAAAGTTAGCCTGGGATTCCATGGGATCAGCCAGGCTGTAGGCTGGCTCCAGATCTGCCCCATGTGCCACAGTCAGGGACCCTAGGCTAAAAGGGCAGCAGTCACCAGGGACAAGCTCTTCGCATGGCCAGCAAACAGGCATGCAAGTGGACTAGCCAAACAGCAAGGGCATTGAAAGCTGCAGCTCACATCATGCCCACTGATTTCCGCTGGTCAAAGCAAGGCTCAGGGCCAAGCCTCAGGGCAACTGGACAGAGAAGTTCACCCCACCTCTTTAGTGGGAAGGACTGCAAGGTCATAGGACAAACTACAACTCTGTTACGGGGAGGGACTGAAGAACTGGGGACGCATCCCAGTCCAAACTCATAGAATAACCCCCATGCATATTGGGGCCCATTTGCACTACTGTTCTGCTCACAGACACACAGACTAGGCCTCATCCTCTGATGAAATATACTACTGAGTGCTGGTCTCTTAACCTCTCTGTACACCTGTTTTCTCAGCAGCAAAATGGGGATAATACTTCTTTTCCTAGAATCTTGTGTGACACTTAATAGACTTATTACATGCTAAAATTCTCATAAAAGTACTCAGTAAAAGCTGCGGCTATTATTATTACTACACAGTCAAGAATTCAATTATAACACTTACTCCCCAAATGCATCCCCTCCATCTACAGCCTCACCAATGCAGAAGGGTGCATACATGTCCTCACAAGCAAGCATGCACTGTACCAGGGCTTACAAACCAGTGACCACCTGGCTGCATCTGCTTGTAAACATGTGTTATTGGACCTGTACAATATTTTAAAATGTGCGGCTTTGCACATAAAACTCAAAATGAATTATCTTCACAGATGGTCAATAGAATTAGGGAGTAGATAACATTTCCCAGAAAGAGCATGTGGGTGAAAAAATGAGAGGGCCTAGGTGGAAGCATGAAGAACCTATCATTTAAGGGTTGGCTAGAAGCCAGAATGGTTGAGATGGAACGGTCTGCAAGGCAGGGAGAGAAAGTGAGCCTGGGAGCAGCGAGGAGCAGAGTACAAGAGCTGCAGGAGGGCCCCAAAGCCCAGAGAATTGGATTTAGAAACAAGGAGGGCACTAGGGACTCTGTTGGGGGTCATTTGGATAGTGGAGGTATAGGCAGGATTATAAGGGATTGAGGAGTGAGTGATGCGAGGTGAAGAAATGGAGAAAGTGAGTGCGACAAACTCTGCCAAGAAGACTAGCTAGGAAGGAAGAAGAGTTGGCTGGGAGTGGGGATGGGAGGACTGGGAATAAAAACAGTTTTCTTAAAACGGTAGAGTATGTAAATGCTTATGGAAAAGATGCAGGAGACAAAGACTTAATGACACAGGAAGAAGAGATAATGACCTTGGGGGATGTGTAGGGGGAACCAAGATCAAGTGCAGTGTCATCCTTAGGAGAAAGGACTCCTTTCCCACTGTGACCAGAGAGGACATCACTGAGCTAGCTTGTGGCCAAGAGGAAACTGGGGCCCGGGCTGCCTGTCTTGCTCATTTATTCACCAACTGATTCATTGATTCATTTAACAGGTATTTATTGAGCATCTACTCTTCACCAGGCACAATACTAGCAAGAAAGAAATAGGCAAAAATCACTGCCTTTATTCTCGGCATGGGAGAGAGAGATAACAACAAAATAAATGGGGAATGTGTGTAGTTCATTAGAAGGTGTGATATGCTATGGATAAAAGTAAAAGGAAAGGAGAGCCCTGAGGGTGTGGGTTCGCATTTGAGGAGGATGATTGGGATCACCTACTTGAGAAGGCAACAGCTGGCTGAAGGCTTGAAGGTAGTGGGTGAGCAAGCCCTGCTGTTTGGGGACAGTGTCTCCGAGGAAGAGGCAAGAACCTCTGAGCTGGGGGCTGAGACGGGGGAGGGCTGAGTGTGGGAGAGTCAGCATGGTGTTCATGTGGTCGGAGCAGAGAGCCGGGGGAAGCACTGGAAGATGAGATCACAGGGATCCTGGGGGATTGTGAGAGGAGGTGCTGGTATTGTCTGACTTCCTTTGTTTTTTTAGTTTTTAAAAACTTTTTAACTAGAGGATAATTGCTTTACAATGTTGTGATGGTTTTCTGCCGTACATCAACATGAATCGGCCATAGGAATACCTATGTCCCCTCCCTCTTGAAGCCCCCTCCTACCTCCTTCCCCATCCCACCCCTCTAGATTGTCACGGAGCACCAGCTTCAGGTTGCCTGCATCATATAGCAGTTTTAACAGTCACTCGGCAGCTGTTGCAAACAGACTGAAGGGTGGGCGCGGCCAGAGGGAAAGCAGGGAAACCAGCAGCGTCTGTATCTATAATCCAGACGAGATGGTGGCCGCTGGGGCCAGGGTGGTAGCAGAGGAGGTGGTGACAGGTGCCTGGATTCCTGGCATATTTTCAAGGTAGAGCCAACAGGATCTGCTGATAGCTCGAGTGAAGAGTGGAAGGAGTCAAGAATGCCACTGCAGTGTTGACTGGAGCAACCAGCGGGCCCCAGTTGCCATTTACGGAGATGGGAGGGCCGTGGGGAGGCAGGCTGGGGGAGAGGTGGAGACGGAGATTTCCATGCGTGTGAGGTTAAGGTATCTACTGGACATCTCCCTGGAGATGCCAAGAAAGCCTTGGTATGCATGCATCTACATTCAGGGGAATGTCCACGTTGGACAGAGAGATGTGCGAGTCCCTGCTGTCTGGGGTTTTTTAAAGTCATGAGACTGAATAAGGTCATCAAGGACATGAGTGTAGATGAGAAGAGAAGCAGTTCAAACACTGAGTCCTGGGACCTTCCAGTGCTAACGGGCCAGGTCCTGGGGAAAGGGGAACACTGAAAGAAACAGAAAGGGGATAGCCAATGGGGAGGAGGGAGCCAGCTACGCTGTCCTGAAAGAAAAACTGCTTCTAGAAGGAGGAAGTGATCAGCTGGGCCAGAGGCTGCTGGTGGGTCAAGTAAGAGGAGAAATGAGAAGCTACTGCTGGGTTTAGCAGCACAGTGTGATTTTGACAAGAGCAGTGCAGAGTCTGGTGGGCCCTCTGCACATTTCAACCCTCCTTTATGGGTTAAATGGGATGGTGTGTGTGTTCATGCCCAGCACACAAGATGTGTGCTCTAAATGCTGGGATGTCTGGTGGGCTGAGTGGTGGGGACCTGGTGATGGCATGGAGGAGGAGGTCTATCTTGGAGCACCCACCCAAGCCTCTGGAGGAAGGGCAGGCTCCCTGCAGGGCTGTCCATTCCCACCATCTCTCTAGACCCTCTTCTCCTTTCAACAGATGAGCCGACCTCCCCCAAGAAGCCCAAGAGCGTCCCGGAGCCCGAGCCTGGGGATGTGGCAGGTGGAGCCGCCTCCCCCCTGCCCTCTGAGTGGACCGCAGTGAGAATCAGCCCCGGGGAGGATGTGGTTGGACAGGATGTGCTGGCCGTACGCGTCCTGGTCACCAGCGATGACAGCAGGTACGCTCCCACTGCTGTAGGACGGGGGCAGGGTGGGCTGGGCAAGCAGACAGCTCTGGGGCACTAGTCTTCTCCCTACTCACTTGAAGCTTGGTTCCTTCTGAGGATCATGAGGGGAGACTATTCCAGGCCCCTCTCCTCAGCTTGGAGATGGTGGTCTTCTCACTTATGCGGCATTTTCCTTCTATGTATGAGTGCATGCTGAGTCACTTCATGGACACTCCTCTGTCCATGGGGATTCTCCAACCAAGAATACTAGAGCAGGTTGCCATGCCCTCCTCCAGGGAATCTCCCCGACCCAAGGATCAAAACCTGCATCTTTTATATCACCTGCATTGGCAGGCAGGTTCTTTACCACCTGGGAAGCCCCTTCCTTCTATGTATACCTGTGTCTAAATTTCCTTGTAAGGAAAATCATAAGGACTCCTGCCAGATTAGGCTTCCCTGGTGGTTCAGATGGTAAAGAATCTGTCTGCAATGCAAGAGACCCGTGTTCGATCCCTGAGTGGGAGAGATCCCCTGGAGAAAGGAATGGCAACCCACGCCAGTATTCTTGCCTGGAGAATCCCATGGACCAGGGAATCTAGTGGGCTACCATCCGTGGGGTCATAAAGAGTCAGACATGACTGAGCGACTTTCACTTTCACCTGCCAGATTAGATTAGGGCCCAGCCTGATGACCTCATTTTAAATTAATGACTTCTGTAAAGACCCTGTCTCTAGAAGCAGTCCCATTCCCAGGTACTTGGAGTTAGGACTTCTTATGAATCTGGGGGGACACAGTTCAGCCCAGAACCAAGCCAGAGGCTGGGTGCCAGGCACAGAGGTAACTAAACTACAGCCCTTTCCCTGGAAGCCTTTTGTCTGATGGAGGCAGTGCTGGGCAGGGCACAGCGTGGTGGGGGATGGGGAGTGCAGGCCTCCAAGCTCACCTGTTCTGTCCCTCCCCCTCCAGCTCCGATGCAGAATTGGACCGTGGTGACAGTGAGGCCTCCAGTGTGGAGCCCTTTGATGAAAGACCCCAGCAACCGGAACTCCAGCTCCCACCCCTCCTGAAGCCCCTCACCCAGCACAGCTCCCTGAGGGAGGCCCTGCCCAGGGCAGTCTCTCCACACGACCTCGGGGAGCCCGAAGTTGAGCCTGGTGAGTAGAAAGCCTGCCTGGGAGAGAGACAGGCTTGCCTGACCCTGGGACACAGGGCCAGGAGTGGGAAAGGCGGCAGAGACTGACTCTCACAGCCAGTGTTTCCTCATGGAGGACCATGGGACAGTACGTCTGGCCCTCAGGCTCAGAGGCGGTGGAGCTGGGACACTGGGTGTGAGGGGACTGGACGTAGGGCCAGCCTCCCTCTCCACAGGAAGCTTTGGAATCTCAAGTGGGAAGGTAGCAGAGGGGCCTGACTGGCTGTCGTGTGTCGCAGGCAGAGATAAGGGCTGGGGGATGGCCTAGGACCCTCTCGCCTGGAGCAGTCTCCTCTGTGAATATCTCCTGAGGGGCCCCTGGCATCCCGTGGCCCACGAGGGAAGGTCCAGCTGCTGTTGGACCACAGGTAGCCCTGGGCAGCGGAGTTTCCTTGGGGGCAGCACAGGGCCACCGTCAGTGCCTGGGGCCTGTGGAATGTGTGGTAACAAATGCCCTGTCACTGAGTGCTGTATTGGTCAAGGCTTTGCCTGTACATGGCACCACTTCATCCTCAGGATGACCCTGTGAGGTAAGTAGCATGAAGCCCAATTTACAGGTGTACAAACGGACTGTTTTCCCAAGGACTCACAGCTTAGTGGGTGCTGGGTGCTCCACACTCTAAGAAGTAGTTGTCTTCAGCACTCCAGCTTGTTTGAACAAAGGTGGCCTCGGATTGAGTGTCCTGAGTTAGTCACGAGTGACTGCTAACCCTTGGGTGTGAAGAAACAGGCTAACAGCAACTTGCCACCGTCAGGACCAATGGCCTGAGCGGCCCTGGGAAGAGCCGTAGCGCCACCTGTCCTGTGCTTCCCTCTGGTGGCCAAGAGCAGAACTTCCACGTGAACCTAGAAATGTTCTCGGGAGTAATGGTTTCACAGGAAGACCAGAGCTGGGGCTGGAATCCTGGAAACTGTGGGTTTACCCTCCCATGTGAGCTGTTTTTTAAAAGGACAAGTTGTCCTCCAAACACATTTGCTCAGGACCATTTGTGGTGCTATCCAGAGAGGATTAGCACATGCAGAGGACAGAGGCTTGGGTACCGCAGGCCTCTCCCTCTCCCTGGGCTCCAGCCTCCTCAGTTATGTATACGAAGCCTGCCTGCCTTTCATTTCTTCCCTCCATTTCTTCGCTCTCCTCGATTGCCAGGGGATTTTAGGCAATTTACAAGAGAGGCATAAAACAAAATTGTGTGTCTCTGTATATGAAAGAGCGCCTCAAGATAAAGTCTCAAGATATCTATATATATGTGAAAGTGAAAACCAGTTTAGGAGGTATAGACCTCAGAGAGGCAGACCATGATCCTAAACTGTTGCTCTAGTGGGATTATTTGATACCGAGTTTTCCTGAAGCCATGGTTCAAATGGAAACAGACAATCATTTCTCATTATTCACAAGGGAAAAATACACTGGTTTGCAGCAGGTCTCAGTCCCACTTTTCCTAATGCTTCACCCTATGGAAATTTCCTGAGAGGGATATTCCACCATGTCTTGAACAATGGCTCTGCAGAAAGTGCAGCCATAGTTTTCCCAAGGCTGTTTTATGCAGCGCCCCTTGCTGGCAGGTAAGAGCATGACAGCGAAGCGTGACAGCTAGAGCGTTTCTCCCAGGATGGGGTGGAGTGGAGAGATCAAGGCAGTGTGGCCAGAGCATTTTGTTTGACAGTCCAGTTTAATTCCAGAATAAGAAACCTAGTAGACAGAAGTGGATAGACCTCATGACTTTCAAGCAATCTTCTGTCGGTTTTGTCTTTATCCATCGTAGTTTCCATCATTGCCAAGCAGACCACTTCGTAAGGTTACAATCTCGGACACAGTCTAAGTGCTGTGTTTTGTGTTGCTGGTTATGGTGAGTCTGCCACTGTAGCAGGTGATGTAGGGTTGACATCACGTTGCGGGTGTTATAGGGTTTCGTTAATCACACTTTTCACCTAGATAAATGGCTCAGAGTTTAGCTGAAGGGATGCTGAAAAATACCAGGACATCACTTTAAAAAGACTCCATTTGTACACCAAATGTACACCATTTGTACACCATGCTCAAAGCAGCATTTTTTACAATAGCAGAAAGGTTAATGACCCAAATGTCCATCAACAGGTGAATGGACAAACAAATCATGCATATCCACACAATGGAATGTTATTCATCTTTAAAAAGGAATGAAACTGCAACACATGCTATAACATGGATGGACCTGTAAGTTATTATGCTAGGGAAACTAAGCCACGAGACAAGTATTATATGATTTCACTTCTATGAGGCATCCAGAATAGTTCAAGTCATAGAGGCAGGGAGTATAGAAAAGTGGTTACTAGGGGCTGGGGGAAGAGGGTGGCTAGGGATTATTGTTTAATGGAGACAGGCTTTCATTTGGAATGAAGAACAAGTTCTGGAGATGGATGGAGATATTGTTTGTACAATGATGCGAATGTACTTACTGCCACTCAACTCTACACTTAAAAATGGTTAACATGGAGATTTTAATATTATATATGTTTTATCACCTTTGAAAGGACTCTGGGACTGCCTCAGCTCATCAAGGAACCTATCGCCTTCTCAAAGTTTTTTAGCATAGAGCATGTCCATGACGATGGTTTAAAATAGAACTTGAGCCCTGTCTAATAGAGGTCAGAGAAAACACTCTGTAATGCTCCCCTAAAACACCATGTTCAGTGGTTCCTAAATAATACCATTTAAGAGGCAGGTTTCTAGGTTCCCTCCTTCAGAGACTCAGATGTCTTGAGTCTAGAGTGGGGCCCAATATCTGTATTTGCATAAGTGCCCCCAGATGCTGCCAGGAAAGAGGGCCACCACGGAGGCCAAATTTGAGGGTCCAGTGTGGGAATGGGATACATTTATATCCCGCTGCCCACTCTCAGGCCCCAAATGGCCAAGACCCATTTTTTCTGCCTGTGATGTTCATTTTGCTCAGCTGATTCTCAAGGTCCAGCCCACAGCATCCTGCAAGTGTGTCTCCATTGGAACCAGGACAAGAGGAGGGGTCGTGGCCATGGATTGTACAGGGGTTCAGTTAAAATTGAAAGGGCTTGGGGACTCTGGGGGTAACACAGAAAGAGGTTGCTGTTTTCTGCAGCTTCCAGGCTTCAGTGAGAGCAGCTCTGGTTCCGCTATGACACAGTTGTGGCATTGATGTTAGACTTCAGCTTCAAAGAGCTGCTCTGCTAAAAACAGATGTGTTATGTATGCCTGTGTACATATAGGCATATATGTATACATGTATGTACATAAACATGTAAGTACACATGCTTATTACCAATGGGTGAGTTAGAATGATGGCACTTAATTTGAGATCTTTTCTGAAAGAGGGCATTACCTGGCCCCCAGCAGTGTCTCAATAACTGTTTGATGACTGAATGAATGAAAACTTGGAGGTGTGTGTTATAGACACAGGGACAGCCGGAGTAAAGGAAGGGGCTCAGTCAATTATGACCATGAGTCTATTAGCTTTTGGTAAATGGGCCATAGGAGACAACTCCCTATTTGTCCTATCCATTTAACAGACTCTTCTTCCCTCCTCATCTCCCCTGCCTTTTTCTTTTTCCCACCACAGCTCTGCAGCGGGCCAATAGTTTCCAGTGTCCAACTCCCAGCGAATACCAGAGTGGGAGAAGATTCCAGTCCAGTGAGTCATGAGCTCCCTGGGGAAGGTGGGGGCGGGCAGGAGCTGTCTGATTAATTCTCAGGGGCAGCTGTTCTCACTCCTCACATGTCCTCTCTGAACTGGCCTCCTGGATGTGAGGGGAAAGGAAAGAAATGTATGTGTGACTCTATTTCCGCTGCTCACTAGACAAAGCACTTTCCAGTGGATTTTCTACCTTCAGTGAGCCTTAGAACGTTACAACTGCACTTGAAAGGGACCCGAGCTCCAAGCTTCTTGAAACAAAGATGAAACTGTGGCCCAGGGGCTCTATACATTTTGGTTCAGTTCACTGGAATTGGGCTGGGGCTGTCAGCTTAACCTTGAGCAGTAGTGGGTAAAGCAATGAAAGAACACGCACCCACACACACCCATCCACCCGCCCACCCCCTACTTCTGAGCAGGCTACCAGGACCAGGACGTGCAGCAGGTGCCAAGGCAGCAGGCTCCCACTAGGGGGCGCAATGACTGCGCGCACGGTTGGCGACGTCCCAGGGCCAGCCCGCGCCTGGCGCCACCCTGGTTACCAAGCAGAGATTTCCCTCTCCAATCTTGAGAGCGGGCACGGACTCTTCATCTGATTCCAAGCCCATCGCTGCCCTCACACTCCCTCTCCAGACTTTGCTCTAAGAGAGATGGACCCAGGACAGCCTTGGGTTAGACCCCGCCCCCCCCCCCCCAAAAAAAAATGAAGTTGGAATAAATAGCGTGCTAGTTTAGTTAACTTCTTCCTTCTGAGTCATCACTGACTCCTGGCCAGTGAGTCATTCTCCCTGAAACCCCAAGACCTGCAGCCCCTTTCCCTTGGGCCAGGCTGGGACAATGGGCACTTCTGGACCAGGGCCGCACACCTGGGCAGGCCTGAGAAGGGAAACGCTACCCACTCCAGTATTCTGAGACCAGGGGACAACCTAAAATGACTCTTGAGCCATTCTGTAGTTCCAGGCAGGGAAGGTAAGGGGGAGGAGGGAATTAACCTTCAGTGAAGGCCCAGGTCAGGCCTTTTTCACATGTTATCTCATTTACTCCCCCACCTCAACCTCTCCCCAGCCACGGGAATTCTACGGGTGGGTCAATTTGGGCGCAGATTCTGTCCAGCGCTTCCAGCTTTCTTTACTGAGTGCCACTGGTGTGAGGGGTCCGGCCTCGCCCTCAAGGAGTCCTGATCGGGTGGTGAGGGGTGGGGGGCGGTGGGAGCTGGGAGTCTGGTAGGTGACCCTCCCAGCAGGGTGGGGGATCCTGGAGGAGGCACAGGGGAGAGGAGACTGCTTAGCAGTGGCGTGGTTTCTCAGCTATGTCTTTAGTTAACCCAGGAGTATCAGCTGTTGCTTCTTAAATGTATATAAAAGCTGGTTTGAGAGCCAGCCTCGAGTTTGAATCATTTCTAGGGGCTAAGTGCTTAGTATGGGCCTGGCGCAGAGGAGGCACCCAGTCCTTGCTTACAGAATGAATAAATGAATTAACGGAGGAACTAGCTAAAGAATCCGGGACCAAGCTGGTTAAACTGAGTGTAGGAGCAGAGAACATGACTTCAGCCTGAGCAGGCTCCACCCCTAGAGGGCACTCCAAGACTTTGGGAGGATTTAAGAATTGCCTACGCTCCAAATTTGGGGAAGCTGCACCCTGGGATCCCAGTCTTTGTGAAAATCTCCAGAGCCATCTTTCCAGTCATCTTCGTTGTGCCCAAAAGGAAACCCAGTAGGCAAGGCTGGTCCTGAAGAAGGGAGCAAAGCTTGGAGTACTGTCTCATCTATCCCTTCACTGGCCTGTTAAGGCTGGCTCGGGCCCCAGCCCCAGACAGGTGGATGGAGTGGGCTGTGTGCCTGCCCTTATCACTCTCCCCCAGCTGACCACACTCAGCAGAATGATCTCTAGGATCAGAGGGAAATGCCTCTATTGCCAGAGGGCCCAAAGAAGAGGCAGCTGACCCAGGGAGGATATGGGAGGAGCTGCAATCTGGATTCTGGTCTGCTCATCAACCCCCTTTGCACAATGGGACTGAAAGGCCCAGTGGCACCCAGGATTGAGGCTCCCGCAGAGGTCAGGGCAGCCCTGGCTGGACCATGCCAAGGTTTCAAGCAAAACAAGAAAGGGCCAGCAAGGAAGGATGTGAGTTGTAAGTGAAAATGAAGCCTCTGGGCCCTGAGTTGCAGAAGTCCTGGCCAGGGTGGGTATGTGCAGTCTCCCCTGAAACACGTCAGCAGTTCAGCAATGCCTTTATTGGACACCACCTGTGTGCCTGGGAAGAAGGGAATGGAATTCATATTTAGCTACCATGTGGCATTTAGGGCTTCCCTGATAAGTCAGTTGGTAAAGAATCCGCCTGCAATGCAGGAGACCTGGGTTTGATCCCTGGGTTGGGAAGATCCCCTGGAGAAGGGAAAGGCTACCCACTCCAGTATTCTGGCCTGGAGAATTCCATGGGCTGTATAGTCCATGGGGTTGCCAAGAGTCGGACACGATTGAGTGACTTTCACTGTTCACTGTGGCATTTACTTTGTGCTCTGCACTGAGCACCTCTTTTTAATCCCATTTTATTTCTTCAGCTTCCCCATGAAACGCTAGGCTTCCCAATTTTCAGATGAGAAACCTGAGGGTTACGTGACTCGCTCAGTACCAGCTGGCTGGCATGGGTGTGAAGGGGGTGGTGTTCCAGGCTCCCCGGTACCATCCTCTGAGGGAACCCAAAGGCCTCAGTGGGTGAGATTTCCAGTCGCCTCTCAGCTGCGCTCTGGCGCCCCCTTCCTCTCCCAGACTGTGACTGGAATGGCAGGTGCGTTGCTTCCCCCATCTCCTCAGGGCCGCCTCCCAGTTCTGAGGCCTCACTCTTGAGGCCATGTGTGGAGAGAGACCCCACTCACTGGGTGGGGGTGGGAATTAGATGAAGAGAGGGGGGAGCTCCCAGGTCATGACCTTGAGAACCCCAAGGCTCTCCTGTCAGCTTGGTTCCCAAGGTGTCCTGACTCTGTATCAGAAGATTCCCAGATTGCTCCTCAGGGGAACAAAGAGGCAGTCTGTGGAGCTGAGGGCCCTTTGGGACAAGTTCAGGAGTTTGATTCAGGAGATGGCAGAAAGAGGAGAATGAGGGGGCGAGGAAGAGGAGGAGAAAGAATTTAGCAGGAATTTGGCAAGCCCAGGACAGGAAGCGCAGCAACAACTGACTCACAGCTTTTGCCTTTTTAGGCTCGAACCATCTAATTGTGGACTGAGATGGGGGTTCGTTGGGGTGACAGGCAGGCCAGCCAGCTGCCCACCCCAACCCGTGTCAGCTCCTGGCAGCCAGTGTGGCCTTTGTCCCGAGCAGCTCCTTCCTGCCACTCTCAGACCTGTTTCCCTTAGTTACCTTTTCCCCCTGGAGCTCTTCCGTTGGGAAGCTTGCTGACCGTGTGTGTGGCCAGCTTTTCATAGCCCAGGCCTGAGATGCATGCTCCAACATGCTTGCACTTGAGAGAGGAAAGCAGGTCAGAGCACTAACAAACCCCCTGTGTGGCTCCCTGGTGGTCTGGAAGGAACTCCTCTTGTGGTGAGCTTGGGTTTGGCTTGGCCTGGATGGGTCCCAAAGGAGGGGCCTCTCAACCAAAGCTCTGGGAAACTGAGGCCAGGGGATCATGTTAAGAAGCAAGCTGAAATCTCATGCCTTGGAGGGAAATGGAAATGGGTCAGCCGAGCAGCCAGAAGTAAGGATTCTGACAAGAATGGATAGACAGACAGGTGTTACTGCGAGGTTCCCTGGAGAACAGCCTTTATGTGCCTGGAGGGCTTACGGGAGAGCTGGCTGGGCTGGTGGGTCAGACACTTGATGGGTAAATCTGCAAGTGAGCATGGCATCTTCTGAATCCCTTTGAGGACTGGTTACTGAAATGGTGTGATAGGGAAAGAAAACTCTTGAGAGTTTAGGTTTGTTGCTGTTGAGTCGCTAAGTTCCTGTCCAACTCTTTTGTGACACCATGGACTGTAGCCCACCAGGCTACTCTGTCCATGGGGTTTCCCAGGCAAGAATACTGGAGTTACCATCTCCTTCTTCAGGGGATCTTCCTGACTCAAGGATTGAACCCACGACTCCTACATTGGCAGGCGGATTCTTTACCACTGAGCCAGCAGGGAGGCCCCGATTTAAGGTTCCTAGAGGGTACATGTGCACACGTGGTGCATGCACTCAGGAGAGAGAGGGAATGAGATTGATCTTGTAGGCGACATCTGTTAGAACTCAGTTGTAACTAGACTAATTGATTTCAGCTCCCACAGTTCAGAATGAGGCCCATCCTCAGTCCCAGGCACGCTCCTTTCTCCTGTCCATCTGAGCACATGCACTCTCTCTTGCTTGTTCCCTGACCAACAGGAGCTTGGCATGAACCCCACTCCATATGCTTCAGATGCTTTGATGCTCATTATGACCTCCCTCCCTCGAGTTCTCTTAACATGTCAGGCTGGCCATCTCTTCCGAGAGCTGCTTTGCGCACCCGTGAGAGGAGGAGCCCTTTTCCTCAGCTGTGACTGCCTCTCCTGTGTTATCCCATCCATGCCCATGGCAAATGGTCCAGCCTCTTGTGGGAAGAGGCCTCAGGTGGCCTCTATATTGACTAAGAAATTTAATGCAGCCCCAGCCCCCCACCACGATGGCTTTAGGGCAGACATTAGAGGTAGATGTCCGTTTCCCAGAAAAACCCTAGAGACCCCTCTTCCCTCTCTCGGGAGCATTCTCTTGTGCGTGTGAGACATAGTGGTTCTTGGACTTTGCATCCTGGGACCTTCTTCCCCTAAGGAATCTGACACTCCTGCGCCTGTACTTCCAAGTCCCAGGCTCTGGGCTCCAGGGCCTCTGAACTGGTCTCCAGCATCTTCCTCTCCTGACTCAATTTATAGAGTGGAGCTTCACTGATAAACCTCCCCTTTTCTTGATAAAATAAGGAAAAGCCACAACTCCGTAATGGAGAGCATATTCTTTCCTTGGTAGATTTCATGCCAGTGAACAGCAAAATGACCGTGTCGCCTCCAAAGCAAGCTTGTCCTCCCCCGCCTTCTCCTTCTCCACCCTCTTCTTCCTCGATTAGTGACCTGAATGCCTTGGACAGTCCCTCCCTGCCTCAGGTAAGTGCCCTCAGGGCCCTGCACAGGCGTGAGGATGATGCCTGTACTCCCCCTACTTCCACACTGAGCTCTGGATTCCTAGCATCCTTAGGTCACCCCAGTTGCAAAGCCAGGGCCAGAGAGATGCTCTGTCAAGAGCCCACCCCAGGCTTCTTCATTTGTACCTTTCACAAAAATGCACTCTGCTCCTTCTCAGTCACCAAGGGCATAGCCAGCCACTCACTCACTCGGCAGACTTTACGAGGCCTGGAATCTGGGCTGGACTGTGGGGTGCAGAGATGCTCGGGCTTATGCTCTGCCCTTGATGACCTCACAGAGGGTGTTGAGGAGCTGGCAGCTATAGGGTGGCAGGTACAGAATGGAGAGCGCCTTTGGTCGCAGCTGAGAACCTTGAACAAGGGGTCGAAGAATTGATGCTTTTGAACTGTGGTGTTGGAGAAGACTCTTGAGAGTCCCTTGGACTGCAAAGAGATCCAACCAGTCCATTCTAAAGGAGATCAGTCCTGGGTGTTCTTTGGAAGGACTGATGCTAAAGCTGAAACTCCAATACTTTGGCCACCTCACGCAAAGAGTTAACTCGTTGGAAAAGACTGATGCTGGGAGGGGTTGGGGGCAGGAGGAGAAGGGGATGACAGAGGATGAGATGGCTGGATGGCATCACTGACTCGATGGATGTGAGTCTGGGTGAACTCTGGGAGTTGGCGATGGACAGGGAGGCCTGGCATGCTGCAGTTCATAGGGTCGCAAAGAGTCGGACACAACTGAGAGACTGAACTGAACTGAACTGAGAACCTTGGAAGCAACATCCCTCTTGAATAGAAAATGGCATCACTGATATAGACAGGATTGGACTCTTTCCTTCAGTATGAATCTATCAAGCCTCTGTTACCTGCCAGAGCCTGTTCTAGACTCTGGGAAGTAGAACATCCAAGACAGAATATTTCATTCTCCTGAGGAGCTCCTGTTCAATGACCAGAGCTCTGGGCAGGACACAACCATTCCTTCTAAAGTCTGTTATGTTCTCCCTCTGCCAAGGGCCAAGCTCCTGAATGCTGGCAATGATTGATTGCCTTCTCAATGGTGAGGCATGAATCAGATTTTAAAGGGTCCTCGTGCAGTCGCTAAGTCACGTCTGACTCTTTGACCCCATGGACTGCAGCATGCCAAGCTTCCCTGTCCTTCACTGTCTCCTGGAGTTTGCTCAGACTCATGTCCATTCAGTGATGCCATCCAACCATCTCATCCTCTGCTGCCCCCTACTTCTCCTGCCCTCAATCTTTCCCAGCATCAGGGTCTCTTCCTAAGAGTCGGCTCTTTGCATCAGGTGGCCAAATTATTGGCGCTTCAGCTTCAGTCCTTCCAATAAATATACAGTATTGATTTCCTTTGGGATTGACTCATTTGATCTCCTTGCTGTCCAAGGGACTCTCAGGAGTCTTCTCCAGCACCACAATTCAAAGGCATCAATTCTCTGGTGCTCAGCTTTCTTTATGATCCAATTCTCACATCCATACATGAAAAACCATAGCTGAAAGGGTTATTGAGAGATCCCAAAGTCTTTCCTGCCACCACAGTTCCAAGCCAGAGGGTAGTTGTCTCTTTTTAATGGTCTCCAATGAAAAAAGTCTTGGTTTCTTGGTTGTTGGAGGACCACACCTGTGGATAGAATATGCCCATAGCTGAGCCTCCGGATGTGCCTGGCCCCACCCATATGGGCCAGGCTAGCCCTGCCCTCACTGGTCAGGGAGCTTGTCAAAGACTTGGCCTTCCCTCTGGCTTTCTACCCACCTAATCTAAGACTCAGGTAAGCCTTTGATCAGTGATATGGAGGCTCTGGGCCAATTCTAGCCCATTCCAAGGTAGCCACTTAGAAGGAAGAGTGGCCCTCTGAAATCACCCTAGACAGAATTCTTTTTGACTTTGGGTGTCTGAGATCTGAAGAGAGGAAGGGAGGGGGCTGTGGGATGCGATGCACCTTCCTCATGTAAGTGAATGGTGGGAGCTTCTAAATCACTGCTGGGTTTTGCCTGTCCCTTCCAGGTGGCAGTTTCCAACACCGCCTCACAAATCTCCAGAGGTCACTGCAGTCCATCCACCCCCATCTTTCTGAGGCGTGCCAAAGCCCATGGACCACCCAAGGATCTCCCCCTGCGTCTGCCTCGTGGGCAGGTACTGGAGCGGACAGAATACTGCCTGGTGAGGCCTGGTGGAAACGGCCTCCAGAGCTCCAGGCCACCCAGCCCTACAGAGATGGCTTCTGATGGGTGTCAGGAGGCAGTGGCCCCTCCTAGGGACATCAGAAGCATCCACAGAGGCCCACACCCCGTTGAAGGGAAGGACAGGTGCTTGCCAGACCACCCACTGTCTCCCTGGGCTGGAGAGGAGCCTGGAGAAGGGAGTACCAGACCCAGGAGGGTAGAGGATGGTGGGTTAGAGCTGGCAGAGGAGAAGTCAGGCTTAAAGAAGTTGGTTCTCACTCCGGAGCAGAAGACTTGGTTGTTGGATTGGAACGACTCCAACCTTGAGAACTTGTACCTGGAAACCGGAGCACGACTTTCCCAAAAGAGCACTAGAAATGGTTCAGGAGGCCATGTGCTGAAACCAGTCCGCTCCTTGCTGCTTCCTCTGGCAGAGAAAGAGACCTTGCCAGCCCAGAGACAGTCTCAGGAGAAGATGGGGGCCCCAGCTGAACGGGCTCCTGGGGAACGAAGCATGGCCCCACCCAAGTCTCCACTGCGGCTTATAGCCAACGCCATCCGGAGATCCCTGGAGCCACTCCTCCCCAACTCTGACAGTGGGAGGAAGGCCTGGGCCAAGCCAGAGTCAAAGACTTTGCCCACCAGCCCACCTCATGCTTACACTCGCTCATTCAGCTTTCGGAAAAGCAGCTCCAGTAAAGACAGCGATCAGCCATCCCCCAAGAGAGACGTGGCAAGCAAGGCCTCAGACTTCTTCTCCCTGGGCTCCCCGACTTCAAGGACTGCCCAGCCCTCAGCCCCGAGCCCTCCTGCCCCCGCCCTTTGCACTCACAGTTTGCCCAGCCGGTCATCCAAGGTGTTTCCTGCACTTGTGCCCCCACCCTGTGGCAAGATGGAAGATGTCCCCACACTCCTGGAGAAAGTGAGTTTGCAGGAGACAGTCCCAGATGCTTCCAGGGTTCCCAAGAAAAGGACCTCACTCTTCTCCTCCTTCAGACTCAAAGACAAATCTTTCGAGAGTTCCCTCCAAGAATCTGGACCAAGAAAGGACTCCCAAGACCTCTTCAGCAGCCCCAAGGGGAAGGTGCAGCCCATGGGCAATGCCCAGCCCCCAGAGAAGCAGGGGCAGCCAATCAGTAGCACCTGCCTGGGGCAGAGGGTCCATCCTCTTTCTCCAGAGAAAGATGCAAGTAAGTGCTTCTTTCCTAGCAAAAGTCTCCCATTCGTGCGGGGCAGTTAGTTATCCTTATTGTATTAATAAGTAGCCATCTTTCACCTCATTTTGCTTCTCAAATTCTGACAAAAGTAGGAAAACTTGAGTTTGGAAAATTTGGAAAAAAATCTGAAAAAAATTAAATTTGAAATTATTTGTATAAAGTTTTGAAAGAGACAAAGTATCAACCATAATTCCTCCTCTTTCTCACTCATTGACCATATGAATATTTTTCACATATTTTGTACGTAAAATTTTATATCTTTTAAATCAACATTCAACATAGATATTAAGTCAATTACCTTATATTCTACACAAATGTGGTTTAATGGCTGTAGAATATTCTATAGTGTATATGTTATTTAATGAACTATTTTCTTATTAACTTATATATTTTATATGAATATATTTTTATTTTATATATGGTATTGAATGAACATTTTCTGCACATAGCTTTTTCTTTCCTTTTAATGACATTTTTAGGATAGTTTCCAAGAAATTGGATTGCTAGTTGAAAGTGTGAATTTTTAAAGATTCTTAACTGACACCGACAAATTATTTTTTAAAACAGAATTACATGGGTAAAGACTTCATAGGTTCTCTCTGTGTTATTTCTTACAACTATACATTGTAAATTTTAGTTAAAACAAGGGAAAGGGACCAGTTTATACTTCACCATTAATGATGGGAGTACCTTTTTCACAACACCATCACCTGCATTAAGTATCATATTTTTTCTATGTTACTATTTCACTAGTCAAAAAAAAATTGGTGTCTCTTTTAAACTTGTGTTTTTTTAATTACTAGCTTAAACACATTTATGTATATTTGGCTACCAGTGGAACCTTGGGTTTTTTAAATATTTAAATCTTTGTATAATTTTTAAAATTATAAAATTAATTAATATGTCAATAGATCAGAATAATTTAACAATAAAGAAATATTTTTAGAATGTAACGTGTAATCTCTCACCCTCCTTGCAGTGGGGGTACTTACCCTTAAATAGTATAAACAACATGATTTCTTTTTTGTTATTGATATTTGTTTGATTGCTTTAAACAAACTGATTCTACTGTCCCTATTGTTGAGAACTTTATTTTTTTTAACTTTTAAAAAATTTAACTTTTATCTTGGAACTTCAGTTTTCAAGCAAAAATTACTTCTCTTCTGGCACTTTAATCAAAAAGCTGTGTAAGTCAGGGACTTGATTTTGGTCTATTCTAAAACCAGATTAAGTAGAGAGTCTGTTGCCTAAAAAAAAAAAGAAAAAAAGCTGTATTGATTAACAATAGACTTTATTTTCAGCAAATTCAGGATAAATATGGACAGACCGGAATGTAACTCTGCCCTTTTTATTACATCGTAAACTTCAATGCGTTGTGCATTTTTTGATAATACATTCACATGGCTCAAAATAAAAGGGTACAAAAGGCATAAAATGAATAGTCCTATCTTCTGTCTCTGTCCCTAAGTCATCCAGGTCCTATCCCTGATGACAGATAGTGTTATCAGGTTCTTGGGCATTCTTCCAGACAGGATTTATGAATAAATGAGCAAATTTACATATCATATTCTTTTTCCAGAATTAATAGCATGCTATTGTATTGTACACACTGTTTGAACTTTTAATTTTATTTTGGAGGTCAATCTGTACTGGTACATAAAGAACTTTCTCCTTCATTTTATGGTTGCATGGTATTCCATTGTGTTGATGTGTTCAATATCATAATTGATGTAGCCAGTCCCCTATGGTGGAAAGTTTAAGCATTTCAAATCTTTTGCTATTGCAAACAGTGCGACGATAATGAAGAACTTGGGCCATTTGACATATGTGTAAGTTTGGACAAATTTCTAGGAACGGAAATGCTAGAACAAAGCATGTATGAATTGAGAATTTTGATAGATATTGACAAATTGTCCTCCATCAAAATTGGGCTGGTTCACCCTTCCAGCAGCAGAGAATGAGAGTACTGTTTCTACACTTGCGCTAACCACTGTGTTACCCAACTTTAAAAAAATCTTTACTAACCTGACTGGCAATAGATAGTCTTTTCATATAATAAAGAATCATTTGTATTTCCTTTTCTGTGAATTGTTGTTTCTTTATCTTTTTTTCTGTTGGGTTGTTGGTATTTTTCTTGATATTATGTAGGGGTTTTATGCAAAGGGACATTTAGCTTTTTTCTTGTGATATAAATTACAAATGCTTTATCCAGCTTCTTGTTTGTGCTTAACTTTGTTTATGGTGATTTTTGTCACATGAAGTTTCAATTTTATATAGTAGTTGTAGCAATTTTCCATTTTATCACTTTTGAACTTTAAGTTTATACTGATTCAGAAAGAATTTTTTTCTAAGTTTATAGAAGAATCTTCTTACAGTTTCTTTTAGTCTTGTTTGTTTTAAATTTTTTACATTTATATGTTCACATGAAGAAATTACCCTAGTATAAATGTGAGCTATGAATCCAACCTTCTTTTTTTATTATGTCTCTTTGGTTACCCTAACATAGTTTAGCAAATAACTCATCTTTTCCTCTCTTATGTGAGATAACATCTTTATCGTATATCTGGTTCCTGTACTTGGACTGATTTCCACACCATCTATTACCTTCTCTTGAGTTGTCTGTTATATATCAGTACCACACTGTTTTAATTATTTTCCTTTATATATTTATACATTTAAAATTTTCTATATTTTACCATCTGGTAGGAAGAGAATTCTATTACTGATCTTCTCGTTCAAAACTTTCCTGGCTCTCCTTGTTTGTTTGATATTCTATATGGACTTAGCGTTAGCTTGTCTATGTCCCTAAAAAATCCTAAAGAGTATTTTTATGGAATTAACTTTACAAACTAACTCGGAATCTAGTTACAATCTTATGATATGAATTGTCTTTCCGTTTGCTCATATCTTTTTTTATGACCCTCTGGAATATTCTAAACTTTACATCATATAGATCTTACATATTTATTGTTGTTTATTACTAGATATGTTCATTTTTGTTGCTATTATAAATAAGATAGTTCCCATTTTATCTTCCTACTAGTGAATATATGAAAGTTATTGATTTCTATATAGTAATTTTCCACCCATCCATTTTTACTGAATTCTCTTTGCTTAAAAATGCTTTTTAATGACTTCTTCTGGGTCCTACCCAAATATACAATTATAACTCTACAGATGATAATTTTGCCTCTTTTACGTTATGTACCACTAACATATGTTGTTTCCTCGTTTCTTTGGTTTCCACAATCTCCAGAACAGTATTAGGGTAGTGATATGGTTCCCATATTCTTAACTTTAATGAGAATTCATCTCATTAAATGTTTTCCCATTTAAGCATAGTGCTGGCTTCTGTGTTGACACAGATATATTTATTCATATTGAGAAAATAGCCATCTAGTCCTATTTTTTAAAGTATCTTAAATCATGAATGGATGTTCAGTTCAGTTCAGTCACTGAGTGACACTCAGTCGTGTCCGACTCTTTGCAACCCCATGAATTGCAAGACGCCAGGCCTCCCTGTCCATTACCAGCTCCCGGAGTTCACCCAAACTCATGTCCGTCGACTCAGTGATGCCATCCAGCCATCTCATCCTCTGTCATCCCCTTCTCCTCCTGCCCCCAATCCCTCCCAGCATCAGGGTCTTTTCCAATGAGTCAACTCTTTGCTTGAGGTGGCCAAAGTATTGGAGTTTCAGCTTCAACATCAGTTCTTCCAGAGAACACCCAGGACTGATCTTCAGAATGGACTGGTTGGATCTCCTTGCAGTCCAAGGGACTCTCAAGAGTCTTCTCCAACACCACAGTTCAAAAGCATCAATTCTTCGGTGCTCAGCTTTCTTCACAGTCCAACTTTCACATCCATATATGACCACAGGAAAACCCATAGCCTCGACTAGACGGACCTTTGTTGGCAAAGTAATCTCTCTGCTTTTGAATATGCTATCTAGGTTGGTCATAACTTTCCTTCCAAGGAGTAAGCGTCTTTTAATTTCATGGCTGCAGTCACCATCTGCAGTGATGTTGGAGCCCCAAAAAATAAAGTCTGACACTGTTTCCACTGTTTCCCCATCTATTTCTCATGAAGTGATGGGACCAGATGCCATGATCTTCGTTTTCTGAATATTGAGCTTTAAGCCAACTTTTTCACTCTCCTCTTTCACTTTTATCAAGAGGCTTTTTAGTTCCTCTTCACTTTCTGCCATAAGGGTGGTATCATCTGCATATCTGAGGTTATTGATATTTCTCCCAGCAATCTTGATTCCAGCTTGTGTTTCTTCCAGTCCAGCGTTTCTCATGATGTACTCTGCATATAAGTTAAATAAGCAGGGTGATAATATAGTTGAACTTTATTAAATGTCAGCACATTTTGAGACGATTGCATACTTTTTTTCTCCATAGTTTAATATTATGAGTTACGTAATAGATTCACTGATATTGAGCCATCTTTGCATTGCTGAAATATGACCATTTGGTCATGATATCTTTTATTTAATATATTTTTCAATCTGTTTGCTAATATTTTATTTAAGATTTACATCATATTCATAGTAAGAATAGCCTTTACTTTACTTATATCACATTTATGTGACTTCTTTTTGTGCTGTTTAGAATAAGGTGGAGTAGGGAATTCCCTGGTGGTGCAGTGGTTAGGAATCCACCTTCTAATGCAGGGTACATAGCAGGAAACTAAGATCCCACATGCTGGAGGACAATTAAGTCACAACTACTGAGCTCCTAAGCCACAATTAAGACCCGATGAAGTCAAAAATAGATAATAAATAAATATTTTCTTGAATTTGGGATAAATGTGTTTTTCTGATTTATTTATCATGGAGACCTTCATTAATTTATATTCCTTAAAGAAATAATGTGAATTCCTTACCTTAGAACAGAATGGAAATGCAAAGAAAGGAATTAGGTTAAGGCTGACCAGCTCTGAAAATAATACCTGTACCCATTGTTATTTCAATAGCCAGGACATGGAAGTAACCTATATGTCCATCAACAGATCAATGGATAAAGAAGATGTGGCACATATTTAATGGAATATTACTCAGTCATAAAAAGAAAATGAAATTGTGCCATTTGCAGAGATATGGTCATGAAAACAGTCTTTATTGACCTAGAAGCTGTCATAAAGAGTGAAGTAAGTCAGAAAGAGAAAAACAGATATCATATATTAACATATATATGTGGAATCTAGAAAAATGGTACAAATAAACTTGTTTGCAAAGCAGAAATAGAGACACAGACATAGAGAACAAACGTACAGACAGCAAGGAGGGAATGGGGTACTGGGAGGAACTGGGAGATTGGGATCGACCTACACACACTGTGTACACACCCAATATATAAAGAGGGGCTTCCCTGATGGTTCAAGCAGTAAGGAATCTGTCTGCAATGCAAGAGATCCAAGAAGCCACGGATTCTATCCCTCGTTTGGAAAGATGCCCTGGAGGAAGAAATGACGGCCCACTCCAATATTCTTGCCTGGAAAATCCCACAGACTGAGGAGCCTAGTGGGCTACAGTCGATGGGATGGCAAAGAGTCAGTGACGACTGAGTATGCATGCACAATGCATAAAATGAATGGCTAATGAGAGCTTACTGTACAGCACAGGAAATGCTACTCAGTGCTCTATGGTGACCTAAATGGGAAGGAAATACAAACAAGAGGCGATGTATGCATATGCACGGTTGATTCATGCTGCTGTACAGTAGAAACTAATACAAAGTGTAAAGCAACTATACTCCAATAAATTTTTTTTAAAAAAAGAGCTTTGTGTTTCTGAGGCCTTCTTAAGTCAGTATCCTAAGAATGTAAAGATTTTACCTACTTATTAAATTAGGTCCATTTAGTTTCCTTGTATTTCCTTGCCCTTGCCCAGCCCACCAAACACACACACACACACACACACACACACACACACAGACTCACACTCAGCTCAGTTTACATTTAACTTGCTACTGCACGCTTCCATAAAGTGTAGAGAGAACCAGTATTCAAATGGAAAGTGAGAAACTTTCAAAACCTCAAATTTATGATCACTTGAATAAAAGCCAACTGAAATTTAATTTTTCTTATTTTTACAACATATTTTGCCAAACTAATGTAGACATAAACCTCTCAGTCTTTAAGTTACTTTGGGGCATAGACTAATTTCAAGCACTTTCTGCCAGTGCCAGTTTTATACCAACAATTTTAATACTAATTATTGTTCCTATATGTAATTGAACAAAGCACCTGGAGAACCTATTTTAAAATTTTTGTGTAAAATATTTATTGCAGTATAAAATACATACACAAATATTAAGTGCACAACTGATGAATTTTTGCAAAGTGCACATTTGTGTAGTCACCTTGGAGATCAAGATGTAGAAGACTTACCAACATTCAGAAGCCTTCGTCAGGTGTCTCCCCAAATACACGTGCCACCCAACAAAAATACCATCTGACTTCTGTCATCTTAGGTTACTTTTGCAGTTTTTTGACTTGATAAAAGTTGCATTGTTCAGTCTTGTGGTAGACAAAATTCTGGGAGGGCCCCATGCTGCCTGCCTCCCACATACTTGCCCTGTATAATCTCATTCTCTTGAGTTTGGTAAGATGTGGATATGATGGATCTCATTCTGCTGCTTAACTTATGGGATTTTGCAAATGTGATTACATTTCAGACCAATTGAGTTTGAGTTCATCAAAAGGGAGATGAGCAGGCCTAACTTAATTGGGGCTTCCCTCATGGCTCAGTTGGTAAAGAATCCCCAGGTTGATTCCTGGGCTGGGAAGATCCGCTGGAGAAGGGATAGGCTACCCACTCCAGTATTCCTGGGCTTCCCTTGTGGCTCAGCTGGTAAGGAATCCGCCTGCAATGTAGGAGACCTGGGTTTGATCCCTGGGTTGGGAAGATCCCCTGGAGAAGGGAAAGGCTACCCACTCCAGTATTCTGGCCTGGAGAATTCCATGGACTGTAAAGTCCATGCGGTTGCAAAGAGTCAGACACGACTGAGCGACTTTGACTCACTTCACTCACTCACTTAGTCGGATGAGAACTTAATAAGAGGCTGGGCCCTTCTGAAGTCAGAAATTCGAAGCATGAGAAAGACATGGTCCTGCTGGCCTCGAAGGAGTAAACTGTCATTGTTGTGAGAGGGCTTGTAAGCAAAAGGCCTCAAGGAACTATAGCCAGCTGACGGCTAGCAAGAAACGGACTCCGTGTCCTACAACCACTAGGAACTGGATGCTGCCCACAACCTGAATGAACTGGAAGAGAACTCTTAACTGCAGAGGAGACCCCAGCCCAGTGGATACTTCAACTGCAGCTTGTGAGACACTGAGCAGAGGACCCAGTGGAGCCAGACCTGTACTTATGACCTACACGGCTGTGAGATCATCAGTGGGTGCCATTGTAAACTGCTACACTGGTGGTCACTGCTCCCACAGCAATGGAAAACTAATACAAGTGTGTGCTCTTTGGGGCCTGCCTTCTTTCATTAAACATTATGGGCAGAGCAGGGGGAGGCAGGGATCCGTGTCCATCTGCATTGCAGTGGTTCCCACTTTTCCGCCCCTGCGTTTTATGCTCTTGTATGAATATGCCACTCTTTATTGGTGCGTTCTGATGCTGGGCACTGAGGTCGTTTCCAGTTGTGAAGAACGCTGCTTTCAGCATCCCTATACATATTATTGGAGAAGGCAATGGCACCCCACTCCAGTACTCTTGCCTGGAAAATCCCATGGATGGAGGAGCCTGGTAGGCTGCAGTCCATGGGGTCGCACAGAGTCGGACACGACTGAAGTGACTTAGCAGTAGCATACATATTGTTTCTGTTGGGTATTGTCAAAGATAAAGCCAGATACTAGTTAGAATTGTAAGGACAGAGTTTAATTAGTAATTTGGTGTCACAGTGGGGAAGAGAATTCAGTATCAACTGAACTCAGCTTTGATTTTGCCAGAGGTGGCTAGGTGTGTGACAGGGAGAATGAGAGAGTAGCAAGAGGGATAAGTGGGGTCTCAGGAGAGACAGGGAAGTGAGAAATCCCATAGGGTTCCTTAGTGTAAATGCTTTTTACTCAGCTGGGTCTGTTAGCTGGCAGAGATTGAAGTTAGGATTCTGTCCTCCCCCAGAAACTGGAAGACAGGCTCTATCCTTCCTGATAATTGCATTTGAAAGGGCTGGCTTTCTGGTCCTCCTCAGTGGTAGGAGATACATATACCTCTCAAAGGGACAGGTGAAAGATGGATAATTGTAAGCCCATTTTTTAGTAAAGGCTCTAAGAAAAGATGGTCAGGAGTCTATAAACAGATGTTGGCTAAAATGAACAATAAATTCATCAGTCTTGAGTTTTCTCAAGCAAGGACTTTAAGAGGGACTGAGCTGTTAGAAACCGTCAGTGTTTAAGACTTTGCCATGCAGGAAGAATCGGGTATGCTAAACTATTTGTGTTGAGAGGATAGTTACTAAGGGCCAGGGTTGAAGTCTAGTTGAGAAGAGGGCTCAAGGGAGCTTGGCTAGAGTGTGGTCGAAGAAAGAGAATCATCATCAATATGTACGAGTACCTGGGAGTGAGTTGCGAGGTCCTGGGATTAGGCGTGATTGCTTTGCTTCAGCAGATACTGTCAAATGGTTTTCTAAAGTGAATGTACCAATATATACACCCTCCAGCAGGAAATGAGAACTCCCCTTCACCCATATCTTTGCCAATACGCTGTAGTCTCAGTTTTGTTTTGTTCGTGTCACTATTTTTATGGGTGTGGGGTGGTATCTCATTATGATTTTAATTGGCCTTCACTTGATAATGATGTTGTGCTACTTTTCACATGCTTATGTATTGACAGATATTTTCTTGTATGAGGTACCTATTCAAGGCTTTTGTCCATACTTTCACTGTGTAGTCAGTCCCTTCCTGATTAGTTTGTAATCTGTGTAGACTCTGGATATAAACCCTTTGTCAGATAGATATATATATATTAATATTTTTTATACATTATATAAAATATCTCCTCCCACTTTTTGACTCACTTTTTCATTCTCTAAAGATGTTTTTGATAAACAAAGACATGTATTTTAATGAAGTCAAATTTAACAGTATTTTCCCTTATTGCTGATTTTTGCTTCCTATTTATGAAATCTTTCCCTATTCTGAGGTCACAAAGATACTGTTGTATGTTACCTTCTGGAACTGCACTGTCTAGTATGGTACTCACTCTTTCACACTAGAGAATAGCTAGTGTGAGTGAGGAATTGAATTTTATTGAATATTAATGGATTTAAATTTTGCAACTGAAGCAATATAAAATATCTTTCTATTCGACTCAACTTTTTTCTTTTGATAGGATTACATTTCACTTTAACTATTAAAAATGCATTATCTAAATCAAGATATGCTATAATTATAAAATATGCACCAGATCCTGAAGTCTTAGTATGAATGAAATAATCTAAAAGATCTCAATATTTTTATATTGATTATACATTGAAATGATAACATTTTTGAAATTTGAGCTAAACATAGGATTAAGATTAATATCATCTGTTTATTTGTGCATTTTTTATTGTGGCTACTAGAAAATTTCAAATGGCATACATGGCTCACATTGGATTTCTATTGTCCAACTTTGCTAGAGAAGCTTTATTATTTTATCTTTTATAAATAAATCTGTGACCAACATAGCATAGATGTTGGTATATTCTGAGAAGTAGGGTGAGCGTTTATTTTGTCCCATGCTGCTATCCAGTTGATTCAGCAGCATTTATTAAAAAGGCCCTCCTTTGCCCTCACTTCGTTGTAGTGACACTTGTCATAAATGAAGCAGGTTCAGTTTTGAAACTTCTCTTCTCTTCCACTGGTTTGTCCATCCTCGCACCTGAATCGCACTGTTTTCATTATGTGGTTTTATAATAAATCTTCATAGTCTGAAGTAAATTTTCCACTTTGTTGTTCTTCAAGATTGTTTGATATTCTTGGCCTTTTGCATTTCCATATGACTTACAGAAGCAATTCATCAATTTCCACAAAAATATTTTCTGGGCATATGACTGGTATTGCATTGGCTGCAGAGATAAATTTAGAGAGAATTAACATCTTTGCAATATTAAGCCTTCCAATTCATGGACATAATACATTCCTGAAGACTTCTGCAGTTTCTGTCAGTGTTTTGTAGTTGTGGTAATCTGGCACAATTTTCATTACATATATGCCCAGTATTCAATATTTGTGTGTGCAGTTATAAATGATACAGTTTTAAACTGATTAAGTTAGAGACATTTGATAACTTTAGAATATTGTCTTCAGATCTAAGAACACACTATAACCCGCTATTTAGTCAGAGTTCTTAAAAATTCTGGATATAAGTCCTTCATCAGATATATGTTTGCAGATATTTTCTCCAAGCTGGTCAATTGTTTTTTCAATTTCATCATCATCCAAAAAAATAGAAGCTTTTAATTTGATGAAGACAAATTAATTAATTTTTTTATAATTTGAGTTAGAGTTAAGAAATCTTTATAAACCCAGAGTCACTAAGGCTCTCTCCTATGTTTCCTCTCAGAAATTTTACAGTCTTTAGCTTTGGAGCTTAAGTCTATAATCCAATTCTAATTAATTTTGTATAGTATAAATAAAAGTCAAAGTTTTTGACCATGGTTATCCAACTGTTACAGTCCCACTTATTAAAAAGACTGTTCTTTGCTCATTGTGTTACTGCAGCATCTTCACAGATAATCAGTTGACTATATGTGTATGGGTTTACCACTGCACTTTCTACTCTATTTCATTAATCTGTATGTTTATCCCTACATTCTCCTGACTGCTATAGCTTCAGAGCAAGTCTTGCAAACACATAGTGAGAGTCTTCCAATTTTGTTCTTAAATATTATTTTTGCTATTCTCGGTTTTCTGTGTTTCCAAACAGTTTAGCTTGTCAATTTCTACCAAATAAGCCTACTGGGATTTTGACTGAGGCTGCTTTTAATCTATAAATAATTTGGGAACAGTTGGGACCTACCGAGTCTTTCAGTCCATGGTGATGGAATATCTCTCAGGTTTTCTTAGGTTTCAGTGTGTACTTCCGGCACACATTTTGCTACATGTATTCCTTAAGACAACTGAACAATAATGTTCCTTGGGAGTTTCATACTTTGTTGTTGCTGCTATTATGTGTGGAACGGCCTTCTTAATTTTTATTTTCAGTTGTTGTTTGGTCACTAAGTCATGTCTGACTCTGTGACCCCATGGATTACAGCCCACCACCCTCCTCTGTTGACCACTGTCTCCTGGAGTTTGCTCAAATTCATGTCCATTGAGTTGGTGATGCTATCTAATTGTCTCATCCTCTGGCACCCACTTCTCCTTTTGCCTTCAATCTTTCCTGCATCAGGGTCTTTTCAAATGGATTGGCTCTTTGCATCAGGTCGCCAAAGTTTTGGAGTTTCAGTTGCTAATATATAGAAACACACTCGGCTTTTTATGTTGTGCTTGCTGAACTCTCTTATTATTCTAGTAGATTTTTTTGTGAGATTTTCTACATACATAATGATGTTGTCTGAAAATAAAGACAATTTGACATCTTCCTTTCTAGTTTGTATACCTTTTATTTAATTTTATTGTTCTGCCTGGGATCTCCTAAATAGAAGTGGAATGCTAAATAGTGCATTGTCTTTTTAACCCAGTATCAGAAGGCTTGTATTTCACTACTAAATATATTATTTGCTATAGATTATATTTATTGATTTATAACATTATGTGTCTTATGTGTACAGCATTATATTTTGACCCCTATATACACTACAGCATACTCACCACCAAAGTTTTAGTTTCCATCCATTACCATAAAGTTGACCTTCTTTACTCCCCCTCCCCCTCCCCCTCCCCCTCCCCTCTTCCCTCTGGTAATCATTATTCTGTTCTCTGTATTTACATGTTTTTAATGTGCTTTCATTTGATTTGTTCAATTAATTTATTTTTGCATTCCCCACACCAGTTGCATTATGTATTCCCCACACCATTCCCCATATCATATGCAATCGTCTTTCTCCGTCTTGCTTGTTTCACTAGCATAAAATCATCAAGGTCCATGCATGCTGTCACAAATGGCAAGATGTCATCCTTTTTTATGGATTCTACCATATGGGCTTCCCTGGTGGTTCAGCAGTAAAGAATCTGCCTTCAATGCAGGAGAAAGGGGTTTGATCCCTGGGTCAGGAAGATCCCCTGGAGGAGGGCAGGGCAACCCACTCCAGTATTCTTGCCTGGAGAATCCCATGGACAGAGGAGCCTGGTAGGCTAGTCCATAGCGTGGCAAAGAGTCAGACACAACTGAAGCAACTTTGCAGGCAGGCTGGATTCTATCATATACCACATCTCTCTTTTCATTCGTTGATGGACACTTAGGTTGTTCTCATAACTTGGCTATTGAAAATAATGCTATGATGAACATGGTGTGGTGTGTATATCTTTGGAAATTAGTATCTTGTGCTCTTTGGATAAATATCCAGAACTGGAATAGCTGGATCATATCTGTTTGTAATTTTTTTTAATTAATTTTATTTTATTTTTAAACTTTACATAATTGTATTAGTTTTGCCAAATATCAAAATGAATCCGCCACAGGTATACATGTGTTCCCCATCCTGAACCCTCCTCCCTCCTCCCTCCCCATACCATCCCTCTGGGTCGTCCCAGTGCACTAGCCCCAAGCATCCAGTATCGTGCATCGAACCTGGACTGGCATCTCGTTTCATACATGATATTTTACATGTTTCAGTGCCATTCTCCCAAATCTTCCCACCCTCTCCCTCTCCCACAGAGTCCATAAGACTGTTCTATACATCAGTGTCTCTTTTGCTGTCTCGTACACAGGGTTATTGTTACCATCTTTCTAAATTCCATATATATGTGTTAGTATACTGTATTGATGTTTTTCCTTCTGGCTTACTTCACTCTGTATAATAGGCTCCAGTTTCATCCACCTCATTAGAATTGATTCAAATGTATTCTTTTTAATGGCTGAGTAATACTCCATTGTGTATATGTACCATAGCTTTCTTATCCATTCATCTGCTGATGGACATCTAGGTTGCTGCCATGTTCTGGCTATTATAAACAGTGCTGCGATGAACATTGGGGTTGTTTGTAATTTTTTGAAGAACCTCCATAATGTTTTCTGTTGTGGCTGCACCTATTTATATTCCCACCAACAGTATATGGGTGTTCCTTCTGATAGATATAGAAATAATCAGATTTTCTATCTCTTCTTATGTTAGTTTTGTAAGCTGTGTTTTCCATTAAGTTTGTCTATTTTATCTAAATTTTCAAATTTATTGTCACAAAATGGTTTTTGGTTAGTAGCTCCCTTTAATACTCTGTAGAACTTTTTATCTTAAGTATTGGTAAGTGTGTTTTTTGTCTCATTTTTCTTAATTATTCTTGATGGAGGTTATCAACTTCATTCATCTTTTTAAGAAAAAGATTTTTGCTTTGTTAATATTTCTGCTTTGTTTTTATTGTCTCTCATAATCTGTTCTTATCCTGAGTATGCTCTTCCTTTTAGTTTCCTTAGGTTCGTTTAGTGGCTCTTTTTCTAGTTTCTTAAAGTATTAATAGATCTTAGAGCATCAATTCTCAACTTTTCTCTTTTACGTAACATGTGCATTTAAAGCTACATTCTAGTCATTTTGTTGTACTGTATTTTTATCAGCCAGTTCAAATTTATTTTACTTCTTTTTTGATCTATAAGTTGTTACAAATTATTGCTTAAGTTCTAAACGTCTACTTTGTATTTTTAAATTTATTTATATTTAATTGGAAGATAATTGCTTTACTGTGTTATGTTGGTTTCTGCCATACATCAACATGGATCAGCCATAGGCATACAAATATCCCCTCCCTCCTGAACCTCCCTCCTACCTCCCACCCCACCCCACTTTCTATTTATACTTCTTATTCTTGGTTTCTAGCTTAACCTCTCTGTCATCGGAAGATATACTACGTATGACTTCAGTCCTTTGGAATTTGTTGATACTTGCTTTATGGTTTGGCATATTACCAATTTAGTAAATGTTGCATGTGCTCTGAAGAAATATTCTCTAGTTATTGTGGGGTTGTTCTCTGTCAGGCGGTTACATCACGTATGTTGGTGTTTGCTCACATCTTCTGTGCCCTTTCTGTCACTTGTACTTCTGACCAAATAGATATGAACAGAGGTTCTTCCCATTCCTTCCCTTGGGTTCAATAGTTTGCTAATGTGGTGTAGAACTCAACACACATTTACTTACACTTATTAGTTTATTATAAAGGATATGATAAAGGTTACAAATGAACAGCCTGAGAAGAAATACATAAGGTGAAGTCTGGAAGGATCCCAAGCACAGGAGCTTCTGCTCCCATGCAGCTGGGGTACGACACCCTCCCAGCACATGGATGTGTTCACCAATGTGGAAGCTCTCCAAAATCTGTACGTTAGGGATTTTTATGGTGGCTTCATCACATAGGTATAATCGATTATTGGCTCATCTTCCAGCCCCTCTCCCCTCTTGAGAGGATGGGTATTAGGGATAAAAGTTCCAAGCTTCTAATCATGGCTTAGTCTTTCTATTGACCAGCTCCTATTCCCAAGCCCACCAACAATCACCTCATTAGAACAAAAGATACTCCTATCACCTAGGAAATTCTAAGGGTTTTAGGAGCCCTGTGTCAGGAATTGAGGTCAAAGATCAAATATTAGCAGAAACTGGGACAGAGACCAATACAGAAGGTCCTTGATTTATAATGGTTCAATTTACAATTTTATTTTATTTTTTTTACTTTATTGTGGTGCAAAAGCAATAGGCATTCAGTAGAAGCCACTCTTCGATTTTGAATTTTGATCTTTTCCCAGGCTAGAGATACAAGATGACATATTCTATAGAGAGCCACAGCTCCCAATCAGCCAGGAGATCACAAGGGTAAATAACTGATACTCTTACACTCATCTGCACTCAATCATTTGGTTTCCCATTTCAGCATAGTATTCAATAAACTATATGAGATTTTCTACACATTGTTATAAAACAGGCTTTGTATTAGATGATTTTTTCCCCAACTATAGGCAATGTAAGTGTTCAGAGCACGTTATGGGTAGGCTAAGCTAAGCTATGACATGTAGTAAGTGAGATATGGAATGAATTTTCAACTTAAAAGTATTTTCAACTTAGGATGGGATTGTCGGGATATAACCCCATTATAAGTTGAGGATTATCAATAGTTGTATTTCTTATTATTTTACACTAACTTACATTAAACAGTCAATTGTATTTTAAAGAAAAAAAAACCATAAAGAAAAGTTATTTTTTATTTACCATTCTGAAGTTCTTCATTCCATCTGGTATATTCCTTCTGCTACAGAGTTTTCTAAAATTTTTTTATATCCATGTCTGCTAACAACAAATTATTCTAACTTTTTTTTTTCCTTAAGAAAAGATCACCTTTATTCTTGCTTTAAGTTGAACGTGTTGTTTCACTGGACATAGAATCAAAAATTGACAGATGATTTTGTTCTTTAAGCATTTTAATGATGCACTATTGTCTTTTGGCTTATTTCAGTTCTGACAAGATGTCCATGGATATTTTTATGTTTGTTTCCCTGTAGGAAATGTATTATTTTTCTCAGTCTGCTTTTAAGATTTTGTCTATATCTCTGGTCTTTGGCAATTTTATTATCATGAGGCTTGCTATGATTTTCTTTGTGTTTACCCTGCTTGTGGTTTTTTTGAGCTTATTGAAGCTATGGATTTACAATTTTCTTTAAATTTGCATGATTTTCAGCAATATTCTCTCAACTACATTTTCTGTTCCTGCCATTCTCCCTCTATCTCCTGGTTCTCCAACCACATGTATTTTAGACCATTTGATTTTACATCACACATCACTGAGGTCTGTTCATTTTTTTCAGTGTCTTTTTCTCTGTGCTTCAATTTGGATAGTTTTTTATTTTATTGCTATTTTTTAATTTCACTGAATATTTTCTTCTTTAGTACTTAGTCTGCTGGCAGTATTTAGTCTGCTGTTAAACTGATCTGGTGAACATTTCATTTCAGATTTTATTTTCATCTTCATAGGGTCCATTTGATTCTTATAAAAATATTTTTCATTTCTGTCCTCATTCTGTTCATGCTTTCTTTTTAAATTCTTGAGTACATTAAAATAACTCTTTTTAAAATCTTTGTCTAGTTTCATGGGCTTCACTGGTGGCTCAGATGGTAAAGAATGTGCCTGCAATGTGGGAGACCTGGGTTCAATCCCTGGGTTGGGGAGATCCCCTGGAGAAGGGAAAGGCTACCCAATCCAGTATTCCTGCCTGAAGAATTCTAAGGACAGAGGAGCCTGGCAGACTCCTTCAGATTTCAGACTCAGACACAATTGAGTGACTTTCACTAACTCACTCACCAGTTTCATTTTTGAGTCTTATTTTATTGATTGATTTTTTTCTTGATTATCAGACTCATTTTCCTGCTTTTTTTGTGTATCTAGTAACTGTTTCTAATTTTCTTGAAAAGATCTCTAGTCTTCCCCATTCTATTATTTGCACTGATCACTTAGGAAGGCTTTCTTATCTCTCCTTGCTATTCTTTGGAACTCTGCATTCAAATGGGTATATCTTTCCACATCTCCTTTGCCTTTCCATATCTCTTCTTACCTGTAAGTCCTCCTCAGACAACCATTTTGCCTTCTTGCATTTCTTTTTGTTGGGAATGGTCTTGATCCCTGCCTCCTGTACAATGGCATGAACCTCCATCAATAGTTCTTCAGGCACTCTGTCTATCAGATCTAACCCCTTTTATTTATCTCTTATTTCTACTGTATAATTGTAAGGGATTTGATTTAGGTCATACCTGAATGGTCTAGTGGTTTTTCCTACTTTCTTCAATTTAAGTCTGAATTTGGCAATAAAGAGTTCATGATCTGAGCCGCAGTCAGCTCCTGGTCTTGTTTTTGTTGACTGTATAGAGCTTCTCCATCTTTGGCTGCCAAGAATATAATCAACTTGATTTCAGTATTGACCATCTGGTGATGTCCATGTGTAGTCTTCTCTTGTGTTGTTGGAAGAGGGTGTTTGCTGTGACCAGTATGTTCTCTTGGCAAAACTCTGTTAGCCTTTGCCCTGCTTCATTCTGTACTCCAAGGCCAATTTGCCTGTTACTCCAGGTATTTCTTGACTTACAACTTTTGCATTCCAGTCCCCTATAATGAAAAGGACATCTTTTTTGGGTGTTAGTTCTAGAAGGTCTTGTAGATCTTCATAGAATCGTTCAACTGCAGCTTCTTCAGTATTACTGGTCAGGGCATAGACTTGGATTATTGTGATATTGAATGGTTTGCCTTGGAAACAGACAGAGATCATTCTGTCATTTTTGAGATTGAATCCAAGTACTGCATTTCAGACTCTTGTTGACTACTACTCCATTTCTTCTAAGTGATTCTTGCCCACAGTAATAGACATAATGATCATCTGAGTTAAATTCACCCATTCCAGTCCATTTTAGTTCACTGATTCCTAAAATGTCGATGTTCACTCTTGCCATCTCCTGTTTGACCACTTCCAATTTGCCTTGATTCATGGACCTAACATTCCAGGTTCCTATGCAATATTGCTCTTTACAGCATCAGACTTTATTTCCATCACCAGTCACATCAACAACTGGAAAGAAATAGAGGAAAACAATAGAATGAAAAAGACTAGAGATCTCTCCAAGAAAATTAGAGATACCAAGGGAACATTTCATGCAAGATGGGCTCAATAAAGGACAGAAATGGTATAGACTTAACAGAAGCAGAAGATGTGAAGAAGAGGTGGCAAGAATGCACAGAAGAACTACACAAAAAAGATCTTCATGACCCAGATAATCACAATGGTGAGATCACTCACCTAGAGCCAGACATCCTGGAATGTGAAGTCAAGTGGGCCTTAGAAAGCATCACTACGAACAAAGCTAGTGGAGGTGATGGAATTCCAGTTGAGCTATTTCAAATCCTAAAAGATGATGCTGTGCAAGTGCTGTACTGAATATGCCAGCAAATTCGGAAAACTCAGCAGTGGCCACAGCACTGGAAAAGGTCAGTTTTCATTCCAATCCCAAAGAAAGGCAATGCCAAAGAATGTTCAAACTACTGCACAATTGCACTCATTTCACATGCTAGCAAAGTAATGCTCAAACTTCTCCAAGCCAAGCTTCAACAATACGTGAACCATGAACTTCCAGATTTTCAAGCTGGATTTAGAAAAGGCAGAGGAACCAGATCAAATTGCCAAGATCTGTTGAATCATCAAAAAAGCAAGAGAGTTCCAGAAAAACATCTATTTCTGCTTTATTGACTATGCCAAAGCCTTGACTATGTGTGGATCACAACAAACTGTGGAAAATTCTTCAAGAGATGGGAATACCAGACCACCTGACCTGTCTCCTGAGAAATCTCTATGCGGGTCAGAAAACAACAGTTAGAACTGGACATAGAACAAAAGACTGGTTCCAAATTGGGAAAGGAGTATGTTGAGGCTGTATATTGTCACCCAGCTTATTTAACTTATATGCAGAGTACCTCATGAGAGACACTGGGCTGGATGAAGCACAAGCTGGAATCAAGACTGCTGGGAGAAATATCAATAACCTCAGATATGCAGATGACACCACCCTTATGGCAGAAAGTGAAGAAGAACTAAAGAGCTTCTTGATGAAAGTGAAAGAGGAGTGTGAAAAAGTTGGCTTAAAATTCAACATTCAGAAAACGAAGATCATGCCATCTGGTCCCATCACTTCATGCAAATAGATGGAGAAGCAATGGAAACAGTGAGAGACTTTATTTTGCGGGGCTCTAAAATCACTGCAGATGGTGACTGCAGCCATGAAATTAAAAGATGCTTGCTCCTTGGAAGAAAAGTTATGACCAACCTAGATAGCATATTGAAAAGCAGAGGCATTACCTTGCCAACCAAGGTCTGTCTAGTCAAGGCTATAGTTTTTCCAGTGGTCATGTATGATGTGAGAGTTGGACTGTGAAGAAAGCTGAGCACTGAAGAACTGATGCTTTTGAACTGTGGTGTTGGAGAAGACTCTTGAGAGTCCCTTGGACTGCAAGGAGATCCAACCAGTCCATCCTAAAGGAAATCAGTCTTAAATATTCATTGGAAGGACTGATGCTGAAGCTGAAATTCCAATACTTTGGCCACCAATGCAAAGAACTGACTCATTGGAAAAGACCCTGATGCTGGGAAAGATTGAAGGCAGGAGGAGAAGGGGATGACAGAGGATGAGACGGTTGGGTGGCATCACCGACTTAATGGACATGAGTTTGGGTAAACTCCGGGAGGTGATGATGGACTAAGGGCCTGGCATGCTGCAGCCATGGGGTTGCAAAGAGTCGGACACGACTGAGCAACTGAACTGAACTGATCTGAGTAGCTGTTTACTGGCCGCTAGATTTGTGGGGCTGCAAAGAGTCAGATATGACTGAGCAACTAAACAACAAAAGAATTTTGTAAATATTACATTTTCAAGTGTCTCTATTTTGTTCCTTCATTTAAAGAATGTTATATAGGCATTAAAGAATGTTTGGCAGGCAGTAAAGTAACTTGCAGACCAATTTGTTTCTTTCAAGGCTGGTTTTCAAACTTATTCAGTTATGTCTGTAATTACCTTTATTCTAGAACTAATTTATCCCTATTACTCAAGTGTGACTCTTCTATGGTCTCCCCTCTAATGCCCTCAATATTTTCTCTACCTTAGTTGGGTAAAACTTGTAGCTTTCCCAGTCTTGTGGAAGCTGTAGAGATTATTTACGCTATAACTTTGCAACAGTTATCGGCCCAACCTTTTGCAGTTTCTCTCTGTGAACCTATGATAGACTGAAGTTGATGTCTATGCCTTTTTCTGAAGTCCTTTTTCTGCAAAGCTCCTTCCTCTCAAGTACTCTTCCCCACCTACTCCAATTGCCTCAGTCCAGTCAAACACTGACCTCTGTCTTCTCCAAGAATCTGCTGTGCTCTGTTTAGGTTCTTCCTACCTGCCCTGTGTTCTGGAAAGTGTCTGTAGCAGAAGACTACTGGTTGTGGGGCTTCCCTCGTTTGCTGTGTTCCTGCCTTTATCACAGGTCTGCACTGCCTCGTGTCCAATGTCTGGAAGCAAAGCAGCTGCTTCGTATAGTTCGTCCTGACTTCTGGTGCTTTGTGGTAGATCAATTCCAGAATCAGTCGCTCCATTGCAACCAGAGTAGAACAATGCTGCCAACCTTTATAAGCTTGCAAGTGAAAACTAAACTAGAACGAATGGGTCTATGATGGAATAGAGCACAGGGGAAGAGATTCAGGTGTAACTATTTAACTTTATATAACTTTGCCAGAAGTATAAGAAATGCTTCATAATTAGAAACATTTTCTTCTCAATTTCAAAATAAAATTCAATAGAAATATTTATTTTTGAGATTTAGAAAAAGCTTTAAATTTAGATACTATACTTCCTCCACAAAATAAAGATTAATCAGGCAGTTTTACAGGTGGCACATGTGGTAAAGAACCCACCTGCCGATGCAGGAGACATAAGAGGCATGGGTTTGATCCCTGAGTTGCGAGAGTCTCCTGGAGGAGGGCATGGCTACTCATTCCAGTATTCTTGCCTGGAGAATCCCATGGATAGAGGGTCCAAAGCTATAATCCATAGCGTCGCAGAGTCAGACATGACTGAAGCAACTTATCACGACACTAATATTGCAGTAGTGTTCATTGGGATCAATGATGATGATGTAGCAATAGCTGCTGCTTCATTATATGGGTGAGGCAGCTGATGGTAATAAAAACATCTACTTAAGCACCTGCAATGAACCAGGCAGGATTCCCAAGTGGCTCAGTGGTTAAGAATCATCTGCCAATGCAGGAGATGCGGGTTTGATCCCTGGGTCAGGAAAATCACCTGGAGGAGGAAATGGCAACCCACTCCAGTATCCTTGCCTGGACAATCCCCTGGACAGAGAAGCATGGAGGGCTGTAGTCCATGGGGTCACAAAGAGTTGGACACGACTGAGCATGCACGCATGCATCCAGTGGACAGGTACTGTGTTAGACTCTTTACATTGATCTTTCTTCTTCCACAGCAGTTCCGCAAGTTAGAAATCACAATCCCCAGAAATTCAAGGTGTGAAGTTAGTTCCTCAAGCTTACAGAAGGGAATAGTCAGTGCTTAAAATACTCAGCAGTAATTTAGTGGCTCGAGCTGGGACACAATCTCAGATCCCTACCAACAGTGCCTCCACCATTATTATGCTGCTCCTGATTCTATCTTCACCTGAGCTTTCCCATCTGGCAAATTAAAGTGAAAAACAGTTAACTCCCTCCCCAGAGAGGCTGTGTTATTATATAGATGTTTTGCATTATTTTGCTTTGAATAACAGCATATGTAAATGTGTTCCTGGAGGTTAAAATTACCCTTATTTTTTAAAACTTGGCCTCTCCCACTGGGGTGAATAGTTGAAAATTATGGGGAAGAAAAGGCAGGCTGGAGAGAATGTTAGTCAGCTTGAAATTGCCTCTCCTCCCTCCATACCCAGCACACATTTCTCTTTAGACAGAACCTGCCATGGCAGAGTAAAGATGAGTAAGTTTTCTATCACCGAGTCCTAGCTGGTTCTGATATCCAGTGTTTAGGGTGGGTTAATCCAGATATTAATCATTGACTCTGCTTCAGGTTGATGTGTCTGGGCAGATGTTGTTGCTGAGCAGAATACAAGTCTCCTATGGAACCTGGAAGACTTTATCACACGTGGGCCCCAGAGAAGTCACAAAGAGATTCGAGCAAACATGGGCACTTCCTGCCTCTAAACATCTACCTCTTGTTGAGGAGTTGGCATGTCCCCTCGACTTCAGCTCTCCCATGGGCCTGGAACTGTTGAGTCCTCCATATCTTAAACTGCCTTTTCTGGCATTTGAATCATCACTTCAATGATGTGATAATATCTGCAAGTTGGGAAAATAAAAGTTGCATTTGTTTAGCCATAATTAATGAAATATTTATGTTGCATGAGACTATGTGATAAAACCTTAGGCTTAGAGTCCTTTTGCTTCTGATTACATTTGGGATTTTTTTTTCTATGACCAGACATTCTGACGCCAGCCCTTTTACACTGAGCAGATGTCATGTAGTAAAAATGGGTGCCAGATGCTGTGAGCCGCAGAAGGGCGATTTGTTTAAGAGCTGGCTCTGACTTTTTTGCATTCAATTACTCTGCAGAACGAACCTTACACAAGCATTTAGGTAACTCAGCTAACTTCAGACACGCATTTTAATAATAGATTTCATCTCTGAATGCATTCTAAGCAACACACTATATAAATGGTGTTTAAGGAATTAATTGATTTCTGCATAATACCTTTTTTTTTTTTTTTTAACATGAAAAGAGAGCTGCAAAGCTCTTGGCAGGGACCCAGAAATGTAATTAACGTGGAGGGCCAAATTTTCAGTTGCCCTTAGGTGCTGCCGCTTCATGCTCACGGCAGGTGCAGGGAAGGGAGGGTGGGGAGGAAGAGAACGGGGGTGGCAGGGAGGAGGGAGAGGCGGCTCTGGGTCATGAAGCGGGAGAAGAAGCTAGGAGTTCAAGTGAGCTCTGTTCCCATTTCAGGTCCCACTCACGTCCCCATCAGAGCGCAGGGGACAGGGACTGTCTCTTCCACCTCTTCCTCCAGCACCTCCTCTGCAGATGAGGAATTCCACCCCCAGCCTTCCTCGCGGTCAAAGGTAACAACACTTGGCAAACCAACGGGGGCCTTGGCTTGTGGGGGCCGTTTTACCATCCTGATTTCAGACCCAATGTGGGCTCCAGCTGCAGCAGTTTCATTAGGAAGATCATGTTTCATTGCATCTGACAGCAACCACTCTTTTTTACCTGGAACACCCTAAGGATTATCTTTATATATATATAAAAGATATATATATATCTTTTATATATATATATATATAACTTTTAGAAGCTTGCCTTTCTCAGAAATGTCAAAATGGGAAGGCGGAAAAAAACAGACGTATTGACTTGAAACCATTTGGTGACTGCAGCTCTTAAAGTGGGTTTAATATGTGATCCAACAAGCAAACCATCGAAAAAAATTACAGCAAGCAGATGCATATTTCCCTGGGGGAAGCACAGCTTCATTTAAGAAGCACTAGAGGCAGAGTGCATGGAAAATGTTATGTTTATTCTAATCAGAAATGCGAAATGAACCATGCAGTTGCATCTAGACTCCGAGGATCCCCACTGACTAGCTGAGTGCCGGCAGGGGGACAGCCGTTCTTCTCTTTGCTTAATGAACATTAGTTTACGGAGCACCCTTTAAACAACTCCCGTACCAATGGATTTAAAAACACAAACGTTGTTGTATGTCTTTAAATGCGTCTGTATGTCACATATGTGGAGACATGCATCCCATGACCAAATCCCACCATTGTTTCCTTTGTCTGCTGGGGCTGGAAGGGCTGAATGGCTGGACCGCGTGTGCTTCCTGGGCGGACAGAGAAGCGGTATACTGCTGCGGCAGTGTTTACTTTCTGGAGCAGTGAGGATCTGAGGAGAAAGAGAGAGAACCAAATTTATTTACTTAAACTCAACTTTTCCATATCTGGCACTAGGAGCTTTGGCGTCATCTCAAGTCACTCAGGGGTTCCAGCTCCCCAAGGCCCAGCTTGGAGCAAGTCAGGAGGGAACTGGGATGTGTGTGTGTGTGAGAGAGAGAGAGAAAGAGAAGAGAGGGAGGGAGGGGGAGAGAGAGGGAGGCGGAGAGAATGAGAATAAGACAATACTGAGAGATTTCTAATTTCTGACTGTGGGTGTGTCTGATTAGTTTGGCACTCAACACAAATGAATCCTGTGTGTTGATTTCTAGGGTTTCCCTACAGGCCCTCTCACCCCCTTGAGTGACCCTGAGTTAATTCTGTATTCAAATGAGGCAGAGACCCCAGCATCAACCATCTTGACACTCATGGGGACCAAAAGAATGGAGTGGCCCAAAGCTCTCAAAACAGCAAGACCATGATAAACTAGGGCAAGCCTTCCAAAAAGCTTTGTGTCTTCCTGGTGACCCAGAACAGAGCCGGTCATCATATAAGCCTGCAGTGGGGGATAGCTGGGCTTCCCAGGTAACGCCTTGGTAAAGAATCCACCTGCCAATGCAGAAGACATGGGTTTGATCCCTGAGTCTGGAAGGTCCCTGGAATAGGAAATGGCAATCCACTCTCAGTATTTTTGCCTAAGAAATTCCATGAACAGAGGAGCCTGGCGGGCTATGGTCCCCGGGGTCGCGAAGAGTCAGATATGACTGAGAAGGCATGTATGTGGTAAAGCTCACTGGTGCTTCTGGCTTCTGACACGGCCCATTCTTCAGGAAGGGAAGCTGGCAAAAAGGCTCCTTCTTTACCACTTCTCAGAGCTCACACTGGAGGAATGGAAGGAGTGTTTTCCCCTCTGGTTTTTAAATCTATTTTGCCCCATACAGATATGTCCCCAACCATGTGGCATAGAGCCCATGTCAGCTCAAGTGAACCTTTACACAGGAAACTGGTATGTGTGTTAGTTGCTCAGTCGTGTTTGACTCTTTGCAACTCATGGACTGTAGTCCACCAGGCTCCTCTGTTCATGGAATTCTTCAGGCAAGAATACTGAGTGGGTTGCCATGCCCTTCTCCAGGACAGGAAACGAGACAAAATAAATACCGTCACCTCTTTGCTCTGCACCCCTCCCCTCAAATTAATGCCTGGATCTGACAGATGGGGACAGGCAGCTTGTCTTCAGCCCTGCCAGATTTCTCTCTTTCTCTGTCCTTTATCTTTTTCTTCCTTAGCCTCTTTGCTTTCCTCTCTGTATCGTCACCACTAGCACTGAGGATGTAAGAAGTGTGCCTGGCGCTTCGTAAGGTTATATGAGTGCTTGTTGATATAGCATCCCTTTTGTTTATGTCATCATCTTAAGAAAAGGCAGCACAAGACTTTCTTTACCCATCTAGGTTCTGCTTTGCTGACTCTTGATAAAGGAGTTGGGCTTTAGCAACTTCGCTGCTGTAAAGTGCTGAGATGGTATGAGGCTGTCAAGGCATCCTCGCTGAAATTGTTTGAATGGTCTTATTTAGGGTGAAAGTCTAATATTTCTATAAAACAGAGGTGCCTGATGTACCTGCACTGTATTGGGCATGGGAAAGACAGAGTAAACTAGATGGACATACGGACACTTGGATTCAGGTTACCTGGGCTTAGCTACTGGTGCTTCCAGTTCCTGATTGTGTCATCTTGGCTAAGTTATTTAACTTCTCTGAGTTCTGATTTCCTTGTCTATTAAAAAAAAAAAACATACTTTGAAGAATAAGTAAGATGATATTTGTGAAGTAATCAGTACAGTGTCTGGCACATAGCACTCAGTACTTGCTGGCATTTATTATGTAGATTAGTATCATGAGAGCTCAAGAGATATTTGTTAAATAAGGGACTGACTCTCCACAGAGATTGGGTTAGCCAATCTCTGGACAACTACCACTGATTTCCACCATGCCCCTCTCCACCCCAGCCTTCTAAGAAAGGTCCTAGCCACTTAAAGTAGGGGTTTCCTCATCCAAATGGCCTAGAACATTTGCAGTGGTTGGCAGTCAATCTAGAAGGTGTCCTAGACTTGTCATGAAGACCTGGATCAAGCTTTGTAAATGCCCCAATTCTGAGTGTTCTGTATTCCACTAGCCCAGGCACACAGAAAAACCAGTGATATTAATGATGTATTTGCACAAAGTGAAGCAGGGAAGGAAAGCAAGCTTCTGCCTTGATAGAGAACATTTCTATCATTGCAGAAAGCTCTGTTGGACATCATTGTTCTAGAAGGTAAACAGTGGTTTGGTTGGAAAGGATAGAGACTGTGACAGTATTTTGTAAGTTTCAACTCCATTTTTCTTAGACATACTTTTCTTCTTGGTTTTTGTAGGAGAGGAAGGCACTTAGAAGAAGAAGGAAGCTGGAAAAAGCAACAAAGCAATTGGTTAAGCAAGAAGAATTGAAAAGACTTCATAAAGCTCAGGTCAGAAAACAAACGAGTGAGTGGGTCTGGGTTGCTGGGGATCTGGTTCTGGAAGCCCTTTGGAAATCTGTATTGAACTGGGGAAGCTGAGCTGGGGAAAGATCAGTCTCTCTTCTCTAAGCACCAGGCTTGTGGCTGTTCTGAAGGCTGTGGTTCAATCCCTGGTGGGACTCCAGGGCCAGAGAGCCCAGGTGTTGAGTTGGCCCACTCCCAGCTGCCTTTCCATCTGCAGGCGTGTGTCCTGCAAAGTGAGCTGGAATGGCAGCCAACACATTGCCTTGGAATCCATCCCAGGCCCTGACTGCCACACTGCAGTGGCCTTCGTTTTGTCCTCTGTGAGGATATAACCTTCTCTCGAATTTCTGACAGTATCTTTGCTGAACTGACAGCTCTTGGGGCTGTCTCTGTTCCAATGTTAGTTGAATGCATAAGCATCTACCATTCTGCTGTAGACTTCCTGGCTTAATTGTTTACTGCAAACATTTTTGCTCAAGTGGATCTACTGACCTGCAAAATGAAGCAGAAAGTCAAGGCATTCCCCCTCTCCCTGAAGACCCCAAACCTAGCCTTGAAGAGGAGTTGAGTTTTTGGACAAAGGGACCTAAATGACCACTTGTGTTAATGCAGTGTACCCTTACATCCCCTTCTCCAGTAACTCACTTTATCCAGTTGTGTAGTCCCATAAGTTGTTTCTGACAAGAAGGAAGTCACTAAATCTAACCTTCTTTACTCTTCTCAGTGGCTGACTTGGAAGCCACCCTCTTCACCTAGCAGTCAGGGAAAATTAAATTCCCTTTGTCCATCCTCACCTTCTGAAACAGGCTTTCTTGAAACATTTCAACTTTTCCTTCTGAGAACAAGATATCTTTATGAAATGGATTGGCAAACTCAACAATTTCTTCTTCTTACATTGGGTTGACCGAAAAGTTCATTCAGGTTTTTCCATGAGATGTTATGGAAAAACCCCAAGAGGTTTTTTTGGCCAACCTGCTATTTCTGCTCCAGACAGTGAAAGTGAAAGTGAAGTCGCTCAGTCATGTCCTACTCTTTGTGACCCCATGGACTGCAGCCTACCAGGCTTCTCAGTCCATGGGATTTTCCAGGCAAGAGTAATAACAGAAGAATCACAGTTGCCTTTTGAGTCCTAATCTGCTAGCATCCATACCTGCCCTGTATTATCTTTGAGATTTTCATTCTTAGTTTCTAAAGAATGATGACCGTATCAATCAGCTTGAGCTGCCATGATGACATACCACAGACTGGGTGGCTTAAACCACAGAAATTTATTCTTTCACAGCTCTGGAGGCTGGATGTCCAAGATCAAGGTGTCTCCAGTGTTGGTTTCCAGTGAGGACTCTCTTCCTGGCTTGCAGACAGCTGCCTTCTTGCTGTGTCTTCACATGGCCTTTTCGTGTGTGTGCATTCAGAGCAAGAGAAAGAAAGAATTCTGGTATCTTTTCCTCTGCATGTAAGGACACCAGTCCTGTTGGATTAGGGCCCACTACTATGACCTCATTTAACCTCACCTACCTCCTTAAGGGCCAAACAGTCACTTTAGGCGTTTGGACATCAATAGGTGAATTTAGTGTGGGGTGGAGACTGCTTAGTCCATAACAATTACATAGCCATAATTACAAAGCAATCAGCCATAAAGTCATTTAAATGTTTCCCTTCCTTTAGCAATGCTACACTCTACCAGCGAGAGACAGATCTATAAAGATATCATTGTTTTTAAAAAAGAGACAGAGAGGAAGAAAGCATAAAATTACAAGTAGTTTTAGTTAGAATTCCCATCTATTTCAGATTTTATGTTTGGGATTTAAACACTCTCAGCTAAGACAAGAAGCCAGGTGGCTGCTGAGTCCCTGCCCCTGCCCTTGCTGGGCCTCTTCACAGATTGGAGGTGCCTCAGCAATTGTAATTTGACTCCAGGGGAGACTTAGAACAAAGTAGAGTTAAGGAGGAAGAAGAGTGAGACAGAGCTAGGAGAAAGTAGGGAAGGAAGAACACACAGGTTATACCTGCCCAAACAGCTGCCACTTCTTTGAAGGTGCCTGGTCCAAAGTCTGTTCTGCCAAGAGATGTGCCTTGTGGCAGCATGTGATTAAAAGCAGAGAAAACTGATGGGGATGAAAAAAATGTATATAGGAAAGGGATTTTTTTCCCCTTAATTTTCCTTCCTAATACACACAAGACAGAAATAGCTAGTGGGGAAACTAAACATGTAAATACAAAGCCCATCATGACCCCAAGCCGTGATAGGTACCTACAGTAGTCTAAGGAGGATATGCCTTAATGAAATAAACATCTCTGTCTGGTCTTAGTAAACTGCTAGTGACAAGCCACAGTACACTTCTGCAGACAGTAAAAAGCCCCATGGTGCAATGAAATAATAGGTTGCCAATTTGTAGCTCAGGACAGGGGCAGGGCAGACTGAGAGAGGAACACCCAGCCCCAGGAGTTGGCTCCCATCTCCTGTTCCAATGTCTTGGGAGGTATCTGCTGGTTCTTCTTGGGAAAATGGATCGTGAGCATACTCTGTGTTTGTCCCCAGAGATCCTGTCCAACTCTGAATATGGCCAGTAGCTCCAGCAGCTGTGCCATGACCATGGTCAGAGGCCAAGGCTCCGAGGAGTCCAGGAGCCATGAGGGCTGCCCACCCAGGCCGGCAGCCTCTGCCTGACAGCATGTCTGTGTGATTGGCCTGGTCAAAAGGGACTATCTCCCTGGGGGCAGATTGAGCTTACACACAGACTCCTTGCTTTATGTTTTCATATTAAAGAAGGGAAATATCAAATTCCAGTTGTTTGGGGAATTCAGAGATTCTTACCCAGTTAACTGAAGAGCTGGCAACCCAAGAGAAAGGGCTTCTTCCTCTTGGAAAGTAGGTGGCAGAACTAGCCCCCTTGTATGACTCCGCATGTGGCAAGCACCTGCATGACACACAATCCTGGCATTGCAGGCCATCCAGAGGCAGTTGGAGGAAGTGGAGGAGCGGCAGAGGGCTTTCGAGATCCAGGGCGTGAGGTTGGAGAAGGCGCTGAGAGGAGAAGCAGGTAGGTATCACTGTGGGCAGATCCGATGCAGTGGGCTCAGGCCTGTGACTATGGTCTGAGAATAGTGTTGGTCTAGCCATCCAGGCAAAGCAGTGAGGCCTTGTCACTCGCTGCGGAGCTATCAACATTGACCTGGGTGCCCAATCTGCAGCTGCTTCCCACTTGCAAAATCAAACTGGTCATCCTGTTTGAAATCCCCAGGACATCGGTTGGCCTGTGGGCCTTGGGTTTCTGGTCTGTTCGGTCTCTCTGCTGCTATGTTCTTGCAATTCAGAGGTTAAGATAAATTCAGGAGAAATAGTTGAGTGTTTTCAAGCAATGTTGGTAGAGATTCAAAGCTGGACTTGGAGTCAAAGTCCTGATTTCTCCCTTTACCACCTGTTTCTCTCTTTATCAGCCTTGAGGCCTTGGATCACTCACGTTCTAAACCTTTATGAACTTTTGTTTTATGCTATAAAATGTGGATAATAGTGGTTTCCTATCTTATAGAGCTAAGATAAAGATTAAAGAAGAAATTATATATATATGTATAGTACTGTGTTAGTCACTCAGTCACGTTCAACTCTTTGCAACCCCGTGGACTGTAGCCCACCAAGCTTCTCTGTCCATGGGATTCTGCAGGCAAGAATACTAGAGTGGGTTGCCATTCCCTTCTCCAGGGGATCTTCCCCAATCAGCACATGCCTGGTACAAGGGAAAGCAATAAATGATATCTATTCTACTGATAGCTTCAGATTCTTAGATGCAAACAGAATTCATCTGGTGAAGGCTTGCCTTGCCTTAGACATGGAGACAATGTTTCTATAACAATAAACACTTTTTCTGCCTTTGAGAAGTGTGTGGTCCACTGAGGGACATAGACACGTAAATAAACAAACCGTAGTACAGGGGGATGAGGGTTGTGATGGGAACACGCATTAGGGTAGAATGAGGACAGAATCACGGGTTCCTAACTGATCTCAATGGAGGTGGGGCGGGGAGGGGAGGTCAGTCAGGCTAATCACCTGGAAGGGATGATCTGATAAGACACGAACCAGAAGAGGAACAGGAGGTAACAAAGGAGGTGAGAAGACTGTTCTGGCAGAGGGAACAGCACCTGCAAAGGCCAAATGTGAAATGCCTTAATGAATGAGGAGCCAGCAGAGGGTTTTGGGTGAGGGATAAAACTGGAAGAAATCTATGTGTTTTTGGAAACCATCCAGCAGTGTGTGGCTAATCAGTTGGAATTAGTGGTGGGCATTGTCTCTTTTTTTATTTAGTTGAATTTTATTACAATGTTGTGTTTGTTTCAGGTATACAACAAAGTGATTCAGTTACACACACACACACATATGTATGAAAGTGTTGGTCGCTCAGTCGTGTCCAACTCTTTGTGACCCCATGGACTGTATGTAGCCCACCAGGCTCCTCTGTCCATGGGATTCTCCAGGCAAGAATACTGGGGTGGGTTGCCATTCCCTTCTCCAGGGGATCTTCCTGACCCAGGGATCAAACCCATGTCTCTTATGTCTTCTGCATTGGAAGGTGGTTCTTTACAATCTGAGCCACCAGAGAAGCCCCCATTTATATGTGTACACACATCCATATACTTGGAGGCATTGTCTCTTTAATTTTCTGATGTGATATCTTTAGCCTTCTGTAGCTTGGATATAAAGCATGAAAAAGCAGATACTGAAAGACATATTTCTGTGTGCAGTCGTGTAAACAATATAGAGAAAGGTTAGGACTTCAATTCTCTTAAAAATTCAGCAGATACAGACTCAGATTTTGTGAGACCTGAAGTTGGGGGCTACTCCCAGAGCCTTAAAAAGGCCCATCCACTTGAGAAGTCCTATGATTTCAACTTCAGTAGCTACATGGTTCAGAGAAGGCGATGGCACCCCACTCCAGTACTCTTGCCTGGAAAATCCCATGGATGGAGGAGCCTGGTGGGCTGCAGTCCATGGAGTCGTGAAGAGTCAGACACGACTAAGCAACTTCACTTTCACTTTTCACTTTCATGCATTGGAGAAGGAAATGGCAACCCACTCCAGTGTTCTTGCCTGGAGAATCCCAGGGATGGGGGAGCCTGGTGGGCTGTCGTCTATGGGGTTGCACAGAGTCGGACACAACTGAAGTGACTTAGCAGCAGCAGCAGCTACGTGGTTAGTGTTTCTCTGGAGATGTCAGGGTCTGACTTACTTTACCCCTCTGTGCCTCAGTCTCTGTGTTTACAAAGCGGGAGTGACGATTGTACCTGTTCCTCAGGTTTATGTTGAGGACCAGTCAAAACAATGTATATGGAAGCCCTGAAACAGTGCCTGGCATAGGAGAGATGGTTAATAAATATTTGTTCCTTTTCTTACAATACTCTGTGCATTTCCTTACAATGAGAACTCAAATCCACCCGTTGGAAGTAGGGTTTTTGACAAAAATGATAACTGTTTGTCACTACTTGGAGTGAGGGTCACAGCCTGCCTCTATAGCTGTTGTCAGGGCTTTTGATACAACGAAATGTTTGGTCATATTCCCAATCAAGAAGGCTTGGCACTTGTCTTTGGGGATCTGCTGACTTCAGTGAGAGACTTAGAAATGAAAAGGATAAACCAGCAAAGCTAGGACATGTTTTGGTTTTCTGGGGAGGCAGTATGGCATGGTGGAGTAGGTAAAATCATAAGCATCAAAGAGCCCCGTGTTCAAATTCTGTTCCACTGCATTTAGGCTGTGTGGTTTTAGGAGAATCACTTAATCTTTCTGGCCTCAGGTTCCTTGGAGTAAAAAATGGGGCTAATAATCCTCACATTACTAGATCATTTTGAGAATTACGGGCATTGGTGGGCCAGTAGTCTCCCAAGAGTGCCCACCACATTGTAGGCATTCAATAAATGGCTACCTGATATTACTTTATGAAATATTATTAAATATCCTGCACTTTTAAAAGACCTGAGTCTCTGATCTTTATTGCTTGAAATTTAAAGTCTAGAAACCAAATTTTTAAAGCTCCTGAAAAATCTCCCTCCCTGTAAAGAAAGGCTATTTTGAGTTATCAGCTAGAGAAACTCAGCCAGCTCACGGTGTTCTCAAAGGTAGTATTTCGCCGGCCAGAAGATGGATTCTGTTCATTCCCTTTATATCCTTGGTAATTTAATTTCCCTGTTAAGTTTATGGGCTTTTTTCTCCTTGATTGTCCTTGTGTGGGTGACAGATGCAGATCAACAAGGGGCTGGAGACGGGAAGAGTCAAGTCACAGCAGCCCCAGAGGAGACCGAGCAGAAGATGTGCGAACCAGGCATTGAAATTAATACACTCTAACTTGTAATAACATTTGTGCAATAATAATATTCCTGTGCAGTTTAATATTCCACTCAGCCCCTTTAAGAGATTGCCCTGGTGCTTAATGAATGACCGATGCTTATTAGGTTAAGTTGTATTTGAGCTGGCCTGGGCTGCTCTGGTTCAAGTGATTGGGAATTATTTAATAGGTATTATTAGGATAATTAGAAAATAATCACAGTTAGACAATAATATTGAGCTATAAAGGTTGTGAATAACCAAATTTAGAGACAGGCCTGAAAACATGAGTTGTCTGCGACAGTTATGCAAGTCTCCTCCGATAGTGATGTGCACCAGCCTGAAAGGGTCTTTTGTTCCTAGGAGTTATTCATTAGGCGGGCATTGAATTAGAGGAACATGCGGGGGTGCAGGACAGAGGGCAATGATGGCTGATGAGCAAAATAAGCCTTTGATGAGCTTCTAATTGTCGTGACAACAATTCCTGCTTTCTCTTTTTCCAACAGTCAGAAATAAGCTCTCCCACCCCAGGAAGGGTTTTTCCCCATTTTGTCAAGGCAAGGGAAACAAAGAAAAACAAAAATCCACCCCAGATAACAAGTCATTATGTTCTGTAAGGTGTGTTTGTGAGTGTGTGTGTGTGTGTGTGTGTGATGTCCTTGACAAAGGGATTGGGTTGTCCTGATGGTTCTAGCTGCCCAGAGTAAAGGACCATGATGTGCAATGACCTGATTGCCCTGAGCTTCACTTTCTATGAAGAGGTCAAGTTGAGCTTTGCAGCTGCTTAGACTTTTTGGTCAAATGCTATTACCTACTGGTTTGTTGATTGCCAACGTGGTGGTCAGTGTTATGTGCCAAGGTGGCGGGACACCCCAGTTTAGCAGGAGACCACCATTCAAATTTAGGCAAAGTAAATAACAGAATCTCTGCTTTCTTTCAGTACCTGGAAACAGGTAAAATCTGGTGAAAACTGAGATCGGGAGCGTATGGGAATTATTCCTCCCCGATAGCTTTACCAGCTTTGAGGAAGGCTTACCAGTTGGTTGCCTGCGTTGAGCTTCTTGTTTCTTTTTCCTTGGAGTCAGATGGCTTTTCCTTCACACGGATAAGGGGTTTACAAAGAACCTGTCTGAGGTTTACAAAGAACCTGGATGCCTGAGGCTGCCAGCAGGTGGCAGCAGGAGCATACACGACAAGAGAAATTGCAATAACCCTCAGGCCGAAAGAGGGAAGTAGTTTGGCTTCCACTCTGTGGTTTCTATCTTGATTGCCACTGAGGAACAGAAGGAATAATAATTTCTTGGATAAAGAAACAGCAAGGTGTCCTGCAAAGAACACAGACAGTAGAGTCAGACACTCCTGATTTTGAATCTTGATGCCATTCATGGCAAAGATGCTGAAGCTGGTAGCCTAGCAACCGAGGAATTTGGATGGGTTTGCCACACTCCATGTGCTGAAAGTAAACAGTGAGATTCAGTGCATCAGAGCAAGGGAGTTTTTACTCACAGCGCAGCAAATGGCAAGAGCAGCAGCGTGGTACAAGTTGCCCTGTATCTAAGTGCTGGGGTGTGGCCGGATAGACCCAGATGGCAGCTGTGCACAGAGGGGATTGTACCACAGCAGAGGAACTCAGCAGCATCTGTAGCAAGCAGTCAACAAGCCAGCCCATTTCCCAGGAAGCAAGTAATCTACTTGACTGGTTGCAGAAGTGGCTCGGGATCATAGGATGGTCAGTCCTTGCTGTTTTGCACACTCAGCAAAGACATGCAGGAATGCTCAAGGTTTATGGCAGACTGCCTCTCTCAACAAATGGCAATAATCCACTTATTATGTAGTCACCTCTATTTCCAGCCTCAGTAGCTACCTAGTCGAGCAGTGGCCTTATTACAGAAATGGACCCAGTGAGGGCCAGACAGACAAAGATTCTCTTCCTAAAGAAGCCTTGGGTCCTCTCTCCATCGTGTGGATCCTCGGGTCACTGAGTTATGTGCTTCAGAGTTATGTGCTCTAGACAATTGCTTTACACAAAAAAATTGCCCATGACAGCAGTAAGAAATATGTTTTATATCACAAGTTATTAGTATATATAAATATATAATCGAATACAATGTTTCAAGAGATAATTTTAAACTTTACTACTTATAAAAGACCAATATTTTTTATTCTGTCTCATTTTCTAGTGCTTGTTATGACCCACAAAGTTAATTTTACATCCCTCAGCTTTAAAAAACACTATTACAGTGATTTTACTTGAAAAAAAATTTTTAATTAAATACCCAAGTGACTGCCTCTGCCAAGAGTACAGAACATGGTTCCTAAAACGTATGGAACAGCAGAATGGTGGAATATATACTGAAAAGCCCATTAACTACAACAAGACATTTTTGAAGATGTTGCTAGACTTTTAAGTGAGAGAAGTCTCTCAGGGCCAAGAAAGAGAGGGAAAAGAATAAACATCTGCTAAAACCTATGTGTTCCAGGAAGGAAGCAAACACAGAAATAGTAATCCAGGGTTGCTTCAAGTCTAACAAGAAGTAGAGGAGCTAACCTTGGGATTCCCATGTTAAGCCAGGTCTCTAGAACTCTAAGACCAGTTGTAGATTCTGTATCAAAGAGACCATGCTTCAGGTTAGGCTCTCAGGATTCAGACAGATTAAATTCAGTAAACTATGACCTTATAATAATTTTTTAAATCACCCGAAACACAAAGAAGTGAGCCACTCAGAATGAGATTCAAGCCAAATCAACAAATTACCTACAAACAAAATTCTAGCAAATATGCTTTAATCAGGAAAAAAAAAGATAAACCTAAGAGGCTGCTCTGAAATATTCAAGAAGAAATGGTGAATGCAAAAAATAATAAACACGTAAGTAAAACATTGTCAATATAAAATAGCATGGGTTTTTTTTTTTCCAAAGACAGAACTAAAATACTGGACTAAAATGGACAGGAGTTGGGAGTTGAATGATTAGAAGTAAAGCATTCCAGGGTCCTTCTGTTGTTTAAAAGGATAGACTTTGTTAGAATATTTAAGAATATCAGGATGGGGAGCACGTGTATACCTGAAATTTTTTTAATTTTAAAAAAAAAAAAGAATAATGAATTGATGCTTTTGAACTGTGGTGTTGGAGAAAACTCTTGAGAGTCCCTTGGACTGCAAGGAGATCCAACCAGTCCATCCTAAAGGAAATCAGTCCTTAACATTCATTGGAAAGACTGATGTTGAAGCTGAAACTTTCATACTTTGGCCATCTGATGCGAAGAGCTGACTCATTGGAAAAGACCCTGATGCTGGGAAAGATTGAAGGTACAAGGGGAAGGGGATGACAGAGAGTGAGATGGTTGGATGGCATCACCAACTCAATGGACATGAATTTGAGTAAACTCCGGGAGTTGGTGATGGACAGTGAGGCCTGGTGTGCTGCAGTCCATGGAGTCGCTACGAGTCAGACATGACTGAACAACTGAAATGAACTGAGCTGAGGATATTTTAAAATGCCTATTTAGATTTTAACTATAATTATGAAAAGAATAGGAAAAAATGTATAACTTCAAATCAACTAGGGGAAACAGAGGGAGAAGAAATAAGAAAAAATAATCAACTAAACCAAACCCCCAATTCAATTCTAAACAGAAATTTTTAAGCATTTTTAAAAAGATAAAAAGCACAAAGATGATAGAAAACAAGTCTAAATATCTCAATAATTGTGGTGAAAGTCAATGATCAAAACAAGAGCCATTTATATGCTCTTTAGTAGACATGTATAAAGCATAAATAAGTGAAAGGATTAATGTAAAAAAGAAAAATGGCAAGTATATACTAGCTAAATAAGACAAATAAAGCTAGGGCAAATGGATCAAACCCACGTCTCTTATATCTCCTGTATTGGCAGGCAGGTTCTTTACCACTAGTGCCTCCTGGGAAGCCCAGATAATTAATTTTTAGTAACAAAACTATGATTAGCAATAAACAGTGTCACTACATAATTTTAAAATGACCAACTCACCAAGAAGATTATGACAGTTTAAAATGTTGAACCTATAGCAGCCTCAAAATATATAAAACAAAAAATGACAAAACTTCAAGGAGAAATTTCTATCATCATGGCAGGAGGTTTTACTATATCTCTCCGTTAATGAGAGGCAAACAGACAAAACATTACTATAAGTTTGAACATTGCAGTTAATAACTTTAATAAGGAAAGAAAGTGAAGTCACTCAGTCATGTCCGACTCTTTGTGACCCCCATGGAGTGTAGCCCACTAGGCTCCTCCATCCATGGAATTTTCTAGGCAAGAGTACTGGAGTGGGTTGCCATTTCCAATGGACATGTATAAAACCCTGCACCCTCAAATTAGAGGATGTGTGTTCTTTTCAAGTTTATATGATGATTTATAAAAATTGACCATGTTGGTTCATAAAGTAAATCTCAGAGAATCTATATTATACAGGCCACATTCTACACTACAATGTAACTAACTTAGAGATCAATAACCAAAGGGTATTTTTTTAAATCATGCATTTGGAAAGTAAAAATATACATTTCTCTTGGGTCAAAAAAATAAAAAATATATTTTAAAAAATACTTTGAAATTTAAAATATAGTAAATATGAAAAGGAAAACAATAGATCAAAACTCATGGGATGCAGTGAAAATTGTTCTTAGAGGTATCGCCTTAAATACTTTTATTAGAAAGGAAGAAAGGCTTAAATCTACGAGCTAAGTGTCCAACTTCACTTAGAAAATGAAGAACAATATAAACCTAAAGAAAGAAGATAATAAATATAAGAGCAAATGTTAATGAAACAGAGAATAAAGATAAAATAGGGTCAAATAAACCAAATGATTGTTCACTGAAAAAGTTAAAAGACTAAAGGCAGTCCTTTAAATTGATTTTTAAAAATAAAAAAGAAGAAATAAATAACAAGTGAAAGAGGCAGACATAACCATAGATATAGCAAAGATTCAAAAAGATAAAAGAATATAATTAACATTTAATTCAATGCATTTTAAAATTTGACAATCTAAGGGTGACTTAACAATCTTCATATTACCGAATTAAAGAGAAAACCATATGATTTCTCAATAGAAGAAGAAAATATAATTTGACAAAGTTCAACATTCATTTAGGATAAAAACTTTTAGCAAAAAAAGAACTTTTTATTTTGCCTTCTTGGAGCTTAAAATTTTTTTTATTATGTAAGTTTCACTGTATAGCGTGACAATTTGATGTCTGTATACACTAGAGAGTGGTCACCTCCACAAATCTAGTTACCATCTATCATCAAACAGGTGACCCCTTTTTCCCCATTTCATCCACCCCCTACTCCTTCCTTTCAGGTAATCACTGCTCTGATCTCTGTATCTATGACTTTGTTTTTGTTTTATTTTGTTTGTTAGATTCCATATATGAGTGAAATCCTATGGTATTTATTTTTCTCTGTGTGACTTCTCTTAGCATAGTACCTTCAAGGTCCATTCGTGTTGTCAAATGACAGGATTTCACTGTTTTTTAATGGCTAATATTTTGTATATATACCACATTTTTAAAATCCATTCATCAATTAGTGGACACAGGTTGTTTCCACATCTTGCTATTATAAGTAATGCTGCAATGAGCATAGGGCTTCGTATGTCTCTTCAAATTGGTGTTTTTGTGTTCTTAGAAGTGAAATTGCTGAGTCAGAACTTTCTGAATTTGAAACATATCTTCCAAAACCCTGTAGCAAACAGCATTGTTTAATGGTAAAATAGTAGAAGCATTTCTTTTAAAATCAGTAACAGGAGAGGATGCTTGCCATCACCTCTTCTATTCAACATTGCACAGGAGACCAGCCAGTCCAGTAAGACAGAGATAAAATGGCACAAGCTTTGGGAAGGAAGAAACAAATTTTTGTCATTTCCAGATGATAGAATTAACCACATTGAAACCCAAAAGAATGTACAGATGATTTTTTTTAAATAATAAGAGTCTATATCATGTGATTGGAAATAAGATCAAAATAGAAAAATCAATTGCATTTCCATATCTCAGCATTGGTTTCTGGAAAATGAAATAACAAAGAAGATATCATTTATATTAGCATAAAAACACAATGTGCCTAGGAATAAATCTAAGAAAAAATATGCACATCCTTTATGGAGCCAATTTGAATACTTCACTGAGAGCCATCAACACACCCAAATATAATCTCACATATATGAAAACTTGATATAAGCCAGCAGTAGCATTGCAACTCACAGGAGATCAGTGATTCTGGGACAACTGGCTTTCCGTACAGGAAAAAAATGAAGTTGAACCTTATCTTAAACCATATAATCAATGTCATAAAAATTAAAGACTTTAATTTGAAATGTTAAGAATCTCTTAGACTTCAAGTTGGTAGTCTATAGACATCATAAAGGAAAGGAAAAAAATAAGCCACTAATTTGGAAAATAAAATTTGCGATAAATATAACCAGAAAAGAAAACCTACTAATTTGGAAAATGTATTTGTAACAAATATAACAAATATTCAGTATTCCAGAATATGTAAAGAACTCTTACAAATCAATAAGAGATTAACAACTCCATATAAAAATAGGCAAATGGTATAAATATACATTTCACAAAAGAATAGTAATAGTTTTACTCAGTTGTGTCCAACTCTTTGTGACCCCTCTGACTGTAGCCTGCCAGGGTCCTCTGTCCATGGAATTCTCCAGCAAGGATACTGAAGTGGGTTGCTATTCCCTTCTCCATAGGATCTTTCCAATACAGGGATCGAACCCGGGTCTCCTGCATTGCAGGCAGATTCTTTACCATCTGAGCCACCAGGGAAGTCCTAGGTCTCACAGAAGAATATTCATTAGTAATTAGGAAAATGCAAATTTATATTACTATAAATTTACACTATTATACTATTATATATTATACATATATATAATATATATATTATATTATATATTATACAAATTTATACTATTATATTTTCAAAAGCTTATAAAATCTGATAATACTAAGTATTTGGCAAGGGTAAGGAATAAAGGGAGCTTTTATTCAATGTTAGTGGGAGTATGAAAAGTGAAAGTGAAGTCACTCAGTCACATCCGGCTCTGTTGTGACGCCTTGGACTGTGGCCTATCAGGCTCCTCCGTCCATGGGATTTTCCAGGCAAGAGTACTGGAGTGGGTTGCCATTTCCTTCTCCAGGGGATCTTCCTGACCCAGGGATTGAACTCAGGTCTCTCGCATTGTAGGCAGACACTTTACCCTCTGAGCCACCAGGGGAAGACAGTGGGAATATAAACAGCCACAAATCTTTGGAAAACAATTTGACTTTATGCTGAAAGCTGAATATTTGCATACCTACTACTCAAGAATTTCATTCCTAATTATATATTCCAGAGAAACTCATACCCACATGAACCAGAAGATATATACAGCAATGTTCACGGTAGCATCATCCACAGTAGCAAACTACTACCAACAACCTAGCTATCCATTAACAGAAAAATGGATAAACTGTAGTACAGTTAACTGTGGCACATACAACTGAATATTATAAATACAGTGGTGAAAATGAGCAGCATAGAGGCATTTTAGAAGCATATAGAAAGAATTTAAAATAAGCAAGTTGTAGAAGACTACATATATTATGATATCATTTCAGTAAAATTCAAAAGCAAGAAAAACTTCATTTATGGTGACTAGATAGGTAGCTAAAAGCAAAATAAAAACAAAAAGCTGTTTAATAAAGGAAGGGCTAGAATTTATGGTTTTCAGCTGCAGTCCCTGACTCCCAGAATGGAATCATGACCTACTTTCCAGTATCCAGTTTTTGTCAAGACTGAATCAGACCAGACCCCCAGTGTAGCATTCTGGATTACCACCACCATGTGTAAGGAGCTGTGGGAAGTCAAGTACCCAGAGTGCTGGGTACAGGAGGCCTGGCTAGAGATGAAATGAAATAGGCCCATGGATGTGCACAGGAGCTAAGAGCGACCAGAGGCCAGAGAGCCAGAGGCAGGGGCTGAAACCCACCATGTGAGGGAAATCCCACTGCTACCAAGGATTCTGGCTGTGATTACTCTAATGCCCTTTCGTGCTCCAGATCATCACTGAGGATGTCAAGGGCATTGACAGAATTGCAGGAAAAACCAAAGTAGAACTTCTCATAGGTTCTGAGGAGGTGGGAAATCACATCTAAAGATTTAGATAGTTGTGAATCAGAGAGGAACACAAGACCCAACTTGGAAAAACCACACCCCAATACACAGAGGAGCATTCAGCATTACCGACAAAAGGAAATGGTTAACAAGCCATGACTTTAAAGAGTAGATTGTTCATTTAGTCTGTTATTCTCCACTGAGAAAAAGTTCTGGATGTTAAGTACCAGTCCCTCTATTGTAAGCAGGGACTAAATGCTGTCAGGCTAGGTGATTTAAACTCAATTGTGTATATGTTTGTGGGGGGGTGGTGGGGAGGGGAGTATTGAATTTCAGTAGGGAGTGACAAATTTTGCTTTGTGTTTTTGAGAGCTTACTAGGGACAAGAGGGTCAACTTATATGACCCCATTAGTAAAAAGCTGTTTTATATTGAGTTTTGATGACTTTAATTTGCCTAACAAGAGGATCCTTGCATCTTGTCTAGGAGAAAGCATGTTACGAGGGCACAGGGACAAAGGAAGAACCAGTGCATGGTGGCCACAGCAGGGGTGGCATTCACAGCCAGAGGCTGCTCACCTTCGGGTTGCGCCATTCTAGCTGCATCCTGGTTCCCAGGTGCAGGAGTCACATCCCTGTCCTGGAAGGGTGTGCGGTTCACCAGCAGCCATGAGACCAGCTGGAGGTGTGGCTGAGCTCACAGTCTGTGTAGGCAGTCTCTAGGCTTCCCCCCAAGCAAGTGTTGATGATCCAGCCGTATGATCTCCCTGTTTATGTGGAGACAAATATATATATATATATATATATATATATATATATATATATATAATTATTATTTAAGTGCTTTTATTAATCTCAAGGGAAGTTACCCGATAAAGTTTAGCTACAGGTAATCAAGTCAGGGATTACACTCTAGCTGAGTTTTAGAGATATACAGCAAATAGTCCACACAGAAACATAGAACTGGACGCTGGAAGAAGCACCAGCACAGTAGTAATAATGGAACGATTTACTGAATGTTTACTATGTCCAAGCACCATGGTCAACATTTTACATGCATCTTGTCATTTCATCCCCATAACCAATTTATGAGACGGAAACTGTGATCACTGCATTCTTCTCTTTTGTTTTTGGCTGCATAAGCAGCATGTGGGCTCTTAGTTCCCCAATCTTAGATCAAACCCATGACCCCTGTAGTGGCAGTCTTAACCACTGGACCGCCAGGCAGGTCCCCACCCCCATTTTTCAAGGGAGGAGACTGAGGCAGAAAGAGGTGAGGTTACTTGGCCAAGGTCACACATTGTAAGTGGGAGAGACAGGTCTGATCGATCTCAAAGCCCACTCCCTCTGCCTCTTCACTCTACTACATCTACAGTGAGGAGCAATGCTCTTCGAGACTTCATTAGGACCTACAGAGAAGCTCTCTGGTGGGTAGTGAGGTGATGGAAATCTCAGTGCATTGTTTGGGTTGAGAGCAAGGCAAGCCTGGGCTAGGCACCATCTGCCTGTACCCAATGTCTTGGGAAAGCAGATTCCCTAGAAATCTGCACTTGATTCCATGTTCAAAGATCCTCAAAAGTAATTTTGACTACTGAGGAAAGGAAGAGTCTAAGAATAAACTGTAGGCTATAAAATTGCAAATTATTCCACTCAAGAAAGTAAATTAAACTGATTGATTCAGTTCAATCTGTGTTTGTTGAATACAGCATCAATAGAAATCAATGAGGCTGCACAACTCTCAGAGGGACCACATTTTAGAAAGACTGAAGAAGGGACATAAATGCAGGGTAAAAGTCTGGCTTGAACCTGTAGGTAGAGTGTAGCAAAGAGGCTGAATCTGAAAAACAACAACAAAAAACACTCTCAAGACAGAACAGTGCTGTTTCTTTTGGATTGAGAACAAGGCAAGGACAGCCCCAGAGCTGAGACAGATGGTTTAATGTTACATGACTGGGGAGGGGCAGGGTTTTCTTCTCTCAGCCTTTCTGTTTTCTTAATCAAGGAAAATGGCCCTCAATCTAGAAATGTTAAGCAAGTATCTAGATGAGGAAATTAAACCTGGATAGGTGAGAGAAATGGGAGAGCAAAGAATTCAGGTTTCTCAGCCGTGGTGAAAGATGATACATTCACAATAGAGTATGTCTTCGATGTGACCTTACTCAATCAGAATTTGCTTATTGACCGAATTAACCCCCTGGTGTTGAAATAACTTGCAGAAATGACCCCAGTCTTTGAAAACTCAGGGAAAATTCCAGAACCAAAGGACTAGAAATGGGTATATTTTCTAGTTTCATATGAGAAAGAAACATGAGTTCTGATCTTTGTCAAAATTCTAGAAAGAATTATTAAAGAAACTGTGGATATTGAGACAGAAATTTAGGAACCACAGGCGTTTACTTCGACGCTGTGGAAAATAAATGTCATTTCCTCTTCTGGGTGGCGTTTTGAGGTTTGTCATGCCAATGGGCACAACAGGCTTTGTGAAAGTTGATTTTGGAAAATTGTTTTGTTATTAATATTAAAGTTTTTAATAAGATCCTAGTGGACAAGGTATAGAAATGGGGGCTGGATGATACTAGTTAGGTGCCATGCATTTAAAATTTGTAGGACAGTCTTGCCCAAAGGGTAAGAAAGGTCCCTGCAGGGCTAGATGGCTCTGCTCTTGGTCCAGTTCCATCTGATGTTTCATTTCTCAATATCACATGAAGATGCAAGATGCCCTATTTACCAATTCACAGAAATCCCAAACGAGGAGAAATGTGTCAGGTGAATAAAATATCCCAAAGATTCCCCCTTAATGGAACAAAATAAGATGATATTTAACAAGGCACAAGTAAGTCTTGAATTACTTTTAGAAGATCAGTTGCACAAGTTGAATATGAAGTCCTCAGACTTCACCACTCCTGGTGTGGGAAGACAAGATTCAATTGTGAGTTAGGAAGAGCCAGGTGAAGACACTGCTGCTGGAAGGACTCCTGCAATTCCAGGGCTCAAGGTGAAGATGTAAGCGTGTCTCTCCATTCTGGCCTGTTGATATTTTGTTTGATTCTGGACTCTCCTTAAGATATGTTCTGGGAAATTAGAAGGCAAATAGAGGTGGACAGCTCTTTTATGATAAAATGATAAATGACCTAGAGGTACTGACTCTGAAATAAGAAAACTACAGTGGATCATGAGATCCGTCTTCAAATATCTGAATGTCTTTCGCGTAAAATACAGAGTTATGCGTTCTCTATTTGCCTCCAGAGGGCAAAATTGGACTCAGTGGCGAGTAGCCAACCCATTGACGAGCAATAGAAGTTTTCAGTACTTGAGAGTACACAGCTCTGCAGTGGGCTACTTGGACAGCAGGGCATTCCACCATCCACGTGGTGGATGTAGAGGCTGGAGCGGAGGGTGGGAGAGGAAATTCCTTTGTGCCTCAATGGCTGGGAGAGATGACTCCTAAGTGATCTTCCATCATGTACATTACATGATTTGAATAATGACCATTACTATTTATTGAGTTTATACTCAGTGCCAGGGCTGGGTTAAGGTCTTTGAATGCACAATCCCATTGTATCTTTAAACAGATGAGGAGACTGAGGCTCAGGGAGGCTGTTAAGAACTCAAGCCCCCACAGTGACAGGTCAAAGAATGGAAGTTTGATCCTAAATCTGAATTTAAAGTATATGTTTTTAACATCTATGTCATATATATGATCTGCAGTCTATAAATTTCATTCTTCCATTCAGCAACTAATGCCCTGGAATGCCTTGTTCTTCATCTCCTCCTGCCCCTGGAAAACTCCCACTCATCCACTTAGACTGAGCTCACCTGCTGTCTCCTCTCTGAGGTTTCCCCACTTCCTCCATATAAGATGAATCACTTCCCTCCTGTGTTGCATGGCAGGGGGCACATTGTATCCCGTTTGGCTGTGTGGTGTTGGTTTCCCCACTGGATTGCAAGGTCCCAGTTTCCTGGATAGCTGGAGCCAGTGCTTATCCATCCCTGGCCCTCAGCACCACCAACAGTGCTCAGAAGACGTTGGTATTCAACAGGTTTATAAGTTCTTTTATTCATTCATTCATTCAAGAAACCTAAGAAAGAATAACACTTATTTCTCTTTCCCTTTTAATCCTTCCTGCACCAACTCTAGGTATCATTCTCCTGCTCAACCACCTTTAGTGTCCCTTTGTATTTACAGCATAAAGTGCAAAAGCCTTAGCACGGCGTTCAGGGGCCTCTGTGATGAGATGGTCATACACTTTGAGGTCTCATGGGCTACCTTCTATGTCTCCTTAGCCCTTCCTGATCTCTGTCGCCACCATCTTCTACCCTCTTGTCTTTGCTCATATTGTTTCCTCTTATTGAACTGTTCTCTCCCACCCTCAGTGTTTCCTCTCAAAGTGTTATCCTTTCTTCAATACCCCAGTTCAAACATCACCTCCCCTGGGAAGCCCAGCCTCATATCCTGACCAGAAAACCCCTCCCTGCTGTGTATTCCCAGAGGCCTTTTTTTGTTGTAGCGACAGTTTTCTGATATTCTATTTTATTCTAGCTTTTTGGTCTATCTGATACAAAAGATTATCTAACAATACCCTTTTCAGCAGATACCATGCCTTGCTGCTGCTGCTGCTGCTAAGTCGCTTCAGTCATGTCCGACTCTGTGCAACCCCATAGACGGCAGCCCACCAGGCTCCCCTGTCCCTGGGATTCTTCAGGCAAAAACACCAGAGTGGGTGGCCATTTCCTTCTCCAATGAATGAAAGTGAAAAGTGAAAGTGAAGTCGCTCAGTCATGTCTGACTCTTAGAGACCCCATGGACTGCAGCCTACCAGGCTCCTCCATCCATGGGATTTTCCAGGCAAGAGTACTGGAGTAGGGTGCCATTGCCTTCTCTAATACCATGCCTTACTATCTCTAAAATTCTGGCGATAAATAGCATTATCTATCACTGTATCCCCAGTACCTAAGGCAATACCCGACTCCTATTCTGTAAACAGGTGTTATTGAATGAATTAATTAATTAATCAGAAGTCAAGTTCTGCATTGTAGCACCAGTTTGTACATTAACTAAATATATAATTTGGGACATTGCGCATCAATCACTCTGGACCCCAGTTTCCATATCAATAAAAGAGTGATCAAGGAGACAGGGAGAAAGAGAACTCATTTTTATGGATGACTTTGCAATGTGCTAGGGGCTTTATTTACTTTATGGGGCTGTGAGAGGAATGGAGGGAGTAATGAGGGGAGAGGGGTATACAGGCAGAGAAGAGTATGAGCTTAGGATAAGTCTCTCCTGAACTCAAGCCCTGGCTCTGCCACTTACTAACTCTGAGCTTGAGTAAGTTATTCTAATCTTTCAAACTTCTGTTTCTTCAGCCATCAAGTGGTGATAACAAGGGAACCTACTGGTGAGTTTATTGCGAGGATTCAGTGAGGTATTGCATATAAGGTACTTAGCCCATTGGCTGGCATGTAACCCTGCGTTATCAATAGCAGCTCTTTATTATGATTCTATTACCTGTGTGCCTTCTTGTTTAGTTTATCCCATGAAGAAGCAGAGGTTCTAAGAGGTTAAACCACTTGCCCAAGGTCACACACATTTTCCGACTGCCCTGTTTTCCTCTCTACCTTTGGGACAGAGGATGAGATGGTTGGATGGCATCACTGACTCAATGGATGACTCTGAGCAAACTCCAGGAGATAGTGAAGGACAAGGGAAGCATGGCATGCTGCAGTTCCTAGGGTCGCAAAGAGTCAGACACGACTTAGCAACTGAACAACAAACAACAGCAATGAGACTTACCAAGTTAAATCCTTGGAGAATGGCCGTGAGCTTTGCAACACAGCTTGTGTTCCCATTTCAGGGTGAGATACTAGAAAGCCACTGATGTTACTACTTCTCAAACATTCCTAAATTTTAACATTTTATTATCTAAACATTTAGCATCTAACACTGAATATCTAAAAGCAATGTGAATTTTATCATGATAATTCTTCTGTTTAATAAAGGAATAAAGGTCATAATCTAAGTTATAAGTGTATATGGATAAAACTTTTTCCCTATGAGACTCAAAGCTAATAACTTTTCCCCTCTAATCATTTGGCTTTTCTTTGTGCAAAAAACCCAAAATGCCAGTTACCACTCTTCTATAACCAAATGGTATGTGAACTTTCCTGCCCCACAGCCAACCTGGGCACTCAGTAGGCATTCGATTCAGAAGAAAAGGAGATAGTAACCAGCAGGGTTATTAGGGCTTTCTTTGGTGGTGGATATGATATACAAATGTATAGAAATTTTATGGAAGACACTCATATATTCAGAGGAGGGTCATTAGTGTGGCAGGCCATTGTCAAGGGTATACGAACCTTCGAACTGGAGTATTCACGCCCTAAATGTCCAAGGGGACCGCCCCTAGAGCATGCGCAGGTGTGTTTTATTTGTTATGCCCATGACCTTGAGGCTTCAACAGGCCATCAGGGGGCTGCCACCTGCAGAGCCCTTTTTGCTACAAACATGGCCCCGTAAAGTAGCTTCAAAGCAGTTTGATCATGGGAAGAGAAATGCCAATCTAACCCATTTGCCATTGATTTCTTAAGCAGATTCAGGCACACAGGATGAAGCACAGCTTTTGCAGGAATGGCTTAAGCTGGTTCTGGAGAAGAATAAATTAATGCGATATGAGTCAGAGCTCCTGATCATGTAAGTAAGGCAACACGGATAACAGTGAGACCTAAAAGCAAGCAGGGGAGGGAGGGTGGCAGTGGGGTGGCCCACCCTCCTCGGTTGAAGTCCCAGGATTTTTCTCCTTGTGCATACAGAATTGTGATTGAGACAAATTGGGATTTGAGGTCTTGCATATCATGCTGGCATTAGTACAGAGAATCTTCAGTTGTCTGTTCTCTGCTGTGGAGTCCTATGGCTAAAATGATTTCAGGTAATAGGTCTGGGCTGGAGGGCATGTGGATAAGGCACTTGCAGTCCATTCCTGCCCCCCAGGGCAGAGGAGACCCACCTGCAGTCACACATCTGCAATGGGGTAGCATATGTCTGGCCTCTGAGTGTGAACAATGGGAAGGGCTTCCTTACCACTCCTTGTGGCATTAATGGATTGAAGGTGGAGATCTGTCTGGCTGTCCTCTGGATAAGAGGCTGCAGTCTGGCTGGGAGATCAGAAAGTAGAGATGGATCTCACTGCACTCTGAGAAAGTTGAAGGTCACTTTACCTGTCACCATCCTGGAGGGAAAGAAAGTGACATTTAGTATAAACTGACTAAGCACCAGGTTGTACAGGGTGCTTTCACTTATGCTGACCCATTTCATTTTCACCCAACCCTGGGAAATAATTTGGGGAGTCTTAAAGGGGTCTAATAAATTCTATTCCTTGTCTCTGCCTGGATTCTGAACTGGGTAAGAAATAAGACTACTGGGTCAACAGATGGAACATTAAACTAAGGCATTTATTACTGATCATAGCTAGCATGGCTAAATATGAGAGTCCAAGAAAGCTTGCTAATTATATTCATATCCTAGGGCTGGACTAACATGTTACCACAAACAGGATGGCTTACAGTAATAGAGAGGTATTCTCTCACAGTTCTGGAAGACTGAAGCTGAGGTGTTAGGGGGGGCCAGGCTCTGGGGGAGAATCCTGCCTTCCCTCTTTGGCTCAGCAGGCTCCAGGCATCCCTTGGCTTGTGGCTGCATCACTCCAGACTCTGCCTCTATCTTCACGCGGCCTTTTCTCTGTATCTGTGTCTGCTCTTGTAGAAATACTTGCCACTCAGTTTAGAGCCCACCAGGATAATCCAGAATATTTTCATCTCAAGGTTCTTAACTTTCCATCCTCAAAGACTCTTTTCCAAATAAGGTCACATTCAAAGATTCTAGAGGTTAGGATAGCTTGGGTGTTCACCATGGAACCAAACTTCAGAATTAGACACACTTACCTCCCTAGTCACAAACTGTAGTGAATCACTTGCTTAGGGGTAAGGCTTTTACCTGAGACCGGGGGAGGGGGGTGCGGGGGCTCATCGGGGGGGCAATTTCCATCTCTGCCTCCTCCCTCCAGGGATATTTGACAATATCTGAAGACGTTTTTGTCTAAGACAACTGGGAGGTGCTACTGATATCTAGGGAGGGGAGGCCAAGGGTGCGGCCGAACATTCCACAGGCAGCCCCACTTCCTTCACCACCACAGAATTACCCAGCCCCAAACGTCAGTAGTGTCAAGGCTGAGAAATCTTGCCCTAGACCACTAGCAAGGCTCGGAGTAAAAGAACACTGTTTTTTTTTAGGTTGTAGTTGTTGTTTTTTTTTTTCTTCCAGTTTTATTGAGATGTGATTGACATACAACACTGTGTAAGTTTAAAGTATACAGTGTAATGATTTGACTTACATATATCATGAAATGATTATCACAGTAAGTTTAGAGAACATCCAGCATCTCATGCAAAAATATCGATACAAAATGAAAGAAACAGAAACTTTTTTTTTTTCTGATAGAACTCTTAAGATTTACTCTCTTAACAATTTTCGTATTTAACATACAGCTAGTTGTTTTGAGCAACTTGAATTTAGTAGCGAGTGGGATACTCAGTAGGCAGGTAGGTATACAGGCTGAGACATGGATGGGGAGGTACAATTTCTGGAATCTACTCCTTATCAAAAGAATTTAGAATCAGTAGCTGCCAGAGTAGAGAGAATTCCCTAGAGCAGTTGATTTTAAACATTGTTGACAGTGACCCAGAATATATTTTACATTGGCTCATGACATATGTGTGTATAAATATGTGTATTTATTCACGATGTGTACCCAGAGAACACACGTTTGCTGCAGGCAGGCTGATCCCAGGTGAGAAAGGGTATCAGCTCATTTTCCCTGTTCATCCCGAATTCACCACTCCTGGGTGAGAGTGAATCTGAGAGAGAAAGTGGAAAGAAGAAGCCCGGACTTATACTCATCAAGGTCCACTGGCGTGGAAGGAAATGCCAGGAGTGGGGAAGCAGGGCTCATCTGTAATTATTTTTTCTATTACTATTACTATTTTTTTATATTGATACACATGCTGAGATTCAACAAAGTAATTTGTCCACATCCACCTGACCACAAAGCCCTTTTTACAAAACCATACCATCTGCCTTTGGGCGAGATTTAAAGTATTAAATTCATTCAACAAACATCTATCAAGCATATTCTCTGTGCCAGGAACCGTGCTGGGTACTGTGGAAGTAAAGATGAGTCAGGCCCCAGTCCCTGCCTTCAAGGATCTCATGGTTTTCAGAGACGGACACGCGAGCACACAGCATGAGAGGAATAAGAAAGCATAGCAGTTGCTCTGTGAAGACTTGGAGGAGGAGTATTCAGAGCACAGGCCCTACCTGCGCAGGTCGGGGGATGGTGACTGCGCGGTGACTGGGGCTTCCCTTACTGGTACGCTGTCAGAGGGAATGTTCTCCTCCAAAGAGGCCAACGAGGAGAACTTGGAGTGTGAGCCAGATGAGAGCTCTGGTCAAGGGCAGCTTCTAGTTTGGAGAAAGGCCTGGCTAAACAAGGAGAAATGTCTTAGACCGGTGTGTGATGTTGAGTCCCTTGGGAAAGCAAGTGCTGGGACAGAATTAGAAGCACAAGAGATACAACAGAAGGAAGGGAAAAGGGAGCGGGAATGAGAGGGAAATCTTCAGACCCCCCTGCAGTCCTGACACCTGTGAAAGGAGAAGGGCGGGGAGAAGGACTGGCAGGAGGAGCTTCAGACTGCAGTGCAGCCCTGAGAAAAATCTGAGCCAGGCCACAGGGAGCACCAGCCACGGCTGCCCATCCGAGGAGCCCAAAGTGGGGAAGAAATGGCCGAGCTCCAGCACCACCGCTGTGCCTGGGGAGAGTGTGGCTTCAGCACGACACTGAAGTGGATTCTGCTGCAGCTTCAGCTTACTACACACGACACTCCTTTCACAAAGTCCTTTCTTAAAGGAAAATCTGAGTGGTAGGTACATTGCTACTGGGAGCTAGAGCGGGTCAAGGGAAGTTCAGTGTCAATAACAAAAGGCAGAGTATTGAACAAAGTGAGGACCTTGGCCTAAGTAATAGTAGAAGTAACAACAACAACAAAAAACCCAGCCACAACAGGGTATAGTAAAGTGACCCAATGCTGTAGCAGATGTGCACAGCCTGCAGCTGGGGCTGGAAGGGAAGCCCCGGGGCCCTGGTGTCAGTCCTCACCCTTTCCAGTGTCTCTGTAGCAATGGACAGCCTTGACCCCTCTCTTCTCTCCTAAAACTTGCCTCTCTTGGTTTCTGTGCTGCTGCATATCCTTCCTACCTTCCGCTTGCTTCTTCCCTGCTTCTACCTCTTTTGATGAGCTTCTAAATGTAGACATTCCCATGCTCCTGTCTTCAAACTTTTTTTCCTCTATTGTCTCCCTTTTAGGGCTCATGTGACTTCACCTTTCACCTCTGACCCCTGCCGCATTTGTTTGTGGTCCTCATTTCTCCTGAGAACTCCAGGGCTGCATTCCCAGAGCTTGGAGGAACCTCCACATTACCACATAGCCCAGCATGCGGGGAGCTGACACAAGTTCTGTAATATACAAGGCATACCGCCAGGCATTGAAAGGTCTTGAAGTTCCAGCTGACCTTCACTGAAAGCTGACTTCCCTTCTTGACTTTGCTGGTGGGCACATTGAGTACCCAGCACTCTAGCCTGACTCCTCCAAAGCATCACTGTTCTTCTTTCACCATCGCCTGCAACCAGATGGGTGGTTGTCTGAGTACTATTGCCTCCACTGACAAAATGCCTCACTCCTGTTTCCTCCTTGTTTTCTTGCTTACCACAGTCAAAGATTTGGGAGTTGTACTCTTGCCTGGAAAATCCCATGGATGGAGGAGCCTGGGAGGCTGTAGTCCATGGGGTTGCTAAGAGTCGGACACGACTGAGCGACTTCCCTTTCACTTTTCACTTTCATGCATTGGAGAAGGAAATGGCAACCCACTCCGGTGTTCTTGCCTGGAGAATCCCAGGGACGGGGGAGCCTGGTGGGCTTCCGTCTATGGGGTCGCACAGAGTCGGACATGACTGAAGCAACTTAGCAGCAGCAGCATCAGAGGTGATGCTTGAAGTCACGTTGCCCCTAAAAGAGAGGAGTTTTAGATTGTCATTGCTTCTACCATTCTAGTCATTTCTTCATGATCCATTCCAGTGTGGCCTTTCAGAAGTTCACTGGAAGTTTGTGATGGAAGTTCATCACAAACTTCAGCTCCTCTCCATTATCTACTGAGTTCGATGTATTTCAGCAGCAGTAGTAACAAAACTTTTGGTTTAGAGGCATTCCAAGACCCAGTCTTAATAAGGAAAAAGGAAAGCAGTTGCTGTGGTCAGTTCAGTTCAGTTCAGTCGCTCAGTCGTGTCCGACTCTTTGCGACCCCATGAATAACAGCACGCCAGGCCTCCCTGTCCATCACCAACTCCCAGAGTTCACTCAGACTCACGTCCATCGAGTCAGTGATGCCATCCAGCCATCTCATCCTCTGTCGTCCCCTTCTCCTCCTGCCCCCAATCCCTCCCAGCATCACAGTCTTTTTCAATGAGTCAGCTCTTCGCATGAGGTGGCCAAAGTACTGGAGTTTCAGCTTTAGCATCATTCCTTCCAAAGAAATCCCAGGACTGATCTCCTTCAGAATGGACTTGTTGGATCTCCTTGCAGTCCAAGGGACTCTCAAGAGTCTTCTCCAACACCACAGTTCAAAAGCATCAATTCTTCTGCACTCAACCTTCTTCACAGTCCAACTCTCACATCCGTACATGACCACTGGAAAAACCATAGCCTTGACTAGACGGACCTTTGTTGGCAAAGTAATGTCTCTGCTTTTGAATATGCTATCTAGGTTGGTCATAACTTTCCTTCCAAGAAGTAAGTGTCTTTTAATTTCATGGCTGCAGTCACCATCTGCAGTGATTTTGGAGCCCCCCAAAATAAAGTCTGACGCTGTTTCCACTGTTTCCCCATCTATTTCCCATGAAGTGATGGGACTGGATGCCATGATCTTCATTTTCTGAATGTTGAGCTTTAAGCCAACTTTTTCACTCTCCACTTTCACTTTCATCAAGAGGCTTTTGAGTTCCTCTTCACTTTCTGCCATAAGGGTGGTGTCATCTGCATATCTGAGGTTACTGATATTTCTCCCAGCAATCTTGATTCCAGCTTGTGTTTCTTCCAGCCCAGCGTTTCTCATGATGTACTCATGTTAAATAAGTTAAATAAATGCTTATTTAACTCAAGTTAAATAAGCAGGGTGACCATATACAGCCTTGAAGTACTCCTTTTCCTATTTGGAACCAGTCTGTTGTTCCATGTCCAGTTCTAACTGTTGCTTCCTGACCTGCATACAGATTTCTCAAGAGGCAGGTCAGGTGGTCTGGTATTCCCATCTCTTTCAGAATTTTCCACAGTTTATTGTGATCTACACGATCAAAGGCTTTGGCATAGTCAATAAAGCAGAAATAGATGTTTTTCTGGAACTCTCTTGCTTTTTCGATGATCCAGCAGATGTTGGCAATTTGATCTCTGGTTCCTCTGCCTTTTCTAAAACCAGCTTGAACATCAGGAAGTTCACGGTTCACATATTGCTGAAGCCGGTCAATGGGTTTATTAATCAATATTTCTATACAGGTCTTCAGCATTTATAAAGTCTGAACATTTTCTCATTCCCAGGGCCCACGAACTAGAACTGGAAGATCATCAAAGCAGACTAGAGCAGAAATTAAGAGAGAAAATGCTCCAGGAAGGTGAGTACAGTGATGTGTTTCAGGCCTTTGCTAAAGATGTTTTTTCCTATGCAGACACTTGACCGAACATGCTGCACTTTATAGAGCAAAGTACTCTTCATGTCTGGTGCCGCCAACCTGGAAGCCAAAGGGGGCACAAAGCCAGCTTCTTCTGCCCCCACTACAGCACAGCAAGTCCCTCTTAGTTTTGCTCATTAGGGCTGGGAGAGCAGCATTTTGCTCCATCCCAACCCATGTGCTAATAGGAATGAAGTCATTCATTCACACCTTCATTCACTTATCCATCCATTCATTTAACAAATGTTTGTTGAGAATTTAGAGTGGGCCTGGCAGATGGAGAAGAGCAGCCCTGCCCTGTGGCCTCCCTGGGGAGACTGACAGTCAGACTGGTAATTATAACACAGTGAGATGAGGACCATGATGTATGTGTTTCCACAGTGAGAGGAAGGCAGGCCTGGTTGTACCAGGCACTGGGGATGGTAAAGGAAGCATCCTTCCTACCACAACTGGGCCAGGGCATCACACGTGAGAAAATTATTTCCACCATGACAGAGGGAGAGTTGGAATAAACTAGTACCATATACTGACTTATTGGCTCCAACCCATGAGGCATATTCGCTCTATTTTGTGCCTTTGTGTTTCTGGGGGCCAGATCTATGCATGGCTTTCCTACATTGGGACCAAAGCCTAAAAGAGCAAATTAAATCTTTTCTGTATACATCTGCTGCTGCTGCTAAGTCGCTTCAGTCATGTCTGACTCTGTGTGACCCCATAGAAGCCCACCAGACTTCCCCGCCCCTGGGATTCTCCAAGCAAGAACACTGGAGTGGGTTGCCATTTCCTTCTCCGATGCATGAAAGTGAAAAGTGAAAGTGAAGTCGCTCAGTCGTGCTTGACACTTAGCGACCCCATGGACTGCAGCCTACCAGGCTCCTCTGTCCGTGGATTCTCCAGGCAAGAGTACTGGAGTGGGGTGCCATGGCCTTCTCTGCTGTCATGGACCATATATTACTCCTACCTATGGGGTTACCTGCTACAGAACAAGCACCTAGTAAATATGAGATGTTATCATCATGATCATTCTCAGGTATATTACTCCATTTTACAGATTGGAAAACTGAGTCTCTGAGAACTTAAAAAGCATGCTCAAGGTAAAGGATGGGGCTATGACTTGGGAACAGATTATAGACTCAGGCTCTCCTATTCTTTCTCACATAGTAGTGTTTGTTCAGTTCAGTTCAGTGGCTCATGTCGTATCCAACTCTTTGCAACCCGAGGAACCGCAGCACACCAGGCCTCCCCGTCCACCACCAACTCCCGGAGTTCACTCAGACTCACCAGAAACCACTGTTTCCCCCTCTATTTGCCTTGAAGTGATGGGACCAGATGCCATGATCTTAGTTTTCCGAATGTTGAGCTTTAAGCCAACTTTTTTATTCTCCTCTTTCACTTTCATCAAGAAGCTCTCTAGTTCTTCTTCACTTTCTGCCGTAAGAGTGGTGTTATCTGCATATCTGAGGTTATTGATATTTTTCCTGGCAACACTACAAACAGTAGTGTTTGTAGATTGTCTCTTTACAATAGAAAACTATTTTTAACAAAATTCTTATAGAACTGCTCTGTTAGAACAGATAAAAGTGGTAATGTGAAGCCAAAGTGTTAGTCACTAGTCATGTATGACTCTTTATGACCCCATGGACTGTAGCCCACCAGGCTCCTCTGTCCATGGAATTCTCCAGGCAAGAATACTGGAGTGAGTAGCCATTCCCTTCTCCAGGGGATCTTCCCAATTCAGGAATCAAACCTGGGTCTCCTACACTGCAGGCAGATTCTTTATCAAAATCCTTATAGAACCGCTCTGTATAGAACTGATATAAGTACTATACATCATCTTTTAATTGTCAGAAGGGGCTCAGATGTTTCCACCAATGACAAACCAAAATTGAGATTGAAATTTTGAATTTCTCTGTGTTGACAGTCAAATAAGGGGGAGGAATAATGAAGTATACCTAAATTAACAAATCATAGTAGGCAACTAAGATCTGATTTATACACCTCAAAAAATTTTAAATTTACTCTGGTTCAGGGTGGTAAAATACATATCACTAAAGACTCATGAGCCACTTTTGAATCTTTTTAAAAAAATTCTTACGAAGAGTGATGGTTATACATTTTCTCACTCTTCTGAGGTATACCAAAAGATGTAGTTCCTTCATTTTGCCTTGTCATCTTGCATGAAAACTTCATCCCACTAGTTAGCAAGAAGAAAAAGAAGGAAGGAGGAAAGGAAGAAAGGAAAGGGAACTCCCTCTCTGGTAAATTTCAGTCAGTTCAATTCAGTCACGTAGTCATGTCCGACTCTTTGCAACCCCATGGACTGCAGCATGCCAGGCTTCCCTGTCCATCACCAACTCCCAGAGCCTACTCAAATTCATGTCCATCGCATCGGTGATATGATCCAACTCTCTCATCCTCTGTCATCCCTTTCTCCTCCTGCCTTCAATATTTCCCAGCATCGGGGTCTCTTCCAATGAGTTGGTTCTTCAGGTGGCCAGAGTACTGGAGTTTCAGCTTCAGCATCAGTCCTTCCAGTGAATATTCAGGACTGATTTCCTTTAGGATGGACTGGTTGGATCTCCTTGAAGTCCAAGGGACTCTCAAGAGTCTTCTCCAACACCACAGTTCAAAAGCATCAATTCTTTGGTGCTCAGCTTTCTTTATAGTCCAACTCTCACTTCTATACGTGACTACTGGAAAAACCATAGCTTTGACTATATAGACCTTTGTTGGTAGAATAATGTCTCTGTTTTTTAATATGCTGTCTAGGTTTGGTCATAGCTTTTCTTCCAAGGAGCAAGCATCTTTTAATTTCATGGCTGCAGTCACCATCTACAGTGATTTTGGAGCCCAAGAAAATAGTCTGTCACTGTTTCCATTGCTTTCCCATCTATGTGCCATGAAGTGATGGGACCAGATGTCATGATCTTAGTTTTCTGAATGTTGAATTTTAAGCCAACTCTTTCACTCTCCTCTTTCACTTTCACCAAGAGGCTCTTTAGTTCCTCTTCACTTTCTGCCATAAGAGTGGTGTCATCTGCATATCTGAGGTTATTGATATTTCTCCCAGCAATCTTGATTCCAGCTTGTGCTTCATCCAGCCCAGCATTTCGCATGATGTACTCTTCATATCAGAGAAGGCAATGGCACTCCACTCCAGTACTCTTGCCTGGAAAATCCCATGGACGGAGGAGCCTGGTAGGCTCCAGTCCATGGGGTCGCTAAGAGTCAGGTACGACTGAGCGACTTCCCTTTCACTTTTTACTTTCATGCATTGGAGAAGGAAATGGCAACCCGCTCCAGTGTTCTTGCCTGGAGAATTCCGGGGACAGAGGAGCCTAGTGGGCTGCCGTCTGTGGGGTCGCACAGAGTCGGACACGACTGAAGCAACTTAGCAGCAGCAGCAGCATTCTTCATATAAGTTAAATAAGTAGGGTGACCATATACAGCCCTGATGTACTGCTTTCCCGATTTGGAACCAGTCTGTTTTTCCATGTCCAGTTTTAACTTTTGCTTCTTAACCTACGTACAGATTTGTCAGGAGGCAGGTCAGATGGTCTGGTATTCCCATCTCTTGAAGAATTTTCCACAGTTTGTTGTGATCCACACAGTCAAAGGCTTTGACATAGTCAATAAAGTCAAAGTAGATGTTTTTCTGGTAAACTTAGTCTGATGCAATAATTTTAAAAGTCCCTCCAGGAAATGCTCAGTCTCTTTGGGATGGAAACGTTCAGTCTTGCAGATTGCCGCCCCTTCCATCTGCTTGACCCTTAAAGGTGACTGCCAGGTGTTAGCGAGAGGCAGGTCTGTGTGACTTTGCAGCACTGGAAATTGGTGTGGGTGGCTCTGATCCACTGACCCCCATGTAGCTGTCTCCTGTCATTAGGCTGCTCTCTGCTGCCATTTACAGACCAGGTGCGTGGCTGGCATGACCATAGCCTGGCCATGCTCTCAGCGTACCTGAAGCCTCACTCCTATCCTTACTCAGCTTCGCCTCAGCGCATCCTCCACTCAGCCTGGCCAGACGGTCTACCAGACAGCCTGCACTGTGGGGCCACCTCATCCCTCACCACGAGGAGCCCCGTGGCAGGCCCAGTGGCCAGCGACCTTTGCACTTCTGGGCCAAGTAAGACACTTCTGGCCACTGCCTATGTGTGCCACACACAGCAAATCAGGATCTGGGGAGCCACATCCAGACCCCTCTTCTCTGCCCAACCATGAAGTTCTGCCTGTTCCATGTTTATACCCAGGGTGCTTTTCCAACTGATATCTTTCTGGAGTTCCGAGCAAGGGTCAGGGCAAGGGTCTTGGCCCCCAGTGTTCCCATCAAATGGTGTGATAGAAGCCCCGTGGGGGCTTCTAAGGCCCAGAATGGAGAGACTGGAGCCCAGGGCTCTCACCTTCAGTTTCTCCTGCTGCTCACTCCTCCCTCCCATAAAACTTGAGCTGCAAAGGGACTGTTGCCTCTTTATTTCCCCTTTGTCACATGTCCCTTATTCCTGATGCCAGTCTCAGAACTCAGCCTGAGGCAAGAGACAGTGGTACCATGTCTACTCTGGGATCCAGCTCACCGCCTAGTCCCCATGCATTAAACAATGGAATTGTTCATGTATTAATGGAATAATACATAAAATCTTCTCCTAAGGCAGTAATCTGACAAAACTTAAGATCTGCCTTGAGAATCCTATTTTGAGCATCAGAAAGTCATTACTACCAGTTCCTTACTCTTTTCCTTCCTTTTATAGCAATCATATCTTCCCCAGGCAGTTGAACATCTCGGGGCAATTAGGAAGAAGGTCATGTACTCAGAAGGCAAAAGGGAGAAGCCTAGTCGCAGTCTGGAAACGTCCTCCCAGCAGCTAGCCACAGCCTCACTTGGCTGCCGCCTCGTCTCTATTCAGAGGGCTGTAATGTGTTATTAACTGCAAATGAAAACAGGATTCTTGTCATTGAAATAACATCCACTGATGCAGATGGTTTACTCAGAAACTTCTCTCACAGATTGCTCTGCTGTAGCTCAGATGTATTTAGGGAAAACCGCCTTGGTGTTGTTTTGCTGGCTTCTTTTTGGGGAGGGGAGGACAGGTGGGAGGGCTTGGCAGGGCTTAGCTGGTATGAATTTCTTTTTCTCACAAAGGGGTTTTCCCTGTTGCTTTATATAGTCTCGAGATGAAAACTGAGCTGAGAGCAGCACAAAGCACCCACCTTTCTAATCTGTGGCTTGCAGGGCAGGTCCCCGGTGTTAAATTCATTTCCTTGTTTTCTCCTTAGAAATTAAAGAGCAGAACAAGTCCAGAACAATCAAGAACACCCCTGCCAAAAGCTCCTCTGAGGTCAAATGTTACCTGAAGTCCAATGTGTCTTTTTTGTTTGTAATTGGGGTTTTTTTGTTCGTTATTGGGGTTTTTTTGTTCTGTTTTTTTTCTGCAGAGAGCCAGAAAGATGAGAATGATATGAATGAAGAGCAAGAAATACTCACCGAGATGATGCAAGTGATTGAGCAAAGGGACAAATTGGTGGATTCCTTAGAGGAACAACGCATCAGAGAGAAGGCCGAAGACCAGCACTTTGAAAGCTTCATATTCTCTAGGGGCTGTCAGCTGAGCAGGACGTGAGCAGGCCCCACAAGGAGCAAGCTGACGACCAGATCAGGCCAAGCACCCCACTCACTCATTCCTCCTTTCACAGGTTGTTAGACCTGAAACATAACTTATACCACGCTGCAGTATTTTTTTTTAATTAAGATTCTCTCATATGTACTCCAGCTGCCTAAGATACTTCCAGAGATTATAATGAAGAAAATATAGAGAATCTTTTGAAATTGGCAGTCAACTTTAGCTGGTCTCTCAGATTGGAGATGACTTTGGCAGATAATCAGCATTGTTTTCTATAAAGAGTGACACAGAGATCAGTTTTCCTGCTGCTTTCATCATTTCTCTTCCCAATTCATTGAGTTACACATCTTAAGATTTTTGAGAAGCTGCCTGTTCATTACTATATCCATATTTGCCTTTTTTTTTGCACGGGTGACTGGTTTCCAAATGTCAGAAAGCAGCAGCCGCCGTTTAAAGATTAGGTTAATATTTAAATTGTGCTTCCAGAGAAAGGGAAGAAACCTTGAGATTACTGATTACATAAAGCAAATAACTCACATAGCAGGTGTTAATTCAATCCAGGGTGAATTTAATTCACCAGGTGTATTTATAAGCCTTAATATAATATACATAAGCAATGAGCATTTAATAGAACATTTGAGCCTTAATTTTATTTTTAAAAAAAGAAAGAAAAAGGAAATAAAACTTCAACTTCATACCAGCAGGATTATTAGTTTTCACCAAATGCTGTTGGCTTAGAAAAGCTTTTCATTTTTTTTTTTTCAGAGCACTCTATTTCCCCGAAGTATAGTGAAAAACAGTTTCAGAAGATGAATAGTTTTTAAAGACAGAACCAATATTTTAAAAAAGAATTTTGAAGTGCTTTTTTATATCTGCTGGTAATGGCAAAAAGGAAAATTCATTTGTTGATAAAATATTAGTGAGGTTGATGCTGCTACTGAAAGGGAACATTCTAGTGATCAAGGGTGGAGAATGCTTTTCAGCAGTGGTCTCCTTAGGTCCAAACAGGGAAGTGTCTCTGAAACTCTCTACAGGGGCTTCCTGGAACTCCACAGGACAAGACAAGCCCACTTCTGCCTTCAAGGTGGAGTGAGGTGCAGTGGCCCCATTCACCAAATCCCAAATTGGATAAAGGATTTTTTCGTTGTGGCATTTTCCATGGGAAAAAAAAAGCTGGGAGGTGGAGTTTGTGCGCTGACATGGGATTCCTGGGACATTTTGATGGTTCATATGGAAACCAAAGAAAAGATTTTAAATGGTGATTTGTTGTTCTAAAGTACTTGATTATTTTCCCTCAATGGGATTCTTTGAGGAGTCAGTCCATCATTGACAAGAGGGAGACTGAAGAAGTCATTGTTGTATGTTTGGCCTCTCGCACGTCTGCAAGTGTTTAAATGTATGTTTTGTGGGACAAATGGTGCTTTGCAACTGCCTGGAGAGCTAACTTTCCTCAATAGAAGTTGACCCATAAGCCACTTTTGTCTGAGATGCTCTCCATACATGACAATCTGGTCAGCTGATCGGGCTGGAACTTAGAAGTATGCCTGCGTTTCCTGAGTCAGCCAACATTCTGGGCAGTATTAAGACGCAACCTTTCCATGGTATACCAAGTTCTAAAGGTTGTGGTTCTTTTTCTTTCTTCTCTCCCTTTTTCTTTTTTAACATGATCAGGTCTTCTAGTGCCTGAATTCCATTATTAGGAAATATATGCAAGCATCTATGTTATTAAATATATTAAATATATGCAAGCTGTCTCTGAAAACGGTGCCCCTTAGGTCTATTTATCTATTTTTATTTATTTATGTATTTAGTGGAAGCGGTTAAGGTGATTTCCTCGTAATTCTGGTTTTCCTGTGTTAGAATTTGGAGAAGACCTATTAACACTAAGCTATTAGTATATAAGCTATTTAATATACAAATAACCCAGAGGTTCGGGGCATTAAGTTATATAGTATTAAAGATTTACGGAGATAGTCAAAATAATACTTTCTGCCATCAGGCATTTAGAGGTAAGACTACAGATGTAACAGAATGTTAATTCATTTTAAGAAAGATACATAACTTCAGTTTTCCTTCTAGAATGGGTAGAAATATTCAAGCTTAGTCATCATTTGACGCTTGCATATATTTAACGGATGACGCTCAAATGTGTCGTGTCTGGGTTGGTTTTGTGTGAAAGAATTAAGTGCCACTTATTTTAACTTGTTCTAGTTCAGTCTTAAAAGAAGATTCTCCCAAGAGGGCCAAAAAAAGAAGGTGGTCCTTGGCCCCAGTATTCTGTTAATAGATGAGAGAAGAAATTTGTTCATTTTCTCTTCCAAAGATTGTATTCTGTGGTTTAAGGCTGAGTCTTATCTGGCCAAGTTAAAACATAAACCTTATATTTAACAGCCTTCTCCTTACTCAGCTTTCAGTTTTCCCAGCACTTAAAAACCATTTTAATGATCATTTCCAAAAGGACACAAATATTGTGGTTGTTGAACTGTGTTAAATGATTACAACAGAGAATGTTCTGAGACTCTCTAAAGGTAAAATGTTGTACCATTTGAAAAGTTTCTGTGTAGGCAGTATGAGTAGAATCATGTTGAAAACAGATGGAGCCTTCACTTTTCCATAAAATAACACTTGTGATCAAGGCTGAACCATTTAGGATGAAACAGAAAGCCCCAGCCTCAGGTCACATTTCATAGTCTCACACAGCTTTTAAGTTGAATGAAAGGCTCATGATTAAAATTTCAGAATTTTATGTAAGTTGGACCAAGAGGACAGTTCTTAAATTAAGCTTGCTCTCCCAAACCATTCATCTATTTATTTGTTTAATAAACATCTTCCAAATACCCATGGGATTCAGCAGCCCTGTGCTAGGTGAAAAATTCAGAAATAACATTATTCCTCTACCCACAAGTAAACACAAAGATAAACAAGTACAACTCCAAATAAATACAAGAATAAAGAATGGTTTTTATTATGAACATCAACCTATTCTACTCACGTTTATCTCAAGTACAAAGACTTATACCCCCAACTATTTGTAGTGCTTCTTTGGCAATAAAAACACAAGTGTGTTCATGTTTCTAAAACCGTGAAAAATAATATCAGGTTATACTGTTTCATTTAAACCTTGACTTTGGCAGTGTTAGGCTGCTTGGAATCAATCAATGTTGAGATGCAGCATGTTAATTGCAACTGAGAAAGGAAGTGGCAGGTGTTTCCAACTCTGATGAGCTGCAATGAAATTGATGTTTTCTGCGTTCTGGAGGCAGATGACAATTCAGCAATGTCTGTCTTCCCAGGAAGCAGATTTACAGGCTTTTCCTTCCAAACTGAAAATGGCAGCATGTCCCACCCAGGTGGTTGATCAGAGAACTCCCTCAGCAGGGCAGAGGTGGCAGGGGGCAGCTGGGGCTGCCACAGGAATGGAGAGAGCGGCACTCATTGGATGTAGCGAGCTCAAATGTAGGCGTTTATTGTATTATAACAAGAAGGTTCACATACAGGGGAGCGTGTACTGTTTCACCTACTGTTTATCTTCTAACCTCACTGCTGAGTGGCTTGTGAAAGATTAATTTGCTCCAACAATTGGGAACTGAAATGATTTACATGTGCACGGCTATAAATACTGAAATGGACCAAAAATAAATGATTTTCTGTCTAGAAAATCCAAACATGTGGGCTTGGTCTGGCATCTGAGGGCAGCGCTCATTTCATTTCTTAATTCCAGTGAAAGGACATGAGCAAAGCTTTGATTTAGGAGTCTGAGTTATCGTTGGATGCTTTATTCCCTCTGGGACACCTGGCAGGACTTACCTGGATGTGAGTGGGAGGAGGAGTGAAGAAGGCTCACCTCAGGTGTATTCGCTCAACAAAGAAAGCTGTTCTCAGAGTTGGGGTGGAGGATAGAGGGGAACTCGCTTAGTCCCGACTCCTATTTCTCTTACCCAGTACAACCTGGTTTTGTATTTCATTCAAGCAACAGGAATACTCCCTTCTGCACAGGGCTGGCCCCTCCCTTCAACTCACACTCTTTCAGGACTGAGGTTTTGGTTTATTTGTTTCTGCTCTGAGTCCCAGCACATGCAAATCATGAAATGTGAGCACGGTTCACCAGAAGAGCCACATCAGGTGAATCAAGTGCTGGTCCCATCATTTCACACTAAGCTGCCCCATTGCTTGAAATCTTTTGTCTGCAGGTGGACCACTTGAAAAGATTCATTTTTTTTTTTTCTTTTGACTGTCAACAGAAAGTAAACGTAACTGCACATGAGAGCTCCTGCTCCACAAGTGCTAACTTGCCAAGGGTAAGGCCAGCCACCTTCCAGGGCATCTGCAAGTTTTCCTTCACCCATGCAGGGGCTCATCCAGGCCCACAGAGCCACAGACTCTCAGCCTGGAGCTGACCCCGTCACTGCAGCTCACCACCCCTGGGCCTTTTGGGCACACCTGGTAATTTCATGCTCACTCCCTCTCCCAGCTCATTTCTAGAAACAAAAACAGCTGGACCTATGCTGGCCCAGCTCCCCTCAGGAGCCCTCTGACCCTGATAATGGTAATGGATCCTGAGAATTCACCTGCAGTAAGCTCTGTAGGGGCATTACTCCCTTTAATCCTGAAAGCAAAATACTTAAGATAAACATTGCTCCATTCTGAGATGATAAGATGGAGACACTGAAGTCAGGAGCTTACCTGGTAGCCCAGGTACAAAGTAGGGAAACTGGGGTGAACCCAGACATCGGCCTCTAGAGCCCAGCTCTTCACCGCCCAGCTGTGTGACCTCCCTGTGTCCCCACCCAGACCTGTGCCTTGTGCTTGCCTGTTTCTTTCCTTGATTGGTTCTCACTGCCACGCTCTCCCAACACAGCAGTGCCCAGCCCTGTTCAGGGGAAATCTGGCACTAGAAGACCAAGCTGCCCTTTTGAGTGTTTCATTTCTTTCTATACTACGTCTACATATTAGATCAGATCAGTCGCTCAGTCATGTCCGACTTCTTACGACCCCATGAATCGCAGCACGCCAGGCCTCCCTGTCCATCACCAACTCCCGGAGTTCACTCAGACTCACGTCCATCAAGTTGGTGATGCCATCCGGCCATCTCATCCTCTGTTGTCCCCTTCTCCTCTTGCCCCCAATCCCTCCCAGCATCAGAGTCTTTTCCAATGAGTCAACTCTTCGCATGAGGTGGCCAAAGTACTGGAGTTTCAGCTTTAGCATCATTCCTTCCAAAGAACACCCAGGACTGATATACTCAAACTCAAAAACAATCGTTTAAACACTTAAATTACCTAAACTCCACCACCCCTCACAACAATCTTACAATAACCATGATTCTCTGGGAACCGGCATCTTGCTTATCCTGGGGAATCAAGTACTGCAGACGCACTGCCGTGGACCCAACCCAGGGGACTTTTTGCACTAAATCGAGAAGCAGGGTACCGTGCAACTCAATCTCTAGTCTCAGGGGTAGGGAGCCAAGAGCACAGGCCAAGGGGATGGGAGTGGAAGGTCAGGGAGCATGTTGGGGCCTAGTGTGGCTTCTTCAGGTCCTTAGGAAGAGCGTGCAGAGGTGAGAGGAGGCGCAGGGATAGTGGGGAGCAAGACGGGGTCACTGGGAAACAGTCCTAGAGGGCCTATGTGACCCCGAAACAAACCACCTGATGTTGGCGCAGCTGCCCATAGGACACTGGTGGCACGAGAATTCAGTTCCCTGCCCATCCCCAGAATAACATAAACTGGATCCCTAAGAATTCAGAGGAAATATATGTGCATGTGTGTGGGGTAGTCCCCAAACCACAAGTGTGTGATTGAAAACAAATCAATAGCTCAAAAAAAAAAAAAAAGGTATAATCATTCTAAACAGTAAGCTGAGCATGAATCCCTAATTAGGGCTCAAATTCCAGCTCTTCTACTGTTCGCTGGATGATCCTGAACTACTCAGTTGTGCCTCAGCATCTTCATCTGTGAAGTGGGGCTAATCCTCTCTCTCTGCCTCCCTCTCCTCCTCTCTGCCTTGTAGCTTCCTTACAATAGTGAGTCTGCTCTACATAGACTCCAATTTTAAAATGGAAATGGCTAACAAATAACTTTGTAACTGGAATGACTGTGGATAATCTCCAACTGTTTCAATCCCACAGCAGAAACAGAAAATGACCCCTCAGATCTCAGCAGAACGGGTAAGAATGGACAGTTCCCACAAGAGGAGATATAAGCAGTAAACAAGTCTAAGAAATGCACTCTCAGAGTGTCGTCACCTCCCTTTTGGGACTCTCTCTCTCTCTGAGCTGGTCTCTGCTGACTCTTGCTCAGCCTCTTGCAGATTTTTTTGGCTGATTCTTTAAATCCACTCTTAAGACACTGTCTGGCCCTGGTGATTTGATTGCATCTCACCCTTAGATGTAATACTTCTAACCCTTCTCCCTAAAAGGAAACATTTAAGTATGAACAGCAAAATATCTTCCCCAGAAAAGACGGAGGCAGAGACTCTTGCTCCGCTAGGCCACACAAATCTGGGGGTGGGTGTGCGAGGAAACTGGATTAGAATGGATTACAACTGCGATAGAGATCTTGTTCCCCTGATCATCTGCCCTGGGAGGGAAGAGGGGAGACCCTGGGGATAATCTCAGTGGCCTGTGACACAGACCACACCAAAAGATGCACCAGAACCCCAGGCATTCTTGCCTGGCTGAGTCTAAAGCAGCTGACAACCGTGGCTTTCTATCCTTAAAACGTTACCCCTGCTACTGATTCTCTGGAGGGTTTTCTAGTCCTCCGCCAAATGACTCCAGTAAGAGCCACTGATTTTAAAGTTTCACTTCTACATGCAGTTGACACTCAGCTACCATGCTCAGGGAGGAAATCCCCCTGCTAATGTTTACAGTTAGTTCCTAGGCATCTGAAGGATAGGTAAGCAAGTCACCTGTCTTCAAGAACTTGGGACACATTCCCCCATGGCTGGATCAGAGACCATTTGAATGGAATCATCTATGGGATCCTCAAAAACATCCCCACCCTCAGTCCATGATGTCACAAACCAAGGCTGAGGTCTGCCAACCTCCCCCAGCCCCATACCTTCCTAGCTCACTGAGAGAAGCACTCGTCCACCCCTGTTCTCAGCAAGTAAGGACCCTGGAGGGCATGGCCACTGGCAGCCTGGTCTTCAAAGGCCACTGCTAACACCCTGGAGCTCCTGAGGGGGACATGCAATGAGAATTCTCACTTAAGACTCTGAGCGCAGGCGCCATGCCATTTTCTCACATGTTCTTTTCATCCTGAGAGCATGCTCTGCTTTCAGTGGTTAAAGAAGTCTCAGGAGGCTGTATCTAGCTTTTCTCCACATCCCCTGATCCTGCTGCTTTGATGTGGTCAAACCTCCAGTGACCGATTGGGAGCCAGACCCTTTGTAAAACCCTCTTCATGACCTCCTGGGGCCTCCCGTTTTGTCCCTTAGATGGTGTATCAGTTTCCCTAGGGCTGCCGTAACAAAGTGCCACACCTGGGGGACTTAAAACAAGAGAAACTTATTCTCTCACTGTTCTGGAGGCCAGAAGTCCAAAATGAAGGTGTCTTCCCGGCAATGCTTCCTCTCAGGCCCCTAGAGGAGGGTGTTTGCTGGCCTCTTTCAGCTTCTGGTAGCCCCAGGCGTTCCTTGGCTGTGATGACACTCCAGTAAACTTGTTTCTCCCATCTGTCTTCACAGTGTCTTTCCTCTGTGCTTGTCTGGGTCTAGATTTCATCCTTCTGTCTCTCTCTCTTTTAATAATTTATTTATTTTTGGTTGGCTAGGTCTCTGTTGCTGTGCATGGGCTTTCTCTAACTGCAGTGAGTGGCGGCTGCTCTTCATTGCGGTGCACGGGCTTCTCACCGTGGTGGCTTCTCGTTGCAGAGCACAGGCTCTAGGTGCACAGGCTTGGGTAGTCGCAGCTTGTGGTCTCTAGAGCATGGCCTCAGTAGTTGTGGTACAGGGGCTTTGGTTGCTCTGCGGCATGTGGAATCTTCCTGGGCCAGGGATCAAACCTGTGTCCTCTGCATTGGCCAGGCAGATTCTTATTCACAGTACCACCAGGGAAGTCCTCATCCTTCTCTTAACAACACTGGTCTCACTGGATTAGATGCCCATCCAGTATGACCCAGTGTGCTATTTTAACATTGCTAATTACATCTGCAATGACTTCATTCCCAAATAACATCACATTCTAAGGTTCTAGGGGTTAGGACTTCAATATTTTTTTTTAGGGGATACAATTCAACCTATAACAGACAGTATTCACAGTTGGGGAATATGAAGATTTCCCCAGTGAAAGCCTCTTCCAGCTTGAATTGTACCTTAACTTGATTTGAAATGTTTAGTTTACCTCTATCCCGGGTTTTAAACCTATACAACAACAACAACAAAAAAGGAAAGTAGCAAAATAAAACAGAATGCAAAAGGCAGATGACGGATACAAACACAGTTTATGAAATCCGTCTGAATGGAACACGCAGGCTCCAATTTACTGTCCATTATCTTAGTAGTTACTCTTTTACTATTCTTTTAATGGTTAGCCTAGAGGTTACAACATGATTCCTTGATTTATCAAAGTCCAGGATAAATCGTTACTTTTACTTCTTCCCAGACAATGCCTGGATCTTAGAACTTAACTTCATTTACTCACTTCCCAATTTAAATGCTTTTGCTTTAGTGCATTTTAATTTGATTTATATATTTGTGAACTCTGTAAGACATCACTTTGTCATTTTATGTAGTCAGTATTCTTTTAGATACACCCACATATTTACCCTTTTATTTGTTCTTCTTCCATCTGGAAAAACGTTCTTCCTGCCATACACTTTAGTATTTCCTTCTGTTTGGATCTGCTATTTATTAATAATTTTTCTCAGTTGTGTTTTTTTACTGAAAGTTCCCCTATTTTCAATTTGTCTACTAGAGTGGGGTATTTTGGAGTCCCAAATCAAGCAAGGGGGTCTTACTGGGGGCCCCAGTTTGGTGCTGCCTGAACTTTTTTTTTCGGCTGTGCTGGATCCCAGCTGCTGCGAGCGGCCTTTCTCCCTACTTGTGGCGAGCGGGGCCTACTCTCTAGTTGGGGTGCGTGGACTTACTGCGGTGGCTTCTCCTGTTGTGGGGCACAGGCTCTAGGGCACTCGGGCTTCTGCAGTTGTGGCTCTCAGGCTTAATTGCCCTGTGGCATGTGGGGTCTTTCAGGACCGGGGATTGAACCCATGTCCCCTGTATTGGCAGGCAGATTCTTAACCACTGGACCATCAGGGAAGTCCCTGCCTTCAGGTGCTGCCTGAACTTTTGTCTGAAAAAAAGTGAAAGTATTAATCACTCAGTGGTGTCTGACGCTTTGCAATCCCATGGACTTGTCACTTGTCAGGCTCCTCTGTCCATGAGATTCTCCAGGCAAGAATACTGAAGTAGGTAGCTATTCCCTTCTCCAGGGGATCTTCCTGACCCGGGGACTGAACCCGGGTTTCCTGCATTGCAGGTGGATTCTTTACTGTCTGAGCCATTGTCTACCTATCCTTGTTAGGTTGGTAGGTAGGTTAGGTTGGTAACTGCCCTGCTCAACCTCTTGGCTTCTCAGCTGCTACCTCTGATTTGGCAGGTGCCTCTCAGGGGAAAGTAGTCCCAAGTGACAGGCTCACCTCTCTGGGGTTCATCCTTCTCCTAAATCTTGGTCTTGTAAATTCTGTTAGCTTTCCAGGGCTCTCAAGTAGACTTATTTTACATTTTGTCCAGCTTTTCCAGCTGTTCTCAGTGGGAGGCTTGGCCTGTATCACATAGTTGTCTGGTTGTCTGAGAAGCTGAACATCCAACTCCCACATATTTGTTGGGAAGATTCTTAGAAGCTGCTGCATAACAATTTTGCTTACATCTCATTGATCAACATTTAGTCATCTGACTGTACCTTGCTGGGAAATATAGTCTTTATTCTAAAGGACAATAATCCCAGCTGAAAACTAGATTCTATATCTCGTTGACAGAACAGATTCTAAGGTCTATCATTCTCTCGGTTATTTGCTATGTGATCTGAAGCAAGTTGTTTAAATTCCAAATTTCAAGTTATTCATCTGTATAATGGAGGTAATAATAATATCACTTATGAGTCTCAAATGAGATACTAATAACAAATAGTTATTGAACTAAGGTTTGTTATCTGCTAGGCACTGAGCTGAGTAATTTATTTACACTAACTCTGTTGGTTATCCCAGCAACCTCTTGAGGAAAGTACTCATTTTGATGATAAAATAGGCACAGAATGATTAAATTATAAAGATATTTGGCTGATGAGTGGTGATTTGAACCCCAGATCTTCACCATGGCATGGTTTTGCCTTGTAAATCACAAAGCCCTACATGTTGGAACTGTTGAGGAAAGATGAGGGGACTAGGATAGGAACAAGGCTGGGTGGCTGAGAGCTGCATGTGCTTAGCTAGAAAAATGGTCCTCTCTGGGAAGGTCTGGGGGCAAAATTGGCCTACTCGGAATGGATTTTTGAGTAACGTGGGCCATGAGTCATCAGTTTCATCTTTCCCAAGGGTTAGATGATCAGAACAACTCAACTAACAGCTAAATCAAATGTGGGAGTTGGAGAAGGAGACCATAGAGATAAAGGGGAGCTTCCAGAGCATGCAATCCCATGGCTTCATTTTTAAAAATCGCCCATTTTTATGATGTGTGTAAATTGTTATTGAAGTAAAATATTACATAAAGAAAATTGCTCAAATTATTAAGTAAATGCTCTATGGATTTTTAAAGTAAATACACCCATGTAACCAGTATCCAGATCAAGAAACAGAGCATCACCAGTTCCAGTAGCCTCTCTCATATTAATGTCTTCCCCCCTGCCCTGTTATAGACACTATTGCTCACAAGCCTAATCATTAACCTGACTCTAACACCAGAGACTAGTTTTGCTATTTATGAACTTCATATGAATAGAATGATACAGCATATGCTCCTTTATGTCTGAATTTTTTCACTCAACATGAAGGACGTTCCTATTGCTGCTTATAGTTGCAAACTGTTCATTCTCATTCTTGTATAACATTCCATTGTCTGACTATTCCAATTTATCAATTCAACTGTTAATAGGTGTTTAAATGGTGCTGCTATAAATTTTCTACAACATGTATCCAGGTAAACAAATGTGCTCATTTTCTTGGGCATAATCCGGATTGAGATTATTGATGATAAGGTAAGTGGGGTGTCCAGTGAGTAGGAACTATCTTGACTTGACTTTATTGATTATGGAAATGAACATACAGAAAGGGTAGATATTTGTCCAAGGTCATCTAGCCACTGAGCCAGGACTCGAATGTGGGTTCTTTTCTCCCAGGGCAGTTGGCTTAGATCTAGATTTTGAAGAAAGACTGACTAGAGAGTTAGTAGTCTCTCAGCAACACACATGTAACTTATGAGCCGTCCTCATCATCTAGCCACTGGATAAGATGAAACCAATGGCCAAGCATGAGAGAGGCAGCTAGCTGGTCAGTGCAGCCATAAATGTAAAAGCCAAGTGAGACTGTAGTGAGCTGGTGCAGGTCCTTCTTTGCATCTTATTAATCAAACAACAGCCTGAGGTGTATGTCCCTGATTAAGCTAGATATAAATTCAGCCTACTTCAGTGCCAGGCGCCATGAAAGCTGCCTTCCAATATATTACTGATTTAATTTTGAACAAATTCATATCATAAGGATATGATATCAAATTCTGGCATATGAATTGCCAGAACAATTTATATCCATAAGGACTATAATATCAAGAGAGTATATGAAATCTATAAGAAAACCACAATAATTTAGAATAGTGTTTTTCACACAATCCACAGTGAAGTTTCAATCCATTGCAGATCAATATTTTTGTAATATACAATAAAAAGGAATAAATGTAAAACTGCACTGTTAAATTGTATAGAAGTTTCTAAACACTCTCAGTTTCTATCTTTAGATTAGGACTAATAGCAGTTTGCATACAATACTGGTCTTCAGACTACACTTTGAATAACGTTGATTTATAAATAATTCACCATCCATTCAACCTGGGCTTTCAAGAGAGATTGAGAATTATCTAAGAGGCAGAAAATTTGAATAAAAAAACAGCTGCGCAATTTTGAGACCTTGGAGGCCATTCACACCCGTATAGGTTACTGTCACATTTTAACAGGACTTTATCAGTCCTTGCCTTTATCAACATAAACTATTCCAAAAAATTCTTGCACAGAAAGATAAAAGGTACAAATAACTTCATTGTTTAAGGACTTCATCCACAATCTCATTGAAATGAACATAAAACCCTTAAACTTTTCAATAGATAGCATTAAAGACTATTTACTCTCCGAGACACTTTGAAAGTCTTACTTCGTGTCCACCAATCCTAAACTAGTCTATCACAATCCTTAGTCAAAATTAATCAAACACTATGTCAGGAAGCAACAGTTAGAACTGGACATGGAACAACAGACTGGTTCCAAATAGGAAAAGGAGTACATCAAGGCTGTATATGGTCACCCTGCTTATTTAACTTATATGCAGAGTACATCATGAGAAACGCTGGACTGGAAGAAGCACAAGCTGGAATCAAGATTGCTGGGAGAAATATCAATAACCTCAGATATGCAGATGACACCACCCTTATGGCAGAAAGTGAAGAGGAACTCAAAAGCCTCTTGATGAAAGTGAAAGTGGAGAGTGAAAAAGTTGGCTTAAAGCTCAACATTCAGAAAACGAAGATCATGGCATCTGGTCCCATCACTTCATGGGAAATAGATGGGGAACAGTGGAAACAGTGTCAGACTTTATTTTTCTGGGCTCCAAAATCACTGCAGATGGTGACTGCAGCCATGAAATTAAAAGACTCTTACTCCTTGGAAGGAAAGTCATGACCAACCTAGATAGCATATTCAAAAGCAGAGACATTACTTTGCCAACAAAGGTTCGTCTAGTCAAGGCTATGGTTTTTCCAGTTGTCATGTATGGATGTGAGAGTTGGACTGTGAAGAAAGCTGAGTGCCGAAGAATTGATGCCTTTGAACTGTGGTGTTGGAGAAGACTCTTGAGAGTCCTTTGGACTGCAAGGAGATCCAACCAGTCCATTCTAAAGGAAATCAGTCCTGGGTGTTCATTGAAAGGACTGATGCTGAAGCTGAAACTCCAATACTTTGGCCACCTCATGCGAAGTGCTGACTCATTGGAAAAGACTCTGATGTTGGGAGGGATTGGGGGCAGGAGGAGAAGGGGACGACAGAGGATGAGATGGCTGGATGGCATCACTGACTCGATGGACATTAGTCTGAGTGAACTCTGGGAGTTGGTGATGGACAGGGAGGCCTGGCGTGCTGTGATTCATGGGGTCTCAAAGAGTTGGACATGACTGAGCGACGGAACTGAACTGAACTGAACCCTCATTGAATGATCTGACTTAAACCAGATTTCAAAACTTATAAATATTCCTACTCTGCTCTTCCTCAGTCCAAGATGCTACTAAGACTCTACCAAGGTGGGACTCTCCTTACCATAGCATACAATGAACTCATACAATGAACTTTATAGCTTATTTTGCTGGTATTTCCTGGGAGCAAGCATCCAACAAGCAAAACTTTCCTTTGTTTCTCCATTTAGTCTTGCTCAGTCATTTCCAAACCTCAGTATGCATAAAAATTACCAAAGAGAATTGTATATACAAAAGCATGCAGGAGCAGTTAAGAGATCTCCATGTACAAATCTGAGCATGTTGTATTTAGAACTTAAGCCCTGCATGCAGAGATTAGCAGTTGGTAAAGAATAGAGAACCATAGAACTTTTGAGTTGAAAGTGATTCTAGATGCCCGAACATCAGTACCTGAATCAACTACATCAAAATCCCCTGATGTAATTAATCCCTATTTAAAAAAAAAACAAACCCTATCCCTGGTTTCACTTCAGATGTACCGAATCAGAATTTCTAGAGCACAATCAGATTTGGGAACCATTATGCTCTTCTACCACATCATTCTGTAGATGAAGTAAAAGACTCCGAAATGGAAGTAAACTTGTCCAAGATATCACAGCTGTTGAGCTGTGTGTCTCATGATTCCTTGATAAGAGTTTCAAGGACAGAGAGCAAATTTTGGCGATGTTGAGATTGCCAAATCCTTACCACTAGACCACCACGGAGCATTTGGAGATGTTGAGAAATGGAATATTTTCTGCCATATCGTTAAACAAGGATGTCACAGTCACCAGCAGCGCATGGGTGGTGAGAGGGTGAGCCTTGAGGGAACTCAGGAAGGAAAGAATACCTGTCTTCTAGCAGCCATCAGACTGCAGTCACTTCCTATGGTGGGCTCTGAAGAAGATCAGTCATCTAGCAGTATCTACTAGATAAGAGGAAACAGATAAAGTATAATTTTCAAAACAGGTAAAATTATGACTCTTAAGCAAAGACAAGAAGAACACTGAGAATCTGCTGACCACCTTGTTAAATTTATGTTCTCAGGAATTGTTAATCGGTTCAAGCACAAGCAGATGGGTTATTACAAGGCTTTAGGAGCATGTCCTAGGAAGGAAGCAGAAGTGTTCCTCCTAAGAACTACAGGTGGGCCCTTGAAAGAGGTTCTAAGTCCAGGCAGCTACTCCCAAGGTTCTTCATTATTCGGACCACAAGGTTTCTCCAACACACTTATTTGTTCCACTGTTTTGCTTCTCTACTCATCAGTATGAGTGAGAGCTAAGTCACTTCAGTCGTGTCTGACTCATTATGACCCCACAGATTGTGGCTCGCCAGGTTCCTTTGTCCATGAGATTCTCCATGCAAGAATACTGGAGTGGGTTGCCATGTCCTCCTCCAGAGGATCTTCCCAACCCAGAGATTGAACCTGCCTCTCTTATGTCTCCAGCATTGGCAGGCGGGTTCTTTACCACAAGCGCCACCTGGGAAGTCCAGGCATCAGCTTCCCCCTGGCTACAAATGGATGCCCCCCATCTGGAGTCTGCATGATCATCACCAAGTGCTGGACTTCTGACAACAGTGTTTAGCTTACATCAGGTTCTTGATGGAGACTATCTGATTGGCTGTTCTCCAGTCAAGCATTAGGGCCCTTTGAATCATGTGATCACTCAGCATCAATCAGCTGTAGCTACTTGAAGGAAACAGTTTGGGTGGGTGGGTGTGTATTTGTGGGGGGAGGAGAGAGGTGTGTATGTGTGTCAGATTCAGGCAGGGGAGTCCAAGGGAGAACCTCAACTTGGCCAAGCACTATAAAACGTGCCTTTAATCATTTCCAGCGAGAGTCTGAAATGCGGACATTTGTGCCCCACCCCCCACCCCGTTAGCCCAAATGAGTGTGGCTGTCACTGTTGCTTTCAATTAGGCAACATAAGTGGGGGGCGGGGGGCGGGTTGGAGCCCCCACAGGAGCTGATGACCACATCTTCCAATGCATGTCTCCACCTGCATTTGAGATCCTCCTTTGTACAAGCCACTGAGCTGCTAGAAACACGGATGCTTCTAGGTGTTGACGAGTGCTCATGACCTTCAAACTTCCCACTCTAGAAGGGGTTGAAGAGGAGGTTGATAGCCATGATAAGAGCAGAACAGTTGGATGTGCTGTTCGGGTAGGGCCCGAATACATTTCGGTTCACTTTCTTTCCGGAGCAAGCTCATTCTTTTTCGGGGGCACAAGAGATGGGCCCAGTAACTACACTTAGAAATGCAGCAGGTGAAAAGCGAGCTCCTCACCAAGCAGCCGGGCCAAATCAGCGCGAGGCAGAGTAGCAGGTGGGGTCGGTTCAGCAATCACTGAACTCGGGGCTGGAGCGAGGACGTGTGCCGATTGCAGAGCCGGGGAAGAGCGGCCTCCAGGCTCCAAGGCTCCCAGGCCGGAGGCTCACACACAGCGAAACAGATGAGACCCCACGTCCTGCCAGGCGCAGGTTTGGGGCATCCTCCCTGCTCCCAGCAGCAGCGGGCGCGGGCCCCGAGCGCTCAGCTCCTTGCAGGGCGGAGGGCGGCGCGAGGGAGGGAGAGAGGGAAGGGAAAGGCGAGCGTGAGCTGCCTCGAATGCTTGGAATAATTCCGCTTCCGTTTGGAAAGCCGCAGCCTCAGTCCCGCCGCGCCCGCCGCGTCCGCCCAGCGCCAGCTCCGCGTCCCGACCGGCCCGCGGCTGCCCGCTCTGCCGCCATGGCCACCTCCCCGCAGAAGTCGCCGTCTGTCCCCAAGTCCCCCACTCCCAAGTCGCCCCCGTCCCGAAAGAAAGATGACTCCTTCTTGGGGAAACTCGGAGGGACTCTGGCCCGGAGGAAGAAAGCCAAGGAGGGTGAGTGCGGCCCGGGCAGGGCCGGGAACCTAGGGGCCGGAGCTCCGGGGGTTGGGCGGGAGCGCGCCGCGGGTGCCCGGCGCCGGGGAGGGGGGCGCGCGGTGGCGCGGGCGCGCGCTGCCCGGGAACGTCTCGCGGGGCCAGTCCTCGCCGCTGCCAGGCTCGCTGTCGCCAGGGCGCTTGCCCTCCCGGGCCCCGAGGCGGTCGGGTGGGGCGGCCCGGGCCTGGGATCAGAAAGCGCCCGCGCTGGGCCAGGGGCCGAGGAGGCGGCCGGGCCCTCCTGCCCGGAGGCGACGGCCTCCCCTAGGCCCGAAGTCCCCGCCTTCTCCGCGCCGAAGGCTGGCAGTTCCCAAGTTTCTGCTGAAACTTTTCTGGGCGCCTTCACTCTGACTTTTTGCCTTCATTGGTCTTTGAAATCAGATCTTTTCCTAGTATGCGGTTGCAGTCTTGGCCTCCTGGAGCTTTTGTCTGTCCCCAGGGCCAAGCCGGGCTCTGTAAATGCGTAGATCAACACCAAATGTTTGTTGAATGAATGAGTGGAGCGGTGGCAGTCTTCAGTGGTCCCACCTTGTGAAAAATGATAAACTCGCACCCTAGGAGAAAACCTCGATTAGACACACGCACACTGTAGCATCCTGGGCTCTGACCCTTCTGTGAACTCTAGTTAAGGCCTCTTGCAAAAACCATTTCCTTTTTCCCATCAGGGTGAATTGAGGAGAACTTACTTTTTTTCCAGGACAGTTTACATGTAAAATATTTTGTCCCGTGGCAGATTTTACATCCTGTTTTTTGTTTTTGTTTTTTTTCTTAATTGAAGTATAGTTGATTTACAATACTGTGTTAATTTAAGGTGTACAGGATAATGATTAAGTATTTCTGCAGATTATATTCCGTTATAGGTTACTTCAAGATAGTAGGTATATTTCCCTGTGCTATACAATATATCTTTGTTGCTTGTCTATATGTAATTGTTTGTATATGTTAATCCCATACCTCTTATTTGTCCTTCCTCCTTCCCTCTCTGGGGCTTTCCAGGTGGTTCAGTGGTAAAGAATCCACCTTCCAATGCAGGAGATGCAGTGTAGGGAAGATCCTCTGGAGAAGGAAATGGCAACCCACTCCATTATTCTTGCCTGGGAAATCCCATGGACAAAGAAGCTCTGCTGGGCTACGGTCCATAGCGTCAAAAGAGTCAGTCCTGCCTTAGCATCTTCACCACTGCCATGCTGTTTTCTACAGTGGCTGCACCAGTTTACATTGCCACCGGCAGTATATGAGAGTTCCCTTTTCTTCACATCCTCTCCAATAGTTGTTATATGTAGCACCCTGATTGTTGTTTTGAGCAATGAAGTGACGGTTTGGGAAAAGGCCTAGTGATTGGTGTGAAGGTAGAAGTTGCTTAGTTAAAAAAAAAAATTTTTTTTTCAGACTCCTTAGTGGTTTGGGAATAAACCTTTTTAAGTTAGTGATGGTGATATGTAAAATAAGCTTCATGTTCCTGACTTAACTTAAACCATGAAAACTCAGTGTTGAGAATTATCAAACATGACACAGAGAACTAGACTTCTGATTATCTATATTGAATTGAGAAGCAGCAAAATACATCCCTAAAAATGTTTCCCCCGAGTGTGGTTACTTTGGTAAACCACTGTGGAATAGTGTGCTTTTGTTGTTGTATGGTTGCTAAGTTGTGTCTGACTTTGTGACCCCATGAACTATAACCTGCCAGGCTCCTCTGTCCATGGGATTTCCCAAGCAAGAATACTGGAGTGGGTTGCCATTTCCTAATCCAGGGGATCTTCCTGACCCAGGGATCAAACCTATGTCTTCTGCCTTGCCAGGCTGATTCTTTACCGGTGAGCCACATATATTGTGCAATACATGTGGCTTGGGGAGTGTTTTTCTAGGCTATCCCTGTAACTTTCCTATGGTGTTCTCAATATGGGCTCTCCAGCTTGAGACTGGGCAACTCAGAGTTACTGAAGCTCATGACCTATCAGAAGTGCTCACCCCACTTTGCCAACTCTTTAGAAAAGTTTACTTTGTATTGAGCCCAAAGTTGGTTTCTCTGTATCTGTTACTGTTCTATTCATGCAGCCAGGGGAGTGGGATGGTGGCTCTTCACTTTCTCCAAGTGGACCTGCTTTGTGGAGTCCCTTGACCCTTCCAAACATCCTCTTTTCCTGTAGCTGGTTCTTGCAGATGAACTTCATGGCCCTCTGGTTTCCTGTCTTTTCAGTTTCAGTCAGAGTCCCTACAGGAAACACAGGAACAAATTAGTTGCGATTTTAAAACTAATGTGGTAAAGAACCTTCTGTGTAGGTTCTTAGGTTCACCTTTCAGAGTCTCCTTGCTAAAGGGTCACTTTTCACCTTCCTTCCTCCAGATCTGTCTTCAAGGCTTGCTCTTTCCAAGAACACCATCCTGAGTGGTATCTGCCAGCTGAAGGTGCCCTAAATTAGTCCTGCAGCAATGGTTATTCCTTTATTTTATCCACTTATTAATTATCCTTAGAGTTTTTATATTTTGTCTGATGCCCAAACTGTACCCTTTTGGTTCCCATAGGCTGTCCAGTATAACTGGGGAAGTAGATGTTTGGTTTCTAGCATGAGAGGAAGTCTCAGTATTGCTGAGCAACCCTTCTCTCCTAATCAGCTTGCATCCTCATTTTCCAACAGACCTGTTTAAACCCTTGTCACTCAGTCTCTTCCCCAGACTTTGAGATAGAAAATTCAGTGCCAGATCTAGACACACACCCTTCGTCCACAATTTTTGTTAAGGAGATATGTTAGCATTGCTTTGCCGTCTTCCCAGAGTATTACAAGATGCTCTCTGCATTGCATGCTCCCATGTAACTTGCACCTTTCTGGTAAGACAAACAGGTACTGTGCTTGCAAATTTCTCCTCTGACACCACTCTTATGAAAATAATGATAAATAATAGCTAATGCCCCTTGAGGAAAAGAATTAAGTGCCAGAACTTTTGGAATTTTCTTCACACCCCCTACCCCCCAGTCCCATCTATATCTAAACCTGTCCTTTCCTGTTCCGTCTTGTCTTAGTCCCTTCCAAAGAGATCCCTTCTTCCCTTGCTCAGGAGGCCCTTCATTTCCATTCTTCCCAGACTCAGTGCAGCCATCCCCTTTCTCTCATACCCCCAGTCTTTTTCATGCTGCTTCATCCCCCTAACACCTGCAAGTGTGCTCGAGTCTTTGCCATTTGTAGACACTCTCCCCATGCTGGTTTCCTCTCAAAGCTGCTCAGCAGAGGCCTTGGAAGAGCCATCTGTACTGGCTCCCCCTTTCTTAGCTCCTAGTCACTTCCCAGTGCCCTATACCCATTCTTTCACCAATTATATATTGAGTTGCCTACCATGTGCCAGGCATTGCGCTAGGTACTGGGGTATGGCAGGGAAAGAACACACAAAAATCCCTGCCCTCACAAGCTTGCCTTCTAATAGGGAAGACAGATAACAAACAAGACAGTGAGTGGGTAAAATTTGTGTGTTATGTTATAATGGTGATTAGTGCCGCAGAGCAAAATAAAGCAGGGAAAGGGGAGATGGAGTGTTGTGGGGTGAGGCAGGGGGGATGGTTGGCAGTTTTAAGTAGGGTGGCTAGAGAAAGCCTCACCAAGAAGGGTTTACTCTGGTAAAGTCCTGAGGAAGTGAGGGAGAGCCGTATGTGTATCTTGGAGAAGAGCACTGCAGGTGAGGGAATGGCCGATGCCAAGACCCTGAGATGGCAGTGGGCCTGGTGTATTGAGGACAACTGTGGAAGGTGGTGAGGTCTCAGGGGTACTTAGAGTGAGGGTGGGGACAGGCTGTGTAGGGTCCTGGAGGCCTTTACTCAGTGACATGGGAAGGTATGAGAGATTTTTGTGCTGAGGAATAGCATGATCATGCTTCTGTTTTAACAAGATGGCTCTGATGGTGATAAGTGGCTAAGGGGGCAGGGTTGCAGCAGGGAGATGGTCTGTGAGGCCACTGCAATGATCCAGCTAAGCCGTGGTGGTCTGGTGCTGAGTGGTAGCAGTGGAGGGGTGATCATTCAGTTCTGGATATAGTTTGAAGATATAGTGGATAGGATTTATTGAAACACTGGAAGGGAAGATGAGAGAGTAGAATCAAGATGACTCCAGGGTTTGAGTTTGAACAACTGGAAAGGTGGAACTGACTTAGCTGAGTTGGAGAGTTCTACAGGAAGAGCTGGTTTGGAAAGAAAGGGCAGGGCTCTGTGTTGGATCCATTTAATTCGAGGTGCCTCTTGGATTTCCCAGAGGCCATATTGAGTTCACAACTGGTTTTAGGAATCTAGTCAGGAGAGGGATCTGGGCTGGAGACACTCTGTGTAGGTGTATTTAAAGCCCGGAGACTGAATGGGATCATCAAAGGAGCACAGGACATACAAGAGGTCTAAGGACTCTCCAACATGTAGAAGGTGGGGAATGCAGAGGAACCAGCGAGAGAGGCTGGAAAGGAGTGGCCAGGATGATAGGAGGGAAACTGGGAAGGTGTGGACTCCTAGAAGTTGATTGGAGAATTTATTTCCATGGTTTACACTTCACTGAATTGATGCTTTTGAACTGTGGTGTCGGAGAAGACTCTTGCCTTGGACTGCAAGGAGATCAAACCAGTCCATCCTAAAGGAAATCAGTCCTGAATATTCATTGGAAGGACTGATGCTGAAGCTGAAACTCCAGTACTTTGGCCGCCTGATGCAAAGAACTGACTCATTGGAAAAGACCCTGATGCTGGGAAAGATTGAGGGTGGGAGGAGAGGGGATGACAGAGGATTAGATGGTTGGATGGCATCACCGACTTGATGGACATGAGTTTGAGCAAGCTCCAGGAGTTGGTGATGGACAGGGAAGCCAGCTGTGCTGCTGTCCACGGGGTCGCAAACAGTTGAACACGACTGAGCGACTGAATTGAACACTTCACTGACTAATGTCTCCAGAATCCACTGCCTCCTTATCAGTCCTCATTCTACTTGGGCTCCTGGTGGCATTCGTATTATTCAACTTTGTCTTTCCCTTAAAATTCTCCTCTCCCTAGATCTTATCCACAATGAATTGTTCCCTGTGCCTTTATTTTATTTTTTGGACTCCTTTTCAGGCTTTCAGTATTTGTTTCCCTCGCAGCAGTATTTCCCGGGGACCTGCTTTGCCCTTTCTTTCTATTTCCCCCTCCATGGATTCTCTTTCCCAATCCCATGGTTTTGGCAACTACCTGCCAATTGATGGTTCCCAATCCACATCTCCAATGCAGATCTTTCATCCGTATCCAGATTCATCTTTCCCCTGTCTCCTGGGTGTGTCAGGGATGCTCAGACTCCGCATGCCCGTGATGGAATTATTGTGTGTCCCACTGGCCCAGATCTGGTGCTTGTCTTTAAGCATTCTACCAGCTGAGGTGGAAATGTTGCAGTCATCCTGTTTCAGAGGTCAGCATCTTTTTTTTTAAGAGGCAGATGGTAAATATTTTAGATGTTGCTGGCCCTCTGGCCTCTATTCAGCTCTGCCTTTGAGGCCACAGATGATAGGTAAATGAACAAGTGCGGTATGTTTCAATAAAAACATAGTTATGGACATTGACGTTTCACTTAATTTCATAATATTCATATTTTTCATATTAATTCATAATTTCATAAATTATGAATTTCACATAATTTTCTTATGTCAAAAATATTCTTCTTTTGTCCTTTTTCAGTCACTTATAAAACGTGAGAATCGTTCGTCGTACTGGGGCTGTGCAGAATCAGATGGAGACTGGATATGGCCATGGCCGTAGTTTGCCTGCCTCTGCTCTGTTTCATCCCCACCCAATCATCTCTCATGAAGTCCTGCTGATTCTGCCAGCTAAATATTTCTGTTTTGATTCAGACCGCATTGTCTTCTTCAGGATTGCACATTTTGTTAAACTTGAGCATCTTTAGTCTCCACCTAAAGTATTGCCGTAGCCAGCCCACTAGTCTCCCTGGCTCTGGTCCTTTTTTGTTCAAGCCACGCATCATCCTTTTGCTGATATGTTGTTTTATTTTTAAGCACAGAGATGAAATCTCCCCAACAAAGTCCCTAGCATGGCATTCAGTCCTTCACAGTGCTCTGTGGCCTACCCTCTTTGTCTTAGTCGTCTTCATTTCGTTTTCAGAAAGGCTCGTTTTAGCCATATGAAACTGCTCTTCATCCCCCAGACACGTCATGTTCTTCGACGTGTTTGCACCTTTATACATGCTGTTCCATGTTTCTGGAATGACCTTCTTCCCTTCTCTATGCAGCAAACTCCTATTCAATCATTGAGACCCAACTCAGATATCCCATCCTGCTTGAGGCCTGCTATAGATCCGATAGGAAGAGTGAGATACTTCCTTCTCTGTGATTCCATACTACCTTGCCTGTGTACGGCGGCATGCTGCTTTGCCTCCCTTGTGGCTGTGCATGTCACACTATGATGAGAGTGCTCTGGGCCTGTCCTGCCTGCTATAGCATTTAACACATAGTGATATTGCAATTTCTATGGAATGAATTTCCCCCTATTTTTCTTGGTGAAAACAGCCCACCACTAACTGGCTGTGTAATCTTAAACAAGTCTCTTCCCCTTTGCTCATTTCTAACGTAAGTGATTAGGCTAAGTAACCTTTTGGGCCCCTTGCAGGTCTGGTATTCGATGACTTCTGAGCTCTCATTTCATCAGGCTTCTCTCAAATTCAGTTTTATTGTCTATGTCGGGTGGTCTGGGAGTGACATCATCACAAAGACCTCTTTCTTTCCTCCACTAATGAAGGCACCTCTGTGTCGGGAGGAGGAGATGGAAACCAGGATAACTGGGCTGCAGCCCAAGGACACCTCCATATTAGGAATCTGTCTCCTTGTCTCAGGGAATATCTCCATTTGGTCAACAAGCGCAGTTCATAATTATGTTTTAGCCATTAGTACAGGAGGAGAGATGAAATCCTGTAAACATTTGTAAGTGTCTAAAATCTCCACTCGCTGTCATGGAAAAAAGAACACAGTTGGGGAAAGTTATGACAATTTTAATAATAAAAGACTTCAAAAATACGTTACAAAATAAAAGTAAAATCCTTTAAAAATGTAAACCTTCTGTTACATGTTCAGTATGTTCTGTAGCTTTGCAGTCAGTGGGAAGCCCGGATGAGGGCTTTTCCCTGAGGACCAGGGCCCCCGGGACAAGGTGGCCTCATTCCTCCTTTTCCATCTTCTCTGCAGACTCCAGAGGGCAGGCGTTGTTTATGCTGCTCATATCGTACCCCATGTACCCGGCACAGCGTTGGCACTTAACAGGTGCTCTGTAAAACAGTACTAACTACCTGAACTGTCAGTGAGAGTAAGATGCCCAGGTTACTTTGAACTCTGCTCTAAGCTTTGATGACTCTTCTGGTGCTCTGATTCCACCCAGGCCTTCACTTCTTGCCCTGTGTGAGGGGTGGGCAGGGGGCAGGGGGAGGGAGCTTAGAAAACAGCCTCCTCTCTCCCCTCAGGAATCTCCTTACCCTTTCGTGGGAAGACGTCACTTAGCTCTGTTATTTCACAAACACACAAAGGCCCCTGAGACTGGAGGAGTGGGTCCTAGAACCAGTGGGCATGGATTGGTCAGTGGCAGCGGCAGCAGGGAGCCTGAGAGGAGGCCCACTGGTCAAGGGTGGTGACAGGCCAGTGTTCTTTGTTTTCATACAGAAAAGCTTGCTTTGTGGAAATGACATTTCACATGTTCATGTTAAAGTGCTTAAAGGAAGAAAGACCAGAGGAGAAATAGCTATTTGCAAAGTTTGGGGAAGATGAGAGCAATGTTCAGATGGAAGCTCTTGCAAGAGAGATTCGGAATCCCTTTCATTCCCCCGAGTCAGCCCCATCCCCTCACCCTGTTTATCCCTTCTAGCTTCATTTACGCACTAAGTGAGAACTCAGGAAATCTGAAAATCAGCCAGGGGCCTACCTCTATCACTGCAAGGGAGCTCCAGCACGACAACTCCCCCGACTCCAGCCCACCAGGAGAAGGACCCTCCCTGAGCCCAGCCTCACTCCTGATCACCGTCACTGCCACCTCGTTCGGGCCTGGGACAGCTGTCTGCGTGGTGTGCGATCACTCTCGCCTGCGTTTGAAATCTGGCTCTATTAGCATTTCTAAGTGATAATTCTGTTTTCTCTGAACATACCCCCCTGCCACAGCCTTAGAGAAACCCACTTGTGACTAGTGTCGTTGGCTTTCCTTCAAACCAGCCTTAGGGAAATGGCTAGGCCATGGATGGAAGAACCAGTGAGCTTAATCAGTTTAAACTGATATTAAACAGATATTAAACTGAAATATCCTTAACTACTGCACACTCTCTTGGGGAAAGGGAAATGAAACCAAATTACTTAGCTCCTGACTTTTTAAATAAAAGTGATTTTTTTATTCTCCATTATAAAATTAACCTGTGCTTATGGGATTTATGGGAAAATAGAGAAAACAATCATGCAATGTTCTAATTCTCAAAAGTAATCATTATTAGGATTTTGGTTTATTTTTTCTATTTTTTTCTTTATAAATTTTTTCTTTTTTATAATTGTAACTGTGCCATTTCTGTTTAGTCACTCAGTCATGTTTGACTCTTTTGTGACCCCATGAAAGCCCATACCATCTTTATACAGATAAAAATTCTGTATCTTTATTTTCATTTATTATAAATATTTTTCATCTTATTAGATTTTGTTGAACATGCTTTTTGGTGCATAATACTGCATTCATAATAGTGAATGTCCTATTGCTTATTTAATCATTTCTTTTGGTGCTCTTTTTTATTTTTCTAGAAATAATGCATAAATTTTTTTTTTAATATTCTAATAATTTTTTTGCCTGGAGCCCCAGAAGTACAATTACAGGGTCAAAGGGTAACAGTTGACTTGCTTACCATCAAGAGTTTATAACTGGTAACCAGGTGACATGACTGCTTTTGGATCTGGTGGTCTTCCTGGTAGTTTGCTTGAAAGTGAAACCAACATTGTTAGGCTGAAATATTCTGGTCCTGGGAGGACTGGTCACCGGTGGGGTGGGCTGGGAGAGTAATGGGTCAGGAGAGCACAGATTTCCAGCCTGGCCACTAACATGTACAAAGTAAGCTCTACTAGAGGCAGGTCTTAGTTTCAGAACATTTTCTTACGGCCGTTCTTCATGCTTTTATGGCCTGGCCCTCAGCCCCAGTGCTCGTCCTTCTAACACGACCCAAGGAGGGGCTGCCTTGGGAATAGTCATCCTCGAAGTCAGGGCTGTCACTTCCTGCCCCACTCTGAGTTCTCCCCAGGCTTGTGTGAGACCCAGTCGAGGTTTGTTTAAGAAGTCCCTCCTTCCCTTGATCACTTCCCCTTACCTCCTGAATTCTTGGACTTGCCGCCCAGTTTGGTGACCACTTCCTCTTACCTCACTGAATTCTTGGACTTGCCGCCCAATTTGGTGACCACAGACAGATGGGAGGAAATCAAGACAGTGGGCTGAATGCTACAGCAGACAAATTAGAGTCGGGGTTGAAGGACCCCTTAGGAGATACAGTGCTCCAAGACACCAAAGGAAGAAACCCATAGGCTGACAAGAGACAGGACGGGATTTGGGGGCCTTCTGAGCTTCAGGTTGGATTTTGACAGAATGGGCTGGGCTGTTGCCTCTGGGGTTGTTTCCTCAACCTGCACAGAAGGCAGTATTCAGGTGTCCCATTTCATCTCCTAAGAATGGATAGGAGCCAGTTGGAGCACGTAATTATCACACCTACCACCCTAGCGGGTATTTCTGGGAGTCACTTGTGGAGGCAGGCACCCTCCCTTAGTAGTGATGTGTTGCGGGCATTTATTTCATCACTGAGTCATAGCCTATTCTTTTCACTCATCCCCTTATCACTTTTAAAATCCAGAGGCAACTCCCCTCCTTATGCTGTGAAATACAACCTGACACCAAGGAGCCGGGGATGCTGCAGCAGATCTCCTGGGGACGAGGATGCTGGATGATAAATGGGCAAGGCTGCCAGCCTCTATCTGCTCCCTCAGTGCCATAAACTCAGGCTGCAGGGCTCCCGATGACCCTAAGGGGCTTCGTGGAGCAGGCCCTGCACTTGTGTTTTTCCAGGAAACATTTATTGGTAGAATAGTTAATCTGCCAATCACAGTGTTACATTGACTTTTCATTCAAAACCATTATTCCTAAAGCAGTGTTTGTCTTGGCCAATGTGACTTTGGCTACGGGGCATGCTGGGAGGGAAATGCTTCCTGTGGGGAGGGGAAGTGAGAGAGGAATTCAGGAAGAGGGTCTGCAAGCCCAGTCACCCAGTTTCAGGGGCAAGGGCACTCCTGGTCTGTTGTGGTGGGCACCGAGGTGGCAGGATACAGAGATTCTTAGCATCCACTGGGTGTCTGAGTTCTGAACTAGGGAGGCTCGTCCAGATTAGGTCTGCGATTCAGGGTCTTGGCAGTGGAAGCTGGAGGAACTTGTGTGTGTTGGTCGCTCAGTCGTGTCCGACTCTTTGTGACCCCATGGACTGTAGCGCACCAGGTTCCTCTGTCCGTGGAATTCTCCAGGCAAGAATACTGGAGTGGGTTGCCATGCCCTCCTCCATGAGGAACTTAAGCAGTCTAGTCAGGACCCTGACTGAGGAGGTGAAGAGCAGAGACAGTCTAATGCTTGGTGTGGACTCAGGGTTCACCACCTCCCCCAAAGTAGAGGTAGGTGAGGGAGGCTGCCAAGGCTCACAGGACGCCTGGGTTTTGCCTCACTTACCTCCCCTAGACTCCAGGCTTGGAAATAAACTTTCCTCTCAGGATAGGGGAGGAGGTTTCTGACTAAACATAAGGCTGAGCTATCCTGGGCTCCCAGCCCTGGTGGGTAAAGCTGCAGATGACAGCTAGTTAATGATGACAGTTGGGAGAAACGGGGGCAGTCGGAACTGACAGTTTTGATGCTGTTTGCACAAGGCAGAAGAAGGGTAACACAATTCCATCTTAAACAACTCAGGATACAGGCAAGTCCCGAAGTAGCCCCTTGCAAGGAGGAGCAGCTGCCCCTTGGCTGAGGGTGGCGAGGCTCAGCAGCCCCTCCACTGCGTGTCCAAGCGCCTGGAGAGCAGCACGATCCCTTCGCCTGCTTTCCCTCCACGCCTGTCATTATGGTAAATTACAAGGCTCCCATTATGGTCGGGAGAGGCAGGTTGATTTGTTCCTTCTGATTGTTACTGTGCTGAACTTGGCCGGGGTGAGGGGCACCCAGATTTCACACCTTGTAATGGCCCTGCCAGGGGTGGGTGTTAGCACAATTGGGACCTGACACTTCAATAAATCTGAGACATTCTGCCGCGGAGATCAAAGTTCAGAATTGCTTAAATTGGTGTTGGAGCAGGTGGGAAACAGGAGTCCAGGGCCATGAATTAGATAGATAGCAATTGTCGTTCAGTTTGTGAGGCTTGAACGTCAGTTTTTCAAATGATACGACATCAATTTAAGTAATTTGGGCTCCCAGCTACCTAGCCCTTTCAGTATTTCTGGTTCTTGGAAGTGTGATTCATGGTCTCGCTTATGTTCTTAAATGGAAAAAACCCCGAAAACAAATAAAACCTCAAACACACCTTGCTTGTATCACTAGGGTTGGACAGTTGTGTTGGATTATCAGTTTCCACGGGAGTGTGGATGACAATTGCATCTCCTACCTGGATGTGCCGGTAACTGCCCAAGCTACCGTAACCTCTCACCTGAGCTTCGGACTCATTAACATGTGCGGGTTATGGCATTGTAAATTGTGCACAGAGATGCACCTGGATTTTAACACAGGGCACATAATTCTCAAAGGCTTCTGATGAGGTGAGAAAGTGCTGTGGTTTCTGATGACAGCTCGAGTCCAGAGGAGAGGTGGTCTGGTTTATGTGAAAGAGTAGGCACTTCAAAAAAATATTGCAGCTTTATTGACATACAATTAACTCATTTAAGTGGTATAACTCAGTAGTTTTTAGTGTAATCAAACTTATACAACTATTGATACCAACAATTTTAGAACATTCAGTTCAGTTTAGAACATTCTCACCACCCCCAAAACATAACCTGTGCCTGTTAGCAATCTCTCCCCGTCTCCTCCCCATTCTCCTGCTCCCAGGTAACCATCAATATGTTCCGTCTCTCCAGATTTGCCTGTTCAGGACATTTCATATAAATGGAGTTCTGTGATATGTGGTCTTTTGTGATTGACTTTTTTCACTTATTTTCAAAGTGCATCCATGTTGCAGCTTGTATCAGCACTTCATTCCTTTTTATGACTAAACAGTCTTCTATTACACAGATATACTACATTTTGTTTATCCATTCATCAGTTGATAGACATTTGCATGGTGTGTAGTTTTTTGGCTATTATGAATAATGTAGCTGTCAATTTTCAGATTAAGTTTTTGTGTGGGCATGTTTTCATTTCTCTTGGGTATAAACCTAGGAGTGCCATTGCTGGCATTTATGCTGACTCTGTGCTTAACCTTTTGAAGAACTGCCGGGCTGCACCGCTTTACCTGTTCACCAGCAGTGTATGAGGGATCTAATGCCTCCTCATCATCGCCAGCCCTGGTTGTTATCTGTGTTTTTGACTGTAACCCTTCCAGTGAAGTGGGTCTCATTGTGGTTTTTATTGCAGCTCCCTAACGGCTAATGATGTTGAGCCTCTTTCCACGTGCTTTTTGGCCATTTGTAGGTCTTCTTGGGCGCTTAGGTTTTTAAAATTCCATGGAGTTCAGTGCACATCTCCTTTGTCCTGAGCAGGATGGGAGTTCTGCCTGCTCATGCAGAAAGGGGAGGCCTGGCGAAGTCTCCCCCTCCCTTTTTTAGATGTTGGCCGGGAGCCTGGGGGACATGCCGCGTCTTGTACTGGGTGTATCTTCATCTTGCAGAATGACTGTATTCCTCAACTCTTTCCTGTGGAGCAAATTGTCATCATCCTATTACACCACTGATTTGCATTATTAAATGAGAAATTGTTTGGCTGGAATACAATTTTAGCCCCAAATTGTTAAAGAAAAAATATGCCAGAAAACCAGCAAAGATTTAGAACATGTCCATTTAAGTGAAATGTGGAAATTCTTGGTATTACACCATTACTTTTCAAATAATATTAACATAACAATGACAACAATTACATAAGAGCTTTGTGCTGTTATGGGCCAGAACGCAGTAGATGCTTTATGTATATTAACTTATTTGATCTTCCTAACAACGCTATGAAACAGATATTATTAGCATCTTTGCCCGTTTATAGATGTGGAAAGTAAGGGACAGATAGGCCAGGCAACTTGCTCATGGTTAAGGCTAGTGTTCTCCAATGCATGAAATTGAAAAGTGAAAGTGAAGTTGCTTAGTCGTCTCTGACTCTTAGCGACCCCATAGACTGTAGCCTACCAGGCTCCTCGATCCATGGGATTTTCCAGGCAAGAGTACTGGAGTGGGGTGCCATTGCCTTCTCCGAAGGTAACACTAGCAGCAGTAATAGATAAGCCCCCATTTCTTAGAAGCTTAACATCATAAAAACGTATTTCTTGTTTATAGCAGAACCCAATGGCAGCATTCTTGATTGAATTGCCCTCTACACGGTCATTCAGTGATCCCAGACCCCTTACCCCTTGTGGCTCTGGTTCCTCCAGGTTCTTTGAATCCTCATCAATCACCCAGTTAGTGAGAGAACAGGACTGCAGTGGGAGGTTTTTATGGGTCAGACACCTACAAGATCACTTCTGTCCACTTACCACTGGCCAGAACTCAGTTATGGGGCCATACCTCCATGTGAGAGAGGCCACGAAACAGAGTTGAGTTGTCTGCCCAGAGGGAAAGGAAATGAGCTTTGGCAAGTGTATCCATCATTATGCCATTGCTAGCAAGTGGAAGACATGAGATTTGAACCCTGGCAGTTTGGGACCAAAGACTGACTCTACCGCAGCACGTTCTACCTCCTCACCATGAACAGTGGCTCAAAGCCTGAGAAAATGTGGTGGACTGCACCAGTTTTTTTCTGTTTTCTTCCCACCTATAACTATGTGGCTGCCTGGTTGCTGTGCTTAGGAATTCTGTCAAAGTTGCTATCTTCAGAAAACAATAACCATGAGAACAGATATTGAGTGTTTGCTCTGTTCCAGACATGGCTCTATGCATTTTACATATTCTGCTTTATTTAATCGTCACAATTACCCAGGAGATAGGGAATTATTATTGGTCCCATTTTCCAGGCAAGGAAGCTGGTTATGTGTCCAAGGCCACATAAGTAAGCAGTGTCTCTGGGCTTCAAAAGGCCCTTACACAAAACCCCACAGTACAAGGTGGGGGCTGAAGGAAAGAGAAAATGAGAAGGCCAGACACACCGCAGGTCCCATTCAAAACCCACCCAGAACCTTGTTTGGATCTTGCTTCAAACAAAGCAGCTCTCTAAGTCGTTTATGAGACAGTGGAGAAAGTGTAAACACTGGGGATGTGATGACACTAAGGAATCATTGTTAATTTGTAGGACGGCTGTATTAAAAAAGAAAAAACTCTTTCCTAATATTTTCAAAATACATCCTGAATGTTTATGGACAACATGATCAAATGTCTAGGATTTGCTTCAAATCATACAGTGTTGGTGGAGAAGTGACCATGAGTTGCCAATTGCAGGGTGGTGATGAGTCCATGGAGGATTATGGTACTAGTCTCTCACTTAGGAGTCTATTTGAAATTGTCCATAATAATTATAATAAAAAAGGAGACGGCAAAACTAATACAATTATGTAAGTTTAAAAATAAAATTAAAAAAAAAAAGAAATTCATATAAGGAAAGGAATAAGAAAAATGTAAAAAAAAAAAAAAAAAAAGACTTTGAACCAAACTTTGATGAACGGACTTTCTGCAGCCCCCTGGTTGGTAAATGATGTGCTGAGGGTGGGCTCAGAGCACTAAACGAGTTTGCTGAAGACCAGCTGAGTGGCCTGGGATGTTTTGTGGATCAGGCCCTCCAGGGCCCTGGGGGCCATTGGCTGGTGTTTGAATTATGATTTGAGATACACCTGGAGGCAGGGTTTAGTGCCTGGAGAATGGAGCTTCTGAAAATGAGCCCCAGGGCCTCCAAAAGGCAGGAGCACAGGCTTCTGGGTGAGGAGAGACCGGGTCAAAGTTAGGCTCTGCCCTGGCCAAATGGCCTCAGATACACAGGCTTCTTGTGCAGCCCGTGATAAATATCTTGCTGAAAGGTACAGCTCGGCCCCAGGCCCCAGCTGCACTTTAATTAAACGGTGAAAATCCACCAAAGACGCGGCCTCCTCAGCCGGCCTGTTCTCCGGAGTCCCAGGTGAAGCCAGCTCTTGGCTGGCCATGGGCCAGCAGGAAGGTGGGCTGCTGGCTTTCCCAAGCCCCTGCCTAAAATCAACATCTACCGCTTAGCAACCCGGCTTCCAACTTGATGCAAATTAAGCCTGGCATTTGGAGATGGTATTAAATGTCCTAAATCAATATTCTAGAGGCAGGATCAGAACAATTAAAACCCTGATTTTCTCCTCAGATCGTTGGTGTATATATGAATAAGTTTTTCAGCTCACTTAAAAAACTTAGCGGATTGAAAGAGATGAGGGTCAGCTTGGCGGTGCTCTGAGCATAGCTTATTCCATCCTCAACATCTTTTCCTATTTTTCCATGTATCCAAGGTATGTCCAGCACAGAGGGGTTTTCATGTGTGATGTTGCATTTAATCCTTACAATAACCCTAGGAGATCCTGTCATGTACATTTTACAGGTGGGGAAACTGAGGCTCAGAGAGGTGAAGTGACTTGTCCAAGGTCTCTCAGCTGCTAGGTGGTAGAGCAGGGAGCATAATTTGTTCTTCATATTCAAATTCAGTGCATCACTCACTCTAAAACAACTGGCTTTTTCTGAATAGCTTCCGTGGCTCAGATGGTAAAGAATCCCCCTGCAATGTAGGAGACCCAGATTCGATCCCTGGGTTAGGAAGATCCCCTGGAGAAGGGAGTGGCTACCCACTCCAGTATTCTTGTCAGAGAATTCCAGTCCATGGAATTACATGGACTGGATTACTGTCATGGGGTTGCAAAGAGTCAGACATGACTGAGCGACTTTCACTTTTCTGAAGTTTTTCTTTCGCCAATAATAATAATAATTAACAGTGTAAATAAAACAGTATCAATAGTAAGTGGCTAATAATTTACAGTTTCTCTGGCCTTAAAGGTGGTGGCAGCTTTTCTAGTTTGTCCATTTCTTTGTTCAACAAACAAAGGCAACCCAGTCGGGAGGGTTCTGGCTCTAGAGCCTACCAGACTCCCTGGTCCTACTACACACTGGGTGTGTGACCAGGGACAGTCTCTCTGAGCCCCAGTTTTCTCATCTGTGAAATGGGATGTTACCAGTACCCACTTCACAGAGGTGTCATGAGGGTTAAATGAACTGGTACTTGCAAAGTGTTTAAAGTGGGGCCTGACCCTCAGGGGGCATCCCATATATATGAGTCCCTGGCAGACACTGTCAAGGCCATAGGGATAGCTGTGTCTTGTCTCCCTTGGAACTTACCTCGTATGTATGGCCAGATGATATTACTGCTTCTTTTTTATTAAACTAAAGATATTTATGATAGAAAAATTCAAAGAGGCAAGAAATATGAACTGGAAAGTAAGGAAGGGCCCATTTCTTTTTCAGCTCTCAGGCTTTCAAGATAATAGTGTATCTGATGATGATAATGTGGTGTCAGGTATTCTCTTATAAAGCATAAGTTTATACTCTCTCTGGAATAGCACTGTAAAGAGCATTCAGATGCTGCTGCTCCTGCTAAGTCGCTTCAGTCGTGGCTGACTCTGCGACTCCATAGACAGCAGCCCACCAGGCTCCCCCGTCCCTGGGATTCTCCAGGCAAGAGTACTGGAGTGGGTTGCCATTGCCTTCTACAAAAGAGTATTCAGCAGTTTATACTTTTCACATACTCATTTATCTTGAGTATCTTTCACATATGGATTTATTATTTTTTTAATAAACATTTTTATGTACTGTCTGGTTATGCCACTGTTAACATTTAAGCAGTTCCCTATCAATGGATATTTAATTTTTTTGTATTTTGCTACTCCAAATGCTGCATTGTATAGGCTTGCAAATGAAAACATTCTGTATCTGTTTATTTGTAGAGTAAATTCTTAGAGGTGAAATTGCTGAGTCAAAAATTTGTTCTGTTTGAATTTTGTTGGTTATTACCAAATTGCTCACTAAAAAGGAAATACTTGGGAAGAAAAACAAAAGTTGTCCTGAACTGTAGTTTTATTGGAAATGCTTTTCCTTGGCCATATGATTTTAGCTCTCAGACTTCAGGTATAGATAGAATGTTCTGGATTTCAAGGCAAAATTCTGTATGTTCTTAACTGTCTACTCCCAGGCCCCTATCCCTGTTCTCTGAAGGAAGGGTTTTTGTTTTCTCCCTTCAACTTTCAGGATAAATATGTAGAGATTTCACACTCTTCTGGAATGGATGCTCTGTACTGCAGAGGGCCCAGATTTCTCATTGGTGGGGAAAATTACAGGAGAACATCCCCCAGTGGATGGCTGGAGCCAGGGTCTTGCTGAGCATCCCACAAGCCTCCTTGAATCCCTTCAGACCCGGAAACAGCTGGGTGCTGCCAGTGTCCTCCCTTCTGCCTCCAGCCCCTACGGCAGGGAGAGATGGGACTCGCTAACAGATTGATTTCCTTTTAGGGATGACTGCTCCACCAACCCCCAGCCAACCAGGAGCAGAAAGCCCAGTGACGAAGGTAATAAATTGTATCCAGGACCACAGCGAGGACGGGGAGTGAAATGACTCACGAGTCTCTGCATCCTCCCTCACATTCCAACAGCTGCCTTCCTCGGGGCTTAGGTCACTCCCTAAGAGCAATACCCGGACTGGGCTGCAGAGCACGGTCACTGGTGGCTGGCCTGGCTGAGGGGGACCCGCTGAGGGGGCTGCAAACGAGTCCTGGATTTTTCTTGTGGCCTGGTCCTTGGATAGGCTGGTGACTCTGGCTCCCCCTGGGAACAAGACACAGTGTGTTTCTGCTCTCAAAGGGCTCACAGTCTAACCTCTAGGGACCCCTGTCCTGTGCCCAGCTCAGTGCCCTAGAGGGAGATACACCTATGAGCTTGGTGACCTTGGGCAAGTCACTTCATTTCTCTGAACCTCAGTTTTCCCCTCTGCAGAAAGGATGGGATGAACTTAGTACCAATCTCTAATGAATAAGTTGATTCATGTCAGAAACTTAGCTTGGGACCTGGCACACAAGCACTTAATATTAGTTGTTGTTATTACTACTATTTCTACTGTTCCTCTTGACCCGTTTTGCAAATAAAACATTGTGAAATGTGAATTGGCTGTAGCTCTCATCCCTGCCTATGATTTGTAATAATAAGAGTGAACATTTATAGAGAGCTTATTATGTTCCAGGATCTTATGTGTGTTGACTCATTTAATTCTGCAAAAACCCTATGAGTCACCATGCTGCTGCTGCTGCTAAGTCGCTTCAGTTGTGTCCGACTCTGTGCAACCCCATAGACGGCACCATGAGATAGGTTCTATTATCATCCCCATTTCAGTTCAGTTCAGTTGAGTCGCTCAGTCGTATCCGACTCTTTGCAACCCCATGAATCGCAGCACACCAGGCCTCCCTGTCCATCACCAACTCCCGGAGTTCACCCAGACTCACGTCCATCTAGTCAGTGATGCCATCCAGCCATCTCATCCTCTGTTGTCCCCTTCTCCTCCTGCCCCCAACCCCTCCCAGCATCAGAGTCTTTTCCAATGAGTCAATTCTTCGCATGAGATGGCCAAAGTACTGGAGTTTCAGCTTCAGCATCATTCCTTCCAAAGAAATCCCAGGGCTGATCTCCTTCAGAATGGATTGGTTGGATCTCCTTGCAGTCCAAGGGACTCCCAAGAGTCTTCTCCAGCACCACAGTTCAAAGGCATCAATTCTTCGGCACTCTTCAGCCTTCTTCACAGTCCAACTCTCACATCCATACATGACCACTGGAAAAACCATAGCCTTGACTAGACAAACCTTTGTTGGCAAAGCAGTGTCTCTGCTTTTGAATATGGTTGGTCATAACTTTCCTTCCAAGGAATAAGCGTCTTTTAATTTCATGGCTGCAGTCACCATCTGCAGTGATTTTGGGGCCCCAAAAAATGAAGTCTGACACTGTTTCCACTGTTTCCCCATCTATTTCCCATGAAGTGATGGGACCGGATGCCATGATCTTCATTTTCTGAATGTTGAGCTTTAAGCCAACTTTTTCACTCTCCACTTTCACTTTCATCAAGAGGCTTTTGAGTTCCTCTTCACTTTCTGCCATAAAGGTGGTGTCATCTGCACATCTGAGGTTATTGATATTTCTCCCGGAAATCTTGATTCCAGCTTGTGTTTCTTCCAGCCCAGCGTTTCTCATGATGTACTCTGCATATAAGTTAAATAAGCAGGGTGACAATATATAGCCTTGACGTACTCCTTTTCTTATTTGGAACCAGTCTGTTGTTCCATGTCCAGTTCTAACTGCTGCTTCCTGACCTGCATACAGATTTCTCAAGAGGCAGGTCAGGTGGTCTGGTATTCCCATCTCTTTCAGAATTTTCCATAGTTTATTGTGACCCACATGATCAAAGGCTTTGGCAGAGTCAATAAAGCAGAAATAGATGTTTTTCTGGAACTCTTTTGCTTTTTCCACGATCCAGCGAATGTTGGCAATTTGATCTCTGGTTCCTCTGCCTTTTCTAAAACCACTTGAACATCAGGAAGTTCACGGTTCACATATTGCTGAAGCCTGGCTTGGAGAATTTTGAGCATTACTTTACTAGCGTGTGAGATGAGTGCAATTGTGCGGTAGTTTGAGCATTCTTTGGCATTGCCTTTCTTTGGGATTGAAATGAAAACTGACCTTTTCCAGTGCTGTGGCCACTGCTGAGTTTTCCAAATGTGCTGGCATATTGAGTGCAGCACTTTCACAGCATCATCTTTCAGGATATGAAATAGCTCCACTGGAATTCCATCACCTCCACTAGCTTTGTTCGTAGTGATGCTTTCTAAGGCCCACTTGACTTCACATTCCAGGATGTCTGGCTCTAGGTGAGTGATCACACCATCGTGATTATCTGGGTCGTGAAGATCTTTTTTGTACAGTTCACCGAGGCATGGAGAGGTTGAGCTACTAGCCCATGGCTGGTAAATAATGGAGTGGTGGATCCAGGGTTCAAACTCAGACTGTCAGCTCTGAAATCTTATCTTCCTAACCACTGTATCTTCCTGCCTCCCACTACATGTTTATGTATTTCTATAGGAAAGTTTTTCAAAGTTATAACAGTTAAGTGACATTTATTTTCCTCTTTTTACTTGCATTAAAAAAAAAACCTGTTTTTTTCTTATAATAGCAATATAACATTATAACAATTTTGTAAAATATAGACGAGGAAGATTAAATTATCTACAGTGCTATTACCTGGACCATTGGTCCACAGGAAGGGCCAGTTCTTTCGTATTTCCAGTCCACTGTGGACTGTGATGTCCCACCGTGTGTGACTACTGTACAGCTTGTGTAACCTGGAACTTCCATCCCAGTTTGACAGCATTCACACTGGTCTGCACCCTGTTCAACTCACAGTTCCATGAGACATGTGCTTGGATGTCGCAGCAATACCAAATTGCTAAAAGTTTCCAAATGCACACTCTACGCTTATTTTCCTGATCGGGTAACACACAGTTCACAGGCTGCTCCTGTCCTGTGAATCACACTGCAAATTGCATTGACTTAGACACTGTTTCCATTTTAGCATCTTTATTTCCAGAATTTTTTTAAAAAATGTATTTTTAGTTTCTTCACATTTCTTTTTCTCACTGTATTTCCTGTTACAATGTTCACTATAAATAATTATTGAATATAAGAATTTAGTCTTTAATAATATTCCATCTGAACAGTGTACTATAGATTACCAACCTAGTCCTTCTGTCATGAGGTTCAGTATATTTCCATTTATTTGCCATGATAAAAGTATGATGTTGAGCAGGTTTAGTCTAATTGCTTTTCCATATTTAATATTTCCATAGGGTAGATTTCCTAGAATGGAATTACTGGATCAAACAATATGAAACCTTTTCAGTTTCTTGATAGTTATTACCAAAAGGGGATATACAAATATATGCTCCCAGCAGTAGTCTATGAAAGTGTCTGCTTAACGAAAGTGTCTGCTTAACGACATCCTTTTCTGCATTCGTAATTATAATTTAATTAATGAGAACAACCTTAATTGTTTTTAATTTCTCTGATTACTGGTGAGGTTGGACATTTTCCATGCATGTAACCATTTATATTTCCTCTTTTGCTTTATACTTGACTGGGCACTAGAATAAAATGTTATTACTTTGAACAGATTTCAAACTACTTTAAATTGGGGGCCAAGTCAATCCATACAGGAAGTCTGTACTTCCTGATGTATGGTATCTCCTTTTTCTGGGTCTCTTTTCTCTGCTGCCAGAATTAGGGGATGCCTTTATATGGTCTCGATGGTCCCGTCTTTAGAATAAGCCATCTGAATTTATACTGAATAGTATATGGGATTGTGGTGTTTCTTTGTTTGGTTTGGCCACGCAGTGCAGTTTATGGGATCTTAGTTTCTTGACCAGGGATAGAATGTGGGCCTTCTGCAGTGAAAGCTCGGAGTCCTAACCACTAGCCTGCCAGGCAGTTCCCTGTATGGGGCTGTTATCTGAATGAATGTGTTCCCCCAAATTTATATGTTGAAATCCTAACCCCCAAGTGGCGACGTTAGGGGGTGGGGCCTTTGTGAGGTGACAGAGAGAGGTTAGCGCCTTTATCACAGGGGCTCCAGAGAGAGCCCTTGCCTCCACCATGTGAGGACCCAGTGAGAAGCATCAGCTGCACACACGATGCCAGCGCCTTGGTCTTAGATGCTGACCCTTAGGCCCGTGAGGAATAAAGTTCTGTTGTTTGTAAGACACGCCGTACATGGCAATTTGTTATAGCAGCCCAACAGACCAAACTGAGGATATTTCTAGAGTATTTTCAATTCTTTGCTCAAAAATATTTTTTCTTTTTTTTTTCTTTTCCTTTTGTTTCTGTGTGTATGTCAAATTTTGTCTTTTGTCAGTATCACATGCCAACTTGAATCAAGCAGTTTTTGAAACTACTGATCTGCTGGAATTTCTGATGTATTTTTGTTAGTGATGGGGAAAGTAGGAAGCATTTTTGAAATCTGCATGAGTTTAGGACAGTCTAGATGTCTGAGTACAAATATTTAACCGTATTCCCATGCGCTGTGTGCTTCACTAGCAGTGTGGGCAAAGTGGGGCCCGAGGAGCGGTTCAGGCTGAGGTCTGGCAATAGATGTGGACCTGTGTTTCCCTTAAAGGGATATGTTGAGAGCGCTTAATTAATATTGGGCTTCCCTTATAGCTCAGCTGGTACAGAATCCTCTTGCAGTGCAGGAGACCCTGTTCGATTCCTGGGTTGGGAAAATCTGCTAGAGAAGGGATAGGCTACCCACTCCAGTACTCTTGGGCTTCCCTTGTAGCTCAGCTGGTAAAGAATCCACCTGCAATGCGGGAGACCTGGGTTTGATCCCTGGGTTGGGAAGATCCCCTGGAGAAGGGAAAGGCTACCCACCCCAGTATTCTGGCCTGGAGAATTCCATGGACTGTATAGTCCATGGGGTCACAAAGAGTCAGACACAACTGAGCAACGTTTCACTTTTAACAATTAGTATCAGGAGATATCTGTCAGTGAGATGTGATTTCTCCGTGTGCCCTTTCAAAGTCTGTGCCAACGGCAGGTGTAGCAGTGGTAGTGGCACCAGAATATTCTACTGCAGGTGATTCTCACCTTAACAAACCTCCAGTCCCCTTGCAGGGTTGGTGGATATTTTTAGGCAATGCAAAAGACCCTAATTGGAACCTATAGTTACCATAAGGGCAAATAATTTTAACTAGCTAAAATACATAGACATTAAGGGAATTGAGAATGGAAATTATTTAATTTCATACTTCAGTTCAGTTCAGTCGCTCAGTCGTGTCCAACTCTTTGTGACCCCATGAATCGCAGCACGCCAGGCCTCCCTGTCCATCACCAACTCCCGGAGTTCACTCAGACTCACGTCCATCGAGTCAGTGATGCCATCCAGCCATCTCATCCTCTGTCAGCCCCTTCTCCTCCTGCCCCCAATCCCTCCCAGCATCAGAGTCTTTTCCAATGAGTCAACTCTTCTCATGAGGTGGCCAAAGTACTGGAGTTTCAACTTTAGCATCATTCCTTCCAAAGAACACCCAGGGCTGATCTCCTTCAGAATGGACTGGTTGGATCTCCTTGCAGCCCAAGGGACTCTCAAGAGTCTTCTCCAACACCACAGTTCAAAAGCATCAATTCTTCGGCGCTCTTCAGCCTTCTTCACAGTCCAACTCTCACATCCATACATGACCACAGGAAAAACCATAGCTTTGACTAGACAAACCTTTGTTGGCAAAGTAATGTCTCTGCTTTTGAATATGCTATCCAGGTTGGTCATAACTTTCCTTCCAAGGAGTAAGCGTCTTTTAATTTCATGGCTGCAGTCACCATCTGCAGTGATTTTGGAGCCCCCCAAAATAAAGTCTGACACTGTTTCCCCTGTTTCCCCATCTATTTCCCATGAAATGATGGGACCGGATGCCATGATCTTCGTTTTTTGAATGTTGAGCTTTAAGCCAACGTTTTCACTCTCCACTTTCACTTTCATCAAGAGGCTTTTGAGTTCCTCTTCACTTTCTGCCATAAGGGTGGTGTCATCTGCATATCTGAGGTTATTGATATTTCTCCCAGCAATCTTGATTCCAGCTTGTGTTTCTTCCAGCCCAGCGTTTCTCATTATGTACTCTGCATATAAGTTAAATAAGCAGGGTGACAATATATAGCCTTGACGTACTCCTTTTCCTATTTGGAACCAGTCTCTTGTTCCATGTCCAGTTCTAACTGCTGCTTCCTGACCTGCATACAGATTTCTCAAGAGGCAGGTCAGGTGGTCTGGTATTCCCATCTCTTTCAGAATTTTCCATAGTTTATAGTGATCCACACAGTCAAAGGCTTTGGCATAGTCAATAAAGCAGAAATAGATGTTTTTCTGGAACTCTCTTGCTTTTTCCGTGATCCAGCGGATGTTGGCAATTTGATCTCTGGTTCCTCTGCCTTTTCTAAAACCACTTGAACATCAGGAAGTTCACGGTTCACATATTGCTGAAGCCTGGCTTGGAGAATTTTGAGCATTACTTTACTAGCGTGTGAGATGAGTGCAATTGTGCGGTAGTTTGAGCATTCTTTGGCATTGCCTTTCTTTGGGATTGAAATGAAAACTGACCTTTTCCAGTGCTGTGGCCACTGCTGAGTTTTCCAAATGTGCTGGCATATTGAGTGCAGCACTTTCACAGCATCATCTTTCAGGATTTGGAATAGCTCCACTGGAATTCCATCACCTCCACTAGCTTTGTTCGTAGTGATGCTTTCTAAGGCCCACTTGACTTCACATTCCAGGATGTCTGGCTCTAGGTCAGTGATCACACCGTCGTGATTATCTGGGACATGAAGATCTTTTTTGTACAGTTCTTGTGTGTATTCTTGCCATCTCTTCTTAATATCTTCTGCTTCTGTTAGGTCCATACCATTTCTGTCCTTTATCGAGCTCATCTTTGCATACTTAGGAATTTTATACTTAGGAAAGCTATTAATAAGCATCCACTCAAAAAAAAAATGCACAATGTTCAAATTAGTTTAGAAAAAGCTAGGTTAAAGGAACTTATTTTCTTCCTATCAAGGCTTAATACTCTCTCTGAATTTCTAAAGCAGGAGCTAAGTAACATATAGGATACAATGTTTATAAAACTTTTCCTGTAGGATCCTACATTTCAAGAAGCATCTATTAACCTCTTGCAAAATAAGTATTTTGCAGCATACATCATTCAGTGGAAAATGCTGGAGCTGCCCAGCTTCTGTGGCATTGATGTTCACATTGATTATGAGTCTTTGAAGCTGGTGATTGTTGTGCTGAATTATATAGGATCATCTGGGAAATAGGATGGACTTTCCTGATAGCTCAGTTGGTAAAGAATCTGCCTGCAATGCAGAAGACCCTGGTTTGATTCCTGGGTCGGGAAGATCCCCTGGAGAAGGGAAAGGCGACCCACTCAGTATTCTGGCCTGGAGAATTCCATGGACTATATAGTCCATGGGGTTACATATCCCCTGCTTTATAAAGATTGATTTTTTTTGTAATATAGTTATTCACCACCAGCTCTCTTTTATGCCCAGTGGTAGACCAGTGCCTTTGGGGAGCAATAGGATTGGGAAGTCATCATCGCAGGTCAGGTGTTTAATGGCACTAAAAATGTGTCTTCCTTTTACTAAAATAGAACAACCAAGACAGTCCAGTAAGCTAAGACATTTGATGCAATTTAGGTTAGTGGGCCAATACTACATAGTGGTTAAGGAGAGTGGATGCCTAGAAATACAATTGCATACGTCAGACCCAGACATTGCCACTTAACTAGCTGTATGATTTTGGGCAGTGAGTCAACCCATAAGAATTCTCAAGTTCCCCACCTGTAGTAGAATGAGGATAATAATTTCACCTACAAGGTTTGATGTGGGAATTAACAATGCATGGTAAGAGCTCAGAATTTCACGTATCAGTTGAGAGCCTGGAGGGGAGCAGCTGGCATCCATGATGAGGTAATCAGAGTGATGAAGGGACCTTCATCACTCCACCCAAGTGATGTGGGTGGAGTTGAAGGAAACCAAGGATGGCAAGGCACTCCAGGGCCGACAACCGCTAGGAACAGATCCTACCCATGAGCCTTTAAGGGGCAAGGGACGGGGCACTGACCAGCAGCTGGGAAGAAAGCTGTAGCTATAGAAGAGCAAACCATGGCCCAGCAGGGAGGGAGCCAGGGGATAAACATCTCATCCACTGGTCCAGCCCAGCTATGGTAGAGAGTGGATTTGGAGCAACACATGGTAAGGGCTCAGTGGGTGTTAACTAAAAAACTTTTTTTTTTTTTTGGCATCAACTCTTAGTTGTGGCACATAGGCTTCTCTAGTTGTGACGTATGATCTTAGTTGCCTGAGACGTATGGGATCTTAGTTCCCCAACCAGGGATTGAACCCTTATCCACGGCATTGGAAGGCAGATTCTTAACCACTAGACCACCAGGAAAGTCCCCAGCTAATTTGATGGATACTATGTAATTAACTTCCTCTTTTCTCCCTTGGTCACAGAATCTTCTACAGGATTGCTCTTGCTTATTCTCAGTGGCACTTCTGGAAAATTGAAAATGACTTAACCTTATTGTGTCTCAGCTTGCTTTCTTTCTGCAAAGGAGATACTGCTGGTATGTTTCTCATGATGTGAGAAATATAATGAATTAATACATGTCAGGCACATAGAGCAGTGCCTGGCACATAATAAGCTCTCAGTAAAAATGAAGCCATGAGCTGTTGCCTTTCCTCACAGTTCCAAAGGGATATCAATGTGTATATTCTGCTTTGTTGCAGGTAATACGTATGTACATAAGAAGGAGCTTGTTTTTCTCCTGGGTCTGGCCCTGCATCTCAAAGTTTAATACCTTTCTGATTTTGTGTTTCAGTGGTTGAGTCTCCATGTTGGACCTTAACTCAGTCCCAGAAACCCGAATACATTTTCTGATGCTGATGGCAACTTTTCTGTACTGTACTTGGCGCAACGAAGAAGGCATTTCTCAATCCTGCTCTATTAGCTCTGCCTATTAAATCTTTGTGCTGAAGCACATGCCATCAACCCCGCCAGCATATGTCTGGCAGCCTTCCTCCCTTCTCACAGAGGCCAGGAAGGCGGGGGCCATCACTAGGATCCTGTCCACTTTTCTTAGTTTCCTCTTCTCTCTCTCTTTCCAAGGCATCTTTGGGGAACCCCTGCTTCACTCTGCCTTCTCCTTTATTTTCCCCTTCCCCCACCTCTTTTATTGAAGACAAGGGTGTGGAAAGACAGGGAGAGGGATCCTCTTGGTTTTCCAGTTTTGCCATGAGCAGGATTCTGTGGCTTTGATGTCACCTGGATAGAGAGCAGGTGCCCTGATTAGTCCTCTAAGGGCACGGGGACCCTCCACACCCTCGGGGTGGAGAGCTTATAATCAGAAGCTGATCGAAGCCCCCACTGTGTTCCCCAGCCAATGCTCTGGACATTTCCCCTGTGGCCTGAGGGGTTCTGCTGTGGGACTCAGGCCAATATCAGACCAAATAACTCAAGTATGTGTTCAGTATTTATGTAGGGTGGATGGGGAGAGGCTGGCATTTATATAAATGAAACTAGCAAGGCTGTTTCTTTGTCTTCACAATAAGACAAAGGGATTACAGTATTTTTATTTTGCATCATTTTCTGAGTTAAGCAACATCTTGAAAAATATTTAAAAAGAGAGTTTAATAGTTACTCAGATATATCACTTATTCCCCTAAATAGGTCTAATGGCTAGGGTTAGTTTGGTTTTTAAATTTCAGCAGACCTGGACCTGCTGAACTCAGGATCCTGTCAGCTCGCTGGTTTCAGGCTTGGTGGTGTGGCCTCTTGTTACACCTTGCAGTTCGCTCATTGGGCAGTGCAAACAGCTTTATCCAAAGTAGCTTTCCAAGAGGACTGTGCCTTTCCTCCCCATCCCACCAAGTGCATCATCTTCTTTGACAAAGAGGGACCCATTATGTTTTATCAGTATGGAGGAAGCAGTGTGGAAACTCGAGTTAACTGGTACCGTATTTCCAATTTATTCCAGGGATGTTTTAGAATTTCTTATAAATTTGCACCCCACAAAGCCATCTAACTGGCTTACCACTTAATATAGCACTTCTTCTTTTAATCACTAGGAAGCGCTTAGATAGGAGGCTGGCCAGGACCTGAGTTATGGCCTGTGTGTAGTTTGTTTATTCATGTGTTCAGCAAACAGCCAAGTGTTATTCCAGCCTGGATGGCCTTTAGGTCTTGGGGTTGCAGGTGACAGCAGGACATCCTGGGGCGCTCGTGCTGGAGGTGATGGGCTCACGATTTGGGAAGATCAGCCCATTTGTGGTAGGGATCATGGTACACGCAGACCCTGCTCCCTGGGGATGCCAAGGTGGGTGTCGGGGTTCCAGGGAAGGGATCCAGTCCTAATGGGATTCAAGAGTACTCTCAGTCTCAGCAGGCCCAGGATGGGGGGGAGAAGGAAAGCCCTTCATGCTAGAGCCCAGTCCAAGAACTTGATGCTGCCAGCAGTTGGAATTGCTTTTGTAGCCTAAGTCTTCTGCAGTGGGGCCATCCCTCATGGGCATGGGATGGCAGATGGCCAGGACCTTGCGCCAATCACTAGGTGGGGACTGGAAAGAAAGCACTGAGTTTGGCCCCATTTGGGGCAGTGCGGGTGGTCCTGCTCACTTCCAGCTGTGGGGCTTGAGTCATCAGAGGCCCTGGCCAGGGTGCTTGGACGTGTGGCCAAACCCAGAGTCCTTTTGGTCCTGGCACCTGACCCTGGCCATCCACGTCTCATCTAGAGATTAATGAGCCATTGTCTGCAGTCACTGAGGAAGGCTGTGGCAGGCCAGGGAGAAGACCTCAGAATATAATTGACATGGTTCTCACACGGTCCATATGGGAACAGTAATGAAAATCACTCCCATGTGCCTGGTTTTCCAGTTTACAAAGAAAGGAATCTGGGCTATGTCAATTACCAGCTGGGTATCTATGTACAAACCACTTAAACCCTCTTAGCCTCAGTTTCCTCGTTTATAAAACAAAGATAATGAAAGTCACTGCCTTGCCCATCTAATGGGTTTTTTATTTGAGATAATGAAGGACAGGGCAGGAGGCCAAACGGGACACACAAAAAAAGGGCTGGGACAGGTCTGGAGGAAATGCGGAGAATATAGTTTGTGACTTGAGAAGCAGGTGAAATGGTGAAGAAGGGCGTGCTCTTCTTCAGATTGCCTAAAACTGTGTCGTCTCCCTCTCAGTGGACACTGAAATTGCAGTGTTCAATGCAAAGCAGATTGTAACTATGATTTCCCTGATCATAAAAGAAACACATGCTTATAAAAATTTAAAAAAATATTAAATATCAAGACAAACGTTAAAATAAACCATAGTCTTTTTATTGCTAATGTTTGGATGTTTTCTCTCTCGTTCATATATCTAATATTTTAACAATAAAATAAAAATCATACTGTATATTCAGTTATGGGACTCAAGCTTTTGCAATGTAATTTGTAACATAAATGTTTTTAACAGAAGTAGACTCATGCTGTGTATCAGTCGGGGTTCTCCATAGAAACAGAACCAATGGAGATATATCTGTATGTGTGTGTTGTGTATATATATACACGCATACAGACATATAACATACACACATAAGCATTTGTACTAAGAGATGCACACAGACATACACATATATCTGAAGAGATTTATCTCAAGGAGTGGGTGTACATGTTTATAGGATTGGCAGATCTGAAACCTATAAGGCAGGCCAGCAAGCTGAATACTCAGGCAAGAGTTAATGCTGAGTCTTGAGGCAAAATCTCCTCTTTTCTGGGAAATCTCAGTTTGTGTTTGTAAGGCCTTGAACTGATGAGATCCGCCCACAGTACAGAGGGTAATCTTTTTCACTTAGTGTTAATCCTATCTATAGAATACCTTCACAGCAACATCTAGCTTTTGATTCATTAACTGGGTACTATAGCCTAGACAAATTGACACACAAAACTAACCCATCTTTGTATTTTTATCTTTTTGTTTCTCACGTCATGAATATTTTTTTCACAGCAGCACCAAACATTATATAAGAACTTGATATGACTATATTGTTTTATTCACCAAATGGCTTTACCATAATTTGTTTATAAATTTCCCTGTTGTCAGATACTTAGGTTGTATCCAGTTTCCACTGTAGATGTAACATTTGTGATAAACATCTTTGGCTACATCTTTTGAGAAGGCAGTGGCACCCCACTCCAGTACTCTTGCCTGGAAAATCCCATGGACGGAGGAGCCTGGTGGGCTGCAGTCCATGGGGTTGCTAGGAGTCGGACACGACTGAGCGACTTCACTTTCACTTCTCACTTTCATGCATTGGAGAAGGAAACGGCAACCCACTCCAGTGTTCTTGCCTGGAGAATCCCAGGGATGGGGGAGCCTGGTGGGCTGCCGTCTATGGGGTCACACAGGGTCGGACACGATTGAAGTGACTTAGCAGCAGCAGCAACTTATTAGTCCCTAGAATATATCATTAGTGAAGAATTACTGAGTCAAAAGTAATAAAGATTTTAAGGCTTTTGATACACTTGGTCAGATTTTCTCTAAACTTCTCAAGGTGTGATCCTTGTACCAATGCCATCAGTATAACCAAGTTGTGGTTGCTGTTTTTCAGTCACTAAGTCATGTCTGACTCTCTGACCCCATGGACTGAAACACACCAGCCTTCCCTGTCCTTCACCATCTCCCAGAGTTTACTCAAACTTACATCCATTGACTTGGTGATGCCATCAGCCATCTCATCCTCTGTTGTCCCCTTCTCTTCCTGCCCTCACTCTTTCCCAGCATCAAGGTCTTTTCCAATGAGTTGGCTCTTCACATCAGGTGGCCGAAGTCTTGCAGCTTCAACTGGGTAGCTTATGAGAAAGGCAGATTCTTGGGCCTCACCCCAGACCTACTGAATCAGAATCTGCATCTTAACTAGATGTCCATGTGACTTGTGTACATTGCAGTGTGAGAGGCACTGCCCAAGAACATTTGTTCTGATTTGTAAACCAGCTGTAGTCTGAATGTTTCTGTTCTGAAATGTATCTGCTGAACTCCTGATACCTGGTGTTGTGGTATGAGTAGGTGAGGCCTTTGGTAGGTCCTTAAGTCATGAGGGTAGAGTCCTCATGAGTGGGACTAATGCCTATAAAAGAGAGTCCAGAAAGATCTCTAGCCTCTTCCACATAAAGGGACACAGGGAGAAGGGGCCAGTTATGAACCAGGAAGACAGTCTTCACCAGAGAACTTGGCCAGGCTGGTGCCTTGACTTTGGACTTGGGTCACCAGACCATGAGAATTAAATTTTTGTAGTTTATAAGCCACCCAGACTGTAGTATTTTGTTATAGTGGCCTGAATGGGCTAAGACATACCAGAAGTATTTGGGGATACTCGGTTCTCTTATCAAAACTGGGTGTTCTTTTGTTTTTTACCTTATAAATTTGCTAGCTGAAAAATGATATTCTGTTGGTCGTTTGATTTTTATCCTGTAACAAATTTATTGAATCAGCTGACTTCCATTGGAATTCAGTCAGGAAAGAGCTCTCCCTACCCCGAGCACTGCCTTAAATCATGCTCTGTGACATCTTAGGTGGATTGCGTGTCCAGCTATGAGGACATTTAAGGAATTAGGACTCACTTGTAGGTATGAAGGCCTAGTCCAGTCTGAAATCAAAACTTCAGCTTCCCTTCCAATTCCATGCTCTTCCACTCCCCCTGGCCCAGCCTGCCCCACAGCTCCGGCATGGGAGTGGGTGGTGGGCCTGGCGTGGTCTTCCACTCTCTTCATTCCCTCCTCCTATTTCTCTTATCTACAGTTGGGACAAGAAGGAATATGAGAAGGGTCAAAAGTCCTCCTATATTGGTGCCATTGTTACAGTGCTCTCTTGATGGTTGCTGGCTCACTGCTAATGTGTTTGGTTCTTCAGAGCTCCTGCAAGGAATTTTAAAAGAGTTCTTCAATGTGGTTAGCTTGCTCGGGATTTCAGTCTCTGAATCCGTGATGCAACGGCCTCCCTGTCATGCACTGAACTAATGGCATTCCAGGACTGCTGTTGCTGTCGCCCATAGGAAAGCATAAGGTCATCTGTTTAAAGTCCCGCCAAATGACAGCAACGTGGAATGAAAATTCTGATGTTTAAAAAGCATATTTCTGATTGTTAGAATACGGAAAAATCACTTCCTTTGCAGACTGGAACTTTTTTCTTTTTTAAGGTTCATTTCGGAGGCCTCAATTCCACTAGATTAGCCCAAAAGTTCATTTGGATTGTTTTCCCCCGATAAGGAATTCTTGGTTTGCCGTGACCATGTCTTCTCCCGATCTGGTTTCGTAGCTCTCCCAGCCAAGTGTGCAGACCAGTCTCCGTTAGGCTCGCTGATTGATTGGGCCGTGGTGCTTGGCCAGCGGGTTGTGTCACTATTTCACTGCCGTCCAGTGAGCAGGGGACTGCTCAAGAGCTCGATCTGGTGTTTTCATCCCTGCACCGCCCAGCTGGCCGAGCGGTGTCTGATGAGAAGCTTGGGGGTGGCTTGTTGAGAGGCTGGGGTGTTGAGTATGCTCTGAGTTGGAATTCCAGCTGACTAGCTCTGTGAACTTGGCCTTATCACCTCATTTCCTCACTGACATAATTCAGATTAGTTCATTTATAAATGTGTATCCTGTGCCTTATGTGCTAAGCACTATTTTAGGAGTTGGAGATGTGGCAGTGAATAGGCTAGAGATCTGAATAATGAGAGAGGGTCGACAATCTTGGGGATGAACGTTACAGAAAGAGGGGTCTGCAGGTGCAGCCACAGAAGTTCAAGGAACTGATAAGGCTCCCATGGTTGAAGCTTGGAGGTCGAGGGGAAGCTGGTGGGAGATGGAGCTGGGAGTCGGGCCAAAGTTAGATCCCATGGGGCCGCCAGAAGCCTGAGTTTTCCCCTAAAACATATGGAAAATTATCAGAGGATTTTAGAGGTGAATAACATGATCTGGTTTACTAGGAGTGGTAGTTACTACTACTCTTTGAACATTAACTGCAACTAAATAAGATAATATATGCAAAAGTACTTAGTGGTGTGCCTTGTATGCAGTAGGTGCTTGATAAGTGTTAACGAATATTTTCACCTTTTGGCAAAACACTGGTGGTCTCCTACAGTTTGACCTTAAAAGATGAAGTCTGTGGTAGACTGAGTAATGGCACTCCACAGATGTCCATGCCCTAACCCTTGGAACTGGTAACTATGTCACCTTATATCGCCAAGGAGAATTAAGGTTGCAAATGGAATTAACGTTGTTAATTTCATTTTAAGGTGAGACCTTAAAATAGGGAGAGTGTCCTGAGTTATCCAGATGGGTCCAGTGTAATCATCAGTTCAGTTCAGTTCAGTCTCTCAGTCGTGTCCGACTCTTTGCGACCCCATGAATTGCAGCACGCCAGGCCTCCCTGTCCATCACCAACTCCTGGAGTTCACTCAGACTCACGTCCATCAAGTCAGTGATGCCATTCAGCCATCTCATCCTCTGTTGTCCCCTTCTCCTCCTGCCCCCAATCCTTCCCAGCATCAGAGTCTTTTCCAATGAGTCAACTCTTCACATGAGGTGGCCAAAGAACTGGAGTTTCAGCTTTAGCATCATTCCTTCCAAAGAAATCCCAGGGCTGATCTCCTTCAGAATGGACTGGTTGGATCTCCTTGCAGTCCAAGGGACTCTCAGGAGTCTTCTCCAACACCACAGTTCAAAAGCATCAATTCTTTGGTGCTCAGCTTGCTTCACAGTCCAACTCTCACATCCATACATGACCACTGGAAAAACCATAGCCTTGACTAGACGGACCTTTGTTGGCAAAGTAATGTCTCTGCTTTTGAATATGCTACCCAGGTTGGACATAACTTTCCTTCCAAGGAGTAAGCGTCTTTTAATTTCATGGCTGCTGTCACCATCTGCAGTGATTTTGGAGCCCAAAAAAATAAAGTCTGACACTGTTTCCACTGTTTCCCCATCTATTTCTCATGAAGTGATGGGACCAGATGCCATGATCTTCGTGTAATCATAATAATCCTTAAAAGAGGAAGAGCAGGGCAGAAGGGAGTCAGAGGGAGACATGACCATGGAGGAAGGTCAGAGAGAGACAGTGTTACTGACTTTGAAGATGGGGGAGCAGCCACGAGCTCAGGAGTGCAGGGGGCCACAGAGCTGGAAAAGGCAAGGAAATAGAACCTTTTACATTCCCCTCGGAGCCTTAGATGATTGCTTCTTGACAGGAAAGCTACAACAAACCTAGACAGTGTGTCAAAAAGCAAAGACAGCACTTTGCCAACAAAGGTCCGTATAGTCAAGGCTTTGATCTTTCCAGTAGTCATGTACAGTTGTGAGAGCTGGACCGTAGAGAAGGCAGAACACCGAAGAATTGATGCTTTCGAACTGTGGTGCTGGAGAAGACTCTTGAGAGTCTCTTGGACAGCAAGGAGATCCAACCAGCTAATCTTAAAGGAAATCAACCTTGAATACTCATTGGAAGGACTGATGCTGAAGCTGACGCTCCAATACTTCAGTCACCTGATGCAAAGAGCTTTTTCACTGGAAAAGGCCCTGATGCTGGGGAAGATTGAAGACAGAAGGAGAAGAGGGTGATGGGGATGAGATGGTTGGATGGCATCACCAATGCAATGGACATAAACTTGGGCGAACTCTGGGAGATGGTGAGGGACAGGGAGGCCTGGCCTGCTGCAGTCCATGGCGTTGCTGAGTCGGACACAACTGGGCAACTGAACAACAAAAACTAGAGCCTCTGGAGGGGATGCAACCCTGCCAGCATCTTTTTTTTTTTTTTTGGCTGCTCTGGGTGTTGGATGCTGTGCGTGGGCTTTCTCTAGTTGTGGTGAGCAGGGGCTTCTCCCTGTGGTGGCTTCTCCTGTGGCAGAGACTAGGCGCTCAAGCTTCAGTGGTTGCAGCACTTAGGTCCAGAGCATGTCATCTTCAGTTGTGACACACGGGCTTAGTTGCCTTGTGGCACGTGACATCTTCCCGGACAAGGGATTGGACCCACGTCCCCAGCATTGACAGGCAGACTCTTAAGCACTGGACCACCAGGGAAATCCCCTGCCAACATCTTGATTTGAGTCCAGTGAAAAACCCATTTGGACATCCGACGGCCAGAATTGTGAGATAGTGAACTTGTGTTGTTTCAAGCCTCTAAGTATGTGGTAAAGATTTTGTACTAAATATTCCAAACTCCAGTTCAGTTCACTCCAGTATGACCTATGACGCATGCATTTTAAGATTTCCGTTTAGTTCACCATCTATTGATGGATGCCTACGGCATGCCAGGCTAAATAAGACGACTCTGGAGAAGTTGACGGTCTAGGAGACTTTCTGGTATTTTCCACAACCTCTAGGGGTACCAAACTCCATATGTGCCTCTGGTGACACATGGCAGCCTCTCAAGTACAGAAGTGAAATGAGGCCTGCTTTTCATTGACCTGGGAGGGCAGGGGAAGCGGCTGAGCTGGTGGTGAGAGGTTGGGCTCTCAGCTCCAATCCCCTTGGCTGGTGACCCAGACACAAGGACTGCAGGGAGGGGTGGGCTTGCCCTGGGCCCAGCCCCCAGGCCTCCTCCATGAGGCACCCCAGCCCTCCCCCTGCCCCCACTAACACCCCTTCTCAGACCCTGCCCCTCCTCTGGGGGGCTCTGGGCCAGCTGCCTCCTTGCTTGGACTGCTCTTATTTTCCCTTTACTAATCATCAGGTCCTGTCTGTGGAGGCAGCCAAGAGGAGCTCCTGGAGGCAGACCTGTCCAGGCACAAGTTAGGGGCTCAGCAATGCCTGGGGTATGATTGGTTGGGGCTGGATACAAAGGGTTCCTGTATAAAGCAAGGGCCTTCGCTTTATCCTTTTAGGGAAGTTCATTCTCTCTGATTGCCTCTCCTCCTCCTTTTGGAGATGTTGCTAGAATATCTCTGCAGCAGGGGCCCAGCCTATGCTAGTCCATCCTTCACACTGAAACTGTCAGAACATTTGCGCCAACACCAACCACCAGCTCTGACCTAGTCCCTCATTGACTGGAAATCCCCCTCCTCTTATCATCCCATTTATAACTGTGGTTTTAAACCTTAAAAAGAATAGTAAAATCAATGCATTTTTTTTCAGTGAAATATCAGTATATAAAGCTGAATACCAGGAGGCAGTAAAGTATAGAATTGTCATTAAGTATCCGGACTCTAGCATCAGACAGAGCTGGGTTCAAATCCAGACTCTGCCACTTATATAATTCCAACAAGTTGTCTAATTGCTGTCTTCATTTCCTCACCTGTAAAATGGGATGTTGGCAGTTCTTAGTGCGTGGGGCTCTTTTGGAGATCAGAAGTGATTACTTAGGAGAGTGCCTGGCTGAGCTCAATAAAATGTTGGCTCTTATTACTAGAATATGAATCAATCTTCTAAGTTCTCATGTGTAACATGTATTATCATTTTATTATACAGTTGTATAATTAATATTTAATTATACAACCCATTGCAGACAGTAGTTTGGCTATCTGTATGAACACAGAACTTTTTAAAAATTAATTTTATTTTTTCAAACCACTTCAGACTTATAAAAATTTTGAGGAGTACAGAAATTCCCATTTGCCTTGCATAGAGTTTCCCCTATTGTTAATTGTTAACATCTTACACTAGTATGGCACATTTGTTACCATTAATGAACCAAGATCGATACATAATCATTAACTAGGCTTTGTACTTTATTTCCTAGTTTTCACCTAGGAACGTCATTTATCTGTTGCAAAATTGCATCCAGGATAGCAGATTACATTTATTATTTTTTTTAAGTGTGATAGCATTTTATTTTAGTTTTTAGAATACTTATTTACTTGGCTGCACTGAGTCTTAGTTGTGGCATGCAGAATCCTGTTCCCTGACCAGGGATCGAACCTGGGACCTCTGCATTGGAAGTGCAGAGTCTTAACCACTGGACCACCAGCGAAGTCCCGGCATATTACATTTAATTGTCACTCAGAAATGGAATTAGGCTCCTCTAAGGAATTAGGCTCCTGTTGCCTGTGACAGGCTCTCAGACTTTCAGGAGTACTGGTGTTTTGTAGATATTTTGTAGGATGCCCCTGTATTGGAATTTGATGTTTCTCTCCTGGTTACCCTGGAGTTAAACGCAAGAATTTGCAGTCAGTGGATCGTGGATGGCTACCACAGAGTTCTTTTAGCTTCAGCATCCATGAAATTAGAATCAAATGTCTGCGGGAACTCTCAAGCACAGTTTGGAGAATCACGGATAGATAAGCAGGGCCCTTGGTGTGGCCTATGAGATCCTTCTCAGCCTGTCCCACCCACTTCTCTAGCCTCTTCTCCCTGCTGGGAGCCCTCCAAATTCACCACAGTCCCCCAAGAAGTCTGGGCCTTGATGTATATTGATTCTTCTATATTGATGTATATTGTATATTGATGTATATTGATTCTGGAATGCCTGTCCTCCTTTCTCTGTTCAGCTACTTCTTGGCCTATGAGATCCAGGTTAACTCTTGCCTCCTCCCTGATGTCCTTCCCACTTTGCCTAAGGAGGCTGACACTGTCCCCGGGGTTCCCTCAAAACTTGGCATTTCTCTCTGTATTGTCCTTCTTGGTACAGGTATTGGTCCACCTCTCCCTCTGGGCCAGAAGCTTCTTGAGAGCAGGGACTGAGTCATAATCCTGTCTATTCTTCATGCCCGGTGTGAGGCCTGGCATGCAGTAAATGCTCGAGAGCTAGCTGTTCAATGAACGACTCTGACATTTAAGAGAGGTGCTGTGTCTGTACCAGCCTTAACACAGCATGTTTCCTTGATCCTAAAAATGTGGGGGTGTCCCTGTGGATGAAGGATGCCAGTAACCACCCCTTGGGTAGCTCTTTTAAAGCCACTTTCTCCCTGCCCCTGAGGGGTGTGAGTACATGGTGTGAACATGGAAAGGGCCACCAGGGGGCTCCAGGGAGCAGCTCACCGACCCAGCCTGAGAGGAAGATTGAGTGGTGGCTTCAGCAGCCAGCCTTGAGTCCTGCAGAATTCACAAAAAAAAAGTGTGTCCAAAGAGAGGTCTGTTTTGCTACTGATGTACCAGGCTCTGTAGCAAGGACAGGATGTACCAGCCTGTTCTGAAAACACGTGTGGGCCCCAGACAGTCTTTTTCCCCCCGAGATCTCTGCCTGCAGAAATTCGCACAAAAGATACCGATAGCCAAGAAATAACATTTGCAGGAGCAAATGATCTCGTTACAACTGCCAGCAGACCTTCACTTCATTCAGATATCCGAGTTTCTGCTTCCACTGCAGAGTTAATAGTTCTCCCTGGATTGGAAACTCTTAATGGATATTACTAAAGCCAAGATTATCACTGAGAAATTGGAGCCAAAATCTCAGGGCTTTTTTTCAATTCTATGAGAAGGGGGAAAAAAATAGCTGAGTTAATTTAAGATAATGAAGTTTGAATTAGAAATTTTTCTCTGGGGTCAGTAACCTCTTTAATTTTGTCCTTGTGGCTGGTATTATTAACACTCATAAGAATAAGAGTAGCTCTAGTGTATTGGGTACCTACTCCATGTTACACTCTGGATGCCCATGCCAGGCACTTGCCCTTGGGCATCCAGGGGGGATTAAAGCAGCATAATCCTCACCCGTTCTGCTACAAAGATAAGAGCTCATAGGTGAGGCAGCTGAGGGTCAGCCACATTAAGTGGTTTGTCAAGGCTGGAAATCAAATTCTTTCCGGCTTCAAGACTTGAAGTCTTGTCAGTCACACAAGCACACCCCAAAAGGATCTAAAATAGCTGCCAATCATGAAACATGTCCGTGCTCCAGGGGATGGGATGGGATTATTGCAGGAGACAGAAAGATATGGTATTGCAAGTAAACCCATCATTAATAATAATGATAAAAAGGATGATGGTATCTTACAGTTCTGGGGCTACAAGCTTCCTAGCACTCACAGTAGACAAATGAAAATGCGGGGGGTGGGGGCTGGGTATCTGCTAGAATTGTATGAGGTTTGCACTCAGAAGACTTTTATAGTTTAAGAGCAAAGTTAAGATGGAATCTCTGAACTCGCATGTTTTAAGAGGCAGACTCCTCCTCCTAAGGGTTTTGACCCAGCTGCTCATGATCCTCCTGCACCCACCTTCTGCTTGGCTCCCCAAATGTGACAGTGATCAGGTGAGGTGCCTATCGGACAGGTTCCAGGAAACTGGCCCTGGCGGCTCCCTATCCCAAAGGCTCTCTAGCCAGAATTTCTGAGAATGAGCATGCTAAACCATAGAGCCCAGAACCAAACTTGGAGAACACTCCAGCCCCAGCTGAAAGGCATTAATTGTCTATCCACAGCTTTCTTAAACAGGAGAGCGTTTGTAACTGGAGCGCAAAGCAGTTTCAACACAGAACCATGACTAAAGGAGGATGTGCAAAAACCTCTCATACTTTTGTCCCATAGCCTGAGTCCCTTCAGAAGCCTCCAAGCTTCTCAGGACCGGGTGTGTGCCATGCCCTTGGCCGGGCATCACGCGCCCATGCCCGGCTCATCCTTGGCCAGTTCACTTCGCTGTGCTCCAAGACTTACCCTGGGGTCAGCATGGAGCTATTAATTATTTTTCTTTGTCAAACCTTTGTCAGCAACTTCATCCCCAAAGAAGTGGTTTGTGTTCCCTTTGGCAAGAGTTGTGACTCTAGTAAATAAGAGATAATTATACTCGGGTTTTAAAATTAAAACACATAAAAAGCTAACAGTACCAGTGAGGAGTTACTTACGTTTTACGGCAGCCTGCTTCCCTCGGGACAGCAGACTGAGTTTGCTGTGTTTCATGCCGACTCTGAGGGGTTTGAAGATAGATTTTTATTTTAAGAGGCCTGAAATCCTCTCTTGCTTCTAGTTAGTATGAAATCATGCTTCACATTCTTTCGTATTTTAGCACCTTTGGAGGAATTTAAGGCTCCAAGACTGCAATTAAAATGTGAGCATTAAGGAGTCGCAAGATTAAATGAGAGAATGTATCAGAAAGCATTTGGAGATGTTTCTATTGCATCATGTTCATTCTATGTGCATAATGCTTGGATTTGGCAGGGAAGGAGAAAGGCGTTCTTGTCTTGTGGCTGCTGAGAATTTCTTTTTTTTTTTTTTTGTCCTCTACTTTGTGCTTGGAAAGTGAAAATATATTCAAGTGAGTCCTTACAAACATTTGATCTTGTTTTCATAAGAAGTGAGAGGAATTGTGAGATGTAATTTTAAAAGTGGAAATATATATTTTTTTCTCATGTAGAATTATTTGCTTAGCCCCGAAGATGGGGTCGGGAGAGAAGTGTGAGGTGTGGCTGACCCTTGCTGCCTGTTCACAATGAACCTCTCCTTAGTGTGCCTGGGGGAAGCTGCTGAAGTTTTGCTTCGTGGAGCTGCTGAGAGGAGGAGACATCCTGCCGCTGTGTCAGAGGACCTAATGCCATAGAATGAAGGGCTGTGCTCCTTTTAGAATGTAAGGCTGGCTGCGGAGCCCACCTGGGCACTGGTGGGCAGGCTTAGCTCTTTGCTTTTCACCCACGTACCCCTCCCCCACCACTTTGATGAGTGATGTGCGGAGGCCAGTAGGGAGCACCGAGGACTCCAGGACTTGGGGAGAGTTTATGTCTGAGAAGTGAGCTGCCAACTGTACTTACACAGATGGGTGTTTGGGCTCTGGATATCTATGAATAATACACCCCAAAAGACATTGTCGGGCCCGTAGGAGTAAAGATGGTGTGGGAAACTTGAAACCAGGATTCCAACGTGGTGGAGTGGAGAGAGTTAAATTTCATGTGTTGTGTGCTAAACTTTCTCATAGGGCTTTCATATCTGTAAATAATAGGAGAAAGCCCTCTTTTGACAACCCTGCGTTTAAGACGTTTCCACCACTTTGACTATTAAGTGGCATTATCTTGCCCTCCCCACCCCCACCCCAGATGTGCTTTGATAACCGGGCAGCACTCCCTGATGTCATCAGTACTTAAATTTATTTGGAGGGATGAGGAGAGTTTTAGCCCTTGAGAAACAATGGCCAGTGTTTACTCTCCAGGGGAATCAGCCTTTACATCATCTGAACCTAAGACATTTTCTGAACTGTAATATATATTATCACAGATCTTAATTTGAGGCATAGATGTTAGAATAATTTCATTTTGAAACATGGTGGTAGTAAAATCCAGCATTAACATGAGCAGTCAGTAATTCAAACTTTTATTTGCTCTGGTATCAAAGGACTATCTTTCTGCTCCCACCAGCCGCGTGTGGGGAGCAGGGAGTGTGGGCGTGGGGGGAGGGGGAAAGATTTAGCTTTTTGCTGATTATAGTACTTTTCCAGTCCAATTCGTTTTTTTTCTTAAAGAACTGCTTCCCCTCCCCCCGCCCCTTTGTAACTGATTTGTTTAGTTTCTGAAGTCCACAAGAGTCCTGCGTGGCTCCCTGGATCTTTGTGAAAAGGCACATGACCTTTCCCACTAAGCTGTTGGCGCTAATCTATGCATGCCTTACCAGGGGCAGAAAGTTTGAAAACTTATGAGAACTGTTTATAATCTCCATTTGTTTCCCCCTTTCAACATCTTAATGCCACAGTGAACTGGCTGTTTTGGCAAAGAGGTCTCAAGTGGGATGATTGAGGGGGAATTTTCCCCCTTGGTGGGACTGATTGACTAGCCTATGTGAGCTGCTTTAGAAAACTTTTCATCTGTAGAATAATTTTGGCCATTATGAACATAAATGGCTTTGTCACCCTTTAGCAGGCAGATGGAGCATGTGTTTCACATTATTAATTCGAGGCGGCGTTAGGGCTGGTTGAAGCAGCTTTTAAGAAAGCAGAGTCTACACGTCCCCATCATGCTTCCAGTTCCACTGCAAAAGGCAGTGTTCACACTGCCCAGGGTTGCGGAACAGCCCCTTCTGATGGGAATGCTGTGTGACATGGACCTTGCCAAAAACTAATGGATCATTTACAGGAAATAAGAAGTTAAGGAGGAGGATGAGTCAGTAGACTTCAAAGCGAACCCATTTCCACAGAACTTAAATAATGAATACCAAAGACTGAGGATTTCACAGACAGCTTCTCCAGCTCTCCGTGCAGCTGGAAACTTCGTGCAACTCCAGTACTGTCTGCTCTGATACAGGGTCCCAACTGCTTCAGGAAAGAAGAGGCGATAAGGAAGGCAGGGAGAAAGAGTAGGGCAGGGATGAAAAAGAAAGAAGGGGAGTGATTTGAAAAGAAAGATAGAGGAAGAAGGATGGATGGGTGGATGGATGGGATAGATGGAAGGAGGGATGAAGGAGAAGGGAGAAGGAACAGAGGGATGGATAGGCAGAGGTTGAGGGTGTCAGATGGTGGGTAGTTAAGTCTAATTTTGTACAAATATATTTTGTGTGGCAAGTATCCTGGTACCCCTGTCACGTGGGTCTCTCTTTAGCGGACTGTGCTGTGCTGTGCTTAGCCACTCAGTCGTTGAGTGGATTACTAAAGTCAAAATAAAATTGTGTATCTTTTAAATGCCACTTAGTCATTTATGAGATCATAGACAAGGGGTTTAAGGAGTTTTCTTTTGGAACTGCTTATGATGGAGAACTGTGTTTGAGAAAATTGAGGGCTGGTTCAGATTACGAGCATAGCGCAGAGGTCCCTCACTTAAGGAAACTTGTATATATCAGTGAAACAGTTGGAGTTGGGAGATTTATGTGTATGACATAAATTTTTTTTTTTTTAGATTTAAGGGAAACTTTATTCAGTCTTTTCCAAAAGCAACCTAGTTTAAAAATCGAATTGAGATCAATAGAGAAGGAAACCCTAGACAGATAGACAAACACACACACCCACGAAGGGAAGGTAGTACAGGTAGGGCTGCTAAGTCAGATTCTCTCCATCTTGGAAGTGAGGTCATCCCAGATCCTGGTCAGCTCATCCTCTTTAGTCTTCTGCTCAACCACCTCCTCCAGCGAGTAGACTCGCATCTGCTCCTTCCTCAGGACCACCTGCAGTGCCAGGGCGTCTGTCGGGGCCTTGTTCCAGACCTGGGCAATCTCCTTGTTTGCCTGCGGAAGCTTCTCCTCCCCCTGGGCCTTCAGCACCTGGTACTTCTGGCCCTCCTTCCTGATCCTCTCTGTATAATCCTCAATGCACTTCCTCAGCGACTCTTCATTCCTGCCGTAGCCTTCGATCACCTTCTTCTGTTTCTCAGACGGCTTGACGAGGTCGAAGAATGACTTCTCCTTGTAGTACAGGTCTGCCGTCAGCTGAGCTTTCTCCTTCAGAACCTTCTGGATCTGAGCCTTGACAAGTTCCTTCTCTTTCTGAGCTCCTCCATCGCGTGGTTCACAGTCCCCTCAAACCCGTCCATGATCTTTCCCGTCTCCAGGATCCTCTCCTGCAGCTCCGCGCACCTGCCCTGCGGCGCCTCGTTCTCCTGAGTGACCTCCACCGCTGTGTCCAGCGGTTCCACTTTCAGGAGTTTATTCATTAAAAATAATTAGACAAAGGTATGAACACTGTGTGGATAACAGCATTGTTCATACTTGTAAAAACCTTGAAATAAACTTATACGTCTAATAGATATCAAGTAAATCATGGCGTATGTATATTGCATATACTATAACATCATCAAAAATACAATGCGGTTCTGTATTACTGACATGGAATGATTTCCACAGTATATTAAAAAATTTTCAGAAAGTATATGCTTATATGTGTATAAACATTTATATTTACATTGAAAAAAAGTCTGGAGGGATATACCTAAATGTTAACAATGATTAAAACTAGGGAGGTAGGATTGGGGTGATTTTAATTTTCTTGTCTACAGTTTCTCATTTGTTTTCTACAATGAATATGTATTACTTGCCTACTCTAAAAAAACAATTGAAAGAAAAAAAAAAAAACAATTGGTAGAAGAGGGGGATTTTTCACTGAGAGAGGATTTATTCAAGCTTTTTTCCCACAGACAAGGGCCCAAGTTAAGTTTGTGTTTACAGAGCCCCTCCCAATGTTGGAAGGGGGAAAAAAAAACCTTCCCAAATGTCAAAATCCTGTTTCTGGATCTCTTTTGCTTCAAGGGCCCTCTGGTGCCAAGCCCTCCTTCTTGCTCATAGCCTGACCTGAGTCCCCTTGGGTGGCCAGATGCCCTTGCAGCCAGCAGCACTGGAGGAGGAAGCAGCAGGGGTACCTCTGGCCAGATGGTAGGTACCCTTGCCTCTGGACTGGAGACTCTAGGTTCTAATGGCAAGTGACCAGAGACCACCCAAGGCCAGCATTGGTATTTTAAAAGACTTGGGGACTGGAGGGGGAGGAGAAATCACTTATTTAAAAGAAGAAACCCTAGACTGCCTGTCATTGGAAGGTTTTTGCTGGACCCAGGCTCTCTTGGTCTGGAGGAAAACCAGAAAGTGCATTCGTGCCCTGTTCTCAGAAGTTCTCCAAGCACAGCATGGGCCCATCGAGGGTCTGAGGCAGGGGGTGGGGGCTTTCTCTGCCTTTTCCATGATAAATGCTTCTACTTTCTGGGTGATGTGGGGTTTTATTCCCTCACTGTGGGCTTGACAAGGGTGCTCTGGCAGGTCCTGACCACTGTGTCTGCTCTTCCATCTGCTGGAAGGCCATGGTGACCTCTGGGACTACTTCCCACTCTTGTCTTGATTTTTCTTTGTTGGATCCAGCTGGTCTCATCCCCGGGGCAGGATGGGTGTGGGAGGAGGACCAAGACAGTTGGGATTCTTTAGCTGGTGGGTTGCTGGCCTGGAGCAGAGCCCAGCTTCTCAGCCATCCCTGCCACAGCCTCCCCCCACCGCCTAGTTCTTAGTTGGAATGGAAGATTCAGTTCTATCTTGGTTTGGAATCAGCGTGCTGATTGCTTACTTCTCAGCAACCGGACCTCATTGGAGCCAGACTTAATCTTTGTTCATCACCCACTGGCTATGTGATCCAGGCAGATCATTTAACCTTTCTGAGCCTCTGTTTCCTCATCCGTAAAATTTCAGCTTTACTGGGGGTGGAGGTTGGAGGGAAGATGGGTAGGTTGAAGACTTACTTCCCTAACATAGGGAAGTGCTTCGAATAATATCTCACACACTGTAATAATATTATTACTGCTGTGATAACTGACATTGACTGAACAATACTTTATGTCAGGCAGTTTTCTAAATACTTTGCATATAGAAATGTAGTTAATCCTCACAATGGCCTCTGGAGTAGATACTAACTAATCCCACTTACAGATGAGAAAAATGGAACCATGGAGAAATTGAATTAACTTGCCCAAGTTAGTATATGAATTAGTGAAATAACCAGGCTGTGACCAAGAAGTTTTTTTTTTTCTTTTTTTAATTGTGGTAAAATACACATAACATGGGCTTCCTAGGTAGCAGGAGACCTGGGTTCGATCTCTGGGTCAGGAAGATGCCCTGGAGAAGGAAATGGCAACCCACTCCAGTATTCTTGCCTGGGAAATCCCATGGGCAGAGAGAGGAGCCTGGCAGTCTGTAGTCCATGGGGTCGCAAAGAATCAGACATGACTGAATGACTAAACAACACATAACATAAAATTTACCATCTTAACCATGTTCAAGTGCAGAGTTCAGTGGTATTAAGTAAATTCACATTGCTGTGCAGCTGATCTCCAGAGCCCTTTTTCATCTGGTAAAACTGAAGTTCTATATCCACTAAACAGCTATTCCCTATTACCCCTCGCCCATCCCAGACCCTGGAAACTACTGTTCTACTTTCTGCTCCTATAAGTAGAACCATGCAGTATTTGTCTTTTTGTGACTGGCTTATTTTACTTTGCATAACGTTCTCAAAGTTTACCTATGTTGTGGTATGTGTCAGAATTTCCTTTCTAAGAGTGAATGATATTCTATTATGTATATATATACACCAGATTTTCTTACCCATTCATCTGTCCCTAGACATCTGGCTATTGTAAATAATGCTCTTATGAACATAGATATATCAGTTTGAGTTCCTGCTTTCAGTTCTTTTGGGCATATACCCAGGGGTGGAATTACTCTGTCTTATGGTAAATCTATTTCTAATTTCTTGAGGAACAGCCATACTATTTTCCATTATGGCTATACAATTTTATGTTCCCACCACAAGAATTCCTATGTCTCCACATTCTCCCCAACACATGTTTTGTTCATAGTAGCCATCCTAGTGGGTATGAGGTGGTATCTCACTGTGTGTGTATGTGTTTTTTACAGATTTTGGGGTGTGGACATTTTTAAAGTCTTTACTGAATTTGTCACGGTATTGCTTCTGTTTGATGTTTCGCTTTTTGGCCCTGAAGCATGTGGGATCTTAGCTCCCCAATCAGGGATTGAACTCGCACCGCTGCCTTGGAAGGAGAAGTTTAACTACTGGACTCCCAGGAAAGTCCCTCATTGTGGTTTTGATGTATGTTTCCCTCCTGATTAGTGATGTGAGCTTCTTCTCATGTTCTCCTTGGCCATTTGTGTATCTTTGGAGAAATGTCTATTCAAGCTCTTTGCCTGTTTTTTAATCAGGTAGTTCATTTTTTTGTTGTTCAGTTATAGGAATTTTTAATATATTTTGGGTATTAACCCTTTATCAGATGTATGATTGACAAATGTGTGCTTCCATTCTGTGGGGTGCCTTTTCACTCTGCCGATTCTGTCCTTTGATACACAGAAGTTTTAAGTTTGGTGCAGTTCAATTTATTTATTATTATTTTTTTTACTTTTGTTGCCTTTGCTTTTTGCGCCATAACAAAACAAGGAATACTTTTGGGTGATCTATAGTTGAGGAAAGATGAGGGAATAAGCAAATTCTGTTCATTTTGTTTGGAAAGGTAAGATGTGAAGACAGGAGCCAGCACCCTTTGTGGTGTTGAGTAGTGTAGAGAGACTTAAAAAAAAAAAAAGATAAGAAGCTATAACTAAGCAAAGGCAGTTTGGGATTGGATCCTAGCCCAACATGAAGAGAAAAAGAGCCTAAGAATACTGTATTAGCAGACAATGTTTGAAGCAGAAAAAAGAAAAAGTCCTAAAGGGCCGAGAGCCAAAAAGTCCAAGTAAGAATAAAAAATTAGGAGAAAATGGGGAAATGATGGGCCTTTGACAGTCTAAAGGGGGGAAAAGGTGGTGTGCATTAGAGAAGGATTATTGGGTTGAAATTTGAGCAGGGAAGTTAAAAAATTCTTCTGGCTGGGCAAAAAGGGAGATTCTACTGCCGGGGAAAATGGATTTTGCAACAGTAGGGGAGAAAAAGCAGGACACAGAGGTAGTGAGGCTGCTAATTACGAGAGGGAGGGCTTTTCAGAGACTCAAGGAAATGACTGCAGAGCTAAATTCTTAGTCCCTTTCAGCCTTCCCTGTCAGGGGTTCCAGCAACAATGAATCGAGCACAGCCAGAGCAGGCGAGGAAACAGGAGACATGGCAGCCCTGAAGAGCGTGCGGAGAAATATCTGAAGCCCATGTACACCCTTTGGTTTCTATTATTTATGTTAAAAATGGCGAGCACTGTACTGTGGCAGGAAGAACCCTGGCCATGATTGCTGCTGCAGACCCCTGAAAGGCAGGAGAAGTCTTCAGTGTCTGAGGCAAACAGACCTTGAACAGCAGCAGCCTGGCCGGAAGACAGTGCCACAAACCAGGGGAGAGTTCACCTGGAAAGAGCACTGTGCTGGGAGTCCAGAGGCCTGGTGCCTTCCGGCTTGGCCATAAATTCACTCTCCTTCAGTGATTCCTCGCATCTTCTTCTAGAAAACAAAGGCCACAGCTAGTTGATCTTCTTTTCAAAGAGGCAAAGAGTCTTATTCAAATGACCTGAAGTCTATGGAGATTATTTTAAGGACGTACGTCGACAAGAATTCCGAAGAAGCAGAACCGCTGGGCCAGCGGCTGAGCAGCCACCACAGGAGAGCTGGAGGGAGGACCGTGAAGGGTGCTCGGAACCTCAGGCAGCAGGAGAGGCCTCAGTGGTAGAAGTTTCTGGACTGTTCATCTGGCATTCTGCCACTAACGTGACTCTGTTCTGTTCTCTTGCTACTGGCTTCCTGCCCCTCCTCTCTGGATCTTTTCTCTCCTTTGCTCCTGCTTGAAGTAAGGATTGTTCTGTGCTCTGATCCTGAGCCCAAGACTTGTTCTTAGAGGATAATGAAGATGATAATAGCAGCTAACATTTATCGAGTGCCTACTATGTGTCAGGTGGTGTTAAAAGCACAAGATAGATCTTAAATTACTTTATAGTCTTAGCAATCTTGTGGGGGCAAGAACCACCGTTATCCCCAGCTGGAAAAAGCTGAGGCCCAGGGAAGTGATTTGCTGTGGTCACACAAATAGTAAGTGTCATAACCAGCATTCAGATTCAGTCAGTGAACTCCAGAGCCTGTGCTCTGCACACCACCCACTGCTCCCAGCAAGGAATGGGAGGAGTGAGCTGCCAGAGGTCTTCAATTCCTGTTTCCCTCAATGGTTACCCAAGCAGCAGTCATCTGTCTGTTCATATCAAACTGTTTAGGACATTTTTGGGGGGTATTTTTCAATCTGTACCAGCTCTGAGAGTTAGTGCTGAGTTTACTGTATGTAACATCTTGATGGACTCCGGCATTTGCCATTATGAATTGCTTGACATGGGTTGGTCAGGGAGGCAGGCCGACAGGAGAGGAGACTGAGGATCTGGTTCACTACACATTCATGGCACAGACAAGGGCATTCAAGCCTGGTAACAGAGGGGTTACAAACATCTCAGCCCTACTCGGATGTCTAGGCAAAGATGTGGGACTAGAGTTCAGGGTGGGGGTGGTCACGGTGGACATTAGGCCATGAGAATGAATGAACTTGCCTGGAGAGAGTGTACAACGTGGTCAGTCTGACTATATTTATCAAATTCTTTCTCTGCGAGTCTAAATACCGGATGAATCCCAACAACAGATTTTTTTTTTTAATTTGCCTTTTTTTTTTTCTATTTTTGTGATAATTTCAGACCAGTTTTGTTGAAATGGACTTCCCACGTGCGTAGGCTATCCACTAAGACATGTCTCAACTGCTCGCCTCTAATACCTAACTGCTCAGGCCATGCATTACAGTCAGGTTGGTGGTGACTGCAAGGGTAGTCAGAAATTAAGCGCTTGTTGGCAATCATCTAGGTGCAGTGCTTTTAGTCATGTATGTATTTTGGTGGGAAACAATTGGCTTAAGTTCTTCAACTGAAGTTGTGCAATTATCGTCTGTGCACTCCGACCCTTAAGCCATGAAGTAAAAGGACAAACCAGAAGGATGTGTTTCAAAAGTACTGGGGCCGATCAAATCTTTTCTGATTATGTTCTTTTGGAGTTTAACTGTCTAAGCTCTAGAATATGGAAATGGATCATTCCTGGAGCATTCTGGATTGAGTAGTTCAAGATCTATTGATAGAATTCAAAGCCTCCGTAGATGGCTGTGCCAGCCAGATGCTGCTGCTCTAATTTCACTTCTCCCTGCATTTGGAGAGCAAGTGTCCCAGTCAGGTAAGGGCTTCCACTCACAGTCATAATCTTCTGTGTATGATTGGAAATGTTCGGGAGTATGCTTGCTCCCATTTAGGATTCTTACACTTTTTTTTTAACTTAAAAATTGTTCCATGTTTACATTTCTATCCATAGATCTACTTATGTGATCCCTATAGTTTTTAATAACTTCATGGAGTCCTGTTGAGTTGCTATACTGAATTTACTTAACCTGTTCTGTGATTGGACGTTTAAACCGGTTTGATTTTGCTTCTTAGTAATATGCCATTAGAAACTTTGTTCGCATTGCTTCCTTTCTTCCTTTCTGTCTCTCTTTTCCATTTGAGTATTCCCTTGGGAATATAGCCCAAGGAAGAATTAAGGATCAGAGGTTTCATAGCTCTTGTTCCATGGCAACAGGCAGCCAGCAGAAACGCTGGAGCACTCACAGTGCTCCCGGTGATGGCTGAGCACGCTCGTTCCCGACATCTCTGCCAATATTGTTCTATCATTGTCTCTTGTACTGTTTGTTAGTAGGTTTACAGTTATTTTGACTCATATTTCTTAAGTTATTACTGAGGTGGAACATTTTCTCCATGTTGGTTTATTGGGTACATTTCCAGGGAGCATAATGTGTATATAAGAGGCTGGCACAGAGTACCACTTTTTAATGTTCCTTCTCTCTTTTCCCTTTCCCTCTTTAGCCGTTTGTCAAATAGGGTGTCATTACTGACGACAGTATGTTTATATCATAATATAAGATTTCATTCCTATTTTGGATCATAAATATCTGTTATAATTTAAAACTTTATTTTGCTCCTTTTATGTTTGTTTTGTTAGTTTTTATTAGGAGACTTTTTATTTTTTAAATTGAAGTACAGTTGATTTACAGTGTTGTGTTCATTACTGCTATACAGTGAAATGATTCACTTATCCATATATATTCTTTTGTAAAATATTATTTCTATTATGGTTTGTCATTGAATATTGAATATAGTTCTCTGTGCTTTACAGTAGGACCTTGTTGTTTATCCATTCTATGTATGAAAGCTTACATCTGCTAACCCCATCCTTCTGCTTCATCCCTCTCCAACCTTCTCCCCCTTGGCAACCTCCAGTTTGTTCTCCACGTTCGTGATTCTGCTTCTGTTTCATGGAGAGGTTCATTTGTATCATATTTTAGATTCCACGTATAAGGAACATCACATGGTATTTGTCTTTCTCTTTTTGACTTACTTCACATAGTACGATAGTGTCTAGCTGCATCCATGTCTGCAAATGGCGTTCTTTTCTTCTTTATGGCTGAGCAGTATTCGATCGCGTGTATGTGCCGTGTCTTCTTTATCCATTCTTCTGTTGGTGGACATTTAGCTTGTTTCCATGTCTTGGCTACTGTGAATGGTGCTGCTGTGAACACAGGGCTGCATGTATCTTTCTGAACTATAGTTCTGTCTGGATATATGCCCAGATGTGGGACTAGTGGATCATATGGTAATTCTATTTTTAGTTCTCTGAGGAACCTCCATACTGTTTTCCACAGTGGCTGCCTCAACTCACAACAGTGTAGGAGGATTCCTTTTCCTCCACATCCTCTCCAGCATTTATTATTTATAGAGTTTTTTTTTAAATGATGGCCTTTCTGACTGGTGTTAGCGAGTACCTCATTGTAGTTTTGATTTGCATTTCTAAAGGAGATCAGCCCTGGGTGTTCTTTGGAAGGAATGATGCTAAAGCTGAAACTCCAGTACTTTGGCCACCTCATGCGAAGAGTTGACTCATTGGAAAAGTCTCTAATGCTGGGAGGGATTGGGGGCAGGAGGAGAAGGGGACGACAGAGGATGAGATGGCTGGATGGCATCACCGACTCGATGGACGTGAGTCTGAGTGAACTCCGGGAGTTGGTGATGGACAGGGAGGCCTGGCGTGCTGCGATTCATGGGGTCGCAAAGAGTCGGACACGACTGAGCGACTGAACTGAACTGAACTGAATTATTAGTGATGTTGAGCAACTTTTCATGTGCTTCTTGGCCATTTGTATGTCTTCTTTGGAGAAATATCGATTTAGATCTTCTGCCCATTTTTGCATAGGGTTGTTTGCTTTTGTTGTTGTTGAGTTTTATGAGCTGTTTGTATATTTTGAAAATTAAGCTCTTCTCAGTCACATCATTTGCAAATATTTTCTCCCATTCTGTAGGTTATCTTTTCATTTCTTATGGTTTCCTTTCCTGTGAAAAAGCTTGTATGTTTTGATTAGACCCCATTTGTTTATTTCTGTTCTTATTTCTTTTGCCTTGGGAGACTAAGAAAATGTTGGTATGATTTATGTCAGAGAATGTTTTGTTCATGTTCTCTTCTACTAGTTTTATGGTGTCATGTCTAATGTTAAATATTTAAGCCATTTTGAGTTTATTTTTGTGTATGGTGAGATGATCCAACTTTCTTAATACCACTTACTGAGAAATTGTCTTTTCCCCATTGTACATTCGTGCCTGCTTTGTTGAAGATTAATTAACTGTAGGCATGTGAGTTTATTTCTGGGCTCTCTATTCTGTCGCATTAATCCAGTTGTCTGCTTTTGTGCCAGTACCACACTGTTTTGATTACTGTAGTATCAAAATTGTAGCTAAAATACTAGTTTTGTAGTGTTGTATGAAATCTTGGGAGAGTTATGCCTCTTGCTTTATTATTTTTTGGGGGGATTGTTTTGTCGATTCCTGGTCTTTTATTATTCCATACGAATATCAGGATTATTTGTTCTAGTTCTGTGAAGAATATCATGGGTAATTTTACAAGAATTGCATTAAATCTGTGGATTATTTTGGGTAGTGTGTCCATTTTAACAATGTTAATTCTTCAATCCAAGAGCATGAAATACCTTTCCATTTCTTTGAATCTTCTTTAGTTTCTTTTATTAATGTTTTATAGTTCTCAGAGTCAAAATCTTTCACCTTCTTGGTCAGATTTATTCCTCAGTATTTTATTTTGGGGAGTACAGTTTTACAGGGCATTGGTTTTTTTTACATTTCCTTTCTGATACTTCATTGTTGGTGTAAAGGAATGCAACTGATTTTTGTATCTTAACCCTGTATTCTGCTACCTTACTGAATTCATTTCTCAGTTTCAGTAGTTTTTGTTTGGTGTCTTTAGGGTTTTCTATATATAGTGTTTTTCTCATCTGCATATAATGACAATTTTACATCTTCCCTTCCAATTTGGATACCTTGTATTTATTTCTTTTTCTTGTCTGATTGCTGTGGCTAGGACCTCCAAGACTATGTTGAAAAAAAGAGATGAGAGTGGGCATCCTTTTCTTGTTCCAGATTTTAGTGGGAAGGCTTTCAGCTTTTCACCACTGAATGTGAGTTTGTCATAAGTAACTATTATTATGTTAAAATATGTTCCCTTTATACCCACTTTGATAAGAATTTTTATCATGAATGGATGTTGAATTTTGTCAAGTGTGTTTTTTCCTGCATCTGTCGTGATGTGCGTATAGTTTTGTCTTTTGCTGATGTGGTATGTCACATGGATTGATTTGCATATGTTGAACCATCCTTGTGAACTTGGGATGAATCTCACTTGGTCATGGTGTATGATCTTTTTTATGTGTTGTTGGATTTGATTTGCTAATACTTTGTTGAGAATTTTAAAGGAGACTTTAAATAGATTTTAAAATATTTGAGTCTACCTTCTTCCTGCCTTATATTAATAATACTATTTAGTCAGTAGTCATGAAGTCATCTCTCTACTGTAACGGGTAAATATACTTTTTGATTAAGTGCTCTCTGAGTTTAATTAGTTCATTGACCAATTTGGAAAGTATTCTCATATTTGGTAAGTTAAGATTTAATCTACTTTTCTTCTTATTGATACCAGATTCTTCCACCAGCATTTAGTAGATGGTGATTCTCTCATCCACTTATTGTGATTCTTAGTTTTTGTTTGTTTGCTTGCTTGCTGTATTCTAAGGACTTATAGGTACTTAAATTCACCCCTGGAATCACTATTTTATTGGAATCTTTATCCTGGCTTTGATCCAACAAAATTCAGTTTTGATGAAGATTACTTTATAATATATCCTTAAATTTGATTATTACATCCTCCTGCAATCTTCTTTGGTATTACTGTGTATTTAGTTTTACTTATAAATTTTGCTAGTGATTTATCACATACTAGAGCACTCTAGCTGGAGAAGGCGATGGCACCCCATTCCAGTATTCTTGCCTGGAGTATCCCATGGACGGGGGAGCCTGGTGGGCTGCAGTCCATGGGGTCCCTCAGAGTCGGACACGACTGAGCGACTTCACTTTCACTTTTCACTTTCCTGCATTGGAGAAGGGAATGGCAACCCACTCCAGTGTTCTTGCCTAGAGAATCTGGTGGGCTGCCGCCTATGGGGTCGCACAGAGTCGAACACAATTGAAGTGACTTAGCAGCAGCAGCAGCAGCAGCAGAGCACTCTAGCAGGAATTTAATTGTTCTTATGCTAATCTATTTTTGATTTATAGACTAATGTTAGTGATATTACTCTAAATCAAGAGTAGTGGCTCTATAAGAATTGCTTTATTTTTAATTCCCATTATAGTTTGATATCAATAATTTCTACTTCACCATGATATGCTATTCATCTAGATTCATCTAGATTCTCAAGCTTTTTTTTGTTTGTTTTTTTCCGTACTGGGAATTGTATCATTTTTCATTGCCTTTTCTAGCTTTATATCACTGGTATGTATTTGGTTGGTTTTGCATTCTCTATTTACACTATTGGGCTTCCCTGGTGGCTCAGACAGTATTATCTGCCAAAAAAGTAGTATTTTTATTTCTGCCTTTCCTATATTTATTCTCTTTCTTATTCATCATAATCTTTTCTACTATGACTTCTAATAGAAATACTGAGAGGAGAGTCTTAGACCTCTGACTATGTTTGCAAAGTAAAGCCCTTGGGACTGCGCTATCCATTATGGTTAGCTGCTAGTCACTGATGGCTATATTTCAATTCAAATAAATTAAAATTCAGTAAACTGAAAATTTTGGTTTCTTAGTCACATTAGCCATGTTTATGTGTACAATATTGCCACATGAGACTCGTTGCTACTACACTGGACAGTGCAGGAATATTTCTATCATTACAGAAAATGGACAGCTCTGATCGAGGCTCTCCACCTAAAAATAATATTGATATTCAGCTTTTAACCTACAATCATTTTTATCTTAAGAAAAATATCCCTTCTTCCTAAATCAAAGGTTTCTTATGAAGAGGTAGTGTTGAACATTAATGATGGCCCTCTCAGAATCCACCAAAGTAATTCTTAGATTTAAAAATAGATTTTTCTTATCAAAGTGTTGAACAATCCTAATAAATTTCCCCATGTGGTGCAAGTTCTATCTTTGTAGAATAGCTCATATTATTCATTTTTGAAAATTTCCCCTGTCTATAGGATATTATTTGTGATTTACTAAACTATATTCTTCAGTAAGATAATCTTATAATTTCAAGACACCTCCACCCCCCACAGTATTGTCCTCATCAGATGTTCAGTCACGATATTATTGGCTTCCTAACATGACTTTATGGTATATAATGGTTGGATGGCATCACCGACTCAATGGACATGAGTTTAAGCAAGCTCCAGGAGTTGGTGATGGATGGGGAAGCCTGGTGTGCTGCAGTCCATGGGGTCATGAAGAGTCGGACACAACTGAGCGATTGAACTGATATTTTGAAACAGTTTATGTAACTGGTATGTGAAAATTTAGTGATGTTCTCCTGAGAATTCATTAGGGGCTTCTTTTAGAAATGGATGGATGGAGCAAAATTTTCCCAGTTTCTCTGATATGAGTCTTTTCATGTTTATAATTTGTTATCCAATATAACTGGTTTTTTAATCCAATATAATTGGGCTTCCCTGGTAGCTCAGTTGGTAAAGAATCCAACTGTAATGCAAGAGACCCTGGTTCAATTCCTGGGTTGGGAAGATCTGCTGGAGAAGGGATAGGCTACTCACTCCAGTATTCTTGGGCTTCCCTTGTGGCTCAGCTGGTAAAGAATCCGCCTGCAATGCAGGAGACCTGGGTTTGATCCCTGGGTTGGGAAGATCCCCTGGAGAAAGGAAAGGCCTACCACTCCAGTATTCTGGCCTGGAGAATTCCATGGACTGTATAGTCCATGGGGTCACAAAGAGTAGGACATGACTGAGCAACTTTCACGTTCATAATTAATTCGTCAAACACCATTGAATGTAAACTTCTGGTAGAACACCAGGCAGCATGCTGGCTGACAAGATGAATGTGACATTGGCCGTCAAAAAGAATGAGGATTTTCATGCCCCCTCGTCATTGGATTCCTCAAGGCTTCCCCCTACTCCTCAACCCCTCCAACTGGACTCCCCAGCTTGAGTCCCCAGGTCAGTCTCCTCCTCTCCCCACCTCCATCCCTTGACCTCATTACCTCTGCCCATCTCCGAGTTTCTAATGCAGAGAATACCTTTTTCCTCTTCACCTTTCATTCACCCTGAGGATCCACCCAAAGTTTCTGTCTAGGATTTTCTCTGAGTGATTTCTCTCTGCTCTCATCTTAATGTATTCCTTGATCATGTCAGTCTTTTTGGCAAGTAACTATCCACAGCCTTGTCATATTATCTAATTATCTTCTGTGTCATTATGTATGTCTCATATGTCTAATATCCCTGTAGGGGTGAGAGTGGAGGGAGATTTCAGGTTTTCTATTTCTTTTGTTTAGCAAAGAGAGTCCAATACATAAAGCTGAATATGTGGATGAAGTTAAGAGATACTTATTGAATAAGAATTTTGATAAATTAAGGATTCTGATTTCATTACCAAGCAATGCCAATAAAATCTGTGGCCAAGGGCAGGTTTTATGTAACCTAGGAGGAGAAAAAGGCAAAGGAGATTCTGTAAAGGACCAGACTCATCTTCCAAGTTCGTTAATTTAGCCGCTATTTCCCCTTCAATAATAGACGACTCTTGAGTACCTAGCATGTGCTGGGTGTGGGAGATACAGGGTTGAACAAAATATAGTCCCTGGCTTCATGGTGTTCACACCCAAGTAGGGGAGATTGGTATTAAACCAGTAAACCAGTAAGTTGTTGGTTTCAGTTGGTGTTCACTCACTAAGTCACATCCAGCTCTTGGTGACCTCATGAACTATATAGCGTGCCAGGCTCTCTGTCCTCCACTAATTCCGGGAGTTTGCTCAAATTCATGTCCACTGAGGAGAAGGAAATGGCAACCCACTCCAGTATTCTTGCCTAGAGAATCCTGTGGACAGAGGAGCCTGGGGGCTGCTGTCCATAGGGTCGCAAAGAGTTGGACATGACTGAAGCAACTTAGCATGCATGCATGCATTGGAGAAGGACATGGCAACCCACTCCAGTATTCTTGCCCGGAGAATCCCAGGGACAGAGGAGCCTGATGGGCTGCCAGACACAGAGTTGGACACGACTGAAGCGACTTAGCAGCAGCAGCATGTCCACTGAGCTATCTGACCATCTCATCCTCTGCCACCCCCTTCTCCTTTTGCCTTCACTCTTTCCCAGCATCAGGGTCTTTTCCAATGAGTTGGCTCTTCTCATCAGGTGGCTGAAGTATTACAGCTTCAGCAATAGAGCTTCCAATGAATATTCAGGGTTAATTTCCTTTAGGATTGACTGATTTGATCTTCTTGCAGTCCACAGGAATCTCAATGTCTTCTCCAGCACCACAATTTGAAAGCTTCAGTTCTTTGGTGCTCAGCCTTCAAATATATAATTCCAAATTGTATTAAGTGCTATAAAGGCAAGAGAAGGATATTGACAATTAAAGTTAACCTGGGTGGTTGTTTAGGGCCTCAGTCAGTGCAGGAAGTGACATTTAAGCTGAGTGCTAAAGGATGGGTCATTAGCCCAGTATAATCAAGTAAAGAAACCAGGCAGAGGGAACAGCTTGTGCAAAGGCCATGAAATGTGAAAGAGCTTAGTGGGTCTGAGAAACCATCAAAGGCCATCGTGTCATTGAACATTTAATTAACTGTTCAAAGAAAAAAGTGTTCCCTAAAATAACAATTATAATGTTAGAAAAACTAAGTCATTAAAGATCTGTTGTGATAGTTGGTGAATATTTTTCTTTAATTTTAGACATTAATTCTGAAATATATAGCTTTCTTTTTTAAAATCTTACCATTTTTTCAAAAGTCCAGTGGACCTGACTGATATTTGAACATCATGCCTGCCAATATGCCTACAAAGTCATTGATAAATGTCCAAATGAACCCAAATTGTTGGTCATAATTTTAATCATGCCTTTTTTTCTTCTTTCTTGGGAAGAAAAAAAAAAAAGGTGTTATTTTGACTTTTGGCTAAACATATTGTGTTGTAGATTATCCTTCAATGAACTATTTAAAATGTTTAAATTAGGTGCTACTTAAAATTTTATTTTATTATACCATCAATAGCCAATTTAAAAGAGCCAACTATTTCTAGTTAAGAAAAAAAGGCCACTGTATGACTGGAGCTTGATGAATAAAGGGGAAATTTCCTATGGTTGAGGCAGATTCAGATTCAAAAGTACTTGGATTTTAAGCTATCTGACATACATTTTAGAGATTTTTTTTTTCCCAAGCCAATGTATGTGCCTAGTACTATCCAAGTAATATTACCGTGTATAACCTTATTTAATACTGAGAACATCCAGATTACATGGGTACTTTATTATGCCCATTTTCCAGTTGAGGAAACCAAGGCCTAGAGATGTTAAGCAGTTAGCCTGGGGTCACACAGAATATTGGTGAAAGAGTCTATATATAAACAGGTTGCCTTGAGCCTCCAGAGCCTAAGCCTAAGCTCTGACCACTGGGTCAGAGCCTTGCCAGAAGGTCACTTGACCACTGTGTGGCTGATGGAGTTAGGCAGTAAAGGAGCAGGCAGATAAATTAGGAGACTCTTTCAATGGCCCAGGTGAGAGGTCAAAGCTTGGACCAGGGACTGTTGTGTAATTGAGAAGAAATTGGTATTTGGGGGTCAGGGCAAAAAGTTAGAAAAGGAAATATGATATAAGGGGATAAATATGCTTTACTTAGACTCTTTTTTTAAAAATCTTTGAATTCTTATTTTAAAAAATTTAGAATTTAGGGGGAAAAAAAGTAACCAGCAAAAGCATAGCAAGAAAATAAAATTAGGATCAGAAATGAAGTACAAATCAAACTAATAATTGATAAGTAGAAAAAAAGAAAAGTGAAAAATGATAATTATTATTAAGTGAGTCATTTGTATGGAATATTATTTATAACTCCTAGCTAAATTAGCTAACCAAGCTGAAGCAGATAAGTTGAGTGAGATAATGAAATTAGTCAACAATTTATTGTTATGAGATGTGAGAGGAGATATATTGCCCTCCGTGGGGCCCGTTCTTTTTCTTTTTTCCCCCCTTTTCTTTCCCTGTCTGTTGAAGTCTGACCAGTCTGCATTATCCTGTTTAAATCCCTTCCTAAAATAGAAAAATGAAACCATCAATGTGTACACATGGTTATTTTAGCCCAAATCAACAATTACCAGCAGTAGAGATGGCCTTGCCTTTGTGCAAGCAAAGGTTACATTATATTCAACCTTTTCTGTTGAAGGGAGCAGAGATGGGTTTCATCTGCTTTAGAAATGCTTTCTACCCCAACAGACGTATTATTAAAAAGCAAGTTTTGTACGTTTATCATGTGGATTATCAAGTCCAATGAACAAATCAGAAGGAAGCATCTGTGGGTGAATTTAGGTTATGCGTTCAGGTGCAAAGGTCAAGTATAGCTGCTGTGTTACTTTTATTCTCTTGAGAAAAGGTGAATGCACAAAGCTGAGAAGTAAATTATCATCAGGCTTTCCAGCTGAGATGTGAGGAAACCTGTTTTCGGTTTCCAGGGAGCAGGACTGTGTCTGTCTAGGTGTGTACCCAGAAACTCCTGTAGTGAGAGGGCAAGAGAGGGGGGAGGAGACCCCGGGAGCGACTGCCGAGGCCCACTTCATGTAAATGAGAGATTCACCTGAGTCTGCTTCGAGACTCCCTCCTCCTGGGAGAAGTCTTCACATCTGGGATTGGACCCTCCTTAGAGAGCCGGCAGCCCTCTTCCATGGTTCCAGTTGCTTTCTATAAGAGGAATTAGGAAACTTGCAGAACAGTGCACGGAAGATGAGCAGAGAAGGGCAATAAAGGAGTCTCAAGCCCTGTGCATTAGACATGAAAAGAAGGAAGGAAGGAAAGTTAGGTAAACTGAGAGAAGAAGAGAAGCAGCAGAAAGGATGGATAACTAGATGCTAACACTAGGCCATTCAGTCATTCATTTGCACACTCATGTATGCACTAGACATTACTAAGCCAGGACAGAGTGGGCTCCTGAGATGGCCAAGGTACCATAACCTTTAGGTATCTTCTCTGGATGGTCCGCCACAAGTTCACAGACACTGGTGTGCCTAGATGTTATATTCAAAATCCTTGGCATAGCTTCTGGCACATATTTGGTACTTAGCAAACCCTGACAGTCATCACATCACCAGCATTGTCATCATTACAAAGCTGTGAGATCCTTGAGGACAGACAGGTTGTTCTTACATCTTGAAACTCCTGGGTTGGCAAAGTGTCTAATGCAGAGATCAGACTCCATGAACCTTACGTTGAACTATCAACCAACTGAATGGAGACACTTTTGAGCACCTAACTCCATGCTGGCACCTTTAAAAGGCATGGAGAAAGCTTCTGAGACTGACCTTTGTCCTAAAACAAGATGGGGCATAAATTTAAAACGTTTTAAATTGAGAAGTCAATATAGGGGTTGCATTTGCCAAGTGCCAAGTGAATGGAAACAGAAGGAGCTTTAGGAATTTGGAGGAGGAGCAAATTCTGTCAGTTGATAGGGAGTGGGTGATATGTATTAATCCAGAATCTAATCAGGTTCAGAGTTTTAAAAGAAGCGCACCAATAAATATTTAACAAATAGCTCTCTAGGAAAAAAGTATATGTCTGAATGCATGTGTAAGTGTGTTAGTTGCTCAGTCGTGTCCTACTCTTTGCCACCCCATGAACTATAGTCCACCAGGCTCCTCTGTCCATGAAGTTCTCCAGGCAAGAATACTGGTGTGGGTAGCCATTCCCTTCTCCAGGGGATCTTCTTGATGCAGGAATCGAACCCAGGTCTTCTGCATTGCAGGCAAATTCTTTACCATTTAAGTCTTACTGATAGGAAGATCTATAGCACACAATTCATAAGTAATAATACAACGTCTAATACTCTGTTGTAGATTTCACACTCCAGTTGATTCTCACTGATTTTTTTTTTTTTTTTTTTGCTATTTTTGTGTTGTGTTATCCATAGCTAGCCTGTGATTGCGGTTCAGCCATGGTTTGACTAATGGAATTTCATCCCAATCCGCCCACTCTTGCCCAATGCATTTGCTGTCACGGAATTTGATACGTGATTTGCTACTTTTTTACCCTTGTGCAATAGTTCAATCTATGATTTTTCAGCTTAACGATGGTGTGAATGCTATATACATTCAGTAGAAAGAGTACTTCAACTTTTAAATTCTGGTCTTTTTCTAGGCTGGTGATGAACTACCGGTTTGATACTGTCTCGTGATACTGGGCAGTGGCAGCAGCCACAGCTCGCAGTCAGGCATCCAGGGGTGAACAGCCCATACTCTTATAACCTTTCTGTTCTCATATAACCAATCTGGTTTTCATTTTCAGTATAGCATTCAATCAGTTACATGAGACACCCCACACTTTGTTATAAAATAGGCTCTGTGTTAGATGAGTATGCCCAACTGTAGGTTTATGTAAGTGTTCTGAGCATGTTTAAGGTAGGCTCAGCCAAGCTATGATGTTTGACAGGTTAGATGTATTGAATGCATTTTCAACTTTTGCTATTTCCCCTGGTGGCTCAGATGGTAAAGAATCTGCCTACACTGCAGGAGACCCAGGTTTGATCCCTGGGTCAGGAAGACCTCCTGGAGGGAGGGAGGGAATGGCAACCCTCTCCAGTATTCTTGCCTGGAGAGTTCCATGGACAGAGGAGCCTGGCAGGCTACAGTCCATGGGGTCACAAAGAGTCAGACACAACTGAGTGACTAACCCTTTCACTTTCTCTTTCAGACTTAATGATGGGTTTGTGTGTTTTGTCGCTCAGTCATGTCTGACTCTTTGCATCCCCATGGACTATAGCCCACCAGGCTCCTCTGTCCATGGAATTTTTCAGGCAAGAATATTGGAGTGGGATGCCATTTCCTACTCCAGGGGATCTTCCCGCATCAGGGATCAAACCCACGTCTCTTGTATCTCCTGCATTGTCAGGCAGGTTCTTGACCGCTAGCGCCACTTGGGAAGCCCCAGCAATGAATTATCGGGATGTAACTTCATCGCAAATCAGGGATGATCTTTGTTATGTTCACTAAACTGAAACCTCTTTCAGCTTCAGCATTACATTTGTCAGAGCTTACTCATTCACCACCAACCTCAACACCTTCTTTGCCGAATCAAATAATCGTTTTCAAATACTGGGAGGGTAATTTTCCTTTTTTTTATACCATTCACAATGTAATGACTACAGACATGACTCACATCTGCATTATTGACATTTCTTCCATTACTTTCTTAACTGTAGATAATCAACAGAACAAGAAACCAAGCTCTGACCTGCAGTATTTTCTATTTACATACTTGTAGCATGCTTTCCTGGTGGCTCAGCGGTAAAGAATCCACCTGCCAATGCAGGAGATGAGGGTTTGATCTCTGCCAATGCAGGAGATTTATGTTGGGAAGATCCACTGGAGAAGGAAATGGCAACTCACTCCAGTATTCTTGCTTGAAATCCCATGGAGAGAGGAGCCTGGTGGGCTACAGTCAATGGGGTCGCCAGAGAGCCAGACATGACTTAGCAATGACTTCAACAACAACAGTGTATAAATACCACCCCATCGTGGCCAATTTTGTGGTACCTTTGAATGTGGACTTGGGAAGAGAAATGTTATACAGAACATCATTATACAGCATTTCTACCATATAGATCCCATAAATGCAAATAATCCCAAGAGCATAGATAACAGAACAAGTAATGAATGTTGAGTATTTATTACCCTTGTTTTTCAGTATCATTAATTATAAGTGTATGACTTAAATTTTAATAATGGCTGTTTTTTAACAACCAGCCCCATGAATTCCTGAAAAACGTAATACCAGAGAGCTGGTCAGAGCAGGCTCTAACACCCCAGTGGCCCCCACTCCTAATGAGGAGGGAGGTCTCCTCTCTGGGGAGGAGCTCTGTATACCTCCTCCCCCTCCCCGCTCCCAGACATACAGGGTGTAGTTGCTCATGCCGCCCCAGCAGGAAAGCTCACATAGAGGCTCATTTCTTTCCAGAATCTGATACCAGGCATTCTCTGGGGGGTTTGACATGGATCTTCCCAGGTCCATTACTCACCCTGATCCTGACGTTTAGTGCAGTTCCTAACAACTCTACAGTTCACACTTACTTCCATATCTCTTTCTTTAAACATGAGAAAGAGGAGCACTAGGGCCAGCTGTCAAGTCGTCAAGTCGGTTGCCCTGCAGTCTTCTTCACAGCCCCTCCCGCCCAGCCTCCTGAAAGAGACCCAAACCTGCCTGATGGGTTAGAGAGGTTCTCAACCTTTTTTTTTTTTTTTCTGCCACAAGAACAAAGAGACATGATTCCTAATATAAAAAACACATATTTTTATCAGGAAGGCATAATTTTATTGAAAAATTTGACCAAAACAAGCTCTGCTGGCTCCACCCTCAGCTGTATTTTCCTTTCTTAAGCAATATTCCTTTCACACAGATGTGAAAGAAAACCACCAAGTGGGAGATTGGAGTAACCTGCCTGCTGACACGTAGCACTTCATTTTTGTGTTGGTTGGTGCATAGCTGATCCCCCATTTCCACTAGTACCTCCCGCCCTGCATGGGCAAGCTTGCCCCTCCCAGGCTGTGCCAGACCCTCCCACAATCTGACCCCAGCAGGTACCCCCACACCTGCTCCCACCCTGCCTGGACAGTGCCCAGATGTTGCCATTCACCATCATCCTGGCCTGCATCCTCTCAATCACAAGGTTTGAGCCGCAGAATACCCTGTGTGCTCAGCGCCCACCTCTGGATCAAAGCCAAAAGGCTCAGGCCTTGTGGCTGTGCAGCCCCTCTTGGTTTTGATAGAGAAGACCTCTCAGCAGCCTAGAATCAGAAAGGGGTTTTCAGAATCCAAGCCCCTTCTCTGATGTGTCTACCCTGCCTTTCCCATCCTTGGAGGATTCCCAGGTAGCTTCACTCCTTTATCCCCACATTCTATTTCCTTTAAAACCCAATGAGCTCTCACCTGGCCAACAGCCCCACCCCCACCTCCATCCCCACCCCCATCCATGCTTGAGCCTTACCATCTACTATTAGACCTTCCACATGCGGACCTTCTGCCCAACTGACTGGGCCTTGGCTTATGTCCAGATGACCCTGAGGCTGACGCCACCTGGATCCTCACGTCAATCTCCATCAACTTTCCTGCCTCTTGCTATTCTCCTTGTGCCATCAACACTTAGTCACAGCGCTTCACTTGCCCTTGGAGACTTTTTCCTTGTCTTCTGCTGTGGGTGCAAACTAGTGTGTGTGTGAGCGCTAGTCCAAACCCAGTGGTTTTTGGAAATTCCCAGCTTTCCCTGTTTTGACTACAACTCTGATCTTCATAGAGATAAGGGTCCTAGGTAACACTGGCATCTCCTGTCCGTTTGACCAAAACCAAGAGATGGAATCTACGTCTCCAAAGGGAAAGGAGCTGTAATGTGATTGATGTCCAATCATAGAGTTAAAGTAAAACTGTTTCTTCAATTAACGTGAAATTTTTCCTGTTGTTGTTTAGTTGCTAAATCATGTCTGACTCTTTTGTGACCCCATGGACTGTAGCCCATCAGGTTCCTCTGTCCTTTGGATTTTCCAGGCAAGAGTACTGAAGTAGGTTGCCATTTCCTTCTCCAGTGGATCTTCCCAACCCAGGGGTCGAACCCACGTCTCCTGCATTTGGCGGGTGGACTCTTTATCACTGAGCCTTCAGGGAAGCCCAAACAGCTCCTACTATGCTTTGAATTGTGAAATTACTACTACAATTGAGGAATGATTAAGTCGTCGTTTTTTTTTCCCCCCCTCATTTTCTTTCTTGCCTGTTGCTTGAAAAACATTGCTCACAGGTGTTTAAGAACATATATTAAAAGTGAATTCCAGTGAAAGGCCTGTTAATTACATTATTCAGCCTGGTTCAGTAACTCTCTTTAAAAATAACATGCGTGTTTAGGACAGGAGTGTTTTCCAGTTGTCATTTCATGAGATAAATGTGTTGGGAAATGAAGAGAGTATAAATAGATGTGAAAGTCACTTTATCTAATTGAAGATGAATGCTGAGCTTTGGGAGCTGTAGCAGAATTGAGTCCTGGTTCAAACTTGCCTCGAAAGAGATTTATGATCATGGGATATGAAGCTTCATTTCCCAGGGGCTCTCCTGGTGACCATTAACTCTTCAACTCAGTATTCCGTCTTTTTATCCAGCAGAGGCAGCTCGCAAGGTGGATGAGGGGAGAAGAAGGATGCAGCGGTTCATTTGTCAGGTCAACAAAACTAAACAACAACCACGGCAAAGCCACTGCTCCATGCTGTGGAATTTAAAGTGCTTTGACAAACCAAGAGCCGCATTCTGTCATGAGTGTGTGATGCCAAGTGGCCTTCCCTTGGGCTTTGATGTCTTCTTTTTCTGTTTATGTCATCGAGATTTTCCAGAATGCTTTTAAAAGGGAGAATTAGGAGTAGCTCTAGCACCATGGGTTTTAGACATTATTGTTGAAGCCTGGCAGAGCCATAGTATTTGAGCTCGTTTTCTGCCTTGACCTCAGAAAACCTTTTTTCAGAAAACTGACTACTTAGGTCTCATCTGTGGTTACACACAAAAGAGATCTGGGCTAGAAATGAGGGTTCTATTGTGGCCATTGTACTGAAAGATGCTTTCCTGATGGAATACTGCAATGCCACGTGGGTTAAAATATTAAAAGGTGTATTAAACTGAATTGTTTTAATGGTTGGAATACCCTTAGAGGTTGCCAGACGGAGGCGGGGAGCTAGAGTTCTTAATGACAGACTGGAAGAATAAAATGCACTTGAACCTCAAGGTCGGATGCTGAATTCCTCCTGCAGGTGGAAACACTGCCCCTTACAGGGAAGGCCAAGTCTCATTTTTGTGATGACCTTACCCCCTAGAAACTTTCCAGGAATCCCTTATCATCAGTTCCCCACCCAAAGGATGAAAAACACCATCTGATTTCCAATTTTCCCATCTCTTATTGGAGTTTGCAACTTTCTTGACTAACAGATGGCCAGAAAATGTGTAAGCCCAAATAAAAGCAAAGCACGCCTTCACTGTGTCTTCACAAGTGTCAGTTGCTTTTTCAAATTAAAATTATGTAAATCATCCCTTGGCTGGAAGTAGGAGAATCAGATATGAAGGAAACAAGCCTAGCACTCAAGAATATTTTAGTTTGGGTTGTGTGTTGGGCTTTTTTTTTTTTTTTTGCTTTGCTTTCCCCCCTCCCCCGCCCAGCTTTTAATGTTTCCTTTTAAAGAGAAAGAAGAGAAGAGGCATTTGGTAGAAGCATTTTGCAAGTTGCTCATTCACAAAGCTCGCCGAATTTCACCAGCAGCCAGCCTAGAATATTAGGGCTGGCAGAGACCTTAGAGGTCCTTGTTTTAATTGACTTGAAGAGGGAGGGAAAGATTCTGGAGTAAAAGACGGAAGGAGGGCCTGGCCTCTCCGGGTTTGGTGTCTTTCTTACCTCAAGGAGTTAAAAGTCTGGGGCTGAGCGTGATCAACCAGATGGTCTTTAACAGTAACATGGTTCATATTGTTTACATTATCCTCTTGCAAGTACCGTGCCTCGTTTACCTTTTATGGAATAAAGTGTGGAAAATTGACCACAGATGTAAGTAACCAAGAATGACGGGGAAGCTGTTGTTACCAGGCCTCCTCTTTTCTCTCCAACACGCCTGATCCCGAAGATAAAAATAAAGAGAGAAATGGGAGGCCGGCCGAGCAATAATTTGCCTTACCTCCACGGCTCGGATACGGGCCGCCCTCTGCTTGACATCTCCATAAATCCACGGTTGGCCTTGAGACTCCTGTGCAGGCTACCCTCACTTTCTGATTTTCCAAGTGCCATCCGGTTAAAATATCATACGACGTAAGCAGTTTTTCCATCCTGTTTGGAAAGGCAGAGGGGGCAAGTCCAACATACTGGCAGAGAGCGGTTTTGCAGCCCTCTGGTCCCTGCAGGAGAGCAGAGAGCGGCATTTTGCAGCCTGAGGGGCACAGGTCAATCCTGCCTTCCCAATGCTATGATTGCTACCTCGGCTGCAGCTGCAGGCTGGGCCCAGTGAATTAGAACTAGGCTTGCATGATTCTTGGGAAGGTGAGATCTCTGAGCTTGACAGAAGACTTGAATACCCAGAAAGGGCCCAGCTAGGAAGGAGCTTGTTGAGACAGGCCTGTGCTTTCCTTTACGGCATGCTTTTTAGGATTAGAAAGGCATTTATGCCTTTTTAAACCTTCAGAAGAATAGTCTCCCACCAAAGTCATAAACTAGATTTCCTGAAGTCCCTTTGTTCTCTCCATCTTTCTCTCTCCCAGGTTCCATTGCCAAGGCCATGTTGGCCCTCACCTTTCGTCTTTCTCCGTGGCATTTGCTGCCTTTACCTGTGGCTATGACCACCATCAGGTGACCGGACTTCTGCTCGCAGGGCAGCTGGAGGCAGGGAGGGCCAAGGTGATCCGCTGGGGGACCACGGGCTGCTCTGGGCCTCTGTGAGATGGTTGCTGTGCCTCAGAGTAGAAGACCAGATTGCCTTCCCTTTATGAGGGGCCAGCATGAGATGGGACTCCACTCCTCTGCTCTCTTGTATTCTCTGTCTTCTCATTCACATCAGTGCAGCTCCCCTTCTTCCTGCCAGGCGCCTCCACTCACCCCTTCCACCAAGCTCTCTGTCTGGAGTCCTGGCTCTGCTGTCAAGAAACTCCCCACCGTCAGACCGCCTGAGCCCACTCCTCATGCACTTTCCCAGACACTCAGGCCTGTCTCTGGGACATGGCCTTTTCCCACACTCCCCTGGTTTTCCGTGCATACTTGTAGCTCACTGGCCTCCAGGACTCCTTTGAAACCTGCCCTGCTCTTAAGGATTAGCCCACTCTCCCTGGAGGAGGAAGTGCCAACACACACATACACACACATACACACACACACAGACACACCCACCCACCCACACACCTCTGTTACAAGCCCATGGAAGCATCTTGCTCACCGAGGACTTGAGCACTTGGAGTTGTCACACACGCCCTTCCTCTCTGTGAATGCAGCAACCTCCTTCCTGACCTGTCCATCAGCTGTGCAGCTCCTCTGTCCTCTTGGCATCGACAGCTACTCCATCCACTCCACCACGTGACTTTGCTCCCACTCCTGGCATCCCGAACGCTTGCCCTCTGAGCGTCCCCTCCCTGCCCACAACCGTCTGTGTCAGCACCTCTTTCTAGTCCGCCATCCCTAGGAAGACGTGCTCGCCAACCTCTCGCTCCTGACCCTCGCTTCTCCCAGACCCTCAGTCCCCCACACCTCAGCCTGGTCAGCTGGAGATTATTTCAGCCACACTCTCCAGCATCCTCAGTTTTCCCCACCTCCACTCCAACCCCTTTTGTTCTTTCACTGTTCCAGCTGTGCAGTCTCCAGCCTGAATCCACTCACAAGGCCTTTTTGCAGAGCCTGGCACTGGCCCACTAAGAGCTGCTGGGGATAATCTCATAAGCTGCCTGAAGGACTTGGGACAAACCCCTGACTCTTAACGTTACCCCAACCCTCAGGGCTGCCCAAATCCTTTCTCCTCAGTTATCTCCTCTTTTCCCCTTATTCAGCAAATGTCTTAAAAATCCACCTACAGCACGGCGCTTTCCCAGTTTTTAATGGTGTATCAAACTGCAGTCTTTCTGCTTCCTGTGAAATTGTTCCAGCAAAGGCTACCCATGACTTCCCAACTTCCAAATGTTCTTTCTTCGTCTCATGTGATCTCTCTTCAGTGGGCAGCTTCTTGGAGTACTCCTCTTCCTTGGCTATAACAGGTATCCCTGAGGGTTCCCTGAGCACTTCATCTGTTTTTTCCCCATAGAATCTCCCTTTTCTTCCTGCTTCTTAAAAATTACAATTCCCTGAGTTCCATCCTCTGCCACCACTCCCCACTCCTATCCATGACCTTGATCCTGCAAGGTGGGAAAAAAGCAAATAGGGTTGATCTTCTGAAACCTTATTTCAACCCACTTCTGAAAACATCCTTCCCATTTAACACAGATGGGGAGGGAAACACTAGGTGACCATTGGTGCCTGACAGTCCGCTTCTGAGACGATGGCATGTGTCTCAGGGCTGAAAAATACTCATTTTGGTGCCAGTGCTGGTGGGCCATAGAGGGGCAAACCCATGACATCTGCAGAGGGTTTGCACTGCTGTGTTGTGGATACAATTCTCATAGGCCATCAGGAGCAATGAATGGGCAGTTCCTAGAACCTGGGGAAGAGCTGCCATTTAAAAGCTGGTGTATACAGCGGAAATGGTGCTAGGTTTAGAGTTAGGCTTTTTATTTTGAATCCTATTTTCCTCTTACCAGTTGTGTGACCTTGGGCAACTGACTTCTTTCCTGGCTGTCTCTTAGTGTTTTCATTTGTAAAATAGATAAACATTATCATCTACCCTGGATTGGGGATAAAGCATATCATAGGAAGATATCATGATTTGCTAGACTTTGTTCAGTAGGATGATTGAATTGATACAGTGGTATTCTCTTAAGTCACTACTAAGCTGACAACTTACCCCATATTACTTAGCATCCTCTTTTTATGGCACTGGCATCAAGAATTGAGGAGAGATTAAGCAGAACTTGTCCCTGGCCTCAGGCTGGTTGAAATCACACACAATACAGGTAGAGTACTTGCAGTAATCATCTCTAATCCAGGTTTCATTGAAATTGCATAGTAGGAGCTCTGAGAATAGAAAGATAAGTGCGGGCTGGAGTAGACGGGACAGGTGGCCTGCGAGAAACTGTGGCTGCTTGGAGTGGAATGTCACGTTATAAAGCAAGTAGTGAGTGACCCAGTCATAGGCTTTTTTTTTTTTTTTTAATATGGATCACTTTTTAAAAAGTCTTTATTGAACTCGTTACAGTATTGCTTCTGTTTTATGCTTTGGCTTTTTGGCTGTGAGGCATGTGGGGTCTTAGCTCCCCAACCAGGGATCAAACCTATGCCTCACCTGCCTTGCAAGGTGGAATCTTAACCACTGGACCATCAGGGAGGTCCCAGTCCTGGGCTTGTATTAAAGTTAGGTAGAGAAATTAAAATTGATGCCAGAGGCCCCAGGGAGTCACTAAATATTTTTGAGTGGGAACATGAAAATGGTGTTTTCAGAAGCTTAGTTTAGCTTCCTCATATATAAGACATTTTTGATTGAGGGAATTGTGCCAAGGAGGACATTGGACAGATGGTTGCAGAACCTGATCTGAAGAAGTGCAGGGTTAGGTTGGGAAGGAAAAGATGGGAGTGCAAGCTATTTCATAAGAAAAAAATAAAAAATAAAAAACACCTTCAAAAAGCAATAGTGACCATTTTAATATTGTAGTTTTGGTGTGTGTTTTCCAACACTGTCAAGCAGTCATCCGATTCTCAGTGGCCACTGACCTGATGTCCTGCAATTTAACTCAATTCTGATACTATCTACCTGAAAGATGCTGCTAATCCAGCAGGTTAAGGGCCTCAGTTTTACAAGGGTCTCTCATCCATACCCACTCATTTTAAATAAAACTAGACTCAAGTCCAGGTTCTTACCTATGTCTCTGACCTGTTATGGATTGAAGGCTCCCACAGCCCCCTCCTCATTTCAGTTAATTTGCTAGAGTGGCTCATGGCGTTCAGGAAAACAGTTTACTTACTAGATTACCTATTTATCAGTCGTGTAGCCCAGGAACAGCCAGAGGGAAGAGATGCTTAGGGCAGGGTGTGTGGGATGGGGCTCGGAACTTCCAAGCCCTCACTGGGCGTCTCCCTCTCCCAGGACATGCATGTGCTTACTAACTGGAAGCTCTCAGAACCCCATCCTTTTTCGGTTTTTATGGAAGCTTCATTATGCAAGCGTGACTGATTAAATCATCGGCTATTTGTGATTGAACTTAATCTCCAGCCCCGCTCCCCTCCCCTGAGGTCAGGGGGTGGGGATAAGTCCCAGCCCTCTCACCTAGAAGTTGGTTCCCCTGACAACCAGCCCCCATCATTATTAACATAAATTCACCTCACTAACAGAAATTCAGGAGTGATCGAAAGGGGCTTGTAATGAGTATAAAACCTGTGTTGCTTTTATCAGGAAATTTCAGCAGTTTCCGGAGCTATGTACCAGAAATGAGAATGAAGACCAAATATATGTTTCTTATTGTAAATCACAATATCACAGAGATGAAAGCACAAAATGACTTAAAAGTAACTTTGACTTTTCTAGAACTTTGACGGGGGGTATTATGAAAATGAAGGAGAAACTATTGTGTGTGGTAAAACATACATAACAGAAATCTGGAGTGGGTTGCCATTTCCTCCTCCACGGGATCTTCCCAACACAGGGGTTTAACCCACGTCTCCTGTGGCTCCTGCATTGCAGGTGGATTCTTTATCTCTGAGCCACTGGGGAAGCAAAATATGTATAACAGTAATCTTACCATTTTAGCCATTTTTAAAGTGCACAGTTCAGTGGTATTAACTGCATTTACATTCTTGTGCCACCATCGCCACCAGAGGAGAAACTTTTTTTTAAGATTTATTTATGTATTGTTTTTGTCTGCACTGGGTCCTCATCACCGCACCTGGGCTTTCTCCGGTTGCAGAGAGCAGGGGCTCCTCTCTAGTTGCGGTGCGTGGGCTTCTCGTTGCAGTGGCTTCTCTTCCTGTGGAAAAAGGTTCTAGGCACACAGGCTTCAGTAGAAGTGTGTGGGCTCAGAAGTTGTGGTGCACCTACCTAGTTGCTCTGAGGCACAGTCCCAGACCAGGGATCAAACTTGTGTCCCTTGCATTGGCTGGAGGATTCTTTACCATTGAGCCCCTGGGAAGCCCCAGAGGAGAAACTTTTACAGCAATTTGACTCACTGTACCACCAGAGCACGTGATCGATGTGCATGCATTTTGTGTATTCTGTTACTTCAACATTTTCTACTAATTTATTTGGTCAAATATTGCAAAATACCAGTCTACAATGATTTGGAAATTTTAAAAAGCTGGTGCTTTTCTTCAGATTGCTTGAGAAGCACTCTGCTAAAGGAATAAGAAAGAGACGGGGTGGGGGGTGGATAAATTGGGAGATTGAGACTGATATATACACACTACTATATATTAAAATAGATAACTAATAAGGACCTACTGTATAGCACAAGGAGCTCTACGCAATACTCTGTAATGACCTGTCTGGGAATAGAATCTGAAAAAGAGTGGATGTATGTGTGACTGATTTGGTGTGCTGTACAGCAGAAACCAACACAACATTGTAAATCAGCTGTCAGTTCAGTTCTGTTCAGTCGCTCAGTCGTGTCTGACTCTTTCCGACCCCATGGACTGCAGCACGCCAGGCTTCCCTATCCATCACCAACTCCCAGAGCCTACTCAAACTCATGTCCTTCGCGTTGGTGATGCCTTCCAACCATCTTATGCTCTGTTATCCCCTTCTCCTCCTGCCTTCAATCATTACCAACATCAGGGTCTTTTCCAATGAGTCGGTTCTTCACATCAGGTGGGCAAAGTATTGGAGTTTCAGCATCAGTCCTTCCAAGGAATATTCAGGACTGATTTCCTTTAGGATGGACTGGTTGGATCTCCTTGCAGTCCAAGGGACTCTCAAGAGTCTTCTCCAACACCACAGTTCAAAAACATCAGTTCCTTGATGCTCAGCTTTCTTTATACTCCACCTCTCACATCCATGCATGACTACTGGAAAAACCATAGCTTTGACTAGATGGACCTTTGCCTATCCTTCTCCAGGGGATCTTCCTGACCCAGGAATCGAACCAGGGTCTCCTGCACTGCAGGCATATTCTTTACCAACTGAGCTATCAGGGAAGCCCAAATCAACTATACCCCAATAAAAATTCATTAAAAAAAATAAAGAAAGGTATAGCATCCCTTGGAAGGAAGAGGTGGGCTATAGGAAGGGTATCTTCTACCCTCCTCTACCAGGCAAGATCCTATCTATTCTTGAAGCTCAACTCCTGGGTCCCTTCCTCTGAGAAACCTTCTCTTCCCAACCTCCCTGAAAACTCCCAGGCCTCACCAGAGATCAGTCAGCCCTCAGGTTGCTGCTGTCCCACGGACATACTTCTTTCTTTCTTTCTTTTTTATTTGGCTGTGCCAGATCTTAGCTGCAGCACGCAGGATCTTTGACCTTAGTTGTGGCATGTGAACTCTTAGTTGCAGTGTATGGGATCTAGTTTCCTGACCAGGGACTGAACTCGGGGCTCCGGCGATGGGAGTGCAGAGTTTCAGCCATGGACCAGCAGGGAAGTCCCCATGGACATATTCCCATAGCTACTGTTGTGGGACCAGGTGGACTGGCCGTCTTGGTGGTCTCCCTGCTAAAATGTGAGCTCTGCATGGATACTGAAGCCTTCTCATCTCTATGTGCACATTACCCTGCACGTAGTAGGTGTTCCGTGAAGATCTGTTCACAAGAATTAAACTGAATTTAGACAGCTGACTTAGAGAGTGGATATAGAGACGACGACATGTTGGGGTATAAAAGAAAGGATGTCAAAGCCATGCTTGGTACCAAAACTCCTTTGGGAAGGAGGAGGCCATTCATCTATTCTGAGGAAGATGTGTGGGGAAGACACAGAAGCTGATGCACAGAAGTGGAGTTGGGCAGCCTGTGTAGGGAATGTGCTGGGGAGGCAGAGAGGAAGAGGAAAAGGCAGCAGCATGGTCTGTGCTTTCCATTCACTCTTTAACCTCATACTTCTGTTGAAGCATTCATCACAGTTTCAATATCCAGTCATCAGATATACTTCAACCCTGTCACTCATTTATTCGTTTATTCAATCAGTACTCACCAAGGGCCTATTTTGTGTCCAGCTTTGTGTTACAAACTTTGCTTAATAACGCTAACCCCTGAACATCCTTTCATGGTAGGTATTTTTGTCTCTGTGTCATAGAAGCAGCTCAGGAGATTGAGTTATTTGCCTAAATTAAGGCAGCTAATCAGTAGCATATCAGGTTTTGAACCAAGGGCCTGAATCCCTCCTGCCTTGCATAATGTCATGAGGCTGGTGCTCAGTGAGTGTTCATTGGGTCGATTCCAGGAAAACTTGGACCAGAATGGGAAGAAAGGAGACAGAAGAGGCAGTTTGGGGTTAAGGGTTGGCTTATCCAGTTTGGAGGAAGATTGTGAGAGAATGGGGCTAAGGTAGGCACTGTGGAGCCTAAAATGACCCATAACCCAGGAGAGAGAGGTCTGGGAGACTGTATTTTAGACCTTGTTGGGTCTCAGCCAATCCATGTCACTCCCTTGCAGTCAGCTCTGCCGCTTTTGCAAATTCTCTACTGTGGCCTCTCCACTCTACTTGAGCTGTCATTGGCTTCCTTGTTCCATTCACAGGACATTTCCACACAAAAGCCTTTTCACTTTCTGTTTCCTCTTCCCGAATGTTCTTTCCGCTTTGTGTTTGCATTTCTGGCTCCTTCACATCACCCAAATATGTTAAAATGCTCCCCTCTCTGCAGGCCCATGACCACCAATTTAAAAAGAACACTTCTGGTTTCCCTGTATCCCGTGGCCCTGCTCTGCGTTTCCTTACAGCCTGTCTTTGCTGGCCTGACGAATGTATTTACTTGCCTTTTCACTGTCTCCCCTTCACTAGGCCTGAAACTGCCTTGAGCAGGAGTTTATCTTGTCTGTTGTTGTATCCCCATAGCACCTAGAACAATTCTTACAACATTGATTGCTCTCCATTCATATTTGCTGGATAAATGAGATGACCAGCATCTGTCTCAGAATCTGAACTGAGAACACAGTGACTTTCTTGGTTGGAGTTAGGTGTGGCCCCGAGGAGTCGGTCAGGCTTGGGTTGACAGCCACGTTCATCACATGTAAGCCTGGGAAGTTGGTCAAGATCAAAAGAAAAGCTAAAGGGAGAAAGAGCCAGGTGTTAGAGAAGGTTTCACAGCCAGGGGATTCTCTTTCACATCGTGGCCTAATGATATTTGTATTGGCTTCTGTATTTGTCTTGTCCATAGACTTGTCTGGGTATCTGTATTAGTTTTCTCTGACTACATCATGAACTGTCACAAATTCAACAGCTTAAAGCAACACCCATTTATTGTCTCACAGTTCTATAGGTCAGAAGTCTGGGTGGGCTGGGTTCTCTGCTCAGGGTCTCAGACTGAAATCAAGGAATTGGCAGGACCGGCCTCATATCTGGAGACCCTGGGGAAGATTTCGCTTCCAAGCTCATTCAGCTTATTGGCAGTCTTCAGTTCCTTGCAGTTGTAGGACTGAGGTCTCTATTTCCTCTCTAGCTTTTGGCAGGAATTGCACATAGCTTGCAGAGGCCATTCTCAGCTCCTTGACATGTGACCCCCGACTCATCAGCAAGGGAGAGCTTCCCACATATCGAATCCCTCCCACACATAGAATCTCTCCCACAAAGCTCTTTGAATTTCTCTTCTGCTACTAGCAGGAGAAAACTCTGCTTTTAAAGCACTCATATGATTAGATTAGGCTCACCCAGGTGATCTTCTGTTGATTAACTTAAAACCAACTAACCAGTAACCTTAATTATATCTGCAAAATCCCTTTTGCCTTTTAACCTAACATTATAGGGCATGATATAGTCACAGTCCTAGCTTTAGGGTAGGAAATCTTAAGGGCGAACTTTAGGATTCTGACTATCACAGTATTCATTTTTCTAAGCTCCTTTAATTCATTAGCTTGGAGGGCTGGTAGAAGGGGGAATCTGTTATTTGCAACTGAAGAGCAATGGCAATAATTGCTCTTTATTGCAATGGCAATAATCCACAGAGGCCTGGCAGCCCAGTGAAGTGGGGGAGGTGAGTGTACAGTTATAAACTTTGTCTTCTTGACCTCTGCTAAATTGTGGTTCTTTCTTTTTCCTCTGGAATAGAGTTCAGTATATAGAGATGTGAAAGATTAGACCATCTGCCATACTTCAGATGCCAAAAATAATGAAAATAGACCCTTGCCTCTAAACTCTTGGGTAGAAAACTTTTTTTCTTGTTTTAATGCTTTTCCTTGCGGATTGCTCTCCAAATGAGATCATTGGTGATCCTGAGCCTTTTCCCATGACTTAATTGATGAGGAGAGGACCGCCCAGCTAAAGCTTACAGAATACATTGGAGGTAATTGGCTTAAAGCCTACAGGCTCTTGTCGAAATGAGTGGTTTTGGTTAAAGCACACCATGCAGCCGAAAAGTATTATGTATGTATGTTTTCGTCTTGAGGTATTATCAAGAAATTCCACATAGAAAGGAATAAACTATGGTTTGGGATTGAAAAAAAAAATTTTTTAAGAAAAATGCAAGAAGTAAACTCTGTTTCCTGCAGATGTAAATCAGGGTAAATTTTAAAGCCTTTCGTGACTCAGAGAGAGGTCACCAACCAAATCTGCGGAGAGAGGCAGACTAAAACAAAACGGCTACATTTTTTATGATTTTTCCTCCTGCTGCTTTTAGTTCTTCATTTACCCAACCTAACACAACTTTCCAGACGCTGCAGGAAATCGGAGTTATGGAATTGCTGTCCACTTCACTGCCTAGCTTCAAAAAATGAATAGTCAGAGCTGAGCGTCAAAACCCAGTAAAGTGGGGATTTGAGAAAGAAAGCATACTCTGTGGCACATTGGTGGCAGTTTTCAGGATTGGGAGATGAGCGATAGAAGGATCTTCACCCCTCGGAGCCTAGTCCGACCCTTCTTTAATGCACGGACCGACTCAGCAGCATGGGGACAGGAGGTCATCAGCTCTGCTGGATCCTACTCTTTGGAGTGAATCAGGAGCTAAGGAGGCAGCAGCTATGAATGAAGATAAGGAATCCTAGATCTTGGGTAGTACCTGGTGCCGCTGCTGGGGGACCTGGCAATTTTGAGCCTCAGTGTCAATTAGAGATCATGATGCCTAGTTAACAGGATTGTTTCAGAATTAAAGAAGATGTATGCCTAAGCTTTGTAAACCATTAAGCAAATGTAAGTGATTCTATTATATGAGCATTATTAATAGGAAGACATTGAAGTTCCTACCTAGTCCCATCCAACCTAGTCCCTAGGTTCCCATTCCATGGAGCCCAAGACAGGAATGGGAAATGCAAGGAGAGGCTTTGTGTTTTCAAGGCCAATAAATCTAACACTGGAAGCTTGAAGCTGCTTTTAAAAGGGAAAAGGGGGCAGCCACTGTGCAGCACAGAAGCCTCAGGCCCTAGACAGAAATCCAGGTCGAGCTCCAGGAGTTCAGCCCAAGAGCAGAGCTCTTGCAAGCTACCTACCAAGCTCCCTGAGGAACCAGATGCCAAGCGTGAGTCTGAGTACCCGAGGGGATAAGAACCTGAAGCTTTATGAGGGTAGAAGGCAGAGGGCTTCCATGGCCCCTAAATAAAATAGAGGTTGTTTCCATAGCCAGTGGGGAGCTATCCAGGTGTTTCATGTTTCTTGTTGACTTAAGTTTTTAAAAGCATCTGTCACAAACTGTTTTTTTTCTTGGGTAACTCCTTCCCCCTGCAGATGTAGGATTCAAAGATAGAAAGCTGAACTCTGGGCTTTTGGCAATAACCGAGTCAAGTATATTGATTGATTCTTTTATTCAACAAGAGTTTATGATGCCTGCTCTTTTTCAACCCTGTTCCAGACCCAGGGGAATCAGAGATGCAGCATAGTGAGTATCGGATGGGTGCACGTAGATACTTGGATGGAATGGAAGCAGATGTGGCATAATTTTTGACTTCCCTCTCCATGCTCTCGGCCAATAGTGATTTCGTACAGTGACCGTTGCTGCTGATTTCTATCCCTAAGATGCTGATTTCTGTCCCTAAACCTTGCTTCCGTACTTTCTTCCTTTCCTCTACCTTTAAGTTCTAGCTTGAGCCCAGCTTCTCCTCCAGAGCCTTCCTAGATCTTCTCATATATGTGGATCACCACTTGCTTGTTGTCTGTGCCCCACATTTCCTGTCTTGAGATCTCATTCCTGTTTGCCTCGCCCTTTTCAGCTTGGTTTGTAGATCCTGAGCCTGGCTCAGTGGGGGCTTGTTGAGCTGAACCTAGAGATAGTCACTTCCAGCACTGTGTGTTTTGAATTTTCTGCCCTGACTTCTGTCTGCCCGTGGTTTCTCCACAGAGTGGGGGCATGTCAATGTTGCCCCCAAATGGTGTAGACTTGGCAGAAGTGGAATCCACATTGTCATTGGGAACAGCTGTGGGTGAGACATAGGTCAGTAGACAAAGGAGGCATTGCAAGGTCCTCCAGGCAACACCATAAGGCAAAGTTCAAGGGCAAAGAAGAGGGGGGCCCCCACTAAAAAACATGTGGGGGACCAGGAACAGGCAGCTCAGATGATTATCACTGTGTGCTTGCAATGACTCATCCAGTTTTTATGTGTAAGGGCACTGGCCCAGTGTGTCTTAAAGATATTAGTCTGACTGTCTGATTGAAGGAAGAAGCCACTGACTGTTGCCACATAGGTGGGCCTCCTGAGCCCCTAACCCTGGGCTGGGGGAAGAGAGAGCAGCTGGGATGGGATAGAACTAGGACAGGAAGTTTAGGATTTCAAGATCATATGAACAGCTGGATTGTAGTGCCTGGTGGCCTATCTAGGATGGAGCAGTCCTATAGTCAGTGGGTAGAGCTGAGGGGTCCTGTCCTCCAAGTAAGGGGCTGATGGAGTGGTCAAGAAGGCTGTGGTCTCGGGGAGGGCTGTGCTTCAAGATGGAAACTGAGCACTGGGATGGAGTCTGGGGAAAACTAACTGCAGTTGGAGGTTGCATATACTAACGCACCGAGGCAGCCTGGGCATTGGGTGTCTAAGTTAAGGTCCCTGCATACTCCAGTTTATGTAAAAGAAGTGAGCTAAGTGTACTCCATCCTGGGGTCAGTAACCATGGGAAGCTCTTACCATTCCTGGGCCTGAGTGGTTACGGAATTGCAGAGATAAAAAAAAAATGGTGCGCAGAGGGCCACCCAACAGCCAGAGCCTATGACCTTTGGTGATGGTGACTCCATAGCAAGAGAATCAGGAAATAACCCAAGCTCCTCTCTCTCCTGGCCTTCCCGGGCTACTTCGCATTGGTCTACTTAATCAGAGGCAGAGGGCAAGCTTGCCCACTAACACAGCCACTCTCGGGCAGAAGAGGGAGGGGGAAAATGGATCTTGAGGGGCCAACTGTAGGCTTTTGCAACATAACTAATTCTCGATCCTCCCTTCTGAGGGAACTGGCCCTACCAACAGCCTCTCTCTCCAAGAAAGGCGGGGCTCAGGATTCGTGTGAGGTGAGCCTCAGACTGAAAATCTCTGTTGCTTGGAGTTGACAGGAGCTGAGAAAAGAGGGTCTGGCGCTGTACCTTTAAAATAACAGCTTGCTCCATACGTACGGGGGCCATGTGTCCTCAATTTTCCAAGGCAGTCTCAATTTCAAATATTCTGTCCCATTTTGCCCATAAGAATACTGGCACTTGTCAGATCGTATGTTCCAATTTTTGATTCAGAAAATATGGTCACTGTATCCCTATACCACAACAAATGCCAGATGGTTAAAAAAGCTAATTTTTTATAATGGTATACTTATCCCAATTGTTGAGAAAAGACAATTTTCTGAATATTGAAGCAATTGAAGAAATTATCAATGACAAGTTTGATGGGTTCGATTACATTTTTAAAAATCACCTTTTTTCTGTACAAAGAAAACCAGCAAAGCTAAAAGGTAAATGGAGAAGCAACAGATTGGGGAAGTAGTTACAATAAACATAACAGCTAAAACTCACCATCCAGACACTTTGGAGAATTTTATATAAATCTTAAAGGGTACAATCAAGACTTCATTGGACAGATGGTCAAAGGATATGAGTAGATAATTCACACAAGAAAAACATTCACTGTAAACAAATCCCAGGGAGGTAATTTAATATGTTCAAGTTAAAACAACTGTGAGTTACCATTTCACACCTATGTATATTATAAAAAATAAATAAAAGCTATAAAATATAATGTGAACAGGGCTTTGTAGGAACATGCACATTGCAGAAGGCATCAATATTTCTTTTTCTTTTCCCCTTCCTAGAGGACAGTATGGAGATATGTAAAATATATCAGGACACAAAAGCAATCCCTGACTGACTCAGCAATTCCACTTTTGGAAATATAGCCCAAGAAAATTATTAGAAAAACTATTATTATTAAATTAAAAGTATTATTAGAAAAAAGTATATATACTATATTGTATATTATATGTGCACACCCTTGATACAACATAGGTTTGAACTGCATGGGTTCACTCACAAAGATTTTTTTCAAAAGATATGTATTGCAGTATTACATGACCTGCAGTTGGTTGAATTCTTGGATGCAGAACTTCAAATATTGAGGACTGACTATAAAGTTATATTCTATTTTTGACTAAGGAGAGGATGGATACCTCTAACCCCCGTGTTGTTCAAGGGTTAACTGTACATATGCACACACACACACACACACACTTTTACCTGAGACAACCCAATTTACCAACAACTGTGTGATGACTGAAATATAATAGTCTAGAATAAGTATTATATTATTAAAATATCAAATATATTCACTTTGTAGACATGCTGCTAAGTCACTTAGTCGTGTCCAACTCTGTGTGACCCCATAGACAGCAGCCCACCAGGCTCCCCCGTCCCTGGGATTCTCCAGGCAAGAGTACTAGAGTGGGTTGCCATTTCCTTCTCCAATGCATGAAAGTGAAAAGTGAAAGTGAAGTCGCTCAGTCGTGTCCGACTCTAAGCGACCCCATGAACCGCAGCCCACCAGACTCCTCTGCCCATGGGATTTTCCAGGCAAGGGTACTGGAGTAGGGTGCCATTGCCTATGAGAGAAGGTATATTTTAAAATGTTAAGTTTTGAAAAAGTACAATGAAACTCTGGCAAGAATGATGTGGTCATGTGAAAGCTGCTGCTGCTGCTAAGTTGCTTCAGTCGTGTCTGACTCTGTGCGACCCCAGAGACGGCAACCCACCAGGCTCCCCTGTCCCTGGGATTCTCCAGGCAAGAACACTGAAGTGGGTTGCCATTTCCTTCTCCAATGCATGAAAGTGGAAAGTGAAAGTGAAGTCGCTCAGTCGTGTCCGACTCCTTGCGACCCCGTGGACTGCAGCCTACCAGGCTCCTCCGTCCATGGGATTTTCCAGGCAAGAGTATTGGAGTGGGGTGCCATCTCCTTCTCCGATGTGAAAGCTAGTTTTGTCCAATTATAAGGATCAGATAAGAGTCTAAACTGTGCTGTTCATCAGTTTTCTAAGGTAAAAGTGTATTATTCTGTGGTTTCTGGCTCATTCATTATTGCTGATTTTAGATATTCTAAATGTAGCCTGTTCACCATAAAAATAATGAGTAAAGTAAGAATAAGGCTCTGACTCCTACTGGTTTGTGGATTGAGTGTCAAGGGTGATGCTGGTTACTCCTTCAAATGTATCTCCATACAGAAGGGGTGGTGGTGGCGTTCAGTCGCTCAGTCGTGCCCGACTCTTTTGCAACCCCGTGGACTGTGGTTTGCCATGCTCCACTGTCCATGGGATTCTCCAGACAAGAATACTAGAGTGGGTTGCCATTTCCTTCTCCTGGGGATCTTCATGACCCAGGGGATCAAGACCTTCTTGACTGCATTGGCAGGCAGATTCTTTACCACTGAGCCACCAAGGAAGCCCACAGGAGGGGTGGCCACTTCCTATTTAATGCTGTATTCCTCGCCTGTGGAACCCTCTGTTCCCTGTCTCTCTTCTCTCCCTCTTGATTCTGATCTGTGAATACCGATGCACCTGGTTCTAGTAGGTGATGAGGCTCCGTGTATGTGGTACTCAAATCCTTGAACATAGCCATTTAAACTCAACTGTGAAGTCGCTTCAGGTCCATCCATGTAAAGGTCAATCTAGTTACTGTCCTCCACTGCAGGAAAAAGACAATTCAATCTCTAGTGTATGTTTCTGTGGTATTTTTAAAGCCTTAAATGCTAATCTGTTAAAAATACGGGTGGGGAGTTCATTGTGCAAATGTGAAACTTACAAATGCCAATCCCTGTGTTCCTCCTGTGAACCAGCGGCCAGTGTCTAGCTGACTCCTTGATCTCCGGCAGCAGGGAGAGAGGGACTGGGGCACGCAGCTGAACCCCAAGCCCTGGAGGTAGCATCCCAGTCTGCTTGGGTGCATAGACTTCCTCTGGGAAACCCAGGGCCCTCTGGTACCTTGCTCACTGAGACAGTGACTCCCATAAACATGTAATAAGTTCTTGTATGCAGACCCCTTGAGAGTGTTTGTGGAAATTCCACCTTTCATTTTCTGTGTGACCTTGAGGAAAGCACTTGAAACCTGAACTCTCATAGCAGAAAAAGCATAGGAGAGGAGGCTGAGGAAAGCTTGTGTGAGTGCTCTGAGTTCAGTCGCTAGCCCTGAAAGTAGATGCCATACATATACTATGAAAATTTATAAAAAGCGGAAGAAAGGATAGAAACCCCATAGAGCTCCAGTTATCCATCAAAAGGACTACTCCTGGTTGTCAAGGAAATGAGCATAAGTTTTGAAGTCAGCTGGACCAGTGTTAACCTAACTGATGCCTCATTGCCTCTCCTCCTCACACCGAAACTGTTAATGATGGTATCTACCTCTTGGAGTGCTTGTGAGTTAAAATTAAATAATCTTGTAATGAACATAAATGAATGTATGATACAAAATAAACCTTCCATAAGAGTTAGTTCTCTTCCCCTTCTCTCCCATAGGTTATCTTGCATACAGGAGGTATTTGGTTTATAGTATATATACACTGTATGATAATTGAGTCATATGTAGAGAGTGACAGTCTGATTCACCTGCCACACAACAGAGATAACCAAACACTGGGAATACGATCTCTCTCGGCCATAGTGCGGCATGGCCAGCTACAAACAACAGAAGGAAGAAGGCAGAAAGAGATGGGATATGGATGTGACTCTTCTCAGGGATAGGATTGCAGTCTCTGAGCGCAGTACTGGTCCACATACTAACATGAAGATGCAGTCTGTCCAGCATGGGATACAGTAATCTCTGATCACCATTCCCCAAAACCAACAGCAACAAATAGTGTCCAACACGAAGTAGTGGGATGTCCCAGTGGGTAGACGGAGCACAGCAGCAGGAACTTGGGGGAGTGATGCTCAGATGTGCAGAAAAGCAGATGGTAGTCTTGGGACATATTTAGCCCTAGACACTGGGGAGGGGTTCTTGGACCAGGATTCATCAACAGGGACTAAGGCAGAAGGTCAACCATAAGAACTTTGATAACAGACTGGATAATGAACTCTGTCTGGTACTAGAATGAAGCTCTGTTTTGGGGTCAGATGATCATGCTCTTGAGCCCAGGACAATCTCAGATCAAGTTGGAATCCTGGAAACTGAGGCAGGACTGAGTCACAGATGACAGTCAGTTGGTCCAAGTCATGAGGATGGGATGGGATGCAGCAGCTGGGAGCCAGAGTGGACCAAATCCTGTTCCTCTTGAAAGCGGACTCACTTGCTGCCACTTGGTTAAACTTTGGGCTAGTCTCCACAGATGTCAATGGAAATTGCTCCAGAGTTTTCCGAGGATGCCCCAGAAGTTTCCCTTTCCCTGCTCCTTTCTCTTTATTCTCTCCCCAGCTTATCTAAATCTGTGTGGGTAACATTTAGCCAAGAAGCTCTAGCAGGATTTTGGTGAGAGGAAGGAACTAACTGTAGGTAATGGAAAATTATATTCAGTGTATTATGGTTGCTTTAATTGGGGCTTAGTCATGATGCTTAATTCATTTCTAAATCTGAAATCTCACTAAAGTGAATTTTCTGTTTAGCAAGAGGGATCTGGATTCAAGATGGTCATGAAGCACCATTGCGGCCCCTCTTGAAGCAGCCTTCCCTGACTTTCTGTTGAAGGGCTCCCTCATGGACTTACTGTTTCTCTTCTCCTTTTGACCACAGACTCCAACTCTGCATTGTCTCCCTTCCTCTCTGTGTGTTATACTTTCCAGCTAGACCAGTGGTTTTTTTTATGGGGGCGATTTTTCCTCTCAGGGGACATTAGGCAATGTCTGGAGACATTTTTGATTGTCGTGACGGTGGGGGTGGATGCTCTTGGCATTAGAGGGTAGAAGGCCAGGCTAATACTAAAAGCCCTACATTGCACAGGACAGCCCCCAACAACAAAGACTGATCCAGTCCAAAACATCAATAGTGGCTCTGTTGAGAAACCCTGGTCTAGATTGTAAGCCTGTTATGAGCTGACGTGATGTCTTAGATTCTGGCAAAATAATAATCACCACTAGCAACTAACATTTATCAAACTTTTACTATGTGCCAGGCATTGTTCCAAACACTTTCTACATATTAGCTCATTTAATCTTTTTTTGTTAGGAATGATTGTTATCCCGTTATACAGATGGGGGACCTGAAACGTGAGAAAATTAACTTATTTAAGGTCACACAGCCAGTAGCTGGTGAAGACCCTCACTAACAGTAAGAATAGTAGTACTAATAGCAGTGGACTTTTTATTAATTTTTAGCAAGCCAAGGGCTTTGTATATTTTGTTTCATCTTTGCCAGAACCTCTGGCAATAGAAGTCATTTAAGGTTTGCAGAACCTAGGTCTCAGTTGAACTTGCCTTGTTTGTTTGTTTTTGTTTTTTAATTAATTTATTTTTAATTGAAAGATAATTGCTTTACAGAATTTTGTTGTTTTCTTTCAAACCTCAACATGAATCAGCCATAGTTATACGTATATCCTCTCCCCTTTAAACCTCCCTCCCATCTCCCTCACCATCCCACCCCTCTAGGTTGATACAGAGCCCCTGTTTGAGTTCCCTGAGATGTACAGCACATTCCCATTGGCTGTCTGTTTTACATATGGTAATGTGGGAACTTACCCTGTTTTTATGAATGTGTATGTTTTTAAACTTAGTGTTTCTCTCCCCCACTGCACTGTAATCCTAAGACTGCAAGGCTCTTACTGCTGTCCTGCTCCCGGAGTAGCCTCTGTATTCAGCTTGAGTTCTGGCAGTGGTGCGCGCTCCGTAAGTGATTAAGGGGCGAGAGAATGAAATGGCAGAGTGCTGGATGCCCATAGATGGGCCTGCTGAGACCTAGCTGTGGCTTGGCAGCTGTGCCATGTTTTCTCTGCCCTGGAGCTTTCCTCTGATTCTTTCCCTCCACTGGACCTCAAAGCTGCCCCGTGAAAGGGTCTGGTCCTTATCACCATATAGAGTCCAAAGAGTGTTGGGGACGGGCTAAGAGTTTTCACTGTCTGGCCTCTCCTGGGCCTTGTCAAAACAAGCAGGGGCATCTTATTGTTTATAGGAGCTAAAAATCATGACCATGTTAAACCCAAGATTGTCAGGCTCCTTTGGACGTTTTTACAACCCACTCTCAGACGAGGGATGGTCTTTCTTGTGGCTGGATATCAAGTCCCTACGTAATGAAATTTGATGCCATATGATGCTAGGTAGAGATACTTCTTTTTCTTTCTGATATCTGGACATTTTCAGAACTTAGATAATTTTATCCTATTTACATCAAACATGCAGGTAACTCTAGACTTTTATATCTGTATTATTTCTGGGGAGGTCTAATATGATTATGAATGACAGTAATTGACATTACATGCTTTGATTAAATTTCCTTTGCTGTGAATCAAAACCTTTTAGCCCAGTCCTGCAGTGCTATTTCTGGACTTCTCTTTTACATACTCTGATGCGTTAGGCAGCAAGTATGACACAAATTCACTGTCATAAATTCTGCATCCCATAGACTAAATGAGATAGGGCATGCAAGGTTGACTTAATGCGAGCCACATGATAATTAATCAAAAATGTTAGTTGAATTGCTTACTTTATGCCTTTTAGGTGTACACTATTTGAAGAATTATAGTGTTTCTTGAATGATAATCGTAAAGCTGATGTTTATGAGCTGGCTGTTTACAGATGATCATGGATAGCATAGTAATTACATCCCAGGATTTTTCTCCTTCCAGGGTTTTCAGGTCAGTAGGACCTTAGAGGAAACTACCCCAGATAGCCTCCTGCCTCCTCATCCCCTAAACAACAGCGCCAAACTCAGTCATCACCTGGTCAGCCTGCTAGAGAGGGGTAGAGGGGAGGGAGGGTCTGGATCAGTTACTTGATCCTGACCGCCTCTCCCCTTCATTTGGGTGCACAAAGCATGTTGCTTTGGAAAATGCACCGTAGCATTTCCAGGTGTCCAATGCTCCTGGCCTTTGAGCGTCCTCGGGCCCCTCTGCAGCGCGGTCTCCACCACAATCCATACTTTGATCTTTGTGGTCAGATAGAATAGGAAGTAAAAGTCCTCTGCTTAATTGGCCATGGCATCTCCTGCCAGCCTAGGGATTTTTCCCAGGACTGACTCTCAGTGAAGCCATCTCTGTCTCTTTGTTAAGCCTCTCCCCACCCCTGGGGCAGAGTGATTTGGACACAGGGTCCTGGAGGACTGATCGCAGTGGTGGGCATCCCCACCAATGCCTCATGAGTTGGCATCTTGGGAACCTGTCCTGAGTCTCTGCAGTACTCTACTAAGGTGCAAATGAACTTGTCCCAGCATCTGAGGAGTCCACTGGGCCAGGGCCAGTACTGGATCACCTCCCAGCTTAATCTGGGAGTGAAACAGGTGCACAGGCCACCCCTCACCCCTAGCCAAGCCTTTGCCTTAAGCCATCTAGGCAACAAACCCAATGGGCCATGTTGGCAAATGTTCAAATACAAGAACATTTTCTTCTTGGCCTTAATGCATGTCTAAGATGATAAGTTCATGCCTGGAAATGTCTATGTAGATACCTTCCCATCTGCATTACCTAACTGTGGGTTTAGGTTATCCTTCCTGAAAGAATGAGTTCCCCATAACTGAGATAAGACTTGAAAGCACAGCCCAGCCCTCATGCTGTGTCTGGGGCAGCTGTAGGTCTCCTAGCTATACCCATACTTTGCTGTGCTTAAAGAGATGCTTATGACCTTGAGTCTGTGGGCAGGCTAAGGAATTTCAGGTCCCCCCAGATGAGACTCACTTCTCAGTAGTCTAAGCATCAACCCCTTGAAAACACCCTACCCAGCTCTGACTGAGGTGTATACCCAGCCTAAACAGAAAAAACAGGCAGTCCAGATTTCTAGTTGCCAAGAGGCAAGCGCTAGAATCCTGTTTGCTTTGCAGCAGGTCTGTGAGTCCCATGTGGCATCATATTAAATTATATAGGCAGCCACTTGTTCTCAACTGATGCACTGAGCTGAGAGTTGTGGGTTGAGCAGGCAGCCTTCTCCTCGGGAAATGGCTGAAAAGATGCTGTAGCTCCACAGACCTCCGGACCTTGGAAACTGGGCCTGAAAGCAAAGGAGTGAGGGCCACCGCAGGGAGACCTCAGCTCTGGGCAGAAGATACCATGATTGTGGCTGAAATCCTAGACCATGGGCTGCGGGGCACTTTGCCCTAAAGGTGGGTCAGAGTCTGGGCGAAGTTGGATGTGCTGTGGTAGGGGTGGTTCTCTGCTGGGGGTGCCCTGGCCACCTCCTGGTTGCATCTCTTGTGTTTGGGCTTCTGAGATGGCAGATGCCCCTCTTGCCTCTCAAGGTTTATTGTGTCAATCTGACCTGCCTTAGCCTAGCTCTGTGGTTAGAGAGAGCTCTGGAGGGATGGGGTGTGTAGGTGGGGGAGAGTGTGTGGGGTGTGTGTAAGGTGTTTAGAGGTTGGGGTGGGAAAAAGAAGATGAACATGGAAATTAAAGAATGAAGGACTTTTGAAAGAAAAGATCTACCTAATTTTACTGCTTGCTGTCCTCTGCTCCCTTGTAAAGGTAAATCTAAGCATGCATTCTGAAAGTGTAGTGAGAAGCTTTTGGCTTCTGTGAGGTATTAGCCTGCTAAATGCTTTTCCTGAGACCTAACAGCCAGCTCTGCTCAGTAGCTGGAGCAGGGAGGGTGTTGTAATTCTCATTAGTGACAGTAATATCAACTGGACAAATATCTTACTTCAAGAGCTCGTAATTACTGATGCCTAATGGACCTTTGAAATTCTCCCAAATAGTTTGGGATAAATAGATAAAGGCAAGGACTGAAATGGGTTTGACTGATGTGCATGCAAGTCCTTGGCAAGACTTTCCACTCGGTTTCCTCTCAGATTAAACATGGCTTGAACCTAAACATGTTTGGGTTTATGCCTGGGCTGAAATTCCTCCCCATGGATCTTGATAGGTTAAAGATTACATCAGTTTCGGCTCTTGGATCTGGGTTCTGAAAAGACCACAACTAAAAGGAGTAAAAAAGGTAGCTGTGAGCAACGTTTAGTCAACGTGGGAGCCCGAGGGATGGCTGTGTTGACAGTCTCCTTGGCTCCCCTGAAGATGTGCAGGGGGGACCTGACTCCTCCTGGGGGCCCACAGTGCTTTTATAACAGATTCATAGCTGGTTGATGAATCGATGGACCCCAGAGTCACTCATTTGCACCCTCTGGGAAAGCACTTGTGTTGAAAGTCCCAGCATCTCTCGGGGGAAAGAAGGAGACTTGAGGGATCCTGAAGTTACAGCTGACCCTGGGATGCTCCAGAGCAGAGCTGGGTACCAAAATTGGGGCAGGGGTTGGAGCAGATGCAGAGGGAAGGAAGGGGATGGAGAGAAAAGAACCCAGGCTGATGCTGAGTGAGAGGCATTTTGTTGTTTCATTTAAGACATTGTGGAGACCATTGAAAAGGATGATTTTCCCCTTTATTTACTAGATATTTATATATGTTTTCCTTATATTAATTGCCACATAATATATTGTATTACATTTCCCTAGGGACTTTGATAGACTGTTATTATGGATTTTTAGAATGAAGTTGTTCTCCATTAAGAATATTAATCATGCTTACCCTATTAATTCCATTTTTTGTTTCCAGATTGACCTTATTCTTACTTGCTTGACCTGATCTGCCTCCTTAGTTTATAAAACAAGCCTGTGGTTTCCTTCTGCTTTTCTTCACCCAGAATCTAGTTCTTCAGTACCATGAAACACACACACACACACACACACACGCACACACACACACACACACACACAAGAACTTCTTGCTGTAGAAAACTTCTGACAGATACTAAAGTAGAAAGAATAGCATGGGACACTCTCAAGCCCATCACTCTCTTCTGCAAGGATTAATCCACGGCCAACCTTGTTTCATGTATACCTCCCATCTGACCCTCAGCCCCCACCAGAAGATTCTTTTGCAGTGAATCCCAAGTATACCATTTCAGTATTTTTATTTCCGTTATAGCTCTTAAAGATAAGGGTTTTTTTTGTTTTTTTTCAAAAAAGAGAAACACAATTATTATATTACATGTAGATAAAAGTCTAGTGATTTCTTAACATGTTTAGCTATTCAGTCTCATAATTTTGATCATTTTTTATTTTTAGTTTGTTGAAATCAAGATCAAAATAAGACCCATGCCTGGCAATTAATTGATATTATACCAGATCTCATTTATTCCTTGAAATATATTTATTGAAGAAACTCATTGAGTTCCCACAGTCTAGATTTCGCTAGCTGTGTCTTGACGGTGTCAGTTAATGTGTTCGTCTGTCCCCTGTATCTCCGGAGAATTGAGAGGCAGACCTAGAACTGATGGTTGTGTGTCCCTTTGGGGGCAGGAGGAAGGAGAGGCACGATGTCTGGTTGTCACTGGTTTGTCAGGATCCATTACTGCTCATTGCCTGGAAACCTTCATTCATTAGGGATTTCCAGATCATCGTGTTCTAATTCATCTGTTCTATTATCATTTATCAGCTGAAATGCCTTATAAGGATAAATGTGGCCTCATTAAGCATTTGATCAATGCAAGTATGGTTTGATTTAAAGAGAGAGGATAAACATCAGATATTTTCTCTTTATTCATCAGTTTTCGGAATGAAGGGGTTTCCTAGCATCTTCCAGAGGTGACAGAGAGGTGTTGAGTTTTGTTTTTCTGCATCATTATTGACTCGTGGATTTAACTATATTTGATGTATTTGGACCCCTTGCAGTTATCCATGTTGATGCTTTAACTTTGCAGTCTTTGGCCAGTGAAAGCCTCTTGGATATGATCTTAATCTGGTACAAGTTCATACCTAACTGATTTCTAGCAATAAGATGCTCCAGGCTCATCTTATATATTTTCTGCCTCAGAGCTAGAATTGGCCATTTGTCCAAGAAGCCCTGATTCCTTTTATAGGAAATGGCATTATTGTTTAGAGCCCACAATCCAGGTGCTATGCATGTTGAACAGCATCTTTTTCCACCTCTGAAAATACAGCCAAACCACAGTCGACACCACCACTCGTTAAAACCGTGACGGTCGTCACCCCTCTGTCATCTCCGTCAGGCCTTCACCGTGCCTCCAGACCCCCTCCCAGTCTCTGTAACAACCACAAAATATCACTTCTTAACATTCCTGGGTACTTTCACCATGCCACTTGACCCAAAACTTCCTTCTGCATTATAAAGCATTTCATGGGCCTTTTTCTACTGTCTCTTTCACAATCCTATCTGTCCTTATCAACCCAAGATAAAGGGATAGATCATCACTTCTTAAAAGTCTCCTCCAACTTTATTCTTAAGCTCTGCTGTCTCGCCAAAGTCTTGCCTGTTTCATGAGATCATCTCTAAGCAGTCCCACTCTCTCCCAGGGCTTGTCCACATTCCTAGACACACTCTGGGGAGAAGTGGGCTAGCAGTTACCAAATGCTCACTAGGGCATGTCCTCCTACTGTGCTGAGCATTTCGTGTGTGCTGTGTCATCTAAGCTTATTTACAGTCTTGTGAGCTAAGAATTATGATTTCCATTTCAGAGGGGACAAAAGTTATTAAATAAGAGGCAGAGCTGGGATTCATCCTTTTTTCAGAGCCCAGGCCAGCTCAGATCGCCTAATCATGGTGCTAGATCCCAGGAGGACTTCTGCATGGATGGATCCACTAAGGAATCTTCCTGAGCCTTCTGCAAATCTGCAGAGCTCTGCTCTCCTTATCCTACATTGCTTTCAGGAGTAAATCCACACCTTGTGTGTTCTGGCTCTTGGTTTAACTCTCTGACACCTCACAGACTCATTGCACTCCAGCAGTCTTCCTGAAAATGGGTCTGTTCTCTTGTCTCCTCTTCATCTGATAAACTCCAACTTCTCCTTTAAGAAGCAACTGAAGCATCTCTTTTAAGGAGCTCCCCCCAGACTTCCACCTCCAGATGAGTTAAGTGATGCTGCTTTGGCTCTCCCAGGGGACCATGCTCTGGGACTGGGTCTTATTCATATCTTTGACCCCAATTCCAATTATTTGTGGAACTGGATCCAATGGCAGGTTGTACAGAAAGAAGTTGCAGTGGAAGTGTTGGGCAGGCAATCAGAACACCAAACACAGTAAAAGCATCTCTGATTTACTACAATTTCTTTTAATAGGTTCTCTGTATAGTACCTGGCCCAGGAAAGTTGCTCAGCAACACTGTTAAATCCATACTTACACAAATGGATGAGTGTTTGGTACCAGTCATCCTATGCTTGCTCACATGGATCAAATGTTAACCTTCCTTGAAATGGCTTTTACAGTTTCTTGTGGCCTCTGTCACTCTCTGCTTCAGTTGTACATGTGTACTTTTGTCCATAAGTTAAATTATGTTCTGGGCCTGGAAGATGCAAGTGGCGTGAGGCTCCCAACGCATTGCCTTGCACGTAGTCAAGACTCAGTAATTATCCGTGGAATTTAATCAAATGGCAGGTTGTACAGAAGGAAGTTACAGTGGAAGTGCCAGGCAGGCAATCAGAACGCCAGACAGACAGTTAAAACATCTCTGATTTACTACAATTTCTTTTAATAGGTTCTCTGTACAGATTTGCTGTCAATGTGGATTATTGGTTTAGTTAAAAAAAAAAAAGAATCCAGGGAGCTGCAATAACTCTTGTGAGGCACAGAGACTGGCAGCATTTTGTCACTGCTTCCAGGGTGATGGGCACAGATGTCCGCTCTGGGACAACACTTTGTCATAATGCTGAAGACGCCTAGATAATAAGTAAAAAATGCTTCCGCCTAAAGAGCCAAGACCTGTTGGCCTTCTCTGCTCCTTCCTTTGCTGTCTCCAGTTCTTTTTCTTTTTAAAGCCCAGACCCACCCAAGATTACCATCTGTCTCTGACCTAGAAGGTGGAGCTGTTTGTTTGTACTATATTTATTTCTGCCTGAAGGGGGCACTGTTCAAGGATCAGCCTGGCCACACTGCCCATTCATTCCGAAAATACGTATCAACATCTCATGGCCATGCAGCAGTGGGCAGGCCTCTTGGCACACTCGAATTAGTGGAGGAGATGGGTTCTTCAGATAGGTGCACAGATAGATAATTACAAACAGTGCTGAGTGAGATGGATAGAAGAACAAAGCTGCAGCCATGGAAGGGTCTGGCACTGCCTTCTCATGAAGCCCTCCCTGGTCCCTCCTGGCGGTGCAGGCCTAGCCTGGGCTCCCTCATTGCCCAGAGCCATGCCTGTATTGGTTCTCAGACCACTGAGACTCCAGGTATACATGAACGTGAGCTCCTAGGGCAAGGGTTCATTCTTTTCTAGAATATGTGTGGCATATAGCAGGTGCTCAATCAGCATTTAAGACTGGGAGGAGGCCACTGAGCACATTTTACCAGGCCTCATTCCATTAGATGAAGAAGTCAGGAACTTCCCGCAGCACTGTGATTATAATGGTGTGATGATGAGTTAGTTCCAAAACTTCTGCTCCGTCCCAAGAAGGAGGAGTCTCTCTTCCAGAAGGGATGGAGGGAGTGAATAATGAGCAGAAGTCTTTAGCATAAGGCCTGGCCTATTCAGGAGCTCAGCGCAAGGCATGTCCCTTCCCCTGCCCCCTAGAAGTTTCCTTAGAGTGGTCTTGTGCTCTGATGCAAGCACCCTGCCCAGCAGCAGTACCAGCCTTCTCTCAGGGCAGACCTGAGCCAGGTCAGGTCCATCTCCTGCTCAGCTCTGAGTCTCCAGCCTGGGCATGTCACAGTTGGGACTAAGGGAATGTCTGTTTTTAATGGCATGGGCTTAGTGTCAGAATAAGATGAACAGGGTTCTGCAGCCCATCCATTCTGGTTTGCTTCTTCCTTGGAGAACAAGAGTATGTTCCCTTCCCAGATATGTTGCCAAAAACATACCCTCTTAGCTCCCATCGGGTCTCCTAGAATTTGTCTCCTAGGAGAAGGGGTGGCAGACCCTGGCCCCCAGATCCCTGGGTGAGCACAGTAGATGCTTTTGCACTGAACACAGCATCCCAGGTCACCTCCTTTTTCAGTCCAGCTTAGTAGATGGTTTGGTGTACACAGAAGGCTCCCCACTTAATCAGGCACCTCCACTTTTCTGTCCCAGGGCTCTGGCTCCTGAAGCCCCCTCAGTTGGCACCCAGTGTGGCCTGGAAGTACAGAGAGGTAGCACCTGGGGGCCACCTCAGTAGTTGGGAAGTCTCCTGGAGACACTGTGTATGGTTCCTTAGCCCCCTAGGAGCTGCGGTTCAGGTGCCCACAGGTAACCGGCTCAGTAACATGGGCCTCCTTCTCTGGCTCTTCCTATGTCTCTGCATCTCTTTCCTCACCCCTCACCCCTTTTCCTGGGATTTCTTTCCCCTTTCATATGACTTCAAACTCATACACTGGGGAAAGGAGACAGCTAACTGGTAGAATCATCTTCCAGAGAACTTTTCAGGAAGTCTCCTACACTTTTTGAACTTTAGCTTCCTCATCCACTAAAGAGAGCGAAGAACCTGTAGCCTGAACCTCACATCAGGCTGTCATCTGGTTCCCCAGAGGCCCCACATTTTGCACTTGCTGGTCCTTCTGCCTGAGCACCCCCTCCCCTCCCCACCTCACCCCCTTCCATAGCTGGCAAATGACGCAACCCTCCAGATCCAGCCGCCTTCCCCGAGGACTGGGAACCACCTGAATGTCCAACAGTTATGGAAGGGTTAAGCAGTGTGTGCATACCTTCAACAGAGGTTGAGAAAGCCAGTTAAAGGGATATTTTTGATGGCATAAGGAAGTACAGTGAGATTATCTGATACTATAAAAACTGGCCATGGAACTACCCAGAATGTACCCAGTATGGAGTATGTGTAAGTGTGTATATAAAACATAGAAAAGCAGAAGAAAACATAACATGTTACCTCTAAGCAGTAGGGTTGTTTTCCTCTTAGTTTTTAAATATTTTTCAGGTTCTCTTAAATTAGCATTCTTTCTTTTCTAGCCAGAAATAAGTCAACTTGTTATTTAAAACAAACAAAAATACAGCTTAAGTGTCTCCTCTGTCCTCAGAGAGGCTAAGCCTACAAAGAGTGACCAGACCACCTGTAGGGCTCAGTGTACAAAAAAAGTTGTTACACAAAACGGGAACAACATACAGTGTAGTGTTGAGGGTGTAAACCCTGGAGCCAGCTGTGGTTGTTCAGTTGCTAAGTCATGTCCGACTCTTTGTGACCCTTTGGACTGTAGCACGCCAGCTTCTCTGTCCTCCACTATCTCCCAGAGTTTGCTCAAGTGACTGTAGCTGTGAAATTAGAAGACATTTACTTCTTGGCAGGAAAGCTATGAGAAACCTAGACAGCATATTAAAAAGCAGAGACATCACTTTACTGACAAAGGTCCACATAGTTAAAGCTATGGTTTTTCCAATAGCGTACAGATGTGAGTGTAGTTGGACCATAAAGACGGCCGAGCACCGAGCACTGATGATTCGATGCTTTTGAATCACTGTGGTGCTGAAGAAGACTCTTGAGAGTCCCTTGGACAGTAAGGAGATCAAACTAGTCAATCTTAAAGGAAATCAACCCTGAACATTCATTGGAAGGACTGATATTGAAGCTGAAGCTCCAATATTTTGCCCACCTGATGCAAAGGGCCAACTCATTGGAAAAGACCCTGACGCTAGGAAAGATTGAAGGCAAAAGGAGAGGAGGGTGGCAGAGAATGAGAGGGCTAGATAGCATCAGTGACTCAATGGATGTGAACTTGAGCAAATTCCGGGAGCCAGATGACCTGGGATCAATCTGGGTTCCACTTTTTTGCTCAAGTTACATAACCTCTCTGGGCCCCATTTTCCTCATTTGTAAAATGGGGGTAATCAGTTCCTACTCATCAGATTGTCAGGAAGATTAAATGAGTAAATATATATATTATTAAAGAAAGGGGCCGCACCTGTGTCCCTGGTACAAAAGAAATGCAGTGCGAGTATGTGTTCTCTTCACCGTTATCCATTCAAGGGAGAGTTCCCACCAAGAGTGCTCCTTCAGGGTAAACCAGAGCTGACCTCCAGACAAATCCAGATTTAGCCCACTAGTGAACTGATCCAAACAAAACACAATGATGCCGCGGCAACTCCCTGGCCAGCCCCCTACCCAGAGCCCTTGCTTCAGTGGAGTCCACCACTCAGAAATTCCAATGAACTGGTACTTGATGTGGCACTTTAAGCAGCACTGAGCCACTGCAAAAATAAATGACTGGCTTACTTTGAATTAATAAATAAGAATGCTATAGACATGAAGGTCAAAGAGCCACAGAGAAAGAAAGAAAGAAATTTGACTCCGGCGATGCAGAGATACAAAGCCAGTGAGTTGCAGAGGCCACCCTGGTTGCCTAGAGCCCCGCGGGGCTTCCCGTGGTCTCTGCATCTCCCATGTACTCCTCTGTTCCCTCCACTTTGGGAGAATGCTCTGTTCTCAGGACTTGGTTCAGAACTGCGTGGAGGACCATAGCATTACTGCAGTGCAGTTTGTGGGCACATTGTTCCCCTCCCTGCTCAACTACAGCATTCTCTGAGCACTTACTCAGTGTGTAGCAGCACACGCCTGGTGTACTGGTCTCTCGCCGTCACGGGCATCTACCAACCCCAGGAGGAAAGTACTTGTTTGTCATTGTATTCACAGCTCCTGGCCCAGCCCCTGGTACCAGAGATGCCCATGTGTGCTTATGAGTGAAAGAGATGAGCAGGGCCAGTTCCACCCTGGCTGTCCTGAGTTGCTGTGCCCACACTTCACATCTATTAGCTAACATACCAGGTCAGTTTCTGTGGTCTCCCCAAGGCTGTTATTAATACAAATGCTAGGGTATATGGATGCACAGAGATGCACACGCATGCATGACAGCCTGGTGTCACCCGTTATAAACTCCCAGAGCGACACACCTGCACCACTTTGTACTTAAGTAGGAACAGACCTTTAAAACCAAGAAAACCGTTCTGGTGCTAGATCTAAAGCGACAGCCGGCATGGTGTGGCAAAAGACGAAGAACGCTGATGTGTCTGATTTTGATCATAGACCCTCTGTGCCTGAGCAGTGTTTGAAATTCCCACAGCTAACTTGAGACCTCACCGGTGTTTCAGTTCACAGGGTTTTGACAGCCCAAAGCTAGTCAACGGTGCATCCGTCTCCCTCTGAGCGTACTTGCAATTCGAGGGCTGCTGAATCACGTGTTTGGCTGAACAATGAATTAATGTCCAGGGGCCATCTGCCTGGCAGCCTTCCAACTCTGCAGAGACTATAAAACTGACCAAAACAAAGACATGGGTGGAAACTTTAAGACTTGGCACTATAGATTCCCCTGTCGGCTCCCATCACCATACCAACCTCTAAGTTCCTTTTTTGGCTGTGCTTCAAGGCCCAGATGTTAAACCCTGGTGACTAAACAGCTGTGTCAGGTAGAGCAGAGTGTGGGGAGACCTTGACAGTCTGCTGAGGCCACTCTGAGCTGTTCCCATGTTTGCCTGATGCTTTATATTATGGCCGCTGAAATAAGTTTGTTTGTTTGTTTTTAAGTAACAAAACTCTGGTTTAAGGGCTAGGATGGAGGGGGTGGTGATTTTGCATTTCCTTTTGATAATTTCACATAGAAGAAGAATGAACCCACACGTTGTAGGCAGGGGTGAGTATTGAGAACAGAACCTGTCCCCCAAGAAAATGTTGGAGCCAGAGTAATGCCCCCCAGAGATATCCATATCCCAGATATGGATTTTAATGAATCTAGGGATATATTAGCTTACATGGCAAAGGGAAGTTAAGGCTGCAGGTACAATTATGGCTGCTCATCAGCTGACTCTAAAATGAGATTGTCCTGGGTTTTCCAGGTGGCCCAGTATAATCATAGGGTACTTAAAAATAGAAGAGATAGGCAAAAAAAGAGGTCAGAGTACTGCAATGTGAGAAGGATTTGACCCCCATCCCCCACTGCTGACTTTGAAGATGGAGAAAGGGGACCACAAGCCAAGGAATGCAGGTGGCCTCCAGAAGCCAGAAAAGGCAGGAAAATGAATCCTCCCCTAGAGCCTCCAGAAAGGAGCAAACCCTGCCAATACCTCGATTTTAGCCCAGTGAGACCCATGTTGGACTTCTAACCTACAGAACCATAAGGATAATAAATCAATGTTGTTTCAAACCACCAAGTGTGTGGTAATTGTTACTACAGCAATGGAAAGCTCATATAACAGCCATGTCATAAAAGCCCCATCAGGAACAATGGATAGATTCAGCTTCCAAAGCAGTTCCAGAGAAAGCAATAAAGACACCTTCAGTGATGGTTGTACTAGTGGGACAGATCTCTCCTTGGGAAAGCAGAAATGACCTTGCCAGGCATCCTGAAGTTATGAAGAAGCTCTGTCTTCTCATCTCAGCCCTGGAAACAAACCTAAAAACCATGCAGTTTCTATGTGGAAACAAGTTCTCACTTGGGAATAAGTACAGCTTGCACTATAGGACTTTGAGATGGTCTTTGTGCTTTGCTTCCTGTACAAATGCTTCTATAGGGGTCAGCTAATGTTGGATAAATTACCACTGTCTCCTTGGTGATGGAAAGAAACATATGCATCTCTTAAAATTATGGATTTCCCCCCAGTGAGCACTATATTTCGTTGGAAAAATAGCAAATTTGGGTTGTTTTTTTTTTGGTATGTGAATTATGTCTTTATTTTTTTTTATTTAATTTAATTTTATTTTTTAACTTTACAATATTGTATTGGTTTTGCCATATATCAAAATGAATCCGCCACAGGTATACATGTGTTTCCCATCCTGAATCCTCCTTGCACCTCCCTCCCCATACCATCCCTCTGGGTCATCCCAGTGCACCAGCCCCAAGCATCCAGTATCGTGCATCAAACCTGTCCTGGCGACTCGTTTTATATATGATATTATACATGTTTCAATGCCATTCTCCCAAATCATCCCACCCTCTCCCTCTCCCACAGAGTCCAAAAGACTGTTCTATACATCAGTGTCTCTTTTGCTGTCTTGTACACAGGGTTATTGTTACCATCTTTCTAAATTCCATATATATGCATTAGTATACTGTATTGGTGTTTTTCTTTCTGGCTTACTTCACTCTGTATAATAGGCTCCAGTTTCATCCACCTCATTAGAACTGACTCAAATGCATTCTTTTTAATGGCTGAGTAATACTCCATTGTGTATATGTACCACAGCTTTTTTATCCATTCATCTGCTGATGGACATCTAGGTTGCTTCCATGTCCTGGCTATTATAAACAGTACTGCAATGAACATTGGGGTACACGTGTCTCTTTCAATTCTGGTTTCCTTGGTGTGTATGAACAGAAATATGGGTTGATTTTTTTAATAGACTTTTTATAATACTTTTAGATTTATAGGGAGAATGAAAAGATAATACAGAGAGTTCATTTATGCCTATGTTCAGTTTCCCCTCTTATTAACATTTTATATTAATATGCTGCATTTGTTATAATTCATGAACCCATATTAATATTATTAACTTAAGTTATTCAGATTTTTTTCAGCTTTTACCTAATGTCCTTCTTCTGTCCCAAGTTCCCTTGCAGGATACTGTGTCACCATCAGCTGTCACATCTTCTAAGGTTTCTCTTGGCTGTTACATTTTCTCAGACCTTCCTTGTTTTTAATGACCTTCTCACAAAACTCAAAATTATCACAGACTTAAATATAAAATATAATGTATAAAATTTATAGAAGAAAATATAACAAATCTATTTGATTTAGGAGTTTGGCGATGAGTTTTTAGATGCAACACCAAAATGACAAACCATGAAAGAAAAATCGATAACTTGGACTTCGTTAAAATCTGCATAAGATCTTATTAAAATGGAGGGTATATGGTCTGTGTCTAGATTAATTTTGGCAGTTGGCTCTCCAATGGTTCTAGCATTGGTTGGTATGACCATCCTTTCTACATTGAATTGCCTGTCCTCGTTTGTCAAAGAGCAGCTGGCTGTATTTGTGTGGGTTTGCTCCTGGGTCTCTGTTCTCTTGCATTGACCTGTGTGCCTGCTCTTTTGCACCACTGTCGTTTTTCCTTGACGTCTGGTAGTGTCAATCCTCCAGCTTTGTCCTTCTTTAGTATTTTGTTGTCCACTTTAAGTCTGCCTTCCTATGTGAACCTTAGGATTGGTTTGTCAATATACACAAAATAGCTTGCTGTGACTCTTGACTAGGATTACACTGAATATATAGGTATACAAAAAAGATGTTCATGACCCAGATAATCACAATGGTATGATCACTCACCTAGTGCCAGACATCCTGGAATGTGAAGTCAAATCGGCCTTAGAAAGCATCACTACAAACAAAGCTAGTGGACGTGATGGAATTCCAGTTGAGCTATTTCAAATCCTGAAAGATGATGCTGTGAAAGTGCTGCACTTAATATGCTAGCACATTTGGAAAACTCAGCAGTGGCCACAGCACTGGAAAAGGTCAGTTTTCATTCCAATCCCAAAGAAAGGCAATGCCAAAGAATGCTCAAACTACTGCACAATTGCACTCATCTCACATGCTAGTAAAGTAATGCTCAAAATTCTCCAAGCCAGGCTTCAGCAATACGTGAACCGTGAACTTCCAGATGTTCAAGCTGGTTTTAGAAAAGGCAGAGGAACCAGAGATCAAATTGCCAACATCCGCTGGATCATCAAAAAAGCAAGAGAGTTCCAGAAAAGCATCTATTTCTGCTTTATTGACTATGCCAAAGCCTTTGACTGTGTGGATCACAATAAACTGTGGAAAATTCTGAAAGAGTTAGGAATACCAGACCACCTGACCTGCCTCTTGAGAAACCTATATGCAGGTCAGGAAGCAACAGTTAGAACTGGATATGGAACAACAGACTGGTTCCAAATAGGAAAAGGAGTATGTCAAGGCTGTATATTGTCACCCTGCTTATTTAAGTTCTATGCAGAGTACCTCATGAGAAACGCTGGGCTGGAAGAAGCACAAGCTGGGAATCAAGATTCCCGGGAGAAATATCAATAACCTCAGATATGCAGATGACACCACCCTTATGGCAGAAAGTGAAGAGGAACTAAAAAGCTTCTTGATGAAAGTGAAAGAGGAGAGTGAAAGAGTTGGCTTAAAATTCAACATTCAGAAAACGAAGATCATGGCATCTGGTCCCATCACTTCATGGGAAATAGATGGGGAAACAGTGGAAACAGTGTCAGACTTTATTTTATTACTCCAAAATCACTGCAGATGGTGATTGCAGCCATGAAATTAAAGGACACTTACTCCTTGTAAGGAAAGTTATGACCAACCTAGATAGCATATTCAAAAGGAGAGACATAACTTTGCCAACAAAGGTCCGTCTAGTCAAGGCTATGGTTTTTCCAGTGGTCATGTATGGATGTGAGAGTTGGACTGTGAAGAAAGCTGAGCACCGAAGAACTGATGCTTTTGAACTGTGGTGTTGGAGAAGACTCTTGAGAGTCCCTTGGACTGTAAGTAGATCCAACCAGTCCATCCTAAAGGAAATCAGTCCTGGGTGTTCATTGGAAGGACTGATGCTGAAGCTGAAACTCCAGTACTTTGGCCACCTCATGCGAAGAGTTGACTCATTGAAAAAGACCCTGGTGCTGGGAGGGATTGGAGGCAGGATGAGAAGGGGACAACAGAGGATGAGATGGCTGGATGGCATTACTGACTCGATGGACATGAGTTTGGGTGAACTCCGGGAGTTGGTGATGGACAGGGAGGCCTGGCATGCTGCAATTCATGGGGTCGCAGAGAGTCGGATACGACTGAGCGACTGAACTGAACTGATAGGTGAACTTGGAAAGAACTGACACTTCAATACTATGTCTTATAATCCATGAACACTGTCTCTCGATTTATCTAGATCTTTGATTTCTTTCATCAGAGTTTTGTAATTTTCTGTATGCCATCCCTGTGTACATGCCACTAGATTTATATCTTAGTATTGCATATTTGGGTGCTACTATAAATGTTATTGGGCTTCCCTGGTGACTCAGTTGGTAAAGAATCCACCTGTAATGTGAGAGACCTGGGTTCAATCCCTGGGTTGGGAGGATCCCCTGGAGGAGGCATGGTAACCCTCTCCAGTATTTTTGCCTGGAGAATCCCCATGGACAGAGGAGCCTGGTGGACTGCAGTCCATGGGGTTGCAAAGAGTCAGACACAACTGAGTGACTAAGCACAGCACATAAATGATATTGTGTTTTTAGTTTCTAACTTTAATCATTTATTGTTGGTGCATAGGAAAACAATTGATTTTTGTCTGTTAAACTTCTATCCTGACCCCTTACCATAACTGCTTATTAGTTCTAAGAGATGGACTTCCCTGGTGTCTCAGAGGGTGAAGAATCTGCCTGCAGTGCAGGAGCTGCTGCTGCTAAGTCGCTGCAGTCGTGTCCGACTCTGTGCAACCCCATAGACTGCAGCCCACCAGGCTCCCCTGTCCCTGGGATTCTCCAGGCAAGAACACTGGAGTGGGTTGCCATTTCCTTCTCCAATGCATAAAAGTGAAAAGTGAAAGTGAAGTCGCTCAGTCATGGCCGACTCTTTGCGACCCCATGGACTGCAGCCTACCAGGCTCGTCCGTCCATGGGATTTTCCAGGCAAGAGTACTGGAGTAGGGTGCCATTGCCTTCTCCTAGACCAGGGTTCGATCCCTGGGTTAGGAAGATCCCCTGGAGAAAGCAATGGCTACCTACTCCAGTATTCTTGCCTGGAGAATTCTGTGTCCAGGGGAGCCTGGCTTCCTATGAACAGTCCATTGGGTCACAAAAATTCAGACATGACTGAGCAACTAACACATAAGACTATGGGGTTTTTTGTTGTTGTTGTTTTGTTTCATCATTGGTCAGTTCTTTGGGAGTTTCTACATAATCAATCTACGAACAGAAGTGAAAGTCGCGCAGTTGTATCCGACTCTTTGCAACCCCATGGACTATTACAGTCCTTGGAATTCTCCAGGCCAGAGTACTAGCGTGGGTAGCCTTTCCCTTCTTCAGGGGATCTTCCCAAGCCAGGGATTGAACCGAGATCTCCCACATTGCAGGAGGATTCTTTACCCTCTGAGCCACAAGGGAAAGTTGTATTTCTTCCTTTCCAACTTGTGTGCCTTTTATTTCCTGTTTCTGCATTATTGTAATAGCTAGAGTTTTTAGTATGATTTTGAATAGGGGAGATATCTTTGTCTTGTTTCCAGTCTTAGCATATAAGCATCCATTTTCTCACCAGTAAGTGTTTTTTGGTAGATGTTCTTTCAGGTTGATTTTCCACATAGAGAAAAGTTGTTGGGATTTGCCAACCAGACAGTGTAGATGTGTCTAGCTGCAGGAACTTCTGGGGGACCATTGAGCCATTTAGAAATTAAAGGAACTTGAGTGAGCTTTCATGACAGCCAAAAAGTAATCACTGGGGTCCCGAGAACGAGCTCGAGCAGCCTGAGTACCTCACTGGGGTTCGCTTGCACTGAAGGAGAAAGAACAACCTGTATGTCCTCTTGCTCTCCCTCAGTATGGTGTTTGGGTTTTTCCTCTACAGACATGGGGAGCACGGTCCAGTGCACGCTGGGGAACAGATGGGTTCACAGCCCTCTACGCTCTGGACCCTACCTGCTTATTCACCCCTGTTCTTCCACCCTGTTTCTCCTGTGTGAGCCCTACATTCCCAGTGCTCAGGCGTAATCACTGCTGTCTCAGTAGCTGCCCTGTTTGTCTACATTTTGCTGTTTATACACAAGGCGTGCTTTTTGTGAGGCACCTGTGTTAGATGAAAATGTAAGTTTTTCAAAGTCCGGCTTATGTGTCCCCCTTTCTGAGAATCCTTCCCAGTCTTCCCCATCTACAGTTAACCTTGTTGCCCCCACCACTGAGCTCCCACAGACCTCTGGTTACATGTATCTCATCTGAGTGCAGCATACTGCCCATTGTGTTTTTCTGTGCCTGCCTCTCCCACCAGAACAGATTGAGGCAGACTCATGTCAAATCCCCAAACCCTATGCCCGGTGCTGGCACAGGGTTTGCTTCAAAGGAGGTGCCCAGTAATGTGTACTGGTCACATGAATGAAATTACTAGCTTTGCACAAATGGACCCTTTTGTACTCTTTGAAACCTCTGTCCATTCTTCTCACCATACTTGTTTTCCATCTGGTGTTCTTCAGGCCCTTGTATATATATTTTGGAGTATAAGAGATATCTGCAGCTATTCTGTTTCTCATGGAAAAAAAAAAAAAAGGAAGGGAAAATTACTGTTCTTTGTATACCTACTGTCTTCATCCATCAACTTTATAATCTTGGTGTCCCATGCACCGATTAGGGAGTTAAGGCTCCAAGCCCCAGAAGACACCAACTCAGCTGACTTAAACAAAAAAGGAACTTCCTTTATCACTTATAGCAAGACACAAAAAGCTAGGGTGGCTCTAGGGATGGTGGCTTAGCAGTATCAACAAGAACTCCTTTCTTTCTTCCCTGCCAACCTTAACGTATTAGCTTCTTTGGCCAGACCTAACTTCATGACTATAAATCTAGGCATAACATCCTGATGCAGGAATGGTTAGAAGGAGAAAGATACCTTCTCTTTCCTTGAGCCTCTTTTTAAAATGAAGGACAACTTTTCTAGAAGGTTCTAGAAATTTCCAGTTACAGCTCTTTGACCAGAATTGTGTTACATGACAGTGCTTGAGCCAGTCACTGCTAAAGGAATTCAGATTATCATGATGAGCTTAACTCAATCGAAATCTCACCTAGAAGCATGGTGGTGGTGGGGGGCGGGGGCGGTGAGGGGGTTGTGCAGTGTATACTGGAACAAAATGAGAGAGTATATTTCAGCAGAGAGAGAGAAAAAATAAAATCAATATTGGGGAAGAAACTAATAGTGTCAGCTGTACCTTTGTTTTAAACAAAATTGTTTTCTATCACATTTCGTGTTGAACTGTTTAAGTCACCAACATAAGGTCCCATGGCTGATAAAAAGGAGAAGTAGGATTCAAATCCAGGTCTTTCAGACTTCAGAGCCCATCCATGTCCTTATTCTGCTGCACAGCTGGACCCAGAGTCATGCTGTGTTTCCCAGAAAAGCCAGGCTCCCTCCCTCATGGTGAGCGCTTCAGGAGTTGAGGCGATCGCCCTGCTCTCCCAAGCCCGACCTTCAGCCGGGCATTTAATCTGTTTATTAAGTTATGACTAATGGCGCCGCGAGACACCGAAGGCTGCACATTCAGACCTAGTTTTAGGTGGTTAGAAGAGGTTCAGGGGAAAACATCATATTCATATTCTATGCCGAGAAAATTCAATTGCAGCTCTTTCTCTTTCGGAGTGCAGGGGTGGCGAGGGGCTTCTGCTGGGTCCTGCTTTGGTTTAATAGAAATGAAACCTCCAAAGCACGTGGGCTGTTTTGGGAACATGGCCACTAATGCGGCCCCATGGGGCGGGGGGCCAAGGCTGAGCCGGGCAGTTTGCATATTCACTTTTACAAACAGTTGGCTCCGAGTCAGCAGTTAATGGGATGGGAATGACGTTCCTGTACCAAATCATTTCCTGAAAAAAACATTTCCAATTGCAAACATATCTCTGCCTTTCTTCTTGGGTTTGTTTTGTCTCTGTGAGTGAATTAAAGAGGCAGGGCAGAGGGGAGTGTTTCTGACTGGGGATTTTTCATCTAAAAACATTTCTAACAATGATCTACACAGAAAAAGAGGTCCTGTTCAGACCCACCTTTAGGAGTCCTGGCTGCAAATATGGTGTTTCTAGTCACACGTTAGAGGTATAAATATCTCTATATTCATAGATTGGCTCTTACTCGACAACAGTCTTGGGACAGAGGTAGCTTTTTTCTCTTTACAAAAAGTAAGCTGGAAATTCTGCCCTAGAAATGTGCCCACACACGCACACACAGGATCAGGCCAAAGTATGGTTTTCTCCCCTAAGGACAGGCTGAAAGTCTTCTTTGCATGCTGTACACTGCTCTGGTAAATTGTGCTTTAACTTATAACCTGTGCAGTGGAAGGGTAGTCTTAACAGGTTTATTCATTTTATTCAACAAATGGTCCTTGAGTGCTTATCATTTTAAGTAATAATTGCAAATAATTACATAGCTCTTAACCAGGTACCAGACACTCTTCTAAATGTTTTACATGTATTAACTCATTTAATCTTCTCAACAACTCTAGGAGGTAGGCAATATTATTATTACCCCCATTTTGCAGATAAGGAAACTGGGGTGTAAGATGGATGAACTTGTCCAAAGTCACGTACTCGTAAGTGGTAGAGCCTGGATTTGAATGTAGGCAGTCTGACTCCTCTTCAGAGATCTAATCGCGAACAAAAGAGAAAAAGTGCCAGTCTTTCCACAGCTTACATTCTGTTGAGGAGGGGATAGATAATAAATGTAGAAATAATAGTTACTTCAGATTGTGACGAGTGCTATGGAGAAAATACAACACAAGAGGGAGGCAGGGGACTATTCAGAGGGTCTTGTAGGTCTTAGGAAGGAGTATTTATTCTGAGTATAATGGGAATTCCCAGGTGGCAGTAGTAAAGAATCCTCCTGCAGTGCAGGAGATGCAGATTCAATCCCTGAGTCAGGAAGATCCCCTGGAGAAAGAAATGGCGACTCACCCCAGTATTCCTGCCTGAGAAATCCCACGGACAGAGGAGCTTGGCGGGCTACAGTCCACAGGGTCACATAAGAGTCAGACATGACTGACCTACCAAGCATGCACATGAGGGGAAGCCACAGGAGGGCGTAAAGCAGGAGAATGCATGATTGTGTTTAATCCTTACAGATCATTCTGATTGTGCTCTAGGAAGTAAACTGGCATGGGGAAAATGCATCAGAAAGCAGTAGGCAGGTTAGAAGGTGGTTCTGGTTATTTAGGTGAAAGATAACGGTGGCCTGAACCAGAATAGTGATGATGGAGCTGGTGAGAAGTGGTTGGAATAGAGTCCTGTTTTGGAGGTGGAACCCAGAAAACTTGCCAATGTATTGGCTGCAAATAGTAAGGAAAAGAAGGGAAGGGTGATTCCTCAGATTTTGGCTTGAACTCTTATGCAAATGGTAGTGCCATTTACTGAGGAGGAGAAGAAGGAAGGTGGACGAGTCTTGATGTGGTGTTGTTACAGTGGAAGTCAGGGTACTGAAGATCACGTGTTCTGTTTTGGATGTATAAATCTGAGATCTCCATTAGTAGACAAAAGAGGAGATATTGAGTGAGTCTGGAGCTCAGGGTCAGGCTGAGGCTAGAGATTTTGTTTGTTTTTGTATGTTTCTGGTTCTTGTTTTAATAATGAGTTGACTCTTGTTTTCACAACCCAGTGATGCTGGGTAAATAAAACCACTCAAAAGAATAAATTAGGACAGAGCTTGGTTGTTTTTGTACATGAAAAATATCTAGGAAGATATTTTTACCCTATCCCTGATTTTGTTGCCTTGAATTCAGTTTTAGATAATACAATCTTATTAACTTTAAAAATATATAATACAGCATACATCAGGCTGGAGATTTAAATTTGGATATCACCAGCATCTGGACCTATGGCATCAGTCAGGATAGCACCATCCAACTGAATCTTCTGTGATAATGGAAATCTACATCTGCACTATCCAATGGGCTGCCGCCTGCCCCACGGGGGCCACTGAGCACTTGAAATGTGACAGGTGGAACTAAGAAACTGAGTTATTAATTCATTTAAACTTCAATAGCTGCATGTGGTTAATGGCTACTGTATCAGACAGCACAGACCTGGTGGCAGGGTGGGGTGGGGTGGAATATACAGATGGAGAAGGTTCTGGGCAAGAGCTAGTCTCTTCACTGGCCAGTTAACCGCGTCTCACACCCACACTGAAATGTAACTTTATTTCCACTTCCCATTGCCTGTGTAGTGATGCTTGTTAAGTGGTAGAAATCTTGCTTCTTTGTGAGAAACAGCCTGGAAAAAAAAGTGAACGGCTAGTCCTAGGAGGAGTGCTAGGAGACATTATAAAGCCTAAAGAAGCAATTGTGCTTTGCTGGAAAGCAAACACAAGCCCATATTTATAGAATCATTTGAACCTTGAAAGTGTCACTTATATTTTTCAATTATGTTTTGTGGGGGGAATTATATAGAATGGTGGGTGTCTGTGGATTTGGAGATTCAAGATGGTGACTGGCTGATATCCCATCTGAATGTCAAGAGCCCACAGCAACAGGACTGAATACCAGCTTCATAATGCGAGTTGTGTCTCTCTAGGGCAGAGTGGGTTTCACTCCCTTTGTTAGGCAATCTCGCTCCCTGTCCAACTGCAACCATCAGTGACGTCTGCTAATATGAAAGAACTCTTTGTAAGCAGCTGCCTGTGCTTAAGAGTACTTGCAAGTGTATGCTGGCAATCGGTGAGGCCAGAGTCAATACAAAAAAATAAAATGGAAAGATGGGACATTGCTTTTACCAAAGTTGATTGCAGCTGCCGAATCACCTCTTTAAGAACTGTTTGGTGACAAGCTCCTTCAGAGAAAATGGTTGTTCTGTGCTTAATTGGTGCAAAGGAATTGCCCAAACTGGAATTGAGTAGAACTGAGGGGATTTGAGCCACTGCTGTTAGGAGAGGTAGTAATCCAAGGTCAGTGCTCAGCAAAGGGCCATCACACAACTGGTTTTGTGGTAGGAATTTGTATTTTTTTTTTTTTTTTTTTTTACTAAGGCTTCATGTGGGGGGTGGAGGTCAGTGGATGGAGGGGGTGGGCTGGAAGTATCTAGTGGTCACTGACCTCTCGTTATTTTTCTTGAGGACAGTGGAATCGTAGACTTCTAAGATTTGGGAAAGTATAAAAGAACTTGATGGTCACCTGTCCAGCTTTTGATGTTCAGCTGAGGGAACAGGCCTGGAGAAGTGAGGTGCCTGACCCCAGGGCCCATGACTCCCTACGGTTGAAGGGATAAATCCAGAGCCCAGGGAGAGGCCAGAATGAGGCATCCTCGAGCAGTGCTGGATGGGAGGAGGGGGGTGGGAAGGAGGGAGGGAGGGAGAAAAATGTCCGAAAAAATACGCAGGAGCCAATTCAGGAGAGAAGTCAGAGGAGGGTTGACCTGAGGATGGAAAAGGCCAGTGGCTCAAATGGAGCCTCAGCGTGGGGACCTCATGCATCCAGTCAGCAAAGACTTGTCAAGCGTGCACTCTGCACCGGACGGCAAGCCCTTGAAGGAGGGACAGGAGGGAGGCATGGCAGAGACTTAAGAAAGACGTCAGTGCTCACTTTGCTTCCATTTATTCCAAGATCATTTCTGAAGGGAGGCAGATGTCCATGCCCGATTTTTCTAGGAAAGCAAGTGAGGTGACAGAAGGAGTGAGATGAAGGGGACAGTCTGCTCCTTTTAGCAAGGAGAGGCAGGAATCGGATGCAGGCTGCGTCACAGCTGTAGGCTAACCTTGGTGCTTTCGTTTCTCAATCTGCCTCAATGTGGAACACGGCTATGGGCTGCCGCATAACACTGCGCTTCCTTCTTACAGTGTCCGAGCTTCAGGAGGAAGGCATGAACGCCATCAACCTGCCCCTCAGCCCCATCCCCTTCGAGCTGGACCCTGAGGACACGATGCTGGGTAACGGGGTCTCTTGTTCTCTCTGGGTTAGCCTGATGCCTTCAGAGCCACCACCTCGCTGACTGCCTTTTCTTTTTAAAGAGGAGAATGAAGTGCGAACGATGGTGGATCCCAACTCACGCAGCGACCCCAAACTTCAGGAACTGATGAAGGTAAGAGGAAATTAGAAGGGGGTTCAGGTGCCTGCAACTCCACAGGTGTCTCTAGACCGGTCACCCTGTGTAGGCAGGCACCACTCGAGCCACTGCAGAGAGAACAGAAATCCACAGCAGTCCCTGGCCGCAGGCAGCTTGCAGTCCAGAAGGTGGACATCTACAGGTTAACAGAGGTGGGACATAACAGGTGCCCAAGGAATGGTATTGACCATAGGCACTGGAGAATTTAGTGCAAAAAACTCACATTTGCCAGGATCTTCTCACTCACACAGTCCTTTCACTGCATTTCCCAAGGACCCTCAAAAGTACCCTCTGAAGTTGGATTTAGTATCATCTCCATCTCTTTTACAGATGAGGAAACTGAGTCTCAGAAAAGCCAGGTGATTGTTCATTTATAGTCATGGCATGAGTGGAGGAGATGAGATTCAAACAGAAATGATTAAGATAAAATAACATACTGTGCATAATGTACTTGGCACAGTGACTGACCAATGGTCACCCTCAAAAAATCTCTATTTCCTCCCCCTTCTGATTCCCTGTCCTGTATCTGTCTTCTTCAGCTTCTCCAAGCTGCACTTAAAACAGGACCAAAAGGCACTGGGTGCAGAGTGATTCACTCAAAATGCAAAGCTGAATGTTCATTTTCCTGTTCAAAACCTGTTTGTAGCTTCCTATGAACTGCAGGTTGAAGCCCACAGTCCTGGGGGTGGTGTTTGGCATCTCCATGCTCCAGCTGCCTCTTTACCTCAAATAATCCCTGCTTGGCAAGGGTGCCACAGGGACAGCAGACCTGTTCACGGCGGCTCCCGGCGCGCACCTGCACACAGCTGCTCTGCACTCCCACTGCCAGGGCTTTGGCCATGCAGTCCCTCTGCCCAGGCGCTCTACTTGCCCTTCAAAGCCAGGTCACGTCCTTCGGGAAGCCCTCTCTAAACCCCGGGGCTGTCACTCAGCCCCTCTGTGTGCCGCTGTGGTTCACTAATTTGCTTCTGTACTGTTGTCATCGCATGGCGTTCCAACGACTCATATACTTCTCGGTCTCCTTCACTAAGTGGGGAGCTGCTCGGGGTTAAAGATTGTCCTTTTTTTTTCATCAGGGACAGTCTTTTTGTACCCTCAGGATCCAGCACAGACTGATATATAGCAGATATTAATAAATGCTGGATGCGTAGATGGTTGGATGGATGAAGGAGAGAAGGAGGGAAGGGGAAGGAAGAGGAAGGAGGAAGGGAGGAAGCATGAAAGCTCCTGCCTTAGGCCAGTAGAACAATGTGCTTTGAAAGCCCGAGCCTCCATTCAAGGGTGGAAACCTAGCCCAGGTCCCGCCTGTGTTGTAAAGACAATCTGCTTATGCTAAGTCAAAGAAGTCAAAAGGTGATGCTCTGGGACCTCGCTGGCAGTCCAGTGGTTAAGACTCCACGCTTCCACTGCAAAGGGGTGTGGGTTCAATCCCTGGTCGGGAACTAAGATCCCACATACCACGTGGCATGGCCCCCCCCCCCACAAAAAAATGGGTGATATTCCGTTTAGGTGAAGTGGTCAAAAAGTCGGAACTGTAGTGCTTGCCTGAAGCTTGTGATCAGGAGAGGTGACTGAGCACAGAGACCAGAGGGACCTTCTTAGGGTGAGGGAACTGTTCTGTATCTTGATTGTGGGTGCGGTTATACAACCGTGTACAGTGACCAAAAGTCATCACACTGTATACCTAGAAGTGGTTAATTTTATCGTATATGAATAATACCTTCATAAATAAAGCAAGACATTGAAATTAAAAAGGCAGTGGCCTTGTGCAAGCTTCAGTTTCCTCACCTGAAAAACAAAACTGATGCTGCCTGCCTCTCGGGATGCCGTGTGGATTAACTGAGTGACTGGTCACCTGGAACGCCTCTGCTGAATGCCTGGTGCACAGAGGCTAAGACACGGACCACAGAGGACGCCATGCAGCCCCACTGAGAGGAGGCCTGGCGCAGGGAGGAGAACGTGTGCTGTAGAGTGAGGTGGACAAGAGTCTGCTTATTCCTGTCCCTGCCCACAGTTAGCTCTGGGAGCTGGGGCTATGATTACTTCTGTGTTTGGTTTTTACCTCCTGAACATAGGGGTGACAGTAACCACCTGGCCAGATGTCATAATGGGAAAGTGCTTTATTTATTAATAAAATCTGCCCTTATTGAACATTTGGCCCTTGGTGTATGTAATTCCTTTCTTTTTTTCCCCTGATATTGGTTTTGACTTTTGGCCACTCAGTATGGCATGTAGGATCTTAGTTCCCTTACCAGGGATCCAACCCATGCCCTCTGCAGCGGAAGTGTGGAGTCCTAACTACTGGACCACCAGAGAGACCCTGTAATTCTTTTCTACCACCGAGTGTGGGAGGTGTCTTCAACTTCCATTATAGAGGTGGGGAGTCAGAGGTTCAGAGCAGATAACTAGCTTGCCGTAGATTCATAAATCATAGAGATATGCACACAGTGTTCATGGATGACAGAAGTACACACACACGAACACATACCAGTCCATCGATCCCAGAGATGCACAAATTATTTTAGTAGGTAAAGTGAGGGTTTCAACCCCGGTTTGCATGACTCCAAAGCCCATCCTCTCCTGGCTGCAAAGCCACACAGCCGAGCACTGTGTGAATGATCCTTGCCATTCGGGGAAGGGAAGGCAGGGCCAGAGGTATTAGCAGAGACACTGGAGCCACCAGCACTAGCAGAGCCTATACCTGCAGGTTAACAGGACTGTTGGGCTCACACTCACAGCTGCTGGCACACATACTCAGGTGTGTGGATAATTCTGCTCCTTTCAAAATCTGAAGTTCATTTAAATTTTCACTGTCCAGGATGAGAACACTGGTATGTAAGGAAACACCCTATGACTCTTCTCTTATTCTCTCTCTCTCTCTGCAGGTATTAATTGACTGGATTAACGACGTTTTGGTTGGAGAAAGAATCATTGTGAAAGACCTGGCTGAAGATTTATACGATGGCCAAGTCCTGCAGAAACTTTTTGGTAAGAGGAGAGTTGAATGTCACAGTGGGTGTCTTTAAATCTAGTTCAGAGCTGTTCTCCAGACACAGTTCACCGAATGGAATAGGGATGGGTGCCTTGGGCTAGCAGACCAGTGAGATGTACTCAGGATGTTTTACATGAATGCATTGCAAAGGGAGGCTTTGTGACCAGACAGGGTTGCTCCGCCTAGCAGGTGAGAATCACCAGCAGGGCAGATGACAAGACTCCACTGCTCACTGAAAACATGCTTCACCCGCTCCAGAAAATTGTGCACCGGTGGCCTCTGTAGATGTATTTACATGTGCGTGGAGCTGCGTGTGTGTGTTTGTGTACCTCTGTCACCTGTACATATGTGTGTGTGTGCATGCATGTATGCATACCTCTGTAATCTATGGCCATGTATGTGTGTGTGTTCCTCTGTGTATCTCTTTCCAGTTGGTGCAAGCACGCAGGTGTGTGGGCCTCTGTGACACTTGGCTCCCATGTGTCTCCAGGTGTCTCGCCTCTGGCAGCGTACGCATCCCTGCGTCAGTTCGCAGCTGTTCTCTGAAAGTGTGAGGCTGCTGGGGAGGGAAAGGAGACTTCTGGGTGACATTAGTAGGGAGAGGACAGACTCATCGTGACTGGATTTGGACTCCTCCTCTCTGTCCCCCACTTTCTGTCCTCCTAACCGCTGCCCTAAGTTCTAGACTGTCATTCTTAGCTTCCCACTAGCGCCTCACACTGAGCGCATCCTCTTTCCTAAGGATGTTTCTTTCCTTCCAAGTGAATAGAACCCCTTCCTCCCTTCCCTGCCCCTCCATGGCTGTGGGGCAAGGGTCTCCATGGCCCAATTTCTTGCTCGGAATTCTCTCCCGCATCCCCTCCTCCCTGCCATTTTCATTTGTCTGAACTGTTGAAACAATTTCCGAGCTCACCTCTTTACCTTCCATCTCACCTCCTTCACCCCATTCCCCTTTGCAGAGGGAGGCTTTGTGACCAGATGGCGCTGCTGGTGGAGGAACCTTTTTCAATTGCAAGTCTCATTTTGTCAGTACTCGCTCTCCCCTACCTGTGGGACAAAGTCCAGACCTGTTAGCACAGCATTCAGAGCACTGCATCTGTCTTGTCAGCCTCACCTCCAGTCACTCACACGCGTGGCTCATGCCACGTAAAATGCTTGGACTCTCACCTGACACACAGTGAGTGCCCAGTCAGTCAGTGTCTTCTATCATTTCACCGGTAGTTTATGAACACCACGCCATATCATGACATACACCGGGCATATTCACACCTCTTTTCTTCTGCCTTTTCTTTTCTTCTGCCTCTGGGGCCTTTCTTCCTCCTTTATCCACTGAGGGAAACCATCATTGCTCATTCTTCCTATCTGTAGAGTCAACCAAACGTGCCTCCCCTCACCACATAGTCACATTTGAAAGAAATAGTCATGTGTTCTGTGTTCTCTCAGATATAGATACACACACGTATATAAAGCATTCATGCTTTTATTATATAGATAGACACACATGTACATAATATGCATGCCTTTGTTATATAGGTACACACACCTATATATAACATACATGCTTTTATGTTATAGATACAGAAGACATGTATACATAATATATATGCCTTTATTATTGTAAGACATTCCATTTTGTTTGTAGCTGTTTATGTAAATGTATGGGCTTCCCTGGTAGCTCAGCTGGTAAAGAATCTACCTGCATTGCAGGAGACCCTGGTTTGATTCCTGGGTCAGGAAGATCCCCTGGAGAAATGATAGGATACCTACTTCAGTATTCTTGAGCTTCCCTGGTGGCTTAGATGGTAAAGAATCCACCTGCAATGTGGGAGACCTGAGTTTGATCCCTGGAATAGGAGGATCCTCTGGAGGAGGGCATGGCAACCCACTCCAGTATTCTTGCCTGGAGAATCCCCATGGACAGAGGAACCTGGTGGGCTACAGTCCATGGGGTCATAAAGAGTCAGGCCCAATTGAGCGACTAAGCACACACGTATAAGTGTATGTAGGCTTCTCAAGGGCAGGAGCCATGTCATATTCCTTTTTCCGGTCTTCTGCAGTAATAACACATTGCCCAGCACTTAATCAGTGTATACTGAACAAATGAATGAATAATATACAATCTAGTAATTTCTAGGAGGCTAAGCTCATTTGGTACTCAATCATCAATATTAATGAGTATTAATATTTAAAGCTTGTAAATGCAATTGAACACAGAGGGGAACGTGTTTGGCACATGCAGATGTGGAAGCACCCTGAGCCTCACTGATGACCTCTCCTAGCATTTGTAGCTTTTAATTGCACCACCAAATTTCTAGTTGGGACGTGACACTGTCTGCAAGTGTTCTATGCTGGCCTTCACAAGCAGGGGTGGGACATGGCTGTGGGGTAATGGAACACGGTCATGAAGCAGTGTCCCCTCTGGGAATGGTTACAAAACAGCCCAGCATCATCCATGCTGCCCCGAGTCAGGCATCAAGTGCAGTCAGGTTAGACCACCTCAGATCTCAAACTTCACGTTGAAAAGGTGATTAAAAACAGAGCTGATGCCTCTTTTGTTAACGTAAGTGTGGGTCTAAGGCTAGACATACACATTCAGAAGCCACAGACAGCATGCCCACTGGAGAGAACTCATTTGCAGTTTAAAATATGCATCAGGAGCTCCTGGGAGGAGGCGGTCTGGAGATGGGGGTTTGGGGTGACCCCTCTGACCTTGAGGTCCCCTCTGGCTATTTTCCTTTCTTCATGCCCAACCACATTTCTCAAAATAATGGTTGGCACTCCCTCGCCCTGCTTCCCCACCACTAAGCATTCCCTCCTGAGGTACGGGCTGGGTGCCACCACCTTGCCATCAACGTTTCCTTCCCACGTCACCAGTGTCACCTGAGAGTTCCTCTTGCGTGGTGACACTTGACCCTACTGAGCATCTCACCTGCCTCCCCACCCGACGGTCTCTGTGGCCTCGCGCTGCCGTTCCTCTTCCACCTCTGACACCCGCTTCTCAGCCGTCCTCCTCCTCTGTTCTTCTCTCCATAATGGTTGGGTTTCCTCCAGCTTCCATCCTTGGCCTCCTTCTCTTTTTCTTTCATACCTTCTTCCTGGGAGATTTTGTCTGTTCTACAGTTTCACCCATCAACTATATGATCATCAGCCTCAGATCTCTATCTTGGAATAGCTCTCTCTTTGAAGCTGTGAGTAAGGTTATCTCTTCCCTGCCTTTCCAGCCTGCCCACCTGCATGTCACATAGGCACCTGTAACCTGCCTGCCCCCAACTCTGCTTATCTTCCTCCTCCCCAAACCCATTTTCTTTTCCCCCTTGAGGAATGCTATTACAAGCCCAGATTAGAAATCTGGGGGTAATCCTGAATTGCTCCTTCTTCCTTCATATTCTGTTGGTCACAGTTCTGACAACTGTATTCCCATATATACGTGTCACACCCATCTCATTTCTCAATCAGCTAGAACACATGCAATGGCACCCCACTCCAGTACTCTTGCCTGGAAAATCCCATGGGTGGAGGAGCCTGGTAGGCTGTAGTCCATGGGGTCGCACAGAGTTGGACACGACTGAGCGCCTTCACTTTCACTTTTCACTTTCATGCATTGGAGAAGGAAATGGCAACCCACTCCAGTGTTCTTGCCTGGGGAATCCCAGGGACCGGGGAGCCTGGTGGGCTGTCATCTATGGGGTCGCACAGAGTCGGACACGACTGAAGCGACTTAGCAGCAGCAGCAGCAGCAGTAGAACACGTGCAGCGTTTGTAGAAGTGCCTGGCTAACTGCGCCCTGGGTCAGTGTGGCTGTCACCAATATTTTCCAACCCCACTGCTGCCTCCGTAGCTCAGAGCCTCATCATTTGTCTTAACTTCTCTGGCTCCAAACTCCTTTTCTTACGTTAAGCTGTTTCCTGCCTTGGGAGCATTCTGAAGTTCTCCCAGATCTTCTTTATATTTCACTATTTGTCTTACCACTTACTCCCATAGCCCATTTGTCAGTGTTTCTTTAAAACTTTTTTTATTTTGAAATAATTTTAATAGAGTTGCAGAGACAGCCAAGAGGTTTCCCGTCTCCCTTTACTCAGCTTCCTCTAATGTCAACATCTCACCAAGCAGACGGTAAGCATCAAAACTAAGAAATCAGTCTCAGGACAGTGCTTAACTGGATTGCAGAATTTATTTGGATTTCACTAGTTTTTACATTCATGTCTTTTCTTGGTTCTAGGAGGTAAACCCAGAATCCCCCATTACATTCAGTTGTCACATCTCCTATCTTTCATGACCTTGGCACTTTTGAGGAGGACTGGTTAGTTATTTTGCAGAATGGACCCCAATTTGGGTCTGTCTGGTGTGTTCTCATGATTAGAGTTGTACGTTTGGGGAGGGGTAGCACAGAGCTGATGTGTCCTCAGCGCATCATTTCAGGGCAGACACGATGTTACCGTGACTGCTCACTTGTGACATTAACCTTGACCACTCAGTTAAGGTGGTGTGGCCAGGCTTTCTTCACTATAAAGTTTTACTACTTTACTCTTTGTTATTAACTTATTTGCAGGGAAATACTTTAAGACTTTGAAAATATCTTGTTTTTTCTTAGACTTGTCCCACTAACTATAATCGGTGGAGCATATCTGCTGGTTATTGCTGTGGTGGTCTAAGGAGGTTTTCTATTTTCCTATTCTCCCATTCCTTCTACGTTTATTAATTCAAAGTCTTCTGTAAGGATGAGACTTACATATGTATACAGTATTTATTTATATTAGTGTGGATACAAGGATACTTACTTTATAATCATTCAGTTCAGTTCAGTTCAGTCACTTAGTCATGTCCAACTCTGCAACCCCATAAACCACAGCACGCCAGGCCTCCCTGTCCCTCAACAACTCCTGGAGTCCACCCAAACTCATGTCCATTGACTCAGTGATGCCATCCAACCATCTCATCCTCTGTTGTCCCCTTCTCCTCCTGCCCTCAATCTTTCCCAGCATCAGGGTCTTTCCAGTGAGTCAGCTCTTTGCATCATGTGGCCAAAGTATTGGAGTTTCAGCTTCAACATCAGTCCTTCCAAAGAACACCCAGGACTGATCTCCTTTAGGATGGACTGGTTGGAGCTCCTCGCAGTCCAAGGGACTCTCAAGAGTCTTTTCCAACACCACAGTCCAAAAGCATCAATTCTTTGGCGCTCAGCTTTCTTTACAGTCCAACTTTCATATCCATACATGACCACTGGAAAAACCATAGCCTTGACTAGATGGACCTTTGTTGGCAAAGTTATGTCTCTGCTTTTAAATATGTTGTCTAGGTTGGTCATAACTTTCTTTCCAAGGAGTAAGTGTCTTTTAATTTCATGGCTGCAATTGCCACCTGCAGTGAGTTTGGAGCCAAAAAAAAATAAAGTCTGACACCGTTTCCACTGTTTCCCCATCTATTCCCCATGAAGTGATGGGACTAGATGCCATGATCTTAGTTTTCTGAATGTTGAGCTTTAAGCCAACCTTTTCACTTTCCTCTTTCACTTTCATCAAGAGGCTCTTTAGTTCTTCTTCACTTTCTGCCATAAGGGTGGTGTCATCTGCATATCTGAGGTTATTGATATTTCTCCCGGGAATCTTGATTCCAGCTTGTGCTTCTTCCAGCCCAGCGTTTCTCATGAGGTACTCTGCATAGAACTTAAATAAGCAGGGTGACAATATACAGCCTTGACATACTCCTTTTCCTATTTGGAACCAGTCTGTTGTTCCATGTCCAGTTCTAACTGTTGCTTCCTGACCTGCATATAGGTTTCTCAAGAGGCAGGTCAGATGGTCTGGTATTTCCATCTCTTTCAGAATTTTCCACAGTTTATTGTGATCCACACAGTCAAAGGCTTTGGCATAGTCAGTAAAGCAGAAATAGATGTTTTTCTGGAACTCTCTTGCTTTTTTGATGATCCAGCGAATCTTGGCAATTGGATCTCTGATTCCTCTGCCTTTTCTAAAACCAGCTTGAACATTTGGAAGTTCACGGTTCACGTATTGCTGAAGCCTGGCTTGGAGAATTTTGAGCATTACTTTACTAGCATGTGAGATGAGTGCAATTGTGCAGTAGTTTGAGCATTCTTTGGCATTGCCTTTCTTTGGGATTGGAATGAAAACTGACCTTTTCCAGTGCTGTGGCCACTGCTGAGTTTTCCAAATGTGCTGGCATATTGAGTGCAGCACTTTCACAGCATCATCTTTCAGGATTTGGAATAGCTCAACTGGAATTCCATCACGTCCACTGGCTTTGTTCATAGTGATGCTTTCTAAGGCCCACTTGACTTCACATTCCAGGATGTCTGGCTCTAGGTCAGTGATCACACCATCGTGATTATCTGGGTCATGAAAATCTTTTTTGTACAGTTCTTCTGTGTATTCTTGCTACGTCTTCTTAATATCTTCTGCTTCTGTTAGGTCCATACCATTTCTTATAATCATTACAAACATTATAATCATTATTGTCATTATTCTTGGTTTGTTCATATACTTCCAGCTTTGAGCACCAGGAGCTCTTTCGGGTTGGCTGTAAGTACCTCCTGTACATACTGCCCTTTACTTATTTTTTTTTTTTTTTCTGAGCATTTTCTTACTTTCTAATATCATAAGATGCTCCAGGCTCATCTTATATTTCACTTTTACTCTGACCCTAGAATCAACTACTTCTCCAAGGAGGCCCAGTTTCTTGAATTTGAGAATGGTGTTTAGAAGTCAATATCAGGGTATATGACTGAGTGTTTTGAAATTGCTCTTTGTTGCTCAAATAAATGTCCATGTGTAAGGACAGTACTATTACCTGGTGGTATCAAGGTGAATCAGGCATGAATATTTCCATAAATTTAGCTTAAAATTGTACTGGGGCTGGGCATGGAGAGCAGGAGGGAACTGAGTTTGGGACTAATAAACCAGCTATGAAATACTGGCACTTAGAAAAAATAAAACGGCATAGGGGCCTCCAGGAGGCCAGATATGCCAAGTCACATCTTGGGAGCAGGATACAGATCTGGAATCTGGGAATCCCTGCTGATGATATCGTGCAGCAAGGGCTCAACTCAGAAATGAGCAAGATGCCAAGGCAGGGATCTCTGGACCAACAGGTGTGTGTATGTGTGTGTATGTATGTGTGTGTGATTGTTGTGAAGTTCTGAATAGGTGAGCATCCCTGACAGACCGGGATCTCTGGACCAACAGGTGTGTGTGTGTTTGTGTGTGTATATCATTGCTGTGGTGAAGTTCTGAATAGGTGAGCATCCCTGCGGTGACAGGTGGACCATCTGGCTGGGTGCTGTCTGATCATGAGCTCTGAGAGGGCAGCAGCGTACCCAGTGCTCCACTGTGTGGCCAGATGCCACTTGCTCAGCATCAGTGCCTGGTCTGCTTTCTGAGTCCCTAGGCATACCTGGGAAATTCTTCTGGCACAGCCTTCTGCAGGTCCTTCTTTCCAAGCTGCCTAACCCAGCTGCCCATTTCTGCCTCTGTCGTCTGCACTTTCCCTCTTGTCCTGGCAACAGAGCTGACGAAGTTTTCCTGAAAGGAGATGCTGAAACAAGGACATAGGTGGAAGAAGTTTATGTGACGGGTAATCTTAGAAAATATAAGTAATGAAGTGGAGAATGTAAGAGAGGAAGAGAGAAACACCATTAAGTGTGCATTGATAAGAATGACAGCTCTGTTTGCAACCAAGGCTCAGTGCTGTGGGGGTCACCACCCATCAAAATCAGGAAAGGGAGCAGGGGCATTTATCCTAAGGCTCCCATCACTGTGCAGATGAGGACTGTGTGGGAATTAAGAACCCCTGGAATGTACTCCTGGTAGAGAAGGAGAGAGCTTCAGAGCTGGAGACAGGAATCATCAGCATGCTGAGAGCTGCCCGCAGTGGCAGGTGAACACAGGGAGCCTGGAAAGGGGTATCAGCATCATTTAGGGAGACCGGAGGGTGCAGCTTCTGCTATAAGACTCCTCCTCCCGACACCGGCCATTTCTCTGTACCGTTGCTGTAGCCACCTGGGAAAAACCAGCTGCTGGCCGCTCTGGCCTACCTCTTCGTGGTACCCACCCCCGTGCTCTCACAGCAGTGGCTCCAGCCCTTTCCACACCTCAGAACAAAAGCTTCCCACCCCACCCCTAATGAAGAAGTTTCTCCCTACCCTGTGCGGAAATTCACCTCCTCTTTTATCCCAGGATTAACCTCTTCTCGGCTGCACGGGTGGCACTAGTGGTCAGGAACCTGCCAGCCAGTGCAGGAGGCGCCAGAGACGTGGGTTGCATTCCTGGGTCAGGAAGATCCCCTGGAGTAGGAAATGGCAACCCACTCTAGTTTTCTTGCATGGAGAATTCTGTGGACATAGGAGCCTGGCGACCTACAGTCCACGGGGTCCCAAAGAGTCTGACACGACTGAGCACGCACACAAAGACTCTTCAGGTTAACTGATAGATGTAACATCCTCAGTTCCCCTGGGTGTACTCTTACCCCAGTGCACCAATTACAGAGTCTCAGAACTGCCCAAAAGTGGGATAGCTTTCCCAGCGTCTCAGTATGCAGGTGCATCCATGGACACCTTGCTATATTTGCATTCCCAACACCAAGGCAGTAGATGTGACTGAGTGAGTGAGGCAGGAGGCGAAGGGTTCAAGGGAAATGCTTACCCCAGATCATCATTTCACTTGACCGTGGGCTGCTACCTGTTTCTTATTGGGGTTTTCTGACTTGGGACAGCTCTGCCAGTTTCCTTATGGCTTGTTTGATTCCCCTGATCCCTATCTATGAATATGTGTGTGTAACTGGGAACAGAAAAAGCCTGTCCTGAGAGATGCAAGCCACAAGGCTCTCCCTTCTGGTTTTCACAGTTGCTTAGGACTGAAATAGGATATCTTCTTGAAGCATGAGACCAGGAGGGTTTTTAGTTTTGTGTTGGGTGTCTGTATGTGTGTCCTTGATGAGTTAACATTCATCAAGCAATAGCCATTTGATTTGCTATGTGCTGCTGCTGAGTGTACAGCTTTAGAGGCAAGTGCATCACAGTGCCGCCTTTAGAAACTCACAGCCTGGCGCTGTGAAGGGCTGTGGGCTATCAAGTTGAAGATTTAGAAAGGCATCCTGAAAGAGGGGACGTTTTGAATCAGGCCTTCTGGAAGGAGCAGAATTTCAGCCAGATGAAGGAGGAGAAGAACATTCTAGTAAGAAATGTTGCTGGTAAGCCCCTGTAGATTTCAGTGTGAGTGAAGAGATAGTGTCAAAGAGACAGGAGCACATCCGGTGACCATCAGGATTGGTTGGGTGGGGTATGTGGCGAGCAAAGAAGACGGGACCCAGCACCCAGACCTTGGTTTCTGACACTGGTCTCCAATAAGAGAAACCAGGGCCTCTGGAGTATCGGCGACTCTGAGACTGGAGCTGGGCATACCAATGAGCCTGCAGTATCTTGCAGTGCAGAAAGAGGCACTAAGGAAAAATATGCACATATATGTGTGGCAGCATGCTGACAGTGTTTAGGGCCCATGCAAAAGAGTTCCCAATGGTTAATTCGAGCAAGAAAATGAGGGACAACAATGTTGGATTATAACCCAAAGTCTAAAATAATATCCTTAAGTTCATATTGATATCAGTAAATAGCTGAATAAATAATGAAGAAGAGACAAATCTTCTTTACAGAATAATTCCAAATAAGTTATTAATTTATAACTCCTTCAAGGAAGTAGAATTTAACTCCCCACCCTTGAAATGGACTGAATTTAGTGACTGGCTTCCAGTGATCAGGGTATGGAGGAACCTCACGCAGACACTACTTTGGCCAAATCAAGGTTGCGTCTCCAGTGATAACTCCCATCCATAGCGTGAACCCTTGATAGGAGGCAATGAAAGGGCACTTCACCTCTGTGGTCTTCCTCTCCCAAATCTCCAGTCTAACCATGAGAAAAACAGAAAAAAAAAAAACCCCAGGATCCCTCAAAACTGTCAAGGTTTTGAAGAAACAGGTATCTCTGGGGGGAAAAAAAAATGATCCTAGAAGAGAGGAGTCTAGGCGGGTAATGAGGAGGTGTGAACAGAACAAGATGTTAGGGAAAACTAGTGAAACCCAAATAAATATGGAGTTTAGTTAATAGTCATGTACCAGCATCGGTTCATTCGTTGTGACAAATGTACCATAGTAGTGTAAACTAGGTTAAAGATAGGCGAACCTGGATTTAGGATGTAGGAACTATCTGAACTGTCATTTCAGCTTTTCTATAAATCTATAAACCATTCTAAAATGAGAAATTTGTTTAAAGAAACATGAGCCTGCCTCATAGAAGACCCCTGCACTAAGAATTTTAGACTATATTCAGTGGGCAGTGGTCACTGTTGGTGGCTTCTGAGCAAAATGGCACCATCAGAAATAGGAGCCGCAGAAGGATTGCTTAGAGGCAGTAGAAGAAACTCCAGCAAAGCATCTTTTTACAAGATAATGATGGTGTCAAACTACAGGAGTGGCAGTAGGTAAGGAAAAGCTTCAAGAGAACCTGTTGTTTTTCAGTCACTAAGTCCTGTCTGACACTTTGCAACCCCATGAACTGCAGCACGCCAGACTCCCCTGTCCTTCACTATCTCCCTGAGTTTGCTCAAACACATGTGCACCGAATCAGTGATGTCATCCAACCATCTCATCCTCTGTTACCCTCTTCTCTTGCCCTCAATCTTTTCTAGCATCAGGGTCTTTTCCAATGAGTCGGCTCTTCCCATCAGGTGGCCAAAGTATTAGAGCTTCAGTTTTAGCTGAAGTCTTTCCAGTCCTTCCAATAAATATTCAGGCTTGATTTTCTTTAGGATTGACAAGTTTGACAGTCTTCTCCCACAACAATTTGAAGCATCAATTCTTTAGCACTCAGTCTTCTTTATGGTCCAACTCTCAGATCTGTACATGACTACTGAAAAAACCATCGCTTTGACCATATGGACCTTTGTCAGCAAAGTGGTCTCTGCTTTTTAATATGCTGTCTAGGTTTGTCATATCTTTTCTTCCAAGGAGCAAGCTTCTTTTAATTTTGTGGCTGCAGTCACTGTCTACATTGATTTTGGAGCCCAAGAAAATAAAATCTGTCACTGTTTCCACTGTATCCCCATCTATTTGCCATGGAGTGATGGGACAGATGCCATGATCTTAGTTTTCTGAATGTTGAGTTTTAAGCCAGCTTTTTCACTCTCCTCTTCCACCTTCATCAGTTCAGTTCAGTTCAGTCGCTCAGTCGCATCCGACTCTTTGCGACCCCGTGGACTGCAGCACGCCAGGCCTCCCTGTCCATCGCCAACTCCCAGAGTTTACTCAAACTCATGTCCATTGAGTCAATGATGCCATCCAACCATCTCGTCCTGTGTCGTCCCCTTCTCCTTCCACCTTCAATCTTTCTCAACATCAGGGTCTTTTCAAATGAGGCAGTTCTTCGAATCAGGTGGCCAAAGTACTGGAGTTTCAGCTTCAGCATCAGTCCTTCCAATGAATATTCAGGACTGATTTCCTTTAGGATCAACTGGTTGGATCTCCTTGCTGTCCAAGGGACTCTCAAGAGTCTTCTCCAGTGCCACAATTCAAAAGCATCAATTCTTCGGTGCTCAGCTTTCTTTACAGTCCAACTCTCACATCCATACATGACTACAGGGGAGGGAGGAGGGTTCAGGATGGGGAACACATGTATACCTGTGGCAGATTCATTTTGATATTTGGCAAAACTAATACAATTATGTAAAGTTTAAAAATAAAATTAAAGTAAAAAAACAACAACAAAAAAAAGAAAAACCATAGCTTTGACTAGGTGGACCTTTGTTGGCAAAGTAATGTCTCTGCTTTTTAAAATGTTGTCTAGGTTGGTCATAACTTTTCTTCCAAGAAACAAGTATCTTTTAATTTCATGGCTGCAGTCACCATCTGCAGGGATTTGGGGAGCCCAAGAAAATAAAGTCTGTCACTGTTACCACTGTTTCCCCATCTATTTGCCATGAAGTGATGGGACCAGATGCCATGATCTTAGTTTTCTACATGAGTTTTAAGCCAACTTTTTCACTCTCCTCTTTCACCTTCATCAGGAGGCTTTCTAATTCCTCTTTACTTTCTGCCTTTAAAGTATATCATCTGCATATCTGAAGTTGTTGATATTTCTCCCAGCAATCTTGATTACAGCTTATGAGTCACCCAGCCCAGCATTTCACATGATGTACTCAGTGGGTAAAGAATCTGCCTGCAATGCAGGAGACCCAGGTTTGATCCCTGGGTTGAGAAGATCCCCTGAAGAAGGAAATGGCAACCCATTCCAGTATTCTTGCCTGGAAAATCCCATGGACAGAGGAGCCTGGAAGGCTACAGTCCTTGGAGTTGCAAGAGTCAGACACAACTTAGCGACTAAACCACCACCACCACTCTGCATATAAGTTAAATAAACAGGGTGACAACATACAGCCTTGACATAGTCTTTTCTCAAATTTGAACCAGCCCATTGCTCCATGTCCAGTTCCAACTGCTGCTTCTTGGTCTTCATACGATTTTCTCAGGAGGCAGGTAGTATGGTCTGGTATTCCCATCTCCTGAGAGAACCTAGTGATGTGTGGAATGAGCAGCCGAATGTAGAGTAGGCTGACTCCGCCTTGTTGTTGTTCAGTCACTAAGTCATGTCCACCTTTTTGCAACCCCTTGAACTGCAGCACACCAGGCTCCCCTGTCCTCTGCTGTCTCCCAGAGTTTGCTCAAATTCATGTCCATTGAGTCAATGATGCTATACTCTAAATGGTGAGTGTTAAATAGGGATGATTCCATGAGTCCCAGGAGGAACAGCATCTTGAAGGGTTTGGTCATACTGGTTTTGAGAATCTCTTCCCCACACCCAAAAAAGTACTTAGGCTGAAGTAGTAGCTATGCTACAATTGAAAGAGTAATGAAAAGCAAGATAGATCGGAGTTCCAATCCTGGTTCTGCCACGAAAACATTCCTCTGCAACTCGGGTCACTCTTCTGTAAAACCAGAAAGATGACCTGTACAGCTTTACAGTAGAGCTGTTCAAAGAGTACCCACTAACCACATGTAGTTATTAAAAGAAATTAAAAATTCATTTACCTAGTCACACCAACTCCATTTCAAATGCTCCCTTGCCAAATATGTCTAGTGGCTACCATATTGAATAGTGCAGAAATGAGCATTTCCATCAAAATTTCTTTTGGATAGCACTGCCCTGGCTGTTGCTATGATAGTCATTGATTCCAAGATGATTGAAGATAATGTATACTGCTATTCTTAAATTGGAGGGGACATTTTCTGGTCTCTGAAAAACTCAAAAGCTGGGTGAAAGTCTTTTTATTCTTATTCTTTTGTTTATAAGTAGTAGAGAAGCTCTCCAGAGTGTCTCACTAAGTAAAAAAAAACAGCATGGTGCAGAAGTGTTGTGTCAGTGTGTCTGTGCATTAAGACACATCTAATATTTGAGTACGTAGAGAGTATCTCTGGTGAGTCACAAAAACTCTCCATAGTGTGGAACTGGGGTATTTGGGACAGCAGAGGGAAGAGGGGACTTAATTTTCACAGCGTGAATTTTGTTGGTGTTTGTATATTCTCAATTTTAAAGTACACATGTAAATTTCAATAGCAAAACTAAATCTCTCAGTAGATGTCAAATAATAATACGTCATACATTTCAACAGCTCTCCCAAGTGTAACAGGAAGAGAAGGAAACTACCTAAATATGATAAAGACCATTTATACAAAACTTAACAGTGAACACATTAAATAGTGAAATATCAAAGGCACGGCATTAGGAACAAGTCAGAGAGGGTGGCTATCACCACCATGATAAGTGTTTTGGATATGCAAGCTAATGTAATAAGATAAGGAAATAGGTTTCCAGGCTGAACATTATGGCTCACTAAATGTTGAAGCAAATCTTCTTGGCCTGCATACTTTAATATAAACCTTAAAAAACACATATTTTTTTGTATTGTATGGCTTAACTGGAAAGGAATGAAATCCTACTGATGCCAAGAACAACAAGGAAGTGTAAATCCAGTAAAATAAGTGTTAATTTCTAAACAGTAATTAGCCTGAGGTTTAATGGCTCACACTTACAGGGTCAAGAGAGAAAGCCTGAAAGGAAGGGGAATTGGATCAGATGCTCCTGAGTATACACCAGGGTCTCTGAAGTGTAACACTTTCAATGGGTGAAATAGAAAATCTTGTCCCACAGAGAGGGTAAGTAAGGATAAATGTCTGTCTCAGCCTTGGACGTGAATAGGACACAAGAAAGAAGTCTGCACTGATAATTCCTTATCATCAAATGTCTGTACTCACACACATTTTGGACTAGAATTCACAGTACTTATGTGGTTTTAAATGCCCCAAGCTGAAAATGTAGTTAAAACCTGTTCCAAGTTTTTAGTGCTTCCCAAGGCAGGAGCAAACATATGCCTCTTTAAAAGGATGAACCTTAAACCCAGGCTACAAAAAATTCCCAGAGATAAAATTCCAAGGTAAATGAGCTCAAGATCAGAAATCACCAAACACATGAAAGTAAGCCAGTATGACAGCATCAGCCAAAACAATAAACTACAGATTCATCCCACAAATGCTATAGATATGAGCAATTGATCAGTTATGGAATATAAAATACATTTAATATGTCAGAAGTTTTAAGACTATTGAAAGGATGATAAAAGCACAAGTAACTATCAAAACTGGACAAGCAAACTATGAGAGAAAACTAAATCGAACTTCTAGAAGTGGGAAAAAATGGAATAATGTAATTAGAAACTTCAATGGATTAGACACAGCTGATTAGGAATTGATGAGCTGGAATATGGCACTGAAGAAATTACCCAGAATGCAATGTGAGAAAGACAATGGAGTGGAAAAGGAGAATTAAAAACAGAGATTAAGAAAATCCAACACATGGCCAATTGGAATTCTAGCAGGAGAAAACAAAGAGAATGGTGTATAGATAATAATTAAAGACATAGTGAATTAAAAATTTCAGAACTGATGGAAGATATGAAGTCTAGATTCAGGAATCTTAGAGTATCCCAAACACGACAAATAATCAGAAATCTTCATAATGAAACCTAAGACACTGAGGCAAAGAAAAGATCAAAAGCAAAGAGAAAAAAAGAGATTACCTATAACAACAGACTGAAAGCTGTCTTTTATCAGGAACAATAAAATCCCAAGGCTATTGGAATGAAAATTTCAAAGTGCAGAAAAATATTGTTAACTTACAAGTTTATATCCAGAAAAAAAAAAAAAACTTTTAAAAATGGGGAGAAAATTAAGGCATTTTAAACAAACATGAAGTGAGAGGGTTTACTACCAACAGACCCTCACTAAAAGGAATTTCTAGAGTATTCTCCACAAAGAAGGAAAATGAACCCCCAGAAAAGATATGAAATGCAACAAAAAATGAAGATATAGTAGAATCAGAATCCCAGACAACTATAGCACTTAAGTCAGGAATAGTGATTAGTTAGTGTACTGAGGTCCTTGTATTATTTAGTACGTGGATAAAGAGACTAATTAGCATAAGACTGTAAGTTAAACACACATGATAAAACTTCTAAGGAAACCACTAAAACAATAAGACAGAGTATATAGCCTCCCTACTTTTAATAAGGAGAAAATGAGAGGGAATAGAAGCCTTAATCTAAGAGATGACAAGGATGAAAGTGGGACATAAAGAATCAGAAAAATAGAGTAACAGAAAGTTCAAAATAAGCTGATACAAGTGAATCCAAGTATATTTGTAAACCCAATCAATGTAAATTGGCTCTATGCTTTTAAAAGATTGTCACACTAGATAACAAAAAATCTTTCTATATGCTGTTTACTAGACATAGTCTTTAATATATGAGGATACAGAAGGGTTGAAAGAAAAAATGGAAATAATCATATCTACTAGACAATACTAATTAAAAGAAAGCTGGGTAACTATTTTAATATGAAATAGACTAAGGAGAAAAACATTGCTGTGGAAGAGTCTCTACATTATTAATGAGACTAACATTACTAGGAAATAAGGACATTTTGAATTTCCCTGGTGGATCAGGTGGTAAAGCATCTGCCTACAATGTGGGAGTCCCAGGTTCGATCCCTGGGTTGGGAAGATCCTCTGGAGAAGGAAATGGCACCCCACTCCAGTACTCCTGCCTGGAAAATCCCATGGACAGAGGAACATTGTAGGCTACAGTCCATGGGGTCGCACAGAGTCGGACACAACTGAGCAACTGCACTTTCACTTTCAAGGACATTTTAAAACTAAAACATTTTATGCATTAAATGTTACTATATAAAAATTTTAAATGTTGGTCAGAATTACAAGAACTTGACAAATCTACCATTAACATATTTCTTTTAATAACACATTAAGAAAAAGTTCATAAAACTAGAGAAGACCTAGACAATCTAAATGACCAGCAACACCTCCAAATGAGTATTCTCATTCTTTTCAACTGCATGGAACACTTACAAATTTTGACTATGTCCATAAAGCCTCAACAAGCTATACAGACCAAATTCTTTGACCATAATACAATAAAAAAAACTTTTTTAAACTAGCCCTCTCCATGTTTTTGGAAACAAAAATATAGTAACTTAGGAATTGTTCATATTGGAAGGAGTAGTTGATGTATTCTAATTCTTTGAAGGGTGGTTACATTTATATAGTATGATATATGTGGTGACTGTGTTTGTTACAATATCTAACAATTCTAACAATTCTGAATGACAACCATTCAGAATACTTGAGTTTATTCTGCCCTGTTTTGATATTTGAGAACTTTTTGAATACTGTTTCATGGTTTCTATAAATAACCTCTGCAAAAGCCTATTTGGATGCTAACTTCAAAAACAACTGAAAGATTTACAATATAATCCTACCTGAGAAAATTTTCTAAATAGCATCCTATTTCAAAATCATGTCTACTACTTTACAACAAGTTAAACTAATGATGAACAATTTTCAGAACTATAATAACATGAGAGAAACAATTTCCTGGAAGAATAAGAATTTGGTAATGGAAATTTTCATAGAACTAGCTGAAATTAGCTGAATAAAGGGGAAAAAAACTAAAGACTTTAAAAAGAAATTATCTATAAATTCTTAGTAACACTGAATGAAGTTATTTAACTGTAGGACTATTTGAGTAGATCTCTTAAATTTTAAGGGTTGAATATTTTTAAAATAATATGAAGGGTAGAAACAATAGAAGAGACTCTCAAAGAAATCTATCTTAAAATGTCATAAAATTGAAATAAGTGACATAAGCTTACACAATAGGGACAGTAATGTTTTATGTTATTTGTGTGCCTAGAGAATATTGAAAACTCAAAGAATAATAAAGGAATTTGGTAAGATGACTGTATTCAAGAAGAAAATTTGTAAGACAATAACTTCTATTTTTACCAGTAAAAATCAGTTGGTAATACAGATATACATACATACACACACAGGATGTTTACTGCAACTTTATTACAAATGGGGAAAAAGTGGAATATAACCTGACTGTGTATCTACAGGGGAACGATAAAAATTCATTCAGGCTTTTCCATAACCTATTTTCTACTAGGCAATTTTGTCTTCAAAGAATTACTCAAGAGGCATTTGACTTGGATAAGCTACAACTACTGAGAAGTAAGATAATATAAGCTATATGGGGACCATTGATGGATGGTGAACTTTCATTAGTTTCTCCTCAAAATGAGGAGAAAAGACATTTTAAACATGCTTCAGAAAGTCCTGTCAGTCCTCCAGTGAGTTGTGGAGAATGGATTAGGTGAATCCAAGAGCAACCTAGATAGCATATTGAAAAGCAGAGACATTACTTTGCCAACAAAGGTCCATCTAGTCAAGGCTATGATTTTTCCTGTGGTCATGTATGGATGTGAGAGTTGGACTGTGAAGAGAGCTGAGCACTGAAGAATTGATGCTTTTGAACTGTGGTGTTGGAGAAGACTCTTGAGAGTCCCTTGGACTGCAAGGAGATCCAACCAGTCCATTCTGAAGGAGATCAGCCCTGGGATTTCTTTGGAAGGAATGATGCTAAAGCTGAAAATCCAGTACTTTGGCCGCCTCATGTGAAGAGTTGACTCACTGGATGAGATGGCTGGATGGCATCACCAACTCGATGAACGTGAGTCTGAGTGACCTCCGGTAGTTGGTGATGAACAGGGAGGCTGGCGTGCTGCATTCATGGGGTTGCAAAGAGTCGGACACGACTGAGCAACTGAACTGAACTGAATAGCAGACAACATTATTTCCTATTCAGTTCAGTTCAGTCGCTCAGTCGTGTCCGACTCTTTGCAACCCCAAGAATCGCATCACACCAGGCCTCCCTGTGCATCACCAACTCCCGGAGTTCACTCAGACTCACGTCCATCGAGTCAGTGATGCCATCCAGCCATCTCATCCTCTGTCGTCCCCTTCTCCTCCTGCCCCCAATCCCTCCCAGCATCAGTCTTTTCCAATGAGTCAACTCTTCACATGAGGTGGCCAAAGTACTGGAGTTTCAGCTTTAGCATCATTCCTTCCAAAGAAATCCCAGGGCTGATCTCCTTCAGAATGGACTGGTTGGATCTCCTTGCAGTCCAAGGGACTCTCAAGAGTCTTCTCCAACACCACAGTTCAAAAGCATCAATTCTTCGGTGCTCAGCTTTCTTCACAGTCCAACTCTCACATCCATACATGACCACTGGAAAAACCATAGCCTTGACTAGACGGACCTTTGTTGGCAAAGTAATGTCTCTGCTTTTCAATATGCTATCTAGGTTGGACATAACTTTCCTTCCAAGGAGGAAGCGTCTTTTAATTTCATGGCTGCAGTCACCATCTGCAGTGATTTTGGAGCCCCAAAAATAAAGTCTGACACTGTTTCTACTGTTTCCCCATCTATTTCCCATGAAGTGATGGGACCAGATGCTGTGATCTTCATTTTCTGAATGTTGGGCTTTAAGCCAACTTTTTCACTCTCCTCTTTCACTTTCATCAAGAGGCTTTTTAGTTCCTCTTCACTTTCTGCCATAAGGGTGGTGTCATCTGCATATCTCAGGTTATTGATATTTCTCCCAGCAGTCTTGATTCCAGCTTGTGTTTCTTCCAGTCCAGCGTTTCTCATTATGTACTCTGCATATAAGCTAAATAAGCAGGGTGACAATATACAGCCTTGACATACTCCTTTTCCTATTTGGAACCAGTCTGTTGTTCCATGTCTAGTTCTAACTGTTGCTTCCTGACCTGCATATAGGTTTCTCAAGAGGCAAGTCAGGTGGTCTGGTATTCCTAACTCTTTCAGAATTTTCCACAGTTTATTGTGATCCACACAGTCAAAGGCTTTGGCATAGTCAGTAAAGCAGAAATAGATGCTTTTCTGGAACTCTCTTGCTTTTTTGATGATCCAGCGGATGTTGGCAATTTGATCCCTGGTTCCTCTGCCTTTTCTAAAACCGGCTTGAACATCTGGAAGTTCACGGTTCACGTATTGCTGAAGCCTGGCTTGGGGAATTTCGAGCATTACTTTACTAGCGTGTGAAAGGAATCCAAAATTGTTCCTTAAGATAGAAATATAAATTTACATCAATAAAATAGACTTTTTTTTTTTTTGCCTTTAAGTATTAAGGGGTTATGTCATTGCATACCTGAACCATTGATTTTAAAAGATACCAGGATAAGTACCACTCAAAGAGGAAAAAAAAAACCTTCAATTAAACTATTACCTGATGCTTTCTTATGACTTGGAATTTTTATGTTCTACTTTTTGAAATTGCTCATGTAGGCTTTCTTTAAATTTACTGAAGTATAGTTGATTTACAATGTTTTGTTAATTTCTGCTGTACAGCATCTTGTAGGCTTACTGAGACATGGACGTGACCACACTGTGAAGAGTTATGACCAAGTTCATCCACATAGACGCAGTGGTAACTCTTACAGCTTCCATCTGGCTGTCAGCAGTTGTAGGGTCCCATCAGTTTTAAGACAGCCTGATTTCAGGGATGTTAAAATGTGAAAGGATGTGTGCGTTAGAGTTGATTAAATAGAACACATCAAATTAGTTATCTTCCACGTGGGTTTAAAAGGAAAGAAGGTTATTGAGACATAAATATGATTCATATTGTACTGCACTATGAGAGTATTCAGAACACCTTGAATTAGGACTTGACCACTGCCCAGGGGAAGCATGGAAGGCTTTCTAGTCGGGGCACAGGAATGTCCTTGGAGAAGAAGGCAGACATGAAAAAAGAGGGTAAACCCCAGATATGAGGGGAAATAGCTCAAATATGATAAACTGGGTTAAATGCCCACCTATGGTCCTGGATTCCCTGGAGAAAGGAAAGGCTACCCACTCCAGTATTCTGGCCTGGAGAATTCCATGGACTGTATATGTATATAGTCCATGGGGTTACAAGAGTCAGACATGACTGAGTGACTTTCATTCACTCACTCATGGTCCTAAGGCCTTATCATTTTGGGGTTTCAAGACACAATCCCTAGGTCTTCATAATACATACCAGCAGCACAGTGCCACCATCAGCTGAGGAAGGGACAGCAGCAACCCTCTTACTAGGTGCCAGTATGTATTTGGTGAGTGAGTGAATGAGTGAAGGTGTGAGTGCATGGCTTAGGGTGGTGTGTAGCAAAAGTAATAGCTGTTCTCTTTCCCTTGTCGCCCCAGAGAAACTCGAGAGTGAGAAGCTGAACGTCGCTGAGGTCACCCAGTCAGAGATTGCCCAGAAGCAAAAGCTGCAGACTGTCCTGGAGAAGATCAATGAAACCCTGAAACTTCCTCCTCGGAGCATCAAGTGGAACGTAGACAGTGAGTTTTGTGAAGGGAAATGGGATTGGTACAGGACACCTGTGGGGTTTCCCCAGGAGGTTGCATCATAAGCTGGGTGGGTGCAAACCCATACATCTCTGAGCGAGATCTGCCTTTCCTGAGAATGCAAGCTCATCACCCTCATCCAAAGGAATCTGAGGAAGACCACAAAATGTCAAAATCTAGTGTGCTTTTTCTGTAAAAGACATTCTGTAGAAACCTCATGTAGATTGTTGGGAAGGAAACTCCTGCTCATTGAGCTACGTCTGAGTCCCAGCACAACCTTTTGAAAAAACTGTCTCCAGCTTGTCAAAGCTCTGGAAAGTGGAGATCCCTAGTTTGAGCAGCTGAGAAGCGGGGAGCAGGGACTTGGCTCTATTCCAATGCCCACCCTCTTCCTCTCACCCCCTTACTGTCCAGAGGGAGCAAAGATATGGTTGAGAGCATAGGTACTGGAATAGGATTTTAAAATTCAGGTTTTCATGCAAGTGTAGCTCAAGGATCTCAGAGAGTATAAATGGTTCATTCTCTTGCTGCCTCAAGGGCCTGGCTGTCTAATATGGACCTAATTGAGTCCATATCAGTCAACATGAGATCAATAGATTTGAGCGAATCCAGTAGCAACAACACGTTTTCCTATCGGGAGCCCAACATTGTTTTGTTCTTTGTGATAGAATAAAAATATGCATTTAGATGGATAAAATGACTTAGATTGTAGGTTTTGCCTTTTAAGTGTTAAGAGATTGAGTATTATATCTATTGTATCTGATGTAGACAACTTAAAACATTTTTTTTTTGGCTGCACTGGGCCTTTGTTGCTGCACGCGAGCCGTCTCTACATGCGCTGTGTGGGCTTCTCACTGCGGTGGCTTCTCTTGTTGCAGAGCACAGGCTCTAGGCACCGGGCTTCAGTAGTTCTGGTGCATGGGCTCTAGAGTGCAGCCTTAGTAGTCGTGGTACATGGACTTAGGTGCTCCACAGTATGTGGAATCCTCCAAGACCAACAATGAAACCCACGTCCCTTGCATTGCAGCCTGATTCTTAATCTCTGGACAACCAGGGAAGTCCTGATGTATACTACTTGAAATGGACGTCTCCTCCCCACCTCTGCTAAGCTGCTAAGTCACTTCAGTCGTGTCCGACTCTGTGCAACCCCAGAGACGGCAGACCACCAGGCTCCCCCGTCCCTGGGATTCTCCAGGCAAGAACACTGGAGTGGCTTGCCATTTCCTTCTCCAAGAAGGAAATTCTTCTGCCATTTCCTTCTCACTCCATGAAAGTGAAAAGTGAAGTCGCTCAGTCGTGTCTGACTCCAAGCAACCCCATGGACTGCAGCCTACCAGGCTCCTCCGCCCATGGGATTTTCCAGGCAAGAGTACTGGAGTGGGGTGCCTTCTCCAACCTCACCCCACCCCAAAAAACCACCTTTTAGACCTGAGAAAGTAAGGTCTCTGACCTCTCCGAGTCAGAGACATAATAGCTGCCACTGGCGATCTCTTCAGCAGGTTCCTAATATCCTTCATTGGAAAAAGATGCCAAGGATGCCTCCTTCAGCATAATTGCACTTTTGCTTGCAGGCGTGATAAGCCGCCTGGAGCAGCACACAGCACGGGGAACAAGGCATCCTGTGCCGAGCAGAGCAGACACCTGACGGTGGGAGGGGGCAGGCCGTCGCTGTGAGCCCCAGAGGCTGCCCCAGGCCGCAGGAATGCTAATCATGTTCAGCGGGGGAGGGAAAGGGAGCTGATCACTAGTTTGGGTAATGTATCTGCATTCTGGAAATCCATAATATTAATAAGCATTAAAGTCCTCCGAAGCTGACCTCTGGTCAGTTTTATTTGATCCTATTTCCTAGTCCTTTGAATATGGACCATCTCTATATACCTCTCCAAAACAAAACACCTTTTACCTTTTTTTTTTTTTTTAATTGAAGTATAGTTGATTTGTTAGTTGCTCAGTCTTCTCCGACTCTTGCAACCCCATGGACTGTAGCCCACCAGGCTTCTCTGTCCATGGAATTCTCCAGGCCAGAATACAAGAGGGAGTTGCCATTCCCTTCTCTAGGAGATCTTCTCAACCCAGGTCTCCTGCATTGCAGGCAATTTCTTTACTGTCTGAGCCACCAGGGAAGGAATGAAATATTGGGGAAACCCTCTGGAGCTCTCTTTTTTTTTTTATTGAAACATAATTGGTTTACAGTATTGTGTTAATCTCTGCTGTACAGCAAAGTGATTCAGTTATACATATATATACACACACACATTCTTCTAAAAATTATTTTTCACTATGATTTATCACAGGATATTGACTATAATTCCCTGAGCTACTGTAGTAGGACCTTGTTTCAAAACTCCTTTTCGTGTATCATGGAATCCAACTCGGAAAATAGGAAAGATGGAATTGTTTTTTTTCGTTTGTTTTTAGGCAACAGAAATTTATTTGCTCCCAGTTTTGGAGGCCACAAGTCTGAGACCAAGGGGTGGGTATCTTGGTTCTTTCTGAGAGCTGCAAGGGGAGGATCTGTTACAGGCCTCTCTCCTGAGCTCACAGAGGGCTGATTTATTGCTATATTTCTTCACATCATCTTCCTTCTATGCATATCTCTGTGTCCAAATTTTCTCTTTTGATAAGGACACTTGTCATGTTGGATTAGGGACTCCCCCTACTCCAGCATGACCTCATCTTAACTAATCACATCTGCATTGATTTTACAAATAAGGTCACATTCAGGGGGACTGGAGGCTAAGACTCCAGTGGGTTTTCATTTCCTTCTCCAGGATGAATTTGAGGCTGACGTGAGCAAATCAACCCTTAACATCTGGCCAGCCCCCCACCTACCTCTCTGTCCGCAAATGTATTTGATGCTGTCTCAGCCTCTCTTCTTGTCATCCATACACTGGCCTCATTTAAATAGGGCACAATATTCCCACCTTTCTAGAACCCTTTCTGGAAGACATTTCCTTGATCTGAAACATTCCTCATTTCATCTTCCCCATCCCCAAACCATTTTGCCTGGTTTAAGATTGGAATTTTTTAAAACCACATCAGAACCCTTGTCTTCAATGGCTTTGAATGATTTGTTTTGGGTTTGCATTCACTTTCATTTCTTATAGGGAAATGTCTACAAGTAAAATAATCACATCTATTACCACTCTCATCTAGCTGTTTTCATTTTTTTGTCATTACTATCCACATCAATGCATAGTTTTTCATATTTTTACTTGATGAAGGCATGTACAAACTCATTTTGTTATCCTCTCTTAATATTACATCATACGTATCTTCTATATTCGCATGTGGTTTTTGTAGTTATAATTTTTGATAGCTGCTCTGTTTCCTGGGCTAGGTGTCCCATAGTTAACTTAAACCCTATGTTGACATTGATCTTTTTTAGAATGTTTTCCAGCTTATTGCTAATATCAGATAGTGCCGAGTTAAATGTTAGGTTGTGACTCTTTGCTTTTCTTGAATTATTCTCATCAGATAGCTTTCCAGAACTGAGACGAATTACTAGGTCAGAGGGAATAATTATCTCAGGGACCAGCTCCCTGCGATGCCTTGGGGCTTCAGGCTGCAGTGGTTTCTGTGATAAGGAATACGGCGGGCATGACTCCCAGGGCAGGCTCTAACCCCTCCTCTCTTGGTTATCTTCCCTGGCTCTTTCTGAGGACATTGTGTCATCTTTCCACTCAGGATCAAGATGGCAGGGACAGCACTGAGTTTCCGAGGTCCTTGATCCATGGTTTTAGGGGATTCTTCCTTTTCTTTTTCTTTTATTCACAGTAATAATTTTTATTATTGAAAATTTAGAAAATACAGTTAAAAGACGCTTAAATAACATCTAACATATTTAACATATTTATCATGCTGTATGCCTTGTACTTATCTAAACACTTTACATATTTTGAGCCTTGCAATCGTTATTCAACCATCTGAGGTAAAGATTCTACTGTCCCCATTTAACAGATGGGAAAGTTAAGGCATAGAGAGGTTAAGAAACAATAAATGTAAGCTTCCCAAGGGCAAGGATTTTTGTCCCTTTACTGTTGTATCCCTAAAGCGTGGAAAAATGATTGGCAATACTAAGAACAATACTATTTGCTAAAGGAGTGTCATTGTTCAAGGTCACACGGTGGGTGAGTGGTGGAGCCAGGAATGAGACCCAGAGAGTCTGGCTGCAGAGCCTGGGTACTGAGCCCACACGTACTGCCCCCAAGAGCTGTCCATCAGATACAAGCACTGTCAGCCTTGTGATGTTCTTTGGGGGTGGTGTGTGTATGTGTTTGTAAGAACTAAATACATCAATAAATGAATAAAATGTGTGCATATACTTTGCATATAAAATATATTTTTATGAAGATGAGATAAACCTGTATATATGTTTAGAAAGTGTTTATCTTTACAGATCATTATCCTTCTTTATGTCACTTTTTAAAATCTAATATGATATAGATTAGGTATATCATAATTTACTTATGACAGATTTTAAGATTTTTTTTCCATTTTCTCACTAATATCAGTACAGCCTGAGGAGTTCTGTCTGCTCATAGACATAATTACTTCTTAGGAATAAAACCTCAGCAATGTTAGTTTAGAGCCAAAGGATATGTACATTTTAAGGTCCTAACACATACTGCCAAACTGCCTCCTCCCAAATTGCACCAATTTCTGTTTCCACCACAATTCATGTTTGGAGAACTATTTCTCACTTAGCAGCACCCTTGAAACAGTTTCCCAGCCCTGGAGCGACCTTCGTGGGGTCTGCAGGGCCCAGTTTATACAGTGGAGGCCTGGCTTCTCAGCCCTGCTGTCGTTCTGCACGTTTCCACCCTGACTTGAGCACAGGCGCACAGTGGCCCTGCATTCTGCCCGGCATCAGGGAGAAGACACCCGGAGATGTGCTGAGAGATAAAAGGATGAGAGTGCCCAGATACACAGAGGTTGTCAGAAGCTTTCTTAATTGAAATGATAACATGTCTTTATTCTAAAGAAACATTTGAAGCAGTAAAAAAGAATCTTTCAGCTATAGCATTTTTTTTTTTTTCACTTTCCAAGGCTTGGCAACAAGTACATGTGTGTATGTGTGTATTTGTGCACATATGTGTGTGTGTATTTATATACATGTATGTATGTGTGTACAAATATATGTGTATTTATAGGCATAAATCCATAAATGTATATATTTACCTTATTTCTAGTTCTCTTTAATATTCTTAATATTTACATCTATCTACTTTGTCAATGATTTTCAATGCATGCAAACTGTCTCATCTTGTGGATGCCCTATAATTTATTAAAGCAGTGACTATTAAATCGTGCTTGTCCCAACCTTGGGATTTGCAAGGACAATCTCAGGCATCACTGAGGAGAAGAGAAGCAGCTCCGTAGCTAGGATAAAGGGGCCAGAGCACTTGTACTCCTTTTCATCAGTTTTGCCTGCTGGCTTTTGGAACAAAGGATTTCTCTGCTTGCTTTTTTTAAAAAAATTGAAGTTAGACTGCTTGTCTGAACCATCGTCTTACATTTGGGTGTGCGTTTCCCAGATTTTTTAAAATGATAATATATTAATGATAATTACCCATTATGTTTTATCACAGCATACTGAATATAGTTACCTGTGCTGTGCCGTAAGGCCTTGTTTATCCACTCTGTGTGTAACACCTTGCATCTGCTGACCCTAACCTCCCAGCCCATCCCCTCCTCACCCACCCTCCTCCTTGGCAGCCGTACGTCTGTTCTCTGTGTCTGCGAATCTGTTTTGTAGATAAGTTCGTTTGTGTCATATTTTAAATTCCACCTAGAAGTGATATCGTGTGATATTTTGTCTTTCTCTGCCAGGCTTACTTCCCTTAGTATGATCATCACTAGGTCCATCCAAATGGCATTATTTCATTCTTTTTAAAGGCTGCTGCTGCTGCTAAGTCGCTTCAGTCATGTCCGACTCTGTGTGACCCCACAGATGGCAGCCCACCAGGCTCCTCCATCCATGGGATTTTCCAGGCAAGAGTACTGGAGTGGGGTGCCATCACCTTCTCCGTTTAATGGCTGAGTAGTATTCTATTCTGTAAATATGCCATATCTTTTTTCCCCCAAACTTTAAACTTAATTTTGTATTGGGGTATAGACGATTAACAATGTTTAGTATTGGGTGAACAGCGAAGGGACTCAGCAACACATAGACATGTATCCATTCTCCCCCAGACCTCCTCATACGCAGCCTGGCACATAACACTGAGTCGAGTTCCAAGTTCTATACAACAGGTACTTGTTGGTTGTCCATTTTGAATATAGCAGTGTGTCCATGACCTTCCCAAACTTCCTAACTGTCCCTTCCCTCTGGCAACCATAAGTTCATTTTCTAAGTCTGTGAGTCTCATTCTGTTTTGTAAGTTTATTTGTATCATTTCTTTTTAGATTCCACATTTAAAGGATGTCATATGATATTTCTCCTTCCCTGACTTACTTCACTCAGTATGATACTCTCTAGGTCTGTCCATGTTGTTGCAAATGGCATTGTTTCATTCTTTTTAATGGCTGAGTAATATTCCATTTATATATTACCACATCTTCTTTATCCATACCTCTGTTGATTACACCACATCTTCTTTATCTATTCATCTTTCAATGGACATTTAGGTTGTTTCCATGTCTTGGCTATTGTAAATAGTGTTGCTATGAACATAAGGGTGCAGGTATCTTTTTGAATTATGATTTTGTCCAGATATATGCCCAGGAATGGGATTGCTGGTTCATATGCTAACTCTTATTTTTTGAGGAACTTCTGCACTGTTTTCCATGGTAGCTACACCAGTTTACATTTCCACCAACAGGATAGAAGGATTCCCTTTCTCCGTGCCCTCTCCAGCATTTATTATTTAACATCCTTTTTACATAGCATGTATGTGATGTGAGAGAGAGAGAAAAAGAGAGAAACTATGTAATTTTCTCTCTTGAAAGTATACCCAGAAAGACAGAGCACTCATTGGAAGAGTCTGACATCTGTATGGTGCCTGCAGCACAGCTCTGCTTTGCTTACCAAGACAGTCAAGGCAGCATACAGCATCACCAGAGTGTGAGAACAAGATTTCTGACCACAGCTTTTCCAGCATTATGAGAAAAGGGAGTGGTAGCAAATGTCCTTACAAGCCTCAGTGACAGGACTGACGTGGTCAGTTCTGACTGGAAGAACAAACCCAGATTTTGCCTTGTCCATCATGTCAGTGGGTCAGTCCCATGCAAGGGGCCCTTTTTTGAAAGGGTGAGTGGGTCACACTGGGTCTTACTTGTGGTACTTGGGCTCTCTAGTTGCTGCATGGGCTCAGCTGCCTCATAGCACATGGGATCTTCGTTCCCCGATCAGGGATTGAACCTGTGTCACTGCATTGGCAGATGAATTCTTTACCACTGGACCATGAGGGAAGCCCCCAGGTGCCTTTTTTAAGGCTATAAATGTTGGGGGATTCTTAGTTGACAAAGCCAAAGGCCCCAAGCTGAAAACTCCTTCTGGAAGGCCATGAGTTAAGAACAGTTCATCTGCTGTTTGGTGGTGGTATTGAGTTGCTGTTCATCAGAGTCAGTGGAAAACCTTCTTTGAAGCATCAGTGATAACAGAAAACTCTAATGAGTTCCCAAGAATGGTCTGAATCATTTCATTTTCTTGGTGATTTCCCAAAGCTTCTGTTGGAGCAGATTTATTGATCCCAGGGCAGACAGAATGACACCCTAATAATGGGCCCAGGTCACACTCACTAACTACACAAAATAGACGTTTCTTTTTCCTTCCTTAAATGCCCCTGTAATTAGACCCATAAGGCTGGCAGGACTTACTTTCCCTGTGAAGGCAGTTAAAGTATCTGGAGACTTTCTCCTTTCGTGAAAGAAAGGGGAGAAAGTTGACATGGTTTAATTGCCTGGATGCCAGGCACTTTCTCATAAGTGATAATAAAAAAATATCCCTGGAGAAGGGAATGGCAACCCACTCCAGTATCCTTGCCTGGAGAATCCCATGGATGGAGAAGCCTGGTAGGCTACAGTCCACGGGGTCGCAAAGAGTCGGACATGACTGAGTGAATTTTTACTTTTAATTTTTACTTAGTAACTATGTAACATCCAGCTAAAGACTAGCAGGCAGGTAGTCTTTCTGCCCCCTTCTGATGTCTATGTCAGAAGCTTTCTCTATCTCCTTTATACTTTAATAAAACTTTATTACACACACACACACACACAAAACCCCACCATTCCTAGGCATCGCTATGTGCTAGGAGCTTTGCCTATGTTATGTCTGGAAGTTCTTACCACCTGCCTTTCTTCACAGGCATTGTTGTCCTCATGTGCGAGGTTGAGCAGGTTGAGCCTCAGGGGCCTTGAATGGCTTACCCACGGCCGTGAGCTCAGTAAGGGAATGGTAGTTTGTCAGGTCAGAACGCAGGCTCCAGTTGGCCTGACCCTGTGTGCCTGTTACATCACACCTTTTGTCCTCTCGTCTCAGAAAGCTACAACTCAGTAGTTCCCCAGCCTTTTCTGGCATACACGGCTTACCATCCAGCACACAGCTCAGCTATAGAAGGCAGCTGGGGCATGAACATCCCCTCCCAGCTATGACCCAAAGGGCACTGCCTGCACTCAGTATGCATGGCACTCAAGAGAGCAACAAAATCCTGGGGTGTCTCCCATGCCTTCCTCTGGTGGTCTTAAAGCCCTGGATGAAGGAAGGCACCCGGTGTCCTGACTCCGTGTTCACTGATTGAGGGCCTGCTTTGTGTAGAGCCTTGGAACAAGAGTAGGGGTGATAACCCATAGAGTTCCCCATCAGATGGGAAGGGAGGGGGAAACAGCAGACATGCTTACGGTCATCGGCAGAGAGTGAAGAAGGTGGCGGTGGCGCCGCGCTGATCAGCACTCAGGTTCCAGCTGTTGTCAGGATCCCAGTCAGAGTGGAGAAGCACCGCACTGCAATCCAGGAGTAACACCATCTAAGAAGTGAATCCACGGGATCTGGCTGAGAACCGAGGGGGCCCAGGGTGAGGCCTACAATGACTGAGGGTGTCCCCTGACCCTTAGGGGTGGGATGAAAGGGGCATTGATTGTGGATCAAAGTGAATCAGGTGCTGGGTGAGGGGTCACTGAACCCAGATTTCTTTTCCATTTTGTGTACAAGCATTTAATTCTGCATGTAGCTGAAGATGAGGTTTGATGGCCATGAACGGCCTCACAAGACCAGGACACAGACTGCATTAGCCTGTGTGGCACTGCTTTGTTTTGAGTATCTGTTTATATCTGCCTAGAACCTGAAAGAAGATTCTCTGATTTATAAATCATCTTTTATTTCAGCTGTCCATGCCAAGAGCCTGGTAGCCATCTTGCATCTGCTAGTTGCTCTGTCCCAGTATTTCCGGGCACCAATCCGACTCCCAGACCATGTTTCCATCCAAGTGGTTGTGGTCCAGGTAAGTCAGAAACCCCTACAAACATCAGTGCCCTTAACGGGGTACAGGGGCTGAGCTCCGGGGTGAGCTCGGGCACACTGGGAAGCTTGCTAGGAGGACCAAATGAATGCTGAGTGTGCCTGGGTGCACTGTGTGTTGGGAAGCTTGTCAGTGAGCTTTCTGATGCATGTGGGCTCATCTCCGATAAATGTACAAAGGGTGGAACAGCGTGTGCTTGTGTCCGGGACAGCCTTATGTGGGGCGTGCACCTGGGGTTTACATGCTTTTGTGAGGAAGGCGCCTGGGTGTTATATATTTGAGGGTGGGTGCTGTATATATTTGTGAGGTCTGTGTAGTAGGATTAGGAGAACACATTCCTATGTGTGTATGTATATGTCCTACAAGCCATGGAGAGTCATTTTTTGGTTAAACAACCAATGCACAGTTATTGAGAAGAGGCAGGTATTTGTGCATGTGAGGGCACGTGTGCATGTGTACACATGTGTATTTGAGAGAGACCCTGACAGGCCGTGCCCATGTTGAGGGCACTACCACTTTTCACCTGCCCAGAGAAGCGCAGCTGGGGTATCAAGTCATCTTGTGCAGATTATTATGTGGAATTTCCATTCACACATGGCTCTGTCCTTTCCACAATGAGGGGATGCTCTCTCCCCATGACTATCTCATTCTGCTCCTAACCCCATTAGATACTCAAATTCAATTTTATTTTCCAACTTTATGCTGTTGAGCAAAAGGTCGTCATTTTGTTGGCTTCTGTTCTTTTCCAAATAAACATGCTGCAAGGGAGAACATCCCTAATGAACAACTCCCTGGTTATTCAAGGTTATCCAGGGTTCTGTCTGGCGGCTCTGCCATCCCTTGGTGAAGAAGAGCCTGGAGGGCCAGTAGGATTTGCTTGAGAAGCCAGGCCAGGCCAGCTTCCTGGACGAAAGGTCTTTGGGCCAGGCTTTCAAGGATTAGAAGTGAACCGGAGGAAAGGCGGACATGGGGGTGCCACTCAGCTGTGCCCTAATGAAAAAGTATTTTTTCCAATGCCTTCTGGGTACTTAACTTGCCAAACATTAAGGGGATATAATAGGAATATGACACCTTGGCCCTGCTTGCCCAGAGACAGGACTGCCTAAGCAGTGGAGAGGGCTATCAGAGGCCCCTTGTCAATGCAAACGTGTGTGGTTCAGACACTGAGTGCAGCTGACTGAAAGGGACTAATTGGCCTCACTTATTGGGCTCTCAACTGTGTCAAGCATGGCATGAAGGATTTTATGGATATGTGGCCAGCCCAGAGCCTCCTGGTATATGCATCTTCCTAGTGAATCCAGGCCATCTCTATTGTATCATTTTTTTTTTTTTACCAATCAATAAAGTGTGAATCCATTTCATTATATTTTTTAAAACTATGATTCAGGATTTGTGAGGATGAGGGGTGAAACAGTGGTCACTGCAGGCCCGTGTCTCATGCCTTATTTTGAGCTCAGTTATAGGCCATCAGAAGCCTATCACTGGTTTAATTTCTCCTGCAGGCCGTTTCGTTAGCATGAGGGAGAAAGGAGGACGTGTTACGTAAAATGGCATCAAGGCATGTCAGGTTTTATGGGGTGTTTTGCTTTATCAAGTTAAACAGGCACAGAAGCATGACTCAAATGGCTGTAAGATGCTGACTGAACTAGAGGGTTAGTTCTTTAGGGAACAAATAGTGGATCGAAGTGAATCAGGATGCTATGAGGGGCACTGAACCCAGAATTCTTTTCCATTCTATGTACAAGCATTTATTAATTCTGTCTGTTGTTGGAGATGAGGTTTGATGTCTGTGAATGGCCTTATTAGTCCTATGTGAAAATTTTTACATATGTTGAAGCTGAATTTGGAGAAAGTCCTGGTTTATCCTCACTGGATCTTTTTTAAATGGTATTTTACATTTTTTTCTTCCTTTTTTGCTTTGATAGTTCATTCTTCTTAATCTAATCCAGATACAGGCATGGCCTTTATCCAGCTCTACCTTTCCTTCTGTAAAAGGATTTTGTAAGGATGCTAGTTTCTGTGGCTGTTGGGAATGCCAAGAAAAGCTTGTGAAAGTTGGGCAGGAGGGTCAGAAGGTGGGCTTTAGCTAAGAGAATGAAGCTTGGAGGCTCCTTCTTGACATACCTTGGCCTTTGTGGAAGATGGATTTGCTCTGACAACCTCTTGCCATGCCTAGACTATCTTCCAAGTGTCTGGTAACTGATTGAGTAGGGACCTGATGAATGCATCTCTCTCCTCACCTTCATCAGAAGGTCCCCTGAACCCCAGCACTGCTTCATCAGCTCACATGCCCACGTAAACCAGCACTCAGTTGACTAACAGTAGGGGCTTCTCTTGGTCCACTGGCTAAGACTCTGCGCTCCCAAAGCAGGGGACCCAGGTTTGATCCCAGATCAGGGAACTAGATCCTGCATGCTGCAACTAAGACCAGGGGTAGCCAAATAAATTAATTTTTTAAAAATTGACTAACAGCCGCCTCTGTCTCTCCGAACAGCATTCTGATCGTCCCTGTGCTCCCCGGACTCTGCCTTTTTTTGCTGGGGCCATTCCTCCCACTAGAGTGGTCTCTCATCTGTGTCCAGCCCAATCCTAGGCTGACCCTGCCAGCTGAAAGCACTTGTTCTGGTCCTGCTCTCAGCACTTCCTCTCTGCAGGGGGCGACCATGTTATTGCTTATCCACCACACATTTGAGAGGGAAAGAAGATCCTATTCTAATAATTGAGCTGGGTCCTAAGGCATAAACCAGGGGCTTGTTTGAGGAAAACCTTCTTGCTTACCTGTTCATCTACCCCATTTTATTCTTAAGTTCCTCGAGGTCCGAAACTGTCATAAGTCCAACAGAGGGGCTTGTACGGAGAAGACTCTGATTACTGAAATGGAGAAGAAAGAGGATGAGTTGATGGGAGGGGGTAGACAGATGATGGGCAGATGGATGAGTGGATGGACTTACAAAGTGCTTACCCTTTTCTCAGAGCATAAGCTAGTTACCTAAGGACTGTACTACTTACTTAAAAGCTCCCCTAGTTAAACACTTTTTAAAAACTCTCCTCCTGATTTCTCCAAGTTGGCCTCAGTTCCTCCACCCAAACCCACCCCCCCTTCCCCCTCTTCCCCCCGCCCCCCAGTTAAATGTGTTTCTCGGCTTCCCACTGTGGCCCCAGTCGGAGGGCAGACACACCCTGGCCTTCATTTCCATTTGGTTTACTGTGGATTTCTCCAGGAGGCAGTGTGCTTCCAGCAGAAGGTCTTCCAATAAAGAAAGAAAAGAGTCACCATCCAAGAAACAGCCGACTTGTTTGGAATAAACACTAATTGCACTTAAGTATAAATGGTACAGTCCAGTCCCAGGAAGCCAGGGGCCTTGTTTCACTTCTAGCGGTATCTCATCGCTGGATTCATTTCTTAAATGCCAGTAACTTTCTCAGTATCAGGAATGTTAATCAGTTTTTTGTATTTTTCTAAAGCATATTTTTCTCTCCTCCTCCCCAACCCTCTCCCCACCCCACCCCCGTTTTCAGAAACGAGAAGGAATCCTCCAGTCTCGGCAAATCCAAGAGGAAATAACTGGTAACACAGAGTATGTCAACACCATTGTTGCCAGCGATTCTGTAATGGAACACAGATGTTTCTCCGAAATTCATCCATTTGCTGATATTTAGTTTTCATTTATTGGGATTGCAAGAGGGATTAGACTTCAGCCAATGATTATAGTTTAGCCTTTTCCGTGCATTCAAAACATGCCTCTCAATGCTTAAGGTACAAACTTGGGTGGGGAAGTGGGGAGAGGGAATTAGCCGTGATTGAAAAATTCTAATTTTGTGGCACTCCAGGAAAAAGTGTGCCCAAAAAAGCCAACCAGCATGAAATCGTCATGCCATAAACATGGGATTGAATTTAAATTGTTAACCTTCAAAAGGACGTTTTTCTTCCTTTTCTGAATCTGATGTATATGGTCACGTGCCATGACCCAGAAAGTCCCTCTCTACCTTACAGTGGTGGATTTTTTTTTTTTTAATTTACATTCACAGAAACTGGAATATCCGAATATGTAAGAGGCTTGTCATAAGAAAGATAAGTTTTGTTCTCAAGCACAAAGAGTGGGATGGTGTGTGGGGGTCTGAGATCGGTGGGCAGGCCTGAGCCCTGGCCACACGCAAGACCAGGCAAAATTTATTTGTATCTTCTCCTGCTCCTCCAACTTTCCTCTATAATCCTTCGAACAAGAAGAGCCAGTGGAAAGGGCAGCAGCACATGAAGCAATGATTACACCCCCTAAAACCTCACCACCCAAGGATGGAGGAGAAAGCCATCCTTGGTTTACTTGACTTGAACACTGAGTTCATTATTCTTCCTAGTACACTACCTGCAAGCCATTGCTTAATAGGTGATAGATATACAGTTAGAATAAACATAATAAGAATTGAGAAAAAAGATGTATTTAGCATTTAGTATATACTAGAAATTATACTGAAATATTTGTATATATTAACTCATGTAATGCTCAGAACATCTGATTGAGTTGTTTACCATGTTATCTTCATTTTAAGGGTAAGCAACTTGGAGCCCAGAGAGGTTTGGTAACTTGCCCAAGGTCACACAGCAAGGAAACGGCTCTGTAAGACTTAAACCTAAGTGGTCTGTCCCTAATTCTTGTGCTCTTACTACTTTGCTGCATCACTGCTATGAGTATGGTTCCGATTCCTGCCCTCTTTGAGAAAACCTATGCTAGGTCAATGGCAGGTGCGCCTTGGTGGGTATCAGAGGATGGACGGGAGAGAGCCAAACCTACCTTCCCAAGCCAATGCCTTCAGCAAACTGGGCAGTGAAATGCCATATTGGGATGGTCCCTGAGCCCTGCTCCTAAAACATCGTTGGGGATCCTGAATTTCTGAGTCCAGTATTTCTCAACTGTAAGCAATAATATGAGTTTATTTAAAGCAAGAAATAAAGCAAGTCCTTTAAGCATCACTTATACCAGGCTTTGTGTGAACACCAGTATATCTGTAAAGCAAAGGGGAAAAAGAAGTGGTAATGTGGTAAAGACCACCCATAGTTGGAGACTCAGTGCAGAATAAGATGCCAAGGAAGGAAGCTTTGGGGGGTCTGCAGCCAAAGGTGAGGAGAGGAGAGTCACACTGTTTTTTCTCTTCTTCCCGCAGGGCTCTATCTGGAAGGCATGGTGAGTTGCGTAAGATTGTCCTCTGGTGCTGGTGACTGCCAGTGGGGTCTAGTTAATTCTGCAGCAGCTAAAGAACAGGCACTCAGCTTGCTTCCTGCCTGTCTGTCTGCGCCAGCCTGGTGACAGGGCTGGCTGGTGGGGAGGGAGGGTCAGCCGCTGGTGGGAAGAGAAGGAACCACGGCTGCAGTCCTCCTGCAGGTCACTAGACCGTCGACACTGCTGGGCTTCTGCATGTGTCCTGGGCGCTCGCAGGGCAGTCTTGCTCTGCGAATATTGTGGAAGTAGAGTAAGTGATGCGCACAGCACAGTCCCCTCTCCCTACTCTGTCCAGCCCTTCTCAAAGCTGCCTCTTTGCTCATCACACCTCCTACCTCTCCCATTTCCCAGAACCTTGGGTTTATTTCTAAGGTCTCTGAATGTCCAAGATCACAATTCCCATTCTCAGATTTAATCATCAAGAGTGGGTGCAAGAGTGGGAGAGGCAGCGCAGGACCACGAGCCTCCCAGGCCTGGGCTCCTCTCGGAGACTCCCCATTCCCAGTAGCAGATCCTTCTCCACTCTTTCTTTCTACTATTTATTTTTTATTTGTTTATTTGGCTGCATCGGGTCTTAATTGCAGCATGCCGGATCATTTAGTTGCAGAGTTCCCTGTTCAGGGATTGAACCCAGGCCGCTTGCATTGGGAGTAGAATCTTAGCCACTAGACCACCAGGGAAGTACCTCCTTCCACTATTTCACCCCTCAGATCAGAGGACCTAGGGGCTGTAGCAAGGAAAATCCCTGCAGGGGGCATGGCTTCACTATTTTCTCTGATTCTATATTCACTGTGGATAATATTTTGAAATATTCTAATCATACTACTAATAAATCAGCAGATACTTCAGAGTTTAAGGACCATGTACTTTCTAGTCTTTCATCCTCATAACCCACCTAGGGGAGCTTCATGTCCAGTGCACATTTTACAGAAGAGAAGGCAAGGCTAAAAGGATTGGAGTGACCGGATCCCCCAGGAGCGGGAGCTCCCCTTCTGTGGGCAGCTCTGTGGCTCCCAGTCTGCCTATCTGCCCTCTACCAGGAAGCCTGTCTGGGTTTTGAAAATTAGGGAGTGAAGTGATTTGATATTTGGATGATATTCTGCTTCCAGAAAGCTTCAGAAACACTTTAGAACCATGACTAAATCATGGTATCAAGGAATACAAAACTGTGAAGAGAAATGGCCAGTTCCAAGCCAGTCTGCCTGCTAGAGCCCCTCCAAACCCAGCCTAAAGAGAGTCGATGTAGAGGGTGGACACACGAGCTCACACACACACAGGGGGAGAGGCCCCCAAGATAAGAGTCAACCCCAAACCTCTGCCCAAGCCGTTTCCCAAGTTTCCAGCACAGTTTATCCCCCAGAGAATTCTCACCTGGAGGTGACCACTGGTCTGTAGAGCCTGGGGCCTGGGGCCTGGGGCGGCACTAGCTCTGGGCTCTATTTGCTTTCTCTTTTTTTCAGAACGTGATGCCTTTGACACCTTGTTCGACCATGCACCAGACAAGCTCAACGTGGTGAAAAAGGTGGGAAAGAGGTGCCTGAGAGGGAGGGCGGGAGGGAGGAAGAGGAGTGAGATGTCAAAAGACATCAGGAAAACCTGCCCCCAGCTTGCAAGCTTTCTGAAACTGGTGTCATGTCCAGATGACCACAAGCACAGGGCTTTCCTGCTTGATGTCTGTTTCACCTGTCTTATTCTTGCTGGATGCCTTATCTAGTTTCTTTCTTCTCCCATTCAGATGACAGCATCTCTGGGAGGTTCTGAGGCTATGGGCCCCTGTCTTCCACCCACACTGAACCCCCAGCCATCCCTGCTCCTCACGCAGACCTCCCTCTGTCTCCCTGGACACAGGCACCCGTACCTAGTGGAGGGGGGACCAGAAGGGACCCGATGTGGTCATTTCTCCTCTGGCCCCTGAGCCTGGGCCCAGGCACCCAGCTGTCATTCTGTCCTCTCACACCCCCTGCTCCTTGCCCAGTCTTGGGCCTGGCTACTTGAGTCATACAGTGCCTGGGACTGCAAATCCTGGGGGCCGCCCTTCTCTGTGGACACAGGAGTTCCACAAGAGCTTCACTGGCTGCGCCCGCCTTGGCTGGGCCTCGTCCTCTGTCCTCACGGTAGAGTCACGGGGCAGCCTCCAGGGCAAGATCTGCATCTCAAGGCCTGGCTTGTGCTTTTCTTCTAGACACTCATCACTTTCGTGAACAAACACCTGAATAAACTGAACCTGGAGGTCACAGAACTGGAAACCCAGGTGGGTGACAACCCCGAGTGCAGGGTCGGGGACAAGACCCCGCAGGACCACCACTGTTCCCAGGGCCCCCCGTTGCCGGGAGGCCTTCCACCCTGACCCTGGAGCTTCTCTGGGGAAGGGAGGGGAATTCTCTTCTACTCAGAGGGGTGAACTGCATGAGATTTCTCTGAATTTTTTCCTATTTTTCATTTTGAAAATCTGCAAAAATATTGTCATGAACCCCTGTGTACTCTTCACCCACATACACCAATTGTTAGCATTTGTCCACATTTAGGGGTTTTTTTTTCCTCTTCCCACCTCTAAATACTTCAGCATACGTCTCTTAAGAACAAGTACATGCTCTTAGAGAATCACAATACAGTAATGACATTCAGGCAGTTTTAACATCAGTGCGGTGTTAACCTATTTTGGTTGAACCGTGTGAAATTGCTGATACTTGACTACTCTTGACATGAGCAGTGTCACATGGTTCAAAGAAACACAGATGTCCTGATATTCTCACCTGATACGTTTAGTCGTCGTGTCTCTTTAGTCTCTTTTTAATAAAGAACAAATCCTCAGCCTGTCTGCCTAACACTGACATTTTTGAAGAATGCGAGCTATATGGTACATAGAATCTGTTTCTCTCTCTCATGATTAGAGGTAGGTTATGCATGTTCAAGAGCAGGACCACTGAGACAATACTGTGTTCTCAGGTATTTTTGTCCATCAGTTCTGTACCTGGGGGTGGTAACTTTGATCACTTGGCTAAGTTGGCATTCTCCCAGATTTCCCTACTGTAAAGCTCCTCCCCTTTATAATTAATAGCTAATCTGTATTTAGCAGATACTTTGAGACTATGTAATGTGTCCCATTTCCCAATCTCCTTTCATTTGCAATTAATTTCTAAGTGTGATTTTCTTTTGAATACATGGGCACCTCCTATATTTTTAAGGGTAATTCCCAGGTCTGTGACTGAGCTCTCCCTGGGTATGTCTTGACTCTGAGGCAGCATCATATATGGGAGATGGGGACACTCTGCAGAAGTAATGATACCTGGAGAGAGCTGGAATGAGCCCTTGGAACTTCCTCTTCACTTTTCATGGGCAGGGAAGGGGGTCTCTGCTGAGCACATGTGGGGTCTGTCTGCAAGTTTCACCACCAAGTCATTAGAACTGCAATCGGGGGTGGGAGCAGGCTAGGTCTATGGCACTCAGAGCTATGAGTAACCCTGATCCTAACCCAACGTCCTCCTTTGAGTTGACAGATTGGATTCTTTCATCCTCAACCCATTCCAGCCACATCCAGAGGAAGACCCAGCTAATCTGTGCCATGGAAGGGCCTTGATTTTGACACAGATGTTGGGGTCTGCTTCTCATGGTCCACCCTGGGGTGGCCTGGAATGAGTCATGCTCAGGCCCTACCCGCCTGACTTGAAGGCCAGATGGATGAACACAGGGAGGAAGCCACTCCTAGGTCAAGTTCATGCTCAGGGTGGTTTGCCCATAACCAAGATTGAGCCACAGCCCCACCAGCTAGTCACCCAGGAGAGCTCAGACTCTGGGCCCAGCCCAGATTCTGGGTAATTCAGTCTAATATTTTAAAAGTTTCCTAAGATGCTTCCAAGAACTTTGACCTCTTGTGAACTCTAGCAACTGTTGTTTATACAAATGTTTGATGGCTCTGCCTCCTTTGAAAGGTTCTAGAATATCAGGTATGCACCTGACCGCTATATCTTCACTCAGGCCATTTATCTTCTAGACCCACAGCACCTACTCCTTTCACGCTCCCCTCATCTCACAGCCCCCACTGTGCCCACAAAGCCTGCCCAGCACACACGTGCCCCCCTCCCTTGAGTGGAAAGCCTGCACCCCCTGCTTGGCTTCAGCGCCTGTTGTTCCTTTGACCAGGTTCTCAGCCAGTCAGGCCTCTGTTGTCCTTGATGGAAGGGACTAGCTCTAAGCCTCCTGCCATGGCCCTGAGCACACGGTTGTGCTTCGTCAGCAAGAGTCAGGACGTTGTGTCCTGACCGCTTTGTTGTTTTCCAGGATAAAAAATAACAATAGCTAATACGTGTTAAGTGTTGCCTACATGCCAAGCAGTGTTCTAGACAACATAAACATATTTACCCTTTCCCTCCTGCTTGCCCTCCCGAGCTAACTCCTGCTCAGCCCTCACGTCTCCATCCAGACAGCACCTTCTCCGGAAGCCTTCCCTGGTGCCTGCCACGGGATGAGTGACCTCTCCCAGTCTCACGCAGGCCAGCATGTTGCCCTCCCTCAGAGCAGCAGCAGCTGCATGTCTGTCCTCCACAGGAGTCTCCCCACTGGACCGTGAGTTCCTCCAGGGCCGGAGCCACACCTGACCCACCTCTGTGCTCCCTGTGCCAGATCAGGGCTTGGTACAGAGTCGGTGCTCAATAAATACTGGACCATTTGAGATCAGGAGCGTGGGCCTGTGTGTGGACCAGCCGGACGTGGGGCAGCAGGTCTTCCCACCTTGGGCCACTGTTCGTCAGTGCCCGCCAGCAGCCTGCCTGAGGACATAGCCTTTGGGGGCTGACCTGGAAGCTGATTGGCCCCTGGATGGGCCGGGGCTGGAGGGCTAGAGGGCCCAGTGCCTTCACCTGGCTCTCTCCTCCAGTTTGCAGATGGGGTGTACCTGGTGCTGCTCATGGGGCTCCTGGAGGGCTACTTCGTGCCCCTCCACAGCTTCTTCCTGACCCCAGACAGCTTTGAACAGAAGGTAAGAGGAGGCCCCAGCCCACATGCCTGACCCATCTTCCCATACTTGTACTGGGACCATCTGGGTAAAGGTGGCGGCTTCCTGTCTCCCCAGGGTCTTCAGTGGTTGGATGAGGGGGGCCGTGGTGACGCACAGCTGAGCTGGGAAGCAGCGACTTACAGGCCCCTGAGCATTCCTCCCCTGCACCCCAGACCCCTGGCCACACTCTCCTGCCGGGGGCCACAGCCCAGCTTCATCCCTCCCCAGAGGTGACAGGGAAGGTGGCTGCAAAGTGGTCGGATGTGAGGCTCCCTCTCAGCCAAGTTCTGATGCCTCTCCTGGGCTGCCACTGCCCGCCTGCTAGACAACAGGCATTTGGCCCCAAGCAGAAACCTTTCTCTGCCTCTTGAATGTCTTTTTTTCCTAAACTTTATTTTTAGATTTATTTTATTTTTGGCCACACAGGGTCTTCCTTGCTGCTCACAGGCTTTCTCTAGTTGCTGGCGAGCTGGGGCTGTTCTTCATGGCGGTGCATGGGCTTCATGCTGTGGTGGCTTCTCTCATTGTGGAGCAGAGGCTCTAGGGCTCACGGGCTCAGTAGTTGCGGCTCGCAAGCCTAGTTGCTCCACCACATGTGGAATCTTCCCAGACCAGGGTTCAAACCGGTGTCCCCTGCATTGGCAGGCAGATTCTTAACCACTGCGCCACCAGAAAGGTCCTTTTGAACATGTCTTACTGTCTGATTCTTTCAACTGTGAGCACAGATGTTCCTGAGTTTACAGTCCTGGCAGTGACTCAGGAACACAGTAGGACACGGAGAAGATTTTTAACTCCTCCAGGAGTGCTTCACCAACAGAGGCTAGGCCTCGTCCACACTCCGTGTGGCAAGCCCACTTTGGCCACCTTGTTTCTGCTTCAAAAGCCAGCCTCAGTTTAGCTCAGCCCCTGCCCCTCTGGCTACAGTGCTCGTTCTTCCACTTTCCAGGGGCAGGTCCCAGGGAGCCTCAAGGGGCCAGGAATGAATGTGCAGCGCCTCACACACTTCATTTCTCTTTCCAGGTCTTGAATGTCTCCTTTGCCTTTGAGCTCATGCAAGACGGAGGATTGGAAAAGCCAAAACCACGGCCAGAAGGTACTTTGCTCTTCCCTGGGTTCGTGGCAAGAGGCAAGACCTTCCCCTGCACACAGGCTTTCACGGCAGAGAGCATGATTCGTGTTTGATACCAGAGGGAAGACTGTCTTCTCTGAAACCTTCTTTGCGGTTGCAAGGGAAGGTGGGACAGGGTGCAGCTGCTCAGTTCTGGGGATCCTTGGTGAGCTGCAGATTGCACAGCCATGGGGGAAAAAAAAAGGAACCTGAAATCCCACGTGTGGGATCATCAGTATAAGGGCCCATGCAGACATGATGCAGAGCAGAGGTGCTGCTGCAGAACTGTCCTGGCCTGATTTCCAGGTTCTTCTGTCCCTGGACAGGGTGCTGACCTGCCTGAGAGCTATCTCCCAGGTAGGCAAGGGGAAGATGCAGAGGTCATCACAGGCGCTCTGCTCTGAGCATAATTACCTTTTCTGCGCTCTGCCAGCTCCAACTCTGCCTAAGGACAAGGCTTGATTTGTCAGGTTTGCGTTGCAAAGGTTAAGGCTGAAAAAATGCAAAAAGCAGCAAAATGCTCCAGCAGCGCTCCCTTGCTTGTGCTTAATTAAAGCAATGTGCGCATTTGTGCATGTCAGAGGAGATGGTGGGAGTTGGGCTCAACTGGAAGGATCAGATAAGGCTTTTGTATTTTTTTTCTTTTATACTGGAGTATACAATGTTGTGTCGGTTTTAAGTGTACAGCAAATTGATTCAGTAATACACATAATGGATCTATTCTTTTTTAAAATTCTTGTCTCACTTAGGTTATTATAGAGTATTGAACAAAGTTCCCTGTGCTATATCATAGGTCCTTGTTGCTTATCTATTTTAAATATAACAGTGTGTACATGTCAGTCCCAAACTCCCAATCTATCCCTTCCCCTCTGGTAAACATAAGTTCCCTAAGTCTGTGAGTCTCTCTCTGTTCTGTGGTAAGTTCACTAGGATCATTTTTTCAGACTCTGCGTATAAGCGATATCATATTGTCTTCGTCCGGTTTACTTCACCTGGTATGACAGTCTGTAGGTCCATCCACGCCGCTGCAAATGGCATAATTGCATTCTTTTTAAAGGCGGAATAATATTTGTTGTATATATGTACCACGTCTTCATCCATTCATCTGTCATGGACATTTAGGTTGCCTCCATGTTCCAGATATTGTAAACAGTGCTACAGTGAACATTGGAGTGCATGTATCCTTTCAAACCATGTTTTTCTCCAGATGTATGCACAAGAGTAGGATCGTTGGATCATATGGGAGCACTGTTTTTAGTTTTTTAAGGAATCTCCACACTGTTCTCCATAGTGGCTGTATCCATTTACCTTCCCACCAATAGTGTAGAAGTCCCCTATCCCCGCACCCTCTCCAGATTTTGTTTGTAGACACTTTGACGATGGCCATTCTGACTGGTGTGAAGTGCGATCTTATTGTAGTTTTGATTTTCCTTTCTCTGATAATTAGCAACGTTGAACACCTGTTCATGTGCCTCTTGGCCATCTATATGTCTTCTTTGGAGAAATGTCTATTTAGGCCTGCCAATTTTTGGGGGGGTATTGTTTGTTTTTATATTGAGCCACATGAGCTACTTGTAAATTTTGACGATTAATCCCTTGTTGGTAGCATTGTTTGCAAATACTTCTCCCATTTTGTGGGTTGTCTTTTCATTTTATACATAGTTCCATTGTTGTGCAAAAGCTTTTGAGTTTAATTAGTTTAGCTGACAATGGTGAAGCAAGTCTTGGAGGGATTTGATGCCAAGGCAGAGAGTTTGGACTTGATTCCATAATAGTAGGAGTCATGGAAGGTTCTTGAGCAGGTGGGTGGTGTGATCAGAGCTCTATTCCAGAGAGATGACTTGGAAGGCAGTGTGAAGAACAGATAGTTAAGTGTGGGACACCATCAGCAGCACTGGGGAACCTAAGAGGAAAAACAAGCTTGAGAGGGGACGTAAGCGTCAGCTTTGGAAACCTTGAGGTTTTGACCAAAGAGAATTGGAGTTCAGGCCAAAGACCAGGGCTGTGGTTATATCATTGCAAGTCTTCCACTTATACACCAAGCGAGAATGGAACAACAGGAAAGCATGTAAAGAAAAGGGAAGGGCTAGCAAAGGCAATGGCACCCCACTCCAGTACTCTTGCCTGGAAAATCCCATGGACGGAGGAGCCTGGTGGGCTGCAGTCCATGGGGTCACTAAGAGTCAGACACGACTGAGCGACTTCACTTTCACTTTTCACTTTCATGCATTGGAGAAGGAAATGGCAACCCACTCCAGTGTTCTTGCCTGGAGAATCCCAGGGATGGGGGAGCCTGGTGGGCTGCAGTCCATGGGGTCACTAAGAGTCAGACACGACTGAGCGACTTCACTTTCACTTTTCACTTTCATGCATTGGAGAAGGAAATGGCAACCCGCTCTAGTATTCTTGCCTGGAGTATCCCAGGGATGGAGGAGCCTGGTGGGCTGCCGTCTATGGGGTCGCACAGAGTCGGCCACGCCTGAAGCGACTTAGCAGCAGCAGCGACAGTATCTTGTGGGAATGCCTTTACTCATGAGGCTGGAGGACAAAGCAAGAAAACCAGAGGAAAGAGGTCGATTGTGAACACATTAGTTGGTCCCTGTCTCATGACGCTTTCCAGACCTCAGTAACTATCAGCTGGCCAGCAAAAGCCAGTTTCTTAGTCCTATTTATCACCTTGTTTTGAGCACCTGGTTGCTGCCAGAGGTGAAGTTGTAGCAATGCTGTTGTCCCTTTTGAGGCTTTCTCCCTGCAAGGCCACTCGAGCCATTCTAATGCCTTGAAAAGTGGGCTCTAAGCGTCCTGTGGCCAGCTGTTAAAAGCACCCTGCTTCTGGGTATGGGAAATGTAGCAGGAAGAGTTCTGGCCAGCATTTCAGCTGCATCTTCTTGATCTGCTTAATGTGAAACTTCCTGGTTACAGATTGGAAGTTCTCCTTCTGACACCAGTTTTCAAGCATTTATACCCTTTAACACAGTTTTTCCAATATCAATTAATCTATAGGGATATTTCAGCATATAGATGACATTTCTTATGTAATTATTGAACTGCTTAATATGAAATTTCCTGAGCAATGTGAATGGAAAAACACGTCTGTTTTATTTGCTATTATACTGGGCACTATGCCCATGCTGAGAATTTCCAGTGCATAAAGTAGAAGTGAAATGGAATTCTGTGAGACTGTACTTTGTGAGACGTGTACCCCAGCATTCTCTCTTGTTTCTTTGCTTCTACCTGGGAAGTGAAATTTGGTAGTAAATGCTGTAGACTTTTCAAAAAGTGCTAATCTAGGTAGTTCTTTGAGGGTGTTTCAACATCAAACTGGCTGTAGTAGAGGCATTTTTTTATGGCAGATATTTTTAAGGTCAGGAAAATGCTTCCTCTGCCATGCTGTTTGACACTCAAAGCTCTGTTATACCTGGAAATCCCCTGGAAACTTTGGGTTTCCATCTCAGATGACTGTTGCTACTCACGCTTCATAATCTTTTAGTGCCCCAGTTGCTGCTCAGTCATGTCTGACTCTCTGCAACCCCATGGACTGCAGCACTCCAGGCCTCCCTGACCTTCACCATCTCCTGGAGCTTGCTGAAATGTATGTCCATCGAGTCAATAATGCCATCGAACCATCTCATCCTCTGTCATCTCCTCCTCCTCCAGCCTTCAATCTTTCCCAGCATCAAGGTCTTTTCTAATGAATCAGCCCAGTTAGTGTAAATGCAAGCCAAGCTTTAGCATCAAGTTCATGGCCAAAAGAGCAGCTGAAATATCGGCATGAAGGTGGTGGCTTTTTATTTAGGGTGTCATACCATGCCTCTTCAGTTGCACATGACCACTCTGTAATCATTCAAATAGACTCATCTTTGAATATGGTTAAGATACCAGCACTCTAGGCAGAGGGGGACTAGAAGACACTTAGAACCAGATAGGAATGAAGTCTGCACGTAAGACAGCCAGCAGGCAGATGGAATGTCTAAAATATAAGGAGTCTAAGAGCTGGGACCAGGCTACTTCAAACAATGCTGAGAATCCAGGCAGGTTAGTTGTAGATGATCAATACTGTTTGTGGAAGGATTTGGTCAGAGGCTGGAAATATGGGAAATGATTGAACTTCCCTCCCCCATTCCCTTAGGAGATAGTTTACAGACCAGTGGAAAAATTTTGAAGCTCTGATACAAGTGTTAGCAAGGATGTACAGCAACAGAGGCTTGCTCTTTGTCCTTGTGTGCTTGCATGCTAAATCACCTCAGTCGTGTCCAACTCTTTGTGACCCTATAGACTGTAGCTTGCCAGGCTCCTCTGTCCATGGGGTTCTCCAGGCAAGAATACTGGAGTGGGTTGCCATTTCCTTCTCCAGGGGATCTTCCCGACCCAGGGATCAAACTCACATCTCTTATGTCTCCTGCATTGGCAGGCAGGTTCTTTTACCACTAGTGCCACCTGGGAAGTCCCTATTTGTCCTAGGTAATACATTTAAGATTTTATCATAGGGGCTTCCATGGCACAGTGGGTAGGAATCTGACTGCCAATGCAGGGGACGTGGGTTTGATCCTTGATCCAGGAAAATTCCATGTGCTGTGGAGCAACTAAGTCTGTGCGGTCTGGAGCACACAAGCCAGAAGTAGTGAAGCCCATACTCCACAACAAGAGCAGTCACCACGATGAGAAGCCTGAGCACCACAGGTAGAGAGTAGCCTGCATCAACTAAAATAAAAGAGCGCCCACAGCAGCTAAGTCCCAGAGCGGCCAAAAATAAATACAATTATTTTTTTTAAAGATTTATCATACAAATGTAAATGTATGATTCAAAATGTCCACATCCTAATCCCTGGGACCCATTATTACCTTACATACTAAAAGAGACTTTGCAGATGGAAGTTGAGGATCTTCAGCTGGATCCTCATTGGAACCCCCCAGATGATCCAGGATAACCAGAGTGATGCAACATGAGAAAGACTCCACCAGCCATCGCTGACTTTGAAGATGAAAGGAGGCTGTGAGCCAAAGCATGCAGGCAGCCCCTAGAGGGTTAGAAAAAGCAAAACAGATTCTCCCTGAGAATCTCCAAAGGTGAACACAGCCCTGCTGACACCTCGATTTTATCCCAGTGACACCCGTTTTAGATTCTGACCTTTAGAATTGTAAGATGATAAATTTGGATTTTTTTAAGCCACCAGATATATGATAATATGTTAAAGCAACAATAGAAAACTAATATACCCTATGACTAACAGTGCCACTCCTAAGTACACAGGTCCATATACCAGGCCACTAGTCTAAGAATATCCATAATAGACTATACTGGCATATGCATCCCCAGTAAGCAAGCTAAATACATTGAAGTACACTCATACCATGGATTATTGCACAATGGCAACAATAAAAAGGAATGAAGTGAGAAATCATGAGAGAGACTTCTAGTTGCTGAAGCATGAAGAGGTCAGTGATTATCCTCTGCAAAAAAAGCAAGTGTAAAACTGGACAAATGATCAAAAGCAGCCATTTCAAGGCACTGAAAACTCACCAGAAGTAGTCAAGAAATTGAGAAATTTTCTTGAAAGACAACAGAGCAGAGTTAGTTAGTGATACCTCAACAAAACCATAAAATATACATCAATGAAATTGTTTAAAGGATGAATCCTATACACAATTTTGAGTAAAAAAAAAAAAATCACAAAATAATGTGTAGTATAAATCTGTGTATTATGAAGTATAAAAATAGGCAAAACTACAGTTTGATGTTTAAGGTTCATATATTGCTGATGGAACGTAATCTTACATCCTGTGTATCAAGAGTAATCGTGATAAAAGTGGGGATAGTGGCTACCTTTGCAGGGTGACTGCGAACCTGAATGCAGAGAGGAAGGGGGTGCTTCTAGGGTACTGGCAATGTCAACCTTGGACATGAATTGTGGTTACATGAGGGTTTTCATACAACTGTTTAAAACTCTGTGTGTGTGTGTATAGCATGTACTTTTCTGGATGCTTGTCATATTTAAAAAAATTAATGTAAAGCTTATGGCTAAATCACTAGACAGGGTAGCAAATCACTGCCAAAATAACCCATACCAAAGGATGGAAACAGGAGAGCAAGGCAAAGACTGCATATGAGCTCCATCCGTTGGAGATGGGATGGAGGCTGGAACACAAAGGACATCTTAGAGCCTGGGCTCACCCCGAGTAGGGGGCTTGTGACCACCCCATTCATTCTAGCCCCCACCAGTTGGTGGCACTGAGCCACCAGATTTCCTCCCACCTTGGTCAGGGAACTCAAAGATGGAGGTAGGAAGGCATCAGAGAAGGGACCTCAGACTGGGATGAGGGAGGCTGGGGTGGCCTAAGCGGGTCCATGGAGGGCGTGGCCTTGAGTCTGACTGGTCTCTTCCTTGGCCTTGACCAGACAGCTTCTGCTCTGGCTGTCTATCCAGGAGCCCTACCGTCCTGTCTGCTCCCAGACAGGGACTCTGGACCAGCACAAAGAAGAGATCAGAGCAGTACTGACTTGCTATTAATACAATTTATTAGCCCAAGGTTTTAAAGAGGCTGTATTTATATTGCAGGGAGTCATAGATCATTCCCAGGAATCCAAAGCTCCTTTCCTAGCTGAGAGGGCCCACCTACTGGCCTACCAGGAACTACCTGTGTGGCCCTTGGCTTTCTTGCTAAGAACACACAATAAGTAGTGTCTCTGCTTGTAGTCCCCCACTTCACCAGGCCCACCTAGTGGTAATGACCTACAGAAAGAATGAACTCAGATTTCTCAAGGAGCAGGGCTTACGTTATGTGAATGGTACCCCCTGGAGTTGTGCCATGGAGACTTAACAGACTTAAGCACAGACTTAACAGCTATCCGTTAAGCTCTATTACTAGGCAAAGATGGGAAAGTTGAAAGGAAACTACCATTTAGGGAGCCCTTCATATGTTCACAAGGCTTCCCTGGTGGCTCAGACGGTAAAGCATCTGCCTTCAATGCGGGAGACGCAGGTTTGATCCCTGGGTTGGGAAGATCCCCTGAAGAAGGAAATGGCAACCCACTTCAGTACTCTTGCCTGAAAAATCCCATGGACAAAGGAGCCTGGTAAGCTACAGTCCATGGGGTCACAGAGTCAGACATGACTGAGCAACTTCTCTCTCTCTCATATGTTCACAAAACCCAATCTCACCAGTAAGAAAACTGATTCCAAGACATCAAATAGCTTTAAGCAGATCATTAACCCATTGTAGTGAAGATACACTTCAACTTTTAGTGGACATTAAAACAGAGGAGATGTATCAATATGACAGAGTAGAAGGATGCAGAGCGCACCTCCTTCATGAGCACATCAAAAATATATCTACATGTGGAATAATTTTCACTGAAAACTAACTGGAGACTGGCAGAAAGACTCTTGTACAACCAACGCTATGTAAAAGACCTGCACAGAATTGAGTAGGAAAGGAAGGGCAGCGATCAGAGACCTCTGATCCTGGGAGGGGACACAGATGAGGAGGGGGATCACATGGACAGAGATCCTCCCTGGGGAGGGGGCAGTCTAAGCCACATATTGGGCACCCTGGCCCTGGAATCTGACACCAGGTGGATGAGTCCCCTTAGGTTTGAAAATCAGTAGGACAAATAGGAGGGCTATATGAAACCTAGACTCTTCTCATGAGGAGCACGCTTGCTAGCTCTCAAAACAAGGCAGAGGAAGCCAATTGAAACAGCAGGGGACCCTGGCTGGTTTGCCGTAACTGCCCCAGCCTGAGCTGAGCACTACTCCAGCCCCACTTGCTCCATGGGGCTGCTGCAGCCGAGGGGAATGCTCAGTTCTGAGGGATGGAGCTGGTTTGGACATGGAACAGCCTCTGAAAGGGGCAGGGGAAACTTCTACTGGTGCTTATGGAGACAGCACATCAGAAGCGGTCTAAGACCCTAACTAGGGCTGGGACTGCCACAGCCCACACACAGACCGCCTCTGTGACCCAGTCCAGCCCAATCCTGCTCTGCTCTAGGGAGATGGTGATGGGAGGGGGAGATCACACACTTATGGGGAACAGAGCCAGTTCAGATCCTACATTAGAGCTTCTGCTTCAGCAACTTGAGACCGGACCTCTCTCCCAGTAGGGTGATATCAGCCACTGAGCAAAGCAGACGGCCCAGCTCACACCTAGCTCTACATGTAGCCCCTCCATCTCCAACCCCACCTCCTACCAACATGACACCTGCCAGAACACCGTGGGGAAAGATGTGACCCATGCTTATGTCAGATCCAGCTCTCCCACCAAAGCCACTGGACACATGCAGACTGTATAGAGTCACTTCCACACAAGGACATCCATGGAGTCAGTAACTGTTTCACCTAATCTCATAGGGACAGAGCAAGTTAATCAAGATGACAAGATACAGGAATTTATTTCAATTGAAAGAACAAGAGAAAACCCTGGAAAAGAAACAATGAAGTGGAAGTAATTTACTTGGTAAAGAGTTCAAAGCGTTAGTAATAAGAATGCAAACTGTATTCGGGAAAAGAATAGATTAATACAGTGAGATTTTAATAAGGAACTAAAATATAAAAAAAGAACCCATCAGAAAGGGTGTGGAGAGAGGGAACCCTCATACATTGTTGGTAGGAATGTAAATTGGAACAGCCACTGTGGATTACAGTATGGAGGTTCCTTAAAAAACTAAAAACAGAACTACCATATGATCCTGCCGGAGAAGGCAATGGCACCCCACTCCAGTACTCTTGCCTGGAAAATCCGATGGACGGAAGAGCCTGGTAGGCTGCAGTCCATGGGGTCACTAAGAGTCGGACACGACTGAGCGACTTCACTTTCACTTTTCACTTTCATGCATTGGAGAAGGAAATGGCAACCCACTCCAGTGTCCTTGCCTGGAGAATCCCAGGGACGGGGGAGCCTGGTGGGCTGCCGTCTATGGGGTCGCACAGAGTCGAACACGACTGAAGCGACTTAGCAGCAGCAGCAGCATGATCCTGCAGTCCCACTCCTGTGCATATATCTGGAGAAAACCATAATTGAGAAAGATACATACACCCTTATATTCATTGCAGCATAATATACAATAGCCAGGACACGGAAGCAACCTAAATGTCCATCAACAGAGGAATGGATAAAGAAGACATAGCACATATATACATGGAATATTATTCAGCCATAAAAAAACAGTGAAATTATGTCACTTGCACTAAAACTCGTGGACCTAGAGATTGTCTGCTGAGTGAAGTAAGAGAAAAACATCATACAATATAACTTATATGTGGAATCTAAAAAATGTTACAAATGAACCTATTTACAACCCAGAAATAGTCACAGATGTAGAAAACAAATTTATGGTTATGGTAGGGGGGAGGAAGGGGTGGAGACATAAATTGGGAAACTGGGATTATACATGTATAATCTTAATTATTATATTATATACACACTAACTATATAAAAGAGATAACGAATAAGGACCTACTGTATAAAACGGGGAATTCTACTCAATACCCTATATAGTGACCTACATGGGAAAAGAAGTTTTAAAAGAGTGGATATATGTATATGTTGAACGGTTCTATGAAGACCTACAGGACCTTCTAGAACTAACACCAAAAAAAAGATGTCTTTTTCATCAAACGGGACTGGAATGCAAAAGTAGAAAGTCAAGCCTGGAGTAACAGGCCAGTTTGGCCTTGGAGTACAAAATGAAGCAGGGCAAAGGCTAACGGAGTTTTGCCAAAAGAATGCACTGGTCATAGCAAACACCCTCTTCCAACAACTCAAAAGAGTACTCTGCACATGGACATCATCAGATGGTCAAGACCAAATTCAGGTTGATGGTGTTTTTTGCGGCCAAAGATGGAAAGACGCTATACAGTCAGCAAAAACAAGACCAGGAGCTGACTATGGCTCAGATCATGAACTCCTTATTGCAAAATTCAGCCTTAATTTAAGAAAGTAGGCCATTAAGATATGACCTAAATCAAATCCCTTTTATGATTATACAGTGGAACTGACAGATAGATTCAAGGGATTAGACCTGATAGAGTGCCTGGAGAACTATGGATGGAGGTTCATAACATTGTACAGGAGGCAGTGATCAAAACCATCCCCAAAAAAAGGAAATGCAACAAGGCAAAATAGTTGTCTGAGGAGGCTTTACAAATAGCTGAGAAAAGAAGAGAAATGAGAGGCAAAGGAGATAAGGAAAGATATACTCATCTGAATGCAGAATTGCAAAGAATAGCAAGGAGGGATAAGAAAGTGAACAATGTAAAGAAATAGAGGAAAACAACAGAATCTGAAAAACTAAAGATTTCTTTAAGAAAATTAGAGGTATCAAGGGAACATTTCATGCAAAGGGGCATGATAAAAGACAGAAACAGTATGGACCTAACAGAAGCAGAAGAGATTAAGAAGTGGCAAGAATATATAGAAGAACTGTACAAAAAAGTTGTTAATGACCCATATAACCACAATGGTTTAATCACTCACCTAGAGCCAGATATCTTGGAGTCCAAAGTCAAGTGGGCCTTAGGAAGCATTAGTATGCACAAAGCTAGTGAAGGTGATGGAATTCCAGGTGAATTATTTCAAATCCTAAAAGATGATGCTGTTAAAGTGCTGCACTCAATATACCAGCAAATTTGGAAAATTCAACAGTGGTCACAGGACTGGAAAAGGTCAGTTTTCATTCCAGTCCCAAAGAACAGCAATGCGAAAGAATGTTCAAACTACCACACAATTGCACTTCTTTCACATGCTAGCAAGGTAATGCTCAAAATTCTTGAAGCTAGGCTTCAACAGTATATGAACTGAGAACTTCCACATGTACAAGATGGTTTTAGAAAAAGCAGAAGAACCAGAGATCAAATTGCCAACATCTGTTGGATCACAGAAAAAGCAAGAGAATTACAGAAAAACATCTACTTCAGCTTCATTGACTACACTAAAGCCTTTGACCATGTGGATCACAACAAACTGTGGAAAATTCTTAAAGAGGTGGGAACCAGACCATCTTACCTACCTCCTGAGAAACCTGTATGCAGGTCAAGAAGCAACAGTTAAAACTGGAGGCAGAACAACAGACTGGTTCCAAATCAGGAAAGGAGTACATCAAGGCTGTATATTGTCACCCTGCTTATTTAACTTATACACAGAGTACATCATGAAAAATGCTGGGTTGGATGAATCACAAGCTGGAATCAAGATTGCCGGTAGAAATATCAACAACTTCAGATATGCAGATGATACTACTTTAATGGCAGAAAGTGAAGAGGAACTAAAGAGCCTCTTAATGAAGTTAGAAGAGTGAAAAAGCTGGCCTAAAACTCAACATTCAAAAAACTAAGATCATGGCATCCAGTCCTATCACTTCATGGCAAATAGATAGGGAAAAAGTGGAAACAGTGACAGACTATTTTCTTAGGCTCCAAAATCACTGTGGATGGTGACTGTAGCCACGAAATTAAAAGACATTTGCTCCTTAGAAGAAAAGCAATGACAAACCTAAACAGCATATTAAAAAGCAGAGACATCACTTTGCCAACAAAAGTTCATCTAGTCAAAGCTATGGTTTTTCCAGTAGTTATGTACAGATGTGAGAGTTGGACCATAAAGAAGGCTGAGCTCCAATGAACTGATGCTTTCAAACTGTAGTGTTGAAGAAGATTCTTGAGAGTCCCCTGGACAGCAAGGAGATCAAACCAGTCCATCCTAAAGGAAATCAGTCCTGAATATTCATTGGCAGGACTGATGCTGAAGCTCTAATACTTTGGCACCTGATGCAAAGAGCAGATTCATTGGAAAAGACCCTGATTCTGGAAAAAAATTGAGGGCAAGAGGAGAAGGGGCTGATGAGATGGTTGGATGGCATCATTGACTCAATGGACATGAGTTTGATTTAATCTCCGGAAGATAGTGAAGGATAGGCAAGCCTGGCGTGCTGCCACTCATGAGATCACAAAGAGTTGTACACAACTGAGCAGCAGAACAACAGCAATATGTATACTTATAACTGATTCACTGCTGCTGCTGCTAAGTCACGTCAGTTGTGTCCGACTCTATGTGACCCCATAGATGGCAGCCCACCAGGCTCCCTCGTCCCTGGGATTCTCAGGCAAGAACACTGGAGTGGGTTGCCATTTCCTTCTCCAATGCATGAAAGTGAAAAGTGAAAGTGAAAGTGAAGTCGCTCAGTCGTGTCTGACTCTCAGCGACCCCATGGACCGCAGCCCACCAGGCTCCTCCGTCCATGGGAGTTTCCAGGCAAGAGTACTGGAGTGGGTCGCCAGTGCCTTCTCCGTAACTGATTCACTAGAGACAATTATATGCAAACAAATTTGACAACCTAAAAGAAATGGACAAGTTTCTAGAAATATAAAGCCCACAAAAATTGAATCAAAAAGACAGTTTGAACTGACCTATCACTCGAGATGAAATTTTTGTTGTTGTTTAGTTGCTAAGTCATGTCCTACTCTTTTGTGATGCCATGGACTATAGCCCACCAGGCTCCTATGTCCATGAGATTTGCCAGGCAAGAATACAGGAGTGGGTTCCCATTGCCTTCTCCAGAATATCTTCCCGGCCCAGGGATCAAACCTGTGTCTTCCACACTGGCAGGTGGATTCTTTACCACTGAGCCACCCGGGAAATCCAGAGATGAAACAGAATCTATCAATTTAAAACTCCGTACAAATAAAAGTCCAGGACCAGGTGGCCTCACAGGCAATTCTACCAAACAAAGGAGAACTTATACCAATCCTTCTCAAACTCCTCCAAAAAACTGAAGAGGGGAAAACACTCCCAAAGACATTCTCTGAAGCCACCATCACCCTGATACCAATACCAGATAAAGATACTACCAAAAAAGAAAACCACAGGCTTATATCTTTGATGAACAGGGATGTAAAAATTCTCATCAAAACATTAGCAAACTGAATGCAACAGCACATGAAAAAGATCACAGACCACAACCAAGGGGATTCATTCCAAGTACACAAGGATGCTTCAGTGTATGCAAATCAGTCAATGTGATACACCACATACAAAAGAAAAGACAAAAACCACATGATCATCTCAATAGATGCCAAAGAAGCATATGATAATATTCAACATCCATTCATGTTAAAAACTCCCACCAATGTGGGTATAGAGGGATCACATCTCAACATAATAAAAGCTATTCATGACAAATCTATAGCCGATATAATACTCAATAATGAAAAGCTAAAAGTCTTCCTGCTAAAATCTGGAACAAGGACATACACTTTCACCTCTTTTAATCAACATAGTATTGGAAGTCCTACCAACCACAGCAATCAGATGAGAAAAAGAAATAAAGTTATCCAAATGGGAAGGAAGAGGTAAAATTGTCATTACATGCAGATGTCACGATTCTATATATATAGAAAACCCTAAAGACTACATACAAAAACTACTAGAACTGACAAACAAATTCAGCAAGGTAGCAGGATATTAGATTAACGTACAAAAATCGATTGGATTTATTTACACTAACAATGAAATATCAGAAAGGGAATGTAAAAAACAGTACCAGACTTTCATGGTGGCCCAGTGGTTGGGAATCCACCTGCCAATGCAAAGGACACAGGCTCGATCCCTAGTTCAGGAAGAGTCCACATGCCATAGGGCAGCTGAGCCCATGTGAAACAACTACTGAAGCCCGAGAGCCCTAGAGCCCATGCTGCACAACGAGAGAAGCCCACACCCTAAGAAGCCCACGCACCGCGACTAGAGAGTAGCCCTGCTCGCCACGAGCACAGAAAGCCCGCACACAACAGTGAAGATCAGCACAGCCAAAAACAAATAAATACAATTTAAGATAAATATTCTAGAAGCAGCAGCCATGGCGGATGCATGTTGATGTATGGCAAAACCAATACAATATTGTAAAAAAAATAATAATAATTAAGAAAAAATAAAAATAAAAAATACCTTTCAAAGTTGAATTCCCAAAAAAGAAATACTAGAAATAAACCTGACAAAAGAACTGGAAGACTTATACACTAACTATAAAACATTAATAAAGGAAATTGAAGATGATTCAAAGAAGTGGAGAGATATCCCATGCCTTTGGATTGGAAGAATTTATATTGTTAAAATGGCCATACAACCCAAGTGTGTGTGTTTAGTTGCTCGGTCATGACCGACTCTTTGCAACCCCATGGACTGTAGCCCACCAGGCTTCTCTGTCCATAGAATTCTCTAGGCAAGGATACTGGAGTACGTTGCCATTTCCTTCTCCACACAACCCAAAGAAATCTCTAGATTTAATACAGTCCTTTCACTCATGACATATTTCAAAGAACCAGAACAAATAATCCTAAAATGTATAAAGATCCATAATTGCCAAAACAATCCTGAAGAAAAAGAACAAAGCAGAAGGCATAATCCTCCCAGACTTTTGGTTACTACAAAGTTTCAGTAATTGAAGATAGTGTGGTACTGGCACAGAAACAGCCATATGGATCAATGAGACAGAACAGAGAGCCCAGAAATAAACCCAAACACCTCCAGTAACTTTATTTTTGATAAAGGAAGCAAGGATATACAAAGGGAATAAGACAGTCTCTTTAACAAATAGTGTTGGGAAAGTTGAAGGGCTGCATATAACTCAGTGAAGTTAGAACACATCTTCTCACCATACACAAACTCAAAATGGCTTAAAGATTTAAACATAAAACATGACACCATAAAATTCCTAGAGAGATCATAGGCACAACATACTCTGACTTAAATCGTACCAGTGTTTTCTTAGGTCAGTCTCCCAAGGCAATAGAAATAAAAACAAAAATAAACAACTTACAAGCTTTTGCTTAGAAAAGGAAACCATTTTTAAAAAGACAATGTACAAACTGGGAGAAAATATTTGCAAGTGATGTGACTGACAAAGGTGGGTAATTTCCAAAATACACAGCAGCTCATACAGCTCAAGAACAACAACAAAAAACAACGCAATCCAAAAATGGGTAGAAGACCTAAATAGATCTTTCTCCAAAGAAGAAATAAAAATGGTCAAGATACATGGAAAGATGCTCAGTCTTGCTAATGACTAGAGAAATGCAAGTCAAAACTACAATGAGGTACCACTTCACACCAGTCAGAATGGTCATCATTACAAACTCTACTGGGGCTTCCCTGGTGGCTCAGTCAGTGGTCAGGAATCCACCTGCTAATGCAGAAGACACATGTTCAGTCCCTGATCTGGGAAGATCCCATGTGCCACAGAGTGACTAAGTCCACGCACTGCAACTAGTGAGCCTGTGCTCTAGAGCCTGGATCTGCAGCTGCTGAGCCCATGTGCTGCACTGCTGAAGCTTGTGTGCCCAGAGCCTGTGCTCTGCAGCAAGAGGAGCCACCACAGTGAGAAGCCTGTGCACCACGACTAGAGTGGTCCCTGCTCGCCACAACTAGAGAAAAGGCCCGCACAGCAACATACCCACCACAGCCAAAAATAATGAATACATAAGTAAATACAATTATTTTTAAAACTCTACAAATAACAAATGCTGGAGAGTATGTGGAGAAAAGGGAACTCTCCCACACTTTGGTGGGAATGTAAGTTGGTACGGCCCCTGTGGGAAACAGTATGGAGGTTCCTCAGAGAACAAAAAACAGAATTACCATATGACCCAGGAATCTCACTCCTCAGAATATTTCTGGACAAAACTACAATCCAAAAAGATATATGCACAGCAGCACTCTTCATAATAGCCAAGACATGGAAATAACCTAAATGTCCATTGACAGATGAATGAATAAAGAAGAATCCATACATATATTAATACACAATGGAATACTACTCAGCCATAAAAAGGAATGAAATGATTCCCTTGGCAGCAACACAGGCACAACTAGAGATTATCATACTAAGTGAAGTCAGAAAAAAGAAAAATAAATACCATATGTAATCATTTATATGTGGAATCTAAAATATGACACAAATGAATGTATCTACAAAACATAAACAGACTCACAGACAGAGAACAGACTTGTGGTTGCCAAGGTAGAGGGAGTTTGGGAAGAGATGAAGTCGGAGGTTCGAGTTAGCAGAGGTAAGCTATTATATATAGAGTGAATAAAGAACAAGATCCTACTGTATCACACAAAGAACTAATATCATCCTTCTCAACTGTTAAAAAACACTGGAGAGAGGAGAACATTCATAAATTCATTCTACAAGGTCATCATTACCCAGATACCAAAATCAGGCAAAGATACTACAAAAAATAAAAAATTACAGGCCAATATTTTTGATAAATATAAGTAAAAATGCATGACAAAAATATTACCCTAATTCAACAATATAAAAATCACAAAATTAAATGGGACTTATCCCAGGAATGCAAGGATGGTTCAGTATGCCTAAATCAATGTGCTACATCACATTAAAAAAAGGAAGGATACAAATCATATGATCATCTCAGTAGACAAAAAAGGTATTTGACAAAATTCAACATCCATTCATGACAAAAAAAAATTCTCAAAGTTGGTATAGAAGGAACATATCTTGATACAATAAAGGTGATTTAAGATAAGAAAGCCTTTTTAAGTGAACAATGTAAAGAAATGGAGGAAAACAATAGAGCAGGAAAAACTAGAGATCTCTTTAAGAAAATTAGAGATAACAAGGGAACATTTCATGCAAAGATGGGCATGATAAAGGACAGAAACAGTAAGGACCTAACAGAAGCAGAAGAGAGTAAGAAGAGGTGGCAAAAATACACAGAACTGTACAAAAAAGGTCTTAATGGCCTGGATAACCACAGTGGTGTGGTCACTCACCTAGAGCCAGACATCCTGGAGTATGAAGTCAAGTGGGCCTTAGAAAGCATTACTATGAACAAAGCTAGTGGAGGTGATGGAATTCCAGTTGAACTATTTCAAATCCTGAAAGATGATGCTGTGAAAGTGCTGCACTCAATATACCAGCAAATTTGGAAAACTCAGCAGTGGCCACAGGATTGGAAGAGGCTGGCTTTAATTCCAATTGCAAAGAAGGGCAATGCCAAAGAATGTTCAAACTGCTGCACAATTATCCTCTCATTTCACATGCTAGGAAGGTAATGCTCAAAATCCTTCAAACTAGGCTTCAGCAGTATGTGACGGAGAACTTCCACATGTACAACATGGATTTAGAAAAGGCAAAGGAACCAGAGATCAAATTGCCAACATCTGTTGGGTCATAGAAAAAGCAAGAGAATTCCAGAGAAACATCTACTTCTGCTTCATTGACTACGCTAAAGCCTTTGACTGTGTGGATCACAACAAACTGTGGAAAATTCTGAAAGAGATGGGAATACCAGACCACCTTACCTGCTTCCTGAGAAACCTGTATGCAGGTCAAGAAGCCAGTTAGAATCAGACATGGAACAATGGACTGCTTCCAAATTGGGAAAGGAGTATGTCAAGGCTATACATTGTCACCCTGCTTATTTAACTTACATGCAGAGTACATCATGAGAAATGCTGGGCTGGATGAATCACAAGCTGGAATTAAGATTTCCAGGAGAAATATCAATACCCTCATATATACAAATTATACTACCCTCATGACCAAAAGTGAAGAGGAGGAACTAAAGAGCCTCTTGATGGAGGTGAAAGAGGTGAGTGAAAAAGCTGGCCTAAAACTCAGCATTCAAAAAACTAAGATCATGACATCCATTCCCATCACATCATGGAAAATAGATGGGGAAACAATGGAAACAGTGATGGACTTTAATTTCTTGGGCTCCAGAATCACTAGAGACAGTGACTGCAGCCAGGAAATTAATAGATGCTTGCTCCTTGGAAGAAAAACTGTGACAACCATAGACAGCATATAAAAAGCAGAGACATCACTTTGCCAACAAAGGTTCATCTAGTGAAAAGTATAGTTTTTCCAGTAGTTCTGTATGCATGTGAGAGTTGGACCATACAAAAAGCTGAGTGCCAAAGAATTGATGTTTTCGAACTGTGGTGCTAGAGAAGACTGTTGAGAGTTCCCTGGACAACAAGGAGATCACACCAGTCAATGCTAAAGGAAATCAACCCTGAATATTCATTGGAAGGACTTACACTGAAGCTGAAGATCCAATACTTTGGCCACCTGATGAAAAGAGTGGATTCATTGGAAAAGACCTGATGCTGAGAAGGATTGAAGGCAGGAGGAGAAGGGAACGACAGAGGATGAGGTGGCTGGATGGCATCATCGACTCAATGGACATGAGTTTGAGCAAACTCTGGGAGATAGTGAAAGGATAAAAAAGCCTGGCATGCTGCAGTTCATGGGGTTGCAAAGAGTCACACACAACTGAGCAACTGAACAACATGATAAACCCACAGTTAACTCTATACTCAACAGTGAAGAGCTAAAAAGCTTTTTCTCTAAAATCCGGACTAGGACAAGGATGCCCATTTCATCACTTGTAGTTAACACAGTGTTGGAAGTCCTAGCCATAGCAGTCAGAAGAGAGAAATAAAAAGTATCCAACTGGACACGAAGAAAAACTACCAGGGTGACATCTACAAAGTCACCTTTGTAGATGACACGATGCTATATTTTGAAAACCCTAAAGTCTCCACCAAAAAACTACTAGAACTAATAAATGAATTCAGTAAAGTTGTAGGAAGTGAAAGTTCTATAATCTGAAAACCATGAAACACTTACGAAGGAAATTGAAGATGATACAAAGAAATGGAAAGATATTCCATGTTCATGGATTGGAAGAGTTAATAGTTAAGATGTCCATACCACTCAAAGCAATTACAGATTTAACATAATCTCTTCCAAAATACTCATGACATTTTTCACAGAACTAGAAAAAATAATCCTAAAATTTATATGTAACCACAAAACACCCCACATTGCCAAGGTAATCTTGAGAATAAAGAACAAAGCTGGGGGAATCATTTGCTATAACTTTACATTGCAAAGCCACAGTAATAAAAATGACATATACATCAATGGAACAGAATAGAGAGCCCAGAAATAAACCCACACACTTGTGCTCAGTTTATCTACAACAAGGGAGGCAAGAATGTACAATGGAGGAAAGACAGTCTCTTCAATAACTTGTACTGGGAAAACTGGACAGCTACATGTAAAAGAAAGAAATTAGAACATGTGTTCATATTGTATACAAAAATAAACTCAAAGTGGATTAAAGACCTAAATTTACAACCTGAAACCATAAAACTCCTACAGCAGAACACAGGCCAAATATTCTTTGATATTCTTTGACAAATTGTAGCAGATTTTCGTAGATCTCTCTCCTAACAGGAAAGAAACAAAAGCAAAAATAAATAAACGGAACTTAAATTTAAAAGCTTGCATATCAAAAGAAACACTGATAAAATAAAACAAAAAAAAACCTACTGAATGGGAGAAAATATTTTCAAATTGTATTATCAGTAAGTGGTTACTAGAGGATCCCCTGGCAGATCAGCTAGTAAATAATCTGACTGCAATGCAGGAGACTGCCTGCCATGCAGGAGACCTGGGTTCAATCCCTGGGTTGTGAAGATCCCCTGAAGAAGGAAATGGCAACCCACTCCAGTATTCTTGCCTGGAAAATCCATGGACAGATGAGCCTGGCAGGCTACAGTCCATGGGGTTACAAAGTGTCAGTTTAGTCACAACTGAGTGACTAAACCACCATCCAAAGTATGTAAGTAGCTCATACAACTCAACAGAAAAAAGTCAAACTACCTGATTAAAAGATGAGCAGAAGACCTGAACAGACATTTTTAAAAGAAGATATACAGATGGGAAACAAGCACAGAAAATTTTGCTCAGCATCACTAATCTGAGAAATGCAAATCAGAATGACAATGAGATAGCACCTCACACCTCTCAGAATGGCTGTCAGGAAAATATCTGCAAATAGTAAATGCAGTGAGAGGATGAAAAGGGAACCCTCCTACACTGCTGGTAGGAATATAAATTACTGAAGCCACTATGGAAAATAGTATATGTGCTGCTGAAGTAAGCACTTTATTTTGGGGGGCTCCAAAATCACTGCAGATGGTGACTGCAGCCATGAAATTAAAAGATGCTTGCTCCTTGGAAGAAAATCTATGACCAGCCTAGAGAGCATATTAAAAAGCAGAGACATTGCCAACAAAGGTCTGTCTAGTCAAAGCTATGGTTTTTCCAGTAGTCATGTATGAATGTGAGTTGGACTATAAAGAAAGCTGAGCACTGAAGAATTGATGTTTTTGAACTGTGGTGTTGGAGAAGACTCTTTGAGAGTCCCTTGGACAACAAGGAGATCCAACCAGTCAATCCTAAATGAAAGCAGTCCTGAATATTTATTGGAAGGACTGATGCTGAAGCTGAAACTCCAATACTTTGACCACTTGATGCGAAGAACTGACTCCTTGGAAAAGACCTTGATGTTGGGAAAGATTGAAGGCAGGAGGAGAAGGGGATGACAGAGGATGAGATGGTTGGATGACATCACCGACTCAACGGACATGAGTTTGAGCAAGCTTCCGGGGTTGGTGATGGACAGGGAAGCCTGGCGTGCTACAGTCTATGGGGTCGCAAAGAGTCGGATATGACTGAGTGACTGAACTGATGAAAAATAGTATGGAGCTTCCTTAAAAACTAAAAGTTGAACTACAATATGATCTAGCAATTCCACTGCTGGGTATGTAACTAGAAAAGATGAAATCTCTAATTCAAAAAGATACATGTACCTGATGTTCATAGCAGCTCTATTTACAACAGCCAAGATGTAGAAGCAACTCAGGTGCTCCTCAGCAAATCAGTGGATTAAGAAACTGTGACATTCGGCAAGATGGATGGACCTACAGAATATTATGCTTAGTGAAATAAGCTAGATACAGACAGACAAATACTGTATGATCTCCCTTATATGTAGAATCTAAAAAACAAATGAATGAATACAACAAAACAGACTCGCAGATATGAGAACAAACTAGTGGTTACCAGGAGGGGAAGGGAAGGAGGGAGGAACAAGATAGCGGTAGGGGATTCACGGATACAAACGACTATGTATAAAATAAATAAGCAACAAGGGTATACTGTACAGCACAGGAAGATATAGCCATTGTTTTAGTGACTTTAAATGGAGTATATCTATGAAAATGTTGAATCACTGTGTTGTACACCTGAAACGAATGTAGTATTGTAAACCAACTTATTTCAATAAAAGAAGAAATAAAATTAATTAGGTTAAATGGACATTTTGAAGCCTTTTCCCATATTGGCCATTTTCTTTCTCAAGCAACCTTAGAACTCACCTGTCTTTTAAAGAGAAAAACAAATCCTCTTGTCTCCATCCGTGTCTGTCCTTCATCAGGCTCCCAAGTCCCTCCTTTGCGCCCACGCCCACTGCTCATTCTGCTGTGAACACTTTGCCTCCACCTACACATGGCCATGCTCTCTCCCAAGCCACCAGTAGGACCATGTCCCCTGAGACTCTTTCCAGCTCTTACCTTCTTGGGAGCATATGGCTCTACTAGTCATCCCCTCTTTCTAGAATTTTCTTTCTTGGCTTCCAGGACACTGGGCAATTATTCATTCATTTCAGTTCAGTTCAGTCGCTCAGTCATGTCTGACTCTTTGCGACCCCATGAACCGCAGCAACGCCAGGCCTCCCTGTCCATCTCCAACTCCCGGAGTTCACTTAAACTCGTGTCCATCGAGTCGGTGATGCCATCCAACCATCTCATCCTCTGTCGTCCCCTTCTCCCCCTGCCCTCAATCTTTCCCAGCATCAGGGTCTTTTCAATGAGTCAGCTCTTTGCATGAGGCGGCCAAAGAACTGGAGTTTCAGCTTCAGCATCAGTTCATTCATTCATCTCCTACTAATATGTCTGAGGTCTGTGCATGCCAGGTACCAGACCAGGCACTGGAGCAAAACACGATCAATTCTCTGCAGTCACATTGCTCAGAGTCCAGGCAGAGACAGATTTCATCAAATAAGCACACAAATCATTGATTTAGAACTGGAGAGAGTGCTGTGAAGGAAGAGTGTGAGAGTTTTGAGAACATAAGACAGGGTGCCCTCACCAAGACCAGGTGTCAGAAAGACTTCACGAAGGAGGCAGTGCTTTGAGCTGAGGTCTACAAGAGGATCGGGAGTCAGCTACTTGGGAAGAACAATCTAGGTGTTTAACAGTGTGTGCAGAGGCGGAGATAATGGAGGACAGCCTATTGGGAGGTTGTAAAAGAAAGCCAGTGTGGTCAGTACAGAGTGAATGAGCAGAACATGGCATGACATGAGATTGGAGAGGTGGGCTGGAGTCAGCTTTTGCCCTGTGAAACCATGGATGAGGATTTTGGGCTTTAAGTGACATGGCTGTGTGACCATACAAGCTGTGAGCTGCACACCTCCTGTTAATCACTCAGTCATGTCCGACTCTTTGTGACCCTATGGGCTATAGCCCACCAGGCTCCTCTGTCCATAGAATACTGGAGTGGGAAGCCATTCCCTATTCCAGGGGATCTTCCCGACCCAGGGATCGAACCCGGGCCTCTTGCATTATAGGCACATTCTTTACCATCTCAGCCACCAGGGTAGCCTCCTAGGACCAGAGTTATGTTGTTATCTATGGTAACACTGTGCAAATGTGAATAATGTACCGTGGAGTGTGCATCTTGCACAACCATACCCAGACACCAAGTAGTCTAACTGCAGTGAGTACAATGGACAGGAGAGGGCAAGAGGCTTTGAGGAGCCCAGTTAGGAACCAGCGGCAGTGGCCGCAGTGTTACCCTACCCGCCCCTTCACATACTCCCTTGTTGAGCTCACCTTTGCCCCTGTCTGCCTCTCTAGCAGTTCCTCCTTAGGCTAACTCCCTAATCTTTGACTTGAGTGGAATTTAAGGAACACTCAACATCAAGCAGTAAGGGGAGGACAGGAATTAGCCCAGAGGACATGGGACTGTATTTGGCAGAAAGTGATTCAGCCTGACCAGGGCGAGGTAGCAGGTCTCAGCTACGGGTCAGGATCCCAGTTAGAGGCTCAGATCTGTGCAGGAACCAACGCGGAAGCAGAAAGGGGGCTGCGCTCCAGGTCTGGCGGCTGGTCCCTGAGCCCTTGGTCTATTAGCAAGAGAGCTTGGAGCAGAGTCTGAGCCCTGCAGGGTGGAGCAGGATTGGTGTACAACTGAGGCGAGGCCTGGGCAGGAGCAGGCAGGAGGCTTTCCAGGAGTTGAGGGAGCCCTAAGGAGATTCCCGAGCCCTGGGCCCTCGGCTTCTGGCCCAGTTGGTCTTAATTTTTGCGGTGCTGGGACCTGGGCACACCTGACTATGGCAGTAGCCACAGCTGCCTGGGTTCCCAGGCTAAGACCTGGAGCCACTGGAGCCCCCGCCTCCCACTCTGCTGGTCCTGAATGATCCCCATTCCTATTCACCAGGCCACTGCTGGAGCCCTGACCTTGTCCCCAAACCCTTCTCTCACAGCAGCTCAGCCTCCTCTCTCCCACTTTTGAATCCTAGAGCATTTATTATTTTCTATTCTCTGACATCATTTACTTCATCTGACGTTCTGCACAGTTAGGGTTTTTTTTTTTTTTTTTTTCTAATAACTTTTACTATGAAAAATATCACATAGAGAGTGGCACATAAAAGTGTGGGTTAGTGAAATATTCCATGAGCCACCTGTAACTAGCACCCAGTTCAAGGGAAACAGCCACCCCGGCTCCTGAAATTTCCCTCCACTTGCCCTTTTTCGACTTACGTAATCCTCAACCTCAACTCTCCCGCCTTGTATAGTCATTAGGCTTTCACCTTTGTCTTTTTTTAACTTTTCCTTATAATTACCACAGTTTGTAACTCTATATAGGCTTCCCAGGTGGCTCAGTGGGGAAAGAATCCACTTGCAATGCAGGAGATACAAGAGACATGGGTTTGACCCCAGGTCAGGAAGATCCCCTGGAGGAGGGCATAGCAATACCTATTCCAGTATTCTTGCCTGGACAGTTCCATGGACAGAGGAGCCTGGCAGACTACAGTCCATAGGGTCGCAAAGACTTGGACACAACTGAAGCGACAGGGCACACACAAGCATGTAACCCTATAGTAGGCAAAGAGTTCCTTTCTTTACGTTTTCTCTATGCTGGTTCTTCAGGGAAGGCTCTCCAGCAGAGTCATGAGTGCAGAGGGGCCAGAGCAGAGCCTCGTGGGAAGAAGGTGGAGAAGTCAGTGTCAGCAGAGGGTTAGTGAGGCAGCCAGAGAAAGTGACCAATGAAGACAGGAACAGAGAGAGGGGACAGGGGAAGTGAGGGGGGAGGAAATGGTTGCATGAAAGCTCAGGACCCGCAGTGGAATTCTCCTGATAATGGAGTCCAGCTCCCAGTCTCAAACCCGGCCACCTTGCTCTGTCCTTAATCTTTCAGATGACACCTGTCTACCCAGTGTTCCCTGCCAGGTGGGCTCCTATGCCATCTAGGGGCCCGCCCTCCCTTCTTAAAGGAGAGGTGGCTTAGTCCTAAGCCACCGCCTCATCCCCCACTGTAGCCCCAGGCTATCCCCTCCTTTCCACCACTCACAGGTGGCTCTGTGGTGCAGGGTAAAGGCAGAGGGGCCCCCAGACACAGGTGAGACCAGGGACAGAGTCGGGTCAGGTTCCTCGCACCTGAGATGCTGATTCCAGGGCAAAGGCTGCGTGCCCTGGAGCCCGCTGTCTTTCAGTGAGAGGTGCAACACCCACACCCCAGCACCTCTGCCCCTCACTGCCCCCTGCTCTGAAGTCTTGCTGCATAGCCCTCCCATCCTTCAACACCCACCTGCCCCTGGTTGGCTTGTGGGGCTGATCTTCTGTCCTAGCAGGACAGGGAGGTGGCTCTTCAGGAGCACACCCCTCCCCTGGGACCATGCTGGGCACCCATGGTGGGTGGCAGGAGGAAGGGGACAACCAATGCCAATTTGGGCACCACTGAAGCAATGTGTTTTTTGTTTTGTTTCCTATGCAGACATCGTCAACTGTGACCTGAAATCTACCCTGCGAGTGTTATACAACCTCTTCACCAAGTACCGGAACGTGGAGTGAGGGTCAGACTGGACCATCCCCGGAAGCGCCTTATCCTGCTTACTCCTGTCTCCTGCTCTGTGCTCTCCTCCAAGTCCAGCTGCTCTTTTCTCAGAGATAGTGGGAACTGAGATCAGGAAGGAAATGACCTCAATGGGCTGACCTGACCTCCTAGGCTCTGAGGCTGACCCATCCTGGTACCAGGTCCAGATTTCCTTCTGTGTAATCTGGAACCAGCTTAGGCACCACAGCCCATCCACCCACCTACCCACCCTCACAAGATGAAAACAAAGAGTTACCATTTAATGGGTGTAACCTATGGGCTGGGCACCACGCTAAGTGCTCTGACCTACTCCAACTCGTGAATACTCATGACTCCCACTGAAGAAGATGTTATCAGCCCCTTTTACAGATAAGGAAACTGAGGCTCAGAGAGGTTACGTGACTTGGCAGAAGCTGCCATTTGTTTTGCTTCTTTGAAGAACATGTTCGTTAATAACTAGCCCATTATGTTACATTCTCTGTACATCCTGTACTTGCGTTTGCATGTCTGTATACGCGTGCATGTGCACCTGCGCCCTCCAAAAGATAGGACCCCTGATCTCAGCACCAGGCAGGCTAGGTCAGGACTCAGTGGTTCACACTGAAATTGGCAAATCAAATTTAGCCCAATTAATAGTGTGTGTGTGGCAGGAGCCGTATCCCTCAACTCCTTTGTACAAATGAAAATTACTCTTAATTCCTTCAGATTTGTAATAACCCCTTATTCTAGTTTCAGGGTGACATTTGGAAAGGATTCTGTTTGAAATTAATGGAGTGGCACATTTTGCAGCCTTTTTGCCTGATTGCATGTAATGGAAGTGCCCTATATTTTCCTACAAAATAAGTCCTTGATTCATTATCGTTAGGCAAATGTACAATATACCCAGGCACCGCAGAGAGCTGGGCACAGGCCCATGCGAGCAGGGCTTGGGAAGCAGGGCTCTTCAACAGGGACTCTTGAGCTTTAAAGAAAGGAACTCCTTTTTGCCCTCTAATTGATCATTTAGACCATTTCTGGCGAAGTCTACCCACATGCAATTACTGGCTAATTCAGGCAAGCAAAAATGCAAGTTATTTAGACCCAATCTGAGTAGGTTTCCTTGCGTGGGTTACCCGCGGGCTTGTGGTTACATGGATCCCCTCTACATGAACCCAAGTTTGGAATACAGGGCTCAGGTTGTCTTAGCCTGAAGGGCCTGGGATAGGAAAGGGGCTGAAGCGGGGTGACTAGGAGGACAAGAAGCGTGGGGCAGATACTTGCACACTTAGCATACAGGGGGACATCCTCAGACCGAGGGATGTGGCTTGTGGTATTTCACATTTGTACTCTACGTTGACCAAAGCCTTGGGATAGGTAATAACTTGTACTGATATATCTTCATTATAGAATTTTCTGAAGTATGCTAGGTGGACACCGGCCCGTATCCCCACCTCTGGATGTCTGTGCCTACTTTCGTACTACTTGAGGCCCAGTTGCACAAAGCCCCTCTCTGATTTGAGGAATTCATCGTGATCTCTATCTACACCACCCAGAGGGAGGCCTTCCGTCATGTCCAAACATTCCTTCCTGCTTTTCATCAATTCTTACTCTACAGTCTCGCTGCAGTTGCTCAAAACCCATATAATTTCAATATACTACTTATTTCTGGAGAGATTTCACTCTAAAAGTATTATTCAGCATTTAAGATACAAAGAAAATGTACTCTCTTGTGTCAATCTGTGTAAAAGAATACAATCCTTTTTTACATAATTAGTGAAATAATTCATTTGTCATTAAGAAACACTAAATACAGTACTATCTCTGTTTGCTCTTTTTTAAATTCCTGGTAGCGATTCAGCATAAATAATTGCTTTGTCTCCTTGAGCAATACTAAAGCAGATGAAATAAGAGAAATGAACTCATTTAAATGTGCTTTGCTATATGAATTTTGTCTCCATGTTGTGCTTTTTTCTTATATTCAAGCTGCAAATGGACAGTGGACAAGTGACTTATGAAGAGCACTCCTTTTTATATTTTACATATGTACTATATGAAAACACATCAGAACACTTGGAAATTCTTTTAATAGCAGGTCCAATCTGTCAGAAAATGGTGTTTTGAGACCAAGGTCTCTACCTTACTCTGAAATTCCAGGGCTTGGGCCTGCTTTTATAACCCTGCCATCTCATTTAGAGGTTTTTCTTTACATTATGGAACCTTGTGCCTAAAACGTGACTGTTTTTGAAGGGGGGTAAAAGGCATCAGAAAACAAATAAACCAAACGTAACCTTTGTCTCTTTTAAAAGAAAAAAAAAAATCTGAGGCAAAAATCAAGTCTCTGTAGGCTCACTGGATCCTTTTTTCGTCTTTTCTAAATTTAGATTATTTCATATTTTTAATAGTTAATGTGTAAATTGTGCAAAATTCAAAAAGCATGAATGGATATCTAGTGAAAAACCCAGTCTTCCTCCCTCCTTTTTCCCAGCAGACAATACCTGTCTCCAGAGGCAACTATTTTGTTGTTTCTAGTATTTGCTTCCAGATATCCCAACAATATAAAGTATATACATGTCTGTCAACATATATAAGATTATTTTAAGCATAAATAGCATATTATACATACTATCATGCACACTGCTTTTTTTCATTTAATGTTCTATCTTAGAGATTATTTTGTGCTGGGTATTAAAACTCTCATTAAACTGAGAATATGAGTACTTTATAAATCCAGATGCACATCCCTGCTCTGTATGAGCTAGAAAATGAAAGCCCCACCAGAAGGAGGAAATGTTCTAAACAGTCACGACTGGGACCTACTGGAGTGGGGAGTGGGGGTGGGGAGGACATTACCAGAAACATTCCCCTGTGTCCTCAACTGAATTTATTTCTTAAAGGCCTCTTTTGGATCATTATGGTAAATGGTGTACAGTTTGATTAAGCTGGTAGTTATACATATTACTAGGGCTACTAATTTGTAATTGACTCAGAAAATACTAAAAGTTACTGAGTAGCCACAGTATCCTGCTACAAGCCCAGTCACCCATGCAGAGCCCGTCTACTCTATGGGAAGGCTCCAACTTCACATGTGCAGGCACAGAGCTGACATTTCCAAAGTCTGGGAGAAGGACTCTTTATCAGCACATCATCAATGTTGTCTTGAGTTGGTTGCTATTTGCAATTGCTGCTCTTGGTACTTTTTAATTATGAATTACAGTTAGCTTAGCTTTATCATTATCAGTTTATTTTGTTGTGGTTTTCCTGGTTAACCCAACAGAGTACATTGAAGCTTATTTGCATCAACAGTATCCCTGGGCTGTAATTTTCCAATAACTTGACTCTCAGACATGTATACATTGTGGTTCAAATATGAATCATCCATACTCCAGTGCTAGAACAAATGTATACATAATCCACTCCCCCTAAATTATCATTAATTTATTTTTCCAGTGGAAAATGAGACTAGATGGAGTCGGTAAGTCAAGCAGTTTTGCCCTAAGTAGGGGCTGATCAAAAATAATTTCAGATCCACTGCACTTAATTACAACCCCACCTCAAGAACCCTACCTACATACAACATACTAAAGATGCCAAAAGGGTGTGTTCTGAAACTTCCATTAATGCTAATATTGCATGCAATCTCCACCCCCACCCAAACTTCACTTATATCCGTTGGAAAACTTGAGAGTTGCTGCGAATACTGAGAACGAGAAGACTGAATTGAGATGCAATTCCTGGGTGGCTGGTGGACTGATCAGCTTCCTAACACTTGTAGATTCAGGTTCCAGTAACAGACTAGTAATGTAGGAGCTGCTCACTGTTATAACTGCAAAGATTCTGTCTGCACACAGCAAATTTTGACCATCTTTTCCTCTCTCTTTCCTAAAAAATATAAACCCAGGCTAGCTACAAGATTTATTCATGCCCGATGCTTTGCTCTGGTAGTGTTTGCACATGTGTTCATGATGCTAGCCAGGCACCATGAGGGTGCTCAATGGAAGATGCCCAGTCCCCACCCCATGCTCGACAATCTTTTGAGATTTGCAGATTTCCCAGGCAGGAAGCACCGCTGAAGCATCTTTTAAAAGTACATTCTGTAGGATGTTAATAGATGTGAGGTGAAAAATATGTCACCCTTGAGTTGAGAAAACAAGACGCCAAAGAAAATTAAACTCCCTTTCTATGGTTTGGGTTTTACTTTTTGCTTTTTTTTTTCTCATTGGAGCCTGACTCAGTGTTCCCTGCACTAATGAAGATTATGACTCTCTAAGGGGAGACCAGAAGAGGGCATCCCAATCGTGCTTGACCACGGGACCTATTTGGTTCCTGAAGAATTTGCAGGCTGAGTACTCTGTGGAACTCATCCATTCATTTAGCCCTTAGGCCATATGGTCTAGAAGTATGTATTGAGTGTCTACGATGCATTAGGTGAACTGTGACCAGTGGCCATCAAGGCTCATCATAGAGCTTAAAAATAATCACAAATTAAAGGTACTGACAAATTGAGATGACCCCTGTAGAGAAGTACATAAAACTTTGAAGGAGGTCTCATTTAAATTTTGAGGTCAAGAGAGGTCCCTGGCAAAGTAATATTTTAAAGTGACACCTGAGGGAGTTCCCTGGTGATCCAAAGGTTAAGAATCCACCTTACAAAGCAAGGAACACAGGTTGGATCCCTGGCCGGGGAACAAAGATCCCACATGCCAAGAAGCAGCCAAGCCTGTGTACCATAACTACTGAGCCCACGTGCCCCAACTAGAGTCCGTGCATCACAACAAAAGATCCCACGTGATGCAATGAAGATCCGACACAGCCAAATAAAAAAAACATTTTTTTAAAAAGACATTCTAATAAATAAAAATAAAGTGACACCTGAATCACTGAGCTATTCAAGTAAAGAATATTAAGAACAGGATCCCAGCTAGGAGAAGACTCAGTTCCCTAAACAAACTGGTAGGAAGTCAGGATGGCTCGAGTACAGAGTGAGAGGGGAGAAGAGGTGTCAGATAAGAGGATTACAGATTCTATCATAGGAAAAATGGGAAGCAATGTATGTTTTTAAAAAAGCCTTCTGGCCACTGTGTGGGAAAACTTTGGAGAAACCTATGTCAGTAATATGGACTGCCCTTCCCATCTCCTTACCATGGTTGTTGCTGGAGAGCAAAGGGCCCAGGAGAGGAGCTCCAGCTTCTGCCCCGCCCCACGCTAATCTGGTCTCAAGCCTGCATAGGAAGCCTGGGTGTGCTATCCAAAGGCAAGGCCTGCTGGGCGCTCCTAATACTCTACCCTCCTGCGGGGATTGAAGGAGCTCTCAGGCATCCCCATCCTCTCTACATTTGGGTCTTATGAGAAGAGCTAAGGAACCAAAGGGGGCTTCCCAAGTGGTGGGGTGGTAAAGAAACCACCTGCCAATGCAGGAGACCCAAGAGATGCTGTTTCGATCCCTGGATCAGGAAGATCCCCTGGAGCAGGATTTCCAGTATTCTTGCCTGGAAAATTCCATGGACAGAAGAGCCTGGTGGGGTACAGTCCATGGGGTTGCAAATAGTCGGACATGACTGAACACACACACAAGGAAACCAGAAGGCTGGATGAGGCTGCACATGTAAAGCAAAGGAAAGGAGCGCCTACCAGCCAGAAAGCTGTGCCCTGGGGACCAGTGCCTGCAACCTGCTTACCAGAGGACTTATACTGTCTCATCCCTATTCGGGTTCAATGTGGGGAGTGGGAACGCCGTTCTGCAGCCTGGGCACAGGGCAAGGTATAGGGTTCCTGGAAGTGGAGTAATAATTTCATTTTCCCAATTATTATTAATCAGCATGAATTATTATTATCACATAAGGCCTACCAAAAGTGGGTCACTTATGCTGCATAGTTAGGGTCTTGTGAAATATCTTTCATAGGAAAGTAGTATATTATTTTATTTTCAATGGAAGTGAAATACCAGAAATATTAGAAGACACCCCCACTTGGGAGCTCCTTGGTTGGAAACCAGTCCAGTGGGCACCTGCCCCACAAGCATACTTCTCCTTAGCCAGCTCCCTGGCCCAAGCAATCAGGATTCTTGCCTCAACTCCCCTCTGCACACTGTGGGCACTAGCCTTGATGCTGGCATTTAAAAGGGCACTTAGGAATTTCTGAGAAGCCCCAATGATTAAGATAAATGATGTTTTATCAGTGAAATGAACTTTTCATTTCTTGTTATTGATTTTCATGTTTTCACATTTTCAGATGTTGTTTGTTTGCCCTGGGTGGCATTCCAAGACACACAAACGTCATTAAGGCAACCACTTTAAAGAGTGCCCTGTTTTATTGAGGTGGACAGGACAATAGATAAATATTTAATCAGCTACACATTTGCTCAGTCTGGGAGCTAGGATTAGGACTGCACGATGCTCAGGCTCTTATGTGTCTTCCTGGAAACCCTGACAATGGCCTCACCACCTGCCCTTTAGAAACACAGTGTTGCCCATGGCAAACATTTGCCAGTGTTTCTGAAAAGCAGCTCCTGGAAGGCTTTCTTCACTCAAGCTTCAGAGGACATCCAGTCGCTCCTTAATTGCCACAATACTGGAGAATATACTCTCATGGAACAGGAGACATTTGGCTTGAAATAATAGATAATAAGACAGTCCCAGTGAGCATGTGCTAAGCTAGGCACTCAGGCCATGTATGCTGCATCTCCTCCATGCTGTGAGTCTCTAGGTGATGAGTGCACATTGCAGGGAGGGGCACTGATCGCATCCTCCGTTCAGTACCTGAGCCCACACTTCCTGCATCGCCTGCCCTAGTACTGATGAACAAAACACCAAATACCCTGGAACAAGTCCCCAAACTGCACGTGATCAGAATGCGATCAAGTTAGAGGATATTTGTGAAATGCCTGCTCTGGGGTCAGCCCCATTCTAGGCAGAGAATGGGATCAGAGAGTACAGGATCCCTGTCCAGATGGAGTCTTCCATCCTAATGGGGGTGACAAATGCAGCTCATTTGAGATAATTCAGTGATGAGGCAGGACAGATGCCTTTGAGGGTCCCTAGTTAGCTTCTCCCATAAAATACCCTAGCCCCAGCTGCCATGTAATCCTTAGTGGCATTCACCCCCAGGATCAGCAATTTCATCTTCCATACAGATTTGGTGCTTCAAAAAATCCACACAACTCATCCGAAAGCCAAATGGAGACTTAGGAACATTTTTCTAAAGTCTTGCTTTTTGTTGGGAAATCACTTCATTCCACAAATTCCAACTAGCCAGCAAGGAGCCCAAAGTCCAGCCTGATGTTTTAACTGCAAGACGTTTTGACTCTGTCACTGCACCCAAAGCTCTCTCTCCACTCCAAATCACCCTTTGTTCAGCCCCATCGAGAGGCATTGCTGGTCTTAATCCCCAGCACAGAACTGCTGCAAAAATATCAGAGTGAACATTCACCAGCAACTGGTCACTCTTGGGGGCATCTTCACTTGCCATTGGGTGATCCCTGGCTTCTGCACGTCTCCTCTCAACTCATGTGAATTACCTTCATCTCCCCAAACACCTGTTCCTACCTTTTCCACAGGCCACTCTCCCACTTCCTCCCCCTTTAAGTCTTCATCCCTTTCTTCACTAAGAAATCAAAGCTGTATGTGTCATGTTCTTCCCACAACATCAACTTCTCACTGCCTCTCACTTCTTCCCACCTCAATTTCCAGGCTGCCCCTACCTTCACCTGCCTCGTCCAAAACCAGCTCCCTCATCCTCCTACAAACTCAAGCCTCCCTCCTCCAGTATCTTGACTTTTACTCCAAACCATGCCTGTTTCTAGGATGAAAAATACCTGTGTTTGTGTCAGTCCTCCCTGAGATTCCATTTTCCCCCATTCTTTTCCTTAAGATGTTCCCTGAAAGTCTACAGATCCCTACTGATCCCATTTCCTTCCTTTCTTTTTAGAAATTCCTAAAACCTACCACTAGTTTTCAAGAAGCTGGAACTGCTCTCAGTGGTCATCACTCCATCTATCAGGCTAACCCAGCCCTTATTTCCCTGGCTGTGGAGCATCTGACCCTGCTATCCATCACTTCTTTCCAGGAACTCAGCTGCCAAGGTTTCAGAGGCGCTGTGTCCGTCTGCTTCCCTCCCACACTCTGGCTGCTGCTCTGTCTGCTCCCAGGTCCCGTCTTCCTTGCCCCAGCCCCCGATTGTGACTGCCCCCTGGAGGCACCTCCACAGTTCTCTCCTTAGGTCTCTCTGTGGCCGCCACCTGCGCCTGCTCTCCCCCAGCCCCGACGTCTCACCCTGCCAGTTGGGCATTTCCAGCTTTAAAACATCTCCTTTTGAATGGGGTAGCCCACGTCTAACTTGGCACACCCCAAACTGAATTTTTATCCTTCCTACACCTGCTTCTCCTTTAGACATCCCTGTCTGTTGCAGAAGTGGCTTCTTCTTCCCAAGAATCCTCCTCAGATGCGCGTGCTCTGAATTTTCTACTCCCCACGCTGCTTTAGCCAATCAGTTGTTAATAATCTGTTCATGAACCGCCTGTCTTGCACTGATCCCCCTCCTCTTCAGGCACGCAATGATTTCCCTGACTCAGACCCCATCCTCTCTCACTTGGACATTGAAATGACCTCTGAAATAGTTTCCCTTTGGGCTATTCCATCTTGTGCATGTTCCCTGCTTAAACTTCTTGAAACACAGCTCAGATAATCTTACACCTTGTCAAACAAAATGAACAGAGGTGCTTCTTGAGAACTTACAGTACGTACTTTATACAAATCTTCTCACTTAACCCTCTCAACAACCCTGTGAGGTGGGTACTATCATCATCCTTATTTTACAGGAAGAAAAATAAAGGCACGGAGAGGTTTAGTGACTTGACACAGGTCACATGCCTCGCCAGCGACAGAGCTGGGCTCTGAGCCCGGGCAGCCTGGCTCCAAAGCTCGGGTTCTCACCTAGAACTCCAAAAACATTAGTGGCTTCCACTGTCCACACACCAAAATCCCTTTGCCCACTCAATGTCCCCAGAACCTGGTTCTATACCACCTGACCAATCGCTAACTCTTTACATCCAGACAGACCCGTCTGTTGCCAGGGAACCTTAGTTTCCTGCCAGCAGCTGTTCTCCTTGTCCTTGTTTTTAAATGGAATTCCTGCAACAACCAGGCTCTGACCGATAAGGTTGTTCATTCATCGATTTATTCTTTACTCGTTCAATATTTAGACATTACCTATGCCTCCAGACACAGTTCTAGGCAAAGACCACCACAGAGAACAAAGTAGACATGCCTCGTCCCCCTGTGTATACACTCCAGCCCAGCGTGGACCTGGGCTGCATCTCCCGTGCTTCTGCTCAGCCTTGTCCCCCTCCACCTGCTATCCCTGCTACTCCCTCTGTCTCTGGGATCAGAACCCCCTTTGGTTGTGTCATCCGTAACCTGTGCTTTGCCATAGCCAAGGATATTGCCAGGGACAGATGCTCCCTCTTGCGAAAGCTAAGCTTCCAGCCCCTTTCTGCTCAGGAGGCCATGAATCAGTGATGAGTTGCAGCTGTAAAGCAAAGACTTTAAATAAACTCCTGCTGGACTCTGACTATGTGCCAAGCATAGGGTTGGCTCCTGCAGACGTCTCAGCAAACTCTCAGGTAGGAACTACTGTTATCCCTATTTTACAGAAGAGAAAACCGTGTCCACAGAGGTTCACCAGCTGGGACTCAAACCCAGCTCTGACTGAAATCTTTCTTTCCACAATTCCCTGCTGCCTCCATATTCTTATAATCCTGGCCAAGCCAGGCCACACAAGCTAGAAACAGGGATTACGGACTTCCCTGGTGGTGCAGTGGATAAGAATCCTCCTGGCAATGCAGGGGACGCAGTTTCAATCCCTGGTCTGGGAAGATTCCACACCCTGTGAAGCAACTAAGCCCGTGTGTCATAGTCACTGAGCCCACACACTGCAATTACTGAAGCTGCACGCCTAGAGCCTGTGCTCCACAAGAGAAGCCACCGCAATGGAAATCCATGCGCCATGACCAAGAGTAGCCCCCTCTCACTGCAACTACAGAAAGCCTGCTCGCAGCAGTCAAGACTCAGTGCAGCCAAAGATAAATAAAAATCTTTAAAAAAAGAGCAATGTGGGGCTTGACTTTAACTGTGGATCATCTTAAATACTATATTTCCTCTTGATTTCATTTTATGTATTTCATCATTTGATTGGCAAAGGAGGAATGGTGGGGCTTTCCTTAACTGACTATAAGAAACTTTATAATTGGGTGAAGAGAAAGTGAAAGTGTTAGTCACTCAGTCATGTCCGATTCTTTTGCAACCCCATGGACTGTAGCCCCCAGGCTCCTCTGTCCATGGGATTCTCCAGGCAAGAATACTGGAGTGGGTTGCCATTTCCTTCTCCAGGAGATCTTCCCAACCCAGGGATTGAACCTGGGTCTCCTGCATTGCAGGCAGATTCTCTACCCTCTGAGGCATCAGGGAAACCTAGGGTGAGGAGAGGTTTAACAAAACTCCAAAGGTGTTATTTTGATGGTATGTTCTGTCTTTTCTGCCAAATACTTGGTTACTTGGATGCTCTGAGAAGGGGTGCAGGCATAAAAGTCTGAAGGAGTCTCACTTCCATTCCAAAGACATGGCCTGTCATTGCCCTGGAGTAGCAACCAGGGGGGCTGTGCAACTTTGGGCAGAAAGCAGGAGACAGGTTGAGTGCAAGGGATGTGGCTGGAGGGAGAGAAGGGCCTGGGTCTGGGCAGGCTGAGGCTGCTGACAGTGGCTGGGCCCAGGACCAGCAGCCAGACCTGCTGAGGCCCCACAGGTGTGACTCACACAGGTTCCACAGTCCAGGCAGGTATACAGGGAGAAGGACTCCAGCAGGTAGGGCTGAGCCCTGGCAGTAAACAAGGCTTGAGATCACCGAGGGGGCTGCCCAACTAGCCTTCTGAGCGCCACTGGGGAATGGCAATGTAGGGAGGAGTCAAGACAGGAACTTAAGGACTTTCCTGGTGGCTCAGTGATTAAGAATCCACCTGCCAATGCAGGGCACATGTGTTCAATCCCTGGTCTGGTAAGATTCCACGTGTCGCGGAACGACTAAGCCCGTGTACCACAATTACTGAGCCTGCGTGCTGCAACCGCTATGCCTAGAACCTGTGCTCTGCAACAAGAGAAGCCACCACAATGAGAAGCCCCCTCACGGGAACAAAGAGTAGCCACTGTTGGTGGCAACTAGAGGAAGCCCACACGCAGCAATGAAGACCCAGTGCAGCTAAAAATAACTGACTAAATAAAAAAGTTTTAAAAGACAGGAGCATAAGCCTGTGAGGGGGACGAGAGAGCCAGAACAAGACAGCTGCCATCAAAGTGCCCAGGTGCTCTAGCCAGACAGTGGGTCTTGAATAACCCAACGTTTCCAGGGCTGTTGAGCTGCTGTCTGCCTTGAACCCTACCCCCACCCTCTCCAGTCTTCCTTCCCAAACTCCCCAGTCAGGGAGTTGGCTCCTGTGTCTGTGGCTAGGCATATCAGTGGACCCAGGACCCAGTGGTGGGAAACTAAAGAAATGTGATGACAGGCATCCTGGCTCAAAGTCCAGGCCCCGCCCAGACTCCCTGCTCAGACCACGGCTCCACTGGCAGGGTCTGCGTTCAAGTGTGAATGGCTCCGCCGAAAGTCTCTGCTTCCTCCCACCATGATCCAGGATTACTCACGCTGGCCTCCAGATAAATGTAGTTCAAAAAGTTTAAGGTGCTGCATCGATGCATATTTACAAAAACCATGAGATCACACTTCAGAACGGATTTCCAAGAGAAAGCAAGCAAGCCATACACAGCAGCCATCTTCTCCTTCCTTTAGATTTCCCAATGACACAGGGAGTCAACTTACAAAGACCCACAACAAACCCAGGAAAGAGGGTACAACCATTAGGTACAGCTAGAACCCCTGAAAACGTCTATTTAGAGCAAAAGACCTGGGTTCAAGCCCTGGCCTTTGCTAGCTGTGTTTCATCGGGTGAGTCACTTGACCTCTCTGAGGCTCTTTTTCTGTAGAAAGGTGCAAGGGGAGGCGGGGCTTGTCACACAAAGTATTGGGCTTGGTTCTGTTTGCCTGACTTGGAAGGTGCCAGCTTCCCACCTCACCCTCTTCAGGGCTCCCTCCTCAAGCTGTGTTCCAGCTACGATAGTAACCATCCAGGCCGAGCAGGACCACAGTATAACCCAGCGCTTGTAGAGAGGACTGAATGAGTGTGACTGTGGACACTGTGTAGGGCTGAGAATGCCGGGGTAGGTATGAAGTTCTTATTGCTCTCATTCCGACACGTGCAGGACCAGGGCCAGCCAGTAGCAGCCCGCTCACTCTATTTCTCACATTCCTATGGCAGACATGACTAATCGAGCCCGCAGTCTTCCTCCTTAGGCTGACCAGTGATGTCTGCCCTGGAGTGGGAGCAAGGGAGGAAAGGAAAGCTATTTGCCAACGCAATGCTATACAGACTTTACCGCTTGGAAACCAACACAAAGCTCCAATAGGTGCCTGAATGCTAATCGCTGCCCCTGTTTAGGTCAGAAGCCAATAAACTGCCACTGGGAGTAGGGGCAGGAGGCAGAATTCATAAGAGAGTAACTACCAACCAAGCTTGAGAGAAGGAAACATCTGCTAGAAGAGAGTGTCTTGTTCCACAATTGTTCTCTTCTGGAAAAGCCACTATCCCAAGCTCTGAGGGTAGCACCAAGCCACATGGGAGATGAGCCAACAAACCCAGGGGGGGTTAAGTGGCATGGCCAAGATGACCCTCTAGAAGGGGCTAGAACCAGCTTCCGTGCTTTTTACCTTTGGGCAGGCAGCAAGGTTTGCAAACACCCACATATTACCCAACCATCCTTGCAGAGAGAGGCCCACAAACCCTGCAGCCAGAGAGCAGCCTGAAATGTGAGACCTGGCAAGCCCTTGGCCAGGTTCTCAGAGCCTGAGAAGCAACCTCAGTGAAATCCAGAAGGCACTATATCAAGAAGCCGGCAGTTTGGGAACAATCCTGCTAAGTCATAAATGCTTCAAATTCTTCGGCTTTTGCCTTCAGAATTTCTGGCAGCCTTGGGCAGGGGGCAAGTGTTCGCGGACAGACACTGACTCGCCTCGTCTGTTAGGGAAGGCCAAGACAGACTGAGACGGAGAAGCCAGCAGACCAACTCTCCTCTAGAAAAGTCTGCGGGTGGGAAGTGCTTTGCTGTGGATACTCTGGTGCCCACCCAGAACCCCATTAAAACCCAGGCTCCCATGCCCCCACATCCTCTCCCTTCCCCCTACAGCTGCCTCCCAGGCCGCCATCAACCTCAGCCAAGGAGGCGGGTGGTCCAAGTCTACACGCCCTCCCCTGGGGACCCAAGCACTGGTCCACAGTGACACAGAGGCCAGTACCTTGTTTCTGTCCATGCCGTCTCCACGTAACCAGCCCTTCAGAACTCCTGGCGAGAGTTGCAGCCGCCTCACTGTTGAGCTTTCCTCCCCACCCGCTCCTGCTCCCTCTCAGGTGTTGGCCCTGTGATCTGCGCTCCCAGCAGGTGTATCTTGTTCCCCACTCCCCGTCTGCCTGGCACTGGCAGTCCCCCATCTTAGAGTGGGCTTCCCAGGAAGCTGATCTGCAAAGCCTAGAAAGGGGAGGAAGAGTCATGGGGTCTGGGTGCTGAGAGCACTGTGAAATAATCTCATTCAGCCCCACCGCCCCACCGTGGAAACAGCCTGCCAGAGGCCACAGAGTGGACTGTTAGTACAGCTGGCCCCAGACGCTCTGACCCCACTACGGGATGATATGAAAATTGCTTACATGTCCGATGTTGGGCTGCACCCCACAGGCCTGCAAGCCTTGTACTTGTTCAGCCTCAAGACAACTAAACAGTCCAGAGACAGTGACAGAGGCCTCAGTGGTTTCACGGCTAGGGAGACCTTACACGTCTGAAGCAAGGCCAGAGCGACACCCCGCCATGTGCGGTGGGGAAGACACAGCAGAGGTCTTCGCCACCTGGAGGAGAAGGCGGCTACCGCTTACAGGGGAACTGACATCAGGTTGGCGCATCAGCTACCAGGGAAACCAGCGGCAGGAGCATGCCCCTCACAACCCCTCAGGTTAATGAACAGCATGAGGGCAAATGTTTTCCTTTAACAAGCTAGCAGGTGGAGCTGTTACAGCCTAAGGGGCAGGGAGCAAGCGCGTTCGTGTCATCAGGATGGAGGTGAAGCAGGTGTGGGTCAAGCAGGGGAATGTCCAAAGAGCAAGAGGACAGCCATCTTGAGTGGCCTGACCGTACACTTGAATATGTGCTCTGTATATAAGCATTTCCCCTAATCTTCACAGCAGCCCATTAAGGGACATGTCATCAGCTTCATTTTTCACAGATGTTATAAATGAGCTGTCTGCAGCTTAGAGATGGTGGCACCAAATTCCAACCCAGGTCTGCACGACTCCCCAGCCTAGACTCTGGGCGCTAGCCACAGTGCCGCTAGCTCTTGGGTGAGAACAGGTTGTTTATGACATATATGAGACCCACATGGGTTCTGTCTCCTGATGCCTCTGGGTGGGGATGGCATGGGGAGGCCCTCTGTGGGCGAGGCTGAGCTCCAGGCCTCAGCGGGATCCTGACCCGAATGTGGCCCGCGTGTCGAGTCACTCCTTCTGCAGATCAAGTTCCCCCTTACTCCTCAGGGCCACCCTGTGAGGTTGGCCTTCCAGCCCAGGAATGCCAGAACCTGTAGAGTCAGGAGTTAAACCAAATCCCATGCCGCTCCTCAGGGAGGTCCCCAGAGGTGACAGAAATGTGACGCTCATGTTCTACGAACTAGGCTGAGTCAGAATCGTTGCGACATGGCTCGAGGAGGAGGCAGCAGGCTGCAAGTCCAGGATGATGTTCAGTGGGGGAGGGGGAAGGATGAAAGCCCCCTGATACACCTGCCAGGAGAGAGAAGGGGGGACCTACCTCTGCGCAGGCGAGAATGGGAAAGGGGCAGAACACCGCGGGGCAGGCCCACCAGTCCCGAGGGTACCCCTGCATTGCCCCTCTTGTACACACACCCCAACCCTGTGCACCTCAGGCCATGAGGCTCCTACCTGCAAGGTCAGCCTCCTTCAGGCCCTGAGCCCACAGAGGGCACCTCGGTGCCCCAGTGAGGTTATCTTACTCACACTGATGAGCCTAAGAGACTGCAGAGCCGAGCGTTGGCCTCTCGCCATTTTCCAACACCCCTGCATTTCTGCCCCCGTTTCCTTTCCTATCTCGCTTATTTTCCAAAGGAAGTATTGCTGATCATGAGCCCAGCTTTGGCTCCCTTCCCCAGCGGTGAAGGGTAAGGATGTCAGTGTTTGTGCCCCCAAATCTGGCTACTGGTTATGGTCTCCTCAAAGGGATAGAGCTCTTGGCACCAGTGGAGGTGTTGGAGCTGATGATGGAGGTAGTCCTCGGAGGTGACACTGCTATGGCTGCTGAAGCTCACACAAGGTTTAGATGGGCAGACGTGATTCCAATATCCAACATCAGGCAGAGGGAGGAGAAGCTGGCCACCTACCTAGCTAGTGACCAGGAGCTCGACAGACTGGAAGCTTTGGGGAAATCCCTGGAGTTCAGTGCTGAGTCCAGAGCCAGGAAAGGCCTCAAGGGCTGGGCTCTGACGACTAGGCTGAAGGGCTGAACTGCGCCTGGGTCAGTGATGAAAGCCTTGGAGAAGGCGAGGCCAATCAGGGCATGGTGTCTCGGCCCAGAAGAGCCAAGAGGAATCTGTTCCTCCAAAGTGACCCAGGGTAGGCAGGGATATACCACAGGAATCACAGGAGAGATGGGATGCAAAAGTGCTCAGCCTTGCACAGAAGTGTTGGGGCTGCAGAACAGGGCCGGCCCAGGTAGCACATGAGATGCATCATCAGGCAAGGAGTCCTGGGACCCGGGTTCAAGAGCTAGCTCCACTCCTGAGATGCTGAGAGACCTTGGGCAAGTCACAGCACCTCTGTCTCAGTCAGGCACTAACTTGCAGGAGTCCCTGCGAGAAATGCAAGGGCCACTCAGAAGGAGGGAGAATGTCACAGTTTCAAAGCTGGGGGTGGGGCTAAGGGAGCAGTTCGGGAGGCTGAAGCACTGGAAGCAAGCACCGCTGGGGACCTGGTGCCACACAGGGCTGGGAGCAGACCCCTCAGGGACCCAACAGGATCTATAGCTGCAAGAAAGGGCCGCCAAACGGGACCTGTGGCTTTTGGTGGAAGAATCTACTCACTACTGCCAAACTGAGGCTGGGCAGGGAGGAGCAGGGGGTAAACACCCCCTCTTTCTCCTTTGGTCCTCCAGTCTCCTGTCGGCCCCCAGGAGATCCCAGCTGTTGCAGCCTCCTGGGGCACAGAGAAGTGTGGACCTAGGCCTGGAAGCAGGCCTGGAGGGGCAAAGAGAGGACCCCACACAGCCCCTCTGAAAACATTTCCTCCTCTAAGAAAGGAGACAATATCTGTCCTGCTAACCTCCAAGGAGCCTCTGAGGATCAAGCAGGAGGGGGACCAGGGGACTTCTGAAGTTCCTCCCAGCTCTCAGAGCCTAGGATTCTCAGCAAATAAAACCACTAGAAGGAAGGGCTGAGTGGAGTGCCTGGGACAAGAGATCAAAGACTGTGGAAGCTGACAGAGCCCATGTGCAGACCCAGCAGAATTTGCATTTATGTGGCCACCACAGTGGGCTCCAACTTCCTCAGGAGACAATGAGTATATATAGAAGGAGTAGTTACAAGGCCCAGGTTCAAATTCCAGTTTCGTCACTGTTCAGGTAAGGAACGATACTAAAGGAAAAGGTACTATCCTGAACTGTAAACATGGGAATAAAGTCTCACAGACTTACTATGAGTAAATTCAGGGAGATGGTGTGTCTGTGCCCGGCTCACAGTGGGTTCTCATTAAATAGGAGCAGTTTACTTTCCCTTCTTAGGCACATGGGAGAAAATGGCACAGACAATGTGAAGTGGTGAAAAGTGAAAAAGCAAGTGAACTCGGCTTGTCTCAGGAAACGGGTTACCTACGAAACCATTCCACCCTAAAGGTGTGCTGAGGAAGGTCTAGAAAAAAAAAATGCTGTAAGACAGGTAACATGAGACCATAGAGCGACCCAGTGTGAATGTCCAGAGATGACTCAGCCTCAGGACAGGACGTGATCCAAAGCACGTCCCAGCCAAAGCCCCAGGTCCACCAGCAGCTGGCTCATCATCTTGTGAACACGTGCTTCTTCAAAGGGCATCCCGCACTTCCAGATGCCCTGGTGGTTGGGAAAGGCAGGGAGGATAAACCCTTGAGCCTGTGCTGAAGGGCCAGCTTCTGACTGGTTGAATGAAGGACATGAGTTGGGTACTGAGGGAGCAGCCCTGGATGCAGTTCCCATTCGGCCACTAGTGGCGGCTTCTCTTTGAATCTTTTCTCTTCTGCAAAACAGGAGTGATGGTAATCTCCACTTCACAGAGTTTCCATGAGGACACCAAAAGAGCGCATGGAACGTGGGAAAGTACGCACCCAAGGCTGCGGCAAGATCAAGCGGCAGAGCCCCGACTTCACTGCTCCCCCCGAGGCGCCTGTGCCCAGGGGAGAAATGCCTCCCCCATCAAAGGCAGAGGAGGGCTAGCTCTTCTCTGCCCCAGGGCAGGAGGGAGCTAGTGCTGATTGGGATGGAGAACAAAGACATGCAGGCCCCTGAACTCTGAGCAACCAAGGTCACAGGTGAGAAGTCATTTGGGGATTTGGGTTGCAGGGCAGACCAACCAGACAGAAGTAACCTCGATGGTCGCTAATTCCCTATGACTGCGCTCACAGCCAACTGAACCACTGCAGATGCTGATAATTCCCTGAAGGTCCAAGGAAGGGGCACCCAGTAAAACTTGGCAGTGAGCTCCCGGGTGGGAAATACAGAAACTGGAAAGAGGGCAATCCTGCCTGAGTCAGGGCAGAGACAACTCACCCTGTAATTCTCAGACCTGCCCCCACCCATGGTGCACTAGAGTGCAGTACAGACTGGGTCAGGTTCTCACTGCAGAGAGTGGGATCAGTCATTCCCAGCAAATCCTTCAATAGAAGTTGAAGTATAACAATACTCTCCAGAGCTCCAGGTATTGGTGGTGAGGGAACACAAGCTCGGCAGACTCGATGTACAAGCTTAGTGATCCTAGTTCTCAGAATAGGCCAATCAAAGAAGCTCTCCACTTCCCAGTCTTTGTGGGAAAAACTGTATCTTCTGTAGACTGGCCCCTGTCTGGACATGATTCCTGGGGCACCAGCTCCCACCGCAATTCCTGGCCCCTCAGTAGCCCTAAGGGGATGTTCATGCTTTCATTCCCTTAGAGGAAGTACTGCCATCCAGACCCCAAAAAACAACACTCATACTCTAATGTTTGTGCCAAACCCATTGGAAAAGGACTTCTGGAAGCAGACTGCATCCAAAATCCCAGAAAGCACCAAGACCCCAGACCCCAGCACATCCTAAAGGAAAAAAGGCCAAGCATCCCAGACCCAGGATCCCCAGCAATCTGGACCCAGTTTAAAAGGGAGACAGTGTTTCCTGCAGTTCCAGAGCATCACAGCTCCTCCAGATGCTAGGATGGGCTCTGGGGGTTCAGAAAGGCAAAAGACACATCTTTGCCCTTGAAATGGCTATACTGGGACTTATAAACAGGTCTGAGTGGGAACAGAAGGCATGGAGTAGGGATAAGGGTTGAAAGAAGGACAGGGGTTGGGTTGTGAAGGACCTTGAATGTCAAGCTAAGGGACTGTCTTTGTCCCGTGTTTGGGAACCAGAGGGTCTCTAAGTTTCTCTAAGCACAGAAGTGAAAAGATCAAGTTGTAATGTGCAAGGAGAGGGAAAGACAGCCTGCTCCGTAGGCTCATAGCCTGGCCACCAGGGCCATGCTGAAGGGTATGTCAGCTCCCTGGGCCCACAGAGCCCGGGTGCCAGGTAGCTTCAGCCCTGCTGCTCTCTTGCTCCTTACATCTCTTGCTGGCATGGTCAAAAGATGTGGATGGTCCTGTTGGAGGCCCGGAAGCCTCCAGGCTCCGCAGTGATATAAACGTTAGAGCACTGGTTTAGAGACAAGCAAGTGGGTTCTAGAACCGAATTTCCTTTATGAAAGACCTTGAACAGGACACGACCTTGCTCATTGCTGGGGGGTGCGATGAGATCATGTGTGTCAAGGCAGCTCGTGTGTGGCTGGAGCCCCCGGAAAGAGGTCCACTATTGCTTGCTGAACATAACCTGACTAGCAACTCAGGCTGGGAGCTCAGCAGGAGGAAGTCCAGTCAGGCCCAACCCAGCAGGAAAAAAGTTCCCTAACTGGGAGAATTCCCGGGATCACCAGTATTCTGAGACCATATCAGGCAGTGCTCTGACCCCTCGACAGTCCCCGGGTGGGAGAGGCTGGGGCTCTGCTCCAAGAGTTTACAGGCTATTAATAGTTCATGGTAGCAGGGCCGCAGGCCACTGTCCAAGGGACTTCTTTTTACCCCATGCTTTCAGCTGCTCTTCTGTTTAAACCACTTAGAAAGAATCATATTATTTAGGGAAGCTGGTTGGGAAGAGGACATGAAATCCTTCCTAGAGAAGACCACCACTTTCTCCCAACTTTTTGTTTCCCAACAAATACCCATATATTTCACCTTCTCTATTTTTCTATATATTTCTAGTAAGGAAAATGAAAGCCTTTCTTCTCTGCTCTTTGAGTCTTTTTTAACATCGTCTATAAAGAGGCATTCACATTGTAAAACATTTTGACATTTTCTCACTAATCCTTATCCTGAGGTAGGGTGGCTCATTTTATCCCCATTTTGCAGGTAAGAAAACTGAGCTTCAGCAAGCGTATGTGACTCAGCCAGAACTGCAGGGCTGGCCATGATCAAGGTCAGGATTTCTTCCTCCAAGTCCTGCACTCTTTCCAGTGCTCCACATTGCCTCTTATTTCCCTAAGGGACTCTATCCAATAGCTTTTCAGAGTTCCTGTCTGAAGAGCACAGGAGCAGAGAATTCGGAGTTTGAAAGGACCTGCCTCATTTCCCGCACAAGGCAGGAACCCCTCCCGCAGTGTTCCTGGAGGATGGGCGTCCTGTTTCTGGGAAGGGAAAGGAAGGAGAACCAACATGAACAAACCCGCAAAGGACTGTATCACTGAGGTTGCCTTCACTTAGAGAGTGCAAGTTCTAACTTGATCAGCCTAAACCAAAAGGAAACTTCATCTACATAACAAGAGTTCTCAACTGGTTAATTCAGTGGCTCGGTGATGTCATCAAGGACTCAGGTTCTTTCTGGAGTTCAGTGCTGCCTTCCTCAGGGGCAGTGTTTCTCTATATGGGCCTGAGACCGCTGCCTCCATAACAGGCCTCACAGACAGCCTCAACAGCAGCCAATAGAAAAGGGACAGGAATTTTTCCCTCTATGTGTTTTCTTCCTCTTTTTTTAAAGCAAAGACGCCTTTCCTGGTATCCATTAGAGATGTCTCGCATGTCTCCTTGGCCAGGACTGAGCCTCATGGCCACCCTTAAAACAAGCTCAACCTAAGGGAATGAGATCACCAGGATGACTGCCCTGAAACCATGAATATTTATTATGCCTCCCTGAGTCACGGAGAGGAAGCATGGAGCCCTGAATACAATCAGGATTCTGCTAGCAAGGAAAAAGGGGAGAATGGTTTGAGCGGAGCTAACGAACTATCTCTGATCCTGCTAGATGCTATTTTCTCTAGCTTTAAGTGAAACAATAACATTGAGAAGAACTCAGAGACTTGAATCCGTGTCTGTTGGATTTTACCCAGCCTTTCACTCACTTCTGTGACCCCAAGTGTATCCAGAACAATGCTTTATAGAGAGGTGGCACCCAACAAAGCAGCTCACTTTGCTGCAATAGACATTTAGAGGTTGCCTACTGTGTGCCAAGCACTTTGTAAGGTGCTGGGAGTATAGAAATGAACATGGCAAAGGGTCTACCCTTGAGCTTACCCAATAACATTTGCTGTTATTATTAACTAGCATTTATTTAAGTACACATAATGTGCTACAAATTTTGAAAATATATAACATTCATGTCAAGATTCAGGGTATTCATAATTCAAAAAGACACATGTACCTCAATGTTCATTGCAACAGTGTTTACAAGAGCCAGATCATAGAAGCAATCTAGATGTCCATTAGCAGAGGAATGGATAAAGAAGTTGTGGTACAATACATACAATGGATTATTACTCAGACTTAAAAAGGAATGAATGTGAGTCAGTTGTAGTGAGGTGGATGAACCTAGAGCCTGTTACACAGAATGAAGTTAAGTCAGAAAGAGAAAAACAAATATTGCATATTGATGCATGTATATGGAATCTAGAAGGATGGTACTGATGAAGCTATCTGCAGGGCAGGAATAGAGGCACAGATGTAAAGAACAGACTTGTGGACACAAGGAGAGGCTGGGACAAACTGAGAGCGGAGCACTGATGTCTATACTCTATCACGCGTAAAACAATAGCTAATAGGGAGCTGCTGGATCACAGAGGAAGCCCAGCTGGTGTTCTGTGACAACCCAGAGGAGTGGGATGGGAGTGGGGTGGGAGGGAGGCTCAAAAGGAAGGGGGTATAAATATCCATATATACTTATGGCTGATTCACATTGTTTTACAGCAGAAATCAATACAACATTGTAAAGCAATTATCTTCCAATTTAAAAAAAAAAGCATTTAAAGATTGTCAGGGTATTTTTTGGTTCCTATTGGCAAATGATTAAGTGACATCATGAGACAGGAAGTAACTTGCCCAAAGTCTCAGAGTTCCAGGGTGTCAGACCCAAGGATAAATTCAGCTGTATCTAACTCAGAGCCCACCGTCTTTCTGTCAGTCACATTCTCTGTGCCCCTTGCCCAATTGAATGTTCTAGTTTACCAATGAAAAAAAATGTGTAAAGTTAAACTAGCATGTGGATATGTGGGTCTCAAAAGTTATAGTCATATAGTCATAAGGTCAGTTTTTGCTTATCTTTCCTTGTCTCTTCTCTTCTACTCAGTAGGCGTTGCCCTCCCCCTTCCAAGAGATGCAGAGTTGAGCAGTTTTACCACGTTCCTGTGGCTCATAATGCCTCACATAGTTTCCAACAAAATAATTCAGAGATTCAAAGTCTCCCCTCCCTCAGCTGGAGGCTCACTCCACGGAGAACCTGTCATCAGGGACCTGAGATGCTTCTTCCCTCTTTGCTTTTTAGACAACAGGTTTTCCTCGGGTCAGAATCTGAATTCAGAGTTCCTCACTTTACCACCAGCCTCCTGGTACCTCTGGGCCTTCTAGAGCTGCCTCAGGATGATCCAAGGAACATGCTCTAAGATGCCGCAGGAGAAGACGAAAGACATTTGCGGGCCGCTTTGCTCACAAGCATCCTTCCAGACGTGTCAGGAGGTTCAGGATCCCACAGGTTCCCCTGTGAGTCATGCTCCTCTGTGCCGGCACACCCTGTTGGATGTTGGTGGGGTGTACTCTGCTCAGAGTCCCTAGATTGAGGATGCTTTGTGCTTAAAACAGATCTGCAGCCATCCTCTTGGGAGCCTGGAATTGGAGGAGTAGGCAGTGAGCCACCCATCTGGCCCAGGAAGTCTGTTTGAAAGGAATTATAAGAAATTCCATAAACATCGCTCCCTAAACCCCATGAGTCCCACTGCAGGTCTCTCAGCAGCCTGGGCCAGCGTGTCTGGAATCAGAGGCCTTTAGAGTACAGGCGTATTTCTATGTTGGATGTACCAGGCATCTTTTTCCTCTCCCTCTGCAGCAAAGAACAACGGGCAGCTTCTCAGAGCACCTCAGGCTCTGTGCCAGTCGCTCAAAGTTCTTCTCCTTAAATAAGTGCTTTCTGGGGAAGTTTGGTCAATAGCCCTCCCCTGGGCTCCCAGGGCTCACCGGGTTTTCAGAGGTCGGGCTCGGGGTGAATGCGGGCCTGCCTCTGTCATTTTTCTCCTGTTCCCTGCCCACCCATCTCTACCTTCTCCCATCTGAGATTTGGTTTCCCCTCCGTTGCTCACCTTAGTTTTTCTATCCCAGCCAATTTTCCTGGATGCTAAATAAGGTCTTCTGGTTTATGGCCAGTGTTGTAACATGGTGAGAACAAGCAGAGGCCTCAGCCAGATTCAAATCCAGATACTTCTCCTTGCCGCTGAGTTCTAAGGTAACTTTCCTGAGACCCAGTTTCCTCTTTTGTAAAATAGAGACAACAGTTCCCAGCTCGTGGTGTTGTTGGTGAATTAAATGAGAGCTTTTGTGTAGGGAGTCTGGTAAACAGACTGGCAAATCATCAGATACACAACCCATGTCCGTCAGCATCACACCACCTAGCCCACCTAAACAGATTCACTTGTGCTCCATATACATGTCTTGAACTAACCTGAAACAGACATTTTTCAGATTTCTGGGCTGCCCTGGAAAGGTTTTGTCCATCATCCCCATCTCAGTTTTTAAAAAAAATCAGAAGCTTGAAAGTTGAGGAGGGACTGGAGGGAGGGCAGTGAAGTAAGCCGGATGCTAGAAGCCCAGATTGCCTTTGGCTCAGTCTAGATTTGAGGGAAACCTGGAATTACTGCGATTTCATCACAGCGGCTGGTCCAAGATAAACCTGCCAGAACTGCTCAGAGGCCAGATCTGGACTGCAGTGATAGCCGGGGCCTGCTGAGAAGCAAGGAGAAACTATTTATCTGACATTTTTTCAACCCCAACCAAGAATTTTCTTTGGCTCAAGACAGTGTTGGGACCAGTTTTCATTTGCATGGAGCTCATTTGAGCCTCCGTGCCTCTGACAGCAGAGACTTCTTAGAAAGACTTCCATTCCCCTGCCTCCCTTCCACGTGGGCCTTTCTCCTGACTCAGAAATAATGATTCATCCAGGAAGGCTAATCCCCAGGTCCAGAACCTCACATATAGGTTTTCTCTGATTTGGTTCCACACACAGCCCACACAGTCACACACAGGTCTGGGCAACAGCAAAGATGGCCACCAAGGAATATCTGCCCTCCTTCCAAACTGGCAGGCTTCATCTAATCGAACGCATGTTAACCGATGTGGTGCATTTTAATACATTTTGCTGTTTCAAGCTGTGGCAGAAAATTAGAGTGTGAATCTGCTTAACAGCTGCTTCTAGAGTAGCTGTCTGTAATTTCTGCATCCTTGACTCATTTTTGCCAACCAAAGAAAGACTAGTCCATTTATTATGTATCTTGGAGGGGTTTTATGGCAGTCATGTCTGGATGAAAATACCTCAGTTTTTATAGTATTATTATGTAGACTCTATACTTTTCAAATAGGCAGATTCGGGGAGTGGTATGAACATTCTAGGAATAGAAAAGTGAAGTATTTTTTGAGACAACAGTCCAGAAGGAATCCATTCAGATCAACATTATCTGCTTCCAACTAGTCACCTTATTCCAAAGACATTGTCCAACGTGTCTTAGGTGTCCACCGTATGTATGTCTTTGGTTCATCATTCTTACTCAAAGCCAAGCTCAAGAATGGTCTTTGCTGCATTGTCACGGCCAAAGATCAGAAACAAATATTCATCGAAAAGGGACTGGCTAAATTAAGTATGATACATGCCGTCAATGGAATGCCAAATAATCATTAGAAACAGAATGATGTAGCAAGAATGAACAAATGTTGTTAGAGACCTATATCCAAGAATTAGATCCTAGTCATACTAGCTACCCCTAGGGAGGCAAACTAGTGCCAGAGAGGCAAAGGAAAGGAAGAGGTTTTGTTTCATCATTTAATTTTTGTTTGCTTTGCACTTTGTATCTTGTATTACCCATATAAATAATAATAAAATAATTGATTTTTCCAAAGGTACATTTAGAGTCTTGTCCAAATAAGATGATTGAACTGGCTATATAATTCAATTATAATTACCAGCTTTCTCATCTGCTGAGCACTTAACCTGTATTAGCCTCTATATTAAAGCTACTTACTACACATTTTATCTGATTTTCCCTTCAAAGCAATCCTATGAAGTAGGTTTTACCATCTTTATTTTCGGAATGAGGACATTGTGACTCAAAGAGCTTTTAAAAGTTGCCTAAGGTTACACAACCCACACAAAGCAAACTGGGATTCAAACCTTGGTTGGGCTGATGTTTTCCACGGGCCCTTGGGGACCTCCTACCATTATTCAGTGAGACTGCGTCTCCCTCCTCACTCTGTCCCCGTGGGCCTGGCAGGGGGCTTGGCACACAGGAGGTGTCTAAGACCATGCTGGGTGAATGATAAACAGAAAGCAAAACAGTGAGCACAAGACTCAGAGAGAAATTCCCCTAAAAGGAACGTTGCACACGTTTGAGCATCTTAGAATTGCAGAATAATATCCCTCTGAGGTTACTTGGAAGACAGCAATCTTCATTTGGATGGCTATATTCTGCTGTGTTTGCTGAGGAGAAGAAAAAAAAAAAATAGTCACGTTGATTTTAGTCACACCTCACAAAGCCTCATTACTTCAAAACGCCTGTCTGCTGGAAGACCATTTCACAAGGAGAACCAGAGAATGTGGTTTTCATTAGGCTACCTTTAAAAATAACTGTCTTTGAGATGGGATCACATGAAGAAGTAAGTATTTCTCTTTTGTTTTATCTTCTGTTTTTCTTCATGATTGTTGGAAAATTCCAACAAGCTTGGCATTCATTGCAGGGTGAATTTGGGACCCAAACAGTTAAATATCAGCCAATTTGGCTTCCTTGCTGCCTCCCAGCCAAGGAGATGAATGGAATGTTCATGAGGTCGCTTGGCAGGCATCCACATTCCTATGGGAACGTTGAAGCAGGGAGAGCTTTGGGACACTAAGAGGCAAATGTGTGGGAGTTATGGGGCAAACTGCGAATGATCCAAAGTCTCAGAAAAATGCACAGAGCGCCACTGGCCCAAGGATGCTTTGCAGAGGACCGGCTATGTCTCCACCCTGGCTCACGTCCATGACACGACAGAAACCACGCTGCTCAGTTCTTTCTTACAGCTGCCCAGGAGTGGAATGGCACAGACCACTTCCCGCACGGCTGCGGACGGGAGCTCATTAAAAGAATTTCATCAGAGTCCCACTTCTTCAGCTGATCTTTATACTCGTTCCTCTTTCTCTCATCCTCAAGAAAATGACTTTAGGGGAATGTGCCCAACCCCCTCTTCCCTACCTTGCTCATCCCCACAGCTTTCTCTGTCCTTCCGCAAGAGAGGGATTCAAACCCAGTGCATTTTCATTTTCCTGAAGGGCTTCATTGTCTCATTTAAAACGTACTCCAGAGACCAAGTGAGTTCACCAGAATTCTCACATTACAACCCCTTCCAGCTTTTAGGAAAGGCTACATCTGATGGAGGACAATGGTAGAAGTGGGATTTTCTGTTTTAAATTAGATACCATGATATTCACGTTCTCCCCCAAAGAGCAGCTCATCAGAAAATGTCTTACTAAATAGATAGCCAGTGGGAATTTGCTATATGACTCAGAGAGCTCAAACTGGTGTTCTGTGACAACCTAGAGGGGTGGGATGGGGTGAGAGGTGGGAAGGAGGTTCCAGAGGGAGGGGACATATGTATACCTTTGGCTGATTCATGTTGATGTTTGGTAGAAATCAACACAATATCGTAAAGCAATTATCCTTCAATTAAAAAAAAAAAAAAAAGAACATATCTTACTGCCACACTAGAAAGGAAGGTTGAGCCTATGCATTCAGAGACTTATTCATGTCCCCTAAACATCTCTTGTGCTGGTCATACTGAGAAATGCTCTCTGCTGGAAGCCCTATGCTCTGATTCTCCTTTCCACTATGGTAGCGTTGGTACCAGGGAGTGGTAGACCTTTGAGAAGAGTTCTCTGTAGTAAGAACTGTTAAGTAAGGGCTGTTAAGATTTTTTTATTTTAGCACCATTAGGCTAGGATACAGAAAGAATGGAGACACTGGGAGCTCTGGAGTTTATTTTTCTATTTCATCTTATCTCCAGTGTTTGCAAGAAGACATCTTTCCATTTCATCTCCAAAGGCTAAAAGATAAACAAGTATTGTGTTGGCCAAAAAGTTCGTTCAAGTTTTTCTAACATCTTCCATTTGTTGTTGTTATCTTATACAAGTAAGCCTCTTAGTAAAGTTTCAAACAATATTAAAGTATATAGAACAATACAGAAGTCTTTCATCACTTACCCAATCATAGATCCTACCTCTGAGATTACCTTTGCTCATACCAGATTTCATGTAATCTGAAACGCCATCGATTGTCAGATGCATGCCCACTTCAAAGATATTAAAAGATGAAAAAAGATGCTAGGTATCTTTCCACATATTTTTCTTAACACTCCACATATCCATAGATTTTTATATAATTATTAGTTTTTATCATTAATTTATTTATTCCAAACACATTGTTCTGCAACTGCCTTCTGAACATTTCTTGGTGCACCTTCTTTTTCAGTTAAACATTTTGTTCCCTCCACAACTGTATCTCCAGTGCTAGAACAGTCCCTGGAATATGGGAGGAAGCCATTTCCCCCTCCAGGGGATCTTCCTGACCCAGGGAGTGAACCCATATCTCTTGTGTCTCTTGCATTGGCTGACAGATTCTTAACCATTGCTCCAACTGGGAGCCCCAAGAAAGAAAGAAAGGTTCAACTAATGATTGACCAGCCTCTTTTGTTCTTCTAATGTCTACACGGTCTTCAATAGTATTTATTGAACCTTTCCCCATTCAAGTAACAAGAATGGTTACTTTATTGAAATAGATGGTTTCTTTCCATTTTTTTTTTTAACCTTTACAAGTAATACTGAATATCCTGGCTATTGTTTTTGTAGAACAGAAATAGTAATTATCATCATGCTATTATAAGTACTTTACATGTATTAACTTATTTAATATTCACAAAAGCCATCTGAGGTTGGTGTTATCATCATTTCCACTTTTCAGATGACAAAACTGAGGGAAAAAAGAGGTTAAATGACTTGCCCCGAAAGTCAGCAGGGAATAAGTTATCCGGCCAGGATTTGGACCCTAGTCAACCTTGCACCAAAGGCCTATCACTGTGCTCCTTTGTTTGGATGGAGATCTTGAAATTGAATTGTTATGTCTGAGGGGATGAACATTTGAATCTAAAAATGCTGTATCAGTTTAATTCTCTCCTCTCCCTCATTGTTTAAGACTACCTGCTTCCTAACACCCTTGCCAGTAATGGATGCCATCAATTTTTAAACCACTGAAAAATATAGGTAAAAAATAATATTTCATCATTCATTAAAAAGTCAGACACAACTGAGTGACGAACACTTTCTTTCTAGGTGTACTGTGACATTAAGCTTGATTTCCATTGATTGTTGGCAAGTTATATTTTTCCTATGAACTGCCTACTCATCGTCTTTGCCCACTTTTTGTATTGGGTTCTTTGTCTTTGGTTGTTGATTTTAGGAACTCTGAATATTATTACAACTGTGGCAAAAAGTTTCACCTAGGCTATTTCTTTGATATAATACAGTCTGTCACACAAAAGTTTTTAAAATCTGATGTAGTCAGGTTCAGACATTTCTTTCTACATATGGCTTCTGACTTTTGTGTCCTTTCCCACTCACGATGATAAAGGAGTATATTTCCTTCTTCTAACTTTTTATTTTTAGGTTTAACTCTATATTCCATCTGGAACCTATTTGGGGATAGAACTTGAGCTCTCTCTTTTTAAGTGGAGACCCAGTGTTCCTATCCCCCTTCTTTGATGTGCTATGTTTATCATACATTAAATTTCCATGAATGCAAAGATCTGTTTCTAGATCTTCTGTTTCATTGTCTTAATGGTTTATTCCTGAGCTACAACATGTCTGTAAAGAACAGAGGCACAGTCAGTGCATAATTAATGTCAATTATCTCCTTCATCTCTTGTTAGCCTTCCTATATACTTTCTCTTTCCACAGTTCCAATCTATAAATCCATGTCTCTTTAATTTTTCTTATCTATTTATTAATAGAATCTTTCACCCTGAGTTTTAGGGTATAGGTCTGACCACCCTCATCTCTAATCTGAACTGAGATAATGTGGTCACTTAACCAGACCTTTTCTACATAGCATTATAGTTGTAAATCCCCTTTGTGGATCACTGCCTTGTTGCGGTGAAGCGGCTCGCGTAACTAAATGAAGCTATGAGCCATGCTGTGCAGGGCCACCCAAGATGGATGGGTCCTAGTGGAGAGTTCTGACAAAATGTGGTCCACTGGAAGACGAAATGGCAAATCACTCCAATATTTTTGTCATGAGTATCCCATGAACAGTATAAAATGGCAAAAAGATATGACACCAAAAGATGAGCCCCCCAGGTTGGAAGGTGTCCGATATGCTACTGGAGATGAATGAAGGGTAATTACTAATAGCTCCAGAAAGAATGAAGTGGCTGGGCCAAAGCAGAAATGATCCTCAGTGTGGATGTGTCTGGTGGTGAAAGTAAAATCTGATGCTGTAAAGAACAATACTCCACAGGAACCTGGAATCTTAAGTCCATGAATCAAGGTAAACTGGACATGGTCAAACAGGAGATGGCAAGAGTAAACGTCGACGTCTTAGGAATCAGTGAACTAAAGTGGATGGGAAAGGGGGAATTCAATTCAGATGACCATTATATTTACTACTGTGGGCAAGAGTCCCATAGAAGAGTAACCCTCATAATCAACAAGAGAGTCTGAAATGCAGTACGTGGGTGCAATCTCAAAAGGAAAGAATGATCTCAGTGCCTTTCCAAGGCAAATCATCCAACATCTTAGTAAGCCAAGTCTATGCCCCAAGCACTGATGCTGAAGAAGCTGAAGTTGAATGGTTCTCTTAAAACCTACAAGATCTTCTAGAACTAACACCAAAAAAAAAGATGTTCTTTTCATCATAGGACATTGGAATGCAAAAGTAGGAAGAGATGCCTGGAGTAACAGGCAAGTTTGGCCTTGGAGTACAAAATGAAGTAAGGCAAAGGCTAACAGAGTTTTGTCAAGAGAATGCACTAGTCATAGCAAACACCTTCTTCCAACAACACAAGAGATAACTCTACACACAGACACCACAAGATCGTCAATACTGAAATCAGACTGATTATATTCTTTGCAGTCAAAGATGGAGAACCTCTACACAGTCAGCAAAAACAAGACCGGGAGCAGACTATGACTCAGATCATGAACTCCTTATTGCCAAATTCAGACTTAAATTGAAGAAAGTAGGGAAAACCACTAGGCCATTCAGGTATGATCTAAATCAAATCCCTTATGATTATACAGTGGAGGTGACGAATAGATTCAAGGGATTAGATCTGGTAGACAGAGTGCCTGAAGAACTATGGATGGAGGTTCATAACATTGTACAGGAGGCAGTGACCAAAACCATCCCAAAGAAAAAGAAATGCAACAAGGCAAAGTGGTTGTCTGAAGAGGCTTTACAAATAGCTGAGGAAAGAAGAGAAGCAAAAAGCAAGGGAGAAAGGGAAAGACATCCCCAGCTGAATGCAGAGTTCCAGAGAATAGCAAGGGGAGATAAGAAGGCCTTCTTCAATGAACAATGCAAACAAATAGAGGAAAACGATAGAATAGGAAAGACTAGAGATCTCCTCAAGAAAATTGAAGATATCAAAGGAACATTTCATTCACAGATGGGCTTGATAAAGGACAGAAATGGTAAGGACATAACAGCAGTAGAAGAGATTAAGAAGTGGCAAGAATACATGAGTAATGTATTAATGATTAATGATTGGGATAACCTCAATAGTGTGGTCACTCACCTAGAACCCGATGTCTTGAGGTGGGCCCTAGGAACTCAAGTGGGCCTTAGGAAGCATTACTACACACACACACAAAAAAAACCTAGAAGAGGTGATGGAATTCCAGCTGAGCTATTTCAAATCCTAAAGATGATGCTGTTAAAGTGCTACACTCAATATGTCAGCAAATTTGGCAAACTCAGCAGTGGCCACAGGACTGGAAAAGTTAGTTTTCATCCCAATCCCAAAGAAGGGCAGTGCTAAAGAATGTTCAAACTACTGGACAATTGCACTTATTTGCCATGCTAGTAAGGTTATGCTCAAAATCCTTCAATCTAGCCTTCAGCTGTCCTTGAATTGACAACTTCCAGATGTACAAGCTGGATTTAGAAAAGGCAGAAGAACCAGAGATCAAATTGCCAAAATTTGTTGGATCATAGAGAAAGGCAGAGAATTCCAGAAAAACATCTACTTCTGCTTCATTGACTACGCTAAAGCCTTTGACTGTGTGGATCACAACAAACTGTGGAAACTTCTTCAAGAGATGGGAATACCAGACCATCTTACCTGTCTCCTGATAAACCTGTATGCAGGTCAAGAACAACAGTTAGAACCTTACATGACACAACTGACTGGTTCAAAATTGAGAAAGGAATATGACAGGGCTGTATATTGTCACTCTGTTTATTTAGCTTATATACAGAACACATCATGCAAAATGCCAGGCTGGCTGAGTTACAAGCTGGAATCAAGATTGCCATAAGAAATATAAAAAAACCTCAGATACGCAGATGACACCACCCTAATGACAGAAAGCAAAGGGGAACTTTCCAGTAGTCGCGTGCGAATGTGAGAATTAGACCATAAGGAAGGTTGAGTGCCGAAAAATTGATGCTTTCAAATTGTGGTGCTGAAGAAGACTCTTGAAATTAGCTTGGACAGTAAGGAGATCAAAGAAGTCAATCCTAAAGGAAATCAACCCTGAATACTCATTGGAAGGACTGATGCTGAAACTGAAGCTCCAGTACTCTGGCCACCTGATGGGAAGAGCTGACTCACTGGAAAAGACTCTGATGTTGAGAAAGACTGAAGGCAAAAGGAGAATGGGGCAGCAGAGGATGAGATAGATAGCATCACTGACTCTATGGACATGAACTTGGGCAAACTCCAGGAGACAGTAAGGGACAGGGAGGCCTGGCATGCTCCATGGGGTCCCTCTGGTAGTCCATGGGGTCACAGAGTCAGACATGACTTAGCAACCAAAAAACAACAAAATAGCTATAAATAGCATAGATTCCTCCCAGTCCCATTAAACAGCCGCTCTCTCCTTATTAATCAGAATAAAAAACAGTTGAATTTCAGGACTTTCTTGGTGGTCCAGAGGTTGGGACTCTGTGCTTCCAATCCAGGAGGCACAGGTTCAATCCCTAGTTCAGTTCAGTCGCTCAGTCGTGTCCGACTCTTTGCGACCCCATGAATCGCAGCACGCCAGGCCTCCCTGTCCATCACCAACTCCCTGAGTTCACCCAAACTCACGTCCATTGAGTCAGTGATGCCATCCAGCCATCTCATCCTCTGTCGTCCCCTTCTCCTCTTGCCCCCAATCCCTCCCAGCATCAGAGTCTTTTCCAATGAGTCAACTCTTTACAGGAGGTGGCCAAAGTACTGGAGTTTCAGCTTTAGCATCATTCCTTCCAAAGAAATCCCAGGGCTGATCTCCTTCAGAATGAACTGGTTGGATCTCCTTGCAGTCCAAGGGACTCTCAAGAGTCTTCTCCAACACCATAGTTCAAAGGCATCAATTCTTCAGCGCTCAGCCTTCTTCACAGTCCAGCTCTCACATCCATACACGACCACTGGAAAAACCATAGCCTTGACTAGACGGACCTTTGTTGGCAAAGTAATGTCTCTGCTTTTGAATATGCTATCTAGGTTGGTCATAACTTTCCTTCCAAGGAGTAAGCGTCTTTTAATTTCATGGCTGCAGTCACCATCTGCAGTGATTTTGGAGCCCCAAAAAATAAAGTCTGACACTGTTCCCACTGTTTCCCCATCTATTTCCCATGAAGTGATGGGACCGGATGCCATGATCTTCGTTTTCTGAATGTTGAGCTTTAAGCCAACTTTTTCACTCTCCACTTTCACTTTCATCAAGAGGCTTTTGAGTTCCTCTTCACTTTCTGCCATAAGGGTGGTGTCATCTGCATATCTGAGGTTATTGATATTTCTCCCGGCAATCTTGATTCCAGCTTGTGTTTCTTCCAGCCCAGCATTTCTCGTGATGTACTCTGCATATAAGTTAAATAAGCAGGGTGACATTATACAGCCTTGACGTCCTCCTTTTCCTATTTGGAACCAGTCTGTTGTTCCATGTCCAGTTCTAACTGTTGCTTCCTGACCTGCATACAGATTTCTCAAAAGGCAGGTCAGGTGGTCTGGTATTCCCATCTCTTTCAGAATTTTCCACAGTTTATTGTGATCCACACAGTCAAAGGCTTTGGCATAGTTGGGGACCTAAAATTCCATATGCCATGAGGTATGGCCAAATTTTCTTTTTAAGTTTTTGGGATCACTGGATGATTCCCCATGGCCATGTGGCCTGCAGAGAATCCCACAGGTATCCTCACCACCCCCAGATTCATTGATTCTCACTCAAGGGACCCAGGTTCTACCCCTGCCCCTCTCGTGGGGCTAGCTCTGTGAATGAAGGTGACTCTTCTGCCACTATATTCCAGTCCACCTCTAGCCTCCACAGTGTTAATGACACTGTGAGATCTCTCTCAAGTCATGAATAAAAATCTCATATTTTTTTTGCAAGTTACCTATTTTCCACACATTGAAGCTTTACGATTTGGGCCATAATAATCTAGTCTCTATTCCAACTGCTCCTCCATATAATGCAGAATAACATCTGGTTAAAAGCAAGGCCCCAGAAGCCAGTCAGCTCTGTTTGATCCCAGCTGCCCCCTCAACAAGCTGTGTGACCTCAAGCCTCTGTCTACCTCAGCTTCCTAATTTGTAAAATGAGGGTCATGATGGTAATAAACCCATCTGAAAGAGTTGTTGTGAGGCTAAATAAATTAGTAATTATAAAGTACTTAGAACAGTGTCTGATTCACAGTAAAGCCCTGGAAGTATTTGCTAAAGTAAGTTAAATGAACCATAAAGGCTTTCTTACATTTTTATTAATCTCTTCTACTCCAAATAAGATTTGGTTTATTTAGATTTCTCTCTCCTTAAATATTCATGTGAAAATATTCTTTAGATATACCAACTAGGCTTGGAACATATGTGCTTTTTCCCATCCTCCATAGATGCCCTGCGGATTTCTGAGACAGATTATCTCATAGAAATAATAGTAGTGAGAATAACAACAATAATAATAATGAAGTTTGCAAGGTTCACATGAAGAAAACTTCTAAACTCTCCTGAAGAAAATAAAAGATTTGCCTAAGTGAGTAGTAAGACTCAATGTCATAAAGATGTCAATTATTCCTGAGTTAATTCATAAATCAGTTTTATGATACGAGTAAGTTTTTCAGAACTAGATAAGGTGATTCTAAAAATTATATGAAAGACAAAAACAAACATATCCTGGAAATTCTAAAAAAAGAAATGAGAAGGGAACTATGTTGAGCAGATTTTAAGTTTTTTTTATAAAGCTTCGTGTGCTCTTGGTACATGAATTCACAGACTGATGAACAGAAAGAATAAGAAATGAGACTGTAGTGTACCATAAGGGAGGCATTTCAAATCAGTGGAGAGAGATGGTGTTGATGGTGTTGGGCAGTTAGTAGCCATTGTGAAAACCCATAGACATTCAATTCTCATCAGCAGTAGTTTTAAATATGTGTGTGTGTGTGTGTGTGTGTGTGTGTGTGTGTGTATGTAGTGTCATGCTGGGGTGAAGGGTGGGTTTGCGGGACCTTAGTTCCCCAACCAGAGATTGAACCTGGGCCTTCAGCAGTAAAAGCACGGAGCCCTAACCACTGGACCACTAGGGAATTACCAGCAGTAGTTATATTCTATAAAAAAGCTGCAGACACTGAATTAGTGAATACTGAACCATTTTTGCTAGGAGAAATACAGGATTAGGGTTCTGCCAGCCTCTGGTCACAACATCTCCTCAACTGATCAACAAATACCTTGTTTTATGGGCCTTTCTGTTTAAAGACCCCTTATTAATGTAGATTGTTGACTCATTAATATGTAACTCATGGCCAACAGCACTGTAACTCATGCCTGAACAAAGCTTATCTAACACCCATATTTTCTCTGTACAGTACTATAATTGTAACCTTGTGCCTGAGAACACTAGACGGCACTTCAGTGCTACACTTGGGGGCCATTTTAAATAGCAAGAAACAGTACAGAAATGCAAAATGTGGTGCTAAATAGACCACAAAAAGAAGACTCGTTTCCAGTACCAGAGCTGAAACAAGAAGGCAGAGCATCATCGTGGTGAACCTCAGCTGAGAGCACGCATGTGACAGGAAATTCTAATATTCGCCACTCCTTGTGTGTCCACAAATGACAGCAAAAGCGTTGTGAGTGCTGATTTTGGAGTAACGAACATATTTTAGCAAGTAGGTGAATTTGTAAGCACAGAATCTGTGAATAATGAGGACAGATGTAGTTAGAACCATATCTCACACTGCATACTAGAATAAATTCTAAAGCATCAAATCTTGAAATGTTAAATGATAATCATAAAGTATTAGAAAAATAGTAGACAATTTTCTTTATAACCTTGGAGTGGAGAATTTTCTAATCAAAACACAAAATCAAAAAGCCACAAATAAAATTGTTTAATTTTGACTCCTGTAAAAAACAAAAACAACTTGAAGGCAAAAAAAGAACTACACTAACATAAGTCAAGCTTAGTTCCTAAACAACCAACATAGCAAAAGGTAAATGACAAATTGGGAAAGTATTTGCAATTCTTTTCAGAACAAAAGGCTAATCTCCTCACAATATAAAATGTCCTAGACAGAGACGAAAAAAAAAACTAAACTACAATTTTAAAAAAAATTTTAAAAGGATATGAAAAATTCAGGGAAAAAATATATACAATTCATAAAGCATATAGAATATTCAATTTTATTCATAATAAAAGGACTGTAAATGAAAGCTATGTTTAGATATTATTTCTCATCAGTCTAGCAAAAATCAAAAAGATTTTAGACTGATGTGATGACATCACTTTGAAGAAACATTTATTTTTATACATTTCCATTAGGGTTTTTAATGGTACAGCCTGTATTGAGGACAAATTGCCAATAATTGCATTTGATCATGCTAAGTCACTTCAGTCATGTTAGACTCTTCATGACCCCATGGACTGTAGCCTGCCAGGCTCCTCTGTCCATGGGATTCTCCAGGCAAGAATACTGGAGTGGGTTGTCATGCCCTCTTCAGGGAATCATTCCAACCCAGGGATCTAACCCGTTGTTCCTGGGGCTCCTGCATGGCAGGCAGATTCTTTACTACTGAGCCACTGGGGAAGCCCCTGCCAATAATTATCAGAATTCAAATGCATATAACCTTTGACCCAAAAATTCACTCTTAGGAATTTTTTCTATACTTAGACACATGCGAAATGACCAATGGACAGAGTTATTCATTGCAACATTGTTGTCATTAGCCAAAGATTAGAATGTCAATAAAATAAGGATTGAATACACTATGGTTATTTAAACAATGGAAAACTGCAGCTGTAAAAACACATGAAAAAGTTCTCTACACAAAAAGATCATGGAGATATATTGCTAAGTGAAAAGCAAGATACAGAAAAATATTTATATGATCCCTTGTGTAAAAAGGAGAGAAGAAAAAATATTATGTGCACTGGCTTGCATGTGCATAAAAATTCAATGAAAAGATTATTAATAAACTAATAACAATAAGTAGTACTATAGGAATTGAGCAAATATAGGAATAAAGTCAGAAGGAGACTATTTTAGAATTACTGATAGCTGACCATTGGAAATGTATACCATACTCCAAAAATTAAATGTTCTATTTAAAATTTTATTTATATGCCAAAAATTAAATAGAAATTTTTATTTAAAAATGGAAACTGCATAGATTGGATTATAAGATGAAGGCACATTACCCTTTTATCAACACAAGAACAGAAAGGCAATTAGAAACTCCAAGAGGAATTCCCTGGCAGTCTAGTGGTTAGAACTCCATGCTTTCCTGGTGAAAGAAATCAAAGAGGACACTAATAGATGGAGAAATATACCATGTTCATGCATTGGAAGAATCAATATAGTGAAAATGAGTATACTACCCAAAGCAATTTATAGATTCAATGCAATCCCTACCAAGCTACCAACGGTGTTCTTCACAGAGCTAGAACAAATAATTTCACAATTTGTATGGAAATACAAAAAACCTCGAATAGCCAAAGCTATCTTGAGAAAGAAGAATGGAACTGGAGGAATCAACCTACCTGACTTCAGGCTCTATTACAAAGCCACAGTTATCAAGAGAGTATGGTACTGGCACAAAGACAGAAATATTGATCAATGGAACAAAATAGAAAGCCCAGAGATAAATCCACGCACATATGGACACCTTATCTTTGACAAAGGAGGCAAGAATATACAATGGATTAAAGACAATCCCCTTAACAAGTGGTGCTGGGAAATCTGGTCAACCACTTGTAAAAGAATGAAACTAGAACACTTTCTAACACCATACACAAAAATAAACTCAAAATGGATTAAAGATCTCAACGTAAGACCAGAAACCATAAAACTCCTAGAGGAGAACATAGGTAAAACACTCTCCGACATACATCACAGCAGGATTCTCTATGACCCACCTCCCAGAATATTGGAAATAAAAGCAAAAATAAACAAATGGGACCTAATTAAACTTAAAAGCTTCTGCACAACAAAGGAAACTATTAGCAAGGTGAAAAGGCAGCCTTCAGAATGGGAGAAAATAATAGCAAATGAAGCAACTGACAAACAACTAATCTCAAAAATATACAAGCAACTCCTACAGCTCAACTCCAGAAAAATAAATGACCCAATCAAAAAATGGGCCAAAGAACTAAATAGACATTTCTCCAAAGAAGACATACAGATGGCTAACAAGCACATGAAAAGATGCTCAACATCACTCATTATCAGAGAAATGCAAATCAAAACCACTATGAGGCACCATTTCACGCCAGTCAGAATGGCTGCGATCCAAAAGTCTACAAGCAATAAATGCTGGAGAGGGTGTGGAGAAAAGGGAACTCTCTTACACTGTTGGTGGGAATGCAAACTAGTACAGCCACTATGGAGAACAGTGTGGAGATAACTGCCTTATGATCCAGCAATCCCACTGCTGGGCATACACACTGAGGAAACCAGAAGGGAAAGAGACACATGTACCCCAATGTTCATTGCAGCACTGTTTATAATAGCCAGGACATGGAAACAACCTAGATGCCCATCAGCAGATGAATGGATAAGAAAGCTGTGGTATATATACACAATGGAGTATTACTCAGCCATTAAAAAGAATACATTTGAATCAGTTCTAATGAGATGGATGAAACTGGAACCTATTATACTGAGTGAAGTAAGCCAGAAAGAAAAACACCAATACAGTATACTAACGCATATATATGGAATTTAGAAAGATGGTAACAATAACCCTGTGTACGAGACAGCAAAAGAGACACTAATGTATAGATCAGTCTTATGGACTCTGTTGGAGAGGGAGAGGGTGGGGAGATTTGGGAGAATGGCATTGAAACATGTATAATATCATGTATGAAACGAGTCGCCAGTCCAGGTTCGATGCACGATACAGGATGCTTGGGGCTGGTGCACTGGGACGACCCAGAGGGAGGGTATGGGGAGGGAGGAGGGTTCAGGATGGGGAACACATGTATACCTGTGGCGGATTCATTTTGATATTTGGCAAAACTAATACAATATTGTAAAGTTTAAAAAAAAAAAAGAACTCCGTGCTTTCATGGCCGAGGGCCTGGGTTTGATCCCTTGTTGGGGAGCTAAGATCCCACAAGCCACACTGCCGGGCCAAAACAGAGAAAAAAAGAGAAAGAAACTCTCTGAAGAGAACAGAAATGCTGTATAAGAAAGTCCTAGTCCAAACAGAAAACAAACAAAAAATCATGGAATGATATTCTATATGCCAAGTGAATCTATTTAACCTTGATGCTTAGGACAACATCATTCAGGCCCTATCCATTCGCTGGGTCCCAGAGTCTTGAGCAATCAAATCAGGTCAGTGGGTACCAATTCAAATCCAGCCCCACCTGTTACACCCTCGATGAAACTAAGATCAATGGCATTCAAAAGGGAAGTTGTCATGACTGGAGAGTCACTATTTGGCCCAGCCACTTTGTATTTTTATAAAACTACTAAACTAACTGTTAAGATTAACACAAAACTATTTTAAAAAAAACTTTCCTTAAAACTCATATTTCTCTAACAAGTTATAATCTAAAAACCCAACCTCATATTGATTATTCTACCAGCCCCATCAGGCTCTGAGAAGACAAGGATGATTCAAAGTATCAATGGAATAATATAACTATCTTTGTGAAAATTCCCTGGCCATCAGCAGCATTGTTTAACTTTTCTCTGATAAGAAAAGAGTTGTGTGCCAGAGAGTACATCTCATTTTCTCTCAACTCTTGCTGGAATTTCAAGAGTTGTTATCCAGACTCTATCTGACTCAGCCCCTGAAGGGTTCATGAGTACAGCGGAAGGCTTGGTTTATGGATAAATGTATGTGATTATGGCATTTCATCATGGAATAGACTCAAGAGCAGGGGTCAGCAAACTACAACCCACAGACTAATTCTGGCCCACTGCCTGTTTTTGTAAATAAAATATAATTGGAACAGGGCTACACTCATGTATTTACATATTGTTTATAGCCACTACTATGCTATAAAGCAGAACAGAGTAGTAGCAAGAAGAGAACATACAGCCTGTAAGCCAAAAATATTTACTACCTAGACTTTTGCAGAAAAATTTCACCTAACACAGTGCAAGAGTGTCTAGGCCTGACATCCAGCAACTTCCCACTGACAAAATCAGATAGACATGTAGCCGGAATCACCACAAAAAATCCTACTTTGGAGATATAAGTATAGATAAAATCATCATTATTATCATATATAAAATGTAATTACATGGGTATATGTACACACATATACACATACATATATGTCTGTATATGCATATGCTCTCACTGCAAAGTAGTGAGATTAGGATCAAGATCTTCATTCAAAGGGGCTATAATAATCTTATCCTCATTCTTCTTTCTCACAAGAATCCAGTGTGTTCTACACACTTAAAGGAGGCAGCGCATTTTAATACAAATAACAGATTCAGTTAAAATCAGACCTCTCACATTTTGGTTCCCTGGGCTCAAACAGTGAGACCACGTGTGAAGTGACCTACACATTGTCACTGAGTGAATGGTGATCATTAGTTTTACCTCACCTATCCCCTTTGGCCTGGATCCCACTCTTTGTTCTCTTGCTTTTTTCATTCCCTGGTCCCATTTCTCAACCACCACTTCCTTTAATTACTGACAATATCTTTTTAAAATCCTTTGTCTTGTCTGTATTTAGGTACTTATTTTTTAATTGCAAATTATTGAAGGCTGGAAGCTTCACTAAGTTGCTACTAACTAGTAATCAAAAAGATGTTATGTAGTTATCTGGAAGAATTATATTCCCCTGGAAAAGGAAATGGCAACCACTCCAGTATTCTTGCCTGGTGAATTACGTGGACAGAAGAGTCTGGCAGACTACAGTCCATGGGGTTGCAAAGAGTTGGATACAACTTGAGTGACTAACACACACATATACTTTTAATAGTTATATATTAACTATATAAAACTATATAGTATACCAATATATAGTTCAGTTCAGTTGCTCAGTCATGTCCCAAAAACACGTGGAGCCCAAAAAGACTGTTTGCGACCCAATGAATCGCAGCACGCCAGGCCTCCCTGTCCATCACCAACTCCCAGAGTTCACTCAGACTCACATCCATCGAGTCAGTGATGCCATCCAGCCATCTCATCCTCTGTTGTCCCCTTCTTCTCCTGCCCCCAATCCCTCCCAGCATCAGACTCTTCCAATGAGTCAACTCTTCGCATGAGGTGGCCAAAGTACTGGAGTTTCAGCTTCAGCATCACTCCTCCCAAAGAAATCCCAGGGCTGATCTCCTTCAGAATGGACTGGTTGGATCTCCTTGCAGTCCAAGGGACTCTCAAGAGTCTTCTCCAACACCACAGTTCAAAAGCATCAATTCTTCTGCACTCAGCCTTCTTCACAGTCCAACTCTCACATCCATACATGACCACAGGAAAAACCATAGCCTTGACTAGATGAACCTTTGTTGGCAGAGTAATGTCTCTGCTTTTGAATATGCTATCTAGGCTGGACATAACTTTCCTTCCAAGGACTAAGTGTCTTTGAATTTCATGGCTGCAGTCACCATCTGCAGTGATTTTGGAGCCCCAAAAGACATAGTCTGACACTGTTTCCACTGTTTCCCCATCTATTTCCCATGAAGTGATGGGACCACATGCCATGATCTTCGTTTTCTGAATGTTGAGCTTTAAGCCAACTCTTTCATTCTCCATTTTCACATTCATCAAGAGGCTTTTTAGTTCCTCTTCACTTTCTGCCATAAGGGTGGTGTCATCTGCATATCTGAGGTTATTGATATTTCTCCCGGCAGTCTTGATTCCAGCTTGTGCTTCTTCCAGTGCAGCGTTTCTCATGATGTACTCTGCATAGAAGTTAAATAAGCAGGGTGACAGTATACAGCCTTGACGTACTCCTTTTCCTATTTGGAACCAGTCTGTTGTTCCATGTCCAGTTCTAACTGTTGCTTCCTGATCGGCATACACGTTTCTCAAGAGGCAGGTCAGGTGGTCTGGTATTCCCATCTCTTTCAGAATTTTCCACAGTTTATTGTGATCCACACAGTCAAAGGCTTTGGCATAGTCAATAAAGCAGAAATAGATGTTTTTCTGGAACTCTCTTGTTTTTTCCATGATCCAGCAGATGTTGGCAATTTGATCTCTGGTTCCTCTGCCTTTTCTAAAGCCAGCTTGAACATCAGGAAGTTCACGGTTCACATATTGCTGAAGCCTGGCTTGGAGAATTTTGAGCATTACTTTACTAGCGTGTGAGATGAGTGCAGTTGTGCGGTAGTTTGAGCATTCTTTGGCATTGCCTTTCTTTGGGATTGGAATGAAAACTGACCTTTTCCAGTGCTGTGGCCACTGCTGAGTTTTCCAAATGTGCTGGCATATTGAGTGCAGCACTTTCACAGCATCATCTTTCAGGATTTGGAATAGCTCAACTGGAATTCCATCACCTCCACTAGCTTTGTTCTTAGTGATGCTTTCTAAGGCCCACTGGACTTCACATTCCAGGATGTCTGGCTCTAGGTGAGTGATCACACCATCGTGATTATCTGGGATGTGAAGATCTTTTTTGTACAGTTCTTCTGCGTATATATCAATGGTTAATACCATAAGAAATAAAGAGAAATCTCCACATCCTAGAAATGAAGAAGAAACTGAAAATCAGAATAGTAAATATGAGAAGTGACTCTGTGAGGAAGTGCCCTTGAGGAAGAAAAGTGATGCTAGTTTCAGTAACCCAGGGATTTGGATTTCCATACCCTTCTAAGGACAGAAAAGCCTTTTGTAATGCTAGGAGTTCGAAATGAGGTATCTACACAAAGCTCAGCACCTCCTAAGGGGGAGAAACTATCTATTAACACGTGAGGGTCATAAGAAAGTTTGTCAGTCTTTTCTTAGGATCTACATCGATAAATAGGAAAATGTCTTCGACAATTCAAAAATGTAAGCCTGCAACATACATGGCTTTGGACTTGAAATTGACTTTCTCCATGTAATCTGAGGACATCAAAGTTGTCCAGTGGTTGAAACAAATTATTTTATATATTTTGTCAGTTTATCTTCTGTGGGTTTTTAATAGGTGGGAATACTGAACAGCCAAGAAATTAATATAACCTGGCAGACAGAAATACAAAACTACCCTGGAAGGATATGCCTTCAGTGTTGGCTGGCTCCAGAGGATTTCAACAGAAAATGCCCACTGAGGATGAGCTTATAATAAAAGATATCAGTGCCAGACATTTGAAAACTAATGTACCATGAGTAAACTGTGTGACCCATATACAACACGATGTAATAACTGAAATCTTAGGTACGGTCTGAATCCATAAGATAGATATGCTTGAAGTTACCAAATATGAAAACTTCCACTTTTGGCCAACATGAAGTAACAGAGATAGGATATGCTTTTCATTTGAAACAACCCCAAAATGACACCCTATATGAAACAATGGTCTTCAGATATTGGTCATCAGCCAGTCTGGACATGACACCTAAGAGAGAGGGAACATAAAAGGTGAGCCCAACAATTGCCTCAGCTTACTGCTTGGAGGGAATTTTCCTGCCACAACACAGGAAAAGAGAAGGGAGGCAGAGACTTGCAGTTTCCTTATGTTGAAAAGAGAGAGTGTAAGATGGGAGGCTGAAGTGGCTAGAGCTCCCAGGACAGAAAACCAGAGAAGAGAAAAATCAGCCAAGAGACAGCTCTAGAGATCATCAGAGCCTCTTGAGTCTTCAGGTGAATACAGATCAGAGCATGCTTGTGAGAAAACTACCCAAGGATGGGGAAATAATCAACCAAAAATAGCAGAGGGAAAATCCCCAAAGCTTGCATCAAGCCAGGAATAGTTCATTTTCCTGCCAGCCAACATGGAAAACCTCCTAATTCATAGGCATTGGGTAGAATACTTGGAAGGATGTCACTTCATTAGTAATACCAAGAATTAGAACAAAGAATATAGTGATGGATACAGAAAGACACTTAATAATAATAAAGAGGTCAATTCATCAAAAAGGAAATAATCCTTGACTTGAGATGTAGCTGAGAGCCTGAGGAGACTGAGGTTACTAGCATTTACAGGACAAGAGTAAAAAAGGAGACCAAGCATCACAAAAAGTGTTCCAGGGTTTGTAGAAGGTCTCTTCGACTATTCAACTGAGTATAATAAGCACAGGTGTGTGAGGAAAGGAGCCAAGGCTGAGGAAAGAACCATCTAAAGATTTAGAAGTAACAATGTCCAGCACTCTCACAGAGCTAGGAATGGTGCCTGTTCCTACCAGTCAGGCTGAGAAAGCTTATGATTCTCAGAGTGTGAGGTAGAATACACAGAAGACTCTTGTGTTAATAGTGGGGAATAGATAAGGTCTCCACTAAGCACTGCTTTAGTTTTGCCGAATAAATCTTAGAAACAAATCCTGAAAGATTTTAAGTAACTTAAGTGTGTCTCAGATCAAAGGGTGAGAACAAAAGTATCCAGCATCCATCAAGGAAAAACCCACAATGTCTGTGATCCAAGTTTTAAAACTTCCAGATGGAAAAGAAAAAAAGGCAAAAGATGACCCATAATGAGATAAAATAAATACAAACATTAAAACCAAATCAGAACTGACACAGATATTAAAATTAGCAAACATCAGTCATTAAAACAGTTACTATGATTATATTCCACACATTAAAAAATAGTTAAGTAGAGGTATGTAAGATAGTTTTAAAAGAACCAGAAACAAAAAAAATTCTAGAGGAGAAAATTACAATGTGTGAGATGATAAATATACTGGATAGGATTAAAGGCAAATTAGATTTTGCAGAAAAAAAAGGTTAATTAACCTGAAGATGGAAGGATATAAATTATCCAAAGAAAGAAACTAGAAAGAAAAGAGAAATTTTCTTAAATGAGCATAGCATCAGTAAGCTATGGGAAGACTTCAAGTGGCCTAATTATGTTTATAATCAGAGTCCCTGAAGGAGAGAAAATGTAGGAGCAGAAAAAATATATCAAGAAATAATTATTATAATTTTAAAAATTGGGTAAAATCTATAAGCCCACAGATCCAAGAACCTCAGCAAACCACAAGAACAAGAAATATTAAGAAAAACATACCACTTCCCATCATAAATCATTCAAAACAAGTGATAAAAAACATAAAAGCAGTCATATTTTTTAAGAAAGCTAAAACAAAACAATATGTTGCATCTCACCTTCTGGTTTCAAACCATAGTATAAAGCTACAGTCATCAAAACAGTATGGTCAGATCAGATCAGATCAGATCAGTCACTCAGTCGTGTCCGACTCTTTGCAACCCCATGAATCGCAGCACTCCAGGCCTCCCTGTCCATCACCAACTCCCGGAGTTCACTCAGACTCACGTCCATCGAGTCAGTGATGCCATCCAGCCATCTCATTCTCTGTCGTCCCCTTCTCCTCCTGCCACCAATCCCTCCCAGCATCAGAGTCTTTTCCAATGAATCAACTCTTCGCATGAGGTGGCCAAAGTACTGGAGTTTCAGCTTTAGCATCATTCCTTCCAAAGAAATCCCAGGGCTGATCTCCTTCAGAATGGACTGGTTGGATCTCCTTGCAGTCCAAGGGACTCTCAAGAGTCTTCTCCAACACCACAGTTCAAAAGCATCAATTCTTCGGCTGGCATAAAAACAGACACATAATTTGGTGGAACACAATGCAGAGTCCAGAAATAAACCCATGCATATGTGGTCAATTAATTTACAACAAATGAGCCAATACTATACAGGAAAGGATAGTCTCTTTAATAAATGATGGGAAAAAGTAGACAGACCCCTGCAAAAAAGTGAAACTGGACCACTGTTTAATACCATACACAAAAATTAACCCTAAACAGATTAAGGTTTTGAATGTAATACAGGAAACCATAAAACTCCTAGAAGAAAAGATAGGGAGTAAGCTCCTTGACATTGGTGTTGGCAATGATTTTTTGGATTTGACGCCAAGACAAAGGCAAAAAAAAAAAAAATTAATGGAATTATATCAAACTAAAAAACTCCACACAGCAAATAAAACCATCAACAAAATGAAAAGGCAAGCTACTGAATGAGAGAAAATATTTTCAAATCGTGTATCTGGTAAGGGGATAATATCTAAAATATATAAAGAATTCATAAAATTCAATAGCAAAAAACAATGCAATTAAAAACTGAATAGACATTTTTTTCTCAAGAAGACATACAGATGACCAATAGGTACATGAAAGGGTGCTCAACATTACTAATCATCAGGGAAATGAAATCAAAACCATGATATCACCTTATACCTGTTAGGATAGTTACTATCAAAAAGAATAGAGATAAGTGTTGACAAGGATGAGGAGAAAGGAGACCCTTGTGCATCATTGATGGAAATGTAAACTGGTGTAGCCACTATGGAAAAGAGTACAGAGTTTCCTCAAAAATTAAAAATAGAACTACCATATGATCCAGCAATTTCACTTCTGGGTATGTATCCAAAGGAAATGAAGCACAGTATCAGAGAGATATTTGTACTCCCAAGTTCATGTTGCATTATTCACAATAGCCAAGACACAGAAACAACCTAAGTGTCCATCAAGGGTGAATGAATAAAGAAGAAAGATAGATAGACAGACACACTTACATAAACATACACAATGGAATATTATTCAACCATTAGAAAGGAGGAAATCCTGCTATTTGCAATAAGGATAGGACTTGAGAGCATTATGCTAAGTGAAACAAGTCAGAGAAAGACAAATATTGCATGCTATCACTTAAATACGTGTTATCTTAAAAAACAAGTCAAAGTGATAGAAACAGAGAGTAGAAAAGTGATTGCCAGAGCTGAAGGTGGGGGAAATAGGGAGAGGTTGGTAAAAGGATATAAATATTCAGGTATAAAATGAATAAAGTCTGAGGATCTAATGTAAAACAAGGTGACTACAGTTGATAACACCACATTTTATAATTGAAATTTTCTAAAAGAGTAGAATTTAAATGTTCTTAGCAAAAAAAAAAAAAAGGTAATATATGAGGTAGTAAATGTGGGTGGTTTTTTTTTCCGATTGGGTGGTTTTTGAGGTTTGTCTTTTTTTTTTTGGTCATACTGCGTCATGCAGGAATTTCCCAACCAGGGATCAAACCTGTGCCCCCTGCAGTGGAAATGCAGAGTCTTAGCCACTGGACCTCCAGGGAAGTCCCATCATGGATGTATTAATTAACGAGATGGTGGGAATCTCTTTACAATGTACATGCATAGCAAATCCTCACAAGGTACACTATAAATACCTTATAATTTACCAATTATACCTAAATAAATCCATAAAAAGCAATATATAACATAAGGGGGAACAAGAATAACTTCCCAGAAGCAATGCAGATGAGAAGACATCAGACAAAATCTTTAACATCCTGAAAGAAAATAAATATCAACCTAGAATTCTATACTCAGCATAAAGATCTTTCAAAAGAAAAGATGAAATAGATTTATTCAGATACTCAAAAGCTAAAAAAAGAAAGAAAGAAAAATTACCACCAGCAGACCCACACTGTAAGAAATAGTAAAAGAAATCCCTCAGGCAGAAACAAAAAGAAATATGATTTCAAAAATGGATCTTCAAAAAGAAAGAACACTGCAAACGGTAACTACATACTTAAATATATAAGATTTCTTTCTTTTATATAAATTCAAATAAAGCTAATACCCTTTAAACAAAGGGACTGAATGTGGGTTTTATAACATATGTAAAAGGAAAATTTGTAACAATAGTTGTCCCATCACTTCATGGCAAACAGAAGAGGAAAAGTGGAAGTATTTATATATTTCAGTGATGTATTTCATTTTCTTGGACTCCAAAATCACTGGGGACAGTAAACTGCAGCCAGGAAATTAAAAGATGCTTGCTCTTTGGAAGGAAAGCTATGAACAACCTACACAGCATAATAAAAGACAAAGACATCACTTTGCCAACAAAGATCCATATAGTCAAAGCTATATTTTTTCCAGTAGTTATGTATGGATGTGAGAGTTGGACCATAAAGAAGGCTGACTGCTGAAGAACTGATGCTTTTGAACTGTGGTGTTGGACAAGATTCTTGAGAGTCCCTTGGACTGCAAGGAGATCAAACCAGTCAATCCTAAAGAAAATCAACCCTGAATACTCATTGGAAGGACTGATGCTGAAGCTGAAGCTCCAATACTTTGTCCACCTGATGCAAAAAGCTGACTCATTGGAAAAGTTTCTGATGCTGTGAAAGATTGAGGGCACGAGGAAACGGGGACGACAGAGGACGAGGTTGTTAGATGGCATCACAGACTCAATGGGCATGAGTTTGAGCAAAGTCCAGGAGATACTGTAGGACAGAGGAGCCTGGTGTGTTGCGGTCCATGGGGTTGCAAACAGTCGGACATGACTTCGAAACTGAACAACAACCACAGCAACGTAACAGTAGCACAAAGTTTATGAGGAAAGAGATGGAAGCACACTGTTGAAGAGTTCTTATACTACATATGAAGTGGCGTAATATCATTTGAAGGTAGGATGTGATAAGTCAACGATCTACATTACAAACCCTAGAGCAGCTTCTAAAATAATAAAAAGAGCTAAAATTAATAATCTATTCATAACTTTTGTGATAAAATAGAATCACAAAATATATTCAATTCATCTAAAAGAAGTAGAAAGAGAGGGTAAAAGGATCAAAGAAAAATAGGACAAATGGTGGGGTGGGGGGTGGGTGGGGAGTAGGAAACAGAACAATACCAGTAATCACATTGTGTGTAAATGGTCTAATTGCTCTAATTAAAAGCAAAAATTGTCAGGTTAGAAAAAAAAAGTGAGGCCCAATCATATGCTGCCTATAAGAAACTCACTTTAAGCATAAAGAGCAGAGATTACCTTTCTTGGTCTTCTTGCCAGAGGAGTTTTTCTCTGAGATTTACTTTCCATACCTGTTTCAGTTCTATAACTGGAGCCACCCGTGGGTTAAAGCTTGGGATAGAAAAGAGGAAGCAAAACCAGGAATTAAGTCCCGTACTGACTTTTCTTCAAGAGCTGACTTCCTTCCCCAATTTGAATATTACTTTTTTAAAATTTTTCCTAGACTTAAAGTAGTTTCTAAAAAATTTTTATTCTGAGTTATTATAATCTGTGGGAAACATAGGCTGTAGTGGACTTAACCCATCTTGACCAGCACTGGAAGTTACAAATAACTTTTTAAGAGGTGAAGGTTAGGAACATACTTTCGGCAATGACAGAGAATCATAAACTGATAAATTCACAAAAAAATACTCACATTCATTTATAATCAGAGAAATGAAAATTACTGTGATAAAATATGTACACATCAGCTTGGCGATTTAACATCTAATAACATCAAGAGTGGAAGAAGACAGAAGGAGACAGAAACTCTTTCCGGTTTTAAATGGAATTGTAAATTAGTATAACCAATTTCTAACCAAACACAAAATAGAGTTTAAAAGAGTTAAGAGAATGTCTCATGCAAAACCCATAGGCACAAATTTGAAAAGCTACAAAAAATTGATAATTCTCTAACAAAATTAAAATTGTCAATATTAATCTGAAAGGAAATAGAAAGTCTGAATAGACCAAATATAAATGTTGAAAAATGACCCAAAAAATCTACCATTGAAAATGACATTAAAGGGATTTCTCTGGTGGTCCAGTGGCTAAGACTCCAAGCTCCCAGTGCTGGGGGCCTTTGCTCGATCCCTTGTCAGGGAACTAGATCCCATAGACCACAACTAAGAGTTCACATGCTGTAACTAAGAGTTTGCAGCTAAAGACTCCGCATGCCACACAAAGACTGAAGATTCCATGTGCCACAGCTAAGATCCAGTATAGCCAAGTAAATAAATCATTTTCTTTAAAAAAATGGCATTCAAACCAAATGGGTTTAGAACTCAGCTATATCTAATCTATAAGACAAATTATTATTTGTCTATTTAAATTACTCCTAGAGACATAAAAATATAGAAAACTCTCCAATTCATTTTACTAGCACTTTGTGGTTAGTTTTTGTTTGTTTGTTTGTTTGTTTGTGTGTTTTTGGCTGTGCCTCATGGCATGCAGGATCTTAGTTCTGTAACTTTAGGGAGCCCCCTGCCATGGAAGAACAGAATCCTAACTACTGGACCACCAGGGAATTCCCACTAGCAAACATTTTAACAACCAAATTGGTTACAGGTAATACAAAACGAAGATGATCAAGCTCATCCATTTATTTAGAAAGAAAAATTCTAAATAAAGTATTAGTGGATAAAATGTACAGTAAAAACCATATTACCGACTAGGATTTATTTTAGAAATTCAAGATGGTACAATAGAAGAAGACTGATCAACATACTAAGATCATGGCATCTGGTCCCATCACTTCATGGCAAATAGATGAGGAAACAGTGGAAACAGTGACAGACTTTATTTTGGGGGGCTCCAAAATCACTGCAAATGATGACTGCAGCCATAAAATTAAACGATACTTGCTCCTTGGAAGAAAAGGTATGACCAACCTAGACAGCTTATTAAAAAGCAGAGACGTTACTTTGCCAATAAAGGTCCGTCTAGTCAAAGCTATGATTTTTCCAGGAGTCTTGTATGGATGTGAGAGTTGGACTATAAAGAAAGCCTAGTGCTGAAGAACTGATGTTTTTGAACTGTGGTGTTGGAGAGGACTCTTGAGAGTCCCTTGGACTGCAAGGAGATCAAACCAGTCCATTCTAAAGGAAATCAGTCCTGAATATTCATTGGAAGGACTGATGCTGAAGCTGAAACTCTAATACTTTGGCCTCCTGATGCAAAGAACTGACTCATTTGAAAAGACCCTGATGCTGGGAAAGATTGAAAGTGGGAGAGGGGGACAACAGAAGATGAGATGGTTGGATGGCGTCACCAACTCAATGGACATGAGTTTGAGTAAACTCCGGGAGTTGGTGATGGACAGGGAGGCCTGGCGTGCTGCAGTCCATGGGGTCGCAAAGAGTCAGACATGACTGACTGAACTAAACTGAACTGATCAACATAATTCATTACATAAAGACATCAAAGGAGAAAAACTGTATCATCATTGAGCTTCTATCAACATCTGTCAACATGTTTAAGAGTAATAAGTATTAAGAAGCATAGATGAGAGAAAGAAAGCTCCCAATTATCTTTTCATACTGTCCACTTGAGCTATTTCAAATCCTGAAAGATGATGCTGTGAAAGTGCTGCACTCAATATGCCAGCAAATTAGGAAAACTCAGCAGTGGCCACAGCACTGGAAAAGGTCAGTTTTCATTCCAATCCCAAAGAAAGGCAATGCCAAAGAATGCTCAAACTACTGCACAATTGCACTCATCTCACATGCTAGTAAAGTAATGCTCAAAATTCTCCAAGCCAGGCTTCAGCAATACGTGAACCGTGAACTTCCAGACGTTCAAGCTGGTTTTAGAAGAGGCAGAGGAACCGGAGATCCAATTGCCAACATCCGCTGGATCATCAAAAAAGCCAGAGAGTTCCAGAAAAACATCTATTTCTGCTTTATTGGCTATGCCAAAGCCTTTGACTGTGTGGATCACAATAAACTGTGGAAAATTCTTCAAGAGATGGAAATATCAGACCACCTGACCTGCCTCTTGAGAAATCTGTATGCAGGTCAGGAAGCAACAGTTAGAACTGGACGTGGAACAACAGACTGGTTCCAAATAGGAAAAGGAGTACGTCAAGGCTGTATAATGTCACCCTGCTTATTTAACTTATATGCAGAGTACATCACGAGAAATGCTGGGCTGGAGGAAGTACAAGCTGGAATTAAGATTGCTGGGAGAAATATCAATAACCTCAGATATGCAGATGACACCACCCTTATGGCAGAAAGTGAAGAAGAACTAAAGAGCCTCTTGATGAAAGTGAAAGAAGAGAGTGAAAAAGTTGGCTTAAAGCTCAACATTTAGAAAATTAAGATCATGGCATCCAGTCCCATCATTTCATGGCAAATAGATGGGGAAACAGTGGAAACAGTGGCTGATTTTATTTTTATGGGCTCCAAAATCACTGCAGATGGTGATTGAAGCCATGAAATTAAAAGATGCTTACTCCTTAGAAGGAAAGTTATGACCAACCTAAATAGCAGAGACATTACTTTGTCCACAAAGGTCTGTCTAGTTAAGGCTATGGTTTTTCCAGTGGTCATGTATGGATGTGAGAGTTGGACTGTGACGAAGGCTGAGTGCCGAAGAACTGATGCTTTTGAACTGTGGTGTTGGAGAAGACTCTTGAGAGTCCCTTGGATTGCAAGGCGATCCAACTAGTCCATTCTGAAGCAGATCAGTCCTGGGTGTTCATTGGAAAGACTGATGTTGAAGCTGAAACTCCAATACTTTGGCCACCTGATGCGAAGAGCTGACTCATTTGAAAAGTCCCTGATGCTGGGAAAGATTGAGGGCAGGAGGAGAAGGGGACGACAGAGGATGAGATGGTTGGATGGCATCACTGACTTGATGGACATGGGTTTGGGTAGACTCCAGCAGTTGACGATGGACAGGGAGGCCTGGCATGCTGCGGTTCATGGGGTTGCAAAGAGTCGGACATGACTGAGTAACTGAACTGAACTGATACAAACATATAGTAGAATATTATTTGGAAGTAACAAGAAACAAACTGGGATTCCCTGGTAGCTCAGTTGATAAAGAATCTGCCTGCAATGCAGGAGATCCTGGTTTGATTATTGAGCTCGGAGGATCCCCTGGAGAAGGGATAGGCTACCCATTCCAGTATTCTTGTGCTTCCCTAGTGGCTCAGACAGTAAAGAATCTGCCTGTACTGTGGGAGACCTGTGTTTGATCCCTGGATTGGGAAGATCCCGTGGAGAAGGACATGGCAATCCACTCCAGTATTCTTGCCTGGAGAATTCCCATGGATAGAGGAGCCTGGCAGGCTGCAGTCCATGGGGTTGCCAAGTGCTGGACTCGACTGAGTAACTAAACACACACCCCACAAGAAACAAACTACTGCTGCTACTGCTAAGTCGCTTCAGTCGTGTCCGACTCCACGCGACCCCATAGACAGCAGCCCACCAGGCTCCCCCGTCCCTGGGATTCTCCAGGCAAGAACACTGGAGTGGGTTGCCATTTCCTTCTCTAATGCATGAAAGTGAGAAGTGAAAGTGAAGTCGTTCAGTCGTGTCCGACTCTTTGCAACCCCATGGACTGCAGCCTACCAGGCTTCTCCGTCCATGGGATTTTCCAGGCAAGAGTACTGGAGTGGGGTGCCATTAGGCTAAATTACAGATAAATCTCAAAAAGAATTGACACGCTAAATGAAAGACAGACACTTGAGAATGCTTATTTATATGGTTTACTTATATGAATTGTTCAGAAAATTTACAGAGGCAGAAAGTAGATTAGTGTTCACCTGAGGCTGGGTATGAGGGATTAGTTGTATGTAGGCCTGAAAGATCTCAGAGGAGGAAATAAAATGTATTAAAATTAATTTATGGTGATTGTTCCACCACTCAGCAACATTACTAAAATTCATCAAAATGCACACTGGTAATGAGTGAATTCTACCATACTGTAAAATTTACCTTAATAAAGCTACTAAAAAATTAAAAATAAAGCAAGAGATTTCTGATACACAAACAATAATCAAGTAAAATATATAAGAAAACATTCCATTCACAACCATAGAAAATCATAAATTATCTAGGAATTATGTAACAAGAAATGTTTGGAACTTGTTGGAAATTATAAAATTCAAAATTCTACAAGAACATTAAATCTCGAATAAATGGAAAGAGATATCTTGTTTTTTAAAAGGAAATTTCACCATCATAAATATTTCCTAACTTAAACTACAAATTCAGTGATTTTTCAGTCAAAATCCCATCTTGATATTTTTAGAATGAGTCTGAAAAAATGATTCTTAAATTTACCTAAAATTATAAACATGTGAGAATAACCAGGAAAATCCTTAAAAGAACAAGAAATGGTAACATGTCATACAACATTATTATCATAAGATGATAATTCTTAAATAGTACAATTTATAGATATATCAATGAAATGAAATAAAAATTAGTAAATCAGTAAATAAATATGCATATTTAATGTATTATAAATCAAAGTTCAAAGCAAAGGACAAAATATGGAATATTTAATACATGGTGTTTTGACTGGTGTCAAGTCATTTGGAAAAATACGAAGCGATTTTGACCTCATTTCATATTCTAGAATAAAATCCAGATGGATGCTATTTCTATAATAGCTGAGTAAAGAAGACTTCTCTAAGCATTTCACAAGGATTATTGTCTATATAGAAAAGGTTGATACATTAGGTTGCATTTTAGCTAATAGTATTTGAGAGCTCTTACTGTAGCAGGCACTTTTCTAAGCACCTAGAAACTAGTAATGTATTTAATCCATGTAACAACCCTATGATGTAGGTACTAGTACTAGCCCTATAAATAAACCTCTCTTGTGCATGTCCTCGTAGTCTCTTAGCCTCACATCTTCTGGACTCTCAGCCATTTGCTCTGCTTTACTTGCCTCAGCAGGACTTTCTAAGGCCCCTGTGGTCTCCATGCCCAAGGCTGGCCAAACACTTACCTGGAGCCTACAGCTCCACTCCCCTACAGCTTCCAGGCTCAGAGGAAATGCCATTCCACAAAGTATCAGATCTGGTTGTCCACAGCTGCCAAAAAGCCTGATGATGCAACAGAGAAGGAGGGAAACTTAATTTCCAGTGGGGCAAATGTTGACATCCCTACTGCAGGGAAAAACAGGGAACTGGAGGATAGAATCCCTCTCCTTCCTCCTACCTGCTGACTGTTCTGAGACCCAGGCTGTCCCTCAGCCTATCTGAAGGCATCTTGCACGGCTGAGAGACTCCCCAGCTAAGCCACTGCTTATGTCTTTGTAGCTTGTCATGAGACAGTGGGCAGGGTAGTGACCACAGGTAATTACCTTGTGTTGCTTCTCATGCTACCTGGCCTCACTTTCCTTTGCACACATTCTTGCTACCCTGGGATTACACTTTCTTAATAAAGCATTTGCACTTAATCCTTGTCCCAGTCTCTATATATCTAAGAATCTAGAGTAGGACATCTATCTTTTTCTCATGAGAAAACACAGAGAGGTGAAATTACTTGCCAAAGATCACCCAACTAGTTATTCATAAAACTTGGCTTTGAACCCAAGGAAATTCATTAATCTTACAGAGTACAACTCAAAAAACCCCCAAAAAACCCAAGCCTCAAAACAATAGCAAGCACCATTCTTACTGTAGAAAACTATTTTGGGGACTGGGAATAAGACAAAACTGTCTTATTCTACATATTGCTAAATCTATTCAGCATTACACTGGAAATCCTAGCTATCCATTATGGCAAGCAAAAAATCAAGAGAAAAAGTGTTAATATTATTCACAAATGTTATGATTGCATACATAGAACAAATTTTTAGCATAAATAACTAGAATTAATAAACCTGAATTAATCCAATATTACTGAATACAAGGGCAATACAAATACTGAATTATATTTTTATGTATTAACTACAAAACACAAAAAATACAAATATTGCTTTAAATATTAATATCATAAAAAATATCCAGGAGAAAGTCTTATAAAAAATGTGGAAGACATCCTCGAAATCATAAAACACTATCAAGAGAAATTAGTAAGGATGACCCCAAAATGGAGATACATATCACGACAATGAACTGTAAGACTCGATATTATAATGATGTCATTTCTTTTCAACTTCATTCATAGATTCGATGTGATAAAGTTTTAGCAATTTTTTGTTTGGGAGGTAATTTTTGTGTGCGCGATAAATGAGTGCAAAGGATCAAGAATAATCAAAATACCCTTGAAGAAAAACAGTGAAGAGGGACTTGTTCTAACCAAGGCTAAGCTACAGGAGATTTGATAAGTATTGACACAGAAGTTGACAAATACTGGGAAAGTAGTTGTAATTTAGTTGCCAAGTCGTGTCAGACTCTTGTGACCCCATGGACTGCCAGGCTCCTCTGTCCATGGGATTCTCCAGGCAAGAATACTGGAGTGGATTGCCATTTCCTTCTCCAGGGGATCTTCCTAACCCAGGGTCTCCTAACCTAATCTGGGTCTCCTGCACTGCAGGCAGATTCTTTACCAACTGAGCTATGAGGGAAGCCCAATGGGAAAGTATAGAACCCCAAATCAAAGTCACTCATAAGAAAATAGGCCACAATCAATAGTACACTGCTGGACCCTTACTTCATACTATACCTAAAATGAACTCTAGATAAAGGATGAAATGAAAAAAGTAAAACTGTATCACTTTCAGAAAATACTTTCATTGTTTCACAGGTTTTCTTAAACAAGATGCAAAAAGGAAAAAAATATAGAGAAAAAACTACGTCTTCTAAAACATGACACAGATGACTCTATGAAACAGAAACAGAGAACAGACCTGTGGCTGCCGAGGTGGGGGTGGGGGAGTGGGGCAGGCAAGTGTTGAGAGTTGGGATTAGCAGGTGCAAATGGCTATATATAGGATGGATAAACAATAAGGTCCTACCGCACAGCACAGGAAACTATATTCAATATCCTGAGACAAGCCATAATGGAAAAGAATATAGAAAAGAATGTACATATATGTGTAACTAGTCACTTTGCCATACATCAGAGATTAACACAACACTGTAAATCAGCTATGCTTCAATAAAAAAGAAAAAAAAAGAGAGTTCCAGAGGGCTTCCCCAGCGTTTTACTCCTAACCTTGATTGGTGGTTACATGAGTATTTCTTTCTATTTGTTAAAATGTACACTTGTACAACTCTGTGACTACACTAAACACCACTGAATTTTATGCATTAAAGGGATAAGTTGTATGGCTGTGAAATATATCTTAATCCCCTGGTTTTTTTAAAGGTATGTGTTTATTAAAGTAAAAAACTAGAAAAAAAAGAAAAAGAAAAAAAAGTCCTGACATTTCCAACCAGTTATAGAATTTAAGATCTGTTGGCATTTCTTTTTTATTTTTATTCTGAGGGTAAAGTTGTTCAGTCACTCAGTCGTGTCTGACTCTTTGCGGCCCCGTGGACTGCAGCCCTCTAGGCCTCCCTGTCCTTCAGCATCTCCCGGAGCTTGCTCAAACTCAAGTCCCCTGAGTCGGTGATGCCATCCAATTATCTCATCTTCTGTTGTCCCCTTCTCCTCCTGCCTTCAATCTTTCCCAGCATCAGTGTCTTTTCTAATGAGTCAGCTCTTCACATGAGGTGGCCAAAGTATTGGAGCTTCAGCTTCAGCATCAGTCCTTCCAATGAATATTCAGAATAGATAGAGGATTGAGGATAAAGTACTGTGCCCCAGATTACCTGGATTCATTTATTTTTCTCTGAAGTTGTGATGTTTATTTGAAATACAATAAGATTAAATTGTTTCTGTATATACTCAATTTTAGAGTTGTATCTACATCATTACTGGTGTAATTTTAGTTTTGAATATTTGAAACCTTTATGTTACAGAATAAGAACTATACATGTTATACTTAGAAAAAATAAAATAAAATGCATATAGGGCTTTATGCACATTTCTGTATAAATGTCCTATTTTGAATAAAACGATAATTTTTTAAAAGTAGATGTTTGACTTCATTAAAACTTACAACTTAAGTTAGTCAAAGGAATTATAAAGAAAGGGAAAATCCAACCCCATAATTGGGAGAAGCTGTCTGCAGCACACGTGTCTACCAACTATCTTGTACTTGGAATACCATATTTTGTTTTTAAAACACTTTCCATATTTTGCCACCACAGAAATTAGGTGCATATCACAGTCAGTGGTAGGTTATAATTTAATTGATAATGTTCTCTTTTCTTAATGTAACAAAATAGCAGTGCATTTTTAATCAATGGCATCTTAGGTTTGACTAAAAACTACATGTAAAGAATACTTTACATGTAAAGTATTAATGTATTAAATACATTAAAGTGTTACATGGTAAAGTAGATGCTTTACCATCTGAGCCACCAGGAAGTCCACAAAGAATACTTAACAATCATTAAATAAAATACAAACAACTCAAAAGAAAAATGAACAAATGACTTGGATAGATACTTTAGAAAGAGACAATCAAAATTGTCATTAATTATGTGGAAAAAAGCATTATTATGAATCAGGTAATTGCAAATTAATTCCACGTATAGGCAAAAGGTTTTAAATCTGACAGTACCAAGTGTTGACAAAGATATTAAAAAATAGGACCTCTCATCTATTGCTGGTCAGAGAGTAACTGGTAAAACTATTTTGGAAAACAACTTAGGTTTTCTAGTAGAAACAAACAAGTGCAAATCCTATGATTGAACAATCCCTCTCCCAGGGACATATCATAGGAAAGCTTTTATACAGTTACACCAAGAGATGTAAATAAATTACTTAGCATTGTTTATAATATTAAAAACACAAATGTCCATCAACAGGTCAATGCACAAACTGACTCACATCCAGGTGATGAAATATTATACATCAATGAAAATAAATGAACTATAGCTACATGAACAACATGAAGGTATCTCATTCACATTATTGAATGAAAGAAAGGAGTCATAAAAAATGCATTCAGTATGATTTCTTTCATAAAAAGTTCAAAAGAGTCAAAATTAAACAAAATATTATTTCAGGATACACAGATATGTGATGCAGGTATGAAGAAAAGCAAGGCAATGATTGTCACAAAAATCAAGGTCATAGTTTCCTATGGAAGACTGAGAAGTCCTTGTGATCATGAAGGGACACAGCATCTAAGGTGCAGAAAATTTTGTATTTTTTAACATAAGTAGAGGCTGCATTTGTGTACATTTAATTATAATTCATTAAAATGTACATATCCATTTATATAATCATCTGTATGATAATATATCACAGTATTTTAAAAAGAAAAACAAAAAAGCAGTTTGCAGAGTAGTATGATCTCATTGAACTTTCATTCTCGTGTGTGTTAAATACTAATGAATAGAAAAATTTTGGAATACTTCTGAAACTACTTAACTTATGGGGTCTGACCTCTGAGTCCTGGGTTGTAAGTTTCTAACATATTCATGGTGTGTATCATTGGAATTTCTACAATAAGCACATATTGCTTTGTAATTAATTAATTTGCATGTAAAACTTTTAAACAAGCAGGAAAATCATGCTAGAAAAAAATGTCCCAGGTATTGAGGCTAGCCAATTTTCACTCAAATAATTTAAATTGAAGGTTTCCATAATTTTTCATGTTCTTTATCATATTGCCTGGGTTGCTAAGAATTAGATTTCAAAGGTCAAATAAAACCCCTATAAAACCCTTTTATATAAGCACAGCCAAAGTTCTGGTGCTGACAATAGCTCTAACCGTAGTCCCACCACCACAAGGTAGCACCGTTAGCTTTATCTGCTATAAATAATACTCGGCTTCTTCAGACATGTTCCAGAGCCTTTTCCAAATATAACAAGAGGCAAAGCATGCCAAAATTTACACAAACATCTCGTTGCTTTCTAAAGACGTGGACAGAAGGGCAGTAGCAGGACAGTGGCAGAATGTGGCAAGATTAAAATTTGTAAACATATTAAACCACCTGGACTTCCCAGGTGGCGCTAGTGGTAAAGAACCTGCCTGGCAATGCTGAAGATGCAAGAGTCTTGGGTTCGATCCCTGGGTTGGGAAGATCCCCTGAAGGAGGAAATGGCCACCCTCTCCAGTATTCTTGCCTGAAAAACTCCACAGACAGAAGAGTCTGGAGGGGCTACATACAGTCCATGGGTGGCAAAGAGTAGGACATGACTAAACGTGCACATGTATATTAAACCTCATGCATCACCTCCAAGTTTAATCAGGTCTAAAATAAAAAAGAATCCCATTCATAGTTATTTAAGGAGACTCTCTAGCCCCTAAAATTTTTTTCAAATTGAGTTATATTAACAGTGTCTAATTTCTCCTTCATAACTCCATTCTCATCAGTGTTTTTCTTTCCTTTTTAACTAAAGAACACCCATACCAAACATTTTTATTTGTAAGACACCAAGCCCCATTCCTTAGTACCCCTGAGTGTTAGTTTCCCCAGATACTGAGGAGAGCAACCACAGGCAACAGTAGTTTTAATCACTACTGTTTTTCGCTTTTGACATTGGCTCTGAACATTTCCCCTTTCCCAGGGAATAAATCAGTGGTGTCCTAATAAATGTTTAGCAACAATCTTTGGGGAGAGTGGAGGCTGATTTGTAGCGTTTGCTGATTTCTATGTGTAAACTACCGTGCAATTGCAGTCATTTCACATGCTAGCAAGGTAATGCTCAAAATCCTTCAACCTAGGCCTCAATAGTACATGAACCAAGAACCTCTTGATGTACAAGCTAAATGTAGAAAAGGCAGAGAAACCAGAGATCAAATTGCCAACATCTGTTGGATCATAGAAAAAGCAAGAGAATAAAAAAAAAATCTACTTCTGCTTCGTTGACTAGGCTAAAACTTTTGACTGTGTGGATAACAACAAACTGGAAAATTCTTAAAGAGATGGGAATATCAGACCATGTTACCTGCCTCCTGTATGCAGGTCAAGAAGAAACAGTTAGAATGGGACATGGAACAACAGACTGGTTCAAAATTTGGAAAGGAGTACATTGAGGCTGTATATTGCCACCCTGCTTATTTAACTTCTATGCAGAGCACATCATGCAAATGTTGGGCTAGATGAATCACAAGCTGGAATCAAGATTGCTGGGAGAAACATCAACAGCCTCAGATATGCAGATGATACTACTCTAATGGCAGAAAGTGAAGAGAAACCAAAGAGCATCTTGATGAGAGTGAAAGAGGAGGTGAAAAAGCTGACTTAAAACTCAACATTCAAAAAACTAAGATCATGGCATCTGGTCGCATCACTTCAAGGCAAATAGATGGGGGAAAAGTGGAAATAGAGACAGATTTTATTTTCTTGGGCTCCAAAAGCACTGCAGACATCGCCTGCAGCCATGAAATTAAAAGACACTTGCTTCTTGGAAGAAAATCCATGACAAACCTAGAAAGTGAAAGTCACTCAGTCATGTCTGACTCTTTGTAACCCCTGGACTGTAGTCTGCCAGGCTCCTCTGTCCATGGAATTCTCCAGGTCAGAATACTGCAGTGGTTAATCTATCTCTTCTCCAAGGAATCTTTCCAACCCAGGAATCAAACTAGGGTCTCCTGCACTGCAGGCAGATTCTTTACCAGCTGAGCTACCAGGGAAGCCCATGACAAACCTACACAATGTATTAAAAAGCAGAGACGTCACTTTGCCGACAAAGGTCTGTATAGTCAAAGCTATGGTTTTTCCAGTAGTCATGTACAGATGTGAAAGTTGGACCACAAAGAAAGCTGAGTGCTAAAGAATTGATGCTTTCAAACTGTGGTATTGGAGAAGACTCTTGAGAGTCCCTTGGACTGCAGGGAGATCAAATTAGCCAATACTAAAGGAAATCAGTCCAGAATATTAATTGTAAGGACTGATGCTGAAGCTGAAATTCAAATACTTTGGCCACCTGATGTGAAGAAGTGACTCATTTGAAAAGACCCTGATGCTGGGGCAGATTGAAGGCAGGAGGAGAAGGGGATGACAGAGGATGAGATGGTTGGATGGCATCACCAACTCTATGGACATGAGTTTGAGCAGGCACCGGGAGTTGGTGATAGACAGGGAGACCTGGTGTGCTGCAGTCCATGGGGTCACAAAGAATCAGACATGACTTAGTGACTGAAAAACAACAGATGATATAAATGCTCCATGATGGACCTCTTCAAGCTACCTATGTGACATCACTGAACACAGAGTAAAAAAGAGATGCACAGTGGCTAATCACTAAATAGTATTAATATTTCCACCATTTAGTGTCAATAGATGGAAACAACTCAAGAGCATAGATAAAAGTAAAATGTAGCAAAGTAATTAAGAAGTGATTAGTTTTGACTTTGTAGTATCTTTGTTTTTAGTATAATTTCAAATTATATATTTATAAATTTTATTTTTAATAATGGCTACATCCAATAACCAGCTCACAAAATTCCTAAAAATTGAACAATCAGCTTTTGTGAGCTGGCACACCACTGGATTCAACCTGCCAATCTGAACTTAACTTCCCACAGAGACCTTTCATGGCTCTTGATGGCTAGGAGATATATCTTCTCCACACTGGACTTCTTCTTCTCACACTTCTCACACTTCTGCACAGACAGGTATCTGCTTTACTTATGTTTTGCCAAGGCAGGAAAGTTCTCTGAAGACTTTTTGCTATTTTTTTGCTATTTTTTGCTATTTACAGCTTAGGTCATTTCCTTTCCTTTATCTTGAGTTAGAAAAGGGGGCAAAATGCCTACTAAATTATTCTTAAAATGAGTTATTGAGAAGTTACAAAATGTAGTTATATTGTTGATAAAAACAGACATGGGTCTTAATTCTTACCATACTGCATGTAAGCTGTTGGCCATTGTTCGATCTCTCTGAGTTTCAGTATCCTCATCAGTAAAAGGAATTATAACAACTTCATGGGTGGTTGTGAAGATGAAATGATGTCTACAAAAAGGCACAGTGTCTGGGACTGAGTAAGTGCTCAACACATGGTGTGTGCTGAGTCACTTCAGTGTCCAACTCTTTGCAGCCCCATGGACTGTAGCCCGCCAGGCTCCTCTGTCCATGGAATTTCCCAGGCAAGGGTTGCCATGCCCTCCTCCAGAGGCTCTTCTCGACCCAGGGATTGAACCCGAGTTTCTTATGTCTCCTGCATTGGCAGGCGGGTTCTTTACCACTAGCGCCACAACACACGGTAACTGTTGACATTATCGGCTTTTAAAGGCCAATGTTATGCAGATACACATATGACGCAACTTATGAAAGTTTAGAATAATATCAACGCCTCGTTTACCAGCTCATTACCAAAGCAAAATGCTTTCCAAAAATCACATTATTTCCATATTCACATTCAAATATTAAAATCAGGAATGTGTCCAGCCACCAAAACACCCAACCTGCTTTTTCATACCATTGCGGTAGAGAGGCTTATTGATTTATTAGTCTAGTTTTCCAGGCATGGGAAATACATCATTTAACAAGGTTGATACATTCTTTGCCCTCATGGAACTTAAAGGCTTGTTGGGGATAAGAACATGAACATAATCACATAAATACATAATTTCACACTGAGATTGAAGAGCAAGGAAAAGATGTTATGAGAAATTATAATCTGGAGCGTTTAGGGGAGCTATCTGTTCATAAGAGACATTTAAGCTAAGATCTAAATGATCAGTAAAGGGACTTCCCTGGTGGTCCAGTGGCTATCACTCTGCATTCCCAATGCAGGGGGCAGAGTTCAATCCCTGGCCAGGGAACTAGATCCCACGTGCCACAACTGAGAGTTCACATGCTGCAACTAAAAACCCCTCCTGCCACGTGCCTCTACAAAGAGGGAAGATTCCATGTGCCGCAACCAAGACCCAGTGCAGCCAAATAAATAAACATATAATTTTTAAAAAAGATATCTGTTTTAAATAAATAAATAAGTATGAATTAACTAGTTACAGACTAGGGGGAAATGGTAAGGGATCAGCCTTTGCTGAGACCTTGAAGTAGGAGAAAGCTTGGCGTGGTCAAGGCACTGAAAGAGAGGAGCTACATTGTGTAATAAGCATAAAGAAAGGCTATGTTTGTTGTTAATATTAACTATATTTGTTATTTCCCAGTCACTTACTCCCCACTCCCACCTCTCCACTTTCTCCACCTCTCCTCTTTCTAAGGGGGTGAATATTATACCTAAGGTCCCCTTGTGATATGTTTGACTGCACCAATTTGGAGGTAGAAATTGGAACCTAGTTGAGATCAAGCTTAATTACTCAGCAGATTAACAGAATGAGAAATTTAAGAGTGAGCCACAGGGAGAAGCTGAGACACAGGGAGGTGGCATACCATACTGGAGAAGAGAGTTTCAGCTAGTAAGTTGGAAAAGCTCACAGAAGACCAGAGACTAGAAGGAGGGCAGAAGCTGAGGGGTGGACTCCCTATCTCTCTGCCTGCAGCTGGGTCTCTAGCAGCAGCTGCATCTTTGCTGGTAACTTCAGATCCTGCCAGACAACCCTTGGTCCCAGCTTCCATAAGGAAGTTATGGCCATGTTGCTAGCTACTACCAAGGTACCAAGTTCTAGACCTTGGTAACACGTCTCTTCTCAGTGTTCCTTCAACTCAGAGGACAACTGTGACTTCCTCTTATTGCTAATCCTCAGTTGACTCAACTTCCCCTATTTCCTTTCTATTTGAAAAGTGGCTCAAGACCAGCAGCACTGACTTGATCCAGGAAGTTCTTAAAAACACAGAATCTCAGGCTCCACCTCAAACCTATTGAATCTGCATTTTAAACAGGTGATTTGAACACATTACAGTTTGAGAAGTAATGACCTATTTGCGTCTTCAGGAAGATTATCCCCTAAGTAACAAATGCTGCTGCTGCTACTAAGTCACATCAGTCGTGTCCGACTCTGTGCCACCCCATAGACAGCAGCCCACCAGGCTCCTCCGTCCCTGGGATTCTCCAGGCAAAAACGCTGGAGTGGGTTGCCATTTCCTTCTCCAGTGCATGAAAGTGAAAAGTGAAAGTGAAGTTGCTCAGTCATGTCCAACTCTTAGCATGAAAATGAAGTCGCTCAGTCATGGCTGACTCTTTGCGACCCCATGGACTGTAGCCTACCAGGCTCCTCCCTCCATGGGATTCTCCAGGCAAGAGTACTGGAGTGGGTTACCATTGCCTTCTCCAAAGTAACATATCAGATCAGATCAGTCGCTCAGTCGTGTCCGACTCTTTGCGACCCCATGAATTGCAGCACACCAGGCCTCCCTGTCCATCACCAACTCCCGGAGTTCACTCAGACTCACGTCCATCGAGTCAGTGATGCCATCCAGCCATCTCATTCTCTGTCGTCCCCTTCTCCTCCTGCCACCAATCCCTCCCAGCAACAGAGTCATTTCCAATGAGTCAACTCTTCGCATGAGGTGGCCAAAGTACTGGAGTTTCAGCTTTAGCATCATTCCTTCCAAAGAAATCCCAGGGCTGATCTCCTTCAGAATGGACTGGTTGGATCTCCTTGCAGTCCAAGGGACTCTCAAGAGTCTTCTCCAACACCACAGTTCAAAAGCATCAATTCTTCGGTGCTCAGCCTTCTTCACAGTCCAACTCTCACATCCATACATGACCACTGGAAAAACCATAGCCTTGACTAGACGGACCTTTGTTGGCAAAGTGATGTCTCTGCTTTTCAATATGCTATCTAGGTTGGTCATAACTTTCCTTCCAAGGAGGAAGTGTCTTTTAATTTCATGGCTGCAGTCACCATCTGCAGTGATTTTGGAGCCCCCAAAAATAAAGTCTGACACTGTTTCCACTGTTTCCCCATCTATTTCCCATGAAGTGATGGGACCGGATGCCATGATCTTCGTTTTCTGAATGTTGAGCTTTAAGCCAACTTTTTCACTCTCCTCTTTCACTCTCATCAAGAGACTCTTTAGTTCTTCTTCACTTTCTGCCATAAAGGTGGTGTCATCTGCATATCTGAGGTTATTGATATTCCTCCTGGCAATCTTGATTCCAGCTTGTGTTTCTTCCAGTCCAGCGTTTCTCATGATGTACTCTGCATATAAGTTAAATAAACAGGTTGACAATATACAGCCTTGATGTACTCCTTTTCCTATTTGGAACCAGTCTGTTGTTCCATGTCCAGTTCTAACTGTTGCTTCCTGACCTGCATACAAATTTCTCAAGAGGCAGATCAGATGGTCTGGTATTCCCATCTCTTTCAGAATTTTCCACAGTTTATTGTGATCCACACAGTCAAAGGCTTTGGCATAGTCAATAAAGCAGAAATAGATGTTTTTCTGGAACTCTCTTGCTTTTTCGATGATCCAGCAGATGTTGGCAATTTGATCTCTGGTTCCTCTGCCTTTTCTAAAACCAGCTTGAACATCAGGAAGTTCATGGTTCACGTATTGCTGAAGCCTGGCTTGGAGAATTTTGAGTATTACTTTACTAGCGTGTGAGATGAGTGCAACTGTGCAGTAGTTTGAGCATTCTTTGGCATTGCCTTTCTTTGGGATTGGAATGAAAACTGACCTTTTCCAGTGCTGTGGCCACTGCTGAGTTTTCCAAATGTGCTGGCATATTGAGTGCAGCACTTTCACAGCATCATCTTTCAGGATTTGGAATAGCTCAACTGGAATTCCATCACCTCCACTAGCTTTGTTCATAGTGATGCTTTCTAAGGCCCACTGGACTTTACATTCCAGGATGTCTGGCTCTAGGTCAGTGATCACACCATCGTGATTATCTGGGTCATGAAGATCTCTTTTGTACAGTTCTGTGTATTCTTGCCATCTCTTCTTAATATCTTCTGCTTCTGTTAGGTCCATACCATTTCTGTCCTTTATCGAGCCCATCTTTGCATGAAATGTTCCTTTGGTATCTCTGATTTTCTTGAAGAGATCTCTAGTCTTTCCCATTCTGTTGTTTTCCTCTATTTCTTTGCATTGATCGCTGAAGAAGGCTTTCTTATCTCTTCTTGCTCTTCTTTGGAACTCTGCATTCAGATGTTTATATCTTTCCTTTTCTCCTTTGCTTTTCGCTTCTCTTCTTTTCACAGCTATTTGTAAGGCCTCCCCAGACAGCCATTTTGCTTTTTTGCATTTCTTTTCCATGGGGATGGTCTTGATCCCTGTCTCCTGTACAATGTCACGAACCTCATTCCATAGTTCATCAGGCACTCTATCTATCAGATCTAGGCCCTTAAATCTATTTCTCACTTCCACTGTATAATCATAAGGGATTTGATTTAGGTCATACCTGAATGGTCTAGTGGTTTTCCCTACTTTCTTCAATTTAAGTCTGAATTTGGCAATAAGGAGTTCATGGTCTGAGCCACAGTCAGCTCCTGGTCTTGTTTTTGCTGTCTGTATAGAGCTTCTCCATCTTTGGCTGCAAAGAATATAATCAATCTGATTTCGGTGTTGACCATCTGGTGATGTCCATGTATAGAGTCTTCTCTTGTGTTGTTGGAAGAGGGTGTTTGCTATGACCAGTGCATTTTCTTGGCAAAACTCTATTAGTCTTTGCCCTGCTTCATTCTGTATTCCAAGGCCAAATTTGCCTGTTACTCCAGGTGTTTCTTGACTTCCTACTCTTGCATTCCAGTCCCCTATAATGAAAAGGACATCTTTTTGGGGTGTTAGTTCTAAAAGGTCTTGTAAGTCTTCATAGAACCGTTCAACTTCAGCTTCTTCAGCATTACTGGTTGGGGCATAGACTTGTATTACTGTGATATTGAATGGTTTGCCTTGGAAACGAACAGAGATCATTCTGTCGTTTTTGAGATTGTATCCAAGTACTGCATTTCGGACTCTTTTGTTGACCAGGATGGCCACACCATTTCTTCTGAGGGATTCCTGCCCGCAGTAGTAGATATAATGGTCATCTGAGTTAAATTCACCCATTCCAGTCCATTTCAGTTTGCTGATTCCTAGAATGTTGACATTCACTCTTGCCATCTCTTGTTTGAACACTTCCAATTTGCCTTGATTCCTGGACCTAACATCCCGTGTTCCTATGCAATATTGCTCTTTACAGCATCAGACCTTGCTTCTATCACCAGCCACATCCACAGCTAGGTTTTCTTTTTGCTTTGGCTCCATCCCTTCATTCTTTCTGGAGTTATTTCTCCACTGATCTTGCTCTGTTCTTTTAAAGTTTGGACTTATTTTTAAAAAAAATGATTCAACCTTTCCCAAGACGTGAGGCCATGAGATCTCCATCCTTTCTCCCCCTGTGCACTTGGGCACTGCAGTATTCTTCTTTAAGATCTACACATGGAAAAGGTGTGGATGTACTGTCCCCTGGGCAGATCTGCTCCCCTCGGCTCACCGTGACTCGGCAACAGAACAAAATGCGTCCTTTCTTTAGGCAGGGAGATACAAGAGTGGTCCTGAATGTGGCCGAGCCAGACGTGTCTAGTTCCTTCTTCCCAACTAACCAATGAGGTGAGTGACTCCCTCCAGGGAGACTGAAGTAGTGAGCAAGAGACCAAGAGTTTTACTCTAATGGAGATCCTTCCACATGGAAACATGAAGCCAGAGAAAGGGAGGTTGCTTCCAACACCTACAATAAAGTATTATTGTGAGGATGAAATATGAGGCAGTATATACAAAATACTAAGCACACTGCCTGGCACATGGTCCCTAGTCCTGGGCTGGGTAGGTAATTGTCTCACTTGACTAGGCAGGACTGAGGTGCGTTCTCTCCCACTGACTTTTGGGGCAGATGCATTCATTAGTTCTTTGGTCAGAGCACAAAAGACCATATTCTTTTTCCTGCCTCTGCCTCCATTACCACCCCATCTTTACCTACTACACTGTTCCTAGAACCCTACCATTTCTACCAGAGTGTTTCCCCTTAAATAGCTACTCATTTCCAGTTGCAAGATACCACATGTCCTGAAAATTTTGGCTTCTGCCTATATATGGAGTAGAACTTACGGAATTGAGAGGATAGGACCAGTTCTGTCAAGTTCAAAAGATAAACCCTAGATGCAGGAGGGTTGTAGCAACACAGGGTTTGCTGATATTTGGGGTCACTTTAGACTCCTCCTCCAAAGGGGGATCCATGCTTTCTAAAGGAGAGTGTAGTCTAGGATGCGCGTCTTTCTCAACAGTACAGCTGGAAGGAATTCTCCCTCAGACTGTGGCACATGGTCTTCTCCTTAGCTTCCAACATTTGTCTTTTTGCAAATCATCAACAAAGATATCAGACAATATACTGGAACCTGGTAATCTGCTGCCATAACAACAAAGGCTAACTAACATTGGTGGATGCTGACTACGTGCCAGCAGTGTGCTGTTTATTTTGTGTATACTGCCTCATATTTCATCCTCACAATAATACTTTATTGTAGGTGTTGGAAGCAATCTCCCTTTCTCTGGCTTCATGTTTCCATGTGGAAGGATCTCCATTAGAGTAAAACTCTTGGTCTCTTGCTCACTACTTCAGTCTCCCTGGAGGGAGTCACTCACCTCATTGGTTGGTTGGGAAGAGGAACTAGACAAGTCTGGCTCGGCCACATTCAGGACCACTCTTGTATCTCCCTGCCTAAAGAAAGGACGCATTTTGTTCTGTTGCCGAGTCTCATGGTGAGCTGAGTGGAGCAAATCTGCCCCAGGGGACAGGCCTGTATTTCCATTTCTTCCTGTACCTAGTGATGTGTTCAGTGTTGTGGTATAGGATTAAGAAGTACATCATTTCTAAAACATCCAAGTTTTCCAAACAGCCTTATTAGTAGTACAGCAACACTGGATATCCATCCATCTAACTTCTGCCCTTTCAATTATTGAAGTATTGGGAAGATGGGAAAGCATTTGTTGATCCCTTAAAATCCTCAAAGTGGGAATTATTAGTATCTTCAGTTTGTCATGTAAACACAAGCACTGAGCCAACTTATCCAAGGTTCCACAGCTCATCAATGACAGAGCATGGATTCTTACACAGTGGGTGCACTCTAGAGCAAACACCTGACCAGCAGGCCAGGCTGACCCCTGTAACTTCCCTGCTCCCCATGGCTGAACATCATAAAATCTCATTACACCTTTAAGACTGAGTGATAGCACCATCTGAGGAAAACCCCACCTATCCTTCAAGAATCTTCTGTGGAGCCTTTCCCAATTCTCCCAGACACAGTTAGTGGGTCCATTCTCTGTGTTATTTCTACAACCTTCTGTTGGACAGCAAAGATTCATTCAGTTACTGGATTATTTCATTTATCTCTCTAACCTTAGCATCTAGCACAGAGTAGCTGCCAACGTGGTTTCTGTTGAATGATACTCAAAGACATAGACTGACAAATACTAAATTCTCCGAAGCAACCACTTTAAGCACAAAGTCTACACAGATTCTAGAATGGATTCAGTTCTGCTTTATTTAAGTTACAAGACTTCCTTGGTTCCATTTAGTATTGAGGGAGGGTGTGTTTTTGTTTGTTTTTTTCAAGTTCCTTCTATGCTTGCCTTTAGAAGTTGTTGTGCTGGGAGGCAGTAAGCTGGCAGCATATATGATGTCTGTTAGCATTGTTTTGTTCTTGGTGATGTTCAGTTGCTAACTTATGTCCAACTCTTTGAGATGTTAGGGACTGCAGCATGCCAGGCTTTCCTGTCCTTCACTATCTCCTGGAGTTTGCCCAGATTTATGTCCATTGAGTCGGTGATGCCATCCAACCATCTCACCCTCTGTTTCCCCCTTCTACTCCTGCCCTCAATCTTTCCCAGAATCAGAGTCTTTTCCAGTGGATCAGCTCTTTGCATCAAGTGGCCAAAGTATTGGAGCTTCAGCTTCACCATCAGTCCTTCCAATGAGTATTCAAGGCTGATTTCCATTAGGATTAACCGGTTTGATCTCCTTGCTGTCCAAGGGACTCTAAAGAGTCTTTTCCAGCACCACAATTTGAAAGAAACAGTTCTTCAGCCTTCTTTATGGTCCAACTCTTAGATCCATACATGACTACTGGAAAATCCATAGCTTTGTCTAGACAGACCATTGTCAGCAAAGTGATGTCTCTGCTTTTAAATATGCTAAGTTTGCTATAGGTTTGCTTCCAAGGAGCAAGTGTCTGTTAATCTCATGGCTGCAGTCACTGTCCATAGTGATTTTGGAGCCCAAGAAAATAAATCTGTCACTGTTTCCACTTTTTCCTCATCTATTTGCCTTGAAGTGATAGGACCAGATGTCATGTTCTGAGTTTTTTGAATGTTGAGTTTTAAGCCAGCTTTTCACTCTCCTCTTTCACCCTCATCAAGACGTTCTTTGGTTTCTCTTTACTTTCTGCCATTAAAGTGGTATCATCTGCATATCTGAGGTTGTTGATGTTTCTCCCAGCAATCTTGATTCCAGCTTGTGCTTCATCCAACCCAGTATTTTGCATGATGTACTCTGCATATAAGTTAAATAAGCAGGATGACAATATACAGCCTTGGTGAACTCCTTTCCCAATTTTGATCCAGCATTGTTTTACTGAACCCAATTTAATTTCACCCAGAATTACTACAAGAAGTCAAAATAACTGCAACATTCACAGAACACAAAAATAATAACTACTACTTATCAAGCACTTATCATAGGCCAAACACCATGACATCCAGTAGTTATGTATGGATGTGAGAGTTGGATTATAAAGAAAGCTGTGCGCCGAGAAATTGATGCTTTTGAACTGTAGTGTTGGAAAAGACTCTTGAGAGTCCCTTGGACTGCAAGGAGATCCAACCAGTCCATCCTAAATGAGATCAGTCCTGGGTCTTCATTGGAAGGACTGATTGAAGCTGAAATTCAAATACTTTGGCCACCTGATGTGAAGAGCTGACTCATTGGAAAAGACCCTGATGCTGGGAAAGATTGAGGGTGGGAGGAGAAGGGGACGACAGAGGATGAGATGGTTGGATGGCATCACCGACTTGATGGATATGAGTTTGGGTAAATTCCGAGAGTTGGTGATGGACAGGGAGGCCTAGAGTGCTGTGGTCCGTGGGGTCGCAAAGAGTCAGACATGACTGAGCGACTGAACTGAAACACCGTGACGCACAGTCTACACATATTAGCTCTAAGCATCACAAGTAAGTATTGTTATTTCCATTTCACAAATGAGGAAACTGAGGCTCAGCGAGACAAGGAGATTCGCCTGCTGCCACCCACCAGTAAGTGGCAGAGCATAAATGAAATCAGTGCTGTCTGGTTCCAGAACTGGATCTCTTTCCCTTTCTTCAGTGTCCTCTGGAACATATAGCAGCTGTTGTGATGATTAGAATAGATAATGGGTGGGAAAGTGCTTGGAAAACTCCACAGAGAACTAAGCATGTGAGAGATTATGAAGACTTGTTGAGAGCTTTGGCAAGGGCACTGTGATAATAGCCCCGGGGAGGGGAACAAATTGATCTGGCTGGAGTTTAGGGACATTTCCTATTAGGTAATTGTTCTGAAGGCAGTGTTTCTGAAGCAGTGGAGATGCAGACCCTCTTTTCTTTGTGAAACAGTCCTCATTTCCAGGAACAAAGACAGGAGAGGTTAGTTTGGTTTAAACCAGTTCTTTTCTTCAAGACAAATAAAAAGGTCAGGGAGGAGTGGTGGTGGTGTCCACTTGCTGTTGGGTCTTAGACATTGATTCTGGACTCTCCTTCGAGTGAGAGCAGTAACTTACAACACATGCTGAATGTTTTTCCATTAAAAATGCATTTCAAAAACACAATAGGCCTGCATGTTTATTCTCTGAAGTATAGCACAACAGAACGCACAGATTATTACATATGTTCTGAATGTTTCACCAGACTTCAAAGGCAGAGAAAGGCATTTTCTGTTCTCTTCTTCACCCAACAAACATTTATTGAAAGACTTCTGTATGTTAGGCATTGTGCCAGGCACTGAGGAACATAACAGGACCCTGTTGTCAAAAAAACCCAAAAAACTAAAACTGCAGGGTGTTAAATCACTTCAGACTCATTGCAACCCCATGGACTATAGTCCACCAGGCTCCTCTGTTCATGGGATTCTCCAGGCAAGAACACTGGAGTGGACTGTCATGCCTTCCTCCAGGGGATCTCCCCAACCCAGGGAGTGAACCCACATTCCTTACATCTCCTGCATTAGCAGGCAGATTCTTTACCACTAGCGCCAGCTGGGAAGCCTCAAAACTACAGTAGGGGAGATATAAACTAATTTTAAATATTATGATACAACCTAAGTGCTGGGCTTCCCTAGTGACTCAGAGGTAAAAGAATCTGCCTTCAATGCAGGAGACACAGGAAACATGGGTTCGATCCATGGGTCGGGAAGATCCCCTGGAGAAGGAAATGGCCACCCACTCCAGTATTCTTGCTTGGGAAATTCCATGGACAGGGGAGCCTGGCAGACTACAGTCTATGGAGTCCCAAAGAGTCAGCCACGACTGAAGCAACTGAGCAAGCACAACATAAGGGCAACAGGAGCACACAAATGATAAAGAAAATTGGATAAGAACATGGTGCTCTCCACCAAGGAGGCTTTTTTCAAGAATAAATGATGTCTGAGCTGGTTTTTGATGATCAAACTGGAATTTTAAGCTGCCCAATCCCTATAATGTGCACTTCGCCCCACTTTGCATATATATCTGGTGCTTAGAAACACACTAAAATGCTATTTGTTATTTTAATAATTATTTAGTAAGCACCTAGTACATGCAAAACACTACGTTAATATTTGTGAAAAATGCAAAGAATAAAGTATCATTCTATCTACCTACTCTATCAAATGGATCATATTAGAATAGAGAAACAAGACATGTTCCAAAATAATAAAAGAATGAGCAATAATGGGGGAAATATTTGCGTAACTTGCTATGAAAGATCAAAGAGACAAAATATAAACTCTGAATCAACAGAGGCAGAGAATGGGGTCAATGACTTAAGCATCCACCTTAAGAAGCTAGAAGAAGAGTAAATTAAATCCAAAATATCAATTCATAGGAGGGACATAGTTTCTGGAATGATCAATAGAATTGAAAAAAACTAGCTAGATTTCTCAAAAATAAAAGAGAATAGATACAAAGCGCCACTTTAGAAATGAAAGAAGGCACATAACTATAGACACAGCAGATTCAAAAAGGACAATATTACGAACAGCAAATATGACAACCTTGAGGAAATGGACAAATTCCTTAAAAGTATACAACTTACTAAAATTGACTCAAGAAGAAATAGAAAATATGTATACATCCATATTTTATTAAAGAAATGGAATTTATACCTGAATACTGTTATGGCCTGAATATTTGTGTCTTCCTGAAATTCATATATTAAAGCCTAATCCCAAGATGATCCTAGAGGAGGTGGGGTCTTTAGAGGATGATTATCTCATAAGGATGAAGACCTCCGAATGCGGTGCCCTTATAAGAGGCTAAAGAGATCAGAGTTTTCTGCCATGTGGGGACAAAATGTTGGTGAGGACATAAAACAACTGAAACTCACACCCTGCTAGTGGGAGTGTAAACTGGTGCCACTTTGAAAAACAGTTTCTTAAAAAGTTAAACACCTTGCATGCAACCCATAAATTCCATTCATAGGGATTTACTCAAGAAGACTAAAAACGTATGTCAAACAAAAAAGTGTACACAAATGTTCACAGCAGCAATTTTTATATTAATAGTTCAAAACTGGAAACCACACAATGTCATTAGGAAAAATGGTGAATAAATGAACAAATTGTACATTGACTCAATGGAGTACTATTCAGCAATAAAAAGAAACAAGCAACTGATATGTGCAATAACATGGATAAATGTTAAGCAAGAGAGCACAAACCCCTAAGTGTTCATATTATATGAATCTATCTGTATGAAGTTCTAGAGAAGCCAAAACTAATCTATAGTGAGAGAAAGATTAGCGGTTACCAGGGTTGGGTTATTCTGTGATGGAACTGATCCCAAAAGGGCACAAGGGAATTTTTGAGCACAATGGAAACATTTTTTATTTTAATTGTGGTGGTAGTTATCAAGTGTATATACATTTGTCAAAATTCATCAAACTATTCAAAATGAGGGCAGTTAGTTGTAAGTTAATTATATCTAACTAGAGTTGACTTAAAAAGAAAAAACAGCTGGGTACTTCCCTGGTGGTACAGCGGTTAAGACTCTGTGTTCGGCAAAACACTCTCTGACATACATCACAGCAGGATCCTCTATGACCCACCTCCCAGAATATTGGAAATAAAAGCAAAAATAAACAAATGGGACCTAATTAACCTTAAAAGCTTCTGCACAACAAAGGAAACTATTAGCAAGGTGAAAAGACAGCCTTCAGAATGGGAGAAAATAATAGCAAATGAAGCAACTGACAACCAACTAATCTCAAAAATATACAAGCAACTCCTACAGCTCAACTCCAGAAAAATAAACGACCCAATCAAAAAATGGGCCAAAGAACTAAATAGACATTTCTCCAAAGAAGACATACAGATGGCTAACAAACACATGAAAAGATGCTCAACATCACTCATTATCAGAGAAATGCAAATCAAAACCACTATGAGGTACCATTTCACACCAGTCAGAATGGCTGCGATCCAAAAGTCTACAAATAATAAATGCTGGAGAGGGTGTGGAGAAAAGGGAACCCTCTTACACTGTTGGTGGGAATGCAAACTAGTACAGCCACTATGGAGAACAGTGTGGAGATTCCTTAAAAAACTGGAAATAGAACTGCCTTATGATCCAGCAATCCCACTGCTGGGCATACACACTGAGGAAACCAGAAGGGAAAGAGACACATGTATCCCAATGTTCATCGCAGCACTGTTTATAATAGCCAGGACATGGAAGCAACCTAGATGCCCATCAGCAGATGAATGGATAAGAAAGCTGTGGTACATATACACAATGGAGTATTACTCAGCCATTAAAAAGAATACATTTGAATCAGTTCTAATGAGGTGGATGAAACTGGAGCCTATTATACAGAGTGAAGTAAGCCAGAAGGAAAAACATAAATACAGTATACTAACGCATATATATGGAATTTAGAAAGATGGTAACAATAACCCGGTGTACGAGACAGCAAAAGAGACACTGATGTATAGAACAGTCTTATGGACTCTGTGGGAGAGGGAGAGGGTGGGAAGATTTGGGAGAATGACATTGAAACATGTAAAATATCATGTAAGAAACGAGTTGCCAGTCCAGGTTCGATGCACGATACTGGATGCTTGGGGCTAGTGCACTGGGACGACCCAGAGGGATGGTAATGGGAGGAAGGAGGGAGGAGGGTTCAGGATGGGGAACACATGTATACCTGTGGTGGATTCATTTTGATATTTGGCAAACCTAATACAATTATGTAAAGTTTAAAAATAAAATAAAATTAAAAAAAAAAAAAGAAAGGTAGTTAAGAAAAAAAAAAAAGACTCTGTGTTCCCAATACAGGTCGCCTGAGTTCGGTCCCTGGTCAGGGAACTAGATCTCAATTGCTGCAACTGAGAGCTGGGACACAGCAATGAAGAGCCCGAGTACTGCAACAATGACCTGGAACAGCCAAATAAATAAATAGATAATTTATTTTTTGAAAAAAAAGACTAAAGAACAAGGAAGTGTGATGCAGGAAATAGATTACAGACTGGTATTCAGACCAATTGGGTTCAAATCCCAGCCCTTGAATCCCAGAGATGATGTGACTTTGGACAGATTGTTTTCCCTCTCAGATTTTCAGTTTCCTCATCTATATGGTGAGAGTACTGATACCTATATCAAATAGTTGTAGTAAGGAGTAAATATATACACAGAGGAGTAAGTATACATATATGTATATACATGTAAATGTATTATATTTATGTTCATAAATATTTATATATATATTAATTCAATAGACAATACTAATAGTGTTCTAATATTAATTCTCTTGTATTTAACTTCTACCAAGGAGACAAAAGAACCGGAAGGCTGTGGTATTTCTTAGAAATGTTTAGCCAGCCCTTTGGACCCAAACAGTCCAGAAGTAATTATGGCCCCGAGTCACAGATCAGGCTGGCAGACGCTGGTTTCTACCCTGGATAATGGGACAAAAGACAGGAAATTGTGGCTTGGCAATGGTTCTTAGATAAAAGGAAGGCTTGTAGGACAGACCATCTGGAGGGAGAAAGATGGGTAAGAAGCAGGGAAAGGAGATATAAGCTCAGCTGTGGAAAACAAGGTTTTCCCTCTCTGCTGTGATTCCAAGTTTTTCTTCAGTTCTATGATTGATGGTGTCTGCAGGTAACAAGTAATTACCGTGTCCAGTGCAGGGTAGCCTGGTGGAAAGAAAACAGCCTTTGAAGTTCTCAGCCTTGAGCTTGAGTGCCAACTTTTCCATTCCGTGAGTGTGTGATCCTTGGCAGATAAGGTTGGATCTCCGAATCACAGTCTCCTCATTTATAAGACAAGGATAATAAAAGAATCTTGCTCCAAGGGTGTCCTGGGCATTAAATAGTGCAGACTTCCACTGCAATCTATTAGAGACAGAGTTCTCAAAGACAGGAGTTACTGTGAATGCAGGACAAAGGATGAGGCACAGAGCTTCTGGAGGCAAGTCCAGATTGGATGAGAATGTTCCTTCAGCCAGTTGGCCCAGCACCCCAGCCCCGGGGTCAAGAGTGAGCTACTTAAGATCTTGGTGGGTCATGAAAGGATCTGTCCTCACCCTGGTCCTCACCCACATTCCTCCAGGAGGACCTCAACTCTGCTCCCTACTACTGTTAATCTCTGGCCCTAGAATTGCAGAGCAGAATGTGTGTCCTTCCCGTGGGGAAGCATTGCATCACAACTGGGTACGTTCTGTCAAGTGTTTGCCCTGCCTGCTCTTGGTAAGTGACCCCTCTCCTCTGAGGGCCCAAGGCCTCCTGTCTCAGTTGGCATAAGAGTGTCCCACAGCTGCCGCTAGGGGGCGCCTGGGCTGGGAGGGCTGGGAAGTTGGACCACTCGAAGTCTTCCTTGCGGCAGGAAATTTTGTGGTGGCCCTAGGTCTGTGCCTGCAAGGACCTCGCTCTAAATAGAGTAAAAAGCAACTATACTCCAATAATAAATAAATAAGTAAACAAACCATTATTCGCAGAATATTTGAGAAAGGAAAACTGTCTAACGCTGAACAAAAAATCTCTCTTCACCAGTTATGAGGCTAGTCTTTTTCCCATGCATCCTTTTCAAAAGTCACTTCAGAAGCTGTGTAGTGTATTAGTAAGAACAAGGGTCAGAACTCATGGACTGAAGACTGTTTTGGACTCTCCCTGGTGATGAGAATTTGGACCTGTCTCTACTTTTCTGAACTGTTTCTTATTAATAATATCTGAAAGTGTTAGTTGCTCAGTCATGTCCAATTCTTTGTGACCCTGTGGACTGTAGCCTCTGTCCACGGGATTCTCCAGACAAGAATACCAGAGTGGGTTGCCATTCCCTTCTCCAGGGGATCTTCCCAACCCAGGGATTGAACCCAGGTCTCCTGATTGCAGGCAGATTGTTTACCATCTGAGCCATTTGTTGGCTCTGTTCCCTGGGTCATGCTGCTAAAAATTACCTCATTTTCTCCTCACAACAATTATATGAAGGAAGTGTTTGTTATCCCCATTTTGTAGACTAAGAAATGGAGGCCTAAGAAATCACTTGGGGTTTCCCTTGTGGCTCAGTGGTAAACAATTCATCTGCCAATGCAGAAAACGCTTCCAATGCAGGAGACATAAGAGACTTAGGTTCAGGAAAATCCCTTGGAGGAGGGCATGGCAACACACTCCAGTATTCTTGCCTGGACAATTCCATGGACAGAGGAGCCTGGTGGCCTACAGTCCATGGGTTGCAAAGAGTTGGACATGACTTAGAGACTAACAGCAACAACAAAGAAGTCACTCGCCCAAAGGTTTAGGCCAGTAAAAGTTGCTGAGATCTTTCTGACTCCGAAGTTTATGCTGAAGCACTTTTATCTCCAGTATGCTCTCTGACTTTTCAGTGTACCTTACTTAGTAATAATAATAATGATGATGATGATGATATTGTCTTTATCACATATTTTGTCTTGCAAACTTTAAATTTACTCAAGTGATTGTATTCAAGATTATGGCCAAGGTCACAGAAAGACCCTGTGTTTCAGGATGAGTCACCTACACAGAGGTGAGTAGGAAGAGATCTGTGTACAGGGCTGAAGCCAAGACCATGATCATGAGCATGGCAAGGGCCTTCTTAGAGCCTGCTTCAGGAACACACATAATGTCAGCCTGCTTCTCCTGCCTTCTCCCTTTTCCTGGCACAGGTGCTGAGACATGTGGGACATGCTTCCTGGCCACTCCTTGGCCCTTGGGCAGGGCTCTCCAGTCCTCTCATGGAGAGTTTGATGATACAGTCCCCTTTCCTTGGTGCAGTTATGCAGGCTGGCTGCAGGCTGGCTTTATTCTTCTTCTGAAATCTACAGCATCTCCCTCAAAACAGCCCTGCCATTTATCTAAAATCTTCCTGGGACTTCTCTGGCAGTCCAATGACTAAGACTCCACGCTCCCAAAGCAGGGGGCCTGGGTTCTCTCCCTGGTCTGGGAACTAGATCCCACATGCCACAACTAAGAGTTCGAATGCTGCAACTAGAGATTCTGCAAGCCACCACTAAAGGTCCCATATGCTTCAACCAAAGATCCCACCTTCTGCAACTAAAAAGATCCAGAATGTTGCAACAAAGATAGAAGACCTTGTGTACAGAACTGGTGCAGCCAGACAGATAGATAAACTTTGGCAAAGTCTTCCTCCATTCTACTCCTCTGTTCAGCCACCAGGGCAGCACGGCTCATAATAGGTAAAACCTGGAGCAACTTGCATGTCCCTCCATAGAGAGCGAATTAAACACATTACGCTACATCCTTGCGTGTGTGCGTGTCCGACTCTTTGAGATCCCTTGGACTGTTGCCCACCAGGCTCCTCTGTTCATGGGATTCTCCAGGCAAGAATACTGGAGTGGGTTGCCATGCCCTCCTCCATGGGGATTTTCCTGACCCAGGGATCGAACCTAAGTCTCTTATGTCTCCTGCATTGGCAGGCAGGTTCTTTACCACTAGTGCTATCTGGAAAGCCTGTGCTACCTCCTTAACATTGTTTGTGAGGCATCTAAATTTTAAGTGCAGTTAAAATAAACACAACTCAAAGTCCCAGAGGACAAAGTAGGGACTCCAATGGCTTAAGGATATATGGCTTCAGGTCCAGTGGGAACCAGGTATCCAAACAATGCATTCAGGAAGCTGCTTCTTTTCATCTCTCATCTATGCTTTCTTCTTCTCTATATACTTCATGCTCAGGAAGCAAAGACAGCCAACAGCAGCTCAGACTTTTATGCCACAAGATTCACTACCCCAAAAGGTAAAGAGTATCTCATGCACTAGTTGGAGCTGTGGCTGACCATTTCTGGACCAATTTTGTGATTCAGACCAGGCCAAGTGTTTAATCAAGGGATAGATATTACATAAAGGGATAGATATAACATGAAATTTCTAGAAGGAAACATGATAATAGCCTTGGAATAGGTGAATATTTTCTTAAACATCAAAAAAGAACTAATCATGAAAGCAGAAAAAAATCATAAATTGGACTTAAGCAAAGTGAAAGGCTGTTGTTTAAAAGACACCATTGGAAATGAAAAGGCAAAATTCAGACTAAGAGAAAACAATAGATGCCCCCTAAGCTGTAAAATAATTTTGTCACTGTAAAAAATAAGTGGCCTGTCTCTATATGAAACGATCCTTAGTATAGGGGTTTCTGTTTCACTTACCACTCCATTTCTATCACCTAAAATGGTGGACAATCAAAATTTTTGTTGAGAGATTGAACTGCCAAAATGTATTTTTAAATTTAAAATAATGCTATGTACAGATTGATCTCATTTATGTTATAAAATATTTTTATATATATGTAAATGCACCAAAAAAGGATTTAAAGGGGGAAGAGAGAGGTGAGCTTTTACTTTCTCATACTTATGTAGATGCTGGAATTTTTACCAAAATCAATAGAAAACATAAAAATCATAAGGCTAGTGGATTTCAGGGCCTGATCTTTGAGCCCTCAGGCCATGCCCTGCCTGGAGCAGAGGAGCCATGCCTAGTAGTTTAGGGGATTACATCAGACTGTTCCCCAAGCCTACTTCAAAGTTTCACTCATGATTGATTTTTTGAGTTTTAGTCCAATTTGAGCTTCTCACTTGTGAGTCAGCTCCTCTGAATCGACAAATAGACTAGCTTTTCATTTGTCTTTTCTACAAGATGCTCTCTCTCTAGTCATTCCCTCAGACCATCCATTTCAGCTCTAGTGTGAATGATGCCCCAAACTGCCACTGACTCAGGTTCCTCAGATACAGGAAGGTCCTCTTTAGAACAGGATGGGGAATCAAACTGACCCTGGCTCTCTGGGTTGAAAACTTTGCAAGATGCCTTCAAGTCACTGGAATTATGAAAGAGTGTAAGGAAAAACTGCCTTATGCTTAACATGTTTACTCTTTTCACAGACTAAGAGCAGAAAAAGGATTCAATATTATTCCCATTTTAAAGAAAAGGGAAGCTGCAAGTCTGAATAACATGCCGGAGGTCACACAGCTAGAGTGGCTCTGGCTCCAATGAAAGTCTCTTTACTGAAGTTTATTCTCTCTTATTCAACTACATCAAGAGAATATGAGCAGGTTCCCCAAGTCTCTTCATCCAAATTTGAAACTAACAGAACTCACCTAAACAATGAAAGAAGTTTCTACTTTAATTGTCCCTGCAGGTCCCATAACTGACACTGCTATGAGAGGGCCCAGGTAGGAGCCATCATGAGTAGATGGATACCCCATCATCTGAAATGTATCCCAGGCTGGGCTTATGAAAACTTTTAAGTGCAAAGATAAGAAGATAATTCCTCAAGAGAGCTTGATTATTTCCCACTCACCCAAACCAAAAGGAGTAGTTTCTCTGGAAACAGATTCCAGAACTTTCAAAAGTGCTCCAAGAAAGCGAGTCAAGATGTAGACATGTGCCTTATAAAGAGTTGGCGCATAATGTCCTTCCATTTGATATCCTCTTGGAAAAATAGCCTCGCCTCAGTACAAAAGTGGGAGCTCTATACGCTATGTGACCAGGTCCCTGATGGCAGTTGACTGGGCCAGAAATGAAGCTGGTCAGACCCATGGCAGAGGCGCTCTAAACTCAAGGAACACATCAAGGCAGTGGGGAAGCACTGGCTTGAATACTGAAGAAAGAAGTGAAAAATCATCAAACTGATTAGAGGCTCCCTAGGACTTTCAAAGTCAGGAGTGTACCCCTGCTCAAGAGAAAGGACTTACATATACCAACGTTTTAATGTCCCCTCAAGGAAATGGCCAGGTTAGCCCTAATCAGTGAAGTCTGCTAACAACCTCCTCCCACCTCCTTCTTCTCTCTCTCTCTCTCACACACACAGACACACATGTATCTCCAAACAACATTTAGTCTCTTCTTTTCTCAAATGTATGTTTTTAAAAAACAAGATTCCCTAGACATCTAGAGAAAGTTTATGTATTAACATAACAGATTAACATGAAATGAAGAGACAGGAGAAAGAAAAGAAGAAAGAGAGAAAGAGAGTAGTGTAGAAAAATTATAAACAATACAAGAAATTAATAAACATTTTAAAAATTATAATATACTCAAGAAAAATCAGATGAGGTTATTGAGTAATGTGAAATTAGATAACCAGTCTTCTGCTGAACTTTACAAAAATGTTTAAATCTGTTCAGAATCACTGAGGAAAAACAGTTAAAATTTGCTGGGCCAAGATGTGGGAGAAAGCAGAAGTATGGTGGTATCAGGAATTTGGAGTTCCTTTAACTAGAGACATTTACCAACTCCAGAAGTGAAGTGAAGTCGCTTAGTTGTGCCCGACTCTTTGCGACCCCATGGACTATACAGTCCATGGACTTCTCCGGACAAGAACACTGGAGTGGGTATCCTTTCCCTTCTCCAGGGGATCTTCCCAACCCAGGGATCGTACCCAGGTCTCCCCCATTGCAGGCAGATTCTTTACCAGGTGAGCCACAAGGGAAGTCTACCAAGAGTTTATTTTCTTTCAGTGTCTTGAGACATTTATTCTCTTATTCTTCTGGACAGAAGTTCAAAATCAGTTTCATTGGGACAAAATGAAGATGTCAGCAGGGCCACATTCCTCTGGAGGCTCTAGAAGAGAATCTATTCCTGCCTCTTCTGCCTTCTGGAGGCTGTTGGCATTCTGGGACTAGTGGTAACATCACTTGATCTTCAAAACCAGCATCTTCAAATCTCTTTCTTCTCCATTTTCACATGACATTCTCCCCTGTGTGCCTATGTCAAACCTTCCCTTGTTTCTCTTTCAAACATGACCTGTGGTGGCATTTTGGGCTTATCCAGATAATCCAGGACAATCTTCTCACTTCAAAACCCTTAACCTAATCACATTTGTAAACCTCATTTCCAAATAAGGTCACATTTACAGGTTTCAGGGATTAGGACCTAATATTGGTAGGGGTCCATTTTTCAGCATTCTAAAAGTAGCATCAAAAAACATCAAGTTCCTATAGTAATGAGTTTCCCCAGTGGCTCAGGGGTAAAGAATCTGCCTGCAGTGCAGGTTCAAGATGTTCAAACCCTGGGTCGGGAAGATCCCACGGAGGAAGGCATGACAACCCATTCCAGTATTCTTGCCTGGATAATCCCATGGACAGAGGAGCCTGGTGGGGCACAATCCACAGGGTCACAAAGAGCTGGACATGACTGAAGCTATCTGGCACACATGCACCTATAGTAATAAATGTAATAAAAGATATGCAAGACCTCTACACTGAAAACCACATAATGTAATTGAGAGAAATAAAAATAAATCTGCATAAGTGGAAGAATATACCATTTTCACAAACTGATGACAGTATTTTAAAGATACCAACTCCACAAATCGATTCTATAAATTGTGTGTACTCCTGATCAAAAAGTCAGCAATGTTTTATTGGGAGAAATTGATAAGCTGTTTCTAAAATTTACATGAAAATGCAAAAGCTGAGAAGAGCCAAGACCAACTTGAAAAAAGAGCAACATTGAAGGACTTGAACTACTAGATACCAATAAAAAGTTAAAATATAAAGAAGATACATGACAATTGAACTCTAAAGCAGCATTTTGAAAACTCTAACGTGTACAGGGCAACCACATAGGCATATCACTTAAATTATATCTTCCACTCACTGATCCCGCTTTCCAGAGTAACAACATTCATTGCAATGAGAGCTTTTGTTTAGAATAAGTAGAAGTAGCTGCTCAGTAAATATTTGCTGAATTGACTTTCATAACCCAGTTCTCCTGGCAATTTTTTAAATAATAAATATCACATCAACAAAAGGACTAATATCTTCCCATACATGTCCATTAGTGGTTTGGAGAAATGATAAGTGATCTTATACTAAACTTGAATATTGGATATTGGTGAGGCAGTTTTCTAGGAAGGCTTTTTCCCAAAACAATGAGCTACAGACCAAGATGATGGGAACAGTTCTGTACTTGGCTAATATCTAGGAAGCACTCAATAATTCCCTCAGGTTAGGTGTGTATTTTACATCAGTACTTTTATATACACGAGTGGCCCTGGGATCTCAGTCTATTGTGATTCAGCAAACAATACTAGCTATGACCTGAAATCAGTTGCCTATACCAATAATGGCTCCAATGGACCTTATCTTTCTATTGTGGCTCCTAAAATTAGTGTTTCTTTCTGTTATAATGAAAAAGAACAATCCCCATTGATTGCAAAGAGCAATGCCTGATATTACAGAATGATTATATTCAGAATAAATTGAATCCTGCATTGTTCAGTAATAATTATCACGTTAAAGAGATTTCAGTTCACAAGATAAGAAAAAATCCTGTCATTAAGATAATAGCCAATAAGCCAATAACCAAGCTGCACCAGTACATTAAACATAATTAGCCTTAGGTTTTTAAAAACTATTCAGAGGCAAAGTCAAGCCATTCCCTAGGAAGCTGTTATGATTGCCAAGTGCATTTACAAGTCACTCCCCTATCTAAGACTGACAGAGGCCTAGAAGAGGGCACAATGTTCAAGAACACAGTGTGAATAATGCTTTTACTTTATTGTTTTATTATTTTATTATTTTATTTAATGCTTTATTGTCCTTTGTTCCCACTATAATAAGCTAGTTTAGGCCCTTGTCACAGTGGTAAAGAATCTGCCAGCCAATGCAGGAGACACGGGTTTGATCCCTGATCCGGGAAGATCCCACAGGCTGCAGAGCAACTAAGCCCATGTGTCACTCCAGTATTCTTGCCTAGAGAATCCCATGGGCACAGAGGCCTGGCGGGCTACAGTCCACAGGGTCGCAGAGTCAGACGCGCCTGAACAACTGAGCACACACGCACAGACTTCACACGCTTGTCTTAGTTCATTCAGGCTCCTGTAACAAAATACCACAGACGTATAAAGAGCAGAAATCTATTTCTCACAGTTCTGGAGGCTGGATGTTTAGATCAAGGTATCCACTTGGTGTTTAATCACTAAAAAAAGAAAGGAAAAAAAACTACGAAATGAACATGGCTACATTCCAATAAAACTTTATTTTCAAAAACTTCTGATGTTTAGCTTTTGCAAAGATGGTTAGCAAAAGCTACAAAAAATTAACAAATTCCTTCCTCTGTTAAGAGTCACTGGGAAATAACTGCCTAGCTCTCCTTACAACCAGACATAGCTAGTGGGATACGGGCAAAAGGCATGAGTATCATGATTATTACTATTACTTATAAAACACTTACAAAGTGCATGGACTTCCTGGTGGCTCAGACGGTAAAGAATCAGGTTGTAACGCAACGAGACCTGGGTTCAGTCCCTGGGTTGGGAAGATCCCCTGGAGAAGGGAATGGCTACCTACTCTAGTATCCTTGCCTGGAGAATTCCATGGACAGAGGAGCCTGGCAGGCTACAGTCCATGGGATCACAAAGAGTCAGACACAATTGAGTGACTAACACTTTCCCTTTATAAAGTGCATAATATGTATCAGATATAGATAAGTGTTAGACAAACATTAACTAATTTAATTCACATAACAATCCTATAAGCTAAGTTCTATTATTGTCTCTATTTCACAGACAAAATTGTAGTTGAACAATTACTGAATTTTTACTGAATAATTAGTTGAACATAAGTCTCAGAGATGAAATTCCAACCTAAGACATCTAACTCCAGAGTCCTTACTCTTAACCATTGCATTATGCTTTTTCTTGGGCCAGGGCCTTTAAAAAGCAAATCGGGGTTCCCTAGCTACTCAGTGGCCTCAGGGGATGGCAGAGTCACACAATTCAGGGTCCTGGTTTTCTGATTAGCAACAGGGAAGCAAGGTGCCTGCTAACCATGAACTCCCACACTAGACCACCGCATGAATAAAAATAAACTTCTGTTGAGTGAAGGCACTGGAATTTTGACTTTGATTGTTAGAACATCTAGTGTTCCCCTAACTCACACACATGACAACCAAGACCCACCACAATTTGTCACGGTCCAGAGTCAGAGACCTGGATTCTAGCCCTAGCACAGGCTCTGGCTTAATGGGTAACCTTAGAGAAGCACTTTCCTCAAGGCTACATTTGAAAGGTTAGGGGCTGGACTGGATCAACATTAAAATCAATATTTAATTTTCTATCTTGAATATATTGCTTGCATCTTCTTTGAAACAGGACATGATGGCCAAATAAAGTAGGAAATTTTTGGATACTACTCCCTCATTAGAGATACCTAAGTCTTCACTGATTGAAGGCTTTGAGACAACTTTTTGTAAGGACTTTAACAATAATCATTACATGGAGTTGACCGCAGAACCTCTTAATATTTTTTCCATTGGGAGAAATTCATTAATAATTAGAGGTAACTATAGTTAATGATACTGTATTGTATATTTGAAAGTTGCTAAGAGAGTAGATCTTAAAAGTTCTCATCACAAGAAAATAATTTTGTAACTATGTGTGGTGATAGATATTAAAAACTTATTGTGGTGATTATTCAAATTATACAAATACTAAATCTTTACATTGTATGCTTGAAGCTAATGTAATGTTCTATGTCAATTATATCTCAGTTAACACAATACTTAAGAGGGATGCTGCTGCTGCTGCTAAGTCGCTTCAGTCGTGTCCAACTCTCTGTGACCCCATAGACAGCAGCCCACCAGGCTCCCCCATCCTTGGGATTCTCCAGGCAAGAACACTGGAGTGGGTTGCCATTTCCTTCTCCAATGCATGAAAGGGAAAAGTGAAAGTGAAGTCGCTCAGTTGTGTCAGACTCTTAGTGACCCCATAGACTGTAGCCCACCAGGCTCCTCCATCCATGGGATTTTCCAGGCAAGAGTACTGGAGTGGGGTGCCATTGCCTTCTCTGCTTAAGAGGGATACTAGTGTACTAAGAAGTGTATATTGGAGAATGGTGAAATAGAATTCTAATGCTATTCAAAGTTCTAAAAATGCTCTCATTGGTTTGTTACCTTACCAAGTTTTCCCATACACAGATCCAATCAGGTTACCTCTTTATTGCCACACAGATATGTAGCAATATTACCACTGAGAGCTGGGAACATCTCACATTGTTTTCTGAAGCTGGAATGATCCTTCTCATCTCCACATCACTCCAAGTCTTTCCTATACTTCAAGTCTCAGCTCAGCTCTGTGCCTGGTTCATGAAGACCTCAAGGGGTGATCTAACCCACACAATACTTCTCTCTTTACTCAATACACATTAAGCTGTGTGGTCCTTCCATCAACATTTTAGGCTTGGATTTTCTTGAAAAGTTTCCTGAAAGAGGATGTTTGTAGGGCAAGAGATAACTAGAAGACGAGTTCCTTGAGCTATTTTGATATGCATTGCTTGAACAAAGGCAAAATTAGACTGGAAACAGTCACAAACAGGAAATATATGTATTTGTTCCTTGAGGGAGAAATGGGAAAAGAGACTTTGCAGACCTTAGTCAGGAGAATCCATGAGGATCAAATGAGAAGAGAGATGCAGCTCTAGTTGGAAATTTCAAAGTTAGTCTACAAACAAGAAGAGGTTGTATATTGAGATTCACTTATAACGTAGGTTTTCATGTTTAACCAGGCTGAACATGCATTGACTACATACACTTGGCTATGTATTCAGCCGTGACACAACTAAGCCCGTGTTCCACAACTACAGAGCCCACCTGCTGCAACCACTGCTGCTGCTGCTAAGTCGCTTCCGTCGTGTCCGACTCTGTGCGACCTCATAGACCGCAGCCCACCAGGCTCCCCCGTCCCTGGGATTCTCCAGGCAAGAACACTGGAGTGGGTTGCCATTTCATTCTCCAATGCATGAAAGTGAAAAGTGAAAGTGAAGTCGCTCAGTTGTGTCCGACTCTTAGCGACCCCATGGACTGCAGCCTACCAGGCTCCTCTGTCCATGGGATTCTCCAGGCAAGAGTACTGGAGTGGGGTGCCATTGCGTTCTCCACAACCACTGAGGCCTATGCAACTAGAGCCCATGCTCTGCAACAAGAGAAGCCACCACAATGAGAAGCCCATGCACTGCAATGAAGTGTAACCCCTGCTCGCTGCAACTAGAGAAAGCCTGCACGTGGTGACAAAGACCCAGTGCAGCCAAAAAGAAAGAAAGATAAGACAAGAAATAATAGTAAGAGTTGGCAGGGATGTGGAGAAAAGGGAATATTTGTGCACTGTTGGTGAGAATGTAAATTGGTACAGTCACTATGGAAAATAATATAAAGGTGCTTCAAAAAATTAAAAGTAGAACTACTATATGAGCCAAACTTTCACTGCTGAGCATTTATCTGAAGAAAAGGAAAACACATGCAAGGAGAAGGGATTATATATATACTTAAGGCTGATTCACTTGTATAGCAGAAACTGACACCATAGTATAAAGCAATTATACTCCAATTAAAAAATAGATTTTAAAAAAAGAAGAAAAGGAAAACACTAACTTGAAAAGATACTGTACTCCATGTTCATTGAAGCACTATTTACAATAGTCAACATATGAAAACAACCCAAGTATCCATTGATGGATGAATAGATAAAGAAAATGTGATACACACACACACACACACACACACACACAGAGGAATATTATACTACCATAAAAAAGAATGAAATCCTGCCATTTGGTACAACATGGATGGACCTTAAGGGCATTATGCTAAGTTAAATAAATCAGACAGAGAAAGACAAATACTGTATGATCATACTTATAGGTGGAGTCTAAAACAACAACAAGAAAAAAAGCTCAAAGATACAGAAATCACATTGGTGGTTGCCAAAGGTGAGGGATAGGAGAGGAGATAAATGGGAGAAGGGAGGCAAAAGGCACAACATTCCAGTTAAGAAATAAATGAATCATGGGTATACAATGTGCATTGTAATGGTTATAGTTAATAATACTGTATTACAAATTTGAAATTTGCTTAGAGAGTAAATCTTAAAATCTCTTATGACAAGAAAAAATTTATTTCTAACTATGCATGGGGATGATATTAACTAGACCTTGTGGTGATCATTTTACAGTGTACACAAATATTGAATCATGTTCTATACATGAAACTAATATAATATGTCAAAATATCTCAACAATAACAAAAATAAGTTTAAAAAGTTTATTTAATATTATTAAATGACAATGAAAAGAAAGTGAAAGTTAGTTACTCAGTCATGTCCAATTCTGCAGCCCCAGGGACTGTAGCCCACCAGGCTCCTCTGTCCATGGAATGCTCCAGGCAAAAATACTAAAGTGGGTAGCCATTCCCTTCTTCAGGAGATCTTCCCAAACCAGGGATCAAATCCATCTCTCCTGCATTTCAGGCAGATTCTTTACCATCTGAGCCACCAAGAAAGCCATGGTGGCAATACTTCCCTAAATTGATCTACATATTCAGTACAATCTCTTCCAAAATTCCAGTTGATATAGTTTCAGAAGCTAATCCTACAATGCTTATGAAAATGCAAAGAATCTTTAAAAAGTAGAATACAGTAAGAAAAATATCACTTCTTTCCAAATTTACTAAAACGTTACAGTAATCAAAGCAGTGTGGTACTGACACCAGAATAGACACGCAGACCAATAGAATCGAATTTAAAGTCCAGAAATATGTCTATGACCAATTGATTTCTGACAAGGATGCCAAAACTATTTAATGGGGAATGAATAATTTCTTCAACAAATAGTGTGGGACAATTTAACATACAAAGCAATGAAGTTAGGTCCTTATTAACTCAAAATGGATTAAAGATCAAATATCAGAGCTAAAACTGTGACACTCTTTGAAGAAAACATAAGGGTAAAGCTTCATGATCTTGAACTTAATCAGTAGAAGTTTAGATGTGACACCAAAAACACAAGTAACAAAAGAAAACTAGATATATTCTACTTCATTAAAAGTAAAAGCTTTTAAGCATAAGAGGACACTATCAAGAAAGTCAAAAGACAAACCACAGAATGAGAGAAAATATTTGTAAATCATATATCTGATAAGTATTTAGTGTTTATAATATATAAAGAACTCTTATATCTCAAAAAAACACATAATCCAATTAAAAAGCAGCTGAAGACACCTCTCAAAAACATATATACACACAGAAGACCCAGGATTGCAAAGCAATTCTGAGGAAAAAGAACGAAGCTGGAGATACAACCCTTTCTTCCAGACCTCAGATAACACTACAGAACTACAGTAGTCAAAAGCAGCAAGGCACTGGCACAAAAAACAGACACATAGAGCAGTAAAACAGGGAGCCCAGAAGTGAACCCACAGACCTGTGGTCAATTCATGCACAATAAAGGAGGCAAAATATACAATGAAGCGAAGGCAATCTCTTTGGTAAGTGTGTTGGGAGAGCTGGATGAAAGTGAAAGTCGCTCAGTCATGTCCGACTCTTTGCAACCCCAGGGTCTGTAGCCTGCCAGGCTCCTCTGTCCACGGAATTCTCCAGGCCAGAATACTGGAGTGCGTAGTCGTTCCCTTGTCCAAGGGATGTTCCCAACCCAGGGATCGAACCCAGGTCTCCCACATTGTAGGCAGAGTCTTACCAGCTGAGCCACCAGGGAAGCCCAGGAAAGCTGGATAGCTACGTGTAAATCAGTGAAATCAGAACATTCTCTAATGTACAAAAATAAACTGAAAGTTGTTCAGAGACCTAAATAAAATACATGACACCATAAAGCTCCTAAAAGAGAACATAGGTAAAATATACCTGGACATAAATTATAGCACTATTTTCTTAGGCCAGTCTCCTAAAAGAAATAAAAGCAAAAAATAAGCAAATGGGACTTAATCAAACTTGAAATCTTTTACATTTCACACAGCGAAGAAAACCACAAATAAACAAAAAAAATCTATGAAATAGGAAAAAATACTTGCAAATGACACAACTGATAGGAGGTTAGTATTCAAAATTTACAAGCAACTCAAAAAACTTAGTATCAAAAACCAAAACAATCCAATCACAAAAGCAAACAACTCAATCAAAAAATGGGCAGAAGAACTCAATTGACATTTCTCTAAGAAAAACATACAGATGACCAAAAGGCACATGAAAAGATGTTCAACACTGCTAATTATTAGAGAAATGCAAATCAAAACTACAACAGGTGTCACCTCAAATCAGTCAGAATAGTTACCATATAAAAGTCTGCAAATATCAATAATAAATGTGGGGTAGGATGTGGATAAAAGGGAACCTTTCAAAACTATTGGTGGGAATGTAAGTTGGTACAGCCACAATGGAAAACTTAAAGAGTTTCCTTAAAAAACTAAAAATAGGCCATCATATGATCCAACAATTCCACTCCTGACATTTATCTGGAAAAGATGAAAACTCTAATATGAAAGGATACATGCGTTCCAATGTTCATAGCAGTACTATTTACAATAGCCAAGATACAGAAGCAACCCAAGTGCTCATCAACAGATGATTGGTTTAATGAGAGGTGATATACACATATATAGAGAGAGATAGAGATATAAACATAGATAATGGAACATCACTTGGCCATGAAAAAGAATAAATGTTGCCATTTGAAGCAATATGGATGGACCTAGAGAATATAAAAATAAGTACAGTCAGATAGAGAAAGACAAATACCATATGATATCACTTATTGTGGAATCAGAAAGTAATACAAATGAATCTATATACAAATCAGAAACAGATTCACAGACATAGGAAACAATTTTCTGGTTACCAAAGGGAGAAGATACAGGGGCGGGAAGGAGTACTTCAAGGCTGTATATTGTTTATTTAACTTATATGCAGAGTACATCATGAGAAACACTGGACTGGAAGAAACACAAGCTGGAATCAATATTGCCGGGAGAAATATCAATAACCTCAGATATGCAGATGACACCACCCTTATGGCAGAAAGTGAAGAGGAACTAAAAAGCCTCTTGATGAAAGTGAAAGTGGAGAGTGAAAAAGTTGGCTTAAAGCTCAACATTCAGAAAACAAAGATCATGGCATCTGGTGCCATCACTTCATGGGAAATAGATGGAGAAACAGTGGAAACAGTGTCAGACTTTATTTTTTTGGGCTCCAAAATCACTGCAGATGGTGACTGCAGCCATGAAATTAAAAGACGCTTACTCCTTGGAAGGAAAGTTATGACCCACCTAGATAGCATATTGAAAAGCAGAGACATTACTTTGCCAACAAAGGTCTGTCTAGTCAAGGCTATGGTTTTTCCTGTGGTCATGTATGGATGTGAGAGTTGGACTGTGAAGCAGGCTGAGCGCTGAAGAATTGATGCTTTTGAACTGTGGTGTTGGAGAAGACTCTTGAGAGTCCCTTGGACTGCAAGGAGATCCAACCAGTCCATTCTGAAGGAGATCAGCCCTGGGATTTCTTTGGAAGGAATGATGCTAAAGCTGAAACTCCAGTACTTTGGCCACCTCATGCGAAGAGTTGACTCATTGGAAAAGACATGTATACCTGTGGCGGATTCATTTTGATATTTGGCAAAACTAATACAATTATGTAAAGTTTAAAAATAAAATAAAATTGGAAGAATAAAAAAAAAAAAAAAGAAAAGACTCTGATGCAGGGAGGGATTGGGGGCAAGAGGAGAAAGGGACAACAGAGGATGAGATGGCTGGATGGCATCACTGACCCGATGGACGTGAGTTTGGGTGAACTCAGGGAGTTGGTGATGGACAGGGAGGCCTGGCATGCTGCGATTCATGGGGTCACAAAGAGTTGGACACGACTGAGCGACTGATCTGATCTGATCTGATGGGTCTAACAGATACAAACTAATATACATAAAACATATAAGAAATAAGAATTTACTGTATAGCACAAAGAACTGTATTCAATATCTTGTAATAAACTGCAAAAGAGAACAATCTGAACTTTAAATACGTATATGCATAGATGTGAATAACTGAATCACTTTACTGCACACTTGAAACTGACATAATGTACTAATAGTAAATCAACAATAGTTCAATAAAAAAACATGAAAAGTTGGAAAATAATTTGAACTCTATAAAAAATAAAAACCTAATATCAAAATTTATGGGATGTAGCTAAAGCAGGGATTAAAGGGATAGTTTTAAACACCCATATCAGGAAAAAATTAAGGTCTTAAAGCCATTTGAGTTGTAAATTTAAAATTGGTGAATTTCATGATATGCAAATTCTACCTTAATAGAGCTTTAAAATGTGACTATATATGCATATATATCTATCTCAATAATCACATGAACGGATGTTTGACATCATTTGTCCTTGAAAGAAAAAGAAAGTGAAAGTGAAGTCATTCAGTCGTGCCCTCTTTGTAACCCCACGGACAGTAGCCTGCACCAAGCTCCTCTGTCCATGGGATTTTCTAGGCAAGAGTACTGGAGTGGGTTGCCGTTTCCTTCTCCAGGAAATCTTCCCGACCCAGGGATCGAACCCAGGTCTCCCGCATTATAGACAGATGCTATACCGTCTGAGCCACCAGGGAAGTCTCGTCCTTAAGAAAACACAAATCAAATCCACAGTGAGATATCGCTTCACATCCACTAGGATGACTATGATCCAAAGACAGATAATAACAAGTGTTGACAAGTATGTAGAGAAAATGGAGTTCTCATACATTGCTGTTGGGGATGTAAAATGATGCGACCACTTTGGAAAAACAGTTTGACAATTCCTCAAAAAGTTAACTGTAAATTTATCACGTGACTCAGCAATTTTATTCCTAGGTATATACCCAAGAGAATTGAAAGCATATATCTACACAAAAATTCGTACACAGATGTTCACCACAATTTTACTCAAAACAAAAAATGAAAACCATCAAAACTTCTATCAACCAATGAATGAATAAACAAAATGTCATCTATCCATACAATGGGGTATTACTCAGTCAAACAAAGAAATGCAATACTGATTTATGCTACAACATGAATGAACCTTGACACATTATGCTAAATGAAAGAAGCCAGACACAGAAGGTCACATCCTGTTTGATTTTACTTATATAAAATGTCCAGAAAAGGCAAATCCATAGAAATACAAAGCAAAACACTAGTAGCCAGGGTCCAAGGGAGGGAGGAATGGGGAATGACTGTTAATGAGTACAGAGATTCTCTTTAGGGCAATGAAAATACTCTGGAATTAGACAGTTATATAGTGGATAATTAGTTATATAGTTGCCCTTTTTGGTGAATAGTAAGAACCACTATCTAGAGGTAAATTTCACAGTATGAACATTCTTAAAAAAAAAATATATATATATATAGCATAGAAGACGTTATTCCTTGAAGAGAGCTCCAGCAATAAGAATTGGGGCAAGGTACTTAGTCTTTTAGGACATCATTTCTTCATTTGCCAACTAGATAAATACCATCATCTTCACAAGTTTGTGGCTAACTCAGTGTGATTGTATATCTACCCCATGACCTTCCCTGGGGGCTCAGTGGTAAAGAATGTGCCTGCCAATGCAGGAGACGTATATACAATCCCTGGGTGGGGAAGATCCCCTGGAGAAGGAAATGGCAGCCCATTCCAGTATTCTTGGCTGGGAAATCCCATGGACAGAGGAGCCTGGCGGGCTACAGTCCATAGGGTCTCAAAAGAGTCAGACACAACTTAGCAACTGAACAACAGCAGAAGTCAGTATACATGCAGTTCTGAGCCCAGGGCTCTAACAGCCTCAACCTGTTAGTACTCTTGGTTGAATCTGAATCCTTGTATTTTGATAGTATTGCCATCTGTCCAACCTAGCCTTATCTAACCCACTAGATGTTTTCAGTTTCTTTGGTTTGGTTTTTTAATGCCCTCTAGCTTCCTGAAAATTCTGGAAGTCCTCTCCTTAGAGAAAGTAACAATCACTGAGGACCTATTGTGTGCCAGACTCTGGTGTTCAGTTCACTCGGGTCCAACTCTTTGCGGCCCCATGGACTGCAGCACACCAGGCTTCGCTGTCCATCACCAACTCCCAGAGCTTACTCAAACTCATGTCCATCGAGTTGGTGATACCATCCAACCATCTCATCCTCTGTCGTCCCCTTCTCCTCTCGCCTTCAATCTTTCCTAGCATCAGGGTCTTTTCTAATGAGTCAGTTCTTCACATCAGGTGGCCAAAGTACTGGAGTTTCAACTTCAACCTCAGTCCTTCCAATGAATATTCAGGACTGATTTCCTTTAGGATTGACTGGTTGTATCTCCTTGCAATCCAAAGGACTCTCAAGAGTCTTCTCCAACACCACAGTTCAAAAGCATCAATTTCATAGTGCTCAGCTTTCTTTATAGTCCAACTCTCATATCCATACATAACTACTGGAAAAACCATAGCTCTGACTAGACATACCTTTGTTGGAAAAGTAATGTCTCTACTTTTTAATATGCTGTCTAGGTTGGTGGTAGCTCTTCCAAGGAGCAAGCACCTTTTAATTTCATGGCTGCAGTCACCATCTGCAGTGATCTTGGAGCCCAAAGAAATAAAGTCTGTCACTGTTTCCACTGTTTTCCCATCTATTTCCCATGAAGTGATGGGACCAGATGCCATGATCTTAGTTTCTGAATGTTGAGCTTTAAGCCAACCTTTTCACTCTCCTCTTTCACTTTCATCAAGAGGCTCTTTAGTTCTTCTTCGTTTTCTGCCATAAGGGTGGTGTCATCTGCATATCTGAGGTTATTGATATTTCTCCTGGAAATCTTGATTCCAGCTTATGTTTCATTCCACCTGACATTTCTCATGATGTTTTCTGCATATAAGTTAAATAAGCAGGGTGACAACATACAGCCTTGACGTACTCCTTTCCAAATTTGGAACCAGTCTGTTGTTTCATGTCCAGTTCTAACTGTTGCTTCTTGACTTGCATACAGATTTCTCAGGAGGCAGATAAGGTCATCTGGTATTCCCATCTCTTGAAGAATTTTCCACAGTTTGTTGTCATCCACACAGTCAAAATCTTTGGTGTAGTCAATAAAGCAAAAGTAGATGTTTTTCTGGAACTCTCTTACTTTTTTTATGATCCAGCAGATGTTGGCAATTTGATCTCTGGTTCCTCTGCCTTTTCTAAAGCCAGCTTGAACATCTAGAAGTTCACAGTTCATGTACTGTTGAAGCCTGGATTGGAGAATTTTGAGCATTACTTTGCTAGCGTGTGAGACGAGTGCAATTGTGCGGTAGTTTGAACATTCTTTGGCATTGCCTTTCTTTGGGATTTGGAATGAAAACTGATCTTTTCCAGTCCTGTGGCACTGCTGAGTTTTCCTAATTTGCTGGCATATTGAGTGCAACACTTTCACAGCATCATCTTTTAGGATTTGAAATAACTCAACTGGAATTTCATCACCTCCACTAGCTTTGTTTGCAGTGATGCTTCCTAAGATCCACTTAACTTTGCATTCCAGGATGTCTGGCTCTAGGTGAGTGATCACACCATTGTGTTTATTTGGATCATGAAGATCTTTTTTGTATAGTTCTGTGTATTCTTGCCACCTCTTCTTAACATCTTCTGCTTTTGTTAGGTCCATACCATTTCTGTCCTTTATTGTGCCTATCTTTGTATGAAATGCTCCCTTGGTATCTATGATTTTCTTGAAGAGATCTCTGGTCTTTCCCATTCTATTGTTTTCCTCTATTTCTTTGCATTGATCACTGATCAACACCATAAATACAATAAATACCATTTATTTATAAACATATTTATAAATAAAAATACAATAAAATACCATAATTCAGGCCTCCAGCAGTGGTATAGGTCAGTTGTATTTATTTCTAGTTTAAAGAATAGAAGCTCAAGCCTGGCTTACAAAATCCTCTTTAAGTCACACCATTAAGAAGAGTAGCATGTTGGATTTAGGCAGGCTTCAGTTCAACTGTGCCTCTCAACAAATTTTATGCCTCCCATAAACATTCTAAGCCTCCTGATCTTCAGTTTCCTCATCTACAAAACAAGGACGATGGAAGAACCTTTGTTGTGGATTGGCTTTGAAAATTAAGTGTTGCAGAAGTAGCACACAGCACAGATCCTGAAATACAAGCTAGCCATTGTTTTCCTACATGGACCTGTCTGGTGGCTAAATTTGGAATAGAAGCTCTATGTGTGGCATTCCAAAGCCTTCTCTCCCACTTCCCCATGTTGCCTCTTCTCTTCTCTGTACCTTCCAAGCTACTCACCCTATCAGTTGACAAGCAGAGTGGGTGTTGAAATGTGAGTCAGCAGGGAGAAAGACTAAGAACAAATTATCCGTAGGCATACACATCCAGTTTCCCACAAACTTGTCATTTGTCAATCACAGTGCTTCTTTCATAGGTGTTCTGATGGTTGCCCTCTCTCCCTCTCCCTCTCCTTCCTTCTCTCTTTCTCATACACGGTGTTTTCTTACTTTTTCTGAGTAGCCAGCCCTAATAGCTTCCTGGAAAAATGAATGTAGCTTGAATCAGAATTTCACTGGAACATCTACAGAAAGTCTCACTTCTCTAGCCTTTCTCAAAAATTCTAAGACACAATCTAAAAGCTTGCACAAGCCTCTCCACTTACTGGCTTCTGGCCTCCCACAGCTACATCTGGTCTCTGTGGAATGTGCTTATCAATTTTACTCCAGGGGAATGAGGCCAACAGCCTGGTGCCCTGGTGGCTGAGGAGGCTTGTACAAGCTTATGACCATGTCACCAAGTGAGTTGACACGGATTTCAATTTTTTATCTTCTGGTAACTTCCATATAACTCAGAATTCCTCCCTGCATTCACCACCCTTTCAGATTCATTCTCTTATTCTGTCTCAATCCCATTCGCTTTCCCAATCAGCCTATTAGTATCAGTGGAGCATTAGCTCTCACTACGATCATTATTAAGTGTTATTATTGTAGCTTACAGTAATCACTGGTCCAGTTGGACTTCAGCTGGACTCCCTGGTAGCTCACAAAAGGACTTGCCATTCCCTAAACGACACCATGGAGTGACAGAGGGATTGGTTTAGGGTTGGACAGGTCTGACTTTGAATCCAGCTTTCAATCCTAAGAGAACTTGAATACAGTCCTTCTCTTGAACCTGTATCCTCATTTGTAAAATGCAGCTGTTAGTCCCCACCTAGCCAGTTTTTGGTAGGAAGTAAATGAAGTGATATAATAGGCACCATGGTGGTTATAGACATTATCATTCCTGTCACTGTTGTCGCTCTCAGGATTCCAAGAATCATTTGATAGGAACACTTCAAAGCATGCTCTCAGTGCAAACTGTTACCCTGCTGTTAAAAAAATTAACTAGGAGATGTCTAAACCTCATGATTATAAAACCTTTTATATACAGATACCCAGCCTCTAGAACTTGAGTCTAAAGAAATGATCATGGATTCAGGGCAAAGATTTAGCTGTGAGAATGATCATCGCATTTCTTTTTTCAGTCATGCCACATGGCATGTGGATCTTAGTTCCCTGACCAGGGATGGAAACTGCACCCCCTGAAGTGGAAGCATGGAATCCCAACCACTGGACTGCCTGGGAAGTCCTGATCATCACATAGTATAGTTTATGATGCTGAAAAATTAGAAACAACCTAAACATGAAAAAATGACTTCTTACGTAGAATATGGAACTCCAATTCAGTGGATAACTAGCAAGCTTTTAAATGTGGTAAAAGAATTCTAATGACATGGAAAGGGGCTGACTGTATATATTCTGGAAGTTGCAAAATGCAGTTACAAAACAGAATTGAGAACATGGTACTAAAGGAAGGACTGAAGAGGACATATGAGTGTAAAGAGAAAAGGCCAAAAGGATAATGAGTAAAATTCTTAAGGTGGGTATTCCCTTGCAATATTTTTGTATTTTCTAGATGTTTTACAATGAAAATATTGAGGAAAAAAATTAACTTTAGGGGTAAAGCAAAACACAGACATCAAAAAGCTCACAAATTCTAGTACAGCTTGATGAATGTTGATAAAGTAACACATCTTTATAATTAGCACCAGTTCTGAAACATATCTTTCACCAGAACCCAAGTCATTACTCACCCCACATGGATAACCACTATTTTGATTTCTAACAGTCTAGACTGATTTAGTTTGATTTTAAGCACTTTACAAATGGGAATCATCCCCTATGCTTTGTAAAGTCTGTCTTCTTTCATTGACGTTGTCGGTGAGTGCCCATGTTGTTGTATGTAATAGTCGTTCATTCACGCTCAACCCTGTATTCTATTATATGAACATATAAACCCAATTTATCTACCTATTCTTCTCTCAGGGTACATTTATACTATTACTTTCTTTTGGTCCCATAGATATGCTGCTGGGAACATTCTTGTCCCATCTTTTGGTGAATTCATGTTTGTATGAAATTGCTGATCTGAAGAAATGTGTATGTACAGTTCAGTAGATACTGTCAAACAGTTTTCCCATACAATTGTTCCAAAACACACTTCCACTAGCAGGGTGTGAAAGTTCCGGGCACTTGACTCCAGTTACATGTCAACACTTGACACTGTCTGGTGTTTTCATTTTGACCATTTCTAGTAGCACCACCTTGAGACTTTAATAGACATTTCCCAAATAACTAGTAGAATTTAATATATTTTCAGATGTTTATTACCATTTAGATACTCTCTTTTGTGAAGTATTGTTCAAGTCCTTTGCCCACTTTTCTATTAGGTTACCTGCTTTTTTCCTTACTGAGTTGTAAGAATTCATATAATCTGTACACAAGTTATAACAGACACATATACTGCAAACATCTTTTCCAATTGTGAAGGATTGATGTTTTCAATCTCTAATTGTGTCTTTTGATGAAAGAGAGTTTTAGTATTAATGCCCTGTAGTTCAATAGGATTTTTGCTTTGTGCCCTGGCAAACATGAGCTTCTGATCATCATTCAGAGGCACAAAAGGCAAACCCATACTCACAATGAGTATCTACCCCTGTGAGGATGAAATACAAGCCCTCTCAGAATGAAAAAAAGTGAAAGTTAAAGTGTTAGTCATTCAGTCATGTCCGACTCTTGGTGACCCCATGGACTGTAGCCCCCCAGACTCCTCTGTCCATGGAATTCTCCAGGCAAGAATACTGGAGAGAGTTGCCATTCCCTTCTCCAGGGGACCTTCCTGACCCAAGGATCAAACCCTAGTCTCTCGCACTGCAGGCAGATTCATTACTGTCTGAGCCACCAAGGAAGCCCCCTGGAATGGAAAGAAGCCAATAATAATATTACCCCACCCTCAGTACTACTTTTGTTATCTAAGTCTTTGAGAAGGACATGCCATGAAATTAACTATGCACCAATTTTCATTTAAGAAAATGGAAACGGAGCTGCAAAAACCTCAGAGAACCATCAGACCACAAATACAGGAGACCCAAGTGTTGGAGTAAGAAAAGAAAGTTTGGGTAAAAGCATCCTAGACTTTCATGGATGATTTTTTAAGGTTATTGGGGAATCCTTGAGCTGAAGTACACTGTTAGACTTCAGAGTTATCCCATGTGGATCTGCCTCAGTACCCTTTCCATGCTTAATCATTACTGGCAGCATCCCATGGGAAACATGGTCTCAGCACAAACACAGTGATGCAGTTCAGAGTACAAGGGGTCCATGGTCAATTACACTCTCTGTAGTTCAAGTTCTGGTAGGTGCCTTCTCGGAGCCTCTGCATCAAGGTAGGGAATATGGGAGAAGAAGTAGCAGTAAGTAGGGAAAGTGACTAATACGTTCATTTAAAAAAATATTGAGTTTGATATATCTTTTCCTCTTACTGTTTGGGAACCAGCAAAATATACAGAATTTAGCAAGTGGGTCTGGGTTGCTCAGATAGGACATCAGGGAGTGGCCCCTGGAAAAGCTTTGCAAGAAAAGGACTCTCAGGTATCTCCTTACAGGAGACATAATAGTACAAAGGGATCCAGGGGATTTCAGTGACTTCCTGGTTTTTCTACCCAAAGCTCTTTCTAAGCAGTTGAGGAGGTGAAGAGCAAACAGGGAAGAACAAGAGAGAGGCCTTGTGTAGTAGACCACAGGGCCATGCCCAGACTTAGGGCTTCTCATTACCAAAACACCTCCCCAAACATGGCAGCCCAAGATTGCTGACATATTTCTGCTCTATTTGTTTCAGCAGAGCAAATTGGTTTTCTCATCTTAAAACTGAATGTGGCCCAAAATGATTTGTATCACTTTCAACAAGAATTTTGGAGGGAAGCCAGTGTGCATTCATTATACATATGAGTGAACTTCCACGCATGCTTACACACACACATACACACACACACACAAGGTACAAGGATGTGAGCACTCAGATGTGGTCAATCACAGAATCTATGCTCTGCAATCTGGGAGAGAGCGTGTGGGTCCGTGAGTTAGGATTAAACACCACAGCGACCAAGTCACTGAAGCTTGCTGAGTCAGATAGCAATTTCTGCTTAATAGAGCCCTTAGGTCTCAGTAATTGCTTTGAAATCTACACATCAACATGCAATTCTTATACTGGGGAAGCCAGAAATCCAAATGGGAGGGCAGAACAATCTCTCCTATGCACGTTTAAACTGCTGAAAAGGCCCATAGTTCTGACTCCTTCTCACATCTGTAAATGAGTATCTGAGACTATCCTTTTAGTACTGTCCAGTCACCCACACTCATCTTTGGGAGTTCCACGGCAGATTGGACTGGTTTGTGAATGAGAGCAAGAAGTGGCCCGTAAATTAAAATTTGGCATTTGCTAGCAGATCTGGCACTGATCCATACAACTAACAAGGGCACCTTTTTCTCAAGACACTTTTCTTCTTACATCTGAAAATTGTCATCATGTACTTTGTTAAACAATTTACAGTCACCTTTCAGGAAAAAAAAAAAAACTGCTGTAATAAATATGAATATTAATAATATCTACTTTTAGAATGAAATGGCAACCCACTCCGGTGTTCTTGCCTGGAGAATCCCAGGGACGGGGGAGCCTGGTGGGCTGCCGTCTATGGGGTCGCACAGAGTCGGACGCGACTGAAACGACTTAACAACAACAACAACAACAACAACAACAGCAACTTTTAGAATGGAAAATGTGGGAGTAGTCATGCAGACAACAGTACATGGCAGCCGTCTCATCTCAGCACCCAGGAATTGTCCTTCTACTCTTTGTTTTCACACTATTGAATTTAACATACTACATTTATATGTCTGCTATTAGTTAGCAAAACAGCTATTTCAGCAGGCTGGGTTCTGTGCCAGGAACTTCAGGCTGTAGATCCTCATGGTTTATTTGGAACGACAAGCGGAGCCCAGGGAAATGGAGGAGGCAGAGACTTCCAGCTTAAGAGATACTCCAGAAACCTCAACAAACCTGGAGAACAAGGGAGCCCAGGACACTGCTCCCCAGATGTTTGCAGCCTGGAAGCTCTTCTGTACCTGGCTTTATTCTTTGGCCTCTGACTTTCTGGCTCTTTCGCACTCTCCTCGTTCCCCTTTTCCTCACTCCCAGAGCCCCTCTGCAGCACCAACTGTGGCTGCTTGAACAGAGAAATGGGAATTCCCTGGTGGCCCAGTGGCTAAGACTCCACCCTCCCAATGTAGGGGGCCTGGGTTCGATCCCTGGAACTAGATCCTATGCGGCAACGAAGAGTTGTCATACCACAACTAAAGACTTCACATGCCAAAGATCCTGCATGCTGCAAGGAAGACTGAAGATCTTATGTGATGCAGTTAAGACCCAGCACAGCCAAATATATAAAATAAATAAAAATAAATATTAAAGTAAAAAAACCAGAGAGGTCATTGGTTGGGAAACACTGAGAAAGGGAGTGCTCTCTCCCCCGCTCTCCTGGACAAGCAGTGGTCACTGTGGGGTGGAGCCTAGCCTGGTCAGAGAGTGTCCTGGAACAGAAGCCTCTCACTCTGTACGGCACTGCTCAGGAGCCCCAAGCACAATTATGGACATTTGGATCGAGAGTTCAGTTTAGAGCTTTAAAATCTTTTTATTCCCCCATATTTGAAACAATACAAAACAGGGAGTTCCCTGGTGGCCAAGTGGTTAGGACTGTGAGCTTTCACTGCCATGGCCCAGGTTCAATTCCTGGTCAGGGAACTGAGATACTACAAGCCATGTGGCATGGCCAAACAAAAAACTATTATGGAAAAATAACAAAAAGAATAAAGAATAAGGTAAGCTTCCCTTACTCTAGTTAACCAGAAATAAGTCGTCTATTTTTTTGTTCTAGTCATATAAATAATACATACAGTCATTATAGAAAAATCTGAAAAATAAACAAATATTAAGGAAAAAACTTTATTTGTGCATCATTCAGTGTCATATTAATTTGTTCTTTGTCTTCTTTCTGCGCACATCACTTTAAAAACAAATGAGATTATACCATATATATAGTTTACTGTGGGTTTTTTCCATTTATATTCACTCTATGAGCATTTTTCCTAGTAATTTTTAAATTTGCTTCTATTTCTTTTATCCTTAAATTTTACTCTTATTTTTTTATGAACTGATATATATACTCCATTTTGGAATGGGTTATATATATCTACATTGTACAAAATTTGAAAAATAAGAAAGAACATAGAACGAATGGGATGTTTTCCCTTCATCTTACTCCCCAAAGGAGCCATTAACATTAACAGCTTTTTATAGCCTTCTTGAGATAGTCTATAAATTTACACACACACACACACACACACACACACACACACTGATACACACATTAGTGGTATATTAGTTTTTGTGCCACACTGTTTTGATTTCATACAGACTTTTATTTAATATATAATTTCACAGAAGTCATCAGCTAAATAAAATATCTCACTCTTTTTTTCTTTTAACTCTTTGTTTTGTATTTGGGCTCCAGAATCACTGCAGATGGTGATTGCAGCCATGAAATTAAAAGACGCTTATTCCTTGGAAGGAAAGTTATGACCAACCTAGATAGCATATTCAAAAGCAGAGACATTACTTTGCCAACAAAGGTCCGTCTAGTCAAGGCTATGGTTTTTCCAGTGGTCATGTATGGATGTGAGAGTTGGACTGTGAAGAAAGCTGAGCGCCGAAGAATTGATGCTTTTGAACTATGGTGTTGGAGAAGACTCTTGAGAGTCCCTTGGACTACAAGGAGATCCAACCAGTCCATCCTAAAGGAGACCAGTCCTGGGTGTTCATTGGAAGGACTGATGCTAAGACTGAAACTCCAAAACTTTGGCCACCTCATGAGAAGAGTTGACTCATTGGAAAAGATCCTAATGCTGGGAAGGATTTGGGGCAGGAGGAGAAGGGGACGACAGAGGATGAGATGGTTGGATGGCATCACCAACTCGATGGACATGGGTTTGGATAGACTCCAGGAGTTGGTGATGGACAGGGAAGCCTGGCGTGTTGGGATTCATGGGGTCACAAAGAGTCGGACATGACTGAGTGACTGAACTGATAGCCAATTTGGAAAAGGCAGAGGAACCAGAGATCAAATTGGCAATATCCATTGGATCATAGAAAAAGCAAGGGAATTCCAGAAAATACCAACTTCTGCTTCATTGACTATGCTAAAGCCTTTGACTGTGTGGATTACAATAAACTGTGGAAAATTCTTCAAGAGATGGGAATACCTGACTATCTTACCTGCCTCCTGAGAAACCTGTGTGCAGGTCAAGAAGCAATAGTTAGAACCAGACATGGAATGATGGACTGGTTCAAAATTCAGAAAGGAGTACATCAAGCTGTATATTGTCACCCTGCTTATTTAACTTATATGCAGAGTATATCATGTGAAATGCCAGGCTGGATGAATCACAAGCTGGAATCAAGATTGCCAGTAGAAATACCAACAACCTCCAATATGCAGATGATACCACTCTAATGACAGAAAGTAAAGAGGAACTAAAGAGCCTCTTGATGAAGGTGAAAAAAGGTGGCTTAAAACTCAACATTCAAAACACTAAGGTCATGGCATCTGGTCCCATCACTTCATGGCAAATTAGATGGGGAAAAAATGGAAACAGTGGTAGATTGTATTTTCCTGGGCTCCAAAATCACTGCAGATGGTGACTGCAGACATGAAATTAAAAGATGCTTTCTCCTTAGAAAGAAAGCTATGACAAACGTAGACAGCATATTAAAAAGCAGAGACATCACTTTGCCGACAAAGGTCTATATAGTCAAAGGTATGATTTTTCCAGTAGTCATGTACAGTTGTGAGAGTTGGACCACAAAAAAAGCTGAGTGCCAAGGAATTGATGCTTTTGAATTGTAGTGCTGGAGAAGGCTCTTGAGAGTCCCTTGGACAGCAAGGAGATCAAGCAGTCAATCCTAAAGAAAATCAACCCTGAATATTCATTAGTAGGACTGATGCTATATGCTTTGGCCACCTGATGTGAAGAGCCTACTCAATGGAAAAAATCCCTGATGCTGGGAAAGATTGAAGGCAGGAGGAGAAGTGGGGGGTGACAGAGGATGAGACAGTTGGATAGACATAAATTTGGGCAAATTTCAGGAGATAGTGAAGGACAGAGAAGCCTGGTATGCTGCAGTCCACAGGGTGACAAAGAGTCAGACACAACTTGGCAACTGAACAACAACATAGCTGATTAACAATGTTGTGATAGTTTCACGTGGACAACAAAAGGACTCACCCACACATACACATATATCATTCTCCCCCAGACTCCTCTTCCATCCAGGCTGCCACATAACATTGAGTAGAATTTCCTGTGCTATACAGCAGGTCTTTGTTGGTTATCCATCTTGAATACAGCAGCGTGTACATGTCCATCCCATCCCAGACTCCATAGCTATCCCTTCCCCCTGGCAACCATAAGCTCCTTCTCTAAGTCTGTCAGTCTCTGTTTTGTAAGTAATGAACTACCTGACAACAAACTGGAAAATTCTTAAAGAGATGGGAACACCAGAGCACCTTACCTGCCTCCTGAGAAATCTGTATGCAGGTCAAGAAGCAATAGTTAGAACTGAACACGGAACAACAGGGAAAGGAGTATGTCAAGTTGGGAAAGGAGTACGTCAAGGCTGTATATTGTCACCCTGCTTATTTAACTTCTATACAGAGCACATCATGTGAAACACCAGCTTGTGCTGAATGAAGCACAAGCTGGAATCAAGATTGCTGGGAGAAATATCAATAACTTCAGATATGCAGATGACACCACCCTTATGACAGAAAGCGAAGAACTAAAGAGTCTCTTGATGAAAGTGAAAGAGGAGAATGAAAAAGCTGGCTTAAAACTCAACATTAAAAAAATTAAGATCATGGCATCTGGTCCCATCACTTCATGGCAAATAGATGGCAAATAAATGCCAAAGTGAGACTATTTAGGGGGGCTCCAAAATCACTGCAGATGGTGACTGCAGCCATGAAATTGAAAGACTCTTGCTCCTTGGAAGAAGAGCTATGACAAACCTAGACAGCATATTAAAAAGCAGAGACATTACTTTGCCAACAAAGTCAGACATGACTTTGCCGCCTAGTCAGAGCTATGGTTTTTCTAGTACTCATGTAAGGATGTGAGATTTGGACCATTAAAGAAAGCTGAGTGCCAAAGAATTATGCTTTTGAACTGTGGTGTTGGAGAAGACTCTTGAGAGCCCCTTGGACTACAAGGAGATCCAACCAGTCAATCCTAAAGGAAATCAGTCCTGAAGGACTGATTCATTGGAAGGACTGATGCTAAAGCTGAAACTCCAATCCTTTGGCCACCTGATATGAAGAACTGACTCACTGGAAAAGACCAATGATGCTGGGAAAGATTGAAGGTGGGAGGAGAGGGGGATGACGGAGGATGAGATAGTTGGATGGCATCACTGACTCGATGGACATGAGTTTGAGCAAGCTCCAGGAGTTGGTGATGGATGGGGACGCCTGGCATGCTGCAGTCCATGGGGTCACAAAGAGTCAGGCAGGACTGAGCGACTGAACTGAACTACCTCTTTCTTTTTAACAGCTAATAGTATGCTACTTTTGGGGGGTTTTTTGGCCATGCCATGGGACATTGGGATCTTACTTCCCCATGTGAACTCATGCTCCCTGCATTGGAAGCATGGAGCCTTAACCACTGGACAACCAGGGAACTCTCTAGTATTCTGCTTTTAAAGTTGTGCCATCTTACATTCACCCAATGCTCTATTGGTAGACACTTAATCGTTTTCAGCTTTTGCCACTAAACCAATACTGTAATAACTCTCCTTGTATATATATCATAAGACATAAATGCAAATAAATCTGCAGGATAAATTCTAAAAGTAGAAGTCCTAAGTCCAAAAGTTTGTGTATTTTAAAATTTGATATGAACTGTTGTTCATTGCAGCACTATTTACAATAGTCAAGACATGGAAACAAACTAAATGTCTATCAACAGATGAATGGAGAAAGAAGATGTGTTATGTGTTAAATACATACAATGAAATATTACTCAGCCATAAAAAAGAATGAAATAACGCCATTTACAGCAAAGTGGATGAACCGAGAGAGAAAGACAAATATCATATATCGCTTATATGTAGAATCTAAAAAAACAGAAGATACAAATGAACTTATTTACAAAACAGAAATAGACTCACAGCACGGAAAACAAATTTATGGTTACCAAAGGGGAAAGGGCAGTGCAGAGGGATAAATTAGGAGTTTGAGATTAGCATATACACACTGCTGCTGCTGCTGCTGCTGCTAAATCGCTTCAGTAGTGTCCGACTCTGTGCGACCCCATAGACAGCAGCCCACCAGGCTCTCCCATCCCTGGGATTCTCCAGGCAAGAACACTGGAGTGGGTTGCCATTTCCTTCTCCAGTGCATGCAAGTGAAAAGTGAAAGTGAAGTCACTCAGTAAGTGTCCGACTCTTCGTGACCACATGGACTGCAGCCCACCAGGCTCCTCCGTCCATGGGATTTTCCAGGCAAGAGTAACAATATATCAAATAGATTGCTGGGACTTCTCTAGATTTCCAGTGGCTAAGTCTCTGTGTTCCCAATGCAGGGGGCCCGGGTTCAATCCCTAGTCAGGAAACTAGATATCACATGCTGCAACTAAGACCTGGTGCAGACAAATAAATAATTAAAAAAAAAAACAAACCAGATAACTAACAAGGACCTACTATATGGCACAAGGAACTACACTCGATATTTTGTAATAACCCAAAAGGGAAAAGAATTTGAAAAAGAATATGTATATATATATAAATAACTGAATGCACATATATAGTGTATATATATATATATATACACACATACACACATATATAGTATATATACTATACTGTAGTGTGTATGTAGGTATATATGTATTATATATATTATATATTTATAACTGGATCACTGTGCTGTACACCTGAAATTAACATAACACTGTAAATCAATTATATTTCAATTAAAAAAAATAAATTGTTAATTATCTTTCAAGAAGACTGTGGAATTTATCTTCCCACTTGCAGAGTATATGAGCCTCCTGCTGCTGCTGCTGCTGCTAAGTCGCTTCAGTCATGTCCGACTCTGTGCAACCCCATAGACGGCAACCCACCAGGCTCCCCGGTCCCTGGGATTCTCCACGCAAGAACACTGGAGTGAGTTGCCATTTCCTTCTCCATATGAGCCTCCTAGATGACCCTTATAATCCTTATCTGTTATTTATGTTCTTAAGTGTTCTCCTCCTACATTAAATCATAGATTTTCCTGTATTTAAGAGCATTTAGACCATCCCCATGGAAAAGAAATGCAAACAAGCAAAATGGTTGTCTGGGGAGGCCTTACAAATAGCTGTGAAAAGAAGAGAAGCGAAAAGCAAAGGAGAAAAGGAAAGATATAAACATCTGAATGCAGAGTTCCAAAGAAGAGCAAGAAGAGATAAGAAAGCCTTCCTCAGCGATCAATGCAAAGAAATAGAGGAAAACAACAGAATGGGAAAGACTAGAGATCTCTTCAAGAAAATCAGAGATACCAAAGGAACATTTCATGCAAAGATGGGCTCGATAAAGGACAGAAATGGTATGGACCTAACAGAAGCAGAAGATATTAAGAAGAGATGGCAAGAATACACAGAAGAACTGTACAAAAAATATCTTCATGACCCAGATAATCACGATGGTGTGATCACTCACCTAGAGCCAGACATCCTGGAATGTGAAGTCAAGTGGGCCTTAGAAAGCATCACTATGAACAAAGCTAGTGGAAGTGATGGAATTCCAGTGGAGCTATTTCAAATCCTGAAAGATGATGCTGTGAAAGTGCTGCACTCAATATGCCAGCACATTTGGAAAACTCAGCAGTGGCCACAGGACTGGAAAAGGTCAGTTTTCATTCCAATCCCAAAGAAAGGCAATGCCAAAGAATGCTCAAACTACCGCACAATTGCACTCATCTCACATGCTAGTGAAGTAATGCTCAAAATTCTCCAAGCCAGGCTTCAGCAATATACGAACCATGAATTTCCAGATGTTCAAGCTGGTTTTAGAAAAGGCAGAGGACCCAGAGATCAAATTGCCAACATCTGCTGGATCATCAAAAAAGCAAGAGAGTTCCAGAAAAGCATCTATTTCTGCTTTATTGACTATGCCAAAGCCTTTGACTGTGTGGATCACAATAAACTGTGGAAAATTCTGAAAGAGATGGGAATACCAGACCACCTGACCTGCCTCTTGAGAAACGTGTATGCAGGTCCGGAAGCAACAGTTAGAACTGGACATGGAACAACAGACTGGTTCCAAATAGGAAAAGGAGGACGTCAAGGCCGTATATTGTCACCCTGCTTATTTAACTTATATGCAGAGTACATCATGAGAAATGCTGGGCTGGAGGAAACACAAGCTGGAATCAGGATTGCCGGGAGAAATATCAATAACCTCAGATACGCAGATGACACGACCCTTATGGCAGCAAGTGAAGAGGAACAAAAGCCTCTTGATGAAAGTGAAAGAGGAGAGTGAAAAAGTTGGCTTAAAGCTCAACATTCAGAAAACGAAGATCATGGCATCCGGTCCCATCACTTCATGGGAAATAGATGGGGAAACAGTGGAAACAGTGTCAGACTTTATTTTTCTGGGCTCCAAAATCACTGCAGATGGTGACTGCAGCCATGAAATTAAAAGACACTTCCTCCTTGGAAGGAAAGTTATGACCAACCTAGATAGCATATTCAAAAGCAGAGACATTACTTTGCCAACAAAGGTCCGTCTAGTCAAGGCTATGGTTTTTCCTGTGGTCATGTATGGATGTGAGAGTTGGACTGTGAAGAAGGCTGAGCGCTGAAGAACTGATGCTTTTGAACTGTGGTGTTGGAGAAGACTCTTGAGAGTCCCTTGGACTGCAAGGAGATCCAACCAGTCCATTCTGAAGGAGATCAGCCCTGGGATTTCTTTGGAAGGAATGATGCTAAAGCTGAAACTCCAGTACTTTGGCCACCTCATGGGAAGAGTTGAGTCATTGGAAAAGACTCTGATGCTGGGAGGGATTGGGGGCAGGAGGAGAAGGGGACGACAGAGGATGAGATGGCTGGATGGCATCACTGACTTGATGGACGTAAGTCTGAGTGAACTCCGGGAGTTGGTGATGGACAGGGAGGCCTGGCGTGCTGCGATTCATGGGGTTGCAAAGAGTCGGACACGACTGAGCGACTGATCTGATCTGATCTGATCTGATATCTCCTTTTCTGTGAGCTATGTATTTTTTATAAATACAGCAGACCATCTATATCCACAGAGGATTGGTTGCTGCATCTCCACAGATACAAAAATCTGCAGATGCTCCAGTCTTTTATATAAAATGGTACAGTACTTTCATATAGCCTACACATATCCTCCTGTATACTTTAAATCATCTCTAAATAATTTATAATAGCTAATACAATGTAAGCGTTTCCCAGGTAACTCAGAGGGAAAGAATCCACCTGCCAATGCAGGTAGAACTAAGAGATGCAGGTTCAATCCCTGGGTCCGGAAGATCCCCTGGAGGAGGGCATGGCAACCCACTCCAGTATTCTTACCTGGGAAATCCCCATGGACAGAGGAACCTGGAGGGCTACAGTCCATAGAGTCACACAGAGTGGGACACAACTGAAGTGACTTAGCACACACGCAATACAAAGTAAATGCTATGTAAATAGTTATAAATACAACATAAATGCTATATAAATAGTTACTGGTTCAGAGCAAAGTCAAGTTTCATTTATTAGAATTTCCTGGCATTCTTTTTTCAAATATTTTCCATCTGTGGTTGGTTCTTTATACAGGTACGGAATCTACAGATATGGAGGACTGACTGTGTAATATTTTCATGGTGGCATAATATTCCACTCTATAAGTTTAATGTGTCTAATTTAATCATTCATTTATTATTAGACACTGAAGTAAATTTCCATTATTTTGGTATTAACAATACTGGAATAAACATCAAAAATCTGTGTTCGTATAGCTGATTATTTCCTGAAAGGCGGTTGTTATAAAGAAATTAATGCAGTATGAGACAGATATGTATATAAAGAGCTGTCTTGAAATCTGTCTAACTTGTTAAGGGTCCTTATACAAACCAGCAAACTCCTTTTCATAAATTTTGTTAATGTATACTCCTGCCCATCTCACCCTCATCTTTCACTATAGCTAGTATTATCATTTAAAAAAACGTGTTGCTAATCTAAATGACAAAAATGACCTTGTGCTACCAACACTGCTTTTGAAAAGCATCCTCATCAAGAACTCTAACTGAAACTGGGGTTGCATCAAGATATAATTACACAAGTAAGGGTGTCTCAGAGCCTCTGGCATCATCCCAGATTCCCACTGTGACCTGAATGTCACCTGCTATGATCTTACGTTGGACAATAGCACAAACAAAGGCAGCTGTTAGGGTCGTCAGGACCACAGAAGCTGGGATCCTACTGCTCAAAGCTTTGACCACAGCAGATGCCAGATTTCTGGGGCACCTCTGTTTACACATATTCTGGTCATAATCCCACAATCACACACATGCTTGTCAGACTTTGTGTGCTCAGATGGGGTGTGGAAAATGTGGACACAAATCTCCTTACACATGCATCTTCTTGATTCCCACTCCCCAAGCCTTGAAACAGCAGGGCAAGCCATTTAGGACAATCAGAACACCCCCATGAAGGGAGGGTGTTTAGAGCCCAGGGCCTCAGCTTGCCCCTCAAGCTAGCTAAGGGGCAAAAAGCTCCTGAAAGGCGCCCAGGGCAGTGAATTTCCTGTTTATGGAGGTTTAGAATCCTCCAGGGCAGAGGAGGCTCTTTGAGGAAGCCTCACACCAAGAGTCCAGGTGGTATTACTTAGACTGCAGGCGTCCCTTCCTGTCCAATCCCAGTCTGTCCCACTGAATACTCCGGATCCTGCTTTCTTCTCTGACATGTCTGCCCGATCCTGCCCTGAACATTCTCCCAGGCTTACCGCCAGCCCCTGGCTTGCTGGCCCTGCTTTCAGCCTGTGACAGCATCCAGTTTCCCTGCCTGCTTTTCTCACTTGGAACCAACGGATCGCAGGCCTTCCCCAGGACCTTGTGATATTAACAGAAGTAGGAAACTATCTGCCTGCTTCGCACACCTCAGGTTAGTTTGGGCACTTTGGGCCAAGGCACACCAGAGACCCTTAGCAAAGGCTCTGCTTTCCTGAGAAAGTGGCTATGCGTCAGTCCCTTCGCTTCCCATATGTGTAGTGACTTCATGGTCCAAACAAACCCAATCAAGACATCTAATAAAGCAGAGCTATCTCTCATTGTACTACTTCAGAAATTCTCTTAAAGGTAGGGAATTATTAAACAAGTAGTTTTTACATAGGGGAAGATCACTTACAAATAGGATATAAGGTAAAAGTTCTCAAAATATTCATCTCCATCTTTTTTTCTTTCTGGGAACTTCCTGACCTCTTTCATCATAAGTAAAATCATCTATGTGGCTCTAAGAAGCAAACGTTTTGAGGGGATGGGTTTGTGTTGTTGTTCAGTCACTAAGTAGTGTCCAGTTCTTTGTGACCGCATGGACTGCAGCACACCAGGCTTCTCTGTCCTTCACTGTCTCCCAGAGTTTGCTCAAACTTATGTCCATAGAGTCAGTGATGCCATCGAACCATCTCATCCTCTGTCATACCCTTCTCCTCCTGTCTCCAGTCTTTCCCAGCATCAGGGTCTTTTCCAGTGAGTTGGCTCTTAGCATCAGGTGGTCAAAGCTTCAGCATCAGTCCTTCCAATGAATAGTCAGGACTGATTTCCTTTAGGATTGACTGGTTTGATCTGCTTGCAGTCCAAGGGACTCTGAAGAGACTTCTCCAACACCACAGTTTGAAAGCATCAGTTCTTTAGCACTCAGCTTTCTTAGCAAGTCTCACATCTGTTTCCCAGCGCATATAAAAGTTATGCTTACACTATTACTGTAATCTATTGGGTGCAACAGCCTTATGTCTAAAAAACAATGTACACATCTTAATTGAAAAACACTTTATTGTTAGAAAATGTTAACCATTGTCTGACAACGCGGGGTTGCCACAAACCTTCAATTTGTTTTTTAAAAAAATGCAATATTTGCAAAGTGCAATAAAACAGAGGTCTGCCTATACTCATATGACCAAACACTAAGTGAACAATAAGCTACTCTGTCCCAGAGACAATGCCTAAGAAGCCAATCTTAAAAATCAAATCACACTCATCACTGGCAATCTGGAAGAACGCGTGACGCACAAGCCTGCAGCGTCTCAGGAACGATTAGAGAAGGAACCTCCAGTTACCAGTCGCTGGCTGAATGTGGTGCAAACATGTAACTATCTTGAGTTGTGATAGCAGATGGCAAAACACAACAGTAAAAGGTAGCAGATCTAACTGGCTAAGGGGGCTTAAGCACAACCTTTGACCAATTAGTGACTTATGCTGACCATGGAGTGACTCTTAGGTATCCAGGCTAAAGGATAAAAACAAAGGGAGAAAACCTGAATAGGTACATTAGAGACTTCATAACACAGGAGAAATAGACTTTGGACAATAAGTTCATCCAAGCTGTTAAAGGAATAAGCAACCAATCAAGCAAAGAAAAAAACAACAAAAACTTCGTGGGAATGAGGTAATAAGTATTCAAGTTGCCACAATATAACATTTAAAATGTCAAATTTTCAACAACAACAAAAACTATTTCGGAATTCTGAAACCTGACTGGATACTTAGAATAACAAGAAGAGTGCTTGTTTCAGTAGACATGTCCTTTAAAACATAGGAGAGTATAGTGAACAACTTTATGCTAATAAAATTTAAATGAAATTTAATATATAGCAAACTATATTCCCAAGATTAAGTCCAAAAGAAATAGAAAACCTACAGGGTTATTGTTACCATCTTTCTAAATTCCATATATATGCGTTAGTATACTGTATTGGTGTTTTTCTTTCTGGCATACTTCACTCTGTATAATAGGTTCTAGTTTCATCCATCTCATTAGAACTGATTCAAATGTATTCTTGACACTGATGTATAGATCAGTCTTATGGACTCTGTGGGAGAGGGAGGGGGTGGGGAGATTTGGGAGAATGGCATTGAAACATGTATAATATCATGTATGAAACGAGTTGCCAGTCCAGGTTTGATGCACAATACTGGATGCTTGGGGCTGGTGCACTGGGACAACCCAGAGGGAGGGTATGAGGAGGGAGGAGGGAGGAGGGTTCAGGATGGGGAACACAGGTATACCTGTGGCGGATTCATTTCGATATTTGGCAAAACTAATACAATATTGTAAAGGTTAAAAATAAAATAAAATTTAAAAAAAAGAAATAGAAAACCTAAATAGACTGAAGGTTATTTAAGAAATTGAATTAATAGTTAAATATCTCTTCCAAAGCACCATGTGTTATGAGTGAAGTTAAACAAACTTTTGAAAAGGAAGATAATCTTCTTTTATATAAACTTTCAAAAGAAGAGAAAAAGATGATAAGACATTCAATTTCTTTTATGATTCTAATAAGACACTGAAACTAGACAAGGATGATATAGGAAAAGAAAATTATGGACACATCTCTTCAAGAAATCTAGAATCAAGAATCCTAAAAATCATTGGCAAATTGAATACAGATGTTTATTAAAAAATAAGTTTCTTAATTTGGATTTATTCAAGAATGCATGATTTCACATTAAAATATCAATCAATTAATTTACAGCATTAATAGATTTTATAAGCCATGTTATTAGCTTCCAGTTTAATTTGTGCTAAAAAACTCTACTAAGAAAATCTCAACTTCGTTGTAACAAATATATTAAACAATACTTTTTTAATATTTATAAATTTTTATTATTTTAATTATACACTCAACATAAAATTTACCATCTTAACCATTTTTAAAGTGTACAGTCCTATAGTGTAAAACACATTTATATTCTTGTGCAATCTACTTCCAGAATCTTTTTCATCTCACAAAACTGAAAATCAGGCCTCACCTGGTGGCTCAGTGGTAAAGGAATCTGCCTGCCAACTCAGGAGACACGGTTTAATCCCCGGTCCGGGAAGATCCCATATACCGCAAACAATTAAGCCTGTGCTCTAGAGCTGGTGAGCAGAAATTACCAGCTTATATGCTTGACTAGTGAATCCCACGTGCCCTAGAGTCTGCGCTCCACAACAAGGAGGCGACTGCAATGAGAAGCCTTGGCACCACAACTAGAAAGGAACCACCACTCTCCACAGCTAGAGCAAAAGCCAACGCAGCAGCCAAGACCCAGCACGGCCATAAGCAAATAAATCAATTAAATAATTTTTTAAAAAACAGAAAATCTATATCCATTAAACAACATCTCCACTCCACACTCCTTCCTCCCCCAGCCCCTGCAACCACTATTCCCCCTTCTGTCTCTATGAATTTGACTACTCTAAGAACGTCACACAAGTGAAATCATAAGTATTTGCCTTTTTGTGATTGGTGTATTTCACTTAGCATAACATCATTGAGGTTTATCTATGTTGTACACATACCAGAATTTCCTTCCTTTTTAAAGCTGAGTAATCTGAAGAAGCACAAGCTGGAATCAAGATTGCTGGGAGAAATATCAATAACCTCAGATATGCAGATGACACCACCCTTATGGCAGAAAGTGAAGAGGAACTCCAAAGCCTCTTGATGAAAGTGAAAGAGGAGAGTGGAAAAGTTGGCTTAAAGCTAAACAGTCAGAAAACGAAGATCATGGCATCTGGTGCCATCACTTCATGGGAAATAGATGGGGAAACAGTGGAAACAGTGTCAGACTTTATTTTGGGGGGCTCCAAAATTACTGCAGATGGTGATTGCAGCCATGAAATTCAAAGACGCTTACTCCTTGGAAGGAAAGTTATGACCAACCTAGATAGCATATTGAAAAGCAGAGATATTACTTTGCCAATAAAGGTCCATCTAGTCAAGGCTATGGTTTTTCCTGTGGTCATGTATGGATGTGAGAATTGGACTGTGAAGAAAGCTGAGCACCGAAGAATTGATGCTTTTGAACTGTGGTGTTGGAGAAGACTCTTGAGAGTCCCTTGGACTACAAGGAGATCCAACCAGTCCATCCTAAAGGAGATGAGTCCTGGGTGTTCATTGGAAGGACTGATGCTGAAGCTGAAACTCCAATACTTTGGCCACCTCATGCGAAGAGTTGATGCATTGGAAAAGACCCTGATGCTGGATGGGATTGGGGGCAGGAGGAGAAGGGGACGACAGAGGATGAGATGGCTGGATGGCATCACCGACTCGATGGACATGAGTTTCAGTGAACTCTGTGAGTTGGTGATGGACAGGGAGGCCTGGCGTGCTGTGATTCATGGGGTCGCAAAGAGTTGGACACGACTGAGCGACTGAACTGAACTAAATATTCCATTGTATCCACATAACACATTTTGCTTTTCCATTCATCTGTTGATGGACACTTGGGTTGCTTCAACTTTTTGGCTACTACAAATAACACAGCTATGAATCTGTGTGTACTAATGTCTCTTTGAGACCTTGCTTTTAATTCTTTTGAGTGTATAAGTGAAATTGCTGGATGATATGGTAATTCTGTGTTCAATTACTAAACTAACCACCATAGTGTTTCCCTTATTGGCTATATAATTCTACTTTCCTATCAACAGAGCACAGGTGTTCCAATTTCTCTACATCTTCAACACTTCTTACTTTCTGCTTCTTTAACTGGAGCCAACCTAATGACTATGAGATAGTATCTCACTGTGGTTTTTAACTGCATTTCCTACTGATTAGTCATGTTGAGCATATCTTCATGTGTTTGTTAGTCATCAAAAAGTCATTGGAGAAATGTCTACTCAAGCCTTTTGTCCATTTTCAATCAGGTTGTTTTGTGTTATTGTTGAGTTTTAAGAGGTCTTTAAATATTCTAGATATTAACCTGCTATCAAATACATGGTTTGCAAATGTTTTTCCAATTAGGTTTCTTTTTCACTGTTCATTGTATCCTTTGATGCACAATTTTCAGTTTTTATGTAGTCCATTTAACTACTTTAACTTTTGTACCTGCACTTTGGTGTCATATTAAATAATACTTTTAAAATGTGGTATCAGTTAGGCAATATCAGTGGTGTAGACGGTGGGGTCTCCTATCTGGAAGCTACTACAGACAACAGAAGAAAATTGAAAGTAAATTAGTTATTAAACAAGCATTTTAATTAACTGTAACTAACATTTAAAAAAAATTTCAACAGATAATCAGCAAATATTTTTAAAAAGTCAAATGGAGGCCTTCCCTGGTAATGTAGTGGTTAAGAATGGGCTTGCCAACACAGAGGACACAGGTTCAATCCCTGGCCCAGCAAGATTCCACATATTGCAGAGCAACTAAACCTGTGTGCTACCATTACTAGCCAGCGCTCTAGAGCCCACAAGCCACAACTACAGAAGCCCATGCACCCTAGAGCCCGTTCTCCACTCCAGGAGAAGCCCGCTCAATGAGAAGCCCAGCCCACAGAAAAGAGTAGCCCCTAATCACCGAAACTAGAGAAAAACTGCACAGCAACAGAGAACCAGATAAATAAATAAATCTTAAAAAAAAAAAGTCAAATGGAACTTCTAGAAATGAAAAATAAATTATAACCAAATTTAAGAATTCAAGAGACAGGCTTAGGAGCAGTTTACAACAGAGCAAAAAAGAGGATTAATAAACTGGAGGTGAAAAATACAGGTTGAAAATCAGAGTGGTAAAAAATAAAACACTGTAAGAGAAGTATAGGATACAGTGTGAAAATTTAACACATATATAACCGGAATTCCAGAAGGAAATGAGATGAAATATCAACAGATGAATATTTGAAGATACACTAAACTCCACATTTCCAAACTTAAAGATACATATCAAATCACAAATTCAAGGGAATTTCCCAATTCATTTTATGAATCAGCAAAATTATAATAAAACCTGAATAGGACATTATAAGATAGGAACATTATAGATCACTGTCTTTCATGAAACTAAATAATTCTATGTAAAATAATAGCAAACTGAATATGTGCATGCATGCTAAGTCGCTTCAGTCATGACTGACTTTGCAACCCCATGGACTGTAACTCCCTAGGCTCCTCTGTCCATGGGATTCTCCAGGCAAGAATACTGGAGTGGGTTGAATACAGGGATACTTAAAAGGGATACTGTGACCAACTGGGCTTGTTTCAGGAATGCAAGTGTATTAGTTATCTGTTGCTGCATAATTACCTCAGTATTTAAGAGTTGAAACAAAAAAATACCTACTGTCTCAAGTTAGTATGGATCAGGAGTTTGAGAGTTGCTGAACTGGCTCTCAGGATCTCTCATGAAGTTGAAGTCAAGATATCAGCAGAGGTTATAGTCATTTAACGGTTTGATGGAGACCAGATAATCCGCTCTGAAGATGGCTTACTTACATGGTTGTTGGCAGGAGGCCTCTGTTCCTTGCCATGTGGGAAAGGACACAAAAAGCAGCATATTTTATGATTTCACTTGTATAGAATTTCTAGAAATAACAAAATTACCCAGACAGAAAGCATTTCAGAGGTTGCTTAGAGTCTGGAATAAGAACTCCAATGAACTGCAAGGGGGGAGAAGGAAACATTTGGGGCAATAGTTTGTTACAGTGGTGGCACAACAGTGTATATTTCCTAAAACTCATCAAGCTATGCATTTAAAATTTATGATTTTAAGATATGTAAATCACACTTATTTGTTAAAACATCAACCAATATAATTCACCACATTAATAAAACTGTTGTTAGTTGTAGGTCAGTCCCTAAGAATGTACGACTTTTTGTAACTCCATGGACTGCAACATGCCAGCCTTCCCCGCCTTCACCATCTCCTGGAGTTTTCTCAACTCATGTCCATTGAGTCAGTGATGCTATCCAATCATCTCATCCTCTGTTGCCCAATTCTTCTCCTGCCCTCAATCTTTCACAGCATCAGGGTCTTTTCAAATGAGTTGAATCTTTGCATCAGGTGGCCAAAGAATTGGAGCTTCAGCTTCAGCATCAGTTCTTCCAATGAATATTCAGGGTTGATTTCCTTTAGGATTGACTGGTTTGATCTCCTTGCAGTCCAAGGGACTCTCAAGAGTCTTCTCCAACACCACAGTTCAAAAGCATCAATTCTTTGGCAGTCTGTCTTCTTTATGGTCCAACTCTCACATCCATATATGACTACTGAAAAAACCATGGCTTTGACTATACAGACCTTTGCAGCAAAGTGATGTCTCTGCTTTTTAATATGCTGTCTAGGTTTGTCATAGCTTTTCTTCCAAGGAGCCAAATGTCTTTTAATTTTGTGGCTGCAGTCACCATCACAGTGATTTTGGAGCCCAAGAAAATAAAATCTATCCCTGCTTCTACTTTTTCTCCATCTATTTACCATGATGTGATGGGAATGGATGCCATCTTAGTTTTTTGAGTGTTAAGTTTTAAGCCAGCCTTTTCACTCTCCTCTTTCACCCTCATCAAGAGGTTCTTTAGTTACTATTCACTTTCTGCCGTTAGAATGGTATCATCTGTATATTTGAGGTTGCTGGTATTTCTCCTGACAATCTTGATTCCAGCTTGTGAGTCATCCAGGCCAGCATTTTGCATGATATACTCTGCATTTAAGTTGAATAAGCAGGGTGACAATATACATCCTTGATGTATTCTTTTCCCAATTTTGAACCAACGCGTTGTCCATGTCTGGTTCTAACTATTGCTTCTTGACCTGCATACAGGTTTTTCGGGAGACAGGTAAGGTAATCTGCTATTCCCATCTCTTTATGAATTTTCCACAGTTTGCTGTGATCCACACATTAGGCTTTAGCCTAGTCAATGAAGTAGAAGTAGTTGCTTTTTGGAATTCCCTTGCTTTTTCCATTATCCAACAGATGTTGGCAATTCAATCTCTGGTTCCTCTCCCTTTTCTAAATCCAGCTTATACATCTGGAAGTTCTTAGTTAGCCTATGTTAGCCTTCACCCTGTTTCATTTTGTATTCCAAGGCCAAACTTACCTGTTACTCCAGGTATCTCTTGACTTCCTACTTTTGCATTCCAATCCCCTTGATGAAAAGGACATTTTTTTTTTTTTAGTGTTAGTTCTAGAAGCTCTTGTAGGTCTTCATAAAACTCTTCCAACTTCAGCTTCTCCAGCAGAATTATATAAGTTTCTCAATAAATACTAAAAAGGATTTGATAAAATTTAACACCTATAAATAATAGAATCCCAGAGCAGGTTAGGAATAGAAAAGAACCTCTGTAATTTGATAACAAGGGTATTACAAAAAAAAACAAAGGAAGGAGAAAGAAAAACTAAATTTAAAAAAGACTAACACCAAATGTTGTTGAGGATACAGAACATTTGGAACTCATACATTACTAGTGGTAATGGAAAACAGCACTACCAGTATCATACACTGTTTTGAAGTTTCTTTTAAAGTTAAACATAGACTTAATCCATAACCCAACAGTTCCTGTCCTAGGTATTATCCGACCAGAAACTAAAGTTTGGGTTCACAAAAGGACTCGTATGGAAATGTTTATAGTAGCTGTATTTATAATATTTTCAAATAGAAACAGCTTAAATGTTCATCAAATAGACAAATAAACTAAAATTTATGGTATTTATGGTAGAGTGAAAATATTTTTCTAAGCAAATATGCCAAACACAAAAGAATACATGCTCTACAATTCCATATAAGTGAAATTTTAGAACAGAAAAAAGTAAAACCATGACAGAAATCAGAACAATGATTGCCGATATGCTGTATGTAGTGACTGAAGGAAGGCAAGACAAAATTTGGGATGTGGATATAAAAATATTTAAGGCTTGATTATGGTACTAAATATATGAGTATATTAAAATTCATCTAATTATATACATGTGCATTTTTTTCTATGTAAATTTTACTTTGAATTAAAATACTTTAAAAATCTTTAAATATTTACTGCATTCTCAGTCTTAATTCAGAGAAGGCAATGGCACCCCACTCCAGTACTCTTGCCTGGAAAATCCCATGAATGGAGGGCCTGATGGGCTGTAGTCCATGGGGTCACTAAGAGTCGGACACGACTGAGCAACTTCACTTTCACTTTTCACTTTCATGCATTGGAGAAGGAAATGGCAACTCACTCCAGTGTTCTTGCCTGGAGAATCCCAGGGACGGGGAAGCCTGGTGGGTTGCCGTCTATGGGGTCGCACAGAGTCAGACATGACTGAAGCGACTTAGCAGCAGCAGTCTTAATTAAAAGTAAACTATTTTATTTATTCTTTATTGGTCATTTCTAAAAATTGGCTTCTGCATTTATGTAGCATGTCATAATAATTCATATGGGACTAAAGGATATTTTTTTAAATGGTTATGAATTTTGAACATGGGAGGAAGAAAACCCCAGAAAAATCTATGATTGAAATACTACTGAAGGTGAAATATTAAATGTTTTCTCATTGATCTCAGAACTAAAGCAAGTATGTCCATTATCACTTTTATTCAGTTTTATACTGGACAGCCTAACTACTATAATAAATCAAGTAAAACAAATAAAAGTAAACAGTAGAAATCAAGAAGAAAAAGCTAAAATTGGCCTTATTCATGGAAATATGATTGAGTACATAGGAAATAAAAAAGAATCTATAGGAAAAACTATTGGAATTATTAAGCAAATTTAGCAAGTTGCTGGATATGAAATAAAAAATGTTAAAAACAATTTTTACATACCAATAATAAACATTAAAAAATTAAAGACCATTTTCAAACAAAAACACCAAATATAAAGAAATAAATAAAAGATATTTAAGATCTCTACATTGACAATGATAACACTGCTGAAAAGAATTTAAAACATATGTAAATTGATTCAATATTCAAAAACCTATCAATATAGCCACCATATCAAGAGGCCAAAGAAGAAAAAACAGACAATGATATCAACTGATGCAAACAAGCATTTGACAAAATCTATTTCCTATTTGTGATAAAAACACCAAGCAAACTAGGAATAAAGGGGACATTTCTCATCTCGAATAAAGAGCATCTATATAAAAAACTGTCCAATGATATCATATTTAATGTTGAAAGACTGAATACTTTCTCCCTAAATTGAAGAACAAGACAAGGATACTCACTCCTTGCTTTGCGCCCCAGCATGCAGGATCTTAATTCTGTGACCAGGGATCAAATCTGTGCCTCCTACAGCAGATGCAGAGTTTTAACCACTCCCAGGGATGCTCATTCCTACCACTCTTGTCCAACATAGTGCTAAAAGGCCTAGCCAGCACAATATGGTAATAAAACAAAATAAAAGGTACATAATTTGGAAAGGAGGAAATAACGCTGTCCCTATCTCTAGATGACATAATTACCTACATAGAAAATCCCAAGGAATATAAAACAGTAACATAAAAACAACCTCCTAAATTAATAAGTGAACCCAGCATCAAGGACACAGGGAACAAGAACAACACACAGAAATCAACTGTATTTCTAGATGCTAGAAAGGAAGAAGTGGAAAATGAAATTTAAAACAGAGTACCAATTACAATCACTCAGAAGGAAAATATAATAAATTGAAGCTTAAATATTCCCTATTGAAACACAACATTGAGTAAGCAAGAATGCAAGCTCAGGGCATGGGACAGATATTTGCAGTGTACATCTCTGTCAAAGGAATCTTATACAGAATATATAATACGTTCCAGCAATTCACTAAATAAAAGGTGATTTTCACAAAAACTGAGCTAAAATTTAAACAAGCACATCACAAAAGAGGATGGGCAAATCACTAATAAATGGATGAAAAGCTGTACAGTATTATCAACAATCTGGGAGACACAAATTAAAACCATCATCAACACTACTACACCCTTATCCTAAAAGAGAATATCAAGTGTTGATGCTAATGTGAAGCAAGTGGAATTCTCATCCAATTTTTAGGAAGTTTAAATTGGTATAGACACTATGTTTCAAAGTGTCTCTTAAACCTGAATAAACTTATACTCTATGACCGAGAAATTCAATCCCTGAGTATGTTCCCAATGTAAATAATTGCTTATATCAATCAAAAACACATGCAAAAATATTCAAAATAAGATTATTCACAATATACCCAAACTGGAAAGCATGCTAATATATACCAACAGTAAAACAGATCAATACATTTTGTTTTTTTCATAAAACGGCAATCTACATAGCAATGAGAAAGTACTAAATACAATGAAATGGGTAAATCTTTGAGACATAATACTGAGCAAACAAATAGAGACACAAAAGAGAAAATTCTGTATGATATCCATATAAGTGAAACTCAAGAACAGGCAAAAATACTGATTGGCATCAGTATAATGGTTAGATTTCAAAGGTATTGACAGTGAAGGAGCGTAAGATACTTGTTGTTCAGTTGCTTAGTCGTATCCAACTCTTTGTGAGCCCATGCACTGCAGCATGCTGGGCTTCCCTGGCCAACACCAAACCTGGAGCTCGCTCAAATTCATGTCCATCGAGTCGGTGATGCCATCCAACCATCTCATCCTCTATCATCCCTTTCTCTTCCTGCTTGTCTTTCCCAGCATCATGGTCTCTTCCAATCAGTCAGTTTTTCCCATCAGGTGGCCAAAGTATGGGAGTTTTAGCTTCAGCATCAGTCCTTCCAATGAATATTCAGGACTGATTTCCTTTAGGATGGACTGATTGGATCTCCTTGCAGTCCAAGGACTCTCCAGAGTCTTCTCAAACACCACAGTTCAAAATTTAAACAGGTTTTATACAGGTTAAACTCCATTTTAGCTGTAAAACTAAGATTTGTTATTTTATGGTATGTAAGTTATAATTTGATTTAAAAAAACCTCTCACACACAAATCTACAGAAATTTTTAGAAATTTATTGCTACATAAATGGACCAGTATTCTATGATAAAGAACTCAGAAACAGATCCACATGTAAAAGAATTCACATTACAAAGTGACAGTTACGTATCAGCAGGTATATGTAATTGGGACAACAAACTGGTCATCGATGCAAAGAATTCGAATAATTAAAAAAAAAAGTACAATTGGCTATGAAACATATCCTTTGCCTATTGTTCTATCAGGTTGTTGGGTTTATATTCTAGTTAATTTGTAGGATTTTATTATATTTTCGGTCAATTAATCCTTTGTAACAGGAGTTGCAAATACTTAATACTTTTTTAAAATTTAAATTTATTTATTTTAATTGGAGGCTAATTACTTCACAATATTGTATTGGTTTTGCCATACATCAACATGAATCCGCCACGGGTGTACACCTGTTCCCCATCCTGAACCCCCCTCCCACCTCCCTCCCCGTACCATCCCTCTGGGTCATCCCAAATACTTAATACTTTTAAATAATTTTAATGATAATTCCAGTTGATACTGTGTTAGATGAAAGAAGTTGCCTGAACTGAAATTAACAAAAAAAAATTATCTAAAAACCTCAATGACTGAAGAAAAGTTGTTAAAATCTGGTATTATGATCAATAGAAGACAAAGTACATGAAAATCTTGACTATAACAATATTATTAGTGACCTGCTGAAATGAAGGTAAGAAAAATAGTTTTGTGGAAAATATATAATTAATCATAGATTATATATATCTTAATTTAGTAATCATCTAAACATCAAGAGCCCATCAGCAAACTCCCACAGATGCACAGTAATAAGTGAAATTAAATCATATTTATTACTTACTAACTTTTAAGTCTTAAGTGAAAGTCACTCAGTAGTGTCTGACTCTTTGTGACCCCATGGGGTATACAGTCCATGGAATTCTCCAGGCCAGAATTCTGGAGTGAGTTGCCTTTCCCTTCTCCAGGGGATCTTCCCAACCCAGGGATTGAACCCAGGTCTCCCAGATTGCTCGGATTCTTTTCCAGCTGGGCCTCAAGGGAAGCCCAAGTCTTAAAGATAGCTTTATACATTTTTTGTCATGAAAACTGCCAGTGTAAGAGGGTAAGATATACTTTAACAGTCTGTTGTCTCGATTTGGATCTTAAGTATTTAGACAGAAAAAGTGTGGGTCTCCATTTGTACTCTACCCCACACTTTAAAAATGTAAGGAACTGTCTACAAGTAATATGACAAATGGTTAGCAATTTTCAATTCTGAATGGAAGAAACACTAACATTATGTGACACTGCTACATTAACCTATTTGTTGGACTTTACAGTTTAAAATTTAAAAATTTTTTTAGTTTTATGATATGATACAATCAGTTCAGTTGCTTAGTCATGTCCGATTCTTTTACAACTCCATGAATCACAGCACACCAGGCCTCCCTGTCCATCACTAACTCCTGGAGTTCACCCAAACTCATCTGCATCGAGTCGGTGATGCCATCCAGCCATCTCATCCTCTGTCGTCCACTTCTCCTCTTGCCCCCAGTCCCTCCCAGCATCAGGGTTTTTTCCAATGAGTCAGCTCTTCGCGTGAGGTGGCCAAAATATTGGAGTTTCTGCTTTATCATCATTCCTTCCAATGAACACCCAGGACTGATCTGTAGGATGGACTGGTTGGATCTCCTTGCAGTCCAAGGGACTCTCAAGAGTCTTCTCCAACACCACAGTTCAAAAGCATCGATTCTTTGGTGCTCAGCTTTCTTCACAGTCCAACTCTCACATCCATACATGACCACTGGAAAAACCATAGCCTTGACTAGATGGACCTTTGTTGGCAAAGTAATGTCTCTGCTTTTTAATACGCTATCTAGGTTGGTCATAACTTTCATTCCAAGGAGTAAGCGTCTTGATACTATTTCCCTTATTTATATTTTTCTCAATTTTCTAAATTTTATAATCATTCTTTTTGTTCAGTCACTAAGTACAACTCTATGTGACCCCATGGACTGCAGCACACCAGGCTTCCCTGTCCTTCACTATGACCTGGTGTTTGCTCAAACTCATGTCCATCGAGTCGGTGATGTTATCTAACCATCTCATCCTCTGTCGCCCCCTTCTCCTCCTGCCCTCACTCTTACCTGACATCAGGGTCTTTTCCAATGAGTTGACTCTTCGAATCAAGTGGCCAAAGTATTGGAGCTTCAGCATCAGTCCTTCCAATGAATATTCAGGGTTCCTGTCCTTTAAGATTGACTGGTTTGATCTCTTTGCTGTCCAAAGGACTCTCAAGAGTATTCTTCAGCCCCACAGTTTGAAAGCATCAGTTCTTCAGTGCTCTACCTTCTTTATGGTTCAACTCTCATATCTGTACATGACTTCTGGAAGAACAATAGCTTTGACTATATGGACCTTTGTTGACAAAGTGATGTCTCTGCTTTTTAATATGCTGTCTAGGTTTGTCAGCGCTTTTCTTCCAAGGAGCAAGTGTCTTAATTTCATGGCTGCAGTTCCCATCTGCAGTGATTTTGGAGCCCAACAAAATAAAGCCTGTCACTGTTCCACTTTTTCCCCTTCTATTTGCCATGAAGTGATGGGACTGGATGCCCATGTTAACAAAATTAACATGTCTAATTTTTGAATTAAAAAAGGCATTCTAAAATTTAAAAGAATAGTTTCAAATGAAGACAACTTTTAGAACCAGTGTTTGCATGGGCCAGTTTTAGCTTTTTAATATTTAAAGAAAAGACTGCTCCAACAGGCCTAGTCAGTCATTCAGAGGCATGCACAGTAGCAACTAGGACAGGGGTCAGAATGTAACAGTTAAAGGGAGAAAGTTAGAATGGATCAAAGGCTTAATGCAGCACAATCTAATAGGAGTGTGCAGTGGAAGCCATCAGTCGCCTGTTGGGAGACCAATCAAGAATCTTAAGACACATGAACTTATCCCCTACTTTATATGATACCATTGTCTATTATTTTAATTCTTTTATTCCTCTACAAACAGGACACTAAACAAATTTTTTTATAAAATATTTGTTTAGAGTTTGTACTCATGCTCAGTCGCTCAGTCGTATCTGACTCTTTGAGACCCCATGCACCATAGCCCACAGGCTCCTCTGTCCATGGGATTCTCCAGGCAAGAATACTGGAATAGGTTGCCGTTTCCTCCTCCAGGGGATCTTCCCTACCAAGTGACTGAACCTGCATTTCCTGCATCTCTTGCATTGGCAGGCATATTCTTTATCACTAAGACTTCTGGGAAGCCTGTTGCTTAGAGTTACTGACATGTTTATAAATATACCATCTTTCCTTCATGCTCCTCAGATTTCCATATGCATTCATTTTCTTTTTGGCTTAAGTACAACCTTTAAAATTTCTTTCAGTGAAGACCCGTGGATGACATAATCTCTCACATTTGTATCTGTCTGAAGTTCTTTTCATTTCTAACCCATCTTGACATACAAAATATGTATGTTATATATAGTTTGTGCACAATTTAGAATTGTAGTTTATTATCTCTTGGAACGATGAAGATGCGATTCTATGGTCTGCCAGCTTCGATCAGATCTTCTGCTGTTGACAGCAATCAATACTGCTCCTCTGTAGGTAATGCGTCTTTTGTCTCTGGATGCTTTTAAAATATTTTCCTCCCGCCTTTGGTGTTCTTTATTTACCTGATGTCTCTAGATACATGTTTTGTTTTTATTCATTCTGCTTGGGATTCATTGGATTTCCTACATCTAAAGATGTGTGTTTTTCAACTCTTCCAGAAAATTATCAGTTATTATGAATTTGAGTTAGGCAAGTGATCACGTGGTCAGTCTGGTTAGTCTTCTGTGATTGTGGTTTTTGTTCTATGAGCCACGTCGTGTAGGGCCACCCAAGATGAACAGGTCATAATAGAGAGTTCTGACAAAACATGGTCCACTAGAGAAAAGGATGACAAAAAACTTAAGCATTCTTGCCTTGAGAATCCCATGAACAGTATGAAAAGGCAAAATGATATGATGCTGAAAGATGAACCTGCAAAGTCATTAGTTGTCCAATATGCGACTGGACAAGAGTGCAGCAATAGCTCCAAAAGGAATGAAGAGGCTGAGCCAAAGTGGAAACAATACACACTTGTGGATATGCCTGGTGGTGAAAGTCCAATGCTGTAAAGAACAGTATTGCATAGGAACCTGGAGTGTTAGGTCCATGGATCGAGGTAAATTGGAAGTGGTCAAACAGGAGATGGCAAGAGTGAACATTGACATTTTAGGAATCAGCTAACTAAAATGGACTGGAATGGGTGAATTTAACTCAAGTGACCATTATATCTACTACTGTGGGCAAGAATCCTTTAGAAGAAATGGAGTAGCCCTCATAGTCAACAAAAGAGTCTGAAATGCAGTACTCAGGTGCAATCTCAAAAACGACAGAATGATCTCTGTTCGTTTCCAAGGCAAACCATTCATTTTCACAGTAATCCAAGTCTATGCCCCAACCATTAATGGCAAAGAAGCTGAAATTGAATGGTTCTATGAAGACCTACAAGACATTCTAGAAATACACCAAAAATAGATGTTCTTTTCATCACAGGGGACTGGAATGCAAAAGTAGGAAGTCAAAAGATACCCGGAATAACAGGCAAGTTTGGCCTGAGAGCACAAAATGAAGCTGGACAAAGGTTAACAAGCTTTGCCAAGAAAACACACTGGTCATAGCAAACACCCTAGTCCAAAAACATAAGAGATGATTCTACACATGGACATCAGCAGATGGCCAACACTGAAATCAGATTGATTATATTCTTTGTAGCAGAAGATGGAGAAGCTCTATACAGTCAGCAAAAACAAGACCAGGAGCTAACTGTGGCTCTGATCATGAACTCCTTATTGCAAAATCCATACTTAAATTGAAGAAAGTAGGGAAAACCACTAGGACACTCAGGTATGACCTAAATCAAATCCCTTACAATTATACAGTGGAAGTAACAAATAGATTCAAAGGATTAGACCTGATAGACAGAGTGCCTGAAGAACTATGGATGGAAGTTCGTAACATTGTACAGGAGACCATGACCAAAATCATCCCCAAGAAAAAGAAATGTAAAAAGGAAAAATGGTTGTCTGAGGAGGCCATACAAATAGCTGACAAAAGAAGAGAAGTGAAAGGCAAAGGAGAAAAGGAAAGGTGTACCCATTGGAGTGCAGAGGTCCAAAAAATAGCAAAGAGAGATAAGAAAGCCTCCTAAGTGATCAATGCTAAGAAACAGAGGAAAGCAATAGAATGGGAAAAACTAGAGGTCACTTCAAGAAAATTAGAGATACCAAGGGAATATTTCATGCAAAGACAGGCACAATAAAGTACAGAAACAGTATGGACCTAACAGAAGCAGAAGATATTAAGAAGAGGTGGCAAAAATACACAGAAGAATTGTACAAAGAAGATCTTAATGACCCAGATAACCACAATGGTGAGATCACTCACCTAGAGCCAGACTGGAGTGTGAAGTCAAGTGGGCCTTAGGAAGCATCACTATAAGCAAAGCTAGTGGAAGTTATGGAATTCCAGCTGAGCTATTTTAAATACTAAAAGATAATGCTGTTAAAGTGTTGCACTCAATATGCCAGCAAATATGGAAAACTCAGCAGTGGTCACAGGACTAGAAAAGGTCAGCTTTCATTCCAATTTCCATTCACCACTTCCTGCCTTCCTTCCCCTGACAGGGATTCTCCCTTCACCCTCCCCAGGTTCCTGTACTTCACACTGGGGCCATTCTAGTCCAGGAATATGGTGAATTAGATATCCCATATGACTCTTTGTATCAGTTCTCAAATTTGGAAAACTCAGCAGTAGCCACAGTACTGGAAAAGGTCAGTTTTCATTCCAGTCCCAAAAAAGGACAATGCCAAAGCATGTTCAACTACACAATTCCACTCATTTCACATACTAGCAAATTAATAATCAAAATCTTTCAAGTTAGGCTTAAACAGTATGTGAACTGAGAACTTCCAGATGCACAAGCTAGATTTAGAAAAGGCAGAGGAGCCAGAGATCAAATTGCCAACAACCATTTGGATCATAGAAAAAGCAAGAAAATTCCAGAAAAACTATTTCTGCTTCATTGACTAGGCTAAAGCCTTTGACTGTGTGGATCACAACAAACTGGAAAATTCTTAAAGAGATGGCAATACCAGACCATCTTACCTGCCTCCTATGAAACCTGCATGAAGCAGTTAGAACCAGGCATGGAACAATGGACTGGTTCAAAACTGGGAAAGGAATATGTCAAAGCTGTATATTGTCACTCTGCTTATTTAACTTCTATGCAGAATATATCATGCAAAATTCCAGTCTGGATGAAGCACAAGCTGGAATCAAGACTGCCAGGAGAAATATCAATGACCTCAGATATGCAGATGACACCACTCTAAAAAGTCTAAAAAGTGACACAGAAAGCAAAGAAGAACCAAAGAGCCTCTTGTTGAAGATGAAAGAGGAGAGTGAAAACGCTGGCTTAAAATTCAACATACAAAAAATGAAAATTGTGGCATCTGGTCCATCACTTCATGACAAATAGATGGAGAAACAATGGAAACAATGACAGACTTTATTTTCTTGAGCTCTAAAATCACTGTAGATGGTGACTGCAGCTAAGAAGTTAAAAGACGCTTGCTCCTTGGAAGAAAAGCAATGACGAACCTAGACAGCATATTAAAAAACAGAGATATTACTTTGCTGACAAAGGTCTGTCAGGTCAAAATTGTGTTTTTTCCAGTAGTCATGTATGGATGTGAAGAGCTGGACAATAAAAAGGCTGAGCCCCGAAGAACTGATGCCTTCTAACTGTGCTGCTGGAGAAGACTCTTGAGAGTCCCTTGGACAGCAAGGAGATCAAACCAGGCAATTCTAAGGAAATCAACCCTGAATATTCATTGAAAGAACTAATGCTGAAGCTGAAGCACCAATATTTTGGCCACCTGATGTGAAGATTGACTCTTTGGAAAAGGCCCTGATGCTGGGAAAGATTGAGGGCAGGAGAAGTGGGTAACAGAGGATGAGATAGTTGAATGGCATTACCAACTCAATGGACATGAGTTTGTGCAAACTCTGGGAGATACTGAAGGACAGGGAATCCTGGTATGCTGCAGTCCATGGGGTCGCAAATAGTCAACACGACTGAGCAACTGAGCAACAACAAATGAATTTGAATATTGGCTCTTTCCTATTTATTACCACTTCTAAAACAGCTTGTGTTTGTTGTCTAGTCACTCAGTCATGTCTGACTCTTTGTGACCCTATGGACTAAAGCCCGCCAGGCTCCTCTGTCCATGAGATTCTCTGGGCAGGAATACTGGAATGGGTTGCCAATTCCTTCTCTAGAAACATCTTCATTGATATACAACTTATATACCATAAAGTTCACCTGTTAAAAGTGTACAGTTCTTTATTTTTTGGTATATTTAGAGTTGTGCACTATGACCATAATTTAATCTTAGAATACTTTATAACCCTAAAGAATTCTTATACCCGTTTAGTAATCACTGCCCATCCGTACCTCACCAGCTCCTGCCTAGGCCTGGGAAACCACTAATCTGCCTTCTTTTTCTATGCGTGCTCAGTTGCTTCAGGCATGTCCAGCCCTTTGTGACCCCCATTGACTGTAGCCCGCCAGGCTCATCTGTCCATGGGATTCTCCAGGGAAGAAAACTCGAGTGAGTTGCCATGCCCTTCTCCAGACGATCTTCCCCACCCAGGAATTGAACCTGCATCTCCTGCATTGCAGGTGGATTCTTTATCAACTGAGCCACCTGGGAAGGCTTCTTTTGCTACAGATCTACCTATTTTGAAAACTTAATATAAATAGAATTCTACAATATGTGACCATTTGTTAGTGGCTTGTTTCACTTTCCATAATTTTTTGAAATGATTTCATGTTGGAGTATTTATTTGTACTTTTGACAAATGATATTGTTGTATGGATATATCACATTTGTTTATCCATTCATCATGTGGATTGTTTCTAATTTTGGCTATTGTGAATATGCTGCTATGAATATCTGTGAATTAGTTTTTATGTGGATGTATGTTTTCATTTCTCTTGTAAAATACTAGTGGAATATTCAAATCATACACTGTTTATATTTAAGATTTTGAAGAATTGTGAAACCATACTCTAAAGTGGCTATACCATTTTACATTTCCATCAGCAATGTTTGAAGGTTCCAATCTTCCCATTCCATTTATCTCCTTTTGGAAATATGACTAGACATATGCAGACCTTCTCAATAGAGCTGCCATATCTTGCACCTGTCACATTTTCCTTTTTATTTATTTATTTATTTGGCTGTGCTGGGTCTTTGTTACAGCTCTCGGGATATTCCATCTTCACTGTGGCATGCAGGGTCTTTAGGTGCAGTATGTGGACTCTTTAGTTTTGGCACATAGGATATTTGGTTGAGGCAGGTGCACTCTTAATTGCAGCATGTGGGATCTACTTCCCCAACCAGGATCCAACTCAGGTCCCCCTGCATTAAGAGTGCAGAACATTAGCCACTGGATCACCAGGTAAGTTCTGTAATGTATCATATTTTCAAACTGTTTATATTACATACAAATTCATCCAACTTTATTCAGTGGTAGAAACTGTGTTCAGTGGTGGAACCCACATTTCAAACAGGTGTTTTATTTTCAATTATTAAAATTTTAATTTTGAGAATTGGTATGGACTTCTCTCAATTCTGTCAAGTTATTCCATGCTCTGTTTCAACCCTGTCTTATATTTATGTAAATATATTATATGTACTGGTGGCTCAGATGGTAAAGAATCTGCCTGCAATGCAGGACACCTGAGTTCAATTCCTGGGTTGGGAAGGGAAATGCAACCCACTTCAGTATTCTTGCCTGGAGAATCCCATGGACAGAGGAGCTTGGAGGGATACAGTCCATGGGGTCAAAAAGAGTCGGACCCAACTGAGTGAGTAACACACACACCATATTAATCAGCTTGGGCTGCCATAACAAAATGCCACAGGATAAGTCGCTTAAACAACAGAATTTTATCTTTCACAGGCTGGAGGCTGGACAGTCAGAAGCAGGATACCAGCACAGTTGGGTTCCTGGTGAGAACTCTCTTCCTAGCCTAAGATGGAACTTTCTGGCCACATCATTAGATAGAGAAAAAGAGCAAGTTTTCTGATGTCATTTCTTATAAAGACACTAATCCTATGAGGGGTTCACTCTCAGGACCTCATTTGACCTTAACTACTTCCTTAGTCCAGATACTTTCACACTGGGGGTTAGGACCACCACACATACATTCTAAAGGGATATGATTCAGTCCATAAAACACATTAAAGTTAGTTTTACTTTAAGTCCATGTCCTTTAGTCTTGTATCTGAATACATAAAGGCTCTATTTCTGCCTTCTATTTTTTTTCTTCTTGTTCTCACAGTTGATGCCTTGCTTCTAAATACGTGATGTTGTTTTACAATGCATTTCTCATTTGTATTGGAACTTCATCTGTAGGAATTCTTAGAGGCCTGGATTGAGTTTGAATTTTTCCAGGGATGATTCTCATCTCTCAGTCAATGAAGGGCCTTACAACAGGGGACCGCTTTGAATACTACAATCATCTTGTATTTTCCTTTACAGAAAACTCTGTAAACCCATGTGCTGGTCAGTTTTGGGTTACAGATTTTCAGATGATTCTTTTCCCCAACATCCAGTACCAAGGACAAGAAGTGTATGCAAGATTTCCTGTTTCCTTTTTTTCAGTAAGATTGTTTTTCTCATTCACCTTAGACTGAGAATGGGGTCCAACTTTATGTAAGGGTCTCATGTTTTGATTCTCTTCCTTTGGAACCCTTTGCTTTGTCTTGTAATGCCAATGCATCATGTAGCTATTAAGATAGAGCTTAAGTTCTCCAGCGATGGCAGAAAACCTCAAGGAGAGAGACAAATCTTGGAGTTGCTTGTCTCCTAATTTTTCTGCTTTTACTTTGTTTTGGGTTCTATGGATTGTTAAATATTCTTTCCAGTTCAGAGAAACATTTAAAATAATGGTTTGAAAAAAATATTTTAACTGACATTGTAATCATTTAATTAGGAAAGTATGCTAAATCGTTACATTCATGGCCACCAATGAATTATGTCTTTCTGTGCTCCTCTGTGACGTATTAATAACCTGCTGCTTTAGCTCCAACCATCAGGAAGTGAGGGTTTGTTTCCCCATCCCTTGAGTCCGGGCTGTTCTGTGACTTGGTTTGACTAATATAATGTAGTGTAAGTGATGCTATATGACTTAACAGACCTTTCAGCTTTTGCTTTCCTGAAACACTTCCAGAATCGTGTAATGAAGTCCTACATGAAAGACCACATGAGGAGAGACTGAGTCATCCGAGCTATCTCAGCTGATACCTCAGAAATGTGAATGAGGACATCTGTGAAAGGCCGTTCTCCATCCAAACCACTATCTGAATGCAGTCACATGAGTGAGCCTAGCTGAGACAAGCAGAACCACCCAGTCAGTCCAGAGAATTATTAAAAATAATGTTATTTTGTTTCAAGCAACTCAGTTTTGGGGTGGTTTGTTACATATCCATAGGAAACTAGTGTTGTTCGGTTGCTAAATTGTGTCCAACTCTTTGTGACCTTGTGGACTGTAGAATGTCAGACTCCTCTGTCCTCCACTATTTCCCGGAGTTTGCTCAAATTCATGTCCATTTAGTCGGTGATGCTATCTAACCATCTCATTCTCTGTTGCTCTCTTCTCCTCCTGCCCTCAATCTTTGCCAGCATCAGGATCTTTTCCAATGAGTTGGCTCTTAGCATCAGATGGTCAAAGTATTGGAGCTTCAGCTTCAGCATCAGACCTTTCAATAAATATTCAGGGTTGATTTCCTTTAGGATTGATTGGTTTGATCTCCCTGTTGTTCAAGGGACTCTCAAGAGTCTATTCCAGCACCATTCTTCGGTGCTCAGCCTTCTTTATGATCCAATTCTCACATCCATACATGACTACTAGAAAAACCATAGCTTTGACTAGAGGGACCTTTGTTGGAAAAATAATGCCTCTGCTTTTTAATATGCTGTATAGGTTTGGCATAACTTTTCTTCTAAGGAGCAAGTGACTCCAGTCACTCCACTTTAATTTTGTGACTGCAGTCACAATCTGCAGTAATTTTAGTGCCCTAGAAATTAAGATCTGTCACTGCTTTCAATTTTCCCCTTTCTATTTGCCATGAAGTGATGGGACCAGTTGACATGATCTTGGTTTTTTTTTTAACGTTGAGTTCCAAGCCAGTTTTTTCACTCTCCTCTTTCACCCTCATCAAGATGCTCATCAAGATGGTATGGGGAGGGAGGAGGGTGTGGGGTTCAGGATGGGGAACACGTGTATACCTGTGGCGGATTTATGTTGATGTATGGCAAAATCAATACAATACTGTAAAGTAATTAACCTCCAATTAAAATAAATACATTTATATATATATATATATATTTTAAAAGATGCTCTTTAGTTTCTCTTCACTTTCTGCCATTAGAGTGGTTTCATGTGCATATCTGAGGTTGTTGGTATTTCTCCTGGAAAACTTGATTCCAGTTTGTGAGTCACACAGCTCGGCATTTCTCATAATGTACTCTGCATATAAGTTAAATAAGCAGGGTGACAATATACAGCCTTGTAGTACTCTTTTCCCAATTTTGAACCGGTCAGTTTTTCCATGTAAGGTTTTATCTATTGCTTCTTGACTTGCATACAGGTCACTCAGGAGACAGGTAAGATGGTCTGGTATTCCCATCTCTTTACTAGTTTTCTACAATTTGTTGTGATCCACACAGTCAAAGGTTTTAGCATAGTCAATGAAGCAGATGTTTTTCTGAACTCCTGTGCTTTCTCCATAATCCAACAAATGTTGGCAATTTGATCTCTGATCCCACTGGCTTTTCTAAACCCAGCTTGTACATCTGGAATTTCTCAATTCACATAGTGCTGAAGCCTAGCTTGAAGGATTTTGATCAGTACCTTGCTAGAATGTGAAATGAGAGCTATTGTGTGGTAGTTTGAACATTCTTTGGCATTGCCCTTTTTTGGGACTGGAATGAAAACTGACCTTTTCCAGTACTGTGGCTACTGCTGAGTTTTCCAAATGTGAGAACTGATACAAAGAATCATATGGGATATCTAATTCACCATATTCCTGGACTAGGATGGCCCCAGTGTGAAGTACAGGAACCTGAGGAGGGTGAAGGGAGAATCCCTGTCAGGGGAAGGAAGGCAGGAAGTGGTGAAGGGAAATTGGTTACAATCGGGAATTAATAAAATCATATATTAAGAAAAATAGGAGCCAGTATTCTCACTGTTGGAGAAGGGAGTTACAAATATGGAAATGTTCTTTTTTTCTGGCTAATTGGTTCTTTCAGTTGATCTCCACGTGGGCTTCTCCACAGGACTGTTGGAGTGTCCTCACGATGCAATGACTGTCTTCCCCCAGAATAAGCAATCCAAGAGGCAATTCAAGCAATCTGAGGCAAAGGTTGCAACATCTTTTACCACGTGGCCTCTAGGTACATGCTCTCACTTCTGTAGTATTCTCCTGGTCACACAGGTCACCCCCAGATACAATGCGGGAGGGGACTCCACAGGCCATGAATACAAGAAGATAAGAATCTTTGGAGCCATTTTGAAGTCTGACTACCAACAAACTCACATTAACCGACAAAATAGCTGACCTATAGTCCTCAAAACCATTGCAATGATGAAAGTTAAGAAAATGCTGGGAAGTAACTCATGTTAATGGAGCCTAAAGAGACATGACAATCAAACACACATGAAACATTTTCCTTTGCTATAAAGCACACTGTTAGATAATTGAGAAAACTTGAATGTGATTTGAGGCTTATGTGGGTCAGTGTTAATTTCCTAATTTAGATGACTGTATAAGGTTATGTATTTGGAATGCTCTTGTTTGGAAGAAAGATACAATGAAGATTTGGGGGTGATGGGGCATCATGTTGGTAGCTTTCACTCATCTTTTCTGAATATTGAGATTGTTGAAAGAAAAACACACATCTTTCAATGCAGAGAAATGATTCAAACTACTTAAAATACACATAATCAAGAAATGTTATGCTGCAATTCTTTAACTCAGATACTTTTTTTGGCAGACTTTCTTTATAAGAGTCACAGTGCTTTAAACTTGAAGAACACAGAAAATACCAAAAAAGAAAACAATCACCTATAATCTATAGTATTAATATTTTGGCATGTAGCTTTCCGGTCCTTTTCTGTGCAAACATACATATTCACATATACTGTTATTTTAATCTGAAATTTTATTTTGGTTCTCTCATGCCTAACTTTTTAATGGATTAACTTGTTTTTTATACAATTTTAAAGTTTATACTCCATTTATAGTTATTACAAAATATTGGCTATAGTTCCTGTGTCGTACAATATATCCTTGTAGCTTATTTTATACATAATAATCTTACCCCCTTCTCCAATTTTGCTCTGCTCCTCTTCACTCTCCCCACTGGTAACCGCTAGTTTATTCTCTATATCTATGAGCCTATTTCTTTTTTGTTCTATTCACTAGTTTGTTGTATTTTTTAGATTCCATCTATAAGTGATATCATACAGTATTTGTCCTCCTCTAACATATTTCACTTGGCACAATAGAGGCATACTATTTTTAACGCACCACCTTCATCCTCAGGGCATTTACACAGCTAATAGTTGTCAGTCTCCACTTCATAATATTCTTTTCAGGAGGTTTATTTAAAATAGTACTTTGTGGTTTACCACTGGCCCCTTTTGAAGTGATGATAGAATATGTCAGTATATGAGTCAATCAACCAATATTTGAATATCCACTATGCACAAGGCTCTGCCTCTCAAAACTCTTGGGAGTGCAAAGATGTGAGTGCTAATTTCTTGCCAGAATGCACACTGAGATTCAACTAGGGACAGAAGACAGATATACATATGACAGTACACAGTAGCACCAGGCAGTTCTGTGCTCGGTGGTGGGGTCAGTGAAGCACTCGGCCTTCTACTATCAGAAGGAGTTCATTGAGAAGGTGGGACTTGGGCTCAGCTTCCGATGACGAAGAGATAAATACAGAGCAAGTATTTCTGGTGAGAGATTAACAAAGCTGCAGGACAGGAATGTTTTAGACACCTGTGGATGGTGAAGAAATGAGTATGCCTAAAAGGTGACAAAGAGAAAAACAGGCCAAGGATTGACTGGGGGGAACCCTGCATGTCATATCCTGAACAAATTTTATTAAATAGGAAGCAACTGAGTTAGATGAAAGCTAGGCTCTAGGTAGGAAATGAAGGTGTAGACAGCTCCCCAGGGCCAACTGGTAGGTAAAAAAAGGGGAAGATGGGACAGTGGCATAAGGGTCCATTAAGGTTAACAACACTGGGTAAGCTCCATACTTGGTGGAGAGGAAAAGATGAAGATGATGAGGAGAAAGAGAATAATTAGTAAAGCATGTTCCCAAGTAAGGTGAAGAGCAGAGAATCCATAACACATCTCTTGATGGAGAAGTGGATGGAGGAGCTCCACCTAAGAAAGAAACTACATACTCTGAGATAGAAGGAGCAGAGACTGGCCTAAGTACAGAGACGGAATGGTCTGAAGCAGGGACAAGGGTAAAGACATGTTTTGGCAGAGTATCTGCCTAGGATAGGCCTAGGCTCAGTGGGTCCAGGGCAGCAGGTGAGGAGCTATCTGGTCTGGAGAGTTCTGGGGATTATTTACAGAGAGATGGCTTGGAGGATAGATGGAGAAGAGACAGAAAACTTGGAGAGAGAGCACAGATCTGCAGAGGCAAACCCATACCCAGAGACCCATGATTTGGGACCATTTTCCTTGCGTTTAGTCCTTGGTTTCTTCTTCTTCCATGGCCTGGGAATTCTCTGGGCTAGGATTATCTGGGTTCTCCGGCAGCACCATTCAGTAGAACTTTTTGTGATAATACAAATGTCCTAAAATTTGCACTTTTCAACATGTCAATAACTACGTGTGACTTTTGAGTAGCTGTGATGGCTAGTGCAAGTGAGGAACTGAATTTAAAATTTTACTTAATTTCAATTAATTTAAAACACCACAAATAACTGATGGCCATCTTATTAGACAGAGCAGCTAATAAGTATCTCCTTTCTTCATAGTAAAGAAGGGGATAAGACCTTGCATAGGAGTGGAGGAATGCATGGTGTCAGATAGAAGAATTTGGTATTGAGAGCCACTAGTTCTTCCAGTGACTACTCTGGGTGACCCTCCCAAGAGTAGGTCTGTAGTTTCAGAAACTCCACATTTTCTTTTTTTCATGATAAGCAAACTCAAAAGGATCAATTACTTTGGAGAATCATTTTTTAATGCATGACTAGATTCTGTGTACTTTAAGGGCAGTCTGTCCTTAAATCATTACGCCTGGGAAGCTGAATTAGTTATCCCAATGCTTCCTGATGAGAAAATATAGAAACATAGGAGACAATTCCACTCAGACCTGAGTAACTTCTGAACCTCTTTTATGCTCAAAAGGAGAAATTCTGGAGTCCTAAAAATAACTCTGGCTTAGCATCAAAGGGATCTGGATTCAAACCTTGGTACTTGAAGAAGTTATCAAACCATTTTTATTCCATATCTATAAAATGGAAAGAATGATACCTACTTAAAAGGGGCTTTGCAGGTATTACATGTAATCAACAACATATTCATATTTATTCCACACTAATTGCCAGGTAGTGTGCTAGGTACTAGGAATCAAATGGCAAGCAAAGTAGATATGATTCCTGTCCCACTAGCTTATTCCACTGGTTTATTTTAGTGTGGGAAGATAGGCATTAATCAAAGAGTCACAGAAGTATATACACAGACTGTGGCAAGGCCAGGAAGGGATGGTGTAGGTGAAGTGATTTTTAAAATATGCCTGCAGATTTTTTGACATTCCCCCACTAAACAATAGAATCTGATCCTGCCCACCCACCCCCCGGATGTGGGCCAATCATAGTGACTCACTTCTAACAAATAGAGCACAGGAGAAGGATACTCTGTGGCTTCCAAGGTTACTCATAAAAGAATACAGCTTTTTGTCTGCAGTAGCTCTCTCTCTGCACCTCCCAACCCTCCCTCTCTCTCAGTCTCTTTCTCAGTGCTTACCTTTGAACTCAAAAGTCACCATCTTGTGAGGAAGTCCAAGAAACTTGGAGAAGTACATGTACAGAGAAAGTGAGTTCTCTTGCCAAGAGCCAACACCAACATGGCAGTTATATAAGCAGAGAGTCTTAAAGTGAAAACTCCAATTCCAGTCAAACCTTCAGATAACTGCATCGCCAGCTGACCTCTGACTATAATCTCATGACAGACTGTAAGACAGAACCACCGAGCCAAGCCATTTCCAAATACTTGACCCATAGAAACTATGAAAGATATTATCCTTGTTTTAAGACATTAACTTTTTTTTTTTTATGGAGAAGACATTAACTTTTAGAATGATTGGTTACCTAGCATTAGATAACAATAGGAAATCACATGATAAAGTCTGGAGGATCTTGAAAGACCCACTATATGAAATAACACTTAAGCTAACAACAGGGTTGGAGAAGAATGAATTAGACAAAGAGGAAGGAAAAGTACTCCAAAGAGCTGTGCTAACACAAAAAAAGACCCTTTGGACAAGTGATAAACCTGAGGAACTACTAATAAAAGTTTTCCAGTGTGCTAGGGACACACAGTTGGGATGGAACAGTCAAGATACCTGAAAAGGTAGGGAGATATTGGATCACACGAGGTCTTAGAATGACTTTTCCTAAAGGTGGTAGAACACTACTGAAAGATATTTAGCAGGTAGGGATGTATTCGGAGAAGGTGATGGCACCCCACTCCAGTACTCTTGCCGGAAAACCCCATGGATGGAGGAGCCTGATGGGCTGCAGTCCATGGTGTCGCGAAGAGTCGGGCACAACTGAGCGACTTCACTTTCACTTTTCACTTTCATGCATTGGAGAAGGAAATGGCAATCCACTCCAGTGTTCTTGCCTGGAGAATCCCAGGGACGGGGGAGCCTGGTGGGCTGCCGTCTATGGGGTCGCACAGAGTCGGACATGACTGAAGCAACTTAGCAGCAGCAGCAGCAGGGATGTATTAAGCCCATCATCTAGATTTCTGGTGCTTTTCCCAGAGATGAGAAACATCTGACAAAGGCCATATTCATAGTGGAAAATCATAATTTTGGACAGGTTGTCTGACATACTTTTGAGATACCCGGATGATGTTGTCACTCAGAGAATTTTATAGATATAAAATTGTATCGCTGTTGTTCAGTCGATCAGTCATGTCCAACTCTTTGTGACCCCATGGACTGTAAAATGTCAGGCTTCCTGTTCTTAACCATCTCCTGGAGCTTGCTCAAACTCATGTCCATTGAGTCAGTGATGCTATCCAACCATCTCATCCTCTGCCATCCCCTTCTCCTGCTCCCTTCAATCTTTCCCAGCATCAGGGTCTTTTCTAATGAGTCGGCTCTTCTCATCAGATGTCCAAATTGTTGGATTTTCAGCTTCGGCATCAGTCCTTCCAATGAATATTCAGGATTGATTTCCTTTAGGATTGACTGGTTTGATCTCCCTGCAGTCCAAGGGATTCTCAAGGGTCATCTCCAATACCAGAGCTCAAAAAGCATCAATTCTTTGGTGTTCAGCCTTCTTTATGGTCCAACTCTTACATCTATACATGACTACAAGAAAAACTTTAGCTTTGACTAGACAGACCTTTGTTGGCAAAGTAATGTCTCTGCTTTTCAATATGCTGTCTAGTTTTTCTTTCAAAGAGCAAGCATCTTTTAATTTCATGGCTTCAGTCTCCATCTGCAGTGATTTTGGAGCCCAAGAAAATAAAACCTGTCACTGTTTCCATTGCTTCCCCATCTATTTGCCACGAAGTGATGGGACCAGATGCCATGATCTTCGTTTTTTGAATGTTGACTTTTAAGTCAGCTTTTTCACTCTCCTCTTTCACCTTCATCAAGAGACTCTTTAGTTACTCTTCACTTTCTGCCATTAGGATGGTGTCATCTGCACATCTGAGGTGATTGATATTTCTCCTGGCAATCTTGATTCCAGCTTGTGCTTCATTCAGCCCGGCATTTCACATGACATACTCTGCATATAGGTTAAATAAGCAGAGTGACAATATACAGCCTTGACGTATTCCTTTCCCAATTTTGAACCAGTCCGTTGTTCCATGCCTGGTTCTAACTGTTGCTTCTCGACCTGCATACAGGTTTTGCAGGAGGCAGGTAAGGTGGTCTGGTATTCCCATCTCTTTAAAAACTTTCCAGTTTGTTGTGATCCACAAAGTCAAAGGCTTCAGCTTAGTCAATGAAGAAGAAGTTTTCCTGGAATTCTCTTGCTTTTTCTATGACCCAAGGGATGTTGGCAATTTGATCTCTGGTTCCTCTGCCTTTTCTAAATCCAGCTTGAACATCTGGAAGTTCTCGGTTCATGTACTGCTGAAGCCTGGCTTGGAGAATTTTGAGCATTACTTTGCTAGTATGTGAAATGAGTGCAATTGTGCAGTAGTTCTTTGGCATTGTCCTTCTTTGGAACTGGAATGAAAACCAACCTTTTCCAGTCCTGTGGCCACTGCTGAGTTTTCCATATTTGCTGGCATAATGAGTACAGCACTTCGACAGCATCATCTTTTAGGATTTGAAATAGCTCAGCTGGAATTTCATTACCTCCACTACTGCTGTTCATAGTGATGCTTCTTAAGGCCCACTTGACTTAGTACTCCAAGATGTCTGGCTCTAGGTAAATGATCACACCATGATGGTAGCTCCAGAAGGAATGAAGAGGCTGAGCCAAAGCAGAAACAATACCCAGTTGTGGATATGTCTGGTGGTGAGAGTAAAGTCCAATGCTATAAAGAACAATATTGCACAAGAACTTGGAATGTTAGGTCCATGAATCAAAATAAATTGGAAGTGGTCAAACAGGAGATGATAAGAGTGAACATCGACATTTTAGGAATGAGTGAACTAAAATGGACTGGTATGGGTGAATTTAATTCAGATGACCATTATATCTACTACTATGTATAAAGAGCTTCCCAGGTGGTTCAGCTGGTAAAGAATCCACCTGCAATGCAGGAGACCTGGGTTCAATCCCTGGATTGGGAAGATCTCCTGGAGGAGGGCATGGCAACCCTCTCCAGTATTTTTGCCTGAAGAATCCCCATGGACAGAGGGGCCTGGTAGACTACAATCCATGGGGTCACAAAGAGTTGGACATGACTGAGCGACTAAGCACACATATATAAAACATAAGACCCTGTTTGGGAAATTGAGAGTTATGTAGAGCAGGTCTCCTCCTTCCTGTGCAGGAAATGAGGTTGTTACATAGTCCCACCCACTATAGAGAGTGCCTCCCAGCTTCATTTGAACACAAGGGCTGGTCAAAATTCCTGGGAGTACTGTATCCCAGGAGCACTTGAATTGAGAGGCTGGTTGACAGAGCTGACAGTTTGCAGAACACAGTCAGTGACCCTATTCAGTCAGGGAACTTGGGGTATGGGTTAGCTTGAGTTAAGACAACTAACATAGAACTTCAGCAGCTTTAGGGCTGATTCTCGCATTACCCTTGGGCAGGAAATCTAATTTGTAGTTCTTCTCATTGCAGAATACAGCCTTTAACCTGTCTGACCAGGGAATCTAACCACAGTACATGGGAAACATGTACCCTTCAAGCCTATGGCTTCCCTCATTTGCAGCATAAAATGGTAGCCCTACCCAACCAGGGAACTTACTGCACATTCTGGCTTGATGTGGGTCCCCAGACAGCAAACTGTACAGGCTAGGGTCCTGGTTCTGCTGCCCTCCTAGGGCACAGAAGCTAACTCATAGTCCCCTTGCTATTGAATATAGTACCCAGTCCTGACCACCTAGTAAACCTGAGCAGAGAATCCAGGCAACTGCAGACCCCATCCTAGAGCCTCACTTGAGTAGGAAACTATGCTAGCACTTCTATCCAACTGTTCTCAGCCAGTGGCATATGCCTTCCATCCATGTCCTCAGAGCTTGAACAGTTGCCTTGCCCCCAAATAGACCATAATAGCTGGCCTCACCTGCCCCAGTATATTACCTGCAGACATACCCAGAAACCTAATTAAGTTGACTGATGAACTGCTTCTGTCAAGTCACATACGTAAAGTCTGGAAGAGGAACCCCATTATGCAAATGCACAGATACCAACATAAAGAATCAAGGATCATGAAAATTGGGTAAATTATGACACCACCAATGGAAACTTTATTAAGCTCTAAAAACTGACCCTAAAGAAATACATATCTATGAACTGTCACACAAAGAATTCAGTATAATTCTTTAAAGGAAGTTTAATGAACTATAAGAAAACACAAAAAGACAACTAAATGAAATCAGAAAACTAATGCATGAACAAAATAAGAAGTTCCCCCCAAAAAACTGCAACCTTCAAATAACAAAAACAAAAATTAAGCCACCAAACAGAAATCCTAGCACTGAAAAATACAATAACTAAACTGAAGAATTCAAAAGAGTTTCAAAACACATTCAACCACATAGAAGAAAGAATCAGTGACTTGGAAGATAAGACATTAGAAATCATCCAGTAAAAGGGGCAAAAAGACAAAAAGACTGAAAAAAGAGTGAAGAAATTCTATGGGAATTATGGGGCACAAGGAGAAGAAACAATAATTACATTGTGAGAATTCCAGAATAAAAAGGGACAGATAAAGATATAATGGCTGAAAACTCCCTGAATCCAGGGAGAGAAATGGATATCTAGATCCATGAGGCCCAAAGGACTCCAAATAGGTTGAATTCAAATAAGGCTATAATGAGACATTTTATAATTAAACTGTCAAAAGCCAAAGAAAGAATTTTAAGAGCAGAAAGAGAAGAAGGAAAAGTGATATGCAAGTAACCCCATAAGACTGTTAGTAGAGTTCTCAAAAACTTTTCAGGCCAAGAGAAAATGGGATGACATATTTCATACATTGAAGAAAAATAACTGTCAAACAAGGATTTTATACTCAGTGAAGATTTCCTTCAGAAACAAAGGAGGGATGTAGACTTGCCCAAACAAACAAAAGTTTGGTAATGAAGTTCATTACCATCAGACCTGCCTCACAAGAAATGTTATAGAGTTCTTTGAGTGGAAGTAAAAGAATACTAATTAATATCATAAAAACATAAAAATGTAGTGTAAAACTCACTGGTAGTGGTAAATACATAATCATAATTAGATTCCACAATTTGGCAATAGTGGTGCATAATTCACTTACAATTTTAGTTAAAAAAATTTTAGTAAAAATAGCCATAACTACAATAATCTGTTATTAATTAAACAATACTTTAAAAAATGCAAAGTGTAACATAACAACCTACAATGTGTAAAAGTTTACAAATTCTACTGAAGCTAAGTTGCTGTCCATTTAAAATAGAGTGTTAGACATTTAAGATATTGTGAACTTCCTGATGTTCAAGCTGGTTTTATAAATGGCAGAGGAACCAGAGATCAAATTGTTAACATCCGCTAGATCATGGAAAAACTTAGAGAGTTCCAGAAAAACATCTATTTCTGCTTTATTGACTATGCCAAAGACTTTGACTGTGTGGATCACAATAAACTGTGGAAAATTCTGAAAGAGATGGGAATACCAGACCACCTGACCTGCCTCTTGAGAAATCTGTATGCAGGTCAGGAAGCAACAGTTAGAACCGGACATGGAACAACAGACTGGTTACAAATAGGAAAAGGAGTACGTCAAGGCTATATATTGTCACCCTGCTTATTTAACTTATATGCAGAGTACATCATGGGAAACACTGCACTGGAAGAAGCACAAGCTGGAATCAAGATTGCCAGCAGAAATATCAATCACCTCAGATATGCAGATGACACCACCCTTATGGCAGAAAGTGAAGAGGAACTCAAAAGCCTCTTGATGAAAGTGAAAGTGGAGAGTGAAAAAGTGGGCTTAAAGCTCAACATTCAGAAAACGAAGATCATGGCATCCGGTCCCATCACTTCATGGGAAATAGATGGGGAAACAGTGGAAACAGTGTCAGACTTTATTTTTCTGGGCTCCAAAATCACTTCAGATGGTGATTGCAGCCATGAAATTAAGATGCTTACTCCTTGGAAGGAAAGTTATGACCAACCTAGATAGCATATTGAAAAGCAGAGACATTACTTTGCCAACAAAGGTCCGTCTAGTCAAGGCTATGATTTTTCCAGTTGTCATGTATGGATGTGAGAGTCGGATGATGAAGAAAGCTGAGCACCGAAGAATTGATGCTTTTGAACTGTGGTGTTGGAGAAGACTCTTGGGAGTCCCTTGGACTGCAATAAAATCCAACCAGTCCATCCTAAAGGAGATCAGTCCTGGGTGTTCATTGGAAGGACTGATGTTGAAGCTGAAACTCCAATAGTTTGGCCACCTGATGCAGAGTTGACTCACTGGAAAAGACCCTAATGCTGGGAAGGATTGGGTGCAGAATGGAGAAGAAGACAAGTGGACTAGAGTCTAGTGGACAAGAGGAGAAGGGGATGACAGAGGATGAGATGGCTGGATGGCATCACCAACTCAATGGACATGGGTTTGGGTAGACTCTGGGAGTTGGTGATGGACAGGGAGGCCTGGCGTGCTGGGATTCATGGGGTAGCAAAGAGTTGGACACGACTGAGCAACTGAACTGAACTGATGGGACTGGATGTCATGATCTTAGTTTCTGGAATGTTGAGCTTTAAGCCAACTTTTTCACTCTCCTCTTTCACTTTCATCAAGAGGCTTTTTAGTTCTTCTTCACTTTCTGCCATAAGGGTGGTGTCATCTGCATATCTGAAGTTATTGATATTTCTCCCGGGAATCTTGATTCCAGCTTGTGCTTCCTCCAGCCTAGTGTTTCTCATGATGTACTCTACATATAAGTTAAATAAGCAGGGTGACAATATATAGCCTTGATGTACTCCTTATCCTATTTGGAACCAGTCTGTTGTTCCATGTCCAGTTCTAACATTTGCTTGCTGACTTGCACACAGATTTCTGAAGAGGCAGGTCAGGTGGTCTGGTATTCCCATCTCTTTCAGAATTTTCCACAGTTTATTGTGATCCACACAGTCAAAGGCTTTGGCATAGTCAATAAAGCAGAAACCACAAGAGACCCCAAATAGACAAAGAAATCCTGAGAAACAACTAAGTAGGAGGCAACACCTCTCCTGATTCCAAGGTATACTACAAAACAATATGGGACTGCCCTAAAAACAGACATCTAGACCAATGGAACAGAACCAAGAGCCCAGAAATAAACTCAAGAATAATATTTGATAAGCGTGCCAAGAATACTCAATGGAGAAAAGATGGTCTTTTCAATATGGTGTTCGGATACTCAGATATTCATATGCAAAGGAATAAAACTGAACCCATAACTTATGCCACCCAGAAAAATTAATTCAAAATGGATTAAAATCTTAAGTGTAAGTGACGAAGCCATGAAACTCCTAGAATAAAACATAGGAAGAGAGGTCCTTAACACCGGTCCTGGTATTGACTTTTTAGATGTGACACCTAAGGCACAAGGCACAAAATTAAAAACAAACAAGTGGGACTACATCAAATAAAATTTTCTACACAACAAAAGAAACCATTAACAAAGAAGACAACACAGGGATTGGGAAAAAATTTTTGTAAATCATACGTCTGATAAGGGGTTAATATCTAAAATTATGAGAATTCACATAACTCAACAGCAAAACAACAACAACAACCCAACAAATAACCCAATTACAAAATTGGCAAAGGATCTGAACAGATATTTCTCCAAGGAAGATATATGAAAGGCCAACAGGTAAATCCTCAATGTCACTAGTCATTAGAGAAATGCAAATTAAAACCACAATGAGATATCATTTGTGTCTGCTAGAATGGGCACTATGAAAATACAAGAGAAGATAAATACTGACAATGATGTGGAGAGTAGGGAACCTTTGTGCACTGTTGGTGGGATTGTAAATTAGTACAAACCCTATAGACAACAGTACAAAAGACTCTCAAAAAATTATAGAACTACAATCAGTTCAGTTCAGTTGAGTTCAGCCGCTCAGTTGTGTCCGACTCTTTGCGACCCCATGAATCACAGCACGCCAGCCCTCTCTGTCCATCACCAACTCCCAGAGTTCACCCAGACTCACATCTATCGAGTCAGTGATGCCATCCAGCCATTTCATCCTCTGTTGTCCCCTTCTCCTCCTGCCCCCAATCCCTCCCAGCATCAGAGTCTTTTCCAATGAGTCAACTCTTCGCAGGAGGTGGCCAAAGTACTGGAGTTTCAGCCTCAGCATCATTCCTTCCAAAGAAATCCCAGGGCTGATCTCCTTCAGAATGGACTGGTTGGATCTCCTTGCAGTCCAAGGGACTCCCAAGAGTCTTCTCCAACACCACAGTTCAAAGGCATCATTCTTCAGCGCTCAGCCTTCTTCACAGTCCAACTCTCACATCCATGCATGACCACAGGAAAAACCATAGCCTTGACTAGACGAACCTTTGTTGGCAAAGTAATGTCTCTGCTTTTGAATATGCTATCTAGGTGGGTCATAACTTTCCTTCCAAGGAGTAAGCATCTTTTAATTCCATGGCTGCAGTCACCATCTGCAGTGATTTTGGAGCCCAGAAAAATAAAGTCTGACACTGTTTCCACTGTTTCCCCATCTATTTCCCATGAAGTGATGGGACCGGATGCCATAATCTTCGTTTTCTGAATGTTGAGCTTTAAGCCAACTTTTTCACTCTCCTCTTTCACTTTCATCAAGAGGCTCTTTAGTTCTTCTTCACTTTCTGCCATAAGGGTGGTGTGATCTGCATATCTGAAGTTATTGATATTTCTCCCAGCAATCTTGATTCCAGCTTGTGCTTCCTCCAGCCCAGCGTTTCTCATGATGTACTCTGCATATAAGTTAAATAAACACGGTGACAATATATAGCCTTGACGTACTCCTTTTCCTATTTGGAACCAGTTCAATGTTCCATGTCCAGTTCTAACAGTTGCTTGCTGACATGCCCACAGATTTCTCAAGAGGCAGGTCAGGTGGTCTGGTATTCCCATCTCTTGAAGAATTTTCCACAGTTTATTGTGATCCACACAGTGAAAGGCTTTGGCATAGTCAATAAAGCAGAAATAGATGTTTTTCTGGAACTCTCTTGCTTTTTCCATGATCCAGCGGATGTTGGCAATTTGATCTCTGGTTCCTCTGCCTTTTCTAAAACCAGCTTGAACATCAGGAAGTGGTATGATCCAGTAATTTCACTTCTGGGAGTATATCCCAAGGAAATGAAAACACTAACTGAAAAAGATACGTGTTCTCCCATGTTCCTAACTACATTATTTATAACAGCCAAGATATGAAACCACCTGAGTTCATCAGTGGATGAACAGATAAAGAAGTTGTGATACACACACACAGGAATATTATTCAGCCATAAAAATGTGGAAATTCTATCATTTGGGACAGCATGGATGAATCTTAAAGGAGTTATGCTAAATGAATTAAGTCAGATAAAGAGAAATACTATGGGATTTCACTTATATGCAGAATCTTAAACAAAACAAACAAACTCAATAGCAAAAAGCCATAGAAAAAGATCAGACTTGTGGTTACCAGAGGTGGAGGAAACTGGAGCAAGATAGTAAAATGGTACAAACTTTCAGTTATAAGAGAAATAAGTACTAGGCATGCAATATATAACATGAGGACTATAGCTAACACTACCATATGATTTAAAGAAAAGTTGTTAAGAGAGCAAATTCTGAGTTCTCATCAAAAGGAGAAAAACATTTCCTTTCTTTTTATTGTACCTATATGAGAAGATGGATGTTAGTTGAACCTATTGTGGTAATTATCTCACAATATATATAAATATTATGCTGTATGCCTTATACAGTGATGTATGCCTATTATTTCTCAAAAAAACTTGAAACAAATTGTGAAATATACCAGGTATATAAAAAAGAATGCTTAAAACAAATATATAATCTAATTATTATTATAAACGTCCATGTAACCTATAAAACCTCTCCCATGTCTCCCCTCTTTGCCAGAACATCCTATCATTCATGATAATCACTAATGATGGTTATCATGATTACCAATAAATCATGAAACCAGATTTACTGGTAATTACTTCATGTTCTTCTATCTAGTTCTCCTCCCCTTCTTTCTAGTTTTGAATGTAATTATATATCCCTAAACAATGCTGTTAAATTTTGCTTAAACTTTGTATAAACACAATATGGATATTTAAAATTTTATGCTTCTTTTACTCAATATGGTATTTTTAGCCTTTATCCATGTTGTTGTATGTAACTGTACTTTACTCATTTTCAGCCCTGTACAGTATTCTACTATATGATTACATCAAAATTCATTTATTCTATTATTAATGGACATTTGGGTTGTTTCTTGCTTGGGGTTACTACAAAAATGCCCCAACAAACATTCTTGTACATGTGTCCTGGTGCACACATACCTGAGTCTCTCTCTTGGCTGTATTTCTAAGAGGAACTTCTGGCTCACAAAGTATGCATAGCTTCAATTCCACTAACTAATACCAAACTTTTCCAACCTGGTTGTACCAATTTTTTCACTCCTATAAGAAAAAGGGATCATCTTCTTAGAAATAAGATAAACTGTATCATTATTATAATTAGACATCTTTGTCTTTCAAAGTAGTATCTTTCTGAGCTGAGTGCTTCCTCATGGTAAATTCTAACCATTGGTTCTCCTTTTTAGTTTCAGGTAGACTCAACTTCTATCTCAGCATGACTTGTTACCATTAAGTGGATCACTGTTTCTCTAACATGGTACAAATTAGGTTCTTTCTTGTTAAAACATGAAGGTAACAAACTCTCTTTTATCATAGGTGTTACATATAATTGTTACATTTTGGAGGAGTTACCCCTTGCAGACCTCAATCTTCTGTGTTTGGTATATTACTGAGTTTGGGACCTTCAGTGGAAGGTTAAGAACATGAAATCTGGAACTGAACTGTCTGTGTTTAAATCCTCACTCTGTACTTTCTAGCAGTATGATCTTGACCAAATTGTTTCACCACTCTGATTCTCAGTTTGCTCATTGATGAAACGAGGATACATTAAAGCATCTACCTCATAGAGTGACTGTAGGGATTAAATGAAGTAATATATGGGAAGTACTTAGATCAGTGTCTAGAATTCTACAGCACGCCGCATATATCCATTTCAGTTTTGTGGGCAGTAGAGTGGTTACAAACATAGGCTGAAGTCAGAAGAAATTCAGGACCTGGCTCTACTCTTTTCTGACTATGGCACCATAGGCAAGTCATTATTTCCCTAGAGCTCACTTCCTCACCTGTATAAACTACCTTGTACAGGTGCCATGAGGATGAACGGAAATGGTAAATGCAAAATGCCACGGGCTAACTAGTAGTAGTTCAGCAGGTAGCAGCTACTTTTCCTGTCCTCAGATGCTGGGGGTGAACAGCTCCTGGGCCTTTGATTGTTAGCTCCTCTTCACTGACCAATGGATGGATGAGAATAAGACTGTGTGGAGGTTATGGTGGAGAGACTACAAAAGTTATTCCCATTTATATGGAGGTCCCGGGCAGTGTACCGTTAGCTGAATGAGACCCAGTCCTCTTTCTAATGGCTCAGAAACGGGACACCCCAGTATGTAGGTAAGTAACAGAATACAGCTTCCCTGGTAGCTCAGCTGGTAAAAAATCTGCAATGCAGGAGACCCTGGTTCAATCCCTGAGTTGGGAAGATCTCCTGGAGATGGGAAAGGCTACCCATTCCAATATTCTGGCCTGGAGAATTCCATGGACTATTCCATGCAGTCTCAAAGAGTCAGACATGACTGAGTGACTTTCTCTTGCACCATAAATCAAGTAGTGTGTCTGAGCAAGGAGTTTTGAGGGTACTAGGGAGGAAATATTTATGTGAGTAGTCTACCTGGAAGAAAAGGCTTTTGAGGAGAATCTCAAAAAATATGCACGTAGATGGGAGAAGTTGGAGAAAATACTGATCATGAAGAGCATTGAATCACAGGCAAAGGATTTTTTCCCTGAATTCATTAAGGACTGGGAGACCTCATAATGCCAAGTGACTGTGAGATGGCAGCTAGTGTCAGAAAGGCACCCAGGTATACTGGGCTAACAAATAGTGATTTTGAAACCTTACTATCTGGAAGTGCTGTTAGACTCTCTCTGGCGTGTTTAAAAAGATGGTATTTGGAGACAGATATGCCCTGTACAGCTGTAATGCCAAATTAATTTTATGTTTTCCTAACAAATGTCCAAAAACCAGAGTGTTATGGTGGCTAGTCATTACTGAGAGCCTTATTGTATCACTGTGTTATTGCATGCAAACTAGATAGAATTAAAATGAATCAGTACCTGACTGTGGTGGATACCTAGCCACCACAGAAAATTGTATTGAACTAAACACAGGCACACAAAAATGAGTACAAGTAAAATGGGAAACGTGTATAAGATGCGGTGGATTCTATCAATCTCAATATTCCGACTGTGGCACACACAAATGAGTACAAGAACGGAAATGTATATAAGATGTGGTGGATTGTATCAATGCCAATATCCCCATTGTGATATTACAGTTAAGACATTACCATTGGTGAGAGAAATGGGCAAAGTGAACAAAGGTTTTCTCTATATTGTTATTTTTTACAACTGCATTCAATTCTCTGAACAAAAATTTCAATTAAAAACGCGCTAGTAGAAGCTATGCTTTGTAGAAAATGTGCTGTCTCCAGTCACATTCCGCTTCTCTCAGTTACCCATATTTAGGGGGTCTCCTGGGGGGCACAAAACAGGCGGTATTATGTATGCTGGTGGCCCCAACTAAAAAGGACAGCAAAGTGCCCCAAGGAAAGAAATCAACAGGACAGGATTGCTTTGCTACTTTGATCTTAGTGAAACTGTCGGTTACCAATTACCCCCAAACTTTAGACAGTTCTGCCACAGTAGCTCAGCTTTATCCAGGTGTTTTCTGATTTTATCCACGGCGTCTGCTATGTCACTTTAGCGTCAGTGCTTCGAAAGGTAGGGTTAAAGTTATTCTATGTGTAAATGAAGTTTACCCCTCCCCCCACGCAAAAAAAAAAATAAAAATAAAAAGAGTGACGTGAAACTGTCGGAGGTAGCCTTTAAAAATTTTGGGAGTTTTTACCTGACCCATTGCTTTCGAAAAGTACAACTCGCAGGGATGAGTGAACTCGATTTCTTGAGCGACTCGGAGGAAACTGTGTTAGCAGGGCAGGATTATTACGAACTCCGCAGTTCTCTTTTCTTTGCTATGCTAAAGGTTTCCCTTCCGAACAGTAGGTCTGACTTCGACTTGAATGAGAGCCCTGAACTTTTGTAAAGTGGAAAAGAGGGGAAGTCATGGCAGGCTGGGAATCCGGCCCCGAGAAGGCGTCCACCGCGCTTGAGAACAACGACGTGAATTTTCAGAACAGAAACTTCTCTTGCCCGCACTTGCAGACTTCCGCGAGTTCCGGAGTGCTCCAGGCGGCCGCGCGAGCTTCCGCGCCCGGGAACAGGGAAACTGAGGCAGGGCCGGCGCGGCGCGCGCAGCTCCGGTCTCGGCGCCCGCCCGGAGGAGGGAACCCAGGATTCCAGAGCTCTCCGCGCGGCGCAGCCACCTCAGAGGCGCCCTCCCCGCCCTGGTCCGCCCCGCCCAGCTCGGGACAAAGCCCGGAGCCCGCGCCGGGAAGGGGCAGGGCGGCTCCCGCGCGCGCCCCGCTCCCTCGTGGGCGCGAGACTCCGCCCCGCCGCCCCTCGGGATGGAGCCCGCCCGCGCCCCAACGGCTAGGCTGCCCAGCCGGGCCCGCCCCGAATCCCCATGACGTCACCGGCGGCGGCAGGCCCCGCCCCGGCCCCGGGCGGCAGGCCGCATGACGTCACCGAGGCCCCACCCCTCCGGAGCGAGTTCGGTCCTGGCGTTCATTTCATTCCTGTCCTCATTCCGAACATTCTTAGCATCGCTCGCGCCGTGCCGCGCCGCCCGAGCCGAGCCGAGCCTCTGCAGCCGCCGCCGCGGCCCCGCCGCCCGCCGCGGGCGCCCATCAAGCACTTTGCAGACTCGCTTCCACCCTGCGGGCCAGTCCGCGCGGCGGGGCCCGGGCTCGGGGCGGCCGCGTCCGGGGACAGGCCATGCAGTGAATCCCCCCCACCCCGTCCACCTTTGCCCGGAGCCGCGGGCAGGAGCCCAGTTCGTCCAGCCGGCCCCGGGGCAGGAGCGGTGCTAGGCAGGGGTGGGGTGGCCCAGCCCGGGGATCGGGAATCGGGGAGGGAGCCGGGCTCCGAGCTGAAGGCGGGGGAAGCGGCGCCGAAGTTTGCCTCGGACTCGCCAGGCGCTGCGGCGGCTCCCTTCGCCGAGGTAAGTTGGCGCGCGGGGCTGATGCTGGGTGCGGGGGGCGCGCGGGGCGCCGGGGGCGGGGGCTGGCCCCGTCCGCTCTTTCTCTCCGGAGTCTGCTTTGTGTGCGGCGGACGGGCAGAGGAGCGGGCACGCGGAGGGCCGGGGCCGGGCCCCCGCGCCCGCCTCCCCGCGCTCCTTCAAGGTGAGCGGCCGGGCGCCGCCGCGGGAGTTGCCGGGACGCCAAGTTGGGCCGCGCGCAGCGGAGCCCGCGCGGCAACAGGCGGCCTTGCAGGCGCCGGGCCGGCCGCGCCGCGCCCCCCGCGCCCCCCTCTTGCGCCCGTCCGCCTGCCGGCGCGCACACGCACACACCCTCGGGCAGTTTCCACGTTTTTCTGGGAGAAGTCAGAAGTTCGGAGCGAGCGCGGGCGGGGAGAGCCGCCGGCGCCGCCTGGGAGCCCGAAGCCGGCCCGATCCCCCCCGCCGCGCCTCCCCTGCCGCCCCAGGCGCCGGGGTCCCCCGAGGCCGGCCCGGGGGCTGCGCCGACTTGTGCTGCTGGCGGGGGTTTCGCTCCTTCTTCTCAAAGATGAAAGGAGGCACGGTCGTCTTTGCCGCTTCTCCAGGACTGTTGCTGCCGCCGCCGCCGCTTCATTGCACATTCAAGTGGAAAATTTTCAGGAGTCAGCAGAAACATTGTGTCCAAAAACGACTGAGTCGCAGTTACCACCAAATCCTGGAGGAGACTCTCCCTGGAAAACTTCCCTTCGGTAGGAAATACTGGGGGATTTGTTTGTTTATTGGAAGAGAAATGATCCCCAGAGGGGAGAAAATCAGTGCATTTCTTCTCTTTGTTCGTAGCAGCAACATTTGTTTTGTTCTAAAGTCCACAGGCCCGCTTTAAAGAAAGTTCAACTTCTATGAGTTTCCTTTTTTTTCTTTTAATGTTTGTAATTTTTTTTTTAAACCGGAGCAGCTTTTTAAATGAATTGAAGACAATGGAGGGCTTCACACCTCCCTTCTTTTTCTCCCACGAAAATAAAATCCAGATCCTAATTTTCTTGGCTTTTTAATTGTTTTAAAAGATTTATTTAAAATTGAATGCTGTCACTGTATAAAAATATTTATGAAACAATGAAATACCAGCCATTAGCATTTCTCAGGAGGCTTGTTAACTTCTCAGAAACAAGTGGCTGCCTGTGATTTGCAGAAATGAAAATTGACTTCACTAAGCCCTGAAAAGTTAGAGACAGATGATGTTCCAGGAGCGGGTCATGTAAAAAGGCCGAGTTTTAATAACAGTGCCTTGGAGGAAGCCCAGGTCTTGGAACAGAAAGGTCTGTAAGACCTATCAGCTTTCAAAAGAGTTTTAAATATATATATATATGTGTGTATTTTAAAAATGTTACAGATAGTACAATGAGTAGAACACTTGTCTAGTTCTTCAGGACAACCAACCCACATGTTTCTTCCTCCCCACCCTTTCCCTTGATTGTTTCTGGAAGTTTAGGTGGTCTGATGGTTTGGGGTGTGCTGGGTGCCTGCAGGTGGTTACCTGAATAGACAGATCCCTTCAGGAAGATGTGATCCCACTGCAAATTCAGATCAGGGAGTGGGCTCTGTTCTCTGCACTTTGCAGTGAATCTTGATTGGTGTCTTATGCACGGGGGCTTCTCTACCAGGGTACTGTGAGGTGGTTGAGGAACAGACGTCAGGCTTTGCCCAGTGCTTCATCCTTTCACTGTTGGGCTTGTGCCCTTCTGTAAATAGCAGAAACTATGAGCACCAAGCTCATCTGAATGCTTGTAAGGGCCAGACTTAGATCCAACTTTGGTAAGAATCTTACCTTTTTAGAAGGAAATAGTAGAACTAATTACAAAGTCGCTCTGAAAAGACAAATGTATTAGTTGAACCTTTGTCAACAGTGAGGTTTTGAATTGTTGATTGTTTTTTAGGGAAAAGGCTGATTTTTTTCTAATTTCACTATTTCCATAAATGGTCACAGATATTTTTGTTTAGTGTTTCTTTGTATGTGCAACTCTGTGTTGGACTTTCAGGTTTCAGGTTTTGGACCAAGTTTATAATTCTTTTGTTGTTGGTGTAAAATAATGAGCTGATAAGCTGTATCCATTACTGGTTCTTGCCGATGGTATAAAAGTGCCAATGTAGACCATTTTATTTTTACTTTAATGATTAAGTACTATTTAGTTCACAGTTTTAGGAGAATATCAGACTACCTTTCCTTTCTTTCTCCCTCTTTCTCTTTACAAGTTTGAAATAAAACCAGTGTGACACTTTGCCTTGACACTTAAGAGTAAAAAACTATTAAAGGAAAGAATTTTTGTGTCGATTCCTCCTCTTTGTGATCTTTTATGAAGTAACAAATAGGACTCCATTCAGGGAACATGCCTGAGAGAGATTATTGGAGAATTTTCTTTTTTTTTTTTTTTTTTTGCTTCTTTTCCCAAAACATAAACCAGGACTCACCATGGCATATACTTAATGAAATTTAATTTAAAGAAAGAGGACATGATATCTTAATTTGAGTCAGACTGAACTGAATATCTCATGGAGAGGTGCTTCCTTGCTTTATGTTACAGTGTGTACCTAGACCCCAGCAGCGTACTAATACTTAAGAGCTGCTGGTGGTGGGCTTGAGGGGGCAGCCTGGGGAAAGTCAGCTTCCTCCTTTCTTCTCCTCTGCCCCTCCCCCTCTTTTGCTTTATATAGAAAGAATATGTTCACATACACACTTTGGGCACTGGTACCCTCAGGTTTTTTTTTTTTTTTTTTTTTTAAAGAAAAAGGACAAGCAAGTCATAGGGAAAAAAATGTTCGGGTATTTTGCTGCTTTAGTTTTAGTCATTAACAATTCTGAATTTGCTGGTTTTGACAATACAGGACAGCAAGTTTAAGAGGGCATTTCTTAATGGGAAAATTTGGCGGAATATACATACTTATGGGGATCTAGATCATATTTGTTGTCACATTTTCAGTGGGAAAATGTGTGATGGGGACAGTTAGAAAATGTAGATCCCAGATGTTAGATAGGCCTTTGAAGGAATGATCTGTGCCATTAACAATATTTTAAGTTTCTTGCTTCTGAAATGGATCGATCTGTTGTACATGGTGGTGGGACAGGAGTTTGTGCGTCTTTGGGATTACTCTTCTCTCTAATCTCTTGTGTTATCATGTATTAATCATGAGCATAATTAAACTGCCTGCAATGATAATTGTGGTGTCTTATCATTGAAAAGGTTGATGCAAATAACTGCCTGTATGATCACATGTATGGAAAATGATTGTGCTCACATACAAACTGTGTAGATAACACTTTTAAGCATGTATTTTAGGCATTTTATCTTGTTTTCAATAAAGAGATTGCGAAAGGAGAGGAAAAATACTGCGGAGTGAAAGCTGTGCTTAGAGGTTGGATCTGTTCAGTGATAAAAACTTTTGGGTTTTTTTTTCCCCAAAGACTGAAGAATACTGGCCAGAGGGAGTGTCCAGCTTTCTTTGTAAAACCGCAACGAAATCAGAGCCCACCTTTCTGTTGATAAATGCGGGCATTACAGCTTCCTCTTTCGAGTTCAGTGACTGGAACTGCAAAGTGCGAATGTCCTACTTCTGAACTCGGCAAGCAAAGTGTATTGTAAGCTTACTGCCCTTTGACAGACTCCGGCTGTGCTGCTGGGCTATTGGGGGACTGACCGGTGACTGGCGTAATCTCTTACAGCTGCGTGGTGCTTTTTCTTATTTTATCTGTAGACGCCACAGATTACCCTGTGGTGTTTAAATTAGATCGCAAATCATGTTTGAACAGTATCTATGATGTATTTTAGTTTCTTGTTCACAAAGGTGATAAAATCAAGTAATTCAGATCCATAGTAAGCACCTTAATATTTCGGAGTTGGCCTTTTTGACAGATACCAATGCCAATTTTGACCCCCTTGTATTGCAATTATTGAATACTTCTGAAATCAAGGATGTTTGGGGGCTTCCCTATTCTGGGATAGTTTGTGGAATGCTAGAATGTTTGGATCTGAATATCTGGAGTATTTTTGTGTAGGTTTTTACATAGCTTTGTTTCAAAGCTGTGGACAGTTGAGAGTTTTCAGTCTGTAAGATTGTCATCATAAGCTTCCTCGACACACTCCCAAGTTTGAACTCTGTGGAAATCCAACCGTTTCTTAAGATACATTAGGGCTTTGTAGTGGTGCAGCATAAGAGAATTTTGAAATGTGTATTTTTATTTTAGTCAAAGCAAATGGGATGCCCTGAAGAGTGGGCTTTCAGGACAGTGTTTCTTACTGGGTGGGTCGCTTTCAGCTCTTAAGTTCTCCTTTTGTCCACTGGCTTTTTGCATGGTTGGGAGGATTCACAGAAAATACTTTCCATAGTCTGGGAGTCCTGCCTGGCTAACTGTGAAACCACTAGTCTCTCTTCTGATTGGATAAGGGGTGGGGGGAGTTCCTAAGAGGCCGTCTTTTCTAGTTTTATGGCAGGCGCAGAGAGGAAGGCTCTGTCCTGGTGGTATTACTGGCCCCCACCCCCCAAGTATTTACCATCCTGATGCAATGCTTCCTGCCCTTTTCACATAAGTTTTTAAGGCTCTGTCATTGGATTTCACTAGTAGTTTTAGTTTGAGGAGCTGGGCCCAGAATTGGAAAAGGGGATTAAAAGAAAAAGTCAGTATTGATGAACAAGTTAAGCACCACCGTTGTTTCCGTTGGGAAATTCTGGTTGCTTTGGAGCATCTGACAGGTTTAGATGTGTATGTAAAGTGACTGAAACACTGTTGCTGGGGCAGATACAACAATGGCGGGTGCTGTTGTTTTTACTGATATATAAACTGAAAAACTGCTGCTAATGGTGGGAAATGTTAATTATGTGAGAACATATTGAACTTATATTCTCTGGCATGAACTTTTAAAAAAAATGCATGAACTGTGCTGCTTTTTTATAGGCACAGCTTTCTAATTATCATAATTCAGTTCAGCTCTGCTCTTGGATGGAGTTCAAGTGCAATCTCAATTTAACTTGAAAGGAGATTTTTTTTTTTAAACTGAGAACGTTTAAGAAATTTTGAAAAGTTCATCCAAGAATGTTGTCTGCTTAGGTGTGGTTAATTGGGGGGATGAAATGAGTGGCTTTGTATAATAGTTAATTAGATCTGAATATTAGGAAAGAGACCTTTTTTTTGGCTTTGTACTGTATCCAAACCTGCATCTTGGGTATTTTTGCATAACCAGATGCTATATGCTGTTGAGTTTTCTTTGGAAACCAATGTCTTTTTCTGATAGAAAATTAACTAAGTAGATATTTTATTACATCAATGATATAATCTCTGCAAAGACAAACTTTCTTTTGAGAGAATAGAAAGAAAGAAAGGCAGAAATCTTATAAATTCGTTTGACAAAAATCTCTGTTAACCTTTTATACCAACCAAGCCTTTAGAAGGTCCTTATGTGGTCATACTTGATGGCATTTTGTGAAAGGGGTCATCTTTGACAGTATTCATTCCAGTGTCCAATGTCCTTTATATTTTCCATGACCTTAGTGTCTTTTCAAAAAAAAAAGCTAATGAAGCCCAGGTGCCAAATCCTCTGTGGAATCAATTTTAATTGGAAGTAAGAACAACTTCAGCTGGACCTTCCGACTTGCATCCAGTCTGATTTCTGCTGCTGAAATGCAAAGGGAGCCCACGGAAACCAAATGACTTCATTTGCTCTGGCACTTAAGAGCCGGATTCACTTCCCTGGTGGTGAAATAAAAGGAGCCAAGTGTTTTAAATAGCCACTCCCTGAGGCCTGCCCGCCCGAGTGTTTGGAGAAAAGTGCATTGTCTGCTTGCAGCTCTAGCTAGGAGCTGGCCTGGCTCGCCCTCCCCCATCAGGCAGCTCCGTTTCTGAAGTTGACATCTGGTTTTCTCTCTGTTCACCTGATATATACCCACACACGCGCACACATGCAGTGTGCACACATGTGTCCTGCAGGTAACTCGGATCTCTGACATTGAATGTGTGTGTGTGTGTGTGTTTCAAGTCACTCCTGGGATAGGGAGAGGCACATAGCTAATAGCACAAAATAAAATGTAAACACAGTAGCCGCCCCACATGCCGCTGCTGCTGGGTTTCTGTCCGACGGTGCTTTCTGGGTAGGCGTGCCTATTGTTATGGCAGCAACAGGCGGCAGAAGTTGGGGCACCATATGGCGGATGTGGGCCTCAGATAAGCTGTCTGGTAATTTAGCTCATCAATAGCATTTTGATATGCTTCATTTTCAGATCACCCATCACCATGGCTGGGGGTGTCTTGGGGGCTAACTGATTCCAAAACCATTGAAACGTCTGTGAGCTGATGCTTCCTTTGGTGGAATCTCTTTCAGCCCTTTCTCCTTCACTGCCTTTTCATTTCAAAGCTTTTTGGAGACAATAGTGGTTAGAGTTAGAAAGGGCTCCATCATCTGAGGGAACCCTCAACCCTGTCTTGAAATCTGGAATACTTAGAAAACCTCATCAGGTATTTTCATTGAAAGGAAAAACAGAAAACAAGCTATATAATAGCATTTCATAGTGGCAGAGTCAAGAAATTCCTGTAATTCAAAATTTGCTTTGGTTGTAAATAGTTGGGAGGATAAGACCAGCATGGTGCTTATTTTGACAAAATGTTTTTAGTTTTTTTGTTCATTAAAAATACCTCCTTAATTTTCTTCCATCTTTGCATTTTACCTTATCATTGAGTGCATGGGAAGGAAATCTAAAAAAGAGGAGATATATGTATATGTATAGCTGAGTCACTTTGCTGTACAGTAGAATCTATCACAACATTGTAAAGCAACTATATGCCAATAAAAAAAATCAAGTGTGAAAGTGATTTCAGAGGAAGAGTTATCTGTGATTTGGAGGCAAAAAGCAGCTTTCCTTATGACTAGGAATTCTTAAAGAGGGAGATGCTTCTAGAACATCTCTACTCAGATGTCCATTGAATCTGAGCCAAAAGTTGAATCTCTGCGGCTGGTGAATCCAGAGGGACTCCTGCCTTGAGTTGCTGGGGCCATTTCAAGAATTCTGCACACAGTAGGTATATTAGTGGAAATTACATGATGTGCATGACTATGTGTTTATCAACCGCATGAATCTCATTCAGTAAATATTTGTGTCCCTAATGTGTGCCAGGTACTGGAGGGGCCAGGGTAAGACTGTGTGTCTCTTTCCCTACCCAGCCTTCCTCAACACTCTCATTCTCCCTTCCAGGCCTCTCACCTTTTGACTTTGGGATTTCTAGTTCTCGGAACACAGATCTGTTTACCTGGCTAATTCAGGATGGTTCTGACTCAAACCCAGGGCAGCCTCTTTCCATTCCTGTCCCCGGGAGCCTCTGCCTCACCAGTGGTTCCCACCTGAACACGTGCATCACAGCCTCTGTGGAGCTTTCCACAGACTGGGTTATCAGCCCTGGGGCCTTAGGAGGGTGGGAGAGGTGCAGTGTTTTTATATTTCTAAGAGACCTCAGATACTGAGAATTATTGGGAATTATCTGATTGAGAATTAGGTATTCTAGGTATTCTAATTTTTACTTTCAGATGGAATCAGGCTAAATTTGCCCATGCCTCCTAACTCTAAATGGGCTTTTTCCTGTATTTGTGAGGTGATGTACCTAAGAGTGTATACTAAGTCTTCATGGAATTCACTAAGATCTTGTTAGTTTTAAAGATATGACTGCACAGAAATGTGCAAGAGAGATGATGAGCAGAACTACTTTTTTTGTGCTCAGTACGCATCTGTTACCCTCTGGTAAGGTAGCAGTTGTTTCCAGATGTGATTATAGAGGTGAGCGTCAGGCTCCTTGGCAAGGGGTTTAAGGACTAATTCTTGCCTGACTGTTTGCAGAGGTAGTTTTCATGTTTGAGTAGTGGGGATGTTCATGGAGGGTCTCACATGGTCCCCCTTGATACTGCAGAATAAGGGCATAGGAAGGCTGATCGTGACAGCATCCCAGAGATGAACATGGCTTAGGCACTTAGAAATCTAACATTCTTAGGCACTTAGAAATCCAGATGGTCCCAGCTTTGCCTAGAACTGTTACATTGAAACCTTTGTAGGTACTACCATTTGCCTGGGATCTGGTGATCCAGCCAAGGGTGGTCAATGAATGACTATCAGTAAAACACCCCTGCAGAGCTTCCAATTTAGCAACGAAAACAGGCATGTGAAGAGATTAAAGAGATCACAGTCCACTGGGGAAGCTGTGTATTTCGTATTTCAAGAGTCCCAAGGTGCAGTTTTTTCCCCCTTACTTGAATGTTTCCAAAATTGGGATGCATCCTACAATCACGGCTGGCCAAGTGGTGGTCATGACCCTGACGTGGTTGCGTACACTCATCACAGCCTGCAGAACAAGTGCAGTGGAGAGGAAGAAAATTCCAAAGTCAGTAGCCAAGCATTCCTAAGAATGCTCTTGATGTCGCCAGTTCTCTTGTTGGCACAGAGGGCAGCGGTGTGTGGAAAGGCATGGGTGTTGATCTCTCTGAGAAGTTTAGTATTATCTAACCCACTGTAGTTTGCCTATAGTTTTCTTTTTATGCCTTCATAAGACTGACATATGATAACATTTCAATATGTATAAAATACAATTTTTAAGTCAGAAGGCGGTGCTCTGGCAAGGTGTTTCACAACAATATTTCTTAGAAATAAAATCATACTGCCTTTAACAGTCACTGGTGTCTTGAGTTGATGAAATTTTCATGAAATGTGTTTGCATCTCTATCCAAAAGGATGTGGGAGATTATATATTATTGATGGGTTGGTTTGAGGGAGTAGATTGGGATGGGGAGATGCGTTCATTTTTACACATTTGTAGTTTTTAGGAACATGTGTTTATGTAATATCAAAGGGAAAAAATATCCAATGGGGAAACTTGATTGTAATCAAGTTTTAGATCTATACCAGCTCATGACTGGCAATGAACCTTCTGTATTACTGTTTGAGGGTTATGTTCATTACTCATGATATAGCCAGAGAGTTATGTATGCTCAGTGGTGGGGAATGAGGAAAGCTTTGCAGAGGAAGTGATGTTGGAACTAGGCCTTGAAGGGAAGGTTTTTTAAAATTTAAAAAAAAAAAATTTTTTTTTTTTTTTTTTTGCCAGATACCATTTTGGGATTAGAGTGGGACCCAGTTGTTAAATAAACACCCTCCCCAACCCTGCCCCTGCCGCAAATAGCCTCCAGAGTGATGAACTCGACTCTCAAATAGTAATACAGACAGTTCATTGCCAGTTGTGAGCTGGTATAGGATCTAAAACTTCATTATGTTCAGTTAATGAAAGAAGCAAAAGGGAGGGAGGGGACTAGTTGTGGGGAGCTGGAAGCTTCCTGATTCTGGTTTCGAAAAAGGCAAGATAATAACGTACCTGTGTTTAAAAACACAGGTTTGGAGTTGGACACACCTCAGTTGGAGTCTTGGCTCAGCCTCACTTGTCCTATGTCCTTGGACAAATTGCTTCCTGTCTGAGCCTCGGTGTTGCCATCGGTAAATTTTAATAGAATGCCTCCTGTGTGCCTGACACTTAATAAATGCTCAGTAAACAGCAACTTCACATGCTATCTTGTATACCAGGTCTTCCTGGATTTCCTGCCAGGTCAGCCTGGGCATTGACTCTTGAAGAACACCCGAGGCTGAAGCAGTTGCTACGAAGAGCCAGACTTATGGTCTCAGGCGAATGATTGAGATCCAGGAGAGGCTGAGGCATCCCATCAAGTCTGAGACTATTAATCTCTTTGAACCACACTTCCTCTATTCATAAAAGTAGAGGAAATCCATCAGTAAATACGTAATATTTGAGGCTATTCCTTGCCAAGTGGTAGCGCGAACTTCTAAAGGTGGGTGGCAGGGTACACCTTCATCCACTCAAAAGGAAATGTCTTCCTTAGATTCTGGCATGGGGGCCACTCTCCTGACTTTGGGACTGGGTTCTAAAAGTTTTTCCCCTAGGTGGTTGTATGGAACTTGTCTTTTGGTAGAGTAGCTATTTTCAGGGCCCTGGACCTGCTGGTGGAGCCTTTGAGGAATCCCTACTAGAGTTCTGGTGTTAACTATTTTGAAGGGCTGTGATGGGTGTACATAAGAGTTATCTCAGTAGGCTGGAGCTACATGTGTTTTTGTTGTTCAGTCACTAAATTATGTTCGACTCTTTGCAACCCCATGGACTGTAGCATACCAGGCTTCCCTGTCCTTCACTATCTCCTGGAGCTTGCTCAAACTCATGTCCATTGAGTCGGTGATGCCATCGAACCATCTCATCTTCTGTTGCCCCCTTCTCCTCCTGCCCTCAGTCTTTGCCAGCATCAGGGTCTTTCCCAGTGAGTAAGCTCTTCACATCAGGTGGCCAAAGTATTGGAGCTTCAACTTCAGCATCAGTCCTTCTAATGAGTATTCAGGGTTGATTTCCATTAGGAAAGCAGAAACAGGTATGACTGCTATCAAATTATCTTGTTCCTGAAAGTATGCAAGGCTCTGGAGTTAAATCTTTGCCCCTCTCATCAGATTCCTCTGTTTAGGCCTTAAATGTAATTCAAATAATAATTCATACTCGTGTGTGAATGGCAGACTGACCCTTTGCCAGTTGCATATTTAAGAGAATGTTTATTAATCCAAGATGACTGTCTACTTGAGTTAGTACCCAGGTACTTCCTGGTACATTAGCTGAATCTTTTCTGAAAACTGGTGGATTTGAAAACTGAAAACCTGTGTTTTCAAAGCCAGAGGCCCTAAGCTGGTCTTGTTGCACTTGATAGCCAACTACACTTCAGGGCGTGTCTCTGTCCCCGTGTTTTCAGATCGGGGCCACTCCCAGTGACAGGTCTGAGCTGTTAAGACTGCCTTGTGTGAACCTGGGCTGAAGACCATGTGCAGTTTTGTCTTCTGCTGTAGTCAACCAGGGTACATAGAACTGTGTGTTAATCTGGTTTCCTAGTTTAAATTAAAAATTAACAATTGTTAGGAGAGATAAGATAAATTGGCAATAAAGGCTTTTAGAGGCAGGGGAGAAAGATTTAAAAACAATGGTTTACAACCTGTGAATCTATTAAAAGTCACTGAATTAAACTTTTAAAAGGATGTGTGTGGAATTTAGAAAGATGGTAACGATAACCCTGTATGCGAGACAGCAAAAGAGACACAGATGTATAGAACAGTCTTTTGGACTCTGGGAGAGGGCGACAGTAGGATGATTTGGGAGAATGGCATTGAAACATGTATAATATATGTGAAACGAATCGCCAGTCCAGGTTCGACGCATGATACAGGATGCTCAGGGCTGGTGCACTGGGATGACCCAGAGGGATGGTATGAGGAGGGAGGTGGGAGGGGGGTTCAGGATGGGGAACATGTGTACACCCGTGGCGGATGCATGTTGATGTATGGCAAAACCAATACAATATTGTAAAGTAATTAGCCTCCAATTAAAATAAATAAATTTATATTAAAAAAAAGAGAAAAAAAGGATGTGTGAATTATATCTCATAGAAGAAGGTAAAGCACAGTGCTCCCAGAATTCCTTATGTGGTGAGTCCATTTGTTTAACTGGTCAATTAATTAAGATTGATATTCAGAGCGATGACTTAATAAGAGTTTATATCTCTTTTACTTTACTGGTGTTAGTGTGGAGCCTAAAGGTATCAGTTAGAACTATCTACAGTGGAAAATTTTTTTACTTACGGAAGTATAACTTCAGTGTTGAGGGATGACTCGCTTCTTAATGATAAATGTTGACCATGTTAACCACCCGTATGGCTTACAGTTTAAACATCTGTGAACTAAATGCTAGAGGATAAGTAAACTAGGAGATCACAAGGGAAAGAGACCTGGAAGGCATGTGAGGCCACAAGTCAAGTCGTGAATCTGATTTGTAAGTTGATTTAAGATAGGGATATAGATTAATTTATACTTCAAGTTTCAGGCTGTGCTTTGCCCTTTTTTTTTTTTTTATAATTTTACCTTGGGCTTTTTTGTTGCTGTGTCCTCTGACCAGATGCACAGTGTCATAATAACTGTCTGTGGTGGTTTTATTCATTTATATTACCAAAGGATTGTTCTCTACTGCTCTTCGTGGCTGTGTAACTTCTTGCCTGGCATGGCCCTGGTTTGTTCTGCTTGTCATGGCACAATCTTTAATAGTACCCTCGTTTACTCTCAAGATGTTCCAGTTTGGAGGATAAACCATATGATCATCCTACTAACAGGAGCTGATGAGGAAGCTGGCTAACTCCCTTCAATTAAGCAGAATAGAGAGAAAAATCTCAAGCAGGAGACTTCTGTGGTACCCTGTATTGAGCTCATAACAGTGTTATTTTTGGAGTGTTCCAGGCTGTTTCTGAGCTTCAACAGAGGGGAATTTCAGAGAACAACTTTGGTTATAAACCTGTGCTAGTTTCAACAAATTGTTTCAAACCCTCTGCTATTCTGTGGATCAATTCATAACGAATTTAAAAAAGCGTCTCATCATTCATAAGAATGATTCAGCTCTGTTTCATTTCCTTTTGGAATTGCAAAGTTCAGAAGTTTTTCCCAGTGGAATTCTGACAGGTTTGTACTGTGTGAAATTTGGGGATTTCAGATTACAGATTTTAGAAACTAGTCTTGGAGCTCTTGACACTCTTAGGTTTCAGACCTGCTCATCTTTGTTCCTTGGGAGACTGTGTAATGACATCCTGTGATGTGCCTAAACACACTGGAGCGGGTATCCACAGGGAACTGGTTCCAGGACCTTTGCAGGTACCAAAACCCTGTGGGAAATGGCAGGTTTTTTGCATCAAGCCTACACACATCTTCCAGTGTACTTTAAATCATCTCTTTAGATTGCTAGAGACTTCCCAGGTGGCGCAGTGCTAAAGAGACTACCTGCTAATGCAGGAGACACAAGAGGCTTGGGTTTGATCCCTGGGTTGGGAAGATCCCCTGGAGTAGGAAATGGCAACCCCCTCCAGTCTTCTTGCCTGAGAAATTCCATGGACAAAGAAGCCTGGTGTGCCACCGTCCACGAGGTCTCAAAAGAGTCGGACACTACTGAGCGCACACACAGCCCAGCACAATACCTGATACAGTGTAAATACTACGTAAGCAGTTGTCAGTAGGGTGTAAATATTATACTGAATGTAAATAGTTACCACCTTGTGGCAAATTCAAGTGTGTTTTTGGTAAATTTTCTGGATTTTTTTTCAAATTTTTTCGATTTGGGGTTAGTTGAATCTTCGGATTTGGAACCTGTGAATACAGAGAGAAGACAGAGTGGAATCTTAAAAATTTAAGAAATTTTAGAACTTTGCCCAAAACCAAAAATAATTGTAAGGACACTGCTCAATTCCAGATGGTTCTTTTGACAACACTATTCAGTTAGTTATTTTATCATGTGCTTTAGGCAGTAACTTGGCCAGGTGTTGAGTTTGAAAGAATGGCTTCTGGCCTTCACCGTTGAGAACTGGGAGAACTGTTTCTTCATTGGAGCAGTTCACTGGGAGAAGGCATTTGAGAGTCCCTCCAGGGCTAGGATCTTGGTCCCTCCACTTCCAGCTGTAAGGGTTAGATAGCCCCTCACTTGGCTCTTCCTGTGACCTTGGGGAAGTCACTTGAAAACTCTTTGCTTTCCCTTTCTGGGAAGATACTGCAGCCTACTCTTGAACTGAGCTGTAGATTAAAGAGATAAAATGTTAGAGCCTTAGGCCGAAAGGTCCTGGAGGGGTTGTTATCTGAGTCATCCCCAAACTCCCCACCCAAATCGGGGCTTTGTGGAGGAGGAGCCATACTGCTGAGTTCACTCCACAACTCAGTTGTTCTCACTCTTTGAGTTATGCTAATTCCCAGGCCACCCTGGGAGAATTTGGATAAGAAAGGAAGGCTGACAGGCCAGGTTCTGTCTTGAGCCCATTCTTCAACATTACCTTATTTAAACCTGAGAGCTTTATTTGTGGTTGAAGAAAGTGAATCTCAGGGAGGTAACTTGCCCAAGGTCACACAGCCAGATGAACAGGGCCAAAATTTGATGTCAGTTCCTAGATCCCACGGACTCCACAGCTTTCAGGCTAACAAAAGACTGCATATTAAGCACTTGTGGCATTTGTTAAGATAGATTGTGACACTGAAACAGAAGTAGACTTGCACTCTTCTGGTGTATTTGTGCAGAGTACTTAATGCTTTATTTTGTTTTGTGTTCTTGATGGCCCATTTAACCCATGTTTTCAAAACAAACATGTAAATGTTGGGTGTGACCCACTCCAGCCTTTACTCGGGGATCCCCCGGCTCCTCATGTTGAGAGCGGGCAAGATTCTCTTCTCCCTTTTAGTGTCAGTCTTCAAAGCCTGGGGGTGGGATGAGGGGAGAAGGGCGGAACCTCTCCCCTGGCTCCCTGGGCTTCTGTTGTTCAGTCTCTGTCGTGTCTGACTCTTTGTGGTCCCATGGTCTGCAGCAAACCAGGCTGTCCTTCACCATCTCCCTAAGCTTGCTCAGACTCGCGTCCATTGAATCAGTGATGCCATCCAAACATTTCATCCTCTGTCGACCCCTGCTTCAGCATCAGGCCTTCCAGTGAATATTCTGGGTTGATTTCCTTGTTGGGGACATGGAGGGAGAAGCAGGTCTGGTTTGGAGCTCTGGGCGTGGACCTGCCAGTTTATCTGGTTTTTCTTTGGAATGTGCTCTGCAGTTGAGCTGCAGAAGCTGGCCTGCAGGCAGAGATGGTTAGCCCCCTCTACCACCCTGGAAGCCTGGATGTGGAAATACCCTCATGCTAGGGGTAGAGTTGCTAGGTAGATGACCTTGACTTGACCCCTTGATAGTGGGATTGCTTGGGAACATGGGAGATACAGGTGAATCTCTCCCCTCCCCACCCAGGTGACCAGCTGGAAACTATGTCTTAGCCTGTGGAATGTGATGGACAGTGGCAGGGGCAGAAGGGCAAAGAGAGTTAACCGCTCTGTTCAGTTGTTGTTGTTCAGTCACTAAGTTGGGCCCGACTCATTGCAACCCCATGAGCTGCAGCATGCCAGGCTTCCCTGTCCTTCACTGCTTCCCAGAGTTTGCTCAAACTCACGTCTGTTGAGTCGGTGACGCCATCCAACCGTCTCATTGTCTGTTGTCCCCCTTCTCCTCTTGCGTTCAATCTTTCCCAGCATCAGGGTCTTTTTCTAATGAGTCGGCTCTTCCTATCAGGTGGCCAAAGTATTGGAGGTTCAGTTTCAGCATCAGTCCTTGCAGTTAATATTCTGGGTTGATTTCCTTTAGGATTGACTAGTTTGGATCTCCTTCCAGTCCATGGAGTCCAAGCAGTCCAAGCCCTTAATAAATCAGGTCTCTGAAATAGATAATAAGGACTTTGAAATGGGATTGCCAGTGGGGTTGCTACCCATCTTTGATATCTTGGTTGGCTTTTAGTCCAAGGTTATGGGATGGTTATGGGAAGGTTGATACTGTCTTACTTTTGTTCACCTAATTCTGGTGATTCTGAATTAGACTAAATTCTGGGCTAAAAGGGGTCGGGGCCACTGATGGCCAGGACTTGTGCTCCGGTCTTCCCCTCCTTCCCTGTACTGGTTTGCCCACTTCTTACAGCTGTCGTATACCCAGTGCCTTTTGGGTACTTCTGCTCTTGGCTATTTTGGTGTTTCCCTGACTTGGTGTAGATCTCACTAGCACTTTATATATTTTGCAACATAGCCTAAAAGCATGGCTTTGAAGTCAGACCCAGTCCCAGTTATGCTTATTGGCTATACGGTCTTGGGGAAGATGATTTAATCTCTCTGGGCCTCTGTCTCTTTATCTGAAAAATGAAAATATTAAGATAAAGTGAAGTATGACAGAGTATGACGAACAGCCCACAGTGGGCTTCTCCACGGGTCGTCCCAACCCATACTGATGTTTCCTGCTTCCTCTGCCCTCCAGTCCCTGGTCCAAGACCTGAGGGTTTTGTCCCATCCAGAACACCAGTCTGACAGGCGCTCATTTATTTGCTTTTCCATCTTCCTCCTCTGGGTTTAGTTTTAAGCTTTTTTCCAGCTTCTCTTCGAGCTGGATTTCCTGCTCTGTTTTTCTGTCTTCAGACAGTTTCCCTTTTGCTTTCATATTTTCACACACGCACACAGAGACACAAAACATGCTGTCCAGTTTTTTCACCCTTTCTCTTCTGCTGTTATCATTTTGAAATCTTAAAGAGACTGCCCCTTCAGTTTCCTAGGTTTCACCAAAAATGGTCAGCGGCAGAGCACCACTTCTTGATTTTGCTGTCTTCTTGCATTGAGAGCATTGGATCTCTTGGCTTAGAGAGTTACTGGCACTCTTAAGAGTTACTGTTTTGAAAAGGCTTAACTCATTCTGATTCTTACTACGTTTATGAATTTGTGGAATTACACACATTTCTTCCACTTACCTATTTGCTTTTGGGCAACCTCTTTATTCTTTTTGAACCCCAGTTTCTCACTTGTAAAATGGACATGCTAGTGCCTTTCTCATGGGTTATAGTGAGAGTTAGCTGAGGGTTTGCATGTTGCCTGGCAGAATGTACCATTAAAGTTATCTGCTGATTATAGTTATGGCTGTGATTACCATCACCTGGTGGCTAAGAATTAAGAGTGCCAAGTATCTCTTCCTTTCTCTTAATTTGAAGGAAAAAGACAGGAACAGTATCTTATTATTTTTATTATTTTAGACTTTCACAATTTTTATTGTGCAAACTTGAGTAGAGGACAGTGAACCACCCTGGACCATCATCGCTTAGCAACAGTTTTCAACCCCTGGCCATTCTTGTTTCTTTCAAATCCCAGCATCCTCTCCCACATATTATTTTGAAACAATCCCAAAATGTCAGACCATGTTATTTGTGAAGTTTTCAGTACATATTTTAAAAATTATGACTTTTAAAGAGAGACCAACTGTTGGTGTTTAAGAAACACCACTTCCTGGTGCTCTAGTAGCTGATACTCCACAGTCCCAATGCAGTGGGCCTGGGTTCGATTTCTCTTTAGGGAACTGGATCCCACATGCCACAGTGAAGACCCAGCATGGTCAAATAAATTAAAAGAAAAACAAAAACAAAACTGCAATATCATCACACTAACATTTTAATCCTGATTACTTAATATAAAATGTCTAGTGAGGCTGTAAATTTCCTGTTCGACTCATCAGTGTTTTCTCATAGTTGGTTTGTTTAAATCAGGGTCCAGACAGAATTGAAGGTTATCTTTAGTTGTTTTGTTTCTTAAAACTCTTTAAAGATTGTGTCTCTCTTTTTTCACTCTTTTCAGGTGATTTGTTAGAAAAGCCTTGTTTCTCTTGTAGAGTTTCTCTCATTCTGGAATATGCAGTTGCATTCTCTTGGTGGTGTTTATCCTGCTCCACTGTCCTCAGTCTCTCCTATAAATGGGAATTTAGACCTAGAAACTTGATCTGTTTCAGGTTCAAGGTTTTGGGGTTTTTTTTTTTGTTTTTTTATGACAGGAATATTTCATAACTAGTAATCTGCCAGGAGGCACATGATGTCCAGTTGTCTCTTTCTTTGTGAGGTTAGACACTGATTTATGACCTGTGCCTGTATCTGTTGTTTCACACCGGCTTCGTAAACTGATCATATTCCAGTTCTCTTGTTCCTACTTCATTTATTAGCCAAGATTCTCTCATGGAAATGTTCTGTCATCAGTTGTTTGGTTAATCTGGCATATGGTTGCACAGAAAAAGCAGGTATGTGGTTTTCTTTTTTTGTTTCTTTTAATATCCTTATGCAGTTGTAGATTTTAAATTATTGGATGCTTTGACTCCATTGTAGTTTCCTCTTGCATGCATGATGATATTGTTGGGGTCAGTTTACAGCCCCCTTGGACTGTAGCCCACCAGGCTCCTCTGTCCATGAGATTCTCCAGGCAGGAGTACTGGGGTGGGTTGCCATGCCCTCCTCCAGGGGATCTTCCTGATGCAGGGATTGAACCCATGTCTCCTGCATTGCAGGCAGATTCTTTACTGCTGAGCCACTGGGGAAGCCCAGTTTCCTCTTACTGATGTTCGCATTATAGAGTCTTTGGGCCAGGGGCGTATCTTTAGTTGGCTCCTGTGTCCTTTTGATGTGACCCTTACAGTTTTAGGTAGCAGCTTCCTTGCTGTCCTGTGTCTTCTTGTGTATTCTTGGATTTAGAGTGAACCAAATTCTGCAGAACTTTGATTCCTTTTGGTAGGAAATGCTATTTCAGAGCTACATCTTGGGTAGGGTCTCTATTACCCCCTAACCCCCTTCAGAAATGGATCCCACCTACTGTGTCAACTTTTTGATTCATGGTAAAATCTTTCTTTGCACATTTATCTCATGCTTGGCTCCTTTGGCTCTCATTCTACATTTCTGTGCTTGGGCTTGTCATCTTGTCCTTTTCTCCCTTAAGAAAAAGACCAAACTGAAAAATTCCCCCAGGCCAGTTCATGGTTTGACTCTCATGTTGAAGGCCAGAGCTCACATTAATTTAGGCTTCACAGAAGACTTTTAATCATTGCCTTCAGTCCTATCTCCCTGATGGTTTGTTCTGCACCTTGTTTAAATAACCAGAAGGTGAGAGATTCCTTGTCTTATTACCACTCTGAGCCATTCAGACTGCAGGCTATATTTTGATGATATTGTTGGGGTCGATTTTACATGCCTGTGTTTGAATAAATGCTTGTTGAATTAAGTTTTGTACTTTTCTTTTCTGAAATGTTTAAAATAGAATATATTTAATCTCTCACTCATTTAAAGAATTTATCACTAATACATTATTTTTATGAGCTAAAAAATTTTAAAGCTCTGTAATTTTAGGCAGATTTGTTTATTGGAGTCCTAGATGGAACACAGCTATTGTTGGAATAGCTGCCATTGTCGGAATACAGTAGTAAACCTTTAAGTCTAAAATGAGTGTTTTTTTGTTTCATGAGTCTCCTGTTAGACTTATTTTTAGTAATTTCTATCTTTCTATCTGGCATTTCTATGTTTTCATAATTCTATCTGTAATTCCATTACTAATTTAGTAATTTCTCTCTGGCATTTTGGAAATTGTTTGATGCCCAACGCTGTTGCAGCGCAGAACATGCGCTTTGGCTGGGAAAAAAGAAATCTCATTTTTAAATACATCTACAGTGCTCTCTTCAGAGGTTCCATTTAGGCCTGGAGTTTCAGCTTCAGTAATACTTTTTTTGTTGGTGGCAAAACAAAGCCGAATGCATTCACAGTGCAGCCAACACAACCTCACAGCAAAGTGACTAGCACTGAAATTATCATCATTCATGACATCCTAGGAAATTAACCAGCATCCTGTCCTGTGAAATTTTGGATACTCATTTAACATCTCGCCCCACCACAACCCCTTCCCACCTTCCCCCTCCTTCACCCCCCACCCACTCTCTGCCCCCCCGCCCTCCCCTTTTTTTAAAGCACCAAGCTTCATTTAATGGTTCATCTGTATTAAGTACAGTAGAGTAGGGGCTTATTCCCTTCCTCTTCCTCCAGGGGTACACAGAGAGGGCGAGGGGTCTTGTAATTCACAGGCAGGCCTCCGTGCCCTGAGGTTAAACTGGTTTCACAAAGGGAATTTTCTTTATGGTCCTGTGGCTTCCTAACACAGTGGAGGCTTCAGGAGGCAAGTGGTAAAAGCTACCAAAGAAAAAGCTGGACTGGAGCCACTGACGTCATGTCAGTAAATCTGCTGGAGGAGCCCAGCTGGGTAGTGCCTGCCAGGCAGCCCTTGCACTTTGGCCTTGCCTGGTCAACTGGTCTTACTGCTTCTTCCATCCCCGCACCCTCCCCTTCCCCCACAGCACTCCATCCCCCCACCCCCTCATCCCTTTCTCCCATTTTTGTTTTTTTTTCCCCCTCTTCCCTCTGTGTGACTGGGCAACTGGACTTGTGTTGAAACCTGAAATTGTTTGAAAGCCACCCCTGAAACTCATCCTGATCTTAATGCCCTTAGGGGAAGGACCGGGGCAGGGAAAACCCAAGGGCTGATGGGCCAGGAAGGCTTGAAAGCCTTTCCTTAAGTGGGACTTTTTTTTTTCAATTATTTATTTGCCTGCACCAGGTCTTAGTCGTGGCCTATGGAATCTTTAGTTGCAGCATGCGGGATCTAGTTTCCTGACCAGGGCTCATACCCGGGCCCCCTGCTTTAGGAGTGTGGAATCTTAGCCACTGGACCACTAGGGAAGTCCCTGTAGGGGAACTTCTTGATGATGAATGAATCTATAGGGACTTCATGGGGAGCAGTCAGAGGTACCAACTCCCGACAACTTTGAGAGCGGTTTGCTTTTCAGGGTGTGTGTGTGTGTGTGTGTGTGTCTAGTGGAGGAAAGAGAAGTCTGGTCAGAGGATGGGTGGAAATACTGAGTTGCAGTCTTCCTGTAATGGATGATTTAAGAGAATGAGTTCCACCATGAGCCCTTTATTACCTATTACTCACTGGTCAGCTAACCCTGAACTCTCCCTGGTTTGCAGTTGTAACAGTTAAATCTAGAACTACATGCTGCTTTCCGACTTTGGTTTTTTCGAGTCACCGCTCCAGATGCGCCTAAATTAAAATATTGCCGTGCTAAATCTATTTTTACATCTAGGAGAATGACATCTAAAAATAAACCTTATCCCACCTGTTTTTCACTTTTGGGAAGTTTGGCTTCCCAAGACTTGTGCTACCAAGTCACAGCCCACAGATCAGGCTTTTGATCACAGCTTCCAATATGAAGTCCACATTCTGCTTTTCCTGCTGTGGGTGTGATATTTTCATTGTTTCATTAGCCATTGTCCTCCTGTTTATTTTGCTATGAATATATTCATTTGTAAATAAGGGTGAAGCATGGGTTCAGAGTGGTTTTGAAGTTCCTGAGTCTTAGGGTCAGAAACATATTAAAAGTAGTATCTTATCCATGAATCATTAGATGAGTCAGTTCCTGAAACCACTACAAGCCTCATAGTTCTTGGCTACAAGCAAAAGCAGGAAATCCAGGCTTCAATAACTTCCTTTCCCAGTCCTGGCTATAGTCGAGTTGGTGGTTAGGTTCTGCTGCCTGCCTTTATAAAGCGGTAGGAAGATATATGTCTGAGGAACAAAGACACTCGAGTCAATTTACTGAAAGTGTTTATTATTTGTGGTCTTGCTGTGAATGTCAGGCTGCATTGGCATACCCTGCCCTGCACAGCTCAGGCCAGGCAAGGCGGCTGGCTGGTCCAACAAGATGCCCCCACAAATGCACGGGGAATGTTTCAGGGAGCTTTAGTTAGGGTCCAGTGAGTCCTCAGACCTGAGGGCATGCAAGCAGACGTTAGGGGCAGAAAGCTCTGGAGTCCATATGTATAGCTGAGTATCCACTGCCTTTGTTTTGTTTGCCTTATCGGGAGACAGAACAGAGAGGAAGGGAGGGGAGAACACGCGAGTGCCAGCCCGCCCAGCTCTAGCCCGGCTCTTGATCTTGCTTGCAGTTTACTTCCTTATGTACGGGGTTTTTTTTTTTTTTCTTTTAATTCCTTTTACAGTGTTTCAGGCCAGTCTTACTGACTTCAAAATCAATTTGATAACTCTTTTATTAAGTAGTGTAAAAAGTACGGGAGAAATGTGAAATGCTGCCTCCCAAAGTCGTGGGTCTCTGTGCTCTGTGTTCTGTGTTTATTTATTCTCTTATGAGCAGCTTCCCCTCCTCTGCCTTGTCAAGTGGGCACAGACTCTGGTGTCTCTCTGTGCTTTTATGCTTTGCTTGTGAGTTTATGGACTTTTCCCGTCTTAAAAAAAAAAATCAAAGTGAGTGTGATGCATTTTCATTTATCAACGCTAATGTTCTTCCCCGATGTTAATTGGTGTTGCCTAGCTGGGGGGATTTGAGAAAGTGGGACTGAAACTAGACTTTTTTCTGCCAGTTTTACATGGAATCATTGGAAGCTCTGATAGGAGTCTAAAAATAGAGTGGATAGACAAATCTTATGAAAAAGATGAGGAAAGAGAAAAAAAAATGAAACCGTGAGCAGTCACTTTTTGGTGCCATCTTTTAACTTGAGCTTGTTTCCAATTCATAGCTGGCAATAGCTCAAAAAGGTCAAACTCTATTTCAGCCTTTATAAAGGCTAAAGTAAAAGGAAATGCAAAAGTTTGCCTGCCTTCTTAATGAAGCCTCGCTGATTCAGAGCACAGCCAGGCTGGTGGGTGCCACTTTGTTCTTACTTGTCATTTGTATTTTGTGTTTGGGTAATTCTCTCTTCAACTTCAGTCTGAGTTAAGAGGTTCTGATGAGCTTTTGAGCAAGTTGGACTCGTTTTGATTTCAGAGGTTAGACTGAAAGTCATAATATCTGACTTTGGTTTTCCAAATTTCAGGCTTGTCCAAAAAAACCCCCTTAGTCCTAGGTGAGTCTGTTAGGAAACCACTGGAAATATATTTCTCTTATTAATGTGTGAAGAGTAACTGTCTAAACTTGGAAGAGATTTTTTCCTTATGTTGTGAGAAATACAAATCCAATTATTTTTATTTGTCCTACATTGATCTGAGAGTTAACTTCTTTTTAATGTAGCTTTCAGGATGGGAGCGCAGACTGAAGCTTGAATTGCTTACCGTCTCTGGACCAAGTTGTTCAGGGCCAGGGATTGATTCATTAATTAAAATCAATGTAAATGGATTTGTAAGCCTCCTGTAACAGATTATCTTATTAGCAACCACACAGAGCAGCCCATGATCTGGGAGGAATGTGTTTGTTGCCCTAGGTGCGATAGACCCCCCACTGATGGACTCTTTGGGTCTACTTTATGAGAAACCCAGAGGCTTTTGTAAGGAAAGAGCCTTGCTTAACCTTTACAGTGAACAAATTCTTCCTGTGAAAAATGATTTTTAGTATGCCTGCCCCAGAAGGCTTTAGTTCCGTGTGTGTGTTTCTCTACCATGACTGCTTCTCTCCCCCACCTTTGCAGTCATGATTCAAGGACACTTCCGTGTATTGGCCAGGTTCGGCCCGTTTCCAGGCAAGATTCCCGCCAAAAACCCTCCTCTAAAGAGAAAAGGAGAAACCAGAAATAAATTCCTTTTTGATAACAACAAAGTGCTTTCTTTCCTCCGACTCAAGCGACCAACAGGCAAAGTACAAAGAAGACATTTATCTGTTATTTGAGGATCTGGCTTTACAGCTGTGCTTCCTTGGAGTGATGATAAGACAAGATGGTACCTTTGGAGAACCTTATGGTTTTAACAAAAGTCAAAGTTCATGAAGCCGTTGTCATTTCTATTGTTTTTTGTAATTGCGCTGGACAGGTAGATATCCTCTATCCTTAGAGCAGCTCTCCCACCTCTTCTCTGCTGTCTGGATCAAAGGGGGATGTCTTACCCAAGCTGAGTTGAATTCTGTCTCCTGAATATTTTGGGATTGAGACAACAATCCTAGTTGGTCTTTGACGCTCACCCTACAATTCTGGGAAAAGTTAACAGAGGAGTCGCTGTGTGACCCATGGGTATACAGAAGCATGGAATGAAAACTGCTCTGCAGAGAGGAAAGAACAAAGTGGTTCTACAGAGGAGGAGATGAGAGATCTTGGGAATAGTCTCATTTCCGGATGGTTTTCCATTTCCTGGTTTCCATTTCCCATGAGGGCTGGCTGCAGTTCCTGATTCGGGGTCATTTGATAGACCCCTTGTCCTTATAATGAACCCAGGTTCCCCTACTCTTATGTGTTTCTTTTTTTTTTTTTTCCTTAGGTTAGTGGGAGTGGGTTTCTGTTAATTGAAACCAAATGGCCGACTAGTTTGCTGGGAAACAAGTCCTGTGTAGTGCTCTGGAGAGGCCCTCCTCAAGAGTGATAGCGCGTGGCTTCTGCTTGGTCTGCAAGGCAGGGCTGCTGCCCTGGACCCAGTTTTCTAGTTTGGATTCTGTTTTGAGGGAACTAACTAGGTCAAAACAATAAGGGTTACCCTCCAGGGAACCTGTGTTTTAGACTGGAACATTTCAAGGCCTTATGTAGGCCTTTCTGCTGGCTGGTTTGCCACTCAGATTTAGGTAATGCAGCAGCTTGATTGAAATGTGGCAGGTAAGGAATTTTCCCAGTCATACCCCGGGGCACTGAGGAGTTCTGGGTGGTTGAGCACCTGGAAAGAGGCAGGCCAGGTGTGTCATTAGACCTGGGTGCCCTGCCTGGTGGTGCCACCCCTTCCTTCCTCCCCTCCCATTGCTGATCAATGTGGAAAGCATGCGCTCGGTGCCCTTTGGCAGATGCTTGGCGATGATAAATCCAGTGTGTATATTGTGCACGTGTGTCAAGCTCCCTCTGTCAGAGAACTTTCCAGGTTCAATGGATTTTATTAGCAAGTGGATCAAATAGCACACGCCTCTCTTCAGACCAATAAGATGTGTGTGTGCCCCTGGGGGTGGTGTAGAGACCGAAGGCCTGCTTTACCGGCTCTTCCCCAGGCTGGGGGGCTGTGGGGGTGGCAGTGTAAATGGGCAGGAAGAAGGCTCAGGTGAGACTTCACTTTCAGAAATAACAAAGGAGAAGTTGTTGAAGGGGAGAGGATTTGTTTTGGAAAACCCTTACCAGGTGGATTAGGAGACATGTAATATTTGTTGGCATCTTTTTCAAATTTGAAGCCATTTTTCGTTCAGGTTTGATACGACATGTTCTACCTGTGGGTCTTTTTTGTTTTTTCTTTTATTTAACTGAGAAAGTTTGGAGACTTCTTCCTTTTTTTTTTTGATGTGTAGTTGATGTATAATATATAAGTTACAGGTATATAAGAGTGATTCACAATTTTTAAAGGTTATATGTCATTTATAGTTATTATAAAATATTGGCTATATTCTCTGTATTGTGCTATATATCCTTGTAGCTTATTTTATACATGATATTGATGGTTTGTTCCTCTTAATCCTCTTCTCCTATATTGCCACTACCCCTTGCCTCTTTCTGCCGGTAACCACTAATTTGTTGTCTATATCAGTGAGTCTGTTTCTTTTCTGTTATATTTACTAGTTTGTCGTATTTTTTAGATTCCACATATAAATGAGATCATACAGTATTTGTCTGTTTCTGTCTGACTTACTTCACTCCAGGTCCATTCATGTTGTTGCAAATGGCAAAGTTTTATTCTCTTTATGGTTGTGTAGTGTTCCACTGTGGGCTTCCCTGTAGCTCAGCGGTAAAGAACCCACCTGCCAATGCAGGAGAAGCAGGTTTGATCCCTGGGTCAGGAAGATCCCCTGGAAAAGGAATTGGCTACCCATTCCAGTATTCTTACCTGGAAAGTCCCATGGACAGAGGAGCCTGGTAGGCTGCAGTTCATGGGGTCATGAAGAGTTGGACACGGCTGAGCAACTTCACTTTCACTTTTCACTTTCATGCATTGGAGAAGGAAATGGCAACCCACTCCAGTGTTCTTGCCTGGAGAATCCCAGGGACGGCGGAGCCTGGTGCGCTGCCATGGGGTTGCACAGAGTTGGACACGACAGAAGCGATTTAGTAGCAGCAGCAGCCGCCGCAGCAGCAGTATTCCATTGTGGGCTTCCCTGTAGCTCAGCAGTAAAGAACCCACCTGCCAATGTAGAAGAAGCAGCTTTGATCCCTGGGTCAGGAAGATCCCCTGGAAAAGGAATTGGCTACCCTCTTCAGTATTCTTGCTGGGGAAATCCCATGGACAGAGGAGTCTAACGGGCTACTGTCCATGGGGTTGCAGAGTTGGACATGACTTAGCGAGTAAATAACAACTGCCATAACAGTATTCCATTGTATGTGTGTACACACACACACACACACCATCTTCTTTAACCATTCATCTTTTGGACACTTAGGTTGCTTCCATATCTTGCCAATTGTAAATAATGCTGCTATGAACATTGGGGTAAGTTTATCTTTTTCAATTAGTTTTTTTTCAGATGTATGCCCAGGAGTGGAATTGCTGGGGTGACAGAGGATGAGATGGTTGGATGGCATTACTGATTCAATAGACATGAGTTTGAGCAAACTCTGGGAGACAGTGAAGAACAGGAAAGCCTGGCGTGCTACAGTTCATGGGGGTCGCAAAGACTCAGACATGACTTAGCGACTGAACAACAATGGTAGTTCTGTTGTTCTGTTTTCAGTTTTCATGTTCTACAAGTTTTGTTCATAGTGTTTAGTTTGTATATTTAGAAAGTGGAAACCTGGAGAATGTTTTTTCTTTTTTTTTTCTTCTATAAATTGAGAAGAGGTGGGAAAGGGGGACAACGTAGATATTTATTGGGACATGGACATGAGGGGTTCAGACCGAGACACGTATGTTCCCTATGTCACATACCTAATAAAAAGCATCTAAATTTTACATGATACTTTACAGTTCAAACAGTTCTTTCAATAGCATAACTTACTTAAACCCTTATAACCACTTGGTTTGTGTAAGTGAGGAAATGCAGTCTGAGAGATCAGGAGGCTAACCTAGACTCACACAGCCAGTAAGTGGTTAAACAGTGACTGGGTGAGCTGTCACCAGGATGCCGCTTAATGCTTGTGGGCCTCCTCTGCTGTGTTCCCTCATCTTTGTCAGCCTCTATTGTAACAGGAGAATATGTGAGGATAAGGCTGCAGTGAGGTGATGTGAGCACGGGGTTGAGGGGGCTAAGAGTGGGAAAGCAGTGGTTTTAAACTACAAGTTCAGACAGGTCTCTGCAGTATTCAGAGCTCAGAAAGAGCAGGAAAGGAAAGGACTCACAGTCTTGTCCACTGGACTTCAAACTAGGCTGAATGCCTGTGTCACCTCAGGACTTAGGAAAAAAACGACTCCATTTTTTTTTTTTTCCTTTTTTAAATGCGTAAGACATTTCCCCAGTAATTTCAGAGACAGCCTTTTGCATGCAAATGGAAAACCTAGAAACCATAAAGGAAAAGTTGATAAATCTGATGTAAAATTAATTTCTGCATGGAAAGTTATGTAACAGGAAATGACAAACTGGGAATGAATGTATGCAATTCCCCCCATATAATGTTCTGGTCACATTCCACCAGTTTGGGTATAGCAGTGTCTCCGTTTTAGATCATTTTGGTTAGTTTTTTTTTCAACAAGGGAAAATAAAATATTGTTGCAGAGAACTTTGGACTTATATTCTGAAATCCCTTACTGAAATTCACATCACCTGTTTATTAAACCCTTTCATTTTGGATACAAATACCCAACTTGTGGGCTTACCAACGGTAAAGAATCCACCTGCCAAAGCAGGAGACGCAAGAGACATGGGTTTGCTCCCTGGGCCAGGAAGATCTCCTGGAGCAGGCAGTGGCAACCCACTTCAGTATTCTTGCCTGGAAAATTCCAAGGACAGAGGAGCCTGGAGGGCTACGACTGAGTGAGCATGCATGCACACAACTTGTGAGCACCTTGTGGACAGGATTAGAATCCTCCTTCATTTTTGTAACTCTTAACATCTAGTTGCTTGATGAAAGCTCGAGTAGTGAGAGAAAAACCAAACTCTACCATGTATTTTAAAATTGTTAGAAACGTGACATTTTATGTGTAGAGTGCAGTGGGAATCAGTTTTGCATATGTTTTAGTTTCTGCTGGCTTTCTTAAAAGCCACACTGATCTTAAAAAACTTTCCCTTCTATGATGGAAGAATTTCTAGAAATTGTATTTCTTGACTCACATTTACTTTCCCCTCACTCTGAAATGAGAAGTGTGGGATATTTGGATGGCGTTGGTCAGTCATTTTAAACACTGCTGCTTTGGCTCTCTAGTTTGTGATTTCAGGTCTATATTTGGAATAAATTGAAACTCCAGTGCTCTTGGAGGCCTTTAACACATTTGCTGCCAAGGGGCTTGGTTTTGTAGATTTTATTTAGTTCAGTTGATTGTTTTCAAAATAATTTTTCTTGAAGAAACAATCACAGTATCTCCACTGGTTGATTCTGTGGTCATCTCCTTGAGCTCCATTCGAGATGATTTGAGAAAAAGCAAGTCTGTCTCTTAACACATCTTTGCTATATAATCCACCTTTTGAGCAACAAACCATGGCGCTTCCCCATGATGACCCTGTTGTCCACCCCTTTTGAATTTGTGTTTGCTTCTTCATGTGGACAGTGTACACTGTTTGAAGAGTGTGTGTAAACCCATTGTGTTTTCTTTAATAAAACTGCGTTTATCCTTGTGTAGACAGATTGTGTTCTCTGAGTCTAAATTCTTAGAGAACACTGGGAGCTGTTTACTTAGATCTTTTTTCTTTCTTTAAATAAAGCGCTTCCTCTAGTTTATCAACTTTAAAACTGTTAAAAGTCAGCTGGAAAAGTTGGTTGCAGGGAAAAGGCCTTATTCTGAAGTGGTTTGAATTCAGTAACTGTATTTTGGAGGGAAGGCCTTTTATGTCCCCATAAGCCATGTCAGACAAAACAAAACTATAAAATAAGATACAGGCTAAGGTCATAAACCTAAATTAGACCCTTTTTTTTGATCTGGTAAGTCAGGTTTTGAGGAAAGAGGGAGGCTTGAATCCATGTGGTGTTGCTCTGTTAAAACACTTCACTGAGTTAGGGGCACAGTTGAGTAATTGGAGCAGATTGTGGATTCTCATTGTCTTTGGGCTTCAAAAAATGGGGAGAAATTTCAATTCACTTTATGCCAGGGTCTGTGTTGGGTGGTGGGTATCCAGAGAAGGAGGAGGACCATAGACTAGTTAAAGGAACTTTGAGGAACTCCAGAGTAGAGGGAGGGAGAGAGTTGTGTTAAGGGGGACTATTCCAGTCTTCTGTGATGAATGGTGTGATGGGGAGGCGTGGGATCTGCTGGAGAAGAGACATGGGGCTGGGGCTTCTGAGTTCCTTCCAAAGGTACAATAAAGAGAACTTACATAGCGAATGTGAGCTGCTGATCTCTATGGCTTCCTGGACTATGTGGACTACCCTTAACATGAAAAAGATGAGTTTCTGTAAGAAATCCTATCCAACAAGTGACAAGATAATGCAGGAAATATAAACAAACACTTGGCTATAATGGAAGACCAACTTGCTGGAGGGCTGCCTGCTGCAACCTTGGGGGCTGGTCTTCTTGTCCTCATCTCTGGCTGACTCCAGAACTCTTCTTTTGATCTGCTTCAGATCAGATCAGATCAGTCGCTCAGTCGTGTCCGACTCTTTGCGACCCCATGAATCGCAGCACGCCAGGCCTCCCTGTCCATCACCAACTCCCGGAGTTCACTCAGACTCACGTCCATCGAGTCAGTGATGCCATCCAGCCATCTCATGCTCTGTCATCCCCTTCTCCTCCTGCTCCCAATCCCTCCCAGCATCAGAGTCTTTTCCAGTGAGTCAACTCTTCGGATGAAGTAGCCAAAGTACTGGAGTTTCAGCTTTAGCATCATTCCTTCCAAAGAAATCCCAGGGCTGATCTCCTTCAGAATGGACTGGTTGGATCTCCTTGCAGTCCAAGGGACTCTCAAGAGTCTTCTCCAACACCACAGTTCAAAAGCATCAATTCTTGGGCGCTCAGCCTTCTTCACAGTCCAACTCTCACATCCATACATGACCATGGGAAAAACCATAGCCTTGACTAGACGAACCTTTGTTGGCAAAGTAATGTCTCTGCTTTTGAACATGCTATCTAGGTTGGTCATAACTTTCCTTCCAAGGAGTAAGCGTCTTTTAATTTTGTGGCTGCAGTCACCATCTGCTTACAGGCTTTATAATCAGAGAGCTGGAGGAGATAGAGCCACCTGGTTTTTCCATGGGTTTCTTTTATCCCCAGGGCACCCCAGAATGGTGAATTCTGCTGTCAGCACTGGGGCCTGTCCCATGAACCAAACCCTGGGCGGGGTGTCTGGGAGGCAGGCAGTTCCAGATGTCACTGGTGCCAGCTTGCAGCTGTGCAGGGCAAGGATGTTGGAATTGATCCTCAGTCTTAGTCTGGGAACGTCATGGACAAGGTTCAGCAGAGTATCTCTTTTTCTTTGGGCTCCTTCCCTAGCCTGGTCCCTCATCACAACTCCCATCTGTACAGTTCGGTGGCCAAGTCCCCTGTAGTTTTTACTCCTCATAATGATGCTGAGTGTAGAAAGGGTAAGGAATGTTGACTCCGTCTTAGAGATGGAAGATTTGAGGCTCAGAGAAGTGCAAGGGTATGTAAGGATCAGAGTCCAGCACAGTGTAGTCCTCTGAGTCTTTGCCAAGTGCTTTTATGGCTGAGCAGCCCCTCCAGCAGCACTTCTTTTCTCCCAGGCTGCAAGCCTTTCCTCCCGCTCCGAGTTCTCTTCTGTCTCAGACCGGTTACTTCCTTTCCATCCCCCTTAAAGCTGCTCCCATCCTCTCTTGTCTGGATTACTCTAGTCATCTCAGAGATGGTCTCCCAACTTCTGGGTGTCTCATGTGGTCACCGTCATTATCCAGTGATAACTTCTGTAGAAGTTTTTATTGGGGAACATTATTCTTACTGCTTTGTAAATTCATTTAGTGTCATAATTCTCTGAATTAGATAGTATTGTCATCCCCATCTAATAGATGAGGAAGTAAGTAGAGGCACACAGAAATTAAAAACCTTGTCCAGAGTTACACACCCAGTAGGTGTCAGGGTTGGCTGGCCCCAGTGGCCCTTAGCCACTATGGCTGATCCTGGATTCTTGTTGCTCAGAAGCTTCCTCTTCCCTGTGTCGCTCATCACTCAGTCCAGAATCTCATTCTCCTGGGCCTGGTAGATGAGGCCCCCGCCGTGTGATTTCAGTATATCTTTCTAGCCTGGTGTCCTGCAGTGTGTCCTTCCAACAAATTGGATTTTCCTCATATCCCATAGGGGCTTCCCTGGTGACTCAGATGGTAGAGAATCTGCCTGCAATGCAGGAGACCCAGGTTCGAGGCCTGGGTCAGGAAGATCCCCTGGAGAAGGGAGTGGCAACTCACTCCAATATTCTCGCCTGGGGAATTCCATGGACAGAGGAGCCTGGCGGGCTACAGTTCATGGGGTTACAAAGAGACAGACAGGACTGAGCGACTAACACTTTCACTTTCATATCCCATACAGGCTTTAGTCATGCCGTCCCTCTACCAGAAAAGCTTCCCTTGGCAGAGAAGCCTTTGCCACCCATGCTTTTTGTGACATTGTGCTCACTGGAATTTCCATGCCCAGTCCAGAGGGCATCGCCTGGCACCCTGATTTGTAGGGCTCAAAGAAAGAGGAGCACCTTCTCCATCTGTCTTGTCTGTAAACCTCCTCCATTTCTCTGCGGATACTTCCTTCAGGAAGTCTCTTCCTTCTTTACCAGAAGAAACCTTTACTTCCTTTCGCCCATCAATGCTTTAATACCACTTTCCCCATCCAGCATGTTTTACTGGCTTTTATAGGTGACCTTCCTCATGATCTATATGCTCTTTCAGGGTTCAGGATGTGGCTTGCACAGCTTTATGATCTCCATGGTAGTTTGCATAAAATAGACATTCAGAATGTATCTGCAGAGTGAGTGAATTCCGGGCCCCTGGGATTCAGTTACTGCATCCCTTGGAGAGCTGGGTGAGCAGTGTCCAGTGCGGTTTACCTGCAAGAGCAGCTGTGTATTGCATGGGCTCTGGGTTCTGCTCTTTATTGAATTTCTTCCCTCTTACAGCCAAGATCCTTCCCCTTTATTTCAAACCCAGTATAATGCAAATTTGTACAGCCATCTTATAAGCAAATTGGCTAAAACCCCAGGTATCCTGGAAGTCCAGTGACCTCGGACGTGCTTTTTAAAAACTGCATGGGTTTTAGTGCATGGAAAGAGTTATGTTAGAGGAACTCGACTCCTGCCAAGTTAGAGACATGTATTATATTTATCTTCTATTCTGGCTGAGTCGGCATTGTGGTTGGTTTGTTTGGGGAGCTCCCCTCCATGTACCTAGACCAGAGGAAGATGATGTATGTATTGGCCAAGCCTCCCGCTAAGCACAGGGAGGGTGCAGTGTGACCACTTGGTTTGGTATGCGGAATTTGCTGGAGGAGCAGCTCTTTGCACTTCACAGATGATTGAGGTGTCTGAGACCAGACGACCCAAATCGTACTAATCCTGCTGATGAGAAAGTCTTGCTGCTCCCTTGCAGCCTCCTGGCCAGCCACTCCCACCCACTGTTCCTCGGTTTCAGCCACACTCGACTGTCTCTTCTGGCTGCATGCCTTCACTTCCTCCTGCATCTACTGGGATATGTTCTTGCTGTCGTTCAGCCGGTGCTTCTCTCTAAAGAGAAGAATATGCAGCATTTCACAGAAGCCTTCTCGACTCCTGCAGGTTAATACAACTAAGGCTTCTTTCCCTTCTCTAGTTCCCCATCGCCTCCCCTACTTTGCCTTAGCATTGATTGCATTGCCCTCTATATCTTGGACCTACTCCATTCTCTCCCTCTGAGTCCCTTGAGGGCAGGAACTGAATCTTATCTGTGTATCCTGCCTGGTACACAGAAGCTCAGAGCGTGCTTGCACAAATCAAAGTATTTGGATGTTATAGCCATAGTTAGCATTTGCCAACTGCTCTACCTGTTTGGTTAACAGAGGTGAGTTCTGGTGGTTGATAGTCACTCATTTTGGGTGTCTTCAGGTTACTTTTAAGGGTATGGAGGAATGCTCCAAAATAAAATATAATTAAGTGTATGTTAATGAAAACATACCCACGCATATGGCTTGTGAAGTAGACCTCCAGTGGATGTCTGTGCGATGACTGAGTTAACGCACAAGTGAGTGGATGAATGGAATGAGCCTCTGTCCTCTGGAAATGGGGAAAGGGTGGGAAGGGAGAAAGGGGCTGCAGTCTTCACTGCTCTCGAAGCTGCACACGTTGCTCAGCTTGAAGGCTGAGGCAAGAGCTGAGCTGACAGAAACTCCCCCAGAACCCACATTTCTTCTTTCTCATCATTTCTGTTTTTGAGAACCAGCAGCTCTTGAGTATCACCTCGCATGTTCCTAGATCCCAAGGTTTTACCCTGTTCTTCAGAGTCCTAGAGTCCTACCACCAGATCTCAACATGGAACATGCACTGCAGCACCCGTCTTCACCTCACAGTCCTCCGTGACTGTGACTGATATCACTGTGGAGTGATGCATGTGGAGAAGGACCGAATGCTCCCCCTGGTTAGTGAAATACCGGGGCTGGGTGACTCATGCTCTTAGGATGCGCCCCAGTGGAAGTGTGAATGGTGGCGGTTGTCAACATTTTGCCTGCATCTGTATATGTTTATCTAGGCAAACATGAGAAAGACCAGTTTTTTTCCACACTTCTGACACACACACAAGTGAAGAAAATTTCATCTTCTATTGTGAGAACAATGGTAGCAAAAATTGCCAAAGGTTGGTTTGCATACAGCTGTTACCAAAAGTTGTGTGTTGTAAATATATACAAAATTCTACTTATTCAGTAGATAACATTTTAGAGTGATGCTGTACATGTAATATACAGTGTGGACCTTATTCTACGACATTGTCTTTTTATTTTTATTAGTTACTTGTAATGACATGGGTAATAATTCTTAGAAGTTTACTTCTTCATGCTGCAGTTTGTTGACCGCTCAGGGAAAGGTTGAGCTCCAGATAATTCAGATGAGGCAATAAATCACTTTTTTACATTTGTTGACGAAATCCATTACCTAAATCTCTCAAATATAATTTGGTACCCTCGCCTGTATCTTGCTGAAACTTTTACAATAAATTGAATGAGCTCCATTAGGCAATATGGGTTTGTGTTCTCACTGTGCGTATTTACAAAGGCTGGTATAGGGTGTCAGTGATGAAATCGAAACTTAGTTTGAACTTAGTGTGCGAAATGAAATAAATTTGACTCTTGAAATTTTGCATAAATATCTGTCAGAGCCTGGTACCAAGCATCTGGAGATTTTCAGAGCTGACCTCAGAGAACGTTGAATTATGTTCCAGGATACGTTTTAACAGTGCTTTCCTCCACAAATAAAAGCCTGAATTAGTCAGTGAAACCACTCTTCAGCTCCCTCCAAACTGAACATTTCCCAGTAAGACATGTAATCCAATTTGAAATAAAAATTTCCTGTTGTCCTAAGTTTAGGCTTCTGGTTTAATTGTATGGATTCCTGAAGCTGTAAGGAAAAGGTTAAATAGGTATCACTTGAATTATTTTTGAATCAGGATTTTGTATTCCTGATTTATATTCCTTTATATTTTCTATATTCTAGGAAAAATAAAAGGGAAATATATTAGATGCTTTATTTGGAATTAAACTTACAATCATGAGAGCAGCCTCACTGTGTTTATAATAAATAATTACTATAAGAAATTCAAATACCACTTTTTGCCTATGTTATATTTTGGGGAAGTATGTAAATTTTCCTTTGACAGAGGGTGATTCTGCTGTTAAAAACCATTACCATGACGGAGTTCCCTGGTGGTACTGTGGATAAGAATCTGCCTGCCAAAGCAGGGAACACGGGTTCGATCCCTAGCCCAGGAAGATTCCAACTTGCCACATAGCAACTAAGCCCATACACTACAACTGCTGAGTTTGTGCTCTGGAGCCTACGCTCCACAACGAGAGAAGCCACCACAATGAGAAGCTCTTGTACTGCTGCAAAGAGTAGCCCCTGCTTGCTGCAACTAAAGAAAGCCTGCACGCAGCAACAGTGACCCAGTGCGGCCGAAAACAAATAAATTAAAAATTAAACCAAACAAAACATCGCCATATTTTTAAAGCTGACAGTGGAGCTTCAGGGCAGCAGCCTGCTGTGCTGAATGAGAAACTTGTCATTGAACCCCTTTCCTCCTGGCTCCATCTAGGACCCTCAAGATCCTCTGGGGTGGCTGGACCAGATGTGACACTCTCCATGCACGTGCTCCTGCAGTTCCTGAACGCTCCAGGCTCCAGTGGGAGGGGCAGCCTGGCTGACCCCAGTGGAATCATGGTGGTCACAGCCGTGTCTCCTGACACTCCCCAGGACAGTCCTCTTTTCTCAGAGAAGAGCAGGTGTCAGCCCCATTTTATGCTGATGGGAAAGCTAAGCTGAGAAAGGGCCTATAAGATTGGCCCAAGGTTGTCCCTGGACCCCGACCCCAACACTCTTTTTCACCAGGTGATTCCACACTTGCAGATCTCCCTAGCTGTGCCCAGGAGGAGAGTTGTCATTTATAAAACCTGTTAGCTCCAAATTGTTGGCTAGTTGGAGATTTTTCAGAAAGCTTAAGAAAGGGAAAGCAATAACAACATTTGCAACACAACACTTTTTTTTTTTTTTTTTAGCAGTAACATGCCAGCAGAAGACTTGTTTACTTGCGGTACTGTCCTTGTGTGCCTGGATGTGCCTCTTGTTTTCTGTGGAGGAGACCAGTTGATGTGTTCTTTCGAAAACACTGGACCCGAGACCTTAGGGTCACCCTTCCACTCCTCCTCACACTTTTTCCTTTGGCGGCCAACCAGCTGCCTGCCTCTGTGTGTCAAAGATGAAATCCCTCCCCTCAAGGATGTGCTGGAGCTGTCTGCAAGCCATTTTAAGGCACACGTTCAGTGTAGTGATGACTCTTGAATGAATATTCTGTGCCCTAGAATATTTCTGTGATTCTTTGCTGTCAGCTTAAACAGAAGTCACTAGACAGAAGCATGTTTCCTAAGGATCACAGTTGTATCACGAACACCCACAGGAGAGTTCACCGCTCAGAGCAACAGGGCGATGAAGGCTGAAGAACCCCATTGTAATATACTTTTAGAATGTGCTTACTGTTGTGTTTGTCTCAGCTGTCAGCTTCTCTCCCTCTGGCAGGGGCCCCTTCTCTACTTTAGAGCCATAAGTGGTTCCCCTCCAGCTATGTATGCTGCGGGAAGCAGACATTAAGCAGGTTAGAATTGCAAATACATTAAGAACAAATTTCCCTGGTGACTCAGACAGTAAAGAATCTGCCTCTAATGCAGGAGACACAAGTTCAATCCCTGGGGTTGGGTAGATCCACTGGGGAAGGGAATGGCTACCCATTCCAGTATTCTGGCCTGGAGAGTTCCATGGACGCTCCTGGAGAGGAGCCTGGTAGGCTGCAGTCCATGGGGTTGCAAAGAGTTGAAGGGAACTAAACAATTAACACTTTCTAAGAACAAACAGAGCAGAGTAATCACCTTAGTGATGTAACTAATCTTGGGGAGGTCGCCTGTGAGTGAAGCATAACTGCTGTGGCAGTTCCCAGAATCCCTTAGAGAACAAGAATAATTGAAGGGGATATCCATTCAGTACATAAAGGATTGTACCTGCTAACCCCGACCTTCCACATCCTCCCGCCCCCAACCCCCTCCCCCGTGCAATCACAGGCCTGTTCTCTGTGTCTGTGACTGTGTTTCTGTCTCATAGGTAGGTCCGTTCGTGTCGTACTTTAGATTCCACACGTGAGTGTGAGGAATCCCTGAGAAATTCTGTGCATGCGTGTGTGCTCAGTTGTGTCGACTCTGCAGCCTCGTGGACTGTACGCCAGGCTCCTCTGTCCATGGGATTCTCTAGTAGGCAAGAATACTGGAGTGGGTTGCCATTTCCTACTTGAGGGGATCTTCCCGACCCAGGGATCAAACCCAGGTCTCTTGTGTCTCCTGTGTTAGCAGGCAGATTCTTTACTACTGGCACCACCTGATTCCACATGTAAGTGATGTCATAAGGTATTTGTCTTTCTCTTTCCAACTACTTCACTTTATGATCATCCCTAGTTGCATCCATGTTGCTGCAACTGGCATTGTTTCATTCTTTTTATGACTAATATTCCCTTGTATATGTGTACCACATCTTTATCCATTCATCTGTCAGTGGACATTTAAGTTGTTTCCAAGTCTTGGCTACTGTGAATAGTGCTGTATGAACACAGAGGTGGATGTATCTTTCTGGATTAGAGTTTTGTCTGAATATATGCCCAGAAGTGGGATTGCTGGTTGGTTGTTCAGTTGCTAAGTCATGTCCGACTCTTTGTGACCCCATGGACTGCAGCATACCAGGCTTCCCTGTCCTTCACTGGCTTCCAGAGTTTGCTCAAATTCATGTCCATTCAGCCAGTGATGCTATCTATCCATCTCATCCTCTCCCCCACTGCCCTTCTCCTTTGCCTTTAGTCTTTCCTAGCATCAGGGTCTTTTCCAGTGAGTCGGCTCTTCGCATCAGGTGGCTAAAGTATTGGAGCTTGATTGCTGTATCATATGGTAGTTCTGTTTCTACTCAAACTAGGACTTTAAAACATTCATTAATAAAGGAATAGTTGAATAAACTCCAGAAAAACCATGTAGTGAATATTATAAAGTTTTTTGAAAATGATGAGGTCATCTTGTACTAATATATTGTTATGGAAAGATGGCAAAGCACTTATGTGAGAAAGTTAGATTATGGATCAATATGTGTAGTGTGATCCTATTTTATTTTATTTTTTAACTTTACAATATTGTATTGGTTTTGCCATATATCAACATGAATCTGCCACAGGTATACATGTGTTCCCCATCCTGAACCCTCCTCCCTTCCCATATTTTATACATAAGTGTGTGTATGAAATGAGAGCATGTGTGCTAAGTCATTTCAGACATGTCCAACTCTTTGCAGCCCCGTGGACTGCAGCCCACCAGGCTCCTCTGTCCATGGGATTCTCCAGACAAAAATACTGGAGTGGGTTGCTACACCTTCCTCCAGGGGATCTTCCTGACCCAGGGACTGACCCATGTCACTTACATCTCTGGCATTGGCAGGCAGGTTCTTTACCACTAACACCCCCTGGGAAGCCTCCCCTTTTCCTTGTTGGTAAAGACTACAAACAGGCCTTTCACTCTCCTAGGTTTTACTGAGAATCATTGAAAGGAAACTGATGAAGCAAAGGTAACAGAGTAACAGAGGTAAAGTAGCAAAGATGAAAGAAGCAAGGTGACAAATGGACAACAGTAACAGTGAGGCAGGCTTGCGGTCCCTCAGAGGCTCTGCTCCTGCAAAACTGTTGTCCCTGAGCCTTGGTCCCCAACTCCTGGTCAGATTCCTGGACTCATCTGTCACTCCCCAGGGTTGAATGTGCCAACCTTCCTCTCTTCTCAGCTCCCCACTCCATGTCCTCCCAGTATCTTTTTCCATCAGGTCCCTCAGCCCAGGGTTAGGCATCCGCGTGTAATTAAGTGCCCTCGGCTAAATGTGGAATGTCCGTGTTCAGGTCCCCTGGGGAGTTTACATCTTTTGAGGGATACTCTCTGTAAAAGCCCTATACAGGGGCTGTCATCTTAAATTATTTCTTCATGGACTCACTCTCGTCCTCAAAATCTTCCACCTGCCCATCCATTTGTCCTTTCATCCCTTTCTCCTTGCTCCCTTGCTCCCTTGATTAAAGCTCCTCCTTGGAGGATCACTGGTCTAGCCCTCAGATATGAAAATGTCAAAGGCCTCTCAGGCCTTTCCAACCATCACTGGCCCTGCCCTCTTCTGTGAGCCCTGTTTACATTTCTGCACTCACCCAACTTTGGTTGATGCTCACGCATGACTCCTACCCCAGTTATCTACTGAGTGCCAGAGTGTGCCAGGCACTGTCCTAGGCACTAGGGCTATAGCTGTGAGTGAAACAGACATCTAAAGATCCCTGCCCGTATGGTGCTTGCCTTGGGATGGAGAATTGAGTGGTCCTCAAGTCACCGATTCTGGCTTCCGTTTGGGACCATATAGCTGAGTGTGGTTTCAGCACCTTCTTCTCCCACAGACTCCTTATTACTGTAAATGCCATGCCCTGGAGTCGTTCCTTCTCCAGAGACAGAGGTGTGACGATACCTTGCGACCTAGTGTAACCAGCAGAACAGGTGTGAGAGAGAAGCTGTTGTTTCTGTAATAGTTCAGAGGGGCTTCTTGAGAGATTGGAGAATGGAATCTAGCCTGGAGACAGGCTAGGGGAGAGGGCAGGTGTTGGGTTCAGTTGGTGGTTGAAAAGGGGAAGCAGGGGTAACTGCATCTGCTTTGACTGGGTGCTGGTCACATCTGTGGGACCTGGGTCCCCAGGTCACAGGTGTTCTGCTCCTGGGGAAGCTTGTTTCTGGAAGTAGCGGCAGACCAGCCCCATCCTTGGGAGCAAGTGGGGCTCCTGGAGGGTCTTCACCAGGAGGGGCTGGGGTCAAGGGGGTCACCTCCTCTGCTTGATATGGATTCTATGTTGGGTTGCCAGATAAAACACAGGATGTCCAGTTACATCTGAATATCAGAAACAATCAGTACTTCTTTAGTGATAAGTCTGTCTCATGATTTGAATTTCAGAGAAGCAATATTTGGGTCAGAGTTATAATACAAAATTATTCGTGTGTTTATCTGAAATTCAAATTTAACTGGGCATCCTGTATTTTATTTCTAAATCTGGCAACCCCAGCGCTAGGGGTTCCTGGCTCAACAGAGGTGGCGAGGAAGATGAGGAAAAGGAGGACGATAATAACCCTAAATCAGCTGTGGTTTTTTTTTTTTAATAAAAGCTTGACACGGGAATACTGTGCTCACTTCCTAGTTTACCTCAAACTGAGACTGTAATTTGCCTCCTTTCTACTAAGAAACATCACAAAGAGGTTGTAGCTTAGTGACTTGGGCTAGTTCTCAGCTCTGGTGAGAACTCCAGCTGGTTCTCTCTGCCCTGCCCTCATTTCTGTTGCATTGGAGCAGCAGGACAAGCAGAATCACTCGGCCCCTGTCCAGCCCCACTTACTCTCTGAGATAAAGGGGATGTCTGAGGGGGTGCAGTGGGGAGTGTGGCTAGAAATGCCCCAGGTTTTCCTGCTGTCCTTGGGCCACTCATTTCCTGCTGATGTCTCTTCCCCTTTCATTGGGTACCAGAGGTCCTTGATCCTGAATCCTTGAACTTGAACCATTGATCAAGTGGTCCGTTTGTGTTTTTCTCCTGGGCTCCTTTTAGGTTTTGTCTTTTTTCTAGCAGTGCTTTTATTTTAAGTCAGGGGTCAGCAAACTTTTTCTGTAAAAGGCTAGATAGTAAATATTTTTGACTTCGCAAGCCATGGGATCTCTGTCTGTGCTACTCAGCAATGCAATTGGAGCCGGAAAGCAGCCAGAGATGAAATGCAAACCAATGGGTGTGGCTGTTTCCCAATAAAATTTTGTTTATAGATGCAGAAATGTGAATGCTATGCAATTTATTATTCTCTTGATTTTTTCCAACTATTTAAAAATGCAAACGCCATTCTTAACTCGTGGGCCATACAAAAACAGATGGCAGGCCAGATTTGCCAACCCTGTTCTAAGTCAGCAGCAGAGACCATTACAGATCCGAAGCCTGGCTCTAGTCCCCCACTTATGAGCTGAATGGCTTCTCGCCCTGAGGTTACAGCTGCTGCTGCTGCCACCAGGTGACTGAGTGGGCTGGGATCTTAGGCAGTGGGTTTGCATTTCAGCTTCCTATGATGTAAGTACAGACCCACATCCCAAAGTTTGCTATACAGAACAGGTTCCCATGTGGGTTTGTAAACCTCTTTTATTTGTTATTTTTAAAAAAACTTTTAAATTTTGTATTGGAGTATAGCTGATTAGAGCTTCCCTGGTAGCTCAGTTGGTAAAGAATCTGCCTGCAATGAAGGAAACCCTGGTTTGATTTCTGGGTTGGGAAGATCCTGGAGAACGGGATTGGGTACCCACTCCAGTATTCTTGAGCTTCCCTGGTGGGTCACATGATGAAGAATCTGCTTGCAATGCAGGAGACCTGGGTTCGATCCCTGGGTTGGGAAGAACCCCTGGATGAGGGCATGGCAACCCATTCCCGTATTCTTGCCTGGAGAATTCCCACGGACAGAGGAGCCTGGTGGGCTACAGTCAGCGTAGTTGCAAAGAGTCAGACACGACTGAGTGGCTAAGTGCAGCATAGCTGATTAACAATGTTGTGATAGTTTCAGGTGGACAGCAGAGGGACTCAGCCATACAGGTATTCATGTACAAGTATCCATTCTCCCCCAAATTCCCCTACCATGCAGGTTGCCATGTAACATTGAGCAGAGTTCCCTGTGCTACACAGTAGGACCTTGTTTGTTATCCATTTTAAATACAGCAGTGTGTACCCGTCGATCCCAAACTCCCTAATTCTCCCTTCCTCCCATCCTTCCCCCTGGCACAGTAAGTTTATTTTCTAAGTCTTGTAAATCTTATTTTGAAAATGAGCCATTAATGGTCAAGTCTGTGCATAGAGTCAGTAGTACAGTGAACATATAGGCATTCCTCATTTTATGAAGCTTTGTTTTATTGTGCTTTGCAGGTACTGCATGTTTTACAAATTGAAAGTTTGCGGCAACCCTGCTTTTCCAGGTGCCATCTCTCCACCAGCATTTGTTCACTGTGTCTCTCTCTCACATTTTGATAATTCTCACAATATTTGAAACTTTTTCATTGTTTGCTCTATTTGTTATTTTCATTATATTTGCTGGGGTGATCTGTGGTCTTTTCTGTTACTATTCAAATTGTTTTCGGACATTATGAACCGTACCCATTTAAAACAGTGAACTTAATCCATAAATGTATGAGTCTGACTGTTCCACCAACTGTCTGTTCCCTCATTTCTCTCCCTCTTCTCAGGCCTCCCTGTTTCCTGAGACACAGAAATATTGAAAGTGAGCCAGTTAATAACCCTACAGTGGCCTTTGCTCAAGTGAAAGGAAGAGCCATACCTCTCTCACTTTAAAATCAAAAGCTAGAAATGGTGAAGCAGGAAGTGAGGAAGTCATGTTGAAAGTTGAGACAGGCCCAAAACTAGGCTTCTTGCATCAGTTAGCCAAGTTATGAAGGCAAAGGAAAAGTTCTTGAAGGAAATTGAAAGTGCTACTCCAGTAGCACTTTAAAAGAAAATGAAACAGCTTTGTTGCTGATTCATGGAGAAAGCATCAGCGGTCTGGACAGAAGACCATACTAGCCACAACCTTCCTTAAGTTAAGGACTAGTCCACATCATGGCCCTGACTCTCTTCAATTCTGTGAAAGCCACTATTGGTGAGGATGCTGCAGAAGGAAAATTTGAATCTAGCAGAGTTTGATTCCTGAGGTTGAAGGAAAGAAACCATCTCCACAACATAAAAGTGCAAGCTGCAAATAAGTGCTGATGTAGAAGCCACAGTAAGTTACCCAGAAGATCTAGCTAAGACCATTAATGAAGGTGGCTACGCTAAACAACAAATTATCAGATACCCTAATATTGGAAGAAGGCCAGCTCAGTCTTTCATAGATAGAGAGGAGAAGTCAGTGAATGCCTAGCTTCAAAGACAAGGTTAATGCAGCTGGTGATTTGAAGTTGAAGCCAGTGCTCATTTACTGTTAGGGAAATCTTGGGGCCCTTAAGAATTATGCTAAATCTGTCCTGCCTCTACTATGTAAAAGGAAGAATAAAGCATACCTGGTGACAGAATGATTTGCTGAATATTTTAAAACCATTGCTCAGAAAAAAAGATGGTTTTCAAAATATGACTTTTCATTGACAATATACCTGGTCACCCAAGAGCTCTGATGGAGATGTACAATGAGATTTTCATGCTTGTTAATACAGCATCCATTCTGCAGCCTTGTGGGTCAAGGAATAATTTTGACTTTCAAGTTTTATTATATAAGAAATACATTTTGTAAGGTTATAGCTGCTGTAGGCAGTGACTCCTCTGATGGGTCTGGGGGAAAAGTAAATTGAAAACCTTCTGGAAAGAATTTACCATTCTAAATGCAATTAAAGACATTCAGGATTCATGCAAAGAGGTCAAAATATTAACATTAAGGAAAGTTTGAAAGAAGTTGATTCTGACTCTCCTCTGTGACTTTGAAGGCTTAAAGACTTCAGTGGGGGAAGTAACTGCAGATGTTGTAGAAATACCAAAAGAAAGCCTAAAGATGTGACTGAATTGCTACAATCTCATGATAAAACTTTAACAGATGAGGAGTTGCTTCTTATGAATGAGCAAAGTAGTTTCTTGAGGTGGAATCTATTCCTATGAAGATGCTGTGAAGATTGTTGAAATGATAACAAAGGATTTAGACTATTACATAAACTTAGTTGATAAAGCAGGGTTGAGAGAAAATTGACTCCAATTTTGCACGAAGTTTTACGGTGGGTAAAATGCTAACAGCATTGCAGCTACAGAGAAATCATTTGTGAAAGGGAGAGTCAATCCATGTAGCAGCCTTTCTTGTCTTATTTTAAGAAATTGCCAGAACCACCCCAACCTTTGGCAGTCACCACCCTGATCACTTGGCTGCCATCAGCAGTGAAGCAAGACCCTCCACCAGCAAAAAGATTATGACCTGGGCTTCCCTGGTGGCTCAGTGGTAAAGAATCCACCTGCCAGTGCAGGAGACAGGGGTTCGATTCTTGGTTTGGGAAGAACCCACATGCCACAGAGAAACTAAGCCCATGCATCACAAGTGCTGAGCGCACGTGCCGCCAGCTATAGAAGCCTGTGCACCCTAGAGCCTGTGCTCTGCAAGAAGAGAAGCCACCACAATGCGAAGCCCACACACCGCAACTAGAGAGTACCCCTGCTTACTGCAACTAGAGAAAAACCTGTGCAGCAATGACAACCGGGCACAGACAAAAATAAATAAATAAATAACTGAAAAAGAAAGATTACAACTTGACAAAAGCTTGGATGATGGTTAGCACTTTGTAACAAAGTATTTTGAAATTAAGGTATGTTCGTTGCTTTTAGGTATACTGCTATATTGCACACTTAATCAACTACAATATAGTATAAACATTGTTGTCGCTCAGTTGTGTCTGACTCTTTGCGACCCCATGGACTGCAGCACACCAGGCTTCCCTGTCCTTCACCATCTCCCAGAGTTTGCTCAAACTCATGTCCATTGAGTCGGTGATGCCATCCAATTATTTCATCCTCAGTCATCCGCTTCTCTTCCTACCTTCAATCTTTCCCAGCAGTAAGGTCTTCTCTAATGAGTTGGCTCTTTGAATCAAGTGGTCAGAGTATTGGAGCTTCAGCATCAGTCCTTCCAAGGAATACTCAGGATTGATTTCCTTTAGGATTGACTGGTTGGATTTCCAGGGTCTTCTCGCAGACTCTTCCAGTCCAAGTAGTATAAGGATAGCTTTTATTAATATATGCACTGGGAAGCCAAAAAACTTGTGTACCTTGCTTTTAGTGTGATATTTGCTTTATTGTGGTAGCCTGGAACAGAACCCTCAATATCAAGATATAACTGTAGTTTATAGTGACCATAGGCAACAGTATCAGGAGTAATTTGGGGCTAATAAATAAGTAAGCAGAGGAATTGGATATGAAACACTTATATGTCTCTGTTCAAATGCTGCCTTCTACATACAGATGTGTGTGTTTGGTACTGTGTTTTTAAATGGGAAGATCAGGTTAGGTTTGACTTTCTGTCACCAGATGGAGTCTAGCTGTACCTGAAACACGGGTTAGGAGGCAGGGCCTTTCATTCCTGAGTGTCCTGACTGATGGGGGTCTTGTGTTTTATGGATATAAGATGTGCTGGGTGAGGAAAACAATGGAATTACGCTTCCCACAGAAATCACTCCTGGACTGAGAATCGAGTTTGCACGTGTGCCCTGTAGCATTCGTTCCTGCCGAGTGCTAGGAGATGGGTGGTTATTAGGTTATGTCAAAGTGGTGTTTGCCTTAATACACGATCCTCCTGCAGTAACTCAATAAGGGGAGGTGGAAGGGGGGCAGGGATAGAATGTGGTGACCTGCATGTTTCTGAAACACGGCGCATCTGGAAGTCAAGGAAGCTTCTTGTGGTGATATCAGGGAGTTCTTGGGGACCTGCACCCAGACCTGTGGCAGGTTTGAATTCGCGAACGCTGGCATCTCGTGTGAGGCAGGATAGCTTAATGGTCAAAAGAACAGCAACTGGGCCCAGACTGCCTGGCTCCTGGCTCCTGGCTCCCAGCCCACCAGTTTCGAGCCTTTTGCCTTTGGGCAAATTACTTAACCTTGCTGTTTACTGAATAGTACAATAGGGGCATTAATAGTTCCTACCTCATAGACCTGTTGTAAGAGTAAAAATGACTTAATGTATGTGAAGCGCTTAAGATTGTGCCTGGCCCATGCATCCTTATTGAGATAAAAGTATGAAGAAGTGGCTTTCTTTTCCTTTGACCTCATGCTGTGAAGTCTGGAAAGTATAACTCTGGTAGGAATGGGTCAAAACAGGCTCATAACTCCACCCCCTCCTCCCACTTTCTCATACAGAGATGCATGAGCATCCCTGGGAAAGATCCTGGGTGTTCTTTGTGAGTAGTGGTCCATGGATGATGCTTGGCCCTGACATGACCTGTGGCTCACCTGCTTGAGCTGTCACTTGTTGGCTGTGGGACCTTCAACAGCTTCCTCCCCTCTTAGAGCATGAGGCAGATTCGTGGGCATCTCCACAGTCCCCACAGGACTGTCTTGGGGGCATCAAAGAAGACAATGAAAGTGAATAGGCTTTGTAAGCTGCAAAGTTGCTCTTCAGAGGCAAGATGTCCTCTCGCATCCCCTTGGTCTCTCTCCCCCTCAGCCTTTGTGGGACAAGGGCTTTGAGATCATGTTTATAGAGTGACGTGGTTCTTCTGTAAGGATTTCGCTATCTCCCACTTTTTTTTGGTGGAATTAATTGGCAAAAGTAAAATTTGAAGTTGTGTGATAATAACATTTTGATTTTGTGTACTGGCATTTCTGAGTCCAATTCCAAATCCTTTTCCGTAAATTACATTCTTGTTTTATCCCTGTAGGGTTCTCAAGCATAGGGCAAGGCTAGTTTAAAGTCAGATGTCTTTATATTTATTTCACTGTGATTCAGGCTTTTCTTTTAAAGGAGAAATTCCATAAGTTTCAATAACCAGCATCCTAATGGTATCTAAAGTATCTTCGTCTACCCTGCTTTGGGCTGAGTAGTATAAATTTTACTTACATATGCTTTACATGTAATCAGCATATTCAATGAAGGGCAGTTCTTTAACTTTTAAGAGTTGGAGAAGTTTGCTCTGGCGTTTTCTTGCAGTGGATATCGTCCAAGAGTCTTTTGAGCAACCGCTGCTGAATTGTAGTTACTTTCTGTGACTCTCTTATAGTGACATTTCCAGGAATCAGGAAAGGGTTCATTGCCCCGGCCTGAGTCACAAGCCCCCTCTTCAGGGTCTCTGCAGGAGCAGCAGCCCCTGTTTGCTCACCCCCAACAGAATAGAAGAAGAGTAGTTAGTTTGAGGAGGTGATAGAAGGTGCCTGGGGATGGGGGAGTGACTGCAAGGGCTTGCTGTAGCATGCTATGGAGGATGTCCTTGTCCCACAGTGAGGGAGGGAAGGAGAGGGTCCCGCACACATCCAGGGTAGGATACTGTCCCACAGGCTCCCCGAAACCTGAGATGCTACTGGTCAGTCAGCCTCACGCCTTGCCGGACCCCTGCACAGTTCCTGGCCACGCAGAGCGTTGCTGAACCCCTGAGATTCCATGCCATGTGCATGATTCCAGAGGGCTCTCGGTACACCGCTGTCTCTCCCCCTCCTCCTCTTCCACTTTTTTGGTCAAAAGGCCAGGCTAGGGACAAAGATGAGTTTGCACCGAAAAGGACAAGCCGTGCTGAGATAAGTCTTGGCAGCCTTTTCAGAATCTGATCAGGGAGAAGCCCTGGGTTGGAGGTGTAGGTCATGATTTAAGCATCAGATAGCTTGACCAGCTCTACCAGTCTGGAGCTTTGAGCCCTGAGACTCTGTGACTTTAAAATTCTGCTTTGGGAAATGAATATTGGGGGCATGGCCTCCCAAAGGAGGGGAAGGCAGAGTGGGAGGAACATTTGCCTGGTAGCATTGTCCATAATAAAAGTTCAAACCCTTCCACTCCTCAAGGCAGGGTGTGCTGGTAAATGGAACCGGCCATGGATTCCCTAATCTGTGTCCTTCTCAAAACATGAACGAGTCCTTGAATCCCCAGAGCCGGTTGCTCCATAAATAGTTACTGAAGTGATTTGGATTATAGATTTCTTTTCTTTGGGAAGGAAGTTTGAAATCTAACTCGATCGTTTTTCTGGGGCCCTGGCAGGCCAGGTGACCTTTCAGATCCTAGCCTGTAATTGGTCCAGCTGGAGAGCCACGCCCAGCTTCTCCTCCTAAGGGAGGGGCATTTCTCTTCATATTGTGTTGTTGTTCTAATTAAATCATGGGTAATGTCTATGGCATGCTTAATTTCTAATTAGGTGACTTTATGGATCAATTTGCATTTAATGTTAAATCTAATGTGGAAATCATTAAAAAGTTTGATCCCTGGGGAGAGGAATAGATACTTATTCTGTGCCTATTAAAAATAACAAATATATGTCCTGTATTAGCAGATGAATTTTTTTTTATGTGGAATTGGAAAAAGTGGAGAATGCAGGACACACAGGTAGCGTGTGTGCTTGTGCACTGGGGAAACGTCTAGTGTTCCGATTTTACGGTGCTTCCAGTTGTAATAGGTGCCATCCACTGGAACTTGACTGCGTGCCAGTCCTGTGGCAAGTCCTTTAAGGGCATTGTTTTACTTAACCCTCACAATAACTCTCTGAGGTGAGCATTAGTATTATCCCCCATTACAGATGAGGAAACTGAGGCTTGGGACATGAAGGCCTTGCAGTCAGAAGATGGTGAAGGCAGAGTTTGAATCCAGGCCAGTTTGAGTTCATAGTCGATCTTGACTCTTGATTACGTGGGGACGTGCACCCATGGGTGCTTGATAACTGTAGCCAGTAGAACCCTGCAAGTGGTCTGGGTGTCACTGGCGTCTAAAGTGTTTGCAGCTGATGGGAATTTGGGGTCAGCGTAAGCGCTACCATTAGTGCATTCAGGGAGAAAGATGGGTCCTGAGGTGAGCAGCTGAGGCTCTCACAGCATCCACAGGCTAAGAGGCAGCTCCAGCAAGGGCCACTTCCTGTCCACAGCTTGGTGTGAGGTTGGCCCCGGTGCTCCCTCTGGGAAACCTCTTCAGGTTTACTCCACACCTTTGAACGTGTGTGTACAGCGTGTTTCCTTTGGACAGTGGATCCTCTCTAGGACCTTCTTTTAGACTTTATTCATTCTCTTATTTTTCGTGTTTGACTACCTTGTATTTAGTGAAGACTGTAGAGAATGTGCTCTTGAACCCAGAGTCTCTTCCTTACTGCCTAAGTCTTTCGGTAAACCATCTAGTCCTACTTGCTAGTCTGTTGGATGTCATCTAGTCTGCTGGGTGTCTGAGGACCTGTGAGTGTGGAAGCACCCGGCCCACGTGGTGGGCATGATGTGTACTTGGTAAACAAGTTCTCCATTCCTTTCTCCTGTAGGAACAGTGTCTGTTTATGGATGAAATGACCAGATCCAGGAGCCCTCACGTTTTTTTCTGGCTCTTGCTGGTGCCTACTGTTCATTCACTCAACCACTGTTGACAAATGCACAGCATCCCAGGCCCTCTTCTAGCGTTTGGGATACAGCATCACTGCGTAGGACACGGGATGCTCTGCACCCCACCCCCACATCATGGGCCTTTCTGCATGGTGCGGGCAGACAAGCAAGCAAAACAAACATTAAGTGTAGTTGGATGCAAGATATTGCCTCACCACCAGCTCGAGCAGTCATTCATGTCTCTGCTTCTTCAACAGGTGGTTTGAATACCTATTATGTTCCCAGCACTACGCTAAACACGGGCGTGTGAAACTGGATAACACTTGGGAGCCCAGGACTTCTTTCACCAGAAAAAGAAGTGTCTGAGGAACACAGATTACCCTCTTGTGTTTTTCCATCTTAAACATTAAAAAGAAAAACATTTTCACTCTTTGACGATGAATACTCATTTGAACAAGTACAAGCTTCTAAACCTAACCTCCTCTCCAATCCAGGGGACTTTCTTATGTGTGGGGAGGTGGACATATGAGTTGGGTGTTTGGATCTGGCAGATGTTTGCAGGATTTTTAACTGTACTCTGTTGTGCTTATTCTGGCAGTCGTGTCTGACTCTTTGAGACCCTATGGACTGTAGCCTGCCAGGCTCTTTTGTCCGTGGGAATTCTCCAGACAAGGATACTGGAGTGGGTTGCCGTGCCTTCCTCGAGGGGATCTTCCCAACCCAGGGATCAAATCCAGGTCTCCCGCATTGCAAGTGGATTCTTTACCATCTGAGCCACCAGGGGAGCCCAAGAATACTGGAGTGGGTAGCCTATCCCTTGTCCAGGGAATCTTCCTGACCCAGGAATTGAACCGGGGTCTCCCGTATTGCAGGCAGATTCTTTACCAGCTGAACTACCAGGGAAGCCCAGGATTCTTAACTAGTGGTTCTCAAGTATTCCTGTGCAGAAGAATTGCCTGGGCAGCTGGTTAAATTCAGATTCAGGTGTTCCACTCCCAGATACAGATCTTCCTCGGCAGGGTTACATCCTGATATTCCTTAACTTTTATGTACTTTAGTTGTAAAGAAAAATCAGACTTCTTCTGCCATGTAAAATTGAGAAAGTATTACAGATCTTCCTCCCCTTAGGATGAGTTATGTCATCAAACTGATAAAACCCATCCTAAATTGAAAATAGTGTAAGTTGAAATGCATTTGATACACTTAAAACCTCCTAAACATCACAGCTTAGCTTGGCCTATCTTAAATGTGCTCAGAACACTTACCTCAGCCTACAGTTGGGGAAAATCATTTAACATAAAGCCCCTTTTATAATAAGTGTTGCTTGTCTCGTGTAATTGATTCAATACTGTACTGCAAGCGAAAAACAGACTGGAAGGGGAGGAAGTTTCCCCTTGTTACTGCTGTCCAGCATCACGAGATAGTATTGTACTACTTATCGTGACCTAGGGAAAAGACCAGAAGTTAAAATTTGAAGTATGGTTTTTATTGAGTGTGTGTCACGTTTGAACCTTGCAAATTTGAAAACTCTTTCAGTTGGACCATCAGTATGCCTAGTAGAATTGTCACTAATTCACCAGCTCTGGTTGGGGACCGTTTATCTGAGATTTCACCTGCTTTACAGGTGAGTTGGACACAGGCTGTTTATGAACCATACATGGATGGTTCCACACAGTGCTGGAAGAAAGGTGAACCTCTTCATTTTATTAAGGAGGAAACTATTTCCCAGAGACAGGAGGGATCTCAAAACCAGCAGCAGCAGTTGACAGGACGGGCTAGGGCCTTGGAGCAGAATTGATATAAAGTCTCATCCTGTCTGTCATTTGTAGCTTAGTACAGATTTGGGTACCTCCTCCTGCTTCTCCGAGCATCTGTTTGCTCATCAGCCTACCTCGGGGGCTGAGAGATGTGATAGGAGGGACCCAGGCAAGCTTAGGATAGAGACTAGTGCTAGAAATTGTTCCATGTCCCAAATCAGCATCTTGGTTTCCCAGATTCCTGATTCATCCTTTGAATGCGAGTTGAGCAGCTGCATATGCACCCAATGATTTTTCTTTTTTCACAAGATAAAATGCTATAACCACAATAAAAAGATTGAAAAAAAAAAAGTTCACCCACAAGCTCGCTATCCTCCCACAACTGTTTTCATTTTTCCTTTTAACCCTTGTCTGCATGCAGACATATTTCTGTATAGTTGTAATCATATGTAGACCCAATTTTGTATTCTGCTCTTTTCAGTAAACCTTAAGCAAATGTTTTCCAAATGGTTACATAGTCTTCAAAATGATTTTTAATGGTTTTACAATCTATCATCCCACAGGCTGAATTTATTTAACCATTCATCTATTATTGGACATTTAGACTTTTTTTCCCCCTACAGTTTTGTGCTATTATAAATAATACTTGGAGATATGGCTTCATACTTATTGTAGATTAGTTCCTTAGGGTGGATTCCCAAGAGCAGGATTTCTGGGTTAAAGGGCGCAATTTTTTTTTTTGGCTCTCAATGGATATTTCTAAATTGCTTTCCAGAAGACTTGTGCCAGTTTACAATGCCACCAGCAAAGCAGTAAGGTACTAACTTCAACCACTTGGCCTACATTAGATAAAGTCACTTTTACAAAGGCTTGGCTCAATGATACCTCATTGTTTACTTGGTATTTCTTCAATTATGATAAGGTTTGAATCTGGTTGAATTTATTATTATAATGCTTTTTTCTTGGCTGTGCTGGTTCTTCTGTGTAGATCGCAGGCTTCTCTAGTTGTGTGTGGGCTTAGTTGCCCTGTGGCACATTGGATCTTAGTTCCCCAACCAGGGATTGAACCCATACCCGCTGTGTTGGAAGGCGGATTCTTAACCACTGAATCACAGGAAAATCCCTATCATTATCTTCTTTAGGTTTGCTTCCGCTTCTGCTAAGTCGCTTCAGTCGTATCCGGCTCTGTGCGACCCCAGAGATGGCAGCCCACCAGGCTCCCCTGTCCCTGGGATTCTCCAGGCAAGAACACTGGGGTGGGTTGCCATTTCCTTCTCCAATGGATGAAAGTGAAAAGTGAAAGTGAAGTCGCTCAGTTGTGTCCAACTGTTAGCAACCCTGTGGACTGCAGCCCACCAGGCTCCTCCATCCATGGGATTTGCCAGGCAAGAGTACCGGAGTTGGGTGCCAGTGCCTTCTCCATCTTTAGGTTTAGTTTCTTTTTTTTGTTGTTGTTATGGGCAGGACCTAGCCTTGTGAGGTCAGATTTTCTGCTTGGAATTTTTTAGATTCTTAGATTTTACAGTTCAAAAAAGAAACCAAATTCCCAGTACCTAAACCCAGAGGCCATCTGTATAATAAACACTTCGGACATATTTTGCAGTTGGATTCACTGTTTGGGATCTTAACGTCCTTGCAGGTCACTGGTTAATCGGGTGATCCTTGCAAAGGAGAGGGGCCCTTCCTCTTCTCCTTAGAGTCCACTTTGTTCTTTCCTTTTAGCATTCAGCACCCCACTTCCTGTCCCCCACCTCCCCTGTAAGCACTGTTTTTGTCCCTTTGGAGATAAAACATGAAAGGATCATCTTTTTAGTCTGCTCCTTCAACTTTAAAATGCAGGTTGCCTAAATTATGTAGTACGGAACCAGGATAAAGAAAATCACAGCGTTGTAGCAAATTGCTTTTAACTGCACTGCAAAAGCAGTCGTCTAAGAATCGCAGGAAGGTGTATTTGAGGGTGTAATCTTAGCTTGCGGTGAAGGGGAGTCTGACTTGTTTTTCAAGTCGGTCTTGAATAACTTTGTTCTTTCTGGAATGCTCACCATCCTTAGCGTGACAGAGTTTGCTTGATGGCAGACTCTTTCACTGTGATGTACATACCAGGGCCGCAGAACTGGTTTGTTTATTTGCCTGGGGTAAGTGATTGAAACTCCTCCCTTTTGCAGCAGCGCCCAGCGTGAGATGGGTGACTCTGGTCCCCCAGGTGTCCTTACAGTGGCCCCTGGGATCACACCATCCCCTCTCCAAGGACCATGAAAGGGATAAAGGACGCGTACTTCTCTCAGCAGGAGACACAGGTTTCTCAACGTGTGGACCTTGGGTAGTGCCGCCCCAAACGGGCCACTGCCTGGAGTTGGCCGAATAGCCGGACGTCTGTACGTAAGAGAATGGTCATGGCTCTATTGCAGTTTAATTTGTTAATGAAACAAGACGGAGTGCATTTTCCCCTCCCGCACACCTCCTGGGCTGTTTGAGATGAGGCACAATTAATTTATTTGTACTGTCTGTGGAGGCGTATGCCAGCTAATGTAGTGCAAGAGCTTTTATCTTTCTGTTTGTAATGAAGAGGGGCAGGCTGCTGGCACATCGACAAGGATTACTGATGACTCATTCTCAGACTGCAAAGTGCTTTCTTCTGAAATAATAAAACGCATGTACACACATACACGTACATGCAAACCTAGTTCCTGTTTGAAATGGGCAGAGTTAGTATGGGAAATTTCAGACCTCCTGAAAACATTGCAGGAGAGAGAAAGGACAGATGAAGCTCTTTCTCCAGCTCCTTGGCTTGGCCTGCCAGAGTGCAGCAGGAGATAGACACTTCGGAGATAGACACTCCCTACCTAGCTCGGATGCCTGGCTCCTTTGTGCTGTCCTCTGCGCTCCAGTAGGCAGCCTCCCCTATGGCCACCTTCCAGTGGGGCCTGGCAGACAGATGCCTGTTTACCTGGGGGGCCTGCCCTCTGGACTGCTTGCTACCTCAGATCTCTGGGCAGCACGTCTGGGGCTTGGTTTTGTGCAGCCATGAATTCCGGGCCTGTTTGATGTTTGCCCAGGAGTGGAGTGCACTGGGTTTCTTCTAGCTTTTCTCTGAGTTCCCCAGGCCTGGGCCTGGCCACTGGCAGTATTATTTGTGGACTGCTCTGTCATCTCACTTTGACATACTTCGGAAGAAGTAGTTTCTGTAATAGTTTACATTCACTTGGTCCTTTACAGTGTATAAGGCATTCTGGCCATTACAGCAACTCTGTGATCTGGTTATTTTGTTGCCCCTCTTTTATGGATAAGGAAATTGATGACCAAGTGGCTAGCAATGGCACTGAAAACCAGGACTTTGGAGTCTGAAACCTGACCTTGTGATCTTTTGATGATATTCATTCATTAAAGGCAAAAATTAACCATTTTCTATTTAAGAAATTAAAAGATACTTGCCCCTTGGAAGGAAAGCTGTAACAAACCTAGACAGCATATTAAAAAGCAGAGACATCACTTTGCCAACAAAGATATATATAGTCAAAGCTATGGTTTTTCCAGTGGTCAGGTAGGGGTGTGAGAGCTGGACCATAAAGAAGGATAAGTGCCAAAGAATGGATGCTTTCAAACTGTGGTGCTGGAGCAGACTCTTGAGAGTCCCTTAGACAGCAAGGATATCAAACCAGTCAATCCTAAAGGGAATCAACCCTGAATATTCATTGGAAGGACTGTTGTTGAAGCTAAAGCTTCAATACTTTGGCCACTGATGGAAAGAGGTGACTCATTGGAAAAGACCTTGGTGCTGGGAGAGACTGAGGGCAGGAGGCGAAAGGGGAAGCAGAGAATGAAATAGTTAGGTAGCATTACCAACTCAATGGACATGAATTTGCACAAGCTCCGGGAGATAGTGGAGGACAGAAAAACCTGATATGCTGCAGTCCATGAGGTTGCAAAGAGCTGGACATGACTTAGCAACTGAAAAAGAACAGTGTAAGAAACATAAATGATTGGCTAGGGAAGCTATTCAAGAATTACATGAGAGGGACTTCCCCATCAGTCCAGTGGTTAAGACTCCTCGCTTCCATGGCAGGGGGCCTCGGTTCTATCCTTGGTTGGGGAACTAAAATCCTAAATGCTTCTAGTTGCAGCCAAAAAAAGAAAGATGTACATGAGACAACATAGACATTTCTGTAGTTCTCTGGAATAGCAGGAAGTTTATAGGATACTTTTTAAAGACCTGAAAATAATCTGGTTTGCCCCCTTTTGTACTGGTCCAGAGAAATAACCTTTCAAGTGCAGTCTGAGTGTTCTTTCCTGTGTCAGATGGCTGGTCAAGCTGGTTGTGCAATGTGGGCTCGGGGTAAGTGCCCCATTTGGTATTTGTGACCCAGGCGTGAGCAACGCAAGTTGCTCCATGGCCTTGTCGACTTTCACAGCTGAAAGGAACCATGGAGATTTTACAGAGGAGGAAACTATGGCCTAGAGAGAGAGAGATTTTGTGTTAGGAGGGATTTCATTCATTTATCCAACCATCCATCCATGCATCTGGCAAATATTTATTGAGGCAGTACTATGTTGGGAGATAAGGCTTGGGCGATGAATGAAACAGTCTTGTTTCAAGGAAGTCCAATAGTGGGTAATACAGGCAGGCACTCACAGTATGGGGTTAAGGTTTGGAGGTGTGAAGTTTTGGGGGCTCTGTTGGGGGCATAGCTACAGAGGCTTCCTTAAAGGAGTGGTGGCTACAATGAGACTTGAAGGTTGGAGCTGCAAGTCACTGAAACATGGAGAACCTATGTCAGCTGAAATCTGGGGCCTCCCCAAATTCATATCCAGCAGAAACTGGTGCCACTGAAAAGGCTTTATGTATGTCCTCTAGGTACTTAGAAACAGCAAGAGTTAGGCCCCCTGAGACTCAAGCATGTGTAAGACGTGCTCGCAGTAGGTCCACCCCGTGCAGTCCATAGCCACGAGCCACAGTGCTGTTCAGCACCTAGAACTGAGTTGCTCCATCAGTGTTCAGTGGCCGCTGGACTTTGAAGACTTGGTACTAAAAAAGAAGGTGAAATACCTCATTGGCAATTTTTTCTTTATATTGATTAGAGGTTGAAATAATATTTGGGTGTGCTGGGTTAATAGAAGTTACTGAAATTAATTTCACATTTCTTTTTTCCTTTTGTAATGAGGCTAGTAGGAAATGTGTGATGGCATGTGTGGCTTACCTTGTGTTTCTGTTGGGCAGCGGTGCTGGGTGGAGAGGCGCCCGGGAGAGGAAGTGGGTCGGTGATGAGAACACAGGATTTAGAAGAGATGGAAGCTGGGTCCAGAGGTACAGCCTGTGGCAAGCCTGCACGCCCCTGCCCTTCTGTGCAATGTGACACTAACAGCCTTACAGCTGGGCCTGAGAATAAAGTCAGAATGCCTCTGAGAAGCGCACCGTGGTATGAGCTGTGATCCTCCTGATAATAAGACAGGTTAGTGGGAAGACAGGATATCCCATACAGTATATACTGATGTTTTAAAAGGCAGATGAGAAATTTGGCCAGTCAGAGAGTAAGAGGCTGGAGTGTGGGAAATGCGTGCAGTACACAGTGAATTACAGACTGGGGGTGGATCTGTGTGACATGCTGTGGATAAGAAAATTCCATTTCTGTTGCACTTGGCTTGCTCTGCTCCAGGAATTCCCTCATCTCTCACACTGGAGTTTGCATCCAGGCTTTTTATAGTCCTCGTTTCTTGTTTTGTTTAGTCTCCAAAGGTCAATCAGACCTAATAACCATTTCTTTATTTCTTTTTCATCTTTGGGTATTTAGTATTCTAATCCTAAAACTCAGCACTCATTAAATGCTTGATGAATGAATTGTCATCATTCTGTAAGTTTTTTTTACTGAAGACCTAATATCTATCTTCTGGGCTCCAGAGATACTGCACTGAATAGAAGGCCAGCCGCCACCCCAATGTGCTCACTGTGGGGAAGGAAACAGTTACTAGTCTAAGGTAGAGAGGACCTACAGGAGAAGTGGAAAGCTTTCCTAATTGCTAAATCTTGTAACCGGAAGGATAATTTGGTTAAAGATAGCAAAGGAGAGAGCTTTGAGACAGTTGCAGCTGACCGGAGTATGCTTTCTTATAATTCCCTTTTGCACAATAAAATCCAAGAACTGAGTTTGCCTGGGATCCTACCAGCCCCTGAGGGTTTCCAGCACTGTGGCAGTATTCCATATTAGTATCATGTTTGTATGTTAATTACATTTTCTGTTGTCAGTTTACAGACCCCAAAGATGTTGCAGAATTCTTAGAGCAAACTGATAGCCCTCCCCATTGGGAGTGACCTGGGCTAATTGGAAGCCTCTTGCAAGACTGGTGGGGGCAGAGACAATCTTTTAAGAGCCAAGTAGGGGCTATTTGGGGGCATGAAGTAGCTGTGACCTGGCATCGAGGTGGCAGGCGGGCAGACTGTCATTTCAGCGGGAGATAGCATCTGATACTCATCCCTTCGGGCTAGTCTTATAATAGCGGCAGATAAATAAGCTGCCTCCAGTATGTTCCCAGAATATCTCTGTCTGCAAAATGTCTTTGAGGGATATTTGACTTGTGAGCATGTGGTTGATAAAATAAATACATTTTAAAAATGTAAACCTCTCTGTGAGAGGTTTAGTCTCTTCTGTCCCTCGGGAAAAATCAGGCCCTTCTTGAACCTCTTTTCTTTCCTCAGTGTAGAATTCCTGCCATGCTTTGTAAGAAGAAGTATTTTTGGAATGTAACACCTGCAGAAATATAAAGGGGCTGTGCCCAAACCATTGAGCTGTGGCTGTTGTGTGGGTGGGTTCTCCGAGGTTTGTGAACAGTTATCAGCCCTGACACCTGCAAAGCATGTGAAGCGCTGGGCCAGGGTTGGAGGAGCTGGAATTCAGAGGCACTTAAATTGTTTTTAGCTGGATTTTGTGGTCAGGGAGCGGGATGGGGCCATTCTCTGTGGTATTAGAGGATCCTTACCATTCAATTACACCTGCGCGAACAGACTTGGTGCCTAGGAACATGCTTGGAGTTGTATAGGAACATAATATATGGTTGTTGAGTGAGTGAACGGCTGAATAAACGAGTGAGAGGCTGAGTCAGTCCTTTTGCTGGGCTTTGGAGAGAGAGCTTGTTGGATGAGCATACTCCTGGCCCTTGCTTCTTGAAGGTAGTCTCTACATTGGCGGCAGCAGTCTCACTTTGTTAGCATAGGAATCATCTGGGGATCTTGTGAAAATGCAGGTTCTGATTTCGTGGAGCTGGGACTTGGCTAGGCAATCAGCACTGCAACATGTTTCCATATTGATGTCAGTAGTGCTGGTCCTTAGGCTGTACTTTAAGTAGGGGTTCTGGGGTGTTGGAGCTGGAGTGCACGTCCAGTCGTGTCTAATTCTTTGTGACCCCATGGACTGTAGCCCGCCAGGCTCTTCTGTCCATGGGATTTTCCAGGGAAGAATACTGGAGCAGGTTGCCATTTCCTCCTCCAGGGGATCTTCTAGACCCAGGCATCAAACCCGTGTCCTCCTGTATTGGCAGGTGGATTCTTTGCCGCTGAGCCACCTGAGAAGCCCTAGGGGTTCTATTAAGGTTCAGTCGAATCACCAATAGTCGTTTGTGAATTACCAGCAGCACTAGGGGTTGAGGATAAAGATGGAAACCTTGGTCCTTGTCTCAAGAAAATGTCTTCATGGTGAAAAATCGAGACTCAGCCTTAGAAGTTTGAGAAAAAGCAATCATTGTTATACTCTGTGGTGTCAGAAGTCAGAAGAACGTTAAAAGGAGTGGAGGACCTCTTCGTGGAGGTGATGCTTAAACACCAAGGTAGAATCATATGATCTCGGAATTAAAGCTTTCTGCTTCCAGTGGAATAGGATCCCTGTAACTGCCCATCCAGCTCCTGCATAAGCTCTCATGACAGGAATGTATTGTCTTTTGCTTGTATAGCACTTTATTGGTTATAAAAGCAGTGTCACAGGTTTTATCTTGAAATGTCAGCTTTACCTTGTGAGGTTGTATACATTTTACTGCCATTTTACCGTTGTGGAGACTGAGACTCCTGAAGATTGTGACTCGTCCACGGCTGTGTTCTTGCCAGTGCTACTGCTGGGATCTGAACCTTTGATTCCCAGTTGGATGTTCTTTGAGCTGTACTCCGTTGGCTCTGAAATGGTGAGAGAACAGAGAACTGGATCCTAAAAGCTTGAATGAGAATGTGAACTTACGTAGAGAGTGAAATAGAGGTATTATGGATTCTGCAGCATAGTTGACTTGAGCAGTGTTAAAGGATTTGGAGTGTATAGATTTAGGAGAAGCTGACCCTGTACACCGTGGAGGCTTTCCCTGCAGTACATCCCCAGATAGTCTCAAAGCATTCTAGAGGCATAGCCTTTTTGATGGAGAACTCACCGTAGCAGTGGAACTGTTTATTTCTCTCACAGACCATTGTCTTATAGCGAGTCAAATAAGGTCTCCTAGAAACTTCACCCATTTATCCCAATCCCCGCTTTCCTGCTTACGTTACAAACCTAATTCCTCTTCTTATATGTTAGAGCTTTTAGATAGCCCATTTTCTTTTGAAACATTTATGAGAGTTTTTCTTTCCAGATTTACAGTGTATGTCCACTATGAAACACTGAGAATATATGGAGAAGCAAAATATAGAGAAGTAAAAAAGAGAATTGGAAACTGTCAATAACTCGCCGCTCATAGGTAATCAGTGTTGTGAGCTTCATACCACATTGTCTTCCATTCCATTTTCAGTGCGGTGTTTGCTGTATGTGTATGTTGCTGTTTTTACAGAATGAATCTGTGTGTATAGTAGTGTGTAATTTTCTTTTCCTTATAGACAGAATTTTCTTACTTTCCTATCAGTAACTATTTATGATATTGCAGTTGGTAACATTTTATGATGAGATAGGTAATGTATTCAGTTTCATCAGATATTTTGCCTGTTCCCTCTCATATTTTAAATCCCTGCTTTTGGGTTAATGTCAGTGCCTCTATAAGTTGCTGCTGCTGCTGCTAAGTCGCTTCAGTCGTGTCTGACTCTGTGCAACCCCACGGACGGCAGCCCACCAGGCTCCCCCGTCCCTGGGATTCTCCAGGCAAGAACACTGCAGTGGCTTGCCATTTCCTTCTCCAACCTCTATAAGTTAGGTCAGCTATATCTCTGTTGTCTATTTCTGGGAGCGGAATGGTAAAGTCCAAGACTAGTTAGAAGATGACTCTTGTAGCCATGTACCTTGTTTTTACTCCAGCTTCACGATCCTCATTCCTGTTAGGACATGGTGTCACCCTCCTGTCAACTCTCTGAAATGTGCACACTTCTGACTGTTCATCCCTGTATGATTGCTGGGACCCAGATTTGAGATCTCACTTTTCTTACTGTGAATGCAGCATTCTGCTCAGGGCAGCCTGATATTGCATTTGCTTTTACAGGAGCCTCATCACACTGAGTCATTGAGCTTTTGGGCAACCCAATCCCTTAAGACTTTCTCATGTGATCTTCTCTACCCTATACTTGTGAGTGGGTTTTTTTTGGACCTAAGTGCATGACTTGACATTTATCCTTATTAAATTTCTACCTTGTTAAAGTCAGCTGGTCATCATTTCCTTTGAGATGGTATCAGGAGCAGACTCTCTCATCCTTCAGAGTGACTGTCCCTTCCAACTCCCAGTCACTGGCAAATTCTAGTGTCAAATGATTCAGCAGATCCTAGCAGTCATTTATGTCTCCGTCTTCCTCACTGGGTTGTGAGTTGTTTGGGGCCAAGACCATATCATATTATTTTTCTTAAAAAACCTAATTCCTACTTCAGTTTTTATTTTATGTGACCTAGCAGTTACCCAAAAAATGTTGACATATGGATATTTGTTTTGCTTTCTCTCCAGGGATGAAGGCTTGGTGGTAGTGTCATAGTGGTGACAAATATTAGAGAAGTCAAGCCTGGGTTTCTGGGTAAGGAGCCTACAGTGGGGTTGAAGAGAATAAAACCTGAGTATCAGATATAGTAAAGATAAGCGTAGAGACCTCTGAGGTTGCTCAAGCATTGCTCGTTTGGGCTGAAGTTAATTGTTGAGAAGGATCTTCCTGTCTTCCAGGAAGGCAGGCGGTGAAGGGATTCCTCTGGGCACAGTAGGTGAATGTCTGAGGCCGTGAAAACCTGAGCTGAGAGAACAGCAATGGTAGGGGACAGGGACCATGTTGTTTGCTGAGAGAGCTGATGATGGGAAACACCACGCAGCTTCTGAGAACTGAGCTGAATCATGGTCACAGAGAGGGTTCTTATTTGACTGTATTGGAAGGTGGTGAACAAAAGTTGGCTTCTCTTTTCCTTTTATAGTCATTAAGCTTAAGGTTCACCAAGGTAAGACCTGTTTCCTGTTGATTCCCTTTAGATTAGAGTTGGAGGGACACCAGAGCCCAGGAGCTCAGATTCGGCGCCCTGGGCCAGTCACGATGGTGTGAAAGTGGCCTGGGGCTCCTCCATTTACCCACTGTGGTCTCTGCCTTTGGGCCCTGATCAGCCTTTCTGATCCTCAGACTCCTCACCTCTGAAAGGAGAGTAATACTGCCTCCTTGCTTTTGTGAAACATACATGAGATGGTGCCGTGAGAAGTGAGGTCTGAGCGTTGGACTTGGGGCATAGCTGCTGCTAAGTAAAGGCCTGCTGAGGTAGATGGCAGTGAACTTGGCAGCATTTCTTAACCTCATGAGGATGGAGGGACAGAAGTGTGAAGGTTCCAGATCCCTCCATGTGGCAGTGGGCTTTTGCAGGCATGAAGGCAGTGCTGGGGCCCCTGCTCCTCAGCCCCCACACCGCCCCCGGCCCCCAACAGTTTCGGCTCTCTTAGTTGGGACAAGGGCCCTGTTTATTGAAAGGCAAGATTTCCTCCAGGAAGAGGGAAAGGGTTTTTTTTTTTTTCTTTTTAATTGGAAGCTAATTACTTTACAATACTGTAGTGGTTTTGCCATACATTGACATGACTCAGCCATGGGTGTACATGTGTTCCCCATCCTGAACCCCCCTCCCTCCTCCCTCCCCATGCCATCCCTCTGGATCGGGAGAGGGTCTTTAGGGGCTGGGTCTAGTCCCTGGAGTTTGTTTACCTCCAGCCCTGGTCTTCTTGGGAATTTCATGGCTTCTTCAGTGCATGGGACCTTAGTTTTTGGTGCAAGGTGAGGTTGTAGGATTCTGGGGTAGACAGTCAATTTACCTTTCCTGCTGCCTCCCGTACATGCTGGCATCTGTCACACTCCCCTCAACTATGAGGAGGCTGGTTTATATTTGTATGTAGATGCACACCTACTTGAATAATGCATGTATATGTGTGCATATGTATATAGATGTAAATAAGTGAGCAGTCATCACTAGATATACAAAAATACACAAGCAGCCGTTTATTTAAAAAAAGAAAATGAAAGATCTAAAATTATGTTTGAGCTTGGTTTAGTCTTTTGTGTTGATTAAATGTTAATGTGCTGCAATTATTTTAATTTAGTAAAGGAAGTTCAAACAGGGAGATGGGAAGAAAATAACTCGAGCTAATTGGCGAGAGTCCGAGGCCATCCAGAAAAGCAGTTTAACCAGCAGAAGTTGAAATGTTTTAGGTATCTGGTTCAGGAGTTTTTCATTGGTTTTTGTGTTTTCCCTTTTCTAGTTTAGAACTACTGATGGCTTCCCCTCCAAAGGATGGCCATCTTTTCTTCCTAGTTAGCCAGGGTTCTCTTTCCGTCTCCCTTCCTCCCACTTCCTTTTTTGGTTCATTCACTCTGAGTCTTCTGAGTCAACTTTGGGGAAAGGAGGTTTAGCAAGAAGGGTTAGAAAAGGGAGAGAAAGAAGTAGGAAAAAAAAAAATCTCCTCCTGCAGTGGTTCTCTGCCATTCCTGGTCTCTGCCACAGACCAGGGGCTGCCTTTGGGCAGAGATGGGGTTAACATGTTTGCCAATCCAGGCATTTCCCTGTATGTTAGCTCATCACTGCCCTGGGAGGGAGCACATGAGGACACTGGGGCGTGACCACATTACACACGTTGCCCTGGTACAGCAGCGAAGTGGTGGAGTGTGCATTCCAGTCCAGCCCTCCACATCGAGTCAGGCTCCCGACCCAGCTCCAGATCCTCAAGGAGATCTTTGCCTGCCCTCCCTGACTCCTAAACCTGCTCTGTGTTTTTCAAGCACCTACTCTGTGCTGTGTACTGTTTTGGATTCTCAGGTTTCAGCTGATGTGTCTGTCTCTCACTGGGCTGTGAGATCTTTGAGGGCGGAGTGCGTGTTTATTACTCATCTTTATCTCTCCAGCGCAAAGCCGGCCCAGAGTTGGCCACATGCCTGTTTAAGGCTAATTGAACAAATGCTTGTATGTGTTTTATGACACCGAAATAAATTATGAGCAGTCCAGGTACCTAACACTTCTGTGTCCCAGCCCCACATAAAGCAGGAGTGAGGAGGGAAGTAGGAAATGTTTCTCTGTAGGCCATGCTTTATCTGCACATCTACAGAAGGGAATAAGGCAGCCCCTTAAGCGCTGTATCAGTATGTGTGAACTGTGAACACAGTCTCCTTTAAAATGTTAATATGATTATGATATTTGTTTACTCTGGCAAATTGCCTCTCAGATTTCTTTGAATCTATATGTAATATCCTGAAATTCCGAATGTATCCTTTTTCTTCCTCTCATGTACTATTTCTGTTCAAAACTGGAATGTGTGAACGTATTTACTGCCTGTTAAGACCAAAGAGATTTTTTTTATTTTCTAGACTTCGTGTGTGTTGTGTGTGAGTGGATGTGCACATGCCACTGCCCTCTCTGGAACAAACTTTTCAGGAAACACAGGATTGCATAATAGCAATATATATTAAAATAGAAATAATTCAATTTAAAGAAGGCACATGGAATTGGGAGTATTATTTGTATTTAGGATTTTACATACTTTGTTGAATTCAACTAGTGGTAAAGTGGAATCGATCCGGTCATCTCTCTTCTTTAGAAGATAACAACTGATCAGTGATTATTCTTTAAACCCAAAAAATCTCAGTGTCTGAATAATCACTGTATTTTGAGTTTCAGATGAAGGTATAATCCTCAAGCTTATTGAATGGGGCTTGAACATATTAAGTAAATAGGGAATTTTTATCAATTTTGATGGACATATGGAATGTGATGGACTCCAGCTGGAACCTGGGTTTTTGATTCCTGTCAATTCATGTCAATTCATAGGTAAAGCAGGGGTGGAAAGGGAAGCAAGAAGTATTTCTTGGAGATAGACAGCCAAATGAAGCTTTTACTTCTCTTTTAAATGAGTTGTTATACAGGAGAATGTATTTTCTTTTTAAAACTTACCCATAATTTTCTTAAAAGATATTAAAAGCCTTTAGAAACGGTTGGACAGAATTGTAAACACTATGTTTTTTTTATTTTGTCACCGTCTGCTTCTTTCAGAAGCAGCAGTCTGTCAGAATGTGCATATATGTGTGTATGTGTATGCATGTGTGTATATATATATACACACATATACACACACACGTGTATATGAATGAATGATGTGGTCAGTAATATTTAGGAGACTTTAACAAGATTCAAGTGTTGGACAGTCCACCCATGTTTGGGCCAGAAGTTAATAGAATCTACTTTTGACAGCTACTTTAAAGTCCTCTTTCGGCTCCCTTGTTTGTAGATGAGGAAAATTCTTTTGCTAAAGGTTATGTTATTGTCCTATCTTATCTTTCCCAGCAGAAATTAAGTCCTCAGAGTTAGTGTTGACACATCTCTGTCCCCATAATTAATGTGTTTTAATCGACTAAATTGACTAAAGAGTTTGACTAAAGAGGCAAGATTAAGCAAAAAAAATAAAAAAAAGGGAGAGAGACAAAGTAATCATGATCTCAGTTTAAAAATGCCCTTTGAGTGTCAGTCCTCTCTGTTTCAGATCCTCAAATGTCCTTTACTTATGATTTTTTGTGAATGAGTAAGAACAAAACCTAACATTCATGTAAGGACTTTGCTTACTGATTGAGGGTTTCCAGAAACACACAGGCAGGTGTATCTCTTACCTTGACAGTCTTTACTTTCATTTCAGCGTGACCTGGTTGGAGCTGTGAGTAGCTCAAATGTGTACATGTGCCCTAAAGTCAGCTTCATGCTGGAATTCACTTACACTCTTCATTTGGGTCCTATATGCTTTGCATAGTGGAGTTCCAAAGTGGATTAGCCTTGTTCTTCATAGTCTGCCCAGTAATTAGGAGGGTGGCGGGGGAGTGTAAAGAAAACACACTTGCTCGGTAGCAAATCCAAAAGTTTGTTCTCCTCTGGGAGGCATGCACCAGACTTGGAGGTATGTGCAGCAGAACAGTTTTAGGGGTGGTGAAGTAATTTATATGGCAGAAACACTTACAGAGGAAATTCAGTACAGGTACCAGCTGCCTTGATGAAGGGAAAATGGTCTAGGCAAAGAACAGCAATTACCTCCCCTGCCTTTTGGACTGACCCCTCAGTATTGATAAAGATTTATCAGCCTTTAAAGAATGTTTTCTAATTTTAGCCCGAAAGATAGGTGCCTGACGAATTGATCTAACTGCTGTTTAAACTTTTGTTCCTGCAAAGAAGAAAATATTCCCTTGACTTCAAGAGAATTTGAAGAGGCGATGTGTTTAAGCCCCTGTGCCGCGCCTGGCACCTGGGTCTCAGTCTGGGTATTAGAAGATGGGCACGGAGCTGTACCTCTGGAGGGGAGGGGTATAGATTCTGGAAATAAGCTGTTCACATACACACACACACACACACACACACACACACACACGTCCCCCCTTTTCTAATGGAGGAGTAGGAACCTGTCTGGCCATCTGCAGTTGGATTCCCTGCCCCATCCCACTCCTCCTGCTTCCCCCTCCCCCACCTTTTTTTCAGTTTCAAGTTAGAATATCTTTGAGTACTGTTGTCCATTGGTATGTGAAGGAGCTGGTTCAGTGAGCCCCCATACAAACTAGAATGTGTGGATGTAGATTTGTCCTTTTGTGACCTAATTTCACTTAGCATAATGTCCTCAAGTTTTATCCTTGTTGTGGATTTCTTTCCTGTTTGGGGATGCATATTCTTCAAGGCCCTATTTTATTTTAACCCCAAGCATGTGTGAAATAGTCACCCACCAATGAATTCATTCTCTACTGCCTTTAATGAGTAGTCACTCATGCAGTTTTCTGGCTACCCATTCATCCTTCTTCACTTTTTCCCCTCCCTCTTTGATTACATGTTACCTGCCAGACATTGGGCTAGTGACCCATAAGACAAAGACTACCTCTGTTTGCTTCCCATCCCAAACTTTTAGTCTATGAGGAAGGTGGACTCGGGCAATTACTAAGCAGTATCAGTGAAACTGTAGTTGTGTGTTTGAAGTTCCATGAGACATGAGAGGCAACGTCGCAGATGACTTGAGAGCCAGGCAAGGCTTTGCTGAAGAGGTAGCACTTGAGTTGGCCTCCAAAGTATATGTGGCAACTGTATAGGTGGCTAAGGGGAGGAAATACGTTTCAGAAAAGGGGCCCAGCAGAGCAGCAGCTGGGAGACTTGTCTATACTTCACGCAATCTAGTTGAGTAGTTATCAGTCTAGACTCTGCAGTCAGACTGTTCAGATCCTGGCTTTTGTCTCTTAGTTTCCTTGTTTCTAAATGGGAATAATAATAGTACTTTTCTTATAGTCTTGTTATGAGGGTTAAATGAACCATGTGGGAAATCTACTTTCTCTTTCTGTCTCTTGGTTTCCTTGTTTCTAAATGGGAATAATGAGAGTACTTTTCTTACAGTGTTGTTATGAGGGTTAAATGCATTGACATATAAATTGCTTAGAATCCGGTCAGGTACAGAATGCATGCTGTCTGTAAGTTTTAGCCATTATTGCTGCTGAAATGTTTAGAGGAGCTTTAAGTCCTTAGGTCTACCTAAAGTCGGCTGTAATCTGTGCACTGTTTCTGCATTTGGAGGTTGTGAAGGCTAGATATGGAGTTTGAGATCGGTTGGGTGGATCCTAGTGGTAAAACAGGGTTCAAGTGTTCACAGATGCCCAACCTCCAAGCTTTCTTGTATTTAGGTACTTGAATATCTCTTGTATCTGAGTCTACTTAAATTTTCTTAAAGAAAGTCAGGATAATTTATTAAAAATTACAAAACAATGAAACATAAAAAGTGTAAAATGAAAACCTATCTGTTCAGTTCAGTCACTCAGTCGTTTCCGACTCTTTGTGACCCCCTGAATCGCTGCACGCCAGGCTTCCCTGTCCATCACCAACTCCCGGAGTTCACTCAGACTCACGTCCATCGGGTCAGTGATGCCATCCAGCCATCTCATCCTCTGTCATCCCCTTCTCCTCCTGCCCCCAATCCCTCCCAGCATCAGAGTCTTTTCCAATGAGTCAACTCTTTGGATGAGGTAGCCAAAGTACTGGAGTTTCAGCTTTAGCATCATTCCTTCCAAAGAAATCCCAGGACTGATCTCCTTTAGGATGGACAGGTTGGATCTCCTTGCAGTCCAAGGAACTCTCAAGAGTCTTCTCCAACACCACAGTTCAAAAGCATCAATTCTTCAGCACTCAGCTTTCTTCACAGTTCAACTCTCACATCCATACATGACCACTGGAAACCTATAAAGTGTAAAATAAAAACCCTCCTAACAGTAACAGTTTTCTTTTTCACTTCTGTAGACATAGCATAGAGTTGTAATTATATATGTATACACACATATACATATGTACACACAACTTTGTAGATAATACATATACACACAGTTTTGTATTTTGCTTTTAAAAAATTTGTATTTTTGTATTTTGCTTTGAGAAACTTTCCTTTGTTTGTCTATTCTTTTTGATTTTTCTTGTAAATGAACACACAGTTTTCCTTTGCATTTGTGCTGTGGTTTTCTTAATCATTCTGCCATTCATAGTAGTATAGAGAATTCTATAATGTAGGTCTTTGTGCTTCTAATTTTTTTTTTTCTCCCATGGGGTTTTCTCTTAATAAATTTCTAGTGTTAGGATTATTAGGTCAAAGAATTTCAGCCTTTTGAGACTCTTAGTAACTATAGCCATTTGGATCTTCACATCCCCAGTACCTCTAGGATAGTTCCTGGGTCATATTCACTACAGATGTGATTGCTCTTTTAAGGTTTGCTGATTAGGAAGTTTAAAATAACACTTTAAATTTGCTTGAATTTGCCATCCTTTCTCCCTCCTGGTGAAGAGGCATGTTTTGTCATATGCTTATTCTCCTGTGTGACTTGTTCACTCATTTCCTTTTCTGGTTATGTTCTTGATATTTTCCAGTACAAATTTGAGTCATTAATTTACCATAAATACTAGCTTTGTGTTGGAAAAAAAATTCAGGTATAAGGGTCCGAACTGTTTCCCTGTCCTGCAGTAGCGAGGGTCTCATCTGTGCCACTGCATTTCTGAAGAGGGAGAAAGAGGCATCATTGCTTGCTAGGCCAGCTCTACTGGGGTCCCAGTGGCCAAGAGTCTGGACACTCTCCAGTGACCTTGCTTTGTAGCTGCTTTTTATTGTGAAAATAGAGCGTCTATCCATTACCTTGACTCTAAAAGTGTGCCAACTTCATTTATTGGCTCTTTCCTACTCCTCATGCCCAGTGCCTGCTAGCCAGCATACAGCAGGCAATTTGTTTTCATCTGTCATAGATCAGGGGTTGGAATGGACCTTCTCTGACATTCTTCCTACTCTAGTCCCCTCCACAGTATCCCTGTTAAGAGATTGCTCAGCTGCTCCTTGATTACCTCCAGTGATGAGAGGTTCACTCTATCACAAAGACAGACCTTGAACTCAAGGTGAGATAGGTCTGGGTCTGGATTTTCTGTTTTATCTGTGGATAAAAGCCTGTTTCTAAACCTTATTTGCTTCATTATCTGAATGATGTATGTGGTAGTATACATCTAATATTAGAGGTAATATATCTCTACCTAATAGTGTTGTAATGAGTATTAGAAGAAATAATAAAAGTAGAGTCTTAAACCCTGTTCCTCACACACAGTAGTGAGGAATAAATGTTAGCTCTGAATATTACTTCCATCTACTACTGCAAGGTGTTTCCTTACATTTTAGCTATTATGTTTGATTTTAAGAATCAAAAATATTTTTATACCCATCAATTAGAATTTTACTGATTTTGGAAAGAAACCTTAGCCCCCGTAGTGACTTGGAGTTTGGAGTATATTCTTCCACCATGGAGGTGAGGATGGACATTGTCTTTGAGCTGATTGCAGCTTGAGTCACCTTTCCAGTGGCTATACTGGACAGTGCTGTAATGTATCCAGGCTGACACCTTCTTGGTTTTGAAAGCCTGATTTTACAGACCCCTTGTTTGTCCTTCTTCCCTTTCCTGGCTGGTGTTCCTGCCCTGGCAGCCCCAGTAGAGGATGGACAAAAACATTTGAAGGAAATGAAACTCTGTTCCACAGATAACAGAACTAGTTATCTGTTCTCTCCCACAGAAAACAGTTAGCTCTGTAAAGAGAGGGCTAAGGTAGAGGTCATGCTTCCAAGTGCATAGTGATAATGCCCTGCCCCACATGCTGCTTTTATTGGTATTATAGAGTAATCCAGTACCAGGGTGGTCTGGGCATAAGTTAGGCTGTCCTGACTCCTTTTATCTCTAGACTTCAGCATTTCTGTATTTTTGCTTTAGCTTGCTGAGACTATAATTGAGGATCTGAGAGCTCCTCCAAGTCTCCTGTGATTTAAGCAGATAACTTTTACCCTTGGGGGAACCAGTGTCATTGGTGTTTCTACTAGGTCCATGACCCTCAGGATTGTGATGTTTGTCTTTGTCTGAACCAACTCACTGTGCTTTGTAGAGAATAATTTAGTGGGAACTGCCCACCTCGCCACCCCCACCCCCGCCCGCCCAACATCTTGGTAAGTTCTTTCTATTAATTGTCCATTTCAGTTTTAAAGATAGAATATTAGAGAATGAGTTTAAGAAACAGCACTGATGTGATGGTAATGAAGATTTTAAACAGTGGTATTTGAGGAACTGGTTGGAGGGGAGGATTAACAAAATTTAAAAAGCATATCCTAAGTTACAAGTGGTATGTGAAGAAGGGTGATGTTTAAAATATTTAACAGACAGTGTGGACATCAACACAGTGGAACCCACTGGAGGCCCCCAGGTGTGCCAGGCACTTACCCTGTACTTGCTGGGTAGTGAGGCGGTGAGGGGCCCTGGGAGAGGGGTGGGAGCTAAGGGGCCAGGCACTCGTCAGGCTTGGGTCCCCGTCTCTTTCCAGCCTGTGTGGAAGTGTTTCAGTGTCTTAAACAGGTGCTGGCAGGGGCGGCGTCTGAATCACCTTTGACAGATGTTAGGAAGTGTTGGCTCTGTGCCTTGGCTGTCTTCCTTTGTCTCAGTGCTGAGGGCCCTTGGTGGTATTGGCCTGGTGATCTCTTGGTAGGTGCCTGGAATGTTTCACATTAGAATTTAGGGGTGTCTGTCTGGAAAGTGCTGAGACACATTGCTTTAATCAGAGAACACTACAGCGTGATAGGCACTGTCCCTGTCTTTACGAGGCTCCCAATCTGTACCAGTGGCTTCAAGTTTCTCCTGCCCCTGGATTCTAGGAATCTGTCGGAAGTCACTACAAGGATATCTGCCATACAGTGAAAAGTTGGGCAAAATCTAAATGTCGAGCCGTGTGAAAATAGTCAAATAATAGTATATCCACGACATGAAATTATTATGCCTCTTAAATTCATGAATACAGAGGATATTTCAGGACTCAGAAAAATGCTGAATGTGAAACCTTAGGTGGACAATAAAAGAACCTCACACAATAGGTAATAGTAATAATAATGTTACAGTACATGAAAATACATTAAAATGCATTGTTAGCCCTGACTATTATTTGGTGGAGGGCAGTGGGTAGAGTTAACGTGTGCTTCTGTTTCCATTCTTGTAGTCACCTGTGGGCATTAACTTTATAATTAGAGGCATCCTATAAATACTGTATTTCTAAAATCCAGTTTAGAGTTTTAAAATGTTATTTGTATGATCAGCGACCAAATATTTTGAATTTAATCAGGGAGAAATACTTTTGAAGGCTGTGTTTATCGTCTGTAAAGGAAGCTGCTGACTCGGTGGAATAAAAAGTAAAAGCCTAGGTCAGCCTGCCGATGCTGGGGCCCCAGCTTCCAGACGGCAAGGGCTCCGAGAGGCCCTAATGTACTTGTTGAAAGGCCCTCCTTGGCCTCATATTAATGTCCCTCACTGAGCAGTGCTCTCCTCTGCCGGCTAACCTTGTCAGAAGGTTACCCGTGGCTCTCCAGGGCTCGTCTAATTTTAAATCCAGTGTGCCGGCCAGCGTGGTGGCGTGGCATTGGGCTGCGGGGACACTAACACTCCCTGGAAGATACGGCTGGGGAAAGATGAGCCGAGTCCCTGGGTTTTTCTCATCCTCCTGTAAGTGACCAGGCCCGCTGAACAAGCAAAAGAGAGCTGGGATAATAATGAGAGCTTTTATGGTAAAAATCAGGATTATTAAAGATCTTTTAGCAGTGGCAGTGCTGGTGGATAATTGCACGGTGTGGTGTGTCCTGCATGAGTTGTGTGAATTCTGACCGCGTGAGCCTGATGGGGTCCTCTCTTCTGGGAACTCGACTCTGACTGTTTTTAAAGCAGAATGAAGCTGCCTCTCATTTCACTGTTGATTTGATGCTCCTCTGCATTTATAGAGCTCAAACTCTGCTGATAGTAGGCTCCTTTTCTGAAGTTTTTTTTTACTGGTTGGATTGGGAAAGAGCTATTATTTCTTCAAAGCTAAAAAATAAAAGATACCAGAATCTTCTTACCTGCATGTCTATCAGCTGCTGTTGGCTACCACTAGGATTATCATTTTAAAGATCCCCACGTCCCCCTTTTAAGTATTTGCAATAGAGTCCTGTTTAGAACACTGCTGAACCATTTAATACTTGTAACCCTGATGTTTTAACACGAAGCAAACATTGGTAACTGCAAAATAATATGATGTTGGGGAACTTTTCTCCATCATAATTAACTTTGAAAAAGAGAACAGAGAATCCTTTTTTTCTCCCCCATTTGGATTTTTTAAAATTTTTTAAAATCTTCCTTCTCTTTCAACACCTTCAGGCTGGTAAGGTGCCTATTAGAGTTAGCTGCCAGGGCATTCACAGCGACTCTCACGTGTACGAGATTACGATGGGAAACTTCACCCACCTGGTCCACTGCCTGGTCTCTGGTTTACCTGCCCAATGGAAGAAGGGCCTCCTTTCCTTGTAGCTGGGTCTCTATCCACCCTCTTATAAAACAGTTGCGAGGAGCCAATTAAACAGGCATAGTGTGTGGAGTAAACCAAGATGAAAGCACAATGGATGGAGATTCAATAACCTGCTAACTCCCTGCGGTGATTGAAGTCAACTTTGAAGTACCCAGGCTGGGTCAGACCACATCAAGCTAGCAGTGTTCCTACACAAGGGTAGCGTGAGAGTTATCTGTAATTTTATTTTAAGGAAAAAAAAAGTGCATACATGTTTTTCATTGGCCTTTTATTTTTTGAAGGTCTGTCCCTCCTTCTCTAGGCCTAATTAGCTCTGTCACGTTTGGCTGTAGTTTTGAGAAAATTAGAGCTGAGTAATATTGGGAATTGTTGAATGGGAATACTTGTTGAAATCTTTATTGACCCAACTCTGACTTTTCTAAATAGTATTAAATAAGCAAATAAAAAAACCCACCCCCTTCTTACCTTAAAATAATGTTTTTAAAAGCACGTTTAAAGTAGTTAAGTATAATATAAATATAAGCTACTCTGGCTTGGATGCTAAATAAATGAGTTATTGCAGAGGCTGCAGTGGTGATGTTAAAAGAGTGTACTTAAGAATCTAAAGTACGTTTTATGAAACCCAGTTCCTCTTCGACTCAGATGCAAATGTCTGCTTTTCTTCGCCTGGTTTTCTCTTTCTCGCCTCTTCCCTTCTGCACTTGGCCTGCAAGCCTTCCTGGTGTAGGCCTGCTGTTATTTTTGTGGTAACCTGACACTTTGGCCAGCGACTGCATCCCCCAGGCCCCCGGGGGGTGAACTGGCTGTGAGCTGAAAAGCCGGGCTCCCGATCTGATGATCCAGTGTCCCGGTGTCCCATGCGGAGCAGCTGCTGCATCAGGGCTGGGGGCCAGCAGGGTTGGGGGCTGGGGGCTCCGGGTCGTGATGCCACAGTCTGGGCAGGAAGGGTGCGTGTCACAGTTCAGACCTCAGATTGTGGCTTCTTAGGTCATAGGCCCTACTTTGAGTTGGGAGTCCAGCAGAGGCCAGCTAGTCAGGGGTTCTGGAGACTGGAGGAAGGTTTTGAAACTACTGTGTTTTTTTATTGCATTCTGTGGGTCTCATCTAGACTATGCCTGAGGCTGTCTTTGTAATGCCTTAGACAAGGATGAATTTCTTAATAGTCATGAAGATTGTATTAATATTTTATGTTAAACTAATTTCATCTCGCTGGGGTAGGGAATGAGGTACAGAAATGAATGGGACAGAACCCTTGTTTTCTGAAAATGTGCAGTGTAGCAGGAATGACAGATATAGAAGCACTAAGTATTAATTATAGTTGTGTACGTTCGTTCAACAATTAGCTGAGGACCTGCAATGTGTCAGGCACAGTTCTCAGCCGTGTGTGCACAAATACCCACTGATCTGTAAGCGTACAGATGAGTAACGTATGTAATGACTCCCGAGGATTGAGACGTCTGTACTTGTATGGATCATTTAATCTTTCAGCAGGTAGGTAACATTAATTCCCATTTTGCATGCATGCACATACACACGTCACCCTGAGACATAGCTAACAAGTGGAGAGCTCAAAATAAAAACCTCTAGGATTCTAAAACCGTGTGTATTCTTTATACGTACATTTTTTTTTAACTGTTTGGCCATATAGACTCTCCAGATGCACAGTGTCCTCTCTAGAATGGTAGGAGTGCCCACAAAGGGAAGCATTTAGCAAAAAACAAAAAAACAAACTTTTTTTTTAAGTTTCAGCAATTCATCTGGTATTGAGAGGTACGAAACATAGGAATGTCAAAGAGCTTACTGATCAGCTGGAGATAGTATCCTAAGAGAAATTTTGATGAAGCGTACCAAGTATGGTGTTAGAAGTTCGCTTGAGGTGCTTTGAGGACAAGGAAGTGACTTCTCCTAGTGGAGAAAGCTGTCAAGGTTTCCCGGAGGAGAGGTTGGTGACTCTAGTCTTGAAAGGACTGGTAGACATTCTTTAGATGAAATTGCTGGTGAGACAAGCAGCTGAGCAGAGGGACCCAGGTGGCTGAGGGGGTGAAGCAGGCAGCCTGCTGTGCCTGGGCACCTTGGGCGCCCTAGCTATGGGGGACTGACTGCACAGATGCCTGCAAAGCAGGCTAGTGGCAGGTGGTGAGGGCTGTGAGTGTCCTGCTATGCATTGGGTTCTGGACGGGGTGGGCATCTGCTGAAAGACTTAAAATGAATGTAGGATGAAAGCCATGTTTGCATTCTGGGAAAACTTCTCTGGCTGTAGAATAGCCTAGGAGAAGCTGGCTAAAAATACATGAGCTGGGGATTCTGATTCAGTACTTCTGGTATCGTGGCTGAGATCGATATTCTTAAGAAGCCACTTATGTCATCCTAATGTTCTTCCAGGCTTGGGAACCTGGCAGAACCAGCTTGTTGGTAGTGGTGGCATTGTGGGGATGTAGGGGACAGCCCAGTTCAGAGAGCGGTGATGAGGTCCTGCCTGTCAGACAGGAGCAAAGTTAGTGGGCTGGGGAGGAGCAGAGGGGATGCAGTTGAGAGATGAGGGGCCAAGCGGACATTCTTGGTGACAAGTTGCAGAGAAAGGGATGGGAGAAGCTTGAGATGTTGGCCTTCCTTTGGGCGCTGATTCAGCCAGGTTCTCTGAATGGAAGAATCGCTCAGAGCCGGGCTGAGGGATTGGGTTCCCTCCCCCAGGGCCAGGAACATCCTTTTTGGATCTTCTTGGGTGCTTTTAGAGACAGATGGTTAATATACAGAAGTGCCCTGGGAGGTGTGAGTGTTGGTGCGCCAGGTCTGTGTGTGTGTGAGGTTTGCTGTGCTTTGCCTTTGGGCCTTTTGGCCTCTAAAGTCTCACCCTGGAAGTTGAGTCATCATTAAATTTGGACTGAGGGGCCATCCACATTGTGAATGTCCGAGACTGGAAGGGCTTTAGTGGCAAGTCATAGATATAATTGGAAATGGGTTGCATTTTGATTAGGGAGAGGAGTTCCTTCTTCGTCTATCAAGGTTAGCAGAATCTGCAGGAAGAAGAGATCCTAGAAGGAATACACATCCCTCCCCTTTATTATTGTCATTATTTTTTTTTTTTTCCCTGAAAACTCCGTGTGTTTGTGTGTGCGCACGCGTGCATGCGCACACACAAGCTTGCAGAAGTGCCACTGGGGAGGTGCAGAAATATTGATCGAATCAAGCCCTGGCCCTTTGCCTGTTTTGCTTGCTACAGCTGCCTCATTCACTGGGGTGAGGAATGTCTGCGGTGAGGAGGGAGGAGTCTGGTGACAGGTGACATGGTCAGGGTCAGCTCTCCTTCAGAGCTCCCGGGGCCTTGCAGAAGCGAAGCAGGTTTGTCCTGATAGCAGAATTGGGTGCTTCAGCCTTTGTGACCAGGACTCTCTTTGCCTGGGTGTCTTCTGGCCCCACTACATTCCCCTGATGCGCTTATGGACTGCTTAGGGCTGGTGTGCACCCAGTCGGGGCTCAAGTAATACTGGGTTAATTTGAAAGACTGGTATATTGTCTAAGGAAGAATAATACTTATTCTGCCTCAGCCGGTTTCCTGCCAAGAATCTTTCTCCTGTTGAGGTTGCTCTGGGTATAAAACAAGGGTTTCAATTTGGGGAGTGGGGGTGGGGGTGAGGGTGAGGCTTTAATTGGCCCCTGAGTTTGCATCCCTCTCAGTGTAAGACCTGTGTTGCAGCTGCTCCATCCCTGTGTCATCCATGAAATGGCAGGTTCCTCACTGGAGGGGTGGGGACTCCCTTGTGTCAGCTACCCTGGGAACAGGTGGACGTTTGTGAACAAGCCGTGTCATACATTTTTGGTTCATTGATACACTTGCTAACAGTCCCATGAGCCGGCATTTGAACACGGGCCATGCATACACGTGAGTGTCACCGTGTGAGCACATTGTCCTAGTCCTCACACTGAGCTCAGGATGACTGCGCTGTCAGCGAGGGCCGTGGAGTGCTTCACGACCAAGTTGGAGAGGGTGTATTGGAAGAGCTGAGTGACTGGGCGCAGAGCGAAGTTAATCCTGTGACTCTGGACTGCTTAAACCAGCACACCTGTATAAACGGTCACTGTCTTTTTGTGCATTAAAAGTTTTTTATAAATTTGGAATGCTCAAGGGATGTGTCACATTGTAACACCTGAATTTGTCTAGAGAACTTTTTTGGTCTTGAACCTCACTGAAAATGCTTTGGATTAAAAAATGTGGATTCTAAATTTATAAAACTACCCGTTCTTCATCCTTTATTCCCCCAAACACATACCATACACTAAGATACAGACTCCTTTAAAGTTGCTTATACACTCCTGACATTGTTGGGGTTTTCTTGTGGCCTTTGTATGAAACAGCTCAAGCTTTTTTTTTTTTTTATATTGGAGTATAGCAGATTAACGGAGAAGGCAATGGCACCCCACTCCAGTACTCTTGCCTGGAAAATCCATGGACAGAGGAGCCTTGTAGGCTGCAGTCCATGGGGTCGCTAAGAGTCGGACACGACTGAGCGACTTCACTTTCACTTTTCTCTTTCATGCGTTGGAGAAGGAAATGGCAACCCCCTCCAGTATTCTTGCCTGGAGAATCCCAGGGACGGCGGAGCCTGGTGGGCTGCCGTCTATGGGGTCACACAGAGTCGGACACGACTGAAGTGACTTAGCATTAGCATTAGCATAGCAGATTAAAAATGTGATAATTTCAGGTGTACAGGAAAGTGACTTAGCCATACATATGCATGTATCCATTCTTCCCTAAACTCCCCTCCCATCCAGGCTGGCACACAACATTGAGCAGAGTTCCCTGTGCTCTACAGTAGAACTTTGTTGTTTATCCATTTTAGATATAGCTGACTGTGCATGTCAGTCCTAAAGTCCCTATCTATCTCTTCCCCCATTCATCTCCCCTGGTAACCATAAATTCTCTTAAGTCTGTGAGTCTGTTTCTGTTTTGTAAATAAGTTCTTTTGTATCATTTCTTTTTAGATTCCTCCTATAATTTGCATCATTTCTTTTAAATATCTTTAGTTTCCTTATATTAGTAATAAATGATATTTCCCTTTCTCTGTCTGACTCCACTCAGTCTGACAGTCTCTAAGTTCATCCATGTTGCTGTAAAGTGACATATTTCGTTCTTTTCATGACTGAGTAATATTCCATTGCATATGTGTACTATATCTTCTTTATCCATTCCTCTGTCAATGGACATTTAGGTTGCTTCCATGTCTTGTCTGTTGTAAACAGTGCTGTACTGAACATTGGGGTGCTTATACCCTTTCAGACCATGTTTTTCTCCAGTTACATGTGCAGGAGTCACCTGCAGTGTGAGATACCTGGGTTTGATCCCTGGGTTGGGAAGCTCCCCTGGAGGAGGGCGTGGCAACCCACTCCAGTATTTTTGCCTGGAGAATCTCAATGGACAGAGGAGCCTGGTGGGCTACAGTCCATGGGGTTGCAATGAGTCGGACATGACTAAGCTCAGCACAGCACATGCCCAGGAGTAAAATTGCAGGGTCACATGGTAGCTCTGTTCTTAGTGTGTTAAGGAGCCTTCAAACTGTTCACCGTAGTGGTTATACCAGTTTACATTCCTACCAGCAGTGTGGGACTGTGGTCTTTTCTCCATACCCTCTCCACCATTTGTTTGTGGATTTTTTGATGATAGCCGTTTTGAGTGGTATCAGGTGTTATCTCACTGTAGTTTTGCTTTGCATTTCTGTAATAATTAGTGATGTTGAGCATCTTTTCATGTGCCTGTTGGCCGTCTGTATGTCCTCTTGGAGAAATGGAGAAAGGTTTTCTGCTAATTTTTTTGTTTTTTTGTTTTTTGATTGGGTGAAACAGCCCAAACTTTTTGTTGCTAAGTGTCTGGTCCCTTGTGATCTGGCTCAGTATACCTTTCTGTTATCATGCTTTGTCCTTTCTTCACCATATCCTTTCCACAGATACCCTTCTCAGTGTAGGCTTCTGTGAGCTTTTTCATAAATGGCTGGGTAAATCCTACTTAGGCTTCAAAACCAGCCTAAGCACCACCTCCCATGAGGCCCTTGTTGACCAGAGAGACAGAATCAGCTCCTATTTCTGTGCTCCAGCAGCACTTGATTTATTCCTTTTTTGCCATGTTATATTCAGGCACTTGTTCATTCGTTTATTCACCCATGGGCTCATTATTTTAGGCATCCATCAGGTCATTATTTTGGGGGAACATTGACTGTGTGCCATAGCTTCATTAAATGCCAAGGATATGCCAAGGAAACGCCAAGGAAAAAGACTGCAGGCATAGACCTAAGCCTTAAAGATCTTACAAACAAGATGGATTTGCCACAAGGACAGGATCATTCCTATGCAGTGAGTGAGGGGTTCCATTTGTCCTGAGGAGCAGAGGTGCTTCCTGTAGGAACACGGAGGCAGTGGGAGAGTGGAGGACGGTCAGGCTTCCCTGCAAGGGGATTGAAGTCTTGAAGGATAATTAATGTATTTCTCTGTCTCCCTGCTGGAGGGGTGTGCCATGAGGGCAGGAGGGGAGCATGCTTATTTTATCTCTCTAGTGCCTGGCACATTAGTTGGGGAGGTGTGGGGTAGGGGGTTTCAGTAAATCTTTAATCACATTGAATTGAAACAGATAATACAAAAAAAAAACGGAAATAATTTCCCCTTCGATATGCTATCCTGTCTTGTTTCAGGATTGATCTAAGGCAGCTTGCAAGTAAAATAGCATACATTAAAAAGTAAAGAAAAGAAGGAAGAAAAAGAAGAGAACTGAGGTAGGGACCTAATGTGGGCTTGGGAATGAAACCAGAACTGCTGACCACATGACCTCTGGGCTTTCTCTGAGAAACCTGCCAGTGGGGCTCAGTGCTCTTTCTTTGGCAGCCAGCGAGGACGCCTAGTTGGGTGAACAGGAGGTGAAAAGCACATGGTGTTTTGTTGGTTACTGAACTTTCCTTTGGGACCTTTGTAAAGAGCATTCTGTGTGATGTGATGAAGGACATACTCCTTGGAGTACATCCAGTGACTAATTCATGCAATATTTCTGAGTATGCTGATGGCGTCACATAAAAGCATAATTCAGTTAAAGTTTATCTGGAGCTTTTGGGATACACTTTTCTAACTCCACTAACTGTGGAATCACTACGGATGAAATGGAATAGTAACAGAAATGGTTAGTTCTACCTGTTGTTCTGTCTTGTCCCTCATGTATCCAGGGTCCTGCTTCCACATACCACTACCCTTGGTCCTAAAGGTCACATAAGCTCTATTTCTGCTACCAAGGTATTTTATGATCAAGCGTTGGGACTCAGAAATACTCATGAATGATATGAGATCAGTCTGATCAGATGTATTAGAAGTGAGTATTTAAAGCAAGATGGGCCAGACTATCACTCATACAAAAAAGTAAAATTCTGATTTGTGATGGTTGAGAGGATGGAAAGGAACAAAATTTGTCATCATGCATTAGGGTCTTGGTTACCCTAAGTTGGGGCTTCCGTGATGGCTCAGAAGGTAAAGAATCTGCCTGCAATGCAGGAGATCTGGGTTTGATCCCTGGGTTGGGAAGATTCCCCTGAAGAAGTGAATGGCTACCCACTCCAGTATTCTTGCCTGGGAAACGCTGTGGACAAAGGAACCTGGAGACCTACAGTCCATGGGGTTGCAAAGAGTTGGACACGACTGAGCGACTAATCCTACTCTAAGCTGGCAGGAAAGAGCAGTTTTTTCCTTCTGGGCATATTGGAATCTAGCTTTTGGATTCTCTGATGTGGTGCTGTTGATATTCACATGCATCCCTTGGATCTTTAGAGAGCATTTGAATGCCGGTGTACCTAGTCAGAGACCCAGAGCAGAGCTTGGACCTCACAGTTCAGTACTTTCAAATGCCATCTTGTTCCAGTTTTCATTGTTGATTGACTTATGACCCAACCATAAGTGACCTGTGGATTTATCTGTTCCTACTTTCCCCTAGCATGCTGTAGAATAATCCAGGGTAGATGGTGGCATGGCCACAATGGGAGAAGCACTCCCAAGTCATAGAAACTGGAGAAGGCAGCCCAGGACGGTTTCTCTTTGTGGGGTGGGGAGGGCCGCTTCTGATGCAGCTGAACTAGGATTTCTCAGCAGCCAAAGGAGCTGCATCTGGTCAGGTCAGCTGCTGGGCCTCGGGTCAGTTCAGAGCCAACATACCACTACGTTGGCCAGCAGTGAGCTGGTAACACTGAGTGAGTCTCCACCAGCTTTTGTAAGAAATATGACTCCCCAGGCATGACCTATAGACTTGCCACCCAAGGACCAGCACCTTGATGGCATGAGACCCATTGGTAGGCATTCCCTCCGGCATGGGGCTGAGATGGACCTTTTGAAATACTTCTTAGGGTCTGACCAAATGTCGTGTATTTATTTATGTGATGAGTTGGTAGTTCTTAAAATATGAACTGTATACTTGTGACTTATAATTTGTACTCATTGTCATTTAAGATGCTAAGGCATTGTGATAGTCTGAAGGCACAGCTTACCAACTAAGAAATTAACATTATCTGTAACTTAGTGACTTAGGAGTATTATTTTCCTAGTAGTAGTTTTCTTTGTTTTTAGTAAGCATCAGAATTGATGAGTCTATTTTAAATGTATGTTCACTGTGCAGGCCTGCTGGAATGAAGGAGTTAGTTTGGGGGTTTTCTTTGACTATTATCACTCTTAGGAAAGGGCTTAGGCATCTTCCTTTTGAAATGCTACTTACTGCCAACGGTTGTGGCAGTTTTCCTTTTTCTCTTCTTAGACCATTCATGGAGCTTCTGTTTTTGACTTTGCTATGTGTTTGCCAAGGTTAAAGAGCCCACCTTCCAGGGATCCATGACTCAGGCTACAGGTCTTGTCATCCAGCTCATGCTCCCCTTACAAGTGTACTGTCTTGATAGCAAGTCTTCACTTGGAATGCTCAGATGCCATAGACTGAGTGCACTTGCCTGTCTTTTTGAAGAAGCCTACTGATGAAGGAGAGCAGTGGTGGTGAAGGGGAAAGGAACAGAATAGGAATTTCTATCCTCAATGGCTAACAGATTCCTGAAGCGGATGGGCAGGGCGATTCCTTTAAAGGCTGGTAATACAGAACTACATAGCGTGAAATCAATCAGAGACTTTCTCGAGTTGTCACCTGGGTAGGTTCTTGGGGCTGATGGAGCAGAGAATTAATCAAGGAATCTCAGGAGGGTAATGCTAGGTCCTTTGATGGGGTGCTCAGTACCGGGGTCTCGGTGAAGAGGTATTGGCTTGTTGATGGATCCTGTTAATATAGAAGTGATTTTCGAAAATAAGAGGGAGTAATTATGTGCTTCTTCCTGCTGAAATTAGAGGAACTATTGGCAATTGGAGTATATGACACTAAGGCTCACTGGCTGCTATTGACTACACGGCAGATGTTCCATCTCTCTGGAGGCTGCCTTCAAAATCCAGGCTGCTGCTCTTCACTTGTATTTTGCAGGCCACATGTGGGCAAGTTTGGCTAGTGTCTGAAATGGTAAGAAAAGAAAAGCGTGTTCCATTTACATATGCAAACGCGATTAACCATCATTAGTGCCTGACATTCCTCCCAAGTACCCAGGGAAGTGAGTCAGTATCATAACTATTCATTAGGAATTAATTAGACTGTGCTTGATGGTGTCAGTTGTGGACAGAGCTGAGAATTCAGCACTGCCTACGTTCTCTCCCATTGGAATCCAGCCTCCAGCTCCCTGTCTAGTGAGGGTGGAGTTTGCGTCTGATGTTCCTATGGAACGCGCATTCTGTCTGGAGCAATCACTGTTGAGTATACATGACTCTGGTCAACTTATTTCGAAGCGCTTTTTTCCTAGCTTTGTTATTGAAGGGCAGCTTTTCTCTTTTGAGGAAAATTCGGCCACTCACTAAGATCACAGTGATCTTTGAGCCATCAAATACTTGGTTGCATTGTCTACTACAGATGTCCTTCCAACTACTTGATTTTCTTTTTTTTAAATCCTAAAATGGCTCCCAATTGTGCCTCCTTCCACATTCTCCTGAGCATTTAGTGTCTTTTTTTCCCCTTTCTTCTCAGTACCACTCCCTATATATTGCCTTTTTCATTCACCTATGCAGTTAAACTTGCTTTGCTCCCATTTTTTACCTCTTTGGATTTCTTTTTGTCCACCACTTGGCTTCCTGTTTTCAGATCCTCATGACTTAGCTGTCAGGTTCTGGTTCTCATCTCTTCCAGTGATCAAATGAAAAGGGAAGGAGATAAGGTCAAATATTGCATCTCAGAAACTACTATTCCACTCCAAATAAGGTTTATTTGTTGTAGAAGAAGCTTACCTCCCAGAAGACCCAGACCATATCTATCCCTTTGACACAGAAGGCTCTTGGTTGTTTGCAATCATGATTAGTAAATAAGAAATTGAATCAGCCAGCCAATTCTTGGTTATCCAGGCAGTGCTTGGCATTACTCTGTCCTCTTACATCTTCCTGATTTGCTGATTTCCTTTGGATTCTTAACCAGTCATTAGAACCTTAGCCAGAGTCAGGGTGAGGAATGGGAAAGGAGATGAAACTGTGCCCCTTCTCATGGAAAGCTTGGGTGATAAATTCATTGACATTGTTACCCAAAGACTGTTCCCATCATTTGTTTGTTGGTTCATCCTTTATTTCTCTGCATATTTATTATGCCAGGTACTGTGCTAGCACAGGGGATACTGTGGTGATTGTAGTAATCCCTGCCCTCACAGACACTGGGGTGCAGATGGGAGAAGTGATAACAAGCCAACTTAAACTAAATTCTGTTATAAGTAGTCTATGGAAACACAGATGATGAATGATGAAGTTGGTATCCTTCAGTGTTAGTGCTGGAAACCGAGGCACATGGCAGGTACTGTGTGGTCCTGGGTTACTCAGATGGAGGCAGAGTCCCAACTTCCAGTCCACTTCTTTTCTTGGTGCCTCATAGAGTATGAATACATTGACTAAAATAAGCTATATGGACTATTTTTTTTTTTAATCCTTATGTTCAGTGCCATTTCTTAATCATGAAGGTTAGTTATAACTTATCCTTTTATTTAAGAGCTCTTAAATCACCCATAAGTGAGATGCTTACATTATGAGAGACTCGCAGGAATTAACATGAAAGGAGCAGCAGTTCCTGTGTCATGCCCCTTGTGCATTCGTCCCTTGAATACAGTTGGTGTCAGAAGCACCTGCATTTGATTAACTAACCTCCTTCTTCCCCTAGATTTTTATATTAAAATATGTATTGGTTGAATGTGCTGCATGCTAAGTCGCTTCAGTTGTGTTCCACTCTTTGCAACCCTGTGGACTGTAGCCTGCCAGACTCCTCTGGCCATGGGATTCTTCAGGCAAGAATACTGGAGTGGGTTGCCATTTCCTCCCCCAAGAAGATCTTTCTGATCCAGAGATTGAACCCAAGTCTCCATCCAATATCTCCAGCATTGCAGGTGAATTCTCTACTAGGGAAGTCATTGGGGAAAGCCCATTGGTTAAATATACGTGGGTTGAATATATATAATGTCATTCCAGTGTGCTCATGTTACCTGTCTTGAAGAGTCAGTGGGTAATCATGAAAGTGATTTATTTAGAGAGGGTTGCTATTGGGGTGGTGAGCAGCGTCTGATAACATTTCTCTTTGGAGCTTATTCTAGTGTGGCTGGGAAGAATTTCAGGAAAAAATGGAGCTTTTTAGAAAAGCATTAATGATGGAGACTGAGGCATATGGAGGCTATGTGATACACACTATATTTTCAGTAAAGAAGAGTTCCCTTCTCTGTCTCTTTTTAGACATTCATTAAGGTTCAAGATTATCCCCCTAAACCAAACCTCCCAGCAATAAATATGAAAACTATTGAAGTGTGTGTGTTAGAAGTACAGGTGTTTGTTACCTATTTAAATTTTCTGTTCAGGCAACTGAAGACCTTAAGAAGAGGATCTTTCAAATTTATTTCCCAACGAGACCCTTCATTTATTTACCATCCCATTATCAGTTGGTGTTCGAGGATCACAAGGTCCATACCACTGTCTAGAGATGATAGACTTGAAAACATCTTCTGTTCATGGTTGTTCAGACGGTAGAGCACCTTCACTCGTTATCTCACCAAATATGGTGGCTCCATGGAGTAGGGTCTCATGATCTCAATGATTTTCTGCATTGGGATTGCATTTGTTATTTTCATTTTATAAATTAAAACCTGAGCTTCTAGAGATTAACCTGTTTAGTCTGGGCTGCATGGCCAATAGGTGAGCTAGGTTTGGTACCCAGATCTGTTTGAATCTTAATAACATACCCACCCATCCCACCCCGCAATACTGTGTTCTTCTTCATTTACTGAAGTGAATGAGAGTTGACTCCCTTGCTAAATGGATGTATGAGGAGCAGAGGACATCAGCTCTGCAGACACAGGTATTCTATTTGTCATTCACCTGATTAGATCTTATTGTTGATAATAAGCAGGTACTTGTTACTGTACGTTCAGAAGCCAGGTAGATTGGGTGGTAGTTAACTAATTCCACACATTTTTGGGGTACTCTTAATGTGAGGCTGATTCTCTCAGAGCCACTGGATACAAGGATGGTTTCTAGGATGAGGTGGATTTTGAGCCTGGGCTAGAAGGGAACTGAGGGATGGAATTTGGTAACTAGTACGGGGAGCGTTTCTTGGCCAGTCTGGTGATCGGAAACTCTCTGCCCATACAGGGCCTCATCTTACAGTTGGGTTGTAAAACCAGGGGTCTGTAAAAGTCTGTGGATTATGTATCTGGTAGCTTCTGGGGCTGTGTCTTGGCCCTTGTCCAGAGTTGGTAATTCCATCCTGCTGAGCTCTAGTTGACCAAATGAGAGAGCCTGGACATAGAATTCTTCCCTGAAGTAAGTGAATAAAAACATGGGAGCATTTAGAATAGCCCTTGTGCTTCCTGAGTGGATGGATTAATTGATGCTAGTTAATATTGCACTCCCCACACAACAAAGGAGCTGCGACCCTTAGCTTTAGGGGTATCTGCAACTCTGCTATCTTTCTTATAAGGCTGTCTACCACTTGTTGAACTAACAGGACATTTTTCCTTATGTCAAGTGAGCTATAACCTTCTTTAGGACTTCCACAAAACAGGTCCAACACCCTGCCTGTGTGTAACACCTTCAGAAGTTGTTTGGTGTTTGAGGACATTAAGCTTGGCGATTATGATTCAGAAAGATCTTTCCAGTTTTGAGTCACTGACTAAGGCTAAAAATAATGGAATTTAGTAGAATAAATATAAATTCCTGGTGTTAGCTCCTAAACCAATTGATCAAGAGTCAGAATTTAGAAACAGCACATGGAGGATTGGGGCTTAGTTTTATGGATCATAGTCTTCCTCCGAGTGTCATTTACTGAAGATTGTGTACACACTGGGCTGGGCAAGAGGGGTAATGTAAATTGTATCTAGTCTGGAACCCAGTCAGCAGACTGGGGGCTGCTCTTGTCATACCCAAGTGGATGTCTCAGGGTAGATTTGCTTCCCACAGCATGGATAGACCTCAAGGATTAATGGGTAAAACTTAACCAGGAGATGCATTTTGTCCTAGTAGATGGAAGAATTTCAATATGTTAGTCCAAAGGAGCTGGTATTGGGAAGGCAGTAGGTTCCTTGTCGTCAACTGTGTTCAAGCGTAAATCCAACAACCAGTTGATGAGATGTGTCAGAGGGGACTTCAACTGTTGGATTAGGAGTACTGTGTTTTGGTCTGGAGCCTCTGAGGATTTCAGTTATATAGTAATGATCTTTTTAAAGTCAAATAACGTTCCCCTGGTCCCCTGGATTCCACCCTTCTACTATAGTAGAGTGCCGGACATGTCCACAGTTTAATCTTAAAATATGGCTCCCTGGAGAGAATTCATACTTCTTCAAGCTGCCTGGAGCTGAAGAACTGGCCTGTGCTTTTGTAAATGTCTGGTTTTGTTTGTTTTGTTGAATTAGGGGCTAAGGTGGAGAAGGAAAATGCTGGCAACTAGCCACTGCTCAAAGAGTTCACACATATTCTTATAATTTCTCTAATAATACTTCTTTGGAGCTAGAACAGACTATCATAGAGTTCTCCATTGGAATTTTGTAAGATTCTTAGACCCAAACGAGGAAAAAAGTGTAATAATTTGAGAATTCAAAAGGCCCACACAGCAGGCCTTGTAGAGTTCATCTAGGGGTCAATCACAGAACCCTTTCTTGTGGCATAATTTATACCTTTAACATTTGGCAGTTTTTAAAGTCCTGTGTCAATGTACATGTGTTGGTAAGAAGTAGTAAATATTTTGCTGACAAGTTCTTTGAAAGACGGATCAGTGGCAGCGTTTAAAGGCAGACAACCTGAGGGTTTCTTTCATCCAGGTGCTGCCAAATCTAAAAAGCCGTCAGGGTACGGAGCCAAACGCACACACCGGTCACACCATTTATGGTTTAATGTTCCTGTGCCTCGGAGTGTCTGCACCTGGGATCTGTTGATATCCACAGTGGGGGATGGCAGGGGAAAGGGATTCAGCTGGGAGAGTGAAGGAGAGGAGGCAGGGTGCTTGCTCTCAGAGGTGACTGACCTGGGATACAGAGCAGAGCCTGGTACCTAGTGGGGCCGCTCGAATCTGCTTCCCTTCTGGCTGCCTCTGTTGTAACGTTGCATGAACTTGAGGTGGCAGAAGCGGATGGAGTGGTGGTTGCATCCGCTGAGCTCTCTCACCCTCCTCAAGCCCTGCACCTCCCTTCTTCCCATCAGTCCCCCAGAGCAATTCTTATCCCTCTTATTTGTTTTGAATGCATGATCTGATGCCTTTTCAACAAAGGAATATTGATATTTTAGTGTGCAGACAGCAGGGGGTACTGGATTAGATCATTTTCACATTGGTATTGGTGCCAGTTTGACATTTGTTTGGAAAGCTTATCCCTTTATGGCCATAGGTTACATGCATAATTTAAGGGGAATAAATCTTTGTGAAAGATTTCTTTTGGTTCTGTAATCATCAGTGGTGCAGAAACATAAATGGAAGTCTCCCCACAGTTTTCATGTGATCAGGAATTCCAAGGAGGCTCCCAGATGAAGTAGTCCATGCGGGTATAAAATGGTTTTGCAAATGTACTGGCCTCTTGTGGTAGTTGTTTAAGGGAGGGCAAGAACCGGAGACAACTTGGTTCCTGCTTCAGAAGGTTTCAGAAGTCGAAGGTGGTAAAGTGACCTGACTGTACAGGGTAAAAGAAAACCCTGTGGATAAATGCTATAGGATAGCAGGTCCAGGTCTGCTGGCATTGCTATCTGTAGAATGAGTATTCGTGTTAATCTCCCTCCTTCTGCCCACCATTCTGCTGCCATCTTGCATCTTGGTGATCCCAGTGACAAATTCTGGGATGGTGTGACATTTCAGAGTTATCATACCAATTGCCACAGTGAGGCAGACATCTTTTGTTTTACACTATTTTCTTTTAAACAACTTGTTCTGAAGATTTGATTATTATCGAGCAAAGTGCTTCTAGTAGATAGTAGGTACTTAGCAAATGGTTTTGCATGATTCATTGTGAACTTGCAATTCAGAGAGTACTATTCTCAGATGAAAATTTCTGTCATCTGTGAAGATTATCCAGCTTCTGCCTGCTGTTGCATTTCTGTATGAGTGCCTAACATGATACATAAAGAACAAAAGCCACTTAAATCTCAGAATTCCATCTTCTCTCTTAGTAGTTATTCGCCAAGCAAAGCTGGCGAATGGAGAGAGTGCAGTAGAACCAGCAGGAGCAGTGTATTGATGGCTACCGTGTCCTTATCATACTATCTTTTGGTTTCTCTCTTAGGTTTATTTTCTTGAAAAGGCTCCAGGCTTCGGCTTGGAAAATCCAACCGCCAAAATTGAGCCCAGCAGCTGGAGCGGCAGTGAGAGCCCTGCCGAAAACATGGAAAGGATGAGTGACTCTGCAGATAAGCCTATTGACAATGATGCAGAAGGGGTCTGGAGCCCCGACATTGAGCAGAGCTTTCAGGAAGCCTTGGCTATCTATCCACCATGTGGGAGGAGGAAAATCATCTTATCAGACGAAGGCAAGATGTATGGTAAGTGATTCAAATGCTCCTGGGAAATGCTGCAACCCACTTTTGTGATTAAGAGATTATCATAACTAGCCTTCTACTAGGTGAGACACATTCCTTGTATGGGGTTGAATGATCTTTGTAGAATTCTAGTTGGCCATTCAAGGGACTGAATCTCAACTGAAGAGGAGAGTCAGTAAAGGACCATTGGGAAATCATTCCCTGGGGCTTCCTTTTTTATATCAAAAGCTCTCAAGGACTCCTTAGGAACTTAGGTAGTTGCAGTGGCACATGCAGACACCAGACATGGAGACTAATTCTTCCGAATGCATGCCCCATCTAAAGGAAGTGCTGCCACTTAGCTCCAGATAACTGACTGGAGCTGCATAGCAGTGGAGCCACATGCTGCTAGATCTAGCAGGCTAGATGTTTACATTTTTAAAACCCAGCATTCTTTTTTTCTTTTTAACTACATAGGCCAGATAAAACTGCTCAGGGACTTGATCAGACCTTTGAACTACCAGTTTACTGCCTTGTTACCAATCTTCAGTTGAATGGCCAGAAAAGGCACTGACCCCCAGGCTACTCTCTCCAGTCTCCCTTTCTACATGGGGACCCCTCACAGTGCATTAGAAACTCCCAAGCGTGCCCAAGAGGATGAAATCGGTTGACCAGATGGCTGGGGATGCTGAAGGTGGCAGCAGGCATCTATCCACTAGTGTGGGGTGTACAGGCTGGGTTTGGACCTTCCCTGCACCTTCAACTTGTACTTTTCGGCTGTTTACCTTTTGGGAAGCAGATGGCAGGTGGTTACGTATACATTCTGCTTGTCTAATTGGGCACGTTGAGTTGACAGAGTTTGCACTGTGGCTGAGTCTAAAGAGATGCAAACGAATAACCTAAACTCAAAGAGAACTGGCTCAGCAGCCTACTGGAGGTTGTTAACTTATCACAGGAGTGATTTATTTCTAAACAATTTGAAAGCTTTTCCATAATAGGGTGTTGTACCTTTAATACTGCAGCTCCTCTATCAGGAGCCGTAGGAGGCTACAGACCAGGCTAGCACACACTGCTAAGGAGAAAGCAGATGGTGGTGCAGCTGCCACCAGCTGTGCCCCCACCCTGCCCTCCCCCTCTCCAATGTGGATGATGTAATGGAAACAAGGAAAATTTTGCTTTCTGCAGCATTAGAGTGTCTCTTCCTTGGCCAGTCTGTGTCACACACACACACACACACACACACACACACACACACACACAGGAGAGAGAGAGAACCCAAACCTTCCGAATTTGTTTTATGTTCTCATGTGATCCTTTGTAGCCAGAGAAGCTTCTTCATGTTTGGTGAAATGGACTCAGGGTGAAACATCTCAGCTGCTGTGGGTAGAAAGTTTCAGGGCCTCTGGTTTTCTGTGTGCTTGTATCTTTCCTGGGCTACCCTTTCTCAGTCTGGTTGTTTGCTTTCAAGGTCTCGTTTTCATACCTAAAAATGCAACTTCCCCATTTTAAAGGCAGAGAAGAGCACTTTAATCTGTGAGCCTTCTTTGAAGCAGATTTTATTAGGAGTAGTGAAGGTGACTTCGGGCCACTGTACCTTGTACAACACCCATTTGTTTACCCAGAAATTATTTTAATCTAAAAAAACTGGCCTAGTGTTGGACATGCCAGTTGGGAAGAAGTACTCCTGCCTTTCATTTCTCACTGGGAATACTGGGAATGGCACTATCCCTTTAGGAACCAGGTTTCTGGACTAGGAATAGGAACACAGTTCAAAGCAAATGTTATTTTTTTCAACTCCAGTTTTTTTTCCTCCATTGCTTTTACTTTTTAGGCAGCAGCCATGGTAGATTGAACCAATTTGCCTGTAACTCCATCATAAAAATCATTTTTCTATGAAAATAATTTGCAAAAGGACACTTGATGTTAGTTTGGGGTCAAAAACAGTAGGCTAGGCAAGAGAACTGTGAGAAGCTCTGGATTTGAGTCATCTACCCATAGTGAACTTGAATGATCCTGCCCTTGGTCTGTGAGTTTTCTCCCTTGTACAGAAAGAGGGTAAAGTAGATGATATCTGTGATCCTTGGGGCTTGTATGTTTTATGATTCTGGATTTGTGACTTGTCCCTCAGTAAGAGTGATCAATCCGTTGACAAACATGGCGCTGGTCGTGGAGCATGTTGTTAATACTGAGAGTAATCAGATTCCGAGTGCTTCCTGAGAGTGCATGTTCTTGATGTATGTGTTCTTCTTTCCCTGAAAGCCACGTTACATTTTCTGACAGTGTTGGTGACCAACCATTATTTAAAATTGGGCAATCATTTTGAGTGAGCAGCATTAACGATTATAACTGCAAGATTGTGTGTCCTGATTAGGGGTGCAAGGGACACATTTGCTGTGGTAGCCCTGCAGTGGCCTCCTTGTCCAGGCAGCTGACCAGTGTGGAGGAGCTTGGCTTATCCTGATGCTTTGGAAGGGAAACGTGGTTATCATGTTTATGGGAGGTAGCGACTGGACCCCTTAAGAGAAACTGCCTTGGGTGCCTGGGAGCAGCTGCCTGTAACCCACCTATAACTGAGGATGAGAGAAAATTGGTTTGAGAGCCTCCACAGTGACGCTCCAGCCACTTGGGGATAGAGTCATGTGAGCGATGTGGGGGCCGAGCTGCTGTTCCTTGGCTTCAGGCCTGTTCCCCATCTTACCATATGTGAATTAGGACACAAACCAGACTGGGAGCCTGGGTTTCTGAAGGTCCTAAGAGCATGCTTTTTCTCTTAAGCATTTTGAAAATGAAAACATTGAAAGCATTTAGGATTCCATGGAGTGAGATCAAAATAATTTAATGCCTTTTAGTGAAATACCAAGTGTTTTTGACTTGAGGGGGTTATTCCGATATTTTCTGAGCATCTGTTGAGTATTGTGATGTCACTAATTCTGAGCCTTTGGAGAGGCAAGGTCAAGTGCAGCACTGATTTATTTGGTAATGAAATCTCCTCTGTGGTTGGCAGTAGGGCAAATGCAGTCTTAGAGAGGGGAAAAATTGGAAAGCTCTCTTTATGATGAGGTTTGGGCCATTAGAAAAGATGGCTTAATTTTCCCTATGCTACCTGGGTCTGCGGAGAGGCCAAGCCTTTGTGTGGTTCGTCTCCATGTGGACAGATTATTTCTGCCTGCAGCACCCTGTGGGTCGGCAGTTGTTCTTAGGGATTATTAGAAGGAGGGTGAGACTTCTTTGACTGTTCCCAAGAGCTTGCAAGCTCATTCCCTCTCTTCTCCGTGTTTTCTTTTTCTTATTTTTACATAGATGTTCCTCTGTGTATCCTTGTAGATAGTTGTGGAGGAGATAGCAGGGGGACAAGATGGCAGAAACTTTCTTGATCAGCAAAGCTGTCTGGAACTGAATTTCATAGGAGCAGCCCACAGTTTTTAACACAAGACAGAAACAAAACAGTGAAGCAGAGGATTTGTCTAGATGTGCTTTCTGTTGTACCTGAAAACTGTAGTCAGGCAGAGTGGTCAAGTATCTCCCATAATCAAGTTAGGGACCAGAGCTAAACATTCACTGGCTGCTTGCCTCAGAGACATGCAAGTGTAGCACCTTAAATCTTGGCCTTTGGAATTGTTATGAAGCCTGGCTCTACCCCTTCTAGACATTAGGCTCTGGGTAAGTTGCAACTTCCATCTCATGCTCACAACATTTTGAGGTCAATTTTGTGAGTCTCACTTTGCAGATGAGGGAGCTAAAAGGGATAAAGTGGCTTGTGCATGACCAATATAAATGGTATAGCTGGATTCTTTCAAAACTGACTCTATCTGACTCCCAAACATGGGCTCTTTCCTTCCTTGCTGGAGGTCATTGTAAATAAATCCAACAAGTCAGTATTAAGTGCCGCCTGTATTCCAGCCCCCATACTAGGCATTTTCAGGGATAGAGCAGTAAGCCAGACAGACATGATCCCTGCCCTTATGGAGCCATCCTAAGTTTATTTGCAGGAAACACTGACCTGAGGTCAGGACTGCGTGCCAGAGCTTTCTGGGAAGTCTGAGGGCCTTTGAAGATGGTCACCTTCCACTTAGCCTTTTGAAGCCTGTTCTTGGCCACCAGTGTCCAGGGCACCTGGCCCAATGCTGGCAGGAAGAAAGCTTCTCAAATATCGTAGTAGGGAGGATCCTAGATCACAAGGCTGGCCTTGGTGGCAGCCAGAAAGATGTCTGGAAGATTCTGGTGCCCTGGGATCCCATAGGCAGCTTGGGCAGAGCAGTTGCTGAACAATGACTTTCTCCTTTTGTGAGCAGTTATCTTCAGGGTTCTTGCTCCAGATAGCTCCAGGGGTGCCCCTTTCTTGCTGGGATGCCAGGCCTACTGATCAGCCCTAAAGAGCTCAGTTGTGAGGCATAGAGAAGATGAAGAGGAAGGAATCTCTGGATTAGGCCTCTCTAATAGGTCTTCCCCTGTTGCTGACCTGAGCCTTCCCAGCCAGGAGAGCATAAGAGTTAGACTTGCCTCTTTGCTTACTTCATAGAAGTACAAGATAGAAGGGAAGAGGGGCAGGTTCAGTGAGGTGGGGCAGAGCTGACAAGGGGATCTGAGAAGGCGTGCACACAGGCAGGCACAAATATTACCAGTTAATCAGTGCAGGCAAAGAGGCTGACATCTGAGGACCCCCGGCTCCTCCCGATCAGAACTGGTCAAGGGAATGTAGGGGCATCGCTGTGTTAGACGGTGAACTTTCCCATAGTTTCTGTGAGGACCAGGAAGGTGGTCCACATCTGTGGAGGCCCCAGAAGCCCTGATGCAGAAGTGGCTGCAGACTCCAGGCCCTAGAGGATCTCCAGGCTTTGGGAGAGTGAGCCTTGTGGCCTGAGCTGAACTTGTTCGTCCCAGTTCTTCATCTGAACATCATGTGGCATCTGTGATTTCATCTTTGTGTCTGACTTGTGATGTGGGATATTATTTCCAGTAAATTGGCAAAAAATGTAAAGCACAAAGCATTGTGCCCTTAGAACAGGCTAGAAGCCCCACAAGGCAGGGGCTGTCTTGCTGGACAGAGAAGATGTCAGTGATGTTTGTTGAGTGTATGCATGTGGGGGTTATTGCTTAAGACAAAGAAAGATGAGTAAGTAAGCCTCTGAGCTGCAAGAGGAGCTGGCTGGAAAGGAAGGGAGAAAACAGAAAAAAAGAGAGAGAAGGATGTTTGTATATCTCATGGTCTTCCTAGCCTGAGAAGGAAGAAACTTTGGTTTTTGCTCTGTGTGCTGCTGGATATTAGTTCAAGTGGTAGGAAGGATTTCTACTCACATTGGCACCATGGTAGAGCAAGGGTTAATTCTGGGATCCTCAGAACAGATGAGTAATGGGGGATTTTGAAATAGTTTCGTTCCTCTGAGAATAGCAGAGCCAACGTCATCAGTGTTTGTGTTGGGAAAGTTTAACATAGCGGGGGTCCGGCCTACAAAGGTTTGTGCACAAGGTGTGAGCTCTTGTGCAATTCAGATAAAAAATAGCTACTTAGGATGGCTTGAGAATTGGTCATGAGGGAGGAAAAAAAAGTAAGAGACAGAGAATCTTAAATTATTACCAAGTTGGAAAGTTAAGCTTTTCAACAACTTTCTGTGGCAGCGGGTGAGCCCTGGCATTCAGAAGACATGGATTTGTAAATCAGTTAATGAGTGCTGTGGACCCGTACTGTGCTTTGACTGTGAATGGGGCCTACAGATGTAGGATAATTAAGAGAACTGACCTGTGTGACCACTTACCGTGTACCAGGCACTTTCTCGTTGCTTTAGAATGTGTTGTCTTGTTTATTCCTCAGAACAAACTGATGATGTAGGTTACGCTGTGCTTGTGTGCTTAGCCGCTCAGTCGTGTCTGACTTTGAGACCCCATGGACTGTAGCTGCCAGGTTCCTCTGTTCATGGGAATTCTCCAGGCAAGAATCCTGTAATGGGTTGCCACGCCCTCCTCCAGGGGAACTTCCTAACCCAGGGATTGAACCCAGATCTTGTTCATTGCGGGCAGATTCTTTACTGCCTGAACCACCAGAGAACCCTTTTTACATCCAGGAAAGCTGAGGCCCACCAAAATCAAGTTACGTGCTCAAGGCCACAGTGGATAAGTGGTGGAGTTGACATTTGAATGTCAGCTTAAAACAAGAAGCCAGTTAAGACAACGAACCACAGTACTGATATGGAAGGAAGTACACTGTGTACTAGAGATATCGACAGTTCAGTGGTAGGGCAGCAGAAAGTGTGATTATTTATATGGGGAATGCACATATCTATATTTGAAAATGCAAAAGAGTGGAAGAATCAGAGTCTGAGAGGCAGATTTAGGTGAGCCAACTTTCAGTGGGAAAAGGCCACTTAGTGTTTTTTGCTTTTTTAAATTTTTTAAATGTTTTTTGTTTTTAAACTTCTTTTGGATGGCAGACTGCCCACCCCCGCCGCCACCGCCCCCCGCCCTCCACCCTTTTCTGAGAATCTACAGAAAGTTGTGGATCTCATCTTCAAAAAATATTCAGGCTTGTGCACAGTTACAGAGTTGTTGCAATAGAACATTAGGGGATTTCTGAAGCCTAGGTTTATATTTACTACTGTGGGGAGAGAGAGAGAGGGGAAGGGCATTCAGGGAATTCAGGCATAAGGGAGCAGCATGATAAAGGCACAGAGTCCTGAAGGGACCCACTCTGGTGCTCTTGGAAATGAGGATGTGCCCTGGAGGGGGATGGTAGTTGAGCCTGGAAATGTGGGCTGGCAGTGTGTCGTGGAGGCCTGGAGTGCCACGCCGTCGTGTCTGGTGCTCATCCGGGGGACAGAGGAAGCCACTGCGTGTTTTCAGGAGAGATGGTTGTGACTCATCCTGTGTTTGACAAAGCCAGCTTTGAAGGCGTGAAGACAAGTTAGATTACTGTTGCAGAGGATGAGCTTAAACTGCAGTCCTGGTGGAGAAGCTTCATGGGTAGAACCTATAGGACTGGCTGACAGGATGCGATTTGTGAAAGAGAAGGAGGGGTTGAAGATGATTCCAGGGTTCTTTCTGCTTGGGCGATGGGGAGAATGGTGGGACTATTAAATGGATGGGGAATGAAAACAGGAGATGCAGCTTGTAGAGTGGAGAAATGGGGAGTTGGATTTTGTCATGTTCTGGACGTGTACTCGGGGGGCCGTCCACATGAGGATGATCTGTGGGGTTTGGAAATTCCTGCTTGGAGCTCAGGCAGCCTGGAGTTGCAGGGGTAGTTTGGGGCCTCATCAGCAGAGAAGAGATGAGAATGGGCGATATGCTTAGGCCCCCGTGTATTGTGGTTAGACCAGCAAGGATTTTAAATGGGGTGTCTGTATTTGTGGGAGAGTAAAGAGGTTGCCTTTTTAAGAAAAAGGGAGACCCATCAGTGGTTCCTAAGCCTGATCATCATCAGCAGAAGCACTCGAATAGCTTAAAAAAGAGAGACATAACTGACTCAAACTCATTGAATCAGAATCTCTGAGTGTGGTCTGAGAATCTTATGTTTTTAAAAGCTCTCTGGGTAATTTGTGTGATCAGGCAGGTTTGAGAGTCACTGGGCTAAACTATTACCTGGGGCCAAGAGGAGAGGGCCACACTTCTAGAGCTGGTAAAAGAAACTAATGAGCAGAGAATGAGACTGACTTTGAAACAGTCCTTGGAAAGTTTGGGGATAGGAAATGAACTGTATAATTCAGTTAATGCTCCCTCTGTATAGAGAAGAAAGATTACCATGGCCCAGGTTTGCATGTACAGGAAGAGCCTTGAGATGGTATCTTAAAGTTAAAGGAAGGCATAGAAAATTAAAGGAGGGCTTATTTTAGAACAGGAGAGAGAGACTTGGCCATTTGGTTAGTAGTGAAAGTGAAAGTCACTCAGTCGTGTCCAGCTCTTTGTGACCCCATGGACATTCTCCAGTCCATGGAATTCTCCAGGCCAGAATACTGGAGTGGGTAGCCTTTCCCTTTTCCAGGGGATCTTCCCAACCCAGGGATTGAACCCAGGTCTCCCTCATTGCAGGTGGATTCTTTACCAGCTGAGCCACAAAGGAAGCCCTTGGTTAGTAGGGTGGGAAAAGTATGTAATTGAGGAATTATTTGATGGAATAGAACCAGGAAGAGACCTTAAAAGGAGAAGGGCTTCTTTTACTCTCATGCATAATGGCAGGAGAAGGTTCAGGTAGAAGGTGCAGGGAAGGCATAGTGATTCCTGTCTTCAGATGAGAAGTAAGGCCATGTGGGCTGAGGTGGGTTATGAGCTTCTGAAAAGTAGAGCAAGCTTAGTAGAGATACTGTAGGGGAACTGGATATGGGGGGACAGGGGTGAGTAAAAGAATTGTGAGCAGTGGAGGAAGGGCCTGAGAGAAGTCGGAGAACATTCCTTTCTTCTTTTAATTGAAATTTTTATTGAGATAATTGTAGATTCACATGCAATTGTAAGAAATAGTACAAAGATTCTTTGTACACTTTCCCCCCAGTGGTTACATTTTGCAAAACGGTAATATCAAAACCGGGATATTAATGTCAATATAAACTACTGATCTTACTCAGATTTTCCCAACTCTACTGGTACTCATTTGTGTATGTGTGTTATGTTAAGTTGTGTACAGTGTTACCACCTGTGTGGTATGTGTATCCACAGCACGACGATGCAGAACAGTTCCAGCACCGCAAGGATCCCCAGGGTTGCCCTTTGTCACCATACCCATCCCTGTTCTGCTTCCCCCGACCTTATCCCTGACTCCTGGCAACCATGAGTTATTCTTTATTTCTAAAATGTTGTTGTTTCAAGCATGTTATCTAGTGCAGTCATACTGTATGTAACCTTTTAGGGTTGGCTTTTCCCCATTCATCGTAATTCCCCGGAGATTCATCCAGGTTGGTTGTGTATCAGTAGTTTGTTCCTTTGATTGCTGAGCAGTTCTCTAGCCTGTCTGCACCAGTGTGTTTAACCATTCACCTGTTCAAGGGTATCGAGTTGAATCTAGCTTTCGGCTATTACAAATAGAGCTGCTATGACCATTTATACACACATTTTCTAAAAAGTTTATACATGTATACTTGGCTGTGCTAGGTCTTTGTTGACGGCGCGGGCTTTTCTCTAGCTGCGGTGAGGGCTTCTCTCTAGTTGCGGCACACGGGCTTCTCATTGTGGAGGCTTCTCTTGTGCAGCAGGGGCTCCAGGGCGCGCGGGCTTCAGCAGCTGTAGCACGTGGCTCGGGAGTTGTGGTTCCCAGGCTCTAGAGCATGGGCTCTACAGTTGTGATGCACGGGCTTAGTTGTTCCAGGGCATGTGGGATCTTCCCAAATCAGGGATCGAACCTGTATCTCCTGTGTTACCAGGTGGATTATTTACCACTAAGCTACCAGAGGAGCCCTATATACAGTTTTCTGGGTAGATGTAGTTTTCATTTCCGTGGGATAAATGCATTCATTGCTGGGTCAAATGGTAGTTGTATCTTCAGCTTTCTTTCTCTTTTTAAAAAACTACTCAACTGTTCTTCAGAGCAGCTGTGCCATTTTACACTCCCCTGCAGTCTAGGTTCTCTGCATCCTCACCAGCATTTGGTGTTGCCTCTATTGTTTGTTTTAACTATTCTGATAGGTGTGTGGTGATACCCCATGTGATTTTAAGTTGCATTTCCACAGTGACTAATGATGTGAAACATCTTTTCATGCACTTATTTGCCATCTGTATATTCTCTTCAGAGAATATACAGAGATATACAGAATAAATGGAGAAATGTCTGTTCATGTCTTTTGTCCCCCTTTTAATTGGATTATTTATATTCTGATTGCTGAGTTTGGGGAGTTCTTTATTTTAGATATGAGTCCTTTGATATGTAGTTTGCAGCTGTGTTCTTGTCAGTAGCCTATCTTCTCATCTTCTTCACATGTATAAGTGTTACATTTTGATGAGATCCAATTTATTAATTTTCCCTTTTATGGTGCACAAGCTTAGTTGCTTCATGGTTTGTACTTCTGATGTCAAGTCTAAGAACTCATTGCCTAGCCCTGGGCACTGACGATTTTCTTCTGTGTTTTGTTCTAAAAGGTTTCTGGTTTTATGTTTTACATCTCAATCTGTGACCTTTTTTTAAATTAATTTTTGTGTAATGCAAGAGTATTTCCTTTGGGAAAAGCCACTGGCATTATTATGTGATACATATATATTTTTTCTGCTAGGGGATTATTGGTGTATCTAAATTTTGACAATGTCAAGACTCGGGACCAGAGACACTAAAGTGCTAGTGAGTGCACGTTTGCACCAGTCTAGGTGGGGACAGGGACAAGGTGAAGCTGGAGCTGCTGACGAGTCATGACGTGTACTCTTAGAGGCTCTGTACACACAGGAGAGGTGGCTGGAAAGGAGGCTGTGGTCACGCACGGGAGAGGAAGCATCTGAGATTAGAGGTGGAGAGATTTCAAGTGATGAGTTTCGAGGTGTGGCTGCAAATACGGTCAACTGATACGAATGTGGGCGATGGCTACTGGAGACGAGGAAGTAAGACATAGGGAGACTCATCAGCATTGGGTTGGTTAATCACGTTGATGTTGAAGTCTACTGTAGTGCACTGTGAATTTGTAAATAAGCCTACCAAAGTAACCAGGTGTTAGGGGGATTTCCTGGAGAGGACATGACCCCATGGATGTGAATGGAGAGAATTTAATATTGTTGTGAATGGCATGGGGCTAGTGAAGAGCAGGCAGCAGAACAGCCAGGCAGAAGGAATACTGGGGTTACAAGAAAACCCTAACATTTTCCACCTCTCTCTTCCCAAAGTCTTTGGCTGCTCTGAAACTTTACCTCTTTGCAATGTATCTGTGCCTTGTTGCTATCATCTGTAGAATGGGGTGAGAAAATCAATTTCTCCGTATCTCTCAGTGATGTTGAGAAAATGCAATTATACACGAGAAAATCCAATTATGTGTGAGAAAATGTTTTGAACTAAATCCTACAACAGGGGTTAAGCCTGTTCCCAGCATGTTAGAAAGGTAAGAACAGATATTTTGGAGCAGCCACTCAGGTAAGCCTGCCTAGCCTATGTAGAGGGTTGTTTGGTTAAGGGAGCAATTGAATGGTATCCCCCTTTCAGAGTTTGTGCTGTCGGAGAGGGGAGGTCAGGATACACTTGTCTGGGTCAGAGTCACAGATGATGGAAGGGATCAGTGGGAGTGGGCAGGTCCCGGAGAAGCAGCTTCCATTGCATGGAAGGCGATGGGGGCTTGGACGGCTCGAGAACCTGCCGGTTCTTAGCTGCATGGCCCTGGGTTCCAACGCCTGTCTTTGTTCTGTCCCCACTGACTTCCACATCTAGAGCTTCAGTTCCTCTCCCCTCTAGAGCATTTTACTTGGGATTGGGTCTTAATTTTTTACTACTGTTGTGATTTATATATATCCCATTTCTTTGATAATGAGTGTTTAAAGTGGTCATTTTCCAGATTAGCATTGTTATGATATTGTTCTGCTGATCTCTGTAATAAAGAGCCTATCTTAGAGAATGCTCAACACAGTAAATGAAAATATATAAATATATTGTGGTTAAGGTCATAGAAAAAATTTGAAGGAATTCACAACATGTAAATAGCAGTTGCTTCAGGGGATGGATTCACGGGGAACTCCGTTTCTATTACATATTTCTGTATTAATGGAGTGGTTTTTTTTCCCCCCTAATAGTGAACATATGTTACTTTTGGAATTAGAGGAAAAATAACTATATCATTTATTTTTTTCCTCTGATTCTGAGCAAGAAAGACTCATTAAAGAAAAATGTGGCAAATACCAAGAATGAGAAGCAAATCGTATCATCCAGGTCGACACTGGAGTGATGTTTACCTGGGGTTTGGTTGTGGGAGGGGCTCTGCAAGGTCCTGGTGGGCAGGAGAGGGGTGCTGGGGGAGGAGCTGGTGCCAGCAAGCTCTCCCTTCCATGGGTGAGTGGCCGAGGCACCGATCTGCAGAGACAGGTGGTCAGAGAGTGGGGTGCCGTGGCCAGGAAGCAGGACAGGGTGTTCTTACTGTACGATTCAGGACATTGGTCCGGGAGTTCAACAGGTGCTGGGTCAGTTGGATCTGTCAGTCAGCTCTCCATACTAAAAGTGGCATTACTCTGACATTCATGTTTTATGGTGCTATGGTGGTGGAAGAAAGACCGGAACATGTTCAGATCCATTCATCCAGTGTCCACGTGCTCACAGCAAGCTACTACAGAAGAATGGACAGGCCCCACATCTCTGCCGAGCCAGTATTTATTGTTTCACTTGTACTGTAGGGCGGACAAGCTTTATTCTTGGAGGGCTGCAGGCCTGTCTTTTAAGAATGTCGGTAGTCTTTTTAATGGTCCTGTTATTCTTTGTAACAGATTCCTGGCAGGTAACCTTGTACTTGTGTTGCCTTTAGGCAGAGGTGGGTGGCTTTTAGAGTATGAAAACACTCTGGAGACTGTACAGAGTGCTATAAATTCTCCTTTGATTATAATCATTTGATTTAATCACAGGTATATTTCATTTACCTGATGTTTACCTGCTATGCCTTCACTGCAGATTATTGCATCTGCCCACCTTCCCTTCTCTCAAATGCTTCAATTCCAGGTATATCGTAAAATCAAATTGTTCTTCAAAATCCATATGAATATTATTTCTTTAAAGCCTCTTGCTATATCAGAATACACCCCTCTCCTTTTTATCCTTTTAGAATGCAGTCTGAAAGGTGTGACAGTGAAATTTCCTGCCCAGGACATTTAATTTATTAAAAAAAAAATTTATATAATGTTGTGGCTTTTTTGACACCCTGCCCCCCAGCAGTGAAATTGGTCATTAGCTGACCATTTCTATAGACATTGTTCTTTTTGGAATGGCTACAGCAACTTTTTAAGTTACCTTCAAAGCAAGTGCTATTGGGGAAATGTAATTGATCACTCCCCAAAGCTTTGCAGAATCAGGGTAATATTGAAAATATGTTAATAAGCTGAGTCATCCCCCACCCCCACCCCCACCCCAGCCATTTGCAAATGTCCCAGTTACTCCCTCTGTGCCTACCCTCTTCCCTGGGTCTGCCTCTATGCTCCATGACTTGCTTTCTATTGTGCTGAGATGGGTTTTGGCAACTGTCTCTTAGATGAATGGTTCTGTTACAAACATGGTAGCTTCTGTGACTGCTTAAAAAGATTGTTGTTTATGACTGCTTTTTATTGAGAGATGTTTGGTGCACGTTAATGTCCTGATAAAGACATTTGTACCTATAAAGTAGCCACCGCCTTACACGTATTTGATTGTGAATAAGGTGCTGGGGCTGATGACATGCCAGATGTGAGGTATTGGATTGCATGTTTATTCAACTGTCACTGCAATCTCTGTACTCGAATGTGCCTTTGTGTTTGCTGTCTCACAGCAACACACCGAATGCAGTGGCGATACGATCCTGACTATGGAAGATGCTATTTGGGTTACTTGGATCGTAAGCTATGAGTATTAGGAAGCATTCTCTCAGTCCCCATGTGTCCCGAGACAGCAGTCATGAACAGTTGTTAGGTGAAGGGAATTGCCAGGTGGGATGACCACATGCATTGGGATAGGGGCCTTTTGAGATGGACAAATCTTAAGTCTGGACTGACCAGGGCAGGCATTGTGACAGGGATTACTACTAATAAATAATCTATCCAGTGCTTGCAATGTGCCAGAAACTTTTCTAAATACTTAATATCAACTCATTTAAGCCTCACTACAAATCAGTAGCCACCATTATTATTCCCACATTAGGATGAGGAAATCAAGGCCTAGAAAGGTTCAGTAAATTGCCCAGGATCATATGGCTTAGAACTCCTGACATAAACCCCATTCAGCTTGGCTCCATTACCTGAGCTCTTAAGCACCATCTTCTGCTGCCTCTGAGCTGTGACAGAACAGGAACCTGAGGGTCCCTGGACCATGTCTACGTCTTACGTTGCTGCCTTGTTATGTGGAAGAGTTTTGGTTCCAGGGAAACAGTGCAAAAGGGAGAATGGGCTTTCCTGGTACCCAGGATAGTTTTCTTGTTTTCTGCCTGGTAAACTCCTACTGGCCCTTCAAGACCCTGGCAAAAATGCCCTTCTCGCCCCCAAAGTCTTCTTTAGTCTCCACAGGCAGAGATACGTGCTCCCTCCTTTGTGTTTCCACAGTATTTTTTTTTTTAAGATTTATCTATGTATTTGGCTGTGCTGGGTTTTAGTTGTGGCATGTGGGATATAGTTCCCCAACAAGGGATCGAACCCGGTCCCTGCATTGGGAGCACAGAGTCTTAGCCACTGGACTAGCAGGGAAGTCCCCCCACAGTATCTGACCACCCGTCAAAGCACTTTTCAGACTCACTTTTAATGTGTGTATTTGTACCTCCTGCCCCTAGCATAGTGCCTGGCACACATTAGGCCTTCAGAATATGTTTGAATTAGTGAAAGTTGCTGGCGATAATAACTTAATCTTCTTTCTCTATGAGATGTTTTTTCCACATCCTTGTTGTCATCACACTTACAGCATTCTAATGAAATAATGAGGGCAAGGATTATAACTCCATAGATTAGAAGCTGAGGCACATAGTCCATAATGTTTTCCATTAGAGCTTCTTATCTTGAGGAACCCCTTGGTGAAGAAGAGCTTAGTGTACACCTCACGCCCATGTTTGTACTTTTCTGTTCTAAGCATATTGACCCTGTGCCTGAGGTGTTACAAATGACAACAGTTTATTTAGTTCACATCTATGGCAATATCACAATGGTTTTATCTGGGACATGCAGGGCTATAAAGGAATACTGAGCTAGATTTGGTTATTTTGGTGAGAGAATCTACCCGTTTCTCATCCCAGTTTGATTTTTACAAGTCGGAAAGTTCATCCCTAGAAAGGTAGCCTTTGACAGTTTTCCCCCAGTAGATACCTGACACAGTATGTTTGTAAACTTATCCAGGGTGTCTCTAACTGAGAGATATGTGTGTCCATTGCTCTTTTCAGGTTGACTCTGGGTTTAGGTTTAGGTGTCTGAGCATGACTTCAACCTCTGATGGTCTTAAGGTGACATTGTCAATTCCCAGTGACTCACTTCAGTGGAACAATGAACCGAGTAAACTATCTCTGGAGTTCAGAAGATGTTAAGTTAGGGTGGGTTATAAGATCTTTGTGACAAAATCTGGTTCGTGTAGATTTAACTTGCCTCTCATCTAGTTAGACATCCTGGAATGTGAAGTCAAGTGGGCCTTAGAAAGCATCACTGTGAACAAAGCTAGTGGAGGTGATGGCATTCCAGTTGAGCTATTTCAAATCCTGAAAGATGATGCTGTGAAAGTGCTGCACTCAATATACTAGCAAATTTGGAAAACTCAGCAGTGGCCACAGGACTGGAAAAGGTCAGTTTTCATTCCAATCCCAAAGAAAGGCAATGCCAAAGAATGCTCAAACTACCGCACAATTGCACTCATCTCACACACTAGCAAAGTAATGCTCAAAATTCTCCAAGCCAGGCTTCAGCAATACGTGAACCGTGAACTTCCTGATGTTCAAGCTGGATTTAGAAAAGGCAGACGAACCAGAGATCAAATTGCCAACATCCGCTGGATCATGGAAAAAGCAAGAGAGTTCCAGAAAAACATCTATTTCTGCTTTATTGACTATGCCAAAGCCTTTGACTGTGTGGATCACAATCAACTGTGGAAAATTCTGAAAGAGATGGGAATACCAGACCACCTGACCTGCCTCTTGAGAAACGTGTATGCAGGTCAGGAAGCAACACTTAGAACTGGACATGGAACAACAGACTGGTTCCAAATAGGAAAAGGAGGACGTCAAGGCTGTATACTGTCACCCTGCTTATTTAACTTCTATGCAGAGTACATCATGAGAAACGCTGGGCTGGAGGAAGCACAAGCTGGAATCAAGATTGCCGGGAGAAATATCAATAACCTCAGATATGCAGATGACACCACCCTTATGGCAGAAAGTGAAGAGGAACTACAAAGCCTCTTGATGAAAGTGAAAGTGGAGAGTGAAAAAGTTGGCTGAAAGCTCAACATTCAGAAAACGAAGATCATGGCATCTGGCCCCATCACTTCATGGGAAATAGATGGGGAAACAGTGGAAAAAGTGTCAGACTTTATTTTCTTGGGCTCCAAAATCACTGCAGATGGTGACTGCAGCCGTGAAATTAAAAGACGCTTACTCCTTGGAAGGAAAGTTATGACCAACCTAGATAGCATATTGAAAAGCAGAGACATTACTTTGCCAACAAAGGTCCGTCTAGTCAAGGCTATGGTTTTTCCAGTGGTCATATATGGATGTGAGAGTTGGACTGTGAAGAAAGCTGAGTGCCGAAGAATTGATGCTTTTGAAGTGTAGTGTTGGAGAAGACTCTTGAGAGTCCCTTGGACTGCAAGGAGATCCAACCAGTCCATTCTGAAGGAGATCAGCCCTGGGATTTCTTTGGAAGGAATGATGCTGAAGCTGAAACTCCAGGACTTTGGCCACCTCATGGGAAGAGCTGGCTCATTGGAAAGGACTCTGATGCTGGGAGGGATTGGGGCAGGAGAAGGGGACGACAGAGGATGAGATGGCAGGATGGCATCACTGACTCGATGGACGTGAGTCTGAGTGAACTCCGGGAGTTGGTGATGGACAGAGAGGGCTGGCGTGCTGTGATTCATGGGGTCGCAAAGAGTCGGGCATGACTGAGCGACTGAACTGAAGTGAACTGAACTGAATCTAGTTAGTGTCTGATTTGTATGAGGGCTTGTCAGTTAGCTGAAAGGAGTTAAGTTCTTCGTGGTGATTAGGAGCATAGGGTCAGGAGTGAGGTCTGTCTGGGTTTAGATTCTGGCTCTGCTACTTCAGTGAAAGTGTAACAATGGGCAAGTTAGAATTCTTGGACGTCTGTTTCCTCATCTGATAAATGAGGCAAATTCAAGTGCCCATCTTACAAGTTTGATGGGAAGGTTAAGTAAGATAATGCATGAAAACATTTTGCATGCCCAACTTATTCTTTGAGAGTAATGTTAACCTTGATAGCAAAACCAAAGACTTTATAAGAAAACTATCGACCAAAACCTTTTATGAATATCAATGCAGACGTCCTCAACAAAATACTTGCAAACTGAATCCTGCAATGTATAGAAAGGATTCCACACTGTGCTTAAGTGGGATCTATTCCAGGAATGCAAGGTTAGTTTAAAATTTGAAATGAGTTAATATAATACATCTCATCAATAAAGAACAAAATTCACATTATCATCTAAGTAGATGCAGGAAAATCATTTGACAAAATCTAGCACCTCTTTGTGACTTTACACTCAGCAAACTAGAAATAGAAGAGAACTTCCTCACTGATAAAGGGCATTTATGAAAAATCCACTGTTAACATCATACTTAAAAGACATTATGTGCTTATGGATCGGAAGACTTATTATAAGTAAGATGGCAGTGATCACCAAATTGATCTATGGATTCATTGTAATCTCTATCAAAACCCCAGCCAATTTCTTTGTAGAAACTGATAAGATCAGATCAGATCAGTCGCTCAGTTGTGTCCAACTCTTTGTGATCCCATGAATCACAGCATGCCAGGCCTCTCTGTCTAATACCAACTCCCGGAGTTCACTGAGACTCACATCCATCGAGTCAGTGATGCCATCCAGCTATCTCATCCTCTGTCATCCCCTTCTCTTCTTGCCCCCAATCCCTCCCAGCATCAGAGTCTTTTCCAATTAGTCAACTCTTCGGATGAGGTAGCCAAAGTACTGGAGTTTCAGCTTCAGCATCATTCCTTCCAAAGAAATCCCAGGGCTGATCTCCTTCAGAATGGACTGGTTGGATCTCCTTGCAGTCCAAGGGACTCTCAAGAGTCTTCTCCAACACCACAGTTCAAAAGCATCAATTCTTCGGCACTCAGCCTTCTTCACAGTCCAACTCTCACATCCATACATGACCACTGGAAAAACCATAGCCTCTTGACTAGACGGACCTTTGTTGGCAAAGTAATGTCTCTGCTTTTCAATATGCTATCTAGGTTGGTCATAACTTTCCTTCCAAGGAGTAAGCGTCTTTTAATTTCATGGCTGCAGTCACCATCTGCAGTGGTTTTGGAGCCCAGAAAAATAAAGTCTGACACTGTTTCCACTGTTTCCCCATCTATTTCCCATGAAGTGATGGGGCCGGATGCCATGATCTTCGTTTTCTGAATGTTGAGCTTTCAGCCAACTTTTTCACTCTCCACTTTCACTTTCATCAAGAGGCTTTGTAGTTCCTCTTCACTTTCTGCCATAAGGGTGGTGTCATCTGCATATCTGAGGTTATTGATATTTCTCCCGGCAATCTTGATTCCAGCTTGTGTTTCTTCCAGTCCAGCGTTTCTCATGATGTACTCTGCATAGAACTTAAATAAACAGGGTGACAGTATACAGCCTTGACGTCCTCCTTTTCCTATTTGGAACCAGTCTGTTGTTCCATGTCCAGTTCTAAGTGTTGCTTCCTGACCTGCATACACGTTTCTCAAGAGGCAGGTCAGGTGGTCTGGTATTTCCATCTCTTTCAGAATTTTCCACAGTTCATTATGATCCACACAGTCAAAGGCTTTGACATAGTCAATAAAGCAGAAATAGATGTTTTTCTGGAACTCTCTTGCTTTTTCCATGATCCAGCGGATGTTAGCAATTTGATCTCTGGTTCGTCTGCCTTTTCTAAAACCAGCTTGAACATCAGGAAGTTCACGGTTCACATATTGCTGAAGCCTGGCTTGGAGAATTTTGAGCATTACTTTACTAGCATGCAGTAAAGAGATGAATGCAGTTGTGTGGTATAAGTTAAGAAATGAAAAAGTATGAGTTCTCCAATTTTTTTCTTCTTTTTCAAGATTGTTTTGGTCTCTTCTGGGTCTCCTGAATTTCCATGTGGAAAGTTCATTAGGACTGTCTTATCAGTTAGTCCTAACTGATAAGTATCAGGTTAGGGATGCACCTCAGTGGAATCGAATCAGGAGTCCAGAAATAAACCCTCACGCTTACGGTCAGTTTATTTTCAGCAAATGTGTCAAGATGATGGTAAGTGGAAAACAGTAGTCTTTTCAACAAATGGTGCTGGGACTATTGAATATACACACGCAAAGAATGAAGTGTGGATCCCTTTCTCATACACTACAGTCAACTAAAAATCAATCATAGACATCAATGTAAGAGCTAAAACTATAAAACTCCAGGAAAAACAAAACAAAACGTGAGACTAAGTCTTTCTGACTTTGGGTTAGCCATCTTGGATATGACACCAAAAGCATAAGTAATAAGTAATAAAAGTAAAAATAGATAAACTGATACTTCATCAAAATTATACACTTTTGTCCTTTAATAAAAAGACAACTCAGGGAATAAGACAAAACCTTTTCAGATTATAAATCTGATAAGGGACTTGTGTCTAGAATGGATAAAGAATTCTTACAACTCTAATGAAAAGACCAAAAAGAATAGGCAGATGATCTAGATAGACATTTCTTTAGTGGAGATAAACAAATGGGCAATAAGCACATGCAAAACTGCTCAACATCATTAGACATCAGAGAATTGCCGATTACAAACCACAGTGCGATACTACATCTTATCCACTAGCACGGCAATAGCCAAAAACATTGGCAGTAGGTGTTGGCATAGGTGTAAAAATATGAGGACGCTTATACATTACTGAAAGAAAAGAAAGTGAGATTGTTGGTTGCTTAGTCGTGTCTGACTCTTTGTGACCCCATGGACTGTAGCCCACCAGGCTTGTCTGTCCGTGGGATTCTCCAGGCAGGAATACTGGAGTGGGTTGCCATTGCCATATCCAGGGGATCTTCCTGACCCAGAGACTGAACCTGGGTCTCCCATATTGCAGGCAGATTCTTTACTGTCTGAGCCACCAAGGAAGCCCCCTATACATTACTGGTGGAAATATAAAAGATACCACCATGCTGGAAAACTGTCTGGCAATTCTTCAGAAGGTTCATCATAGAATTGTCATGTGACCTGGCAATTGTCCTCCTAGGTATTGTGTGTAAGAGAAGTGAGAACAGGTGTCCCTACAAAAACTCGTATACCAGTATTTGTAGCAGCATTATTCATATAGCCAAAAAGTACAAACATCCCAAATGTCCATCAGCTGATGAATGTGTAAATAAAATGTGATATATCCATACAGTGGATTATTATTTGGCGATAACAAGTACTAATAATACACTTGCATAATATATATTTAGCATAATGTGAAAGAAGTAGAAGAAGACAGTCACAAGACTGTCTAAGTGGAACTACATACTGTGTGATTCCATTTGTGTGAAATGTCCAGAATAGGCCTGTCTAGAGACAGGAAGTAGATGAGTGGTTTTTTAGAGCTGGACGATTTGAGAAATGTTGTGGAGTAACTACTAATGGGTTTGGGATTTCTTTCTGAAATAATCAATATGTTCTAAACTGGTTGTGATGAGGCATGCACAGCTTCGTGAGTATACTAAAAATCAATGCATTGTGCACTTGAAATGGGTTAATTGTATGTGAATTACAGCTCAGTAAAGCTGGTTTGTTTGTATATGTATATACTTAGTATCATATGTGGCCCTTTTTGAAAGTGGTCAGTAAATATTACCTACCATTGTAATAAAACTCTCTTTCACTTTTCTAGTAGTAAAGATGAAAGGAGAAGAGAATGCTGACAAAGTCGGTGGACATATCAATTAATTGAGATACAGAGTGAAAGAGAAGGTGGCTGAATCTGTGGACAGCAGTAGGCCAGCAGCTGAACACTGAGTTTGAAAAACTAATGTAAAAGTCCAGTCACGTGGTGGCAGAAGTGCCTGCCTGGTTCATAGTAGGCATTCCAGACTGTTACATACATTGAACTTGGCTATCCTTAAAATGTGAGTGAACTTCGGATCTAGATGTCACCAAACCAGATGTTCTTCACAAAAGAATAATCACTGTTAGTGTGATACAGGCCAGGGGTTTGTCCAGGAGTCACTAAACCAGATGTGTATGTGTTTTCTTTTTAAGTTACAGTAAGTATGACAAAAACCAGGATTTTAGTTCTGGCGCTCTGTGTTTTTTCCCAGGCAGTGTCTGGGGAAACTCAGTTTCCCGTAGTCAGTCCAAGGTGAACAGCTTTGCTCTTTGCAGGCTGCCTTTGGGCCAGCGTGTTCAAACCTCTCTAGAGGAGATGAGCAGAAAGCCCAGCCCGCATACTCTGCAGCTTAGTCCTGCAGAAGCTTTGCATCAGCACTGCAGATGCCCTGTGCTGGTCACTAGTGCTTTTAGAGCCTGGAAAATATGTGTCAACTAGACAGGAAGGTTCTCTGCTAAGTTGTGTGTATTTGCTAACACATTTCACAGTATTGTTTCCCCAGGGACCTACCTGTGGAAGGAATCTCCCATACTTCATTCAGTTTTGGTGAAAACCAAGTGAGCTGCTTTTCTGATGTTAAGGCCACACACTGGCATCTGAAGTCCCATGGTACTGAGTGGTGGAGTGGGGACTCAGAAATCTCCCAGGTCTGCATGACTGCCAAGATAGTTTGCTCTTAGTCTTACCTACTAGGCTTGACTGCCTTTTTGGAATGGACCAGTAAGAAGAGGAAAAGGATCGAAGGCAGAGAGCTGTGAAAACACATAATGTTCTCAGGAACAGTAGGGTTCTGGCAGAGCTGGAGTGTGAGGTGCTAAGAAGGATGAATGAAGTAGAGTGGCTTATGAGCTGGGAAGGGCAAGATGAGAGATTGTAGAATAATGGACCAGGCAATTGCTTTGGGGCACCAGAGTTCAACTTCTCTGCACAAGTATCACATTCCTGGAGCGGAGGTGTGGGCCGGGGGATAGAAACTATTGTTTTGGGATATACAAATAGTATTAAAGGAGAGTTAAATTCTGCTTGCAATGCAGGAGACCTGGGTTCAATCCCTGGGTCAGGAAGATCCCCTGGAGAAGGAAATGGCTACCCACTCCAGTATTCTTGCCTGAAGAAGCCCATGGACAGAGGAGCCTGGCAGGCTACAGCCCATGGGGTTGCAAAGAGTCGGACATAACTGAGCGACTAACACTCATATGGCCCGTAAGGAGGCTCCTGCAGTACTCCTGGCAGATGGGCTTGAACTAGGTCGGAGGCTATTGGAGTGACGAGGAGGGAGCAGGGTGTGAAAGGTATTTCAGATCAGTATATTTGTGATAAGGTGTTAGGTTAGAGATCAGAAGACACGGTAGGGTTTAGTGCAAGGAAAGAGATGAAGGTGTTTCATCTGCGTGAGCAACTGTGCATTGATAGAGACAAGGAATGTATGTAGCATGGAGGCACAGGTTTTAAGGGGTAGGATAGGGGTCATGAGCTTGAGTTGTATGGAATGTATAAGGTTTAGAGGGCTCTCCATGGAGCGGGAGCCAGCAGGCACTTGGAAATTCAGCATTCTGGGTTGAGAACAATTTTTGGAAAATTGTTCCAGGGTTTGGAACATCTCAGAGTTTGGAACAGAAACCTTGGAGGTTGTCTAGGAGACAGAGAAAAGGCGAAGAGGGAAGGAAGGCTAAGGGAGAGAACCCATTAGAAGCACTGAGTCAATTGCTCAAGTCCCAGCTCAACACTCCTGTGAATATCTTTGGAAGCATGTTGTGTGTCACATGAAACCTTACAAATGCTGGACCAAGGGAGCCTGAGTTCCTGCATTTTTACCATACTAAGTATATTGAAGTGTTTAGCTTTGTCCCTTGGTGGTATGCTGGTGGAAATACCTATGAGATTAATGGGGTGCCTGATGTGTTGACATGTTCTAATCTGTGGCTCCCTAGTGTGTTAATGGGTTGGACCCCAATCCACTGTGACTCCTTCCTTTTTTCTTAAAAGCCAACTCTGATCCAAGCCCAAAGTGTGATTTCCTTCCTCCCAGTCTCCCTGAGCGTGTTGCTGAATTTCCTTTGGTAGTTTGTGAGACATCAGCCACCTGTTAACTGTAGCTCCTGCAACTGAGAAGCGCACTACAAGTCTGCAGTGAGTAACAATGACAGTCTCCCCAGAGCCCCTCACAGACATGTCACAGTATGGGGAGCATAGGGAATCAGCCCCCTATCTGCTTCAGTGTGGTCTCTTGGGGCCAGCCTGAGGGCCAAGAAGACTGGAGAAAACCCGGAGGCAGTAGGTGTGACCTGTGAGAAGCAGCAGGGCCTGGCCTCTCTCTGTGTCACATCAAAGACTGACTTTTCAGTCACTCAGCCCTAATGTGAGGATGCTTCAGAGCCAGGGCTGGGCTCCTGGTGGCCTGTGCCTGGGAACTGAGGGGAACGTGTGGGCCTGCATGTGCTCTGTGCAGACCCAGTGGGAGTGGGGCACAAGCACCTCTCCCAGCTGTCCTCTTAGCATTCAGAGCTGCAGGGATCAGACAGATTAGCCCTCTCTCCTCTGTGTTCATATTGGAAGCTGCTGCCCACAGACGCCCTTTCCCCAGTGCCGGTCCTGGGGTTGAGTTGGCCTGGCTTAAGCCCAGCTGCTTCTGCGTGGCTGTTCCCTCCTGTCACACAGACCTGGGCTCCAGGATGCCAAGGTCATTCTCGGTTTGACCATATAACTTAGTGTCCAAATTAAGACACTTTGGAGAATAAATGGAGCAGTGTTAAAGGTAACACCTGCAAACAGAAATAAGCTGGGACCTTCCTATGCATACCATGATATATGATCTTCTCTGTACCTGTGCCAAGCCTAACCTTCTTTCCCCCATGACCCACCTGACTTTAGGTGCCAGGGACTTAGAGATTTTGGGTCCTTGAGATTTGGGCTACAGAATGAAAACCTTAGGGGTCTCCCATGTTGGAAGACTCAGGAGATGAAAAACTTGGTAATAACCAGGGGCAGCATATATCTGAAAAATCCCTTACTATTCAGAACCTTGGTCTGGATAGTTTGGCTATGTCCTGGTTACTTATTTTTATTTGAAGCTCTGAACTGTTGTTTTCATGTATATTCAGTCTCCTCTCACATGTCACAGAAGGTGGCCTGATGATAACAAACAGATAAGGAGAGAAACATCCTCTTCCTGGAGCTTATGGCCCCGTATAGAGTCCGAAACGCAGCTACATGGTCCGACCCGGAGGTGGAGCAGGAGCCCGGGCTCTGGGCCCTGATGGGAGTGTGCAGGGAGCCGGGAGTTAGGGACTTGTTTATGCTCTGTCTGTGTGGTTTTCACAGTCACAGAGGAGAATGCTCAGGGAGGGAACCTGAGCATCTGGGCCTTTCTGAGACCAGGCCAAATGGGGATTTAGGAAAAGAAGGTGTTCCTTTTGGAGAGCAGAGGGGCAGAGTTGAGTACTCTGCCTGGTGGCTTGCTTAGCCTGCATGGGCCCATTTTTCTACCCAAACTGGCAGAACCTGGATCACCAGGGGCCTCAATGAAGAGGGTGTGAGGGGAGGAAATGAGCTCTCCCTTGGCTGTTAATTATGTCTTCAGACCTCTGCCTCAGCCTGGATGACCTGGATAACCTGGGTTTGACCAGTCTGGAGTGAGGACTCAGGCTGTCAGATTTAGGGGGAAAAGAAACATTAGGTTGCAGATAAACAAAATATTATTTTTCGTATACATATACCCCATGCCATAGTCGTATTTTACTTGGCATCCCTGGGTTAGTAGGGCCGGGCCACATTTTGGCTTTCCAGTCGAGCATGGTGTAACCAACTGTTCATAGTGCTCCCTTCATTCAGAGGATGTTTAGTAAGTGCCAGCTATGTGCTGCTCTGGGTGCTGGGCTACAGCAGTGAGCAAAATCCAGCAGGAGTTCCTGACTTCACGGAGCTTACATCTAGTGGGGTTAATAGCTAATGAGGAAGGTAAGTTACTCAATCAGATGGTACAAGTGGTAAAGAGGAAATTAAGGCAGGAAAGGGGTTGGGAGGGTTCACACCTGAAGGAGGTGAAGGGTTGAGGGTACAGGCCAAGCAGACATTTGCACGCACAGACACACTGACCCTTACACACACATATACCATGGCAGAGCCCTAGTGTGCCTAGTGTGTTTAAGGAGCCTGAGGGCCAGTGTGGCTAGAGTGGTTAACAAGGGGGAAATGGGGAGATAAGCCAGTGGGTTACAGACCCAGCGTTTGTAGAGAGCCCTGGAGGTCTCTTTAAGGATTTTGGCTTTCATTATGGGTTGGGGTGCCTGGGGGCAGGGGTGTGATCTGATTAGATTTGAAGGGAGTCACTGTTGGTGGAGAACTGACCACGAACCAGCCAGGGTCCCTGACCCCCACCCCCTGCTCAGGTGTGGGCTGTGGGACTTGAGATACATGCTTGTCATTTGGAATAAATGGATGTTGCTCCCTGGACACAGATCTTAAGACTTCTGTTTTCCTAACTTTGGTTGATTTTCTTCCCTGTTTGAATGGAATGTTCCTTGTGAATAAGGCGAGAAATATGTAGTCTTTACCTGTCTCTCTTTGCCAAGCACCGTGTGACGTACCTGGTTTGAGAGACTAGACCTTCATGTTACCTGTTAAACTTGAGAGAAAAGGTTAGTGACTTGCTGGATATCCCTTATATATCTGGGGTTTTCAGACCTAAAATGATAACTCAGTAAAAGTATATCAGTTTTTTGTTGGTATGGGAAGAAGTTGTTTTCCTTTGTATTAATTAATTAATTAATTTTTGTTTGAGAGCTGAAGGGCTTGAAAGCATGTCCTTTGTTTCTAGTCCTTGAAGAGCCACACAGTCTGACTTAGAATTTTTGAACTTCACCAGAATGTGAAAACGATATGCCTTCAGTAGAAACCATACATAAAATTTTGTATTTTGATTTTTTTCCCGGCTGGCAGTGGGTGGTATGATACGCTCTCATGATGCCGGGCAGCATTAGCAGCCACAGCTCCAAATCAGCCATCGTGATGGTGGACAACAGAGACACTTAGAACCATTCTGTACCCATACAACCAGTGTGGTTTTCACTTTCAGTATATCATTCAGCCCATTACATGAGATGTGCCACACTGTTTGAAGGAAGCTTTGTATTAGATGATTTTGCCCGACTGTAGGCTAATGTAAGTGTTCGGAGCATGTTTAAGGTAGGCTAGGCTAAGCTGTGATGTTCAGTAGATTAGGTGTGTCAAATTAATCTTTGACAATGATATCTTCAACTTATGATGGGCTTATTAGGAGGTAACTCAGTTGTAAGTCAAGAAAGGTATGTGTTGCAGAACTTCTCTGCTTTACCTCACTAAAGCAGTCTAATTTTTTTTTAAGCTAACATATTTCACATTTCCAATTAAAGAATGTAAAAACTAAGGAATATATGCATTTTCTTTTATAAAATAATTCTTTGGAGAAAAATACTGAAGCTATGAAAGCATGCCTTTTTGGTCAGTAGGATTATTTTAAATGTCAGCCAGAATTCATGATGAGAGTTATAATTTTTTTTTTGAGAGTTGTAATTTTAAAAGGAGTGGCACATATTTTCCAAATACCCTTGACAGTCCTGTTGTCTTAGAGATGGCACATTGGTAGTTTAGCTTTGGTAAATAATGTTATTAATAAATATTTACATTTTCACATATTTCTGTAAAATTTGAGAAAATGCAAAAATGAAACAATTTAAAAAATGTATAGTGCAGACATTCTAAATGTGAAAATGATGTGTTTTGGCAGAGTTGTGAAAAATGTATTAAGACTGAATCAGTATTTAAGCAAAAATTTTCAAGGGACTGTCCTGTGCTGGTTTATATGCTGGGCATTAAGAATGCAGAATTGCTGGGGTGACCACTAAAACAAAACAAAATCATGGAATGAAGTGTTGTATGTTTTAAACAGAGGTATATACATTGTGAATTTAGAGAAGTGGGTTTTTTTTTTTGCCATGTTGTGTGTCTTGCAGGATCTTAGCTCCCTAGCAGGAGATTAAACCTGGGGTCCCAGCAGTGAAAGTGTTGAGTCCTAACCACTGAACCTCCAAGGAATTCCCGAGAAGTGGACATTTTAGATTAAGCCTTTTCTAAGGCGATGGCATCCCACTCCAGTACTCTTGCCTGGAAAATCCCATGGACGGAGGAGCCTGGTGGGCTGCAGTCCATGGGGTCATGAAGAGTCGGACATGACTTCCCTGAATGACTTCCCTTTCTCTTTTCACTTTCATGCATTGGAGAAGGAAATGGCATCCCACTCCAGTGTTCTTGCTTGGAGAATCCCAGGGACGAGGGAGCCTAGTGGGCTGCCGTCTATGGGGTCTCACAGAGTCAGACACGACTGAAGCGACTTAGCAGCAGTTGCAGCAGTAACTTTAGCTGTTTTCTTAAGCAGGGACAGAAATTCACTGTAAACCACTTTAATGTAGTTGAGACCCCAACCAGGATAAATTAAGATTTTTCCCACCTCACTTTAGAATTACAAGGTAGAACTGCATTCATTTTAGAGTTAGGAAGATATAGCATCACCACTTCTAGCTGGTTGACTTTGATTTCTCTGAGTTTTAGTTTCCTTTCTGTAAAGTGGGGTTAATGAAACCTACCTTGTGAAGTCATTGTGCCGATTAAATGAGGCGACTCCCATGAGTTCCTTGGACAGTATTGGCAAATAGTAAACTTTCATGCGTGGTGGCCCATGTCATCCTTATTGGCACTGCTTTTATTGTTTCCTAATGAAGATTGTACAGTTTATATTATTTAATGATTTCCAAGGCCACCCAGCTTCAAGTTTGGGGTGGGCAGCTAGAGTCTCCCGAATGCCTTGAGAGAAGAGAGCATAGACAGGAGGGAGTTTGGCTCAGGAATAAGTGGGAGGTGGAAACCCAGGGTCCTGGTGAATGTGCCATTATACTTGACATCACCCTCCAGATGGCTGTTCAGCCAGGTTGATAATTAGCTTCAACAGATGCAAGCCGGGAGGCTCCTGGCTGCTTCTCTACAATGGGGATATGTGGCAAGAGGAGGATGTGGCGGCAGGAGGCCTGAGCATGGCTGGGGTGTGTAGCCGGGCTCAGCTGGTCCGGGAGAGGCATGACTATGAGCTGGGCCCACCTGGGTCTCAGCTGGTGTACAGACACTGCCCCTGTGGGTGGCTGCGGCCCCCAGCTGCTTTGCTGTCTTCTGCGGGCCAGGGCTATGCACGCCTCTGCTCTGCTATTTAAATCCATCATTGCTGGTGAGTGCCTGCAGCCTAGGCAGAGGCAGTGCGCACGCTACAGGTCTCAGCACATTGCCTCAGCGGGGGTCCTGTTGGGTGGCTGGGTGCAGAGGTTAGCACCGCAGCCCCCTGTGTTAGTCTTGACCCTCCCAAGGTAGTTGGTGAGTCTGGACCCAGTGTGGGGGCCCTGCTGCCCTTACAGTGCTACTGCCTGCTATGCTCCCCCCACCAGCTCCACCATGCCTTCAGTGGACTTTTCTGGAGTTTTGTTTCCTGCCAGCCTGGTGGGGTACTGTGACACTTGGGATTGTACATCAAGAAAACGTGGACTCAGTCAGTCAGGTTAAGTGACCTTGGGAAAGTTAGTGTAGTCCCTCTGTTTATAGTTAGTGTACTTTTTGAGGGCTGTTCACATATCTTTATCTCCATGTCCCTTGGTGGTAATAGGTGCTAAGCAAATAGTAACTTAACTTTGAAGAATGGAGATGACATTGCCTGCATCCCTCAGTTGTTCTGAGGAGAGACAGGGTTTGCGGTTCTGGTAATCTGTGGTAACAGAGAATTTCCCCAGATTCTGCTCCTCCCTTATCCCTAGTGTCAAAGAATATCAAACACTCAGGATGTAAAAGGAAGCCTATTTGCATGTTTTGATTGAGTTAACTTTTATTGATTAATTAATAATTATTTATTGCCAATGGATCATAACACATCTCTTCAGAGAAGGTACAGAAATAACTAGAAAAGCACATGAAAAGATGCTCAAGATAATTAGCCATTGAAGTGAAGTGAAGTGAAAGTCATTCAATCGTGTCCGAGTCTTTACGATACCATGGACTGTAGCCCACCAGGCTCCTCTGTCTGCGGAATTTTCCAGGCAAGAAGGGTTGCCATTCCCTTCTCCAAGGGATCTTCCCAACCCAGGGATCGAACCCAGGTCTCCTGCATTGCAGGGAAGCCCAATTACACATTGCTACTGCTGCTAAGTCACTTCAGTGGTGTCTGACTCTGTGCGACCCCATAGATGGCAGCCCACCAGGCTCCTCCGTCCCTGGGATTCTCCAGGCAAGAACACTGGAGTGGGTTGCCATTTCCTTCTCCAATGCAGGAAAGTGAAAAGTGAAAGTGAAGTCGCTCAGTCGTGTCTGACCCTCAGCGATGCCATGGACTGCAGCCTTCCAGGCTCCTCTGTTCATGGGATTTTCCAGGCAAGAGTACTGGAGTGGGTTGCCATTGCCTTCTCCACAATTACCCATTAGGAGGAATTGTCCACCTGTTTTCCAGAGACTGAACCATTTTACATCCCCATCAGCAGTGTCTGAGGATGGTACCCCATCCTCAACAACACTTGTTAGTCATTTCAATTGCAGTCATCTTAGCAGGTGTGAAGGGGTAGCTCATTGTGGTTTCAATCAGATTGACACTGCTGATGGGGATGTAAAATGGTTCAGTCTCTGGAAAACAGATGGACCATTCCTCAAAAGGATAAATGTAGAGTAATCCACTTTTAGGGAAAACATATATCCACACAAAGACTTGTATGCCAGTATTCAAAGCAGCGTTCTTCTTATAGGCTATGTACGAATACCTGGTTTCTGTTATAGACTGGGTGTTGGGACATCCTGCGGAAAAGACCTTCAAGGGTTGGCTGCTGTCCTTCTGGGTCTATCGTGTGGCTCATGCCTAGGAAATGCCTAGCTTTGCCTTTCATGATTTTTGACTTTCAGAGAACTGCCCAAGTTTGGTCTGTGTTTAAGAACACAAATTCAGAGTATCTTTTTGGGCTTCTGTAGAAACCTTTATCAGCTGAAGCTATCTAGTCTCTCAGACTTTGGTCTCCCACATTCCTTGTCATTGGCATGGGATGACCCCTTTTTGTTATGACGTGAGTTGCTCTCAAGATGCATTTGAAGATGCATTCCTGGTCTGATAGAAGATTCTGGCAGTAATGGGATATCTCTGGAAGGCACTGATAAGACCCTTGTCAGTTTCAAGAGTGGGCAGGTCCTCCTTGTAGAGGTTTCTAGTGACGGATATACCCGATCAGCAGGCTTTTTCCTGGCTGCAGTCAATGATGGGTGGGTGTGGGAGTGGAACATGTTAGATGCGTCTTTGGAGACTGGGAGTCAGTGAGTGTTGGCCTCCAGGAGAGGGCTTCCACCGTGAGACTTGGGGCCAATTTAAGCTGGTTTTCTACACAATTATTTTCTTGCCTATGAGATATGTTCTTTTTAAAATAAAATTATAATGGAATATGGGAGAAATGCTTTCTTAATAGTAGGCAGAATAAAGCTAGATGACTGTAGGGAGACAGCAAAAAGCATGAGGCAAACTGCCTTATTATTTGGACAACATAGGTGAAGTGTTTATTGTATACAAAGCAAGTTAGACTGAAACTTGTGCAGAAACCATAGTGTATAATTACAGAAACGTAAAGATAGAGGAATAACAAAATGATGACATTGTTCCGCCAAAGGAACAATGCGCAGTAGGAGTGCTTTCAGTGGCAGAGCGGACTTCAGGGAGATGGGCGCTGGGCAAGTGCTCAGGACACTCCTCTATGTTCATGGGGGCACTTTGAGATCACCTCACTGATTAGTTCTAGGCAGCTGTCTGACCTCTCATATGTTTTTGAGGTGGGTATTTCTAAGGATATTATAGGAGTAATCAGAAAAGGAAAGTAAGGGGGAAAGTATTTGTTTACCGTATAGCACCATGAAGAAAGTTTTGGCCTAGACGTCAAAATAGAGGTAAATCTGAAAACTTGTTGCTTTCTTCTTTAGTTGGCCTTCTTTGATGGAATCCTGTTTATGTTCATGTCCTTGTGATAGTCACTGAAATGGAAATATGAACTTGTTCTTAAGACCTCCCCTGTATCACTGTGTTAGAATAATGTCCTGGTTATGGGCCTGGGTATGCACAGCTTAGCTTATGCTTGAGCAACTCTGGGCAAGTTCCCCAGCTTCTCTTTTTCTTTAAAGAGGGGCATTTATATGTAATACATATGATTACTATGAGGATTAAATGAGACATTCATGAATCTAGTGTAATGCCAGGAACAGGGTAAATGCTAAAATGTTCCATTATATTATAATGAAAGTTATAATTGGAGAATAACATCTAGTACATACTCATTTATTGTTTTCCCTCTGATTATAATATTAGAAATTACTGGAAAAATATAAATAAATAACTTACCATTATTTGGAAGTTAATTTAATATTTTGTTGTGTATTCATTTTTTGTTTTTTTTTTCTATGCCTAGAAAGTTTTGTTTTACATAACTGAACACTAGATTCACAATTTAGATTTTTTGTGATATCATGGAAAATCTATTAAGTTACTTTAAAAAATTATCTATTAATAGAATTGTAATTGTGGAGCCAGTTGCCCTTTTTTGAGCCATTAAAGTAGTTTTACCCTGCCACAAGTAGTAAATGCTCTTGAGTAATATGCCTGATTATTTCTTTAGCACAATTCCAAGAAGTGAAATACATGGTAAAGGGTAGATTGTTTTCTTTACGAGCTGTGGTAAAATTGCCGATTAACTATGTCCGCCTTACTAAAAAAAGTAATATGAATGCTCATTTCTCCAGTCTGTGATCAGTACTGGGTGTTTAATTTTTAAAATGTCTTTGCTATTTTGATAGATAGAAAATATCTCATTATTAATTCAGTTTGTATTTTCTGTGGTTACAGGTGAGCTTAAATAATAGTGTATGTTTATTATGTATTTGTATTTCTTTCATGTATTATTTATTTAGTATTTTCCTCTATTTTTCCCTTAGAGTATTTTCTTCCATATTATTTGTAGGATGTTGACCCTTTTCACATGTGTTACAGATATACTGAATTTAGCATTTCGCTCCTTTTTCCGTTTTTAGGGCATTTTTAGATACCCAGTGACACGGTGACCTAAGATTTCATTAGGAAAAGGACATGCAGGATGTGGAATGTGAGCCCGAAAGACCTATCCCGATGACTCGCTTACTGTTAAGCCTAGGGATTGTCTGTGATGCAGCAGGCTGGGGGGAGTCTGCTGAGGGCCTAACACCTGGAGCTCATGTACTCATTGTGACCTCACTGCAGCTCATCAGATGCTGCTCCTCACTGGCGAAGTCAGGACACAGGGAATTCCTTGAGTGTGTCCCATGTGTATCTGCAGTGCTTTTCTTTAAAGAATTGGTTTTGGATCACTTTCGGGGATAATGGAAGCAGACATTTCATTCTGTAGCTCTGGAGTAAAATGGCCTTGAACTTTGGTCCTCCCTGCTACTGCAGGGGATTTTCCAGGCAAGAGTACTGGAGTGGGGTGCCATCGCCTTCTCCGTTGGTCCTCCCTAACCTACCTTAAATTTTGTTCACTTGGCTAATCTCTTGAGAAACAGCTGTGGGAAGTGTTTGGAACCAGTAGTTGACGTGTGTGACCTGCATAGGTGATATCATGCCACTTAGTTCCCTGTGTTTGCTGTGTTGGTAAAGTGAATAACATATGTGGTTCATTTGGTTAGGGCTAAGCACCCAGTAAATGCTTGTCAATTATTTTTCCTCGTCCCCTCCAAACCATGAGCTTTTCCAGGCTTGATGTCCACCATATCCATCTCTGTATCCTCATGCACGTAACAGTCACTGTGTGATTCCGTGATGGCTGAATGAATGAGGCCAAGGGCAGCAGGTTATGTGGGAGCAAGTGTGTTCCAAAGACCGAGAATTGACTTTAACACAGTCTCTGTACGTCACTTGTGTGTGTGTGTGTGTGTGATGCCTGGATTTTTGCTGCACTATGGACTGTAGCCTGCCAGGCTTCTCTGCCATGGAATTTTCCAGGCAAGAATACTGGAGTGGGCTGCCATTTCCATCTCCAGGGATGTTCACCCAGGAATCAAACCTGTGTTTCTCATGTCTCTTGCATTGGCAGGCAGGTTCCATACCACTAGCGCCACTTGGGAAGCCCAAGACTTATATGCCAAGTGGGACATATGTCACTCTTATACACGTTTAAAAGTATTTAAAACACATTCCTCATGGTGTGGGTGACTTTTGGGTAATCGGGGTGCACTGATTTGGGAGTGTCCTATGTAAACTGGCACTTGGAACCCTCCCTTTGGGACTCATGGCAGTCCTTCTTGGGGTCAGGGCGGGAGCCGATGGGAGGCACTGATTGTTCCTGTCTGGGAGGGCCCTGGGACCTTGGGTTTCCCCTTGTGTGGCCTGTGGGCTCCCTGACAGAACTTCGGGGCCAGAGTGGGCTGCTAGGACTCAGCCGGGCCTGTAATTGTTTTCACTCATGACAGAGCAGAGGTGCTCCTAGACCATACCGGGAGTGCCCGAGGGGGTTTGCAGACACATAATGGGCCCTGCTGCCGTTGCTGCCACCTCCAGTACCCTCTGAGAGGCCAGGTGCTGCAACACTTCTCTGAGCAGTTACTTTTCCCTCTGAAAGGGGATGCTCATCCCCTGGTGCTTTCACTTAATGCATCTAACAAGGAAAAGAAACTCTTGCACTGCACAGCGGGGCCCGCCCCATCCCTATAGCAGATTCGGGCTTGCAGCAGCCCTGCCAAAGAAGGTACCAGTTTGCTAGGGCTGCCGTAGTAAAGAGCTAGAAACTGGGCAGCTTAAAGCCACAGAAATAAATGTAACATCTCCTAGATCAGAGGCGGGAAGTATGAAATCAGGGTGGCCACTCTCTCTCTCTCGAGGCTCCAGGGGAAGGGCTGGTCCACTCCTTCCTCTAAGCTTCTGGTGTGGCCATCAGCCTTTGGCTTTCCTTACTGCATCTCTCCAGTCTTTGCCTCTGTTGTTTGGTTGCCTCATAATGTTTGGTCCACTTGTGTCTTTGCACAACCTTCTTATAAGCACACCCATCACATTGCCTTCAAGACGGACCCTACTCTAGCGTGTCATCAAATAACTACTACTAACTACTAATGACATCAAATAACTAATCGTTACATCTGAAATGATTCTGTTTTCAAATAAGGTCAGCTTCCGAGGCACCGAGGGTTAGAATTTGAGCATATCTTTTTGGGGGTGGGACAGAATCCAGTCCATGACACTCATGTGGTATACAAGGGGCGCAGGATTATAAAGGATTAGTAATTTGGCCACGTTCTCGATTACGAAGTCCTAGGGCCAGGATTGTAACCCAGGTCAGTCTGACCCCAAAGCCAGTTAATTCTCTTTCCAGTAACCATTGTTGTGTCAGAATCACTTGGAGAATTAATAAAAAAACACGGGAGGCCTAGGCTCTACGGAGTTGCTCTGTCGACTGTGCTCCATGGACTGGGGGCAACCCCATCGCCTGGGAGCTGGTTGGAAGTGCAGGTTGGTGGAGCTCCTGCCTAGTGTACTGCTTCTCCATACTGTGTGTTGAAATCACTTGAGAAACTCTGAAACAAAGAAAAAGAATGACAGCAGCCTTACCCCGAGCCTTCTGAATCAGATCTCTGAGGAGATGTCTGGCATTGTTTTTCTCAAAAGCTCACCTGCTATTCTGATTCAGTGCCAGAGTCTAGAACCACTGGGGGCCTGGAGGGGCTCGTTGCTGGAAGAGTATGTAGACTTTTCAGTACTAAGGATGGGAATTCTGTCCGCATAAGATTGTCTTTTTATTTCCACAAAGTGCAGAAACTGGGGGGGAAAATGTATTTCAGGGAGGACAGACTGAGCACGGAGTATCACAGGGCACTTCTTTTCTGGCTTTATCTCTTACAAAGTACTCACCGTAGAGTGGAAACCTGTTTATCAAGACTGGGGGCTCGGAGGAGCATAAACAGTGCCATGGAGATAGCACACGGCAGGCCCTGTAGGGGGAACCCAGCGTGGTTTATCTCACTGAGTTTGTCATTTATAGAGCAACCTTCTTATTACCTTGCAGTATAAGGAAATGTTACTGGGAGTTTTGTCTTCTCCAGGGTCTGGGATTGTGTATCTTGTCTTCACTTGCCTACTGCAAGGCACTAGCCTGCACATAGAAGGAAGTCAGTGGCTTAAGGTCAGATAAATGCACGAAGAGAATTGAAACCTGTGATGAGTGTATTTAAGTGTGTAGACCGAGAATGCCTTACAGTGTGTATGCCAAAAGTATAACGGTCTCATCTGTATTTACCAAACCAGATCAGCACTGGTTTCTCTTTCTTTGGTACAAATATTGTAAAACCTTGAATGCCCTGTTTCTGTGGAAGGAACATGAACATCTGTGGAGGTGGCGGTTGATGTCAGCTGTCTCAAGGCGGTGCTGTCCCACTGAGGAGGCAAGCCCCAGTGCTGGTGATGTAGGTTCAGTCTGTGAATTCGTTTGCTTGTTCTCTCCTCCTCCCCTCACCTCCCCACTCAATAAAAAAGAAAAGTCTGGCATTGTGCTTGCTGGTACCGTATTAAAATGGAAAGATAAGCGTGTTTCATATCTCTCCACCCACTCAGGTGAAGTTGGAGGTGTCACACTAGGCAACTGAGCATGCACGCACTACACCGCCTTCCTCTGTGAGTGTGAAAGTCATTCAGTTGTGTCTGACTCTCTGCAGCCCCATGGACTGTAGCCCGCCAGGTTCCTCTGTCTGTGGAATTCTCCAGGCAAGAATACTGGAATGGGTAGCCATTCCCTTTCCAGGGGAATCTTCTGACCCAGGGAATGAACGTGGCTGTCCTGCATTGCAGGCAGATTACTTTACCATCTGAGCCACCAGGGAAGTCCCTCTTCATTTGTAGGAGAGTTAAAATCTGAATAAATAAGTGTCATGGAAAAGAGGAATTAACATTTATCTTCTGTTTGCTTGTTTATTTACCTACCTACCTACTTAGCTATCAAATTAGAAATGTGCCAAGCATTAATCTAGTTCAGTTCAGTTCAGTTGCTCAGTCGTGTCTGACTCTTTGTGACCCCATGAATTGCAACACGCCAGGCCTCCCTGTCCATCACAAACCCCCGGAGTTCACTCAGACTCAAGTCCATCGAGTCAGTGATGCCATCCAGCCATCTCATCCTCTGGCGTCCCCTTCTCCTCCTGCCCCCAATCCCTCCCAGCATCAGAGTCTTTTCCAATGAGTCAACTCTTCGCATGAGGTGGCCAAAGTACTGGAGTTCAGCTTCAGCATCATTCCCTCCAAAGAAATCCCAGGGCTGATCTCCTTCAGAATGGACTGGTTGGATCTCCTTGCAGTCCAAGGGACTCTCAAGAGTCTTCTCCAACACCACAGTTCAAAAGCATCAATTCTTTGGTGCTCAGCCTTCTTCACAGTCCAAGTCTCACATCCATACATGACCACTGGAAAAACCATAGCCTCTTGACTAGACGGACCTTTGTTGGCAAAACATCTCTGCTTTTCAATATGCTATCTAGGTTGGTCATAACTTTCCTTCCAAGGAGTAAGCGTCTTTTAATTTCATGGCTGCAATCAAAGTGTTTTGCAAATATGAATTCATTTAAATGTTGTAACAACCCCGTGACATGGATGCTCCCATTACCCTTATTTCGTAGATAAGGAATCTGGGCACAGAGTGACTTAAGTGGCCCATTAACATTCATACACCTAGTTCAGGGATATTATTTTTAAGCAAGACTCTTAGCAATGACTATATTTCATACTTCTTGACCTCCAACAATTATTCAGGTGACTAAATGTCTTTTATTCCCAATTGGATGTCTAGTTCTATATCTTTTATCTCCCTAAGTCATTCTAGTTCCTTTTTATGGTCATAGCTGTACTTGTTTTCTCTCTGAGATTGGCCACAGTGGTGTGTATGTGTGGTGTGTGTATCTGCATTTTAACACCTACCGAGAAAATCTCTTCCAGTGCTTTACAGTTTATAAGTGCTTTTTCAGATGTTATCTCCCTTAGTCCAGCAACTCTGGTAAGAAGAGTTATTAATTTCCAGTTATTAAATCAAGTAAGTGGCTTAGAGTGGTTAAGAGACTGGCCTGTGGCCTTAACATGATTAGTACATTGGAATTTGAACCCAAGTCCTCTTAATCCTTTGCTCTTCCCATGCTAATATGCTGCTTGTAACTTGGAAAGTTCTATAGTCTCTTATTTGTTTTTCTTGACATGCTTTGCTTTTTTAACCTGGATCAACAATAGTATTTTTTCAATCCATATCCCAGGTCTATAGGGTTGAAGGTGAAACTAGGCAGATTGAGGATGCTGTCTTTCTGAAAGAAGGGAGATTATTAGATGCCACAAGGAATTCTTTTTTTTTCATAGCTAAAGATTGAAAGTTTTGCAGGATTTTCCTTGATATTTTTGGATTCAGGCACCCCAGGGGAGTATGTGCATAATGCTGATAATTAAATATAGTTTCCACTATGGGAATGTTCTCACTTCTAGCTGAGCAGGCCTACAGACTTGGGTGAGAGAGGCTTTTAAGGAGAGATTTGAGGCTGGAGAACCCATTTGTTACAAAAACACTTAGGCCTGAAGATAATTACTTCTTGTTCGTCCAGTAAAATACCTAGGCCTGAAGACGATTACTTCTTGTTTGTCCAGCGCTAAATAGTCCCCCTAGGAGAGATCCTGCAGTCACCCTCGGGCAGAGTGAGTGAGTCAGAGCTCTGGGTTCCAATCCAGTCCCGCCACTTAGCTCTGTGATCTTGCCTAATTCACCCACACGCTAGAGACCTCAGTCCAGTTGAGTGTGGCAAACTTTTATGGGGCAGCTCTGTGCCAGGCGCCCTGGTAGGTGCTGCAGATAGAAATGTAAGTTAGATAAGCTTTCTGTTCTCAGAGAGCTATCAGACTATCAGGGGAGACTGCCGGGAAACAAGGTGATGGTCCTGTTGTTCTTGAGATAGAACAACAGATAGAGCTAGGCCCCAAGGGCTTGGCGAGGGGGGCAGGGTGGTACATAATCCACACTGTAGATCTGGATGTCAATCAGGGACTGTTCCCTGGTGTGCTGGTTAGATAGCAGCCTTCCTTCTCTCCCCTCCCCATTTCCACCTTCATTTCCCTAGGAGTAGCCCCCCTTGACTCCAGGACTCTGCTTAATTTGGGGACATTAGTGGTATGATGACAGTGAACATGGCGCAAGAAGGACGAAGAGCCTCAGGAGCCATGGTCTGCTTCTCTGGGGATACTGTGGTCAGGCATCTGATGTTCCCTTACCTTTATCTGTGCCCCAGAACCACATGCATCTCCTAGCACAGGGCTAATCTGTGCTAATTCTGTATATATGTCCCTGTCCCACACTGGCCTTAAGAATGCCTCTCAATGGAGTCAGTTACCTCTGTGTTCTAAAGAACAACACGGTGCCTGGCACGAAGATAGTGGCTGGTAAATTGTGTTGAATATGTTGGATGGATGGATGAATGGATGGTGGGTGGGGATTGCTAGATGCCCAGCCTGGAACGAACAGTGGAAAGAGAGGCCAAAATGAGAAGAGGTGCAATGCCACTGGACAGTGACTGATACAATTTAGCACAAGCAGGAAGGAGATGGAATGAAAGCCTTATGAAAAGCTGCCATCAGCAAAGCAAGAGTGTAACTCTTTAGCTTCATAAGAAAGGACTGAGTCTATCCCAGATATGGGCTGGGTTTGACAACCTAGCCCCAGTACCTGCAGTTCTTAACTGCAGTAAAAACTTCTCCGGTTCTGGCTGGTGAGTGATGTGGATGGCATGCTGTGGAGAGAAGAGGTCTCTTGGTGGGTGGAAAGGGTCCCAGCTTGGCCTACAAATCCTCTCCTCTCTTTTGATGAATTTGGCTGTGGAGGTAGAAACTAGGGCCTTCCATTTTGTCCCATTTTTAAGAAAAGTAGTAAAGCTTGGAGGCTTTAATTAACATCCACAGTATCTTGAGTACCTGCCATAGGCAACAGACTGGATTAAATACCTTTCACTGAATTCTTGCAAGAACTTTCTGAGCTAGTTATTAGATGTCCTTATTTTGAAGACATTCAATCAGATGCCCCTAAATGTTCATGTTAAACAGCCTTGTTTCTAACATAGGCCTCTTTGCTTCCAGTGCTTGTGCTTGTCAGTGGATTTTAGTGCTACATGATTGCTGGACTTCCAGATTCTGTCTTAAATCATGAAGGTGGGAGGCTCACAGGCTGTATTGATCAGTGTGTCTTACGAGTTGAAAAGTTGATTTTGCTCTGGGGAGGCAGAATGAATCACACCATAACTTGGTTGAGTTTGGTATTTACTTGATGTGGATATATTTTGTATAAGCCGAAATTAGGCAGAGGGCTGAAGCAGGCCCTCTCAGGTTGCCGTGGAGTAAACAGAGGTAGTTATGCCAGCTCTCTTCCCATTTCACACTTGAGTTTAACTATTCGTGAAGGGAACATAGATCACTGATCTTAACTGGATGCTGCTCAAAGGTCAGCCCTTTAGATGGATCGTTTTCATCTCAGGGCACCAATCTTAACCTCCAAAGATGAGACCACGTTCCAGGCAGCCAGGTCAGTTGGGATGGTATCAGAGAAGGAAATCCATTAGTGATAAGTCAGATTGCAGTTAAGGGTTTTGTGGTTATTGTTTATCGGGCACCCACAATGTGTGGAGCTTACAAATATGGAATGACTACAAATTTCGTTGTTTTTGAGAAATAGCCAGTCACTTTTTCCCCATGAGGAAGATAATCCCAAAGAAGGGGAGATGTTATCTATTCCCCTTTGAATTTATGTTCTACTTTTGTTTTCTTTAATAAAGCATGTTAAGTAAAATATATCTTTTAAAGCAGTTAATATGTTTCTCCACCCCGCCCCGCATTGAATAGTTTAGTTTCGTCTCCGGATGGAGAGGGAGATCGTTTTTATGGAAGTGCCTGGCACATGTCGATGCTGGTGCATCTTCATTCCCCCAGAGGTACTGGTGGCCGGGTGCTGTGCACCCAGGGTGAGATGAAGAAAACGCACCCTTGTCATTTCCTCAGGCATGTGGCAGACCCAGCCAGGTCTCAGGTATTCCAGATATGAGCCGTGTGCTGATGGCGCAGGCCTGGGAGCATTGCTCATGCGGAGATACAGAGGCCTGCCTGCCCCGAGCCCTTTGTTCTCCTGGTTGAAAGCAGTTAATTAGCAACTGTCTCCATAGCAACTACCTCATAGTCCAAAAACATTGTCTAGTTTTTCAGTTTAGCTTATCACACTGTTTACCTGAAGGGCTTTTCACTGCTCTCAGTCTCATTTGAGTTGGCGGTGTGCCTGTCGGGGAAGTGAATTGTCAAGATAGAAAAAACACCATGGTAGCGAGAAGCCGGGAGCCTTCTCCCTAACAGGGCCAACCTGGGCTCTGGGTTCTGAGAAAACAAAAGTTTCGAGGGCCTCACATTTTCACCTATATATATATTTTTTTTGTTGGCTAGAAACGGCCGTTCTCTCCACCAGTCTCTGAATTGTGAGGATTTTTTCCCCCTTTCCCCGAGAGGCTTTCTAAGCTCTTTAATATTCCCTGTTTATAGTACATTTCCATTATTAGTCATCTCGAAACCCCGGGTGTTCTCTGCCACTGTACATTCGAGGAAATTTCTCTTCCCTGAGGGTCTTGGCATTTCTGAAGGCCGCTGGATGAGGGATTACAAGTGTGCATGAGAATTAGTCAGTCCGGCTTTGTTTTTAATTATAATGAGGAAGGCTTCTGCCTTTTACCCATGGCTTGGGTGGTTAAGTTGATCTTGTGTGAAAGACATCTTTAGGTGCCGTGTTGGTAAATAGGAAGGGGAACTATGGCTTTTTGTAAGCCATGCAACAAAGATAATAATTTTCATGGCTTTCGCTGATTGACTGTCTACTGTGTATGCCTTTGTGCTGGGAGTTTTGGCTTTAGGGAAAGGGGAGATGAGAGGTGAAGAAGAGAGAAGCTTGTGTTGCCTGAGTGCCTGCCATGACCCAGTCACTGAGCCGGACCTTTCACAGAGTGGGATCTCCCAGACTCTCCCCAGCATCTCTGCAAGCTAGCCTTGATCATCCATATTTTAAGAGCTGGATGTCAGTGTTCTAAGGAGTCTGCCCAGGACTGCAGAATGCAGACCAGGTCTGTTGATGTATGAGGCATAATCCCATCAGGCAGCATGATGAATGTGGGACCTCCTGTCAGGATTTGGTGGTGTGGTTTTGCCCATCCCCAGTGAAGGGGATTGCATGAGGGGGTGTGTAGCAGTGCTCTGGAAACTTTGGCCCAAGGGACCTGGTTAAACTTTGGTGGCATACATGTGTCATTAGATCCCTGAGTTATGTTCAGGAAAATCACAAAGCCCAGCTGTTATGGGTTTCCCAGGTGGCGCAAGTGGTAAAGAACCCACCTGCCAATGCAGGAGACATAAGAGACATGGGTTCTCTTATGAGAACCTGGGTTGGGAAGATCCCTGGATGAGGGCATGGCAACCCACTCCAGTATTCTTGCCCGAAGAATCCCATGGACAGAACCCTGGCAGACTATGGTCCATAAGGTCACAAAGAGTCTGACACGAGGAAAGCAACTTAGCATGCACATATGCACACACCAGCGTTTAAATCAGTATTGTTCTTTTCAGAGTATTAACCTGGAAAGACTGTGCTTTATGTGTTTCCATTCTTCAGGCCTTTAAGGGACCTCTATGGGGAAAAGGGCCTCCCAAAATTGAGACACATGGCATTTTGAGTTCAGTTCAGCAGACCACCATCCTTGGGTATTTAACTCCTGTAACTGTGGACTGAAAAGTGTGGTCTTGGCCTTGTGGTGATCAGTCAGACTAGTGTGGATCCACAAGGTGTGCTTTTTTTCTTTCTTTGAAAAGTTTATCATTAGACTCATACAGCAGAAAACAGTAGTCAACATAAAGGATAAGCGGGGCCATATGATACAATTTTTAATCATACTTATTTTGCCCAAAATGGAGATGTATTCAGTGTTTTGAATGAAAGGACTACGGTTCTGAACTGCAGCTGGTTGGATGCCTGAGGATGAGCAGGTGGTAAAACAGAGATGGTTTCCTGGCGGGTGTCGTGTTGTCTTGTGCCCAGGCCCACGTTTGTGTGGTGTTCTCGTTGAAATAATATGAAATCTGAAGAAGGAGAGCATGCTCACTGTGAGCCAGAGCTCTGCCCCTGCTGGAGGGGAGTCCACCTAAGGAGGAGGAGATTTTAGAGGGATAAAGGTACCCAGACGTCTCAGAGTAGATAGCATGTGAGTTGGCAGTGCTATGTGAGTTCTGTTGACTGTGAGATTATAGCGAGTTTATAATTGAGGCTTCTGCAGAAATGTGTCATCTTGGGCTGTGTTGATGACCATATTAGGTCATGCTTGTAGTAAGGGTGTCCTGTTTTCTTCCTGTTTTCCTTCCTCCCCTTTCTCCCTCCTGTATACTCTGCTGGGTACCTTTCTGTGTGTTGAGGGTCCAAGTGTGGACAGAAGAAGGCCCCCTTTAAAGAGAACATAGACACTGTGGAGCTTGTTCAGAGGAGAACAAGCTAGAGACCAAAAAGCCATGTGCCACACAAAATCACTGAAGGCGCTAGGGGATGCTTGGCCCAGCTTGGAAAAGGTTCCACAAAGACATGTTGCTCTTGTTCAGTCGCTAAGTTGTGTCTGACTCTTTGTGACATGAGAATTATCTTAAAATAAGTGTAAGATGCTCATCGGTTAAAAGGAAGCATGTTGGTCCTGTAGGACCTAATTATGACGGGAGCAGTCAAATTTTGGCTCAATTATAGAAAGATTATTTTCTAATAGTCCTATGGAGGTGGACTAGGCCTCTGTTTTGGGATATGTGAGTGAGAAGTGTTTAAGCATGGGTCATAGAACAAGCTTGTCATCTGCCTAGGAGACAAATTCTAGTAGTGAAGGAAGATACGTATCACAATTAGCATGACTCCTTTAAATTATTTATTTATCTCTTTGGGGAGATAACTGAATATGATCAATTTTAAAATGTTAGGACATTTGTAACTGTAGTTTATGAAAGGAGCAGTTTTTATTGCAGGCAGTCCTTTCCTTTAGAATCACAGCACAGATTCAATTCACTGTAGTGGTTTTGGCATAATTATATATTGTGGGTGTCTAATTCCCTTTTGAGTCTAAAAGTAAAGATCATGTAGTAATGTATATCCTGGCCATTATAAAAATGTTAACAGTTATTATAAACTCTGTCTGTGGTGCAGAACCACCAAAGTTTAACACTACCAAAGGCATTTATCCTTTTTATTTTCAAAATGCTTGATCCTAAAGATGGTATAAATGTCCTATTGTTTTTGATAGTTATGTATCCTAGTTTTAAAACAACCCTTGGAGTTTTAAGAATTGAGACTGTCTCTCCAAACTCAGGTGTTGAGTAATTAGATAAAGATAAGTAGCCACAGAAATTTGTTGAAGCATTGATTGATATACCTTGTACATTCTGAAGAATTGATCTATTTAAATCAAGTTAGTTTACAACTCTATTTGTTGTGTGTCTGGATTGATTAGACAGTTTTATGGAATTTCTGTTTATTTTTTCCTAGGAGTTTTGTGGAGTGATTTTTTTAATGCCTGGATTGACTGGCTGGTTATAAATTTTGAAGGACTCTGTGCACTTCTCATCTGTCTGTTTAAATGGCAGCACTTTTGTGTTGAATCTCGATAGACCTGCCCTTAATGTTTATGGTGCCTGAAGCACGAGTGTAAGTGGAAGCTCAATACTATATGTATCAATACTTGAAAATCATAAGTAAAGGTAATATTATACATCGAGGTAATGCATGGTTAACTAACATTTTCTAACCTCTTTGACAAAACATGCCTTCATAATAATCTGGAACCACCTTCAAATTTAGGGCCTGGCCCCATCTGTTCCTACCCCTAGTTGCATCTCGTAACATGTTTGTATAGATACCCAAATTGGGACGAGCAAATCTTCCTCCACTCCCTGAATCCCCAAAGCTGCCCCTTGGCTACTTCTTGCACCTAAGGGTGCACACACCAGGGACAAAAGTGGCCTTTTGAGGCAGACTCAGGGAATAAGCCTGAACAGGCCATGAAGTTGGAATGGAGTTCTTGAACTGGGAGTTCTGAAACCTCAGGACCTTGGTTCATGGTCTGAAAGTGTCCTAAATGGGCTGTCCCCATGACTTTCAAAGATTCCTCACCAGCAGAGGAGAAGTATGCCTGAAAGAGGACCAGGGCAGGGCCTTCTGAGGCCTAGGGTTCAAGTTGGACCTTCTGGCTTGGGCCTAAGGACAGTACTGAATATGGATTAAAACACACACACACACACACAACTTCCAACTGGCTTTTGAGCTTTTTATTGAATAGTAAACTGAGTAGTTGGGTTAACTTAAGTAACTTTTGTCATTTAACCTTGTGAATTATCTAAACATCATGGTCTGAGAGTTGAGTAAAAAAATGAGTGATGATCAGAACAGGTTTGAATTCTGTCCTATTTTTTAGTTTGTAGATGTGCAGACATGCACTATGAAATCCCTGCAGCTATGAAATTGCCTATAAGAATTGTAGGTTGTGCTGAACAATCAAACGAATTGGTAGGTTGGCTCCCATAGGCAAAATCCTGAGATTGTTTGGAAAAGAATTACAAAATATAACTAGTAATAAGTGACTTGCAATAAGAATCAAATATAATACACTTTTCTGGGGAAGCAAATTGCATTGCAGGTTGTTGAAGAATGATGTGAAAATTCTGAGCATAATAGCACAGATAGAAATGTTATGCTGGTTTTCAGAATAAAATCCTCAAATTTGAAAGCTCTCCTTTTTTGCAAAGGTATTTGGAAGCAATAATGCTTGCATGCACAGTTCAGTTGATGACAGTAAGATAATTTTTTGTCCTATGGATTTTGTATTTTAAGGGAAGTGCAGTTGGTCAGCTTTTAGTGTTTTGTCTGTCACAAGGCAGAGTTCTGTTTCTGTCAGTTCCACACACAGTCTTTATGAAGAGTAATTCCCCATAGGATACTTTAAAACGTCTTTGTGTATAGCACATGGTTGAAGAGAGTATAGCGTGATGGTTTAAGGTGTTTAGGTGAGTTCTGAAATCACAGTCCTAGGTCATCATGCTCTTGGCCCTGCCACTTCTGGCTACCTGTGTGACCTTGAGCAAATTACTTAATCTGTCTCTAGGTTTCAGTTTTTTCTTCTGTAAAGTGGATTGAATAATAGCACTTGTATTGTTTAATGGCAATAAGGATTTTAAAGAAATACAACTATATAGCATAGCACATAATAAACTAGTGATAAGCTAATTAACAGTTTAACAGATGGAAACTATTAATCATCATTAGCTCACCTGTGCAAGGAAGGTCTGAGGGTTTATATAATGGCAACGTTTTATGGTAAAAGGGCCTTTCCATGAGAATTTATGAAAACTCCAAAGGGCTGTAAGGAAGATTCCATTGTGGATGATTGGCCTTCTAGAATTTACCTGTTAAGGTGAAGTAGGTGGTGCTCTGAAGTGCTGGCGGTGATCAGACCTGGATGGACGTTGAGAGCTCAGTGGTTCCTCTGGTTTCTGTGTCCCTTCCTGAATGGTAGATTATAGTACTCGCCCATCTACAAGGAATCCTTAGTAGTCAGAGCCCACTATGTATGTGATTTATTGCTTATCTGCAAAGTGGTTTTGAAGAATATGGTTCTTCCTCTTTGAATATAAAATGAAAGAGGATGAAGGAAACACTAGAAGTTTTTTTTGTTTTTTTTTTCCTAAGTGAATACAGTACATAGCCTCAGAAAAATATAGGAAAAGATGAGGAAGAAAATTATTTCTGTTTCTAAATGGACTATTCATCTCACTTCCCAAGTAACTTGTGGCTATCACTATTTTTAGTGATTTGTGCTTAAATAGTCTCCCTTGGGAATAATCAAATACTGGCCTCAAACATCGACAGGGAAATTACAGGTCATAACAGGCTCATAAAATAGTGCCTCGAGTGAACTTGAGATTGGCCATGGAATGGGGCAGCACACTCCTGCCATTCCTGTGTCCTCAGCTAGCTCTGCCCCGGAGCCCTCTCCAATGAAAGCCACATGGCTCACGTGGGACAGGAGTCCCGGCTCCTTTCTACAGTATTGGGTTTCTAGAATCCCCAGTGAATGTTCCACCCCTGCTCCTTCCTGTTTTTTAAGCCTCAATTTCCTACTTTATAAGGGAGACAGGTGTCCAACTAGCCAAGGTGCTCTGAGACTCTCGGGGGGTAGGGTTGGGGGGGAAGCACCTAGCATGGGACTACCCAGAGCATGCAAGCAAGCTAACTCCTTCTTTTGTTCGTGGGAAGGTAGATGGTTGCACTGCTCACCAAGCCTCTCTGGTTTGAGACACTAAGGCGAAAGCAACAGGTGTGATTCACAGAATTTCCTACACAGGCCCAATTTCAAAATTACTGCTATTACTTATCCCCGTACACATTCTTTAAAGTTGTCAGCAATGTTCTCTTTCTCATTGTTGGTACTCGAAAAACTCACCCAAGTTTCCATTTTTTCATCGGTCAAGTGGGGAGAAGAATGGTGTCCTCTCGCTAAGTGGCTGTGAGGATGGAATGATTCGGGTGCAAGGCTGTATGATGCCAATAAATGCAGTCAGAGTAGCTAGAAGAGGAGGAGCAGAGCTGTGAGATCTTTTTTGAACTGGAGTTTTGACTTCTGAGCCCATGTTATGACACCCCACTCCAGTATTCTTGCCTGGAGAACCCCATGGACAGAGGAGTGTGGCAGGCTGTAGTCCATGGGGTTGCAAAAGTGCTGGGCATGACTTACTAATTAAACAACATGTTAAGAAAAGGAATGAGACCCATCCCAAAGTAGAAATCAGCAGAGTCGTATTGAATATGGCATCAACACTGGTTTTCTTTCTTAATGAGTGTTGTAGTGATTAGCGTTACATTCTTTCTGAGCTAGCAGGAGTGAATGAACCTACGGACCCTCAGAATCCAAGAGGGGACAGGCTTAGAAGGCAGAGTGGTGTACTGTCAGTGATGGACTCTCTCACCATCCGATCCTAACCCCACTAGTCTCATAGGTCTGTGTAACCTTAGGATATTTGTCTTCAGTTTCCTGTTCTTCTTTATAGTTAACGCCTTACCATTCCCCTTGCTCAGTGGAAGAGCTTTAAATTCCTCTCTGCATGGAGGCACATAGAATCTGGAAGATTCAAACCCACTGCCTTGCCCACTGGTAGGCAGTGTTACAGGGAGGCATGGTTCCACCCCTCCCAGCCCCGTTTCTGAGCCCAGCCTATTATCTAGCAGACATTCCAGAGGCCCCACTGGAGGAATGGCCCCGATGGGGTTCATGTCCTGGGTGCATGTCCCCAGCTCTTCAGAGACCTCGGTTCCTGATCTGGTCATGAGACCCTCTTCCTCCGCAGTCTTAGACGCAGCTAGGAGGCTGGGCATGGCCTTTGCTCACCTCTGCGGGTACCGTGCATCTTTACAGCAGGCATAAGCTGATAATGCTGCCACTTTGGACTAAAGCAGGGCTGCCAAAATCCAGCTTCCGGTGCTTTGCCCCTGGGGGCCCCAGTGGGCAGCCGCCAAGGTCTGTGGAGACTTCTGTACCAGGAGAAGTTAAGAGAAACTTTCTGCTCCAGCTGCAGCTACAGGAACCAGGCTTTACCTCGTGTTCTCTGAGCCCTGTCCTGACAAGTCAGCCGTGTTCTTAGGGAGATACCCCCAAGGCAGGAAGACTTCTTCAGAGCAACAGAAAGGGAAGGATAAAGAAGAGAAACAACCCTTGTTAATCCTAAGTAACTAGTAACAGGTGAAGGCTTTTTAGGCGTGAAGGAGCTTGGGAATTTCGACACAAACATACGGAAGCTGGAGCATTCTGTCCGTGAGGGTTTCAGCCTGGGAAGATGGCCAGAGTGAACTCGGAGACATTTCCCCGTTTTCTCCAGCGCGGGGTGTGCTGGGAGAACGCTGGGCTCCCTGCCTGCAGGAGAGCTGAGGAGGCTTTTGTCTTGACCTTTCTGGCTGAGGCGCATTTTCTTCCCTCTCCGTGTCCGTGTCCGTCTGCTGAGTGTTTGTGAGCTCAGGATTCGGGTCCGTGCTTTCTGGTGTGACTGGGAGCCGCGCCACAGCATCCTGGGCTGGCGGGGTGAGCTCAGGATTCGGGTCCGTGCTTTCTGGTGTGACTGGGAGCCGCGCCACAGCATCCTGGGCTGGCGGGGTCGGCAGCAGTGGGTGGGTGTCCAGCACTCCCTCCTTCACACTGGTGTCACCCCTGGGGGTTCCGTTGTGGTGATGCTCTTACTGTCCCTTTTGGCCACTGAGGTCTCTGGCGATTCTGCGCCTCTTGTGACGCTGTTGCCTTGTCCTCAGTCCTGAGATGCGTTCCTTGGGGCTACTGGCACCTCCTCACCTGGTGGCTGGCTGCAGTAATACTTCTCTGCCTGTAAGACTGGGAGTCTTTGGTACTTTAACATTCCAAAGCTGTAGAGGACATTTTGGGAACCTCAGCACCCATTATCTTTGCCTTAAGAAAAGCACACAGGCTAGCCTTCACCTCGTTCTCTGGGCTGGGGCCACCCTCACTGGCCACTGCAGAGGTGGGCGTGTTTGATGGAAGCCAAGCAACTTATGCCCACAGTGGTTGCTTGCTTACCCACTCAGAGCCGGTGCAGTCGATGGCCCCCCCCCCCACCCCCTGGGGCTTATAAAAAATACTTTTTCTGCAGAAGCTTTCAGAAAGAGAATCTCACAGCCTGTGGATGGTGTGATGCAGGACATAAGGTTTGCAACTGTGGTGGCAGTTTTATTTTATGAAGAACCTACACATGTACAGGACTAGTCATTGGTGTGGAGAAGGCAATGGCACCCCACTTCAGTACTTTTGCCTAGAAAATCCCATGGATGGAGGAGCCTGGTAGGCTGCAGTCCATGGGGTCGTGAAGAGTCGGACACGACTGAGCAACTTCCTTTTCACTTTTCACTTTCATGCATTGGAGAAGGAAATGGCAACCCACTCCAGTGTTCTTGCCTGGAGAATCCCAGGGATGGGGAAGCCTGGTGGGCTGCCATCTATGGGGTCGCACAGAGTCGGACACGACTGAAGCGACTTAGCAGCAGCAGTCATTGGTGGGAACCAGTCGCTCATCTAGTGGGAGAGGCAGATTTGTGATTATGTCCTCTGAGCTGCTGGATTAAGACTTAAATGAGGCACTGCACATCCTTACTTAACTGAGCATCCTTCCCCCATCCTTTGCTTAAAAGCCAGTTTTATTGTTTCTTGGAAGTAGTAACCTGACATGAAGACTCTTTCCAGTCAGAATTTGTTGAAGAATTTGCAACAAAGTCTCCTCTGAGTCCTTATCTTGGCTGAGTTGGCACCCATAGGGCCCAGTGCCTTCCTGCCTGACAGCTGTGGTCGGTGGGTTGAGAGGCATAGCTCCCGTCTCCTGCCCAGTGGGGCCAGGACAATGATGTGTCAATGTAGGTTTCTTAGTTGTAGTGAATGTGCCATTCTACTGGGGGATATTGGTAATGGAGGAGGCTTCCTTTGTGGGCGCAGGGAACTCTCCATGCCTTTCCTGGTGGCTCAGAGGGTAAAGAAACCGCCTGCAGTGCAGGACACATGGGTTTGATCCCTGGGCTGAAAAGATTCCCTGGAGAAGGGAATGGCAGCCCACTCCAGTATTCTTGCTTGGAGAATTCCACGGACAGAGGAGCCTGGTGGGTCTCAAGAGTCGGCCACAACTGAACAACTGACACTTTATACCTTCTGCATAATATTGCTGTAAACCTAAAACTGCTCAAAATGTAGTCAGTAAAAAAACAAAAGTTCCCTGCATGGAGATATAGGTCCTCAGTTATTGTAGGCTGTGGGGATGGGATAGGGGTGAGGGTGGCATGGAAGTCCAAATTCTATCATACTTAGGGAATCTGGGCGTGTTATAGATATAACTTCTCCCTAAGTAGTCTCTGCTTATTTTGCTTGTTTTGTAAAACTCTTGCCTCTGTCCTGAAAAGAGCCAAGAGGCAGTCTCTGGTTGGATAGATCATCTTGTCCACGGCTGCTATATGCCAGCCAGAGCTAACCACAGGGGCACGGCCATGCGCAGAAATACTGTCTTTATGATGCACATGGGTTTTTGAGCTTGTGGCTTTGGGCTTGTGGTTGTGGACTGAGCAAATTGCTTCCTGGGTTTACAGGGAAGGTAGGGGAAATGACCCTCTTGCCAGCACTTATTCAGCGATGACTTCCTGGATTGAGCACTTGGGGATGGATGTGAGTGAAAGAAGACTTCAGGGGTTTGCAGAGAGGTGTTTGGGTAGGCAGGGTGGAATAGTACATCCTAGTACACAGGGCTAATCCCTCTCTGGTGTTTTCTCATTAGAATTCTGTAAAGGCGCCAGTTAAGAGACTTACCTGCCAATCCCTGGGAGATGGAAATCATAAAGATATTAGTCTCTATCTGAAGGAGCTCTCAGCCTTACATGGACATCAGATCTGTAATAAGTGGGATAAGTGACAATAGATGAAATTCACACTGGCACATATTTAAAAATTTTTTTTTTAAAAACAGTTGTGCTGATAGCCAGTCTTCTTTCAAATGTATTAATAGTACCTAATATGAGGCTTACGAAATTTATCGAGAGAAAACTTCACATCTTGGAAATGCTGCAGGCCCACCATTTTTCTCCAGTTCCACTTGGTAAGCTTGAACCCTCTACATTCAGGACCAGAAGGAATCAGCCATGTGAATCACTCCCTTTGGAGAGGGTGGCACCTGAGCTGTCTTCTGGTTCAGGACCCTGATCTGGAGAATCGCCCCAATGAGCTTCAGAGAGGTCATCTCTATACCCAGTGATGAGACAGTTAAGTAGAGTGATACCTCTTTGAATTCAGACACTTGGCCAGGCTGAGAAGAAAGGGCTTGGAATGAAGGAAAGGGTTAATGACCGTGATGTTCGGGACAGAGAGTCAAGGCACAGGGTCTGTGGGAGTGGGGTGAGTGCTGGTGGGCAGAGTCACTGGTGCTCGAGTGCTCCTGCTAGAGCTCTGTCAGTGGGCTCTGCTGGGCAGATGTGAGTCAGGAGGAGCAACTAAGCCAGACAGCTAACAGCGGCCTGGAGCTGGAAGGGAGGAGCTTAGTCCTGGTGTGGACATTCACAGGGCTGAGGGTGTCGGAGCTGGAAAGGCAGGGAGGGTGAGCCCGGGTCTCCCTGGGAGTCCTGGCCACAGCTTCTAACACTTAGGATGCTTGAGAAGTGAGAGGAAGCTTTTGGGGATTTCTTTTCCCTTATGAAATTAGAGACATGCCATTTTTCAATCAGCTGGTGAGGAAGCCCCCTTGAAGAGGGCTTCATGTGAGCCAAATTAGAAAACAGGGAGGGAAGAGCTGCTGTGGTGAAAGGATCACTGTGGGTCACATTCTGCCCTTTTGGCGGCCCGTACGGACATTGCATCCCAGGTTTGGGCCTGGGAAAATAGTGTGTGTGTGTTATTCTTTACGTGGTACTTTTGATAGGCAGTGTGATAGTAAAGCCAAGACTGTGCTTTTCATTACTGGAAATGAAACAGAAGGAGCCCAGAGGCCTCCCTCTAAGATAAGAGCTGTGTGACTTTGTGTGAACTTCTGTGAACCTCAGTCTGCCCTTCCTATGCAAGCGTGTGGAAGAACTCGATGCAATGATACCTCACCCTTCCCTTCTTTAGGGAGGGTAGTGGTGCAGGAGGACAGCGCACTGAGCTGCAGGTTCGCCTGGGACCTTTGCATTTCATTTGGATTTAGCTGGGGTGCTGGTGTCCCCACCTCCTGCAGCCAGTGTCTTGAGTCACTGCCCATGGCGGAGGAGAGAGGGTGGGGCCCGGCCTGGGTCCGGCTCTCTTGGACACAGCTGGGAGGTGCTGACCACAAGTCTGCGGCCCCAAACAAGTGCTACAAGGAGGGTGTTTCTTTCCTCATTGGCACTTTATCCAGGTTCTCAACAGCTGGACACAAACAAACTGTTTTGCTGGCTGTTTCTCCTTCCCCTTTGCCTCCTGCCTGCTGCCCGCCACCCTCACTGGTCACCGGGGCTGACGTGTTGAGAGGACACTGCACGCCATTGTTAGCTGTCTGCGCAAGAAGGCTGGCTGGCTGAGGCCGGAGACCACACTCTGGCTGTCGAGGCCGAGGCCGCAGGGACGCCTGGGCACCCTGGGAGTGCGTATGAGCTTCTGTGTTCAGAGGGTGGTGTCCGGGGCCACTGATCCTGTGTTTGAGTGCCGGTTCCGCTCTTGAAAAGAGAGCCTGTTCCCTTTTGAAACAGATTCGTGTGTAGCCACTGGGCATCTCCGAAGATGGTAGAAACCAGCGTAAGAATGTGTGAGACAGGTTCTGGCCAGCCCCGAAGTGGGGTTGAGATCCCTGACCGCTCCTTGAGCCCCGGCTGGTCTGGCTAGAGACCTTGGGTGGAAGAGGGGTACCCTGGGGCTGGGAGGGTACTTTTGGCTTCAGGGAGTCTGAGGGGCTTGTCTTTGTCAAGAGTGCCAGGGTCTATAATGAAGGGAAAGTCCAGATGAGAAGGGATTCACAAGTCAAATGAGTGGATCAAATAACAGCACTTGAGAATCTTGCCTGTGTTGTCACTGTCATCTCCCAACAGTAGGGGGGGCGTAGAAATTTAGAAAGGTCACATATGTCACATAGAGAGCTGAGAATCCCCATCTCGAGTCTGGCTGTCCTCTGACTGTCCCAAAGCTGTGTGTGCGGTGTGTGTGTGTGGGGGTGTGCATGTATATATGCCCACCCACCCATCCGTGGATGCTCCCTCCCTGTGGGCCAGGCACATGCTTTTTTCCTTTTATTATTCTCAGGAACAGGCACCCAGTGCAGAAGTGGGCCCCATAATGGCTGCTGACTAAGTGCTTAATGGAGATGTTGCTGCTGATAAACCACAGTTGAAAAGGGAAAAAGGCAAGCAAGCTGGCTAACATCAAAGCCCGTTTTTGTTTATAGATAAGAGTAGGTTTCAGTCTGTGGGCTCCAGAGCCCCTGTCCTCAATCCTCAGAGAGGGTGAGGTTAAAATGGAAGCTGGGTGGCTTTCTTGCAGCGGCTGGAAGACAGGCCTGCCGGGGCCAGGAAGCCTCCCTCCCTTCCTTCCCAGACAAGCCAGGCCACTGCCCTCCTCTGCTGTGGAGGCCCCTGGGGAAGAGAGAGGCCTCCCAGCTGCCTCTGGGATAAGCAGTGCTGTCCCCACCCCAACGCTTTCCATTTGGTTTTTGTTCTTCGGAACATGTCTTCTTAAACACTGCGTTTTAAATAATTCAGAAAATATGGATAGTAAATAGAGGAATCTGGGGCAGAAAAGAGGTCCCAGAAATATAATGGACCCAAGCTGCAAACATGTGGAATACACTGTGCAGCTGTGTGTGCAGTGACTGCCCTCTTTAATTAAAACTCAGCATGGATATGAGGTCATGTCTCTGGTGACAGGTGTTCCTGGTGAAAGATTTAGCTAAAGGTAACCAAGTAATAACTAATTTCAGTGGATTGGGTGATGATTGGACGAAATTGTAATCTAGGCTGAAGCATAGGGATTTGACAGTTTTCATGAACGTTTTTGCATTAAGGGGTACGCGTGTGCTTGCGTGTTGTATATACATTCTTTAAAACGTGTGCTGTGCCGTGCTTAGTCGCTTATTCTTTTCCGACTTTTTGCAACCCCATGGACTATAGCCCACCAGGCTCCTCTGTCCAGGAGGATTCTCCAGGCAAGGATAGTGGAGTGGGTTGCCATGCCCTTCTCCAGTGGATCCTCCCAACGCGGGCGTCGAACCCAGGTCTCCTGCATTGCAGGTGGATTCTTTACCATCTGATCCTTAAGAACCTAGGTGGAGCCAAAGGAGAATGTGTGTTGTCAGCACTGGGATGCATAAGAGAGCTGGTGCTGGCCGCACCAAAACAGGTCAATTGCTGCCTGCCTTAAAGGGTGATGAATTTTCTCTGTTATTTTACCAGTTCTGGAGAAAAAAAGAAGGCAGCCAGTCGGGACTGTAAATACAACTTAAACCTAGTCCTTTTAGATTATTTTTTATAGCACTTTAGTTTCGATTTGGGCCTCACTGAAATCCTTTTCACTTTTCAGAGGATAGAGGCTTCTGAGGACCCCAGGCCAGACCTCTGTTGCGGCTGAGCGAGCTGGGGACTGACGTCTCCTCCCCTAGTTGGGAAGCACCATCGGGCTGGTGCCGGGTGTGCCATGAGCCATCCTCCTGGGCACCAGGCCAGTACCTGGGAGGTTTTCTGTCACCCCGGTGCCAGTGCACACATGGTCCCCACCTGGGGCTGGGTGGGGGTCAGACTGCCTATCTTATGGTCATTCTCTTATTCTAGTGCCCATGGGACCACATGCCCACTAGGCCCTCTAGAAAGCCCCATAGAGTTTTGGAGAAGCCTTCTGGCGGTGGTCCAGGTTTCAGGACCCTTGAACCAGGCTGCTTGTCAGTTGTTAGCCCCTGGGTGCCTCTTTTGTCTGCATATTTATTTTCTGGGGGATTTCAGGGTTGGTTCAGCAGTTTAACTTGTCCCACCCTTTGCTGGTTTTCCTAGTGGCTTACAAAACCCTAAAGTAATGGAAAGTGTTTGTTGGTTTATTCAGGGCATTTTCACATGGATCCCCTAATCTCCGAGATCAGGAGGATGGCCCTTTGGGTGACCTTTCACTCTGCTGGTGCTGCTGTGGATCAGTGCAAGGAAGAGGCTAAGTTTAGTTTGTACACGTGGGCCAGATGCAGGATTTCCAGAGTGGGAGGGAATTTACACCCTGTGGCTATTCACTTACCACATCTTTTGTGCAAATCTCTGTTGCTAGGGAGAGGGATACCAAGATGAATAAGACCTGGCTCTTCCTCTCAAGATGCTCACGGTTCAGTGGCAGAGACAGCTGGACACAGGTCACCATGGTGTTAATAGTGTGAAAGTAGAGGATTGAGAACAGCACGCCCCCCTCCCTTATTCCCTGTTGAAGCTGTCCTCTCTGGGCAGCATGGCTGGAGGCCTGCTTGCCTTGCATATTGTCTTCCCCTAGCTGATGAAGTGTTTTTGTCTTTGATGGGGCAGCCTACGTGAAGTTTATGCACCCTGCACCACTAAAGAGAAGATACCAGCTACCAGATGAGCAGAGCCTCACAGCAGACTCTCCCTGGACACACACAAGCCAGGAGACCCTTGTTCTTTCAGGCCAACTGTTAATGTTCTTGGAATAAGGGTACTTCAGAGTGGGGATAGGTTGAAATAATTCTTCTATTGTGTAAAAGTTAGCAAATTTTATTTCTTGAAGGAGGCAGGAATAAACATGGAGGTCAACAACAAGGGGTATAAATTGCCAGCATTTGAGGCTTTTCTGTTCTTGTTTATAGAGACTGCACTGGACTTGATTCTCAGCTTGTCGGTATGTTGGACCCTGTTTTAATCATTCTGCCATTGAAACATTCTTCTTACTTTGCGTACAGTGTCTCTACTCCATCGCTTACAGTTACTGTATTCTGTGTGTGAGTGCCAGCCTCTTCAAAACTGTTGATTTCATCATCCATGTCCCTTCTGGAAATGAGATCTTGATGCTCCCCAAATGAATTATGAAAAGCTTTTCATACTAATATAATTGATCCACTGTTGGCCACACTTATAAAAAAAAAATCAATGTAACATGTTAATATTTCATGAGTGCCCACGTTGCCAGCTCCTTGCAATGGGACCAAACTCTAAAGAATGAGAATTGTTTCACAATAGCCCAGCACACGGATGCAGTGCCAGCAAAGAGAGTTTGGGGTTGACTCGAAAGTTTGAAGTGCAACAGGGCCATTGAAAAACAATCCTCTGACTCATGTCAGATTGTTATAATTATTTAATGCCCACAATACAGCCTTGTCCCCACGGATTTATACTGGAGAGGTTTCTTACCCACACAATGTGGTTATTAGCTGTAAAGAAAGCAGCGTTTGTTTATGGTGATACGGGATATATCTGTATGGCAAAGAAAACACTGCAGATTCTGTCTCCTTGTGAAGGAAGGAGGCAGGAATTTGGCAGACAACCTTTAGGAAATCGGGAGACGTGTTCTCATTACTTTTCATATATGTGGGCGGTTGTAGCTCATAACCATTAAACACCTTTTATTTGTAACCTTTGTCCTAAACTATTGAGAGAATGAAAGTGCGTGTGTACTTTTGATCATATATTTTACAGCTGATGTGCTCCAAACTGTAACTAGAATCCATCAAATATGGAGTCACCAGCATTATCTGTGGAACCACAGTTAACATTCGTATGAAGTGTGGATGTGTTCTAAATAGTTCTCGCATGGCCAGACCTCATTAAGCTCTTTCAAAGGACATGACAGTGTGTTTGTTTTTTTTTTTTTGAGTTGAGAAATAAAAGTTGAGGAAGCAGTGCTCTGGGGCCTCTCTGGGGACATGTTGGTTTGGAGATCAGTGCTGGTGCTAATGACCTAGAGTCAGGGCGTCCGGCTCCTTGGGAGATGAAAGCCGTTTGAGTCTGGGAGGGTCAGTTAAGTCCAGCTCCTTAGAACTGCCCCTCTGTCTGTGCCTGGCTTGGCCCTCCCCTCTTGCCTCGCCTCACACGGAACTCTCATAATTGCCTTTGCTGTCAAAGGAAATTCAATATCAATGGGTTTCTCAAGCTTAGAGGGCGACCGGGAGACACTGAAGCAGAGTAGTGTGAAATTGTCCTGAGGCACTCACAAGCTGGGGTGTGCAGATGCAATTCATAACTGCACTGGAAATAACTTGTAGCCTTTATCATGCATAGTGGTGGAGATGAGAAAACCTCTGTGATTTAACTTAGGACTGACCTGGGACCCCTGTGACACAACTGAGTCCTCTTAGGTTTTTTGAGAGAACTACAAACAGAAAGCAGACACAGAAAACAGGCTACAGGAAGAGTAAATAAATTTTGAATCCCAAATTAGGGCTCACGGTGTGTTCAAGGTTTTTTATGATGCTTCTGGTTCATCAGAAAGTCCTGGAGATCTGTAGGAATTTGAGGTACTTTTGGTGGTTTATAGAGACCAGAGAACCTAAATTTTGAAATTTGGATTGTCCTGGGAAATGTGGAATGTATACTGACTGAAATACAAATAAAAGGGCATTAAGAGTGATGCGAATGATGAGCCATTCAAGAAAAAGATCTGCAATTCAGCTTCTCCCACTCTTACTGGTGACGAAGGCTTTGTGATTGCATTATCACTGCTTGTTCAGAGGGGATTGTTTAATTAAACAATATTGAGTCACCTATGCACCTTTATGTGTGTATGTTTTATTTCACCGTAGAAAAAAACTGTTTAAGAGACGAACTTATTTTGTCATTATATTGGCCCAGTTTTACATCATTTGGAATGATGGTTTAAAAATATGTTGTTACTGTTTCACATAACAGCTTAATGGTTTACTGATTTTCATGTGATAAACATGTACTCAAAATCTTTATTTTCTTAGCCAGATTGTGAGCTCTTTGAGGGTAGGGTCATACATACTTCTTGGGGTTAGATGTGGAGGAACTGAGTAAGCAAAGTGGGCCCAGTGGGCAGGGACATGGGTTGGGGCTTAGGGCTTGTGTGGGGAGGGGAGGAGGTGGAGAGGCTGGTGGCAGGTCTCTGAGGGCACCGTGTGCCATGCCGTGGAGTGTAAACTTCTCCATTTGTGGAGGTGGCAAACTTCTCCAGGTGGCAAAGGTGCTGAACAGGAGAGACTGTTGCAGAGAGTAGTGACATGATTCAGTTTGAATGAGATATGTTCAGGCTCTTGCCCTACAGAAATTTTCTGCAACCCACAGGACACTGCTATTCTGGGGACTGGAGAATGGCTTCACCATTAAGGCAGCACCATGGCTGTGTTGCCTGGGAGCCATAGGCGTCCCCTGCCCCCACCCACCCACCCACAGGGGCATTTCAAGCCTTCATCTCTAATAGCACTTTGTCTCCTGAGAAGAAAGGCACCGTTGTTTTTCCTTTCTTCCTCTCCCTCCCACCCCCAAAGCATATTCTCCTGCTCACCCAAACCATGATCTCAGACCTTAGGAGTTACAAGTCAGACATGTCACAGAGCTTCTGAGATCAGTTGTCTACATTGGTGATGAAATTGAAGCGCCCTAAAAGAAGCCTTTGGAGTAGGAACATGCCAGGATCATTAGATATGCTTCGGTTGTGAGTGGAAATGTGATTACATGAAAAATGTGGAATACAAAGTAGTTCCTATTCCACGACTGTGGCTACAGTTTCAGGGGACAAGGACCAGAAGGGAACCCAGAAGATGAAAACTGTTGGCTTGTAAGGGATGTGGGATTGTGAGGGCTGGTTTCCTCATTTAAGTTCATTATCATAATGATTTTGTTGGACATTGATGTACGTTAATTTAAAGAAATCAAAGGTGACAGTTATAAAATGGCAAGAGTAAATCTGAAAATCAAGCTGGGAACCAAGGAAGGTATACTGAATATTAGTCTACCTAAGGCTGATGGTGGAATGGGCTTGGAGGTAAGGGAAGTGTGTGCAGCCACTGGGGAGCTTTGCACCTCTCTGCATGCTTGGTTCTGTTTTTTGCCTTGACCTCCCCGCTAGCCCATCTGACCTTCACTTGAGGAAGTGAACTCTTGCTGCTGTGCAGGGCTTCCCGTAGCAGAGCTCATCGTCTCCAGTTTGTTGTTATCCACAGGCAGGATCTTTGTGAGATGACTTTCTTCAAGGCGATGAGCGATGAGCCTAAGACTCAGTGCTTTTGTAGTAGGTGGTGCTTTCAGATCAGCGATTTGCCATTCCTCACATGAAAACATGAAGTAGAGATTTGTGAGTTCTGGCCTCAGTTCCAAGCCCTGTGACCCTGGTCTCGTCCCAAAAGTCTGAGCCTTTATCTTAAAAAGAAACTTAATTGGACCACAGGAAATGATCCTTGTGAAAATATTTAGATGTTGTTAAAGCTGTATGCATTCATGCTGTATGCATTCATGAGAGGCTGTCTTTATTCATAATTGCCTCATAACTTAACATGGACACGGAGGAAAGTTGATGTCTGTCGGAGCTTAGTTTCTTCAGTAAAACGGGAACATAACTGAGGCCTTCACTGGGAGTTCCCCTCAGCACGAATGGAAATTTAGAACCTCAGCTACACAGCCCAGGGGCAGATAGAATATCTTTGGGATGGAGGTAGGTTGCCCCCTGTCTGGTGGGGCATCTAAGGTGTACAGGTGGTACTGGGTTTAGAAGGCATTTGTGTCCCACAATAGGGTGGCCTCTGAATGGGTGGATAGGCTGCATCTCATTTCATTCATGGCTTATCTCTTTGGCTTCCATTTGGCCATGTGGGTTGGGATTGTAGTTATGACTGAATCGTTTTCCTGTGGTGTGTCAGAATTGTGTAAGGAAGACAGGACGTGAGTAAACAATGAGAGAATCCCAGCAGAAGAGCTAGGGAGCATTGATACTGTACATCTCTAGTCAAGGCCGAGTTGTAACAGGAAATCTTTGTTTCATGTGAATGAAGAGGTAGTACAGTTGCAGTGCTGGGGGGCACCGCTCAGAACGCAGAGCCCTGGCTCCAACCTGCCACACACTGGTGCTATGGTGTCCACCTGGTCAGCTCACCTCTTTGGGCCAGGTTTCTCATCCAGTAAGTATAATTACAAAATGTATGCATGCTTAGTCGCTCAGTCATGTCTGACTCTTTGTGATCCCATAGGCTGTAGCCTGCCAGGCTCCTCTATCCATGGAAATTTTCCAGTCAAGAGTAGTGTAGTGGGTTGCCATTTCCTCCTCCAGGGGATCTTCCCCACTCAGGGATCGAACCCTCGTCTCTTGTATCTCCTGCATTGCCAGGCAGATTCTGTACCACTGTGCCACCTAGGAAGCCCAGTTACAAATAGGAGGACCAAGAGACAAGACAAAATGTTAGCAGTTACTTCTATGACAGGGAAATACTTTTGGGCACAAGAACCGTAATGTTTTCAAATGTTTGTCGTCTTAGTGTGTTTGGGCTACTGTAAGAAAACTCCATAGTCTGGGAATTTATAACAGACAGTGACTTTTCACAGTTCTGGAGGCTAGAAATCCAAAATCAAGGCACTGGCACATTTGGTGTCCAACGGGGAATTCATAGTTCATAGATGCCTGTCTTCTCTCTATGTCCTCACATGGCAGAAGAGCTGCATTCTGATCTCCCTAGGCCCCTTTAAGGTCACTAATCTCATTCATGAAGGCTCTACCCTCATGACCTCTTCACTTCCCACCTCTAAATACCAGCACTGGGGGTCAGGATTCGACATAGGAATTGGAGGGGAGAACAAGCATTTAGTTGTAGCATGTACATTGAGGAAACGTTATACATAAATCCAGCATGATAACAACATTTTTATAACTTATTTTATATAGGTAACTTGTTTTACTCCTCATAACTACCTTATTATGTTGCTATTTAATAGGATGGTGGATTTCAAGTCCAAAGCTAGTAAGTGGAAAAGTTGGGATTTGAACCTAGGCAGTCTGGCTCCAGAGTACCTCCTGTCTATTCAGTCTGTTTCAAGTTAGTAAGACCCAAATATTCTGGGTTTGATATTCTCCACTTGAGAGAGTCGCATTCATTTGGTGACATGCAAAATTTGTATGCCACAGCAAGAGAAACCAGAGCCCCAGGTTACAGAGTTCCATGTTCAGTGGGATCTCTTGGTGTGTGGTGATGGCGATGGTTCTGTGAGTAATGCCCAAGTGACGTGTCCAGCTTCATGGAGACGGCTGTTTAGGTACAGCTTTGTGACCCTCATGTTCTCTGGGGCTTGAGGAACTTGCCTTCGTGTACCAGGGGTATCACAGGCCACAGTTCACTCTGGTTTGTCTTGCAGACTGTCTCCTTTTCTAGGCAACATATAGGTTCTGTCCCCTGGCCTTTCCAGTACACGCACACACACACACACACACACACACAGGTGTGTGCACACACATAACGCCCATGCACATACACAGACACACCTTTCTTTCTGATTATAGCAAATGACCTGGAACCCGGAGCCCCTAGCCCTCCTGGAGAGTCATGGCTTCTAGGTTTTGACTTCATAGTGCTAAGGACATCATAGAGGGTCACCTGGAAGCTTCTCGAAAAAGTGAAAAATGATTTTATAGAAAACGCCCAGGTCTATTTTTCTGTATTTTTACTGTTGATTAGCCTGGGTGGAACTTGTAGCCAGGCTGGCAGGCTGGGCATTGGTAAAGCGTTGCGGTGTGCGCCCCTGGCCCCTGCCCTTCACACCCTCCCCTGCTTCTGTCCTCTTCCTTCCTTCCTTTGCTTTTCCTCCTCCTTTTTCTCCTTCCCTTCTCCGTGACCGCTTTGCCTTCCCTTCAGGGAAGCGAGAGGTCCCATTTCTCACATACAGGCTCTCTGTCAGGGAAATCTGGAGCACCTCTCTCACACGTGTAGAACAATTACTGAAATAATTACTTTGAAGGAACCATTACATCAGGGTGCACATACCCATTGCAGATGAAGGCTTGAGGGGCGATAGGTCCACCTTGTCATATTCTCCCAGGGTGAGAGCTCAGATAATTTACCCCAAATTTCTCATCCTCAGCTTCTCCACAGGAGTCCAGTGGAAAACGGAGTGATGGAGGCCTTGAGTGTGAGGTGTCTCTGTTAGAAGGAAGATGAAGAAAGCCCCTAGCTGGAGAAGGCCCATGCTTCCTTCAGGCACCGGGGCTGAGGAGTGTCACTGTGCTCCCCTACTCTGCTGCTTCCAGCCCAGCAGAGACCCGGGAACGTTCCTCAGCCTGGCCACCTTGTAGAATGGGGTGCGGTGGAGCTTTGCTGAAGGGACTTCTGTTTCACGAGTGCTCTCCTTCTATTATCAGTGTGGTTGCACAGATAAAATTAGCATTCGTATTAGTAACACCCAACCCCAAGAACCATGCAATTATCTGATGATTTTATTTAATGATCGTGCTTGTTTCAAAGCTTATTGGGGGTAATCTTCAGACCATGTCTTGATTACATGTTGTACAGACTACATAACAAGTGAACTGAAGAGGCAATTTAGACCTAGCTCTAGTTTAATTTGTAGTTTTTACATTTCAAGACAACATTCTTAGTAGGTAATTGTCCAGCATTTGTGTGTATATATTGTGGCAGGGGAGAGGGGGCATGTGTGAAATTTTACTTCTTTAACAGTTTACATCCCCCTGCACATCTCCTCTTTGGTCATGACAGTGAGGAAGAGAGAACCGTTGTCCTGGTTCTCCTTCACCTGGCTCATTAGGCTGTTCCTCTGAAGGCTTTAGAAACTGTTTAATGACTAATGAGATCTTGCAGGACATATGTGTGGAATCTTGGGGGTCTTTTCTAAATGGAAAGCTGATTTGCTGCTGTGTGATCTTGGGTTCATGACTTGGCTTCTGAACACTGATAACCTTTGCTTGTAAAATGTTCCCACTTTATAGTTGAGGCCTGCTTTGCAAGGTTGTGTCAAGACTTAAAGGAAATACTTCTGGGCCAACCCCTGCCTTGACCATGGAAGGCCTTTGAACGTCATTTCCCAGGGGTAGGGCAGGGGCCAAGCCTGCCCAGGCTGGTGCGCAGGTGCAGGTGGTAGGGACCTTCCATGAGACCTAGGGCAGGGAGAGTGGGTACTTCCTTGACATGGGTAATTTCTTCTTCGCCACACCACTCTGATGGAGACCAAGCTGTATGTGGGAAAGCTACAAGGCAGGGACTTGCCACATCACATAATGCACCAGTGCTGGGTGACAGGACTCTAGCTACAGTGGAGTATTTCCAGTATCATGTTTTCTTGTCCAGAAGACCATTGCCAGAGGAAAGGAGAAGGAAATATTTGTGTGGCACCTCTTAGCCACAAGGCACAGGGTCGACACAGGCAAGAGGGATGGTTGTTGGGGTCTGGGGAGGACAGAGGATGAGAGCTGGGGTGAGAACTAGAGTTAACGTGCAGAACATAATGTGAGTGTATAAATGGAAGTATGCAAAGGGCGCGTGTGTGTTGCCCCTTTCCCTTCAGCAGATGGGGGTGTCCACCTGCCCCACCCCAAACTAAGTCTTGTCCTTGAAGAAATTGATTGTGGCTTTTTGCCTCTTTGAAACTGATCGTGGTTTTTCACCTAAGTTACTGGAAGATGAGGCTTACTGTAAAATTAGAGAAATGAGCTCTAGTTCTGCCTGTAGAGGTTTTCTCTATCTCTGGCTAGCTTTTGAATCCTTGTAAGAGGTTTTTTATTTTTAAATTATTTTCTGTGAAATTCCTACTTTCTGTGAAATCCCTGATGTCTAGTCTGTTTACGGGGTCCATTCATCCTTCCCTAGCAGATGGATTCCAATGTGTGATAGAATATGTACCTTACAGAGAACTCGGTGTATACCGCGGGCATGGTGCCTGCATTGGGTGTTCAACCATTGTCTGCAGGCATGTCTAATAGTGTAAACAGCAGTTGTTCCAGGCAGGTGTGGTGACACAGGCTGGAAGCTGTGTACGGGATAGAGTGTGAATGTGTGTCAGACCCGTCCGTTCCGTGGAGCAGTTGGATTTGGAACGCCCATCGGTGGCTTTTGCTGGGGCATCTAAACTTTCACCTTTCAGAGCAAACAAGGTCTTTGGAACCAATGTGTTCTTTCAGACAGTGCTACATGGTGCCTGATAGTTTCCATTCTGGAACCAAGTTTCTTTCTTCTTCTTCCTTTTTTTTTTTAAGAAGGCTGGCTTTTCTTCTTTCTTTAAAAAAGAAACTGTTGTGTGAAAATTGCTGAGTGAGAACTCCCACTGGAGGCTTGCTCTCTTCCAGACCCTGGCACAGTTCACTCCCCTCTGGCTCACGTGCCGATGGGGGAGAGGGTTTGGGCCAGATTGCTGGAGCCCCTTCCCTCTGGACCCTTCCAGAATTAGACTGTGGGGAGAGCAGAGGGTGGAGAGAGTTGGTGGGGCTGGGCTCCTGGCCCACGAGCCTTCCTGACCTGGAGGGTGTTCAGCAGCTGGCAGTGATGTCATCTTCCCCAGACTGGCCTGCCCCTGTTTGCCCTCCTGCATGTCACCTTGTCTCAACTTGACGCAGTCATCAAATAGGACAGTGCTGCTTTTTCATGTATTAACATTTAGCTTTTAGTAACTTTATAGTTTTTTTTTTTTTAATCTATTAGGTGACATTTTTGGTTCTTTGTTCTTAATTTAAAACACAGTTTGTAAGTATGTTTTTCATTTGTGTGTGATCATGGGTCATCAGTATAAGAAAATATTTATCCAGCTCTGTTTCATAAAGTCTTCAGGAAAGATAGTAGCTTGTGTATGCTGCTTTGTGAAAGATTTGAATATGGCTTCCTCCTAAGATTGGGAGCAAGGCAGAGATGTTCATTCTTATTATTATTTCTATTAAAAAGTATACTGCAAGTTAAGACATTAAAGATATCCAGATTGTAAACGAAGAAGCACATCTGTCTTTATTTGCAAGTGGATTGAGCGTTTATATAGAAAACCTTGACTACATACACATACACACCCACAGAAACCTCTAAGTTCATTAAGTTTATAGGCAGTTCAGTTCAGTTCAGTTCAGTCACTCAGTCATGTCCGACTCTTTGTGACCCCATGGACTACAGCACACCAGGCCTCCCTGTCCATCACCAACTCCCAGAGTTTACTCAAACTCATGTCCATTGAGTCAGTGATGCCATCCAACCATCTCATCCTCTGTTGTTCCCTTCTCCTCCCACCTTCAATCCTTCCCAGCATCAGGGTCTTTTCAAATGAGTCAGCTCTTCGCATCAGGTGGCCAAAGAATTGGAGTTTCAGCTTCAGCATCAGTCCTTCCAATGAATATTCAGGACTGATTTCCTTTAGGATAGACTGGTTGGATCTCCTTGCAGTCCAAGGGACTTTCAAGAGTCTTCTCCAACACCACAGTTCAAAAGCATTAATTCTTTGGTGCCCAGCTTTCTTTATAGTCCAACTCTCACATCCATACATGACTACTGGAAAAACCAAAGCCTTGACTAGATGGACCTTTGTCAGCAAGTTTATGGGAAAGAGGATCAATATACAAAAACCAGTTGTATATACTAACAAAACACAATCTGAAAATGAAATTAAGAAAGTAGTTTTGTTTAAAATAGCACCAAAAATTAACTTCTTAGGAATAAACTTTGCAGAAGTACAGGATCTGCACACAGGAAACTGTAAAACATTGGGGAGAAAAAGAAGATCTAAATGAGTGGGGTGATATTCTGTGTTCATGGAAGGAAGAGTCAATGTCTGTTTATTCTTCCCAAATTGATTTATAGATTTAATGCCATCCCTATAAAAATCCCAGAATGATTTTTTTTTTTTTTTGGTAGAAATTGGCAAGCTGTTCTTTATACAGAAACGCCAAGGATTCAGAATAAAGAAAAAAACTTTTTTTATTAAAAAAATAAATAAAAATAAAGGAAGAAAATAGAAGATTGCACTTTTGGTCTCAAAACTTATTAAAATACAGTAATCAAGACAATGTGTAATTGGTGTAAGGGTAGATCAGTGGTACTGGGTTGAGAGTCTAGAGATAAACCATTATATTTATTGTCAATTGATTTTTCTACAAAGGTGCCAAAGCAATTTAATAGTGAAAAAATAGTCTTTTAAACAAATGGTGTAGGACAATTGGATATCTATGCACACACACAAAAAGATCAGTTTAAACTCTTCACACCATACACAGCAATTAGTTCAAAATAAATTGTAGGCCTAAATGTAGAAGGCAAGTACAAAAGCTAATACTAAAACTTCTAGAATATAACATAGTAAAAAGTCTTCATGACCTTAGGTTAGGCAAAGAGTTCTTAGATATGAAACTAGAAACACAGCATGCCAGACTACTTTGTAGAAGGTTTGCTAGCATTGAAAAATTGTCTTTCAAAAAATCTTTAATCATTCAGTGGATGAAAGTGAACACATTATTTTACTATATTCTCTTGTTACTAGTAAGGTTGAATTGAAAAACCTGATTAACCCCTCGGGCTTCCCTGATAGCTCAGTTGGTAAAGAATCCTCCTGCAATGCAGGAGACTCCAGTTTGATTTCTGGGTCAGGAAGATCTGCTGGAGAAGGGATAGGCTACGCACTCCGGTATTCTTGAGCTTCCTTTGTGGCTCAGCTGATAAATAATCCACCTGCAATGTGGGAGACTGGGTTCAATCTCTGGGTTGGGATGATCCCCTGGAGAAGGGAAAGGCTACCTACTCCAGTATTCTGGCCTGGACAATTCCATGGACTGTATAGTCCATGGGGTTACAATGTCGGACACGACTGAGCGTCTTTCACTTTCACTTATTAACCCCTCAAAATTATTAAAACTTTGTGGACCTTCTAGCTCTCTGTCCTTTTTCTAATCTACTAGACGTTTCAGGAGGAAATATTTTCTTGGAAAAGAACATAAGTTTGTGGGGCTTTGTACTTTGGGTTACACTTTGCTTATCAACACTGGTTCGAATGGTAGATTCATAGTGTCTTAGCCCTTCTGCAAGGAAAATAGTGTGAGTGACTAGTTTTCAAGAAACTGAACAGCATAGCAGAAGATGGACCTGCAATAATCAAGTGCGATGAGAAATAGTGTAGAATTTGAAATCAACATGCTTGTGTTGAAATCATAGTTCTTACCAGCTATGCAAACCCTGGGCCAGTTGTTTAACTGTATCAAGTCCTTAACTTCACCTGCAAAATAGAGATCTGATAATTACTTCTCTCTCAGGGTGCTTTAAGCATCAAATGCAATAATGTGTAAAGGTTTGTTAGCACTCTATCTGGTAGATAGGAGCCCATTCAGTTTTTTTGTTTGTCTTGTTTTGTTTTGTCAAGCTGGATGGCTTGTGAGGTCTTAGTTCCCCGACCAGGGATCAAACCTGGGCCTTCTGCAGTGGAAGGGCAGAGTCCTAACCACTGGACCGTAAGGTAACTCCCAGGAACCCACTCTTAATGCATATTGTTAGAGTTCAGATTTCCCATCCTTGGGCTTAGAGCTTCCAGAAGGAGGTCCTTCCAGGTGTCCATGTAGGCTTCTCTTCTTTTAAAAGTACAAGTCACTGGAAGGGTTGGGAGTGGATCTTTCTGTCCCTAAAGACAACATGTCCTTTGGGGTCACTGTGTTCCCTCTGGTTTCAATTCATAGAGTGACTAAAGGGCAAGAGGGAATCCCTCTCGTCTCTGAGCATACCTCTGGGTGCTGCCGAGATACCACTCATCAGTTCTGTTGTTATTGTTTTTAGGGCTGTAAGCCTTCTGGATGGAACCCAGTGGATTTTCTTGAGTGCAGAAGAATTAAGTCAGTTGAGGGGAAAGCATTTAGACTTTATTACCTCCAGTGAACCATGCCTAATCCTGCTTTAGCCTTAAGCGAATATATCCTGCCTCTAGCTAGCCTTCGAGTTCTTCACAGGCAGGAAGACTGCACCTTTTCATTCTCTGCATCTCTGAGGCACCTGCCTCGGTGCTGAGCAAACATTCAGCATTCACAAGGTGCTAGGTTTATGCCTGGTGTTTTCTGAGTTTCCAAATAGACCAAGTTAAGGAATTATATTCATGTCAAATGATGTTTATCTGCACAATGTCATTTCATTCACTCAACAACCCTTCAGGGAAGGTTGTGGGAGTGAGAACACTTATTATCTGTATTTTACAGATAGAAAAATTAAGGTCCAGGTAAGTTAATGAGTTGCCAAACAGGATTCAGCTCTTGAGAGAGAGAACACAGATTTGAACTCAGATCTGTTGGCTCTAGGTCGTAACGTCATTCTTTCTATCGCTTTATGTTGCTTATGCTGCAGACTGTCGTGTGCATCAGATACCACCTGCTCGATGGAGTTTGTCCTAGTGACAGACCACACATCCCACTTGCTTGTTTTCAGATTTGTAGGAGAAAGAAAACCACCCCACCCCCACCCCTGTCCCGCTCTCTCCATTCAGTAGGTTAGATAATGAGAAAAATCCTAGGACCAAAGGTATTTACTCCTGGTCCCCCTCCCCCACTTTCTGGACAAATGTTTATGGATTTGGTATCATGTTTTGCCCTCTTTGTGTCAGGACAGCTCAAATGGATGCTTTTGTCACCACCTCTCCCCTTTTGGCAGGAGTTAAATTGTATCCCCTAGCTAATGAAAAAAATGAGTGAGAGAAAATGACATTTTCTGGTAATGGAAAGTAACAGTTGGTGAAACTTAAGTGTGTGTGTGTGTGTGTGTTTCAGTGAGTAAGAAATTGCCACAGTGGAGCAAGTTGTTAGTTTATGGGGCTGAAGAATGTATTTGCTTGCATCACAATTGTCAATAAATATCTTTAAAAACCCCAGCTTGATTCTTGAGGGCCGAGGGTGCTGCCTGCTGGCGCTCTGGGCTGGAGCTCTCTTCCCGGCGGACACTTGATTCACAAGTACGCTAATTATTCCTTCCTCATCATGCAGCCTGCTGGAACAATTGCCCCGCTTGTTTGGTGCCCAGTGTGGCGCTGGACAGCAGGCCTTTTTATGGAACTGATGGTCTTGTATGTTCATATTGTTCTTTATGTACTTATTTTATAGCTTATGCAGCAGACATTCGAGTCAATTAGCTTCTTGTCTTGCAAACTGGGCGCTGCTGTTCTAGAACCAAGTTAGAAGGGTGTGTCAGAGGGCAACCGGGCTGACCTCCCTCCTTTCTTTTTGTGCTGTGTAGGTTGGTTTCAAGTTACAGCATTTTTATTGGCTCTTCTGTGCTGAACCTTGGTTTCAAAAGCTGGCGTTTGTGAGTTGAATTTCTTAAAGGCATAGCTTTCCTTTTTGCAAAGTTAAAGTTAAGCAATACACAGCCCACCCCAGAGAGGGTGATTTTTTAAAAAAAATTCTCTATAAAATATGTATTTTATAGTATTTATAGTGTATACTAACCAAAAATACAAGCAAATGGTTTCTCTACTCACAGTTCCTTCACTGGTATCAGAAGTGTCAACCCAGGCTTTGCTATATAGAGTCTTTGTGTCTTCTTGCTTTTCATTTTTTTGGTATAATCTTATTCCTGCTTCATTTTCCCCTCTTTTTGTCCTCATGGTTTTCTTCACTCTGTATTTTTAGGAACCTGCCTCGAACCCTTTTGAAAACAAGTGAGTATCCATTAATTAGATTCTGTTCTGTATATTCCCACAAACTACTTCAACAGATGATAATGTTTATGGAGCAGAAATTAAATCACTGATTTAAGCTTGTGAGGACTTTTAAATATCGTATAGAAAAATTACCCTCCAAAAACAGAAGGAAAGAAAAGGAAATTTGCCTGCTACCTCCGTCTCTTTCTCCGTGGTTTTAGCCCCTCCACCTGATTAATGTGACTGGCGAGGGTGGATGTAGAGGCACCATGTCTCATTAGCACACCCTAGACCTGAGTACAGTAGGCAGAGTTTATATCCGGTGCACTTTGCCCCAAAGGACCATATCGTTCTGTGTGGCAGAGAGTTTGTGTTTACCCTTGAATCTTCAGAGCCTTCTTTGTTGCCTCACCCAAGACAGAAAATAAAAGAATGAACTAGCAAGTGAGCCCACCCACTCAACTTCTCTCTCATTCTGTGTGAGCATCCTTTAAGCCTCACCCGAACCAGAGAACCATCACCAGGCCCACTGGGCTGTGCCAAATAGCTGTGGGGACCACTCAGGACTCAGAGCCCTGGCTCTGATCTGCCACACACTGGTGGTGTGATGTCCACCCAGTCGGCTCACCTCGCCTGTCCTGCAGAGATTACAGAAGCTTCTAGGGGGGCATCCTGTTAATATTATAATTAATTCCTGAATCCCTTAGTGAAATCAGCACTGCTCATCTTGTTATTTCTTTACATATTTTGTATTTATCTTGGCAGGAAGTGGACAGGCTCCCTGTGGTTGTCCCACCTCGTTCACTGGGCTGCCTGGGCAGTTTATTGCTGCCCTCCAGAGCTGGTGCCATGGCTCCTGAGTCTGTGGCCCTAAGGAGAGCTCAGCTCAAACCCAGCCACCCATTTGAGCAGCCTGGGGATTGGCCTCCCCTCATTGCACACCCGGTTACCCCCAGGTCTGAAGATTCTCATGCTCAGCTGGGCAGGAGTGAAGGCCCAGCTCTCAGGATCTCACATCGTCCATCGTTTGGGGGAAATGCCGCCTCCCAAGCAGCACAGCCCCACCCTGTTTGTTCTTAGGTGTCTGCTGCTTATGTGCATTTGATAAACGAGACTGTTACATGTTCCTTCTTTAAAAAAAAAAAAAAAAGAAAATCTGTTAGCACATGCATACTATGCATAAGTTCATATACACCTTTGCTTTACACATTAATTATAAATGAATTAATGTGTGTTGTTTATAATTATATTACGTATACACAGACACACACTGTGATGTATCTATACTTCAGAAGTCATCTCAAATATCACTTCTTCTATGGATTTTTTTTTCCTGCAGAGCCTGCCCTTCCACAGGCCCCTCTGCCACCTAAATAAGGCTTTCTCCTTTCTCTGAATTCCCCCAGTGCCCTGATCTTAAGATCCGCTTTGTTTACCATTAATTAGGTGAGTATTCCCCTCAAACTCCTCAAGGGCGGATGCCAGGCCTCATTATCTTTGTGTTTGAAAAATCTGGTTTTTATATAGTCAAGAAATATTTGTTTGCATCAATTTTTTTTTTTTTTAAAGATTCTGGAGACGATCTTTTTTTTTTAAACAAAAGGAAAATATTATAAATGTGAATTTGTCTGTAACTACATATATTGGCTTTATTTAAGTTTTGCATTGTACTTATTCTTTACTTATTTCTTATTGAAATTATGCCACTTTGCTCTAAATAGGAAGCAAACATTGACACTTCTAATATATGCCGGGCAGGAGATTTACTCCATCCGATAAACATAAGAGTCAAGAAACCCCACCCTCCATCCCTCCCCGCTAGAGCACATGGGCTAACTGGTCTTAGAGCAGTGTCCTGAGGCTCATAACAAGGGAGTCATAGAGTCCAGATTCACACTCACACCTGACTTTTTCCAGTGAACCACACTGCTCCCCAGTAATGATTAAGCTGGTTACTGTGTACACACAAAATGCATTAGTTTGCAAGTTTTGTTTACATTTCCAAGTGTGTTTATGTGTGTTGGATCTTCATAATTTAGGGGCATTTGAAGAATTGTCTATCCCTAAATTAAAAGCAAGAAGCTTAATAAAAAACCAAGATGGAACCTTGTCAGAGATAGTCATTCAGTTAATCTAGATACTGAGCAAGGGTTATAAATACAATATAGATGACTTTTTGATAAAGTGTCCTCAAAGCCAGACTGTTTCTTTAGTAAAACAAGAGAAAAGTAGTCGTGTTCCCAAGGCTGTGTTTAATCTATAAATTCTTGGTAAGACCTTATTTTCCCCTCTTTTTCCATTGAGTGTGTTTCCTTCTGGTTCTTGGCACTAATCATTAATAACTATACTGTTGTCACAGCTCAAAACTTTCCTATTGACACTTCAATCATTTTTAAAGATCTTGAATGTTCAACCTTTATAAAGCTAACCTTTTGCACTCTATTAAAATTTAAGAACCGCTTGATTCTCAGTGAATGCCCCAGCTACTGGATCATGAAAGTATTACCTTGTGCCCAGGGCATGAGGCAGTACACTCATTCCTTTTTAACAAATAATAAGAAGTTTGACTTTTCATTTACACATCCTGCCAATTGCTAACAAGTTTCCATCTCGTTCAAACACCAGATTGATCCTAAGAAATTGAAAATATTGATTTAACCCTCTGTCTGATTTGTACTGCAGGCACCTGCTAGCGCGATCTTAGCACATTACAATTGCTCGGCTGTAATTCCTCAGGGGACCACTAATAACTACCACATCTGTCTTTTCATCTTCCGAAATTATGCTAGCAGTTGTCCAAGTCAATTGTGATTCATTTGATACTGCTCTCCTTCAAGACATATTGCAACCAAATAGACTTGCTCACCAGTAATATATCTGATGACATAGTTAGTTCTTGTTAATTGACAGAATGATTCAGGCTTTTATGGATGGCATTAATTGGTCCCTTGTGTCCATGCTATAATTGACCAGACAGAAGAAGCAGCATTAGCTTTCACCCAGTCAGGAGAGTTTTGAGATGAGGTAAATGTAGTAAGGATGACAAAATGTCTGTGTTTTTAATCAAGATTTTATCAATGAATTGAGGAAAGGAAGATTTGGGGGGAATTCAGATCATCTTAATTATGAACAACATTGCATTCCAGTCTGCAGAGAGGTGCTGAAAGGCTGCTGATATGCCTTCCTCCTGGCCTTCTTATGCTGAAATGTATTATACAGGGCTCAAGTCGAATCTACTATGTACAGAGCAAAAGAGTACTGTGCATGAATTAAGACAGTGAAAAAAAGAAGAAATATAAACAGTTTTTTGATATCATTAGTAACCCAACAAACTAGACACATAAAGCCTACCAATGTGGATTTGTCTTGCCTCTTCCTTAGAAAGTAAGTCACCCCCAACCCCAGTGTTTTCTCTTCCTGAAACTTAAATTTATTCCTGTTCCTACACTGCTGAGAAAAGCTTTGGATCACCTGTTCCTGCAGGATAGTTTTTCATGTATAAAAATTGTCACAACCTACCACCACTGTTTATTCCACTCTGTTCTTTTAGGCACACCAAATTACTTATTATGTCCAAGCTCTAATACTGTTTAGCCATTTTAGTGATTCTCACTTATTCCTCAAGAACCCTTTCTGGGTACCCCCTCTGAATTTTTCAAACTGAATTAGCTGCCACCTCTTTGGTGCTTACACACTTGGTTCCTTGTTTCCCCAACTAGACTTTAAGCTAGCCTTGGGCAAGGGCTATATCTGTACGCTTGACACGTGTAATTATGTAAGGACTTAATAAATGCTTGTTGAATTGAGTTGCAGTAGTTATATCTTAAGGGATGAGAATTCCAAGTTTGAATGCAAGAAAGATGACTTGGATAAAATTAGATGTCAAGCAATATGTATTATAGCCAGAGTCAACAAGTGGTTGGCAACCAGTGTTAGGGGGATAATTACAGTTTGGTGTAAAACAAGCCATTTGAGGTGTGAAAGATAAATTACTCAGCTCACATTTGGAGGGGGGAGGATGGTGTGTGAATCACACAGAATAGATTTTCTCGCGTTTGATTTACTTGGACTATTCATCCTTTTTAGGTCATCTGTAACTTAGGCTGGACAGTGGCTGGAACAGATATCCATGGAAGCTTTGGACTTGCGAACATCTGATGCAACCTCCTTTTAAGGGCAGTGCACTCTGACAGACCTGGGCTCAAGGCCCAGCACTGCTGTCCATTAATTTTGTCCTTTGAGTGAGCTCATTAACTGGTCTCAGGTTTAGCTTCCTCATCTGGAAACTGGGAATAATAGTAGTACCTGTCTAATAGAACTTTTGTGATAATGGAGAAGAGAAGTATTTGGGAAATGTGTTGCTCAGTGACTGGTACACAGTAGGCACTTAATAAGTGATACCTGTTACTGATTAAAAATAATGTTTTGATGCTTCCTTCTCGGAGTTCAGAAAGGTGGAGTATAAATACAACTGTGTATGTAGAGGAAATGCTTTATATAGTTTGGGATTTTTACCCTGCCTCTCTCTCATTTTCTAGCTGCATGCAATTGCCATTACCTCTCTGAGATTATATTATCACTTCCGTGGGACTCAGAGCATCATGTGCTCAGAATGTAGAAGAAAGAGGGCACAAGCTAATGTGCTAATACAGCAGTGGCAAATACACGTATGATCAAACCTTGGGGTTTTGTTTGTTTGTTTACTAGAAAGCAGCAGATCCACCATTGCGGTAGTATTTTATTTTCACTGATTTGGGGTAGATTTCTGGTAATGACAATAATTTATTATCCAATCTAGGTCTGACATTTTACAGTTACAGAACACTTTCCTGTTTGCAGGAGAATACATTTGTTTAGCAGTGAGCTTTTAAATGGTGAAATTTATACCGTTAATTGTTGCCTAGATGAATGAATGAATGAACGAATGAATGGCTTAATGTTGCTCTTTGGAGCTTTATTTGAGAATCATAATCATCTTCTTTTAAATTGCTACCGTTCCTGTGATCACGAATACAGGGCACTGAGTGTGGTGTACACAAGGTCAATCAGGTTGATTCCTCGTAACCCATAAGTGGGATCATTACGCTGAGGGAATGGGAATTTAACTTGGAACAGGGAAAAGGCTTAGTAATTTGGAATCTAGCAGACTTTAGGGATAAAGTGGTACCTGAGATCTGAAAAAGAAAATGGGATTTGGGGGAACGGAGGAAGATAGAAAGCAATTGTTACTTCTTACTAGATTAAGGGGAAAGTGGATGGCCACTTCCACTTCTGTTTAGCGCCACAGAAAAAATACAAGTCCTCTCTGTTAGTAAGTAGTCTTACTCTTACAGGTTGGATCAAAAGACTGGTCTTGGATTTATAAGCTTGCCAAGATTTTGTGGATGAGCTGGAACCTGAACACTGCACATTGTCTTTTCAGGGGCAATTTATACCACTTTGCAGTTCCCGACTTCAAGCCTTGGAGGACAACCCATTCTCAGGCCGGGTACTCCGCCTGCTAGTTTCTGTACATTAGGTGTTATTTTGATGAACCTTCACCAAATCATGGATAGAGTGGAGGAAAGGTGAAGAACAAAGTCCCATTTGTTATAAGAAGAAAAAGTAGATCTATTTTTTTCTTTGGCGAAAGTCACTTCTGAAAAGTGTTGGATTATGAAATGTAGTTTCCTTAAATACAGCTAACTCGGCCTAAATATGTGCTTTTTTTTTAATGTTCAGCAACTAAGCCCAAGTTAATTAACGCTGCACATCCCACAGTGACTCTTTCTGAAGCCAGGTACACTTGCATATACCCTAGTGCATAAAGGCAACACCTTAATTAACTTACTCTACATCCATAATTCTCTTGAAATTAACTCTTTATAATGTCTAGGCGTTTACACCACAAGCATACCCTAGAAGCTGTTTATAATCCAAGGGGCCGGCATGGTGGGCTACCCGTCATTCGTCTCTTTACCTTGTTGTTGTTCACTTTCTAAGTTGTGTCCGACTCTTTGTGACCCCGTAGACTGCAGCACGCTAGATTTCCCTGTCCTTCACCATCTCCCAGAGTTTGCTCAAACTCATGTCCATTGAGTTGGTGAACAACCATCTCATCCTCTGTTGTCAGCTTTTCCTCCTGCCTTCAATCTTTCCCAGCATTGGGGTCTTTTTCACTGAGTTGGCTCTTCGCATCAGGTGGCCAAAGTATTGGAGTATCTCTTTACCTACTTAGCTGTTAATATGACAAGTAGCCATTCCTGTCACACTCTAAAGCTGTATGCTTGAAATTACTATTAATTTCTGCAATCAGGCACAGTTTCTCTGTACTCCTTTTTTCAAGATGTGTTCATTTTTCACTGAACTCTTACCCTGAGCCTGGCCCTGGGCCCTCAGTAGTGGACAGGGCAGATGTGATTGCTGCCGTAAGTGATTTGAGTCTCTTTGAAAGCTATAGACACATTGTGTTGGTTTGATAAGGTTGCTGTACGTAAAGACCAGAGATGGGGGGGAGGCTTAAACAGCAGAAACGTACTTTCTCATAGTTCTGGAGGCTGGAAGTCCAAGGTCAAGGTGCCGGCAGGTTTGGTTTCTCCTGAGGCCTCTCTTCTTGCAGACGTCCACCTTCTCCCTGTGTTCTCCTGTGATCTCCTCTCTGTGTACAGGCATCCCGGCTGGTGTCTCTTCCTTTTCTTGAACACCAGTCATGTTGGATCAGGGCCACATCCTTATGACCTCATTTAGCCGTGATTACTTGTTTAAAGGCTCCATCTCCAAAGACAGTCACATTGAGGATTATGGCTCCCACATATGAATTTTGATGGGACACAATTTAGTCTATAACACATGTTAATATTGGTAGTTACCCAGATGGGTAGGTGGTAGTCCCTGTGTGTGACCCCGGCCTTAGTTGGGGTAGAATTAGTGGGAGGCAGGGACTGTATGAGATGAGACTGACATAGAAGTAGGAGTTGGTCAGGAAGGTGGCGGGGGAGAGAAATAACTTAGGTTACACATTTGAAGGTCCAGAGAATGTGGAAGAGGATGTGGTGGATAGTTCAGTATGACTGGGCTTAGAAATAGTTTGCTTTTTTTTTCAGTTTGGATTTGAATGCTATGTACACATGAATTGTAGTCTTGAATTGTGTCAGCTCTATAGAATCAGTGTTTTTTGTCTTTGGATTTGTGAGCAGTGCTCCATGTGAAGATGGGATGAAGTGCAGTCACCTTTTATCTGTGGAGAGTCAGGGTTAGGAAACTGATGGACAGAGTAGCCTATCCCCGTGTGCCTGTTCTGCTCTTTCTGGGTTTGTCATCCAGCCTCATCCACCACCGACAGGTGCTGCTTCTGTGCAGGTGATGTGTTCCACAGGTGGGTGCAGAAGTGAGATGGGTTGTCCAAACAAAAAGTAGGGGAGTAAAGAAGGGGAAAAGACCCACCTATAATTCCTATCACCTAAAGCCAGGGATGTTTTAATGTGTTTCCTTCACATGACTCTATTTTACAAAGTTGTGATCATCCTATATGCATATTTTTGTCTTGCTTTCTTAACATACAGCATTAAACCTTTCCTGTTAAATATTATTTTTTAATCCCTGTTATGCTGTACTGAGAAGGAACAATGCAATGTAAAGCAACAATAAAATACCCATTTTTCCCTGTACTAATTTTCTGATGTTCCTGGGGCAAATATTACTGTTGGAGGTATTTTCTTATTTTATCAAAGTGTTTCTATTTCTTCTTTTGTGACTTAGCTGTCAGTGTTTTTTTTTTTGTTTTTTTTTTTTGAACCATTCTTTCACAGGTGCAGTGACACTTTGAAGGGAACAAAAAGTTGCAGGGGTCTGATCATTCTCTTTCCCCTCACTTAACTGCCAGTGATGAATGCTGGAGGAGGGTGGGGGCCTGCTTCTGTTGGACTGAGGGAGTAATTGTATTCAGATCACATTTACAGTAATGTGGATGAGAAATTGTAATAGTGATGAGAAATGAATTCACTTATAGCTAATTTGGGATTCAGCTAATCTGTCCAGGGTGTTTGACATGTGCCAGAGACCATGCCAACTGATTTCACAGAAACATTCTTTCTCGATCCTTATGACACTTTAGAAAGGGACTTTTAGACCCTTTTTATGTATAAGAAAACTGAGGTTCAGACAAATTCAAACGAGTCTCCAGACATACCGGCCAAGGACCCTTCCTTCTAAACCATCAAATCTGCCTTGTATGTAAGATCTGGTACCAGTATTTTTATATAAGTATCTAGTTTAATTTTGTGTTGGCCTCTGGAATACCATGCCCAGTGTTAGGCTGCTCCTTCAGGAGGGTATTGAGAGATGAGGATACTTGCTGGCCGTGAAAATGATTCTGGGGGTTGCCTTTGGGTGGACTGATGATATTAGGCTCCTTCTGTCTGAAAGAAGAAAGGTGAAGGGAGTCATCAAGGAAGCTTAAAATCACAAAAGGTGTATGTGGATTTATCCAGTGTTTTCCTAAGTGCTGCAGTGTAAATGTGTTTAGAATTACAAAGAAGGACTTATAGAACAGAGTTACATAATACATTTCAAATTTTATTACTCTGTGTATCTTAACAGCTGAGGTTTAATTGGCACAGACATTCTGTGGTTGAAGGAATGATCCATAGAGAACGGTTCAGAGATTGAACGGTTCAGCGAAGCTGTGTAGTTGGAGAGAGGCTTCAAAGTATTTGAAGTTGAAGTTATAGATGGAGGACCACCAGACTGTCCTCCAGCAGATCATAGTTGCCCACCTGGGCCAGGCCGGGCTGGGGGTCAGAGCAAGAGATATGAGCCATCACTGTCCCAGTAGACCACGCTTTATGGGGTAAAAGCAAGGATTCAGGTGACAGCTTAAGCCATCTTTCATGTTTGTGGATTTGCTCAAGTTTAGTCTTTTTGCTTCCTGTAATCTCTGTCATGTTATCTATCCAGTTAAAAAAGAAGATATTTTATTCTTTCTCTTCAAAGCTCATGGAATTTTGAAAAATCTCCTGTCACTTCATGATATACAACATGCCTTATGAATTCCAGTAAGAGAAGTTTTGGATTCGTGTGAATATGGGACCTTCTTTCAAGAAACTTTGAATACATTCAGGAGGAATGTGTGACAGACAGGGTTTCACTGTTGAGGGGCTTGGGAACCTTGTATTGTCCTCGGATAATATTGAATGTAGACAGTGCTCTGAAGGGGGTACCCAAGTGGTGCAATGATAAAGAATCCGCCTGCCAGTGCAGGGGACACATGGATGCTGGTTCAATCCCTGGGTCGGGAAGATCCCTGGAATAGGAAATGGCTACCCATTCAGTATTCTTGCCTGGAAAATTCCATGGACAGAGAAGCCCACTGTTTTTGGGTTTATCTTTGCTTCAATTTTCTCAGCTGTAAAGAACGTTGAAATTGTTGAAGTTATCCTTAAAGTGTCTTCTGAAGCCAAACATTTCTGACTATCTTTAGTATTAGAATAACTAAGAGAGTTCCTTTAAGTCTAATGGTTACAAATATTTTCATTGTTTTCTGGTTGGTCTTCATGATAATATTTTGTCATTATGAGGCCTGGGAAGATGAGAAAGCACACACATGGTATGAAAGGATTTCTCAGCAGAAAATCTGTGTGGAAAACAGGTTATAAATTTCTCCTGAAAAACATGTCACCACACAAGCGACTCATGAAAGACCTCTGAGCATTGCCTTTCATAGACATAGGAAAATTCCCAAATAATATTTTTTTTCAAAACAATATTTTTCTTCCAACTAATTAAATTTTTTTTTTTTTTAATATTGTGAGCTTCAGAAGGAAGTTCTGTCTATCCTCTCTGTACATTTCTGGTCCATTCATTCAGTCAGCACTTATTGATCATATGCTATATGCTAGGTGGTATCCTGGGGGGGGCTGGGGATTAGAGGAGTTACAGAAAAAAGCTCCTGCTGTCTGGCACCTGACCTTCCCTGGTGGCTCAGTCAGTAAAGAATCTGCCTGCAATGCAGGAGACTACCTGCAATGCAGGAGACCCAGGTTCAGTGTCTAGGCTGGAAAGATCTCCTGGAGAAAGAAATGGCAATTCACTCTGGTATTCTTGCCTGGGAAATCCCATGGACAGAGGAGTCAGGTAGGCTACTCTTGCAATCCCATTGCGACTAAACCGCCACCATCTAATACCTAGGACCTGGACTAGTAGGGGGTGTGGTTGTGGAAACAAATGATGGTAGAATGTAGTTTTGAAATCAGGGAAGTATAAGGAGCCTGATCAGGGAATCACTAATTGTAGGTCATGGAAGGCTTTATTGAAAAACGAATAGAAGTTTGCAGGTAGCAGCAAGGATAGGCGTTCTTGGTGTAGGGGGCTGCATGATAGAATACCCAGGGATAGGAAGGTGACATTGAAAGAAACGTGATAAGACTTGTTATTTCAAATAAGATCATTCTGGTTGTAGCCTTAAAGAAGGTGGTCGTTGGTGGTGGTTGGGTGGGAGGGGCAGAGATAGGGTGGAGTGGATTGATGATAAGGAAACCAGGAAGCTACTTCAAAAGATACAAAAGAAAAGGCAGGGAAGGTTGGAGGTATGGGCAGGTCTGAGAGATGGATATTTATGCAATGGAGTGATTGCATAAGGATTGCATAAGGATGGGGAGCCAGAATAGGAAGCCAGACGTGATTGTGGGGTTTCTAACCTGTGGGAGTTGGTTGGAGCACCCTTGAGAAATTCATTGGCAAAGGAGTAATCTTTGGATCCTCCAGTGTGTCATCTCTTGTTGAGTTAGGAACCTGCTGCCCCTTTGGTGGTGACTTTAGAAGCAGTGAGTGGAATTAAGAGGTGGTAACCAGTGGTGTATTGGTAAATACTTTAAACCAACTACAGTCACACACACACACACACACACACACACACACACACAGTATTGATTAAGGTTTTTACTAACATAAGGCATGTATAGCACACAATTAATTTTAAATTACTAATAAAATATACATGCTTTTTATTGGTGGTCACACATAACTAATTTTCCTCATAGAATATTTTCACTGATGATCTCTTCCATCCAAGTCAAACTGTGATCGCTGTTGACCCAGGAGTGTCATTACCCTACACCCCCAGTCTTTGCATAGGTCTGGGAAAGTCCTCACCTCCCTTACTCTCCACCAGAGGTCTGCTCGATGCACACCCCGCTTTGTCTACACTTTGTTCCAGACCACACACCTTTCAGTAGCTGCTTTTGGATACGTTTCCATTCATTCTCCTACTTCCTAGGTTGGTGTCCAAAGTCTTGGCATATGAGACCATATGAGTCATGTAAAATCTCAAAAGGCCCCTTGATCCTTAAAACCCCACTTGAGAACCAGACTGAACTGACCAGACCTATATGTGGGCCACAGCTACTTTTGCACATGAGGGTATTTACTGTAGCATTGAAGAGATGTAATTTAATGTGTCCCATAACATATCCTCATAGTTCTCACCCCACTGGACCTTTCTCTAGTATTTTGTGTGGTTGACTTCTTTTAGCACTCTTTTTTCAGCTTTATCTCTCCTGGCTTTCCATGATATTACTGGACCAAGTACATTTCTCTCTCTCTTTCTCTGCCACCTCTGCTGATTCCCTTTCCTCTGTTCTACCATGAGTTCTCCCCAGTGCCCGGTTCCTTTTACACTCCTTGTCTGGATGTAATCCATTGCTCTTGGTTCGGTTATCAGCAACAGGCTGGACCTGTGTCTCCTGCTCCGCCTGTATCTCTTAATCTCCAGCCTTGCACAATCACCTACTTGCTGAATGGCTCCAGATGGACATCCTTTCATGTCCTCAAATGAAAATATCCTAAATGAAATGAAAATACTGCAAATGAAACCTATTGCCTGCCTTGCTCCGGTCTCCTGAATTTCCCTTATTGTTTCTAATTTGTTATTACCATCTTGGAGCTAAGAATTTCAGCTGCCATGGAAATCCTTTCTCTCCATCCACACCAGATTATGTGTTAAGAAGTCCTGGCAGGTCTTCGTTTTGATTGCGTCTCCTCTCCTGCTCTCTTCAGGTTTGCTCCCCACCTTCAGGCCCTCATCACTTCTCAATGCAACTTTAGCTCTAGAATAGAGCTTGCTTATCTCCCTGCCTCCAATTAGTCCCCTCATTCTAGTTTTCATCCTGTAGCTAGCTTTCAGGTCTTCATTCCACTGCTAGATTTAGCTATTCAAAATCCAGATAGGATGTTGAAGCATCCTTTTTCCTTGAGCACATCTGATGGCTCTTTACATTGTCTGCAGTATACAGTCTAAACTCAGTATGGCTGGCCCGTCAGCAAGCTTAACTCATATTCCTCCATTCCTCTAGCTGCTCACTTCATAAACCAAGCTAAATAAATACTCCCAATTGCTCAGTCACACTGAAAGATCTGTAATTAAATTGTAGAGAAAGGTCAGTCAAAATTTATATGATGAAGATGATTCTTTCTGAGTAAGGGTCTTTCTCCACTTTTCTTGCATTCATATTCATGACACAAATGACCATCTGTTGGCCCTTGATGCCTGGGTCTTAGGGTTCAGCTCATGTCATAGTGTCTCTCTTTGTGTCCGTCGCGTAACTTGGGAGTGTCGGGTCTATTAATAGGTACATCAGCTCTTTGCGTGTCTCCTCTCGAGGGGAGAAGGGCCCCATTCACACCAGAAACCTCATTTCCTCAGGAATAGAAAAGTGAGACACAGGCTTCATATTAAGGGAGTTTATACATGCATGACAGCTCCCTGTATGTGACTTCATGACTGGAATGGAATTGGATATGCAGTGGCTTTCAGAGTTCTGGTAGACATTTGATTGTTCCCCCTGGATGGTAACTTTATGGTTTTTACAGGGAGAGTCGTACTGGAAATTTACCCTCTTTGTCCTTCAGCTGGTTTGTCCCCAAGCCAGACCTGTCTGAAAATTGAAATGGAGTACCTTTTCTGTCTCAAGTTATCGGTCGGAGCTGTCAGGAATCTGTTACTGTCTGCTAAAGCCTTTAAGCATGATAACATGCTACAGGCAGTACTCCCGTGGGAAGTTACAGTATTATGTGGATGCAGAGAGGGACTTCAAACTGGATGATTCCTGTGTTGGGGGAGGGAGGGAACAGAACTGGGACTTCCTTGGAGGTTCAGTGGTTAGGGCTCTGTGCTTCCACTGCAGGAGGCACAGGTTCGATCTCTGGTCGGGGAACTAAGATCTTACATGCTGTGTGGTGCAGTCAAATTTTTAAAAAAGACAAGAATTAAAAAGGAAAACCCTTAAAATCATATAACCACTGTGGATCTGCCTTTTCTTCCTACCTGCATCTCTTCTATGCCACAGGGCAGACGGAGTGTAAGCTCTGTGGGTGCAGAGGTGCGGCCTTTCGTCCTCCTTTGATACTCTTAGCAGTCTGCCCCCAAGTCATTTCCTTTTTGACTTTAGATAATGTCTCTGTTCTCTGAGCACAGCTCTAGAGATGGCGGGAGTGGATGCTGATTAGAAAGTGTGTTCCCTACCTGACACACAAGCTGGACTTACTCTCCTTGAGCATTTTTCTCCAAGAGGAACTCTGTGGTGAATGTTGGTTTTGCCTTGTTCTTGGAGGGTTTGGTTTAGAATCCTCTTGGGCTTTTCCAAGAATCCCTCCATACCTCCCCTTCCCTCACTACTGCTCTCCTAAGAGTCCTTCTTTCGCTGCTTGGATTTCCTGGGGAGGATGCTGTCTTTCTTTGGTTTGGACCCTGGAGACTCAGCTCTTTCAGTATTCAGAGGGAACTGGAAGGTGGAGGATCAAAGGACACCAGTGCTTTCCTGGTGTTCTCTGACTGCTTGTGTTTGGTAGTAAAGCAGTGAGATCTCATCATGATTTTGGAAAAACTGAGGCTCAAAAAGGTTAGTAAAGCCTAAAATCAGTGGATCAGATGGTAAAGAGTCTGCTTGCAGTGTGGGAGAACCAGGTTCAATTCCAGGATCAGGACAATCCCCTGGAGAAGGAAATGGCAGCCTACTCCAGTATTCTTGCCTGGAGAATCCCATGGACAGTGGAGCCTGGTGGGTTGGACACAACTGAGTGACTTCAGTTCAGTTCAGTCGCTCAGTCGTGTCTGACTCTTTGCGACCCCATGAATTGCAGCACACCAGGCTTCTCTGTCCATCACCAACTCCCGGAGTTTACCCAAACTCATGTCCATTGAGTCGGTGATGCCACCCAACCATCTCATCCTCTCTCATCCCCTTCTCCTCCTGTCCTCAATCTTTCCCAGCATCAGGGTCTTTTCAAATGAGTCAGCTCTTCGCATCAGGTGGCCAAAGTATTGGAATTTCAGCTTCAGCATCAGTCCTTCCAATGAACACCCAGGACTGATCTCCTTTAGGATGGACTGGTTGGATCTCCTTGCAGTCCAAGGGACTCTCAAGAGTCTTCTCCAACACCACAGTTCAAAAGCATCAATTCTTCGGCACTCAGCTTTCTTTATAGTCCAACTCTCACATCCATACATGACCACAGGAAAAACCATAGCCTTGACTAGACGGACCTTTGTTGGCAAAGTAACGTCTCTGCTTTTGAATATGCTGTTTAGGTTGGTTATAACTTTCCTTCCAAGGAGTAAGTGTCTTTTAATTTCATGGCTGTAGTCACCATCTGCAGTGATATTGGAGCACCGCCCCCCCCAAAAAAAAATGAAGTCAGCCACTGTTTCCACTGTTCCCCCATCTATTTGCCATGAAGTGATGGGACCGGATGCCATAATCTTTGTTTTCTGAATGTTGAGCTTTAAGCCAACTTTTTCACTCTCCTCTTTCACTTTCATCAAGAGGCTCTTTAGGTCTTCTTCACTTTCTGCCATAAGGGTGGTGTCATCTGCATATCTGAGGTTATTGACATTTTTCCCGGCAATCTTGACTCCAGCTTGTGCTTCTTCCAGCCCAGCGTTTCTCATGATGTCCTCTGCATATAAGTTATATAAGCAGGGTGACAATATACAGCCTTGACGTACTCCTTTTCCTATTTGGAACCAGTCTGTTGTTCCATGTCCAGTTCTACTGTTCCTGACTGCATGCAGGTTTCTCAAGAGGCAGGTCAGGTGGACTGGTATTCCCCTCTCTTTCTAAAATCAGTGGCTAGTTGATAACAGAGTTCTAGAGTATGCACCACACTTCCCTGTTCATATGGAACATTTTTGAAAGGTCTCCTTTAAAAATGTATCATGACATTATGAAGTATAAGCTTCCAGGTTACATATGTTTAAGAAAAGCAGTCAGTTTTCCTCAGGTGCTGAATACTGGTGAGCAAGCTGATCCTAACCTCTGAAATGATTTCTACAGAGCAAAGAAAAATCAGTCAGACTAATGTTAATCATGGGATATATAATCAAGTGATATATAACTTGTCGTAACACATTATAATATTACAGCAAATGTATTTAACTCACAGAACATTCTCAGGGGACTCTTAACTCCCTTTAAAATCAAGCTCCAGGCCTCTTGTCAGGCAAGATGGAGCTGACGAGTTCTGTCTGAAGCTGCCACACCACTTTGGCCAAACCAGTGTTATGAGAATCCCTTTCGAAAAGCCTTGCACTGTTTCCCTGGGCTTAAAAGTATGTTTGGTTTTGTCAGCACCTGGAAACGGGAAGTTGAGATTCGAGGAGAAACCTTTGGCACTAAGCTTGCTGCGGAGTTGTAGTCTCTGTTGCCACGGAAACCGCACTGCTGCCTCATTTATTAATGGAGGCTCGGTGAACTTCCGGAGGTAGTCCTGCCTTGTCCTGTAAATTCATTCTAGAGAAATGCAGGTTGACTTTTCAGATATGTCTTTGTCATTTCTCAGGCATTCCCTCCTGGGTCCTCGTGAGCTCCAGAAAATTGCCTGTGTACTAACTATTGCAGAACCACCAATTTTTATCTGGCAAGCGCACGCGAAGGCCGTTTCCTCTCTTTCATGCTTAAATCATGTTTATGCTTGCCTGCCTTGTTCAATAAGTGAATTTTTTTTATTATGCCGCCTTTAAGAATTACGCATTTAAAATAAAGGGATGGAAAAATTAAGTAATCAAATGCATTGAAAACCTTGATCCTAGCTTTAAGGGAGTTATATGTTTCTAACTTTTAAATTTCCAAATTTGTTTTTTTATTTAAAATGAATGGTTTGTTTCTTCCCACTCCAAAAAGACACTTTCAGAAAATGGCTCAGACAAATGTTTTTAAAGTAAGTCTTCATTTTACTAAACTAACGCTCCTCTACCAGGTATCTTGACAGTATTGGAAGCTGCCTCCAGAAAAAAAATTTTTTTTTCATCTAATTGTTTATCTGGGAGGATGCAAATAGTAGTTTTAAGCCTTTTAAGTCATCCATCATGCCTGGCAGCCTCTATTGTCTCATTGTTGAGTTGGAGCCAAGTGAGAGTCTTTCTTGGTCTTGGGAGGGAGGTACACTGATCTGACTCTGCCAGAGCTGTGGTCTCAGGGAGTCCGAACCCTGCTCTAAGGAAAGGCAGTGTAGGCAGAGTCAGACTCAGACTCAGAGATCATGGGTCCCTGCTTTCTGATGTTACATTAATGAAGAAACTAACACTCTGTTCAAAGTAGAAGTGATGGGACGTGTTCTCTAGGTTCTTCTAGTGTCTCTGAATTACTGTTAGTTTTTAAATGCATTTTTGTGGATGTAATAAAATACTGTTTATAGTCAGCTACAAACTAAGTAAGTACGATGCGGCAAATGAAATTCAATATAGCTTTGTCGTGGTTTTTAAAATTTTAATCAAACCAGTCTTAGGGTAAATTATAAAATGCCATTGCTTTTGTTGTGATAAGTGACATTGACAAAATATGAATCTAATGGATTGTTATTCACAGAAGCTAAGTGTCTTCTCTAGTCTTCCAGCTTTGAATGTTTGCTTTTTGTTTTAATTTTCAGTATATGCTTTTTAAAAATCCAGAGGAAAAAATTAAGTTTTAAAAGCACATGAAGTAAAAACTCTTATGTATGGCATATTCCATCGTTGATATCTTGCCAGCCACAATTGCGCATGTCTCATTTATGGCAGTAAAAAATTTTTTTTTTAAAACCAGATTTCTCTGTGGTCACTTTTTGGGTATCGTTAAAACTGGAGCTGGGATAAATAACCAACTGTTGACTACAAAGTCTAATATTAAGGGAATAATCAACCTGTGTTCCTAGTAGATCATTTCCCCTTTATTCTACTTTGTAAATTACCTTGTACTGGTGCTTAAAAATGGCATTTCGTTGGTTGTGTATCCCCTTTGTAGGTAAGTTATCCAAGTTATTTTCTTTCTAGAGTCTTTTAACTTGAATTTATATAATAATCTATTAAGAATATATATTTTTTGAGTATATTAAAAACTGAGAAGCTAATTTTTCTGTCAACTTATTTGCTTCCCTCCACCATGGCTCGACACTTGTGTTTTAACATTTTGTTGTTTAAAATGAATGTAAAGAATTTAATTCTTTAAGTCTTCACATTATTCATGCAAGAGTTTTTAATAACATGAATTTCAATCTAAGGATAAAATCTATTCATGTCATTTGTCTCCTTTTACTCATCAAAGTTGACCGGTTGGAGTGAATTGAACGGTTGAATTGAACAGAATTGAACAGTTGGAGTGAAATTACTCTCACCCCATAGCTTTTCCTTCGATGTGTTATAGAAATACTCTTTTTGAAAAGGAGAGCTAGTTACTCTGGTGTGTGGAGGTTGAAGCGGGGAGGGAGGCTGTGGTAAAAATTACATTATTTAGTCAGTTTCCAAGTATGGTCATATGTATTTTTTAAATCTGGGGATTAAATTGCTGCTGCCACTACCGCCATCAGCTTGTGAGGGGCAAGGGTGGAGAAGGTGCGAGACAGTTGGTTGTAGACACCCAAATATGACAGCAGAATAATCTCTGCAACAGTATGGCTGTGGCGCATTTGCTGACTTCAGAGAGCCAGATCAACCCCAATATTTTTTCAGGGACGCTAAACCTCTTGTAACTGGTAAATTGGATTTGTCACTGAATGAAGTATCAGCTGCTGTTGGACAAGGCCATAAAAGCCATCCGGCTGGCCCTTTGTAGGCAGGGCTTACCCAACGATTGATATGTTTTAGCACTTTTGGGATTATTGTGATTAAGAGGAAACCATTCTGAATGAGAGGGAAAAAGGGGTAAGGACGCCCAGCTCACAGCTGGCGAACAGCATGTGTTTGCTGCCGAGGAAGTCACCATGACAGCTTTCTCTGAGCTCCTACCCTGATTGATGGGTATGAAATCCTTATATGAGGAAGCGGTGTCCTCATTTCCTCCAGTTGCAACTCTCCCTGCAGGGCAGTAGGCGTGTGGAATGTTGTGGACTTGAGAATTCTGAATGCTTGTCAAGCGCTCAGGCACGCATGCGTACACGCACACACACACTGCCTAAACGCATTCATCTATACACATGAGTTAATTGAGTTAACATATGGGGGTTTCAGCACTAACAACAGAGCACCCTCTTTCATTTCCCAGACTCAAAGCTCTGTGACATGCCTTAAATAGACACCTCCGTGTCGTTTGTGTCTGAGTCACCTGTGTGCGTGATGGCTAAGTGGAAACTCCACAGCTGGTGGGTTTGTAAACGCGAGCACCTGGCTGAGGCTTTATTAAGTACGGGAACATCTTTTTAGAACAGGTTTATTTTCAAGAACCACCTGCTCCTGAGAGTGGGCGAGGTTTTGCACGTACCTTGCACCAGCTCAAGGCAAGCCTCTTCTGAGAGGCAGCTTGTTGAGCAGGCTGGAGTTTGAAGCTGCCCCGTATTTGCAGATAGACTAGATTTGGTCGCCTCTCAGCCACCCCAGGAGGATGTGCTTGGTTCATGCTCAGAGTTTGCTCAGCGTACCGCACAGGAAAGAGGCCGGCTTGCCAGGTTGTCCAGAGTGTCTTTCCAAGCCTGTGAAAAGCACGAATCATCCAGCAGCCGAGTGTGCTTACAGCTGGCCTTTTGCTAGCTTTGATCTGCGAATCAGGCCGCACCATGAATGCCCTTATTGTCATGTTATGTGTACACAGTGTGTGAATTATTGAAAATAGGGAGGCCTGAGCCTCATCTGGTAGAGATTACAGTGCAGGCATGCTGGGCGAAGGTCTGTAATTGAAAATCCCCAGATGCTGTTTATTTGGCCTTTGTCACATGACCTACTGCAGGAAGATTGTCTGAACAAAATGTTGCCAGCATGGAGAGTGGAGCCCGCCCTCCCCCACCTCCAGAGCTTCCCTAGGCTCAGTCTGTACACAGCTTAAACACCTGCCCAAAGGATTTTTAAAGGCTTAAAATAGATTCGCTCATAGCATTTAAATAGAGGGCATCTTGCTTGTTGGTTTAAACTGCTTAAGCGGTTGTTGACTTGTGGAACCTTCTATCCACCAAGGGTTTGCTGGATAATTTCACTCTGAGATATCTTTGCAAAGGAACCTTCAGGACTGGAGTCATGAAAAGTAGTTTGGACTCTGTCTTTTCTTTAAAAAAAAAATCAAACTTGTATGTGGTGAATGAACTTACAGATGAAGCCTAATCAGCTGTGTGTATTTTTGTCTTTAAAAAATATTTTGGCTACCTAGAATACAGCCTTGAGTGAGCTGGTTTGTCTGCATTTTATCAAGTGTATTTTTCTTATTCTAGCTGTTTTCTTAGAAAATTTATTTTTCTGAGTTAAATACTGAGTGGTGTCCTCTGTGAGGGTGGTGAATTGAGGCAGATGCTAAATCTGAAATTGTCAAAGATCACAAGAATTAAAAACAGAGTGGTTTGAGCTAATTTTGAAGAGGGAAAGCCTTTAAGTTTTCCAGGTTCTGTCCACTAGGGCGTGAAGCAGCCTTTCACACCGTCCTTTATTGCCCCCCGAACCTAGATATGATAGTGGGTGCCTCATGCATTTCTTGGAATTTTCGAGGAGGAGAGGTGCATGGGTACCATGAGCTGAGCCTTCTGCTGGACTGTGAGTTCCTCGAACTCTGGCTGTGTCCCTGTATATCCCAGTTGCGCAGCACAGTGCTTTTTCTGTCCTTCCTGTCCCTTCTCCCTCCCCGTCTTCCTGCCTCTTCAAAGAAAACATTGTCACCACCTCCTGTGTGCCATGATGTCACCTCTTCAGATATTTTTTTCTTTCAAGAGGGGGCTGAAATCAGCAGCAGTGCTATCATTAAGTAGCAGGCTCTCAGGACAATGCCAGGAGTTAGAGGCCGAGGGAGACTGTCAGAGCAGGATGTAGGCCATGCTTTGAAGAAGCTCCTAATTTGTCAAAAAAAAAAAAGGAAAGGGGAGCAAAAACTCACATAGGAAGAGCCTATGACAAGGGCTGTGCTAGAGTTTGCATGCAGGCTGCTGAGCTGAAGAGGCAGAATAAACTAACTGCCAGGGAGCTGGAGGAGTGCCTTTGGAACCACGTCTTAACAACTCAGAAAGAAGTGTTCAGCAGATTTGGGCAGGGCAGAAAGGCGAAGGCAAGTTATCTACACAAAGGGAGTAGCCCCAAATGGACAAGACCTCTCTGTGGAGAGAGGGAAAGGGAAAGGGCAAAAAGTGGATTTGTACGTGTAGCAATTTCTTTACAGGGAAAATATATTGCATATTACCTGAGTAATTAGAAGTTTAAAAGGGGAATAAAAATGGGTTAATTCTCCTGAATCTAAAGCTCAACCAAAAGAACTAATCTGTTTGGTTTGCTTGATGATCAGCTAAAATGAAAGCCCACTTCATAGGCCACTGCTTTCTCGTTAATGGCATTGTTGCCTTTGGCTACTCCTGGTTTTGAAAACAGTCAAACCCTGGGTAAATGACAGAGCGTGGCAACCACTGGAGGAAGCATCTCTGAACTTTTCTCAGACTATTCTTCAGTATGTTTCCTCTCCTTCTAGATATTCTGCCTTTTATTACAGTTGTGTGGCTTCTTGCCTAAATTCTTCCAAAATACAAATTCCTTTGGAGCAGAGAATATATATTGTTCTAGCATGTATCTCCTTCAGCACCTAGTGCAATGCCTTTTGTATAGAAAATGTTTAACAGATATTATTGAACAGGGAAGAGGGGCTGCACTGGGGGCAGATGATGAAGGCCTTGAAGGTGGTATGCCTTTTATCTTGTATTGTAGGTGGTGAATGGACTTTTAAAATGGTATATATACAATTTAGTCCACTTCATGATTGGCTTAGTCCCCCTTCTAAGATTTTGTCTTCGTTAAGCACTTAGTGACAATCTTGTGAGACGTTTAACTTATTATAGAGGCTATTTTCAGAGCAGTAGGTCTGATGTTAAGCATAATGAACTTGGAAGACAAAGCTGGCTTCAGATCCCAAGTCTACAACTCAACTAGTTTGGGAACTTGGGCAAGTTTCTTCTTTGAACCTCAGGTTTTAAAAAAAAAAAACCTCAGCATTTATAAAGTGTTAATAAGGTGGGAATGAAGGTTAAATATATGCATATATGATTATGGTTTCCATATTGTTTTTTTAAAGAATTAATAAATGCCTAGACATTTAGAATTCTTTTTCTTATGTTTTCTAAGCAGCAGGTAATCCCACGTGAGTGTCATTTTGATTTAATGCTTGCATAACTTACCTTTGTATAGCTACTGCTGTATAACTAATACTTGTGTTTTTACACTGAGAACTAAATTCTGGAAATCCAGTGGTGTGTATGCTGTTTATTATTCTTTTTTCCTTTAAAATAATTTTTATTAAATTATAGATGTACAATAGCTTCCTAACTCTGCATACCCACTAAAAATTTTTAAAGGAATAACATTATGTCTGTTCCACCAATATTCTGGCTAATAGCCTCCATAACCAGGGCTGCCTTGAAAATAGCCCTATCCAGATCCTCCTCCATACCCATGGTCAGTCAGTTCAGTCAGTTTAGTCGCTCAGTCGTGTCTGACTCTTTGTGACCCCGTGAACCGCAGCACACCAGGCCTCCCTGTCCATCACCAACTCCCGAAGTTCACCCAGACCTATGTCCACTGAGTTGGTGATGCCATCCAGTGTCATCCTCTGTCATCCCCTTCTCCTCCCCACCCTCAATCTTTCCCAGCATCAGGATCTTTTCAAATGAGTCAACTCTTCGCATCAGGTGGCCAAAGTATTGGAGTTTCAGATTCAACACCAGTCCTTCCAATGAACACCCAGGGCTGATCTCCTTTAGAATGGACTGGTGGATCTCCTTGCAGTCCAAGGGACTCTCAAGAGTCTTCTCCAACACCACTGTTCAAAAGCATCAATTCTTCGGCACTCAGCTTTCTTTATAGTCCAACTCTCACATCCATACATGACCACTGGAAAAACCATAGCCTTGACTAGACAGACCTTTGTTGGCAAAGTAATGTCTCTGCTTTTAAATATTCTGTCTAACTTTCCTTCCAAGGAGTAAGAGTCTTTTAATTTCATGGCTGTGATCACCCTCTGCGGTGATTTTGGAGACCAGAAAAATAAAGTCAGCCACTGTTTCCACTGTTTCCCCATCTATTTCCATGAAGTGATGGGACTGGATGCCATGATCTTCGTTTTCTGAATGTTGAGCTTTAAGCCAACTTTTTCACTCTCCTCTTTCACTTTCATCAAGAGGCTCTTTAGTTCTTCTTCACTTTCTGCCATAAGGGTGGTGTCATCTGCATATCTGAGGTTATTGATATTTCTCCTGGCAGTCTTGATTCCATCTTGTGCTTCCTTGAGCCTAGCATTTCTCATGATGTACTCTGCATATAAGTTAAATAAGTAGGGTGACAATATACAGCCTTGATGTACTCCTTTTCCTCTTTGGAACCAGTCTGTTGTTCCATGTCCAGTTTTAACTGTTGCTTCCTGACTTGTATAAATCCAGGATCACTTTCCATATCCGTCAGCTCCTCCTCTAAAGTCCCTTCTTGGTTCTGTACCAGAGTGTCCACCATCACCACTGTGAGAATATGCAGAACTAAACTGACCTCCTAGGTGGAAACAAGCCCTCTATTACTTCTGCATGGTGACCACAGATGGCATGGCTGGGACATGCTCTTTAATACAGTGCCTGCAGCTGATTGATAGACATAATTTTACAATTTGCCATAAATTATAAGGATTTTGGCCACATATAGCTCTTGAAGTGAAAGTGAAAGTCACTCAGTCATGTCCAACTTTTTGTGACCTCATGGCCTATACAGTCCATGGAATTCTTCAGGCCAGAATACTGGAGTGGATGGCCTTTCTCTTCTCCAGGGGATCATCCCAACCCAGGGATTGAACCCAGATCCTCCCGCATTGCGGGCGGATTCTCTACCAGCTGAGCCACAAGGGAAGCCTAAGAATCCTGGCGTGGGTAGCCTATCCCTTCTCTCATTTAGCCCTCAGTGAGGACCTAATTCCTACTGTTTTATTCATGGAAGAATCTATTCTAAATTAAAAGTTCATTGCAGCAATTAAGTGTAATAGTTTACATGATGTTCTCTTAATATTCAGCTTTCACCATTAAGGGCTTTTTTTACTTGCCTGGAGAATTCCATGAACAGCGGAGCCTGGTGGGCTACAGCCCATGGAGTCACAAAGAGTCGGACATGACTGAGCGACTAACACTTTTACTTGGAAACAAGTTTTATGGCCATATTATTGGACAATTTAAGGTAATGCAAAAATTTTGAGAACCTTTTCACTGTAGCATGGAAAAGATGTTAATTTCTTTTTTTTTAATTAATTAATTTACTTTAGTTGGAGGGTAATTACAGTGTTGTGGTGGTTTTTGCCATACATCAACATGTATCAGCCATGGTTGCATATGTGTCCCCCACTCCTGAACCCCCCTCTCACCTCCCTCCTCACCCCATCCCCTGGGTGGTCCCAGAACATCAGCTTTGAGTGCCCTGCTTGAACTTGCACTGGTCATCTATTTTGCATATGGTAATATACATGTTTCAGTGCTAGTCTCTCAAATCATCTCACGCTCGCCTTCTCTAGCGTAGTCCAAAAGTCTGTTCTTTACAAAAGATGCTAATTTCAACAACATTGAAAATAGACACACTGTAGGTTTATACGAGACATCATGTAGTAAGGTGTCTTAGACAGAAACTGTCTATATCAGTTCAAATAATGAAAAAGAGATCCAGAGAAATGAAGCAAGTTTTCCTTGCTCACACAGCTAGTAAGTACAGGTTCAAATTTCCCAGAAAAGATCTAGGCAATCATACATCTGAGTCCAAAAAAAAGAAAAAAAAAAAAAAATTCTACAGTATGGCTGTGATTAAAGATTCTCCATTAAAGACCTACAGTTTTTAGCACTTCAGATGTGTGGATTTCACACATCTCTGAGGCCAAATAATTAATAAATAAACAGAGTGTTCTTACCAAAGTTTTTCATTAACATGACTCTCCTGGGTTAATGTTGAGATTACCTTTTTTTAAATTTTTGGACCAGATCCATATTACTGTGGCACATGGAGGTCATCAGGGGAGGGAGGGGTAAGGAGGAAGAGAGCATGTGTTGGTCACTCTTGTGCCAAGGCAAGAGAGCACAGCGAGACTCTGGAGAGTTGTGCCGTGTCTCACTAAAAAGGTCACAGCTGTTAAAGGGCCTACAGATTTCAGCTGATATCGGCAATGCTGCTATCGAAGTTAGGTACCCTTTTTCTAGATCATTTTCTTCCTAACTATCTTCATATGGAAGAGAAGAGCTCATTCATTCTTTTTTTTTTAATTGAACACATTCATTGATCACCTACTTATGTGCATACTAAGTCACTTCAGTCGTGTCCAACTCTTTGCGACCCTATAGACGGTAGCCCACCAGGCTCCTCAGTCCATGGGGTTTCTCCGGGCAAGAATACTGGGGTGGGTTGCCATTTCCTTCTCCAGGAGATCTTCCTAACTCAGGGATCAGACCCACATCTCTTACGTCTCCTGCATTGGCGGGCAGATTCTTTACCACTAGCACCACCTGGGAAGCCCATTCATTTTCTTTTTTAACTGAAAACATTTATTGATCATGTACTTAATAGGTGTTAGATCTGGAGTCAGAACCAGAAGGGTTCTGTTCATGGAGCAGTCACTGTCCTAAGAGGGGACTGGATCATCCTTTAGGTAAGTAAGGGCGGTGCAGCAGTAGCAGCAGGGCTATGTGCTCAGAACGTGAGTACATGAAAGAGAAACGAGTAACTCAGTTTGGAAACCTCCCAGAAGACTTAAAGGAGGAAATGCTTCAGTTAGGGTTTGCAGGGCTGAATAGGAGTTTTACAGGCAAAGAAGAAGAAAAGAACATATCAAGACAGATGTTTGCACAAAAGCATGGCGATAGCTGTGCTCTTTGAAGCTACTATAACAGTACAGGAATGGGCTGTTAGCCTTAGGTGACAAGCTAAGGAGTGTGTGACTTTCTTTTAGTGGATGGGGACGTACTTTTCAGGAGCTTATGATCTTTTACTCACGAAACTCTTAGTAGAGCCAGGATATGGGCAGTGCCCTGACCCATGCAGAAGTCGAGCACTTTGGACCCAGGTAATGTGGGGAATCTGTGCTACTTCCCAGTCAGAGTCAAGCCATCGCCCTCCTCATATATACTGGACAGTTTGTTTTTAACTCACAGAGTCTTTGTTTGTAGTTTGCTTTATAATATTGTGGTCTTTCACAACCACTGGTCTGTGAGGTGAGCTCCAGGTGCCTGGCTCCCTGGCTCACTCCTCTTCACACACTCCAAGCGTAGTGCATATTTCAGGCCTTACATGGACTTGCGTGGAGAAGACACTCTTTGAGCTGGACCTGGAAGGCTTTTGACTGGTGCTCTTAAGGTATCTTGTACCTGTGAGCAAAACCTCTGAATGGCAGTTTGGTTCAGGGAACTGAAAGCTAGGTGTCCTTTTTGATGATGGTAAAATGGGTTAGAGTGATGATCGTGTGTCATAAAAAAGTAGTTAGGGCCAGATGATGGGACCACACTGAGGAGTTTGACCTTTAGACTATAGTCAGAAGTCTTGAAGCAGTGGAGGGGCTAAACCAGAGCCGAGTTTCAAGTAGCTGTGTGTAGGATTGGTTAGAAAGAACAACCAGAGGCATAAAGTATGAAGGCTTGGTGAATTATTCCTTAGAGGGTTAAAAAAGTGATTATATAGCATCTCTTTTTTGCTTCATAAAGAATGAGCCATTAAAAAATCTGTATGCATCTATATATTTATTTTTTCCTTCTAGAAATAAATAACAAAAAGAATTTCCCTCCTACATTGCTGCTGCTACTGCTGCTAAGTCGCTTCAGTCGTGTCCGACTCTGTGCGACCCAATAGACGGCAGCCCATTAGGCTCCCCCGTCCCTGGGATTCTCCAGGCAAGAATACTGGAGTGGGTTGCCATTTTCTTCTCCAATGCATGAAAGTAAAAAGTGAAAGTGAAGTCGCTCAGTCATGTCCGACTCTTAGCGATCCCATGGACTGCAGCCTGCCAGGTTCCTCCGTCCATGGATTTTCCAGGCAAGAGCACTGGAGTGGGGTGCCATTGCCTTCTCCACCCTCCTATGTTAGGGATTGTTAACCTTCAGTCCGTAACATTAGTCAATTTTACTTGCTGTCTCTCTTTGACCCTTGTTGTCTAATGCAGAGGTGTGGTTTGTTAGCTCTCCTGCTCAGATGAAGGAGAACGCAGTGTTTTATGGGGCCATCACCTGATAATGTTATCAGCTGCCATTGACTGATAGGAACTTGGAGAAGATGGGACCTGAGTTACTCACAGACGTTTTGAAGGGATTCAGGGAATAAGCTCTGACCAACCAGGGTTAACACAGCCTTCATCTGTGTATTCTTCCTTCTAAAGCTGTCCCTTGTAAGCCTCTGGGTGAGTGCAGACAAGGTGTATTTTATTTTAGGAACTTGCTGGTGTTCACCTCCTGAAGGCCATCAGTTCATTTTGTAAACCTTTAGATCAGGAACATGCAGTACCAGCCCCTAACAACCCAGAATGGGGTACCTGGCTCATTCTGGTGATTTTCCATGTTGGTTGGTGCTGATGTTTGGTCAGTGATTTATACTAGGGATTAACTGAGACACTGGTGTCTAAACTTCCTCATTTGCAACACTCTGGGACAATTGTGAATGCTCTTTTTCATGAGCCTTCCTTCACCCCCAAGCTCAGCCTTGTACCCCTCTCCCACTCTGGTTCTCCGTCCCTCTCATTCACTTACTCATTCCATCACCATATGCTTTCTGAGGACCCATTGAGTTTTGGCACTAGGGGTACAGTGGTGAGTGAAAACACAGGGTCTGTGCTCCTTTGGAAATTCGTGTCTTCAATGGGGGAGACAGGTGTTCATCATACAGTCTTTCAGATAAATGGAACATGCCATGAGTGAGAGGCATGGAGAGGGGTAGGTGAGTCTGTTCTCATGGATGAGTGTCCTTCACAGATGTAAGCTCCCTGAAGGCAGAGACGACATCTCTTTACACCCAGAACCCTAGTATGTTCTTGAACCCTGTAGGTGACTAGTAGGTGACTGGCCAGCTTTGGTAGACCTCCTTTCTTTCCCAATGTTGATGGGACGATGCAGCAGCGTGGAGGAAATGTTAATTATTAACTCTTCACAGGTTAGTGAATAAAAACGGTCTACGGCCTCCTCTGGCAGTATCCATAGATACTGACTCCCAGGTTTTTAGCAGGATAGGGTCACTAACCATGTTCTGTAGACCTCTCCCTCACTGCTGACACTGGTTCCTGCAGTGTACTCTACATTTGTGCTTTTTGGTTGTTGGCTTTAATGTGCTAAGATTCTTTTTCCTTTAATATGAGCCTCAGGTCACACAGAGGGGTCCATGGCCGGAAAGTATTTTAACACTATCTCATGGAATCTTGCCTAAGAATTTATTGTTCAGTTGCTCAGTCATGTCTAACTCTTTGCAGCCCCATGAATGGCAACACGCCAGGCTTCCCTGTCCTTCACCATTTCCCGGAGCTTGCTCAAACTCAGGTCCACTGAGTCGGTGATGCCATCCAACCATCTCATCCTCTGTCATCCCCTTCTCCTCCTGCCCTCAATCTTTCCCAGCATCAGGGTCTTTTCAAATAAGTCAGTTCTTTGCATCAGGTGGCCAAAGTATTGGAGCTTCAGCTTCAGCACCAGTCCTTCCAATGAATCTTCAGGATTGATTTCCTTTAGGATTGACTAGTTTGATCTCCTTGCAGTCCAAGGGACTCTCAAGAGTCTTCTCCAACACCACAGTTCAAAAACATCAATTCTTTGGCATTTAGTCTTCTTTATGGTTCAACTCTCACATCCATACATAACTACTGGAAAAACCGTAGCTTTGACCATACGGACATTTGTCAGCAAGTAATATCTCTGCTTTTTAATACACTGTCTAGGTTTGTCATAGCTTTTCTTCCAAGGAGCAAGCATCTTTTAATTTCGTGGCTGCAGTCACCATCTGCAGTGCTTTTGGAGCCCAAAATAAAGTTTCTCACTGTTTCCATTATTTCCCCATCTATTTGCCATGAAGCGATGGGACCGGATGCCATGATCTTAGTTACCTGAATGTTGAGTTTCAAGCCAGTTTTTTCACTTTCCTCTTTCACCTTCCTCGAGAGGCTCTTTAGTTCCTCCTCGCTTTCAGCCATAAGGGTGGTGGTCTCTGCATATCTGAGGTTGTTAGATATTGCTAACAGTATTGCTAGAGGTTGCTATTTCTCCCAGCAATCTTGATTCCAGCTTGTGCTTTGTGAAAGTGAAAGACGCTCATTCGTGTCCAACTGTTTGCGACCCCATGGACTATACAGTACATGGAATTCTCCACAGCATGTAGTCCAGCATTTTGCATGATGTACTGTGCATATAAGTTTAAAAAGCAGGGTGAGAATATACAGTGTTGATGTACTCCTTTCCCAATTTGGAACCAGTCTGTTGTTCCATGTACAGTTCTAACTGTTGTTTCCTGACCTGCATACAGGTTTCTTATGAGGCAGGTCAGGTGGTCTGATATTCTCATCTCTTTAAGAATTTTCCACAGTTTATTGTGATCCACACGATCAAAGGCTTTAGCGTAGTCAATGAAGCAGAGTAGATGTTTTTCTGGAATTCTCTTGCTTTTTCTATGATCCAGTCATAGAAATTGTCTATGACTTTGTCTAGACAGTTGTCTATGATCAAATTGTCAGTTTGATCTCTGGTTCCTCTCCCTTTCTAAATCCAGCTTGAACATCTGGAAGTTCTCAGTTGACATACTATTGAAGCCTGGCTTAAAGAATTTTGAGCATTACTTTGCTGACATGTGAAATGAGTGCAATTGTGTGGTATTTTGAACATTCTTTGGCATTGCCCTTGTTTGGGACTAGAATGAAAACTGACGTTTTCCAGTCCTGTGGCCATTGCTGAATTTTCCAAATTTGCTGACATATTGAGTGCAGCACTTTCACAGCATCATCTTTTAGTATTTGAAATAGCTTAGCTGGAATTTCATCACCTCCACTAGTTTTGTTCTCAGTGATGCTTCCTAACGCCCACTTGACTTCGCGCTCCAAAATATCTGGCTCTAGTTGAGTGATCACACCATCATGGTTATCTGAGTCATTAAGATCTCTTTTATATAGTTCTTCTGTGTTTTCTTGCCACCTCTTCTTAATATATTTTGCTTCTATTGGGTCCATACTGCTTCTGTCCTTTATTATGCCCATCTTTGCATGAAATGTTCCTTGGTATCTCCAATTTTCTTGACGAGATCTCTAGTCTTTCCCATTCAGTTGTTTTCCTCTGTTTCTTTGCATTGTTCAGTTAGGAAGGCTTTCTTATCTCTCCTGGCCCAAGATAGTCCTTTGTCAATCGTTGCCTCATTGGGCATTGCTGCCTTGCGGTGTCATCACTTTGTAGAAGGCATCTTTCTTTGCTTCTTCCCACTAGGTCATCTTTTTCTACTTTCTGCTGATGATTCTGGAGAAGGCAATGGCACCCCACTCCAGTACTCCTGCCTGGAAAACCCCATGGATGGAGGAGCCTGGTAGGCTGCAGTCAGTGGGGTCGCTGAGGGTCAGACACGACTGAGTGACTTCACTTTCACTTTCATGCATTGGAGAAGGAAATGGCAACCCACTCCAGTGTTCTTGCCAGGAGAATCCCAGGGACAGGGCATCCTGGTGGGCTGCCGTCTATGCGGCCGCACAGAGTTGGACACGACTGAAGTGACTCAGCAGCAGCTGATCATTTGGTGTCATTTGCCTCTTATGCTCCTAATGACAATCCATTCCATAAATATTGAGCTGCCTGGGATGGGGAGGCAGAAGAAAAGATGAATGCCAGTGGGTTTGTTTGTTTGTTTTTGGTGCATTCGGCTTATGGGATCTTAGTTCCCTGAGCAGGCGTCAAACCTGGGCCCTTGGCCATGAGGGTGGGGAGTCCTAACCACTGTGCCACTGGGGAATTCCCTCATCTTGTTCTGAGTGACTTTATGATCTGGTTGGAGCCATGGCATGTGCCGAAATGATTGAATAGAGGGCAGGGGGAAACAAATGAACCAGCAGCAAAGAGACCGGGGTCAAGGGCAGTGGATGTTTAGGGAAAGGGGCAGCCACTTGCAGCTGGAAGACTGATGAAGGACAAGGCATTTGAGATGTAGGCAGAATCCTCACATATTGTAATGGACAAGGAGATGCAGGCTGTGAAAGCAATTGTGTAGTCAGGTACAGAGCTCAGGCATCTCGGGTTGTTAACGAGAAGCAGTCTTACAGTGCCCTTGGGCCAAGTTAGGGTTTATGAGGGGGTGTGGAAGACGTGATGGCTACAACCATAGCACCGGTGCCTGTGTGAAACAGCTTTGGTATAGCAATCAGAAGCTTGAGTGTTCTTTCTGATTCTCATTCTTTCAACATGGGAAAAAGTGTAGGGTTTCCTCCCTTGTCCTCCCAGCAAAGAGTGGGCCATATGGTACCCTAGTGCAAGCCTCTTCCCCAGACCAGGATATGTGTTTGCCTTCAGACTGGCCGCAACCAGGAAAGAGGAGGTTCCATTTATTGCTTCTTTCTTTGTGGCTCCCTGACTCCATTCAATTACAAAGTGGCTCTTACACTGTTAAAGCCGAGTGTCTCTGGGCTACAATTTCTAGCCACAGACCCTGCATTTGCTGTGCCTCAAACATGACCTTGAGGCCACATCCCATTACACCCAAGCCCACAACAACGTTAACCAGCTTTCTCCCTGGGTAAGACGAGCACAGCACAAACTCCATGCCTTTTTGCTGGCATCTCTGCCTCTCTTGCCCCTTTAGCACAAAATTTCACGGCAATCTGGGAGGCTGGAGAAGCCAATGATGGCCTCACTTTCAACTGTGTTATATTATTTAGGAGAAAGGAAAAAGGAAATAAAAACTAGATCGCTGCGCCTGGTGAGTATCACAGTATAAAGCGGCAGGTCAGGGTGTATTTTTGCTGCTGCCTCTTGCCTGTGGGAAAAGCAAGGGCGGCTGCAGCTGCAGCATCTCAGATTTAAAGCTGTGATACAGTGTGCATTTTTCTAAAGGGCACTGTGAGCTACAGAGGAGCTGTAGTACAGTGACACCTAGTGGTGAAGTGTGACATTGCCACTCAGCTCTATAAGCTATTACAGGTATTTACAGAGAAAGGTCCATCTAGTCAAGGCTATGGTTTTTCCAGTGGTCATGTATGGATGTGAGAGTTGGACTGTGAAGAAAGCTGAGCCCCAAAGAATTGATGCTTTTGAACTGTGGTGCTGGAGAAGACTCTTGAGAGTCCCTTGGACTGCAAGGAGATCCAACCAGTCCATTCTGAAGGAGATCAGCCCTGGGATTTCTTTGGAAGGAATGATGATGCTAAGGCTGAAACTCCAGTACTTTGGCCACCTCATGCGAAGAGTTGACTCACTGGAAAAGACCCTGGGAGGGATTGGGGGCAAGAGGGGAAGGGGACGACAGAGGATGAAATGGCTGGATGGCATCACCGACTTGATGGACATGAGTTTGGGTGAACTCTGGGAGTTGGTAATGGACAGGGAGGCCTGGCGTGCTGCGATTCACGGGGTCACAGAGTTGGACACGACTGAGCGACTGAACTGAACTGAACAGAGAAGAAGGGCTTCCCTGGCGAATCACCAGTAAAGAATCTGCCTGCATTGCAGGAAAGCTGGGAAGATCCCCTGAAGGAGGGCATGGCACCCTACCCTAGTACTCTTGCTTAGAGAATCCCGTGGACAGAGGAGCCTGGCAGGCTGCTGTCCATCGTGTACAGGGTTGGACATGACTGAAGTGAGTAAGCAGCCACAGCATCAAGAAGAATGAAGGAAATTAGTTGTGGATACCATGAATGTATAATCTAGAGATTTCTGGGCTCAGAAAGATAGAGTGTGCAGTGGTCAAGGGGGGCTTGAAGATCAGCATGCCTGGTTTTTAAGCTGCAGTTTCCTCTGTATATTTTTTTTAATGCTGCTTCCTTTGTCTAAAAGGATCTTCACCCTACCCCCTCCATTCTGCCTGTCAAAATCAGGCTTATCACTCTAGTTAATGATGATGCACACTGAAGGATGTAGGGAGGTGATCATGCCTGCTGTTTATTTTGAAACACAGCAACAACAGAAAACAGCAAGTTGGCTCAGTGGATGGATAGAAGAATGGACAGGTGGAGTGACATGTTATAAAGCAAATGTAGAAAAAGTGAATGGTAGGGTCTGAGTCATGGGTGTATATAGTGTTCACTGTGAAACTGTCTCTGTGGAAGACTTCTGTATGTTGGAAATTTTTCATAATAAAATGTTGGAGGAAAGGGCTTCCCTGGTGGCTCAGACAGTAAGGAATCTGCCTGTAATGCAGAAGACCAGGGTTTGATCCCTGGGTCAGGACGATCTCCTGGAGAAGGGAATGGCTTACCCACTCCAGTATTCTTGCCTGGATACTTCCATGGACAGAGGTGCCTGGGGGGTTATACAGTCAGTGGGGTGCTGGAGAAAGTATAATCTGTCTTTAAAAGCTAGTTTCTCTTCCAGAACTTTGGGAAAGGCTTTCTAGATTGATGGAATTGTTTATGACTGGTGACCCACATGTGTTGCTAAGAGCCACTCTCAGTGGCTGGCTGACTGGTCGAGCTGATCTCCGCGATCTTAGCGATCTTGTTTTGGACAGTGAACTCCTTATGAACAGCAGACTAGGCTGTCTTTAAATATTGGATACATCAGACAGGCACCATGTAAGACACAAAGGAGAGATGGTTCCCACATGACTGGAGGAAGAGTTTAGGAATATCATGATACAAGTTAACTTGGTTGAAAGTCAGTTTTGTCATGTAAGGTTTATGGGACCAGCACCACCGTGTGCATATACATGCTTGTGTTCGGTCGGGTCCGGCTCTTTGTGACCCCAGGGACTGTAGCCCACCAGGCTCCTCTTCCTGTGGAATTTTCCAGGCAAGAACGCTGGAGTGAGTTGCCACGTCCTACTCCATGGTTGTGTGTATACGTGAGTGTTTTTTTGGAAATGAGAGGAAAATGAGGGTTAACATTTCTAATATCCCGCATTCTTCCTGGCTGTGAAACAAGACTGTTGTGTGGACCAGAGTCCCACCACCAGTTACATCAGTGATGTTTTGTGTCTCTGGGTTTCCTGTCCTTGGTTGGAGCATTCTGCACCTCAGTTGTTGTCGTGTGTGTGTGCTCAGTGTCTCGCTCTTTGGGACCCCATCGTGGGCCACAGCTCATGGAATTTTCCAAGCAAGAATACTGGAGCAGGGTGCAATTTCCTACTCCTGGGCATCTTCCCGACTGAGGTAGATGGAGGGTTCGAACCTGTTTCTCTTGGGTCTGCTGCATCGCATGCACATTTTTCCCCACTGCACCACCTGGGAATCCCTTCTGTACCTTAGTACCGTGAGTCAAATCTAGGGCTTTGAACTGTATGGATCCACACCATTTGGAGGGTCATGCTCTGGAAATACAAATAGGGCTCAGAATGTCCTATGAAGGTTGCTAACAAGAATTCATTCAGAACCAGGCACCTGGAAAGAGACTCCAAAACTATTTGGAATGACATACTTGTTCCCTTAAAGAGTAAGCATATTATAATTCTGGGAAGATTTAGAATATAAAATTTTTAATATAATCAATACCATAGTGTTTATATTTTTATCTTAAGGATTTGTGAATATGAGTTCTTCAGTATGCGTATTTAAAATAGTTTGGCTCATATAACAGGTTAGTCTGTATTTCCAAATTAAAATGTGCAATGAAGTAATTGACTTAGACTTGATTTTGGGGAAGGGTTGAAGTCTTAACTAGATTTGTAAGCAATGTTGGCACACTCAAGAGAATTTATTAGGTTTCTAAGAGTTGTTTAAGGGAAGGTTTTGTAAGTTAAAGAGTTCTAATATTTAAAAAAATTAAATTAACTATAGATTAGGTACATAGTTTAAATGTTTGAAGGAGTTTAACTAGGTTTGTAAAATGGACCAAATATTAAACCAGTGGCCCTTTGAAAGTGGTTATAAAAATTATAGGATATGTAAGTCGAATTGAAAACATAAAGAAAAACTAGGGCATTAAAAAAAAAAATAAACAGATGAAATAAACATTTTAAAGCCAAGTAAACCTGACTAATGTTTATCTGCACAAAACCACCCTTAGAATCATTTTTTTAAAAAACAACACATAAAATAAAGTGACTGACGTTACGCTTTGAGTTCACGGTAGATGTTTGGTATTAGTGGAATTTGAATTTATAATTTGAATCAGCAATATTCCTTTTGATGAGGCAAGAAGAAACACACAGCAACCTCAAGTTAATTACTCTTCTTGGCTTGAAGCATGGTTTGAAAGAACATAGAATTTGAAAGGAGATCTCGCTCATGTAAAGAACGGGGACGTGAGAGTCACGACAGACTTTGCACGATACGACGTAGCGTCATGCTCAGCACGTAGTAGGTGCTCACTGAGGGCCTCTTGTAGAAGTAGTGATTTTTAGAAGCACTTTAATCAAAGTATAAGTTGACATTGTTTATGCCACTGCATAAACCACAGGGTGTACAGTCAAGTGTGGCTTCCAGGGGACTGATCTCATTCATTCAACCAAATGCCATAAGAAATTAAAAACTGGAGATATAAGTTATAGGCCACTTGGATCAAGCTATTCTGTCTGCTTTCAGAGAAAAATAAGCAAGTCTGGGGCCAGGAGGCGTTTTTGCCATCTGGACAAGGTTCAGATGAAATTGCATGTAATTCAGAGCCCTAGATTTATTTCATCCCAGCCACTCAGCCCTGAACAGGGTGCACGGTGAGGCCCCAAGCTGGAGGATGCTTGGCCCCTCTGCAGACATTGTCATTTAGGTCTGACTTCTCTGGTAATTAGGCACTCCTAGCTGGGCTCTGCTGTCAGCCAGCCTTTGACACAAATTGCAAAATCTGTACAACCATCTGAGAGATGGAGAAGTAGACCCAATGACACTACAGGGGATATTGGTAGTTCTCAAAAGTTGAAAGAGAATGCTTTGAGAAGCAATCCTCAGAACTGAATTTAGAGGTCCTTTTCCTGTGGTTAAAGAGTAAGTTCAGTCAGTCACAGAATCAGGATTGACGACTTGAAGGTGGAAACGATAGGCTTTATGTAACAAAATGAGCTGCAGTAGAAATAAATGTAATGTTTTGTATTTGGATCTGAAAATCCCAACTATGCACGAAAAGACTAGGAACAGAGGTAGGGATATATCTGAGAAGTAGCTCATATGAAAAAGACCTTGGAATTAATTGACTTCAGTTGACAGTTTATTGTAATCCCCCCAAATCTAGTGCGGTGCTGGGCTACATCAACAAAGATGGGTATTTAGGACCAGGCAGGTGACTATAGTTCTGGGCTCCAGGCTATGAAAGGAAATGACAAAGGATGGTCACAGGATGGAGGTGGGAGTGTTCCAAAGTTTGCCACAGATAACAAAAGAACAGGAAAGGTTTAGCTTGGATAAAGCGCTGCTGGAGGACCTTAAAGCTGTCAGAAATGTCTGTGCATTAGGAACTAACCTTCTTCTTGTTAAGAGATACAAAAGAATCTGGGGGGTGAAATTTACACAAAACCTCAAATAAGGAGGGTCTTTTTATCTTTCTATATGTTTTAAGGCAGAATGGGCTTTTTCCTTCATTCTGTAAGGACTCAGACTTTTAGAGGTGAGAAAGAGTGGCTCAGAAGTACTTTGCAGCCCCAAGATTCCACAATTCCTTTGCCTTCCAGCAGTGACTGTGTTCTGCACACTCCTAACACAGGCAGGTGGAGAACAGAGCCATCATTCCAGGACTGTTCTAGGCAGCAATGGGAGAGGTTTTCTGAATTATTAGGCAAGATTCTCATCAAGACCCTCTCACCAGAGCCTTCAGTTCTTTTCTCTGCTGGGGAGTTCTGAGGAATGCAGTTCTTCCCTTTCACCAGAGGCTGTGTTAGTGTCTCATTTTTTCTTTCTGTGCGCCCAGCAGTGTGCCATGTGCTGGGGAGACCTTGGGGGCAAGACCAAAGCTCTTGCTGTCTTCAGCTGTGCTGTATGTGGAGAGTGAGACGGTACACATAAATCAGACCACTAGCTATACTGTTAGGCTTAAAGTGACAGTCTGGACCCATGTGTCCTGTATAAGTGCATTTTTATTTCATGTAGTATTAGTAATGCATTTCCCCACTTGGCTTTGGGGATTTATTTTCCCATTTATATTATAGTTCAGGTCATCTGTTTGAGATTTCTCGTGTCTTGGTGCAGTAGGGACAAGAGACATTTGTTTATACTTTAAGGCACTTTCCCCCCTAAGTTTTGAAGGATGGAAAAGATTGAGTCATTTTTTTCCTTCCCACTGACAGTTTTGTGTATAGTTTATTACTGATTCAGTGACTACCTTTGGGGGCTATCTGCCTGCATACTGTAACTTCTTTCCCTTGTGTTTCTGTGGTCACAGCAGTTCATCCTCTCATGGCTATAATAACACTGCTACCACTGCTGCTGCTAAGTCGCTTCAGTCGTGTCCGACTCTGTGCAACCCCATAGACGGCAGCCCACCAGTCTCCCCTGTCCCTGGGATTCTCCAAGCAAGAACACTGGAGTGGGTTGCCATTTCCTTCTCCAATATAATGACACTAACTGGAGTTAACGATGAGTAGAAACCTGGGTGAGAAGAAATGGATATGAACAATAAAACCAGAACGGAAGCCCGTCTGTGTACTTCCACACTAAGCCTTGAATTTGTTTATACAAGTGACCATCCATTTAGGGACAAGCATGCAAACAAACAAAAGGCACATTTTAATTGCTGATTGTAGTTCATGATTAAATTCCCTTCTTCCTAATTTCCCTTAGTAAATATTTTCTGCAAAAATTATACTTTCAATTTTTCTAACATTAATAAACTTACAGATACAACTTAAAAATTCTTGATTCTGAATTCTAGTCTTAGCATTCAGAGGCTTTTTACACCTCACCCCCGTCCCACTCACACACCAAAGTAACCCACTTTATTGTAAATTCTTTTTTCTTTCAGGTAGGAATGAATTGATAGCCAGATACATCAAACTCAGGACAGGGAAGACGAGGACCAGAAAACAGGTAAAATAACCGACCTGGAAACTATGCATGTCAGCGAATGGCCCACGGAGGCATTTTGGCTGCAGTGGCTGTCTGTGCTTTGGCTCCTAGGAGCCCCCAACCGGAGTTCCCTGTAAGGACGTCAGTGTTGTAGGTGTTTGAAATTGGCTCCGTTTTTACTGCTCCTCGTTTCAGTGACCTTTTATTCCATGGTCTCTGGAGTTCCTTCTATACACATATGGAAAAGTTTCACTGCTAAGGACAGTGTATGAACTGTTCCTGTACTCTAAATCTTTAATTTTCTTCCCCAAACTGTGCATCTGCAAACATTCTAAAAGCTGCAGGTGCAGATACACTTTGCAAGTCATGAAATTTTGAGATTTTGCGCATTGTAAAATCCTGGAACAATTACATATTAGTCATCATTTCACTGCAAAAGTAACACTAGCAGCCGTGAGCATTGGCCAGAACATGAGGCTGAATGATGTGCGTCCAGGGAACTGTTGCTCCTTAAGCTATGGCTCTTTGTCAGTAGCTGCTGTGACTGAAATGAAGTTACAATTTAAATACCTTTGTGCAGCACTGGGTCAGGAATTTTCCTCTGCCCTCCTATCAGGGCTGTGGCGCGCTTCACTCCTTGTGATGTAAAGCAGCCCAAACCTCTGACCCAGTTCAGAACTGGAATGGATGAGAAATTAACATTTAATGTAAAGCAGAAAAAAAAAGAAATGGAAAAGGGGGAGGGAAATCAAACCTACCTCATGGGTGAGTTCTCAACAAGAAAAAAAAGAAATATTTATAATATGTGTTTCAGTGTTGACTATGCTGCCTGATTCGGCATGAATTTTAAAAACTTATAATCAAACCAAAAGGCGAGCTCAGTTGTGAAACCCTGAGCAGTAGATTCCAGTCCTCTGCTTGGGTGATGAGTTGTTTTTCTGAGTGTTTATGACGGGGAGAGCTTTCCCTGGGAATGCCCTGGTGCCCCCGCCGGGAGCCCACTGCTGAGTCAGCACAGAGGCAGGTGGCCTCCCGCCAGTGCTCTGAGGCAGGGCATTGTCTGTTCAGTGGGTGTCTCCCCTTCTGTGGCCCACAGCAAGCCAGTGGATCACATCAAAACAAAATTCGGGTGAAAGCAGGAGCTGGATGGAGAGGTGAAGAGGATGGGGGAGTTCCTGCTTCTCCGTACTTTAAAAAAAAAATGTAAAAGCAATAGAAAGAAAAAAATGATAATTGATACTGGAAAACAAAGTTAGAGATAAGCGGATCAGTTATTATCATAAAGCCTGTTTTTAAGTTCACTAGAGTGTTTGAAATCAAGTAATGGCCTCACAGTCGAAGTCGCTGAACTTCTAAATGGAAGCTTCTAAATTTCTGAAACAGACAAATCTAATTCCCAACATACTGAAAGTCCTGGACCTGGGCTGTCTACTGATCTGTGAGCTCTGGTCATGTGCCCAACCCCTTCAGTGAGGGGAGGCTTCTAAATTTAACCAAGTCCTGCTGAAAGAGATGCAAATTTGTTTACCCAGTGGAATCATTGTGTTTCAGAAGCCTGGCTTGGCTCGGTTTCCACACCCCGGCATCCTGGGGATGTTTTTAGGCAGCAGTTGGTGATACCTCTCCAATGTGAATTTGTTGTTCAGCAAATCCGTGTGGTTTTTCAACCCAGATTTTTAACAGGATGGCTGGCTGGCTGTATTCACACTTTTCGCTTTGTAATAATATGCAAATCCACTTGGCGCCCAGTCAATACCCAAAAGAGTGGAAGGATTAAAGATATTTATAAGGGCAAAAAAAAAAAAAAAGCTCTGCTAACTGGGTCTTTCCATTTCTCTTTGAGATCTAATTTACATGTCAGTATTATTTTAACATTTGCTACAGAATCCAGAGCTCTTAATGAGATCAGAATACAACCGACAGCTTCAGCTTTTTGATTCTGCAGAATGTGCTAATTTATGGATAGTCTCTTCTAAATTGAGAAAAAGGGATTTTCCATCCTGATACTGAGAAGCTATAAATATTTTCGTTTACCTCTACCCCCACCTTTTAAATTTTATAAAGAAAACAACCCCACTCTCCCCCTCTCATCCCGTGGCCCGCGATTTCTCCTCAGTGAGAAAACTAATATTAGCTTCAACTTTCATCCTGAATCCAGTCACTGCAGTGATGACCCAGTCTGAAAAGCTTAGAGCAGCGCTGGGGGCTTGGTGTCTGGCTGGGTCTGTGTATTCCTAACTGCAGAGCTTTGTTGAGATGCAAATAACCTCCCCCCCACCCCCCACCCTGAAACCCTCCCAAGGAGTAGCGATTTTATATTTGATTTCCTTTTTTTGTTTTGTTTTGTTTTGTTTTGTTTCCCCTCATAAACCCGAACAATGTAGGTGTCTAGTCATATACAGGTCTTAGCAAGAAAGAAAGTTCGAGAAATTCAAGCCGCCATTAAGGTACGTCTGGCTTGCCCAGTTGTAGGGGGCTTTTCATCTCCATGGTTACAGGCTTTTCCTTTGTTTTCCTCCCTTCCCCTACCCTGCAGGTGTCTAGTCACATTCAGGTTCTTGCCAGAAGGAAATCTCGTGATTTTCATTCCAAGCTAAAGGTATGCGCTTTCCTGCTTTTTGGCTTGTGGTTGCTATGCATCTCACTTCCTGTTTTCCATGGTGACTGGTGAATGCCTGGTGCTGGGATTCTGGTAACCTAGTTTCCTCGCATGTGAGAGCTGTTTACATTTCTTTGTGTCTAATCTCTCTGTTTCTGTACTAGCCTCACATTAAGCTCAGAGTGTGTGGTGTGTGTGTGCGCGCATGTGTGTGTGAGCGCGCGCGCGTGTGTCCCCCTAATAACAATGCAAATGCAGCAGAGAGCTAGTCTTGATAACTTTAGCACAGAAACATTTTTTTTTTCAGTCTTCAAATACCTACCAAGAAGCACTGAGCTAAGAGAGGGAAAAAAAGTCCAAGAGATGCAAAGTTGGTGTAGAAATTATACATGAATCATTTCCAAGAGATCATCATGAAATTACTTTTTGAAATATTTAGAAATTATTTTAAATTTGTGTTTTTGATGTATTTTCAATACTTATGAAAAATACATCTTCTTCATGGAGTTTTTTACGTGTTCTTCCAACAGAGAATATTTTCTGCCAGATTTCTTCCACATTTCTTAATAATATTTTTTAAGTGTGTGGCTTTGTTAATTAAAACAAATTTGAGGTGAGGCCTTAAAAAACAAAAGATGGATCTTAGAGATGAGAAAGCTTTTGATCAAATCCATGTTTGCAATTCTGTTTATACTTGAATTTAATTTTTTTTTTCTTCATGTGCCTCATTTCCTAGTGTTTTAAAATATATTTCATAGCAAAAACAGAGGCATGGACAATTTTAAAATGCAAGTTCTCTTGTTTTCTCCCTTTGCAAGGTTTGCAGTAAAGTATACATGACTCTTTTTTCCCCCCTAATGTCCTATTTTAGAAATGCAAAGGGATTACAGTTTGCATGGAGGAGCTTTATAATAAAAACGAATCCATAATCCATATTGTTGTCTTTCTACCATGCCTGTTCTTGGTTCTGTTTTGATTTTTTTTCCCCGTATATTAAGTAAATGTGTATGTTTGTTCTAAGCTGAAGAACAAAGTGTAATTTCACAGCCCTAAATGGTGAAAGCCAGGACTCTTTCCAAAGTCCTCCAACTTTTTAAATGCAAACAAGGCTGGCTGTGGAATAGGACTAGTGACCAGGAAGGCGCATTCGGTGTGCCCTCTGCAGTGGGCAGCATGCTGGCTCGCTCGCACGTGTGGCTGATGGTGGCTGGCTTTTAGCTGCACTGGCTGAGCAGTTGGAAGACTAAAATAACTTTATAGCTCCTGCTTTTTAACCAAAGGTGCAGTCCTTTCTATATGGATGTAACTACCCCAGTGTTTGCTCAAGTTCTCACTCTGTTTCTAGTTTCTCTAATGGATTAATGATGTGCAAAGCAGTTTACAGACATCAACTTTGTGTTTCCGATCTGCGATGTTATAAGTTGCTCTATTCTGCACTGCGTGGTTCCCGTATGCTCACCAGGGCACACAGCCCTAGACCGAAAGCCCTGTAAATGGTGGATAAAGCTCTCCTGGTCAGCGGGGATCACTATGGGATTCCACAAGCACTCTTTTTCTCTCTTGGGGACTTTACAAATCTTCCTCCGTGGAAAGAGTTTTGCCGTTTCGTTATGCCTGTACATACATACCAACACAGTTGTATTTGTGTTTGTTCTTTAAAAAAAAAAAAAAAATGACCTCTCCCCACTTTCAGCCAGCGCTGGGCCATTTCCTCTGGAGTAGGCACGAGGGGGAGGCAGAAACAGAGGCAGTGGGGTAGCAAGGCGCTCGGCATTTCAGCTCCAAGAACCACCTCCATCTTCTTACAGTTCGTCTCCTTCCTGCCTACCTCATTATTCCGGGAAAAATGGAGGCCTTTGTTCTTCCCATCAGCTAATACCAGTTGAGTGTTCCAGGCATGGCGCTCATCATGGTGGGCAGCTAACAACCAATCCTCTATTCATAGAGCTGGCTGTGGAGATGGGAATGTGAAATACAGGGCACTGTAGGGTAAGTGCTAGCAGAGAGAGCCAAAGGGAAACGTGCAGGGAATCCCAGGGACGAGTTGCATGGACCGTGTCTGCTGAGTCTGGGGATGAAAGGAGTTAGAGCAGCGCAAAGCCTCGTGTGTTCTCTCGCGTTAGCTCCCTACAAAGTGAGTTCCGTTCTTCAGATTTTGAGTAATACTATTGAGGAAACCAGGTCTCCAAAGGTTCAGTTAACTCACCAAAAGCCACCCAATGTAGGAAGAGGCCAAGTCACAATTTGAACTCAGATCTTTCTGAATTCTAAGCCACTGTTCCTTCAGACGGGGTTTCATCCGGCAGAGGCTGAAGTGGTTTTTAAGCAGCAGGCTTCATGCCAGTATATGGGGTAGACAACCTGTCACCACCCCTCATGCCCCTTGGAGCTGGGCAGACAGCCCCTGCTTCCCATAATCCCTCAGCCTCCACATTTTAGACATAAGATGATTTTTAAATTTTTAGCCATTGGTGGAAACAGTGTAGGCTTAATTTGGGATTGATGCTGTGCTGATAATCAGTAAGACAGGGGCGAGGTGCGTTCCTAGCTGCAGAGCCCCTGCGTCCCCACTTGGAGGGAGTCAGGACGGCCGAGGAGAATAAGGCCGCCTGTCACCTGCCTTCCTTGTTGCTGCTCATCTCCTACGGGCATTTTATGCTAGAGATGCTCTCCTTCATCTTCCTACCAGCCCTTCCCGGGAAGTGGGCTCAGCCCCATGAGCCTGGTAGGAGAGGTACATCTCCCCAGGCGATCTGCACTTCCTTGTTCAGCTCTGGAGTCTAATAGTCACGAGAGGCAGGGATGAACATCCTAACCAAACTCCTGGTGCAGTCAGGCTGATAGCCTCTGTCTTCTTGGCCTCCCAAATAAACTCTCTGCTGAAAGTTGAAGTCATCCCAATAGGCAAAAAGGAGAGCTTCTGAGCAGGGGTGGGGATGGCAGGAAATATCCAGACCCACAAAAGGGGCCTTGCTTTTTCTGAGGTGGTGTGACCAGGCTTCCTGGAGGAGGTGGCTGTTGACTGACCATCTCAGGACCTGTCCTTGCTGCGCCTGCCCAGCCAGGTCCCTCCCCATTTCTCCGCATGCTCAGCAGTCAAAGGATTTCTGTTCTCTGGGGTAGACAGGCCTGTGGCCCTCCTATGAAGACTGGAGTTAAGTTTCATTTCTGTCCTCCCTCGGAGTTTGAAAAAGCAGTTTACTCGTAGCCAGGGCCAGAGCCGGGTGTGACTTCCAGGGCGCCCTCCTGCCTGTGAGCCTGTCTTGACTTTCCTCAGAAGGGTGCGGGAGAATTCTTTAGGCTAATGATTTTCTAGCCTTTTTAAAGTAGCAAAATTCACATTTCAAATTGAAATCTTACTTGAAAATTTCAATATATGAAAATGTAAAAGCTGTTTTAATTAAAATGCTCACTCTCTCATCCTTAGCAGCAGCCTCTTTGGCTGGTTCTATTGAATAAAGTTTGAAAACCCACTGCTTTAGACAGAAGGTAAAGGAAAGGGCCATCCCTTTCAGCCATTCCTCTGGCTTTCTTTATACCAGACAGCTTGGGGATCCCACTGAAAGCCCACATCTCCTGAGTCCCATAGCCTATTCTGCCATATTCTTTTGCAGGAAACAGGCTGGGGAGAGAGTGGTTAATCTCACGGATGAGTCATTCTAGCTACAGAAGTCACACTCCTGAAAATCTGTTGGGATGAGTTTCAGAGATCGGCTTTAGGCTTTTGCTAAATGCAGTGTTTCTCAAAGTGCTTGTTTGTGAGCCAGATCACCCCCGAAATGTGTGGACTTAAATTTCTGCTTTAAAAAAAAAAAAAAAGGTTTTAGTAGAAGTTTAAGATTTCCATGTAGATTTGAGCTTTAAAAGCACAGAAATGATTACTTAGTGCAGTCCAGTAACTGTTCCATTGAGAACCTATGTGTTCTAGACCCTTTAGTTGGGCCTGAAAAGTTGAATAAGCAGAGTCTCTGTTCCCGAAGAACATTCGTCTTTTCTGTTATTTTTGGCCACATTTGGGGAAAATACAAGATTCCCAGTGGATTGTCTCCAGCTAGGGGACTCTGCAGTAGATATTTAACAGAGTGGTGCAAAGTTCAAGCAGTGAAAGAATGATTAATTCTGAGTGTGGGAGAATTAGAGAAAGCCCCATGGAGGAGGTGCCCTTAGAACTGTGCTTGGAGGAAGGCAGAGACTTCCCACAGAGAATAGGGGGCTGGGGATCCATGAAGAACAGCATCTAGCTGGAGGCAAGGAATGAGGCAGGAGGAGTGAGGTTCATGTGAGGAGCCTGGGGAGCATGCAGGGGTCATTCACAATCATGCTGTGGAAAGGATCCCTCCAGCCATTTTCGGAGGACAGCTAGGAGGGAGGCAAAGCTGACGGCAGGGAGGCTAACTCAGGGGCTACTGTAAGAGGGAGGGAGGTGTGGGCCTGGACCAGGAGCTGACCAAGCACCCCGGGGGCCCCACTCTCAGCACTTAACCCTCCTTATTGTCATCACTGGCTGGTCCCCACTTCAGTCCTCTCCACTGCTGTGTCCTCTTTCTCACTCATTGTTTCTAAACAGCAAATTATGTTTAAAAGTTCCACTCTTATTAAGTCTGGAACGTGTACATGGAAACTTTGCAGTAGCAGCATTTAAAACTTAGGTTATTAAAGGCTGGGTTCTCTTAGAGGAATGGCCATTAACTGAGAGTGTCCATCAAAATTAACTATGATGTTTTTGTTGCTGAACAACAAATAGTTAATAAGTACAGAGAATGACATATTAAACATTCATGTTTGTACAATCTAGAAATGATTATTTTCATTACATTTCCTTCTAAGTTTTATTTTTTTTTAGCTGAAGGAAATCAAGGGCAAAACATTATTCTTCCTTTTTCTGATTTCCTCTGCCCATTGTCCTTCCTCAGTTAGTCTCAGTCTCCCCCCTCTCCACCCCGTGACCCATCATCTTTCCTTGCCACTTACTGTCTCCCTGAGAAAGTCATATCCAGTGAAAATTATATCTTCTTCTTTTGACTTTATCCTAGAACTGATCTAGACTTTTTTTTTAAACCTGTTGTCTACTGTGAACTTGTCCTAAAGCCACTGGCACCAATGTGAAACTATTCATCTACAGTTTCTCCTGGCCTGAGCCAGGACAGACTTGACCAGCAATTCAGGATGGCCTTGGACACAGACTGCAACCATGAGAGAGAGATGCAAAGGGCAAGAAAAACTAGGGAACAGTTGGAGAGTTCAAGGAGTGATGTGAGGAGAGCAAGAGCCAGGAAAGACTGGGGCAGTAAGGGCAAGGGGTGAAAGGGTCAGCAGAGTGCAGGTGAGATTCAGAAGCCCTGAGACAGCTGGGAAATGCAGGGCATTTGTAGCCAGAGTGCCAGGATATGGGACATGAAGTATGTATTTGCAGTTTGGGGTTTTGTTTTGTTTTTAATTTTCTTGACCAAAATGTCTAAACTACAAGTCAGAATGTGATAACGACTGCTCTAGAAAATACTCAGTTCTCTTAGTGATGAGAGGACCACATGTTTGACCCCTATCCAGACACAATTCTTTTGACCCATCAGTCTTCTGATGCTTGGTTCTAGTTATAAAGTAGAAGATACAAAAAGTACAGTGAAGTTGCTCAGCCGTGTCCGACTCTTTGCAATTCCATGGACTGTAGCCTACCCGGCTCCTCCATCCATGGAATTTTCCAGGCAAGAGTACTGGAGTGGGTTGCCATTTCCTTCTCCAGGGGATCTTCCCAACCCAGCGATTGAACCCAGGTCTCCTGCATTGCAGGCAGACGCTTTTACAGTCTGAGCTACCAGAGAAGCCTCAAAGGGGAAGATGGACCCATGCAGTTCCAGCATGCAGATGGCTTGTAGGTTTGGAGCATGCATCAAGCAATTCCAAGGACACCGACTGAGAGAGATTGCTCTTGGACCTTATGTCGCCAGCTGCGTCTACAGCAGTGTTACCCGCACTGGCTTCATATATTGTCTGCCGTCTCCTCCCCTTCCACCTAGTTTATCCCCTCTTTGGATCTGTATTTGAGCAGTGAAAGGTAGCAGCCTGTCTGGAAAACAGTGTGGTGTGATCTGAGGACCAGCCTGCAATTGCAGAAAGGATTCTCTACTTAAAATTATTTCACTCGCCATTATTTTATCAAAAAGTCTTAGTTTTTTTTTTTTTTTTTTTAAAGCTCCAGGGATTTATCATCCCAGCATGTAGAAAGACTGAAGAAAAGAAAAAAAAGAGAAAGAAAGATTGTAGAAATACTCTCTGTGCACTAAGCAGTCTCTTCCTTCCTACTCAGAGTTCCTACTAGAGTTTCCTGCTCTGAGTCTCTAAATGTTCGTTTGTCCCAAGAGCTTGTCCAGTCCCTGCCCAGAGGCCTCTTCCACGATAGCAGCAAAAAGGCAGCCCTTGATTTGCTGGTGTCAGAGGCTTGTGTGAGTGGCATCCTGCTCACAGGCCACCACCACGCTGTGGACCGCCTTTGTCTTACCCTGAAGGTGGACCAGGCCACTTCTGCTGGGTGTGTTTTGGTGAATGCATGACTCTGGACAGTCCTCAGAGGAAGGGAAGTCTTCCTTCTGTCCTGACCTCAGCAGGAATACATCTTAGGCAGTAGACGTGTTCGTGTCAAGCTCTGGATTGTATTGAAGAAAAGCCTGCACTTGCTGACATTGCATCATCCCAGTAGAGCAGAAAAAGGCCTGAGCTCCTCTGATTGTGTCCGGTCGCTGGTGACTAATTTATGAGCTCCATGTGCTCCCTGGGGCCATTTTCTTCATTCTCACCCTGGTGGCCTTTGTCGTTTGATTTCTGAGCAGGCCGTTCTTTCCAATCTGCCTTTGCTTCCAATAAGCAGAGAGCTTAAAGTTCAAATTGTTGATTTAATCCTCTTGATAAGTTCAAGAACTTTGCTAGGGCTCTGCTGCAGCCACATGGCTGAATCCTGACCAAGTCACCACTGATTCTGTCCAGGAATGGGCCTGCCCGCAGGGAAGACACACTTCCCTCCATCCTGCGGTGTTCCCTGTGGCCCTCTGAGCTGCTTCGCTCCTTCGAGCGTTGGCTGTCAGCAGAACACACAGCAAAAGAAGCCTGAAACTACCATGTCCTTTGTCTCAGCACCAGCTGAGACACTTGGTCTTGTCGCGGGATTTGGGAAATGATACACCGCCTTTCCTGGCATCTCCCAGTCTTCAGGGAGTTCTGCATTCATGACATGTACCCTCTCTCCTCAACACGATTTTCATTACTTTGTTTTCCGTTTGCCTGGGTTAAGACCAAGATTGGAGACATTTCATTTCTTGTGCTTAGAGTTAGAACTTCTCATCAACCACGTGATGATGCAGAACTTACAATGTAAACTGAGGAAGTACATACTTCTCTATTCTATGTCAGCCGAGCTCGGATTTTTTCTTTAAAAGCAGCAGAAACAGCCTCGTTCTACATTTTTTTCCCCTTCATAGAGAAATCCCGTTATTAACTGGCCTCTGATATAGACAGTGCCCTAGAATCACATTGAGCCCAGAGATGATGTACTCCGGACCAGGGCGTCTAAGCATTTCAGGTCTCGAGCAGACTTGAGCCTGGACGGTGGGCCACATGGGCCCTGAAGATGGCAAGTCCACGGAGTAGCAGGCACACACTCAGTGGCACAGTGTGCTCAGAGCACCGGATGCAATTCTCAGGGAGCTCCTGAAGGTGGCTGTCGCCCGCACTTTGCGTAAGAGGATGCAGAGGCTTGCCGTGGTGGCTTAAGGGACTCACCCAGGGTCACAAGTCCGAATTTGACCCCAGGGCTATCTGTTGCCACAGACCAAGCTCTTCGTGTGATAGCACGTTGCCTCCTTACGGGGTCCTTGCTGGTCAAGGATGAGGGCTCGTTGCCCTGGCTCGAGTTGCTTTGCACTGTCTCCCTCAACCGAGCCCTATTTTCACTGTGCCTGTTGAATTAAATAGAGAAGATGAGTGGTGGGAGCTGGTACCTTCTGGCTTTTCAAGGGAGATTTGCCTCTCACTTCTTGCTGTTAACCTCCCAGGGAAATGGGCTAAAGGTCAGAAAGGTGCCTTCTCCCCAAAACCCGGACCTGGCATTAGATGACCTAAATCCCAGGCTTCCTGGTAGAGAGGCACCAGGCACACCTACAAATCACCTGGACCCTCATCTGCAATCCTTTATGATGCTAAGCCGCGCATCACAATGAAAGGCGACACTATTGACAATTAGAGAGTACTAAATATAGCCCAGTACATTTAAAAATGGACAATGGTAAAAGCCTTGAAAAATTTTTTCTTTGATGTGAATGGAGTCTTTGGCATTTGGAAATACAATAAGATGAATTAATTGCTACTCATTACGTGGCAAGTCAGGAGAAGTATGAATGTGCCTTGTCTCCTCAGCATTAGCTGTTGCCCGACCGGAATAGGCCCTTTTGTACTTACTCCTGCTTTCTCTAATAATAAGCAAATTAGAGATCATGGCTAGAAAAATTCAAGTGCCCTCCATCCTTTCTCCAAAACCGTCATAGACTCTTGTGGTGTTTATCTGCTCAGGAGCAACTGCTAATAATTGCAGAGGTCATGTGAATCCACATAGTGTAAGATTAGAAACAACATCTGCAAAATTACTTCTTAGGAAAGTGTTCTATTTTGTCTTCTTCTGAAAAAGTGATTTTCAAGCAAATTGCTATTTTTCGTCTCATGTACTGTATTTTTATACTGCTGAGAGAAGTATATTTGGAGAAAAACATTTAATAGCTCTCAGAAGTTTTTGAATCCAGTCTTTTTTCTTTTTGATCGTACATGTTTTTCCTGATATATTGGTGGACTTTCATATGAATACATTAGATTGGAATCCTTAATTCTGAAATGATGGCCCCTGGTTAAGCAGGAGTGTGTTCATTCAGACTTCATATACAGTCACGATAATACTGTACATGCAAGCAGGTGCCGTTTTATATTATCTTTAAAATTAGTTTATAGCTAATGCCTAAAAATTATGAGATAATTGATTCCCCAGAAAAATCCAAAGCTGAGAAAACAGAGGGGAGACGAGTCCCCACCTTTGCAGAGCCTGGTTCATAAAATATCCTTGAGTGTGCAGAGCACACCAGTCCAGCCATGTGCATCTGTGGTAGGTTGCCTTCCCATCATGGTTATTACATGAAGACATTTTCCAAACATTGTGTACATTTCCACCGTAGGAAGGAGGCAGTCAGCTGAGCCCAGAGTTGTAGTGGCAGCCTCGCTCTGCTTCATGAAATATGAAAATCTGTTTACTTAGTAACAATAACAGTTTGAAAGGCTTCAGGCTGAGGACTTTATGTCTGCCACTGCCTCCTGGATCCCCCGTGGTGGAGGTAGGGAGGCTGCTGACAGTGCGGAGTGCCAGGCATGGGGCAGGAAGGGAGTCGAGTGGGGACCGAGGCGTGCACCCCGCCTTGGAGTGACTCCTGTGCCTTCGCTCTCAGGTCACATAGGCCGTTTGTTCTTAGCACTCCATTAGTAGACTGAGACCCGTGTTTCCTGTTCCATAAATAATTCCCACATTTCAGGTTGTGGGCTTGAGTTAGGGTTTGGTTGGAGAAGGGAGATCTGCCTTTTCTTTCCCCTCTTCTGCTTTTTGTGGCCTCATTCTTTACAGTCTTAGGAACAGAGGGGCTTAAAATCAGCAAAAAGGAGTCAGTGTGAAGTTGTCCAAGCTTTTTCCTAGGGCATATTTTTTTTTCATGCGTGCTTATATGTACACATGCATACACTCCATATTTCCTGTAATCTAAGACATCATACATTATAACTCAGTATTGACTTAATCACGGTTTTTCAAGATAAAACAATGTGTTCATCCCTTGTAAATCCCATCACATCTCAGAAACGTTAGTGTGAAAACATCTTAGAATAAAATTAATGCGGTATACAAATGTCACATATATCTTTGACTTTACTTAAGCTACTGTTGTTTGGGTAGATTAGCAACCCCACCCTCTTTATTCTGGGGGTAAGTGGTGATGATAGAGTGCAGTGTTTAAAAGTCCGAGGTATTAGGCCAGAATGACGCAGAGAAGTCATTTACTCAGGTCTGACACTGAGAGTTATAATTTCTCCAAAGCCAGGCATGTGTCTCTAGGCTGAAAATGACAGTTTAGAGATGCTTCTATTGAAATCTCCCAGCTCAGTGTCCTTCTGTGCTCCCATTTCAGGATAAGTAGATCTACAGCCAGGCTCTCTGTTCTGATATCCAGATATCCCTGGTGGTGCTTGTTATCTGCACGGTTGCTTTAGATTTTAAACAAAAAATTTTAATCTTCTTAATTTTCCAATGTATATAATAGATAGAGGGGAGATGTTGTAAAGTGAAATGAGTACTCAGAATGTCGGCACTACAAAAAGTAGGAAATCACTGGTATAGACATTTTAGTCCATTTGTAGAAAATTGCCTATTCTCAAATAGGTAGGTCAAGTGCAGAAAGAACTTCTACTTGAGATAAAATTTCCTCTCCGCACTTGGCTTTCTCTCTATTAGGACAGGCGGCTGAGAGCTGCCTAAATTTTAACATCCTGCTGTCTTTTCACTAGTGGTTTTCTGGCTATATGTATTAGGACATATTTGCTTATAATAGAAGTCAGACTCATAGCTACAAATACTTTTAGAACCAGAAGACCTTTAGCAAATAAAGTGCAACTCTTTCCTTCCTAGATGAAAAAAATTAGAGTGTTAAGTGATTTACACAAGGTAATACAACCCATTAATGCCAGATGGAGGGCAGGTTTGAGACCAGGTCTCCAGACTCCCCAGCAGGTATGCCTTTTACTGACAGAGAGCAGGTTGGTGTGCTCAAAGCAATAGGTTTGCTCTCTTGCTTTGGACTTCTATTTTCATTTGGGTACCTGGTGGAATGCTGGGTAATAAGAGAGTCAAACCTGACTTTATTTAACAAAAGACCATATTCTGAAATGTTCTGAAGCTTTGTGACCTAAACAGTAAAGGTGGTGACTTTTCTCCTTTCCTCATTGACTGATTTCCCTGTTAAAAAAGTATCAAACTTTTATGAACATTTCGAAGAACTTTTCCATCAGCCTAGCATAGGGAAACATCTCAGGCAACTCTAACACCACAAGAGTGGGTTATGAAGATGTAGGGACTTGCCTACATTTGGACCTGGACTTGATACTTCCTGGTCACTCCACCCAAGTGTGCACAAACACATTCTGTGTTTGGGTGAGCAGAACTCCCCGTCGTCAGCATTTCATAAACAGAACTCTCATGTTTGAATGTACCACCACCACCCCCCCACCGCCCCATGACATAGTTTTGGAATAGAGCCAAGCCCACAGACCTTTATAGTTCTTCCACAGGGTTGGCATCAGCCAGGCAGACAAGAAACCTGGGCTGCCGTTTTCTCGGCTATGCCTGCCTGGGCCCTGGAGAGATTGTAAGTCTTGTGGCTCATTGGGAAAGGACCTGGGGTTATACCTGGGCCATTCATTCAGTTTCAAAAATCACCTTGAGAGTATTGATAACCCCTTATTGGGGGTTAAATGACTTGAGGGCTGGAGTCCAAAGTAACCGTCCAAAGAGAAACCCACAAGCTTGTACTGATGTCAAGATGCTCTTGACAGAGAAGGAAGTAAGTGTGACTGACCCAGGTTTCCCATTTATTATACCTGGGTACCCTCTGAGAGGGTGGCCAGGCAGGTGGAACTGCAGGACCAGCTGTGGGTAGACTGATGAGCGCTGAGATCTCGTGGGCTCAGTTTGGCTGTAGGGCATTTACACACACATAGTTTATCATAGAATTCCACTGACTTCAACATTTGTCTCTTTTTGCCCTGGCATCTCATTGTCTGAAATGTTTCAGGTCTTAAAAAAGTTGCCAGAGGAATCTAGCTTTAGGTTAGAAACTTCAGCAGGTTAGCAAATGGAGCTTCAATGTGAAGAAATGCCATCTGACCAGAGGCAGCAAGGGGCATCACTTCAGTCCACAGGACCCTCATGTCATTGAGCTGCAACAGTGCCCTGACCATGGGTATTCCCCAATAGCTGTTAGATAAGGCTCATTTTTCAGTTGAGAGCCAGAGAAATGTATAAAGTATAAAATTTTATGCAAGTCTTAGGCCTGTTTTCTAAGGGTTAATATACTCCTTTGAACATTCACATGGTGTTCCTGGTAGTTATGGGGCAAAGTGGTGTCTGTGCCTTGGGACCACCTGGGGTGATCTTCTTGGAACCCTCTAGTTCTTGTCCTTGTAGGCTTTGATTTTTCTCCCTCCTCCTCTTGGCCTGCCTTTGGCACCTCAGCATGTTTATTCATCACCTTTGGGTAAACCTGTAAACCCTGAAGCCACCTCGCAGCTGGTACCCAGTGTCTTAGCCTGAAGCTCCCCTTGACCTTCACTCTCTTGTCTGAACTCTGAATGGCAGCTGTGGCGAGTGCTCTTTCTACTTTGATGTCACCATTTTGCTCCTGCTTTGATGGGGTCTGGGCTGGGTGTGTAGGGTGTGTAGACCTGCAAGCATCCAGGAGCCTCAGCAGGTTCACTGAGTGTGAATCCCTGCCCCTACCGTCAGGGCGTGTCACACACCAGGGGCCTGACCATTTTTCCATCTGTCCTGGGGAAGCCTCAGAATCAACTCAGAGGAGCTGGGAGCCGGGGTTGTTGGTAATTGTCTTTCTAGATAGATAGGGTCACGCATTTCTCCTAAAATGCCAGGGGGAGGGGAAAAACCCACACCCCTACACATTTTATTGTACTGTGTGTTTGTATATGTGTATATTTTTTAACTAAGAAGAAAAATAACCCTGCCTTTGTACGCAATCATTTTAACAAATTGTTTATTGTTGTATCCAGGTAACAAGCATGGTAAGTATTTTCACCAAATTGAGTATTCTGTACTTGAGCTGTGCTTGGCAGACTTTTTGGCGAGCTGTGTGTTACCAGCCTTGGCTTTCCTAGAAAAGACCCTTTTAGGAAAAGGAGAAACCACGTCCCTGGTAGAACCCCCTGCGTCCTTGGCTACAGAATGAACCCGCCTAGCCTTGGACCCCGGCGGGGATACCTGAGAAAGCATGCCCCCCGCCAGCATGCTGCTTGGCCCCATCCTGGCCCCGCCGCCCCGCTGCTTCTGAGCCCCCCACCAGGTGTCTGCCAGGGCTCCCCGGCCGCACACAGACGGGCCTCCCGGCACTGTGGATGGTCCCACCCCAGATCCACAACCATGCCTCTTCTCTCGCCCTCCTCCCATCTGTGTGCTTCAAAGCAGGGCCATTTTTTTTCTTTTTTTTTTTCCTTGTTTCTTTCAGTCTGTTAAGTAATTGGAGACATCTCCTTTTGGAAGCTGGAAAAATAAATACATTGTCCACTCTCCTCAGAGGCTTCCCATTCTGTTGGAAAATGGATTAAAAAAGAAATTTTTTTTTAAATCTTGCTACTGGGTGTTCTCAGTAAATGTCCAGAGTTACAGTAGGTTGAGGCCGTTTGGGCCTTCTGGCTGTGTTTATTTATCCACGCATGTTTGCTTTTCCAGCCTCTTCTGTGGCTCTGTATTTTAGTCCCCGTGCTCGCGGCTGTGCCTGTCTGAGCCGCCTGGTAGTCGGGGGTTGTGTATTAAGTCTGTGTGTACTGTCGCCTTCAAGGATCAGACTGCAAAGGATAAGGCCCTGCAGCACATGGCCGCCATGTCGTCAGCCCAGATCGTCTCGGCCACTGCCATTCACAACAAGCTGGGGCTGCCCGGGATCCCACGCCCCACCTTCCCGGGGGCGCCGGGGGTAAGTTACCAACTGGGTCTGGTAGTGATGGCCCCTGAGCACATGGAGCCGACGTGGCCGAGCATGAACCCATGTACCTGGCACTTCCTGTTAATTGTGCCAGATGTAAGAGAGGGGAAGGACCACCTCGTGGTGCCCTGATGCTGGGTGCAAAATGGTGAGAAAAGCGGAGCTAGGGAGAGGCGGAGAGAGAGAGCATTTTATTCCTGGCCCTTAGTCTCTGTTCCTGTGTCCTCGGGGTCACTTTATGGCAACTAGCCTCTAAAGAGACAAAAGTATTCTTTACTACTATTTTCATTTTGCACCTGCCAAAGGCTGAGAAGCTTAATGTTGTAGTCTCATTTAATCCTCACAGTAATCTTAAATGCCTCTTACTGTTACTGCCATTTTACAGATTTACATTTTACAGAAAACTGAAGTTAATTAGTAACAAAACCAGAGTTTGGGTAACTCTATCATAGTCACATGGAGAGCCATGTCGGGACTCAAACCCAAGGCTGTCCAAATCCCTTGACATCTGCCGCTCCCAGAGGCTGTCGGCAGGCACCAGGGCCTAGGAAAGCCCACAGCAAAGGAGGTGTCTGCACCGTCCTGGTTCTGAGCTGTGTTCTCCCCCCAGGCTGTGAGCTGTGGAGGCAGAACGTCACGTAGGAAGTGTTGCAGAATGAAGGGAGGAAAGGAAGGGTGAGCGGGCACATAGATGAAGCAGTCAGAGGAATATTTGTGAACCCTCTGTAATGTACCTGGATTCCTATTGGGTGTCAGGTGAACTCTTGAAGAGCTGGTGCCTGCCCTCAGGGAGGTTAACATGTTCTGCAGGACAGCAACCTGTGGTATCTGCATTTAGGCTGTGTCACTTGGCAGCTGGCAGATGATCTGCGCCCCCTGTTTAGCTGGGATTGGAGTGCGTAGACATCCTGAGCAGTGCTTTGAGGTGAACTCCTAACCCTGAGGCTCTTTGCATTTTGCTTTCCAGTTCTGGCCAGGAATGATACAAACAGGGCAGCCTGGATCTTCACAAGAGTAAGTCTGAGGAGGGGCCGGCACTGACAACCAACCAGGGGCTGGTCACAGCCCACCCCGGGTTGAGGTTTCCTGGCACCAGACTGCCTGGGGCCTTGCGGGGGGCGGGGGGGAGGGAGATTTAACCTGACATCACCAACATCATCCCCCACTGTTATCTCCTGACGCCAGTAGCAGGAAAGAGATGCTCAGATTTGGGAGACGTGTAAAGACCTCAGTCCCTCCTTCAGTATTAGCGGTCCTGCAGCTGGCAACAGGAGGAGGATCTCCGTCTTTTCATGGCTTTGAGGGGGCAGAGCCTGGGGTCCTCCTGAGAGAGGACAGTGGAGGTGATCCTATAGTCCATTTTCTTCCGGCTTTCCCTGTAGTGGGGGAAGCTAATAGAAAATCCGACTGATGCTTTGAGAGCATGGGAGGTAAGCTCAGTAAACCGGAAGGCGAGGACAGATTGGGAATAAAAGCAGAAAGGAACCTCCTCCTGTATATTCTCAAAGGAAATGGAGCTACTTGGTCTAGAGAAAGAGAGCCTGAAACATGTCCCAAATCTTGCCTGCCCATGATGACTGCTGACCTCAGTCTCTGCAGGGACCAGAAGCGAGGTTCAGAGGTAGATGCCACAGCACGTGCAAGGCAAGCTGACCTCTGCCCTACCTGTGCCGTGGAACTGGCATGAGGCTTGGTGGTTTGGTCATCGGCACCCAGCCGGCCCCTCTCACTTGCACAGCACAGCTGGGTCTCCATCTTGGTAGAGCTCTGCCTGGGCTGTGCTCCCACCTGCAGATAGGGAAGCTCAGAGTGAGGAGTCCCTAGCCCTGGGAGGCCACGGCCAGACCTAGGAAGTAGCTGCTGCTACAGCCATGGTTTCTGACTCTCTCTGTCCTCTGTCTCCAGCGTCAAGCCCTTCGTGCAGCAGGCCTACCCCATCCAGCCAGCAGTCACGGCCCCCATTCCAGGTGAGTCTCTGAGGAACCCTCTCACTTTGTTCTCCCCTCCCCTGCAGGGCCATGGACACCCCTTTCTTGCCACCACCCTCCTTAAGGCAGGGTTAGCCCAGAGCTCAGGAGGGTCGCCGGTGTCCCCTCCCAGGTCCTGCTTTGCCTCCATCATCTCTAGAGAGCTGTTCTGATGGGCTTTTTTTAAAAAAAAACAACAGGAAGCCTGATCACTTTCACTCAGGGCCTTGGGTCACCCTTGAAAGGAGAAGTTGCTCTGGTTCCTTCCTCCTCATAAACAGGCCACATTGAGCGATCTCAGTCTTGTGGGCAGACGGTTTTATTTGCTGTTTCTTAGAGAAGTGTATTTCAATTCTGAGTACCCTTTCTTTAAAGGAGTGCTTACATGGAAGCCCAGGTAGAAAGCATGCATCTGGCCAAGCTGCCTGCCTCCCAACACATACACATGCACACGCACACGCACACACTCTTCATTATAAGCTCCCAGACTGAAATGCATTCACACGTTGCTCTCTGCTCCAGCACCACAGAGCATCCCAGGAGAACATTCCACTGTGCTGATGACTGCAGTCTTACTCAGGAAAGGAGCTGGAAGAGCACAGGGAGTGCCCACATCCCTGTCTCACAGGAGCGCTTTGTCAGCATCCACTTCCACACTTCATCTTTCTTGCCGTGGTCCCCAGCGAGGCCCCCTTGCCCCAGGTTAGGTGTCCTCGCCCCCAGCCCTCAACCTGGGCTAGTACCGGCTTTAGGAAGAACCACCTGCGTTGCGCTTCTCCGGTTGGCCATGCCTCTGGGCTCCTCTGCCAGAACCCACCGCTGCTGGCCTAGCTCCACCCCTGGACTCTGGTGGACAGACCTGTTAGCTTTGCTCCTGGGTGGTCCATTTTGTAGGCCCCTGCCCGGGGGGTGGCCTGAGACCTGATGATGGCAGGCAAGGAGCTGGGTTTAAGGTAATGATCAATTTGTATTTCAGGGTTTGAACCTGCGTCAGCCCCAGCTCCCTCGGTCCCAGCCTGGCAGGGCCGCTCCATTGGCACAACCAAACTTCGCCTGGTGGAATTCTCAGCTTTCCTTGAACAGCAGCGAGACCCAGACTCGGTGAGTGTGCTCAGAGTTGGGTGCCTTGACCCCAGGCTTTGCTCCTCTTACCCTGCCTTTGAGCCTGACAGATCAGATACCCTGCGTGAAAGCAGACCTGGGTAGGGAGGGCTGAGCAGCCCTCCAATGAAGTAAAAAGGTATTTCTGTTGACAAATATGTAAAACTTTAGAGCTAAATGGTTATGGATGCTCTGGACTGCAAACTCCAGGAATTACTAGAGCAGAAGAGTAAGACCTTAACAGGCTCTTGCATTTAAAGACCCTGACACTGGGAAAGAATGAGGACAGGAAGAGGAGGGGATGACAGAGGATAAGATGGTTGGATGGCATCACCAATTCAATAGACATGAGTTTGAGCAAACTCAGGGAGATAGTGAAGGACAGAGAAGCCTGGCGTCCTGTAGTCCACGGGGTGACAAAGAGTCAGATACAACTGAGTGGCTGAACAACAACATTTTTTGAGCCCTGACCTGTGGCTTGTATTGTGTAAGGCGATTAATAGATATCATCACATTTTACTCTTAAACAACCCCATAAGGGTAGGTGCTGGAAAACATGAGATAACAGAGAGGTTAAGTAACTTCTCTGTAGTCACACAGTTAGTATCTGATGGACTAGAGATTCAAATTCATGTCTTTAAAACTCAAGCGTAAACTCAAGCCTATTTAGCCATTATTCATACTTCTTTTCAAAGCTGTGTTTTCTCAAGACAGCGAATTCTTAGCTTCTGAAGGAGAAGTAACAGGGTAGTACTTTAGCAGTCTGACATAGAATGCGATGCATCTTAATACCCTAAATATCCATTAAGTTAGCATCTGGACCCGATTTGTCGTTTTCCTCCTTCCTGTCTCCCCACCCCATCTAGTGCCCGTCCTCCTCCTGTCCTCAGCTGGGCCCACCATTTCCCCTACACATGTGAGCCTCCCTTCTCTCCACCCGAAAAGCCCAAGACCCTTTCTTCACTCCCACTCCTTGGCTGTGAGTACGAGCATTGCATCTGTGTGTGGGTGAGCCCAAGGCAAAAATGGAAGGAATCATGAGTTTGTCTTCGGGATCTTTACCAACTCCTTTCCATATTCTCTACCTCACCCCACCCGGCTGATCTTGGCGGCTCTCAAAAGTACACAGGGGCCACTCTGTTTGTCTGCTGCCTTGCTGCCATTCTGTTACCAGGAGAAAGCATCACGAGTGAGTTCATCATCTGTTGTAAATAACTTGGGTGTGAACCACAGGAGGTGACCTCTCCCTGAAGCGTTTGTGCTTTGGCTCTGAGGGTAGGACAGGAAGACGCCACGAATAGAGGGGTTTCCACCAGCCATCACCAGAGTGGACACTCAGGAACCCACATGTGGCCCCCTGGCATTTCTGCCTATGAATTGCGAATCCTGGTAGAAAAATAGAGTCGGCTCCAAAATTAGGATAAAATGAAGAAAGAGAGTAGTCATTGGGCCCGTCGAGGCAGGCAAAGGAAAAGAAGAGTATTGAGAACAGGGAAGAGAAGACCAGCCTCCTGGGTCACTCTTCACAAGTGTCTGAGTGGCTGTACCAGGAGGGTGACAGTGAGTGCCTAAACCCTTGTCTGTGGGAGCACTGAAATAAACAACCAAGGAGATGACCTTTGCAACTCTTTGCTTCCTCCTCCTTCAAGCAAATGTAGATATTTCTTCGGCTGAAGGCTGGGCTTCGGCTCAGTTCATGCTTCTGCTCTGAGTGGCTCATGTTTGTATGACGCCTCATCGCTCACAGAGCGCATTGTCATTGGTTATGCCATTTTGTCCTCCAAGTGCTAGTGGAGTGGATTTTGTTTTACCCATTTTACAGGTGAAGAAACTGAGGCCAAGACACATTAAAAGATGTAGAATATTTAGCCAATGAGCAGGAGGACCCGGAGCCCAGATCTTCTGTTTCAGTGTACTCTTTCACTGCTGTGAAGCACCACCAGTGGTGAAGGTCTTGAATTGTGCATTCAGTCTGTACTCTTGGGTGAGCAAACGTGTTTACTTGTAAACATTTCTTTTTTAGAAATAGAACTCCAGGACACTAGGAAGCACAAGTCCCAAGATGTTAGTTGTTATCCTTGTTAAAAGACTCAATATAATGTTTTATCACAAAACAAATTTTTATTTTTAATTTAAGAAGCTTATGGAGCACCCTTATGGTAACTGTCCTTCTCAGTTATGGACCTACTGGGGCCCAGAATGCCCATTTCCTCTTCTTCTAGTTGTTAGTGGTAATTGGGCTCCCCGCTGTGCATCGCTGAGAAGTTCCTTTTGTCCATCCTATAAACAGTTATGAGCACCCATGTGTGCCTTCTGGTGCTGCCCTGGTGGAGGCTGACGTCTAGTGGGTGAGGCCGTCATCCCCCGTAGGGTCACTGGGAAGTGTGATGGCTAGGGGTACTGTGAGTGGACAGGAAACTGGGCAGGCTTTGTGGAGGAACCAGCCCTTATGCAAAGAGGTAGAGGATCCATATGGGCCCGGAAGAGTAAGAAAGAAGAGCATTCCAGAGGCCATGACTCTGGTGTAGATGAAACAAGAGGTGAAAGCTAGTGAATAGTTTAGAAAGGCAGGACCCACCAAGGCCTTGGAGTAGTGTCCAGATATGTGTGTTTGATGTACATTCAGAATTAAGAGTCTGGATGGTTCAACTAGAGTAGACCTTGTACTGATGAATGAAAGGCTTAACTCTGTAGAATTCATGTAGAACATGACTTCAGTGGTGACAATGATAAATGTGGTTAACTAGAGAGTGCGTTTCCAGAGGAGCTGGGACAAAGGGTGTCACCCTGGACCAGAAAACGAGGTTCTCCTCCTCCAGGCTTTGTTGCTCCTCAGGTGTGCCTTCCTGCCTGTGTCCTCCTGGGGGACCATATGGACAGAGAAGGTTCAGACCTGGCTGCAGCCATTGACAGCCACCTCTCCAAGCTTCTTCTGTAGAAAGAACTAGAATTCCCTACCTCTTTGGGCTGTGATATGGATGGAAAAAATCACACTGTACCACGCTCATTAATTTGTTTGGTCTTTGCCAGCACTACCCACAGCCCTTTGATTCCAGTGAGCCTGAGCTCTTACAGAGACGCAAGGGGAGATGTGTGTGCGTGTCTGTGCGCAGACAGAGATTTGCAGGATCTAAAGTCAGATTTGTTTAGGACCCATAACTATTGATCACTTTGTTGGCTTCCTTATCAAATTAACCTGCTTAATGTTTGATGTTAAATTTTAAGGATAGCATATTTATATTTGTTTAAATAAATGTACCAGCTGAATTTATTTTAGACGGCTCTGAAAGTTTGAGAACCAACGAAACCATTCCCATACTCCACATTTTTTCAATGTGACCTTGGACCTCAAGGGCCTTTACATGTTCATTTGCAACAGCACCTTATGTTTGCAAAATAAAGCACATATTATATAATTTGAGAAGCTGGTGCTTAGAAGACTTGTCAGAATGCTTTAAAAAGTCTTGTGAATTCTCTTCCATTTCAATTAGCTGTCTCTCTTAGTCCCAGTTATTCTGGAAATTCACTCTTGTTTATCACATGTATCACCACTGCCAACACTAAAGATTCTTCACAGCTCTCTCCCCCTATCAGTAGTCATATTGGCGATAGCCTGCATGATGCATTGTCTTACCCAGCCCCGTGACACAGACTGCCCAGTGTTCAACCAAGATTCAGAGCTAGATGTGTTGATTCCAGTAACCAAAAGTTGTTGGGTTCATTTGCATCTGATGAGTACCTGTAGCCAGCCAGACTCTACAAGAAGCCAAGGGAAGACTAATCCAGGGGATGAGCGCCCCCTGCTGGCTCTGCATCCTCTGTAAACCAGACATTGCCCCTGAGTCAGTGGCTGTTTATATTGGTGGAGAACCAGCAAGTCAGTCCCTCTGTTACCTTTGGCTCCACTAGAACCTGAGAGAAAAACAGCAGAGGGTGAAGAAAGGAAGATCTAAAAAACAAAGACTATTTTGGAAGTGGTTAGTAATGCTTAAAGACACACTTTCTACAGGATTTCCATGTTGCGTTATCAAAGGACTTTCAGTGTTAAGTGCGAGATCTTCCACCTAGGGTGGGCTTTTTTGAAAGGGCCTCCTCACCTGTCATCAGGGCCCAGTTCCAGGAGACCAACTTCAACAGCTGCAGTTTCAGAGAGATGAAAACCCAGCCTTCGTGGGCTGTAAGCTGAATCCCAAGTGTGCATGAGGACTGGTTTTCCTGCTAAACCCTAGTTTTGAAAGTTTGAAGTTTTAGTCACTCAGTCATCTCCGACTCTTTGTGAGCCCACAGACTGTAGCCCACCAGGCTCCTCTGTCCATGGAATTCTCCAAGCAAGAATACTGGACTAGGTTGCCATTTCCTTCTCCAGGGGATCTTCCCAACCTAGGGATTGAACCTGGGTCTCCTGTGTTGCCGGAGGATTCTTCACCATATGAGCCACTAGGGAAAATGCAGTGGACTCCCTCTACCCGCTCCCTGCAGCAAGCAGGTTCCTCCAGCTGCCCGGCAACTCAGCTACATCTTCCAGGCAAAGGCAGTGTGTTTAATGTCAACTGTGATCTCGGAAGAGAAAGTGCGAGGAGTTCAGTTAGGTAGAGTTACATAGCCAGAGAAGGGCAAGCTTTGAGATGGAGAGAGTGGGATAGGAGATTGCTTTCTTTAGATTTTGAAGAAGCACTGCCTTGGGGAAGAAGCAAAGTTCTGTGATATGGTCGCAGGAACAGACCTGAGCAGGGAGTGCACACCTGAGTTCACTTAGAGAAAACCTCCCTGAGTTACAGCTATCAGGGTAACCTCCAGCTCTTGCTGACCTGTGTCGTGAGCATCACGTGCCGAGCATTTGACCCAGATACTGTTCTTACGTCCAGTCTCTCAGTAACAAAACAGATGCTCGGGAACATTAAGGTACGTTATCAAGTTCCACCACCAGGAGGAGGCTGAGCCAAAGTTTGGCTCCACTTTGTATTCTTAACCATGTCACTGTATTTTTTAAGAAATTAAAAATTACTCAAATGCAAAAACAGCTGCCCTTGAAAGCCTCGAGCTCCTCAAGCCCAGGCTGGATGCAGCAGGGCCCTTCACCCTGGCACAGCGAGTGAAAGAGGGTGATCAGGACGTTTGGAGAAAGAGAAGAAAGGACACTTGACAGGAGGAGAGAATCCCTGAATGGTGGACAATGGCTGGTCCTCAGCCAGAAGGCGAGGAGTTTTGCGGTATGAAGTGACCTGTTTCCTAATCTTTAATGCTAAATGAATGGAACAGCAGAAAAGCCTGAGACTTCCTGGACATGGGGAGTGAGTCAGCAGTCTTCACAGCCCGACGGGGCCCAAGTTCTCTCCTTTGGGGGAGCCTTGCCCTCAAGTTCTGCAAATACATTCTTCTGATAACCTGATTCTTTTCCATATGGGCAGCTGGTTAAATGTGGGCCCAAGGATGATTTCATGTTTTTCTTGCTTCTTTCAAAGGCCTAAATTCACAGATCAACTCAATTTCTTTATCAGATCTCACAGATGCTGACTTTGGTTGGGGAAATGTGAGCAGGGCAACTCAGAAAATAGGACATCAGTGAGGCCAGTGGCAAAAAGAAGAGTTGGGTGGCTTGTGTGGGGATTTGACCAGAGAGGTGAGATCAGAAGCAGGGCTTATTAGATTCTAGATTTGGGGCCAGGAGGATCCTCTCCTATATCCTGGGTAGCATGGAAGATGGCAGGTTTTCTCTGGAGGAGCTTCCAAGCCCTGCAGTGCTTGCTAAGGCAGTCGCTGCCTCTCAGAGCAGGGTCGTGTGTTCATGGGAAACAGCTCTTTGGGCAGATTTGGTTTCTGGTCCTTCAGAAAGGAGGCTCTTTCTCTCCCCTAGTTCATGATTTGTGCGTGGATCTCATTAATAATTAACCTGCATACTAGCATCTGTGTAGCTCCCTAAGGCTCACACAGACCCGTCATGTTTGCTGTTTCATTTGACCTTGCCATTGACCCATGAGATAAGCAGGCCAGGTGTCATCTCTGTGTGCAGATGAGGCTACCCCGGCCCAGATAGGTTAGGCAACTTGCCTCAGGCCACACACAGCTCAGAAATAGCAGAGCCTGGATTCCAACCCGTGTTCTTAATGTATGCACCACGTGCTTTGAATAAATGGTCTGAGAGCACATCTTCCTTCCCGGCCTACAGAGGAAGAGTGCAGCGAGTCTGATGGTTGGCTGTGCCCTGCTTATGCTTCTCCCTGCTTTTTCTCCTATGTTTTACCAAGCGTTGCCTTCCACTAGGACATAGGTGATGGAGGGTTCTCTGGTGCTGAAAGTGACAGGTCCCTGTGGTGAGTGTAGCCTTTCCCACCCTGGCCTGCATGACTGCGAACTCTCCCATCAGCTTGTCCATGCCAGTCGCACCCTCTCGTAGCAAAGGTGGGTGGTTTGCTGTTCATGTCTGAGCTTCTCTGGACGCTCACCTCTTTATTCATGACCATTTGGGGATGAGGCAATCGGAAGCATCTGGAGAGCTGGGTTTTATAGGCTTTTCACAGAGGCCCAGCCAGGCTCCATTTGCTTTCCTTGGCAGGTCAGCACCCCACCCGCGTGCCTTCCTGGTCGCAGTCCCTGCACTCAGCCTGTGGGGTTTCACAGCTGCACTTGTGTGTAGAAGACTCCCTTCTAAGAAAACAGCAGCCACTCTATGGAGATGGTGCTGGAATGGGGAGGTGGGGGTGAGATCCAGGAAGGAAGGACTTATTTGTTCCTTGTTTCTTGTTTCCAGTGATGTTTCTTTCTGGGAAGAGCACAGGGAAGAGAGCGACCAGCTGCCTCGGAGCAGGGCTGGTGCTCTGAGCAGTAGCTGAGGAGAGAGCCTGCGGGACCATGAGCAAGCCCCCCAGCCCTCTTACCCCAACAGGTGCCAAAGATGCAGGTCACTTCCCTTGGCTTGGTCTTGTAGCCACTCCCTGGCCCTGTAGGGCCCGGAGGCCATCGCAGCTTGCCCAGGCTGCTCTGGGGGGTGTCTGAGCAGACTGTCCAGGCAGGAACACAACAGGAAGCAAATGTAGGTGATTTGTCCTTGTCCTGTTTCAACTTGTACATTAGCATCCCTTGACGTGAGTTATTTGTCTTGGTTTCTTTAAATTCCTAAGTGGATTATAATTTTTCTCCTGGTATTATTTGACAGCAGTCATTTTTTAAGGTTTTACAGCGTTCTTCAAATACTTGGAATTTTTGGAACAAGTTTAGGGAAACACCGCCATCTTCAGGTCAGACTGTGTAGTGCAGTGCTGGGGCGTGTCCATGGGAGCCTCTCAGATGCCAAGGGCCAGCATATTCCTTAGGGCTTTCCCTTTCCTTTTGCAGAAAAAAGTGAACTGCCTCATCAGAGGGCTCTGGATTAGAATGTATTAGCAGCTCTTTGGGGAAAAAAAAAAGGAAAGAAAAGAAAATTAAACCCTAGTGGCCATTCTGGGAGTTGTTTGTTCTGGTTTGTCTCATCTGCAGTAATGGGCAACCTCACAGGCTGCCCCAGCCCCACTTGCCAGGACAGACTTTGCATTCTTCACTGGGAGAAATTCAGGGGCCAGATCCCTCTAGGCCTTGTGTGCAGGTCACCTGCACCCTATCCACCTTACAGTACAGGACCTAATACAGAGGAACAGCCATAATTTCAGGTAATCTCACCCGGAGTACAGACACAACATGACTATTGGAGGAAATATCAACAATAATAATAATAATGAAGAATTGCATGCTTGGTACAGCGTTGTGGATTTTCCATGTGTGATCTCCTTTAAGCCTCATGACACTCCTTCGAGGTAGATACTATTATTATCCCTGGATTACGGATGTGGAGAGGGCTGGAAGCACCCCTCCCCGATGACTCAGCTAGGAAACAAGGCCGGCGCCAGGATTCAGACCCAGACCCCGTCTGACTCTGGTGCTCGAGTCCAGTATTTGGCCCTCCGCCCCGCTGCCCCCGGCAACTTCCCTAAGCAGCAGAGAGAAGGAGGGGCAGAGACTAGGAAGGAAAGTGACCTCTTAGAACCACCTTAGAGGAGGGGAGAACATCCTTTGTTAATCCCCTAGGGTAGCTAAACAGCCCTTTGCAAGTCACTCTGTGGAGATTTTAGGATTACATTTACCTTTGTTACTGTTTACAACTGCTGTGAAGAATAACTGGAGGGATTATAGCAATCCAAAAAGAAAATGAACGCTTCTCCAAGTTGAAATAGGAATCTGTGTGTTAGATTTGTGGCGGGGGCGGCTGGGCCGGGGTCGTCTCTGCCCAGCGGGACTGGCCCCGGTGCGGTGTCAGGTCAAGCCTGCAGGCAGACAAGGGTCCGAGGTCCTGCTCCGTCATCCTCAGCGTCTTGAGCCGGAGGAAGGCTCTGATCTCACCCTCATTTTGGGTCCAGGGAACTTGCGGCCAACTAGAATAAACATCCTGGAGCACGACTCTGTGTGTTTTTGTTTCCCTTTATAGTTCTTTCCTCACGAAACTCCATGATGGTTCGAGATAGCTTTGGATTGGCTGCTTATTTAATTTAATAAAGTAATAGATGTGCTTCATGTGTGAGCCCAGTGAAACCCCAGGCATGGCCTGTAAGGAGAAGCAGCTGTGCCCTGCCTGCCCCACTCCATCTCCCACTCCCCCTCCTCCCAGTCCTCCTCAGGACAGCTGCCTGCAGCCTTTCAGCCCTTGCTTTGTACATGCGCTCCGTATTTCTAAGCAGCGTACTTACACTGCCTAACTCGGTCCATGACTGGAGACCTTATCTGTTGACTTCTTACTGTGGAAGACCAGGACTTAACTCTCTGAATTTAGCACATGACCCCTCTCACCTCCATCCCCACCCCTCCAGTATGGTTATTTCACAATTTTAGGTTTAACACTTAGTTTTTTTTATTGTGAAAGTCATCTTCTTGATTCTAAAACTTGTTTTTCCTAAGGTTTGTCATTGCCTTTGTTTGCTCAGTTTGTATATACCTACACAGAGTCATCCCCCATGTGTCTAACAGAATTCTCAAACTCTTGTCCAGACGGTCAGCTACGTCAGGGACTCCCTCTCTAGCCCCTTTAGGAGCCCTCTGGCTTCCAGTTCTTTGTCCCTCCTGGACTGGCTGTTGTCCAGGTCCGAAGCCCAGCTGTGGTCCAGCATGTTACCGCTTCTGTGCTACCGCTTCATATCCCTCTTTTCTGTTCTACTCCCTCATTTCATAAGAGCACATCCTCCTGTTGCTATCTGAGAATAGCTGTGAGGAAGGACAGTTTTCTGAAACCTGACAGATCTGAGAGTGTGTTCTGTTCTCACATGGGATGGATAACTTGGTTTTCATCTTAAGCTTATGAACCTTTGTTCCCATTTTCAAGGTAAATCCCATATATGTTCTCCTTGTTAATGAATAACACTATATGTTTAGTGCTGGAGAATACGGACATCCATATAAAAAGAGCAGGTGAGTGCTGACAAAGTCATTTGATGTACAAGAAAGGGAATGTTGACTGTCCTTATCCCAGTTTTCTCTCTAGAAATCTTTGAGAACATATATTTAATGGATGCCCAATGGTTCTGACTGCAGAGGCAAGAGACTGGCTCCATGCAGGTTCTTTGAGAAGACATGCTGTTTGTACCATTAGTTCATGGATTCCCTGTGCCCAGCACAGTGCCTGGCACATAACGGACCTTCAGTTCAGTTCAGTCGTTCAGTCGTGTCCGACTCTTTGCGACCCCATGAATCGCAGCACACCAGGCCTCCCTGTCCATCACTAGCTCCTGGAGTTCACCCAGACTCACATCCATCGAGTCAGTGATGCCATCCAGCCATCTCATTCTCTGGCGTCCCCTTCTCCTCCTGCCCCCAATCCCTCCCAGCATCAGAGTCTTTTCCAATGAGTCAACTCTTCACATGAGGTGGCCAAAGTATTGGAGTTTCAGCTTCAGCATCATTCCTTCCAAAGAAATCCCAGGGCTGATCTCCTTCAGAATGGACTGGTTGGATCTCCTTGCAGTCCAAGGGACTCTCAAGAGTCTTCACCAACACCACAGTGCAAAAGCATCAATTCTTCAGCGCTCAGCCTTCTTCACAGTCCAACTCTCACATCCATACATGACCACAGGAAAAACCATAGCCTTGACTAGATGGACCTTTGTTGGCAAAGTAACGTCTCTGCTTTTCAATATGCTATCTAGGTTGGTCATGACTTTCCTTCCAAGGAGTAAGCGTCTTTTAATTTCATGGCTGCAGTCACCATCTGCAGTGATTTTGGAGCCCAAAAAATAAAGTCTGACACTGTTTCCACTGTTTCCCCATCTATTTCCCATGAAGTGATGGGACCGGATGGCATGATCTTCGTTTTCTGAATGTTGAGCTTTAAGCCAACTTTTTCACTCTCCACTTTCACTTTCATCAAGAGGCTTTTGAGTTCCTCTTCACTTTCTGCCATAAGGGTGGTGTCATCTGCATATCTGAGGTTATTGATATTTCTCCCGGCAATCTTGATTCCAGCTTGTGTTTCTTCCAGCCCAGCGTTTCTCATGATGTACTCTGCATAGAAGTTAAATAAACAGGGTGACAATATACACCTTGACGTACTCCTTTTCCTATTTGGAACCAGTCTGTTGTTCCATGTCCAGTTCTAAGTGTTGCTTCCTGACCTGCATACAAATTTCTCAAGAGGCAGATCAGGTGGTCTGGTATTCCCATCTCTTTCAGAATTTTCCACAGTTGATTGTGATCCACACAGTCAAAGGCTTTGGCATAGTCAATAAAGCAGAAATAGATGTTTTTCTGGAACTCTCTTGCTTTTTCGATGATCCAGCAGATGTTGGCAATTTGATCTCTGGTTCTTCTGCCTTTTCTAAAACCAGCTTGAACATCAGGAAGTTCACGGTTCACGTATTGCTGAAGCCTGGCTTGGAGAATTTTGAGCATTACTTTACTAGCGTGTGAGATGAGTGCAATTGTGCGGTAGTTTGAGCATTCTTTGGCATTGCCTTTCTTTGGGATTGGAATGAAAACTGACCTTTTCCAGTCCTATGGCCACTGCTGAGTTTTCCAAATTTGCTGGCATATTGAGTGCAGCACTTTCACAGCATCATCTTTCCAGGATTTGAAATAGTTCAACTTAGGTGTGTGAAAGTCACACATCTAAGGTCACACACCTTTTAGGTGTGAAATCCAGAAAGAAATATGCAAGTGAGTACCTTTTCTGTTGCTGTATTGATATGTTGATCATCAACATGTCTACTGAGCATATGGGAGACTTTTTTTGTAATTGAACAAGCCAGTGTTAACCTCTGCTTTGGATGTCAAGGAAATTTAGACTTTGATAGATGTAACTTATTGACACTTGCCCTGTTTCTGCTTGTACATTCCCCCACACACTTGGGATTGTTGGTTGTTGTTATTGTTGTTTGTATAAATATTTTGTTTTCTGCCACATAGAATAGAATTGCTCTTTTTTGGTTTTGTGTTCCATTGTTAGTTTTGGGAAAACCATCACTGCTAGAAAGAAAACGGGATTTATTTGGGAAGAAGGGAGAGAAGTGAGGTTCCACCCTAACCTTTTTCCCTTAGAAGGAGATCTGGCAGGATGGGAAGTTAGGCCTCACCAAATAGTTTTTAGGGTTTTAATTTTGTTAAAATTTGAACACAAGCATTTCAGATGTCTTCTTTTCATCCTTCTAGATGTGGGGGCAGAGGGATTCCTCACCTGGCCAGGTTGAATTAAGGAGAGATGTCTGTTTGTTCCACTGCTGTGGCCTCCAGGACGCCTTCTTTAGTCCTTTGTATTCTTAGAAACAAAGTCACCTCTTGGCAGGAATAAAGCCACTCAAATGCCAGCAGTCAGGGTTTGGTTTCAAGTCACCAGCCTTGCGAGAGGCAGTGCCCGATTTCCTTTGGCAAAGACAGCCTGCCCGTTCTCAGTTCATTTCAACGACTTGGGCACAGAGGTAACTTCCTCAGAACAGAAACCTTTGAAGGCTCTATCTGATGCATCTGTGAGTCATTATGTGTGTCCCAAATTGTAATTTCACTTCTCAGAATCTGGAAAACGCTGTTCAGTTTCTTTGCTTTTTTTTGAAATCAACTTTCAGAAAAAGTAGATCTGAGTTAGAAGGATCTAGGCATTTATATATTCTCCTGGAGACAGTGCGGTTGATGGCACAGCAAATGCATGGGCTGTGGCGTGGATGGATCCAGGTTTAACTTCTTAACTCTCTTAACTTCAGGACTATTCCTGGACGTGTGACCTCAGGCAAATCTGTTCATCTCTGAGCTTTTATTTCCACATCTGTGAAAATGACTTTAATAAAGCCTGCCTACAGTACCATTGTGAGGCAAGGATTATCCGAGGTCACGTTTATCGAAAGCACGTTGTACAAACACTGAACAGACACAGCTCCCTTTCTTCCTGCAGACATAGGTAAGAGGCCCGCACTCCAGCCGCTAGTCATGAGTGGGCCATAATCAAGGATCTGAACAGTCATGCAGCTCCACAACTTGGCTCCCAGCTCTTGGCTTATTTGTGTTTCCTTTTTTCTTTGCTAGGCAGGAGGGATAGCTAAGGCAGGAAAGTTCTTTTGCTTCTACCCCAGGATCTAGTTAATCTCACATAATAAACCGCCACAACAGTAGTCTTAGCAGCTACGATTTATTGAACGCTTCTTGTATGCCAGAACCCCCTCTGTGCATCATTTCCTTTCATCTTCCACCCTGTTCAATATGACAGTCACAGATCCCCATTGTACACAGGAGAAAACTGAGATTTCAGGTTCTTATCTGGTTCTAGAGTGCTTTTGCACTCAGCATGTTGATTTTCAGATATACTTCCTTGATATACTGAGCAATATACTCAGTTGCTCAATCGTGGCTGACTCTTGGTGACCTCATGGACTATAGCCTGCCATGAAATTTTCCAGGCAGGAATACTGGAGTGGGCCCACTGAAGAATGGTAAATTTTACCTTCCATTCACTTTCCTGATCTCTGACCCCTGGAGGTCCAGGCTGTGGTCCCTGTGTTCTAAGAGTCATACTTCACCCCAGGTCTGCCCTGGCCCATGGAGGCTGGCGAGGTGGAAGAGCAGGGAGTGAGGTGTGCTTAGCAGAGACTCAGATTCGATTCATGGATGTCCCCAAGGCTCTGTCTGTATTCCATTCTTTCCTATAAACTCGGTGCCTGTAGACACCACAACAAGTGGCAGAAGCGGTGCCTCTCAGAGTCCAGCAGGGCTCAGAACTTGCTGCAGTCAGAGGTGAGCAATAAGGGTTGGGTGACAGCCAGCCAGCCAGCCAGTTTGGATAATGGAGGAGCAACGCCTTTGCCTCTGCGCCTGTGCTGGTGAGTAACAGAGGACCAGCGGAGGGGCAGACACGAGCCCGCCCCTCCTCATCTCTGGGGACCTTCCACCAGTGTCTGTGATCCCCGCCCCGCCGTCTTGTTTACTCTGCTTATACCCTCTAAATGAGGCTGGAAGTGCCTCAGCATCGGTGCCCCAGATGTTTCTGTGGGCTTTGGTTTGCTTATAATTGAAAAGATGATATGATAACATTTGAGAAAATTTTTAAAAGATCAGAGAGAGGCACTTCACCTCTCCCCGTAACCTTACCTCCCTAACATGACAGTGGCTCCTACTTTGTTTCAAAAGTTCCCCTCGAGCACAGCATACTCTGTTCTTGCATGTCTGTGTCCAGGACTCAGTGCATCCTGAAATCCAGCTGCGATAGAGGCAGGGTCCTTGTCAGAGCTCTAAGTTCTTCTTTCTCGTGTCACCTGACACCTTTTAGGAGTTAGGAAGCCTTGGTAAAGGTGACGCTCTGATGTTGATCAGAAGATGCCAGGTCCTGGCCGCACTTCCTGTACATGCAGTGGTTGGGGACAGCTGGCATCAGATGGGGTATTGGCCCTCCCGCTCTTCGGTACTATGGCCACAGATCCACAGTGTGGGTGGCAGGTCATGGGTATAAACCAGCACTTCTTCAAGATACATTTATAGAGTTTTGTGACCAAACAAGTTTGGAAAACTTAAGGCTGTAGAAAGTTGAACAGTGTTTCTCTACCATAGTGCTTTTAACCTGTTACATTCACTGTGAACCTCAAAGCAGAGATTTTATGAGAAATAATAGTAGCTAACATTTACTGAGTGTCTGCTCTTTGTTGAATGGAGGTGCTCCAGTAAGCCTTAATATGCAGCACCCTTGGGAGGAGACGCCATCACTGTCCCCATGTAGAGGCTGGGAGACTTACCCAGTGTCATGGCTGATTGGTAATAACACAGTCTTTTGGGCTAGAGCAGACTGAGCCCAAACTTGTCTCTTAGCCAGCACACAGACTGCTTGTACAGCGTGTACACTTCTTTTGTACAAAAGAAGCTTGGAGCAGCCTTCTTTTATTTGGGACTTCTCATTCCCTATGAGAATATAAGAATATTCCCTATGGGAATAAGAAAGCCTTCCTCAGTGATCACTGCAAAGAAATAGAAGAAAACAATAAAATGGGAAAGACTAGAGATCTCTTCAAGAAAATTAGAGATACCAAGGGAACATTTCATGCAAAGATAGGCATAATAAAGGACAGAAATGGTATGGACCAAACAGAAGCAGAAGATATTAAAAAGAGATGGCAAGAATACACAGAAGAACCATGCAAAAGAGCTCTTCATGACCCAGATAAACACAATGGTGTGATCACTCACCTAGAGCCAGACATCCTGGAATGCAAAGTCAAGTGGGCCTTAGGAAAGGAGCATCACTATGAACAAAGCTAGTGGCGGTGATGGAATTCCAGTTGAGCTATTTCAAATCCTAAAAGATGATGCTGTGAAAGTGCTGCACCCTGTGCCAGCAAATTTGGAAAACTCAGTTGTGGCCACAGGACTGGAAAAGGTTGGTTTTCATTCCAATCCCAAAGAAGGGCAATGCCAAAGAATGTTCAAACTACCGCACGATTGTACTCATCTCACACACTAGCAAAGTAATGCTAAGAATTCTCCAGGCCGGTAGGTCAAAATATTTTGACCTACCATCACTCATCTCACACACTAGCAAAGTAATGCTAAAAATTTTCCAAGCTGGTAGGTCAAAAAATACCACCAGTTCATGCCCTGTCCTTTGAAGGACATTGGCAAAGGTCATCATTAGGATCTTATAGGAACAAACAAAATCTCAACGGCTGGAAAATATTTGAAATTCCCCTGAAACAGCTTTCGTAAACCTTACAGAAAATCAACACCCACACCATCAAATTATTTGGAAAATCACAAATGAAAAAGTTGCTATCTATTTAGCTAAAAATGTTCACAGAGGAAAAGTCATAGCCTACAATGATTTCATTATTTTAAAAGAATGCATTCACCTGAATAATTTATGTAATCATTTTGAGTTAAGAGGGTATTTTGATTTTGTGGGCCAACCCATCACAAAACTCCTAGAGAAATGACCTCCTTATGGCCCCAGGATAAGTCAACAGTCATGTTCTGTGACAATGTTGCCTGCCTTCCAGTGGAAAGATGGGGTGGTGGGGAGGGTATCTGGCTACAGAGGCAATAGTGGTTTCCACATGCTCCTTTCCCACAAAACCAAGACCTGGCTGGGGAAACTTCCTTTCTCTATATTGCTTTCTGCTGCTTTCAACAGTACGTGAACTGTGAACTTCCAGATGTTCAAGCTGGATTTAGAAAAGGCAGAGGGACCAGAGATCAAATTGCCAACATCCGTTGGATCATTAAAAAAGCAAGAGAATTCCAGAAAAACATTTACTTCTGCTTTATTGATTACGCCAAAGCCTTTGACTGTGTAGATCACAACAAACTGTGGAAAATTCTTAAAGAGATGGGAATACCAGACCACCTGACCTGCCTTCTGAGAAATCTGTTATGCAGGTCAAGAAGCAACAGTTAGAACTGGACATGGAACACCAAACTGGTTCCAAATCGTGAAAGGAGTACGTCAAGGCTGTATATTGTCACCCTGCTTATTTAACTTATATGCAGAGTACATCATGCAAACTGCCGGGCTAGATGAAGCACAAGCTGGAATCAAGATTGCCGGGAGAAATATCAATAACTTCATATACGCAGATGACACCACTCTTATGGCAGAAAGTGAAAAGGAACTAAAGAGCCTCTTGATGAAAGTGAAAGAGGAGAGTGAAAAAGGCTGGCTTCAAACTCAACATTCAGAAAACTAAGATCGTGGCATCTGGTTCCATCACTTCATGGCAAATAGATGGAGAAACAATGGAAACAGTGACAGACTTTATTTTCTTGGGCTCCAAAATCACTGTAGATGGTGACTGCAGCCGTGAAATTAAAAGATGCTTCCTCCTTGGAAGAAAAGCTATGACCAACCTAGACAGCATATTAAAAAGTAGAGACATTACTTTGCCGAAAAAGGTCTGTATAGTCAAAGCTATGGTTTTTCCAGTAGTCATGTATGGATGTGAGAGTTGGACTATAAAGAAAATTGAGTGCCGAAGAATTGATGCTTTTGAACTGTGGTGTTGGAGAAGACTCTTGAGAGTCCTTTGGACTGCAAGGAGATCTAACCAGTCCATCCTAAAGCAAATGAATCCTGAATATTCATTGGAAGGACTGATGCTGAAGCTCCAATACTTTGGCCACTTGATTTGAAGAACTGACTCTTTAAAAAAAAAAAAAAAAGAACTGACTCTTTAGAAAAGATCCTGATGCTGGGAAAGATTGAAGGCAAAAGGAGAAGGGAATGACAGAGGATGAGATGGTTGGATGGCATCACTGACTCGATGGACTTGAGCTTGAGCAAGCTCCCAAAGATGGTGATTTACAGGGAAGTCTGGCATGCTGCAGACCATGGGGTTGCAAAGAGTTGGACACAACTGAGCGACTGAACTGTACTGGTGAACTGATGGGGTTAGTACTCAGAAGGACTCTAGTTGGAGAAATGCCAATGTAAACTCGAAAAGTGAATGCAGACTGTTGGGAGAATGGTGACATGGGTTTCTCTTATGAACCCCATTATGTTCTGAGCTCCCAGGAACCTCTGCACGCCAGATGTTTTGGTGTCAGATTAGGCTGCCTATTCAGTAGAAGAGGCAGGCATGGGGGATCTGGAGTATAGGGTCTAGGCCAGTAGTTTTCCAACTTGGCTGCATATTGAAATTCATCAAGGGAGTATTAAGAATAAATGATGCCTGGCCTCAGTCTCAGAGATGCCAGTTTATCCTGGGTGGGACCCTGGCTTTGATGATTTTTAAATGTTCCTTGGTGATTCTGCTGAAGCCTGGTTGAGAGCCAGTTGTTTGTGGTCCAGTTTACCCTGTCTTATACGGGTAGCAGCAGCATACCAAAGCAAGGAGAAGAAAAGGTTTTCATTTATTAGTTAAATGACCTGAGAGGTTTTGAGTTGTTTCTTTCACTTTTTGTGGATGAGCAACTGGTGTTCTTTTTTTATTGATCCCGTTATAGCCTTGCACCATGAGTCCTCTCCATGATCTATACCCATGACTGTAGCTTTGCACTGACATGCACATACTGACCAGCCCTTATACAGAAGTGCTAGATTGGTCACTAAGGGGACGCATGAGAAAGATACTCAGCTCTCTTATTCCTGCTGGAAGAAGTAAGTGGGTACTGTTGCTCCGAGTACTGCATTCTTGCTGTTGCTAAGTGTCACTGGAGTGACGAGTGCTTTCTGGGCGATGGCATCAGCTGCACCACCCATACTTCTTATTGGGCTTTCACTGTAAGTAACAGTCACTGTCATCTTCAGTTGATCAGGTCAAACTGGGTAATGGAATTGTTTCTAGGTTTGGTAATTGGGTCACAAGTCATTTCCTACTGTATCTACAAAAAGACTTTTTTAGGCATTTGGGAAGAATATATGCCCTTGTCAATAATAGACAATGATCGTTTTAACCCTGAGCTGTAATGACTTTTCTTAATATCATCATCTTTTCAAAGGCACAGACCTGAGGCTGTTCAAGGCGGAACTCCAGGATTTCGAGACCACCACTCCTTATGCAGCTCGAGATGGTTGTGTCCCAGGTTGACCAAAGGGTTTGTAATGGGAATGTTTCTGTTGGTTTCTTGCAGTACAACAAACACCTCTTCGTGCACATCGGGCACGCCAACCATTCTTACAGTGACCCGTTGCTTGAGTCAGTGGACATTCGTCAGATTTATGACAAATTTCCTGAAAAGAAAGGTGGCTTAAAGGAACTGTTTGGAAAGGGCCCTCAAAATGCCTTCTTCCTCGTAAAATTCTGGGTGAGTAAGACCTTGCCGTTACTTCAGTCTTTTTTGTCTGAATGGTCGCGTCCTACACCCAAGGGCAGAGCTGCAGTGGTTGGGGTTCCCACCGACTGGTCTGCACGGTCGCCAGGGGATCACACACTAGCTCACTCACACACGCAAGCCACATGGCACAGCCGCAGGAGGACCCAGGCGACATTGCCGTCCCTGCCGAGACAGACAGGTGGCCCCTTGGGCTTGAGAACTCAGTTGTGCAATGAAAGAAACCTCGCAGATGGCTGGGCTCACAGTGGCAGACGCAGGGCACTAGACTCTCCGTTGGTTCTCACTCCGGTAAGCAAAGTGAAGTCGCTCAGTTGTGTCAAACTCTTTGCCACCCCGTGAACTGTAGTCTGCCAGGCTCCTCCATCCATGAGATTTCCTGGCCAAGAATACTGGAGTGGTTGCCATTTCCTTCTCCAGGGGAATCTTCCCGAACCGGGGATCAAACCTGGGTTTCCCGCATTACAGACAGCCTCTTTATTGTTTGAGCCACCAGAGAAGCCCAGTAAGCAAAGCGACCTATAAATTCCACGGGAGCCTAGGACCCGAGGCAGAGAAGGGACTTGGGCGAAGATAAAGACACGCTGCAAGACTTTAAGGGTCGGAGAGAATATGAAATGGCTCTGCCTATTGCGTGCCTCATTTGTGCATTCAGACACCAAAGGCATGTTCCTCCAACTGCTGGGACTGTCCCCTAGGCTCCGAGGAGATCTCTGCTGTCTCTTCTCCAGTGGTCAAGCTTGAGCCAGAGGACTGCTGTGGGGTCAGGGGTGTGTCCTGGGGGCTTAGACCAGAGAACTTGCTAGCCTTGAGCATTTACAACTCCTCAGTCTCGACGAAAATAAAAAGAAAATGGCTTCACATGTTCGCGCTTCTCAGTGTGGCCTAAAAGGCCCTGCAAGAGCTGGTTCCAGGTGTTTCCTTCCTGTCCATCCTCAGCCGGCCTTCGTGTGTCTGGATGGACTTTGTACAGTTTTCCTTCTTTCCCCCCTTTGGAGATGGTGGCTTCTTGATTATCACACCTTCCTTACGTAAATAATCTACTAATTTTTCTTTTAGTCCCATCGCGTTGTGTAGTGCCTCAATTCCCAGGCTGTGTCACAATTAACTGGGATGTGTGTCCCACTCCTTTCTGGACTCCAGGCTCCTTACTCATTGTGTGGCTACACTGATTGAATGCCTGCTGTGGGCTGTGCGCTGGGTTCACGCATCACGTGCTTTTCCTCCAGTCCTCCCAGGGTTAAGTGGAATTTGCCTCGTATCCAGCTAAGAAAATAGAGATGCAGAGATTACAAAGGACAGGTGGGGACTTGGAGCTTGAAATCAGATCCATTTGAAAAGTGCCTGTGCTCTGTTTACTGGCTTCTTTGTGCCCCCAGGACCCTGCTCACGGGGTCTGTCTGCCATTCTTCGTATCTCCAAAGCTAAGCAAGTGCCTGGCACCGAAAAAAAAAAAAAAAAAAAAAAACTCCACAAATGTCAGAACAAACAGACTAAGGAAAAATTCATGTTTGAAATTCCTTGGGAGGAAATTTACATATTTAATTTAATTTGTTTTGTTTTTGTAATCCTTGCGTGGTAACTGGATTTCATTTGTCATGCTTCCGTATTGAATTTGGATTGTGGAAGTAGCCTTCTACTTAAATTAATGTTCTCAGGATTGGTAATACATATGGACACCCTGAAAAAGCAGTAACAGTCACTTCCTTTTCCTAAATTAGTGACTGCCACCCAATGGCTTGAATGGTGGTTGGGGGCCAGTTATATGGTAACACTACAGTTTTCAACGTGTGGCCTGCAGACCCGTAGGAGGTTCCTCAGTAGCCTATCAATGGGCCGACAAGATCAAAACTACTTTTATTATGACATTGATATGTTATTTTCTTTTTGAATTCTGCTGATATTCATACTGATGGTTCCAGTGTTATACAGTAAAACTGCTGAAGCCTGGGATCAGACTGGGTTGCATGCACAGTTTAAGAAAAAAGAATTAGTCAAACCAAGAGTGTCATTTATGAAAGTTTTACATCTTAGACGGAGTACACACTAAAATGCATGCAACGAACCTGCCTGCTCCATCAAGGAAAACAACTGATATTTGTTGTCAAAGATAAAATTTGAACTTTCAAATAAAAATAAGAATTTTGGAAAATTTGTATTCACTCTGGTGAACTTGACGGCTTCCCAACATTTACAACTTTTCTGATGGGATCCATAGTCATATTAAAAAATGTGATTTTTTTTTTTATACTGTGCAAGATAAACTAATGGGTTTTTAATGTAACAGTATGAAAAGTTCATTGAGGGATTCAGACTCCACGCTGCAGGTTTCTAACCTTTAGAAACCACTGCTTGTGAAGTTTTGATTTACTGTCAAAGAAAAATGGCCAGTTATCTGAAGAGCCTATTAAAATATTCTTACCTTTCCCAGCCATGTGTTTATGTGAGGCTGGATTTTTTTCATGTATTTCAACCAAAAGTTGAACTGCAAATCATGACAAATTGAATTTAGAAGCAGATATAAGAATCTAGGTATTTTCCATTAAGCCATACATTAAGTATTGCAAAATGCAAATCACTACTACCTTTCTCACTAATTTTTGTTTTTTAAAATATAGGTATGTCCAATTTAAAAAAGATGTGTGTTAATATAAAATAACCTTATATTATTTTTAAAGCAGGTATTAAATATTTTAAAGCTTTCTCAGTTTACATTTCTGATATAGAAAATATCGATAGCTATAACCTACAAAAACAAGAGCTCTTTGAGACCCTCAATAAATCTTAAGAGTGGAAAAGGGGTCCCTGAGATGAGTTTGAGAGCCACTATGGTGAAAGATATAAAAGAGGCTGTTATACCCAAATGAATTAAAATTAATCAGAAAATATAGGATAAGATAAAAATAAACCATTTTCAGTGCTGTCAAATTAATGTTGGTTTTTAGTGTTAATAAGACTTCTTATAACTTGCTTGTTGTTTGACTGTAAAGAGGAATGGAAACTATTGATATTAGAAAGTTTTTATTTTTGCTTGTAAAATTTTCCATTTTACACAGAGGATGATTTTAATAAATGCTTTCAGTGACGGGGTCCTTCAGTCACTAATTCCCAAATAACGAGGTCTAGGTTTGCAAATGTTTAGAGTGTAGTGGCAGGTATGAGATGTGCAGATTTAGAAACAATTTCTATGAGATTAGATATCAGTTTATTAAATTAAGATTTGCAGAATTAGAATTACAACTGAGCTCTCCTATGAGTATGATGAAAGACATCACTCCTTCAGTATAATTGTTAGCAGTACTTAACCTTTATGAAGAAATTCAGTCCTAACTATGTTAGAATAAGTGAGAAAAGGCAGTTTGAATTAGGTCTACACTCTGCTGCAATTTGAAATCTCATTGGCTTCCTCTAAAGACTTAGAAAGTGTGAATTACATTTTGACTCTCTGTGCTTGAATGTTAGTCAGCGTTTCCATTGGGTGTCTCTTAAGCAGGCTTAACCTTCCCTTTAAAATGTCTTTCATATTAGCAGTTTGCTTCACCGATTTTCATTTTCATGTAAATTCAGTACATCTCAACAGAGGTCCTACCCACACATCTCCTTTCTTCTCCCTATTTCCTCTTTCTCAAAGTACCTGCGTCTCCAGGTTATCACCAGCAGGATGACTTAGTTTGTTCATATGTTTAATCGCTCCATGTCCAGCCTGGGCTCAGTCAGGCTGGAGCAGCTCAGGAGTTTGCTGTGGGTGAAACACTGAGTCCACCTGATTATCTGCACTTGATGCCCAAGCTGTGGCCCAACTCTTTGCCGTGCAGTGGTCCTTCCACTGGCTTCAGAGCAGAAAACTGACTGGTCTTCCCAGGACTCAGGCTCCAGAATATACATGAACAGAGCCACAGTAGCGTCCGACCTGAACTTCTTGGAAACAGCAGACGACTGTTGGTGCCCAGGTAAACGGACACCTGAGTGCCGCATAATGACAGATCTTCACAAAGCAATGATGCTGCTTCGCTTCAGGTGCCCTTGGCTTCCACGCACAGACACAGTGGAAAGGACACAGATTCCAGAGTCCAGCAGATCCAGCACTGATGAGCTGTGTCATGATATAGAAGTCACTCTGCCTATCCATGACTCAGTTTCTTTATGTGTAAAGTGGGAATTATCACATGTACCTCCCAGGAATTAAATAATACCCAAGTGTGTGCTTATGCCTGGTATATTCACTAACTGCTTGACTACTTTCAAAAAGCAACTTGGTTTCTTACACACAAACTCACATATACCTACACACACACACACACACACTGAAAGGCTTATTATCGATGTCTAATAAGGTTAAATTATGATACACCCAGTAAAGAGGATATGTTGTCATTAATAATTTCTCACAGATTTGTGAGAAAGCATCTCACCACCTCCTTGTCACCTTAGTTGAATTACTTGCACTAGTAGTATATACTACTATACTAAGATCCCCTGGAGAAGAAATAACAACCCACTCCAGTATTCTTGCCTGGGAAATCCCGTGGACAGATGAGTCTGGCAGGCTACAGTCCATGGGATTGAAAAGAGTTGGACACGACTGAGCAACTAACACTAAACTAAAAACTCTTAGCTTAAATTTGAATCCCCAATTAAAGTGTCTCAGAAAAAATATAGTTTGATGCAGCATTGAAATTGTTGTTATGATTGAGGAGGAGTATGGAACCAGATTTGTGGTTAGTGAGGCCAACATTTTGCACTGGCAGAAAACCATACTTCTTATTTTCCTTTTAAAATAACGATCAGATGCTTTGTGGGCTCTAAGAAAGGATGTCCACCCACAAGTGGACAGAGCTGTGCTTTGTTTCAGAATTGAGATCCATGCAGATGGGTTGCCAGTGATAATGGCAGACAATGCAGCTAATTTAAGATAAAATGTCAGCTGCTTTGGAATTGATTAAAGAGTCCCGAAAGCTGGAAGAGGTGGGTGTGATTCAGTCATACATCCTAAAAGACAGAAACCCAAGTATAACTCTCAGCTCACTTTCGAAAGAAGTTTGATTCCAGCCCCATGTAGTAGTTTTGTTGCTGCTGTTGTTCAGTCGCTCAGTTGTGTCCAACTCTTGTGACCCCATGGACTGCAGCACTCCAGGCCTCCCTGTCCTTCACTGTCTCCCAGAGTTGGCTCAAACCTGTGTCCATTGAGTCAGTGATGCCATCCAACCATCTCATCCTCTGTCATGTCCTTCTCCCCTTGCCTCCAGTCTTTCCCAGCATCAGGATCTCTTCCAGTGAGTCAGCTTTTCACATCAGGTGGCCAAACTATTGGAGCTTCAGCTTTAGCATCAGTCCTCCCAATGAATATTCAGGATTGATTTCCTTTAGGATTAACTGGTTTAATCTCCTTGCAGTCCAAGGGACCCTCAAGAGTCTTCTCCAACACCTCAGTTCAAAAGCATCAGTTCTTCAATGCTCAGCCTTCTTAAGTAGAATAGTTTACTTAAGTAGTAGTAGTTTACTTAAGGGAATAAAAAATGCAGTGAAAGTAATATTTTTGGAGGGGCCTCAAGGTTCTACTCTGTCTTAACAGTGCTCAAAAGTGTCAAGCTTGGTGACATTGGTTAAGAAAGCCACACATTACTAACATGTTACTTATAAACCTTACAGTCAAAAACTATTCAGAAGAATCATTAGAATAATGAAAACTTACTCTCAAACTTTATTTGGAATAATAAAGAAGAAAATAGTATGAAAAATGAGATTGTATGGATCTGTATCCTGTTAGTAAAAGAAACAAATTCTTAATATACATTTAATTACAATGCTTCTTTTTTTTCCTCTCAAATCAATTAGTGGCATGTTAGAAATCAGGATATATTCCAAGTTACTCTATGGCTATTTATGTTTTATTTTTTTTAATTTTTGGAATTATCATCCAGTATAAACAATTAACAGTATACTCATAGTCATTCAACTTTCTTAACCTACTTTTCTGGAGGAAGAAAAAGCAAGACTAGTTTTACTAGCCAGAGTAGATGTGAGAAGATATTATAAAACAGAAATGGAAAGGAGTTATCTGGAAAAAAGGCAGCCTTTAGAAGATGCTTTTATCTTGGTAGGAACAAAATCACATTTGCTGGACAAAATGACAGGCACTATAAATAAAACAACTGGACTTTATTTAGGGATAAGAAATCGGGTGCACATGTAAATTGGCCAAATGGACCCCCTCTGGAGTTCCAGCCTGTTTCTAATTGGATTGTGCGTGATTTAGGCTAGAATTGTAGACTCGAGTCTCTCATTTGTGACCAAATGTCTCTGTTGCTATTCATGGAAAAGGATGTTAGCAAAATGGAATAATATGCTTCCCACATGTTTTAAACTGTTATCAGTAAGAAAAGGGTCTTTCAGTTCAAGATTTTCATTTCGTTCTACTTCTATCTCATCTCACAATGGTGTTAAACTCTGAAATTACATGAACAATAGGAAATGCTGGAATGATGTAGTGGAAGGAAGATTAACAAGAAACCACCATATTCAGAGGTACTCCTGGGACTAATACGTAATAGATTATCTTTGGTAGACTGTGACTCTCTTATTGTCTTCACCAGGGTCTGGTTTTTTTTTTTTTTGAAAAATCATCTCTGGCTAGCAGGTTCTGATATTTCACATAGAGGGATGAGGGGGAATGGTAGTTAGTAACTTTGCACATCCAACCCATTTTGGTTTGATTTCATGAGAACGGTATCTGGAGCTTGTTAGCACTTGCTGCATTGACTGCAGTCTTTTATTGCTTCCTTCCTGTTTTCCCAGCCCCATGACCTAAACTTCTTTGTCAGCCTTCCCCAGGGAGCAGGGATCCTATCCGGTAACATTTGTTTATGCAGCAGTGCAATGTATGTAGCAGATTCTCAATAGTTTATTTTCTTTAATTTGTTAGATGAAGAATGATTTCATCCCGTACACCTAGAGGAACTGCTGTACATGGGGTCCTATAACTGCCACTGGGCCAGCTCTGATTGTCAGCCTAGACAGTTTGTTGACTAATCTTTCTCAAGGAATTTACTGAAAGCCGGTGGAGGGAGACCTTAAGGGATTCGCACAAAATCTTTCCAGGCTCTCTCAGGAATTTGGGTTCTTATAGAAACAGTTTAATCATTTGCTTTAGCGTTGAATATACACATCACCAGTGAGTCATTCGGCAAATACTCACTGATCTCTACTTTGCTCCTAGAGAGCTGAGGGAGCAGACATGAGTAAGAGGCAGACTTTAGGGTCTGGTGTGGGATGGCAGACACACAGCAGATAAATGACAGCGCTGTAGGGTAGGGGCTGTAGTGGAAATGCGAATACATAGAGGAGGAATTCTTTTTGCTTGAGAACTTTCTGGAAGGCTTCAGGAAATGTGGCATTTGAGCTGATTCTTGAAAATTTAATCAGTGGAGGGAGAGTGGGAAGGAGTTTGGGTCAGGGCATGGGTTGTGCAGAGACCAGAAATCCTAATGAGAGTTGTCTGAGGGTCCCTGTGGCCGCCGGGCCTTACAGAACCAGGACAATGGTGTAGGTTGAGAGTGGAAACGATACTCTGCCTGACAGTCACTTTATTTAAAAGAGTCTGAATCCCCTGAGAACAGAAGGCAGACCAGGACAGCCTGGAAAGTGGGAGCAGCAGCCGACGGTGCTTTTCCCGCAGGCCCTTCACCTCAGTCCCACCACGGACACTTCTTTTTTTTAACCTGGAACTCTTCAGGATATCTAGGTGGAATCTAAATTGGGAGTTCCTTTAACCTCGTGGAAGAATCCATCTGACAGCTCTTCCTCTCCTGCTTCCCATCCTGGACCATTTGGCTCAGTGGTTGCTAACAAAGCCAAGGTCAGGGATCCATCCATTCTTTGCTGCATGGGGCTGTTTGACTCTGCTCCCTGCCGCAGTTACAGGCTGAGATACAAAGCCACTGTGCCCCGCAGAGCTGCTGCTAACCAGAAGCCTGGGGGAAGCAGACACATGTGGTCCACCTGCACCGCCCAGCATCCACCCCATTCATGCAGGCACAGCTGACTTCACTGCTACAGCCGTCCCCGGGAAAAGCCTGAGAAGAAAAGAACCGAAGTGGCACTATCAGGGTATGTGTCTGCTTATTTCTAGACCCAGTTTTCCAGGGAATAAGTTGATTATCTGGTTATAGTCATAAACCCTTCAAGGATCTTAGTCGTTTGGGCCTTCATAGACCCTTGGCGATATGTGAAACTCCCTTTCCCTGTGAGAGTAGAGATTCAGGGTACACCTTAACTTCCCATCCACCCTCATTCTAATTTAATGTCTACATGACAAAAGCAAGAGAAGCTTGTTAAATTTTCCAAGCAGTTCCAAAGACTTTAGAAGGAAGAGTGAGATCTTCCCACAAGCCCTATGTCTTTCTCAATTTCTTATATGCATCCACAAACATTGTACATACTCCATTTGTTTTTTACTAAAAAAAGTGCTATGCTCCATGTGTTATTCAGCAGCTTCATTTTTTTCCCACTCAAAAAATATTTTGGATATGTCTCCTTACAGCAATGAAAACTTGAGCAGAAGTCCCGATTTTTCTTATTCTCTTTGGTAAAGGTGAATTGTCGGAAGAGTTACCAGATTTAGCAAGTTAAAATACCAGCCACCCAGTTCGATTTGAATTTCCAGTGAACAGTGTATACTTCTTCAGTGTCTGTCCCATGTCATCTTTGGGACATAGTGATATGTCCCTATCCCTATGAAAAAGTATGTTGTTTATCTAAAAATCAGATTTAACTAGGCAGCCTATATTTTATTTGGCGGTTCTGCATTTGTTAATTAGTTGATTTGTTGTCATTGTTCTGTGTAAGACTTTTCATGCACAAAAACTCCAGGCCAGAAAAAGGCCCTGTTTTGTGCTCTGGAAAGGGTGGTCTCTGGGCAGTGTTCGCACACCTGATGAATGTGCTGGGTGGAGGGCCAGCTCAGCTGGGCGCCCAGGACTCATTAACTGCCTCCATTGGAGGCAACTGGCCTGTGCCACTGCTTTGTCCTAGGGGTTGAGACCTTGGCTCTTTCATCCCAGCCACTGTGTGAAGTCACCAGTGGTGGTTACCTGAAGTTACATGGGTGATGTTAATTGAATTTTTTTTTTTTAATGAATGCCAGTATTCGTAGGAATTTGCAATGCAAACAGCCAGTCTTTCAGACAGTACCTATTGTAATTAGAGCAAGCTTTTAAGGTTCTTTGAAGTACTAAATGTTGATGAAATTCGAATGGGGTGCCAATCTGCACTATGAAGGGGCTCTTGGCAGTTGTCTTTTAAAATCTTCTATTTTGTAAATGTAAATATATGCCATAATCAGTGGGAAGTAACTTGGAGAGCAGAGGCTGAGTTTATGCCTATTATTCTTATTTAAAACAGCTGTGGCCGGAGAGCTACAGCTGCCGTCCTGTGTCTCGGGCAAGGGCACCAGGCAAAGTGAATACTCTCAAAGACGCCCTTCCCTTTGGGCAGCTTTCTCACTCCCCTCAAACTCAAGTCCAGTCTTGCTGGGGGGTGGTCCCTCGTTTATCCCAGCTTCCCGCACCCCAAGCTCCGAAGCCACTTGGGGTGGCTTCAGGGGTCGTGGCCAGGGAGCAGATGCTTACAAATGAGTCAGGCAAGAGGGTTGGGGAGCAGTCGTCAACCTCAAGACCCCCCTGCCCAGGCTGCTTTGGGAGTATTTCTGCCTGATGGCTCATGGCGGAGGGCAGAGCGATTGTCCTTTGGCGCCTTGGGGAGCAGCTGCAAAGCCCACGTGGTGCCCAGCGCAGCCGAGCCCTCACCATGTGGCAGGCCTGGATGGACGCCCACGACAGGGCCCGGCTCCCAGCGCCTCCTGCCAAGGAGCCAGATGCTGCCATTGGAAAAAATTGCTTCACAATTTGAAATCTTGGTCCTTTGATCATTGCTCGAAGAGGATGAAGAGGAGAGGTTCAAAGTGGTGGTTTGAAAATGCCAGCGTCTCCTCGCATCCATCAGTGCCTATTATACTGTCTCTTGTCAGGGACAGTCCTCTTGATGTCTTCATTTTTTTGCAACCAAGTAATTCTGCCCAGCCCTTCCAGGCCCTCCAGGGGGAAGGGAGAGACGGGTGGGAAGGGAGCCGTCTGCAGCCTGCTCTTTTCCTGACCCACTACCCCAACCTGCGCCCCTGCCTTCGGGCTGATCTGTTTCCTTTTTTTTCCTGCAGGCCTTTTCTTTCAGAGTCTAGTGACAAACGAGTTGTCCTCAGCCGAATGCTGCGCCCTTCCATTCTGCACTTGCAACCCTAATACTCACTTCCTGTCCTTCAGGCATCTGAAACTAGCTTTCCAGGGGCCTGCGGTTTTGCAGAGTTAACCGCCTGGTCCAGCCCTCCCTGCAGTATGGATCCAGCAGAACTTGGTTAGATCTCATTTTTCTCACCCATGAAATGGGAAGAATCATTCTTTGAAGAATATTGCTTTTTTTGTTTTTCAATTTCAAAAACATGAAACAGTGGAACACAGATGTGAACAGATACGCTTGCTGAATGAGAGGTAATGGAGGAGAAACCAAGCCGCAGACTTGCCTGATAACTTACGTGTTTCGGCTGCAGAAGTAACAAGCGTGAGAGAGGATTATTTAGGGAAGGATTTGGGGAAATGTGACGTTTCACTTTTTCGCTTCCTGGCTGTCTAGTGCAGTCTGCTTTCTCTGCTTGGCATTCCTGTTTTCCAGGACTTGTCCACAAATAGATCCCCAATTCATTCCTCAGATGGTTGATTAATTATTGCCTTGTTTTTTTGTTTGTTTTGTTTTTTTGCTTCCAGACAGAATTTTATGACATCTCTAATCATATCTTTGTGGGAAAGATGGTAATTTTGTACCTGTTTGAGCAGTTATGCCTAAAACCTAAGGCTTGTTATAAACTCACAAATCGAAAAAACTACTACTTTTTCTGTTTGAAAAAAGTCATTGCTGTGTTTGTGCTGCTCACTTGATAAGCATGGATAGGGACTCAGACTAACTCTGGGGGGAAAGCTTTTACCTTGTTTGTTGATTATGAGCCACCGTCTACTTCAGGTCCCACTCTGGAGATGTGGCTTGAGGCTCTGCTTCATCTCTGCTGGTCAGTGTTGAAGTCCATGGGTTGATAGGCATGGCCGTTTATGTGGCATGTTTCAGCATACAGATGAGTCTCGTGTGCGTTCTCTCTTCTCAGCACCATGGTGGCCTTTGGAAGCAGGTCTTCTCTGAGTTTAGATATGAGAACAATGAGATGCAAAGGAATGATGACCACTGCCCGTCAGGTGTCTGCGATAAGATGACAGATGCAGAGTCAGAATTCTCGTCTTTGGACCAGGTGGAAGGGAAATCACATGGAGTTTACTAAAAATAAGCCTGGAACTTGGATCCTAGGAAGCTGATAGAACCTGAACAACTTTATGGGTGAGAAGTGGGTGTGGAAGGTGAGATTAGGGGAGAAATAAAAGAGAATTGCAGGGTTGTCTGTCAGCACTGTTCTTAGGCCTGTGTGCTTCCAGAGAGCAGAGCTCTAGGTGGAAGCTGCTGAGAAGCCGGTGGCAACTTAACGGGAATGGTAGGCAGTGTTGTGTCCAAGTTCTTCTCATGGTGCTAGGGGACATATTCCAATACATGGAAAGCGAGGTGGGCGTTGCTAAGAGTAGGCAGGGGAGTATCTTGGGTTATGGGAGTGGGCCCAATGAAATCACAAGTTTCCTGAAGAGTAGCAGAGGGAGGCAAAAGACAAGGTCTAGAGAGCTGACAGCTGGCCACGTGAGGACTCAGCCTGGTGTTGCTGGTCTCTGAAGTGGGAGGGAAGAGACTGAGAAACAAGGACTGTGGAAACTGAAGGAGGCAAAGACTCACCTTTCCCCAGAGTAGAGCCACCAGAAAGGGACAGCTCCAAAACCTTGATCTCAGCCGAGCGAGGGACGTGTTGGATATCCCACCTACAGAAGTAGAGAATCATAAAGTGATGTTGTTTTTAAGTCACTAAATTTGGGAGTGTTTGTTAAAGCAGCAATAGAAGACTAATACAACTCTCTAACACTTAAGTCTGCCCAGAACATGGTAAGTATTTTATTAACTAATGATTTTCCCATATCTAAAGGTATTTAGCCAGAAGACAGTGTAAATCAAGGTTCTGTAGGAAGGATTCCTGCATTGGGTGGTAGGAGAAAGAGCTGGTCTCTGATCCCAGTTCATATGGAGGGTTTTTGTTCTAGGGAAAAATGGGCAGAGATTCCTTAGAGGGGCCCGTTTGCATGGACTTTCCCGCTGCAGCCACATTTGCAAGGTTTATTTTGTTTTTTTGTAGAACATGGTCCATGACCAGTTAGGCAGGAGGAAACTTCCCCTGCTACCCTTCTTATGACTGGACTGAAAATAAAATCAACGCAAGACAAATTAACAGGAAGGAAAAGAGAAACAATTTTTTAATTCATGGCGTTGAGGTTCACATAGAAACCGGATCTAAGAAGTGGCCAAAGCAGGCATCTGTCATACTTTTTAGATAAATGATAAATTTATGAGGAATTGACAGGACAAAGAAACATAGGTTTGGAGAAAATCTAAACAGAGTTTGGGCTTGGGGAAGTAAATTTAACAAGATGTGTATACAGACTTCTCCACCCTAAATTATCCATCTCTGGTGGTAAGGGTCTCCTTCCACCTCCAGATGCAAGTAGGGCACCTTTTACTGAGAGACTTATTTCCTGCTTTGGGGGAGACAGAGGGGAGGGTCCACGTGTCCCTCTTCATTGGTTGTTTCTTAAGTAACTTTAATCCAAAATAATCAAAATGCCATTGGGGCACATTTTGGGACAGTCTGCCCTGTACCCCAACAGCTGTCTCATCTCCTAAGAACAGAATCTGGTTTGAATTTGGAATTTGCTGGGAAGGTAAGTTTGCTGGTTTTAGTTGTTTCTTGGACTTTTGTATTCATTTGCTTTTAGAAAATATCCTGATTTCAGATAAGAGCTGATTTGACAAAAACAGTATGTCTAGAAACAGCACACTTTTTTGTTTTTTCTTCTCTCATTTTCTTGCCTTCAGAACTATGTGGAATAGGTTTATCTTGAGTTTTCAGTTGGAAAAAGGAGTGGAGAGGGTGGATAATGAACTCAGCACGAATCCTAGACTCATTACAGAGTTCACCCCCCCGTTGTTGATTTAATGCTAGCATTCTTTCTTTGATATTACCTTTGCTCTGCAGGAGTTCAGTGACCACATTTCTTTCTGGGATAATTGTAATATTATCAGCTAAAGATAATTATCTTTCCCATCAATACCTCCTAGAAAATTCCCAAAGAACAGCCGTGATATGGTTGGATGACTGTGTAATTATTTTCCATGTTCAAAAGTAATTGAGAAGCAGTGGTAATAACAGATTGCTTATTTAGTGTTAGTTGAGAAGTCTTTAAAAATGCAACCTGTTAAATATATGCTAATAATTATATGTGGAGTTTTCTCAAGCTGTTTTTTAAAAAAACAAGATAATTCAAAAACCATCTGTTCCTCTTACCTAAATGAAAGTTGAAAATGCACGTATATCTCATAACCAGCAATTCTACTCCTAGGAACACCTAGCAGGAGTGCGTGCATGTGTTCATGAAAAGTGTATCCCCAAGTATTCAGAGTAGCGCTCTTCATAATAGGTTCAGTTTGGAAGCATTGTAAACGTCCATCCGTAGAAGGGATAGAAGGTGGTATTTTCCATTTAGCAGAGTACTCTAGTGATGGATGAACCACACACCACAGCATAGATGACACTCACCCTGCAATGCTGCACAAATAAAGCTAAACACAGAGGAATCAACAGTATGTGACTCCGTTCATGTAACATTCAAAAACTAGACAAGACTAAAGGATCAGCGTTACTCTTGTGACACAGGGGGTTTGAGGTACACTGAAGGGAGCAGTGTTTGATGTTCACTGGGATGGAGGGTGGATGAGGGGACTTCTTTTCCATGTCCTTACCTGGGCGCTTGGTTACATGGGTGTGTTCACTTTATAAAAATTAATCAACCTGTAAACTTGTGATTGGTACACTTCTGAATGTATGTTCTACTTTAATATCATGTAAAAAAGTTAATCCTGGCAACTTGAAAATCGTAGTTTGTCGAGATTGTTTCTGACGGCAGAGTTTCATAATGTGGATTCTTGAATACTTTCATTTTTGATACTTTCTGTCATTATACCTGCAGGTTATCCATTCCCAATTAAAGCTAATTAAATTAAATTTGAGAATTCTAAGGTACAGTGGTGAACCAAAGGTGAGAGGATGGGAATTATCTGCCCCCGATGTAGGCATTAAGGAGTTTTGTTGTACTGAAGTCTAGATGGCAGAACCATCTAAAAACAGCTGTCATTTTCATTATCACCCTATGCCGATGGTTCTAAAAAACGCCATCAATGAAGTGTTCCTAATAAAAAAAAGTCTTTGTTAGTTTAAGTCTTAAACAATTGGTAAAATTAGTCTTGAGTTTTTATTTCATGTATGTATATATACACACACACCTATATATATTTATGCTTCAAACTAACACACTTGGGTTGCTTATGCATTTTATTACTTGTTCTTTCATAGCACATGCTATTACAGACTCACTCTTATATTCACTTCTAGAGTAAGTTCTGACAGTTTGGAACCATTGGAGCTGCAGTCCACACAGCGCTGCTGCTTCCATGATTTGGAAATGAGCGCAGTAACTATGAAGGCGAAAAAGTAGAACTAGAGTTACTTCAATTCTGTCATTCTCTGTTACCACAGAGGTTTTGTGTTTAAAGTTAAAAACAGTGAAACAGTGCTGATTATTACTCAAATAATTGTGATAATTTTGCTGAATAAAGGAAACAGGCCTTGGAAACCACCCGCTCTTAGTCGTCAGATATGTCGTGTGTGTTGAGGCTACAGCACCAGCCTTACTGAAGTGTGGGAACTTGGAGAGATGGAAACCAAAAAGCTGAAAATTTTCAGCAGTTTTGCTAATATCAATTTACGGCGAATGCCATTCTAAACTTGGGTAACATTTTGAAATTGTCTGTATGGTTGAATTATTTTGCGTGTTTATTTCTGTGCTGCTTTAGATCTTAAGAGTCCTAGTTTGGTTATATTGTAAATCTTTGGCTTGTCGAAAGTAAAGGCCACTGCATTATAGCAAGTGAAATAAGTAGGACAGAAAAAGATAAATACTGTATGATATCAATTATATGTGAAATCTAAAAAATAGGACAAACTAGTGAGTATAACAAAAAAGAAGCAAACTCACAGAACAAACTAGTGGTAGCCAGTTGGGGGGAGAGGCAGTGTAGAGGTGGAGGAATGGAGGTGCAGACTGCTGGCTGTGAGTTAGGCTCAGGGATGCATGTACAACACAGGGCATATAGCCAAGGTTTTGTAACAACTGAATGGAAAGTAACGCTTAAAAATTGTATAGAAAGATAATGCCACTGAAGTGAATAAAGTGAAAAATGGAGCACTGGACAAAAAAAAGAAAGAAAACAGTGTACCTAGGGAGTTGAGGTGCCCTTCTTAAGAAACCTCCCTCCTGCTTAAAGCACTGACGCAAGTTGAGGTTGATAGCTCCTTGCGCTCTCCTGTTGACTCCCCCGCCAACTGCTAATTTCCCCAGCTCCTTCCCACACTCCACCCATTACGCCACAAACACCAGACTGCTTTTGATTATTAATCAGTCCTTCATAACAACTTGATTACATCAGAATAATGAATTTAAATTGCAATATTATTTAACAATGTATTTATGGTCAATTAATTCTCATTTTCAAAGCTGGGAATTTTTAAAAATTAAATGAAAACAAAAGTCAAAGTAGGGGCTTCCCTGGTGGCTCAGTGGTAAAGAATCTGCCTGCCAGTGCAGGCGACACGGGTTTGATCCCTGGTTTGGGAAGACCCCACGTGCTGGAGAGCAGCTGAGCCTCTGTGCCACAACTGTTGAGCCTGTGGTCTAGAGCTTGGGAGCTGCAACTTCTGAAGCCCAAGCACCCTAGAGCCTATGTTCTGAAACAAGAGAAGCCACCACAATGAGAAGCCCACAAACTAAAATTGGGGAGTAGCCTCTGCTTGCTGAGACGAGAGAAAAGCCCATGCAGCAACAAAGGCCAGCACAGCCAAAAATAAGTAAGAAGTGGAAGAAAGATTAAATTTTGAAAAAAAAGTCAAAATAATTTCTAATGTACCTTTCCTGCTCTGCCTGTTACTGCACTGTTGTTGGGAAGCATCTGAAATGTCCATCAATAGAGGATATGTTAAATTATATTGCATCTGTATGATGGAGTGGTATGCAGCCACCAAAAGTGTGGCTGTTCAATTTTCCAAAGGGCTTTTCTTTAAAAAACTGATGCTCTGTATCAGTGTATGTATGTCTATGCGTGTGCTCACTCATGCTCTGGGACTCTGGGGACTGTATAGCCTGCCAGGCTTCTCTGTCCATGGAATTCTCCAGGCAAGAATACTGGACTGGGTTGCCATTTCCTACTTCAGGGGATCTTCCCAACCCAGGGATCAAACCCATGTCTCCTGCATTGCAGGTGGATTCTTCACCACTGATCTACCAGGGAAGCCCTATATCAGTACTATATGAGTTCTAAAAAGTAGTTATTGATTGATCAATTGATTTAAAGCCAGGCTCAGAAGAATGCTATGGTTTGTGCAGAAAAGAGGGAATGTGTATGCTTAAATATGTAAATGCTAAATATCTCTAAGAGGATACTTGAAAAACTGATAACTGGTCACCTAAGGAGAGTGGTAAGCACAGGGTAGAAATAAAATGTACCTCCTTTTTATAGTTTGATTTTTTTTTTAATTTACTTGCCATGTATATATTTTTATCTTTGTTATTGTTGCTGTGTGTGCTTTTTTTTTTTAAGCTAAAACTTGTTCGTCCAAGCTACATCATAATAGTAAGAGCACCAGTCCCACAAAGAACATCACTGGTCATCCCACTACCACAAAACACCTGAGCTGTTTCTCCCAGCTGTGTGTATTCTCAGGGGATGGCAGGACCAGCTCGAAGTTCTGTTAGTTCACAGCAGGGAACACCTGCCTGGGAAGGCTGGATGACAGCCCAGTGTCAGAGCTCCTGGGATACGTTGGTACCTTTCTCCCCTGAAGGCTGGAACCCTGGTAGTCCCAGGGCCCTCTCCAGCTTTGGGAAGCTCAGATACAGTTCTCAGGATGAGACCTCTGGTTTCCCACTGGACCGCTGTTTCATTGAGCCACAAGCTCCATTTCTTACCTTTGCATGTGAAAAAAAGGCACACCTAGGCATTTTTAATTATTTGCACTTTATGCCCCATAAAATTTCAAAAAACAAAATGTGAGGGCACATAAATTTATGGATAACATAAAACTGGACAAGTATCAGTGCAAGTAAAAGCAGAAATCCAGTCACAGGAGTTGGACACTGGTTGTTAGAAGTACCTAGGATAAGTTAATTACTATAGTAGAGCATTTAATGTAGCTTTGAATCTCTTGGCACCTAAGAAAAGGGAATATAAAGCGTATGGTCTGTTTTATTTGAAGCCAGAATATCCCAAGTTTTGCCTGAGGAAATGGACATTTTCCTGATACTCAATTTAAGAAGGAAGTTGAAATGCAGATCTTTATTAAAAATACATGTAGGATGACTCAGGTCTTTATGGTAGTTAGTGCCTGTGAAGGTATTAACAATCAGTGAGTCGAAATGTGCCGGACCTCACAAAATACAGTCTCATTTTATGTCAGACTCACTGCTGTTTCTCTCTGCAGCCCAGGTGCTTCATTTGACCCTGCTTCCTGCTGCATCTCTGCGTTCACTCTCTTCTAGTGTCTCCAAGTTGTGATCAGGGGTGACTTTCTGGGTTGCAGATCTGATCCTAAACTATCACTGCCCCTATCCTGTGTAAGACCCCAGCCCCCTCCCACCCCTGCCTCTCCAGGCCCGTTCTCTCCTTGCTGTCTGTGTTCCAGCTGTTTCTGGCCATTCGCCCTTTTGCACACTCTCTCACATCATGCTCTGCCTGCCCACGCCAGCTCTTCTCTCTGGATCTGAGCTGCATCATCATCTGAAGCTTCCCTGCCCGCAAGGGCTCCCTCCCCACTGTTTGTTCTCATGTCTCTGTCCCCATCCCAGGAGCGCTTATTTCTGTTGCAATGTCCTCCCTCCTAAATTGTCAGCTGCACGACCGCAGGGACTATCTCCTGCTCACTCATTGATCCCCCACTCCACACCCATGCCCAGAGTGCAGGAAAGGGTCAGTGGATGCTCGAGGGAAGGGGGTCTGCCCTCAGTGGTGGAGCCACTGCAGCAGCCTCCCAGCCTCTCCCTGCAGTGGACTTTATACCACGCTGAGACACCTCTTCTTAAAGCACATCTCTGATCACCTCATTGCCTGGTGGTGACACTTTCAAGGGGTCCCCAATTCCTACAGCATACAATTCACACCCCTCATTAAGCCCTCCCCAGCCCAGGACCTTGCTGCATTTCCACACTCCTTCCTCCCCATCTCCTTCGTCCTTGCAGTGTGGCTAAAATTAAGCACTCCAGGCTGCTCCATGTGCAATACTCCCTTAGCCCATCCCTGCATGTTCAAATCTTAACCATCCTGAAAGTAAATACCTTTAATTGAAAATAATGTTTCCACGGTCCGAAAAAGGAGCAAAGTTTGCTCCTTTGGGAAGCAAGTAGTAGAAAAAGTAGAGGTAAGTTGGCCTCTGTATGCTGAGTGCCTTTGACATGGTACTTACTTTCTATCTGCCGCTGCTGCTGCTAAGTCTCTTCAGTCGTATCCGACTCTGTGCGACCCCATAGACAGCAGCCCACCAGGCTCCCCCGTCCCTGGGATTCTCCAGGCAAGAACACTGGAGTGGTTTGCTATTTCCTCCTCCAATGCGTGAAAGTGAAAAGTGAAAGTGAAGTCGCTCAGTTGTGTCCGACTCTTCGAGACCCCATGGACTGCAGCCTACCAGGCTCCTCCATCCATGGGATTTTCCAGGCAAGAGTACTGGAATGGGGTGCTATTGGCTTCTCTGACTTTATCTAAATTAGAGCTATTTTCTGTACATTTCTCTCATGTTGGCTTGTAGTCTTATATCTACCATGAATCTCACATAGCAAATAGTCATAAGAATATGTTAAATGAGTGGGGCCTTGTATTAACTGTTTTACATCTTTCTAAGTCAGTCTTTAATAGGAACTATTTCCCCTCTGGGTACATAATTAGTAATGAAGTTTCTCTTTTTACATATATAACAAATGGCCAGTCAGCTACAGATTCTCCTTTTAAATATATCCACAGATCAGTGAATATGAATCCAGTTCACATACTGCTTTCTGTACATATTTCAGAGACCTCATGAGTCTTTTATTACAAGGATATATAGTATTCTATACTAAATGTAGGACTTCCCTGGTGGTCCAGTGGTTAAGAATCAACCTGCCAATGCAGGAGAAATGGTTCCTTCCTGGCCCATGAAGATTCCACATGCCACGGGGCAGCTAAGCCCACGCATCACACAACAAGAGAACCACACGAAGACCCAGTGCAGACAAAAATGAACCAATAAATAGATTAAATACTGAATGCAAGAAAGTAAAAATGAAATCGATACATGCAGCTTGTCATTATTTCAAGGGAAGACTACCCAAGCGAGCATTCTCTTCAAAACACAATCGATGGGCCATAGAACTTGTTTCTAGCTGAGCATGAACTCACCACCTTTCTGAGCCACCCTGGCCCTCCACTGCCCTCCATCCAGCATGGTGGAAGTCTTCGCCTGATAGTTACTGCTTGTTGCCATGACTCCTGTGATAGAGAGTAACCCTCGCCTCCATTTCATTTCCTACAGGCTGATTTAAACTGCAATATTCAAGACGATGCCGGGGCTTTTTATGGCGTAACCAGTCAGTATGAGAGTTCTGAAAATATGACAGTCACCTGCTCCACCAAAGTTTGCTCCTTTGGGAAGCAAGTAGTAGAAAAAGTAGAGGTAAGTTGGCCTCTGTGTGCTGGAACCTTCATTTGGGGTGGCCTGTCACCTTCCTTTAAATCTAAGCGTCTTCTCCTTCTCTGCCTTCTCCCACTCCCCGCCCTCCATTACTTAAGAAGGCAAAATGATTTGAAAGCAACTGAAAGGAAGAAGGCCAGGAGTAATCCATGCCACCCTCCCTGGCCACCTGAAGTCAGCCCTGCTCTTGCCAGTGGGTCAGTCCAACAGGAGGCCTTGAGGAGGGAGGGGGGCTGAGTGGAATCTGTTAGAGATAGATCCTGCTACCCAGGATTGATCTATCTACCATGCTACCCTCCCACCCCCAAGTTCAAGTGCACTTCCAGGCATCTTGATAATAACCAAGGTGGTCTTCAACTAATTGGCAGCTGCCTTCTAAAACCCAGGTGGCTTCCCTGGTGGCTCAGATGGTAAAGCGTTTGCCTGCAATGCAGGAGACCTGGATGCAATCCCTGGGTCAGGAAGATCCCTTGGAGAAGGCAATGGCAACCCACTCCAGTACTCTTGCCTGGAAAATCCCATGGATGGAGGAGCCTGGTAGGCTACAGTCCGTGGGGTCACAGAGAGTCTGACATGACCGAGCCACTTCACATTCACTTATAAATCCCTGCCACCTTGAGTTTGGTCTTGGCTTTTGCCATTTCCACTCCCTTCATCATAATTGTTTTAAATCTATTTCAGTACATACTGGGACCAAAAACTTATTTATGGCTTTTATAGTTCACACTTCCCTCCCTTTCTAAACATGGATGATCATTTTACTGGGGTGGGTTGCTGTTTGTGAATAATGTTTGCAGGTGATATTTCATTCAGAGTTGTGTTTTCCAGTGTCTTCTACCCACCACCCAATTCATCCATGCTCACAGTGGCTTTTATTCACAGGTGTCTAGGACCTCTCAGGTCCAGGAGCCCACCCTGACTTTTGTACCACAGAAACAAATCCTTTCTCTCATGAGACATGAGAGAAGGGATGTATTGGGTGGAGAGAGGGAACGAGGAGATGTTTTTCAAGACTTTGGGCTGAATAGGAGGATTGGGGATGCTGCAGGCCCTCATAGCTTCCTGAGCACAAGATGGGCATCCTAAGAATGGTGTTAGGAGGGTTATGCTGGTAGTCATGTATGGACATGAGAGTTGGACCATAAAGAAGGCTGAGCACCAAAGAACTGATGCTTTCAAACGGTGGTGCTAGAAAAGACTCTTGAGAGTCCCTTAGACATCAAGGAGATCAAACCAGTCAATCCTAAAGGAAATCAACTCTGAATATTCATTGGAAGGACTGATGCTGAAGTGTAAGCTCCAGTACTTTGGCTACCTGATGTGAAGTGCTGACTCACTGGAAAAGACCATGATACTGGGAAAGACTGAAGACAAAAGAAGAGGGCGACAGAGGATGAGATGGTTAGATAGCATCACGGACTCAATGGACATGACTCTGAACAAACTCTGGGAGATAGTGAAGGACAGAGAAGCCTGACTATGGGGTCGCAAAGAGTTGGGCTCAACTTAGGACTGAACAAGAACAATGCTGGTAGAGGAAGATGTGAGTGAGTTGACTAGATGGTTGCCATAAGCTTAGGTGTTATGAGTGTTATTAAAGAGTGGCAGAGGGGATCTGAGAAGACATTTGGAATGGAACTTAGAAACTGACTGAATATTAAAGATCAAAGAGGAGGAAGAGTTGAAGATAACACATTTTATGCTTTGAAGGACAGTGCAGTCTCCAGCAGAGATAAGTACGTAAGATGTCCAACCGGAAATAGGGATGATTATAGATGCCAGACTAGGATTTTGGAGACAAGTAAAGACTGAAAATATCATTTGGGAATCCTAAGCATTAAAGATAATCAGAGCTATGGGAATGGAGAGCTAGTTGCAGAGAGGAAATAGAAAGAGCACAGAATAAAGAATGAGCAGCAGCCAGCCTTGGGGTAAGTGGAAGGGAGACGCAGACAGAGAAGCCAAGGAGAAAGATGGGAAGCTCCTCACCCTAAGGAGAGGGTAGGTGAGAAGGTGGCTGTGTAATGAGACATGACTGAGAGACCTGGAGGTACATGACCTCTATCTCCCCCGAGAAGGAAGAAGCAAAGGTACCTGTCGGTGGTTGGGAACACGGAAGGTTAGTGTTAGGCTTTGCTACCAAATGGCCAAGTTGTCAGGGCTTACCTGTTGCTGGTTGCCTTTGAATGATGAAATTCCAGGAATTTTCATGGAGAAAGCATATACCTGGGGGGCTGTTCCTGGAATCTGTTCTTTTCCACCCTCTATTTATCTCTACATGTCCCAGTATTGTGTTGATTTGATTACAGTAGCTTTGTAGCATGTTCTGACAAAATGTTGTCCACTGAAGAAGGGAATGGCAAACAACTTCAGTATTCTTGCCTCGGGAATCCCATGAACAGTATGAAAAGGCAAAAAGATATGACACTGAAAGATGAGCCCCGCAGGTCAGTAAGTGTCCAATATACTACTGGGAAAGAGCAGAGATATAGCTCCAGAAAGAATAAAGAGTCTGGGCCAAAGTGGAAATGACGCTCCGTTGTGGATGTGTCTGGTGATGAAAGTAAAGTCAGATACTATAATGAACAGTATTCCATAGGAACCTGGAATGTTAGGTCCATGAATCAAGGTAAATAGGACATGGTTAAGCAGGAAATGGCAAGAGTGAACATCAACATTTTAGGAATCAGTGAACTAAAATGGATGGGAATGGGTGAATTTAATTCAAATGATCATTATACCTACTACTGTGGGCAAGAATCCCTTAGAAGAAATGAAATAGCCCTCATAGTCAACAAGAGTCCAAAATGCAGTACTTGGGTGCAATCTCGAAAATGACAGAATGATCTTGGTTTGTTTCCAAGGCAAACCATTCAGCATCACAGTAATCCCAAACATTAATGCCAAAAAAGCTGAAGTTGATTGGTTCTATGAAGACCTACAAGACCTTCTAGAACTAACACCCAAAAAAGATGTCCTTTTCATAATAGGGGGTTGGAATGCAAAAGCAGGAAGTCAAGAGATACCTGGAGTAACAGACAAGTTGGGCCTTGGAATATAAAATGAAACAGGGTAAAGGCTAATAGTGTATTGCTAAGAGAACACACTGGTCACAGCAAACACCCTCTTCCAATAACACAAGAGATGACTCTATACATGGACGTCACCAGATGCTGAATACCGCAAACAGATTGATTATGTTCTTTGCAACTGAAGATGAAAAAGCTCTGTACGTTCAACAAAAACAAGACCTGGAGCTGACTGTGGTGCAGATCATCAGCTTCTTATTGCAAAATTCAGGCTTAAATTGAAGAAAATAGGGGAAACCACTAGACCATTCAGGTATGACCTACATCAGATCTCTTATGATTATACAGTATGACTAACAGATTCAAGGGATTAGATCTGGTAGACAGAGTGACTGGAGAACCATGGAGGGAAGTTTGTAACAGGAGGAGGTGACCAAAACCATCCTCAAGAGAAAGAAGTGCAGGAAGACAAAGTGGTTATCAGGCCTTACAAATAGCTGAGAAAAGAAGAGAAGCAAAAGTCAAAGGGGAAAGGAAAAGATATACCCAACTGAATGCAAAGTTCCAGAGACTAGCAGGGAGAGATTAAGGAAGCCCTCTTAAATGAACAGTGCAAAGAAATAGAGGAAAACAATATAATGGGAAAGACTAGAGATCTCAAGAAAACTGGAGATACCAAGGGAACATTTCATGTGAAGATGGGCATAATAAAAGACAGAAATGGTATGGACCTAACAGAATCAGAAGAGATTAAGAAGAGGTGGTGAGAATACACAGAAGAACTATACAAAAAAGATCTTAATGACCCAGACAACCATGATGGTATGGTCACTCACCTAGAGCCAGACATCCTGGAATGTGAAGTCAAGTTGGCCTTAGGAAGCATTACTACAAACAAAGCAGTGGAAGTGATGGAATTCCAGCTGAAGTATTTCAAATCCTAAAAGATGATGCTTTTAAATTGTTGCCCTCAATATGCCAACAAATTTGGAAAACTCAGTAGTGGCCACAGGACTGGAAAAGTCGGTTTTCATTCCAGTCCCAAAGAAAGGCAAGGCCAAAGAACGTTCAAATTAATGTACAATGGCACTAATTTCACATGCTATCAAAGTAATTCTCAAAATCCTTTAAGCTCAGCTTTAACAGTATGTAAACCGAGAACTTCCAGAGGCACAAGCTGGATTTAGAAAAGGCAGAGGAACCAGAGATCAAATTGACAGCATTCATTGAATCATAGAAAAAGCAAGGTAATTCTAAAAAAACATTTACCTCTGCTTCATTGACCACGCTAAAGCCTTAGACTGTGTGATCATAACAAACTGTGGAAAATTCTTAAAGAGATGGTGATAGCAGACCACCTTACCTGTCCCTTGAGAAACCTGTATGCAGGACAAGAGGCAACAATTAGAACCAGACATGAAACAAAGGACTGATTCAGAGAGTTGGGAAGGAGTATGTCAAAGCTGTTTATTGTCACCCTGCTTATTTAACTTATATATGGAGTACATCATGAGGAATGCTGGGCAGGATAACTCACAAGCTGGAATCAAGATTGCCAGGAGAAGTAACAACCTCAGATATGCAGAGGTTACCACTCTAATGGCAGAAAGCAAAGAGGTACTAAAGAGCCTCTTGATGAGAGTAAAAGAGGAGAATGAAAAGCTGGCTTAAAATTCAACATTCACAAAACTAAGATCATGCCATCCAGTCCCCATCACTTCATGGCAAATAGAAGGGGAAAAAGTGGAAACAGTGACAGATTTTATTTTCTTGGGCTCCAGAATCACTTGTGGAAGGTAACTGCAGCCATGAAATTAAAAGACACCTGCTTCTTGGAAGGAAAGCTATGAGAAACCTAGAGAGCATGTTAAAAAGCAGAAACATGACTTTGCTAAGAAAAGTCCGTCTAGTCAAAGCTGTGGTTTTTCCAGTGGTCATGTATGGATGTGAGAGTTGGACCACAAGGAAGGCTGAGTGCCAAAGAATTGATGCTTCCAAACTGTAGTGCTGAAGACTCTTGAGAATCCCTTGGATTCCAAGGAAATCAAACCAGTCAGTCCTAAAGGAAATTAATCCTGAATATTCATCAGAAGGACTGATGCTGAAGCTGAAGCTCCAACACTTTGGCTACCTGTTGCAAAGACTCAATTCATTTTAAAAGACCCTGATACCAGGGAAGATGGAGGGCAGGAAGAGAAGGGAGCAACAAAGGATGAGATGGTTGGATGGTATCACCAACTCAGTGGACATGAGTTTGAGCAAATTCCAGGAGATAGTGAAGGACAGGGAAGCCTGGCGTGCTGCAGTCCATGGGGTCGCAAATAGTCGGACATGACTTAGTGACTAAACAACAGAAGCATTTTCTGATATCTACTAGGGCGAATCAGTCTCCCTACGCTTTCTTTTCACATATTTTCTAGGCAGGTTACCAGCATTTATTCTTCCAAAGTTATGAGATCATTTTAAAAATGTAAAGAAAAACAGAAGTCTTATTTGAGCAACCTAATTGTAATTGCTGGCTTCCCTGGTGGCCCAGACTGTAAAGAATCTGCCTGCAATGCAGGAGACCCTGGTTCGATCCCTGGGTCTGAAAGATCCCCTGGAGAAGGGAATAGCAACCCACTCCAGTACTCTTGCCTGGAGAGTCCCATGGACAGAGGAGCCTGGAGGGCTACAGTCCACAGGGTCGCAAAGAGTCAGGCATGACTCACACAACAATAACAACAGCAACAATTGTAATTGCATTAGATTTAGATATTATTTAGGGGCAGTTTGATATTAAATCTTTCTAATCAAGAATCTATTTGCATTTTCATCTCATTTTATCTATTTTAGTAAGATTTTACGCTTTTCATATATAGATTCGTCTCTTTCTTGTTAAATATATCTCTAAATATTATATAAATTTGTTAATACAATTTTCAACTTCTAGATTTTAATTACTAGAAGAAACCTCCTACTTTTTGCGTATCTATATTCTATTTGGCCATCTTGCCATATTCATTTATTTCTAGTGGTTTTTTCCCTCCAGATTCTTGGGTTTCCTATGATATATTATCTTAGCAGCAAAAAAGGAAGACTTTATTTTATCTCTTCTTTTCCAATGTTCTTGCCACTTTTATTATTATTACTGTTATTATTTTCTCACCTTCTTTTCATTTGCTAAAACTTCCAACACAGTTGTAAAAAGAAATAAAAGAAATAGTGATGGTGAGTATCCTTATATGGTTACTGATGTCGTAGAAACCATTTTGATGTTTTAACATTGGATTTATTATTGGTTTTTATAAATGGTCTTTATTTTATGTTAAATTCTTTCTCTTCCTATTTAATTTGTTCTATTAGTACTAGCTGCAATATTTTAGCAAATGCCTTTTCACCAACTCTTACTCTGTTTTTCCTCCAGTTTTTTGACATCACAAGTTAACATACATCCCGTGTATGAACCACCACAGCATTCCCAAAGAAAGCTCTACTTTGGTTCCCTTAATGCACTGTTTGCTGTTTTACATCACATGTTTGCATTGCATAAGTGATAGTAGCCTGTACTTTTCTTTTTTTATAAGCTCTTCATCATATGTCAGTATTGAACATACATCAGTTTTACAAAAATAGTTGGAATACCGACCTTTTTCTGTGGTATAGAATAGTTTGAATAACACTGAAAATGTCACAAGATGAAAATTCTTTAAAGGTTACATAAAATTTAGCTGTAAAACCATTCGTTCTTTGGACTGTTTTCAGTGGTTGATTTCTACATAGTTTTTAGTTATTTCTACAGTAATTGACCTTTATTTCCTTTGCATTCATTTGAGCTTTTATCTTTATTAATTTTTAGTTCCTGATTTTCCCAGATTTTGGTTTATTTTGTAGGGTTTATTTTTTAAGATGTGTACTGAGTTCTGTAACTTTTCATCTTTAATAACGAAGACATGAAGCTGCTTTCCTCCAAGTACAGCTTCATTGAGTCCCCAAAATTTGATGTAAATATTTTCTTTTTCATTACTCTTTAGATAGCTTGTAATTTCTTTTTAAATTCCTCTTTGATCCAAAGTATCTAAGAGTGTCTTTCTTCTCTCTGAGTGTTTCAGTGGGATCTTCAGATATGTATTTAAGTGTTTTGTCAGTCACCCAGTCATGTCTGACTCTTTGCAACCGCATGGACTATAGCCCGCCAGGCTTCTCTGTCCATGGAATTTTCCAGGCAAGAATACTGAAGTGGGTTGCCATTTCCTTCTCATATATATATGTATAAAACATCTTTAAAAATTAAAGACATAACGCAGCCAGGGGCTTTTGATCAGTGTGAAGCAGTTTTTCCTAAAGTAGAGAAATTAGCTGCATTGGTTTTTGGCCTGTGAGGCCTTATCACAGTAAAGAAAGATTTTCTGTGGGCTCTTTGAAGAATTGTGACTAGCTCTCACAAATTTCTAGGTAGGGAATCACTCAGCAGGCAATTACATTTTTTTTCCCGACCTTTGCTGAAAAAACATCTATACAACTTTTCATTAAAGTATTTTTACAATTAAAAAAAAAATTCCAGAAAAATAATGGATCCTGAGTATGGTGTTAAAATTGGAGTTAGGGTTTTCTTTAAGTAAAGTACACAAGTAGTGCAACATATAACAGCTGATTCATGTTGAAAAAGTGAAATGCTTTTATAGACAATCATCTTTTTCATGTATGTTCAAGTCAAAAGTATAAACCCTTTTTCCCTCACAGACGGAATACGCAAGGTTTGAGAATGGCCGATTTGTCTACCGAATAAACCGCTCCCCAATGTGTGAATATATGATCAACTTCATCCACAAGCTCAAACACTTACCAGAGAAATATATGATGAACAGTGTTTTGGAAAACTTCACAATTTTATTGGTAACTGTTTTGTCTCTTTCCTGTTTTGTCAGACTCAGCCATGAAGCTGCCAGGGAAGAGGGGCCTGGGTGGGTCTGGGTCCCAGGTGGTCAGTCAGCAGCTGAATTCATGCATCCATAAGGCAAACTTGGTTTGGCTCAGGTTTGTGAAAGAGAAGGGCTCTCATCTGGCTGGGCTTTCTATGCTTGGCAGAACTGGAATTTGGGGAAGGCAGGTAGGGGTAATGAAACTAGATTCTCAATTCTGGTTGCAGATTAGAGAAACCTGAAGAATGTCTTAAAAATCCTGATAGCAGGACTACACCCTAGATCAGTAAACTTAGGAGCTCTGAGGATAGGACACAGGCACATATTTTTCTAAAGTTCCCCAGGTTATCCCAGCAGCAGCTAAACTGAAGTCTCAGCTGCCGCATAGTATACAAACCATAAATGAGGCAAAAGCTGAGTCAGCAGGTTTGTACTTAAGGCATACCTACACTCATTTCAGGAAGGGTTTACAAGGCCTTATTATAAGTAGCATATATTAATATAGCAAAATGTAAACTCTCTTACCAGGAGAAATATTAACTAGAATATAATGGCATAACCAGGAGCAGGAGAGGGGGAGAATATTTATGGGCTGAAAAGTATGGTCAAAACTTAACAGGCAGCTAAAGAGCAAGGAAAAACCAGTAGTGCTCAAGGTCCATGGTGGGAAAATTGTCCAGTTCCCTTGGGCAATGCTCTGTGTGTGTGTTTTTTTCTTCCCCAAATATTTAACTTTAAAACAATTTCTCGTGGAGACTTCATTTGGTGACTTAGGAAGGTTAATAAGTACAATGTTCTTCTCAAAATACACCCATAAAATATGTAGTAATGGATTTCATAAGGCTCGTTTTTCAAAAAATAACATTCCTTGGTTAAACCAAAGGCAAAATGCCAAAACAAAATTCAGTGGAAGCAATTTTGCTAAAAGGGGCAGCAGGACAGTATTGTAGTAAAATATTCAGCCCTCTGAAGGCCTGCTTTGTTATTCTTTGTTACCAGACTTTAGAATTAGAATACTTGAAGAGCAGGAATTTTGAACCTGGACTTTGGATCCAGTGGGACATTGTTTTCAGTCAGCGTGTATGTTAGTCACTCAGTTGTGTCCAGCTCTTTATGATTCCATCGACCACAGCCTGCCAGGCTCCTCTGTCCATGAAATTCTCCAGGCCAGAACACTGAAGTGGGTAGCCATTCCCTTCTCCAGGGCATTTTCCCGATCCAGGGATCAAACCCAGGTCTCATGCATTGCACACAGATTCTTTCCCATTTGAGCCACCAGAGAAGCCCTGTAATGTACTGGTAAAAAAGAAAGAAAATAATAGGCTGTCCCCTAGTTTCTCCCAAAACCCTGATTTATGGTTTTTGCCCATTTTTTATGATGTAAATATACCTTCCCTGGGCACTTTGAAGCTACAGTGGTCATCTAGCTCGTGAAATTCCTCAATATATAACAATTACATTCAAAGCTAGTAGGAACCAGTTCCTGTATACCACTGTAAAAATAAATACATAAATAAAAATTAAGAAAGTTAAAACCTTCTGCGTATTGGATTCATCCAGGACACTTTTAAAAATTCAGGGGACTTCCCTGGTGATCCATTGTCTAAGGCTCCAGGCTCCCAATGCAGGGGGCCGAGGTTCAGTCCCTGGTCAGGGAACTAGATCCCACATGCTGCAGCTAAGACCCCAGTGCAACCAAATAAGTAAATGTTCTTTAAAAAATTCTGAAGGATGGAACCGAGCAACATGGTTTTTGTTTATTTTTACTGCTCCCCAGGTAGTTCTGGCGTGCAGCCAGGCTGAGACGCATTGCTCTAAGGGATTGGTGAGTGAGCCACAGGGGGCCTCAGTTCACAGACACGTGATTATGGGCAGACATAGGCAGACAGATGGTTTTGTATATTGTTTTCATTTATTCCAAGGAGAGAATCTCAGTGGATTCTCCTGTGTCCATGTCCCTCTGAAACGTGGAAGCTAGTCATCTGGGAGAAAGTTTAAAAAATATATCCTTCACTAACTCTTCATTATTATCCTTTGCTTTAATGATCTTTGGTGAAAATTGAGCAGTTCAAGGTTTAGGATGCTGGCAGGTACTTGGCTGTAGATGCTTTTTGTTGCTACTTAAGGACATACGAATCACCTTAGTGCTCAGATGAGCAGAAGGTGAGTGTGGCATCCTTATGTGGAGGTTAAATAACCTCAGAAGTTAAGCAAAACTCTCTGAATGGATGGCTACCCTCCCTCTCCTGGAAGGAGTCTTAGCTGTTTCTTACAAATCAGTGAAACTATTTCAGCACATTAAGGAATACGTCCTCAGTCCCTAAAACCCGACCTCAAATACAACCAAAGAATATATGACCTGGGACAGTTGTGAGTATCTATTACCCATGGAACCCATTAACTATTATATTGGTAATGCCTCTTTGAAAACACGGCTTCCATTCAAATAACTTACCAGGTAAAATTAATTTTAAAACATATCAACTACATAAATCCCTTTGTTATAAAGAATTAGTAGCTCTTAATAAATATGTGCTAGGAATGATATTTTTCTGTAGAAAAATGACATTAAGCCAACACTCCTGGGTAATGAAGTCATCTCACTGATAACCAGCAGAGATGGTGCTTTTCAGTGATTCCTTGGAGAGGATGGGGTTACGGACAGGGCCAGGGTGACAGCTGCTGGACATAGTTGACGTGTTTTACTCGATCATTGAATACAGAACCTGTATGTCACCAGGACCAGTTCCAGGCACTTACTGGCCTGTAGGGTAGTCTCTGGTTTCATCAGGATGACTCTGGAATTGAGGTGATCCTGTAGGTTCAGGGCCCTAATAATGGCAGTCAGGCCAAGGAAGACATTAACTGAATTGTGGGCCAAGGATTCCAGTCATCTTTCAAGGTCGTACTTTGACATACAGCTTGCTAGAAACATTTTTTTCTTTCCTCCTTCATCTCAAGCAAGAAGCATAAATAGGATATAGGATATATTCTTTCATAGAAAGTTTTTAAGAAGGTCAGCTAGATCACAGAGGTTCCAGGCACAATGCTGAATCTTCTGTAGGTTATGAAATTCTCACTGCGGAACTGTGAGGTCATTTGTATTCCCATTTTATGGATAGAGGAATGTTAAGCCTCCCTGAGGTCAAAGAGCCAGTGATAGACATAAATTAAGATTTGAATTGATAGAAAAGATACTTTCCAGGGTATGTCGTGGTCATGGAATGAGAAGACTTGGGTTTAGGACCCAGTTCTACCTATGACCTTGGTTAAGTGACTTAAAATCTCCAGACCTCATTTTTCCTCCATTTACAAAGTGCTCAAGTCTGCCCTCTCCACTTCATTGGTTACTGAGAGTGTTTTCATTTGTTCAGCTAAACTGCGGTGAGGTTTGCTAGCTGCTGCAATGCAGCGCAAATAAAACACAGGAAACGTGAGCCTGATGAGGGAACGAGGCAGATAAATAGATGATGACCTTGCAAGGCCATCAGGGCTGTGGTACACTTGTGAAAAAGAGTAATTGAACTGCCTGAGCAGGCACCTGTAGTTTGAGTGGGGTAGGGAATCCTCAGGGATGTTAAAAGATGATGTTTAAGTTGCCTTGATGGCTAAGCAGATGCGTTTTTCAGCTTTACCAAGAAAAGGGTCATTCGACGGGTGCATACTGACGTGTCAGGCGCAGAGCTGCGGCATACTGGACAGTCGGGGCAGGCACCGTGGGGTCTGGTGAGAGAGGTGGGCGTTTGTCAAGCACAGGGAGTCACCAGATGCATGACTCAGCTGTGGCAGATGGTTGATAAAGGTCGGTGCATGGTGCCAAGAGGTGTGTAATGAGAGGTCAGGGAGGGCTTCTCTGAGCAACAAACAACGGAAAGGTGTCTGCCAGGTGGCTAAATAGGCAGAGAGGGGAGAGAATACTGCGTGTAGGAGGAAATGCAGCACTGGGAGGACTGGAAACAGCAGTGTGCCTGGCATAGGGAGAAAGAGGAGGGCTGCAAGCAGGGTGCTGGGCAGGTAGGACCAGCCGGACTGGGCCCTGTCTCTCTCATGCTCATCCTTGTAGGATGAGAACAGGCTTTCTCTTCATCCTGAATTTCAAAAGAGTCCATTCAGGTTTTAAGCAGGAGGGTGGTGGTGTCAGATTTCTCTCTCTTTCAAGGTCACAGTGGCTGCTGTGTGCAGATGGAACTGGTGCCCAGCAAGGGTGACTCCTGGTAGGGGAGTCCAGATCAGGTTTGCTGGTACCTTGGGTTGTGGCAGTGGGGAAGAAAAGATAGATTAAGAACTCTTGAGGAGGTAAAAGCAGCAGAATATGACATTTGTTTGGATGTGGGGATGAGGGAGAGAGATTTCAGTCATGAAAGACTTGCACACTTGGAGTATTTGATCTGTAAGGGAAGTGGCAGGGAGTGAGACTAGAAAAGCAGGTGGATGTTAGTATTGGAAAAACTTTATTACCCAGAAAAAATAGATGATTCATCATTGTATGCATTCATTTATTTAGAGCAGCATGGCATAACAGGTAAGAAAAAGGTCTTCAGAGTCAGAAGATGTGGGTTTTTTGTTGACATTGAAAGTGAAAGTGAAGGTCACTCAGTTGTGTCTCACCCTTGCTATCCCATGGACTATACAGTCCGTGGAATTCTCCAGGCCAGAATACTGGAGTGGGTAGCCTTTCCCTTCTCCAGGGGATCTTCCCAACCCAGAGATCAAACTCAGGTCTCATATTGCAGGCGGATTCTTTACCAGCTGAGCTACAGGGGAAGCTCAAGAATACTGGAGTGGGTAGCCTATCCCTTCTCCAGCGGATCTTCCCGACCCAGGAATCGAACTGGAGTCTTCTGTATTGCAGGAAGATTCTTTACCAGCTGAGCTAGGAGGGAAGCACCTCGTTGACATTAGTACAACCTTAAACAAATTAACCCCAAGCATCCTCCATTGTCAAACGGGAATGAAATGATACCTGCTGCTGGAGTTGGAATATTACATGAGATTCTTCCTGCAGAGTGTTCAATACCGAGGAGATGCATAGCTAACAGTCAACAGATGGTGGCTGTTATTCTGTGAATTTCCATCCATTCAGCAAATACAGTAGACCCTTGAACTGCATAGGTTTGAACTGCATGACTGTTCTTTTACTCAGCACTTGCTTCACTGAGTCCAGGCACTACATGTTAAAGCAGTGGTGAGTTAAGTCACTCACAGAGCTATGTCTCCCATTGACTATTGTGCAACAAAATTTAGTAAAGTTCAGGGATAAGATAGGAAACAGTTCCCAGGATAAATGACTGTCCTATGGGACAGAATTATAAAAAATTCTCTTTGTTGTTAAAAAAAAAGTCACAGCCTTCCCCGCTCAAAAAAAACTCACACTAATTCTTGTGGTGTCTTCTTAGGCTCAGATTATGAATGAGACCCCATCTTTAAGGTCTTTCTTACGTATGGTAACTAAACTTAGATAGGATTTAAGTTGGACCCTTAGTATCCTGAGTTTGTGCAGGAGGGGGCAGAGTGAGGCTGAATAGATCTCTAATTAACCGACTTTTTGAACTTTAGACTCTGTATCCGTCTCCGAGTAAACCATTTCATCATGGTACAGGTGGAATATTTTTATTCATGTGGTGTTTGATACAGATATATATGTGTGTGTGTGTATATATAAAACTTGTAAAAATTTTATTGAAGTGTAGGGGATTTATAATGTGTTAATTTCTGCTATACAGCAAAGTGATTCAGTTATACATACATACATATATACATGTACTTTCTTTTTCACAATCTTTTCCATTTACACTTTTTTTTTTTAACAGGTGGTAACAAACAGGGATACACAAGAAACTCTCCTGTGCATGGCCTGTGTATTTGAAGTTTCAAATAGTGAACATGGAGCACAGCATCATATTTACAGGCTTGTAAAGGACTAAGCGTGGTTATTTATATATATAGATATCTGTATATACACACACACGTATGTGCACACACACACACACTCTCTCCATGATCGAACGACTGACTGTAAACCTCACCATGCAGGGGTGCTGCCCTGGCCCTGAGGTCACCCCGATTTTTCTAAATCCTGTTTGAAGTCATTTTTTCATGTGTTCATACTCATTGTAGCTGTGAAGTTCTGGTACAGTTGTAAAAAGAGAAATTGAGTTGTTTCTGTGTGTTATTCAGATCCACAGCCCACGATTCCTCAGAAAGGTGAACCTTAAGAACCCAAGTCTCTGTCTGCAGAGACCTGTTTCTCATTGTGGTAGGAAAAAAAATTGAGACAGAGCATTTGCCATTGGACATTTACAGCGTTTATACAAATGTATTTAGTGTGTTTTTTTTTCCAACATAAAATTCTTGTTTTAAGATACAAGTAAAATTAATCTTTAAATATAAATGTAAATTAGTACACAAAACTAAGAATCTTTAGACTTATCTTTGTAACTAATTAGGGTGGAAGTTATGAAAGAATGTAATTCACTAAATTATTTTTTAAATGAAACTCTTCTTTCCTTTTGAAACCAAATGTTAAAATATAGCCTTAAGAAATACTTGGTAGAAATATCCTAATGAGACAAATTTGTACTTTTTTCCTCAAGGTTAAAACTAATCTCCTAATCCATTAAACTCTTGAAACAGGTATTACAGAGGAAGAAAACTTCACCCCTTATCCTTAACATATATAGTATATTTAAAAAATATAAAATTGTATTGTACTAATGTGATGATTATTTAATGAAAAAAAAAGATGGCTCTTTTTGCAATAAGTAGATAAATACTGAAAATCTAAGCTTACAATGTTTATAGTCTTGTGTGTGCAGTTATATTTTATATGGACAACCAAATTTTTTTATTAAGATGAGTAAATATTTGAACCACTGAAATTTAATAACAAAAATTCAAAATTGGCATGAATACTGCACTGTGAGCTGCAAATTATGGAAAACCCTGTGGCTGGGAGAAATTTCATCAAACCAAACTTGCAAAGGCTCATCAGTTTTAGGATTTCTGCTCCCCAGAACATCACAAGCATACTCACCAGCCTGTGGATAAGTTATTTCTCGTGATCCAATATGCATATTAACCTGTTGTAACTATGTGTGTGTGTGTGTGTGTTTGTGTGTACATACACACATATACATATATAGTTATTCAACACTTATTTATTGAACATCTGTTCAGTGTCACTCAGTTTGCTAGGTGCTGATATATGTATTTCTCAATCTGTGTCCGTAGATCTTGGTGTATTCTCTAAGGACACCCATTTTCTTGACATCTCTCAATAAGTCACAATACTTAGTTGACTGAGGCTGAAGAGGCTCGGCTATCTATCTCTGCCCTTTCCAAACAGGTTCATTTGGGAGGTTTCCTTCCCGAGAGAGATTCAACTTTCCAACCCATGTATTCCAAAGCATTGTCCAGGCAGAGATGGTTTGGTGTGGTCACATGTCTTGTTACTTCCATACATTGGGAAGGGGACAGGGCATACTCCCCACTTTCCTGGAGGAAATTGACTTGTTGATAATCGTCAGGAATGTTAACACTACAGAATATGAAATGTCTTGCAAGTTTTAAAGCATGTCAAGACTTTTACATCAAGCCAGAAAAATAAAAAAAGACTTTATACTGTCACATTCAAGTAACCTACACACCCTCTTCCCTTTCCCCTCAACCAACTGTGACCCTGCTTATGTATTGGCTAGTATCTGAGGTCAGGAGCATGAGGGTGTGGCTGGCTTGTGGAAACAGAATGCTGAACCAAGCCTGACCGCACCCAAACCCATGACCCTGGTCCCTGGGAAGACCAGAGGAAAAAGTGCAGAACTTTCCCCTTTTGGAATGCACATCCCTTACGTAAGCCAGCAGGATGGTGTGCATCTTCCCTCCATAAACAGACTACAGTTTGTTCCCTGATTCTGAGGGGACCTTTGAAGAGTTGACCCAGCGGCCCACCCTTCCATCTGGTCTTCGGCCCAAGTATTAAGCTTCTCCCTTGGTCATCATACTTATGACTTCTCTTGGTCACCCCTCTTCCAGGTGCTTCTTTTGCTCCCATCTCCTGCATCTTACTGAAAATTATCCCCAGTCTTCTCAGGACCTAGGGGTGCAAGTGATCTTATGTGGCTAAAAGCCAGGCCATCCCAGAACTTCAGGGGGAGAGGTATTTGGTTCACGTTCTCTCCCAGGAATGGAAGTCTTCCATGCTGCCAGGAGGGCTCTTAGGATTTACTTTTTTCAAAGCACAAATAGACTGAGACCCTGAAACACCAGCTAGTGACTAGTTCTGTTAACTAAAGAGTAGGTCATACCCTGGCCTCACAGAGTCAGGCTGGGCCCTCTGATACTTGTCCTCTTCCTCCAAATGCCTTTGTAGTTGAGTTTGGGGTCTCCACGGATGACCTTGAGGGTTACTTTTTGCTCTAAAAACAAGTTTGCTTCTTGTCTTGTTCTAAAGGTTTCTCCAGGGCAGGTAGTTTTCCTGTCTTAACCACTGGTCCATTTCTCTGTCTCTTCTAAATTAGACCCTGGAATTAGATTTGTGTGACAGCATCTAATCCAAGTCTGATTTTTGGTCTTTGACCGTTCATGGCAGAGTCCTATTCATTCGTCAAGCTTTCTGAACCATAAAGAAGCCTTTCCAAAACTCTGTCCTCACGGCTGTCTGCTGGGTGCTCCATCTCCTGGTTGACCCTCCACTACCAGGATTGATTCAGGGACATCTTGTGCTTTCACTGGAGAGTTTGGAGGCCACTTTCCACAGCCTGAGTGGGGAGAAACTAAAGAACTGATCTTTGGTCTCTTGGCATTCATTTCCCATCTTAGCAAGAGACCTAAGTAAAGTCGAGGTTTTTTCAAAACATATCCTAGAATCCCAGAATGTCTAAGCTACCCTAGACCAGGGTTTCTCAACCCTTTCTAGACCCTGTTGACATTTGGACCAGATACTTCTTTGTGGTGCAGGGCTGTCCTGTGCCTTGTAGGAGGTTTCGCAGCATCCCTGGCCTCTGCCCACTAGACACACTCTTTCCCCACTTGTCACAATCCCAAGTGTCTCCAGACAGTGCCAAATGTCCCATGGGCCACAGAATTGCCCCTGCTTGAAAAGCACTGCCCTACATCCAAAGGTCACAAATGCCATATTTGACATCTTCTTTTTCCTTCCATTTTATCCTGAGAAAGCTTCTCTCCTGGGAGCCTTGTTTCAGGCCATCAAGAGACAGGTAGGAATATTACTCAAATGACATTTTGTCCATGTTTCTTCCTGTTTCAGAGCTTCTACTTCACAACAGAGTCTCTCAGCTACAAGTATTCTTTCCTTCCTCACTGAGGAAATTGGGGACAACTGGTTACCAACATCCCTATGATCAACTCATACTGCTTAAAGAGCATTTCTAATTTGCTCTTGATTCCTTATTTCATCTGGTTAGAAAATGCCACCTATTTTCATTATTTCTCATAAGGTTATTGTTCTCATAATCAGACCTTTGGTCATTTTAGTGAATTTCTTCTGGCCTTCTACTTTTAGCGTTAGACTCAATGTTTTTTGTAGAATTTATAGAGACTTCTGGAACACTTCATCTTTAAGGATGGAGGAGAGAAGGATTCATTTTGTAAGAGGACTACTAGAGTTTTTCTTTACTAAGCTATGGGAGAGCACAGTCTACAGGCATACCTCGGAGGTAGCACAGGCTTGGTTCCAGAGAACCACGAAAAAGCAAATATCACAGTGAAACAAGTCACACCGTGCATGTGAAAGTTACGTTTACACTATATTGTAGTCTATTAAATGTGCAATAGTATTATGGCTAAAAAAAAATCAATGCACATACTTTAATTAACATATTGCTGGAAAATGCCAAAACAATTACAATAGTAACTTAAAGATCACAGATCACTACATTAAAAATATGAAAATAAGGAAAAAGATGGAATATTGTGAAAATTATCAAAACAGAACACAGAGACACAAAGTGAGCAAATGCTGTTGGAAAAATGATGCCAGTAGACTCATTTGATACAAACCCTCAATTTGTAAAAACTGCAATATTTGTGAAACGTGAGAAAACGAGGTATGCCTGTGACCTCCTCCAGTTTGTAGATGAGAGAGTTGAGACCCGGAGGAGACATGACTTGCCCAAAGTCACGTGCTGGTCAGTGACAGCTGACTAGGAAGGCTTTAGTTGCCACTAGATCCTTGGCCTTTTGGTGGGGGTTGTTCCTCTTTGGTGCTCAGTGAGGAAGAGAGGGAGAGGAAGACCCTTCTTCTGCCAGAGCAAGAGCATCCCCCGGGGTTGATGCTGCTTCTTCCTTGAGGGTCCTGTTGGGGAGGCACCCACCAGCAGACAGGAAAGCTGATGAGCCTTTTCCTTACCCCGAGGACAGTTCACCTGCCACAGGCTCTGAATCAAATTTCTCTTCACAAAACATCCCAGCAGCAAAGTCCCACTCTCAGACCAGCCAAAAAAAAAAAAAAAAAAACCAGCCCCCATGCCCAGAACTTGATGTTACAGACCCAAGTCTTCTCTTTAGGTCTCAACACTCTAGCGGCTTTTGCAGTTTGTTTTTGTACAAACATAAATTATTTAAATCACACAAGATGACAGTCAACTTTTCAAACCAGGTACCGATCACTTGTATGATTTTTGTCTATGCTCTGGTACACTACGCCTGTGCTAACGAAGGCTAGAACCCATTTTGTGTGTTGGTGTTCACACCTGTGACATTAAGAGGATACATCTGCATTGCTTCTTTCCTTCTGTTGATGTTTCTGTGGCGAAACCCTGCACATGTCATTTCTGAAAAGCCTTAAATCTTCGCGATGTTGCATGTAGGGTTTGCAGTGCAGAAGGCTGCCTCGGAACTGTGAGCCCTTTTGTAAGCTGGAAGCATTTCTCTTACTATTGTTACTTTTGTAGGAAGTTTTCAATTCAGAGCTGCCAAAGCGTTCAGTAAGCAGTGCCTTAGTGATACTTAGTCGTGCCGCCAGCCTTTTCTCACACCAGTTCTCTATGTCCCTTTACTAATCGGCTCAGTATTTAAAACAGAACAAGCAAGCATTGTTTTCCATTTTGTTTTTCGTAAGCCCATTTTTCTCCATATCTATAGAAAACTGACTTCTTGGTCTGAAATCCGAAATGAACCGAAGTCAGTTCATTGACCACACCGTCCAATGTCTATACCAAAATGGAAGGTCTTGCAACTTCATAGTTTACTATGAAAAGCAAATTGTACACTTTAAATGTTGCCTTTTAAATCCACGACCAAAAACTTAGCTATTTGTGAACCTTCTGCACTCTAGCATGAAAGTGCCTTTGGTTTGAGATTCCAGCTTAGAAAAGTGCTGCCATAATCATGATAATTTGTAGAGAGACCAAAAATATTCTGAGATCACCGTAATGCCTTTGGTTTACCGGGATGAATAACCAACGACAGGCCTCTGTTCACAAGAGCACGACACGGACCCCGCCTGCTGTGCATCATACGCCGTAGGGGACCCCCCCCACCACTCCCAGCCCTGGAGCCCACGGCAGCAGGAGGATCCCCAGAAACTGGTATGTTTGTGTGCCATGACCCAGTACGCCATCTCTGCCCATCACCCAGCCCTGCGTCCGCCCGAGGGGACTTGCACACAACCCGCAGGCTGTCAGCCAGTGGACAGATGTGACCTTCTCCGTACGCTTGTGCTCAGTCTGTAGAGCCTGCCTTTCCACTCAGATGCCAGCGCGCACTTCTCCGGTTTACGCAGTGATACCGTTTTGAAAGTTGGAAGCCTCAAACTGAGATGACAGTGCAGAACAAAAAATGGTTTAGGGTCATCACAATTGACGTGTTCTTCTTAGGGCGAAAATGTTGACTCTGAGTGTTGTCTGAATGTGCTATGAGAAACTCCCAAAGAGTACCACTCACAATTCGGAATTTTCAAAGAATGTTCCAGCCCTCTAAAGGGCAACTCTTTTAGAGTCCCTGTTGGCTTTTATCAAAACTTTGTGTAAATTGGGAAAACTGATAGAGGGGAGGAAGAGGAGTGAAAAGGACGAGAAGGCAAAAACACCAGCCAAATAAAAGCCAGGACAAAAAAAAAAGATTGTTCTTTACCAATATAGACTTTACAATGACATTAGAATCGTTGAAAGTTAGCCTCTGAATGTGTATAATCCATCTGTTTCTACCTGGTGTCTTTAAGAATACCCTCTTTGGGCTCTCTGAAACTTCAGGAGTGATTTCTATCCACACCAAGTTGTGAGTGCTCATAGAAGTTTATACAATGAAAAAAAAAAAAGTCAAATGAAAAGGAAAATTGCTCAACACAAGTTATAGTTAGCTGCTTGAATTCAGCCCCTCCCTGTCATGTCAAGACTACACCACAACTTGGAAGAAATTAATCAAATATTTGTTTTCCTGTTTCCCTCTTCAACTGTTCCTGTGCTTTCTTTGGCAATAGTTTTCTCTCATTAACTCATTGCTTATATTGTTAAGAATGAAGGTTTGTGTTTAAAATGTATTGCATTGCAAAGGATAGTTTCACTGAAGTCATGCACCATTAAATAAGATGAAATATTTGTATTTATTGTCCTACTTCCTAAGCTGTTAACTTGTTTTATTCTCTGTGAATTTGCATTGAGTCTGTCATATGCCCCACTCCATCATTTTAATATTTGAAATGGCATTCATTTTCCCTCTCTGTTCATCATTAAGTGGGGTCAGATTCCAAAAGATTCCACCTCTCTCAAGCTGGCTCTCTTTGGTCTGACTTCCATTGTGAAAATTTCTCATTCCCCTTTTTCTTAAGAGAGGCTGACAGAATCTAGGTATAAATCAATTGGAAACCAGTCTCTGGTTTTCTCTCTCCCTCCCTCCCTTTCTTTCTTCTTTCTCTTTTCCTTTTTGCCTCAGTCCTTTTCTGTGATTAGTTTCACTGTGTAAATTAGATATGAACTGCACTTCTTAAAAAAAAATCTCCCTGTTACCTCCTTGAAAGAGTCCCTTCCGTAAGCCTTTCTCAGTAGGCTCATGACTGCAGATAAGGAAGAAAAAAACAAGTAAAAACAAAAACTACGTGCCTAAAAATGACAAAAAAAAAAGTTTTGTAACATTTAAAAAAGAAACCTGAATAGCCTTTAATTCTTATGAATATGCTTACATTTTATGTAAATTGGTTTTTGCCACGTGTGTTTGTTCACATTCTCAGTGACTTAATGGGATTCTCACAGTCTGTGTCTTCGTGTCACGTGTATAAAATGGGCTTGTGATGTAAGCATTTCATCTGCTCAGTGGTTCCTTCAATATTGTACTGCTGTTGGGAGCGGGCTGAGGAGTCTGCCTTTGGGCAGTAAGCTTCCTCTTGGAGAGATTGGAGAGATGGGGGGTGGGGGGTGCAAATTCTCACATATGTTTTCTTAACCTATTTGCAGAAGCTTTCAAAAGGCATTTGGTTAAACCTCTTGGCAGTACAGTATTCTTGTATTTGTTAATGTCTGTGTTTAGGTACTGGTACCTTTTTGTTTAAAAATGTTCTAAGTGTTGGCTTTAAAGTGAATTTATCTTTAGTATGATAGTTATATGAAAATTATAGGGTTTGTGTGCAGAGAATTTTTTTATAAAGTGCTTTGTAAAAAAAAAAAAATGTATTCTAGCTTTTGCGGTACATATGTGTGATAACTGTAATATCCATGACAGTTAAGTGCAATTATTTCATCACTCTAAAAATGCTATTTTTGTGTCAGTTCCTGCAGGTGTTTTCATGTCTTTGCAAAGTGACACATTTTGATGCCTTCTTGATAAAGTGGTAGACATTTTGTAGCTTTATAGAAACTTTGTATTCATACGGTATCAATGAAAAATAAAGAAAATGAAAGTGTGGGTCACCTTTTTTATCTGCAGAAATGTATGTTGTTGAAAATGAAAAGGTGTTTTGTGTGTTATGTGTGAATTTATGAAGGACAGAGTGCTGCTGCTGCTGCTAAGTCGCTTCAGTCGTGTCCGACTCTGTGCGAGCCCATAGACGGCGGCCCACCAGGTTCCCCCGTCCCTGGGATTCTCCAGGCAAGAACACTGGAGTGGCTTGCCATTTCCTTCTCCAATGCATGAAAGGGAAAAGTGAAAGTGAAGTCGCTCAGTTGTGCCTGACTCTTCGCGACCCCATGGTCTGCAGCCTACCAGGCTCCTCCGTCCATGGGATTTTCCAGGCAAGAGTACTGGAGTAGGGTGCCACTGCCTTCTCCGAAGGACAGAGTAAAGGAGGTTAAAGTAGTGATCTTTTAATGGTGTCCACTCAGCTCAGTATAGTAACTGCAGCATGAGTGTTAATGTCTATGAGGGTTTCTTCCTTTGTTTCCCTTTTTAAATTGATGTAATTGATTTACATTGTTTTAGTTTCAAGGGTGGAGCAAAGTGATTCAGTTATACATACATACATATGTATTTTTTCATATTCTATTCCCCTGTAGGTTATTACTCTCTTTAGTAGTGTGCTAGTAAAATTGTTAGCCCGCCGTGCTCAGTGCATGCCAGGAGCCGGGGGTAGAACAGTGGATGTGAGAAAGAGGTAACTAAAGGGCGGTGGGTGCCCACACGGTGCATGCTGAGCTGTAACCCTTGCCCCGTCCTCAGGTGTGTGCAGCACACACGCACACACACACACACACACACACACAACAAAGCCTTGGATTCACTAAGTTTAATGCATGCTGGGCACTGGGCCAGTGTGCTGGTACAGCGTGTGACTCTCACAGCTGTCCTGATGACAGTGATGTTATCTCACACATACATGCATGCACACACACACACACACACACACACACACACACACCCAGCCAAGCCTTGCTCAGGAAGGGGCAGGTGGTCCAGGGTTGTGACTGGTGAGTGGTGAAGCCTTCAATAGAGCACCCTGGCTTTGACTCTTGGCCCCTGCCTTTTGACTCACTGAGACTCTGTGGAAGCCACTCGAGGCTCAGGGGCAGAAATCTGGGGGTTGGGGGACTTCCTTAAACGACAATAACCATGGGCTTCTGATAGCAGGACCCAATGTACCCTGGGATCCTTCAGTTTGAACTAGACCTCAGGTGGTCTTGCTTCTCCCCATTTCTTTGAAATCTGAGATGCAACCTGCCTCAAATCCCAAGGCACTGTGCAAGTGGAAACAGAAAAATATTGGGTTCCATTTTCTTTGAAAGAGGCATGTGTTTAGGAAGCTGCTGTTCGAGAGAAGGAGGTTGTCCAGCGAGCTATCCAAGGCAGAGGGAAGCAAACTGGGGTGTTTTGCTGAGGCCCTGTTATATGCCAGTTCCCTTCACACTCACGACATCCTTTAACCCACATCCTCTTGAGTAAAAGAATCATTTCCAATTTTCCAATAAGGAAATGGGAGCCCAGAGAAGCTAATCCTTGTTAAGATCATAAAAGCTAGTAAGTGGCAAGAATTTAGAAGTGGAAAAGCCTCCTCCCTTGTAGTCCTGGCTCTGGTGCTGGCTGTGTGGTACTTTGGCCCTGCACTTTCTGTAAAACAAGATGCTTTTGCACATCAAAAACATCCTTGTTACTGCCTGCAGTTCTAGTTAACTTGAGTTCAGCGGAGAGAGTGGCATGCTAGGGAAACTAACATCAGTGAGGAGAGAGATTGAAGACACATGGGGGAGATTAAATAAGCCTTCTTGTAAGATTGAGAGTCAAGAAATGTCCCTAGGAACCCTGATCATTTCTTCTGCCTTACAGCCGACTGAGGACTCTCATCAGCATGGCTACTGCCTATTGACGGCTAAATTAGCTGCTGTTGTTAAGTGATCAGTGAGCAACTGATAACGATTCCAACTCAAAAGGCACAAGTGTTGGGTAAACTTGTGAAGCCTTAGAGTTTTTTAGTTGCCTTTGAACTTCTATTTAAAGCCGCATATGCCAGTTTTATCTAGGTGGTTGTAACTAGCAAAGAGTCAGGCTGCAAGAAGCAATTGCTGGAAGCAATGAGATGAGACGGAGAGGACTGGGAGGAGGCAAACACTTCATCTTGTGAGGCATCTGTTTCAAATGAGGCCTTACCATGGTCTCCAGGCAGAGGGATTGGACTGCTAGCCTGGAAGGTTTCGAGAAATCTGAGGTTCAGCACTCTCAGGGTTCCACCCAGATGTTCCCATTCCGTGTTTCAGTGCCCCACTCCTTATCTATTAGGGCCTCAGGAAACTTGTGAGAGCTGTAAATTCAGCTTTATTTGTAATTTCTGTCTTGATTTCTAGCACCCTCTGTCCTTCAACTGCCTGACCTAAGGATCTCTTTCAACGCTGCCAGGGAGATCTTCTATGCCATGACCTGAGTTGAGCCTGGCATTTTCTTCCTCTTTGCACCAATTGCACTTAGCAACAACCAACCTATTAATACCACCAACCAATCATAATTAACACCACCCATCGCTCTAGCATGCTAGAGATGGTGTAAGGTAGGGCATCCCCTTCCTTGTGGAACCAATGCCAGTTTATGACAGGTGCTTAGTCATTCAGTCATGTCTGACTCTTTGTGACCCCATGGACTGTAGCTTGCCAGGCTCCTCTGTTCATGGGATTCTCCAGGCAAGATGACTGGAGTGGGTTGCCATGCCTTCCTCCAGGGGACCTTCCCAACCCAGGGATTGAACCCAAGTCTCCCGAAATCCTCAGTCAGTATTAGGGGGCTTCCCTCATAGCTCAGTCGGTAAAGAATCTGCCTGCAATGCAGGAAACCTGGGTTTGATTCCTGGGTCAGGAAAATCCTCTGTAGAAGGAAATGCCAACCCACTCCAGTATTCTTGACTGGAGAATCCCATAGACAGAGGAGTCTAGCGAGCTACAGTCCATGGGGCTGCAAGAGTTGGACACGACTTGATGAAACCACCACTCCCACAATGCAGGTGGATTCTTTACCGACTGAACCACCAGGGAAGCCCATGCCAGCTGACAGTAACTCTGCTGTTACATCATTTCAGTGGACCAACTGTCTTAGTTTAGGTTTCCCTGGAAGCAGAACCTGAAAAAAAGACTGGAGGGCAAACAGTTTATTTGAGAATCTTAATAAAGATGTTATTTCATGTGATGAAAGGTTAAATTCACCAGGAAGATGAAATACTTGTAAATTGGTATGCTGTTAATAGGGCCTGCCTTCTGGCTCAGTGGTAAACGAATCTGCCTGCCAATGTAGAAAACACAGGAGACGTGGGTCGATCCCTGGGTTGGGAAGATCCCCTGGAGGAGGAAATGGCAATCCAGCCTAGCATTCTTGTCAGGAAAATCTAAGGACAGAGGAGCCTAGCAGGCTACAGTCCATAGGGTGACAGAGTCGGACACGACTGAGCAACTGAGCGTGCACACACATGCTCTTAATAAAACTTCCTTAATTCTCAGGGAGTGGAGAACTGCAAGGAAAAATGCAAAATTATGCATCTGTTTAAGTAGTTGGTGGAACAAGCAAGCAAATTCCAGGAAATACATTAAAAAAAAAAGGAAAGTATTGATAATATGTGTACTCTGTCTCCCAAAATTGTCATGCATATTTTTTCAGCCACATGGAATGGTTTGAAAACCATGTACTTGCCAATTTAGCAAGTCTCAGTATATTCCAAAGTATTGTTATAATACCACACAATATTCTCTGACCTCAAAGTAATTAAGGTAGAGTCAATTTAAAAAGAATTTTTAGAAAAGCTCTCATATATTTGGGAATTAGTAAACATTTCTAATTAACCCATGAGAAAGATCACAGAAATTAAATATTGAAAACTGTATGTTAAAGAAATACGACTTACTAAAATATGTGGAATGCAGCCAAAGCAGTGTTTACTAGACTAACATGTGGAGAATAGTCCATATGAGATAAAAAGAAAGACCAAAAATTAACAAACTGTTCAATTCATGAAGTTAAAAGAAGATCAAAATAAGCATGCACACACACAAATAGAATGAAGGAACTATTAAAGGGCAAAGTAATGGGATATTAGTAGGAAGTGAACACGATAGAGGAGATCAACAAGTCAAAAATTGGTTTTTCAAAAATACAAATAAAATCTATAAGCCCTAGCAAGACTGACAAGTGAGGGAGAAAGAGAGAACCAAACCAACCAACTACACAAAGGAGTCACAGGAATGAAAATAGGAGTATTAACACAGATCTTACAGATATTAATAAAAGTATAATAAAATTAAAATATACAGTTATAAACTTTATGCCAATGAATTTGTAAGTGTAGATAGAAAAGATAATTCTTAGAAAACTATAGCTCACAAGGAAGTAGAAAACCTAAATAGAGTAGCCTTAACAACTATTAACAACCAGGTAGAATTTGGGGGTCTCCTCTCTGGCCTCTGGCCTTTCCCTTCCAGGAATCCTTCTTCCCTTCAGCAGCTGTAGTTGCCCTGCACTCGATCTTGTTTTTTATGGGCCAGAAAGATGGCAGCTTTTCCATCAGCACCGCCACTGGCCTGCACAGCACTCCCTGGGCCCAAAACAGCAGATGGGCGCTCACTTCCCATCACTTCTGTCTCTATACATGGACTTCCCACCCAAATCCACCTGCTTCTAGGTACTCTCCAGTGCTTCCATTTTATGTATGTCCATCCAGTAAAATTGTTTTTCGATTTTTTTTTTTTGGCTGTGCCCTGGGGCATGTGGGATCTTAGTTCCGAGACAAAGTATCGAACCCACACCCCCTGCATTGGAAGCGCAGAGTTTTAACCACTGGACCACCAGGGAAGTCCCCATCTGGTAAAATTTTATTCAGTCATGACTAAGCAGAAGTCTGGCTGTGATATTTTAGATGCAAGTAAAGTATGAAGATGCTTCTTTCTTTGCAGGTTTGAGCTCCTACGAGGGCTTCCCAACTCTGCTATGAAATCAATATGACATCTAGTGGCTCAGTAAAGAAAATTTGGGCTGATTTTAATCAGTTAACATCTTAAGTCTGGGGCTCCCTAGGTATGGAGATGGGAGGGGGTAGTGGTTACAATATCTTTTAAGAATTGATTTTTAAGATATAGTTATTAGGAAATAATAACTAATCTGCATAAAGACCTGGACTTCAGTCTGCTCATTAATAGAAAGATGGAGAGAGGGACCTGGATGGGAAGAGAAAGGAAGGAAATAGGAAAGAAGGGAAAGAAAAAGGAGAAGCATGGAGTGAAGAGTAGGAAGCAGATCAATGAGAAGTGAAAAGGGGCTGGTATGGGCAAAGGATGTTATGGGAAGAGGAAGCAAGACTGAAAGCCTAGAATAAGGAAGTAAGTGCCTGACCAGACAAGGGAGTAGCAGGAAACCTGGTTCGGAAGAGGTCTAGCTTGGCAAAGACCTTTCTTGTCCTGGTGCTGAATTTACATTGTATCCAATAGGTGGCACCAATCATCTGAGTCTGTAACCATTAAAGAGCCTCTGCGCCTAGGCCTGTCTGTGTTCAGAGCCACTCCTTGCCTTTTACCTCCTTTAAAATGCAGCCTGCTGATTGTCTTCCCCAGGCTCCTCTGCCAGCTGCTGTCAGTGGAGTGTGGCCATTGGAAGGTCCAGGCAGGCGGGGAAGCAGGGAGAGGCCGGTGCACTGCTCTCTCTTTTTCCATCTCAGGTGGCACCTCCGGCAGCAGGTGCAATTTCTTCACGGCTCCAACTCCTGCTCGAGGACCCCCGAGTGTTCCAGCTTCCACTAGTGATCTGGGGGTTTGGACCATCATCTCTCTAGTGCTTTCATCCTGGAAGTGAGAGTGGCGTTCTGTTCCTGCTCATCGTGGAGTTTAGCTTTTCAGCACCCCCGCCACCAGCTTCCTGCATCAGATTCCCTTTGTTGTAAATGCCTGGTTTCTGTTTTCCTAGTTAGTCCCTGATGAACACAGGTGGGGGAACGCATTCTCCCCACTGCTCTGGTTTCCATGGAGAGAGTTTCTTCTCATCACTCCTGGCATCTCTCCCTACCCCTGACCTCTGCCCGTGGAAGTTACATACACTGAATCACCTGGTAAGTGGATGACAGCGTTTGGTCCACGTTCCCGTTTGGGCGCATCTCCTGGTGGAATTGGAGTGTGAATTTTAGCACACTCTTTAGTTATTGGTAAGCTCTGTCCTCCCATATACGTGCTCAGTCTCTCAGTCGTGTCTGACTCTTTGTGACCCCATGGACTGTAGCCCTCCAGGCCCCTCTATCCATAAGATTTCCCAGACAAAAATACTGGAGTGAGTTGCCATTTCCTTCTCCAGGGGATCTTACTGACCCAAGGATCGAACCCGTGTCGCCTGCATTGCAGGCAGATTAACACTGAGCCACCAGGGTAATCTTTCCATGTAGCCTGTTCTGTAAGTTTGATTTTGAATCTTCATCAGTCTAATTCCTGAGTCTGAATTGGTTCCCAAGGCCAGGACAATTGTGGTGTGTGTGTATATATATATATAGATAGATAGATCTATGGAAAGTGAAAGTGATAATCACTTAATCATGTCCAACTCTGCAACCATATGGACTGCAGCCAACCAGGCTCCTCTGTCCATGGAATTTTCCAGGCAAGAATATTGGAGTGGGTTGCCCTTTCCTTCTCCAGGGGATCTCCCAAACCCAGGGATCAAACCCAGATCTCCTACATTGTGGGCAGATTCTTTACCTGGCCAAAAAATTCATTTGGACCTTTCCATAACATCGTATGGTAAAACTCAAACCAATTTTTTTGACCAACCCAATATACACTGCCTCAAACTACAGCAGTAACCAGATTAGATTTATGCGACAGCTACATTCTGGCCAAAAGAAACTTAGCACCACCACCCCTCCACCCTGAGTCTGGCTTACTAGAGGAGGCCTTTTCCCCACCTTCTCTCCCCTAACATGTTCTACTAAATTTCAGCTCCTTGGGGACCTATGAAGACTATGACATGGATCCAGAAGTTCAATATCAAGAGCAGGTAATCATGAGGCATGCCAGCTCTGTGTGTGTGTCACACATGGAGTTCACAGGGCCCCCTCCTCCAAGTGCCCATTGCCTGGTTTAATACTCTGTTGTCCCCGTCTTGAAATTCATCTTCTAACAGAGTGATTTGCATTTTACCCTGGACCCCTCAGACTTTGTAGCCTGTCCTGATGCTACCTGCCCTCCCTCTTGGGGTGCACTTTTCGGAAGGGTAGGTAAGCCCTGGCCATCCAAACTCCTTGGGGTTCAGAGTCCAGCAGCACAGCCAGACGCATGCTGGAGTTTTCGAGGGGAACAGCAGAGGGCAGCAAACTACCACTTAACAGTTTCTCACCCAGGAGGACTAGGGTTTGAAGCCAACTTTTCTGAACGTTTATGGGCTGCGAGGCTGTGGGTGCTGTCGGTTGTCTGTCTGCTTGTTTTTATCTTTGAAAATCATCAACTCTTGAGCCCCACCTTAGGCGAGGTGGCGCCTGGCGTTCTGCTACTCCAGTAAAGCCTGTCTGTACTGAGAGCAGTTCCTTTTACCTTGAAAGTATAAGCCCAGCAGCCGGATGAGCAATGCCCTATGCCTTGCTGCTCCTGCCAATGGTGAGACCTGCTGGGATGAGCCTGCCTTGGGGTCTGGCACAGGGTCTTCCAGAGATGACCTTTAACCCTTAGAGCACGCTGTCCAGAGCTCTATTTTCATGGCATTTATTTATTTATTGTTGGAGTATAATTGCTTTACAGTGTTGGTTTCTGCTGAACGTTGAAGTGAATCAGCTATTTGTATACATATATCCCCTCCCTCTTGCACCTTCCTCCCACCCACCTCACCCTTATCCCACCCCTCTAGGTCATCACCGAGCACCAACCTGAGTCATTTACATTTTCTCCTAGGAAACGAGCCTCAAAGTGCAACTTGATATAATTTCTCCACAGGTCACAGAGCTACGAAGTAAGAAAATTTGGATTTGAACCCTGTTCTACTTGGATTCAAAAAGGCACCCTCTTTTCACCGGTTTATTATGCCCCTACAAAAGTGAAAAAGGAAAATAGCATTTTTTTTCTTGCCTTTGCTTTGTCAGATGGAAACAAGTTCCCCCAGGCTATGCCCCAGCCCTCTCCCAGGCACGGGGAAGGCTGCACACAGGAAATGGCTCATCCACCCAAGGCCTGGGACCTGGATTGCATCTCCCATCAAGCAAAGAAAGAACTTTCAAAATTTCTGTTTCTTTTTTTTTAAGCAATAATCCAACAGCTCACTCTGCTCTCTCCTATTGTTCTCAGGAGAAGGTCAGCATTGATTCAGCCCAGAGAAAACTAGCTTTAGGGAACACTCCTCATTCCCGGTCAGCTTCTGATTTATGTAAATTACCGGGCTTCCCAGGTGGCGCTAGTGGTAAAGAAGCCACCTGACAATGCGGGAGACATAAGAGACGTGCGTTTGATCCCTAGGTTGGGAAGAACCCCTGGGGGAGGGCATGGCTACCCACTCCAGTATTCTTGCCTGGAGAATCCCATGGATAGAGGAGCCTGGCGGGCTACGGTCCACAGGGTCACAAAGAGTCAGACACGACTGAAGCGACTTAGTAGTAGCAGTACGAAGAGGACTTTGCAGCCTCGTGGCAAGTCCCAAAACACACAGGTGTCAAAAGAAGACAGAGCTAAAATTTGTCATCATCAATGGACATGTCCTGATCCAGGGATTGTGAACTCAAATACACAGCAGGAGCAGACAGCCATCCTGAATGAGAAGAGCATGACAGATGTGAGAGGCGGAGCATACTTTATTGATGGGCAGTCACAATAAAACAACAAAACAAAAAACCATCGCTGTGCTGCCTTGCCCTTCTGAGGAATGATATTCATTAGCTGGTGTGCAGCTTAGCTTTGCCTTAGTAGCTGGATAATGCAGGACTGAATGGATAACGGTAGTAATAGTGTAAGAGAGGAGTACTCTGCAGCGGCTAGGCTGAGGGCGCTAGAATCGGGATTCCAACTGATTTATCAGACTGATGATGGATCTTTTGAAAATTTATTTGAAAGCAAGTATTCTGCAACCTAGATAGCATATTCAAAAGCAGAGACATTACTTTGCCAACAAAGGTTCGTCTAGTCAAGGCTATGGTTTTTCCAGTGGTCATGTATGGATGTGAGAGTTGGACTGTGAAGAAGGCTGAGTGCAGAAGAATTGATGCTTTTGAACTGTGGTGTTGGAGAAGACTCTTGAGAGTCCCTTGGACTACAAGGAGATCCAACCAGTCCATTCTGAAGGAGATCAGCCCTGGGATTTCTTTGGAAGGAATGATGCTAAAGCTGAAACTCCAGTACTTTGGCCACCTCATGTGAAGAGCTGACTCATTGGAAAAGACTCTGATGCTGGGAGGGATTGGGGGCAGGAGGAGAAGGGGACGACAGAGGATGAGATGGCTGGATGGCATCACTGACTCGATGGACGTGAGTCTGAGTGAACTCCGGGAGTTGGTGATGGACAGGGAGGCCTAGTGTGCTGCGATTCATGGGGTTGCAAAGAGTCGGATATGACTGAGCCACTGATCTGATCTGATCTGATTCTGCTCTGGCAAAAGAGGCTGCTGCATTTGCTGTTTAAATAACTTCTGTGTCATGCTTTCCCTAAGTCCACTCAGATGCTTTTGGAAGAGAGGGAATATATTTAAAATTTATAAACAAACAAAAAAATGAGGGAAAATGCCCCCCTTTTGGTCTCTTTAAGGCTGGGAGAGCGGATCTGGCCCTGAGTCTCTGGCATAAAGAGAAGGTTGTGCTTCTTACCCCAGGGGGAAGATGCCCAGGGACTTCCTTGAATTTCCCAGAAAAGCAAATCCTGTTGTCATCCTACCCCAACAGCAACCTCTGTAAATGTGCAAAGGGGTTTCTGCTGGGTTCCCACAGCATGGGAGCCCCCCAGGGTGCGACCCCGCACAGCAAGCCTGCTAAGGACAATGCTGGGCCCTCCCCTGATGAGCTTGGTGGCAGCCAGGAGGCTTTTTAGCAAAGAATTACAGGTCCAACTTGGATGGATGGACCTTCTTCAAAACAGGGCATCAGTGTGGCTGGGAAAGTCCTGAGCTGGTGAGATCCAGGGCACTGCGGAGACTTCTGGAAGAGAAGAGAATCCCTCCTCCTCCAGTACCCAATGGGGTGGACAAAATACCTCTCTCCAGCACAAACTTTGTCTGTTTTTTTCCTCTACATGATGCTGGAGAAGATTCTTGAGAGTCCCTTGGACTGCAAGGAAAGGAGATCAAGCCAGTCAATCCTAAAGGAAATCCACCCTGAATGTTCATTGGAAGGACTGATGCTAAAGCTGAAGCCGCAATACTTTGGCCACTGATGCAAAGAACTGACTCATTGGAAAAGACCCTGATACTGGGAAAGATTGAAGGAAAAATGAGAAGTGGGTAACAGAGGATGAGATGGTTGGATGGCATCACCGACTCAAAGAACATGAGTTTGAGCAAACTCCAGGAGACAGTGAAGGACAGGGAAGCCTGGCATGCTGCAGCCTATGGGGTCGCAAAGAGCTGGACGTGACTGAGCGACGGAACAACAACCACAAAAGAAACCAGATCAAGGAGGTCCTGTTCCCGGGTGTCCCAAACCCTGAATCCAAACTCCTGCACAAGAATCAGCCTCGTGCTGGGGGGCGGGAGGTGGGCGTACTTTTGAGAAAGCCCAGGATTTCAACAGCTCTGACAGGCAGCAGACCAAGGTCACCCACAGTACCAGTCCTCGGTGACCAGGCTGCCCTATATTGTCTGCAACGTCATGGGATACTAAGTAGATGCACATATTTTAAACCTCGGAACCAGATTTCAAAGGTGCTTTGCATGTTGTTCTACAGTTAAACTAGAAAATTCGTCTCTTTTGTAGCTGTGCGTATAGCTGTTTGTGAAGCGGGGTGAAAAGCCAGATTCATCAAAGGAGTGAAAACTTTAGAGGCTGCCTCCAATCCTTTTTGGCTGGATGTGAAAATCCATAGATACATGCAAATGTAATTAAACTGTTATCACAAAAATGTAGATCAGTGTCAATTAGATCCAAGACAAGAACTCTGACAAGTGATTTATGCAGAGAAAGGCGAGTTAAGATCACAGGGAGCTAAGGCCTGGATTTCTAGATTCTGAGGTGAGATACCTAAAGTACTGGGTTGGGTCCTGAATTCATGTACTCTCAAGCTATAATCTAAGAGGCCCAGTCTGTCGGTGGGTGGCCTGGGGCAGACTGGGGAGCTGGATGAGGCCAAATCCCTGATGAGAAGGGGGACTTGAAGGCAAACTGAATTTCCCCTGCGGAGAGACCGCTATTCTCACCACAGAAAAGGAGAACTTGAGAACTTGACCTTTGACTCTTCCCTTCCTGCTCTTTCTCCTTCAGCCTCTTTCCCCTCCCCACCCTCTTTGAAGCTCCTACGGGGTTTGAGTGGCTTTTGTACCCGCCTTGGCCTCTCAGCTCTGTGCCTCCACGCTCAGGAGCCACCTCAAGTGGGAACTCTTGCCTTGGTCTTAACGCCCCTCTCGCCCACCTCTAATTTAATCATTGTTTCTTCCTTTGAGAAATATTTCTATGTATTTATTTCTATTCTCTTTCAAATTCTTTTCACATTTAGATTATTCTAGACTATTGAGCCGAGTTCCCTGGGCTATACAGTAAGTCCTTGTTGCTCTGTGCTTAGTCACTCAGTCATGTCCAACCCTGTGACCCCGTGGACTGTAGCCCGCCAGGCTCCTCTGTCCATGGAATTCTCCAGGCTAGAATGCTGGAGTGGGTAGCCATTCCCTTCTCCAGGGGATCTTCCCCACCCAGGGATCAAACCCAGGTTTCGCACATTGCAGGCAGATTCTTTATTGTCTGAGCCACCAGGGAAACCCAGAGAAATTGTGTTGTGGTTTATTTGCTCAGTCCTGTCCGACTCTTTAAGTTCTTGTTGGTTTTCTTTTTTAAATACAGCAATAGCTTATAGCCCCCAATATAGCATCGGGGGCTTCCCTTGTGGCTCAGCTGGTAAAGTGCAACGTGGAAGACCTGGGTTCGATTCCTGGGCTGGGAAGATCCCCTGGAGAAGGGAAAGGCTACCCACTCTAGGCCAGTACTCTGGCCTAGAGAATTCCATGGACTAAGTCCATGGGGTCACAAAGAGTCTGATACGACTGAGCGACTTTCACTTTCACTTCAGTTTCAATGTGTACAAGAAATATTTTCTGAATTTCTGTACCACGAGTACTCTTTTAAACTTGAACCTGTACACAGACTAGCCAAACCTGGGAATTCTCGGTGATTAACCGACTCAGATGAAGTCCCTTAAGGTGGAGTCTTGACCCCCTTACCGTTCTTGCTGCCTAATTATTATTGACTTCACTTTAGGCCTCACACTTTACCTCTTAATACGACCCTGGGGGCCTGAAGATTTTCTTAAACCCCAGGAGAGAATTGGCACTTACCGGGCACTTAACTCGAGGAACCAGACTCTGCAGTCTCCCTGGAGGCATTGTCCCCACGGCAGGATGTCTCACAGGGAAGGACTCAGTGTCACATTCTCACCGTGCAGGACTTCAGGAAATATTTATTAAAAGAAAAAGCAATCTTTACAACAGAGGTGGGAGGGGGTGCAGTACCCCAGCTTTTGGCTCCCGGCTGCTTGGAGGTGGTGGTGATGAGGAGGAAGCTCTGCTGAGTTGGCTGGGAGGCTGGGGCATGTCTCACTGCACTGTCAGTCTTTCCTGGATGGATTTCTTCCAAGAAGCCCTCCACCTGAAGCCTGGGCTGCAGCACCTCTACACTCCGCCTGCCTGTGATCCTGTCCAACCTGGAAGGATGAGCCAGAGAGTAATTTACAAGCCGGCTCCCCTGACATGGGCTCTGGCAAGTCCTGGCGGGTGTCTGTTGGCGTGGGGTGGGGGAGTAGCCCTGGCTGGTGCAGCCGATGAACACCTGCAGGTACCAAAACTGTCCCCAGCCCTCCCTCTCCTGCAATCTCCTGCTGGATCTCGCGTTCCAGCTCAGATGCAGGGGAGAGAGATCAGACAGAAAATTCCAGGGGCTGAAAATTCCTCCCACGAGGACCTTCCCGCCCCCCACCCTTGTCAATGAGGCAGAAATTTTAACTCTTCAGGGCAAATTTTCAAAGCTGAGTAACTACCTATTACACTCTTAAATCCTGTTATTTGTTAACAGCATTTGAATGAGTAACTTACTCCTATCGCTTTGAAAGTGTATCTTTTAATAGGTGAGCAGGGGTGATTAGAGATGAAAAGTGCCTATGAGATGCCTACCGTGATGCCAGAGGCTGTTTGGAACTGGCATTCCAAGGCTGTTGAAAATGATTTTTTTTTTAATTTTTTTTTTAATGTGGACCATTTTTATTGAATTTGTTACAGTTCTGCTTCAGTTTTGTTACATTTCTTTGGTTGGTTTTTGGCTGCAAGGCAGGTAGGATCTCAGCTCCCCCACCAGGGTTTGAACCTGCCCCGCCTTAACTGGAAGGCAACGTTTTAACCACTGGACCACTAGGGAAGTCCTGAAAATGACTAAAAAAAAAAAAAAAGAATGTAGAAGGTAGGTGCCTTCAAGAGGAGAGGAGACAAGGAGGATATCCATGTGGTAGAAAGATTTAGGGACCATCTGCTGACCACTCTGTGCTTGCTCCAAGACTTGTGATCGCCAGTCTCAGACACAGGCGAGTGTTATGTGCTGCCCCTGGATTTTCTGGGCTGTTAGAGGCTTTCAGGGTAGAACAGGGGTGTGAATTGAAAGAAAAGCTTCTGAAAGCACCCTCGGGGCTCTTTCCCTTGATCACTCTTGCAGAAGGCAGCCTTCTCCCAGTAATGACCTCAAACCCCCATCCACCTTGCTAATGCTGAGCTTGGCTGCAGAAACTCTGGAACTAATGGATGTTTTCGGTGATGCCCAAGGCCCTCCAACGGAGAAGGCAATGGCAACCCACTCCAGTACTCTTGCCTGGAAAATCCCACGGACAGAGGAGCCTGGTAGGCTGCAGTCCATGGGGTCACTAAGAGTCGGACACGACTGAGCGACTTCACTTTCACTTTTCACTTTCATGCATTGGGGAAGGAAACGGCAACCCACTCCAGTGTTCTTGCCTGGAGAATCCCAGGGGCAGCGGAGCCTGGTGGGCTGCCGTCTCTGGGGTCTCACAGAGTTGGACATGACTGAAGCGACTTAGCAGCAGCAGCAGAAGGCCCTCCAAGATAGACGCTTCCAAGCATCCTGAAGTCCTGCTTCCCAGATGAGGATTGCAAAGCCATCCACGGAGAAGAGGTGTTCGCTGCAGCCAAAGAAGGAGGCCAGAGGGCTCACTGAATACCTGAGACCCCACCGAGCTCTGAGCTCAGCTCAGAGCAAGAGGCAACTCGGTGTACATCAGTGAGTTCTCCAAATTGGTTGCATGGGAGAATCAATGTAGTGTTTTTTTTAAAAAATCCTAATGCTCATTCCACCCTTCCCCCTCAACACACACACAGATGCACAATACCCAATGCATCAAAATCTCTGAAGATAGGACCCAAACACCAGTCACTTTTCAAGTTTTTCAGGCAATTCTATCAAGCAGCCAAGTTTGAGAAGTAGTAATATCAAGTGGTTGAGATGATTCTGAGACTCTGTAGCCCAGTGGGAAGGGAAAAGAATGCTAATCAGCTTCTGTTTGGAAAAGAAGCTAAGTGCTCAAGCAGAGGAGGAGACAAGGAGGATATCCATGTGGTAGAAAGATTTAGGGAGCACCTGCTGACCTCTCTGTGCTTGCTCCAGGACTCGTGATCGCCAGTCTCAGACACAGGCAAGTGTTACGTGCTGCCCTCCTCAGAATCCTCCTTCCTTTCCTATGAAAGTTATGATATCCTTTGGGGGTAGAAATAGTTCCACTTCTTCCTTTGAAAGCTTAACTAGCTTAACCTTCTTTTTCAAGTAAACTTAACTTTGGATGTCAAATGTTTTATAAAACTTTTTTTGGAAGTAATTTCAAATTTCACAGAGATATTTCAAGAATGATACATATAACCCTTGTATACTCTTTATCCAGAGTCACTGATTGTTAATATTTTGCCATATTTGTTCATATATGATATATATACACACACACACACATGATATATCTATATACACACACACACATATATATACACACACATATACATCTATATCGGAAAAGGCAATGGCACCCCACTCCAGTACTCTTGCCTGGAAAATCCCATGGATAGAGGGGCCTGGTGGGCTGCAGTCCATGGGGTCGCTAGGAATCGGACACGATTGAGTGACTTGACTTTCCCTTTTCACTTTCATACATTTGAGAAGGAAATGGCAACCAACTCCAGTGTTCTTGCCTGGAGAATCCCAGGGACGGGGGAGCCTGGTGGGCTGCCATCTATGGGGTTGCACAGAGTCAGACACGACTGAAGCGACTTAGCAGCAGCAGCAGCAGACATCTATATATATACCAATGCACTCATGTACGTACACAACCTCTGTATATGTGTATACACATATGTCCTTTGTATGTTTTTTTTCCTGAACCATTTGAGGGTTAGTTGCATGTATCATACCCCTTCTTTATGCCTGGTACCCCTTTATCTTTAATAGTTCAATGTTATTTCCTAAGCCATGCTTGAGGTTTCCTGAAAATATGAGGCATACTCCTGCCTCAGGGCCTTTGCACTTGCTTGTAATTCTGTTCTCCTATGACCTAATTGACTTGTCTTTCACTTTGTTAATGCCTTTATTCAAATGTTAACCTCCCACCCCCATTCCTGCTCTGTTCTCTAGGAGGTCACTCCTCATGCATTTATCCCCCTCCTCCACATCTGAATGGGCTTTGGCAGTTTCACAGCAGTCTTAGCCCACTTATAGTTTATGGAAGATTGGGAACCCAAATCTCTAACTTCTCCCTTTAATTCCTGTCTGCAAATCAGCCAATAGCTCTGGAACTTTTCTCAATCTCACTTTTTAAAAAATTGGAGTATAGTTGATTTAAATGTTGTACCAATCTCTGCTGTACTGCAAAGTGACTCCGTTTACACATATTACATTCTTCTTTAAATATTCTTTTCTATTATAGTTTATCCTACGAGACTGGATATAGTTCTCTGTGCTATACAGTAGGACCTTTTTGTTTATCCATTCTACATGGAAGAGTTTGCATCTACCAGTCTCAAATTTCCAGTCCACCCCGCGCCCTAGCCTCCCCATTGCAAACACAAGCTTGAGCTCAGTGTCTGTGAGCCTATTTGTGGATATGTTCATTTGTGCCATATCTTAGATTCCACATCTAAGTGATGTCATTTGGTATTTGTCTTTTTCTGACTTCGCTTAGTATGATAATCTCTAGTTATACCCATGTTGGTGCAAATGGCATTCTTTTGTTCTTTTTATGCTGCCAGTATTCCAGTGTGTGTGTGTGTGTGTGTGTGTGTGTGTGTGTGTGTGCGCGTGTGTGTATGTACCACATCCGTATCCATTCATCTGTTGATGGACATTCACGTTGTTTCCATGTCTTGGCTGTTGTGAATAGTGTTGCTGTGAACACAGGGGGCATGTATCTGTTTGCATTATAGCTTTGTCTGGGTATATGCCCAGGAGTGGGATTGCTGGATTATACGGTAATTCTATTTTTAGTTTTCTGAGGAAACTCCATACTGTTTTCCATAGTGGCTGCACCAACTTAAATTTCCACCAACAGAGTAGGCGGGTTCCCTTTTCCTGGAACTCATCTCTTTATTGAAGTGTCTTGTCAAATGCAGCCCATGGCAAGTTTTATTGGAGCATAACTATGCTTCATTCATTTACATATTGTCTACGGTGGTGGTTTTCGTGCTACAGCGGTAGACTGAGTAGCTGCAAAAGAAACTATATGGTCCGTAAAATGGAAAAGATTATTATCTAGCTCTTTGCAGAAAAGTTTGTGGACTTCTGCCTTTGACTTACAAATTCAGTCAGCTCACAGTCTGCTTTCCAAGTTATTGTTGGCCCAGCTTTACTCAACTTTTTGCCACTTGCGCATATCACGGATTGCCATCTCTCCAGCTTGACTGCTAATGCCGCACACCTTAAATGTCTTTATTATGGTGATATTCTACTCCAGGTACTGGTCAGGATAATTGACAACTGATTGAAATCTCAGTGGTTTAACCTGACAAAAGTTTGTCTCTTGCTCACATAAAGTCTGAAGTCGTTGGGCAGCCATCCTCTGCCTTGTAGGGTACCACCTGGAGGGCATGGCCTCCAAAGTCACTCAGCAGTTTGAGAGGTGGAAGAATTCCATTCTCAATTGTCTTTCCTTCCATTGATCTGACTAGTTACAAAACCCCAATCTCAACATAAGGGGGATTGGGATATTTAGAGGACAATTTGAATGTTTGATGATTCTAAACATTCTTTGTAAGTTCGATCCTTTATCTCCAAGCAAGATTGGATCTATACTCATCCCTATGAAAGCCTCATGAAGAATCCCATGGAGTGGGAAGTCACAGCCTATTCCAGAGAACCTGAAGTCTTTCTTCATATCTAGCTAAAGCAAGGCAATTCTCTTATCTTGAGATTGCCTGATGCATAGGAAGATATGACTCAATAAAAGGAAAGGGTATGTATGAAGGAACGTGGCAGGTGGAGGAAAGACTTGTGAGAAAGAAAAGGATACTTGAAGTCAAAAAGACGGGGCAACCAAAATGACAGTCTTCAGAAGCCTGTGAATTGCAGGGCTTTTCAAATGGTGCAATGTGAACAGGCACCATTTAAGCCCAAGCTATCATTATGACTACAAAGCTGTTTATCTATTTAATATTACTATTTAATATAGTGAATCAAACTTTTTATGACTTGAAGTCACTTCAAAAATAAACTTTAGTTTCCTCAAGCTGTTGAAGGAGGGTCTAGAGTTCATTTCTGCTTAATAGATCAAGGTAGCCAATTGCATTTTCTATCAAAAGGAAATGTTTAGAGAGAGCTGGAGGAGGGCTGGGTCCTGGCCTGAAGATAGGAATGTGGGCAGTGTGCCCAACTCTTTCTGAACCTGTTCATGACCCCAAGAAGTCATAGAACCTCCTTAAAACCTCAGTTTCTCCTCTGAAACAATCATCGCTTGCCTCCTTGGGCAAGTTGGATGATTAATAATGACACAGTGTTAGCAAAGTTACTTTGAGGTCTTTGGATGAAAGACAGCCTATAAACTCTGCTAAAGATTTACTGTCTTATTAAAGAAACGGCAGCATATAGTACTGCACCAATAAATGTTGACAAAGGTAAACGTTCTCCATTCATCCTGACAAGGACAGGCTATTCATCTATTGAAAGTAGGGGAGAGAGGGTGTGGTCCAAAGTTACAAAACTTTATCTTAATATACTCAGAAAGATATTTTGGTTTTGTTTATTTTTTGGAGGGAAATCTATATTATCACCTAGAGTATTAACTAATAGAATCAGCCACCTAGACTTATAGGAGGAATCTTTACCACTGGGCCATCTGGGAAGCCTATTATAGGACAACTAATAATAAGCAAAACAAATAGACAGCATAACTTTGTCCCGTGCCTTGGGTATGAAAAGAATGACAAGGATTGGTACCCCAAAATTTGAAATTCTGGTAGAATATGAAAATGCTATGAGAGAAATATGGAGCATTGAATGAGGATTGCCTTTGCTGAGCATCCCAAGAAACTAGACAAGAAGGCCGATGTTGATCACGTCAGGAGGCTATAGGGAGATTTCAGAGCCGCTATTGATTCCTTATATCCAGGTTTCTCATCAACTCAGCCAATCTATAGTCAAAGCTTGAACACCCCTATGACCACTTTACCTGAGAATTGTAGGTGATTTCTTTGGTTATGTGGAAAGAGCTAAGGAATATGAATCCAGGAGGCTGTTGGCTCCGCCACTAACTGCAAACTTGGGGAAACTATTGGGTTGGCCAAAACATTCGTTTGGGTTTTTCCGTAGCACCTTATGAGAAACCTGAACAAACTTTTTGGCCATCCAAACACTTTCTGGATCTCAGATGCCTTATCTGTAAAATGAAGGCATTGAACTAATAATAAAACTACTGCTCACTGAATACATACTAAGTAAAGTAGGAGAGTAGGAGATTTCCCCTGACATTCTCAGGATATTTCAGGAGAAATGTCTATCTATCCTTTCCATTTCCTTTTCATTGCTCCCACCTTAACCCAGGCTCACTAGTTTCTCCCCTTTGCTTCATTCTCTCCCCGCCAATCTCGTATATAACTTTCATTTACATATTCTCGAATCACTGTCCTGGCTACATCTTTCCCAGCTAAAAAAAAGCCTTCAAAGGCTCTTTATTACCTACTCAATATAGTCCTCATCCATTGGCGGTCAAGTTCTTCCATACTTCCCTCAGATTTCTCCCATTTTATCTCCCAGCCATACTTCTATATAACCACGTCCCGTCTACTCATGGAGATCCCAGCAGGCACGTGCTTTCTCACTGTCGTGCCTCTTAAGCTCCCACCTTTGTCAGGAACGTGCTTCTCTCCTTCTCCACTGAGTTAGTATCATCAAGGCCCACGTCAAGTCTCTCCTCCCAGTTCACTATGCCCCTAAAGTTCACTAAAGCCATAGCCCCCTGGTTTATTCACCAGCAACACTCATGTCCTTGTGGCCTAGTAATATCTCTTGCAGTGTAGTTTTTATCATTTTATTTTTCTACTTTTGTAGTATATTGAGCCTTTTGCTGGTTATGTCTTCTCTCTGGCTCTGTGATGACCCTCAGCATGGCAGAGTGGGAGAACACAGGTTTTGGAGTCAGACAGACATGAGTGTAATGCCAGTCCTCTTATTGACTAGAGATGTGATTTTGAGCAAGCCACTTCATCTGGAGCCAGAGCTTCCTCATGTGTAAAATGGGGATCATAATGATCTCACAAGATTGTTATGAGACTTGAATAAGACAACACATGTGAGATTGCCTGAGCGTCAGTGGTTCACAGTATTTCTCCCTCGTTGTGTCCTACATGGAGACTTACAATAGCACATTTTGAAAAATCTATTGATTGGTTTTTGAAACATGTCTGTTGTGAATTATGTACCATTAGAGGACAGTCATATGATCAATATAGACACCTGTTTCTGCAATATGCTTTTGCAAAAGGAAAAGATAAAGGAAGGAAATGCTCAGGGTCCAGGAATGGAGTGGAAGCTGAAAAACAGAGTTTCAGGTAATATCTGATGCTCTGGCTGTCCTTGGAGGCAGAGTTGTCCAGCTTAAGTTTTACTGCCCATTTGGGGACAAGAACAAGGCCTTAAACTGAGACCCTTGCCTAAAGCAAATAACTTTTACAGGCATCTTCTGGAAAAGTCTGCTCACCAGTAAAAGGCTCTGGGTAAGAAAAAAAAAATTCCCTTCTGAGAAGCCAACTATAACTAAAAGGTTCTACCCACAGGGGTTATTCAAATTTCACAAGTTCAAATTTACACTAGCTGAGGGGCAGAGGAGTCCCTCACATGAAAAACACCCTGAGCTGGTGACAAGGCTGGCAGAAGCAAATGCAAAAACCGCTTTGTAGACAGAGTTACAACCCACACTACACAGAAATCCCACTGTTAAACACCCTCAAATATTAGCCTACAATTCAAGATTATAAAACGTACAAGGAAACAATCTCACAAGAAACCGTAGAAATAAGCAAACAACAAAGCAACAGCCAAAGCAGCAGAATTAAGCCCAGGTGAGCAATATTTTACCCCGATGGTTAGACCCAGGCCTGTCTTCAAGGAGCATACCATCAGCCTGGAAAGAATTCATGAATGGTGTAAGGCAATGCAGACAAATCTCAATTTAAAAATGGTTTGGGGACATCCCCCCTGGGCCGGGACGTTTCCACATGCTGCAGAGTAACTAAACCTGTGCGCCACAACTGCTGAGCCCACGTGCTGCAGCTGCTGAAGCCTGAGCCCCTAGAGCCCCTGCTTTGCAACAAGAGAAGCCACCGCAACCAGCAGCCCCAGGGAAGAGTGGCTCACACTTGCCACAGCTAGAGAAAGCCCGCACACAGCAACGCAGACCCAGTACAACCAAAATGTTAAAAAAGAAACAAAAATTTAAAAATAAATAATTAAAATGGCTTATATTCCATACAGTAATTTGAATATGATATTCAGCTATCAGAACATCATTTCCTTAGAAAACATTGTTTTACTTAATAGATCACAAAAGTTTCTGGAGTCTATAGGTCAGAAACTCCTGAGGACACAATGGCATGATTTCTAACTCAAATTTGTGCTGAATAAACACTGGTTAAATGAATGTATAAGTGAATGGATAAAGCAGCCAGGTCTGACCCACGTTCCAGGCTCTGCAGAGCCTGGGGTGGTTTCTTTGTTTATTTCTGCTGTTTCCTGTGAGATTGTTTCCTCCTGTGTTTCAGAATCTCTTGGAGAAGAAGGAGGAAAAAAATTCATTTTCTTTCAGAGGTACAAGCCCAGCTATCTGGAAACTTTGTAAGTACAGCAGTCCAGACATTTGTCCTCCTCCCTCTCTAGCTTCTGGAGCTTTCCTCACCGTCCTAAACGTAGGGCTGCGTGGATTCATCAAGGCTATGCTACTCCCAGATGCCCTCCTGCCCTTCAGACCCATCTTTTCAGTGCCAGGGATCTGAGGTCCCTATCCTTGGGAAAGCACCCACACTGGGCACAGGGGAAGATAAGAACTGCCATTAACCACCCCTCCCCCTCCTACGCCCCAGAGATGGCTGCACCTCTAAGTGATGCTTGTTTCCCCGAGTGAGCCTCTAACTGGGATGACAAGTGACATGAATACATTCCAGCCATGTGGTCAGGCTGGGGCTGAAAACCATCACAAGCCCACCTTCCTGAGAGCCCACCATTGGGGACATCTTCATTTATTATTCAGCAAATATTTATTTAAAGCCTACTTCTTTCTGTTCAAGGGCCTGGAGATGCAACGATAAAGAGACTGAAAATAGCCAGGCTCCCATGGAGTTTTCAAGTTAGAAGAGGAGACAGATAATAGTAAATTCAAATACACGGACAAGATAAAAGCAGAGAGTGATAAATGCTACTTAAAAAGCAAAAGGGGAAGAAGTAAAAGAAAGTACCCCTGCCTCCCTCCCATGTCTTACCTCTGCACTATCACCTCTGTTGAACACAAAGTATTTTTTTTTTTTAAGCTTCAGTTTCTTTTGAGCTGCCTGTCTTGGTAGTCTGTCTCTTGAGTCCAAGAGAGGGCAGGGTATATAGGGAGCTGTCAAATATTATAGAAGTGTCTTGACCGCAGGATGATAATTGCTATCACTTTATCTGATTCCTCTATGGTTCACTCACACACGCTCGAGCAGAGTTCTTTCTCCATATGAGTTTTGAGGTTCTGCTCACCAATGGCCTCTCTCTGCCTTGCTGTTAATTTCAACCTAGAAAGGGAAGTTTTCCCACATGTTACTGTTCCAAACAAAGGCAGTGCAGGAGTGGTGATCAAGGCAATGATTAAGCAGTCACAAGTAGAGTGTGAGCTTGCATTCATTTCTGCCCCAGCATCCGGGGCTCCTTCCTGGAGCTGTTGACAAAGAAACTTGAGAAGGCAGAAAATCCTTCAAATAACAGGAGGAGGCTCTGAAGTGCGGGAACAAAGTTCTGCAGGTGCTGGACAGGGGATCACTCTCCTCGGAGTCCCTGATGAGAGACTGCTCAGCCCACCCATAGACCTCAGACACTGGAGCTGCTCAAAGAGCCCTGAGGGGAGCCTCCTGCTACCCCTCCTTTGGAGGATGGTTTCTGTAGAGAGGCTACCTCACATTTAGAGCTTTCCTGAAATTCCTTATCCTCCTGGGAGCCTTAGCCCTGGGGGAGCAGAAGCCTCAATTAAACCAGGAGCTTTCTGTACTGGGCCCACAGATCTCAACACCCTGGAAGAAAAAACTCGGGGAGGAGAGCTTAAACTTTCCTCTGTGCAGAATAGAGGGGGGAAAAAAATCCCATTTTTTTCTTTTACATTTTTTCTATGTGTTGATTCCAGGTCTTGTCTGGTATCTTTCTTAAGAATAAAAGAACCAAAAAATCAGTGTCCCTTGTCCCAGGACGATTTCTCTCTCTCCTTCCAATCTGTCTCTCTGTCTCTGTCTGTCTGTCTATCTGTCTGTCTCCATCTCTCTCTCTCTCATACACACACCCTCTGCTGAACCCACAGGGCTTTTTTTTTTTTTTTTTTTTTTGCCAATTCTATTTTATGTATTGTCCACAGCCACATTTCTGTCCAGTTCAGCTCTCACTATCTCCCACTAGGACTAGCCCAGTAAGACTCGTGTTCAGCCCTGTGGTCTCACATCAATATTTTTTTTAACTTGGAGGAGAAATGTGGACTGAGCATCAAGTTTCAAGTGTTTCTACTTTTTCTCAAATGTAGCATCATGAAAGGGGTTTGTGGTATGTGATAAAGAAATTTTTCTATTTGAGAGTAGTCAAAATTCAAGAACTATAGAAGATGCATAAACTGTTGGATGTGATTTGATAAAAAAAAAAATCCTTTGCATTCATAATTGTTGACCTACAGTGATAAATGCATGCTGTCAGAAACCATTCCAATTCAAACTTACATGAGCATATACAGAAAACCCCATATTGATTATACAGATGTATACTGGAATGATAGGGACTTCCCTGGTGGCTCAGATGGTAAAGAATCCACTTGCAATGCACTTTGATCCCTGGATTGAGAAGATCCCCTGGAGAAGGGAATGGCTACCCACTCCAGTGTTCTTGCATGGAGAATCCCATGGACAGAGGAGCCTGGCAGGCTACAGGGATTACAAATAGTCAGACATGAAATGAGCATATTTGCTTGCCATACCGTACCTATATTCTCTTTAGTAAAGTATCTTCAAATCTTTTGCTATTTTAAAAATTGGGCCATTTGTTTTCCTTCAGTTCAGTTCAGTAGTCATTCCTACTCTGCAGCCCCATGGATTGCAGCACGCCAGGCTTCTCTGTCCATCACCAACTCCTGGAGCTTGCTCAAACTCATGTCCATCGAATCAGTGATGCCATTGAACCATCTCATCCTCTGTTGTCTCCTTCTCCTCCTGCCCTCAATCTTTCCCAGCATCAGGGTCTTTTCAAATGAGTCACTTCTTCGCATCAGGTGGTCAAAGTATTGGAGCTTCAACCTCAGCATCAGTCCTGCCAATAAATATTCAGTATTTGTTTTCCTTACATTATTTTAAAAATCTCTCCTCCGCACTGCCTTGGTCCATTATTGTTACAGGAGTTCCTTATTACCTACAGGATAGAATGCAAGCATCTTACAGTGATATAAACAACAGCCTCATAATCTACCCCTGACAGGCTACCCACCACTTCTTTCTGTTCCTAAACATATTTTTTTCATAACAAAACCATACTGTTTAAAAGTTCTCAAGTGCTGCATTGTACTGATTTTTGCACATGCTATGTTTTTTGCCTGCTTTCCAAGTGAGATCTTACTCATTTATCAAGGCTCAGATGAGAAACATTACAAATTTGAGAAAGACATTAGGATTCCTTGCTTGCATTGTTGCTGTAATGTTATATTGCTTATATATTCCTGCAAAACAAATTACCTGAAAACATTGTGGCTGAAAACATGTATTAGCTCACAGTTTCTGTGGGTCAGAATTTGGGAGTGGTTTTGCTGGATAGTTTTGACTTACACTATCTCATGAGGTTACAAGCAGAATGCCAGCAGGGACTGCAGTCGTCTGAAGGCTTTACTGGGCTGAAAGATCCACATTCAAGCCCACTCATGTGGCTTAGCAGGAGGCCTTAGATCCTTGCTGGCTGTTGGCTGGAAGCCTCAGTTCTTCACCAACCGGGCCTGCCTTTTCTCACCACATGGCAGCAACCTCCCCAGAGAAAATGATCCAAGGGACAGAATCGGACATTATGAAAGACAATGTCTTTCATAACCTAGATTTGGAGGTGCCATAGCACCACTTCTGCTGTATTCTACTGGTCACACCAACAGTGGGGAAGTGGCCCACACAGGGTGTGAATACCAACAGGCCAAGATCAGTGAAGGGCCATCTTGGAAGCCGGCTACCACAAGAAGTAACTGAGCACATAAATTCAAATTCATAAGACTCAGGTTCAGATCTTGTCTCTCCCATGTTAGCTGTGTTACCATACATAAGTTACTTAACCTCTCTGAGTCCTGATTTCCAATTCTGCAAAATACGTATGATAGTACTAACCTTATGAGATTGATGTTGGGCCCTCAAAAATGATGATTTACAAAAAGTACCTGGCTTGCAATAAGCATTTAATAAATGTTAATTATTATTAAAGTGATCTCAGTTCATAGCCTCCTCAAGCCGGTGGCCCCAAGGGTGCTCCCACACAGCCCTCTCATGCTTTTTTTGCCTGGCTTCCTCACCTGGGTACTCACTCAGATAGAGGTATATTTAGATTTCTCTGTCCATCCCCTTCCTCCACTGTTTTGCTTTGAACAGTCTCAGTCTTCTCTAACCATATTAAGCTGTAATTCTAGTCCCCCCATATTCCAAAGATGTGAGTGAGATAAAGTGTGCATCCTTAGGTTAAAACTTCAAGTTTGGGGACCTCCCTGGTGGTGGTCCAGTGGCTAAGAATCTGCTTCCAATGCAGGGCATGTGGGTTTGATCCCTGGTTGGTGAATTAATATTCCATGTGCTGCAGGGCAGCTAAGCACATGAGCCGCAACTACTGAGCCCATGAGCCCTAGATCCCACACACCACGGAGCCCGTGCAGCAAAATGAAGATCCTGCATACTGCAACTAAGATCTGACACAGCCAAAAATTAATTAATTAATTTAAAAAAACGAACTTCAAGTTTGGCTGGTTTGTTAACTCCGTCTTGTGTGTTGCCACCTGCTCCAGACCTCTGAGCCTCTCTTTCATTCGAATTGTTTCCATGTCACTTTGATTCATTTATCAGCCTTGAGTGATTGTTCATTGCCAGGCCCAGGCTTGGCGCCCAGATTCCAAGACAAAGAAGACAGGGAGAACCTGGCCTTTAGAACCTCAGCATTATTTCATGTCATCATTATTCTACCTTCTTTGGATAAACTTTCTCCCTCTTCCTTCCTTGTAGTTTTATTATTAATAACCACCAATTTTTAAGCTCTATCTTTGTGCCAGACTTTACATTCATGTCACCCTCTGCCAATCTACTACGACCCAAAGAAGCAATGAGCATGAGAATTGGGATCCTAAACCTTTCAGTTTCCCACCTAGGACTTCAAGGTCACAAGAGATTCCTTCCAGATTTCTTCTACCTGAATTATTCTTTCTGTGGATTGATTACTCCCTCCCTACCACCCCTCCTCACTGCAAGCCCGCTCTGGGCTGGGGGAGCCTATCCCCTATGGGAAGCATCACGGCAGCCCTTTGGCTTTCTGCGCCCCCACTTTTCTTCTTTTTGACCGCACTGGATCTTCACTGCTGTGCGGGCTTCTCTAGTCGTGGTGAGTGGGGACTACTCTCTAGTTGCGGTGTGGAGCTACTCGTTGTGCCTTCTCTTGTGGTGGAACAGGGGCTCTAGGGCGAGCGAGCCCAGTAGTTGCGACGCATGGGCTGAGTTGCATGTGGCGTCTTCCCAGACCAAGGATCAAACCCATGTCCCCTGTATTGGCAGGCAGATCATTAACCACTGGACCACCAGGGAAGTCTCTGGTTCCCTTTGGATTCAAAGGAAGACGTGGGCAGTTCAGACAAAGGGAGACATTGGCTAGAGATCAAAGGGCAGCAGGAGGTGAGCCAGGAGCACCTCTTTGCAGATTCCTCTCTGCTTCAGCGCCATGCCTCCGGTGATAGCTGTGTCCCTCTATGGCCACAGCTGCTTCTGGCTGGATGGGAGGGAAGTGCCTCCTCCAAATCTCTAGCTCTCACTGGGCTCAGAGGTACAATTTCTGCCCCATTCCCTTTCAGGTCCAGGGGTGGTATTGCCTTGAAGCTGTTGCACAGTTTGGCTGATACTAAATCATTTTGAGTCCATGAACTGGTAAAATACATTATGCACCATCATCGTTCCCCCACAGCATTTCTTCTCATCAAGGAACACATTTTACCGCAAAAGAAGTGAGGCAAGAGGTCCTTGTCCATGGGATCTGTCTATACCATTCCTACCTCGTAAGAAGCAGCAGGCCAGGTAGATGGTAGAGTGGAATAGCCTACTGCAGACCTATCTGTGGCACCAAGCAGGAGATAACACCATGAAAGTTTGGAGGTTTTTTTTTTTTTTTTTAACAGGATGCAGGATATACTTTGTTTGAATCAACAACCAATACATATTTCTGTTTTCACACATAGGTAAAATATCAGGTCCAGGTATCAAGGGTTGGAAGCACTTATTCAAAGAACTTTGTTCGGATGTTTTGGGGGCTCTGAGTACCCAAGTGGGAAGAATGATTCCACGAGAGGACACAGCACATTCCATTGAAGTGAGCCATCATGAGCTCATTGGGTCACAAAACTAAAAGGTAAAGAGAGAATTATTCTCCATGCTGAAATTAAAAGACGCTTGCTCCTTGGAAGAAAAGTTATGACCAAACTAGATAGCATATTAAAAAGCAGAGACATTACTTTGCCAACAAAGGTCCATCTAGTCAAAGCTATGGTTTTTCCAGTGGTCACATGTGGATGTGAGAGTTGGACTCTAAAGAAAGCTGAGTGCCAAAGAACTGATCCTTTTGAACTGTGGTGTTGGAGAAAACTCTTGAGAGTCCCTTGGACAGCAAGGAGATCCAACCAGTCCATCCTAAAGGAAATCAATCCTGAATATTCATTGGAAGGTCTGATGTTTAAGCTGAAATTCCAATACTTTGAGCACCTGATGCAAATAACTGACTCATTTGAAAAGACCCTGATGCTGGGAATGATTGAAGGCAGGAGGAGAAGGGGAGGACAGAGGATGAAATGGTTGGATGGCATCACCAACCCAATGGACATGAGTTTGAGTAGGCTCCGGGAGTTGGTGATGGACAGGGAAACCTGGTGTGCTGCAGTCCACGGGGTCACAAAGAGTCAGACACAACTGAGCGACTGAACTGACTGACTCTGTGTTGGGGAGGCAGGTTCTGATTACCAAGGAGAAGCTGGATGCCTGTCACACAATGTGGACACAGAGGACCATGTCTGGAACCTAGGAGATGCTTGGGGCACCTCTTAGTACTTCCATGTCCAATAGTAATACTTAATGGAAAGATGGGCAGAACCACTGAAGATTCAGACCCTGTAGAAATGAAAGCTGAGGTCATTATAGCAGGTAAAGAAAACACACATGCTGATGTGCTGGCTGAGAGCAAAGGAAGGAAGCACAGAATGAGTAACAGGGGAAGGAAGTTATAAATTTCAACCCTGCCCGGTGATCAGCTACAGAAACAAGGACTGTCACCACTCTGCATGGGTTTTTTTTCTTTACATGTTTGCAAAGGTGTGCTTTTTAAAAATTGAAGTATACATTTACATTGTAGTGTTAATTTCTGCCATACAGCAAAGCGATTACAGTTATATACATGTATGCATTCTTTTTAATATACTTTTCCATTACGGTTTATCACAGGATGTTGAATATAGTTCCCTGTGCTACACATTAGGACCTTGTTGTTTATCCATTCTATACAAATTGGTTTTGCATCTGCTAACCCCAACCTCCCAATGCATCCCCCTCAGCAACCACAAATCTGTTTTCTATGTCTCTGAGTCTGTTCCTTCTGCATAGATAGGTTCATTTGTGTTAAATTTTAGATTCCACATATAAGTGACTTTGTTTGAACACATTTATACTTAATAAATGGTCTTCCCAGGTGGCTCAGTGGGTAAAGAATCTGCCTGCAATGCAGGAAACTCAGGAGACATGGGTTCGATCCCTGAGTCAGGAAGATCCTCTAGAGAAGGGCATGGTAACCCACGCTAGTATTCTTGCATGGAGAGTCTCATGGACAGAGGAGCCTGGTGAGCTACAGTCTATAGGGTCACAAAGAATCAGACATGACTGAACACACATATATTTAATAAACACTTATGTCTTGTCTTCCTTCCTTTCCCTTATAATTTATATAAGTACTAGTGATGGTGGCAAATTTTAAAATTACTCTTTGGTTACAAAGCATTCAGTTAGGACTGCTCCGCACATCAACCAGAGACAGATACTGTGACTGTTATACAGAACTGAAATGAAAAAGTGAAAGTGAAGTCGCTCAGTCATGTCTGACTTTTGCGACCCCATGGACTGTAGCCCACCAGGCTCCTCAGTCCATGGAATTTTCCAGGCAAGAGTACTGGAGTGGGTTGCCATTTCCTTCTCCGGGGGATCTTCCCGATTCAGGGATCGAACCCGGGTCTTCTGCATTGCAAGCAGACGCTTTCTGCCTTCTGAACCACCAGTGAAGATCCTGAAATGGACACATTTAATTTTGAGATTTTGTGCCTCTCTTCTCTGGGAGAAGTAAGGGTGCTTCATTTGTACAAAGGATAGTTGCATTCTGTTAGGCAGAAGCATGCAACTCTATTGCTGTATAGCAGTTTATGTGTGGAAGAGTGTGCATGAATGATGAGCTGCCAATGGCAGGCTGTGCTCATTATTCGGCTCTGATTTCTCTGCTCCAAACCCATCCTTCTAGGCTCGGCAGTTTCATCCTGGGGCTAGGACCCTGTCATTTCTTCACTCCCTTGCCAGTGGCTCACTGTTAGGTTCAGTTAACAAGGGGCACTGAACGGAGCTGGGAGGCAGTAAGGGGAAGAAAGGTCTCACATCTCCCAGTGTTGGCTTCCTGCTCCTGTCAGAATGCTCTGAGCAGTAGTTTGTCACCCGGCAGTGGCCCTTGGTTCCAGGTTTCAGGTTTTTGTTCACACCCGCACCGTCAGCCTCACTGTGCCCTCTCACCTAACCAGTACCTGCTAAGGCACCTCTTCTCACAGGTGTGGGAATTAGCTCTGTGATGTCCATGCTCTCAACTCTGGAGCTTTTAGGGCCAGAAGAACAGGGCCAGCAGGTAGGTAGCATCTACCTCACAGATCTGAGTCCAGTTCTATGGAGTTTTTCCTAGTGAATAATCCCCATCTCCTCCTTGTGTTTCCCTAGCTCTAAGCACAGCATTGTCACCGACCCTCTCTCAAGTTGGTCCCCAGCAAGGGATCTTCTGCCCTCTGTTGCTCGTGCCAGTAGAACCAGACCAACTTCAGTTCAGAAGCAAAGGAACCTGTGTTTTGATCAAAAAAAATGGAGGAGGCTGGGGTCCCCAACCTCCGAGCCATGGACCTGTATCTCCTGCCAGATCTGTAGTGGCATTAGATTAGAAATAAAATGCACAAGAAATATAATGAACCTGAATCTTTCTGAAACCACCCTCTCCCCCTCTCAATCTGCGGAAAAATTGTCTTCCACCCGTGTCTGTGCCAAAAAGGTTGGGGACTATTGCTGTAGAGTACCCATTCATCCAGGCAGGCCATGAGTGGGGCTGCTTTATAGGGTTCAAGTCAGCGGGGAGGGGAAGGAAGAAAGTGGAGCGCAAGGAGGCAGCCGCAGCTGTGCTGCTCAGGCTCCAGATTGCCCATCCAGGTTCCGCGTCTCCGCGCACGCCCCCACCCCCACCACCGCCGTCTTGAACTGAGCGTCGAGTGCAGCGCTTCTGCACCCGGTCCCAAGCTGAGCTGTCCGCACACTCCACATCTGAAATGCCCAGTGCAAGGCCTCTGCACGCAGCCCCCTACAAGCAGGTGAAACCAGATGAAGCACGAAGGAGAAAAGGTTAGACTTTATTTTATTACCAATATTCTATGTTAATTTGCTGGGAATTGCTAATGGACTTTGCCCCCGCAAATCCCTCCTCGGTTTTTCTTCCCGATCATCACTCTTGAGGGGCACTAGGGGTGCAGGTCCGTCTTCTATAACTGCTTAGCTGGTTTGGGGCGTCGACATAACCCTGAGTGGAGGAGCAGAGCTTCCCCTGCTGCCTTTACATGTACTTGGTTGTCACAGGATGACTGTTCGAATCCCTGAGCGACCGCCATTGGGAGTTTTAGCTTCTTGGAGATGGAGGATTCCAGACAGTTTAGGATGCATGGCCCAGATGTTAGCAGAAGAATAATGGTCACGCATTCCATTTTTCCTACAAATGAAGGTATCTTGGTCTTTGTAGGCGTAATTGTGCCCTGATGTCAAGGTTCACTGCCATGGCTAAATATCCCTGGCAACCCTTTTCATGGTTTTTTGAAGAGACACTTTGGGTCAGAGGGAGGTTCACTCAAGGAGTCAGGGAGTCTATTGCCCAGGTTGGGGCTCAGGGGCCTCCTTGTGATGTTCCCATGGAGTGATCCTGCAGTTTCAGGGCAGGATAGCTGGTTAGGATCACCCAGTGGAGACTGGTCCTCTTAGGAGTGAGCTGACCTTGCAGGCTGCCAGTTTTCCAGGTGTTTAGGTTCATCTGATCTCCTAGCTAGAACTGTGGGAGGGCCAGGTCCATGGTCCAGGCAGCACCTGGTCACCACGTATGTGAGGACTCACGGTTTCTCCTAGCTGGAGGGTGTACTTGAGTTGTTCTGTTTCAAGGGGCTAAGATATCCTTACTTTGGGGCTGGGGAATGAGTCTACCATGTGTGCATGCTAAGTGGCTTGTGTTTGACTCTTGACGACCCCATGGACTATAGCCCACCAGACTCCTCTGTCCATGGGATTCTCCAGGCAAGAATACTGGAGTGGGTTGTCATGCCTTCCTCCAGGGGATCTTCACGACTCAGGGATTGAACCTGTGTCTCTTATCTCTACTGCAATGGCAGGTGGATTCTTTACTACTAGAGCCACCTGGGAAGCCCGACTCTCCCATACATGGGTTTAAATGCACTTTGAGTTATCCCTTGAGGCTAACTACATGTGGAGCAGGGCAATTGGGAGTAACTTAATCCAGTGTTTTTTGAGTCTCCTAGTGTAGAAGTTTGCTAAGGTTGTTTTAAGTTCTAAATAGGTCGCTTTCCTTTTCCCAAACAATTGGGGTGTCCAGGCTGTGTGCAAGTTTCATTTTATGCAGCGGGTACTTGTTATCCCTTTTGTCACTTGAGACACAAATGCTGGGCTATTATCACTTTATAGGGACCCTGGGAGCCCAAACCTGGGGATTATTTCTCTTAGTAATACTTTAGCCACTGTGGCTGCTGTTTCAGTTCTAGTGGGGAATGCTCTGCCGCTACTGCTGCTAAGTCACTTCAGTCGTGTCCGACTCTGCGGCCCCATAGACCGCAGCCCACCAGGCTCCCCCGTCCCTGGGATTCTCCAGGCAAGAACACTGGAGTAGGTTGCCATTGCCTTCTCCAATGCATGAAAGTGAAAAGTGAAAGTGAAGTCGCTCAGTTGCGTCCGACTCTTAGCAATCCCATGGACTGCAGCCTACCAGGCTCCTCTGTCCATGGGATTTTCCAGGCAAGAGTACTGGAGTGGGGTGCCATTGCCTGCTCCGGGGAATGCTCTACCCACCGGGAAGATGTATCCTCTAATACCAAGAGACACCTGAAGTTGTTTAATGCTCTTGGCGTGACAGTGAAATCAATCAGCTTATCTTCAGGATATGTCCTGGATGGGGCTTATCTGGGGGCCTCTCAGGAGCCTGACGTTGAGGTTGTTCATTGTGCAGATGGGGCAGGTCTCAACTATCCGACTGATTATATTTTCGTGCCAGAAGTTACCATGACCTCAACCAACCAACTATACAGAGCTTCCCTTCTGTAGTGAGTTCCCTGATGAGCCTCCCTGGTGGCTTGACAAGCTGCACTTTGGAGAAAGTATTGCCTGTGTTCATTAACTAGAAACACATGGCCCCCTAGATCTTTGTTGAAGCCCCATTTTCAGGCTTTGTCTAAGTCTTCCTTTGTGTAGAGTGGGAAACAATTGGGTGGGTTTGGCCTCTTAGGGCCACCCATTCAGCAGCTGTGTCTACCGTGTTGTTCCCCTCTATTACCTCTGCATCCCTCTTTTGGTGACCCCAACAATGAATCATTGACATTTTTGGGGGGGCAGCTACACTGCTTCTAGGAGTCTCAGTAGATTTAAGCCATACTTCACCTGTTTATTCTCTGCTGTTAGTATACATCTTTCCTTCCAAATAGTCCCGTGTGTGTGTAGGGTGGCATAAACTTTTAAGCTCTTCCTAGTCCTGAGCTCTAAGTCTCAGGTGAATCTATCAGCTTGGCCTGTTGGACTCAAGTCCCTGGGGATAGGTTTTGTGCCTCTATGACTTGGGTCTAGGAGGTCCCTGCATACTCTGCTGGCCTTTTCCCCCTCTCTCATAAAACTGCTCTTGTCTAGGAACCATTCCTCTCTGGCATTTGAAAGAGACTCACTTCCTAGGTCAGGGAAACTGGAATAGATCCTGACTGGTTTCTATAAGATCATGCTCCAGTAGCCCTGTTTCTGTGGGTACCAAAGCGGCAGGAGTTAGTGGATGACAGGTTTAGTGTTTGTTTGTTTATATTGAGGTATATTTGATATACAATATTATATAAGTTTCAGGTTTACAACATAGTGATTCATAATTTTCAAGGCTGCATTCCATTTATAGTTATTATAAAATATTTGCCATATTCCCCATGTTGTAGAGTATATCCTTATAGCTCATTTTATACATAATAGTTTGCACCTCTTAATCCCCACCCCTACCTTCCCCTCCTCCTTCCCTCTCCCTACTGGTAGCCAGAAGTTTTTTCTCTGTTTCTTTTATACGTTCACTAGTTTGTTGTATTTTTTAGATTCCACATGTAAGTAATATCATACAGGATTTGTCTTTCTCTCCTGACTTATTTCACTGAACATAATGCCTTCCAAGTCTATCCATGTTGTCACAGATGGCAAAATTTTATTCTTTTTAACGGCCGAGTAGTATTCCATTGTATGTATATACTACATCCTCTTTATCCATTCATCTGTTGATGGATACTTAGGTTGCTCCCATACCTTGACAATTGTAAATAAGGCTGCTAAGAACATTGGGGTGCATGGGTCCTTTCAAACTATTGGTTTTGTTTTTTCAGATAAATGCCCAGGAACAGAATTGCTGGGACAAATGGCAGTATAGCATATGCTGGGTTTTTGTGGTACCCACTGGGCTGTCTAAAAGCATAGCCTGAACTTAAATTGACCTTCGACTGCTTACTAAAGCCTGAACCTGGAGTGGAATCCATATAGTGACTCACTGACCAACTGTTAACTTTTCAGCCTCTTATTGCAGGATTGTAGTAGCTGCTACTGCCCAGAGGCAAAGAGGCCTTCCCTTAGTGGTTTGATCTAAGTGTTTAGAAATGTTCTCTTTTGCCCTTTTAGTCTTCCATGACTGGTTAATCAATCCATTATACTGAATTCTTCCTGTTCACACCCTCATGGTTTTCGTTTCTGTTTTTCTACTGGACTTGATACAGTCATCTTTTGGTGCTTAACCATCCCTCTTTTGTTCCCTTAACCCTGCATTGTAAATAGTCCCTTGATCAAGGACTCTAAAATCTGAGCAAATTGAAATGAATTATTTTAGCTGTTGGACCCAGACTTATGAATGAATAGATAACCTGAAGGGCGCTTGGTGGATCCTGGTGTTGTGATCAGAAGACTAAAGCTGAAGTTTAGATTTGTTAATTACTAGTTCTATGGCCTTGGCAACTCACTTAACCAGTCTCAACCCTAGGGTCTTCAACTGCAAAGTGGGAAAATAAAGCCTCCTTTTCAGGGCTATAGTGGAGATGAAGTGCAAATACATGTGTCTGGCACAGTATCTAGCACATAGTAAACTCTAAGAAATGGTTTCTATTATGATTAGAAAATATATCCTGATGTTTGAACAACCAAATTTAAAAATGTCTACTTCACAGGATTGCACGAATTCAATTATATGATGGAGGCAAAGTGCCTAGCCCTGTGCTTGACAGTTAACAAGTGTCCAATAATCATTAGCTCTAAATTTCTTTTAAAAAATTTTTCAATAAAATTTGTCTGTTGGTCATTTTAAAGGTAATTCTATTAAAAGGGATTTAACTTTTACCAAAATTAGGCAAAAACATATTTTATTTATGAACTAGATTTTAATACTTAAAATAGAGAATCAAATAATCAATTCTTGCTCTCTTTCACTGTGTGTGTATCATAACCAACAAAGATTTAGTCCATGAATGCTCACTTAAAAAATTAATTAAAAAAAAAAAGAATATAACAGAGTTTGATGTAGTAAACTTTCCTTTTCTCAGAAAAATGTAGTTATGTAAATACCATAATGTTACAGGCTCTACATGTATGGCTGAAATTGGTGGTAGATTAATTTATGGACACACTGTTTAAAAAAAATTGAGAATCTATTTCATCTTCCAAGAACTTATAAAATGTGTTGTTGTTAAATATTAGTCCCTGGCTACAATTAACCACAAATTTCCTCATTAACATGTCAGGACTCTTGAGTTAAAATAAATAAACACATTTTTGGGGTATCAATAAAAATTTAAAAGGATAAGATGGTTGAAAAGAGAAAGTGGAGGGACTTTTCAAGGGAGGGACTAAGAGGGGAGTGAAGGTATTAACCTTAGTTGCCATTCCAAGAATATATTTAATATTGGGCTTTGTAACATATGAACCTCCTTTATTGGGGCTGCTGATTTATCTTCCTAATTATGATTACAGACTGACAGCAGAAATATTTAGTATTCCCTAAGGAAATACCTTGGAGAAGGCAATAGCACCCCACTCTAGTACTCTTGCTTGGAAAATCCCATGGACGGAGGAGCCTGGTGGGCTGCTGTCTATGGGGTCGCACAGAGTCGGACACGACTGAGGCGACTTAGCAGCAGCAGCAGCAAGGAAATACCTAACTCAGGTAAGACTTAGGGCAGATGTGGGCAGGAGATGGAAGGTTGGAGCAGTGAAGCCCATAAGAACACTGTAAAAACCAGGGATGCTATCTGGGGATGCTCAGGAGGTTGGCGTAGCTCTGGGGCCCTGTCAATGGGCCCTGTCAAGGACTGTGTGATGGGAGGAGGGCCGTAGGATGTCAGGAGGCCAGCACAGCACTGGCATGTTCTGGAGGCAATGGGAACAAATCCCTGGTCCTGTGAAGCCCCTGGATAACAATAGTGCACATTCTTTCAGGTCTATCTGGATTGTGCTTTTCAAAATTTCAAAACGTTGTGACGTATATTACTCTATTTGAGCCTTCTCCAGGCAAAGAACACTGGGGTGGGTTGCCATGCCCTCCTCCAGGGGATCTTCCTGACCCAGGGCTCGAACCTGCATCTGTTGCATCTCCTGCATTGGCAGGCACCACCCAGGAAGCCTGATGTAGACCTGAAAGTGAAACTGTTCGTCGCTCAGTCACGGCCGACTCTTTGTGACCCCATGGACTGTAGCCCGCCAGGCTCCTCTGCCCATGGGATTCTCCAGGCAAGAATAGTGTAGGGGGTTGCCATTTCCTTCTCCAGGGGATCTTCCTGACCCAGGGATTGAACCCAGGTCTCCTGCATTGCAGGCAGACTCCTTACCGTCTGAGCTACTGGGGAAGCCCAAAGTAGACCTAGTGGGGTAGAAAAGAGCTGGTTCAACTCTGCTCTCGGGGAAGAAAGTGAGGATCAGATGAAACAAAATAATTAAATGGCAGAGTTGGGACCAGGACCCAGATTTTCTGTCTCGCAGGCTAGGATTCTCTCTAGAGAGAAAAGACAAAATGACTGCTTGTTGCTGCTGCTGCTGCTAAGTCGCTTCAGTCGTGTCCGACTCTGTGTGACCCCAGAGACGGCAGCCCACCAGGCTCCCCCGTCCCTGGGATTCTCCAGGAAAGAACACTGGAGTGGGTTGCCATTGCCTTCTCCAAGTGAAATGAAAGTGAAAAGTGAAAGTGAAGTCGCTCAGTCGTGTCCGACTCTTCGCAACCCCATGGACTGTAGCCCACCAGGCTCCTCCGTCCATGGGATTTTCCAGGCAAGAGTACTGGAGTGGGTTGCCATTGCCTTCTCCTGACTGCTTGTTACTGGAATGTAAATGGAAGGAGAAGTAAAACAAAAGTAAGGATTCAGTGATGACGTAGGAAAGACATACTTCCCAGGAAAGTAAGCAGGGCTGCACCGCTCCAATTTTGCACGTGACCACCAGGTTGAACACAGGGGTGTTGAGGCAGGTGTGCCAGGTCATCTTTTGAGCTGTTCACTGTCCAGATGCTGGTGCTGAACCTCCATCCCTCTTACTTCCACTAACAACCTATTTACATTTCCAGTCAATACCAACCCATACAGGTGGGAGAACATGAAAAAGCTTTTTTTTTTTTTTTTTACTGTAAAGTAAGGCACAGTTGTAATTATTAACATGTGAAAGCACTTTATAAACTGTCAAGTGCTACAGAATGTCCAATTATTACTATTATTATCACCATCATCACGTTAGGTCTTTCTCCAAGCAGAGAAGTGCACATTCAGTCTCACCTTTTCTCCTTCAATTTAAGTGAATTCTGTATCTCAGTCCAGTTCAGTTCTGTCACTCAGTCATCTCCGACTCTTTGTGACCCCATGGACTGTAGTACGTTAGGCCTCCCTGTCCATCACAAACTCCCAGAGCTTACTCAAACTCTTGTCCATCGAGTCAGTGATGCCATCCAACCATCTCATCTTCTGTCGACCCCTTCTCCTCCTGCCTTTAATCATTCCCAGCATCAGTGTCTTTTCAAATGAGTCAGTTCTTCTCATCAGGTAGCCAAAGTATTGGAGTTTCAGCTTCAAAATCAGTCCTTCCAATGAACACTCAGGACTGATTTCCTTTAGGATTAACTAGTTTGATCTCCTTGCTGTCCAAGGGACTCTCAAGAGTCTTCTCCAACACCGCAGTTCAAAAGCATCAATTCTTTGGTGCTAAGCTTTCCTTATAGTCCAACTCCCACATCCATATATGACCACTGGAAAAACCATAGCTTTGACTAGACAGACCTTTGTTGGCAAAGTAATGTCTCTGCTTTTTAATATGCTGTCTAGGTTGGTCATACCTTTTCTTCCAAGGAGCAAGCTTCTTTTAATTTCATGGCTGCAGTCACCATCTGCAGCGATTTCGGAGCCCCCCAAAATAGTCTCACTGGTTTCCATTGTTTCCGCATCTATTTGCCATGAAGTGGTAGGACCAGATGCCATGATCTTGGTTTTCTGAATGTTGAGTTTAAACCAACTTTTTCACTCTCCTTTTTCACTTTCGTCAAGAGGCTCTTTAGTTCTTCTTCACTTTCTGCTGTAAGGGTGAAGTCATCTGCATATCTGAAGTTATTGATATTTCTCCCGGCAATCTTGATTCCAGCTTGTGCTTCATCCAGTCCAGCATTTCTCATGATGTAGTCTGCATATAAGTTAAATACGCAGGGTGACAATATACAGCCTTGATGCACTCCTTTACCAATTTTGAACCAGTCTGTTGTTCCATGTCTAGTTCTAACTGTTGCTTCTTGACCTGCATACAGATTTCTCAGGAGGCAGGTCAGGTAGTCTGGTATTCCCATCTCTTTAGGAATTTTTCACAGTTTATTGTGATCCACATAGTCAAAGGCTTTGGCATAAACAATAAAGCAGAAATAGATGTTTTTCTGGAACTCTCTCGCTTTTTCAATGATCCAGTGGATGTTGGCAGTTTGCTCTCTGATTCCTCTTAAATCCAGCTTGAGTATCTGGAAGTTCACAGTTCACGTACTGTTGAAGCCTGGCTTGGAGAATTTTGAGCATTACTTTGTTAGTGTGTGAGATGAGTGCAATTGTGTGGTAGTTTGAGCATTCTTTGGCATTGCCTTTCTTTGGGATTGGAATGAAAACTGACCTTTTCCAGTCCTGTGGCCACTGCTGAGTTTTCCAAATTTGCTGGCATATTGAGTGCAGCACTTTCACAGCATCATCTTTCAGGATTTGAAATAGCTTAACTGGAATTCCATCACCTCCACTAGCTTTGTTCATAGTGATGCTTCCTAAGACACACTTGACCTCGAATTTCCAGGATGTCTGGCCCTAGGTGACCTGTCATAATTATCTGGGTCATGAAGATCTTTTTTGTACAGTTCTTCTGTGTATTCTTGCCACCTCTTCTTAATATCTTCTGCTTCTGTTAGGTCCATACCATTTCTGTCCTTTATTGTGTCTATCTTTGCATGAAATGTTCCCTTGGTATGTCTAATTTTCTTGAAGAGATCTCTAGTATTTCGCATTCTATTGTTTTCCTCTATTTCTTTGCACTGATCACTGGGGAAGGCTTTCTTATCTTTCCTTGCTATTCTTTGGAACCCTGCATTCAAATGGGTATATCTTTCCTTTTCTCCTTTGCCTTTCACTTCTCTTCTTTTCACAGCTATTTGTAAGGCCTCCTTCCACAACCATTTTGCCTTTTTGCATTTCTTTTTCTTGCAGATGGTCTTGATCACTGCTTCCTGTACAATGTCACAAACCTCTGTCCATAGTTCTTCAGGCACTCTGTTTATCAGATCTAATCCCTTGAATTTATTTGTCACTTCCACTGTATAATCGTAAGGGATCAAATTTAGATCATACCAGAATGGTCTAGTGGTTTTCCCTACTTTCTTCAATTTAAGTCTGAACTGGCAATAAGGAGAGCATGATCTGAGCCACAGTCAGTTCCCGGTCTTGTTTTTGCTGACTTTGGCTACAAAGAATATAATCAATTTGATTTCAGTGTTGACCATCTGGTCATGTCCATGTGTAGCATCTTCTCTTGTGTTGTTGTAAGAGGGTGTTTGCTATGACCATTGCGTTCTCTTGGCAAAACTCTATTAGTCTTTGCCCTGCTTCATTATGTACTCCAAGGCCAAATTTGTCTGTTACTCCAGGTATTTCTTGACTTGCTACTTTTGCATTCCAGTCCCCTATAATGTAAAGGACATCTCTTTGGGGTGTTAGTTCTAGAAGGTCTTGTAGATCTTCATAGAACCATTCAACTTCAGCTTCTTCAGCATTACCAGTTGGGGCATAGACTTGGATTACTGTGATATTGAATGGTTTGCCTTGGAGACGAACAGAGATCATTCTGTCATTTTTGAGATTGCATCCAAGTACTGCATTTCAGATTCTTTTGTTGACTAAGATGGCTACTCCATTTCTTCTAAGGGATTCTTGCCCACAGTAGTAGATATAATGGTCATCTGAGTTAAATTCACCCATTCCAGTCCATTTTAGTTTGCTGATTCCTAAAATGTCAATATTCACTCTTGCCATCTCCTGTTTGACCACTTCCAATTTGCCTTGATTCATGGACCTAACATTCCAGGTTCCTATGCAATATTGCTCTTTACAGCATCGGACTTTACATCAGAACGTTTCCGCCTCAGTCAATCTTTCCCATCAGGAAGCTTCCATAAGCCTCTTATCCTTCTTCATCAGAGGGCAGACAGAATGAAAACCAAAATCACAGAAAACTAACCAATCTGATCACATGGATCACAGCCTTGTCTAACTCAGTGAACTATGAGCCACGCTGTGTAGGGCCACCCAAGATGGACGGGTCATGGTGGAGAGTTCTGACACAGCGTGGTCCACTGGAGAAGGGAATGGCAGACTACTTCAGTATTCTTGCCTTGAGAACCCCATGAACAGTCTGGAAAGGCAATAAGATAGGACACTTAAAGATGAACTCCCCAGGTCGGTAGGTGCCCAATATGCTAATGGAAATCAGAGGAGAAATAATTCCAGAAAGAATGAAGAGATGGAGCCAAAGCAAAAACAACACCCATTTGTGGATGTGACTGGTGATGAATTCTGTATCTAGAACCAAATAAATTTTAGAATGTCTTTTGGTGTAGAACCTTGTCAGTGTCTCTTAAAAGCTCAAGTAACCTCTGTCCACCTTTTCTACTTTTTTCCTTATTACACTTTCTCCTCCCATTACCCTTTCTCCCCAGAAACTCAAGTGGCCTAGAGACCTCAAATTGGCCTGGCCTTAGGAAAAGAGTTATGGTCAGAGAGCCATAGGGAAGGAAACTTTAAGACTGAAGTTGACAGGTAACAGAGCTCAGACCCAGAGAGGTGAACTGACTTGCCCAGGATTACTGGATGGCGGAGTTGCAGAGTTGAGAGTGAAAGACAAGACTTCTGATTCCTGGCCTCCTGCTTGTTCCACTGTGCCGCACCCTCCAGTGTGCTTTCTTCCTGCTACAGTGTCAGGCCACTCAAGTTCTGAGATTTTACTTTACCACACCATACCTTTACTTACCATACCTTACAGGATGGTTCCATGAGTGTATCTCCCGTTGGCCCCTCTAGGGACTCTCTCATGGATGGAGGTCACCCTGGCATCTGCCAGATTTTGAGACTAGGGACTGGTAAGAAACCAAGGATATATACTGTGTGGATCAATAATCCCCAAATGTCTCTTTTGAGTTCGTTCAAAATTTCATAGTTCAGGCGTGGACTCCTGAAAACTTGCTTACTTTGAGTTATATCTAGAGTGCAGATTCTTAACCTTAGTGGCACCTAAGAGCCACCTGGAATCTTTTTAAAAATACTGATTCCTGGGAATTCTCTGGTGATCCAGAGGTTAGGACTTCTCATTTTCACTACTGAGGCTGTGGCGTTGATCCCTTGTCAGGGAACTAAGATCCCACAAACTGTTGTGCAGCCAAAAAAATATGTCTATATCTATATATTCCTCAAAACAGAGAGCCCAGAAATAAACCCACACACCTTTGGACAATTAATCTTTGATGAAGGAGGCAAGAACATACAATGGAGAAAAGATAGTCTTTTCAGAAAGTGGTGCTGGGAAAGTCGGACAGTCACATGTAAATCAATGAAGTTAGAACACACCCTCACATCATACACAAAAAATAAACTCAAAATGGCTTGAAGACTTAAGTATAAGATGTGACATCATAAAACTCCCAGAAGTGAACATAGGCAAAATATTCTCTGACAAAAATTGTATGCATTTCTTAGGTCAGTCACCCAAGGCAAAAACAAACAAATGGGACCTAATCAAATTTAAAAGCTTTTGTATAGCAAAGTGAAGTTACTCAGTCGTGTCTGACTCTTTGCAACCCCATGGACTGTAGCCTACCAGCCTCCTCCATCCATGGAATTTTCCAGGCAAGAGTACTGGAGTGGGTTGCCATTTCCTTCTCCAGGGGATCTTCCCGACCAACCCAGGGATCGAACCCAGGTCTTCCGCATTGCAGGCAGACGCTTTACCATCTGAGCCACCAGGGAAGCCCATAAATATAATGAAAATATAACCTAGGGACTAGGAGAAAATATTTGCAATGATGCAACCAACAAGGGCTTAATTTCCAAAATATACAGACAGGCTCACACAACTCAATAACAACAACAACAAAAAAAAACCCCAGTTGCAAAATGGGCAGAAGACCTAAATAGACATTTCTCCAAAGAAGATATACAGATGGCCAATAGGAACATGAAAAGATGCTTATCATAGCTAATTATTAGAGAAATGCAAATCAAAACTAAAATGAGGCACCACCTCACACTAGTCAGAATGGGTATCGTTAAAAAGTCTACAGATAAGAAATGCTGGAGAGGGTGTGGAGGAAAGGGAACCCTCCTACATTGTTAGTGGGATTATAAGTTGATGCAGCCACTATGGAAGACAGTAAGGAGAATCCTCAAAAAACTAAAAACAGAATTACCATATGATCCAGCAATTCCACTTCTGGGCATATACTGAGCTGAAACTATAATTTGAAAAGATACATGCACTCCTATGCTCATAGCAGCACTATTTACAATAGTCAAAATATGGAAAGAACCTAAATGCCCATCGACAGATAAATGCATAAAGAAGATGTGGTACATCTACACAATTGAATAGTACTGAGCCATTAAAAAGAATGAAATAATTTGCAGCAACGTGGATAGACCTAGAGATTATCATACTAAGTCAGTATTATATCACTTTATGAAGAATGTAAAATATCAATATGACATAAATGAACATATCTATGAAGCAGAAGCAGACTCACAGATTAGAGAACAGACTTGCGTTGCCAAGGGGGAGGAGGTGAAGGGAGGGAAGGATTGGAAATTTGGAGTGAGCATCCTACTATATATAGGATGGAGAAACAACAAGGTCCTATTATATAGCACAGGGAACTGTATTCAACATCCTGTAATAAACCAGAATGGGAAAAAAAAAAAAAACCTGTATGTGTACCTGAGTCACTTTGCTATACAGCAGAAATTAACACAACACTGTAAATCAACTATACATCAATACATTTTTAAAAAAATAATTGATTCATGGCCTCATTTCAGACCAGTTGAATCTGAATCTCTGGGAGAAGGGTCCATGCACTGATAAGTTTGAAAAGCTCCCAGGTAATTCTGGGTTTAGCCAGAATTGAGACGCAGAGCCCTGGAATCTAGACATCATACTAAACTCACCACAAAGATCTGGTGTCTTTAATTTGTCTACTTCAAAGTCTGTCTTTAAATCCACTGTTATTCATTCTGGAGAATGGCCTCCTTTGCAGTTAACCCACAGCTACCCTCCTGCTCAGATAAACCCACAATCTATCCCAATGGAAGAATTTAACCTGCTCAGCCTCCCAGGTCACTTTCAGTGTCCATCCCTTGGACAGATCCACTTTGTCTCCTGGCCCATCATTCTGACACGGGCTGCTTTCAGCCCCAAATACCCCCACTTCTTACTGAACTCAAAATTTCCCTCCTTGCCTTCTGCAATCAAAGATCCCTCCCCAGACAACTGAAAATCATAGATATTCTTCAGATGAGGAAATAAGATGAATATGGCTCAGGTCTTCTGAATCCATGATTTGCATTAGTTTCCATTCCATTGCCCATTCATTCATTGACTCTTTATGGAATGTCTTCTGGGACCAGATCCAGCCTCTTTGCTTTTGTGTGTCTTGAATAACCCCACATGAAGACCATCATCTACGCAACCACTGGGCATGTCACTTGCAGGTCATCCACCACCCAGCTAAGGGACAGGCACGGTGAACATGTCTTCAAAGCAGCAGCTAGGACGTGGCTTCCCTGACTCTAGCTTACTATCCTCTTCCCCTTCCTGACGTCCCTATTTCTTCAGGGAAAGAAGACTGGCTATTTCTCCCTCGGGGTTCTTGTGCCACACTGTATGCTTTGACTGAAAGACCCTGTGAGTCAGTCTGTGTGGTGGCAGGTGAACTGGCTCCTCTTAGTGAGTAACTCCAGAGGGTAACATTCATGTACTTGTGCGTCAATATGAGTCTGAAAAAGGAGGCTGCTGTGCGGCCCCAGTGCATCCCATGCAAAAGTGCACTGGTCTTTCCAGGGCCTGAACTTCTCACCTGCCTTTTGGTTGATGACTCACCTCCAGTAGACAGCAATTCGCCCTCTGACTTCTAGTTTTCTCACAAGCACACTACAAATGCATCCTCACCTTTACACAAAACCATCCCTGATAACACATTTGAGTTTACAAGCCTTATATCTAGACTCTTCAACGCACCTGACCTTCTTCCTGGGAAACCTCTGGAACTGGCCGGGTCATCAGGATGCAGAGAAGTGAAATATGTGGCATGTGGGCAGCTACTCTCCCCTTTGGCAAGCTTGACAGACATCTCCACTATCTTTCCCTCTAGGCCTGGATGAGGCCTCAGTTTTCCCATCCCTGGATCCAGGTGGTCACTATTATTTGGAGCTGGCAAAAAAGTCTACTGCCCAGCATGGCAGTGGAAGGAAATGTCTTTGGAACTGCACCCACCCATCTGAGTGTCGACCCTATAACTCACCCAACCCGGTTTATTTTTTTAGACTAGGACCCTACTACCTACTTCCTGTCAGGTGACTGTGAGAATATCTGTAAGACATCAAGTACCCCTCCTAGCCCATAAAACGTGGATTCCTTTCTCTTTTCTCCCCACTTTAGGACATTTCTTTGAAGACTCACTGACTATTAAGTAATTTTGGGGTTGGGGTAGATAACAAAGTCCTTCCCCCAAAATAAAACCAGTGTCTGGGTGAGGGAGATGGTATGTGTAGATAAAAATGATAGGATTTTTTAGAGTTTATAGGAAGAGCCTATGACAGTGAAAGTCACTCAGTCATGTCTGATTCTTTGCCACTCCATGAACTATACAGTCCATGGGATTCTCCAGGCCAGAATACTGGAGTGGGTAGCCATTCCCTTCTCCAGGGTATCTTCCCAATCCAGGGATCGGACTCAGGTCTCCCACATAGCAGGCAGATTCTTTACCAGCTGAGCCACCAGGGAAGCCCATATAGAAGAGTCTATAGAATCTGGAAATTCTAGCTGTAGAAGAAGCCTCAAAAGGTAGGAAGACAGGACAGTGGGGCTGTGTTTGGAAAGATAAGAACTGGTAATAAGGGGTGATTATCAAGAAATGAAAGTGAATGACAAATTTAGAAGAAAATGACAAAGTAACATCCTAAGTTGCTGGTAAACTAGGTACCAATTAAATTCTTCTGTGAGGTCCCCACACTTTCTTCCAACTATTTAATCCTTCTTTTTAATGAGTCATCAGGGTGCATAATACACAGAGTGGCCATAAAGCAATGTGATTGATTGCCAGAAGTCAGACATGAGGAAAATTGGTCTTAGTCCTTTAGAGCACATCCAATGAATGCTTAGTCATAAAGAGAATTAACATTTTATTCATTGTTGTCGAACACACCACAAACATGCTCTAAATGATTAGGACACTAAAAAGAAAATGACCTGGAACTGGAAGGCTATGCCTCTTAACTATCCACATAGTATCCATGGGTCCTAGTGTCCTTATCTGTAAAATTAAGGGATCAATGGTATAACAGTTCAGATATTTTTGTTTCTAAGTAACAGAAAAACTGGCTCATATTGACTTAACTTATAAAGGGAATTTACTGGTTTATGTAATTGAAAAGCCCAAAAAGATTTGAAAAGCTTGAAGGTTAGCTCAAACAACTCAACCAGGAACCAGATTTCCCCTCACCATTTCTTGTTACTGCTTCCTTGGTGTGGCTTCATCTTAGGCAGACCTCAGCAGATCATTTGGTTGCAAAAGGGCTTCTAGCTGTTTCCTGTTTCTATATGCCCCCATTCATGAATAGCACAAAGAAAACATCTTTGTGCCAGTGTTATCAGCAGAAGTTCTGAGATTTACTCTAACCACACCCTCTGAGGTCATGTGCCTGTCCCTGAACCAACCACTGACGGGATGAAATGTGATGATTGGTGGGATTGAGGTCATGTGGTGCTAGGTCCATTCCCATCGCTGAGATTAGAGTCAGCCTCCCTATAGCTGCATTGATTCCCATATGGAATTTGGGCGATTGGGAAGTGAAAAGGAGAGAAGGAAAGATGTAGAGTCAGGCAACACATTTTCATGGCCAGTGAATTTCAAACTTTTGTGTGGAATGGAGCCCCAGTGTATAAAATATACACAAATTAAGCTTCACCAGCTGATATAGGAATGGGGTGCTTAGAGCCCCGTCTTCTGTTGCTCCTAGGAGACCTGCTTAGAAACCTGTAGCTCCAGGAAACAGGCACAAAAACAATGTCTTTGGGTCCCTCTAGCTCTAGTCTTTGCCATTGCTTAATAAGCAAATATCTCCTAGGACAGCATGTGTTCATATCAACTGTCTCCGGGCAGAAATTGTGCTGTTTATTCTGTGCATGGCTCAGTGAACTACAGAGAACATTAATTTTATTAAGAATATACTTTGTAGTCACAGTTTTCTCAACATAAAAGACTTGTACCCAGCTATCATTTTTCAAGCTCACCAAAGCTTGCAACTATTTACCTAAGTTTCTCGTAAAGACTGGAGCAATAAATCCACAAATCAGCATAGATCCCTGACAAAGCTGACAAATACATGGAGCCAGGGAGAAAGGATATAAAAGCAGAAGGAAGACATAAGTTTTTCCTTCAAATGAACAGTGGTCAGAAATTTATTAGTTTCCTGAAAGGTGCAGAGCATTAGCAAGATATTGTATTTACTTTGAAAGTCATGTGAAAAGTATTTTGCATTTTGAAAAGTTGAAGCTTCCTTTGACAAGAGTTTTGGCATAAAAATTCTAAAATATTTTTTTTAAGTATTATGATTTTAAATGGTGGTGAAATGTACATAACATAAAATTTGCAACTATTTTTAAGTACACAGTTCAGTGACATTAAGTTCATTCACACTGCTGTTCTATTATTACCACCTCCATATCCAGAACTCTTCTTGAAAAACAGAAACTTCATATCCATAAAACAGTAACTCTCCATTCCCCGCTACGCCAGGCCCTGGTAAGCACCATTTTACTTTCTGTATTTATGAATTTGACTATTCTAGGTACCTTATAAGTGGAATCACACAGTATTATTATTTTTTTTATGACTGGCTTATTTCACTTAGCATAATGTCCTCAACACTCATCTGTGTTGTAGCATGTGTCAGAATTTTCTTCCTTTTTAAGTCTGAATTGTATGTATTGATACCACATTTTATATATCCAACTATCCACCAATAGACATTTGGGTTACTTCCACCTTTGGCTGGCTATTTAAAAAATGCTGCTTTGAATGTGGGTGTGCAAGTATCTATTCGTGACTCCACTTTCAATTATTTTGGGTATATACACATGGAGAAATGGGATGGCTGAATCACATGAATGAAATACTTTTTATGACACAATTTTGTTTTGTAAAATTCTTCAATGTGTACTCCCAAGTAGTGAAGACAGACTGATAATTTAGTGATTTATTTTTTTAGTTTAACAGTGGATACAAAAGAGAAAGCAACCAGACAATCTTTTGTAGGATCAAGTAGCTTCTTTCTTATTCGTGGAGATTTTAGCTCTTAAGAGTTCAATTATATTCTAGGTTTGCATTTGTGTAGGTCTTGCAATCACAAAATCAAGTGTAAGGGATCCATAGTTGAACTCAGGTTTAATTCAGAGCAACAGTCCAAGAAAACAACGCAGTGCTTCAAGAGTGAAACAAAGGGGAACTTCTTCAGCTAGCAGGCAGACACTGCTGGCTTCCCAGATGTAACCCATTTTTGCTTATCTAGCCCACAGCCTTCCTTTATAATCAGATGGACAGGACGCACTGACAATAGAAACATGTCTCCATTTCTTCCTCAGTGGGGGAAAAAGAACATCTCCTTGTGAAGACATTTCATTGTCTCAAAGTTATTTGTATCAAAGGTTCCATTTAATCAAATTTAACATTTTCTAACTATTTCTTAAAGGGAGTTGCCAAGTTCCATGCAGTTCACAACCAGCTATTAAACAATCATGCTTTCAGACCAAGAAATGTGGTATTGAAACTTCTCTCAAATCAATCCACTTTCCTGAGAAAAGAAAGCTAGCATTTTGCTCACATAAAATAGCAGTAACTCAAGTACAGGCCTTATATTGTGTCCTGGGTGGTGAGCAGCTGACACACAATAATTTGGTGTTGGGCAGTTGGAGAGAAAGGGTTTATATCTCTCTATACTGAAGAAAGGCCACACTTTGGGTCAGCTCTATTCTACCCTGAAAAAGCTGGGAAATGTTTCAGATGTGGCAATGAAGACACTGTCTCGTTCACACACTGGTTAATAGTATCACCTTTCATTAACTGGGTAACAACAGATAATGAAAATTAATCACACAAAACCCTCTTTGACTTAGTCTTCAATGGTGATGTCATAGACCATTGACTAGATGATGCCTTTTTGCTGGAGAGATTTCTCTTTGACTGTCCATGCTGTACATTTGCAGGATGATTTGTGAATCAGGAACTAGGTTGGTTTCATTGGAACAAAGACTAGGAATGCTAAATATCTTCCAGGATGTCTTTCAGGTGACTACACTCATTGCTACCTTAGACTCCCTTACCTAAACATTTCTATGTTATCATCTTGTAATCTAGGCTCCCACCAAAAAGTAAAGATTCCAGAGGGTAAAAACTGAGCAGCTCCCCCCCCCCCCCCCCGCATTCTGTCCTCTCTCTTACCCTCTCCTTCTTCTCAGGGGCATCTCTTTCTCACTTGTCATTTATTGTCAGCACTCTATTGTGTATATTTGTCATTTATATATGATTACCATCTACGGGGCCAAGATGGCCAAAGAGCATTCTCGCTAAGAGCATTCTTGTCTCTGGTTCTTTTTTCTAGAAAAGTTGGGGTCAACCTTTAGTGTGAGTAAGAATCAGAAGAGACTGCTTTAAATGCAAATTTGAGGGCTTACCTCCAGAGACTTTGGTTCACTATGTCTAGAGTGAAGCCAGGAATCTGCATTTTAATAAACACCACAGGCAGTTCTGGGCAGGTGGACCATTGACCCAAATTAAGAAGCAACATCCCAGAGGATGTCCCCAGCCAGGTGTTTGGTTTGACCAGGAATGGGTTCCTTGGATGAGCATGGCAGTTCCCAGATTCCCTCTAGTGCATTTGAGAGCAACCAAATGTTTTTGTAAACATAATTTTCCGGATTATTTTCTACAGTTAATCATTAAGTGGAACTGATTCAGGCAGTAAGTCCAGTCACACTTCTGCAAGCCTCTATATAATTAAGGGCGGAAGTTCCTGTTTGGGGTGTTCCACAGCTGCCATGAACCGTGACTGATAGGTTAGACGGGTAGAAACTCCAGACAAAACGCCAATTCCCACAGAGTTCTGTGAACTGGGAAAGTGGTCAATCCCTTCCCCGTGGCCTCAGTTTTCTCAAGGGTAAGGAAGCTATGTGCTCCCTCTCCTAGGTGTTAGAAAGGTAAGGGACTAAAAAACCACAGTGTTAAATGGCACACCATCCTTGAGATTCAGCATAAGGACATTTTAGCAAAGGGCTCTGCCAGCACGAGAAGAGAAAGCAAAACTCCATTGTGAAGCACATTCTTTAATCCAGGTACTCAACTAGATTCCCCCTTAGCCAATAGCACCCTTAATCTTCACAACCCTTTACATTTTTTTTTTGTGGTCGTGTTTATTGATCTTTTCTTTTGTGAATTTTGATTTTTTATGTACTGTTTATGAATGCCTTCCCTGCATCCAGGTCATAAGTATAATTTTGTATATTTTCCCCTATTGTGAAACCTGTGTGTTTTCTGGCCCAGGACACTGCCTGAATCTCCATCAAGGGTCTGGGCTGGTAAATAAGCAAGAATGCTGAAGTCCTGTCTGGGAAGTAACCACTTTGACTTTCAGTTGGATCCGCTGTAGTACTGGACTCAGAGAATGTGCTTCTTAGACAGCCTAATGGGTGTAGCGTAGGTTGTAATAAGAAACTTCTAAGAGACATCATGAAACAAAAAGAAACATTCAAACTACAAATCCAGAAAAGGTATGCAATGGCTTTCTCTTGCTGTAACCTAGGCAAAAATGCAATTGTTTAGGATATTCAGGATAACTCCACACTTGGAGAGATTCAAAGAATTTGCTTCAATTTTCTGGGCCTTTCCCCAGGCAGCACAGTCTAATGGATATTATATACTATGATCTGTATGGACATTTTAAAATTGCTGGTAGCCACAATAAAAAAGAATTAAAAAGAAACAGGTAAATGCGGTAGAAGTACCTACATTTTGTTTTCCTATACTTTTTTTTGGTAACTAAACATCACTTACATATCATTCTTATGTTGCCTGAAAAACAAAATCCATCAAAATAAATGTGTTGTTTCATCCGTGAAAAAGAAAGAAGTAGGTAAAATAAATTCAAGTATTTCCAAAATAGTATCATCTCAACATGTAATCAATATATTACTGAGTTATTAAATTTTTTGTATGCTGAGTCTTTGGCATCTAGTGTACATTTTATACTCACAGCACAGCTCAGTTCAGCTAACCATATTTCGAGTGCTCAGTAGGAGCATATGTGTAGTGGCTTTTTATTAGACAGTGCAGCCCTGAGGATTAAGACTGAAAATGGCCATGATGTACTGGGAGGCATTTTCTCGGTTTAAGTGACAGCAGTCTGAATTTTTAAGTACCTCCCCTTCACACTTCTTAACAAAAGTGTATCATAACTTCAGTTGATCCTACATACTGAAAACGATTAATCTTCCTAAAGCACAGACCTGTTTAGATTTTTTCCTGGAGCAGATGTTGTTGTGAGTGAAGACTTTTAGGAAGAGGTGACAGTGAAGTTGAAACTTGGAGGGTAGGTAGGAATTAGCCAGGGGGTCAGAAGGAAGAGAGTGAAGAAGGGAGTGGCTGGAGTGTACAGGCTGAGAGTGAAGCAGACATCAGATCCTGAGGGTATACAGGTTCTGCTCATGGGGCTAGATTGGATCCTGAAGGTAATGAGGAGCCATCAAACATTTGTCAGCAGGAGTATGGGAGAAAGGCAAGAAGACAGAGACAAGGCAACTAGCATAGGGCAAAGTGCAGGATCCAGGTAGGAAATAATAAGGGCTTAAAGCTATTCATTGGAAGGAATGATGCTAAAGCTGAAACTCCAGTACTTTGGCCACCTCACGCGAAGAGTTGACTCATTGGTAAAGACTCTGATGCTGGGAGAGATTGGGGGCAGGAGGAGAAGGGGACGACAGAGGATGAGATGGCTGGATGGCATCACTGACTCAATGGACGTGAGTCTGAGTGAACTTCGGGAGTTGGTGATGGACAGGGAGGCCTGGCGTGCTGTGATTCATAGGGTCGCAAAGTGTCGGACACGACTGAGCGACTGAACTGAACTGAACTGAAAGCTGTTCATTCATTTGTTCATGCATTCATTCTGCAACACTGAACGCCTGCTGTGTGCTCGGCACTGGAGAGAAAGCAGAAAGCAAAACAGTTCTGCTCTCGGATAACTCATATTGTGTGAAACAAGGTAGGTAGTGATGACGCAGGGTGGGCCTCAGGTTTCATCTCATGTGGTAAATGGCGGGGTGTGTGTGCTCAGTCGCTCTGTCGTGTCCAACTCTTTGCAACACCATGGACTGTAGGTGCCTATGCTCCTCTTGGCCATGGAATTTTTCAGGCAAGAATATTGGAGTGGGTTGCCACTTCCGTATTCCAGGGCATTTTCCCAAGACAGGGACCGAACTGCATCTCTTGTGTCTCCTGCTTTGGCAGGCAGATTTACCACTAGCGCCACCTGGGAAGCCCCAAAATGGTGGGGCCATTCTCTGAAATAGAGGTTCAGCAGGGAGAAAGGGTTTGGGAAGAAAGATGCTAAGTGCAATTTATCTTTTTGACAAATGTCTAGGGTGTTTGGAGGCCATCTAAGTGGAGCTACCCAGCAAGCAGTTGCCTGTGCATATTTGGAGACAAGGAGATCTGAAAGAGATGCCTAGATTTGGGAGCCATGGTATACTGCTAGTATTAACTCCCTGGTGGTTGGTGAGATAATCCTAGGAGGAGGTGCAGAAGCAGGAGTCACAAACTCAAATGGTTACGGTGGGCAGGCAAGTTGTGGAGGTAGGTGAACTGGGTCGTATAAGAGACACAGAGGGTGTTGGGATCATGGCCACTTGGAAAGGGTTTGCTCCATCTAAGATGGCCAGAATTGGCCTGTGGACTTCCTGTTGCAACAGACAGACTTTCAAACTTATCCCTCTGCATCATCTCCAATTTCTTATAAAAAATCTTCTGGCAGGTAGTTAGCTATTCATAAAAACCCACTTCTTCTTTTGAGACACTCACTACATTCCCAGCCTCCCTCCCATTGCAAGTGGCCATGTGGCTGGGTTCTGGTCAGTGGGATGTGAGGGGAAGCAGTGTGCTTCGTTTCTTGGCCAAGGCCTTGAAGGAAAGGCTATGCCCCTTCCTCCTCTGCTTTTCCTCTGGCTGGACTTAGATGATGAAGCTTAGAGGACTTCGGAGTCAAGAGATGGAAGGAACCAGGATCCCTGTATCAGTGTTTGGAATAAAGCGACCTACCAACCAGGATATCTGCTTTTGACTATTGTGTCAGAGAAAAATAAACCTTTGTTACATTTGAGCCATTATACATGCTTAACTCTATTATTACTACAGCCTCACCTAATCTAACAAATATATTTCTAATCAAAAAAATACTAAACTAGTCTTGATTGTGATCTCTGTAAGGGCAGGGACAATGCTTGTCTAATTCACGGCTGTACCCTTAGCACGCAGCCCCCGACACAGGTTGGATGGGTACTCAAATGTGTGGATAAAACTAGCTATGTTTTATTGAGCATTTATTGTATGCCAGATACCATACTAAATTTTTTATGTGTTGTACATAATTTCATGTTCATGACAATTCTATAAGGAGGTTCTATTATTCCTTTTGTCCCAGATGATGAAATTAAAGCTTATAAAGCTTATAGCTACTATTCATATCTAGGCATGACAACCCCAGAACCTGTACTCTAAAACACTGATACACAGCCATTTGTACAGCCACCTCAACACTTTAATTCATGTAACTTCTCCCATCAACTCCTTTTCTTCACTTATTAAAGCCCTGCTTCTTCAACCTTCCCAAGACCCCTTGATCACTTTACCCTTTAATTACTCCTGCAGGAATGTCATATATAACATTCCTATGACAGGGATTTCATGTAATTATCTGTTACTAAAAAGACACAGGACTGGAAAAGGTCAGTTTTCATTCCAATCCCAAAGAAAGGCAATGCTAAAGAATGCTCAAACTACCGCACAGCTGCACTCATCTCACACGCTAGTAAAGTAATGCTCAAAATTCTCCAAGCCAGGCCTCAGCAATACGTGAACCGTGAACTTCCAGATGTTCAAGCTGGTTTTAGAAAAGGCAGAGGAACCAGAGATCAAATTGCCAACATCCGCTGGATCATGGAAAAAGCAAGAGAGTTCCAGAAAAACATCTATTTCTGCTTTATTGACTATGCCAAAGCCTTTGACTGTGTGGATCACAATCAACTGTGGAAAATTCTGAAAGAGATGGGAATACCAGACCACCTGACCTGCCTCTTGAGAAATCTGTATGCAGGTCAGGAAGCAACAGTTAGAACTGGACATGGAACAACAGACTGGTTCCAAATAGGAAAAGGAGTACGTCAAGGCTGTATATTGTCACCCTGCTTATTTAACTTATATGCAGAGTACATCATGAGAAATGCTGGGCTGGAAGAAGCACAAGCTGGAATCAAGATTGCCGGGAGAAATATCAATAACCTCAGATATGCAGATGATACCACCCTTATGGCAGAAAGTGAAGAGGAACTCAAAAGCCTCTTGATGAAGGTGAAAGAGGAGAGTGAAAAAGTTGGCTTAAAGCTCAACATTCAGAAAACGAGGATCATGGCATCTGGTCCCATCACTTCATGGGAAATAGATGGGGAAACAGTATCAGACTTTATTTTTTTGGGCTCCAAAATCACTGCAGATGGTGACTGCTGCCATGAAATTAAAAGACGCTTACTCCTTGGAAGAAAAGTTATGACCAACCTAGATAGCATATTGAAAAGCAGAGACATTACTTTGCCAACAAATCTCTGTCTAGTCAAGGCTATAGTTTTTCCAGTGGTCATGTATGGATATGAGAGTTGGACTGTGAAGAAGGCTGAGTGCCGAAGAATTGATGCTTTTGAACTGTGGTGTTGGAGAAGACTCTTAAGAGTCCCTTGGACTGCAAGGAGATCCAACCAGTCCATTCTGAAGGAGATCAGCCCTGGGATTTCTTTGGAAGGACTGATGCTAAAGCTTAAACTCCAATACTTTGGCCACCTCATGTGAAGAGTTGACTCATTGGAAAAGACCCTGATGCTGGGAGGGACTGGGGGCAGGAGGAGAAGGGGACGACAGAGGATGAGATGGCTGAATGGCATCACTGACTCGATGGACGTGAGTCTGAGTGAATTCCTCGAGTTATTGATGGACAGGGAGGTCTGGCGTGCTGCGATTCGTGGGGTTGCAAAGAGTTGGACACAACTGAGTGACTGAACTGAACTGAAAAAGAAATTATAATAACCTTGAGGACAGCACATTCAAAAAACTAAGATCATGGCATCCAGTCCCATCACTTCATGGCAAATAGATGGGGAAATGATGGAAATAGTGAGATACTTTATTTTGGGGGGCTCCAAAATCACTTTGGATGGGGACTTCAGCCATGAAGTTAAAAAATGCTTGCTCCTTGGAAGAAAAGCTATGTCCAATCTGGATAGCATATTAAAGACCATAGACATTACTCTGCCAACACAGGTCCGTCTGGTCAAAGCTATGGTTTTTCTAGTAGTCAAATATGGATGTGAGAGTTGGACTATAAAGAAAGCTGAGCGCCGAAGAATTTATGCTTTTGAACTGTGGTGTTGGAGAAGACTCTTGAGAGTCCCTTGGACTGCAAGGAGATCCAACCAGTCCATTCTAAAGAAAGTCAGTCCTGAGTGTTCACTGGAAGGACTGATGCTGAAGCTGAAACTCCAGTTCATTGGGCACCTGATGAGAAGAATTGACTCATTGGAAAAGACCTGATGCTGGGAAAGATTGAAGGCAGGAGGAGAAGGGGATGACAGAGGATGAGGTGGTTGGATGGCATCACCAACTCAATAGACATGAGTTTGAGTAGGCTCCGGGAGTTGGTAATGGACAGGGAAGCCTGGCATGCTGCTGTCCATGGGGTTGCAAAGAGTCGGACATGACTGAGTGACTGAACTGAACTGACTGAGGACAGCACAATATCGTAGCTATTATTTATCTTAGTGTTCCTTACAGTATTAAGTAAGATTAAGGGCCTACCATGTGCCAGGCAACAAGCACTAAGGACCAAAATATAAATAAGATAGTCAATTCACCCTTTCAAAGAGCTCTTAAGTCTTGAGGGACAAACAGACATGAGGAAAAAAAAATGCATCACATTGCAAAGTAACCTGTGCACCAAGAGAGGCAAAGAGAAACAAGGAGCCCGTTCAACTTGGAGGAGGAAAGAAAGAATTCCTACACCTCATGTTGTTTGAGTTGAACTTCTGAAGGATGAGTAGGACTTTGCAGTTGTTTAAGAGTGGTCCTAATTAGCAGAGAAAGCGTGTACAAAAGCATGAATGCATCAGGATGCAGATGCTTCTCTGAATGAATGAGGTGTTGACTTGCAAGAATGTAGGATTCATTCATTCATCCATTTTTTAAATTCAATAGATACCTAGTAAACCTAGAATGTGCTAAATGCAGAGGACTCAAAAGTGAGCAAAGAAGATATGATCCCTCCCTTTGTGGAGCTTAAAATCTAGGAGGGGTTGCAGCTGATAACAAAGGGACTGCAGCTGATAACAAAGCTCTAGCAATCATGAGGGACAGGGGAAGGAGGCAGGGATAGCCAAGCATGTGAGGGAGGAGCTAGGGAGTGGGCTGGACCAGATTATAAGAGACCCCAATACCATGCTAGGGAGATGAAAATGCCCTTTGAATCCACTACCAAGTCCTGCATCTCCAGCCTCCCTTGACAGCTCAATTTTGTCCAGTCCTCTCACTGCCACTGTTCTCAGGGCAGGCCACCATCTCCTCCTTGAATGAATATGACAGTCTTCTAAAGGGCCACTTGGCATCTCACCCTGACCCCCACCCATCATCCTCAATGCAAAGAGTGATTTTTCAAAATGGAGAATGGTCACATTAGGGTCTCTCGTAGGCAGAAATCTAAGGTGGCCCCATGATCTCCACCCCCTCGTGTTACTCTGGCGATTATCTTACACAGCAAAAGGGATTTTGCAGTTAGTTGAGGCTACTAATCAGCCTTTAAGACAGAGAAATTATCCCAGGGGACTCTGCCTAATGAAACGAGCCCTTTAAAAGCAGAGTTTTCTCCAGCATGTAACAGAAGGGGAAGTCACAAAAAAAAAAAAAAAAAAAGAAGAAGGGGAAGTCACAGAGACTTCAAGCCAAGGAGGAATCAAAGGATTTGACATGCTGTTGATGGCTTGTAGATGAAGGGGGGTGTGATATGGAAAAGACCTGAGGGAGGCTTCCAGGAGTTGAGAGTAACCCCAGCCAATAGCAAGCAAGGAACCAAGGACCTCATTTCTACAACTGCAAGGAACCAAATTCTTCCAACAACCTGAGTGAGCTTGGAAATGGATTCTTTCCCAGAACCTCCATATGAGCGCTCAACCAGCAAAAACCTTGCCTTTAAACCTTGGGAGACCATGAGCCAGAAGACCCAGACATGCCATGCTGGTCTTCTGATCTGCAGAACTAATAAAAAGGGTGTTATTTAAGCCACTAAATTTGTGGTAATTTGTTAACAACAATAGAAGACTAATACACCATGTGAGTTCTAATCCTCCAATAAAATTTCTATTGTAGACTTAACAGGTCCAAGCATCTAATCCTCATAGCAGTCCTTTTAGAGTTATTAGGTAGGTTTTTTAAACATTTAATTGAAGTATAGTTGATTTACAATGTTGTGTTAATTTCTGCTGTACAGCAAAGTGATTCTGTTATATATATATATATACAGTTACATATATACTCAGTTATATATATATATATATATACACACACATTCTTTTCCATTATGTTTTATGACAAGATATTAAATACAGTTCCCTGTGCTATACAGTAGGACCTTGTTGTTTATCCATCCTATATAAAATAGTTTGCATCAGGCAGGTATTTGTCTTATCGCCATTTCACAGGTGAAGAGCAGAGAGATGAAATACTTTTTCTAAAGTCGAAGAGGTAGTAAGCGACAGGCTGAGATTTTTCCGCAGGCAGTCTGACCTCAGAATCCACACTCCATGACTTCTCATTGCCCTTAGGATCAGTCCAAATACCGACACATGGAATTGTCCCATCTATTTATTTTTCCTTTGGCTGATTCAAATGGTGCGTTCAGTCTTGCCAAGATGATACTTCCTCAGAAATCCTTCCTCAACTCTTGCAGATTGAGTAGGATACTATTCTAGTATTCCTCTGGCACCTCATGCTCCCTGTTATCAGAGCACAGAAGGTCCTGTGTTGGACACGTTTAGCACCTGTGTTGAATACTGGAGCACAGTGGGTACTCAAATATTTATCAAGTGCATGAATGAATGAATAAATAAAATATTTTATTCAAGAGGCAGTGAGGAGCCATTCAAGGTCTTGAAGCAAAGAAGTGATCTTATCAAGCCTGTGCTCCAAGGACAAGCTGGGAGCAACACTTGCACACAATGAACCATCCTCATCAGCATTTGAGGATGAAAAAAAAGCTTATTTGCATTTTGGTCTTGGATTTCTTGAGCTGTGCAAGTTGGCTCTTATCTCCACTTGACCACATCTGGGTACCGGGTAATGCCAGAAACTGTCGCGGTAACGACCAGGTTTCTCTTTATGAAGGTGGGATCTGGGAAAAGAGCTGTGATTTGCAAAAGAGCTTGGGCCTGGAACTCCCTCTAGAATCAGGGGTCTCCCTACCAAGAAGGCTATGCGACGCCGAGGCTACGTGAGGAGTCAAAGACACGACGATGCCAGGAAGTACCCCGCAAGTCGAGACTTTACTAATCTAATCTACACTTGCTCCTGGAGCACACTGCCTCCAGACTAAGAAGACTGAAGGCCTTCCGCGTTGTAGGCTGCAGTTGCAGATCCCAGCTAGAGGGCAGGTTAATCTTCGTTAGAGATGCCCAGCGTCTCGGTTTCTCTGCGCCGGGGCACTTGTCAGATGGCGCTGCTCTGAAAGTCCAGGAAACGCCCCTGGGGCGCCGAGAAAAATGCGAAAGTCAGTCCAAGCTAGCTCTAGACTCAAGGAGAGGAGCCAGTGGGCCCAGAGAGACGCAGAACTAATCCGCGCCTAGGCACAGGCTCCAGGCCCTGCGGAGGAGGGGTCCCGGAGCCCCCTTCTCACAGCGACGCGCTGCAGAGTCCCCACGCCCGCAGCGCCAGAGAGGGGCGGGCCTGGGCTCGGCGCCTCCCGAGTTCGGGCAGCAGCTCCCGGCTCTGGGAGCGGGAGGGGGAGGAGCCACGTGGGGAGGAGCAAAACCCGGAGGCCCGGGGAACCTTGGGCAGAGCCGAGCCGCGGGAGCCCGAGCCCGGGCGCGCGGCTCTTGGAGCGCACCGTCCCGGCGGAGCACCGCCTCAGCTTGCCTTCCGTGCGCAGCGGGGAGAAGGGCCGGTGCTGAAGAGAGCGAGGGTCCCGAGCGCCAATCCTTCTTCCAGAGCTGCTGGGCTGCCTGCTGCCCCTGCCACCCTAGTGGGACTCGGCCCCCCCACCCCGCACTACCTGCGTCCAGGTTGCGCCATGGATCCTTCGGAGAAGAAGATATCAGTGTGGATCTGCCAGGAGGAGAAACTGGTGTCCGGCCTTTCCCGCCGCACCACTTGTTCGGACGTAGTGCGGGTACTCTTGGAGGATGGCTGCCGGAGGCGACGGCGGCAGCGGCGGAGCCGGCGGCGGGGGGCGGCCGGCGACCCGCCAGGCCCAGGAGAGCTGCCGGAACCCCTGGACGAGGACGACGAGGACGACGACGATGAGGCGCTGCCCCAGGGCATGCTGTGCGGGCCCCCGCAGTGCTATTGCATTGTGGAGAAGTGGCGGGGCTTTGAGCGCATCTTGCCCAACAAGACGCGCATCTTGCGCCTCTGGGCCGCCTGGGGCGAAGAGCAAGAGAACGTACGCTTCGTGCTGGTGCGCAGCGAGGCGTCGCTGCCCAACGCGGGTCCCCGCAGTGCCGAGGCGCGCGTCGTGCTCAGTCGCGAGCGCCCCTGCTCCGCGCGGGGGGTCCCAGCGCGGCCCAGCCTAGCCATGACCCAGGAGAAGCAGCGACGGGTGGTGCGCAAGGCCTTCCGCAAGCTGGCCAAGCTCAACCGGCGGCGCCAGCAGCAGCCGTCGTCGCCCTGTTCGTCCACTTCGTCGTCCGCAGCCTCATCCTGTTCGTCGTCGTCGCCGCGGGCCACCGAGAGCGCCTCGGTGGAGCGTATGGAGACGCTGGTGCACTTGGTGCTCTCCCAGGACCACACCATCCGTCAGCAGGTGCAGCGGCTTCGGGAGCTGGACCGAGAGATCGACCGCTACGAAGCCAAGGTGCATCTGGACCGCATGCGGCGACACGGAGTGAACTACGTGCAGGACACCTACTTGGTGGGTGCCGGGATCGAACTCGACGGTACCGGCCCAGGAGAGGAGCCGGAGCCGGAGCCCGAGCCGGCGGCAGCGACGACAACGACGCCGCCCCTGGACGGCGAGGCGAAGGCGGTTGCGCTGGAGGAGCTGGCCCGGCGCTGCGACGACCTACTGCAGTTGCAGGAGCAGCGGGCCCAGCAGGAGGAGTTGCTCGAGCGCCTCTCGGCCGAAATCCAGGAGGAGCTGAACCAGAGGTGGATGAGGAGGCGCCAGGAGGAGCTCGCAACCCGGGAGGAGCCCCCGGACGCCGAGGGCGGCCTCGACGGTGAGCTGCTGCTGGAGCGCGAGCGGGTCCGGACGCAGCTCAGCACCAGCCTCTACATCGGGCTCCGGCTCAACACGGACCTGGAGGCCGTCAAGTCGGACTTGGATTACAGCCAGCAGCAGTGGGACAGCAAGGAGCGCGAGCTCCAGGGCCTTCTCCAGACTTTGCACACTTTGGAGCTGACGGTAGCGCCCGATGGGACTCCGGTGTCCAGTGGGCCCTCGCGGGACCCCGGGCCGCAGGCCTGCGCCGAGGTGTGGGTGGACCAGGCCCGCGGACTGGCCAAGAGCTGTCCTGGTAACGACGAGGACTCGGACACCGGGCTGAGCTCCATGCACAGCCAGGACTCGGACTCGGTGCCCGTGTGCGAATCCCTTGTGTAGGAGGAGCAGGGTGGGAGGGGGAGACCGCCGGCTCTCCCTTCCTTGAAGAACTCCGGCGTGGCCGGCTCAGGGACTTGAAACTCGGAGGGGAGTGGGCCCCGAGCTTTTGCCGGCCAGCAGCCCTCTGACTGGGCAGGGGGAGGGTGGGGGACGCCGGGCCTGCAGCGGCGCTGCTCAGGCCGCGGAGTGAAAGTGGAGGTGTTGCTGGACAAGGAAGCTGGGTCTGCATTACAAGCTCTCTCAGGGGAAGGAAGGAGGGAGGAGGCGAAAACCCCCTTATATTGGATAACAAACGCCCCAGGAAATTGACGTGGTCCGAGCCCATTTTCAAAAAAAGAAAAAAAAAAGTATTATGGCGATTCCATCAATTTTTTGTATGGGAAGGACTGATGGCAGCTAGAACTTTAGTTTGTGGTATAAAATACTTTTTAAAGAAACACTTGGGTGAAAAGGAAATTCCTTGAATGTTAATTGTGACTGTGAACGTGTTAAAACTAGCCAAAGAGGACGCACTGGTGTTGGCCTCAGCCTTACATCTTTGATAAAAACCCATAGGCACCCAAATCCTGGCTGTTTACATTTCTGCATATTTGGGAATTACCCATCTGCTAAACTCCTTGCCTTTTATTTTCTTTCAAAGACTAACTCTGTCTCCTCCTAGCAGATACAGTATATGTTAAAATAGGGTCCTTTTTTTTCAAACTCACCTTTTATTATTCTCAAAGCCAAACCTAACCCTTTGAGATATAGAATCAGGGTGGACATAACCTCTGGTTAAAATTTAATCTAGGCCTTTTACGATTTGCTCCTGCAAAGGTGATGTGTGTTGTCCTTTTATTCTTATTGCCACTTAATCCTTCAGACACTGTTATTCCAGAAAAAATAAAAGGGAAGTTGCAGAATTCAAGTACAACTACATTTGCTGTTTAATGAGCACTCTGATTGAAAGGTAAGCCTTGAAAGCAAAGATCTTTGTTAGCGTTCAACTTTTTAACTAAGCTACATGATTAAAACCAGCCATGACCTCAACAGATTTTACCAAACAAACCCAAGTCTATCTTTGGTCAGAGATTAATTAGTTACTTGTCCAAACCTAAATTGAGATAGTGTAAATATCAAGTTTACTAGATAAGACCTGAAAAGAAAACATAACGTAAAACAATCTAATAGTACATCTTAGGTGAAAAATTTGGTGCACAACGGCACGTAGCCATAGATAAAAGCATATAAAATGGAGCTAAAGACTTGAATTGCTCTTGTCTGGCTCACACCTTTGCAGACACCACAGCAAGCAAGCGCAGTGCTTCTCTCTTAATAGCTAGTGACGGAGCCCTGTGGGGACTCAGTGTAATTGTTCCAGTTATTTCAATGAAAACTTATCAGTTGTAGCTAGTTGTTGCCGGGGTGGAAGGAGCCTGCTGGTGGTGTTCCCTCCGGAGCTCAGAGCTTCTGAGGAATGCGGGATCTAATCTCTGCTGAGGAGGTATTAACAATGGGGTGTGTGTGCGGTGCCAGCCTGGCATCAGCCTCACTGTGTAGGGGCTGGCTCCAGTTTCAGTACTACATGGGAAGATAACTTAAGAGGCCTGACTTTGTAGAGAACTTGCTTTCCTTGGAGAGATTCTCTACTTGTTGCCAAGAGCGATCTGCTCACCTGACCTCCTCAAACCATTTGAGCTGTCTGCTTTTTAAGAGACAGGCTTCCCTGCACCCTCCACCACCACCATGCTATTACAACATGTGTAGATATTTTCAGATTTTCAAGCAAAATGGGAATTAAAAGCCCGTTTTCTTAATTGATGTTTTCCAAAGACATTAGCTGGCATAATTATGGTTTTTTCATTTCATCTGATGCAGAAAACACCTATGGCTTTGGTCTTGAGCGTGATTAAAATGAGGAAGGGACCAAAAGAAACCCACTGTCCCCAGACAATCATCTGATCCCATAAACACAAAGCCTAATAATAGCTTTCTTTTGGAGGCAGAGGTAAAATCCTCATTAGAGTGTGACAAACGCTACTTGTTTGAATGGTTATGCTGGCAATAGCCTGACCTGGTGGTTTTAAAATTATTGTAATTTTTTCCCCGCCCCTAGGGTGGCAGGGGAGGTGGTTCTTGAACTTTTATTAACTCAAAAGAGAACACAGAAGTTGGCAGAGCAGGACTGCCTGGCAGAAAGGGGCTGTTTTCCTTTTCACTATTATTATTTTAAACTTTGACGGGCTGCTGATGTCAGCAAATATGCCTGAAGCCCATAAAGCAAATAAGCCACATCACAGGGAGGAGGCCTGCAGGGCTTTCTGGTGCCCTCTTTCTAGAACCTTCCCATGCTGGCCACCCGAAGATGCTTCTCCAGTTATCTCTTCAGGCAGTGAAGGAAGTTTTGTTCATAACAAACGGCGACCCAGTCTGCCCATTTTTTCTTTCATCCAAATCAATTATTATATCCCCCAAAGGCACTTTCTGTGTGGGTAGGAGAAAGGAGAACAGGGTGAAAAAAGAACAATGGTTCCTTTTACTAAGAACTCTTGCAAGTCTGAGGAAGGTGAAATATGGGGATAAAAAGTACCAAAACAGTGCCTGTGTTTAGAAAGTGCCTAGCAAATGCTAGATAGTCTTAACATTTCATTCACTTTTAAAACAATCAGCATGCCACTAAGAAATGAGAATGAATGCCTGACAGTGAATGCACCAGCACCAGGATTTAAGTGTGCTGGGAAAACCACCTCCTCTCCTGTGCTCCAAGTCTAGCAGAATTCCTGGGGAGGAATCAGCAAGCTTATGGAGGAGAGGATGAAATGGAGCCGACTCCTTACCAACCAACTCCATCTTTTTTTGGAATTGATAGGATTTATTGTATCTTTGATCTTAGTGATCCCATTCTCAGCCATCTCCCAAACCAAAAAGATTTTATCTGGCATCTCTATCTGTTTACTTTCTCATAAAACACGATAATGGTGATGATGATTTGCTAATTAGAAAATTTATATTCTATAGTCTTTATGGTGGTCCTAAAAATAACAAATAAGAAGGAAGTCACTCAAAACCACATCACCTAAAGTTATCATTATCAACATTTGGTATATTTCCTTCCAGACCTTTTGAATTGTGAAGATTTCATATTTTGCTTCTTTTTTTTTTTAATATAATTTTAATGAGATTGTCCGAACGCTTTCAGGCTCAGATTTCGACAGACTCCCTGTACACGGCTCCACCCCCGCACTGGATGCAGCCCATTGCATGTAATTGTTCTCATGTTATTAGGTTGTTCCCAATATCTTTTCTATTATAAAACAGCACTGTGATAGCTTCTTTGTGTACTTATCTGTTCTCCTAATTAGATACTGCTCTCCACCAATAAGATAGGTTCCCAAAAAGAGAGTTCTCAGGTCAAAGAGTACAAACACTTAAAGGCTTGATACTCGGTTGCCAAATTGCCTTTCAAAAGATTTGGTCTAATTACAATCTGCCTTGCATAATAGTACATATTTCACCACACCTTGACTCTCACTAGGTATTATATTTTGTTAAGAAAGTATTTTAACCAAAATTAATTAGTTAATTCATTGTGGCCTCTGGAATCCAGGACTGGCAACCACTGACTTAAAATATCCATACAGCCTGAAGGGCAGGTCATCCGACCAGAAGTGTTAAGAGGACAAGGTGCTTTCTATTCTTCCTTCTTCCTTAATTTCCCTGAACTCTTGCTTATTAGTAGCAATCTTGTCTAGGGGACCCATCTGAGCAGGAGGGCCAAAAACTCTATAAGAGCAACTTAAGGGGATTAATGAATGGAATCAGATTTATAGAAAGAAAATATTCACTGTCTTTTTTCCATCTTGAGTCTAGTAGAAAAGATTATCCTCATAGGTGATATCATAGAACATACTTGATTTCATGCTTCTCCCTATCCATCCTATCAAAAATTAAACCAAAATAAATACATAAGCCCACTTATTTACTAACAGCCTCTATTAACAGTTTAGATTTTTCTAGGCATTTCTTTCTATATTTGATACTATACTTGAATTCACCCTTAAATTCTTGAAAAGGGAAAGTTTGATCATGACAATTTGTGAGACTTTCAGTGTGAAAGTGTTTGTGAAATGCGTTCTCCTAAAAAGAAATGAAGGGGAATGAGGAGGGACTGTCTATTCTTGAGTGCTTTCCAAATGCCAGGTCCTCATGCTGAGCTCCCAGGCATTTTTTCCTGCATTCGTCGTTTGTGATAGACCTTTTTAACCTCCAGTTTTTATAGATAAAGAAGCTAAGGCCACCCATGTGGTGAGTACTAGATGCAAGAATCTAACCTAAGCTTGACTAAAATCTATGCCCATTTTGCTGCATCACTCCAGGTACATTTACCCAAGAGAAGCTCTGCACACTCAGAAAAAAGATTGCTCACGGCCCACAGAGTGTTGGCACTGGAGAAAGTGGTACTCAGAGACTATCAAGTTTTGTCCAGGTGTTTCCACCAGGGAGATGGAATGATTTTTTTCAAAACCATAGGGCCAGTAAGTGTGATATTTAGGACAAGATGAAGGAGGAGAAATTCCTATGTAAATTTCTGGGCATCTCTCTGAGAGTTGAAGACTTCGCCAGTATTCTCACATAAAATCTGCACCCTCTGTGTCACCACGGAGGCTTTGACTGAGTGTCCCAAGGACAAGGTGCATAGTCAGCAACCTGGAATCCTTGGCCATCAGCGCAGACAGCTGTGCCCTGTTCACAGTCACATCTGGAAGGCGGTACCAACCATGACTGCGCTGGAGCTGTCCCCAGCTTTTACCCAGGCCTTGTTCCTGAGTGAGCCCCTGGTACATGAGGATCGGAGAAGGGTGAAGGGAAGCAGAGTCAGGTCTTCCAAAGATCCCTGTGCCTGTGGTGTTGGGCAAGCACACCTGATTTAGGGCATTTCTGTGTCCATGCTGACTCCACTGCACATGTGGACACCTAGAGTGGATTGCTGTGAAGGACTACTGCCCCAGTCTCTGCCCCTTTCATCCAGTCCCATGCAAAATTTTCCTGTTTCAAACATCTCCAGGATTCCCTCTTGCTTTCAGGATAAAACCCACATTTCTTAGCACAATTTATAAGGTTGTTGGTTAGCCAACATAAGACCTGTCTTCAGAGTCATCCTTTCCCACCTTAAGACCACAGAGTTGAGTAGATTGTATTTCTTCATTAAAGTGACACTGCCATCCTCAGTTTGTACAAGGTCCCTCTTGTAATTTTTACTTCATGTTTCCTCCCCCAATCCTACTTCCATTTCCTTTCTCCTCACCATAGACACCTATTTTAGCGTATTTAGTCTATTATCTTCCAAAGCCGTCTTAACACATTCAGGGCTGTCATGTTGCACACCTCCAGGGGGCAGCATTCCTGCTGTATTCTGAAATTGTGCAGCAGAGGGCACCATTCACATAAGAAACTGTGTGACTAGTAACCCTGAAGTTGAGCAATGTACTGGCACAATCTGTTTGCTTATGTGCGTTTATGTATCCTTGGAAAGTAGAAAGAAACAGTCTGTGGGCTTATGTTTAATATACCTGACCTTTGTTGAGCTACAAAGCTCATTACATTTCTCTCTTTTTTACTTGATATTGTGTTTGTGTGAGCACTCCACACTGCAGTTTGTAAATCTGGTTCATTATTTCTGACCTGTATAGTATACTGTTACTTTTAATTTATACATTTCCTTAGTGGGCTTCCCTGGTGTCTCAGAAGGTAAAGAATCTGCCTGCAATGCAGGAGACCTGGGTTCGATCTGTGGGTGGGGAAGATCCCCTGGAGAAGGAAATGGCAACCCACACCAGTATTCTGGCCTGGAGAATTCCATGGACAGAGGAGCCTGATGAGCTATAGTCCATGGGGTCGCCAAAAGTTGGACAGAACTGAGCAACTACCATTAGTGAGAGACGTCTAGATTGTAACCAAGTCCTCAAACAATGTTGCAGTAATGTCTGCAATGTTGCAGACAGAGATCAATGGCCATATGTGAGAATTTGAGGTTTAAAACCTGGCTGTTTTAGTGCTAAATGGCTTGATTGCTCTTCCAAAAGGCTCCACCAGGTCTGGCTTTCATCAGCAGTGAAGATTCCCATTTCCCACATAGCCTTACCAGCACTTAATATTATCCAACTTTCTACTGTTTACAAGTTTGCTTTACTTGACATTTCTATTTGAATTCTAGGTGAAATTGGCCTTCGTATGCTCATTATCCCTTTGGGTTCTTCTGTTCATTGCCTGTTGTTATCAACCATTTTTCCTTTGGGTCCTCTTTCTGGCAGATTTGCAAGAGTTCCTTACTTCTTCTGAATGTTACTTTCTTATTAATCTTAGAACAAGTGTAAATATCTTACTCTAATTTGTCCTTCATCTTTAGCTGTATCTCTGGTATTTGTTGTTGAAAAAATGATTTGATTTTAATATAGTCAAATCTAGCACCCCCATCTTTCCCTTATGGTTTGTGGTTTAGAGTTCTTGGTTAAGAAATTGCATAAAAGTATGACACTATATTTTCTTCTATTAATATTAGCCTCACATTCTCCACCCACCCTTCTTCATTCTCTCTGTCTTTTCCTTTACCTCACTTTTTTTATCCTCTCCCTCCCTGGTTCCTGTCTCACTCATTAACTGGAATACTTCTAAAGAAAGATTCTCCCTTTGTCAAATGTCACCCTGAAGAACAGTTTAAATGTTGATTATCCTGAAATATAGGATAAAAGCAACATTTCTACATTTTATTTTTATTTATGGTATTCAAAATAATGTGATTTTCCCCTAGCATTCTCCAAAGGTGGCTAATGAGATTTTTATTCTTTGTTCATCCTTTTGGGAATCATTATTAAATTTTGAACTTAAAATACTTAATGTGTTTCAGTCTACTATGTTTTTGGTACTATTATTGGCTGAGTGGGAGCTTCTTTGGTTAGTTCTGAATCCTTTTCACACATTTTTCATAATCTTTGATAGCTTCCTTTGCTCTTCGTTGTGTCAAGATGTTCCAAGTTCAGACTATATGCTTTCTGACTCAGACCTGAAATCAACCATCACCATAAGAAGCTCTGATTCCTTTTAATGGGAAATGCTATATCTTTTTAATTAAAAAAATTTAAACTTTATATTGAAGTATAGTTGATCAACAATGTGTTAACAATGTGTTAATTTCAAAGTGATTCAGTTATTGTTGTTGTTTAGTCACTAAGTTGTGTCCGACTTGGTGAGCCCATTGACTGCAGCATGCCAGGCTTCCTTGTCCTTCACTGTCTCTCACAGTTTGCTCACACTCATGTCCATTGAGTCAGTGATGCCATCCAACCACCTCATCCTCTGTCATCCCCTTCTCCTCCTGCTCTCAGTCTTTCCCAATATCAGGGTCTTTTCCAATAGACTCTTCCCAATCAGATGGCCAAAGTATTGGAACTTCAGCTTCAGCATCAGTCCTTCCAATGAATATTCAGAGTTGATTTCTTTTAGGATTGATTGACTTCCTTGCCATCCAGTTGTTTAGTTTTGCTCGGTCATGTCCGACTCTTTGCAACCCCATGGACTACAGCACACCAGGCTTCCAACTACACCATCACCAACTACCAGAGTCTACCCAAACTCATGTACAGTGAGTCAGTGAGGCTATCCAACCATCTCATCTTCTGTCATCCCCTTCTCTTCCTGTCTTCAATCTTTCCTAGCATCAGGGTTTTTCAAATGAGTCTGCTCTTCACATCAGGTGGCCAAAGTATTGGAGTTTCAGCTTCAACATCAGTCCTTCCAGTGAACACCCAGGACTGATCTCCTTTAGAATGGACTGGTTGGATCTCCTTGCAGTCCAAGGGACTCTCAAGAGTCTTCTCCAACACCACAGTTCAAAAGCATCAATTCTTTGGCACTCAGCTTTCTTTACAGTCCAACTCTCACATCTACACATGACTACTGGAAAAACCATAGCCTTGACTAGACGGACCTTTGCTGGCAAAGTTATGTCTCTGCTTTTTAATATGTTGTCCAAGGGACTCTCAAGAGTCCTCTCCTGCACCACAGTTTGAAAGCATCAATTCTTTGGTGCTCAGCCTTCTTTATGGTCTAACTCTCATATCCATATATGACTACTGGAAAAACTGTAACTTCGACTATACAGATCGTTGTCGGCAAAGTGATGTCTGCTTTTTAATATGCTGTTGTCATAGCTTTCCTTCCAAGGAGCAAGCATCTTTTAATTTTATGGCTGTAGTCACAGTTCACAGTGATTTTGGAGCCCAAGAAAATAAAATTTGTCACTGTTTCCATTGTTTCCCCATCTATTTGCCATGAAGTGATGGGACCAGATGCCATGATCTTAGTCTTTTGAATGTAATTTTAAGCCAACTTTTAAACTCTCTTCTTTCACCCTCATCAAAAGGCTCTTTAGTTCCTCTTTGCTTTCTGCCATTAGGGTGGTGTCATCTGCATATCTGAGCTTGTTGATATTTCTCCTGACAATCTTGATTTCAGCTTGTGATTCATCCAGCCAGCATTTCTCATGATGTACTCTGCATATAAGTTAAATAAGCAGGGTAACAATATACAGCCTTGAATGTATCCCTTTCACAATTTTGAACCAGTCCATTGTTCCATGTCCATTTCTAACTGTTGCTTGTTGACCTGCATGCAGGTTTCTCAGGAGGCAGGTAAGGTCGTCTGGTGTTCCCATCTCTTTAAGAATTTTCCACAGTTTGTTGTGATCCACACAGTCGAAGGCTTTAATGTAGTCAATGAAGCAGAAGTAGATGTTTCCCTGGAATTTCTTTGCTTTTTCTATGATCCAATGAATGTTGGCAATTCAATCTCTGGTTCCCTTGCCCTATACATTTGGAAGTTTTCAGTTATGCACATACATATATCTATTATTTTTCAAATTCTTTTTATCATTTAGGTTATTAAGCAGAATTCTGTGTTCTATACAGTAGGTCCTTGTTGGTTATCTATTTAAATATAGCAGTGTGTACACGTCAATCTCAAACCCCCAGTCTATTCATCCTCTTTCCCCCTGATAATGATAAGTTTGCTTTCTAAGTCTGTGAGTCTATTTCTGCTTTGTAAATAAATTCGTTTGTAACATTTCTAAAGAGTCCACATATTAGCAATATCTTGTGATATTTGTCTTTGGCTTCTTAGTATGATAATCTCTAGGTCTATCCATGTTGCTGCAAATGGCATTATTTCATCATTTTTAATGGCTGAGTAATATTCCATTGTATATATGTGCCACATCCTCTTTCCTCTCCTCAGCCCTTGATAACCTCTGTTATCTTCTTTGGAGAAATATCTTTTCAAGTCATTTGTCCACTTTGAATTAGATTGTTTTTGTTGTTGTCACTCTTATTGTTGAGTTGTAGGAGTTCTTCATATATTCTGAATAGCAGTCCCTTCCCAGATCTATGATTTATAAATATTTTCTCCCATTCCATTTATTGCCTTTGTTGATGTGTCTGATGCATAAGTTTAAAAAAAAGTTTTTTTTTTATGGACTCCAACTTACTTATTTTTTCCTTTGTTATGTTCTTTTGGTGTTCTATCCAAGAAATCCTTACAAATCCTATGTCCAGAAGCTTTCCCTCCATTTTCTTCTAAGAGTTTTATAGTTTTAGCTCTTACAATTAGGTTTTTGATGATTTTTTTTTGACAGTATTCTTATTGATTTTATTGACAAGTAGCTTTTTGGAGGTTCTTTCTGTGTCATTCCCACTTAAGTCACTTACAAGATTTTTTTTTTCTCTGTTTGTTTTTTTTTTTCTTTCGTTGGATGGATAGATTTTTCTTTGACTGATTTCAAAGTTATACATTTAATTTTGCTCTTCTATTTTCCAAGCATACTTCTGCTTATTTTTTCTGACCTCTATATAAATTTGTAAGTGCTGTGTTTGCCCCCAAGCAAGATAAGAATCTTAACATACTAGTCTCACTTCTCTGGTCTCTCACCCTCTTCATTTTGATATCATCTATAATTTCAGTTATAGAAAATCTTATGTAGCTAATAATCTTTCTCAGTATATTTTATTGGGATCACAGTAAATATATATATATATTCTTGAGCAGAATTGATCTTTATTAAGTCATTCTGTCCAAGAATATGATAATAATAAAGTATAACAAGTTACTCCCAAATTCACTGTGGCTTAAAATAATATTCATTTGTTCCCACTTATGCACCTGTGAGTCATTTGAGGGTTGGTTGATCCTGGCAAGGCTCCACTGAACTTGGCTTTAATCTGTGGGTTGGGCTTAGGTGTGAGATGGGCTTAATCTGTGAGATGAGTCTGCTGTCCTCTTTGGACCAGAGGCATAGAGCTTTCCCCAAGGTCCTCTGGAGTTGTTACAGAGGCCTTAGCCTGGACTTCTTCTTTTCCACACCTTCTTCTTTGAGCCTTGGCTTGCTCAATCCAAGTCAACACGCAAATGTTGAGTTCATGCTGTATACCAGGCCTAGGGGTTAAGCCTGCAACAGCAAAAATCAGTAAAATAGGTAGCATTAAGTAATTTAACATGCCCTTTAAGACACTGGCATTGGGATTTTAAATTTATTAAGCCTTTTGAACTAATATTTTTCCTAAAGAGAAAACTGGTTATGTAAACCATGTTATAGTCATATTATTAAATTGATATTACACAGCTACTAAAATAATTAGATCTGCATTGCTGACATGAAAACAATCATGTATATTATATTGTCAAATAAAAAAGCAAGGAAATGGCAATAGTATAAACTTATTTCACAACTCTAAAAATCAGACATTTCTTAGCTTTGTCTACAGAAAAGGTCTGGAATCAGTTTCTGCCCAGGAGGATCGCTAGCACCTATATTTGATATCTAAATACCATTTTTTTCTATTAAAAAGACTCCTTGAAGTAATGGTTGATTCCAAATTCATGATGAGAAATAGATAAGATAGGTTTGCTATATGCTGCGTTCCAGAAAGCAAGGAAACTGTAGAGAATTTTATGCTATATATAAACTCAGGGGTAACCTGGAGGGGCTTCAAAGTTAAAGACAGGAAAAAACAAATTTCAGTGAGAACAACAGTTATAGTAAATTGAAACATACCATGAATTGAAACAAAAATATGAAAGACTAGGAGTTCACGATGATATTACAAAAAAGTTAACCTATTGATCAACTTTGATTAATATGAGGTGGCTAGGATACCAAGTTGTTACTCTGGAAGTTAGTGATAAAGAGAACATTTTTTTCTGTCTTTCTTGTACATGCTGTGTTTCTAAGTCATCAGTTGATGAGGGAAGATTTTTCTTACAAAAGAATTTCATCTAGCAAATGCAGAAGAAATGATAAATTATAAAATTACCCATATGCAACCCATAACAAATTAATGCATCTAGATAGTGATCATTGATGATATTAAAATGAGCAGGTGTCAAGTTAATGGGAAACTTTATAGTGGATGGATCAGTTGACAACACCGACATCCGAGGGACGTCCAGTCATGATGTACCTCCTACTATGATAAACTAGAAAGCACTTAGCCCCATGTTTTAAATATTCCACCCCAAATAATTCAGTCTGAATCTAATCAAGAGTCTAGTTCTATTGTGGAGTTTATAGGAAACAGGGAGAAGAGAAGAATATGTGGAATAATATTTTGAGCATGTAATAGTCAAATCTAGACTGGGCAATTCTATAGGGCAAAAATCCATGTATAAATAACCTAAAAGAGGGAATGGAAATAAACCATTGTAACTGAAAGAGACTAAGAGATATTCCAACAAGTTATGGACTTTATTTGGGATAGTAACTTGAACAAACCAAGGGTTAAAAAAATTTTAGGGACAATCAGGAAAAATAGAAGCAGACTATTTATTAAAGGTTGATTGCTATTTTTAGATATAATAATGGCAAAATGACTGTTTTTAAAAGGTTTTACCTGTTAGCAAAACAAAATAAAATACTATGGTGAAATAAGATAATGTCTGAGATTTGCGAGAATATTGCATGGAAAAGTTGGATGGTCAGGAGAGATAAATAAAATTGGCAAGTTGTTGATTTTTGTTGAAGATAGGTGATAGGTATACAGGGATACATTATACTGTTCTCTGGGTTTATGTATTGGTTTGAGGATTGTAATAGTAGAAAGTGAAAAAAATTGCAGAAGATAAATATAGAAAATACATATGAATTTTTTTTCTTTTTAATAAAACAGAATAATAAACTTTGTTATGCTATTTTCTCTGGTTATCTTTGGGAAATACGATCAGGGAGTGACATGAGAAACTGCTATTTTTTATTTTATAAATTTGTGTATCATTTGACTTTTTAAGCAAGTATATATAACTTAAATAACTAAAAAAAAGAATAAAGTCATAATTAAGGTATGAGCAATGTACTGTGGGAGACTGTTTTCTTATATCTTGGGTAAACATAGCTGTTGAAAATAGGATCTAAAACCGTGAGAGTGAAGGTTGCACTGAATCACTGGAGTAGGTTCAGCCTGACCCTGAACCAACCAATCTGTAGACCTTCGGGGATAACAAAGTGACCTCTGTCTCTGGGACAGATGATCTTCTCATCATGCCACTGGCAGCAAAGCAGGCTTTTGAGTAGAGTGAGGCTTTGATCAATTGCTTAAAGGAAAGTATTTAATCTGATCATTCTGTGTTCAAGTTTTGAACTAATCTCTTAATGCCTGAATTAATTACTTAGTTATGAAGGTGTTAACCAGTTACTCATTTTCCAGCCATGACTGTCTTCTACGTGAGTGCATTTTCTGAGTCAGTCCAGATCCAGGAGGAAAGGGTAGCTGAGAAGCATAAAGGGCTACTGTAGCATAAGTGAGTCTAAACCCCTGTTTGCTTGGGGCCCTGTGGAGTTTTTACAGGGGATCCACACAACCCATACCTACAGCAGGCAGTCAGAGGACATAATAAACCATCTTTCACATTCATGTACTGCTAATTTGTGAATCTTTGTAGATGGCATTATGATGAATACATAAAATCCTTCCTGAAGTTAGAGGAATCTTAAGATTTTCTGTGTCAACTACTATTACTCAGATATATCTAAACTTTTTGATATTAGAACATGTCCTCATATGGAACCACTGGCCTAGAGTTATTAATTTTATTAATTATTCTTAAGTTGCTCTTCAGGATTGTAAGTTGGGGTGCTCTTTCCATTTGCTGTTTTTCCAAAAGTTAAATCCCAGGCGTATTTCTGCCATACTGTTCATTGAGACATCTGAAGCTGCCATGGCTCCCTTCTCCTTGCTCCCGGGGTGCCTTACACACAGCTCCATTTACACTGGCTGTTCTACCGGTGTCTCCCCCACTATAGTGGCAAGGGAAGGGGAGGTGAGGATAAGGATTCATTGACTTAAACTCATGAGCACCCACGGGCTCAGAAACTAGAGACAAAGAGGTAAACAGGATACACTCCTGACTCTCACAGATCTCACTAAGTAAGAGGTGTGGGGATAAAGGACAGACAAACAAGTAGACAATCACAATATGCTATACGGCTCCCGTGGGAAAATTAAGGAGGCATCTAACCCAGATTGTGGAAGTCAGAGACACTGGGAGCAGATGACGCCCAGACTGAGATTTGAAGGACTGGTTGGAGTTGACCAAGTTGGAGGGGGACAGGGAGGGACCGGTTAATGCAAAGTGCAGAAGAAGACAGCACAAAGCCAGAGTTGAGAGGTGGAAAGTGGGGAGAGAGGAGGCTGGTGAGCTGGGTAGGGGCTTGACTGTGATAGGTCCTGTGTGCCATGATGAAGACTGTAGACTTAATCTTGAGACAGAAGGGAAGACATTAGAGGTTCAAAGGCAGAAATCTGCCATGAGCAGATGTGTCTGCTTGAATCATAACCTTGGCTACAATGTGGATGACAGTTTGTGTGTGCAAAACCAGAAAATGGAGAGATGTGACAGGAGACTGATTCCTAATGCAACAGAGATTCAGGTGGAGGCTTGAAAGAAGGCAGTAGTCATGGAATGAAGAGAGAGCAGACCCCGGGGACACTGAGGAGGTGGAACAGATTGGCTAGGTGCTGGATTGGATGTGCAAAAGGAAGACTCAGGGATGATAACCAGGTTTCTGGTCTGGGAAACGGGTGGCTAGTCACAGAGGTAGGGAATATGGGAGGAGGAGGTGGTTTGAGAGAAGACGGTGCAGGAAATCAAACTCTGTTTGGGTGATGTTCTTTCTCTGTCAGCTTTTCTAGGAGATGATTGGCTGACAAAATCACCAAGGAAGTGAAAGTTTCAAGCCACAGAGTAGCATACAATTCTTCCTATTTTTGGTATCCAGGGCCATTTGTTGAACATACACATCAGGACTGAAAGGTTGACCTGCAGTTGCACATGATCACACATTGTTTGGAGCAACAATGAAGACAAACCTCTGTGCTTTAAGGAAATGGATACATTTCCTCTTCTGAGGGCAAAACTGTATTGTTTAGAAACAATGCTGCAAAGTAAAATAATCTGGTTAATCCCAGATGGTTGGTGGGACCTAAAAATAATGCAACTGCTAGGAATTCCCTGGTGGTCCAGTGGTTGGGACTCTGTGCTCTCACAAGGCCCCAGGTTCAATCCCTGGTCGGGGAACTAAATCCCACAAGCCACACAGTATGGCCATAAATAAATAAATAATGCTGCAACTGCTGAGAAAAACTCTAAGACATGGTGAAGAGTTTAAGATTTGGAGCCATAGGTTAAAATCCAGGCTCTTCCACTTGCTGATTCTCTGACTTACTAATTCTATGGTTTAGGTTAAATTATTAACCTAGAAAAGTTAAGAAGAATAATAAGTACCTCACAAAGTCATTGTGCAAGTGACATGAATTTTAATTTTGTAGACTTATTGTTTTGGACTAGGCAATGCCAAGTGCCTTGGCCCATTTATTCCTTCTTTTAGTTGTGTATTCACATGTTCATTTGTATAGTCACTGACACCCACTGTAAGTACACACCACATGCCAGCCATTGTGGCAGCCCCAGAGGATGCAAAATTGTGTAAGACATGATCCAATGAGGACAATGGGCTTCTCTGATAGCTCAGCTGGTAAAGAATCCACCTGCAACTCAGGAGACCCTGGTTTGATCCCTGGGTTGGGAAGATCCCCTGGAGAAGGGAAAGGCAACCCACTCCAGTATTCTGGCCTGGAGAATTCCATAGACTATAGTCCATGGAGTCACAAAGAGTCAGACATAACTGAGCGACTTTCACTTCACTTCACTTCACAATGAGGACAAGAGATAAAAAAACAAAGACAGGGAACACAGTAATCAGGTGGTCCAAAAGTTTGGAAGAGAGATGAGGAGGGCCTGAACTAGAGGATGGGCTTAAGCAGGGATGGAGACTTTTAGAAACTTGCCTCACTCACTGTGCTGTGCTTAGTCGCTCAGTCATGTCTGACTCTGTGACCCCATGGACTGCAGCCCACCAGGCTCCTCTGTTCATGGGATTCTTCAGACAAGAATACTGGAGTGGGTTGTCATGCCCTCCTCCAGGTGATCTTCCCAACCCAGGGATCGAACCCAGGTCTCTCTTACTGCAGGCAGATTCTTTACCGTCTGAGCCGTCAGGGAAGCCCTGCCTCACTCACATGTGGAGGTTAATCACTGGTGGAGGATGAGGGAGAATGAGCAACCTGGAATGATTCCCAGATTTTCAGGTTGGGCAAATGGGAAGATATGGGTGAGTGCTTTTCTTGAATGGTGTGGACTGGCTCTTGGCATGAAGTGGGAGTGGGAGATGGTGAGCTCAGCTTGGAATCTGTTGTGTTGAGGTGCCTGTGGGTGCATCTGATAGGGGGAGGGAAGCCATGCACAGGGAATCAGATGCTCAAAGAATGTAGAGTGGGAATATGAGATACTGAAGTTAGAGCTCTAGATAACATGGAGGTTTAAGTAGTAAAAAGAAAAAGAAAAGAAGAATTCACAAAGACTAAGAAAAAAACAGAAGCAGGCAAAAGAAAAAGCACCATTGTGGAAATCAAGTTTAGGGAAAGTGAGTTTCAAAACAAGGGTGGCTACCAGTACTCATTCTATTTGGCCATTTGTAACCGTAGCCTTGGAGAAGGGAATGTCAGAAGACCAGGGGTGCTGAAACCACATTTAGTGGCTTGAGAAGTGAGTGGGAAGTGGAAAGATGGGGAGAGCAAGTAATGAGAATTCGTTTGAGAAGTCTGGTGTGAGGAGAGTGGGGATGTGACTGTAGCGGTTAAAGGATGAAGAGCAAAGGTAGAATGGAAGGTGAGGGGGAGAGTGACCCACGATGAGACTGGAGAAGCTGGCAAGGGCCAGAACATATAGGGTCCAGAAGGCCACAGGCAGGAGTTTGGAGTTTTATTTGTAATGCCCTGAGAATCACTGCAAAGCTTCAAGCAGGGGAATGACATGATTGATTCTTCTGCCTGCTCAGTGGATGACAGAGGGAGAGAGCAACTGGGCTTTGAGATCCTCAAGGGGGAGAAGGTCTGTGATGAGACTCTGGGCGTGGATGGCTAAAGACAATGGCTGACATTGAAGGTCATCAGAGCTGAGAGGCCACGGGTGTTGGGAGACACATCCACGTGGATGTTGAAGGTTTCTGTAATGATATCAAGAATTGGGATGGAGAGAGGGAGGGTGACGAGAGAAGGAACCTCAGGTTCCTTCTGAGGGTGAAGGAACAGAGAGGTAAATCAGTGGAAGCCACACTGACTGTGGGGGAAGCTTATGTTGGAATAGTGACTAGGAAAGAGAGGGGTGAATGAGCCCATGACTTTGATTATGTCACTCATGTGCTCTGCATTCATCAGAAGCTTCCTGTTATCCACTGAAGAAAGTCTAAACATCTTAATAGCCTCATCTCCCACTTCCCCCCTCCCCTAGCCTCACTGAACAACTTGAGGTTACTGTTCATACCTCTCTCCTTTTGCACACCACTATCCTTCCTATATCAAATGTCTGTCCTTCTTCCCACTCTTGCAAGCACCCTTATAACTTAATTCAAATGTCATACTTCTGTAAATTCTTTCTTGAATGCCTCGGCTATTTGGGGAGCCAATATATATTGAACATCTACTGTGTAGGAGGCTCTAAGCAAGTCACACTGTCTTTTGGTCCCTCCTCTGAGCCACCCCATCCAAGCTTTCCAGGTCTGCCAGCAAAGTAGAGCCTGGCTCAGTGTCAGATCTCCCAGACTTGGCTCAATAATCACCAAACCTGAGAACCAGACTCCACTGGAATTTCATCAACAGGAAAGGCTGGGCAGGTTTCTTCCCCTTACTCCCAACCTCAGCAGCTTCTATAGCTATAAACAACAAAGGATACTTAATATGTGAGATGCATTGGCCTGCCTGTGAAGCCGTGCTCCTGATTCATTTGGAAGTTGTGGTCAGATTTTATTGCAATACATGTTTTATATCTTGATTTCTTGGCATCCGTGAGCACAGCCCTGTCTGCATCTAGATACAACACGGTTTTTCACCAAGAGTCATTTGCAGTAAGCAGAATGGAAATAACCGAGAGTTTCTTTGAGGGGTGATATTCTCTCAATAGTGACCACAGGATTGAGAAAGGTGACTTCTCATTGCAATCTCAAAGAAGGGCAATGCCAAAGAATGTTTAAACTACCCTACAATTGCCCTCATTTCACATGCTGGCAAAGTAATGTTCAATATACTTCAAGCTAGGCTTCAGCAGTATGTGAACCTAGAACTTCCAGATGTATAGCTGGATTTAGAAAAGGCAGAGGAACCAGAGATCAAATTGCCAACATCCACTGGATCATAGCAAAGGCAAGGGAATTCCAAAAAATCATCTACTTCTGCTTCATTGACTATGCTAAAGCCTTTGACTGTGTGGATCACAGTCACTGTGGAAACTGTGGAAAATTCTTAAAGACATAGGAATATCAGACCACCTTACCTGTCTTCTGAGAAACCTGTATGCAAGTCAAGAAGCAACAGTTAGCACTAGACATGAAACAATGGACTGGTTCAAAATTGGGAAAGGAGTACAACAAGGCTGTATATTGTCACCCTGCCTGTTTAACTTACACACGGAGTATATCATGTGAAATGCCAAGCTGGATGAATCACAGGATGGAATCAAGATTGCTGAGAGAAATATCAACAACCTCAGATATGCAATGATGCCACTCTAATGGCAGAAATTGAAGAGGAACTAAATAGCCTCTTGATGAGGGTGAAAGAGGAGAGAGAAAAGGCTAGTTTAAAACTCAACATTCAAAAAACTGTCATGACATCCAGTCCTATAACTTCATGGCAAATAGATGGGAAAAAAGTGGAAGCAGTGACAAATTTATTTTCTTGGGCTCCAAAATCACTGTGGACTGTGACTATAGCCATGAAATTAAAAGACACTTACTCCTTGGAAGGAAAGCTATGACAGATCTATACAGCATACTAAAAAGCAGAGACATCATTTTGCCAACAAACTCTGTATAGTCAAAACTATGGTTTTTCCAGTAGTCATGTATGCATGTGAGAGTTGGGCTATAAAGAAAGCTGAGTGCCGAAGAACTGATGCTTTTGAACTGTGGTGTTGGAGAAGACTCTTGAGAGTCCTTTGGACAGCAAGGACATCCAACGAGTCCATCCTAAAGGAAATCAGTCCTGAATATTCATTGGAAGGACTGATACTGAAGCTGAAACTCCAATACTTTGGCCACCTGATGCAAAGAACTCACTCATTTGAAAAGACCTTGATACTGGAAAAGATTGAAGGTGGGAGGAGAAGGGGACAACAGAGGATGAGATGGTTGGATGGCATCACTGACTCAATGGAAATGAGTTTGAGTAATCTCCGGGAGTTGGTGATGGACATGGGGGCCTGGTGTGCTGCCGTCCATAGAGTCGCAAAGAGTCAGACACGACTGAGCGACTGAACTGAACTGAATTGATATATGGAACCTGAAAAACAAATTAAAAGCAAACATACAAACAAAACAGAAATAGACTTGTAGATCCAGAGAACTAGTGAATCAACAGTCAAGAGAAAGTGGGAGGGTGGCATAATAGTTGAAGGTGAAACCAACAGACTTACAGTCTCGACAGATACACAAATCTCACAGTGAGAAACGAAACGGGTAGTGTTCAAGTGCATGGACTGTGTGTAGACTCTCTCCAGCTGAATCGGCAATTCCATTTCCCAGCTGGGTGACCTCAGACAAGTGACTTAACTTCGGTCTTAGTCTCATGAGAATAAAATGAAGATATGGGGCTTCCCCAGTAGCTCAGCAGTAAAGAATCTACCTGCAAACCAGGAGCTGCAAAATATGTGGGTTCGATCCCTGGGTCAGGAAGATCCCCTGGAGAAAGGCATAGCAACCCACTCCAGTATTCCTTCCTGGAGAATACCAGGGACAGAGGAGCCTGGCGGGCTGTGGTCCATAGGGTTGCAAAGAGCTGGACACAATTGAAATGACTTAGCACACATGTAAAGATTACAACTACTCTCTGGGTTACTGCAGGTATTAAATGAGTGTCAGAAAAGTCCCCATCACAAAATATGTGTTTAGGGTGCTATTAGTAAAAATTGTTTTTGAGAGATGTAATGTTTAATTTTTTTGTCAACTTGACTGGATCACAGGTGCCCATGTATTTGGCTAAAGATTATTTCTGCATGTGTCTGTGAAAGCGTTTCTGGATGAAATTAACCTTTGAACTGGTGGACTCAGTAAAGCAGTTTTCCCTCCCCAGTGTGCATCATCCAACCTGTTGAAGGCCAGAATAGAACAAAAAGTTGGAGGAAAGAAGAATCCATCTCTTCTTGCTGAGCTGGGACATCAGTCTTGTCCCACCCTCAGTGCTCCTGGCTCTTGGGCTTGTAGATTCAGACTGAATCAACCATTGGCTTTTCTGAGTCTCCAAGGTACAGACAGCAGATTGGGAGACGTCTTAGCATCCATAATAACATGAGCCAATTCCTTATAATAAATCACTTCCTACATATATATCCTACTGGTTCTATTTTTGTGGAGAACCCTGGCTAATAAAAGATGGCATTTATAAATGGCTATAGAACCACAGAGAAGGATGTTATTCCACCTGTGGGGGATTTGCAAAAGCAGAGAAGATGGGATCCAAAAGATGTATGTGAATGTGTTGGGTGACTAAGAAAAGGAAAGGTATTCCAGACAAAGGGAACAGAGTGTGTGAAGGCATGAAGATATGAAGACCATTGCATGTAGGGGAAGGTGAAGAGTTTAAAGATAGGGTAGACATGGAAGACGGTGGCAAAGACAAGGTATTAGCACATGACGGGGCATATGATGTTAGCATGACGGACTTGGGCCAGTTCTGAAGACCCTAGAGTTGGAGTATGTAACATCATCAGATTTGTCATGTCAGCAGATATCTGTGGTAGCCACATGTAAAAGGAAGAGACTGTCCAGAAAGACCAGTGAGGAAGTTGCTTGAGGTCAGAACTGGGCAGACACCAAGAGTAGTAAACAAATGTAAGGGATTTCTCATTTGGAACAGAAAAAGCTTAATGCCTGGATGTGGGTGGTGAAGAAATGAGGATTGAGGAGTGAAAAATGACAGGTACCATTCATTTAGAGAAAAAATTGAGAGGGGTCTTTAAGAGTTGGGGATAAGATGAGAAACTGGGTTTTGCACATGCTGGATATGAGATGCTTTTCACACATCCAGGTGGAGCTACACAGAAGGCAGTTCTGAACAAATGAGTTTGGGGACTTCCCTGGTGGTTCAGTGGTTGAAACTCTGCCTTCCAATGCAGGAGGTGCTGGTCGGATGGATCTCTCCTGGTTGGGGAACTAAGATTCTACCATGTGGTGTGTCCAGAAAAAAAAAAAAAAGAGTTTGGAGTTTGGAAAGCAAAGTGGGAGGGTGATGCTGATTGGGAAATCAATCAGTAAACAGCAGCTGAAGCTATGGAATCAGAAGATCAGTGTTAAAGAATCTGCCTGTAATGCAGGAGACACAGGAGATGCAGGTTTGATCCCTGGGTTGGGAAGATCCTCTGGAAGAGGAAATGGCAACCCACTCCAGTATTCTCGCCTGGAAACTCTGTCCTGCGTGGACAGAGGAGCCTGGTGGGCTACAGGCCATGGGGCCACAGAGTCAGACATGACTGACCATATGTGCACACCAAGGAAGTATATGTGATGAGGAGAGGGTACCAAACCTCTCACAACAGGTCATGATTTCTCAGTTTGACTCACTCACTAAAATCCACATCCAGGATGGGAATATGGAACTCAGCCAACATTTTCACAACTCACAGTATAAAAAGGAAGGGAGCTGGGGATTAAATAGGTTTGAGTTTTGACTAAAGAGGTTCAGGAATCAAGGTGTCCAGTTCCAAATATCAAAAGGTATGAATAGCAGTAAGTGATCTTAATGATAACACCTGGCATTTAGAGAACACCTTTCTCCAAAGACCTGAAGTCTCTGCCCAACCACCATGAATCTTCACAGAAAGTTAGGGAGATCTTTAAGAGGTGGGGGTGATTATATTAACTTCTGGCATGCAGGAAAAATAGAATTTGAGAAGACCAGAAAGTTCTCTTTGAGTACAGAGCCAGAGGGTGTTATGGTCAGGCGACCTGGCTCTCAGCTACCCACTGGTGGCCAGCAGTCTGACCTGTCTCCTTTTCTAGCCTTGGCAACACAATCATGTGTACCCTGCCATTGCCATCCTCCAGTTTAAATCCTGTCTGAAGTCAGTCCGGGTACAGGGGAAGTATGTGTCCAGAAGAGAACTTGATTGAAACATGGCATTCCCTTGTGGAGAAAGTAGAGAATTTAGAGTCCGATCGGTCTGAGTCCAAGGGCCTCTGCTGCTGCTTACTGGCTCTGTGATGCCAGGCTTTTTATTTTAAATCTCTGGGCCTCAGTTTCCCAACCTTAAAATAATGGTCAGACTAGCTCCCTCAGGGTTCTGTGAAGATGCATTCATTCAACAAATATTTATAGGGTATCTACTATGTGCCAGGCATTGTTCTAATCTTTTGGTATATATCAGGAAACAAAACGAAGATCCCTGACTTTGGGCTCTTACTTTCCTAGAAGTGAAGGGTGGGATGGAAGGAAAAAGATGATTAACAATGAAATAAGAAGCAAATTATCTGGTATGTTAGATGGTGATAAGCTCTGGGAAAAGGAGATATATGATATATCTGACAGCACACTGACTGGCTAGCACATAGTAGGCACTCTGGGGATTCGTGCTACTATGATCATAATTAAGAAAAGATGAAGAGCCTGAGGCAAAATAACAGGCTGCAAAATTTTATGAAAATGTGTCTATCTCTTAAACTTTAATCAGGGGTAAGCAGAAAAATTGCCAGGGAAGGATAAAGGTAGAAGATTACAAAGTGAAAAAAAAATTGACCTGAAATGCTTTTAAGTGGTGTGTAATCAGTTGCATCTCTGCTAACGACCACTAATTAAGCTGTCTCTTGCAGGCTCCCAGAGAACATCGCTTGCCTGAACAGGCAGATTGAAATGAACATTATAAGACCTTCAGCATTTAAATTGAGTTTGATTTTTACCTAACTCAAGAAGTAGTTTAAAACAATTAGGCTATTTTTTCCTAACAGGTATTCTTAATGAGTACCTTTTAAAACACCCATATATTTTATGAGAAAAGTAAACACTATATTAATGACATTTCTTCCTATACTTCACTCACAGTATCTTCTTCAGCTGACATGAAGGGGTTATCATCAGAGGTTTAGATCCATGCATTTATTAATTTGACTAACAAACATTTGTGCAGTTCAGTTCAGCTCAGTTCAGTTGCTCAGTCGTGTCCGACTCTTTGCGACCCCATAAATCGCAGCACGCCAGGCCTCCCTGTCCATCACCAACTCCCAGAGTTCACTCAGACTCACGTCCATCGAGTCAGTGATGCCATCCAGCCATCTCATCCTCTGTCGTCCCCTTCTCTTCCTGCCCCCAATCCCTCCCAGCATCAGAGTCTTTTCCAATGAGTCAACTCTTCTCATGAGGTAGCCAAAGTACTGGAGTTTCAGCTTTAGCATCATTCCTTCCAAAGAAATCCCAGGGCTGATCTCCCTCAGAATGGACTGGTTGGATCTCCTTGCAGTCCAAGGGACTCTGAAGAGTCTTCTCCAACACCACAGTTCAAAAGCATCAATTCTTTGGCACTCAGCCTTCTTCACAGTCCAACTCTCACATCCATACATGACCACTGGAAAAACCATAGCCTTGACTAGACGGACCTTTGTTGGCCAAGTAATGTCTCTAGATAGCTTTTCAATATGCTTTATATTATATTTATATTATAAAAGTCATAACTTTTCAATATGCTTTATATTTATATTATAAAAGTCATAACTTTTCTTCCAAGGAGTAAGTGTCTTTTAATTTCATGGCTGCAATCACCATCTGCAGTGATTTTAGAGCCCCCCAAAATAAAGTCTGACACTGTTTCCACTGTTTCCCCATCTATTTCCCATGAAGTGATGGGACCAGATGCCATGATCTTAGTTTTCTGAATGTTGAGCTTTAAGCCAACTTTTTCACTCTCCTCTTTCTCTTTCATCAAGAGGCTTTTTAGTTCCTCTTCACTTTCTGCCATAAGGGTGGTGTCATCTGCATATCTGAGGTTATTGAGATTTCTCCTGGCAATCTTGATTCCAGCTTGTGGTTCCTCCAGTCCAAGCGTTTCTCATGATATACTCTGCATATAAGTTAAATAAGCAGGGTGACAATATACAGCCTTGATGTACTCCTTTCCCTATTTGGAACCAGTCTATTGTTCCATGTCCAGTTCTAACTGTTGCTTCCTGACCTGCATATAGGTTTCTCAAGAGGCAGGTCAGGTGGTCTGGTATTCCCATCTCTTTCAGAATTTTCCACAGTTTATTGTGATCCGCACAGTCAAGGTTTTGCAGTTAGTAATAAAAGTGAGAGTTTTAAAAAATCCTTCAGTACAAACCAGTTACCAGGTCAAATATTTAATTAATTTTTTCAACAATACCTAATTTAATACCCAATTTAATTTTCTAATTTAATTTTTCAACAACTCTTAAAGGAAAATGTCTTTTAGATAAGGAAACAGGTTTATGAAGATGAACTAACTTCTCATGGTTAAATAACTGGTAAGAGGTAAAGTCAGGATTTGAACCCAGGTCTGACTGATTATTTAATGCTCATATTTGATCACTATGATATATGACAGACCCCATACTAAATAGAATAAGGTGTGCTTCTGGCTTTGTAGAACCTAGTTTTTCAGTTGTGTTGTTGTTTAGCCATTATGTCTTGGCTGACTCTTTTGCAACCCCATGGACTGCCAGGCTCCTCTGTCTGTGGGATTTTCCAGGCAAGAATATTGGAGTGGGTTGCTATTTTCTCCTCCAAGAGATCTTCCTGACCCAGGAATCATGCCCAAGTCTCCTGGGTCTTAGGCAGATTCTTTACTGCTGAGCCATCAGGGAAGCCCAGTTATTCAGTGGAAAGAGACATAAATTTTACAGATAATTTCAAGATAACATAATAAGTGCTAAACTAAACATAATAGACATGTTCTGGGAACCCAGGAAAAAAGGAATATCTATTTACATTGATTGCACTGGGAAAAATTTTGCAGAAGGAATTATTTAAGGTGGGTGTTGATGGATGAGTAGGAGTTTGTCTGGAAACAAAGGGCCGATCATGAAGGAAAGAGCATGTTGAGCAAGCTTTCTCTGACTCTGAAGCCATTGCTTTAAACACTATGCTAAACTAACTACCTCCACTCATCTCCACAATTAGTCAGATGTTCACTGAGTATTTTCTTATATACTCAGGTCTTTTCAATTCAGTTCAATCACTCAGTCATGTCTGACTCTTTGCAACCCTATGGACTGTGGCACACCAGGCCTCCCTGTCTATCACCAACTCCCGGAGTTTACTCAAACTCATGTCCATTGAGTTGGTGATGCCATTCAACCATCTCATCTTCTGTCATCCCCTTCTCCTCCCATCTTCAATCTTTCCCAGCATCAGGGTTTTTTTCAAATGAGTCAGTTCTTCGCATCAGGTGGTCAAAGTATTGAAGTTTCAGCTTCAGCATCAGTCCTTCCAATGAACATTCAGGACTGACTTCCTTTAGGATGAACTGGTTGGATCTCCTTGCTGTCCAAGGGACTCTCAAGAGTCTTCTCCAACACCACAGTTCAAAAGCATCAATTCTTCAGCACTCAGCTTTCTTTATAGTCCAACTCTCACATTCATACATGACTACTGGAAAAACCATAGCCTTGACTAGATGAACCTTTGTTGGCAAAGTAATGTCTAGGTCTTTTCAGTTCAGTTCAGTCGCTCAGTCGTGTCCGACTCTTTGCAACCCCATGAATTGCAGCACGCCAGGCCTCCCTGTCCATCACCAACTCCCGGAGTTCACTCAAACTCACATCCATCGAGTCGGTGATGCCATCCAGCCATCTCATCCTCTGGCGTTCCCTTTTCTTCCTGCCCCCAATCCCTCCCAGCTAGGTCTTTTGGGGAGATTAAAAAGGAAAAACAGAAACTGGGTCGAATGAATATTGATAATCAACCTAGATAATTCTGGTTTTACGAACAGATGTTTTCCTCACAGACTTTTGCCTGGAGGCTTTTGAAATGAGATCTGAACTGTGCCCAAGGAGATGAGAAAACTGATGGGCAGGGCACACAGTGCACAGAGTACTTGTCTGTATGTCCCAGAAGCTGCTCACCCTGGGGTCCAACTCTGAAATTTCTCAGTGAAAGTGTTCGTAGCTCAGTCATGTCTGACTCTTTGCAACCCCATGGACTGTAGCCTGCCAGCTCTACTGTCCATGAGATTCTCCAAGCAAGAATAGTGGAATGGGTAGCCATTCCCTTCTCCAGGAGATCTTCCTGACCCAGGGATTGAACCCAGGTATCATGCATTGCAGGCAGATTCTCTACCAAAGTTGGTTTTGAGCCACCAACATTGGGAACAGTGGACAGGCTGGAAGCAGAAATCTCTTAACAAGTGATCAATGGGAACACAGTGAAAACTACTTGTTTTCTGGACTTGTAATTGTCTATAAGTAAGAGAAAAATGATTGCAGTGATGGCTGTTTAGCCTTGTCTCCTGAAGGTGATGGTTTATTATAGTAAAAAGTTTTTCGGTCTTATGAGAAATGAAAATGTGTTTGCATTTCCACTGAGTCTCAGCCATCACATAGCAGAACTGGGCTTAGCCTTGGATGTTCCTGTACAAAGGACTGAAACCAAAATGAAACCTCTAATGTAAACCTTAAAGCAACTGGGCTTGAGATGTGGAAGCCAAACAAGGGAACCATAATATCTAGAACTGATCTGGAGACACAGTTGACATTCAATAGATATTCGCTGGATTAAATAAATAAGCTACTCAAGAAACTGTTGTTCAGTCGTGTCTGACTCTTTGTGACCCCGTGGAACACAGCATGCCAGGCTTTCCTGTCCTTCACTGTCTCCCAGATTTTGCTGAAATTCACGTCCATTGAGTCAGTGATGCCATCCAACCATCTCATCCTCTGTTGCCCCCTTGTCATTTTGCTTCAGTCTTTCCCAGCATCAGGGTCTTTTCCAATCAGTCAGCTCTTCACATCAAGTGGCCAAAGTATTGGAGCTTCAGCTTCAGCAACAGCCCTTCCAGTGAATATTCAGGATTGATTTCCTTTAGGAAAATTGGCTGGTTTGATCTCTTTGCAGTCCAAGGGATTCTGAAAAGTCTTCTCCAATTTCAGAGTCTTCTTCAATTGTTTTAGACAATTCAAAAGCATCAATTCTTTGGCGCTCAGCCTTCTTTATGGTCCAACTCTCACATCCATACATTACTGGAAAAACCATAGCTTTGACTGTGTGGACCTTTGTTTGCAAAGTAATGTCTCTGCTTTTAAATATGCTGTCTAGATTTGTTATAGCTTTCTTTCCAAGGAGCAAGCGTCTTTTAATTTCATGGCTGCAGTCACTGTCTGAAGTGATATTAGAGCCCAAGAACATAAGATCTGTCACTACTTCCACTTTTCTCCCTTCTATTTGCAATGAAGTGATGGGACCGGATGCCATGATCTTAGTTTTTTGAATGTTGAGTTTTAAGCCAGCTTTTTCACTCTTCTCTTTCACCTTCATCAAGAACCCTTTAGTTCCTCTTCACTTTCTGCCATCAGAGTGATATTATTTGCCTATCTGAGGCTGTCAGTATTTCTTCCATCAATCTTGATTCCAGCTTGTGCTTCCTCCAGCCCAGCATTTCTCATGATGTACTCTGCACGGAAGTTAAATGAGCAGAGTGACAATATACAGCCTTGTTGTACTCCTTTCCCAATTTTGAACCAGTCAGTTTTCCTCATCTGGTTCTAACTGTTGCTTCTTGACCTGCGCACACGTTTCTTAGGAGACAGGTCAGGTGGCCTGGTACTCCCATCTCTTTAAGAATTTTCCACAGTTTGTTGTGATCCACACAGTCAAAGACTTTAGCATAGTCAATGAAGCAGAAGTAGATGATTTTTTTGGAATTCCCTTGCCTTTGCTATGATCTAGCAGATGTTGGCAATTTGATCTCTGGTTCCTCTGCTTCTTTGAAACCCTTCTCGTACTCCTGGAAGTTCTCAGCTCAGGTACTGCTGAAGCCTAGCTTAAAGAATTTTGAGCATAACCTTGCTATCAAGTAAAATGAATGCAAGTGTATGGCAGTTTGAACATTCTTTGGCATTGCCCTTCTTTGGGATTGAAATGAAAACTGACCTTGTGCAGTCTAGTGGCCACTGTTGAGTTAACAAATAAATACATTTATTCGATTTTCCCTCAGTGTGGGCATTTTACTAAACTTATGGGTTACATCTGGAGAAGGCAATGGCACCCCACTCCAGTACTCTTGCCTGGAAAATCCCATGGGCGGAGGAGCCTCGTAGGCTGCAGTCCATGGGGTCGAGAAGAGTCGGACATGACTGAACGACTTCACTTTCACTTTTCCCTTTCATGCATTGGAGAAGGAAATAGCAACCCACTCCAGTGTTCTTGCCTGGAGAATCCCAGGGATGGGGGAGCCTGGTGGGCTGCCGTCTATGGGGTCTCGCAGAGTCGGACACGACTGAAGTGACTTAGCAGCAGCAGCAGCATGGGTTACATCTGATTACAAAGGAAAAGAGGATCGAGCATTTGAAGCAAGAGGAGCAGCCTGTGCACTGATCCTAGAGGGAGAATGATGATCCCCAGGAAATGAAAGTCCTCCAGGATTCCTGGAGTGCAGGGGAGGGAGGGGGACATGGTGCCTAAAGAGGCAGGGGAAAGTGGCAGATCCAGACCCATGATCAGGGAGTTAAGAACAGCGGGAGTATTAATGGGTATTAATTAGTTAAGGAATGACTTAGGTCTTTACAGGGCTTTCCTGATAGCTCAGTTGGTAAAGAATCTGCCTGCAATGCAAGAGACCCCAGTTCGATTCCTGGGTTGGGAAGATCCACTGGAGAAGGGATAGGCTACCCACTTCAGTATTCTTGGGCTTCCCTTGTGGCTCAGCTGGTAAAGAATCTGCCTGCATTGTGGGAGACCTGGGTTCAATCCCTGGGTTGGGAAGATCCCCTGGAGAAGGGAAAGGCTACCTACTTCAGTATTCTGGCCTGGAGAATTCCATGGACTGTATGGTCCATGGGGTTGCAAAGAGTCAGACACAACTGAGCAACTTTTACTTTCACTAGGTCTTTACTGGACCACTCTGGCTTTGTGGAGAATGGGTCGTAGGGATCAACAGCTGCTGTCAGGAGAGCTGGTTGGGAACCCCTTGCAGGCCTCCAGTGATTGATAATGGACTTACAGCAGGAGTGAGGGGGGAGGATGACAAGGAAAGTGAGAAGATGGATTAGAGAGCAGACAGATAGGACCAGCAGACCCTGAGGGAAAGGGGGAACTTGTCATTGACTCCTGGGATTTTCACCAGAGTGGATGATGGTTTCACGTGCTGAGATGGGGAATAATAGAAGATGAGAATGTATGGAGAGAAAGATGAAGATCCAGTAAGTTTTGGACCCAGTAGGTTTTTTGTGGTTGCTTGAATGACATCCAATGGAGATTTTAGGCGTTGAATATGAGTAGAGTCCAGCAGAAAACTTTAGATGTGTGTGTGTTTGTGTATACATATGTATATTTTATTATGCAAAAATAGATTATAGTTTCATACTACACAGCAACCTACTTTGTCTTGGTTTTGTATTTGTTCTTGCTTTTGTGATGATGCCTCCTCTTTCTGGCTGGAAATTACTTCCTTGGTAACATGTGGGGAGGTTTGGCACATTCGTGAGTAGGCTTCAAGTCTATGGGGTTAGGAGCTGTAATTCAGGAGACTGAGTTTGGGGTGGGAGAGTCCTAGTCAGGGATGCCCAAGGGGAAATATGGGAAATGAAGTAGGGATGATGGGGGCCTCCACAGGGCACCCTGACAGGCCTTGCACCCGTGCCCCAGCTACACACCCCCAGTCACAAACAGCTTGACCCCTGTGTAGAAGTTGGCCCAGGAGGTCAGGGGCATGGTGGCAGCCCCCACCTCAGTTGGCTGGCATATGTGACCCAGAGGATAGGGAGAGAAGAGGAGAAAGATGTGGCCCAGAGGCTCTCCCCTATCTGTCTGTACCACCCCCATTCCACCTGGATCTAGCTTCTACTCTGGCCTGGGCAATGTAAGCAGCCTGCTTTTTTGATCTAAAATATTTCTTGCACATATTTGTCTGATAACCTATACACTTGCCTTATTCTTTTTAATGCTGCATGGTATTCCATCATATATATGCACTCAGTTGTGTCTGACTCTTTGTGATCCCATGGACTATAGCCCACCAGGCTCCTCTGTCCATGGGATTTTCCAGGCAACAGTACTGGAGTGGGTTGCCATTTCCTTCTCCAGGGGACCTTCCCCACCCAGGGATCAAACATGGGTTGCTATTTCATCAACAATTATTTTTCTAATAAAAATTTAAATTATGAAATATTTGAAAACATTAAAGTAGAGAACATATAACAGATATCCACACACCTGTCACCTAGGTTTAATAAATGCTAACATTTTGACTTATTAGTCTCAGATCTCTTCATTTTGGATTTAAAGAGGGAAGTACCCTTCAAATACAGGTAGGGCTTGTTCCTCTTTATCTCCTCCCTTCCTTCATCTCTTTATCCTTCTGCAGAGCTGACCAACTATCCTGAAGTTGGTATTTGGGGTTTCTGGTCATGCTTTTGTACTTTGTGAATGCTTCTGTAAATAATACAGTCATCCCTAGGTATCCGTGAACTGATTCTAAGACCATCTTGGGTGCCAAAATCTATGAATGCTCAAGTTATTTATATAAAATGGTGTGGTTTGTGCATATAATTTACTCACATCCTCCCATATACTTTAAATCATCTCTAGATTGCTTATAATACCTAATACAAAATAAATGCTACGTAAATAGTCATAAATACAATGTAAACATTGTAAATACAATATAATGTTGTGTAAATAGTTGCCAGAGAGTGGGCAAATGCGAGTTTTGCTTTCAGGGATTTTCTGGAAGTTTTTTTCTGAATGTTTTCTACTCACAGTTGCTTGAAACCAACGATGCAGAACCTGTGGATATAGAGGGCTATTCAGCCTCATCTTGAAAGTCCCATAAATTGCTTCATACAGCTACATACCTTTTGGCAACCATTCTTTTCACTTATCATTATATGTATGATATCTATCCACATTTTAAGAAGTTCTCTTTTGGTGGGCACTTTCAATGTATTTTTAATCTGCATTATTCCAACATGAATACGGGGTGGTTTACACGGATACAGCCTTGGGAACATAGGCCTGAAAGGCTCTTTGACCAGATGCCATTTGTGAACATTGGCAAGAAAACCACCACGCATTTATTTCCTGAGCCTAACACTGGAACGCCAGTCTTGGATATTAACCCATGACACCTGCAGCAGGCCGTGCAGAACAGCAGTTATGTAATGTCACATCCTGGTTAGAATGCCCCCACGCTACTTTGTCATCACCTCCGTTCAGAACAGGAACCAGCTGTTGAATGCGCCGGGCGGAGCAGGGTTGTTTCTTCTGGGCGGGGCGATGATGGAGCTGCTTGCTCGCCTTGCCTCACTCTTCATCTTGGCCCTCTCAAACCTTTCTTAATTGCTCCACTCTGGAGCCGACCAGCCAGTTCTTACAGCAAACACTCATCCTACACCCACAGAATTTCTCTTCTCCTCCTTTTTTTTTTTCTTTTAAATATACACCCAGCACCTCCCAGCTTTTTTTTTGTTTGTTTTTTTAAGAAGAAGTTCTGAATGCTTTCAGTCTCAAACAAAGCTTTATAGATTTGTTGGCAGGAAATCCAGAATGGAATTTGCCATTAAGTTGTAGTAAAGCAACTCTTCAAACAAGAGGTACTGAACAATCAAACACTTCTAATGTCAAACCCCAACAAAAGCGTGCATTGTTGCTGGAGAACCCCTAGTGGCACTAAGCTTCTTAGAGTGGGAAGAGTTTACACAACCATAACCCATTTCATTTCACAAGTTGTGTGCTATACAGAACTTTCCACAATCCATCAAAAGTAAGGTCTCTTGATAATACATTTCAATTCAAGTAGCTCTTTAATGGGCAAGTTTTGCTCTTAGAGAAAAGTGACAGCATTTTTTTTTTCAACTGAGAAAGTTCTTTATAATGACAAAGTAGAACAAAGTTAAGTAGAAAGTGTAATTTTGCTCCAACTTTCACACTTCTCAGCTCCTGGAATGGAGCTAATATTTATTGAGCACCTTTATGTGTGCCAGGAAGTCTGACAACAACCCAATGAGATAAGTATTGCCACTATCCCCACTTACCAGATAAGGGCACTGGGGCACAGCACAGTTAGTGAAAATGATCAAGGTCACAGGGCTTTTAAGACAGGGAAGCAGGATTTAAACTCAGGGAGTTGGACTTCAAAGCTCATGTTCCAAAGTGGGTTGTATGGATTTAATGAATTCTGAAAAATCTTCCATATTTTCAACATGATAAGAAAGAGAACTAACCAGTAATGAGTGCCACTAGGAGCCGATTATTGTACACATGCTTGAAAAAAAAAAAAGGTCTCTCAACACCTTGATGAGTGCTGTTTCTTTCCTAATTTATGTATGACGAGGTGGTCTCCAAGGCTTCACCTGCGGAAGACAGACAAGTGGTCAGCTTCAGACCCGAATTCAGGCACATGAGGAAGAGCTAGACCGTCCTGCTTTTCTAGCAAAGGACTGAGCATATAGAAGGTCTTCCATAATGCTTTAGATTTTATAGGTCTCCACCTTCTTTTATTCCCTCTTTCTAATGGAAAGGACACTCATATGATTCAGTGGGAGAAGAATGTCTGACTCTTAGAGCTTGTAAATTTGTTTAAATAAAGTATTAATTTATAACCCAGATGTAAGGATCTGCAAATAAATCAAAATGTCTTCCTATAGAAGATACTAAACGCGAGGCCAGCTGGTAGGGAAAGCCTCTATGACTCTGCAACTGTCTGTTGCTTCAAGATCACTGCGAGTACATACGGCATATTTGTGTGTGACAGACTTTACATAGACAAGCATATGCCCAACCACCCCTCTCTCCCCTTAGCCCTGTGTTGTGTGCTCACTCGTGTCCAACTCTTTGCGACCCTGGGGACTGTAGCCCTTCAGGCACCTTAACTCTGCCCCCTGGCAATTGTATTCTTCAAAGTTTTCTCATAAGTCCCCAAACATACATTCAGTGGTCTCCTAAGGAATTATTTGGTATGTGAGTTCAAGTTCTGTAAAATTAGCAACAAAACAGAAGAAAGAAGATTGTGTGAAATGAGGTGACTGGGGACGACACAGCTGGTGTCGGAGCGACCGGTTCTTGGAGGCTGATTGGGCTGCAGAGTGGGTGAGGAGGGTGGCAGTTCCCACCCTTGTTCTCTTCAGACTGAGGGCTGTTGCCGAGGCAACTGGGTCAAGGGAACTCTGATCAATCCAACCTGGATGGAAGGTTCTGACCCCTGGTGAGGACAGGGTGAACTCTGTGTGGAGGAGGTTCCTGAGGCGTTGGGTGGAGGCCACCGCCTCCTCTGTCAACAGGCAGCATGGATGTGTCACTTGTAATTTCAGTCTCCAGGCTTGGCCCAGCACTCAGGAAGGAGAGAGGGGAAAGGAGGGGCAGGTGGAGGAAAGAATTTGTTCCACCTCCAGAGCTGGCTAGGAAATACTGTTAGAAATGCAAACAGAGGGAATTTTTCGCAATAAACTGCTTTCATTGCTTTTTTAAGGTGTAGTGAAAGTGTTAGCTGCTTAGTCCTGTCCAACTCTTTGGACCCCATGGACTGTAGTCTGCCAGGCTCCTCTGTCCATGGAATTCTCCAGGCAAGAATACTGGAGTGGGTAGCCATTCCCTTCTCCAGGAGATCTCCCTGACCCAGGGATTGAACTCTGGTCTCCTGCATTGCAGGCAGATTCTTTACCGTCTGAGCCACCAGGGAAGCCCTTTAAAGGTGTTCAGTTCAGTTCAGTCACTCAGTCGTGTCCGACTCTTTGCGACCCCATGAATCACAGTACGCCAGCCCTCCTGTCCATCACCAACTCCCGGAGTTCACTCAGACTCACATCCATCGAGTCAGTGATGCCATCCAGCCATCTCATCCTCTGTCATCCCCTTCTCCTCCTGCCCCTAATCCCTCCCAGCATCAGGGTCTTTTCCAATGAGACAACTCTTCACATGAGGTGGCCAAAGTATTAGAGTTTCAGCTTTAGCATCAATACTTCCAAAGAACATCCAGGACTGATCTCCTTTAGAATGGACTGGTTGGATCTCCTTGCAGTCCAAGGGACTCTCAAGAGTCTTCTCCAACACCACAGTTCAAAAGCATCAATTCTTCGGCACTCAGCCTTCTTCACAGTCCAACTCTCACATCCATACATGACCACTGGAAAAACCATAGCCTAGACTAGATGGACCTTTGTTGGCAAAGTAGTATCTCTGCTTTTCAATATGCTATTTAGGTTGGTCATAACTTTTCTTCCAAGGAGTAAGCGTCTTTTAATTTCATGGCTGCAATCACCATCTGCAGTGATTTTGGAGCCCAAAAAACAAAGTCTGACACTGTTTCCCCATCTATTTGCCATGAAGTGATGGGACCAGATGCCATGATCTTCATTTTCTGAATGCTGAGCTTTAAGCCAACTTTTTCACTCTCCTCTTTCACTCTCCTCTTTCACTCTCACCAAGAGGCTTTTTAGTTCCTCTTCACTTTCTGCCATAAGGGTGGTATCATCTGCATATCTGAGGTTATTGATATTTCTCTCGACAATCTTGATTCCAGCTTGTGCTTCTTCCAGCCTAGTATTTCTCATGATGTACTCTGCGTATAAGTTAAATACGCAGGGTGACAATATACAACCTTGACGTACTCCTTTTCCTATTTGGAACCAGTCTGTTCCATGTCTGGTTCTAACTGTTGCTTCTTGACCTGCATATACGTTTCTCAAGAGGCCGGTCAGGTGGTCTGGTATTCCCATCTCTTTCAGAATTGTCCACAGCGCGCTGAGGTGTATGATCCATAATAAAAATAATAAAGGTGTATGATCCATAATAAAAACGCTCAGAGGAAGAAGTGGCCCAGAGTGGAGTGTCCTCAGCTGCTTCCACTCTCTTCACCTCCAAGAGGGGTACCTGATACCAGGTAACTTGGCAGAGCCTCTTTTAAAGAATACAGGACCTCAGAATACAGTTGACATCCTCTGAGGTATAGTGAGCAATATTCCTTGTTTGTCCCCCACCACAAAAGAGTGGAATACAAAATAGAATTCCAGCAGAGAAGTCTTGTCCAGGGTTTTGAAGGACAAGGCATTTGGACACCACATAAAAGCTGAGTTGACACAACTGTAAAATTCTAATTTTGCCAAGTACAGACTTCAGTCTCCCCATTCACAAGCAGCCGCATGGTCCTTAAGACATAAATGTTTCAAAGCAACTCTCAAGACCTCTTCATTTCTCTGGAGGTGAGAGTTTCTACTTTTTAAAATTTGGCACAAACAGCAAAAAGACCAATTGCTCACTGAATTATGAAGTCAAACTTTTCAGGTATCAAGGAAGACTCAGCCTAGGCACCTTGTGGTTATTAGAGAAAATATCCTTATTCCCTTAGTTTCCCGCAGGAAAGCTCATGACGGCCAGGAGTCCGGGAAGGCTACAAGTGATGTCTTAGGAGAAAATGGTACACCTTTTCCCGGGGGCTGCGTCTTGTGTGTATAGAACTCTGTGAACCTAGAGCAGAGGCAGCCAGTAATGGGGCCAGGGCAGTTCACAGCGCTTCCTTTATCGCAGTGTGTTCTCTCAAGGCCGGGAAAAGTGTTCTTTTATTTATTTCTCCATCTCCTTAAGGGAGTGGCTGGCACACGGTAGGAACTCAGGTAACGACTCCTGAATGAATTAATGGTCACTCTCAGTTTGACTTTTGATAGCTCATTTCGTGGTTGCTGTACCCCGGAAGAGGGCAGGACAACCACCTGAAGCCACTGACCAACTTCAGCATCTCCAGGAGCAGGACAAACAGAGCTGTCGCTCCTGGTGTGGCCCAGTGTGGAGCATGCAGCATCGCCTCGGCGAGTCAGGGCCAAAACGCCCAAAGCCGGCCCAAGAAAAGCCAGCTTCCAGTGTACAGGAATTATGAGGGAGAGAGCAAGTTACATTTTATCAGAAGGAAATAAACTAATATAGAATTTATTTTCTCAAATTTGTTTATTGTTCTGAGAAATTGTTCTCAGAACAATAGATCTAGTTCCTCCCAATGCGTTAGCATCAAAAGCAAGGAAAGGACTTAGGAAAGAGAAACTATCTCTCTTAAAAAGTTTTAAGAGACAGAACAGCCAAATGCAGTGAGTGGGTCTGGCATTGTGATTCGAATGCACCAAATGAAGGCAAGAAAGAAGGAAGGAGAGAGGAAGGAAAGAAGGAGAGAAAGAAAAAAGTTAAAGAATCAGAGAAATTTGAAAGCAGACTTGGTATCAGGTGATACTAGATCGTTGTCAGCTTGGTAGGTATACAAATAGTCCTGTGATTTTTTTTCTTTTTTTTTTTTAAATCCCATTTAAAAAAATGCATCCTGAAGTAGGGAGTGAAATGTGAAATGACAGGAAGTCAGAAATCAAGTTTAAAAAAGAGAGAGAGATGAAGCCAGTGCAGCAAAATCTTGCTAATTGCTGGGTACATGGGTTCATTATACTAATTTCTCTACTAGGTGATTATACAATTATAGGACTATAATTGTATGTTCAACACTTTTCATTAAAATGTTAAGAAATTTTTAGAAAGACAGAACATATCCTGGAAAAGATTCTGTTTTCCCCTCTTTCCTTTTCTTTTTTTTTCCTTTTCACACCTGCAATAAGTTCAGGCATTTCAGCATTCCAAAGCCTTTCTGTTATGTCAAAGCTACAAGGTGAGGTTTTAACTTGCTCAGTGATAATTTACTAGTCGTTAAGATCACCCTTTATTCTCTTCTTTATATACTGGGTCTGGAAATAACTAAAATGAAGCCTTTAAACCTTCTAATTGTGGTTTCAGTCATCTTCATCAGGTCAGGGAAGGGCAGGAGAAAGAAGGGAGGGCCGTTTTGGTGGGGTGGGGGCAGTTAGGATGGGTGAGCAGAATGCCTAACTTCTGGCCCTTGTGAGGCTTGCACAGGTTCTTCTAGGCAACATCTTGGAGACACGCCTATCAGCCAGCCTAAGAGAGGAGAAACAACAAAACAAAGCAAAGCAAAAGACGAAAACAAAGTCAGGTGCCCGGGAGACAGTGGAAAGATTCTGATGTTGGAATAAAGAGCTGGCTGGGAGTTCCACCTTTGTCTGGTTGACTTAACCTCTCCCAGGCTCAGATCCTTTGCTGGTAAAGGGAAGATGACAGCACCCCATTTCCAGTGTAGCTGGGAGGAGTTGATGAGATGATATGGGTGAAAATTCCTACCATGGGGCTGGACACTTGACATCTACTCAGAGAAGAGGAACTGAATCTGAATTTAGGAAGCAAATATTTATCAAACATCTATTATGTAAGAATTGATGCTTTTGAACTGTGGTAGTGGAGAAGACTCTTGATAGTCCCTTGGACTGCAAGGAGATCCAACCTGTCCATCCTAAAGGAGATCAGTCCTGGGTGTTCATTGGAAGGACTGATGCTGAAGCTGAAACTCCAATACTTTGGCCACCTCACGCGAAAAGTTGACTCATTGGAAAAGACCCTGATGCTGGGAACGATTGAGGGCAGGAGGAGAAGGGGACGACAGAGGATGAGATGGTTGGATGGCATCACTGACTCAATGGACATGGGTTTGGGTGGACTCCAGGAGTTGGTGATGGACAGGGAGACCTGGCGTGCTGCTGTTCATGGGGTCGCAAAGAGTCAGACATGACTGAGCGACTGAACTGAACTGATTATGTGCCAAGTATTGTTACAGGTTATGGGAGTATGATTAATCAAATAAGGTTATTATTAACTCTCTCAGTTGTGTCTGACTCTTTGCGACCCCATGGACTATACAGTTCATGGAATTCTCCAGGCCAGAATAATGGAGTGGATAGTCTTTCCCTTCTCCAGGGGATCTCCCCAACCCAGGGATCGAACCCAGGTCTCCTGCATTGCAGGCGGATTCTTTACCAGCTGAGCCACAAGGAAAGCCCTTTTATTTGGCTGCACACGAGCTTTCTCTAGTTGCAGCAAGCAAGGGCTGCTCTCTAGTTGCAGTGCATGGGCTTCTCATTGTGGTGGCTTCTCTTATTGTGGAGCACAGCTCTAGGGTGCGTGGGCTCCAGTGCTTGTGGCACGTGGGCTCAGTAGTTGGGGTTCCCAGGCTCTGGAGCACAGGCTCAGTAGCTGTGGTGCATGGGCTTAGTTGCCCCGCAGCATGTGGGATCTTCCTAGACCAGGGATAGAACCTTTGTCACTTGATTGACAGGCAGATTCTTAACCACTGGCCTTCCAGGGAAGTCCCAGGTTATTGTCTTTAAGTAGTTCTTATTTTTGCATGTATTTGGGGATGATAACAGATTGAGCAAGTTTATAGAAATGAACTAAAAATTTGTTAGAGAGCCCAACATTTGTTGTATGATAGTCATTCTGCTTTGCATTTTACCTGTGTTATCTCATTTTATCCTCACAAGCACATTGCAAGGTATAATCCCCTTTGAAAGTAAGTGAAAGTGTTAGTCACTCAGTCATGTCTGACTCTTTGTGACCCCATGGATTGTAGCCTGCCAGGCTCCTCTGTCCATAGAATTCTCCAGGCAAGAATACTGGAGTGGGTTGTCATTCCCTTCTTCAGGGGGGATCTTCCCAGCCCAGGGATTGAACCGGGGACTGGAAGAAACCAGCTCAGAGAAGCTCACAGTTGCCAAGATCTCACAGCTAGTAGGTAATCAACTTGGGATGTGAAATTTCAAACCTCCAATCCTTTGTCCTTTTTCACAGGTAGAAGTCAACTGTCAGGAACTTTTTCATCTTACTGAAGCTAAATTCTAGCCCTGTCTATACCAGCCCCTCACCTGTTCTTATCCCTCCTGTTTGATGGAGAAAGTGTGCTTCTGGGTATCATGTGGATTCTGGATCCCATGACTTCTCTTGGACTTTGCCTTGTGGATTATCTTCTTTCAACTCCTTCATCTCCTTTCCCACTGGACAGCATTCAACACTGCAGCTCTCTGATATGAGTAAAGCCTCCTCCAGCCCTCACATGCCCGTCTATCTCTCCCTCCATCTCTCTACTGCCCTTTACATGGAGGCTTCTTGAAAGAGCTGTCTGCAATATAAACCCACTCTGTCTGCTTCCTCACCTTCCATTCCTCTGACCCAGTCCAGTCGGCTTCCTATCTTTACCTCTTCACTAAAGTTGCTCTTGCCCAGTGCCCGGGTCACCAGTGTCCTCCAGGCTTCCCAAACCATCCTTGTGTGCGCATGTTTTATTTTTTTAAATTGCTGTCTATAGAGATAGATCATATGCTAAATATTGTTGCTACCCAGGTATTTTAAAGAACATTAGACTTTTAAAACCACCTTTATTGAAAGAATTCACATACCATAAAATTCACCCATTTTAAAGCATGCAGTTCAGTGGTTTTCAGTCTCTTCACAGAATTGTGCAGCCATCACCATAACCAAAGTTTAGACATTCTTGTCACCCCCAACAAAGCCTTCACCCATTAGCATTCTGTGCCATCCTTCCCTAGATCTAGGCAATCACTTATCTGCTTTCTGCCCACAGAGATCTTCCTGTTCTGGACACGTCATATAAATGGAATGAAACAACATGTGGTCCTTTGTATCTGGCTTCTTTCACTCAGCATGTTCGCAAGGTTCATCCATGTTGCAGCATCTATCAGCACTTTATTCTTTTCCATTGCCAAATAATAAATAACCCATTGTATGAATACATCACATTTACTTTATCTATTCATCGGTTCCTGCTCATTTGCCTTTTTTTTGGCTATCATGAGTAATGCTGCTATGAATATTCATGTACAAGTCTTTTTCTGTGGATATATGTTCTCATTTCTTTTGGGTATCTATGTAGGAATGGAATTGCTGAGTAAGTCACATGGTAACTCAATGTTTAAAATTTGAGGAACTTCCAGACTGTTTTCCAAAGTAGCCATACCGGTTTCTGTCCCACTAACCGTGTATGAGGGTTCCAGTTTCTGCACATCCTCCCTAACACTTGCTACTGTCCTGTCTTTAGTCTCTGGTCTTCTTCCTTCACAACAGTTCTTTGTCTTTCATGGCATTGACATTTTTGAAGAATTCAACCTCTCTCCCCTTCGGGTTATAGGATGGTCTTCATTTTAGGTTTATCTGATTTCTTCATGATTAAATTCAGGTCATGCATTCTTGGCCAGAACACTGCAGTATCATATCATGTCCTCAGGGTGTCACATCTGGAGGCTCATGATGTCCATCTGTCCCTCTTGGTGATGTTAATTTTGATCACCCAATCAAGGTGTTTGATTTCTCCACTCTTTAGTTACTTTTTTTCCCTTCCTAATAAACAGTCTGTGGGAGAGATACCTGAGAGATGGTTCAAATATTTTACTCTTTAGTCAAAATATCCTCCTAGGCTTTATTTTCATTTATGGTTCTTATTTCATCCTATCTTGATCATGATGGTTGCAAAACGAGCATTTTCCAACCACAGGACTACCTCCACATTCACCAGGTGGCTTTCTACATTTTACTGTAAGCAAGAGTTCTCCATGCATTCATTCATTCATCTATCTATCTTATTCATTATTGGTAAGGACAAACACAGTCTTGTTTTTTCCACACGCTTTATGATGCATTAGTGGACTTAACTGACTTGGCCAGTGGTAGTCCCTCTAATCTGGTTCCTGTGCCCTTGTGGCATGCCCCAGTTTCTCTCTCTCTTTCTCCCTCATGAGCATTCTTGGCATAATGGGATATTCTAGCCTTATTTTCTCCCTACCTCACCTCAACTCTGAAATTGGTCATTTCTCTGAGAAGCCTGTTTCCTCCTAGTGAGGGATGGTGTTAGAGAACAAGATTGGGGCAAATAGGTGTGCTCCTTGCTATGAGGAGAAAGGAGGGTTTGCTTCTTGACCCTTTTGGCAGGCAAGCTTAGGGAATATATACATGTATGTAAATATAAATATATATTCATACATGCTGCTGCTGCTAAGTCGCTTCAGCCGTGTCCGACTCTGTGCGACCCCATAGACGGCAGCCCACCAGGCTCTGCCGTCCCTGAGATTCTACAGGCAAGAACACTGGAGTGGGTTGCCATTGCCTTCTCCATTGTGTGAAAGTGAAAAGTGAAAGTGAAGTCGCTCAGTCGTGTCCGACTCGTAGCGACCCCATGGACTGCAGCCCACCAGGCTCCTCCATCCATGGGATTTTCTAGGCAACAGTACTGGAGTGGCTTGCCATTGCCTTCTCCGATACATATGTGCACACAAAATGTGTATCCACACACATATACTTGTTTTAGAAATCATGATTTTACACTTATACCTCCATTTCCTTCCTCATGGAATATTTTCTTGCCTTTTCCAAATCCATATTTTTTCTTTCATTTTTATTGAGGTATAATTGACAGATAAAATTGTAAGATGCTTAACATGCACATTATGATAATTTGAAAGGATTCCCACTGTCTAGTTAATTAGCATACACATGTTTATCCATTCATACTTGTATGTCCCTTCTTCCATAGTGGACACCCTGGATGTCACCATTAGTATATTCCTTTACTTCTCAATCCTATAAAATATATACAACAGCTTCAGAATTGCTTCACCTGTGTGCCCTCACAGTAAACAAACCTACTACAATGAGTTTAGGATGTGTTCATAATTCTCAAGATTCATAAAAGTTTTAGTAATAATAATTAATTAGGGTAATAATAAGAAATCTGAAACATATCTTGGGCACTCAGAAACCCTTGATAAAAGTCTGTTACAAGCCTGAAATGCAAGTTCAGTTCTCAGTTTGGAGTTGGACTTTTGGAGATTTTCTTTCTAGGGTGGAAAGGCAGCTGCAGTTTCCTGAGAACAGACTTTAATTGAAAACATGTTTGCAAATCCGCTGCGTGATCCCAGACTTCACTCAGATAGACATTTATTCTCAGTGTGTCTAGAGTTAGGCCTTGTCGGAGCATGCCGACAGACAGAGAACCACCGGCTACATTTTCCTAAGACAGTCTGTGCCAAACTGATAACGGCAGCAGACCTACCTGACAGCCCAGGGAAACATGCTCTTTCTCGTGAGACTGAAATCTGCCTGACCTCTTCTCTCTTCAAAAAAGCCATGGAAGCATCAAAAATGGTCTTAAATTATGCCAATGCCAGTCCAGAGATAAACTCAACCCTTGTCTACCCTCCAGCCTCCCCAGTCTTGATTTACTTCTTTTATTATAAGCCCTTGACATTTGTTGACGTCTAGCCTCAGTGGCGGAGAAGGCAATGGCACCCCACTCCAGCACTCTTGCCTGGCAAATCCCATGGACGGAGGAGCCTGGTAGGCTGCAGTCCATGGGGTCGAGAAGAGTCGGACACGACTGAGTGACTTCACTTTCACTTTTCACTTTCACACAATGGAGAAGGCAATGGCAACCCACTCCAGTGTTCTTGCCTGGAGAATCCCAGGGACGGGGGAGCCTAGTGGGCTGCCGTCTATGGGGTCATACAGAGTCGGACACGGCTGAAGCAACTTAGCAGCAGCCGAAGCAGCAGCAGCCTCAATGGAGGGGGCTTCCCAGGAGGCTTAGTGGTAAAAGAATCCACCTGCCAATGCAGGAGTTGCAGGAAACACTGGTTTGATCCCTGGGTTGGGAAGATCCCCTGGAGGAGGAAATGGCAACCCACTCCAGTGTTCTTGCCTGGAGAATCCCATGGACAGTGGAACCTGGCAGGCTACAGTCTGTGGGGTCACAAAGAGTCGAACATGATTGAGCAACTGAGTACACACGCACACAGTGCGTATTTAAATTATTATTTAAATAAAATACTTAGTTATTTGGCCGTGCCGTGTCTTAGCATGTGGGGTCTTCAATCTTCACTGTGACGTGTGTGCTCTTTAGTTGCATCATGGGAACTCTTAGTTGCCGCATGTGGGAATCTGGTTCCCTGACCAGGAATAGAACCCAGGTCCCCTGCATTGGGAGCATGGAGTCTTAGCCATTGGACCACCAGGGAAGTCCTGAGGATAACACAGATTTTAATGCAGTTGGGAATTCAAGGGCCTGGTAAAATCCTTTCTTTTTTTCTATTCATGTAATATACCAGTTGAGAGATAGGAATCAAGCCATTGGAAATCAACATCTCTTTTAACCCATAACATCTAGGCTGGAGTATATTGTGGATGCTACGTTGCACTGCTCAAATCCACTTTCGGGAATGAAGGGCTCATTCCCCAGCTTCAGGGAGGGCTTCCAGATCCCCATCTGCTGAAAGCCCTTTCTGGGGATTGTCTGAAATGAAGAAAACAGCCTCACCCAAGGTCATACCTTCCAGAGGCAGCCTGAATCCAGTGACTGATGCAACTTGGGGATATGAAGGCCTGGCTCACTCATTGCTACCTGACAAGTCTGTGGGGTGCAGAGGTCCCCTGTTGGAATTGCACTGCTGCTTATCATGTCCCTTCTTTCTTTTCCTTCATTCCACAGGATTTCCTACATGCTAATCTCAGAATTTGCTTCCCAAGGAATCCATCATGGGATGTATCCATTCAAGGAAAGTGTTCCCAAAGGAGGTTCCATTTGGCTGAGTTTGGGAGACTAAAAGAGAGACAGGCAAACAGAGAGTATATGTGATTCATTTCAGGGATCCACCTAAGTGAAGGTTTCCTGGTGGCTCAGACGGTAAAGAATCTGCTTGCAATGCAGGAAACCCAGGTTCAACCCTTGGGTCAGGAAAACCCCCTGGAGAAGGAAATGGCAACCCACTCCAGGAATCTTGCCTGGGAAATCCCACGGACAGGAGCTTGGCAGGCCACAGTCCATGGGGTTACAGAGTCAGACTCTGAATGACAGCACACAGAGAACTTAAAGAGCTTAAAGACCTTCCCTATCCTGCGCAGGACCTGGCATGGTGCCTGATGCAGTCTTGGTTGAATGAATTAATAATGATAAGTGAACTTTTTCTACTTATTTCAGGTTGTGAACTATGTTCATTTGTTTGTTTTCACAACAAAAGCACAGGAACAAACCATATCTAACAGGAAAAATAATGCTTATCATTTATTGAGCTCTAATTATGTGCCAAACACTTTGTGTATTTTCTTTTATTTAGTTTGCATCATGATTTTACGAGGCAGATACTATTGTTATTCTTACTTTATAAATGAGAAAACTGAGGCTTAGCAAAATCAAGAAAGTTTCCTCTAGTCAAATACCCTGTTAGACTCTTGGTCACACATATTACAGACTTCCTCAGACAAAGAACCAGGAGGCCGCCTAGATGAGAGTCTCCGGAGTGCACAGGAGGTTATGACCTCTCTCAGATGACCACTGGGGCCTGGCCTCGTGGTGGGGCCTGTCTCGGGCAGCTGGAGGCTGGGAGACCCATGCTCGGACTGTGGCATGGCTTCCGTCTCTCCTCTGCCTCAAGGGAGAAGTGTTAAGCTGAAAGGGCGCAGGTGCTCCTGCGAGAACCACGGTTCTGAACCTGGTGACAGTTGTTTCTGCTCCGTCTAAGGGAAACTTGATAGACGAGTTTTTCTTGCCTTTGGAAAAAGAGGGTGACAGCATAAGGGCAATGCTTAGAGATCATTCAGAGATGTTTTTTCCAGGAAACGGTGTGTGTTGAAGAAGGGAGTGGGGCTGGCAGGGTCTAAGGGGAGGCCTGTGTCTGCGTTTCCCTTGCAGACGGGATTCTGTGCACACAAGACACAGCATGCCTCTTGGTACCTTTGCTCATCCATCCAGTCATTCGTTCAACAGTATCTACTGGGTGCCTACTATATGCCAGGCACAGTTCAAGACACCGAGGACAGCAGGAAATCAGGCATTTGAAATCCCAGCTCTCATGGAGCTTTTACACCAATGGGGAGAGGATAGACCTACCTGGGTCCCAGCTGTTTCTAGTTCTGGCAATTCCTGCTAAGCCTGGATGGATAACATAGATGGCCCCATTGCTTGCTCAAGGGCAGGTACCTGGGGCTCTGCAAGACCATGGTTAAGGACAGGCAGGGTGTGGAAGTGTTGCTTGTCACCCCCTCCTTGTGTTGGAAGAACTGGGTTCCCATATTGCCCTCTTTTTGTTGTTGAAGTTTTTTAAGAAAGTGTTTCTTTTTGGCTGTGCTGGGTCTTTGTGGCTGTGCAGGCTTTTCTCTAGTTGTGGTGAGTAAGGGCTGCTCTCTAGCTCTGGTGCGGGGGCTTCTCACCACAGGGGGTTCTCTTGTTGCGGAGCATAGGCTTCAGGGAGCGCCGGCTTTAGCAGTTGTGGCTCCCGGGCTCTAGAGCACAGCATCATGGGCTTAGTTGCTCCATAGCATGTGGAATCTTCCTGGCCTAGGGACTGAACCCATGTCTCCTACATTGACAAGTAGATTCTTTATCATTGAGTCACCAGGGAAGCCCCCATATTGTCCTCTCAGTGGAGAGAGCTAATGCTGAAGCCACTAGCCTGGGCCTTGTGAGTAAGAGGACCCAGCCAAGACAGCCTTCTCCCCCGTAACCCACTCCTGGCAGAAGTAGTGAGATGGGCCCACACTGCCCTTCTACATGCATCAGAAGCTATTTTGTGGCCAGCTTGCTAACACAGTCAGAGACCTGGGAACCTGCTAGACTGGTGCCTGTCACAGGAGGGGACTCCAGGCCCTGCTTTATGAAGCTGGATGCCACCTGTGCACACCAAGGACTTTGTCCTGATGGGGCAAATCTGCTGACCTTAGACAGACTTTCTTCTTCAGGGCAAGGACTACCACCGGAGAAACAGCTGCAGTGTAGAAAATAGCACTGCACGGTACTGTGAAGCAGGAGGAGTGTGTATTCTAATTCCAGGATCACCACCTTCTAGCTGAGTGATTGGGCAAGTCAACTGACTTTTCTGGGTCAGTGTTTCCTCTTCCATAAAGTTGAGACCATCCAATAGTCCATAATTGTTGTGAAGACTAAATAAGAGAATATGTAAGAAGGACTCAGGTCTACTGTAAACACTAGTTAGATATCAAATTTTAATTGGATGTGAAGTGATCTGAAATCAAAATGGTAACTTTTTTTGCCTGTCCCTGAGGGAAATAGGAAAAGACTCTGATGCTGGGAAGGATTAGGGGCAGGAGGAAAAGGGGGCGACAGAGGATGAGATGGCTGGATGGCATCACCAACTTGATGGACATGGGTTTGGGTGAACTCTGGGAGTTGGTGATGGACAGGGAGGCCTGGCGTGCTGTGATTCATGGGGTCGCAAAGAGTCGGACACGACTGAGCAACTGAATTGAACTGAACTGAGGGAAATGAAGAAAGTACAGTTGGTCTTCCTTCTCCATGTGTATGGAATCTTCATATACAGAGGGCCACTGTACTAAGCCATTTTATATAACCAACTTGAGCATCCTTGGATTTTGGCATCTTCAGGGGGTCCTGAAACCAATCCCCACAGTTACAGGTGGACAGCTGTATAAGCCAACATCCCTGTGCTTAAGGAATTTTCCATAGAATTGGATTATACTCTTGTAGAGTTTTCTAATGATAGTATCAAGTGCTCAGAATTGCTAACAATAAGCACGTGGATAAGTGTGCAGGTGTAAGAATGGATTCCATCTACCTTTGCAGAGACACAGAACTAAGCAAAAAAAAAAGTACATGGATGATTTTGAGTTCCCATGCTGCAGCCAGCAGGACACTCAGTAGTGGGGCATAGACAGTATTCAGAGTAAAAACTTATGGATAATGGGATGTGGAAGCAGAGGCACCTAGCTTGGGAGTTGTCCTTTCCCATCAGGAGCTAAAAAGAGAGCTGTGCTCAGCAGTGTTGACAAGTGGACATTCACTGACCTTTGGTGATAGGTACTTTACTAAGTGGGCCTTCACTGGGGGAGAACCATGATTTACACGTGAGTTTGTTATGCAAATAGAAACAAAAACAGGAATAGCTAGAGTTATGTACAGATAAGAGAGTTGAACCATATAAAAGGCTGCACACTAAAGAATTGATGCTTTGAAATTGTGGTGCTGGAGAAGACTTTTCAGAGTTCCTTGGACTGCAAGGAGATCAAACCAATCAATCCTAAAGGAAATCAACCCTGAATATTCATTGGAAGGACTGATGCTGAAGCTGAACCTAGGATACGTTGGTTACCTGATGCGAAGAGCCGACTCATTGGAAAAGACCCTGATGCTGAGAAAGATTGAAGGTGGGAGAAGAGGGAAACAGAGGAGGAGATGGTTGGATGGCATCACCAACTCAATGGACATGAGTCTGAGCAAACCCCAGGAGATAGTGAAGGACAGGGAAGTGTGGCATGCTGCAGTTCATGGGGTCACAAAGAGTCAGATATGACCTAGCAACTGAACAACAAAAATGGAAGATGAATACTTTGCAGGTAGAATGCCCCAGAGCTCACCAATTATTATTATTTTAGCCCTGAAAGGATGGGCTGGGATTGAGGTGGAATGTGGCCCAGCACAGCATACACAAGGAGACCTGTGAAAGAATCCCAAGGATAGCTGAAGAAAGAAAGTTAGAAAAAAATAAGAAAGAGACGCCCACAGTCCCTGTGGCTTGTCCTAGTGGGGAAGACCCGGTAGTGAACAAATGTTTTAATCATGTTATTTTTTTGCTACTGTCAATGAAAAATTGATCAGTTGATCTTAGAAAGAAATGGAAATTTTTATTCGAGCCAAACTGAGTATTATAACTTCAGGAGCAGTGTCTCAGAAAGCTCCGAGGAGCATTTTGCCCATTAGAGGTCAAAACACAGTTTTGTGTTTGACGTAGAGGGCTGTATATTAAATGATGTGTTATTGACAGTTTACGCAATCCAGATCTACACTTACGTAGTGGATCATGGGTCATCATGGCCCCTTACAGGATTAAGAGGGAATGTTATCTTTTAAGTTGTCTTGTTGATGTTAGGAGAACGTTGCTTCTTACGACTGAGAGGGTATTTCAGCCAATAGTTTGGTCGAGGCACAGTGCAGATAGACAATGCATGCCAGAGGGGTGAGAGGAGGCCAAAGGGCAGAGAAAAAAATTTATGTTTAAATTTTCCTTGACTTGCCTTAGAGGAGGAATTTTTATTTCATCACTACTTAACTATATTTATGCGTAAGTCAGCCGTTTGTATGGTATGTGTTGTTCATCCCATATTGTGGGCTTGGTCATTTTAAATTGCTTTGCTGACATAACCCCTACAGGTATTGCCAAGGAGGGGAAGTGAAAGGGCAGGTTTCATGTTCTCAGAAGTCACCTGCTTCCCACCACAGGCAGACTAGCCTTTCCTTGGAGCACTGGTTTGACTGGGGGTTGAGCGTGGGCGTGTGTGCCGGCGCAGTCACTTCAGTCGTGTCTGACTCTTTGCGGCCCTGTGAACTGTAGCCCGATAGGCTCCTCTGTCCTTGGGATTCTCCAGGCAAGAGTACTGGAGTGAGTCGCCATGCTCTCCTCCAGGGGATCTTCCCGGCCCAGGGATCGAACCCACGTCTCTTATGTCTCCTGCATTGGCAGGCAGGTTCTTTACCACTAGCACCACCTGGGAAGCCCTGAGTGTTGGCACCTCTCGATAATGTGGAGAACAGGATAACTGTGGGAGGAGTCCACCATCCTGGTTCACCCCTTGAACTTTCTCTTGTCTTTTCTACAGTTGTCAAAGTTGCAGTCAGCCTTGTTTATGGGGGCTTCAGGAATGTGGCCCATCCAACACTTCAGCAACTGAATGCTTGGTTTTGTAAACATTGCGGAGATTTTTGACAAGTGATTTCATGGTTTCTTTTTTCTTATGTGTCAGAAGCAGAATATTAACTTCATACTGTAGCTTGGATGCACAGAGAAAAACATACTTTGTTTTTCTAGTATCTAATGCAGACTTCCTCCAAGCCCACAGCCAACTGGTTAGCAAGGAAAACGTAAGTGTTCAAATTAAAGCCTAACTTGATATTAAACCCAATAATAAAGTTTTAAATTAACCTCTCTTGGATGAAAAAAAAATCGCTCAGTCTCACAGATAAAATTCTTCCTTGGTCTCTTTTGAGTTCCCAACGATGTGTCCAGACCTGTGTGTGAGGGGTGGTGGTGGCTTATGCAACCCCACGACTGTGGCTATGGGGAGGATTCAGGGTCTTTGTGCCAATGCTCCTGGCTTCCTCTGGTCTCTGCAGAAGGGTGACTTGTGATCTGGCCTTGCCCAGCTTGTTCAGGGCCTTCTAGCTCCCTCTGGCTGATTCACTCTGACCTTGGTGGTCTTGGGCCAAGAATCTGCCTGGCTTTGACTGTCCTGGGTACTTAGATCCCTCAGTCTAACCTTGGGGATGCTTCTGGCAAATTCCTCTGGGCTCTTGGGTATTTCTGAAGCCTGTCTCCACCACTGGACTGAAGATGACCTAGGAAACTTACACCATGGGCCTGCCTCTGCCTGACTGTGCTGAGCCCCAGGGTGAGGAGTTGGTTCCCAGTTCAGGGTGGACGGCCTGAGGACCAGCCTCCTCCCAGTCTTCACTGGGCTGCAGAACAGAACCTCCAGGCTTCTTGGCTCCCCCAGACTTAACTAACACACCCTCTCCTGGGTCTGCTGGGAGGTGGCCAGCAAGACCCACAGCTTTGTTCTCTGGCCTCTGGGTGCTCCTTCTGTCTCCTGCTACTTTCTGGGCTAGAAAGTGGAGAGCTCGTCTTTTGCTCCATTTCTGCTCACTTGGAATGTACCTGGCTAGATACCCTAGATACCCTAGGTACCTCCCACACCACAGAAGCACTGTCTGAGCCAGGTCTTTCAGGCTTAGACCGCGATAACAAAAGAGGAGACTAAAGAATTTAGAAAAGCAGCTCTCAAGATAGTAGCCTTGGGGGCAACCTACTACCCTGCTGCCTGAAGTGTAATTGCCATAGCTAATTAATAGCTTGCTAATTCTTGGTACACTCTTTCTGTCACAGAATCTAATCTTCCTGAGTCCTTCTATGATAAAGTTTACGTACTTGGGAAGGTTAAAAAAAAAAAAGAACAGAATCCAAAATATTAACTACTCCTTTTAGACTTGCTTCTCTGGAAAGGTCCTTCCACTCTGGCCCACCACAGCACTGAGGAATGAGAATACTTCCAACTGAGACACACTTTGTCCCCATCAGCCTGATAAATCCCAGTCCCAGCCGAGGATGGGATGGCAATGGCTATAGCTGATGACAGAGGGACCTAAGAGCCCCTGAGTGAAAAAAAAATAGGAGGGAAATGTGCCTCACCCAAAAGGCATCTTGAAGGGAAAAAAGGAAGAGCAGCACATGAAGAACTGAAATGAAATTTCATCAAATAAGAACTACTCACTTCTCTCAACTCAAGAAATAACCAGCTAACCAGCAGTCACCCTTCATTTAATAGATGTATTTCAATAGTATCTTTTTTAGGGGGAGGGGGTCTTTGTTGCGGTGCGGGGGGCTTCTCTTGTTGCTGCAAGTGGGCTTAGTTGCCCTGAGACATGTGGGATCTTAGTTCCCAGCAGGGATCAAACCCACGTCCCCTGCACTGGAAGCAGATTCTTAACCATTGGACCACCAGGGAAGTCCTCTTCAATCATATCTTAACTGGAACTTTCCTCTCCACCTCCCCCAACCGCAACCTTCTCCAAATAGTTATTTTTATGTATTTGGACTGTATCCACTGCTCTGCTTTCTAGAATGTCACCTGAATGAATGAGGCATCCTCTTTTTTTTTTTTTTTAGGTAGAATATTTAAGAAATTGCATCTTGCCTCTTGTTATTAATCAAGCCTTCTGGCATAATCCCATAAACCCAATGAGGAGCCTAAGTTTCTAGAAGGTCCTGATTTCAGGAAAGCTCACAATTCAGCAGAAGAATAGAGGTCTCTAATTGAGTGGTGATTTTCTACTGGCCCCTGAAAGAGGGCTCTGTCTGCTCTCTTTCATGGGAGTAGCTGGGGGTCAACTTCAAGCACCTTTATCTGGGACTGACTCTCTTCCTCTTCCCCACTTGTTCAGCAAGCTGTAGTCTTGACTGGGCTAGTGTAATACATATCTCCTGGAAACAGGGGCACCTAAGACTTCAAAATTCTAAGGAAAGTTAAAACCTAAGAGCTCCATAAAAGTTTTCTGAGATCACTGATTTAATATATATGTATTGTGTGCCTTTTGAGGGCTTCCCCAGTGATTTAACAGTAAAGAATCTGCTTGCAATGCAGGAGGCAAAGGGTTTGATCCCTGGGTTGGGAAAATACCCTGGAGGAGGGCAAGGCAACTCAAGTATCCTTACTGGAGAATCCCATGGATGGAGGAGCCTGGTGGGCTATAGTTCATGGGGTCACAAAGAGTCGGTCATGACTAAAGCGACTTGGCAGGCAGGCAGGTACCTGTTAATTTGCCAGACACCATGCTCAGCACTGGAGATATACGCAGTACGCAAGACACACAATCTGCTCTCACAGAGCTTCTGGGCCAGTGGAGGAGACAGTCATTGTGAAAATATTTGCTCAAACAAATATACAATTACAAGTGGCGGTACGTGCTGTGAAAGAAAACACAAGGTCTGTGAGTGAAAAAGAGCTGACCTGTTTATAGCTCAGGGGAAGGGTGAGATAAAAATGTCTGCCTCAGGAGAATGAATTTTTAACTGAGTCTGAGAGGATGAGTGGCTTGGATAGGGAAGTGGGAAGCTGTGGAACGTATGAAGCTGTGGAAAGTCTATACAAAAGACCTGAAGCACAATAAGTGTGGCTTGTTTCAGGGATTGAACACATGCCAATGTATGGATTGACTTGTGTCCTGCTGAACAAAAAGATATGTTTGGAGAAAAAAGAAAAAGATATATTGTAGTTCCAATCCCTAGTACCCTAGAATATTACTTTATTTAGAAATAGGTTTGTTGAAGGTTCAGTTAGTAAGAGGTCAAACTGGGATACAATAGGCCTGTGATCCAACATGACTTGTGTCCTTATAAGAAGACAGTCATGTGAAGACAGAGAACACAATGAAAATACCACACATTGATGGAGGGTTGGAGGGATGCATCTACAGATTGAAGAATGCCAAAGATTGCCAGCAAACCACCAAAAGCTAGGAAGAAAGAAGGCAAGATTCCCTCCCAGCTTTTGGAGGAAGCATGGCTGTATGACATCTTGTTGTGGACTTCTAACCTCCAGAGCAAAGGAAATGGCAACCCACTCTAGTGTTCTTGCCTGGAGAATCCCAGGGACCGTGGGGTCTGGTGGGCTGTCATCTATGGGGTCGCACAGAGTCGGACACGACTGAAGCGACTTAGCAGCAGCAGCAGCAGCAGCAGCAGCAGCAGCAACCTCCAGAGCTGTGTGTGAGACAATGCGTTTCTATTGTTTAAGCCACCCAGTCTGCGGTTCTTTGTTAGAGCAGCCCCGGGCGACTATTAATAATAGAGCCAGTGTGGCAAAGGGAGGACAAGGGAGGAGTGTGAGACGAGTAGGGAAGGGTGGAAGGATCAAACATCAGGGTTCAGGATTTGGAGCTTTGGCCTTCAGTCAGTGGGGCAGTATGGAGGAGTGTAAGTGTGTGAGTGATACTCAACCTACACTCTAATAAGTTAACCATGACTGCAGTGAGCAGAAAGAGTGGAGAGGGGACTGTGCGAGTGGAGTCCTCTAGAAGGACTCACAGAGACAGTGACAAAGGTTCAGTAGGCCTGCTAGGAAGCTCCAGAGTACTGTTCATCAAAGTTGATCTGCATAAAACTGAAATGACCAAGTGTATGTACTTCCCTGTCACCTGTCTGGGGTGCCCTGGGAAGGGCATGACCCCAGGTGAGGTGGCTGCAGCAGACTCTGCAGGATTTAAGCCTATCTGCTGTCTACACTCCCCATAGCTGGGCAGTAAGTCTTCCTTTGAAGGGGGATCTGCGCTGCATATTCCCTTTTCTACCACAAGAGGTTAACTAGTTGCCAGGGGAAAGATGATGGTGCTTCAAACAGTGTGGTGGGCAGTAGAGATCAAGTGGCCTGGCTCAGGGATGGTGTAGTAGTTGATATGCTACAGGACTGGAAGGATCATATGTGGACGGGGTGGACGTGTTGAGGTAAAAGGAAGAATTGAGAGTAGTTCCTGGGTTTCTGCTGTTGCCCAGCTGGATGAATGGCTGGTACCATTCACCAGGTTAAAGAACTTTGGAAAAGGCCAACTATGAGAAAGCAGAAGATCCTGAGTTAGTTTTGTAATTTATTTAGTTAGTTAATTTTTTGTTGTCGTGGGTCTTCATTGCTGTGCACGGGCTTGGTCTAGTTGCAGTAAGTGGGGGCTGTTCTTCGTTGCGGTGCGCAGGCTTCCCATTGCGGTGGCTTCTCTTGTTGCGGAGGACAGGCTTTTGAAGTCTCAGCTCACAGGCTTGGTAGTTGTGGCTTAAGTGCTGTAGTGCACAGGCTCAGTAGTTCTGGTGCATGGACTTAGCTGCTCTGTTGCATGTGGGATTTTCCTGTACCAGGGATGGAACATATGTCCTCTGGATCCTAGGTGGATTCTTATCCACTGTACCACCAGGGAAGTCCATGAGTCTGCTTTTGGACATGAAATGTTGAATGATCTGGATACACTGGGGTGTGAAAACCCTGAGAAAGAAATATATATATACGTATGCATGTGTGTGTGTGTGTGTATGTGTGTGTGCACTCACACACACAATTTGGTTCTAGGAAGAGTCCTGAGTGTTCATATCTCATTCTTAGAAATGCCATCTCTTATAGTACTGTGGATTTTACCTTCTTTTGCTGTAAGTTGAATCAGTATTTACAGCTCACATGATAAATACATTGAAAACTTCAGTGCAGAAAGATATAAAAAGTTGCTCAGGGCATCTGAGGAATGAGGATGGGTCCACACACTGCACAGGAAGTGATTATCCAACACCCCAGCCAGCTGTACCAACCTCAGATCATATCATTCACTAATAAGGGGACTGAACTCCAGAGGTGATTCTGATGGGTTTGGGAGATGAGACAGAATGGTGGGATGGAAGACTGAAGATGAATTTAAAACAAGCAAAGAGTTTTCACCAGAAAACAACTTAGCTAAACAGAATCAGCCCACAAGCCCAAGCAGATTCTTTAATCCAATCTAAGTTCATCAGCTGAATTTGGGCTCTTATAATTATTCTCCCATCTTGGGACTTCCCTGGTGGTCTAGTAGCTAAGACTCCATGCTCCCAATGCAGGGAACCCGGGTTTTCTCCCTGGTCAGGGAACTAGATTGCACATGCTGTAAATAAAGATCCCACATGCTGCAAGCAAGACCCAGCACAGCCAAATAAGTAAATATTAACAAAAGTAAGAATTATGCTCCATTTTGCACTAGCTGGGACTACATCCTGGAACTAGCACCCCTCAAAGATGATGACTTTTCCATGGATATATTCTCTGACTCAGTGAATCCAAACTTTGAAAACATCCAACAAAAGGAAGACTCTCTAGGCATAATGATGTTCATCAGCACATTTTCTATGATATTGATATACTAGAAAACTCCTTTCATGCCAAGAATATGCCTCCACTTTGTGGAGAGTATTAACTCTGATCGTTGTGAAAGCTATTTTGCAACAGAAAAGTGTTCTACTCTTTGTTGAGTGCCACCATGAAGCTTTATAACACAGCTGAACACAAAACTATGCTATGATATAGAAAATAAACCACAGACATGATAAGTAACTTGTATAAGGTCATATAGTAAGAGAGAGAGCTGAGATTTGAATCCAGATCTGTCTTTCTATAAAGCCCAATCATCCATCTTTTCAGTCATTTGACCAATAAATCTGGGTTGATTTATTGGTCTTTGCTGCTGCTGCCAAGTCACCTCAGTAGTGTCCGACTCCATGCGACCCAATGGACGGCAGCCCACCAGGCTCCCCCGTCCCTGGGATTCTCCAGGCAAGAACACTGGAGTGGGTTGCCATTGCCTTCTCCAATGCATGAAAGTGAAAAGTGAAAGTGAAGTCGCTCAGTCATGTCCAACCCTCAGCGACCCCATGGACTGCAGCCCACCAGGCTCCTCCGTCCATGGGACTCTCCAGGCAAGAGTACTGGAATGGGGTGCCATTGCCCAAAAGTTCATTTGGGTTTTTCCATAAGATGTTATGAAAAACGTGAACAAACTTTTTGACCAACCCAATAATTTGACACTTTTTACATCTTTTACTGACTCAGCAACATCAGGCCCACAGAGACTTAAAAACTGACACAGACATTTTAAAAACCTCTCAATTATTTCAACAACCTATCAGTTTGACACAGCCTATCAACTTGTATCAGTAACAGTGACCTTATTTATACTGTAGTAACAAACAAGCTCTAAGTCTTAGTTGCTTTAAACAACAAAAGTTTATTTCTTTAGGTCTGTGGGGACTCTGTTGCACTTCATACCTACTCGGAGACCCAGGTGGTGAAGATTTCACCTCTGGAACATTCCCTGTGTTTAGGATAAGAGGAAGAAACAGTGGCAAATCTTACACTAGCTTAAACACTTCCATGTGTCTGGATGAAGTCAATTATATGACCATGCCCAGAATACAGTCCTTATCAATCATCTAAAGAAGAAACACCAGAAACATTCAGTGAAAAACAGTAATGATTACTACATTATTTTTTTCCTCCCTTTTTACATTTTAAATATAACTAAAGCTCAGATGGATTTAATAATTTACCCCAGGTCACATATTTTAACTATAGAAGAGCTGCTGCTTCTGCTGCTGCTGAGTAGCTTCAGTCGTGTCCGACTCTGTGCGACCCCATAGACGGCAGCCCACCAGGCTCCCCCGTCCCTGGGATTCTCCAGGCAAGAACAAATAGAAGAGCTGGTATTTGAAATTAAGCCCATTTGATAGTGGGGTCTACACTTCTTTCTATCAAACTGCTTTTTTCAGAAAGGTTTCCAGAAAAAATGTCCCGCATAATATTTGGGTTCTGACTGGCTTCACTTAAATTATTATTCCCAATAAGGCATTTAACTTGCTAGTCTTCAACCTTGGGTCCATTTCAGGTGTATCTTTCCCAGATATCACGCACATTTTGTCTTCGGTTGGTCCATTTATTGATTATTCTAGAAAAGCCTGCTATGTTTGTCTTTGATATTGCAGGTGTTGGTAACACCAAGGTGAATAATACTTAAGATCTTAGCTTTTAAGGGTTTCATCTTCTTGTGGGGCAGTCAGTAGAAATAGCAAATAATTCCAAAAGTAATGTAATAAGCTGTATAGTAAAGATCTGTCCAGTCAGTCTTTGGAAAGAGGATATCACCCAAAATGAAACTAGGAAGATTTGTGCAAATGAGAGTAACCATCACTAGAACTAACCCAATTCAAATCTGTAAATATAAGATTTCAACGATTTGGGAACACACAAATTCAGATAAGATGCCTGAGCTTTTGCCTTCTCTTGCAAATAAGAGAGCTGGAAGCTAGTGTCAGAGAGGATTACTAACAGAAGGTAGAGGATTTGAATGGGATTTTAAAAATGGGACATTTGAGAGAACTGATATTACTCTATTACATGTGATGTAGCAATTGCCATAGTCACAGAAAAATATAACCTGGGGGAACAGAGCTCAGAGAGAACTAGTGATTTGCCCCAGCTCACGGAATAGAGTAAATGACAGTGCTAGGATTTCACCCCAAGGCTGTCTTCCCTAAAAGCCTAACACCCACACAGGTTCCATGTTACCACCTGCAGCTCAGAAAACCACCCGAACCACTAGCCCTGCAGCTGCCTGCGGGCAAGAACACTGATGGCTCTGTCAGGGGCCCCAGGAAGACTTTAATCTCAGATTCACAAATGCAGCTGCTACCTTGAACTGTTTGAAACTAAGATTACATCTGTATTAGCGCCTTTAAGCCACTGCTCTAAATCTCTGAAGATAAACATCATAAATTTATGACTCTCCATTTATCAGTCTGTCTTTTGAAATCTCCAATTTACAGATGAATTCACTGGGTTGTGCGCCCCTTTCAGGCCCCACCCTACCCTGCTCTCAGCCCACAGGCTGTAGAGAGGTGCTACATCAATTTTTTCAACAGTTGGGATGACAGAGTTATAAGTCTTGCTAGAGCAATTTATTAATATAACCATGGCTCCATTACATTCAATTTCTGAAGGTCAGTGGCCAAGTGGTGAACATTTAAAAAATGCCTTAAGCTTCTAGGAGAGTCAAGAGGTGTTTCTTATTCAATTATTTATTTTTTAAAAATTGTCATGCTTGTTAAGTTGGGTCTATGGAGAGTAACCTGATACCTTTGACAACTTATGGATAATTTCTAAGGAATCTTCCTACACAAATCTCATTGTAGAAGAAGGAAGAAAAATCAAAGTTGACTCCACTTTTGATCAAAATGGAATAATAGGGATTGGATATACCCTCCTTCCTGAAACAACTAAGAATGGCAAAATATATAAAAGTTTCAGGATACTGATAGCAGGTAATGAAAGACAGTGATCCCTATGATATGAGAAACAAACTTGGTGAGCCCTGTAACTGCCCAAGCTTGCTACCTTGAGACCGTTTCCATAGCTCAGGGAGGGGTGTGTATATGTGTGTGCTAAGTCCTGTCTGATTCTTTACAACCCATGGGCTGTAGCCCACCAGGCTCAGGCTCCTCTGTCCATAGAATTCTCCAGGCAAAAATATTGGAGCAGGTTGGCATGCCCTCCTCCAGAAGATCTTCCAGACTCAGAGGAAGATCCCTCATCTCTTGTGTTTCCTGCATTGCGGAAGGGTTCTTTACCACCAGCGCCACCTGGAAAGCCCGGCACTTGAACTGAGAAGATGAAGCTAAGAGAGAAGGGAGACTAAAGCAGCTATGATATGCAGTACAGGGAAAAGTTCCAAAGAGGAGAGAGCCGCATGGAGAGAGGTCTGCATAGAGTCTCTCAAGTTTTTATCTGGATATGATCAGCACATACATGTGAGAAAACTGTCAAAGTTTGGAGAAAGAATCATCAAAAAAAGATTAAAGGAATATGCACACATAGGGCCAGAAACAGTCATGTTTCCATTAGCCACACAGCAAAAGCACGTAATCCATGAGGCAGTGAGGGGAACATGCTAGAAGTTCTTTCCTCAGTAGTGGAGAATATTTATTCCTAGACTGAGTCTTGGGCTTCCCTTGTAGCTCAGCTGGTAAAGAATTAACTTACAATGCAGCAGACCACAGTTTGATTCCTGGGTTGGGAAGTTCCGCTGGAGAAGAAATAGGCTACGCTGGAGGCTACCCACTCCAGTGTTCTTGGGCTTCTTGATGGCTCAGTTGGTAGAGAATCTTTCTGTATTGCCAGAGACCTGGGTTTGATCCCTGGGTTGGGAAGATCCCCTGGAGAAGGGAAAGGCTATGCACTCCAGTATTCTGGCCTGGAGAATTTCATGGACTGTATAGTCCACAGGGTGGCAAAGAGCTGGACACAACTCAGTGACTTTCACTTGCACTTTCAGACTGAGTCTTGCTCTGAGCCTATCTAATGAATCATAAAAGCAAGGACTGAAATGATAACTGTTTTCAAATAAGTTAACTGTTTCTTAGAACAAAGCTCAAAAATATGTTTATAGGAATATAAAAAATTTTATGCTCAACAAGATAAATTTACAGTGTCTGGCATCCAATACAAGTTTCTAGGAATATAAACAACCAGGAGAACTTGACCCAAATATGAGGAAAAAGCAATCAGTCAAAGCCAACAAGTGACACAAAATAGCAGAAAAAGAAATTGAGTTATTATAACTGCATTCCATATGTTTGAAAAATAAGTAGAAACAGACTTTAAAAAGACTCAAATAAAATTTTTAAAGATGAAAACTACAGAGTAAGATGAAAAATGCACTACCTGAGATTAATAGCAGATTAGAAGTCTCAGGAGAAAAGTTTAGTTAACTGTGAAGACACAGCAGTTGAGTCTATCCAAAATAAAACACAGGGGAAAAAGCAAAGTAAGAAAGAGCATCAGTGACTTGTAGAACAACCTCCAGAGGCCTTTGATACATAAGATTCTCATTCTTGAAGCAAAAGGAAAAAAGGAAGGGAATTGGAATTTATCCAATTCCTAAGAAAACTCTAAATACACAGATAAAACAAGTGTTCAGTTCAGTTCAGTTCAGTCGCTCAGTCGTGTCCGACTCTTTGCGACCCCATGAATCACAGCAGGCTAGGCCTCCCTGTCCATCACCAACTCCCAGAGTTAACTCAGACTCATGTCCATCGAGTCAGTGATGCCACCCAGCCATCTCATCCTCTGTCGTCCCCTTCTCCTCCTGCCCCCAATCCCTCCCAGCATCAGAGTCTTTTCCAATGAGTCAACTCTTTGCATGAGGTGGCCAAAGTATTGGAGTTTCAGCTTCAGCATCAGTCCTTCCAATGAACACCCAGGACTGATCTCCTTTAGAATGGACTGGTTGGATCTCCTTGCAGGTCAAGGGACTCTCAAGAGTCTTCTCCAACACCACAGTTCAAAAGCATCAATTCTTCAGCACTCAGCTTTCTTCACAGTCCAACTCTCACATCCATACATGACCACTGAAAAAACCATAGCCTTGACTAGACAGACCTTTGTTGGCAAAATAATGTCTCTGCTTTTCAATATACTATCTAGGTTGGTTATGACTTTCCTTCCAAGGAGTAAGCGTCTTTTAATTTCATGGCTGCAGTCACCATCTGCAGTGATTTTGGAGCCCCAAAAAAATAAAGTCTGACGCTGTTTCACTGTTTCCCCATCTATTTGCCATGAAGTGATGGGACCAGATGCCATGATCTTAGTTTTCTGAATGTTGAGCTTTAAGCCAACTTTTTCACTCTCCTCTTCCACTTTCATCAAGAGGCTTTTCAGTTCCTCTTCACTTTCTGCCATAGGGGTGATGTCATCTGCATATCTGAGGTTATTGAGATTTCTCCTGGCAATCTTGATTCCAGCTTGTGCTTCCTCCAGCCCAGCGTTTCTCATGATGTACTCTGCATATAAGTTAAATAAGCAGGCTGACAATATACAGCCTTGACTTACTCCTTTTCCTATTTGGAACCAGTCTGTTGTCCCATGTCCAGTTCTAACTGTTGCTTCCTGACCTGCATATAGGTTTCTCAAGAGGCAGGTCAGGTGGTCTGATATTCTCTTCTCTTTCAGAATTTTCCACAGTTTATTGTGATCCACACAGTCAAAGGCTTTGGCATAGTCAATAAAGCAGAAATAGATGTTTTTCTGGAACTCTCTTGCTTTTTCCATGATCCAGCGGAGGTTGGCAATTTGATCTCTGGTTCCTCTGCCTTTTCTAAAACTAGCTTGAACATCTGGAAGTTCACAGTTCACGTATTGCTGAAGCCTGGCTTGGAGAATTTTGAGCATTACTTTACTAGAGTGTGAAGTGAAGTGAAGTTGCTCCGTCGTGTCTGACTCTTTGCGACCCCATAAACTGTAGCGTACCAGGCTCCTCTGTCCATGGGATTTTCCAGGCAGTAGTACTGGAGTGGATTGCCATTTCCTTCTCCGGGGAATCTTCCCAGCCCAGGGCTTGAACCTGGGTCTCCCGCATTGTAGACAGACGCTTTACCGTCTGAGCCACCAGGGAAGTTACTAGCGTGTGAGATGAGTGCAACTGTGGGGTAGTTTGAGCATTCTTTGGCATTGCCTTTCTTTGGGATTGGAATGAAAACTGACCTTTTCCAGTCCTGTGGCCACTGCTGAGTTTTCCAAATTTGCTGGTATGTTGAGGCCAGCACTTTCACAGCATCATCTTTCAGGATTTGAAATAGCTCAACCATCACCTCCACTAGCTTTGTTCGTAGTGATGCTTTAAGGCCCACTTGACTTCACATTCCAGGATGTCTGGCTCTAGGTAGTGATCACACCATCGTAATTATCTTGGTCATGAAGATCTTTTTGTACAATTCTTCTGTGTATTCTTGCCACCTCTTCTTAATATCTTCTGCTTCTGTTAGGTCCATACCATTTCTGTCCTTTATCGAGCCCATCTTTGCATGAGATGTTCCCTTGGTATCTTTAATTTTCTTGAAGAGATCTCTAGTCTTTCCCATTCTGTTCTTTTCTTCTATTTCTTTGCATTGATCGCTGAGGAAGGCTTTCTTATCTCTTCTTTTTTTTTTTAATTTTATTTTATTTTTAAACTTTACATAATTGTATTAGTTTTGCCAAATATCAAAATGAATCCGCCACAGGTATACATGTGTTCCCCATCCTGAACCCTCCTCCCTCCTCCCTCCCCATACCATCCCTCTGGGTTGTCCCAGTGCACTAGCCCCAAGCATCCAGTATTGTGCATCGAACCTGGACTGGCAACTCGTTTCTTACATGATATTTTACATGTTTCAATGTCATTCTCCCAAATCTTCCCACCCTCTCCCTCTCCCACAGAGGCTTGCTATGCTTTGGAACTCTGCATTCAAATGCTTATATCTTTCCTTTTCTCCTTTGCTTTTCGCTTCTCTTCTTTTCACAGCTATTTGTAAGGCCTTCCCAGAAGGCCATTTTGCTTTTTTGCATTTCTTTTCCATGGGGATGGTCTTGATCCCTGTCTCCTGTACAATGTCATGAACCTCTGTCCGTAGTTCATCAGGCACTCTATCTATCAGATCTAGTCCCTTAAATCTATTTCTTACTTCCACTATATAATCATAAAGGATTTGATTTAGGTCATACCTGAATGGTCTAGTGGTTTTCCCTCCTTTCTTCAATAAGTCTGAATTTGGCAATAAGGAGTTCATGATCTGAGCCCCAGTCAGCTCCCGGTCTTGTTTTTGTTGACTTTATAGAGCTTCTCTATCTTTGGCTGCAAAGAATATAATCAGTCTGATTTCAGTGTTGACCATCTGGTGATGTCCATGTATAGAGTCTTCTCTTGTGTTGTTGGAAGAGGGTGTTTGCTATTACCAGTGCATTCTCTTGGCAAAATGCTATTAGCCTTTGCCCTGCTTCATTCCGTATTCCAAGGCCAAATTTGCCTGTTACTCCAGGTGTTTCCTGACTTCCTGCTTTTGCATTCCAGTCCCCTATAATGAAAAGGACATCTTTTTTGGGTGTTAGTTCTCAAAGGTCTTGTAGGTCTTCATAGAACCATTCAACTTCAGCTTCTTCAGCGTTACTGGTTGGGGCATAGACTTGGATTACTGTGATATTGAATGGTTTGCCTTGGAAATGAACAGAGATCATTCTGTCTTTTCTGAGATTGCATCCAAGTACTGCATTTTGGACTCTTTTGTTGACCATGATGGCTACTCCATTTCTTCCAAGGGATTCCTGCCTGCCGCAGTAGATATAATGGTCATCTGAGTTAAATTCATGCATTCCATTCCATTTCAGTTCGCTGATTCCTAGAATGTCAATGTTCACTCTTGCCATCTCCTATTTGATCACTTCCAATTTGCCTTGATTCATGGACCTGACATTCCAGGTTCCTATGCAATATTGCTCTTTATAGCATCGGACCTTGCTTCTATCACCAGTCACATCCACAACTGGGTATTGTTTTTGCTTTGGCTCCATCCCTTCCTTCTTTCTGGAGTTATTTCTCCACTGATCTCCAGTAGCACATTGGGCGTCTACTGACCCGGGGAGTTCCTCTTTCAGTATCCTATCATTTTGCCTTTTCATGCTGTTCATGGGGTTCTCAAGGCAAGAATACTGAAGTGGTTTGCCATTCCCTTCTCCAGTGGACCACATTCTGTCAGAGCTCTCCACCATGACCCACCCATCTTGGGTGGCCCCACGGGCATGGCTTAGTTTCATTGAGTTAAACAAGGCTGTGGTCCTAGTGTGATTAGATTGACTAGTTTTCTGTGATTATGGTTTCAGTGTGTCTGCCCTCTGATGCTCTCTGGCAACACCTACTGTCTTACTTGGGTTTCTCTTACCTTGGACGTGGGGGTATCTCTTCACGGCTGCTCCAGCAAAGTGCAGCTGCTGCTCCTTACCTTGGACGAGGGGTATCTCCTCATGGCCGCCCCTCCTGGCCTTGAACGTGGAGTAGCTCCTCTAGGCCCTCCTGCGCCCGTGCAGCCACCGCTTCTTGGACGTGGGGTTGCTCCCCTAGGCCGCCGCCCCTGGCCTCGGACGTTGGGTAGCTCTTCTTGGCCACGCTTCTGACAAGAAGGATAAGTACCTTCTATTATGCTCCGAGAATACTATGAATATAAATAACTTGGCTAAACTTTATTTATATCTCTTCAGTTATACTTTACAAATGGTTAGAGGTTTCATTCAGACTGTGAGAGTCCAGGCAGCCTCTTGGGCCACAGCACAGATGACATAGCAATGCCACCTACTTATGGTATAGTGTACAATAGCCTATAGTATGAAACTGCACAACTGGCCAATGTTTATAGTCTGGGCAGAGGGCTCCTGCCTGCCCCCAAGCTCCCCATCATCTTTGGCCTGCTGGAGAAGTAACACTGCCTGTTTCCCTGAGGGCCTTGACCTTCTTGCCCTTGACCTTAGGCCCCTTTCCTGGATTCCCAGCTTGAGTTCTCTCCACAGTCCTCTGCAAAGTAAGAATGCCTTCCCCTGGCCTCACAGGCCACCATCAGCAGAAATCAGAGGATTGGCCTATAGCAATCCTTGTTCCCTGTGAGATGCCCTCCTCCAGCCTCCCTACCTCCATCATCAGGAGTCCAGACAGCAATCACAAGCCCTGGGTGCTCCTAACCCACCCTCCTTCCTATTTCTGTGTGATAGCTAATTTTATACGTCAAGTGGACTGGATCATGAGATGCCCAGATAGTTGGTTAAACATTATTTCTGGCTGTGGTTGTGAGGGTGTTTCTGGAACGGTTGTAATCTGTATACTGAGTAAAGTAGATGGCCCTCCCCAATGTGAGTGGGCATCATTCCGTATGCTGAGGGTCTGAAAAGAACAAAAAGGCAGAGGAAAGTTGACTTTGCTCTCTGCTTGAATGCATGAGCTGGAACGGAGATCTTTCTACTTTTCAGGCCTTCACACTTGGATTGGAATCCACTCTACTGGGTCTCTGTCCTTCAGGCCTTCAAAGTACAGTACAACTTTCTTGGGTTTCCTGCTTGCAGACAGCAGATCCTGGGATCTCTTAGCCTTTATAATCGCATGAGCCAATATCTTATAGTAAATCTCTTTGTGGGTGTAAATGTACATAATATATATTTCCTATTGGTTCTGTTTCCCTTGAGAACTCTAGTTAATAGACCTTGTTTACCCTTGGCATTCCAGCTTTACTGCCATTCTCTGCCTTTAGACCACCAGAACCTATTTCACTGTGGTGGTGATTTAGTCACTAAGTCGTGTCCGACTCTTTGCGACCCCATGGACTATAGCCTGCCAGGCTCCTCCATCCATGGGATTCTCCAGGCAAGAATACTGGAGTGGGTTGCCATTTCCTTCTCCAGGGGATATTCCCAACCCAGGAATTGAACCCGGGTCTCCTGCATTGCAGGCAGATTCTTTACCAACTGAGCTATGAGGGATCAGTCACCACAAGAGGGCCAAGTCTCCCTGGTTATTCCCCATTTCCCAGACTCATCCCCGCGTGCTCAGATGTCACCTAACCTAAAGAGAGGCCTTTCTCACCAAGATAATTTAAGTTGCAAAGCCACCTCTCTACAACCCTCAACCTTTTCCTCTATTTTTATCCATGGTACTTACAACTATTGAACATACTGTTACTATTTATGATCTTATCCACTGAAATATAAGCTCCATAAGGGCCCCAGGATGGATGCTGTATGCCCAGTATTTAGAACAGTGTTGGGCATATAGAAAGCAGTCAGAAATTAATTGTGGAATGAGGAATGCACACCGTGTCAGCATTTAACTGCTGAAAGTTGTGTCTACAATTTCCTCCTTCAAAAAAGATGGGAGGGGCTTCCCTGGTGGTCCAGTGGTTAAGAATCCACCTGCCAATGCAGTTCGATCCTTGGTCCAGGAAGATTCCACATGCTTCAGAGCAACTACGCCCGTGCACCACAACTACCAAGCCAGTGCTCGGAGCCTATGAGCTGACACTAATGAGCCCACATGCCGCGACTACTGAAGCCTGTGAGACTAGAGCCCTGGTTCAGCGATTAGAGACAGCACCGCAGTGAGAAGCCTGCTCCCCGCAACTAGAGAAGAGACCACACACAGCGATGAAGACCCAGCACAGCCAAAAATAAACAAATGAATCTTTTTTAACAAGGTGAGAGGCCTAGTTCTGGACCAAAATCTGGCACTCGAGTCCATGGGGTTGCCTCTGAATTAATTGCTCATGAGGTGCTGTTGGGAAAACATCCTACAACATCTCAGGGATCATGTGTCAGCTATCTTTGTCAGCTCTGCCCCACCATCTCTCATCCCCCGATGAAAGTCTTCTATGAGACCAAGAATCTAGAATGTCCCTGTGGCCAGGGATGCTCTCCCAGATCTGCCTCTCCTTCAGTTCTTGCATCTCAGTAAACGGCAACCCTCTTCAGCCGGTTGCTCAGTCTGCACACTAGGCATTATCTGTGATCTCTCTCTCTCGGATCACTCACACTGAATGTATCTCCAAGCCCTGCCTCCTCTTCCTTCCCAATACATTCTGAACCTGGGTGCTTTCCATGACTCCCACCCACCCTGGCCCAGCTGCCCTGAAGCAGCCTCAGACCTACTCCTGTCACCTCCCCTCCTCACCCTACAGTCCATCTCTACAGAGCAGAGATTTGTCTACTTGTTTACTACTCATGTTTTCAAGAATATTCTAGTCACTTAGGAAACTGATGAAAAGTGACTCACATGGGTATTTTAAGCATAATTATCTCTGAGTGATGGGATTATGATTTCTATTTCCTACTTTATACTATTTATTCAGTATTTTACAAATAGTCTACAAGGAGTATGTGTAGCCATTAAAAAAAATAGTAAGAAAGCTGCTGAGTGGTCAGTGAAGCAGCACCGGCGATGGTCAAATTTATTTAATAGATTTAGAATTTTTATTTAAGAATTTAATTAAAATCAGACTGAAGTCATTGTTACAGGTCTCTTCTTACTTGCCAGTCACTGTCCTTGGTGCTTTTTTTCATACTTTATTTCTGGGAAAGGATTTATTCTGGTTTTACAGATGAGAGGATGGATTCAGAGAAGTTGAATGGTTTGTCCAAAGTCACTCAGCTGAAAAGAGACATGGCGGGTGTTAAAGCCAGGTCTCTAGACCAGGCTCTTTTCACTAACCCCTCTTCCCCATTCTGTTTTCTCACTTAAAGACTGGAGTCCAGGCAGGCATCTCTGGAGGATTGTTGAGGGGCTGAACAAAGATGACAGGAGTGAAGTTATTAGCGTAATTAAGGGAGGATATGGTTTGGTGAAAACATTAATGGTCAATATAAATCAAGTAACTAGAACAACATTTCACAGACATATTTGAACCCGAAACTTACTGGCAACATGGATTTAACTGTCACCTGTAAAAGCAGCATAAAGTTAAACCTTTACTGGTTCTGCCTCCTTGCCCTATAAAAACAAAGCCCACATTCTCAGAGTTGATGAGTCTGGAAAGATGGAAAGAGGGACAAGGGCCTCTGGCTTGTCCACATAGATCCTGACTGTGTGAGGACAGAGGGGAGGCAAGGTGAGAAATGAGAGAGGCAGCTGTTTCCTGTGGTGCTCCCGAAAGACTAACCTTTTAAAAACAAAACCCACCTCCCATTACACTTGGAATAATATCCGCACGCCATGAGCCTAGGATCCTTGTGCCCAAGATCTCTGCTCGGGGTACACCCTGCCTATTCAGCCCACCTCCTCCTTCCCTTTCTCCCTCTCAGTCACAGGGCTCCATTCATTCCAATCTCTGCTGCTTCTGGAGGCCCCGAGTCATTCCCAGCGGGGCCTCCACCCTCCCTGTCCTGTCTTGGGGATCACTCCTGGCTCAGACTTTGCACTGCGTGCTCTCTCTCATCCTTCTATTGTTGTTCAATAGCTCAGTTGTATCTGACTCTTTGTGACCCCACAGACTGCAGCATGCCAGACTTTCCTGTCCTTCACTGTCTCCCTGAGTTTGCTCAAGCTCACATCCATTGAGTCGGTGATGCCGTCCAACCATCACACTCTCTGTCACCCCTTCTTCTCCTGCCCTCAGTATTTCCCAGCATGGGGGTCTTTTCTGAAGAGCCAGCTGTTTGCATCAGGTGGCCAAAGTATTGGAGCTTCAGCTTCAGCATCAGTCCTTCCAGTGAATATTCAGGGTTGATTTCCTTTAGGATTGACTGGTTTGATCTCCTTTCAGTCCAAGGGACTCTCAAGAATCTTCTCCAGCATCACAATTCCAAAGGATCAATTCTTCAGCGCTCAGCCTTTTTCATGGTTCAACTCTCACATCTGTACATGACTACTGGAAAAACCATGGCTTTGACTTTGTCGGCAAAGTGATGTCTTTGCTTTTTAATACATTGTGCAGGTTTGTCATAGCTTCATCTGCGGAGAAATCTTGTCTGATGACTTCCCCTGAGACACCCCTCACTCCCCGTCCCAATCTCTCTCCATCCCCTTACCCTAATCCTTTCATAAGCACAACATTATTATTCATAATACTGAATTTGGAGAATATACAAAGACAATATGAAAAGAATAAATAAACTATGAAGCATGATAATATAATAAATACTTATGAGCCCACCAACCAATTTAAGATCTAGAATATCAATTACACTTGATTTTTTTGCATAACATTCATTAAGTATCTGAAATTATATAACGTATTGATGTACTTTTTGTCATACCTACTGGAAGGTAAAGTCTGATGCCTGTCTTTTTTATTGCTGTGTCCCAGAGCTTAGAGCAGTACCTAGAAGATAGGTATTCATAAGTAAATGAATGGCTAACTGAGAGTGAGACAGAAAGGTCAATGGAGTCCGAGGGGTGGGGTGGTGGTCGCAGGTGGCCTGCACTGTCTCCAAGCAGAGATCCACAAGCCCACAAGACATAACTGCTCACTCCTATGTTTCTCTAAAATCTAGTTAATGAGCAGTTATGAGGAATGAGACATTACATATCTAGCTAGCTGTGTAGACAAAAGCACACAGGGCAAGTTATTTGTCACTTTGAGACTCAGTTTCTGTCTTGGTAAAATAGACAGTAATAGCTACTTGCACAACAACTGGGTCAGAGGCACAGCCTCCTCACCTCCTCTGCCCTGATCACACCTGAGGGGGTGGGGCCCCTGGGGAAAGGGCGGTCCCTGGTGGCACGCAGCCTTAGACCCGGGGAGAGCTACAGACGAGTCTGGGTGGGCAAAACGGTGGCACCCAGGCCACCCTGGCAGCAGTGGAGAGCAGCTCCCGTCCCTGCAGGGCCCATTGCACGTGCTTGAAGCCTCACAGTGATATCCAAGACCAGGAGCAGAACCCTGGAGCCGGGGGATGGCCGGGCCTGGGCACTGCCTGCTGGCCGAGGCGGGAGTCCTTGAGAACATGCAGGGTCTTGACACATGAGTGCAGGATGAACACTCATGAAGAGAAAAGTGAAACGTATTTGCTCTTCAGTGAATCAGGGAAAAACTTAAGTAGAGCTTGTTTTTTTTTTTTCTCTCCAGTGCAAGTACCCTAAGTCAGTTTATTCTAAAATTATATCCACACATGTACACCCATGGTGGATTCGTGTCAATGTGTGGCAAAACCACTACAATATTGTAAAGTAATTAGCCTCCAATTAAAATAAATACATTTATATTTAAAATAAATAAATAAAATTATATCCAGAGGAATCAGGCTTGGGAACTTTCTTCAAAGCCTCCTTTGCCTGGCAGGTTAATTCATTACTCAGTTTAACCAACATTCACTAAGCAACAGGGTGGGGATGAGGAGGGGCAGGTGAACAGGTGCAGAGCAGTGTTACACTGGAGGAAGGAGACGCAGCCGCGTGGAGGGCAGGCGGAGTGGGCCATGCTGCTCCATGCAGCGGGGAGCTTTGGTGGAAAGCAGGAAGCATGAGGGTGTGGGGGCAGTGACAAGGACTCCCTGCCGAGATGGGGGCCGGGGCCGCATCTTGAAGGCCTTGCTCACCATATCCTGAAGACAGTGGAGCAGGGTGATCAGATTTGTGTTTCAGACAATCACTGCAGTGAACAACTATTCCTTTTCCCCCTTCAACCCTCACTCGCCCTTCAGCTGGTCATAATATCTCTGTTTTGCTTAGAGGAAACACCCCCCCCCACCACTGCCAGTGCATACGGTTCCTTCCAGTCCCCGAGTGGACCTATGATTCAGGCCTGGCCGATAAGTGTAAATTGTCCCTCAGCACCAAGGGGCATTGGTCCCCCCACCCTGCGGATACCAAAATCCACAGATGTTCAAGTCCCTTATTTAAAACGGCAAAGTGTTTGCATATAACCTGCAAACCTGCAAGTATATCCTCCGGTATACTTTAAATCATCTCTAGATTATTTGTCACACCTAATACAATATAGATGCTATGTAAATAGTTGTAAATACAATATAAAGTGAAAGCGTTAGTCGCTCGGTTGTGCCCGACTCTTTGTGACCGCATGAACTGTAGGCTGCCAGGCTCCTCTGTCCACAGGATTCTTCAGGCCAGTATACTAGAGTGGGTAGCCATTCCCTTCTCCAGAGGATCTCCCTAACCCAGGGATTGAACCCAGGTCTCCCGTATTGCAGGCAGATTCTTTACCATCTGAGCCACCAGGGAAGCCCCAAATACAACGTAAATGCTATTTTAAACAGTGGCTGGTGTGTGGCAAATTCAAATTTTCCTTTCTGGAACTTTCTGTAATTTTTTTTTTTCCAAATATTTCTGATCCGTGATTGAATCTACGAATGTTGAGCCTGCAGATATGGAGGGCAGGCTGTATTTCATTATTTGATTCTAAGAGATTGATTCAGAAATGAACATACACTGTTAGACTGTTATTGACACTGTTAGGAGGAAATCCTCTTTTTTGAAGCAGGAAGCCTACTGACCTATGGCTGTGGGCTACAGAGGGAGATGGCTAGGTTGAGAGTGAAACTAACACAAAGGAAAACAGAGTCAAGACAGAGAGAGATCAAGTCCACTGCTAGCATCTCTGAATCCACTTCTTCCTGATGTGAGATGTGCTGGATGGAGGATGTGTTAGAGGCTTCAGACAGGGAGACCAGTTAGGAGACTGTGTGGTAGAACTGGGGAAGTTTGTGAGGGGCTGGCTTGGAGCAAAGCCAATAGGGCAGGAGAGAAGAATTAAAGACATGCTCAGGAGATGGAATCAGCAGGTCCTGGAGACCCCTGTCAGATGTGGGTTGAGAACAAATGGTGAATTCATTCTCAAGAGCATTTTATCTCGAGTTTAGGATATTTCCAGCTTGAATATTGCTCTGACCATTTCAACACAACTCGGATCTACCTGAAGCATCTCCGTTTCTTGATCTCATTGTGACCCCTTGATTATTCTGATTCCTACTTTAAGACTCAAGAATCACCTCTTCCAGGAGGCCTCCCCAGCCCACTTCTCTGACAAAAGGAATCACTTTCTTTTCAGTTCTGTCTTTAAGACTCCATCAAGGCACTCACATCTGCGTCATAATTATGTGTTGACAATTTGTCTCACTCTTAGATTGTGAGCTACTTGAAAAGAGGGACCACAGCATGTTTACCCAGGTGTTCTGGTATCCAATACCACATCTGACTCATAGTGCCTGCGCAGAAGTTGTTTGTGGAGGTAAATGGAATGTTTGAGCTAAAAAAACACTCACATTTTCTAAAATAAGATGTAACTAAATAGACGATAAAGGCAAGTGTTGCAGTCTTAGGAGGCGTGTTTGTCAGGATTGGATTTGGGCTGATTTGGCTGCGGATTTCCAGAAAGCAAAGTTCCTTTCTCAGACAAGTGTTCCTTTCTCAGCCTTCTTCACAGTCCAGCTCTCACATCCATACATGACCACTGGAAAAACCATAGCCTTGACTAGACAGACCTTTGTTGGCAAAGTAATGTCTCTGTTTTTGAATGTGCTATCTAGGTTGGACATAACTTTCCTTCCAAGGAGTAAGCGTCTTTTAATTTCATGGCTGCAGTCACCATCTGCAGTGATTTTGGAGCCCAGAAAAATAAAGTCTGATACTGTTTCCACTGTTTCCCCATCTATTTCCCATGAAGTGATGGAACCAGATGCCATGATCTTCATTTTCTGAATGTTAAGCTTTAAGCCAACTTTTTCACTCTCCACTTTCACTTTCATCAGGAGGCTTTTGAGATCCTCTTCACTTTCTGCCATAAGGGTGGTGTCATCTGCATATCTGAGGTTATTGAGATTTCTCCCGGCAATCTTGATTCCAGCTTGTGCTTCCTCCAGCCCAGCGTTTCTCATGATGTACTCTGCATATAAATTAAATAAGCAGGGTGACAATATACAGCCTTGATGTACTCCTTTTCCTATTTGGAACCAGTCTGTTGTCCCATGTCCAGTTCTAACTGTTGCTTCCTGACCTGCATACAGGTTTCTCAAGAGGCAGGTCAGGTGGTCTGGTATTCCCATCTCTTTCAGAATTTTCCACAGTTTATTGTGATCCACACAGTCAAAGGCTTTGGCATAGTCAATAAAGCAGAAATAGATGCTTTTCTGGAACTCTCTTGCTTTTTCCATGATCCAGTGGATGTTGGCAATTTGATCTCTGGTTTCTCTGCGTTTTCTAAAACTAGCTTGAGCATCAGGAAGTTCACGGTTCACGTATTGCTGAGGCCTGCCTTGGAGAATTTTGAGCATTACTTTACTAGCATGTGAGATGAGTGCAATTGTGCGGTAGTTTGAGCATTCTTTGGCATTATGAAATAGTTAAATATATAATCAGAAATTGTGAAAAACATCATGAAGGGAAAGGACAGTACCTATGAAAAGTTATTCAGAGGTAACTGATTTTCTTGGAAATGTTGGTGTGTGGAGGTCAGGGAAGATTTTTCCTAGGAAGTAACAAATGAAATATGAATTAAAATAGGTTTGGGAGTTGACTGGGGGATGGACTAGGGGTGGAGGACATTCCAGACAGGAAATGGCATGCTCAAAGACCTTGGTGTCCTGTCCAACCTCCTGAAGAGCTCCATCATCCGCACAGGCTCTCCCAGTTGGTAAGTGGGGAGGGAAGGGTGATAAAGGTGGCCTTTAAATCCAGTCTTGGCCTTGCTTGGCCCTCGGATGCAGATGTAGGAGATGTAACAGGCTGCTTCCTTCCTTGATATCTCAGTCCTGGTACATTTTTTTCATACTTTTCTCTCTTATAGCAAGCCCCACCCAACCCTACCTCCACAAGTGTTTTGCATTGACGATGGTAAGCACACCTCATATGCCATCCTGCCAGTTTGAAAACTCCATTCTTTCCCCATTTCTTCTATAACAAGAAGGTTTCAGTCAGGTTTATTCAATTACTGTAAGTTTTTCAAGGTCATAGTGATGATCTATTGCTTTTTCCTAATTTAGAATTAGTGCTGGATATTTACTATCAAAGTTTTATTTAAATAATAGACACATGTTTTAAAAGGCAGAATCCACTTGAAAAGTAGACCTTCTATGACACCAAAAGCATAATAGACAAAAGGAAAATAAATTGACTTCATCAAAATGTAAAACTTTTGTGCTGCAAATAATATCATCAAGAGAGTGAAAAGGCAACTCAAGAATGGGGACAATTATTGGTAAATATTTGATAAGTGGCCTGTATGCAAAATATGTAAATAACTCTTTCAATTCATAATATAATATGAATTATATTTCTATTTATATATTCTATTTCTATATATTTCTATATAATAAAAATATAGATGATACAAATTTAAAATGAGCAAAGAATTTGAACCGACATTTCTCCAAATAAGACATGCAAATGGAGCTTCCCTGGTGGCTCAGTGGTGAAGAATCCACCTGCCAATGCAGGAAACATGCATTCAATTCCTGGTCCAGGAAGATCCTACATGCTGTGGAGCAACAAACCCCCAAGCTCCACAACTGCTGCCTGTGCTCTAGAGCCTGGGAGTTGCAACTGCTGAGCCCACGTGCCACAGCTGCTGAGGCCCGCACGCACTGGGGCCCGTGCTCTGCCCAAGAGAAGCCTGGGCACTGCAACTAGATAAAAACATGTGCAGCAACAAAGACCCAGCACAGCCGAAAGAAATAAATAAAAGTAGTTTTGAAAAGATATATGGAGGGCCCATAAGCACATGAAAAGCTTTACAATGTCCTTGTTCGTTGTTGTTTGGTTGCTAAGTCCTATCTGACTCTTTGCCACCCCATGGACTGTAACCCTCCAGGCTCCCTTGTCCATGGGACTCTACAGGCAAGAATACTGGAGTGGGATGCCACTTCCTTCTCCAGGGGATCTTCCCAACCCAGGGACTGAACCCGCATCTCCTGCATTACAGGCAGATTTTTTATTGTCTAAGCCATCAGGGAAGCCACCAGTCATTCAGTTCAGTCAGTTCAGTTGCTCAGTCGTGTCTGACTCTTTGCAACCCCATGAATTGCAGCACACCAGGCCTCCCTGTCTATCACCAACTCCCAGAGTTCACTCAGACTCACATCCATCGAGTCAGTGATGCCATCCAGCCATCTCATCCTCTGGCGTCCCCTTCTCCTCCTGCCCCCAATCCCTCACAGCATCAGAGTCTTTTCCAATGAGTCAACTCTTCACATGAGGTGGCCAAAGTACTGGAATTTCAGCTTTAGCATCATTCCTTCCAAAGAAATCCCAGGGCTGATCTCCCTCAGAATGGACTGGTTGGATCTCCTTGCAGTCCAAGGGACTCTCAAGAGTCTTCTCCAACACCACAGTTCAAAAGCATCAATTCTTCGGCGCTCAGCCTTCTTCACAGTCCAACTCTCACATCCATACATGACCACTGGAAAAACCATAGCCTTGACTAGATGGACCTTTGTTGGCCAAGTAATGTCTCTAGATAGCTTTTCAATATGCTGTCTAGGTTGGTCATAACTTTTCTTCCAAGGAGTAAGCGTCTTTTAATTTTATGGCTGCAGTCACCATCTGCAGTGATTTTGGAGCCCAAAAAATAAAGTCTGACACTGTTTCCACTGTTTCCCCATCTATTTCCCATGAAGTGATGGGACCGGATACCATGATCTTCATTTTCTGAATGTTGAGCTTTAAGCCAACTTTTTCACTCTCCTCTTTCACTTTCATCAAGAGGCTTTTGAGTTCCTCTTCACTTTCTGCCATAAGGGTGGTGTCATCTGCATATCTGAGGTTATTGATATTTCTCCCGGCAATCTTGATTCCAGCTTGTGTTTCTTCCAGTCCAGCGTTTCTCATGATGTACTCTGCATATAAATTAAATAAGCAGGGTGACAGTATACAGCCTTGACGTATTCCTTTTCCTATTTGGAACCAGTCTGTTGTTCCATGTCCAGTTCTAACTGTTGCTTCCTGACCTGCATACAGATTTCTCAAGAGGCAGGTCAGGTGGTCTGGTATTCCCATCTCTTTCAGAATTTTCCACAGTTTATTGTGATCCACACAGTCAAAGGCTTTGGCATAGTCAATAAAGCAGAAATAGATGTTTTTCTGGAACTCTCTTGCTTTTTCCATGATCCAGCAGATGTTGGCAATTTGATCTCTGGTTCCTCTGCCTTTTCTAAAACCAGCTTGAACATCAGGAAGTTCACGGTTCACATATTGCTTAAGCCTGGCTTGGAGAATTTTGAGCATTACTTTACTAGTGTGTGAGATGAGTGCAATTGTGCAGTAGTTTGAGCATTCTTTGGCATTGCCTTTCTTTGGGATCAGAATGAAAACTGACCTTTTCCAGTCCTGTGGCCACTGCTGAGTTTTCCAAATTTGCTGGCATATTGAGTGCAGCACTTTCACAGCATCATCTTTCAGGATTTGGAATAGCTCAACTGGAATTCCATCACCTCCACTAGCTTTGTTCGTAGTGATGCTTTCTAAGGCCCACTTGACTTCACATTCCAGGATGTCTGGCTCTAGGTCAGTGATCACACCATCATGATTATCTGGGTCATGAAGATCTTTTTTGTACAGTTCCTCTGTGTATTCTGAAAAATGCAAATCGAAACCACAATGAGATATCGTTTCACATCTACTAGGATGACTGTAATCAAAAAGACATAATAATAAGTGTTGATGAGAGTGTGGAGAAATTGGAACATTAGTATAGTATTGGAGGGGATGTAAAATGGTGTAGATTCTTTGGAAAACAGTCTGGCCATTCCTCAAAATGTTAAACTTAGAGCTACCATACAACCAGCAATTCAAGTCTAACATATATACACAAGAGAAATTAAAACATATGTCTATATGGAAACTTATACATGAATATTCATAGCATTTTTCATAATAGCCCAAAAGGGGAAATAACCCACTGTCTCTTACTAATGATAGGATCAATTAAATGTGTTTTACCTATTAAATAGAATGTTATTCAGCAATAAAAAAAAGTGAAATACTGATACGTATTACAACACGGATGAACCCTGAGAGCATTATGCTAGGTGAAAGAAGGACCACATACTGTACAATTCCATGTCTGTGTCAGATCTAGAACAGGCCAATCTATAGAGACAAAAAGACTACTGGTTCCCTCCTTAGGAGGGAATGAGAGTGACTGCTAAAGGGCATAAAGTTTCTTTTAGGGGCAAGGAAAATGTTGATTTAATGATGGTCCTACAACCATGTTAAAATAATAAAAAGAGAAAACAAACCAAAACATTGAATTGTGTACTTTAAATGGGTGGATTGTGTAGAATGTGAATTTATCTCTCAAAAATAGTAGGCTCATGATACAGAGTCAATCAATGTTGTCCAATCCGGCTGTGCAAAGAAAATTTTACTCAGAGTCTGGCACTGTGCACAGGTCAGGCAGAGAAAACTTCCTGAATGGAAAAGTATAGCAGTAATAATAACAATAGTTACTATTAACAGTAATAGCTAAAGTCGATATGATCTTTATAGTTAAAGCACTCACATTTATTTGAGTAAATCCTTCCACTCATTGAATTGCGTGAGGGTGGCGTCATTGCACACACCTGACACCCGAGGGAACTGAGTTCAGGGAGTTTAGGAATGGGTGAGATCATCCAGACAGTAAATGCTAGGGCTGGGAGCAGAGCCCCGGTCGACCTACCCAAATCTCATGTCATTCCACTAAACCTGAGAGGGCAGGAGCCTTGATCTGTCTTGTTACAGTGGGACCCCTAGTGCCTAGCAGGGTGAATGAATGAATGAACAAGTAGCAAACTGCTTCTCTTCAGACTCTGCCAGCAGGTAATGCAGAGTGTGGCTCTAGCTTCTCCTGGAGATCAAGGAGGGCAAGTCAGAAGGTCCGTCTGAAATATAATGATGCAGAGTGCTGGCTAGCAGCCTGGTCACCAGAAGTCACACTGACTTGATCCCTTCATAGGTAACAAGCAGGAATATCTCGTCTACCCACTGAAAGTCTCAGAAGGCTGTAGCGAGGGAGGTAACTTACCCAAAACCGACAGTCAGTAAATGGAAGAGCTTGAATTTGATCCCAGGACTCGACTCCACCTTCACATGTGGTAGAATGAGATCATGAATAGGAAAGAGATAAAGTGCACGCTCAAGGGCTGGCTGTGATTTCTGCTGACACTTCCTCCCGGGGCTGGACCTAGAAGGGATAGAAGTGAGCGGATGAGATTTGTGTTTCCCATTTGTCAGGGTGGAGCAGGCGCTCTGTGCCCTTACGAGGGTTTATGACTTGGAATTCTCCTCCTTGGCAGCCTGGTCATGGTAAACGCTGGGCTAGGGCTCCGGGTGTAGTGAAGATAAGTGTCTGCCTGCACACATCCTCAGCCTGGCTCTTTTTATAACCTTCCATTTCACAACTGTCTCTGTGTCCACGCCACTCTAGGAAGGGATGGGATGCACACAAAGTGACCCTGTTTCCCACACACAGCAAGTCTGGGCTATTTAGGTCGAAAACACTCTTTGTTCCTTTGGTAGTTCCATCTGGAAGTTCACACAAAAGTGAATGACTTACTTTCCTTCTGCGGGTGATTCACCAAAAGGATGGCTGCTCCTCCCCACCAAGGATGGGACGTTTTATGTGATTATTAGTTAGAAGGGCCCAGATTTTGGAATCAGACAGCCCCCTATTTAATCCTGGCCTCCCTGGTTATTTCTATGTGATCATCAATCATGCCACTTGACCTGTCTCTATTTCATTTTACACTTTTTGTAAAGTGAGGGTAGTGATACCTCCTTTTAGGGCTGCAAGGACTCTGCCAAGCAGTGTAATTATGTGGCTGGTGCTGAGCAGGCCTCAGTGACCAGAAGGTCCTTTTTCTTTCCTGATTCTGACTCCGCTAAGTTCTCTGAGATATATCAGGGAAGATTTAACTGTACCTCGGACAAGTCTTTGAGGGAGAAGGAGGACTGGGAAGTGTTGGAAATGTTAAAAACAAAAAGAGAATAGAGCCAGAGGGGGATGTGTAAGATAGTAAGCATAAATAATCAGTAATAATAGTAATAGTCATTGTTGTTCAGTCTCTCCGTTGTGTCCAACTCTTTGCAACCCCATGGACTGCAGCACACCAGATTTTCCTGTCCTTCACCATCTCCTGGAGCTTGCTCAAACACATGTACATTGAGTCAGTGATGCCATCCAACCATCTCATCCTCTGTCACCCCCTTCTCCCCCTGTCTTCAATCTTTTCCCAGTATCAGGGTCTTTTCTAATGAGTCAGTTCTTGCATCCGGTGGCCAAAGTATTGGAGCTTCAGCTTCAGCATCAGTGCTTCCAGTGAATATTCAGGGTTGATCTCCTTTAGGAATGATTAGTTTGATTTCCTTGCAGTCCAGGGGACTCTCAAGAGTCTTGTCCAACACCACAGTTCAAAAGCATCAGTTCTTAAGTGTTCAGCTTTCTTTGTGGTCCGACTCTTGCCTCCATACATGACCACTGGAAAAACTGCAGTTTAAGACTTCATGCCACCCCAGAGCTCTGGGCAAGCATGTGAGTGGTAGAGAGGGTGGTGTCCTGGCTGGCCTGGCCTGGAAGTTGTCCCTCCACTTCACCTGCTCAGGAGGGAAGTGCAGCTTTTCCCTGGTTATTGAGCAAACATGGTTGAGACCAGAAAGTACAAGGTCTTCTTTGCCAGAAGCTGCCTCCCCAGCTCAGATGTGGCATTCTCTCCCAGCAGGCAGCCACTCTGTGTAAAGGAGGTGGCAGGCACTACAATTCTGCCCTTTTCCTTGTGGAGTCTCCCCAGAGTGAAACACCCTTGAAAAGTATAGAACTTGGCACCATCGACAAAGTGCCCTCACATCTATTGTTCTGGAGACCTCATGCCACCTGAGAAGCCCCACATTCCTCCCCACAGCTTGGCACTTGTTGGTCACCAAGTCCAACCAATTCCTCCTTTAAAGCTGAACTTGTATGTTCCCTCTGCTCCTTCCCCACTGCCACCACTGAGATCGGGGGTCTGTACCTGCTCACCTCACTTCCCAGCTCAGCCCTGTTTCCCAGCCGGAGCCACAGAGAACTTTCTGAAATAAAACTCTGCTCATGTGTCTCCTCACTGCCCTTAGGACCTGATCAGCCCCTCCACAGGGTGTGAGCCACCCACAGGCCCATCCTTGTCTCCTCAAACCTACTTCTCTTTTGCTTGCCAGGCCCCGGCTCCACCTGGCTGGCCACAGGGCCAGGAGTGACCCGTGATGCCACACACCTGAGTCACAGGGTAGGCGAAATGGCCCTGGAGGCATTTTTCCTCCATGCCTCCCTCCTGCCGTCATCCCCTTGCCCGTACAAACACGTCCGCCTTGCCGGATGGCGTCATAGATCTGGGTACACGTGCAGTAGTTTGTCCCAGGGCCCCACGGCAGAGGATGGGATGGGGAGTGAGAATGCCCACCTGGTTTCACTTCAGAGATAGAGGATTGTGGTCTGCAGAAAGATGAAGCAAGGCTCAGCGGGAGGCATATGGGACTCGTCCTCAGGCCCCTTGGTTTCTAGCTGCCGTGGGGCCCACAAAGCCTCCCAAGGAAGAAACAAACATGTAGCCATCGATTAATAATGCCACTGATGGCTAACATAACAGCTGTTAAATAAAATACTTATGCTTTCTTCATGCCAGGCACATTATAAGGAGCCCACGTTAATTTATATGTTTTTTTTTTTTTGATGATTTAACCTCATGACAACCCATTTACAGAAAGCTGAGGCACAGAGAAGTTAAGTAACTTTCCCAAAGCAACACAGCTAGTAAGTAGGAAAGCCAAGATTTGGTTCTTAACTCTGTGCTCTTAATCTCTACCTTATTTTGCCAACTTGCTGGAATCAAACCTGCCACCTGCCCAGGGGAACATCGTCCTCCTGTGGCCCCTCACTCACTTGTGCCTGAGAAATGTCTGTAGAATATCTAGCCCCCGACCTGCCCTCCTGTGCTGTCACTCAATATTTCATCACTATGAGGCCTCATCCTACTTCTCAGCTGGGTTTTATTACTCCCATGTTGGAGGTGAGCAAACTGAACCCAGAAGATGACTGCAAGGCAACACATCCATAGCATTGCCAGGACTTGACACTGAGCCTATCTGTCCACAGTCTGTCTTTCCCCACTCCTCTAGAAGGAAGTGGCAGCCTGGGGCAAGCAGACATTCTACCCATGCCACGTGGGGCATGCTGATCTAAAATGCCGCTGAGACACACAGGCTGCAAAACCTGGATTGTGGCTGCAGAGAAAGCAGGGGGCTGGAGATGTCCTTTCTGTAGTTTACAGAAAAAGAAGTAAAGGAGAGGTTAGGAACTGAAAGAAACAAAAGACAAGCCTTGGGGAATGTCTGCTTAAAGGGGATAAAGTGGATGAGACACAGAAGAGCAAGCAGGGAGGAGAGACGAAAGTGACAGCAGGAGAAAAAAACCGAAGCACGCTTACTTGCGTTATAGATCACAGTGAGTCTTTATGTTCCTTATCTCTTATCGTATATAAACACACATGTGCACAACCTACATATATATCCAAAAAACACTGCAGAATCCGATGGTGGAAGTGAGCCAAGTACTGTTATTACAGCCAGTTCACAGATGTGAAAACTCAAAGTGGGTCAAGGACGTGCCCTATGTGTAACAGCTAATAAACAACAGAACTGGGGTGGGAGAGGGGAGACTTCCTTGGTGATCCAGTGGTAAGACTCTGTGCTCCCACTTCAGGAGGCCCAGGTCCGATCCCTAGTCAGGGAGCTAGATTCCACACGCTGCAACTAAGCGTTCGTGTGCTGCAACTAAAAGCTCCCGCATGCCACAACTAAGACCCGGTGCGGCCAAAACATACATAAATATTTAAAAGACTAAAATAAACAACAGACTGGTATGAACCTTTGTATGCCATAGACCCAGCCTCCTTAGTCTTGGAAGCCATAGAGGTACAGCAGTCAGGGAGGGGTGCAGTGTCAATCCGGCATTGACTGAAGGAGAGCAGCGTTAATCTGGCCTGTGGAAGCCTAGCAGGAGCAGGGTGAGTGGGAGTGGGTGCCCAAATTGAGGCCTGAGGGGGTTTTCAATTGGGTAATGAGAAAGTGGGAGTCTGGACTAGACCCTTGTTGGAGAAACTGGTGAAGAGGGAAAGGAGAACCAGGAAGCCTTGGGAGCAGGTCATGCCCTCTGCCAGTTTCTGCCTTTCTGCCCTCTCTTTGCTGTCTTTCTCCCCTGTCCCCCAACATGCCATCGTCTGTCCCTGCTCTTTCCCTGCCCACTGCCTCTCCCTCTTTTTCCCCCTGTCCATCTCTCTGTCTCCATCTCTCTCCCCAGTTTCCCATGGATCCCTTTCTGTTGCCAGGGCCCATCCTGTGTCCTCCTGGCTCCATTCCTTTCTTCTCGTTTTCCTCTACCCCTTCCTCAACTATGTACAACTGGAAATCTAAGACACTTTTATTACTAGGTTTACTTATTGAATCAGGTTTATGCTGCTTGTTGTTCCTTAAAAAAAGCAGGAGAGCTGAAATGTTTTTCCTTTCTTTCTAAACAAGAAAAACTCTCCAAAAAGGAGGTACTCTAAAAATATCATCCTTGATGAAACTTTTATGGGCAAACCAGCGCTCTCAAGACGAGAAAGACAGGCTCCTCATCTCTGTGGGAAGATGCCAGGGTCAGAAGAGGACTTCTGGACGGCACAGGTGAGAGAGGGTGTTTTCCCACTTTTGCTCCAAGTGAGACAGGCACTCTTGATCTCATGATTGAGATCACCCAGCATGCCTAGCAAGGTGCTAAAAATTAATTGCCATCAATGAAGACATGCACATAAATCACTCTGCCTGACACAGAAAATTTGAGTGTGTCTGCAAAACATGCAGGTAAAGCATCCCTCCAGCTCCTGTGCTATGAGGACAATGATGCTTGACCCACCCGTGTGTAACAGATGGGGCCAGAGCCCTTCTGCACACACACTGGGGGTGGGTACCAGACACCACCTGCTCCAGGGGGACTTGTTCAGGACTGTGCTGTTGTGGGGATACTGTCAGTAACAGTGGCTTTCAATAGCCCCTTCAGGCTACTTACACCCCTGTCAGAGGGCATCTTGGAACTCACAAGATGTGAGTTCCAACTCACATGTGGTTTCACATGGACTCAAGTATCCAGTCAAAGAGCAGCTCCAAGGGATTCCAAGCCCTTGGAGGAAGAAATGAGCGCCACCCTCTCCCGGCCAATCACTGCTATAGAGTGACTATTTTAAAATTTTATTTATTTTTAATTGGGAGATAGTTGCTTTACAATATCATGTTGGTTTCTGCATACATTGATGTGAACCAGCCGTAGATGCCTATGGAGAGGACAGAAGTCCTCTCCCTCTGAAACTCCCTCCCACCTCCCACATGTAGTACGTCTTTTTACTGCCTTCTGTCTGAAGTCCTGAAATCACCTTTACTGATACTAAATAAAGTTAGTCATTTTCATGACACAGCTGACAGAGTGATAAGATGTTTCCCATCATCTAGTAGGAAAAAAAAAAAAAAAAGCCTCGATTTGACTTTCAATTTATTTCATAAGTCCAGATTCTTTCATCAGTGAATCATTTTGCTGACTTCCTTCCAAAAGACCTGAGACAATGGTTGGCACTTTTGGGCATGCTTATGGAAGGTAGCAGGCTGGATGCTCCCCAAGCCACTCACAGGACAGAGGAGGGAGACTGGGACCCATACGCAGTTCAGCTTGAGGCTGGGTGCTCTGAAAGGAGGGAGGAATGGCTGAATTACAGAGCCTGGGGTCATACTCTAAAGGTGGGAGACTGTGGAGAAAGAAGAGAAGGAGGTGAAAGAAGAAGGAAGGAAGAAGAGAAGGAATAAAATCCTCATCCTTTCCTGGATGTCTACTTCTAGGTGTGCCCTCTTAAGGATGTCCTGTCTCTATGCAGACTTACCTTGAAAGATGCAACGCAGATGAGGCATGTCCCTGGGAAGACCTGCTTAGTCCTGAGTCTGAGTTCATTGGTCCTGCCAATCTGTTCAACTGAATTTTTGATTCTGTCTCAGGATCATTCTAAGTTGGGCTTTCCTTAGAAGCATACCCTAAGCCAGCATACCGAAGCTAAGAAAGTTGAACAGGGAAGGGAAGGCAGCCAATGAAAGTGTGGCCACTGGAGCTCCCTCCCTTCAGGGGAAGCGACCCTGGGAGCCAGTGTAGAATATGCACTTGGCAGTTATCCTGCCAGAGGAGCAAGGGAAATGAGTTCTTTAGTCACTGGCCCCTTTCAGCCATTGGTTGGGTGATGCTCCTGAGGGAAAGAGAGGGTAGGGTATTCATTCCTCGCACCTGACCTGCTCCAGGTATGCTCAGCAGCTGGAGAAAGCCTCCGGGGCAAGGTGTCACAGTTGGAAGTCAGCTGGCTGCACAGAGAAAGAAGGGTAGAGGCATATAGGTGGGACATCAACAGCCTCTGCCAACATGACTACAGCATGTAAATGGCCCAAAGCTGACCATAGTGTCCCCAGCCCAGTTAGAAGGACTGAGACCACAGCATTTTGCACTGCAGCCACGGATGCAACTGTTTTGAACTTTTAGTCAGGACTCAGAAACGTCTTTGATCTTGGGTGTCTCCGGCATAACTGAGGTACAAGCAGGAAAAACAAAGAAAGCGTTTAAAAAGAGACTAGAAGAAGAGAATAGGGAGGACAGAGAAAAGCAAAAAGTATGTAACCCACAATAAAGTAAACATGAAATACAGATCAGCAGAACTCCCAAGAGACCTGGAGTGGGTCACACAGGAGACGCAGCTGATAAATATTTGGGAAGATGACCCAAGAAACAAACGTGGAGAGATTTCTGAGTAGATCCTGAAAAGATTCTAGGCAGCATTCAGCTCAGGACATTTATCTTTCTTTTTCTGGCTAAATCCAAGAAGATCTATAAAGATCTATTTTAAAGAGAGAGACATCTCCAATATGGGGCTTCCCTGGTGGCTCAGTGGTAAAGAATCTGCCTATAATGCAGGAAGTGCAAGTTCAGTTCCTGGGTTGGGAATATCCCATGGAGAAGGAAATGGCTACCCACTCCAGTATTCTTGCCTGGGAAATCCCAATGGGCAGAGGAGCCTGGTGGGCTACAATCTATGGGGTCACAAAGAGTCAGACACGATTTAGTGACTTAGTACACACATGTACCTCCAACATAGCCATGGTGAGACAATAAGTGATTAATAGAAATTGTTACTGTAATGAAAGCACAACACCCCTTGGGGCTGAGCAGTCTGGGCAACAGCATTTCAACTCAGAGTGCCCAGTGTGACTCAGACTAGCAGTGGCTTCCAGGGACTCAGATCACTGTGTGTCCTTGATGTATCAATAGCATATCATCACAAAGAAGGGTCTTGGTGGGTCAGCATTGTTGCTACCACCAGTTTTTCCTTATCTGAGGATTCTGGGAATTGGATATGTTAACATAAAATGATATGAAATTGAACTCTTACTATCGATTCAAAAGTTTGGCACAGTGAGAAGTACCCAATACTCTAGAAAGGTGCTAAACATATCCATTCAGGACTTCTCAAGGGTTAACAAAAGTAGGTCCAGCCACCATTAACCCAACTGGGATTATATGGAAAAGCAGAGATTTGGCAAGGGGCTCTCTAGAAGAGTCACTGAGGTAAGGAGTCATCAGTTAAGCTGGGAGAGCTGTGATGTTTCTCTTCCCTTTCCCATCTCTCCCAAACTAAGTGAAGAGAAACTGACGAGATTGCAAAAAAGAGGGCTGGTATCTCACAGTCCTGATGAGCTGCAGAAACTATGGGTCTATCTGGAGAGTCATGGGGAGAAAGTGACATTTGTTCACAAAGTGTCATTGTTCACAAAGTGACAATGGCACCCTTTCCCACTTTACCTGCCTCTAAATTTGGAAGGCAAAGGAGTGGCTGAAGTCACCAACTAAGGCAGGATAACAAGAGTGAGCAGGAAAAAGGTTTAGTGTGAAAAGAAAGCATGATTTTCTTTTGGGCTAAACATGCACTGCTGCTACTGCTGCTGCTGCTGCTAAGTCGCTTCAGTCGTGTCCGTCTCAGGGGTTGCACAGAGTCGGACACGACTGAAGCGACTTAGCAGCAGCAGTGCATGTTTAGCCCAAAAGAAAATCATGCTGCAGCCCACCAGACTCCTCTGTCCCTGGGATTCTCCAGGCAAGAACACTGGAGTGGGTTGCCATTTCCTTCTCCCAATAAACATGCACTGCTGCTGCTGCTGCTGCTAAGTCACTTCAGTTATGTCCGACTCTTTGATTCCATAGACGGCAGCCCATCAGGCTCCACCGTCCCTGGGATTCTCCAGGCAAGAACACTGGAGTGAGTTGCCATTTCCTCCTCCAATGCATGAAAGTGAAAAGTGAAAGTGAAGTCGCTCAGTCGTGTCCGACTCTTTGCGACCCCATGGACTGCAGCCTTCCATGCTCCTCCATCCATGGGATTTTCCAGGCAAGAGTACTGGAGTGGGGTGCCATCGCCTTCTCTGAAACATGCACTAGGGAAGATAATTGAGCTTGAGATCAACTGGAACTCTGTCAGGGAGGATGATCTAGCAGTTAAGAGGTGACTGAAGGCTGCCGAGTGGGTTGTTGGGGGAAGTTGCTAAGAGTATTGCAAAATGTTGACCAGAGAGGGCATCTCTCTAGTGGGCGAACTTGTAGTGGAGCTAGTCTTTCAACACGTACAGTTGCCGGAAGGTGTCAGTCCTCTGGCAGCCCCGGAGGAATCTGCATCAGGAAGTGGGGAGGAAGTGAAGAACGAGGGAAGGAATACAGCATTCCTCTACTTCCCACTGACGATCTGCAAGCCACAGGTCCAACCTGAGCTTAGAGGAAGGAAAGTAGGCGTGAGACACCTGCAACTAGGCGTGTTTCAAGCTTTTTTTTTTTTTTTTTTAATTTTACCAATTAATTATTTTGGTTTTTTTCTTTTAAATTCTTTCTTTATCCATTGTATTTGTTTCCCAGTCTTCATTTCCTCTTTATTCAGAATAAGACTTCACCCCTCAATTCCTGCTATTTTCTGGAAGAATCTCATTCACCCTAACTTATTTAATTATAAAAATTGAGGTATAGTTGACATACAATAGTATATGTTTCAAATATACAACATAGTGATTCACAGTTTTTAAAGGTTGCATTCCATTTATAGTTATTATGAAAAATTGCCTATATTCCCTGTGCTGTATATCTTTGTAGCTTATTCATTTTTTACATAGCAGTTTGTACCTCTTAACCTCCTGCCTCTATCTTGCTCCTCCCCACACCCTCTCCCCACTGGTAATCACCAGGTTGTTCTCTATACCTGTGAGTCTGTTTCTTTTCTCTGATGTTTACTAGTTTATTTTTTTATGTTCCATGTGTAAGTGATATCCACTCCAGTACTCTTGCCTGGCAAATCCCATGGACGGAGGAGCCTGGTAGGCTGCAGTCCATGGTGTCGCTAGGAGTCGAACACAACTGAGCGACTTCACTTTCATGCTTTGGAGAAGGAAACGGCAACCCACTCCAGTGTTCTTGCCTGGAGAATCCCAGGGGCGGGGGAGCCTGGTGGGCTGCAGCAGCAGCAGCAGCAGCAGTGATATCACATAGTATTTGTCTTTGTCTGACTTATTTCACTGAGCATAATATCCTCCAAGTCCATCCATTTTGCTGCAAATTTCAAGTAGTCACTCTTTTTTACGACTGAGTAGTATTTCACACACACACACACACATATATATAGCGCTACATCTTCTGTATCCATTCATTTTGTTGATAGACACTTAGGCTGCTTCCATATCTTGGCAATTGTAAATAATGCTGCTGTGGACACTGGATAAATCCTTTCAAATAATTGTTTTGTTTTCACATACCCAGGAGTGGAATTTCCGGGTCATATGATACTTCTAGGTTTCTTTGAGAAACCACCACACTGCTTCCCTAGTGGCTACACCAGTTTACGTTCCCGACAACAATGCACAAGGGTTTCCTTTTCTCCACATCCTTGCCAACATTTGTCATTTGTGGTCTTTTTGATAATAGACTCCCTGATAGCTCAATTGTTAAAGCATCCCTCTGCAATGCAGGAGACCCGGTTCAATTCCTGGGTTGGGAAGATCCACTGGATAAGGGATTAGGCTACCTAATCCAGTATTTTTGGGCTTCCCTTGTGGCTAAACTGATAAAGAATCCACCGGCAATGCGGGAGACCTGGGTTCTATCCTTGGGTTGGGACAATCCCCTGGAGAAGGGAAAGGCTACCCACTCCCATAGTCTGGCCTGGAGAATTCCATGGACTGTATAGTCCAGAGGTTGCAAAGAGTCGGACATGATTGACTTTCATTTTCACTTTTCATTCTGGAAAGAATGATTCTGGGAAGAAAAGTGGGAAGATAATTGAGGTGTGAGGTATGAGGTAATATCTCATCATGGTTTTAATTTGCATTTCTCTGATGATATGATTTTGAGCATCTTTTCATCTGCCTGTTGATCATCTGTATGTCTTCTTTGGAAAAATATATATTCAGGTTTTCTGCTCATTTTTTAAATTGAGTTGTTTGTGTTCGTGGTGTTGAGTTGTATGAGCTGCTTATATATTTTGGATATTAACTCCTTGTCAGTTATAACCTTTGAATGATTCAAGTTTTAAATTAGACTGAACTCTTTAAATAGGCAAAAGTGACCAGAAAACCATGAAAGGAAGGCAGTGTGGTTAAAGGATAAGAGAAAAACTAACCTGTTTTCTGTTTGTACAACCATTGAATTCATCCCATTCAATAAACTGGTTTACAGAAGTTAGCACCAGATCTATACCAAAGATAAAATTATACTTTATGATTGGTGTGTGCACACACATATATGCGTGGTGTGTGTGTGTGTGTGTGTGTGTTTATAAACACTGTGCATAGCTCATCCCATAGTGTGGGTTTATTTGTTAGCACAAAATAGTTTTGCTATCTTTAATTTCTAGTCCTCAGTAAAAAAAAAAATCCCTCTAGGTATCATTAAGGAGGAGGACCTCAGCCAGGTAAGCCCAGTCAATGTTACAATCCCTGTTTGGGGGCCTCAAGTGGGCAGAGTAGGTTCAGAGCAGTCCTGAATGAGCTGCTGGGTAGATGTGGGGGCAAATTGTGTCCTTTTAGTGTCTATGGGAGGAAAGGCAAAGGGAGCCTTCAGCAGCAGCTGTGGTTGACTTAGGTTCCTCCTGGGGAAGAAAAAGCCCATATCTTTATTCTGACTCCTTGATTAATCAAATTCAAAGAATCTGTCTCTGCAGGAATGCAGATGAACTTGATCCCCCTGAATCCTGACTTCGTCTGGTCTCCCTACCCCATTCCCATTTTGTCCTTGGGGAACTATCCTTTCTTCTGTCTAGAGCAATGGTTCTCACATGAGAAATTATTAATTTTTCACTGATAATTTAAAAATATACCAATGCCAAGGTCTTATCCCCAATAAGTCTAGAGGTGGGGTCTAGACGCTAGTGTTATTCCAGAAGCTCCTCTGGTGATTCTTGTGTTTAGTTAAGATCTAGAAGATTGAGGAGGATATTCAGCAGAGGCCGAGTGTGCCCCGAGGCTGAGTGTGCCCAGTTATTGTAGACAGCGGAGGCAAATTTCTGTGGAGAGCTTGGCTCCAGGCTGACGCTGGTGGGCTTGGCCACATGAAGTTCATTCATTCATTCATTTTCAGATATTAATTGACTATCTACTATGTACCCTGTGCTGTGCATATAGCAGTGAACACAACAGACCAAATCTGCTTCCCTTGTGGAGTTTACATTCCACTGCAGAGGATTTTCCTGGTTGGGAAACCAGTGAGACCCAGGGAAGTCCCTTTCTGGTTCTCAAGTGAGTGAGATTGGGAAGCAGCATCAGAGTACTAACAGACCACCTGGTTTCATACAGCACCTTCACAGCTGACTGTACCCTCACACAGCTGATCACATCACACTGACAGTCATTCTGTGTCCAGGCTGACATGGTTTCAAAGGCTCTGAGTGGAGAGTCCGTGACTTGGTATTCAGACTTCGTATGTTCTCTAACAGCTTTGGTCCACTGACCCAGAGCACCATAGGGACGACATGTGTGGAGCAGGTACTAACAGCCCCGTGTGATGGCATAATCCTACAGTTGTGGGATGTCGTTGCCGATGGTAGTGTTGAGCATCTGCATTTTTAGTTTGATTTAGTATCATATGAGGAGTTTGAGGCTGAGCCAACCTTTGAACTTGAATCTGCCAAGCCCTGATCTAGGCAGGGTTCTCTCCTTTCTCTCACTAAGGCAATAGTCAAGTTGACCTTGAGAACAGAGGAAAGAAATTCTAGGAACCTGCTGTGGGTCCTTCTTGGCCCTTGGCTTAATGACTTGATAAATCCCTTCTACTTTTCTTTCTCGGGATAAGGGGCCATGCTGTGCTTTGAGAGACTGGGATCAGAGGCAGCTTTGACCCACAGGCCAAGCCTAATTGCTCTTATCACCACCTGATCTGCAAAATGCGTTTCTGGCAGGAAGCATAATTAGAGCCTGTGAGCCTTGGAGGGCTGATAAAACGGAAGCTGGAAGCTGCATGCTGAGCAGATAGAACCAATGTGGAGCAGTGCCTTCACAGCCCAGTGTTGCCCACGAGTCTTCAAAGTGTGGAACAGATAAGATGGAGGAGCAGCCTGTCTTTAGGGTGCTATCATGGCCAGGTGGTCCTAGCACAGAAGAGCCTTTAGATTTGCTTCTGCCCTACTTGCAAGGAGGCCCATTGCTGAGTGATCCCATTCCCATTTCCTGAGTCCTCATTACCTAGCTACCCCAACTCTGGCCCATTATCTTCCTCCTCTTCCCTGGGTTGTACTCATGCCCAGAGCTTTGAGGCTGGAGTCCTGGCAGCATCTGCACCTTTGGTGACCAAGAGGTGGCTGAACCCCCAAACCACTCTGCCTAGCACCTGGGAGCACAGATTCTACCCACCTCAGACTCCTTCAGATGCTCCCATGGGTCCTGAATACTAGTTGGGGGCAGAAGAACTGTGTGAAGAAGAGAGCATGGATGAGAAATCAGTCAGTTCAGTCACTCAGTCATGTCTGACTCTTTGTGACCCCATGGACTGCAGCACGCCAGGCCTCCCTGTCCATCACCAACTCCCGGAGTTTACTCAAACTCATGTCCATTGTGTCGATGATGCCATCCAGCCATCTCATCCTCTGTCGTCCCCTTCTCCTCTTGCCTTCAGTCTTTTTCCTAGCATCAGGGTCTTTTCAAATGGGTCAGCTTTTCGCATCAGGTGGCCAAAGTATTGGGGTCTCAGCTTCAGTGAGAAATATGTGAACCTAAAACTTTACCCTGAGCCAAGCAACTGTCTTTTTATCCCATTTTTAAGCTTTCAGGGATGGTTGTCTTTTGTGATGCTTACTATGTGTCAGCCATTGTGCTAGGTGCTCCATATGTATTATCTCATTGAACCCTCATAATGGGCCTATGAGAGAGGCCTTATTTTCCCATTTTACACTTGAGGAAACTGGGGCATAGAAATTTCAGCTTTCCCAAGATCCTATCATCGCAGGCACTGGATTCTCCAAAGCCCATGTGTCCTCACTGAGTGGTCTGGGTGTTGGATAAGCTGTCCTGATGGAAAGACTCAGGAATTCAAGCCCAGGTGATGTCATCAGCCCCAAGGATAACAGAAGCAATATGGTGGCAAACAGATGGTTTCCAAACTGCTCACTGAGCAGTGAGCTGGGTCGCATCTAACCACAAGAGCCAGGGGGATGCAAATGGAGCAGTCAGCAGGGAGATGGGAGAAAGATTTCAGCCTGGAGGAGGGGCATTCAGAGTCTGGGTCAGGAACTGGGGCCTTGGTCACAGGCTGAGATGCAGAGCAAGGCCCCTGGCCCAGGGAGAAGGTGTGGCCCTACATGGGAATTAAGGCGAGGAAATGCAGGCAGAGGCTCGGGCTTGGGAGTATGCCCACACAGAGGAAGAGGCATGGAGGGTGTGCTCTGTTAGGGTGTGGAGGATACACAGATGCCCAGAACACTCTGTAGTCTAGAAGTTCCTGACACAGAAGGAGACCTGAAACAGGGGGCACGAGAGTTGCCACCACTTGGCAGACTCGGATCCAAAACTGACTTAGCAACTGTCTCTGAAACCCTATAAGTTGGAGGGCCTGATGCCACTGATGAATGTCCTGCTTTACTTTGGACAAGCTCAGGACCTGGGGGCAGCATGTGGCCGCCCAGCTTGAGAAGCTGAGGAGGGTGGGCCTGAGACAACGAGCAGGCTTTTGCCCTCTAAGATCCCCAAAGAAGGTTCTCTGAAATTCTACCTCATTCCTACCTAAATGATAAAGCTCCTCTGCTCCCGGCAGATTAGAAAGTAAGACGGTAAACAACCTAAACACAGCCCAGGCTATCTAGGTTGACACAGCAAAGACAAAGATTTTTAATTCATACTGTTTTATTGCCTGAGAATGACAGAAATTTCTTTATTTCATGGTGGGAAGTGGCTGGTAACCCAAGTAGGATTAGCATAAAATAAAATAACTGACAGATATCAAGTAGTTGCTATATATCAAGCATAATAAAATTCCATGAATTAGATATTATAATTTTTCCTTTTTACTCATGAGGATACTGAGGTTCAGAAAGCTAATAATAGGCCAAAATGATACAACTCAGGAGTATAAATTCCAGAACTTGAACCAAGGCGTAAGTCTACGCTCATAACCACAGTATGTTATTATTCTCCTGAAGCTATAAGCCCAGGGTAGGGTCTCGTACTTAGTTAAGTCACGTATATATACTGAAAGACTGAATCAATGAATAGATGGATGAATATACTCTCAAAATATAATATTCAGACCCTGAGGCCCAGACAGGTCCAGAAGGAGATAGAGTTAAAACCTGGGAGTGAGGCCCCCTCACCCCATCACATCAGAATTCACTGGGAAGATGTCCCAAGATGAGGCCAGAGTTCAAATGTCTATCAACTCCGGATGAAACGAGGTCCCTGGCCACTCTATGTCCTTTGTGTTTCTTGGGTGTAATTCTCTAAGAGAACAGAGGCCTCATCATTCTCAGAAACCACAATGTTATCTACATGATGTTTCAAGTCTTGTTTTCAAAGGCCTATATTGTTAAATATGAGTGCTAAAACTGGGACGCCCCATCTGAGTTTTAAAAGCACGTTTCTGGTTCTAGAATGGGCAAAGCAGAGGAACCATGGTCTGGATAAACTTGAGCCTGAAGGATCCATTCTCTTCCTAGAGGTGAGATTCTGTGCTCAGACACAGCATTCCAGGAATGGTCAGCACCCAGGACATGGAAGATAAAGAACAGTGGGGATCCAGGTAGTGACTGAACCCTAGGGGAGATAGGATATCAGGACCCAGTCATTAAAGGGGGTGGGTGAGTACATGCGGGGTCTGGGATTTAGAGTGGGGGTGACGTATGAATACCAAGCAGACTTCCCAGGTGGCTCAGGGGTAGAGAATCTGGCTGCCAATGCAGGAGATGTGGGATTTGATCTCTCATTTGGGAAGACCCCCTGGAGGAGGCAATGGTAGCCCACTTCAGATATTGCCTGAAGAGTCCCATGGACAGAGGAGCCTGGAGGGCCACAGTTTTGTTGTTGTTGCTCAGTTTCAACCCCGTGGACCGCAGCACGCCAAGCTTCCCTGTCCTTTACTATCTCCCAGAGTTTGCTTAAACTCATGTGTGTTGACTTCCCTCATAGCTCAGTCGATAGAGAATCTGCCTGCAATGCAGGAGACCTGGGTTTGATTCCTGGGTCAGGAAGATCCTCTGGAGAAGGAAATGGCAACCCACTCCAGTATTCTTGCCTGGAGAATCCCATGGACAGAGGAGTCTGGCAAGCTACAGTCCATGGGATCGCAAGAGTCAGACACAACTTAGCAACTAAATCACCACTACCATGTGCATTGAATTGATGATGCCATAAAACCATCTCATCCTTCATCACCCCCTTCTCCTGCCTTCAATCTTTCCCAGCATCAGGGTCTTTTCCAATGAGTTGGCTCTTCACATCAGGTGGCCAAAGTATCAGAGCTGCAGCATCAGTCCTTTCAATGAATATTCAGGGTTGATTTCCTTTAGGATTGATTGGTTTGATCTCTTTGCTGTCCAAGGGACTCTCAAGAGTTTTCTCTAACACCAGAGCTTGAAAGCATCAGTTCTTCAGCTCTCAGCCTTCTTTAGGTCCAACTCTCACATCCATACATGATTATTGGAAAAACCATAGTTTTGACTCTACAGACCTTTGTCGGCAAAGTGATGTCTCTCCTTTTTAATACACTAAATTTGTCATAGCTTTTCTTCCAAGGAGCAAACATCTTTTAATCTCATGGCTGCAGTCACTATCTGCAGTGATTTTGGAACCCAAGATTTGGGGCCACAGTTTATGGGGTCGCAAAGAGTCAGACAAGACTGAGTGACTGAGCATGCACACACAAAGTACAGGCAGTGTAATTGATCCAGGGCTTTGGGAGGGAACCAGGTGAAGCTAAGTCTTGTGGATGACTACAATGTGGCAGTCAAAGGAGAGAGAAGTGCTTTGAGGCAGTGTGGTTTTTGTCCCATGCTGGGTTCCCTGGTAGCTCAGCTGGTAAAGAATCTGCCTGCAACTCAGGAGATCCTGGTTTAATTCCTGGGTCAGGAAGATCCTCTGAAGATGGGATAGGTACCCAGTCCAGTATTCTTGGGCTTCCCTTGTGGCTCAGCTGGTAAAGAATCCATCCACAATGTAGGAGACTTATGTTCAATCCCTGGGCTGGGAAGATCCCTGGATAAGGGAAAGGCTACCCACTCCAGTATTCTGGCCTAGAGAATGCCATGGACTGTACAGTCCATGGGGTCGCAAAGAGTTGGACACAACTGAGTGACTTTCACTTTCATTTCCTTTTTGATGCCGGAGCTCAAGATGGCTTTCCTGGTGGCTCAGACAGTAAAGAATTTGCCTGGAATGTATGAGACTCACATTAGATACCAGGGCCTAAAAGATTCCCTGGAGAAGGGAATGGCTACTCATTCCAGAATTCTTGCCTGGAGAACTTCATGGACAGAGGAGCCTGGCAGTCTACAGCCATGGAGTCACAAAGAGTCAGATATGACTGACTAATGCTATACAGATCAGAGCCCCTAACCCTTTCTCCAATGGCTCCAGACAACCTTCAATGCCCAGAGCTGGCAGCCCAGCTCCTAACTTTTAAAATTACTTTCCATACAGCACCATGTGGGACACGCCTGCACTGCCCACCTGCTTTCCTCCAGGCTGCTTCAGAGGAAAGGTAAGAAGGAAAGTTTTTTGGTTGTCTTCTTTACCTTACATTCTCTGCTCACACTGAGTCTACTCTGTTTCCCTCCCCACCCACACCCACCATTGTCAAGGACTGAGAACGCTTCAAGTTCAGTGTAGAATATCAGAGAAAATCACAAGTCCCTCCAGGTGTCTCAGAGGCAGATCTTTTGAGATCCTCTTTCTTTCCCTTCTTTGATTATGCTAAATGCAGAATCTTGGTTTCCTTGCAACCTATGCAGCACTGGATTATTTGTTTGGAAACATAACATCTCATCACATCTGTTCTTCCCACCCTTTCCTTTTCTTCCTCTTGGTGTCCAGATTATCCACACAAGGCTCTTGTCTAGGTTTGTTGTTGTTGTTCAGCCACTAAGTCATGTCCCACTCTTTGCGACCCCATGAACTGCAGCACACAAGGCTTCCCTGTCCTTTACCATCTCCCAGAGTTTACTCAAACTCATGTCCATTGAGTCAGTGATGTCATCCAACCATTTCATCCTCTGTCATCCCCTTCTCCTCCTACCTTCAATCTTTCCCAGCATCAGGGTCTTTTCCAGTGAGTCAGCTCTCCGCACCAGGTCTCCAAAGTATTGGAGCTTCAGCTTCAGCATCAGTCCTTCCAATGAATATTCAGAGTTGATTTCCTTTAGGATTGACTGGTTTGATATCCGTGCTTTCCTGTCTAGGTTGGGCAAGGTAAAATGCAGGCCAACCAACTGTGGGAGTGAAAATTACAACAAGGAGCTAAAGAATTTGCAAGCCCGGGATTTTGTTCTGTTTTGTTTTACAACTAATCACCCTGACTTGATTAGCTGATTTGCTAATGCCAGTACAGTCAGCATAGTTAATTATAGACGGTGCTATTCAGGTCAGAACACATGCAGGTAAGCAAGGTATTGGGCCAGTGGCTCTACTTGAGATCTGTTCTTGATACCAGATCTGTTCCTAGGGTTATTTCTTAGGATTTTTATTGGGCACTGATTTTAGCATAGTTTTTTTTTGGGGGGGTGGGGTGGGGAGGAGGTTATCTCTTCTTTCTGAGAGTCACTTTCTAACCTCAGAGATGTTCAGTGGAATTGATGGGATCCAAAGTGCTTAGAGGAAGGCATAATATATTCTATGAATTTTGGGAGTCTTAACTGCATTCACTTCAAAACTCAATAAGCCCTAATCTTAGCAGAAGGCCTCTATTGTGGGAGAGTGGGGATCTTGTAAATCCTTCCTATTTTGGCTTAGACTTTTCATCAAGTGTGTGCATGCATGCTCAGTCCTGTCTGACTCTTTGAGACTCCATGGACTGTAGACCACCAGGCTCCTCTGTCCATGGGATTATCTCAGCAAGAATACTGAGTGGGTTGCCATTTCCTCCTCCAAGGGATCTTTCTGACCCAGGGATCAAACCCACGTCTCCTGAGGCTCCTGTGTTGGCAGGTGGATTCTTTACCACTGAGCCACTGGGGAAGCCCTTTCATCAGGTAGATGTAGTTAAAGAACATATGCAGTTTGAGTCACAATGCCCGGATCCAGGCCTTGCCCTGGTGCCCTCAGTGATCTGGGTAAGACAGATGCCTGACGTAGATCAGCACAAAGAGACTCATGGCTGCTGGCTATTCAGCCTGGTTCTGGCTTGACCCACTTTTAAAGACTCTCTGGCTCCTTTGTGTGTGTCTCTCTCTCACACACAAATATACATATAAATACACACACCTTAGGCTACCAACTCACATCACCAGAACCATACTCCTCACATTTTCTTCCTTCACAACCTGTAAAGAAGATTGAGAAAAAAACTTCTAAATATTTCCTTCTTCTCACATGTCCTCCCCACCCCACTGTCCCTGCCACCCTCCAACTTTCTCTCCCTGCCTGGTTCTAAAGCAACAGCAGAGACATGCAGCTGTGCCATGTGCCTGGAAGGAGAGTGGATGTTTGTGGACAGCTCATGCTCCTCTAGAATCCCTCCCACTACTACAGCTGTGCAATACCCCCCACCCCACCCCCACCATCAAGAGCCCCTGGGATTCCTTGCACACAGCAACTCCCCCTCTAACTCCCTTCCTCCCCAGACTGCTAGGATAGCACTTTGCATGTGTCCCTATGGAAAAATAGATCACTTTAGGTTACAATTATTTACAAGTGTTGTGAGAGCTCTTCAAAGGAGGGTAATTGAATTTGTAGGTCAGAGTGGAAATGTGCTAGGATGACAGAGTGGGAGAGGGTGGGGAGGGAATTAGGGCAAGGGAGGTTTGTCAGAGTGGAATGACTGAAGAGTTGGGGCGAGGGAGTGTGCTTCTGGCCTTGGGGCTCAACCCCACTCCCTCTTGGGAATGATGGGTGGAGAGAGTTCCCGCTGCCTCAGGGATTCCCAGGGCCTGCTGGATTTGCACATCAAGTTCTGAGCCCCAGGAAAGGCCACCCCTGATTTGGGCTTTCTTACATGCCCCCTGCAACCCCCAGGCATCCCTGCCCTGGGGACCATCTCCTCTGCCACCAGCTCTCTGTCAGGACCACCGTCCCCTTACCAAGGCTGACAGTTCAGGACCAAAGTACTTTCTCTTTGTCTAGCGGATGCCAAGCATAGAGTCAAGGTAAGGTCTTATCCCTTCTGGGTACATGCCTGCCTTGTGAAGCTCTGTGGAGACATAATACCCTAACTCAAAGGCTTAGCTCAGTGGGAAAATCCCAGATTTGTAATCTACAGGCATTTACAGAATACCTACCCTAATCTGAGCCCTGGACTGAGAACTTCCCCACCCATTATTCCATTTGACGTGGCAATTCTAGGTAAGTCTAACTGTCCCCATTTTTAGATGAAGAAGCCAAAATTCAAATTAAATGAATTACCCAGGGGTACAGAGCCAGCAAGCAGGAGAGACAGGATTAAATCTCGTGTCTGTCAGACCTCAAGTCAGAAGTTCAGATTTCTTCCCCTGCCCACATAGCAGCCTTGGCTCTCTCCCCCAGCCTGCATGTGGGCAGGGTACCCACAAGGACATGCACCCCATCAGCATGGGCCTCTCTTAGGAACATGGACCCAGGTGACAGGCACACACAAGTCTGAAATGGGCTCTGCATCATATGGCAAGGAATTCCAAGGTCTGGCTACTTAGAGAATGTTCTAGAATGGGATTGATGGGCCCTGGAAGGGTACTTTCCTTTAGCCCTGCAGTCTTCTTCTCCTATTGGGAGGGGCACAGCCAGAGAGGGACTAGGATTCGACCCTCTAAAATGCAAGGTTCAGGGCAGGGGCCCCTCTTGCTTGGGTCTAAGTGTGCTGCTGCTTAAGAATGAGAGGGTTTTTTTTTTTTTTTTTTGGCACTTTCCACACTACTGCCTCGCATATGCTTTTTTTTTTTTTTTAAGTGTGAAAATATTAGTTGCTCAGTCTTGTCCAACTCTTTGTGACCCCATAGACTGTAGCCCACCAGGCTCCTCTGTCCATCGAATTCTCCAGGCAATAATTCTTGAGTGGATAGCCATTCCCTTCTCCAGGGGATCTTCCTGGCCCAGGGATCAAACCCGAGTCTCTTGCATTGAAGGCAGATTTTTTACTGACTGAGCCACCAGGGAAGCTCCCCTCAAGTTTTTTAAATTTATACTCAAAAAAATTTTTAACAGTCCACTCTCAAAATATTTTTAAATATGGAAAAGATGCAAAAATGGTTTAATGAATTCCTTTTTGCTTTTGCTCTGTATTCATACATAGATATACACCTACAATAACTTTGGCTGAACCATTTGAGAATAAATTGCAGATACTGTGATCCTTTACCTCTAATACTTTTCACTGTGTGTTTTCTATAAACAAGGACATGCTCTTACTTAACAACAGCACAGTGGTCAAACTCAGGAAAGTTAACATGAAAATAATATAATTTTACAGTCCCTATTCAGATTTTATCACATGTCTGGACAATAAATGTCCTTTAGAGCATTTTTTAAAATGTGGCATTTGATTGCTAAATTTCTTTGATATAGGAGCATTTCTCAGCCTTTGTTTGTCTTCTGTGATGTTGATATATTCACAGAGCACAGGCTAGAGTGTACTCAGTTTGCGTTTGTCTGATGTTTCCTCCCGATTAGATTTAGGCCATATGTTTTAGGCAGGAATACTTCCTGAATGATGCTGTGTCCTTTTTGATATATCTCATCAGGAGGCCCGTGATGTCAGTTTGCCCCGTGACAAGTTTGCAAGCTGGTTTGCACGTAATATTAAAACATAAAAACATCCTGCCTGACAATATTGTTTGAAACCTACTTTACTCCATCTTGTAATTTTTATCAAGAACAGTGTTGTCCAACAAATACCTACTCAGCCACATATTAATTTTAAATATTTGAATACCTACATTAAAAAAAGTAAGAAAAATCAGGTCAAACTAATTTTAATGATATACTTTATCCCAACATGTCCAAAATATTATCATTTCAATGTGTTCCAATATAAAAAATTACTGAAGGGATATTTAAGTTTTTCTTTTAATTCCAAGTCTTCAAAACCCCAATTTTTTTCATATCTAGAGTGCATCTCAATTCAGATTAGCCACACATCAAGTGTTAACAGCCACATGTGTCTAGCTGCTACCATACTGAATGAACAGATCTAGAATGTGCTTTCAATGTATGATAGATGTACCATCATTTATTTAACCATCCCCCACACAGATAGAAGTTGTAGTTATTTTTTAAAATCTGCCATGATAAATATTGATGCAATGAAAATTCTTGTATATAAATCTCTCTGTGCATATGATTATTTATTTAGGATACTTTCTTTGGGATGGAATTGATATATTAAGATTATCAAAGTTGTGACAGTTTTGAAAGCTCTTAATGTTGCCAAATTTGCCTTCCAAAAAAGACTCCCATTTGTACCAGCAGTGTATGAGAGTCTCATGCTGTTATCAATACTGGGCTTCATTAAAAGCACAACTGTCAATTTCATAGTTGAAAATGATGTCTTGTTGTTTTAGCTGGTAACTTATAATTATTGATATTTATATGCTTATTGGCCTTAGTGGTCCTACCTTATACAGTTTACTGAAATTTTCTGTTAACTTTTGCCCTTTGGTGTTGGTGAAAGGAAACCCAGTGTCTTGGAACAGCACTGTAGTAGGCTTTGGGGTATGAAGTGCGGCAGTTAAAATTGACCTCCTAATTTCAATTTGGGTCAAGGAGCCCAGGATATTAGAAGCCATGTAGTAGCACTAAATTAAAAAGTCAGCAGGATTGCCATAATAGGTATCAGAGTTAGAATTCCAGTCAGAAGAGTCTTAACCAAGGAAAATGTTAAGACATAAAAGGTAATCAGAAAAGAGATAAATAATTAGGCAGATAAGAGGAACTGCCCTATGGATGTCCTTCAACCTCTTCCAGAGTCACCACGGTTGCAGAGATGGAAGCTTTGTCCGACTCAGCAAAGTGGATTCTCTCTCACCAGGATAACTAGCTGTTGCTGAGTGTTCAACCGGCCAATAGCGGTGCTGCTGCCGCCAAGTCGCTTCAGTCGTGTCCGACTCTGTGCGACCCCATAGACGGCAGCCCACCAGGCTGCCCCGTCCCTGGGATTCTCCAGGCAAGAACACTGGAGTGGGTTGCCATTTCCTTCCCAACCCTGAATTCCTAATATGGCACTCCACCCTGCAGGCAATTGGTTGTACTTGATTCCTTCTGTCATGGAGGAAACAGTGATTTGTCTTAAGTGCAATAGATACTTTTTTAAGGTTTGGATTTGCTTTCCTCTTCACCACATGAAAACAATAGAGAAGTGAACTCTGGGAACTTGAACCACTACCCATTCTAAAAGTTCAGGAAAGTTAATTTTGCATTAAAATGAGCAACTGAAAATTACTGAGATCAAAATATAATACAAAATTATTATAAGAAAAAAGAATAACAACAATCATATCATCAATGAAATGATTGAGAGTAGCATTGAAATACATATACTGCTGCTGCTGCTGCTAAGTCGCTTCAGTCATGTCTGACTCTGTGCGACTCCATAGATGGCAGCCCACGAGGCTCCCCCGTCCCTGGGATTCTCCAGTCAAGAACACTGGAGTGGGTTGCCATTTCCTTCTCCAATGCATGAAAGTGAAAAGTGAAAGTGAAGTCGCTCAGTCGTGTCCAACTCTTAGCGACCCCTTGGACTACATACAGCCCACCAGGCCCTCCGTCCATGGGATTTTCCAGGCAAGAGTACTGGAGTGGGGTGCCATTGCCTTCTCCGAATACGTATACTACTATGTGTAAAATAGATAGCTAGTGGAATGTTGCTGTATAGCACAGGAAGCTCAGCCTGGTGCTCTGTGATGACCTAGAGGGGTGGAATGGGGGGAGTGGCAGGGAGGCTCAAGAGGGAGGGGATATGTGTACATTTATGGCTGATTCACATTGTTGCATGGCAGAAACCAACACAACATTGTTAAGCAATTTTCCTTCAATTAAATATTTTAAAAAAAGATGAAAGAATGCTAGAGTAATATACCCACAGGAAAAATCAAAACCATAAGTTTCTATTTCAAAATTGGCTAAAAGACGAGAAGAAAACTGTGAAGTACATGTTAAAAAAAAAAAAACGTCATAAACTGAAAGTCAGAAACCTCAGAAATGAGGTGATGACACTCAAAGGAAAAAATCATAAATAGAAGAAAAAAATAGTCTTAGAAGAGAAGAACAAACTAGAAGGAACACAAGAGTAAATAACCAAAAGAGATAATTTTAAGAAATCAAACTAAAATTAAGAGAAAGATTAAAAGAATTAGATACATATACTTGAAGATAGACAAAGAAGATTTAACATGCAGGTAGTGAAGTCATCTATTTAAGATATTCAAGGAAAGAAAATGTGAGTCATGTATCTAGGAAGAACTTGGGCAGTTAAGGCGGATATTTGCACCCTATAGTAACGTCCTCCACATTCTGCAGTTTTGGAGTTCCTAAATTTAATGACAAGTTCCCTGCCCTAAAGAAAACATTGTTCAGAAGTCCCACCCACGTACCCCAGGACCCCCAGTCTTCTATTATTTGGACTCCCTTGTGAACAGCTCACTGCGGACCATCACTGTGTTAGATACCTCTGCCTGTCCCCCAGGTCCACTCTCTGCCCTTCTCCCTGCTGTGTGCCCAGGAGGCTGGCATGTGCAGACTGCATCGACGAGCTTCCTTGCCCTCCAGCTTCCTTTTTGGTAATGTGATGGGAATTACTGGTGGGAGACGGGAAAGAGGAGAAGAGTGATGTCAGGCTGTTTATTTCCATGCATCCTTCCCTTTTTAGTTGCTGTGGGTTGACTTTTCCCTCTAAGAGACCACAGCTCCTCCTACACAGCTCTCCCTATACAGCTACCTCCTATGCCTCCTCTTGCCCTTTCTGCTCTGGGGAGGTGATGGCTTCCAGCAGTTCTAGCCCCAGGATTCTGCCTTATCTCTCATTGGTTTTCCTCCACCTTTCTCACATCTTTATGAATAATCTATTAAACTTTCCTCAAGTTTTCAATTTGAGTTTGTCATCAGTTTCCTGTGAGAACTCTGAATGACAGAGCCAGACATCAGAGAACCTGTCATGATTAAAATAAGGCCAAGATTTACCAATAAACTTACTTCACAGGGAATACATACTTTAGAAAAACAGGAAGAAATTTGTTTTGGAAAGAAAGCCCAATAAATATCTTCAGAAAAAAAATGTGAGACAATATTGCAACCATAAAATAATTATTTTAAGAAAGATACTATGAAGAAAGACCAACCAGAGAGAAAAATGTTTTGGAAATAAAAAAAAAAATTGATTACCAAAGCAAAAATCCAAAAAAACATTTGGATGATAAAGTTTAGAAACTCTTTTAAAATATAAGAATATAAACATATAGCAAATATGAAGGAAAACAGAAGATTCATAGAGACTCAATCCAGATGATCCAGTGCAGATGGAATTAATGTTAATTGATAGAAATAGTACAAGAATGTTTTCCATTGTAGAAGGAAGGCATGAGACTTAGAATTGAAAGGCTCTGTGAGCTCTGAACATGACAAAACTAAAAAACCCACACCAAAGACAACAAAGGGCTTCCCTAGTAGCTCAGATAGTAAAGAATCTGCCTGCAATGCAGGAGACCCAGGTTCAATCCCTGGGTCAGGAAGATCCCCTGGAGAAGGAAATGGCTACCCACTCCAGTATTCTTGCCTGGAGAATTCCATGGACAGAGGAGCCTGGTGGCTACACTCCATGGAATTGCAAAGTGTTAGACACGATTGAGCTGCTAACACTTTCACTTTCAAGACATTAAAAAACAAATAAAAACAAAAAAGCTTCTGAACAAGTAAAATCATCAATAGACAAAGTAATAAGAATCAAACCAGCATAAGAATTTCTATTAGCAACAATAGATGCTACAAGATAATGGATTTAGCTTTTGGTAAAAGCTGCTCATTATTTTGGTCTTCCCTGGTGGCTCAGCTGGTAAAGAATCTGCCTGCAATGCAGGAGACCTATTTGATCCCTGGGTTGGGAAGATCCCCCGGAGAAGGGAAAGGCTACCCACTCCAATATTCTGGCCTGGAGAACTCCATAGACTGTCGCAAAGAGTTGGACACGACTCTTTATTTTACAGGTGATAATTTTGGGTTCAGCAGAAAGTTCATTAGCATTTTTCTATAAGATGTTATGGAAAAACCCGAATGAACTTTGGGGCCAACCCAATATAATCCCTACTCAACAATTCCCAATTCCAACTGCTTGAGAATGTTGATGACAAAAATACAACCTAAATTAACTTGTCATCTTTCTCCACATACCTGCTCCTCTTCCAGAGGCTCATCTTGGTGAAATGCATCATTTCTACCTAGTTACCCAACTCAGAGCCTCCCCTCAACTCTACTATCCAAAGAGACACCATTGCTTACAGCTTCAAGCTTCTAAAAATCTCTCCATCATTTGCTCCTCTCCACTCTCTACTCTTCTCCCCTGGATTGTTGCAATAAAAATGGTTCCTGACTAACCTCCACAGAAGGAGAGGACACAGATATACTAAATGCTGATTCATGTTGATGTAAGGCAAAAGCCATCACAATATTGTAAAGTAATTATCCTCTAATTTGAAAAAAATGGTTCCTGCCTCCAACTTTCCCTTTACCAAGCCATCATCTACTCTCTAACCAGAATGACCTTTCTTAAATTCAGATATCACTCTTTGCTCCCCTGCTTACAAACTTTCAATGGTTCTCTTCAGCTTTAAGATGAGCCTTGGTGTCTTCGGTTTAGCTCACAAGACTCTATTATCTGGCCAACACCAGTTTCTCCACCCTTTGCTCCTTCTTGACGGAGCTGCTTGCAATTTCCTGGACACGTGACACTGTTTCATGCCTTGCTGCATTTGCAAACATTGCTTTCTCTTCCCATTAAGCTCATTCTCCTATTTCATCTAGCTGATCACTTCTTGCCCTTCAAAACTCAGCTCATATAGACTCTCTTCTATGAAGATTTCCTTAGTTTGATCCTTGCTCTCGGCAAAACCCACAGTCTCCATCTGTGAAGGAAATCTGGGCAAAACAGCAAAACCTTATTCAGTGCCTACTATGTGCCAAAGGTTGTACTAGATACAGAGTTTACATCAGATCAGATCAGTCACTCAGTCGTGTCCGACTCTTTGCGACCCCATGAATCGCAGCACACCAGGCCTCCCTGTCCCTCACCAACTCCCAGAGTTCACTCAGACTCATGTCCATCGAGTCAGTGATGCCATCCAGCCATCTGATCCTCTGTCGTCCCCTTCTCCTCCTGCCCCCAATCCCTCCCAGCATCAGAGTCTTTTCCAATGAGTCAACTCTTCCCATGAGGTAGCCAAAGTACTGGAGTTTCAGCTTTAGCATCATTCCTTCCAAAGAAATCCCAGGGCTGATCTCCTTCAGAATGGACTGGTTGGATCTCCTTGCAGTCCAAGGGATGCTCAAGCGTCTTATCCAACACCACAGTTCAAAAGCATCAATTCTTTGGCATAGCTTCTCTTAAAAACTGTACAATGTGGTTGGTGAGCCAGAGGCAAAACAGATCATTTCATCAACATGGGATTGTTGATATATATATTTGGTGCTTTTGGAATACAGAGGTGGAAGCCTGACTGAATTAGAAAAAGAGTGACAGGGAAGGTTAGGGTTGAACTGACCTTGAAGGAGTCTTCGGTAAATTTGGATCAGAAGGAGCCTGGAGAGGTTGGCAGGAACCATATGACAGGGAAGTTAAGGCTACACTATACGCAATCACAGTAAATATTAATACCTGTATTTGTGACACCACTTCTCCCTTCCACATTCATGTAGATGTCTCAAATCAGTGACACTCAGCTCACAGACTCAGGACTCTTTTGCACACAAGTGCTCCAGACATCAGCAATTGACTATCACAGTTCATTCACTAGCTGAAACTCACAAACTCCTCTCATCAGATTTGCATGTGAGAACAGATCCCTGTGGCAACCAAGAGGATGGTGGATTCCTTATGAACAAAGGGGCCATCATTGGCCTCAGTCTTGAAACACTGCCTTAGGTATCTGGATTGCAGATTGTGAGGAGCTGTCTTGATAATCATTACTGGCAGATGGTCCCTGTAGGAAGAATCTGAGCCAGGGTGTCCTGGAAGTGGATTGCCCCCCTCTCATATTATGTCTCATCGCTGAATCAAGGTCAACCAGAGATTGTCATGAGAATTTGGGTTCATCTTGGGATGGATTTATTTTTCTAACTTAGAGTCAAGAAAGATCAGCACTCTTCGTATGCTGGATTACGTGCGCTGATCTTTCACAGTCAAGTCAACTCAAAGGTGTAAAGTGATCTATTTGTACAGTGAAATTGTTATAAGGAACCTGAGCTGAGATACCAGTGACCACTGGGGCTTGTACAATAGCTCAGAGGGGACATTCCCCAGGATCCTATGGTCTCTTTTTCAGCTACCACCACACTTTTTTTCAGATACAAGGAGAACTATTTCCTTTCAGTGTAACTTACAAGGCAGTGTTCCATTTCCCTTTCATTACAGGGTGAGGACAGAGAGCAGAGATTGCTTCATACAGCCAGCTCACCTTACTGCTTTCCTTTTAAAGAGCCTAGGAAGGGACTCAGGAAACCTGAAGAGATTTCTCCTCTGTCCTAATGAGCAGAAAATGATGAGAAAATAATAGGGTTAGAGGATTAAACTATTGCCCTTCAGACATCAAGGCTGGTGCCCAGCAGGGTCTGGAAACTGTATAAATTGTATAGAAATGTATTTGTTCCAGTGAGTTCCTTTCTAACTTTTCAAACATCTGTCCTTTTCTTTGTGGAATGTATACATTCAGACAAATTGTTTTCCTGACGATGACAGTCATTTCTCAGGTGTTACTGGCTGCCTACATAATGATGGACCTTTTTTTTTCTTTTGCTTACTTACTGATTGCCTCTCAATAGTTATCCTTTTCCCCTCCTCCCTTAGATTAGGAGCCCACAAACTTCTTATGTAAGGGATCAGATGATAAACATTTTTAGCTTTGTGGCCGGATGGTCTATTGCACCTACTCAATTCTACTCTTGTAGCAAAAGCAGCCTTCAGTAATGTGTAAATGAATAAGTGTGGCTGTGTTCTAATAAAACTTTATTTACAGAAACAAGCATCAGGCCTTCAGGCCATCCTCTGCCAACTCCTAGAATGTCCCATGCGACAATGCACCCTGTTAGAAACTGTCACCTTCTCAGACTCCCTTGCACTAAGGGGCAGCTGTGGCCAATAAGACAGCAGGCTATTGTGATGGAGTTCTGGAAAAGCTCCTGTTTCCTAGTAAAGGTGTTATCACTTCCTCCTTCCTTTCCTTCTTTCTTCCTTCTTTTAACGTGAGCACCAGCAGCCATCTTGTGATCTTTTAGCACAAGTACAAACTGGAGAAGCAGCAGCCACTTTGTGACATGAGGTTACGACCGTGAGAATGAAGGCCTCCATCTGAGACTGAAAGTGTGTCTTTGACAGCAGCGTGGCACTGGCTCAGCCCTGGGCTCTCTACCTCATGACTTCTTATTTTTGAGACAAATAAATCCCTATTTGTTTAAACTACTGTTAGTCAAATTTTCTATTTTGTTAGCTGAATACATTTCTAATAGATATATAAACAAAAGCAATATGTGCACTAAAGGAAATTTAGAAAATACAGAAAAGCCGAAAGGAGAGGAATAATCATAGGCAGTTTCACCACCCATCAACATAGCGTGTCACAGAATTAGGACATCTTACCTTACTCTCAAACTCACATTGCTTGGACCATTGTGAGGTACCTGTGATTATACTTCCAAGTACAAAGCACAGAAAGGTTGAGTTTGACTTGTTCCCATCAGTTCCTTGCAAGAAATCTAGATGTTGCAAACCAAGGTCTTTATGGCATTGAGGTGACAGAATTCCTGAAATTCCTGAGGTTTGTGGGGTGTGCCTATTGTTTTGCTCCCTGGTTCTTGGCATGTATGACCCATATCGTAGATCTTCTTGAAAGGGGGAAGCTTTCTGATACCCAAGAAAACCTTTCAGACCTGACATTCTACCCCAGGATCAAACCCCATCCATTTCTATCAGATACACACACCACACACACATAGTGTGTGCATGCATGCACAGTCCTCCACATTATGGGGCAAGTTGTCTCTAGAAGCAGGAAGAGAGCAATAGGCTGGAAAAACAAACTAGAAAACTTGGCAACTAAAACACAAATGACAGGAATTCTAGTACAACACAGCAGAAGAGGTATAATAACCAAGTACAGAAAGGAAGAATTGTCAATAAATGGTTTGGGCACAATAGGATTTTTAAGCGGGGAAAAAAGAAATTAGATTCCTACTTCACATTCCATCCAAAGTCATTCCTAGGACAATTAAAGACACAAATGTAATGCACAGACCTTTAAATCTATTAACAGAAAGTATATATTATGTCCTTATATTATGTCTTTATGTCCTTGTGGGGAGTGAAGAATTTTTTGACAAGATCCACCATGAGGAAAAGAGTTATGAACATGATTATGTTATATTAAAATGAAAAGCTTTGGTACATCAAAAGACACAGTTTTAAAATATGAAAAGATAAGCCACGGAATGGAAGAAATGTTTATACATGTTGCAAAGTATTTGTATCCCAAATATGTAAAGAAAGCTTGCAAATTAAAAAGTAAAAGACAGGAACCCAGTAGAGAGATGGGAACAGGTATAAACAAGTAAGACGCAGGAAGAGAAAAATTGAATGGAGAGTAACATATGAGAGATACTCACGCTCACTATTCAGTCAAGGTAATGCAGATATAAGTAAGTTATAAGTTTTCATTCATTTGTGTGGCAAAGATTTTAGGAATGATAGCAAATCATTTCTATCCCTGGCAAGGGAAATCCCTGGCATTGTTAAGTCTCTGCACTTTCACTGCTGAGGGTCTGTATTCAATCCCTGGTCAGGGAACTATTATAAGATCCCACAAGCCACGTGCCAAAAAAAAAAAAAAAGAAAAGAAGATGAGAAACAGAAAAATGCAATCCCTTTTGTTCCCCTGGATTTGCTATGAACTCTGCCTCTGAAATCTGTACCTGCTGTAGCCATCTTGCTGGCAGCCTGCAATAAAGCCAGTATCAATGATGGGATGAAAAGAAGTCAAATTCAGGAAAACCTCATTGGGTCGCTGACCATACCAGCCTAAATCTACCTTCTGAATATTTTACCTAAAATAATACATTTGTATTTTTTAGATTTTTAAAAAAGAATTTTTTGGCTGTGGCTGGCATTCATTGCTGAACACGGGCTTTCTCTAGCTGCAGTGAGCAGGGGCTACTTTGTGTTGCCATGCATGGGGTTTTCATTGTGGCGGTTTCTCTCTTGTTGTGGAGCACAGGCTGTAGGCACCCGGGCTTCAGTAGTGGCAGAGCATGGACTCAGTACTTCTGGCTCAAGGGCTCTAGAGTGAAGTCTCAGTTGCTCTGCAGCATGTGGGATCTTCCCAGACCAGGGATCGAACCGGTGTCCCTTGCATTGCCAGGCAGATTCTTAACCACTCTCCCACCAAGGAAGTCCAAGAAGTATATTTTAATCAGGGCATTAAATCTAAAATCTATAAAGGAAATGATTAACATAACTGATAATATCAACTATGACTTATCGTATGACTGATTTCATCATAATAAAGTAAAAATAGCAGCACAAGCTTAATAGCTAGATTGGTAAAAATCCACCTGCAATGCAGGAGACACTAGCTTGATTCCTGGGTCGGGAAGATCCACTGGAGAAGGGATAAGCTACACACTCCAGTATTCTGGCCTGGAGAATTCCATGGACTGTATAGCCCACAGGGTCACAAAGAGTTGGACACAACTGAGTGACTTTCACTTCATTAAGCCCTAAGCAGCACAAGGGGAGAGAATATTTGCAAGATACATAATGTGTCAACGGACTGGACTATTACCCTTAACCGTAAGGAAATCTACAAATCAAGAAGAAAATAAAAGACATTCCAATGAGCATAAGATATAAAAAGGCAAGAAGAAATATGATGGACATGAAACATTGTAAGTCCATCAGCCTCTCTGGTAATCAAGAAAGTGGAGATGACTTACCAAATCAGCAAAAATGTATATAATGATAACAATATCCATTTTGAGGAAGCAAGTATTGATGGGGTGATAACGTGATGTGGCCTTGGTGGAGGACAATCTGCCAGCTCTACCAGAGTTTGAAAGGTACATAGAGAGTAAGTTGTCTATTCTAGAAAAACGGGCACACAAATGCTCCATAAGAATGTATAAAGTGATCATTGTAGCATTGTTTGTCGCTGCAAAAAAAGAGAAAAGAACCTAAATATTGCTTGACATTTAGAAAAAAGAATAAATGATGATAGATGCAAATTATGAAATGCCATGTAGCATTTCTACTGAGGTAGATAATTATAGCCTGAAACAGAACAATCTTCCAAGTCATATCATTAGGAAAAGAAAGAAAATGACAGAAGATAGTATGATAGACAAACAAGAAAAATCTTATACAAATCAATTCTTATAAAAAATAGATTAGAAATAAATCCACTGTAAGATTCAAGTATTTTTTAATATTTAAAATTGGGATGCATCTCACAATTTCCAGCATGTCATAATTTAACTGGTAGGGTTTTCCTTTCTTGGATGTACAGGAAATAAGGGTACTTTAAAAAACAGATACATCTTAGAGTCACTATAACATAGATGATAGATAGACAGATAGATAGTATATAGATGATAGAGGACTAAAAGGATAAGCATCAAAATGGTAGCAGTGTTTACCACTACTTTTATTTGATTCTATATTGTTTGGACTTTTTTACAGTGAGTTGTATAAACACTTGAAAATGTCTAATCTTCATTACCTTAAATTCTTGCTTGTCTTCTTTTTAAATTTTTATTTCTTGACTTTATTTTTGGCTGTGTTTGTGTTTGTTGCTGCGCATGGGTTTCTGCTAGTTGCAGTGAGCCGGGGCTACCCTCTAGTTGAGGTGCGTGGGCTTCTCATTGCTGTGGCTTCTGTTGTTGCAGAGCACGGGATCTAGGGCATGTAGACTCAATAGTTGTGGCTCATGGGCTCTAGAGTGCAGGCTCAGCAGTTGTGGTGCACAGGCTGAGTTGCCCCAAGGCATGTGGAATCTTCCCAGACCAAGGATTGAACTGGTATCCCCTGAATTGGCAGGCAGACTCTTAACCACTGGGCCACCAGGGAAGTACTTTCTTGTTTTCTTTTTGCTTGCATTTGCATGCATGTCCATACTGCACTGTTTTACTTTCAATCTTTCAGTGTCATTTTAAGTCATCTTTGGTGGAGCAGTCATTGAATTGCTTTATTGTTTTGCTCCAACCTGAATCTTTGCCTACTTGTAAAGGGGTTTAAAAGTGTTAACGTTTGTGGATATAACTGTTATGACTGGTGTTACTCCTGTCATCTTGCTTTATTCCTTACATCTTCTGTTTATGGACAGTATTTTGTTTGCCTTGATCTTCTGCACTGATTTGGAAACTAGACTTCCTGCTTTAAATTTTATGAGTGGTGACTGAATTATGAAGTAATTCTTACAGTCAAATGTATTACCAGGTTTCAGTCAGGAAAACGACTGTCTAGGTATTCCAGGAATGAGAAGTTTAATACAGGAACTAGGGCTGTCCAAATTCCCATGGACACAAGAGCTTGGCAGGCTACAGGACATAGGGTCACAAAGAATCAAGCATGACTGAAGTAACTTAACACAGCACGAGGGCTGTCACAGCAAAGAGCAAGGCTGGGAAGATCAGTGAGTCCACGCCAGGACCTGAGGCTGAAGGTCTAAAGCAGGTGGTTCTTGGGACTCACTGGGAAGCCACTGTAAAGTCGCAGGACTGCTCAGTTTTGTGGTCACAATGACCTCTCCTTCCAGATTTCTCAAAAGCATTTCTCCTGGGCAAGATCTGACCCAGAACCACACAGGGAAGGTGGTTCTAGGAAAGGTAGTTCCTGGCCTCTCTGAAGCCATGCAGAATGATAATAAGTAGGTAATAGTCAACCAGTGTTTATTTATTATTTATTTAGAAAGTAAACATTTAACTTTTTCACTCTTCTTTACATGGAATGAGGAACTAAGTTTCTTGCTTTCTCATCTACTTTTCCCCATTTCCAGTAATTTTAACTGAACCATTTAAAGTATAATTTATTCATTCAGTTTTTTTTCTATATTCAAGTCCCTATAAGCCCACAGATAATAATTGTATGTGTGAAAAAGAAAACAAAACAATAATCCTTTCCTCTGGGAGTTCCTTGGTGGTCTAGTGGGTAGGATTCCAGGGTTCAATCCCTGATCTGGGAGCTGAGATCCTGCAAGCCAAGAGTGTGGCCAAAAAACCCCCAAAACCCATAATTGTGTGCGTTTATGTGAGTGTGTGTGTGTGTGTAACTGATTTCAGTACTTACTTCCAGTTCTTTCTTCCTACTTACTCTGGACTCGTTTCATGATTTTCTGGTGAACAGTCTCAGGAAACTTCAGGAGGAGTGATGAGAGGCACATTTTCATAGTTCTTGCATTTCTGAGAACATCTTTCTATTGTCACAGATGAAAATTTTCCTGGATTTATAGGTAATAACCTCCTCTCTACTTGTCTGTGTAGACTCTTCATCACCTCGAGGCATTCATTGTGATGAGAAGGCCTAGAAGGGTCAATCTTTTGTTTTCTTCTTTTAATAGCCTCTTTCTTTTTTTTTTTTAAGAATAGGCAAGATTAAGATTAATTTCTTATTTTGTAAATTTTTAAAATTGACAATAAATTGTGTCTTTTGATTATTTTGGATAAAAAGCACTAAATACATACTCAATTAGGTTGTGTTTATTAGATTTTGTTTGTAAAGTCAAGAATATTTTCACATATTATTGCTTCAGCTTTCCTTCTCAATAGTATTAATAAGATAGATCCTGGGATCTGTTTTCTTTACTAGCTATTCTTTATTTCTCATTTACATATTATTTCTTGTTTTCTATTAAAAGTTTCTTCAGTTTATATTTTCATTAATATACTTTCCTAGTGTCACATTTACTTTTTTTAACATCCAACATAGATGCTGATATGTACTGTATTTTGAATTCCAGAAAGTCACTTCTAATTTGACTGATTATATTTTCAGTAAGCCCTATTTCTGTTTACTGAAAACACAAGGCAAAAAATTTCTTAAAATATTTTGACATCATAGTGTAAAAATCTACATCAGAGGGAGAAAAATCTACATTTGATTCCAGAATATTGGGCCATTTTTCTCCTTCTCTTGTATAAAATAGTAGATTTTCACAGGCCTGTGTTAATTTTTGTCTCTTTGGTCATCTCTTTAGAGTGAGACCTATTCAGGCAAAGTCTGGAAACTTATATATAATGCATCCAGTTCCAGGCTGAAAAGAGAGAGAATAATAAGTTTTCTGTTAGTGAATAAGCAGGCACCAAATAGCAACCAAATTTCTATATTTTATCTACTCTGAAGACCTCTTAGGTACTGTTAAAGATAGATGCTTAGGGGAAAGGAAATGGATTATGAAACACATAATCCATTAGTGAAAGTGAAAGTCTCTCAGTCGTGTCCGGCTCTTTGCAACCCCATGGACTATATAGTCCATGGAATTCTCCAGGCCAGAATACTGGAGTGGGTAGCCTTTCCCTTCTTCAGGGGATCTTCCCAACCCAGGGATTGAACCCAGGTCTCCCGCACTGCAGGTGGATTCTTTACCAGCTGAGCCACAAGGGAAGCATAATCCATTAAATGTTCCCACATCAAATGGTTTCTGTCCTAGAGTATAAGGCAATGGCACCCCACTCCAGTACTTTTGCCAAGAAAATCCCATGGGTGGAGGAGCCTGGTAGGCTGCAGTCCATGGGGTCGCTAAAGTCGGACACGACTGAGCAACTTCACTTTCACTTTTCACTTTCATGCATTGGAGAAGGAAATGGCAACCCACTCCAGTGTTCTTGCCTGGAGAATCCCAGGGACGGGAAGCCTGGTGGGCTGCCGTCTATGGGGTCGCACAGAGTCGGACACGACTAAAGCGACGCAGCAGCAGCAGAAATGAAAATATCTGGAAATCTGTGATACATGGCAGGCAGTGAGGCATTGCAAAAGAACTCGGTATTGACTGCTGCAAGAGGCGAATGTCAACCCTGACCCATTGTTAAGGAGATTACTTCTTTTTCTCCAGAATCTGGAGAATGCATATCTCTTGCTTTTGTACAGCAAAGACTGGCTCAGGTAGTAAGTGTCTAAATTTTTTAGGGTCAGATGTGAAAAATATGTGATTACCCTGGAATAAATGGATTGGCCATTTATTGGTGTTCCTAGAGATATGAAAGACAAATAGAACTAAAAACAAAGTGGAATCATTTCCAGGCAGAGACTGAGCCAAGAAAGGGGCCCAGGTCCTCCCTTTTATCCAGGGCACCCTTCAGCCCTGGCATCCTGTCCCTTGAATTGGAGTCATTGTCTGACTCTAATGCAAACACTGGCTCCATTGTGATTCTGCAGAGAGGCTGCCCTCTTGCACTGCTTCCACCCGCCTGGGGCTTCTTTGAGCTTATCCCGTTGAGCTATGATTCCGGCTGCCAGCCAGAAAGGCCTCTATCCAGGGTGGTGCTTGAGATTTGTGCTGATTTATTGCACAAGAGCTACCAGGTAAATCCCTTTGCCATCCCATGAGAAATGTCAAGTCAGGGGCAAAGTTTGGGTTCTCCCTGTTTGAATCCAGGTCTTCAGGTCAGAATGGATGGTGGCCAGGACCTTTGAGGATACTTAGATGGACCTTAGACTCACTAGAAAGTTCTAGAAAAAAAAATATAAGTTCTGCATGTCAGGTCTTCTAACGGATTTTCATGAAGTCTAATGAAATGGAATAGTCTGAGATAGATGAGGCTCCTAGGATAGCTTACCCTGATGCTGGGAAAGATTGAAGGCAAAAGGAAAAGGAGGCAGCCGAAGATAAGATAGTTAGATGGCATCACCAACTCAATGGACATGAATTTCAACAAACTCCAGGAGATAGTGAAGGACAGGGAAGCCTGGCATGCTGCAGTCCATGGGGCTGCAAAGAGTCAAACAGGACTTAGTGACTGAACAAACAACAAAAGGTAGCTTAGTGCAATGGTTCTCAAACTCACAGTGCATTAGACTTATCTATGGAACTTGTAAACATGCGGACTGTTGACCACATTCCCTGGGCTTCTCACCCATAGGTCTGCAGTTGGGACTAGGAATTTCCATTTTTCATGAGCACTCGCAGCTGATTCTAATGCAATAGGGTCACACAACAAATTCCACTTAGGAAAACACTGATTTACAGGGGCTGTCAGCAAAGGAAGCCCTTAGATCAATCTGTTGTGATAAGCACTGGGCCAAGAATATAGTTCTTTATCAAGAACTACAGAAGGAGTCTACATGCAAGCAGTCTTCCTATAGTCTCCAATTATATGCATTGTTGTTGGGAGGGGCTATCTCCAAGTAAAGAGAAGACACCTGCCTTCCTTCCATCAGGGTCACACTGATGAGCTCAGCTGGGAAATCCAGTGAGAAACAATGGATTGTGATATCATTCAGAGCCAGTCTGTCCACATCTCTCCACCCACAGCCCCTGATTCCCAGGTGGTCATGTGTGTGTGTTAGTCATGTCTGACTCTTTGCAATCCCATGGACTATAGCCCACCAGGTTCTCCTGTCCGTGGAATTCTCTAGGCAAGAATACTGGAGTCGGTAGCCATTACCTTCTCCAGGGAATCTTCCCGACCCAGGGATCAAACTGAGGTCTCCCGCATTGCAGGCAGATTCTGTACCATCTGAGCCTACCAGGGAAGCCCCTCCAGGTGGCCATATCGAGTACCATATCCTGCCCACAGCTGACTAGACCAAGGATGGGCAACTGAACCCAAGGCAGGTGTTTCTCAGGTGAGTTAGGACATGAACTGGCATGTAAAAAGATGAGCCAGGTAATCAGATTACCTCCCTTGGGAATTTGTTGGGAAACATGGAAAACCCAAACGTTATCAGTCGGAGACAGTTTATCCAAGTGTCATGTCGTGGCAAGAAAGGCTGGGGAAGCTAGGATGAACTGTGAGTAGACAAAGGAAGCTGGTCACTGGGGAGAGGAAAGCAGAGCAGATATTCAGAGAGAGAAGGAATTTCAGGAAAATTTGAGAAATGAGAAAAACAAGAAGAGCACCAGGTAAAAGCAGATTGTAAATGCTCTCCAACTCAAGGGACATGGGGCCTTAACTTGAGCAAGTTTGAGAGGGTCTCCATTTCTGGCAACAAAATACCCATAAACAATGAAAAGGGACCAAACTTAGACTGAATGTTTATGTCCCCTAAAATTCATATGTTAAAACCTGGTCTCCAATGTAATGGTATTAGGAGGTAGGGCCCATGGGAGGTGATTAGGTCAGATGGTTGAGGGGAGGGGGTCTCATGAACGGGATTAATGCCCACAGGGAAGAGGCCCCACCTCCTTCCACAATGTGAGGACACAGCAAAAAGACAGCCATCTGGGAACCAGAAAGTGAGCCCTCACCAGACACTAAATCTGCCAGTTCAGATCTTGGACTTCCCAGCTTCCAACTGGAGAAATAAGCTGCTATTTATAAGCCATCCAGTCTACGGTCCTCTTTTTTATAAGGGCCCAAAATTCTCAGACAAACATATAATGAATTCTTCTTGTATGCAAGATACTTGCTGAGTGTTCTTTCTCATTTTTCATTCACAATAGCACTAAAATATGCATTGTAGTGCTTACCTGTTCGATTTTATCACCCTTCTTTTATTTTTTAATTTAACTTTTTATGCTTTTTTTGGACTACACTGTGCAGCATGTGGTATCTCAGTTTCCTGACCAGGAATTGAATCCATGGCCCCTGAGGTAGAAACACAGACTCCCAACCACCGGATGGCCAGGGAAGGCCCTTTCACCCTTATTTTAAGTATAAGGAAAATTAACAAATTGATTTGCTTTGTGCTGTCCAATATGGTAGCCCCCATATGTGGCTCTTAGGCACTAAAACTTTGGCTAGTCCAAACTGAGATGTGCTATAAGTATAAAATTCACATCGAATTTTGAAATTTAGTAAAAAAATTTAAAAAGGATGTAAACAATCTCTATTCATTTTTGATTGAGAACATGTTGAAATGATATTTTTAGATAGATTAAATAAAATATAATATTAAAAATAATTTCACTTTTTTTTTTACTTTTTAAATGGAGTTACTAGAAAATTAAATATTATATACCTGACTTGCATTTGTGAGTCACATTGTATTTCTTTTGGATAGCACTGTTTTAGCCTGTTGGCTTATGAGACAAAGAAATAATGATGCATGAAGAGGAGAAAAGTGTAATGGGGTCACACTCCCCAGTCCTCGCATTGGAAAGTAAATTCAACAAAACTGACCAAGTGCCTTGTAGGAATTTCCAGGTAGCCACCACAGTTCTGCCTCTCCCTAAATAAGCGTGCCTTCCCACATCAAGAAGCAGAGTCTGACTCTCCTCCCTTGAACCTGGGCTGGCCTTACAACCTTCTTTGACCAACAGAACATGGTGTCAGTTTTGAGAGTAGCTGTTAAGAGGCCTGGCAGCTTCCACTTCCACTTTTATTCTTGGAAGCCACCATCATGCTATGCTGCTGCTGCTGCTAAGTCGCTTCAGTCATGCTATAAAGAATTGTAATTACTGAATGGATGGATAGAGGCCAGGAGGAGGAGCACGTAAGAGCAAGACAGGTGAGCAAGGCTTTCTAGGATCTTCCAGCACAGCCAAAGTGACCGGCAGAATACAGCCTAACTAGTGTCCCAGCTAATGCCATGTAGCGCAAACTACCCCGTCAAACACAGACCAGAGGATCAACCATGAGAAATAGTAAGTTACTGTCGTTCCAAGCTGCTAAGTTTTCGGGTGGTTTGTTACATAGCGATAGATAAAGTGTAGCTTCTGCTGGCAACACCCTGAGATAGACAGACCCTGGTAGTGACAACATGACTAAGGATGTCTCCCACCTTCAATGAGCGTATGGTCTAAGAGAGAAATCATATACATGTATACAAAAATAAGTTTAGTATGGGATACAGAAACCAAAGTGAAAGTCGTTCAGTTGTGTCCAACTCTTTGCGACCCCATGGATGGTAGCCCACCAGACTCCTCTGTCCATGAGGATTCCCCAGGCCAGAATACTGGAGTGGGTAGCTGTTGCCTTCTCCAAAGCATCTTCCCAACCCAGGGCTCGAACCCAGGTCTCCCGAATTGCAGGCGGATTCTTTACAATCTGAACTACCAGGGAAGCCTGTAGGAACCAAGGGGATTGGCATTTTAAGTTGAATATGGTTGTTGAAGCACCTCACACAGAGCATCACACTGCTTGGAACTAGGGCCTTCTCAGCCCATGCCTGCTAGTTAATCTCTCTCTGCTGGTTTACAGCAGGTCCCAGGGCTTCAGGCTTGGTCTTCCAGCAACTGCCTCCATGTATTAAATCTCTTACAGCCCTTTTCATCCCCACTCAAGCGCGATGAGGAGGGAGGTGCCACTCCAGTTAGTTTTCCTGGCTCACCTTAAAAAGAAGTTCGCACATCGCGCCTCTGCTGTTCCTAACAGCGCAGCCAGAGTGAAAATAAGCTGCAAATAACACAGGGAAACCACACAGATAGTGGACTCTTTGTTTGTTTCTTCAGTTGCCAAGTCATGTCTGACCCTTTGCGACCCCGTGGACTGCAGCACACCAGGCCTCCCTGTCTGTCACCATCTCCCAGAGTTTGCCCAAGTTCATGTCCATTGAATCGGTGATGCCATCCAACCATCTCATCCTTTGTCGCCCTCTTCTCCTTCTGCCTTCAATCTTTCCCACCATCAGCATCTTTTCCAATGAGTTGGCTGTTCACATCAGGTGGCCAAAGTATTGGAGCTTCAGCTTTGTAAGTGAACTCTTACAAAGTTTTCATTCTTCACTGGGCTAGGTTTCTGACAGCTCCTGAAATGCAGTCAACAAGATCACATAGGGGGCTTACAATCTCCACTTTCATTTCCAACAGTGGTGCTCACCTCTCCTCTGCTTCTGCTCACTTCTCTTCTGCTTCACCTCTCTTCAGCTATCAAGGGTCCTCTGGGCCATTTTCCCCATTGAAGTCTGAAGGTGACATCCAGGCACAAATAGGTGTTGTCTCAAGTTGGCCATTTGCATCTCTGTAGCCTTCATGCCTGGGTGACACCCACTTGATTAAACATTTGCCCCTTGTGGGCTCAGAGTCCCTCATTTACATTTCCCCACAATAGTGAATGGCTTATAAGCTATTGAAATACAGTTGCTAAACTGCTAGTAATTCAGCCAGAAAACAACCCTTTAAGGTTTGGAACTGGAGCGTTTCTGAGAGCTCTACACTCCTAGACGTCCATGCTGTGGACCACCAGCGAGGAGTGAAAAAACCAAGAACATCTCCCCCTCGCCCAGGACAGACAATTTGCTGGCCCCTCCCCACCCAGCCCCAGGGCTTCCTCAATAAACCCCTGGAGAAAGGATTTAGTAGTTAAAATCAAACTGACAAAGCAGAGTCACTGTTTAAATTCTATGTTGAGTCAGTGCATAAGACAAAAATCACATATGATCATAATTATCCTTCAGCATCCTTGAATGCTTGTGAATAGAGCAGACATTGTTTTGTGTTTGCAACCCTTGACAGTAAATCTTATAACCGCTGGATGTTCAAGACCTTTGAGATACAAATGAAAGGTGAGAACAAAAGTAAAGTTTGCACGTAGATGTCTATTTTCAAAGCACTTTACCTAGAAGACAACTACTCAATTTTCACTCGCCATTAGTCTTCTTCACACATTTCTAGTAGGGAATGGGGGATTGGGTAGAGAATAATAATAAAAAAAAATCAATGCGTGTGACTGTCAGATACTGTTCTGTCTTATATGGATTGGTTCATGCAGTTTTTACTATATGAGGAAGCACTATCCCGATTTTACAGAAGAAGAAATTGAGGCATACAGAGGTTGTAGAAATTATCTGAGATTTCTTACTAGAACATGACACCTTTCTCAGGAGTAGGTGGTATAAGGAAGGAAAAGTAGGATTTCAATAAACGGAACTGAGGAATAGACCATAAGGGTATTTGGAGTGGAAGGCACTGCATGAGCAAAGGAACAGAGGTTCAGAAATACAGGGCAGGTACAGGGAATGTTCTTTTGTGTCTGGAGCAAAAGATGAGTGAGATCCGGAATGGGAATCTAAAGCTGGATAACCAGGTGTAATGGCTTATTTTATGTGTCAGCTTGGTAGGGACATGGGTGCCTAGATATTTGGTCCACTATTATTCTGGGTCTTGCTGTAAGGGTATTTAGATGAGATTAACATTTCAATCAGTGGACCTTGATAAAAGCAGATTGCCCTCCCTAACATGGGTGAGCCTTATTCAATCAGTTGAAGGCCTGAGTAGACTAAAAGAACTGGCTTCCCCACACTTGCCAGAGAATTCTCCAGCCTTCTGCCTTTGGGCTTCATCTGCAACCTAAGCTCCTCCTTGGTCTACAGCAGACAGCCTTCAAACAAATTGCAGCATCAACTCACCTGGATCTCCTACCTGCCGACCCACCCTGCCCGTATTGGACTAGCCAACCTCCACAAGCGCTGTAACACAGCAGCTTCCGTAGATACACATCCTGTCGGTTCTGTTTCTTAGAAGAAATTGTGGGAGAGTCATAGAACTTGATATCTGGAAGGAACCCTTAACCCCTCTCTCATTAGAACAACAGAAGAGAAAGAACACCACATCTTAGGGGTTTCAATGGCCAGTGCACCCCACGCAGCAGAGATGTGCAGCAGGAAGCTCTTGGCTCAGAGCTCCTTGCCCATCCCTCTTTCACTGCAGTGTGCCATCTCCTTTGAGTCACACACAGGATGCAGGTGGGGTTCGTGAGGGTTCAGAGCTCTCCTGTGAGCCCCCTGCTACATCCCCTGCTTTCTTTCTCCAAACACGATGTAACATTGGTGTTGGCTCTGAACATGCCATGCCAGGCCCATCTGTCGCCATCCTGCTGTCCAGCACCTTACAGATGGGCTGTTCCCAAGAGCGGACCAGGAGCCAAATGGGACAAGCAGGCCCCTCTTCCCAGCCTGAGCAGCACTGACTGCTTCCTCTCTTGGCACTACTTTGGGATTTCCCATTCCCCTCCCTACTGCATTTCCTGCTTAGAGTAACTTTTTCCCTAGGTCAACTCAGCTGTTCTCTGATTCAGGCAAAACTAGAAAGGCAGGGAAAAATGAAAACTGATCAGAACTATTTTGCTCTATTGTTCACACTACAGAAGCACTAAATGATGACCTAATTCTGTACCTTACCCACTCTGTCCCTATCTCGCAGTCCTGAGTATTGAGTGTTTCATTGCATTGTTCAAAGATTCCCTTAATCAAGTTCAAATTGACACCTCCCTGATGGACTAGACAGGTGCAGGCAGCATTGTGGCCCTTGTACATTGGCCACTCTGGACACCGAGTATGAATATTTTGAGTATGAGACATCTCGGCATTGTCCACAGCTTGTCTTGCCCACACTTTCAATCTACTTGTCCACCCCACTGAAAATCCTTTCCTCCAGCCAAACTGGTCTTTTGCTTGTTCCCTGAACTTGCCTTCTGTTTTTCCACCTTGAAACCTTTGCCCCCACCACCTGCCCCCATGGAATGTCCTCCCCACTTCTCTCCACCTAGCCAAATCAGATTCATTTCACTCTTATTCAACACCAAAGGCAGGTGGGCATTGGGCCAACACTTTCCCATGTGTTATCTCATCCTGCAAGGCCCAGCATAAAATTCTTCTTATCTGTGAAGCTCTTTGGGGCTCTCCCAACTGGAAGTGACCACTTCCTCCTTTCTCTTACACTCATTGTCTGTACTACTCATTTGGCACTTAATACATCCTAGTACTTTATAATTAATCATTCACTCACTCATTCATTTATTTAAACAACTATTTCTGAGTAACTCTTATTTTCTGGGTCCTGTGCCCCTCCTAGCTAAGCTCAGCTGGAGAGGACATCTTGGTTGTCCCCATGAAATTCAGGTGTAGCAATGAAAACCAAAACATAAGGAGAGGATTGTCATACGAGTTCAGGTTCAGACTGCCTGTGTGAGCTCTACCCAGGTTGAGCCTTGATGAATCAGTAGAAGTCATCCCAGTGAAGATGGGGAGACAGCATATTTTCAAAAAAGACAAAAGAACAGGGGCCCAGAGCCGAGGAGTGGACACGTGTGTAGGAATCTGCAAGCAGCCACTTGTTGCTGGAACAGAGAACGTTGCTAAAGTATAGAATGATAGAATGTGCAGGATATATTGGGAGGGCCTGGAATACCAGGCTTAGATGTTCTGATTCATCCGGAAGGTCATGGTGTGCCACTGAGGATCTTAGGTAAGGGATAGACTCAAGATTTGTGGCCCAAGATCACTGTGACTACAGTGTGAAGAATGGATCAAACCAGGGAGAGCTCTGAAGCCAAGAGCTGTGAGGAAGCTGTGGTAAGAACCCTAGTCAAGAGATAGGAAGACAGTGACACCTGCACCAGGAATGAGATTAAACTGGAGAAACACACAAAATGTAAAATCATGCTACACAACCCTAGAAGGCCTCACAGATAATGTAGAAAATAAGTACGATGCAACGTAGGGAAACTACCGTTGAGATTGCAAAAGGGCTATCAGGGGAGATAAAGGCTGACACAGTCTAAAAAGTAGGGGACAGGCCATCAATTTGTCAGTCATATAACCTGAATATGTATGTGTCATCTCCTCCTAGACCGCAGGTTCACCAACGGAAGGGGCTGTGAAGATACTAAAGCACATCAGCTCTTATGACAAACCAAGGTCTGTGCTCTCCTGTTAAAAGGTAGATTATGTCCTGAGAACTCTGTCCTGCAGCAGGCAAGCCAAGAGTTTCTGTAGCAGGAGCAGGACAGAGAAGAAGCATCAAGGCATGTTCCCCACAGGCCATGAGGGTAATGCCCAGAGCATGGAGGTGGAGCCAGGCAAACCAGAACCTAGGAGAATTGGGAGGAGAGAGGACCTGTGAGTGGCAATGATAACACATTTGATGGAAGCTTTGAAAAATGGGTGGAATGGAACCAGCTGAGGTGCGTGACACTGAAGGAGTGGGTGGAAGGCAGGGCTCTCTAGGTGGATGCACAGCCTGGTTGGAGAAACCAGGTGATATCTGAGACCTGATGAGTAACCAGGATGTCTGGAATAAAGGGCTTTGGAAGGGGAAGAGGACCGGAAAGCATATGGCAAGAGCGGCTTTGGGACCTATCCTTCAGTCTCCAGGAGGTGCTTGTGGGTGTCTATGATGCATCCTCTGCACAAGGGGGGCTCCCTCTCTTTCTGGAATGTAGGTGCCTGGGATATTTCACAAAAATGTGTCAACACTGAATGAGCTCTCACTCAGGAATTGGGGGCCAGAGGGCCTACCTAACACCTTTCAGCCCCCAAGGCTTCCCACACCACCTCAGCTCCAGCCACCTGGCTGGCTGGTAGGCTTCAGCGAACTGCTGTTGGCAGTGGAAACTGTATATTGCTTATTCTGAGATGCTAACTGTTTAATCGAATTCCACGTTAGGAAACTTGGGACTTTGGACAATTTATAGGGAAAAAAAATTGGGGCCAAATTCAAGCAATTCTTCCATAGGCGTTTGACTCATATTTGAGTCACATCCGCACGTAGATCCTCCCCACACACCATAAAAAAATTCAGCTACACAGGACTTTCTGAGCTTGTGACCCACCATTGAAAACACATGCACAGCTCCTCTATTCCACAGACGATCATTTTCAAGGGACATTCAGTGCTTTACCATCTACCTTGTTAGGTGCTTTCCTTGAGTTACTTCATTTATCCTCACACTCAACCCATCAGGGAAGCACTAAGATTTCTCTTGTAGATAAGGAAACCAAGCTCAGAAGGATGAAGTAACATGCCCAAGGTCGCACAGCTGGTGGGCGGAAAGTCTGCACAGGCCTTGAGACCTGTCTGGCCTAAATCCTGTGCTTTCAACTATTAGGCTCTATACCTTTTTCAAAGACTAGGTGTATTGACTAGACTTTGGGGAGCCATCACGAGTACTTTGGGGGGAAAAAAAAAACTTGTTTACTTTAAAATAATTACAGGTTCACAGAAAGCTGCAAAAAGAAAAAAAAAAAAAAGTAGCCTTGCCTAAGTAGTATCATATCAAACCCAGGGAATTAACATTAGTATAGTCCAGACGCTCAGTTGTGTCTGACTCTCTGCAACCCCACGGACTGTAGCCTGCCAGGCTTCTCTGTCCATGGAATTCTCCAGGCAAGAATACTGAAGCAGGTTGCCATTTTCTTCTCCAGGGGATCTTCTCGACCCAGAGATCGAACCTACGTCTCCTGAGTCTCCTGCATCGCAGGCAAATTCTTTACGCTTAGTCACCGGGGAAACCCAGAGTTTATTCAGATTTCACTAATTTCACCATTCGGGTTACTTCTAAATTAAACCAAAATTTCCAGGGAAAACAAACAAGCAAAACCAAAACCAATAACTTTCTAAAAGGCCCTTCAGATCCCCTTCTTCCCTGGACACTTGACTGCTCAGTCACGTCAGGGGCTTCCTGAGACAGCAGATCAGAGAGGGGACAAATCAACATATACAGAGAGGTCTGTTTCTGCCATCAAGAGCCCGAGGGAGATGCTACGTTGCCAAGGGAACTCACTGAATCCCCACTGCTTTAATGAGAAAGGACCTCTGGCCTGGGACCTAGACTAACCTGGTGAGACTGCCGAGTCTGGTTGTCTGAAGACCTCTAAAACCCCTGGGGTTACCTAAGACCCGGCCCAGCCAACGTGCCTCTTTGCCCCTATTGTCTGTCTCCTGGCAGCTGATGATAAGTGATAAGCATGAAAGATAAAACAGGTTTGGGGCTGTGAACCTGCCTGAATCACTGGCAGACAACCAGGCCATTTTTTATCTGGAAAAACTCCCCCCAGGACAGCCCAAACGAGTGTTTGGAAACCCGACTGAGGGAACAATGGCGGGAAATGGAGGCCCAGCTTGGGCGTTAGGGCCCTACCACCCACACTCCCTTGCACTGTTATTCCTGGCGAAGGCCGACATTTGCTTTCGTTCATAGACTGTGGGAAGAGGTGCAAATGGGGCTTGGAAATTAAAAGGAAGTAGTATGATGACAAAGGAAGTGATAGGAGATTGTTTTCCAGGCTTTAGAGATTTCGTTATAAATGATTCTGAGAACTGCCTCCCTGGATATATATGACTGCCATGCTGTGTGTGTGTGTGTGCTAAGTTACTTCAGTCATGTCTGACTCTTTCCAACCCTATGGACTGCAGCCCGCTAGGCTCCTCTGTCCATGGGATTCTCCAGACACAGATACTGGAGTAGGTTGCCATGCCCTCCTTCAGCAGATCTTCCCAACTGAAGGATCGAACCCACCTCTCTTACCTCTCCTGCATTAGCAGGGGGCTTCTTTACCACTAGCGCCCTCTGGGAAGCTCCCTGATTGCCATACTAGTAACTATGATAGCTTCTTGCTCACCAGGCCAAATGTTAAAGCCAGTTGGGGGTTCATTTTCTCACCAAACTGTTTCACTTCTGAGTTGTAGAGACCCTGGAACAAATGAGATGTCACTTATTTTATGCAGGCAAACATCCATCCTCCTTTGGTGTGGCCTAAGGGGTTTTTCGGAGAAGGCAACGGCACCCCACTCCAATACTCTTGCCTGGAAAATCCCATGGATGGAGGAGCCTGGTAGGCTGCAGTCCGTGGGGTCGCTAAGAGTCGGACACGACTGAGCGATTTCATTTTCACTTTTCACTTTCATGCACTGGAGAAGGAAATGGCAACCCACTCCAGTGTTCTTGCCTGGAGAATCCCAGGGACGGGGGAGCCTGGTGGGCTGCCGTCTATGGGGTCACACAGAGTCAGACACGACTGAAGCGACTTAGCAGCAGCAGCAGCAAGGGGTTTTTGGGCTCTGGTCCCTGCCCATCCCTGAAGGTAACCCATGATTAGCCCTATGACAGTTGTCGCTGTTGTTTAGTTGCTAAGTCATATCCAACTCTTTGCAATCCCATAGACTGTAGCCCACTGTCCATAGGACACTGTCCATAGGCCCCTCTGTCCATGGGATTTCTCTGGGAAGAATACTGTAGTGGGTTGTCATTTCCTTCTCCAGGGGATCTTCCCGACCCAGGGATTGAACCCTTGTCTCCTGCATTGCAGGTGGATTCTTTACCAGTGGAAAAGTCTATGCCCTATGACATCAGGAAATGGTTGGACTGACATGGCTTGTTCTTAGTGGACTTACTTTAGTTTCTGGAGTTGACTGATTATTTTACAAAATGCTCAAAAGCTTGAGCATGGTTGTGCTTCCCCAAAATTCATGTGTTTAAGTCCTAATCCACAGTGTCTTAGAATGTGACCTTATTTGGAAATAGGATCATTGCAGAAGTAATTACTTAAGATGAGGTTATACTAAGTAGACTTCTAATCCAATGACTGGGGTCCCTATAAAGAGGAGAAATCTGGATACAGGAGAACATCATGTGATGATCCAGGCAGAGCTAGGAGTGATACTTCTCAAGGAACACTGCAGATTGCTAGCAAACTACCAGCAGCCAGGAGAAAAGCATGGAGCACATTCTCCCTGAGAAAGACCACCCCGGCCCACACCTTGGCCTCAGACTTCTAGCCCCCAGATCTGGGAGACAACACACTTCTGTTGTGGTACTCTCTGTCCATCGTTCTTCGTTATAGCAAGAATTTTATTTCAGAATATTTCTCAGAATTGATTTCAAGGTCACTAGGCCATGCTGTTTGAAGTCCACCTTCCTTCCTTTTTTAGTATTGGAATGGATCTTACCACATTCCAACACTTCCTCCATTCTCAATAATGCCAAAAACAAAAACAAATAAAATGTTTGAAAGTGATTGTGCTTAAATTAGGGTCGATCTCCTCTTTCTGATTAAAATCCCTCTGTGCCCATTTCAGGGGCTATATCGTACTGGTTCTTAGTCCAAATGACTGGAAATTTGTGGTGGTAAAGGGACTACTGCGTTCTTGGCTGGCACATTACACTTGCATTGGGCATAAAGGGCTCCTTTTCCTTGGGTCTCAGATGCACAGAAAAGGGAGAGTCATACTACACACCCCAAGGAGCAACTGTTGCTGGCAGAAAGATGATCTAGGAAAACAAAAGAAGCTGCATAATATGATCCCCAGCCCTGTTGAACCAAGGTAGGGAGTGAGGGGTCCTTTTACTGCATCCAAACCAGTGGTGCCCTTCAGACAGAGACAAGCAGACATCTGGGCTCCAGAAGGCCCAACAGAAATCCCTGTGACCCGCAGATCACAAGTCCACAGTGCGCGTGTCTTCCTGGCCGTGGCATCATGGCACTTTGGCCCCAGTTCCAAACCCTACTTGCTCCAGAGTGCTGGCTACTGTAGATGTAGGACAGTTAATCTTGAAGACACAGCTTGGAACCCTTAGTACTTCCTTTCCTTCTTGAGATGTTCTTACGGCCTCCTCTTAAACTGTAGGTCAGACATGGGCAGTTGGCTGCAAGTGTCAGCTGAAGGGATGGAAGACCATTCCCTTCCTCCCATTTCCCAGGGTTTCCTCAAGCCTGACATACAGCCTTGCTTGGTCTTTGCAAGATCTTCTGCTTTTCCTGCCTAAAGGCAAGTGGTTTTGTTATGGGTGGAAGGAGAGAGAGGCACCAGGGTATGGGGAATGGGGGTAGGAGCTTTACCAGGAGGCTGGGCTTGAACATGCCTCCAGGTGGTGCTGGGTTTGGAAGATCAGGACGGGGCCCTTTGAGGAACCAGCCAGAACTCTCTTTCTCTTAACTAGACAAACTGTAGTCTCACTGCAGCTGCCCTCATTCAGCTTGTCCCCAGCCCGACCCTCAGCTGACCCATTCTCTAGAGTTCCCGAGGTAGAGAAGGAAGGAGTTGGGGAGGGCCTGGGGAGCTGCCTGAGAAGCCTGGAAGCCAGGCACTCAACCAAGTGGAGAACTGACCTCCGCAAATGGGATCCATCCCTTTGGTCCATGGATTCACTCACTGATCCAATAGGTTCCACCTTGGAGGCATCCAGAGTCCTTTCTCTGACTAGTTGCCTGCCTGTTTTGCCTCCCCCATAGTAACCTCAGTCTCTTTCTAATCTCTCTTCTTCTGCCTGGCCCCAGCTCCATCCCAGGAAGATGGAGGTCTCATCCACAGATTCCTGAGCATTGCAAGAAGAGGTTCAGATCTTTTCAGATTCTTCAGAAAAGCTCACTGACACAACAAGCCTTTCTGCTAACATCGACTGCCCCTCCTAGCTAAGCTCAGATGACTTGTTAAGCCAACAAAGTCTGTTTGTTTAAACTATCTTACAGGATAACCCAGAAAGAGGTGAGAAGGGAAGAAAATTCTGTCCTTCCACAGAAGCAGAGTAGAAAAGAAAGCCCCCCAGCCCAGCTGCACACTCTGAGGCAGAGAGCAGAGTGTAGAGCTGGGCTGAGCACGCGGTGCCCTAATGGCGAAAGCTGGGCCTTCCAGCCAGGGACATAAAGAGTTAAGGAACTGCATTTGGACAAGCAGGGTAGCCTGAAACTCAAGCTCCCAAGGTCTCTTTCAGAGTCCAGGGCCAGGGAAGTGTCTATTGTCAACAAATGCCAGCACTGAACCAATAGCAAGCCCGAGTGTGGTTCTGAGATAGGGGCCTCTGCATGTCACCAGGCAACAGGCACAAAGAAGGCTGGATCAACCACCCAGCGGGCCATTACACCACCCACGCCCCGCCCCCTGCAGCTCCCACTCCAGCACAGCCAGGCCTGAGAGTCCCTCTGCCCCAGATTCCCCCAAGATCACATTACCATCAGTCTTGGGATTTGGAGGGAAAGGAGGTGGTGTTGGAAAGTATTTGGAAACTTCAGTGCAATTTAGCTTATTGGAAACCTGGGCTGATGGCAAAGGCAACGATTTTCAAGGAAAAAGATGTTGCTGCTAACTACAGCAAGACTTGTGTACCTTTCCTGTCTCATGTTGCTACAAGTTAAGAGATGGGCACATCAGTTATACCTCTGATATAACTGATGTCCTTATAAAAAAGGGAACTTTGGACAAAGACATGAGCACTGTAAGAATACCATGTGAAAAGACACAGGGAGTAGATGGCCATCCACAAGCCAGGGAACACCTGAGCCTACCAGAAGCTATGAGAGAAGCCTGGAACAGGTTCATCCCTATAGCCTTCAGAAGGTGCACAGCACTGCCAATATTTGATTGGAGACTTCTGGCCTCCAGAAATCTGAAAGGATGAATGTCCACTGTTGTAAGCCACACAGTTTGTAGTGCTTTGTAAAGGCTATCCTAGGAAGCTAGCACACCCCCATTAAACATTGTCGAAGAAAAAAGGATAGAAGCCTCCACTGAGTCTTCCCCTCCATCACCATCTCTATCCCTCATCTGGAGCTTTATACTGTAAGTCACAAACTCTGTTCATTCCACCTGCAAGACACCTCTGCCAACCACCCCTTATATCTTTATTTCTCCTGCTACCATCTTGGGTCAGGTCACCATGATGTCACCAGAATCATTCCTAACTAGCCTTCCTGACTTCATAACAAGTCCTGCCAATCTATTCCTCAAATTTCAGCCAGAATCATCTTTCAAAGGGCAAATCTGAGATGTTGTTTTCTTGCTTAAAACCCTTCAAATTTTTTTTTTTTTTTGTCTGTGCCTTGTGGCCTGCAAGATCTTAGTTCCCCAACCAGCGATCGAACCGTGTCCCCTGCATTGGGAGCACAGTCTTAACCACTGGGCCACCAGGGAAGTCGCCAGATGTTCTTCCTTACTCTGAGAATAAAGTTGAATCTTCCTAAAGGGCTCAGAAGTCACATGGTAACATGGCCCCAGCTCTCCTCTCTGTCCCATCTCTTGCCAGTATTATTCTCCGGCTGTACCAAGCTTCTTTCTCTTTCTTAAATGTGCCAGGTTCTATCTGGCCACCAGCACGTACACATTATCTCTTCACAACAGCAGCTAAACTCTTTACACAAGAGCTGAGGCTGAACACCTGGATAAAGAACAACTGGGGTCAAACCCGCACTGTCTCCCCATCCTCCAACTTCCCCCTCAACACCCCCGACAAAAAAGCCCTGAAAATTCTCAGGAGGTCATAAGTTGAGTGAATGGTTGTCTGATTTCCTCCAAATGTCCCCTGGGGTGGGGAGAATTTTTCTGATTACCCTTTGTCATTCTGAAATCTCTCCTGCTCTAATTTAATTTCATCCCCTCTTGTTAGTCTTTTCAGACATAAAGAATAATTTGTCTTTATTCTTTGCATTAAATCACTGCTCATACTTGAAGTCAACAATTAAACCACCCATTTACTGTCTCTTCTCCAAAGAGAACAAATTTGATTCCTTAACTGTTTTCTTACTGAATCCATTCACTCTCCCCCAACCTTAATTCCTTCAGGTCATTTTAATCTCTTTCTCTCTCTTTCCCTGAACCCTCTAGTTCAAATAGATGGATTAGAACTGAAAGTGAATCATAAAACCAAGAAAGTCTTTCGTAAGATAGATGAAGTGTCCTTGGCAGAGCAAGAAAAACCGTCCCTTCTGCATAGGAATGTCCGCATGGTCCAATACAGTTCATGACCAACCCAGGGGTGCATATGTCATCATGTTGACTAGAGAGGACATAATTGATCAGAAGGTCCATTGACCTTGCAGAGTTGCCAGCTGGTCTCAAAAGCCCCAGAGGAGATAAGCATGACCATCTGTTGATTCAACTGGTGTGAAGTTCGAGGGGAGTGTGCAGGGTGGGTCATCATCCCACTATCTTTGAGTTGGTAGCCTAAAGCCAGTATCATGCTCAGAACATGGATGAGTGACCCTAAGTGCACGCAAGCACACACACACACACACACACACCAACCCTGAGGCCCAACAGTGGACGTTAGTAGCCCAGGGCCAGGAACTCATTCTTAGTGGTACATTTGTGGGAGTATCACACTCAGCATGTCAGTACTGTTTGGGCAGCTACATCTCATGCAAAAGAAATGCCATGCCAGCCCAGCAGAAGTAATTGGACTGCCAGGCTGCTCTCCTGGAAAGGAAAAAGGGGACATCTGGTCAACTCCAGGCATGGGTGGAAGGTCAGAGAGAGCTTCCAAGGGGAGAAACAAGGCCAGGGTCTATGGAAGTCCCATCTGAGGTCAAGGCATCCACCAGGACAGCTCTGCCTGGTCCTAAGCACCAGAGAAGCACTTAGAAAGTTTTAACAAAGTCACTGTAAAGTGTTCGTGTATATGTGTGTGAGGGAAGGATAGGTTCTTCTGCAGGTGGGGGTCCTGACAGGGGTCCCTTTTACCTGGGTTAGGGTCAGGGTTGACATCACATCCCCAGTCCTCGCCTATATACAATGTTGGGAATCACACAAAACTCCTTATTTATCTTTTTTTTTTTTGAACTAGGCCTTCATTGCTGCGCGTGGGCTTCCTCTAGCTGCGACACACAGTGGTCTCACTGTGGTCCTTCTCGTGTTGAGGAGCAGGGGCCCTAGGGTGCACGGTCTTCAGGAGTTGTGGCACGCAGCCTCGACAGTGCAGCTTCGGTAGTTGGGGCGCACAGGCTTAGTTGCCTCACATGTGGGATCTTCTTGGACTAAGGATTGAACCAATATCCGCTGCATTGGCAGGTGGATTATTAATCACTGGACCACCAGGGAAGTCCCCAAACTGCATTTTTATTGACAAAGGTAAAATTTAAAGTTTAGATAATGAAGATACAAGTGTGAACAGACCTCCTGCTTTGCCCCCTTTCTCCTTTGTCCTACCAAACGTTATTTCTGTCCTGCAACTGTGACTGGTCTTGACAACCTTGCCTTCTCCCTAGGTCCTGCCTCCTTTTCCTCCAATACTCCTCTTTATTCACCCTGCTGTTGGTGAGACCATCTCATAACTTGGGAGCTGGGCACAAGGCACTAACGCTTCCAGGCAGTGTGGGGCTAGAATGGGGAGCTTGTAGGGCTGGATTTGTTGAGCTAAGGCAGAGTCAGGCAGAGACTAATTGGGGCAGGGCAGGGCCTGGAAGAACAAATTGAAGATTAGGGTTATTTATGCGTCCATTTCCAAGCAGTGAATTAACTCTGAGGGAGGGACCATGCCTTTTATATTCTCTTATCCCTTCATTCCTTGAACAATACCTATCACCATTCATGTGCTAATAGATGAAAGGACAAAAAGATGAATGCTTGAAAAGCCCTGCCTTTGCCGGTTGAGATTGGCTCAGAATTTGGGACAGGCTTGACCTTGAGTTAAAAGCACCTGCAGATCCACCTGCAAGGAGTAGTGAAACCAGTAGAGGAAGCGGATCTGAGATTCGCTGATGAGCTGAGATTCTGAGATGTCCCTTTCTCCCATACCTCAGAAGAATTTCCTTAATTCAATATTTTAAGAGTTCAACTTGTGACTCAGTGTTGCCCTCATGACACCACCCTTACTCCTCAATAACAACAGTGTTGCCCAGGGAGAACTCTGGCCCTATCAGGGACCCAAAAATCCCTAATGTTCCCTTTGAACCTCATCGCTGTCCCTGTGAGCACTTTTGAATTGTGAAACAATTAAGTGGGTCACTCTTACTTTTTAAATTCTTCCCAAGTGAGTTCCTCCCCTCTCCAGTAACTATAAAATCATGTCCCATCTGAGCTACTCAGGAGATTTATTCATTGCTGTTTGCAGTCACCCAAGCATCCTTTTTTCAAATAATTAACAGCTCCCTCAGAATGCTTACCTTTGCAAAATACTGCGTGCTCATCTGAGCATAAAGAGGCTCCTGATAGGAATATCAAAATCACCTTTGAATACTGGATAATTTATGGGTATGTTCATACCCTTCACTAAGCTCTAGGTGACAGCTTGGCATGCAATTAGCAAAACAAAACAAAACCTGACCTCCGATGTGTGGAAAAAAGCATATTGAATAGGCCTATCTCACAGATGGTGACGCCTGGTACCTTTAAGCTGAGAGTGGTTATGTGGAAGGGAGTGTCATTAGAGAGGAAGCCCAGGAATTATGAAGGCAACTGCTGCCAGCTGTGTTAGGAAAACAAGATTTAAAACCCAGTGCTGGGTTTGGGCTAGAGGAAGATCAGACACCAGAGCTGGAGCAGAAACCAACCTTGCATTCTTGGGATAATTGTCATGCTATATGGATCTTTGTATGTGCTGCTGGGTTTGGTTTACCATTATTTCATTGACTATTGGTTCTTTTGGTCTTGTTTTTACTTCTTTTGTCTAGCCTGTGTATTCTTGCTTGTATGATGTGTCCTTATCATCAGAATGGTAGGAATCCAAGGACTGAGGTCATAGCTGGATTAAGAAGCCATCTAACTTGGCAGTTGCCTGGAGCACCACCTATAGGAGGAACTGGAGTACAAAATATAATAGCAAGTAACTCACGCTTCTGTAGGCTGCTCCTTCTATCATTTGTTCTCAAATTTCAATATGTGAAAAATCACCTAGAGTGCTTATTAAAACACAGAGTTTTGGGTCCAACTCAGTTTCTGATTTAGTAGGTCTGGGATGAGGCTCAAGATCTGCAGTTCTAACAAACACCCATGTGATGCCGATATTTATGGTTCATGAATCACACTTCTAGCAGAACTCTTTCACGTAACTGGCTAATAGTCAATTTTTCAGTCTCCCTCTGAAATACAAAGAACCTTGCAAGAAAAATTTTAAAAAATACCTCTCATGCCTTAAAACAGTAACACCGTTAACAATGGGACACATTCATTATTCAGATATTTGTTTCTAAATACTGTTCTCCAACTCAGTGAAGCAGGGATCCTTGAAGAAACAGTTAACTCTAGAGCTGGGATAGAGAAACTACAAGATGAGCATGGAGTATTTTGCAGTGCACAGAAAGTAAGGAAGTGCAACAAAAAAGGATGGAAACATATCAAAACTGCATAAATATACATGAGTTTATAATGATATAATTAAGTGAATGAGTAAATAAATAATAGGGATGAGGGATAACTTCCTCACAGAAAAATCTAAATATATGTGGATGTTTGTCCTTCCAGGAGATAGAACTTAATTACCCTCTCTCTCCTTGAGTATGGGATACTTAGGGAGACTTATCGACTCCCAAAGAATATAGAAACCTTGTAGTGGAGAAATCTGGCCAGCACCGCCATAAACAACTGGTCCATATCAACATCACCAGCAATAAGTTATGCTGCTAGCATGCACCCCAGTATGTGCCATGAGAAGAGCACCTCACTTCTGTGATATTTCTCCCCAAATCCTGTAACCCCAGTTTGATCATAAGAAAAGGTCAGACAGACCCACACTGAAGGCACAGACTGGGAGAAAATACTCACAAATTGTATGATTGCTGAAGAAAATTTTCCCCCAGAAAATGTAAAACTCTCAAAACTCAGTAAGAAGACAACCTGGATCCTTATAGAAAGCATATTAGTGGCTTCCTGGGAGCAGGAGGATGAAGATAGCGGAGAGGGGCAGGAAGGAGCAGTTACCAAGAGGGACGGGAAAACTTCAGGATGACAGATATTTACTATCTTGATTGTAGTGAGAACTTAACAGGAGTATATGGTACACTTTCAGTATGTACAGCTGAAATCATTCCTGATGACCCTTCCCTGCTGCTGCTGCTTCTAAGTCACTTCAGTTGTATCTGACTCTGTGCGACCCCATAGATGTCAGCCCACCAGGCTCCCCCGTCCCTGGGATTCTCCAGGCAAGAAAACTGGAGTGGGTTGCCATTTCCTTCTCCAATGCATGAAAATGAAAAGGGAAAGTGAAGTCGCTCAGTCGTGTCCGACTCCTAGGGACCCCATGGACTGCAGCCCACCAGGCTCCTCCATCCATGGGATTTGCCAGGCAAGAGTACTGGAGGGGGGTGCCATTGCCTTCTCCGTTGTCTCACTGGTGATACCCAAATGCCCATCACACCTCCTCTACATACCACATGACTGGAAAGCAAGGCAACCAGCATTGATTGAGTAGTCATTATGTTCCTGAAACTTCCACACAATAAATTTTACTTATCCTCACAGCAACTCTGAGAAGAAGGTGATAATACTTCTACCTTCCATATCAGAAACACGTTGCTGTATGACTTGCCTTATCTTACAGATAGTCCATAATAAAGAAGGGATTCAAAGCAGTTTAAAACTCACGGGTAGGGACTTCCCTAGTAGTCCAATGGTTAAGAATCTGCCTGTCAATGCAGGGGACATGGATTCTATCCCTGGTCCAGGAAGAGTCCACTTGCCAAGGGGCAACTTAGCCCACACACCACATTTACTGGAGCCTGCGTGCCCTAGAATCTGCATTCCAGCAAGAGAAGTCACCACAGTGAGAAGCCTGTGTACTGCAACTAGAGTAGGCCCCACTCACTGCAGCTAGAGAAAGCTCACGTGCAGCAATGAAGACCCAGTGCAGCCAAAAATAAAATGATCAATCAAAAATTTAAACCCAGGGATAGGTGGTAGATGGGTAAAAACTTGTGTAACTGTGTTTTTGTAAATTTCTTTAATCTCTGGTGAGTAACCTAATGCTATCTAGTTACAAGTGAGAGAAAAATCAATGAAACACAAAAATTAAAATAAAAATTTTAAATAAAAATTAATATATTGTTTACTTAATATATCAATGCTTTGTTTTGAAAATAAAGAAGACCTCTTTTCATAGCATTTGTATTGAAAATTGGTGTTCTCTTTCCACTTCTGTTAGATGAATGTAGAAAAAAAAGCAAATTAGACCTGACTGGGACAGATAAGATGGTTGACTTGAGTTTGAGCAAGCTCTGGGAGTTGGTGGTGGACAGGGAAGCCTTGTGTGCTGCAGTCCATGGGGTCGCAGAGAATTGGACACAACTGAGCAACTGAACTGAACTGGGGCAGCTACATGACTCTGTCTGGCCCCAATTCTGATTTGAGTGTTGGTTTAGAAGAAAAGGGGGAAAGTGAGAGGTTTTTGTTGCATCTGATAGCCCTGATCTTGCTGAGGCCTCCACCTCCCTGGATTTCTGAAGTCTCCTTTTTGGATCCTCCAGTCAGGTGTCCTGTCTGTTGGGATAGTCATACCTCCAGAATCACTGATGCCTACCATTTCCCTAAACCATACCTGGGGATTGCTGCACCCAGAGATACTGTGCTTAACCATTGGGTTGGCTAAATCTCTCTTCTCTATTAACTGGGTCAATTATTAGGCCATCTTCCCTGGATTTCTCTGAGTGACCACGCATGCTGCTGACAAGTACTGAGATTCACAACTCCCACAGTCACAGACTTGTTTCATACTTTCTTTCTATCTTCCCTAGCTTGCTCTCTGTGTGCTGTTCTCGATCGTGTCCAACTCTTTTGTGACCACATGGATTGTAGCCCACCAGGCTTCTCTGTCCATGGGATTTCCCAGGCAGGAATACTGGAGTGGATTGCCATTGCCTCCTCCAAATCTCCCCTAGTTTTCACAATCTTAACTGGCCTCCCAGCCTCCATTCAGAGTGATCTTTCCAAAATGCAAATCCTGTCATGCCCTTTCCCACTCCTAGCCACTTCATTGATGCTTCCTTACCCCAGGCTAGTGCCTAAGCTCCTGGCCACCTACCTCAGACTGTCATCCTATCTTTACTTCCTGTCAGTCTCCGCACCCCAAACAGCCTCTGGTCTAGCCTTAGCAGCCACCCACCATTCTAGGAACAAGCCTCATCCTGTCAGGCCCCTTTCTTCTTCCTCTGTCGAGAAAGCCTTTTTCACTCCCCCTTTCAACTCAGAGGTCATCTTCCCCACAGTGGCCTTCCTGACTCTCCAGGTGTCTTCTGTGTCCACCCACGCATAGCCCAAAGCAAAGCTCTGTTTCTGTATTTACTCCTTCTGTAGACTGCAAAGTCCTCAAGATGGAAACTGTTGGGTCCATCTTTGGGTGACCAGGGCTCTGGCTGTCTCCTTGTCTTACAGTTCTGTGATCCACATGTGTCATCTGTGTTCACGCCAAGCCCACCTGGGTGCCCCCATTCAATAGCTCCCGAGACCTCTGATCCATCCGGGAGCAATGCAGGCTGTGTGGGAGTGGTGCAGGGTGACTCACAGGGCACACCTCACCACAGACAACTGAAAACTGTTCATCAGAAGTCTTACCATGAAATTCCTTCCTTGACCATGCCACAACCAGGGGCTTTTCTCTCTTGATTAGTCATGTCTGACTCTTTGTGACCCCATGCACTGTAGCCCACCAGGCTCCGCTGTCCATGGGATTTCCTGGGTAAGAATACTGGAGTGGGTTGCCATTTCCTTCTCTAGGGGATTTTCCCCCTTCTTCAAAGAGCATCTGTTGTGTTGGCTCTTTTCTCCTCTGTTTTTATGTATGTATATATGAATGCTGCTGTTCATAAGAATTGATTTTAAGAATGTAAGCAGAACATAAGAGTACAAAATTAAAGTACTGTATCTCTTTTACACCTAGAAATGACTGCTTTTAACTGTTTCTATTTTGAGTTTTTCTAGTGCTTAACCACCATGACTTTAACTTCTAATACTTAGATCCTTATTTCATGATTTATCCATCTAAGACAGTGTCTGTTGACTCCTCAACATGAAATATGGTGAAATCAGCACACTTATTCCATATCCCACTTCCTTTTCCCATTCCCTCTCTCTTTTCTTGGTTTTTATGAGTCCTAATTTGAGTTCTTCTGATGATCATCATTAAATAATATATCTAAACCTCTATATCTTGATCCATCAAATTTGTGCATATTAATACACTTGCTTTTTATTAGAAGCACCTACCCTATCATCTACTTCTCCCTTATTATCCACTCTCTTTTAGTCAAGGAAACATATTTTAGACATTCATAACATTTGAATATTATAGTGTAGTTATAAATGAGTTTGCTTGGTCAGTGAGTTGATTTTTCTGTTCCTATTAAAACAGAAAACCAATAAATAGAATTCAAATATTATGGCTATGTAACAATTACTCACTGTGACTGAGTTATAAGAAAGGGAAATGGATTAAACAATGATTTTGTTCCTAACCTGGAAAGCCATCTGGTCCTAGGAACTCTTCTAATTGTACATCTTTAATCACCTTTCAAAATATAATGGCAATTGGTCTGTTCCAGTGTCCCTCGTCCTCTTAGCTCAGTGTTAGTAATAAGTACTGTGCCAGGAAGTCGTGTTTTCTCTCTAAATTCTTAAATCTGTTGCCACAGGGTTGAATCTCTCTTTTTTATTTTCCCTCTCTCTCTCTTTTTTTTTTTTTTAACTTTTTCAAGTTTCTTTCTTTTTTCAATTAATTTTTTTGGAGTGTAGTCGCTTAACAATGTTGTGTTAGTTTCTGCTGTTCAGCAAAGTGAATCTGTTTTTTATATATATATATATATATATATATATATATATATACACATCCCCTCTTTTTTAGATTTCTTCCCATTTAGGTCACCACAGAGCACTGAGTAGAGTTCCCTGTACTATATACAATAGGTTCTCATTAGTTATCTATTTTATATATAGTATAAAACAGACAACTAATGTCAATTCCAATCTCCCAATTCATCTCACCCTCCTTTCCCTCCTTGATTTCCATAAGTTTGTTCTCTATATCTGTATCTCTATTTCTGCTTTGAAAATAAGTTCAACTGTACCATTTTTCTAGATTCCACATATAAGCAGTATTATACAATATTTTTTTTCTTTTTCTGACTTACTTCCCTCTATGTGATAGTCTCTAGGCTGATCCACCTTATTCAGGTTTCTTAAAGGTTTAGCTGTTTTAAAGAACCAGCTTCTAGGTTTATTTAAACTTTTAAATGAATGTCATTAAATTAAATTTTAATAAATCAATAAATTAAAAATTAACTCATATTTAACAAAATTTTACCTTTATTTGTATAAATCTCTTCTTTCTAGTTTCCTCTGGTTTTATTGTTATTTCACTAGTTCTTTAAGAGAAATCCTTTGTTCCCTTATTTTTAGCCTTATTTCTCCAATTACAAGAGAATTGCAATAGGTCATAAACATTTTTCTCAGGACAGCCTTTGCTAGGTCATTGATCTTAGTTTTACATTTCTCCTCTTTATTGCTTTTAAGCAATAAAAATTTCCCTTTTGTTTTGTCTCATTAAGCCAAAGATTTTCTAGGTACATGCTTCTTAATTCTTAGGTAAAATTTTTTCTTCACCTTTTAATAATTTATTTTTAAAGTTATTATATAATAATCAGAAAATCTGCCTGGTTATACGTCAATTGTATCTCAATTTAAAAAACAGAAAAGAAATTTTGACTATAAAATTGCTATTTAAGAAACTCTATTTAGGGATGGAGGCTCAAAAGGGAAGGGATATATACAGAGTTATGACTGATTCATATTGTTTTATAGAAGAAACCAACACAACATTGTAAAGCAATTATCCTCCAATTAAAGAAAAACTTTAAGAAAACTGTTCAACGCCTTTTTTTTTTTTTTTTGCTTACAAGTAACTGTAGTCTGCTAGAAGTAAATATAACCTTCAATGAATATAGTTCAAAGACAGCTTTCATTGTTCCCAGTATAGGGTTTAGTAACTAGAAAGCGATGGGGATTTCCCTGGTGGTCCAGTGGTTAAGACTTTGTGCAGCGTGCGTGGTTTCAATCCCTGGTCAGGGAACTAACATTCCATATGCCACACAGCAAAAAAAAAAACAAACCCTAGCAAGTGACAATTTTAAGGTTCATTTAGGCAAGCAAGGTGGATAGAACCAATTCTCTATTCAGTAAGCCTGATGGTGGCTCCGTCCACATTGGTTCTCAGCCAAGGAATTTTGGCCTTATCCTTGACTCCTCTCTGCTTACATTCCAATTAGGCAATCCTATTAGCTCTGCCTTTAAAATACATCCAGAATCCGACTACCTGCAGTGCCACCACGCTGGTCCAAGCCCCTTCATCTCTCCCCTTTGCATCAGTAGGCTCTCACAGGTGTCCCTTCTGGCAGTCTCCCCCTTCACTGTGTTTCTAGTACAGCAGCATCGTGAACCTGTTAGAGATAAGAAAAGAATGTGCTTCTCTGCTCAGGACCCTCCAGTGGTTTCCTGGCCAGTCCGTGGAGGAGCCTTCATGGTAGATAGGGTCATTGGCATCTACTTGTCAGGCTGGAACACCAGGGAAGCTTCCAGATGAGTGGGCAGCCAACCAGGAGAAGAGAGTGAAGGCCCTACCCTAAGGTGTCTGTGCTAAGAGGCTAGAATGGGAGCTTTCTGAAATACATAACCAAGGGACACTGATGGGAGCTGTTTATTGACAATCCAGTTGCTGAGATTAATGCCATTGTCATTTGGTTACTAAAAGGAAGTATAACTCTCTTGGTTAAAGGATTTTAACTCAGGAATCATTTACGTCACAGTAAGTTTTTCATTTTGCCAGAAGCATCTGTGACTGTGCTTATGATAACACCATCTGATTAATGCAAATGTGTGGGTTTATCTTAGCTGCGCATTCTGTAAGCTAACCAGTGAGGCAGCCTTTGTTCCAGCTGACCACATGAAGTGGCAGAGGCGTTCTCTGTCCCTCTGCTGGGTTGGAGGATGGCCACTCTTTATTGTCCTTGGAAGAGCACGTCACCTGAAACTGCGCACACCGGGATGAACATAAGAGGCCTTTATCTTAGTTACCCGATCACAGTCCAATGCAACTTTCATTACTTGATTGGCTGCAAGAGACAGGAAGGGTTTTCCAAGGAAGCCTCAGATATAACAGCACTCTTGGGAATTCAACAGCCTTTGTAGCTGGGGCACTGGCCCTCCCTATAGAGACAGAGACCAATGTCATTTTTTACCTAAGAAACCTCACCCTGGTGTGTGTGTGAGAGAAAGAGAGAGAGAGAGAGACACTCCTGGGATTTATATAGTTTATCCTCTCTTTTTACACCTTAAAAATATTTTAGAAAGGAACTTCCCCACAATGTGTCTTGGGCTGTTTCCTGTCCCCATTTCCCTGCACAAACACAAGGTTGCTTCTGTGAATAAAACCCAAATTGTCCCAGAAAGCAGAGCCCAGCAAGCCCAGGAACCTTGGCCAACATGTCAGCTGTCTGGTTCACTCAGAAGGGAAGGAAACCACACATCTATTGAGCATTGACTGTGAACTAGACACTTTGCGTATTTACTTACCCAAAGCTTTAAACCTTATTGTCTCTTTCATAGGATGACACATGGAGATTCAGGGGGTTATAGGCAGTCCCATGGCCCCCTCCTTAGTCTGAGCTCGCCCCACACCCATCTCTGGCCTGGATTCTTACAATTGCTTTCTGGCTGATTTCTCCACTTCAAAATCTTATCACCCTGCAGCCAGAATAAAGTTTTCAAAATACATATCTGATTAAGAGACATATATATATACTCTTCACCTCCACTCTCCCTGCTAAAAATCTCCCTTGTCATCTCATGCTCTTGGCAAAAGACCAGGTCCCCTGGGGTATCTGGCACAGCCCTGCACAGACTGTGTCCTCCTCTCTCAGCCTCATCTTCTCCTGCTTTTTCCTTCACCCCCTGGGTCCCAAACCAGCTCTGTAATGTGCCCTGGGGACACAGGGCTGTACAGGGCTCATGCCCTTCCCTCAGTGCAAGGTGGAGACAACACCCAGACAGAGGTGTGGGGCACACTGCGTCAGCTTAAGGGGTGACTGCTCTGTGGACACAGAGTGGGAATTAATGATGCTATCACGTAGAGTGGGGAAGGTGGGGTGTGCATGCGTGCCTGCTCAGTTGTCTCCAACTCTTTGCAACCTCATGGACTGTAGCCCCCCAGGCTCCTCTGTCCATGGGATTCTCCAGGCAAGAATACTGGAGTGGGTTGCCATTTTCTCCTTCAGGGTATCTTGCTGACTCAAGGATCGAACCCACGTCTCTTGTGTCTCCTGCTTTGGCAGGAGGAATCTTCTACCACTGCACCACTTGGGAAGTCAGACACAGAGAGAAGGTGTGGTTTCAGCTAGTTTTTAGGATAAAGAGAATTTCATCAGACAAGGAGGGAGGGGTAACTCAGATGAAGGGAAGAGTATGAACAAGGTGTGTGGAAGCCAGGAATAGCAGGTGTTTTTGAAGAACAGTGGTATTTTGTACAAGCTGAAGCATGGGGTATGTTCCGAGTAGCATGACTGCATCAGTTATGAGGGTCCACTGGCACACTATTAATAATGATGGAGGAGTAACAGGCATAAGCCAGGCGAATTAGACTGTACAGTACCTGGATAAGCAGGAAGGATAGCGGCAGTCGGATCCTAGCCTGGAATGCAGGTGGGACAGGAATGGAAGAGCTTAAACTGCTTGGGAGCTAGAATTTGATCCTCACCAAATTGAGTTGTGAGGAACGCCGAAGGATTTTAAGCAGAGTAGTGATGTGGTGATCCTTGTGTTATAGGAAAATCACCAGGCTAGCCATATGGAGGAGAAATTTCAGGTGTGCAGAAAAAGAGCTAGACAGTCAGCTTTACAAGGGTGTATCCCATCCTTTTATTTGGAATCTGTGCCTGATGGATGCATCGTGGCCAGCACAATGTCCGGCATAGAGAAAGAGCTTAATAAAAATTTTGACTGCAAAGGCCTTCCCTGACCTCTGCTTTAACTTTGCAAACTCTCTCCTCCCATTTTGCTAGTATTCCCTTTCCTGCTTCTCTCCATGGCTTATCCCTCTCTGACTTGCTATATGTGAGTCTGTGACCTTTCTCTAGAATGTAAGTGCCACCACAGCAGAGATTTTGATGTTTTGTTCATCGCTGTTTCTTCAGTGCCAGGTGCATGGAAGACAATATATGTTCATTGAAGGAAGCGGGGGAAGAAGGCCAGGAGACCGGGGGTCTCAGACAACTGTGCAGGTGTGACAGAGGAGGATCTGAAATGGACAGCATGGTGGAGATCAAGGCAGAGGAAACTTGAGACTAGTCTTGTTTGCTCCTCCTGCGATCGTCTTGCATGGAGCCTTTTCATTCCTGCTGTTCTTTCTGTGGCTCTTTGTGCCGTGAGTCTGTGTTGAAGGAGTCTCCAGGCCTCTTGGCTGTAAATCATTAACATCTCCTCCACCCTCTCTTTGACTGCCTGGCCGAGGTCACCATCATTTCCTGCACAGCCTGATTCCCAAGTACTCATAGCTTGCTTGTGAATGTTTGATGGGAGGATGGCATTTGCCACATTAGTGAAAGGAAAGGAACATAACTTCACAAAGTTTATTTTCAAGCACTTTTTTCCCCACATCCATGATTTTTAGGCATCTTTCTCTGCAGCTACCTAGCCCTTTCCAATGGCTCTCTCCCTCTGCACCTGCTTCCAGACTCCTCTCCTGAACTCGTGGGCCACCTCTTCCAGCAGGGGCCTCTTTCTCTCGGGCTCTTTTGTCTCTCTTGCATAACTTATTTTTCCTGTGTCTCACCCTGTCTCCAAATAAATTGGACAAGTGGGCCTATCCTCCCTTAGGATAAATTCAACCCACGACCAACCATGCCCTGGAACCCAAATAATGCAGCACGTAAGAGCCCTCCAATCTGCTGTCTCCACTTGGGCCCAGTGACAGTCTCAAGCCTTCATCGCAGTTTCTTCTGGGAAAGCTATGGGCCGTCCTTCATGTCAACAAAACTCCTGGCGACCTGCCCAGGCCTGCCTGGACGTGCCTGAGATTATGGGGTGGGGATAGAATGGGCTTCTCTGTCACAACCACATTCCACACTGTACTGGCACCAGCTGAGGATGGAGGAGGGGCTGGGGGTGTTGTGATGAGAGTCCAGTGCCCCAGGTCCTGCCCTCTGGAAAGGACAACCGATGGGGACCAGTTGGAGATTGGGGGGCACTAGGGATTAGCAGTGAGCAGATCTGATGCAGCAGATGCAGGACTCAGGGTGGAATTCTGAAGCAGGTCAGCATCCATCAGTGAGTGAAAAGTTAAGAGATGGATGTAGACGCTCTGGTGGACTCCGAGAATCTGGATGCAGAAGTTGCAGAGGAATTAAAAACTAAGAAGACAGATAAAAATACATAGGTCCATTTTTAAGAGTAGGGCCTATTGGAAAATGGGATCAACAGGAAAAGACCAGGAATGATAGGTGAAGACATACAAAAAGAGCATTAGGAACAAGGAGTGATTCTGGTCCTAGGTCCAGTGGGTAGGGTCCCCTAACACTCTCACTCTGTATGGGCTCCCCTCATATCTCAGTCGGTAAAGAATCTGCCTGCAATGCAGGAGACCCAGGTTCAACATCTGGGTTGGGAAGATCCCCTGGAGAAGGAAATGGCAACCCACTCCAGTGTTCTTGCCTGGAGAATCCCATGGACAAAGGAGCCTGGTGGGCTACAGTCCATGGGATTGCAAGAGTCAGACACGACTTATCCACTAAATTTTCAAGAAAGCATACAGTTCAGATATCTTCCCGGGTTCAGCCTTCTCTTGGGATTGATTCTGATAGCTGGAGTTCATGGTTTTTTCATTGACTCACAAGCTCCCATTGAGTCTTTTAGCAGGTCCCAAGTTTGTCTTGAAATACGGCCCTGGACAAAGCACAGTCCTTGCATTCAGAAAGCTCTCAGTCCAGTGGCAGGGCTAGCTAGTGGATAGGGAACGACAGGTCACTGTGATCAGTGATATTATGAGGGCATGTCCATAGAGCTGCAGGAGCACATAGGAGTGCCATCCTAGGCTGGGTTTCCTAGAGGTTGGTGCATCTGATAAATTCCTGACTTTTCAGGCAGTGTTCTCAGGAGAAACCAGTAAGAGAATAGGGAAAGGACAGGGGAAGAGACCCAACAAGGTGAGATTTGAGGTACAAGTCTCACTGCAAGTAGCTTCCACTTGACCCCACAGGGAAACTCTGGAGTACAGTAAGTCCCCTATATACGGATGAGTTCTATTCCGAGAGTACCATCGTAAGTTCAGTTTTTTCATAAGTGCAATAAGTTAGCCTAGGTCTCCAACTAACACAGTTGGCTAAATAGTACTGTACTGCAATAGATTTATAATACTTTTCACATAGCAACCCACTCCAGTATTCTTGCCTGGAAAATCCCACGGATGGAGAAGCCTGGTAGGTTACAGTCCATGGGGTCGCAAAGAGTCGGACACGACTGAGTGACTTCACTTCACTTCACATAAATAATACAAACATAAAAAACAAACACACAAAAGATAAAACATCTATTCTGTAAGTTTAAACTTACTATTTTGTATTGGAGTATAGCCGATTAACAATGTTGTGGTAGTTTCAGGTGAACAGTGAAGGGACTCAGCCATATGTATGAAAGAGAGTGAAAGTGAAAGTCATTCACTCCAGTCTGACTCTTTGAGACCCCACGGACTGTAGCCCGCCAGGCTCCTCTGTCCATGGGATTCTCTAGGCAAGAATACTGGAGTGGGTACCTGTTCCCGTCTCCAGGGGATTTCCCAACCCAGGTATCAAACTGGAGTCTCCTGCATTGCAGGGGGATTCTTTACTAGCTGAGCTACCAGGGAAACCTGTATGTACGCATGTATCCGTACTCCCCAAACCCTCCTCCCATCCTGGCTGGCACATAACATTGAGCAGAGTGCTATACAATAGGTCCTTGTTGGTTATGCATACAGAAATGTGCACCTGACCTTCCCAAAGTCCCTAACTATCCCTTCCCCCCAGCAACCATGAGTACGTAAAGAAAACATTTTGAATCTTACCATATAGTGCCTTGAAAAGCACAGTAGTACAATACAACTGGCACACAGGGGTGTTCACAGCTTTAAGAGTTCCCAACCTGAAGGTTCGTATGTAGGCAACTGGCTGTATAAGCCAGATCTCGGAGTTTGTCCCAACAAGAGAGGATGAGCTTTCAGACTCCCACCCTTCCAGTCATTGGCTAGGGACTGCTGCAAGGGCAGAAACACTCATTCTCCGACTCTCCACACATGCTAGCCCCAGTGGGCCCAGGGCAGTTGTCCTGGCAAGCTGCAGGGAGCAAAACCTTCCAAAGGGGAAAACAGAAGGAAGCCAGGGAGGAGCACAGAGAAATAGGAAAGGGACCTGAGGAGATCTGGATGGAGCATCAACATGTGATATAAGCACTCAACCCAACTTTATGGATCAAGATAGACTTCCTCAGCAGGATACATCACACCCTGGGAGATGGATGGGAGTCACTCAGCCAAGGATATGTGAGAGGCTTGGGAGTTGGCAGAGGCGGTTGAGCAGGCCACGGGGCAAATGCCCTGTGATAATCATGTTCAAGGGGACCCCTCCCCTCCCTTGGGTGGCTGCTTTTCCCAGATACAAGCAATTTGTAGTTACCAAGATAACAGGATCAGAATATCCAACACCTTTTCTTAAAAAACATAAACGCACATTCCTACCCAGTGTCCTTTGCAATTCAATATTGCCTTGTTGAGAACAATGTCTGCTCTGGACCTCAGTGGGGAGCTGTCAGTAACACCAGTTCCTTTATAACCTGTACCTAAAGCCATGCCGGTTGGCTGCTTCTGAGTCCTCACTCAGGAGTGCCTGCTCTCACTGTGTCCTCTGCCAAAGCCAGCTGCCCCAGAGACCCAAGACAGCTTACCCTTTAGAGGAAGATATGGTCTTCTATTTGCTTTTCAAACTAAGTTCTGTTCAGGGTAGATGGGAGAGTCACGTAGCTGGGGAGGAGATGAACCTCCTCAAATTTTCTGTTGGAAATATTCTCAAGTGAAGGCAAATTAGCCTTTTCTCTTGCTTCCTCCAGTTCCCCTTTTAATTTTAAGAGAAATCTGCCCTTTGTATGGCCTTTGATTCCAGAATATCTATACATCAGTGATTGCAGCACAGAATGATTCTACCTCTGGACATAAATATAATATTTCTGTCTCTGCCTCAAACAGGGACATGTCATTTTTTAGCCAGTGGGGTGTCCAAATACATTGGCTGGCAGGTTCTTTACCACCAGCGCCACCTGGGAAGCCCAATATGTTCATTACCAAGGGTAAAATAGATAGCTAGTGGGAAGTTGCAGTATAGCAAAGGGAACTCCAACCACCTAGAGGGTGGGATGGGTGAAGGGAGGTTCAAGAGTGAGGGGATATATGTATACTTATGGCTGATTCATGTGTGGCAGAAATCACCACAACATTATAAAGCAATTATCTTCTTAGTAAAAATAAATTTAAAAAAATCTGTATCCCTGGCAAAAAAATAAATTTCAGTGGATAAGCAAAAGGATATTCCAAGAATGCTTACTTTAAGTAAACAGTTGGGGAGAAACTGAGAGGGGCAGGGAGGAAGGGGGTGGCAGCCGGGGGGCTAATAAACTATCTTTCTCCAAAGGGCAAAGGTATTTCATTGAGAAATAAAAGAAATTACTTTTAAAAAAAGTATTATGATAAAGCAGAAAAGTTATTGAGTCTTAGAGGCAGAGTCTAGAGTTCTGTTCCTAGGATGTCTTGTATGACATGGGCAAGCCTTTTCCCTTCTCTGGACCTTAGTGTCACCACCTGAAAAATGCGAGTGTTGGGCCAGAAGACACCTGAGGAACTGTCCAGCCTGACTCCCAAAGCTCACCTCGGCTGTGTCCCTGATTGCTCCTCTTCCTCAGACAATCTGGATGCCCCCCTTGTTCCGCTGTTCGTTTGTCCTTCTTGTGATGGCAGGTTCCGTAATCTCCATCCCTCCTGAGCCCCGTGGTCTCAAGGCTGACAACTGAAATCTGGAATCGAGAACCAGACGTTTGAGCAGAGGGGATGTGAGTAGCCACATTTTCAGCAGCTCAGAATGGGCCACCATCCTGCCGAAGAGGCAGGGACCGCGGGGGCCAGAGAAATCCATTTGGACTTCTTTGGACTTCTGACCCCAAAACCCATACTTCATTTTTGCCCAGGAAGTGATGGACATCATGTAAAACCCTATTTGATTAGTAACGGGATGAGACCCTTCCAAAGGAGCTGTCGCTGGGAAACTGTGGCCATCTCTTAACAATGTTGCCTAGTACATGTCCCCTAAGTGGAAATATTCTCTTTGCCCCTCTGCCATTCACGAAGTTTCTGCTGAAACATCTTAGGTATGGTTTATGACCAAATGAGGCTTCTAGTTGTTGCGGCAAGCATCTCCTTTGCAGGTGTTTTCTGTGCCCTGTTGGGCCATGTGGTTGGCTTCTCCTCCATCCTGTCCTTACAAATGTGTGCTTGAGGCAGGGTGATCTCTCACTCCTGAGTGTGTGGGTACATATGAGAGTTCTGCTTCCCCTCTGGTTTATACAGGAACTTTTTGTCCCTTCTGTGTTACTGTGTTAGTCTGCATACTCTAGACAAACAGACCAATAGGATGAATATATATGTCTTCTATACATACATCTAAGGAATTGGCTCATGTGATTATTTGTTGTTGTTCAGCCACTCAGTTGTGTCTGACTCTTTGCAACCCCATGGCCAGGCTTCCCTGTCCTTCACTATCTCCCAGAGTTTGCTTAAACTCATGTCCATTGAATCAATGATGCCATCCAGCCATCTCATCCTCTGTCACCCCCTTTTGTTCCTTTCCTCAATCCTTCCCAGCATCAGATCTTTTCCAATGAATTGGCTCTTCACATCAGGTGGCCAAAGTATTGGAGCTTCAGCTTTAGCACAGTCCTTCCAAAGAATACTCAGGATTGATTTCCTTTAGGATTGACTGGTTGGATCTCCTTGCTGTCCAAAGGACTCTCAAGAATCTTCCCCAGCACCACAGATTGAAAGTATCAGTTCTTTGGTGCTCAGCCTAGCAGCTGAGAAGTCCCAAGAGCTGTAGAGTGAGTTGTGAAGCTGGAGACCCAGGCAAGCTGATGCTGCAGCTCCAGTTCAAAGGCTGGCAGGCCCAAGACCCAGGAAGAGCTGATGTTTCAGTTTAAAAGCAGGGAAAGAAACCAATGCTCCATCTTGAGGCTAATCAGGCTGGAAGAATTCCCTCTTAGTTAAGGGAGATTCAGACTTTTAAGACTTTCGCTGACTGAATGAGGCCCACCCATGTTAGGGAGGGCAATCTGCTTTACTCAATCTACCAATTCAGATGCTACTCTTATATAAAAACACCCTCAGGGCAACACCCTGAATAATAACCAAATGTCTAGGCACACCATGGCTCAGTCAAGGCACATAAAATTAACCATTACACTTGCCTAAAGAATTTCAAAGCAATTTGTTAGCCAAGGGAATGGAATTTCTTTGGACGTGTGCGTCTTTCTCTAAGCTGCCAAAATTATGCTACAAAGAAATTAGTAAGAAAAGTCCTTCTTCTTACCCTAATGGTTGGACAGCCCATTCCCTGAGACATTTTGCTAATTGAAGCTTATGGCATGATTGTTCTCATTTTCCTTATTTTACTGTGTTTGAACTTTTAAAGAGTAGCCAATTGGTCTGAAAGATAAATTATAGACACAAGTTTTATCTGGTATTAATCCAAGAATAAACCTTCCTTGAGTTTTTCAAATAGTCATTTACAATTCCTTTAATCAAGAAAACCACACCAAATGATTAATATTTCTCTATGATTCCAAGTCACCTCACCCCATAATGAAAAGAAGAAGCTCAGTTGTGAGAATATGGAACCAAGCTGTGATTATGCTAAGGAAAATGATCATGTAAGAATCATTTCAAGAAAATAAATGAGATATATTCCTTCATTTGGCTCCTATATAAACGAAGGGGTAAAAGTTCTAACATCAATATCAGTTTAAGGAAAGCTCCAGATTATTTTAATTCAGCAGTGGGATCATAATTAAGCTGCTGCTGCTGCTAAGTCGCTTCAGTCGGGTCCGACTCTGTGCGACCCCATAGACGGCAGCCCACCAGGCTCCGCTGTCCCTGGGATTCTCCAGGCAAGGATACTGGAGTGGGTTGCCATTTCCTTCTCCAGTGCATGAAAGTGAAAAGTGAAAGTGAAGTCGCTCAGTCGTGTCTGACTCTTCATGACCCCATAGACTGCAGCCTAGAGTACTGGAGTGGGTTGCTAGTCCTCCATATAACTGTCTGAGTGAGACTGGGTAGTAATCATAATCCTTTCGGTAAATAGTAGCATGAAGTGAGCAGGTATGTATTGAACTTCGTATTATTAAATGAGGAGCCAGAAGCCTAGATGAGGGTCCTCAAACTCTGTCTACACTACCATCAAGAAGAAAAGAATCAAAGCATGAAGAGAGAGAAGTGAAACCAACCCATCTTGCTCCTGAATCTTAACTATGATCTGTGATGCCCCCCTGGATATATACTGACATAATCTAATGGTCAGTGTTCACATACACAAAGAGGAACTCCCCTATAAGGCTATCAACAGAGTTCTGCCAAGAGAATGCACTGGTCATAACAAACACCCTCTTCCAACAACACAAGAGAAGACACTACACATGGACATCACAAGATGGTCAATACTGAAATCAGATTGATTATATTCTTTGCAGCCAAAGATGGAGAAGCTCCATACAGTCAGTCAAAACAACCCCAGGAGCTGACTGTGGCTCAGAACATGAACTCCTTATTGCCAAATTCAGACTTAAATTGAAGAAAGTAGGGAAAACCACTGGACCATTCAGGTATGACCTAAATCAAAACCCTTACAATTATACAGTGAAAGTGACAAATAGATTCAAGGGGTTAGATCTGATAGTCAGAATGCCTGAAGAACTATGGATGGAGGTTTGTGATATTGTACAGGAGGCAGCGATCAAGACCATCCCCAAGAAAAAGGAATACAAAAAGGCAAACTGGTTGTCTGAGGAGGCCTTACAAATAGCTGAGAAAATAAGAGAAGATAAAGGCAGAGGAGAAAAGGAAAGATATACCCATTTGAATGCAGAGATCCAAAGAATAGCAAGGAGAGATAAGAAAGCCTTCCTCAATGATCAATGCAAAGAAATAGAGGAAAACAATAGAATGGGAAAGACTAGAGATCTCTTCAAGAACATTAGAGATACCAAGGGAAAATGTCATGCAAAGATGGGCTCAATAAAGAACAGAAATGGTATGGACCTAACAGAGGCAGAAGATATTAAGAAGAAGTGGCAGGAATACACAGAAGAACTATACAAAAAAGATCTTCATGACCCAGATAACCATGATGGTGATCACTCATCTAGAGTTGGACATCCTGGAGTCTGAAGTAAAGTGGGCTTTAGGAAGCATCACTATGAACAAAGCTAGTGGAGGTAATGGAATTCCAGTTGAGCTATTTCGTGTCCTAAAAGATGATGTTGTTAAAGTGCTGCACTCAATATGCCAGCAAATTTGGAAAACTCAGCAGTGGCCACAGGACTGGAAAAGGTCAGTTTTCATTCCAATCCCAAAGAAAGGCAATGCCAAAGAATGCTCAAACTACCGCACAATTGCACTCATCTCACACACTAGCAAAGCAATGCTTAAAATTCTCCAAGCCAGGCTTCAATAGTATGTGAACCAAGAACTTCCAGATGTTCAAGCTAAATTTAGAGAAGGCAGAGGAACTAGAGATCAAATTCCCAACATCTGTTGGATCATAGAAAAAGCAAGAAAGTTCCCCAAAAAACATCTACTTCTGCTTTATTGACTAAGCCAAAGCCACTAAGTCAAAACTATGTGGCTCACAACAAACTGTGGAAAATTCTTAAAGAGATGGAATACCAGACCACCTGACCTGCCTCCTGAGAAATCTATATACAGGTCAAGAAGCAAAGTTAGAACCAGACATAGAACAACGGACTGGTTCCAAAGGCTGTATATTGTCACCCTGCTTATTTAAGTTATATGCATCATCAGAAGTGCTGGACTGGATAAAGCACAAGCTTGAATCAAGATTGCCAGGAGAAATATCAATAACCTCAGATATGTAGATGACACCATCCTTATGACAGAAAGTGAAGAGGACCTGAAGAGCCTCTTGATGAAAGTGAAAGAGCAGAGTGAAAAAGCTGGCTTAAAATTCAATATTCAAGAAAACTAAGATCATGGCATCCAGTCCCATCACTTCATGGCAAATAGATAGGGAAACAATGGAAACAGTGAGAGACTTTATTCTCTTGGGCTCCAAAATCACAGCAGATGGTGACTGCAGCCATGAAATTAAAAGACACTTGCTTCTTGGAAGAAAAGCTATGACTGACCTAGACAGTATATTAAAAAGCAGAGACATTACTTTACCAACAAAGGTCCATCTAGTCAAAGCTATGGTTTTTCCAGTCATCAAGTATGAATGTGAGAGCTGGACCATAAAGAGGGATAAGTGCCAAAGAATTGATGCTTTTGAACTGTGGTGCTGGAGAAGACCCTTGAGAGTCCCTTAGACAGCAAGATCAAACCAGTCGATCCTAATGGAAATCAGTCCTGAATGTTCATTTGAGGGACTGATGCTGAAGCTGAAGCTCCAATACTTTGGCCACCTGATGCAAAGAACTGGCTCATGGGAAAAGACCCTGATACTAGAAAAGATTGGAAGGTGGGAGGAAAAGGGGAAGACAGAGGATGAGATGGTTGGATGGCATCACCAACTCGATGGACATGAGTTTGAGCAAGCTCCAGGAGATGATGATGGACAGGGGGGCCTGTCATGCTACGGTCCATTGGGGTCACAAAGAGTTGGACATGACTGAGTGACTGAACTGAACTGAAGGCTATCAAATCCACAAAATCAATGGCAGAACTGAAGAAACACACTCCAGGCTGAGCATCCAGGAGTGATGTCCAAAATCCACACTGTAGATGGAGCTCTCAAGGGGCCTGTTGCTCTCACCACAATCAGGAAGTCATTTCTGCTAAAGCAGGGAACTGCCTCTGCTGCCTCCAGAACTGCCATGCTTCTGCCACAACCTCCATGGCAGAATGGATGCTCTGTGTCCGTCTCTCACCCTGTGGGATTAATTCTATTCCCTGTCTATGGTAACATAGCCTCACTCCGAGGAGGTCTGAATCACACCCAGTACCCTAGCTATAAGAAGTGTAATAGCTGTTGTGTTTAGGTTTCAGCCTCTGAAGGGCAGAATGGCATTCTAAGGGCAGGTTCCCATATTGTCGGAGGGGAGTTCAGGTTTCAGGGCATGTACTTCACTTCTTTGTCAGTTCCCTAGTCTGTAAAAATGAAGATAAGACTTCTCTTAGAGAGTTAAATAAAAGCATATATTCAAAGCTTCCATAATAATAATAATGTCTTATAAATGAGTTTAGTTTTCCTTTAAACTTGAAGGACAAGAAATCTAGGGCATGACTCATACACATCAATCAAATGTATTTCTTTTAGGTAAGCCTGTAGAATAGTTTTTAAGGCATATAAACTCAATGCAGCCACCATTCGGTGAGTTCGGACAGTGTGTAAGGCATTGCAGGAAATTCCACTAGGTTACACATATGGCTAAGGCGTGTTCTGTCTCTGTCTCCCAGGGACTCCCACTTATGGGAGGAGAGGGGATCAGAAAAGGCTTAAAACGAGGGATGGTGGAGGTGAGCTTTAAATGAGGTAAATGAGGTTTATCAGCCATATCAAGCCCTTATACTACTGAAAGGGGACACTTGCAAAAATTCCTCTAGGACAATAGGCATCAGCCATGGCTGTCCTGAGCAGACCAGAATACATTCTAGCCCGAAAAGATGTGGCCATCAAGTCCATCAGTTTTGTGGCAATTCTACACATCTCACTGAAATCAAAACTGCTCATTTCAGGGTCACGTACTGTTTTGAGCTGAGAATAAGCAATAGGGGAGAAAAAAAAAAAAAGATGGACTATATTGTACCAGACTTGGCTGTAAGTGACAGAAACAACTGAGACTAGCTTGGTCAACGAGGGGACATTTTTGAGGCCACCTAACCCCAGGGTTACCTGGGCTTTGGAATTGGAGAACCAGGACAAGGACTCGATCAGCACCCCATCACTCATGTGCTCTCTTTCTCTCTCTCTGATCTCTGCTTCTCTGTCCATGGCAATCTCATCTTTTCATACTGATTCTCTCCAAAGATGGGCCAATTCCCCCAAAGTTGCAGACTCATATCTTCCCTGCATCATCATCTGAGAAATTCCTACTGCGTTCCAGTTTGGAAGAAAAAACAACCCAGGTAACTATTCTAATTGGTCTAATCTGGGTCCTGTGCCAGCTCATTGGACCAACTTCTGTGGCCAAGTGGGAAGATGTTCATCTCCCCTAAAACCATGTTGGAGTGAGGGAATCAAAGTTCTCCAAATGAACAAGGGTTATTCTCCAAACGAAGAGAGGAGTTCTCGGGTAAACAGAATAATACATACTCACAAGAGGGGGCTTTGAAAAGATCTGTATTTCACAAGTACAAACCATCTATCTGATATCCTCAATTTAGGCTCTAAAGTCAAAGCTATATTGTTTAGTTGGAATGGTTGGATGGCATCATTGACTCAATAGACATGCGTTTGAGCAAACTCTGGGAGATAGTAAAGGGCAGGGAAGCCTGGCATGCTGCAGTCCATGGGGTCGCAAAGAGTCAGATATGACTGAGTAACTGAACAATACGACCAAGAACCCAAAATCTTACAAAGGGACTTTGTGCTTTGGCCTGAGTAAGAAACTATTAAAAACAGCAAAGATTAGTCACTCACAAATCCAGAACAAGAAATAAATCCCTCAGTTAGCAGAAAGGCAGTTATAGAGGCCAAATAACCAACCAGCCAAATAGAGAAAAATCCCATGATAATTTCAAGATTTTCACAGAGAGGTAAGCACAGGCAAAGAATAATCCACATAGACTCAGGATCACAGAAAACAGGAGTATTTATAGGTTGTGAGATTTTGGTCTCTGACCTTCAGTAGTTCCATCTCTTAAATAAAAAATGATTAATACCTTCCTCACTGGTACTGAGAAAGTTAAACAAGGTAACACAGATAAAAGGACTAAAACAATTTGCTTCCTCCTCCCCTGCCCCAAGCCAGGTGAGGTATTTGTATGAATAATCAAGGAAAGTTTCTGGAATATATAGGTCTAGAAATGTGCTTTGAGAAAAGTAATGCTCTATTTCCCAATAAGCTGGCATAAAGGGGCGACACATGAGGATGATTGATATTTTTAAATTTATTACAGAGCTGGTTTGGCACCTTGGCCTTTTCTGTTTACACTCCTATGGCAATTATCATTTGCACCACTCCCCTGGCACAGACCACAGAGGGCATTGTTCAATTAGCTATTGTTTGATGTGTGTGAATTCCGCCCTAACCAGTGACCTAGGGCACTCAATTTAACCTCACTGAGAGCCTCAGTCTCAAAATTTGAAAAATGAGGTTAATAAAATTTTCTTCTTAGAGTGGCTGTGCGGGTTAAAGTAATGTATAAAAAGCACCTAGTCGTGGGCCTGGCTCAGAAGAGTCCTAACAAAAATGTCCCTGTCTATTTTCTTCTCCCCGTATCCAGCTCTAATCAGAGCATAGTCTGTTAGAAAATCTGCTCCACTTATGTGAAAAGTTTGAAGCTCGTTTTTTCTGACAAGTCCAGCATGAATACTCCTGTTGAGAACTAGGCACATGCCTGTCCCTGAAATCACAAGATTCCCTTTTTCGTTTAGTCACTGAGTTGTGTCCAACTCTTTTGTGACCCCATGGACTGTAGCCCGCCAAGCTCCTTTGTCTGTGGGATTTCCCAGGCAAAAATATTGGAGCGGGTTGCCATTTCCTTTCTCCAAGGGATCTGCCTGACCCAGGGAACAAACCCAGGTCTCTTGCATCTCCTGCATTGGCAGGCAGATTCTTTACCACAGAGCCACCAGGGAAGCCCACAGGATTCCCCTGGCTCCTGCTTTTGTGTCTAGCCAGAATGGACAGGCCTTTTGCCTGCAAGCATCCCCTAGCTGGGATCCTGATCTAAACTCAATGAACCTCAATGCTGTCTGCAATGAACTCTGAGTGTTTCCTTGGGTGATAAACAGTGTAGTCTGTGTCTCTCACTTGTGATTTAGACTGTTGATTATCTCCTCTTCCAGGTCACTCTCTGAATTTGCTATTTTCTTAGCCCATGTTCTTCCAGCCTTGCCTACTGACTCAGCTCCTCCAGGCTTTAGTAGTGAACCCTGACTTCAGACAGTCAGGATTGTGCATTATCTAGGTTGTCAAGAGACAGCTATGGTTGATTTGCTAAATCAGTCTATTTCCACACTATTTGGCCTGAATTATCATCTGTCAGAACTGATCAGATCAGTTCATTCCTTACCAAATTGTCTTAGATCAGTTTCTTTAGAAACAGAGCCTGAGAGAATACATGTCCCACTGATATATTAAGGAAACACTCTGAGAGGAAAAAAAAACCCCTGTAATAGAAGTAATAGAATGGGACAGGAGAGCAGTAAGGGGAAGGGAAAGAGGGCAACCCAAGATGAGACTTGGATCAAGTTAACAGCCTCAGCATGATGCCGCAGAGGAGCCCTGGAAGAGAAATTACATCTCGGAGTTTACCAGAATGCAAGGGGAGGGAGCTGGGCTTCCAGTGACTGCATCACTGGCCTTTAAAATCAAAAGAACACAGAAGCTGGAAGTGAGGTACAAGAAATGGCAAAGAGGGTCCCGGGAGACCTGGGCAGAGCCCTTCTGTGTCCACTCCTCCAAGTTCCCTATTGGAAGATCGTATTTTCTGCTTTCACACCTTCAAGAAAAGAGAAACTTACTGCTTTGTGATTTATCACTTTCCAGTGTTCAACTGGGCTAATATTGAGAACATTCCTTTTTACAGGGTCTAAAATGTGTATCTCTGCAACTTCTACTCATTGTGCATGCTCAGCATGCAGCCTGCTCAGTTGCTTCAGTTGTGTCCAAATCTTTGCAACCCTATGGGCTGTAGTCTGCCAGATTCCTCTGTCTATGAGATTCTCCAGGCAAGAATACTGGAGTGGGTTGCCATGCCCTCCTCCAAGAGATCTTCCTGACTCAGGGATCAAACCCGCATCTCCTTGCATCGTAGGCAGATTCTTTACCCACTGAGTCACCAGGGAAGCCCATGTTTGTGAGTGTGTGTGTGTGTGTGTATAACTGAATCACTTTGCTGTACACCAGAAACTAAGACAACATTGCTAATCAATTATATACCAGTAATTTTTTAAAATTTCTTTAACAGAATCAAGTAGTGTAACAGCCAATTCTGACCCTTCTCTGACATTCCCCCATGCTCTAAGCTGCATTATTAAGGCACTATTTAATACCCACTCCTCTCCATGTTCTTCCCTGGATTAAATCTGATGACTGTCTGTACCTTAAAACATCACCTTTTACTGTATAAGCATATGCTATAAAACCTTAGTTTTGTGAATCTGTCCAATTTAGCATTTCAGTTCCCGTATACTGAGGCCCTGGGAAGACAGTTGAGTCACTGAATCACATTGAGTCACTGAAGAATAAAATAATACAAAAAATAAAAGAAAGTAGGAGTGGGTTGCCATTTCCTCCTGCAGGGGATCTTCCCAACCCAGGGATCAAGCCTGCATTTCCTGCATCTCTTGCATTGCAGACGGATTCTTTACTGCTGAGCCACTGGGAAAGCCCTCTATTCATTGGTTCTAAGCAAGTAATCCATCAGATTTCGTCAGATATTTGTTGAGCATCTACTATATGTTGGGAAATATACCAAGTGCTGGTTCCAGCCTGTAGAGCAGCCTGGAATAGATCTAATTCTTCAGCACATTAGGTATGTGTATTAAAAATTACCTAAAATAAGTTATAGATATTCAAAAGAAAACAATGTCAATATAGCTAAGAAGAGGTCACATCAAAATATCCTCCAGTAAACAACCCATATGGCAATCAACAGTAGACTGAATAAATAAACTGTAGAGGGCAATGGCACCCCACTCCAGTACTCTTGCCTGGAAAATCCCATGGATGGAGGAGCCTGGTGGGCTGCAGTCCATGGGGTCTCGAAGAGTCAGACACGACTGAGCAACTTCCCTTTCACTTTTTACTTTCATGCATTGGAGAAGGAAATGGCAACCCACTCCAGTGTTCTTGCCTGGAGAATCCCAGGGACGGGGGAGCCTGGTGGGCTGCCGTCTATGGGGTCGCACAGGGTCGGACACGACTGAAGCGACGCAGCAGCAGTGTATTTATACAACAGAATACTATACAGCAATGAAAAATCATGAGCTACCACTTCCCCAAATAATATGAATGAAGTTTGCCCCAAAATGTGGATGACACAAGCCTAGACAGGAGTACATCCAATGTGATTCTGTTGTAGATAAACCTGATCTTTAGTAACAGAGGTCAGGATAGTGGTTACTTATGGGGCACAAGGGAACCTGTTTTGATCTGGGTGGGGGTCACACAGATAAACACATTATAAAAATCCATCAAGTTTTATACAAACAGGTACGTACTTTACTGCAGGTATGTTATATCTCAATAAAAAATTTTTAATGAAAAAGAGGATACCAAAAAAAAAAAAAAAAAGACAAGGTTAAGACAATAAAAAGTAGATCCAGGGTGATAATATGGGTCATCATGGTCCACACACTTGTCTCATAACTGGCTCTAAACCTTCCAGAAGCCATTTGAACATAACTTTCATGTCCTCTCTCCAACTCTTTTCTTCTCCAGACTAAATAGCATCAGGTCCTTTGGAAGTGTTCAGTGTTCACATCTCTAATACTTTCAACTTTCACCGTTTTTATATTAGGATATGTGTCAATATTCCTTGGAAATGCAGCAGCCCAACACCTCCAGATGTCATAGAGCTGTGCTTAAAATGTATGACTGTATTTCTTCTGCTCATTCATCAGTATACAGCCCAGGGATACTTATGGGAGCCGTATGATACGGTGTATTGCATGGAGCCCTTTAACTACCTACCTTCTTAACTAACTAAAATGAACTGTGGCCCAGGTTAGGACTAATTTAAATGCCTGTGTCTATGACTGGGGCTTCCCTGGTGTCTTAGCAGTTAAAATCTGCCTACAATGCAGGAGCCACTGTGAATGTGGGTTAGATCCCTGGGTCGGGAAGATCCTCTGGAGGAGGGCATGGCAACCCACTCCAGTATTCTTGCCTGGAGAATCCCATGGACAGAGGAGTCTGGCGGGCTACAAGCCATAGGGTTGCAAAGAGCTGGACACGACTGAAGAGACTTAGCTCGGCATGGCACAGCATCTATTACAAGAGCTATAGACAAACCATTTTGTTTTTTATGATATTGCTTTTATTGAATCCATGTAGGGGACTTATGTTAGTAGTTGTTAAGTTTTAACTTAGTCTAATGTTCATTTTAAGCTTTATTCTATCATATGACATACATAGATGTACATCGTTTCTAAATTTGATATGCAGGTCATCAAATTTTGACAAAGGCACTAATAAAACTGTTGCATAGACTAGGATCAAGGATGGAGCCTTGTAATATACTACTGGGTCAGTATTTTCTTGGGTATAATTTTCAACCATGTTTTGTAGTTCTGTGTGTCCAGCTCCCTTTTCTCCACCTGGCTCAAAATATTTCTGTGGAAATCAAGATGTACTACATCTATGGCATTTTTCTAATGTTTCTTATTGTCTAATAATCCTGCCCCCAAAGCACTTTGGTTCTTAGTTAACCCATGCTGCCTCCTGGTGCCCACTGAACTTGCTGGCTGTTCTAGAATATAACCAAGTGCTCGGTGCTAGGAATCTCTGATCCCAATAATGAAGGAAAAAAGTCAGAAATAGCAAACTTAATAGAAATCTCACCCTCTACCAGAAAAAGTCTTCTACTATGCTCCAGGCTGAGAAGAAAGGCTTTGTAATTCCTCCTTGTATATCTGCTTTCCAAAACTCTAATTCCAGCAAACCCATTCAGTGCGGTGAAAGGGTGGTCCAGATGATCACAGATAAAAGCATCAGTGCAAGACTAAGATGTTTTCATTCATAGAATGGATGATGATGTTCCCATTCATATGAGCCAGGTCCTGTGCTGAGTAGCCTAAAAGTTACTGCCTCTCCTATGTACACCAATGACCTTAGGTCTCTTTTTTTTCTCAACATCTACATCTGGGAGAGATAACGATATCACTCTCATAGACTTGTTATGAGGAATAAATAAGGTAAGCACCCACCACAGGACTCTTCATGTAGTAAGAGTTTGCTTTTCCCCTTTTTTTATTTTTTAAAACTCTTAGCCTCTCTCTGATGCTTCCTAGAGAAATACTTGTTACATAAGAAAAATCAAATCATCAGTTCAATTTATGCCTAGAGGGCTTTCAATAAAGTCTAACATCCTGTTCTTAAGAATAAGAGATAAAAACCAAAGAATAGAAATGAGCAGATATTGGATGGAAAATGCAGTAAAGCAACAGGATCTTCTGCATGCAAGGCACTTAACAGTTTGCAGATCTATCATTTGATTTGAACCTCACAATAACTCTATGAGGTTGGCAAAAAGGCAACTATTATTTTTTCTGTTTTACAAATGGTGAACCAAAGGCACAGGGCTTTTAAGAGACTCACCAGAGGTTATGGTGGAACTGTGAACAAGTACAGCCCTTGAATAGATTCAGGTTACATCTTGTGGGTAATTGATATAATTGTCAGCATCCCCTGGGGATCCCTGCTGGAACAAGTGTTTCTTAGACATGTCCTATAAGACCTAGCACCATGAATGTTGAATCTCTACATCTTCAAATGAAAACAAGGTTAAATTTTAGCCTATGAGTTGCGAATTCAATGGGTACAATTTACGGGTTGGTTTCTTAGTCCTGTATAACAGGACTATCATAATGAAGCTAATACATTTTCATGGAAAACAATTCCACTTAAAATGCAATAGTAGACTGAAGTCTATTTGGTTGGACAACACATTTTGATTTTGACTTGAGGATCAGGACATCTGGGCTCCAGACCTGTCCCTGTCAGTAACTACGTATAAAATTTGGGAAAGTTACTTAACCTTCGTTTCGGTTTCCTCCTTCATGAAACGGTGAGTAATGCACAGTAATGGTGGTATTAAACAAGAAAATGTATGTAAAGCCTCCGGCCAAGTGTCTAACACATAATAAGTATTCACTAATTCATTGTTGGTCACTTTCTCTGCTCCTCATTTTTCTTTGGCTTTGTGAGACTCAGTATCACCATCTATAAAATCAGAATAGATCAGTGCTTCTCAAAGTATGTGTCCTAGATGAGTAGCATCACCATCCCCAGGGAACTTGTTGGAAAATTCTTGGGCCCCACTCCAAACCTACTGAATCAGAAAGTCTAGGGATGGGGCCTAGAAATCTGTGTTTCAACAAGTTGTATTATCCAGACTCCAAGATGGTCCCCAGTGATTCTCACCTCCTGGAATTCACACCTTTGTGTAACCCTGTCCAACCTTGAACCAGAATTAGTCTCTGATGACTAAAACACTTCAGAAGTGATGATATGTCTCCTACAAGATTATATTTCAAAACACACTCTGGCTTTCTCTGGGCTAATCTCTTGATCTTTCTTGGATCACTGGCTTTAAGAAAGGCAGATGCCAGGGTTTTAGGACATTTATGCAGCTTTACAGAGAGGTCCACCTGGTGAAGAAGAGACCTCACCTCCAGATATATAAATTGTTTTAAAAGCAGATCATCCAGCCCCAGTCAAGCCTTCAGATGACTGCAGCCTCAACAAACACCTTGACTGCAGTCTCACCAGAGACCTTGAGCCAGGACCACTCTGCTAAGCCACTCCTGGATTCCTGAGATAATAAAATTTTTGTTATTTCAAGCTGCTAAGTTTGGAGTGATTTGTTATGCAGCAATAAATAACTAATACACAAGCCCTGCTAGTGATTCCAATGCACCCTGAAGTTTGAGCATCACTGGGATAGATGACTCCTAAGCTTCTTTGCAGCTCAAAAATTTTGGGGTTTTGTGATCAATATTGGGAATCAAAAACCAAGCAAGAAATGGCTGTCCATCCTTGTACTGAACAAAAGGATTTTGACCTCTGGAGCACTGGTTTCAGGCCTGGCCATTAAAATTCAAGAAAAACTTAGCAAAACTAGAAAATTCCAAAGAAGGGCAACTGAGAGAAGTTGTAGCCTAGAGCCACTACCTTCCCATGGATTCTAAGATAAAGAAGGCTCTATAAAGAAGCTTGGAAAAACTCAAGAGATGCCAGAGTCTACAAAATCACAAGGCAACATGGTCAGAACTGTGGACTAATCACTCAAGCTCAGGGAAAGCAGAGTTGCAACAGCAAATGTAGTCAAGAGAACCTAGACTCAAGAGTCAGACAGACTGAGTTCTACTCCATAGAAGCCACTCACTTGGAGACAATTCAGTCTTTTTTTTTTCTTTTTTTTATGAAGACTATTTGCTTGATAACCCAAAGACGAGAATTCACACTAATGTGCCTAAAGAACCTGCCACAAAGCAGATTTTGAAGGAGCAATAACTATCATTAGAAAAGAATGAAGAAAGGTGGCCTTTTTGCAAGTACCAATTCATACAAGTCATCTGAACTTTCGTATTATCAGAGGTAGCCTAAGCTGGACTTCCAACTAGAAATGCTGTGAGTTTAAATGAATTGGTGAGTTAGTTGATAATTGGCAAATGACAGATGTTTGACTAATGCCATAGGCTTTAGAGGCAGACATCGGAGAGACTATCACCCCAGCATCAGGTACGCCGTCCACTGGTACCCTCCTACCACTCACTCCTGGGCTTCTCAGGTGAGTCGGTGGTAAAGAATCTGCCTATCAATGCAGGAGATGCAGATGTGGGTTCAATTCCTGGGTCGGGAAGATCTCCTGGAGGAGGAAATGGCAACCCGCTCCAGTATTCTTGCCTGAAAAATCCCATAGACAGGGGATCCTGGTGGGTTACAGTCCATGGGATTGCAGAGTCAGACACAGTTGAGTGACTGAGCACGCACGGACCACTCATTCCCATCATGGAGCAGAATCCTGCAGGAATAGAGCACCAAAGGGATGAAGCAATGGGATTTCTGATGACCCATCAGGTGGGTGGGAGGGAATGAGGAGGATGGGGTCATGGCACATCGAAAACAAAGGATGAATTTGCTGTTTCAGGCTGGTGTGGGTCCAGCAGCATTTCTAAACAGTGGTTTTCCCTCCCTTCAAGCCTGAGTTGGAACTGAAGCATGATTTCTAACAATCTACACCCACTTCACTGGCAGCCATTGTCCCTGAGTGCAGACTCCCTCTTGGACATCACAAACATACTAAAAATAATCGGTATGTAGTTGTAAACAACCCCCTTCCCTTCAGGAACTGTTAAAGATTTAAATAAGTAATCACCCCAGAACAGAGATAATTCATCCCACCTTCCATTGTGCTTCCAGCCTCACAGCTGTCCCCCTGACATGCCTTAGCTGTTTTCTACCACATGTTATTGTTCGGGAAAATATTCTCATCTGGTTATGCGACTGTTGAAACTTGCCTGTAAAGTGATGAGCCATTTGCAGCAGTGCCACAGCCGAGGGAATTAGTCGCTATTAAAATCATGTTCAAACCAGGGCGTTGCCAAGGCGCCGACTCCTGGGGAAGCTGCCTGCGGTGCTTTGGCTCCCTAACAAAGACCTGCAGATGGCAGGATCTCAGTGGGTTTCCAAATCACGGACAGACAGACGATTTGAGGCGAGAAGTCTCATGGAGACCACCCCAATCCCTTTAGTGAGTAAAACCTCCTGGCTTTTCAAAACCTTCTCATTTCCAAAAGCCAGATGTTGCCTGAAGTGTGCAGGTCAAGTAGGGAGACTTCCAGAGGGGACTAAGATGAGTCTGGGTGAAGAAAAGCATGTCAATGACCCACTTTTCACATTTTCCATCATGTGCAACTGTTCATGAACCCTGAACACTTTTCCAAATAGCAATTACTACCCAAACTAGCATGTTCCTGCTTGTAACAATAAGTTGTAAATGGCTGTAAAGTCAGCCGTGTGTAAATGGTGGAGTGACATGTGTGTGACACATCCCAGCAAGACATGCCCACACTTTAAATTTTTGTCAAGTCTGGATTAGCCTGACACAGGGGATCGTAGGCATAAATAATGCAACCAGCCAAGGACCTGAAGTCTCTCCTGTTTTAGTTCGGGAAGTATTTGAACATGAGCCCTCAGCAGTAGCCTGATGCTTCCAGTGGTATTTTTCTCCGGCTAATGCTGAGTTAGTTTAAGTTTCTCTGACTTCACTCAGGCTCAGCCATGCAGCTGGTGAGAGTGGAGCAGCTGAGGAGGAAGGAGAGGAGAGCTGCCCTTATCTAGAAGCTCCCCAAATTTGTCTGGATAAGTGGCCTTCACGCTTTTCTTTCTTTTTTAAAAATTTTATTGGCGTATAATTGACTTACAATGTTGTGTTAGTTTCGGGTGTACAGCAAAGTGATTCAGTTATACGGATACATGTGTTCGTTCTTTTTCAAATTCTTTCCTCATATAGCTTATCACAGAATATTGAGTATAGTTCCCAGTGCTATACACTTGGCCCTAGTTGGCTATCTATCTTGTGTGTAGTAGTGTCTGGACATTCATCCAAGCTCCTGATTTATCCCTCCCCCTTACGTTCCCCCTTTGGTAACCATAAATTTGTTTCTGATATCTGTAAGTCTGTTTCTGTTTTGCAAATGTATTCATTTTTTCATTTTTCAAAAATTAGATTCCACTTGTGAGTGATATCATATGATATTTGTCTTTGTCTGACTTACTTCACTCTTCCATTGGCATTCCTTCTAAAAGAATTTTGAAAAACTATGTACCTATTTGCACATTTTAAAGTTGACAGCTGTAGTATTTCATCATTAAATAGCTGTAAGTGATATAGTTTATGGTACATTATAAATATTAATCTTGAAAATTCAGCTGACATAATTATTTTAAATGCATCAGAGGCATGTAACTATCATAAACTTTAGTTCCCATCATAATCCATTTAAGAAATACGTATGCAAATCGTCTTTGGTTGTCTAATATCTAACATTGTGGTTTTTTCGAATTTTGATTTCCATTCCATTTTACATACTGTATTTTAGCCTACTATATTGTTTGTTCTAGTCTTTTTTTTTAACTGATTATTCAATACTTTTTCTGCAACAAAGTTAAGGATAAAAATTTAAGATTTTATTTTTATTTCCTGTGACCGTGTCTGTAAATGTTAAATTTGTTGTTCAATATTCATTTTGTAAAAGCAAAATAAAAAAGGCTAAGTACAGAAAAAACCTTCTTGCCTCTCACAGACTATTTTTAGTTTTTAAAAAAGCATTATTGGGTTTTTGGAAGACAAACATGAAACGTATTGCCTTCTTTTCTTTGAAATACAAAATATGCCAATGAGACATCAGTGAATGAGAACGCTCACCAAGCTCTTTTCCCTTAATGAAAATGGAAAAACTGCAGAGGCCACACCTCGTGGGAGGTTAGTATTTCCCAGTATACATTTCATGAATGCTGAGTATCCTCGTCTGTAGGTGAGACCAACAGAGAAAGAGTAGAGCTTTGCCCAGAGTGGACTGGGAAGAAGGGCAATCAGCTATCACTGCTTTCACTACTTGTCACTCGGCTATACTCTAAGGGGCTGTATTGTCAGAAGTAAGATATTCCTTGACGATACTTGGGGATGACAGAGAAGTGATTAGATGAAAAGCGTCACCCCTATACGACACTCTATGTCCAAATTTTATATCACTCCAATGTGCACCAAAATCTACTTTTTACAGCCACATTTTTCTCTTAATGGAAATATATATTAATATTAGCAGGGGAAGAGCCCAATAAGACATCAATGGTGCCTTGATTAAAGGAGGCTTCCTAAATGTAATTTGAAATAAATATTTCAAATTGTCCTGTTATTTGGAATCCAACAGGACTTTTCACTCCAGGGCAAAGCCCTATAGTAAGATTTGGGAGGGGAGGTGGGTGACAGGTACCCCTGTCTTTTGTATAAGAGGAAAGGAGTTGTGAACTCTGTTCAAATGGCAAAGAAAACCCCCAGTCCCACATGCCTGCATGAGAGTGTTTGCCAGCAGAACTACAAGTGGCACAACAAGCTACTTCCTCTTGGAAGAGTGGCTTCCATCTCATCGTGTTTCTCCATCTGTTGAATCTTGTGTGGATACTTCTGACTGTGCTATGCGTGCTCAGTCGCTCAGTGGTGCCCAACTCTTTGTGACCCCATGGACTGTAGCCCTCCAGGCTCTTCTGTCCATGGGATGTTCCAGGCAAGAACACTGGAGTGGCTTTGGGATTTCTTTCTTTCTCCAGGGGACCTTTCTGACCAGGGATCAAACCCACGTCTCCTGCATCTCCTGCAGTGGCAGATGAATTCTTTACCACTGTGCCACCTGGAATCTAAATCTCATGCAGAGCCCTAGCTATATGGCAAATATAGGCTTCTTTTTCTGTCTAGCCTCTGCATTGTCAGAAAACATCTGGAGGAAAATTGGAATGGATACTGAACAATCTGATCCATGGTATGCACACAACTGGAAAAGCCTGTAAAGTGATGCCTGGATCTTGAAAGTTGGAAACTTACACAAATGGCTCAAACTCAACATGAGACTAATTGAACCTACCATCTTCACTCTTGCTTTCCAAATGCCTTAATCATGCACCAGTCCTCTCCCCTCTCCTGGGTTGCATATCTCAGTGAACATACCAGCATCCGCCAAGAGATTGGAGTATCTGGTTTTGTTCCTGCCTCCTTGACCCCACCCACCAATTCTCCCTGTTCTTTCAAACCTGTTCCTTCCCTCCTTCCCTGTGGACAATGTCTTATTTAAGACCTTCACCTTCTCTTTCCTGGACATTTGTACTTGAACTCTAACATGCCTCACTGTCATTACTCTCTGGCCTCCAAAATGATGCCAAAGTAATATTATGAAACATTAATTGATTGGATTATTTAAAGACTTTCTCTCCCCTCGAACAATGGTCCTCAACCCTGGCTGCACATTAGGGTCACCTGGAGAGCTTTTTGTTGTCCCACTAGCCAAGCCACTCAATGAATCAGTTAAATCAGAGTCCCTGGGTGGGACCCAGACATCAGTATTTAAAACTCCCCAAGCAATGCTGAGCCAAGATTAAGAGGTGCAATCGCATGCAAGAGGTCATTCTTGGTCTAGTTTCGGATTCATAGGCTGCTACTCCCCACATCCAAGCTTCAGCCACATCAAATATCTCTTGGTCCCCCAAACACGCCCTGCCTTTCAGCTCTCTGACTTTGCATGGCATGCTCCTGTCATCATCTCAAATCCCCTTGCTACTCGCTTGACCTGGAACCTCCTACAGTTTCATGAATATATTATCCCAGTAAGGATGTGTACTCCATCCTTTGTACATTCCCATCATTATGGCACTTCTTGCTCTGTGTTATCATTGGTTTATTTGCATGGCTGCCTTCCTCATTAGATTCTGGGCTCATTGAAAATGGAGAATGGATTCATCTCTCTGTCTCCAGTGCCTGGCACTTTTTGGTTGATTTTTGGCACACACAGGATAAATGATTGAGTAAATGAATGAAAGAATGAATGAGGCTGGATGAAGCAGTTAACTTCGTGTGTTTCATCCACTGCTCCAATTCACATTGCTCTACTAAATATGTTAAGAATGGATAAAGCCCACACCCAATTTTTTCTCTATCAAATATTTGCATTTGCATCTCTGGAGCCAGAGGGGAACACTAAAACAAGTCATGAAAACCCATCAACACTGATGTGATATTAATATTCAATTCTTCCTGTTTAGCGGAAGGGAAATACCTTCATTTTGGGTTGTACTTGATTGCCCAAATGCTCATCTCTTTTTAAAAATATATATCATTATTTGTATTTCTAATCTGGGTTCATTACATCAGAATGCATATCTCTAAATTCCAGGGCTTTTGTAATAATTACAGAAACATCTTTGTCTTGTCATTTAAATTATTCAAACATCTTCTACTTGTAATTCAACACTCTGATTATTCTGTTGCAATTCCCTTATTGACATCTGTCTGCAATGCTAGAAGTAATATTTTCTCCTCAAAAATCTGTTGCTTTCATGTCCTTTCTCTTTCTCATGCATTCTCCCTCTTACTCTTGCTCTTCACCCCATCTTCCTCACCCCAGCTTTCCCCTGAGCTCTCCTTCCTTGCCCTCTCTCTTTCTGCAGCAGAGGCCAGAAGTTAGGTGGGGTGAGCATCACTTGCAAAATTCTCCCCAACTTGCAGAAATCATTTACTCTGATTAGATTACTGCCTTTATTGCATGCTCAGGAACTGCTAGAGGCCCTGAGGCTTTTCTGATGAAACATTTAGTGTTATCAGATAAGGGCTACACTTAGAAGCCTGGGTAAAGACCATCTCCTGAACATATCTCAGGAAGTGCGATCTCACCTTTGAGAAGCCTAATGACAACTTAAACCTGTTGGGAAACACTCTGGCAAACAGTTTTAGATAAAGATTTTTGCAATTTTTTCTTGATTATTAAAAATAATATATCAGCATTCCTTAAAACTGAAAAATACAGGAAAGTATACAGAAGAAAATAGAAATTCCCAAATATCCCATTAATAAGACAAAAATTACTGTTAACTGTTAAACTGGGTGCATTTTCTCCTATGGTTTTCCTTAAACACATATACACAGAGTAAGTAGGGTTTTATATACTTTCATTTCCTAATATTCACTGACATAAACATTTCCTGATGCCATTCTGACATTATTGAAAATTTATGTTTCCATGATGATCATAAAGTGCTTTGTACATTATTCTTTCTTTCTTGCCTGCTGTGGTTTATTGTGGCTCCAACAGGAAAGAATCTGCCTGCAATGAGGGAGACCTGAGTTTGATCCCTGGGTTGGGAAGATCCCCTGGAGGAGGGTATGGCAACCCATTCCAGTACTCCTGCCTGGAGAATGCCCATGGACAGAGGAGCCTGGAGGGTTACTGTCCATGGGGTCACAAAGGGTCAGATAAGACTGAGCGACTAAGCACAGCACAGCACATGGTTTCTTACAGGATACTGAATATATTTCCCTATGCTATACAATGGGTGCTTGTTGTTTATCCATACTATATATATTAGGTTGCATCTGCCATTTCCAGACTCTCGGTCCATCCCTCCCAACCCCTTACTCCTTTGGCAACCACAAATCTATTCTCTGTCTGTCATAGGTCTGTTTCTGTTTCATAAATAGGTTCATATTTAATGTGTCATATTTAAATTTCACATATAAGTGATACAGGTCTTTGTCTTTTTATTTCTTACTTCACTTAGTATGATAATCTCTAGGTCATCCATGTTGCTACAAATGGCATTATTTCATTCTTTTCATGAGTGAGTAGTATTCCATTCACATATATATGCACCACATCAACTTTATTCATTCATCTCAATGGACATTTAGGTTGTTTCCATGTCTTGATTATTGTAAATAGTGTTGCTATGATTATAGAAGTGTATGTATCTTTTCAGATTATAATTTTGTCTGAATACATGCCCAGGAGTGGAATATTGCTAAATCATATGAGAACTCTACTTTTAGTTTGTTGAGGAAACTCCATGCTGTTTTCCATAGTGACTGCACCAATTTACATTCTCACCAACAGTGTAGAAGAGTTCCCTTTTCTCCACACCCTCTCCAGCATCTGTTATTTGTAGACTTTAAATGATGCCCTTCCTGACTGGTGTGAGGTGGTACCTCATCATAATTTTGATTTGCATTTCTCTAATAATTAGTGACGTTGAGCATCTTTTCATGTGCCTGTTGTCCATCTGTATGTACATTATTCTTTAGACACATGTCTCATAGTCTCCCTAGGCTGCTGCTGCTGCTGCAGCTAAGTCGCTTCAGTCGTGTCCGACTCTGTGCGACCCCATAGACAGCCTCCTACCAGGCTCCTCTGTCCCTGGAATTCTCCAGGCAAGAACACTGGAGTGGGTTGCCATTTCCCTCTCCAATGCATGAAAGTGAAAAGTGAAAGTGAAGTCACTCAGTCGTGTCCGACTCCCAGGGACCCCATGGACTGCAGCCTACCAGGCTCCTCCATCCATGGGATTTTCCAGTCAAGAGTACTGGGGGTGCCGTTGCCTTCTCCGCTCGTTAGACTAGATTCCTAGAAATAGAACTATTTGATCAAAAGGTATGAATATTTTAGAATAATTGATAAATTTTGCCAAATTGCCTCCAAATCCTGCTGGCAATTTACAGTGTAAGCCATGTGCGAAACTGTTCATCCCACCAAACTCTTGGCCTGGCTTAACTTTGCTTTATCACCAACAAAATGAACATTCAGTTCAGTTCAGTTCAGTTCAGTCGCTCAGTCGTGTCCGACCCTTTGCGATCCTGTGAATCGCAGCACGCCAGGCCTCCCTGTCCATCACCAACTCCCGGAGTTCACCCAGACTCACGTCCATCGAGTCAGTGATGCCATCCAGCCATCTCATCCTCCGTCATCCCCTTCTCCTCCTGCCCCCAATCCCTCCCAGCATCAGAGTCTTTTCCAATGGGTCAACTCTTCCCATGAGGTGGCCAAAGTACTGGAGTTTCAGCTTTAGCATCATTCCTTCCAAAGAAATCCCAGGGCTGATCTCCTTCAGAATGGACTGGTTGGATCTCCTCGCAGTCCAAGGGACTCTCAAGAGTCTTCTCCAACACCACAGTTCAAAAGCATCAATTCTTCAGCGCTCAGCCTTCTTCACAGTCCAACTCTCACATCCATATATGACCACAGGAAAAACCATAGCCTTGACTAGACGGACCTTTGTTGGCAAAGTAATGTCTCTGCTTTTGAATATGCTATCTAGGTTGGTCATAACTTTCCTTCCAAGGAGTAAGCATCTTTTAATTTCATGGCTGCAGTCACCATCTGCAGTGATTTTGGAGCCCCCCAAAATAAAGTCTGACACTGTTTCCACTGTTTCTCCATCTATTTCCCATGAAGTGATGGGACCAGATGCCATGATCTTCATTTTCTGAATGTTGATCTTTAAGCCAACTTTGTCACTCTCCACTTTCACTTTCATCAAGAGGCTTTTTAGTTCCTCTTCACTTTCTGCCATAAGGGTGGTGTCATCTGCATATCTGAGGTTATTGATATTTCTCCCAGCAATCTTGATTCCAGCTTGTGTTTCTTTCAGTCTGGCGTTTCTCATGATGTACTCTGCATATAAGTTAAATGAGCAGGGTGACAATATTCAGCCTTCATGTATGAACAAATAAATGGTAGAGATTTTTATAATGGTTGGTAGATAGATAATCCTCTCTAAACCCTGAAGTAATGTAATTTTTAGCCCTTTCTGGACATTAATTTATTAATTTATTTTCAATGTATCCATTTATAATTAATCAACATACAATTTATTGTACATTAATGTATTGCCAACGTATTAATCAATATAGGATAAGTTTAGGTAACAAATGAACCTCAGATACTCAGTGGTTCAGCCATCAGAGTTTGTATCTCATCACAATGTGGTATGGGTTGCGAGGCTCTTCTGAGCAGCTCTCCTCCAAAGTATGACTCAGGAACCCAGAGGCTCCTGTCGTGTAGCTTGGCCTTGCCACAGCTCTTTATCTCCTGCCCTGTGCATGGGAAAGAAAGAGCAGGGGAAGGCTCACCCACTTTTAGCTGCCCCAGACCAGAATCATGCATCATCCTTCTCTTTCTTATCTCCAAAAGCAATCATTCAGGCATCCGTCTGGTATGATAGAAAGTTAGGTCCTGGCGTTCCCTTTCCCAACTGTTTCAGTGCCACGAAGCACACATGAGTCCATAAGCCCATACTGGTTGTCAGTTCTTAAACTCAGCCACCTGGCTCCAACCATCCCTTTGCTGTCTGTATGTGGTTACTCCATGTGTCGAGCTTTCGGGGCCCTCCAGGATGAACTGATTCGCTGCACTTGTGGGTACACTACTGTGCCTCTCCCTTTAATGAGAGCTTCTAGAGTTGCTAGACTGAGAGCTTCAAACTGTGACTCTTGTTCAGCCTCTGTATCTCTCAGCCTTGGTTTCCTCTGTGTTCACTATCATGCATGCTCTCTCCATGTGCAGGTCACTGTCAGCTAATGTACTGCTAGCATAGCCATCCTAGTGGTAAAAGAATGCCTTTTTTCCAATAGTTCCTGCACAGGAAACAGCTACAGGTGTCAACTACTATGTCCAGAATGAGTGGGAGCTGTCTGAAGATAATGTGTTCTAAGCAGAGCCAGGATCAAGCCAGGGTGGAATATAGGAGTTGGGAACCACTGGGCCAGAAATGGCAAATATGGGATAAATATGCTGTCAACATGCCCCTCACCCAGAGCAGACGTGCACATTAGTCCTGGCCTTCTTTCTTTTAATTAATTAGTGATGGCTGCCCTGGGTCTGCATTGCTATGCGGGCTTTCTCTAGTTGTGGCAAGTGTGGGCTCATCTTCATTGCGGTGCACAAGCTTCTCAGTGCAGTGGCTTCTCTTGCTGTGGAGCATGGGCTCTAGCACATGGTCTTCAGTAGTTGTGGTGCACAGGCTTAGCTGTCCCCCACTTCCCTAGCAGGTGGAATCTTCCCCAATCAGGGATCAAAGCTGTGTCCCCTGCATTGGCAGGAGGATTCTTAACCACTGGACCACCAAGGAAGCCCTAATCCTGGCCTTCTTAACCTAGAATTCTTTCAGTGCAGGCTTTACCAGTATAAGCAACTGAAACCTATTTGCCATCTCTGCATTAAACTGTATTCAGCCAGTAGGGTTCTTAGCACACAGTAGGTATTTAATCATAATTGATTCAACAAAACAAAACCCAAGCTCCCTTTGACCCAAAGAGTGAGTTTCATAACAGTGATGGGGTAACAGTGGAAACAGTGGCTGATTTTATTTTGGGGGGCTCCAAAATCACTGCAGATGGTGATTGCAGCCATGAAATTAGAATACGCTTACTCCTTGGAAGGAAAGTTATGACCAACCTAGATAGCATATTCAAAAGCAGAGACATTACTTTGCCAACAAAGGTCTGTCTAGTCAAGGCTATGGTTTTTCCAGTAGTCATGTATGGATGTGAGAGTTGGACTATAAAGAAAGCTGAGCGCTGAAGAATTGATGCTTTTGAACTGTGGTGTTGGAGAAGACTCTTGAGAGTCCCTTGGACTGCAAGGAGATACAAGCAGTCCATCCTAAAGGAGATCAGTCCTGGGTGTTTATTAGAAAGACTGATGTTGAAGCTGAAGCTCCAATATTTTAGCCACCTGATGTGAAGAGCTGACTCATTTATAAGACCTTGATGCTGGGAAAGATTGAGGGCAGGAGGAGGAAAAGGGGACAACAGAGGATGAGATGGTTGGAGGGCATCACCGACTCAATGGACAAGTACTTGGGTAGACTCCAGCAGTTGGTGATGGATAGGGAGGCCTGGCGTGCTGCGGTTCACGGGGTCGCAAAGAGTCAGACACGACTGAGCGACTGAACTGAACTGAACTAATGAGTCAAACATTAGGAACATGAAGGCCAAAGAAGTTTCATGGAATATGAGCCAGGTGCAGTGCCAAAAGCCAGGAAGTCACAGAGGTTGAAAGCCCAGAAAATATCTGAAGTCCTTGGACTGGAATGCTACAAGGGTCAGCTGGTTTCTCCTTAGATTCTGACCCTTCTTACCACTGACAGAGCCTACTTCAAGCCACAGCCACTAGTCACTATCTTGTTTAAAGCCTTCTTTGGTTTTCTATTGCTTTTAGGATAAAGACAAGATACTTCCTACGGCTCCCAAGGCTGCCAGACTCAGTCCCTGACTCTCTGTAGACTCACCTCCGCGTGTCCCTCATTTTACATTTGCTATCTCATCTAATCGTCTCTCATCTTAGACATGTTTGTTAATCCTATTTTGTAGGTGAGGAGTTCTCACCTGATCCTCAAGGAGATTACATGAATTAGCCAAAATCATGAAGCTGCCAAGTTTCTCAAGTGAAATTTGAATCCATTCCTGCCTGGTTCTGAAATTTGCATTCAGAAATAGAGGAGTCATTTATAATTAATTCAGTTTTGTGTACTAAGCACTTTGTTTTTACTGAAACAACAACAAACTGGCTATTGACATGCCTTCACACACACACACACACACACACACACACACACACACACACACACAGAGTTCTAGCAGTTTGATTCATTTTCAGCCCGTTGTGTTTGCACAGTGCAGACAGAGCTTTACAGTGTGTATAGCTCGGGCTAACTTCCCAAAGAGGAGAATGAACAAAAGTACTGTTTTTCTCCCCTCCACTTTCTTCCTTACTTTTTTCTTTTTTGTTCATCATTATTCTTGTCTTTGTGAGTGAAAAAAGAGAATTCCAGGAAACTATCCTATTGATAAGCCAGCCATTTCTGAGTGGGGACAGAATACATAAAACTGCTATTTTCTTCTCTTCTCCCAGCTCATCTCCACCCCCAACCTCCCAAAGATTTGGTTCAATGTGAGATTTTGCTCCAACTGCAGAGGAAGGCAATCTCCTGTCAGACTGCAGCCGCACTCAGAATGTGAATGCCCTGGGGCTGAAAAGCGCCTTTCACTGAACTCCAAGAGCTGGAGTCTCTTTGGCCTTGACGGACAAGCGCATCCATAGCCCAGAGGGCAGCGCCTTCTCCCTGGCACTGCCGTTTGGCTCAGCTGCAAAGCTAAAGAATCAAGCCTCAAAGGACACACAGTGTTCCCCTGCTGGACAGAAGCCCACACTGTCCACATGAACAGTAACAGTTCTTTCTGTCCAGCAGCCCACTCTGGCTCTGCAGGCTGGAACCTGATGCTCCAGCAAGGCTGTGTGTTGGGCTGGAGCAATGCAGAAAAGGTGTGGCTCCTCCCGTAGCCGAACTCACCACCAAGCTGGCAGGCTCCAAAGGTAAACAGCACACCCTTTCCCAGAAGGAGTTCAGGTCTGTTGCAACATCTCACAGCCATTAATCTCAAAGAAAAGGTACAGCAGGCCTTCCTGTTGCTTATCCCAGAGAAGGAACACTTGCTTCTAGAAACTCAAAGTGACTAGCAGGTAAATTTTACACATCTACATAGGGCTATCTCTTTAGGTAATTTTCCCCATGCTCCTTGAAGGAACTGAGTGTTTATGTGGGCTAGAAAGGGTCTGATTGAAAGGGGAAACTTGAGGTACTTACAGGAGAAGGCAGTCTGCCTCTGAGAACCTTTCTTAAAGGTCAGTCAAAGTGGAGAGTGAGCAGGGCAGAGTAGGATCACTCAGACGCCATGGGTCTGGACCTCGGTGCCAAGGAATTACACAAGGTTTGGGGGTCAACCATGGCTCACCATGATCTGTGGTTGACAAATATTAGCTGTGGGCATCTTGCATCTTGCCAGAGCAAGAAAGCAACAAAGACAGTCCCAGTCTTGGTCTTGAGTCTTGACAAGCTTCTGCAAGGAATGGGTGACCTGAGCATTTCCTCTGTTGTTCTCTGAAGGTGGTGCAGACTTCCAATTTTGATCTTGAGCACGAGGAATTCAAGTGCCATTTTAGTCCCTCCTGAGACTGCCTGCAAAGATACTCTAAAAGTATTTGAAAAAGGAATAATTAACAATGAAGAAATCCATTTAACTAAAAAAGTACATAGGGACATTGAGTGCACAGATCTTTTTGAATTAGTGTTTTTGGTTTTTTTCAGATATACACCCTGGAGTAGAAGTGTTGGATCATATGATAGTTCTATTTTTAGTTTTTTGAGAAACTTCTGTACTGTTTTCTGTAGTGGCTGCACCAATGCTCTTTCCCACCAACAATGTGCAAGGGTTCCCTTTTCTCCACATCTTTGCCAACATGTCTATTCTTCTTGATGATAGCCATTCATTGACAGCCATTCTGACAATGAGGTGATATCTCATTGTGGTTTTGACTTGCATTTCCTTGATGACTAGTGATGTTGCACATCTTTTCATGTACCTATTGGTCATCTGCATTTCCTCTTTGGAAAAATGTCTATTCAGGTCTTCTGCTCATTTTTCTATGGGTTTTTTTTTATGTTGAGTTGGATGAGCTGCTTATATATGTTGAATATTAACCCCTTATTGGTTTATCATTTGCAAATAATTTCTCCCATTCAGTAGTTGCCTTCCCATTTTGTCTATGGATTCCTTTCCTGTGCAAAAGCTTTTAAGTTTAATTAGGTTCCATTTGTTTATTTTTGCTTATTTTCCCTTTGTTTTAGGAGACAGATCCAAAAAAACATTGCTAAGATTTATGTCAAATAATGTTCTGCCTGTTTTCCTCTAGGAGTTTTATGATTTGGGTCTTACATTTAGATCTTTAATCCATTTTGAGTTTATTTTTGTATACAGTGTTAGAGAATGTTATTGTTCAGTCACGAAGTTGTGTCCAACTCTTTGCAACCCCATGGACTGCAGCACACCAGGCTTCCCTGTGCTTCACTATCTCCTAGTTTGCTCAAACTCATGTCCATTGAGTTGGTGATGCCATCCAACCATTTCATCCTTTGTCATCCCCTTCTCCTCCTGCCTTCAGTCTTTACCAGCATCAGGGTCTTTTCCAGGAAGTGAGTAGGATCCTCACATCAAGCGGCTGTCCAGTTTTCCCACACCACTTACTGAAGAGACTTTTTTCTCCGTCGTGTATTCTTGCCTCCTTTTTTGTACGTATGTGGGTTTATTTCTGGGCTCTTTATTCTGTTCCATTGAGCTCTGTGTCTGTTTTGTGCCAGCTCTACACGTTTTGATGGCTGTAGCTTTGCAGTAGTCTGAAATCAGGAAGCATGATTCCTCCAGTTCTGTTCTTTCTTAAGACTGTTTTGTTTCCACACAAACTTTAAAGTTATTTGTTCTAGTTCTGTGAAAAATGCCCTTGGTAATTTGATAGGGATTACATTGAATCTGTAGATTGCCTTGGGTAGTATGGCCATTTTAACAATAATAACTTTTCCGATCCAAGAACATGGAATATCTTTCCATCTGTTTGTGTCTTCTTCAGTTTCTTTCATCAGTGTCTAACGGTTTTCTGAATACTGGTCTTTTATCTCCTTGTTGAAAAGTGTGTTAGTCACTTAGTCATGTCCAACTCTTTGCAACCTGATAGACTGTAGCCTGCCAGGCTCCTCTGTCCTTGGAATTCTTCAGGCAAGAATACTGGAGTGGGTTGCCATTCTCTTCTCCAGGGGATCTTCCCAACTTGGGAATCAAACCTGGGTCTCCTGCATTGCAGGCAGGTTCTTCATCATCTGAACCACCTGGGAAGCCCCTTTACCTCCTTATGGAGGTTTATTCCTAGGTATTTTACTCTTTTGGTGAGATAGTAAATGTGATTGTTTCCTTAAAAATCTCTTTATGATAGTTCATTGTTAGTATATAGAAATGCAACAGATTTTTGTATATTAATTTTGTATCCTGCAACTTTACCAAATTCATTGATGAGTTCTAGTAGTGTTTTTAGGATTTTCTATGTAAAGTGTCATGTCATCTGTGAACAGTGACAGTTTCACTCCTTCCTTTCCAATTTGGATTCCTCAAAGACCTTTATGGATCTGCATTGCCCACTGCCTGAGCTGAGCACACAGTGTGAGGAGATGACCAGAGAGTACACGCCTGGGAGTCTGGGCAGAAGACACTCTATTGTAGGGAAAAGTTATTTGTCAAGACACTCATGCCAAGCAAAAAGCATTCTAAACATTTAGAAATTCTAAATTTTAATTCTCAATTTTAGAAACAATTTCTAGAAAATTTAGAAATTCTAAAAAATTTACAGTAAAATAGCAATGACAACAACCACAGAAAAGCCCTAGTGAATCCCCACCCCCAGCACTTTTCGGCTTTCATGGTTCTCTTACATAAACTATTCCACTTCATCCTCATGTTTCTACAGGGAAAAGAAATAGTCTCAAAAGCATTAAGAGACCTTAACCAATGTCTCATAACTGATTATTGCATTTTCATTGAAAGACTTTTGTGGTGTGCTTTAAAAAGAGAGAGAGAGAAGATAACAGAAAATTAATGTCATTTGTCTCAGTTTGACAAGTTCTACGCCACATATTAAGGACACAAAAAGCATAAACTATAGTCCTGCGTTCAAGTGGTTACAGCAGAGTTGGTAAAGTTGGATACATGCCCTAATACATAATTTCTAGAATTCTGGGAAAGGAATCTGTCATTAAAACTTAAAATACTTATGGTATTGTCTGATAAACCCATTCCTAAAAATCTATCCTGCAGAAATAAAATGACTAGGACCTTAGAGTAGATCCAGGAAGATCTTTAATGCAGCATCACTTCTGGTGGCAAAAGTTCATAGATGAAATGAATGCCCACAATGAGATAATACAATGTCTGGAATTTGCTTCAAAATATTCCAAGGGGGTGAAGACAGTGAAGTTAAGACAGAAAAATGAAACAAGGTTGGCCCTGAATTGAAATTATGAAAACTAGGTGATGGAATCTACTATTCTAGTCTCTTTATATTTGTATATGCTTAAATTTTTCCACAGTAAAACATTTGAAAGAACAAGTGTCTATCAGTTAGGAGAATTGTTGAATAGGTAATGGTATATGGTCTCCATAGAATATCATTCAGTTATGCAAAAGAATTAATTGAAGCTATACCAAGCTATAGAGCCTGACTTGGAGAAATTTCCACAAAGTGTTTTATGCCAGAAAATCAGACACATATATAACACTGATATAATTCTTATACCAAAGAATGAATGACCAAAATGTATGGCTTTGTATATATGTCAGTTCAGTTCAGTTCAGTCGCTCGTCGTGTCTGACTCTTTACGATCCCATGAATCGCAGCACGCCAGGCCTCCCTGTCCATCACCAGCTCCTGGAGTTCACTCCGACTCACGTCCATCGAGTCAGTGATGCCATCCAGCCATCTCATCTTCTGTCGTCCCCTTCTCCTCCTGCCACCAATCCCTCCCAGCATCAGGGTCTTTTCCAATGAGTCAAGATATAAATGTGGACAAGAATATAAAAGAATAAATACCAGATTGACATGGCTTATGGGAACATAGGGATCATAAGGTAATATGAATGGAAGATGAAGAAGAAAGAGACAGGGAGTCAAATAGAAAAGACCTCACCAAGTGTCTTTCCTCATTGACAACATAGTGTGTCATTTTTTAAAATGTTTTTGCTGGTTCCTCTTTCTTCAGAATCACCTACAAACTGTTCACCAAAACATTCAACCCTCTCTTGGCAGAGAAGTGTAGGAGAAATGTGGCTTTCTTGGGTTAATTCTTACAAGCCCAAGTCTCCTAGATCTCTGCCTCTTGTCTCAATCTTTTTTTGGGATATGTGGCTGGAATTCTTGTGGTCACCTTAAGAAAACTAATTTTATATTTAATGTTACATATTTTTACTGTGTGCCTCTTATGTGCTAGGACTGGACTGTGCATGCCTAAACAAATATATATATACACACACACACACATATATATACATATATATACATATATATACATATATGGCTCTGCTTGGGTCAGTCTCTTAAAGATAAAGGAGATAGGTAAGGAAAGGTCTGTGTATTTAAGGAGACTGAAAGGGGATCACCATGACCAAAGAGTATTGGGAAGAGCAGAACGACATGAGGTCGTTAAGGTAGACAGGAGCCAAATCACAGAGGGCCTTGCAGGCCACAGTAAAGAGTTGGTATTTTATTAGAAGTACAGGAATTCCAACAGGAATACCAGCAGACAAACAGGAATGAACAAGTCCTTCCAATTTCTCCATTGGCAGCATCCTCCATTGGCAGGATCTAACATGGAGCCAGTTGACAAAGAAGAAATGTGGCTTGCAGAGTCCCCACCCCAGTGTAGAAAATTAAGTGTGGAACTCAAGTAATAATAACAGCAATGTATATGATAAGACATATTATATAGGATAGTATGATGGCTTAGTAATTGTCACGGTCACGGTCTTTCCTTTAGCTACTCAATGTCCACATACATCCTCCTAAACCTATCTGAACTCTTGTACTATTGCCTAAGGGGCATCCTAGGTGGCTCAGTGGTAAAGAATCTGCCTACCAATACAGGAGATACAGAAGATGCAGGTTTGATCCCTGGATCAGGAAGATCCCCTGGAGAAAGAAATGGCAACCCACTCTAGTGTTCTTGCCTGGAAAATCCCATGGACAGAGGAACTTGGTAGTCCATGGGCTCACAACAAGTTGGATACAACTGAGCATTCACTCATGCACTTTTGCCTAACAAGATCCAAGTATTAAGATATTCCCATTCTCCCAAAAAGAGAAAAAGAGAAGTGTGGTGGCACTTTTTGAAAAAAATTAAGCCTCGCTGAGCCCGTAGTTAAGAGTATGAGACAATCAGTAGAGTCCAATAGAGTTGGAAATATGAGAGGAGGCCTGACTGCAGACAACTTCCAAACTACAGTGTAAGGTTTTGCATTTGATGGGTAGGCTAGAAGTAGAGATGGAATATATGAAAGTTGACATCAAAGGAAGATGACACAATATAACCTTTTACTTATATGTTGCCCATTATTACAACAGGCTGCTGCAATCATTAGCAAGCATCAGCTAATACTCATTCTAATTAACATTAAGGCTTGCATGATGGTCAAGGGAAGGGTTGAGATGACTGAAAAGGGAGATGTGGAACTTTGTTCTGGAAAACATTTGAAGAGTGTTGGGCGCCTAAGAAGACTTTCATCTTTACAGAGGGGTTGAGAAAATGTGTTCTCTAAAGGTGGAAGGAAAGGTGAGATGTCTGGTGAGTGAAGGGAAACACGCTCAATCATGTCCAACTTTTTGTGACCCAATGGACTATAGAGTCCATGGAATTCTCCAGGCCAGAATACTGGAGTGGGTAGCCGTTCTCTTCTCCAGGGGATCTTCCCAACCCAGGGATTGAACCCAGGTCTCCAGCATTGCAGTCAGATTCTTTACCAGCCACTAGGGAAGCCAGTGGCACCCCACTCCAGTACTCTTGCCTGGAAAATCCCATGGACGGAGGAGCCTGGTAGGCTGCAGTCCATGGCGTCGCTAAGAGTCGGACACGACTGAGCGACTTCACTTTCACTTTTCACTTTCATGCAATGGAGAAGGAAATGGCAACCTGCTCCAGTGTTCTTGCCTGGAGAATCCCAGGGACGGTGGAGCTTGATGGGCTGCCGTCTATGGGGTTGCACAGAGTCGGACACGACTGAAGCGACTTAGCAGCAGCAGCAACAGCAGCAGGGAAGCCAAGATAAATGAGTTTCTCAGATTAAAAAAGGAGTACGTGGGAAGGCTCATTCTGATAACCCCCACTCCCCACCCCCAACATCACCTTTGCTGGGTTGGAGGCATTTTCTTCTAGGAGGTCTATAGGACTCCAGACCTGGGAGAGGGGAGGGTTGCTCTCTGGGGAGAAACAACAGGATGGTTAGGCTTTGCTGCAGGGCCAGAAGTGTCCTTGCTCCTTCCTATCTACCTACTTTCTTGACAATGTTAAGTCAAGGAAGAGGCAGATGAAGAAGTATTTCCACTTCTTTTAGCTTCAGGGACACAATCCTGTGGCGTCTTATCTAGAGGAGCTGATCCTTCAAGCCATCAGCAAGAACTGACTTTGCTCTTTGCCAAATTCTGGTGGGGAGATCAGAGAAGTTCTACTTGTTCTTAAGAAAAAGGACATCATCATCTAGTTGCAGTACATCTTCTCTTAGGATTTCAGGATTTAAAGCCATTTGAATGCATTTGTTTCTTTAAAAAAATGGATAGAGATCAAATCCAAACTGACACACAATGGGAATTCCCTGGCGGTCCAGTGGTTAGGCCTCAGCACTTTCACTGCAATGGACCTGGATTTGATCCCTGATTGGGGGACTAAGATGCCGCAAGCCACATGGCATGGCCAAAAAACAGCAGCAACAGATATGTAAGAAACTAGTAAGATTCTATTATATAAAATACTAAGCAACTATTTTTCTTTATTTATGTGTTTTCAAAAAGATTTCTTTAAAGAAAAAAATTTTTTAATTTCAAACTAAATTTGTCTTTGCATTAAACTAGAAATCAGTTTTGGATAAAGGAGAAAACTGATTTCAAATAAATTTCACGCCAGTCAGAATGTCTGTGATCCAAAAGTCTACAAGCTATAAATGCTGGAGAGGGTGTGGAGAAAAGGGAACCCTCTTACATTGTTTGTGGGAATGCAAACTAGTACAGCCACTATGGAGAACAGTGTGGAGATTCCTTAAAAAACTGGAAATAGAACTGCCTTATGACCCAGCAATCCCACTGCTGGGCATACACACTGAGGAAACCAGAAGGGAAAGAGACACGTGTACCCCAGTGTTCATCACAGCACTGTTTATTAATAGCCAAGACATGGAAGCAACCTAGATGTCCATCAGCAGATGAATGGATAAGAAAGCTATGGTACATATACACGATGGAGTATTACTCAGCCATTAAAGAAAATACATTTGAATCAGTTCTAATGAGGTGGATGAAACTGGAGCCTATTATACAGAGTGAAGTAAGCCAGAAAGAAAAACACCAATACAGTATATTAACGCATTTATATGGAATTTAGAAAGATAGTAATAATAACCCTGTGTACGAGACAGCAAAAGAGACACAGATGTATATAACAGTCTTTTGGACTCTGTGGGAGAGGGAGAGGGTGGGATGATTTGGGAGAATGGCATTGAAACATGTATAATATCATATATGAAACGAGTCACCAGTCCAGGTTCGATGCATGATACTGGATGCTTGGGGCTGGTGCACTGGGACAACCCAGGGGGATGGTATGGGGAGGGAGGAGGGAGGAGGGTTCAGAATGGGGATCACGTGTATACCTGTGGCAGATTCATGTTGATATATGGCAAAACCAATACAATATTGTAAAGTTAAAAAATAAAATAAAATTTAAAAAATAAAGAAATGCAAAGAGTTGTTTATAAAGACATTTTTGATGATGATGATGATAGCAAGCATGAATAGCAAACCCTTTTCAAGAATTTTTATTGGAGTATGGGTGATTTACAAGGTTGTATTAGTTTCAGGTATGCAGCAAAGTGAATCAACAGCAAACTCTCTGAAATGGTGCCATTATTGTCCCTGAAAAGTGAAAGTGAAAGTTGCTCAGTCATGTCTGACTCTTTGCGATCCCCCATGGACTGCAGCCTGCCAGGCTGCTCCGTCCATGGAATTCTCAAGGCCAGAATACTGGAGTGGGTAGCCGTTCCCTTCTCTAGCGGATCTTCCCAACACAGGGATTGAACCCAGGTCTCCTGCATTGCAAGAGGATTCTTTATTAATACATATAAAAACTAAGGTTAAATGATTTATCTTAGGTCAAACTGGATAGTTAAGTGGTGGAAATAAGATTCTAATTTCAACTCACCTTATTCCAGAGCCAAAATGTTTACTCAGTTGTGATAAACTATTTGATATAATGTTATATAAAGAAATAGAAGACAGGATATAAAATTACATATATGGTGCAATTTCAATTATGAAAACATTACACACAGTTTTTAAAAAACCAGAAAGAAATACTGTTTCAAGCTCATGGGATTGCACATGATTTTTGTATTTTTCACATCTTTGAAATTTTAGTGAATTTGTATTTTTTTAATAGTCAGAAAAGGGTAAAAATAGGATAACAAACCCTGGTTTATCAATATACCCCTCAAGACTGAGGATAGTACTTTAGAAGTACTTCAAACAATGCAGAGTGCTATGGATTTCACCTTCTATATTTTAGGTATTTTACTTCTAATAATGTATCCTAATACTGCATTTGATTTTTTTCAATAGTCTGGCTAATATGTGAGTTCATATTCAATTTATATTTGGTGAAGGGTTAGGATTTTTCCACATGAACTGATCTGAAAGCCAAGAATTTTCAATCATGAACTGAAAAACCAAGAGTTCCCCATTCTTTTCTTGTTCAAACAATTTACTTATTACGTTTCTAAAAGTTTTGTTTTTGTTACACATAATTTTATGCAAATCCATTTAAATAATTTTTTTTTGGACTGGCATCTCGTTTCTTACATGATATTTTATGTGTTTCAATGTCATTCTCCCAAATCTTCCCACCCTCTCCCTCTCCCACAGAGTCCATACGACTGTTCTATACATCAGTGTCTCTTTTGCTGTCTCGTACACCAGGTTATTGTTACCATCTTTCTAAATTCCATATATGTGTGTTAGTATACTGTATTGATGTTTTTCCTTCTGGCTTACTTCACTCTGTATAATAGGCTCCAGTTTCATCCACCTCATTAGAACTGATTCAAATGTATTCTTTTTAATGGCTGAGTAATACTCCATTGTGTATATGTACCACAGCTTTCTTATCCATTCATCTGCTGATGGACATCTAGGTTGCTTCCATGTCCTGGCTATTATAAACAGTGCTGTGATGAACATTGGGGTACACGTGTCTCTTTCCCTTCTGGTTTCCTCAGTGTGTATGCCCAGCAGTGGGATTGCTGGGTCATAAGGCAGTTCTATTTCCAGTTTTTTAAGGAATCTCCACACTGTTCTCCATAGTGGCTGTACTAATTTGCATTCCCACCAACAGTGTAAGAGGGTTCCCTTTTCTCCACACTCTCTCCAGCATTTATTATTTGTAGACTTTTGGATCGCAGCCATTCTGACTGGTGTGAAATGGTACCTCATAGTGGTTTTGATTTGCATTTCTCTGATAATGAGTGATGTTGAGCATCTTTTCATCCTCTATGACCCACCTCCCAGAATATTGGAAATAAAAGCAAAAATAAACAAATGGGACCTAATTAACCTTAAAAGCTTCTGCACGTCAAAGGAAACTATTAGCAAGGTGAAAAGACAGCCTTCAGAATGGGAGAAAATAATAGCAAATGAAGCAACTGACAAACAACTAATCTCAAAAATATACAAGCAACTCCTACAGCTCAACTCCAGAAAAATAAATGACCCAATCAAAAAATGGGCCAAAGAACTAAATAGACATTTCTCCAAAGAAGACATACAGATTAAATAATTTTTGAATCTCAATTCTCTTTCTGGCATTTACTAGCCTTCTCACGGAGAAGGCAATGGCAACCCACTCCAGTACTCTTGCCTGGAAAATCCCATGGACGGAGGAGCCTGATAGGCTGCAGCCCATGGGGTCGCTAAGAGTCGACACGACTGAGCGATTTCACTTTCACTTTTCACTTTCATGCATTGGAGAAGGAAATGGCAACCCACTCCAGTATTCTTGCCTGGAGAATCCCAGGGACAGAGGAGCCTAGTGGGCTTCTGTCTATAGGGTAGCACAGAGTTGGACACGACTGAAGCGACTTAGCAGCAGCAGCAGCAGCAGCCTTCTCAATTTTATAACAGTTGCAAATTTAGTGATATTTTTTTCCTGCTGTCTACATATTCATCCAAGTCATTGCTAAAATGTTGTGCAGGACAGAGGCTAACATAGAGCCATAGGGAAGTCACTTGATAACCCTCATGATAAATCAACTTCTAAGTGGATTATCATCCAATCTATATTTATTTCCAGGTATTTCCTTAGTGACATCAAAATATTAGGGGAATTCTCTCAACTGACTTATTGAAATCAGGGTGCCTCATTTCTGCAGTATCTGCAGTTGTTTCCATGCCTTGGCTATTGTAAGTAGTGCTGCTGTGAATATAGGGATACATATATCTTTTTGACTTATAATTTTGTCTGAATATATGCCTAGGAGTGGGATTGCTGGATCATATGGCAACTCTACTTTTATTTATTTAATTTTTTAATTGAAATATAGTTGATTACAATGTTGTGCTTATCTCTGCTGTACAGCAAAGCAACTCAGTTATAGACATGTGCATTCTTTTTTCAATATTCTATTCTATTATGGTTTATCCCAGGAGGTTGGATATAGCTCCCTGTGCTATGCAGCAGGATCTTGCTGTTTATCCATTCTAAATGGAATAGTTTGCCTCTTCCAACTCCAAACTCCCAGTCCATCCCCCTTCCTCCCTGTCTCGCCTTTTGCATCTACAAAAGTGATGTCTGTGTCTGTGAGTCTATTTTCTGTTTTGAGACAGGTTCGTTGGTGCCATATTATAGATTTCACATGTAAGTGATATCATGTGGTATTTTTCTTTCTGACTCACTTCACTTAGTATGATAATCTGAAGTTGCCTCCATGTTGCTGCAAATGGCATTATTTCATTCCTTTCTATGGCTGGGTAGTATTCTACTGTATATAGATACCACATCCTCTTTGCCCGTTAGTCTGTCGATGGACATTTAGGTTGTTTCCACCTTTTGGCTGTTGTGAATAGTGTGCTGTGAACATAGGGGTGCACCTTTTTGAATTAGAGTTTTGTCTGGGTATATGCCCAGGGCTAGGATTGCTGGATCATATGGTAATTCTAGTTTTAATTTTCTGAGGGACGTCCATACTGTTCTCCATAGTGGCTGCACCAATTTACATTCCCACCAACAGTGTAGGAGGGTTGCCTTTTCTTTTACCCTCTCCAACATTTATCATTTGTAGATTTTTTAATAATGGCCATTCTGACGAGTCTAAGATGGTACCTCATTGTAGTTTGATTTGCATTTCTCTAATAATTAACTATGTTAAGCATCTTTTCTTATGCCTATTGGCCATTAGTATGTCTTCCTTCAAAAAATGTCTGTTTAGGTCTACTCCCCATTTTTTGATTGGATCATTTGTTTTTTTGTTGTTGAGTTGTATGAGCTGTGTGTACATTTTGGAAATTAAGCCCTTGTCAGTCTCATCATTTGCAAATATTTTCTTCCATTCTGTAGGTTGTCTTTTTGTTTTGGTTATGGTTTCCTTTGCTGCATAGCATACTCTTCATATGTGTACAGTTACATTCATCCATTCATCATATATATTCTTTATTCAGTAACTTGCACTGAGTGCCTCCTATGTGAAGCATTGTGTAGACCCTGGGGATAGAAGAGACAACCTTGCCATCCCAGATGCAGAGTGAAGTAGAATGGCAGGCAAAAATCCATTTGGGAACCGAAATCTTCACAGCAAAGGGAACCAGGAAGAGATTCCAGACCCTGGGATTTCTAGTCTGGAGTTTCCTGACCAAAGACAACCGTCTGTGCCAGTCATTTCCATTTTCAGAAAACTTCCTAACAACCCCGACCCTCCCGTCCTACCTCTGGATCCACAACACTTCCTCCAGGCTGGAGTACTGGAGGGCTCCCTAGCACAAGTTGTCCTTTTTACTCGGAATTCACATCACCCTTCTCTCTAGATCCCCATCCCGTCGTTCATGTCCAGGAAACTGGCAGCTCCCTTGGCAGCCTGTACAATACCTTGTTACAATAAACATATCATTAATATTGTTTTTCTAAAAGAAAAAAAAAAAAAGCACTTAGTGTTCTGTGAACAGCTTGATATCTCCTTTCTGAAAGACCAGGGCATGGATGGATCTTTTCCTTTCCAGCATTATTACCCCCATGATAAGCTTAAAAACAAAGCCTTCCTCTAAGCCTCCTCCTTCCTGGTTAATCAGCTATCTATCCAGTTTTATCGGGTTTCTCCAGTGGCTCAGCAGTAAAGAGTCTGCCTACCATGCAGGAAATGTGGTTTGATTCCTGGGTCAGGAAGATCCCCTGAAGAAGGAAATGGCAACCCACTCCAATATTCTTGCCTGGGAAATCCCATGGACAGATCTCCTGGCAGGCTACAGTCCATGGGGTTGCAAGGAGTTGGACACAACTTAGTGACTAAACAACAACAAGAATCCAGTTTATCAGGGAAAGGAAAACAATAGCACTACCATTTCTGATTTTTCCCTTTCCTTACCTCAATTCTCCACCAAGTCCTACCCATTCTCTCTCCAAATATCCTGGGCCTGTTTATTCTTTCCATCTCTACTGCTGTCTGCAGATCCAGACCAGCACACTTTCTCTGGTAGTCTACTGTAACAGCCTCCAACATGGTCTCCCCACTTCATTCTTTCCTCCCACCTGCCCCACAATTCAATCTGCACAGAAGCCAGAGAGGTCCTTTAGAACATCAACTAGCTCAGGGCTGTCTGCTGCTTAAACCCTCCTTATAACACTTAGAAAAAAAATCTCAACTCCTTTTCATGGTATTATTTCTTTCTAGTTGTACCAGAAAGAAAAGTTTACACTATTTCATTTTGATTAAACAAATGCTACTAATCTGAAAAATAGCAGAAAATAATGTATTTTCCCCAGGAGATGGGGTTCTCATTTGGGTTTCCCAGGTGGTGCTGGTGGTAAAGAACCCGACTGCCAATGCAGAAGATACAGGAGATGTGAGTTCAATCCCCTGGGTCGGGAAGATCCCCTGGAGGAGTGTTGGGGGCCAGAGTGAGGTACTCCGCCCGTGACAAAGGTCATGAGGAAGGAGGCTCGACATACGCAAAGACGGGATCGAGCCTCAGGAGTCCCCCTGGAAATCCTCAAGCATCTATCCCCATAACCAGAGCCTGCCTACTTTACTACTTTGTGCTCTCACCTACACCTCTGACTTTACGGGGGGCTGTCCCCCACGACCTCTTTGGGAGAAGGAGTTAACCTAGAGCTCCAGTTAATAATAATTCCTGGGTGTGATAAGACTGTTTTAACCTACAAACTCCTCTGAAGGTTCTCTAGCCTGCCAGACAGGCTCGTCGGGCCACATGTGATTGCTCACAGCCTCCCAACCGTGAGAGGCACGAAATGCTTTAAACCCTCTAAAAACAGGTTCTTTAGAGAAGTTAGAAAACTATAAGTATAGTGGGCTAATTAGAAATTGTGTTGGTGAAGGGTTTTTCATTTGTTGAGCCAATGTTTGTTGCTAAGTCTCCATATCCCCTGCCCTTACACACATTAATGAATATATAGAATTAACCTTTGATATTAATCACGTTAGACCTTAGGCTAAGTAAATTCTTTCCTTAACTAAAACCCACTACACCCTCACCCTGTAGGAATGTAACTTTATTTGGGTGGCGTCTGTTTTGAGAATAATCAGCCCTGGAGAAATAAGTGTCCTGATTGACTGACCGCTGTCACAAGGAGAGGGTCGTAAATTGTCAGCAGGCCCCCCCTGGCCAGAAGATGATGTAACACCCCTAAGACCTCTGTATACATTTGTATGAAGCACCTGACTTTGATAAAAGTCAGGACTGCTGACCCCGCGTGACTTTTGCATAACATCTCAGTGTGTAAAAACAGACTCTGGAAAATAAAGAATGGGGATCAGTTTCTCGAAATACTGGTCTCCCCATGTCGCTCTCTCTCTCTCTGGTTGAGTCTCCATCTGGAGCGTGGAACCCACCATGCTTACTAATTATGCCTGGGCTTCTAAGATCCGACCGGGGAGGCCTCAGTGTCTCCTCTCCTTCGGGAGAACGGAAGGACGCCTGCGGCCTACGTAAGTGGTGCAAACTTCTTGTCTTGAAGTTTTATTGGTCTCCCGAGTAAACCAAGCTACTCAGCCTCTTTTCTCCACTGAATTTTCCTACTGAGCTATCCTCATCCTATTACTCTTTATATCTTTGATAAAATATTTAAATAAATAGGTCGCCGACGCCGTCCCCGCTTCGAATCCCCTGCCCCTGGATCAGCCGGGGCAGGACCCCGGCAGAGGAGGACATGCAACCCACGTCAGTATTCTTGCCTGGAGAATCCCATGGACAGAGGAGCCTGGTGGGCTACAGTCCACGGGGTTGCAAAGAGTTGGACATGACTGAGCACACACGCACGGGGCTCACTTTCTTGGCACCTGAGTCTGATGAGAGGGAGACGCCTTATGCCTGCTGTCTGGTGCTTCATCTAGGAAGAACATGCAGCAATGCCCTGCCTGCAGATCTCCTTGTCTGAGATCAAGATGCCTGTCAGATGCTCAGGATGGCAACTTGATCCAGATCTTTGTGAGCTTGTGAGCTGACCGTGGAGTTTGGCTAAGAAATGGACCTCACTGCACTGGATGGTCCCTTGCATAAACAGTTAAACATAAATGATTCCTTAAAATAGAAAATTATAAGGAATGTTCTAAATGGCCTATATTGGTTTACTAGGGCTGTAGTAACAAGGTGCCACAAACTGGGTGGCTTGAAAAAACAGGATTTTGTCTCACAGTTCTAGAGTCTAAAAACATGAGACCGAGGGGTCGGCACGTTGGCTCCTTCTGAAGGCTGTGAAGAAGAATCTCTCCCATGCCTCTCTCCTGGCGTGTGGTGTCTGCTAGCAACCTTTAGTGCTCCTTGGCTTGTATATTCATCACCCAGGCCTCTGCCTTCATGTTCACGTGCTGTCCCATAGGCATGCCTGACTCCAAATTTTCCCTTTTTATGAGGACACCAGTCATCTTAAATTAAGGCCTACATTAATGATCTCATTTTAAACTGGATTACCTCTGTAAAGACGCCATTCCCAAATAAGGTCACATTCTGAGGTTATGATGGGGGACACAATTCACCCCATAACGTGGTGTATCACTACACCATTATAATCCTGGCTAACATGAAACACCATAAGAGCCCTTGATTTAAAAAAAAAAAAGCATCCCATAAAGGTATAAGATGTTATGTAGTTTAAACAAAATAATACACATTAAGATTTGCTATTTAATAAGTTCTTAACACATCTTAATTCCCTTCCCTTCCTACCCTTCCACATCATCAGCCAGATCTTTCTCAGAGAAGATGTGTTAAAGGATCATTTTCTTTTAAAAAATAAAATAATGACTCTCATACAAACAGAAACTGAACACATATTAGGATGCAAGAGTTGGACTATAAAGAAAGCTGATTGCTAAAGAATTGATGCTTTTGAACTGTGGTGTTGGAGAAGACTCTTGAGAGTCCCTTGGACTGCAAGGAGATCCAACCAGTCCATCCTAAAGCAGATAAGTCCTGGGTGCTCATTGGAAGGACTGATGTTGAAGCTGAAACTCCAATATTTTGGCCACCTGATGCGAAGAGCTGACTCATTTGAAAAGACACTCATGCTGGGAAAGATTGAGGGCAGGAGGAGAAGGGGACGACAGAGGATGAGATGGTTGGATGGCATCACCAACTCAATGGACATGAGTTTGAGTAAACTCCAGGAGTTGGTGATGGACAGGGAAGCCTGGCGTGCTGCAATTCATGGGGTCACAAAGAGTCGGACACAGCTGAGCGACTGAACTGAACTGAAAAGTTTAATTTAACTCATTAATTAATGAGGGAATGAATAAGATGTTACCAGGGCTCAAAGGAGAATCCAAAGAATCACATGTATATAGGCAATAAGGAATATTGCTGAAATAAATTTACAAAGAGGTCCAAAATGATCTAGACAACTCCTTTGCATTTTAGAGATAGGAATCATTTACATTAGTTTTTCTACAACTTAGAGATTTGTAAATTGGTTCAAATACAATGAAAGGAAAAGATGCACTAGGCAGGACACACAGCAATCTTTTTTTTTTTTTTTCAAAACATACAATTTTTCTTGACAGAAGTAAATCCTAAAAAAGTAGAACTTCTTGCTTTCTTATACTTTTCAAACAAAGAAATTGCCAATAAAACTAAACTTGTAAAGTTCCCATTTACGAACATGTTAAAAATAAATATTTTAAAATTGGACCATCTCAACTTGAAAGAACAAAAGTAAAAGTCTTTCAGTCGTGTCCGACTCTTTGCGATCCCATGGACTATACAGTCCATGGAATTCTCCAGGCCAGAAAACTGGAGTGGGTAGCCTTTCCCTTCTCCAGGGAATCTTCCCAACCCAGGGATCGAACTCAGGACTCCCACATTGCAGGCGGATTCTTTATCAGCTGAGCCACAAGGGAAGCCCTTGTTTTGTTTTGAAGCAACAAAAACAGTCATTAAAAAGGTAGCAACATACGAGAAAAAATTCTCTATAGACACCTGCTATTGTTGGAGTCTATGCTGGTAATAACCTTCCCCAAGGAATGTGACTGAAAAACAGCAAAAAGTCAGCCTATTTCTCATTGTCTTTATAAATCTTTCCTGTTCCTTTGCTCATGAAGCAGAAAGAGCTCTAGGAAAGAGAATCCTAGTATTTTTCCCCTTCAGGATTCCTGCTAGCCTCACTCCTCCCACACTATAAATTGGAGTTTGTGTCTGTTTCCCTCCCGGAGATATGAGTTCTGGGAGGACAGAGGCCCTTATACTCACTTTTTGTATCCTTTGCACCTGGCACAGTGCCCAGTAAATAGCAAAGTTGGGTTTATTGAATCAAGTTGGGTTGAATTGAATTGAGTTGAACTGAATTCCTCTCTTAGGTCCCAGCCTAGAATCAGCAGCACTGCGGTGTGGAACAGCCTTAACCTCATCACAAACTCAGCCTTCTTTCAGTGGCTGCTGCTAAGTCACTTCAGTCATGTCTGACTCTGTGCGACCCCATAGACGGCAGCCCCCCAGGCTCCCCCGTCCCTAGGATTCTCCAGGCAAGAACACTGGAGTGGGTTCCCATTTCCTTCTCCAACGCATGAAAGTGAAAAGTGGAAGTGAAGTCACTCAGTCGTGTCCGACTCTTCGAGACGCCATGGACTACAGCCTACGAGGTTCCTCTGTCCATGGGATTTTCCAGGCAGGAGTACTGGAGTGGGTTGCCATTGCCTTCTCCACTTTCAGTGGCTAACTACCATTTAACAGGCAACTGTACAACACACCTCACAAAAGAAGGTCAATTGTTTCCCCTTTGTCTGCACTGAGGCATTTGAAGTTTGGGAAGCCACGGAGGTACCATTTAGTGGAACAAAGACTTGCACAATTAATCTTATTTTCAACTAATTACATATTAGTGCTAAATAGTAATCTCCCTTTCTTCTTGGGGAGAACTGGGTATTGGATCTTGTGTGTGTGCTAAGTCACTCAGTCTTGTCCAACACTTTGCGGCCGCATGGACTGTGGCCTACCAGGCTCCTCTGCCCATGACATTTTCCAGGCAAAAATACTGGAATGGGATGTCATTTCCAGGGGATCTTCCCAACCCAGATATCGAACCTGCATCACCTGCTTCTCCTGCATTGGCAGTGTATTCTTTACAACTAACACCCCCTGGGAAGCCTCTATGGCCTCAGTAAGTGCCACCTTTCCCACTGTGGAGGTTGAAAACTTTCTGGGAAAGGAGTCACACAAATGGATGAGTTAGACTCCTTCGCCTAATAATGTTAATAATTACCACCAACTGCAAAGTACTTTATGATTTGCAAAGTACTATTCACGCACATTATTGTATAATTTCTGCAATCATCCTGTGAAGTGGGGCATCATTCCCATTTTAAATACGAGGATACTGCAGGTCATTGAGAGGAAGCCAAATGGGCAGAGGCAGGGCTTAGACTGAACTCATCTGACTTCAGAACAAATTGAATCCCCTACCTCATTCTCTCTGGGGAGAATAAAGCCAGGGGTTGTTCACAGAATCATGGACACTCAAGATAGAAATGAACCTGGTTAGTTCTTTACTTGGTTTACCGTTTTTCTTTTAATTTATTTATTCGTTAGTTTTGGTCACGCTGAGTCTTCATTGCTGCTCGAGCTTTCAGTGGCTGTGGGGAGCAGTCGCCTCTTTGTTGCAGCGCACAGGCTTCTCACTGTGGAGGCTTCTCTTGTTTCAGAGCACAGGTTCTAGGTGCATGGGCTTCAGTAGTTGCTGAAGTGACCTAGCTAAGTAACGAGCAAATGATCACAGGTCCCCTTTCAATCTTAAAGCATTGACTCCATATCACCTAGACCTAACCCTCGGGTGTGCAAATGGCATAGAGGGCTGGAGAGGAAACAAGAGCTAAAGATGAACCTCCTATAAAGCTTAATATTTGCCAAGACTTATTCTGAGAACTTTACAAGTATTAACTAATTTAATTCTTATAATAACCCTCTTTTACATAGAAAGGTGGAGAAGGAAGAAAATAAAGATTAGGGTGTCAGCAAGTTATGATCAGAGAACTAAATTGGTTCACTGCCTGTTTTTTTTTTTTTTTTTTACTTTTTCAATTAAAGTACAGTTGCTATACAATATTATATGTTACAGGTGTACAATATACCGATTCATAATTTTTAAGGATTATACTCCGTTCATAATTATTATAAAATATTGGCTATATTCCTCATGTTGTACAATATATCCTTGAAGCTTGCTTTATACCAAGTAGTTCATGCCTCTTCATTGCCTTTTTCCGAAATGAAAGTTTTATTGGAGTAGGCCACATCCATTCATTTATGTACGTCTGTGGTTGCTTTTGGGCTTTCCTGGTGGCTCAGATGGTAAAGAATCCCCCTGTAATGTGGGAGACATGGACTCTATTCCTGGGTTGGGAAGATCCCCAGAGAAGGGCATGGCAACCTACTCTAGTATTCTTCCTTGGGCAATTCCACGGACAGAGAAGCCTGGCAGTCTACAGTCCGTGGGGTCGCAAAGAGTTGGACATGACTGAGTGACTAAGAAACAGAAGAATGGGGCCTTTTATGTTAGAATGGCAGAATTGAATAGTTGTAACAAACACCATTTGAACCATGAAGTCTAAAATATCAATATTTACTATCCGGTCCTTTAGAAAGTTTGCCGACTCCTGGTTTAGAGGGATGCCATTATTTAGCATATACCAAATAAGGACATTTTGTTTATGTGTTTGATCCTCCTATGAGGGTAATGCAAAGAATGCATCTTACTAATCTTTGCAACTCAGAACCTCACTGAGGGGTTCCATACAGTGGGCCCAATTAAAAAAAAAGTTTGTTAAAATAAACTGTCTGGCCATAGAAAATGGACTTGTAGACACAGAGGGCAAGGAGATGAGGAGATGACTTGAAAGAGTAGTATTGACATATTTATACTCTACCATGTATAAAATAGATAGTTAATGGGCAGCTTCTGTATAGCACAAGGAGCTCAGTTTAGTGCTCTGATGTGATGACTTAGACGGGTGAAATGGGAAGGGTGGGAGGGAGGCTCAAGAGGGAGGGGATATATACATATGGCTGATTCACGATGTCGTAAAGCAGACAGGAACACAGCACTGTGATGCAGTTATATTCCAATAAGGAAATAAAACTAGATAAAGTCTATGGTAAAAATAAATAAATAAATAAATTATTCAGAACTGATTCAGTTCAGTTCAGCCGCTCAGTCATGCCTGACTCTTTGTGACCCCATGAATCGCAGCACGCCAGGCCTCCCTGTCCATCACCAACTCCCGGAGTCCACCAAAACCCATGTCCATTGAGTCAGTGATGCCACTCAACCATCTTATCTGCTGTCATTCCTTTCTCCTCCTGCCCTCAATCATTCCCAGCATCAGGGTCTTTTCAAATGAGTCAGCTCTTCACATCAGGTGGCCCAAGTATTGGAGTTTCAGTTTCAGCATCAGTCCTTCCAATGAACACTCAGGACTGATCTGCTTTAGGATGGACTGATTGGATCTCCTTGCAGTCCAAGGGACTCTCAAGAGTCTTCTCCAACACCACAGTTCAAAAGCATCAATTCTTCGGCACTCAGCTTTCTTCACAGTCCAACTCTCACATTCATACATGACCACTGGAAAAACCATAGCCTTGACTAGACGGACCTTTGTTGACAAAGTAATGTCTCTGCTTTTGAATATGCTATGTAGGTTGGTCATAACTTTCCTTCCAAGGAGTAAGCATTTTTTAATTTCATGACTACAATCAGCATCTGCAGTGATTTTGGAGCCCAGAAAAATAAAGTCAGCCACTGTTTCTACTGTTTCCCCATCTATTTGCCATGAAGTGATGGGACCAGATGCCATGATTTTCGTTTTCTGAATGTTGAGCTTTAAGCCAACTTTTTCACTCTCCTCTTTCACTTTCATCAAGAGGCTCTTTAGTTCTTCTTCACTTTCTGGCATAGGGGTGATGTCATTTGCATATCTGAGGTTATTGATATTTTTCCCAGCAATCTTGATTCCCTCTTGTGCTTCTTCCAGCCCAGCATTTCTCATGATGTACTCTGCATAGAAGTTAAATAAGCAGAGTGACAATATATAGCCTTGATGTACTCCTTTTCCTATTTGGAACCAGTCTGTTGTTCCATGTCCAGTTCTAACTGTTGCTTCCTGACCTGCATACACGTTTCTCAAGAGGCAGGTCAGGTGGTCTGGTATTCCCATCTCTTTCAGAATTTTCCACAGTTTATTGTGATCCACACAGTCAAAGGCTTTGGCATAGTCAGTAAAGCAGAAATAGATGTTTTTCTAGAACTTTCTTGCTTTTTCAATGATTCAGCAGATGTTGGCAATTTGATCTCTGGTTCCTCTGCCTTTTCTAAAACCAGCTTGAACATCCTGAAGTTCACAGTTCACGTATTGCTGAAGCCTGGCATGGAGAATTTTGAGCATTACTTTACTAGTGTGTGAGATGAGTGCAATTGTGCAGTAGTTTGAGCATTCTTTGGCATTGCCTTTCTTTAGGATTGGAATGAAAACTGACCTTTTCTAGTCCTGTGGCCACTGCTGAGTTTTCCAAATATGCTGGCATACTGAGTGCAGCACTTTCACAGCATCATCTTTCAGGATTTGAAATAGCTCAACTGGAATTCCATCACCTCCATTAGCTTTATTCGTAGTGATGCTTCCTAAGGCCCACTTGACTTCACATTCCAAGATGTCTGGCTCTAGGCAAGTGATCACATCATCGTGATTATCTGGGTCATGAAGATCTTTTTTGTACAGTTCTTCTGTGTATTCTTGCCACCTCTTAATATCTTCTGCTTCTGATAGGTCCCTACCATTTCTGTCCTTTATTGAGCCCATCTTTGCATGAAATGTTCCCTTGGTATCTCTAATTTTCTGGAAGAGATCTCTAGTCTTTCCCATTCTGTTGTTTCCCTCTATTTCTTTGCATTGATCGATGAGGAAGGCTTTCTTATCTCTCCTTGCTAGTCTTTGGAACTCTGCATTCAGATGCTTATATCTTTCCTTTTCTCCTTTGCTTTTTGCTTCCCTTCTTTTCACAGCTATTTGTAAGGCCTCCCCAGACAGCCATTTTGCTTTTTTGCATTTCTTTTTCTTGGGAATGGTCTTGATTCCTGTCTCCTGTACAATGTCACGAACCTCCGTCCATAGTTCATCAGGCACTCTGTCTATCAGATCTAGACAGAACTGTTTACGTGGTTAATATTCTAGATTTAAGGAAAATCAGCAAATTGGCTGCCTCACATTTACCCAAAACAATGGCTAAAGGAAATCCCCTCAACAGAAAGGAAACAATAATAAAAGGAATCTTAGAACATCAGGAAGGACAAAAGAATAAAAAATTCTATGTATCTGGGGTAAATACAGAAGCAAAATATGGGCAAATACAATAAACTTTCTATCACCTCTTTGGTTTTCTAACTTATGTTTGATTTGAAGCAAAATTATGGCACCATCTGATATGGTCCTGAATGTATCAGAGGAAATAATTAAAGGAATTATGAACTAGAGACAGTAAAGGCATATAAAAAGAAGCAAGTTTTCTATATTTTGCTCAAACTTGTAAAATAATAACATAGACTGTTTTAAGTTATATATGTATAATGTACTACCTAAGTAGCCACTAAAAGCTATCAAAGAGGTACTCTCAACGACAGTATAGATCAATCAAAGTGGAATTCTAAGAAGTGTTCAAGTAACCCACAAGAAGGCAAGAAAAGAGAAAGTAGAAAAACAGAGGGAACAAACAGTAAACAAAAAATAAAAAGGCAGACGTAAGCCCTAACATATCAATAATGACTTTAAATATAGTCTAAATACAACAATTAAAAGACAACCTTTCAGGGTGAATTAAAGATCATGAATCAACTATATAATTTTCAGTCACTCCAAAAAAGGCCTAGGTGTAAATCTAAGAAAATATGTACAGAATTGTGTGCTGCAAACTAAACAACACTGATGAAAGAAATGTTTAAAATCGAATTAGAGAGACATACTCTGTTCATAGCTAGAAAACTCAACATAGTAAAGATTTCAATTCTCCCCAAACTGATATACAGGTTTAATGTAATTCCTGTCAAAAATCTCAGTAAGATGTTTTGTAGACAAGATTAATTTAAAATGTATGTGGAAAGGTAAATGAACTCAAATAGCTGAAACAATTTTGATAAAGAATAATGTGAGAGGAATCAGTCTACTCAATTTGAAGACATTTTATAGCTACATTAATTAAGACTGTGTGGTGCGTACTCGCAGGATAGATAAAAACATCAGCGGAACAGAATAGTGAATCTAGAAATAGAATCACGCAAATATGCCCAAGTGATTTTTAACAGAGATGCAAAAGCAATTCAGTGGAGGAAAGAGGTTTTTCACCAAACGGTACTGGAGAAATGGGACAGTGTGGGCAATAACAACAATCAAATAAACCTTGACTTAAGTCTCAATCTTATGCAAAAATTAATTTAAAATGGATCATAGTCTTAAATATAAAACTGTGACACTTTTAGAAAAAGCATCAGAGAACGTATTTAGGGTTAAGCAAATAATTCTTATATGTGACATTAAAAGCATGATCCAAAAAGGAATAACTAATACATTTAACTTCATTTAAATAACAAATTGTCATTTGATGAAAGGATGAAAACACAAGTTACAGACTGAGGGAAAATATTTGCAAACCTCATATCTGACAGAGGGCTAGTATCTAGAATATGCAGAACTCTCAAATTCAACAGGTTTGGTTTTTTTTTAATCCATTTAGAAAATGAGGGAAAGACATGAACAGAAATTTTACTAAACAGGATATACAGATGGAAAATAAGCACATGAAAAGATATTCAACATCATTAGCTATTAGGAAATTCGGATGAAAGCCACAAAAGAGATCATTACAGTATTGGTCTGCTAGGGCTGATGTAACCAAATACCACAGACTTGGTGACTTAGACAATAGAAATTTATCTTCTAACAGTTCTGGAGGCTGCAAGTTCAGGATCAAGGTGCTGTCACGGTTGGTTTCTGGTGAGACTTCTCTTCCCAGCTCGCGGACCCCTGCCTTCTTGCTGTGCCCTCACATGACCTCATCTCTGTGCTCATTCCTCAGAGAATGAGCTCTCTGGTGGCTCTTCATCTCTTTACAAGGACCTCAGTCCTGTATGATTATGGCCCCATTCCTATGTCCTCATTTAAACTTAATTACCTCCCTAAAGGCCCTAATTCTTGGGCTCCAAAATCACTGTGGATGGTGCCTGAAGCCATGAAATTAAAAGACACTTGCTCCTTGGAAGGAAAGCTATGACAAACCTAGACAGCGTATTAAAAAGCAGAGAGATCACTTTGTCAACAAAGGTCTATATAGTCAAAGCTGTGGTTTTTCCAGTAATGATGTATGGATGTGAGAGTTGAACCATAAAGAGGCTGAGCGCTGAAGAATTGTTGCTCTCGACTGTGGTGCTAGAGAAGATTTTTGAGAGTCCCTTGGACTACAAGGAGATTGAGAGGGTAACAGGCAGGAAAGGCCATTGGTCCCCAAGTGGCAGACATATTTTTCCTTCTCTACACAAAATTAAGAGGCTTCTTTTAATGCCTTGAGGTAACCGATGTGTTTTCTTATGGAAATGTTTTTCTTAAGCTATGTTAATAACACAATGTATTTGCTTTGGAATTTGCCTTTCTTCAAAATGGTTCCACCTAAAACTAACTTTTTTCTTTTCTCAAACCTTGGGTTGATAATGGCTCAACAAACCAGTATTCCTGTCAATTGTTTTATGGCTGGGGGATGATACACCTCATGCCATCCTATCTCAAAAGTGCATATTGTGGGAGAGGGGCCTGGTGAAACTCCCACAGCCTTGCGGTGTCTCTCTTATCTGATTAACAGCTTTCTAACAAACATTAAAAACCTTGCTAAAAACTAGCAAGGGGGCACTCTTTCTGTCCCCTTCTGGTGTCTATGTCAGAAGCTTTCCCTATCTCTAGCTTTCCCTATTCCTATCTCAACTTGGGTTTGATCCCTGGATTGGGAAGATCCCCTAGAGAAGGGAATTGCTTCCCACTCCAGTATTCTTGCCTGAAGAATCCCACAGACAGAAGAGCCTGGGGTCACAGAGTCAGACACAACTGAGCAGCTAACCCTTTCACTTCACTTCAGGCATACAGCAAAATGATTCAGTTTTATATATATACATGTAATGTGTCTGACTCTTTGCAACTCCATGGACTATAGCCTAACAGGCTCTTCTGTCCATGGGATTCTCCAGGCAAGAATAATACTGGAGTGGGTTGCTGTGCTATCTTCCAGGGGATCTTCCCAACCCAGGGATTGAACCCTGGTCTCCCATTGCAGGCAGATTCTTTATTGCCTGAGCCACCACAGTATAGCTGAATCACCTTGCTGTGTGCCTGAAACTAACAGAGTATTAACAATAGTTGATAATTAAACAACCATACTTCAATTTTTTTGTAAAAGAGGGCCAATGAAGGGTTGTGTGTCTAACCCAAAGTCATACAGTCAGTCACCATGGGGCTGGCAGTGGACATGGAGTCTTCTGGTTTTACGGTCTTTCCATTTTACCTAGAGCAAAGAAAATGGTGAAAGCAAAGGCTCTAGAATGAGTCCCACAGGCTCAGTGCCACCATTTTTCAGCTGTGACCTTGATGAGACCTTCAATCCCACTCAGTTTCTTCCTCTGTAAAATAGGGATGGTAGTTCCTATCTTGTAGGATTTTGTAAGATTTCGATTAGTTAACACATGCAGTGCACCCACAATGCCTAACACATAGTAATATCCCGCTACATGTCAGTTGACATTAGATTCTGCCCTTATATGTGATAGAAATTACAATAATACAGTAATTATTGTTCATACAAATATATGACCTTTCTTCCACAAATCTCCCAAGTGTCCATCTTGTATTGGCCACAGAAGGAAGCTGTGGTATCTGTTTATCATTTGTATCTTGTAATCCTCTCCCTTCTTTCCAACTAGTGACCATATGTCAAAGTGTGCATGTGTTTTAATGCAGCCAGATGGGTGTGGCATCAAGACGGTCATCAGTTCCCTCTCTTGACAATGGCTCCATTTTTTCACTTCTCCAGTAATCATGGATTAATTATGAGTCTTGTCTCCCCAACAGGTGGTACCTGTGATCACTTGACCATATCAGATCTACCTCCAAAAACAGACAGATAAACAGTCTATCCAGCGTTTCTACAATAAATGTCCATCACCTGGGTGTGCAAGGAGATAGGACAGGTGTGGTCTTTACCAGATGCGCTTTGACTTGGTACTTCAGTGTCTGGTATCTGTTGACAGAGTTGATGAGGCAGGTCTAAGCAGCCCTGTAATGGAATGTCTATTTAAATTAGATCATGCCAAGCCTGACATTCAATGATTTGCCTAAACATCTCCAAGTGGGACATAGACATGCTTCCATTTCTCCCCATTACCTTTCTGGAGGCACTTGGCACTCACCAAATAGCTTAGTTTCATTAGTGGCTTATGTTAGAGATTTTTAAGATGGTTCCAATTTCAAGCATTCTCATGGTCAGTCTTACAAAATATCAAAGCCATTGAAACATCTGCTTTTCAGCCTGCCTCTTATACCTCAAACTGGCATAAAAGTCCTTTTGCAAACCGTGTGTTTTGAAGGAATGTGTGTGTGTGTTTAGTTGCTCAGTCATGTCCGACCCTTTGTGACCCCATGGATTGCAGCCTTCCAGGCTCCTTTGTCCATGGGGATTCTCCAGGCAAGAATACTGAAACAGGTTGCCATGCCCTTCTCCAGGGGATCTTCCCAACACAGGGATCGAACCCAGGTCTCCCACGTTGCTGGCTGATTCTTTACTGTCTGAGCCACTACTGGAAGCTCAAATAGTTGAAGCTAAATGTAGAGAGAAAGCAAATTATTTCTTAGCCATGACACTACCAAAAAGACACATAGAATGCTTTATGCCAAGGAAAACCACATGTACAGTGGCCTCACATAGGAGCTAAAGCAGTGACAAGTTTCATGGAGAACCACTTTTATTTGCAGTATTGATAAACTCTGAACATTCAGAGTTGAGTATTTGGCAGGTATTTTCTTCAGGATGAATGAGGTATGCCTGTCACTTTAAGGAAAACAATGGACTTTTTAAAAATCATTATCAAAATGTGAGCCATCAAATTAAAATTAGAATTTTGGAAAACTCGTATCTGCAGCTATGCAACTTAGATGTGAGAAATGAGCATTGAGACCTGTGAATTTAATGAGATTCCCCCAGGAGATAGAAAAGAAGAGGATGAGAAATATCTTCTCAGTGAGAAGAGAGAAAAGATGCAGAGAATAAAGGGGAGGAAAAGATGAGGAGTAAGAAATGGGAGAAAAGCAGAGAAAGCCACCGAGGTACTTCATTGATAATCGTTGCCTTACTATGGGGCATGCCTAACAATCTGTAGAAACTCAGTTCTTCCAAGCTTCTATTTTTTTTTTTTTTTTTGCCTTTAGATCTTCTTTGCCATTGAAAACAACATACTGTGCTACCTCCTTGCATGGAATAGTATGATGATTTAAATTATCAAAATACCAAATGAATAAGCAAGTCTGGTTATCCAATTCATATCTTCTAAAAGTTGATCAAAATGGCTTCTAATCTTACAGAAACATCAAGACATCACCTTTATAATCTTACATTGTCTCAACTGTTTATAAGCTTTTGAGTTACAGTTGATGAAATAACTTAAAACACCGCAGGCTATGACGTGGTCCTTTCTCACAAGGTTCCTGTGCAGCTTACCCACACTCTGTTCAACAAGACAAGTTTGCTTGAATATTGCAGCCACATCAGATTTCTGTAAATGCTTGCTCTCGATTTTTGCAATTAGATTATCACAGGCAGATAAACAGTTCATAGCCCAGCATGGGTAGTGCTGGTTTAGACATCAAAACTTTCTTAAAATCCTCTTTAATCATTTCTGTTGATCTTTCCAAGGCTCAGCTCCCTCATCTTCTTTATTTCACAACCTACCTCACTGATACTTTTTCTCTCTGAGTAACTCCAGCTACCTTCTTAGTAAACTACTCCTCCTGCCTGCAGCCATGCCTGTCTTCTACTTTCCCCCAGCTCAGCAAAGTAAAAATGCCTTCCTCTAAACTTGCTGCTCTGGTTGGGTAGACGAGGAGAGAGTCAGTGTATGTGTATATGGAGGGGATGGGTTACTTGGCCTGAGGGGAATAGAACTGTAAATATGAGTACTTACAATCTGGCATTTCAGTCCCTTTAACAGCATTATTTATCATAGAACAAAAATGAAAACAAACTGATGGTTAAAACATAGGTAAATGAGAATATAACTTGATCAAACAGTATTTAACCATGAAAAGGGTGTTAGTCACTCAGTCATGTCTGACTCTTTGGGATCCCATGGACTGTAGCCCATCAGGCTCCTCCATCCATGGGATTTCCCAGGCAAGAATACTGGGGTGGGTTGCCATTCCCTTCTCCAGGGGAATCTTCCTAGCCCAAGAATTGAGCCCAGGGCTCCCACATCACAGGTGGATTCTTTACCACCTGAGCCACCAGGGAAGCCTAGGTGGCTTTAACCATGAAAAAGTGCCTAGCAAAACTACAATCTTTGCCTTTGGGAGTGATCTTTCTACTTTGCTTACCTGTTCAATACTTTTAAAAATAATGAGTATATATATTCTTTATATTTAAAAAATATATTTTAAAATATAAAATAATTTTGGGACTTCCCTGGTAGTCCAGTGGCTAAGATTCCACACTCCTAATGCAGGGGGCGCAGGTTGGGTCCTTGGTCAGGGAACTAGACCCCACACGCCACAACTGAAGGTCCTGCACGCCGTGTCAGATTGAAGATCTCAAGTGCCACAACCAAGACCCAAAGCAGCCAAATAAACATAGTTTTTAAAACATATATATATATATATATATATATATATATATATATAATAGAAGAGCACAATTTAGTAAACATTTCTGAGTGCCAATTGTGTGCTATGTTATATGCTAGGAAAATTACAGACTGATAGAACTGGGTCACTCATATTTTCCAAGGATATCAATGATTTACAATGAATTCTTTGCAGAAGAAAAAAAATGATCAGAACTCAAACAGAAGAATGGCCAAAGATATGATCAGACCATTCATAAAAGATGAAACAAAAATGTTCAGATCCACAAGGGGAAAGATGTTCATTGTCGGTAACAAAAGCAATAAGAGTTTGAAGCAATTTGAGGCACCATTTTTTCCTCTCTAAATTATTGAGGATGCCAAGCGGTAGTATCACTTAATGTTATGGAGACTGGATGAAGCTGGCTCCCCCAGAGACTGAGGGTGGCAGTGAAAACTGGAACAAACGTTTACCCTTCAGAACCTCGTCAGATTTTCATAAATATTTATTAAATGCCCATTTGTTCTTTCACTATGGAATGGAATTCACACCCCAATCCCGATCATTACCTAAGTGTAATCTGATCTCCAGTCAGCTGTAGGCTGACTTCGTATTCTATAATGCTTCTAGTCACAAACTTTGTGCCATTATGACATGATGCAATTTGAAATGATGTCAAGAAAGCTTGGCACCTTTTATTTCCTCTATGTATCATTAAATCTATGACAGGCATAAATATGGCCAGAGAAATCTGTCAGAAACCCTCAACCATAATCTGGGGACCAGCCATACACATCATGGTGATGAACGTTGTGGGTTAAATATTGCCCAACATCCTCCTTTGGAATTCTTGCAAAACAGGAAAGCCCCAGTTTCTGTGATGAAATTAAAGGTAGCGATAGAAGCATCTTTCAGCCAAAGTATTTAAGAAAGTCATTTCTGGAATTCTGGCTTTCATCTTAGATGATGACTTGAAAGACTGTATTTCATAAATAATTTTGTGAAGTCTGCCCTCTACTGTTATTTGTAGGAAATGTAGCCTGTATCCGCAAATTTATTTTATGATTGAAATGAGATCCTGAATATTTAATCTACTGTTTAAGAACAATTTCAAATGTGCCAGGCAATGAATAGATGCTTTATACGTTTGGCCCATTTAATTCTATAGCCCCATGGCTATTATTCCTACTTCACATTGGAGAAGGTAAGTAACCTTGCTAAGGACACCAGGCCAATAAGTCAAAGTTCCTATATTGTAACCCCTGCCTGTCTAATGCTAAAGCTCACAGTTTTTCTTGTATGTCACATTACCTCTAACTTGCATATAATATGACAATTTATTACACAAATACATCTTTGTATTTTTTTATATTCACTATCATTTCAGAGGACTTCCCAGGTGGCGCCAGTAGTAAAGAATCTACCTGCCAAAGCAGGAGACACAAGAGACATGGGTTCGATCCCCAGGTCCGGAAGATCCCCTGGAGTAGGGAATGGCACCCCACTCCAGTATTCTTATCTGGAGAGTCACATGGACAGAGGAGCCTGGCGGGCTACAGTCCATGGGGTCACAAAAGATAGGATACAACGTAGTGACTGAACAATAACATTTCAAATGCACGTTTAAACACAAAATTGATCACCACATATTCTAAAGACAACCTTTCAAAGGAAGCATTTAGACTTTAATCATGCTTTCTAGTCATGCATAATTCACCCTGTCAAGTGGGCAATCGGGCTACAGAATCTGAGGGCTCCCAATGAGATGTATCCTAGAGCTAATGCCATTTCTGAAGATGACCTGGTTCCACAGGGCATGAAAGTTTAATTACAGTTGTCCCCCAATACCCTTAAGGAGCTGGTTCCAGGACCCCTATGGATACCTAAATATGTCAGTGCTCAAGTCCCTTAAATGGCACAGTATTTGCATGTAACCTTGCATATCCTCTGTATGCTATAGATCATCCCTGGATTACTTATTTATAATACCTAGTACAATGTAAATGTTATGTAAATAGTGGCTAGTATGTGGCAAACTCAGGTTTTGCTTTTTGGAAATTTCAGGAATTTTTTCTAAATATTTTCAGTTCAGATTTGGTTGAATCTGTAGATGTGGAACTTGCAGATGTAGAGGGCCACCTTACTGGGGGCAGGCATTTCTGGAGGAATTTTGAAGAGCCACAGAAGGCTGAAACCAGGCAATCTCACCTGCAGGCAATGTGTTTCCAAGTCCCCCTGCTAGATCATCAGAGGAGAACCAAGGAGGCTGACAGAATAACTTCCAGGGTGCCAGTCTACACAGAGAGCTGATCATTTGACTGATGCCGCCGGGAGCCCAGTGGTTCCCCAAACACTTCACTTCCACCCACTGGGGTGCCAAACAGGGCAGGTGAGAGGTCTCCTGGGAAGGGAGTGAGAGGGAGAAGGGTAAGGCCAGCTTTTGTTTGATTTAGGAATTTCGAGGATCCTGCTCTGCTTTGGTGTAAATGACAGGAGTGTGTTTTGTCTTCACCTAGTAAATGAGGTCATTTTATTGTCTTGGGTACTTGATTTGCAAATATTTGAAGCATGTCACCAGAGAAACCTCACAGCCTAGTCAACCACACAATTCATTTGTCATTGAATGTTATTGTTCATTTAATGTATCAGAAAACGAAGATCATGGCATCTGGTCCCATCACTTCATGGGAAATCGATGGGGAAACAGTGGAAACAGTGTCAGACTTTATTTTTTGGGGCTCCAAAATCACCGCAGACAGTGACTGCAGCCATGAAATTAAAAGACGCTTACTCCCTGGAAGGAAAGTTATGACCAACCTAGATAGCATATTGAAAAGCAGAGACATTACTTTGCCAACAAAGGTCCGTCTAGTCAAGGCTATGGTTTTTCCAGTGGTCATGTATGGATGTGAGAGTTGGACTGTGAAGAAAGCTGAGTGCTGAAGAATTGATGCTTTTGAACTGTGGTGTTGGAGAAGACTCTTGAGAGTCCCTTGGACTGCAAGGAGACCCAACCAGTCCATTCTGAAGGAGATCAGCCCTGGGATTTCTTTGGAAGAAATGATGCTAAAGCTGAAACTCCAATACTTTGGTCACCCCATGTGAAGAGTTGACTCATCGGAAAAGACTCTGATGCTGGGAGGGATTGGGGGCAGGAGGAGAAGGGGACGACAGAGGATGAGATGGCTGGATGGCATCACTGACTCGATGGACGTGAGTCTGAGTGAACTCTGGGAGTTGGTGAGGGACAGGGAGGCCTGGTGTGCTGCGATTCATGGGGTCGCAAAGAGTTGGACACGACTGAGCGACTGAACTGAACTGAAAATATCACACTGTGTGACAGTGTGATATGCAAAAAGTTTCTGAAGAAAACCCGCTCAGGATTCCAACCCCGACTTTAGGGCTCCCATCCACAGTCTTTAATGTGGTGGAACCAGGGGATCTTGTGTTGTCTGTCTCCCATGTCTGCCCGGCAGGGACACCAGAGTCTCTCCCAGCTCCAAGCTGCTGCTCAGTGTCGGCGGGGGCTGCCGAAGGAGCAGGAAGGGAGGAAGGGGACCTGCTGGGAATGGGGGCTGGACACCCACTGAGCTGCTGTGGGCCAGCGCTTTCAGCAATGTTGTCCCCAGGAGGGCAAATTCTGTGTCCTGAGCTGGTATCTGACCCTCCCTTTCTTTTCTTCCTCCAGTTCTCAATCTAGTCCAATTCCAGAGTCCAGCCAAATCTAACGAGCAAGGAGGCTGTGAGTTGGATGGTTCAGCATCCCAGCAGAGAGCTAACGCTACCCTCCACCAAACAGGTAAGTAAAGAGAATTTAAGGAAGGTATTATATCAAAGGGCTAAGGGAAACTACAAGCATGGTGAAGCACCCTGGGGTAAGAAGAGAAAGCTGAAGGGACGGGGAGGGGAGAGGGAACCCAGAAGGAAAAGCTGCAGGAAAGGGACATTGGAGCAGACTGTGCTGTCAGCCAAGGGACACAGCCAGTCCGTGAGTGGCGAAAATGAATAGCACACCTTCTCTTTTCCTGCTCTCCGGCTTTCTGCGTATGCTTCCCATTGGCCAAATCTAGCTGCAACTCAGAAGGCAAAAGAACCTCTGGATGGAGTCCACAAAGGTCAGCCTCAAAGAGCAGGGGCTCCCCTCGTGGTCCAGTGGTTAAGGGTTCACCTTCCAATGCAGGGGATGTGGGTTCGATCCCTGGTTGGACTAAGATCCCACATGCCACGGAGCAACTAAGCTGGCGCACTCTAGAGCCTGCCAGTGCTCCACAACAAGAGAAGCCCACACACCACAACAAAGACCCAGGGCAACAACAACAATGAAGAGCACAAAGCAGAGTGGAAATGGATTTAAAGTAGGTCTGCACTTGGGCGCATAAAAAAGTTAAAGTATGGGGCCATTCTCCACCTGTAGCATTAACTTGGGAGGTGGAATGGTAGTGGCTAAAGACAAAGGGTTTATTCTTAAAATGACCAGTCCAATTACTGGCTCCATAGCCATTTACATTTATGGTTTTGAACAAATCACTTAACCCCCTCTAAGCCTTAGTTTCCTCATCTATATAATGGGAATATGACTCCCTACTGTCCAAACCCCTGTCCCCCAAGTATTTGTGTAGGGTTTTTCTTTTTTTAAGCCACAAGCACCCTTCAGCCTGTTAAGAAGCACATCCTGTTTTAAAAGGGCCTGCCAGTGTCCTGGGAGTGTCCACATGGGACCCTTCAGATGCAGGTCAGCAAGGTTGCAGCTTCTCTTGGTCATTCTAAATGTGACATTCAAGAAGGTCCTTGCTTGGCTGCACGGAGGGCCTCTACCATGGCTTCATTGCACAGTTGATGGTATAAGGTTATGTCAATGATGAGAGACAGGGGGATCTCCGGAGGCATTGGCTTGGCTTCTACCCAGCATTCTTATGGGAGATCCAAGCTTGACCATTTTTCACTGAAGAAGCCACAGCTTCCTGTGTCTAATCCTAAGTTTCCTAAGTCTAATCCTGGAAGTTCCCCTAGCCCATCTTTTCCAAGGACACTCTGTCTGCTGGTCCCTGGCCACAGGTGTGAACGTGTTCAGGGAGGGGTAGTTTTTCTCTCCCCTGTTATTTTTCCAAATTATTGTTTCGGAACAAATGGACTTGCGAGGTCTTCTCATCTACATCTGTAAGTAGGGACAGGTGGTTGTTGTGAGGTATGATCTAAGTTGTTACGCAGTGTTTCCCTGTTGATATACATAGATCACTAGCACCCTTCTGGGCTTCCCTGGTGCTCAGTGGTAAAGAAACTGCCTGCCAGTGCAGGAGATGCAGGAGACACAGTTTCGATCCCAGGGCCGGGAAGATCCCCTGGAGGAAATGACAATCCACTCCAGTATTCTTGCCTGGGAAATCCCATGAACAGAGGAGCCTGGTAGGCTACAGTCCATGGGGTCACAAAGAATCAGAGCAACTTAGCAATTAGCACCCTTCTGGGAATAGCTTTTCATTAACAAGCAGAGGAATGAACTGTGTGTCTAACATACAGGAGGCCACAGTCCTCCCCTGACACTTCCAGGGCCCCTTAATGCTGCTCCCCAGCTCAGCCTCCTCACTTTGAGGCTGGAACCCTGAGCCAGCCACTTTTATTCCTTCTTCCCCAGACAACCACCAACTGAAGGCTTATGTGTATATGAGTGTCTTTTACTAAAGAAGGGGAAATAGCAAAGAGTAACTAACTGCAGCCCAGGCAGAAAATGGAATGTCAAGAGTCATTATCCCTCACAATTCCTCACAGATTTGGGGAATGCCCAAATAGCACTTCTTCTCCTGGTCTAAGTTCAAAACCAGTTGAGAATTAGATTCAGTAGTCAGACTGAAGGAAACCAGGCCATATCCTTTTGTTTGGTTGGCTTTTTGCTTTGTTTTGTTTTATTAATAAAGGTAGGTGGGCAAACCTTTGTTATATCAGCTAAAAGGGCCTCCTAACATTTCATCTGTGAAATGGACTTATCCACCCAGACCGTGCTGAAACCCATAGGCCTCCTTTGCAGAGGGCGGTGGGGGAGTCCTGTGAAACCAGGACACAGAGAGGCAAGTAGAATGAGTGTTTGTTGTTGTGGCTGTTGTTTTAGTAAGCCATATTCCAAAAGGAAAGGGGAGGGAGGTATGGAAACTCGCTGGGTTGTGCATGACCTGTCCTTCTCTCTAATTCAAGAGTCTAAAATTTATCTAGAAATGCCAAAGACCAAGATGAATCAGTATACCGTAAGAGAAACAACATATGATGACTTGCACTCTCCAATTACAATACTTTTTTTTTTATACAACTGCAGCATTTCATGTAGAATTGGTGCAAGACTCGGGGCAAGTATATGCAAATAGATCCGTGGAGCAGAATTAAGACAAACCACACATAAGTGGACAGTTGAATTACAACAGTGCATAGTGGAGAAAAGATGAATTGTGTTATTATTTGAATCTTAATATGGAAAAGCAGATAAATTGATCCCTACCATATGCCATATACAAAAAATCAAAACAAGGTAGGTTTTAAATCTAAATGAAATTAATGTAAGCAATACAGTTTTAAGACAATGACATAGGAGAATATCTTTGTGACCTTGAAGTAGACAAATATATTTTAGTAATTATTTTGTGTTCTTAAACGGAACACAGAAAGCAGTAATCATAAAGAAAGAGACTGACAAATTAGACTAGCTTAAAATTAAGAACTTTTGTTTATTAAAAGACCCTATTAGATGACCATATGACCCAGCAATCCCACTACTGGGCATATACCCAGAAAAAGCCTTAATTCAAAAAGATATGTGCACCACAATGTTCACTGCAGCACTATTTATAATGGTCAGGCCGTGGGTGTAGCCTAAATGTCCATCAACAGGTGGATGGATAAAGAAGATGTGGTACACGTTTACAATGGAATATCACTCAGCCATAAAAAGAACAAAATTATGCCATTCCAGAGATGTGGATGAACCGAGAGAGAGACTGTTCATACAGAATGAAGTAAGTCAGACACAGAAAAACAAGTATTGTATATCAACATATATACATGGCATAGAGAAAAATGGAATAGATGAATTGTTTGCAAACCAGAAATAGACACAGATGTAGACAACAAGCACATAGGTACCAAGTGGGTAAGGGGGAATGGGATGGACTGGGAGACGGGGGTTGACGTGCACACCCTAATGTGCATGAAACAGGTAACCAGTGAGAACCTGGGGTACAGCGCGCGCTCCAGTCTGTGCTCTGTGGCGACCTTACAGGGAAGGAGATCCCAGGAAGAGGGGGTATATTTATACATGTGACTGATTCACTTTGCTGCACAGCAGAAGCACAACATTGTAAAGTAACCATATTTAAAATTTTAAAAAAGAAGGCAGTAGCATTCTGTGAAGTACAATTAACCAAAAAAAAAATTTTTTTTAAAAACCCTATTAGGTGAGAGAAAAGGCAAAGCAGAGTTGGAGGGGAAAAAATATACATACATATATATGTATTTCAGGTGTATGTATATCAGAAAAGGCTTCCTGTCTAGAATCTGTAAAAAAAAAAAAAAAAGAAAAAAAGCTGTGGTAAATTGTTGAATGGTCACAAATTCCCTCTATTCCAATCAGCCAGCCTTCAACCTGAATATAGTAACATGAGTAAGCTCAGGTGAAACTAGCAGAGGAAGTACCAGTCGGTTCATAAACCACACACAAAAAAGTGATAAATTATTGTTTTATCCAATTTTGTCACTATCAGAAATCAATGATAAATCATTGCTATTAATACCAAAGATTTGGAGGTGTTCTGTTACCTGGCATTAGAGAACTAAAACAGAACTTCTACAATGAGAAAAAATTAGGCAAAATACTTGAAAAGGCATTTCACAAAAGAAGTGTCCCGAAGGCAAAAACATGTGAAACATGAATATGTTTTGAATTTCATTAGTCCTCAAAGGACTAATGAAAACCACAGCACAATACTAGTAAACATTACTAGAAAAGTTAAAATGAAAAAGACACAAGTGTTGGCAAGTATATAGCAACAAAGCTCTCATACGCTGTGAATCAGATGATAAATTGGTGCAACCACTTTGAAAAACTGTTTTACAAGATTGTAGCTGAGCATACAACCCCACTGTGTCCCAGTGATTCCATTCTATGTATACACCCAAAGAAATGTGTACATATATTCACTAAAAGTCACAAACAAGAATATTCAGGGGAAAAAATGGATCAAATTTCAAAATACAAGAACTAAAATGATAAACTTTCAGAAGAAAACTAAAGCATAATCTTTGTAAATAATAGATTTTTGGGGTTGGACAGATTTTTAGATATGACACCTAAAGCACAAAAACAAAAGATAAAAAAAGATAAATTGTACTTTGTCAACATTTAAAACTTTAGTACTTCAAACGATTACCTCAAGAAAGTGAAGACAGTCAACAAGATGGGAGAAACTATTTGTGAATCATATATCTGATAAGGAATTCCTATCTAGAATGTAGAAAGAACTCTTGCAACTCAATAATAAAAACAAATAAGACAAAGTATCTGAATAGACATCTCTCCAAAGAAGATATACAAATGGCCAATAATCACACGGAAAAATGCTCAGTATTATTGACATCAGGAAAATGCAAATAAAAACAGGATGAGATACCATTTCATACTTACTATAATGGCTATCATCAAAAGATGACAATTACAAGCATTAGTGAGGATGTAAAGCAATTAGGACCTTCACATTACTGGTAGTACCATGACCGATTTGAGCCCACTTTGGAAAACAGTCAGGAAGTTTCTGAAAATGTTAAATGTAGAGTTACCATATGACCCAGAAATTCCACTCCTTGGTATGTATACCCAAGAGAAATGAAAACATAAGTTCAGAGAAACAGTTGTACACAAATGTTTATAGCAACACTATTCATCAGCCAAAAACTGGAAACAATTCAAATGTCCATCAGCTGATGAATGGGAGAAATAAAATGTTTATACTCACACAATGGAATGTGATTCAGTGATAAAGAGGAATGAAATACTGGTGCAGGCTATATAACATGTTTAAAAATGTTATGCCAAGTGAAAGAGTCTGTCACATAGACCTTTTCTGATTCTATCTACATGAAATGTCCAGAATGGGGACATTTATATACCCGCAGATAAAGAAAGTTGATTAGTGGTTGCCTAGGGCTGGCTGGTGGGAGTAGGGTGACTGTTAATGGGTATGGCATTTCTGATTGGGGTGATAAAAATTCTAAAACTGGTTGTAACAATGGTTGCATAATTCTGTGAGTATCCTAAAAACCATTGACTTTTATACTTTAAATAGATGAATTGTATGGTAGGTGAATCAAATCTCAATAAAGTTGTTATTTTTAAAAAAGTCTTGCAAGTAGATAGCAGATAGTGAATTAATGCAGCCAAATTATACACTTAAAAATGGTTAAAATTTTGTTAAAGATATTTTACCATAATTTTAAACGTTTTAAAAGAATACAAATAATACCAAATACCAATAATAAAAATAAGTAAAACACTAGAAGCAAGACTAATATACATTAGTGGTGGACAAAAATACAGAGATATATCCTTATACATTTTTGCTATAGTTATGCTATGCATGAATGAAAAGGACCAAATTCCTGCTACTTGTATCAACAAAGCTGAATCTCACAAAATAATGTTTAAAAGAGAAGCTCAACAAAAAAGTATACATTATTACTTCATTTTTATAAAATTCAGGCACAGGCAAAACTAATCCATGGCATAAGAAGTCAGGCTGCTTCTACCTAGGCTGCTACCTAGGTGGAGCAGGGGAAGGGCAGGAAGAGGACCTCTAGATGCTGGTACTATTTCCTTCATGTGAGTGATGACTGCACAAGTGTGCTTACTTGTGAAAACCCACCAGGCTGTACACATATGATGTGTGTAATTTTCTGTAAGCAAGCTAGAATTTCTTTTTTTTCCAATTTTTAAAAAATTCATTAAAGTCACAGTCCCCCATGTAATTGTAATGCACAGAGTTAGACTATATCTCTTTTTCCAAGTCACCAGTACCTTCTTAAGGACCCAGCAGAAGACAGCTCTAGAATTATCCAAGACTTTTCTTTTCACTCTGTCATAGAGAGCAATACCCCTTTCCCCTGCCCCTCACTGATTTTGTTTGTTTGTTTTTTTGCTTAACTTATTCCTGTTTGATTCTGTTCAGAGATGTTCCTACTTTTATAGCCAACAAGTCTATTGAGATGTATCCCTAACAAAAACACAGGATTTTTTTTTAACCCCTTAATAGATTTCTGCCACCTTTCTAAATTCAAACTGCAACAATTCTTTCTTTCCATTACATACATAAAATTCTTAACACAATGACTAGCATTATCAATAAGCACCAGCAAACAGGGAACGAAGACTGAGACCAGGAAACTGGAAAAATGGGATTCACAGACTGGCTCTGTGAAATGATGTGCGTGTGTGTGTGTGTGAGTGTGCGCGCACACTCAATCACTCAATTGTGTCTGACACTTTGCGACCCCTCTGGACTGTAACCCGTTCGGCTCTTCCGTCAATGGAATTCTCCAGGCAAGAATACTGAAGTAGGTTGCCATTTCCTCCTCCAGGGGATCTTCCCAGGAATTGAACCCTCGTCTCCTATATTTCCTGTTTGGCAGGCAGATTCTTTACAGCTGAGCCACCTAGAAAGCCCCTCCAAGTAACTAATCAGGCATGAAACCATGGGGGCTAGGTGAGACAAGAGTGGAAATCATTCCAGAGGTGCCAGCTAGACTTCCTGCCCTAGAAAATCCACTCGTGGGAATTTATCCCAAGGAGGTTAATCAGCAGAAGAAAAAGATGTGCACTGGAGCATTAAGCATACTGACAAAATAATTTGAATCTGCCTAAATATTCAAACATGGGGGAAATGTTAGTAAATAACGGTCAATTCACTCAACTAAATATTATGAAGTAACTGAACATGACAATTAGGACATCTACATGATAAGATGGAACTTTTATTAAAGTACTATTAAATACAAAAAAGCAAATCATAGAATTGTGTTTTCACAATGGTTAGCATTATGAAATTTTACATAATGTAAAATTATGTATTTATGTAAATTTTATGTAAAAATTATGTATCTTTACATAATGTAAAATTACATATGCATGTAGGTAAGAGAAGCAGGCATTGAAAGAATCAAAACAAGTTGACTCGTCAAGATGCTTAAAATACGGGGTTTTTTTTTCTTTTACTCTGATGACTGGTAATGCATTTATAATACTCTTCATGCATAAAATTAAATTAAGCTTTTTTTCTGAAATGGTATTAGTTATGAGTTAGATGATGTGATTATCAAATCAAAGTAATTTATGGGGCATTCAGCTCCCAGTAGGTATTTGTGTTTTTAAAAGATGTTTCAAATGGATAGAGAACGTGGCTTATCTTTGTGCAGGGAAACCTTTCTTTTCTGTCTTTATTTCCCCGGAAAAAAAAAAAAAAGAAGAGTTTTGGGTCATTGGGGCAGAGATAAGACATGAAAATTATTAATTTGCCTGGACTACTTCAGTAAAGATTCAATAATGCAGGAAGAAAACTAGCCAAAAATGCAGCCAATAAGATGTTTCAAGCCAGGCACTTTCTATGGGTCAGGAAAACAGAAGTAACCATTCTAGGTATTTTCAGCAGAAGAGGATTTAGACCAGGGAATTCAATGCTTGCTGAACAGTTGGAAGGGGCTGAGGAATGGAAGTGAGGGGAAGTCACGTCTGGCTCTGAGAGTCACTTCCAGGACTCAGAAGCAGGAAGTCGCAGCAGCCAGAGGAAACTAGAAGTGATCACTGCTGGCTGCAGCCCCAGCACTGGCGACTTGCAGAGGAGTGCCTCTGAAGCACCTCACATCTGCTAAAGCCACATGTCTATTCATCGCTGCCCGAGGAGCAATACAATGTCTGCACCAATTTTTCACATCCCAAATCCTATGCAGGCACCTAGAGTAGAACAATCTAGCCCAGAACCATGGCAAGGAACTGGGAATACCCTAGTACTCAGGCTTCCATTCACCACAGTACAGGGCAGAGTAGATAAGACGGGGAGTAGTGCTGAGCTGCCAATACGCAATACAGCATTACTACCCTGACAGTAGGGAGAACTCAGCTCCACTTTGTCCAGTCCAAGAGTAGTTCAAAGAAAGCTTGCTTGGCACGCAAGACCTTAAAACAAAAGCCCTTTCCTTAGATCCAGCTCAAGGGCAAGAGATGCAGCATACCTTCCCGTTCTCTTCTCTTCCCGTTCTCTTCCCCTCCTGGTTGTGCAAGGGCAAACATGATTAGGATCCTGAGACTGTGAGGTTTTCTCATGCAGAAAAGAGAGGATGTGAAGGCTGATATTCTTCTCTGGATCTGTCCTGGCTGACTAGTCACAGTGGGGTCACTTACGTAAGTGACTCAGGACTTGAATAGAAAAGCAGGGTTCCATCGGAACCATTATCTCTCGGGCAGGTGGAAAGTGCCAACCACAGTGCCCCCACTTCTGGCTTAATTAGAGCAATCGGCTGTTCCTTGGAACCTGTACTTTTTATATCAGTGATGAGGCTGAGAACATGTCAGGTTAGTACAGGCCAGGCTGTGCTCAGTGATGAAAGTCACTGCCCTAAATTGTCAGCTTAACTTTGATCCTGTCTTAGAAGCACTCAGATGATTTATCAATAAAAAAAAATAGAACAATACCATCATAGCTCATATTCCTGAGCACTTACCTGTATCAGAGGCAGTGCTAAGAATTTTATATATGTGCATCACGTTAATTTTGGAAACAATCTCAAGATAAATACTACTGACCTATTTGAGAAAATGGAGATTTTAGTAATTTGCCCAAGATTCTGCAGCAGGTAGTGGAAGAACCAGTTTGAAATTTCATTGATCTTCTTCTATTTGTGCAATAGGACTTCTGGCCCTCCTCTTTTCACTTCCCCACACACATTTGCCAGACAGGGGTGCATTTCAAAGCATGATACAATAGGAGCTAAGCGTTTCTAGTGATATACTCAGGACAAAGTTAATAATAGGTTAGCAGCGGTGAAATGCATTTCTGTGTGTTGTGAGGGAATATTAGTTACTCAGCTATGTTTCACTCTTTGTGACCCCCTAGACTGTAGACTGCCAGGCTCCTCTGTCCATGGAATTCTCCAGGCAAGAATACTTCCCCGGGGAATCTTCCAAACCCAGGGATCGAACCCAAGTCTCCTGCATTGCAGGCAGATTCTTTACCATCTGAGCCACCAGGGAAGCCCATTGTGAGGGAAGGGTGATCCCTAAGTTCACTATGTCTTATTCTAGACTAGGAGCTCTGGAAAGTAGACAAGAACCTAGCCTCCATTCGGCCAAAGTTAAGTTCAAGAATGACTGTGTTAAACTTCATGCCCTTGGGTCCATCTCATCTCAACATAATTTGAGAGGGATCCCCAGTGAGCTAGAAATGGAGGTGTTGGATCTTGGAGTCTGATCAGCACAGTCCTTATGTCCCCAAAGCCCTCCATTGCCCATTTGGCACCATCAGGAGGGTGTGTGTGGTGCTGCTGTGTTCCCATCCTCCTACCTCATTCCACCCAGATACACACACACTTGTAGCGCCCAGCCTTGAAGGGGGCAGCCCCAGAGCTTGTAGTGGAGAGCCTTGCACTATGCAACTCCAGGAGGTGGCAGCCCCACAAGGCGTGCAGTCCACAGCTGCTGGGATGGATTGGTTCAGGCAGGCACCCAGCTGGCCAGCCAGACCGGCAGCCACACACACTGACCTATGCCTCTCAGCTGTCTGAGACAGTTCACTGTCTGCAATAATCCTTCTTGGAATTGCACCCACAGAGCAGGCAATGCCATTCCAAGAAAGAGCCCTGGGTTAGCAAGGAGCACTCTGGAGGAATCGCTGGCTGATTCATGTCCCAGGAGAAATGCTCAAAGGCAACTTGCTATTCTCCCAGTAATGGAAGGGGAAGAACAAAAAATTCATGTCCTCACCGTCAGGCACAGCTGGGACCCCATGGAGGCCACATGTGTAGGTCGGCTTGCATCTTTTCCTCCAAGGTCAATGACACATCAGCGTTTGCTCTGCCTCACTTGAGACCGCGAGGCAGTTCATGTATCAGGTCTAGGAGCTGAGCCGTGCCCCCAGGACACAGCCTGGAAAGGTAATCAGGGCTGTTCACGATGGCAACAACTGCATCTGGCTGCCCTGAGGTGAGATTCATATTCTGGATTCTGAGCCTACTAAGGGTTGCACCAAAGACCAGACCAAGCGGAGTTATTTATCTAGAGGCAGTAGAACATCTCTGCAAGAAAAGCAAAAGATGAGGGTGTGTCGGGTGTGGCAGAGGAAGGTAAATCATGAGGTAAAGGAGACAGGGAATTAGGGGCCGGGTGGGGAGCAGAGACAGGGTCGACAGGAGTCGCGGGTCTGAAGCTGTGAGCACTGTGAGAAGGGGAGTGGATGGTGTGAGCTCCACGGTGTGGGGCCAGGCTGCTGGAGAGGCATCCGGGGTGGACACCCGCCTCCTTGCCCCATTCCCCACCCCTGCCTGCACCCAGCCTGTGCACACCGGGCTTTCTCCCGTCCTCCTCTCTACCTCAGTGCCTTGGCCCCTGTCTGTCTGCTCAGCTGGTCCCAGCGCTGTGAAGTGCTTGCTGACCCTCCTCTCCCACGGCTCCAGCCCAGTTAAGCGCTTCCTGCCCTGTGTCCCCACCAGTACCATCCACCGACTTCATTATTGCGGCTATCACATTGCTGTAATTATTATAAATGCCTCTCTCCCCTGCTAATCTGTGAGCTCCCTGGGGCAAGGGCCACCTTCTATTCATCTGTTCACCCCTTGGATGGGGCCTAACATACCATAGGCGTTGGAAAACTCAAGTGAATGAGTTTTTTTTTAATTTTCTTGGATTCAGCTGAGAAGGCAATTGCAGTCATTTGAATTGTGCAATTTCTATTGTCGTCTTTGAAAAACAGTTTTTCACTTTTCCTCCTACTACAGATGACTCATTGCTGGGGCAGATAATGCATTTCTGAGGTTCAGAATTTCACTACAGCCAATCTTTTGAAAATCTAAGTATTCTTGTCTAAAGACAAAAACATGACTAGCTTTCTTAATCCCTCAACTCAGTGTTGAGTGATGGAATACTAGAGAGGTCTTGGAACCCTTTTGATTACTGCAAAACATCCAAAGACGAACGGGAGGGTGAATAATGACAGTGACTGTGCAAATATTGGCCTCACGTACTGAGTGCCTAGTAGATGGCAGTGAGTTTTGGGCATCTCGCTAAGTGATTTGCATCCCTTATCTCACTCGGTTCACAGACAGAACCTTAAGAGGTGAGCATGTTTGTCTCCATTCGGATGAAGAAAACTGAGAATCAGAAAATGTAGGTGACTTGCAGGAAAGTGGCAGGCATAGGATTTGAACTCAGGTCTATCTGATTCTGGAGTGGTGTCATTTACAATGATACCCTGTTTCTTCCAGACCAAGTAAAGAAGGCATGCACCAAAGATGGATTCTGGGTTTTGACAAGACAGCGTGAAGGTAAGGCATTCCTGGGCAATGATTTTAAGTAGACAGAGGTGAAGACAGACATCTGTCCCACATGAAACCCACATGATACCCAGCCATTCCACCCAGCTGTCCCTGTCCAATCGCATATAAGGGCATAAAGACCCTTTTCTGCGAGGAGCAAAGATTCTAGCTCACTGCTTAATTACAACTTACTGCTCCTTGTTCCAGCACTACCATGGCAACAAGTAGCACTGGCACAGGAATCAAAAGGGAGAAGTGTTGCCTAGCAACAGAGTAGTAGAAAGAGCTATAGGATTCTGGATGCTGAGTTCCAGTTCTGGTTCTGACTACCTGGAGCACTGTGGATAAACACAGCTGCTTTGAGCTCCAGTGTCTTGTCATCTGTAAAATGTGGATATACCAACACCCTTAGAGTGTGTTGCCATGACTACATATGAAGCAATTTCATTCCATGCATGTAGCATTACCGTCAGGATCATTATTTTAGGGAGAAAAACACTATGCACATGGATTAAATCATAAAGGGAACAATTCGAAGGTCTCATCGCTAGCTCATTTGACTTATTTTAGCTGCTCTGTCATAAGGAATGTAAATTGATAGAAACTTTCTAGAAGGTCTTTAAGATCTATCAGTCAAATTTAAATATGGGTACCCTTTGATTCAGCAACTTCCCTTCTAGGAAATCCCTGCACATGTTCACAAAGACACACATACAAGGCGAAAAACCGGATACCACCTAAATTGTGCACTAAAGACGGACTGTGAGAGATCAACACGATGGAATGTTGTGCGTAACTAAAAAGAACAGGGCAGGTCTTAATTCATCAACACAGAGAGATTTCTAAAATGTAACGTTTAGCAAAGTGAATCTAAGTCACAGATGCACATCCATCCACACATATACTCATGAACACACAGCTTGAAAACCTGAAAGACCCTGTAGTAAACTGTTAACAGAAGTTACCGACTTCTTGCCGTTCCCAGAGTAGGCTATGAATGTTTGGGCTACTTTGGCATATGCCATTCTGTCTGCCTAAAATGATAATCCTCCTTTCTTCCTGTGAGCTCCTGCTGGTCCCCAGAGTGTAGGGAAATATCACCTCCTCTCTGAAGCCCTCTGGATCACGCTGGTAGACTTCATATGTCCCTCCAGGTCTCTATTGCTTATATCATGACACTGGCATTGTAACTATCTGCTTGCACGTCTGATTGCTAATCTCCTGCACTGTGAGATCCTTGGGGAGAAGAATCACATCTCATTGTCTTGGTTACTCCAGGGCCTACTCAGGAGAGCTCATTGAATTGAAACAAGTAGCTAAAACATTAACAGAAGTAAGAATGGCAGGTGGAGGCTTTGAGCCGTAGTTTTCCCAAACGCGCCCTCCCAAGCCATGCCTTTGTGTCCATTTATAGTTCAGGAGGTGTGCTGTAGCAGAAAAGGAGAAGAAAGTTGTGAATAGGGAGTGAGCTAGGTACAAATTGCTTGAAATAAAAATCCCGAGGCACTGGCGTTCGCAAGCCATTCCCCAATATGAACAGCAGGTGGCGTAAGTGGTCTAGATTTCTCTGACCAACACCAAAGGAAGCCATAAAGCAAGGTTTTGGAAAAATTGGGACCATGGGAGCAAGATCATGAGCCCCTCTTCCTTGCCCTATTGTGGCACAAGACACGAAGCAAATTCAGTGTTCTCCCCTAGGATTTCAGCTCCTAGACATCCGGCTTTCCCACCTCTGTTCTCCACCGTCTTCAATCCACCTTCACTCAGTTTTGTTCTTTGAAAATGCATAGACTCTGTTGGGGAAATGAGCATTTCCATGTTCACCAGCGGCTGTAATAGCAAAACCCATTTGAAGGGCATTTCAACGATGCCTATGAAAAGGAGAATATTTAGCTTGCTGCTGCTACTGCTGCTAAGTCGCTTCAGTCATGTCTGACTCTGTGCGACCCCATAGACGGCAGCCCACCAGGCTTCCCCGTCCCTGGGAGTCTCCTGGCAAGAACACTGGAGTGGGTTGCCATTTCCTTCTCCAATGCATGAAAGTGAAAAGTGAAAGTGAAGTCGCTCAGTCTTGTCCGACTTTCCAGACCCCATGGACTGCAGCCTACCAGGCTCCTCTGTCCATGGGATTTTCCAGGCAAGAGTACTGGAGTGGGGTGCCATTGCCTTCTCCGAACATTTAGCTTAACAGGGGACAAACAAGGACTCAAGGTTTACTTAAATATTGCACTGCCTTTATGGATGGGATATTTGTCACTTTGAATTTCTTCTTCTGGGAGCAATTGATTAGTCAATTCGGAGAAGGCAATGGCACCCCACTCCAGTACTCTTGCCTGGAAAATCCCATGGACAGAGGAGCCTGGTAGGCTGCAGTCCATGGGGTCTGGAAAGTCGGACACAACTGAGCGACTTCACTTTCACTTTTCACTTTCACCCATTGGAGAAGGAAATGGCAACCCACTCCAGTGTTCTTGCCTGGAGAATCCCAGGGACTGGGGAGCCTGGTGGGCTGCCGTCTCTTGGGTCGCACAGAGTCAGACAGGACTGAAGTGACTTAGCAACAGCAGCAGCAGCAGATTAGTCAATTATTTAAATGGAAGATAAGCAAACAAGTTTCTGCTGACTGTAATTAATGTTCAATTTTATGTATTAATTAGGGTAAGGTAGATATTTTAGTAAATTTTGTACTTATTGTTATAACTGTATGTAATGGATTTATTTATGGCAAATGCAGGCATGCAAGTACATAATAGCTAGATGGGCTAATTAAATACCACACTGTTGCTGGGGAGGGTTGTTGTTTATGTTTTGTGAAAAATACATTTATTATTTCAATAAATATTTATTAAACACTTACTATTTATGCAAAAACTACTTATGGAGTGACTGCCACAGCTAGGCATTATTTTAGGTGCTAGGAATAAAATGCATTGTGGTAAACAAATTCTCTGTCCTTGTGGAAGTTTCAATCTAGCGAAGGAGATAATCAAATAAACAAGTACATATATGGCAAGTGATTATAACTATGATGAAAAAGGATAAAGCTACCCAAAATAAGAGTGATGGAAGCTGTTATTTTAACTTGGGTGTTCAAGTTCTGTATTTTGCGCTGGAGATTCAATGTTGATCAAAATCGAATATGATTCCTACCCCACATGGAACTCTAATGTAAGGGGAGAGAAAGCCGTTACTCAAATAATGACGCACATGATTGTCTATTGCTATTAGTGCCGTGAAGAAGTACATGCATGGTGTTATGAAACCTCGTTAAAGGGAAAGTTGACCTCTTTGGGGAGGTCAGGACAGATCTCTCTGAGAAAGTAAGGCTCACACTGTAGAAAATGCTTACACTGTTCGATGTGAAGCATAAGTAGAAGTTAACTAAGCCAGGGGTACGGAGACTGCTCCAGGCAGAGGAAATAACCATTCAAAATCCCTGGGGCAAGAGGGAATGGGGAAGGGAAAGAAAACTGGAGAGGGGAGAATAGGATGAAGGGATAGATAAAAAGCCTGTAGGCCATGATAAGGGTTTTGTAATTGTTCTAAAAAGATGAAAATTCATCTGTGTTATAAGCATAGGGCAGCATTAGTTGACTACTTCAAACAGACGCCTACAGATGTTCTTGTAGGGCCTAGACTGGAAGGACTCAGATTATATGTGGCAGAGCCTAAACCATAGCAACTCTCCTTGCAATCAATAATGTTGACTTGGACTAGGGCAGTAAGCTGGAGATCAAGAGCAGTAGATGGATTTGAGAAACTTTTAGGAGGGAAAAGAAATACTCCTTGGCAATGAATTGGAGATAAGATGTGTAAGATGAAGAGCTACCAAAAATACCTCTGAGGTTTCTGGCTTGTGTGACGAGATGAAGAGTGGTGCTATCCGCAAAGATAGAAAACACTGAAAGAGGACCACGTGTGGCATTGGGTGGGGAGGAGGGTGATCAGGGTTTGGGGCCTGTTGATTTGCCTTTGAGACTTCCACTTGGAAATACCAAGTCAAAGTTGAGGCTACGGGCCTGGAACTCAGAACAAGAGGTGAAGTCTAGAAGAAGAGGTGAAGTCTGAAGATACATACTTCCGTGTTCTCTACGGAAAACTGAAGCTGTGGGTGAGGATGTGCTCACCTAGAAAGAGGAACATGAGTATTTGATGGTGAGAATGAGAAGCACAGACCTGCAACATACACAGGGCAACTAGGGAAGAAACTAGGAGAATATTTTGTCTTTTAAAGCCAAGGGGAGAGCGTCCAGAAGGAAGAAATGGTCTGCAGTGCCAGCTGCTGCTGAGAGGGCAGGCAGGACGGGGTGAGCAAACAACGCTTGGACTTGATGACAAGGAGGTCATCGGTGACCTAAATGGGAGCTGCTGTGGTAGTATATGCAGTACCAGCATCTTGCTTGGAGTGGCTGAAGGAGGAATAGCGGAGTAAGGACAATGGAGACAGTAAGTAGAGAGAATTCTTTGGAGGAGTTTAACTGGGAAGGAAAAGGATGAAATGAATGGGGCCTTGGAGTTGGACGAGCTAACCCATGCAGATTTGAGGTCAGTCAGGTAGAAATCAGCAATGGGAATGTAAAGGAAGATGATAAACCAGGGACTCAGTCTTCAGTGGATGAAAACTTGTGATGGTGGGCTGGATGGTGAATGCAACAGGAAAGGGTGAGAGCTATGGGCATGAACAGCGTGGATCTCAAGGGTAGAAAAATAATACTATGGAAGCAGTGTTTGGGAACAAAGACAGCAGCAAACCTTCCAACCTAAAACTGGTGCAGACTGGAGAGGGGCATGGGGTGTGTGGTGTCCTTGGGGTGGGCTGGCCTTCATTACTCAGAAGGAGTGGGAAGGAACACATAGGGGAGAAGTTGAAGAGCTCCGGTGGTTTGGTGGTTGTGGAACAGGCAATTCCTGAGGGCTCAGTCACTGGAGTTTGGGAGGTCAGGGGCTCAGTCAAAGGCAAGGAGGTCGGGGGCATTCTGGAAAGGACAGAATGAACATTAGCAAAGTGATGGCTAAATAACTTATTCTGATGTTGATGACTGATTCAAACAGGGATGGCCAATAGGGAGGATTTTGTATCAGCTCTCCCTTTGGTGGGGTGCATCAGGTCACTGAGCTGCAGATGGGATGGGCTGTTATTCCCTGAAGCTCTAAAACAGATGGGCTGGTAACAGCTACAGGATTGGTGACCATGCACTGTCCAGCTTGGGATGGAAGACCCAGGAAAATGGTCTATAAGATAACATACTGCTTGGTGCATTAGAGAGAAAACACCCTAAAACCTCACCAGGTCTCAAATCAGAGCTTTTTTGTTTCTCAGCTTGTCTTCCTCCCAGATTTGCATTGACTCTTTATGTAGTTTCAAGTGTTGCCTTTTTTCCCTCTCAACATAGCATCAAGTATTTTCCACACTCTTCCATCTTTATCACAGTTAACCTTCAATATGGTAAAAGATAATTGTTCTGATCCAGGAGCATTTTGTTGATCATGAATATATAAACCAACTCCCTCCCTCCCAACACACACTACTGATAAATTCTCCATGCAGACACGCATCCCTGCCTTCGTTGTGGATTATCCACGGCCCACTTATGCATCTCAAGATCTGTTGATCCCTTCTTAATCTTTTTTCTTTAATACTCGGAACAATGATCAGCAAGCTAGCTGCGGCCCCACCCCTTTCTCACCTACTCAGAAAAACATGCAAGTGAGTGAAAATGACATTATTATAAGAATAACCTTGAATCCACTCCAATTTATAACAAAAGCAGCTCATTCGAAAACTTGGGTGTTTTTACTATCAGCAGTGCAAATCGCTTACTACCCAGTTCAGACCCAAGTGTAACATGCGAGTGAATCCTGCCGCTGTTGCTGAGCGCTGCTGGCCTACTGGGGAAGGCAGACACTAACTCAGGGAGACAGGAGCAAGGTTGGCACCCCACAGCGGGTCAGGAGAGTGCCGTCTTCTCGGAGCAAGGGGTATTTGAATTGCCTCTTGAAAGAAGTTGCCAGTTAGAACAGGAGGGAGGGCTGTTTCAGGTAGAAATATAAAGTCTTAGAGCCCCAAGTACGTGCTGCCCAGTGAAGACTGGTGCACACTCTGCAGTGGCTTTAACCTGTTGAACCGAGGGACCATTGAGATGAGAAGGACATGCATGGTTCACTGAGGGATTTTAGCCTTTTCCCATAGGTTTTCAGGCCCTGGAAGTTTTTTTGTTTGTTTCAGCTCTGTTGAGGTATTGTTTTTGTTCAGTCACTCAGTCGTGTCCGACTCTTTGTGACCCCACGGACTGCAGCACACCAGGCTTCGCTGTCCTTCACCAACTCCCAGAGTTTGCTCAAACTCATGTCCATTGAATCAGTGATGCCATCCAACCATCTCATCCTGTGTCACCTCCTTCTCCTCCTGCCCTCAATCTTCCCCAGCATCAAGATCTTTTCCACTGAGTCGGCTTTTCACATCAGGGGGCCAAAGTATTGGAGCTTCAGCTTCAGCATCAGTCCTTCCAGTGAGTATTCAGAGCTGATTTCCTTTAGGACTGACTGGTTGGATCTCCTTGCAGTCCAAGGGACTCTCAAGAGTCTTCTCCAGCACCACAACTTGAAAGCATCAGTTCTTCAGAACTCAGCCTTCTTTATGGTTCAACTGCCACATCCAAACTTTGACTACATGGACCTTTGTCAGCAAAATTATGTCCCTGCTTTTTAATATTGAGGTATAATTCACAAATAAAAATTGTGTATACTTAAGGCATACAGTACAGCGTTTTGATATCATGTCCCTTGTGAAATGATCACCACAGTCGAGTTAGATAACATAGCTGTCACCACATAGAGTTACCTTTTTAACAATTAACATCTACCTCTTAGCGAATGTCAAGTACAATCAATAGGTTAACCATAGTCGCCATACTGTGCATTAGATCCCAAGAACTTATTCATCCTATTGAGCTAAGTTTTATACCCTTTAGCCAATGTTTTCCCACTTTTCCCACCTCCACCCCTCCACTCCCATCAAACCACTGGCAACCCCATTCTACCCTGAGAGTTCAACTAGTTCACATCCCACATGTAAGTGAGATCATTCATTTTTTGTCTTTCTGTGTCTGGTTTATTTCACTTTGCCTACCATCCTCCAGGTTCATCCATGTTGTTGCAAATGGCAGGATTTCCTTCTTTCTTAAGACTGAATAATATTTCTTTATATAAATATACTGGAGAAGGGAATGGTGACCCACTCCAGTATTCTTGCCTGGAAAATCCCACGGACAGAGGAGCCTGGTGAGCTACCTACCGGCCATGGGGGTCACAAAGAGTCAGAAATGACTTAGTGACTGAGCACATGAGCACATATAAATATACATCCCATTTCTTCATCCATTCATCCATCAGTGGACGCCGAGGTTTTTCCATGTCTCAGCTATTGTGAATAATGTTGTAATAAATATGGGAGAGCAGATATCTTTTCAAGATCCTGGTTTCATTTTCTTTGGATATCTACCCAGCATGAGATTGCTGATAGTTTTTAAACAGAAGATGATATTGTGTGAATGCACCTGGTTTAGAAAAGTACAGGGGAAAGGAAAGTAGGAAAAAAGCAGAGAACCAATGTTATCTGGGAGCCAGAGCTGGAGAGTGAGGTGGGACAGTGGAATGTCAGGGAGCAGGTGGACGGACAGATTTGGCAAGTGATGATCCTCTGAGCTCAAAGAATTGAACAACAGGCAATTGTCTGAGCTCTGTGTTATCCAGCTGGTGTGTAGTCTGGTCAAGTGGATGACTGACACCATGTCTGTAGCTTGCAACACTGCATCATCACATTGTCAAAAATCATGCCGTGACTGAGGACATGGTCATTCAGTCAACAAGGTTTCCCACAGTAAAGATCTGTGGGAGGAAATCTTTTCTGTTGCCAAAAAATAAACAAAAACACTGTAAGGAATAGCAGTTCCCCCAGATAACACTCCTGCTGTGCTGGTTAATAGAATTAACAAGTGTCAAGGAATCAGATGGACTCCAATTTGAATCCCTGCTCTGCCCCTCACCAGCTTTGTGACCTTGAGCAAATGACATGTAATTTGCTCAATTTCTTCATCTAGATGGACAAAAATCCCTACCTTGAAGGACCATGGTGAAGATTCAACAGGATAATTATATAAAGGGCTCCTGGCCTATAACTTCAATGCAGATTCCTTCCCTCCCCCGTCCTCATCCAGTGCACTGTGCAAGGGTTAATAGGCTGAATGACTACCAACCAGGAGCTGAAAAACAAAGGGTTTGGAGGGAGAGGCTAGTGGGTGTACTTCCAGGCAGAAAGGGAAGTAGGGTGAGATGCTACCCATTAAAGCTGACTAATTCCACTGGAATTATGTGCAGGACAAAGGAGATTAACTGAGTGAAATCTCTGGAGTGCTTCAAAGAGCCCTGTGTGTGTGCAGGAGTCCCCTTCCAGGGCTGGCCTGCTTCCTCTGGCCGGGCTGGGATGTCTGTGGGTGTGACAGGGGGCCTCTTAACAATGCCCTGAATTCTAAGCAAGACAAGCTGCTTCCCCACCAGGCACCAGGGAAGGGAAGCTGGCGGCAACCTGGCAGGGCAGGCTTCCCCGGACTCCAGCTGCAGGCGGCCGTGCTGGGCTTGGGGAGCCTCAGGAGGCTCCATGGCCCAGCTGGATCGAGTGACAGCCCACGGCTGACTCACAGCCCAAGAGGAGAGGCTGGCAGCTAGCTAGCGGCAGACCAGCCGGCGGCCCGAGGGTGAGCTCATTAACCACAGGGACGGTGAGCAATGCCATGTCATCAAGGCCCTCTCCATCTGGGGCGCAGAGAGACCCCATCCCAGATCTCCTTAAAGACCCCTGGCTCTGGATGTGCAAGGACCCCTTGTCCCTGCATCCCTGCTGTCCCCGGCATCCTGCCGTTTTACCTTCTATAAAGGCAATTCATTACGTGGCGAGTGGTGGATGATGTCATTTTTATACCTTGGTGGGAAGGTCACATGACCACACTCATAAAGCAGAATTCAGTGCTCCACCAGATGCTGTGCCCCTCTTTGGGGTTTGGAAAATACGGTTACTGTTAATGTGCTAAACTGAGGCCTTCCTGTCTGTGGTAGAAAAATCCACCAGGCTTTGCCTGGATAACCTAAGAAAATTACCTCCTGCCTAGCCTGCAGAAATTGCATCCCTTCCTGAGGCGGACAGCAAGAGAGAAATACAGAACACATGTACTCACATGGTATCTATAAAACCAGAAAACATCCTCCTGAAGAAAAGGAAATCATTTCAGTCTTCATTCATCTTGACGGTCGAATTAGGTCACAGAATAATAGAGATTAATGGTATCTCTTAAGAACAACCAAACCCTGAGAAGCATTTCAGAAAAGGTACCTCTTGAGTATGGGTGACTTTTAAGTAATAAGTACTCATTATAATTTGCTATTCCAAGGAAGTGTGTCAAGACTGGTGAGTTAAATCCATTGCTGGCTTATATACCTGGGCTCTAAGAAGCTCTTACTACTCCCAAGAATTTCCCTACCAGTTTGTGATGTCCTGGAATTTTCTTTGATTTAAAGGTTTTACTTCCAGAGTCCTCTTTCACAATATTTACATGATGGAATGTTTATTACATTACAAACATTGATTAAGTTTGAGAGGTAGCCAATCACTATAGCCTGTTGGATGTCTTTTCCTCTATTTCCTTCTTTTTTTCCTTTTTCCTCCCTCTATCCTTCCCTCCCTTCACTCTTTCCCTCCTCCATTTTATTCATTTATTTGTCCCTTAAATATCTACTGAGCACATACTATGCTGGAAGGAAGTGTAGACCAACATCTAAGAGTCTGGGGCCATGGAGCCAAGCCCTTTGCTTTCATCCTCAATGACTCAGACATGGCTTAAGATTCAGTTTTCTTATCAGCCAGAAGAGAACAATAACAGACCTCCCTCCTAGGATTGTTGAGGGATTGTATCACCTATTACACATAAAATATTTTGCTCTGCCCCTGGCCCTTCCCAAATGTTCCCCCAAATGTTATCACTGTTATTAAAATAATGCAGGATGTAGGCTCTGTAGCTAAACAGTTCAGTTCAGTTCATTTCAGTTCAGTCACTCAGTCGTGTCCGACTCTTTGCGACCCCATGAATCGCAGCACGCCAGGCCTCCCTGTCCATCACCAACTCCCGGAGTTCACTCAGACACACGTCCATCGAGTCAGTGATGCCATCCAGCCATCTCATCCTCTGTCGTCCCCTTCTCCTCCTGCCCCCAATCCCTCCCAGCATCAGAGTCTTTTCCAATGAGTCAACTCTTCACATGGGGTGACCAAAGTACTGGAGTTTCAGCTTTAGCATCATTCCTTCCAAAGAAATCCCAGGGCTGATCTCCTTCAGAATGGACTGATTGGATCTCCTTGCAGTCCAAGGGACTCTCAAGAGTCTTCTCCAACACCACAGTTCAAAAGCATCAATTCTTTGGTGTTCAGCTTTCTTCACAGTCCAACTCTCACATTCATACATGACCACTGGAAAAACCATAGCCTTGACTAGACAGACCTTTGTTGGCAAAGTAATGTCTCTGCTTTTCAATATGCTGTCTAGGTTGGTCATAACTTTTCTCCCAAGAAGTAAGCGTCTTTTAATTTCATGGCTGCAGTCACCATCTAAACAGTTCAGATTCAAATCCTGACTTCTCCTTACCAGCAATGTGACCCTGGGCAAGTAAATTCTCTGTGCCTCAGTCTCTTCATCTGTAAAATGGGGTTAATAACAGGTATTTGTTTTATAGGATTTTGCTGAAAGGATTTCAACAACAGGTATTTGTTGAAAGGATTTATTAATATATAATTAAGTATTTGTAAGGCACATAAAGCAGTGCCTGGCACATGGTAAGCTCTCAATAAATCAAGATATTATAATTGCAAAGAGTCGGACACGACTGAGCGACTGAACTGAACTGAACTGATTATTATTGGTGGCTCCAGAATTATGAAAATGGGAAATAAGAAAGACACTCTAGTAGGGAAGCCAGGCGTGTACGTGAATAATGACATGTGAGTAAGTAGAAAAGCAGAAGTAGATACAAAGCACAGGAGGAAGTCTTAGCTTTTGGAAAGAAGGACAAAGAAGCGTCAGCAAAGAGGTGTCCAAACAAGACGTTAATAGGATATATGTAAAACATCATTAGGGCTTCCCTGGTGGCAGTTGGTAAAGAATCTGCCTGCCAAGCAGGAGTTGCAGGTTTGATTCCTGGGCTGGGAAGCTCTCCTGGAGAAGGAAATGGCAACCTACTCCATCATTCTTGCCTGGGAAATCCTGTGGACAGAGGAGCCTGGCAGGCTACAGTCCTTGGGGTCACAAGAGTCAGATATGACTTAGTGACTAAACCACCACCACCAAAACCTCATTGGGAAACATTTTATTTTCTTCATCTTTCCAAATCTATTCTTGAGTCTCAAGTCCAAATACTTCTGGCCAGTTCTCTAAGTTGTCTGTAATCTGGCCCAACTCGATTTTCAAGCACACTCACGTACGTCAGCCTGCCTTGCAGCTAAACTTCTCCATCATCATCCCTCAGCCTCGCCTTCTGACCGTTGGCCCTGCAGGTCCCATGTGCTAGGATGCCCTCCCTGTCATGGCCACCTGTGTACTACGTGGTCTTCAAAGCCCAGCAAAGCTTCACCTGCTCTTTGCAAACCAAATTCCACGTGGCTGTGCCCTCTTCTGTCTACTTTGCGTTTTTTCAGGACCCTGCAATTGATGCTGTCCCGTGGTCCACTGGGACTTGTCCTTTTCAACCCGGCTCCTTATTTGCCTTCCGTAACTGATTCTCTATTCACCTGGCCCCCATTTCTGACATTTTACAGGCTCTCCTCCCCCATCCCCGCTCCTCATTTCCAATCAACCTCCTCCATAGTTATGGTCACAGTAGCTCCCTCAGCTTCCCACTCCTCACAGCCTCCCAGGCTCTTAACACTGGCCTTTGAGCTGAGCATCTGCATCCTGTCTCCTATTCCCAATCCCTCCCACATACTGTTGTCTCCACAGAGATTAGTTGGGGCAAGAAAAGGTTAAAAAAAAAGACTTTTCATTGTCTGCTCTTGGGAATCTTTCCAGTTTTGCATCATGTGCATGGAAATGCTGCTGCTGCTAAGTCGCTTCAGTCATGTCCAACTCTGTGCAACCCCATAGACGGCAGCCCATCAGGCTTCCCCGTCCATGGGACTCTCCAGGCAAGAACACTGGAGTGGGTTGCCATTTCCTTCTCCAATGCGTGAAAGTGAAGTCGCTCAGCTGTGTCCGACTCTTCGTGACCCCATGGACTATAGCCTACCAGGCTCCTCCGTCCATGAGATTTTCTAGGCAAAAGTGTGTGCTCATAAAAAATGAAAGAAAGTTGGAAACAAATGAATAAATTGAAACACAACCTATATGCCTTATCCATTTTGTCCCATCTGAGTTGGCGCCTCTCAGGAATCTCCCCAGCAGAGGATGCAGAGCCTCCTGACTCTGCCACATCACATTTTCCTTCTCACGGGACACAGACAGGATGGCTTCTTCACCATTGTGAGCGGGTCTAGCCCTCTCCCCAGAGAAGGGCTTCAGATGTGCTTTGAGAGAAGAGAACCAGCAATGACAGCAAATACTCTGTTTGAAGTCCAGTTTTGTTTAGACATTTTATTTGCTGAACTATCAAATTTTTGAGAAACTGAAAGAAATTTGTTTATCTCTAATCAGATAAGGCAAGAGAAAGTTGTGTCCCTAGAGCTGGTGTCTCTATAAACTGGTCCCTATCAACTCTCTATTAAAGGAGACTGGGGTCAGGCTGGGGTCCAAGTCAGGAGCAGGAAGCAGTGGAGAGAAGGCTGGGCAGTAGTTGGTATTGATCTTGAGAGTGAGACCCTTTAACTATGTGCTCCTTAATGTTCACAGTTTCTGTTTCTTTATGATCCAAAGGCCCCTAAGAGTAAGGAGGCAGCCACAGATTTCACCGATCTTAACATAGCTGATAAAGAAAAAGCATAACTGCCAGACTTTTAGAAAACCTGCACAGTAGTAGCACAGACTGAGTAGGCAGCAGTGCCTCTGGGTTAGCACTGCCGAGTGCTGAAATGGTCAGTGGCTTCCCACAGGCATTGCCCTGCTGCTGGCGTGGTGATAAGGGACCCCTTGCTGCTGCAAGCTGAGGTCCAGCTCTTCTAGGCCCCACTTTCCCACCTCCAGCCACAGCAGAGCCCAGGTACACTCCTGCCAAACCACAGCCAAGAGGCAAAGGAGGGCACTGCATCCAGTAATTGGAGACGACAGAAACAGGTCAGAGGTGGAATGCCAGTCTAGGAAAAGATCATAAAATCCACAAGTGAGCTCTCTGAGCTGCAGTCAGCGGAAGAATGTTCTTGCAACCGCCCTCCCCACTTCCCCCCAGTCCTTTGCCTTTGCCAGTTTATCTCCAATCTTCTCCCTGAGTTGCCAACTGACGTTTGTCAATCCAACTCCAGGCCACAGAATTCAGCCAGTTACAAGCAGTTACCCCTGTGTGGAGGGAAGCTTTGATCCAATTAACAGGTTATTTAAAAGGACTCTTCAGCTTCTAAACAGAGCTTTCTTTTTCCCACTGCTAAATGCTGAAAATAAATTTTTTAAACAAATCAAAGTAGTAGTTTGGTGGAAGACACTGGTTGACTTGAAGAGAGTGGGCGGGGAGGCGGTGAGGGGTTGTGTGTATCCGTGGGGGGAATGCCCTCTGTCTTGAGACCTCAGATCTCATCACACATCCCAGAACTCAGGGGTCAAAAGTCAGGAGCAGGGCTCAAGGCATCTACTTTTCATTTCTTTCCTAAAGCAAAACATTCCAAATCAGAGTTTATTTTCTTTCACAAATCAAGGGCTTTGCATTTTCAATGAAGTCCCTCTACCAAGAGGAATTTTATAATCCAATTCAAGGGGATTTCAGCTCATGAAAGAGGATTAGGAGCCATTGGGTAGATGACAAAGTTCTAAGTATTTCCTAACAAGAGCCTCTTAAGGTGCTTTTCCCTGTCTGGGAGTTGTGTTCTCTTTACCATGAGAAGCTCAGGAGACACATATTAGAGACTCGGGTAGTTTTCTCTCCCAAGGTGCCCCCACCTCCTCCTCTTGCTCTTTGCTGTATGTCGTTTTTAAAGTCCGTGTTGCCTTTTTAAATTCTGAGGCAAAACAAAAAATGCCTAGAAAATGAAAACCAAAATTGTAACCAATCCTCGGGCCCCTGGGCACAGGTAGTAAAATGAACAAGAGCTGAATTTAATCTGTTGTGATTGCTATGTCTCCACCGGGCCAGCCGCCTCATCCCGGAAAGGGCAAGCCGAGAACATTCTTTCTCTCTAAAGAGGAGCTGTGTTCCAGGCTGGCTTCTCCAGCAGGAGCTATCAAACAAGGTCCAAAGAGTTCCCACCACCAGGACTCAGGCATCTGGAACCCAGCTCCCTAGCAGCCGCCTGCCAGGCCTGGCTGTGCACCAGGGCTCCGGCTCCTGTGGCCTTCTCCTGAGAGATGCGTAAGCAGGGAGGAAGGTTGAGAGCACAGCCCTTTCCAACCTCCCTCTGACTCACAGGACAAAGAGGGCTAATTGTTTTTCTCTTGAATGAGCACGTAGGCATTAAAAAACGCTGCCTTACTTTGAGGGGAAAAAAAAAATGCTGCCTTGTGAATGGGAGACCTTGAACTTGGAGTCAGCCATGTCTGGGTCCAAGTTTTTGTTCTACAACTTTCTAGCCTGTGCATACATCTCTAAGCCTCCCATCCATAATCCTTCACCTGTGAAAGGGCAAAGGAAGAATACCACTTTAACAGGGCATTGTCAGGATTAAAGGGAATATGCTACAGAACAGGGCCGGTCTTCATAAATGGCTACTAAATTGGAACCATCAGTATGTTCGACAGGCAGATTCTGAAACAACAAGCCTAATCTGCACAATTCAGAGCTGCTCTTATTTATTTTTATGGTTTCTAACTCCTTTGTTAGAAGGAGATGGAAACTTCCTCCTAGATTTCTTCACCTTCTAAATAAGGCTGCTGTTAAACTCACAAGGAGAAAGGCCATTGTCTAAGCAATATCCTCTTGGCACCCCCGAGAAGGCCACCGGTTCTGTGTGATCAGTCTGTCCTCGCAACTCATCTTCAGGCTCCTGAGAGCCTGGGTGATCATTTCCGATCGCCCAAATTCTGCATTTACGTGACATCTTGGTGCTTAGGCCCCTGACCCCATCAGGGCTTTCTCCATCAGCACTACCCCCACTCCAGGTGGCCTCTGGGCTTCCAGTGATGCTCAGAACAAGTGCATTTTCCCTCCCTCCCTCCTAGTGCCTGGCCTGAGGCTTGGCTGCAGCCAGGATCCCAGAATCTCCCTCTTGTGCAGAAATCCTGAAGCAATCCTCTCCGTCTGCCTGCAGCTCAGGTGGAAAACGTCCCAATGTTACCAGTAGGATGATTACATTTTTACTCACACGGCTTCCTCCCTTGGGTATCTCCACCAACGCTTTTTTGAAAGGAACATTTTTTGAAAATGCTCCTCTGCTGTAATTCCCTTGCTTCTGTGTAACTTCTCGCCTCTCCCCAGCTTTGTTGTTTGAGTTTGGTTATTCACATATTGGAATAATCTGGAGAAGGGAATGACAATCCATTCCAGTATCCTTGCCTGGAAAATCCCATGGACAGAGGAGCCTTGTGGGCTATAGTCTAGGGGATTGCAAAGAGTCGGACAGGACTGAGTGCACACACACACACACACACACACACACATGTGTTGGAATAATACCCCTAGTTATCAGTAAAAGTGTAAATGGGGCATGCTTCCTTAACCTAAAGAGTTAAAGAAGCAGCTGTTTGTCACTCCCTCATTCCGGCATGTTTCCTGGGCAGTGCCTGTCTTCAGGTTACTTTGCTCAGGAAATGAAGGGAATAACACAGCCAGGCTGCTCTAAGGAGCTCAGAGGTTTGGGCAGGGACTGACCTCAGGCTTCATGGGTATGATTCAGAGGGCCCATCACCCTCTGAAATGATAGGCATAGCTTATGTATATGCACCCGGTGAATTTTTCAGGGAAAAAAATCTGTTACTCTTAATCAGATTCTCAAAGGCATCCAGAACTTAAGAAAAGTGGGGTTGGGGAGGGGTGGTCTAGAGCCCCTGATCTAGAAGGAGAGACTGACATGCAAACAAACGGCAAAGATGCAGTGTCTTGCAGTCAGCTTTGAAGGACTACTCCTCTCTCTGCTGTGCTCAATCTGTCAGGAAGCCCTCCTGGCTCCTCCCTGAAAATACAGCACAAATCCCTCCTCTCCGCATCCCTGCCACCACCACCGCCCAGGTCCAGCCCTCAGTCCTGCCTGGAGAACTGCTTCCACCTTCGTCCCTACAGTGTATTTTTACCACAGAAGCCAGGCTAACGCTTTTAAAGAACAAAGCAGATTATATCATTCCTCTGCTTAAAATGCATCAGACGCTTCCCCGTTCCTACAGAATAACTTCCAAGTCCTTCTTCTGTTCTGGAAGGGCCGACATGCCCTCACCTCTGTTGCTTCTCTGACCTTGACTCTAGCGTGTGCTCTCTCACTCACTCCTCTCCAGCCCCATTCACTCCCAGGTGGATCTCGTACATCCCTGGTAAAGGCAGCAGGGCGTTTGCATGCCCTTTCCTCTCCCGCACCTCTCCTCCCCCAGGCACCCAGGCATCAGCTTGGCTTCCTCCTCTACGTGATTCAAAATCCCTGCTCAAAGATCACTTGACCAAAAATGTCTATTATGACCAACCTAGCTAGAGCAGCACCCCACTTTCTCTCAACCTTTGTTTTCACTTTCATATAACATTAAATGATGTATTTGTTGATTTGCATATTGTACACCACACACACAAGAATGTAAATTCCTTAAAAGCAGGGACTTCAGCTGTTAGTTTCAGCACTCTATTTCCAGTCCCTAGAACAATGCCTGGTTTATAGATCTTCTCATTAAACATTTGCTGAGTGAATGAATGAACAAACTGCACATAACAGCAAGTGCAGTGAGGTGAGTAATAATAGCTTTCAATAGCCCCATAGCCTGTAAGCCCTGTGAATGCAGGAGCCATGTGTCTCATGTTTCTGGTTATAGACCAGTAGTCTCCATACTACCGGTTGCCTCCTCCACATTCCTAGATGAGTTCTAAGACCAAAATTGAAGCCTTGAACCTCTCACCACACAACTGTAGGTGTGTTCCCAACAGCCTGTCTCCCCACGAGGCACCCCGGGGTCCCTCCTGTCCCAGCATGAATTGAGGTAGAATGAAGATGGAGAGTGGGTATTTGGGGAGGGTCTCAAACAGCTTCTGAGTCTCCAGACTTGAGGGAGCTGACACTCACAGCTGCCTCTGACATCCCAAGGGGAATGAGAGCTTATTGGAAGCTGTTAGGTCTCTCAGATATTAATTCCATAAACTGGATTGATCCTTCATTCTTCGGCTGAGCAGAATTCAGGGAGTCTAAAGTATGAAGCAGAGTTTGGATTCCAGTTGGTTCCTTGGGTGACGTGTATTTCCTAAATTGGCCTTTCCAGACCTGAGTTGATAGCATCTTCCATTGTATTCTTCCCAAGTGTATGCCTAAGGGTGCCTATTGAGAGGATAGACGACTAAGAACACAGTTTCTAGAATCTACAAAGAACATTCTTCTCTGATTCCTGTAGGAGGCCTTTCTCTAAGAAAGGCTTGTTGGGGGGGGCAGGGAAGACCTTAGGGGACCTAGGGACACCAGCACCCTGTGCCTCGGGCACTCATTTTTGTAGAAAATAGCCACAGAAGAGGATGCTGTTTTGGGCTGGGGAGACTATTTGGGGAGAGTAGAAGGGTACATAGGGACGATGACACAGAAAACAAAAAGGAACTGGCTGGGAGCTTAGGAGTCACTGTAATTAAAGGGGGTCTTCAGACTCTTGAGAGTCCCTTGGACTACAAGGAGAGCCAACCAGTCAATCCTAAAGGAAATCAGTCCTGAATATTCATTGGAAGGACTGATGCTGAAGCTGAAACTCCAATGCTTTGGCCACCTGATGAGAAGAATTGACTAACTGGAAAAGACCCTGATGCTGAGAAAGATTGAAGGCAGGAGGAGAAGGAGACGACAGAGGATGAGATGGTTGGATGGCATCACTGACTCAATGGACATGAGTTTGAGTAAGCTCCAGGAGCTGGTGATGGACAGGGAAGCCTGGCTTGCTGCAGTCCATGGGGTTGCAAAGAGTTGGACACGACTGAGCGACTGAACTGAACTGAACTCAGACTCTAGCTGCTGTTCACCTTTTGTATGGCTATCTTGGGTGAGACATTGATTCAACAAATATGGTAATGAACACAGTGAACCTACATTGTGCTATGCACTGTGCCAGGTGTTAACAAGAGGCAGCAGCCGCATCCGTGGCTAGAGATGACTAAATACTGGCTGAGCACTGGGCTTCCTGCTCTGCTTCAAGAGCATGGGTGTTGCAGTCTGACAAGTAAGAGTTCAAATCACAGCTCTGCCACTTACTGGCTATGTCATTTTGAACCAATTAGCAAGACCCAGTTTCTAATTTATAAAATGGAAATATTATTACTGATCTCAAAATGTTGCTGAGGCAACACAGGAGCCCTCCTGCAAATGCGTGCTTTGATTTTTCATTTAATAAATACTTACTGCTATTATTCTGGCCCACATGCTGCCCTCTGAGCTCCATCACCTTTTGTTTCCATTATTTCAACATCTCTGAAGACAGGAAGAGACAGAGGAACTTCAGCCAATGTAGAATAAGAGCTTTTACTGACTTGTCTAAATAGGCATTTTACCTGCCAAATAGTTTGGATTCCCACCCCCCGCCTCAACCCAAAGGATAAAATCTCTCTCATTAAATCAGTGGGCAGAATGCCTTCTTCCTCAAGCGGCAGCTGATGTTGCTGGCAGCACTTCTGTGTGAACGTCTGGCAGGTGACCACTGACAGCGGCCACAGGGGTGGTTACTGCGGCCCTGTGAATGGCCAGGCAGGTCTGGCAGGCACCACCTGCTTGGAAAGCTCTGCTGCGCTGACAGAGGTGGCCAGATAAGAGCACACATCCAGACAAGTCTCAGGTTTGTCCCATCGTCATCCAAAGCCCAGAGAGCCTGACTCCAGTGAGAAAGAATGTTCAGGGCAACGTAGGATATTCTGCAGGTTTGCACACACTTGCACACACACATAGACACACAGAATCAGAGCCAGGATGGTGTTTCTAAGCCAAGTCATTCTGTAATGAACTTACAGTGGATCCTGGCTAAAAAATAAATAAGCTATAAAAGACATTCCAGGCATTATTGGAAATTTGAGTCTAGGTAGAATGTTAGAAATGATGTTATAAATTAAGGCCAGTTTACTTAAGTGTGAGAAGGGTGTTGTGCATGGGGGAGATTGGCCTGCTTGGGAAATGTGTATTGAAGGACTTAGGGGCAGGGACTTCCCTGGTGGTTCAGTGGCTAAGACTCCATGCTCCCAATGCAGGGGGCCTGGTTTCAATTCCTGGTCAGGGAAATAGATCTCACATGCCACAATTAAGAGTTCGCATGCTTAACTCTTAGGGGCAAAGTGTCATGGTGTCTAGAAAATAATTTCAAATAGTATAGCAAAGGAAGAAAGAAAGGGAAAGTGAAGTCGCTCAGTCATGTCCAACTCTTTGTGACCCCATGGACTGTAGCCTACCAGGCTCCTCTGTCCATGGGCAAAATAGAGATATAAATAGGCCAAGAGATAATACAAGTATGGCAAAATGTTTACAGTTGTTGAATTCAAGTCAAGGGCTTATTGGGTTATTATTTCAACTTTAAAAAAAAATATTTATTTATTATTTGGACATGAGTCTCAGTGAACTCCGGGAGTTGGTGATGGACAGGGAGGCCTGGCGTGCTGCGATTCATGGAGTCGCAAAGAGTCAGACACGACTGAGCGACTGATCTGATCTGATCTGATTTATGGCTATACTGGGTCTTCATTGCTTTTGTGCGGGTTTTCTCTAGTTGCGGTGAGCGGGGCTACTCTTCGTTGCTGGCTTCTCACTGCGGTGGCATTTCTTGTTGCAGAGCATGGGCTCTAGGCACTCAGGCCTCAGGAGTTGCAGGGCACAGACTTAGTGGTTGTAGAGCACGGGCTTAGTTGCTCTGCAGCAAGTAGAATATTCCTGGACCAGGGATCAAACTCATGTCCCCTGCATTGGCAGGCAGATTCTTATCCACTGCACCACCAGGGAAGTCCTCTTTCAACTTTTATTTATGTTTGAAGTTTCTCATAATAAAAATAGGGATGGAGAGAATTATAAAGTAAGAATTAGACACAAAAATACCAAAAAGCTGAAGTTTTTCATGATCATCCTGATTCACCTGAGTTATACATGGGATATTCATGTGAATAAGGATGAGAAGAGTGTAGAGGATACTTAGGGGGGCTTCCTGCAGACAATAGGGGAAGGGGCAGAGCCACATAGAACAATATGATGGACATCTCTAAAGACCTTTGTCTTCTTCAGCTCCTTCTCTTACGTATTCTCACTCGGGTTTTACAAACGACCCAATATATTAAGCTCCGGTTTTTGTAAATATGGGAATTGTACCTCAGAGAGGCTGAAGTCAGTTACCTACAGTCATGTGACTGAGTCAGGACTAAGCCCAGGTCTTCTACTCTAAGTCATGTGCTCTTTTTTTCTGAAGGTCATGTATCTTACTGTGGGTTCTCCCAGAAGCAGAACTAGAGACAGGAACTCAGGTGTATTGGGGAGGTTCTGGGGCCTCTAGTGGGGAGTGGGAAAGTTGAAAGTGCATATTGAGCCAGTTACCACAGTCAGCCATTGGGGTTGAATCCCACACGGAAAATATAAAACACATGCCTCGTAATGGTCACACCCAGGGATGAAGAAGCTGGGATATTTATTCCCCAGTTACCAAGAATCCTTGCTTGAGGGCTTCTCCTAAGAGTGTTAATTCCCCAGCACTTCCAGCCTGCTGAAGTTCTGGGGGAAAACGTCCTTGGGCATGGAGACACAGATAGAAACAAGGTTGACCCATGCACCCCAGCCCAGTCAGATTCAAGGGATGTAAAGACTATACTGACAGTCTGGCTTCAAGGAAGCCTGAGCTCCGCTGCTGCCTTCCTCTCCTCACCAGCCACGCACAAGAAGTACAGACCACCTCAGACTCCAACACCAGCCTAGGAAATCCAGCCCCTGTGCAGGACAAAGTAAGGTTTAAGGCTCCCCACTCATCCAGGTGGAGCCACACCCGGGAATCACAGCCTAAAAGCATCGGCAGCAGCTCTTAATCTGAGGGGTGTGGCCATGCAGACACACGCATACGCAGCATTGCTGGTTTTGAAGATATTTCAATCCATATAAGCCTAAGGATGAACCACTCAGAGGGAGCAGTTCATCAGCTGTGTACCAGAGTGTAAGAGCAAATGAATGGGGCTCATCACACATTCGGACACTGCAAGTCCCTCGTTACAGCTCAGAGATGGGTTACAGGCTGGAATGAACATGGGACCCAGTGGCCTGCTCCAGCCTCCTCTTTACATCTCATTATTCATGCTGCATGCCATGCTCTGAACAGTCAGACGCATCCAGCTGAAAATCGCTTACAAATAGGAAAATACCAGGCAACAATGATTTGTTTTAAATCTGTTTTTAAAATTTTATAGCCACTATAGCATGGGCTTCCTTCATAGCTCAGTTAGTAAAGAATCTGCCTGAAATGCTGGAGACCTGGGTTCAATCCCTGGGCTGGGAAGATCCCCTGGAGAAGGGAACAGCTACCCACTCTAGTATTCTGGCCTGGAGAATTCCATGGACTGTACAGTCCATGGGGTCGCAGAGAGTCAGACACGACTGAGCGACTTTCACTTTCACATAGCCCCCGCAACAGAACTCCAAATATTTCACTCACAGTTTTGTAACTACCAATAGATCAGTCTGCTGTTTTTTCTCTTTTCTTACGTATCCTTCCAGAGAAATGCAAGTCTCTCAAGGAACTAAACTGTAGAGACAATGCATGTTAGAATGGAGCAGAAAGAGGCAGGTCACCCCAAGGAGTTGTCATGTTCACGTGCTTGGAAAGGAGCCAGTCAATCTTGGAAGTGCTGACAAAGGACAGTGACCAAAGCAAGCCCCAGACACTCTGCCCCACACCCTCTTGGGAAATACAGAGCTTTAGTCAATGGGTTTTGAGTGTTTTCAATGTTGCTGGCAGATCAATCCCTATGATAAAATCAGACTGTCTTAGCCGGGAACTATTAGATACACAATTTCTCTATCTCCTTTCTTCTGGTTCCTTGTTTATCAAGTAACCTTATGACTCCCTGTAGATCTGCTGCACAAAGATAGTACTCCAGTCCCACTGACTTTGTATTTCTGATCCTCATTGTATTGATCTCACACGAAAAACTAAGAAAGTTACTTTTTTTGGCTAGCAATTATATAGGACACTGTGTGCCCAGGATTGTTTCAGCACTAAGTGTTTATGTAGAGAGCTTCCCTGATGGTTCTGCTGCTGCTGCTGCTGCTAAGTCACTTCAGTCGTGTCCGACTCTGTGCGACCCCATAGACGGCCGCCCACCAGGCTGCCCCATCCCTGGGATTCTCCAGGCAAGAACACTGAAGTGGGTTGCCATTTCCTTCTCCAATGCATGAAAGTGGAAAGTGAAAGTGAAGTCATTCAGTCGTTTCTGACTCTTAGCGACCCCATGGTCTGCAGCCTCCCAGGCTCCTCCGTCCATGGGATTTTCCAGGCAAGAGTACTGGAGTGGGGTGCCATTGCCTTCTCCGTCCCTGATGGTTCAGTGGTAAAGAATCCACCTGCAATGCAGGAGATGCAGCAGACTCAAGTTCAATCCCTGGGTTGGGAAGATCCCCTGGAGGAGGAAATGGCAACCCACTCCCAGTATTCTTGCCTGGGGAATCCCATGGACAGAGGAGAGTGGCTCGCTACAGTCCGTGGGGTTGCAAAGAGTCAGACGTGACTGAGCAACTAAGCATGCACACACTTTATATAGACCTACTCACTTTAATCCTCATGACAACTCTGGGAGGTGGATATTATTATGGTCCCCATTTGGCAAATGAATAATGAAAAATGTAAGTAATTTGTCCAATGACACATAGCTAGTAAAAAGGTAGAACCAGACCATGAATCCGGACAGCCTGGCATCAGAACCCATGCTATTAAACACCATGCTACATGATCTCCCATTAAATCCGGGGGATTTTTTTCATGATAAAATATACATAGTATAGAACTTTAAGTTTTAACCCCTCGTAAGTGTACGATTCAGTGGCATTAAGTACATTCACAGTGTTGTGCCACCATCTCTACCGTCTGTTTCCAGAAGTTTACCAGCATCCCAGACAGAAAGTCCATATCTGTAAAACAGCAAGTCCTTTCCCATCCCCTCCCCCACCCAGCCCCTGGTAACTTCCAGTCTACTTTCTGTCTCTAAGAATTTGCCTCTTCCAGATGCCTCATATAATTGGAATCCTACAGTATTTGTGCTTTGGTCTGTTTTGCTTCACTTTGCATAAAAGGTTCATCCGTGTTGGGGCAGTCATCAGAATTCTATTCCTTTTGAGCACTGGGTAGTAGTCTATCTCATGTATACACCACATTTTGTCGAGCTATTTTTCCATCGATGGACATTTGGGTTACTTCTCTCATTAGGGTTTGTTGCTCCCTGTAATTTCATCCCACATTGCAGCTTCGCCTTCTGCTTTGACTTCCTCTGCTCCTTGCCTCTGGGCAGAGAAAGCATCATAGTCTGGGACAGATGTCTCTGTTCTACAAATATTTCTATTTCTCTCAGTAACTGTCACCTTAGTATCTACCCCAGGTTTTCATTAATTTCATTTAAAGTAAAGATAGAATCTAAGTTTTGACACCTCTGGGCACTGACATAACTGAGTCTCGTGGTCTTGAAACTGGAAAGCCACAAAGTCTATCCTGAGACAAAAAAGATATTCAGTTCCAGATGCAGGAATTCTCCAAGACTGACAGGTAGTTATATGCTTTTGGAGGAAACTTTCTATTAGCTCACACTAATTTCCATAAATGCACCATATACTTTGTATACACACCTGCTATTTATTCATATCTTATAATGTATCAGACATCATGCTGGGTACTCTTCAAATATTATCTCAATCCTGACGACAAGCCTACAATAACAAATATTATTACCCCCATTTAATAGATTGCTGTTGTTGTTCAGTCACCAAGTCGTGTCCAACTCTTTGCAACCCCATGGACTGCAGTACACAAAACTTCCCTGACCTTCATTATCTCCCAGAGTTAGTTCAAACTCAAGTTCATTAGAATCAGTGATGCTATCCAACCATCTCATCCTCTGTTGCCCCCTTCTCCTCCTGCCCTCAATCTTTCCCAGCATCAGGGTCTTTTCCATTTAACAGATAAGAAAGGTTAAATAATTTGCCCAAGGTTACATAGCTAGTGAGTATCAGATGGCTATCTGCTACTCTGGCAGGTAGCTGTATCATAATCTACTTAACTGTGACTATTTTCATTGAGTAAAAGTTTTTTACTTTTAGTAAGTCTGTAAAGAATGTCTTTTTTATCTTTCCAAAATATTTTTTTATTTATTCGACTGCACTGCGTGTTAGTTGCAGCATGTGGTTTCTGGTTCCCCAACCAGGGATTGAACCCAGGCTCCCTGCGTTGCGAGCATGGAGTCTTAGCCACTGGACCACCAGGGAAGTCCCTGTAAGGAACATCTTTATGCACATAGCTTTATCGTTCCTTGAAGTTAGGATGTATTTCCAGAAGCACTATTACTGAATCAAATAGTGGAAATATTTTTGTGGCTCTTTAACTGCTAAGATATTTTCCAAAAGGTCAACAATGATGGTCACGCTACGATTTCAGGCCAAAGGTCCAAAATTGGCAAAACTGCAATTCAGGGAGGAAAAGGGTGAAGGCTTTGCATCTCTGCTGTCTGTTTTGTGTGTGTGTGTGTGTGTGTGTGTGTGTGTGTGTGTGTAGGAAGAGGTGGTGTTGTTTTTCTTTTATTTGATCCAATATCCTTAGTCTGATCCTACAACTGTGAGTTAGTGGAATGACACCAAGTCCCACCTTTCTCTAGTGATGTTTTTACACCCCTAAGATATTCTTCCTTCTGTCCCCTCTTCTCCCAAACACCCAACCACCCTCACCCCAACAAGCCTCCTTTTTTTTTTGATCAGAGCTCATAACTGTTATTAAAAAAAAAAAAAGGAGCCTCTGAACAAGTTCACAGCAATCTATTAAATAGTGATTACAACACCCAGTGGTAATTTGTCATTCGTTTTTAAGATAGGGTGCCTGGGGAATTTAAGAAGTAATAAGACAGGTGCTCAGAGTGGAGTAAATGAGGATGTTCCTGGAGGTGTTAATGACAACAGCAGCTGGTTAGACAACCTAAATGTCCAACCACACTGGATTGTTAAATAAATTGTGATAAGCCATTCATCTGAAGACCACGGAGCTATTAAAAATGATGATGTAAATGTATACTATTGACTTGAAATGGTAGTATTAAGTGGGGGGGCAAATTATAAAACATTTAATATAATCACAATTGGTAAAGGAAATAAATACAAATATATATATATATACACACACGTATATCTATGTGTATGTATATTGTATCACATATGTAACATTGTATACATATTATATCAGTATACATCTAATTAATAACAAAAATAACTAGAAGGATAGACATCAAAATGTTTTCTTTTAAAAAGTGAGAATAAGGATGATTTTTCCCCTTTAAACCTATTTTCTAATTAGCATGTATTACTTATGTCATCCTTTTAAAAACCTTTTCTGGGAATGGTTGCTTAGAGTTGGCAGTGTCTTGGAGAGAATGAGCATGCAAGGGCATATTTCAAACGATGTGGCAGGTGGGTGGGAGAGACATGGGGGCTGGGAACCTGTCAGAGGGTAGGGGCTGGGGGCTTGGGACCCTCCAACCCACAGCACTGATACTGGCCGCTCCAGCCCAGCTCCTCAGCCTGGCCTCTCCTTCCGTACCCTGAAGGAGAAAAGGGCTTGCACTCATTTGCCCCTTTCCAGAGGGCTATAAAAAGCGAGCTGATTTAGGATTCCATGAATCCCTACCTACTCTAACATATGTTGAACATTTCTGTTGTGTGCTTTTGTTAAAAATGCTTTTTAAATGAGCTGGTGCCCATATGCCCCAGGAACCTAAAATGTGGCTAGGTAGGCTGGCACAAGCCATGTTTCTTTAATTCACTTCCGTGGGTTTCTAATGAGCTCAGTCCCAACCATGCTGCAAACCGGAGAAGGAGGCTCTTCCCCAGGGCAAAAAACAGGAGGAAAGGTGGAGATTCTTACAGTGCCTATCCATTTACTAAGCACTGATTTTAAACATTGCTTTGTTTTGTGGTTTTGCTTTTCGGGATTTGTTTGCTTTAGCATATTCAGGAACTTGGTTCAGGGAGCGTTGAGCTTGGCATTGAGAACGTGGGCCCCCAGTTAGTCCAAGGTGGATTTGAATCCCAGTCCTGACACTAACTGGGTGATCTTGAACAATTTATTGAATCTAGTCTATCCTGTTTCTTCCCCTGTAAAATGGAAAACCTTACTTCATAGGGTCATAATAGAGACTGAATAAGATACCATGAAAAACACCCAGTATGGACCCTGGCACACAGTAAGAGTTCAATAAAAATTATTGTTCTTGCCCTAGTTATCGGTGTATCTATAAGGAATGACCTCACAGTGAGATGAGAGAGTGACGGGGGAAAGCCAGGGTCTTGTTGAGAAGACACACCAGGGGCACTTCCCACAGATGTGGGGAGGGTGGGAGCACTTGGTGAAAAGGTGACCTCAGAGTTGGGACCTGAAGAGTGTGTAGGAGAAGTCTGGTGGGAGGGACGGGGCCTGGGGAGGAGAAAGTGTAAAGGTCATCGAACTGTAAACGTTCAGACAGCAAGAACTGCCTGTTCCTGCACTTATGTCATCCTTGCAATAACCCTGTAAAGCAGACGTCATCACTACCTCCATTTTACCACGGATAATACAGGCTCAGAGAGGTTAATTCATCTTTCCTTTATCACACAACTGGTGTCTGTCTTGGTATGAAGAGACCCTCCAGTACTTCTTTATACTAAGTGTGTAGATTCTTATAGCCTGCCAAGAGCAGTGGCCCTTGCTCAGGAGTGTTCTTCAATTAAAGGCATGGACTGGGTTAGCCTCCAAGGACACAAAGTTAAGGCTACTATGCTCTGGGATCCCACAGCCTGACAAAGGAAAAAAAGATTTTGATCAATCATAATGTGGGACAGACTCAGAAATGTTATAAGCTGAAAATAAGGAAAGTGTTCCTAGGTCTTCATGGAGACCAAGTCTCCATGACTTCAAGTGTAAACCTACGCAAGGTGGAAGGAAGATTCTGAGAGTTGAGGAGTGGATCTGAAGGTGCAGTCTAAGGAGAATGAAACAGTTAGTACAAAGGTGTGGAGGTGGATATACACATGGTATATATGGACATGATGATCATACCTACATGGCTGGAGCTTGGGAAGAGACAGACAGAGTAAAACTAGAAAGACTGTGAGGCCAAGTCACAGAGAACCCCGAATGCCAGGCTAAGGCAGTGGGACTTGCAAAGCTGATGAGGAGTCATTAAATGTTGCTGAGGACGCAAGGGACCTGATCTGTCCTGGATCAGGAAGGTCTAAAGACAGAGGGCTCAAGCTAATGAATGTAATGTGGAGGGCAGGGAAATAAGAAATCACTCAGGTCATTGGTTAGGACCAGTGGGACTGAGTGGAGAAGGGAGAGAAGGGCTAAGGGACTCCAAGCCCTTACTCTCTCTGCCTTCATAGTGTGGCGCCTGACCTCCATCTGAGTTCCAGGGTGGATGCTCAACAGGCCTTGGAATACTCTGCTCTGGATGTTAGGCAAGAAGGGTGAGGCCGGGAGCCAACAGGAAAAGAAACGCAGTCCTCTCCCAGCCACCCACCTAATCCCCTGTGCCCAGGTCCTGTCGTCACAGCATCTTTACGCTCATCGCTCTGCTTAGTGTTTTTGGAGCAGTGAGCAGACTGAAAGTGATTCATAATTACTGCTGTCTGCCCCCAGGAGTATTCCTCCTTTTGTACTCCACGCACACGGCAACTTTCCAATAAATTCTTTTTAATGGCTTGATTGATTGGGTTATTGCTTGATGAAAGGGACTAACAATTTAGACTGCTCGTATGAATTTTTGAGGTTCCAGAATACTAACCTACTTAATGTTCCTGCCTTTAAAACTGGTTTCCCTTTTTATCCTTATAATAGCATAAAAACACTCCCACGTTGTGCTGAAGTTCCCAGGCCAAGACCACCAGGTAGAGAGGTTTTGATGACTTGCCTAAGACTATAAAGTGAATTTGTGGACAAATTTGGGATAAAAGCTCAAACCTACCACATTTTATCCTATATCCAGGTTAATGAGCTGCACCCCACACCCTATTCATTCTCCAAACTGCTGTCGTATGATCTGAAATTCCCACTATATGATCTTAATTCTCGTAAAGATAAGTCATTAACGATGAGCACCCCTTTCCTAGAAAGCCTAGAAAAACATCCTTTAAACAGAAAATTTCCCTCTATATTTCAGGTAACTTCTTAGATCACTCAGTGTTCCTCCATTTCCATTTTATTTAACAGATGCCCAGATAAGTTTTTAAAAGGTCCACTTCTTGATTAAATTTAACAATAGCCATCAGTTCAATTCTAGAAATGATCATTTTTGGAGGCAGAGAGAAATATGTGCCCACCATCTTCTGGAGTCTTTATGTCATATCTTTGGGCAGAGATACAGAGCAGCGCGTCTGAAACTGCAGTCTGCCCAGGAGTCTCAGCAGAAAGCAAATTCTAATTCATAGGTCTGGGCTGGGGCCTGAGACCCTGCATTTCTGACAAGATCTCAATGCTGCTGGTCCACAGACCACACTTTGAGATGCAGGAATAAGAAGACACAGAGCAAATCACAAATTAATTCTAATTCTCCTTAAAGCTTTCTGGGGAACTAAGGCAGCTCAGTGTAAGGTGGCAGAGATTCAGGGTTGAATCTCAGTTTCTCCATTCACTAGCTTCTCTGAGTCTTGATTTCATTTTTTTCTTTTGGAGTTAAATGAGACAGTGCACACAGAGTATGTAGCACACTGCCTGACACAGAGACATGGCTGCATCAACGATAGTTAGCAGTCCTACTTTTGAAAATAACAGGAAGATAAGTTGTTCTTTTCCCATTTACTCCACTGCAGAATTTTGAGGAAAGGAGCGCTTGTGGCCACAGTGTGCCGCTAGTGTTTACTGAGCACCTCCTCGATGCATCCTGAAACTCCCACTCCTCCAACCTCACTGCCCTGACAATGCCTCGCCCCATGGCTTGCTGCTCAGTGTGTGTGTGTGTGTGTGTGTATGCGCATGCTTAGTCACTTAGTCATGTCTGACTTTTTGCAACTCCATGGACTGTTGCCCGCCAGGCTCCTCTGTTCATGGGATTCTCCAGGCAAGAATACTGGAGTGGGTAGCCATTCCCTTCTCCAGGGGATCTTCCTGACCCAGGGATGGAACCCAGGTCTCCTGCATTGTAGGCAGATTCTTTATTGTCTGAGCCACCAGGGATGCCAATAGCCCACTTTATCTCTACTTGCCCTAGAGGAACAATAGTGTGTGTTAGTCGCTCAGTAGTGTCTGACTCTTTGTGACCCCATGGACAGTAGCCCACCACTCTCCTCTGTCCTTGGGATTTCCCAGGCAAGAATACTGGAGTGGGTTGCCACCCTTCTCCAGATCTTCCCAACCCAGGAATCGAACCCAGGTCTCCTGCATTGCAGGCAGATTCTTTACCATCTGAACCCTGAGCAATCTAAATGTGGCAGGGGAGAGAACAGAGAGTTGGTTGGAACTGTCACAGCTCAATGCAACATCACTCTTTTCAAACTTTTGTCAAAGGCCTACCCTGAACATGTCTCATTCTGGTGCGATCTGGAAATGAACAGAAACCACGCTCTCAGCCATCCTTGTATGCTGCCTGTTCTTCCATCTCATCCTATCCAGAGAAGGTGAACTTTTCATCACGTCCCAGAATGTATTGTTTGTCCACTAGAGTGTAAGTTCCTTGAAGGCAGGAATTGCTGCTTGTTTTTTTCCACTGCTGTGTCACCAGATACTTGCAGGGTGCTTGGCATCTGGTAAGGTGCTCTGTAAATAGTTTACTCTGCTGAAGAAGCTATGATAAAATGGTAGAAAGAGAAAATATAAAATCAAAGTGGTTTGTCCCACACTCATCACCCTCAACTAGTATGATTTTCATGTGTGTGTATGTGTGACTTTTAACAAGTAGCTCATCTCATTGAGCCTCAGTTTCCCCTTATATAGACCAAAAATAATGCATATGCATCCCACAGTTAAATACAATATTGCATAAAAAGTGCCTGGCACGTGGCATGTGATCAGTTGCTGGAAGCTGAATATTCAGTCCTCCCCTGTACCATTTGATATTACCATACTTTTAAATTGCACAAACATTTAAAAATAGATGAAATGCAAAGATCTTTTGGAATATCTCCAAGCTAGAAAAATAGCCTTTGTTCGCCTGCCATTTAAATTATGCCTGTATATGTATAGAGACCTAAGAACGCATACGAATCTGACACTGACAAATGCAGAGCATGTGGAAATGCCAACCACTCCGTAATAAATCTGCTCTGGAGGAGGAGAGCGACGTTGCCTGGAGATTTTTATCCATTTGAAAATGTTACCATTCACCCAGGGAAAGCCAGGAGACCAGCAGTGGGACAGTTGGATCCAAGCGCTCTGACATTTCATCACCGACTGATACCATCAATGAATTTAGAAGCTGGAAGAGATAGCCACATTGCTTCACACGGTGTTGAAGTAAAAAATGGCATATTACAAAGACAGCGAGAGAGCTGTCAAAGCCTAGGTTTCTGAGAGTTTCCTTTTGTCACAGACTGTTCCAGTATAAAGGTTAAGTATGGAAATGTCAGCAGCTGGGAACTTTAGCCGAGAAGAACCCAAGAGCCCACTTTATAATAACAATGTAATACCCACTGAGTACTTTTCATCTGCCAATTGGGCTAAACAACTGTACTCAGAACATTTTATTGAATTCCCATGAAATTCCTATGAAATATACCATTCTCCACTTCAAAGATGAGCAAAAGGAGTTGTGGGGGAAGTGAATTGCCCAGATTACACAGCTAAGACTCCTTTCCAGGTCCAAGTGATGGCAGAGCCCATCTTGGCATCATTGGAAGGTAGAGAGGCAGGGCTGAGTGCAAGGAGGAGGATGGAAGACTCTACTTGCCTTGGGCACTCTATATAGTTTAGAGCCTCACAGTCAGAAAACAAGTGGTTTCTGCCACCTAGTAGCTCCATGCTTTGTGTTACTAAGCATTCCTCATCTGAAACATGAAGGATTTAATAATAATAGTAACAACTGACTTTATATTGTATGTCAGGCACTCACTGTTCAAATATTTGACACAGGCTGTTGCTGTTGTTGTTCAGTTACTAAGACAAGTCTGACTCTTCGCAACCTCATGGACTGTAGCACACTAGGCTCCTCTGTCCTCCAGTGTCTCCCAGAGTTTGCTCAGACTCATGTCCATTGTGTCAGTGATGTTATCTAACCATCTTATCCTCTACCACCTCTTTCTCCTTTTGCTTTCAATCTTTTCCAACATCAGATTCTTTTCCAATGAGTCGGCTCTTCACATCAGGTGGCCAAAGTATTGGAGCTTCAGTTTCATCAACAGTCCTTCCAATGAATATTCCGGGTTGATTTCCTTTAGGGTTGACCAGTTTGATCTCCTCACAGTCCAAGGGGCTCTCAATAGTCTTCTCTAGCACCAAAAGCATCGGTTCTTTGGTGCTCAGCCTCAGTTGGACCTCACGTCCGTACATGACTTCTGGAGAAAGCATTCTTTGACTATACAGACCTTTGTTGGCAAACTGATGTCTCTGCTAGACAGGTTTGTTGTATCTTTTCTTCCAAGGAGCGAGCCTCTTTTAGTTGCATGGTTGCAGTCACCGTCCACAGTGATTTTGGAGCCCAAGAAAATAAAATCTGCCACTGTTTCCACTTTTTCCCTTCTATTTGCCATGAAGTGATGGGACCAAATGCCATGATCTTAGTTTTTTGAATGTTCAGTTTTAAGCCAGCTTTTTCACTGTCCTTTTTCACCCTCATCAAGAGGCTTTTTAGTTCTTCTTCACTTTCTGCCATTAGAGTGGTATCATCTGCTTGTCTGAGGTTGCTGATATTTTTCCTAGCAATCTTGATTTCAGCTTGTGATTCATCCAGCCCAGTATTTTGCATGATGTACTCTGCATAGTAGTTAAATAAGTGTGTGTGTATTAGTCGCTCAGTTGTGTCCGACTCTATGCAACCCCATGGATTGTAGCCTGCCAGACTCCTCTGTCTATGGGATACTCCAAGCAGGAATACTGGAGTGGGTTGCCATTTCCTTCTCCAGACGTTAAATAAGTAGGGTGACAATATATAGCCTTGTTGTACTATTTTCCCAATTTTGAACCAGTTTGTTGTTCTATGTAAGATTCTAACTGTTGCTTCTTGACCTGCTTACAAGTTTCTCGGGAGACAGCTAAGGTGTTCTGGTACTCCTAGCTCTTTAAGAATTGTCCAGTTTGTTGTGATCCACACAATCAAAGGCTTTAGCGGAGAAAGTGAAGCAGAAGTAGATATTTCTCTGGAACTCCCTTGTTTTTTCTATGATCCAATGGAGGTTGGCAATTTGATCTCTAGTTCCTCTGCCTTTTTGAAACCTACCTTGTACATCTGGAAGTTCTTGGTTCATGTACTGCTAAAGCTTGAAAGAGCATAACCTTGCTAGCATGTGAAATGAGTGCAATTGTGCAGTAGTTTGAACATTCTTTGGCATTGCCCTTCTTTAGGATTGGAATGAAAACTAACCTTTTCCAGTCCTGTGGCCACTGCTGAGTTTTCCAAATTTGCTGACATGTTGCATGCAGCACTTTAACAGCATCATCTTTTAGGATTTTAAATAGCTTAGTATCTGTGTAGTTGAGAGTTTTCTTGTATAGTTCTTCTGTGCATTCTTGCCACCTCTTTTTAATCTCTTCTGCTTCTGTTAGGTCCTTACCATTTCTTTCCTTTATCATGCCTATCCTTGCATGAAATGTTTCCTTGATATCTCTAATTTTCTTGAAGAGATCTCTTGTTTTTTCCATTCTATTATTTTCCTATGTTTCTTTGCACTGTTCATTTAAGAAGGCCTTCTTATCTCTCCTTGCTGTTCTCTGGAACTCTGCATTCAGTTGGGTATATCTTTCCCTTTCTCCCTTGCTTTTGCTTCCCTTCTTTCCTCAGCTATTTGCAAAGCCATCTCAGACAACCACTTTGCCTTCGTGCATTTCTTTTTCTTTGGGATGGTTTTGGTCACTGCCTCCTGTACACTGTTACAAACCTCCATCCATAGTTCTTTAGGCCCTTGTCTCCCATTCTAGAACTGGCAGTACTTTGACACATAGCATCACACAAAGTACTCACAACTCTTATAAAAGAAGTATAATTATTACTCCCATTTTTCAGAGGCAGAATATAATAATGATGAGGCACAGAGCCTAGCATACAAGAAGTACTCAACAAATGATGCTGTTACCAGGGTGTTGCACTGCCTTCATGCTCACTTTTTGCCAGTCTCCTCCGTCAGAACCACACCTCCATGCCCAGCTTTTTCCTGAACCCCCATCTCCTCTTTCTCTTCCTTTTAAGCCCTCCCCCACTGCAGAAATTCCCTGCTCCAAAATGTCTGAGATATAATTTTCCAATCCTCCCTCTAGTGATGGTCCAAGTGTAAAAATTTACTGAGTGTCAAATAAAGACAATCATAAGAATTGGTTTGGGGACCACTGCTTATAATAGGGAACAATTACTGAGAGCTTGCAATGTGCCAGACACTACCCTTAGTTTGACTTTTTAATTACCATACCTGATCTTGAATTAGACAGTTACCATCCCCACTCTACAGGTATGGAAACTGAGACAGAGAATGTATGCAATTTGCTCAAGGTCATGGTGTCAGAGGCTGGCAGAACCAAAACTGTAACAGCCCTCCGACTCCAGAACCCCAGTTCCCAGCTTTTGTGCTTGAAGAATACTGACTCAAGCAAGACATGTGGGTCCATGTCCATTTTCACCATGCTGGACTTACATTCCTCAACTGTAAAATAAGAGGGTGCAATGAATGATGAAGCAGGTGCTCTTACTTAATCCTCTTTACCTATGAGTTTGAGATTATGCCTTTCAGTTCTACAGACATGGATGCAGAGATGCAATTCCCCAAAGTAGTAGAAGGTAAAGAACTGTTTTCTCTGACCCCACACTCATGACCTTTCCTCTGAACCGGCTGCTTCTCCAAGTTCAGGATCCAGTCATTAATTTTACCTAATCCATCCATTTCTAGAATCAATTTGAATTATGGATGGAATATGGTTTCCATTCTAGAATCACTTTTATGATTTCAGCCATTCTTCTTTTTCAGACTCATCCATTTATCTTTTTATTTCTGAACTAGATATATTAATGAAAACTGAAAGCAAATTTTCTACATTTTTTTCTGAAATAGAATTTTATTCATTAGTTTCTGATTCTAGAAATCCACAGGCATCTTTGGGTCAGCTTTCAGTATAGCTCATAGGCCAAAGAAAAGAAATACATTTTATAAAATATATATTAAATATATTACAACATATGAGCCATGGTCCTAACATCACATTGTCCAAAATACATATTATTATTCAATATATGAATGAATGATTTTTTAAGTAAGTCAACTCTTTAACAACATTAACAAAAGCAAACAAAAAAGATCAGTTATCTAAAATTCCAAATTCTCTATCAGGAGAATACCAAAGTGTGGGTAAACCCATATGATAAGTAGTATGGGAAATTTATTAGGGTATAAAGCTTTTAAAACATGGAAAATGGAATCTCCAAATACTTGTGTATTATATGAAATATTCCTTCTTTGTCCTTTTTATTTTTAGAAAATTCTCTTAATAGAAATAAATGTTGAATGTCTAAATGAAAAAACTTTTTTTGACAAAGAAATCAATTTTAAATCCCAGTTTGCTAATGCAACTATTTGAATATTTGCACATTCTTGTTCGTCCATGGTTTGCAATAGACACATTTTAAATATCTACTAAACTAATAGTTAATATTATTAAATTTTTTATTTAAGAAAGAATAAACATGTAATATATTTTTATGGATTTTAGTTATTACTATTGGTAATGACTTTATATAACTCCAGAGGCTAATATGCATTAATTTTCTAAACCATTCTCCTCACTATTTGGTATCATGGTCCATTTACATCTGATCAGCTTACACCTGCCAACCCCAAATTCCCAGTACATCCTTCTCCCTCCCCCAAACCTTGGCAACCACAAATCTGTTCTCTATGTCTGTAAGACTGTTTCTGTTTTGTAGGTAGATTTATTTGTGCCATATTTTAATTCTATATGTACGTGATATCATATAATACGTGTCTTTCTTTCTGACTTCACTTAGTATGATAATCTGGTTGTGTCCATGATGTGGCCAATGACAGTATTCCATTCTTTTTCATGGCTGAGGAGTATTCCATTGTATAGATGTACCACATCTTCCTTATCCATTCAACTGTTGATGGACATTTAGGTTGTTTCCATGATGAAACATGTGTTTTTATGGCTACTGCTACCTATTGCTATGTTGCTTTTCAAAAGAGTTGTACCAGTTTATAAAGAAACCAGCCCTGATTCTCTCAAGAACTTTACTGGCACCGAATATTTTAAAAAGTAAAAGTACTTTTAAGTATTTTTATTTTTGTTAATTTGCTAAGTGTAACCTGGATGTAAGAACCAAAGTGTCTGGGTTTAAACCTCAGTTATACCCTAACTAGTTATCTGATTGGAGCAAGTAACTGAACATCACTTGGCCTCAGTTTCTGCATCTATGAAATGGAAATAGCACTATCTCCTAAGAAGTTTTTGAGATTAAGAAAATTTATATATATCAAGCACTTAGTAAATGTTAAGAACTATAAAATATGTTATTATGATGATCAAAATTATTTAATCTGTAATTCTTTGATTATTATTCAGGAAAAATTGTTTCTCAGGATAAGTGTTTAACATTTGTATTCTGTTCTCTGTAAACTTTTTCATCATGTCTTTAGGTCACTGACCTATTGCTGCTGCTGCTGCTGGGTTTTATTTTTCTTTTCAAATTTGAATTGCTCCTTCATATGCATGTATGGGGCTTTCCTGGTGGCTCAGTGAGACTCCCCAGTGCAGGAGACATGGGTTCAATCCCTGGATTGGGAAGATCCCCTGGAGAAGAAAATGGCAACCTACTCAACTATTCTTGCCTGGAAAACCCCATGGACAGAGGAGCCTGGTGGGCTATAGTCCCCAGGATCACAAATGAGTCAGACATGACTTAAGGACCAAGCAGCAACAACAACATGCATGCATCATGTAGTTGAAGGTTCAGCCATTTTTGGTTGAATTATTTTCTCAGTTTGTTGTTTACATGCTCATTTCATGTCATTGTTTTGTTTTGAATGCTTCACACTCAATATAGTTTATCATCTTTTAAAATGTAATTCTTCCTTGACCTCAAAGCTATGAAAGCTGTTTTTGTTGTTCAGTTGCCAAGTCATGTCTGACTCTATGATCCCATGGACTGCAGCTGGCCAAGCCTCCCTGTCTCTCTCCATCTCTTGGATGAAAGTTATCCCTCAGCAAATGATACCTATGTCTTCTGTTTCTGTTGGATCCTCTATGATTTAGAGCTGGTTAGTTTATTTAGCAGAGGCTGGATTTTGCTAAACATTTAGACCTTGACATGCAGAGGATAAAACAGAAACTCTTCCATTTGGGCGCCTGGAGAAATTAGGTGCCTTCACAGGCATGTTACAGTGACTTCATTTGAAACAGTGGGGCTCTATGAAGACAGACTTGTTCACTTCTATAAGCAAATTGAATGAATCTGGTCTAAGTCCTTGCTGAATGCAAAAGCTCCTAGAGGTAAAACCAGGTAGTCCTGGGTTCAAATCCTCACTACTTATTAGCTTTGTGGTTGAAGACAATCACTTCACCATCTGGGAGCCTCATTTTGTTTTACTGGAGATTAAATGCATATGAAAAGACTTAGCGTATAACAGCCAAAAATTAAACCCAACTTTTAAATTATTTATTTTAATGCAATATTCAAGATTATCTCATTTTCTTAGTGAGTCAGAAAAGGGAGTGGTTCTATATTAAATTTTTCCTTGTTAATCACATTTGGCTAGATGTACCAGAAAGTAGCTACTCCACCAAAGATGACTAGAATATGCTTGCTGTCTGTTTAAGACAAAGTGGTAACTTTCATCCTGTTCCACTCCGTATGCTGCTGCTGCTGTTAAGTCGCTTCAGTCGTCTCTGACTCTGTGTGACCCCATAGACAGCAGCCCACCAGGCTCCCCCGTCCCTGGGATTCTCCAGGCAAGAACACTGGAGTGGGTTGCCATTTCCTTCTCCAATGCGTGAAAGTGAAAAGTGAAAGTGAAGTCGCTCAGTCGTATCCAACTCTTAGCGACCCCATGGACTGTAGCCGACCAGGCTCCTCCATCCATGGGATTTTTCCAGGCAAGGCCTTAAGCCTACGAGGTAAACAGAACGTGAACTCTTCTCTTCCCTACTTTTGGAAAAGAAAACTGGAGCTGAGGAATGTTCTGTGACTTGCCCAGTGTCACACAGAAGTGCCTTCAACAGAACAAAAATGATCTCCTGGTCCCATGTACTTTCCAACTATGAGTTTCTCCCTCTAGATTTACAGTCAATTGAACTGGATAATCTCTGATCCCTCCCAAACCAGTTATCATAGTTATTAAGTTTTCTGGCTCTGGATTCCAAGAGACCTGGTAGAGTACAGACTTTAGCTGTACTACTTTCAAGCTGTGTGACCCTGTACGGGTCAATTAGGCTTTCTCAACCTCAGTTTTCTGAGTAGTAGTGCATGCATGCATGCTCAGTCACGTCCAACTCTTTATGATGCTATGGACTGTAGCCCTCCAAGCTCTTCTGTCCATGGAATTTTCCAGGCAAGAATACTGGAGTGGGTTGCCATTTCCTCCTCCACAGGGTCTTCCTGACCCAGGGATCAAACCCACATCTCCTGCATTGCAGGCAGATTCTTTACTGCTGAGCCATCAGGGAAGCTCTAATCTGTTGCAGAGAGCTAATAATTTTACCAAACTTAAGTTTCAGGGAGGATGAAAAGAAAGGATTCAAGTAAAGCACTTAGCACAGCATCTGGCAGGTAGTAAGTACCTAAAGTTAGATATCTGGAAGTGAAAAAACTAAACCATGTCTAGGAATATTTGGGTCTGAACTTAAATTTGAGTTAGGGCATCCAAGTGCTTGACCCATTAACTAGTCTACACTATCACGGAGGCTTCTGGAGGTTTTCCAGTGCTGTGTCTTGTGGTCCCATCTGGCGTTTCAGGCACACAGAGCCATCACATCAAGTCTTTGGGCGGGTGCCATGTTCCTTACCTGCCCCAGCTGGAAACCGCCTGATCAGATACAACGTGAGGGATGTTCCCAGAGATGCCCAGTGATTCATGTTAGTTTCTCTACTGCCAGCACTCCTGAAGGGCATTCACAAGATACTCGAACTTGACCCTATTGTACTGTTTCACTCTACATTTAGCAATGGCAAGATCTTCATCCTCTGCAGCTGCAACCAAGGCTGCCTTTGCCTCTCTGGCCTCTGTGAACCCAATGTGCCTTTCTCATTGAACCTCTCATTGGGGTTGACACTATCTGTAGCCCAGATGTGGCTAGCCTCCTGGGGACATCACTACTCTCACCAACCACCTGGAGCCCAGACTTCACATTCCTCCCCCTTGTTGTTCAGTCATGTCTGACTCTTTGTGACCCCATGAACTACAGCACACCAGGCTTACCTGTCCTTCCCTATTTCCCTGAGTTTACGCAAACTCACGTCCATTGAGTTGGTGATGCCATCCAACCATCTCGTTCTCTGTCATCCCATTCTTTTCTTGCCCTCAATCTTTCTCAGCATCAGGGTCTGTTCAAATGAGTCAGCTCTTCACATCTGGTGGCCAAAGTATTGGAGCTTTAGCTTTAGCATCAGTCCTTCTAATGAATATCCAGGGTTAATTTCCTTGAGGATTGACTGGTTTGATCTCCTTGCAGTCCTAGGGACTCTCAAGAGTCTTCTCCAGCACCACAGTTTGAAGGCATCAATTCTTCAGTGCTCAATTTTTTTATTCGCCAGCTCTCATGTCCATACATGACTGGAAAAATCATAGCTTTGGCTACATGGACCGTTGTCAGCAAAGTAATATCTCTGCTTTTTAATACCTATCTAGGTTTGTCATAGCTTTTCTTCCAAAGAGTAAGCATCTTTTAATTTCATCGTTGTTGTCACCATCCACAGTGATTTTGGAACCCAAGAAAATAAAATTTATCACTGTTTCCATTGTTTCCCCATCTATTTGTCATGCAGTGATGGGACCAGGTGCCATGATCTTCATTTTTTGAATGTTGAGTTTTAAGGCAACTTTTCCACTCTCCCCTTTCATCTTCATCAAGAGGCTCTTTGGTTCCTCTTTGCTTTCTGCCATTAGGGTGATATCTTCTGCATATCTGAGGTTATTGATATTACTCAGGGAAATCTTGATTCCAGCTTGTGCTTCATCCAGCCTGGCATTTCACATGATGGACTCTGCACATAAGTTCCAACAGCAATGAGAGTGAAGGGAACTCCACTGAGGACCTCTTAGGAAGGTCAAAGAGAGTGCTGTATCACACACTATACAGAAAAGTAGATCAGAAGTTCAGCTTTGAAAACTCACTTTCCTTGCCAAAGCCCTCCACCCGGATACTGATAGGCTGACCTCCTCTCTTTCCCACAGACCCATCCCTTTTTGTGTTTCCAGTAATGCGGATCTAGCCATAACCTTGAATATCCTACAAAGACTTGAGAGCTAGCTAATCCTAGAACATTTCCACCACCACACCTATTGCCCAATCATGCCTCTGGTATCAAAGCCACATCCTTGAGCATCTCATCAAAAACTTTACCCAACAAATCTAAAGTCTTCCTGTGGATGTCTGTGCACATTCCACCAAGACCATAGTATTATTTCAATAATTATGCTCTTGATTGTCCTGTGACCAAGTTTGCTTGATAGTGAGCTCTGTAATAATAGCTGAACTTTGTCCCATGCTCATCATGCCAGCCACTAGGCCAAGTGCTCCACAAGGACTTTTTCATTCATTCTCATGACAAACCTTTATATTTAGGGATCATCGCTGCCCTAGTTTTACAGATAAAACCCCAAGGTATGGAAAGTTAAGTCGCTTGCCTCCAATCACGCAGAAAGTCTCAGGCCTGGCATTACAGCCTGTTTGGCTCCAAAGCCCACAGTCTAAAGCAATAGGCGACAAGGGCAAAGACTGGGTGGTTATCAGGGCCCAGTTCCTACCCCCTTGTACAGAGAAGCCCCCATAATAGAGGGGTATTGACTGTTTGCTGAGGAGTCAGATTTGGTCGGTCTTATTTCCTGTCTTCTATTTTAGAATACCTGTTCCCCTCCCTTCCGTTTCATCATTTAATTCAACTCAAAAAAAAAAAAAAAACACGTCACATATGGAGTTGTCTATCATGTGCTGGGCACTGTGCCTGGCAGTGGAGAAACAAGGAACTAGAAGGCAGAGTCCGCGTCCTTATGTGTGAAGGTCGCTGCAGGTAAGAAAGACACAGTATCCAGTAAAGTAGAACACAACATTAAAAATGCCACATGAGAGGCGTTAGAGTACAGAGGTGACCCTGCAGGTGAGGGCACTCCGTCTGGCGGGAGAGGCAGAGAAAGGTGCTAGGAAGAACTGGTAACTGGGCTGGACTTTAAGGAAATGGGGATGGAAAAGAAAATAACTCTCAGCTAGAGAGTCCCAGCACTGTGTCCCAGTTTCATCCCGCTGTGTAATAAAGATGGGAAGGAGGAAGCAGAGCAGTCAGAGGAGGAGTTCACGGGAGGCCAGCTTGGAGCAGCCTGAACCCCAGAAGGGAGACTGGGAGTCAGAGAGGCACCTGAACAGAGAGGGGCCGGGGTTCTCTCTGTCTTCAGAGAGCACTCTGAGGACACCATGGAGAAGGGACGGCAAGGTGTCTGCACCAAAGCTACAGACCTGTGAGGAGGCTTGTGGAATGGCCCGCAAGAGGAGGAGACGATGGTCTGGATCTGGGAGGAAACGGAAGTGTTTGAGGAGTTCTTAATGAGATGTGGAAGCTTTAATATTGTAGATTTCACTCTTTAAATTTGGTGATAGCATGATTGTTTAACTACATCCATATAGTTTTTCTTGGGTAATTCTCTAAATTTTCATGACTTGAGATAAGATTCCCTGATTTATCAAACTGAGAAATCCACTTTATTCTCTGGGTATATTCACTCAAGTCTAGTTAGGAGTAAGAAGCCTGCACTGCCCACCAGCTATTTGTTTTCATCTATCTTTTTCTGACCTCTTTCTCAGAAAGAGTTCAGGATATCTCATCTCAGATTTACAATTTCTTGCTGAGATTTTAGAAAACTGGGAGTTTGAAAGAGTGTGGCACAGAGCAGTAATTTTCCAGCTAGGGCTGTTTTCACTGGGCCATGTTCTCTGTCCAGCTAATTATCTTCCAAAAAGGCCCACCTGACCCAAGGGTAGCCTCAGTGATGTGTGGGCCCTGGGAGGGGATGCCATTACTGTTTCTTCAAATTCTGATCTAAGAAACCAGATCGGAGAGTGGGCAATTGTGTCTCCAAACCCTCACAACCCAGGTATTGGCTGACATGCAATAAATGCTTGCCTGATGAATGAATGAGCAAACAAATAAATTGGTGAATGAACAAGTGAATTGAATGAATCAAATGGAGAGCAGGAGTGAGACAATTTGCACGTGACCAAATAAATCTGAACTTGTTTAAACTGTATACCTTCAACCTTAGAAAAACTAAAGAGGCTCAGACAGTTCATTATCCAGTCTTCTCAGAGGGGTCCAAATGGTGGAACCACAGGCGATAGCCCAGGATCTGGTTCCTGGTAGTGAGAATGTAAAGCCCTGAAACTGAAGCTATTAAAATCCAACATGAATAGCTCAAGACCAGCAAAGCAACCTCCTGAGTGGAGTCTTCTTTCTGCCTCTAGTCTATCTCTACAACATCTATTGGAATTACTGTTCTAAGAGAGAAATCAGATGAAATCTCTGTGGTGGGAAACAACTACCCCCTGCCACCTATCCAAAAAAGGGGGGTTAATATTGATGAGAGCCTACAATATGCTGTGAGTCTGCCAGGAATTTATACTTCATCTTGTTTCATCCTATCAACAGCCCTCTGAGGTGGGTATTATTTTCTCATCTTATAAACATGGATGCTGATACTCAGGGAGGTAGACTAACTTGTCCTTAGTCATAGAGACAACAAGTAATGGAGCTCAGAGTCAGTTCACGCCAAACCCCAGGACGTTTCTACTCACACTGCCAGAAATCCTTTCCACTGTGCCACGCTGCCCAGAAGCCTACTGCGGCCCTTTGTGAGGTGCTTTCAGCCCACATTTCCAACCTCATCGGCCTCACTCCACAGCCTTCTCTCCCTGAGCTCCTGCCACAACCAGCCATGGAATATATTAGGAATGGCCATGAGTTCCCAGGTCACAGACCTTTGGCAGTGCTGTCATTCTCTGCTCTGTTTACCTTCCCCCCTTCTCCACCTGACAAACTCCTATTTATCCCTCAAGACCCAACTCAAATAGCCCCTCCCTGTGAAGGATCACTCTGATCATTCTCCCCTACCTAGGCAGTTGATGGTCTCCTGCCCAGGGTTCCCATTGCCCTTGGTACCTACCTCCATCACGGCAAGCAGCTCTCAGTCTCATCCTGTTTGACATCCCACTAGCCACAATTCTATGTTTCAGAATCCACTGCAGGCAGATTCAGTGTGCTGCCAGCCCTCCAGCTAGGCAGATGCCACCCTCGCTCTGTGGGAAACACTCACACAGCATTCCCTACAATGAAATCAGGCAATTGTTTTAAAACAAAATCCTTTCCCGGTGGAATTAACCATCAGGTGAGCTGTAGTTTTATTCACAGTGCTGTATGTGAGTATGTGGTGACTTTTCCCATTTTGCATAAGGCGCTGCATTCCTGTTTTTTTTTTTTTTATGACTGTGAAATGTATGGGCTATGAAACCTTGACATTAAATTAGCCTTACACTGTCCCCACTCCTCCCACTCCTGTGCTATGAATAGTAGGCTGTGCTGAGAGCAGGACAAATGAATCAATCGTGACACCGCTTTACCGCGGAGGCTGAAGCTCAGGATTATGGAATAGCTGGCGGAGGGTTTGTGATCCGCACACAAGCCACTACATCATTCATTTTCTGCTGATCTCGTTCTTTTGTCTAGAATACTGTGCTGCCTTCTGCACACCTGGTTGAGCAGGTCACAAGGATAATAACTATGATTTCTAATATAATCATAAATAGCTATCGTTGATTGCTTAATATGTTCCAGGAAATTTTGTATGTTTCGCCATGCTCCCTTCACAACAAGCTTGCAAATGTAATGGCTTTGTGGTTAAAAACAGGTTCTGAAGTCAGACAAATGTCGATTTAAATCCTGACACCACTTCCTGGCTGTGTGGCCCTGGGCATGTCACTCAAGCTCTCTAAGCCACAAAATCCTCGTGTGTATAAAATAAGAGCAATAACTATATCTGTCCTTGAGTTGCAGTTAGAACTACATTCATCACTCTTTGAAAGAACCAGTAAGTATTTGTCATCTTACTATCCCTGTTCTGCAGGATGAAGAAACTGGCTCAGAGAGGTGAAGTAGCAGGCCAACTGTTACACAGCTACTGCTGCTAAGTTGCTTCAGTCGTGTCCGACTCTGTGCGACCCCATAGACGGCAGCCCACCAGGCTCCCCCGTCCCTGGGATTCTCCAGGCAACAACACTGGAGTGGGTTGCCATTTCCTTCTCCAATGCATGAAAGTGAAAAGTGAAAGTGAAGTCGCTCAGTCATGTCTGACTCTTAGTGACCCCATGGACTGCAGCCCACCAGGCTCCTCTGCCCGTGGGATTTTCCAGGCTAGAGTACTGGAGTGGGGTGCCATTTCCGGTAAAGTTGGGATTGAGCCCAGATCTGTCTCTTTCCAATGCAGCATAGCAATAGTATACAGTGTTTAACACCTGCTGCTCGCTAAGCTTGGTGATCTTAAGCAAGTCACTTACCCTTTTCTCTGTGCCTCAGTCTCTCCATTTATAAAATAGGCACAATGGGTTTGTTATAACAAATAAATGTGTTGGTATATGTACAACTCTTAGAAGAGTGCCTGAGATACAGTAAACAGTATGTAAGTGTTTGTGATTACAATATTTTTTCTGATTTTCCTAATTTTCCAGCATTGGGTCTGGTTGGACTCTCATTACAATAGTTAGGGTCAGTGATGGTGGAAATTCAGACAGTTGGTCTGGACAGTTCAGCGCTTCCCACTTCTCTAAGTTATTTCCCAGGTCTCTAAATCGTCTCCAGGATAAACATTCCTACTTTCTTCAACTGCTCCTAATGACACTGCTGTAAAGACTGTCACCACCACTAACCATGCCCTGGTCGCCTCACCCTCTAGAGCAGGGTTTCTCAGGCTTGACAGTATTGATACTTTGTTGATAATCTGGAATTTGTTGTGAGAGGCAGGGGCAGAGGCAGGAGCAGTCCTGTGCTGTGTAGGATGTTTAACAACCCTGGATTCTACCCACTAGATGTCAGTAGCATTTCCTCCCTGTGTGACAACCAAAAATCTCCCCAGACTTTGCCAAATGTCCCCTTTTGACCAAATGCAGGTCAAAATCACCCCCAGTTGTGAAGTGCTAGGTGTAGAGCTTGGCCTCCAAATAGACAAATTCTCAGGCTAGAGTCTGGAGCTGGATCTGCAACACTTCTAAGTTACTGCACCTTTTAAGGCACTTACCTTAGCTTCTTAGACTGTGAAGCAGCTCTGTTCTGTCATTGAACTTGATGACAGCTAAGACCCCCAAGTCTTTTTCACGGTGCTGCTCCCTGTGCAGATGGATTTTTGACCTACGGTGCTTCTCTTCCTCTGAAATGTGTTAGGGACTGCTTAATGGTCCAGCCTGTATGTAATGCTCTTTCAAAACCACCTTCCCCCGGTCCTGGGAGTGGCCACACTCTTCTCTTCATCTATCCCCAGTAGTCTGTAAGCCTTGTTCCAAACACCGTGGCCTTAGAAATTACCTTGGATCTTTCATGAAAACTCTTCTGAGAGACTTCCCTCATGGTCCAGTGATTAAGAATCTGCCTTTCAATGCAGGAGACGCTGGTTCAATCCCTGGTTGGGGAATTAAGATCCCACGTGTCATAGAGCAATTAAGCCTGTGCACCTCAATTACTCAGTACACCCATTCTGGAATCCATGTGCTACAACTAGACAGCCCACGTGCCTCAACCCCTGGGCCTGTGAGCCCGAACTACTGAGCCCATGTACCACAGTTAGAGTCCATGCATCACAACAAAAGATCCTGCATGCTGCAACTGAGACCTGATGCAGCCAAATAAATAAATAAACATGAAAAACAACAACAGTAAACTCTTCTTTTCCAACTTGGTCTCCATTGTGTTTTGTTTGCATCCGATGGACTGTTTGTCCCAGAGGATTGTCAGCTGTTTGAGAGGTACCAGGGCAGGCAGGGAGAAATCCTACAGTTCCATTCATCTGCTTAGTGCTAAATCTGTCCCTATGAATGTTCTTTTAATCAAGTTATGTCCTGACCAGTTCATAAACCCTTCAACCTCTCCTTGTGTTCTAGCACATCGACACTCAACAATTCTCCCTGGCACTGAACGCCCTCCACACATTGTATCCACTTACCCATCTAACCCATCTCCAGATCCATCCACCAATTTAGTCAGCTCACTGCTTCTGCCCAGGAACAAGTCTGCCTTACAGTCCACAAATAGCTGCTTTCCTAACCTGAAACACCTACCTCATCCTTAAATCCTAGTCATCTTCTCAGGCATAGCTTAGCTCATATTTAGCAGCTATAGATTCATTTTGGAATGAGACAGGAAATAAAATGCAAACCCTATTTTCACAGCTAAGTCTCTCCTTTGTTCTCTAAGGCGGGATGGTGGGGTGATTGCTGTAGGCTGGCCAATCAGAGAGGCATGGGTTCAAATTACAAGTCTGTAGATTTTATAACACTGTGACTGCAAGGAAATTACTTCACCTCCCTACCTCAGTTTCCTTATTTGTAGATGAGGCATTTACTTATATGTTGGTGCCTATAGGACAGGGTAGATAAGAACAGTAACGTAATGCATGTAAAGAATTCAACCCGGAGCCCAGCATAGAATAAGTGCTCCAGAACCATCAGCTGGTATCAGGTCTTCCCTGAGCAGTCCACTTCTTACTCATCTTCCTTCTGAATTCCTATGGGCCATAGACTATATGCCACCTGATATTGTTGTTGTTCAGTTCCTCAGTCGTGTGTGACTCTTTGCGACCCCATGGACTGCAGCACACCAGGCTTCCCTATCCTTCACTGTCTCCTGGAGCTTGCTCAAACTCATGTCCACTGAGTTGGTAAGGCCATCCAATCATCTCATCCTGTCGTCCCCTTCTCCTGCCTTCAATCTTTCCCAGCATCAGGGTCTTTTCCAACGCATCAACTCTTCGCATCAGGTGGCAAAAGTATTAGAATTTCAGCTTCAGCATCAGTCCTTCCAATGAATATTCGGGCTTGATTTCCTTTAGGATGGACTGGTTTGATCTCCTTGCGGTCCAAGGAACTCTCAAGAGCCTTCTCTAGCACCACAATTCAAAAGCATCAATTATTTGGTGTTCAGCCTTCTTTATGGTCCAACTCTCACATCCATACCTAACTACTGGAAAAATCATAGCTTTTACTATATGGACCTTTGTCAGCAAACTGATATCTCTGCTTTTTAATATGCTCTCTAGGTTTGCCAAAGCTTTTCTTCCAAAGAGCAAATGTCTTTTAATTTCGTAGCTGTAGTCACCATCTGCAGTGATTTTGGAGCCCAAGAAAATAAAGTCTGTCACTGTTTCCATCGTTTCCCCATCTATACAACATGAAGCAATGGGACTGGATGCCATCTTAGTTTTCTGAATGCTAAGTTTCAGGCCAGCATTTTCACTCTCCTCTTTCACCTTCATCAAGAGTCTCTTTAGTTCCTCTTTGCTTTCTACCATAAGGGTGGTGTCACCTGCATATCTGAGGTTATTGGTATTTCACCTGGCAATCTTGATTCCAGCTTGTGCTTCATCCAGCCTGGCATTTCACATAATGTACTCTGCATATAAGTTAAATAAGCAAGGTGACAATATATAGCCTTTCCCAATTTGGAACCAGTCTGTTGTTTTATCCCTCCTTTATATACTGTCTTTTATTATTCACTTGTATGGATTTAAGGCTTGGTTGTGTCTCTCCAAATAGACTGTTTAAACACCCTGGTGCCAGGAACTCATTCACTGGACAAATATCTGTAGTGTACTCACTATGAGCCCTGGGCAAGGCCTTGTAGATGGTATGTGCACAGATATATCAAGTTTGGACCCTGACCTTTAGAAATTTACGATTTAGGAAGATAAGATGTATACAATAAAGAGTCATAACAACGTAGAGAATGACTAGGGTCATTGGAAAGATGTAAGAGTCCAAAGGCAGGAAGAATCCTGTTGCCTGGGAGGATTGGGAGAGAATCTGGAATCAGGATCAGGAAATCTGGAACTTACAGAGACAGAGGATGGTGAAAGAATACTTCATGGGAAGATGGGATGGGTTCGGCAAAAACTTGGAGGTGGAAAGGCAAGAAGCTTACATGGGAAGCTGAGTAGTTCTATGTGACTTTAGCATGGAATCTGTGAAAGGCAGCAGTGGGTGATAAGTTTGGGAGACAAGAGGGGTCTTGAATATGAGATTAAAGAAGTTGTACTTCATATATGTGGGGCGGGGAACACTGAAGGCCTGAAAACCAGGGAAAGGCATGCTCTGGGAGGATGGGAAGATCATTTATGAGACCACAACAGCAATTCACATTGAGATGGAGGGGGTTAAGTTAGGTCAGTGGCTATGAAGATGGGAGAGAGGGATAGATGTGGGCAAGACCCTGTGATGTGGCAAGGACATGGATTCCTCTGTGGTCTTCACTTTACCCCCTGTAATTGATTCTTCTCACGACAGCCAGAGGGACCCTATGGTGTTTGTATACCAGAACACATCACTTTCCTGATCAAAACCTTCTAAAGGCTCTCATCACGCTTAGAACTAAACCCAGCCCCCGTTCCAGCACAGTCTGTAGGTACCGCTTCTCTGACCTCGTCTCTCTACTTTCAGCCTGTCACTTGATGCTTTCCAGCCTCTGAGCTGGAATATGCTCAGAGGCATATGCTGGAATATGCTCCCTCTCTGGACCATTTCAAGGGCTGTTCCCTCTGCCCGATACATTCTTTCCCCAATACCCACATGGTTCGGTCCTTCACCCCATTCTGGCCTTTGCTCAAAGCTACTTCCTCAAAGACTCCTTCTATAATGAAAACAAGCAGCATCTCCACCCCTCACTTATCTGCTTTATGTTTATTGATAGCACTTATCATTTACTAACTGACATTATAACACATGTTGATGTGTTTACCATTGGGCATCCCACTAGGATGCTAGTTCCTTCAGTTTGAGTCCCTGCTATATCCTCAGCATCAGCGTACAAGTAAATAAAGGGGGAAGTCAAGGAGACACCAGTATTTCCAGTCTGGGTTAATAGTAGGAGCACCACTGACCAAGATAGGAAATACAGGAGAAGGAAGGAGTCTGAAAAGAAAAATGAATTCAGTTTCCAACATTTAACCTGCAGTATCAGAAAGAGACCCCAGTATATAATCTAAGATTATGTGGGAAAAGGACTGGGATTCAGGAGGATATTAGGATTCAGGAATTAACCACAGAGAAGTCATTACTCAGCTATGAGTCTGAATGTGCCAAGAGCAGAGCACCAAAGACACATCTGTGAGGCACACCCAAAATGAGGAAACAGGCAGAGGAAGAGAGGTTTTCATTAGCTGTCCCTTGTTCTTGGGAGTAAATCCCAAACCCTCTTCATGTCCTGCAAGACCTTGCTCAATATGTCCCTCTCTTTACAGCTCCTACCTCATCTCCCCACCACCTTCAGCCACACTGACCTGCTTTCAGTTTCTTGAATTTGCCAAGCCCCTTCTCACCAAACCTTCACAGCTTTCCGTCTTTTTCCTGGAAGCTACCCCTCCAAGTTCTCCACTCCTCACCCAGCTAACACTTATTCATCCTGCAGATCTCAGCTTAAATATCACTTCCTCAAACTGTCCTTCCTTGGCTTCCCTTCTCTGTCTTCCTCCCTGTTATTCTTTTGTAAGACTCTGGCAAGTAGTCTTACACACACAGAGAGAGACACAACAGGTAACTGATACAAAGAAAATAGATGATTGTCTGATGTCTGTGCTCTTAGACCATACATTTTCAGGGGCCAGTGGGCTAGTGATGATGCCTGTCACCACCGTGTCCCCATCACCTAGCACAGTTGTGGTTCATAATAAATCCTCAATTGAAACACGCTGAATGAATGAACTGAAAGAGGAGCAAGAGAGATAGGAGGAGAATCAAAATTGTACAGTGCAGTCAGGGCAGATCTCTCCAGCAGAACAGGGTGCTGGCACTGTCCAGTGCTGCAGCTGAGCATGGCAGACTGAAGATAAAGGAAAACCAAGAATCCAAGGGCCTAGATTGTCATGGCTTTAGGAACCCAATTTAAGTACAGTGATGAGGGAGAGAGACAAGGTGGTGAGGCCTGACAGCAAGGGGTGAGGGAGCGCATGGGGAGGAGAGAAACAGAATCAGCTAGTGTAGACTACTCTCCGGGGAGACAATGGAGGCTGGAATTCTTAGCAGAGTCATAAGAAGGAATCTGGGGGTAAAGCAACTTCATGTTTTTGTCTCAGTAGAAAATAGTCAAAGGGAAAGATAAAATATCAGAAAACAAGTAGGAGATAACTGAAGGGACAAAGCACCCAGAGAGAAAAGGAACAGGACTGGGGACTCAGGTGGAAAAGCTGAAGGTGGGAGTTGGGGGAGAAGACTCAGAAAATCTAGGCAGGTGTCACACGCTGCACGTGCCCCCATCCATTCAGGGCTTTCTGTAAGTCCCTTTGAAGCAGATACTATCAGGCTCACCTGGGGTGAGGAAAGAAAGAATTCATTAAATAGACTATTCCAGGACACAAAACTACTTGATACCTGAGCTAGAATTCAAGTCCAAGGTGGTCAGTTTTCAATGCCCATATTTTCCCATTTTTCTTCATAAGCACCCCAAAGGGTGAAGGGGAAGAGAAAGATTTTCCCCTCTAAGATGAAGAAGGGAACATGGAGGAGGAGAGGGGAGTGGACAGAGCTCCAGCAAGATGGCCTGTCCTCCACAGTCAAGAAGGAGACACAGGCAAATTTGGAAAGTGGAGCTCAGCTCTAGGAGTTGGAAAGGTTTAGAAGATTTGCTAGCAAGGGAAGGAGGAAGCAAGTTGCAGGTGATGAGAGGCTGGCCAAGCAGCAGAGAGGGTCCTTCTGAAGTTGCACCAAAGGAATTTGGAGTGGATCCAAACAGCCTACTTTCCTGAACTTTCTCAGCAACGAGGAGAAGTAGACGAAATGGGAAGTGTTTGTCCAGGCCTAGAAGTTGGCACGGAGAAGGCAATGAAGTCGTGAAGAGTCGGGCACGACTGAGCAGCTTTACTTTCACTTTTCACTTTCATGCATTGGAGAAGGAAATGGCAACCCACTCCAGTGTTCTTGCCTGGAGATTCCCAGGGACGGTGGAGCCTGGTGGGCTGCCGTCTATGGGGTCGCACAGAGTTGGACACAACTGACACAACTTAGCAGCAGCAGCAGCAGCAGCAATAAAGATGCAGACAGAGAAAACAGACTTGTGGACACAGTGGGGGATGGAGAGGTTGGGACAAATTGAGAGAGTAGCATTGAAATATACATTACCATATGTAAGATAGATAGCTAGTGGGAATTTTCTATATGACACAGGGAACTCAAACCCAGTGCTCTGTGACAACCTAGAGGAGTAGGATAGGGTTAGAGGTGAGAGGGAGGTTCAAGAAGGAGGGGACATATGTATACCTGTTGCTGATTCATGTTGATGTATGGCAGAAACCAACACAATATTGTAAATCCATTATTCTCCAATTAAAAATAAATAAAATTTAAAAAGAAAGACATAAATTATGTTGAAAATGGTTAAGATGGCAAATTTTATGTTATGTGTTTTTTACCACAGTTTTTTAAAAAGCCATTACAAATGAGTAAAAAGTGAAATTGAACACTTTAATGGGAAAATGAATAATGGATGTAAATAATCACTTACAGACAAAGGACATGAATGGTCATTAAGTATGAAAACCTATTCAATTTCAACAACAATCAAAGGCAGGAAAGTTCTGACCAATTAGATAACAAAGATGAAACACTGATAACAACCAGTCATGGCTGTGAAGATTCAGACATTCTTACCAGCCATGGTGGGAGGGTAACTGGGCATTGCTTTTTAAGAAGACAATCAGACAGTCTATCAAAGTACAAACTGGGATGCCATTTGGTACAATAACAGAGAAAGAGCCACTCAAATGTATAAAGGGATTTATCTCAGTATTGCTTGTAATTTAGAAAAACTAGGAGCTTCCTAAGGAGAAGGCAAGGGCACCCCACTCTAGTACTCTTGCCTGGAAAGTCCCATGGACAGAGGAGCCTGGTGGGCTGCAATCCATGGGGTTGCTAAGAGTCGGACAAGACTGAGTGACTTCACTTTCACTTTTCAGTTTCATGCACTGGAGAAGGAAATGGCAACCCACTCCAGTGTTCTTGCCTGGAGAATCCCAGGGATGGTGGAGCCTGATGGGCTGCCTTTTATGGGGTCGCACAGAGTCGGACACGACTGAAGCAACTTAGCAGCAGCAGCAGCAGCAGGAGCTTCCTAAAGAGCCATCAAGAAACTGATGTTTTAAATGATGGTACAAGCATATAATGGACCAATAACCAGCCATAGAAAGATCAAGGTTGTTCTCTTCCAACATGAAAAGAAAAATGAACGTAATTGAAAAGTGTCACTCCCTAGCATTATTGTATGATCCATTTTTTACTTTCCTTTCTTTATTTAAATGAAAAGATGTTGATGTATTGTTGTAAATGAAGAGAAAAGAACTCAGTGGTACCAATGGCAGTCTGGGAATGGGAAGGGAGGATTTTGCTTTGGACTTCATACACCTCTGGAACGCTTGCTTGAGTTTTCTAGGAGCATTTTCTAATTTTGCAGTGAAAGAAACAAATATGGGAAAATGTGGAAGAAATCAAAGTATTTTAGGAGCCCAGACCCAGGAGTGACTAACAGCTTGGGGAAAGTGTCACAACGGAAATGGTGGCTGACAAGGTGCTGTGAGGTGAACAGGACCGTGTTAAAAGGAGAAGGTGAAGAAAGACACTCCCAGGATGAGGAAGTGAACCCCTGGGAGACTAGGGGGAGTGGGCCAGGGAGCTGGCCAGGCAAGAAAAGGCACTGGATTGATTAAAGCAACTACCCTAAATTACAAGTGGAATGTTGACTTAAAAGACTACAGTTGGCCCTTCGTATCTGAGAGTTCCGCATCCTCGGATTCAGCCGACCACGGATTGTGTGCTGTGTTTATTTTCCTTGTTTGGTTGAATCTCAGATGCAGAACCAGGGATGAACAAGGCGACTATAGGACTTGAGCATCCGTGGCTTTGGGTATCCAGAGTGGTATTCCCCACAGATGCTGAGGGTTGACTGTACCTTCATTCACCCAAAAGTATTTATTGAGCGCCTACCAAATGTTCTGGATACAATAATAAATAAAACCCATATGAACCCTCTCTTTCAAGCTGCTCTCAGTCTAATGGGAGAAGACATCAAACACATTTAAGTAAAATAATAAAATAAAAATAGTTTGCAAGGGCTTTGAAGAAAATGTCAACAGTACTAAAATGGTGACCATGAGGAGGCTGGGTCTAGGAAGACCCTTCGGAGGCAGGTGCGTTTAATCTGAATCCTGAAGGAGGAGAGCACTCACTTAATAAAGGGGCTACGAGGGGAGGGGCCGAGGCCTTTTAGGCAAGAACAGCATGTACAACACTAAGCAGAGAAAAGGCTTATTTGAAAATGGAAGATAAGTCAGTGTGACTATTTTTTCAAAATAACACTGTGAACTGAGCTCACTGAACACCTGGAAATATCTGTGAACTTATTAGCTTTTCGTATTAAGTGGCACTTAAAATTCTTATTAATGCTGAGTTTTGTACTATAAGCTTCCCCCCCATTTAATTAAATTAATTAATTTATTTTTGGCTGCACTGGGTCTCCATTGCTGCACTCAGGCTTTCTTGAGTTGTGGTGAGCAAGGGCTTCTGCTCCTTGTGGTGCTCGGGCTTCTCATTGGAATGGCTTCTCTTGTTGCAGAGTACGGGTTCTAGGCATTCAGGCACAGTAGTTGTGGCACACAGGCTTAGTTACCCCGTGACATGTGGGATCTTCCCAGACCAGGAATTGACACCATGTCCCCTGCATTGGCAGGCAGATTCTTAACCACTGGACCACCAGGAAGTCCCTGTAACCTTTATTCACATATCAATAGGAATTTCTATATTTGTGGTATGTGTGTGAGACAAAGACAGACGGAGAGAGAGAGAGTGAGAAGTTTGGAATATAAGTATGCTATCTGTCTCTATTTTAAACAATTAAACACAGAAATCAGTGCTCTCTGAAACCATTACTCTTTGAAACTGATTACTATAAGTTTCATTATGCAAGCCAATTGTTACTGAAAGTCAGATTGAAATTGCAAAAAGCTTCAAGGAAGGAGAGCATGGAGCTGGGGTATAGCATTTTTAAACTTCTGGCTATTATCTGAATAGCAAAGAGTACAATAATTGATATGCAAAACTCTCTTTCATTCAATTAAACATTGTTGATTTTTAAGAGTCTCAGAGCAAACACAGTGCCTGTCCTCAGGGAGCTCACAGACAAGTGGGAAAGACTGACCCACAGGACAATCTCATGCAGATAGTAACTGTTAGAAGAGAGCCTGCCTGTGGTGCAATGGAAACACACATCAGGGGGCAAAGCACTCAGTGAAGGGTAGGACTAGGAGCCTCCAGCAATAAGAGGTGATGTTGGGGGCTGGGCAGAAGTAGGGGAATCTCATTCCACATAGAAGGAGCAGCGTGAATAAAGAAAGCAGAGCTGAGAGTACACAGTATCTTCAGGAAATAACTAGCAGGCAGTTGTGGTGAGAAAGTCAGGGAGTGGCTGGTGATGAAGCTGAAAGTTAGGCAGAGAATCAAGGAATGAAGGGCCTTGAATGGCCTACGAAGAGCTTTAGAATTTCTCCTGTGGTGGAGGGACAGGGTGGAAGACCTCAACGATTTTGAGGAGGAGAGAAATGATCAGAGCAGTGTTTAGATATCACTCTGACTGTGTGGAGGACAGACAACCCACCCTCACCCCAGCCTGACCTCTGTACACCCATGGTTTTAACAGGGGATGGAGAAAAGCATCGGCCAGTCCTAGGTCTTCCTCCCTGGTCGGGTGGACCGTGTAGCCCCACCCAGCCATTTTCCCTGGGGATGGCAGGAAACAAGCAGGTGGGGCAGCATCCTCGGGAGGCTCGGGAGGCTCAGAGCACACCGCTCTACCCCTGCAGAGGAGAGGCCTGTAGGCCCTTGACAGGCTCAGACAGAGCTGAGGCCTGGCTTCGGACTGCTTCCTAGAGGGAGCGGAGAGGAAGCTCATCCTTTATGTGCCCAAGAGACAGTCCAGCATGATGCTGGTTATTTCCTAAGCGGAGCTTTCGCGATGACTCTATATTTCAATTTGGGAAAGCCTTTGTCATTTAGGAGTTATTTTTCTGGCTGCAGATCAACAATGGCAAATACGGACACTGGGAACAGGCCCAGAGTCCCAAAATGATTAATATCTTGTGCTGTGAGATGTCAAAACGCACTGATAGCCAAAGCCTTTGGAGAGCCAGCAGTGCAGCGCGGTGGCAGTCAGCCCCTGGAGTCATGTAGGGGGAAAGATGCTATAATTCCATGATACTGAGTCAATGAAATTGAAAAAAGGATCCAAAAGCAAACCTCTGGGTGGATGTTCATTTTCAGGAAATGCTCTGAGTTGGTTCGCCGAGGTCTGGTTGTCCACAGATTCTCCAGGGAAGCTCAGGCATCCTAGGCTGACTGTCCTCTTGCTCTGGACTCTCACTTGCTTTGGTCAGTTGCAGTCCTGCCCCTCCAGACTGTCACATATCAATTGCTCTGTTTATCTTATTGTCGGCCTGTTTTGGAAACGCTCTCCTAGACTCCTGTGTGACTCATAGGTTAAGGAGCATGAGTAATTCTTCTGGAACTCACTTGGAACAGGAGGGAACCCTTCCCATTTGATTTCCGGTCCTAAAAAAAGACAAGATAATTCACATAGGATGCTAATTACTTTTCCTCTTCAACAATTAGTGTGGCCTACCCCTGCTTGGAAAACCGCCTTTTATTCCGTAGGGTTTAGAAATGTGAACACCTCCAGGCTTTTACTGGAATTATAAATGACACCAGAATATCATTTTGTTGTGATTAATTTTCCTGCTGAAGTTATAGTTGTTGTTACAAAGGAAACCTAAATGATCTCTCTTAATGAGACGTGAAAATGTGGAGAAGTAAACAACTCGATTTCACCTCTGAATTCTTCTTGTTGGGTTTTGGTGTAGGGAATCTCTCATTGTCCTCCTCTGCTGTTTTTGGCCTGTCCTTCTAAGCAGTGATGTAAACTCGCTGAAGTTCTTTCACCCCAAATGGGTGTGGTTCCTTCTGGAACCAGAACAGTTTGGCGTCCACTTCCTGCAGCAGAGATGGTAAGAAAGTGGATCTATGTCCCTTGGTTTCTAAACCAGCTTGAGAGAGAAAGAGCCACTTCCGAAGACCTGGGGTTTATATTGGAGAGCTTCTCAGCATTGCCAACATAAAGGATTAGCACTGCTGGGGCAAAACCTTGGTGATAGACCCACCTCATACCTTAGAGGCTGGATTATAGGGAACCCTAACTTTGTATTCGGAGAAGGCAATGGCACCCCACTCCAGTACTCTTGCTTGGAAAATCCCATGGACAGAGGAGCCTGGAAGGCTGCAGTCCATGGGGTCTCGAAGAATCAGACATGTCTGAGCGACTTCACTTTCACTTTTCACTTTCATGCATTGGAGGAGGAACTGGCAACCCACTCCAGTGTTCTTGCCTGGAGAATCCCAGGGACGGGGGAGCCTGGTGGGCTGCCATCCATGGGGTCACACAGAGTCGGACACGACTGAAGCGACTTAGCAGCAGCAGCAACTTTGTATTTTGCATAGTTTTGTACAATTTGAATTTTCTACAGTGAGTGTGGAAAACAGCAAGACACAAACAAAGACTGACCATGTTTATTTGGAAATGGTCTCTTTATTCTTTTTTGCCTTGGCAGCTGTGTGACTTTGGGAAAATTAATTAACCTCTCTGTCCTTATCTGTGAAAGGAAGATAATCATATACTCCTTATAGCATTAAACATTAAAACGTGTGTAAATATTCATATCACAGGCACATGGTAACATTCAGTAAGCTTTTCTATTATTGTTGCTGATGTGGCCTATTATCAATGCCCAAGAACCTCTCTCTCTGAAACATAACTATTGAGTGGTGCAGAATGTAACTCTCATCCTTTTGATGGAAGGGAGAGTATCAGTCCTAATTAGAATGGCATTCTATTCGGAAGACACTGAAAGATAAAAGTCAGTTCCCAGGTTTCTGTATTTCTCCAACTCTTTCCTCCAGAGAGCAGCTCAAAAGACTGCAACCCATTCCACACTTCCTCTAAGTGTAAGTTAGATTAGGCCACTTGGCTTGTGAATCTCTCTGAAGGCTCCCTTTGAATGAAGTCATACTCCTTCTTATTCTCTTGCTCCCCCATGACCTGCTCCCACCCACTGTCCTGGCTCCTCCACTCTCCCGCCAGTTCATTAAGCTCTGGCTCCCAACAGGGCCTTGCATCAGCAGTGGCCTTACCCAGCCTCCCTGTTCACTGTTCCTCAAGGTCTCAGCTTAAACGAAAGAGACTCTTCCTGGACACCCTTCCCCCTATTCTCTACCTAGCCTCCTGTGTATTTATTTCATTGTACATATCACAAACTACAGTGTTTATTTTCTTGCTTGTTGGTTTTTTCTCTTTTCTGGAATGTAGGCTTCAGAAAGGCAAAGACAACGCTTGGGTTAGCACATTGTAAGTACTTGATAGATATTTGTGGAAAGAGGTATAGGAGAGAAAGGGGAGGAGGGAAGAAAGGGAGAAGAAGGAAGGAAGAGAGATGGAGAAGAAACCATAATGGAAGGGAAAGGCTAAGAACTCAAATGGGTAGGTTTTAAAAGCCTGATGACTGGGAGAAGGTGGTGCCTATGGCAAAAACAGTAATAATTCGGGAGAGAGATTAAAGTTGGAGGATAAATTGACAAGTTCAGGGTTAGGGTCAAATATGGTGCATTTAAACTGAAGGCAGGATACCTAAGTGAAACATCCAGCAGGTAGATGGATGTTATAGTGAGACTCGGGGCCCTGGCTGGAGTTGCCAGTTGGAGAGTCATGAAAATATCAGCAAATCTCACAGAATGGAAGAAACCTTTGAAGGGTAGAGAAGGAAGAAAACAAGAGACACCACTTCTGGGAACCCAAATCTTTAGGTTCCAGGGGTAATGTGATTGCAAAACCGAAATGTAAAGGAATTCATGAAAAGCAGCATCAGGAGTGGCGCCAGAAGCCTAATTTGACCCAGCCTGGGAAATCTCAGCCAGCCCAGATGTGGACAGATCAGCAAATTGATGTCTCCAGGGTGTGACATCAGGGCCAAGGGTGAGAAGGAGGCTTCTGAAGAAGAGACCAACTACAGTATAACGTGTCTAAGAACACACTGCTGATAGGGAAAGACTCTGCTTAGCTCTGTGGCTTGAACAATGTGGAGGTGACAGTGATGATGACCAGCAATATTGTGGTTAATGAAGTTTGTCTTTCCCTTCGGGGCTTTCTGTTTCCATTTGTCCCCTCACAGGTTGCTAGTGGTCGTTAGAGGTGCCACAGAGAGAACACAAGGGTAAGGTCTCTGGAACAAGAGGACCCTGGGTTTGTGTCACCACCAGCATCTGTGACTCTGGGAACAGTTCCTCTCTGAGCCACAGCTTTCTCATCTTTTGGGTGAGGACGACACCTGCCTCCCAGGGTTGTTGTGAGGATATTAGAGAGCAGCTGAAAAAGTCCCTCCCTGGGCAGATGTGAATTCTCTTTCCTTCCCAAGGCCTCTCACTTTCTGCCCTTGCTCATTCTCACCAGACGTTGAGATTGTGGTACAATTAAGTTAGCTCTTCTAAGGACATTGGGAGTTGTGGGATTCATTTTTAAATTATTCATCCATTTTTTCCACAAACATTTATTGAATATCTACTATGGTTCCAGCGCTGGCCTGGGTGATGGATGTACAGGGGTGAACAAAACAGAGGCACCACACTTCAGAGTTTGTTAGGGAAATCAGCTTTACTGTGCTAAAGTACACACAGAGGAGAAGACATATAAAACTGCAGCACCTATGAGAATCACCTGGAGGGCTCATTAAACCACTGATGGCAGGAGAGCCTGGGGGAGAATGGATATAAGGGGATGGATGGCTGAGTCGCTGCTGTGCATCTGAAACAATCTAAACATTGTTAAGACTTCCCTGGTGGCTCAGATGGTAAAGCGTCTGTCTACAATGCGGGAGACCTGGGTTCGATCCCTGGGTTGGGAAGATCCCCTGGAGAAGGAAATGGCAATCCACTCCAGGACTACTGCCTGGAAAATCCCATAGACAGAGGAGCCTGGTAGGCTACAGTCCATGGGGTCGCAAAGAGTCGGACACGACTGAGCAACTTCACTATATCACTATAAACATTATTAATCGGCTATACTCCAATATAAAATAAAAAGTTAAAAAAAGAAAAGCCCTGTTGGGCTCCACTTGCAGAGGTTCTGATTCCATAAACCTGGAGTGGAGTCTAGGAATTTACATTTCAATCAAGTTCCCAGGTGATGCTGCTGCTGCTGGTGGCATAACAAGCCTCTTTGAGAACCACTGGAATAAGATATTAGAGAGGAAGGAAAACAGGATTAACAGAGCATTAAGCCAGAAGAACTGGATACCTCTTATCCCTAAGATATGTTGTTCTCCTTGATGAACAAGCTGGCTAGTATTCCAGGTAAGTGCACACATTCCAGAAGAATCTGAAAGCATGGAAAACACAGCTCCCAGCTTTTGGAGCCAAGCTGCCTTGGACCCCAGTCCACCTCTTCTCTGCCCACAAACCTCTCCGTGTCCTTCAAATCGATCTTCAAATCAAGGCTGTTTTCTGACAGCTTTCTCATTTCCCCAGGCAGATTTTGGCCATTCCTCACTCTCATAGCACTTAATCCATCTCTCTATTATGATAACTGTCTTATAGGACTATGAATTTTTTATTGACCCATATTCCCTACAAGACCATAAATTCCTAGATAGGTGGGACTGTGTCTTGTTTTGGTATCTCACTTAACACTTAAATATTTATTGTCTGCCAGACCAACTGGATAAATGGATGTGTTTAAAAGAGTTATTAAAATGAATGTGGTGCCAGGAAAAAAACTATCACAATTAATATTGTGTGTAGATACTGAGAACTGGGAGCAGGTACTCTCATGTCTCACAAAGATGGGCTCAGATCTTTGCTCCATCATTAGCCACATCATCTGGGATAAATCAATCATTCCGAGTCTCTGTTTTAACACTGGTAAAATAAAGGCAATAATGTTAGCATGTGAGGATTAAGTGAAATAATATGCATAAAATGTTTAGCATGGTGTTTGCACATAGAAAATATTAAATAAAATAAAATTCAGTATTTGATAAAATAAAGCAAAAAGAACAATTGAAAAATCAAACTTGATTGATCTGGGTAAAACTACCACTGTCAATTAAAGTCATTTACAATATTTGCTTAAAATCTCTATTTATTTCCAATTACTAAGCAGCAAAATACTGTTTTACTTATCACTTAATATATGTCAAATTAACTGTGATAATTATTTTTCTAACATTAAACTCTGTCCATTTGTGTTACTCTCAAGTCCAGGAGACTGAAGACTAAGGAAAAACCATTTGACAAGTCCAGTTAGGAGACGCAGCGTCGATCCCTGGGTTGGGAAAATCCCCTAGAGAAGAAAATGGCTACCCACTCCAGTATTCTTGCCTGGAAAATTCCATGGACAGAGGAGCCTGGCAGGCTATAGTGTGCATAGGGTCGACAAAGAGTCGGACATGGCTAAGCATGCACACATGATATATCTACCAGATTCAAAATGATTTTAACACAAAGTACCAGGAATTCTTAAATCTAAAGTCCTACAATTTTTTCCTCTACGTTCTGTGAAGCAAATGTTCAAATATACACATAACGCATTTTAGTATTTCCTTCCAAGGACATTTCCTTTACCAATGGATTCCCAAGCCTATTCTTTCAAACAAGTTGTTGCTGCTTTAAAGGATAAATATTTAAAAATGGGCTGCACCTTGTGAGAAGAAGAATACTGTTCAATAAATCAGGTTCTGCATACCAAGGCAGGAGAGAGCAAGCAGCAGGACTCTGATTGGCTGAGCCGGTCTCAAAAACAATAATACACAGGAAACAGATGACAGCAAATTTCAAAGCACAGCAAAAGCCTAATAAATGCTGAACATGGAAGTCACACTTCAGCTTAAAATTTGCTGAAATAGAAATAAAAACATACATTAGGCCCTTTGGGTCTTCATATTTACAAGAAAATATAAATGATGGGGGTTCTATGACAGTCAGTTTTGACTCCTTTTTTCCAGGGAGCTTTTATCTTAAGATTCAGGCAAGCTCATCTACTGTACTCCCCTCAGTGTGTTTGAATGTGCACCAAGGACTTTTTTGCAAATAGGAACTTGGAGAGGGAAGCTTAAAAAGAGAGAACTTTTTGCTTTGCCGTTAATGGCCTCTTATTGTTTGCTTTGCAGAGAATAAGCAATCTAGAAGCATAATAGTAACTAATCAAGAAAAAAAAGTACTACTTATATATTTTTTGTTTTTCTATTCATTGTTTTGTTTTAGAGAAAATGTATTTTTCTCGTGCAACCAACTTGATAGACCCTTTGTAGATTAAGAAACAAAATGGAATGTTTGTCTAACTTTTCAAAAGACTGCGTGTGGCACCTAATGTTTTAGAATTTTATTTCCTAATCTCAATCCATAATTTTCAGATGTAATGAATTGCAGGTAGTCAATTATAAGGTGAGCTTTTGGAAGTCTGAAATTACTTTCTAATAGGGAAAAAGTTCTTTACAATGGCTAGATTTTCACCCTAGTCCACACAAATCTAGTTGAGCCAGATATACTTAAAAGGACAGTAGGAATAAAAAGCACTGTGAAAGTGAAGTGTTATTCACTCAGTTGTGTCCAATTCTTTGTGACCCTATGGACTATAGCCCACCAGCCTCCTCTGTCCACAGAATTCTCCAGGCAAGAATACTGGAGTGGGCTGCTGTGCCCTTCTCCAGGAGATCTTCCCTGACCCAGGGATCAAACCCAGGTCTCCTATATTGTAGGCAGATTCTTTAGTGTCTGAGCCAGCAGGAAAGCCCAAAAGGTACTGCTGCTGCTAAGCTGCTTCAGTCGTGTCCAACTCTGTGACCCCATAGACAGCAGCCCACCAGGCTCCCCCGTCCCTGGGATTCCCCAGGCAAGAACACTGGAGTGGGTTGCCAGTTCCTTCTCCAATGCATGAAAGTGAAAAGTGAAAATGAAGTTGCTCAGTTGTGTCTGACTCTTCATGACCCCATGGACTGCAGCCTAGGTAGTGCAATTCAAGGGATGGAAAGAACACAGACATTGGAACCAAAGAGGCTTGAACCCAGGTTGAATCCTAGGTCAGCTGCTTACCAGTTTTGCAATGTTGGGCAAGTAACTTCACCTTTCCTGGCCTCAGTGGCCTCACCCATAAAATGAGGATAATGCTCAGATTCCTGGGTTGCTGCTGTGAGGACAGCACATGGATTGGGAGCAGAGATTCTCAAGCCAAATACTAGTTTTGTGTTCTGGCTCCACCATTGACCTGCTAGAAACCTAGGACTTAACTCTCCATGCATCAATTTCCTGATTTTATAAAATGAGAAAAAGGGACTTCCCTGGTGGCCCAGTGGTGAGGAATTTGCAATGCAAGGGATGTGGGTTCCTATCCCTGGTTGGGAAGTAAAATTCCACATGCCTACATGCTGAGCCCGGGTGCCACAACTAGAGAGCCCATGTGCAGCAAATAGAGAATCCCTGCCCACAAGGAAAAATCCTGCATGATGCAGTGAAGATCTGACACAGCCAAATAAATAAAATTTTTTAAAATGTCACCTCTAGAGTTGTTTTGTGGAATGTGTTGGGTTGAGTCACTATACAGAAAGTGTTTAGAATAACACTTGGCATATGATACCCACTATGGAAGTGTTATTATTATTATGTGTGCTTTCTGCTTCTTAAATAATCAAAACAAATCATCTCAAGCTAAGGAAAAAAAGCTATAGGTAGATAATAGGGTTACTTTCCTAAGAAACTAATTTGGCTTATGGTAATTTATCACTATGTATGGAAAGAAAATTTAATCCCCCAGAATGTGCAAATGGAGAAACGGAGAAAAGAGGATTGTGTCTAGCCAAAAACCACAATTTCGCTTGGTTTAGAAAGAATGTCGTGTTACCTATTCTTCACCAGAAGGGAAACAAGCAACAAGTCTCTGCAGTCAGACCTGGAAAGTATTGTTTTGAGAAAATGGAAAGGAGATCTCAGACATGCTTGGGCAAGATTATCATTCCACTGCCTTTTAATTACAATTATTATACTAAAAATAGTTGCATTGTATTTCATTCATTCATCATTGTTCAATAGCCCCATTTGTGGAATATGAAAATATGTCATGCCTTGCAAATGAAGACAGCTGGATGCCCAAAACCTGGTCTGAAGTATTAAGTAGACTGAAAGTCTTAACATATTCTTTTTTTCTAGTATAGCAAAATTGTTGTTTATTAGATATATCCTTAGTTCCTAGGACTAGGCAGGGATGCTGGTGGGAATGTGATTTTAAAAGGTAGGTTGCCTCTTTACCCCATGGGGGCCTGGTATGCAATGGCTGCAGACAGTATGTAGTGTGTATGCAATAGTGTAATGCAAGCAGCCTATTGCTTGTATGAGTTGCCCTAAGGAACCTTGGAGACAGCCCTTTCCAGTGGATATTCATGTCTGGCATGCTGTCCCTAGTCTAGGCTCCAGACAGATATGCGCAGTACATTTGGAAAGCCCCAGGGCACAGTGGCCAGGGTCCACATTGGCAGAGTCATAATGTCCATTGGCACCAAGTTGCAGAACAAGGAGCAGGTGACTGAGGCCCTGTGCAGGCCAAGTTCAAGTTCCCTGGCTGCCAGAAATCCACATTTCCAAGAAGTGTGGTTTTACTAAGTTTAACGTGGATGAATTTGAAAACTTGGGGGCAGAAAAGTAGCTTATGCCAGATGGAGAGCTGTAGGGTCAAATACATCCCCAGTTGTGCCCTGCATTCATAAAAGCCTTGATGCCATCCCCTGCTTACTCCCATCCACCAATAAATACTACTTTCCTGTCTACAATAAAATGAAAGTCTAGTTTTTCTTACATTAAAGCTTTATTGGGAGGAAGACTTTGAAGTTTTTATTTTAACACTGAATTTCCATTTGGTAGGTGGAAAGAAAAAAAAGGGGGAGGTTGCCAACTATTTAAGCCTCACCTACTTGGAAAGGTTAACTCATAAACACTGTAATGAACCAGGATTTGAGGCCAACCATCCAAGGTGCCAATATGGCATTCTGTGACGGGAGAAGAGGATAGAGGAGTAAAAGAGGCAGGGATCATATGAGAACACCTAGCAATCTAGTCACCTAATCACCTTCATTTTCTCAAACCTGCTGTTCCCAAGAAGCAGGAAGTCAGTGAGAAAAAAATATACTTCCCTCATCTGGGTCCATACTGGAACCCCCAGTTAAGGCAGTGACATGGTGTGGGATACAGGGTTCTGTTATTACACTGTGGTGGTTCCTTAGCTCCGAATGTTCTTGGGCAGCAAAGTGTCTTCCCCAGAAGCAGGGCTTTAAGTTGGAGAATATTTGAAAATAAAAACAGCACTAAGCACTACTAGTACACTGTTTAAGTTGTTTTGAATTCATCTTGGAACTAGAAATTCACAACGCGGCTCTTGGTATTTCTCAGCTAATTTATGTTGAGACAAAAAGGGGTTTCAAGGCCAAGGAGCAGAGCACCTTGGAATTTTCCAGGGATCCCAGCCCAGTACGGCAAGTTATCTCAAAGGCTGTCCAATTTGAAGGTGGATAACTGGTGACTTTAACTAAGGAGACAAAACCAGAATAACATGAAGTGGTGCCAGAGAACACATAAAGTGTTCTGGGGCACTTGGCTCTCCTAGTTTCATATTAAAATTATTTTGATTATTATAAACAACTTTGCAGAAAATTTACCCATAGCCTCTGCAATAAAATTAGATTTATCTCTATGAATATTTACAACTTTGTCCATATGTATACATAACTTTACTAACTTTTATTCACTCTATATGATGGGGTTTTATTTTGGATGTGGCATTATTTTATATTTTTCTTTTGACTTTTTCTGTATAGTTCTGCTCTAATATTTTATTTAACATATTAAAGGATGACATAATATCATAACCAGTTGATAAAACAAATTATTTTTCTCAAAGGTGAATCAAACTTCTTACTCCTTATTGTCAGACTCTCTGACCATAAAACTCCAAAGCAAACCCCTCCCCCAAAAAAACCTGTTTCTACTATAGCTTTTGGAAAAGCTTGTTGTTTGTTTCTATTTATATCCAATGAAATACTTTATGAGAACATATTGTCAACTCACTCTTAGGTAATAAACCATAAAAATTTGATAGTGGCACATCTGAAAATGACAAATAATAGGAACAACACAAATGATAAAAGGGAAAATTAAAGATAATTTATTTGTTTATAATGCAGTGGGTTTTGCTGAAGTCTGATATAACCACGCTAAAAGCAAAACGGCCCGATTACTCTGCTCTCTGGAATCTCATTCATTCATTCACTCATTCAACTGATATTTATACACCTACTATATGCTAGAGTTTCTTTTAAGTGTGGGAGCCACAGCAGTAAAAATACCCCTTCTCTCACATATCATTGAGGTAGCATGCAATATATAAATGAATACATAACAAAACGTCAGATAGTAAAAAGTATTTGAAGAAAAGCCAAGAAGGGAAGAGGCCTGGAAAGTGATGAGATTGGGAGAAATGAGGAGGGTGGTCTGGGGAGTTTTTGGATGAGGGAGGAATTGAAGGGAACAATTGAATCCCACGTTTTTCTGTGGCAGGAGGTGTTGTATACCCGTGGAGGAAGAGCAGTACTCTTTCACGTCTCTTCATTGTTTTTTATTTACTCATCCAAACAATATTTGATTTTGTGAAGGTACTATTTTGATAACTGTGGGAGATAGGAGAGAACCACAGAGGTGTGGTATCTGCCTCACAGAGTTTATGGGAAGACAAGACATCACAAGTGCACTAATGTTTTGAGAGAGGAAGCACAGGGGGTGCTTTTTATTCCTTGGAGGTCAGAGAAGGCTTTCCCGAGGAAGTGACCTTCAAACTGGAGCAGCAGGCATGAGCCAGCTTAGCATGAACAGAGGCACTGAGAGTGAGGGAAATTTACAAGCAGAGAAGTCAGTGTACAACCTTGTTTTGCTGATAACTTTCAACTTTTGTCTCCTATCCAATCTCTCAAAGTCTAAGAAATAACATCATTTGACCATATTTCCTTGCCTCCCTCTGGCAGATGTACAAATGCACAAAGAAACGATTTGGCAGGAGATAAAGAAAAAGACTCAGCATGGGGGCAAAAATAATAATACAACTGAAACTAAATGACTCTATTGATATTCAAGATTTGAATATCTTTATTTACAGTATGTTTTATTGTCAATCAATCCTTTTGATAGCTGGAGTGCCCTTTGAAACATAGGATTGGGGTAATAAATTTTCCAAAGACTTCTTATCAAGCTATCATCATTTCCTGTTTTGTTTTAATTGGACTGTATATAAATTTTCTTGTATCTTTAACATAAGACTTATGACAGAGAGAGAAATAGTCACAGGAGGGGAAAAAAAAAAAACCCAAAACCTGACAAGAAAATATATGTGGTGCTCATTGTCTATACCAACTGATTCTTTGAACCCCGTGGGGTAATGATGTAGGGTAGGGAAGCTGTGGGCCCATTCCATAAACCTATACTCTACAAAAACTATTAATAATAGAAGAAATTGGGGACAATGTGACGGTTTTGCCTGTTGGTGTATGGTGACTCCATACCATGAAATAGCCCGTAGCCATTAGGTGTCATGTTGTAGAATAAGGCTTAATGACATGGCTGAATGTTCACAATAGGTTCCTTTTATTTTTTAATGTTTTTGGCCGCATCATGAGGCTTGTGGGATCTTAGTTCCCTGACCAGGGATGGAACCAGCGCCCCCTACATTGGAAGTGCGAGTCTTAACCACTGGACTGCCAGGGAAGTCCCACAACAGGTTAATTTTAAAAAGAAGGATACCAAACAAAATTTCAATGTGATAAAAGTTAGATTATAATATAACATAGTTATAAAGAAAACTCAACAAGGACAATACATCAATATTTTAATGGGGGTTATATATGCTTAGTGAGATTATACATTTTTTTCTTCTTAATGTTTATTAATTTTTTTGTCACAAAAACGTATTAGTTTTATAATCAGGGGGAGAAAAGCAATGGATATTCTTTTTCTTTGTTCTTGTTTCTTTCTTTGTTTTTTAATTGTAAAGAGAAAGGAAAGATTTGAGTGGCAATCATTCATTTAATGCACACACATCTGTGTGCAAAATGAAACTTTTCCTTAGGCAGGTTTAGAATCAGTAGCTTTCCTATGAATGGAGTAAAGGACCCAGAGTTACTGCAGAGAATCCAAATAGGCTTTGTTGCCTGGGATAGTGCTTGGTGATTATTTTTTTTCCCACATTTTTTTCATTGAAGTATAGTTGATTTACAACGTTGAGCCAATCTCCACTGTATAGCAAAGTGATTCAGTTATACACATACACACATTCTAAGGAGATTACTGACTTTTAAAGAAACAAAAAGAGAGGGCGAGCCAAAAAAAATGACAGCTTTATAAGCAATAATGCTTTAAAAAGAGTGTTTTTTCTATTACAAATGACAGGTTTAAATAATACCCCCAGAAGTATCACTTACGACTCACTGTCCTAACTTCTGACCTTTTAACTGGAATATGTACGGTGCATTATTTATTTATTTGCTGTTGGGCGCGCTGAGTCTTGTTGCTTTGTGCGGGCTCTCTGTAGTCCCCAGCAATCAGGGGCTGCTTTCTAGTTGTGGTGCATGGGCTTCTCATCGCTGTGGCTGCTCTTGCTGTGGAACACAGGCTCTAGGCACTTGGGCTTCAGTGATTTCGGCACACAGACTCAGTAGATGTAACCTGTGGGCTCTAAAATGTAGGCTCAGTAGTTGTGGTGCATGGGCTTAGTTGCTCCTCAGCATGTGGAAGCTTCCCAGGCCAGGGATCAAACCCATGTCGCCTGCATTGGCAGACAGATTCTTATCCACCATGCCACCAGGGAAATCCTGATGTATTCTTAATAGTGTGTTCTTGGCTTGTTTGCTGGTTGTCCCATTTCTTTTGCCCATGATGTGTGTGGGTGTGTATGGGGGTCTACAGGTGTGCACATACGTTTATATAATCAGCCTTTATTTTTATGGTCTCTGAATTTTGTGTAAAGCTTAGAAAGGCCTTTCAAGTTTAAAAATTTTACTCACATTTTCTTCTAATGTTTTTTAATAGATTGCACTTCTTACATTCAAATCCTAAATAATGGTTGGTTATATTTTGTTGTAAAGATTAGGGTAGAGAACAAGCTTTATGTGTTTCAACATGGCTAGCTAGTTGTTTTAATAGCATTTATTGAAAAATCCATCTTTTTTTCCTGATAATTTAAAAGTCACCTTTAAATTATACTCAGTTTTCACGTCCATTGGGTCTACTTCTGGATGCCTTTTCCTTCACTTCTTGGTTTGTTTCTAAACCAATTCCAGGTTACTCTAATCGGCACACTTTGCAGTGTGCTTTGATAATGTGTCCCAATCTATCCCCTCTTTTCTTTCTCAAAAGCATATTGTAATCTCGTTTAAGTTAATGTACTACTTAAAAGGCTTGACTTAACACTTCACGTTGCTTTACTAACTAGAAACTTTTTCTTTTTTTTTAATTTGGAGCATTAATTTTAGTGATGCTCACTTTAGCAAAGCAGGGCAAAACCTATGCCAGTTTTATAAAGACAGTGTCTATTTGTTCTTCAGGGCTTCTGTTGGAGAAGCAATGTGGTTACTGGTGCTTTAGCTCCCTCTAGCAAACACCCCTCAGCCAAATGGAAAAGCCCCTTGACATCTGATCACCAACATCTCTGAAATCTTGGCCATGTCTGCAAACAAGATCTAATCTAAAGCCTAATTACACAGTCTAGGACACATTCCAAATAAGGTATTACTGCTTTCCCATTCTGAGCTGCTAGGGCTATCTTATTCAAAAAAGAGTCAAGGAAGGTCATTAAAGAAAATTAGCTGAAATTATTATAAACACTGGTTAACTCATCAATGCCTGATCGTTTCAAGTTCCCATTTTTGTACACCCAGATATGTCCACCTTGGTTTAAAAAAATCAAAGTGCACCTACACGTATCATCATAAACCACTCTCAACTGGATCAGCTGCTGTGATAGATGATTCTTTTCCTAATTTCCCCTTAAATGACAAATGTCTTCAAAAAGTGATCTGTACTCACTGGTGACATGTTGTCTTCACTGATTTTTTCTATGCTCGATTTTCCCAATATCCTACATTGATCTGGCTCTAGAAGCAGTTTCAGGAAAACAGCTTTTTTTACAGTCAAATTTCTTTGTTGTTGTAACAAAACCTTTTGCTCAAGTATAAATTCCCCTTATCTTGTTTCTACACCTGTTGAGATTTTCTTCCAGTTTTTCAAATCCAGCTTTTCACTTTCTTGCTTCTCCTTCTTTTTCTGTTATTACTCTGTATTTTCTCCTGTTCTGATTCTTCTCTCACTTCAGTAGGCATCTTTGGGGACTGTTGCTCAGCCCATGCCCCACTTTGACAATCTCTCCTATTTCTTTCTCTCTCTCTCTCAGGGGTTGAGAGCATCCATGAAGGACCATGTACAAATGGGGTGGAGTAAAGAGCTACAGAAAAAGAGAATCATCAGGCAGATAGAGCAAAAGACCAGTCCAGGGGCCACATGACCCCAGAGGAGAAAAGGGGAACTGCTTCACGCCTAACTGCTACATCCTAGTTCTAATCCTCTATAAGGATATGCTGTGCTTCTTACTCTAGGATTTTATGAGCTACCATTTTCTCCTCCAGAGAAATCTCCCTCTTTGGACTAAGTTAATTGAGAGGCTTCTGTTTCTTGCATTCCCTAAGTCTGAGATGACATCCCCATCTCTAAGGCATACTCCTGTGCATTCTCCTTTCTTTTACATGAAACCCTAATCATTTGGAAATTAAAAAAAAAAATGCTCACCGCCTTTGAATTGGTGACTCTTGAACTTATGTCTCTAAAGTATGAAGTTTCTTTGTTTTCCAAAGGAATCATCAAAAGGAAGAGGTAATTTACTGAAGTACTTAAGAGTGTGAGCTCTGGAGTCAGACTGTCTAAATAGCCTGATATCTTCAGTTTCCCCATCTGTAAAATGGGAATAATAGAAGTAAGTGCCTTATAGGAATTCGTGAAAATTGAGGTAATGCAATAAGGCTCTTAGAAGAGTACTGGACTCACTGCAAACCTGCAGTAAATATTGTTGTCATGCTACCATTTATAGCAACACATTTCTGCTGGGCTTTCCACAAGAATTTTAACATGTCCATCTCAGGATTTCTCAACTTCTTTCCAAAGACAGCAGACTGCATAACTTCCTGGTCCTGTCATTAGCTTCTCCATTCAATCCAACAGTACTGGAATTTGACCTCAGGTCTGTTTGACTTCAGAGCCTATGCTTATTCCATTAAATCAGTCATTCCCAAATTTGACTACATCTCCAATCCCAAAGATATTTAACAGAATCTTCTAGATTGGGGCTTGAGATTTTGTATTAAAAAAAAAAAAACAACTTCAGTTAATTCTAGTGGATCTGATCATTGAATCAGAGTTTGGGGGATTATTTTGGATTGTGCTACTTTGTTTTCACCATCTATAAAATGGATGCAGTAAATATCTATTTCATAGAATTTTAATTTAATACACATTGACTCTTTACTGCGTTCCAGGCATTGAGCCAGGGGCTTTCTGTCCATTATCTCACTTATCTCTCACAATGATCTTGTGAAGTAGATATGGGGCTTCTCTGCTGGTTTAGATGATAAAGGGAGAGATATGTGGGAGACCTGGGTTTAATCCCTGGGTTGGGAAGATCCGCTGGAGAAGAGAATGGCTACCCACTCCAGTATTCTTGCCTGGAAAATTCCATGGACAGAGGAGCCTGGTGGGCTATAGTCCATGGGGTCACAAAGAGTTGGACACAATTGAGTGACTAATATTTCTACTATTCCTATATGGGATACAAAAGAGGTTTAAGTTACTGGATAGAAGTTGTCTACCTAGCAAGTGTGGAGAGCTAGCATATTAATCGCTGGGGCCAATGTGATATGAAGATTATATTAAATAATGTGTGGATCCAGTTCTTACTTGGACACTTTCTGTGACAAGAAACTCAACTTATTGGGGCAGAAGAGGCTCTAGTTGTTAGAAAATTGAGTCATTCTAGAATTTCCACCCATAGGTCCCCCTTTGACCTTGTGGGGTCCTTAAAATTAAGTCCAATTTCTCTTCCATTTGACAGCTCTTCAAATGTGTGAAGACAGTTATCTTGTACCCCTGGGGCAAAACCTTCTGCTTCCTTTAATCCTTCCTCCTATGACAGAGTTCCCAGCCTTGTTACATCCTGGTCCCTCTCCTGGGCATGTAGAGGGTTTTTATTTGCCAGGCCTTCGTTGGAGATGATACTCTACATGTATAATGACCACCCCTGGGCAGCACTGTAACCCCATCTTGCTTTAAATGTCAGGCTTCTATGGATCCACCTACTGTATGACCTTGGGTCAGCTGGTTAAACTCTGAGTTTCAGTTTCCTCATTAGTAAAGTGGGATTGTCCGGATTAAGAGGGAGGATACAGGGAAAGTGCTTAGCATACAGTAGATGCTGCACAAATGTCTATACCTCCACTCTTCCTTCAGGCAGACAGGGGTTCATTAATCAGCATCTTTAGGTAATGGTTACTTAACAAGTTTCTTATCCAACTAATTACATTAGAATCTAGATTTATAGTTCCTCATCTTGTCCACAATATCTTGTTAAATACGTTGCTAAAATCCCACTTACACAGTGTGGTCACCTCATGAAATCAGGGCAGAGACAAAGTAAACAGCAATCAAATTCCACGTGCAGGTAAACTTCAGAAAAGTAGTAAGCTAGTGATGAAGTTGGTTAACCTTGCAAATGGTCACCATTCAGGCCACAAGCATATACTGGACAACCACTATGTACCTGGTAGTGAACTGAGGACAGGCTACCGTTTTACAATATTTAAAATGCAATTTCTGTGTTCAATGAACAAGGCTAGAAATCTAGTGTCTTGGAGAGTAGTCTGGGTCACAAGATTGAGCTAAGTGATTAGATCAATTTGTTCCCATATCCAGTCAACAAACATGCTAGGAATCAGGCACTGCCCCTATCCCTCCATCTCACTCCCAGCTAGGTGCTAAAGGTGAGGGGGTGAGTATAACAACAAAAAAGACGAGGTCCTTTCATTTAGGGAGTTTAATATCTAAAGGGTAGGGAGCTCTTTGTGTTAAAGGCCCTCTGTTAAGTGCTTGAGATGCAAAAATAAGATTCTCCCTCCTCTCAGTACTCAAGTTGTATCTTGTTATGAAATGTTTATTTTCTGCAACTATTTGTTTCCTTCCGTCTCACTCCTTGGACAGCTTTTCTACGGTAGAAACAGAGCCACTGGGAAGTTGTATGCTACACAGTAGTGCGGCCACTGAAAGGAAAAGCACTGGAATCGCTCCAGGCTAGAGTTTTCTCTTTTGAACAGGAAAGACAGCTCCAATCGGATGCTTGGAGGTCAGGACGAACGAAAAGAACGTAAGAACACTTGAATTGAAAAACCTTCTAGAAATACCAAGTATTTCTTCTCTCGTTTGGACTTTGGCAAACCAGGATGTTTTGGGAAGGATCTGGCACTCTGTGTTCCTAAAATTGGTTTCCTAGATGGAGTTGGAGGTAGGGGAACGAGGAAATGTTTCTTTAGTCAGGATACCCCGAGTGAAAAAAGGGCAAGGAGGAGGAGTGAGAGCCGTGACCCAGAAGCAAGTCAGGAACCTAGAGAAGGACATCTCAAGCGACTGCAAAGAGTGCGGCGTCTGGACCCGCAGTGGCCAAGGCTAACAGGAGACCAGGGGAAAGAGAGAGGACAGGGGCGAGGAAATCCAGGGAAAACGCGTCGATTGGTCCTCTCCTTGGGGCGTGTGCTTCTGTGCGCCAAGCGATTGGTGGCGGGAAAGTAGCAGGTAAACCGGCCCTCGCCGCCTCGCCATTGGTCAGCGGCCTCTCTTGCTGCCACACAACTGGCTATCAGGCCGCCAAGCCGCGCGCGGATTGGCCGGGGGCGGTCGCCGAGACCGGCTCTCTTCAGGCTCTAGGATTGGCTGGAGGGAAGAGGCAGGTATCCGGGCTCCGCGACTCCTCCATTGGTGGGCGGGGAAGGGGGGTTGGGCACAGCGATTGGTGGGCGGGGGGCCGGGCCTGGGCCGGCGGGGAGCGGATTGGTCGGAAAGTAGGTTAGTGGTGCGACATTTAGGGAAGGCAGAAAGTAGGTCAGGGACGGAGGTGCCTGTTTACCCGCGCCGGACTCACCGCCGCCGCCGCCGCGGGATCCGAGTGGGGGCGCGGGCGCGGGCGCTCCCGGCGAGCCACGGTGAGTGTCGGGCTGGCCGCAGCCAGCGGTGCGGCCGCGGGCACCCCGTCGGGGCCGTTAGCACCCTGGCAGGCTCAAAGCCCCCGCCGCCGCCCGGGGCGCAGCCCGGCCGCCGGGGAGCCCTGCCCGACGTGCCCGCTGCCGGCCTTAAAGGGCCCGTGCCCGCTCCCTGCCCCCACCCGGGCCGCGGGGAGGCTGCGCCCCTTAAAGGCGCCGCACTCGTCCGCCCCCATCCTCCCTCGCGGGGGCTGGCGCTGAGGACTAGAACGGACAGAGGTGCCGCAGGCACCCTTAAAGGGACCGGGAAAGAGTCCGCGGAAATACCCATCTCCCCTCCGCGGGCATAGCTACCTGAAGTCGGGGTGGGGGGGCGGTGGTGGTGGTGATGGCAGGAGCAGCCAGCTGCCTCTTAAAGGGACAGCTCCACCCTTTGGGATCAGTGACCCGACTAAGGGCTAGTCCTAGGATGTATCCCCGGAAGGTTCAGGGACCCCCGAGGGGACCATCCTTGACGGCTGCACTCCAAGGGCGTTGGGTTAGAGATGCGGCTTCTGCCCTTCCTCCCTCTCCCCTCTACTTTCCTTTCGGGAGCCTGCAGGGCTGGATAGGGGCGGGGAGGGCGTCTCCGCCGGGCTTGGGGAGTCCGAGCCACCCCCTACCCCTTTGGCCCTTTCGCGGGTGCTGGGGCTGCACCTGGGTATTCCCGGCCCGGGGATGCGGCCGACCCCAGCATGCGAACTTCGGTCCGGCCTGCGCCGTCTGGGTCCTGGGCAGCCCGGGGAGGATCCCCGTGGGTCTGCGAGCAGGTGCTCCACGACAGGGGGAATGTCACCCGGCGCCCAGGTGTGGGCCCGCCGGCCGCCCTGGAGTCCTGGAGACCCGCGGAGGGCGCAGCGAGGCTGGCTTTAGCACCGGATTTGACAGATGTCAAAGAAAAAGCTTCCCGCTCGAGATTGTCGGGCGTTGAAAGCCTAGAGAGCTCTCGTTTGCTCGGAGGAATAAGTGGAAGAATAGAAATTAATGCCGATCTTGTGGGGCTCGAGTGAGTCACCCTGAGGGGTCGTGGGACCCGGCTGCAGAGCCGAGGGCAGACGCGGGGAAAGGGAAGGCTCTACTGGCCATAGGCGTCTGTTGTTAAGTTGATGCTGGCCGGTGGAGTACCAGGCTGTGCCCCTCACCTCACGTTTCTCAATCCCCTGTTCCCTCCCCTGCTTTGGCCCATTCCGATCACCTAGCTCTGTTTTGCCTCTTTTCGCGGTTGTGGTCTCCTCTCCCTGCTTGCATAGCTACTCCTCGGCAAGGAATTATTAGCCAAGTTTTATCACTTAGCTTCCAGAAACAAGATTCAAAGAAGCATTTCTTGACTGTACGTGTATTTCCAGGATCTTCGTTTTATTAAAAAAAAAAAAATCCATAAAAGCTGCCCATTAGCTGCATCTAGTTTCCCACAACGCTTGCTTGTCATTTGTCCTTGTGACATTCGCCGCTGTTCCCTCTTTTAATCTATTTTTATGTGACAACTATTATTTTAATTCTTCTTGTCCCATTGATATCAGGATCTGTCGATTTGGGTTGGTAGAGTTTTTAATTAATGTGCTGGTTGAATCATGAGCTTAAAATAATCTTTGCTGCTCCAGAGCAGTTTTGAATAATCTCATGCTCTCCGTGCTTGCAAGACTTAAAAAAAGAAAAAAAAATCACTGCTGTTAATTTCGATTTCCATATCAATGAAACTCCAAAATGTTTTCTTAATGCAAAGTTCAGTCTTTCACTCCATGATCTATTACTGAGTTCACTTTATTGCTAAGTCTTTAAAACACTTTGTTGAACATACCTGGAAGGCTTTAAAATTTCCCGGGCAGGATTTGAAATTGCCTGTATATCTAAAGCTGAATCTGTAGACGTATTTTTTGTTTTGATTGTAGATGTAGCTGGTGAATAATATAAATAGGTTAAAACTATAGTTAAATGTATACCTTATTCCAACCCCTAAGGTTTAGAAAGAGGGAGAGAGAAAAGAACAGGGGTGGTGGAAGTGTGCTAGCCTGAGAGTTAGAATCGCCTGGTTCCAGCCCAGACTTGGGTTTTCATGGCTGTGCCACTTGGGGCAAGTCACAGAACCCTTCTGGGTTCTACTTGCCTCAGATGGAAAGTAAGGCAGGAGAACGAGGTGATTTCAACAGTTCCTTCTGCTCTAAAGTTCTGTGCTTCTCTAAATATTTAATATGGCTGAATTTCAGGTTGGTGTTTACCTGCTGGAACCTCCAGAATATCTGAGCTGACATCCTATTTTCATAGGAAACTTAAACAGATCAACAGATGGTGTTTTAAAGAATCCATTTCAAATGATTTATAAAATGATGACTATTCAGGAGTTTGTCAGCTATTTGCAGAAGAGGTTTGCCTACCAAAGAGAGGAAAAGGAAGTGGCCCTACTTTCAGATTTATCACTTCATACCAATGATCTATATGCCATTTATATATACTAAACAAGGGACAGGCACTGTAGAAAGACTCGTTAACAAAATGCACATGAATATGTAAAAGCTAAATATTCAGTATCTCTCTTTGGTATAAGGGCTGCCTTCCTTTTGTGGGCTTTCTTCTATTTGTGATTCTATCGTCGACTCTCATGGTGGTTGGAGAAAGTCAAATATTAAGGGAACATTTTCTGTCCCAAATGATATTACAATCACAGGCAGTGATTTGAATTAACATCATGGTAGCAAATGAAGGGAAGTAATTGTTTACTTCCTTTTTAAACCTTGAGGTTTAATCGAAAGCCTGGAAATGCAGGCATGTCACTCTTCTCCAGTCTTTTCTCTCCTCATTACCGCTTCATCATAACACTCAGATTTACTCCTAACATCCACCCTGGCTTTCCTCCTCCTCTCTCTAAACAAGACCTGCTCTGACTTAAGCTCCCTCAGCTTCTCTTCCTTTCTGCTCAAAATGTCTTGTCTCTTTCCCTCATCTTTCCTCCTCACCTCTTAGTTTGGAAAAAGCAAGTGAATTTCTTTCCTGTTCCCTCTTGGAGCCTCTGGCAGGAGCCTGGTCTCTGGTGGCAGGACCTAGGACTTGGGTTGGGTGGTGTTTCCTTGGACAAGTGCTGGATTCCTCTGACCGCAGGCTCCGCCTCGGTAGTGTAGTGAAGGTGCCTGCCCCTTGGAGTCCCTAGATCAGGGGAGATGATAACGTGTAAGATGCCAGGGACGCAGGAAGCCCTCCCTCAGTGTCTGCTGCACTCCCTTCCCAGCACTGCCAGGGTGCTGTCACTAGAATTTCCTTCGTGCTTCTTTCTCTCAGCCTCCTCACCAACCCCAGAAAAGCCCTTGTCTTGACTGATGAGGGAAGGATGGAAAAGGAAGAAACAGGCCTACTGTGGGCTGCTGTGCAGCAGGCAGCTTTCACAGGTGTGCATTTGTGCTCCTGGGTCCCTCTGTCTCTCTCTCCCCTCCCTGCCCAGCAGCTGCTCCCAGGGCTGTGAACATTGACCCCCTCAACTTTCTCATCTGCTCCATCCTCAGCTCCTGCCCTCTGGCTTCTTTCTCTACTATCCTTCTTATTTATTCTCAAATATCTCCAAAAACTTCTAAGTCTGGAATCCAGGTGCCCATTCTTAGTCCTCAGTTGTTGATCTTGGCCCTTTTGCAGCTTTTACCCACATGTCTTTTCTTCCTTCCTGAAATCCCCTTCTCAGCCTCTGGGTTTTCTTCTTACACACCCTAAAGGTAGGTGTCTGTCCAGGTCTCTGCTCTTCACACTGTCTTTGTTGGCTTGGGTCCCGTTTCTTGTCCTGATGTGTCTCTCCTGCTTTAGCTGCTAGCAGGTCCATCATGGATATTAATTGCAGCCTGTTGCCAGCATTGGTGGCCTTGGCATAACAGGTTGCAAACAACTTGCAAACATGGTCTCATTCATCCTCAGGATAGCTGTACTCCTTCACCATCAGGCTGTCCTGAAAGGGACTTTGGTTGGGTGGCTAAAAGTGCAGACTTTGGAGCCAGATTTTGTATCCTTTCTGGTTATATGACTTGTGGTCAAGTTGCTTTGCTCTCTGTTTTGGTGTCCTCATCAGTAAGATGGGAATTACTGTAGTCCTTGGGCTTCCCTGGTGGCTCAGCTGGTAGAGAGTCTGCCTGCAGTGCTGGAGACCCAGGTCCAATCCCTGCGTCAGGAAGATCCCCTGGAGAAGGAAATGGTCACCCATTCCAGTATTCCTGCCTGGAAAATCCCATGGACAGAGGAGCCTGGCAGTCCATGGGGTCGCAAAGAGTCGGACACTACTGAGACTTCACTTTCACTTTCTAGTCCTTACCTCAGAGTGCAGTATGGATTCAATGAGTTAAAGAATGAAAAATACATAAAGCGCTTCCTGAATCATAGTGAGCATTCATGGATATTAGCTATCAGTTTTGCTGCTCCTTCTTCCCTTTCCATACCCAGCCCGCCTGGCCGTGAGCACGGGACTGTCAGCTCCCTGGACCAGCCTTCGGCCTGTTCTGTGCCTCAACCTTCCCTCATCCAAATCCTCCTCCTTTTTAAGCTCCAGCTCAGATGCTTAGTCCTCCTGGAGCTATGCTTCATTTTGTTTTTCCTCCTCTCTTGCTGGGCAGCAGTGTCTCCCCAGCCCTTGACCTAGCTAGCACTAATTATTTTAGGTACTGCTGCATCCCATATCGTGTTGGGCTGCCTCTGGGAATATCTTACCTGCAGGTTCCAGGCCAATCACTTTTGGGGCACTAATCTTGGTTTCCCCAAATTAGAGGCACAGGGAGCTTCAGGACATATTTGTCCAATCCCAGTGAATGATCTTGAGGAGGAGGAGGAGATGGGGTGGGGTAGGCACTCCGGGACTACGCACAGGAGGGAAGGAGGTCCACCTGTGGAGAGGTGGGCTGTGAGATGAGGGAGTGAAACGGGCACTAGTGGACGTGGCCATGAGTAACTAAGTCCAAGTGGAAGGAAGGATTGAGTTGGGGACCTACAGTTGTGGAGGTGAAATTGAATAAGCTTTAGTCATCTTTGCTTCAGGAGAACGTGGAGTGCTGGCATATGATGGGAAATGATTTTTACATTAGTACATGCTGTCCTTTTAAATAGGATAAACTCATGTTTAGCCAGCCTGGTTAAAGAAGGGGATGGATGGTCTGTCTAATTTAATATTCTGGTTAATACTCTACCCATTAGATTTTGTACATATGCTAAGTAAAACATTTACAAGTGTTTATGTGTTCAACTGCTGTTTGAAATGTGTGACCTGGGCAAATTAGTTAGCTTCTTTGAGTCTGATTTACCTCATTTGCAAAATAGAAATAATAATAAGGATGATAACAGCAGCTAATGTTTATTGAACATTCTCTGAGTGCCAGCAGATATGTTAGTCACCTTATGTTTATTAACTTGTTCAATCCTCGTAATAACCCCATGAGGTAGGTAGAGCGATTATCCTTATTTTACAAGTGAGGTGGTTTTGTGCACTGCCCAGCTGGGATGGGGCCCGGGCTGGATTTGTGGCAGGGGGAGGGGGAGGGACAGTCTGCTCTCTAAACGCGGTGGTGGATGCCTTCTGGGACGAACCTTAGGATTTGATCAGTGTCAAGCCAAGCAGGCCCTCGATAATTGGTAACCGGTCTTATTGTTGATGGGCTTTCTTGGTGGCTCACATGGTAAAGAATCTGCTGGCAAGGGAGGAGACCTGGGTTTGATCCCTGGGTCGGGAAGATCCCCTAGAGGAGAGTATGGCAACCCACTCCAGTATTCTTGCCTGGGAAATCCCATGGACAGAAGAGCCCAGCAGGCTACAGTCTGTGGGACTGTAAAGAGTCAAACATGACAGAGCAACTAACACTTTCACTTTTCACTTTCACTTCTTGTTGACAAACGTGGCACGTGCCTCCTCTTAAACAGGACTGGAGTCCTCTGAGGTAGGGCACAAGGGGTGCACATTTGGATATTACCCGAGGGGCACTTACAGGGGCTTGTGGGCATGCTCCTTACGTTCTGTTGTGCATTTCTGTGTCTCCTGCTTCCCCCCTGCCTCTCTGTGGCATTGCCCTGACATGGGCCTTACGTGGTTCAGTCAGCCCCTCCTCAGGCAGCTTGTGAGAGATGAACAGAACTCATTACCCACTGCCCCCTGACGTGGCCATCACTGGGAGGAGAACTTTTGTAAAGTCTCTCACCTTCCCCTCCTCTTCCCAGCGCCTTACCCCAAAGACAGATGTCCACAGCCTTAATGTGTACGTATATATAGATAGATTTCTTTAATGCCAGTTGTTCCCCGAATACATTTAGATAGTAAGGAAAATGTTGTTTTATGTCAAGAACCTGTTACATAAAAATGTGTTATATAATGTTCAAATATATACTGCACAGTGAAGTTATATACTACTTTTTTCCCCAAAGAATAAAAAGACAGTAAACACAGGCTTACTGAAGGTAATTAATCTCAGATGTGAAAGGCGTGGAAAGACATGCCCTGCCCTCAGAGTTATCATTTTGAACCTCTCTTCCCCTTCTTGAATGCTCCAAGTATAGACAGGACGTTTGGGAACTTGACCCAAATCTGCCATGGAATGCTACTGGGAAATACTCTGGAAGTTGTCTGTTTTTTTTTTTTTTTTTAAACTGGGGGAGTGCTCCTTGCTCACTTGCATCTCTCTGATGTCTAAGCAGAGGGGAGGGGTTCTTTTTGTCCCCCTCCTGTTCAGACCATCAAGGTCATCCTCTAACCAATTTTTTTCTCTACTCTCTGCTTCCTTCAGTTCCTCCCACATGATGTATCCAACTTTGCCTCCCAAGAGCAGCCCTGCTGCCAGTGGCCTGTGGTCGACACCCCTGTGTCCGGTTCTCCAGGCTCTGCAGAGTCTGCCCGCTCCCCCTCACCAGCCCCGCCCCTCATCCTCCACCTCCACTCCCGCCCGAGCAGGTTGCCAATTCAGTTCTGCTTGTCCCTGCCCAGGCCACCCTGTGCCCTACTCTCTCCTGCTGTCTGTCTTCTCTTGGATTCTCCCTTGACTAGAGAGGCCTCTCTTCTCTACCCCAGCTTGCCTTGATTCTCTCTTCTTTGTGAAGCCTCCTCTGATGATATTTGTCGCATTTGCTCTTTCTTTCTTTTTTACTTTTGATTGCCAGCCATTCATTCAGAAGCATTAGTACTACATAATTAGCATATTGATCATATCACTTTCAATCAGAATGGCCAGTGCTCTCACTTTTTAGTTGTTTCATGAATAATCATCTTGTCCTTACTTTCCCACCCTGCACCTATACTCACTCATGCAGTGAAGTTTCTTGGATGCCTACCATGTGCATAGCAATGTTTCAGGCATAGAAGATAAAGCAGTGAACAAAACAGAATCCTAGGGGGAGGAGACAGATCGAAAATACCTAAGCATGTTACCTCCTTGTAGTGATAGATGCTGGGTAAGCAACCACAGAGGGTAAAACAGCAGTGATGATGAAGAAGCTTGCTGTAGCTGGGTCCTTGGGTGAAGAGGTGACGTTAGAGCTCAGCTGAAGGAAGATATGGGTAAAGTATCTCAAGAAGAGGGAACAACCAGTACCAAGGCCCTGAGATTAGAAGCAGCTTGATTGTTTTTGAGGAAAGTACAGGCCAGTGAAACTGGATGATGAATTCCTTGAGGATAGATGTTTTGTCCTCCCTCTAATCCTCAGCCCAGGCTTCCCTGGTGGTTCAGTGGTAAAGAATCCATCTGCCAATGCAGGAGGTGCAGGTTCGATCCCTGGGTTGGAAAGATCCCCTGGAGAAGAAAATGGCAGCCCGCTCCAGTATTTTTGCCTGGAGAATTCCATAGACAGAAGAGCCTGGTGGGCTGCAACCCATGGGGTAGCAAAGAGCTGGACACGACTTATTAACTAAACAACAACCACAGCAGTCCTTAGCCCAGTGCTAAAAGGCCCTGTAAATACTTGCATTCACAATGGGAGCATTTGCCCTTGGTTATACATTGTATAAATAGCAGTTGACCGTATTCTGTTCAGAGGCTTTTAATAAAACATTATATTGCATGCATGTAAACAAATTAAGGGTTTGATGAATTTTCTCATAAATATACTCTTAGCATTTATCACTGTTAACTGTTTTAATTACATCTAGTGCAGAGCTTCAGACTTCAGAACTCTGTTTTACATGCATAGCCATCTTAAAAACAGGTTTTATTCCAAAAGTTCATTTATAAGGCAGTTGATGGAAACTTGGGATAAATTTTTCTGTGGAAAAAAGTGAACTAAATGGTGGTTTAGTTCCCAAGCAAGCCCATAAAAGCCTTTTAATGCTGATTCTATAATAACTGAAACCATACTATTTAGTGCTAAAGCATTATCAGCATTAATTAAGCCTTCCAAAGCCAGACCCCCATTTATATAGCATTAAAGGTCATTTACTCTTAGCATTCATGCGACTCATTGAACTCAGTCACTTCTCCTACAATTTTTCTAGTCTGAAAAGCTTTATAAAAGGGCTTTTTTTGTGTTTTGTTTGTTTGTTTTTTTACTTTTGTGCCTTTAGGATTTCATTTCTTGTGTTATAAATGAGACAGTGGTGTGAGAAATGGGAAACTGTGGGCTGGAAGTTGGGAGAGACCTGGGCTCCAGTCTCGGCCCAACAACTGGCTTCCTGAGTGAAGTTGCCCTCAGTGAACTTTGATTTCTCAGGTCTTGGCTATAAAATCCTGTTTTCTCAATGTAACAGGAAAACATACATACACTGCATTGTTCACACCTGCCCTCGAATAGCGACCTCCAGTTTCTTATTGAAGAATCAAGTGGAATACAAAATAATGAGGAACTCAATAAGTTCCCATGCGTAGTGCTCAACAGTTAATGCCTTCAGTATGAACCTTGACTTTGATCTGCTCTCTCTCCTGACCAGTTGAAAGAAATTCTGTCCTAGAACTTTCAGTCCAGATAAGATTCCTGTGTTCCTGGTCGACTTATCTTCCCTATAATTATGTAAATCGTTTTTTCTTTTTAACTCTTAGGGATAAAAATGGTGACTCTGGTTTGTTGCTTTTGAAATAGACTTACAAGTGCCCTTAGGGAATGGAACGAGTTTGCAGGAGAGAGCAGAGCTGAAGGAGTGTGGGATCAAAAACAATTTTAAATGTTAAATGCAAAGCTATTTTCAGTATCTTGCTGGAAGAAAAAAAAATTTTTTCAAGGCTTCAGATGATAGAAGAGGTTTCTGCTCTGAAGGAGAAGAGCCTCAGGTTTTACCATGGTGAAAACTACCCAGTTCTTTACCTGCCACCCCTCCCTTCCTCCTCTCCCACCTCTAAGTCTTGTTTTTGGCCTCAAGAGCGGTATTTGCTATTTGAGAGGTTTGATATTTAAGCAAATGCTAGTGTGAGGGCTCATCTGGGACCTAGGGTATAAGAGGCTTAGAGTTCAGCTATCTTAGGGTGCAGAGGGCTATATGATGAGCTTCCCCAGTAGATTCTGGAACGAGGGGAGCCTCATTGGCAGTGACAGTGCACTTTGAGCACTGCGTCTGCTTGGTTACTTGTGAATGGTATGTTCCATTTTTTTCTTTTTCCCTTGCTTGAAGGCATAGCAAGAGGAGTTGGTGCAAGAAGTTATTGCTCTGTGTGGATTTCACTTAGGAGCTAGAGGGTAGTGTTATACCCAGCCTTCCTCCTTGAATCCTGGAATACTGGCAGGAATTTTGTCTGTTTTGTTCTCTGCTGTATCCCCAAGCCTCTAAGAAAGTGTCTGCATAGAGTAACCACTCGATAAATAGCTGCTGATTGAGTGAGTTCAGCTTGGGAAAACCTCAACTTTCCCACCTTGTCTGATAGTATAGGCTTATGTGCTTGGTCTTGCCAGGTACTTTGGATTTTAGATTTCCCTTTCCTTTTGCCATCTGTATTTTTCTTATTCTTCAGGGTGGCCAGATATCAGTATCTTTTATTGATGATCAGGACTTACCTGGCCGTGGTTGTCCCTGCCCTGCTGATGTTCATCTTTACGTTATCTTTAATTGGCTCCAAAGTACAGAAAATCAATAGCTGAGCCACATCAACTAAAGAAAACTTCCTGTGTATTTCTTTGGGTGTAGTACTATACATTTCTTTATTCAATTGAGAGGTATCTGAAGGGCCATATACCAGGCACAATGCTAGACCCAGAGGAAGAACAGAAATAGTTATGGCCAAGGAGCCTGCAGTTTTATCTGCATATAGAGGATAATCCAAGGCCACATACAATGCCAATATAGATGATCTGTAATTGCTACAGGATTTCAGAGACTAGAAAGCTCTTTTTGAATTGCTGTGGTAGGGAGGAAGCTTTGTGGAAGTGATCAAATCCAGACTTTTAAGGATGTGTAGAATTGAGATTCACAGAAAAGCGTAGCACAGGTGTTTCCAGGGACTAGGTAGGTGGGAACATAGCATATCAAAAGCACCGAGGTAGGGATGACCAGTTTGTATTCACGGACACAGACTTGCGTGGAATGGAGGGTTTTTCATTTCAGACGACAATAATTACTAACACATCGAGAGTTCTTATGATGTCCTTCATACTTCATATATATTATCTGATCTAATGCCTACAAGAGCCCATGAAGGAGATACTATTATTAGCATCATTTCAGAGATGAGGAAAGTGAGGCACAGAGTGATCTAGTAACCGTCCTAAGGTCACATAGCTAAGAAGCAGCAGATCCAGGATTAAAAACTAGGCCATAGAGACGTGTGACCAGTGGAAGCCTCTGTCTCCCACCGTCCTCCAGATGCAGGATTTGGGTTTGGTTGGGAGTTTTAGAGTCACGAGCTGTAAGTGGACAAGACTGTAGTCTACTCCTTCATTTTGTAGAAGAAACTCAGCAACCTTAAATGGCAAGTCACCGTTTACCTAGTGAGGTAGAGACTGGTAGAGAACCAGTGAGGTGGTTTCATTATGATTAGGGTTTTTAGTGATGTGAAATTATTCTTCTCAGGTGGCGCTATGGTAAAAAGCCCGCCTGCCAATGCAGGAGATGTAAGAGATGTGGGTTCGATCCCTGGGTCGGGAAGATCCCCTGGAGGAGGAGATGGCAACCCACTCCAGTATTCTTGCCTGGAGGATACCACGGACAGAAACACCTGGTGGGCTACAGTCCATAGGGTCACAAAGCATCGGACACGACTGAAGCAACGTACGCATAAACATGAATCCAGTGTGAGTGTTCCAGTTGGATTGGAGCAGAGGGACTGACTGCAGCAGAGACGGGATGGGAGGCTACTAGCTGAATCCAGACAGAGATTCAGCTGAGTGGAGCCAGAACTGGGAATTAATTGTCAATTATGTTAATCGGCATGGCTGTTTTCAGCCGCCCTTTAGAATTTAGAGTGTGGGGAACATCTGCCTGTGTGAGTGGCTTTCAAGTATGTGAATCTGCAGTGTATTGTGACCGTGACACCTTGGTTAATGACTTCTCGAGAAGCAAAGCACCATTATGGAAGTCAGATGTTTAAAAACAAATACCCACATTTGCCAGGAAGGTTCCCTGATTAGAAATGGGATAACCTGCATTCTAGGCTGCTTCCAACACCTAAGCATCAGATTGTTGTTATTTAGTCACTAAGTCGTGTCCGACTCTTTTGCAACCCCATGGACTATATCTCTCCAGGCTCCTCTATGGGATTTCCCAGGCAAGAATACTGCAGAGAGTTGTCATTTCCTTCTCCAGGGGATCTTTCTGACTCAGGTATCAAACCTGCATCTCCTGCATTGGCAGGCGGGTTCTTTACCCCTGAGCCACCAGGGAAGCACTGGATAGCCTAAGCCAGAAACTTAATGTCTCTAGCTGTGACTAATTCCTTATCTGTGGAACAGGTATAAATTCATATCCAGCCCCTTACAGTGTGGTTCTAATGCTGGAGTAAGATAAGAGCTGTAAACTTGCTCCCTGGTTGTAGGGGGCAGAAGTTGTGGTTTTAACAGTGAAGGTGTACCAGCCTTTCAGGCAGAGCCTGGAGGGCACAGAAGTTCTCCTGCCTCCAGGGTGTGTTTAGGGATGCGGCGCTGTCCACCAGATGGGTGCTGACTAGCCTCACTTTGCTGGGTAGGGCCATATTTCAAAGATAATGGTATATTTCACCCTTAGAAACAGGGGAACTAGCCTGGGCGTGGATAGAAAAGTTAGGCCAGACATGCTAGTTAATCTGTACTCCTCTGTGCACACCACTCAGGTTAGTGATGGGCTGCTGTGAACTGGAAAAACCAGTGTCAGGATCCAGCCAGCTGGCCAGTTGGGCATTCTTAGATATTTCACCTGTCCTGGGTCAATAGGCAGAAATCCAGAAGAACCTTGATTACTTTGGAAACTTAATGAGTGAGCCAGCATGCTGCCCTGATGATACTTGGTTACAAAGCTTGTGGCAGTCTTGACATGAAGGATTGGAGATTTGCCGAATCTTAATTTTTGTTAGTATTGCATGATGTATTTATTATTCATAATAATAGTGATAGCATACTTAACCTCTGAGTATTTACCCTCTGCCGAGAACTACGCTAAGGGCTCACATGACTTTTCTCATTTAATACTCACAATAGCCCTGTCAGGTGGATTCCCGCTTTCTAGTTAGGAAGACTAAGATCCAGTGCCTCTGATGGTCCAGTGAGTGGAAAAGCCAAGATTCAAACTCAGAACAATCTCCCTCTTACCTGCTGCAATCTTCTTCCTCTCTTTTCCTGGGACCCTAAAATGCTTCCTAAATCTGGTTTTGAGATTTCTGACAGCACAGTGGGTCTTTGGAAGGCATTTTTGGTTGATAGTGACTCTGGCTCACCACGGCTCTCCCTCCTTCACAGCCCATGGCTGGCATCTGGCAGCTCTTGCCGACTGCCCTGTGGTTCGTGAGCAAAGGATGCCAAAGATGAATGCGCCGGATTGACTAACTATTGCTGGCTAGTGCAAGTGGTGGTGGTGGGGGTGGGGGGTTTGGGGGAAGAGAAGAATGATGAAACAATTGCTCTGGGTCAGTTTCTCAGAAAGTGACAGGGTGGTTGGTAGCCTGCTGCATTTTCATGTTGATGCCCATCAAGATCTCCTTACGAAAGCCTGTCTTGAAGTCATGGTCCTGATAACAATGCCATGCACCTCTCATGTGTGATTTACAAAGCAGTTTTTACCTCTGTTGTCTTGTCTAGTCTTAACCACAACCTTACAAGGAGAGGTGTTACAAAGTCTCGTTTTGCATACTGGAAATATATAAAGAACTTAAACTACTGTCCAGGGTCCCGAAGTTAGTCAATGGCAGAGTCAGGCTTAAACACCACTTTTCTGACAACTTCTACTCTCTTCCCAAGTTCCTCTTCACTTACTCTGTTGGAGACATTCTTAAATGTTCTGATTTACTATATTCAGAGGCCAGCAGGAATTATTAGGGTGAAGTATGTTGTGTTGCGGAGAAGGCAATGGCACCCCACTCCAGTACTCTTGCCTGGAAAATCCCATGGATGGAGGAGCCTGGAAGGCTGCAGTCCATGGGGTTGCTGAGGGTCGGACACGACTGAGCGACTTGACTTTCACTTTTCACTTTCATACATTGGAGAAGGAAATGGCAACCCACTCCAGTGTTCTGGCCTGGAGAATCCCAGGGATGGGGGAGCCTGATGGGCTGCCGTCTATGGGGTCACACAGAGTCAGACACGACTGAAGCAACTTAGCATAGCATAGCATGTTGTGTTGCACACTATGCTGTTACTGAATCCAAATAAGTAGATAGTCATGTGATTGGTTGTTGTGTTTGGTTTAATTGATTTGCACCTACTTTCAGTGGTACGGAACACACATAGATCTTCTGTGGTGTATTATTGGACCATCAGCTCTTCTAGCTTTAGAAGTCCCAAGGCTTTAAGAGATGATAAAACGTGGAGTTTACATAATTTCTTTACAAAGTTGACCAGTGAGTTCTTGGTTGGGAACACACGCTCTCATTATCACATTGTTTCCATGGAGAAATGAGTCTTGATTCACGTGATTTCAGCTCTCTGTGCCTTTTCTAGGAATGGAGTGAACTGCTTTAGGAGAGAGGACTGGTTGTGTTATCACTTAGAGATCTCTCCCCTCCTGTTACTACAGGAGGCAGGTTTGTTTTTCTGGGCCCTCTCGATTTTCCTGTGACCTGAACATAAGTCATCTTTGAGATAATTTCATTTGAAGTAATTTCCTTTTTGAAAGGTTTTCCATGAAATAAACCTGAATGCAATACTTACCACACAGTTTTGAACATCCCCTTTAAGGTATTTCATCAGAGACAAAGGGCTTTGCCAAGAGAATGTAGAACTGATTTCACTTAAGCTTTTTGTATCGATTGGGACACAGAGCACATTCCTGTCTTAGGGAGATCCACAGGCACGTTGGCTGAATTTGGGTGGAAGCTGGCTTCTTTCACATACGCCAGTTTAGAGTAGATAGTGATCCAGTCCCACTGCCTTCAGTGCGTGCCTTCCACTTGGTCGCTGACGGTGGAAGCCTTGCTTTGTACCATCTCCCAGGGGAAGAGGATCAAGGAGTCATACATGCAGTCATCTTAAGGGCAAGACCTGGAAGTCGCTCGTTCTTTTATCCCAGTGGCCAGAACTTAGTCATATGGCTACATTTACCTGCAAAGGAAGCTGAGGGAGCTCTCAGGAGTACAGCAAAATCTACTTTTCGGGTAGAAAGGAGACTGAACAATGGAGGAGGCTAGCAGTGTGCTACAGGGTGGGAAGGAGCGAATGGGGTCTGCAGCTCGTACCAGGAAAGCTGGGAAGGTACCCGAGTCCAGAGTCAGAATCTAAGAAGACTCCCAGAAACCAGGATACACACAGCCATTTAGTGATCAGGGGAACGCATTGCTCAGAAACTGGGCAGCCAGGTAGAACCCAGGTGCTGCAGGGAGTATGAGTAATTTAGAAGACTTCAGTTGACAGTAAAGAAATTCACCAGCAGAAAGAGCCCTGGATGAGGAGTCAGAAACCCTGGATTTGAGTATAGCTCTTCCGTGTCATAACCTGGGATAAAATAATCCAGTGAATGTTCAGTTTATCCGTCTAGAATATGGGAACAGTAGTGGTGACCTTTCTATCTCCCAGGCTTAGGGTGAGGATGATGGACGCGGAAGTGCTCTGCGAACTGCAGCTCCATGGCAGTGGGCACAGCATCTGTGTTATTCACCTTTGTGTCCCTAGCATCCAGCCCAGTGCCTGGCATGGACACATTTGTTCAATGAGGTGTGAACTAGTATGAGAGGTGGAAAAAATGCATTGTGCTACAGAGCTCCTGAGCTTGGACGGTCTTCTCTGCTAGGTGGAACAGTTCTTCTACTCTCCACTGGCCAAGACCTTGGACCTACATGTAAAACCAGGTTCCTCACCAGGATGCAGGCAGACAGTAGGACAGCTCCCAACCGGGAAGCGTATGACACATAATATGTCCTTTGCAGGGTGATTTGTTTACTCCACAGTTTAGGTCACAGAATATGGCAAAACTGGAGATAAGACTTTCATTTGATGTCACGGTCCATGAATGTGAACTGATCATTTTTAAATGGTTTAGTTCACCTGCAGATTGGAAGATAAAACTTTACCAACACCACTAAAACTTGATTTTTTGCTTCATAATAATAAGATCCAGTTATAAAATTCTTCTGTTGATTTGAAAAAATGTGTGGCTTTAAAAAAACATTTCTTGAAAATATGGTATAGGTAAGAGGATATAAAGATGAATTTAATGTTTCTGTCTTATGGGCCATTGTTAAAATCACGATCTTAACAATCATGATTTTTTTTTTTCCTTTGCTAGTAAGGAAATGGGGACTCAATGAAATAATCAGTTTTGCTTTTTTTTTTTAACTTCACAAATGAATAACTTTTATTCATTGTGTTATTTAATTTGTATATTCACTAAGGGTGGACTTCTTTCTTGGAACCCAATGAAGTATTTTTAATGAACTTTACTGGCAAAAGTCAGGAATTGAAATTGTATTCACAGTATGCCCTCAACTGTGTTAAAATTTCATTCATAGAAGGAGGGAAATACACCAGAGTGTTAACAGTGGCTCTCATCTTGTGGAATTATAGGTAATTTTTATTCTCATCATCTTCTCTGCAGTTTCCTATTTTTCAACAATGAGCATGCATTACTTTTATAGTCATAAAGGGCCAGTTAAAAATTAGTCCCACAAATTAATACTCTCCAGCCAAATCAAATTAATGCAGACCTATCCAGCTTATTTTCTGACTGAGGCATTTAGGAACTTGTTATAAAGAGGATGTTTTCCTTCTGGAAATTAACATACAAAGCTAAGTGTTTATAATGTGTTAGGCAAGATGTCCTGAGTAAAGTGGTCATGATTCCAGCTTGTAACTCATCTAGCCCGGCATTTTTCATGATGTGCCTTGAATTAGCTGGCCTTTATTATGGTCATCAAAGGAGATGAATTTTGCAGGTTTCCCACTCGCTGTGTGTTTTGTTTTTTTTTCCTGTCCTATACTCCTGTGTGCCTCAGGTACCTCTGAGGCTATTACTCTGGGATTGAGCAGCCCTGTCCTGTGTTCTCTCAGGACCCTTCCGTTTCTAGCGTCCCCTCCATCTGCTCGTGACTTTGTAGATTTGGTTGTGGCTTCTTTCCACCACCGTTTTTAAAGAGTGATTGTTATTCTTTTCCCTGTAGCAGCTTCCTCTTTCTCCTCGTGGCTCAGGTGCATGGTCTGAGCCGTGCTCCTGGAGTGCAGTGGGGAGGATGAGTCAGGACGGCCAGGGCGGAGTAGGGGCCCTGAGCTAGCTGAGAGCTTTGGGGGAGGCACTAAGTGGTCCATCCAGCACTTAGCTCACTCCTGGCAGGACAGGTTCAGCCTCAGCTCTTCGAGATGAGTGCTTGGTGTTTGAAGCCAGGCAGTCCCCAAGCCGTGTATTCAGCTACGGTCCTGCAGTGTGGTAGCCACTGCTGTAGATGCTGGCTGGGGGCACAGTGATGAGCAAGGCATACCTGGCCTCTGTCCCTGAAGCTTTCATTCGGGTGGGAGAAACAGTTCACAGAGAAATAAGTGATAAAGATAATTACAGATTGTAAGTACAGCCCCGGAGGTGCCCCCATTTGTAGTAGAGCAGGAAGGTCTGGTGTTGGGATGCTTCCAAGGCCAGCCTCTTTCTGCATCCTCAGTTCTTACTGGTGCAGAAGGAGGAGATGACAGAGACCTCTGAGCTGCTTCTCCCATTCTGTCAGCCTGGGCCAGCCAGCGTCCACAGGTGGAGGAAGCAAAAGTTGAAGGCATGAACTAGGGGCTGGCTCTTTTGCCCCTCCCCTTTCCATTGTCTGGATTACCCAAGTGCATGTCCATCCTTTCTGAACAGTGATGAGCCAGTTTGCACACAGGAGTCTAGATTTATGCATGCCCGAACTTTTGTCTAAAGACAGGCTTACATTTTCTCCATAATTCTCAACTTGGAATGAGGACCAGCTTCTCGTTGTCCCTTCAGTGGGACATTGGGCTATTACCTTCAGGAAACTGGTTTCAATTAACTTCACTGGGTTTCCCCATCATCCAGCCACCCCCAGTCCTTTTGCTAACAGCTGAGTCTGACCTTTGCATGCATTTGGAAGAATTCACTGAGCCGTTGTTACCCTTTCTGAAACTCTTGATGACCAACTCTCGCAGGACCTTTCCGCCTCACTACACACTTGGTCTTAGGCTGCCCAGAAATGCTTGGAGGTGGGCAAGTGAAAACAGTTTTCCTGAACATCCTTGTTGAGTCGTCTTTTGTATTTGATTTCTCTGTCAGGGTAGGACTCAGCCATTCGTCCTGCTCTTTGTGTCCCCTCCTTTTGAAAACCGGGACACACAGGTCCCTCACCCCCGTGGAGACTCAGCCTCGTTCCTCCACAGACGTTAGGACTGCTTTTCTGACCCTACTTCTCCCATCTTCCTGCACAAAGAACAAAGCCTTTGAAGCTTTTCTCATGCCTGTTTGATGCAGTACAGAAAACCAGGAGGTTATCTGCCTTCTGAAGGGGTCTGGGGACTCACTTGGCTTCCAGTGCACCCCCCACCCTCTCCCACCCACAGTGGTGCCGTTTAACCAGAGAAACAAGTCATTCATGCAGTGCTTAGCTAACACTCCTACCAGGGCCTCCTTGGGAGGCTCTTTGTTGCTAAATTCAGTTTTCCTGGGTGGGTGGGTGGGTGGGGGAGAGCTTGTTACTATTCTCATTCTTTTGGTGTTGTTACCATTCCTTTAAAAATAGACCCACATACATGCATGTGTGTATGTTTATGTATCTCCTTCTACTCATCACAAAGGGCTTTGCAGTGAGTTGAGCCTCAGGAGGCCTGGCTGGCTCACATTTTGTAAAGTTTTGTTTAAGCCTTAGCTTCATAATTTTCCCTAGTTTCTGAGATAGCGCTGGATCCACTGTATTAGGCCTCCAGGAAAGAATACAGTCATTGGCTCCACCCCTTGAGTTCACAGTCTTGGGGAGGAAAGCCTTTCACTACCTGCCTAGTGCCTGCGATTCTGTCCTGCTCACACAGCTCTTAGACATCATCCACACGGAGAATGTTGTCCAGAGCGCTGGGGACTCAGGGACAAGGCACCTCTTATAGTCTTTCCAGCCCGGGCATATCTGCAGACCTCTTTCTCCTTGGCCACAGTGTGGTAAAGTGCCTCCAGTTTGCTCTGAAGTAAGCAATATTATTTTAAAAAGTTGAATCTCAAAGCTGCCCCCAGGTGGTCCGAATGGCTGCCATCTCCTCTTGCATTTTGATGGATTAATAGGGTCTCACTGGCCACACCTGCTGAAGAGGGAGGAGGAAGGGGTCCTCCATCTTCCAGGGCCAGGCCTGGATGAGGCTGCAGGGATGAGGGAGTCATCCCTTCATTCGACATCAACTGAGGGTCTACTGGTCGCCTGGCACAATGGGAAGCCGCTGGAGTGCTGAGAGCAAGAAACTAGTATCTAATCTCTGTTGTTCAAGGACTCTTCTGATTGTCTGTAGACTGAGGTAGGGATGACAGGCGTGGAGAGGGAGATGGGTTGGGCGGTGGTGGTTCTGGTTTGGGCAACGGTGCTGGCTTGGACACTGCTGGTAGGCAGCCGTGTGGGAGTGGCCAGGGCACAGACAGGCCTCACTAGCTGCCCTGGCTATTTGCCCCAATGTGCCAGCCCTGCCTCAACCTTCCCCAGACCATGAGCCTGTCCTTCCCCAAGTATGCCAGCCCTGCCAGTCTCCTGTTCCATGGCTGATGCTATTCACTCCCCCTGGAATGTTCTCATCCCCTACTTCCCACTCCTGGCCAGTCTGCCACTGCCTAGGCCAGAACCTTGGGCTAGTGACCAGATCTCTCTGGAGCCTAATCTCTTCATCTGTGAAAGAGTGAGCATTGCACCGGCCTCACGGGATTGTGAGGATGTGAGATACATAGTTGAGTGTGTTTATTACAAGTAGCCTCCCAAGCAGTCTCCTGCTTCCAGCCTGCCTCCTGACTGTACTCTTGGCCCATGATCCCAAGAAGAGGAGATCAGCTCAGGTCATGCCTCAGGCTCAGAGCCCTCTTGACAGCGGCTTCCTATCTCACTCAGAGGAAAAGCCTTCTCCTGGCCCACAGGGCTTCCTAGTACTTCTCTCACCTCATCTCCCACCCCAGGGCCTGGTGAGGATTTGAGCAGACTGGGTTCTGCATGACGCACTGTGGTGCGTGTGAGTTGCGCCTTCTTGAGTCGTGCAGTGCACAACATGTGTAGCTGTCCACCTCGATCCTGCCTGCCCCTCTCTCGCTTCTCTCCAGCCATTCTGGAGCCCTTGCTGTTCTTCAGACACACCAAACATGCTTCCTGTCCAAGCTCTTGCCAGTGAGCACCCCTGTGACCCAAATGCTCTTCCCTAGATACCCCTTTGGCTGTTCATTCAGCTTCTCCAGGTCTTTTCTCTAATGACACCCTGTGTAAAGTTGTACCACCCAGCATACTGCCCCACCCCCATGTTTCCCTTTTCCCTTTTTTGCTTTCTTTTTCCTCTTAGCTCTTATCACCATCTAACATATAACACATTTTACTTATCTGGTTTATTGTCTGTCTTTTTTCAACAGGATCTAGGTTCTGAGGGCCGCAAATTGTGTTTATTTTGTATTTATCTGGAGTGCCTAAATTAGAGCCTGACAGGTAGTCTGGTCCTAAATGAACGAGTGAGTTTGCGACAGAGCAAGTGAAGTGTCTGGCGCAGCGCTCAGCTTACAGTCAGCACCCAGTACGTGGGGACGGCTGTTGTGTTTCTTGTTGATTACCCCTCAGGGACCAGCTCACGTTCGGCTCTCTGTGAGCCCTTCCCCACCCCTTTCTCGGCTGAACTGAATCTTGCTGCCTCTCTTCCTTGCTTTTCTTCCCTCTGTGCCTTCTCTCTCTGGGTGGCATTTGTCATGCTGCATTAGTGGGGCTTATCTCACTCCTTTCCTTGTTTGACTTTGAATTCCTGCAACGCTAGTGTGTCTGAATTTGTGTCTTTGTGCCCTTTGCCTGCCATTTGGCACAGAATAGGAGCTCAGGAAGTGCTTACTGCAAGTGGGATGCTCTTGAATATGCCAAGATCCTTACCAGCTGTCCTGGCTCCAGCATCACTGCCTAACGATCTGTTCCCAAGGAGAGAGGTCAAGGGAGAATTTGACAATTGCTTAAATGACGGACTCTCTGATGGTGTGTTGCAAGTAGATCTGGGGAGAGAAGGCCCTCCTGTGCATAGCCCTTTGGATAACAGTGTCAGGATGAGCTGCTTGTTCCATATTTGAGATCCTGGCTCTTTGGCTACTTAGACCCCAAAGGGTTGGGTTCTTTCCGTGAAGATCAGTGTATTTGGAAGAAAAAAATGAGAGAAAGCTTCAGCTGGTGCTTAGGGGCATTTGGGTGGCAAGGGGAGCATGCCTTCTGAAGGTGGCGTAAGGAACGAGCCCCTGCTTAACCTGGGGAAGGGAGTGGGTGCCTTAGGAGCCCTGGTCAGGTAGGTGGTTTGGGCTCCACGAGGGAGACCTTACATGCTAGGCAGGGAGTTTGGTCTCTTGTATTGGCAGGAGATGTTCAGATTGGGGATTCTAGTGGAGGTAGGGGTAGGAGTCAAGGGGGATGGGAGCTGTGGAGGGGAGCTCTGGAGTCTTTCTCGTGTCCAGAGATGGTCCTGTGGGACCCACAAGGTGGCACAGCAGTGCTGGAGGTCATGGCTTCAGGGACCAGCAGTGATACCCACAGGGCAGTGAGCTTCAGCTGAACCAACAAAGTGCAGGAGGCTGAGGGGTTAGAGGCAGGGGTTTGGCATGGGCTGGGGTACAGGAGGGGGCAAAGTAAGAAAATCTCAATTAACAGGGCCAGAGGGGCTGGTGGTAGGAAGAGGAGAAGCCTGGGCACGGGGCAGGGGCCTGCTGAGGAGTAGAGAATGGAAGATGGGAAAGGCACCCCAAAGCCAAGGTGTCACTTCAGGAATTCCATCCCAAAGCGGGCAAGGGGAATCGAACCCTTCCATTGCAGAATGAATCAATCCCTGCCTGAGAGAACAACTTTGAAACCCCTGAAGCCTTGGCCTTTCCACAGTGTGGCCCCTGAGGGCCTCTTCATATCCCTCTTTGGGGGCTGTTGTTGGTGTCCTGGGGCCTTCCTGCCCTGATCTGGTTGGCTCACCTGGTCATAGTCCATTGCTTCTTTGTCATCGTGCAGGGCCAGTTGGTCTGACTTGTCAGTTGTCTGGCACCAAGTTGCTCTGCGGAAGAGCTATAAACCCAGAGACAGGCAGGCTTAGATTCAAGTGTCAGCTCAGCCCCTAACTCTCTGTGTGGCCTTGGCTAAGATACTTGTTCTCAGGGGGCTCAATTTCTTTATCTGCCAGGCTATCAGCAAACAAGCTAAATCCCTGGGTTCTAGGCTAGAGCCCCTTAAATCCCTCCTGCCTTGGGGCAGGATTAGCCTCAGAGGATTGGAAAGGGCTGAGCCTTCTGGTGGGAGCCCCGTGGAAAGGCCAAGGCTTGACTTTAAGCATCTTAGGGCTTTGAAACTTGTTCTCTCACCCAGGGATTGATTCATTCTGCAATGGAAGGGTTCCCGTTCCCATTCCCCTCGTGTGCTTTGGGATGGAATCCTGAAATAACTTTGGCTTTGGGGCACCTTTCCCCTCGTCTGTTCTCTACTCCTTAGCAGGGATCCTGCCCCATGCACAAGCTTCTCATCTTACCACCAGCCCCACTGGCCCTGTTAACTGAGATTTTCTCTTAGCCTTCCCTTAACTTTCCTTGCTTCTGACTTCAAACTCTGGGCCTTGTCTGCCCAGCTGGGGCAACCTTAGTGGCAAGAACACACATCCTACACTTAGCATCCCATTTCCTCTTAAGACAATACTTTCAGCCTTTTTCCACATGGCTCCCTCATTCCAACATGCTTCTTTAAGATGGCTGTGTAATATTCTATTAAGGGAATGCCTTCATTAAGCCATGAGTTTGTTATGGGGCATTTTGATTACTTCTAATTTTTGCTCTTTCCGCTAATGCTGCATTAAGCCATCTTTGTATATTACAGAATCGTTTCATTAGGTTGGCATTTATCTAGCTAATGGCGATGGCCCAAGATTAGATAAAGAATCAGATTTTTTTTTTTCCAAGAAGAATATCCTGAGAATATATTCAAATTTTACTTTAAATGCTAGAAAGGTCTTTGTCGTGTTTTCCATGATTGAAGAAGCAGGGTAACGGTAATGTGAGATTGGACGTAAGGAAAAGGCTGTGTATTTACAAGTAATACATGGCTTGTTTGTTCTTATGGAGGTGAGCCCCATACATCCTCTTAAGGAGTAATCTGCCTGTAGAAAATTGAGGAATTATGTGTCCGTGTATCTTTGGCATTTTGTTTAAAACAATAACAAAATAAACAATGATCTCTTCTTGAGGATGTTTTAGAGAAATAGCCTAAAACAAGAAAAAGTGAATAGGATTTTTGAGGCAGAAACCATGTCTGCCTAAGACAGAGTGAGCCTGTCTTCTTCGCAGTGGAAGCAGATTGCCAACTTCCTGAAAAGGTTTTGGCTTTTTGTTGGCCACTCTTGCCTGGAAAATCCCATGGATGGAGGAGCCTGGTAGGCTGTAGTCCATGGAGTCGCTAAGAGTTGGACACAGCTGAGCGACTTCACTTTCACTTTTCACTTTCATGCATTGGAGAAGGAAATGGCAACCCACTCCAGTGTTCCTGCCTGGAGAATCCCAGGGATGGTGGAGCCTGGTGGGCTTCCCTCTGTGGGGTCGCACAGAGTCGGACACGACTCAAGCGACTTAGCAGCAGCAGCAGTAAATGGCTAGAATGAAACAGAGAAACAGATGTCACTCACTTGGTCCCTCGTATTCTTTGTAACTTGACATCTGTATTGGGGTGATGGGGAAGGCTTCCTCCGTCCTGCTGATCTGTTGTTGATTTGGTCTCTGTTGATTGTTATATAGACCCAGGCTCCAGACTTTGCATTTCAACATAATCCAGCAAATGTTGACTGAGTCTTTACAGTGAATAAAGTTACAGGGGATAAAAACTTGGGAAGAAAAAAACCCAATGCACCCCTGTTTCTGAGGAGCTTATGAACTGGGAGTGGGATGGTAAGACAAGTCTAAAATTAATGACTGCTCAGACTTCCCTGGTGGTTCAGGTGTTAAGAATCCACCTGCTGATGCAGGAGACACAGGTTCGATCCCTGGCTGGGGAAGATTCCACATGCCTCAGGGCAACTAAGCCGTGTGCCACAACTACCCACCCTGTGCTCTAGGGCCCATGCTTTGCAACAGGAAAAGCCACTGCAATGAGAAGCCTGCTCACCGCAACTGGAGAGTAGTAGCCCCTGGTTGCCACAACTAGAGAAAACCCACGTGCCAGCAAGAGACCCATCTCAGCCAGAAATAAATAAAAATTTTAAAAAACTAAAATAAAATTAATGATTACTCAAGAGAGATTAAGAAGAGGGCTCTGGGAGAAGTCAGCCCGACCCTGTTAGAGAAAGGAGGTATTCCATCTCATTGGAAAGCTGGGGTGGGGGGTTACAGAAAGGTGTTTAAGAGTGGTTACTCCTGCCAGCACCCTAAGGACTGGCTGAAATAGTGCCTGGACATATCCAGCGAAGATAAAAGGCCTGAGTAGAGGAAACTGAGGCAGAAGGACAGGGTATATGTTTGGGGTTTGGCTTAAACAGTGGCTCGTGTAATAGCAGTCATTGCCAGCACATTATGGAGTGTATCAGGTGTGAGGCATGGTTCTAAGAACTTTCTCTCTCTATTAGCTCATTTAATCCCTGCAGTGACCCAAATGAGGTCTTTTATAATCATCTCCATTTTACAGATGAATGGATAGACATAAAACAGTTTATTAACTTCCTAAGACCATAGTGTTATACAACTGAGACCAGACCCAGTTGGTCTGGCTCCAGAATATCTGCTTCTAACCAGAAGGCTGTCCTGCCTCCCATATAGAGGAAGAACATACATGAATTAGACAGGTGGGTAGACACCATATTTTAGAGGCTTGGGGTACCAATGTTTAGAGATGCAGACGTGGGAGAGGGGCCAGAGATGGACATGAAAGGGATCATGGTGGTGGGTTCGGGGGAGTTTGGTGAGAGCTGTGGACGGAGCCTCAGGAAGAAGGAGCTTCAAGGAGGGGTTTGTCAACAAGGCAGAGAGTTCCAGGAGGTGAGATCTGAGGGCATGTCTGAGCCAACCAGAAAGCCTAGAGGGCCTGTGTGGAGGGGTCGGCCAGGCTGCAGACACAGGAGTGTCAGCCCGGGCTCTCCTGACACAGTGCTGTTCGCTCCAAGGAGGCTCTGTATTCTGAAGATGGCGAAGCAAGTGCAGGCACTGGGTATCATTGCCTGTATCTTCTTATTGGTAGAGAGAGGCAGTCGTGACAGAGAGGGCAGGTGAGAGCTGGCACGGCTAATTTGGCAAACCCAGTGGCTTTTCTGCAGCCTAATGATTTCTGAAAGCTATTTGCTATGCTCACGCATAAGTGTGACTGCCTCATCTGAATGCTGCAGCAATCGCTGTTTTTCCTGGAAAATTGGGCCCATGTGGGCTCTGTGTGTGGTTTATTTGAGTTCCATTTTTATAGCCTTATTACCTTGTCCTCATGATGCAAGAGGCCTCTCTCTTCTCAAGCTTTGCTGTGAAAATTGTTTCTTAAAAGGCACAGAGTGATCTCTCATCACTGGGGTAGTGCTCTCTCCAGAGCAATGCTTTTCTGCAGACTCGACACACATTTTTCATCACCCCTGACACCAGTTGTCATGTTTTTCTGATCGTTTGCAGTTTACTGAGAACTTTCAGGCAGCTCTTGAATCTCACTACCTAGGTGTTTGCCACAATTTCTTCTAGAAGACTTTGTGCATGTAAATATCTGTTCAGTTCCTTCCTCTCAGGGCCTGACACCCAGTCTTGTCCTCTGGCCTTGAGTTGACAATGTTGGTAATTAGCATTTATGGAGCCTGAGCTATTTCTAGGCACTGCACTAAAAGATTTATATTCATGATCTTAATTATTTCCAGTCTCTATAAAGAAAGTACTGTTACTTCCTCCCATTTTACAGATGAAGAAAATGAGTCTTGCAGAGGGAGAGTAACTTGCCCCAGGTCACACAGTAAATGGCAGAGCAGGCCTCCACCCAGGTCTTTCTGACCTTGGAGCCCATGTAGTCCCATTCATTCATTTATTCATTCATTCAACCACACAGGATTGTTGTTACAACTTGCCAAGCACTATTCTAGACCCAGGGGATACAACAAGGGGAAAAGAAAAGCAAAAATTCCTGCCTTTAGCTTACATTCGTATTTGGAGAGATAGGGGAACAAAAACCAAAATATACAGTATGTTGTATGGTAATAAGGACTCTGGGGAAAAACAAAGTAAGGTGGTCAGCTAAGAAGCGTTGGGAGGATTTTAAATAGAGTAATCGAAGGCCTCATTGAGAAGGAGACAGTTAGTTCAGATAGCAAACAGACATCCCGAATCTCAGTGTGTCAACTCAAGAAAACTTTTATTTCTCATAGAGAAAAGTTCCAGTGGGGCTGCTCCTGGTTAGCAGGCATCCTTCCTGATGGGTGTTGAGGGACCCATACTCCTTCTATCTTGTGTCTCTGTCAAGGCCCTCAGATTCCTTTCCATTCAGCTGAAAAAGAGAGAGGACTTTGGGGACGTTTTTACAGGCCAGTGTGGAAGACGCCTTGCATCCCTCATACTCAGAACTCAGTCACATGTGTACTCCTGACTGCAAGGGAAGCTGGGAAATGTAGTCCAGCCATGTGCTTACAAGTAAAAGGAAATGGATTTTGGTGAACTCATAGAATGTGGGCTTCCCTGATGGCTCAGCAGGTAAAGAATCCACCTGTAATGCAGGAGACACAGAAGATGTGGGTTTGATCCCTGGCTTGGGAAGATCCCCGGAGGAGGAAAATGGCAACCCACTCCAATATTCTTTCCTGAAAAATCCCATGAACAGAGAAGCCTAGAGGGCTGAAAAATCTTGTGAACAGAGGAGTCTGACAGGCTCGCAAAGATGGATAAGCTCCTAGTATAGTGTAGAGTGAATGAGGTGAAGAAGTTGGTCATGGGTTTAACTGGGGAAGACAGTCAGGCTTGGGAACAGCGGGTAAAGGTGGACAGAGTGGCTGGGGTGGAGTGAGGAGAAGGTGAAGACGTGGTGGAAAGTGAGGGCAGAGAAGTAAGGGGGCCCGGCCACCAAGGTCATTGTCAGGACCTGGTTGCTTTGTGAGTGACAGGGACTTCAGCGTTTTGAAAGAGGAATGGCATGATCTGAGTCATATCTTGAAAGGCTCACTGTGCTGTGTTGAAGGAGGACTCAGGGAGAGAAGTTGAGTCTGTTGGCATTATCCAGTGAGTGATGAGAGCAGCTAGGTCCCGAGTGGAGGAGGTGGTGGTGGAGATGCTGGGAAGTGGTTGGATTTGAGCTCTGTTCTGAAGGTAGAACAGGTTTTGCTGTAGAATGGGTGGTGGGGTGGGACCGAAAGAGAGGACTCAGGATGGTTCTGAGATTGTGGCTTTTGCTTAATGACTATTAGACTCAACTTTCAACCCTTAGAAGTAAAAAGAGGGGAAGAGTTTTTGGAAAAAGGTATCCAGACACCCTCTGGGCCTGACCTATCTCTCATAGCCTCTTCTTCTCCACAGTACTTCCTTCAGCACAGATAGGCAGTTCTTTTTCACAATGAGCTTTTAGACAGCGCGACTGGGGGAACATCTGTGGTTCCTCTCAGCACAGAGTCCGGAGGGGACAGCACTGTCAGGGGTCTCATGTCATTACCGGGGGTCTTCGGGCTGAGCCTCAGGGCCCCTCCCTCAGGCTGATGTGGAAGGCGCCCAATTTCCCTCTGCGTGATAGAGAGGAGCCTGCAGAAGCCATTTCCAATCCATGCTGTGTAATGTAAGAATATAACTGTTTTGGAGTGGGAGCAGAAACAGCTTCCCTGGTTCTTGGCAATCATGACCTGCCAAGGCAGAAATGAGAGAGGGAATTTTTTAGTGGACGATGCTCCCACTAGGAGCATAAAGGGAAAGAAAGTCTATCTTAAACAGAGCAGAGTATGAGCTGTGGCAACAAATATTGCCTGTCTTCTAGGTGCTGGGCACTGGCTCAGTATTTTGGTTTCATTGGAGAGGGAAACAAATATATACTGTTCCTGCCCTCCCGGCAGAGTAGACTAGAATGATTTGCTGCAAGAAATTATATTTACACCCAAGTATTCCTTTCTTTTTTTTTTTAGTGATTGTAAATGATACTATATTTTTAATTTCAGTGTGCACATGTTCATTGCTAGTATACAGGAAAACAGTTGAATTTTTGTTTTTATTTTGTATCCTTCATCGTTGCTAAACTCACTCATTGGTCGTAGGCATTTTTTTTTTTTTCTTTTTTGGTTATATTCCTCAGGATTTTCTATCTGGACAGTCATATCATCTTCAAATAGAGATGACGGTTTTATTTCTTCCTTTCCGGTCTGTTTTATTTGCTTTTGTGGCCTCTGGTGCTGGCTGGGACTTGGAGCAGTTGGTTGAGTGAGAGTGCTAAGAGTGGGCAGCATCGTCTGTTCCTGATCTTGGGGGCAGCATTCAGTCTTTTCACCAGTAAGCGCGTGGTTAGCTGTAAATGTTTTTTTCAGATGTCATTTGCCCTTCGTTGTATGGGCATGGGTGGGACCATGGGCTATTCTGTGGTGTTGGCTGATATAGCGCAGTTATTATCTAAAAGTTGTCTGTCTTGCTGCAGGCAGCAAGCTTTCGTTGGATCCTTTTTGGTCTGTGCTTGTTGGCATCTCCAGGCTCTTCCATTCCAACTGCCACTGCCACAGTGTCCTTCCTCCAGGCCTGAGGCCCCTCGCTGGACTGCCTTCTTCACTCTGCCTTCAGAGTCTTCTCGCATTCGCTTTGTGTGTCCCGTGCAGGAGTTTTCGTTGTACACAGAAGGATGGGGAAAGTGTGTCTTCTTCATCCTCCTGAAGTGGAAGTGGTTGGAGAAACTAGAGGATTGGGTGGAAGCCAGTACGTGAAGGGCCTTTACATCAGGGTTTTGACTCTGTAGGTGGTAGAAGGGCTCTTGGAAGTTCATCTCTGCCACAGTGTGGAGGGATAGGGAAGGGGAGGGGCAGAGAGACCAGGAGGCTGGTACCTGAGCTCAGGGAGGAGAGGATGAGGTTCTGGACTGTGACAGCAGACATGGGGCAGAAAGAAGAAGGGGGAGTCCACGTGGGCCTTGAGGAAGTCTGAGAAGACCAGGTGAGTCTGAGATTTCTAGCTTGGGCAACTAGCTAGGAGATTGGGAAGGCAGGGGAGGGGTGTGAGTGTAACCCAGTGGGTATATGCTAGGCCTTTTAGAGCATGTCAGTAAGACTGGACTTGCTGTGCTTGCCTTCAGGGCTGACTTCACAGAGGAAGCCTGGCTGCTGTGTAAAAACCCAGGGAGCTCACGTTCTGGGCAGAGGAACCAATGTGGAGAAAGGCACAGATAGAGGAAACATCCTAGGGGGCCTGTTGGGACTCCAGCTCGTAGAGGCATGAGTGGGTAGTTACTGGTTCCATAACTGGGAAGGATGCTGGATGCTGTAGGAGTTCACAAAAGCAGGAGGTTCTGGAATAGGAGCTGACACTGCTGGTGATCCATCTGGCGCCTCCGGTTCATTGTGCGTTAGCATCAGCCTTTCCTACTGCAGACAGGCCTCCCTCCCTGGGGAGGCACCGCTGCTGATAGCCTCAGTATAGCAATTCCAGTGAAGGGAGAACTCCTTTCTCTGCGTTCATATATCAGTTCTAGAGAACGGCTCTGGATGGCCCAGCTTGGGTGATGTGCTTGGCCTTTGGGAGCGCTACAGCACAACTGGCTGTTGGGGGGCGAAGACTGCTCTAATCTGAGCTGGATAGATCACCCTGCCCGCCCCCCGCCCCCACTGGGTCAAGCAAGACCTTTTTAAGAAGAAAGCAGAATAAAAGTATCTAGGGAAGATAAAAAAAAGAGTATTTACTATGGTTTGTTGTAATATATTTTGAAGAATTTATCACATGGCAATGTAGGAACTCTGTGTGTGTGCTTAGACGTTCAGTCATGTCCTACTCTTGGTGACCCCGTGGACTGTAACTCCTCTGTCCATGGGATTCTTCTAGCAAGAATACTGGAGTGGGTTGCCATTTCCTCCTCCAGGGGTTCTTTCCAACCCAGGGATTGAACCCGTGGCTCCTATGTCTCCTGCATTGGCAAGTGAATTCTTTACCACTAGTGTTACCTGGGAAGCCCAGGAGCTCTTTGGAAAGTTATAAAGCAGGGGACTTGATCAAATTTAGGTTTTCTTAAAATTATCACTATATGAGGTTGTGGTTGAAAATCAGCCAGTGGGGTCCCCAAAGAGCTGGACCCGACTTGCGGCTAAACCATCAATGGGTAGATCTGGGGAGACTGGTTGAGAGGCTGCTGCTGTTGTTCTGAGGAGAACAGATAGGACCTGAGCTACTTCCAGTCCTTCAATTCTTATTTCATTTGGACTTCACCTCCAGCCACAGCATCAGGTACGCCAAGGAGAGAGAGAGAGTCTGGAGGAGACAATCAGGCAGACAGGGCATGGTGAGTGAAGGGGGCTTCAGGAGGACTCACCACCAGCACCGAGCGGGTAACAGCTGTTCTCCAGAAGGCTAACTTTCTCTTTGGAAACGAGTTATGAATTGGTGACAGACTCAACATGTCTTTCTTATGAATTCTTAAGAAATGTGAATGTTAATGGCTTCTTGTGGTATCCTAACTGGGAAAGTAAGTTGATTAATTATATTTTTCTCCTTTTAAGAAGTATCTTTTCTTTAAGGACTCAGATAATAGGAGATATATCAGGACTGCCAGTCATGAAATAGATGGTCGGGAGGGGACACTGGCTGGAAGACCCCCCCCTTGCCCATCAGCCTACCCCGGGGCCTGCCAGTCTACTTTGGAAACACTTGTCCCTTGGGCATTGTCCTTGCTGGGAAAGCTTATAAGACTTTTAACCAAAGAAGTGACATAATCTGTCTTACATCATAACAGACTCTCTCCTGTATTGAGACTAGGCTATGGGTGGAGGTGGCAGTGACACCAAACGCAGAAGCAGAGAGCAGGAGTACCAGTTAGAGGCTCTGGCAATAACCTAGGGTGGTGATGGTGGAGGAAGTGAGGAATGGCCACATTCTGAATATATTGAGTTGGCAAAAAAGTTCATTTGGGTTTTAACTAAGATGTTATGGAAAAACCCGAGCGAAGTTTTTGACCAACCCATTATTTTGAAGGTAAAAACCAGTTTTGGTGAGGATTGGAGAGAGAGAGAGAGATGAGAATGACTCCAAACCTCTGACCCTGGCAACTAGAAGATCAGGAGACCATGCCCTTACACTGAGATTGGTAAGATTCTGGGAAGAGCAGGTCTGGGGGAAGGTCAGGGGTCTATGTGAGGCGTGTCAAGTTTGATACATCAAACATCTCACAGAGACCTCCTCTCCACTTGACATCTTCCCTAAAGCAGGCAGTAGAATACACTAGCCAGGAGTCCAAACGAGAGACCTGCGCTTGGAGAGAAACCTGGGCATCCTTGATGTATAGGTGGTAGGAGACTAGGTGAGATCACCCAGGGGGCGATTGAAGGAATACAGAAAGGAGAACTATGATTCGAGCCCTGGGGCTTTCTGACATTAAGACGTGGGGAGATGAGGAAGAATCAGCAAAGGGAACGAGCAGCCAGCGAGTGAGGTGGGTGGAAAGCCTAGAACGCTAGCCTGGAAGCCAAGTGAAGAGAGATGTCAACAAGAGGGAGTGATTCACTGACTGCAGGAGCTATATGGGGAAGACACAGACTTGCCCGTCAGATCTAATAACATGGAGGACAAGCTAAATGCATGCTTCTGGACCCAAGTGCAGCCTTGCCAATAAGTAGTAGTTCCCGCCTTGAAGGAGAATACAAGTGTGCAAAAAGGGTCATTTAAGATTGGGGGAAATAGGTCTGAGAAAGATGTGAAGATAGTACCATGGGAGTCCAGCAGAAAGAGACAGTACTTCTGGCTTTTGTAGGGAGGATTGAGGTCAGATTTATTCAAGTCTTCATTCATTCATTCCACAGAAACATTTTGGGTGCCATGGACAGGGAGGAAAGGAGAAAATAGAGCTGTTATTGCAGTTTTGTGGACAATAAAAAAGAGTCTGGAGCTGGATGGTAGTGTTTGCATAACAGTGTGAATGTATGTAATGCCACCAAGCTGCACACTTATTAATGGTTAAGCTTGTAAATTTTGTTATGTGTTTTTTACCACCACCACCACCACACACACACACACACACACACACACACAATTCTAAAGGAAAAAAAAAAAAACGCCTTCTTGGGCCCCACCATGACCTTGGTCTGGAACAAGATGTTGAAATGGAGGTCACTGTAGTATAGAAGGAGATAATGTGGCAAGAAGGGGAGGAAGAATGCTCAGAGAAGGGACTGGCCACCAGTCCTTCCTGTCTGGAGTGAGGGGTCCACTGGGGGAGACCACACGAGCTGAGGCTGCAGACTCAGGCTGGGCCAGTTGTTGTAGGCCTGGCAGCCTGCCTGTGGAGTCCGGCTTGCCTTCTTAGGTTCTGGGAACCTCTGAAGGTTTCTGCTCAGGGAAATGGCATTCCAAAGGTGTGCATTTAGAAGATTAATCTCATTAATCCTGCCTGTTAAACCATTGCCTATTAAAAGCAGTGGGATTGAAGCATGCATTTCTAGGATGACAACTGTGGCCCAGCAGAATTTTAGATACCTGGGCATGTCTTTATGAATTGAGTGGGTTAACTTTTCCACCCATTTTACAAATATTTATTGAGAACTATCTAAATGCCCATAGTATTCTACGCAGTGGGGATAAGGGATGGGGTGAATTTATCAGATCTCTCCTCTTGACAAGTGTACAGTCTAAGGAGAACCCTATTCCCAAATAAGAAGTTATGCTACATTGTACCCTGTGTTACCATAAATGTCTCACCAGAGTTCCACGGGAGCTGACAGGAGGGGTGCTTGGCCTGTCTGGGACACTGGGGTGGCTTCCAGGGAGAGATTGTCCAGTGGATTTGAAGGATAAGCAGTATTTTCTAGGCAGAGAAGGCCAGCCTGGGAGGACAGTGAATCAAAACTCACTGGGAGTTGTAAATTTAAAGAAAATGTAGAAATGTTCTCTTTTAAAGCTAAACTCTTATTTCATTGGCTTTTAGGTGGTGCTGTCTAACGTGCATGTTTTTGGACCCAAGCTTAACTTTTCAAATGTGGAATGCTAGGCCTTCATTGGTAAGTTTGTTTGATGCCTTCTTACTGAATTATGCTATCAAGGATTGGTATTTGGAATGAAGGGCAAGGTTGTTATCACTGGTACTGCTCTGTGAAGGGTACTGCACCTGTACTCTGGAGAAGCCCACAGCGTAGGTGGAAAAGATCTGCAGGAGAAGGGGATCTCAATTTATGTTTCTGTGGTAGATTCAGAGAGAGAGGCCAGAAGGGAAGTACCCCAGGGGCAGGGGATGGATAAAGCTGGCCTCACAGAGAGGCAGAGCTTGACTGTGTTCTGAAGGATCGACAAGTCCAGTTGGGGGATGAAATATGCTTTTCTGGCTTGAGAAGGTGGGTATAAGATGGAAAGAAAGTGGACTCAGCAAAAGACCCATGAGAACAAAAATTTCATCCAAAGGAGTGGTGAGTAAGAAGTTTGGCAGGATCTGCTGGTGGCTGATTATTCTAAACCAGGGTCAGCAAACTTTTTCTGTAAAGGATCAGATGGTAAATATTTTCGGCTTCCTAGGCCATATGGTCTCTATCATGGCTCCTCAACTCTGCCATTGTAGCGGGAAAGCAGCCATAGATAATATGTAATGGTGTGGCTGTGTTCCAATTATACTTTATTTACAGAAACAGATAGTGGACCGAATTTGGCCTGTGGGCTATAGTCTGCCCACCCCTTTTTAGACCCTGAATGCTAGGCTGAGGCACTTGGAGACAGCAAGAAGCCAGTGAAGGTATTTGGAGCAAAGAAGTAAAATGGCTGAAGTAACATGTTAGGGGCATTCAGGACAAGAAGCGTAGACTCTGTTCCAAGGCAGCAGCAGCAGTCCAGGCATGAAGTCGCATGGCTAGCGGCGGTTAAGATGGAGCAAAGGACCAAAAGAAGAGATAGTGCAAAGGGAGAAACGTAGGGTTTGTGGTATTCTTAGACTTTAAAGACAGGAGCCAAAGAAGATGAATCTTTAAACTTGATAGTTCATAACCATTGACCAAAATGTGGCAGTTCGGGGTGGAGAAGGATAGTTGGTGCATCCAGTTTTAGATATACTGAATTCAAGGTGGCAGTGGTTCATCCACAGGACATGTCTAATAGATGATTGGAAATGCATGGCCAGCACCTGGGCTGGGAAGGGTAGGCCTGGAGATGTAGAACAGAAGCATAGGATTAATAAGTTCTCTCCATGATGTGCTGAGGGCTGAGCCTTAGTGAGTGTGCATAACTCTGGGATGGGAAAAACAGAAGCTGGAAGAGAACCAGAAGCCAAAGGGGAGAGGGTCTTAGGAAGCAGAGAGGATGGGGCAGCAGAGACCAGGGAGAAAGGGACCTGAGGGAAGGCTGCTATATTAGCGATAAGGTGGTTACAGCTGGCCTTGAGAACATGCTGCGGGGAGGCAGAAGGGGGAAGGCAGCGAGGTTGCACAGGGTCCATCATAAACGAGGGATTAAAAATCAGAGACATTAGTAAAAAGAGACCAGTTATGGAGAGTTTGAGTGGTAAAAGAAAGGAGATACAAAGATTTCAGCATCTGAATGCCAAAATAAGCTTTTTAGCTTTGAGGCAAGCAAAGCATGCTGTGACCGGTCTCCTGTCCTTCTCTGGAGCCAAGTGTGTTTGGGAGTTTGTGTGTACCTTGGGCTTACGATTGTGTTCTTACGCTTTGTTTGAGGTGTGGTGTTCCGAGCTCTGCTACAACTTGCACCAGTGGAATCCAGTCCGTGTCTGGACCCCTGCCATGAGACAAGATGTGATCTGTTGGGGAAATAGTTGCATTTGCCTGAATTGGAGGAGAAAATAGGATAGAGCAAGAAATGGAAATGAAACTCCTTACTGCAGAGTCTGCCCAAGTATGGGAATTTGAGACAATTCCTCAAGTCACTCAACTAGATAGCAATTTATGTTTCAAACACTTTCAGTGTATGGCCTTGGGTTTGAATTCTGAGTAGTTTTTGGCTCACTTTTCACAAATATATCAGTTAGAGATGGAGTCATTAAAGCAACAGGTGGAACAGGTTTGCAGCCTCCGTTTCGTGAAATCTCACTGAGTTCCAGGCACAATGCTGAGTGCTCTGTAGGTATCATTTTAATTTCATCTTTGCAACAACCTACGACAGAGGCATTAGTGTTTCCACTTCAGCAATAGGAAATCAAATCACAAGAGAGTGAGTAACCTGCCCGAGGTTAGAAGGGATTTGAACCCAGAGTATCTGACCCCTGGTTTGCACTGCTTTCTGAATGTTTCCCACCTAATTTCCACCTAAATCCGGAATTGCTCCTCTGTCTTATGTAGAAGGATTGGAGCCAGCATGAGCTCTTAAGGTTAAATACTTAGAGCCTACAACGGGTGTTCCTGTGTGGGACCCCTGGAAGAGACTAAGGCCAAACTTCAAACACTTACTTGACTGTTTCTCCAGCTGAAATGTCCCTTTAGTTGGAGAAGGCAGCACCCTTGGGCTTGGAAAGGAAATCTCACTAGAAGGCGTGACAGATTCCAGTGCTAGCTCTGCGGCAGTGATAATCTGCTTTTTGTTGAAATACTTGAGTTTCTCTCTGCTCACCTCCAACTTAAGGTTCCAAGGGCAGGGTCCTGTTTTGTCTTGCTCCCCACCAGCATCCAGCCTGGTATCGGGTGTGTGGCATATGCCCACTGGATTTTGTTGTTTTTAGTGAACCAGGCAGCCTGGGACAAGGTGCGTAACCTCCATGTGTCAGGCACTGGGCTCGGCACTGTGGTCATAGAGGAGACACCAGACAAGTTCTGTCCTCATGAGGCAGATGCATGAGCAGGACAGACAGAGTAGAGGGGGTGAGATCTAGGGTCAGACAGGCAGGATAAGGCTCTGAAGAAAGCCGTAATAATGCTCTTTGGGACGGCTGCGAATACCTCCACACTGTTCTCTGCTAGGCTTGGTGCGGTTGCTGATACCAGCTACCTGCTCCCCGCCGCGAGAGCGCCCCCTGGGTGTCAGAGGGGCCTCCTGCCTCTGGCGGGGCTGAGCGCGCCCCTCTCGCGCCCCTCCTCTGCTTACTGTCTGCCCTGCCACCGCCCCGCCCCCCGGTTCTCTGCAGTTCTGTAGACTTGGCCTCCGCAGCCTGCTGTGCCGGTTCTCTTTTTTTCAGTCTTTAGCTTAATAAGGTTTTGCTTGATCCCGTTCGGGTCAGCCCCAGTATTCCTCCCCGCTGAGCTCATCACTGCTCACCTGTATCCTGAAGTTGCCAGAAAAGGCCCAGAGCCTCTCCCAACCACCCTCCGAGCTATCGTCCCGCGGGGACTTCCGGTCAGCCCTCTCCTGGTACCCAGTGCGTCTGTCTTCCTGTGGTGCCTGCCTTGGGTGGAACTTAAACCCCCTCAGGCGTGTCAGCTGCAGGAGTCATCCTTGGCTTTGTCCTTTCCCTCCACTGTCATCGTCCACCCGTTACCTCATCTGGAAAAGCCCATCTGCTCCTTCATCCCTCCGTCCTTCCTTCTCCCTCCCCACCTCTTCACTTAGGACTCTTCCTTTGGGTTGTTTTAATAGCCTCTTCATTGGCCTTCCTGGGGCCACTTTTGTCTTCCTAATTGCACCCCCATCTCCTCGCAGCATGAAGTTTCTAACTCACACTTCTATCGAGGCTTTCTTCTGCTGAAAGCTCTCTTTAGGGGCAAGACCTCCCTGGTGCTCCGGTGGTTAAGGCTCCAGGCTTCCAGTGCAAAGGGTTCAAACCCCTGATTAGGGAACTAAGATCCCACATTCCTCACCGCATGGCCAAAAAACCCCCAAACTCTCCAGGGGCTCCTCATTGCTTGTAGAATAGAACCACAGCCCCCTCTGCAGGTCTGCAGTCTTTTCCTAACTGGCCTTCAGCCACCTTCCTCATTTCACTCTTTCCATAGCCCATATTTCTAACCTCAGCCTAGCTTCTCAACGGCCGTCACCCCTTGGTGCCTTGGCCAGAGCTGGGCTCTTTCCCTGGAATGACCCTTCCCCTGCTCCCCATTTCAGTAACTCAGCTCAGGTTTCTGCTCTTCTGGACACCTTCTCCCCACCCTGCACTTCTCTATGCCCTGGACATGACCTTCGTCCTGGCTCCCAGAACACCCTGCATTGCTCTCTCTCCCAAAGCACTTATTGATGTAACTGTTGATTTACTATCTGTTAAGCTCAGAAAACTGAGCTCCTTAAGGGTGGAGACCACACACACACACACACACACACGCACACACACACGCACACACCCACAAAATCTCTGGGTTCTTGGTGCCAGCACAGAACACCTGGCTCAGGAAGTCTTTGTTGAAAGAGTGAGGATAGCAGAGTCTGTTCGTGCAGCCAAACAGCACATTTATAACATGATCAAATGTATTTGAAATTGGAGTTCCATTGGTTATTGAGTTGGGTGGGCCCCCCTGCTTCTCAGTTTTGATGGCAGGATAGGTTGGTGTGGGCTGGGGTTTGTGGTTGCCTATTGCATCTCCCCACCTGTGGAGGCTTTGGGAACATAACTTCTCTATATTTTTTGCCCCTGACTTTTGTATTTTTAACTCCTGTTGTTGATGGGCTAGGAAAGCAATTCAAAATGAAAAATAGTCCATCACGGAATGCTGAAGAATGAGGTCCACCCAGCTTTCTGGACAGATCCCAAATTTCCTAAATTAGCCAAAGTAACGACTCTTGCTAACCACTGACAGCTTTTCCTTTGTGCAGTCCAGCGGAGAGTGCTTTTCTGGCTGGGGGATGAGGAAAGCTAGTGGTCCTTTCTAGAGGGGCCCAATGGCATCTTTATCTTCATTTGGAACCTTGTAAAGTCCTCAGTGAATACTATGTGTGTGCACGTGCACACCCAGTCACTTAGCCGTGTCCAGCTCTTTGCAACCCCATGGACTGTAGCCTACCAGGCTCCTCTGTCCATTGGATTTCCCAGGCAAGAACACTGGAGGGGGTTGCCATTTCCTTTTCCAGGGGATCTTGCCAACCCGGGGATTGAACTCGCGGCTCCTGCTGCATCTCCTGCATTGCAGGTGAATTCTTTACCACTGAGCCACCAGGGACCTTTCCCAGTGAATACTGAGGAGTAGCAAAGGAAACAGCTATGAGCCCAGGGATGCCAGGTCCACGTCTGTGTCCCCCCACCCTGGGAGCTCCTGCAGTACACCTCAGTGCTAGCTGCTACCTTCTCATGTTCTCCTTTGGGGCTTTCAACTTCATGCTCTTGCCTCTCCTTCACTTCTAGTTCTGCCACAGAACCAGGAAATTATGCTGAGAATGCAGTTTCTCTTTGGGAACATAAAGTAATCTGGGAAGGCTTCCTTGAAGAAGCAGTCTTCCTCCACCCAGAGGTGTCCTGCTGACCAGAGTGCTCCAGCAGGCGCTTGGGCTGCTTTCCTCTCCTGGAAACGCTGATGCTGCTGCTGCTTTCCCTTTCAGGGACTTCCCAGAAGCTGTTCCCTCAGCATGGAATGCATTTTCCTTCTGCCCTGCCTGGTTCATGCCCATTTACCCGTCTTATATCAGCTGATTCATTTCTTCTTAGGAAACCTTCCCTGTCATCCTCGATAAGGAACCTGGGTCTTATCATCACCATTACTGTGATCCCTTTATGCTGCTCGTTGATTGCTCACCACAGGGCAGGTACTATCAAAGTGCCAAGAGGGTAACCACTTAATATTAGAGCCTCAGTAGTGTGTGCTGAGGTCAGGGTTAGCATTATTATTGCAGATACCTTTCAGAGGACCAGAGGTCCAGATCAGTTGGAGGCATGAGAGCAGGGTTTGCACCCAGGAGCCTGACTGGGTCTTCGCTCCCGCCCGTTCTTCTCCAAGTGTTCGGCAGCCCATCCTCCTACTCATTCTCAGCTCTCATCCCAGAGACCATTTCACATGTATGTGTTTGGTTATAGATGAATAAAAGTTGTGTTCACTCACTGGGCAGCCTGTTAAGCCCCGACTTCCAGGCAGGAGCTCAGCACAGAGTTGACCAACAGCCTGCCTGCCCAGGTAGCCACTCACCTGCTGGATCTCCTTGCCCCTTGCATCCCAGGAGTCTGGGCTGTGAGCGTGAACTCCCTGGGGTCCTACAGTTTAGCCCACACTGTCCCTCCTGTTTCCATGTCCTAGTCAGTGGTGCTAAGGAGGCATCTGTTCCTGGCAGGGTCTGTCCCTTCATCTTTCTTCCACCTTGTGAACCCACCTTCATCCTTGTATAAGAAAGTGGACCCTCTTCTACCCCTAGGACAGAACCCTCGCCCTTCCTTTGCTCCTCTGGACCTACCTGCACACACTTGGGATGGCGCTGACCGCCATGGGCCATCCTGACCTGTGCGCCTGCCTCCTCGCCCTTCTGCAGCCACTTGGGACCATCCCTGGTGTGGCCTCTGTGGCAGGTAGCATCTTGTACAGTCAGGACGGAGGGGGCCACAGAGGGGATAAGAGGACAAGAGTTACTGCCCTACAAGCAGCTGCTCCGTGATTCCAAGTGTGTGTGGGTGCCTATGCTGGTGACTATGTGTGTGTGTGTGTGTTTCTTGCTTGATGCTTTTGCTTGTATAATTTATCTTTGTGCACATTAGAGACCATGCCTCACTGTCTCAGGGGTCTGATGTGGGGCTCTGAATAACAGATACAACAGAGCTGTTGGCTAAATAGATTTTCTCCTCCCTCTAGCCAAAGTCACCTCCCCTTTCCCTCATGGGGTTGTTATGACTATCAGGACCCCCTTCCCAGACCCCACTCAGGCGACAGGGATGTGAAAGCCCCACCTAGACCCCAGCAGGCTAGCAAGGCACCAGGCATTGGCTGGCAGCAGGGAAGGCTGGTCTCCCAGGGCACCTCACCAGGCCTCCAGGGCTCTCCAGGAGCAGGCTGGCTGAGCTCCTTGTGTCTCATGCTGGTTTTGAGTGGGAGACATAAAAATTAAAAATGGCTTCTGACCAAGTTGGGAAAGTGGGCATGGGTAGGGTGGGGATGGGGAACAGGAGGACTTGGCTGCGGCTTCCAGATGTACTGGCAACAAACAGAAGTCAGCTCACAGGGAAATGGCCTCTGGGGCACTCAGCATGCTGGTGTGAGGCAGACGTGCCTCACAGTGTTGACTCTGTGCCTGTTAGTGGTGGGGACCCGTGCTCTTTAAACCTCAGTTTTCTCACCTGTAAAATGGGACAATGACCATACTAATCACCTCTGTGAGGTTCTTGTGAGGGTGAGATGAAAACATGCTTAGCACGGTACACGGTATGTAGAAAATGCTGAGTATCTGTTATCATTTTACTGTTGTTTTAAAAAAGTAACTTTGGACAACATACGGAGTCTAAAATGCACCATTAAAGGTTGTGAGGAGTAAATGAAGTGGTAGTGTAGGAAAAGCACTTTGTGAATTGCAAACTGTGTGCAGATATTATTATTAGCATGTTATTATTATTACTGGATGTTATTATTAACACAAATATCTCTTTTATCGTTTTGACTTTGGAAAAAAATGGCTGAGCACAGTTTTATGATGTTGACTCTAAGTTCTTTGTTGTTTTTGTTTTTTTTTGTTTTGTTTTGGAGGGAGATTTGTCAGACAGGCTTTCACTGGAATCTTGCCCAGAGGCTGTGTGACCTACATTGGTGATGCCAGGTGCCAAATGTCTGAATAGCACCTGGCACAGAGGAGCGATTCTGTGGTTGCTCATCTGATTTTAAATCTTTATGGTAAGCATTTAATATGTAGTGGTACAGTTAAGTTTTTGTAAAATTCATTGACAGTAAATTGTGGGCATTTGCTTAGGACAAATTCCTGAGAAGTTGCTTGAGAAATACGCACTCATTGAGCTTTGTACCTAATATAGCTGAAGAAATGGAAGCAATTTATTCAGCATTAGGTGTAGAAAGCTACCATTGTTTTCTCAAGTGTGTTAGGAATATTTTCTTAACAGGTTTGCCTCTCTGGTGTTTATCTCCATCCCATACCATTTCACTGCCTCCACTCATCCTTCCAAAAATAAAATTGATCAAAAATTAAACATGTAGACAGAGGTTGAAAATTTTCTACTCACTGGCTGCTTTTGGCCTGCAGATGTATTTTGTTAAGTGCTCACAATGTTTTAAAACCTTTATATTAGTGAGTAACATTTAAAAATTGAGAGGTGTTATCTAGAAATCTGGATTTCTAGATCTTTGTGAAAATCCGAAGATCTAGCAGCACTGGGTCCATCTACCCTCATGGCATTGATGAAGAAGGCCGTCCCTCTTACAAGGACCTGTTTCTCCAGCTGCCCAGCCCCGCCCAGCCCCCGCTCCTATACATGGCCTGTAGGTAACTGAATCTGTAGTCTGCGCTAAATGTAACCAACACCTCTTAGACATGGTGCATCAACTGAGAATTATTTTTACCAGCAACTTTGACCATAGAGAGGAAGATTGTTTCACTTGCTAAGCTGTCATTTTTGTGATAAGCCAAGTAGCTTCAGTGTTTTATTTAGACTCTTTTGGGTTTAGTACAGTCACCTCTCTCCTCCTGTGGATTTCCGTCCTTAATAATTTTTAAGAAGTCTTTAGCAAGACTTATAAGTCCATGTAAAATGTTGGCTAAGGCCGGATATAAATTTTGATTGCTTCTATATAAGGGAGGTTGAACACAAGTTACCTGCTTTAATTCAGTAACTTATGATGTTGCAAATTTGAACAATTAAAGATACTTAGTCCTTTTTATTGGTCATCTCATTGTTGTTGTTCATTTGCTCAGTCATATCCAACTCTTTGCAATCCCACGGACGGCAGCATGCCAGGTTTCTCTGTCCTTCACCATTTCCTGGAGTTTTCTCAAACTCATGTCCATTGAGTTGGTGATGCCATCCAAATCTCATCCTCTGTCATCCCCTTCTCCTGCCTTCAGTCTTTCCCAGCATCAGGGTCTTTTCCAATGAGTCAGCTCTTTGCCTCAAGTGGCCAAAGTATTGGATCTTCAGCTTCAGCCTTTCCAATGAATATTCAGGGTTGATTTCTCTTAGGATGGACTGATTTGATCTCCTTGCACTTCAAGGGACTCTCAAGAGTCTTCTCCAACACCACAGTTTGAAGGCATCAATTCTTCATCACTCAGCCTTCTTTATGGTCCAATTCTCACATTTGTACACAACTACTGGAAAAACCATAGCTTTGATTATATGGACCTTTGTTGGCAAAGTGATGTCTCTGCTTTTTAATATGTGGCCTAGGTTTATCATAACTTTTCTTCCAAGGAGCAAGCATTTTTTAATTTCATGGCTGCAGTCAATGTCTGCAGTGATTTTGGAGCCCAAGAAAATAAAGTCTGTCACTGTTTCCATCGCTTCCTCATCTATTTGCGATGAAGTGATGGGACCAGATGCCATGGTCTTTGTTTTTTGAATGTTAAGTTCATCTCATTGAAATAGTTGTAATTTAGCAGAATCCTTATTGAAAGATGTGAGAAGCTGGAGATTCTTAGTTGTGGAGATCATCCTTATCCATCAGTTTTTCTCAGGCAGGCCCTCACCCTCTTCCAGCTAGTGAGTGCGCACAGATCTGGGGGCCACATGCAGGAGCGGGGTGCTGGACCCCAGAGTGTTTACTTAATGGGAGTCCTTGCAAGCAATTTTAAAGTTATTATTATTCTATGAGCATCAACATTTTTTGGTTTTTGTTATCATGAGAAAGCATACATTTATAAGAAATTTGGACAACCCTGAAGTGTCTAACATACAGGACATAAGTCTTCCGCGACACCTGCCCTCCCCACCTTCCCTCAGGATTGGCACTCTTGAGGCTTTGTTGGATATAGTCCTGGACTTCTTCATTTGCTTGTATCCCCTTAACCCTTTTATATCCCCTTAACCCCTTTGTATCCCCTTGTATTCCCTTTGCCCTCATGCCCAGTATACATGTTTTTACTTTCATAGAAATGGACTCTGTCTATGCCTACAGTTTTCCTTTTTTTTTTTTTTTTAGCCAACTGTCAGTTATTATGGTTTTCTTTTCAAGTTGACATGTACAGATAAATGTACCTTACTGTGTATAATAGTTGTAATCCATGATATGGGTACCTTTGAAACTTTTTCAATCACCCTTGTATGGGTAGAGACTCAGTTTGCTGCTGATTTTTTACCATTACAATCACTGCTGATGTGGAAATTGTTACGCCCACCTGTGAACTTCTGCGTGAGATTCTCCTGCACATAGACACCTGAAAGTAGGACATTTGGCTTAAGTAGTTTGCCATTTACAAACTGAATCAGTAGTGTCTAATTGCCCTCCAAAAAAGCTGTACTAAGTCACAGTCCTTTCAAGAGTATCCAATTATGGCTCCAGTAATCCAGTTTTTGCTTCACCATGCCTGAGCAAAGTAAACTTTAAAAACTCACAAATATGCCATCAAAATTACACATTTGTCTTAGAAAAGCATTCAAAATATACATCTATAGATTTAATTAAATGATTTACATACTTTGATTTTGGTCACAGTTATCATCCTACACGATGACAAAAATGTCCCCCAACTGTTGTTATCAGTTTAATTATTAAATACTTGCATGAGGATTTTAGTTGTCCCAGGGAGCCTTTGGGAGAAAAGTCGCGGCTTCCTTTTCTGCTGCTCCACTAGGCCTGCCTTGTCTTTTCTATTAGGGTCTGAGCCCTCAGGGCAAAGGTCATGTCAGCATTTAAACAGGAGTGCCAGGCCTTGGCATGGTGAGATGGCAGGTGGTGTCTTGAGGTATCCAAGGTGTTCCAGCCACCCTCTCCTGAAATATAGCGCCATTTCACATGGATAGGTCCTTCCCGCCTGTATTTTCTCATGGTGTCCACATGACCTCCCTGTGAAGCAGACACTCCCCTCACCCCTCATTTACATCTGGAGACACTTAGCCTCAGAGGTTTGACTTAGTGAGTGTCACACAGCCACTGAGGGTCAATACCTTGGACCAGGTCTTCTGACTCCAACTATGGTTGGAGCCTGTGAGGCTGATAGGCAGCTTTTTGCCTGTAGGACACCATGGAAGTTTCCTTTACTGAGCTGGGGGTGGAGACAAGAAAGGGAAGTGACATTCCCCAACTTCCTGTGGTCACTTTTGGGCATGTGAAATTTTAAATTCCATCTTCTCCAGAGGCCTCCTCTCTGCCTGTCTGACCTGTTGTCTGGCTCTTGCTAACAGGTTACCCTGTATTGGCCAAAGTTCTTTAGCCCTAACCTCAGTTGTGAACCTGAAGGTAAATTTGATGAAAGTATTTGATGAAAAGTATTTGATGAAAGTTGCTCAGTCATGTCCAACCCTTTGTGACCCCATGAACTGTAGTGACCCTGTGGACTGTAGCATGCCAGGCTTATCTGTCCATGGAATTCTCCAGGCAAGAATACTGGTGTGGGTTGCCATTTCCTCCTACAGGGTATCTTCCTAACCTAGGGATCAAACCCTCCAGATTCTTTACCATCTGAACCACCAGGGAAGCCCCCACCCTGCATATCCTTCCAGGATGCTGTCAGCTGCATGAAATCCATGCCAGGTCATCTGGTCTAGTGGAAACAGGGATCTGGAGTTGGGTTCAAATCCTGGCCCCATTACGTTTATTACTAGCAGTGAGAACCTTTGACTGCTGATCTTACCTCTCTGAGCCTCAGTATCCTCTTCTACAAGATACGGAAAATGATTCTCATAAGGACATTTTGAGAAATACATGAATTAAGATTTGAAATGTACCTCTAAGATGTTCAACACTTTATAAATGTGAGTCCTCTATCAAATTTTCCTGCTATAGAAAGAAGGTTCTTCTCAGGAGATGCTCCGTACTGGTAGCTGCTAGCTGGGGATCCTGGGGCCAGGACAAGGCCACCACATGAGCCCCAAGATGAATCATGAAGAGTGTATACCCTCAGAAGCTCACTATTTGGTAGGGGAGCCCAGTGAGCAGAGATGGTGTAATTTGTGCAGTGATAAGAATCAATTAACAGAGGAAAGAGTAATTAAACTCCAGGTGGAAGTGGGTAGAAGGGGGTCAAAGAAGTCATCAAGCAACTGGGGTACTGAAGGTTTTATAGGAGTTTGAAAGAACATACAAAATTAATAGGCAGTTTTATTCATTAGTAATAAAGTTGCATTTTTAAATGTATATATGTTAACTTCTTTTGACTCTTACTAATACACTGAAATATTCAAATTCATCCACTCTCTTTTCCATTTCTTTCCTTTCTCCTCCCATTCGGCCTCTTCTTCCTACCATATGTTAAGGTCCTCAGTTCAGTTCAGTCCCTCGGTCGTGTCCGGCTCTTTGTGACCCCATGAATCGCAGCACGCCAGGCCTCCATGTCCATCACCAACTCCCAGAGTTCACTCAAACTCATGTCCATAGAGTCGGTGATGCCATCCAGCCATCTCATCCTCTGTCGTCCCCTTCTCCTCCAGCCCCCAATCCCTCCCAGCATCAGAGTCTTTTCCAATGAGTCAACTCTTCTCATGAGGTGGCCAAAGTACTGGAGTTTCAGCTTTAGCATCATTCCTTCCAAAGAACACCCAGGACTGATCTCCTTTAGGATGGATTAGTTGGATCTCCTTGCAGTCCAAGGGACTCTCAAGAGTCTTCTCCAACACCACAGCTCCGGACAATTAAGGCCCTCAGCTGCTAACAATTTCTTAACAAGTTTTTGTATGCTTTAGTAGATCCTCAGAGATGCCATTTAGTAGATGCCATTTCACTCTGCTAAGTTTTTTTTCCCTGTTAAGTTTTTATAAGAGCTTTGGTATAGTTTTTTTTCCATTTTTTCTATACTATAAGCAGATTCTTTTGCTTTCTCAGCAGTGAACAAACTACCAGTTATTCGATATGTTCTGCATCACACCTGTACACAGGGGCTTGTGCCATCCCATCTAGTAGCCAGAACGACGTAGTGGAACAAGGACTGTTGGATCTTTTTCGTAGATGAGGAAGCCGAGGCTTAGAGAGGTTAATATACTGACATCTCGCAAGTATGAAGCCATATTTCTGCTCTGGAGTCTTTCCCATCATTCTCTGCTGCCTGGCCCAGGGTCTTGCCCTGATTTTGTGCTGCTGGTTTTGTAACCCACTTGGTGTGGTGCCAAGTCTCCTCACACAGCTTCCTACCTACTACCGGACTCTCAGAATCATGCAACAGCAGTAATTGATGAAAACCACAATTTCCCACTTCTCTCGCTTTTATTTCTGAGCTGCTTATAAGAAGCTAGGTTTGGCTTAAACTTTCTTTCTTGCTCTGTCTCTTCCGCTTAAGGAATGATAACAGGGTGCATGCACAGTGCTCCCAGGGCCCGGCCTGCATGTCTGAGGATGAGGCTCCAGCTTCATCCTGCTGGGGACTCCCTGGTAACCATGGGTACCCCTCATCCTCTCTCTACAGCTGTATTTCCCCAGCGTGATCCAGGGCTCAGGTGCTCCCCAGCTATCCTGCCCACTGCCATAGGAGCTCCTGTGATGCAGTGGGCCTGTGTAATATGCCAGAAGGGACCCAGGTCTCAGTTTCAGGAAGGGAGTGTGAATCTGCCCAGCTGTGTGACCTTAGGCCCACCCACTAACCCCTCTGACTCTCAGTTGTCTGCATCTGTAAAGGAATGCAAGTAGAACCCACTTCCAGGCTCACTGTCTGGATGATGGGAGTCCATGGGAAAGGGGGCAGTTTCCTTCCCTCTGGCTCCACCTCCCAAGTGCTTTGGGGACTTGGCAGTGTTTCTGTAGCGGAAACCCAAAACACCTTCCCTAGGTGCAGTGCTTATCACACCTCCAGCACCCTGAGACTCTCACCTCCCGGATTTCTTGAAGCTCATTTGTGTGGCTGAGAAACTCCTCAAAGGAAGGGAACAGCCCATTGAGCTCTGCTGCTGTTTCCGTGGCGGCGCCTTCCTTTCTTGCCCGTCTGCCCTGCAGACAGCAGCTGCAGCGTGAGTCAGTTGCCTGTATGTATTATCATTTCTTTTGCATCTCTCTGCAGAGAGGAGGATGCCATTCATTTAGCCAGTGTTCGCTGTGCCCAGGCTTCAGGTGAGGGGTGGGACATGGAGAGGGACCGACTCACAGATGCTGCCCTTGAGCTCCCAGGGGAAAGGTGCAGAGAGTATGACACACGAGCTGTGCTGTCACCTAGGCATGTCCTAGGGTGCTGTGGGAGAAGAGGACCCAGTGGCCTCTCCTGGGCACCCAGCAGACAAGAGCAGATCTTTAGAAGTGAGGAGGAGTCCACGCTGCACAAGTCCAGACAGAGCCCTGGGGGAGGTGACACTGGGTGTCTGTCTGGAGCCAGGGCCAAGGGGTGCAGTACCTGAGTGGCCACGTCCTGCGAGTCATCTGCACGCTGACAACCTTTCGGGACCTTTCCCCCAAGCCCAAAACCCACACACTCACTGCCCACGCAGCATCCACCCTTTGACGTGTGATGGGCACCCCAGAAGCAATAGAACTAAACAGAAGTCTTATGCAGAAACCTAACCCAGCTCCTCCCCAGTCTTCCCCATGTTATGTGGCCCCACCATTTACCTGGTTACTTGGGCCCCACACGTGGGTGTCATCTTTGACTCTGCTCCTTCCCTCACCCCTCACTTTGTCTGCAGAATTGCCAGCTGTTCCATCACAGTATATCTTGAAAACCACCACACCTCCCTACCCAAGTCCAGAGGGCTCCCATCTCCCAGCTGGTCTCCCAGCTGGTCTCCCAGCTTCTACTCTGTCCCTACTGCCACCAGCCTTCCACACAATCAGGCAGAATGACCTTTTAAAAAGTAAATAATATTGTATCACTTCCTTGCTCAAAACACTCTGTGGCTTCTTAGCATCTTGAAATAGAATCTGAACTCCCTGCCCTGTCCCTGCCCCTCCTACTTCCCTGGTTTCATCTCTTAGCACTCTCAGCCTTGCTCACTCCATTCCAGCCCCTATCTCCTTTCTGTCATCCTTTCTTGCCTCAAGGCCCTTGCACAGCTCTTCTCTGCCTGGATTACCCCCAGCGTTGCATGGTCTTTCCTCTGTTTAAAAGGCCCTGTCCTGTCCTACCCTTTACACCATCATTTTTTTCCTCTTACTCTGCTTTCTTTTTCTTCAGTAGCACTGGCTTTACATTATATATTTTTCTGTCTTCTTTATCATTTGTCTTATACCTTTGGGCTTCCCAGGTGGCACAGTGGTTAAAAAAAAAAAAAAATCCACCTGCCAATGTAGGAGATGCAGTTTCGATCCCTAGGTTGGGAAGATCCCTTGGAGTAGGAAATGGCAACCCACTCCAGTATTCTTGCCTGGAGAATTCCATGGACAGAGGAGCCTGACAGGTTACAGTCCATGGGGTCGCAAAGAGTCGAACCTGACTGAGCATGCGCGCGCACACACACACACACACACACACACACACACACACACACACACAGAAATGTACATCCATGAGGATGAGCCCTTGTCTTATTTCTCTCATTCACCACCCTATCTCCAGGCTCTCAAACAGAGCCTGGCACACAGTAGGTGATCATCACACATTAGGTCGGTAATCCAAAAAAATGAATGAATGAACAAATGCAAGTTAAGACTTTGGCGTTTATTCCGTGGGCAGTGTGAATCTAGTAGACGTCTTTCAGGAGGTGAGTGACGTGGTCAGCGCTTTTATTTAGAAAGCCAGCTGGTGGCAGTGTGGAGGCTGGACTGGAGGAGGAGGCAGCTGAACTAGTGAGAGGCAGTTAAAATGGTCCAGGAAATTGATGCTGAGGCCTACGGAGCGCTCTGGAGAGGGAAAGAGGGGACCGATGACAGGTGGTGAAGACCTTTGAGTATCTTTGGTTCTTACCAGAATAACTTGGTATAGCGATCCTTTTAAAAGACAAATGGGAGGGCACGAGCTGGCCTGGGCGGGAGGCTGGTGACACTCCATAAAGTTTTCCTCCCTAGGTAGATGTCAGCCCCCGGGTGCATGTCCCCTGCCGTGCAGTTATCTCTCGGAGGAGAGACTCTGCTGCTCCAAACTCCCTGTTGAGTCTTTCACTAAGAAAGTTGTCAGTAAGTCAGTGACGGTGTCAGTAAGTCTAATACTTCTTTCTGCTGATGGGTTGATGTTACACATTACGAGCCACAATAAGTGGTTGATTCTTTCTTGCAATGGGTACATTTCTTTATATTTAACTCCAAAGGAGGCTCACGCTAACAAATTCTCTTTTTCATTAAGAATGCCTAGGCTCTGCTCAAGTTCCAGGTGGGGGTTACTGATAACTTAGGGGCTCAGCATCTCCCTTATGACAAACACGCCCAGGAACTCTTGTCCTCTCTTGGGTGTCCAGGGTATCAGGGAGTCAGATAAACAGTGGACCCACATTCCTAGACCAGGCAGAGCCGTCCTCTCTGGCACTATCTGTTGAGACTGTCTTCTTAAGCTTGAATTATTTCTTTCTCCCCAAATCCCCAGTCCACCGCAAGTTTCAATGCAAAGCCTTTCATCTCTGAGTGCACAGATCCTTACCCATCTTGCTGAGGTGTCCCCTCTCTGTCCCTAAGGGGGACTAGGTCATCCCAGGCTCTTAAGCTTTGGTCCAGAGTTCCTAATCCTGTGAAGTGAAATGCTGTCCCATCTGTGTGGCCAGATGCCACCTCCCACGTCTTCTCCTCTCTTCCAAAGGTCCGGGAATGACTTTAATAGCTGCACTATAGAGCTTCCTGCATGCCAGGTACTGTGTTAAGCCTTTCACGTGCATTCTGTCTAATCTTTATCCTGCAGTGAAGTGTTAGTTGCTCAATCGTGTCCAACTCTTTGTGACCCCACGGACTGTAGCCCGCCAGGCTCCTCTGTCCATGGAATTCTCTAGACAAGAATACTGGAGTGGGTAGCCATTCCCTTCTCCAAGGGATCTTCCCAACCCAGGGATCAAACCTGGGTCTCCTGCATTGCAGCAGATTCTTACCTTGCAGGGGTGAGTATCATTGTCCTTTTCACAGATGTGGAAGCTGAGGCTTGGCTGTGCAGTGAAGTTTAGTTGTTAAGAGTCTGGGCTGAGAGTCAAATAGACCCAGGTTTGAATCCCACTTAGCTGTGGACCTTCGGAATGCTACTTAATCTTTTTAACCTTCTTTTTCACAAATCTAGAAACACATTCTTAGCCATCTTGCTGAGGTGTCCCTACTCTGTCCCTTAAGGGGGAGTAAATCATTCCAGGCTCTTAAGCCTTGGTCGAAAGTTCCTAATCCTGTTTGCTGTCCCTGTGAAGTGAAGGTAATATGGAAATTGTTCACAGTGTTGCTAAGATTACATATATTATTTCAGAAGATATAAGTACTTGCTTACTAAATGCTGGACTTTGTGCTGTCAGTAAATAACAGCTCATTGTAGATACTGCTTTCAGCATCAGTACCATCGTTGCCTTCATCCCCATCCCAAGGCTACAGGACTAGTATGTAGATGGGGCCAGGATTTGAACCTAACCCTGCCTGGCTCTAGAGCCCACGTTCTTCCCCATGTCACACACTCTCAAGTTCATTTTGCCTGAGACTCTCTGGTCTGTAAGTTTGCTCTCTTGGTCTTCTTGATTGTCCCATTTGTTCCCATCTGGACAGTAGGCTCTGGACAAGGCAATGGCAACCCACTCCAGTACTCTTGCCTGGAAAATCCCATGGACGGAGGAGCCTGGTAGGCTGCAGTCCTTGGGGTTGCAAAGAGTCGGACATGACTGAAGCGACTTAGCAGCAGCAGCAGCAGGACAGTAGGCTCAAGCCAGGGCTCAGCAGACCCTCAGTCTCTTCCAGCCAGTGACCTCTTTTCAGTCATTGACTGGGCATCCCCAGTGGCTGTACTGTTCAGCAAAGAGCTTAGATGGTTTTCCTTGACCGTCAGTGTTGTGTTGTCTGCTGTGAAAGCTGGGAAGTTGAGGGGGTTTCTTGTGTGGTTGTTTATATCAGTAGGACTATCCAGAGAAAACAGGTGTGGCAGCAGAAAAGGCTGGTGGGTGTCCTTATCTTTTGGGGTCACTGATTACTTTGTGAATCTGGTGACATTTATGAAGCCTCTCTCCAGAAAAAATGCCATAATAAGGCCAACATTTTCCCCACAGCCCACCCAGGGATCCTGGCTGAGAAATTCAGACTCAGAAGGTTAATGCACATACTCGTAGGCTGTTCTGTGTCTCTAGGCTATTTGTACTCAAAGGCTGTTGGGCCATCCTGGTAGCACTTGGAAATACCTGTTTTACTGATATGGTTTGCCATTTTCACTTCTTTCCCATATTTGAGAAATGTATCCACGCCTTAGAACTGACCTAGTCATTTTGGTGAGACTGACCTGCTGGTTTGCGCATAAATTCAAGCCATAACCTGCACCTAGCAGACCAACTGGAGAGGTTGTTTTTGGCCCCCAAAATCAGACTAATGGGCTTCCCAGGTGGTGCTAGTGGTAAAGAACCTGCTTGCCAACGCAGGAGACGTGGGTTCAATCCCTGGGTTGGCAAGATTACCTGGAGAAGAGAATGGCAACCCACTCCAGTATTCTTGCCTGAAGAATTCCATGGACAGAGGAGCCTGTGAGCTACAATCTGTGGGGTCGCAGAGTCGGACACAACTGAAGGGACTTAGCACATGCACACATCAGACTAATAGGAATTTAATGGTAATTTTGTTGTTGTTTAGTTGCTAAGTCATGTCCAACTCTTTTGCGACCCCGTGGTCTGTAGCCCACCAGGCTCCTCTGTCCATGGGATTTCCCAGGCAAGAATACTGAAGCGGGTTGCTGTTTCCTTCTCCATTTATCATGATATATAGATGATAATGGTGCATAAGCCTAGCTTCAGTAGGGTTTAGTGGTCTAGATTCAGGTAAATGTAAATCTCTACTTTTAAACTTCATTTTTAAAATTTCAGTCTTAAAAAGTATGCTTCTTCCCCTTTCTTCATTCCAGTTTTCAAGGTGGGGGTCTGATTTACCTTACCAAGCACCTTAAATCTTCAGTCTTTTGACTTGCTTGTCGGCCTGTCCTTGGAGCCTTTCCAGAGAAGCGTGGAACAGGCCTGCCATTTCTAGCAGTAGCGGAGACTGTAGGTGTGGCTCCTGGTGGCTGCTCCCCTCCCTGATCATTCTTCGGGTCCTCCGGAAAAACAGGAACAAACCTTCCTTAATGGAAGCCCCAGAATCTTTCCTCCTGCTCAGGCCACAACGCCAGTGCCCTCTGCAGTTAGAAGTGGGACTTGGATTTCGGGCGCAGGAACTGAATTCATCATATATTAGATCATTTGCCAGAAAGCTTTTTCTGATGCGTAGTTTTTTTCTTTAAAGTATTTCTTCTTTGCTTCTTTTAAATTATAAAAGCAACAGATGCTCACTTCAAAGCCAGGATTAGAACTCTTCACGCCTGGCTTGGAATTCCAGCTCCATCAGCTCATTAGATGCGCAGGCCTGGGAAAATGCACACGCTCTCTGCAGCCTTGGTTTTCTCCTGGTGCCGGAGAAAGAAGAGTTCCACCTCCTAACACTGCAGCAAGAATTCAGGGAGATCGGTCCATAGGATGCTTTGCAGAGGTTTGGCGTGGATTCTTTGACTCAGTGACTGTTTTATTCAGCACCCGCTCCAAACCAGTCAGCATTCTAGTTGCTCTGGAAACACTCAATAACGAGACAGAGGGGGCCTCAGCTCCAGTGAAGCACACATTCTAATCAGAGGCGACACAAAGACTCAAGGCCATTTCAGAAATTAAGAAGCTAGAACCCCCCACCCCGGGTGGTTTGCGAGCCCTAGGAAGGATGCCTGGGGCCATCTCTGGAGGAGAGGCTCAGTGCTTTGACCCACGGGCCCCAAGTTTTCCAGGACACCTGGTGTGAACAGTTCTGCCCTCTACGGGTAGGTCCCGATTTTAAGTTTGGAAGATCTGACCAGTGATCACATGCAGGTTCTCCTTTACCTGGCTCCCCATTCCTGAGCTTGGGGCTCTGTTGCAGGGCCTTTAGAAGGCCTTCTGGCGAGCTTGAGAAGTGCTGCTCTCCACTCACCCAGCGGAGCTGACACCGAATGAAGAGCCTCTGCTGTGTCGGGAGGGAGGGTGATCTGTTTCTAGCCAGAGCCCACTTAGTTCCAGTGCTGCTGGTTGCAGATTCTGTCTCTGGGAGGCTCTCATGCTGCAGTCTCCCGATTCTCTGCATGCAGTTTTTAAATGGCTTGTGGAGGCCATGTGAAAGCTGGGCCACCCCAACTTGTATGTTGGACCACAGGGCCATCAGCCCAACCTCCTATGCCCACCGCATCGCCCCTCTCGCGTGTAGTATGCCTTTTTAAAAAACATTACTGATTTTTAAAAATATATTTAATTTACTTTTTGGGTTCACTGCATAGTATGTGGAATCTTAGTTCCCTGACCAGAGGCTGAACCCACTCCCCCTGTGGTGGAAGCACAGAGTCCCAGCCTCTGGAGCACCAGGGAAGTGCTGTAGTGTGCATTTTTAAATGACTGTTCAGCCTCTATCTTGGGCAACAGTGACCCAAACTGACTGTCGAGGGAAGCTGTTGAGCAGAAGGGCAGGCTGCCTCTGACTCACCTGTCACATTCATTGCTAACCTACTTTTGTTTGACCTTGATTTGCTCAGTACAATTAAAGACACCGTTGTAAACACACTTCTGCTGATGATTTAAGTCTAACATGTGATAGCCCAGGATCTTAACCACATGCAGGACCCAGGCAGATGGATGGACGGATGGGTAGTTAGTTTTTCCCTTACCTCTGAATGGTAATTCGATCACAAGGAAAAGGTTTAATTTCAAGAACACTGAGCAATTTTTTGCGACCAGATATGATGCCAAGGCAGCAGGCCTTGATGCCTTGCTCCTGGGCAGCTTAATCAGGAAATGGCCTAGATGGCCGCCTTTCAAGTGGGTCCTTGCAGTAGCCTGGCAACTGGCACAGGGTCATAATTGGAAGAATTTGGCTCCGCGTGTCTGTGGGTGTTTACAGTGCACTATAGGGCAGGGCTTCGTTTATTTATAGAGTATTGTGAGCAACAAGCAGCAGACGGCTCAAAAGCCACTAAATCTCAATTTATTTTTAACAAATTCCATTTTTCCCCTCATCCCAGAAGGAGAACTGAGTTATTAAAAAACAGTAAAAAAATACATCATCGCAGAGTATGCCATATCTAATTATGGGGTTGCCAGCATCGGCCTGCAGCCACGTTTTAAGGGCTTTGTAAATCAACCATCCATTCAATCTGTGAACTTATATGACTCCTATTCTTCATTTAGATGTAGAGGGAAGTTATTGGCAAGTGAGTGCTGATCAGAAGTTCTACGCTGTCTAAATTAGGAGATGGAGGATATAAATATAGGATAGTGTACTTATGTTCTCAAAGGGAAATAAAAATCAGTCTTCATTGTCCATCATACTTAGCCATCCAAGCCTGTACTCCACCACACTAAATATCCACGGTAGGGCTGTTCACTCATTGTGATGGTGGATCCATGCTCAGAGGAGCTATATCGTGGTATCTCGCTGAGGCCGACCCTGAGTAATTATTACCCATGTATGTCATGAAACGATGTGACTCCAGTGCTTTTTGGCCTCCTGGAGCATCAGAACTGGATGAGACTTCAGAGACCCTCTAGTTCAAGTACATCTTATTGTAGTTGGGGAAGCTGAGGCTCAGACAGCAGTGACTTGGGCCCCATGGCGAGTCGCAGCAGAACTGCCCTGAGGCCACAGTCTCTACCCTTTTCTCTGACGGTCTCTGCTCTACTGAGCTTGAAGCTAATGAGTTAAACAGATCTGATTTCTGCCCTTCAGGGTTCACAGTCTCAGACAGACAGACAGTTTGGTCGAATAATCATCATATGCGTGAGTGAACCAAGTTATATGTACAATAAACCAGCTAGTGAGTGGAGGAGATGATGGTTAAGAATGGGGTAGTTTTGGAATCTGTGTGTTTGGATACCAAGGCGAAGGTAAAATCAGTTGCTCTCTGACCTACTTGGGCAGAGCTTTATAGATGCTATGATGTTTCTGATGCAAAAAGGTGCAGCACACTTGCTGTGTGTTGCAGGAGGGGAAGTTTGGTGCATCCGTGGGTGCTAGTGAGGGGATATAAATATTGCAGTTTTGGAGTGCCTGGGAGTGGATCACTGGGGAGACTTCAAGGGAACTCCAAAGGGAATGGTCTGAGTTTTGTGGGATGCTCTGCCCTATCCTGGGACAGTGGAGGGAAGGGGCGTGAGTGTTGCTGTTCTCAGCCCTCCAACCTCTAGGTTGAAGGGTGATAGCAGATCATGGTGGTCTTTTTCTCTGACCCTCAGGATCCTTCTTTGTGTAGCCCTCTGGGCGGCCAGTATCTATGGACGAGGGCTGGCATGGGAGCTGGAACATGTGTCTCTTTCTTGCCCTGGACCGATGCCCGGGGCATGCCTGGGCTGAGTGGGCTCTGGGTGTTAGTTCTTTCTGAGGCTGGGAGGGGAAAGAGGAAGGCTTTCTGAGGAAGGAGGGGCTGTGGAAGCTTCTGGGGTAGACTCCTCTTGCAGCGCTGGAGGGCAGTGATTTTCAGTTGAGGTTGTAGCGGGCAGAGAGGAGTGAGTGGGAGGGAAGAGATCACAGGCCAGAAGAAGCAGTGGGAGTTACTTACAGACAGACAAAAAGCCAAATGGAGAGGGAAGGACAGTGACGTGCTGGGACTGAGGAGTCCATGGTGGGAAGGGAGGAGTTGGGGCCACTGCAGGCCAGGCCCCGAGTTACTCAGGCTGGGCCTTCGGGTTACTGAGCACACTCTTCTCTAAGCAGAGAGTCTGTCTTCCTGCCCAGTGAGTGCCTTGCCACTCTGGACAGTGGTTCTCAAACATGTTGCCAGGTGTTTCCATGTGGCAAAGAATAAAGTCAGTACATGGAATATCCTCGGTGTCACCTCCATAATTTGTTGGGTTTTTTTGTTACTCTTTTGATGCCTACAGCCACTCACCTGCTTTTGAGTTAAGAATGTATAAATTAGCAGTTTCTACTACCTGGAACATAGCTGAGAAGCTTTTGTTGTTGTTGTTTAGTTGCTAAGTCATGTCCGACTCTTTGTGACCCCATGGACTGCAGCACGCCACTCTCCCCTGTCCTTCACTACCTCCCTGAGGTTGCCGAAACTCATATCCATTGTCGATGATGCCATCCAACTGTCTCATCCTCTGTCACCCCGTTCTCCTCCAGCCCTCAATCTTTCCCAGTATCAGAGTCTTTTCCAATGAGTCGGTTCTTTGCATCAGGTGGCCAAAGTATTGGAGCTTCAGCTTCAGCGTTAGTCCTTCCAATGGACATTCGGGATTGATTTCCTTTAGGATTGACTGTTTTGATCTCCTTGCTGTCCAAGGAATTCTCAAGAGTCTTCTCCAGCACCACTGTTCGAAAGCATCAATTCTTCAAAACTTAGCCTTCTTTATGGTCCAACTCTCACATCAGTACATGACTGACTACTGGAAAAACCATAGTTTTGATTGTATGGACCTTTGTCGGCAAAGTGATGTCTCTGCTTTTTAATATGCTGTCTAGGTTTTTCTTCCAAGGGGCAAGCATTTTAGTTTGAGAAGTTCATACTTTTTCTCAAATGCGTGTTGTAGTTTTAATGCAACCTAGCAATATTTTGGTTGATAAAATAAAAATTTTCATTTTTATAGTTTATAAAGGTAACACGATTTCAATGTGGTAGATTCCTCCTGTGTGTCCCACCTCTGAACCAATCTTCAAGGAGCAAATTCTCCTCTTTCTGTCTTGCGTCCTGCTCCTGGCATTTAACTGTGTCCCAGCATCTTTCTCTGTGTGCAGCTCACCCCAGGAGACCAAGGAAACCCGGGTCAAGGGCTGTGTCAGTAAAAGGTTCCGGGATAAAGAACCCTGAAACCTTCGCCTGAGAAGAGGTTGGGAAGTTGCCTGTGGCCTTCCTGTCCCAGTCCCAGCCCATGGAGTTATTAGCAGGCCTGGTTGCTTCATATTATGTGTCCCTATGTAGCAATGGCATTCATAGTTGATGCCAGCTTTAAATTCTCCAAAGTAAGGCAGTGTTCATGGTTCATGGCCACAGCTCTGTCATTTCACTTTCTCTGAATCACTGTGCCAGCCACCCAGCTGGCATTCAAGAAACACTTTTGGTTCATTGAGCCACTGCTGGTCAGAGCCCCTGCGGCCTCGGCCACCACCACCTGGAGTACTGAGAGCTTCAAGTGAAAGTCCTGAGGGTTGTGAATGTTCAGACCTGTCCAAAGTCCAGCCTCCATCCTTCAGGCTGGATCAGCCACACCCTGGCTATCAGCACATACTTGCTCCTTATCAGAGTGACAGAATGGCCCAGAGGAAGGGCGTCCAGGGGTCACTTCCTGTGGCCACCCTCCTGTGTAGGAAGACCCCATCTGTGCTGATCAGGACAGTCAGGCCCTGGTCCCCTCGGGGGCGCACACGCCCAGCCTCCTGCTCCCCCCGTTATGGGCATATTCCTCTGTTAGGAAATCCTTCTTTATTCTAATCCAGATCTGCCTCTTGGCACTGTTTTCCTCGTTGACCTAGTTCTGCCCTTTGTACCAACACAGAACAAAGGTCCATAGGCGGGCCTTGGTAGAGTTTGGAATTCGTGCTCACAGGCCCCCTTCCTTTCTCCTCCCAGCCTCCCATCTCCCTCCCCAGTGTCTGTGTTCTCCAGCGCCTTCCGCTGCCCTTGTGCAACATGGCAGTCCATATTAATATTAACAATTGGCAACATTCATTGAGTGCTTTTCACAGGCCAGGGGCTGTCCTAAGCTCCTTACGTGAATTTTCTTACCGTTCACAATCAGCTGTGAGGTGGGTACTGTCAATAGCTGCATTTTGCCAGTGAGGACCTGAGGAGCAGAGGTCAAATGTTGTCCAGAATCACACAAGGAAGTGGTGGGGTGAAGACTGGAGCTGGGTGGTCTGGCTCTCGTGCCCATGCCCTTAGCTGTGGGCCATACTATCTTACAGCCATAGGGCTGTACTGTCTTATAGCCATAGCACTGGAAGTAAGCCCATGGTGCATTAGATTGGGACTGGCCCCTACTTTGACTGATTTTGCAAGGAATCATTTGGAGGGAGCCTGAGTTGAACCATTTCCTATGAAACATCCTCAGAATTTGTTTTGACAGAACAACTGCAGTCCAGAGGCCTTTGCCTTGTCACCAACAAATGGGTTCATCCAAACTTTGCCAGGCCCTGCAGGGTTCATTGTGCGGTGGATTTTGATCAGGGTGACAAACGTGGGCTCTTAGTATTTTCTTTTCCTGCACATGAAGTCCAGTGCAATAGGTTTCGTGTTCAGAATGCTTCATCATGATTTTGGTGGCCATAAAGCAGAGAGGGAAAAGTGCCTAAGACTTCTAAGACTGGACCATAGCTTCAAGTTCCTAATTCAGTATTCAGTCTCCCAGAACAGCCCCAGCGGTTGTGGAAGGGAGAGATGCAATACCGCCTACCCTCCAAAGCTGGGATGGCAGGTGCCAAATATACATTTTCCTGAAATGAAGGGTTTTGGAAGCACAGGTGAGGGAGATGAGAAAGGGCGTGTCAAGGCCAGTCCGAACTGGACTTGGGTGCTGTGTCCCCGAGCTGTGCGACTAGGTACAGGTCACTTGTGGTCTCTGTTTCCTCTTCTGTAAGACAGAAGTAACAGTGTCTTTTCCTAAGGATGCTTCTTTTAGGGTTAAATGAGCAAAGGCAGATGTGCATGAAGCTGCAGTGGTTGTTTCAGACCGTTTCCCACACCTGATAGCTCAAGGTTTGGTGACCAAGCTCTCGTTCACTGTGTGCCCTTCCTACTTGGGTAGCATGGGCCCAGCCCTTCAGCTGCCTACTGCCTTGAGGCATGGAGTGGGATTGTGGGGGTGTGGGGTCTTCTGGGGCAGTAGCCATCCCCAAGACCCAGCTTGCAGCCACATCAGTCACCCTGCCCTGACCCCAACGCTCAGGCCAGGTTGCCCCAAGAGTCCAGGAAAAGGTGATTCATTAAGAGTCTGCTTCCTGTGCTCACGCGTCCCTGGGCTTTCCTGCTCCAGGCGGTGGTCACACACGGGCTGAGCCAGAAGTGCTGGGAAACGGGGTTTGAACCATCTTTCTCTTCATCAGTTGTTTTTTTAGATGGCATGCATCCTGGTTACTATGTTTTAGAGGTAAGCAGCCAAGTGAGGGACCTGATTTCTGAGGTCTGGACCCAGAAATCTGGAAGGAGAGCAGCTTGGAGCAATATAAATAGGACTCGATAAAATATGGTTCTGTAATTACCAAAAACGGGGCCCTGACCAGTGGTCTAGCCTCCCTGAAACCTAGTGTCTCTGTCAGAAAACTGGGGGCAATAATAGAACTGACCCCACAGGGTGGGAGGAGGATCAGATGAGATCCTCGATGGCGTAACATTATAACAATCCCCTTTCTTCTCCACCATCTACTCTGCTGTTGATTTCTTATATGGCTTTGAGTAACTATCTTACCCCCCGTCTTTGACCCTTCTCTTTGCAGAAGAGTTGAAACATACTGGTTCTGAATGGGTGCGTAGTGCCCCCTATAGGACATCTTGGGAATGTGTGGGGTGGTTGGGCTGTCACTGTGGGGGTCAGGGCTTTTTCCCGGTGGGGCAGGGCAGCAGAGATTCTGGATTAATACATGGAGAACAAAGAACTGTCCAGCATCCTACCCAGTTTCCTAAAGTTCAGAGGGAACTCGTATAGGTGAAACTGTGTATGTAATGACCTGGGCCTGGAATCTGACTTCATTTTACATATAAACAAAAATAAATTTTGCATGTTTTTAATATATACTGAATTTTCCAGAAACACAAGCACTGAAGTATATGAGGTTTACCTATTTGTTACAAATAGCTACAGGCATCTCATTAAATCTTTCACTATGTCTGCAGAGTAGCTGTGCCCAACCTCTGCATATTGATGGATGTATTATTTTATTTTAACTAACTTTATTTTCTTTCTTCTTTCTATTACAGCCATGTTGATTGTCTTGAAATTGTAAGTGTTGGCAGGTTATATGATTTACAAATTTTATTTCAAGTGAATGAAAAGAATATTAAAAATATCTGTATTGAGTCTTTGAAAGTATGAGAGAGAGGGGGAGGGAGAGTTTGTGTGTGTTAGCTTATAAACCAGCTGGAGAAACCTTAGGATAGACTTGAAATAAAAAGAAATGGTTTCACTTAGAAATGTCCTTTTACGTGAGGATATGTAATAGAAGTCAGAATTTAACTGCATCCCTTGTCAGAGAAATAAAGTGTTTTGATGTCTCCCCTGGCCCTTTTAGAAAATATATAATCTTAAGAGTCTAAAACACAGTTTTTATCATCATCTTTTTTCAACTTGGCCATCTCTGTTTTTTTCATCCCTCCCATCTGTGTGTGTGTGTGTGTGTGTGTGTGTGTGTATTACCATCTATGTGTAGATTTTTCAGAAAGGAAAACCAGGCAGGCCTCCTTGCTTTTTACTAAGTTTGTTTTTGTGACCTCTGCCTGAACAAATGGACTGTACAAATTTTGCAAATTACCTATTCCCGTGCTTTATTTTTCCACTGAGGTGATTGCCTTTTCATGGATTTACAGCAGGTTTTATTTTTGTTTTGTTTCACTTAATTCAGAAAGGGTAATATTTCTTTACCTGCCACAGAGCTCTGGAGTCAGATGACCCTGAGTTTGAATCCCGGCTTTCCCGCTCGTGTGCTAAGCATTGACAGGCAGTTTACTTGACCTCTTTGAGAATTCGTTACTTCTAATTGAGAACTAGATGAAAAAACACTGCATGGTACAGAATAAAAGCCCAGTGCGTGGTTTCTGCTGCTAGTTTTTGTGTCATTTTTGTTGTGATTCTTGCACTGAATATTTTTCTCAGAAAAAGTATCTTGAGCTCTACAACTCACGTTGTTTGAGATTCTTAGACATGTAACTCTCACTTGCTGTTACTAAGGCTCAGAAAAATGAAACTGAAATCACTGAAATTTTGTTTATTCCTTGAGTAGGAAAGAGACCAATGAAAGAAAACAAGCAGATTCCATTTTAGTTAAAGGAGGAACTTGCAGGGTTATTCCTGGGGTCAGGAAACACTCAGATGAACATCTGAGATCTGGGGCACTGGCAGGAGGCCTTGGCACTCATCATACAATTAAATCGTCACCCTCAAACCGTGTTTGCCAGGGCAGGCAAGTGGACAAGTACATTTCAGAAAGGTTCCCAGGCATTCCAAACTGGAACAGGGAGGACCATCTGATTTACTGTTTAACCAGTTAAACGCATGAGCCATGCGCCTCCAGCACTGTGGTCGATTGACAGCCTTGTGACCCGTTTGGGCATCCTTGAACCGGAGGCGGGAGGCAGGTGGGTGAGAGCCAGCCCTGCCCTCTTCCTCCTACGTGGGACATCGCTTTAGCTTTTCTTTGCTGAGTCTCTGCAGCAACCAAGCGTATGCAGAGTTCCAGCTCTGGGAGTTGGGCACATCGGGGTTCTGTCTTTGATCCCCCATTCTGGCTGTGTGATTTTGGACAAGTTGCTACACCTCTCTGAGCCTCAGTGCCATCTTTTTACATGATGGTGATCATAATACCTTCCCTAAAACGTCGTGGTGAGGACCAAATGAGCTGGGTAAGGGCTAGCACCATCCTCAGCATGTGTGATGCTCAGTCAATAGGAGGTGGGCGCTGCTCCAGGAAGGCAGGCGGCAGCTGCTCCAGGAAGGCAGGCGGCAGCTGCTCCAGGAAGGCAGGCGGCAGCTGCTCCAGGAAGGCAGGCGGCAGGTACATGGATCACAGTGGAGTCTGTGATGCGGACCTCTCACTCAACATGTCCCCGACTGTCTGCTCTGCCCTGCTAGGTGGACCACAGGAAGGCTGCTCTTCCTCCAGCCGTCACACGGGGCATGCTGCCCAGCAGGGGAAGTTCAGGGGGGATCTTCTCTCCCACTGGCCCCCTGGGCTGGGGGCCTTTGTTCTGTTCATGGAAAGAGCTACAGCCCTCACGCCAGAAAACATGTAGAATCCCACCGGCTGTTCCCTCACAGTATATTCAACACTCAGCAGCTTCTCACCACCCCACCATGGCCACCCAGCCCCAGCTCCTCTTAGACCTCACATCCCATTCATCTGCACAGCCTGCCTGAAAATATACCTCGAGTTCTTTCAGTCACTCCTCAGACTGGGCCTGAGTTGTGTCATCTTTTCCTGACTGTTCACTGGTCTAGATGTTTCCTCACTGGCCTTCACTGGTGATGCTGCTACCTTTATCACACACACACCACCTGCCATATACACTCACAGACACACACACACACACAGCTCCTCCATCACTGTGCATGGCTTTATGCACAGCACCTCCCCCACAGGGTCCCCCATCCCCACCTCGCTTCTCAGCACCGCAGCCAGACTTAAATCCCAAGTGGGTCATGCCATCCCATTTCACTCAGAGTCAAAGCCAAGGTCCTTACAGGGGTCTGCCCAGCACCCTGTGGCCTCCACCACAGCCCTCTGCACCGGTTCCTCTCTCGCCTGGAACACTCCTCGCTTCTCCTCCAGCTCCCCACATCTCCTCCTTCCTCCCCAGTGCTCCTCCTGCCCCGTGGCTGACTTTCCTCCCCAGCACTTCCCACCTCCCAGCATTGTTTACTTCTTTATCCCTCTGCTGGCCTCGGTCACCAGAATGTATATGAGAGGAGGACAAGGGTCTGTGTCCCCTGCCCCAGCCCTGCCGTGGAGAGCAGTGCCTGGCACCTGGATGCTTTCAGTGAATATCTGTTGAAAGATTCACGGAGGATTGTGGGACCGCACACGCATAGTGTCTTCATCATTACAAAACTGTCCCGAATTGAAATTTGACTGCCACGGGCAATCTGTGGTGGAAATTTACTCCGATTACCAGTTCTTTCACTGTAGAAGTTACCTGGCCTACAGGGGTGCCTAGTAAGTTCTGTTGGATGCATTACTTTGGGGCTTTGGGGCCGTGGTAGCCATTTGAGGCCTCCTTCCCCATCAGCCCAACCCTGCAGTGGGTGGGACGGTGTCCTCGGACCCCTCTGAGCCAGGTGTCCCCCCGCTTCCCCACCGTGCATCCTGGTTCTGGCAGCACTGTCAGCTGCTGGCCCCCCTTCCCCTGTATCTCCATCTCTGCAGGGAGGTCATCGTCCTTTGCTTTCACCGTCTCGTCTTCCTAGGAACTCTGCTGCTGCTGCTGCTGCTGCTAAGTCGCTTCAGTCGTGTCCGACTCTGTGCGACCCCATAGACGGCAGCCCACCAGGCTCCCCCGTCCCTGGGATTCTGCGGGCAAGAACACTGGAGTGGGTTGCCATTTCCTTCTCCAGTGCGTGAAAGTGAAAAGTGAAAGTGAAGTCGCTCAGTCGTGTCCGACTCTTAGCGACCCCATTGACTGCAGCGCACCAGGCTCCTCTGTCCATGGGATTTTCCAGGCAAGAGTACTGGAGTGGGTTGCCGTTGCCTTCTCTGGTAACTCTACAGTTTTGTTATTATTACCTGTTGATCTGGCTTTCTCGTTATTGTCTTCCCAGCTTCCCATGGCAGTTATTTCTCTGATTTTAGTTTAACTGGCGGTAGGACAAAAGGGGCGGACTCTCAAAGCAGCATCCTCGGTTTCAGATTTAGAGGCACTCTCCACGCTGCCCACTGTAGCACACGGGCCTCCGGAGTGTTCTCCAGCCCCACTCCCAGGTCCCTCTTCAGGCCTTTCCCCATCACCCTCATCCTCTCCCTCCTACTCCCAGAGCTTATCCACTGGCCAGGCCCTCCCCTCTCCCCCAGCGGCTTCTCCTCCCACTGTTTCTGCGCCCCTTCACCCCAGATTTGTAGCCCAAGCTTGCTTTCTGTGACCTCCATACTTATGCCCAGCCCCCGGCCTTCTGCTCCTGGTCTCACCTCGCAGCTCAGCACTTTGGTAACCACGGTTAACCCAAGAGGCATCCTAAGTGCTTTGTGTGCATTGGCCTCATTCAATCTGGGAAGAGAAATCCTCCTCTTACAGGCGAGACCGCAGCTCCCAGAGGTCATGGAACTGGCCCAGGACACAGCTAGTCACCAGCAGGACTGGGATTTGAACCCAGGCTGTCTGGCTTCAGAGGACTGACCACTGCCCCGTCCTCTCTTCCTGTCCCCATCATGCCCTCCCCTGTTTGTCCACCCCCCTGCCTGACGCTCGGCAGGAGGGGAACCCTCGCTCTTCCTTGGTTCCAGCTTGGGGAGTCGGGGTAGGTCACAGGCCTGGTTGACCATCTCTGGATAAACGCGCACCGCATGGCCTTGCCCACCAGGGAGCTCTGCGGCTCCTCAGGTCCTTCCCCACTTTGCAGTTGGCCTTGCTCTCTGCCAAGGCACAAAGGTGAAGGCTGTTCCATATAATATTGCTCAGTGCCCCATCTTTGCTTCTGCTTCCCCTCAACACCAGCATCCTTCTCTTTGTGTGTGTGCTAAGTCACTTCAGTCGTGTCCGACTCTTTGTGACCCCACGGACTGTAGCCCACCAGGCTCCTCTGTCCATGGGATTCTCCAGCAAGAATACTGGAGTGGGTTGCCATGACCTCCTCCAGGAGATCTTCCCAACCCAGGGATCAAACCCCCACCTCCTGCATTGGGAGGGGAGAGTTCTTTACCACTAGCGCCCCCTGAGAAACCCCTCCTCGTTATCACCAAATAACAGCAGTACATCCTTTTGTTTCCTTTAGAACAAGAGGCAGATGTTTTCCACAATTTTTTTTTCAACATCAGGTAGCAGGCTCTTTGGTGGAAAGAGGGTTCATTCCCTGAGTCTTTAGGGCCAAGCTCTATTCTCTTAGTCTGTAGCATGTTTTTTAAAAAAGGTGGGGGAGAATAGAAAGAAAAGAAACAGCAACAACATGAAGCCACGCTGATGTGTCTTTGGTTAATCATCCTTCTTGGTGCGGGGCAGGAGGGGTCATCCCTGTGTCATCATTAAATGCAGGGGTGTGTCGGGGTTAAAGGTCAGGAGGAGAGCTTTGCCCTCAGGAGGCTGCCTCCCAGAGCTGACAGGACAGAGCAGCCAGGATGTACAGACCCAGAGCATGCCCTGCCTCCCCAGACATCGAGCATCTCCCCCAGGCCCTACACTGGGCACCTGGGTGCAGAGGAGAACGAGGCCTGGATCTTTCTGAGGCAGGCAGCCCCCCTTCCCCTGCCCCCAGCAACTTCAGATTCCATTGTCATCCTCCAGGGAGTGCGGAGAAATCCTGGGTCTCAGCCGGCGGGTGGGCTGAATGCACGTGAATGCAAGAGGCAGAGGTGCAACGGAGCAGAGGGTGTGCCCTGGGTGGAGGAGGCAGCCAGGGACAGGTGGGACAGAGACCTCAGACATCGGGCTTTTCTCAGAGGATCCGAGAAGCTGACAAAGCCATGCCAAGCACCTTCTGGCATGGAAGTGGGCAGGGAAGGAGGGTAAAGCAGGATTGCTGCATCCTGAGTGATCCTGCAGAGCAAGCGTCCCTTTAGCGTGCCCCACCCAAGTTTTGTCCACTAGATGTTGGGTGCAGGAAAGCGTGGGGACCAGTCCCTGTGAGCAGATGGAGACCCTGCTGCTCCCCGACCGTCGCCCTCTGCAGGGCCCTGTTTAAGGTTCCTAGAAGCCCTGCAGAGGAGAAACACAGCCTTTAACCAGAATTCCCCACACTTCTTTGACCATGGGTTCCCCCCTCCCGTGTCTTTGCATTTAAGTCTCATAGAGTCGGTGTTCTGTGACAGCTCTTTGGGAAGTGCTGCTGTGGAGAATTTTTCAATCTCTGCATACTCTGGAATGTGCCCACTTCTTATTTTGCATGGAGGCCATGCTACATAGAGGAAAGACTATGGGCTTTAGATAGGACTGACCTGGGTTTACATCTACCTTCCTGTGAAATCTCTTGACTTTGCTCAGGTTACCTAACCACCTCTCTGAAACTTAGCTTCCTCATTTTTAAAATAGGAGAACATTAGCCACCTAACAGGGCTGCTGTGATGGTTAAATGAGAAAATAATGATAGTTTTCCACGTGGAGGGCTCATCATGTGTCAGATACAATGGAATCTAAAGCCACCGGGGGACTCACATGTGCTGCCTCCCCCAGAAAGATCCAGGCCTCGTTCTCCTCTGCACCCAGGTGCCCAGGGTAGGGCCTGGGGGAGATGCTCGATGTCTGGGGAGGCAAGGCTTGCTCTGGGTCCGCACATCTGACTAAGCATGTTTTGCCTCTCTTTTCATCTTCGCCACAGCTCTGAGGCAGGATATATTGTCATCCCTATCTCCCAGGTCAGGAGGCCATGACACACCAAGTTAAGGGTTGTGCGTATGTTGGAACTGAGATTTGCACCCCAGGCACTAATGCCTGGTAGGGTCAGGCTTTGGAGCCTCACCGTCACCCCCAGCAGAGAGCATGCTCCAAACCACCATGTCATAAAGGGCCTGGTGCACTGAAGGCACTAAGGAATATCCGTTCCCTTTTCAGGAGATTCATGGGTATTTACTGGGAGATTGGTCATTCCTGGACTCCAAGTCACTCTGCAGTCTTTCTTATTAAACCTGTTAAAGGAGTAATCTGGATCTGCCTGTCTATTCATTGTTTTCTGCACATAAAAATTCTCCTTCAACCAGTTTCCAAAAACGTTATGACTCTTCTCTTACGACCTCTCTGCTTTGCTTCATATGCTGACCCACCTCAGTTTGGTCAGCGGCCTTCATATGCTGACCCACCTCAGTTTGGTCAGCGGCTCGACTGTCTACCCGTATTGGGCCAGTCTCCAAACTGGTCCCGCTGGTGGTCTGTGCATCCCCATCCAGGACCAAGGGTCCTTCCAGAAAGCACTGTGGATCTGTAGCTTGTTCCTCTGGCTTTTCTCCTTCCTATACTTCAGTGATAGACTTGGCAAAGGTCTAAGAAGGCATCCCTTTCTCACTCATTCAGCAAACATGTACTTAGCACCATTGCTAGGCTAGGAGTATGCCCTGTATTGTGCCTCTTAATTAGATCGCAGAATCTCACAGTCCTCAGTAGGCCTCCAAGACTGGAATGCTGTAGACTCTCCTCTGTCCATGGTGTTGGGGATCTTTTCTGCATCGACCAGCCTTGTTCACAATCTAATCCAGAATTCACAGTCCCTGCCCCTTGTGCGACCCTCTCAACAGGCCCTTCAAGTCCTGTAGTTCCAAGTGCAAGCTCCTTGATTTTTGTTTGATTTCAGGATTCCCAAGCATCTAAAGCTTCCAGCAGGACTGGGTACACAAGCGCCACAAGCGGGATTCTCCGCAGGCCCCTGACAGCCGCTGCACGTACACTGTCCTCTGCGTAGAACATCATTCCAACTATCCAACCTGCCAGGCAAGCATCTACAACACCTGGTTCAAGACTCACCTCTTCCCTGGTCCCTCCTCCTTCCATTTCCCTGCACACACCATCAAATAAGCTAATCATTTTCTCCTCTGTTCTGCTCCTATACTTCAGCTACGTTGCGGCCCACAGCTAGAAAAAAAGGCACTCCTTCCTCAAGACACTTGACCACCACCTGCTGGAAATTTAGGGTAAATGCTCTACAAATCTCTGCCACTTACAGAAGTGAAGGTGCATACTGGCATCGGGTAGGGTGCTGCTCGCATGACTGCAGGCAGGGCGCTGCCTTTTGCAGTGATCACGATTGAGGGGATTTAAACATTCCCCTCTGTGTCCCGGGTGCCCTGGCTTCCACTTGGGCTGAAGAAATGCTTGCTTAATGATACTGGGGCAAGCCCTTGTTACCTTAGACTTGAGGCACCTGGTTTTGTGGGTGAATGATCGCTAAATCCATCTGTTTTAAAGGAAGGCAACCAAACTCCCCACAAGCTGTCAGAATAACCAGAGGGTCTCAGGGGGATTTGCAGTGGGGCCAGTGACCCTTCAGTCTGTTATCTCTGCTCAAAGGCCACCACCATAGGAACAGACCAGAGCAACTCCACATTCCTCCCCATAGTAAACCTCAAGTTGAGAATATGATGGAGAATTGGAGCAGGTGCTGTGTCCAGGGCCAGCTCCTTGTATGTTGTGGGGAGGCAGAGGTGGCCACACAGGGGTCCTTGCAGGGAGCTGGGGGTTTTGTGGGAAGTCCATCAGTGAGCACGCAGCTGACTAGACAGGGTAAGCAAGGATGTTGATTCACTATCATCCATATTTTCCTAAGCCATGCCCTTTTATTAAGCCACATCACCAAAAACCAGTACCCCAGTGACATCTGGGACTTCATAAAGTGATCTCAATAGAGCTCCATCTAGCTGTTACACTTGCAGGTGGGGGCAGGAAGGGGGACATGCTTTTACTAGGGTCCTTATTTTCCCAGAACCATCTGGCATAGCGTTGTTCATGTCCCACAGTCTCCCAAACAGGTACCCCTCTTTGGTAACCTTAATGAAGGAAGAGGGCTGATCCTTTCCCTCTCTGCCCTGGCTGCCAGGAAGCCCAGAGACAGTTTCTGTAGCTTTCCTGAACCAGGATTGCTTCTTATCGCTTCCCTGATTCCTTCTCCAGGAGTGCTTGTTTTGGGCTGTTTGTCTTTTCCACTGTGGGGATGGCTTTGGGGGCTGGATGGGCAGTGATGTGGCAGAAGAAAGAAGAACCACCAGTGAGCCAGACACACATGGGTTTCAGTCCCCACCTGTTAACCGTGTCATCTTAAGCAAGATGTCTTTACTTCTTCAATGCTGAGTTCCTTACCTGGAAAACTGGGGTAATGACCACGAGGAACAGATAGGTTACTGTGAAGATTAGACTCTGCCAGTGTGACCTGCACTGTTCCCTCTCCCTCCTCCCAGGTCAGGCTTGGCCTGTGGCTCCAGGATCGGAGTTGGTTTTTCCTTCTTTCTGCCTCTGTCAGTCGGCTTAGGATGAGTGATACAGCAGAGAAAAGCAGGGGACCTGCCCTCCTGGTTTGTCTGGGACAAAGGGGTTTCCTGGCATGCAGGATTTCCAGTGCTCAAACAGGAAGGTCGGAGGCAAAGAGAAGAGCTGGTCACCCTAGTAGAAACCTCAGCATCTCAGGAGCTTACAGTGGCCTAGGTTTGCTTCTTGCTGGTACTACCATCCATCCGAGACCTTGGCTAAAGGGGGAGTCTCTGTCTGGCAGTCGCTGGTCTCTTGGTAAGGGGGTAGTTGGTCAGGGCCAGTTCAAAGGCTGCTGCTGTCCCCTCCACTCATGTTCATCTGTCTGGGAGAGTCACTTGGCTGGGCCTGACATGGGGCAGCCTGCCGACTCCCCACACAGAGGGGCATCTATAGGTTTGAACTTTAGTATAATCCGCACACTTCGCTTTCTCTTCTTGTCATTCTAGGGTGCTGGGGCAAGGAGAGGGAAAGCTGAGAGATGCCTGGTCTGTGATTGGAGGGCTCCCTGTGGCCATCTTCCTGTGGACGGTGTGTGTGTGGGCTTCTTAAGGGGCAGTTAGCCTCGCCCTGCTGTGCTTGAAGGAGCAGTGGTCTCCTTTGGGTGTCTAACAGTGGCTGAAATGCCCACCTCTTCCAGCCCCCTTGTTCCTTTGTGTGGAGCCACAGAGAATCTTCTTCCTGGGCTCTGAGGAGGGACTGGGTGGGACGGGGGGCCCCCAAGCTCTTCCAAGGCATAATTCCCAGGCCCCTTCATGCCTTACTTTCTCTGGCCACCCAGAGAGCCTCCCTCCCACCCTCAGAAATCTCCAGCTCAGAAGTGGGCTCACATGTGACACCCACTCTAGGACCAGGGCTGGGCTGTCCCCAGAGCATCCTCACTATGTGTCACTTGGATGGCAGCACCAGGGCTGGCCCAACCCCCGCTCAGCTGGGGTCCCCCCTCCCAGGTACCTTTGGTCTCTTGGGGCCCCCTTCCTTCCTTGGCTCAAACTCTATTAAGAGGTAATTAGCACTTTCCTGCATTGGAGAAGGAAATGGCAACCCACTCCAGTGTTCTTGCCTGGAGAATCCCAGGGACGGGGGAGCCTGGTGGGCTGCCGTCTATGGGGTCGCACAGAGTCAGACACGACTGAAGTGACTTAGCAGCAGCAGCAGCAGCAGCACAGAAAAGGTTTTTGTCTCTTTTGTTGTTTCATTTATTGTCTTGTATCTAAGAACACCTTCCTGGAGAGAAAACAGTTTTCCAAAAAATATTTGTCACAACTGATTCAGCTTTCTTGTCCAAGCATACAAGAAATACAGTTTAGATTTTGCAAAATAGAGTGCTAAAATGTTTGTTAGCATTTATGATTTCTATAAAGGAAATCTGAGCATTGGGAAAAAATGATCAAAATGAGAATTCGTGGGGCGTTTGGTCCTGAGGACCTCTATCTAAATTTCAGGGATGTGGGGAAAAGAGAAAACGAGAGGCATGGTATTGGGAGATGAGGAACCCTGAGATTCAGGTGCAGGGGGCGGGGCGGACGGCGGGGGCGGGGCGGGGAGGGGCGGGGCTGGCGGGACGGCGCGGGCGGGGCCGCAGCGGCTAAGGGGAAGGGTCGGCAGCTGGGGAGAGCCAAAGGCTTCCCTGAGGAGACACGTGAGGGCAGTTGAAAGGCACGCAGGAGTTCACCAGGTGACCGAGTGGGCAAAGGAGCCACGCCTACTCCCTGCAAAACGAAGTGGATGCAGCTGAGGCCTCGTGCTCTTGGGAACTGAAGTACTTCAGTGGCCTGGCGCCTCAGGCAGCGGATGCGCACTCCTGGGCTGGGGAATGAGCAAGCCCACTGTGGAGGCCTGGTGTTTCCCGCTAGGTGTTTGGGGTATTTTTGGAGGGCCTAGGCGAGCAGCGAAGCCGTTGAAATGTTTTAAGCAAGGGGGCGTCCTGCCTCTGAGCACAGTGAGGAGAGGGCAAGGCCAGCAGGGAAGTGGCTGGACCCTCCTATCCAAGGGCCAGGCAGCGGCTCTGGGGTGCTGGAAGAAGAGGGGCTTATGCCCAGGGTGGATCCTGAGTTGCCCGTTTGGGGTTGGGAGGACAGTATGGGACCTGGATGCTGGTCTGATTTAGGTGGGGTTCTGTGTGGTAAGCACCCCCCGCCCCCAGCAGCCTTACCCTGGGGACTTTGCATCCTTGTGCCGCTACTGTATCCATAAGGCTTAGAGACTGAAGCCCGGAATTCCTGGACACATCTTTGTAGGGGCTGGGACGGGGTTACCAGCATCAGACAGGAAGGGGTTCTGAACCAGACTGCAAAGAAGAGTAAATGGGAAGGACACGGTCTTTTCTATTCCCTGGATACTCATTTGAAGACCTTTGTAATGATCTAGGCAAGTTAGGTTATCGCAGAGGCCAGAATTAGCCCGCGGAATATGAAGCGCCAAAATTTGTGCTTCAGAAAGGTCAGGAAAACCCCATTTAAAGCCCCTGTCTTTTCATCTCAAGACGGAGCAGGGAAGAAGTAAGGGGGCTTCTTAAGAGCCTGTTCCCCTTTCAGGGTTCACAGGGACAGGGAGGAGACCCTGTATCCTGCCAGCAGGAGGTGGGCAGGGCAGCACCACCCGCCCCCCTTTGACGTCAGCAGCTTTTCAGAACTGATTTCTCTACCAGACGTACTTAAATTCAGGGACATTTTCTTTAAACATCTTAGCTCATTACCAGCCATTTCAGGCATTGGCCCTGCTGGCATTTCGTCTTGGCTTAATGTTTCCTGAAGACTTGCTTTCTATTGTTCCACGTTGTGTGCGTTTAGATAACTCACTTGGCTGGAGCAAGTTAAGTGGTGTCCTCAGGGGCAGGTGTAGCTCCCGGAGCCCCACTGCTCTCCCCCGCTGAGTGACCTTGGCTGGTTTCTTCACCTCTCTCTGCTTCAGTCTTCTCCTTGGTCAAATGTGGAAACAGTAGTATTAATACTTACCTCAGAGTTATCGTCGGGTCTAAGTGAGTTAATCTACATGGTGCAGTAAGAACAGCGCCCGATGCCAAGTACACGCTCAGTCAGCGTTCACTGTTGTTACTGCTTGACCCAGTGGGAGAAATGAAAAATATAATTATCTTCTTCCTCTTAAGGCCGTGTCCAAGAATCTACGTTTAATAATTTTAAAGGCATTGTTTTTCACAGAAAATATCTCCCGGCATATTTCCTCATGTGTTTGCAGTTGAGTTGAACAGGCAGCTGAAGGATGGGATGGTGAGCTCAGCATTGCTCCCTGTAATTGGGAGTCATGATTGAGCTCCTCATCTCCTTCAGCCGCTGTGAGACTTTCAACTGTATCTACTTCAAAGTGACCTGTCTGGGTTTTTTTTTCCTGTGGGCCCCACTGCAGGTTTCTGGAAGAACTTGACTGCTTGAAAGGAAGCGACAAAACATGAAAATCGCTTTGAGGTGACCAACAAGTCCAGCGGCCCCTTGCTTCTCCCAAGGTGGATCTGAGGTTTAAGAACCGTAACTTCAGGTAACAATCCTGTCCTACCCACCCCCACCTAGATACACTATCATTGCAGCCCCGACGGTCGTTCTTCGTTTAGGAGGTGTGGTTTCTCCCAAAATCCCTGAAACCTGGAACACTCCACCTCATGCAAATGTCTGGCTGTTCAGAAAGAGCAGTGGGGGCAGAGGTAGCATCCCAGGTCTGACATGTGGCCCAGATGGTCACCGGGACCCTAAGTGTAGGGCTCTGCTCACAGCTGACCTGCTTCTCTTAATGTCAGTAGTACTGGTAATAATAACAGCAGCGGCAGCCACAGCAGGGCCTTTAGTGTGATTAAATGATTATAAAGTACGCTTTGAAGAATACATCAGACTAGCCCGGAAATTTCTGAAAACAGAAAGTACAAAGAGGGAAGGGAATTGTTCTATCAGATATTAAAATGTATTTTACAGCCATAGTCATCAACAGTGTGGTGCCAGACTGGAAAAAAACCAGTCAAGGGAACAGAATAGAAAGTTCAGACTGAAAAATGAGTCAAGAAAAGTGGCATTTCTAGTGACTGGTAACAGGATATGTAGACCTAGTAAGTGTTGGAATAACTGTATTTTTTGGAGGGAAATTAAAAATTCTCAACCTTAAGTACTGCACCAAAAATAATTTCCAAGTGGATTAAAACTGAATTTTTAAAGTTACAAAATTGTTAGCAAAGAAGAGGATATTTTAATTTTTATTTTTTTATAAAATTATTTTGGGGATGAGAAAAGAGTTTTTAAAACCTGCCACTTTTAGTATCATGTGCAAACACCATAAGCAAAGATAAAAGACAAAAAGGGGAGAAAATTATTTACAGCATCTATGATCAGCAAAGATTAATATTCCTAACATACAAGTTTATTTATTTTTCAATATGTATTTATTGAGTGCTTACTATGTGCTGAAATGTGATCTGGGCACTAAGGGTACAGACAGTAAACCAAAGTCTGTACTCTTCTGATGCTTATGATCTAATGGAGAGGACAGCCGGTAAATTAAGTAGGTTATTGCTGGCCAGATGTGGATAAGGGCAGTGGAAAAAAAATTAAGCAGGACTGATGGAAATGGCAACCCACTCCAGTGTTCTTGCCTGGAGAATCCCAGGGACGGCGGAGCCTGCTGGGCTGCCGTCTATGGGGTCGCACAGAGTCGGACACAACTGAAGCGACTTAGCAGCAGCAGCAGCAGAGGTGGTTAGAAAGAGTTGTGGGGGTGTGTATTATATGGTTATCCTGGCAAACTTCACTGATAAAGGGACATTTGAACAGAAATATGAAGGAAAAAGGGGAGAAGTGGTTGAATTTTGGATTTTTTTTGACTGTTTAGCTAATAGGATTTGTTGATGGATTAGATACAGGCCATGGAAGAAAAGGAGTCAGGGGAGACTTCTAGGTTTGGGGCCTAAGCAGCAAGCAGGATTGAAGTACCACTTACTGACCTGGGCAAGACCAAGAGGCTGGACTTGTGGGCAACCAGGGATTGGTTATGGATGTTTCATGTTTCTATTGTATGTTCAAGGGGAGATGTCAAGGTGATGCTTTGGAACTCAGGAAGGGGTCTGGGCTGGAGATGTAAATATGAGAGTTGTCATAGTATAGGTAGTTATTTAAAACAGTGAAACTAGGCAGATCTCCCAGGGAGGGAGTGTAGGCAGAGAGGGAAGCTAGGAACATCCATGGATCGGTCACCTAGAGGTGAGGGAGATGAGAGGAAACAGCTGTAGAGACAAAAGAGGAGTGACCACTGAAGTAGGAGAACCATGAAGCTGAGAGCCGGGAGGGAGAGATCAGCTCTATCAGATGTGTTGATGCCAAGCAGGGAGGGGATGGAGAACTGGCCGTTGGATTTAGCAATGAGGAGGTCATTAATGAACCCAGCAGGGGCTGATATATTGGAATGATGGGGACAAAAGCCTGATTTGAGTTGATTTGTCTTGAGGAAGAGAAAAGCAATTGAAAACAAAGAAATGGGGCAGTAACTGGAAGGAAATAGAGTTCAAAAGAGTTTATTCCCTGCCCAGCCCCCGCAAGATGAGTGTTGTTGCAATGTGTTCTTGTCCTTGTAGAAGCGATGCAAGATAATGCGGAATGTGGATGATGCAGGGTTGGGGTGGATGGTCCACACTCATGAGAGAGGAGGGTGCATCATGCTTTGGTGTGGGGTCCTAGCCAGTAGTGTCTAGGTTGCTGGTAGAAGTGGTCACTGGCTGCTTTTCTCAGTGGCGTAGAAAGCTGACTTATCGGCTAAGGGTGAAAATCAAGGTGTTGGAGGTTGGAGGAGGAAAGCGCAAATGTGGTCTCAGAGCAGGGGAGTCAGGGATTGCTATGTGCTTTTCTCCCCAGGCTCAGGTGCCCAGGTGAGCATGAGTTAGGAGGCCCATCAATGCTAAAGGTAGTATGGTAAGAAAACAGGACACAAGTGGGCACCAGGAGTAATCAAGAAATACCTATAGGGACTTCCCTGGTGGTCCAGTGGTTAAGTCATTGCTTTCCGATGCAGGTTCAATCCCTGGCTGGGGGGCTAAGATCATACATGCCTCATGGCCAAAATACCAGAACATAAACAGCAGAAGCAGTATTGTAACAAATTCAACAAAGACTTAAAAAAAATAAATGGTCCACGTCAAAGAAAGAAAGACATGCCTATAAACAGAAACACCATTCATAATCATTTTAAGATACAAGTAAAAATAGTGAGGTTTTATATTTTCCTTCAGATTGACAAGAGCTTTCGTTGGGGATGAAAGTTACTGTGCTCTTCTGGAGCACAGTGTTTCTGTATTTAGCAAAACATACAATGTGTGTCCCCTTTAGACCTGTCAGTCCTCCTAGAAGTTTATACTAAGAGATAATAGCTCAAATGCACAGAGCTGTGTGCACAGTGTTCACTCTAGCAACGACAGTGAGAGTGACCAGGAGGGCTCCGGTGACTAATCTGTGGATACAGTGGAAACAAAAGCTCACCCTCACCTTTCACTTTGCAGATGAGGAAACTCAGGCCCAGAGAGAGGGAGTGACAGCCCCTGTCACGTTGCCTGGAGCTCAGACCCCAACAGTTGGCAGTGCACAGCCCCCTTCACCTGGGTTTGGAGTTGGAGTCTTTTGCAAGGTACTTGCCAGTCTCTCTTTTGAGCTGACTTGCTTTGCACTTTTAAGATATGAATTCTCAAAATACTTTGCAAAGGTTTGCAGTGCTTTCACTTCATTGTGCAAGGTTTTCCTTGCAATGGAATCACAAGTGCAGAAGGACAGGCAGAGAAGACTAGACAGACTTTGCCTGGGCCAGTGACGGGGAGGGACTGCTGTTTTGACTCCCAAGTGGGACTTACAGGCTGAGAAAGGATATTTTATGCTTTCCTACAACTTTGATAAAAGCTATAATAAAAATACAGAGATAACAAGCAGATCATATTTATTTCATCGATTAGATTTGATTGAAAGAAAATTAAGTTAGGATTGTGAGAACATCTGGGACACTAGGTTACCTCCATGGCTGGAACATGGGGCTGTACCTACTAGAGCCTTGGGTTCTGGTTTAGTTCTTCATGCCCTGGCGCAGGGACCTAAGAGAAGCCACCTAGTTTCTCTGAGCTTTGTATCTTTGTCAGAAAAAACAAGCAGATGAGCCTAAATTACCTATAATAACTCCTAGAGTGAATATGATGCTCCTTCTGGCAGTGCCTGTCCTCGTCCCAGCTGGCTGGGGGAGATGTCGGCACTGTCATGAAGTCCCTGTCCTCCCACAGTGCCACCCTAGTCCTCCACCACCTTAGAAAAGCTTGTGGAAATAATTGCACCTCTGTCCCCTTGTACCTATTTCAGACCTCCAATGGCCGACCAGAGAATGGACATTTCTTCAACAATCAGTGACTTCATGTCCCCAGGTGCCACCGACCTCCTCTCCAGCCCTCTGGGCACCGGTGGCGTGGATTGCAACCGGAAACGCAAGGGCAGCTCCACAGACTACCAGTAAGGCCTTTGGGCTTGTCTTCCTCTGGCTAAACTTGGTGTCAGCTTACGGGCATGAACGTCCAGGGGCCCTACTGTTCCTTCTGGAAGAAGGGATCTTGTCTATGAAAAGGGATGGGGATGAAAGATCTGACTTGACTTTTCCCTTTATCTTCCCTTGGATTGCAAGCAGGAGGGAGCCTCCAGTGCAGCTGAGCCATTTACTCTCCTTTTGTGCACCCCGCTCAGGTTCCCAGATTTTCGAGGGAAAAAGAACAGCCTTAAAGCCAAGTTCCACCTCTTACCACTTTCTTCATTTTCCTTTGCTCCTTTGAGCAACATGGCTAAGTCCATGGATATAACCTCAGTGGTTCCAAAGAGAGCTTTGCCTAAGGACCTGTCTAGAGGAAGACATCAATGGCTTACTTAATGTTTGTAGAATGAGAAAGTAGAGGTCATCTCTGGAAATGGTATAGGAGCAGTGACATTGTCCTTAACACATTATTTGAATTAGTGTTCCTCTTACATTAAATAGCACCTTTTTTTTTTTAAAGACTTGTTGGCTTTTCTTTGGAGTAAGTACATTTTCACACTTACAGTCAACTCTTTTGTATCTATACAGACATCTCGGGAATATGTCAGCATAGAACATTCAAAAGGCACATTTTGTTTTGTAGAGGCAACTGCATGGAATCTTGCCCAAATGTCCATTGAAGAGTTTTCTTCTGCTTAATGAGAGAAAATCTCCAAGGAGAGGTGTGCCCCCTTACAGCAGAAGTCCTTTCTGCTGAAGTTCACGGGTCAGATTTGGGGAACATAGTGGCTGGAGGTCAGATGCCCACTAGGAGATGCTATGAATAATATGTAAGTGATCCCAGATGATTAAGAGAGTGGCCACCCAGGGGACGGAGAATGGATGTGAGGACCAAGAGGGTGTTTTTCCATGGCACTAACTCCACAACAAGGAAACCAGACGTTTTCTGTGGAGCTTTTGTCTGATGGAGCCCTTGACATGTTCTGAGACCTCCGCTGTCTAGATCTGTGGTTTCCACCCTTGTCACCACTCTGGACTTCCAGGTTTCCCACATGGACCCCAGTCTGCAAGTCTTCTGTGATTCATGGACACCCTATGAATTAAGCACCTGTCATCCCTTAACAGCTTAATATACCAAACTCCTACCTTAGGGCAGAGCTTCTTTTCACCTGCGATGATCACCTGCCTCAGTGAGCAGACATGAGTCTAGACAGAGGGGGAGAAGGACTTTTCATTTTCCCCTGTGGCCTGTAGAATTTCTTCTGAACTTCAGATCAGGTAGAGAAAGTCTCCGCCTATGAGGAGATGGCGGGCTCCTGGTTGGGAACCACTGTTCTGAGTGCCTGCAGCATACCTCAGTGCTCCTGAGAAAGTTGCTTTTTCTCTTAATGGTGATGATGTTTGTAGGGCCATGATTGGAGAAGGGAGAGAGGCTCAGAGGGTAGTCTGTCCTCCTGAGTGATTTAGGGATTGGAGGAAGGTATGAGCTCACCTGGAGGATTTAGAACTCCTTCCTCAGAGGATTTCAGTCTGTTTTCTACTGAACCCATAATGTGCTGTGAAAACTGGATTCCAGAGTCCATGAAGGGAAGGCAGATCCTTCTGTGACCCCAGGACTCTGTGGTCTCCAACCCATGCCTCCATCTGTCCCAGCTCCCCGGGGCTCAGGGTTTCCCCCAAGCTGAGAAGTAGAGCGCTGGCAGCAGTGGTGGGAGCTGGCTTGGGTTCTGCTCAGTGCTCCTTCGTGCGCACTTTGATGCTCCCTCCCCACTTTACCCACCACCAGACAGATATTCAGTATATATGCCCACATATGTTTGATGCTTGATACATTTTACAAATGAATAAACTCCATTTATCCAGAGTGATGGGGGTTGGGGGGCTTGGGGGAATGAGATATTATGGTTACTTGGATACTCTGGTTAACTCAGAGTTTCCATGAATGCTGTGTATTCCCAATTTTCTCAAGCAATCAATATAGTAAAATGCATGAACACACAAACTTTATTGAAGTGGTATATATAACATTTGATAAACTGGAAAGTGAGTCTGGTTTTATATTAGGTTCAAGTTGGTTTTACTTTTATACATCAGGAGTCAATGCTGTGGCTCTTTGAGCTTTCTAATTGCTTGGTTTCTGGATAAATAATGGCCTTCTGTATTGTGGTGAGAAGCGATTTTGTATGTCTTAACAGTTATATTCTCTTTTGTTTTCTCAGAGAAAGCATGGACACAGACAAAGATGACCCTCACGGAAGGTACCGTGAATTAGTCATTTGAACTTCAGCATCCTTAGAGCCATTTTCCTTGCATAATTAAACGTGCAGGTTCCATCTATCTCCTTGACTAGGGATAAGCAAGGAGGCTGTGAGCTTGTGGGCTCAGAACTGTCTCCCCTCTATGCCCCACCCTGTAACCCAAACCGTAGAGAATCTGCCTGTGATGCAGGAGACCAGGGTTTGATCCCTGGGTCAGAAAGATCCTCTGGAGAAGGGAATGGCAATCCACTCCAGTATTCTTGCCTGGAGAATTTCGTGGACAGAGAAACATGGTGGGCTCCAGTTCATGGGGTCGCAAAAGTCAGACACAACTGAGCAGCTCACACACAACACACCCCACCCTGTGTAGCTAACAAGCAGAGCCCTCGTGTGTCACGTAGAGAGGACGGGATCAGGCAGGGAAGAAAATGGATGTGTAACTCTACTGTTAATCTCCAGGGGATTATGTTTCTTTTTATTTGTTTTCCAGGTTAGAATACACAGAGCACCAAGGAAGAATAAAAAATGCAAGGTGAGCTTGGACCTTCTCTCTGTATATAAGCCATCCTGGTTTGGTTGCTTAGTGTGCAGTCAAGGAGGCTCTGAATATCTGTTCCCGGTCTGTCGAACAGTCTTTGATACTGTCGTGTCCTTAGGGAGTGAGAGGGAGGGGAGCCCTGGCTTGATGTGGCCTCTGTCCCTCACTGCCTCCAGGCTGAGCTGCCTTCACTCTTTGCTGTCTAAGCATGTTTAATCTGAAGGGAACTCTGGAGAGAGCCAAAGATAAATCAAGGCTAAAGGTTTTCCCTGTCTTCAGCAGGTTCCTCCTTCCTGCCTCAGGGCCCTCTGGGGAGACCTGGCTCAGGGAGTCAGTTCCCCGGCTTTGCCTGGCCTCAGAAAGGGCCCTTATTGCTCTGCAAGGTGTGGCTGAAGGCCAGGCCTGGGGAGGCCCTGCTCCCTCAAGTAGATTCTCTGACTCCCTCCTTCCTGCCTCCAGCCACACTTGCTGACTCCCCTCCATGGGGGTCCTCCACTCTCCTGCCATTAACCCCAGGGCCATCTGACGCTGTGTCCTGCCACAGAACTAGGGCTGTAGAATTCAAAGGACCTGAAACTGCTGGCTTTTCCCTGATGGACCAGCTTTGGCGAGAGATCACACGGTTCTGTTGCTATGGCAGTGGCACTGTTGACACGCCTCTTTGGGGGACAGTCACAAACAGCAGGTGCACACCAGTCAGGAAAAGAGTGTGTCGTGGGACGTGTCATGCTCCTCGGCGGGCAGCAACTCTTAGGGACAGATGTAGCATCTGCTGCATCTGGGTGGGGTCACGGCTGATCCAAGGACAGCAGCATTAGTTACCTGGTGTCTCAGTCAGTCTGTCTCCCACAGACCACATGGCAGACTGCCCTCAGACCTCAGAGACAGCTCAGCCTGGGGCCCTCACTGATGTCTGTTCCTGGGTACTTTGCCCTTCAAGTCCTCCACCTCCCTTCTTTCTTTCTCCCCCATCTTAAAATCCAACTTTATTGGGGCTGAGAAGAATAGAAATGAGGAGAAATTAAAAGCACAGTTGACTGTGAAAAGACAATTTTTGTAACATTTCTCAACTCTAAGGATAAGGTAAGCATTAAAAAAAAATACTAATACCGACTTGGCAGTGAGCCCCACTTTTTTGGGTGACTTTAGTAGAAAAGCCCAGTTTGAAACATTCTTCAGATTCTAAATTTGCCTTGTCAGATAAATATTGAAAACAGTTATTTTCATCATTGTTTCTTTGATGCTCTGTTACATTTTACAGAAATCATTTTTCATATTGTTGTTCAGGGAAGCTCACAGTCAGATTGAAAAGAGGCGTCGGGATAAAATGAACAGTTTTATTGATGAACTGGCTTCTTTGGTACCAACGTGCAACGCGATGTCTAGGAAATTAGATAAACTTACTGTGCTGAGGATGGCTGTTCAGCACATGAAAACGTTACGAGGTGAGATCCCGGCTTTATTGTCTATTTTGCCCTTGCTCACAAATGTTACCACCCTTAGAGTATTCCTGACTCCCTAAGGCCAATGTTTATTACTTGCAAATGTGTAGCCTTGAGGAGTATACCAGTCATTTTCAGCAGCAGACATTATGCCAAATGAAATCGGCATTAGCAAGCTTCTGTGGGTATCAAGATGCAGTTTTGCTGTCCTGCATCCCCAGAGGGTAGAGGCTGTGTGCCATGCACGTGTGTGTGTATGAACCCAGGCTACATACATATGAGAGGCACACATCCCATCTTGCATATATGTGGTGCCTGGACCTTGCCCATACAATGATAAACATCAGAAATGTAGCTGCCCTTTATGACACAGGAAACTCTGTTCCAGTTTTTAAGAGGAAAAATTCATCCTGGTTTCTTTTGAAGAGTGAGTCACTGGTTGACGGCACTTGCTACATTTTATTGTTGAGTGAACACTGATGATATTTTCATCTTCCTGGAATTTTCCCAAACCAGATCAACTCTTTATAAGGGAGGCAGTGTTTTCCTTCTTTTCCGAGTGTGGGGAGGGTGAGAAAACAGAGGCAGAAACGTGGAAGTGACTTATCCAAACCACAGGAGAAATCTGAACTGTGGCAGGCATTTTAGGGAAGGCCGTCCCTGGAATTTTCCACAGCTAGACTTGGACTATTTGAGGAAATCGGAAAGTAGGCGCTCACTCAGATCTCTGACCTGCGTGGTAAAAAGAATTACGTCTTTTATATTTCTACAAAGCCACCAGAAATAAGTAGCTGGTTTTGTCTTTTGACCTTGATTCAAAAATATAAATGTTGTATCCTGGGCTTGGAGAATGGCATTTTAAAATTCATGTTAGCGAAGATAGAGATTAAATCATTACAACTAATTTCTGTTACATTGGAAAGAAAAGAGTGGCACAACTCAAATGATCCTAAAAAGCAGGGGTGTGGATCAGTGATATGCACCTTGTTAGTTGATTTGAAAGTCACAAACAGGTTCTGTTTCCCTCCTTCCTGGTGGTCTTTGGAATTGTCATAAGCTGTTTTAGTTTATTTCTTCACTGTGCTACTAACCATTTTGCAGATTCCAAGTCGTTTACTGCTGGCATTCTTCTCTAAGTTATTCTCCCGAAAGATGCCAGATTGACTTTTAAACATGTCTTATGCCCTTTCAGTCCTGAGAGCTCGAGTTACATTTACTGAAGTAATGCATTTCTCTGGGTTGCCAAGCTCATTTAACTCAACCCTGATGAAGAGGAACTCACAGCAAATGCCTTTCACAGCGTATTTACTCAGGGCCTGGCAGGCTGGATGACTTCCCAAGAACATTTAGAGTGGTGATTTGAGCACCCGCTAGACAACCCATTTAATATAGATGTTGCGGGGAGAGAGCATCCCAGGAGTCTCGACCAGTTTGCTTCTAGAGCTTCCTCTCTATTAGAAGCAGTTTCTAAACTTCTGTTAGCTCCTGAATTTTCCCTGTGGTGACAAAAACAAGCTTGCTAAGTCTCCTGTGGTCAACAGTGTTCACTTTTCGATGACATTCTCTTTGGCTTCTGTCCAAAGCCAGAGCTCACCTTATCTCCGCCAAGGAGAGAGAAGATAAAATGTAGCTCCCGGTGGGTAGGGACGAGGCTGCATCTGGAAGGTTTGAGGCAGTCGAGTGGAACAAGACATTATCTGACTAAAATAAAGTGTTCAACTCTTTCTCTTTTTCTCCCCCGGAAGGTGCCACCAATCCATATACAGAGGCAAACTACAAGCCGACTTTTCTGTCAGATGATGAATTGAAACACCTTATTCTCAGGGTATGTTGCAATTACGGGATTGTTTTTACACAACATTTATTTTCACAGATCTCAGAGTTAAGTGCCAGTGTGTGGGAATTTGATGTCTCAACACTGAACTTGTTTAGGCTCACTTCCTCTGTCAGGGTCTCCACCTTGTTCTTACTGTTTGAAGAGGCCTCACGTCTCTTCCCTGGGACCCTCCTCTTCTACCCTCACTCAAAGAAAAATGGAAGGTCTAGGGACTTTAAATCAGAAGAGCAGGATTTTATTAAAAATAGGAGGTAATCAAGAATCCCCTTCCTGCATGTGAAGGTTTTAGAAAGGGACTGAAACTAATAACCATTGAGAATTTCTCTCATCCTCATTTGACCACTAACACAGAAACAGCCACCTACACCTTTCTACTAAAATTCCATCAAAACAACAAAGCTTCCGAAGACGTCTCAGCCCTGGGTAGGAAGATGAGTGGAGGAGGCAGGTGCTTCCGCCTGCCTGACCGTAGCACTCGCTTCTCCGGCTGATCTCTGCAGGAAGGCCGCTGGGCTGGCACCGCAGGAACCTAGCTTCTATGCAGAATCAGGTCTGCTCTGGGCCGAGCAAGATTTCGCTTGGAAACTGAAGAGAGAGACACTAAATTCAGAGACATGTCCTCTTGCAAATAGTAGAAAACCAGAGAAACCTAACTTAAGGGAGGAATACCTGCCCCATCTCCCCCCAGCCAGGGCTGCCCTCGCGTCTCTGAGCAAAAAGTTTGCAAGGCCCCAGCATAGAGGGTGGTCCCTCTGGTTTTCTCCATCTTCACTACCCATTTTCAGCTCATCCTGGCTTCAAGCCCCCTGTTAGCCTGGCCTGCCTGCTCATTGCAGTAGTGTCTGCCCACCCCCTTGTGATATGCTCTATTAAATGCAAGGAACAAGACGTTATGAGTCAACAGGGCTTTGTTTCTCAAGCATAGCCAGTCCTGATTAGGCAGTGAGGGGCTGCTGTGGAGGTTCAGGGAGGTCAGCAGGATCCAGGCCCTCTCTGTCTTCTTGTACCACCCTGCTGAGCCAGATTTTCACCTTGGAGGGGGTTGGCTATGCCAGGTTTCAGTAGCTCACCAGCCAGAAAGAAGGCAGGGGAGACTCCAGGCCAGCTGTCCTTTGTATCAGGAAAAGGCATGCCTTCCTGGAAGCACAGGAGTAGACTTCAGCTTATCTTGAAAATGTCACCTGGTCCCCTAGAGGTGCAAAGCAGGTTGCAGCACAGGTATCTAGATCTTCCAGCCTCCAGAGGAGAAGCAGGCACAAGAAGGGTGGGGAACAGCAGATGGCACACGTTCTTTCCAGAGCCACATCCGTCTGCTGGATTTCCTTCCAGTGGTGGCTGATTGAAAGTCATGACCTGGTGTGGGACTGCAGCTGTGGTCTGGTTGGCCTGGGGTCGAGTGGGGCTGGTGCCTCCTTGCAGGAGAAGCCATCTCATTAGTGCCACATCTGGGACAGCTGTCACAGCACCCTCCCTGGCTCTCTTGTACATGAATTATTGTTAGGCAAGGGTTTTTACATCTTGTGTAGGTACAGTTGGTCTTTTTGAACTTCTCTGTCAATCTGTTTATTGGATAGTCCCACATTCCAGCTTATCACTAGCGATCCTTCAAAGCTTTGTGTGACTTGTAGACTGGATAGGCATAGCCTCTGTCTTCCATTTTCATTTGTTCACTAATTCAACAGACGTTTTAGTACTTAATGGGTTTTGCATAGCACTGTCCTACAAACATCCAATCACTGATTAACACCTAAGGGTGGGGGCGAGTCTTCTCAGCAAGTCAGTGATGGTCATTTGGTTACCTGTCAAGGCAGACTCGGAGGACTCAGTGCTGCCCTCACCTTTCCATCCTTTTCATAAAAATGTCCTTGTTCTCAGGGAGAACATACTAGGATTAAGATATGAACTGTATCTGCAGCATCTCCAGAGAAACCATCAGGGCTGGCTTCACAGGCATGCAACCCTTGCAGCTACATAGGACCCGGTACTTGGTTTAATGCTCTGCTGTCACCACCCTGAAGACTGTATTTTGAAAACAAGGGTTCCTGCATTTTCGTTCTGTCCTGGACCCTACTAATTATGTAACTGGTCCTGATCACCATACTGGTAATTTGGTGTTTTTTAAAGAAATACATGTATGTATGTACGCATATAAAACAAGTTCCTTTTACAACAACAAGTGTTTAGTAATTGTTGCTGCTTTTCTGAATGATTCTCTGTTAGATGCTCATACTTATCAGGGTCTGGGATAAGAGTTTTAATGCTGTTCAAGTGAAGGACTTCATCTTGGGCCTGCCTTTTCTGCTTCTCTCTCTCACACAACGTCAGTGGTGATCTGTCTTCTCTCATGGAACTTTTCTCATTTCTCTGCCCCATCTCAGTGGCTGGGAAGCACTGTCTAATTCCTCGCCACTTCTGGATGCTGAGTCCCTGGGAATTTGCTTCCGCAGACAGCAGGGTCCACTCAGATGATGTCTGAACAGTTTGGCAGCAGGAACTGGACTTTCAGTCTTCCTTACCAGTGCAAATCTGACTAATTGCTTTCCTTACCAAGTGCTTTCAAAAATACCTTTAATGACTGGAATGTCAAGGAGCAGTGAGCCTGACCGGTTTATAGCGTCTAGAACCTGTCCCTGCCGAGCTTTGAAAGTGAGGCCGCCTGTCGGGCGCCGTGTCACTTGTTAACTCAACGCCGTTTTCCCTGAGGCCGAGCCTGCCTTCGTTTTCCCGGCCCCGTGGGGCTCGTGTTCTCATTCCTCTGCTCTCTGGCTGGCCCTCAGCCTGGCTCCTTCACCTGCTGGTGCTCATCTTCCCGAGCGAAGCAGAGTCGGAATGTTTTGTGCCTCCCCTACATTGACCATATTCACCGGCCTCTGGAACCTTCTCTCCCTCCCCTGAATGTGTTGAAATCCACTCCGCTTGCCATCAGCTTGGGCCTGAGTCTGCTCAGCATCTCTTCCAGAATGTCCCAGGCACCTTCTTCCCAAGAACCTTTTGAGCCACATCACTTCATTAATGAAAAGCCTCAAAATACTCTCTTCTCTAGTTGAGATATAAGGTTGTCTGCAAGGCAAATGAGGAAGTTATTAATACCCTCTTTTTCTTGACAGAATGAGGCTTCTAGCAGATGGTGCTTGGGAAGTGGCTTCCCCCTCACTGTCATCCTTTGCCCCCAGGCCAGCACAGAGGCCTAACTTAGGAAGGGATCAGCCCCAGCTTCCTTCTGGCAGGTGGCCTGCCAGGCCCTCTCACAGCAGTAGTGAGTCTGTTCCCCTCTCACTCATGTCTTTTATCCCAGCACAAGCGCACATACCATTCTGTTACCTTCTGGCGCATGAATTCATTTCCTTAGTTCTTTGAGTTTAACTGCATCCCAAAGGCCCTTCTGTGGAAAAGGGAGTAGGTTCTTTATTAGCGTGTGTATGTGTGCTCAGTCGCATCCGACTTTTGCAACCCCATGGACTGTAGCCCGCCAGGCTCCTCTGTCCATGGGATTTCCCAGGCATGAATACTGGAGTGGGTTGTCATTTCCTTCTCCAGGGGATCTTCCCAACCCAGGGATCTCCTGCATGAGCAGGCAGATCTGAGCCATTGGGAAAGCCCTAGGTTCTTTAGTAGTCTATTCCAAAGAACAGACCAAGGACCAGCGAATAACAAAGATAATGATGCATGTGATTTAGTCTGTGGTAGCTGAGTATACTCAATGTGTAACATGAGTTTGCGCAAACTCCGGGAGATAGTGAAGGACAGGGAAGCCTGGCATGCTGCTGTTCGTGGGGGTCGCAAAGAGTCGGACATGACTGAGCGACTGAACAACAGCAACCTGAGTATGGAGCAAGTGCATGGGCGAGCAGGGAGCACCCTCCGGTGCCTGAAAGGCCCCAGCAGGGGTTCTTAGGGGTTGCTCATCTGGAGAGTCCTGGGTGGGATTCAGTCACATTTGCACAAAACATCCTAAGCTCTCATGTTCCATAGCTTCAGTATATATCTGCCTTAGTCTGTCCAACAAATACTGTCCTGTCTCCACACCTATCTTTGTCGACACTTTGGATTTTTGCCTGTATTTAAAGTGAAGAAGAGGTGAAAGAATGTCAGGAGAAATTTTTGCTTGGCTTTTCTTGTCTCATTTAGGATACAAACAGCTCATCTCTGCATCAGGGAATAAAACTTGAGAATAGTTGTTCTTAACCTGTGAACATTAGAATCGCTTTGGGGAGGGGGTAAAAATCATACCAGTGATCCAGCCCCACTTCGTACCATCAGCATAAAAAAACAAAAGCAGACCACACTTCAGATGCTGCACCCACTGTTCCAGAGAGCTTCCTGGAAATGGAGGTGTTCAAGTCTTGGACAGATGCTGGCTTCAATATTTGAGAGGGAATTTTGACCCTAAAGTTTCCTTCCAGTCTCAGATTCTATGATATTATAGTGTTGTTATACTTAGAGCAATGAAATGGATTTCTCTGGACCTTCATGCAGTCAAAGGAAAAATCTTAAACTGAGTTCTCCTTCGAAACAAAACTCTCTGTAATTGGACTTTCCCCGGTAATCACTAGTGATACATGTGTATATGTCTGCCTTGAAGAGAATCTTATCATTCTCAGAAGGTATTTGTTCTAAGCATCCTGTTCTCAGGACACCTGCGAAATTGTCAGTGACTGCAGTCCCGTGCTTTGGACGCTTAGAAAATAAATCCTTATTTGCTATCAGAGTGATTATAAATCATGTTTCCTGAAGTGTGATAAATTGATTATCCATTTCTCCTGATTAGGCAGCAGATGGATTTTTGTTTGTCGTAGGATGTGACCGAGGGAAGATCCTCTTTGTGTCAGAGTCTGTCTTCAAGATCCTCAACTACAGCCAGGTATTGCCCCTGTTCCCACTGGTGGTGGGCAGCCTTACAGCGGCCAAAAAGGTTACCCCACTTCTCAGAATAATTAATTGACAAGTGATATGTGAAATGCTTCTATTGTTCCCCAACACCATCCTTCTTCCAGAAAATTCTTAACACAGAAATGAATATAAACTTAGAAAACTTCCTTTAATATGCTTCCATTGGGAAGTTTGACCTTATCAGCCTTGTAACTTTCTCACTTCCGCAAGTGTAGGGGTAGGGGGGCAAGGGGCTATTTGACAGGGAAGACAGGCAGACAGTACAATGCCAGGGAATAAGAAAAATGGGAATCCACCCATACTGTATCTACAGTGATGTATCACTTATTAGCTCTATTGAACCTCAGCATCCTCTGTAAAATGATTGTAACAATCCACACATTCTATGACTGTTTGTAGAATCATATAACTATTTATATAAAAGCTTCTAGAAAAGAGCTTATCACCTGTTTTGTCCCTAGAGTTTTTACTCATTTTTTTCATTCATTCACTCACGCTTATACTGGTATTTGCATGGAAATTTGGTAAAGCAGAAGGATTGCAGTATCAAAATAACATTTATATAAGTTAATGTAAATTTCATGTTTCCAAAGTGTTTTGCTCTTTTCAGTCTTAGAGCAAAGCTGTGGAGGAAGTTATTTATAACTCTGCTAACAATTAGGCTAGTGAGGCATGTAGTATGACACAACTTGTTTAAGAACAGAGGTCTAATGGAGCTAGAGTCAGAGCCCACACCCTGATTCCTCGTGCTGAGGTCTTAGAAGGGAATCTGTGGGCATGGGAAGTAAATGATAAAGGGATACATGCCTTGAAAGACTTTGGCCTTAGAGGAGCGGGAGCTGTTTATGTGGTTGAGCCCTTGTCCCTTCTTGCCTTCTCAGTGCCTCATTCATGGTGTCCTTATCTAGGCCAAGTGCCTGGACGTGTGTCCATGTTAACATGTGAAATACTTGAGATTCTCACGCTTAAACGTGCAGAGTAAAGGCAAAGCCCTTGTTGGTTAATTTATATTCCGCATGCCGTTGACTTGTCCTTCTTGGTGATGCATTCCCACAGAATGACCTGATTGGTCAGAGTTTATTTGACTACCTGCATCCTAAAGATATCGCCAAAGTCAAGGAGCAGCTCTCCTCCTCCGACACGGCACCCCGGGAGCGGCTCATAGATGCAAAAAGTGAGTTCGGGAGCTACCGAGCGCTGGGCTGCATGGTGTGTGCTCTGCCGGCCTCAGCGGCTGGGTTCCTACCTCTCTGCCCTTTATCTGGGTCACAAGTGCTCTTTGGCTAAATGGAATTATTATATTACTTCATGTTTGTTTCTCTTCTGGTTTACATAAAGAAGAAAAAACTTCAATGTCCAAATTCGTGAGGGGAAAAACAACCATTTTAATTTGATTCTTTCTGATTTTTAGTCAATTTTTTTTTTCAGGATCTAGAATCCCCAGTTGTATGTTCCTGAGTTAAAAGGGTTCACATCAGTTTGATTTGTTCCCCCGAAAAAATCACTTCTGTGTGTCTGAGTTGTACTCATGCAGCCTCGTAAGATGAAAAAGTATAAATATGACATCTCTCTGACCAGAGTGGTTTCTTTTGAGGTCCCTCCCCCCACCTGCCTCCCTGCTTCCTTGTGGCAGCAGTGGAGCACCACTCACGTCTTCCCCGGCTTCCTGCTCCTGCACCTGCCCCCCTGCCTGCCAGGAGCTCTCTCCCCCTTCAGTCCCACGGGGAGCTCTGCACTCCAGCAGTTAAGAGCGTGGACTCCACAGTCAGAGGCAGGGCTCGAATCGTGTCTCCACCATTTACTAGCTGCGTGACCCTGAGCAAGTTACTTAACCTGTCTGTGCCTCAGCTTCCTTACCTGCACGGTATCACCGACTTCATCAGGTTGCTGTGAGGATTTAATCTAAAAACATACAGCACGTTGTTTCCAGCACATAGTAAGCACAACGTATTTACCTTGGCCCAGTGCCGTCATAGCCTAACTAGCTTCCTGCTCCCAGGCTCTCCATTATAGTCTCTGGAAGGAAATAACCGCCAGTGGAATCTCCTTTAAGCCATCCTTTCACCAAGGCACCCCTCATCTTCCTATAAGTACAGTGCCACCCGTTGCCCTTTATAGTCTGGTCCTGCAGTTGTCTTAGTGACCTCAGGAGGAAGAGGTGAATGCTGTTTGGTCCTTGCCTCTAAGGCTGTTACCCATGTAGTCAGGGTGACGAGGAGACAGCACCGTGTATAATAAGTGCAGCCATAGACATAGTACCAGCCACAGAGAGCGATGATTCATCCTCATGTGGGTGTGGGCACACGCATCATGGAGTAGGTGACAGCTCCAGGTGGGTTTGAAAAGATGAATTAATATTTGCAGGTGATGAAGGGAGGAAAGTAGCAGAAGAAATGATTGGTGGATGGGGGCAGAAGGGTGGTGCTGGGGTTTGCTGGTGCTGCTGGAGAAAAACATTCAGGGGACGGGGAGGGCTGGACGGTACAGACCTTCTCATCCGTGAGGATGCAGTGCAGGACTGCGGGGCGGAGAGGTGGGGGGGCAGGCTCAGATCCCCGTGAGGATGCAGTGCAGGACTTCGGGGTGGAGGGGCGGGGGGCAGGCTCAGATCCCCGTGAGGATGCAGTGCAGGACTTCGGGGTGGAGAGGTGGGGGGTAGGCTCAGATCCCCGGCTTCTGTGCTGACAAGTAGCCCATGTTTCTATCAGGATAACAGTCAGGCTTTTCTCCAGAGATTGTAATTCAGTTGGTCCAAAACTAGAATTCAAACCACAAATATGAACCACATAAATAATTTTAAATTTCCTGATAGCTACATTTTAAAAAGTAAAAATAAATGCAAAACTATACTATCTTTTATTTAACACTAAATCCAAAAGGAAGTCTTTCCGATTTTTTTTTTTTCCACTAAGTCTTTGAAATCTTGGGTATGTTCACATGTACTGCACACCTCCAATTTGAAGATCCCAGCGGCTGCATATAGCTAGTGGCTCCCGCACTGGGCAGCACACATCTAGAATTGGGCTCAAGCATCTTCAGGTCGATACAGAGTCTGGGGGTTCTGGTGTCCAGCCAGGCTTGAGAACACGAGCCAACCCTGCTGCCTCCGTTCCATCCCAGTGTCCAGATCCTGCCCACTCTCCAGGTCCCAGCCCACTTTCTGCCCCCTCTGGGAAACACCGGCTGTTTCTGCCCTTTATTTGGCACTTTGCAGTCATACACCATGTGTGGCATGAGCACAGTCCTTCCGGTGAACTTCCATTTCCGCCTCTCAGCTCCCGCTGAGAAGAGGGTCCCGTGTATATTTCTTTGTTCCCTGGAGCGCCTAGTCCGTTCGTCAGTAGCTGCATTCTGCATGGTCTAGAAGCACTGCAGGCTCACAGCGTAGAATGCAGGCCTGTGAGGAGGCCCCTGTTACAGAACAGAGAGGCAGGAAGGAAAAGGCTTTCTTCAAGGGCATGCTCCCCTGCCTGACAGACGACACGACCCTCAGTTTATCACGTTTTGTGTATTGATTTGCAGCTGGACTTCCAGTTAAAACAGATATAACCCCTGGGCCATCTCGATTATGTTCTGGAGCACGGCGTTCTTTCTTCTGTAGGATGAAGTGTAACAGGCCTTCAGTAAAAGTGGAAGACAAGGATTTCCCCTCTACCTGCTCCAAGAAAAAAGGTAACCACTTAAGAGTTCATTAAATCCTTTCACAGGTGAGGCTGGCTTTTCCACAGAGGGGCGCTCAGTAGGGTGTGTGCTCAGAGCAGGCGGATTGCAGGTTTGCAGCCAGGACCTCTGTGGCCCTGCTTCTGTGAGGGCATTTGGGGAGCAGCAGGGAGGTAGGAAGCCCTGACAGATTCGTGGAGAGGCCTCCTCTGTTTCAATTCTGTTTGTTTTTGTGTGGTTGGGAAAGAGTATTCTCAGTCACAGTTCCCTGCGTCCCCAGCGCCCGCCAGACTTACCCTAGGTTCACCAGTGCCTACAGGTGGCTAGGAGCAGCGGACATGCCATTTCTCTTCCACGGTGAAGTGTTTCTTCTCGCCTTCCTGCCCCCTCCACTCTGAACTCTCCTCTGAGTTCTTTCTGTTGGTTCCTTTCCAGCCCTCTTCTCTTAGGAGGAGTAGATACAAACACAGTCCATAGGTAGTGTCACCCACCCACGTAGCTGTCAATGACATTTATATGCCAGTAATTTCCAGGTTCATATTTCTAGCCCACACTGCTCTTTTGAACTCCAGATTTGTAAATTAACTGCTTATTTAATCTACCTGCTGGGACATCTCAAGGGCATCTCATAGGTGATAGGCATAGAAGTAACCACCCAGGCTTCCTCTGAAATGTTAATGGCAGCCCCTTGCATCTAGCTGTGTGTGCTAAGAGCCTGGGAGACACCTTCCCCCCGTTGCCCTCCCCCCGACCTAGGGTTCTTGCCGCTATGAATCACCCCTGCAGAAGTGTGTGTGTTACTGCTGTCACTCGATCGAGGCTGCCCTGGGTCTCATAAGTCTGTTGAAGTACCTTCCTCACGCTCTCCAGCCCTTCACATGGCCAGAGTGACCTTTCTAAAAGCAAATCTTTGTATCAGTCCCCTGTTTCAAACCCTTCATTGGTTCCCACTGCTCTTGAAGAAGAGTTTAAAATCTTTAATGTGATCCTGCAGCGCCCTCCCCTGACACTCCTCCATAGGTTTGAGCTGTGCAGACCTCCGTTTGATGCCTCCAACCCCTTTTCACTCAGTATCTGCACACATGGTGTCACCTCTGAAGGAAGTGCCTCCCTCGCCACCGGCTCCCCTCCCTGGCTCTCTGCAGACCCTCCTTCAGAGTGGCCCTCGATGTCTGTCACTCAGTCCCTCAGACTGCCTTCTGTCTGCATGTCACACCCTGCAGGTTTTCTTTGTAACACTTGCTTCCCATTGCAGTTACGTAGTCATTTGTGTGATTATTTGTTTAAAGTACCTCTCCCCCGTTAGGCTGTAAATTCCACAGAGGCATGCCTGACTTGTTTTCCACTCTTTCCCAGTAACTAGCACAGACCCGATGCTCGGTAAACATTCCATAAGAATGTGTCTACTGGGACTTTGCTGGCGGTCCTCCACGGCAGTGGGGGCACAGGTTTGAGCCCTGGTTGGGGAACTAAGATCCCACGTGCTGCAACACGAGGCACCCCTACACACACACAAAATGTGTACTGTTGAAATTCATGGATGCTTCACACTTAACGTGTCTCACACTGAAATCTTTTCTCCCTCTCCTCTAAAACACACTCTGTATTCTCTCCCCTGAGTCAACAAATGGTACCTGTAACCACTCAATCCGAAAAAGTTGGACTCATCTGTGTTTTCTTTTTTCATACCAAATATTTGATACTCAGACCAGATCCCAAAAGTTCAGCTCAGAAATTCCCCCGCGTCCTTTCTGCCTCCTCATCTCTACAACACTGCCATCGTGAGTCCCCGGCATTTCTTGCTGTATTATTATCCTCCTCCTGGCTTTTACTGTCTTCCAGTGACCCGCGTCACTAAAGCATCCAAATCTCGATGTGATTTTGCTGCTTCCCCACCATAAGTGCCCTTGGAAACTCTCCATTTCCAATCTGGGAAAGGTTAACACCTTTCTGAGCAAATGATCCAAGGCCGAGACAGTGTGCTGCCAACATGCCTTCCCAGCACTTAGCCCAGCACCTCCCTTTTCACTTCACCTGCATGGAGCACTCTGCTGTTTGCTGTACAGGATGCCCCTCTGGGTCTTTGTACCTTCTCAGCCTTTATACATTCTGGTCCTTCAGCCAGTGCTCATCCCTCCCAGCCCTCCTCCTACACAGTTCTTCTGGGCAGCCTTCCTTGCCAGGGAGATCGTGCTGCTCCTTCCTTGGTGTACGTGATGCCCATTTGGTATCATCATTGCTACGAAACACACATGACGCTGGATCATGCCTGATCTTTCTGTCTTTCTCTTTCATTTGATGCCAACTTCTGGACAGTAGGCTTTGATTTTTATGTTTTCAGTCCTTTCCTACATCCCAGCGCATGATAGGCTGCCTGTGCTTCCAGGTCCCAAAGCCCCACTGACATCGCACTTTGCTTTCCAGCAGATCGAAAAAGCTTCTGCACAATCCACAGCACAGGCTATTTGAAAAGCTGGCCGCCCACAAAGATGGGGCTGGATGAAGACAACGAACCAGACAACGAGGGGTGTAATCTTAGCTGCCTTGTCGCCATTGGACGGCTGCACTCTCACATGGTTCCACAACCGGCAAACGGGGAAATCAGGGTGAAGTCAATGGAATATGTCTCCCGGCACGCGATAGATGGGAAGTTTGTTTTTGTAGACCAGAGGTAAGAGTCTGGACGTTACCCTTGGACAGTCTTGGCAGCAGAGTTTCAACCTTGAGTAAAGCAGAGCAGACTGGGCCGTTGGCTGCCTTTCTTAAGGATAGAGAGGAGGAAGTGATGGGTGGATCTGCTGAAAAATGAGACCTAGTGGGTTATCCGGAGAAGGCAATGGCACCCCACTCCAGTACTCTTGCCTGGAAAATCCCATGGACGGAGGAGCCCAGAAGGCTGCAGTCCATGGAGTTGCTGAGGGTCGGACACAACTGAGCGACTTCACTTTCACTTTTCACTTTCATGCATTGGAGAAGGACATGGCAACCCACTCCAGTGTTCTTGCCTGGAGAATCCCAGGGACAGGGGAGACTGGTGGGCTGCCATCTATGGGGTTGCACAGAGTTGGACACGACTGAAGCGACTTAGCAGTAGCAGTGGGTTATCATCATAAATACAGAAATTTTCTCCATGTCATTCTTTGGCAGGTAGAGACAGTGAAGTGGGGTGGCTTGATGTCCGTGGCTAAAAGAGAAATAATAGGCATAGCATGCTCTCTGAATCTATGGAGTGTTCCATTAATTACTGTAATGTGAATTCTGGGATGTGGGACTTTGAAAAGATTATCTAGTCTTGAGCTATCAATACAGTAGTCATTGGCTATAGTAATCCCATATGGCAATTTAATTTAATCAATTAAAGTTAAATAAAATGTGAAATTAAATTCCCCCAGCTCACCAACCACATTTCAAGTATCAGTAGTCACATGTGGCTTTCCTGGTGGCTCAGCTATAAAGAATCTGCCTGCCAGTGCAGGAGATGCAGGTTCACTCCGTGGGTCAGGAAAATCCCCTGGAGAGGGAAATAGCGACCCACCCAGTATTCTTGCCTGAGGAATCCCATGGACAGAGGAGCCTGGTAGGCTGCAGGCCGTGGGGTCACAAAGGATTGGATACAACTTAGCGATTAAACAGCAGCAACAGTGGCGAATGGTACCTGAATGGAACATTTCTGTCTCCACAGAAGTTCTGCTGGACAACACTGATCTAGTCCAGTCTCGTGCTTTATGGTTCTCGTGCTTTATGGTTGATGAACCGAGGCTCAGCCTGAAGACCAGCCCCCTCCCAGATTCGTAACTCGTTGGCAGTAGACCTGGGCTAAGAACCCAGATTTCCACTTCTCTCTGCTGCTTCCTTAAAAGTATCCACAGGCTAGCAATTTTTCTGGGTACTGGAAATAGCCAGCCACTAAATACTAGAAAAGGAAGCAGTCACTTCTCAAGGTCCCTGTGGGCCCCATGATGGGCTTCTGGTCACCCTGATAAAGAGCAGGCAATAAACTGGAGAAGCTTTGACCTGGAGTTTAGAGTCCTACCACTTTTTTTTTTTAATCTAAAACAGTTACTACTTTTAAACCTAAAATTTGATGTCTTGAGCTAACAGCCCCTTTGAAAGTCTTTTTATCTCTCTGTTTTTATAACCCCGATTAAAGTCAGCTTCACGAGAAAGAACAAAACCCATGTAATAAGCCCTCTGAACCCACCCAGCTTTGACCTTGTTTTCATTGGCTGTAGTGGGAGTCATCCACTGCAGAGATCTGTTAATTATCTGAATGTTATTTTCTTTAAAAAAAAAAAAAATTTTTTTTTTTCCCTTTTAGGGCAACAGCTATTTTGGCATATTTACCACAAGAACTTCTAGGCACGTCGTGTTATGAGTATTTCCACCAAGACGACATAGGACATCTCGCAGAATGTCATAGGCAAGGTAAGCTGCTGGGCTGTACACCAGGTCTGAAGTTTCAAGTGTCCCTCTCCTTCTAGACATGTCCATGGACCCTTGCAGAGAAATCTGCCCCCGTGAGGTGGGAGTCAGCCACCCCAGGGACCTACAGGCCAGAATGTCTGGGAGGAGGGGACGCTGCTCCTTCCCCCAGCCCCATCTACCCCCTTCCAGATAACCCCCCACCCCGACTGCCTAGCAGATCTTTACACTGGCCAGGGAAATTTCTGGAAGGCATCTCTGGTTCAGAGGGTTTCCCTGGACTATGTAAAGATGTAGTGTGGCCCAAGCGGATCTAATTTTCTACAAATCCCTGCACTGCCTCCTGCATTTTCCTCTTGGTTAATGGCGCAGCCACATACATAGCTTCCTGAGACAGTAGCCAACATTGACTCCCTTCTTTACTCTTTCCTCCATCAGAACTGTTCATTCATCTCAGCCTTGCATCTCCAAAGAGGCCCCTTTCTGCCAAGCCCCTGATGCAGCCCTCGTACCCACCTGATAATTGTGATGGACTTGCCTCTGACCCGCCAATCCACCTTCCATTGCTGTCCTGCTTATGCTCTGACAGACTGAGCCTGCCAATCACATCTGTGCTCAAAACCCCCTGCCCAGTCACCTTTGACAGATGCTCAAGACCCTCCATGTCCCGGCCCTGAGCCACCTCCCCAGCTTCACCTCCCCACCCGATCCCTGTCTGCAGAGGCCTTGTCCTCCAAACACACTGACATCTCACTGTTCCCACCCCAACCCCAGGCCCTGCCACTCCTCGGGTAAGCACTGGGTTCTTCCCTCCTCCCTTTTGGCAAACTTGTGTTCACTTCTGAAGGCTCTGATCGCCTCTGCGTAGCTGTCCCTCATTCCTCTCCTGAGGGTGCAAGTCATATCCTGTCTCTTTTATCTCCAGTACTTGACACGTGAAGCATACTTGCTACATGTTTGTTACATGAAAGAATGAGGTTTCCATGGGTGAGATGCTGCCTGAATCTGGATGTCCTCAGGCTTTGTCATGGGGAGATTACGTGGTCCCTGTGGACTGAGCCTTCTTGTGTGGCATTCACTTCATAGATGAATCCACTTAGATGTCTAGAATGCACTGTTATTCCCTTCATTTCATACACTCTGAAGAATGGTGACAGGTTCACAACCAGATTGGAAGGCTCAGAAATCAGGTCCTCAGAAACACTCTCTTCTCTGAGGTGCCACCTCCCATGGCTTATTAAAGAGGGGATGGCCTTGAAGCCTGAGCGCATTTAGGATTTGGTTTAATACATTGTTCTGAGGAAACAATAATGTTCATGGTTTCTTTATATTTTCAGTTTTACAGTCAAGAGAAAAGATTACCACTAATTGCTACAAGTTTAAAATCAAAGATGGTTCTTTCATCACACTACGGAGTCGGTGGTTCAGTTTCATGAACCCTTGGACCAAGGAAGTGGAATACATTGTCTCCACGAACACCGTTGTTTTGTAAGTGTCTTTCCTATTTCAGAAGCTCCCTTGCTTCAAGGAGGAATGCCTTGGGGCCCTTACCTGGGAAAGGGGGTACAGGCAACAGCCAGTATCCCATCCTTTACTGTCATCCTGCTAATATCCTGTGAAGCCTCAGGACTGGCAGAAGCCAGAAGGTGGCTAACAAAGGACACGCTTCAGTACTCAGAACTCTCAGGCCCCCGGCTGCTGGAAAGGCTCTCGGAGACAGCAGCCTTTCCTTCCCGACAAAGCAGCCAGCCTTTGAGTTCAAAGGCTCACCAGCCCATACGGGCCTTGGCGGAGGAGGGATGGGGATCTGTGCCCCCAGGCTGGTGGCCTGAGCACTCAGCACTGCGGAATGCCGCCTCAAAGGCTGCCACCTGCTGGGCGAGCAGGGAAGGGAAGGCCCCCCTCTGCCGCCTGCTCCCCACATCTCCTTCCTGGTGATGTGCAACCCCCACCTGTAGGTAGAGCTGACTGAGGGGCTGGGGTCGGTGTCCTGCCGGCCGCCTGGAGAGGAGCCTCGTGGCAGCGGCGGTGGCTGCTGCATCACCACCCCCGCTGGACCGCACCCCGCATGCGCTAGGAAGGCCAGAGCCCCGGACGCTGTCTGCCGTGTCCTCTGACAGCGAGGAGACCCACTGAGCCACTCAGACACTTCGTTTTCTGGCCTGTCCAGGTCCAGAGTGGACACCGGACACCTTGGCCAAGGTGAAAGGTGCACAGTTCTGGGCGGGCCTGACTCACGTTTCCTTGTTGCTGGGATGTTCACAGAGCCAACGTCCTGGAAGGCGGGGACCCCAGCTTCCCGCAGCTCACAGCGTCCCCCCACAGCATGGACAGCATGCTGCCCTCTGGAGAAGGTAACTATGTGCCACTGGGGCGCTGGGCTTGCCTGGAGGAGCTGCTTGTGGCCACCCCCCACTGCCCCCAGTGTTTGGGGTCCCCGGCCACCATGTTCTGTGGAACAAGGGGGGGGCCTCGCGGGAGTGATCACTAAGGACGCTGTCATCTCTTTCTCTGTTGAGCTTGAAATGCTGGGAACTTGGTTTTGCCTTTCCTGAGGCTGCCTGGACGCTGGAAGCCCATGAAACGGCCAGCTCCTTGCTGCGTGTGCTTTCCTCCACTGTGTTGCCCAGCAGCTGTGATGTGAAGGGCTCTTCGGTCATGGCCACTGGCTCCTGAGGTGGGAGGAGGGTGTCTGCCAGCACCGCAGTGTGAGCCGTGCCAGGCCCCCTCCCCCAGCCCGGCCTTGGCCGCTGCCCATGCACCTGACTCCTTCCTGGGCCTGCTTGCATGGCTTCAGTCCCCTTCTCTTCATCGATGAATCCTACATCCGGTCCCTCCAGGTCTGTTCCTCCAGCTGCCTCCTGGACTCCCACAGGAGGCACCTATAACTCAGCATGTCCACGTTGGTTTTCGGCACAACGGCAGCCCCCTACCCCCAACCTGGTTGGTTAAGCCAGAAGCCATGACTCCTGCCTCTCTCCCATTATATGGAAACATGAAATCCTGCCCCTTCTATCTTTAAACCTCCCCATCACCGCCTTCCCCATCTGTTGCCTGGATTATTGCAGGTAATTTCCCAGCCCTAGTCTCACGCTCTCCACTCTGCACCCCCGTCCTCCACTACAGTTCGCTCCTGTGCAGCAGTTGACTTTTCAGTAACCCCCATCTGAGTCAGTCCTTTGGTTATCCCCCGTGGGTACGGCTCAGATCTGTTAGGGTGGCGTCCAGGACCGTTCCTGGTCTGACTGGTACCTGCTTCTCCGTTTCATCACTTGCTCACTCCATCATCATCCCACTGAGTTTCTTGGCGTCGTCTCCCAAGCTGTGCCCTCTTCAGGGCTCTTGTGTACACTGGTGGCTGTACCTGGAATGCTTTCCCTTCCTTTCCTCTCTGCCACCCTGATTCGTGCTCCTCTCACAAGACTCAGCTCAGTTAATCTCTTCCAGGAAATTGCACCTGGCCCCCCTGAATGCCTGGTGCCGCCCTGTCAAACGTATCATGGTGTGCTCCAGCCCTTGTCTGTCTTATGTGTCTCCCCCTTAGACTGTGAGCTCCTTGAGGGCAGGGATGCCGACTTAATCTCTGTGCCCCTGGCCTGCAGCACAGTGGTGTTCAGTAAATGTATGTGGCGTGCATGAGTAAGTAGAGGCTATATATCAACATGTCTGATCCTGGAAGGAAACATGAGCTTTTTCCTGCTGGAATGCCCTTTCCTGAAAAGCCATGGCTCTAATGTCCTTCGGGCACAGCCCTAAGGTGGAACTTCAAGTGGATCATGGGAAGAACTGGTTTTAATTCAACACGTAATAGGGTCTTCTCCCTCGGTTTTCCCCTTTCCCACTCTCAGATTCCTCTGTTGTAGGTGGCCCGAAGAGGACCCACCCCACTGTTCCAGGGATTCCAGGGGGAACCAGGGCTGGGGCAGGAAAAATAGGTCGAATGATTGCTGAGGAAATCATGGAAATCCACAGGCAAGTAACACCTAGCTGTTCCCTTAAACCAGTGTCCTCCATGCTGCAGCGATTTTGCCCCCCCCCCCCCCCGGGATGATTTGTTGATGTCCGGAGACAGTTTTTGGTTGTCACACTTGAGTGGGAGGTTGCTGCTAAACATCCAGGGGAGAGAGGACAGGGAGGCTGCTTGCTAAACATTCTACAGGACGCAGGACAGCCCTCCCAACCCCTGACCCCTGAGAGAGAATTTTTCAGTCCAAAATGTCAGTAGTGTCAGGATTAAGATGTAGTGCCTTTAAATAAAGAAGCTAAACCCAAACAGGTCAGAGCTAAAGGGAACTCTGGGAGGCTCAACTTTATTACTTTGTGTACGACCCAGGGAGCTTCCCAGCAGATAGATGAGCACTAACATCACAGAGCTGCAGAAGCAGAGCCGTGAACTGCCGTGATCTGGGCCTGACACTTCCAGTCAAAAAGCTGCCTAGGATTAGTAGTAGAGGCCAAGCTAATCAGCTGGTAATAGAAACTTGTGTGGGTGGGCCTTCTTTTCCATATGAAAGAGGAGAACCTCAAGTAGTTTACGTGAGTTTGAGTCCTGGGCCTCTGTTTAGAAGAGTCACTCAAATTCTTGGACTCTGTTGACTTAAACCATAAAAGGAAGGCAATTATCTGTCTCCCCCAGATTGCTCTAGGACTGTGAGAGAACTCAGGAAAGTTCCTAGAACTGACATGTGGTGTCATGTAGCGACAGAAACTGACATGTGGTGAGTGCTCAAAAATTGTTAATTAAATCTAAGTCTTTAAGAGCAGTCATTGAGTGGGAAGCAGTAATTATAAGTCCATTTGAATTTAGAGAATGGAGAGGGTGGAAACCAGGTCCTTGGGAATGCAAACTTAATGGGACATAATCAGAGGATCCCTGCTGCCACTGGATTGATTCTCTGAGGAGAACTGGAAGCTGGCCTTGTTTCCTAATTGGCCACAGAGGGGCTCTTATCCCAGTGGGTAGCACAGTTCTGTTCCAGCCCTTCAGGAAGGACGGATGTGGCTGCTTCAGTCTGTTTCAGGAAGGAGAGGTGGGTGGGGTGGGGTGCAGTGATAATGTGGTGCTGATCAGCCACTGTGTGCACACCCAGTGCTTTGCTTGAAACCATCCAAGAATAGTATAAAACTATTGAATCTTTGCGAAGCCTATTTTCTTCATGATAAAAGCAAAAACGAAGATTCCTTGGGCAGAAGCAAACGAGGAAGGGTTTGAACTTGGCTTTAGCTGAGTTTTGTGATGAAGGTGTGCGTTCCTTCTAGAAAAGACAGCCATGCACTCGAGTGGGCATGTGAGTGGCATATTCAGGATGAAAAAAAAAAAGGCAGGCCACATGCCTGGGCAGCTTCTTTGTAGGAAAGAACCACAGAGTTGTGATGGGAGATTGCTAAGAATTCTAAGAAATGATGCTGAGAAGTTGAAACTGGAAGAAAATGTGAAGACCCTGAGCATTGTAGAGTGATGAGCAATGTGTGTAAATAAGCCTCAAAGTTGGATTGGAATAGGAAGAGATGAAGGTGAGCATGCTTAATGACTCAAAATGAGGCCCACTCTAGAGTGATAATTGTGTCCAAAAGAGAAGTCAGTAATTTAAGGACTAGATATTGAAGATGAAATAAGTAATGATGAAAAGGCAATTCCAAGATAGGGAAACTGGGGCAATAGTGGTTCCACAGATGTAGGTAGGGAAAAGTAGGAGACATTCAATAATTTTTTCAATACGCAATTAGTAGTCATCTGTGTGAGTGAAGAATACCTGGTATGTAGTTGTATCCTGCCTTTGAGGAGCTTATGGTCGGGGGGGGGAGCGGGGGGAGAGATCTTGTTTACTCAGAAATTACAGAACTAGGCAGTACAACCAAGAGCCAAAAGTCTCCTGGGCAGTGGAGGGGTCCCAGGGTCACCAGCAGCTGCATTCATCCATCCATGCAGGTGCCAAGAGCCTGGTGGTCACACAGCTGCCATTCAGGTCTCCCTTAGACTCTAGCTGTGGTGCCAGGTCCTGCTCTCCCTTCCTGAGGTTCTTCAGCTTGACAAGAGTTTATGTGGATTTATAGTTCTAAGGCTTTCCCTCTGTAAACCTACTATGCTGAGAAATAAGCTAGCTGAGAAGGGCTTGAACCCGTTTTTCATCACCTGTTTCCTTAGACGATGATGACTGGGACTGTAAGACTAGTTTCTAGGCCTGGCTGAGCTGCCCCAGCACCCTCCATCTCCTGAGTATTCACTAGCTAAGCAGTGTTTGTGGGTTAGAGGATAAATCATTTGCTGTGGAGTCTAGTTCATCTATCAGAGATAGAGGTTGGACTTCTAAAGTTCTGCCAATCCACTCTGAGATCTGGCTGTGAGGAAATTGGCCACCTACTTGAAATCCACAAACCTGAAATCCAGACCTTAATCCAAGGGCTTTGTCAGTGAGAAGCTTGCCTCCAGGATTTTCTAGATCAGGTGCTGATGGGATAAATCCAGCTTATCACTTGTAAATAAAGTTTTATTGGAACATGGCTACACCCATTCATTTGCATATGGTCTTGGCTTTTTTTTTTTTTCCAGCTATAGTGGCAGAGTTCAGTAGTTGTGACAGAGGCCATATAGCCTACAGAGCCTAAAATAATTACTCTCCTATCCTTTACTGAAGGCTTGCCAATCCCTATTCTAGATCTTCTCACCTCCATCCCTCATCAACACACACACACTGCACTGAAAAAAAAAAGGAAAGGCAATGTAACTAACTCCTCTTTTCTCTGACAGGATAAGAGGGTCATCGCCTTCCAGCTGTGGCTCCAGCCCATTGAACATCACAAGTACACCTCCCCCTGATGCCTCTTCTCCAGGAGGCAAGAAGGTAGGGCTGACGACTCTTAGACTAAGGCCCTTCTTCATGTAGACAGCTCTTGCCCAAGCTGTGAAATACTGGAAGTGGGAGTACGTAATTGTGGTTGCTGAAACAAGTAGGACCCTTTTTTCCTCCTTGAAGTAAATGCATCTATTAGGTGAGGCACAAAACCCACCAGTAGATCAGGGAGGCTTGCTGACATCCTTAGAGGGTTTATCCCATGTGAGCAGAGGCAAGCAGAAAGAGATCGTTGTAAGGATTGGAGAGCTGCTAGTCCATTGCATGGAAGGAGGAATTCAAGAGCTCCCATGAAGGAAGGATTCTCGGGTATGTAAACCTGCCTAGTTCTCTGCCAGGAGTCTTCAAGGGAGAAAGTGTCTAGTGCAGGCCCTGGAAGCAGTGCTGCCAGTGGTGCTTTGGAGGGCAAGTCATGCCTGTGCAGCTGCAGGATACTTAGGGATCTGCCTGGTTTTATCTGATGGGACAGCGTTAAGTACAAGTAGTTCATCTGTTGCCAGCCCTAAGGAAGAACTGACCAGAAGACTACATTATAAATAGTCTCAGAAACCAACAATCTGTTTTCATTTTTGGAGCTGAGAGTTTGTGAGCCTAGGCCAATGTTACTTGTAAATCATAAATCTATTTATAGTGTCTGATGTTAACATAGGTTAGGATAACCCAGAGGCCAGCATCTTGAGACATAAAGTCTTCCTTCCCCTATCTCCCAAAACATAGACACAGAGAAAGAATTTACCCAGATTGGACTCCTAAGGCACAAATTTTATCAAAAGCAGGGCATGGGTTTTCAAAACTTGGCTTCTCAGAGGCTCAGGTTACCAGGAGCTGTGGTGCGGCCAGGTAGGGTGGGGCTTGTAAGGGGGCCAGCTGATGAGAAAGATAAGGTCAGGACTCCTGCTTCTACCAGGGTAGCTTTATTTCTGTTTTATGATGTGTGAGTCTTCCATAAAAATTTTTATTTGGAAGAAGATTTGAAAGCCATTAATGGGGAAGAGCACATTTGGAAGAGAGACCTGGGTTTGAAGCCTACCTTTGCCATGCACTGGTGTGTGCCCTTGTATAATTTTTTAAGCCCCTGATTTCTCTATAATGAGGCTAATAATAGGCTAGGGCAGCCAGCATCTTTGCACATGATGTCCTGTTATGAGAGAATATACGTGGAAGTGCCTGGTTGGTAATGACTTGAGTATTGCATCCACAGATGAAGTCTGGCCTGGGCACAGCCCCCGCCACTGCTCACAGGTGAGCTCTTAGCCATGTTTTGTTACACTGCTAGGTCCTTCTTTCATACTGGATCTACCATCTTAGTGAAGTATCCTTTTCTCTGGGTCTCAACTCAACTTTTAGGCACTTGACTTTCTGGTATTACCAAGAATCCCACTATTCTATTTTGGAAGGTCATCACTTCAGTGCTTAAATATTACTCAGAGAACTTTCATATACAATATCTTATTTTATCCTCACAACCTCATAGGTGGAAAAATCCAGGCTACCAAATGGTATATGACTAGCCCAGAATTTAGTAAGTATGGCCCCAAACTAAATTCAGGTCTCTTGACTTCTGATTCTTTTCATACCAACAACTGCCAGAGATCTGAAAGTATACTGTACAACCCAGAGCGCAAGTATTTTTGAGGCATTTACGGAAAATGTTTCTTTGTCTTTGGACTTATAAAAATGGATCTGAGAAGAAATTCTGAATGTATTCTGAGTCAGCAGCAGCGAAGGGCATCTAAACAAGACAGAGTTTAAAAAGACAGCGTTAACTATGTACCAAAGCCACGAGACTAAAGGTGGCCCCGGGCTTCCAACATTTCCCAGTCACTTTCAAACTGGGCAGGTCCAAAAATGAGACATTTGGCCTGCCAGTTGGCTTAATTAGGGTCAAGTTAAAAGGGGTAAGGTTAGCAAGCCTCAGATTCCAGGAGATTCTGGACATCTAGAGGCACCAAGGCAGGGTCAGATAAGGCCAAAGTTCCCTAAACATCATCTGTGGTCTTCTGGTGGGGGTTAAGGGAGGGGGGAATCTTTTCAGGGGTCTGTGTGGTCAAAAGTATTTTCATAACAATGCTAAAAGTTTTTCTGATTGTGCTGTTATGTGAACTGACAGTACAAAAGCAATGTTGGATAAAACTGCTGGTGCTTTTGCAAAAAATCAGGCCTGTGGCACCAAACTGTACAGACAGTCACTGTATTTCACCACCATATACCCGCAATAAAAAACCAATAAATTTAAAAGCCAGTTTCATTTAAGAATGTCCTTAATAAAGCAGTAAAATAATTTTATAAAATCCTTGAGTAAATGTTTTTAATAGTTACAGAATGAGACGTGCTTAAAGCACTTACGCTGCACACTAAGTATGATGGTTGTCTCAAGAAAAAGCACTTGTGCGACGGTTTAAGTTTTAAACTGAACCAATCACTTTTTTCATAGGACACCATTTTTACTATTGCAAACTATGGTTTTTCAGACTTGGGTATTTAGCATACATTTTCTTGAAAATGAGTGAACCTGCAACTTCAAGGAAAAACAACTGACAAGTGATAACATTTTAGCTTTCAAGCAAAAGTTAGAATTTGGGGGAAAACTTGTATCTACTGCATTGAGCTTGACTGCTTGCCAAAACTTAAGATATTTCTGATCACAGGTAATATTAACTGTGGTGATGTTTTAACCTTATACAATGAGGTGTGTCAACATTTGGAAGATCTGCATAACTCAGTAAACCAGTATTTTCCAAATGACCAATATAAGATATTTCAGAATCATGTGAAGGTAAAAAAGATCCATCCTAAATACCAATATACACCAATGGATTTTTACAGAGTACCAAAATTTCATTGATATGGTTTCAGATTCCACATTGTGCCTTATCTTTTAAGAAACCTCCACCTGCTGAGTTCTGATGTAATATCAAAGAATACCATGGTTATTTGAAAAGGCCATTAAAGTACCTCCCTTTTCCAACTGCCTGTTTATGAGAGGTCAGATTTTCTTCAGATATGTACTTCAGACAGCATATCTAAACAGACTGAATGGAGAAGCAAGTGAGAATCCAATTAAATTCTGTTAAGCTAGACATTCAACTTGCAAAATATGTGTGTATATATATATATATATATATATATATATATATGAAATGATACTTGCAACTTTTATTTTGGAAAATTGTTTTTTCATTAAAATGCTATTCATGTTCATGTGTAATAAGTTTATTATACTTTTAGTGGTTTTAACTTCAGATATAGTAATACTGATAAATATAGCCTATATAAACAAAAGTTCTTTGGAGTCCTTAATCATTTTTAGAGTGTAAAGTTCTTCAGCACTTTTTCAGAAAGTTGAACTGTGGAGATAAAGTTGTAATGCCATCTACTGGCAAGGCTTGAAATCACTGCTTCTCCTGAAATCTAGCTGCTACCAGTTTCCTCACCCACATCCAGATACCTCTGAGGTGCTTTTCTGTGAGATTCGGTCATGGGAGGGTGAAGAGGGTAGACAGCTGAGGGAAGACAGTTCTTCTACTGAGGAGTGGTAATAGTATTCAGTATTTCTCAGTAGCCTCTCTCAGAGCTTAAACCACTGGTTACTAACGTTGGCCCCTGTGGGGCAACTAATGATGATCTACTTCTAGTGTGGTGGTGTTCATTTGTGACTCCTCAAGCTGTGTCTCTTCCCAGTATAACAACCCTTTCTTACTGATTCTTCAGCAGCATCTATTGCTGTAAGGAATCTTACTCCCTAACAGGGGAGGGGCCCTGCCCACCTGAGTTCATTGAGATTTAGTCCTTGGCCTTAGAGAAACATGTCAACAGCATGATCCAAGGTAATGAGTGCTCTAGGGATTTTATTCAGCCTTTAAATTGCTTGTGTGGGCTGACTCGAGTAAAGAGAATACTAGTTTGGGGGAGAGGTTTTCTCCTTACTGTGACCATTCCTAACAGTGTCTGGTATGAAATCATCCAATAAGAAACCGAAGCCACCTGAAACTTTTTCTCCTCACCTTCCTCTTTTCAACCCAATTCATTTTTCTTGGTGACACTGCATAAAATACCGATTGAAACTGTTGATGACATGAAAACTTCACTTTTGTTTGTAGATTTTAAATGGAGGGACTCCAGACATTCCTTCCAGTGGCCTACTACCAGGGCAGGCTCAGGAGAACCCAGGTTATCCATATTCTGATAGCTCTTCTATTCTTGGTAAGTAGCATTATTATTTCTATTGCAGTGAGCTTGCAAAAAACATCTGGCATGATGTCAGTTTTAACAACTGAATGTACAAATCAGTTCTAGGTAAACTTGTTAAGAACAAAGTAAAGGTTTAAAATTTATTTAAGTCTTTACTTCAAAGTTAAGTTTAATGGTTGGGTGCTGGTGGGGATGTCTGGAATTCAAGAGGGGTTTCTGGCAGCCTGGACACAGGCTTTCTCCCAATGTGTGGAACATAATCTCTTCAGAGGGAGAGCTCATGGAGGTTCAGACAGAACTTAAAAGGGTGATCAAAAAGCATTTCAGAGGGTATTGAAAGTCACTAAGCAATGAAGAGTTTGCTTCTCCCACACTACCCATCTTTTTCTCTACTTCTCTTTCTAGATCTTTTTCCTCTAATCTCTGAAAGTGAAAGTTGCTCAGTTGTGTCCAACTCTTTGCTGCCCCATGGACTATACAGTCCATGGAATTCTCTAGGCCAGAATACTGGAGTGGGTAGCCTTTCCCTTCTCCAGGGGATCTTCCCAACCCAGGGATCGAACTCAGGTCTCCTGCATTGCAGGTGGATTCTTTACCTGCACAGTCACAAGGGAAGCCCAGGAATACTGGAGTGGGCAGCCTATCCCTTCTGCAGTGGATCTTCCTGACCCAGGAATCGAACTGGGGTCTCCTGCATGGTTTCCTTCTATAATTCCCTCCTTATAACTGGTTATATCAGAATAGTAAAATGAGGTCAACTCATACTTTTAATCTTTATTGAATTTAAGTAGTTCCTTCTTAAAAAGTTGGGTCTTCCAGCTGAAAAACACAAATATTTAAAAAAAAAAAAAAAAAGGCAAAGCAGCCTTCTTGCCCTACTGTTAAGTTTAACTTTCTTATTAAAAGTGTACTTAGGAACTGCTTACTAAAGTTAACCACTTACTAAAAGAATCACTCACCAGTCTTTATCTCCTCCCACAGGTGAAAACCCTCACATAGGCATAGACATGATAGACAACGATCAAGGCTCAAGTAGTCCCAGTAATGATGAAGCAGCAATGGCTGTCATAATGAGCCTCTTGGAAGCAGATGCTGGGCTTGGTGGCCCTGTTGACTTTAGCGACTTGCCATGGCCGCTGTAAACACTATATGTTGCTTTGGCGACAGCTACAGTATCAAAGTGCATTACTGATGGAGTTATACAGTCTGTGAAGCTTACTGGATAAGGAGAGAACAGCTTTTATGTACTGTCTTCATAAAAGCCATCTCAGAGCCATTGATACAAGTCAATCTTAACAATGTGTAACTTCAGAAAAAGTGGAACTAAAGCCTGCTCCAGTGTTTCCTCATCATTGATTATTGGGCTAGCTGTGGATAGCTTGCATTAATTGTATATTTTGGATTCTGTTTGTGTTGAATTTTTTAATCATTGTGCACAGAAGCATCATTGGTAGCTTTTATATGCAAATGGTCATTTCAGATGTATGGTGTTTTTACACTACAAAGAAGTTCCCCATGTGGATATTTCTTATACTAATTGTATCATAAAACCGTTTATTCTTCCTTGTAAGAATCCTTTACTATAAATATGGGTTAAAGTATAATGTATTAGTTAAATATTTTTAATAAATGTTTCCCTTGTTCTATAAATATTGTTCAAATTTCAAATAATTAAGGAAAAAATGCTATAGGGCTAGATCATTGATTTTCCATGGTGGGTGTTTATGGATGATCCACACCAAAAACATTTACAGTGCCTTTCTAGTCTTTATAAAAATTCTAGGACATACATAATTTTCCTGTGTCACTTGTTTAGCTGTACTGTAATTTTAGTTTCTGTGAGAACAAAGATATTACTGCTTAAACACAAACTTCAAGTCCTCTGAAATTACAAACTCAAGATTAGACAGAACAAACTGGCTTCTCTAATACAACTCCTCTCTACTACCAGTTGTATGGCTTCAGACATTAAGTGACCCCAGACTGAAAGCATCTAAATACTTCTGATTTCTTCTTGAACTGAGTCACAAAATATTAAACAAAACAAAAACATATGCATGAACAATTTGCTTGGCAGAACAGCATACTATAGTGAAGAAAGCACTGAACTAGTATCAGAATTTGGCTCTGAAACTTAAGGTTACTATAGAACCTAGTAAAAGTATTTTATCTTCGTATCAGGTTGTACTACAAAATATTCCCTTTTCAGCTCTAATGATTTGGATTTATAGTGTATTTTATAGTGGAGAATATAAGTGCCTCATCACACATATATCAAACGGGAGTTCCTTGAGCTACTTCCTGGTTTCTAATTATACTGACACCAATAAAACAGGAAATCTGCAAAATACAAGACTGAAAATCTGGTCAAGATGGTTATAAAGATCAGAAACATTAAAACAATGGAATTTTATTTTGATGAAAAACGAGTTTACAATCATTTAGTAAATGAAGAGCAAACACTTCATTTTCCTATCCCATAACTTTCAAAAAAATCATTAGTAAATAAATATCTGTGAACAGATTAAGGGTAAGGCAGACCGGATAATAACCCACCTCTGATGTTCACACTCCCTGCATGTGACACTTGAAAAGGATGAAAACGGCACTGAGATAACTGATAAGATATGGTTGAATCTCATCCTCATCATTCAAATAAGCCCAGTGATACTCATTTTTGCTCATCATGGGCAGCAAACTATATACATTTTACTGAAGGAATACTTTGATAGAAGCACTTATTTATATTGTGCATCACAACTATAAAAATGGCTTGAACAGTTCCACTTAACCACCATTTATAAAGTGCAACTATATATAATGTTCTACATTTTATCTGGGGTGTGATGAATATCAATCTAGACAAAGTACCCCAGCTGCCAATTTCCACCACTTCTGGGAAGATCTAGATGTGTGAAAAAGGACTGTCCCCCATACAAAGAACCAATTTCACAAACCTACTGGTAAACAAATACATTTATATAACTGGAACCTCAAGATGCTAGAGTTGTACTCATTTAAAAAACCATTCAGCTACCTTTGGTCTTTAAAAAAAGCCTACACTGCAATATCCTAAACATCGTTCTGTGCATCTCACAATGAAGAGAGTGGCCTTGCAGTGCAGGATGAGGAGAGTACAGCGTCACTGTGAAGAGTAGCATGCTATGGTTTCAAGAAACATCACCGTCACAGCATCGGATTCTGTGCGTCAGGATCGAGGTCATTGTTGCCAGAAGGGGGATGGATGGGTAGAATATCCAGCTCATCCACTTGCGGAGTCGGATGCATGACTACCAGCTGGTCCTGGGGAATGTCTGCGGCAGCGGCGGCAAGGTTGGTGATAGATTTACTCTTCACACACTGAAAGTCTACATGCCGGCTCTTTCCTTCTTCCTTCTCCCAAGACATTCGAATAAAGGGTCTTTGGACATAGTTGTAAATCACTTCGGGGCGGCCCCCAGGCCTTTTCTTTACTTTTTCTTTGTAGGTAGGATAACCTGAAGGAGAGAAGTTTTTAAAAACAGGATGTGCATACACACACCTATGTGCACGTGTGCACGCACGCGCGCACACACACACACACACACACACACACAGGTCCCCACATTCCTCATTCTATTTAACCTAAAGAGGGTTACTATAGTTCTTGAACAAAACATAGATTAAAATAAAGAAGGAAACCAATATTCTCTTTGGTCATTAGTTCAACAGCAAGAAATTGAAATCCTACTAATATAATTCACAAAACCTCCCACTAACCACCAGAAAAACTTTCAGAGAGCATGGTGGGGCTGGGTCCCTAATACAATGGGAAGTAATCCAGTGTATCATGGGCTCTGGTTGTGCACCCTTGATATCCCTGATCCCTTCCCCACACAATTATTTGGCCTCAGGGCCTGCAATTTACTGCCATATAGGCCTTCTATTTTCTTTAAACCTAAATCTCATCTTTACATCATTTTGGGTTTTTTCTTTCCTTTTTACTGTTCAAGTGGAAAGGAGCTGTAGCGATCTCCAGCTTCACTGATTCCAGGTATTTCTGTGTCTAGGTTAACAAAGCCAATATTTTAACCTCTATATCATTTAAATGTTACTACTCTGAACAATCAAGTTCATTCAGACTGGCAATTCCAAAGTAGCATGGACCAAAAAAAAAGTTGCCTACCATTTCAGTAAATAGAAATGTTGTGGCCATCAAGTCATCTGCCCCTGCAGCCCACCCCCGACCCAAGGGTGCCCCTGAGGGGAATTCAGGTGGAAAAATAGCCATAGATAGTTAAGATGTGTATCAAAGGAATAATTTCAACAAGCCCAGACTCCTGCATTGCCCCAAAGGTAGAGAGGCACTAAATCCAATACTTGAGGTGTCTGCTTTTTGTGATTAGCAGTAATCTTTTGATCATTTTTTTCTCTTCTCCCAGTAAAAACTCCTACATATCCCAGCTCCTCCCTTACCTCCTTGGAAGTTTCTCAGGGCTATCTGAGAGGCTATATCCAAGGCTACAATTGACAGTAAGGCCACTAAATAAAACATAATTCTGAACTTCCAAGTTGTGCAACACTTTTTTTTCAGTAGACACAGCTTTCCCCAGTAATTATACATCTTCCTTCTCTTAGATCATAGTCAGTGAAGAGTAACAACTGGTAACAACCATCCCAGTCTTGGGAACATTTCAGTCATTTACCAGTACGGCAGTTTGTCTAAAGATATACTTTCCTTAGATGCTATCACAAGTTCCTTCTCCTTCCTACTAGCATGAATTGCTAGTTTAGACCAAGTACTGGCAAACACGTTCTGTAAAGGGCCAGACAGGTGTGTGGGCCATATGGTCTTTATCACACCTATTCAACTATGCCATAATAAAATGAAATCAGCCACAGACAATGCATAAATTAATAAGTATGTCTATGTTACAAGAAAACTTGATTTATAAAAAATAGGTAGTGGGTTGGATTTGGCCTATGGGCCACTGTTAAAATCAGAAAAAAAATCCACATAGGCCTCACACAGTCAGGGTTCAATTAAGGATTCCTGCATAGGAGTTTGTTATGCAGGCATCACTGGCAGCTAGTATATTTAGCCATGTGTGGAGTGTGTGTGTGTGTGGGGGGGTGTGGGGGGGGGTGTGGGTGTGGGTGTGGGTGTGTGGTTGAGGTGAGGGAGGCACAGGGGCAAGCAGGACTAAACATCTTCTAAAGACCTATAGAATGTCTTCTTTGTTTCATATTTCCAATTACCATCTGAAGGGCAGCTCTAGAGGTCAGAAAGGTTTCCCTTTCTCTATTCCCTTGTCCCTGATTGCTCCAGGACTATTAGAACGTCCTTAAATTCCCATCTCATTGTATTCCAATCTCTTCTCCACACTGAATCACCACTTTTTTTTTTTCTTAACACAAGTATAATAATAATATTACATCTTTGCTTTAGAACTACCAATGGTTTCCTCATGCTTAATGGGGAAGGTCCATACTCCTTAGCACAGTGTATCAGGCTTTTTTAAACACAGTTCCAGCCCACTTGTTATCAGTTCAAATACCTGCTAGGGGCCTGCTAAAGTAATTCCCCCTCCAGTTACAGTCTCTCCAACTTTGAAACCAAGCAGCTAAAATTCACTGTTTGCAAAATGACAGAAGAGGACATATACTGGTGAAGCTAATATGCCCTCTTTTTAAACCCCAAATTTCCTCCCCTCCCCTTCCTGCAAAGACCTCATTTCTGGTAATTCTTCCCTGTATGTCTCAGGAGTCCCTCATCTTCATCTCCAACAGCTCATCTGATCACTGATCTGAATACCGTAATCTTTGGTGTCACCATCACAGACACAGAAAGTACTATGTGCTAGGCCCTATTTAAAGTGTTCTTCATGGATTAACTCATTCTACACTCACAGTGACCCTATAAAGTATGTATTAATACTCTCATTTTAGATGAGAAAACAAAGACAGAAAGAAGTAAAGTGCCTTGTCCAAGGTCATACAGCTATTAAATCATAGGCTTTGAACTCAAGCATTCTGGCTCCAGAACATTTACTCATTACTCTAGGCCAAGGAAGATATTTTGTTTTTAGTAAGGACACTTTAAAATAAAAGAAGGATCTGAGGGTAGCATCTGTAAAAGTTCATTTAAATCACAAGGTAAAAAGCAGTCTAAAAAGTTTGCATTTAAGTAAGATGAAGTACATGGACATTCAATTCAATTTGAAAATAAGCTATTATCATACCTGAAGACACCTTAAGACATATAGTAATAGTGATCACAGCCCAACAGAACTAAAATCTAATACTTTTTGAAAATTCATGTAAGAGTGGTGCTGGTGGTTTAGTTGCTAAGTCATGTCCAACTCTTGCAACCCATGGACTGTAGCCCACCGGGCTCCTCTGACCATAGGATTTTCCAGATAAAATCTTGGAAAATTAGTGGCTAAACCACCACCACCAGTTTTTACATGAATTTTCAAAAAAGTACTAGATTTTAGTTCTGTTGGGCTATGATCAAAATTACCATTAGGCAAAGAATCCTGTCGTCTCTTACAGGAGTACACATACGTGTGCCAAACACACTACATGGGCTTAGTAAAAATGCATTAAGTAGAGTGATGGCAGAAAAGACAAATTCATATCTCTATATTGCTAGAGAATCTTATAGAATAAATACTAATTTTTAAGGGCCTTCTATTTCTCTTCTCAGATAAAAAAAGCTGACTTTTGTTATTTATGTGTTTACTGCATGAGCATTCTGTAATCATTTGTCTGAAATTTTCTCAAAATATTCAAAATATAATCTCAATGGGATCCAGCTTTTAAACCTTGCTGGTTCCAAAAGATAATAAAAAAAAAAAAAGTGAAAATGTCTTACCTTCTATTCCCAGTCTAATCTTCTTAAGACCCCTCTCCTTCAAAACTGATTTGGCCACATCTCTGTTTTCAATGTACTTGAAAAATCTATATAATTTTGTGCTATAAATAACTGGAAACAAAGAGACAAAAATATTTTATTAAAATGAAAGTACTTAGAGATGACTCAAGGTTATTTATCTTGACCATCATAGGGGCCTGACAACCCTAAAAGCCCAAATAATGGATGCAGTGATGCCAAAGGATGACTAGCCAACATGACAGGACAATTCAGTACAGTTAATATAGAAGCAAATGTCTACATAAGATGAAACAAGAAAAGCTTTAATAACCAATCAGGTAACCCAATCCATAGGAAGACTCTCCTTCTGAAAGATATATCATACACAGACTTACTAAGATGGGGTCTGCCCCAATTTCTTCATATAAAGAGAATCAAAAAAAGGTATCAGTATCACATCATTATCAAGCAGGCAAAGTAAAAGACTTTGCTAGGATACCTACAAGGCCTCATCTGGAGGGGAAAAAACTGCCTTGTCAGAAAGTACAAAATGGATACATCTTACATTTCATGGATTGAGCAACTATTAATAATACCCCCAAAAGGCAAAGACCCTCCCCACAAATTGTTTTCCATTCAGGCGAACAGCCCCATTTAATACTGATGTTAAAAATGGCAGATTCGAGCATGTTCTGCCTAGGTTAGTCTGTTTAGAGCAAACTGGTTTTGCAAAGGACAGACACTCCACTGACAACATGTTGAGTCTTCCAAATGTGCTGGGCACTTCAGGGAGTTAGACTGATGGACCTTCCTCGCCTTCTCTCTTTCAGGTGGAGTTATCTCCCTTAAAAGGTGAACTGCAAAGGTTTTTTCAAAAAAAGAAAAACACACTCACAAACCAAACATGCTGGTTTAAGAGCCAATAAAAGGAAAAAAAGTATACAGAAGCTATTCATGGGGTAAAAGTTGTGATTATTACTACATCCTTAAGATTACTGATATTTTAAAATAAAGATTTTTTGACATTTCAGAATGGGTGGTGTATGTCACTCTTAGGAAAATCAGCCTGAAGAGACAGGCTATCTCTTATCTCCTCAAATGTTATCTTCTTTAGGTTGGAACATGTTGGCATAAAATGAAACATATTTAGACAAATTAAATAAAAATGTTTCCAGTCCTTTTAAACTTCAAAGTTCAAAAAAAGAAACAAACAAAAAAACAAACCAAAAAACACTGAAATGAAAAGCTCAATAACTAAAAAGGAAAAGCCAGGTCTAATATTATTCCTCTATCACTATAGTGTCATTTCTGTGCTCTATGGTTGGCCCTCTTCTCTTGAAGTCAAACTTTCTGAAAACTAAAGCTCAACTTTTTATTCCACATATTATAGAAAACCATGGTCAGCAAAAAGCCTAGGAATGAGGAAACAGCAACATTTTATTACTGCAACTGTCCACAAAAGAATCATTCAAGTGTTATCATGCAAAGGAAATGTCTCAAATGTAAATTCTGAAAGCTACTACCATACTCTGTGTTGAAATAATCATCTGAAAATCTTTAGAATTAAAATTAAAAAAGCATACCACTTGGAAGTCTGCTTTATTTTTAGAAAAGGGTAAATAAAATGGAAAAACCAGAGCTTAAAGGGTTCTAATACTCCATATAAATCCTGTTCTCGAATCATTCTTTTACCTGTAATTTTTTCTCAATCTATGGAACTGTTCAAAAATACTATATTGGGCTCACCGAAAAAACAAACATTCAAACAAACAAAATCAATATGAGATACACTTTGTAACAGGAAAAAAAAAAAATCAAATGTTCTAATTAGAAGTTTAGAAGTACAGTAAGAAAAAAGTCACTGCTGCTCAAGATGTGCTGTTTTGACCAAAAATACCTAAAGTTCCACAAAGCTTTCAGAAGGGTCATGTATTCTCCAAGAAAGCATGTGACATTAAAAAAGGAATGTCTTAGAACTTAGTCATCTTTGTAATCAGTGAGTTGAAGCTTCTCATTTTATATACAAATAAAAATTCATCTCTATAAGAAACAGTTTTATTTTTCATTATCTACTATTCCAGGATCTATTTCTCTTGGATGCTTCTAAATGCCAAAAAAAAAAAAAAAAAACAACTAAGGTCTGGATACGCAACAAAGAGCAAACCATTTCTATGCATGATATGGGTGAATACATTTTTTCTGTAAAGGGCCATATAGTAAATACTTTGGGCTTTGCTAGCCATGCGGTCTTCATTCCAACTACTCATCTCAGCTATTGTAGCGCGAAAGCAGCCATAGACAATACATGAAACTTAATTTATAAAAACAGGCAAAAGGCTGGATTTGGCCCACAGGCTGTAGTTTGTCCACTCCTGGTATAAGAAAGAGTTCAGAAAACTTTCTTTATAAAAATTGTCCTTTAATCAATATTATAAACAATAAAGAGGAAATCTGTGGTGATTTAAGAGAGAGAAAATATGCCACAGCACATACTTTGTGAATACTCTTCTCCCATCTGTGGTGGGTACTCTTCATCCCAATCAACAACGTCGTCGTCCGTAAGCACCACTATGTGGCACTCGCGCTCCCCACTCTGGGCACTGGCTACCATGAGAGGCAGGATCATTTCTTCCAAGTAAAACTCGAACTGTCTGCGGGCACCATCATTTGACAACTCATGCATTAGGGCACCTGAAATAAAACCCACAGAAGTAACTTCGCTTTAGGGGTGACTGATAAGTAAAAGAAGAGCAGAAATAACAAACACATAAACAAAACACCACATTAGTTCAGCATCTACTTCGGGACCCTGTAGATAATACAAGGGTTATTCTTTAGTCACTAAAACTTTTCTCAGAAAGAGTTCTTATGGAAATGCAGAATGTTATAGCAAGAAGGGCCAATTAAAGTCATCCAACGAAAGCCTCTTCACTTTACACATCATGAAGCAATCTGCCTAAGGTTACAAAACTAATTTTCAAAATCAGAATTAAATCCACCCTCTGTGACTCTATTCGCAGTCCAGGTTATTTTTCACTACATCATTTGTCTTCAATCAATGTATGCGGTTATATTTTAAAGTATATTCTAAGGGTATTTTTGCAGATTATCCATATGAAATAAAATAGTCCCCATAGTCTACTTCCCACATTTTCTTTCTCAGAAAATTATTTACAAACAACATTGATATTACTGTGTAGGAAGCAGAGTGAGATGAAAAGGGTCACTTGACTTGGGAATAAGGATGGCAAAAGATCAAGCAAAATACAGCACGGTACAGGAATTACCACTGGAGAAGGAAATGGCAACCCACTACAGTATTCTTGCCTGGAAAATCCCATGGACAGAGGAGTCTGGCGGGCTACAGTTCATGGGGTCGCAAAGAGTCAGACACGACTGACTGAGCACACAGGAATCACATAGCTTATGTGACCCTAGAACTGAGAGGAATGAAAGATACATTTCACCTGACCCTTCTTCTGACATAACAAACAACTTTAACTTCCCAAATACACAGTCACAAACTCACCTGCACCAATCTAATCATTTTTATTTTATTCCTATTTCATTGGCAACGTCCAATTTCTTATCTAAGGATCTATTACCTCAGGAACTACCAGGAGAGTGAGAGAAGACACTAAAACTCAAATCTATAGTTTCCCAAATCAGAGCTTTTTTCCTCTCTACAACATGTTACTTAGTAACTGTTAATATAATAATTAAATAATCAACTATGTTACTATTATTTATCCATGTCTCTCTCTAGGCTGCATATTTCCATTATGATTTTTTTTAATTCCTTTTATAGGTAAATTCTTATACATAAAAATACATTATCTTATATAGTCTCCAAATGACCTCTGGATTGTTAAAGAAAATGAACATCTTTTAAAAAAAATTTTACTGACTTACAATGCTAATTTCTGCTGTACAGCAAAATGATTCAGTTATGCATACAATGTTTTTCATATTCTTTTCCATTATGTCACAGAATATTGAATATAGTTGCCTGTGCTATACAGTGAGTGAGTGAAGTCGCTCAGTCGTGTCCGACTCTTTGCAACCCCGTGGACTGTAGCCTACCAGGCTTCTCCGTCCATGGGATTCTCCAGGCAAGACTGGAGTGGGTTACCATTTCCTTCTCCAGGGGATCTTCCCGACCCAGGGATCGAATCCGGGTGTCCCGCATTGGAGGCAGACGCTTAAACCTCTGAGCCACCAGGAAAGCCCGTGCTATACAATAGTTCTTTTTTATTTATCTATCCTGTATGTATATGTGTGTGTGTGTGTGTGTGTGTGTGTGTATTAGTTTGTACTGCTAATATCAAATTCCCAATCCTTCCTTCCCTATTTTAGATTAGTTTGTATCTGCTAATCCCAAATTCCCAATCCCTTCCCCTGTGACAACCACAAGTCTGTTCTCTACGTCTTGAGTCTGCTTCTGTTTCATAGGTATGTTTGTGTCCTATTTCAGATTCTACAAATAAGTGATATCATATGGTATTTGTCTTTATCTTACTTACTTCACTTAGTATGATAATCTGTAGGTTCATCCTTGTTGCTGTAAATGGCATTATTTCATTCTTTTTATGGCTAATATTCCATTATGTGTTTACATACACACAAGAACACACAAACCATATCTTCTTTATCCGTTGTGTGTCTATTGATAGACATTTAGGTTGTTTCCATGTCTTGGCTATCATAAACAGTGCTGCTATGAACATGGGGTACCTGGATCTTTTCAAATTACAGTTCTGTCTGGATATATGCCCTGGAGTGGGATTGCTGGATCATATGGCAACTCTACTTTCAGTTTTTTGAGGAACCTCCATACTGCTCTCCGTACTAACTTACACCAATTTACATTCCCACCAACAGTGTTAAGAGGGTCGGTCCCCTTTTCTCTATAGCCTCTCCAGCATTTATTATTTATAGACTTTAAAGATGGCCATTCTGACCAGTGTGAAGTCATTATAGTTTGATTTGCATTTCTCTAATAAACACTCTCATCACTAAGATTTGGTATCATTATCCCTGGTTTTCTTTCTCCTTTCTGGCTGCTGTTCTTCGGTCACCTTTTTCAATTTTTTCTCCTCTAGCTGGCCATTCAGTTCAGTTGCTCAGTCTTGTCCAATTCTTTGTGACCCCATGGACTGCAGCACACCAGGCTTCCCTGTCCATCACCAACTCCCAGACCTTGCTCAAACCCATGTCCATCAAGTCGGTGATGCCATCCAACCATCTCCTCCTCTGTCATCCCCTTCACCTCTTGCCTTTGATCCTTCCCAGCATCAGGGTCTTTTCCAGTAAGTCAGTTCTTCGCATCAGGTGGCCAAAGTATTGGAGCTTCAGCATCAGTCCTTCCAATGAATAATCAGGACTGATTTCCTTTAGGAAATTATCTAAATATTTTCTAAATATTTAGGTTAAATATTTCCTAAATATTCAGCTGGCCATTACGTATTGATATTTTTCAGGGAAGTTCTAAGTTCCTTATTTTCTCTCACCTTAAGCTTACAATTCTCAAATTTATTCTACTAATTCTGCCCGCTATATTCCAGATGCATCATATTCAACTGCCTCCTGAAATCTCCACTAGGATGCCCTTTCACAGGCATCTCAAACTCAATATATTCCAATTGAACTTAATCATTTCAGTCTCTCTCTCTGCAGTTTTTCAAATGAGTAAATGGCATCACCATGCACTCAAGTTCTCAGAACCATCTCAGAAGAGTATTAGTCATATGACAGTCTCTTAAATATTTGTAAAATAAATGAATATTTGATTCCTCTTTCATCTCTTAACCATTCCTCAAGCCCTATTAAGTCCACCTCTTAAATACATCTTGAACTGTGCTATTTCTTTCTCTGAAAGATGCCATTTTCCAAAGATAGCTAAAAAGTTTCTCACACCATATACTTTTCTACAATGGGAGTTTGATATTTCCTCCCAGTAGGAGAAGCCCAATTCCTCTCCCCTTCAATTTAAGCTGGTTATACTGACTTGCTTGTAACCAGGGGAGCACAGCAGAGGTGATGGGTACATGACTTGTGGTTCTGCCTTGGTCTTGGGAATGCTTGCTCTTCAGATGCTTCCTCTCTGATTCAGTCTCCAGGCATGAGGAAGCCCAACCCTCATGAAGAGGTCACGTGTAGATACTCTGTTTGACAATCCTCACTGAACCCAGCCTTACAGTTGTCCCATTGTAAAACTCACCAGCTGCTTTTGCCTTCATTTTCTCCACAGTAGCCCAAAAAATACAAACAGATATCTCTAGTTTAAACCTTTCATGGCTTGTGCTATCTCAAAATAAAAGTCCCAAATCCTCAACCTGGTCCTTAAGCCTGTTATGTGAAAAAGGAGGTTATAGATCAGTGTCTACAGTACTTTAAAAAGAGGTTTTTCTTTAAATACTATCGATAGTATTTAAAGAAAAATACTTTACATTCTGATGACTCCCACATATAACTATCTAGTCCATATTTCTCTCTTTAGACATGTATACCCAATGTCCTGCTTCGCATTTCCACTTGAATGTCTAACAGGTATTTCAAACTTATGTCCAAAGCCAAGCTTTGGACAAGTATTTGCCCCCCATGAAGTCTTCCCCCATTTCAATCAATGGTTAACTCCACACTTCTAGATAGTTTAAGTACTATTCTCTCTTTTCAGCCTCATATTCAAATCAACAAGTAAATCCTTACAAATCCTTACAACAAGTAAATCCAACAACATCCAATATATTCAGAATTTGATCATTTCACATTATTTCCACCTTAATTTAAGCCACCATCATCTCTTACCTAAATTATGATAAGTTTCCTAATTACCTCTTTGTATCTACCTTAGTTCCCCCTGCAGTCCATCTCCAACCCAACAGCCAAGAGTGATTCTTTTAAAATACACATCAGATCAGGATTACACCACTGCATGACTCTAAAGTGAATCCTGTGTGAACAGTGTGCCCATGAAATGGTAAAACATGGCATCCTTACAGATCATATCACTTCTCTGTTAAAGCCCTCTGATGGCTTCCTATTTCACTTAGTAAAGTCAGAAGATAAAGGCCCTACACCACCTCATTTCCCACTACTGACACCCTCACACACTCTACTCCAATTCCTCTTTGCTGCTCTCGAACTTATCAGACTAATGCTTCAACACTTGCTCTCATTGTTAACCTCTGCTTGAAATTTACTTCAGTTCTCCTCTGCATTGAAGGCCTCTCAAACTACTCTTTATCCCTTTACCTTTCTTGTCCCTCCTCAGCACATACCACTATCTAACATATCATATGTTATTTGTTCATGTTACTTGCTTACCTCGTCTGTTGTCTGTGTCCCCCGAAAGAGTGAAAGTTCCATTAGAACAGGAAGTTTTGCCTGGTTTGTTCCTGCTGCATCCCCCAAACTTAGCACAGGACTTGGTACAGAATGAACAGTTAATAAACACTTAACCAGTTTTGTTTTCTCCCTATCCTCTGGCCTTATGTCTCGTCACTCAAACACTATCTCTTCCAATATAGCCATACTTCCCTTCTTCCAGGACCTTAAGCATGTCATATTCCTTCAAACCTGAAAGCCTCTGCAAATACCATTTCTGCTGCCTGGAGACTTTCTCACTCTCTTTTCCATTCCCTTAGGTCTCAGCTTTAATGTCACTGATTCAGATAATGATCTTCCATAGCCCCTTTAGTATAGTATTCTGTGGTAATTCTGTCATAGTATCTCATTTCTTCACTCTATTTTCACAGCTTTTCATTACTTCTTGAATGCCTGTCTTCCCCACTAGACTGTAAACTCCATAAATACAGGGACAAAGTCTTTCTTGTTCATCACTATATGTCCTATATGCATGGAACTCATTGAAAGCCTGATTAAGAAGGGAAAAAAGTTATACAAGTTAAACAGTACACTAGAAACATAAAACTGGTAATAGGAATTAGAGATAAAGAGCTGGAAACCTATGGTGTATAGGTAATATTTGAAGTCCCAGTGATGAATGGCATTACTTAGATTAAGTGTATAGATTCTGTAAGAGCGAAGGTAGCTGAAGACAAAACTGTTGGCAAGGAACACATTCAAGGTATAAATGATCAGAAGGCAGGTGAGAAAAAAAATTAGCAGAAGATCTAAAGAAGGATGTCAAAGAGCCAGAGTATTGAAAAAAGAGTCAAGGAAAAAAACAAAACAAAACAGTGAAACCTAAAGGAAATGCCTTTAAAGATAGATTCGAGATTTACCACTAAATTTAACATTGTTATAGTCAATTCAGCAAGACAAAAAGATATAAAAAGTTTTACTTACAAAAGGGTCAATTATCTACCAAGAATATGTAAGAAACAACTGAAAAACTACTAGAAATAAGCAGAGTTCAGTTAGGTGAAAGTGAAAGTGAAGTCACTCAGTCATGGCTGACTTTTTGCAACCCCATGGACTGTAGCCTACCAGGCTCCTCAGTCCATGGAATTTTCCAGGCAAGAGTACTGGAATGGGTTGCCATTTCCTTCTCAGTTAGGTAGCTAAACACAAATATAGAAAATTCAGTAATTTTATTTTTGCTAGCTGTTAGAAAATCTGAACATATTCTACACACAACAGTAACAAAAATACAAATTATCAAAGAATAAACTTAGACCATTGCAGAAGACACAAAAGAAAACTGAATAAATGGAAAGACACAGTAGTTGGAATAGGAGGCAGTATAATAAATGTATTAATTCTTGTTATCATTGTTCAGTCACTCAGTAGCGTCTGACTCTTTGCAACCCCATGGACTGCAGCACACCAGGCCTCCCTGTCCTTCACCATCTCCCTGAGCTTGCTCAAATTCATGTCTACTGAGCCGGTGATGCCATCCAACCATCTCATCCTCTGTTGCCCCCTACTCTCCCTACCCTCAATCTTCCCCAGCATTAGTGTATTTTCCAATGAGTTGGTTCTTCCCATCAGGTGGGCAAAGTATTGGAACTTCAGCTTCAGCATCAATCCTTCCAATGAATATTCACGGTTGATTTCCTTTAGGACTGATTGATCTCCTTGCAGCTCCAGGGACTCTCAAGAGTCTTCTCCAACAACACAGTTCAAAAGCAACATTTTTCAGCACTCAGCCTTCTTTACGGCCCAGCTCTCACATCTGTACGTGACTACTGGAAAAACCATAGCTTTGACTATATGGACCTTTGTTGGCAAAGTAATGTCTCTGCTTTTTAATATGGTATCTAGGTTTGTCATGGTTTTTCTTCCAAAGAGCAAGATACAGTACAAAAGAATATGAAATGCAGCACTTGGGTGCAGTCTCAAAAATAACAGAATGATCTCAGTTCGTTTCCAAGGCAAACCATTCAATATCACAGTAATCCAAGTCTATGCCCCAGCCACTAATGCCAAAGAAGCTGAAGTTGAACAGTTCTATGAAGACCTTCTAGAACTAACACCAAAACAAGATGTCCTTTTCATCTTAGAGGACTGGAATGCAAAAGTAGGAAGTCAAGACATATCTGGAGTAACAGGCAAGTTTGGCCTTTGACAGCAAAATGAAGCAGGGCAAAGGCTAATAAAGTTCTGCTAATTCTTACAAAAAAATAACTTCAAACAATCACTGAAAAGCTCAAAAATTTGCAAATGATGTATTTTTGAATGCCTACAACAGACACAGGTTAGATTGGAGTATGTTTAAGCCTGAGGATTACTCTATAAAGAGGGAAAGACTAATGATACTAGAGAAGACAATAAGTGGAAAAGTGTCTTATAAATGTATGAGGCTATAAAAGAGTTTATTCATTCAACAAATGTTTATTGAGTCCTCACTAGGTGCCTGACACTAGACACGGAGTGAAAAGGTACAGTCCCCAGCCTCAAATTCAACTGATTTAATGCTATAAACTGAAAAAAAGGGCAAGACAGAGAAAGACAAAGAGAAAACATACAAGTGTCTGTTGTTTCAGTGTCTCTATTTCTGTGACTCCAAAAGTAGTCTCCGCCTCTTAATATCCTTTCTTAAACTAAATTAAATGTAACTTCAGTTTTTGATCTTCATTTGTAATCCCACTGTCTCCCATGAGGGTGGTGCCTTTCTTCCTAGGCCTTCTGAACTTATCCTTTTGCAAACTTTAAATTTCATTTTCCACACTACTTTCAAAAAGCTAAGATCATGGCATCCAGTCCCATCACTTTATGGCAAATAGGTGGGGAAAAAGTAGAAACAGTGACAGGTGTTCTTGGGGACCAAAAATCACTGTGGATGGTGACTGCAGCCATGAAATTAAAAGATGCTTGCTCCTTGGAAGGAAAGCTATTACAAACCTAGACAGTGTATTAAAAAGCAGAGACATCATCGTGCCAACAAATGTCCGATTAGTCAAAGCTAAGGTTTTCCAGTAGCTGTGTTTGGATGTGACAATTGATCATAAAGAAGGCTAAGCACCAAGAATCCATGCTTTGGAATTGTGGTGCTGGAGAAGACTCTTGAGAGTCCCTTGGACAGCAAGGAGATCAAACTAGTCAATCCTAAAGGAAATCAACCCTGAATATTCACTGGAAGGACTTATGCTGAAGCTCCAATACTTTGGCCACCTGATGTGATTAGACAACTCATTAGAAAATTCCCTGAGGCTAAGAAGGACTGAGGGCAGTAGGAAAAGGGGGTGAGAGAGAATGAGATAGTTGGATGGCATCATCAACGAAATAGCTAAGAATTTGAGCAAAATCCAGCAGATAGCGGAGGACAGGGAAGCCTGGCATGTTGCAGTCCACGGGGTCACAAAGAGTAGGACACAACTTAGAGACTGAACAAATACCAGTTTCACCTGGGACATTGTATTTTCATTTCTCTTAGCCCCAGGCCTTCATTCCTGAGTTTATCCCTGGTTCTCAAAACCTCTTCTGGATTACAGTGCTTGCCTGGGAAGATAATGAGGACAATGAAGAAATTAAAGCCTGCTGCTGCTGCTAAGTCACTTCAGTCATGTCCGACTCTGTGCGACCCCATAGACGGCAGCCCACCAGGCTCCCCGTCCCTGGGATTCTCCAGGCAAGAACACTGGAGTGGGTTGCCATTTCCTTCTCCAATGCCATGAAAGTGAAAAGTCAAAGAGAAGTCGCTCAGTCGTGTCTGACTCTTAGCGACCCCATGGACTGCAGCCCACCAGGCTCCTCTGTCCATGGGATTATCCTGGCAAGAGTACTGGAGTGGGGTGCCATTGCCTTCTCCAAAACATAGCATTCCTTCTGCCTGAAACACACTTCCTCTTCCCTCTCCTCCAGAAAGCTTCCTCAAGCCCCAACACCTAAGTTAGATACAGCTCATACATGCTCATCTAGTACCCCATTCTTCCTCTAACACAATATAATTTACTCATCTGCTTTTTCCACTACATTGCAAGCATCACAAGAGAAGGGATCTTGTCTTTTGTTGTTGCCTTTTACATACCTAGTATTTGGTATAAAATGAGCATTCAATAAAAATGTAGAAAATGAGCAATAACTATGTAAACCATTGAACAAGTTGTTACTAAAGGATATCTTCTAATATAGTTATTCACAATATATTTTCATGTGGAAATATAAACAGAATGTATAACATGATCCTTTATTATTTTTATTTTACTTTACCTTATCCCCTAATTTTGCTTTTTTTTTTTTTTAAAGCAAACACTTATTTAACATTATGGGTCAAGCATGAATGCACACTTAGTCGCTAAGTCATGTCCAACTCTGCAATCCCATGGACTGTAGCCCACCAGGCTCCTCTGTCCCTAGGATTTACCAGGCAAGAGTACTAGAGTAGGTTGCCATTTCCTCCTCCAGGAGATCTTCCTGACCCAGGGATTAAATCCGCATCTCCTCCTTCTCCTGCAATGGCAGGCAAATTTTTTTTTTACCACTGAACCACCTGGAAAGCTCTTATGTGTCAAGCACTATCCATTTAATCTTCACAACAACCCTGTGAGGTAAGTAATATTAGTCTCCCATTTTAAAGAAAAGGCAACTAAGAAATAAGGTTTTAAGTAACTTGCCTAAGAAATCCAGGATGGTGTATTCAATATATTCAATACACTGAGTACTTTTATAATTTTAAGAGATAAACAGACATTTTAGTGTAAAGTACCATTACAATATTCAGTAAAAGCACATATTTGCAGGATAAAAATCATTTTTGGACTCAAGTCTACACCTACAGTACACTTTCATATTTTACAAGACCATTTCTATCTCTTCAGATGCTATATAGTTTTCTTTTAATAAAGTCTATGAGAATTGCTAATTTTGTAACAAATAAATGATATTTAATTGTGATGACAAGGTAAACAATGTTCAAAGGATTACAGAACTAAAATCCATTTATCTTTAAGGAATTCTAGTGTACTCTTGCCTGGAAAATCCCATGGACGGAGGAGCCTGGTAGGCTGCAGTCCGCGGGGTCGCTACGAGTCGGATAAGACTGAGCGACTTCGCTTTCACTTTTCACTTTCATGCACTGGAGAAGGAAATGGCAACCCACTCCAGTGTTCTTGCCTGGAGAATCCCAGGGACAGGGGAGCCTGGTGGGCTGCCGTCTCTGGGGTCGCACAGAGTCGGACACGACTGAAGCGCCTTAGCAGCAGTAGCAGCAGCAGTGTCTTTTTAATCTGACAGTCACCAAAATTCAACATTTAGTCATATGCAATTAAATTAAAATATTTCCATGAATTAAAAACACAAAACCTTTACAGAAGGTTTTATGAAATCAAGAATTTATAAGTTAGAATAATGCTCGTGATTTCAACAAAAAACATTTTTTAAGATGTGAAAAGACAGCAAATTTATTCAACTTTACAGCTGTATGCTTCAGCTCTCCAACTATTTGGTTTTAAACTTTTAAATATCATTTATATAGAAATGGACTCAGAGGTGGACCACCTAATCTTCTTTGTCTCACCTACTGATATTTTTAGGGAGACTTTAAAAGAATATTTGGCCAAACAAATAAAGACAAAAAAAACTGGTACTTGACAGACCTAATAAGGACCACTCATTTCCAAGAAGTTAGACCATAATTAAGCATGAAGGATAGCTATATTTAAATATGTAATAGATGCCCTACAAGTTTCCCATTCCCAATTTCTCACACACCAATGTTTCAGAAAGTATGGCCCCACTTTGCTAAGCTAGTGTTACATTTAGGTAATGAAGTTAACATAACCATATACTTGGGACTAACATATATCTATAACCACAGGTAGCAAAGTTTTACAATGGCTTCCCACATTATACAGCATAAATGTAAGAATATTAATTTTAAGACCTTCACAATCTGGCCCCCATATTTATTCTCATCTCCTTCTGGTCCCAATATAGTCTCTTATATAGGTTATTTCCAAAGTATACCACTCATGTCTGTAATCCCCTAACCTTCCTACTCTACTCTTGCTAAATCATTCCTGTTCACCCTTTACAACCTGTCTCCTCGAACTCTTCTCTAATCCTACTAGCCCACAATGACATCTCCTTCTTCTGGGCTTTTCCAACCACTTAATAACCAAGTCAACATTTGATAATTTTCATATACATTTTGAATTTTCTGTGTATAATCACCTCTTTTCTTAGGCATAATATAACAGTAAAGGGGATGGGCATGGGGGTAGCATGACAGGAAAATATCAATCAAAGAGTTAGGATTTCCGAAGTTCTAGACTTGCTCTGAGACTATATTTGAAGTTCCTGAATAAAGCCATTTAATTCTTTGTATAAATGAGGGCTGGTATTTGGTATTCAGTCTAAGATCTTTAATGACAAACACTCTTTTTGAGAATGATTTATATCTTCCATAGTTGCTTAGGATGTTATATTACATGGCAAATACAAAAAGAAATGATAAATTCTTGGTTGATGTGACCTGAGGAGTGAAGCCAAATACCATACTTGGACAAAGTCAGGGCTACCAAGCTGAGAGATACATACTGGCAAAAAATGACAGAGGAAGAACAAATAGAAGCATAAATATGGGAGACTCTACAAACAAAAAAATTAAGTTGAAAGAAAGTTTTGGAAAATTGCACCAAACAATGATCTCTGTGGACTTTCATAAATAATCTTCACAGTATTTGTGTTTTAGAATTCAATTAAACAAATACTTGAAGTCTAGGTAAATAGCACTATTTCAGGTATTTCATTCCAATACATTGTTAACTCTACAAACCACTCACATATAAAACATCGTACTTACTGAGATCTCGACATTTAATAGTACTATATTCGAAAGAGATACAAAGATAGTCACAAGCTTCTCTCAATTCAGGAATAGATATGCCATCAGGACAACGGATTATTCCTGTTTTATAATAATCCTAAAAAAAAATAAAGAATGCATAAATGAATGCACAAGGTAGACAAAATGTATTTTTAAGATTGGGCTGATACAATTTTTTAAAATTGTGATACTCTTGAGATTTCGGAATTGTGGAATTTTAAAGTTAGGTAGGACCTCAGTTTACCTAACCACTTTTTCACTTTACTGACAGGAAAAATTTATGTCCAAATGGATTTCCTGACTCATCCAGTTATGAAATTATTTAACAAGAGAGATAAAGTTAGAACCCATGTCGCCTCATTATTTATGCATCTCTTCTCTCTACTGTACCATGCTAATTCACATGTATTCCCCCCTTACAAGTTATTTGTCTACATACCTACCATATATTTCTTAAAGAAATTTTAAGGAAGTTAAATGATGTACTTTACATTACCTTAAATATTACCTAGAGAATTGAGTAAAACTTAAGGTTTTTAGTAAAGAACTTCAAAATCATTTCTAAGTATTCAAATATATGGAAACAGAACACACAATTATTCTTCTTCCAAATACTTTTCTTTGGTGTTTCCCACATAAGTAGAAATAATAATAGCTATTATTTCCAAAATCTACTTGAAACGCTGTTAGGGGCTGGCCCAGAGCTATAGATAAGTTACTTCATAGCTGAGTTGTGGAGTTAACTGGTCAATACCATTAGGGGACAAATGAAAGTATGGGCAACTGAAAAAGCACTTCCCCAAAAATTAAGATCTGCCTCAACCTTCTTGATGTTCAGAGCCACAGTTAACACCATTTCTGAAGTTGCTACATGAATCAAGCAAGACATCTTCTGGTACTTTTCCAAGTACTTGTTAGTACTGATCACGATCAACTACTTTTCCTGTCTTGTACCTCAGGATCCTCCCTCTCCTCTTCCCACAAAACTATTTAAGGAAACCATATTTTCAAACTGTGGAATAAACTGTCATGCTATAAATCAAACTTTTATCACTGATTAAAATTACAAGTAGTGACTGTAGTGCTAATTCAAATATTTCTCAAAAGGTTAAAAAAAATTAAGTTTTAATACAAAAATGATAGGAAATACATTTTAGAGATGACTTTCAAATGTTCCTAAGTGTCCACCACTAGTTATATGCAACAAAATATTAGAATTCCAGTAGCCACATTTACTATGACAGCAAAAAATTATCAACTTCTTGTACTTAATAGAATTAGGGAAAGTGGAGTAGTCTGACTATAGAAATGTTACCACTAAACCCTTGAAAGAGCTGCCTATGCAGACCTAAGAGATGAATTATCCCCTATCTTATTTTTGCAAAGGTTATAAAATTCCTTTATTTTTATCATGCTATATTTACATGCCAAAAGAAAATGAATTAAACGATATTAAAAAATACACTGGATACTTCCATAGCGATATCCAAATGCAATTCTGCTTTCAGTCCACGTACCTACTGAGAAAGGGTCAACTGACTCAATCAATACACACAAGCAACAGCACTTACCAGAATTGCTCGAAATACTGTAGAGCCAATTCCTTCTGCCACCTCATACTCTCCCTTCTCATTAGGACGTGTAAAGTTATGTTCTCTGCCAGATCCAAACATCCTATGGTAGCAAGTAATTGAGAAATAAATCAATAGGCTATCCATGTTTTCATGTACAAAAGTAAAAAGAAATTATAATTTTAGCATTAAATTAGCCCACGAATATTTATCAGACATTTATTCTGGCAAATGTGATAAATGAAGGATTATAAAAAAATTTTTTTGTGGGAGGAGACAGTAGTAAAGATTCCCCATAAGAAAATAAAATCAATTAATAAGATTCAAAAGCTAAAAAAACTTTCCAGTCCCTTTTCTTCAGGGGTGGAAAAAAAAAAACAAACAAATCAATCTAGGAGAGATTCTTACACTAGTTTTGTCCAGAGAAAGACAAAAATGAAAGAGAGAGAAGAGGGAGAGAGGGAGGAAGGGGAAACTGCTATCTTCAATGCAAAGTTAGTCTATTAAGTAGCATGTATGGTAATCTAAACTAGAAAAAAGTAAAATAAGTATAGGCAGATTAGGTTGTTTTACTTTTCACAAAACTATAAACGTAACAAATCCTGCACAAAACTTTTACACTGGCATCCTAGAACTGAAAAATAAGCAATCAAATACTGGGGTAGAGAGGAATGAAGAAAAGAATGAAAATTCTAAATAAGTAACAAGCTCATAATATTAATTTTTACAAAAAGAAGATGCAGATGAATTTCTATTTTTTCAAGTCATGTTGTTGGCCCTTTAACAGTAAATATTTAGAAAAGAGGCAATCTGCTAAATATGTCCTTCAAAACAAAAAGTTGAATGCCTAACTTCCAAGCAAATATTTAAAGTGTGATTAAAAGAATCTGAACCTCTAAATTCAATGACAACATCATTCCTAAAGTCAATATAGCTGAACTAAGTTGCCTATTCAACAATTTCCCAATTTAAATAGTTCCCTCTTTTCTTGTAACACAGAACCTATAAAGAACAAAGCTTTCTTATTTCAAAGTTTCCAAAAGAATGCCAACTGCTTTTTACAGTTCCCATGAATATTAATTTTCATCCCCAAAAACATGCTTTCGTCAACTGACATGAAAAGAAGCCTTCACTGATTTGGAAAAAAAGAAGTGAGTCTTTCAGGAATCAAATGTCATGCAATTTTCTCAAATACTTGAACTTTTTACAAAAAAGGAAAGTTACTTTTCAGATCAATATGGATCACAAACACAAAAAAATCTTCTGGATTTATTTTTAAAAGAAAATGTAGCCTATCAGTTGAAAAATTTCAAATACCTACTTCTGCCTTTCAACTGTTTAAGTTTAGGTAAAAATATAAAATATGATCAGTGTTGAGTTATCCTCCTAAAAATCTCCCATGAACGATCTTTCCTTCAAGTTTTAGTTTGTTGTAATGTCTTAGAAATAAATAAACATGCTTTGATTTTTAAAAAAGAGTCCTTCCTATGCTTCTAATAATGCCTATAGAGTACATTTTCCTTACAGATGTAAAGTCTAGAGCTAATGTTAAAAGGAAATATTTGTCTACCCAAAATGTAAACAGTGTTACATGCTGGCATTTTGTTCTGGATTCTGAGACACTTACAAATCATACACACACACATACACAGGTACCCCGAACAGTTACTCATATGCAACCAAGCAAAAAATTCAAGTTTTCCTTTTTAACCTCATGCAAACTTCCATTTCATTTATGTGTTTCCTTCATTTTATATTAGAATGAATAGAAAAAAGGCACTAATTTTATAATTAATAGGTGTTTGATCCTACTTTTGAACACTTTGAAAAATCAATTCTATACTGAAGTTCCCATAACTGCAGCCCATATTGTCTCTACCAATTCTAGAATGTGGTTCCTTAACTACAAATTTTATACTAATTTATTACTCCAGACCAGTACAGATTAAGAGACAATTATTTCTCCTTCATTCTACTGACTAATTGTTAACATTATTTCTTTAAAGTAAATACATCAAATTGATAACTCATGCTGACTTTCCAGCTAACCAAATGCTGATACCTGCTGTATCTGAAGATTTAATTTGGAAGCCGCAAGTGAAGGAAACATTATCACTGTTAAATTCATCTTGTCAAATACAATCTATGTTTTCAGATCTTTAAGTATCCTGTCTTCATTTAAATACTGCATTTGCTATTTCTAGGTACAGCAAACATTATTCAAAATCAAATCAAGCTCAAGATCTGGCTCTACAATTTCAGCTGGATTAATTTAAACAAGTTATTTAAATTTCATAGCTCAACAGCAATACTGTATTCCACTAGAGAATTACTATAAAACTTTAAATTAAAAAAAAAAGGCGATGGAAAAGTGCTTATTATTAATAATACAAAGAATCACAATAATACAAACCTGCCCAACATTGTATTTGGCTGTGCAGTAAAAATGGATGGGTCTACAACAAATCTAGTGTTATCCACTATAAGTGTCACTCGTTCTGATGTTCTTACATTCCGAGCTCCTTCTTTTGCATTTTCATACACAAATACCATTTCCCCAGACGTCTTACAGCTACTATCTGAACTTGATTGACTACTGTTTCTGCTGCTGTTCCCAGCACTGCTACTGGATCCATCTGGAGACGCTTTCTGGGGACGAGGACTGCTTGGACGAGAGGAACTGTGATCTTTTTCACGTTCTGAAATAAAGAGGTTAAACAAATTTATGCAAATTTTCTTTTAAAAAATACAAGAGATACATATCTTTTGAAAATAGTGATTTAGAAAAGTAGTTTTATATCATAGCAATTCTGCTTTTTTTATTTCAAATAACATTTTCACAAAACATCGTTCATTTATTTTCTAGAAATAAAACCTAAAACATTACATTGTTTTCTAAAACAATTAATTTTGTAGACTTTTTAAAAAAGATGTTTACCTAACCAATGTTGACCCAGACTAAGATTAAAATTAAACTGAATTATATTACTGCTCTACTTAAAAATATACAGAAACAAAAGGAGTACAATATTCTAAGTCAAATAAGCAAGCATTGAAAAGTCAGTAAAAGATTAATAACAATTTTAACTGTCCTAAATACTGAAAGTATTAATACTATTCTGAAAACACAAAGTACAAACTTTGGACTCTTAACTACATTAATAAGGAAACCCCCAAACCAGCAATGTATCTCACAAAAGGAAGGTACCAAAGGAAGAAAATATTTTTACCACAGACACTAAGAAGTATTTATGTTTTCAAATGACTTTTAATGTTTTACCAAATTAGTTTAATAGCTGATGATATACTGCTTTCTTCTCACTCTCATTTTTGAAAAAAGCACTGCTAAAAATTTTATAGGATCATATTATTATTATCTACAATTTTAATATAAAGAAACACTGTTAAAATTCAGAAAATTTTCTTCAGCTGTTCCAACAGTTTACAAAAGAGAAATTAAAACTAAGATTTTGCGATGTTTCCTTTAGAGATTAGATTACTAAACTTTAAAGGTGACCTAAAAATGTACCTCCATCTCATCAGTTTCATCAGCTTTTGCCAAATTCCTTCATGACTCAGGCTACTCAGAACACTCTGTGCAGCTTCACTGGTTATATAATTAGGCTTGCTGCATCTCCAGAGGTACCCCACACCTCCCTTGTAGTGCCTATTTCTACAACGTTGGTAGCTCCCTAAAAGTAAAATTTGCTAAAGCAATAAAATAACTTATTATATTTCCTGTTCTCTTCCCAGATACTAAAATTTGCATATAATAAACTGTCAGCTCTTATTTATACTTTTGTTGGTTTTTAGCTTATTAGTATTATTCTGATTTTAAAGACCTACTTAGATACTGACAACCTCTCCACATAATAAGACTTAATATACATGATTTTTATTTATATGAGGTAATCAGAAACTGCCTCAAATAGTAAGTCAAAATATTTAATTTGCCACTTCTGAGGGAAAAATAAAAATCAGCAAGCTCACATTGTTTATGTACATCTACTTGAGAGTGGTGCTTTATAGCCACACAATGTATTTACCTGGAGGAATAGCATTCATTTATAGTAAAGAGTAGGAAGGAATAAAGATCTGAGCTGTCAAGGGGGAAAAAAAACCTACTTCCACCCTCCTTTTCCTTCTCTGTTTTTTAATTAAATTTAAAATATTGTCAAAAATCAAGGTAAATAATTCCATGATGGTTACTCTTTCACCTCCTTTTTTAGTATGATTAACAAGGATTCTTATCAATAATTTACTACAGATTATTTTAAATAAACCACTGCTATATATCTCACAAGATAAAAATTACTTGAAAAAAATTTAAATCTACATATTACAGCTGTAAAGGCTGTTCAAATTATTTCTAAGACTGTCCCAAACTCTGAAAAAAAATTCACTTTAAAGTTTCATTTAATAAGTTTTTTTTTTAACAGTAAGAATCAAGCTAAGTTAAAACAGAAGCAACTGAAAAGAAGTAAGATGTTAATTTTACTGTAAAGTATTAGGCATAATTCACTGTTATTACTACTTTAAAAAGGTAAATGCTCTGGGAATTTCCTGGCAGTCCAGTGGTTAGGTCTCAGCGCTTTCAGTGCCAGGGCCCAGGTTTGATCCACGGTCAGGAAACTAAGATCCCACAAGTTGTGCAGCATAGCCAAATTAAAAAAAAGAGAAAAAAGGTAGATGCATGCTTTTGAAACCTGTTGGGAAGTTTAGTTGATTTTACATACCAATATGGTGCTGCCGTGTTGGAGAAGTAACATTTCTAATACAAGGAGTGAGCTGTGATTCTGTTCTTTCATGGGATGAGTCTCGTGATCTGTCACTTGACCTTCGTCTATCTCTTGATCTCTCATGTCCCCCACTAGCACCATGTAGACTCATTTTGGTGTGGTCGACAGCTCCTTTAGCAACACGTGAGGGAGTGCTGATAAATTAGAAAAGAAAATTAACCATAAAAGTAGAACATGAAATTGCAAACGCTTTCTAAAAAAACTCCCAATTAATACAAAACTACTAATATTCTGAAGTGCAACAGTCAAATGCTATTATACTTAACAATTCTGAAACCTAATTTATTTTAAACTTTCAGGTTTTATAAATTCTGGAACACTATGTCTTTAAAGATCACATACTCCAATTCAGTTTTTTTAAGGATGAGAAAAAAGCCCAGAAAGGTTAACTGACTGTTGAGTTAGCAGCATAGTAGAAGAGGTAGCAGTAGTAGTACTAGCAGTAGAGACCATCCAAATCTCTTAAATATAACTCAAGTGTTCTCCTGGTTTTTCTGATTTTAAGGGAAAAGGAAAGGGTGAGCATCAGCTTCTGGAACTCTTTTTTTTTTTTTTTTTTTTTTTTTAGCTTCTGGAACTCTTAAACACTGAGGTATGGGACAAAGTAATTGGTCTTGCTGCCAAATAGAATAAGAATACATGCTAGGGACTTCCCTGGTAGTCCAGTGGTTAAGACTCCCCCCAAGTCCAATGCATGGGGCATGGGACTAAGATTCTACATGCCATGAAACATTGTCCAAAAGTAATTAAAAAAAAAAAAAAAAAAGAATACATGCTAACTCCAATCAATTCATTTTGATTGAACTCTCTTGAAAAATTTTGAAAAGCATTTTTCAAAAAAGCTAATAGCACTGACTTTACACTTTATTTAAAGACATTTAAACATCTTACATAGAACAAATTTGCCCATGGGAAGTGAATAACTGAGGATGATTAAGATATTCTAGTTGACAGCATTCATTCACACAATTATTTATTAAGTTATACGTACTATGTACACAATGCTACTACATGCCAGGATGGAAGCAGCTTCCTTAGAATGCTTATGATTTAAGTGCAGCAGTTATACATGAATTATTCCAGTTAAACAATGTAAACAATTCAAATGTTATCCCAAATTTAAAATATGAAATAATTAAATGTATCTCAAATAAAATTAATAAATGAATGACAGATAATAAATGCTCTAAGATCTCACAAGAAGAAGATGTTACTGTAAATCGCTGGTGAACCTGGCACAAACAAATAGCTAAGATTTTAATAATCAAGTACACTGCAAGTAAGAAAACTGATAGGAACAAAAATGAAAGAGCCTAACCTAAGGCAGGTGAAAATTTACCATCTTATTAGCAAACAACATAGTTCATCATTTAAAAATATTAAAGTGCTTTTCAGAAACAGGAAAAAGATAGGAATCAAAGGAACTTCATGGCTTCAGAGTCATAAAGACTTAAAATCAAATTGTCTTTTAATACTTAATTGCTCAACATGTTGAATGCTAACTTAACATTTTGGAACCTTAGTTTCCTCATCTGTAAACTGCAGATTCTATTGACTTTCTAAATTTAATATGAGGATTAAATGAAGAATAATCAATAAACTGACCAATAATGTGCCTGGTACAACAGAATCACCCACTAAATGTTACTTTATTTAGTTTTAACAGGTGATGACATTAAAGTTCAAAATTACAAGATTTTGCTCAGAGTCGCATGGAATTTTAGTAGATATGCTCGTAACACTGTAAGCTAATCCTTCCAATTTATTCCAGTAGCCTCTTCCATGATGTTACCCTATTGTCCTTCACCAAAACCACATTATTTAAAAATTTAATCTTGATGAGTCAGTTTTAAATCCAACAATGCTCAGGGATCATCTCCTCTGATTTATTAGCTGTAACACCGTTATTTTAGTGGTTTCTTTCATTATGAAGATCGTTATCATCTCACTGCTGCTAAGTCACTTCAGTCGTGTCCGACTCTGTGCGACCCCATAGACGGCAGCCCACCAGGCTCCCCCGTCCCTGGGATTCTGCAGGCAAGAACACTGGAGTGGGTTGCCATTTCCTTCTCCAATGCATGAAAGTGAAAAGTGAAAGTGAAGTTGCTCAGTCATGTCCGACTCTTTGCGACCCCATGGACTACAGCCCACCAGGCTCCTCCATCCATGGGATTTTCCAGGCAAGAGTACTGGAGTGGGGTGCCATTGCCTTCTCCATATCATCTCACTATAACAGACTAAAAAGACAATAAATAAGGCTGACTCTGTATCTACCCTAAGAGTGACTTCTAAGGAAATAAAGGCAACTGACCAGTTTTTATCAGTCATCTGTCTCTCATAAATCTACAGAAAGAAAAAAAGAACAAAACAACCCTCTATTCCCACCTTCCTTCCAGTGAAAAAGATCAGAGTAGGATCACATCATTGGAACATAATTTTTTTCTTTAAATAGAACAAATCAAAAGATCATACTTTTAAGCTAAAAACCTTACAATAGGAACAATGGAATTTCTGACTCATCTCCTAAAGTAGGAAAAAGAAAGGAATCCACAATAATAGAATAAGCATTTATACTGGAAAAAACCCTCAAATTATTCTAGCTAAGTTTTAAATGTACTAATAAACACATTTTCTAAATATGAATCTAATTGATAACAGATAAGATACAAGCACAATTACAACTAAGGCAAATGAAGGATAAATGTTCAGTAAGGGCCGAACCAACTGATTTACTGAAAAAGGATTTCAACTAGACATCTTTATAGCTGAAAGATTAAATACCACTAAGTATTTTGCTTAAATACTGGCTTCATTTCTAAACTGTTTAGACATTAAACAAATGCAAAAGGTGTCATAATATATCCCTGTTCTTTTTTTTCATTCTCAAATGGAATGCACTCTGAATGAGACCTTCAAAATCAGATGTCATGGAAGACTAATTATGTCCTACTCTATTTAATTAAATAATTTTAGATCAGGAAAGCACTCTAAGGGCAAACATAATTAACAAGTGCAAATGAAAATGAGGACAAGCAAGTTCATAGAGGATAACTCTGTTTCATGTTGCATCTAAGAGTTTGGGACACATGAATTGAGAACAGGAAAGGAGATGAAAAGTGTATCAGCCCCAACACCTGCTTCTAGCCAAGACAGAGAAACAAGGACTAAATTTACCTTCCTGTCTGAAACTACCCAAAAGCAAAATATATGAAACAATGACAAGACACAGGACATTTGGAAAAGAGAGTAATCCCTGGAAGATGAAAAAACAAATCAGATAAGGCTAACCATGGGCTTCTTTGGTGGCTCAGTGGTAAAGAATCTGCCTGCCAATGCAGAAGACATGGGTTCAATCCCTGGGTTGGGAAGGTCCACTGGAGAAGGAAATGGCAACTCACTCCAGTATTCTAGCCCGGGAAATCCCACGGACAGAGGCGTCTGGAGGGCTACAGTCTATCGGGTGGCAAAGAGTCGGACACGACTTAGCGACTGAACAACAACAACAACAAAGGCCAACCACTGCCCCAAATGACTACCTTGAGAAGAGTTCTCGAGTAAAACCCAGAGAGGCAAAACCCAGGCAGAAGCTGATGGACTCTGAGTTAAGGATGAGGAGCTGAGAGGTTGGGGACAATAGGTGGCAGAGTCCTAAGGAAAGAGTATACCAGAGAGGGAAGAGCAGCACAGAGAAAACCTCAGCAATCTGCAGTCTAGCGCCAATCAACAAACACATGAGGAAACCTCATTAATGAAGCTGGAGAAACAACTGACTCAGAGAGCTAGAGAAAACACTGCCCAGGACTCGTGTAGAGCCAGGAAAAGGGCCTGTCTCTCTCTCCCCACAGTGAGGCTGAAGAACCTCATAAAAGGGCACTAGAGGGGGAATCTAAAGGGTCTTGGCTATGAAGTGGGAAATAATTAAACCTAAACTGAGTACTGTCCTAGTCACATCCAACGAATGCTAATAGCAAGATGTAAAAGAATCAAATCGTTTCCAAGTAAGTAAACTAAATCCTAAAACAAAGCTCAGGAAAATTTATACGAGTATAAAAATATACATCAGCCAAACAAGGTAAATTCACAATATACGGTTAAAAATTACCAGGCAAGCAAAAAGGCAGGAAAAAAACCTCAACTAAAACCAACCCCAAATATCTTAAAATAAGAAAACTTTAAAATTAGATACACATCTTAAAATTAGAAACAAAAACATTAAGAGTCATTATAACCATATTCCTTCAAAAAGTTATGTAGAAATATAGAATATTAAAAAGATACAAATCAGACTTCTAGAGACAAAAATGTTATCTGAGATGAAAAATACATTCATCTGGAATTAATGGAAGATTATACATTACAGAAGATTCATGAATTTGAAGACTGCAGTAGGAAATACCCAAATGAATACACTATTCATTATAGAAGGATAAATTAAGCATAAGTGAGCTATGGGTCAACTTTAAGAGCCCTAATATAGGTATAAATGGAGTCCATAAAGGAAGAAAGGTGAGGAAAAGAAAAACATTTGAAGAAATGTCTTGAATGTAATTAAAACCACAAACCCACAGATGCAACATGTACAACAAATCCCAAACACATTTTAATAAAAAATAAAACCCAAAATGATAACTGCTGGCAACCTAAGATTGTTATATCCTGTAAAAATATCTCTCAAAAATAAAAGGGAAATGCATTTTTAGACAAACACGCAGAAAAAGATGAATGAATTAATCATGAACAAATCTGCACTTTAAGAAAATTTAAAGAACAAATTTAAAGAAAAAAATAACACCAGGTGAAAATATGGAAGTGTTAATCGTTCCATCATGTCCAACTCTTTGCAACCCCATGGACGGCAGCCAATGGACGGACAGGCTTCTCTGCTCATGGGATTCTCCAGGCAAGAATACTGGAGTGGGTTGCTGTGCCCTCCTCCAGGGGATCTTCCCAACCCAGGGATTGAACCTCCAGGGGATCTTCCCAACCCAGGGATTGCTAGCAGATTCTTTACCATCTGAGCATACACAAAGGAATTAAGAATACTGGAAATAGCACAAAGTTTGGGAGAAGAGAAACAGAAGTACAATATTATAAGGCTCTCATATGACACGAGATTTATTTAATATAATGAAGGTAAATAGTGATAAACTAAAGATGCATATTAAAAGCTTTAAAGCAACCACTGAAGTACAGAAACAAAGAATTATAGTCAATAAGCCAATAAAGGAGATAAAATGAAATCATAAAAAAAGACACAATCCAAAAGACGGCAAAAGGTGAGGGGAGGATAGGGAAACAGGAACAAATGGGACAAACAGAAAATAAACAGCAAGATGACAGACTTAACCTTAACCACATCTATAATCACATTAAACGGTCTAAGCCATAAAAGGTAGAGATTATCACACTGGATATAAAAACCAGACCCAACAAACAGTATGCCCCATCTACAAGAAGCACACTTTAAATATAAAGGTACAAAGAGGTTCGATATAAAAGGATAAGGAAAGACAAATTATGCTAACACTAGTTAAAAGAAAACAAGAGTGGTATATTAATATCAAACCAAGTAGACCTCAATACAAAGAATATTACCAAGGCAGTTTATAAGAATAAAGGGGTAAATTCACTGGGGTCTCCTGCACTGCAGGCAGATTCCTTACCAGCTGAGCCACCAGGGAAGCCCCTAAGAGCACTTAACAATCCCCAAAGTTCTTCTGCCTTGTAACAGAGCTTCGAAACACATGAAGCAAAAAAGGACTAAAATTACAAGGAGAACTCCACAATTATTGTCATGGATTTCAACATCCCTCTTAGAATATTTAATAGAAAAAGCAGACAGAAAATCAGTAAAGAGGAGTAAGATTTGAACACCACTATCAACTGGCTTAACCTAACTGACATTTATTGAACATTTCATCCAACAAGAGCAGAAAATTCATTCTTTTGATATGCACATAGAACATTTATCAAGACAGAACATATTCTGGGCAATAAAACAAGTCTTAATATATTTCAAAAAAATTCATACAAAATGTGTTCTCTGATTACAAGTGAATTAAAATTTAGTAACAGAAAGATACCTGGAAAATTCCCAAATATTGGCAATTATATAACATCTTTATAAACAACCCATGGAGCAAAAAAGAAATCAGAAAGGAAAAGAGAAAATTTTGAAGGGAAAAAGCCCAGTGAATCAAAATTTGTGGAATGGCATGATATTATAGCAGTAGTTAGAAAGCAAATTATATCTTTAAATGCCTATAATAGAAAAGAAGAAAGGTCTAAGAAAAATTACCTCAGTTTCTACCTTAAGGAACTAGACAGGGATTTCCCTGGTGGTCCACTGGTTGAGAATTCACCTTGCAGTGCAGGGGACACAGGTTTGATCCCTGGTCAGGGAACTAAGATCCCACATGCTGCGGAGCAACTAGGCCCTCGAGCCACAATTAGAAAGGCAACCTGCTGCAACTACCGAGCCTACAAGCTGCAGCTAGACAAGCCATAGCTAAGACCCAGACCCAAGGCAGCTGAATAAATAGTTTTTTTAAAAAAGAAACTACACAAAGAACAAAATAAACCTAAAGAAAGTAGAAAAAATTATTAAAGAACAGAGTGGAAATCAAAATAATAGAAAAAGAATTGGGAAAAAAAATCAATGAAAACAAAGGCTAGTTCTTTGAAAAGGTCGATAAAATTGATAAAATATCTAGCCAAACTGGGCTTCCTTGGTGGCTCAGAGGGTAAAGAATCTGTCTGCAATACAGGAAACCTGGGTTCGATCCCTGAGGCAGGAAGATTCCCTGGAGTAGGGAATGGCTACCTACTCCAGTATTCTTGCCTGGAGAATTCCATGGACAGAGAAGCTGGTGGGCTACAGTTCATAGGGTTGCACTCCAGAAGAAACAGATGGAATGAACAATTCAATGTCTATTAGAGAATTTGAATTTGTAGTTAAGAACTTTCCTTCTAAGAAAACTCCAGGCTGAAATGGCTTCATTGATAATTCTACCAAGCATTTAAGATAGAAATAATAGCAATCTTACACAAAATCCCCTAGAAACTAAAGAAAAGATAGTATTTCTTAACTCATTTTATGAGGCCAGCATTACCCAGATACCAAAACCAGAGAAAGATATTACAGATAATATCTGTAAGATAAAACTACAAACCTACAACCTTCAGAACATAGATTCAAATATGTTCAACAAAATTTTAGTAATTTGAATACAATATACAAAACTGTCAATACATCATGATCTATAGATTTTTGTATCAAAAATGCAAGATTGGTTAAATATTCAAACATCAATCAATATAATTCACCATATTAACACATTAATGAAAAACTTGTATCTCAATATGCAAAGAAAATACATTTAACAAAATCCAAAATCCATTCCTGATTTAAAAAAACAAACGGTGGGAATGCAAACTAGTACAGCCACTATGGAGAACAGTGTGGAGATTCCTTAAAAAACTGGAAATAGAACTGCCTCATGATCCAGCAATCCCACTGCTGGGCATACACACTGAGGAAACCAGAAGGGAAAGAGACACGTGTACCCCAATGTTCATCGCAGCAGTGTTTATAATAGCCAGGACATGGAAGCAACCTAGATGCCCATCAGCAGATGAATGGATAAGAAAGCTGTGGTACATATACACAATGGAGTATTACTCAGCCATTAAAAAGAATACATTTGAATCAGTTCTAATGAGATGGATGAAACTGGAACCTATTATACAGAGTGAAGTAAGCCAGAAAGAAAAACACGAATACAGTATACTAATGCATATATATGGAATTTAGAAAGATGGTAACAATAACCCTGTGTACGAGACTGCAAAAGAGACACCGATGTATAGATCAGTCTTATGGACTCTGTGGGAGAGGGAGAGGGTGGGGAGATTTGGGAGAATAGCATTGAAACATGTATAATATCATGTATGAAATGAGTCGCCAGTCCAGGTTCGATGCACGGTACTGGATGCTTGGGGCTGGTGCACTGGGACGACCCAGAGGGAGGGTAGGGGAGGGAGGAGGGTTCAGGATGGGGAACGCGGGTATACCTGTGGCGGATTCATTTCGATATTTGGCAAAACTAATACAATATTGTAAAGTTTAAAAATAAAATAAAATTTAAAACCTGTTTTAAAAAACAAACAAACAACAACAAAAACCCTCAATAAAATAGGAATACAATGGAATTTCATCAGCTGGATAAAAGATATTCATGGAAAACCTACAACCAGCATTATACTTAGTGGTCAAAGACCAAATGCTCTCCACCTAAGACCAGGAACAAGACCAGGATGTCCACTTGTACCATTTCTCTTCACCCGCCTACTCAAGAGTCTAGCCAGAGCAATATGGCAAGAAAAAGATATAGAAGGCGTCCAGATTATAAAAAGAAGCAAAACTGTCCTAATCTACAGAGAAGATAATCATCTTTTATAGACTCTAGTACAAAAAAGTTACTAGAACTAAAGAGTGAGTTTACTATGGTCACAGAAGATCAATATTCAAAAGTAAACAATATTCCTATATACTAGCAACAACAATCAGAAATCTAAATTTTAAAAACAATATCATTTAAAAAAGCAAAACCTAAAATGACCTACATGTTTATGAACAGGTGACTGGATAAACAATTTGTGGTATACCATACAATGGAATACTACTTAACAACAATAAGTATGAACTACTGATGCAAGTTATAACATGGATCAAGTACAAAATTATTAAGCCCAGTGAAAGAAGAGAAATACCATTCCTTCCCCAAATATGATACATTTGTATCAAATTCTAGGCAATACAAACTAATGTCTTGTGTCAGAAAACAGATTGGTGGTTTGTCCAGGCATGGAGTGTGGGAGTTCGAAGAAGAAGGAGGAAAAAAAAGCTTACAAGGAAATTTGCATGTGAATGATTTGTTCACTACCCTGATTGTGATGAGGTTTCATAAGTGCATACATACATCAAAACTTACCAAACTATACACCAAAACTGGCCTCTTGTCCAAACACAGCCCAATTAAGACTACTCTTCCAGGAAACTGCTACTTAATCATTTCAATTACACACAAGTAAAAAAAAGTCATGCTTTTCTTCTCCTATTAAATTATAAATTATCTTTCACTAAACTACATAGATTCTTGCATCCCCCTCTTAAAATGGTTCATGTTCTCATGAAACCAGAAGTTTTTCTACCATCAGACTAAAAAACAACTACCATCTCCAACTGATCACCACTTGAAAATCTCACAGATCAAATTTATTATCCAATAATGTTAATACAGAACTCAAATAAGAATCCTTAACCATGAATCCTCTAAGATCACAATTTTTATTAACTAAGAAATAATGCTTCCAGCCGAGAGCCCATGCTCCACAATGAGTGACGGCAATGAGAAGACCATGCACAACTAGACACTAACCCCTCATCACAACTAGAGATGGCCTACGTGCAGCAACGAAGACCCAGTGCGTCCATAAGAATAAATAAAATTTTTTAAAAAAAGAATGATTCCAGCACCTCTAGATATGTAAACAAACCCATCTTAAATACAAACCCTAATATTTTTTTGCAAAAAAAAAGTTTCATTTTTAAAATTTACAACTTTATGAGCTTCTGACTTCATCTTATACCAACCTTCACTTAACATCAAAATCAATAGGCAGTAAGTCTCTCCAAAGTTTTTAAATCTTACTAAAATAGTCACCCTCGGAAGCAAGTATCTATTTATATCAAACTCTGGAATATTAATTTCATATGAATTTCCACATGTGACTTTGCCACCTAATTTGTTAAAAAATTCTCTCTATATATAAAACTCCAATGATAGGCAGGTTCCTAACAAAGAGAAATTTTAGGGTCTCTATCATTTTGTACAGTGAAATGGTGGATTCCTACAGGGGTTGGAGGTAATAAAACTAAAGTAATATATAGAGAGAAATTTTTAAATACAACAATATTGCAAAGTTTATAACAAAACCCAGGCCACTCTCAGAATGGATAATGTGTGGCACATACATACAATGGAATACTACTCAAAAATTAAAAAAAAAAAAAAGAACTCTGACACGTTCAACAAAGTGGTACATATCTCAAAGGCATTACGCTGAATGAAAAAACCCAAACCCCAGAGTTTACATACTATCTGATTTCATTTACATATTATTCTCAAAATAGCAAAATTACAGTGATGGAAAACAAATCAGAGGTTGCCAGAAGTTAGGGATGGGGAAAGGGTAAGACTCTAAAGGGGCAGCATGAAAGTTTCTTCATGGTGATACAAAAGTTCTGCATCCTGATTGTGGTGGTAGTTACACAAATCTGTATGTGATAAAAACATCACACAGAATATATACCAGAAAAAGAGTACATATAAAAACCGATGTCTGTAGTCAATTACAGAATTGTATCAATGTCATTTTCCTAGTTTGATACACTTAAGTGAGACGTTATCATAGAGGGAAGCTGGATGAAGAGTACCCAGGAACTCACAGTACAATTTTTTTAACTTCTTATAAAATAAAAATTTTTCACAGTAAGTTTAATAAACATAAACAAAAAGGCAAAACACAATGTAGAGACAGAAAAAAACCTATAATCAATAAACTCAGTGCTATTAACAAATGTATCCATAAAACAAGGACAGGAATTATTTAATTAAGAGAATAAAAAAGAGTTCTTAGCTATTTTTGAAAGTTAGAAGAAGGCCGAAAGAAAAAACTGGTAATAAAAGAAATAAAAAATGAAAGTGAAAGGATGAGAATAGAGGAAGGCACTCAATATTCAAATAATATACGTTCCACACAGAACAGACAAAAGAGGGGGGTTATCAAAGAAATAATACATGAAAAATTTCCAAAAATAAATATTATCAGCACTGCTGCTAGAAAATTATTGCAACAAATACACAAAACTAAAATATCTACAAAGTGAATGGTACTCACTTATGTATGAACCCCTTATGTAGTACACACATGGGATATACAACCTTACATGATATCACTGGAATTATCTTTAAATACTTCCAGCAACACCATATCCTGGTGCATCTTATTAATGTTTGCTGAATTTAGCTGAAATTTCAGGATATATAACATCTAAGCATTTCCCATGTCAACTGTTTTTTCCTTGTCAAATACTTCCATGTGTATGTATTTGTGTCTGTAGAGATACAGATACAAAGCTTTACAGTTTATGAGATGTTTTAAACATCTTTTAAAAATGCACCATTTTTCTTAAAAACAAGATAAGCATCTTTGTAAATTTCATATTAGATGTTCCCATCCATTTTTTAATTAGTTTGTCCATATTAAAGAAGCAATATTATTTTGAGGGAAAAAAAGGTGTTTCTATTACTATGTTCTATATTATGTTTTAGATTTATTAACTAAACCATTTAAATGATCTTATATTAATACATTTTAAGCAATCAATTTGCATATGATTTTTACAAGCATTTTTAATGTTAGGTGAAGAGTTTGCAAAGCCAAATTCAACCCATTATCTCATTTTATAAATAAAGTTTTATTAGAACACAACCATGTGCATTAATTTACATATTGCTTATGGCTGCTCTCATTCCATAATGGCAAAACTGAGTGATTTTGACAGTCTCTGTAGCCTACATGGCCAAAAACATTCACTATCCAGCCTTTTGCAGAAAACTCTTTGCTGATCCTCACATTAAGTGTCAGCAACTGTGATGACATAAGAAATGCAATTAAACTTTTAAACCTATTTTCAACAAGTTTAATGCAAATTTCTCTCCCTTCTTTTCCCTTTTTCCGTTTGCCTTTTCTATAAGCTTTTTGTTCTTCTTAATTTATGGTCAGTTTCCCAAGAAACAAAAACTAATCACTGAAAAGGCAGTTCTCAACTGAAGAAGGCGTTATGCTCTAAAAGGCCATCTGTTAGCATGTTGTTTGATGCATACTGTCCATAAATATTTTAAACCATACTTAAGTCCCAGATTCTCCCCTCCTCCCCTGCCGCCAAAAGACAAGAAATACAGCTCAAGAATAGTTTTAATACTAGTCTTTCTCTTCTTAAAATCTCACTGTCAGACACGTCAGCAACTCTAGTGAGACAGAAGCAGCAGCAATAGCAAGGGAGCCTTATATACTGTTGTATGACCACTCTAAGAGTATGTTTTCTTTGAAGTGAAATGAAGACCTAGATCCTAAGAATTCTGACAGAAAAGGAACTCCTTTTTTTTCCGTATGAAAAGATATTTATTGATATTTCAAGCCAATTTTATAGCTTGAAAAGTTCCAGATACTCATTTCCCCCACCCCCCAGCTTTTTCTAGATTCTATAGATCCCTCTGTCCAGAATGTATTAACTGATTTTTTTTAAAGCACTGTCACTGGAAAAGGAACTCTCACTGGTCAAACATTTAACACTTTACTATCAAGGTGACTGTCAGCTTTCCTAACTGACAAAAATTATTTTCATGCAGACAGTGACAGAGGTTTCTTTTGACTTTAAAATAAAGGTTTCTTTTGACAGAGGTTTCTCAGATTTTGAACTTTTTTTAATAAAGGAAGATGTTGCTAGGAAAGAACCTCTCCAAAATGATGAGTCTCTGAAAAGAAGTTATCTAATTGTTATATTGCTAATTTTTTTACTTCTAAAAAATAATCATGGTTTTAATTCATCAATAAAGCATTAGGTACTTGCAACATACAATAATTATACCCCATAATAACTAAAATTATTCTTACTCTCTCCTCTAGCAATGCTTTTAAGTTTTATCATGCAGTCATTCTACCAAATATTCACTGAAAATCTGTTATATGCTACTTATTATTCTAGCCATGGTGGATATAAATCAAAGTCTCTGCCCTTAAAATTTAAACATTTAAGTGTACAAAAACACAGAGCATATATAATAAATATATTAAATATCATATGCTGGTAAATGCTATGAGGAAAAATAAAGCAGAGTTAACAGGACAGAGTCGTCATTTTCAGGTGAGAGGTTCTAGTTCACACAGTGGCCAAAGCAGGACTCTCAGAGGAGAAGATGTCTGAGCAAAGATGAAGTAAAACATAAAACTATGAGACTGAGGGAAGGGTAGATGAAAAAGATCCTGTGCCAAAAGCACTCCTTGGCTTTTTAAAGGCATTCAAGAAGGCTAGGACAGTTGGAGCACAGATAGCAAGAAGGACAGTGTTAAAAGATGAGCTCAGAGATAAGACTAGGACCAGATTATGAAAGACCTTCAAAGAATGTTCAAAGCTTTTTTGTTTTTGATCTGAGTGAAATAGGTACCAATAATATTTGAATTACATGATCTAACTTTTGTTAGATGAAGCAGACAGTGAAAGAAAGAAGGTAACAGTAGGGTCAGTGGCCATTCTGGAGGCTACCACAAACAATCTAGGCGACAGCCAAAGTGACTTGGACCAGGGCTGAGCAGTGTACATGGCAAACACTGGACTAGACTATGTATTCTAAAGAACAAGACTTTGGAATTTGATAGATTAAAAGTAAGAGGTGAGACAGAGGAATCAAGGATAACTCTGATTTTGGCCTGAAAAACTGAAACATTTCAGATTTTGAGTTATCATTCTCCCACATTAGAATAACAGTGGGAGGATTAGGTGTGAAAAGTATAAATGCTTTTTACACACATTAACACTGAAATGTTTATTAGACATCCAAGTGGATGTCTAATACATCCAAATATGGAGTTAGATACACAAGTCTAAAGTACAGGGAAAAGTCCAGGTTAGAGATAAAAATTGGGGAATTAAAAACCATTATATACTTTGTATTCTCAAGCCCTACCATAGAAAATTATAAAATATTTCTGAAAAATTGATAATCACTATGATCACAGATCACACACAGATCATGATCACAGACTTGTCACGCAAACAGGCTTGCATAACTCTATGAAGCTATAAGCCATGCCATGCAGGGCCACCCAAGAGGGACAGGTCATACTGAAGGGTTCTGACAAAATACGGTCCACTGGAGGAGGGAATGGCAAACCACTTCAGTATTCTTGCTGTGAGAACCCCATGAACAGTATGAAAAAGCAAAAGACATGACACCAGAAGATGAATCCCCCAGGTTGGAAGGTATCCAATATGCTACTGGGGAAGAGCAGAGGGCAATTACTAACAGCTCCAGAAAGATTGAAGAGGCTGGGCCAAAGTGGAAACAACACTCAGCTGTGGATATGTCTGCTGGTGAAAGTCTGGCCTTGGAGTAAAAATGAAGTAGGGCAAAGGCTAACAAGAGTTTTGTCAAGAGAACATGCTGGTCATAGCAAACATTCTTTTCCAACAACACAAGAGATGACTCTACACATAGACATCACCAGATGATCAATACTGAAATCAGATTGATTATATTCTTTGCAGCTGAAGATGGAGAAGCCCAATACAGTCAACAAAAACAAGACCTGGAGCTGACTGGTTCAGATCATGAGCTCCTTTTTGAAAAATTCAGGCTTAAATTGGAAAAAGTAGCAAAAACCACTAGGCTATTGAGGTATGACCTAAATCAAATCCCTATGATTATACAGTGGAGGTGAAGAAACAATAGATTCAAGGGATTAGATCTGGTAGACAGAGTGCCTGAAAAACTATGGAAGGAGGTTCCCAATATTGTACAGGAGGCAGTGACCAAAACCATCCCAAAGATAAAGAAATGCAACAAGGCAAAGTGGTTGTTTGAGGCGCCTTTACAAATAGATGAGAAAAGAAGAGAAGCAAAACGTAAAGGAGAAAGGAAAAGATATACTCAACTGAATGCAGAATTCTAGAGAATAGCAAGGAGAGATAAGAAGGCCTTCTTAAATGAACAATGCAAAGAAACAGAAGAAAACAATAGAAAGGAAAAGACTAGAGATCTCTTCAAGAAAACTGGAGATATCAAGGGGACATTTCATGCAAGAATGGGCACGGTAAAGGACAGAAACAGCAAGGACCAAGCAGAAGAGATAAAGAAGAGATGGCAAGAATACACAGAAGAACTGTACAAAAAAAGGTCTTAATGACCCACACAACCATGATGGTGTGGTCACTCACCTAGAGCCAGACATCCTGGAGTGTGAAGTCAAAGCTAGTTGAGGTGATGGAATTCCAACTAAGCTATTTAAAATCCTAAAAGATGATGCTGTTAAAGTGCTGCATTCAATATGCCAGCAAATTTGGAAAACTCAGCAGTGGCCACAGAAATGGAAATGGTCAGTTTTCATTCCAATCCCAAAGAAGGGTTATGCCCAAAAATGTTCAAACTATTATACAACTGTGCTCATTTCACATGCAAGTAAGGATATGCTCAAAATCCTTCAAGGCAGGCTTCAGTAGTATGTTAACCAAGAACTTCTAGATGTACAAGCTGAATTCAGAAAATGCACAGGTACCAGAGATCAAATTACCAACATTCGTTAGACTGTAGAGAAAGCAAGGGAATTCCAGAAAAAAAAAAGTCTGCTTTATTGACTATGCTAAAGCCTTTGACTGTTGTGGATCACAACAAACTGGAAAATTCTTCAAGAGATGGGAATACCAGACCACCTTACCCATCTCCTGAGAAGCCTGTATGCAAGTCAAGAAGCAACAGTTAAAACTGGATATGGAACTGAACTGGTTCAAAATTGGGAAAGGAGTACAACAAGGCTGTGTATTGTCACCCAATTTATTTAACTTCTATGCAGAGTACATCATTTGAAATGCCGGGCTAGATGAACCACAAGCTGGAGTCAAGACTGCAGGGAGAAATATCAACAACCTCAGATACGCAGATGATACCACTCTAATGACTGAAAATGAAGAGGAACTAAAGAGCCTCTTGATGAGGGTAAAAGAGGAGAGTGAAAAGCTGGCTTGAAACTCAACATTCAAAATACTAACATCATAGCATCTGGTCCCATCACTTCATGGCAAATAAAAGGGGACACAGGTCAGATCTCTGATTGTGGAACTAAGATCCTGCATGTCTTTCAGTTGCAGAAAAGAGGAGGGGAAGAGTTCCTTTTTTAAGACCTTGGGAGCATCTTTTTCTACTAAAAAGTAAAACCAATAGAAAAAATATATGAAGTACAAATACAATACTTAGTTTTAGAAATATTTATCATATGACCATGAATATTTTAACAAAGCTTACTTTCACAAACCAAGATTCTAGAGAGAAATCAAAGCAATCCCACACTCACTCATTTTCAAATGGCCTTTTTTTGGGGGGATGGGGGCTGTACAGCATGTGAGATCTTAGTTCCTTGACCAGGGATCAAACTCGCACCCCCTGCACTAGAAGCATGGAGTCTTAACCACTGGATCACCAGGGAAGTCCCCCAAATGGCCTTTTGAAAACACAAACTAACTTGTTCCATTAAATTCCCTCCTCCTATGCTTCATACTAAAATTTTAAGTATTAAAAGAATTAAAATTTAAAATCTGAACTACACTGCAATTAGATTGATAAAATTAAAGACTAAAACCAAATGCTCAATGAAGGGCAAACCATTAACCCTCTGGTTGAGAACCATTGTCTTTATTCTATATTCTAGGACCAAATAACAACAACAATGCTAACATTTGAGCATTTAGAATATGTCAGGCACAACAGTGAGCACTTTACACATATTTTCATTTAATCCACAAAACCATCCTCTTTTCACAGTTGAGAAAATGACGGTTTAGAGGCTAAATAACTTACCTAAAGTCATGTAGCTAAGCAAGTGGCAGGTCTGAGATGTGACCTAAGAAGCACAACTTTAGGGTTCATGCTTTTAACCTTAACCAAGTCTGACTCAAACGTGAGTATAGTTTCTTTTCCAAATGACAGTTCTTCACATATTTGAAGACAACTTCACATATTGAAGACACAACTCTTATTGTGAGATTCCTTAATATCTATCACAGTTGCCCCCAAGACCTCTGAATTTTCAGTTTCCTAAGCTGATAAGGCATCCAATTTACTCACATCCTTCCTTCTGAATTTACACAGAACTAAAGACAATACTTTGGTGTAATGAAGTGGCTCTAACCTTCTTTCCCATTCATTACGATGGTTTCTAAGGGGGTGGTGGTAGGGGAAAAGATGGGATGATGGCAGCCATACTGTACTTTTGTTTTATATCAAGTTTATTGCCAACAACTACCCCTCAAGTCTTTTCCAAATGTGATGCTATAAAGTCCTGCTAACAATATATATTTGCTTTTCAGTTCTTACTTAGATTCTTCAAAAGTTCATTTTAATTTAGTTCAACAAATCAGATTTGGAAATCACTTTGGATCATTAGCTTTTTATTTACTATGCTTTCTTCACTGTTACCTATAAATTTAAGAATTTTCCTTCTCCATAAGCAATAAGACAAACCAATGAACACAGCCACCTTCTAAGATCAATAACCTCTGAACATTGACCTTCAAAATGAAAACTGTGTTGATTAACACAATCCACTAATGGTTAACTCATTTTTCTTCACCCAAGGGGAGATATATATATATAAAGACTTCACCAAAAACTAAGTTATAATGAAGTTGAAGTACAAATACATTTTGCTACTAAACTACCAACTGCATCAGAGAAAAATTAAAGTTGTTTTGACAATCTATTTTTAGCAAACCCATTCTGGATAATTTTTAACCTGTTCTTTCCTTCAAGTTAGTCATAAACTATCTTCTGTTTTTTACTCTAAAATCTACTATCTTTTTCAAAATCAGGCCTAGGATCTCCCATCTTTTAGTACTTCTTGTATTCTCCTGAAACTCTTTAAAGACTACAAATAATATCAATAATTTTAAGATTTTACAGTCAGGTTCTTTTTTAACTATAAGATGTTCCAAAAGACAATTCATTGAACCAGATGCATTACCTATCTCTATATTAATGGTGGTTTCATTCTTTACTAGAAATGTCTTTGCTATTATTATTGATGATGGTGGTAGTTTGCTCTTCCTTTCTGCCAAAGAAGCTCCTAAATAAGAGTTGATGGATTTTTTTTTCTTGTCTCATTCCCATTCACTATTATTACACTTTCATTGATAACCTTTTGCAAGTGTAACATAAGAAACTCTTTTGGCTGGCCATAGAATTTTTAAAAAGTCTCAGCTCATCTGAGCTCTCGTTTCCTTGATGTTTAAAAAATATTTTCTATACTTTATTATGGCAATCTTATTTGCTCTGTTTTAAAAAATGTGCATATCTTTAAAGAATTCATTGTATAATCACATTAAGGATCTTTTTCCTTCTGAAAAGTATCAAAATTGTATTTTTACTGAACTCCTTAAGATATTCTTCTTTTTTAGAGAAATTTACGCTGTGAAATCAAACTGATCTTTTATCAAGAACCAGAAAAACTCAAATTCAATAAATTACAAAACATGTATACAGAAAACACTATGTAATTCTTAAGAATTATGCTATAGAAGACTACCCCGTGACACAGGGAATGTTCTGATTAAGTTTGCTTTTCATTAAAAAAAAAAAAGGGGAGAGGGGTTATATAACAGTACATGTAGTAATATCCCTAAATCATTTTTAAGTGTATACATGTGAATTTACATTTTTATATATACACAGGAAAAAAAGGTTATATACAAAAATATTTAAAGTTTTTCTTTTGATAACATTTGTATTTTATTCTATGTGCTTTTCTTTATCTATCAAATTTATGTAATAAATATGTATTACTCTTATAATAACACAGGCATTATCTTTTTAAAAATCAGCCAAACTAGAGAAAAAAATATTCTATAAAGTGTATGACAAAAAACTCTAACATGAGACTTCTGCCTTTATAACTTTATACTTAAGCAAGCTTAGAAAAACATTTCTGGACACCAAACCAGAGAGGAAAAAAAAAAAAAGGCCGAAACAAGGTACCTCCAGTTAGTCTAACTAAACAAACAAGTTGTAACAATCGTTCACACTTTTAGAAATTAAATGGGGAAAGTCACAAGAAGGTCCTCACATTTCAAGTAAAAGAATGTTACAAACTACTTAATAACATTTAAAATAATTTTAAAATGTTGTATATCCCCCCAAATCCCTACAAAATGAAGACTCAGTAGGATAGGGATAATGAAGACAAAAGGAAAAATACCATTAATCAAATTATTTTAAATTGTGCCAAAATTTCCTAATAAAGTAAGCAATGTCACCTGTAAAGACTTAAAATCTTATAGGAAGAATAACTGTCTTTATTTAGGAATGTTTTTCTCATTGAAAATCAAATTGCATTATTCTGAAAACTTATCTGATTTACTCTTTCAATGGCAGTATCTAGATCATCTACTCAGAGTCCGTGTTCTAAAAGACTAGAGAAAAAAGTCATCTTCACCAGTTAAAACTTTATCATTCAAATACATTCAGTTCTGTAAAATATATATAAAATGGATCAACTAATCCTTAATTCACCCAAAAGTAAAACTACATTCATCTTCTTCTTTAGGAAATTATTTCAATTATTTCATTTATCTTGAATTTCATTTTCAAATATATAAAAAATATTATTTTAAAATTAGCTTTTCCTTAAATAAAATTTTGTATGACATTCATAAGAAACAAGATCAAACATAATGCATTCTCAAGTTAAATGATGATTCTACTAAGACTTTAAATGAAATAGGAAACAAAGCCTCAAATCCATGAAAATAATAAAAACACACACTATTTTAAATAACGTGCCATTAAACTGACAATCAAGACATATGATCTTTAACATTCAAAAACATAAATGATCATAATGAAACAAAAGCCAAACATATCTCTCTCCACCTCTCTCATATTTATAAGTCTATAGAATTATAACCCAGCATATTATCATGTAATAAATGAATACACACCTTACTTTAGTATATGCCAAGGCAGACACACAAAAACAAGAAAAAAATTTTGAAATCAGAGTATAAAGGGACTCTGCTTTTTCAAACAATGCAGCACTGAAAGCCAGGTCAGCATCCTTGGGCATTACTAGGAAACTTTAGCACATCTGATATTTCCATCATCTTCAGAATTCCTCTGAACAATGAAAAAATTTCCCAGTCCCCTACCTCACCTATCTACAGACTTCCTTTAGCTTTCCTCCCTCTACTGTGTAATAATGCTATTGCAGTTATTTTGGCCTTAAATATTCAGAGATACAACCCCCGCTTTGTATTAATTCAGTTCATTTTCTCACAGACACTGACTCAGCCGTGGGTTGTGCAGCACTGACGTTTCTAACCAAACAGCATCGTGTGAGCTGTGATCATCCCATTTCTCCATCTCTGTGCAGTGATTGGATATTGTAATTGATAGACAGGATGAAGAAAACTCAGGAGATGAGGGTTAGTGATATGTAGATATGTTGCCAAATACCATCTGTAAAGCTAATTCTAGCTCTGCCAGCTTGCCAGGTTTTAAAAAACTAGGATGCAGCTAACTTTCTTTTTTCCTTTCAATATTTTATTGTGTACCTTTTCTGGGCAATAAAGCTTCTCTTTGAAACCAGAGAGAAAATATTATCTGTACTTAAAGGACTCACTAAAAGAACTACTCTTTAAAGCAACCCAACTTTTCCATTTCTAAACTGCTGCTAGGACTAAAGAGCAACTTAAAAAGGAAACTGGAAAGCTCAGTCTTCATGCAGAAGAAAGGAGCATGCGTACTTCTATGTGGGAATGAACCCTTGCGGCAAAGTATGATATTGAATGTATGATGCATTTATCTTTAGTAACCTGAGCAGACTGCAGATCTGAGTTTTAAATAGCTGTATTCGACCCAATTCAAATATGCAAGAGCTTTTAGCATGTTGTCACTCTAGGGCATTTTAACATTAGTTATATAGAAAAGGTGCTCTTTCTTTTTCCTTTTTAAATAGCAAAAACTCTTCTAATTTATAATTTAAAGAAAGGTGTCACAATTCAGGCCAAATAAACTTCAACTGAAATAATCTTTAACTTCTCAGCAAGCTACCAAACTCCTCAATATAAGTAATAACTATACAACTACTAGTCAGAAAGAAAAGTTGAGTAATTTTTCAACTAATTTATTTGTATGCACCTGCAGAGGAATCATAGGGACCCTGAATTTCATCCATGTCCAGATCAGCTTCCCTGTCTTGTCTTTTATATCAGTGTTATACCTATGAAATCTACATTCAAAGAAACTTCACAAAAGAAAAGTATTATTTAGTTAGTTAGTTCAGTCGCTCAGTCGTGTCCGACTCTTTGCGACCCCATGAATCGCAGCACACCAGGCCTCCCTGTCCATCACCAACTCCTGGAGTTCACTCAGACTCACGTCCATCGAGTCAGTGATGCCATCCAGCCATCTCATCCTCTGTCGTCCCCTTCTCCTCCTGCCCCCAATCTCTCCCAGCATAAGAGTCTTTTCCAATGAGTCAACTCTTTGTATGAGGTGGCCAAAGTACAGGAGTATTATTAGGTATTATTAATTGTATTAGGTAAAAGAGAAATCATAATTCGATATTCACCAAACCCTCAAACCTCCAACATAAGCATATGAATATAGTAATTACTATTGCTACTTCTATAATTCAAGAAATGTATTTTTATCCTTGCCAGTTAGGAAAAGAAGAGGAAAAAAAAAAAAATCAAAGGAAAAGGATTTCAGAAAGCAGGCTATTCCAATATGTGAAAAGATAACTTTTTAGAAAAACTGCAAAAACTGAATCAATAAATATGCTTATTTCTTTATTGTTAAAGTCTAAGTGTTTTTAGTTCCAAAATTCACATACTGATACGATATTTGTAGGTGAGGTAATTAGCTCATGAGGGAAGAGCACTCATGAATGGGACTAATACCTTTACAAAAGAGATCCCAGAAAGATCCCTAGTTCCTTCTACACCATGTGAGAACACAGGGGAAAAAAAAAAGTCTGTCTGAAGCAGCAGGCAAGCCCTTACCAGACACCAAATGTGCCAGCATTTTGATTTTGGACGTCCTAGCTTCCAGAACTATGTGAAACAAATTTCTGCTGTTTATAATATAGTCACCCAGTTTATGGTATTCTGTTACAGCAGCCCTAACACACTGAGCCATTTAGTTTTTGTAGATTTGAATCCCCAATTCTGTTTGAGGTGGCAATGTGAGCACTTATATTTCTCAGTCTCCATGATCTAGAGATGACCATATGACATAGTTCTAGCCAATAATTTATAAGCAGATGCCTGCTAGAAATTTTTGAGAAATTTAATTTCCTGATATAAATGAAACCTCTTTCCCATTATCCCTGTCTCCATTCCTCCTTGTCTGGAGGCTGGACATGATGGCTGGAACTGTATAGTAAGCCATTTTGTGATCATGAGGAAACAACAAGAGAAAAATCAAAGATCTTTGACCTTAATATCCTTAAGGATACTAGGTCACTAAGTCTACATCAGGTGATGCCTCCCTGTGGACTTTTGTGTACAAAAAAAATAACACCCTAACTTAAGCCAGTGTTTACTCTGGCTTTTACTCAAATATCCCTAAATAAAATACACAAGATTAAAAAAAAAAAGGATGCAAAAATATGTAGGACAGATGAAACAAAATTAGCCATGAAATGATAACTTGAAGCTGGGGAATGAGTACATAGGGGTTCATTATAACTGTTTTCTCTTATATGTATTTTAAATGCACCAAAATAAGTTACTGAAAATTTTTAAAAATAAAAAGAATAAGCAGCTTGTTCATAAATTCCAGCTTTGTAATCTACAAGTTGGGTAGTCTTAGACAAGTTTGTTAACCTCATTTTTTCTATCTGTTAATTGGAGACAATAATACTATTCATAGAGTTCAACCTTCAGATTTAGTCAAGGTAATTTCCAGAAGGTCCTTGGCAGGAATGCCCTCTATGTATCCAACTATCCAAGGATTAGTTCAAGTCTCATTTTTACCTGCTCAGGTTGGTACTGATTTCTTCTCTGAACTCTTATTTTACTACAACTTATTACCACAATTTATTGCCCTCTTGTCCTCTAATTGTTCCATAACTGGATATTAAAGTCTTCCATGATGGTACTGTGATAAACTGCTGAATCTTTCCAGAACTGAGCACAGGTTCTCAACAATACTTGTACTATTAGTTTTTAATACTGCTTAATGAATTTACAATTAATTTTTAAAAACTACCACTTTAAAAAAGTCAAACTGAATTATTTTTTAAAGCATCCTAAGTTATATGTTTATAAGTACATAGGAACAAAAACTCCCAAAAAGTAAACTGTTTTCCCATGGGCAGATTTTCCATGAATGAAGTTAAAATAAGATCAAGGATTTCCTCATCTTTCCATTAAAAAAAAAATCAATAAATTTGTATTCACGTAAGCAACCAATATTATTGCAATCATATTTAAGAGCACTAGAAAGGTACTGATGTTATAGAAATCAGGAAGAGCTATATCTGTTACTGAAGTTAAATAACAGTAATTTTAAAACTACTGTTTTTAATAAATCTTTCCCACTGTTTTCACATTTGTTTTTTATAAAGCTAACAATAGCTTATTTTTACCTTGTCACCACTTAATATACAATACAGTCTTGTACATCAGAAAAATATTAAGAACTAGCAAGGATAAGTTGAAAATCACCTGAAAAACTGTATATAATATATCAGCTATAAATACAGCCCCACATTTAATGAGATAAAACAAGTATCTCTTTACCTCAAAGACAAAATAAATATCCATGTAAACAGGCTGCAGAAAGAAAACTAGAGCACCAACTGAAGGACACACACACAAAAAAAACAAACCAAAAAACACTCACACCATTGGTGTGAACTTTATAATTAAAATCAACTAAACATCTTCAACATCTTCATTTTAGACCTCACGACATTAAAAGCCCACAATAAAAAATACATCTTGTCAGGAGACTTGAATAGTACTCATCACTCATATTTTCTAGCCATGTATATGGTTTAAAAGTAGCTGAATCATTTCTTTAAAATTACAAAAAGGATTTCAATATCACTGCATGTTTTATTCTTTAAGAAAGGTGGTATTAGTTACCCTAATCAGGAGAATTTTACATTCAAGTAAGTTAAATGCTCAATAATATCCCTCAAGTAAATATTCATAAAGCACAACTCTCTATGAAAACAATGTTTACATACCTGCATTATGTGAGGTTTATGATCCATTAACACCTTAAAATATCAGACCATAAAGTGTTCTAAATGAACTGTTTCTCATTAAGTCACACAGCACAAAAAGAAAGCTTTAAAAATAATATATAAAAGGGCTGAAACTTTTGAACTGAGTTTCACTTAATGCATCAAACTTTAATTGAACCAGGTGAGTTGCAGCAGATAGACTGATTTTACCACTAGGATCAGGATGATAACCCAAACACACACAGTTAAATATGTACAGAGGCAAAGACTGACAAAAGCCCATAAATTATCATATACAATATACTTAGAGCATAAAATAAATTCCTATTAGAGAGTTTTAAATACAAAGAATTAATCTGTCTTGCCAGAGTTCCCAATTAAATTAACTATAGCATTGATTCATGGGGTCAACTAAGGATATTTTAACATTATTTAGAAACAGAAACAAAAATTCATAAAAATACAAATGAGAATTAAATAAACACAAATAAGAAAATTAAAAGGAAGATGTTTCCCTAAAAGCTATTTAAAGAGAAATGCAAATATTCATAGTGTTTTGTAAATTGGTCCCCATCCTCTGACAGGCTTTGCCACAACCAAACACAGCTTGGTTCTTCATAAAAATCAATTTTAGCAGAGTTCTGATATGTGAAATACATATTTTCTACCTACCTTGAATGTTTATAAAGTTTACGAGGTCTACTATGCAATTTCCGATCCCAGTTCTCTGGATCACTGGAGTTACTGTCATAGGGATGAGGCCGTCCTGCCATCCCACTGCAAGCTTCCTCACACTACTGCTCTGAAAGCACACATGTAGACCCACAACCTACATAAGAGAGTAGTGTTGGCCTTTAAATCTATTCCATGCAGAATCAATAGTCACAGAATTGCATATATTTTCTGATATTATTGTGATTTTTTTAAGTGATTAACAGGATTATTAAACATCAGACACACAAAATGTCACAAATCAGATTCAAATAAACCTTACATCTCTTTAGGTACTTTTCATTTGATTATCTGATTAAATGTGTTATTCCTGTACAACATTTTAACAATATGCCATTTGTATTTAGCAAATATACTTAACTGCAATTTTAGTACCTTATGCCTCATGTTTCCAAACATTAATATAGAACCAAAAAGACAAAAACAGTTCCACAAAAGAATGATTCTTTTAGACAAAATTTCATTTGGAATACACTTCTTAATTACTTAAAGTTTACGGTGCTTAACAAAACACCTAGTAAGCTGACAATGTTGTTATTTCTTAAACCAAGTTAAAGACCATGAATAAAAATTTAATATTTGTTCAAAACTAAAAGTATGTAAACATCCTAATGTTTCCTTACAGTGCAATTATCAAAAAACATTTTATCAATGATTCATGTATTTTATGCCTTTTCATATGTAAGGCTTATGACTGTTAGTGCTACTACAGTCATCTGAAATTATAAGAAAACTCATTTAACAATAGCTTTACAAAATACCTGAACTAAGTATATTCACTATCCAATTTAATCTTCACAATCAACTTACAAAGGTGGCATTATACTCCCCAAAACAGAAGAGAAAAGAGTTTAGTAACTTTGCCAAAGGTCACAATGCTGGTAAACGGCAAGATTCTAAAGAACAATGAGAATGTATAACTATACAGAATAAAGTCTGGATACTGAAAGATGGAAAAACGCTCAGACTGGAGTATTTTGTTTAAAAATAGTAGGTCAGATTTGACTCAAAGACTGCACAAATACCAAAAGAAAAAACAAATAAGGTTAAATAATTTGAAAAAAAGTCATATAAACTGGATTAGAATCCAGGTTTCCAGACACCCATTCCTGTATGCTTTGTATATACTTTTCTAAGTTGGATTTGACAGAGGAAGTGAGGAGGGAGTTATCCATAAAAGACAAAGGGATGAGAGGTAGTGGGATGGATGCCCACATTCTCCATCAAACAAAGGCAAAGGGAATCCAGAATTGGGGAAATACCGTACCTCACTGAATTGTATAGGTTATTCCAGTACAATTTCACCAAAAATGCCAAAGATAAACTCATGAAAAGTGTTAAGTCTATCGCTGCTGCTGCTGCTGCTGCTGCTGCGTCACTTCAGTTGTGTCCGACTCTGTGTGACCCCAGAGACGGCAGCCCACCAGGCTCCCCCGTCCCTGGGATTCTCCAGGCGAGAACACTGGAGTGGGTTGCCATTTCCTTCTCCAAAGCATGAAAATGAAAAGTCTATCTCAGAGCTAAATTAACTATTTTGCTATGTTTTAATTTTCTTCTGCATAGTTACCTAGTACTTTCTTTCTAAAACAATTGAAAAAACCTAATAATACATGAACATATTAATATAATAAATATGTAAATAAAAAGCTCAAACAGTGAAATAAAAATAGTAAAGGGGGAAGGAAGAAAATTATACAACAGCTAATTCAAATTCCTCAGCAAATGACACACAATTTGCTTAATACTTCTGGAAAAGAAAATGTTTCCTGAAAGATTGCTGAATGATTAAAAATCAGTCATATATTATATGAATATAAAAACCACAAAATTGTTATGAAAACAAAAAAGACTCATTTGATTTTTTAATCAAAAAAATTAAAATGTATTCATTAAATAAACTTTTTTAAACTTCAATTTGGTATTACAGTTAGGTATCTGTACTGAAAAGATGAAGCAAAAGAGAAATGTAAAAAAGAACAAATCAGATAAAAGAGAAATTCAGATAGGAAACAATGGCCACAGATCAAAAGAGACCCAAAAGGTAGAAAAGAATAGTAGGGAAAACTGATAAAGGGGGGAAAGAAAGATGTAGAGGCTTAGCACGATCTGTAGAATGAGATTTAGAGTTTTTTCTCCTTACTGGATGGATAGGTTTTCCCGGAAGCTATCTCAGCTATTAGCATTTCCTTCAAGGGGCACATTAGCTTCTAACCCTTAACTATCTAAGACACACCCTTCTGGAAACCCACAGATGGCCACTGAGTAAAGTAATAATAAGCCTGGATGTCTCTGGGGGGCCAGTGGTTAAGACTCCATGCTCCCAGTGCAGGGGAAAACTAAGATCCTACATCCCACATGGCAGAGCAAACAAACAAACAAAAAGAATAATCCTAAGCGGCTAGTCGAGGCTATGGTTTTTCCTGTGGTCATGTATGGATGTGAGAGTTGGACTGTAAAGAAGGCTGAGTGCCAAAGAATTGATGCTTTTGAACTGTGGTGTTGGAGAAGACTCTTGAGAGTCCCTTGGACTGCAAGGAGATCCAACCAGTCCATTCTGAAGGAGATCAGCCCTGGGATTTCTTTGGAAGGAATGATGCTGAAGCTGAAACTCCAGTACTTTGGTCACCTCATGTGAAGAGTTGACTCATTGGAAAAGACCCTGATGCTGGGAGGGATTGGGGGCAGGAGGAGAAGGGGACGACAGAGGATGAGATGGCTGGATGGCATCACCGACTCGATGGACGTGAGTCTGAGTGAACTCCGGGAGTTGGTGATGGACAAGGAGGCCTGGTGTGCTGCGAATCATGGGGTCACAAAGAGGAGGACACGACTGAGCGACTGAACTGAAGCCATGGGAGACACTGATTAAAAAATACAACCCCAAGGAATGAATAAGGTAAATTTTGACTCATATTTTCCACTATTTTATAGTGGGTAGCACGTATCTAGTAGCAAGAAAATATCAGTATGTATTCCTAATCAAGCCTACTGAAATTAACAACATGTATATTGCAGCCAGCCACAAGAAAGTAAAGAATGTTCAGATGAAGACTACTGAAAAAGTCAATTGAGAAATCATATTTACATTTCATTTGTTAATAAAACTTGAGTATTAGCATGTGAAGGATTTCACCCCCACTTCTCATTCCCAATAGTAAGGGTACAAACATATAAATGAAGATGGAAAAAAATATACCTGTGTTTGCCTACACATGTTAGCATATTTTTAAATACTACAGATTTAACTAGAAATAGATAAAAAAGCAAATGACATATTAATATTTTCAAATGCTAATCTTTTATATTTTAACCAATCTCTGTGCCATACTCAGTGAAGTTATATTTATCTTATTTCATTTATTCATTCATGCACTTACTGAACACCTAATATGCTAAGAAATTTACAGATGCTAAAGCAAGTTGGATATTGTTGTTGTTGTTTTCTTTTTTAAATTTTATTTACTTTTGGCTCAGTAGTTGTGGTGCACAGGCCCATCTGCTTCGCCACATATGGGATCTTCCCAGACCAGGGACTGAACCCAAGGTCCCTGCATTGGCAGGAACACTCCCAACCACTGGACCACCAGGGAAGTCCTTTGGACGTTGTTCTTGTGCTCAAAAAGTTCACTGTAGTATGGGAAAAAAATACTCCACTAACAGCTCTATACCACTTACTCCTGTATCTCTCCTACCTGAGTAGTCTTGTGCCATCACCCCAATTCTTCAACCTCATTAAATCTTGGATGTTCTTTGGGATTCCATCTTCATCTGCTAGGTCCAGGAAGACAGCAGACAAAGAAATAAGAATCAAACCCTTGAAAACACCATGTTTTACACACAACATATACTGAATCAAAAATCCGGAAGTCATCCTTGACCTCTCCTTTCCTACCATCAAATCTAACTTTAAATTCTTCTTTTGACTCCTTCTTTCTCTTATGAATCATAAGGCTGTTGCCTTCATTTAAATCTTTAACATCTATCAATAAACCTCTTAGTTGACTTCTTTATCTCATTCAATTCCACATTTGCTCTGCTGTAATCACAACTATCTTTCTAAAAACTTTAAATGGCTCTTTATTTCCTGATCTAAATTCTTTACCATAAAAAGTTCTTTAAAATCTGACATTTGCATCCCCAATGTCTACTTCATATTAGGCAAAATAAAGATCTTGTTGGGATCTTGTAATCATCAAAAAATAATTACTAGGTTATTGGAAACAAATAGACAAAACAAATAGACAAAATGTAACAATTCGTTACTATTTTTAGGTATGACAGAAATAATGTAAACTCTAAATAATCTAGAAATAAACTGTACAGAGGATGGATCAACTGGGCCTATTGGTGAAGACATGCATTCAGGACACTGCCAAAAGTCAATTGTGGAAAAAAGTGATTCAACTGCTTCTCCTCTTGGATATTACTATCTTTAAAAAAAAAGGTTGTGGAGGGAACCAGAATCTTTACAACTACAGTATCATAAGTACTCCCTGGACACCACTTCCAGGCATTACTTGATGGCAATGACCCAGAGAAGAGTTTTTAAAAAAAAAATCATGATAGTATATGGATACAATTTATTCTGTCCTTACTATTATCAATGTGCTAGGAAGTTTATATACTTTCTCCTATTTAAAGCTCAAAACAACCCAATATTACTACCCTGTTTCATAGGTGAGGAAACGTTAGGGCTAAGATGTGAATCCCAGCCTAACTGAAAGCCCATGTTCTTTCCAACATAATAAGCGAAGTACACAGAAGTTCATATATTTGCTCCTTATTGCTAACAGATGTAGCTTTTTAACGGCAGCCATCTTGTGGCTTTTCCCAAACTACTGAGATCTCACTCTAAATAGGGCACTACACAAGAGCTTTTCTGTTAAGTGAAATTGTTTTTATCTCTCAAATTTTGCAAACAAAGTAATTCAAGTGAGGTGTTTATTGGAGAGGAAGACCTTATAGAGAAAGAAACCAGTGAAGAGAACAAATCACACCGTGATACCAGGGGCAGTTACCAAGGACTGTCTTCAGCTGCACAGAAAGCCAAATATCCAGAGGTATAGTGGGAAAGACTGACCAAAAGGCAGTCAAGAAGGCACCTGAGCTAGTAAAATGTCCTAAGGTAACCTTTCCTATGGTGGAAAAGATCAAAAGGAGTGATACCCCACAGGGCAAATGAGTCATTTGAGATTGGCAGACTGAAAGAGCAAACACCTAAACACTGACATATTCAGAGGGGTCTAGAAGTAGGAACAATTTCGGAAGGGCCAGAAACTTGAGGGATCATTTGATGAGATTCCCTCTTATAGGCATAAAAGAGAGACTGTACCATCTTAAAGGCACAAAATACATAATATAGATGTAACTGTGAAAGAAAAAGAACAGGTGGAAAAACTTTTAAAAGAAAAGGAAACAGAGGGATGAAAAGGAACTTCCTGCAAACACAGCTGAGAGAAATGATCATGTAAGTCTCCTGCAAATAATTATTTAAACCTGGATAAAATTTTCATTGTTTTAAAGCATCTTTTGGAAAGTGTCCCAAAATACACAGTAGAAAAAGAAGAGTTTACTCATGAAAAACTCCAACTAGAAGGGAACAGAATCATGAGATCAACTTTTAGTTTTTCTATTGAGGGCCCTTCCTATTTGCCAACAGATAAGGTGAAAGGGAAAGGGAAGTCGCTCAGTCGTGTCCAACTCTTCGTGACCCCATGGACTGCAGCCTACCAGGCTCCTCTGTCCATGGGATTTTCCAGGCAAGAGTACTGGAGTGGGGTGCCATCGCCTTCTCCAATAAGGTGAAGGCAGTCACAAAGCTCAAAGTGGTAGACAAAATAGTTCAGGGCTCGAAGTGCAGCTAGAAATTTAAGGTAGACTTACCAGGAATGGAAGAACCACAAGAGCATAAAAATCTGAGCATAAACTCTGCTCAGTTAAATTACACATGAATGGGAGGGTGGGGAGGAGACCCCAGGTAGTCTCTACGGTAGACCATAGAAGAATTGAAAGCTGCATGGCTTAAGATCTATATAAGTTTGATGCTTTTTAACCAAATGCATTCCCCAACCATACACAGCCCAAGCAGCAGGAAAGCTGAAGCCCTTACTGGCTTGGAGGTGTCAGAGGACAGAGATTACTACTGGCAGACAAAATAGGTATTAGGAGGAAATCCCCAGAAGTAGGGAACCACAGGGCAGGTGAGCTCCAAAATTTGACTATAAACTCTGCCCAAATTTTTGGCTGACCACCAAATTACACAGGTACAAAGAACCCTACCTTACCCTACTCCCCAGGAGACCAAACTGAAAAAACAAGTAGTTGAAAGAAAAGAACTGAGCACAGGTATCAGCTGCCTCACACAATGTAAGCTTCCCCAACGGTTCATCCGTAAAGAGTCTGCCTGCAGTGCAGGAGACATGGGTTCAGTCCCTGGGTTAGGAAGATCCCCTGGAGAAGGAAATGGAAACCCACACTCCAGTATTCTTGCCTGGAGAATCCAATGGACAGAGGAGCCTGGTGGGCTACAGTCCATGGGGTCACAAACAGTCAGGACACGACTGAGCCACTAACACTTTCCCTTTCACACTGCGTAGGAAACTAAGTTTGCAGATTGAGTCCAGGCAAGTTAATGGTCCGCTAGAACCAAAAAACCCAACAATTTTCACAAAACACCAAAAATTTCAACCCAAAATTATGAGATTCAAAGAAACAAGACAGTAAAAAGGCAGTCAATAGAAACTGACTCCAAGTGTGTCTGAGGCAGGAGATAGTTGGGCCCCAGAGTAGGCATTTACAACTGACCTCTTGTTTACATTTCTAAGGGCAAGAGAAAGAAGGGCTTCAGGCTGGACACATACAACTAGCCTCCTGTTTACATTTTCTGAGACAGGAGACAGGTGGGCTCCAAGTTAGGCATTTATAATCAGCCTCCTGTTTGCCCTCTGAAATGAAAGCAACAACAGAAACAGGGTAAATAGCCAGGCTTTGTCTCCTGTGGATGACGCAAGATAACAATCATGGCAGGAATACAGAGGGCCTAAACCTTGTTTGAGTAAAGGATCAAAATGCCATATACTTCTGGAACACTCTTGGGTAAGGGAGACACTGCACATGCAGAAAGGCTCCTTGGGGGTCAAAAAGCGGGGAGGGGGCACCACCCCATAAAATCCATAATATGTGATGCTAAGACTGTCCCATAGGCCTTTGGGCTAAAATTCATTTGGAAAAAAGTTGCACGCGCGCATTGGGGAGGGTCCTAGGGCAAAGGCAGGTGTGAAAAAAGAAACCAGATAATTGGCCAAAGGCAAAGACCCAGAAGAATTGCCCTATATAAATGATGTAACCTCCTCTGTACTGCACTCATTAGGAAAGCCGTGCACACTTTTTCTTTCCGGATGTGTCTCTCTGCCTTGTTTCTATCTTAACAGTTTCTGTGTGCTCTGCCATTTGTTGTTATGCTGTGTTTCTAATAATAAACTTTGTACCTGCAATTATGGTTTTGGCCTCTGTGAGAAATGTATTTTTCACTGGGAGCAAGAGCCAGGGAAAAATAGTTTCTAGCCTCTAGCCCTTGCGGGTGTGGTGGCTAGGACTCCTGGTTTTTATCCAGGCTACCCAGGTTCAATTTCTGGCCAGGAAATTAAGATCTTACTTCATGCCACTGCTCACTGCTGCCTCTCCAAGATCAGGTCTAGATGTAGGACTTAGCAAATAAAGAGTTTTCAAAGCATATATTATAAATAAATTTAAACAATTTAAGGAAAGTATATTCAAAGTACAGAATAAGAAAATGGCCTTGAGTGGCAGAAAGGTAAGCTTAATAGAGAAGTGAAAACAAAAAAGAAAAAAAAAATTCAGCTCTAGCTGAAAAGAACTAAAATGAAAAAATCTAATAGATGGACACAACAGCAGATGGAACTACAAAAAATTCAGGTAACCTGAAAACAGAGCATCAGAAGTCACTCCACCCACAGAATAGAAAGATTAAATAAAAACAGCTCTGCAAACACAGATGAGACAGCATCTAATGATATAGCACAGAAGTAACTGGAGTCTCTACTAAGATACTCAACAAAATGGAATCTCAAAAGCACTACGGTAAGTGAAAAAAGCAAGACTTACAGCTTCTATACCATATGATTTCATTTATATAACACAGAAAGACAAAACTGTAGGGATTACAGATAAAACAGCCCGAGGTTAGAGTTGAGGGAACTACACAGGGATAGCACAAAGTAATTCTGGGGGTGATAGAACTATTCTGTATCTGAATTGTGGTGGTGGCAGTTACACAATTGTATGCCTTTGTCAAAACTCCTAAGAACTGCACACCAGAATTTTATTGTATGTAAATTTAAAAAGAAAAAAACAGCAGGAGAGATGTTTAACTAATGCAAGTATCAAATATATTAGCATGACATAATTAAGCTGCTTTCTGATCAAAACCCCCACATCATACTGCCTCTCTTACCATCCTCCCACTGCCATGGAAGACACATACAAATTTTCGATCATAAACACTGGTGAGAATTTTTCTACTTCTGCCACAATAATAAATGACTTACAGAAAAGGTTTTAGAATCAGATAAAACTAAGTTATATGACTTGGTACCAGCTTCTTAACCTCTAAGACCTCAACTTCTTTAAATGTGAAATGATGAAAATACAATTCTCATTACCATCATTTTATCTATTACTAACGTAACTGCCAATCAAATTATTATAAAGAATAAATGAGACAGGACACCTTATATAGTAACACAGTCCTGGGTACCTTGCTGAATTTCTCTTGTAGACTACCTATTACAAATTTTGCATAATATTTCATTAGTTCATTCATGACTTTCTATTTGCCTTTTGAGATCACTGGAAACGAGAATTCCCAGACAGCTGCTAAGCATTTATTGAGCATCTGTAATGTGCTAGATGGTTGGAATAAAAAGAGGAATATGATATCATAGTTGGTAACAGTTTAGGAGCTAAATCAAAACCTTACATTGTTCCTATAGTAACTATGATGTAAAACAAATATTTCACTCTTAGCTTAAAAAAGCACATTGCAATCTCTGGAAGAATAGACCAATTACCCTAGTTTCTAACCTCTGTGAAAACTCCTTCAGTTATTTTTAATCAGAATATTCTTGCTGTATCCAAGAAGCTTAAATTTTTTTAATTTTTTCTCTCAATGAGATGTAACAGCCTCCTTGCTACATAACAAATTATCATAAATCCAGTGGCTTACAACACCATCTTAGCTTCTGTGGATTAGGAATCCAGTATAGTTTAGCGGGGTCTCCTACAAGGCTACAACCCAAGGTGTCAACTATAACTAAATTTTCATTAGGAGGTTCAACGGGGGAATGATCCACTTCCAAGGTTACTGAGATTGTAACAAATTGATTTCCTTATGGCATGAAGATTCAAAGCCAGTGATGCAGAGATAGGAAGTCTGCTAGTAAAATGGAGTCTTATATAACAATTAGGGAAGTAACTTTACATTCAGTTCAGTCTCTCAGTCACGTCCAACTCTTTGCCAACCCAGGGACTGCAGCACACCAGGTTTCCCTGTCCATCACCAACTCCCAGAGCTTACTCAAACTCATGTCCATTGAGTCAGTGATTAGATTACCTTTAGCATATTCTTTTGGTTCAGTTCAGTTCAGTTCAGCCAGTCAGTCATGTATGACTCTCTGCGACCCCATGAGCCGCAGCACACCAGGCCTTCCTGTCTATGACCAACTCCCAGAGTTCACCCAAACTCACGTCCATTGAGTCAGTGATGCCATCCAGCCATCTCATCCTCTGTCATCCCCTTCTCCTCCTGCCCCCAATCCCTCCCAGCATCAGAGTCTTTTCCAATGAGTCAAACTCTTCGCATGAGGTGGCCAAAGTACTGGAGTTTCAGCTTTAGCATCATTCCTTCCAGAGAACACCCAGGACTGATCTCCTTTAGAATGAATGGACTGGTTGGGTCTCCTTGCAGTCCAAGGGACTCTCAAGAGTCTTCTCCAACAGCACAGTTCAAATTCATCAATTCTTCGGCGCTCAGCTTTCTTCACAGTCCAACTCTCACATCCATACATGACCACTGGAAAAACCATAGCCTTGACTAGACGGACCTTTGTTGGCAAAGTAATGTCTCTGGTTTTTAATATGTTGTCTAGGTTGGTCATAACTTTCCTTCCAAGGAGTAAGCATCTTTTAATTTCATGGCTGCAATCACCATCTGCAGTGATTTTGGAGCCCCCCAAAATAAAGTCTGACACTGTTTCCACTGTTTCCCCATCTATTCTGCTCTCTCTTTAGGGAAGGGGATTATACAAAGGCACAAACACCAGGAGACAGGGCTCATGGAACTACCTTAGGGTCTGTCACCATATTGTCCAACACATTCTACCTTAATATAACACTAAAAGTGTGCTCAGCCCTTGTTCTAATTACACATGTGTGTGTGCAAAGTTGTGTCCAACTCTTCGTGACCTCCAGGGAATTTTCCAGGCAAGAATACTGGAGTGGCTTGCCAATGCCCATGCCAAGGGATGTTCCAAACCCAGGGATTGAACCCATGTCTCTGGAGCCTCCTGCATTGGCAAGCAGATTCTTTACCACTGAGCCACCTGGGAAGCCCTCTAATTATACATACCTACCACTTTTGGCTGTGACAAATAGTGCTGTGAGGTCAAGGAGATAAAAGAAATGTATGTGCTTTGTCTGTACGTGTGTTAGTATAGTGCTAACTATAATACTTTTCAGTCCTGAATATTCATTGGAAGGACTAATGCTGAAGCTGAAGCTCCAATACTCTGGCTACCTGACGCAAAGAACTGACTCACTGGAAAAGACCATGATGCTGGGACTGATTGAAGGCAGGAGGAGAAGGTGACAACAGAGGATGAGATGGTTGGATGGCATCACCAACGTGATGGACATGAGTTTGAGCAAGCTCCAGGAGTGGGTGATGGACAGGGAGGCCTGGCGTGCTGCAGTCCATGGGGTCACAAAGAGTTGGACACAACTGAGCAACTGAACTGACTGAACTATAATATCACTATACTAACACAAAACACATTTTTTTATCTCCTTGACTTCACAGCATTATTTATCATAACAAAAACCTAGAATTGATTTAAATGTCCATCAGAAATGAACTAGTTAAAAATCTGCACAATATCATGAAGCCAGTAAAAATGAGATAGGTACTGATAAGAAAAATACTCCAAGATATAATGGTATACTAAAAGGCACAGAACAGTGCTTCCCTGGTGGCTCAGTGGTAAAGAATCCATCTGCAGTTATAAAGGACATGGGTTCAATCCGTGGACCCCATGGTCCAGGAAGATTCCACATGCCACGGGACAACTAAGCCAGTGCACCACGACTACTGAGCCTGTACTCTATAGAGTCCATGAGCCATAATTACTGAGCTCAAGTGTCCTAGAGCCCATGTTCTGCAACAAGAGAAACCACTGGAATAAGAAGTCCATGCAGCACAACTAGAGAAAGCCCACGTGCAACAATGAATACCCAACGTAGTCATAAATAAAATAAATCTTTAAAAAAGTCCTTTTAAAAATAAACAAAAAGCATGGTACAGCTACATAGTGTGTACTCCAATACAGCCTTAAAATATGTATACAAACACTCACTCATGTTTTTATATTTTTTAAATGTCTAGCAGTATCACATAAAACTTATGATCAGTTGCCTCTGAGGAAAGGAGAAGTGAGACTTAGTGACTCGCATGGTAGAGATCTGTCTGCAATGCAGGAGACCCAGGTTTAATCCCTGGGTCGGGATGTTCCCTGGAAAAGGAAATGGCTACCCATTCCAGTATTCCTGGAGAATTCCATGGACAGAGGGGCCTGACAGGCTACGCTTCATGGGGTCACAAAGAGTCAGACACGACTGAGCAACTAACACTTTGCTTTTCATTGTACTTCTTAACACTATTTGACAATACCACACATTGTTTTCAAAACTGGGGAAGGGGGGATTAAGTATTTGGAGATGGCTTTGTTACAGAAATTTTCTTGTTTAATTTTACTGTTTCCTTATAATTCTGTTTTTGTTTCTGACTGCTTAAAAATGGTTGATACATATTGCAGGGGAGGAAAAATCTTTTTCCCCTACCCTTCCTAAGTTTTCTGGGAGCCCTGTAACAAGACAAATTAACAAGAGAAAAGCATACAAATTTATTTAATATAAGTTTTACTGGGTTGGCCAGAAGGTTCATCTGTTTTTTTTCTGTACGATCTTACAAAAAACCCAAACAAACTTTTTGGCCAACCCAATACTTGACACTGAAGCCTTCATAAGGAAATGAACACCTGGAGAAACAATTAAACCTGAGTGTTCTCATGTCAAGTTTAATGAAAAGCAGAAAATCGTGGAAAGATACAACAGGACAAAGAGGATGAGCTGAGTACAGTGAACTTACTAGTATTAGCTGCTGTTCAGATTTCTATGTTCCTTCACCTTTGGAGCTAAAGATGCTCCTTTCCTCTGGGCATAGGCAAGAAACTTCTCATAAGGACTTTATAACCTGCTTTAGAGGCAGGTCGGAAAGCTCCTCCAGCATATGCTGTTCTAATTCCTTCTGCTTAAAATATTCCACATATAAAGGTTCCATACTTTGGGGTAGTATGTTCTAAACCCCATCATTATGCATTGGTAGAATATATTTCTGCCACGTCTTCCCTTAAACTGTAAGACTCCTTGAAGGCAAGAACAAAGTATGACTCATATTTGTGTTCCCACAGCTTAGTACATGTTGTATGTAAGCTTTTACAAAATATTTTAATGAATAAAATTGAGATAAAAGGAAACTAAAGGGCTTTTCATTTAACACAATCCACTACTATGAAGATTTACAGGAGTCTTTAACTTAGTTTGGGCTTCCCTGAGAGCTCAGTTGGTAAATAATCCGCCTGCAATGCAGGAGACCCCGGTCTGATTCCTGGGTCGGGAAGATCTGCTGGGGAAGGAATAGGCTACAATATTCTTGGGCTCTGGAGAAGGAAATGACAACCCACTCTAGTATCCTTGCCTGGAAAATCTCATGGACTGAGGACGGAGGAGCCTGGTGGGCTGCAGTCCATTGGGTCACAAAGAGTTGGGCACAACTGAGTGACTAACACTTACTTACTTATTCTTGGGCTTCCCTTGTGGCTCAGCTGGTAAAGAATCCGCCTGCAATGCGGGAGACCTGGGTTCAATCCCTGGGTTGGGAAGATCCCCTGGAGAAGGGGAAGGCTACCCACTCCAGTATTCTGGCCTGGAGAATTCCATGGACTGTATGGAATTCCATGGGGTCGCAAAGAGTCAGACATGACTGAGTGACTTTCACTTTAACTTAGTTTAACTTAGTTGCTTATCTTTGAAAAGAATTGTATTGTACAATCATACCCACCAATCATGCAAATCATACCCACCACTCTTGCCAATTTTACCCTCAAATGAGCAAAAACTACCTGATGCCAATACTCACTTTTAGGAACTATACACTAAGAAAGTGGTGTTAGAGGACAGAACATAACAAACATTCCTGTAAACATTTTTAAAGATATTATTAAATGACCCCTAATATTCCCCAAATGATTCCTCAAAGCTGCCTGTCTAAATCTTACAGAAGCACTTTCAATTGTCAAGACTTGCATTCTTTTTTAATTTGATACAATTAAAATAAAGCAAGTAAATAAAACTGAGAATTTTATTTGGGTACTTTTACACTAGATTATATCTGACTAAATTTTATGTAAATAGTTTCAGGACATCAAATTCAATTGGCTTATGTTTTCATTCAAAATCTATTCATTGAGTACTCAGTATCTTTCCTGGCATTTGCTAACCGCTAGGGATACCCTAACAAACAGATTTAATAAAATTGCATGAATTTTCCATTAAAAGTAGGGTACTTTGTCTATTTGAAAGACTTCTTTATCAAATCCACCAAAATGTAAGACTTCCAAAGTCAGCTCATATTCACTCCTTGAACTTCCAGAGGGGACCTGCAGATTAAAATCTCTGAGTTAATTGATTTTATCACTTTTATAGAATTTCTATTGAAATTTTGCTAATTTCTTGTTTAAGACATTAACACTTCAAGAACCATTTATTATCCCATCTTTAACAGCTCAATCAATGGTTGAAAAATCTTTCTCTTATTAACATTATAATGAACTAGATGCTGTTTACAGTGCTAAATTCTTAAAACTCACTGAAAGGCATATATGATTTTTTTAAATTTTCTAAAAAAAGTATCAATGTTTTATTTTCTATGTGTATGTCCCTATTTTTCCTTTTCTTCTATGACTAAATAGCATTGCCTTCAAAACCAGAAACATCTCAGTTGAAGCAAATCCCCTTGACATAAAATTTAATATAGGCAAATCTCCAATAAGCTGATGAAGTGCCTAAATCAAGAGAGATTATATTCAACTCCTTAAGAACCCTTTAAACAAAGGCAGACTCCAGCAATGTTCTATTTTTTCCTCCATGATCCTTTAAACAAAGTCAAACTTTTAAACAAGGTCTTCTTTTTCCCCTCTGAGAAGTTTTAAAAATAAGTTACATGATATTTTTCATATAACTTTTACTATGCTGTTGCATTTTGACCCATTCATTATCCCATTACCTTCCATTCCTTTCAGATGTTTGCTTATTTAACTGCCCTCAATTGAACAAGACAGAAAAGGCCTTAAGCATGATTCAAGCTCTCGACTGCAGTGTTGCCCAACAGAACTTTGTGTGATAATGAAAATGTTCTGTCTGCACTGTCCAAAAAGTAGCCACTAGCCACATGTGGCTATAAAACACTTGAAATGTACAACCAATGAAATTAACTTTTAATTTTCATTTTAATTCATTTAAATTTGAATAGCAATATGTGGCTGAGCTAAGAACCAAAGAATTGATGCTTTTGAACTGTGGTGTTGGAGAAGACTCTTGAGAGTCCCTTGGACTGCAAGGAGATCCAACCAGTCAATCCTAAAGGAAATCAGTCCTGAATATTCATTGGAAGGACTGATGCTGAAGCTGAAACTCCAATACTTTGGCCACCTGGTGCAAAGAACTGACTCACTGGAAGACTGATGCTGGGAAAGACTGAAGGCAGGAGGAGAAGGGGAAGACAGAGGATGAGATGGTTGGATGGCATCACCGACTCAATGGACATGAGTTTGAATAAGCTCCAGGAGTTGGTGATGGACAGGGAAGCCTGGCGTGCTGCAGTCCATGGGGTCACAAACAGTTGGACACGAATGAGCAACTGAACTAAACTAATGTGGCTGTAACTACCATCTATGCTAGAATAATAAGCAATGACCAGTAAGTACCAGAATGGGTTCCTGAATAATATGATCAGTTATGCACCTGAAATACTTCCTTAGGTATCTGAGCTTTAAAATTTACTTTTAATGTAGTCAACAGAGATGATTTTTAAAATGTCATGCCATTTTTCTCTATAGTATATTCTCTTTACCCTTTTCTCTACTCTTCCATCTGGCATTCACATTACAGAAAATAGAGGAGATGGCCAAGATGATGGAGTAAGAAGACCTTGAACTCATCTCCATCCACAGACACATCAAAACTACTATTTACAGAGAACTATCTAAAGGAACAACTTGAAGATTAGATTGCTGCAGGAAACTTGCTGCAGAAAAGATTTTCCTCAGCTAAAGACATAAAGGAACCACATGAGAAAGGTAGGAAGGGTGGAAACACTGTATTGTCAGGACCCTCATCACTTGCTTAGCAACCCACAAATAGGAAAAATATCACAACTGGTCATCCCCAAGGAAAAGGGTTCAAGCCCCACATCAGGCTTCCCAGTCCATGGGGTCGTGCACCAGGAAACAAGTCCCCAGAATGTCTAGCTTTGAAAACAGGAAAGCTTATGTTTGGGAGCCTGAGAGGCGGGGAGGGGGCGTTAGGAAACTGAGATTCTGCTCTTCAAGGGAGCACACAAAATCTCAACATGCTCCAAGTCCCAAGCAGAGGCAACAGTGTGAAAGGAACTTGGACAAGACCCATTTGCTGATCTTAGTGAGCCTCCCAGAGAGACAGGAGGCAAATGGGACACTCCTTGGAGGAGAAAATGATGGCAACAGCCATTTGGGGGAGCTTGTCCTACCATGCTAATGCTAGTATGGGCAATCTCCATTCTGGAATGTTCCCTCTAGTCTATTAGTGCCAGGGACCCAATACAACCCTCCAATGAGCCAGCAGCAGCCCTGTGCCCACTAGGCCCTGCAAAGAGCCATACAAGAAGCCTATTCTGCCCTCCAGGAAGCTTGCAGTCACCACATAAGGCACAGCTAACTGGACAGAGGACAGTACTGCCTAGGAGCACACTCACAGTACTCAGCCCCAGAACAATATAACGGTTCACACAACTCACATAAAAGGCACCTTTAGAGCACACAGCTCTGGTAACCAGAGTGGAGTGTGCTGCTGGACCCCAAAGGACATCTCCTACATGAGGCCACTTCAAGATAAGGAAACATAAATAACCCACCTAAGATATTGAAAGAAATACAAAGATTTGGCCAAATAAGGAGATAGAGGACCGTATTCCAAATGAATGAATGAGACATAATCTGAGAAAAATAACTAAATGAAGAAACGTAATCTACCTGCAAAAAAAGTTCGAGGTAGTGATCATAAAGATACTCAACAAACTCAGAAGAATGAATAAACACGGTGAGAAGTTTAACAGCTAGAAATACAAAGAACAACAAAGGATATGGAATAAGTGAAATAAAAAATACAGTGAAACCAATCAGCAATCTGGAAGACAGAGTACTGTAAATCACCTGAGCTGAACAGAAAAAAGAATGGAAAATTTTCAAATGAGGATATAGTTTAAGAAACCTCTGGGACAACATCAAGCATACTAACATTATAGGGGTCCCAGAAGGAGAAGACAGAGTGAGAAAGCGGGCAGAGAACTTACTTGAAGACATCATAGCTGAAAACTTCCCTAACTCAGGAAAAGAAAAAACATTCAGGTTCAGGAAGCATGGAACGTCCACTCCAGGTAAGAACACTGGAGTGGGTTGCCATTTCCTTCTCCATGGGATCTTCCTAACCCAAAGATCAAACGCAGGTCTCCCACATTGCAGGCAGAGTTTTTATGGTCTGAACCACCAGGAAGAGCACAGGAGCATATATATGGGTCTTTTTTTTTTTTTTAATCACACCAAAACAAATTATAATTAAAATGGCAAAAGTTAAAGATAAGAGAATCTTAAAAGCAGTGAAAGAAAAGCTAACTAGTCACACACAAGGAACTCCCGAAAGACCATCAGCTGACTTTTCTGAAGAAGCTGCAGACCAGAGGGGAGTGGCATGACATATTCAAAGTGAAGAAAGAAAAAAACCTACAACCAAGAATACTCTACCCAACAAGGTTATTGTTCAGATTTGAAGGGGAAACAGACTTTCAGCAAAACCTAAAAGAGGTCAGCATCACTCACTAAATCAGCTTTACAAGAATGTTGAAAGAACTTCTGTAAGTAGAAAAGAAAGGTCCACTGCTAGAAATATGAAAATTATGAAAGAAAAAAACAACTGTAAAGGTAAACATACAGTAAAGGTAATAGATCAACCATTATAACCCACTCCAGTACTCTTGCCTGGAAAATCCCATGGACGGAGGAGCCTGGTAGGCTGCAGTCCATGGAGTCACTAAGAGTCAGACATGACTGAGTGACTTCACTTTCACTTTTCACTTTCATGCACTGGAGAAGGAAATGGCAACCCACTCCGGTGTTCCTGCCTGGAGAATCCCAGGGACAGAGGAGCCTGGTAGGCTGCCGTCTCTGGGGTCGCACAGAGTCAGACACAACTGAAGTGACTTAGCAGCAGCAACCATTATAAAGTAGCAGGAAGGCTAAAGACAAAGGCAATAAAATAATGCGTGGCCACAATAAATACAAAGAGATTTTAAATATGATGTCAAAAATAATAAATATGTATGGATAAAAATGTAGAGTGGTTAGAATTTGTTCAAAATTAAGAGATCTATCAATTTAAAACAACCATATATGTGTGTATACATATATTTATTAACCTCATCATAACCACAAATCAAAACTCTGTAATAGATACATACACAAAAAAAGAAAAAGAAATTCAAGTATAACACTAAAGACAGTCATCATATCACAAGGGAAGATAACAAAAGAACTACAAATAACTACAAAAGCAATCAGCAAATAATTTAAATGGCAAAGTATAAACCTATCAATAATTAATGTAAATGGACTAAATGCTCCAATGAAAAGAGAGTGGCTGAATAGATTAAAAAAAAAAAAAAGACCCATATATATGCTCCTATGCTCTTTTCTGGTGGCTCAGACTGTAAAGAGTCTGCCTGCAATGCGGGAGACCTGGCTTAGATCCCTGAATCAGAAAGATCCCATGAAGAAGGAAATAGCAACCCATTCCAGTACTCTTACCTGGAGAATCCCCATGGATGGAGGAGCCTGGCAGGCTACAGTCCATGGGGTCGCAAAGATTCAGACACAACTGAGAGACTAACACTTTCACTTTATAAGCTCACATAAGAAAGTCACTTCAGATTTAAAGATATACACAAAATGAAATGAGGGGGTAGGCAAAGGTATTCCATGTAAGTGGAAATGAAAAGAAAGCTGGTATACCAATACTTATATCAGACAAAACAGACTTTAGAACAAAGACTGTGACAAAAGAAGGCCATTACATAATGATAAAGGAATCAATCCAATAAGAAGATATAAACAATTATAAATATACATGCATTCAACGTAGGAGCACCTAAATATATAAGACATATTAACAATCATAAAGGGAGAAACTGATAGTAATACAGTAACCGCAGCAAACTTTAAAACCCAACTTATGTCAATGGACAGATCATCCAGATGGAAAATCAATAACGAAACACTGGCCTTATATAATACATTAGAGCAGATGATTTAATAGATATATACAGAACACTTCACCCAAAACCAGCAGAATATACACATCCTTTTCAGTGCAAATCAGTAGATCAAAAGTTCAGCCACAGAAGTGAAGTGAATTGAAGTGAAGTGAAGTGAAGTGAAGTGACTCAGTCATGTCCGACTCTTTGCAATCCCATGGACTGTAGCCTACCAGGCTCCTCTGTCCATGGAATTCTCCAGGCAAGAATACTGGAGTGGGTTGCCATTTCCTTCTCCAGGGGATCTTCCCAACCCAGGGACTGAACCCAGGTCTCCTGCATTGCAGGCAGACGCTTTGCCGTCTGAGCTACCAGTGAAGCCCTTCAGCCACAGAACAATTCTCAATAAATTTAAGAATACTGAAATTACAAGTATCTTTTCTTAGTAAAAGTATATATATATATCTTTTCTGAAAATAGCATGAGACTAGAAATGAACTACAAGGAAAAAAGCTATAAAAGACAAAAATGTGAAGGATTAAAAAAATGCTACTAAACAACCAATGGTTTATTGGAGAAATCAGAGATGAAATAAAAAAATACCTGAAAACAAATGAAAATGGAAATACAACAATCCAAATCTAATGGGGCACATCAAAAGCAGTTCTCTCCCTATGAGGGAAGTTTACAGTGATACAGGCCTACCTCAGGAAACAAGGAAAATCTAAAACAACCTAACCTTGTACTGAAAGGAACTAGAAAAAGAAAAAACAAACCCAAAATTAGTAGAAGGAAAGAAATAATAAAGATTAGAGCAGAAGTAAATGAAAAAGACTTAAAAAAATAATAAAGACCAATAAAATTAGTAATTCTTTGAAAAGATAAACAAAATTAATAAACCTTTAATCAGACTCATCAAGAAAAAATGAGAGCCCAAATAAATAAAATCAGAAATGAAAGGAAATAAAATAGAAACGACACCATAGAAACACAAAGGATCCTATTACTAAGAACAAATATATTCCAATAAAATGGACAACCTAGAAGAAATGGATAAATTCCTAGAAACATGCAATCTTCAAAAACTGAATCAGGAAGAAGTAAAAAAATCTGAGTAGACCAATTACCAATAATAAAATTGAATCAATTAAAAAAAAATTCCCAACAAACTAAAGTCCAGGACCAGATTTTACAGGTAGATTTTAGACTTTACAGAATTTACAGATAGATTCTTCAAAACATTTAAAGAAGAGCTAACACTCATCCTTCTTAAACTACTACAAAATATTGAAGAGACAGGAATGCCTCAACTCATTCTACAAGGCCTGCCATTACCTTGATACCAAAACCAGACAGATACCACAAAAAGAGAAAATTACAGGCCAATATCACTGATGAACACAGATTCAAAATCTTCAACAAAACATGAGCAAACCAAATTCAACAATACATAAAAAGGATCACACACTGTTATCAAGAGGGATTTATCCCAGGTATGCAAGGATTTTTCAGAATCTGCAAATCAAAGTGATATACCACATTGGCAAGCTGAAGAATAAATAAGGCCACATATTACAAAACCACAACCAACACCATACTCAACAGTGAAAATCTGAAAGCATTTCCTCTAAAATCAGAAATAAGACAAGGATGCCCACTCTTGCACTTTTATTCAACATAGTGTTGGGCAGTCCTAGCCCTAGTAACCAGACAAAAAAAAAGAAATAAAAGAAATCCAAATTAGAAAGGAAGAAGTAAAACTGTCCCAGTTTACAGATATGATACTAAGTACAGAAAATCCTAAACACACTACTAAAACCCACTAAACAAATAATCTCAGTAAAGTTACATTGTTGGTAGGAATGTAAACTGGTGCAACCACTATGGACAACAGTATAGAAGCTTCTCAAAAAATTAAAAACAGAACTGCCATATTATCCCTACAAATGAGACAGCTAGATGTAAACGTAAATTTCCCTGATGTCTTAAGATTACCAGAAGGTATGTTATTTTCTGAGCATAAACACAGTATAAAGTGTTAACAAGTTATATTCCCTTTACTATTTACACAGCACTTTTACATAATTTATTTCATTATTAAACTCCTGACAATTATGTTCAACCTCCATTTTTCATGTGAGCCAACAAAGTCTCAGAGTAATTAAGTAACTTTTATGTCATAGACCTAACAGTTAGCTTTAAACACAGATCTAAATGATCCCAAATAAGGTATTCCAAGTAGAAAAGTATGATTACAATGTTAAATGAGCTTAGAAAAGTGTTATTAATAGTTTCTAATCAAGTATTTCAGTTAGTGATTTCACTATGACAGACTATCACCCTCAACCAAGTATCAAAAATGTTAATTTCAGTTCATGACCAAAAGTACTAATAGGTCATTCATTTCAACTACAAAAAAATAAAAACAAGTACCATGTAATCAGATATCTTACATTTTTTAAACAGAAATATATAATTAAACTATTAGGATAAATAAAGATGCTTTCTTTTATTGGCATACTTTTAGCATTTTACAAATCTTCAAAAATCTGTGACATAAGGTCACATATTCCACATAAAATCTTTCCCCTTTAATGTCAAGTTTCTATTATTTCTACATGGAACATTTACTAACTTCTTAATTCTCTCCCAAAGAGCATCTCTTTGAATTCTGATTGCTTACCTTCCATAGCTGAGCTCTAGATTTCTGCTTCCTTAACAAGCCAAGACTCAGTTTATGACAAAGTAAACAAGAGCAAGCCATAGTAGGGAAACACAACATTAGCTTAAGCCCTAATAAACATTCTATCCAAGAGGAGAAAACATTTCAAAGTAGTTCTTCCTCCATTAATGAGCATCTTTCTCCCTTATTGTAGGTTCATAACCAACAAAAAACAAACAAAAAAGAGAGTCAAAGATAAAAATACAGCTGAAATGAGTGGCTAAAACAGCGTCCTATTACTTCATTGTAAATTAAACTTAGAACTGTAGATGTTTTGTTTCCTTCTCCCTCATAGGGTCCAGCCTGCTCAGATGCATCTACCATACAGAGGAGTAGAGAATGTTATGTCCTAAGAATTGAAGGCTCTAAAAATAGAACCAGAAGGCACTGAGCAAAAGCATATTCAGTTGCTTCACAGGCCTCATCTAATCTTCCCTTGGGAAGGCATCTCACTCAAGGAATTGAAAGACAGGAGAAAAATACTTCCAAGAGAGAACTTCCTTACTTTACAAGTCATGTAGATACACGGGGAGAGGAAAATGATGGTTCCTCCTTCAACAAACATAATCTCCAAAAATACGTAACAGGTTCTTCAGGATGTTTTTTAAACTCTCAAAGAGGAAGACCTCATAGAAAACATACCATCTTCTCCTGTTTCACTTCCCACACCAGAGAGAGGCAGGGATTGGGTGAAGAGGTATTAGACTAACTTGACCTAAAAAGACTGGGCTAAAGAAAGAAAACTAAGTCTGCCAATTCCCAAAGTAGACCTGATTGAAAACCAATATTCTATGCAGTCTTTGCATAAGTTATGATAAATAACTCTGTCTTGTAAAAGGCAGAGCTCTTTGTAAAGCTGCACAGAAGATAAAGTAGTACTTAACCATTTCATCTTCCTTTTAAAAACTCTTTCCCTCACCTAGCCTTTCTCAACCTTACTCCCTCGGAAGACCTTCACCTTGTCCTCTATATTTCTAAGGCTCACTTCTTTCTTAGAACTGACCTCTAAACTCCCATTCCCCACAGTCCAACTAAGTATGAATCAGATTATGTGATTAAAGTATTTCCCTCTAGTGGGTAAATGTGGTTTAATCCACAGGGTTCAATTCCACAAATATCATTAAGCTCTACTACATACAAGGCACCACGTGTTTAATCAAAGTACCTATTCTTCTGACAAGAAAACTAGTTAAATCAATCCTGTAATGGACAGTGTAAAAGAAAAGCACGTGAGTGCCTGCTTCACCTCACACTCTTCTCTTCCCATTTCTTCACATCTTAATGCCCCTTCTCCCTACCCCATCCTCCAGGAATCAATATTGCTTCCAATAAAAGTCAGTGACTGGGAAGACAACAAGTGATGGTAGAAACAATAAACATTCAAAACTACAGATGAGTAGAGGGTCTCCTAGATTTTATGTATTAATCACAAGTACAATAAAAAGCTTCTCAATGTATCAATTCAAGAAACCTACAAATCAGCTTTGCTCAGAACTCTGAGTTATTAAACCATATATAGGGAGAGTTTTTACCTTGTCTTATTTCCATACAAGGAAATATCTTTTTAAATATTTAAAAATTTAAATTATTTAAAATATTACTAAGCATCAGTTCAATTTGCCCAACCACATTTAAAGGCTATTAAACTTAACTGCTTTCAGTTAGAACTGGTATTTTCCCAAGTACTCCTAGTTTTGAAGCTGCAAACTAATTGGCATACTTGCTTTAAAATCTTTTTTAGTTGTACAATTATTAATTTTTACTTAGAGCTCCAAACCTACAGAGGAGGATACAATAACTGACAGGTTTGGTTTGGTTGAGCCACATGAAGTTATTTTTAACTGTTTCAAGTAGTTGTCAATATTTTTAAAAGTCAGGAGAATGGCAAGCAAAAGTCTAGATTTCCTGTGTTCTCTTGAGAAGGTTGAAGACTGGGGCCAAATTACTGCACTAATCAAGTGAACCTGAGAACTGGATATTCCTCTTTACATGAGGCATAAACTCTCTAGTGTATTTCACTCATTTTTATTTTCTAGTATCTGAAGCATGTAAGTTTGCTGAAAGGTGCATATTTTCCAGATCACTTCAACAAGTCATCTAATGTATAAAGCCACAAAGCAGGACATATTGGTTTGCAACTTCATAGTTAATAATAAAATAACTTTTTACAAGACTTAGAAGAAAGGTTGAGGAAGAAAAAAATTCAGACTGGTGGAATGGTAACATACAGAATGTAAAAAGCCCACCTGAAAGTTTTTCTAGGAGAAAAAAAAAAAAGGTAAAAATTCAAAAACATTTTCTAGGAGAAAAAAAAAAAAGGTAAAAATTCAAAAACATTCCAAAAAATTCAAAAAAAACTGAAAGCTTTCCTAATTGAACCTATGTTACTCCAGTTCCTTGTCACACTCCAAGCTTCAGAACCTCCCTTCCCACTTTCTCTTTATGTATAACAATAGCAGTTAGCCCATAAACTCTGAGAAATGTCAGAGAAATTTATGAAAACACATATACATCTTCAAAAACAATTCTCCTCACACACTTTTTAATAGTCTTTATCCACCATCAAATCCTCTCCCGAGTTATTTCTACGGCTTTCTGCTTCGTATTCTAATGACTATAGTCCTCACTTTCAAAGCCTGGGCTTCAGTCCTAGATGGGTTTTCCAGTATAGAAACTTTTTTGGCCCTTACAGTTGCACTCCTTATTACATCTCTTATTCTAATTTCTACATCTACTTCATTCAAAATTTATCTATAACCCCCTCTCTAAAAAGTCTTGATCAAATTTGTGTAAGGGGGGTGGGGATACCAGTTGTACAAAGAAAATCAATATACTGTTAGTTTTCTCTGATATTAATTTAAATAAAAAGCATGAAGATTCTTAAAGAGTAAAAAAAAAGTTTAAATAAACTGTATATGTTAAATGCATAATGTGACAAGAGACTGATGTTCTAGCATGTCTGGACTAGTGACTTCTCATCACGGGCACAAAGTACTAACGAGAAAAATTAGCAGGAAATCTGTGCGGCCCAATGATGGTCACACTGTCCCCACACTAACAAGTTACTACGTGATGTCTACCTTCCTGCACACCATTCAAGAGGATAAAGGACTTGTATCTGAAGAAGAAAAAAATAAGCAGCTTTTCTGTGAGAATTTTGGGAAAACAAAGCTTTACCGCACGTCATATCGTTACAGCATAAAACCACGCAATACCTTATTGGGGTCTCATTCCTCTTGACCCAAAGCGAGACTGGGGCCAACTTAGCCCCTATTGTGATGCGCCCTCCTCAGGATGTCGCGGCGTTAACCCAGAATGACAGAAAAGGGGCGGGGCACAGGGTTCCCCTGCCCTGGGAAAGAGGGTTGAGGGTATCGCCTTCATCTCTGGGGAAAGGCCTCAGAACTTCCAACCCAAAAACAGCACCCCTGAAACCCAAGTCCCTTCGCTGCCTCTCCGAACTGGGAGCCAGCGGCCGGAGCCCAGAACCCCACCCACGGTCCCCCAGCAGGATGTGGGACGCCCAGACCACCGCCACAGCAGTTGAGCTCTCAAGCCCAGATTCGTCCTCCGCCCCCTTCCTCCTTCGCCCCCACCAAGCCCAGGCTCCGGCGCCGCCCCTACTGAGTTCCCCAACTGAGTCCAGTCACCCTCGAACCTGTAGTCCCCTTTGAGTGTCCAGGCACAGGCCAGGGCCAGCGACACCTCCGCTTCCTCCCCAACCAGATCCCTCCAGAGAGGTGTCTGTGGCTGCGGCCGCTCGAGCGGCTGCGGCTACTAAAGCCGCCCCAGCAGGTTACAGGCCGGCTCCAGGCTGCTTCTCGCGAGATCCCTCAGATCGAATAGGCGAGATTAGCTGAGTCGTCGCGAGAATGGAGCCTCACCGCCCAGTAGTTGGGCGGGGCGCAGAGGGTGCCCGCGGTTGAGGGAGTGGCAGCCTGGGGTGGGTGGGCGCTCAGCCTGGGGGCTGGTGCAACAAAATGGGAAGCGCTTGTGTCCACAGACGTCAGCTCAGAATCTACTGCGATCCTCGAGCCTGAGTGGCTGCGAGCTGTCACCTCCAAATCTTTTAATACCACATTTTCCCTTGATTTCTTGTTACCGTTAGAAAAAAGCGGACATCCCAGAGTTGGAGAAATACCTAAGGACTCTGAGTTTACTCAAGGAAAGCGTTTTCCTCAACGGGGTGAACTCCGAACGCCTTTGCCGGCTCAGCTGGCGGTTATTAACCGGTCTGAGTTCAGGAAAAGGGGTTTTCGTCAGAGCCATTCTCTATTTCCTACCGTCCGCAGCTGTTTGTTTTTAAACACTGGGTAAGCGGGAATCCGTGTACCAGTTGGAACTTGTGCAGCTGGGCCTCTGTGGAACATCGATAGCAACGTGGATGGGATATTGCTCCTTGCGGCAGAAGGTTGCCAGTCATAGGGTTTCTGTCACTCATCTTTACTGTCTGTCACATGCTGGACTACACAAATGGAAAAAATGAAAGGTCTCCGATCTCAAAGCTCACGCCCTGGGAGCGAGACCCACCCTGAAACAGATAATCCTGTTAAACTGTGGTAAAGGCCAAGTTATAAGCTGTGAGAGGAAGGAACCGACTTGGCCTGCCATGTTGAGGAAATCTCCACCAGGGAATGACATTTGAGCGGAATCTTGAAGGATGGGTAAGAGTTCCCCAGTTCTGAGAAGAGTGGGAGGAGCATTCGTTCCCCAGAGGAAGCGAAGAGGGAGAGGACCGGGTTTGAGTAATTTGCTATGAAAACAGATTTTGCGGAAAGAACTTTGTTGAAAACCTGTTAATCACTGTTTAGTTGGGAAGAGAAAACTCCGTGACTCCTACATGTGATAACAAAAATGTTTTTTCAAACGAGTGTTCATGGAGATGAGCAGTTGACCTGTACAGTAGAGGATAGTGCACATCCTTGTCCACATCTCCGGCCACCTACATATGAGAGACCTAAGGGAAACAGGTTATTGTCATAGTTGTCTTAGGCTCCCAGTCGTGTCCCACTCTTTGGACCCCATGAACTGTATAGCCCTCCAGGCTCCTCTGTCCATGGAATTCTCCAGGAAAGAAAACTGGAGTGGGTAGCCATTCCCTACTCCAAGGGATCTTCCCAACCCAGGGATGGAACCCTGGTCTCCTGCATTGCAGGCAGATTCTTTACCATCTGAGCCACCAGGGAAACAGGTTATTGTCATAGTACACCAAATTATCATTGCCACATTCTGCTAATGTAGAAATCTTCAAAGATTTCTAAGAAAGAAAATCTGATAGTTTTGTAATACGGGAATATCTCATGGAGAAACTTCAAGAAAACCCTCAGGCAACATAACAACAACAAACACCCCATTGACCTTTATGTATTACTATGGCTTTCTTTTGAAAGACAAAATCAAGAGAAGAAATTCTAAGTCCAAGTTAAGGTTCGTGAGATCTGTCATCCCTGTATCAAAATAAAAGCTATCATTGCCTGAAGAGGGGCTTCTTTGGTGGCTCAGATGATAATCAATCTGCCTGCAATGCAGGAGACCTGCATTAGATCTTTGGGTCTGATCCCTGGGTCAGGAAGATACCCTGAAGAACAAAACGGCTGCCCACTCCAGTATTCTTACCTGGAGAATTTCATGGACAGAGGAGCCCGACAGGCTTACAGTTCATGGGGTCACAAAGAGTCAGACATGACTGAACAGTTTTCACTTTTTATTTCCTAAAGAGAGACCCTGATATTCTACTGTAGTATTTCTGCCAATCTCCCTTTAGACATTATTTTCATACTATCCTACCTTCCCAGGTGGCGCAGCAGGTTAAAGAATTTGCCTGCAATGCAGGAGACACGAGTTGGATCCTTGGGTGGGGAAGATACCCTGGAGAAGGAAATGGCAACCCACTCCAGTATTCTTGCCTGGAAAATTCTATGGACAGAGGGGCCTGGTGGGCTACAGTCCATGGAGTCACAAAGAGTTGGACACAACTGAGTGACTGAGCACACACACATGTATATGTATACTATACATACATTTGGCTCACCCTATGCTCCGTACAAATAAGCCTAACAATAGGAAAATAAAAAGTCATAAATGCTGAATTATTGTTATACACCTGAAAATAATATAAATTATACCTCAATTTTTTTTAATTAAAAATTTTAGAAAAAGTCCTTCAAACTCTTGTGTGTGCCAGTCAGGTGCTCTGCTTAGCATAATTCACACAGTTGTTGAGAGTCCCTTTGATAGTAAGGAGATCAAACCAGTCAATCCTAAAGGATATCAACTCTGAATACTTGTGGGAAGGAATGATGCTGAAGCTGAAGCTGAAGCTCCAGTACTTTGGCCACCTGATGCAAAGAGCCAACTCATTGGAAAAGACCCTGATGCTAGGAAAGATTGAAAGCAGAAGGAAAAGAGGGTGACAGAGGATGAGATGGTTGGATGGCATCACCACTTCAGTGAACATGAACTTGGGCAAACTCCAGGAGATGATGAGGGACTGGGAGGCCTGGCTTCCAAGGGGTCACAAAGAGTCAGACATGACTTGATGACTCAAACAGTAACAATTCCAAGTTCTAGGAATTTTCCAGGGAACATTGGAAGAATTAGTGAAAGATTTCAGATGAAGTATGGAACTTTCAGAGAAGGCAATGGCACCCCACTCCAGTACTCTTGCCTGGAAAATCCCATGGATGGAGGAGCCTGGTGGGCTTCAGTCCATGGGGTCGTTAAGAGTCAGACACGACTGAGCGACTTCACTTTGACTTTTCACTTTCATGCATTGGAGAAGGAAATGGCAACCCACTCCAGTGTTCTTGCCTAGAGAATCCCAGGGACGGGGAGCCTAGTGGGCTGCCGTCTATGGGGTCGCACAGAGTCAGACACGACTGAGGTGACTTAGCAGCAGCAGCAGCGTGAAACTTTTATTCCATTTTAGAATCAGGTCAAGTCATTTTGCCTTGCTTTGAAGGACCTACAGTTCATTTTATTCTGTTATTTTTTAAAAGAAAAGAAAATCTAATAAAGCTATCATTGTCATTTTTTTTTTAAAAAGCAACTTTTCATATATTAATTTGGGGGCATAGTAGCAGCTTTGCACCTAGTAGGTAATGCTATTGATCAAAAACTTTTGTACAATAATTTATAAATGCTAGCTGACTGAATGAGCTAAGGTTCAGACCCTTAATACAAGTCTTCTTTCCTCAATATCAATCTATATATCAAAGAGGTCAAAACAGAAATAGAGAAGTTTCATAGACAAACAATGAACAGACAAGTTTTTTCAGTTGTCTATATTATCGTACCTCATAGCACGCTAACACAAGGTTGTTTCCAAGGCAGATAAGGTAGACCTCTGGTTGAATATTTGTTCAGAGAATGAATGATAAGCCACATACCCAGAATCCTATTTAACTTTAAAGCCTCAGATTTCTTTGTACTATTTAAGCACTAACATCAGGAACAAGAAAATCATACACACAAAAAATCTGTATCTCTATTCAGCAAATATATTTATTGATCAAGACCGTGTATAAGAACGTAAGGGGAGATAACAGACATTATCAATATACAGGTTCTACTGAAAAAAAAAAAAGATGTGTAATAAAATAACAAAAGGAAAACAAGTTGGGTCATACAGAGATAGAGAAATTGCACTATGGGAGGTCAGAAATAGGAAAGATGACTTCCAACTGAAAATATGAAGAAGGTGCAGAAAAGGGGAGGAAAAGAAGAATGTTTGTCTTAGAGGTTTAAAGAATAGATAGGAGTCTGGCTTGAAGCTATGGTAGGAAAGGGCATTCCTATGGAAAGATCAACAAAGGCATATAAATAGCTAAACTCAATATTATGTAGGGTGCTCAGTCGCACGCATGCTTTAGCCATGTCCAACTCTTTGTGATCCATGGATCACAGTCCACCAGGTTCTTCTGTCCATGGGATTTCCCAGGCAAGAATACTGAAGTGGATTGCCACGCCCTCCTCCAGGGGATCTTCTCCACTCGGGAATCGAACCCTCATCTCCTGCATTGCAGGCAGATTCTTTACTGCCAAGCAATCGAGCCATCGGGGAAGCCCTTATGTAGGGAGAACAGTAGCAATTAAAAAGAATAAGAAGATTGAAATTGGGACAAAAAGACCTTGGAATGTTAGATTAAAAATAAGAGTTTGTTAACTTTTTCTGTAACTTATTAGCTGGTGATAGAGTGAAATCTCAGATCTTTCACAGTTTTTGACAAATGCTTTCAGGCTTTCTTTGTGGAAATTGACTAGCTGATCCAAAAATTTATGTATAAATGTAAAAGTTCTAGAATAGCCAAAAGAGTTGTGAAAAAGTACAAAGCTGAAGAACTTAACACTTCAAGATTTCAAAACTTACTACAATGCTATAGGAATCAAGATGGTATGATATTCAACATTGTAAATCAACTGTACTACAATAAAAAAAATTTTTTTAAGATGTGGTATTGGCAATGAGCTAACCAAATACATCAGTGGAATAGAACTGAGGGTCCAGAAATGAACCCTAACATTTATGGTTGATTGATTTTCAGCAAATGCACCAAGACCATTCACTTCAATGAGGAAAAGATAGCCTTTTTAAAATCATGGTGTCTGATGCCAGGACAGTTAGATATCTGCATAAAAAAAAAGCTAAAACAAACAAAAACTTAGATCCTTAATTCAAAAAGAAATTAACTTTAAATGGAACACAGACCTAAATATAAAAACTAAAACTATAAATTTGTTAAAAGAAATTAGAGGGAAAATCTTGATCAATTTGGGTTTAGGCAAAGAATTCCTAGATATGATACCAAAATCACAAAGTATAAAAGAAAAAATTGAAATTGGGCTTTACAAAAATAGAATTTGTTTTAGTTTATGCTTCAAAAGATAGTATTAAGAGGATGAAAAGACAAACCATAGACTGAGAGAAAATGTTTGCAAATCATACAAAGGATGTGCACTCATATAAAGAACTCTTACAACTCACTAATAAATAAGACAACCCAATTTAAAAATGGCAAAGACTTGCAGAGACATTTATATGCAGACATACAAATAGCTAATTAGCACAGGAAAGGGTGCTAAATGTCATTAGTCATTAAGTAAATGTAAGTCAAAACCACAATGAAATATACTACATCCACACTGAAATGCATATAATAACATATCGGACACAAGTGTAGATGAAAATAGGGAGAAGAGTCCTTATACAGTGCTGGCATGAACATAATTATATTACAGCCACTTTGCAAAAATTTTGGTAGATTTTTAAGTTAAATATAGACTTACCATACTATACAGAAAATAAAGAGTGGTTGCTGCTGCTGCTAAGTCGCTTCAGTTGTGTCCGACTCTGTGTGACCCCATAGATGGCAGCCCACCAGGCTCTCCCGTCCCTGGGATTCTCCAGGCAAGAACACTGCAGTGGGTTGCCATTTCTTTCTCCAATGCATGAAAGTGAAAGTGAAACTGAAGTCACTCAGTCGTGCCCGAGTCCTAGCGACCCCATGGACTGCAGCCTACCAGGCTCCTCCATCCATGGGACTTTACAGGCAAGAGTACTGGAGTGGGGTGCCATTGCCTTCTCCAAAAGAGTTGTTACTGGAAGCATCTACCCAGTCAGAGACTTAATTTTCCAGCTGTCCCACCCTTCTTTACAATATTAGGTATGGTTCCATGACTATATTATAATCAGTGAAATATGAAGAGATGATGTCACCTTCCCAGGCTTGACCAGTAAAAACTTCCCACATGGCATTCCTTTTTCACTTCTACTTATCTGGATAGGTGACCATTAGGGCTACCATGGTAGAAGTTGAGTTCCTGGCTATCCTATTGAATTGTTCACCTGCCTATAACATTCCATATATATATAACATTCCAGTAATATTATGTGAATAAGAAAATTCTATTTAATTTAGGTGGGTGTATATTTGGGATCGATTAGAGCAATTTGCTCACTCTAACCAATTCAGAGATGAGTACCTTTAAATTGATAAAAAGGTGACTGGTAAAAACCTAACAATATGGAGCAAGGGCTTAGCCATAATGGATAGTGAGAAAATAGACACTACAGGCTAGAAAAATAGAACCTTTACTATGCAGAGCATAAATATGAAAAATATTTATTAAACCATCCAATCTAATCAAAGGATATTGGTTTTCTATAAAGAAGAGCAAAGGAATAATGATAAAGTGAGGATGAAGGGAATGTGATCAAGGAAGGGCTTACAAGGAATTTCTGAGGTAGTAACAATATTCTCTTTCACAATCTAAATAGTGAGTAGATGTTTTTTTCCTTAAAAATCTATATATATATGTACAATAAATTTTGTATGTACAATAAACTTTACTATTTTAAAAAGTAAAAACACATCAATATAAAGTAGATTTTATTCCAGGCATGCAAAAATATTTAATTTATTACATTAATGAACTAAAGGTGAAAAGTTACATATTTTTTGAGAAACAGCATTTTATAAGGTTCTTTTATAATTTCAAAAGAACCCTTAGAAAACTAGTTACATAAGGGAATGTCATCAATATTTAAAGGCCATCGTCTTGTTGAGAAATTATATGTATACTCCTATTAAGGTCCAGAATATAATAAGGAAGCACATTCATTCATTAACATGGTATTGAACTACTAGATAATACTATTAAAAAAAATAAAAAGAGGTGTAATCACAGGGAGAAAAGAGAGAAAATGTCATTTTTTCAGATTATGTGATCATCTACATAGAATAGCAAATGTAAATAAAATATTAGAATTAATAAGACAGTTCAGCAAGTTTCTTGGTAATAAAATTTAAAAAATGAACAATGCTTCTCTATACCAAAATTAACCAGTTAGAAAATATAATAAACATTTAGATACCTTTCACATTAACCATTTAGAATTTAGCAATTAACAAAGGATTCATAAGATTTTTCTACAAAAAAATGTTTAAACTCTATTTAGAAGGCATTAAATCCTTATGGCAGAAAGTGAAGAGGAACTAAAAAGCCTCTTGATGAAAGTGAAAGAGGAGAGTGAAAGAGTTGGCTTAAAGCTCAACATTCAGAAAACGAAGACATGGGCATCTGGTCCCATCACTTCATGGCAAATAGGGAAACAGTGGAAACAGTGTCAGACTTTATTTTTTTGGGTTCCAAAATCACTGCAGATGGTGATTGCAGCCATGAAATTAAGACGCTTACTCCTTGGAAGGAAAGTTATAACCAACCTAGATAGCATATTGAAAAGCAGAGACATTGCTTTGCCAACAAAGGTCCATCTAGTCAAGGCTATGGTTTTTCCAGTGATCATGTGTTGATGCGAGAGTTGGACTGTGAAGAAAGCTGAGCACCGAAGAACTGATGCTTTTGAACTGTGGTGTAGATGCTTACTCCTTGGAAGGAAAGTTATGACCAACCTAGATAGCATATTCAAAAGCAAAGACATTACTTCGTCAACAAAGGTCTGTCTAGTCAAGGCTATGGTTTTTCCTGTGGTCATGTATGGATGCGAGAGTTGGACTGTGAAGAAAGCTGAGCGCTGAAGAATTGATGCTTTTGAACTCTGGTGTTGGAGAAGACTCTTCTTGAGAGTCCCTTGGACTACAAGGAGATCCAACCAGTCCATTCTAAAGGAGATCAGCCCTGGGTGTTCTTTGGAAGGAATGATGCTAAAGCTGAAACTCCAGTACTTTGGCCACCTCATGTGAAGAGTTGACTCATTGGAAAAGACTCTGATGCTGGGAGGGATTGGGGGCAGGAGGAAAAGGGGACGACAGAGGATGAGATGGCTGGATGGCATCACTGACTCGATGGACGTGAGTTTGAGTGAACTCCGGGAGCTGGTGATGGACAGGGAGGCCTGGCGTGCTGAGATTCATGGGGTCGCAAAGAGGAGGACACAACTGAGCGACTGAACTGAACTGAACTTAACTGAACTGAAATTCTTGCCTGGGAAATCCCATGGACAGAGGAGCCTGGTGGGGGGGCTACAGTCGATGGAGTTACAAGAGTTGGACATGACTTAGCAACTAAACCACCACCACCACCAAAGTAGATTAGAATGAGTGAAAAGGTTTACTATGTTGATGAATAGGACAATATAATAAGTGACAGTTCTTAACATTTAATTTTAATACAATCCAGATAAAACTGCAGCTGGATTTTTTAGAAAAGAACTCAAACTCAGTGTAAATATTGAATAGTAAAATAGAGGTTTATAAAGAAGGATTTGTGTGTGTGTGTACATAAAGTATGCAGGAACAGGCAAATACATCAATATAACAATAAATACATAGAATTCAAAAACAAACCTATGTTGGACTTTCCTGGTGGTCCATTTGTTAAGAATGCACCTGCCAATGCAGGGAACATGGATTCGAACACTGGTCCAGGAAGATTCCACATGCCACTGGGCAGCTGAGCCTGTGCGCCATAACTACTGAGCCCGCATGTCCTAGAGCTCATGTTCCACAACAAGAGAAGCCACAACACAAGAAGCCCATGCAGCTAAAGAAAGCCCACGTGCAGCAACAAAGACCCAGTGCAGCTATAAATAAATAAATACACATATCTTTAATAAATAAGTAAATAAACCTCTGTTAGCAAAGTCAACAATGTGGTGGAATAGAAAGTCCTAGCCCTTGGTTCCTCACAGAAACACAGATTTAGCAGTAGTATATGGAGCACAGTATCTTTATGAGAAGTCTAGGATCCAGTTAAGAAGTTGCAGTACCCTGGCTTAGTTGCTCAGTTGTGTCCAACTCTTTACTACCCTATGGACTGCAGCCTGCCAGGCTTCTCTGTCCATAGGGATTCTCCAGACAAGAATACTGGTGTAGGTTGCCATACCTTCCTCCAGGGTATCTTCCCAACTCAGGGATCAAACCCAGGTCTCCCGCATTGCAGGCAGATTCTTTTCCAGTTGAGCCACCAAGGAATCCCTCAGTACCCAAGAGAAGCACAAAATCAATAACAGCTGTATTGAAATGTGGCCATGGCAGAAAAAAACTTGAAAAAGACAAGATCCCTGTTTGACATTCCGCAAACAGAACTTACGCCTCACCTGCCTTAGGCACTTGTAGAGGGGGAATCAGGACAGCCTGTTCTCTTGACTCCAGTGTCTGGACATCTCCAGGATCCAGAGAATCCAGACGAATATGGCCTTGAGGAAACTGATGACTGAGATCAAAGCGGTGATGCCTGTGCTGAGATTCTACGTGAAAATGACTCTAAATCTGGCTATAAACAGTAACTTCCTCTTATTCTCTTAATGACTTGCAGAGCATTGAAGGAGGTAGTTTCAGACAAGACCACCAGCGGATGCCAAAACATATATCTCTGCTGCTTATGTCCTGGGTTGTTCTGCTTCACTTCCGGCTGTCATTATTAGGAGGCAGAAGTTGAATAAATGCTGAAATTGGCTGTGGTTGTTTGCAGGGAATCTGCATATCATGAATGACCTTATCAGGTCTGGGATTCTGAGTTGTGAGCCTCAGGCAGAGACATTAAGTCACTGCCAGTACAGAAACCAGGACTATTCTCCATGTGAGCTCAAACTTAAAGATGAGGATTTTTCTGGACTGGAACCTAAAAGCCATTTTATTCTTAAATGCCTCTGATGGTTCTCATTTATACATCTTCACAAATATGTCTTATCTTGGAGCCTCCTGTGCCCACCGTTTTCCCCTGGGATCCCAAGAGAGGGAGAAAATATGTAACCTGTGAAGATTTGTGCCAAGAAAGCTACAAATGTTAAAATTTGGCCATAGTCCTTTCAAAGAGATATGTGATCTCTTATCCCAAATGAAAAGTGTATAGCGTGAAACTAATGGATCATATGCTCCCAAGCTCTTTTGATATTACTGTGAGTTTACATGATTGAGAAAATTATCTTTTTTTTTAAACAGAAAATGAAGCCTTAGGATAAGAATTGCTAAAACAAAATAATTGATTTTAAAACCTAACTTAATTCTAAATACTGGGCTTTGTTTGGGATGAAGTTGAACTAAACCCAAGAGGCTCATAGTTTAAGGTGTTGACCTAAAATAAATAAACTGTTAGTCATTTCTCCAGCAAAAAAAAAAAAAAAAAGAATTACAGTTCAGGATCTGCAACCATGGTGAGCAACATGTAAGTCTTCACACAGCAAGGGAAGGAGAACCCTTTCACAGAAGGGAAACGGAAGTTGGGAGAGCTATAATAAACAGCCCAGGGCTTTTCACTGGCCAAGTTGTTGGCAGGAAGAGAAAAGATCTGCCAGTTGGGCCCTGCTTTGGAAGAAGGGCATTAGAGCTCCCCCTTCTGGTCTCCTGATGATTTGATGTTTCTGTTTAGTAATTTTTTTACATTTTCCTCTTTTAATCTTGATCTCTCTTTGAAAGAATCACTGATCAAGGATCAGGTTTTCTGATTTTATCAGCTCCCTATCCCTCAATGTCAGGAAAGACTTTTCCTGAGTGTAGTGTCTCACCTCAGAAAAAGTACACAAATTGGAAACCTATTGAAGTCACATTTGAGTAATAAGGAATGTAAGTGAGAGAACTTTGAGGCACTTTTTCTCTGAAGTTTATATATTATCAAGATATTAGGCATTGGAGATCACCTGAAGCATTATGTCATCATCAAGTTTGGCAGACAGACTTCCAACAGGCATGGTCCAGATAGCTTTGGAAAACTATCTCATCAAAAGTTGTCTGCTTCAGTTCCAGCAATCTTACTTTTAGATCACTAGATAATGTGCAGGTCCAGTCAGTGCTTTCTTTAGATGTGTCACATGAATCTCCAAGTCTTTTTCCTGGAGTTTGGTAGCACAAAGATTGGTTTTGCAGTATCTGATAGGGGCCTTTCCAGCAAGGTTAAAGGGAGTCTTCGTGGAGGTGCCTTTTCCAATAGACAAAATCTCCAGTTGGCAAAGTATGATGCTTAAGGTCTTTCTTCCTTTTCCAGAAATGCATGGTGAAAAGAATGCTCTATGATTATCTGTAATAGAAGCAACTAGATCTTTGCAATATTGGAGTATTTTTCCTTTCAACAGTGGTGGGTCAAAAGAGGCAGGAGCCAAATGCATTGGGCATCCTGTGACTGTCCCAAAGGGTGAGATTTGATGTGTTCCAAAAAGGGTGGATCTGAGATTAAGAAGGACCACCAGCAATGCTTTTGGCCAAGGTATTTGGAGGATCTCTACAAATTTTGTCAGTTGAATTGGGAGTGAGGGTGGCATGTGGAATCTTAGTTCCCCAACCAGGGATTAAACTCATCCCCCACTGCGGTGGAAGCCTGGAGTCTTAACCACTGGACTACCAGAGAAGTCCCTGTCAATTGAATCTTAATAACACTGTGTACATTAAACCAAATGAGAGGATTGAGCACAATGAAACCGTTACAAAACCAGCCAAACAAAGCAGACTGGTAGAAGTACCTGACCAATAAAATGGGTTCCTTGATTACTATGAAGTTCAAGAGCAGTTCCCTAGGTAGGGATAATCCTATCCAAAAGGACTTTAGCCACAGAACAGGCAGTAGTCCATCAGTCCAGTGTGAAAAACATATAGACCATTACTAAGACATGTATATCCATGAGATGGAGAAAGCTGTATTAAATCCATTGGCCAGAACTCAAATGGTCCATTAGGCAGTTTAAAATGTCTAGGAGCTACAAACAGACTTTCCTGGTTTGTATTTAGAGCAAGTGGGACAAGTAGGGTAGGGACTTTTTCGTAGCTTTGTTAATGTTTCTTCACCAACACTGATGCATGAATGCTATCATGTTGTGAATAGACCAATCGTTTACTGCATGTATAGTGGTTAGCAGTGGGAATTTTAGAGTGTCTGGCAGGACTAGGATGTTATTTGGTTTGAATCAGAGATTTCTCTTTTTTTCAAACCAAAAACTGTGTATTTTCAATCTTGTTTTTTCTTTTCTGAGGCCAACTATTGGGCTTCTCTAGTCAGTTGCCTAATCCGACAATATTTGGGGAAATATCCCTCTGGATCATGACAGAGATTTGATTGCTCTTGGTTCCTTTAAGGGCAGCATTTCTTACGGAAATGTCAGCAAAGTGATTTTCCTTAGCTTCCAGAGAGTCAAGTTTAGAATGCCCTAGAATCTTAATAGTAGCTAAAGTGGCAGGTAAAAGTATTACATCCAACAATTCCTGAACAAAGGGACCATTTAACATTTGATATCTACTAGAAGTACGGAACGGAGAAGGCCATGGCACCCCACTCCAGTACTCTTGTCTGGAAAATCCCATGGACGGAGGAGCCTGGTGGGCTGCAGTCCGTGGGGTCGCTAAGAGTCGGACACGACTGAGCGAATTCACTTTCACTTTTCACTTTCATGCATTGGAGAAGGAAATGGCAACCCACTCCAGTGTTCTTGCCTGGAGATTCCCAGGGACGGGGGAGCCTGGTGGGCTGCCGTCTATGGGGTCGCACAGAGTCGGACACAACTGAAGCGACTTAGCAGTAGCCGTAGCAGAAATACGGAAGCCATGTTGCTTCCAAAACATTCCAAAGCTATGAGCTATTCTGAGGCTGTATCTGTTATCAGTATAAATATTAGAAGTTTTGCCCTTGACTAAAGCACAAGCCTGTGTAACAGTGTACAATTCAGGCTGTTGGGCCAAAGTAGTCATAGGTCTAGATGTTGTTGCCTCATCAGTATCAAAAAGAGTTGCAATAGACTACACAGCACAATATTTGCCACTGTCACCTTTTGAATGAGAACCATCAGTGAACCATGAGAAACCAGTGTTACATAGAGGAATTGCCTATAGATTGTCACCAGGAGTTAGGAGGTGCTCCATCAGTGTTAAGCAGTCATGAGGGATGTCATTGGTGGTGGAGAGAAGAGTACCAGGATCAAAGGTGGTTATTGTTCAGTTGCTAAGTCATGTTCCACTCTTTGTGACCCCATTGACTGTAGCCCGACAGACTCCTCTATCCATGGAATTTTCCAGGCAAGAATACTGGAGTGGGTTGCCATTTCCTACTCAAGGGAATCTTCCTGACTCAGGCATCAAACTTGCGTCTCTTGTTTCTCCTGCATTGGCAGGCAGATTCTATAAACAATAAATGCTGGCGATAGTGTGGAAAAAAAGGAACTAGGACATGGAAGCAACCTAGATGTCCATCAACAGATGAATGGATAAAGAAGTTGTAGATAAAGATATACATATTCCATATATAATGGAACATTACTCAACCACAAAAAGGAACACATTTGAGTCAATTCTGATGAGGTAGATGAAACTACAGCCCATTATACAGAGTAAAGTAAGTCAGAAAGAGAAAAACAAATATTGTATATTAATGCATATATATGGAATCTAGAAAGATGGTACTGATGAACCTTTTTTCAGGGCAACAATGGAAATACAGACATAGAAAACAGACTTGTGGACACAAAGGGGAAGGAGAGGGTGGGATGAATGGAGAGATTTTTTGATGATGACCATTCTGACCAGTGTGAGGTGATGTCTCATTGTAGTTTTGATTTGCATTTCTCGAATAATGAGCGATGTTGAGCATCTTTTCATGTGTTTATTACCATCTGTATGTCTTCTTTGGAGAAATGTCTATTCAGGTCTTCTGGCAGGTGAATTCTTTACCACTACACCCCCTGGGAAGCCCAACTAAATATCAAACCTGGGTTTGGACAAACTGCATTCTTTCCTTGGCAACTGTATGTCCCTTTAAAGCTAAAAGCTTTAGCCTCTTCCTGTGAAGAGGCTTGAGAAGGAGAGCAAAGAGATTTCATTCATATGTTACAACAAAATAGAACTTCTAGGGAACTTTTTATCACCTGGATAAGTCTTCAAGACTTGTGAGCAATAAGTAAGTCCTAAGGCATTATTGTCCATGTGAATTGTTTTTCTTTTCAAGTGAAGTAAAGAAGGTATTGACTAGTTTTATTGGCTGAACTACTAAATAATGCACTGAATAAATCAATTACAGTAAAGAAACCACTTCCATTGGGAATGGATATTAGTAGTGTATGAGGTTTAGGAACAGAAGGGTGTTGGGACAACAAAATTGTTTATTAGTCAAAGGTCATGGATAAGCACCCACCCTGTAAAAGACATCAAAATGAAGTGAAAGTCACTCAGTCGTGTCCAACTCTTTGCTACCCCATGGACTATATAGTCCATGGAATTCTCCAGGCCAGAATACTTGGAGTGGGTAGCCTTTCCCTTCTCTAGGGTATCTTCCCAACCCAGAGATCGAACCCAGGTCTCCTGCATTGCAGGTGGATTCTTCACCAGCTGAGACACAAGCAAAGTCCAAGAATACTGGAGTAGGTAGCCTATCCCTTATCCAGTGGATCGTCCCAACCCAGGAATTGAACCAGGGTCTCCTGCATTGAAGGTGATTCTATACCAACTGAGCTATCAAGGGGTTATTTAATTCACCTGGTTGGTTACTTTAATGACAACTGTCAAGTTCTAGAATTATTTATCCTTTATCCTTCTGGAAAAAAGAAATTCCAGCATGATACTTCTCTAAGAAATCTAAGCCTGATATGTGAATGGGGTTGAGGTAATAAGAAGAAAAGGGAGTATACCTCCCAAAGGGCCAAACAAAAGGAAACAGTTTCGGAGACAGGCATCTCTTGAGGCTGAATAGTGATCCCCCCATTTGAACTGATTTAGTACTTTGAGGCAGGTGCTGTTTTATACTAGTGAAGTTGAGCAGCAGAGAGTGTGGTTCTGGTGTCAGTTAGGACTGGAAGAAATTTATACCCAATCTGGAGAAACATTTCTCCAAGCAGATTAAGATGGATATTTGGGAAAAGCTCCTGTAGTTTCTCAGAGACCCACCATTAAGGATTGGGAGGCTGTTGGAAAGACTTGTCAGAAGGCTGAAGGTGCCTAAAACACTTGAATGTATGGTGCTGTCGTTTAGTTGCTGTGTTAGCCCATCAGGCTCCTCTGTCAGTGGGATTTTCCAGGCAAGAATGCTGGAGCAGGCTACCTTTTCCTTCTCCAGGGAATCTTCCCTAATCTGGGATCAAAACCACATCTCCTATATCTCCTGCATTGCAGGTAGATTCTTTACCACTGAGCCACCTGGAAAGCCTTTTCCCAGTGTCCTAGTTCTTTGCAATAATAGAAACTAGAAGGGTTTTGTTTACAGGGTCTTTGCTGGATTTGAAGATTAAAAATTAATCTTAATTTTGCTTTGTTTGTTTTGGGTTTTTTTGGTCATTCCACATGGCTTGTAGTATTTTAGTTCCCTCGCTAGGGATCTAACCCAGGCCATAGCACTGAAAGCACTGAGTCTTAAACACTGGACTATCAGGAAATTCCCTCCCTAGTGGTATTTCTTTTAGGTGAATCATCTAGAGGGCAAGAGAGCAAGTTTATCAGATTAAGTAAGTCTGGAGTGGACATAGTTTCTCATTCCACCCTGATCTTTTTTGCTAGATAGGAAAGATTCTAGTTCAACTCCTTAATAAACATAAAGTTAAAGCTACCCAGGTGGAATGTGGAATAAACGTCTGAAGGAAGACCAGAATTTTCTTTAAAGTAATCTGAAGTCAATTGTAACAGTCATGAACAGATTCATCAGATATTTTGTGCAAACCTAAAGTTTGCTGCAACCAACAGGATTTGGAAAAGCCCTAGGAATTGCTCCATGAAGTTACTCAGCAACTGTCCAAGCCTGATCTTATAATAAATTAGCAGCTGGTCTTCCAGTGGCAATTCTAGAGACCTTTCAGGATATTTCCAATTAGGAATTTTCTTTCTTTCTTTCTTTTTTTAAACAAAAACCTTTATTTTTCAGGAATCTGAGTAGTTTTCTGCTTTACATGCCCTGTTTCTTGGGACTTAATTCCAAGGGTGGACAACCGAAAATAGCCTTACATGCACTCTTCTACCCACCACAGCCTTGACTTCCCAAGGTTGCTAATCTGGATTCTTATTCCTCTTTCTCATCCGCTCCTCCTCCTCTTCCTTCTCCTTTTCCAATTAGCAATTTCCATGCAGTGCTGGGTGGGCCTGGCCTTTACCAGCGAGCATATGAACTAAGTCAGAGAAACATGATTGACAAGTATGAAAAACTATATTAAATTCCTCAGCAAATCTGTGAAGATCTTCAGTTACTTTGGGAAAATCTTTGACTATGACTTGCAATTCATCTTTAGTCCAGGGAATATAAGAAATTCAGGGTTTGGCCTTTGGGTCCTCAGAAGGCTTAATTTTAAGGGGACAGGTTCTGATAAATTCAGAGGAAAAGGGAGTGGGGAGTGTTTTAAAGAAATAGGACAGTTCAGTGACAGAATTAATATGGGGGAGCTGAGGGTGTAGAGAAGGAGTGGGTAGTACAGAAGGGAAGGTGAAGCCTGATCATAAGGAGCCAAAAGGAGGAGCATGAGGCTTCTGAAGTCACCTTATCTTTCCTTAGTTACTTGTTTGCTTCAGTTAATCTTAAAATCCTACTTTGTAAAGAGGCAATTTTAGGGTGCTGATGATATTTACAGGCCTCAAAATACCAATCAAAATAGAAATTTCATTCAGTTTTGGAAATCTTAGAGCTATGGTAATCCAAATTGGTTTTAAGAAGATTGAGTTTGGGGATTTCAAAAGTTCCCCATAACGACCATTGATATTCTAAATTGTCTTTGATTAAGTCAGTTCACTTTATTAAAAATGCATGTGATGAAGGACAAATGAACAGCTATATTCTTTTAAATACAAAAATTCTACGCTATTGCAATTTGACCTCCAGTCTAGGGATATGCTCCGTGGCTTTGTGTATAGGCAAATGCTTTTGCCATGTTTCTGACCACTTTCTGCCTCTCCTTGCTAAGCATTTCAATTCCTTTCCTGAAGTGAAGAGGTTAATAATATCAAGCTAGTAATGATTCAGGGAGCTGGTACTTGATAAGATTAAAAGGATAATTTCAAAATATCAGAATGTGAAACATATGGTTAAAAAAACATTTTGTGTTGTTGTTCTTAGTCATGATCAATTTTAACATATTGGTGTTACTCATAACCAAAAGATATTTTTATAACAAGTGAGAAATACTTAACTTCATTTATTTGGAATCAATAGAAATAGAATTATTAAAAGAGCTCTTAGATGAATAAAGTAGAATCAAAATACTCAATTAAAATTGTAGGTATCACAGTTAGCAATAAAGGTTGGTCATAGAAATACTGGCACTTAATAGAAGGTGAACACATTAGCAGCATGTAATATTGTTGCCCTATGCTGTCTAGAACAGTGATCTGATCATATCTGTTTTCACTGGGGTTTAGCTTTAATTAATACATCCACATCAGCTTTGTCTGCTTCTCCAAGACTTTTCTGATGGCTCTCAACCAGGACATTGTCTTCCTTTTTTCGAGGTCTCTGGGAACTACCATCTCTGTAAGCTATAGAAGCTCCAAGGGCAACAAAGTTGTGCACATCCTGTAGCTTTTTCCGCAGCCATTCCACTCTTTCCATGGAGCTCAGATGTTTGCCCAGGTTATGCATAAACTGTATTTCACTCACAGCTCTCTTCCTGGAGGGAACAGGATCAGAGAGGATCACTCCATTAGTTCCCCTCTTCCAAATCATAAAGCCAACCTTAAAAATCCAATTCCCCTGACCTCACCATGCAGAATAGGCTATGGTACTTACTTAACAGACTTCCCATCTGATCTTGCAAGAAAACAGATGGCAAACATGACAATCATTACCTTAACCATGTCTTTTGCAGACATCATATTAACTAAAAAAGAAAAAGAAAAATGGAGGTATTTAAAAATACTTTTAATATTCCAAACTGTACAATTAAATTTATAGTAGTTTATATTTATAACCATACAAGTTTGCACAGAGTGTGACAGTGACTAATTGGATTGTTTTTTGTGAGAGACTTTTGGAATCAGTCTCTTTATTTTACAGTTTATATATTATATATATATACACATAATTACTGTATATTATATATATACACATAATTACTGTATATTATATATATACACATAATTAGTATATAGTAAGTATAACCCAATTGGCTTAGAAATGAGACAGATGAGTTTTACTTTTTTAGGTATCTTTTTGAGAGTTCTTGTGCAAGTTATATGAATTTTAAGCTATGTGAAGAATCAAAAAGTTCACTGTTTAGAATTTCCTCCCACATTTTGTATTAATTATGACTAAATGCTTCTAATTTGCTTGAAAATAGCTACTTCTCTTAATTAGGTAAATTGTCAACAGCGTCTGTTTACTTAGCAAATTTCTTTTTCATAAGTAGACTTCCTTTCAATGTCATGATAACTATAAATGCCAAATTAATAGGTTCTGATTTAGAGATTTTTTACTAACTTAACACAGAGTTCTCCTAGCATTAAAAAGAATGTGTCAAAGCATTTAAGCATCATCTAATTAATTACTTGTTATACAAATTTAGAGCTTTGATTCCATATAAAATGCTTGTCTGTATCTTATCTTTTCAGCTCATTTTATTAACAATTTTGTTTGAGTATAATGTTTAGAATTTTGCTCTTTTGCTTTTAAGCTTTTTATCTCAAAATAGAAAAGTCTTACCTTAGTCTGCATTTCAACAACTGCAATAGCTTTCATGATAGAAGTGCCTTTTCTTAATACTTAATGTTCTCCATTTAACATACACATAGGGTGGCTGTGGGAAACTGCGTCATTTAGAAGTAGCATAAGGGCCATTATAACCTACTATATTTGTTTTCACTGTGCAATATAAGCTATTGAAGGAGCACCAAATGGATAGTCTTCATTTTGGTTTACATGAGAAAAGATCACTGTAGCAGAGGACAGGAGTCTGCCCCAGCTCCGCCACACTCACCTAGTGCGTCTGCCTTTCTTTCCTATTCTCAACTGAGAGGCGCGCTTCTCACAAGAAGGTCATTAGAAGCGCGCGAAACATCCTTAAAATTCATGTGTAGTTTTCAGATAGAAAACTAGAAAAGGTTCTATGTGAAGGGACCAAATATTCAGCAGTAAAACAGTTTCTCCAACTATAGTACACAGACTGAGCTCTCTGTGAGGATATTATGTGGGGAAAATGGAATTTTAACTCAGAGACATAAATTTACATTGATTATTTAAATCAGGATTATTCATTTCTCACTAGGCTGCTTTATATCAAAATTTTAACAAGATATCATTAAAGCACATCATGCCAAATTTTAATTATTTCCATGTAATTGCAGATGAGTTAAAAAAAAAAAAAAAAGCAAGGCCTCTCAAAATACTTTAATCACAAAAATAAGTGTTTCAACAATATTTTAGTGGCATAAATTTATTTTTTATTGTGGCATTTTAATATTAAATATAATTCAAACCCTCCCTTAACATTTTACTTTTAACAAACAGCATGATATTAGTAGGAAATGGTACATATTAAATGACTACTTGATTGTAAGAAAAGAACTCATGGAAACTTAAAAGAGAAAATAAAGACTACTCACCACACGTCTTAGGATACGATCTTCTTTCAAACGTATTAGCAGCTGATGCTTTCTCAAAGTTGAGTAAACCTGAGAAGGCTGATAAATTGAGCTGTAGACCCTTCAATGTGACTTTTATATATATAAGTCTTCCACACTGAGAAGCTTTTTTATTGTTACAGATGACGTCACTCCCAATTCTCTGAATTTTAACCATAGGATCATAGAGCAGCATACACACTCCCATGGGGCGGTGCTCATTCTTCTTAAATTTTAGATAATTGGATATTAAAAGCAAAACAGCGTGGGCTGGGAAAAGTGTTTATGCAAAGATTTCTAACAAATAGTGAATTGTAATTCTGACTGGATTAATGACTCTATATTCCAAAAAGGAATATATTATATATATTATATGTTTATAAATATATATTATATATTTACAAAATGTATATTTTATATAAAATATAAAATATTTATAAATATATATTATATATTTATTATATATATATTAAATATATATGTGTTATATATTTATAAATATATAATATGTATAATATATTCCTTTAGTAATTCTAAAAGAAATCAGCCTTGAATATTCATTGGAAGGACTGACGCTGATGCTGAATCTCCAGTACTTTTGCTGCCTGATTCGAAGAGCCGACTCATCGGAAAGGACCCTGATGCTGGGAAAGATAGCAAAAGGAGAAGGAAGTGGCAGAGAATAAGATGGTTGGATAGCATCACAGACTCAATGGACATGAATCTGAGGAAACTCTGGGAGACAGTGAAAGACGGGGGAGCCTAGTGTGCTGCAGTCCATGGGGTTGTAAAGAGTTGGACATGAATTAGCAACTGAGCAACAGCAACAAAATTTTTTTAAAAAGTCAGATTTCAAAAATTTATGGCTAAGTCATCATCTTATCACAGGCTTCTCTCATAGCTCAGTTGGTAAAGAATCTGCCTGCAATGCAGGAGACCTGGGTTTGATTCCTGGATTGGGAAGATCCCCAGAGAAGGAAATGGCAACCCACTCCAGTATTCTTGCCTGAAGAATCCCATGAACAGAGGAGCCTGGCAAGCTACAGTCCATGGGGTCACAAGAGTTGGACACGACTTAGCAACTAAACCACCACCACATCATCTTATTGTATTTGAAAGTGAAATTGAAAATAAGTATATTTCTTACAGCCATAACATTGGCACAATTATTATGAGGATTATAATGAATCATATTACATTATGCTTACTTTACAAGCCATATTGGACCAGTCTGTATCATTCCTGATCTTGTTCCAAAAAAATATATATAGTGCTTTTCTTAAAGGAAGTGTTAAAAATATTTTGAGAATATGCTCTCAGTACATAATTTTAAAGGCTTCAAAAGTAAAACTATTTTAAAATTAATTTACCTTATATTTTTATCCTTTTTAATTTTAGTTTTCAATAAAAACACTTGAAAAGCAGTAACTGTATCCCAGACCCGCTGCAGTATTCTTGCTTGGGAAATCCAATGGACAGAGGAGCCTGGCAGGATACAGTCCATGGAGTGGCAAACAATTGGACAGGACTGTGCAAATAAGCAACAATAACCATATGCAAGACCTTCCATATATTATCCAACTAAGTCTTTATACCAATCCTTTAAAGTAAATACTATTATTAGCACCATTTTCACTTGAGGAAACTACTGAGGTTGGAGAGTGGAGAAGATGGAATTCAACAAAGTCTTTATGACTCCAGAGCTATTTTGATTCTTACTACCTCAGTTTCCCCTTAGAAATGTAGCCCAAATTGAGAGAGTAGCACTGACATATATATACTGCTGTGTGTAGAATAACTAGCTAGGGGGAAGCTGCTATGTGGCACAGGGAGTTCAGCTCAGCTCTGGAATAATCTAGAGGGGTGGGATGGAGCGGGTGGCTCAGGAGAGAGGAGATACATGTATACTTATACCTGATTCACATTATTGTACAGCAGAAACTAACACAACATTGTAAAGCAATTACCCTCCAAGTAAAAATAAAACATAAAAAAGTATGTAGCCCTTCTTTGAACCCCAGTCTTCGTCACTCTGATTTGCCCAACCCTTTGCAGCCTCTTTGCACAGGAATTGGGTCTTGTTTCTCATGTTCCCCACCTGGTGATGGAGGACCTGCCCTAAAACCTATGGAGGCAAGATGCTGCCACCTATCTAATTTCAAATACTGCTACAGCCTGGTCCCCATCTATTGACCAAAACCCCTTGAATCCCCTTGGTATGTCTAAGGTTCATTTAGGCAGCTTGCCTCCCAACAAAAGGCTCAGAATTGGATCAGTTCTCTCAGCTCTGCGCCTACTTCATTTTTCCTCTTTCCTGCTGACTCTTGCCAAGGTTTGACTCTACGTCAAGTAAGAGGCAATCCAAATTTAAAATACCTGTACAAAGTCTACAGTGAAAGGTACGTGTTAGTGCTGCTCTGAGAAATCCTCTACACTGGGCAAATCTCACTTGAAGTTGCTCCAGGCTTCATTTCAGAAGTGTTAGAGACTTACTGTGACATGTCTGCAGAATATGAACCAGGTTGGTGAAAATGTTGATAAACATGACATCTCAGAAGGAATTGAATAAAACTGGGAAAGACTTGGAATGATGATATAGCTGTTTTTAATTCTTTATAGGGTTTCCATAAGGAAGAAGGAATATTTTCTGTGGTTTAAGAAGGAAGGATTGAGTCCAACGGCTAAAGACTACAGGAAGGCAAATTTGAGCTCAACGTGGATATTATGATTGTTAAAATAAAGAATCAATACCTTCCTAATAGTGAGTTCCCAATCACTGAAAGTATTCAAATAGAAGCTCAGTAAGCATTTATCAGAGATACCACAGAGATTCATACACAGCAGAAAGTTGAACTAGATAACCAAGAGGTCCTTTTTGACTGACAAAAAAAACCTATTGTTTTGATCCTTTAAAAGTCTTCTGATGTAAAGTCTAAACCTGATGTTTGTGTATCATTTTTTATTATACTCTGTTGAGAAGAAGAATTGGGAAAACAAATGATTTCATAAGCACATTTTTTTCATTATTATTATAAAGCCATGTTTAACATTGTAATTTGGAGATTTTTTTCTGCTTCTTTGGGTGAGTTTGATATAATTGACAACCTTTCAGGAATATTGAAAACAGTGTTTTCACTGTCTTCCTCTTATTACAATTGTTTAAGAATAAATTGCTATATTGAAGACAATCACATTATTAAACTAGTTTACAGGAAAATAAAACAGACAAGGTTTACTCATTCAAAAAATGCATTGAAGTATCTGCTAGATATCTGCCGCAGACTGTGTTAGTCATTACACGATTGAGACACGATCCCTGCCCTGAAATTTGACACATAAATTAGAATATAATATAATAGGCGTTATAGTAGTCATATTAACAGAGGCTTATAAAAAGCACAGAGGAAGAAGTGACTAATTTCCTGGTGCTGTTGGAAGCTGTTTTACTGAAAAGCTAAAGCATTCTCAAGGAGGAATATGAGTTTTCCATCACGGAAGGTTAGAAAAGGAAAAAGGAATAGCATGTGCAAAGGCATGGAGGCCACGAGGACTGAATATGTTCTAATGGCAGGAGAGAGGACATGGTAATGACCCTAAAATAGTAAGTGTGGTGCCAATTGTGGAAGGCTTCTGTGTGATGTGCCTAGGGGATTTATTTTGTAGTCCTTTCTAAACTCATGTGTCCAGCTGTTTGCCACCCAAGGACTGTAGCCCGCCAGGCTCCTCTGTCCATGGGATTTCCCAGGCAAGAATACTGGAGTGGGTCTGGCATACAATTACTGCATGTAAAGTACAACTTTGACCTTCCCACAAAGAAAAGATATAGCTGCCACGATTTGGTTCATAGTTTATCTGAACCATCAACCTTTGGGACTGCAGAACATTAGATAGAAGGAAACCATTTAGAAATAAGAGGGCTAAGGGCTATGTGGGCACAAGAAGCTGATATCACAGTGACAGGGAAAGGCTGAGCACAGCTTTTTCTTTTGAAAAGCTCAGCCTTTCTTAATGCTCTCAAATTCTCTGAAGCCTGGGTCAGACAACCTACTGTATTCCTCATATTTGGGAAGGACAAAGGGCCATGTGTTATTTCCTCTTACATTGTGAGAGGTTTAATCTGAGACTGATACTTTTTCCTTCTGTTTGTTCAGTAGGAATTACTATGGGGGGGACTTAACATCAAGAAGAAATTTCCAGGGCTAGAAAATACAGTTATAGTTCTCCTAATTCTGTGTTTTTGACAGATCAGATGATGACTATCTTAAGAGTTGACCTACTCTTTTGCTTCAAGCTCTCCTGTGGGATATTGAGCTACTGAGCTCTTGATCTTTCAGAAACAACTTTCTTCCCTCCTACTCACCAACCCCCAGACTTTCTGCTGTTAGAGATGAGTAAAAATGTTTTAAATGACAGCATATAGCAACTGTTGAATTTTCCATGTGTTTTTTGGTAATAGTTTTTCATTTTTCTTTTTCCATAACCTTGTATTGATGGATATTGTGAGTGTGGTTCTCTGATAGGTGGCATTTAATAAGCCATTGATCCCTTTATATGTATGAGCTATTATAAACCCTGGGATCCATTATACCCGAGTAGCCATTCAAAGATGAAATGTGCAGCTACCTTCACAAATGTTATAAAATACTGCTGTTGCTTTTTGTTCATTCTATTACTGAGTGTGCATCCCTGCATGTGTTTACAGCCTTTGCCATGTTTATGTGGAATGCAGGAGTGTTAAGATGGTATGCACTGTTTTCATAGTCAGAAAGAGGCATCTCTACAGGCGGGGGCTGAGGGTACATAAATACTAAGATTCTGGATGCCAGGCATGAGACAGCCTTTCTACCTACAACGAGGAATGTCTCTGTCTTGTCACAGTGTAAACCAGGGTGTCACTTGAGGAAGTCTTTGAATCTTAATTGATTGAAAAGATTTCTAGTTGTGCAGATACCTCTGTAATGTTTTTGTAAAAGATTAGAACAAGTCCTTGAGTGTTCGTCATTCAAAAGCCCCCTGAGATTTAATTTATTTCTAATCTCTGTTTCTTAAAGAAATGGAGGTAGGGGGAATGTAGGCTCAATTGAGAGTTTTTATTTAGGAACCATAAGGAAGTTGGATAACCATACCAATTTAATGGAGAAGTAAAGTCTCACATTTTTAATGACTCTCTTCAGTGAGCTGACAAGACCACCGATGTCACTGTTAATTCTAACTATTCTTTTTGTATTATCTCATAAATTTACTCACACTTTTCAGATCAAGGGTTCTTATTTGGAGTATAGACAATATGTTTTCCTCAGTAAATGTGAATTTTCCCTTGAAATAGATTCTTAGTTTCACTCCACTTTCCCTTTATCCTTGGTAAAATATCATACACAATTTACGATATCAGGGAAAAAAAAATACAGTGTCTTTCACATCCCTTCCTGATAGTCAACTGGAGCCAATAGGTTGTCTACCTTGATTCCTTCTTTATGTTTTATGATAGTGTGGGGGAAATATAGCAGGACAGTGGGTATTGATTTCCCATTAGCGAATCTTTAAGTCAAAGGATCTGGGTGCTCAGAGTCTGAGTTAGGAATGCCAACATGTCAATCTAAATTACCATTTCAATCCAACATCATAAAGATTTGTTGAGCACCTAAAATCAACTAGTTAAGCAACAGTAGCAATTTCCCTGCTCACAATCTTTTCCCTGAACTTTGTTTTCTCATGATTTTTAAAAGTTGGAGCATCTTAACTTTCTCAGATCTCAAATTCAACAACATCTTAAAGAAGAATACTGCCTTCCCTTTCAGAGATGAGCTATCTTATGTGAAAGGATTTTGCATGTAACTGGCATTCAAAAAATGCATATTGAATCTGAATCTGAAAGGAAAGTGTCCCTTGCCCATTCTCTCACATAGATCCAGCCTCATTTCAGGAGTCCCCAGTAGTGAACGTGGAGAGTGTTGAGTTCCTAAAGTCAATCTGCTCTCCTCCACCAAGATCCACTAGCCCAGCCCCCTGAAGTGCAGAGTTCTGAGGCAGTAGTTAGTTGTGGTGTTCATAAATTCCATTTTGAATTTGCTAATTGCACAAGGAATTGTAAAATTTAAACTAAAAACTAAGCATATCTTCATATTGTTGGTAACAAAATGTACAACAAAATGTTGAAGAGTAGATTCCAACACAAGTTAAACTGACAGGCAGCCCTAGAAGCTATGACCTTCTCATATCCATCCATCTAGCAGCACTATGCAGTGAAAACACTCAGGACTTGAAGATGGAAGATGAGGGCAAAGGTTGGCACTTATTAGTTGTACAACCCAGGATAAGTCACGTTATTGTGAGGATCACATAGAATAATATATATGAATGCATTTTGTCAACTGCATACCTGGTATTGATTAAAATCACAACTATAAATAACAATAATTGTTTTTATAAATCCTGTTAAGGTCGTGTAATTCCAGTTTGCAGCTTTGGTGTCCCCCTTTCAAGCTGATTGCCTGACATTTCAAACATCACAGAGCTGATCTAAAGGCTTAACCTAGAATGCTATTGACTTCATCTTTCAACAATGAAGAGAATCTTCAGCATGGCTTAACTCAACAAACTGTCCAGAAGAATAATCTAATGGGTACAAAGAGAGGCATGAAAATGAGATTCTATATTTCCCTGCCAGGGACATTCTTCAGATGTCCAGGGCACCAGTAAAGTATGAAAAAGTCACTGTGAAACAATTCCAAATATACTTGTGTGGCTGGTTATTTTATGTAATCAATTATAAGGAAGGTCATAGTGGAAAAAGCACTAAATTTGGAGTCAGAAGACTTGAATTCAGATCCTGACATCAGTAGGATCACTAGATTCAAAAATAAAAACACAGAACACCACTCAACAATAATGTATGCTATACTTAAAGTTTTATTAAGAGGCTAAATCTCCTGTTAAATGGTTTTTCCACAATTAAAAAAAAAAAAATTAGGGAATTCCCTGGCAGTTCAGTGGTTAGGAGTCCGAACTTTCATTGCCAAAGGCCCAGGTTCAGTCCTTGGTTGGGGAGCTAAGATCCCACAAGCTGCATGGCATGGCCAAAAAATTAACAACAACAACAACAACAACAACAACAAAAAACACAGGAATTTAAAAATCCACAGGACAACCAGTTAAATTTGAATTACTTCTAAGTACCTATGCAAATACATACTGAAATTTAAAAAGATATTGCATGGGGCAGGTGTGTAGTAAAAATTATTTGCATTTATCTGAAATAAATATCCGAGTTCCACACCTCCTTCTTTAATTATATTTCCCTTATGATTTGGCTTTTCTTAATAGTTCCTATTTTGTAGAATTTGCTTGTACGATTTCTTGCATTTCCAGTCTATGTTCCAGTTATATTGTTATATAGCTTCTATAGTGACTACATCCAAATTATTTTATTCTTTTCTGGATTGAACACGTATTAATGAGAAAAAATGCTCAAGATTATCATATAAGGGGGGATCCTGAATCTGTACAGAAATAAAACCACCTCCAAGAACTTCTCTTCCAATTTGATTTGCTCATGGTGTGAACTACTTTTCTTGGTATGATCTTTCATCGCATGAACTACTTTTCCCTTTCTTCAGAATCACATTTCATCTCTTGATCAATGACTTTTTAAATTTTTATCCACTGACCAAAAAGAATATTGTCATCAGTGCTGATTCCCCTCTTCTTCAACACTACACATGATGATTTCACTTGTTCCCATACTGGATAAATATTTAGACTACTCATGTAAACAATCAAATTCTTTAAGGGATGAAATCCACTGGAAAAGATAGCTATGGCAAGTACCATAATTATTGTCCACTTCAAGTCAAAATTATTTTTCCTATTCATAAATAATGTTATCCCTTTTAAGAACAAGCTCTTAAAGGGAAACATTTTTTTTATCGATTCTTGTTGATAAGTTCCTATAAGCAATGGAGCACTTTAATAACACTGCTGCTCTTCTTTTAATTTGCATAATCTGACTGCTAAAGAAATATTGAAAACCTGTATAAAAATAAATAAGCCTCATTCAATGGAATATTTAAAAAGTCAATAAGAATTTGGGGAACATTTTCTTTAGAAAGTATTTTAATGCATCAAGTAAACTGAAGATTCTTTAACTATATTTATTAAAGATAAATCAATGGGTTTTTTAATGTGAGAGAATTGGATACTACTACTAAATGCCAACAAAATTACAAAAATCATTTAATCATTCAGTTTGAACAAGATAAATTTTGAACTATATCTTTTAATTAATAAAAACATCAATACTGGCTCATGATTATTACAAATGTACTATATTAATATAATATTCTGATGATAGAGGAAGCTGTGCATAGAGGTGGATTTATGGGAATGCGCCTTTGCTACTTGGTTAAATTTTCTGTAAATCTAAAACTCTTCTAAAAAAGCGAAGTCCATTAATTTTGGCTACAATCTCTTTAAATTTTATTTATTTATTTATTTATGGCTGCACTGGGCCTTTGTTAACGTGTGCAAGCTTTCTCTAGTTGCGGAGAGCAGGGGCTACTCTCTTGTCGTGGAGCGCATGCTCTAGGGCACTCAGTCTTCAGTAGTTGCAGCACTTGGGCTTTAGTAGTTGTGGTGCAGTGGCTTAGCTGCCCGCGACATGTGTTATTTTCCAGGATCAGGGACTGATACCATGTCCCCTGCATTGGCAGGCAGATTCTTAATCACTGGACCACCAGGAAAGTCCTAAATTCTTTTATTTATTTGTTTGGCTGTGCTGGCTCTTATTTGCAGCATGAGAGATCTTCACTGTGGCACGCAGGATCAATCTTTAGTCGTGGTTGTGGCAGGCGAACTCTTATAGTTACTCTCAGTTGTGGCATGTGGGACCTAGTTCCCTGACTCAGAATCGAATTCCAGCCCCCTGCATTGGGAGGGTAGAATCTTAGCCACTGGACCACCAAGAAAGTTCTCAGAGTCTATTAATTTTTAAAAAGCTCATGGAGATATGGCAGGCCAAGATAAATAAACAAGTGGTAATTTAAGCAAAAAAAAGTTTAGAAAGTAAATTGAGAACTAAATAGGTGACTTGATACCGCAAAATTCAGCCAAATAAGATTATTTTTTTCATCCATTATCACTTTTCATAGCACTTTATATTATGCATTGTCTTATTTGGTTCTCACATTATCTTTGAGGTAAATATTACTTTTAGCTTTTATGTGAGAAGTTGAAGCTTGAACTTATTACTGGTTCAAGTTTACTCAGCTAGTGAAGGAACAAGGCCTTGAATTTAAATCTACATCTCTTATATCCATGGCTTTTTCCTCATTGTCAGATTACAGAGAATAAAAGGTGAATAGAATGGAAGAAGGGAGTTAAATCCAGAACATACCTGCTAAGATGTTGGAAGGGATGGTATTATAGAGAAGGCCAGGCATGAACCTTGACCTTATGTATGTGCTGGCGGGGGGCAGGGTTAGGAGGGTTGGTGGCTGACGGACAACTATAATTTACAATAATAGCAGGTCCATTTGGAGTGGGAAGGGGAGGCAGAGGTAGCTCTTGAATGTGCCCACAATCTCATTCCTTCCGGTGGTAAAAAATTTCAAGGTCAGACTCCTCCACTTATATGCAATCTCTGCAGATTGGAAGATTATTTTTTTTCACCTGAAGGAACACTGAAGGATAGGCATCTTGGTTTCTTTTCAGATATAAATAAGATGACACACACAAATGATAAAGCTTTTATCTAGTGTAAAGATTGCTGCCTATAGTTTTTTTTTAGCTGTAAGTGCTTTCCTTTCTACCAAATTGTTTAGCTGGCAATTTGACTTTAAATTTGAATTCAGCAAAATACTCCCATGTCTCATTAGTCAGAATGCAACAATATAATAATAGTTACACTGCACTAGGAGAAGGGATAGGCTACCCACTCCAGTATTCTTGGGCTACCCTCGTGGCTTAGCTGGTAAAGAATCCGCCTGCAATGCAGGAGACCTAGGCTTGATCCCTGGGTTGGAAATTTCCCCTGGAGAAGGGAAAGGCTACCCACTCCAGTATTCTGGCCTGAAGAATTCCATGGACTACACAGTCCATGGGGTCCCAAAAAATCAAACATAACTGAGCAACTTTCACTCAGCCTTCATAGAGCAGTTACTAGCACTCCAGGAACTATTCTAAGTGCTTTATAAACATTGTCTCTTTAGTCTTTACAACAGTCCTAAAATAGGACTATTTTAACCCATTTTACAACTGAGGCAATATGAAACATAAATAAGTTTAAAACTTGTCTGGGTTCACCAAACTATAGTGGACAGGATTTGAACTGAGGAGTGATTATATTTGAGAATCTCTGGGGCCCTTTCCAGTACAAATCCTTTCTGTGGCCTCTATTTCTTGTTTGTAGAAAACAGGCTTCTATTTAGCCTCCTTGACCTTCTCTGAGTTCCAAAGGGAAGATTTAAACAGTTGCCAATCAAGGAAGATTATTAGCAAACTCTGGGAGATGGTGAAGGACAGGGAAGCCTGGCATGCTGCAGTCCATGGGGTCTCAAAGTGTAAGACAAGACTGAGCAACTGAACAACAAATCAAGAAAGGGAGGAAATGTAGAAACAAAGGAGGAGCAGTCAAGTAATAATGTTGCTGTTGTTCAGTTGCTGAGTCTTGTCTGAACTTGCAACCCCATGGACAGCAGCACTTCCCTTCCATCACCATCTCCCAGAGCTTGCTCAAACTCATGTCCACTGATGGTTGAGTACCATCCAACAATCTCATCCTCTATCACTCCCTTCTCTTCCTGCCTTCAATCTTTCCCAGAATCAGGATCTTTTCTAATGAGTTGGCTCCTCGTATCTTTTTGCATTCTGCCATAAGGTGGCCAAAATATTGAAGACTCAACATTCAATAAATATTCAGGATTGATTTCCTTTAGGATTTACTGGTTTAATTGCCTTGCTGTCCAAGGAATTCTCAAGAATCTTCTCCAATGCCACAGGTCAAAAGGATCAATTCTTTGGGGCTCAGACTTCCTTATAGTCCAATTCTCACATCCATACATGACAGCTGGAAAAACCATAGCTTTGACTAGACAGACCTTTGTCTGCAAAGTAATATCTCTGCTTTTTAATATGCTGTCTAGGTTGGTCATAGCTTTTCTTCCAAGGAGCAAGCATCTTTTAATTTCATGGCTGCAGTCACCATCTGCAGTGATTTTGGAGCCCAAGAAAATAAAGTCTACCACTGTTTCCATTGTTTCCCCATCTATTTGCCATGAAGTGATGGGACTGGATGCCATGATCTTAGTTTTTTGAATGTTGAAGTTTTAAGCCAGCTTGTTCACTCTCTTCTTTCACCTTCATCAAGAAGCTCTTTAGTTCCTCTTCATTTTCTACCATAAGGGTGGTGTCATCTGCATATCTGAAGTTATTGATATTTCTCCTGGCAATCTTGATTCCAGCTTGTGCTTCATCCAGCCTTGCATTTTTCATGATGTGTTCTGCATATAAGTTAAATAAACAGGGTAACAATATACTTGTTTACCTTGTATATATACTTGTTACCTTGACATACTCCTTTCCCAGTTTGGAACAAGTCCTGTTGTTCCATGTCAGGCTCTAACTGTTGATTCTTGATCAGCATACAGGTTTCTCAGGAGGCATGTAAGGTGGTCTGGTTTTCCCATCTCTTTAAGAATTTCCCACAGTTTCTTGTGATCCACATAGTCAAAGATTTTAGTGTAGTCAGTGAACCAGAAGTAGATGTTTTTCTGGAATTCTCTTGCTTTTTCTATGATCCAACAGATGTTGGCAATTTGATCACTGGTTCCTTTGCCTTTTCTAAATCTGGCTTGAGCATTTGGAATTTCTCGGTTCACATACTGTTGCAGCCTCTCTTGGAGAATTTTGAGCATTTTAGTGTGTGAAGTAAGTGCAATTGTGCAGTGGTTTGAACATTCTTTGGCACTACCTCTCTTTGGGATTGGAATGAAAACAGACCTTTTCCAGTCCTGTGGCCACTGCTGAGTTTTCCAAATTTGCTGGCATATTGAGTGCAGCACTTTAACAGCATCATCTTTTAGGATTTGAAAAAGCTCAGCTATAATTCCATCACTTCCACCAGGTTTGCTTATAGTGATGCATCCTAAGGCCTACTTGACTTCGCACTCCAGGATGTCTGGTTCAAGATGAGAGATCACACGATCGTGGTTATCTGAGTCATTAAGATCTCTTGTGTATAGTTCTTCTGTGTATTCTTGCCGCCTCTTCTTAGTATCTTCTGCTTCTGTTAGGTACATACTGTTTCTGTCCTTTATTGAGCCCATCTATGAAATGTTCCCTTGGTATCTCTAATTTTCTTGAAGAGATCTCTAGTCTTTCCCATTCTATTGTTTTCCTCTATTTCTTTGCAAGAAATAATAGTGCAGTGATAAAGCAGGGTTCTAGTTCCTCCTCAAGGGAAATACATAACAATATCTTTGACTCCTTCTGTAGGAACTAAGGGCCCCACCCCGGTGGAGGACAGTAACTGCAGGCTCAACACTGTTCCATTACCTCCCCACCAACCTATCAGAAGAAAGTGTGCCTACAGTGGAAGTGAAAGACTCTGACCTCCTCCCCTGCGATTAACTTCCCCTTTCTCCCTTTAAAATTTTTCTTGGTCAAGCAGAATCTTTGGAGTTGGTTCTTGAGCATGAGTCCTCCTTCCCTCCAGGTTGCCAGCCACCTACATAAAGTGAACTTTCCTTTCTAAACAACACCTTCCAAGTGGCCAGCAGCTGAACCTGAGTTCTGTAACATGCTGTCCACTTACCCTCCCTAATACACAGAGACACACACACTGAATAGTATATTAAAGTGTGTTTACTTATAAATTAGTTTCTCTAATCTCTAAAATTATTTTTATCTTCTTGAGCTCCTCAAGAGCTAGTTAGCAGGGGCATAAAAATTCTTAATTTGATTTAGTTTAAAAATGAGTTCAAGGACTTCCTTGGTGGTCCAGTGGTTAAGAATATGCCTTGCAGTGTAGGGAACACAGGTTCTATCCCTGGTCAGGGAACTAAGATCCCACATGCCTGGGGGCAACTAAGCTACAACTAGAGAAAACCCTTATGCCACAATGAAGACCCAGTATAGCCAAAAATAAAAGTGCAATTACACATCATTATTAAGTGGGATTTATTTTGGTAATGCAAAGATGGTTTGACATGCAAAAATCAATTAATGTACTATATCACATTAACAGAAGGAAGGGGGGAAATATCACATGATCATCTCAATTGATACAGAAAAAGCATTTAACAAAATTCGACACCCTTCCATGATAAAAAACATTCAACAGACTAGGGAGAGAAGGAAATTACCTCAACATAATGAACGTTACATATTAAAAATCCACAACTTACATCATACTCATAAAAGACAGAAAGCATTTTTTCTAAGAATAGGAAAAACAAAAGCTGGCTTTTGCCACTTTTATTGAACAGAGTACTGGAAGTCCTAGCCAGAGCAATTAGGCAAGAAAAGGAGATAAAAGGCATCCATATTGAAAAGGAAGTAAAATTCTCTCTGTTCAAGGATAACATGTACATAGAAACTCTTAAAATTTTTAACACAAACATACACATGCACATATAACCTGTTAAGAGCTAATAAATAAACTCAGGAATGTTGTAGGATACAAAATCAACACCATCAGTTGCACTAATTTATACTAATAACACCCCCCTAATTAAGAAGACAATTCTATTTATCATAGTATAAAATGAATAAAATACTTAAGAATAAACATAACCATGGAGGTGAGAGACATGTATACTTGTAAAAACTACAAAACACTGTTGAAAGATATTAAAGACAGCAATGAACAGAAAGGCAACCCAGGGAGTTTCCTGGTGACCTAGTGGTTAAGAATCCAACTTGCCACACAGAGGAGGTGGGTTCTATCCCTAATCAGGGAACTAAGATCCCACATGCCATGGAGCAACTAAGCCCATGTGCAACTACTGAGCCTATGCAATCCAGAGCCCATGAGTCACAACTAGAAGATCCCATGTGTCTCAGTCAAGATCTATTGCAGCCAAATTAATTAATTAATTATTTTAAAAAGACAACACAATTTCATGGATGGAGAGACAATTGTTTTTTGGCCATAGTGCTCAGCTTGCAGGATATTGCTTCCTGGATCAGAAATCAAACCCAAGCCCTCAGCAGCAGAAGCACATTGTCCTAACCACTGGTGTGTGTGTTGAGTCGCTAAGTTATGTTTGACTCTTTGCAACCCACGGACTTCAGCATGCCAGGCTTCCCTGTCTTTCACTATCTCCTGGAGTTTGCTCAAATTCATGTTCATTGAGTCGTTCATGCTATCTAACCATCTTATCCTCCACTGCCCCTTTCTCCTTTTGCCTTCAGTCTTTCCCAGCATCAAAGGCTTTTCCAATGAGTTGCCTCTTCCCATCAGGTGGCCAAAGTATTGGAGCTTCAGCTTCAGCATCAGTCCTTCCAATGAATATTCGGGTTGATTTCCTCTAGGATTGACTGATTTGGTCTCCTTATAGTCTGAGGGACTAACCACTGGACAACCAGGGAATTCCCAAGAAAACTTAATATTCCTAAGGTGTCAATTTACTCAAAGCAATCTACAGATTCAATGCAATCTCCAAAAAGAATCTCAAGTGGTGTTTTTTGCAGAAATATAAAAATCTATCTAAGATTCATATAGAATCTCAAGGGATTGTGCTTCCAATACAGAGGGTCTGGGTTCAATCCCTGGTCAGGGAACTAAGATCTCTGCACAGAGTGGCAAAAAAAAAAAAAAAAACAACCTCAAAATGGATTGAAGACTTATAAGTAAGACCTAAAAGTACAAAACTCCTAGAAGGAAATACAGGCCAAAAGCTGCACAACATTGAATTTGGCAATGACTTCCTGGATATGACACCCCAGGCCCAGGTGACAAAATTAAAAATAGACAAATTGGACTTCACAAAAATTTTAAAATTTTGTACATCAAAAGACAACAGAATGAAAAGGTACTCTGTGAATGGGAGGAAGTATTTATGAATACTATATTTGATAAGGGATTAATATCTAGATTAGATAAAGAACTCCAACAGCTCAACAACAACAAAACAACCTGATTTTAAAATGGACAAAGGACTTGAATAAATGTTCCGAAGAAGATACATAATTGATCAATAAGCACGAGATGATCTAAATTGATAGTCATTAGGTAGATCCAAATTAAAACCATAATGACATACTACTTCATACCAATCATGATAGCTATTTAAAACCAAATGAAAAACAGAAAAATACTAAGTGTTGGTGAGGATGTGGAGAAATTGGAACTCTTGGGTACTATTAGAGAAATACAGAATGGTGCAGCTGCTGTGGAAAACAGCATGGTGCTTCCTCAAAATACTAAACACAGACTTACTATACAATTCTGAAATTCTGCTTCTAGCTATACCCCCAAAAGAATTGAAAGCAGAGACTAGAACAGATAAGTGTGTACTCAGATTCCTGACAGTATTATTCACACTAGCCAAAAGATGGAAACAGCCCAAATGTCCATCAACAGATAAATGGATAAGCAAAATGAGGCATATACATACATAATATGGAATAGTATCCAACCTTAAAAAAGAATGAAATTCTGACACACGATACAACATGGATGAACCTTGAAGGCTTTATTCTATGTGAAATAAACCAGACACAAAAGGACAAATATTGTATGGTTCCTGGGCTTCCCAGGGGGCACTAGTGATAAAGAACCCACCTGCCAATGCAGGAGATGTAAGATGTGCAGGTTTGGAAGATCCCCTGGAGGAGAGCATGGCAATCCACTCCAGTATTCTTGCCTGGAGAATCCCATGGACAGAGGAACCTGGTGAGCTACAAGTCTATAGTATCGCAGAGTTGGACACGACTTAAGTGACTTAGGAGGCAAAATAGTCAAAAACAATAGAAACAGAAAGTAGAATAATGGTTGCCAGAGGTTGGGAGGGTGGGGTGGGTGAGGAGTTATTTAATAGATGCAGAGTTTTAGTCTGGGAGGATGAATTTCTGGAGATGGGTTATGATAATGATTGTAAAACAATGTGAATATACTTAATACCACTGAACTGAGCACATAAAAGTTATTGTGGTAAGTTCTATGTTACGTATATTTTTCCACAATAAAAAATAAAATAAAAAAATTAATTCAAGTCACTCATTTAAAGGGGTTTCTAAATTTAATTTAGCCTTTTTAAATGTACCCCCTTCTCTTTTTTCCCTACAAGATGGTATCCAGGGGCATAGTTGGAAGGGTCTGGCCTACATGATCTTGTGACATTGGTGAGTAAAAGACCCTACACCTAAGTGGGTCCATGCATGTGCGCAGTTGGTCATCGATTCAGATACAGTTGGTTCATTCCTGACCTTTGGCATGAAATTATAGTCTATTTCTTTCTCACTTCATTTCCAGTGGCATTTCCTTGCTGATTTAATTTTTCTTGTCTCTAGGTATTAACAGTTTCCACTCCCAGACTCTGTTGCATTCTCCAACCAGGCCTTGGCCTGGGCTACCCCCTGATAATGCCTTTGCTACTATATCATCTTACTTTGGGCTTCCCTGGTGGCTCAGCAATAAAGAATCTGCCTGCCAATGCAGGAGACCTGGGTTTGATCCCTGGGTTGGGAAGATCCCCTGGAGAAGGAAATGACAACCTACTCCAGTATTCTTGCCTGGTAAATCCCATGGACAGAGGAGTCTCCTGGGCTACAGTCCACGAGGTCACAAAAGATACAGACACGACTTAGCAACTAAACAATAAGAACAACATCTTACTTGGGAGCTGTGAGACAGTGCCAGAATCACTGGCCCTTAACTCAGAGTACCCACCACAAGGGAACCAAGGGAACATGAGGGAGCAAGTTGAAAGCTTTCTTTACTGACAAGACCACTCAACTTATTTAGCTATGCTGCACCTTTCCTTCTTTTATGGAACCATGCAGGATAGTGATTTCCTTCCAAAGTCTCAAATGGGGATCAGTGCAAGAACTCTTCTGTTCTTGGAGCGTGGGTGTGTACTAAGTCACTTCAGTTGTGTTCAACTCTTTGCCACCCCTGTGGAATGTAGCCCAACAGGCTCCTCTGTCTATGAGATCTCCAGGCAAGAATACTGGAGTGGGTTGCCATTCCCTCCTCCAGGGGATCTTCCCCACCCAGGAATCAAACCTGCATCTCTTAAGTCTCCTGTGTTGGCAGGTGGGTTCTTTACCACTGGCACCACCTGGGAAGCTGTTCTTGGAGTGTATTTTAAATTATCCAGTGCCTCTCCATCTTAGAGTAAATCCTGAAGAGGTGAAGAGAATCCATGAGTTCGTAAGTGTAACTTCTTACCTCTCCTCTTCTCTTCTTAGTCTTCTTCCTCTTCCAACCAGTCTCCCTTCCACCCCTTTTGACAAGTAGTGAGATTTTAATTTCCCTGTGTCATACCCTCCTGCTACCAAGCAGCATGTTTCCTGTTAGTCATAGTAAATGGAGGGATTATCTTGACTACTTTATGGAAGGAACACAGTGCTGATTCAGATCTAACTTCTGATACTTCAAATACAAGCTAAGGAATTTAAAAATTCCTTCACAAAGCCCATTTTCTTGCTGTAATATCCTATTTTAAACATTAACGTTTCTGGGTATTACTTACTGCTTTTACTTTTGTAGTCCTTCTGCAACAAATTCCAACCTCTCTCAAGGAGATGATGCTTATGTTCTACTAGACAAAGAATCATAATTTCAAAAATACAAAAAAAAAAGAGATATATAAATATGTTTTCAAAAAATATTATCTCGCTTACATTTGTGTCATTGCTTCAAAGTGTCTCTATGGCAACTCTACCGCCCAGCTCATTGTAAACACCCTGCATCTGGATAACAGCACTAATGTCCAGAAAATCCATTCTCCACACAGTTGCAAGAATTGTCACCTCAAAACAGAAACAGATCACATCATACACTCAACCTACAAACTTCCAGTGTTTTCCTATTTTAGAATAAAATCCAAACTCATAACCATGGTCAGGCTTGACATGAAGTGACCTCTCTCTACCTCACCTGTTTTCACTCTCCCCATGTCCCTTTCTATTAAAAAAAAAAAAAAAAAGCCTACAGCAGAATATCCTCAGAATCCCTCTACTCAACAGACAATGTGAACAATTTCAAATCACCTATTCAAAGTCTGCTTCTACCCTTATGCAATTTTACATGAACCAAATCTGTGTTCTGAGGCTCTGGTTTTTCCCTTGGCCACTTGACAAATACCTGCCCATCCCTAAGATCCAGAGCAGTTATAACCTCATCTGTGATGCCTGCATGAACACTGACCACCGAGATAATGCCAAGGCACTTTGTAATCATCTCTATCAAAGCACTGAAAATGGCAGCCAGGGCTTGAACCCAAGTCAAGCTATTTCTATTACCCCCACCACCTCTGACATTAATTTCTAAGCTGTGACACTTGCAGACTGACCAATGAATCTCAAAACAGAAGACTAGTAAAAATTTGGAGTTTGTCTTTTCAGGAAAACAACAGTTGTGTGACAGTGATTTGAGTACTGTGGTCATTTCTTTTCATAATTGAACTTTTTTTTTTTGCCACAAACCCCCTCAATCAGTTTTTAAATCATCTGAAATTAAAGAGAAATCAAGTGTACATGTGTTTAGTAGCTACGGAGCACAACAACAGTAAGCAATTATATGTGTCTCTGAGTCAGAAATCTATGCAGATTTCTCTTGGCCCCTCCATGGCAAATTCCATTCATCTTCCAGTTGCCCTCAGTTCCCATTAATCTCCAAACCATTAATTTTTAGGACCAATGCAAAGCTTTCTAAGTCTCTTCCACTTTAACCTCCTGTTTTACACATACATAAACAGTCCATTCCAAATAGGAAAAGGAGTACATCAAGGCTGTATATTGTCACCCTGCTTATTTAACTTATATGCAGAGTAGTATATCATGAGAAACGCTGGGCTGGAAGAAGCACAAGCTGGAATCAAGATTGCCAGGAGAAATATCAATAACCTCAGATATGCAGATGACACCACCCTTATGGCAGAAAGTGAAGAGGAACTAAAAGGCCTCTTGATGAAAGTGGAAGAGGAGAGTGAAAAAGTTGGCTTAAAGCTCAACATCCAGAAAACTAAGATCATGGCATCTGGTCCCATCACTTCATGGCAAATAGATGGGGGAACAGTGGAAACAGTGTCAGACTTTATTTTTTTGGGCTCCAAAATCACTGCAGGTGGTGATTGCAGCCACGAAATTAAAAGACACTTACTCCTTGGAAGGAAAGTTATGACCAATCTAGATAGCATATTGAAAAGCAGAGACATTACTTTGCCAACAAAGGTCCATCTAGTCAAGGCTATGGTTTTTCCAGTGGTCATGTATGGATGTGAGAGTTGGACTGTGAAGAAGGCTGAGCACTGAAGAATTGATGCTTTTGAACTGTGGTGTTGGAGAAGACTCTTGAGAGTCCCTTAGACTGCAAGGAGATTCAGCAAGTCCCTTCTAAAGGAGATCAGTCCTGGGTGTTCTTTGGAAGGACTGATGCTAAAGCTGAAACTCCAATATTTTGGCCACCTCAAGCGAAAAGTTGACTCATTGGAAAAGACTCTGATGCTGGGAAAGATTGAGGGCAGGAGGAGAAGGGGACGACAGAGGATGAGATGGTTGGATGGCATCACCGACTCATTGGACATGGGTTTGAGTGGACTCCGGAAGTTGGTGATGGACAGGGAGGCCTGGCGTGCTGTGGTTCATGGGGTCATAAAGAGTCAGACACGACTGAGCAGCTGACATGAACTGAACTGAACTGAGATCATGAGGGTGGAGTCCTCAGGAGTGGGATTATTGCCCTCATAAAAGAGACCCCAGAGAGCTCCCTGACCCTTTTTCTACACGTTAGGAGGCAGAGAGAAGACAGCTGTCTGTGAGTCCAGAAGGCTGGTTCACTGGGCACTGAGTCTGCAGGCACCTTGATCTTGGGCTTCCCAGCTTCTGAAACATAAATAACTTTTTGTTATAAAGCCATCCAGTCTACAGCCATTTGTTATAGCAACCTGAACAGACTGAGAAGCTAACAAAGAGTCTGTGGCTTCTAGATGGAAAATAACTTGCTGCAAATTTATTTTCATTTTCCTTGTAGTACCTGTCACAGCCTTAATGGTTCTAAACATCCCAAACTAAGACTGTGAAGTGATTCCTTCAATATTCAAACTACGACGGCTTTGTGCCCTCATTCCTTTTGACTGAAGAAAGTTTAGTCATTCCCTGGGTTCTCTTCCCCAAGTGTTTTTAAAATCAGAGAGGCTTACATGGTCCACAAATCCAACCTGGTGGGGTAGGCCACCTAATTAATCTGCTGACCTCAGAATGTTGGTTTTCTATCCATAAGCATGGCCACTCATTTCTTGCCAATCACATGCTGCAATTTGGGGATTATCCTCCATCGTCAAACATACGCTATCACTACCCTTCTGGCATGGGCAGTGAGAGAAGGATATAGAACTTTCCTTTAGTTGATAATGGACAGAAAGTAGAACAGAGAAAATAATGTACACCTGTTGCTGAAAGTGGTTGCTCTGAGTCTTCAGACCCATCCTTCAGACCCATCTTCAGACCCACCCACACCCGTCAGTGTGATGGAAGGATGTCTGGCCACTGGTCCACCATCTTCTGGTTGGCACCATCTTCTTTCTCCAAAAAGACAATCCCTTGAACACTTTGCCTGACACGTTGAAGTTCCATGTATGATGTGGAATTATCACAGATATTCAGGTCTATCACTCTAGTCCTCCTTTTCTGTTCCAGAATCAATGTCTTTCTAAGTTGACAGGATGAGTGGGAGTGGAAATATCAACCTCATCCATAAGAACCTCCTTCTACTATCCATAAGAGGGTTGCAGTATAGAATGGCTCTCAAAAATGCAATCTCAGATCAAAATATTTCAACATCAGCACCACTGGGTTATTCCTTCAAATGATATATAGATAATAATCAATAATGCTGTCTAGCTCAGTCTAAATCCTTTTATCCTATTCTTTTCTCCAGCTCCAGATAAAGTTTGCAATCTCATATTTTGGGAGATTTTTCAGATTTCCAGATCTCTTAGAGTAGAAATACACTCTCATATTTTCATAGAATAAACCATAAATCTGTTTAAATTCATTCAAAGAAAAGAATAATTTTTCTTCTGCTGATGCTGCTGCTAAGTCACTTCAGTTGTGTCTGACTCTGTGTGACCCCATAAACAGCAGCCCACCAGGCTCCCCTGTCCCTGGGATTCTCCAGGCAAGAACACTGGAGTGGGTTGCCATTTCCTTCTCCAATGCATGAAAGTGAAAAGCACAAATTCTAAAGAGTAGTACTGATAAAACACATCAAATTTATGTAATCAAACAGAAAACTGGGCTGCTTCATCCAAGACATCTGCTTTTGTGTTGTTTTCATTTTCCTGAAAACCAATGGATGGGTGTGTATATATGTATCCCAAATACCCAATATACATATCAAATATATATATATATAAGTATACGTACGCATATATGGGCTTCCCTGATAACTCAGTTGGTAAAGAATCCACCTGCAATGCAGGAGACCCCAGTTCAATTCCTGGGTCAGGAAGATCCACTGGAGAAGGGATAGGCTACCCATTCCAGTATTCTTGGGCTTCCCTTGTGACTCAGCTGGTAATGAATCCACCTGCAATGTGGGAGACCTGGGTTCAATCCCTGGGTTGGGAAGATGCCCTGGAGAAGGGAAAGGTTACCCATTCCAATCTTCTGGCCTGGAGAATTCTATGGACTGTATAGTCTCTGGGGTTGCAAAGAGTCGGACATGACCAAGCAACTTTCACTTTCCCATATGCATATATATGTTCTGTTTCATATAAACAGAAATTTTCAGGTGGTTTCCCCCAAATCAAGTAAGGTCTTCCTTAAAGACAAACAAGATAAAACATGCCTTCTCCTTTTACTGAAAGAAAAAAAAAAGCAAAGCTTAAAGTTTGAAAATTATACGTATCTGATGTACATCCATCAAGTTTTTTTTTTTTGGTCACACTTGCTGCATGTGGAACTTCCTGGGGTCAAACCCATGCCCCCTGCAGTGAAAGTGCAGAGTCTTAACCACTGGACCACCAGAAAAGTTCACTTCAAAGCTTTTTTAAAATGTTAAGGCTCAAAATATTTTTTAACAAATGAATGAATGGATGAATTGAATGAACTTAAATGTTTACTGAGCACCTATTATTGCAAGCATTGAGCCATGTAATGAGTATACTGCTATAAAATAAAACAATGACCCTTGCCCTTCTGCAATTTCAGACTAGTGGAAAACACAGGCAATAAAATGAATACTGAACTGCAAATTGTGATAAGCACCATGAATGAACAAGACTAAGCTTTATGATAGACAATAAAGCCCATTACGGGGAGGGGATACCCTCTTTTTAAAATTTTTATTTATTAAAAAAAATATGTATTTATTTATTTTGCTGCACTGGATCTTAGTTATAGCATGTGGCATCTTTGATCTTTGTTAAAGTATATGCCATCTGGTTCCCTGACCAAGGATTGAACTTGGGCCGCCTGCATTGGGTGGGCAGAGTCTTAGCCACTGGACCACCAGAGAAGTCCTAGGATACTCTCTTTAAATAAGATGTGAAGAAGGTCCTCTTTAAAGCCAATCCATTTAAGCCAGGATTGAAAACTGAATTGGAGTCAGATTGGGGACCATGTGGCTAAAGGCTCTCCCCTTGTACAGTCTGCAGAACTGAAGACAGGGCAGTGATGGTGGAATTTAGTCACAGGGAGGAGAGAGAGAAAGCTATGTTAGTTCATGTAGGGCCTAGTAGGATGCTGTTTAAAGGGTCTGGATTTTATTCTGAGTGCAATGGGAAAGCCAAAGAGGAATTTAAATAGGGCTGATACGAGGATTAAGCAGAAGATATAATTAAATTTACAATTTCAAAAGATTACTCTGCTAATTGTGTTGGTAAATGGATGTGAAGGATGCAATAGATAGGATCTGAGAGACTAGTTAGGAAGCTCTTGCAGGAGAGAGATGAGAGCAAGTCCAGGTGACAGATGAGAGCAACTTGGACTAAGATGGTGGCATGGAGATTTGATCTGTAGGTGTGACTGGAGGTGGAGGGTAAAAAAGAGATAAAAGTCAAGGATGACTAACTATTTGCTGCTTCTGTCTTTTTTTTTAATTATGAAAGTATGGTGACACATTTACAGGAGATTTATAAAATACAGAACAAGGTTACATATAGTTACACTATATTACAATTATTTTTTAAGTAGATAAATTAAGATTTTTAGTTGGAGTTTCAATGAATATACAGAGAAGTAGAAGGATATAGTAGACCTGAAAAGCACTGTGAACCAATTCAACGTAATTAAGGTTTATACAATTTTCACCCAATAATAGGACACAAATTCTTTTTAAGTTCCCATAGACTGTAATCTAGGGGACACTGGAACATATCCAGGGACATAAAACAAGGTGTAAAAACTTCATGGCCTAAAGATATTGAAATCATACAGACTATTCTCCTATTACTGTGGAATTACATTAGAAATCAGTATCAAAAGATGTTTGAAACTAACCCACATATTTTCAGGTGCAATGTGACATTTACCAAGAGAGATCTTCAACTTAGCCACTGAAAGCCTCAATAAAGTGAGACTGGAAAAAACAGAGGGTGATTGCAGAGAAGAAAGCATTTAAATGAGGAATTAGTGTCAAAATGGCTGCTCCTGTCTTGAGGGCATTTATGTAAGGGTTTCTCTTTCTGCGTTTATGTCCTTTTGGCCTTAGATTCAGTGACACAGCACCTGATGAAAAGCAAATTTTAAAAACTGCAATCCCCCTAGCAGCTACCCAGAGAATGTACAAAGTGAAATTTACATTCCTTGTCATTACAAGTCATTATATTGATCCTGCTAGGCAGCTGTCCTAAATTATTAGCTTGCTGAGACTATGGTTTATTCATCTTTTTATTTTTTGCAACACTTAGCACTCTATTAACACAAAGTTCATGGTCAGTGAGTTATATGTTGAACTAAACTGAGAGAAATTAAATATCCTCAAAGGTGGGAGATCTACCATTTGAAAACAGTTGCAGAATTTGGGAATAGGCAAAAGTCATCAGGAGTCAGATGTAAGAATCACTCCACTTAAAGGCACTATATGGCCAGTAAGTAGTGAGTGATTGTCTTGCGTGGCCCATAAACTAACTAAAAGGACAACTCCCAGAGAGGATCTACTTCCTTCCTGCCCAAAACCCTGAGTTCACACAACTAGCTGCATATGCTCCTTCACTGACCACTTACAGTACTTAGGGTACCATCTGGGCACTGGATATATAAAGTTGGATAAACTAACATAATGCATTCAGAGCCATCAATCCTTCCCCTACCACAGCGTATATTTTACATTATTGCAGCTTTTTTGTGTGTGTCTCTGCACTAAGCAAAGCTGATATGCTCTGTGACAACAGAGATGTGTGTATTTTTTGCTCACCATTGTATTCTTTGCCCCCACCAGTGCCTGGAACTTGGTAGAATGAATTCTTGACATTGCCTACCAGCCTTCTTCCTTCATTAATTAAAACCCCCCCTTTCCTGAGGAGCATCTACAGCTTGTGGTTTACTTGATTCTGATTCCACCTGTATTGCAAAAGAATTGCACACATCAGAGTTCACCCTGAACTTTTCAGAGATTTAAGAAGATCTTTCCTCTGAGATTGACCAAGCTGCAGATGAATCTTGACAGTCATCATGCCTGCCACATAGTTGCTGTTGCTGCTTCACCCATGTCCCTTTCACAGGGAAGATTAACACAGACCTTCCCATCTAACAGCTCTTGGCTCATCATCAAGGGAATACAAAAAGCAAAACACCCTCAAGATTTCCCTGGCGGTACAGTGTTTAAGGTTCTGTGCTTCCAATGCAGGAGGTATGAGTTCAATCCCTGGTCGGGGAGCTAAGATTCCACATGTGGCATGTTGCAATCAAAAAAATAAGAAATAATTTTTTTTTTAAAGCAAAACACTCTTGACTCCAGATAGGACAAATTGTGTGGTGTGATTTATGCTTTAAATCTCCACACGTGGAAAAGCTGAAACTAGTTTCCAATGGAGGCTGCATTCTTACTTTACTTTCTTCCCCTGTTTTCCTTCCACATCTTTTCCTAAAGGCATCCCCTCAATAAATCACTTTCATAAGAATCCTATCTCAGGCTCTATTTCTAGGGGGCCCAACCTAATCAACTTGTACAAAAGAAAGATTAATACAAATCACATCGTTTGAATGCCTGGATCGCACCATGTTTTTCATTGTTCTTTTCCATTAGGTGAGCTGGCTTGTTTAAGCTATTTAGATTTGAGTTTGTATCATTTGCATCTAAAAGAGTCCTGACCTTTAGCGGCATTCTGTAAATGTTTGTTGACTAAGTATATTGAATTATAAATGGAGTAAAATGGAAATATAGGTGAGGATGGAAATGTGGTGAGCTAGCTTGTTTAAGCTACTTGGAGTAGGTTTCTGTCATTTGCATCTTAAAAGGTCCTGATATTCAGCAGACATTCTGTAAATGTTTGCTGAATAAGTATATTGAACTATAAATAGCATAAAATGGAAATATAGATAACAATGCAATGAATTCCACTGAGTATTTTGACGAGAGATGGCAATTTACATTTATCTGACCCTGAAAGCATAAATAGTTAATCAGTAAGAAGGTGAGGAGTGAGGACATTCTAGGCCTAAGGAACATTTATACGGAAAAAAGTTTGGAAATGTGAAAGTACATGGTATTTGAGAAAAATGAGTTGTTCTGCAAGGGTAGAGCAAAAGAGTGAAAAAAATGCTTATTTTGTTGAAACAACAAGTCTAGAGATTGTATGGGAAGAAAGGCAGATGATCACTGGCATGTTTGCCAAGACTGTGGGTTAATGTTGACAGGTAGGCTCTAAAAGATGGTACAAGATATACAGACAACACTCTGATATGTTTGGAATGCAATGGTAAAGAGATTGCAGCAATGTAACCAAGCTGTTGCTATTAGTCATGGTCACATTGCAATCAAGGTCAAGATCTGCTGAGACCCGCTGATTCTGAGATGAGTTCTTTACCCACATGGGAACTCAGCATACACATCAGTCTCCTTGGTGTCATTTTGTCCTGATCTGTTTCACTTGGGTGATGCTAGAGCTGGCCTGTACCAGGGTAAAGTACATTTATTTTGATCCTGTTAAACCATCATCAAAATTATTGTTTTTTTTTTTCAGAAAGCAATGTTATAGGCACAGAGCTCATATTGATTGCTCATAATAATACCTGCTCTCACAATGTACAGTATAAACCTCCAATTATACAGCCAGATGATTTCACACAAATTTTTCCTCTTGATTTTCATAATCATTCAACAAGGATCAAAGAAGTTTGAACTTTGCCAAAGTCACCAGACCTTAAACTATGTCTTCTCTTTTCAAGATTATGCCTCTTTCTATTACCTGAGACAGGTAAGGTATTCAAGTACTCCCATCTCTTAAAGACAGTACCAGACCACCTTATCTGTCTCCTGAGAAACCCATATGTGAGTAAGGAAGCAACAGTTAGAACCAGACATGGAACAACTGACTGGTTCAAAATTGGGAAAGCAGTATGACAGTGGCTGTATATTGTAACTGCACTTATTTAAGTTATATGCAGAGACCATCATGCGAAGTGCTGGGCTGGATGTATCACAAGCTGGAATCAAGGTCGCCAGGAAAAATATCAACAACCTCAGATATGCAGATGATACCATTCTAGTGGCAAAAAGTGAAGAAGCACTAAAGAGACTCTTGATGAGAGTGAAAGAGGAGAATGAAAAAGCTGGCTTAAAACTCAACAGTCAAAAAACTAAGGTCATGGTATCTGGTCCCATCACTTTATGGAAAATAGAAGGGGGAAAAGTGAAAGCGGTGGCAGGTTTTATTTTGGGGGGCTCCAAAAGCACTGCAGACAGTGACTACAGTCATGAAATTAAAAAACACTTGCTCCTTGGAAGGAAAGCTATGACCAACCAAGACAGCATATTAAAAAAGCGGAGACATCACTTTGCCAACAAAGGTCTCTGTAGTCAAAGCAACGGTTTTTCCAGTAGTCATGTATGGATTGAGAGTAGGACCATAAAAAAGATTGAGCACCAAAAAATTGATGCTCTTGAATTGTGGTTCTGAGGAAAACTCTTGAGGGTCCCTCAGACTGCAAAGAGATCAAATCAGTCAATCCCAAAGGAAATCAGCCCTGAATATTTACTGGAAGGGCTGAAGCTGAAGCTGAAGCTCCAAAACTTTGTCCATATGATGTGAAGAGCCAACTCATTGGAAAAGACTCTGATGCTGGGAAAGACTGAAGGCAAAAGGAGAAAGGGGTAGCAGAGGATGAGATGGTTGGATAGCATCACCGACTCAATGGGCATAAATCCAAGCAAACTCTGGGAGATATTGGAGGACAGAGAAGCCTGGTGTGCTGCAGTCCCTGGAGTTGCAAAGAATCGGACATGACTTAGCAACAACAACAAACCTCATGGTGATTCCTATGGATATTCAATGAATATTTTCTAAGATGAGCTGCAATAGTGCTATTAGTTCTTGGTTCTATCTCTTTGGTCTTAGGATAATGGTTTCCTTCATCTGACACCTGCTCCAGCACCCCTGGAAGTCAGACTTCCTTTGACAGTAAGCTTTCTTCCTCAGCTGCTTTCCTTGCAGGAAGGGCCTGATCCTTATCCTACAAGCTTTTTGAATGTCTCATAATTGTTTCAAACTCAACATGTCTAAGATGCAATTATGGATGATTTTTTAAAACCTATATATTCTCTACTTGTAGTCTTCCCCATTTTAGCATATGATGCCACCATACAGTTATAAAAGCCAAAAACTCGAGCATCAACCTGTTATTTTCATTTCCAAAATACATCTAGAATATTTTCACTTCTCTCCATGTATCTCCACCAGTACCATCCTAGTCTAAGAAAGCTTTCTTTCATTTTGACAGCTGCAATAGCCTTCTAGCTGAACTTCATGAACTTCAAGATTTTAAGCTTGTTTACTTATATACCCAATCCATTCTATACACATAGTAGGAGTAAGCTTTTAAAAATATAAATCAGATCACAACATCCTTTGGTTTAAAATCCTTCAATGGCTTCTAATTTACTTTGGCTAACAGTTTTTGTTTGTTTGTTTGTTTTTTAAGAAAGCACTTGTTAACATTTAATGAATTTCCCAGCATGTGGCTTCAAGCCACCAGGCCATAAGCCCCACCTACACCCTCAATCTTCTCCTCAGCTCTTCTGCTGAAGAATTTGGCCTTCACAATGACAGGCTGCTTTGGGAGCTTTCCCTTCCCCCCAAAACTTTGTAGTAACCCTAGAAGAACAGAGAAGAGGATTTATAATGCACCATGGCCAAGAATATGAAAAAAGATGCCGGCCAATCCACTCCATCTTGGAGCCAGTGAGGGCATGTATCTGATCTGAGCACTCCTGGGGGCAATGATTGCCCTCACCAGTGAACCAAGAACAGCAGATTTTCTCTAAGGACTCTAGCACACTAGGACAAGAGCTGTCAGGATGTGACTCTAGTCTCGAGTTGGATAACTCGTTTCTTGGGTGCCCTCCAATGCCCTGTAAGCACTGCCTGCTTACCTCTCCAGTATCACCGTGCTCTTTGCTTAGTATACTCTAATCTCATTGGCTTTCTGTCAGTTCCCAGGCTACACCTAGCTCTTTTCCTGCCTCAGGGACTCTGCTGTTGTACTTTCTTTGCTTGAAATGCTTTTGATAGGGCCATTTCTCTCTTATTCTTCGTCCCTTGACAAAATTTTAAGTCTTTAAAGTGAGGTTTTCTGTAAACCCCCCAACAATGGTAGTTATCTCTGATATTCTTCATTTTGGCAGACTTTCTTTACAGAAGCCTGCAATTATTTGCTGTAATTATCTTGTTATTTGTGAAATTTCTTGTTACATGTCTCTTGTGCAGGAAAGTAAGCTTCATGAAGGTGGTGACATTGTCTCTTCTTGATTATATCACTAATCCTTGGCATACAGTAGGCCCTGAATAAATGTTCTTTAAATGAACAAATGGTTGAATGATCTCCCACTTAAATGAGAAGGCTATGAGATCCAGGATTTACCTTGGTTCTCATGCCATTCAGGTGACCACTTATCCAGCTCAGGCCAGAGAGAAACTATAGAAGATGTTTGAGAACTATAGAAGGAATTAATCTTTTTGCAGTGAAACTATTTGGGGACTTGGAGTCAAGAGAACTGCATTCCAGTTTGAGAGAGTGACCTAAACCTGAACAGGGATCATGTTGCCTATCTGGATACAGCCCCAGTGTCTTGTATCCATAATGTCTGATACAGAACAGATGATAAAAATATGATCACTTAATTAATAAAGTCATAATATTACCTTATATGATTTTTACAAGGATTGCATTAGATGTCTTTGTGTGTTTTTCATATATTATAAATGTTCTTTAAATGTTTCTCTCATAGAACACATAGTTGAAAAAAACACAGCTGCTTTCTTAGTCAGAGCAACTCTGAAGAACAAAGTTGGAGGACTTACACGTCATGATTCAAAATGTACTAAAAAGCTAATCAAGGCAGTGCAGTAGCAGCATAAGACATGAAGATCAATGGGATAGAACTGAGAGTCCCAAAATAAACTTTTATTATCAGTTGACTTTAAATTAATTAATTATTAATTTATTATTCATAATAAATCAGCTATCTATTGTTATTGGTTGTGCTGGGTCTTCTTTGCTGCCCACAGGCTTTCTCTAATCATGGCTAGTGGGAGCTACTCTTCATTGCAGTGCTTGGTCTTCTCATTGCCGTGGTTTCTCTTGTTGCAGAGCACAGGCTCTAGGCACCCATGCTTCAGGAGTTGCAGCTCTCTGGTTCTAGAGCCCAGGCTCAATATTTGTGGCACATGGGCTTACTTGCTCTATGGCATGCAGAATTCTCTCAGACCAGGGATTGAACTTGTGTCTAAGATTCAGTTGATTTTTTTTTTTAAGTTTTGTTGAGATAAGTGTCATGACTGACAATTTTCCATCTTAATCATTTTTAAGTGTACCTTCCCTGGTGGCTCAGATGGTAAAGCGTCTGTCTACAGTGCGGTAGACCCGGGTTCGATCCCTGGGTTGGGAAGATCCCCTGGAGAAGGAAATGGCAATCCACTCCAGGACTATTGCCTGGAAAATCCCATGGACAGAGGAGCCTGGTAGGCTACAGTCCATGGGGTCACAAAGAGTCGAACATGACTGAACAACTTCACTTCTGCGGTATTAAATATACTCATAATGTGGTACAACCATCACCATCATCCATCTTCATAACTTTTAATCTCATAAAGCTAAAACCCTATACCCTTTAAACAATAACCTCTCCCCCCAGTCCTTGACAACCACAATTCTACTTTCTCTGTCTAGATTTTGACTACTCTAAATACCTACTTCATATAAATAGAAACATGTAGTATTTGTCTTTTTGTGACTGGTTCATTTCAATCACCATAATATCCTCAAGGTTTATCCATGTTGTAGCTATGTCAGAGTTTCCTTCCTTTTAAAAGCTGAAAAGTATGCTATTATATGTTTATACTACATTTTACCATTCAATTATCAATGATGAACAAATAGATTGTTTCCATGTTTGAGCTATTGTGAATAAAACTGCTATGAACATGGGTGTACAAAGGTCTATTTGAGTCCTTGCTTCCAATTCTTTTGGGCATATACCCAGAAGTGGAATGCTAGATCATATGGTAACTGTATTTTTAAGGAGCTGCCATACTCTTTTCCATAGTAGCTGTACCATTTTAGTTTCCCACCAACAACATACAAGGATTCTAGTTTCTCCACACCCCCATTAACATGTTATTTTTGGTCTTTCTTTTATCTTTTTTGGTAGGGCCCACTCTAATGGATGTATGTCATTATAGTTTTGATTTGCATTTTCCTAATGATTAGTGATGTTGAGCATGCTTCATTTGCTTATTGACCATTTATAGACAACCTAATTTTTTTTCTTTTCTGACTGTGCTGCACAGCTATGGAGGATCTTAGTTCCCCATCAGAGCAACTTAGTTGCTCCTGCAGTGAAAGCATGGAGTTCTAACCACTGGACCACCAGGGAATCCCCTCTTTTTGGCCATTTATATATTTTCTTTGGAGAAATGTCCTTTGCCAAATTTTTAATCAGTTTGTTTTTGTTGTTATTAAGTTTTAAGAGTTCTCTGTATACTCTGAAAATTAATTCCTTATCATATATATGCTTTGTAAATATTTTCTTTTATTCTGTGAGTTGCCCTTTTATTTTATTGACAGTTTCTTTTAAAAAATATTTTATTTATTATTATTATTTTGGCTGTGCAAATCTTCATTGCTTCACAGGCTTCTCTCTAGTTGTGGTGAATGGGGGCTCCTCTCCAGTTGCGGTGCTTGGGCTTCTCACTGCGGTGGCTTCTCTTGTGGTGGAGCACAGGCTCTAGGGCACACAGGCTTTAGTAATATTGGTGCACAGGCTTATTAGTTGCTGCTTCCAGGCTCTAGAGTATAGGCTCAAAACTTCTGGCTCACAGGCTTAGTTGCTTCTTGGCACGTGAGATCTTCCTGGATCAGGAATGGAATCTGTGACTCCAACATTGGCAGGTGGATTCTTTACCAGCTAGCCACCAGGAAAGCATGACAGTGTTTTTTGATGTTCTAAATTTTTTAATTTTCATAAAGCATAAATGTCCATTTTTAATTTTGTCCCCTATGCCTTTGGTGACGCATCTAGGAAATCATTGCTAATCCAATATTGTATAGCTTTTGTCCTATTTTTCCTCCTAAGAGTTCTATATTTTTAGGTCTTACATGTGAGTTTTTGATCCATTTTGAGGTAATTTTGGTATCTCATGTTAGATTAAAGCCCATTTCTTTTGCATGTGAATATCCAGTTTTCCTGGGCTTCCCAGGTGGCACTAGTAATAAAGAACCCCTTGCCAATTCAGGAATAAGAGACATGGGTTCAATCCCTGGATTGGGAAGATCCCCTGGAGGAGGGCATGGCAACCCACTCCAGTATTCTTGCCTGGAGAATCCTATGGATGGAGAAGCATGGTGGGCTACAATCTATAGGGTCCCAGAGAGTCAGACATGACTAAAGTGACGTAGCATGCAAGCATCCAGGTTTTCCAGTATCATCTGCAAAAAAGCTGTCCTTTTCCCACTGAACTGTCTTGGCACCATTGTCAAAAATCATTTGGCCACATATGCAAATAGTTTATTTCTTGACTTTTTATTTTATTCCATTTGTGTATGTATATATATGTGTGTGTGTGTGTCTGTTTTTATGCAAGTACCACATTGTGTATGGTCAATTGCTCTTTGACAAGGATGCCAAGACAGTTCAATGGAGAAATAATAGTACTTATAATAAATGATACTGGGACAATTGAGTATCCATGTACAAAAGAATGAGGTTGGATTCCTACTCACATCCCATACAATATTCAACTCAAACAGACCAAAGACCTAAATTTAACAACTAAAATCACAAAGCTCTTAGAAGAAAACATAGAAATAAATCTTTGTGACTTTTAATTAGGCAATAGTTTCTTAACTATGACACCCAAAGCACAAGCAACCAAAGGAAAAAAGATAATTTGAACTTCACCAAAAGTAAAACTTTTGTGCCAAAGGATACCATCAAGAAAGTGAAAAGAAAACCTACAGGATAGGGGAAAATATTTAGAAATTACATATTAAATAAAGGACTTATATTCAAAGTATATAAAGAACTCTTACAACTCAACAACAGAAAGACAACCTAATTTTTAAATGGGCTAAAATCCTTGAAATTGAAGGATGTAATAGACACTTCTTCAAGGAAGATATGCAAATGACCAATAAGCACATGAATATATACTCAACATCGTTAGTCATTCAGTTTAGTTCAGTCACTCAGTCATGTCTGATTCTTTGCAACCCTGTGGACTTCAGCATGCCAGGTTTGCCTGTCCATCACCAACTCCCAGAGTTTACTCAAACTCATGTCCATCGCATCAGTGATGCCATCCAACTATCTCATCCTCTGTCGTCCCCTTCTCCCACCTTCAATCTTTCCGAGGATCAGGGTCTTTTCCAATGAGTCAGTTTTTTTGCATTAGGTGGCCAAAGTATTGGAGATTCAGATCAGTATCAGTCCTTCCAATGAATATTCCAGACTGATTTCTTTTAGGATTGACTGGTTAGATCTCCCTGCAGTCCAAGGGACTCTCAAGAGTCTTCTCCATTCAATCCAGTTCAGTCGCTCAGTCGTGTCTGACTCTTTGTGACCCCATGAATTGCAGCATGCCAGGCCTCCCTGTCCATCACCAACTCCCGGAGTTTACCCAAACTCATGTCCATCGAGTTGGTGATGCCATCCAGCCATCTCATCCTCTGTTGCACGCTTTTCCTCCTGCCCCCAATTCCTCCCACCATCAGGGTCTTTTCCAATGAGTCAACTCTTCACATGAGGTGGCCAAAGTATTAGAGTTTCAGCTTCAGCATCAGTCCTTCCAATGAACACCCAGGACTGATCTCCTTTAGGATGGACTGATTGGATCTCCTTGCAGTCCAAGGGACTCTCAACTTCTCCAACACCACAGTTTAAAAGCATCAATTCTTCAGTGCTCAGCTTTCTTTATAGTCCAACTCTCACATCCATACATGACCACTGGAAAAACCATAGCCTTGACTAGATGAAATGCAAATCAAAATCATTAGGGAAATGCAAATCAAAACCACAATTGAGATACCACTGTATACCATAGAATGGATATTTTAAAAAAAATGATCACTAAGAATTAGCAAAGAAAAAAAAGACTTCAATAAATAATACAGGAAGTTATTTAAATAAAGAAATATTGGTAGGGGAAAAAGAGTGAAAACATGGAGAAATTGGATTCTTATACCTTGCTGATGGAAATGTAAGGTGCACTTTGGAACACAATATTGAATAACCTTAAAATATTAAATATACAGTTGAATGACCCAGAAATCCTCCTCCTAGGTATACACCTAAGAGGACTGAAAACATGTGCACTCAAAAACTTGCACACAAATGTTCGTAAAATGTGTCATTCATAAAAAGTAAAAGTCAAAATGATCTAAATATCCATCAACTGTAGTATATTTATACATTAACAATAAAAATAAATTAAGCACTAGTATATGCTACGACATAGATGAACCTTGAAAACATTATGCTAATGAAACAAGCTAGACACAGCATACCAAGTATCATATAACTCCTTTTATATGAAATGCCCAGAATTGGTTAATTCATTGAGAAAGAGATTAATTGTTGTCAGGTGCTGGGAAAGGGGGGATGACTGCTAATAAGGAGAGAGTTTCTTTAGGGGGTTATGAAATTACAAAGTGGTGATAGTGTTACCACTTTAGGACTTTAGGACTTTCCCCACTTCAGGACTGATCCTAAAGAAGATCAGTCCTGGATGTTCATTGGAAGGACTGATGTTGAAGCTGAGACTCCAATACTTTCCTGAGGCCAAGAGCCAACTCATTTGAAAAGACCCTGATGTTGGGAAAGATTGAAGGCGGGAGGAGAGGGGACGACAGAGGCTGAGATGGTTGGATGACATCACTGACTCAATGGACATGAGTTTGGATAAACTCCAGAAGTTGGTGATGAACAGAGAGGCCTGGTGTGCTGCAGTCCATGGAGTTGCAAAGAATCGGACACGACTGAGTAACTGACTTGAACTGACAGTGTTACCAAATGTAAGTTCTTGTTCCCAACTCACAGCAAGGCAGGTAAACCAAAAGTTTGGAGTCCAAAGCAGAGAAAAGTTTATCACAGGGCCAAGCAAGGAGAACAGGTAGCTCATGCTCAAAAACCTGAACTCCCTGATGGTTTTCTGGGAGAACATTTTTTTTTTTCTTTTCAGTTTTATTTATTTATTTATTTTTTACTTTATAATATTGTATTCATTTTGCCATACATTGACATGAATCTGCCATGGGTGTACATGTGTTCCCCACCCTGAACCCCTTCCCACCTCTCTCCCCATCCCATCCCTCTGGGTCATCCCAGTGCACCAGCCCCGAGCACCCTGTATCATGCATTGAACCTGGACTGGCGATTTGTTTCACATATGATAATTCACATGTTTCAATGCCTTTCTCCCATATCATTCTGCCCTTGCCCTCTCCCACAGAGTCCAAAAGACTGTTCTATACATCTGTGTCTCTTTTGCTGTCTCACATACAGGGTTATTGTTACCATCTTTCTAAATTCCATATATATGTGTTAGTATACTATATTGGTGTGTTTTTTTTTTTTTCCTGGCTTACTTCACTCTGTATAATAGGCTCCAGTTTCATCCACCTCATTAGAACTAATTCAAATGTATTTTTTTTAATGGCTGGGTAATACTCCATTGTGTATATGTGCCACAGCTTTCTTATCCATTCATCTGCTGATGGACATCTAGGTTGCTTCCATGTCCTGGCTATAATAAAGTGCTGCGATGAACACTGGGGTACACGTGTCACTTTCAATTCTGGTTTCCTCGGTGTGTATGCCCTGTAGTGGGATTGCTGGGTCATATGGCAGATCTATTTCCAGTTTTTTAAGGAATCTCCATACTGTTCTCCATAGTGGTTGTACTGGTTTGCATTCCTACCAACAGTGTAAGAGGGTTCCCTTTTATCCACACCCTCTCCAGCATTTATTGCTTGTAGACTTTGGATAGCAGCCATTCTGACTGGCGTGAAATGATACCTCATTGTGGTTTTGATTTGCATTTCTCTGATAATGAGTGATGTTGAGCATCTTTTCATATGTTTGTTAGCCATCTGTATGTCTTCTTTGGAGAAATGTCTGTTTATTTCTTTGGCCCACTTTTTGATTGGGTCGGTTATTTTTCTGGAATTGAGCTGTAAGAGTTACTTTTATATTTTTGAGATTAATTCTTTGTCCATTGCTTCGTTTGCTATTATTTTCTCCCATTTTGAAGGCTATCTTTTTACCTTGCTTATAGTTTCCTTTGTTGTGCAGAAGCTTTTAATTTTAATTAGGTCCCATTTGTTTATTTTTGCTTTTATTTCCAATATTCTGGGAGGTGGGTCATAGAGAATCCTGCTGTGGTTTATGTTGGAGAGTGTTTTGCCTATGTTTTCCTCCAGGAGTTTTATAGTTTCTGGTCTTACGTTTAGGTCTTTAATCCATTTTGAGTTTATTTTTGTGTATGGTGTTAGAAAGTGATCTAGTTTCATTCTTTTACAAGTGGTTGACCTGTTTTCCCAGCACCACTTGTTAAAGAGATTGTCTTTTCTCCATTGTATATTATTGCCTCCTTTGTCAAAGATAAGGTGTCCATAGGTGTGTGGGTTTATCTCTGGGCTTTCTATTTTGTTCCATTGATCTATATTTCTGTCTTTGTGCCAGTACCATACTGTCTTGATGACTGTGGCTTTGTAGTAGAGCCTGAAGTCAGGCAGGTTGATTCCTCCAGTTCCATTATTCTTCTCAAGATTGCTTTGGCTATTTGAGGTTTTTTTGTATTTCCATACAAATTGTGAAATTATTTGTTCTAGTTCTCTGAAAAATACCTTTGGTAGCTTGATAGGGATTGCATTGAATCTATAGATTGCTTTGGGTAGTATACTCATTTTCACTACACTGATTCTTCTGATCCATGAACATGGTATATTTCTCCATCTATTTGTGTCCTCTTTGATTTCTTTCACCAGTGTTTTATAGTTTTCTATATATAGGTCTTTTGTTTCTTTAGGTAGATATATTCCTAAGTAGTTTATTTTTTTCATTGCAATGTAAATGGAATTGTTTCCTTAATTTTTCTTTCTGTTTTCTCATTATTAGTGTATAGGAATCAAGGGATTTCTGTGTGTTGATTTTATATCCTGCAACTTTACTATATTCATTGATTAGCTCTAGTACTTTTCTGGTGGAGTCTTTAGGGTTTTCTATGTAGAGGATAATGTCATCTCCAAACAGTGAGAGTTTTACTTCTTCTTTTCCAATCTGGATTCCTTTTATTTCTTGTTCTGCTCTGATTGCTCTGGCCAAAACTTCCAAAACTATGTTGAATAGTAGTGGTGAGAGTGGGCACCCTTGTCTTGTTCCTGACTTTAGGGGAAATGCTTTCAATTTTTCACCATTGAGGATAATGTTTGCTGTGGGTTTGTCATGTATGGCTTTTATTATGTTGAGGTATGTTCCTTCTATTCCTGCTTTCTGGAGGGTTTTTTTCATAAATGGATGCTGAATTTTGTCAAAGGCTTTCTCTGCATCTATTGAAATAATCATTTGGTTTTTATTTTTCAATTTGTTAATGTGGTGTATTACATTGATTGATTTGCAGATATTGAAGAATTCTTGCATCCCTGGGATAAAGTCCACTTGGTCATAGTGTATGATCTTTTTTAATATGTTGTTGGATTCTGTTTGCTAGAATTTTGTTAAGGATTTTTGCATCTATGTTCATCAGTGATATTGGCTTGTAGTTTTCTTTGTTTGTGGCATCTTTGTCAGGTTTTGGTATTAGGGTGATGGTGGCCTCATAGAATGAGTTTGGAAGTTTACCTTCCTCTGCAATTTTCTGAAAGAGTTTGAGTAGGATAGGTGTTAGCTCTTCTCTAAATTTTTGGTAGAATTCAGCTGTGAAGCTGTCTGGTCCTGGGCTTTTGTTTGCTGGAAGATTTCTGATTACAGTTTCAATTTCTGTGCTTGTGATGGGTCTGTTCTGAGAGAACATTTTATAGGCAAAATTTGAGGTTAGGGCTATAGGGTATGTAACTGTCTTTTTTAAAAAATATTTTTTATTTTACTTATTTGGGTATGCCAGATCTTAATTGTGACAAGTAGCATCTTTGATGCAGCATTCAAGATATTTAGCTGCAGCATGTGGAATCTAGTTCCCTGACCAGGGATTGAACTTGGGCCCCCTGCATTGGGAGCATGGAGTTTTAGCCACTAGGCCACCAGGAAAGTCCCATATGTGACTGTCTTCTGATTGATTGATGGTGAGGTAACAGAGCAGTGTTCTAGGAATCTTTTACTCAGCCCAAAGTTACCATCTTCCACCTAAGATGAGAGCCTTAGTTCTTGGCTCAAAGACATTGTATATTCCTTTAATGCGAACCAGGATCTTGCTTTAATCGCTACACTATAGTTTCTTGATTGTTCCACCTTTGTTTCTGCATTCCTTTACTTCCCTGATTAACAAAGTTTGAATCAGCTCTTTGAAGTTCAAGGAGGTCTAGGAGGCTGACCCCGTGCTGTGCTGCAGTCCATGGGGTCTCAAAGAGTCAGACACACTGAGTGAATGAACTGAACTGAACTGAGGAGGCTGAAGCCTTTATCCTGTAAACAAGAAACTGAGATGGAAAAGGCTTTTTTGCCCAGGAAGGCTCCACAGGATCCCATTCAGTTTCAATAATTGCACAACTCTGTAAATATACTAAGAACCACTGAGTTGCACACTGTAAAAGGGTAAATTTTATGGTCTGCGGAATATACCTCAATCAAATCATTATAAAAAAAAAGAACACTTACCCAAAGACCTCATTTCAAGTGTGATGAAATTTAGATCCAAAGAATTTGACTGTTGACACACATACCAGTGGCTTCTCTTCAAACGAAGCTATCAAAACAAGCCACAAGCTGGGTTAAAATATTGGAAAACAATCTATCTCATAATGACATTTATCCAGGATATGCAATGCATTCCATAATAAAAAGACAGCTCAATTTTTGGACAAAAGATTTAAAGACCTTTTCTTTAACCAAAAAGGATATATGAAGGGCAAATTAAAAAAATGCTTAATATCATTACTGATTAGAGAAATGCCAATTAAAGTAACTATTAGAGACATCTACACACCCACTAGAATTGTTAGGGAACCATTGACTGAAACTGCCTGCCTTGGCCAGGCACAATGATAACTGCTTGCCTGAGTTGTCTCACGACAGGAGGTCCTGATAGAGAACACAGTGACTGGTGATCAGGAGAGTTTAGGAGGGGCCCAACTGAGGAGGTAGGAGACAAAATGTCCTGCCAACCTTCATGAAGCCCTCATGCTGGAATCCATCTTGACTGAGAGATGCATGTGCCGCCAGGAAGGACCTTGAGTCACCGTATACGGGCCAAGTGAAATATTGGCCAGAGACTACCTAGATGCTAACTCCATTACAGTAAAACCTGACACTGAGAGCCACATAGCAAAGCATTCTCCTGGGTTCTTTTACCCTGCTCCTCTCCAACCAGGTGACCTCTCCCAATAAAGTCTTTTGCTTTGTCAGCTTATGTGTCTCCTTGGACTACCCATTTCTGAGTGGAGACAAGAGCCCACTCCCAAGCCCTGAAAGGGCAACAGAATGGCCAAAATGAAAGGACTGACAATACAAACTGTTAAAAAGTATGTGAAACAACTAGATTGTTTACAATTGCCAGTGGGAACAAGAAATGGTATAGTCACTTTAGAAAACAGTTTGCAATTCCTTATAAACTTAAATGTGCACCTACTATCTAACTCAGAAATCCCACTTACTGCATGTACACCCAAAAGAAATGAAAACACGTTCACTCAAAGACTTGTTGTATATGAGTGTTCACAGTAGACTTATTAATAAAAGTTAAAAAAAAAAACACCTGAGAACAACCCAAAATATTCAATTGACAAACAGATGAAAACTGTGATATATTCATAAAAGGGCATGCAATTCAGCCATAAATAAGCAAATTACTCATATGTACAACACTGATGAATTTCAAAAACATTATGCTAAATAGAAGAAGCCAGACATGAAATTTTTGAAAAGGCAAAGCTGTAGTGATAAAAATCAGATATATGTTTTCCACGGGCCCAGCAGAAGGGAAGGAGATTGTCTGTCAAGTTTAGTTCAGTTCAGTCACTTGGTCTTGACCGACTCTTTGTGACCCCATGGACTGAAGCACATCAGACTTCCCTGTCCATCATCAACTCCCAGAGCTTACTCAAACTCATGTCCATCGAGTTGGTGATGCCATCCAACCATCTCATCCTCTGTTGTCCCTTTCTTCTCCTGCCTTCAATCTTTCCCAGCATCAGAGTCTTTTCCAATGAGTTAGTTCTTCGCATCAGATAGTCAGAGTATTGGAGTTTAACTTCAGCATCAGTCCTCTAATGAATATTCAGGACTGATTTCCTTTAGGATTGACTGGCTGGATCTCCTTGCAGTCCAAGGGATTCTCAAGAGTCTTCTCCAACAACACAGTTCTAAAGCATCAATTCTTTGGTGCTCAGCTTTCTTTCTAGTCCAACTCTCACATCCATACATAACCACTGGAAAAACCATAGCTTTGACTAGTTGGACCTTTGTTGGCAAAGCAATGTCTCTGCTTTGTAATATGCTATCTAGGTAGGATTTTGTGGTGATGAAAATGAAATATTTTACCTCGTGATGATGGTGGTAGTTACAGGACTATATATGTTTTCAGAACTCATCAAATTATACCTAAAATGGTACCTTGCATATGCAAGGTAATATATTATCAAAGTTGATTTTTAAAAAGAGCATCACCCTAAAACCTCCTTTAAGGGTAAAGACATTGAAATTTAAAGATGATACAAGTAGCCAAAGTTGGAAGTACATCTAGCATTAAAACCAGTTCTTGATTCTTTATCTAGGTCTATTTGTATTACAACTTGTAGCTTTTTTTTTTTTTTTTAAGAAGAAAAGCAACAAATGTACTTTTACTTATTTGGTTTCCCACCTCTACTGTTCGCTGGATCTTCCTTGGAACACGGTAGTTAAATGTTTTCATTAGTAGGTTTGTCTTCTATTTAGCTCAACCTGGGATCAATAATAATTGATAATAAATAATTCACTGTAGTCCTCAATTGAATGACAGACTGTCCTACAGTTTCTAAATCCTTTCAGAAAGAGGACTAATAATTTTCCCTGTCAGCTCTTTGAAGGACTAAGAAAAACAGGAAATCTCAGACAGTGGTTTGATATAAATAAAAGGTGTTGTTGCCAGGCTTCTGGCTTGTTTCGTGTTTTTCTATGGTCTTGTTTCAAAAGAAAGCAAACAAGACTTGGAGAACTCGGAACAACTCAGGGTGGTGAAGGATGTTTTTACAGACTTCTTTGGGAAAATGCAGGGGAGCCCCCTGGTGTAGCTTCTTGATACTGCACTTGGGTGATGCCGCCATCAAATGGAAAGAGAGAAAACACCTGCTAGTCTCACGTCTTGTTCATTCAGATGTTCCAGCGCCTTTATGTTGTCATGGTGACTAGCCTAGCTAATGCAGAATGTCTGTGACTTGGATGTATTTCAACACAGATTATGAAGAGTCTATTATTTTCTAGGTGTTAGATTGATGCATAGATAATTGTCACTTGGAGACATCAAAAGTCAAATGTTACAGAAATGTATGGCTTATAAAGTGCTCTTATGCAAATTATTGGGTTTGAAATATCATAGGTACTATTATTCTAACTTACTACATATAAGGAAACTGAGGCTCAGAAAAGCAGAGATTTTTCCAGTGGTACTTAATTTATTTTTGGTGGTATCAGGTCTTAGTTGCAGCATGCAGGCTCTTCATTGTGGCATACCGGCTTCTCCCAAGTTGTGGTGTGTGGGCTCAGTAGTAGCAGCTCATTGGTTTAATTGCTCACAGCATGTGGGATCTTAGTTCCAGGGCTCAAATCCTTGTTCCCTGCATTGAGGGTGGATTCTTAACCACCAGGGAATTCCCCAGGAATACTTTTTCATAAAGCATTTTAAAATTGAACACTTTGTATTATGTAATACACCCTTGGCCAGGTTCCAGGAATATAAGGGAAATAAGTTCAAGAACCTTACTGCTGGTTGTAAGATAGAAAAAGCAAGAGAATTCCAATAAAACATCTACTTCTGCTTCACTGACTATGCTAAAGACTATGTGTGGATCACAACAAACTGGAAAATTCTTAAAGAGATGGGTATACCAGAACACCTTACCTGCCTCCTGAGAAACCTGTATACAGGTCAAGAAGTAACAGTTAGAATGGGACATGGAAAAATGGACTGGTTCCAAATTGGGAAAGGAATGTGTCAAGGCTGTATATTGTCACCTTGCTTATTTGACTTATATACAGAGTACATCATGAAAATGCCAGGCTGGATGAAGCACAAGCTGGAATCAAGATTGCTGGGAGACATATCAATAACCTCAGATATGCAGATGACATCACCCTAATGGCAGAAAGTGAAGAGGAACTAAAGAACCTGTTGATGAAGGTGAAAGAAGAGAGTGAAGAAGCTGGCTTAAAACTCAACATTCAGAAAATGATCATGGTATCTGGTCCTATCACTTCATGGCAAATAGATGAGGAAATGATGGAAACAGTGACAGACTTTATTTTCTTTATTTTCTTGGGCTCCAAAATCACTGCAGATGGTGACTACTGCCATGAAATTAAAAGACACCTGTTCCTTGGGAGAAAAGCTATGACAAACCTAGAATGCATATTAAAAAGCAGAGACATTGCCCACAAAGGTCTGTATAGTCAAAGCTATGGTTTTTCCAGTAGTCATGTATGGATGTGAGAGTTGGATAATAAAGAAGGTTGAGTGCTGAAGAATTGATGCTTTTGCACTGTGGTGTTGGAGAAAACTCTTGAGAATCCCTTGGACACTAGGCAATCAAACCAGTCAATCCTAAAGGAAAGCAGTCCTGAATATTCACTGGAAGGACTGATGCTGAAGCTGAAACTCCAATACTTTGGCCACCTCATGCGAAGAGTTGACTCATTGGAAAAGACTCTGATGCTGGGAAAGATTGAAGGCACGAGGAGAAGGGGACGACAGAGGATGAGATGGTTGGATGGCATCGCCAACTTGATAGACATGAGTTTGAGTAAGCTCCAGGAGTTGGTGATGGACAGGGAGGCCTGGAGTGCTGCAGTCCATGGGGTCTTAGAGTCAGACACGACTGAGCGATTGAACTGAACTGAGGTCCAAATGATTTCAATGAGCCCAGAGCTATGCATTTTCCCAAACTTAGAAAAGCACACAATTCATTAACTTGAGGTGTCTGGTTTTCTTAATCAACAGTAATTTTTTGAAGTTTCAACTACCTGGTCTTTGTTTAGAAAATTCTTATACATCCTGGTCCCCCTCTTACTTCTTTGGAGCAGACTCTCTGAGCTGAGATGCTGCATCCTGGTCTTAAGTCCTCAGTTTTGTCACCAAATGAAACATAATTCTCAACTTTTAGGTTGTGCAGTGTTTTCAGTCTGCAGATTATTACCAGGGTCCGGAGGAAGGGAGAAGAGGGGGTTGTTGTTTAATGCGTTAGGGTTTTAGATTTATACAATGAAAAATCTCTGGAGATCTGTTTGATGACAATGTGAATTACTTAGCACTATTTATGTAATGTGTTTTACCACAATAATTTTTTTTTAAATCATCACAGAAAAAACAGTTAAAATTTAGAAAAAAAAAAAAGATTCATTTCAATGAACTGAAACTAGTCATTCATTGAAACACTGAAAAGAAAATGAAAAGGCAAATCACATACCAGGAGAAACTATTTTTTTTTAATTTAATTTTATTTAACTTTACAATATTGAATTGGTTTTGCCATATATCAAAATGAATCTGCCACAGGTATACATGTGTTCCCCATCCTGAACCCTCCTCCTTCCTCCCTCCCCATACCATCCCTCTGGGTCGTCCCAGTGCACCAGCCCCATGCATCCAGTATCGTGCATCAAACCTGGACTAGTGACTCGTTTCATAAATGATATTATACATATTTCACGGAGAAACTATTAAATATGTGTATCTTCAGTCGAGGCAGTGATACTCCCTCCAAATTTCCCTTCTACAACTGCCAGGTATTTGGGCTGCTAAAAGCTTGACAGTTAGGTCTGCCTCTAGACATTGCCTTTGATGAAAAGAGAAAAAAATGTTAAGATGGAAGAGAAGAGGAAAGATAAGGGCATCCAGAGAGAGGGGAGGAAAACTAGGGTTTTGTGGAAACAGGGAAATCACGGGAAGAACATGCGTCACAAAAGAGGTAGTTTGTCAATTCTCCTGAGTGATTATGTAAGAGAATGATTAAATATGTATGCACAATGGCATACCTGATAGCATTATGGAGGTCACTGGAGATAACAGGTAAGAACAATTTAGTTATGTAATGGGGGCAGAAGCCAGACTGTATTGTGTTCACAAGGAGGAGGTAAGCAAATAGGCCCAGTAAGAGAAACAGCTCTGAAAAAAATTTGAATGCAAAGGGGAAGAGTGAATTAGGTTAGCCCCTGGAGCAGCTATATGGGATGGCAAAATGTTTAAAAATTCAATTATTTTTTAATAAGAATAATAATATTGGGTTAGCAAAAAGTTTGCTTGGATTTCTCCATAAGATGCTATAAGAGCTTTTGGGAAAATCTGAATGAACTTTTTGGCCAACTCAATTGTCAATTGCTCCTGAGTGATTATGTAATAGAATGACTAAATATGTATGTACATGTATGTACAATGGCACTTGGTTTAAATTTTTTAAATTATACATTGAGTAGTCTTACAGTCTTACTCTAGTTCCCCACAATCCTCTTCCGTACTCTGATCTTTATATGTAACCACTATCTATCAGTTTTTTTTGGATCTTTCCATTATTTCTTTAGGCAGATATAAACACTTACTAATGTAGTGAATGTGAATGTAATGTAAATGAATAATCCTCCCCTCTTTCTTACACCAAAGCAGCATAGCTTTGATTTTTTTCACTTAACAATAAATCCTGTGTATCTTTTCAGACTAGTACCTATACAGGGATACAGGCTGTTTCCAATCATTTGCTACTGTAAATGATGCTACATTGGCTAATCTTATACAGTTGAAAGTTTATATGTATTGGTATGTTTTTAGGTTAATGTTTCAGAAGTGAGATTTCTGGATTAAAGATTGGAGCATTTTTAATTTTGATGGATAACATCAAATTGCCTTCCATGGGGTTTCTATCATTTTGTTCTCTCAGGCATTATGTGAAAATGCCTGTTTCCCCTAGCTCTAGTCACAGAAAATGCTATCCCACCTTTGAGTTTTTTATAATCTCATGAGTGGTCATTGTTATTTTAATATACTTTTATTTTGCATTTATCTTATTATGAAAGCAGTTGAACATGTTTCTGTATGTTTAAAAGCAATTTGCATTTTTTATAAAGAACTTTGTCTCTCAAAGAGTCTTATTGCTTATATCTTTATCTATTTTTCCTTTGGATTATTGGCCTTTTTCTTCTCAATTTCTCAGAGTTCTTGATATATTAGGGGAGAGGGAGGTTTTAATGACACAAGTGGGAAGAGAATAATAAAGCAAGTTTAGTAAGAAGAGTTGGGGAATAATATCAAAGGCAAAAATGCAAATATTAGCCTTAAGTAAGAGATAGGATACATTTTGTTGCTGTTCAGTCGATAAGTCGAGTCTGACTCTTCATGATCCCATGAATTGCGGCATGCAGGCCTTCTCTGTTATTCACTGTCTCCCGGAGTTTGCTCAACCCGTGTCCATTGAATTAGTGATGCCATCCAACCACCTTATCCTTTGTTGCCCCATGATGTTGCCCTCAGTCTTTCCCAGAATCAGGGTCTTTTCCAATGAGTCAGCTCTTCACATCAGGTGGCCAAAGTATTGGAGCTTCAGCTTCAACAATCAGTTTTCCAATGCATATTCAGTGTTGATTTCCTTTAGGATTGAGTGGTTTGATTTCCTTGCAGTCCTAGGGACTCTCAAGAGTCTTCTCCAGCACCATAGTTCAAAAGCATCAATTCTTCGGTGCTCCAGCCTCCTTTATGGTCCAACTCTCACAACCCCCTACAACTTTTGGAAAAACCATAGCTTTGACTATATGGACCTTTGTTGACAAAGTGATGTCTCTGCTTTTAATATGCTATCTAGATTTGTCATAGCTTTTCTTCCAAGGAGCAAGTGTCTTTTAATTTCATGGCTGCAGTCCCCATCCTCAGTGATTTTGGAGCCCAAGAAAAGAAAATCTTTCACTGTTTCTACTTTTCCCCCATCTATTTGCCATGAAGTGATGGGATCAGATGTCATGATCTTAGTTTTTTGAATGTTGAGTTTTAAGCCAGTTTTTTCACTCCTCTTTCACACTCATCAAGAGGCTCTTTTGTTACATTACAACAAAATTGACAGAGGGAATTGGGTCCATGTACACTTGGATATGAGGATTTTGTGGTAGAGCTTTGAGAGTACCAGATTATCAGCTCTACTTTCACAATTAAATAGCGGGTTAGTTCATCTGCAGACTTGATAAGGGGCCAAAGATGGGAAGAGAGATGTTTAGAAGGCTAAGAATGGGATGTCTAATTTAGTGATTTTACAGGCAAAATAGTTTTAGGTGAAAATAATGACCAGGATGTACTATTGGGACTGTGTGACTGAAGTGACAGGGGTGGAGGTTACTGAAAATAAAATGTTCAGGAGATCAAAAGTCAGGACATTAGATCATTAGTACTCTCCAGACATGGAAGTCACCTATGGAGATGTCAGGTGTAAGAGTGGAGAGGAAGGTTTATGAGCTGAGTGCCTGAGTCTACAACGACTGAGAGGTAGAATCTAGGATGTCAAAAGATGACAGGCACAAGGAAGACTAGAAGGTGATAAAGCCGAGTGGCAAGAACTATGAAAAAGCAGAGATTTTTACAATTGGATAGAAGCTGCTGCTGCTGCTAAGTCGCTTCAGTCGTGTCCAACTCTGTGCGACCCCATAGAGGGCAGCCCACCAGGCTCCACCGTCCCTGGGATCCTCCAGGCAAGAACACTGGAGTGGGCTGCCATTTCCTTCTCCAATGCATGAAAGTGAAAAGTGGAAGTGAAGTCGCTCAGTCGTGTCTGACTCCCAGCGACCCCATGGACTGCAGCCTACCAGGCTCCTCCATCCATGGGATTTTCCAGGCAAGAGTACCAGAGTGAGGTGCCATTGCCTTCTCCGTTGGATAGAAGAGTAAGTGTGAAAAATCAACTCTAAGAAAGAGAAAAGAGGCTTCTGACCTCACCTAATATGCAGAACTACACAGGGTTGTGAAAGAATGGTAAAGAATCTGCCTGTGATGCAGGAGACCTGGGTTCAATCTCTGGATTGGGAAGATCCCCTGGAGAAGGGAATGGCTACCCACTCCACTATTCTTGCCTGGAGAATTCCGGACAGAAGAGACTGGCAAGCTATAGTCCATGGAGTTGCAAAGAGTCGAACACAACTTAGAGACTAACACTTCTCCCAGGTGGCGCAGTGGTAAAGAATCTGCCTGTCAGTGCAGAGACACAAGTGATGTGGGTTCGGTCCTTAGGTTGGGAAGATTCCCTGGAGTAGGAAATGGCAACCCACTCCAGTATTCTTGCCTGGAAAATTCCATGGACAGAGGAGTCTGGCAGGCTACAGTTCATGGGGTTGCAAAGAAACAGAAACTGACCCTTAGGAATATTATTTATGGATTTTAATATTTTAATAATATAGAAGTTTGAGTTACTATTTATGAACATGAACACTCTTCTACTTGTTGACCTGGGGCAGCCACCTTTGAGAGTCATCTTGTAGGAGACATGTTGCCAATGTTAACACCACTGGCAGATATAGTTTCATCATTTCAGGTTAAGGTTTGTGATATTGCAAAAGCCTCTCAGCTTTTACTCTGGAGCTTCTCAAGGAGGAGTTTGAATGAGAGTCAAAGGGGATAAGGAGATTGGATGTTTGAAGGAGGAACCCTCACTGAGTGAGAGAAAATTACTAATAGTCCACCATGGGTCAGACCCTGTCCTAAGCACTTTATATGTAAAAAATCATTTAAATCTCATAACCTAGTGAGGTAAGTTGTAATAAACTCACTCTTATTTTTCAGATGAGGAAAACTGAGGAAGAGATATTAGGTGACTTGCCCTGGTGTGTCACACAATTTGTGACAGAATGGAGGCTCAGCCAGTCCTAGCTCCAGAAGCCATGCTCTTGACCACCCTACCATGCCCTTTCCAGAAAAACTACATCCAGATCCTACCTTGGAAATCCCTAAACATGGCATGGGTTTTACTTGGCAGCCGTTCTGGAGCCTTCTCATCATCCCTCAAAGAAAATCTCTCAGGGACTTCCCTAGTGGTCCAGTGGTTAAGACTTTGGGCACCCAATGCACGAGGCCCAGGTTAAATCCCTGGTCAAGGAATTAGATCCCACATGCTGCTATTAAAGACCCCATGTGCCACAGCTAAGACCAGCACAGCCAAATAAATAAATAAAAACATTTATTTATTAAATATTAAAAAAGAAAAGAAAATCTCAAAGAGATTGATTAATCCTGGATTGTGCAAAGAATTAAACTGTGGGGGATGGGGGAAGAGAGAGACAAGAGAATCGGGCTGTACATTATAAAAAATAAAACAGGTTAATGGAAGCAGCGTTCGAATAGGAAGATTTTGAGAAGCAAAACCAGAGTAGAATTGGCCTTTGTGATGGCTCCTCTGTCTTTAGTCGTTCTCTTAAGCTCATGGTCTGGGACCTTGAGGGAGGCATAGTCATTCTGGAATAGTGCCATGAGCTTAGCTTTGTGTCTCAGTTCTTAAAGTCTAAGAGGTGGGGGAGATTGTGGGGAAGGGACAGAAGATGCCTCTCTTCCTGCTGTCTCTGTCTCAGAACTGACCTCACAAAACTTCAGATCCACCCAAGTCTTTGGGATCTTTTGAAGAACGCAGAACAAGGAAGTCTCTGATGTATTTCAAACAGCCGTGGAGCCTTTGCTATAACCACAGTAAAGCATTATTTATTTTTTACTGAGCTGTTCAGGATAGCAAGTCACAGAATAGGACATGCTGTTTGAGCCCATATTTTTTTTTAATTACCTCAACAAAGATGTCTGTATCTGTATACAAAAAAACTTTAGATGTCATATATAACCAATGGTGGTTAAATCTGAGGAGCTATTATAAGTATTTATAAATTTGTTTTTCAATCTATAATTTTATTCTTTTTTGACAGTAAACATAGCCTATAAATGTTTAAAAATTAAAAAAAGTATTTAATTGCAACATAAATAGTGGGTCATGGAACCATTTAGCAAGATAAGGTCAAGAAAATGAAAAGGGTTTTCCTGAAAGCTGTGTGTGTCTCAGAGGATAAAGTTAGAAGAATGCGGCCTCTCCACACTACATGTCTGCTTTCCCCATGACAACCAGTCCCTGCAGGGTCACATTAATTGTCAGCACCCTCAACTTGACTTTTTCTGATTTTTTTCTATTCATTCCTCTCTTGGAAGATGCATCTTCACTGTCGGGTCAGGAGATGTGGATACAGTTTTCCGAGCGTACTTGCGCCCACACCAGTGCTCTGCTGGCAGAGGGACACTGTTGTGCACCTTCTTGGACTCACTCACACTTAGAACCACTAGCACCAACCTTGCCACTTCCTAACATGGCAGTTCTGTCATTTATCCTCTGCCTTTTCCCAATCATCCCTGGCTCCTCTGCTGAACAAGATTAATAAATCCCAATGACAGGTTTAATTCTGTCTCTTCTACCTGGTAGGACTGGAGGGTGGCAAAAAAGAAAGAACATAACCCCTCAAAAAAGTGGTGCTCCTGAAGCTTACTCCAAAAGGGTTCAGCAACATCCTAGTTGTCTCTCTATTGAGACAGAGATATCTCTGTGTCTAATGAGGTATGATCCTGTGATGAGCTGTAGTTTTACCTTAACCTTTTCTGCTGGGGCTTGACTAGAATACCTCCCCTAGCATCATCTGTATGCTGTATGTTCTCAACTTTTGCTTGTCCTTGACTTACTATATGAGCTGATGGTATGGCCCAGACTCATGATATCTTTCCTTAGGCATTCTACAAAATAGGAGACATTTTATCCCACCAAAACACTAACACCAAATATGTCATGAGAATTTCTTAGATTGTCTCACCAGGGTTCTCAGTTATTTCACCAAGCTTCTCAGAGTTTGGTAATGTGCATATATGCTCATGTCATTTGGTTATTACTCTTCATGACATTTTTCTCCTACTAAGAAAGACTGGTTAATCTCTGGATTAACCAGGAAACACCACTAATTGCCCCTTAACCAAGACAAATGTCCAACCAGCTGAGTTACTAAGAATTAAAAGGAACGAGGTTGGATATAAACACTCAATAGTATTATTTATCTTGTGTTGCTTAGAAGCAGCATGCTGCCTAGCCCTGAGACACTATCACTTTTCTAAAAACTGGGAGTGTCATATCCCCAGAAAATACTTTTTGAAGATGTTGAGGTTTTGTTCTCATCTAGAGCTCTGGGGCTTCGGTGGTGGTCCAGTGGCTAAGACTCCATGACCCTAGTGCAGGGGGCCCAGGTTTGATTCCTGGTCAGGGAACTAGTTCCCATGTGCCACGACTAGGAGTTCACATGCCGCAACTAAGACCCAGCACAGCCAAATAAATAAATATTAAAAAAAAATATGTCTGGAGCTTCTTAATGAATGGTTAAGTCCATTAAAGAAAGTAGTGGGGAAAGAAAGCCTGAGTGTTTTTCAAGTATTGGAGGAATTAAAAGCCTGTGTCCCTGGAGAGGTGGATTAACAAAAAGTGGGAAAAGGCCAGTAGAAGTATGGAAATAATAGCTTCCTTAGAGAAATCAGAACAACCCTAATGTAGTGTATTGGAAAAATACAGGTAGCTGCACTAAGCCACAGCAGAACCCTCCATACTTGGTGGGTTGGTGATCTGTGGCAAAGTTCCCAGTGGCTGAGTGTTCACAACTAAACCGTCTACTTCTGCCTAATGTGATATCTAATGAAACACGATCTTGTGGCAGAATCCATGGACTAAACAAGACGAGGCCATGAGGCTGTCTCTGGTAGTGATCACACTAGACTGAAGGCTAGAGGTCTCTGTCTTATTTACCTTGCAACTCAGTAATCTCTGGAATTTGGATAAAATCCAAAGACAGGGAAGAAGAACCATGAAGAATGATTGACATTGAACTTATCCCTCTTCTTGGGATAAGATTTTATTTGACAGAGAAAAACAAAAAATGTCACACTGTTGGTACCTGCCATGGCAGTGGGAAAGACTGGAGGAATCTGTTTCCGTGAAGCAATCTGGATGATCCTCATGTTAGTGTTTCAAGTTATAGTCAAACTTCTAACTCAAGTCTTAGTACCAGGGTCCCCAGAGATTTTTACATTCTATCACACATAACATGTATGAAAGTTAATTTAGTTAGCTGGGCACCTGAAGTTATCGTCTGTTCTTTCTTAGCAGGAATATGTATGTATATTTATGTATGTAAAAATAAAATGAAATACAGTATATAATCTTATATATATACTTTTAAACAATTATTCATTTAAATTTCTCACAAAGGAAAGTTTGAAACAAGGACTTAAGTTTAGGAGGTAAGCAGGAGGGAGAGAATAAAGTGAATGAGATAAAGAAAAACTGCTGATAGTGGGAGATATGAAGAGAGTAACATGGAAATATACATTGCCTAATGTAAAATAGATAACCAATGGGAATTTGCTGTATGACTCAGGGAACTCAAACTGGGGTTCGGTAATAGCCTAGAGGGGTGGGATGGGGAAGAATGTGGTAGGGATGTTCAAGTAGAAAGGGACATGGGTAAATTATGGCTGATTCATGTTGATGTTTGGTAGAAACCAATGCAGTACCGTAAAGCAATTATCCTTCAATTAAAAATAAATACTTTTTTTTTTTTGCTTCTCAGCCTTTTGGCTAAGATCAAGTGTACTTTGAAAAAAAAAAAAAAGAGACAAACTCCTGATAAAAGATGTGTTATTAAGTCAGTTATTGCATAGGCAATTGGAATTCAATCCCTCTCTGAACCCTCTAAAGAGCTACACAAAATGGGCCTCAGGATTGTCCTTTTTAAGGATGGAAAGCTATGGTTTGTTTGTTTTGTTTTTACTGATTCTCATTCTGCATTGAGGCTTGCTCCTCGGAGTGTTTCTGGACTACCCTGTGGAGGGACTACCCTAGGTAGAATGTGGGATCTTAGTTCCCTGACCAAGGATTGAATCCAGGTCTTCTACATTGAGAACGAGGAGTCTTAACAACTAGACCACCAGGGAAGTCCTTGAATTTTAGTCTCTTATCCAAGAGATAAGAGTTGCAAAAATCTTCTCCCATTATGTATATTGCCTTTCACTTTTTCAGCGGTGTACTTTGAAACACAAAACTTTTTAATTTAGATGAAATGTAATTAATCTATATTTCCTTCAGCTGCTTCTGCTTTTGGTTTCATATTTAAGAAACAATTGCCTAATCAAATATCATAATTTACCCCTATGTTTTCTTCTAAGAGTTTTATACTTTTACTGTTTGGATTTAAGTTTTTATTCATTTTAAGTTAATTTTTGTATATGATGTGAGGTATAAGTCCAAATTCACTCTTTAGTATGTGGATATCCTGCTGTCCCCACACTATTTGTTGAAAAATTATTCTTTTCCAATTGATTGTCTTGGTACCTTTGTTAAAAATCAGCTATTCATAAAATGTAAGGGTTTATTTATGGATCCCCGTTTTATTCCATTGATCTGTCTTTCTATTCTTATGCCAGTACCACACTGTCTTGATTAGTGTAGCTGCTGCTGCTGCTGCTAAGTCGCTTCAGTTGTGTCCGACTCTGTGCGACCCCAGAGATGGCAGCCCACCAGGCTCCCCTGTCCCTGGGATTCTCCGGGCAAGAACACTGGGGTGGGTTGCCATTGCCTTCTCTGGATTAGTGTAGCACTGTCTTGAAATTGGGAAGCTTGAGTCCTTTTAATTTGTTCTTCTTCAATACTGTTTTGGATTGTTTGGCTATTCTTAGTCCCTTGAATTTCCATATAAATTTTAAGAAAAGCTTGTCAATTTCTGCAAAGAAGTCAGCTGTGATTGTAAATTGTTATTTAACTTTTCTTAATAATAAATTACTTGTAACATACCTCATGCTGATTATAACATTTTTCAACATGAACACTGAGAATCATACACATATTTATTATTTTCGTGCATGTGCATTATGAAACTCTATGAAGGTGCTATTCAGAGAGTGGCAGTTGAAAATCATAGCAAAAATTTCTAACTTTGTGAAAATATATTTTTTTATTTTTGTGAAGCATAATAATATACACACAAGAGTGACACAACATGAATGTTTTTTTCCTTTTCAAATGTACCATGTGATATTTTTGTTGTAGAGGATAAATGTTAACAAGATGGTAGACAGATTCTTCTTGATTTTTATTTTTTAGTTAATTATAGAGTGCTGAATAATATTGTTCAATAAAAGTATTCTCTAAAATAACCTCATTATATTTCTAAACCATTTTGGCATTAATCTGGAAGTTCAACTGAACTCTCAATTTGGTGTAATTACTTTTCCAAAAGATAGTATCTGTGAATCAGATCAAACCAAATATAACACTTCTACAGCATAAAGAAATATACTGAGTACCTCACATAGATCAAGCCCATCTCTTCATTGTGAAACTTGAATTTATACTGGTCACTTCCGTCTGACCCAGATAAAGTGTTTCTTTAACAGTTGAAATGTGGCTTCCTTACCTCACCGTTTACACTCTTCCTCCAGTGTTGCCACATTCAGGGATCAGTTTTCTTTTGTTTCATGTAATGTCTATACTTCATGAGGGACTTCCCAGGTGGCTCTAGTGGTAAAGAATCCACCTGCCAATGCAGGAGACATAATAGACATGGGTTCAATCCCTGGGTCAGGAAGATCCCCTGGAGGAGGGAACAGCAACCCATTCCAATATTCTTACCTGGAGGATCCCAAGAACAGAGGGGTCTGGAGGCTAAGGTGCATAGGGTTGCAAAGAGTCGAACGTGACTGAAGCAACCTAGCACGCCCACATGCATACCGCGTTAGACACAATGGCTTGCTCTATACTTCGTGAACTACGTCCTTTGAACTCTGTCCAGGTGTTATACTATTCTGGACTTCCCCTAGTACTTCCTACTCTTCTTACCACCCAAGGAACATGCCCTTGGCTACCCTAGTCCTTGCTTAATAAATTCAAAACAATTCTTATCTTGATGTTTTCTCACTGAGGCTCATGCCCCATCTTGTCTAGAGGGCAGAGCTACTTGAACATCAGATCACCTCAAATACGGTATATCTGGATATGGACTCCCTTTATTATTTTCAATCAACTTCCTTTCAACTTCATTTCATAATGGTAACAATCATTTCCTCGGGTCACTAGATTTCAGTTCCCAGCCATTCATTCCCTATATATAATCAGTTACCATAAAGTCCTGCAGGTATATCTGGAAAAAATTCTCAAACTGGTCTATTTAGTCTCCATTCCACTTCCACCACTTGTACAATTACTTATGAAACTTTTTTGTTCCTGTAGTCAAGGGCAACCTAGTTAAGAGCTTTAAACTGCAAGAGCTTTGATCTATAAGACATGCACCAGACTAGAAGGCAAAACAGGCCCTAAGAGCTGGGCCAGATAAAATAATTTGTTGATCAGCGTTGAATGGGAAAGACTAGAGATATCTTCAGGAAAATTGGAAACATCAAGGGAATGTTTTGCCCAAAGATGTGCATAATAAAGGACAGAAAAGGTAGAGACCTAGTAGAAGCAGAAGAGATAGAGAAGAAATGGAAAGAATACATGGAAGAACTGTACAAAAAAGATCTTAATGAATTGGATAACCACAATGGTGTGGTCAGTCACCCAGAGGCAGACATTCTGGAGTGTGAAGTTAAGTGGGCCTTAGGAAGCACTGCTCAGTAAAGTTGGTGTATGTGATGGAATTCCAGTTCAGTTCAGTTCGGTTCAGTCGCTCAGTCGTGTCTAACTCTTTGCGACCCCATGAACTGTAGTGCACCAGGCCTCCCTGTCCATCACCAACTCCCAGAGTTCACTCAAATTCATGTCCATCGAGTCTGTGATGCCATCCAGCCATCTCATCCTCTGTTGTCCCCTTCTCCTCCTGCCCCCTATCCCTCCCAGCATTAGAGTCTTTTCCAACGAGTCAACTCTTCTCATGAGGTGGCCAAAGTACTGGAGTTTCAGCTTTAGCATCATTCCTTCCAAAGAACACCCAGGACTGATCTCCTTCAGAATGGACTGGTTGGATCTCCTTGAGTCCAAAGGACTCTCAAGAGTCTTCTCCAACACCACAGTTCAAAAGCATCAATTCTTCAGCGCTCAGCTTTCTTATTCAAAACCCTAAAAGACGGTGCTATCAAAGTGTTGCACTCAATATGTCAGCAAATCTAGAAGACCCAGCAATGGCCACAGGACTGGAAAAGGTCAATCCTTATTCCAATCCCAAGAAGGGCAGTACTAAAGAATGTTCAAACCATCAGACAATTGCACTCATCTCCCATGCTAGTAAGGTCATGCTTAAAATCTTGCATGCTAGGCTTTAGCATTATGTGAACCAAGAACTGCCCAACATCCAAGCTAGGTTTAGAAAAGGCAGAGGAACTAGAGATCAAATTGTCAACATTCACTGAATCATAGAGAAAGCAAGGGAATTCCAGTAAAACATCTACCCCTGTTTCATTGGCTACACTAAAGCCTTTGACTGTGGATCATAACAAATGGTGGAAAGCTCTTAAAGAGATGAGAATACCAGACCATCTTACCTGTCTCCTGAGAAACCTGTATGTGGGTCAAGAAGCAGCAGTTGGAACCCTTTATGGAACAACTGATTGGTTCAGAATTAAGAAAGGAGTATGATAGGGCTGTCTGCTGTCACCCTGTTTATTTAACCTATACACTGAGCACGTGATGAGAAATGTTGTGCTGGAAGAATCACAAGCTGGAATCAAGATAATCAGAAGAAACATCAACAAACTCAGATATGCGAATGATACCACTCTAATGGCAGAAAGTGAAGAGGAACTAAAGAACCTCTTAATGAGGGTGGAAGAGGAGAGTGAAAAAGCCTGCTTAAAACTAAATATTTAAAAAACTAAGACTATGGCATCTGGCCCCATTGCTTCATGGCACATAGAAGAGGAAAAGGTGGAAGCAGTAACAGGTTTCCTCTTCTTGGGTTCTAAAATCACTGCAGATGGTGATTGCAGCCATGAAATCAGAAGACAGTTGCTTCTTGTCAGAAGAGTTGTGACAAACCTAGACAGTGTGTTGAAAAGCAGAGACATCACTCTGCCAACAAAGGTCTGTATAGTCAAGGCTATCCCAGTGGTCATGTACGGTTGTGAGAGCTGGACCATAACGTAGGCAGAGCATCAAAGAATTGAGGCCTTCAAACTGTGGTGCTGGAGGAGAAGACTCCTGAGAGTCCTGAGGCACCAGGGAGATCAAACCAGTCAACCTTAAAGGAAAACAACCCTGAATACTCATTGGAAGGACTGATGCTGAAGTCAAAGCTCCAGTATTTTGGTAACCTGATGCAAACAATTGACTCAATGGATGCTGGGAAAGATTGAGGGCAGAAGGAGAAGAGGGCATCAGTGAATGAGATAGCTGGATGGCATCACTGATGCAATGACATGAACTTGGGCAAACTTTGGGAAATGGTGCGGGACAAGGAGGCCGGGGGTGCTACAGTCCGTGATGTAGCAAAGAGTCAGACATGACTGAGCAGCTGAACAATGAACAACAACAAAGTTGAAGGCCATTTTCAGATGGTATCAAGACGAACTGATGTGAAAGAGAAAGATAAATATGGCTGATTTGTGTTGAGATTTGACAGAAAACAACAAAATTCTGTAAAGCAATTATCCTTCAATTTAAAAATAAATAAATCAAAAAAAAGTTTTTAAAAGAAGGACTGATATGACCTTTATTTCAGGCTTGTTTATCTACAAGTCCCACCATGTTTTCCGAACAGTCTATTCTACTAACATATTTTGTTTACACCACCACTATACTTTTGTTTGGTTAGTCTGCTGGTGGTACTAGCTTTGTATTGTTCCATTTAAAGTTTAGTGACTTATGTTATAAAAGCTTTGTACTATGCAATAATATGGTCAAGCACATCCCTAGGTTGGTTTCGATGAAAACCAAAAGGTAGAGAAAACACAGAGAGGTATAACCTTAAACTCAAGACATTGTTCTCTAAGTCAATAGGATAGTGTCAGGAACTAGAACTGAAGTAGAGCTTTCCAACCAAAGAAAATTCTGGGCAGTTTTTCTAAGTTTTCTAAGTGGGAGAGGGCGAGGGTGGGATGGTTTGAGAAAATGGCATTGAAACATGTGTATTGTCATGTGTGAAACGAATCGCCAGTCCAGGTTCGATGCATGATACAGGGTGCTCGGGGCTAGTGCACTGGGATGACCCAGAAGGATGGGATGGGGAGGGAGGTGGGAGGGGTGTTCAGGATGGGGAACACATGTACACCCGTGGTAGATTCATGTCAATGTATGGCAAAACCAGTACAATATTTTAAAGTAACTAGCCTCCAAAAAATCAATCAATCAATCAAATAAATAAGATTTTTTAAAAAAGAAAATTCAAGTAAAAAAATTATGATTGGAAAAGGTAATTATGCTTTTGAAAAGGAACCAAAGAGAAATAGGCAATTTTATCCTATATCACTAGATATTTTAGAAAGGATTTCATAGATTTCTTTATGTGCACAATTATAGTTTATTTTTATATTGTTGACTTTCAGTTACTGTCACTTAAATATGGGAATCGAAGATAAATAGGAGTCAAGAATGTCTATTCTCTAAATGTCATTCATGATCTATTCTGTAGTTTACAATGTGACATTTTAATGCATCACCTTCTTAATCTCATTTGTATAGAGCAATATAATCAGATGACTTGAAGTAGCCAAAATTTTAATTTGAGTATCTCCAAAGTCAGCTATTTCAAGCTTTTAAGGCAAGACTTAATTTAGATTATACTTGTATAAAATCGCATGTTTCCAGATATGCCACCCCATCCAAACTATGATGGATATGGCATATAGGTTAGGACAGATGGTATCACAGGATATGGCATAGAGGTTAGGTAAACAGGGGAACTGTCTTCTCCTTTTATATAGATTATAAATGTCATGGAATTATAAATATATGTTCTCTTGCTTAAATGTACAGAACTGGATTGGTGTATGAATTAGATTGCAAATACAGGAAAACACACACACACAAAAGAAAATTCTGGGCAGGAGTTTTTCTAAGTTTCCTTAAGTTCTCTGCCACTTGTAAAGCAAATCAACTCAAACCTTCACGATGAGTCCTATCTGAACTCTCCTGTCTTTGACATTTAACAAGTTTTAGTATTTCCTGTAGAAGAGTAGCAAACACTCATATAGCACTTTCTATTGGCAGCTAGTGTATTAATCGTGTTTTTTAATATTTTATGATGTTTTGATATCTTGGAGGCTCTAGCTGGCTGAGAAGAGACTGCTCCTCCCAAGACTCGCTAATACCCAGAGAAAATAAACAATTTTCCTGAAGACATATTTTTCATATACAAATCAACCAGTTCCAAGTATATTGTCCCAACCACTGTTTTTATCTAATTCTTCTACATCAAGTGAATATTTCCCTGTTCTAAATCACTCAGGTCCAGTTACCAGACAACTAGAGACTATCCCTATAGCCCAGAGACAACCAGAATCATTCAAGGTAATCATTTGGAAGCAGTTCCCTGTGTTGTCTTGCCTTTCTTACAGAAAACTATAAAGTCTTTGGCCAGGCTTTCTCTTTCACTATTTTTTGCTTCCTGATCAACACTAGTGCTTCCCCATGTGGTCTGCATCATGTGAGATGCCCCCTATTCTTGGAAACATAACTAATTAAAATCTTTTCCAATGGCATTAGCTTCTCCGTGACATCACTCAATCACCTCCATAAATTAAAATCCCATGAAAGTGAAAGTGAAAATCACTCAGTCATGTCTGACTCTTTGCGACCCCATGCACTATACATATATAGTCCATGGAATTCTCAAGACCAGAATACTGGATTGGGTAGCCTTTCCCTTCTCCAGGGGATCTTCCCAACCCAGGGATCGAACCCAGGTCTCCCGCATTGCAGGCAGATTCTTTACCAGCTGAGCCACAAGGGAAGCCGAAGAATACTGGAGTGGGTAGCCTATCCCTTCTCCAGTGGATATTCCTGACCCAGGAATCAAACTGGGGTCTCTTGCATTGCAGGTAGATTCTTTACCAACTGAGCTATTAGGGAAGCCCAAAATCCCATGAGTACAACTGAAATAACTAGAGTCATTCTAAACACATTGTGTAGATGAACTCATTTAATCTTCACCACTCTATGAGGTATATACAATTATCTCCATTCTAAGAAAGAGAATACTGATGTACAGGGAGAGTAATCAATTTGCTCGAAGTTCTAGGAATCAGTGGCAGAGTTGGAATGCAAACCCAGGAAGCCCAGTGTCAGTCTGTGGCTTCACAACTACACTATATTGTCTTCTGAGGAAGTTGGGAGTGTTCTACATGTTCAAGATACAAATCAGTGGCATTTTCCTTACCACATAGGCCTCTTGAAATGCCGCCCTTCTTGTTTGAAAACCTGTCTTAAATTATTTATCAGAATGTGGAACAGACATTTGCTGTTGTTGTTGTTCAGTCAGTAAGTCGTGTTTGACTCTTTTTGACCCCATGGACTAACAGAACACCAGCCTCCCCTGTCCTTCACTATCTCCCAGAGTTTGCTCAAACTCATGTCCATTAAGTGATGCCATCCAACCATCTCATACTCTGTTGCGCCCTTCTCCTCCTGCCTTCAGTCTTTCCCAGAAGTAGGGTCTTTTTCAATGAGTCGAGGCTTCACATGTGGTGGCCAAAGTATTGGAGTTTCAGCTTCAGCACCAGTCCTTCCAATGAACGCTCAGTATTGATTTCCTGTAGAATTGACTGGTTTGATCTTGTTGTCCAAGGGACTCTCAAGAGTCTTCTCCAACACCACAGTATGAAAGGATCAATTTTTTGGATCTCAGGCTTCTTTATGGTCCAACTCTCACATCCCTCCACAACTACTGGAAAAACCATAGCTTTGACTAGACGGATCTTTTTTGGCAAAATAATGTCTGCTTTTTAATACGCTGTCTAGGTTTGCATTAGCTTTTCTTCTAAGGAACATCTTTTTATTTCATGGCTGCAGTCACCATCTGTAGTGATTCTGGAGCTCAAGAAAATAAAGTTTCTCATTATTTCTATTGTTTCCCCATCTATTTGCCATGCAGTGATGGAACGGTTTGCCATGATCTTAGTTTTTTGAATGTCAAGTGTTAAGCCAGCTTTTTCACTCTCCTCTTTCACTTTCATCAAGCGGTTCTTTAGTTCCATTTTGTTTTCTGCCATAAGGGTGGTGTCATCTGCATATCTGAGGTTGTTATTTCTCTCATAAATTTTGATTCCAGTTTGTGCTTCTTCATCCAGCCAGGCACTTCACATAATGAACTGCATACAAGTTAAATAAACAGGATGACAATATACAGCCTTGTTGTAATCCTTTCCCAATTTGGAACCAGTTGTTCCATGTCTTGTTCTAACTGTTGCTTCTTGACCTGCATACAGGTTTCTCAAGAAGCATGTGAGGTGGTTTGGCATTCTCATCTCTTTAAGAATTTTCCAGTTTGCCATGATCCACACAGTAAACAGGCAAGTTTGGCCTTGGAGTACAAAATGAAGTAAGGCAAAGGCTAACAGAGTTTTGCCAAGAGAACGCACGGTCATAGCAAACACCCTCTTCCAACAACACAAGAGATGACTCTACATACGGGCATCACCAGATGGTCAATGCAGAAATGAGACTGATTATATTCTTTGCAGGCGAAGATGGAGAAACTCTATACAGTCAGCAAAAACAAGACTGTGAGCTGACTGTAGCTCAGATCATGAACTTCTTATTGATAAATTCAGACTTAAATTGAAGAAAGTAGGGAAAACCACTAGACCATTCAGGTATGACCTAAATCAAGTCCCTTATGATTATACAGTGGAGGTGACAAAAAGATTCAAGGCATTAGATCTAATAGACAGAGTGCCTGAAGAATTACTGATGGAGGTTCATATCATTGTGCAGGAGGCGGTGATCAAAACAATCCCCCAGAAAAAAAATGCCAAAAGGCAAAATGGTTGTCTGAAGCGGCCTTACAAATAGCTGAGAAAAGAAGAGAAGCTAAAGGCAAAGCAGAAAAGGAAAGATATACCCATTTGAATGCAGAGTTCCAAAGAATATCAAGGAGAGATAAGAAAGCCTTCCTAAGTGATCAATGCAAAGAAATAGAGAAAAACTGTAGAATGGTAAAGACAAACGGTCTCTTCAAGAAAATTAGAGATACCAAGGGAACATTTCATGCAAAGATGGGCACAATAAAGGACAGAAACAGTATGGACCTAACAGAAGCAGAAGATATTAAAAAGAGGTGGCAAGAATACACAGAAGAACTGTACAAAAAAGCATCTTAATGACCCAGATAACCACGATGGTGTGATCATTCACCTAGAGCCAGACATCCTGGAGTGCAAAGTCAAGAAAGCATCACTATAAACAAACCTAGTGGAGGTGATGGAATTCCAGCTGAGCTTTTTCAAATCTTAAAAGATGATGTTTTTAAAGTGCTGCACTCAACATGCCAGCAAATCTGGAAAACTCAGCAATGGCCACAGGACTGGTAAAGGTCAGTTTTCATTCCAATCCCAAAGAGAGGCAATGCCAAAGAATGTTCAAACTACCTCACATTACAGTTATTTCACATGCTAGCAAAGAAATGCCCAAATTTTCCAAGCGAGGTTTCAACAGTATGTAAACCGAGAACCTCCAAATGTTCAAGCTGGATTTAGAAAAGGCAGAGGAACCAGACAGCAAATTGCCAACAACAGTTGGATCATAGAAAAAGCAAGAGAATTCCAGAAAAACATCTACTTCTGTTTCATTGACTATGCCAAAGACTGACTGTGTGGATCACAAAAAGCTGTGGAAAATTCTTGAAAATATGGGAATACCAGGCTACCTCACAAGTCTCCTGAGAAACCTGTATGCAGGTCAAGAAGCAACAGTTAGAACCAGACACAGAATAACGGACTGGTTCCAAATTGGGAAAGGAGTACGTCAAAGCTGTATATTATCACCCTGTTTATTTAACTTACATGCAGAGTACATCATGCAAAATGCCAGACTGGATGAAGCACAAGCTGGAATCTAGATTGTTGCAGAAATATCAATAACCTCAGATATGCAGGTGACACCACCCTTACGGCAGAAAACAAAGAGGAACTAAAAAGCATCTTGATAAAGGTGAAAGAAGAGAGTGAAGAAGCTGGCTTAAAACTCAACATTCAAAAAATTAAGATCACGGCAACCTGTCCCATTACTTCATGGCAAATAATGGTGAAACAATGGAAACAGTGAGAGACTTTATTTTCTTGGGATCCAAAATCATGCAGATGGAGACTGCATCCATTAAATTAAAAGATGCTTGCTCCTTGGAAGAAAATCTATGACCAACCTAGATAGCAGTTTAAAAAGCAGAGACATTATTTTGCTGACAAAGGTCCATATAATCAAAGCTATGGTTTTTCCAATAGTCATGTATGGGTGTGAGAGTTGGACCATAAAGAAATCTGAGCCACAAAGATTTGAAGCTTTTGGACTGTGGTGTTGAGAGTCCCTTGGACTGCAAGGAGATCAAACCAGTTAATCCTAAAGGAAATCAATCCTGAACATTCATTGAAAAGACTGATGCTGAAGCTGAAGCTCCAATACTTTTGGCCACCTAGACGTGAAGAGCCAACTCATTAGAAAAGATCCTGTTGCTTGGAAAGCTTGAAGGCAGGAGGAAAAGGGGATGACAGAGGACAAGATGACTGGATAGCATCACCAACTCAATGAACATGAGTTTGAACAAGCTCCAGGAGATGGTGAAGGACAAGAAAGGTTGGCGTGCTGCAGTCCATGGGGTAACAAAGAGTTGGACATGACTGAGCTACTGAAAAACAACAACACAGTCAAAGGCTTTAGCGTAGTCAATGAAGCAGAAACAGAATTTCTTCTGGAACATGCTTGTACATTCTCTAAATGCCTTCAACAATCTGGTCCATTCCTTTTCATTATAGGGAATTGCTGACACCACTTTAATTTTGACTTCTAAACTTTCTGCCTTGCACCTATATTCATATATACACACATTCCCAGAGGAAACAAAGTTATATTTTGTGGTTTGGTTTAGGTTTTACATAAAGGAAGACTGTTCTGAAACTTTCTTTTCCCCATTCAACACTGTGTCTTAGGTCTTTCCATATTAACATTTTTTCATATAGTATTTTGTGGTCTGACTTTACAACAATTTATTACTCTACCCTTGGCTTGTTTCTTATTTTGGGGTTTATAAACAATGCTGCAATGAATATCCCTGTACTTTCTTGTGTACCTATACTACTATTAGTATTTCTTTGGGGAAGACAAGGAGAAGTCTTGAGAGACATGAAGAATTGCCGAGATACAATTTGTGTATGTTTAGTAGAAGGCAATGGCACCCCACTCCAGTACTCTTGCCTGGACACGACTGAGCGACTTCACTTTCACTTTTCACTTTCATGCGTTGGAGAAGGAAATGGCAACCCACTCCAGTGTTCTTGCCTTGAGAATCCCAGGGACAGGGGAGCCTGGTAGGCTGCCATCTCTGGGGTCGCACAGAGTTGGACACGACTGAAGCGACTTAGCAGCAGCAGCAGCAGCAGTATTTTAATACTTTATTGCCAAATTGCCATCCAAAATGATTGCAATCTAAGCTACTATTAGCAACATATGAGATGATCTCTTCTTCTAGTGCATAGTCACCCTTGATATTTTCAACCTCTTTCAATTTTGCAAATCTACTGAGTGAAAATGCAAACTCATCATATCATTTTCATTTTTCTGTTTTCTAGTAAAGTTCAGTATCTTCTCCTCTCTTAAGGCTATCTATATTCCCATTGTGAGTTGTCTACTTATACCACTTATGCTTTTTCTATACAGGTGGTCTTCTCACCACTAAAGTCTTTTTGATATATAGAAATTTTACATGTTGATGAAGTCAATTTATGACTTCTGATTTTTTTAAATGAGGTTTAAAAAAAGTCACATAACAGAAAATTTACCATTTTAAAGTAAAAAGCAATTCGATAATTTTAGTACAGTCACAAAGGTTTATAACCATCAATTCAGTTCAGTTCAGTTCAGTCACTCATTCATGTCTGACTCTTTGCAACCCCATGAATCGCAGCACACCAGGCCTCCCTGTCCATCACCAACTCCCGGAGTTCACTCGGACTCACTTCCATCGAGTCAGTGATGCCATCCAGCCATCTCATCCTCTGTCATCCCCTTCTCCTCTTGCCCCCAATCCCTCCCAGCATCAGGGTCTTTTACAATGAGTCAACTCTTTGCATGAGGCGGCCAAAGTACTGGAGTTTCAGCTTCAGCATCAGTTCTTCCAATGAACACCCAGGACTGATCTCCTTTAGGATGGACTGATTGGATCTCCTTGCAGTCCAAGGGGCTCTCAAGAGTCTTCTCCAACACCACAGTTCAAAAGCATCAATTCTTTAGGGTGCTCAGCTTTCTTCACAGTCCAACTCTCACATCCATACATGACCACAGGAAAAACCATAGCCTTGACTAGACGGACCTTTGTTGGCAAACTAATGTCTCTGCTTTTGAATATGCTATCTAGGTTGGTCATAACTTTCCTTCCAAGGAGTAAGTGTCTTTTAATTTCATGGCTGCAGTCACCATCTGCAGTGATTTTGGAGCCCAGAAAAATAAAGTCAGCCACTGTTTCCACTGTTTTCCATCTATTTGCCATGAAGTGATGGGACCGGATGCCATGATCTTCGTTTTCTGAATGTTGAGCTTTAAGCCAACTTTTTCACTCTCCTCTTTCACTTTCATCAAGAGCCTTTTAGTTCCTCTTCACTTTCTGCCATAAGGGTAGTGTCATCTGCATATCTGAGGTTATTGATATTTCTCCTGGCAATCTTGATTCCAGCTTGTGCTTCTTCCAGCCCAGCGTTTCTCATGATGTACTCTGCATAGAAGTTAAATAAGCAGGGTGACAACATACAGCCTTGATGTACTCCTTTTGCTATTTGAAACCAGTCTGTTGCTTCCTGAACAGCATACAGATTTCTCAAGAGGCAGGTCAGGTGGTATGTATTTCAATCTCTTTCAGAATTTTCCACAGTTTATTGTGATCCACACAATGAAAGGCTTGGCATAGTCAATAAAGCAGAAATAGATGTTTTTTCTGGAACTCTCTTGCTGTTTCAATGATCCAGCGGATGTTGGCAATTTGGTCTCTGGTTCCTCTGGCTTTTCTAAATCCAGCTTGAACATCTGGAAGTTCACGGTTCATGTATTGCTGAAGCCTGGCTTGGAGAATTTTGAGCATTACTTTATTAGCATGTGAGATGAGTGCAATTGTTGGGTAGTTTGAGCATTCTTTGGCATTGCCTTTCTTTGGGATTGGAATGAAAACCAACCTTTTCCACTCCTGTGGCCACTGCTGAGTTTTCCAGATTTGCTGGCATATTGAGTGCAGCACTTTCACAGCATCATCTTTCAGGATTTGAAATAGCTCAACTGGAATTCCATCACCTCCACTAGCTTTGTTCGTAGTGATGCTTTTTAAGGCCCACTTGACTTCACATTCCAGGATGTCTGGCTCTAGGTGAGTGATCACACCATCGTGATTAGCTGGGTCATGAAGATCTTTTTTGTATACTTCTTCTGTGTATTCTTGCCACCTCTTCTTAATATCTTCTGCTTCTGTTAGGTCCATACCAATTCTGTCCTTTATCAAGCCCATCTTTGCATGAAATGTTCCCTTGGTATCCCTAATTTTCTTGAAGAGATCTCTAGTCTTTCCCACTCTGTTGTTTTCCTCTATTTCTTTGCACTGATCGCTGAGGAAGGCTTTCTTATCTCTCCTTGCTATTCTTTGGAACTCTGCATTCAAATGGGTATATCTTTCCTTTTCTCCTTTGCTTTTGGCTTCTCTTCTTTTCACAGCTATTTGTAAGGCCTCCCCAGACAGCCATTTTGCTTTTTTGCATTTCTTTTCCATGGGGATGGTCTTGATCCCTGTCTCCTGTACAATGTCACGAACCTCCATCCATAGTTCATCAGGCACTCTGTCTATCAGATCTAGTCCCTTAAATCTATTTCTCACTTCCACTGTATAATCATAAGACATTTGATTTAGGTCATACCTGAATGGCCTAGTGGTTTTCCCTACTTTCTTCAATTTAAGTCTCAATTTGGCAATAAGGAGTTCATGATCTGAGACACAATCAGCTCCCAGTCTTGTTTTTGCTGACTGTATAGAGCTTCTTCACCTTTGGCTTCAAAGAATATAATCAATCTGATTTCGGTGTTGACCATCTGGTGATGTCCATGTATAGAGTCTTCTCTTGTGTTGTTGGAAGAGGGTGTTTGCTACAACCAGTGTGTTCTCTTGGCAAAACTTTATTAGCCTTTGCCCTGTTTCATTCTGTACTCCAAGGCCAAATTTGCCTGTTCCTCCAGGTGTTTCTTGACTTCCCACTTTTGCATTTCAGTCCCCTATAATGAAAAGGACATCTTTTTTGGGTGTTAGTTCTAAAAGGTCTTGTAGGTCTTCATAGAACCATTCAACTTTAGCTTCTTCAGCATTACTGGTTGGGGCATAGGCCCAGATTACCATGATATTGAATGATTTGCATTGGAAACAAACAGAGATCATCCTGTCATTTTTGAGATTGCATCCAAGTACTGCATTTTGGACTCTTTTTTTGACCATGATGGCTACTCCATTTCTTCTAAGGGATTCCAGCCGGCAGTAGTAGATATAATGGTCATCTGAGTTAAATTCACCCATTCCAGTCTTTTAGTTCACTGATTCCTAGAATGTTGACATTCACTCTTGCCATCTCCTGTTTGACCACTTCCAATTTGCCTTGATTCATGGACCTAACATTTCAGGTTCCTATGCAATATTGCTTTTTACAGCATCGGACCTTGCTTCTATCACCAGTCACATCCACAGCTGGGTATTGTTTTTGCTTTGGCTCCATCCCTTCATTCTTTCTGGAGTTATGTCTCCACTGATCTCCAGTAGCATATTGGGCACTTACCGACCTGGGGAGTTCCCCTTTCAGTATTCTATCATTTTGCCTTTTCATACTGTTCATGGGGTTCTCAAGGCAAGAATACTGAAGTGGTTTGCCATTCCCTTCTCCAGTGGACCACATTCTGTCAGACCTCTCCACCATGACCCGTCTGTCTTGGGTGGCCCCACATGGCATGGTTTAGTTTCACTGAGTTAGACAAGGCTGTGGTCCGTGTGATCAGATTGGCTAGTTTTCTGTGCTTATGGTTTCAGTGTGTCTGCCCTCTGATGCCCTCTCACACACCTACCATCTTACTTGGGTTTCTCTTACCTTGGACATGGGGTATCTCTTCACGGCTGCTCCAGCAAAGCATAGCCTCTGCTCCTTATCTTGGATGAGGTCACACCTCCTGACCTTGAATGTGGAGTAGCACCTCTCGGCAACCATAATATCATTTAATTGCAGAAAATCATTATCTGGAAAAGAAACCCTGTAGCATTAGGCATTTGCTTCACATTCTCCTCTCATGACCAGACCCATGGCAATCAGCTTTATGTCTCTATGGATTTGCCTATCTTTGATATTTCACACAAATGGAATCATGTAATATATGGCTTTTGTGTCTGGTTTCTTTCACTTAGAAATTTTCAAGGATCACTCATAGCTCAGTCAGTAAAGAATCTGCCTGCAATGCAGGAGACCCAGGTTCAATTCCTGGGTCAAGAAGATCCCTTGGGGAAGGAAATGGCAATCCACTCCAGTATCCTTGCCTGGAAAATCCCATGGGCAGAGGAGCCTGGTGGGCTACAGTCCATGAGGTCACAAGAGTCAGACACAACTTAGTACTAAACCACCACCACATGTTGTAGTATGTATCATAGTTCATTCCTTTTTATTGGAAAATAATATTCCATTATATGGATATACCACATTTTACTTATTCATTCATCAATCATGGAAATTTGGGATTTTTTTAATTCCTTGGCAATTATGAATAATGCTGCTATGAATATTCTTGTACAAGTTTCTGTTTTCAACTCTCTTGTAAATATACCTAAAAGTATTATAGGATTTCTGAGTCTTATGATAACCCTATGTTTAACATTTTAAGGAAATACTAAACTCTTTTCCAAAATAGATGCACCATTTTATAGTCTGAAGAACAGGTTACAAGCTTCTACCAATAATGTTATTTTCCTATTTAGGTTTTTTTTTTTTTTGTTTTCAGTCACTCAGCATGTGGAATCCTAGTCCTCCAATGAGGAATGAACCAATGCTCACTGCATTTGAAGCACAGATTCTTAACCACTGGACTGCCAGGAAAGTTCTGCCTGTTTTTAGATTATACCCACTCTAGTGGGTGTGTAGTGGGATCTCATTACAGTTTCAAATTGCAGTTTTCTAATGATTAACATTGTTGAACATATTTTCATATGTTTATTGGCCATTTGTATAGAGGAACCTGGTGGGCTGCAGTCCATGGAGTTGTTAAGAGTCGGACACGACTGAACGACTTCACTTTCATTTTTCACTTTCATGCATTGGAGAAGGAAATGGCAACCCACTCCAGTGTTCTTGCCTGGAGAATCCCAGGGACAGCGGAGCCTAGTGGACTGCCGTCTATGGGCTCGCACAGAGTCGGACATCACTGAAGCGACTTAGCAGCAGCAGCAGCGTACCTTCTTTGGCGAAATATCCATTTGAAACCTCTGCCCACTTTTGAATTGGGTTGTTTGCCTTTCTGATGATGAGTTGTATCAGGTTTTTAAAAAAATGAATCCATTATGAACACTGGAATCTTATCAGATGTTTGAGTTGCAAATATTGTCTCCCGTTCTGAGTTGTCTTTTAACTTTCTCTATAATGTCCTTCAATGCACAGTTTTTTTATTTTAATGAAGTCTAACATCTATTTTTTCTTTTCTATATCTTTATATATATATTTGCTTGTGTTTTCAATAGCCTAAGAGTTCACTGCCAAATGCAAGAAATTGAAATATGCTCCTATGTTTTCCTCTAAGAATTTTATATTGTCTCTTACATTAAATCTTGGTCCATTTTGAGTTAATTTTTGTGTATGGTGTGAGATAAGGGTCCACCTTCATTCTTACACATATCTAGTTGTCCCAGCACCATTTGTTGAAAAGACTATTTTTGTCCCACTGAATAGTGTTGGCACCCTTTTGAAAATCAGTTGACCATAAATGTGAGGATTTCTTTCTGGACTCAAAATTCTGTTTAATTGATCTGTATGTCTACACATATACCAATACCATACAGTTTTGATTACTGTGGCTTTGTAGTTAAGTTTTGAAGTTTAGAATTCTGAGTCCTCTAACTTTATTCTTTTTCAAGATTGTTTTGGCTACTACGGGTTCCTTGCTATTCTATCTGGATTTTAGGAGTGACTTGTCCGTTTCTGGAAATCAGGCAATTATAACTGGATAGGGACTGCAACTAATTTGTAAATGTAGGGAATATTGCCATCTTAACAATTTTGTCTTCCAGTCAGTGAACACATGATGTCTTTTTATTTATTCAGGTTTTCTTTAATTTCTTTTTTTCTTTGTTTGTTTGTTTGTTTTTTTGATGCAGATGTGGGGTCTTAGTTTCCCAACCAGGGACTGAACTCATGACCCTTGTGTTGGGAGCGTGGAGTCTTAACCACTCTACTGCCAGGGAGGATCCTTCTTTAATTTTTTTTGGCAGTGTTTTATAGTTTCTAGTATGTGAATCTTGCACCTCTTCAGTTAAATTTATTCTTAAGTATTTTATTATTTCTGATGATATTGAAAATGGAGTTGTTTTCTAAATTCATTTCAGGTTGTTCTTTTTTTAATATTTATTTTTATTTGTTTATTTTGCTGCACTGGGTCTTAGTTGCAGCACCTAGGATCTCTGATTGTGGTGTGTGAATCCTCCGCTGTGGTATGTGGGATCTAGTTTCCTAACCAGGGAGAGAAAACAGGGCCCCTGCATGGGAACATGGAGTCTTAGACAATGGACCAGCAGGGTCTATTGTTCATTGATAGAGTTTAGAAATATAATTGATTTTTATAAGTGATCTTGTATCTTGCAACTTTGCTGAATTCATTTGTTAGCTCTAAGAGTTTTTTAATAGATTCTTTACAGTTTTTGGTATTTGAAATTATGCGATCAGTGACTAGAAATAGCTTTACTTTTCCTTTTCAATTTGGATGACTTTTATTCTTTTTCTTGCCTAATTGCCTTTACTAGAACTTCCAGTACTAGATAGTGAATAGAAGTGTAAAATAGATATCCTTGTCTTGTTCCTGATTTTAGGGAGAAAGTTTCAAGTATGATGTTAGCTGTGAGTTTTTCCACTGATGCCCTTTAGTAGGTTGGGGAAGAGTCTGTCTCCTCCTGACTTGAAGACTTTTTTTTTTTTTTTTCATGGAAGGGTGCTGGAATTTGTCAAATATTTTTTCTGTATCTATTGAGGTGATCATCTGACTTTCCCCTCTTCATTTTCATAAAGTGGTATATTACATTGATTTTCATGTTGACCCACCCTTATGTTCCTGAAATAAATCCTACTTGATCATGTTGAGTTAAGGACTAGTGTTATTTTTTCTTTAAGGTTTGACAAATAAAATTTGCTAGTGAAGCTATCTGGTTCTGGGATTTTATTAGTTGCAAGGTTTTAGGTAAATGAATCAATCTTTTTACTTGTTACGGGTTTATTCAAATTTTCTATTTATTCTAAGTCAGTTTTAGTTTTCTGTGTGTTTCTAGGAATATGTCTATTTTATCCAGGCCATCCAATTTGTTAGTATATATTTTTCATAACATTCTTTTATAAATTTTTTATTTATGTAATATTTAAAGTAATGCCCATTTTCATTCTTGATTTTATTAATTTGAGTCTTCTCTCTTTTTTGCTTGGTCAATCTAGATAAAAGTTTGTCAGTTTGCTGCCCTCTTCAAAGGACCAACTTTTTGTTTCACTGGTTCTTTCTCTTGTGTATCTACACACTGTTTTGCTTAGCTCTGCTCCAATTTTTAATGTTTCTTCTCTTCTAGTTGCTTTGGGTTAGTTTGCTCTTTTTTTCCTCTAGATCCTTATGGTGGAGTGTTAGGTTGTGGATTCCAAACCTTCTTTTTTTAAACTTTAAACTTTTTAAAGTTTAAACTTTTTTTTTAAACATCTTTTTATAGATGTTCACATCTATAAATTTACCCCTAAGGACTGCTTTTGCTGAATCTCAAAGTTTTGGTATCTTGTGATTTGTTTTCATTCATCTCAAATTATTTTCTTTTGATTTCCTCTTTGACCCATTGGTTGTTTAAGACTGTGTGGTTTAATTTCCACATATTTGTGAATCTCTAGATTTTCTTCTTTTATTGATTTCCTCTCTTATTCATTTGTAATTTCATTCTATTGTTGTCAGAGGAGATACTTTATATCATTTCAATATTTTAAACCTTATTGAAATTTGTTTTATGGCCCAACACATTCTATGCTGAAGAATGTTCTATATCCATTTGGGAACAATGTGAGTCCTGCTGTTTGTAGCTAAAGTGTTCTATATGTGTGTCTTTGGTTTAGCTGATTTATAATGTCATTCAAGTCTTATATTTCCTTGTTTATCTTTTGTCTAGTTGTCTTATTCCGGAGAAGGCAATGGCACCCCACTCCAGTACTCTTGCCTGGAAAATCCCATGGACGCAGGAGCCTGGTAGGCTGCAGTCCCATGGGGTTGCTAAGAGTCAGACACGACTGAATGACTTCACTTTCACTCTTCACTTTCATGCATTGGAGAAGGAAATAGCAACCCACTCCAGTGTTCTTGCCTTGAGAATTCCAGGGACAGGGGAGACTAGTGGGCTGCCATCTATGGGGTCGCACAGAGTCGGACACGACTGAAGCGACTTAGCAGCAGCAGCAGCAGCGGTTGTCTTAATCATTATTGAAAGTAAGGTGTTGAAGTCTCCAATTATTGTTGTTGAAATTTCTCCCTTCAACTCTGTCAGTTTTTGATTAGCATATTTCAAGTCTCTGTTGGTATCTGCATATAGGTTTGCAATGGTTATATCTTCTTGATGAATTGACTCTTTTATCATTATGTAATGTCCCTTTATCTTGCATAACAATTTTTGTCTTAAAGCCTATTTTGTCTTATATTAGAATAGCCACTCCAGTTCTCTTTTGCTTACTGTTTGCTCTCTTTTGGTTAGTGAAATATCTTTTCCATTCCTTTATTCTCAGTCTTTTTGTGACCTGGCTCTAATGTGAGTCTCTAGTAGACAGCATGTAGTTTGATCAAGTTTTTAATCCATTCTGCCAATCTCTGCTTTAAATTTGAGAGTTTAATTCATTTATATTTACTGATAGAAAAGGATTTACATTTGTGATTTATCTATTTGTTTTACATATGTCTCATATCTTTTTTGTCCCTTAGTTATCCTATTATAGCCTTCTTTTGTGTTAAGTGGATAGTGATTAGTGAACTCTGGGAGTTGGTAATGGACAGGGAGGCCTGGTGTGCTGCAATTCATGGGGTCGCAAAGAGTCGGACACAACTGAGCGACTGATATGATCTGATCTGATACCATTTTTTTCCTTTTTAATTCTCTTACTATACACTTTCTAGTTATTAATGGTTTCCCATTTGTAGGCAGGTCAGGAAGCAACAGAACTGGACATGGAGCAACAGACTGGTTCCAAATAGGAAAAGGAGTATGTCAAGGCTGTATATTGTCACCCTGTTTATTTAACTTATATGCAGAGTACATCATGAGAAATGCTGCGCTGGAAGAAGCACAAGCTGGAATCAAGATTGCCAGGAGAAATATCAATAACCTCAGATATGCAGATGACACTACCCTTATGGCAGAAAGTGAAGAGGAACTAAAAAGCCTCTTGATGAAAGTGAAAGTGGAGAGTGAAAAAGTTGACTTAAAGCTCAACATTCAGAAAACGAAGATCATGGCATCTGGTCCCATCACTTCACGGGAAATAGATAGGGAAACAGTGGAAACAGTGTCAGACTTTATTTTTCTGGGCTTCAAAATCACTGCAGATGGTGACTGCAGCCATGAAATTAAAAGACACTTACTCCTTGGAAGGAAAGTTATGACCAACCTAGATAGCATATTAAAAAGCAGAGACATTACTTTGCCAACAAAGGTCTGTCTAGTCAAGGCTATGGTTTTTCCTGTGGTCATGTAGGGATGTGAGAGTTGGACTGTGAAGAAAGTTGAGCGCCGAAGAATTGATGCTTCTGAGCTGTGGTGTTGGAGAAGACTCTTGAGAGTCCCTTGGACTGCAAGGAGATCCAACCAGTCCATTCCGAAGGAGATCAGCCCTGGGATTTCTTTGGAAGGAATGATGCTAAAGCTGAAACTCCAGTACTTTGGCCACCTCATGCGAAGAGTTGACTCATTGGAAAAGACTCTGATGCTGGGAGGGATTGGGGGCAAGAGAAGGGGATGACAGAGGATGAGATGGCTGGATGGCATCACTGACTCGATGGATGTGTGTCTGAGTGAACTCCGGGAGTTGGTGATGGACAGGGAGGCCTGGTGTGCTGCGATTCATGGGGTCTCAAAGAGTCGGACACGACTGAGCGACTGATCTGATCTGATCTGATGAGATTACAAATAACATCTTAATTTAAAACAGGATAGTTCAAGTTAACACAACTTAGTTTCAATAATATATATAAAAACATTGTTCCTGTATAGCTCCTCCACTCCTTTAGGCTGTTATTGTCTCAAATTACATTTTTACACTCTGTATACCCAACATAGATTTATAATTATTGTTTTATGTATACGTCTTTTAAACCAAATAGACTGAAAAGAGAAGTTATAACCAAAAATACATTGACTAACTTTCATATTTAGCTATATGGTTACCTTTATTAGTGGATATTTCTTCATTTGGATTTGAATTTACTGTCTTGTGTCCTTTTATTTACGGTTAAAGGGCTCCTTTTATCATTTCTTGTGGGGAAGTTATACTAGAAACAATTTCTCAGTTTTTATTCATCTGGGGAAGTCTTGGTTTCTTCCTTTTTTGTTAGTTTTATTTATGTGTGTTTGTGTGTGTAAAACCCCGCATGACATAAATTTACTATCTTAACACCTTTTAGCTTTATGTCACAGTATTGTTATTAATAACTATGTGCATATAGTTGTACACCAGCTCTCTATAATTTTTTCATCTTGCATAATTAAACTCTATATTTGTGGAACAACAGCTCTCACTTCCTCCTCACTTCAGCCCCTGGAAACCACTCTTTCATTTCTATGAGTTTGATTACTTTAAATATCTCATATAAATGGAATCATGAGTACTTGTCTTTTTGTGATTGGATTATTTTACTTAGCATACAGTCTTCAAGGTTCATCCTTGTAGTAGTATAAGACAGGATTTCCTTCGTTTTTTAGACTGAATAATATTCATGCTTCACAGCATGGCCAAAATGTCAAAAAGTTAAAAATAATAAAATTTTCATTGATGTCACTCTGATTTAGAGTTCTGAAACTCATTTAAGGATATTCTACATCTAAGATTATAAATATATTCCTTTAAATTTTCTTTTATTCTTTGAAAGATTCATATTTTTAATAAAACACATGACATGCATCTGAAATTCATCAAAATTTATTTTTGTGAACAATGTGGGAAAGAGATTGTGGAAGGTTGAACGGTGGTCCCCCAAGAACCACTGAATGTTATCATATATGGCAAGAGGAATTTTGAAGATATCATTAAGGGTTTTGAAATGCAGAAATTATCCTGTAAAATCGAGTGGGTCTGAAGTAATCACAAGGGTCCTTATAAGAAGAAGGCTGGCAATCAGAGTAAGTAATACTAGTATATCTGACAGTGAAAATAAGAGGTTGGAGTGCTACAAGGAATGACTCATGAGGCAAGGAATGGGCCATGAGAAAAGGAATACAGGCAGCCTCTAGAGGCTAAAAAGGCAAAGAGGTATTCTTTCCTGAAGCCTCCAGAAGGAATATAGCCCTGCTGATGTCTTTATTTTAGTCTTCTGACCTCCAGAACTATAACAGAATAAATTTGGGTTGCTTTCAGCCACTACATTTGTGGCAGTTTTGAAAGCAGAAACAGGGAACTAATACAGATTTCTTACTTTAAATTAGAGATAAAGGAATGAGATATGACCTAAAACCTGTCAGAATGGCTACCATCAAAAAGTTTACAAATAACAAATATGGGGAAAAATTTACATTCCCAACCCAGCACACTGTTGGTAGGAATGTAAATTGGTGCAGCCACTATGGAAAAATTATGGAAGTTCCTCAAAACACTAAAAACAGAGTTACCATAAGATTCAGCAATTCCACTCCTGGGTATGTATCCAGAAAAAAATGAAAACACTAACTTGAAAAAATCTATGCACCAGTGCTTCCCTGGTGTCTCAGATGGTAAAGAATCTGCCTACAATGCTGGAGACCTGGGTTTGATCCCTGTGTCTAGAACAGATCCTGGAGAAGGGGATCCTTTCACTCCAGTATTCCTGTGGAATGGCTATCCACTGTGGTCTTCTTTTCTGGAGAATTCCATGGGCAGAGAAGCCTGGTGGGCTTCAGTCCATGGGATCACAAAGAGTCGGACACAACTGAGTGACTAATACACACAAATTCACCCTGATGTTCATAGCAGCATTATTTATAATAGCCAAGACATAGAAGCAATCTGAGTGTCCATAAACAGATGAATGGATAAAGAAGATGTGGTATATGTGCAATACAATATTAATTAGCCATACAAAGAATGAAATTTTGCCATTTGCAACAATGTAAATGGACCTGGAGGGTATTATGTTTAGTAAAATAAGTCAGATGGAGAAAGACAAATACTGTATATTATCACATATGTAGAATCTAAAAAAAATAAAAGAAACAAATGAACATAAAAAAAACAGAAACAGACTCACAGATACAGTAAACAAACTATGCTTACCAGTGGGGAGAGGGAAGTGGGGAAGGGCAAGTTAGGAGTAGAGGATTATGAGGTATAAAGTACTATGTATAAAGAAGTACGCTGCAAAGATATATTGTACAGCATAAGAATATAGGCAATATCTTATAACTTTAGATTTATAAAATCGATTTAATCTATAAAAATATTGAATCATTATGCATTACACCTGAAGCTAATATATTATTTTAAATAATTATGCTTCAATTAAAAAATTTAGCCAAAGGATTATCCAATTATACCCCATGCCAAGTACTCAAAATGTATCTTCTCACTGAAATTCAAGGGTTGGGGTGGAGTGTGCAAGAGTACACTTGAGAGGGGTTGTGCAAGAGTAACATGATCTGCATTATCTCTTAGAAAGATAATTATGGCTGCTGTTTTAACAATGGACTATGTGGAAAGGTGGAGATAGAAACACAGTAAGATCATGCATGCATGTGGGCTCAGTTCCTTCAGTTGTGTCCAACTCTTTGCAACCCCATGAACCGTAGCCTGCCAGGCTCCTCTGTCCGTGGAATTCTCCAGGTAAGAATATTGGAGTGGTAAATGAAACTGAAAAATAATAACTGGAAACAAGAAGATTGATAACTTTGCTGAAGTTAAAAAGATAAAGCCAGACTGGAGTGAATTTAAGAGAGAATATGAGATCAGGAAATAAGAGAGAGATAATTAACAACTCTTTGAAGGGTTTTGCAGTAAAGTGAAATTGAGAAATAAAGCAGCTTTTGTAAGGGGAAGTGTGGTCATGAAACATGTTGTGAAAGATGAAATGTTCTAAATTATATGGCTCTAAGCATCCTCTAGTTATTGATTTGATGCAGTATCATTTCTCTGCAACCTGTCCAATCTATTCTGCCCTTTGTCATAAACAAAACTTAGTCATAAACAAAACTTTCCATTCCCTCAAACTGGTCTCTGAAACTCTACCTATTTATATGGATCAGCCCCTTGTACACCAAGTTGGGCTGGGAGTGGAGGAGATCATATCCAAATCATAGATATTCCCCGCTCCTTCTCCTTTATGGTGAACTCATCAATAGATACCGTCTGTTTTCAGAGATGGGTTTCATAGGGATTCTCAAATTAGGATCACTTCTGGCCTGTGTTAATGATGTAGATACCTTGTTTCTACCCCAGACCTACAGATCAGAATCTCCTTAAGGACATACAAATTTGGGAAGTACTGCTATTAATACTTCTTAGTGTCTCCTTCATCTGTTTAGCTCTGCACCTAGGCTCTTGATACCTACCTCTGGCATTTCTATCTAAGACCCTTTGATACATACTACTCTACCTTGACCTCAGATGTGACTCTATCATTCATCATCTGTTCTTAGGGTCTTTGACAGCATTTAAGAGATATTCCATCCTTAGCCTCGCAGCCTTACAGTTCAAGGAATCAGACAGCAGCCTTAAACCTATTTGAGTTAACTTGGGAGGCAGCCAGATAGAAAGCTTTATGGCTGGATGGTCAGCCAAAGATATGATAGTGTTAGAGAAACTGAGTGAAATATTCCCCTTACACTTTGAATATGAAGTGGCATAATGGAGTCATCCAAGAAAGAGTCACTTCTGAAGGAAAGAAAGATTATTTGTGAAATGGCAGAATTACAAAGACATTTTAAGATAGAACTGAAATTAAGCATTTAACAATAGTATGACCATAACAGCAGAGAAATTTTCATAAGCAATGTTTATTTGTTACCTAGTCATCAACTGAAGAAATGCAAGAGAAAAATAATGTTAAGAACCTAACAGTTCAGAATTTGAATTTTATTTCTACTGCATATCCATTGAGTAATCTTAGGCTTATTCAGTTTCTCTGAATTTCATTTTTATCCCTCATCTGTAAAGTAGAGACAATGGCACTTAATACAATGGGCAGTTTGTGGACTGAATAAAAAATATGATGTATAGTGCATAGAACACATTGTATGTTCAATAAATTGTATTTTCCCTCTCTCCCACTCCATGCTCCCATGGGAATCCAAAGCTTAATTAAATATGGGCAACTTGATAAAATTTGACTCGAGGAACTTTGTTTTAAATTTATGTTTTGAGCCGAAGTAGAGCACTGAAAAATTGATGCTTTTAAACTGTGGTCTTGCAGAAACCTCTTGAGAGTCCCTTATACAACAAGGAGATCAAACCAGTCAATCTTAAAGGAAATCAACCCTGAATGTTCAGTGGAAGGACTGAAGCTGAAGTTGAAGCTCCAATACTTTGGCCACCTGATGTGACGAGGCAACTCTTTGCAAAAGATCCTGATGCTGGAAAAGATTGAGGGCAGAATGAGAAGAGGGCAACAGAAGACAGGATGGTAGGGTGGCATCATTGATTCAATGGGCATGAACTTGGGCAAACTCCAGGAGACAGTGAGGGTCAGGGAGACCCGGGCTGCTGCAGTCCATGGGGTCGCAAAGAACTGGACATGGCTTGGCAACTGAACAACAATAACAAATCAAGCTTAGCAGGTTCTAAACTAAGAAGTAAAGCAATTTAGTGACTCAGAGAGGAGAACCCAAGATTTAGTAAAACAACAGTTTTTAAAAAATCTCATCTATAGCAATATAAGGCATAAGCCCCCTACCTCCTTGCCCCCAAGGTAAAATTAGCAAATTTCTAAGCTCTTTTAAAAAGTGAGAATTTTTTTTTCAAAAGTTCAGCTGGAGTTAGACAAGGAAGGTGCTATTTCAAAGAATGGTACTTCAGACATGTAATAATTAGACAAAGATTTTTTTAAAAAACAAAAACCTTACAAAACCAAAAATCTTCCTGACGATGGAAATAACAGAAAAGGAACTACAAAATGTTTTCCAATCCCTGACTTTTGTCTATTTATCTGTCCTCTGTTTAAGCTTAAAAACAAAATACAACAAAATAAAATAAAATATGAAATAATGTCCTGTTGAAATTGGTTATAAACCAGGGGTTGTCTTCCTAACAATTTCTCCCACTTGCTTGTTTCTTCTTGGACTGCACAAAGGAAACCCAAAGACCAAATAAAGGGATGTATTTTAGTGCTCAAAAACTAGTCACATGACCTCTACAAATGATCAAACACCTCTAAAGCTCCTTCACTCTGATGACCTTTTTTCTGTTCCAGTTTTTGGACACTTTTCTAGAACCAGCTTGAACATCTGAAAGTTCACAGTTCACAAATTGCTGAAGCCTGGCTTGGAGAATTTTGAGCATTACTTTACTACTGTGTAAGGGGAGTGCAATTGTGCAGTTGTTGGAGCCTTCTTTGGCATTGCCTTTCTTTGGCACTGGAATGAAAACTGACCTTTTCCAGTCCTGTGGCCACTGCTGAGTTTTTCAAATTTGCTGACATATTGAATGCAGCATTTTCACAGCATCATCTTTCAGGATTTGAAATAGCTCAACTGGAATTCCATCACCTCCACTAGCTTTGTTTGTAGTGATACTTCCTAAGGCCCACTTGACTTCACATTCCAGGATGTCTGGCTCTAGGTGAGTGATCACACATTGTGGTTATCTGGGTCATGAAGATTTTTTTGTACAGTTCTTCTGTGTATTCTTGCCACCTCTTCTTAATATCTTCTGCTTTTGTTAGGTCCATACCATTTCTGTCCTTTATTGAGCCCATCTTTGCATGCAATGTTCCCTTGGTATCTCTAATTTTCTTGAAGAGATCTCTAGTCTTTCCCATTCTGTTGTTTCCCTCTATTTCTTTACATTGATTGCTGAGGAAGGTTTTCTTATCTCACCTTGCTATTCTTTGGAACTCTGCATTCAAATGGGTATATCTTTCCTTTTTTCCTTTGCTTTTGGCTTCTCTTTTTTTCACAGCTATTTGTAAAGCCTCCTCAGACAGCCATTTTGCTTTTTTGCATTTCTTTTCCATGGGGATGGTCTTGATCCCTGTCTCCTGTACAGTGTCACGAATCTCATTCCATAGTTCATCAGGCACTCTGTCTATCAGATCTAGTCCCTTAAATCTATTTCTCACTTCCACTGTATAATCATAAGGGATTTGATTTAGGTGATACCTGAATGGTCTAGTGGTTTTCCCCACTTTCTTCAGCTTAAGTCTGAATTTGGCAATAAGGAGTTCATGAAAAAGGAGAGGAACCAGAGATCAAATTGCCAACATTCACTGGATCGTTGAAAAAGCAAGAGAGTTCCAGAAAAACATATATTTCTGCTTTATTGACTATGCCAAAGCCTTTGATTGTGTGGATCACAATAAATGGTGGAAAATTCTGAAAGAGACTGGAATACCAGACCACCTGACCTGCCTCTTGAGAAATCTGTATGCAGGTCATGAAGCAATAGTTAGAACTGGACATGGAACAACAGACTGGTTCTAAATAGGAAAAGGAGTACATCAGGGCTATATATTGTCACTCTGTTTATTTAACTTATATGCAGAGTACATCATGAGAAACGCTGGGCTGGAGGAAGCACAATCTGGAATCAAGATTGCCGGGAGAAATTTCAATAACCTCAGATATGCAGATGACACCACCCTTATGGCAGAAAATGAAGAAGAACTAAAGAGCCTCTTGAAAGTGAAAGAAGAGAGTGAAAAAGTTGACTTAAAGCTCAACATTCAGAAAACTAAGGTCATGGCATCAGGTCCCATCACTTCATGGCAAATAGATGGGAAACAGTGGAAACAGTGGCTGACTTTATTTTGGGGGGCTCCAAAATCACTGAAGATGGTGACTGCAGCTACGAAATTAAAAGACGCTTACTCCTTGGAAGGAAAGTTATGACCAACCTAGACAGAGACATTAGTTTGCCAACAAAGGTCTGTCTAGTCAAGGCTATGGTTTTTCCAGTGGTCATGTATGGATGTGAGAGTTGGACTATAAAGAAAGCTGAGCACAGAAGGATTGATGCTTTTGAACTGTGGTTTTAGAGAAGACTCTTGAGAGTCCCTTGGACTGCAAGGAGATCCAACCAGTCCATCTTAAAGGAAATCAGTCCTGGGTGTTCATTGGAAGGACTGATGTTAAAGCTAAAACTCTGAAATTTTGGCCACCTGATGTTAAGAGCTGACTCATTTGAAAAGGCCCTGATGTTGGGAAAGATTGAAAGCAGGAGGAGAAGGCACAACAGAGGATGAGATGGTTAGATGGTATCACTGACGCAATGGACATGAGTTTGGGTAAATTCCAGGAGTTGGTGATGGACAGGGAGGCCTGGTGTGCTGTGGTTCATGGAGTCTCAAAGAGTCGGACATGACTGAGCGACTGAACTGCAGTGAACTGGACTTTGGACACCTTCTCTTCCTGTGATAAATGCACAATGCTACCCACTGTGCAGAAGCAGAAACTTCAACAAGGAACTTGGGTTATTTCCTTCACCATTGTTTACGGAGGACAGGGAAAGGCTGCATGACAACTCTTAGAACACTGTGTTGTTCTCTGTGTCTGCACCAAGCTCATTGTGGTTGTGACTTACTTTGAATTATACTGAATACCTGAAAGAGCCATCAAGATATTTGCTGTGTTCTCAGTCCCATTTACAGCCCATGTTGACCAAGTAACTGTTGTATATTATGTGACCACCTCACCCCATACCACATGGCCACAGCTGATTGAGAACAGGTAACTACCAGACTACTTGACCTGCCTCTTGAGAAATCTGTATGCAGGTCAAGAAGCAACAGTTAGAACTGGACATGGAACAACAGACTGGTTCTAAATAGGAAAAGGAGTACATCAGGGCTGTATATTGTCACCCTGTTTATTTAACTTATATGCAGAGTACATCATGCAAAATGCCAGACTGGATAAAGCACAAGCTGGAATCAAGATTGCCGGGAGAAATATCAATAACCTCACATAGGCAGATGATACCACCCTTATGGCAGAAAGTGAAGAGGAACGAAAGAGCCTCTTGATGAAAGTGAAAGAGGAAAGTGAAAAAGTTGGCTTAAAGTTCAACATTCAGAAAATTAAGATCATGGCATCTGGTCCCATCACTTCATGGCAAATAGATGGGAAACAGTGGAAACAGTGGCTGACTTTATTTTTCTGGGCTCCAAACTCACTGCAGATGGTGACTGCAGCCACGAAATTAAAAGATGCTTACTTCTTGGAAGGAAAGTTATGACCAACCTAGACAGCATATTAAAAAGCAGAGACATTACTTTGCCAACAAAGGTCTGTCTAGTCAAGGCTTTGGTTTTTCCAGTGTTCATGTATGGATGTGAGAGTTGGACTGTGAAGAAAGCTGAGCACCGAAGACTTGATGCTTTTGAACTGTGCTGTTGGAGAAGACTCTTGAGTGTCCCTTGGACTGCAAGGAGGTCCAACCAGTCCATCCTAGAGGAGATCAGTCCTGGGTGTTCATTGGAAGGAATGATGCTAAAGCTGAAACTCCAGTACTTTGGCCTCCTCATGCGAAGAGTTGACTCATTGGAAAAGACCCTGATGCTGGGAGGGATTGGGGACAGGAGGATGCGGGGAGCCGGTGAGGCATTCCACTCGTGACAAAGGTCATGAGGAAGGAGGCTCGGCATACGCAAAGGCGGGATCGAGCCTCAGGAGTCCCCCCGGATATTCTCGAGCATTTTCCCCCAAAAAACCAGAGTCTGCCTACTTTATTGCTTTGTGCTCTCACCTCTGACTTTACTGGGGGCTGTCCCCTACCACCATCTCTCTCTCTCTGTGTCAAAGAGTTAACTTACAGCTCCAATTAATAAAGTTCCTGGGCAATTAGGAGTGTTTAAATCCAAACCCCTCTGATGGCTCTCTAACTCGCCTGACAAGTTTACCCGGACTCCTGCAGCTATGCATACGATTGTTTACAGTCTCCCAGCCTCGAGAGGCATGGGAAGCTTAAGATATTCAAATAGCTTAGAGCCTCTCAGAGAGTTAAAAACTGTCAGAATAAACTAGTAAAGGATTTCATTGATGAGTCAATGCTTGTTGCCAAGTTTTCACATCCCCTGAATTGTATCCTTGAATGTGTATTAATTAATAGTTGGTATATAGAAAAAATAAGTAGTGGCCTTGGTGTTAGTAACTTTAGACCCTTAAGGTAATAAATTCTTTCTTTGTTGTAAACCCATTACACATCCGCCCTATAGGAATGCAATTTTATCTTTGGAAGATGGTGCCAAACCTTAAAATAATTACTCTTAGAGAAAGTAAGTCTTTGTTGATAAGTCCTTGTCAAGAGTCATAAAATGTTAGTAGGCCTTCTGGCCAGAAGATGATGTAAATCACCTAAACCATTTGTATACGATAAATTTGCAGGAAAGAAACCTTGGTTTTTGATAAGAACTGACTTTGCATCCCCTATTATCCTCTATGTGTAACTTAGGGTATAAAAGCCCCTGTTAAAAATAAAGCTACGGGCCTTGTTCACCAGCGCTTGGTCTCCCCATGTCATTCTTCCCTTTAACTTCCAGCTGAGTCTCCATCTGGAGCGCGGAACCCACCACGCTTACTAATTATGCCTGGGCTTCTAAGACCCACTCGAGAAGGAGTCTAGGGTGAGACACCTTCCGCTATTCAAGAGGGCGCCTGCGGCCTACGTAAGTGGTGCAAACTTCTTGTCTTGAAGTTTTATTGGTCTCCCGCGTAAACCAAGCTACTCAGCTTCTTTTCTCCACTGAATTTTCCTACTGAGCTATCCTCATTCTATTGTTCTCTATATCTCTAATTAGCATATAAATAGTCGCCTAGGCCGTCTCTCCTTCGAATACCCTGGATCAGCTGGGGCTGGTCCCCGGCAGGAGGAGAAGGGAACAACAAAGGATGAGATGGCTGGATGGCATCACCGACTCGATGGACATGAGTTAGAGTGAACTCCAGGAGTTGGTGATGGACAGAGAGGCCTGGCGTGCTGCAATTCATGGGGTCGCAGTGAGTCAGACATGACTGACAACTGAACTGAACTGAACTGAAGTACCTGAGAGAAGGACCACCTATACATAGGCTGGTTCACGTTCTATACAGTGGAATGACATGAAATGCTTTGCCTTAACTGAGGAAAGAGTTTGCTTACTAAAGACTAAACCTTTGATTACTAAAGACTGCAAAAAATGTATATGCAATAACATTTTCATTTTATACGCTACAAGCACCTTCTGCCACAGAGTAATCTGGAAAAACAGATTGCTTTTAAGAGGAGACCCTCTCCATACTCTGGAAAGTATTATTTTTTAATGACTTTTTAGTCATATTAATATGAGTCAGGGGCTTCCCAGATGGCGCTAGTGGTTAAGAACACACCTGCCAATGCAGGAGACCTAAGAGATGTGAGTTTGATCCCAGGGTCGGGAAGAACCCCTGGAGAAGGGCATAGCAACCCATTCCAGTATTCTTGCCTGGAGAATCCCCAAAGACAGAGGAGCCTGGTGGGCTAGAGTCCATAGGGTCACAAAGAGTCAGACACGACTGAAGCGACTTAGCATGCACGCAAGAATATGAGTCAAGATCGCTTCTCGGCCTTTTGGCTAAGATCAAGTGTAGTATCTGTTCTTATCAGTTTAATATCTGATACGTCCTCTATCCGAGGACAAAGAAAAAAAAAAAGAATATGAGTCAAGTATCTATAAACTTTCCTTGGGGAATTCAGTAAAAATACACAAATATAGAGGGCTTATGTTGAAAACCTGAGTGTCCTGTTTAGAAAGATAAATTGGTATTTTTTAAAGCAGAACTATCTCCTGAAAATGATATTAAAAATATTTTTCTTTAGTCTGGAAATAGAATAGCCTACACCTAAAAATCACTGAAGATATGTGACTTTGTCCAAGTAAGTAAAATAGGAAATCAGAGTTGAAAATAAGTCACAATTATCTAAAATGAGCTTGACTGGTTGTAAGCCTACGTGTGATAATATAAAAGACTGAGCTGCTCATACGTTGGAAAATGGACTGCTCATTATTTTCAGAGGACCCTTATGGGAGAGTCTAAGGTAAGGGAGGATTTATCCCCAAGAATGAGGGGTGAAGAGAATGTGTGCTTCCCCCTTCAATCACCCTTAAAGTGAAAGCGTTAATTGCTCAGTCATGTCCGACTCTTTGCAAACCCACGAATAGTAGCCCTTCAGTCTCCTCTGTCATGGGATTCTCCTGGCAGGAATACTGGAGGGGTTTGCCATTCCCTTCTTCAGGGGATCTTCCTGACACAGAGATTGAACTCCAGTCTCCTGCATTGCAGGCGGATTCTTTACCACTGAGTCACCAGGGAAGCCCTTATCTTCCACTACTTTCCCCTGATATTTCCTAGTCACTTCCACAATTTACCACTCCTACAAGGTTAAACTCTTTTCCTTTGTCTTGTCATTTCTCCACAATTTTTTTTTTTTTTTAAAGATACATAGGCTCTTGGTCCTAACGCTCCTTCGGGTCTTCAGTTCTCATTTAAAGGTTCCAAGTGCACATAACAATATTAAACAAAATCTGTATACGTTTTTCTTGTTAATCTATGTCTGTTTAATGCTCAGGCCTGGCCACAGAACCTAAAAGGGTAGAGGAAAGGTTCTTCCCTTGCAAGAACCATGAGTGTGTTGAAGAGAATAACTGAAAGCTTGAATGTACATGAACTATGAGCTGGAGAAAAGATGACCCTGTTGCACTAGAGAGATAGTATTTGACTTTCTACTGCTGAGGCCCCAAGAGCTGTTTGTTTTTTTTAAATTGTTGTTACTTATTTATTTATGGCTGTGTTGTGTCTTTGTTGCTTTGTGCGGGCTTTTTCTAGTTGTGGCAAGTGGGGGCTACTCTCCGTTGGAATGTGCAGCTTTTCATTGTGGTAGCTTCTCTTGTTGGTAGAGCACAGGCTCTAGGTGCTTGGGCTTCAGTAGTTGTAGCACGTGGGCTCAGGAGTTGTGTCTCGAGGGCTCTAAAGCTTGGGCTCAGTAGTTGTGGTACACGGGGTTATCTGCTCCTTGGTATGTGGAATCTTCTTGGACCAGGGATTGAACCTGTGTCCCCTGCCTTGACAGGCAGATTCTTATCCACTGTGCCACCAGGGAAGTTTCCCAGGAACCAGTTTGGATTATGCATGACCACCCAGTCCCATGAGACCTAGCCCTATCATGGTTCCAGTTATTCATAAGTGAGTTTTTCTGTGGCAAGCTACAGAAAACAGCTCTAACTTAAGCAGAAGGGAATTTATTCAGAAGGCATTAGGGATATAATCAAATTGACTGGAAGTAGGAGAGTCAGGCTTGAGAACTGGTAGGAAGCAAGAGAGCCCTAGAGACAGTAGCTATCTTGGTGGCAGGAATGGTCTGGTCAAGATGTTGCTATACAGACAGAAGGGAAATATGATCATTGATAGTTGCAGTCTCTTTGTCCCTGTGCTAGCAATTGAAATTCCAGGGAGGGAATATACAATGCCCTAGCTTGTGTCAGGGGCCTGCCTAGCTTGAGTTAGAAGCCAAGTCTCAAACAATAGCTCCAAATTTTTAATTGAAGTGGAAGAGATAATAGGGGAAAAGGAAATTGGGGTGCTAAAGGGGAAAAGGTAAATATTGGGAACCAAACCAAGAACTGTCCACTGTCCAACCACATGGCTTCCTGTCCTTTCTTGAGTTGTCAGAGGCTTTCCCACATGACTGGATTCCCATCTTTTGATTCCTGTAAATACCATTACCATCGGCTGTCCCATAACTGTCACTTGAATGATTCTCAGTACTTGACAACAGAAAAAGTTGAGGCAGATTGCAAAGAAAAGTGTGCTGTTTTGGCTCTTCTGCTGTTTTTGTTTTTGGTCTATCTCCTATAGAAATTATTGAAACCTCTCAAAAAATAAAGAAAAAGATCTCAACTTGCTTCTTCAGAGAGTGTTTGGCTCTGCTGGAGTCTCTTGACTTTGTCAGTTTTCTCTTTGGACATGTTCCATGTGGGAAGGGGTTATAATATTACAGTGTTTCCTTTCTCAGTTAATGTTCACATGGTTTGGCTCAGAGATCAGCCCAAAGAGCGGCAATACATGGGCTCTTACACTCCCTCATTCTTTTCTTTTATAAAATGAGCTATATAATTCACATGCCATAAAATTCACCCTTTTCAGGAATGGAACTCAGTGGTTGCTGTATATTCACAAACTTCTGCAACTATCACTACTATAACATACCAGAATGTTTTCATCAGTTACTCCATGTTTTTCCTTCCCCTCAACCCCTAACAACTGCTAGTCTATTTTCTGTCTCTATGAATTTGCCTATTCTAGACATTTCATATAAACAAGATCATGTAATATGTGACATTATATGTCTGGCTTCTTTCATTTAGCATAAGGTCTCAAGACTCATCCATGTTGCAACATGAATTAGTACTTTATTTCTTTCTATGGCTAAACAATATTCCATTGTATGGATACATCACAGTTTATTTATCTATTCACAATTGATAGATATTTGGGTTGTTTCCACTTAACAACTATTGTAAATAAAGCAGTTATGAACATCATGTAGAATTTTTTGTGTCCACATGTGTTTTCAATTCTATTGAGTATATACCTAGGAGTGTAGTTACTGGGTCATGCATGTGGTAATTCTGTGTATTACCTTTTGAGAAGCTGACAAACACCATTTGCAAAGTATAAGATTTGATTCCAGATCCTCAACAACACTTGTTCCTCATTTTTTTTCTTTTGGCCACATCACTCAGCATATGAGGATCTTAGTTTCCCAACTAGAGATCAAACTTGTGCCTCCTGCAGTGGAGGCATGGAGTCTCAACCTCTGGACTGCCAGAGAAGTCCCAGTTCCTCATTTTTATTTTAACTGTTCTAGTGGGTTTGAAATGATATCTCATTGTGGTTTGCATTTCCATTTCCCTAATGGTTGATGATGTTGAACATCTTTCCAAGGGCTTATTGGCTATTTGTATAATTTCTCTGGAGAAACGTCTATTCAAATCCTTTTCCCACATGTAACTGGATTGCCTTTTTACTGTTTAGTTGAAAGAGACTTTCCTTTATGTATCCTGGATATTAGTCTCTTATCTGATATATGTGTGTGTATTAGTCACTCAGTCATGTCCAACTCTTTGCGACCCTATGCACTGAAGCCTGCCAGGCTCCTCTGTCCATGGAATTCTCCAGGCAAGAACACTGGAGTGACTTGCCATTCCCTTCTTCAGGGAATCTTCCCAAGCCAGGGATCGAACCCAGGTCTCCTGCATTTCAGGCACATGCTTTACCAGCTGAGCCACCAGGGAAGCCCTATCTGATATATAATTTGCAAATATCTTCTCCCATTCTGTGGTTAATTATTTCACTTTCTTGACATTGAATAACAAGGGTTTTTTAATTTTAATGAAATCTGATCTATCTTTTATCTGGTGCATAGCTAAGAAATCATTTGCTAATGCAAGGTAACAAAACCTTATACTCATGTTTTCTTCTAGGAGTTCTATAGTTTAAGCTTTTACATTTAGTTTTTTGATTCATTTTCAGTTAATTTTTGTACACGGTGTGACGTGAGGGGAACAAATTCACTCTTTTGCATACAGATATCTTGTTGTCCCAGTGACATTTGTTTAAAGATTATTATTTTCCCTATTGAGTTGCTTCAGTATTCTTTTTGAAATCAAATGACTATTAATATAAAGGTTTATTTCTGTACTGTCAACTTGATTCTATTAATTTATATTGTCATCTTCATACCATTACCACACTGTCTTGATTACTGTAGCTTTGTAGTAATTTTTGACATCAAGAATTGTGTGTCCTCCAACTTTGATATTTTTCAAGATTGTTTTTGCTACTCTGAATCCCTTGGTATTCCATATGAATTTTAGAATCAAAAAAAAAGCTGCTGATATTTTGAAAGGGATGGCACTGGATCTGCAGATCAGTTTGGGTATGCTGCTACTGCTACTGCTAAGTTGCTTCAGTCGTGTCCAACTCTGTGCAACCCCATGGACGGCAGCCCACCAGGCTCCCCTATCCCTGGGATTCTCCAGGCAAGAACACTGGAGTGGGTTGCCATTTCCTTCTCCAATGCATCAAAGTGAAAAGTGAAAGTGAAGTCGCTTAGTCATGCCCGACTCTTAGCGACCCCATGGACTCCAGCCCACCAGGCTCCTCCGTCCATGGGATTTTCCAGGCAAGAGTACTGAAGTGGGGTGCCATTGCCTTCTCCGTGTTTGGGGTATACTGCCATCTTAATAATGTGAACTTTTCTCATCTGTGACCATGTCTTTACATTTATTTAGGTCTTATTTAATTTTTTCCAAAATTTTAATAATTAAAAAATTATTTCTTAATATTTTACTTGTTCGATGCTATTAAAATGGTATTGCTTTCTCAATCTTATTTGCTGATGGTTATTTGCTGGTGTACCTAGATAAAACTGATATTTGTGTATTGATCTGCTATTTTGTAACTTCAGTGACTCAATTTATTTATTAGTTTTATAATGGTTTTAATGGAGTCTTGGGATTTCCTATGTACAAGATTATGTCATCTACAAATAGAAGTAGTTTTACTTCTTCCTTTCCAATCTGGATGACTTTTCTTTTTTTCTAATTGCACTGACTAGACTCTCCAGCACAATGTTGAATAGAATGGCAAGAGCAAACAACCTTGTCTTGTTCCTGATCTTAGGGGAAAGCTCTGAAACTTTTGCCATTAAGTATGATGTTAGCGGTAGTGTTTTCACACATGCCCTTTATCAGATTGAGGAAGTTGCCTTCTATTCTTAGTTTGTTAAATGTTTTTATCAGCAATATTGAGATGATCATGTGATTTTTTTGAACTTTATTAATGTGGTATATTATTTGCTTGATTTTTGTATGTTAAACCAACCTTTCATTCTTGAGATAAGTACCATTTGGCCATGGTGTATATCCTTTTTTATATGTTGCTGCTGCTGCTGCTAAGTCACTTCAGTCGTGTCCGACTCTGTGTAACCCCATAGACGGCAGCCCACCAGGCTCCCCTGTCCCTGGGATTCTCCAGGCAAGAACACTGGAGTGGGTTGCCATTTCCTTCTCCAATGCATGAAAGTGAAAAGTGAAAGTGAAGTCGCTCAGTTGTGTCCGACTCTCAGTGACCCCATGGACTGCAGCCTACCAGGTTCCTCCGTCCATGGGCTTTTCCACAAGAGTACTGGAGTGGGGTGCCATCGCCTTCTCCATTATATGTTGCTAGATATGGCTTATAAATGTACAAATATACAGCTGTTATTTTGCTGAGGATTTTTTTTTGTGACTATATTCACAAAGGATGTTGGTCTGTAGTTTTGTTCTGTCTTTTTCCTTGTGATGCCTTGGTCTGGCTTTTTTTTGGCTGAGCTATGTGGCTTGCAGGAGCTTAGGTCCCTGACCAGGAATTTAACCTACTGCCTCAGCAGTGAGAGTGCAAGGTGTTAAACAGTGGACCACCAGGAAATCCTCATTTAACTGCTTTTGGTATTGGGATAACAGTGGCCTCACAGAATTAGGCAGTAAGTTTTCCCTCCTCTTCCATTTTTTTTGAAGTTTGGAAAGACCATACTAGTAATGCAACTTAAGACCAAGAAAATTAAAGACTGTTTCCTGCTGAATAATTCTATGCTTCTAGTTTATAAGAATATGAAATATGATATACAAAGACTATTATGAACAAGGTACTAAATATTTAAAAGACAAAAATCAAGCCAACAAGTTTTGTCCCGGATTAAGTTTACTCCCTCTTAAAATTCCTAAAGATAATTTACTTAAGCTATATCACAAACCTATTTTTAAACCAAGGATTATTTTGTTTGTGAAATGCAAATATATCACACTCCTTGAAAAACATTCAAGAAGCACAGCAACATATTAATATGAAAGCAAAAAAATATAAAAATAGTATCATCCAGAAATAATCATCAGATATATTTAGTGAACACTATTTCAGATCATGCTTTATATCAGTTATTTAATTCCATATTTAAATATTTAAATGTATTCATTGTTTATCACCACTCCTCTTATTTTATCTTCTCTATACTTAAATATCATGGATATATGGATTTCTTAAAGTAGTTTTGTGTTAGTACTACTGGGTAATGTGATTCCTGAGTTTCCTTCTGCTCAAGGATGTGAATATGCTTCCTTATATGTGTTGTACTCTTGTCTCACATTTTAATTTTCTAGAGATCATTTTATTATATTTCAGGCATGAATGTTGCTGTGGAAGAGTCAAAGGATAATCCAAATTCTCTGCCCCCATTTTTCCTGTGTGGATGCTTGAAGAACATTCTTTAATCTTGAAATTAAATTTAATTTGATATGTTTCATCTCAAGTAAATCATTCTGGAATGATCCAAATCAGCTCTTTATTTTACAGATTCAGTTTAATTTTTTTTTCTGCTTCATTTTTTGTTGCCTCTATTTAGGTCTTTTCATTTTTTGAATTTTTGTTGAAGTATAGTTGATTTACAATGTTGTGTTACTCTCTGCTGTGCAACAAAGTGAATCAGTTATACATATACATGTATTCGTTATCTGCTTTTTTTCCTTTTAGTCTCACTGAACATCATATGGGATCTTAGTTCCCCAACCAGGGATTGAACCTGTGCCCCTTCCATTGGAAGAGCAGTCTTAACCACTGAATGACCAGGGAAATTCCCTTTGCTGCAATTTTTTAAGCTCACTCTTATGGAGATAATAATGAGTCTCATGTTGGATAAAGTTTGTTTTCTGCAATGACTAAATTCTAATTGTTTTCATTTTTGTTTTTCCTCTTATAAGTGATTCATTAGGCTTTTTTGTGTTAGAGATATTTTTTCAGTTGTGTGCATTTTATTTCTTCCTATTTTATGTTAATTTATTAGAGACAGTGTTATTTTGACCCTTGAATTGTCTTCATAACTCTGCAATTTCCCTTTCCATTTCTTGTTGCATCTTATCTGATTTTTGAATTCTTGCTTTGTTGAATTGAGATTATTAAAAGTTCCTTAGGTATACTTATGAACATGTTTATTCTGCAAAGTATTGAAACAATTACAGATGTTTCTTTTTTAACACCTCCCACACACATCTATTTGAATATTCATTGGAAGGACTGACGCTGAAGCTGAAACTCCAATATTTTGGCCACCTGATGCTAAGAACTGATTCACCAGAAAAGACTCTGATGCTGGGAAAGATTGAAGGTAGGAGGAGAAAGGGACAACAGAAGATGAGATGGTTGGATGGCATCACCAACTCAATGCACATGAGTTTGAGTAGACATCGGGAGTTGGTGATTGACAGGGAAGCCTGGCATGCTGCAGTCCATGGGGTGGCAGAGTCAGACACTCCTGAGCGACTGAACTGAACACACATCTATTATGTTACTAGTATCTAGATCTTTCAAGGCTATTTCTGCAGCTTAACTATGTCACTGAGGACCTAAGCTATTCCCATCTTTCTGTTCTGCCATACCTCAAAATCACAAGATGGTTGCCACAGCTCCAAGATTCACGTTTATATACACCAGCATCTCAGCAAGCAAGGATAGGGAAGGAACTAAGAGGGAGTTATTTTTTATTGCTCTTTTTTTTTTTTTTTCAGAAAGGAAAGTTTTCCTCAGAACCTCTCTTCCTTCCACCCCAAACTCTAAATAGACTTCTCCTTTCATATTGCCAGAACATATGCTCTTCTCTAAACAAGTCACTGAAAAAGGAGAACCGGATTGTCATGACTTGTCTAAGACAATGATTCTCAACTGAGGCTGATTTTGCCCTTCAGGGGACATTCGACAATATTTGTGAACATTTTTGGTTGATACAACTTCAAACCAAAATCAAACCAAAACCAATATTGGCAAGAATAAAGGGAAGAACAGCAGTTGAGCATATACACTACCAACCTATACACCACTGACTAGTGTGTACTAGCTGAAAATGAAACCCATTTTCAGCTAGAACACTAAAGAATAATTTATTTTTCTCAACAAGAGGATTGTTAAATTATCCTTCCATTGCCATACAAAGGACAAAACAGAACTCCAAGAGAATGTAGAGGTCCTAGATATACAGAGAGAAATGCTTCAACATCAAAGTCAGAAAAAGAAAAAAGCAATTGGGGTTTCGGTCAGTTCAGTCACTCAGTCGTGTCCGACTCTTTGCGACCCCATGAATCACAGCACGCCAGGCCTTCCTGTCCATCACCAACTCCTGGAGTTCATTCAGACTCACATCCATTGAGTCAGTGATGCCATCCAGCCATCTCATCCTCTGTCGTCCCCTTCTCCTCCTGCCCCCAATCCCTCCCAGCATCAGAGTCTTTTCCAATGAGTCAACTCTTCGCATGAGGTGGCCAAAGTACTGGAGTTTCAGCTTTAGCATCATTCCTTCCAAAGAAATCCCAGGGCTGATCTCCTTCAGAATGGCTGGTTGGATCTCCTTGCAGTCCAAGGGACTCTCAAGAGTCTTCTCCAACACCACAGCTCAGAAGCATCAATTCTTCGGCGCTCAACTTTCTTCACAGTCCAACTCTCACATCCATACATGACCACAGGAAAAACCATAGCCTTGACTAGACAGACCTTTGTTGGCAAAGTAATGTCTCTGCTTTTTAATATGCTATCTAGGTTGGTCATAACTTTCCTTCCAAGGAGTAAGTGTCTTTTAATTTCGTGTCTGCAGTCACCATCTGCAGTGATTTTGGAGCCCAAAAATAAAGTCTGACACTGTTTCCACTGTTTCCCCATCTATTTCCCATGAAGTGATGGGACCGGATGCCATGATCTTCGTTTTCTTAATGTTGAGCTTTTAAGCCAACTTTTTCACTCTCCACTTTCACTTTCATCAAGAGGCCTTTTAATTCCTCTTCACTTTCTGCCATAAGGGTGGTGTCATCTGCATATCTGAGGTTATTGATATTTCTCCCGGCAATCTTGATTCCAGCTGTGAAAAAAATACTTCTGCAGAGTATGAGAATACACCTATGAAAATTAAACTAATCAAAACAGTCCTTAATGTGAATTTTGTAAATTATTTTATGAATAAAAGTAAAAGTAAAATAGAGAATAAATTAGAAAAAAAGGACTTTTGTAGTAGACCAAATAATAAATCCTCAAAGATATTCATGTGTTGATTCCTGTAATCTGTAAATGTTATCATACATGCAAAATTTGTTTTTAAAATATGAATAAATTCTCATGAAATAAGGAAATTATTTTTTGATTATCCTGTTGCTGCTAAGTCACTTCAGTCATGTCCGACTCTGTGAGACCCCATAGATAGCAGCCCACCAGGCTCCCCCATCCCTGGGATTCTCTAGGCAAGAACACTGGAGCGGGTTGCCATTTCCTTCTCCAATGCATGAAAGTGAAAAGTGAAAGTGAAGTTGCTCAGTCATGTCCGACCCTCAGCGACCCCATGGACTGCAGCCAACCAGGATCCCCCGTCCATGGGATTTTCCAGACAAGAGTACTGGAGTGGGGTGCCATTGCCTTGTTAGACCCAATGTAATCACAAAAGTTCTTACAAAAGGAAGGCAGGAGAGTTAGGGTCAGAATAAGAAATATGACAATGGAAGCAGAGTTGAAGTGATGCCATCACCAAGGAATGCAGATGGCCTCCCCAAACTAGAAAAGGCAAGAAAATAGATTCTCCTCTGGAACCTCCAGAAGAAAATAGCCCTGCTGACAGGCATTTTAGACTTGATTTCCAGAACTGTAAGATAATAAATTTAAGGTTTTTAAACTACTAAGTTTGGGCTTCCCAGGTGGTGCAATGGTAAAGAATCTGCCTGCCAATGCAGGAGACACAAGAGACACAGGTTTGACCCTGGGCCCAGAAGATCCCCTGAGTAGGAAATGGCAATCCATTCCATTATTCTTGCTTGGTAAATTTCATGGAGAGAGGAACCTAGCGGGCTATTGTCTATAGGGTTGCAAAGAGTTGGACATGACTGAGCCAGCATGCACAGCCACAACAAGTTTTGAATAATTTGCTACAGCAGCATTAGAGTATCCAAGTACAGGCTTACATAGAAAAAGAACCTCCCAAGACAAAACAAAAATCATCCACAGGATTTGGACAATGCAAAGACAAGAGAACTCAAAATTGGATCAAAACAGAGGCAACACCTAGCTAAACACTAGTTGGTTTCATCATTTTTCATAGTAAGAAGGAAATTGAACATTTCTGTGGGAATTCACTGTGTATTTGTTACAGTTTGATATATGCACTAGTCAAGATTCTTTAGAGAAACAGAACCAGTTAGAGATTTTATATATGTGAGATGTCTCTCTATGTGTGTTTTGAGAAATCATCCCACACAATTGGGAGGTTCGCCAAGTATAAAATCTGTAGGGCTACCTGGCAGTCTGGGAATTCAGGATTATGTTGCAGGAGTGAGAATTCTGTAGATCAGCAGGCTACAAACTCAGGCTTCAGTGTTACAGTTGTGAGAATTTCCTCTTCAGAAACCTCAGTTGTTGCTCTGAAGGCCTTGAACTGATTGAATGAGACCCAGTCACATTATCCAGGTACTCTGCTTTATTCAAACTGTACTGAATTAAATGTTAATCACATGTTAAAAAACAAAACAAAACCCTTACAGAACACTTAGTCTGTTTGACCAAGCAACTGGGCACATATTCTAACCAAGTGGACACAAAAAGTAACCATCACAATGTACACATGTACATTTAACTCTATAGTAGGATACACTGATTAATTAACAACAGTTCCTTTGTTGTGTTCATCAACTTGAAGTACTAGTGTTTAGATAAAGATTATTTATTTATTTATGGCTGCACAGGGTCTTTGTTGCTACACACAGGCTTTCTCTAGTTGTGGTGATCAAGGGCTTCTCTTCATTGCAGTGTGTGGCCTTCTTACTGTGGTGACTTCTCTTGTTTCAGAGCACAGGCCCTGGAGCATGTGAGATTCAGCAGTTGTGGTCCCTGGGCTTAGTCATTGTGTGTATGGGCTTAGTTGTCCTTCAGCATGTGGAACCTTCCTGGACTACAGATCAAACAGGTGTGCCCTGCATTGGCAGAGGAATTCCTAACCACTAGACCACCAGGGAAGACCTAGTTAAAGATTTTTAATCTGGAATCCATGGACCTAAAGATTCTTAATCTGGAATCCATCCATCTCTAGAGGATCTCCCATCTTCAGGTGTGGGGAGGAGGTTCATGAAACATTCTAATTATACACAGCATTTGAGTTGATGTATGTTTTTGCATCTTTCTGGGTAATGGGTCTACAATTTTCACCACATTCTCAGAAGACTGAAAGAGTATGACATGGCCAAGAAAGGTCAAGGAGTCATCATAAACAGACATCTAAGCTGAGTGGACCACTTTTGACATTTGAAGACTAGGTTCTAATGTTTGAACAAGCAGCATCTTTACCAACTGCCCTGGCAGTTACTTATTATACGAAGTACTCATCAATTGCAAATAACAGATTAAATATAAATCTTTGCTTTCCAATAAAGTTTTCCATATCTTACTCTGATATGATATTACATAGAGAAGGAAATGGAACAGTCCCATAGTTCAGCCCAAAATGAGTCTTTTAGAAGCAATTCTGGAGTCATAATTTTATAGATGAGCTATAAATGAGTTAATATCAACACATGGCAGTGGAGTAAGAAGCATTGAGGAGCCTTCCACAGTTTTAGAAATGAAAAGGCATATTGCTGTTTGAATACTAAACTTATCAACTCAGCATATGTAAGAAGCCAGCAAAATGTCTCTTAGGCCCTACAAACAACTATGTAGTTAAAGTGAATAAATCAATTAATAAGGGAAACTAGTATTTTAAAACAATTTGGACTACAAGTCAGCTGCATAGGGGAATTTATAGGGTAATGGGAATATTCTGTATGATACTGTAGTTATAGACAGATGACTTATGCCTTTGTCACAACCCATAGAATTATGCATCACAAGTAGTGGATTTCTGCATGCAAATTTAAAAATATCAACCAGGATGTGCAGAAATCTCAGGATGGAATGCAGACAATGATGAACGAAACTAATATTACAAATGTACACTATAACTTGACAGAAGGAAGTGGAAAAAACAGGAGCTGACTTAAGTGACTTTGGAAAAACATATTTTGACAGGATACTTCAAGGCTAAAGACAGAAAGAACTAGTTAGTATGAGTTAACATTTCTGAAATTACTTTATATACTACAAGGGTAGAATAAGGTCTTCTTTGGTGGCTCAGACAGTAAAAAATCCGCCTGCAATGAAGGAGACCTGGGTTCGATCCCTGGGTCAGACCCTGGAAAAGGGAATGGCTACCTACTTCACTATTCTTGTCTGGAGAATTCCACGGACAGAGAAGCCTGGTGGGCTACAGTCCATGGAGTCACAAACAGATGGAAACCACTGAGTGACTATTACATACACAGGGTAGAATAATTGAATGGTATAGATAATAGGAGCCATATTTCTAACTCTCAGAGAATAAAGTTAAAAATCAATTAAGAAAAAAATAAAAAATAAAAATTAATTAAGGAGAAAAGGCTAGAGTTAATCCTGTAGTGTTGTATTAGAGTTAGGGATGTATGAACTCATGTTTATTGTAAGATATATACACACAGATACAGAAACATGCGTGTGTGTGTGTTTACATGGATTAATGTCTATATGTACATACCCACACAGACACACACACACACACACACATTTGCTAGTTCTGTTCACTGCTGAGAAATAGTGGCAACTCAGCAGCAATAAGCACACTCAGGACTCAGATCTTGGTTCCTAAATATAATTCTCCAATAAAAGGACACAGAGATAACCTGAAATAACTCTGAGGCAACCTGAAATAACTTGAAATCACTTTCAGAACTAGAAAAATCTGACCAAAGCTGCAACTATTTCAGCAACAAAATAATGACAGTATTCTCTTATAATACATAGAATAAAATAAATATCCATGAACTTATACTGATATAAATAAACTACTGAATAAATAAGTAGATATGTAAGTGTGAAAGAAAGAAAAAATGTTTCTTACAAAAGAAAAGATTATACATCATGACCAAGTGGGCTTTATTCCAGGTATGCAAGGATTCTTCAGTATTTGCAAATCAATCAATGTAATACACCATAGTAACAAATTGAAAGATAAAAGCCATATATTATCTCCATAGATGCAGAAAAAGCTTCTGACAAAATTCAGCACCCATGTATGATAAAAATTCTCCAGAAAGTGGGCATGGAAGGAACATACCTCAACATAATAAAAACTATCTATGATAAACCCACAGGAAACATTATCCCCAATGGCAAAAAATTGAAAGCATTTCCCTTAAAATCAGGAACAAGAAAAGGGTGCCCACTCTCACCACTACTATTCAACATAGTTATGGAAGTCCTAGCCACCACAATCAAAGAAAAAAAAGAAATAAAGGGAACCCAAATTGGAAAAGAAGAAGTAAAACTCTCACTATTTGCAGATGACATGATTCTCTACATAGAAAACCCTAAACACACAACAAGAAATTTACTAGAGATAATCAGTGAACCTAGTAAAGCTGCAGGATATAAAATTAATATACAGAAATCCCTTGCATTCCTATACACTAACAATGAGAAAACAGAAAGAGAAATCAAGGAAACAATCCCATTAACCATTGCAACAATAAGAATAAAATACATTGGAATAAATTTACCTAAAGAAACAAAAGACCCATATATAGAAAACTATTAGACACTGATGAAAGAAATCAAAGATGACACAAATAGATGGAGAAATATACCATGTTCACGGATCAGAAGAGTCAATATAGTGAAAATGAATATACTACCCAAAGCAATCTATAGACTCAGTGCAATCCCCATCAAGCTACCAACGGTATTTTTCACAAAACTAGAACAAATAATTTCACAATTTGTATGGAAATACAAAAAACCTCGAATGGCCAAAGCAATCTTGAGAAAGAAGAATGGAACTGGAGGAATCAACCTGCCTGACTTCGGACTATACCACAAAGCTACCAGTCATCAAGACAGTATGGTACTGGCACAAAGACAGAAATATAGATCAGTGGAACAAAACAGAAAGCCCAGAGATAAATCCATGCACCTATGGACACCCTATCTTTGAAAAAGGAGGTAAAAATATACAATGGAGAAAAGAAAATCTCTTTAACAAGTGGTACTGGGAAAACTGGTCAACCAAAATTAGAACACTTTCAAACACCATACACAAAAATAAGCTAAAAATGGATTAAAGATCTAAATGTAAGACCAGAAACTATAAAATTCTTTGAGGAAAACATAGACAAAACACTCTCTGACATAAATCACAGCAAGATCCTCTATAACCCACCTCCCAGAGTAATGGAAATAAAAACAAAAACAAAAATAAACAAATGGGACCTAATTAAACTTCAAAGCTTTTGCACAACGGAGGAAACTATAAACAAGGTGAAAAGACAGCTTTCAGAATGGGAGAAAATAATAGCAAACAAAACAGCTGATAAAGAATTAATCTCCAAAATATACAAGCAACTCCTGCAGCTCAATACCAGAAAAATAAATGACCCAATCAAAACATGGGCCAAAGAAATAAACAGACATTTCTCCAAAGGAGACATACAGATGGCTAACAAACATATGAAAAGATGCTCAACTTCACTCATTATTAGAGAAATGCAAATCAAAACCTCAATGAGGTACCATCTCACGCTGGTCAGAATGGCTGCCATCAAAAAGTCTACAAACAATAAATGCTGGAGAGGGTGTGGAGAAAAGGGAACCCTCTTACACTGTTGGTGGGAATGCAAACTAATACAGCCACTATGGAGAACAGTGTGGAGATAACTGCCTTATGATCCAGCAATCCCACTGCTGGGCATACACACTGAGGAAACCAGAAGGGAAAGAGACACGTGTACCCCAATGTTCATCGCAGCACTGTTTACAACAACTAGGACATGGAAGCAACCTAGAAGTCCATCCGCAGACGAATAGATAAGGAAGTTATGGTACATCTACACAATGGAATGTTACTCAGCTATAAAAAAAGAGCGCATTTGAGTCAGTTCTAATGAGGTGGATGAAACTGGAGCCTATTATACAGAGTGAAGTAAGTCAGAAAGAAAAACACTAATGCAGTATATTAATGCATGTATATGGAATTTAGAAAGATGGTAATGACGACCTTATATGCAAGAGAGCAAAAGAGACACCGATGTAAAGAACAGACTTTTGGACTCTGTGGGAGAAGGCAAGGGTGGGATGATTTGAGAGAATAGCATTGAAACATTTATATTACCATATATGAAATAGATGACCAGTCCAAGTTCGATGCATGAAGCAGGTCACTCAAAGCCAGTGCACTGGGACAACCAAGAGGGATGGGATGGGAGGGATGTGGGAGGAGGGAATCAGGATGGGGGACATATGTACACCCATGGCTGATTCATGTCAATGTTTGGCAAAACCCACCACAATATTGTAAAGAATTAGACTACAATTAAAATAAATTAATTAATTTATAAAAGAATTCAAAACTATATTTGTAGATATTTCTTCCTTTAGGAGAGAGAGATAATTCCCCTCTCCTTGAGTGTGGGCTGGATTTAGTGGCTTGCTTCCAATGAACAGAGTATGGGAAAGAAAAATGGTAACTTTACAATGGAGAAAGCTGGCAGGTACTACCTTGACCAAGTGGATAAGGTTAACATCATCAGTGACAAATCATTTTGATATCATATGCTTCTGCTGCTGCTGCTAAGTCACTTCAGTCGTGTCCGACTTTGTGTGACCCCATAGAGGGCAGCCCACCAGGCTCCCCCATCCCTGGGATTCTCCAGGCAAGAACACTGGAGTGGGTTGCCATTTCCTTCTCCAATGCATGAAAGTGAGAAGTGAAAGTCAAGTCGCTCAGTTGTGTCTGACTCTTCGCGACCCCATGGACTGCAGCCTTCCAGGCTCCTCCATCCATGGGATTTTCCAGGCAAGAGTACTGGAGTGGGGTGCTGTTGCCTTCTCTGATACCATATATCCCCTGCTAAATGATGTGAGGAAAAGTCACCTTACTTCTGTGGTAATTTCCCCCTAAATTCATAACTCTTGTATAATCATGAGAAAAACCCAAACTAAAGGATATTTGACAAAGTATCTGACCAGTACTCTTCAAAACTCTCAAAGTCATAAAGAACAAAGAGACTTCAGTTCAGTTCAGTTCAATCACTCAGTCGTGTCCAACTCTTTGCAACCCCACAGCGGACCGCAGCACACCAGGCCTCCCTGTCCATCACCAGCTCCCAGAGTTTACCCAAACTCAAAGACTTAGAAACTGTCAAAGATTGGAAGGGAAATGGTAATGGAAATGTAAAGGAAATGTGATGACTAAATGCAATATGGGATACCAGGTTGGATTAGGAATAGAAAAAGGACATCAGTAGAAAGCTTTGATAATTGTACTGTTTGTGTAAAAGATATAACACACAGTAGGGGAAACTGGGTGAAGCATATATGATGTGAGTGTTTGTGCATTTACTGTTGTCCAAGAAGTCTCTTATGTTGTCTTCATTTTTTTTTTCTTTTCATTCTTTTTTCTATATTCCGTTCTGTGGCAGTGGTTTCCACCATTCTGTCCTGCAGGTCATTTATCTGTTCTGTCTCAGTTATTTATTACTGATTCCTCTGGTGTATTATTCATCTGTTTGTTTGTTTTTTAGTCCTTCTTGGTCTTTGGTAAACATTTCTTGCATCTTCTCCATTGTTTTCTCAAGACCCTGGATCATCTTCACTATCATTATTCTGAATTATTTTTCTGGAAGGTTGCCTATCTCCACTTCATTTAGTTTTTTTTCTGGGGTTTTATCTTGTCCCTTCATCTAGGACATAACTTTCTGCTTTTTCATCCTGATTTACTTTCTGTGATGGACAGGGACGCCTGGCGTGCTGCAGTCCATGGGGTCACAAAGAGTCAGACACGACTGAGTGAATGAACTGAACTGAACTGAATGTGCTTTTTGTTCTAGCTGATATGGGACTGTGGTTCTTCTTGCTTCTTCTGTTATCTGATGGAGGAGGTTAGGAGGCTTGTGTAAGCTTCCTGATGTGAGGGACTGGTGGTGGGGAAAACTGGGTCTTGCTCTGGCGGGCAGGCCTTGCTCAGTAAAACCTTAATCCAATTATCTCATACAGACTTTTCTTAATCCTGTGTCTGTCACTTCCCCAATATCAGGGTTTTTTTCCCAGCGAGTCAGGACTTTCATGGTGGCTCAGACAGTAAAGAGTCCACCTGCAGTGCGGGAAACGCAGGTTTGATCCCTGGATCAGGAAGCTTAAAGGCAGAAGGAGAAGAGGGGGATAGAAGATGAGATAGTTGGATGGTATTACCCATTCAATGGACATGAACTTGGGCAAACTCCAGGGGATGGTGAGGGACAGGGAGGCCTGGCATGCCACAGTCCATGGGGTCGCAAAGAGTCGGACACAACTTGGCAACTGAACACACACACATTGTCATTTGCTGGCTTTGTGACCACAGGGAGGTAATTTATATCCCCACAGCTCAGTGATCTTGTGTGACTTTGGAAAAGTTGCACAACCTCTCTGTCCTTGGAAGCATTCTTATTTGAATTTCTGTCACAGCACTTCTCATTGCAGAAAGATCTTCTACCCAAAAACGTTAAGATTATTTATTCAGCCTACAAGAACTGTGGCTCTGGGAAAGGAATGCAGTGCAGTGGCAGGGCACATGAACATACTGTCACTAGAAAAATACATCCCCTGTATAAACCAATCATCCAGCTTTCAAGCTATTTGCACCAACGCAGAAAATTCTGTTATGAATCTCTCACTGAGAATCTGTTCATTCTAGGGTTCAAAGTCTACTTTCTGGACTAGTAAGCCTCACATCCAGACCTTACAATCTGATGGGTTCCCTCCCCAAGTCCTCCCCCACCTCCCAGCACCTCTTTATCCATATTGTTGTTCCAGCCCATTCAGTTCAGTTCAGTTCAGTCGCTCAGTCGTGTCTGACTCTTTGTGACCCCATGAATCGCAGCACGCCAGGCCTCTCTGTCCATCACCAACTCCCGGAGTTCACTCAGACTCAGGTCCACTGAGTCAGTGATGCCATCGAGCCATCTCATCCTCTGTCATCCCCTTCTCCTCCTGCCCCCAATCCCTCCCAGCATCAGAGTCTTTTCCAATGAGTCAACTCTTCTCATGAGGTGGCCAAAGTACTGGAGTTTCAGCTTTAGCATCATTCCTTCCAAAGAAATCCCAAGGCTGATCCCCTTCAGAATAGACTGGTTGGATCTCCTTGCAGTCCAAGGGACTCTCAAGAGTCTTCTCCAACACCACAGTTCAAAAGCACAGTCCAGCCCATTAGGCTTCCCAATAGCCAGCTCTCCCAGCAATAAATCCAGTAACAACCATACTTGCTACATACAAGATATTCCTGATATCTTGGCATCCCTTTTACTTTCTTGAATAAGGTGAATACCACTTTAAAAAGTGAGATTCCCTCAGCCCCCTTGATGTTTTTATTAAGTAAATGTTGTGGCTATATACTGGAAAAGTTAGGGTATAACACCAATAAACAATGACTCTAGATTCCAACCTCTATCAGGTTCTTACTGTGTTGAAAGAAAAGAACTTGATTTTCTCTCTCCTGTATAATTTTTCTTTCATCGCTCTATACATTACCTGTGCTTTTCCTTATCATTCTATGTTTGAAGGTCTGTGTAACATGACTTGCCACTTCTCAGAGATGAAGAGAGAAGTACACATGTCATTTGTATTTCAAGTATGAGGTCCTTTCCCCTTCTCAATTTTTTACCCATCCTAAAGCTTTGCCATGTACCTCAAGTTCTGGCCAACATGACTCTAATCTGGTTGTAAATTTTTAGTAACTATTGTAACCAAGAACTTTTCTTTACCACTCAAAGTTCACCAAACTCTATACTAAAAATGGAAATATGTTAGTGAGTCAGGCAGAGGTAAGGAGAACATCTTCTTATGTAAGCTAAAATGAAAAATAAAGTTGCTAAACATTTGTTTCTTCTTCATTAGTCAAACTTTCTTACATATAATTTTGTGTGTGTGATCACTACCGTAACTAAACTTAACATCAAGAAATGGACAATTTCAAGAAATGGCAGGCTACAGTCCATGGATCACAGAGCTGGACATGACTGAGTGACTAACAGTTCCACACTTTCTGAATATATACATAGTTTAAAAACACATCTATAGAAGCTCTCACATTTTCTTCCCACACATGCCTGGGTTGCTAGAGCCTTGCTTTCCATAACAGTGCTCAGGGATACAGAAATCCAATGGCTGACTTCTATGAAATGTATATTTTCAATTTTAGTGCAAACCTTGAAATTTCTTTTCAAAATGCAATGTGCTAATCTGCAAGCAGTTTATGAAGGAGCTCTTATTTCCTCACATTCTTTCTAAACTTCATATGGTAAGACTTTACACCTGCCAGTCTGTGGATTGATCTCTCCCCTCAGGAATCAGATTCCTGCTCTGACTGTCTCATTAGATAAGGAACCCCCTACTCTCACCTTAACACAAGATCTTTGATCATTTAATGTCCCTGAAAATAAGATTATTCCACAGAAGTAAAATAAAAGTTTCAATAGTGGGCCAGTTGTTGTTGTTGAGTCGCTAGGTTGTGTCCAACTCTTTGCAATCCCATGGGCTGTAGTCTGCCAGGCTCCTTAGTCCTTGGGGCTTTCCAGGCAAGAATACTGGAGTGGGTTGCCATTTCCTTCTGCAGGGGATCTTCGCAGACCAGGGATCAAACCCATGTCTCCTGTATTGACAGGAGCATTCTTTACCACTGAGCCACCAGGGAAGCCCAGGACAGTAATTAAATGTGAATTTAATAATTCTTTTCTGATCCTTCATGAATCTTTAAAACATAATCATATAATGTTAAGACATTGTCACCAGGAGCCCATTATGCACTACTGCCTGCTACCTGGCACCTAAATAAGTCTTCATAAATTATTTGGTGAATGAACAGAAGGAAATGTCAATACATAGCCACGTACAAAAACAACTAGATATCTCTCTTCATCCCTCTTTTTTTGTTGCTTCCCTGACAAGAGTTACCAAGTCCCATTAGTTCTAATTCTGAGATATCTTTTGTGGCCCTTTCTTCTTAAGGATTCCCACTATCGTGGCCCAAGTTATAGCCATCTGAATCTCTCCTCCTTTCCCATTTTCTCATCCCCAAACTAAAAATGTGTCAGTTATTCTTTCATGTTTATATGACATTATACATGTTTATCTTCTGCCTGGAAAATATTCATCTGATGATATTCTTACTTATCCTTTAGGATTCAAGTCAAATTTTACCTCCTCTGTGAAGATTTTCTTGACTTCTGGGCAGTTTGTCCTCTGTGCTCCCACTGATGTTTTAATGACTCTTCTAATCGGTTTATTCTGCTTGTTCATTCGCTAAGTTGTGTCCGATCTTTGCAACTCCAAGCACTGCAGCATACCAGGCATCCCTGTCCTTCACTATCTCCCAGAGTTTGCTCAAAATCATGTCCCATTGAGTTGGTGATGCCATCCAACCATCTCATCCTCTGTCGCCCCCTTCTCCTCCTTCCCTCAATCTTTCCCAGTGTCAGTCTTTTCCAATGAGTTGGCTTTTTGTATTATGTGGCCAAAGTATTGGAGCTTCAGCTTCAGCATCAGTCCTTCCAATGAGTATTCAGGGTTGAGTTCCTTAGGGATTGATTGGTAAAGATCTCCTTGCTGTCGGAGGGACTCTCAAGAGTCTTCTCCAGTACCATAGTTCAAAAGCATCAATTCTTTGGCATGCAGCCTTCTTTATGGTCCAACTCTCACACCGGTACGTGACTACTTGAAAAATCATAGCTTTAACTATATGGATCTTTGTCCGCAAAGTGATGTCTCTGCTTTTCAATGTGCTGTCTAGGTTGGTCATAGCTTTTCTTCCAAGGAGCAAGTGTCTTTTAATTTCATGGCTGCAATCACCATCTGCAGTGATTTTGGAGCCCAAGAAAATAAAATGTGCTACTGTTTCCACTTTCCCCCCAACTGTTTGCCATGACGTGATGGGACCAGATGCTATGATCTTAGTTTTTTTGAAGGTTGAGTTTCAAGCCAGCTTTTTCACTCTCTTTTTCACCTTCATCAAGATGCTCTTTAGTTCCTCTTCACTTTCTGCCATTAGGGCGTTATTATCTGCATATTTGAGGTTATTGATATTTCTCTCAGCAATCTTATTCCACCTTATGATTCATCCAGCCCACCATGATGTACTCTGCATATAAGTTAAATATGCAGGATGAAAACATACGGCCTTGTTGTACTGCTTTCCCAATTTTGAACCAGTCTGTTGTTCCATGTCTGGTTCTAACCATTGCTTCTTGACCATTGCATATGGATTTCTCAGGAGGTAGGTAAAGTGGTCTGGTATTCCCATCTCATTAAGAATTTTCCACAGTTTGTTATGATCCACACAGTCAAAGGCTTTAGTATAATTGATGAAGTAAAAGTAGATGTTTTTCTGGAATTCCCTTGCTTTCTCTATAATCCAATGGATGTTGGCAATTTGATCTCTGGTTCCTCTGCCTTTTCTAAATCCAGCTTATACATCTGGAAGTTCCCAGTTCATGTGCCACTGAAGCCTAGCTTGAAGGATTTTGAGAATTATTTTGCTAGCGTGTGCAGTTGTATGGTAGCTTTGAGTTCGATTCCTAGGTCGGGAAGATCCCCTGGAGAAGGGAATAGCTGCCCACTCTAGTAATTCTTGCCTAGAGAATTCCAGGGACAGAGAAGCCTGGTGGGCTACAGTCCACAAGGTTGCGAAGAGTTGGACATTACTGAGTGACTTCTTGTTAGACTACCTTTAATTGTCATTATTTTTTTGCCGTCTTGATCAATGTTGTCCAATAGAAATATAATACTAGCCACATGTAATTTTTTTAGTAGTCATATTAAAAATGTAAAGATAAATAGATTAAAAGAATTTAAATATTTTAATCTAGACTAATACATCACAATATTATCATTTCAATATGCAACATATTTATAAATGAGGTATTTTATCTTATTTCTTGGTACTAAATCTTCAAAATTCTGCATTTTTTATACTTATAGCATATTCCAATCTAGACTGGCCACATTTCATGTGCTCAATAGCTATATGTGGTTAATGGCTCCCATACTGAACAACTAGTGGACATTCAAAAGGAATCATATCCTATTAATTTTTGTACTCCCAGATGTTTGTCAGAAATACCTAACAAATGTTTATTAAATGAATAAGTGAACAATGACAAAAATAGCTGGTGTTGATTGCTTACTAAGTAAAAGGCAATGTGATAAGCGATACACATGAATTCATTCCTTTCCCTACCATTAATGTCCAGTTGATATTCAATGGCTACTTAACAGTGATTAAGTAATAATTAGGGTTGGGAAAGTCACTTACTTTCTTAAGAACACAATTTTCCCACTTGTGAAAGGAGATGGGCAAAACGACTCTTAGACCAGTCCTAAAATATTGTGGATATAAACAAATGCAGCATATTTTGAGTTGAGTCATGAAAATAATGAATGGTCAGGTAACTTTTAGAAGACTATTGTGCAGTGGAAGGGCACACGTTTTGGAATTAGGCACACCTTGTTAGAATTCCCCAACCTCATTATTCAGATAGTTATGTGTGCTTAGGCAATGAAATTAAATTTACTAACCTTCCACTTCTTTGTAAAATGGAGACAATAATACCTATCTTGCTGTGGAGTTTGGAAGTAGTATTTCTAAAATGTTTGGCATGTTTGTGTATCTTCAAAAGACAGAGACATTATTGGTTATGAGAAATCTTTCACTCTACTTGCCCCCTTAGGATATAACAATCATAAAAATAAGCCTTTACATGGGGCTTATTATATACTAAAATGCTTTAAAGTATAATATTAACTCATTCAGCTTGATAGCATTTCTTTGACGTAAGTGCTGTTACTGCTATTTCCATTTTACCCCCAGGAAACTGAGACAAAGAGGGTAAATAACTTGCCCACGGTCACACAGATAGTAAGTGGTAGTGCTTGGATTGTACCACTTACTAGGTGGTGTAATGCCAGGTGTTCAGTGCCAGAGTCAGGACATATGTCTCTCCTCTCTTTATTTTGTTGCAGCATTTGTGGGTTTTCTCTAGTTGCAGTGAGCAGAAGCTACTCTCTAGCTGTGGTGTTTGGGCTTCTCATTGTGGCGGCTTCTCTTGTTGCAGAGCACAGACTCCCAGGTGCGCAGGCTACAGTAGCTGTGCACACAGACTCAGTACTTGTAGTGCATGGGCTTAGTTGTCCTGTGGCATGTGGAACCTTTCTGGACTAGGAATGGAACCTGTGTCCTCTGCATTGGCAACAAGATTCTTAACCACTGGATCAACAGGGAAGTCTTTTTTTTTAAAAAAACTAATTTTATTAATTTATTTATGGCTGCATCGGGTCTTTGTTGGAGCATGCAGAATCTTTTGTTGCAGCACACCAGGCTTCTCTCTAGTTGTGGCACATAGGCTCAGGAGTTGCAGCTTGAGGCCTTATCTGCTACAAGGCGTGTGGGATCTTAGTTCCCAGTGGTGATTTGCTCACTAAGTCATGGCCAACTCTTGTGATCCCATGGACTATAGCCTGCCAGGTTCCTCTGTCCATGGGATTCTCCAGGCAAGGATACTGGAGTGGGTTACCATTTCCTTCTTCTGGGGATCGTCCCAAGAATCGAACCCGAGTCTCCTGCATTGCAGGCAGATTCTTTAACAGCTAAGCTACCAGGAAGCCCTCATAGTTCCCAGACCAGGGATCAAATCTGTGTCCCTTGCTGTGGAAGATGGATTCTTAACCACTGGACAACCAGGGAAGTCCCTAGAGTCAGGACTCTTCATCACTGTTATATTCTTCTCAAGCTAACCACTGATTAATTCATTGGAAAAAACCATACAATTGGCTGCACTAATAAATATCATAACATAGTGGTAAAATGGCTTTTTTTCATGGAAAAACTAATCTGTGCACTGTTCTCCGCTCTGGAAAATAAATGATTGGGGACTGAGTCAAATGTAAATTTTATTTCCTTAAGAGTCTTACATGTGTAATCACTGGCAATTTTTTTACGGCGGTTTGCCACCTAAGGCTCTCCCAGTTCAGGTCCTTTGTTTCAACTGTTTCTGTTAAGAGGCCTCTCCCTAGAAGCTCAAGGGTGAACTGATACTGATTTCAGAGACTTTTTAGGCACAGTTCTCTAAAAGAACCACCCAAAGAGCAGGACAGAGGGGAGTCGGAGTTTGTGACTTACACCTTGGAAATGTTGTGGTGCTAGAATACAGATAATGAACCAGTGATTCTCACTTTGGGCATTGGCAGCAACTCTTTTCTGACTGGTGCACAAAGGGAGTAAATCACTAAAAAAGAAAAAGAAAAAAAGGCAGGAGAAAGAAAATAACCTCCAGGTCTCAGGGTTCTATTGATTTACTACCACCCCCAAAGTAAGTTCCAAATAAATGCCAATGCTATATACAAAAGATGGGCAAATGACTACCAAATTAGTTGTGGGAAAAAACTGGCCAGCAAGACAGTTACTTCTGTTCACAGTGACACTTGGGAAAAAGACAACAGGTGGTATTTAAAGAAATATTACATTTACTGTTCTTTTTCCAATACCTGTGAGCCAACTAACAACAGAACACTGTTATCAATAAACAGGGTCTAGAGGAGATGCTCAAAAACGTAGGCAAAATTTACCTCTATCTTCTTAGAGGCTTTCAACAGGGTCTGAGAATTAAACTGACATAAGACAAATATATACACATTTATATGTTTTACATGACACAGGAGTTTGATAAGAAAACTAAGACCTCCCCCCCCCGCACCACACACACACACACAAAAATGGCAAAACCTGCAGGCTTTTACATTATGTGAAACGAAGAAATTGTGGGAAAGTAACTAAATTATGTGGGAAGGTTAAAGAAAGACAAGAATTATTTTAACAGGTCTGCTTACACAGGATTCTCTCAGCTTTAATTCCCTATTGAAGAATGTTTCTTTCTCCTGGCATAGGGAGGGTATCCTTTACACAGATTTCACCTCCTATTTTTAGGAAGAAATGGGGAGATTAGAAGCCTTTTTGGCATCTGTTATTGTTTCAAATAGCAGGTGCACTAGTAGTAAAGAACCTGCCTCCCAATGCTGGAGACATAAGAGATGTGGATTTGATCCCTGGGTTGCAAAGATCCTCTGGAGGAGAGCTTGGCAACCCACTCCAGTATTCTTGCCTGCAGAATCCCATGGCCAGAGGAACCTGGCAGGTTACAGTCCATGGGGTAGCAAAAAGTCAGACATGACTGAAGTGACCCAGTAACAGTAGCAGCATTCATTCAAGTGCCTTTAGTTCAAAATAATCCTTATGTCAAAGTAGCATATTTTGAAGTGGCATAGTCTGCCACTTTTTATTCCTCTACTTTGAAACTTCCCCCTAAAGATTCATAATCCAGAATCTGAGTTGGCAGATTATTCTGTTTCTCACTGAATAAGTCTCTTAGTCTTGAGAATAGGTCAGTTCATTTGAACAATAGTGTCTCAGTTCAGGAGGCAGTGGTACAGGTGAGAGTAATAATTCACCTAAATTAGATCTCTATTTGATGTGAACAATCAGGCATTCAATGAGTATATTTTAATGGAAACAAAAGAAAAATAAATATTAACAGTTGAAAACCTAGTTTCTGAGTACAGAGGACAGCCAGGTGAGAAGATTTCTAGATTTAAGCTTCGAAGCATCTTTAGATGGTAGAATGAGGAGGGCAGTGTTTTGTACTTTGATGAATGTCCTGGTTTGAAGTTTGAAAGTCTCTGGTTATGGTGCTGGGTGTTCTGGTGAATTTTCTGAGTGGCCCACACAAGACAGCAGGCATGAAGGTTTTCTTTTAATGTATGATTTGTTGTGGCAATTTTTCTGAAGTTTATATTGTCATCTAGTTTTAGATTTTAGGACTTGGGGAAAAGGGCATTTTTAGTTCTTAGTGATTTCAAGTCAGAAAAGTGGGAGAAAAATTAGAAGTGATCATTTGGAGAGTGGTAGCCATATACTGGAGGAAACTAGAATTCAAAATCCAGAGCAGTTTATGAGTAGGTAACAAAACCTCAAAGACAGTGAACACAATTAGAATCTAATAGTTATAAGAATGTGTTATAGTTTTTCACTGAAATATGTTTTCTCTCTAGAGTCAACCCCATTTTTATTAAACATAATTACAGTAAGACTATTTTCTTTTTGTAAAGTAAGTTTAGTCTTGTTAAACTTAGCCTGATTATTTACATAAGTGCAGCAAGAATGACTTATAGGTTTTTTTAAAGTCTGCTTTGATAGAACTTTTATTAAGGAATCTTAGGCTGAAACTTTAAAAGTCTTTCAAGGATAAGAAGCCAATCAAGACTTCACCATCAGACTTTGCCTATGTACCCATGTGCCATAGTACCCATGGATTTGGGTGAATTCTGCTCTTCTTGAGGTACCCAATATACTTTCAAGTTGGATTTAGAAAAGGCAGAGGAACCAGAGATCAAATTGTCAACATCTGTTGGATCATCGAAAAAGCAAGAGAATTCCAGAAAAACATCTATTTCTGCTTTATTGACTATGCCAACGCCTTTGACTGTGTGGATCACCACAAACTGTGAAAAATTCTTAAAGAGATGGGAATACCAGACCACTTGACCTGCCTCTTGAGAACTCTGTATGCAGGTCAGGAAGCAACATGGACATGGAACAACATACTGGTTCCAAATACGGAAAGGAGTACAAATATAAACAAATCAAAGTTGTTTAGCATTTTAAACAATGCTTTCTATGTAATTTAACACATTAAATAAGCTAATTAATCTCTCTCTCTCTCTCTTTTTAAGGAGAGGGAACAAGTCTTTTGAGATCTTCTGGAGGCCATACGGAAAATCCAAGTTAGTTCAAGGTCAAAAAGTCTTCATCTGAATTTGATTGGGGGAAATTTATCAAAATTGTCAAAAGATTTAAAACACTGAAGTAGTATCACAGGTAACTGAAAAACAGATATCTAATTAAGGTGACTACTGAAAGATTTTAAAGGGAAATGCAAAAAATTACATAGGTGTTTAAAAAAAAAAACCCCATCAGCTATTTTAATACTGAAGACTCAGTTTTTGTAAGTAAGCAAAGACTTAATAAATACAGTGTGAGAAATAGGAAATTATTTTGATCAAACACAAAATATTTATTTCCTTGACAGATTAAAAAAAAAATAAAGAAAACATCCTTTTATGATCTTGTATTAAAAGCAGACCGAATGTAACATAGCCTTTAAAAACTGTATTAAAATTTTTTTAAATTTTACAAAAGCAGACCAATAATCTAATAAACTTTGTCATGTTAACAGATAAAAAATTTTACTCATTTCTATCCACATATTATTTCAATCATTTAAAAACATCTTATGGGTGTGTATGTACTCAGTTGTGTCCGACCCCTTGTGACCCCATGGACTAGAGCCTACCAGGCTCCCCTGTCCATGGAATTTTCCAAACAAGGATATTGGAGTGGGTTGCCTCTTCACACTCCAGAGTATCTTCCTGACCCAGGGATTGACAGGTCTCCTGCATTGCAGGCAGTCTCCTGCACAATACTGTGAAGTGTAATAAAATGAGGTATACCTGGCACATAATTACAAAAATTTATAAGTTTTAGAGATATATGCTTTTTCATATACACATTTTCTTAATGTGGCAAAAAATATGTATGGTAACAGACCCTCAAATATCTTTTTTCTCTTTGCAAAAATTAAGAAGTGTTAGTTGCTCAGTCATGTCCAACTCTTTGAGACCGCATGGACTGTAGGCTGCCAGGCTCCTCTGTCCATGGGATTCTCCAGGCAAGAATACTGGAGTAGGTTGCCATTCCCTTCTCCTGGAGATCTTCCTGACTCAGGGATCAACCCATGTTTCCTGCATTGTAGGCAGATTCTTTACCTTCAAATCCTTTACCTAACAATTAAGAAGCCAAAAGTAAATAAACTTAGGTTTAGCAATTAATGTTCTAGTGTATTATCTTATTTAGAAATGATCTAGATATTCAATGAATATCCATCAGTTCAATTCAGTTCAGTCTCTCAGTCATGTCCCATTGCTTCCCCATCTATTTGCCATGTGGTGATGGGACTGGATGCCATGATCTTAGTTTTTTGAATGTTGAGTTTTAAGCCAGCTTCTTCACCCTCCTCTTTCACTTTCATCAAGAGGCTCTTCAGTCCTCTTCGCTTTCTGCCATAACGGTGGTGTCATCTGCATATCTGAGGTTATTGATATGGCAATTTTGATTCCAGCTTGTGCTTCATCCAGCCTGGCATTTTGCATGAGGTACTCTGCATATAAGTTAAATAAGCAGGGTGACAATACACAGCCTTGACGTACTCCTTTCCAAACTTGGAACCAGTCTGTTGTTCCATGTCCAGTTGTAACTGTTGCTTCTGGACAAGCATACAGATTTGAATATCCATAAATTAACTTAATATAACTTTACAGCCTCGAGCTTCAGAACAGATTTTGGAAACTAATTTTAAGTAGATATAATATTTCATTATGCTACTGATTGTTAATAAAAAACAAGTATAAATTATTTTTCCTGTAGATAAATCAGGCAAATATTTTTTAAAAACCATAGAAGCAAAGAACCTAAAAGTTAAAACATGACTTTTTCCAACTTTTTAAACATATTGTTTTGTTTGACATACATCAAGAAATTTATTTTCATTATACCTTCTGATTTTAAAATTTTACAATCTCAAACATCTAGTTGAGATAACATAAATTCTTTTGACTAGTAAACCCAAATATTAATAGAATACATTCTGTGTTTCATTACATTTAATGCTGACAATTCTGGAGACATAACTGCTTTTACTAAAACCAACAAACTTAAGCTAGCTTTCATCCCAGATGCTGTGTACCTGAGAAACATTTGGGTTAGTTTCTATATTTCTGAGAGTTTTATGAATACCTAATTTATGTAAGCATTTATGTTTTAAGCCAATTAAATAGAACTCTTTTACAAAGTAATTTTGGCAATATCATACAGAGATAGAAAAATATTACATATACACATAGATATATAGAGACAGATATGAAAAGAGATGTTACAGTTTTCATTTTAAATCTTAGCCATGTGTTAGGTATAAATACAGAAAAGCAAAATTTACAAACTTAAACAAGAGTTACCTTTGTCTTATTTTTTCCTTTCAATTTGACCTTCTCATAGGTACCAAGGGACTTCCCTGGTGGCTCAGATGGTAAAGCGTCTGTCTACAATGCGTGAGACCTGGGTTCAAACCCTGGGTTGGGAAGATCCCCTGGAGAAGGAAATGGCAATCCACTCCAGTACTATTGCCTGGAAAATCCCATGGACAGAGGAGCCTGGTAGGCTATAGTCCATGGGTTCGCAAAGAGTCAGACACGACTGAGCGACTTCACTTTCACTTTCATAGGTAGCAAATGGCACCCCACTCCGGTAATCTTGCCTGGAAAATCCCATGGACGGAGGAGCCTTGTGGGCTGCAGTTCATGGGGTCGCTAAGAGTCAGACACAACTGAGCGACTTCACTTTCACTTTTCACTTTCATGCATTGGAGAAGGAAATGGCAACCCACTCCAGTGTTCTTGCCTGGAGAATCCCAGGGACGGGGGAGCCTGATGGGCTGCCATCTATGGGGTCGCACAGAGTCGGACACGACTGAAGCAACTTAGCAGTAGCAGCTGTCTAAAAAAATTGAGATATAAAAGTCTAAATATTCAAGAATATACGTAAGGGTTTCCCAGGTGGCTCAGAGTTAAAAAATCTGCCTGCCAATGCAAGAGATGTGGGTTTGATCCCTGGGTCAGGAAGAGCCCCTGGAGGAGGAAATGGCATCTGCTCCTGTATGGACAGAGGAGTCTGGTGAGCTACAGTCCATGGAGTCGCAAAAGAGTCAGACACGACATACTATTTTAATTATGACTCAAAACCAACAAGCCTTTTTATGGCTTAAAATTCAATAAACCTTTTATGTCTTAACCACAGACATGACAGGTATCCCCAGAGAGTAGAAAAAATGCAGCCCTCCGAAGACCCACAAAGTTCACTCACAGATTTAGCCTAAGAATGCAAGAGCTTCACTGTTACAAGCAGTAAGAACAGGGTTTGTGAATTGTTGTCTCTTGCTTCCTACAGGGATTCGAAATGCTTCCAGCATTAACTAGATAATATGTGGCATCCAGCGGGCAATACTAAGATAAGGGCTTCTTAGCTCTAGGAGTGGAGAAGGCGATGGCACCTCACTCCAGTACTCTTGCCTGGAAAACCCCATGGACAGAGGGGCCTGGTTGGCTGCAGTCCATGGGGACTCGAAGAGTTGGACACCACTGAGCGACTTCACTTTCACTTTTCACTTTCATGCATTGGAGAAGGAAATGGCAACCCACTCCAGTGTTCTTGCCTGGAGAATCCCAGGGACGGGGGAGCCTGGTGGGCTGCCGTCTATGGGGTTACACAGAGTTGGACACGACTGAAGCGACTTAGCAGCAGCAGCTCTAGGAAGACAATGAAGGTAAAACAAAGGCTCCCTAGGAGTTGGAATCTCTAATTAAGACAAAGCTGGCAAGGTTGGACAATAAGAGTGCTGCTTGTCGTTTTGTGTCTTGATTTCTAGCATGTTTGGCTGGTTACCTGACTCAACCCAACACTTGTACCGTCCAGTCCAGCTGGTGGAGACCAGATAGAATATTTTCACTGGTCACAAAGCCAAGCTCTGATGACAAGAAACAAGACGAATGGGGCATCTCATTTTATGATTTTTCTCCCTATGACAAATACTACTAAAGAAACAGAAAAAAAAACAAAGACAAGGAGCCTGTGGATTATTGCCAATAGGTACTGGGAACCAAATTTACAAGAATCACAATTCAAAGAACTAATTTTCACATGTATTTGTCTCCTGACAATCTACATTTAGAAAGGGAAAAGATAAGGAGAGACTTTTATTTTTCTTGTTTTGGTTGGGGCATGCAGGCAGAGATTTAAAGGACCACTATGTAAGAATTGTTACCTTCTGCTAGTTTTTTGTCAGAGGTCCTAGGATATGTGAGTGTCCCAACTGTTAAGCTCCCAACCTTATCACCAAGAAATTGTAGGGGAGGCAAAATTTTGCCTCCTAAGGCTTTTTGGCTAGGTCTGAGAATTCAACTGTTGGAAGGGCAGGGCTGTGTTCCCTCCCTGTTGTTTGGCCTGAGGCCACACTGTTGACACACTTCTGAACACTCACAGGCAAGTCTGACTCAAGTCTCTCACTGGCCTCCAAAGTCAAACTCCCTGGGGGTTCTCAGTCCCTTTGCCAGATCCCTAGGTTGGGAAATCAGTTGTGACTCCTAGAACTTCCTTAACAGTGTGAGAGTTTCTTTGGTATAAATTTTTCTGCAGTTTGTGGGTCATCTGCTTGGCAGCTGTATGGTGAGGGTAAGGGTGACCTCCTTCAAGAGAGCTTATGCCACACTCTGGGTGTCCCAGGTCTGCTGCAGCCAGAGCCTCTGTCCCAGGGGCAGGTCACTGCTGACCCACGCCTCCACAGGAGACAACACTCAAAGCCAAGTCTGGCTCAGTCTCTGTGGGGCCTCTAGGTCCTGGTGCATACAAGGTTTTGTTTGAGCCATCTGAGCATCACTAGTGGGTATGACGTTTGATTCTAAATGCGATTTCACCCCTCCTACCATCTTGTTGGGGCTTCTCCTTTGCCCCTGGACGTGGGGTATCTTTTTTTGATTGGATCCAACATTCTGCTGTCAATGGTTGTTCAGCAGTGAGTTGCACTTTTGGAGTTCTCACAGGAGAAGATGAGTACACATCCTTTTACTCTGTCATCTTGTTTCTTGGCTGTATATTGTTACCCTGCTTATTTAACTTATATGCAGAGTACATCATGTGAAATGCCAGGCTGGATGAAACACAAGCTGGAATTAAGATTGCCAAGAGAAATATCAATAACCTCAGGTATGCAGATGACACCACCCTTTCAGCAGAAAGCAAACAGGAACTCAAGAGCCTCTTAATGAAAGTGAAAAATGAGAGTGAAGTAGCTGGCTTAAAACTCAACATTCAAAAAACTAAGATCATGGCATCTGGTCCCATCACTTCATGGCAAATAGATAGGGAAACAATGGAAACAGTGACAGACTTTATTTTGGGGGCTCCAAAATCACTGCAGATGGTGACTGCAGCCATGAAATTAAAAGATGATTGCTCCTTGGAAGAAAAGCTATGACCAGCCTAGAGAGCACATTAAAAAGCAGAGACATTACTTTGCCGACAAGGTCCGTCTAGTCAAAGCTATGGTTTTTTCCAGTAGTCATGTATGGATGTGAGAGTTGGACTATAAAGAAAGCTGAGCACCAAAGAATTGATGCTTTTGAACTGTGGTGTTGGAGAAGACTCTTGAGAGTCCCTTGGACAACAAGGAGATCCAACCAGTCAATCCTAAAGGAAATCAGTCCTGAATATTCATTAGAAGGACTGATGCTGAAGCTGAAGCTCCAATACTTTGTCCACCTGACTCGAAGAACTGACTCACTGGAAAAGACTCTGATGCTGGGAAAGATTGAAGGCAGGAGAAGGGAACGACAGAGGATGAGATGTTTGGATGGCATCACCGACTCAATGGACATGAGTTTGAGCAGGCTCCGGGAGTTGGTGATGGACAGGGGAGCCTGGCGTGCTGCAGTTCATGGGGTTGCAAAGAGTTGGACATGACTGAATAACTGAACTGAATGACTAACTGATGTTAGGTAAAGTTGTCTCCAGACCAGATAAAAAACAATCATTTATTCATGTGGTTGAAAGAGTGAGTTAAATGAATTATAATTTTTAAGTGTTTGAAAACAGTATGGGGAGAGAAAACTTATGCAGTGCTCAAACTGTACTTTTAAAAAATACTATTTCATTTATACTCATATATGAAAAAAAGGGCTATACTACTATGTTTACATACATACTAACAGTGGAAACAGAATTCAATAATGAATCACATCTAAATGTTATAAAAAACACACAAACATTAAAAAATACTGATTGGTTATAGAAAGCAGAGTGGAATAAAAAAACATTTGGTATCATTTTCATTTCCATTAAAGAGCAGCACTCTCTGGCAAGAATCAAATCAGTTAGTAAGACTCCTTACACCCCAAAAAAAGTATGTACAAAGGAAAGCCAGTGATATATTGGTTTTATTACTTTTGTTAAGCCATTAAAAAAAGACCACAAAAATAGGTTGAGCACCAAAGAATTGATTATTTCAAATTGTGGTGCTGGAGAAGACTCTTGAGAGTCGTTTGGACTGCAAGGAGATAAAACTAATAAATCCTAAAGAAAATCAACCCTGAATAATCATTGGAAGGACTGATGCTAAAGCTGAAGCTCCAGTACTTTGGCCATCTGTTACGAAAAGCCAACACACTGGAAAAGACCTTAATGCTGGGAAAGATTGAAGGCAGGAGAAGGGGATGACAGAGGATGAGATGGTTAGGTAGCATCACTGACTCAATACTCATGAACTTGAGCAAACCCTGGGAAATAGAGGGTTAAAGGAAAGCCTGGCATGCTACAGTCCATTGGGTCAGAAAGAGTTGGACACAACTTAGCGACTGAAAAATGCCCACAAGCCATTTTTTATTCCTAATACTCAATGCAAAGAAAGTAATATGAAGAAAAATATGCCCTCATTATTCATAATAAAGAGTCTGCTTCATTCTGCGGGCATGGCATATTGTACAATATTGTACATACTGAACAGTTCATTGCTCAAGTGGATCAAAGTATCATTTTGATTCTGAGCCACTAAATAGGATCTCATACATATTTGGTGACTGGACTAACTGCATAGGAGCTGTGATAGATTGAACCTTCTGTGATCTCACTAAATAAGAAAAAGCCCTACACAAGAAAAGATAACAATAAATCTGTTCATAAATTCTATCTATAGGCTCTTTCACCAGTGTAAGGTGGAAAAGGGGCCCTTCCTTGTGGCCTAAAGACTGACGGATTCGTAGTGTGTTTGATACGATGAAGGTAAGAAACTGCCAGATTAAGAAATCCACAATTTGTCTCAATTCTTCAAATAATGGAGCAATTTCCTTTTCTAAGCTGACAATTAGTACTGTATTAGCATTGCTGCTGGCTATGAAACTCACCACCTAAGGTAAAGGACTGAATTCAACCACCTGGTAAGTATTATAGTAACAGATGATACACCTTTCTTTTTTGAAGGTCTGAGTTTTCCCCCTTGGTCTTTTTAAGGGCAAAGAAAGTGAAAAGTGAAGTAGCTCAGTCGTGTCCAACTCTTTGCAACCCTGTGGACTGTAGCCTACCAGGCTCCTCTGTCCATGGGATTCTCCAGGCAAGGATACTGGAGTGGATTGCCATTTCCTTCTCCAAGGGATCTTCCCGATCCAGGGATCAAACCTGGGTCTCCCGCATTGCAGGCAGACGCTTTACCGTCTGAGCCACCAGGGAAGCCCCTGTAAGGGCAAAAGTAGACAAGAAACCAGGTCTCAAAGCATGCTTTGGAGTGTTATCACTGGTCACTTTAATGATAAGCTCTTCACCTCTGACACAACAGTAGCATGGAGCCTTTCAACACTTGGTAATTATATAGGAAGCATTTCAGTTCATCCACCATAATGAACCCCTTTCTCCAAAAGGATTAATCTCCATGCCTGGGTTTCTGGGCTGCCTGGTTCTCTGAGCTGTCTCTTCAGGATAGCTTCTGGGATAGGTTCCTCTAAATGCTGCCATCACATGATTTATCTGTTTTTTTAATAACAAACTTTATGTTTAAAGCGGAACAATTCTGAATGTCATAATTGTATGCAGCCAAGGTTCAGTTCAGTCGCTCAGTCATGTCCAACTCTTTGTGACCCCATGAATTGCAGCACGCCAGGCCTCCCTGTCCATCACCATCTCCTGGAGTTCACTCAAACTCACGTCCATTGAGTCGGTGATGCCATCCAGCCATCTCATCCTCTGTCGTCCCCTTCTCCTCCTGCCCCCAATCCCTCCCAGCATCAGAGTCTTTTCCAATGAGTCAACTTTTCGCTTGAGGTGGCTAAAATATTGGAGTTTCAGCTTTAGCATCAGTCCCTCCAATGAACACCCAGCACTGATCTCCTTTAGAATGGACTGGTTGGATCTCCTTGCAGTCCAAGGGACTCTCAAGAGTCTTCTCCACCACCACAGTTCAAAAGCATCAATTCTTCGACACTCAGCTTTCTTCACAGTCCAACTCTCACATCCATACACGACCACTGGAAAAACTATAGCCTTGACTAGATGGACCTTTGTTGGCAAAGTAATATCTCTGCTTTTGAATATGCTGTCTAGGTTGGTCATAACTTTTCTTCCAAGGAGTAAGCGTCTTTTAATTTCTTGGCTGCATTCTCCACCTGCAGTGATTTTGGAGCCCAAGAAAATAAAGTCTGACACTGTTTCCACTGTTTCCCCATCTATTTCCCCTGTTTCTGCATCTATTTCCCATGAAGTGATGGGACCAGATGCCATGATCTTAGTTTTCTGAATGTTGAGCTTTAGGCCAACTTTTTCACCCTCCTCTTTCACTTTCATCAAGATGCCCTTTAGTTCTTCTTCACTTTCTGCCATAAGGGTGGTGTCATCTGCATATCTGAGGTTGATATTTCTCCTGGCAATCTTGATTCCAGCTTGTGCTTCTTCCAGCCCAGCATTTCTCATGATGTACTCTGCATATAAGTTAAATAAGCAGGCTGACAATATACAGCCTTGACGTACTCCTTTTCCTATTTGGAACCAGTCTGTTGTTCCATGTCCAGTTCTAACTGTTGCTTCCTGACCTGCATATAGGTTTCTCAAGAGGCAGGTCAAGTGGTCTGGTATTCCCATCTCTTTCAGAATTTTCCACAGTTTATTGTGATCCACACTGTCAAAGGCTTTGGCATAGTCAATAAAGCAGAAATAGATGTTTTTCTGGAACTCTCTTGCCTTTTTTATGATCCAGCGGATGTTGGTAATTTGATCTCTGGTTCCTCTGCCCTTTCTAAAACCAGCTTGACCATCTGGAAGTTCACGGTTCACGTATTGCTGAAGCCTGGCTTGGAGAATTTTGAGCATTACTTTACTAGTGTGTGAGATGAGTGCAATTGTGCGGTAGTTTGAGCATTCTTTGGCTTTGCCTTTCTTTGCAGCCAAGGTAGAGAACACAAAAGAATTGCAGAGAATAACTGTGCTCACTAGAAATTTGACTCTCTTCACAAAAGCTGCCTAAAACTCTTTCTATGCTGTGCTCAGTCTATACTACGAAAGCGCATTTATGATGCATTCTAGATAGTTGTAATGGGTTGTTTACTGCAGCTACAAAATTGTGTTCCCTTTCCTTTGATCAAAAAAAGTTACTTTTAAGTAGTTCACACTTTGTTATGAAATCTATAAAAATAAAGCATGGTGATAATCACTTATTAACCCCATGAGTTCCATCAGAGACATAGGCAAGATTCTGTGCTACTCATTGTGGGGAGTACAAAGATGAATAAGGACAAAGCAAAATGACCTGATTTTGTTTTGGAGGAGGCAAATGTGGCACTGTAGAAAGATTATGGAATTTTGCATCAAATAGACCTAGATTTCAACCCCACTTCTGCCACCTAACAAATATATGATTTGGGGCAAATTACTTGTCTCATTGAGCCCCAATTTTCTCTTCTACAAAATTCAGATTAATAAATGAATAGTTGCATAGAGTTGTTGTAAAGATGGAGTGAAGAACCTCAAAAGAACTGTTTAATGAAACCCTGACAGAACACTATATGAGTTAGAAAATGTTATTAATACATATCATAAGAAAAGTATTTCCTCACAGCAGGAAAAGGTACTATTTGAATAAAAAAATTAAAGCTTGATCTTGTCTCCTGTTTTTAAAGAAGTTATGAAAGTCTGAGGGAATTTATAAACAGCTATAACAACTTCATCAGTAGCATATGTGTTTTTGGTGTCTATTCCTATGTATATTCTCAGCAATATATAATAACCTTAGGCTGTAAACTATGATAATAAATTTTTGACTTGGTGCAATTTACTTTTATTTACAGAACTATAAAGTTTCCTGGGTTTATAACTTAGGGAGGCCACAAAGTAGGCAGCTCAGTACACTTATGTAGTTTTCAATTAGGTGCAGCACCCTGGGTGCTTTTGTTCTGAATGTCAGGCACTGAAACAGGCTGTAAATCTTCTGAACCATCTTAGCCCACCCTTAAAGCACCAATGGCCATCTCATGCGAAGAGTTGACTCACTGGAAAAGCCCCTGAGGGACTGGGGGCAGGAGAAGGGGGCGACAGAGAATGAGATGGCTGGATGGCATCATCGACTCGATGTACATGAGTTTATGTGAACTCCGGGAGTTGGTGATGGACAGGGAGGCCTGGCGTGCTGCGATTCATGTGGTCGCAGAGAGTCGGATACGACTGAGCGACTGAACTGAACTGAAAGCACCAATCTGTGAGTTTTATTCAGCGTGCCAGGAACTTCACTCGTTTTAAATTCTCAGTCCTTTTTTTTTTCCTTCCTATAGTTTCTACTTTTTGAATTATAGTTAAATCCCAGTGGATTGTTTATACCGTGGGTGTCCCATGGAGCCTAAGGTTATAATAATATTATGACAAGAGTTTTTCTCACAATTCTTTTATCATTAAAAAATTGAGATATTTATACATAAAGTGCGTTGGGTGCCCAACATCTTAATTGTACGACTCGGAGAATTTTTACCGAGGCATACAACCACTTCAGTAACTACCACCCGGATCAAGAGGCAAACGCTCCCAGTTACCCTGAGGGTGCCCTGGGCCCCTTCCATTTCCCCCTCTTCCCTCCTTGAGGTAAACTTTACTCTAATCTTTCTCACCATGGATAAGTTTTATATGAAATTATTCTGGAAGAAGTGCTAAGTGGAAATATTTGGCCCACAGTCCCGCGGGGCTGGACAAGACGTATGCTCGGCTCCCTCTCTCTAGAGCACCTCGCGGAGGCTCCAGGGGACCACAGATCCGCAGCTCGGCTTTCACCGACCCGAACCAGCCTCGCCAAGGCTAGCGCTGGGCCTCACGTAGACAGTGCTGGAGCACGCCACAATGGCTACCCGCGGTCCCTCGGACCCGCTTCGCCGCATCTTCCCAGCCTTTCCACCCGGTGCCGCTTCCAGGCGACGGGCAGCCCGGGCGTGGCCGCAGGCGAGACCCGCCGGAACGCTAGCGGCCAGCGGCGGCGCTCCTGAGCCCGGGATGTGGGGGGCGCGCCCATTGGCTGAACTTGTCCCGCGGGCTGGTCGGCTGCAGAGCCCACCTCCCGACCCTCTCTCCGCCCTCCCATTGGCCCTTCGCGTCCCCCTCCCGCCCGGATGGAAACGGGGTTGAGCGGGTGGGAGGCCAGAACCCGGAGGAGGGTGAGCGGTCCTCTGGTACGGGGCGCGGGAGAGCCAATCAGGACAAGACTTGGAGAAAAGGCGCCGCGCCAGCCAGTCACATTCCGAGGTCCGGGTCGGGGCCGGCTGACGCGAATACGGGCCACAGCCAATGGGCTTGCCACTACCCGTCCGCTCTTCAGCAGCCTGTCGGGGGCGGTGGAAGAGCGAGTGAGGAGAGCGCGACGGCGACGGCGGCTGAGCCCTCGCTGGACGGCCGGGAGGAAAGCGAGGCCAGAGCCTCTGCGACTAGGTGAGAGGCGGGAACCTCAGGCAGGAGAAGCGGGCTGCGGGCCCCTCCTCGCCTGGCCCGGGCCGCGGCTCTGGGAGCTGTGGAGGCAGGCCCGGTTGAGGCGGGGGCAGTACCCGCCGCCCAGCCCCCGCCCCACCCCCAACCCCCACCTCCTGCTGCCCCGAGCCGGGGGTGCAAGCTTCTGCCGGATGGTCTCCGCGCGGCTTGGCGGGGCCACCGCCCTCTGGAGGGCCAGGACCCAGAGCGGAGCCGTAGGGAGGGGCCTGGTTTGCAGACGCGGAGCCTGGGGGCGCCGCCTGGGGCGGGGAAGCTGCGTAGAGGTGGCGAAGGTGGGGCAAAATAGTTAACGGAGGAGCAGGTTTGTGAGCTCGAGTGTGGCAGTGAAAGGAGGCCTGTGATGGAAGGATTCTGGATCTGGGGACGAAGAAAGTAATGGGAATAGGGTGATGCTCAGAAAAAGGAGTCCTCGGAGAAGGTGCGGAGCCAGGGCGCGTGTTTGGCCTCTCGGAAGTCGGCATTGACAGAAACTGGGAGGAAATCAACTGGGAGTGAAGGGAGGAGAGGCTTGGGACACGTGGGTCTGGAGTACGAGGCACTTCCTAAAACCGGAAGATGACTGAGAGGCGAAGGTTTTAGGTGAGGTGTGGGTGCACGCTGTTTGACTAGAAGGCATCAGGAGGCCAGTTAGGAGAAAGTATACAGGCAGCAAAGGAGATAGGTTTATGTGTGGTAGCTGAAGGGTGTAGGTTTATGTGTGGTAGCTGAAGGGTGTGGATCTTTTATGAGTAAGTCAGCAAGAGTAACTGTCCATTTCGTCAGGTAGGAGTCAAAAAGCCAGGGCAATAGGTTCATTCACTACTCAGTTTAGTTCAGTCTTTCGTCATTCAGTTATTGACGTGTCCGACTCTTTGCGACCCCATGGACTGCAGCACGCCAGACTTTCCTGTCCATCACCAACTCCTGGAGCTTATTCAAACTCATGTCCATCGAGTCAGTGATGCAATCCAGCCATCTCATCCTCTGTCGTCCCCTTCTCTTGCCCCCAATCCCTCCCAGCATCAGAGTCTTTTCCAGTGAGTCAACTCTTCACATGAGGTGGCCAGAGTATTGGAGTTTCAGCTTTAGCATCAGTCCTTCCAATGAACACCCAGCACTGATCTCCTTTAGAATGGGCTGGTTGGATCTCCTTGCAGTCCAAGGGACTCTCAAGAGTCTTCTCCAACACCGCAGTTCAAAAGCATCAACTCTTTGGCGCTCAGCCTTCTTTATAGTCCAACTCTCACGTCCATACATGACTACTGGAAAAACCATAGTTTTGACTAGACGGACCTTTGTTGGCAAAGTAATGTCTCTGCTTTTGAATATGCTTTCTAGGTTGGTCATAGCTTTTCTTCCAAGGAGCAAGGGTCTTTTAATTTCATGGCTGCAGTCACCATCTGCAGTGATTTTGGAGCCCAAGAAAATAAAGTCTCTCACTCTTTCCATTGTTTCCCCATCTGTTTGCCATCGATGGCCAAACGCTCAGTCTTGTTAACTCTCACCTCTGAGGGTGATTGTCCTCCTCCCCAACCCTCCTCCAACCCCTGTGACACTAATTGTTGTTGATGAACTCTCATTGTTTTGCCTCAGCAGGAACTCATCCTCCCAGAAGCAATGGCACAATTATTGGTTGCTTTTGATTGGATGACAGTGAGGACTCATTTAATCCAATGTGTTGGTTTAAAGAGAACATGAGAGGATACTTAAGAAATTGTGCTGTGTAAGGGAGTATCTCAACTGTCTGTGTAATATAAAAGTAATATAAGATCTCTTACAGTAACCCAATAAGAATGAACACAGGTCATCCTGTTGCTGTATAAGAGTCAAGCATTTTGATGTAGAATTTGATTGTGTATCATGCTTGTTGGGAAATTGTTTAGCCTTGGGAAGAGTTTTGTGGTTAGATAGGTTCAAAGTTCCTTTCACTTAGAGGGAAGATTAACTTGGTGTCATTGATACTGCCTTACTGTTTAAAGCTTTCGAATTTTTATTTGGGGGTGTGAGAAGAGAAAAGGCAGTAGAAAATGAAATGGTCCATTAATGCATTTCTATTGGATTTAAGCAGGAGAAGGTGATTACCACTAAGGTGTAATTTCTGCTTGAGGGCAAAAGGATTATGAAGAATTAAGTACTTCTTTACCAACATAGGGTTTCCCTTGTCCTCAGCTGGTAAAGAATCCGCCTGCAATATGGGAGACCTGGGTTTGATCCCTGGGTTGGGAAGATCCCCTGGAGAAGGGAAAGGCTACCCACTCCAGTATTCTGGCCTGGAGAATTCCATGGACTGTATATGTATAATTCATGGGGTTGCAAAGAGTCAGACACAACTCAGCAACTTTCACTCACTCACTTACCAACATAAAATAATACAGTGTTAAGGACGAAAACCAAAGAGGGCATTTGTTGTATGTTTCTTTATTAACCACATCAACAAAGCATTGTAGGTAATGGACCATTCTTTAGGATGTAGAAATACTTTTGTGGAAGTACTTTCTTGGTAATGCTATTTAGTGATCACATTTTACTCTTAGTATAACAGAATACCTAAGTGCTGAGGTGCTGAGGCGACTGGGAGCAGAGGAGTAATCTGAGTGGTGTGGAATTAATCAGGGAAAGTTTCCTGAAAGAGGTGAGTGTTGAGCCATCTTTTGAACTAGGAGTTGGGGTGTGGGTTATTGCAAGACAGGATGATATGCCAGTAGTATGGACATGTTATAAGCACCTGTGGGCAAGAGTGACAAATTAAAAATTGTTTTGAGGAATTAGATTTGATTGAAGATTTAAGGGTGTGGAAATCAACTAAGTCTTGTTATAGCCTAATTGATAAATGATGGTTTTGTATGGTGGCTACAGAGAGAGAACTTAGAATACTTAATGATGGCTTGGAGATGGTAATAAAGAAATGAGTACAAGAATATTTTTTGATAGTTATGGTAAGAAGAATATAGTGAAAGTAAGTTGGATTGTTCACAGATTTAGTGTTCAAGCTTATATAATAATAAATATTTTTGATTCCTGTGCTAGATTATGTTGATATTAATAGCAAAATTTATTGGGTACTACTATGTGCCAGAAGCTATTTTGAATTTTCCAAGCCTCATCTTTCTTTGATTATCCCTACTTTATAGATGAGAGAACTGAGGTTCAGGGATATTTAATTTAACCAGAGTCATACAGCTAGTAAGTGGCAGGTCAGGGTTGGCAAAGGCAATAAGTGAATGTGAATTGAACATCTACTTTGTGCCGGGCATTGTGGTAAGTGCTGGAGATTCAAAGTTGGCAAGCAAATTCAAGGTCAGGCCTGGACCATTTTTAGAGATTGTCAGCAGTTAACAGAAGACAGCCAGTGAAGAAATAGAAAAAGATTAGTTGGAGAGACTTTTGTAGACACTGAGGAATATACTATTTAGAGAAACTTAAGATAGAGTTACGCTAAAGAGGAAGTTATCAGTAGCAAAATATGTAGCTGAGAGACTCAGAAGAACAAAGATTGAGAAGAAACCATTGAGTTGAGTAAGGAAAAAACTAGTGTGAATTTAATCTCAAGAAAGACAAAATAAAGACATTTAGATACAGGCTGGTAGTTAATTGTGTTTAGTGGCAAGTGCTCTGTACAAATTTAAAGTTTGGTATGATCACAATTATGGTCAAATTCATAGGAAAGATGCTGGTATGTCCCTTTGTAATAATTTAATTATTGGCTGGTAAGGTGATGGGTAATTTAAAAATGCTGGTGCTCTTTGTATTTTTCCAAGTTTATAAAAACAAGCATTGTTATTTTTATAATTAGTGGGGGGAACTGTTCAACTAAAATGAACTAATAGCGAGGGAATATGTGGGTGGCCTAGTCTATGTTTGGAGAAGACAATGGCACCCCACTCCGGTACTCTTGCCTGGAAAATCCATGGACAGAGGAGCCTGGTAGGCTGCAGTCCATGGGGTCGCTAAGAGTCAGACACCACTGAGCAACTTCACTTTCACTTTTCTCTTTCATGCATTGGAGAAGGAAATGGCAACCCACTCCAGTGTTCTTGCCTGGAGAATCCCAGGGACGGGGGAGCCTGGTGGGCTGCCATCTATGGGGTCGCACAGAGTCGGACACGACTGAAGCGACTTAGCAATCTATGTTTGGGATAGGAAGGAAGATAGTCTTGTCTCAGTGTCTACTGCATATGAGCCACTTTGGTGGGCACAGTTCCATCTTGAAAATGAATTATTATTGGAAACAACCTGAAACTGTACATTTGCCTAATCTGAAGGATCTGGTTACTAAAGCACTCCGAATCATAGATATATGATCTTGGCTTTTCTGAACATTGTCTAATGAATGAACTTAAAGTTAAAAAAACCAGACCTTACAGATCACACACTGAGTCATTTTATCTATCTTTTTGGCCTTCCCTAAACCTACATGTAGCCCTTCCTTGCTCCCACTTGTGGATTTATAGTTCCTCTCTTCAGTGGGTTTGTAATGGGTCAGTTCAGTATAGCTACATGAAAGTGCTGAGTTTACATATTTTACAAATTTAACCTAAACACTTAAAATTTGTCATGTTTTCTGTTCCCAATTTGAAGAAGAAATGAGATACATTTCAAGATTATCTTTGCTTATCAAATAATCATTCCAAAGCAAATTAGAAATGTTTGTCCTAGTATAGATTTATTCCAACCTTGTAAGTCAAGAATGGGATGTACTTTTTAGTTTCATTTCATTTGGCGCATAGGAATTGTGGGAGGAAACTATTTCATCTAGCCACTGTACTATGCTCCTTAAATAAATTATTAATATCACATTTAATTCTCATGCTGTTCTCTAAGGTGGATATCTCATTTTATGAAGAGAATGAGATTCAGAGAATTTAGTAATATTCCAAATTCCAGAGAGCTAAGTGGCAGGGCTGAGATTCAAATTTTGCTTTTCCTGGTCCCACAGCTCATGCATATGAGATGTATGGCTAGAAGGACTTGTTTATTAGTACATATGACTGAAAAGAAAGCCACATAGTTTTAGGTATTTAGTAACTTTTCCTTACCTTTGAAGATGGGACTCTTGCTCTGTGTGTTTGTGCCTTGTGACACAGGGTTTTAAATAACAGTGATTTGTGTGTCTTAGAGGGTACATTATATTTTATTGCTTTAGAGGTATATGGTTTCACATTTTAGTATTTTTTGAAATGAATATTTTACAGTGTCTATATTTCTTAAAAAATGTTTGTGAAATGGATACTATGTCTTAAAGCCAAATATGTCTCAGAATTAAGGAAGTGTCGTATGTGCATGTAGTCTTTGTGTATAACTGTTTTAGCAGTTTCTTTGCATTTTCTTCCCAGTCTTCCACCTTTACTTAGTCTATTACTTTTTTTTTAGTATGGTATAATACGAAATTGAAGTGTATATTAATAATAAAATAGTCATTCTCTTCAGGTAGTGAATATTATAGTGTAGAAGAAAAAATTTTGATACAGAAAATTTACATTGCGCTGTGAATCAGCAGATCTGAATTTTAATGTTGGTTTTGTTAGCAACTTGATGTGTAACTTGAGGCGAGTCACTTCCTCTCTCTGAGCTTTAGCTTCCTCATCTGTAGAACAGAATGAGGAGGGGAACTTAAAAGACCTGTCTAGCTTGAAGAAACTGTATGCCTTTTTTCTTATTAAAAAATATGAAAGCCTTAAAGCCCTTTCTTAAACAACTGTATTTGTTGCTTTTTACTTTTTTTTTCTCTTCATCCACTGTATTCCTTCCCTGCCCATTTCCCCCTGGATCCTTGAGGGGATTTTCAGATTCTTGTTCATTAGAGAATATGAATTACTTTTTATATCTTCTTCAAGACAGACTATCTGAGAAAGTAGGTAAACAGTAAGTAGTTAATGAATGAATGAATATGTTTTATCTGGGTTAATAAAAGAATTGTTTAAATAAAATATCATCAACGAGTTGTTGAGGTTTCATTGAGAAGTAATACTGCTCTCTTTCACATAATGAAATATGTTTATAAAAGTAAGTATTTGCTCTTTACTGGGCAGATGTACAAAGAAGAAAGTTCCTAAATCTGTTTTTAAAAAGCTGTCTGTTCTAATAGGCAAGGCAGACTTCTTTAAACTTTATATTATGGAAAATTGTAAACATAAAAACACAAAGTTTAAAGAAGTCTGCCTTGTGTGATAGAACAGAGAGCTTCTTTTTTTTTTTAAATTATTTAATTGGAGGCTAATTACAATATTGTGGTGGTTTTTGCCATGCATTGACATGAATCAGCCACAGGTGTACAGGTTTCCCCCCATCCTGAACCTCCTCCTACCTCTCCCCACCCCGTCCCTCTGGGTTATCTCAGAGCACCAGCTTTGAGTGCCCTGTTTCATGCATCAAACTTGCACTGGTCATCTGTTTTACATATGATAATATACATGTTTTAGTGCTGTTCTCTCATTTTGTCCCATCCTTGCCTTCTCCCACATAGTCACAAAGTCTGTTCTTTACATCTGTGTCTCTTTTGCTGTCTTGCATATAATGTCATCATTACTGTCTTTCTAAATTCCATATATGTGTGTTAATACACTGCATTGGTGTTTCTCTTTTTGACTTACTTCACTTGTGTAATAGGCTCCAGTTTCATTAGAACTGACTCAAACGCTTTTTTTTTTTATAGCTGAGGAATATTCCATTGTATATACATACCACAGCTTCCTTATTCATTCGTCTGCTGATGGACACCTAGGTTGCTTCCATGTCCTAGCTATTGTAATCAGTGCTGCAGTGAACACTGGGGTACATGTGTCTTTCAATTCTGGTTTCTTCCATGTGTATGCCCCGCAATGGGATTGCTGAGTCACATGGCAGTTCTGTTTCCAGTTTCTTAAGGAATCTCCACACTGTTCTCCATAGTGGCTGTACTAGTTTTCATTCCCACCAACAGTGTAAGAGGGTTCCCTTTTCTCCACACCCTCTCCAGCATTTATTGTTTGTAGACTTTTTGATGGCAGCCATTCTGACCAGCGTGAGATGGTACCTTATTGCAGTTTTGATTTGCATTTCTCTGATAATGAGTGATGTTGAGCATCTTTTCATGTGTTTGTTAGCCATTTGTATGTCTTCTTTGGAGAAATGTCTGTTTATTTCTTTGGCCCATGTTTTGATTGGGTCGTTTATTTTTCTGGTATTGAGCTGCAGGAGTTGCTTGTATGTTTTTGAGATTAATTCTTTGTCAGTTGTTTTGTTTACTATTATTTTTTCCCATTCTGAAGGCTGCCTTTTCACCTTGCTTATAGTTTCCTTCCTTGTGCAAAAGCTTTGAAGTTTAATTAGGTCCTGTTTGTTTATTTTTGTTTTTATTTCCATTACTCTGGGAGGTGGGTCATAGAGGATCTTGCTGTGATTTGTGTCAGAGAGTGTTCTGCCTATGTTTTCCTCTAAGAGTTTTATAGTTTCTGGTCTTACATTTAGATCTTTAATCCAGTTTGAGTTGGTAAATCATATGCCTGCAATGCAGGAGACCTGGGTTCGATTCCTGTGTCGGGAAGATCCCCTGGAGAAGGAAATGGCAACCTACTCCAGTATTCTTGTCTGGAGAATCCCATGGACAGAGGAGCCTGGCGGGCACAGTCCATGGGACTGCAAGAGTTGGACAAGACTTAGTGACTAAACCACCACTACCACCATGGTGTTAGAAAGTGTTCTAGTTTTCTTCTTTTACAGGTGGTTGACCAGTTTTCCCAGCACCACTTGTTAAAGAGATTTTCTTTTCTCCATTGTATTTTGTTGCCTCCTTTGTCAAAGATAAGGTGTCCATAGGTATGTGGATTTATCTCTGGGCTTTCTGCTTTTTTCCATTGATCTGTACTTCTGTCTTTGTGCCAGTACCATACTGTCTTGATGACTGTAGCTTTGTAGTATAGTCTGAAGTCAGGCAGGTTGATTCCTCCAGTTCCATTCTTCTTTCTCAAGATTGCTTTGGCTATTCAAGGTTTTTTGTGTTTCCATTCAAATTGTGAAATTATTTGTTCTAGTAGAACAGAGAGCTTCTTAAAGACAGATTCAAGAGCTTTCTTCTTTGTATATATTTTTATACATACGTATCACCAGCTTTAACAATTTTCAACTTGTGGACAATCTTTTTTATCTGTATCCTCACTCACTCCCCCCCACCCCCCTGCCTTTTAAATTTTGAAGCAAGTCCTAGACATTTTTACCAGTTGTTACCCTACAGCTTGATAAGTGTAACAGTGGACATGCTAATCTAACCGAAGTGGAAATTTTTTCATGTAAATATATTTGAGACTTGTATGTTACAGTGTTTTGAGCAAGAGAAATTAGATATAATTTACTATATGACAGGGATAAGTAGTTGAAGAGACTTGACTATTCGTATGTAAAACAGAATATAGGAACATCAGATCATGTGCCTGGATTAGAGATTCTAAATGGGAAATGACATTGGTGAGGTGTGTGATATGTATGTATGTAAAATTTAACCATTTGACAGTTTTAAGATTACTTTGAAATATCTCCTCTAGGTCATTCTTGTCATTACGGAATATTTGCCAAAAAATGTTGTCATGGCAGTCACTTGAAAACTCCTTCTTGAATGTAAGGAATTCATACCACTGTATCTTATTATTTTGGAGTATTGACTTAAAAACTTTGAACTATTAACTGAAAATTAACATTTTAAAATATCTCCCATAATGTAGAGTTTTAGTCAAAGGTCATAAACCCCTTTGAGCATCTCCTCATAGCTTTGTGCTATCTCTTTTCCTCAGAAAAAATACACATATGCACAGTTTTTCATATAATTTCAAGGGGCTGATAAGCCTTTTAAAACACATTCAGATATCTTTGAGTGTTTGTATAATAGAGATTCTGGTTTAATAATTCATTCTTTAATGTTTAGGCAGAAAGCATACTGGTAAAATTCAATTTAAATTTATTTCTATGTGCTCCTGACCTCTTACAAACAAGTGTTTTTCATTATTGAGTGAAATTATAAATTTCATTATGCAAATGCCTAATTTTTTAAAAGACCCATTCTTAATTGGATTCTTGGGGAAGAACAACCTGTAGCCAATTTAATGAGTATGTAGAAATGATTTTACCAAAGATTTTGGAATAAATGTATGGAACTTTATATAATGGCTGCTGTCCATCCTGAATTAACATGAGGTAGAATATGACTTAAGAATGAATAAATACATAAATACTGCTTTTTCAGAGGTAAAGGAAAAACTTCTTTGACTTTTGTTGCTCTTAAATAGTTCAGGTCTGTGGAGGAAATGATCTGTTAAAGTATTTTGAGGTTCACATTTGTGTTAAAAAAAACTCCTAGATGTGATACACAGGGGCTTATAAAGATGTATTGATCTGACAAAGGATTAATTTTCAGTAGAGCCCTGAGATAATAAGTGTTTATCATGCATCTAGTTTGAAGGATGGTCCTAAATACATTTCTGAGAAGTACAGGGTTTTAAAAACTTGTGAATTGTAGCTCACAATATTGGGTTGGCCAAAAAGTTCATTCCAGTTTTTCTGTACTACCTTATGGGAAATCTGAGTGAACTTTTTGGCTAACCCAATATAATCATGCTGCTAAGTCGCTTCAGTCGTGTCCGACTCTGTGCGACCCCATGGATGGCAGCCCACCAGGTTCCCCCGTTCCTGGGATTCTCCAGGCAAGAATACTGCAGTGGGTTGCCATTTTCTTGTCCAATGCGTGAAAGTGAAAAGTGAAAGTGAAGTCACTCAGTCGTGTCTGACTCTTAGCAACCTCATGGACTGCAGCCTACCAGGCTCTTCTGTCCGTGGGATTTTCCAGGCAAGAGTACTGGAGTGGGGTGCCATTGCCTTCTCCAAACATAATCATAATTGTGGGTATTAGCATGAGCAGAATCCTTAGGAGATAGGAACAGATCAGTTAGCTGCTGAATGGGACATTTGACTCTGCAGAGCAGAGCATAGATTGTTTGAAGATCAATGAATATTGGGTGTATGGCTTTAAAGTGATAACCCTTGTGACCCATTTGAGTTAATAATTTTCTGAGTATCTAATGTATTACTGGGAAATAGCATCTTCCAATACATGGTAATATCTAGACTTTGAGAACAAGAGGAGGATTTATCCATCAGTGGTTTAGCCTCCTCTTCAGTAAATTCTGTGGATTATCAGAGCAGTTAATTGACTTGCCCAAGGTCAGGTGCAGTGTTGCTCTTATTATCTTGACTCTCTTCATTCTGGATCTCAGTTTCTAGAGAAGGAAATATCTTAACACTAGAGTTTTTAGCATTGTGACTTTGATTAATTGATAAATTGACCAAGAATTCTCTGAATTTTTAAACTCTGATATTTTTACTTTGTTGTATGTGTTCTAATCCCATCTTTAGCACAATAATCTATGGTTACAAGGCTTAATAGGGTAGGCTTCTTCCCTCCTTTTTTCTGTATCTTTCTGTGCTTGACAGCGTTTTGTTGCAAGCTGTACATATGAACCTGGCAAAGTTTTTTTTTTTCCCCAAAATTGGAGGATAGTTGCTTTCCAATGTTGTTTTGGTTTCTGCCATGCAGCAACGTTAATCAGCCATAATGATACATATATCCCCTCCCTCTTGAACCCCAACCCCTCCCCTGCCCCCATCTTTCCTCACCCCCACCCCCCCAGTCATCAGAGAGCAGAACCTGGAAAGTTTTAAAGATAGACCAGAAAATATTTTTGAGAAGAGACTTCATTATGGGATTAAGTTGTTTTAAGACCTTCCTGGAAGCTTCCTACCCAATACTTGAGACTGGAGGGATCATTGACATTCAAGATGAGAGAAGTTATTATTACTTCCACGAAGGGCCCTAATTCGAAGTCCTTGTGCCGTATTTGGTTGGTGTGGACATGGTGACCAGGGAGAAGACCTGTCCGTACATTAGTGGCTCCATAGGTAAGGTGAGGACTTTTAGAACAGTGACTGTCCAGTTCTTTTAATCCAAGCCCTTTAGCTGGGTCATTCTGTAGCTCAGTAATTCCTTCTTTTTAGTGGAGTAATAGCAACTAAATTGTCAAGGTAGAAGCATTTTGGGGGAGAGGAACTTTCTTCAGCAGTTAGGAATATGGATGGTTCCTAATTGAATGACAAAAAAGTATACTTATCTTAAAGTTTAGACTAGTTAGAAAATGGTAGGTCTCAAATACTGGTGATGGAATTGTATAACACATTCCACAGGTTTATTGAGTGAGTGAAGTCACTCAGTCGTGTCTGACTCTTTGTGACCCTGTGGACTGTAGCCTGCCAGGCTCCTCTGTCCATGGGATTCTCCAGGCAAGAATACTAGAGTGGGTTGCCATTTCCTTCTCCAGGGGATCTACCCAACCCAGGGATCTAACCTGAGTCTCCTGCATTGCAGGCAGGTGCTTTATCCTCTGAGCCACCAGGGAAGCATGAAGTTCAACTAATGGTAATTTTTAATTAGGAATAAGAATAATTATAATTAAAAACCATAACCAGCTAAAGACAACACAGTTTCACCAATGATGATTGATTGTTCCTCTTGAAAATTACAGAATTCCATGTTTTGAGTGTGTGTATTTGGTAGAAGTTTTGCTGCATCTTGAGTTGCAGCATCCAGAGTTAGTAATTGTGTACAAACTGAAGTCTTTGGTACATTCTAATACATACTCATTTTTGCAACTCTTAATAACTGGCTTTATAGTTTATTCAGAAGTAGTCTTGAGGATCAATGGAAGGTCATGCTTTCTAAATCATTTGTAGTTCGTGGGAGGTTTGGCTCATGTTTGTACAGTCATTACCTCAGAAGGCTGATGTGGTAATCAGTGAGCTTCTCAGGCACTTTGCTTACTTAGCCGTGTTTGGAAATTTGTGAAAGGCCAGGCTTTCTCTTACCCTACTGCTCTCCACCCAGGTGCCTTTTCCCAATAAAATCTCTTGCTTTGTCAGCACCTATCTCCTCGGACAGTTCATTTCCGAGTGTTAGACAAGAGCCCAGTTTCGGGCCCTAGAAGGGGTTCCCTTTCCTGCAACAAATGGCGACTCTGGTGGAGACTCTTCTTAACTGAGACTGACATCCTGACTACTCAGGGTACTCAGGGGCCAGCTTGCCTGCCAATGGACCAGACCCAACGGCCGCAACTGAGACCCTTTTGTCCCTGGTCTCCTGACACGGACAACTGGCCAGAGTGCCCCAACTGGTATATTGACCTCTCTCTCCTTCCCTCTCTCTTTCCTCTCCTTAATCCTTCCTATCCTTCCCTGTTTTTCTAGTCCCCCGGTCCTGGACGCAGGAATCTGGTCGAAGGGCCTCAGCCTGAGCTGAGGATTGGAGACTGATCACCTCTTCTTGGCAGAGAACTCGAATTCTGGTTCTGATTTCTGGTAGGGCCGAGTTCCAGTCCTCCCTTCTCTGGAGGCCCAGGGTAAAGTCCCATAATGCCTGGGTATCTGCAGGTGGCAGGAGACGTCTGTAAGACCACCCTTTTGCCCCCCTCTCCCACCTCCTCCCCCTTCTTCTTTCAACCTGGCTTCCTTTCCTCCCTTTGAAAATCTTTGAAGACCTGAGATATTTTCCTACTTGGATCTGAAGTTCTGTGTCTCTATAGGAGGTTTTCTGAGAGACTGTATTCTTGTATTTAAGGGAGAAGGAAATGGCAACCCACTCCAGTGTTCTTGCCAGGAGAATCCCAGGGACGGGGGAGCCTGGTGGGCTGCTGTCTGTGGGGTCGCACAGAGTTGGACACGACTGAAACGACTTAGCGGTAGGCTTTCAAAGAGGTCTACTGAGTTTCTTTATCTCAGGACATTTTGTAGGTCTTTGATGTGCTAATGTATTTTGTAACTCTCCTGGTTAGGGCTAAAGTGTACAGTTTGCCAGTCCCATTTGCCACGATTTGGAAAATGCTGCCTTGGCTGGGTAGAGCCTGTTTTTAAGTTCAGCCTTGGGAACAGATTGAGAAGGATTCATAAGAAAGTGACAAAAGAGAAACAGGAAATACAGCATATAGCAGGAGCTTCAAAGCACTTTTATATCGTTAAAGACATTTGCTGTTGTAATCAGACTAAATAAAACTCTTTTAAACAAAATCTTACTACTTCTATAAAAACAGGGAAATATCTGATTCTGTCAACTTGTTCTTAAAATTACTAAGCTTCATGAATAGGCTTCGATAGCTTTAAATTAGACCACATAGGGCACATGATTAGTAATCTGCCTGAGTCAGTTCTTTGGATAAACTTGTGTGTAGTCTACATGTAATGATCAGGGTATACCTGGAACATTTTCCTGTTAAAGTTAATTTTACTGAATAATTTAAAGTATATATATATTTTTTTATTTCACATAAACATTCTTAGTTTATTAATCATCTTATGAAAAATTTGCATAGTCACTGCAGAATCTTTACTCCTTCTGTTGTCCGGTCTCCAGCTCACTTTTTGCCAGCACCAAGGTTGGCCTTTGCAGTCCTCTTGACTTCCTGCATTCTGTTCTTCGTTCCTTTTGCTGTTTTCTTGAGGTTTTTTCTTATACAGGCCATATCTTGCATGTCAGTGTTTGGGTTCGTTTTTCTTTCTGTAATCTAAGGAATAGTAAAACCTGCCAAAGCTAGTTGTCTTGCCACTACCAAAATGGATTCTGAATCCAAATTCTAAGATGACATCTGGTGTGGTCTTGTACATTTTGGCTAGTTTTACCTAAATTTCTATCTTAGCTACTTTTGCCTTCCCAGGGTGAAGGATATTGATGACAATTTGTTTTTGGTTGGTCATGAACTTCCTGGTCTGGAGAATTACTGTTTCATTCATGATGGTTGCTGATCTTAAAGCAGCCAGAGAGGAAACGAGTGAAATATTTTTATATTAATTTTAGGTATATTGTGAAGTCAGATGGAAACTTTCATGAATTTTTAAGCAAAATAGGATATTTTGATTTCTCTGTTGTTTTGTAGATGTTTAAGAAATCTTATCTTTGGTAATACACTTGAAATATTAGGATACCTTTGTATACGGTATTTCACTTTTCTGAGTTTGAAAGTATTAGGATAGAAATTACATGTATTTATATGAAAATATTTTTATTAGGTAAGGAGAGCCTGTAGCACAATTATTTATCTAAAGAAAAATCATGTGTGACTTTGGAGATTATTTTTTAAGAATTGTTTTCTCCCAGAATGGAATTGAATGCATGTTTTTGCAAGGAGTGGAATTGCTTTTGACCAAACGTGTTAACAAGAGCACAGTCCTTCTTCTATAGGCTTTATGGTAGAAACGTTACCCTACTGATACAGAAAGGAAGGGACAGAAAGGACAGAAAGGAAAATGGGCGTTGCTGAAAAATTTAAGTTTTCTTGTCAGCTGATAATTTTAATGCTGTAGAATTAACATTTCCTCTCTGATGAAGTAAAACTTGATATTTAAAGATGTTTTTGTGTTTGATTTTTATGTCACTTAAAGGAATTATGAGTCTGATTTTTCTTAATGTGTAATTTTCCAGGATAATGAGCCATTTTAACTTGCTAAAGTGCCCTGCTTACACAGCAATGTCAGTATTCAAAATAGTTGTGTAGTGCCCTAAGGACTGATGAACCTACTGAGATTCCTTACTGAGAAGTATCCTAGACATTGGGGAAAATTGGATATAGAGAGTTAAATATTGGCATCAGTATCTGTGTAGGCAAACAGAGTGGCCATTATATTTACTTCAATGGTGCTTACAACAGGGTTAGACACTAGCATCTTTTATTGAAAACCAAGATGCTAGAGCTATTCTTTTGTTTGTGGGAAAAATGCTTTGTAAGCCTTAATTTTTGAAAGGAAAAAGGAACCCACTATTCTTATCAACTTGTACATTTTGAGTTTGGATTTTAGCCCTTTTTTTGTTGTTTATAGCTCACTTGCAGAGGAGGTTTTCATTTATGTTGAGTCTTAAGCAAAAGACTTAAGACTCTCAAGTTATTTTTTTAAAGTTTTTTTGAGTTAATCTTTATATAAATAAAGATTCTGGAGTTATTAAAATATAGTAAAAAGATGTTGCTGCTGCTGCTAAGTCGCTTCAGTTGTGTCCGACTCTGTGCGACCCCATAGACGGCAGCCCACCAGGCTCCCCCGTCCCTGGGATTCTCCCGGCAAGAACACTGGAGTGGGTTGCCATTTCCTTCTCCAGTGCATGAAAGTGAAAAGTGGAAGTGAAGTCGCTCAGTCGTGTCCGACTCTTCAAGACCCCATGGACTGCAGCCTACCAGGCTCCTCCGTCCATGGGATTTTCCAAGCAAGAGTACTGGAGTGGGTTGCTGCTGCCTCTAGATCAGAGTCTATCAAAAATTTTAAAAGAAAATATATGCTCACTTATAATATGAGGCCTCTTAATAGTCTAACTAGAATGAATTGGGTTGTTTTTGGCTACAAGTATGTCAACTCCAAGTAGAAATCTACTGGTTAGAAATTCGCAGTTAAGTGAATATGGAAAAATGAAAATTTTATTAAGTGAATGAGATTATTTGTTAGGCAAAATCAGTTGACCCTGGAGCAACAGTGGGGGTGCCAGTCCTCATGGATGTAAAAAAAAAAATCTATGTGTTAATTTTACAGTTGGCCCTCTGTATCTATGGGCTTGCTTTCCTGGTGTCTCAGATGGTAAAGAATCTGCCTGCAGTGTGGGAGACTTGGGTTCGATCCCTGGGTTGAAAAGATTGCCTGGAAGAGGTCATGGCAATCCACTCCAGTATTCTTGCCTAGAGAATCCCTATGGACAGAGGAGCCTGGTGGGCTACAGTCTTTGTGGGGTTGCCAAGAGTCAGACACGATTGAGTGACTAAGAAACAGCACTCTATGGTTCTGCATCCTCGGGTTCAACTGACTGTGTTACACAGTACTGTAGTATGCATTTATTGAAAAAAATCTGTGCATAATTGCACCCATGTAGTTTGACCTGTGTTGTTCAAGAATCATCTGTACTTTAAAATATGAGACCCATGGGCCATGTTTTAAAAGGCATTTTAGGTGGCTTAAGTATTTCCTATGAAATAGGTCAGACATGGATTAAACGTACTGTTAAACCAGGTTCATTTGCCCTATGTGCAGTAGGCCAAAATGCTTGCAACAGACCCAAAGGTTTGCAGTAGAGAAGGAGTTTATTCAGGAAGCAGCCAAGTGAGGAGGTAGGAGAACAGGTCTCAGATTCGCTTCCCTGAAGGCAAGGGGTTTGCAGTCTTTATGGAATAAAGAAGCAGGGTGGTATTAGGCATGGGGAAAGGTGAATGCTGATAGGGAAAAGCTGAGGTAATCAGTATTCTTTGCAGGTGTATCTAAGTTACATGCTGCTTCTTGAGGTGCATGTTCAAAACTGGGGGCACTTAGCATGATCTAAGGGTGGATTTTTGAGCCCTCTGACATTATTTGTTGGACACTTGCATAGGCCCAGTTTTAGTGTCAGTAGTTCCAACCAAAAATCTTAGCCAGCTTAAACTGGATAAGAGCTGACTCCAAGTTTCTGAAAAGCAGCATAAGCCCCTGGTACAGTAGGGACCCATTCAACAGAGGTATATCTGTAGGGGGTGTTTAAAGAGTCAGAAGAAATAATTAAGATGAGTTTGATCGATGGAAGCAGATTCCAAGCAGAAGGGTTTTTAATAAGGTGTTCCCTTAGTTGCTGTTCTGTAAGACAAGCTCAAGAATTTCTTTTAGTCATCAGTTTGTTAACCTGAGGGACAGTTTCAAATGGTTGACCATTTCAAGAGTCACTTTACCATATTTTCTGTGGCAGATTGTATTTTCTGAAGGTAGTTGTAACAATATCTTCCTTCTCATATGTTCTTTTAGTGTGCCCTTGATTATTCTTTCATCCTAAGGTGGCATTTTATGCCCCCTTCCCTTGAATTTGGGTGATCATGTGATTCACTTGTGAGCAATAAGGTGTGGTCAGAAAAGGTGAGCTCCCTATCCAACTCAACAAAATACTGGTTTTGAAGTCTTCAGCAGCCTTTAAGCTGTATAGCCTGGGATTGCCATGCTATCCCAGACTGCCTCATGTGGACAGACTACATGACTCTAACAGCAGGAGCTGGAACTGTTCAGCTAAAACTGCTTATTAGAGCTCTTCCCAAATTCCTAACTTTGAGATACAGTGAGAGAAAATAAAAATGATTATTGTTGTTTTAAGACATTAAGTTTTAGTGTGATTTTGTTATATAGCAGGAGGTAATCAGAACACTGCTTTCCTTGAATCTGCTACTGTATACTGAAATTTATCAATATACATTATTTATCTGTATGCAGTATTTAGATGAACAGTCAGTGATATATCCCATTGATTTGTTCTGGGATCTGATCTTTAACTTTATTTTGGTCTTTTACCTCTGATACATAAAACTTTTTTCTTCTGTTCTTGCCTGTACCCATTTAGAAAAGCCATTCCATCTCTTAATTAACTATTTAATAGAGTGTGTTTTGGTAATTGACACTGTCATGTTTGTTGGAAAGTGCCCGTGATGTGTTTATTAGGTCATAAGGACACATGATCATCTTTAGAAAGCCTTTTGTTCTGTACTTTAATTTTAGTTACTATGATATTTGACCTTCTGTTAGTTTCCCAGGGTTGCTGTAACAAAGTACTACAAATTGGGTGGCTTAAAATGACAGAAATTTATTGTCTAACAGTTCTGGAGGTTATAAGTCCAAAATCCATGGTCTGTCTGAAACCTGTAAGGAGTCCTTCCTTGCCTCTTACTAATTTTTTCTTAGCAGTTTTGGTATTCCTTCGCTTGTAGCTCTAATGTGTAACTCCAATTTTGCTTTTGTTATCAGGTGGAGTTCTCCCTGTGTATCTCTGTCTTCAAATGCCTCTCCTCTTATAAGGACACCAGTGATGTTGAATTAGAGACCCATTTTGCTCCAGTGTTATATCAGTTACCTTAACTAATTATACTTGAACGACCCTGTTTCCAAATAAGTCACATTCCGAAATCCTAGGGATTAGGATTTCAACATGTCTTTTTAGGAGGATCACAATTCGCTCCATAACAGGCTTCGAGAGAGATCGGTATAATTATGTTTTAAACCGTTTACACATTTTTACTCCAGCCTCCCTGGTAGCTCAGATGATAAAGAATCTGCCTGCAATACAGGAGACACAGGTTTGATCCCTGGGTCAGGAAGATCCCTGGCGAAGGGAATGGCAACCCACTCCAGTATCCTTGCTGGGAGAATTCCATGGACAGACCATGGAGTCACAAAGAGTTGGCCATGACTGAGTGACTAACACTTTCACTTTTCACTCCAGATTATATGTGAATGGGGTTTTTAATCAGTGACCTTGAGGAAGCTCTGTTCTCTGCATTTTAGGTCCTCCTCCCTCTGGCATACACACATAGTATACCTAAAATTTGATAGTATTTTTTTACTGTTAGACTTATTGACCCTTTTGAGAATCTGATAAAAGCAGTGGATTTTTTCCTCTAGAATAATGTAGAGAGATAAGCATAGGATTGCACACTTTAACACACACACATATAAACAAACTCAGAAAAGTATTTTTCATGAAACTAAGTGTTCTTGGATACCCACCTCCATGCAATCCTGTTCATGAACTTCTGGATTAGAAAGATATTAATTCCTAGCAGTTACAGATACCTAATCTCAATTTCCCTTTTAGTGGAAAAGCAAATGAAATGGAAAAACAATAAGGAAGAAGCAGAAGTTATGTATATGGGATATCCTCATGGTCATCATTGTAACTCAGTGTAGCTTTTGGGGGAATTTTCATACTTAGGTAATATTTACTTTGTGCTTAGTCTCTTTTCTGCTTCCAATCCCATTCCTTTAGCCATGTAATACTTTTATGTAGAAAAGAATAGGTACTTTTAGACCTATTACTTAAAGCCCGTGTGCCACAACTGTTGAGCCTGTGCTCTACACAGAATATAAACAGACTTTGTATCTTCCGCAGTGTTGGGGTTAGCTCTTGACCTCTTTACCTTCTGTGTTATTTTTTGATTATTGTATCAAGATTTTGATTTTTGTATCAACATGGTAGTGGTCTAGGGTTTCTGAGTCTATGACTGGATTGTATACTCGGTGCTCTTCTTCATTTGTAGCCTTTTCTCCAAAACAGTCTTGCCCAGGCTTCAGCCCTGAACAACTTAATGGACTTCCCTTTTAAAAATAAAGATATTTTTAGTCTATCTTAAAAAAGGCTATCGGTCATGTCTTTGTTTTGCATTTAGTTTGTGGCATATCTGTATAAATGAAGCCTGGCATTCATTTATTGATTTTTTTAAAAGATGTAACAGTCGAGTATTTACTGTCCATTTTAATGATATGCACATTAACTCTAGTAATAGTGGAATCATAGGCAATGAATATTTAGACTGTGCTGGTTTCCCATTGATAACCTTTCTTAGTTCATTTTTCTGAATGTGAAATATTCAGAATCTTTATTTAGAAATGACAGGAGTGGGCAGACTATAACCTACGAACTGTCTTCCTGTTTTTGTGAATAAAGTTTTATTGGAACACAACCATGTCTATTTGCTTACTGGTCATGGCTGATTTTGTGCCCCAAATGGCAGAATTGAGTAGTTGCTGCTAAGATTGTATGGCCCACACGCCGAAAATATTTATTACTTGACCCTTTACTGAAAACCTTTGCTGACTCTTGGTTCAAAATATTTTGGAATTCATTCCTCCCTTTTAAGAATATTTGAAGTTTTTTTTGTTGTGGTTTTGTTTTTCAGTCATAGAATCTAAGGGATATTATAAGGCCATTTAGTTCAGCATTCTATCTACTGCTGCTTGAGTTTCCTTGAGTACTCCTGCCAAGTTGTCCTCCAGCTTAGAGGTGTAGGATGATGTGACAAAACAGCATTGGATGTGACTGTGCTAAGCACAGAATTGTCCCTAACTGGGAGTCAATCAGTGACTCCCCATGGAAGGATAGATGAAGTAGATTATTCTTTGTTTTCCCCACTGTCTCCATTGCTAGGTTAATGTTTTCCCCACTGTCTCCATTGGTAGACATGTTAGAGGCACAGAGGAGTCAGTTTTTAAGAGGAAGACAGCTAAACAGATCCTTCTTTAACTGAGGTGGAAATTTATAGGAAGCTGGAATGAATGTTTGGACATTGTCTAGAGACTTTCATATTCAGTGCTTCGTTTTTCTAAACAAATTTGTAGCAGCTAAAACTTAGAACTACAACTATCTTTTGTCAGCTTTTACTGTTTGTGTTCAGTAAATACTGGTACAGAAAAAAAACATACAGGTAGAGCCAATCTCACTGCAGACCTTCACTGCAGTATTTGGTACTTTTGTGTACTTGATTCCTTGGTGAGCATGATGAATGTAGAGGTCCTCTCAAGAGATGGGAGAAAGGGGTATCTGATCCAAAGATCAACGTTATCCTGATGGGGGAAGAATTTCTCACATTCCATTTAGGAAATCCAGCCTGTTAAAATCTTGTTAAACAGCAGTTTCGCAGTTAAAGCACCTTCTTGTTTTTAATCTAGTAGGTTTTCCATCTAATAAAGAAATGGAGGGCTTCCCTGTTAGTTCAGTGGTAGAGTCTGCCCACCATTGCAGGAGACATAGGTTCAATCCTTGGTCTGGGAAGATCCCACATGCGGGGCAGCTAAGCCCTGTGCACCACAACTGTTGAGCCTGTGCTGAATAGTCCAGGAGCCCTAGAGCCTGTGCTTCGCAACAAGAGAAGCCATTGCAGTGAGAAGCCTACACACCACAACTAAAGAGCCGCCCCTGCTTGCTGCAACTAGAGAAAGACTCACGTAGCGGCAAAGACCAAAATAAATGAAAATGTGCTAGCCAAAAATAAATGAAAAGAAAAAGGAAAAGCTCAGGTAATAAAGATTACCAGAAGAAAGGTAAATACTGTGTATCTTTACACAATGATACTCTTCTATTTTCACTTTAAAAAGATTTTTCAAACTTTTTTTTCCCTCTTAGATGAAAGGGAGTTTGTAAATTGTTAGAGGACAAAAGGTAATGGAGACTGGCTAATTGATGGGAAAATACACTCTTTCAAATTTTTTTGGTACCTTCTTATTTTTCTGTTTTACAAAAATAGTGGTTTTTAAAAATATATAACACATGCACTGGATATATAATGAAAAACAAATGTCTATAATTTCTCTTCTTGAGTTATCCAGTTCTCCCTCCCAGAGGCAACCTTTATTACCAAGTTTTTGGCTTTTTTTGCTAGAAAAATCTTATTTATTTGTAAGCATATGCATTCAGTTTTTCATTCTTTTCCCATAAAAGGTGGTATATCATACAGTATATTACATCTTGGCCTTTAATATAAGTCATGAATCTGTGTTTCATGTCAATATAAGCTGAACCACCTCTTCCCTCTTTTAGTCCTCAGAGGTTTAGTTTAAACCTTCTAAAATCATTAATTTCCTTCTCAGAATTACAAAATGAGTTTATGTGCATGTGACTGTAATAGTATATAATCCAGAGATAAATTAGCTATGAATTGGGCTGCCCCGATAGCTCAGAGGGTAAAGCGTCTGCCTGCAATGCACGAGACCTGGGTTCGATCCCTGGGCTGGGAAGATCCCCTGGAGAAGGAAATGGCAACCCACTCCAGTATTCTTGCTTGGAGAATCCCACGGATGGAGGAGCATGGTAGGCTACAGTCCACCAGGTCGCAAAGAGTCGGACATGACTGAGCAACTTCACTTGGACTTTTACTTTGGTAATACAATTTTTTTCCTAGTCTAAAAATTATGCCCATAAGTAAATGATTATTTGCAGGAAAAAAAGATAAATTAATGATTTTTAGACTGAAATATTATATAATAGATCAGACTGATTGTTGAGGGACTATACTGAGAAATCATTGACAAAGAAGTAGAGGAAAGATGAATACAGAAGTGTAATTATGTGCCCAGCCTTAATCTTACACAAATGCTATGAAGTGAAGGGTGGGAGGTATATATGCTGTCTATATGTTTTTAGAGATGAGGAAACTGCAGAAACAAACAGATAAGTAAGCTCACCCCCAAGATAAATGAGTGCACCTGGATTCTAGCCCAACCCTGCCAGACTCAGGTCCCTGCTGCATTATGGCACTGGGTTGTCTGAAAGGATTGTTCCACAAAGTGAGCCTAATTTACTTATCAGGAAACAGTTTATAACAGGACCAGATTCAATAGAATACTGAAAATGGCCTCACTAGAGACTTGGTTTTTTAATAGCTTATGTAGGGGAGGAAAAACTTTTCTTCTATCCCTTTATGCTCTATGACTGAGGCTTGCAAATCAAAATGACAAAAGACAGATTAATAGAAAAGGCATACATATGTTTTTTAATTTGCATAAGAAAGGCGATGGCACCCCACTCCAGTTCTCTTGCCTGGAAAATCCCATGGACAGAGGAGCCTGGTAGGCTGCAGTCCATGGGGTCGCTAAGAGTCGGGCACGACTGAGCGACTTCATTTGCACTTTTCACTTTCATGCATTGGAGAAGGAAATGGCAGCCCACTCCGGTGTTCTTGCCTGGAGAATCCCAGGGACCAGGGAGCCTGGTGGGCTGCTGTCTATGGGGTCGCACAGAGTCAGACACAACTGAAGCGACTTAGCAGCAAGGGCATCACAGAAAAGTGAAGACCCGAAAGGGTAGTTTTCACTTTGAGACTTGGGAGCTTATATACCATATTAAAAAGGGTTATAAATTATGGAGACGTGACTAGACACAAAGGAGTTTGGACTTTAGGGGCAATATATTGTGGGAAGGTAAATATGTGGGAAAACCAATAGAAGATATGGGTTATTTTAGTAAAGTTTTTGCATCTTGGTGCTAACTTTCCATCTTATTTATCACCATAGAACTCACTCAGAGAGTCCTCATTATGGCAGCCCTCATTTCTTGGAAGTTTCTGCTTTTTTTTTTTTTTCATGTAAAAATGTTCTTTTATTTATTTTTTTTTAATTTAAAAAAAATTATACATGTGTTCCCCATCCTGAACCCTCCTCCCTCCTCCCTCCCCATACCATCCCACTGGGTCATCCCAGTGCACCAGCCCCAAGCATCCAGCATCGTGCATTGAACCTGGACTGGCATCTCATTTCATACATGACATTTCACATGTTTCAATGCCATTCTCCCAAATCTTGCCACCCTCTCCCTCTCCCACAGAGTCCATAAGACTGTTCTATACATCAGTGTCTCTTTTGCTGTCTCGTATACAGGGTTATCATTACCATCTTTCTAAATTCCATATATATGCGTTAGTATGCTGTATTGGTGTTTGTCCTTCTGGCTTACTTCACTCTGTATAATAGGCTCCAGTTTCATCCACCTCATTAGAACTGATTCAAATGTATTCTTTTTAATGGCTGAGTAATACTCCATTGTGTATATGTACCACAGCTTTCTTATCCATTCATCTGCTGATGGACATCTAGGTTGCTTCCATGTCCTGGCTATTATACACAGTGCTGCGATGAACATTGGGGTACACGTGTCTCTTTCCCTTCTGGTTTCCTCAGTGTGTATGCCCAGCAGTGGGATTGCTGGATCATAAGGCAGTTCTATTTCCAGTTTTTTAAGGAATCTCCACACTGTTCTCCATAGTGGCTGTACTAGTTTGCATTCCCACCAACAGTGTAAGAGGGTTCCCTTTTCTCCACACCCTCTCCAGCATTTATTATTTGTAGACTTTTGGATCGCAGCCATTCTGACTGGTGTGAAATGGTATCTCATAGTGGTTTTGATTTGCATTTCTCTGATAATGAGTGATGTTGAGCATCTTTTCTTGTGTTTGTTAGCCATCTGTATGTCTTCTTTGGAGAAATGTCTATTTAGATCTTTGGCCCATTTTTTGATTGGGTCATTTATTTTTCTGGAGTTTAGCTGGAGGAGTTGCTTGTATATTTTTGAGATTAGTTGTTTGTCGGTTGCTTCATTTGCTATTATTTTCTCCCATTCTGAAGGCTGTCTTTTCACCTTGCTAATAGTTTCCTTTGATGTGCAGAAGCTTTTAATGAGCTTCAAATGAAGGAAGGTCTGAGAAGAATTCTTTCTGCGTATGTTAGATCTCACTTCCTTCAGCTCAAAGTAATCCATGTGCCATTAGTGACAATTTGGGAGTACAAATTTCTGAGCCCATGCCCCATTACACAAAACTCACTGTTTTTCAAAGGTAGTTAAGTGTAGTATGTAGTATTTATATATATTTATATATAGGTATAGATATTTGTATATATTGTTACAGGTGTTTGTAGAAACATGTTTGAATTTTGTTATCAATCTTAAGCAAGACCTTATGCTCTCAGAGCTTCTTGTCTGCCTTATCTTATTACCTGTACTACCCTGAGGTTTTTTTTTTAAATTTATTCCAATAAATAATTATATTTAGGAAAAGTCTTTCAGTGGATCGGGTAGAGTAGACTTGGAAATAAATCCACTAACCTTTGATAAGTGTTTACTTCTTAACCCAAGAATGTTGTCTTTTTATTTAAACTGATAATGGTAATAATTAAGTCTACCTTGGTGGCCTTGTGGGTCAAATTCTGAGTTTGACAGTAGACCTTTTCCTTTCTCATTCTCTTTGTTGGGTACCTCTGGAAATGGCCTTCAGGGAAATACTGGTAAAGTCTACAGCCTTTGAGTTTTAACTGTTAAAGAGTCTACCTGCATTAAGGAAGAAAAATTATTAAGAAGACTTGTAGGAAATTGTATCTGAAAGCATGAGAGATACAGTTTTTAGTGCTTAAACTTCTCCTTTTCCTGCTTGCCTTAATTATTTATTTTTCTTATCACTGGTGAGTCTTCTATAAAGCTTTACTTCAAGCCCATGGATCCACCTTGTTCCTTCCTCGCACCATATCCTAATCTCCAAGTGCTGTTCACATTTGTGTTTCTGCTTAGCAAGTGTCTGAAACAACTACTTGAAATGTGTTAAAATTTTAATTTGAGTTGTTCTTAGCTTTAATATAGGCAAGAAAATGAAGTCGCTTAGTAGCATCCAACTCTTTGCAACCCCATGGACTGCAGCCTCCCAGGCTCCTCCATCCATGGGATTTTCCAGGCAAGAGTAGTGAAGTGGGTTGCCATTTTCTTCTCCAGGGGATCTTCCCGACTCAGGGATTGAACCCGGGTCTCCCGCATTGCAGGCGGACGCTTTACCCTCTAAGCCACCAGGGAAGCCCAATATAGGCAAAGGAACTCCCATTTCTTGGCACTAAAGAGCTACTTTTTGGGGGCAGATTTTTACGGTTTTCTTGGTTTTGTAATACCCCAATCTCTCACTTTGATTGCTTTGTTTGTTTAAATAACTTTTTACAAGTTGAAAATGAGAGAAAACTTACCTAATTATTTTATCTTAACTAGGTTTCTAAAAGTAATGAGACAACATGATTGGCTTTTCATTAATATTGGGACTTTTATTAAGAGAATAGTTATTTTTCAAAGGTGCAGTTTATGTTGATTGGTGGGTGCTGTCTTAGAATTATCTGTGGTTTCTCTGTTTGTTTCCCTTTCAGTCTCTTTTTGCCCATGAGGCCTGCGTGTTCTCCTTTTATGAATAAGGGAACAGGTTCGGAGTAGTAGTTTTATCTTAGGATCTCATGGCTTCAAAGTGGCAGAGCCTGGACTTGAGCTTCTAGCAAGTGAATGTATCTTAGTTTCAGTAGCTTTGTAATATGTTCTCTTAATGTAAGTTTACATGCATAATATAAAACCCACTAGCAAAACCCACTTTAGCAAGAAAGCCTTGAAAGTAATTGTGATATTTGGTACCCATCATTTTGCTGGTCTTCCAAAAGATTTCTGCCTCTTTAACTTTTGAACCATAGGATAAGGTACTTTTTGAAGAAGATACCCAGCTGCCACTGCTCGGTGGTTTTCCTAAGACAGTTCAAGAACAGTGAAAATAAATATGAGTCATGTTTCACTGCTTCTCTGCCCTGGCACATGGAAATAATACTGCTGCTTTTCTCATTCTTGCAGTGCTTCAGATACTTTTCAACGGATCATAGGAGCATTAGATATCTTTTCATTTCAGTAAAATCACATAGTAAGAATCTAAACTGCATGTTCTGGAAGGATTGGCAGCATTTCTCTCCTGGCTTTTGCTTTTCCGGTAGTTTTTGGCCATACTGACAGGACTCTGGAAAATGTGATCAGTCTAAGACTTTGCTTAAAAAAATTCTCATTTGTACTGGCTTTGCCAGTAAGTTTAAATAGGGTAAAGTGTATTGGTGGGTGGAGGATCAAGAATACCTGGAAACAGAGTGTAAAAATACTTGGTGCTTGTAAAGTTTGTGGTTGCATTGTGATAAAGTTGGGGAATTGTGGAAGTCTGTTCGTTCTTCCATGAAGAAAACCCTAAAGATAAAATCACGTGCAGATAGTTTTAAGCTAAATACCTGAAACTAATAAGCAGTTTCATTTTATAGTTCTTTTAGTCTTTATACTCTTAAGGAGAGAGTATTAAGATTGGTAAAAATTTTTGTTATTTGATGTTAACAAACTGGCTGTTTAGGCTTTATAGGGAGGGTGTTCTCCCTGATAGATAAGGAAGAAAGTACTTAGATGTGATTTTTTTTAGGGTTGAGCCAAGCATGTATTCAGGCTATAAGTCCTCAGTGATTAAAGGGAAAATTTGCTTAGTATCTTTTTCTGTCTTAAATGCAAGTGTACACCTCTGGAAAACTTTCTGGTGCCTGGTATCTGGTAGGTGCTTAATAAATATTTGTTGAACAAATTTTTACAAAGGAAGGAAATGAAGCTCAGAGAATTAGATAACTTGCTCTAGGTCATGTGCTCAGGACACTGTGTTTAACATATATTTAGTATGTAGTTGTTATTAGTATTTACCAGATTTGTTAGGTGTATTGATGCAGAATTATTCTTCATTTCTCCCCTATGACAACTTTAATGCTCTATAGTTTTAATTAGATTTGGGGTTGGCAAAGTCTTGAAATAGTCTTTTTATTTATTTAATTTTGATCTTTTTTATTTTTTAAATTATGAAAGTGTGATAACACATTTGCAGGAGACTTGGAAAATACAGAAAACAGTTACATATAGCTTCACTATATATTACAGTTATTTTTAAAGTAGATATTAAGAGTTTTAGTTGGAGTTTCAATATCAGACTCTCAAAAATTAATAGAACAAATAGACAGAAAAGTAGAAGGATATAGTAGACTTGAAAAGCACTGTGAACTAATTCAACATGATTAAGATTTATACAATTTTCACACAACAGGATACACATTCTGTTCAAGTTCCCATAGACTATAAACCAGGAAACACTGAAACTAAAACAAGGGATCTAAAACAAGGTGCAGAAATTTCACAGTCTACAGGTCCTGAAATCATACAGAGTTTGTTCTCTTATCACTGTGGAATTATGTTAGAAATCAATATCAAAAGATAGTTGGAAATAACCTACATGTTTTCAAGTGCAGTTTGACATTTACCCAGAGGAATCTTTGATTTAACCATTGAAAACTTTGATAAAATTAAAAGACTGGAAAAAACAGAGGATGATTGCAGAGAAGAAGAAAGCATTTAAATGAGAAATTAATAACAAGGACATTAAAAAACCCCATTGTATTTGGAAATTTAATGTCTTCTTTTAAATGATGGATGTATCTAAGAAACCATTACAAGGAAAAGTAGAAAATATTTGTAATAGAGTAAAAATGAAAAGAGAATTTATCAGTATTTGTTGCATGCAGCTGAAGCTGTTCGTTGCAACTAAATACAATGTAGAATCTTGAAAGTATGAAGACAGATAGTGGACACTAGCATAAAATTTTGTGAAATTTGAACAAAATCTGTACCTTAGTTAATACTGTATCATGTTTCCTATTTTGTTTTTTACAACACAATATTTCTTTATGTTTTCAGAATTGGATTAGAGATTTCAAGCCTCATTCAAATTAAAAAAAAAAATCTCTAAAATAATAACTGGACTAGAGACTTCTAGCAGTAATGCTGGATGCCAGAATGAATTCACCATATCAAAAGTTTTGAGTGAATATAAATTAGAAATCTGGCATTCTATTCCTACTTAGACAGGTGGAACCAAAATGTCATTAATTTTTTAGGTAAGCAAAAGTTTAAAGTTTTCTATAATATGTACATTTGTACATACACTCTCTTTTTATATGTATCAGAAGCTTTTCTACACTTGATAAAAACTTGAGAAAGAGCAACAAAAAAGAGATAGGGAAATTGGAAAACATAAACTAAATGAAATGGGAGTACTTAATACGAAATAGGAAAAGTGAAACCAACTAGATAAAAGTAAAAGATCATCATATAGTCCAGTTGTTTTTAAACATGGCAGCTCATTAGAATCACATCTGGAGCTTTGGAGAAAAAAAAATACCTGTGGCATTTGTATTAAAAAAAAAAAAAAATTCCAAGGTGATTCTAATGTGCATCTGGGTTTTAAAAAGTAATTACAGGTTTTTCTATTAAATGGTAGTTTTAGTGATATAGAATCCTATTATTTTCTGTTAACCAGTCAGGGATACAGTGTTAGTAAAATGAATAATAGTGACATAATCTCAGAAGTAAAAGATGTTTATCAGTTTTCACAATCAATAGCCAGACAAAAAAGATCATTACAATTGCAAGCCATAATGGAAACATGATTAACCTAACAATGTAAAATAACTACATACAGTTTGGGGAGTTAAATAGAGTGATGTGGTAAGTGGAAGTGAATGCATGCAAGTTTTTCATCCACCCAGTCTGTGTCTTTTGGTTGATGCATTTAATCCATTTACATTTAAGGTAATTATCGCTGTTTATGATCCTATTACCGTTTTCATTTGTTTGGGGTTTATTTTTTGTAGGTCTTTTCCTTCTCTTGTGTTTCCTGCCTTAAGAAGTTCCTTTAGTATTTGTTTTATAGGTGGTTTGGTGGTACTTTGGCTTGTCTGTAAAGCTTTTGATTTCTCCACCAAATCTGAACTAGAGTCTGGCTGAGTGTTCTTATTTGTAGGTTGTTCCCTTTCAACACTTAAAATATATTGTGCCATTCCTTTCTGGCTTGTAGAGTTCCTATTGAGAAATCAGCTGATAACCTTGTAGGCCTTTCCTTGTATGTTATTGTTGTTTTCTCTTGTTGATTTTAATAGTTTATCTTTGTCTTTAATGTTTGTCAGTTTTGTTACTGTGTGTCTCAGTGTGTTCCTCCTTGGGTTTATCCTGCCTGGGGCTCTCTGTGCTTCCTGGACTTGTTGACTAACGTCTGAAGCAAGTGAAGATCTCCTTTATGCTTCATTATCTCTTCAGGCCTTTCCCATTTTTCTTTTCTTTTTACTGAATTTGTAGCTCTTCATATATTCTGGGTAGTAATTGCATTATGCATGCTACTACAAATATCTTTTACCTGGTTTGCCTTTTCTCTCTATTAATAGTGGTGTGAGATGAACTCAGTTTTAGTGGTTTCCAGTTTGTCAACATTTTTCCTTTTTGATTAGTACTACTTGTGTCCACCAACCTAGATAGCATATTCAAAAGCAGAGACATTACTTTGCCAACAAAGGTTCATCTAGTCAAGGCTATGGTTTTTCCTGTGGTCATGTAGGGATGTGAGAGTTGGACTGTGAAGAAGGCTGAGCGCTGAAGAATTGATGCTTTTGAACTGTGCTGTTGGAGAAGACTCTTGAGAGTCCCTTGGGCTGCAAGGAGATCCAACCAGTCCATTCTGAAGGAGATCAGCCCTGGGTGTTCATTGGAGGGACTGATGCTAAAGCTGAAACTCCAGTACTTTGGCCACCTCATGCGAAGAGTTGACTCACTGGAAAAGACCCTGATGCTGGGAGGGATTGGGGGCAAGAGGAGAAGGGGATGACAGAGGATGAGATGGCTGGATGGCATCACTGACTCGATGGATGTGAGTGTCAGTGAACTCCAGGAGTTGGTGATGGACAGGGAGGCCTGGCATGCTGCGATTCATGGGGTCGCAAAGAGTCGGACACGACTGAGTGACTGATCTGATCTGATCTGATGATATATTGTAGTCTTTTCTTCTTGTCTCAATACCATGTTTCTGTAGCTTAATAATACATCTTAATACATGATAATGTAAGTTCTTTAGCTTTGTTGTTCTCATTGCTTGTCTTGGCTACTCTTGGCCCTTTGCATTTCTGTATCATTTTAGAGGCTTAGTTTCTATACCTAAACAAGAACAGCTTAAACTTTGGTTAATGTGTTGAATCTGAGGAATATAGTATACACATCTTTCTAGTTATTTAAGTATTGTTTAACTTCTCTCAATATTTTTTAGTTTTCAGTTAGTATCTTTTACATTTACTTCTAATTTTTGGTATTTTCAAAAATAATTCATTAAAGTATAATTCAAATAATATAAAATTGATCATTTTAAAATGAAAAATTCACTAACATTTATTCCATTCAATGTTGTGCAGCTACTGCCTTTGTCTAGTTCCTAAACATTTCTGTCTCTCCAGAGTAAAGCTCCTTAAGTAGTTTTCCTCCATTGCCCACTCTCTTCACCCTTTAGTTCAGTTCAGTCGCTTAGTCGTGTCCAACTCTTTGCGACCCCATGAATCTCAGCACGCCAGGCCTCCCTGTCCATCACCAACTCCTGGAGTTTACCCAAACTCATGTCCATCGAGTCGGTGATGCCATCCAGCCATCTCATCCTCTGTCGCCCCCTTCTCCTCCTGCCCCCAATCCCTCCCAGCATCAGGGTCTTTTCCAGTGAGTCAACTCTTCACATGAGGTGGCCAAAGTATTGGAGTTTCAGCTTCAGCATCAGTCCTTCCAATGAACACCCAGGACTGATCTCTAGGATGGACTGGTTGGATCTCCTTGCAGTCCAAGGGACTCTCAAGAGTCTTCTCCAACACCATGGTTCAAAAGCATCAATTCTTCGGCACTCAGCTTTCTTCACAGTCCAACTCTCACATCCATACATGACCACTGGAAAAACTTGAGTAGACGGATCTTTGTTGGCAAAGTAACATCTCTGCTTTTCAATATGCTATCTAGGTTGATCATAACTTTCTTTCCAAGGAGTAAGCATCTTTTCATTTCATGGCTGCAGTCACCATCTGCAGTGATTTTGGAGCCCCCCAAAATAAAGCCTGCCACTGTTTCCACTGTTTCCCCATCTATCTGCCGTAAAGTGATGGGACCAGATGCCATGATCTTAAGTTTTCTGAGTGCTGAGCTTTAAGTCAACTTTTTCACTCTCCTCTTTTACTTTCATCAAGAGCCTTTTTAGTTCCTCTTCACTTTCTGCCATAAGGGTGGTGTCATCTGTATATCTGAGGTTATTGATATTTCTCCCGGCAGTCTTGATTCCAGTTTGTGCTTCTTCTAGCCCAGCGTTTCTCATGATGTACTCTGCATATAAGTTAAATAAGCAGGGTGACAATATGCAGCCTTGATGTACTCCTTTTCCTATTTGGAACCAGTCTGTTGTTCCATGTCCAGTTCTAACTGTTGCTTCCTGACTTGCATATAGGTTTCTCACCCTTCAGCCCCTGCCAACTGCTAGTGTGCATTCTGTCTCTATGGATTATCTATTCTGGTTATTTCATGTAAATGAAATCCTGTAGTATGTGATCTTCTATATCTGGCCTTTTAAAGTTAGCATGTTTTTGAGATTCATCCTCATTGTGTAGTACATGTCAGTATACTTCATTCCTTTTTGTGAATGAGTAGACTCTGTGTATATACCATGATCTGTTGATCCATTCATTTGTTGCTTTTTGGGCTGTTGTGAACACTGCTACTGTAAACAGATGTATACATGTACTTTTTTGAGTACCTATTTGCAGTTCTTTTGGGGTATATATCTAGGAGTGCCATCACTTCATGGCAAATAGATGAGGAACAATGGAAACAGTGACAGACTATTTTCTTGGGCTCCAAAACCACTGAACGGTGACTGCAGCTATGAAATTAAAAGACACTTGCTCCTTGGAAGAAAAACAACAACAAACCTAGACAGCATATTAAAAAGCAGAGATATTATTTTGCCTACAATGGTCCATGTAGTGAAAGCTCTGGTTTTTCCACTAGTCATGTACAGATGTGAGAGCTGGACAATAAAAATGGCTGAGAGCAGAATTGATGCCTTCAAACTGTGGTGCTGGAGAAGACTCTTGAGAGTCCCTTGGACAGCGAGTAGATCTAACCTGTCAATCCTAAAGGAAATCAGTCCTAAATATTCATTGGAAGGACTGATGTTGAAGCTGAAACTCCAATACTTTGGCCACCTGATGTGAAGAACATTTCATTGGAAAAGACCCTGATGCTGGGAAAGATTGAAGGCAGGAGGAGAAGGGGACGACGGAGGATGAGATGGTTGGGTGGCATCACCGATGCGATGGACATGAGTTTGACTAGGCTCCAGGAGTTGGTGATGGACAGGGATGCCTGGTGTGCTGCAGTCCATTAGGTCAAAAAAGTTGAACATGACTGAGGGACTAAACAACCACCTCCTAGGAGTGGAATTGCAGAGTCATGATAAGTATGTGTTTAACTTTTTGAGAAACTGCCAAACTTTCCTATCATCAGCTGAATCATTTTTCATTCTCTTCATCAGTGTACAGGAGTTCTAGTTTCTCTATATCCTTATCAATTGCTAGTTGTTATTGTCCATAATTTTCAGGGCTTTTGTATGGTATTATAAGTGGTATAGTTTTTTTTTAACTTTGTTTCCTGTGTTTTGCTGGTGTATAGAGATGCACTTTTTTATATATATATATATATATAAACTTTATAACTGGTGACCTTTTTAAATTCACTTGGTAATTCTGATAGTTACTTACGTATTGATTGAATTTTCTACACACATTTGCATTTATGATTTCCAGTGCTTTCTTATTCTGTATTCCTTTTTCATAGTAGTTTATTATTTGATGGATGGGCAGTATTCTTGTTGAATGACTTAGAGGGTATTTATTAGAATTTAAATTTTCTTTTAATTTTTTACTTCTTTAGTGTTCTTTGTGATTGATTCTGTTGCTTTTCATGTTGGTCCTTCTTAATTTTCTTAAATATTTGATGATCCTTAGTTATCCATATTTATGAAGGACTAGAATGGTTGATTTTGGTAGCTGATACTGGCTTCCTCTCAGTTTTCTGAAGTCTGTTTTTCCAAGAGAGCTTTCTCTCCAAGTGGAATTACTGAGAGCTCTGTATGAATTTGTTTTAAGGGCCAGCAGCATTCAGATAGCCTGGGGACCTAAAATTTATTTCTGGGGATCCAGTGCTCTGAAGACTTCTTTTGTTTTGGTTGTTTTTGTTTCTCTCAATGCCCCGTCTTCCCTGCCTGCATTTGTGGATGTTAAGAGCGGCTTCAAGCTCAGCCTTCCTTCTCTTTCATCCCTGGTGCCCGTGCTGGGTGTTCTCAGCAGTTCTGGGTACTAAGTCAGGAGCCAAAGTTTATAGAGGAAGTAAGACTGTTGGGAGTGGCTCTGCTTTTCTCTGAGCAACCTTTAGTTACCTTGATTACTCTATGCTTTAATTTAGCTTCTTGATCCTGAACTTGGGTTTTTCTCTTTAGAGGATTGAGATAGTTCTTACCTCATTTTGGTCCTTTCCTATGTTTGTTTTGCTTAGGTTTTATTTCTTCTGCTGTGACTTTTCTATCATTTTAGTCTCATTTATTTATTTTTTCCTATCTTCCTTCTTTTCTTACTGCTTGTTAATCAGTTTTCAGAATGTAATTAATTTTTTTATAATTGTGAGAAATTTAGGGGTAAAATACATGTATCTATTTCTTAGCTTAAATAAAACACAAATACAGTTGAAGCTCCTCATTCTCTTGTCTGATTGTGTTACACTCTCTCTAATGCACCCATAAAGATTATCATGTGTGTGCATTTCTAAACAATAAATGGCATTCTTTTAAATATGTTTGAACCTTAAATAGTGACATACTGCATGAATCTTTCTGCATCTTGGTTTTTCCACTTAACTCTGGTTCTTTTATTTGTTTGTTCTCTTAGCATACTCACTCTGTTTTCTCCTGTTTCAGTGGAATTTGGGTAAGGAAGATAACTCAGCCTATATATTTCTTACTAGGACTTTTTTTAAAAGGAGACTTAAGTACCTTTTGGATATGTTATCACTACAGACATATAAAAGAAAGGACTTGGTGTTACCTCTTGTTTCAACTGGTGATGATAGGTGAATATGACACCTCACCATGTTATACAAGCTAAGGAATTGAGTCTTGCTGCTGACCTCTATTTGGTGTTATAAATACTTTTGGAGACAGAGAAATACCATTCATTTGTGTTTGGAGTTTAACTGAGGTTTAAGTGAAGATTTTGGTTCCTATTGCTGAAGGAATTCTTATAGGTCACTTGGTTCAAGCTGTGTTAAAGAAACCCAGGCCCAGAGAAGGTGAGTGACTTGACTGAGGTGATCCAGGGGAAGAAGGTTTAGAAGCTAGTGTTGCAGTTTGTTGTACTTTCTACCTTACTACAATGAACCAAAAGTTAATAGTGTTCTGTTTTGTTAACATTCATCTTGGATTTTTGCCTGTCCTTTAAAATACTTGAATACCAAGAGATTTTTAGTAGATAACAATTAGCATAAATCTTTGAACTGATACGTATTTGTCATGTTTTTTTTAGGATCAGAATGGTTTCCATCCCAGAATACTATGAAGGCAAGAATGTCCTCCTCACTGGAGCTACTGGTTTCCTAGGGAAGGTACTTCTGGAAAAGTTGCTGAGGTCTTGTCCTAAAGTGAATTCAGTGTATGTTTTGGTGAGGCAGAAAGCTGGACAGACACCCCAGGAGCGAGTAGAAGAAGTCATTAGTGGCAAGGTAAGTATGGAAAATAATCACTAAGAAGAGAGAAAAGAGTGTGTTTGTGTGTATATTATTGTAATCAACAACAGCCTAGTATCCTGAAAAAAATTAGCAGAAAGTCCTATAAGAATGGCAGTAAACTGAATATGAGTCCTGATCAGTAGGAGGGAGACAAAAGCTTTCCTCCATGATAAAACTGTATAACAAGTACCTTCTAAAGTACCTTTACGTTATATGTTTAATGTGTTTTTAGAATACTTGAGGCAAGTTATCTGTAATTACTAGATGCTTTAAATAGTTTTCAGAATAATAATACTTAAAAGTTACTTTCTAATTCTTACTGTGCTGTGAGACACAATACTTTGACAAGAGTTAAAATTTTGTAAGCACTAATTGCTCCCCACGAAAGCATTAGGAAGTGGCAAAATCACATACTCCTATTTGACTAATAACATGACAGAAGGGTCATATAGAATACAGACTATGTCATACATTTAAACCTTTAGAAAAACATTGCTGAGGAAAAAATGGAGATGAGCTGGAGTAAAATTATTTCATGGTCATAAGCTTTTGAATTTTCTCAAAATGAATGGATTTATCTGACATTTGTTGTTAATAACTTTGGTATAGTAGCTATGTAATTTTTTAGTTACTAGGTAGGTATTTGGTACCTTTTAACCTTCTAGGGCAGCTGTGACTTATATTAAAAAAAAAAAAAAAAAGACCAAAACCAGAAACATCTGAGTTACTCTGAAGCAGAATTGCTAAGAAGTATCAAAAGATATGATGATTAATTCTAGATTAACAGCTCTCTTAGAGTTGATACATAAATAATTTATTAGAAATAATTTATATTCCATTCTGGTTTGATCTTTCAGTAGAAATCCATAGTTAATAGTGGCTGACCTTTATTGAGTGCTTACCTTGTGCCAGGCACTATGTGCAAAACACTTTGTATATGTATTTAATTATTACAGCAACTCTTTAAGGTAAGTGTTGGTGTTACTCCCATTCTACAAGGTCATATAGTTAGTGTTAGAGCCAGTGTTTGTGAACTTTTAATGATTGGACCTTAGAGCTCATGCTCTGGTAGGGACAAATGTTGATATATCCCATTTTGCAGATATGGACAGTGAGTCTCAGAAGTTGTGTAGCTAATAGATACTGCATATAACATAGATGACTTGACAATAAATTCCTTTCTACTTTATAGTATTATTTCCTCAGTAGATAAGAAAGTAAGGCAAAGATGATGGAAGGCTTTGTGATTCAGTGGGAAAAGTAATCTTGAGAGTTGGATAGTTTACTGGTAAATGTAGCTGGTACACGCTGAGTGAAAATAGCTTAATTTCCCAAAGGTGATGGCAAAAAGCTTGGTACCTTTTTCACAAAAATTAAAAGAGAAGATGGCAAAAGCAAGAAAGAAGTCGATGAAGACCAGAGAAAAACAGTTAACAACAGCAGGAATGAGTCAGTTTATGGATTAGGGCAGTAATGGGAAGCTTATCTCCTAGGAGAGATAAAGTATGATAAAGGGAAAGTCTCTCAGTCATGTCCGCTCAGTCATGTCCGACTCTTGGCAATCCCATGAACTATACAGCCCATGGAATTCTCCAGGCCAGAATACTGGAGTGAGTGGCCTTTTCCATCTTCAGGGGATCTTTCCAACCCAGGGATCGAACCCAGGTTTCCCACATTGCAGGCAGATTCTTTACCAGCTGAGCCTCAAGGAAGTCCAAGAATACTAGAGTGGGTAGCCTAGCCCTTCTGCAGGGGATCTTTCTGATCCAGGAATTGAAGTGGGGTTGTTGCATTGCATGCGGATTCTTTACCAATTGAGCTATCAGGGAAGCCCAAAGTATGATAACAGAAGATCAATTAAAAGAAAAGATAACACCATACAGAGTAAGACCTGTACAGAAGTGTGGAAGTGTTTAAATACAACTTTTAATTTTCTTAAAATTATAGCATTATAATAAAATATAATCACCAATGTTCAGTACAATGATTTAGGATAAATTAAGAAAAGGTTAAATTATTGATATATTTAGAATTTTTTCTTTACCAAGGTGTTATATTGTTTGGAAATGATTTCCATTCAAATATAATTTTGATTCAGAAGGATAAACTTTTTTCTTTTGTGAAGCATTCATGTTTTTCTTGTTTGTATTTTCCTCTTATTCATTAAGAGGTAGTTCTAGACCCACAGGGTTTTAATAGTAAGATGTAAATTAATACTAGTTTTTCCTTTTAAAAATAAATTATTTGAAACTATTAGTAAGACGTTAAAGAATAAAAATAATACTTAATTTTATCCCAGTGTTTATTAAGTTTGTCTCCACATGAAAACTTTAAATAGTCCTTACTTCAACTAGAAAAACTTCTTTTCCCTGAATTAGTTTTAAAAAACAAATCTAGCTCTTTGAGGGCTACTCAGTGACTATATAGCTCACAAGGGTAGTTATACTCTACTAATATTCTCCCCGTTGCCACAGACTCCCAGGCACTTGTGTTCTTCCCCTTTGCCCTTCCTTTCATTAAGATATATGAGTCCTACTCTATATTAGAGGTGGTGTTCAGTCTCTGAGTTGTGTCCAACTCTTTGTGACCCCATGGACTGGAGCACACCAGGCTGCTCTGTTCTCCACTATCTCTTGGAGTTTGCTCAAATCCACGTCCATAGAGTTGGTGATGATATCTAACCATCTCATCCTTTGCTGCCCCCTTCCCCTTTTGCCTTTAGTCTTTCTCAGCATAGTGTTTTCCAAAGGTCAGCTTTTCACATCAAGCGGACAGATATTGGAACTTCAGCTTCAGCATCAGTGTCCTTCCAATGAATATTCAGGATTGATTTCCTTTAGGATTGACTGGTTTGATCTCCTTACAGTCCAAGGGACTCTCAAGAGTCTTCTCCATTACCACAATTTGAAAGCATTGGTTCTTTGGCACTCAGCCTTCTTTATGGTCCAACTCTCACATCCATACATAACTATTGAAAAAACCATAGCTTTGACTATATGGACATTTTTTGGGTGAAATGATGTCTCTATTTTTTAACACACTGTCTAGGTTTGTCATAGCTTTTCTTCCAGGGAGTAAGTGTCTTAATTTCATGGCTAGATTCTGTACAGACAATAAAAAAGATGTGAGTTAATACTTAAGTATTTACCACCACAAAACCTAGCTATATAATAGCTATGATTGAAGAATCTGCCTTCTTAAAGTGTGGTAGGTGCAAAGTTCATTTTCAGTTTTTTTGTGAGAGCTGAGATTGACTCAGCCGTATTCAATGTCATTTTAAAATTAAAACTATTTGGTAGCCTAGTATAAGGATGTTTTTAAAAAACATGATATAATTTATAGCTTTTTTTCCAAGTGACTTTTAATTGTAACTCTTGAGCAAATTATTTGATAATGTACATTGACTGCAGTGTGTAGCAGATAGTATTATTACCTCATCGCTGTATTTTTTCATATCCTCCAAATAGGTTGAAAGATTCTTCAATGATTTAAAGCAATGATTCTTAAACTTTTGGTCTCTATACCCCTTTATATTCTTAAAAATTATTGAGAACTTCAAAAAGGTTTTGTTCTTGTGAGGTTTTGTTTCAAATATCTTACTGACATTTATCATAGTAGATTCTAAACCAGAGACATTTTTAAAGGAAGAAAATATATGTACAAGCACACATTCCATTAGCCATCAAGAGTGATGATATCATCACAAATGTAGCTTTGGAAAATTCTTCTCTATACTTGTGAGAGAACGAAAGTGAAAAATAAATAATGTTTTAGTTTTGTTATGAAAATAGTTTTGACTTTGTGAAATACCTAAAATAGTCTGAGAGACGCCTAGGAACTTAACACACTTTGAGAACTGCTGCAGATTAAGAGGGTGCAGTGTTGCTTAGACCATTTAGGGACAGCCTTCTGGCACATTCTTAGGGATATACCAATAGGGGCAAAAATCTTTATGCTTTAAGGAGAGAGCTGACTTTTGCAGGTATCCAGAATTAATTTGAACCCAAGATTGGCAGTAAAAATTCCCTTAAAACTTTCGAACAGGGAGGCATCAAGGGGGCTTTAAGACCACAAGGCCTATTTTATGTAATAATGCCTGCTTGTGTGTTTTGTTGCCGTCTCTGCCATTTGTTTACTCATGTTTTATTATGAACCACTTATAATTGGTAATAATTATAATTGGTATGATGGTTTAGTCGCTAAGTCATGTCTGACTCTTGTGACCCCATGGACTGTAGCCTGCCAGGCTCCTCTGTCCATGGGATTCTCCAGGCAGGAATACTGGAGTGGGTTGCTGTTTCCGTCTCCAGGGGATCCTCCCAACCCGGGGATTGAACCCAGGTCTCCTGTGCTGCAGGTAGACTCTTTACTGATTGAGCCACCAGGGAACCCCTATAATTGGTATAACCACTAATAATTGTTTCCCAACACACTTTTTTCCTCTATTGAGAGGTTATTTATTCTTACTCACTTTTTATTTTTCAGAAAACATTTTTTGTGCCTGCTGAGTGCTGGGCATTTGACTTGATATAAAGGGTTGAATTCAGGAATAAGTAAGAGTCGTTCCTTTAATGGAACCTACAGTCTACAGTGTTTTTAAGAAGTGGGTTGAGGAAGAGAGAGTGTAGAGGTGTTAGGAGAGATTGGATAGGAGCAATTATTGAAGCTGATGTCTTAGTTGGAATTGAGGGCCTAAGTAAAATGTGAAAGAGTTGGGCATCTTCTCTGGAGTCTCCAGGGTAATGCTTCTAAAATTTTTCCTCATCAGTAAGCCTTATTTGTAAAGGAAATGATTATTTTCTACTCAAAGCCTGAAATTTCATTTAACTTTTTTAGTTTAAACATATGGCCATTATTTTACTCTAATCTGCTAAAGAGGACTACAATACAATCAAAAAAAAAAAAAAGTGATAAGGTTTGGATTTTAGAAATCTGATCATTTTAAACATATATATACTGCTTACGTCTGTGCTGAGGGATCATACAGTCCTCAAGTATTTGTTTAAATATTTGACTACAATACTGTATAAAATTATGTCATTTTATTTTATGCCTTAAAATATTATATCATGTTTTTTAATTCCCCCTGGCACATCCTACTGATTATTCCTAGGGTCATTCATTCTCACGTATATATAGCGTAGCTGCTAAATCAATAAAATGAGTTCTTTTTATATCAAGCAGCAATTAATATGTACACTTAAAGTTGTTAAACATTTAAATAGAGTCTACTATGATTTTGAAACAGGAATAAAAGAGCATAAGCGTAGGGCATTTACTGTAGTATGACATTGTCTTCTAGCAGAATTTCTCAACTTCAGCACTCTTCACATTTTAGGAGAGTTAATTCTTTATTGTGGGGAGCTGTCCTATGCATTGTAGGGTGGTCAGCATTCTTGGCCTGTGCCCACTAAATGCCAGCAGCTCCCTTTCCTCACCATCCCAGTTGTGACAAGGCAAAATTGTCTTTTAGACATCACCAAATGTTCCCCGGGGGCTAAAATTGCCCTGGCTTGAGAAGTGATATGCAGCAATGTCCCGTGGAAAATAAACCTCATTGCTGGCAAGGATTGAATTAAAATAGCTGACCATGAAATAAATTCTGGAAAGAGAAGAAAGTACATTAAAGAGAGCATTCGTGGACTTAGTAAAGTAGGAACTAATTGGGGTACCAGTGGGTTAAAAATATTGGAAAAAATGGCTTTGAATAACAACATGGTGGCTAGAGAAGGGAGGAGCATCAAGTTTGAGATGTAACTTGTGAAGCAGCATGATCAATTCTTGGTGGTAGTGGAGATATCTAATATGAAGAGGAATTAAAGGTCATTGGCAGTCTGGGAGAATGAAAAAGTGAATTCAATGTGTTAAAAGTACTTTTCTGGTTATATCTCAGGCTCCTTTTTCTCTGCTAGCCCCTTAAATATTCTTCAGAATTTGTCCCAGGCCTAGATCTCTTCTTACTAGGTCCAGTTAGGTGATTACTCAGCACCTTCTGTTGTATGTGAGATGAACGATTGTATTTTAAAATAGATTTGGAAAAAGCTTCATGTAGTCTGGACCTTGGGTGCTCATCACTGTTGCTACTGAGGGATATTCTCCTAGGGCTACATGTGTGGTTTATAGAATCAGTAATCTGATTCTCTCTTCCCTGAACTCAGGACCCACAGAGCCAGTTACCTCTATGGCATTGATCTTCTGTGGAGTCTCATTGACACTTTACGGTCAACATGAACAAAACTGAACTCCTCTCCATAGGTATTCTTCCAGTGTTTTCCACCTAATGAGTTTATTCACATAACAAATGTTTATCAGCACTCTGTTATCTGGGGCCTGTGTGCTGAGCACAATAGATGTGGTCCCTGTCTACATGGAGTTTGTATTCTTTATTCCTTCTCCTGTCATTGGCCAAGTCTTACTGAGTTATTTTTAATTTCCCAAACATAAATGCTCTATTACTCTTATGTGGTTATATGTAACACTTTCTCTGCCCGAAACACTGTTCTTCTACTTTATAATCTCAAGTCCTTCCCCATCAGGGCAAGTTGTTGCTCCCGTACAGACTCATAACACCGTTGTGTTAGCCCTGTTTTATTACTTATAACACTATATTTTAACTGTTTCCTTGTTTAATTTTTCCTATAAGATTCTAAATAACTTGAGACAAAGGTCATTTTCTTGTTTTCTCAGTGTATGGAAAGTACTCATTTTATCTGAAACGCTTAGTAAGTATTTTATTAATTACTATAAGAACAGTAATATTGAAGTCATTAGCTAAAGGTGGAGAAGACTATTACTTACTAAAAATCATATAGGAAGGTAAAAGTGAGTGCCATGTGTGTTTTATAGACTTTTTTTTTGCCCCAGATTTAAGACTCTCTGCTTAAACTACAAGTATGGATTTTAAATGGATTGGAGAGTCAGGGTGTAATAGAACAATGATCTGGAGGTCTCATCTATAAAATCTGGGGTAAAAAATTAAATTTGACTCACAGTTGAATGTATGTTTGTACTGTAACCATCTTGGGATCTGACTGATTCTCTAGTTAAATTTATTCCTTTGAATATATCTAAGGAATATTGAATTTTCTATTTTCAAATTAGAATCCTATATATATGATATTTCACAGGTTTTTCCAGCTTCTGATCTTAATATTTCCTTAAAAACTTTTTTTCCTTTAATATACTTTTTTTTTCCACTTTAAAATTTTTCTAAGATTTGAGGTAGAGTGTAGTTAATGGCATTTTACTCTAATCTGCTAAAGAGGACTACAGCCAAAAAAAAAAGTGATAAGGTTTGGATTTTAGAAATCTGATCATTTTAAACATTGATCTGATAAATATACTGCTTATGTCTGTGCTGAGGGATCATACAGCCTGATGAAAAAAGGCATAAACAGTTAAAATTTAACTTTGCAAACTGCTACCTCTGTGTCCTTGGTGAGTTACTTGACCTCTCTGTTTCTCAGATTCCTCATCTGTAAAATGGGGATAGTAGTTTCCATACAGAATGATAGCAATTTAAGCAACCTTAGGATTTGCATAGTTGAAATCTAAAATATACTGATCCTTGGGGGAGAAGATGGTGATGATGGATTTTAGAAAGTTGAAAAATACTGCCCTAAAATGTTTTTCTCCTTTGATAGCTTTTTGACAGATTGAGAGATGAAAATCCAGATTTTAGGGAGAAAATTATAGCAATCAACAGTGAACTCACCCAACCTAAACTGGCTCTTAGTGAAGAAGATAAAGAGATCATCATAGATTCTACTAATATTATATTCCACTGTGCAGCTACAGTAAGATTTAATGAAAATTTGAGGTAAGTAAAGGTATTTGTATGATATTTGAACTGCAGCATAGTTAAAAGATCTAATTTGAATTCTACTTGTTAGTCATTTTGAAAATGTTTTGAAAATGTTTGCTCTCTATTGTAGCTTTCAGTATCCTACAGCATGTTAAAAGAATTTTCCTTCTCTTAACAGTTAAAAACATGGGATTGCTAGTGTATGTTTCTTAGAAGTAGTTGCTGTGAATTTAAATATGGGGCAGGGAGAAAGCAAATGGGAAGTGTGGATTAGAAGAAAGAACTTTACCTTGGGTAGGAGTATTAGTCTTAACAACTAATAGTGTTTATTTCCTTTTCCCTCCATTCTTTCAGAAGTGTATTCTCCAGCAGCCTTATTTTTCTACTTCACACATATTGATCTGATATTAAGTATTAAGTAGTTGGGCTCAGGTTTTGCAGAGAAAGAAAAAATGGCTTATACATTGAAGTCATACCTTGTTTTTGTTTTAAAATGTTGGTATCACTGTAAATAGGGTACATTGGATATAGGTTTACTTTAAAAACAGTTTGGACTTCCTTCAAGATACCTATTTCAAGAAAAAACATAGCTTTCCAAATGGTCACTATGTTTTAAAAAGTCTCACGTATATGCAATTCAAATAATGATGCTTAATTCAGGGCACTTTTGATGTTATATACAGTTTTATAATATAAATCTAATTATATGGTCTTAGATCGGTTAGAATGGTGTATATTTTTTAGGTTTCATGATTTCTTGAAGGGCTTCTTAAAAAGTTTTTAAGTTCAGTTCTGATTATAAAGGACTTTGAGATTATCCCCCATATTGTCTGTAGAAGTGCAAACCTTAATTGACACTGTGTGACATGACAGTTCAGCGCCAAAACATTACAGTGAGTTCTGCTTATATTTCAGGTGAGGGAAATGATTGATAGTCCCTTATGTTTCTGTAACAATGTTTTATAGTTTCAAGGTGTTTTCTCACTCATTATTTCATTCCGTGCTTACATTACCCACCTTTATATAATGGGCAAATCCATTTTATACTTGAGGAAGCTGAGATAGCACTATGTAGTGGAAAAGGCATGAACTTTGGAATTACATACCTTGGTTCTAATCTTGGCTTTATCCTTTATGATCTGGTGATAATTACTTATTTACTTTTTAGTTCTTTTTATGCAGCAGTTATGTGTTCAAGATTCAGAAGTGACAAAAGAATCTTATTAGAACTTAGTATAATCTCATTTTCATAAAATATGTGTGTATACATACATGTTTTACATACATATCTTTTAATATTGGCCAGGTATTATATTTGGATAGTGTGATTATAGGTGGGTTTTTATTATGAAATAGTCAATCTATTGGGTATTTTCCCTTATTCTAGCTTTCATGTTTTTCATAACCAAAAAAGAGTTCACATAACATTAGGAAAGTGTTTTGAGGAAAAAGGTATATTCATACTTGATAATTATGGTATAATCCTCAAAGGGAAAACTAGATGTTTTCAAAAGGGATATTGTTTTGCAAACAGGCAAAATTCATTCAGGTGAAACTCATCTAAATAGCCTTATGAAAAGGACCCAAGTGTAATACTTTTGGGGCAAACATTTTCTTTCCTCTTTGTCTTCCCCTTAGGATAAGCAACATTACCATTAACAAAAGGGAAAATTTATTATTATTATTTGTTCTTTCACTAGAGATTGATGAACATTTATTGTTCTTTCCTTCCTTGCCAAGGCATGTATGTTTATTCACCTAATCCCAGTTGTTACATTGAAATTACTGTTTTCTATGAAGCAGTTTTAATGGATATTGACGTCTAAGTGGTGATATTACAACATTCTAAAATACTGTAGGTTGACATAACTACTTTTTACAGAGCAGTTATTCTTTTTTTTAATGGTTAACATTTTTATGTATTTTTTTCTTAATATATATTTTATTGAAATCTAGTTGCCTTACCATGTTTCAAGTGCACAGCAAGGTGATTCAGTTATTCATATACACATATATTATTTTTAAGATTATTTTCCATTATAGGTTGTTACAAGATATTGACTGTATGTGGTTCCCTGTGCTATACAGTAAACCTTTGTTGCTTCAGAGCAACTATTCTTTATAGCCACTTTTTATGTTAGCTCACAAAAAAAAAAAATGGTTCAAAGCCTTTACTTCCAGGGCAAAAAAATCTAGATTTTACTCCCCAAACTATATTTTTGGATAAATTAGAATAAATTGCGCACAAATCCTATTTGCAAAGTCCATACAGGCTAATAGAATATGCTTAAATAAGCATAAAATAGAAAATGTGGAGTTACTGAAGAGCATATGTTAAAGTGCTATGCTAATTGAGAGGTAGCAGAGCTCATTTATTTTTCACATATGGTGGTCTATAAATCTTGAAGTGGGGAGAAATGGAATCAAGATTAGGAATTATAAAGAAATACTGACAAAAGGAGAGAGTGATATTGAGGATAAAAAAGGGAGTTACTTAAATAGTTGATCATAGTTTGGCATCCCTTAAGTATTAAGGAAAGTGAGGGTAGGCAGGGCCAATGGAGTTGGGAGTAAAGAAGTATCAAGAGACTAGAGACCATGATGAGAATGTAAAACAGGATTAAGTGCAGAAATGGAAGGACAGATAATGTGGTGTGGGGAAAATTGACAGTATGAGGTTTTAGAGATGGAACAGTTTGGGGTAAGAAGGCCCAGGGTAGGAATATGAGAGTAGGTGTTCCGAAAGGAGTGGAAGTAAAGATCCATAATTAGAAAACATTAAGAAACTGTTGAGTTTAAGGGCATTGATACTCAAACTTTAGAGTGTGTTATGCAGCTTAAGAATTACTGGAGAATGTGTTAAAAATGCAGAATCTTGGACTGTGTTTGCCAAATTCAAATCCTGTAATTTTGAGATAATAACCGGGAATCCTCATTTTTAGGAAGAACCTAGGATGTGACTTATTTTATTTTTTTAATATAAATTTATTTACTTTAATTGGAGGCTAATTACTTTACAGTATTGAATTGGTTTTGCCATACATTGACTTGAATATGCCACAGGTGTACATGTGTTCCCCATCCTGAACCTCTGTCCCACTTCCCTCCCCATCCCATCCCTCTGGGTCATTCATCCCAGTGCACTAGCCCCGAGTACCCTGTCTCATATATTGAACCTGGACTGGTGATTCGTTTCACATATAATAATATTATGTTTCAGTGCCATTCTCCCAAATCATCCCACCCTCGCCCTCTCCCACAGAATCCAAACGACTGTTCTATACATATGTCTCTTTTGCTGTCTCGAATTCAGGGTTATCATTACCATCTTTCTAAATTCCATATATATGCGTTATTATACTGTATTGGTGTTTTTCTTTCTGGCTTACTTCACTCTGTATAATAGGCTCCAGTTTCATCCACCTCATTAGAACTGATTCAAATGTTTTCTTTTTAATGGCTGAGTAATACTCCATTGTGTGTATGTACCATAGCTTTCTTATTCATTCATCTGCTGATGGACATCTAGGTTGCTTCCATGTCCTGGCTATTATACACAGTGCTGCGATGAACATTGGGGTACATCTGTCTCTTTCAATTTTGGTTTCCTCGGTGTGTATGCACAGCAGTGGGATTGCTAGGTCCTATGGCAGTTCTGTTTCCAGTTTTTTAAGGAATCTCCACATTGTTCTCCATAGTAGCTGTACTAGTTTGCATTCCCACCAACAGTGTAAGAGGGTTCCCTTTTCTCCACACCCTCCCCAGCATTTGTTGCTTGTAAACTTTTGGATAGCAGCCATTCTGACTGGCATGAAATGGTACCTCATAGTGGTTTTGATGTGCATTTCTCTGATAATGAGTGATGTTGAGCATCTTTTCATGTGTTTGTTAGCCATTTGTATGTCTTCTTTGGAGAATTGTCTGTTTAGTTCTTTGGCCCATTTTTTGATTGGGTCGTTTACTTTTCTGGAATTGAGCTGCAGGAGCTGCCTGTATATTTTTGAGATTAATTATTTGTCAGTTGCTTCATTTGCTATTATTTTCTCCCATTCTGAAGGCTGCCTTTTCACCTTGCTCATAGTTTCCTTTGTTGTGCTGCTGCTGTTACTGCTAAGTCACTTCAGTCGTGTCTGACTCTGTGCGACCCCATAGATGGCAGCCCACCAGGCTCCCCCGTCCCTGGGATTCTCCAGGCAAGAGCACTGGAGTGGGTTGCCATTTCCTTCTCCAATGCATGAAAGTGAAAAGTGAAAGTGAAGTCGCTCAGTCGTGTCCGACTCTTCGTGACCCCATGGACTGCAGCCCACCAGGCTCCTCCATCCATGGGATTTTCCAGGCAAGAGTACCAGAGCGGGGTGCCATCGCCTTCTCCACCTTTGTTGTGCAGAAGCTTTAAATTTTAATTAGGTCCCATTTGTTTATTTTTGCTTTTATTTCCAATATTCTTGATGGTGGGTCATAGAGGATCCTGCTGTGATTTATGTCAGAGAGTGTTTTGCCTATGTTCTCCTCTAGGAGTTTTATAGTTTCTGGTCTTACGTTTAGATCTTTAATCCATTTGAGTTTATTTTTGTGTATGGTATTAGAAAGTGTTCTAGTTTCATTCTTTTACAAGTGGTTGACCAGTTTTTCAAGCACCACTTGTTAAAGAGATTGTCTTTTCTCCATTGTATATTCTTGCCTCCTTTGTCAAAGATGAGGTGTCCATAGGTGCATGGATTTATCTCTGGGCTTTGTATTTTGTTCCATTGGTCTATATTTCTGTCTTTGTGCCAGTACCATACTGTCTTGATGACTGTGGCTTTGTAGTAGAGCCTGAAGTCAGGCAGGTTGATTCCTCCAGTTTCATTCTTTCTCAAGATAGCTTTGGCTATCAAGGTTTTTTGTCTTTCCATACAAATTGTGAAATTATTTGTTCTAGCTCTGTGAAAAATACTGTTGGTAGCTTGATAGGGATTGCATTGAATCTATAGATTGCTTTGGGTAGTATACTCATTTTCACTATATTGATTCTTCTGATCCATGAACATGGTATATTTCTCCATCTATTTGTGTCCTCTTTGATTTATTTCACCAGTGTTTTATAGTTTTCTATATATAGGTCTTTAGTTTCTTTAGGTAGATATATTCCTAAGTATTTTATTCTTTTCGTTGCAATGGTGAATGGAATTGTTTCCTTAATTTCTCTTTCTATTTTCTCATTATTAGTGTATAGGAATGCAAGGGATTTCTGTGTGTTGATTTTATATTCTGCAACTTTACTATATTCATTAATTAGCTCTAGTACTTTTCTGGTGGAGTCTTTAGGGTTTTCTGGGTAGAGAATCATGTCATCTGCAAACAGTGGGAGTTTTACTTCTTCTTTTCCAATTTGGGTTCCTTTTATTTCTTTTTCTGCTCTGATTGCTGTGGCCAAAACTTCCAAAACTATGTTGAAAATAGTGGTGAGAGTGGGCACCCTTGTCTTGTTCCTGACTTTAGGGGAAATGCTTTCAATTTTTCACCATTGAGGATAATGTTTGCTGTGGGTTTATCATGTATGGCTTTTATTATGTTGAGGTATGTTCCTTCTATTCCTGCTTTCTGGAGGGTTTTTATCATAAATGGATGCTGAATTTTGTCACAGGCTTTCTCTGCATCTATTGAGATAATCATATGGTTTTTATTTTTCAATTTGTTAATGTGGTGTATTACATTGATTGATTTGCAGATATTGAAGAATCCTTGCATCCCTGGGATAAAGCCCACTTGGTCATGATGCATGATCTTTTTAATATGTTGTTGGATATTGTTTGCTAGAATTTTGTTAAGGATTTTTGCATCTATGTTCATCAGTGATATTGGCCTGTAGTTTTCTTTTTTGTGTCATCTTTGTCAGGTTTTGGTATTAGGGTGATGGTGGCCTCATAAAATGAGTTTGGAAGTTTACCTTCCTCTGAAGTTTTCTGGAAGAGTTTGAGTAGGATAGGTGTTAGCTCTTCTCTAAATTTTTGGTAGAATTCAGCTGTGAAGCCGTCTGGTCCTTGGCTTTTGTTTGTTGGAAGATTTCTGATTAGAGTTTCCATTTCCATGCTTGTGATGGTTCTGTTAAGATTTTCTATTTCTTCCTGTTTCAGTTTTGGAAAGTTGTACCTTTCTAAGAATTTGTCCATTTCTTCCAAGTTGTCCACTTTATTGGCATATATTTGCTGATAGTAGTCTCTTATGATCCTTTGTATTTCTATAATGTCTGTTGTTATCTCCATTTTTATTTCTAATTATATTGATTTGATTTTTCTCCCTTTGTTTCTTGATGAGCCTGGTTAATGGTTTGTCAATTTTATTTATCTTCTCAAAGAACCAGCTTTTGGCTTATTAATTTTTGCTGTGGTCTCTTTTGTTACCAACAAATCACAAAAGAAATCAAAAAGGAAATCAAAGTATGCATAGAAACAAATGAATATGAAAACAGAACAACCCAAAACCTGTGGGAAACTGTAAAAGCAGTGCTAAGGGGAAGGTTCATAGCAATACAGGCATACCTCAAGAAATAAGAAAAACGTCAAATAAATAAACTAACTCTACACCTAAAGCAACCAGAAAAGGAAGAAATGAAAAACCCCAGGGTTAGTAGAAGGAAAGAAATCTTTAAAATTAGGGCAGAAAATAGGATGTGATTTGGAGAAGGCAGTGGCACCCCACTCCAGTACTTCTGCCTGGAAAACCCCATGGACGGAGGAGCCTGGTAGGCTGCAGTCCATGGGGTCACTCAGAGTCGGACAGAACTGAGCGACTTCACTTTCACTTTTCACTTTCGTGCATTGGAGAAGGAAATGGCAACCCATCCCAGTGTTCTTGCCTGGAGAATCCCGGGGACGGCGGAGCCTGGTGGGCTGCCGTCTATGGAGTCGCATAGAGTCGGACATGACTGAAGCGAATTAGCAGCAGCAGGATGTGATTTGAATGACAGATGTCTGGGTCCCCTGCCTTGGTCGATTAATTGGCCCCTCGACATCTGTTTCTGTATCTTCACTAAGTTAAAAAGAAAAATCAGCAGCATTGGTGATGAAATCAGTAATGTAGGTAGTATTTTTGTAATCAGTGATGTAGGTAGTATTTTATCAGACATAGGAGAGTGGTGAGGGAGAGATCACAATGGCCTGGGTAATTTATTGAAAATGTAGTTTCCCAGGACTCAGTTTAGACATTGGAGAGTGTCTAAGGATGAGGTCGAACAGTCTGCATTTTTAATAACTCAACCAGTGTCAGTCATTCCAAGGATGAGTCCCTGGTCTATGTCTTAGAGGTGTTATCAACACAGATTTTGAACAACCCAATATAGAAGACAGGTGAATAAGAAAATTTATTAGCTGTTCAAGTTGAGGTTTCTCCTTTATTGAAATGATTTCTGTGTCTGCATTTATGATGGACCATTATTACAAAGATTTGTTCATTTTGCTCTCCCCACCAAAAGCCAGTGTTACATAAAATGCATTTAAGAATTCATATAACCAAAACCTAGTGAGAACTTTTATTTTTGTTTAGCACTACTGAATGCTTTCAGATCTAACATGTCAGGATCTCAATGGTAAAACAAGTGTGAGGATACTAGCCTGGCAGGGATATTAAGAGTTATTTATGTGGGCACAAAATGCCTTCAGGTTTGGGCTCTCAGTTGCAGATGAATGGTAAGAGGTGAGCAGACAGAGCACAGAACTTTTCCTTTGTAAAGTTATTCCTTATTTTCAGTGACCCAGAAATTCTGTCACCATCCTCAGGAGCCTGTAACAAAATATCCTTTGTGTCTTGCTTCCAAAACATTACTCTCCCTACCACGATTGTTTTGCAAATGGGAAAGTAGATAGCACATTGCCTTACAGTCTAGTGGACAGTATCCTCTCTGTGAAATGTCTTTTTTGCTGGATATCTGTTCAAACAGATTTTCCTCCTTCAGTTGAGATAAGGAAAGAAAAAGATAAACTCATGATTGTAAGACCCCAACCCGATTATTTCATTGAAAAAAATTTTTTCTTCTGTTTCCATAGGTTCTCAGATACTATTAAATTAAGAGAAAAAATAAGACCCAAGAGTTTTTTCTCATAAATTATTTCTTGTTCCTAGTGACCCAGAACTTGTTGTCCTGTCCTCAGAAACCTGTAATAGGATATTCTCTGTATACCTTTTCCAAAACAGCACCCTCCCCATTCCGACTGTTTTGCAAATGTGATATGCATCAAAGCACTACTTTACAGTTAAGTGGACCAGATTCTATCTGTGACATATTCTGGCCTTTTAAAAGAATGGTTGATGTTTTTTTCTTCTTAAATATTGAAAATGTAACTCAAAACTATTTTTATTTTTTAAAAAAACTTTCTTGTGGTTTCTCTTTGAAAATATAGTGTTCCATGAAATGTAAGCATAAAATTTATAATTTTCCTATTGAAACAATTTCTATATTTCTGACTTTTTCATATATAATTTTCATGATGTGATATTTCATGTTATTACTTAGTATAGCAAATTTAGGGAATTTTTCTGAGGGTGTGGGAATAAAGGGAACCCTTGTACTCTGTTGGTGGGAATGTAAATTGGTGCAGCTAATTTCTTTGTAGAACAGTATGCAGGTTCCTCAAAAAACTAAAAATAGATTTGCCATATGGTGTAGCAGTTCCACTCCTGGGTGCATATATCTGCACAAAACTATAATCCAAAGAGATATATGCAACCCTGTGTCCATAGCAGCACTATTTATAATAGCCAAGACATGGAAACAACCTAAATGTTCATTGACAGATGAATAAAGAAGGTGGGTATATATACATACAATGGAATGTTATTCAACCATAAAAAAAGAATGAAATAATGCCTTTTGCAGCTACATGGATGGACCTAGAGATTATCATATTAAGTGGAGTAAGTCAGAAAGAGAAAGACGAATACCATATGATATCACTTATATGTGGAATCTAAAGTATGACAGAAATGAACTTACCTATGAAACAAACTCACAGACATAGAGAACAGACTGGTGGTTGCCAAAGGGGGGGGGGGGGTTGAAAAGAAAGTTTGGGACTAGCAGATGCAAACTCTCATATGCAGAATGGATAAACAACAACAGCCTAATATATAGCACAGGCAGCTGTATTCAATATCCTGTAATAAACCGTAATGGAAAAGAATATGAAGTATATTTATATTAATATATATATAACTGAATCACTTAGCTGTACACCAGAAACTAACACAACATTGTAAATCAAGTATACTTGAATTAAAAAACAAAAGCAAAAATGCAACCAAAAATCCCCTGAAACAACAAATTTAGGAAATTTTAATTTCTTTTTGAAAAATTAGGGTTAGAATAAGTTTTTCCTCTCAGTTAAAATTTCAGTAGTTTAACTATATTGGTAACTGTTATTTCTGTAATTCCTGGTGCTTTATCGTAATCTCTTTCAGATCAGTTGTATCAGCTTATAGTGTCACCAACACTGTATTAACTTTGCCAGTTTTTTTCACAGTATACTGGTTTTGAGTATTTCAACATTTTTCCCCCTCAAATAAGTTATAAACGGAAGTATAATATAAAGTGGGCTTCCCAGGTGATGCTAGTGGTAAAGAATCCACTAGCCAATGCAGGACACATAAAAGACATGGGTTTGATCCCTGGGTCTGGAAGACCCCCCAGAAGGAGGAAATGGCAACCCACTCCAGTATTCTTGCCTGGAGAATCCGATGGACAGAAGACCTTGTCAGGTTACAGTCCATAGGGTTGCAAAGAGACACAACTGAAGTGACTTAGCATGCAAATAATAGATTGCGAAAACTACTCACCCTTTAAGTAATATTTTTTAAATGCCTATTTTGGAACTACGTTAGGAATAATGCTAAGTACTTGCAAGCTTTTTTTTTTTTTCATTTAATTTTAGATAAAATCTTAGTAGGTAGTCTCTTACCTGTTCTCCTTTACTGATGAGTACACAGGTCGGAGTGCCTGAGTGACTTTTCAGTTCAGTTCAGTCGCTCAGTTGTGTCCAACTCTTTGCAACCCCATGAATCACGGCACGCCAGGCCTCCCTGTCCCTCATCAACTCCCGGAGTTCACTCAAACTCATGTCCATCTAGTCGGTGATGCCATCCAGCCATCTCATCCTCTGTCGCCCCCTTCTCCTCCTGCCCCCAATCCCTCCCAGCATCAGAGTCTTTTCCAATGAGTCAACTCTTCGCATGAGGTGGCCAAAGTATTGGAGTTTCAGCTTTAGCATCAGTCCCCCCAATGAACACCCAGGACTCATCTCCTTTAGAATGGACTGGTTGGATCTCTATGAAGTCCAAGGGACTCTCAAGAGTCTTCTCCAATACCACAGTTCAAAAGTATCAATTCTTTGATGCTCAGCTTTCTTGACAGTCCAACTCTCACATCCATACATGACTACTGGAAAAACCATAACCTTGACTAGATGGACCTTTGTTGGCAAAGTAATATCTCTGCTTTTCAATATGCTATCTAGGTTGGTCATAACTTTCCTTCCAAGGAGTAAGCATCTTTTAATTGCATGGCTGCAATCACCATCTGCAGTGATTTTGGAGCCCCCCAAAATAAAGCCTGCCACTGTTTCCCCATGTATTTGCCATGAAGTGATGGGACCAGATGCCATGATCTTTGTTTTCTGAATGTTGAGCTTTAAGCCAACTTTTTCACTCTCCTCTTTCACTTTCATCAAGAGCTTTTTAGTTCCCCTTCACTTTCTGCCATAAGGCTGGTGTCATCTGCATATCTGAGGTTATTCATATTTCTCCTGGCAATCTTGATTCCAGCTTGTGCTTCTTCTAGCCCAGCGTTTCTCATGATGTACTCTGCATATAAGTTAAATAAGCAGGGTGACAATATACAACTTTGACGTACTCCTTTTCCTATTTGGAACCAATCTGTTGTTCCATGTCCAGTTCTAACTGTTGCTTCCAGACCTGCATATAGGTTTCTCAAGAGGCAGGTTAGGTGGTCTGGTATTCCCATCTCTTGAAGAATTTTCCACAGTTTCTTGTGATCCACACAGTCAGAGGCTTTGGCATAGTCAATAAAGCAGAAATATATGTTTTTCTGGAACTCTCTTGCTTTATCGATGATCCAGCGGATGTAGGCAATTTGATCTCTGGTTCCTCTGCCTTTTCTAAAACCGGGTTGAACATCTGAAAGTTCACGGTTCACGTACTGCTGAAGCCTGGCTTGCAGAATTTTGAGCATTACTTGACTAGCGTGTGAGATGAGTGCAATTGTGTGGTAGTTTGAGCATTCTTTGGTTTTGCCTTTCTTTGGGACTGGAATGAAAACTGACCTTTTCCAGTCCTGTGGCCACAAATTTCCTGGCGTATTGAGTGCAGCACTTTCACAGCATCACCTTTTAGGATTTGAAATAGCTCAACTGGAATTCCATCACCTCCAGTAGCTTTGTTTGTAGTGATGCTTTCTAAGGCCCACTTGACTTCACATTTCAGGATGTCTGGCTGTAGGTGAGTGATCATACCATCGTGATTATCTGGGTCGTGAAGATCTTTTTTGTACAGTTCTTATGTGTATTCTTGCCACCTTTTCTTAATATCTTCTTCTTCTGTTAGGTCCATACCATTTCTGTCCTTTATTGAGCCCATCTTTGCATGAAATGTTCCCTTGGTATCTCTGATTTTCTTGAAGAGATCTCTGGTGTTTCCCATTCTGTTGTTTTCCTCTATTTCTTTGCATTGATCACTGAGGACGGCTTTCTTATCTCCCCTTGCTAGTCTTTGGAACTCTGCATTCAGATGCTTATATCTTTCCTTTTCTCCTTTGCTTTTGGCTTCTCTTCTTTTCACAGCTATTTGTAAGGCCTCACCAGACAACCATTTTGCTTTTTTGCATTTCTTTTCCATGGGGATGGTCTTGATCCCTGTCTCCTGTACAATGTCACGAACCTCCGTCCATAGTTCATCAGGCACTCTATCAGATCTAGTCCCTTAAATCTATTTCTCACTTCCACTGTATAATCGTAAGGGATTTGATTTAGGTCATACCTGAATGTTCTAGTGTTTTTCCCCACTTTCTTCAATTTAAGTCTGAATTTGGCAATAGGGAGTTCATGATCTGAGCCACACTCAGCTCCCAGTCTTGTTTTTGCTGACTGTATAGAGCTTCTCCATCTTTGGCTGCAAAGAATATAATCAATCAGATTTTGGTGTTGACCATCTCGTGATGCTGATAGGTATGCTAAGCCAGATTTGAACCCAGGTCTTATTCCAGAGTCTTGTTTTTAATCCCACTTCACTTCAGGATGTATGAATTTAAAAAATATTATTCACACATATTTTTCCATGCTTTTATAGTTCTCATAATTTTTTTAATGGCTGTATTCTTTCATTGTGTTAAAAATACCTACTTTATTAAATCATATCACAGTGAATATTTGAGCTCTAGCCTTTTGCTATTTCTAGGTAGTGCCTTATCAGTTATTATTCTGCGTATATACTTTTGCATTTGTGAAATTTTTGCCTCAAATAAATTTCAAGAAGGGAATATATAGACCTTGGGATCTTGCATGTCACTCTTGTAACAAATGTACCAGTTTTGTTCTTAACACCCCTTTGCATTGTGTAGCCTTAAAAAGGCGGTTAGGTTAATTGCTACTAAAAGAGAGATAAACATTTTTATTTGATTTTATGTTAATAAAATTTAAGGTTTTTGCGTTTTCTTTGACTGTTTTGTCCTGATTGATTACTCTACCATAGCATTTTAAAATTACTTATTCTTTTCTTTGTATGTGGTATAGTCAGTTCATAAAACAGTATGCTTTCAAAAATCAAGATGCAAAAAAAGTGTAAAATGACTTCAAAATGTATGCATAAAAGCCAAAGACTGAAATTATCTGTGTCTATTTCTGGGAAATTTCAAATAATCAGAAAAATTTTAAATACAACTGATAGAATGGCTGTACTTCATGTTAAAATAACAAACAAAATCTGAGCTAAGGGATTAGTTGTAAAGAAACAAATACCTCTTTGTCCCTTTCTATCTTTGATACTCTAAAATGGAAATAAGTTTTTTTTTAGTGGGTGAAAGAAAGACATAGCTTCCCAATTTTTTATTGTGACTTTTTGTTTTACAGAGATGCTGTTCAGTTAAATGTGATTGCTACACGACAGCTTATTCTGCTTGCACAACAGATGAAGAATCTGGAAGTGTTCATGCATGTATCAACGGCATATGCCTACTGCAATCGAAAGCATATTGATGAAGTAGTCTATCCACCCCCTGTGGATCCCAAGAAGCTGATTGATTCTTTAGAGTATGTTTGTTTGAAATTTATTCAAATTTGCTTTGACCCCAAACTTTGGATCCAGATTTATCTATTTACATGTATCTCTTTGTCTGTTTAGTTTCTCTCTCTCTCCATCCACACATATGTATGCATTGCTCTCTTCCTTACTCAGCAAATTATTATATATCTACTGTGTTCTGTTTATTGTATTGATTTGTACCTAATGACTCTAGGTGAAGTCATTGTGAAGCTTTCATTTTTGAACAGGTGTGATGGTTGGAGGAAAGCCTTTAAAACAGCTTATTCATGGTATTAGAGTCTCAGTTTTTTCAAGGAATCAATCTTAGCCATCAAGAAGTTCCTGATATCCATGGAGAGAAATGACTGCCTATTCAATAGCAAGGTCTAATTTATTAAAAGATTATGCTTTTATTTTGCCCAGTGGAATATGGTTGACTCTTGAATAACATGGGTTTGAACTATGTGAGTCTACTTATATGCAGATTTTTTCAGTAAATAAGTACTCTAGTACTACACAGTCTGTGGTTGATTGAATGTGTTGATACACAACCATGATACAGAGCGCTGACTGTAAAGTTACATGGGGATTTTTTACTGCACGTAGAGTCAGTGCCCCAGCCCTGTGTTTTTCCAAGTGTCAACTGTATATCCTCAGAGGAGCCTTGAATTTTTAGGAAATCAGAGGAGTCATGATCCTTTAATTGATATTCCTAGTGTTATTGTTTATTATCTTTCTAAGGACTAGGCTGGATGGCATCACTGACTCGATGGACGTGAGTCTGGGTGAACTCCAGGAGTTGGTGACGGACAGGGAGGCCTGGCCTGCTGCGATTCATGGGGTTGCGAAGAGTCGGACACGACTGAACGACTGAACTGAACTGAACTGAAGGACTAGAATCCTACTATCAATTATTGCTTGAGAAGTGTTTGTGATTTGGTGGATACAACTAGGCATGGCCAAGATTTCATTTGCTTTAGCCTGTACATTCTCATTGAGTGAAACGAACAGGATCAAAGCAAGAATAAATAGCAGCGTCTTTTCTTCTTTTATAGACTATAATTATAGAAAATTTCAGTATCCATATATCTTCACGTGTTTTTTTATTCTCATATAATATTCCTGCAAGCTTTTTCTTCCTTTATTCTCTATTTGCCCTTAGGTCTCTCTTCTTCCAAGAGATCCTGTTCACGTTCAGCTCCTTAGTTACCATCCCCTGTTTCTCAGTTGAATTCTTTACTTCCCAGGGGTGCTACAGAATGTTCATAGCTCCTTCTCCAAGTTTTCTTCTAAAATAAGCATAGAAGTCCATTTCTTTAAGGTTTTCCTAGAAATATGAGAAAATAGATTTGTAAGAAAGTTATTATTGGGAGCTTTCTGGGACATTCTTATGGTAATTCCCTGGTTTCTGTTTTCTAACTCCATTTCTTGCTGCTGCTGCTGCTGCTAAGTCGCTTCAGTCGTGTCCGACTCTGTGCGACCCCAGAGACGGCAGCCCAACAGGCTCCCCCGTCCCTGGGATTCTCCAAGCAAGAACACTGGAGTGGGTTGCCATTTCCTTCTCCAATGCATGAAAGTGAAAAGTGAAAGTTAAGTTGCTCAGTCGTGTCCGACTCCTAGCGACTCCATGGACTGCAGCCTACCAGGCTCCTCCATCCATGGGATTTTCCAGGCAAGAGTACTGGAGTGGGTTGCCATTGCCTTTTCCGATGGTTCCAAATATCTGCCTCATTTTCCTCAGATCATTAGGCAGAAGTGTTTAATATCTCTGGGAAAAGTTGAACATGTAAGTTAATTTATCTGTTTATTTTTTCTCTATCCAAACATCTGAGTTGCTGAGAAAGAACCTATAAGCCTACTCTATTATTTCCTTCCTTTGTTTACAAAAAAATCTGGCCAGCAGATAATTTTAGGATAACTCATAGATTGACTATGTAATCTCCCTCCAGTGATAAGTCTTACTGGCTCTACAGTCTCTCCTAGTTAAGCCTGTTTTATTTTATTTTTTAATGTAATGACTCTTTGATGCATTTTTTGAAGTTCATCTCCATTATGGAATTTTTCCTATGTTGAATAGTAACCTACCTTCAATTTTATAAATATTCCTTTCCTTCCACACAAAAAAGTAACTTTAACATACAGAAGAAAGTTTATCTTGATAGTCCCATTTTATACATCCTCATTAGTTAGTATGGGTATCACTGTATACAACAGTAACAAATATGCATAGTATTATAGACAAAAAGGAAAACTAATTGAAAACAAGTACATAACATTGAAATTAGAAATTTAGACTGAAAAAGACTATAGAGATCACCTAGTATATCACCCTCCTCTTATAGGTTATTATAGTAGACATTTTCTTCAAAGATACTGAGAGAACTGAAGGAATTTTATGACTTGACAGTAGATTACTAGACCTTTTATATTGTAAATGTATGTTCATTTAAAATGTATATAATTAATATGTTATGCTGTTATGGTGATTATATACAAATCTTTAATTCCTTGGGGCCAGATGTATTTTGGAATTTATTTAGACTTTAGAAAAAAATATAATCTATTGTGTAATATGAAACAACTTCAGCTATTTGGATTTGGGGTAGTGCTCCTTGTCAAACACATAGGAAGTATATGAATACTTAACAACTAGAAGATGTTTTTTTAAAAAAAGACCATAAATCAGTTCTAATTCACTTTTGCTACCTACCATATGGTATATGAAAAAACTCTTGGTTTTTAGCTATAGAAACTGGATATACATCTGGATTTGTGGTTGATGTTTAATGAAAGTAAAGCTGATTTCCATTTTTTTTTTTTTTTTTAGTAGAAGTTGTCAAACACTTGAGTTGGAGCCATAGATATATTTGAAATATGCAAAGTGGTTTTTCATTTTTTAAATGAAAATATATCTGAAAATATTTTATTGAAGTGAAAAAATATCTGAAAATATTTTTGCATGTAATTTCTTTGTTTACCAGGTGGATGGATGATGGCTTAGTAAATGATATCACACCCAAATTGATAGGAGACAGACCTAATACATACATATACACAAAAGCATTGGCAGAATATGTTGTACAGCAAGAAGGAGCAAAGCTAAATGTGGTGATTGTAAGGCCATCAATTGTTGGTGCCAGTTGGAAAGAACCTTTTCCAGTAAGTTGCTAGAGATCTTTGTAAATAATTGGAATTGAGAATTTTAAGTCATAATTTTGTACAAAAAGAGTTGGCAATTTTTTAAGAGCAGGTTTTGTTTACTGAACATGGCTTACTGTGGCAAAGTTGTTTCCAATTGTAGAGAGAGACACTCTAATTGGTACTTTTATGTAAGGTGCATGTATTATAATGTTGCATGTATAGAAATGCAGATAAACTTTTAAAATGTTAACTGAAAATTAAAGGTTATGGTATTGTCTGGAGTCAGAGGAGACCATGCCTTTCAAGGGTCTTTGTCATTGATAAGAGATTAGACACTGACACATCACCATTTGTTGGCTTTTAAAATTATTTGTGGATTAGTTTCCCTTGTGGAGGTGAAGGAAATAGAAGTGAGAATACTCAAGATCTTATTTTATTTCATTTGCTTTGTAGTACCTAAAAGAGGCAGGTCTTCTAAGAAGTTCATTAGTTTTCTTAACATTAACTATACAAGGCCATCAATTGTTGTATAGTATAGTTCACATGCTAAGGAAGATAAAAATTTTCTGTGATTTGCTGTAGAAAAGGAAGATAAATTTCTGTGATTTACTGTAGAAAAGCAAGGCATTACAGTATTTGAATCGCTGAAATAAGAGAAAACAGGTATAAAATGAGATAAATTGATTTAGGAAAGACTTAAGTCTCTGTAGTAGTAGTAAATGATACTATCTTGTTTGATACTTTGACATTACTCTGTTTTATTCAGTAATCTTGAGAATTTACCATTTCCTTCAACCTAAGGATACTGCCTTAGTAACTAGCACAAAATCAAACTTGAGCAATCTTAATTTAGCTTAAATATTTGACAGATATAAACTCCTTTTTGCAAAATTCTCTTTGCAGAGTTAATGAAAGAGTAGGTAACCCTTTGAAAATTATTTTATTTAGTCATTTGCAATCTCAGAAAAGACTATTTAAGGTGGGGAGAAATATTCTGGCCTGAATATAGTCAGATTTTTAGTTCTTAGAAGAAGACTACCAAGTATGTTTGTGGAGTTATAGAGTTCAAATTGTAAATCTTTAATTTTATAGTATTTCTAAGCTCCCTTCCTTTTTTTTAATTTTTGGTATTAGGGATGGATTGATAACTTTAATGGACCAAGTGGTCTTTTTATTGCGGTAAGTAATAAGCCTTTTATTGTATTGAATATTCTGTTGTTTTTTTTTCCTGTGTATCTTTGTATTGTGTATATGCACTATGGGTTCTGTATCTTAAGGTTTTGTTTTTAATTTCAACAAAGGCAGGGAAAGGAATTCTTCGAACAATGCGTGCCTCCAACAATGCCCTTGCAGATCTTGTTCCTGTAGATGTAGTTGTCAACATGAGTCTTGCGGCAGCCTGGTATTCCGGAGTAAATAGGTATATGAGATGGCAATGTCGTTTATTAGATGTATAGTAACCGAGAAGAGAACTAATGTTAAAATATCCTCTATAATGGATATTTATCAGTTTATTAACCCATACCAATATTATATAGATATTATTACTTTCAACTGCAAGAGTTGACTTACCACAGCCAATGAAGTGGTTCCATCAGCAGTAATAAGAATTAACATAAATTCTTGTGTACTGGCACAGGATAGACAAGGTCATTAGAAAATTTTTTTTAATGTATTTTTTTTTAATACAGACTAAAACTTGGTATAAACTTGTTATATATAAGAGGTAAAATTCACAGAGAACAACTTACATGTATTAAACATGCACACTAGTACACTTTAATCAACTCATGGGGCTTCCATGGTGGCTCAGAGGTTAAAGTGTCTGCCTGCAATGTGGGAGACCTGGGTTCGATCCCTGGGTTGGGAAGATCCCCTGGAGAAGGAAATGGCAACCCACTCCAGTACTCTTGCCTGGAGAATCTCATGGAGGGAGGAGCCTGGTAGGCTACAGTCCATGGGGTCGAAAAGAGTTGGACACGACTGAGCGACTTCACTATACTATATAATATTTATAGGTCTAACACTTAAACCTAAACACCTACTCAGTGACATTTTTCTAAATAATAATCTTCCCTTATTTTTCAAGTCACTGTTTTATATTTTACAAAAAGGAGGGATATGATTATATGAATATATTGTTTCTGGTAAAAGCGAATTCTGTTCACAATTTCTTTTTAACTAGAGCCTCTGAAAATGGGAGGGAGATAGGAAGAGCTGAGGTGGTTCTTTTTCCTGTATGAAAAAAAGACTTGTGCTAATACAAGAAGAAAAATATGAAGTCTGTGTTATTTTTTTATAAATATTTTTTGGGTAGGATTGGAAAAAAGGGTAGTATAAATAGTTGTTCAGACATAAAAATTAATCCTTTAAAGATAGTATTTTAAATATTTATGGTAGAAAAGTCCTCATTTCTTCCTACTTAAGTATCATACAAGATTTAGATTGGTTAAGTTTAGCTTTTTAAAATTTTTCATTGCTTTGATCTTTGTCTTTGCAGACCAAGAAACATCATGGTGTATAACTGTACAACAGGAAGCACTAATCCCTTCCACTGGGGTGAAGTTGGTATGATTTTACCTGTAGTTTTGAATGTTAGAATAAATTTTTATAAACTTAAAATGTTCACCAATTACATTAGAATAATCCATGAGGCATTAAAGCCACCCAGTTACAAGTTTATTCTTATTTTAGTTGCCATGTTAGAACATCGACTAATACTGCCTTTTGGTCCTTAATAATGTTTCATAAATTTAAAAACACCCAGCTGTGTATTCCCTCCTCATCCCACCCTTGCCTGACCCTTATTGTTTCTCTGCTGCCATCTGCAGCAATGCCCATAGATACCCATGGTATGGAAATAAACCTTTTTTCCTCCCTCATGGGCATTCTTAATCCTGATGTTCCTTATTCACAGGCAGTATCACTCGTAGCTACAAGAGTTGATATATCATAGGAAATAGCTAGTTGTCCTAAGAGGAAGGAGTAAGCAAGTAGGATACATTTTGCCAGAATATTTTCTGTTGGGTTTATTAATCTGTTAAATTCACAAATTCACAGCAATAGTGTGTATGCTGTTACTTGTTTCAAAACAGGAATAGTATAACTTAGAACGTACTGAAACTTAATCATTTTTAAGTCAAATATAAAGTAAAATATATTTACAGTGTTGATTTAGTGTACTAGGTCTTATTTTATCTCTAATTAAACAGTTTTTGTTACCCTTGTGGAATAATTTTGATTTTAAAGTAAATCTTTGTCTTTTATCCTAGAGGTTATTCTATGACATTTTTATTTCTATTTAATGATTGACTGTTAGAGAATATAAGGGAAAAAATCTAGGGTGCTTTTAATCTTATGATAATTAGTGGTGTTCTTTTAAGAATTTTAAAACACTTCAAATGAGTTAGGTTTTTTTGTAGTCTTTCATTGTGTTACAAAGTTTAGCAAAAATCAAATTGAGCTTTATTTTCTAGTGAATATCTCAGTAAACATTTCCATTGAAGTATTAACGGAGATGATAATAGAGTTGATTGTTTTGATATTGTATAACCTAGATAAATTACAGCAGAAGTTAATTTGGGGTTGTTTTAAGCTTGTTGATAATGTTAATTTGAGCAACTTAATTATTCATAAGCAAAGGATGATGATTTCCCTTTTCTTTTTTAAGTAAGTACAGTAATAAGAATCTGGAAAGAGGAACAGAAAGAAAGAAGCTATCGTGAGAGGTGAAATATAGAAAGTGACATTGTAAACTGATATAGGTAAAACATTAAAAAGATTTTTAAGAGTGAATTTTAGCAAAAATTCATTCATCTAATTAAAATTCATAAATAGTGGGAGTTCTAAAACTACTTGAGTTCAGCAGTTTAATACCCATATTCCCTTAGTTACTATAGAAAGTAGAAATGTTTGTTTTTTAAATGAGCACACTCTGACATCTTTGGTAAAATATTTTGCTTTGTAAAAACATGATTTTTTTTACAAAACTTCACTACATGGTTATTATCAAAGCTGTTACACAACTTTTCTTCCTCAGAATACCATGTAATTTCCACTTTCAAGAGGAATCCTCTCGAACAGGCCTTCAGACGGCCCAATGTAAATCTAACCTCCAATCACCTTTTATATTATTACTGGATTGCTGTAAGCCATAAGGCCCCAGCATTCCTGTATGATATCTACCTCAGGATGACTGGAAGAAGCCCAAGGTAATGGTGACTAGCTCTGTCTTATCTGTTCCTCTGACTGTTAAACAACCCATGCTTACACTAAACTGCGTATTAACTCTGTATTTGTTTATGCTTATGATAAGGCTTAATGGCCTTTTGTGACTGAGAAGACTCTTGAATTTAAGAATTTGTCAGAAAAGCAAAGGTATTGTTATAATTCATTCTGTTCTAAATTTTGGATGATAAATTATTGTCATATGCTGAATTCTAGGTCTAACTTTAAGTATTTTTTTCTGAATAACAAAATAACATTCAAAATGCTTTGATGCTTATTTTTCCTGCAGGATATTATCTAAATCATTTCTTCAAGATGAATCCTTTAAACCAAGTATTCAGGCGCCCCAGTATTAAGTTTTGTTCCAACAACTTATTGCTTCATTATTGGAAGGGTGTCAGACATACAGTACCTGCATTATTGCTTGATCTTGCACTCAGGTTGACAGGTCAGAAACCGTGGTAAGAAGAATAGCAGTAAATACACTGTATTGGTAAGGTGGTGGAGGCTTGCTGGAGAGACAAAAAGTCGCTAGCATGAGCTTTACCTTTAGTTACTAACCTAATTAATTACAATCACAATCCGGATGCTAGAACATTTCTTAGAAATTGAGGATATTGGGGAGACTGTGGATCTCATCTTATTGGGCCATTGATCCTCCAAAATCCCATATTACAGGAAATGTCCAGCGTCAAGGTTGTCATTGTTATTATAAGCTGAAATTGAGCCCTTCTCTCCCCATTAATAACTTGGAGGTGAGTTTTATAGGGGATTAAGGGTTAAATGTTTTGTTTTAAGTGGATTGTACAGTTCTATATGAAAAAAACCTAGGATGCTTCTAGGAAATTAATTGCTTGAGCTGTCTCAGCTTCCCATTCAGCTTATAATATTGTAATTACAGTTTTTGACTAATTTTTCAGGTTGATAATGTCATAGTTTAAAACAAAAGTTAACAAATTGAAAACTTGATTTCTTATAGTTGTTATAAAAAGGCCTTTTTTTATTGAAAGCTCACAAACTTAAGTAATCCTACTGTCTTTACCACAATTATAGTGAAATATACTATAAAAATATTTATTTTTTTAACTACATTGGCATTTGTAGTGGAGCCTTTGATTGGAGAGTTCAGGATTTGAGTATTTAAGTGTAAAGAAGAGGCTGATTCCAGAACTTTCGTCAGCTGCTCAAAAAATAAAAGCAAGATATCTGCTAGTTATAGTGTATCAGGATTTGAGTTACATGTAGGGAATTTTCTGTGGATTCAGTTGTCTTGTTATGTTTCTCATCGTGTATGTTAAATATTGAAATATATGAGTGGTGTTGAACAGTGCATGCTATCTTGATATTAATAGATTTTATGTAGATTAGGACAGAAAAGTCAAAACTAGGTTCAAAAAGTAAAATAAGTTAAATATATCACAATGCTTTACACAGAAAAGGGGGCTTAGTAAACTTAAATGAAGACCAGAGTTGATTAAATAATTTATAATAGATATATCAATATCTATTATAACAAATTATCTCAAACTTAGTGGCTTAAAACAGCAGCGGTCATTTTATTATTTCTTTTGGTTTATTGCTTCTCTCAGCATCTGGAATTTAGGAAGGAATCCACTGGGCAGCTTTGGCTTAGAGGTCTTTCATGTGACTGAGGTCAGATGGAACTGAAAGGGGGACGTGTAGTGGAACAGCTGGTATCATTGTCTCTTCATGTGGTATCCGGATCTTTTCATAGAGTGTCTTTGCAAGGACCAGTGGTCGCCTTAGGGGAGTTGGACTGCTTACATGACAACTGGAGGCTTCAAGGAAAAGTGCTTCAGCAGGCAAGGTGGAAGCAATGTGCATTTTCTGACCTACCTTAGAAAATCATGCAGCACTACTTCCATCTTATTCATTTAGTCCCAGGCGAGTCACAGATCTTTTTTTTTGCTCCAAGATTCCAGGAGCAGGGATATAGAGAATAGTCAAGATCATCTTGTAAATGAGCTGGTGAGATATCTGAAAGGTATTGTCGCAACTGTTTTTGGAAAGTGCAGTTTGCTATAGTCAGTCTTCTAGTCCCAACAGTTTATATTCCTCCTACATGGAAAACACTCTTGCTTTTTCCCCACAAAACCTCTCTGACAAAAGCTTGAAGCCAGTGTGGTTAGTGAAATCTGTTTTAATTGTGGATGACGCTTTTTCAGATACAGTTCCTCAAATATTGATCTGAAAACCTGTGAACTAAAGTGTCAGGTTACCTCCTGCCCGTGCGACGTATAATAGTGAGACAAGCATAGGAAATAATTTAGACAGTCTGGTTCAAAAGAGAAAAAGTAAGAGGCACAGAGCAATCACTGGTCCATAATAATTCTGCATTCCAGCAGGGTATGTTTGATGGTTTCTTAGTTAGGGTTTCATTCCCCCTCTCTGGTTGTTCTTTGAGGTTTTGGTTCTCTCCTGAGTCATCCTTCTTTTCCCGTTAAAAAAAAAAAAAAAAAAAAAAGGCCTGTGTTTGCCTTCTTATTCTACTTCCTGCCCACAAAAAGTTGGGAGTCTTTAGAGCAGAGATCCAAAAGCTTTCTGTAAAGCACCATATAGTAAATATTTCAGTCTTTGTGAGCCATATGGATTCTGTTGCAGCTTTTTACCTCTGCTGTTAAATGTAGCTTCCACCTTATAACCACTCAGTTCTGCAGCCTCAGACAATATGTAAATGAACAAGCATGACTGTGTTCCAGTCAGACTTTATTTTAAAAATAGATGTATTTGGCCCTAAGCTCTGGTTTGCTGAACCTTAATGCAGAGGTCTCTTTGCATTTAGTACTGTCTCTGTCCTTTTAAGTATAAACTCATAATTCCTTTAAAATTTTGTGTGTTTCCCATGTATTTGTTTTAAAATAATCCAGTCCATTAGACCAAAGCCATACCCACAGATCTTTTTGAGACATAACTTTCTCTGTCTTGGGTTCCTTATGAAGTTGCTGTGGAACAGCACCCTTGAGTCTTAAATCTTTGCCTCTTATATCCTTAGACTCTTAAATCCTGCCTCTTAGAGCCTCTGTAAGACATATCTTTAACATCTGGAATGAAACTTTTGTCTGAAAGTTTCTATGAAGTATACTACTTTAATCTTTTTGAGGTCCTAACAGAATCTTACATCTGCATTCTCGATTTGATCTTTGATCAGAAGTTGTTTCTAAATGAATTCCTGGCTAGAATTTTACATTCCTTCCAAATTCTACTAAAACCAGATAGTTCATTTTTTAAGATCATCTTTGTCCTCTTTGAGGAAATCTTGGCTTAGATCATCAAGTTTATTTGATACATTTTCTATTTTCCATGTGACCATAGGCAATAGTTTTGTTCTTCTAACTTCCAACATTATTTTCCTCACTTACCTTTAAACTCTGACCAACAGCTTCCGTATAGCCCTTTTATTTTTTCCACTAACATCCTTGGTCCTTCCATGTTTTATCAGTGGTCTCAAGGGCCTCACAGTTTCTGTCTACCACCTAATCCTAAAGCCAGTACTGCATGTTTTAGATTTTTATTACAGCAGTCCCTCACTCCCAGTACTGATATATTTGTTCCCATTATTTGTGCTGCATGACAAATCTTTCAAATTTTAGAATCTTTTTTTTTTAATTTAGATAAAATTGATATCAGACTTAGTATCTTAAAACAGTAATCATTTCATTCTGTGGGTCAGAAGTTCTAGAAGGCTTTGATGGGATGGTTCTCTCTTAGAAGTGATTGCAGTCATAGGGACTAGAGCCAGGTACACTGTAGGGAATGGTAAAGGAAAGGAAGGGTGCCGAGCAGCTGGGTGGCCAGACATCTATCTCTGTTCATATAGTCTCAGAACCTTTCAGTGTGGTCTCTGCACATGGACTAATTTGGGCTTCCTCACAGTGTGGCAGCCTCAGGGGGAGTTGAACAGCATACATGACCTCTGAAGGCTTCAAGGGTGAGTATTCCACTGAGCAAGGCAGAAAGCTACCTTACTTTTTCTTAACTCCCCACAGAAGTCACAGTATCACTTCCACCTCATTCTGTTGGTATGTTACCTTCACCTCTTAATGGAACCTCTTAATAGTTAAGGTGATACTGTAAGTGAACGTATAAGATGGGAGATAATATTTGCAGCCACCTTTGGGAATTAAAATTTGCTACAAATAGGAAGCATCAAATAAAGAGTCTTCTTAACTGAGGTTTGTCCTGTACAAGGCTTTCTAAATATCAAACCAGGAATGCTTTGGGAGCTTTCACTCTAAAAGCAACAAGAGACATAATGGTTTTTTATTTAGGCAATTTTATAAATGTTAAATACATGGTGGTAGTTGCTCAGTCATGTCTGACTCTTTGAGACCCCATGGACTGTAGCCTCCCAGACTTCTCTGTCCATGGAATTTTCCAGGCAGAGAAAACTGGAGTGGGTTTCTATTCCCTTTTCCAGGGGATCTTCCCCACCCAGGTGTCTTGCATTGAGGGCAGCTTCTTTACCATTTGAGCCACCAGGGAAGCCTCAAGTGTTAAATATAAAGTCTTACAATTTATATTATTAAATTTGTTCAGATTATTTGCTGAGCAAAGTAGTGGCCTCTACACCTTACATTGCTGCTGCTAAGTCGCTTCAGTCGCGTCCGACTCTGTGCGACCCCAAAGACGGCAGCCCACCAGGCTCCCCCATCCCTGGGATTCTCCAGGCAAGAACACTGAGTGGGTTGCCATTTCTTTCTCCAATGTGTGAAAGTGAAAAGTGAAAGTGAAGTCGCTCTGTCATGCCCGACTCTTAGCAACCCCATGGACTGCAGCCTTCCAGGCTCCTCCGTCCATGAGATTTTCCAGGCAAGAGTACTGGAGTGGGGTGCCATTGCCTTCTCCGACACCTTACATTAGGACCTTAATATAATGCCTGCTTCTGCATTAAACTAATGTCAGTCATGTCATTCATGGTGTCCATTTTACTCATTTGCATTGTTCCGAGTGTCATTCGGCTTGATAAAAATATGACTTACTGTATATCTGGGTATAATTTAAAAAATACAACTCAGATATGCATCATATGGATTCTGGTGACTAGTCTCTTGGGACTAGAATGCATGATATTATCACATATAGAAGTAGTATAAGTTATCTGCTTTAGCTCCTGAAATGTAGTAGTTATTTTCTCTTAAAAATGGTATTTTAGAAAAATGGTTCTGTGGCCTCCTTTTTTTTGTTATTGTTTTATTATTTAGCTTCACTTTCTCTAGTTTAACTTCTCTGAATCTTAAATTTTTTATTTTTGTGATTCTCCATGGAGGGCAGTTTTGCCTCCCTCAAGGGACATTGGACAGTTTTCGGAGATGTTTTTAGTTATCGCAGCTGGGTAGATGCTCCTGGCATCTAGTGGGTAGAGACCAGAGATACTGCTAAGTGTCTTACAGTGCACACGGCAGCCCCCTCCCACAAAGAATTATCTGGCCTAAAATGTCTATAATGCTGAGATTGAGAAACCCTGGACTAGATGATCGTTAGGCTCTTGCCCTTCTCTAAAGTTTTTAAGAATTTGTTTCAGGTTGCTGTAATAAAGAATGAATATTCAGAACATACATGGCAATGTGGTCCCAGGCATCTGCTCTTACAGCATGTTTAACCAAAGACTAGTGGGGCAGAGTTTTAAGTTTCTATTTATATTTCCCATAGTATTCAGTCCAGACTTTTATTACTTGATAAATGTTCTGTGAATTTAAGATATATATATATATATATATGACCTTTCGAATTTCCTTCTCCCTCTTCAGTTTTTTATTGTAATTATGGTGGAATCAGTGATTGACTCTTAGGGTAATTCTGTCACTTCAATGAATCTGAAAATAAGACTAAGTGAGAATTGTCAGTGAAAATGGAGTTAGGAAGAAAAACTTTCTAAATAAGGTGTATGTCAGAAAGCCACATTAACCAAATATGTGTATATGTGTGATTCATGTATACTATACTGGCTGTGATAGTGAGTATTAATTACCAATCTTGTACATCTTCTCCCTTCAAATTCTTTCTGTTTGAACTATTCCTATCTAGATTTAGCCTTTGATGCTCACTAATTCTTTCTGTGTTTAATGGAGGTTTTATTTTGTAATTACTTTCTTTAATGAAGTACAGTTCTTCTTTACATACATTGTCCACGTTGTCTCATTGTGTTTCAGTATTCTGTATTCCGGATTTCTTTCTAAATGTGTTGAAAATGTCAGAATTGCTTAGCTAATGTTACTCTTTTGGTTTCCTCCTCATTTCTAATGTTCTCATTTTCTTCTATTTCTCGCATTTCTTAAGCCCTGATTTGGAGATCTCTAAACTGCATAATGCTAATCCTAATTGTGGGACTATAAATAGAATTCTTTTAAAGTATTTCTTCACATATAATTTTTCTTTTTATCAGAGATTAGGAATTTTTGGTGTGTGTGTTTCAAAAAGTTCTGCCTTCTATTTCTCTCCCTATCATTGATAATTATTATTGTGTAGATGTTACTGTTCTGGTTAGTGTTATGATATTAATGACTTACAGTGAACCATGATATATAAAATGCCAAATTTAAAGATTAAAGCCCCTCACCCTTTTAAAAAGAAACAAAGTATCAAATTTTCTTATTTTTATAAAGATGGATATTGGGGATTTGGGAAGTTTAGGGAATATATTGAATATCTATTTGAGAAAGTTGTCACCATGAGTCATTGATTTCATGGCACATCCAGGCGCCTGTTGGTGTTCAAGAGCAAGTTGTTTAAAATATATAGAGAGAGTTAACTAAATGGCAAATGAATATTTCTGTATACTTTGCTTCCATGATGCTGAAGAGTTGAGATTAAAATGTAACAGTATGTTATGAATTCACAGAAAATCTTACTAAAACGAAGCTGAACTAAAATGTGATTTAAGGAACAAAAAAGGAAAAGAATGCTAATTGAATTCATTTATTTGCTTAGTATTATATGTAGAAAATTTGGCCTTGAAATATTCCATTTCATATATCAGCAGAACTCTCCTTAGGCGATATTAAATTCATTTACTGCTGCTTAATTTTTTTTCTTTGTTTTGCATTTATATAATGTTCCAAGATGCAGAAATATTCTTATTTCCTGGTGATTTGGTACACTTATTGAACTACGTGTTACAATTTTACTGTCAGTGTCTCAAAATAGAAACTGGTTCCCTGGGTGGTGGTGTGATTTTTCCTTATCTATGCAAATTATGAATCTCAATTTTTCTTAAAATACAGGATGATGAAAACAATAACTCGTCTTCACAAAGCTATGGTGTTTCTTGAATATTTCACAAGTAATTCTTGGGTTTGGAGTACTGACAATGTCAATATGTTAATGAATCAACTAAACCCTGAAGATAAAAAGGCAAGTATTTTTTTATATTAGAAAATAAGGAGCATACTAATTAGAGTATGCTAATTAGCAACCTGAGAAATAGTTGGATATTTTCTACAACCATTATGCAATAAGAAAGTTGATCTATTTATAGTGTCCCATTTTCAATCATAATTGGTAATAAAATAAAGTTGCTTTATTTTAGAATTTTTTAATTAAGTATGAGAGTAGCAGAAATATTTTCAAAGCATGATTGAAATGTTGATTCTCTTTTTCTCTTTTAATGTCAGGTTCAAAGAGAATTTTTATGCATTTCCCCCCCAAATACTGTTTTAAGTTTTAAGGAAAACGTCTCAGAAATTGTTTTTCAAATAGTCTCTTCTACTTTTTGCCATTCTACATTTTGCTTTCTGTTAGTTTGAAACTTAAACTCTTATGAATTTTCTTTTTAAGGTTACCTTAGATATTTGAACATGCATACTTAACAAAAAATTGAGATTTGTATAGATAGCCTCTTCCTTAATGATACTTAGGACCATAAAATGTTTTAGCTCTGATTACTACCCCCACTAACTTATGTGGTTGTATGTTACTTTAGTGTTCTACTTAAATCTCATAATTAGAAATGATTATTTTGTTCAGCTTTGTTGTTGTTGTTGCTAAGTAGTGTCCAACTCTTTTCTACTGCACGGACTGTAGCTCACCAGGCTCCTCTGTCCATGGGATTTCCCAGGCAAAATATTGGAGTGGTTGCCATTTCCTTCTCCAGGGGATCTTCCTGACCCAGGGACTGAACCTGCATCTCCTGCACTGGCAGGTGGATTCTTTACCACTGAGCCATCAGGGAAGCCTGGGGGCTAATTTGCTCCTGCTTTACAGTATCATTTCTTAATTTAGCAAGGCCTAATAAAATATTGGTACTTCCACCTTTTCTTGGATAATGCAAAGGCTAAAACGTGTACTCTAGTCAATTAGTATTCATATAGATTTACCAGTATAGTTGTCTTTTTACTGCTCTGATTTCTTCCTCCATCCTCCTCTAATGATTTCAGACTTCAGTCTGGAATCATTTTCATTCTGCCTAAAGAGTACCCATTAGTGTACTTTCTCTAGTGTTTGTCTTCTATTGATGTTAGATTATCTCAGTTTTTATTCTTGGAATATTTTTATTCTTCAATGATATTCATACTGCTATAGAATTCTGTTAGCAAGCTTTCTTTGAGCATTTGGAAGACATTGTCTCATAATCTTACAGCTTCCATTGCTTCCTTTGAGATGTCAGTGGTCAGACTAATGGTTGTTTCTTTGGAGGTAATCTACAGTGCCTTTTCTGGTTTAAAAAAATTTTCTTTCTTTGACTTTCAGCAGTTTTACTCTAATATGTATAGATACATGTGTGTATATATAGTATGTGTGTGTTTTAAATCTGTGGCTTGATGTCTCACAATTTTGGGAAAATTTCCAGCCATTGTCTTTTCAGATACTGCTTTTTTTCTATTATTTTTCATTTTTCCTATGGGAATCCAATTATACAAATGTATGACCTTCTCATATTATCTCATATCTTAAGTCTCCATTTCAGTGCTGTGGTACTTTAATGATTTGTTTATGGTAGCTTTTTTATTTTTAGTCTAGAGCTTGCTATTTTCAGAGAAGTGTGATGGTAAATTAAATTATGAATAATCTGTTTATCACACCAAAAAAATTACCTGATTGTGTGTGGAAGAGCTCTGAGCAGATTATATCCCTCTTATTTTGTCATGAAGTAGCATTTTTGTAAGGCTTTCTTTTCTGTATTTATCTACTATTTTCATCAAATGGCCTACTTACTGTTACGTAAACTCCTAAGCCGGCTTTCATTCTTCTTAAAAAAAGAAAGCCACATTCTTTCTCTTAATGTCAATACTATTCTCTAGGAAAATTAATCTGTGTAGTATGCAAGATGTTCAAAAAGAAGAGATACTGTAGATAGAAGGAAACTGGAAATAAGTGTATTGTTTCTGTGTTTAATGGAAGATAATGAAATAGGAGTAAGAACTTTTTTTGTGAGTAGCAGTAAGATTTTAAAATTAATATGGTAAACATTTTGTAAGCATGTCCTGTGGAATTAGCCTTTGGAAAAAGTGAATTTTTGACTTATATGAAATAATTATGAGAAAATTATTCAAGAAAATAACCAGTAATTTTTTTGTTTATGTAGACTTTTAATATTGATGTACGGCAGTTACATTGGGCAGAATATATAGAGAACTACTGTATGGGAACTAAGAAATATGTACTGAATGAAGAAATGTCTGGTCTTCCTGCAGCTAGAAAACATCTGAACAAGTAAGTTTTATATGGGTTTGATTTCATCTTGTCTTCCTTATGAAATACTAGTTTTTTCCTAAGCTGTTAACTTGAGATATTGCTAATAATATTGTATTTAGGAAAGTGGTTGCCTTTGGACTGTAACTCTGGTAGTGTTGATTTAACCTATGACTATTGAAGCTTACTGTTTTCATCAGTTTATACTATTCATTAGTAAGAAAGTCAAGTGGAATTTAGTTTTAAATATCACTTTGATCTTCCCTTATTGCTACTGAAGAAGTGAAGATATCAGGAGATAATAAAAATGTATTTTAAACTGGAGATAATGTAAAGTTTCTTCTACCTTATTGAAATACATCTTTAGAAGAGGAAAAGAGATCTAATAATACATTATTCAGTATAGAGCTTTTTCTTTGTTTATAAAATAGTTATTCCTTTTCCCTTAGTCTCTTATAAAACTAATATGTACTAATTGTTAAAAAACACTTAGAAAACAAGAGAAAAAATTACTATTAGTCCATTATTCAGAGATGCAATTAGTTTTAATAGTAATCTCTTTTATTCATAGTAATTTTTAATACAATTTTTATAACAGTTTTCAAAACTTTCACATTATTCTTGCTCTTTCAACTCTTTGAGACTTTATAGGGCAGATAGTTGTGTAGATGAAGAAATAGAGACTTAGGGAAGTTGTATTTGAAAGGTCACATTGAGTGGCAGAGCAAAGTTCTTTTGTCTACACCCATTGTTTATATATTGTACAGTTAAGCATTGAATAACATGGATTTGAACTGTGTGGGTCCATTTATATGTGGTGTTTTTTCAATAAATATATACTATAGTACCACACAGTGTGAAGTTGGTTGAATTCACTGGTGCAGAAATACAGGTAAGAAGGGCTGACCCTAAAGTTATATTTAGATTTTCAATTGTGTGCGGGATTGATGCCCCAACCCCCACATTGTTGAAGAATCAACTGTAGTCCTATATCTTTCACTGCCTGTTTAAGTTAGTGGAATTTATGTAATGTTATGGCATACCTAAACAATTTAGATTCCTTTCTAACACCATTAAAAAAACATCAAAAATGTTTTGAAACATAAGCAAGATAATATGCATTTTGCTCTTTGAGAATGGGAGTGTCTTCCTTGGTAGAGCAAGTACCAGGTTTCATTCATGGTATGAGGACTTGTCCAGTTGATTTTTGATCTTGATGGACAGCTATAACTGAAGGAGTAAGTTCTGTTGTCTGACAACTTGTAAGCAGCTAAAGATGTCCAAAAATATTTATTTTGTCTGTAGGATGATGTATGTAATGAATCTCCCTTTTTAGATGAGATAACTCTGGAATTACAAGAGATATTTCTCTTTTACCTAACATACTTGTTGCCTAGCACAGTTTAGGGCATACAGAAGGCTGCTTAATTGTACTTGTTAAGAAGTAAATTTACATCCCAAATGTTACAAAAAACTTTGTGTTATTGTTAATAGAAATAATACATTGTTTGATGGACTGCTGTCCAGAATGTGCACAGTCAGGTGTTTTTGATGTTTGCTAACTTTCTAATTTCTAGTTAATTTTTAAGTAAGTTTCAAATTAATATGGATTTGAACTTTGATTAGATTAAGATTTGAATATGAATTATCTGCTATCCAACAATATTCTTTTCTAGAAGATAGTATCCAATATATCTCTTGATCTGCTTTCCAGGTTGAGAAACATACGTTACGGTTTCAATACTATCCTTGTGATCCTGATTTGGCGCATTTTTATTGCAAGATCACAAATGGCAAGAAACATCTGGTACTTTGTGGTTAGTCTGTGTTACAAGTTTCTGTCTTACTTCCGAGCATCCAGCACTATGAGATACTGAAGACAAGAATTTAGCATTAGAACATCTATGCATATGGTGGTCTAAATGCGTAAAATGTAAAATGTACTTAAGTCATTTCACCTTTTGTCAAGACATTAAACCATCTTAGCTCAGAATGTGGAGTAAATTATGGTACATTTTATGTAACATTTTAATGTATGCTCATAAAAGCCTAGTGAATACACTGTGGTATGCCAATTCAAATCTGTAATAGCCACCAAAACCATGACTTAACATTTTGATCCCTGGGGGAAAATGGTTGGGTAAGGGTAGGAGGGGGAGATAGGAACACTGACCAGTATAACTGTGCAATTCTGGAACATACTAATTAAAATATGCCTTAACATAGAGTGATTTTCTAATTATAATATTTAGTGCAGTGGAAAGCATTTATTTGAATGGGAATACTAGCTAAGTTGGTAGATATTTGATTCTACAGTGTTTGATTTTTATCATCAGTTTTAAGTGATTTTTAGTTTTGTTAAAATTACAGCCAAACTATTTTCACATCATCCTATAAGTTACTGAATGGTCTCAAATGTGAAAAACATTTTCAGTTTCCTTCCTTCTCTGATTTGAGGTCTGACACATATCATTTTCTATAAGCAATCAGTTACTTTCATAATCAGAAGGCTATATATTGTTATAGAGACCCTACTGGATCTAAATGAGTTTGAGAATCCGTATCAGCATATGCCATGTGTTTTTAGAAGGAAAATGAAAATTCACTAAACCTATTAGTATTAAGAAGAATAGGAGTACATTTTTATTGACCACATTATGACCAAATAAAAACCAATTCTGTGATATTTTGTTCATGTTTTGAAGCTGGATGATTACTTGAGACTTTGACAAGCAGGTGTGGGTACAGGGAGGAATTCATCATACTTGTGCTCTACTCCCTTAATAAATTTTATTAATAGGACTTTAAAAGGCTTATACTGTCCAATTAAAACTAAAAGTACATTACTATGGAAGAATGTATTTGCAGGTAGTCATAACATTAAGAAAATGTTTTCATATGTGTGTAAACACATACTAACTTTTGACCTTGAGAGCTGAATTCCTTCAAGAAAAATAATGCATAAAATAATGTGTATAAGATTAAATAAAGAACTTTATTTACATACCACATAAAGTACCAAACTGTTGAATGAGTTTTAAGATAACTTTTATTTTTCGTGCATGTGGTTTTAGCTTTTAGAAAGAAATGAGTTATAGAAACAAGTAATAGCAAGAACATTGATGTATATTTTAATGATACATTATAATTCCCTTTAAATCTTAATAGTAGTTAATTCTCCTTACTGTTGTAACACACATCTGGTTTAACAGATCAGCATAACATGTTCTAATTTAGCTGATCAAGTTGTACTATATTTAAATCATTAACAGTGTATCTTGAATATGTTTAATGAAGTCAGTTTACAATACAAAAAGTTACATAGAACTTTAATCTTAATTTTCTTCATCAATTCAGATGCAATGTATAAGAAGTTTATTTTATTATTGTGAAAAAATTAAATGTAAAGGAAATCACCTTCTTCCATGCAGGTGTATAATCTTGAAAAGGAAAATGCTTCCATGTTGAAGCCAGATTTTCTGTAGTAAAACTTTTAAAACATTATTTTAAAAGAAATATGTATATAAATATAAATATATATATATTCTTTGCAGTGATACTGAAGTCTCTGGTCTAGGACCATACCTTTTATAAGGTGTGAGAGACCATGGCAGTGTCTAAGAATGGAATAAATGATGATGCCTTTGATTTAAAGTGGCCCACATAATTAACTGTAGATGCTCTATCCTTTGAATGCTCCATCTCTCCAATACATTTCCATAATGTGTTGAAAATAAGCTAACATTTGTATGATTTTTATACATCTGCCAAATATACTTAGATGACTTATCTTTGTATCTTGCAAAAGAATCAGGCACAACTGTAGCAGGCATGTGAAGTACATGGGAGGTGTGTCTCTTTGAACTCTGTCATTATTATTGTAATCTAACTCGAGGAAATGATAATTGGGAGGGTGCTAAGGCCACTGCATTAATTTTGTGTGTTTAGAATTCTTTTGTCAAAAGAAAGCTATTGAATAAATTAATATGTCATTCTGGAACTTAAAAGTTTTAAAATTAGTATAAAACATACATAGGTTGTTAATCCTCGCCAACTTGACTTTGAGCTTAACGCAAACATAAAGATTTTAGAAATCCTTTGTATTGATGTCATTTGCTAGGCCTGGTTTTTTTAGTTCTTTCTGATTATATTTTTACACACAGACTCAAATTTTAACAGGATAGCCTGTTGAATAAATCTAATAAATCATTTAACTCATTTGATAAAGCTATATTTTAAACATTGTTTTTTTCCCCTATTCACTCTTGATTCTTATAATTCTGGCATATGCATTTGTCACTTGTGAAGTCATTGTAACTGTAAGTAAACTTGACTTGGCAACATTAATATGTTTAATAACTCATCACCGAGAAGCATGGCAATACATTCTTTGACTTGGGGATGGCATAAAATAAACATTTTCTGAATCTGTGTAATAAAGTTTGGAAGCAGGAAGGGAAAATCTTATTTCTCTTCCTTTTCTATGCTTGTCTGTAGGGACTGGTTCAGGGTTTTTTGCTTTTTTGTTTTAAATGTAAATCGATAGTCTTTTATAAGAAATACAAGCATTATTGGGTGCCTTTGTTTGTAAACCAAAAAGTAATAAATGAATCCCTATATTTCCATTATAGTATTTATTGTTTTTTACAATAATTGTCCTGAAAGTTACTCATGAGGTAATGTGGTTAGAATTATAGGAAACAGTTCTCACTTCTTACCTTTCTTAAGGTGTATTCATTATTTTTTTGTATCCTAATTTTATTGAATTCTAAGTCTCTTACACAGCATTTTAGAGGAAGCACATAGGCAGGATGAATACTTTTTGTTAAAATATTATTTTTATTTATTAGCTGGAATAAGGTGGTTTTTCTGAAAACAGTGCCAGGGTGTCACTTAGGTTCTAGGTACTCTCCTCCCCATTGAATGATATCATATTAATTTATAAATATATTTGTTGTAACTTGTCTGTTGAGTAAGTATAAAGAACCATTCATTAGTAATAGAGTGTAACCATAAAAAAGGAGAGAGCTGATATCAGGCCAGGGTACAGATGAATATAAATGGCCTTCCAGGTCAAGCTCTTTCTTCTAGGCTTGACTCTAAGTCATGACTTGAAACTGTTGGCACTGACTTGTTCTATTTGAGAAAAACTCTATTCTTTTGCATGAGCAACTAGAGAAAGGAATGTATACTGCATAACTTAATATAGAAATGAGTTAATTAAATCTACAGTCTCTGTGATAAAGAAATATGAAATATTTTCTTATTGAATTAATATTTTTGTCTTGAGGTATTTTCTACTCATAGAATGAATGTCTTTTTTTTTTTAATGGTGATACTCTTAGCATACATCTTTATCACTAAGATTCCTAAACAAATCATCTTTGTCATTTGAGCATATTTGTTAATTCCTTTGATTTTTCTTGATTAAAACAAATTTTATTAACATTAAGTTTGACATGCTCTTTTACAAGTTGATGGCTATAAACTATATTTATATAGATAAATGTTAAGTGATAAGTATGAGTTTAGTATCTTTATGGTTGGCTAGTAAGCCTATAATTGTCTTTTTCTTTCTTTCTCCCTTCCTTTTCCTTCTTCCCTCCCCACTCCCTCTCTCCTTCCTTCCCTTTCTTCCTTCATCACAGATCACATACAATACCTGTATTTTTATACAAGATGAAGAGACAGTGGAGATTTTTCTGAATTCATTAAAAAATAATAAGCATTCCTAATATTCTCTTCAAAATATTTACCTTAAGATTCTCTCCTAGACATCTGACTTAGTTGTATATTACAGCTTTATGGGGTTGAATTAGGGATCCTCCAGAGGTGCTTTGGAAGCAGAATTCCTTTATTTTCTGCTGTTATACAGAATATTATACAGAATATCTAATTCTCTTTCTTCTCTTTCTTTCTCTCTCACTTTTTCCACATTTATCTGTGAAGAGCTTATCTTCAGTTTTTGAGAGCAAAGTATAACTAGAAAGTTGAGGCTGAAACACGAATTATTAATGCCAATACTTGATGGTCTTTGAACTACAAAGATAATCTCATATGACTCAACCTAGTATTAGAGTGGCTTTCTTTATTTTTTAACAAACACACCTGAACGTAAACATATGGGTGAATGCAATTTTATTTAAAATAGTCATCCCAGGAGAATGTGTTTTTATTTCATTAGTCCTTAATTTTTTGACATCTAATACCTACTTTTCTGTTTTATGTTACATCTTTCACAATTTTCTGTCATTTTCCCCAACTAGGTTGTTTTTCTTGAGAAGAAAACCAGCTTGAACCTTTTGCAGTGTAGAAATAACACTAGTGAACACTTGTTGAGCAAGTGTGCGAGGCACAACCCTAAGCATTTTACATGCATTAACCCATTTTTGCCTAGCAGCCCTTTGAGGAGGGCACCTCTGTTTACCCATGTTTTATAGGTGTGATAACTAAGGTGTGTGACGTTAGTAATTTATCCACATTACACTGCTAGTGGCAGAGCCAAGGTTTGAACTCAGGTAGTTTAGCGTCAAAGTCTGCTACACATGTCCAGTATGCTATACTGTCTTTTATTATAGGAAAACGTGTACATGTGTTAGGCACTATGTTTTATCTGTTGCAATTATCTGTTTATCTGTATCACTCAGCACACTGTAAACTTGTCAGTGGTTTGAATTGGAATATGACACACTACCTACCATGTAGGATCATGTGACTTAATTAACATAGGTAGGTAAACACAGTTTTAATTAACATATAAAAACAAAATACTAAAAGCACAAAGGAGTGATATACTGCTTAGTATTTTAAGGGAAGAGCTCATACAAATTGTGGTTTTAAGTCTGATTGGAAGAATGCTGGGAAAGGGAAGCATTCCAGGTACAGAGAAGGGCATCTGTAAAGGGAAGTGTGGGGAGCCATGAGTAAATATTTTGGTGCTAGAGTCAAGGATGACTAATGGAAGATGAGGTTGGGGGGACATTTGGGCGCCAGTAGGGCCTCTGTGTGCTCAGAATTCACTATGGAATGTGGAGTGGCTATGGTCAAAACCACTTAGAAGGTTCTCCTAGTCAAAGCACACCCAGTTACTGTTAAATATGAATACATTTTGGAGTTTCAATGAACTGACCTATTACACTCATTTTCTAAATGAAATCAATTTAAGAGAAAAAAAATTCTACTCAAATAGTGTCACTAAGTGTTAATGGTGCCAGTGGTGAAACAACTTGTCTCTGTGTTTTTCAGTTTTCTGTGATTCTCGAAGTGTGACCCTAAACCAGCAGCATGAGTGAGCATCTGGCATTACCTGAGAACTCAATAGAAATGCGGCTTTCAGGTCCCACCCATACTTAATCAGAAACTGGGGTGGGCCAGCAGCCTATTCTGACACACCCTCTAAGTGATTGTGAAGCACACTAAGGAGAACTGCTGGTGTGGATAGTCAGTCATCGTGAGATACCAGCAAGGTCCTAAGGACCTGGGAGAACGTCTTAAAGCTAAAGATCAACACATAAAACATGATACAAAACATGTAGTGATACATAGGAAAAGATGTGACCTCCTAGGAATAAAGTCACAATGTTCAAGAAGTTAGCTTTATGTGATAACTATGGGTTATCTAGCTTTTTGTCCCTTATTCTTTGACTTTCCCCCCATTTTCTGCAAGGAGCCTGAGTTTGTTATAAACAAAAGCAAAAGTTTTATTTTAAAGTATCTTACAGATAGGGGTGCAAGGACACTGAGGGGGAATAAAGCTTAAAAAAAAAAAAAAAAGGTCCATTCATTCTGGACCTAAAAAAGGTCTGTTTTGAAACTCCAGATCTTGAGATGGCGTTTTTGTCTCATGATTAGAGAGCAACAACTTACTATGTTGTGATCACCCTTGAAATTGTCCAAGTCTTTGTTATGTTTTTGATGAACTTGGTAATTATATTCATTTCTATGCTTACTAGTTTCTTACTTGGTCTTTATGTGGTACCAACCATGAGTGTATGTCCTTTCTGTGCAGCCAAGTAACCACAGTCCTCTAACTAGCTTAATTCCCTGTTGTAATTCCCATTATAATGCTCACATTACACATCAGTGAAGTGTGAGTTTATGGAGAGGCAACTCCCACGGAGGATTCTCAACTCTTGATAGATGGAGAAGGTGTTTCTGTCCTTAAAGGTGAGTTCTAGAGCCTGTGCCATGGGAACCTCTCATAATTACCATAGCATGCAGGTAGTTGAAAGTATTGCTAATTTTAGAATGTTTTACTGGAGAAAATCTGAAATGATTCGGGAGTTTGCCTTAAGCTGTATGAAAACAGAACCTACCCCCATTAGATTGAAAATATATTTACTGTGTTTCCTTCGTACTATTGTGAGCTCTCCTGTAGGGCAGGGCCCGTTTTTTTAAGCAACCTGGCACATGGAAGTTACTCAATAAATGTCTCAACTTAACTCAGAACATGAAGTTTGTCCTTCCTTCTATCAGCCCCAGAATTGTTAAGCTTCCTTTTAATATACAAAATTTTGCAATCAAGAAGAACTTGCCAAAAAGAATATGAAAGCTGACACCAGTAACCTCTTTTTTCTCCCCTCACCTAGAGATGCTTACAGAAGATGATACAAATGCCCCAAGTTAGAAGCTTCACAAATGACAAATATTACTTTTAACCAATAAACATTGATTGGCTGCTTGTTATCCACTGATATAAAGTCATGCTAAACACAATCTTCTGAAATCTTAGTAGATCTTAAAGTACTAGTTCTGATGCCTGTAATACTTCTAGAGTTTTTCTTTATAAAGACAGTTATCCAAAGAAATCTATTACAGTTGTCTAGATTGAAGGGCAACTTGATTCCTGGTGTGTGCTGGTTCAAGCGGTGTGTTCTTTAGATAACAGAAACTCCTGATAAGCTTTATGAATCTTCTCAGCTCAGTGATGCTGAAACCATTGGGAAGGTGGACTATGCGTGTAACATCTGGCAGCACAGCAGAATGGCCTAATGCACATTTTGACCTGGCTATATCATCTGTCTGCCTTCTTTCCCAGTATACCAGAATGATCTTGTAGGCCTAGGCCAACTTTTGAACTTTTCCCCTCTGACAAGAGGTAACGTTCAATAGAGTATATGGAATGCCTGCCCTGCTGTGACATTCACTTCAGCCCTCAGTTTCCTCATTGTATAATTTCAGTGTTGTTGTAACTTATACCATGTTAGGAGCACCCTCCTATCTCTCATATTGTCAGATGCATCTTACCTGCAAGCATATTGTATATATCCATACTCTGCTTAACAGACAATAAAATTCTAGGTCATCACAGAGCATAAGAACAGATTCTTCAAGAATTGTCAGTACTAAGGTCCTGGTGTATCCGGAGATCCTCCTTATTACTGGGCACATGTATTAGCATAATCTTAATGCAGAAAAAATTTAAAAATAATAAATGCAAGGGGAAAATGTTTTTCCCCGAAAAGAAAATTCTCATGTGGAATGTTCTTCTTTGCCCCTGTAGACACACACTGTTCTCCATGCAGTTCTTTGCCACATCAAGGTGACCTTTGTGGATGACACATTTGGGTTCCTTTGCCTTCTGGCTTCCAGTTGGATTGAGCCCATGAGAGGCACCAGCAAGAGTAAATGACAGGAGAGAAAGCATGGGGCAGTTTGTTCCTCAGCCACTCCCTCTGGGCTGTGGTTTGGCAGTTGCTGAACTGCTTTACCAAATGCTGCTGCTCCCTCCTACAGCTCCACATTTCTCAGAATTCTAGTCACCACCCCCTCCCCTTGCCTGCAATTTCACTGTCATTGTTGCTTTAACCTTGCTCATACTTTTGGAGGGCCTTCCTTGACCTCTGTTACTTGTCTCAACGTGCCGTCTCCTGTCTGGCTTGGAAACACAGTCATCTACATTATGCAATGCTGATCCCTTCTGGTAACACAGTTCAGAACACTAATGTGGTGGAATAACGCCTACTGATTGATCCTGAAAAAATGTTTACAACCTTTCTTAATTTTTCAAGTTGGCTACCACTTTGTCAGTACCTGATACGGGCGCACCATCATCACATGGAACTCATCCTTGCTCATCCATATAAATCACTATGGAACCAGTTGCTTATTCACAGATTTGGTCAGCCCACCAACATACAGAAGGTAAATTCTTTGCCTGAGGGGGAAAAAAAATAGTTTCACCCTTTTAACCTAGTCTTGTTTTCCCTTATATATACATCCCATTTCCAACACACAAGTGTACACACACACACATGTTGTTCTATTATATGTCAGACAATGGAGTTAAAGTTGTAATACTTCAATACAGAGCCCTTCATCCATTCCTTAAGATGAATTCAGCTCTGGAAGAGACTGTTCAAGGCCGTCCAAAAATAGATTTCAGGATCTTTGAAATTTCTCCCTGTCCCCCAAATTTCCCTCCTCTGTTCCATCTGACGGACCCCATCAGCTACCTGGGTAAACTAGAAATGGGAATCATTCTTTGCTCTTCCCTTTCTTTAGACTAATTTTTATACCAATCACCAGATCTTTGCCATTTTATTCCCTTAACATTGGGGGTATATTAACTACCTTCTGTTTTCATTGCTACCAGTGTGGTCCAGAGACCACATTTTTCTTACCTGTATCATGATGACATTTTTTAAACTGATTTCCATGCCTCTGGTCTGGTTCCTCTCCAAAGCATGCTCTCTTCAGCTAGTGAATGATCTTTCTAAATCACAATTCTGATATGTTAGTTTTCATACTTCAGACCCTTAAAACCCCTAAGTGACTTCCCATTTATACACTGCCCCTAGGATCAAGTTCACATAACACAATTTCTAAAACTCCTTTCTCGACATTCTCATCACATTTTTTCCTATTCCTCTTTCCCCAACCACTTGCTTGTCACCAAAGTTCTCATCTGTCTCGTCTTGATCATGATGTGCCTCTCTGCAAAATTTTGTCTGTTCTCACCCATCTTTCAGATATAAGTTTAGGCTTCAAGTCTGTATCAAGAGTGCTTTCAATGGCAAATATCCAAAAACAGATTGCTACTAAGCAATAAGGAATTTTTCTCATACAAAATATCTGGAGGTAGGCAGTTGATAGCATTGATTCATTACTTGTCATCATAATCATTACTGTTACTATAATAGTATTAGTCTTCTAACCTATTGTTCCTAAGTGGTCTCAGAGTTCTGATGAAATTCCATTCCACATTCTCGTTCTGATCCAAACCAGGGATCATAAACAGACTGTAGGTATTATTGCCATTCATTTGATAACTGATACCTGTATTGAGAAAAAGTTTGAGACCCAAGAGAGGCTTAGCAGAAGAGAATGTGAAGAATGATCATTTAGTGATACCTGCCATCTTTTGTCAACCATAAGCATCTCTAAGTGGCCTGGTTAAAAGTTTCACAGAAGTTTCGTAGTTAGCTTGTCAGGATAGAAAAGGACAATTCTAGAACAGGAAAAACAATAAGATTATTTGTTTTTTTCTCCTTTAATTTGCAAACAGAGTGAATTACTCCACTTAAAATGAAAAAACCACCTCACTTTTCTAGGATTAAACCCAATGTAGTTCTGGTATAGTGTCTTTGTATACATTACAGAATTCAGCTTGCTCATATTTATTTCTGCTTAACACTATTTACTTGGAATTCATGTTATACCACTTAACACATAAGAACCTAACAACAGAATATTTCCATTTACCCCTTCCCATTCTTCATGATAAAGTTGTTAAGCTTTTTTCTTGTTTTGCTTTTCTAAATGTTATAAGCTGTAATAAATTGTTAATGTCTTTGCTTTGAACAGTCGACTGTTTTTCTTCTAATAAAAACAAGACTTTGTATTGTCTTAAAATACTTTTAAGAATAAGTATTTAACATTTCTGGAGTTCTTCATTTCTTCATGTAGATTCGTGTTTCCAGCTGGTGCCATTTCCCTTTGAAGTAGCTCAGATAGTAAAGAATCTGCCTGCAGTGTGGGAGACTCGGGTTTGATCCCTGGATCAGGAAGATCCCCTGGAGAAGGAAATGGCAACTCACTCCAGAATTCTTGCCTGGAGAATTCCATGGACAGAGGAGCCTGCTGGGCTACAGTCCATGGGTTGCAAAGAATCAGACACAACCGAGCATACATTAATACACGCATTGAAAGCATTAACATATCTTGTAGTGTAGGTCTGCTGGTAATAAATTCTTTAGACTTTGTTTATCTGAAAAGTCTATATTTTATCTTCATTTTATAGGATATTTTCTCTGGAAAAAATTCTAGGTTGACTTTTTTTTTTTTTTTTTAACATTTTAAATATGTCATTCTATGGTCTTTTGATCTCTAGCTTCTCATGAGAAGTCAATGATTATTATCATTGGTCCCTATAGGTAATGTGCCTTTTTTCCTCTGGCTGCCTTATTTTGTTGTAGCAGTTTGGATATGATGGATGTTTAGGTATTGTTGGGTTTTTTTCCCATGTTTATACTGCTAGTGTTTTACTGAACTTCTGGGTTCTGTGGGTTTATAGGTTTTATCAAATTTAGAATATGTTGGCCATATTCAGAATAATTTCTGTGCCAGTTTTTCTCTTTTCCTCTGAGACCCCAAATATAAATATATTAGGCTGCTTAATATTATCTCATAAATCACCAAGGCTATGTTTAAATTTTCAGTCCTTTTTCTTTCTGTTTTTCAGTTTGGATAGCTTCTATTGACCTGTTCTCAAACACTGAATTTTTTTTTTTTTTTTGTATTGTCCAATTTGCTGTTAAGCCCATCCAGTAAAATTTTATTTTAAATATTATAGTTTTTAGTTCTAGAATTTTCATTGTGTTCTCTTCTTTCATTGTAGTTTCCATTTCTCTGATGAGATTCCTTATATCTGTCTTTTTCTTTAAATCTTGCATATATTTTTTTAAAGATTTTTTTTTCTTAATGTGGACCATTTTTAAAAGCAGTTATTGAATTTGTCACAGTATTTCTCCGGTTTATATTTTTTTATTTTGGGGGTATGAAGCATGTGGGATTTTATCTCTGCAACCAGGGACCAAACCTACACCTCCTTCACTGGAAGGCACAGTCTTAACCACTGGGCCGCCAGGGAACTCCCTTTTGGATGTGTTTATAATAGCTGTTTTAAAGTCCTTGGCTATTAATGCCAGTGTCTGTGTCCTCTCAAAATCTGTTTCTTTGGACTGTTTTGTTTTTGTTGTTGCTACTCCTGCTTATGGGTCATATTCCCCTGGTCCTTTCCATGTCTGGTTATTGTTATTGCTTGTGGAACATGTGGGTGAATATTACATTATTGGAGAGTCTGGATTTTGTGTTCTTCCTCAAAGAGTATTGTTTTTCTTCTTTTAGGCAGTTTAATGTATTGACTCATTGGTGTGATCCAACTGGGACTCACTTTTAGGCTTTATTAGGGTGGGACTAGAGTAGCCCTTATTCTAAGGCTAGAGCAGACTTATACTTCTAAGATGGCCCTTCTGAACTCTCCACTGAATGCCTGAGGTGTCACTTTATTCTGGCTAGTCAGAACACCAGAACTGTTCAACCTTCAGAATCTTCACTTAGCTTACACAAAACCCCATGGGTAATTCTTTTTTGACAGATCTATGGTATCTTGCTCTGTGTATCTACAGACGAGTACATGGCCAAAGAGCCAAGGGGGTTCTCATATAGGTTTCAGGAGCTCCTTCTCTGCACAACTTCCTCCTCTCTGATATCTTAAATTTCCAGGCACCTCAGCAGCTCCAGACTGTGCTTTCTGTTTCCTCCACCTAGCAAGATCACCCTCAATCCTGAGCTCCTCAAGGCTCTGATAGTCCCTCCTGAAAGAGAAGGAGGTGACGGTGGCACTGTTTCTGGCCATCTGATTAGGGAGGTGCCTGATATCCAGGGAGAAATCTGCAGCTCCCTTTCTCCCCCTTCATCCATTTGGGCCACCCAGCTCCCTTTCTCTGATGTACCCCTTGCTAAATTTCTCTGTAACCGCAAGGCTTCCAAATCCAAGAACTCTACCAGGTATTAGTGGGGTGGAAACGGAGGGCTGGAGGGGCTTTAGCCATCATCTAACTCCCCCAAGTCACCTATTGGTATTCCTCAGTAGGGATGACTGTTCTCAAATGTATGAAAAGCTTGAATTACAAGAATTTTAGAAAATACTGATATTTGTGTTTATCTTTAAATTTTTTTTAAATGTGGCAGTTTGGGTTTTGGAGAACAGACTGAGGGTTGGGGTTTTCGGATCAAGCTGTTTGTTGGGGATTAATACCTGTGATATTAATAGTCTTGCCTTACTCAATGAAACTATGAGCCATACCGTGTAGGACCACCCAAGACAGATGGGTCATGGTGGAGAGCACTAACAAAATGTGGTCCACTGGAGAAGACAGAAGGGAATGGCAAGCGACTTCAGTATTCTTGCCTTGAGAACCCTGTGAACAGTATGAAAAGGCAAAAAGATATGACACTGAAAGATGAACTCCTCAGGTTGATGGGTGCCTAATATGTTACTGGAGAAGAGCGGAGAAATAGCTCCAGAAATAATGAAGAGGCTGAGCCAAAGTGAAAACAAGGCCCGGTAGTGGATGTGACTATTGATGGAAGTAAAGTCTGAATAGAACTGTAGAGGACAGTACTGCATTGGAACCTGGAATGTTAGATCCATGAATCAAGGTAAATTGGAAGTGGTCAAACAAGAGCTGGCAAGAATGAACATCACACTTTAAGAATCAGTGAACTAAAATGGACTGGAATGGGTGAATTTAATTCAGATGATCATTATATCTACTACTGTGGGCAAGAGTTCCTTAGAACAAATAGAGTAGCTCTCATAGTCAATGGGAAAGTCTGAAATGCAGTCCTTGGGTGCAATCTCAAAAACAACAAATGATACCTGTTTGTTTCCAAGGCAAACCATTCAGTAATCCAAGCCTATGCCCCAGCCACTAAGGCCGAAGAAGATGAACGGTTCTATGAAGACCTACAAGACCTTCTAGAACTAACACCCAAAAAAGATGTCCTTTTTATCATAGGGGACTGGATTGCAAAAGTAGGAAGTCAAGAGATACCTGGCGTAACAGACAAGTTTGGCCTTGGAGTACATAATTAAGCAGGGCAAAGTTTTGTCAAGAGAACACACTGGTCATAGCAAACACCCTTTTTCAACAACACAAAAGACAACTTTACATATGGACATCACCAAAATCATCAATCAGACTGATGATGTTCTTTGCAGCCAAAGATGGAGAAACACTATACAGTCAGCAAAAACAAGACCAGGAGCTGACTGTGGCTCAGATCATGAACTCCTTATTGCCAAATTCAGACGTAAATTGAAGAAAGTAGGGAAAACCACTACACCATTCAGGTATGACCTAAATCAAATCCCTTACGATTATACAGTAGAAGTGACAAATAGATTCAAGGGATTAGATCTGATAGAGTGCCTGAAGAACTATGGACGGAGATTCGTGACATTATATAGGAGGTGGTGATCAAAATCATCCCCAAGAAGAAGAAATGCAAGCAGGCAAAATGGTTGTCTGAGGAGACCTTACAAATAGCTGAGAAAAGAAGAGAAGCAAAAGGCAAAGGAGAAAAGGAAAAATATACCCATCTGAATGCAGAGTTCCAAAGAATAGCAAGGAGAGATAAGAAAGCCTTCCTCAATGATCAATGCAAAGAAATAGAGGAAAACAATAGAATGGGAAAGACTAGAGATTTCTTTAAGAAAATCAGAGATACCAAGGGAACATACATGCAAAGATGGGCACAATAGAGGAAAGAAATGGTATGGACCTAACAGAAGCAAAAGATATTAAAAAGAGGTGGCAAGAATACACAGAAGAACTGTACAAAAAATATCTTCATGACCCAGATAACCACAATGATGTGATCACTCACCTAGAGCCAGACATCCTGGAGTGTGAAGTCAAGTGGGCCTTAGGAAGTATCATTATGAATAAAGCTAATTGAGGTGATGGAATGGAATTCCAGCTGAGCTTTTTCAGATCCTAAAAGATGATGCTTTTAAAGTGCTGCACTCAATATGCCAGGAAATTTGGAAGCCTCAGCAATGGCCACAGAACTGGAAAAAGTCAGTTTTCATTCCAGTTCCGAAGAAAGGCAATGCCAAAGAATGTTCAAACTACTGCACAATTGCACTCATCTCACACACTAGCAAACAAAATTCTCCAAGCAAGGCTTCAACAGTACATGAACTGAGAACTTGCAGATGTTCAGTCTGAATTTAGAAAAGAGAGAGGAACCAGAGTTAAAATTGCCAACATCTGTTGGATCATAGAAAAAGCAAGAGAGTTACAGAAAAACATCGTATTCCACTTCATTGACTATGCTAAAGCCTTTGACTGTGTGGATCACAACAATTTGTGGAAAACTCAAAGAGATGGGATACCAGACCACCTTACCTGCCTCCTGAAAAATCTTAATGCAGGTCAAGAAGCAACAATTAGAACTGGACATGGAACAATGGTCTGGCTCCAAATTGGTAAAGGAATATGTCAAGACTGTATATTGTGACCGTGCTTATTTAACTTATTTGCAGAGTACATCATGCAAAATGCCAGGCTGGATTAAGCACATCCTGGAATCAAGGTTGCAGGGAGAAATATCAGTAACCTCAGATATGTAGATGATACCATCCTTATGCCAGAAAGTGAAGAGGAAATAAAGAACCTCTTGATGCAAGTGAAAGAGGAGAGTGAAAAAGCTGGCCTAAAATTAAATGAATGATCATGGCATCTGGTCCTATCACTTCATGGCAAATAGATGGGGAAACAATGGAAACAGTGACAGACTTTTATTTTCTTGGGCTCCAAAATCAACTGCAGATGGTGACTGCAGCTACAAAATTAAAAGATGCTTGCTCCATGGAAGAAAAGCTATGACAAACCTAGACAGGATATTAAAAAACAGAGACATTACTTTATGACACAGGTCCGTATAGTCAAAGTTATGGTTTTTCCAGTAGTCATGTATGAATGTGAGAGTTGGACCTCAAAGAAAGTTGAGCGCCAAAGAATTGATGCTTTTGAACTGTGGTGTTGGAGAAGGCTCATAATAATCCTTTGGACAGCAAGGAGATCAAACCAGGCAATCCTAAACGATATTAGTCCTGAACATTCATTGGAAGGACTGATGCTGAAGCTCAAGCTACAATACTTTGGCTACCTGATGCGAAGAACTAACTCATTAGAAAAGACTCTGATGCTGGGAAAGATTGAAGGCAGAAGGAGAAGGGGATGACAGAGGATGAGATGGTTGGATGGCATCACCGACTCAATGAACCCAAGTTTGTAATGGACAGGGAAGCCTGGCATGCTGCATTCCATGGAGTTGCAAAGAGTCGGACATGACTGAGCAACTGAACTCTGAATACCTGTGAAAAGGAGTGGAGGCAGGATTGGCAGGGGTAGAAGTCAAACTGTGTTGGAGGCTGCTGTGAGGTCACACAGAGTCGGACACGACTGAAGTGACTTAGCATAGCATAGCATGGCATAGAGCCTCAACCCATGGGCAGGGAGCCCAGGAGTTAGCATTGCCTGTCAGATGTCTCCTATCAAGCCAAAATGGCAGGGCCTAGATACCCTACCTCCCTCAATCACCAGGTAGGGCCCACCCTGGTGAGGGCATGATTTCGGACATGCAGCTCTTCAGCTGAGGCAGCCCCTGTAGAAACTAGCACCAAAGGCTGTCTGCTGACCACACTCCCTGCAGCTGAGTGGTAAGTCCGCCCTCTAAGGAGAATGTGGTAGTAAACTTGTCTACCACACAAGAAAAGTGCCTGCTAAGAAAATGGAACTGTAGGACCAGTCCCCTTGTCAATCTTCCCAACCTGATTGCTACTCCTTAGCTCCTTCTAAATAGAAAATTCTGGAACCATCTGGACTCATCATTTGAAATACCAGGAAGCAGAACTGCCATGGAGCCCCACTGGGATGAAGTTACGGTAATTGTGGCTACGACACCTTGTCTGTCCTCAAGGAACTTAGAGTCAGTGTGATGTCACAGAGCATGGAAGGCCTCAGTGTGACCCTGGGTGGATGACTGGACCCACAACAGGAGGGCCTCAGCTAGTCAGCCTTTCCCCTACTTCTGAGCCCAGAAGCCAGTGTCAAGCAAGTGGGAGGCACTGAGAAGTCAGCCCATGGGGGAAAGTACCAGCCATGAGGCCATGGCAAGGCTGGGTTGGCAATAGCTGCCAAAAAAAGTCAGGCCTGGGCCTGTGGTGCCTGGGGTTGCATGAGAGAGCTAGGTCCTAGAGTCTGCAGGAGTCCATTTGAGCCAGAGCCCTGAGGTGTCTGGGCACAGAATACAGCTGACCTTTGAGTGACTGAAGAAAGTATAGTGGATCCAGAAATGAGAGATGAGGAAACAGATTGGAGTGAGCTGAAGGGCACTAACAGCGACTGTGACAGGTGGGAGGGCCACAGAGTCAGACAGTGGAGACAGAAGGTCAAATACCTCCTGGAGTTGAGGGTCCTGTTTCTCACATGGGCTTACTTGTCAGTTCCTTACTGTCCTTTATGCTCCTGCTGCCTTCTCCCTGACCCAGGGCTGACGTAGGAGGAGCCTGGCTTAAGGGGTTGACTGGAGCCTCGCCCATCAGGATCTTCAAAGAGAGAAAGTCACAGCGAATGAGAAAGAGGAAGATCAGCCTCACCTGACTGGTGGTGACCCAGTGCTGAAGGAAGAAGATGCCCTTGGTGTACCTGGGGCTGCAGCCATTGTTTCTCAGGCCTCTGCTGTTTGGGGAGCTTGGGACAAGCCCAAAACTCCTCTACAGTAGTCTTTAACCTGGAACTGTTTTCCAAGTTGAGACAGCTTCCATATCCAAAACAAACCTGCTTACACCACCCAGGCAGATTGAGTCAGGTTGTGAGGAAAAATGGCCTTCAGAAGGACTGGCACCCTGCAGCCAATATTCCAGTAGACTCTGTCTAAGGGAGACCTTTTAGAAACTTCAGCAGTAATATTATTTCTGGGCAATTGTAGGCCTTCCCGCAAAGCCCTGGCACATGCTGCATATGTGGCAATAAAAAGGCAGGTTAAGGTTTTGTAAGATAACGTGACTTTTGGAGAAAAGCCAAAGGAGAAAGAAAGGATTAGCATGAATGCTCAAGCTGTAATTTTCTGCTGGGGCAAATTCTCTTGCACCTAGGCTACAGGGGAAAAGAAAAAGCACAATTCTAAGCATCCTTGGTGGGCTGCTTTGCCCACTTCCTGTTGTTGTCACTTAGTGCCCTTCTCCACACTCCACAAGTTCCTGCAGCATCCCCGACTCCTGACCCCGAGGCAATGAACCTCTTTGCTTACAGACCCACCTCAGCACTGCCCACTTCCCTGGGCCTCAGCAGCTGCATCCCTCCACCTGGTCAAGGCCAGGCCCATCCGTCAGGCCTCAGGTGCCCTACCTGCCTTGACTGTTTCAGGACACTTACCTCTCTGATTCCTTCTAACCTGTCACTCCCCCTGCTTCCTTCCCTCTTCAGCCACCTTCTCATGCATATCCATGGAGAGGCAGAAACTCCCTCCACTGGCTCCATTCCACATGAATACCTTCTTGTTTCTCTCGTGTCACCTCCAGTCTTCAAAGAGCAGTTCTTTCTTGCTTTTTTCTATCTTAGCTCCCTCCCTGCCACCCACACTTCAATACATTGCACTCTGGCTAGTCACATCCAACGGGTGCTTGTCAGCAAGTCCTTATCTCCTTCAATCTTGCTGCACCAGTTGGCACAGTTGACTGCTCCATTCTTCTTGATCTGTCCCCTCCCTGGGCTTTGCCTAACACAGTGATACCCTGGATGTCCCCAATCTGCTCTGTTGACACTACTGTCCTTTTCCACCTTCTCTTCACACAAGCGTTCTCCTCAGCACTCTTCTCTCTTTCAGATGCTCCTTGGCAGGGACCCATGCACAAGCATGAGTTCCCCTCTAGTGACTCCAAGTCTGTATCCTCAGGTCAGATACCTCTCCTGAGCTTCAGATCCACATTTCCAGAGTCCACCTGTCACCCCATGAAGATGTACATTGCTGTTCAGTCACTCAGTTGTGTCTGACTTTGTGACCCCATGAAGTAACCAGGATTCCCTGTCCTTCACCTGGAGCTTGCTCAAACTCATGTCCATTGAGTTGGTGATGCCATCTAACATCTCATCCTCTGTCGTCCCCTTTGCCACCTGCCTTCAATCTTTCCCAGCATCAGGGTCTTTTCCAATGAGTCAGTTCTTTGCATCAGGTGGACAAAAATTATTGGAGCTTCAGTTTTAGCATCAGTCCTTCCAATGAATATTCAAGACTGATTTCCTTTAGGATTGACTAGTTTGATCTCTTTGCAGTCCAAGGGACTCTGAAAAGTCTCCAACACCACCAATTCTTTGGCGCTCAGCTTTCTTTATGGTCCAACTCTGACATCCAAACTACTGGAAAAACCATAGCTTTGACTATACGAACCTGTGTCATAAACTAATGTCTCTGCTTTTTAATACCCTGTCTAGGTTTGCCATAGCTTTTTTTCCATAGAGCAAGTGTCTTAATTTCGTGGCTGCAGTTACATCTGCAGTGATTCTGGAGCATCCAACCTGGGTCTCCTGCATTACAGGTGGATTCTTTACCATCTGAGCCACCAGGGAAGCAAAGGTATACATAAGACATTTTCAAAAAGAAACTGATCATCTTCCCACCTTTCAATTCTCCCTTCTCCGGTATATCTTAAGACACGTTCCTATGTTATTCTATCCTAGTCACTCCATACTTGTGGTTGCCCAAACCAGAAACCTGAGAAGCAGCCTTGCTTCACTATTTATAAAGTTGCTTCAATCCCCTCCCTCGTCTCCTTTCTCCTCCTCCTCCAGCTCTTCTTCCCTCTCTTCACTACTGCTCTACTCTGGTCCTTATCATCTTTTATCTCAGTCTCTCCAGCAGCCCCCTAGTAGAGTCACTCCTCTCTGGCACTCCTCAAACTCATTCTATGTAACCAGAACAATCTTTGCAAAGCACACAACTGATCATCTCACTCCTCTGCTGCTGCTGCTAAGTCGCTTCAGTCGTGTCTGACTCTGTGCGACCTCATAGACGGCAGCCCATGAGGCTCCCCCGTCCCTGGGATTCTCCAGGCAAGAACACTGGAGTGGGTTGCCATTTCCTTCTCCAATGCATCAAAGTGAAAAGTGAAAGTGAAGTCGCTCAGTCGTGTCTGACTCTTACCGACCCCATGGACTGCAGCCCACCAGGCTCCTCCATCCATGGGATTTTCCAGGCAAGAGTACTGGAGTGGGGTGCCATTGCACTCCTCTGCTAGACACCTTCAATGGCTCCTTTAAAGTACAATCTCCTCAATACAATCTATAAAGCCATCTTTGATCTGGCTCCCTATTAATCCCTCCAGCTTCCTTTCTTCTTCCCTGCCTTGCATTTTACACTCCAGCAACACCAAGACATTTGCAACTTTGTTCACGCTGTTATTTCTGTCTGGAATTTGTTACCCTTTACATGCATGCTAAATCGCTTCAGTCGTGTCCAACTCTTTGCGACCCTATGCACTGTAGCCAGCCAGACTCCTCTGTCCATGGGATTCTCCAGGCAAGAATACTGGAGTGGGTTGCTGTGCCCTCCTGCAGGGGATCTTCCTGACCCAGGGATTGAACCTGTGTCTCTCACATTTCCTGCATTGGCAGGCAGGTTCTTCACACTAGTGCCACTTGGGAAGCCTTTGTTATCCTTTATTTCCCCTTTAACTTTTCCTACTCCTTATTTAATACTCAATTCTGATGTTCCTTCTCCAAGACACGGGTCTGATTTACATGCTCCTCCTCTGTGCTTGCACCTATGATAGCTTGTGTTACCCCTGCATTGTAATTACTTATGCAAAAGAGCATTCTAACTGAGCCTAGAATGGGAGTCGGAATTGGTGGACTGGGCTGCCCTTGGAGTCTATTGGCAAGAGCTGATGTGCATGAGGGTAGTTTGGGGGGAAGCACTGAGTGAGATTGGACAACTGAGAAAGATGGGAGACAGGAGGACATTTGAGCTGTACAGAAGAGGTGTTTATTCTTTGCCAAGCCCCTTGAAATGTTTGAGTCCTTGGTGAGTCAGACCGTGTGAGGCTCTGGCAGCACTAGCTGGCCCCCAGGTAACAAAGTGCAAATATTTGTAAGGAGAAGCTGTTCTCTCCTCAGCATAGACCTGGACCTGTATCATTTTGTCACCCTGAGACCTTGAGGTCTGGGGAGCATTCTTGGCACCCAGCCCTACCTTGAATGGTTGCACAGGTTGTGACTCACACATGGACACCTGGACAAAGGGTTGGGAGAGGGGCTCAAGTTCACCCAAAGTAAGGAAGACCTTTGTTGGAGTAGCCATGACTTCCCCAGAAAGGGCACTGTCATCTCTGGATGTGTAAAGGGTCCCTTGTGCAGCTGTGAGAACATAGGACATGGACTAGAAAGAAGCAGGGCAGGCTATAGGGTTGGGGTTGAGTGTTGGTGGTTCATGATTGTAGGTCAAACACTCTTTGGAACCTTCAAGAAATTATTTGAGGGACACTCTGCAGGGAATTGAAGTCTCTGAGTGAGTTACTTGAATGAATGAGCCACCATTTGTATTCATAAGCTGCTAAGAACTGGGGACATTGAGTTTATATTTTCAGTCTCCCTCTATTGCAACCCCCAAATCTAAGGATTGGACTATTCCTATTCCTTTCTAATTTCCTGAGGCCAAGCACAGTGCTTGAAAATAGGAGATGATAAATGGATGGATGGATGAAAAGACTATTCTGTTGATTCCTTGCCCCAAATCCAAGGAATTTAAGGCCATAGCAGCTGTTCACAGGCCAATCTCAATAGCTATAAATTTCTTTTGTTTCTTCAGGCAGGATAATAGCCCTCAGACTTGGCCCTCACCCAGGAGGAGGCAAAGAAAAACACCCAGTGGTGGTTCTGGCTTGTGTAATGGCTCTGGTGACTGAGCTATGGGCCTTTATGGTGCCCTGGGGGAGAGGTGCTTCTGTGAGGTGCTGCCTCCGCAGGCTCTGACTCCTCTTTTCCCTATGGAACAGCTGCAAAATCAACACATTCTCGTGCAGCCAAGGCCCCAGACCAAAGCAAGGAATTGGCCAAGGCAACTTTGAGGGGTAACACCCTGCCCAAACTCTGCTCTCCTTCCTGTTTCCATACTGCAGCTCTCCTGGCCCAGTTCTGAACTGAGTGAGGGTCTGGAGAGTAATGGACATGAAGCGCTCCCACCATCGTGCAGGGAACAACCCATTGCAGTCCTCTTCAGACCTGTCCTATCAGGCAGCTGAGAGCATGCCTGTCTTCACTGCCTGGGACTTATCTGGCCATGGGTCCCTTTCCCCCCTTTCAAGAAACCATCATTTCTTTGTGACTGAGATAAACAGGCTGGTATAAGGGAAAGGGCAAAGGCCTTTAGAATCAGATAGATCTGGATTCAAGGCCTGGTTCTCCACTTGGGCACTTTAGGAAACTCATTTACCTCTCCTAGCCTCAGTTTTCTGGAGAAGGCAATGGCACCCCACTCCAGTACTCTTGCCTGGAAAATCCCATGGATGGAGGAGCCTGGTGGGCTGCAGTCCATGGGGTCGGTAAGAGTCAGACACGACTGAGCGACTTCACTTTCACTTTTCACTTTCATGCATTGGAGAAGGAAATGGCAACCCACTCCAGTGTTCTTGCCTGGAGAATCCCAGGGATGGGGGAGCCTGGTGGGCTGCCGTCTATGGGGTCGAACAGAGTTGGACATGACTGAAGCGATGCAGCAGCAGCAGCCTCAACTTTTCTTACCTGCAAATTGAGACACCATGACGATGAAATGTGATCATGTATGTAATATACTGGGACAATGCCTGGCTCAGAGTAGCTTGCTTAATAATTACTATCTCCTATCATGATTAACAGGCAAGCTGATAGGTAAGCTGGCAGACAAGTTCTTTGACCTGCTCCTGGGATGAAAACCCTTGTCACAGACTCGGAGCAAATATTCTGACAGTCTAGTTGTGCCCTCTTTTACCCAATCTAAAAATACATGAGCAACATGGAATGAGGGTTTAGTTTCACTAAGTTGGTGTACCCCATCTGGAAGTGAATTCAATTTGGCAGGTGTTTTTTAATTGCCTATTTGTATCCACACTTAGTCCAGAGTTTCAAAGGGAGAATGGCATCATTCTGGGGCCAGGGGCAGGATGACTGGGAATATGAGCGAGAGCCATGGGGGACAGGGTGAGCCTGGGGAGCATACCTAAGCACCATGTGGGCACATCTACCACATCACCTCCCCACAGAGCTCTGCGGGGATGCCTGCTGGCTTTTAGAAATGGTGGGAACCATTCCCTGTAGCCGAGAAGGAATTCAATGGCTCTGTGTAACCTGCAAGAAGGCCAAAGCCCAGCACCTAGCCTTTACTGTTTGGCCCTAATCTCTCTCCGCATGCTTATATCTAACATTGAAGTTTTCCTTCCCCACCCAGACTCTCAGTTTCTCAATGGGGCTGCTGCTGCCATTTCAGGCAGGACGTGTCCTCATAATACAGAACTATCCTGCACGTTTGGAGACATTCAACCTCACTGGCCACCGCTCACTAAATGCCCATAGCTGCTGCTGCTGCGCTGCTGCTAAGTCGCTTCAGTCGTGTCCGACTCTGTGCAACCCCATAGACCGCAGCCCACCAGGCCCCCCCGTCCCTGGGATTCTCCAGGCAAGAACACTGGAGTGGGTTGCCATTTCCTTCTCCAATGCATGAAAGTGAAAGTGAAGTCGCTCAGTCGTGTCCGACTCCTAGCGACCCCATGGACTGCAGCCTTCCAGGCTCCTCCGTCCATGGGATTTTCCAGGCAAGAGTACTGGAGTGGGGTGCCATTGCCTTCTCCGAAATGCCCATAGCACCCACCCCTTTACCAATAATTTCCAAATGCCCTCCCCCTTTTCCAAATACACCAGATTCTCTTGCACTTGCTTAGTCCTTTGCCTAGAACGTCCCTCCCAACCCTCCGCTTCTCCACGGAAAGAAGCCCTCCTTCGTGAGAACCCAGCTCAAAAGTCACACCTCTTGAAGCTCCTCCCCCCGCCCCCTCCCACGCAGGTCAAGCCACAACTGCAGTCAGCCCCTCCCTCTCTGACCCTGCTGGGACCTCCACTATTGGACGGGTCGTTTAGGGGTCGATTTATTTCTTTTGTTAACTAGCAGCTCCTAAAAGCTGGACCACATCTTAGAAGCTTTTTTTGGGTAAATCAAAGTGCCTAGCATCAAGCCCTAGGTGCAAAAGGTGCTTGATGCTGGGTGCCTCGGAGAAGCGCAGCGTCTTACCCCGCAGGGCGGGGCCCGCTCCCGGGTCCCCGCGGGACAGCAGCGGGGCTTCCACTGCCACCTGGCGGCGACCCAGAGGTCGGTTTGATGCAATGGAAAGAGCGGCTGGGCTCGCAGCCAGCCCGCAGCAGCCTGGGCTCCTGAGGCCTAGTTACGGAGGCGCTCCTGGCATAAGCCAGGATATTACAGCAGCCATCAGGATTATTATCACTGTGGCAACCACTGTTTATGCAAATATTTACAGCCTGAAGAGCTTTTATTTCATACACGCTATTTCACGCAAACCATATTGTAACCGTGTGAAGTAGGCAGAGCTTAAATTATTATTATTTTACAGGTGAGTAAAGGGTGATAAATATTAAGAACATCAACTACCACTACTAAAATAACATTTCTTCCACCTCCATTCTCTTCCCTTCCCTAATAACTGAATACTGAGTATGTGCCAGGCAGCTGTCTAAGAGATTTGCAAACATGTAACAGCCTCTTAAGTGGGACTTTTCCTGTCTTGGCGTTTGGGCTAGGCCCTAAAGGCGTATGTCCAGTGCATTTCATTTTTATTTGTTTATTTTTAAATAAAAAATTATTGACTGTGCCCTGAGGCATGCGGGATCTTAGTTCCTGACCAGGGATTGAACCGTGCCCCCTACACTGGGAATGCGGAGTCTTAATCACTGGACTGCCAGGGAAGTCCCCATGCATTTAAATAGCACTATTCAATGAATATAAACTGTGTGCTGTGTACCTCACTCAAGACTAGGCACGTCATGTATATTTAATTTTCCCTGTAACCCCCAGCTGGATTTCTTCTATTTGCCCCTCCAGATCTGCTCTCCACCCTTCTCTGGTCTGCTCTGTGCCCAGGAGGCTGACTTCTCTGGACTACATCAATGGTCCCCCTGTCCTCTGGTTGGATTTCCAGTTGGGGTTGGCCAGTGGAGACAAGAATGTGAAGGAAAAGAGAAGGACGAGTTGGGTTATGTATTCAAGTCCCTTATTTCAAGATTACTTGAGCTGGCCAGGTCATGTGGCTTTGCAGACAGTCACTCTGCTCCAGGTTTACCCTCTCACCCTCACTCCTTCAGGCTCGGGTGGTTACATCCCCACTGTCCTAGCCCAGGGTACTGTACTATTCCTTGTGGTCTTCCTATATCTGCTCATCTTTGTGTATAGTCTCTTTATAAGACTCTCTTTAAAGCCATCCTAATATGAGGACACAATTACCTGCCAAAACCTGGACTGACATAAAATCTGTCTTCAAAGGAAATTAAAATTAGTTGGTTGTGATTGTCTTTAAACCACATTGACTCTTTATGGTCTCTGCTTTTTTTTCTAAGTGCTCACAGATCATTCTGTCTCTCTTTAAATATTTATTTATTTATTTGACTGTGCTGGGTCTTAGTTGCAACATGTGGGATCTAGTTCTCTAACCAGGGATTGAATCCAGGCCCCTGTCTTGGGAGTGTGGAGTCTTAGCCATTGGGCCACCAGGGAAATCCCCCCACAGACCCTTCTCTTTACAGTACTTAATCCTTCCAGACTTGTAGAGAGTCAACATCAAGTTTTGTAGCCTGTAGTTTGGCGTGCATACATGCTAAATCGCTTCAGTAGTGTTTGACTCTGTGGGACCCTATGGACTGCAGCCTGCCAGGCTCCTCTGTCCATGGGATTCTCCAGGCAAGAACACTGGAGTGGGTTGCTGTGCCCTCCTCCAGGGGATTTTCCCAACCCAGGGATCAAACCTGAGTCTTAAGTCTACCTGCATGGACAGTCAGGTTCTTTACCACTAGCGCCACCTGGGAAGGGAACTCTTAAAAAAAAAAAAAACACTGCATTTGAGAGTCTCAGTTCTTTAATATTCTTCTCTATGCTGTAAAATGCAGTGGTCCCCAAACTTTTTGGCACCAGAGACTGGTTTCTTGGAAGGCAATTTTCCCACGGACTGGGGCAGGTGAAAGGGATGTTTTTGGAGGTGATTCAACCACATTACACTTATTCTGCACTTTACTTCTATTATTATTATATCAGCTCCACCTGAGATCATGAGTCATTCGATCCCAGAGGATGGGGACCCCTGCTCTAGAGGTTAGACCATTTTGTCTCTTTGCTGTTTCAGTCAGAATAACCAAAATTATGCTGTGGTAACAGCCTCCAACATTTGATGACTTCAAGCAAAAACAGGTTTATTTCTCGTTCCTGCAACATGTTCATCACAGGTGGGCAGGGGGTTCTGTTCATGACAGACAGGAACCCACAGTAATGGAGTTGCTGTAACACAAATGGTGGCTGGTTATTGTACCAGAGGAAAAGAGAATTCTGAAAGTCTTGCAAGGACAATTAAGTGTTTGGCTCAAAAGTGACACTAAACTTGTCACAAGATCCCATCCCTGCACAAAATAATCCTATTGAGTGTCCCAACTCTAAAGTGTCTGTCACTTTTGAAGACATGTAGCTACTTCAGGTGGAGAAGGCAATGGCACCCCACTCCAGTACTCTTACCTGGAAAATCCCATGGATGGAGGAGCCTGGAAGGCTGCAGTCCATGGGGTCGCTGAGGGTCGGACATGACTGAGCAACTTCACTTTCACTTTTCACTTTCATGCATTGGAGAAGGAAATGGCAACCCACTCCAGTGTTCTTGCCTGGAGAATCCCAGGGACGGGGGAGCCTGGTGGGCTGCCGTCTATGGGGTCGCACAGAGTCGGACACGACTGAAGTGACTTAGCAGCAGCAGCAGCAGCTACTTCAGGTGTATCTCTTATCTTTCCAACTAGGGTATAAGCTCTCTTGAGACAGAATTATTTTTGCAGTGCTTCTTTTCTGCTTATGTCTGGACCCAGGTCATTCTCAGTAATTACTCACTGGAGGGACAGCTTGTCCAACCATGATTTTAAGAGTGAATGACATTTGAAAACAGGAGATTGTGCTGGGTGTTATGATGTTTAGCCAGACCTTGTTAAGGCTTTGGTGTGTGTTGTGTGTGTGTGTGTGTGTGTGTGTGTGTGTGCATGTATTAATGTCAGTAACAAGTACTAGTTCTCTCAGTAGTAAAATCACAGAAGGAAAAATGCATCATCTGGATGTACCAGTTCTACTATTAGGTTTGTTTTTAAATAAATGGTTTTCCCTGTTGGCTCAGATGGTAAAAAATTTGCCTGCAATGCAGGAGACCTGGTTTTGATCCTTGGGCTGGGAAGATCCCCTGGGGAAAGGAATGGCTACCTACTCCAGTATTCTTGCCTGGAATTCCATGGACAGAGGAGACTGGTGGGCTATAGTTCATGGGGTCACAAAGAGTTGGACATGACTGAGTGATTAACATATACAACACATACAATTTGGTTTGGAACCAGTACAGTGCCTGGCACATATTAGACTAAATATTTGTTGAATGAGTGAATGAGTATCATCATCTTTGCTTATTCACTTAGCCTCATATATCAGCCTTTTCTCATGTTGCCAGGCAATGGAGAACATATGTTCACTTTATACACAGTATGACATGGAAGAGCTGGACTACAATGACAATAAGGTAAAATGCTAAGAGTTCTGACCGGAACACAAAAACAACAGAATTTGGGCTAGAGGGGCTTTTATTGTCAAGGGGTGGATGGGGGACCACAGAGGCCATACCTAGTGTTTACTGGCCACTGATAACATTACCCATGTAACCTTAAATCCCCCTGGCTTACCTGCCTGAGAGTGTAAAATACACTGAATTAATGTAGAATCTCACATCTTGATTGTTGTGAGTCCCATCTGCTCACACAGGAGTTCCCCATGGTCCCAAATTACAACCCACCCCTCCCTGCAACCTCTATTTTTCTGCATACCTGTGCTTGGGCTGAGTCCATTCATGTTTTTCTACTCCTTGATGTGGGTTGATGCCTGCAAACCGTGCTGCCCCTGCTAGGGGTGCTGATGATTTAATATATAGTTCTGTCAACTGTCTCCTCTGGCCAAGTCTTTCTAATGTAAATGAAGAAGCATTTTGAAGGGATATAAGTGTCTCCTTCGACTGTGTAGTTTAGGATTAGTTTGTAGATTAGCCAGGACTACACACAGAACAAAGACAAGTGTGAGAGTGAAATATGGCACCGGGTGGTGAAAGAGTCCTGGAAAGAGTTGACTTACAAATGATGAAAGAAGTAAGAGGAAAGTAGAGTGGAATACAGTTGTAATTGCTCAGAGACCACAGGAAAGAGACCGTAGATTGGAGACAAAGTTTATATGGTGAAAATGAATCCACTGGAGTTATTTAAGTGTTAGAAACATCACAGCCCAGAACAAATAGCTTTTGGCTTAGTCCTTTATCTGCCAGAATGAATGAGAAAAGTGAAGTCTGTCATTGCCTGTGTGTGTGCACACATGTGCATGCCTAGGTGCACATGTTTCCTGCCCAGTGATTATGCAAGACCCCTGAGGGTTTATGTATAAGTATCCCTCAAAGAAGGCTCTTTGCAGGTGGGTACAGCTCTTGGTTCTCCTGGCTCATGTTCTATTGAATCCATTCAGAAGCAGCAGATTCTGGGCACATTAAAACAAGCTCAGGCACAGAGGTCTTTGCCAAGATTCCTACCTAAGCCTTGGTTCCTTCTGCCCAGTGTTTAGAGCCTCTAGTAGTTTCTTGTTGGTCAGCATCCGTACCTGACTTCTTCCAGTTATAGTACCCAGTTCTCACAGTTTCAGGGAAGAGGCATGTGACTGGCCAATTAGAGTATTATGTCCTATGGTTTTAGTGATTAGCTCAGTAATTGACATATATTTAGACTTCCCTGGTGGTTCAGATGGTAAAGAATCTGCCTGCAATGCAGGAGACTTGGGTTTGATCCCTGGTCAGGAAGATACTCGGGGAAGGAAATGGTTACCCACTCCAGTATTCTTGCCTGCAGAATTCCATGGACAGAGGAGCCTGGTGGACTCTAGTCCATAGGGTCGTAAAGTCAGACACGACTGGGCGACTAATACAAAACACACATGTTGAGAAGCCAGGGTGAGTGTTTGTGTTTGTTTGAGATAGCTGCTGGGGGAACATTACATGAATTCTGACAATGAAGTCAATGGAGAGAGGGAAATGCAATGTTGAGAGATGAACAGAAACAGTCCTCATGATATATTTTAGATCCCTGGATCAACCCATACCTGAAGTTAGTTACCCATGCACTTTTTAGTAATAAACAAGTTACCCAACCTCATCATTTTTCTCCTCTTTAGGTGTGTTTGGCTGTGTGTTCTGTCATTTGCAATAAAAAGAATCCTAACAGTTACTGAGTCTATCGCCTCCTAGGGATATTAAGTGAGGTGAAGGTCATGGTCATTTATGAACCCAGGTTCTCCCTTCTAGGCTGAGCCTCAGAGAATGTAATTCTCTTTTGGTTTGGGGGTTTTCCCTCTCTTCAGTCCTTGGGATACTTCCTCTCTGGAACAATCCAGCTCTAGGTTCTAGGTGGCTAGGTCCTAGAAAATAATACCCTGTTAATTCTCTCACAAGGCGAAGATCACTTAGGACACAAATGCTTGTCTGTGCTTCCAGAGATAGGAGGGAAATTTACCTTTTCATTTGCCTTCAGCTTGGTGGGGTGGGGCGTAAACTAGAATAAATATCTCAGTCAATTGCCTGCTAGTTCACTTTGTAGGCACAGCTGAGACAGCAGTCCTAGCACTGGAGCGCCTGACCACTGACTCAGGTCCAGGTGTGTCTGGGACACTGTGAGGACAGGACGGCCAAGAAAAACAGCACCTGAGCCAGGCCTTCCTGACTAGAGAGCTCTTGCCAACTGCCCCCGAACTTGTCCCTCCTTTGGGAACTGCTCCCTCTCTAAGTACATGTGGTTTGGCTGGCGCTGACTCAACCCCTGCATCCAAGGATCAGCCCTTCATCTGACCTGGCCAGTCAGAGGCTTCATTCTCTGGTCATCCCTGGTGGACTAGGGCAAGGCTGGGGAGCACTGCGTCAAGCCATGTCTGTGAGACCCTTTCTGTTTGCTTGCTGCTGTTGTTTTGCAAAAATTATCGGGAAAGATATTTCTCTTTCCTCTGGTGGTGTTAGCTAGGAGGATTATGGATCTGAAAAATCCAGGTGCCATCAGTGGAAGAGGGCCTAGAAAAGAACAACACTATCACCAAGGGAAGTAGAAGATGGGTAGAGTGAAGGTGAGAAAGAGAGACAGGGACCAGATTTGAGCACCTGACTCCAGCTGAGCCTGAGGCCATATCTACACCTGGATTTTGGATTAGGTTAGCAAAGCGTTATCTTTTTCTTAAGATAGTTTGAGTCTAGATTCCTTCACTAGTAACCAAAGTAAAATTGTCGACTATATACTGTATTGCTAACTACCTGTTAGCACCTCAGACATAATTGAAGCCTCGGAGCCCAGAACTTTGATGGCACCCCCATAGCAGGAGGTGAGGACACCTGGGAATCCAACATTGAGTCTGTAGGGAGAGAGCCAGAGGAGGAAGCGGGGCTGACAGGTCTATCCTTTCAGCAGGGGTTATTGTCAGATGTGTGCCAGGGAGGCAGCCCACATTCAGTCTGTCTTGTTGTAACACTTGTGTGTTTGTGAGTGATTTTAACAGAAATTAGTTCAAATATGGTTGATAAATGGAATGATGGCAGTGAAATGTGGAAATTGTGCTGGTTCATAGGTGATATTTGCAGCCTGTCAGAAGATGATAGCAAAGTTTAGGACCATGGCTGGTGGCAGTAAACTGAGAAGGGAGGTGGGTGTGGTGCATGGTTTTCCCTGTCTCCTGGACGCCTTCACTAAATCGTCATCTAGGAATACTTCCCGCTCAGTGCCACACCCATCCCACCCCCCAATCCTGCATTTCCTTACTTCCAAGACTCAGAAGACCACAGCTTCTCTCATACTGCCTGCTATCAAATTGCTTTCTCTCTCTCTTTTTTTCTTTTTAAGGCAAAGTCTTTTGTTTCCTGCAAAATATTTTATTTATTAGGCACTGAGCATTCTTTTGAAACTGCTGATACTGTAAAATAATGATTGTTACTGCTTTTGTTAGTGCTCTAGTTGCAAAATTGTGTAAGTTTTAAACTGTCTGCCTCAATCCTCTTTTCCCCATAAGTCTTATTATTTTTAGTTTGCAATTTTGCAGAAACTGTCTTTTTTTTTTTTCTCTTCTCTCCAAGGAACACATATATCTTATTATTGCAGAAACACTTGTATTTTTTAAAAGAGCAAAATGATAGATAGCTGTGGATGTGCTGACCCTGGACCACATTGCTTCTGTTCTCATTGATTTTCCTTGCTTTTACACAATGTCATCAAATTTCAACCTGTCTCCTTATCATTTTTTTTTTTTTGAGTCTAGTATTGAAATATAAATAGACTTGAATCTTATTCCTGGGTCCTTATAGGCTGAACCCAGAAAATTTCCTGAATCTAATATTCAAACTTAGGAAACCTAGCTCATGCTCTGCCTCTCAGCATCCAGGAGGGGCCATTAAGCAAAACTATATACACCAATGACGCAGCTTAAGCAGATGCTACACCCGGTAAAAGACTCCGGATTCAGGCAGCTGGAAAATTGTGCTACAAAAATAAACGCCCGGTTTCTGCAAATTGGGCACTTCTCATTAGCCTGGGGAAGCTCATTTTCATGGTTAAGTAGTTAAGCTGCTGATTAAAGGCACAAGACCATCTAGGCACCTGCTTATTCTTTCACTTTCTTTTTATTTTAAACTTTGGCCAGGCGATGGCGCTCTTGAATGTAATTTGTCAAAGGACCACTTGGAGCTCCAAGAACAAATTCAGCAGCTGCAAATACTCTTTCTTAAACTGAGAAAATAACTTGGATTTTCCAAGGTTGTGTGTGTGCTTAGTTACTCAGTCGTGTTCAACTCTTGGCAACACCATGGACTGTATAGTCCAGCAGGCTCCTCTGCCCATGGGATTCTCCAGGCAAGAATACTAGAGTGGGTAACCATTTCCTTCCCCAGGGTATCTTCCTGACCCAGGGGTCAAACCCGTGTCTACTGTGTCTCCAGCATTGGCAGGCAGATTCTTTACCACTAGCGCCACCGGGGAAGGCCAGTGAGTATCATAATTATCTATAACTTGGTAAGCCTGGAAATAGAACTAAGGGACATATAGGGACTTAATGCTGCTTGTGTCTGGCAGTCCAGGATGTTACTGGCCAAGGCATTGTCTCCCATAAACTGTGCCTGGATAAAGTGTCAGTTTGCTGGAACTGCCGTAACAAAGTGTCATACCCTGGGTGACTTAGACAACAAAAATGTATTCTTTCACAGTTCTGGAATCTAGAAGTCTGAAACCACAGTGTTGACAGGGTTGATTCCTTCGGAGGGTGTGAGAAAGAATCCCATTTTAGACCTCTTCTTCAATGTTCCCTGGCTTATAGATGCAACACTCCAATAACTGTCTTCATTTTCACATGGTGCTCTTTTCATGCTGCTGCTGCTAAGTCGATTCAGTCGTGTCCGACTCTGTGGGACCCCATAGACGGCAGCCCACCAGGCTCCCCTGTCCCTGGGATTCTCCAGGCAAGAACACTGGAGTGGGTTGCCATTTCCTTCTCCAATGCATGAAAGTGAAAAGTGAAAGTGAAGTCGCTCAGTCATGTCTGACTCTTCACGACCCCATGGACTGCAGCCAACCAGGCTCCTCCATCCATGGGATTTTCCAGGCAAGAGTACTGGAGTAGGGTGTCATTGCTTTCTCCAGCTCTTTTCATGAGGATGCCACTAATGCTGGGTCAAGGGATCTGCTCTACCCCAGTATGACCTCATCTTTTAAAAAAAATATTTATTTTTAACTGGAGGATAATTGCTTCACAATATTGTGTTGGTTTCTGCCATACATCAACATGAATCAGCCATAGGTATACATATGTCCCCTCCCTTTTGAACCTCCCTTCCACCCCATCCTATTCCTCTAGGTAGTCAGAGAGCCCTGGTTTACGCTCCCTGTGAGTATGATTTCATCTTAACTAATTACATCTGCTGCTGCTGCTGCTAAGTCGCTTCAGTCGTGTCCGACTCTGTGCGACCCCATAGATGGCAGCCCACCAGGCTCCCCTGTCCCTGGGATTCTCCAGGCAAGAACACTGGAGTGGGTTGCCATTTCCTCCTCCAATGCATGAAAGTGAAAAGTGAAAGTGAAGTCGCTCAGTCGTGTCCTACTCTTAGCGACCCCATGGACTGCAGCCTTCCAGGCTCCTCCATCCATGGGATTTTCCAGGCAAGAGTACTGGAGTGGGGTGCCATTGCCTTCTCCCATCTACAATGACTCTATTTCCAAGATTGTTTTCTGAAGTCTTGGGGATAGGATTTCAATGTATCTTTTTGTTAATTGGCTGCTGTCGCTTCAGTCCTGTCGGACTCTGTGCAACCCCATAGATCGCAGCCCACCAGACTCCCCATCCCTGGGATTCTCCAGGCAAGAACACTGGAGTGGGTTGCCATTTCCTTCTCCAATGCATGAAAGTGAAAAGTGAAAGTGAAGTCGCTCAGTCGTGTCGGACTCAGTCGTGTTGGACTCTTGTTAATTGGGGAACATTATTCAACCTATAGTTTCTGCTGTAGTTGGCTTCTGTGGGTCTCCCTGTTCTAAGCTTATCTCTAGCTGATCATTGCCCTATGAGCAATGTTTACTTGCTTTAGATCAGAATTTCCTAAGTTATTGGCACCATTGACATTTGGACCAGATAACTCTTTGTTGCTGGGTGGCCGTCCTGAGCCTTGTCACTACATGCTAGTAGCACTCTACCCACCCTGAGTTGTGACAATAAAAAATGTCTCCAGGAATTGCCAAATGTTGGGGAACAAATTCATTGCCTTGGAGCAGTGGTCCCCAACTGTTTTGGCACCAGGGACCAGTTTCCTAAAAGACAGTTTTTCCACAGACAGGGAGTGGGGTAGGGGTAGGGGTGGGGATGGGAGGGAATGGCTCAAGTGGTAATGCCAGCTATGGGGAGTGATGGGGAGCAGCAGGTGAAGTTTTGCTGCCCGCCACTCACTTCCTCCTGTGCAGCCCGGTTCCTAACAGACTGCAGACTATACTGGTCCACATACTGGGTGGTTGGGGACTGCTGCCTTAGAGCACTGCAGTGTTCTTGCCTGGAGAATCCCAGGGACGGGGAGCCTGGTGGGCTGCCATCTGTGGGGTTGCACAGAGTCGGACACGACTGAAGTGACTTAGCAGCAGCAGCAGCAGCTGTAGGTATGGCGATACCCTGCAATGAGTTCCAGGTGAGCCTTGAGGTCAGGGACTCACCCTGTTCCTCAAGACTGCATCTCTTTGCTCTCATACTGGGTACCCTCTATTTCAGTTTCATTCCCTGAAGGTGACCTCACACCCCTTGCTCCTTATTTTCTGGGGGAAGTATGCCCCTCCCAGGAGCTCGTAGGCCTCACGCACCCTGTGCCCCACAAATGCTGATGTTCTCACGACTGTCTGAACTCGCCTTGCATCTGGAAAGACTGGCCAAGCTGAGAACAGAAGCTGCACCCGATTCACTCTGCATCACCACTCACCCAGCACCGCACTGGCACCCTAGCACTTCTTGCCCAGTGCAGTCATTCCCAGCTGATTGCTTCCTTCTGTTTGTTAACCAGAGTGTCTTTTTTTTTTTTAATGTTGATTGAAGTATAATTCACATACCATATGATTCACCCATTTAAGATATGTAATTCAGTGGTTTTTTAGTATATCCACAGAGCTATGCAATCATCACTACAATTAATTTGAGAACATTTTTATCTCCCCCAGAGGAAACGCTGTACAATTCTCAGTCACTCTCCATTTCCTCCGACTGTCTCTAACTTTAGCAATCACTATTCTCCTTTCTGTCTTTATGGATTTGCCTCTTATGGATATGGATGTAAATGGAATAATACAATACGTGTAATAAAATTTCATCCTTGTTGTAGCATATATCAGTACTTCCTTTCTTTTTATTGCCAAATAATATTCTATTCTATTTTATCCAATATTTGATGGACATTTTCACTGTTTTCACCTTTTGGCTACATAAATACTAGCATATGAATAGGAATGTTTATATGTTATGAATATTCACGTACAAGTTTTTGTGTATCCAAAAACTGAATCAGGTGGTAACTCTGTTTAACCTTTTGAGAAATTGTCAAACTGTTTTTCTAAAGCAGCTGCACCATTTTTCAACTAATAGTGTATAAGGGCTCTGTTTTTTCCACATCCTCACCATCACTTGTTATCTGTCATTTTTTAGGTTCTCATTAGTTATTTATTTTATACATGGTACCATATATATGCCAATCCCAATCTCCCAATTTATCCCACTCCCTTTCCCCGCCTTGGTGTTCATATGTTTGTTCTTTATATATGTGTCTATTTCTCTTTGCATATGGGTTCATCTGTATCATTTTTCTAGATTCCACATATTTGTGGAATGTATGATTAATATATGATATTTGTTTTTCTCTTCCTGACTTACTTCATTCTATATGACAATCCCTAGGTCCATCTGCTGCTGCTAAGTCGCTTCAGTCGTGTCCGACTCTGTGCGACCCCATAGATGGCAGCCCACCAGGCTCCCCCATCCCTGGGATTCTCCAGGCAAGAACACTGGAGTGGGTTGCCATTTCCTTCTCCAATGCATGAAAGTGAAAGTGAAGTCGCTCAGTCGTGTCCGACTCTTTGAGACCCCATGGACTGCAGCCCACCAGGCTCCTCCATCCATGGGATTCTCCAGGCAAGAGTACTGGAGTGGGGTGCCATTGCCTTCTCCATCTACCTCTCTACAAATGACCCAGTGTCATTCCTTTTTTATAACTGAGCAATATTCCATTGAATATATGTACCACAACTTCTTCATCTTTTCCTCTGTTGATGGACATTTATGTTGCTTTCATGTCCTGGCTATTGTAAATAATTCAGTGAACATTGGGGTGCGTGTATCTTTTTAAATTATTATTTTCTCTGTGTAAATGCTCAGAAGTGGGGTCACAGGGTCATATGATATTCCATTTTTAGCTTTTTTTAAAGAACTTCTATAGTCTTCTCCATAGTGGCTATATCAATTTACATTTCCATCAATGTATAAGAGTGTTCCCTTTTTTCCACAGCCTCTCCAGCATTTATTGTTTGTAGATTTTTTTGATGATGGCCCTTCTGACCAGTGTGAGGTTATTGTAGCCATCCTAGTAGGTATGAAGTTGTATTTCATTGCAGTTTTGACTTACACTTCCTTGATGGGTAGTGATGCTGAGCATCATTTCATGTACTTATTCAGCCATTCCCTTTAGTGAGATGTCTATTCAGTTCCTTTGCTCACTTTTTGATTGGGTTATTTGTCTTTTTATCCTTTGATATATCACTTTTAACATTAACTTACTTTAATTCTTTATATAAAATCATCTATATATTCTAGATATGTTACAGATATATAATTTGCAAAAATATTTTCTCATTCTGTGGATTGTTTTTTAACTTTCTAGCACAAAAGTTTTAATTTTGATGAAGTCCAGTTGGTTGCTTTTTTTCTTTTGTTACTTGTGTATTTGGTGTCACCTGCGTATCTTGAACAGCATATGACAATAGCTCTTACCAGAGAATATTGAAATATTATTGCTTTCACTCTTCGGGACTTTGAGCTCCTTGACAGGGCACAGGGAGAATGGGGAACAATCATGTTTTAGTATATTTGAATCCTTAATAGTTCCAAGTGGTGGTTCTCATTCTGGCAAAATGGTTAAGGACATGGACTCTCCAGCTGGGTGCCTGGATTCGAATCCTCTCTCTACCACTATTACTATGACCTTGAGCAAATGACATAGACCCACCAGGCTTCAGGGACTTCAACTGTAAAATGGGGAAAATGGCAACTGATCAGCATTATCCTGAGGATTAACTGGGTAATGCATTTAAGGCAGTTGCTACGGGGCCTTGCACTTAATAAACATGTTAGCTAGGCCAGTTTTGTCTCAGTACTTGGCAGAGAGTAGACATCCAATAAGTACTTGTTGAATCAATGACTGATAAAAAGAGTCGTTTAGGAGAGCAACCCAGTCTCTACATAGAATCACAGTCCTGGTGCCCAGAGGGGAAAAACAGGAACTTCTACTTTCTTGCAGAGAAATGTCTAAACCAGCCCAGACCCACTGGGAATGGGGACCCATTTGGCATAAATTCCCCGGGCATTTTTCCCACCTTAAAATCTGTTTTTACACAGCTCACCCTTTGAGGGTCCTGGGGAAAGCATCTTCCTCTGTTCTTGCTTAATTGTCTCCTAAACATACAAAGAAAGTAGATAATTGTTCCAGGAGGAAATACTGCTAGGCTTTGACTCCTAAACTGGCATTACAGGATGTCAGCATTTCTTACAACGTCCCCAAGCACTCGCTTTGCACAAGTGCTCTATCCCTTGGGTCATTATTTTGTGACATTTGTTAAGAAATGTGCTTTCTTTTTCACAGTCAGAAGCGCCTTATCCTAAGTGTTTCTTTGGTCTTTGTGGGATTGAAGCTGAGTTCACTGGCTGCTGAACTCAAGTCAGTTTTTAATTAATTGCTGTTCCTGAGTGGAGGCAAATTCCAGTCGTGGGGATGCTACCCATGGGAAAGAGTAAACCATTTGAAAATCTAAGATGAGTTCAAGGATCACCACAAGTACAAATATAAGTGAACTTAGTTATTTTACCCAAAAAGTTGATTGAGATTATTTTTTCTTTGACCATGGCAGGCAGCATGCGGGATCTTAGTTCTCTGACCAGGTTATCAAACCTGGGCCCTTAGCAGTATGAGTGAGGAGTCCTAATTACTGGATCATGTAGGGAATTTCATAGATTACTTTAAATTCAGTTTTTCTTATTCTTTGGGAAGTTCAAAAGTTATTATCCATCATTACCATAATGAGCAAAATAGGATGGCTGTTTATTGTTTGGAACTGAGCTTATTGGGTTCATAACAAGCCTGATCTTTTCACTGAAGTAGGTCCCTTCAGACTTGTGCTGGGAAATGCGTTCAGCTTTATTATAGTTGGTGACTGATATTTGTTCAGTCTTTCTTTGATTTTACCTAAATTGTGTGTGTGTGTGTTTGTAGAACTGGGATGGGGAAGGATGAGAATACAGGTGAGTAGAGGTTAGAGGAGGCTTCAGGCCCTTCACCCATGGGAAGGATGGTGTCCCTCTTGGTGTGTAGAAGGATAGTCCCTGTCACCACCTCTTCACTCCCCAATACCAATTCTGTGAGCACAAAACATCTCCATTCTCCCCTCAAAGGTCTTCTTAAAACAAGTTGACTGTTCTATCCCTCAACCCCCAAGTCTGCTTCAGTATCAGAGACAGAAAACATGCCGTAATAGAAGAACAAGAACTAGGAGTCAGAAGTCGTGGGTTTGAATTTAGCTCTGCCACTCATCTCTGGGAAGTTGCTTAATTAAACCTGGGTCTCACTGACTTTAACACCAGAGCGCAAAAGAAAGGCTTAGCCTCTTTCATGAAGCACCTTGGATGATGTGCTAAGATGTTTAGATGCTATTTGTGGGCATATCAACATCCATTGCAATATGAGGGTGAGCCAGGGCTCCCAGGCCACTACGGAGGGGAGCTGAAACTGGCACAAGGACAATATCACAAGTCACCTGCATTAGCCAGGAGAGCCCTCTCGCTACTTGTACACTCACAGGCCCTGTGCTGGTGATGCAGGTGCCTTGCTGCTCTGTATGCCGTGGGAGGGCATGTAGGGTATTGCAGTTTTTATTTCTCTTACATTACAGCTCCTTTGCCTTAGGATTCAGCATGAGTCTGGTAGTAGTAGTGAAAGTTGCTCAGCCGTGTCTGCCTCTTTGTGATCCTATGGATTGTAGCCTGCCAAGCTCCTCTGTCCATGGAATTCTCCAGGCAAGAATACTGGAGTTAGCCGTTCCCTTCTCCAGGGGATCTTCCCAACCCAGGGATCAAACCCAGGTCTCCCACATTGCAGGCGGATTCTTTACTGACTGAGCCACCAGGGAACCCATAAGTCCTTGGGTTAAAGAGCAGTCTATAGACAGACTCCACACTGGGCTCAGGCCTCTGCTCACCTCCCCCACTGGCTCGCTGTCTCTAAACCAAACTTGTGTTCCTTCCCAGAAGACTCTCGGCCTCCTCATGCAGATGAGTTCTCAGTAGACAGTTCCCTCCAAGGCTAGTCATATGTAGTTCCTGGGGTAACTACAGCTTGGCCTTCAAACCAGGCCTTCGGCTATGTTTGCCTTTTTTATGTCCAGGTATGCCTTCTGCAAAATAGGTTCACGTCTCACACTGAATGCATTTTCTATCAGATTTATTGTGAAGACCAATTAGATGCTTCAATGTATGAATCTTCTTAAGGTCATTCATTCTTGACAGGGGCAATTATCACGCTAAGGGAAATTGGTTCTTGTTTATATTCTTTGTGTATAAAGCACAGACATATATCTAAGCAGTATATATACTGTATGTATGTATGTGTGTGTACATATATATACATACAGTATATTGGTGGCATTAAAATTTCACTGGGGATATTAGGGAGAAAGATGTCTACCAGGCTCCTTAAGGGCAGTGATAAAAATGGTTGAGAAACTCTCTTAAAATCCTAAGATAAAAGGAATATTTATATAAGTTGTAATACAAATATATTTTCTATGTGAATATCTTTTTGTCCATGCTTATTATTAGAAGATTTCTATGTAACAGAAATACTAGTAAAAACAAAATGAATGTTGAAGACTCCTGTTTCAGCATATGTCTAAAGATGTTAAGCATTTCAAAGAAATCTCTTATATGGGCTGTATTTGGAGTACTTCATATATTTGGAATTCTGTGGGCTTTTTTTTTTTTAATGAAAACATAGAAATTCCCCAAATGGTTTTATTGGCATTGGTTACCATCCTTGAATTTGAAAGGCAAACCTTTATACATCTGTGATCAATTAGTTTTTGATTATTGGTTAATTATACATACATATTTAAAATATATCCAAGAGACAGATATTATGGTTAGTACAATAATTAAATTGATGCAATGATTGAAAATATCTTGATCTTTTATTAATCCAGGGTACTCATGGAAGGAATATTTATTATTTTACTTTAATTCACAGGTTACAAAGAGCTTTCAAATAAACTCCATTTGCTAATTGTATAGTTCATTCCACCCTCATGAGTCCTGTAAAGTAAGAATTACCATTAGTTTACCATTTTCATTTTAGAGATAAGGGAGCTGAGACTCAGTCAGCTTAAACAATTTGTTCAAGAGACCTAGCTGCAAAAAGTGTGTATTAGTCACCTCAGGCTGCCATAACAACATATCAGAGACTGGGTGGTAAGGGGAAGGATAATTCTCTTTCGAACAACCCTCTTAACTTCTGTGCCTGAGGACTGATTGACTTGGGCTGGCAAAAGACAGATTAACAAGAGAAAAGCAGAAATTTATTCACTAGAGTGTCACATTTACATATGGGAGAACTCAGAGATCAGTAACTCAAAGGATTGGTTTGAATTTAGGCTTAAACAGCATTTTAGCAAAGGAACAATACATTTTTAGAGCTATCACAAGACAAAGGAAAATAACCTTGAGTCTTTAGGAGCAACAAACTGTGGGAAGGCAAATATATAGGAAAACATGGCTTCCCAGGTGGCTCAGCGGTCAAGAATCTGCCTGCAATTCAGGAGCCATAGGAGACATGGGTTTGATCCTGGGTAGGGAAGATCCCTTAGAGGAGATCATGGCAACCCACTCCAGTATTCTTGCCTGGAGAATCCCATCAGAGGAGCCTGGCAGGCTACAGTCCATAGCATTGCAAAGACTCAGACATGACTGAAGCAACTTGGCATGCACACAATTGTAGATAAAGGCTAGTTAGTGAAGTTTGTAGATTCCTCTGTTTAAGGGGTTAAAGTTGTCTCCAGGTTGATAAAGGGTTAAAATTGTCTCTGGTGATTACCTTTGTCCTTCCTGGTAGAATATGGAGAAATTTTATATCCTCAGTTCAGTTCAGTCACTCAGTCATGTCCGACTCTTTGTGACCCCATGAATCGCAGCACACCAAGCCTCCCTGTCCATCACCAACTCCCGGAGTTTACCCAAACTCATGTCCATCGAGTGCTGACGGTGATGCCATCCAGCCATCTCATCCTCCATCGTCCCCTTCTCCTCCTGCCTCCAATCCCTCCCAGCATCAGGGTCTTTTCCAATGAGTCAACTCTTCGCATGAGGTGGCCAAAGTACTGGAGTTTCAGCTTAAGCATCAGTCCTTCCAATGAACACCCAGGACTGATCTCTTTTAGGATGGACTGGTTGGGACTCCTTGCAGTCCAAGGGACTCTCAAGAGTCTTCTCCAACACCACAGTTCAAAAGCATCAATTCTTCGGCGCTCAGCTTTCTTCACAGTCCAACTCTCACATCCATACATGACCACTGGAAAAACAATAGCCTTGACTAGACGGACCTTTGTTGGCAAAGTACTGTCTCTGCTTTTGAATATGCTATCTAGGTTGGTCATAACTTTCCTTCCAAGGAGTAAGCGTCTTTTAATTTCATAGCTGCAATTGCCATCTGCAGTGATTTTGGAGCCCCCAAAAATAAAGTCTGACACTGTTTCCACTGTTTTCCCATGAAGTGATGGGGCCAGATGCCGTGATCTTAGTTTTCTGAATGTTGAGCTTTAAGCCAACTTTTTCACTCTCCTCTTTCACTTTCATCAAGAGGCTTTTTAGTTCCTCTTCACTTTCTGCCATAAAGGTGGTGTCATCTGCATACCTGAGGTTATTGATATTTCTCCCGGCAATCTTGATTCCAGCTTGTGCTTCTTCCAGTCCAGCGTTTCTCATGATGTACTCTGCATAGAAGTTAAATAAGCAGGGTGACAATATACAACCTTGACCTACTCCTTTTCCTATTTGGAAGTAGTCTGTTGTTCCATGTCCAGTTCTAACTGTTGCTTCCTGACCTGCATTTTACACAAATAGATCTTTTCATTCCTTTAAAAATGAATTTTATTTATTTATTTATTTTTGACTGTGCTGGGTCTCACTGCTGCATGAGGGCTTTCTCTAGTTGCAGTGAGTGGGGCTACTCTCTCGCTGCAGTGCACCAGCCTCTTGTTGTGGTGACTTCTTCCACTGTGGAGCACAAGCTCTAGGGTGCGGGTACTTTGGTAGTGGTGGTTCCCAGGCTCTCTGGGCACAAGCTCACTAGTGGTAGTGCTCCTGCTTAGTTGCTCCGAGGCATGTGGGATCTTCCTGGACCAGGGATTGAACCCATGTCTCCTGCATTGGCAGGCAGATTCTTTACCACTGAGCCATCAGGGAAGCTCCAGATCTTTTCTTGTATCTGCTTATTTTCAATGGCCTTCAGCTCAAAATAATCCTTATGCCTGAGTACAAGACTCCCAGAGTGCTCCATATGCTCATTCCTGTGGTAACAAAGAGTAACATAACTGAACCTTCTTTCTGGGACTCTTTTCTATAATCACCTCTATGTTTTATATCCTGATTTTATTTCAATTGCTGTCACACCATGAAAATCCCCCCCCCCTTTTTTAACAGTATCTTCACAATTTCTAAAACTTAATACTTCCTCAAGTGAAGATAAGTACATTTAAAATTATTCCTTTTTAATTTATTAATTACATGATATTAAATTTTATTCATACATAACACTTAAATGAATATCTTCACAAAAACAGATTTTAAACAATTCTCTTGACTAGCCTCCTTAGGATTAATTTTTGGTGATGGATGACTGGGTCACAGGAGTTGAATATCACTGTGACTCTTTCTAGCTATTATTATCTGGTCTTACATGCGTGGCACCAACAAGATCACTCACACCGAGGGCTATGACTTCCCATTTATCTTTACTAATTAAGTAGACACAAAATACTATTTTAAGTTTCAGTCCAAGTTCTGTATGTCATGGCCAGCACCTTCAAAGTACTTCTTATTAAGGCATGGTCAACTTGGACTTTTTCAGCATTTCTAACTTAACTCAGACTTTTTTCAAGTACCATTATCTAAACTGCCGTTTCCAAGTGGTTTTAAATCCCTTTCATCTCAACTTTGGTTCAAGACGTTTCACTACTAGACATGTGACAGCCTGCACCTGGTTCATGGGACTCTTCCCTGTCTCCACCACCTCCTCCCTGTCCTTGTCTACACTGGTGTCTACACAGGTGGCATCTCTCTAGATTGTGCATCGGCTCTGCCATGGGAGCTATGTCTAACTCTACATTTCTTTCCCTAGAGACATGTTTTGACTCTTTGTTCCAAATGCTCTGGATTATTCCAAGAGGGCTGTCAGAGCCTAAAATAGCTTGGAAAAATTTCTTTGGAAATATTTTCAAAAGCCATAGGCATATCCTTTTGTGTCTTTTTATTGGTGGTAAAACCTGGTATTTAGATGATAGATTTCATTTTAGTTTTTTTGGAAGGAAGCTAATATCATTTACATATTTCTCATATTGGATGGGACCCTGTCAGAAGCCAGAAACCATGCCATCATTTCAGAGGGGAGGATTTAATATGAAGAGAACTGCTTCCCAGATGCAAGACAACTAAGCAGGCAAGAAGGGAAACTGAGGTATCATAAAGGTCACAGCCACAGGAGGCAGCTGCCACCCCTAAGGATGGGGGAAGAAAGGGAAGGTGTTGGGGATTACTAAATCTTAGAAGTTTGCAGAAGGGGCATGCAGATCTGGGACTCAGGTCTTCAGGGAATGGTTATGCTCCAGTGGAACTGGGCCTCTGAACTTAAGAGCCCAGAGAAGAGGCTCCTCAGAGCTGGGACTCTGACTCCGGAGCAGGAGCACTGGTGGCTGGTGCTGTCTTTCCGAGCAGATGCAATGAGGTTGGTTCTAACAAATGAAGAAGGGCAGCAAACTAGAACAACCTGCGCTGCTGAGACCAGTGGCTGCTGGGAAGGGAAGAGTGTTGCTGGGGCAACGCTGTACAAACAGGAAGCAAACAAAAGAGAAAGTCTCCATTCTGTCTTCCCACCCTCAAGTTCCTTGTGACATCCCTGATAGGCAGAGCCTAACCAGGAGCCAGCTGACAAAAGAGAAATGTCATTTGCAGAGGTTCAGCCCCAGTATCAGAAAGTAGAGTGAGGAGAAGGGGGAACTGGACCCAAGAAACCATGGCTTAATAACCAGCAACCTACCATATACTCGATAAGTACCTTGAAATATGAGATCTTTAGTTCTTGTGCACCCCTGTGATTGAGAAATTTTTGCACTGTTTCATGGATGAGAAATGGAGACCCAGAGAGCGTAAATGATGTTAGTGGCACTGGAATCAGAACACACATCTCACTTCATGTTCCACTGCATCTGGTGAAATGAAGCTTCCTTCTGGATGACAAGGGAAGGAATTTTCTTATTTCTGAGGGGCGTTGTCATGAGAGAAGGTAAGAAAAAAGAAAGAGCGAGGGAGTTGACATAAGTTTCTGCCATATGTAATAATGATTCTTCCTTGTGACCTGCTCTCCAAATCTTCAGAAAATTCTACCCAACTCATGAAGGCTTCCCAGGTGGCTCAGTGGTAAAGAATCTACCTGCAAATGCAGGAGATGCAGGAGACATGGATTCGATCCCTGGGCCAGGAAGATACCCTGGAGTAGGGAATGGCAACCCACTCCAGTATTCTTGCCTGAAGAATCCCAGGGACAGAGGAGTCTGGCGGGCTATAGCCCATGGGGTTGCAAAGAGATGGACACAACTGAGCAACTGAACTCACACATCCAACTCAGGAAACACCTGGAATATTAAAATGTCTGAACTTCACACCAGAAAAGACTTGGAGAGGAATAAGAACAGCATCTGGAAATGTAGCCCAAGAGTCAGAGAGGGTCAACTGTTTGGTGGCAGAAATCTTGGGAAGTTTTATGACCTGTCTACGCTGTGTAATTGGTCTCTATCTTGACTTGGGTGGCTATAGATGATATTTAAATTATATGCATTTTACAGGCGAAAAATTTGAGGCTCAGAAAGGGGTTAGGTAACATAACCAAGATCACATGGTTATTAAGTTGTAAAACTTGTATTTCAATTCAGTTAAATATACTTCCTCTCCAAACTGGAATGCACAGGAGAAGCCACAATAATACTATTACCCACCATTTATTCATCGCAGATTGCATGCCTGGAAAAATGCTAACTGCTTCCTTAGTCTAAGCTTCATAATTTCATGAGGTAGATACTAGTGTGCCTATTTTGCAGATGAAAAACTGAGGCTAATACAGTGTAAATAATATGCACTACTTACAGCCAGCTGTTAAGTTGAACTAGAATTCCTACCTAAGTTCATTGGACTCCCAAATCTTGTGTTTCCAATCAGTCCTTCATAAACTCTAATGTGCCTCAGAATCGCCTGGGGATCCTGGCGATCTGTTAAAAGCAGATTTCTATTCAGTGGATCTGGGGTGAGGCTTGACATGCTGCATTTCTAGTAAGCTTCCCAGTGATGCTGGCTCTTGAATCTCACTTTGAGTAGCAAGGCTCCTGTGATGATATCCTTATCCTGCCAAGCCCACCTTACCATCTCTAAGTTGGCTTACCACTGAGACCCCAGAAGGACTCTTGGTCAAGCTGTGTTGTGATACGACACTCAGAGCTCATCCTTTTTTCTCTTTCCTTCCTTTGAAAATGTTCATAATAAAGTAACCAAAGAAATCCATCACCTGACAGGTCATTAAGGAAAACATGATTTTGCCCCCATGTGACTTCATTCAATTAATGAAGCTGTCATTAAAGCTCATGATGATTTCAAGAAAATTAGTTTCAGGTGTTGGGTTGTTTTGGTTTCAGATTTATTCCTATCTTTTTAATGAGGAATATTTGAAATATTATCACCCTTATTCCCCATCAGAGGCTTACAGCTCAGGATGCTGAAGAAGTCTGACATATTGGGGGTCAGTGGGATGTTTACAGGAAGCAATTAACAACAGCCTTGTTGTCTCTTTCTATTAACACAAAGCTGCCCATTGAGAATGTTTCCAGAGCCATAGTCCTCCTTGGGAGAAAGAGAAGCAAATGTAGCTTATGAAAAGTGCTGACAACTTCATAAAGGGACTCAGGGGGTGCTAACTAGGGATCTCCCACTCATATTGTCTGCCCATAGAATGGAAAGCCTTAAGGAAGATTAATTTTCCCTCTCTAACATAGAACATTTATTTTGTAAACTCTGGTTAAAAGAAACATTCTATTTCAAGAAGTGTATAGCGTGGGTTAATATTTTAAAACAATAACCGACATGTCTTTTCCGCTGCAGTCCCACCTCCTTTTATTTCCAAACTTATCTCAAGCTAAACCTTACAGTCCCAGATCTGACTGTTGTAGCAGAAATGCAAAGAGAATCAAAATAAAACTTCTTTCTTTTTTTTTTGCTTAGGAGCTTTAGAGCTGTGTTTGGACTTCAACAATAAGTTTGGGGGGAAATGCTTATTAGAGTAAGCTTGCTTCCCCTTCACACAGGGGAACTAAGAGTGTCTAGGCTGGAGCACTGCAGAAGCAATTCAGGAAGGAGACAAAGTTCATTGCTGGTGGGGGTGTCAGAGAAGGCCCTTGTTTTGCACCCTAATCCATGGGTTGACTCCCTAGGACTGGAGAGGAAATGACAGAAACTGAGATAATGGTCCTGCTTGGCATTCAGTATCTTCCCTCCTATGAGAAGCCATTTAGTGTCTTCCTTCCTTTATATGTTTTTTCAGATATCACTTTCTACTAACCGTGTTTTGTGTGTGAGTAGTTTGGTCATTTTTGTTGTTGTATAGTGTATGCTAAGTCGCTCAAATATGTCCAACTCTTTGTGACCCTGTGGACCATAGCCCACCAGGCTCCTCTGTCCATGGGATCTCCCAGGCAAGAATTCTGGTGTGCTTTGTCATTTCCTCCTCCAGGGGATCTTCCTGACCGAGCGATCGAACCCACGTCTCCTACATTGGCAGGAGGGTTCTTTACCACTCGCGCCACCTGGGAAGCCCCATTGTTATATAACATGCTCTCAAATGAATATGTCATAATTTGTTTATCCATTCACTTGTTGATGGACCTTTGGGCTGTTTCCAGTTTACACTATTATGAATAAAGCCTATGTCAATGTTCATGTATTTCTCTATTTTAAATAAACTTTTAAATAGCTTCTAAAATAAATTTTAGAATAGCTTCAGATATATAGAAAAACTGCACAGGTAATACAGAGAGTTTTAAAATATCACACAAACAGTTTCTCATGTTAGGGTCATGCATTAGTCACAGTTAATGAACCGATTGACACACTGTCACCTAAAACCCACTCTGTATTCAGATTCCCTTCATTTTTGCCCAGTGTCCTTATACTGTGCCAGCATCCCAGCAGAATACCATACTCTGTGACAGTTTCTTGGAGTTGCCCTGTTTTTTATGAGTTGGACAGTTTTGAGGAGTTGCTGGTTGGATATTTTGTGGAATGTACTGGGTTGGGTAAAAAATTCATTTGAGTTTTTTCATAGCATCTAATGGAAAAATGGGAACAAAACTTTTGCCCAACCCAATACCTCAGTTGGAATGTGTTTGATGTTTCTCTAATGATTAGGCTAGGGTTATGGGTTTTGGAGAGGAATAACAGAGGTAAATGCTACTCTCATCACATCATATCAAATGTACATACTGCCAACATATGTTGGATTTTTTTCAATATTTTTTCTGCATCTTTTGAAATTTCTCCCATACATTCTATTACTGTTGTGGGTAATATTAATTGATTTTCTTTTTTTTTAATTTATTTTTAGTTGGAGGATAATTGCTTTACAATGTTGTGTTGGGTTCTGCCATAGGACAGCATGAATCAGCTTCCCTTTTGAGCCTTCCCACCCCCATCCCACCCTTCTAGGTCGCCACCAGGCTGGGCTCCCTGTGTTATATAGCAGCTTCCCACTAGCTATCTATTTTACCCACGGTACTGCATATTTTCAAATATTGACTCAACCTTGAATTATTGGGATAAACTTCACTTAGTCATAATGTTTTATCCTTCTTATGTATTCCTCAGTGTAGTTTGCTAAAATTTAGTTGAGGACTTTGTTTCTATATTTATGAATTATATTGTTCTTTTATTTTCTTATGATATCTTTGTTGATTGTGTTAGGAGAGCAATGCTATCCTCATAAAGTGAGTTGAGGAGTGTTCTCTTCTATTTTCTGGAAGAATTTTTGTTAGATTGATTATCATATCTTCCTTAAACGTTTGGCAAGCTTCACCAGTTAAGATGTTGGGCGTGGGATCATCTATGTTAAAAGATTTTTTAGGAAAATCTATTTCCTTAATAGATACATGGCTATTCAAATTTTTTATCTCTTCTTGAGTCAGTTTTAGCATGTTGTTTGCAAATAATTTGTCCATTTCATCTAAGCTGTCAAGTTTATTGCTGTAAATGTGTTCATATTTCCTTATTAAATTTTGAGTGTCTATAGAATATCTCCTGACTTTCATTTTTTTAATATTGGTAATTTGAATTTTCTTTCTCTTTCCATTCTTTCCTACCAGAGATTTATCAATTTTAATAATATTTCAAAGAATCAACTTTGACTTTTTAATTTTTCCTAATGTTTGTCTCTTTTCTATTTCATTTATTTCTACTTCTATCTTTATTTTTATTTCCCTCCTCTTCCTTTGGTTTTACTTTAACTTCTTAGGTGAAAATTCTGATTTTTTTACTTTAAGCCTCTTTTCCTTTTCTACTTTAATTTTTAAATTTATAATTTCACACTAAGCACTGTTTTTGTAGCATTCCACAACTCTAATACTTTGGTTACTTAATGCAAAGAACTGACTCTTTGGAAAAGACCCTGATGCTAGGAAAGATTGAAGGCGGGAGGAGAAGGGGACAACAGAGAAAGAGATAATTGGACGGCATCACTGAATCAATGGACAGGAGTTTGAGTAAACTCCGGGAGTTGGTGATGGACAAGGAGGCCTGGTGTGCTGCAGTCTATGGGGTCGCAAAGAGTTGGACATGACTGAGCATTGTTGGACACAACATATTTTAATATGTTGTGTTTTCATCACCTTTGATTTAAAACATTTCCTAGTTTCTCTTGTGGTTTCTTCGGTGACCAATGGATTATTTAGAAGTATGATATTTAATTTCAAAATATTTGGGGGAATTTTCTAGATGTTTCACTGTTAGAGATTTCTATTAAGTTTTTGTTGTCTGTTGTGGCTAGAGACTATACTCTGTAAGCTTTAAATCTTTTGAAATTTATTTTTGGCCTTGCCATGTGGCTTTGCCATGTGGCTTTGCCATTTCTTTTGCAAGAGAGGTAGAATATATATTCCCACTTTTGACTTTCAAGTTCTTATGTGACTTGGCCCATAGAAGGAGATGGAAGAGGTGGCATGCTAATTTCGAGCCTAGCATGCCTAGAGGCTGTGCATATTTCCAATAGCTTTCTGGAGGTTTTTTCAACCCTGCAATAAAAACATGCCAGAGCTACCTTGCTGGCTCAGGAGGAGGGTGTGAAACATAAGGAGTAGAGCCTACACTTAATCAGCCAATGTCTAGCCAATGTCCAGATCTGTGATCAAAAATGAATCAGTTCAGTTCAGTTGCTCAGTTGTGTCTGACTCTTTGCAACCCCATGAATTGCAGCATGCCAGGCCTCCCTGTCCATCAGCAACTCCCGGAGTTTACCCAAACTCACATCCATCGAGTCGGTGATGCCATCCAGCCATCTAATCCTCTGTCGTCCGCTTCTCCTCCTGCTCCCAATCCCTCCCAGCATCAGAGTCTTTTCCAATGAGTCAACTTTTCGCATAAGGTGGCCAAAGTACTGGAGTTTCAGCTTTAGAATCAGTCCTTCCAAAGAACACCCAGGGCTGATCTCCTTCAGAATGGACTGGTTGGATCTCCTTGCAGTCCAAGGGACTCTCAAGAGTCTTCTCCAACACCACAGTTCAAAAGCATCAGTTCTTCAGTGCTCAGCTTTCTTCACAGTCCAACTCTCACATCCATACATGACCACTGGAAAAACCATAGCCTTGACTAGACGGACCTTTGTTGGCAAAGTAATGTCTCTGCTTTTGAATATGCTATCTAGGTTGGTCATAACTTTCCTTCCAAGGAGTAAGTGTCTTTTAATTTCATGATTGCAATCACCATCTGCAGTGATTTTAAGCCACTGAGAATTTTGAATGATTTGTTATACAAGAGCTGATACAGCCACTTTCCATGACAGGTGATTGAGTAGATGCCTAAGGCATAGCCAGCTGATCTGTACCCATTCCAGTAGGCATTCCTACTCTTTTGGGTTGAAGCACTACCTGGCCTTTGTCTTCATCTTTCCATTACTTTTCTTCCCTTGGAACAGTGACAGTGGACATCAATTAGGGTGTCAGCCTGATGAATGTGCTCCTGGAGTCATCCTGACACAATCCCTATGCAAAAAGCTCAGGCTTCCTGGCTATCGCATCTGGACAGAAAGTACACATGTGTTGGGGGAGGGGCATAATAATCAGGACCATGGGGCAGAACCTGATCAGTCTCAGTCTGTGGCAAGGATGACCCAGGGCAGTATTGAATAGAGTGTGCATGTAGCCACTTTATATTGGCCCCTAACATTCGCTCATAAATTTAGACTCCATTAGCTTCAGGATGTCACTGCCTTCATGTAGTAAAACTTGATAACCTCCAATCTACCGGGGGTGAGAATTTTGGGCCTGCCTCTGCATTTGGTTATTCTCCCTATATCTGTCCTGGCATTTCCAGGTTAGTAGGGAGAAAGAAGGGGGACAGTAGCACTTTATAGTGTTCTATCTAGTCTGAACCTGGAAGTTCCCACTTTTCCCTGTCTCTGTTGATGTGTGTGTCTGTGTGAATGCAATGTGTAAAGGTTTGTGAGTCTATTAGACAAGTATACATACACATTCTCACTGTGTGTCTCAAAAAAATAGAAGAATACACATACATATATATGTATGTGCTAGTGTGTGCTAAGTCACTTCAGTCATGTCCGACTCTTAGTGAACCCATGGACTGTAGTCCGCCAGGCTCCTCTGTCCATGGAATTCTCCAGGCAAGGATACTGGAGGGGGTTGCCATTTCCTTTTCCAGGAATATATATAGATATCTAAGCACATATGTGCCAAATATATATATCTACTTACATTTATTCGTCTGCTATTATTTTTCTCCTGTGCCAAATCTAGAAGAGGTGGACTGGTTCACTCTTAACTTTGTGGGGTTAGGGAAAGAGGAAAATTGAAGCCTTACTTACTATATAAATAAGTATTGAAAGGCAACAAATCAAGCTAATAAATGGTTAAGCAAAATATGTCCTCTTCTCCTACTTTGACAATTATATTTTCATGATAACCCAGAAGGCCAGGTTTAAATTTAGAACACTTGTATACCTCAGAATTCTTTTTTTTCTTTACCATGGGTGGGTTCATTATTTTGTTTTTTTTAAAAACTTTTTATTTTGTATTGGGGTATACCCAATTAAGGTCTTCCCTTGTAGCTCAGTCACTAAAGAGTCTACCTGTGACGCGGGAGACCTGGGTTCAGTTCCTGGGTTGGGAAGATCCACTGGAGATGCAGTGATTTTTGTCTCCAGGGAATGAAATGGCAACCCACTTCAGTGTTCTTGCCTGGAGAATCCCATGGACAGAGGAGCCTAGCAGGTTATAGTCTATGGGGTCACAAGAGTCAGACACAACTGAGCGACTAAGCACACAGCATATCCAATTAACAAACAATGTTGTGATAGTTTCAGAGGAACAGTGAAGGGACTCAAACATGCATATAAGGACTTAAGAGAACAAATTTATGGTTGCCAAGGGGAAGGATGGGGGGTGAAATACCTAGGGAGTTTGGGATGGACATGTACACACTGCTATATTTAAAATGGATAACCAACAAGGACCTACTGTATAGAACGTAGAACCCTGCTCAGTGTTATGTGGCAGCCTGGATGGGAGGGGAATCTGGGGAGAATGGGTACATGTATATGTATCTCTCAGAGTTCTGTGTCAGAAGTGGTGATATGGGAAAAGCTTGGCCCATGGCCTGCTCCTCTTTTTCAACCTAACTGATAAGCACACTAGCTCATGAATTCAAGCATCACTTATACCTTCTGCAAAGAGCCACTCTTGGTCACACTTTGGGCTTCAGCATGCCCAATTCTTTAGAATTTTTGTAAACATATTCATAAGCATGCTTGGTTTATTTTCTTTTGATGCTATTTAATTAGACTTTGGTATTAAGCTTATGTTAGATTTATAAGATGATTTGGGAAACTTTCCACTTATATATTATGGAACAATTTGAATAATTTATGTAGAATATATATTCCTTGATGGTTCAGTTCAGTTCAGTTCAGTCGCTCAGTCGTGTCTGACTCTTTGTGACCCCATGAATCGCAGCATGCCAGGACTCCCTGTCCATCACCATCTCCCAGAGTTCACTCAAACTCACGTCCATCGAATTGGTGATGCCGTCCATCCATCTTATCCTCTGTCATCCCCTTTTCCTCCTGCCCCCAATACCTCCCAGCATCAGAGTCCTTTTCAATGAGTCAACTCTTTGCATGAGGTGGCCAAAGTATTGGAGTTTCAGCTTTAGCATCATTCCTTCCAAGGAACACCAGGACTGATCTCCTTTAGAATGGACTGGTTGGATCTCCTTGCAGTCCAAGGGACTCTCAAGAGTCTTTCCAACACCACAGTTCAAAAGCATCAGTTCTTCAGTGCTCAGCTTTCTTCACAGTCCAAAGCTCGCACCCATACATGACCACTGGAAAACCCATAGCCTTGACTAGACAGACCTTTGTTGGCAAAGTAATGTCTCTGCTTTTGAATATGCCATCTAGGTTGGTCATAACTTTTCTTCCAAGGAGTAAGCATCTTTTAATTTCATGGCTGCACTCACCATCCACAGTGATTTTGGAGTCCAGAAAAATAAAGTCTGACACTGTTTCTACTGTTTCTCTGCCATAAGGGTGGTGTCATCTGCGTACCTGAGGTTATTGATATTTTTCCCGGCAATCTTGATTCCAGTTTGTGCTTCTTCCAGCCCAGCGTTTCTCATGGTGTACTCTGCATATAAGTTAAATAAGCAGGGTGACAATATACAGCCTTGAAGTACTCCTTTTCCTATTTGGAAGCAGTCTGTTGTTCCATGTCCAGTTCTAACTGTTGCTTCCTGACCTGCATATAGGTTTCTCAAGAGGCAGATCAGGTTGTCTGGTATTCCCATCTCTTTCAGAATTTTCCACAGTTTATTGTGATCCACACAGTCAAAGGCTTTGGCATAGTCAATAAAGCAGAAATAGATGTTTTTCTGGAATTCTCTTGCTTTTTTTATGATCCAGCGGATGTTGGCAATTTGATCTCTGGTTCCTCTGCCTTTTCTAAAATCAGCTTGAACATCTGGAAGTTCACGGTTCACGTATTGCTGAAGCCTGGCTTGGAGAATTTTGAGCATTACTTTACTAGCGTGTGAGATGAGTGCAATTGTGTGGTAGTTTGAGCATTCTTTGGCATTGCCTTTCTTTGGGATTGGAATGAAAACTGACCTTTTCCAGTACTGTGGCCACTGCTGAGTTTTCCAAATTTGCTGGCATATTGAGTGCAGCACTTTCACAGCATCATCTTTCAGGATTTGAAATAGCTTAACTGGAATTCCATCACCTCCACTGGCTGTGTTCGTAGTAATGCTTTCTAAGGCCCACTTGACTTCACGTACCAGGATGTCTGGCTCTAGGTGAGTGACCATACCATCATGATTTTCTTGGTCGTGAAGATCTTTTTTGTACAATTCTTCTGTGTATTCCTGATGGTTAGGTAAGTTAAATCTTGTCTATAAAGCAACCAGGGTCTAATATTCTTTCTTATTTTTACGTTTTAAAGTGGTGAGTCTATGAAAAATCTTCCTAGTGTTTTGTGTGGTTGTTAATGTATTCAGATAGTCTACCTTTTCTTGAATTAATTTTGGTAATTTATATTGTGCTGGAAAATCATTTAATCTAGAGTTGACAATATATTGACAACATTTTATAAGATATTTTATAATTATTTTTACTGCTTTTTCACAGCTATGGTTTTATCTTTTTTTCCTCCTTCCTGATATCTGTATTTGTCCTGCATTTTTTTCTTAGTCAAACTTCATAGAGTTTTGAGGTTAGCTATAATTTTTTGCTGGCATTTTGTTTGTGATTCATTATTTTTAGCATTTTATCTTTTATTAGTTCCATCACATTTCTTTTACTTTGTTTTGTTCTAATCTTTTAATTTGAATATTTAGCTCATTATGTTCCAATTTTTAAATGTGAATACCACCAAAAGAGCAGATGTAGGACGTAAATAGGAAGTGAAGCCAAGGCTCAGGAGAATGGGACATGAGGTGAAGGAGAGAGATTGGGAACCACTTGCAGAAGGACTTGGAGTGTTATTACAAGAAGCATAGAATGTGTGAGGTTTGGTTGTCAGGGTGACATGTTAGAAAACATGGCCATCAGGATGCCCTGCCTCTGCAGGCTATGTATCCAAATCCTGCCTCCATTTTGGCCATGAGCACTACATGAAGAGCTTGCCAAACACCCAACAGAAATCCAGACCCACAATGTCTACTATGTTTTTAATCCAAGACTTCTAGTTTCGTAGCCCAGTAAAATACTAAAAATCAACAGGGACAGATATAGGGTTGCTGATTTTATTTTGTCAAGTATGGATATTAAATATATATACACACAACTACTTATTAGCACAACAATTATATCAGAGTTTAACAGGCATAAGTGATAAGATAAAAAATCACAGAATAACTGTTTTATTCAATTTGCAATGTGGTTTGCAGAATTTTAGCCCTCACATCACAAAGCAGAGTACACAAGGGTGGATTTGAAGCTGAATAACAAAATCTTTCAATATCAATCAAAAGCATTCACTATCACAGTATTCCAAGTCTATGCCCCGACCAGTAATGCTAAAGAAGGTGAAGTTGAATGGTTCTAAGAAGACCTACAAAACCTTCTGGAATTAACACCCAAAAAAGATGTCCTTTTCATTATAGGGGACAGGGATGCAAAAGTAGGAAGTCAAGAGCTACCTGTAGTAACAGCAAATTTGGCCTTGGAGTACAAATCGAAGCAGGTCAAGGCTAACAGAGTTTTGCCAAGAGAACACACTGGTCATAGCAAACACCCTCTTCAAACAATACAAGAGAAGACTCTACACATGGACATCACCAGATGGTCAACACTGAAATCAGATTGATTATATTCTTTGCACCAAAGATGGAGAAGCTCTACATAGTGAGCAGAAATAAGACTGGGAGCTGACTGTGGCTCAGATCATGAATTCCTTATAGCCAAATTCAGACTTAAATTGAAGAAAGTAGGGAAAACCACTAGGCCATTCAGGTATGACCTAAATCAAATCCCATACAGTTATACAGTGGAAGTGACAAATAGATTCAAGGGATTAGATCTGATAGACAGAGTGCCTAAGGAACTATGGATAGAGGTTCATGACATTGTACAGGAGGCAGGGATCAAGACCATCCCCAAGAAAAAGAAAGGCAAAATGGTAAAACCGTTTTCTAAATAGACCTTACAAATAGCTGAGAAAAGAAGAGAAGCTAAAGGCAAAGAAGAAAAGGAAAGATATACCCATTTGAATGCAGAGTGCCAAAGAATAGCAAGGAGAGATAAGAAAGCCTTCCTCATGATCAATGCAAAGAAATAGAGGAAAACAATAGAATGGGAAAGACTAGAGATCTCTTTAAGAAAATCAGAGATACCACGGGAAAATTTAATGCAAAGTTAAGCAAAACAAAGAACAGAAATGGTATGGACCTAACAGAAGCAGAAGATATTAAGAAGAGGTGGCAAGAATACACAGATGCTAAGTCACTTCAGTCGTGTCCGACTCTGTGCAACCCCATAGACGGCAGCCCACCAGGCTCCCCCGTCCCTGGGATTCTCCAGGCAAGAACACTGGAGTGCGTTGCCATTTCCTTCTCCAATGCATGAAAGTGAAAAGTCAAAGTGAAGTTGCTCAGTCATAACCGACTCTTAGCGACCCATGGACTGCAGCCTACCAGGCTCCTCTGTCCATGGGATTTTCCAGGCAAGAGTACTGGAGTGGGTTGCCATTGCCTTCTCCGAAGAATACACAGAAGAACTATACAAATTAGATCTTCATGACCCAGAAAACACGATCATGTGATCACTTGATCGTGTGGTCATGTGATCACTTAGAGCAAGACATCCTGAAATGAGAAGTCAAGTGGGCCTTAGCAAGGATCACTATGAACAAAGCTAGTGGAGGTGATAGAATTCCAGTTGAGCTATTTCAAATCATAAAAGATGCTGCTGTGAAAGTGCTGCACTCAATATGCCAGGAAATCTGGAAAACTCAGCAGTGGCCACAGTACTGGAAAAGGTCAGTTTTCATTCCAATACCAAAGAAAGGCAATGCCAAAGAGTGTTCAAACTACAGCACAATTGCACTCATCTCACACACTAGCAAAGTAATGCTCAAAATTCTCCAAGCCAGGCTTCAACAATACGTGAACCGTGAACTTCCAGATGTTCAAGCTGGATTTAGAAAAGGCAGTGGAACCAGAGATCAAATTGCCAACATCTGCTGGATCATCAAGAAAGCAAGAGAGTTCCAGAAAAACATCTATTTCTGCTTTATTGACTATGCCAAAGCCTTTGACTGTGTGGATCACAAGAAACTGTGGAAAATTCTTAAAAGAGATGGGAATACCAAACCATCTGACCTGCCTCCTGAGAAATCTGTATGCAGGTCAAGAAGCAACAGTTAGAACTGGACATGGAACAACAGACTGGTTCCAAATCAGGAAAGGAGTGTGTCAAGGCTGTAAATTGTCTCCCTGCTTATTTAACTTATATGCAGAGTAATGCGAAATGCTGGGCTGGAAGAAGCACAAGCTGGAATCAAGTTTGCTGGGAGAAATATCAATAACCTCAGATACACAGGTGACATCACCCTTATGGCAGAAAGTGAAGAAGAACTACGGAACTTCTTGATGAAAGTGAAATTGGAGAGTGAAAACGTTGGCTTAAAACTCAACATTCAGAAAACAAAGATCATGGCATCCAGTCCCATCACTTCATGGCAAATAGATGAGGAAACAATGGAAACAGTGACAGACTTAATCTTTTTTTTTGGAGGGGGGGCTCCAAAATCACTGCAGATGGTGACTGGAGCCATGAAATTAAAAGATGCTTGCTCCTTGGAAGAAAAGTTATGACCAACCTAGACAGCATATTAAAAAGCAGAGACATTACTTTGTCAACAAAGGTCCATCTAGTCAAGGCTATGGTTTTTCCAATAGTCATGTATGGATGTGAGTGTTGAACTATAAAGAAAACTGAGGGCCAAAGGATTGATGCTTTTGAACTGTGGTGTTAGAGAAGACTCTTGAGAGTCTCCTGGACTACAAGGAGATCCAACCAGTCAATCCTAAGGGAAATCAGTCCTGAGTATTCATTGGAAAGACTGATGCTGAAGCTAAAACTGCAATACTTTGGCCACTTGATGCAAACAACTGACTCATTGAAAAGACCCTGATGCTGGAAAAGATTGAGGGTGGGAGGAGAAGGGGACAACAGAGGATGAGATGATTGGATGGCATCACCGACTCATTGGAGATAGTTTGAGTAGGCTCTGGGAGTTGGTGATGGACAGGGAGGCTTGGTGTGCTGCCTTCCATGAGGTCACAGAGAGTCAGACATGACTGAGTGACTGAACTGAACTGAACAAAAGCTAAATAACCAGCTCATTTCTTGGGCATGGGGGAAACTTGAGAAGCCCTCCACCCTGTAGGTTTAGGCCCCTAAATTTTGGAATAAACATGAAAAGGAGTTTGAAAACCTGTCACAGAGACTATAACACAGGGCTTCCCTGGTGGCTCAGAGGTTTAAACGTCTGCCTCCAATGCAGGAGACCTGGGTTTGATCCCTGGGTTGGGAAGATCCCCTGGAGAAGGAAATGTTAACCCACTCCAGTATTCTTGCCTGGAGAATCCCATGGATGGAGGAGCCTGGTGGGCTACAGTCCATGGGGTCACAAAGAGTCGGACATGACTGAGTGACTTCACCTTCACCTTCACCTTCACAGAGACTATAACTCAATTTTGCTAACCCAATTCTTGAAGATAAAAGTGAACCCACAGTGCCAAGCTCCTGGAAACAGCAAATGACAGTTCTCTCAGGAAGAGGACATGATTATCTATATCACAAATTATTTTCACAGCAATTTTGTACAGACAGCATGATGGACTGGACCAAAACTAGCCAGGGACACAAGGAGACAAAATAATAAAAATAAAACCTATCATGGGCAGAGTGAATAGGGCTTCATATATTAGAATGATCAGACATACACTTTAAAATAATGGTGAATAAAATACAACATCTAGAGTTTTAACAGAAAATTGAAAGCTATTTGAAAAAGAACAAATGAATATCAAAGATATCAAAACCAAAATTAAGGAGTCAATGAATAGGTTTAAGAGTTCCTGAGAGCACAGAAGATAAAATGAAAGAAAGCCTCTAGATTAAAACAGAGAGGCAGAAGGAGGAAAAACAGGGTAGAAGACAAGAGACACAAGGGTATAAGGATATCCTGTATAGTTTCTAACATTTATATTATTGACATTCTAGGAGGCAGGAAGGAGAGAGTGAGGGACAGAATGAGAAGGAAGCAATATTTGAAGAGATAGTGGCTTAGTACTTTGAAAACTGAGATAAATCCAGTGTTTAAGAACTGATATGAGCAAAAAACAACAATTAAAAACATTTCAAGAGAAAAAATAAGAAAGATGATGTGGGACAAAGAGAAAACCAATAGTAAAATGGTAATTTAAACCCTCCAATATAGGTAATTATAATAAAAACAAATGTACTAAATACTGTGATTAAAAATCAAAGATTACTAGACTTGTAAAAATTTGGCATGTGCTTTAAAGGAATTGTATATAAAACAAAAGGATATGAAAAAAAGGATTGAAAAATTGTAAAAACATATATCATGGAGCTACTTATCAAAAGAAAGCTGCTGCATATTCTGAGTATGAGCCCCTTACTCATGTATGGTTTATATACTAGATATGGATTTATAATAATATAGATTATATATTTCTATTGATATATTATCTATTATAGATTATATATTTGTTATGGGACAAACTCAGATAGTTCAGTGGTAAAGAATCTGCCTGCTGATGCAGGAGACTCAGGTTCGATCCCTGAGTTGGGAAGATCCCCTGGAGGAGGAAATGGCAACCCACTCCAGTATTCTTGCCTGGAGAATCCTATGGACAGGAAAGCCTGACAGGTTATAGTCTATGGGGTCGCAATAGAATGGGACATGACTGAGTACATACACACACACACACACACACACACACATCATCAATAAGAAAAAGACAAACAACCCAGTAGAGAAAACCCAGGGATTGAACCCGGGTCTCCCACTTTGTAGGCAGACGCTTTACCATCTGAGCCACCAGGGAAGTCCAGAGAAAGAGAGTTTAACAAGCACCTCACAAGAGCTTATCCCAAATGACCAAAAAAAAAAAAAAAAAAAAAAGAAAAAGTACATAATCCCAGTAGTAATCAGGAAAATATAAAATAGAGGCACAGTTGGATGCCGCTATCCACTATCTGTTGTTTGGGAACAACAGACTGGTTCCAAATCAGGAAAGGAGTACGTCAAAGCTGTGTATTGTCACCCTGCTTATTTAACTTATATGCAAAGTACATCATGAGAAATGCTGGGCTGGAGAAGGCACAAGCTGGAATCAAGATTGCCGGGAGAAATATCAGTAACCTCAGATATGCAGATGACACCACCCTTATGGCAGAAAGTGAAGAACTAAAGAGCCTCTTGATGAAAGTGAAAGAGGAGAGTAAAAAAGTTGGGTTAAAACTCAACATTCAGAAAACTAAGATCATGGCATCTGGTCCCATCACTTCATGGCAAATAGATGGTGAAACATTGGAAACAGTGGCTGACTTTATTTTTCTGGGCTCCAAAATCACTGCAGATGGTGACTGCAGCCATGAAATTAAAGATGCTTGCTCCTTGGAAGAAAAGTTATGACCAACCAAGACAACATATTAAAAAGCAGAGACATTACTTTGCCTACAAAGGTCCATCTAGTCAAAGCTGTGATTTTTCCAGTAGTCATGTGTGGATGTGAGAGTTGGACTACAAAGAAAGCTGAGCACCAAAGAATTGATGCGTTTTTACTGTGGTGTTGGAGAAGACTCTTGAGAGTCTCTTGGACTACAAGGAGATCCAACCAGTCAATCCTAAAAGAAATCAGTCCTGAGTATTCATTGAAAGGACTGATGCTGAAGCTAAAACTGCAATACTTTGGCCACCTGATGCGAAGAACTCATTTGAAAAGACCCTGATGCTGGAAAAAATTGAAGGCGGGAGGAGAATGGGATGACAGAGGATGAGATGGCTGGATGGCATCACCAACTCGATAGGCAGGAGTTTGAGTAAATTCCGGGAGTTGGTGATGGACAGGGAGGCCTGGTGTGCTGCAGTCTATGAGGTTGCAGAGAGATGGACATGACTGAGTGACTGAACTAAACTGAATCTATCCACCATAATGGCTAAAATTAAAAAGATGGATAATATTAAGTTTTGCCAAAGATGTGGAACAATAAAATTTTTATAAACTGTGTGTGGGAGTAGAAATTGATATAGCCATTCTCTGCATCTATTGAGATAATCATATGGCTTTTATTTTTCAATTTGTCTTTTTTTCCTCTACATAGAAAACCCTAAAGACTCTACCAGAAAATTACTAGAATTAATCAATGATTATAGTAAAGTTGCAGGATATAAAATCAACACACAGAAATCCCTTGCATTCCTATAAACTAATAATGAGAAAATAGAGAAATTAAGGAAACAATTCCATTCACCATTGCAACGAAAAGAATAAAATACTTAGGAATATATCTACCTAAAGGAACTAAAGACCTATATATAGAAAACTATAAAACATTGATGAAAGAAATCAAAGAGGACACTAATAGGTGGAGAAATATACCATGTTCATGGATCAGAAGAATCAATATACTGAAAATGAGTATACTACCCAAAGCAATCTATAGATTCAATGCAATCCCTATAAAGCTACCAACGGTATTCTTCACAGAGCTAGAACAAATAATTTCACAGTTTGTATGGAAATACAAAAAACCTCAAATAGCCAAAGCAATCTTGAGAAAGAAGAATGGAACTGGAGGAATCAACCTGCCTGACTTCAGGCTCTACTACAAAGCCACAGTCATCAAGACAGTATGGTACTGGCACAAAGACAGAAATATAGATCAATGATATAGCCATTCTGAGAAGCTGTTTTGTATTATCTATTAAATCCAAAGATATGCACACCTTATAGGCCAGTAATTTCACTTGTATTCATTTCTTAGCTCTGCCATTGATTGAGTTGCAAAAATGAGGCAACTTAAAACCAGAAATGTATTCTCTCACAGTTCTGGAAGCTGGATGTCAGAAATGAAGGTCTTGGCAGGGTCATGCTTTCTCTGGAGCCTCTAGGGGAGGATTCTTCCTTGCTTTTTCCAGGGTCTGGTAGCCCCAGGCATTGCTTGACTTTCAGCAGCAGGACTTCCATTCCTGTCTCCACATTTATGTGGCCATCTTCTCTCTCTCTGTGTGTCTGTGTTCAACTTTCCCTCTTATAACAACACATGTGTTATATTGGATCCAGGGCCCACCCTAATACCATTATGCCTCATTTTAACTAACTGTATCTTCAAAGATCTTTTATCCAAATAAGGTCACATTCACAGGTACCAGGGGTTAGCTTTTGACATATTTTCTTGGGCATCATATTCAACCCACAGCAATCAATAGCCAACAGAATTGTGTGTACATGTGTACCTGGAGACATGCATAAGAATATATACAACAACGGTATTAGTCATATTGCCAAGCCAGAATTATCTCTTGTATTATCAAGAAATTATAGTGGTAGAGTCATACAATAAAATATATAATATACAATAATTAAAATAAATAAATTGTAGCTGTATACAACAGCATGTATCTCACAAACATAATGAGTTGGAAAACTAGACACAGAAGAAGATATACAATGTAAATTCATTCACTAATAATTTAAAACAACAGGCACAACTATAGTTAACTTTGAGGATACATAGTAGATGGTTAAACCAAAAAGAAAATAAAGAAAATAATTATTACCAACGTCAGGACACTGGTTACCTTTGGAGGTTAAATGTAGATGGTTAAACCAAAAAGAAAATAAAGAAAATAATTATTACCAACGTCAGGACACTGGTTACCTTTGGAGGAAAGGAAGAGATTACAATTGGGAAGGGGCATGGAGAGGGCTCCTGGGTTTTGGCAGTGTTCTCTTTCTTAACCTGGATGCTGGTAACAACCTGTTTACTTTATGTTAAATCATTTAATCATACAATAGTCCCTCCTATCTCTGGGGGACATAATTTCATCACAATTGTGTATCAGTACATTGTTTGTCTCCATTTTTATCAGTCATTGTATCCCCAATGGATGATGCCTGAAACTTCAGATAGTACCAAACCCAATATAGACTGTTTTTTCTAGCCATGTATGATAACATCTAATTTATAAATTAGATACAGTAAGAGATTAACAACAATAACTAATGATAAAATGAAACAGTTATAAAAATGTACTAAAATAGGGAGTTTGTGATAGCCATGTACACAATGTTATATTTATTTTTTTCTTTTTTAAAGCCCCAAACTTTAAACTTTTTATTTGGTATGGGTTCTAGCTAATTAACAGTGTTGTGGTAGTTTCAGGTGAATAACAAAAGGACTCAGCCATATATATACAGGTATCCATTCTCCCTACACTTCTATATTTAAAATGGATAACCAGCAAGGACCTACTGTATGGCACATAGAACTCTTTCAATGTTATGTGGCAGCCTGGATGGGAGGAGAGTTTGGGCGATAATGGATACATGTATATGTATGACTAACTTCCTTTGCTGTTCACCTGAAATTATCACAACACTGTTTGTTAATCCAATGCAAAGTAAAAAGTTTTTTTAAAAAGTTATGTGGTTTCTCTCTCTCTCCCTCTTTCTCAAGACATCTTATTGTATCGGACTCATGAGTATATGAGTGATGACATGAGCTGAGGTCCACATGATGAGATGAAGTAAGGAGAATGATATAGAGATTGTGACGTAGTGTTAGGTTACCACTGACTTTCTGATGGTACATTAGAACAAGGATCACCTGTTTTGGGTGATCCTGGATCATCCAGCCAAGATGATGTCTGTGTTCATAGCCAAAGAGTAAATGACACTGATGGTTGGGAATCCCAGGCTGGGTGCTGTAGGAGAGTGAGGCGTGTTATCACACATCTCAGAATGCTTTGCAACTTAAAACTTATGAATTATTTATTTCTGGAATTTTCCATTTAGTGTTTTCAGACCATAGTTGACTGACTGCAGGTAACTGAAATCATGGAAAGCAAAGTTGAGGATAAGGGAGGACCACTACCCTTATTTACTTTTCTGTATGCCTGTTTTGGGGCTTCCCTGGTGGCTCAAACGGTAAAGCGTCTGCCTGCAGTGTGGGAGACCCAGATTCAATCCGTGGGTTGGGATGATCCCCTGGAGAAGGAAATGGCAACCCACTCCAGTACTCTTGCCTGGAAAATTCCATAGACTGAGGAGCCTGGTAGGCTTCAGTCCATGGGGTCGCAAAGAGTTGGACATGACTGAGCGACTTCACTTTCATGCCTGTTTTACTTCTCATACGTGTGTACATACATACATTTTTTTTTAAAGAAAAAGAAAAGTAAAGTGACTCCAGAAGGTTAGTGGATTTGATGTTATATTTACATTACAATGCAATCAAATGAGCCAAACCAAAGCAAGTGTAAGTAAGTTTAGTCAAAACAACATACTGTTCTCAATTCTACTTAGCAACCTGGACAGGTGTGGCCCTGCCTGTAATACCTCCTGAATACAGTTTTGAAAATGTTTATTTATTCAATAATTTGTTTTTGAGAACCCACAGTGTGCTGGACACTGTGATATGCTTTTCCTCTGAATTGTATTTTTATGAGGTTCAGAGGAAATATAGGCAATTTTGGTTTGAATAGCCACTAATTTCAAATTTCTGCACAGTGAGAATCTTTCCCTCACACCATCCCTCTCTTTGCCCACACTCTAGTTGGGATGATTAAAACTTGCAAAATATGTATTAAAAGATGTGTTGTTGTTCTCCAGTCACTAAGTCATATCCAACTCTTTGTGACCCCATGGACCACAGTATGCTAGGCCCCTCTGTCCTTCACTATCTCTCAAGTTTGCTCAAATTCATGCCCATTAAAAGAGGTACATATTAAAAAAATATGACCATCTGAGATCAGGGTGAGAAAGGCTGAGTGAGATCAGGGTGAGATCAGGCTGTTGAAACTCTGTGGCAGCCTGAGTTGAAAAGTTGATGTGCTTGTTCTCTGAATATTTCAGTTTAGATGAAGATTCTAAATCTGATTGCTTGAAAGCTATCCAAAAACCCCAAGTGCCAGCCCAACTGGTCTCTCCCCCCTTTAGGTATATAGATGTCAGCAAATCTCAATAATGAAAGCTATTAACATAGCACTTGAGACTAAAAAGAAACTTAGGACATTTATTGTTTCTTAAACCTTTATTATCTTCCACACCTACTGGAAATTCATTGCATATACTGTTGCTGTCTTATTAATTGTATGTTTGGGACTAATGTAGCTATAGTATATGCCAAATATAAATTTCCAGGAGTCTGGCTTGCTCAGTTTTAAGTAAATCCATGTTCAGGCAGTGATGTGCCAAGATGCCTATCAACTTGTCATCATAACCTTTCTCTTTTTTGAGAGGCCATGAGCTTCAGAGGTTGGAGATCATATACTCAGTACCTAGACAGTGTTAGATGTGGAATAAACACTAACTACTTGTCAATCTGCTGACTGAGAAAAGGAATGAGCAAATTCTTGATAAAACACGTTTCCCTAGAATGAGCAAGGATATTTCAGAATGGCTCCATTTAAGTTGGATCTAACTACCCCACCAGCACCAAAATGCCTAGACTTTTGGTTTTTCATTCACTCTATTTACTACTTTTCATTCAACACCTATGTAGACCTTAGAGATATATAGTACTTTTGATGATGAGAATTAGGGGAAAACAAAAAAAAGTGGAGGAAGTGCTCAATTGCTGTCATGTCTGACTCTTTGCAACCACAGGGACTGTAGCCCACCAGGATCCTCTCTTCACGGAATTTCCCAGGCAAGAATACTGGAGTGGGTTGCCATTTTCTTCTTCAGGGGATCTTCCAAACCCAGGGATCTAACTCATGTTTCCTGGATCTTTCCTGTGTCTCCAGCATTGGCAGGTGGATTCTTTATCACTGAGTCAGGAGGTGAAGGAGTGAGAGGTGAAGTGAGAGGAGGGTAGGAGGTGATGGAGTTTGCCGTGGATCTGTCTGACTAGCCTTTTAGGCAAAGATGTGCTATGGCCCTAATGCAGAGAATCCTGGGAGAATACAAGGAAAAGGAGCCCATTGTAGCCGGATAAAAGTGAAAAGGGAAGAACAAGAGGTGAGGTCAGACAAGTAACTGCTCCAGACTGTGTAAGGTCTTATAAGCTAGTGGCTTTTGTTTTGTTTTGTTTTACCAATAGTGAGGTATGAATCTATTAGATGATTTTGAGCAAAGGATTGACATTGTCTGACTTGATTTTTAATAGGATCACTTTGATGGCTTTATTAGAAATAGACATAAGAATCAAAAGCAGAAGCAGATGCAATCAGAGCTAGGCTATGGGAAATCCTAATCGTCAGATATATACAATAATAAACAGAGCATTCAGTTTTCACAGAAGCCAAATCGAAATAGTAGTTTTATCCTTTCAGGAAAATGTTTGATGATAGAGTAGATATGACTATAATTACACAATAGACATTTTCTTCTATTGATGAAAATATGTATTTGGTAATTTATGAATATGCTACTGTAATTGCAATTTGGAAAGATATCTTAGAATGTTTAAATGAAATGAATGAGAAATTATAGACTGCTGCTTTGAAATATTTTTAAAGGCTGTCGTTTGTCATCTTTGAGTATATTTTGTAAAGAATAGAAAGAAGATTTAAATAAAAATCAATGGAATGTGAGGCTAAAAAAATAAAGATTAACAATGTAATCAATAGAAATTATTTTAATACTGAGAAATGAATTGTGACAAAATTTTCCAGATTATACTAAAAGTAGTTATTCATTAAGACAAAGAGAAAAATTTAATTCAGTAAATTTGATAATCCACTTAATGAAAAGACATGATTAATTAAATCCACTGTTAATTAGGCAAAAACATCAATGTCAATGAAGATAATATAAAACTCAAAATATACCAACACAGTAAGATATCAACAAAACTAAGTAAAGAGTGCTGTCAATTCAAAAGTATTTATGTTCAAACATGAAAAGAAAAGCTTGAAATGTACTGAAATCTTACAGCTCCTATAGAGGATTTCCCAAATTTTAAAACAAACCTAAGAACTTATACAACATTACCATTAACAAATGTGAAACTGAAATAAACTTTCCTAAAATATCAATATTAAAACTCTGTTTTTCACCAACCATGTGGGAAGAAAGACCCAACTGTCTTTTTCTTTTTCATGTAGAAAATGAAGAGGTGATCAAGCAATATGTACCCTAGAATGGTAGGATAAAGTATTACAATGTAAAGATGTGTCAGGCACTTAATTCATCTGAACATTATATAATGTTTTGGATTTTTTGATGGTCATGGGTTTTGAATTAGCCACCTTATGAGGTCACCCAGCATTGCCCAGGTCTCTCCTTGCAATGGCAGCTGGGAACAAGTCCCTGGGATGTGGTCACTGCCCTGGGAGGGGCATTGAGTGGCTCTGGTTTCTGGTTCCAGCTTGTTCCAGGACACAGCCCTGCAGCAGCTTCTAGAAGAATTCATATTCTGCTTCCCAGACCCCTCAAGGCCTCATTCCTAAAGTAACAGATTGAAGGGACCTTACAGCATGTTTAGTCTATTTCCCTATCTGATGCAGAGGCCCTATAGAAAATGACATTCTATTACTACCTCAAAGTGACAGGACATTTACCACCCCAGTGGCGCCCTATTCCATTTTGGTCCTTTTCAATGAATAGAATGTTCAGGCTCGTTGAACTGAAATCCCCTTAGCTTCTTTAGCAATATTTCTGCCAAGATATTGTAATTAGTTTAATAAGATCAGTGGCTGCCAGTTATGGGCCATGGGATGTCTCTCTGGTGACCAGAATTCTCTCGTATGCAATTCTCTCTCCTATGTCGTATTGTCTTTTGTATGGAAACAGTTGTGGCTTTCCTGGTGGCTCAGTGGTAAAAAAAAATTTGTCTGCAATGCAGGAGACCCGGGTTCAATCCCTGGGTTGGAAAGATCTCCTGGAGAAGGAAATGGCAAGACACTCCAGTATTCTTGCCTGGAGAATTCCGTGGACGAGGAGCCTGGCAGGCTATAGTCCACGGGAATGCAAAGAGTCAGACACGACTGAGCAGCTAACATACACACACATGGAAACAGTTGATTCAACCCTGGTGCAGTCTTACTAATTAATTTTTTTCTATATGCCTTATGTATAAATGTCCTTCTATTACATTATTCATTCATTCTTTCTTAGATCCAATCCAATAAAGCATTATAAAAATTTTAGAATACCTACCATGTGTGGGGCTTAGGGGTTTTAGTTACATTGATAAAAAGGAGTCAGATAATGTACCACTCTATAGGACTTTATTGGCTAGAAGGAGATAGAGCCAGGGAACAGCCTACAATTCCAAAGCAAGTCAAGCACTGCATTATGGGAGTTATGAGAGTTCATTATAGTTTATAGATGGGCCACCTTATCTCATGTGAATAATAATACCAGAAATCAAGTTACTCTATTTTTTAGGTACCTGCCAGACCTTTGATAAATTTGGGTGGGTTTCATGTGTTGATTAGTTATTCATTTACAGACCATCCCCAGAGGTAGAACAGATGGGTAGGGCAAACCCAGTGTTCAGCAGTCATGGAGGGGATTAGTGACTGGTGGGAGTGGAGGGATAGGAAGGTGAGCCTTGGCCTTGGGTACATTTTATGGTTGTCAAATTTCAGACTCACTGGTCTTTCCCAGGGGGGAAATAGTTACTTCTCAGAGTGAAGTAACTCAGACATAAGTTCCTCTGCTGATAAAACAGAAACAATGCTTATTGATCATTGATTATTCGATGGAAGAGCAAATTCAGAAACATTAAACACAAATATTTCCAAAAAAATATAAAGAATTAATCAGTTTCCCTCTTTTGTGTGTATTTGTGCACAGATCCAGTAATCCTAGGTGAAAATAGAAGCAATCAGGAAGAAGATGTGTTCTTAGGACACTGATATATTAAGACAAAAGTGATTACTAAGTAGATTTCCCAGATGTCAAACCACACAAGAGACTCATTTCACTCGTTTCTAGCCTCAGGCCACTTTCATAATTTTTACATTTTCTTTAATTTAATGAAATGTGCCCTGATTAAAACAACAAGATCTCCGTAATTATGCTCTTCAGTTCAGTTCAGTCACTCAGTTGTGTCTGACTCTTTATGACCCCATGGATTGCAGCACACTAGGCTTCCCTGTCTATCACCAACTCCCGGAGCTTGCTCAAACTCATGTCCATCGAGTTGGTTTTGCCATCCAACCATCTCATCCTCTGTCGTCCCCTTCTCCTCCTGCCTTTAATCTTTCCCAGCATCAGGGTCTTTTCCAATGAGTCAGTTCTTCGCATCATCAGGTGACCAAAGTATTGGAGTTTCAGCTTCAGCATCAGTCCTTCCAATGAATATTCAGGACTGATTTCTTTTAGGATTGACTAGTTTGATCTCCTTGCAGTCCAAGGGACTCTCAAGAGTCTTCTCCAACACCACAGTTCAAAAGCATTAATTCTTTGGTGCTCAGCTTTCTTTTTTGTCAGCTCTCACATCCGTACATGACTACTGGAAAAACCACAGCTTTGACTAGATGGACCTTTGTTGCCAAAGTAATGTCTCTGCTTTTTAATATTCTGTCTAGGTTGGTCATAGCTTTTCTTCCAAGGAGCAAGCGTTTTTTAATTTCATGGCTACAGTCACCATCTGCAGTGATTTTGGAGCCCAAGAAAATAACAGTCTGTCACTGTTTCCATTGTTTCCCCATCTACTTGCAATGAAGTGATGGGACCAGATGCCATGATCTTCATTTTCTGAATGTTTAGCTTTAAGCCAACTTTTCCACTGTCCTCTTCTACTTTCATTAAGAGGCTCTTTAGTTCTTCTTCACTTTCTGCCATAAGGGTGATGTCATCTGCATATCTGAGGTTATTGATATTTCTCTATGGCTGAAGGAAGATGAGGTAACTAAACATAGGCATTTCCCATGTGGAAGGATGTGGACTAGGCTTTAATCCCAATTCTTCACTGTCTTGTCTGTGATCCAGCAGGTTCCTGCTCTACTACATGAATGGGGATGAAAAGAGGACTCATGTCATAGTGTGAGTATCAGCTAACCATTCATTCACTTAGCAAATATTTACTGAGCATCTACTCTGAGGTTCCAAACCCTCAGAACTGTTCTAGGTTCTTGGTATACATCAGTGAAGAAGACACAGAAAGATTCCTGCTTTTGTGAAATGTACATGGTGAAAGGGGGTGATGGCAAACAATAAGCATAATTAATAAATTATATAGAAGATAATAAGTGCCAGAAAAAATGAAAATGCAACAGGGCTAAAGGATGTGGGAGGGCAGCATGAGGCTGTTCAGGCATAGGTAGCCTTGTTGAGAAGGTCAGATGCCTCACCTGATTCTTCCGGAGGAAACCATAATAAAGGCTCTTGCACACAGTTCCCCTTCCCCCTGCCCCCTGTCTCCTGACCAAAATGGGTATTTCCCTGTGTGGTCCCTGCGTGGCATGGCATGCTCTTTCTCTTGGGAACTGACAGAATATTTTTTCAATGGCAATTGAAACTGATCTTTTGACCTTGTTATACCTCAACTTTTCTATTAATACTGCATTTTAAACCAGGGGCACAATCCATGGAACTTCCCACCTTCCAGGGACCATGTGGATGCAGACAAGGGGTATATCAACTGTGACTGAATCATCCTTTTCTCAGTGTTCTGGACTATGTAAGACACTAAGGGAAAGTAGGGTACAGAGACTAGCTAGTGGAGGTGGAGTCAGATTTAATATAATTTTAAGAAAATATTAAGAAAAGATAACATGATGCTTCTTTACCTGAGTGCATTGATTACAAATTCATGTCTGCTACATATAAATGTTGGGTTTTTTGAACAATCTGTGATAATCTTTTTTTTTAATATGTGATAATCTTGATAAGCAGTTATTACTATTCATTTGTTGGTTTTAATTTTCAAAGTAATTTGCAAAGATTTATTTTTAAAAATCTCCAGCCCCTACCATCTCCTCCAGTTGACCTCATGACACATTTAAACACTGAGATGTGTGAAAGCATTTGGTAACAATTTATGTTACACAGATGGTGCATGCCTTACCTCATGTACAAAATTTGCCAAGTACTTTGAGTCTTATTATTTCAAAAATATTGTGCAATTATTTTTGTAAATGTAATCATGAATTCACTTCATTGGGCATTTTAATTTGACCCTTCTGCCAACCTCATTCCATAGTTCATCAGGCACTATATCTATCAGATCTAGGCCCTTAAATCTATTTCTCATTTCCACTGTATAATCATAAGGGATTTGATTTAGGTCATACCTGAATGGTCTAGTGGTTTTCCCTACTTTCTTCAATTTAAGTCTGAATTTGGCAATAAGGAGTTCATGGTCTGAGCCACAGTCAGCTCCTGGTCTTGTTTTTGCTGACTGTATAGAGCTTCTCCATCTTTGGCTGCAAAGAATATAATCAATCTGATTTTGGTGTTGACCATCTGGTGATGTCCATGTATAGAGTCTTCTCTTGTGTTGTTGGAAGAGGGTGTTTGTTATGACCAGTGCATTCTCTTGGCAAAACTCTATTAGTCTTTGCCCTGCTTCATTCCGTATTCCAAGGCCAAATTTGCCTGTTACTCCAGGTGTTTCTTGACTTCCTACTTTTGCATTCCAGTCCCCTATAATGAAAAGGACATCTTTTTTGGGTGTTAGTTCTAAAAGGTCTTGTAGATCTTCATAGAACCGTTCAACTTCAGCTTCTTCAGCATTACTGGTTGGGGCATAGACTTGGATTACTGTGATATTGAATGGTTTGCCTTGGAAATGAACAGAGATCATTCTGTCATTTTTGAGATTGCATCCAAGTACTGCATTTCAGACTCTTTTGTTGACCATGATGGCCACTCCATTTCTTCTGAGGGATTCCTGCCCACAGTAGTAGATATAATGGTCATCTGAGTTAAATTCACCCATTCCAGTCCATTGTAGTTCGCTGATTCCTAGAATGTCTACATTCACTCTTGCCATCTCTTGTTTGACCGCTTCCAATTTGCCTTGATTCATGGACCTGACATTCCAGGTTCCTATGCAATATTGCTCTTTACAGCATCGGACCTTGCTTCTATCACCAGTCACATCCACAGCTGGGTATTGTTTTTGCTTTGTCTCCATCCCTTCATTCTTTCTGGAGTTATTTCTCCACTGATCTCCAGTAGCATATTGGGCACCTACTGACCTGGGGAGTTTCTCTTTCAGTATCCTGTCATTTTGCCTTTTCATGCTTACTCCTTGGAAGGAAAGTTATGAGCAACCTAGATAGCATATTCAAAAGCAGAGACATTACTTTCCAACAAAGGTTTGTCTAGTCAAGGCTATGGTTTTTCCTGTGGTCATGTATGGATGTGAGAGTTGGACTGTGAGGAAGGCTAAGCATGGAAGAATTGATGCTTTTGAACTGTGGTGTTGGAGAAGACTCTTGAGAGTCCCTTGGACTGCAGGGAGATCCAACCAGTCCTTTCTGAAGGAGATTAGCCCTGGGATTTCTTTGGAAGGAATGATGCTAAAGCTGAAACTCCAGTACTTTGGCCACCTCATGCGAAGAGTTAACTCATTGGAAAAGACTCTGATGCTGGGAGGGATTGGGGGCAGGAGAAGGGGATGACAGAGGATGAGATGGCTGGATGGCATCAGTGACTCGATGGATGTGAGTCTGAGTGAACTCCGGGAGTTGGTGATGGACAGGGAGGCCTGGCGTGCTACCATTCATGGGGTCGCAAAGAGTCGGACACGACTGAGCAACTGATCTGATCTGCCAACCTACTGATTTTCCTCAAATCTGAATCTTAACCATCTCTATCTAGTAGGTGAAAGGCTTTCATTTATTTATTTGGATCTATTTATTTCTTCCTAGATAGGAAGGTGATTCTCCCTCTTAGAAGCTGCTTTCAACAAGCTTTGCCCAAGACAGATATTCCCAGAAACATTTTCCCCTTTGTAGTTAACCCTGTAGTGAAGACTGATGGTAGTCAGTCTTCCTTACAGTATCTGTCTCAGGCCCTTTCTCTATCTGATGGCTTATCATCAATCTGTCCCATCGTTGTCCTCAATAAATGATTGTACATTCTTCATCACTGATGAAATGGAAGCTGACTGAGATGCGAGAGTTCCCTCACTCACACTCACATTCCAAATTCTCTGTATCTCTGTGTTAAATTCTTTCATATTGTTAGAAATGTCAGAGGAAAGTGTTGTAGGAAGGTATTCTTCTCCTAAGCTAAACCATTCCTTTTGGTTTCTTGAGAAAAGGGACTCCTATATTTGTCATCTCTCTTGCACCCATCCATCTAGTTAGTTTATTGGCTAAAATGGATTATTGAGCATCTGCTAAATCAGAAATGCTTAAGACACTGACCTTGTCATTAAGAACTTGAAAAGATTAACCATTGGCAAAACAACAATTATAAAAGTGCTCACAAAAATACCTAGATACAGAGGTAATGATGACTTGATGTGGTATAGGCTAGTGTTTCAGTTTTCTATTGCTACAATTCAGTTCAGTTCAGTCACTCAATCGAGTCCAATTCTTTGCGACCCCATGGACTGTAGCACACCAGGCTTCCCTGTCCATCACCAACATCCAGAGCTTGCTCAAACTCACGTCCATTGAGTTGGTGATGCCATCCCACTATCTCATCCTCTGTCATCCCCTGCTCCTCTTGCCTTCAATCTTTCCCAGCATCAGGGTCTTTTCCAATGAGTCAGTTCTTCGCATCAGATGGTCAAAGTATTGAAGTTTCAGCTTCAGCATCAGTCCTTCCAATGACTATTCAGGACTGATTTCTTTTAGGATTGACTAGTTTGATCTCCTTGCAATCCAAGGAACTCTCAAGGGTCTTTTCCAATACCGCAGTTCAAAAGCATCAATTCTTTGGCATTCAGCTTTCTTTATGGTCCAACTCTCACATCCATACATGAATACTGGAAAAACTATAGCTTTGGCTAGACAGACCTTTGTCAGTAAAGTAATGTCTCTGCTTTTTAATATGCTATCTGGGTTTGTCACAGCTTTTCTTCCAAGGAGCAAGTGTCTTTTCATTTCATGGCTGCAGTCACCATCTGCAGTGTTTTTGGAGCCCAAGAAAATGAAGTCTGTCACTGTTTCCATCATTTTCCCATCTATTTGTCATGAAAGAGATGGGACTGGATGCCATGATCTTAGTTTTTTGAATGTTGAGTTTTAAGCCAGCTTTTTCCACTCTTCTCTTTCACTTTCATGAAGAGACTCCTTAGTTCTTCTTTGCTTTCTGCCATAAGGGTGGTGTTGTCTGTGTATCTGAAGTTATTGATATTTCTCCTGACAATCTTGATTCCAGCTTGTGCTTCACCCAGTCTGGCATTTTGCACAATGTACTCTGCATATAAGGTAAATAAGCAGGGTGACAATATACAGCCTTGACGCACTCCTTTCCCAATTTGGAACCAGTCTGTTGTTCCATGTCTGATTTCAACTGTTGCTTCTTGACCTGCTTACAGATTTCTCAGGAGGCAGGTAAGGTGGTCTGGTATTCCCATCTCTTTAAGAATTTTCCACAGTTTTATTGCTACTAGCCACCCCAAAATTTAATGGTCTAAGACAATAATATATGATTTCTCATGATTCTATAATCTAAGCTTGGCTTACGTGGAAAACTGTCCTGCTTTTTGTGTTGTCTGCTAGGGCAGAAAGTCCCTGATAGCTTATTCATTAGCATGTCTACTTATTCATCTGGGATGACTGAGTGCTGGTCAGATATCTCTCACCCTCCACACAGCATCTCTATCTGGCTTGTTTGGACTTCCTCATAGCATGGCTCTCTCAGGGTAGTCAGCCTTTTTTTAGCAGATAACTTCTAAGAGGGAGGACAAGAAAGCTGCTAGTTCTCATAAGGCCTGGGTTTGAAAGCCCTAGAATGTCACTTTCACTGTATTCTATTGTCAAAACAGGCCATATGTTCAGATCACATTCAGTGAGAGAAGACAAAGTTCATTTCTTAATGAGTGAAGTGCCGTGTGTATGTACACGGAGGGAAGACATTTACAGCAGCCATCTTTGGAGATTCCCAAGGAGGAAAGCATTGTAAATAAGTGAATGGATTGACCAAGGAAAAATTGTCTAAGCATAAACCCATTTATTCTTTTGATTCCTATGAATTAGGACTTCCTATCTCCACCAACTCCTACCACTCCCCACCCCACTGCCCCTAGAATCAAGCATGACTCACATCTATATAAAGATAAGCCCTGGAGATTAGCATTTGAAATGTGATAAGGAGTCTATCATCCCTACAAGGCATTTCTTTTGATTAGCTTGATCCACAATTTTCTCTCCCATGTTCCTGGCATTTCTTTCCTCCCCCTTGTGATATACCATCATTGTTGCTGTTCAGTCACTAAGTTGTGTCTGACTCTTTGTGACCCCATGGACTTCAGCACACCAGGCTTCCCTGTCCTTCACTTTCTCCTGGAGTTTCTCAAACTTATGTCCATTGAGTCAATGATAGCATCCAACCACCTCATCCTCTGTTCCCTTCTCCTGCCTTCAGTCTTTCCCAGCATTAGGGTCTTTCCCAATGAGTTATCTCTTTGCATCAGGTGGCCAAATTATTGGAGTTTGACCTTCAACATCAGTCCTTCCAATGAATATCAGGATTGACTTCCTTTAGGATTGACTGGTTTGATCTCCTTACTGTCTAAGGGACTCTTAAGAGTTTTTTCCAGCACAACAGTTCAAAAGCATTGATTCTTTGGCAATCAGCCTTCTTTATGGTCCAACTCTCACATCCATACATGACTACTGGAAAAAACAAAGCCTGGACTATATGGACCTTTGTAAGCAAAGTAATGTCTCTGCTTTTTAAAACACTGTCTTAGGGCTTCCCTGGTGGCTCAGAGGATAAAAGCATCTGCCTACAATGCAGGAAACCTGGATTCAATCCCTGGGTCAGGAAGATCCTCTGGAGAAGGAAATGGCAACCCACTCCAGTACTCTTGCCTGAAAAATCCCATGGAGGAGAAGCCTGGTAGGCTACAGTCCATGGGGTCTCAAAGAGTCGGACACGACTGAGCAACTTCAGGTTTGTCATAGCTTTTCTTCCAAGGAGCAAGTGTCTTTTGATATACCCTAGTCAATACCAGTGGAGAAGGCAATGGCACCCCAGTCCAGTACTCTTGCCTGGAAAATCCCACGGACGGAGGAGCCTGGAAGGCTGCAGTCCATGGGGTCGCTAAGAGTAGGACACGACTGAGCGACTTCACTTTCACTTTTCACTTTCATGCATTGGAGAAGGAAATGGCAACACACTCCAGTGTTCTTGCCTGGAGAATCCCAGGGACGGGGGAGCCTGGTGGGCTGCCGTCTATGGGGTCGCACAGAGTTGGACATAACTGAAGTGACTTAGCAGTCAATACCAGACTTGTCAATTGCCTAGAGACGAGGTATGTTTCATTGACAGGAAAATAATGGTGAGAGAAGTGTTCCTGTGGCCTCTTTTGGTCCTACCTGAAGAGGAAACGAGAGAATACAGGGCATATATACAGGAACCCAGTTTATACGAGGGACAACAAAATGGTGTTGTTGAAGGAGCCAGGCTGCAAGTTGGGCAGGAAGTGATGTGGTCATGGCTGGTGAGGTCTGCCAGGTCCCTGGGGCCAGGAATTCCCTGCTGCCTTTGTTGACATGTGGACTCTGGAAACCTGGCTGTGTCTGTTCCTATGGGACTAGCAGTTCATTTCTGTAGCCTCAAAAATTCTGGAAATCATGTTATTCTAGGTAGTTTGCATTTGGGGAGTTAGTTCTTTACTGTTCTCTCTCTGAATTTAGTGACCTTTCCTTGGCATGTCCATCTTTCTCAGCTGTGCTAAATGAAGCTATGGATACCAGTTTAAGCCCATACTTGGGCCAGAACCATAAAGCTGTACTTCACCCCTCTGCCCAACTCTCACAGTCTCTATGGTGGCAGTGGCAGGAAAAGCCAGGGGAGTGCTTTCAAATGGGAGATCAGAGACTTTGGTGGGGGCTCTTTGGCCAACTACCTTTACTTGCCAGAGTCTCCTCCTCCTCCCCACAAAATGGGAGGTTCTGTGTTTTATTTCTTTGTAAGAGACTGTTGCTAAAGTCCAGGTAAAGGTGGAGGGTCTGAATTAAGCTAGTGTGTAGTGGGGAGAAGTAGCCAGGCATCTCTGCTCATGCCTACCCTCCATCACACACACACACACACAGACACACACACACACACACACACACACTTCTACCTAGCCAGTGCAGCTCTGTTTCTGCTTTGTGTGCACAGCAGCTTGTTTCCCATCCTGTTGGATCTCTGTGCTTATTTTTTACAGCACAACTCTGCCTTCGTTCATTATCACCATCTACAACAGTCACTCAGGTGAGATGAGGCCATGTCTGGGAACATGCTACGACTTCAGAATCCAAATGCCAGCCTATCTAGTCCTAAAGATGAATGGGATGAGTTTGTTGCCTTTCATGAAACAGAGGTTAACTTAGAAATGAACAATATGAACTCTGAGCTCCACAGGACCCCTCCCTGTCAGGGGGTCCGCTCAGCTCTTGGAATAAAGGTTTTTCAGAGAGGAGACAAGATCAAGCTGACTCTCCATATCTAGGGAGTCCAAATGTTTTTCATTTTTGTGTTTGTTTTTTCCCCAGACGTGTTTTGGAAACTAAACATTTCTGAGAAATTTTGATATCAATCCCAGGGGGAAAATGGGAGGAAAAAGGAATCACCATAATCTTAAGAGGTTGAAATTACCATCATGCCCATTTTACAGAGGCAGACACTGGTGATGCAGACACTGGTCCATGTCGACACAGCCAACAGAGGCAGAGATTCGAATCCCAAGCTCTTTGGTGATGGATGGCCTCCCTTCCCTGATTGGAAAGATGAACTACCAGGAGCTTCAGGCCAGGATTTTCTGCTACTCTGTGCCAGGATGCTTTCTCAGGCCTGGCCCAGCTCCCCACTTTCTCCCCTTTGTCTGACAGCAAACCTCAAAGTCCTGGCCGCATTTCTCTCTTCTGGAGCTTCCATCACTGCCTTCTCCCAGTCCTCTCTTCCCAGTCTCAGATGCACAGTGGGCTGCAGTGTATCCAGTTCCCTGCTTCCTCCCTGCTCTTAAAGACAAACATCTGCACCTTTTGTGTTCAAAGTAATTTCAGGCAAGTTCAACAGGGAGGCAGAGTGGGAGTGGCAGAAATAAGAAATCTGTAACATTTTTGCCATCCTGGTCTCTGGTCCAGAGTCCCTGTCTCCCTCATGATATGGGTAAGGAAAGCTTTGGTGAGTTTTTGTTGTTGTTACCGTTCAGTTGCTAAGTCATGCCCAGCTCTTTGCAGCCCCATGGACTGCAGCACCCCAGGCTCTCCTGTCCTTCACTGAGTCCCAGAGTTTTCTCAAATGGTGGCCTTTAAACATCCATTTTTATTTCAGAAAGTGGAGCTCCCTCACACCCCTCTCTTTCTACTGTCCCCCCAGTTTAAGGATGAATGTGGTGCTTCTTGCTTTTAGGAAATGTCTACCCAATTAAAAGATTACAGCCAGGCTGGGCATTGGACATTTCTTGCCTCACCTGGGCAATTTGCCTCTCTGGAGCCTTCTAAACTGTGAATCACTCAATTTCCTGGCTTCTGACATTTCCAACTTGTCCTCCTGGGGACGCTGTCTCATTATGTCTTGGCTCTAATCCTTTGAGGGCAGGAAGACCCTGGCTAAGTGAATGGGGAGCTACCCCTGATTATTAGGACACTGTTCTCAGAAGCAACTCAGGACACTGAAGACTGAAGAACTAGGGCCCATCACTCACCAAGAGACCACATATTTTCTCCAAATTTAAAGTATTCAGTTTCTTATTGCCTAAGAAAAATCTCATAAGGGAATCTGAGCCACGAACAAAGAGGGGGGCAACTGTAGATTTATGTTCCTTTTTCGTTCTTTTTCTTTTTTCAGTTGAAAGATAATACAATTAGGTTGGTATAGAATAGGTGATTGTCTCACCAGGTGATTCTTAGGGGAAAGCGGAGATGATGCAACTTGAAAATAATCTAGTATCAGCCACAGCTGTGGAGAGGGAGGGACAGTCGGCATTCTCAGTGGGCAGTGAAAGTCGATTATTCATTACCACCAAAGATTTGACAGTACACTGAACACACGACATTATATTTATGCTACATAAAATAATGTGATACAATTTTTATGACCCAATTTAATCCAGCAGAGGGTATCCATTTAATAAAGACAAGGACACTAGAATTAAAATTATCTATAGATCTACATAACAAAAGGCTTGTAAAAAGGAGCATGCTAATTTGACAGGAAATAGATAGCATTGTCATAAAATTTGGAAAATGGAGAGAAAGTGTCTCACTCTGAATTTGTGTGAGTTCAGCTGACAGGTGCTGAGATTTGTAAGAGGAAAAAAAGGGAAAAGCACACAGCCGTCTTTTCTGAATTCCCAGGCCAAGCACACGTTCTGTTCATGTATTCATTCCTCTGACAGCAAAACGGAGTATCTGCTGTGTAAAACTTTATCGTTCTAACAACTATCCAACAAACAAGCAAACTTTCCTACAATCGTGGAAGATTTTTTGAAGTTGAATTTCACTCTGTGTGGGTACCTTGCTTACCTTCTGGATATCCATGGCAACTGGCTGGAAATGGCTAATATAAATATAGAAAAATCAGCACTAGCTGCTCTCCAGACCCGTGGAGAGCTGTGTGCTCAGAGCTCCGTGTGATTTCACTGAAAAAGAAAAATGAGTGTGATGTGTGGGTGGATTTCAATTTTATGTCCACCCGTCAAGTGTTTGTGAAACTTCCCTTGAGAATCCCTGGTCCCTGCCCTCAAAGGACTCACAGCCCATTGGGGATGTAAGTTACTCTGATGTGTGGGCCTTTTTTTTCAATCGGAGTATAGTTGATTTACAATGTTGTGTTAGTTTCAGGTGTACAGTGAAGTGAATTAGTTAATACATATATCCATTCTATTTTAGGTTCTTTTCCCAGGTCATTACAGAGTATTGAGTGGACTTGCCTGTGCCATACACTGGGTCCTTATTATGTTATCTATTTTGTATATAGTAGTTTGTATTTGTCAATCCCAAACTCTCAATTTATCCCTCCCCACCCCTTATCCCCTGGTAACTTATGGTTGTTTACATCTGTGACTATATTTCTGTTTCGTGTGGGCTTTCTTTTAAGAGTTTGAAGTTGAGAATAAATCCTAAAGTTTTTCCTTACCCATGTTCTTGGTTCAACTTTGTTTTGGGGTCAGCTTCTCAAGTCTCTCTCTATTTTATCCACCAGTCAACTCCCTTGAACCTGAGTCAACTCACCGAGCCAACTCACCTTTCCTTCCGGCCAAAGCCCCACTAAGGATTAATCCACCCTGTGGCTTCCTTTACTGCTTAGGTTTAGAGAGGTGGGGATTTGAGGATATCAAGCATCCAACCCCTGTCAGCCAATGGTCAAGTCCTGAGCTCTTTTCCCTCAAGGATAACATCAATCTCTGCCCCTCAGGACTCCAGGGCTCCCCTGAGATGCTTCAGGGAGTACTGCAGAAAGGGAGGAGAAAGAAGGGAGGCTTGCTCAGGCCCTCTCCCCTGCTACAATCAGGGTAGTTCCACTTGCATCTCTTTTATGTTTCAACTCTACATAAACACTATCAAATTCGTATGAGCCTCATCAAGGATGGAGACTGAGAAGCAACTATTGGATTTGACCATTAGGGAGTCCTTAGTGGTTTGTGTCGTTAATTTTATGGATCAACTTGACTGGGCTACAAAGTGCCTGGATATTCAGTTAAATGTTATTCTGGATGTATCTGTAAGGGTGTTTCTGGATGAAATTAGCTCCTGAATTGGTAGACCTAGTAAAGCTAATTGCCCTCCCAATGTGGGTGGGCATCACCCAGCCTGTTGAAAGCCGGAATAGAAGGAAGAAAAGATGAGGAGGGAGGAGCTCAGTGTCTGCTTGTGTATTAAGCTGGATCGTCAGTCTTCAACTGCCCCAGGATGGGGACTTTCACCCCTGCCCCCCTGGTTCCCAGGCCTCAGACTGAAGCTGCATACCTGGCTTTCCAGGTCTCCAACTTGAAGAACTGATGCTTTCGAACTGTGGTGCTGGAGAACACTTTTGCGAGTCCCTTGGACAGCAAGAGGATCAAACCAGTCAATCCTAAAGGAAATCAACCTCGAATATTCATTGGAAGGACTGATGCGGAAGCTGAAACTCCAATACTTTGGCCACCTGATATGGAGAGCCAACTCATTGGAAAAGACCCTGATGCTGAGAAAGATTGAGGGCAGGAGGAGAAGGCGGTGACAGAGGATGAGATGGTTGGATGGCATCACCAACTCAATGGACATGAGTTTGAGCAAGCTCTGGGAGATAGTGAAGGACAGGGAAGCCTGGTGTAGTGCAGTCCATGGGGTTGCAAAGAGTCGGACACAACTGAGTGATTGAACAGCACAACTTGCAGATCATGGGAACTCAGCCTCCAAAATCATGTCGTGAGTCAAGTCCTTGTAACAAATTTCTTTCTATCCATCTATAGCCTGTTGATTTTATTGCCTTGGAGAAGTTGATTAATCAGAGGAGTGGTAGGGACAGAAGCCAGGCTGAAATGAGTTGCTGGGAGGTGAGGAAGTGAATGTGGTAAATGTGAATACATTTTTTCTATAATGAATGTAAGGAAGTAACTTGAGTAGGGATGGAAGTACAAGATTTAGGGAGCACTTCCTTTGAAAATTCATGAGCTTGAGAACAGAGAGGAAGCTGCCAGCAAGTTGGGAAGGGGTCACTGAAAGTATGTGTAGGGAGGGCAACTGGGGGCACATGGTGAGTGGGTGGGAAAGGAGCTAAGAGAACTAACTGCCTGGTTGTGTGAATTCAGATGAGTTACTTGCCCTCTTGAAGCTCTATGCTTTTGTTTATAAACTGGACATCACAAGCCTTATTGGCTTGTGAAGATTAAAGGAGACAGAGTGTGTGAAAGCAGGTTCATAGGGTCTGGCACACAGCAGGTAGTCCCTCCTTCCTTCTCTTCTTTTCCCTCAGCTTCCTGACACCACTGTCCACCATCTCCTGGTTTCTATATTTCTGTCTGCATCTGTGATTGGCATCGGCAGGTCAGGGTTTAAACCATGGCTGTACTATGTCCTGACTTTAGGTGAATTAACCAACCTACCCAAGCCTCAGTATTGACATCTATAAACTGGTGACACTATTTCTACTTTAGGGTTATGTGAAGGTTGAACGAGTCAATATATATAAAGCCCCTAATGAAGCGTCTCACTTACACAAGAGACGGTCAAGGAAGAAAATAGCTTAAGTGACTCAGCAGACTGAAAGCTTTACTCAGCTGACATGCATCAGTGAACTCCTGAGACCAGGTGACTCAGAGTTGAAGAAGGATTGTTAGTTTTATGGGGTGGAGAGAAGACCAGTATGTGCCCTTGTGGTTTGGCTCAGGTAGTCATTTTCATCACTAATGGCTGTGAAACTTGTACTTGGAACTGTGCCTCTTGTTCAGGATCACTGGTGCCACCCTGGAACAGATCTTTCGAGAACGTTTTTTTAAAAAAAAAACACTGCGGCTTCTCTGTTAGTCAAGGACTGGGGAGGAGGAGGTAGCAGGAATACAGAGGAAAGAGGGAAAAAGAGGGAAAGACAACAAGGGTCAAGGCAAGGAGAGCTGGGGAGCTTCTATCATGTCTGTCTTCATTCTCTTTATAATATTAAGTAAATGTGCTGAATGAATGAATATATAAATGCATGTCTGGCCTAAGTACTATCTTAATATATTCTACTGAGATAGTTAACCAAATGAAAATTATCTAAATGTAAAATAAGACTATATATATATATATATATATATATACACACACTTATCTATATTTAAATATATATTTGAATTTAAATATTCATATTTGTTAAATATTGAATTTTTCAGGTTTCCTCAAGTTCTCTATCCTACAGAATCATCCTTTCTTTAAATATTAAACCAAATGATTCAAGATTCTCTCCTTGGTTATTTCAGGACTTACGGCCTTTCATGAGATTTCTCTCAAGAAATATTTTTGAGATTTCCTCAAGAATCTTTGTCTGACCTCTGGTCACCCTCTGCCCTGGTACTAGAAGCAGTCCCCTGGGTCACTGACTCTTGTAAGAACAAGATGAGTCTCTAAGTTCGCAGAGAGACACCAAGTGGCTTCAACTATGGAATAAGTGTGTGTGATGTGAAGGTGGAAGCCAGGTAGGTTCATCCTACACCCGTGTTTGATATCTTCTCAACTCTGGACTTTTAAACTTTAATTTCTTCTCACTCTCATCTCACCTGAGCAGTTTATCTAGGTCCACTTGCTATAGCACTAATCCAAGCATGTTATTTTGGCTAAACTCTCCATGACTCCTATTCCCAACACAAATAGAAACTTCTCACCCTGCATTCAAAGCCTAACCTCTACTCTTTCTTACAAGTTTAACTGGATCAACAAGTTTAACTAGATAACAAGTTTCACATGTTTTCATCACTTACTTTGTCCTTTGCTGCCATCATGTCTTTGATTTGGCTGTTTCCTTATTCTTGAAGGCCTTTCCCATTTTCACTCCTGGAAAAGTCAGCTTGGTGCAAAAGGGAAAGACATTTCTGGGATTCAGCTTTGGTTCTATCTTCAAATAGTTGCGGCTTAAGTCTCACTTTACCCATTAGTTAAATGGGGATAGCAATATCTATTTGGTAGGGCTGTTGGGGGGATTAGCTATAAAGTTGCATGTTAGTGTCTGGCATGTAGTTGATGATCAAAACTGTTGCTATCTCATTCTTCAAATCCATCTCAGTTGACATTTTCTTCAGGCATCCTCAACCTCTGCAGATACTTACTGGTATCTTTTACTTAGCTCTCTATGGCGTTCGTGTTTTCTGCATCTTATTGAATGTCCATGCACTTGCTCCATCTCCCTCTTTAGGTTTTAAGCTCTTGAGGACAGACCTGGAGTTGTCTTTATCTTAGCCTCTGCAGAAAGTGCCACGCAACTGGAGCAGTGACTTGCAGCTGTGCTCAAAGTATTTAATAAACATTTGTTGAATTTAGTTGAAATGTATGAAACAACCCAATCCCATTATTATTCTGAGAAATGTCAGTCTTAAGAGCCACAGTCATGCCAGGCCATCATGCCTTATTCATGCAAAATTACCCTCAGTGCCCTGGCTTCTTGGTCCACCATCAGAGTAGGCAGGACAGTGCTGTGGGCTGGGAAAATTTACGTTTCAGAAGATCTGACCTCTCTTCCCATCAGCATGTACAGTGAGGTTAACTTGGCATTGCCAATTACCGAACCAAAGTTCTTGTAGTTCTCTCTCACAGAAGTTCTGGCAGGAATACTGGGCTTTCCATGCAAGTCCAGCTCAAATTTATTAATTTTTTCTTTTCATATTTTTAGTATTTCAAAAAAAGCAAAACTCAAGTACTAAGTGCAGACCCAGAGGAGAGAAATTGTTTAGTGAAAGAAGAATTTCATTTGGCATTAGAAGAAAATATTTGGGGAGAGGAGGTACAGAAAATCTGGACATGGAAGTGGCTGGATCCTCCATGAGAAGCTGCATGCAGCATCTCCCTTTCTTTTCATTTCCTAACTTGCTAAAAAGTTTGAGGTTTTATGCTGTCCCAGAGTGGATAGGCCTATGATATGTATGTAGCTGATTTCATATACTCTGACAGCTCCATCACAGTTCTGACAGCTAAAAATCCATCTTCTGCCTCTTATCATACTGAGATGTTGATGTTATGTTGGTGTGTTTTTGAAGTATCCTGAAGCCATGCTTAGAGAACTCAGGATTTGCTGTCTTTTTAGAATTTAAAGCACACTTATTTTGAATTGATTTACTTACAAAATGACATCTTTCTGGAAGGAATGAACAATCAAGTAGAGATCATTTCGAGCTGAATTATACAAAAATCCACAGTCTCTTTCTTCATGCATATTATTCTTGCCAATTCCCTCCCTAGCCAAGCCATGGTATCTTTGTAGATGCTGTTCCCTCTGCTTAGAATGCTCCCCACCCGTGTCCTTATGTGGGACCAGGTCATCTTCAGCTAGCATCAAATGCCATCCTTTTCAACTCCAGGGAGAGTGAATTGCTCCCTCTTTCTCCCTCTTTTTATTCCCATACATATCTCTCTAGTGTTGCCTTTTTTTTTGTTAACTGCTGTAGTCATTTGTTTGTATGACTTTTTCCAGTTTGTCTTTGTTTCCTATGACCTGCATAAAAAGTAAAATACAATCCTCAAGTCTATCTCAAGGAATTGGCAGTAGTGAAAAGAAACAGAGCAGCTTAGAATTCTGCTCTACAATGGTAACAATCATGGAAAACTGTTAAAATATAAAATGGCGACTCTAGGAGATGATAATGGTAAAACACGAGACAGAGATGATCCAAATACACACAGTCCCCAAAGCAACGTGTACAAAGAGATGGTGAGGATGTTTCCTGTTTCTCACCACTGAATGCTGTAAGTAAGAAACAGATGTTTACTGTGAAGTCACTCCTTTATTATTTACTCTTGGTTGTATTAGAAATCACCTTTCCCCACTTAGGTTATTTTTCTAACTTTCAAAATGGTGTTCAAAATAATAGTTATATTTTATATGGAATAACTGGGTTCACTGTTCATTATTTATGCATTTTTATAGCAAACGTTTCTCCACTTAACACATTATTCTAGAGGGTCTTATCTAACTCTCTGATAATTTCAACAGAATAACTATTTGAATTGTATAATTTCTGAAAAATTTTCAGGTCCTATGTGTTTCATGAAAAAATAGTAAATTGAATGGACATATCCATCTTATATCAATCTTTTTCTTTAAAAATTCTGAAAACAATTCATTGTCTTCAGACATTTTAAGTTGAGGTAGAGGAATGTGAAAGTATCTCAATGTGGGTCCACTGGAAATTTTTATAGGCAGTATATCTTGAAGAGATAAATGCAAAGCTGAGAGATGGTAGATAGACATTGTAGATAAAATATCTATATTCCCTCAGCCCTATTCCCATCCACCTAGTTCCCAACCCCATCTCACCACAAGTAAGATGATTTCTGTATCTAGTCAATAGATAGAACCACTGAAAGAGGTTTCTTATGCACAAACAAAAAACATAAATATATATTCTTATCCCTCCCCACACACTTTACAAAAAAAAAATAGAAAGAAAAGGAGAGGAAATGCTTATTTTACTCTGGTTGGAATGAAAGCAGGCAGTAGAAGACATGAAAAGAGGTATATTAACTCTCAGATTGAGCTGATAACTAGTGAAAAAGCATGAAGGAAGAAAACCCTCAAAAGATATAGCTCTTTATTCGCCAAAAAAGAAATTCTGAAGTTATGCTGGAATAGATAGATATAAATTGATGGTTATAGCACATGGGATATTTGTGGAAGGTCTGAAGTTAATGATGAGTAATGTTAAAACAGAATATTTACCTTCTAAATCATACTAGAATAAAAGAAGAAACTAATGTTGCTCCTACATCAAAAATTCATAATAGAAAAGAGCCCTCAAGGAAAATTAATGTTTAAAAGCATAAACTAGGAAGACAGACCTAGTATTGCAACGATCATCCTGTTGTACACTTTGAAATAGTGGCTTGATAAATTGTAGTTTATTAGCCCTCGCAAGGTGGTGAAGATAAAGGAAATAATCTTTGTAAGTACTGAAGGGTGATCTCAGAAAAAGCATTTAAAACATGAAGTTAAGTGAAAAGCTGATATGTGCCTTGGAATTGCAGCTATGAAATAAATGTGGACAGGTGGAAGGCCATGTAGGAGGGTAGAGTGTTGAAATTACAGGATTTATTTTTGTTTCTCTTAATTCGTATTTCCTTATGTTCTGTATCTTTTCCTTTACTAAATTAAAAATGACAGTATCGATGATTATAATCTATGAAACCACCTTAAACTATATTTTTAGAAGGTTAAAAATCTCTTCCCACTGCCCGCCATTCTAATCCTCTTGAGAGATTATCAACATTAACTACATGTTTTATTATCTTTCTGTATTTCTTTTGTGCTTAACACAAACACACATAGTTAAAACTTTTTGGTTGGTGCTGGTGTTTGCAATTGCAAATTGTGTTTCTCATTTAACAATACATCATGGAAAGTGAGGGATAGCTCTATTTCAATCTTTTTTTTTTTGGAGTGTGCTTGATTTACAGTGTTTTAAGTGTGTAGCAATATCCCTAATTCCTCACTTTGGTTCTTCCCAGATTTTTGCTTCTCTAAGCCATGACAAGATAAATATCATGTACATGTATTCTTATGTACTAGAGCTTTTATTCTGTTAGATAAATTTTCCCAAGTAAGATTTGTGGACAGCTGGTTGTATTGTCTATTAACACATTATTGACTGAAGACATATTAATGCCGCTGGTATTAGTTTCTGCAAAAATCCTTTGGTCAATAATGTCTTTAAAAAGAAAGAACTTGGAGGAAAAAAGGAGTTTTTTATAAATTCATGCATATTTACTTTGGCCGTAGCTCTTTGAAATGATCATTTTTTCCCTTAGTCGTTCACTCTGTGCTTCTTTATTCACAGCCTCATGTACACATGAGGTATAAAAAGCTGCACATATTTACTGAACATATAGTTCAGTAAATTTTGACATATGTATATACATAGAAAAGCATCAACCTAATTAAGATTAAAAAACATACTCATTGCCCCCAGTAGTTTCCCCATGCCTCTTTGTTATCCTTATCTGCCTCCCATCTCCCAGGGAACCACTAATGTAAAGAAGGAAAAAGCAAGCCAGTGCTGGGTAGGGGTTTCCAGCTCCTGACCCTCCCCTCGCAGGCCCCACCCCTTTCACTTTCCTAGGTTGGTCTTCTAGGATCAGGGGTCAGAGACACCAGGTGCAAATCCTCACTTCTGCTGCTTTACTGTGTGGCTGGTATGAGTCGCCTTTGCCTTTTATTAAATGTGTTAGGGACTATTCCAGGCACTGGGAATACTGCAGTGAAGAAAACCTACAAAAAGTCTGCTCACTTGGGCTTACTCTCATGTGGAAGAATGATCACATCTCTGGTCTATTGGATCTGGACCTTCCTACCTCCCTCCAGTTGCTACTATATCTCTCTCGTACCCTTTAATAAATTTTTTGTTGAAGTATAGTTGCTTTACAGTGCTGTGTCAGTTTTTGTTGAACAGCAAAGTGAATCAGCCATACATATACGTGTATCCCCTTTTTTTGGATTTCCTTCCTAAATAGGTCACCACAGAGCACTAAGTAGAGTTTCCTGTCCTTTACAGTAGGTTCTCACTAGTTATCTATTTCATACATGATAGTGTCCTTACGAGATGGTCATTTTTGTAGGATCATTTTTCTAGGTTCTTTTTTGGTCCATTCTGAATTAAATTTTAGGTCAGATAATGGAGGACACAGATTTTGAGAGAGAAAAGAAGGGTAATAGAAGGACTAACAGAAGAGGTGATTAGGGCCAAAGAAGAAGAGAATTTAAAGAAAGAGAACTGCTCCACAGAGTTAGATGCTGGGGACAGGCAGAGGAGAGGCGTTTCTTCTATTGATGGGGCGGGGAGGCTGTGCATGAAATGTCTTATGTATCTCTCCTGGGCACAAGGTGGGATGGTACTTCTTCCGTTCCCTTGATGTTAGGAAGGTCCCTGTGACTTGTTCTCGAGTGAAATGAATGCAGAAGTGACATGTGTTGCTATGAGGTAGAAGACTAAGAGCTGCTGTTCAGTTTTCCATGTCTCTTTCTCCCTGTCAGAGTGACAGGTGACCTTCCAGTTATGGAGATTCCACAAACCAGAGCCCCTGAGTGAGGATGGCATATGGCAGAGTGCCCCACCCCCTTACCTCCCAACCACCATGGGATATACACGTGTAGGATGAATGGGATATAAACCTTATTATTAGACGTCATTAATATTTCATGGTTGTTTCTTAGCATAACTCAGTGCATCCTGACTGATACAATCACCTAGAAAAGAGGTTCAGTTGAGAAATCCTGAACTCTGATGTCAAGGTGGTTAAAAAGTAATTAGATTGTAGCTCAGGGAGTTAAAGAGTAGGGTGTGTAGTGAGGAAGTATAAGTAGCAAGTGTTAAATTTTCTTCAAGGTTGCTTAGGGGCTATCAGAACCCGGTTCTGCCAATTTGTTAAAAAATGCTCTTTGGGGAAATCCAAGAATAATTCTAGAACACATTAAAAATAAACTTAGAAACATTAACTGCATAAATAATGACAAAACCAAGGCATATACTGTAGAACTCTTTATATATAGAATAAGATTCTAGCAGTTTTTTATGCATCTTGGTGTGTACTGAAGATATAAGAATATCACACAATTAATTCCTCTGTGTTCTAGGAAATATTTTATTTCTCCAGATGAAATATGTTTCCTTTTATTGGTTAATGAGAATTATGTCAACAACTCTACAAAACCCATGTGCCCTGTTTTTTTCTTGTTTAAGTTGCCAGGGAGTTAAAAGATTATCTTTTGCTTGGATGGCTTCGTAAAACTCACTTCCCTTAGGGTCTAGCTTGTGGAGTAGAGCACAAGGCATGGGGGCATGTGGGAAGATCTGGGGAATGTAGACCACCCAGGGCGGCTGAAAGCAGCAAAGGCTCTGCTCCTGATTATTGGCCAAGACAACTTGGAATATTCTATAACTTGCAAAGACCCACCAGACACACTATGGGAGCAACAGAATGGAGGAAAGGTGTGCGTGTATATGTGTGTATTGTTTGCATTTTACTGAGGATGCCCCTTAAACCAGTAGTCACATAACTAGTAAGGTCCAGCAACATCTTGAGAATCATCCAGTTATAGTGGGACAGTCTGAAGAAAGAAAACAATGCTGATAAGAACCTACTTCCCAGCAGATAAAACCAGGACTGTCTAGTTTTCAAGATCAGAATTCTTGAAACGGCAAATCAAATGCTGTTAGAGCCTGTGAAATTAATTTAGAGCATCTCAAGTTTTTAAAAAATAAAATAAAATGGAATAGAAAATGTTAAGCATGCATCCCATGCAGTAAAGGTAAGCATTCTTTTTTCTTTCTAAATGAAACTTCTGTTGAAGTGTATATGTGTGTGTGTGTGTTTGTCCTGGGTTGTAATTAAGAATGCATTTCTTACTGGGATTCTGGTCAAAACCATTTGAAAGCCACTGGTCTAGAGATATACAGAACCTAAATCTATTCCATGAGGAAAGGGGCAGGCCAGAAACACTAAGAGACTAAAACTGAGTGATACCAAAAGACAGGTGAAGACTGGACATTAGGAAGCTGACACCCATGTTAGTACCACTGACTAATGAGGGATCTGGGCCTTACCAAGCATGCAGAGAAGAGGAGCGCTTTCAATGAGTGTGCAGCTTTGGCCTGGCTGAACATAGTTTGTTAGAGTCAATAAGTGTTTAAATTGGCGTACCATGTCAGTAGCGATTTGTATTAAATCTCTCTCCTTGATCTTGGATCAATTTCCTCCTGCATAATAAGCCAGAGGGATAACCTGAGAGAGAGACTGAAGGTCAAAGGAAAGGAGTGGTGCTGAGCAGAGGGCCCTGGGGTGGGGCCTGAGCAATGTGTACAGGGGTGCAGGGGAGGGAAAGTCCGAAGCCCAGAGCATCAGGACCAGGTCAGGGCTGGGGCTTCAGAGCAAAAACCTTGGAGGTATTGAACACCTGATTTTAGGTGGTTCTCTTGCCCAGTGTGAGGGCAAACCTCAGAGGTTCGAGTTTGCACGAAGGACCAAATATCCTTCCTTTAATTACGTGGTTATTTTTGGTGGTGTTATTTTATTTTAGGATGCTAAGGTCTTTGAATCTTTCATTAAAAGTTATTTCAATTCTTTTGCTAAACCAGCAGCCTGAGAATGATAAATAACTAAATGGAGATTGGTAAGACTGTAGCTCATCTTATTTTATGTCTTAGCCTCTTGTTTCTACTACCCTATTGAGAGTTTATAGGCTGTAGCTCTTTTCCTATCAATGAAGTTTTAGAGAGCAGCCAACATACCCAAAGTAATGCCTGTTCTTGGGACTCACAGACACTTTAAGCTGCCACCAAAGTTTTCTCTTAAAACATTACCTTCTGTCTTTTCAATTTTATTGCAGCATAATTTTCCAACCTCTGAAGACTGTTCCAACCATGAAACCAGACTTACCACTGAACTGAGATTTTTTTACCCCCTTTATTTTCAACACTCTGGCTTTGCCTGGCATGCTGCAAAGATCTTATAGTCATCCAGTCTAAAACTGTAATTCTGACCATGCACAGTGTCACCACAAGGAAATTGGTATCAAAGAATTCTGTTTAGGTTATTGTTCATGATAGAGGGTACAATATGTGCTTGTTAGAATATTTATCTTTCTTTGTTGTTAGGAAGATTGTAAGAATGAAAAGAACCTCCATTTAGGATAGTAGCATATTTTATTTAACTGAACACTGTTTAATAAATAGGAACACATGTAAGGCAAGATACAATCTAGAGCAGTATTTGTTTTTTAAAAAATTGAATATAAATCTTTACTAAAAAAATTAGCCTTTGTCACAATGCTAATTGCATTTGGCTAGTACCTTACTCATTTGCTTCTATTTATCTCACTTTTGTTTATTTACACCTTGCAGAGATAATTGGTCTGTAAAGACTTACCCTTTGGCCCATTACTGCCTCTAACAATCACTTCAGGAGCTGGTCTGCATCCTGATCATTTGACCTTGTGTGTTCTTAGCTCTAATTAATTCTAAAAGTCAAATTTTTCTTGCTCTACTCTGTAACTAATTTCTTAAAGGAGTCAGGCTCTCAATTGCCTTATGAACATTTAAAACCTATAGGAGAAATCAAAACTAAATAAATTTTAAAACCCAAACTTTTTTTTCACAAGCTTCAGTACTGCTTTTCCATTTTTACAACCATTCAAATATATATTTTTATAAAAACACACAAAACATCTACGGAAAAGACCAAAATGCTCCTCCTTATCTATTCTTGTCCCTACCTACTCCCTGCAAAGAGCCAACAAAAATTTTCTTAAAGGGAATTTGGTTTGCGTTGAGAGACAGCAGAAGTGAACTTTAAAGATAACATGGTTTACGTGTGTGCTGGGATTTCTAATCACCCCTTCTTTGGCTGGCTTGAAAAATTAAGGTGCCGTGTGCTATGTGTAACCAGATATGCATGGCTCCTCATTGCTTTGAACAGTTCCAGATCCTTAGTAATTTGAGTTTATCTCAAAAATTACTGAACTGCACGGCAAGAAATTAAACTAAAAATTACGTCCATCCATCACCTTTTATGAGCCATGAAAAACTATATGGGGAATAAATCTTTGCAAGCAAGACAGTTTCTGTTATAAGTGGTTCTTCTCACTTCAGATGTATTAATATTCAAAACCATAACCTGCCACATGCTCAGCTTTGTGTGAGAAGGAGAACAAATCAATCCCCTCCTTCTGTTTACCTTGTTGATTAACAATGTTCTTGTCTGTGCCTGGGGTATGGAAAGTGTTGCTGCTTCTCCCTTAAAGGGCAGGTGCTCAGGAAACCGCCCACAGGGAGGAAGGGAATCAGTACTTATGAGCCTGTTAAGGCAACACCCTATGCTGTGCTGTGCTTAGTCACTCAGTCATGCCTGACTCTTTGCAACCCCATGGACTGTAGCCTGCCAAGCTCTTCTGTCCATGGGAATTACCCTAGCCTCCCAACAATTCCAAGATGATTTTGTTATCCCCACTTTCCAGGGGAAGAAAATAAAGCTCAGTGAGCCTGTGGAACTTGGGCCAGCTTGAGCCACTTACCCAGGAGGTAAGGAAGCCAGGTCTGAACTCACCTCAGTGGAACTCCGAGCATTTCTTGGAATTCCTCCATGATGCTGCTCAAAAGAGGCATCAAAAGAAGTCAAAAAATGATGCCTCAAGCAACTGGAGCCCTTCAAGTACCTACAGAACAGAGGATGGAGGATTCTGCTTGTCACTAGTTTAAAGTCAGCTCCTTCACTCTGCCCACAGTTTGCCCAGAAATCGCAGCGAGTTCTTGACTCTCTGTTGTGATTGTCTGGGTTGTGAGTGGGAAGGTCATGAGTGACTCATGCGCTGTGCCCCGACACAGCCCCGCCGGCCCCCCTACCCCGGGAAGGTATGGGAAGCTTCCACCTCCACAAGTTCTAAAGCAGCTCATTCCTGCCTGGATGGCATCATTGATCCCTAGGTGACTGCCTGATCCACCCTCTGCCACCTCTGAAGGGTTATCAAAGTCTGAATAAATGTCTTTCAAGCAGAAACCCGTTCTCTCTTCCTTTTGTAGAAAGTCAAGGTGTCATCTCCTTGGTTGGCGACCTATCACAGGGCACTGTGGTCTTGCAGCTCTTCCTGGCTCTCTGCTTAAATCCTGAGCACTGGCTAAGTCTTATGGGAAGAAACCAGGGAGAGTACCTCCCCTAAGCTGTCCCAAGTTCAAGGCTATTTAAGCAGCTGCCTCAGTGGATATTTCATGGCAGAGAAAAATCTTGAGGCTTTTCCACAATCAAGATGCCCTCTTGGTAAACAACCAACTGTTTTTCTGGCCCATTTCAGAGGGGCTAGTGTGCCCAGTTATCCACTCCCCTCATAGTCCAGCAGGTCCCCACCATGTGATACCCTGTGACAGCTTCTGGACAAAGTGTACTATTGTGAATAACACGTTTCTCTCTCTGCCCAGTCCAGCATCCCCTGTTGTTCATTCTATAACTTACATCATCAAGGTCCTCAGCCCCTTATGTGTCCATTGCACCCAACTTGCCAATCAGCTTTCCTGCCTCTCCCATCAGCAGCTAAACCTTGGTGGAGAAAATTCACACAACTAGGCCAAATAGTACTACAATTCAGTCACATTTCAAGCTTTAGCAGAGCTATTCAACATAGCTTACCAATAAACCATCACCTGGGTGATCCCCCATCATGTTCACACACTCAGGGACAGACCTGAAGTTCTTCCACTGTCCCTGGGATCAGCCATCACTCCTACCCCCTCCCCCACCCACTCCAAGTCTTGCAACACACTTCTAAGTGAATAATTCTGAGCTCCTTGAAGGTAGGGATCACATCTCATTTGCATTTGTGGAAATAATACATTGAATAAGTAACTGAAATGAGAAAACAGACTAAAACTGTTTAACCTGGGATCCCACAAACTCATTCCTCTCTCGCATGAATCCTAATCAAGGAGAAGGCAGAGGTACAGGGAGACTAATGTAAATTGAGTCCTGGACCGTTTTCTAAGCCCCATGGTCAGCACTTTCACATACATGATTTCATGTAATTCTTGCCCAAGCCTGTGAAGTAGATACCACGATTTCCATTTTGCATGGATAGAAAAGCAAGTGGTCCATATGCATCTAATCCCACAGCTCATGCATTTTCCATGCTTTTGTTATCTAACTTTCCCACCTGCCCTTCCATCTTTATCTCTTCAAATTCTCTAATAGCCAAAGGAGTTTATGAACAGTTGGTACTGGCAGAAGTGTGTTAGGAAAAGGCAGCATTTGGGTTGAACTCTGCAGATAGCAAGGGGGAGGTATCCCAAACTTTGAAACTCTCTGATGATACTTAGAAAAGGAGGCAGGAAGGGCCTGGGTCTGTGTATTTGTTCGAATGCATTTGATTTTGACTGTAAGTGGTAGACACCCAGCTTAAAATAATGAAAAAAATAAAATTGTTGTGTCAAATACCTAGGAAATCTGAGCATATTAGTGGCTTGTTTGGATACAAAGCTCAAACAGTGTCATCAGCTCCTTGCTCTGTCCAAGTTTAGTGACCCTGAGTGTTAGCTGATCATAACGCAAGATTTCTCCACATGGTGGCCACCCGCTACATCTCTAGGCTACCCTATCCTCCTGATAACACTTTGTCCCCCTCATTCCAACCCAAAACTCCCATTGTTACCAAAAGGTGTAAAGTCTGGCTGTTTACCACCCCAAAGCCGATAAACAGGCCAGCATGGTGGAAAGAAAAATTTGTTTCCTTTCAGATGCCAGCAACTGGCAAGGAGAGCAGACATCTGTCCAAAGGCTGACTCCCGACCCACTGGCAACCAGTGGGGCAAGAACTTTTATAGACAGAAGGAGGGGGCTACATACAGAAATGGCACAGTCTGCTCTGACAGTTGGTCAAATTGGTCACTGGTGGTCTGACCAATGTCACGTTGGTTGTTTTAGGTATAATTAATCTTCAGTCCAGGGTTGTTTTGTTTCCATTTCTTTGAGGCCAATTCTCAGAACTTATGTCATGGCAGCTACAGTCTGGTCATCATGTAGTTTATTTCTCTACTGCATGGGGCTTTCAGTATCTATAATACAGCTCACAGGATATAGCCCAGAATATTGTCTATAACCCTTGAGAAAGAACTAAAGGTCTTTGAATACACTGAATGGCCGCATTATTATTATTTGGTCTCCTTTGACTGTTTTCCTTTGGTTTTGTATGTTCTCACTCTCTTCTCTTTAAACTTATGGTTAAACTTATTCTTTGACTAAAGTGTCCCACAGGCAAGAGGCAGGCAGAGGACGTGGGAGATGGGTGGCAAGGAACATAGGGTCCTGCTCGGTTTCACCATCTGTTGAGCTCCTTGAGAGCAAAGTCAGCTGCATTCGCAGGGCTTGGCCCAGGGAAAAACTCACTGAAAAGGTGAATGAATACAACCTGCTGTTCCTCTTCAGGTCCAGACTGGCCAAGTTCACTTCTGGGAGTGGGAGGAGTGGGGAATGCAGACGGTCAGTATAGACCTAGGATGAAGTTTCTCTGTGTATCTTTCTGCTTTGGTTTTGATTCTAGCACTGCTTGCCTTTGTTTTCTACTGATTTTTGACAGACCTTTTCTCTCCTTTACTCCCAATCAAGAGTTGGGGAATCCCATATATAAGTGATATTGTCCGATATTTGTTTTTTATCTCTCTGACTCACTTCACTCAGTAGGACAATCTCTAGGTCCATCCAGGTTGCTGCAAATAGCATTCTTTGGTTCTTTTTTCTAATGACTGAGTAATATTAGATAATTAATAAGGACCTACTGTATGGTACAGAACTCTACTCCATACTCTTTAGTGACCTATATGGGAAAAGACTCTAAAAAAAGAGTGTATATGTATATATGTATAACTGATTGACTTTGGTGTGTAGCAGAAACTAACACAATATTGTAAGTCAACTATACTCTAATAAAATTTTTAAAAAAGAGTTGGGTTGGGGAGGGGGAAATGGGCAGGGATTGCTAATGGATGCAGTGCTTCATTTAGAGGAGAAGAATGTGCTCTAAAGTTAGACTGTGGTGATGACTGTACAACTCTGTGGATGTACTAAAAAGCAGTAAATTGTGTACTTTAAATGGATGAATTGCAATGGAATGTGAATTATGTGTCAAGAAAGTGGTTTTTTTTTTTCTAAAAATAATTAGAATAAGAAAATCCAGAAAAGGGTAATATTATAACATAGAATAAACAGAAAGCCCACTGTATATTGCCTCTCCCTACATTTATCCTAACTGTAGTTACTATGCTACTATTGACAGAATATCTGTACAGTTACCGTATATTGCAGAGAGACACCCCCACCACCACCCAGGATGCATTGCACTGGTACAAACCAAGGGGATCTATGACAACTTTCTCCATTCCATTGGAAAGATGAGAAGGAAGCTGTTTTCCATATGTTCCCAGGCAATGTGAATTAATTAAGCTGCCACCACTGCCACTGCTTTTCCTATGAGATTCAGAGAGGTGAGATTAAGAGGTGGGACTAAGGATGGCACCAGAATGCCGTGGGACACAAGATACCACAGGCATTTCTGGAGAAGCCTGAGGACCATCTCTTGAGAAAGGAGGCCAGGAGATCAAACATATCTGCCTTGCATCTGGCTGCTTAAATACAGCTGACGCACCATCTACCACACTTTAGCTGGCAAGTCACACGCACTTGTTCTAAGCAACTGTCCTAAACCACAGCCAGATACTCAAACCTGGCATTCTCACATTTGTTTTCAGACCTCAGGGCCACAGTTTTTGGCTTCTTGCTTCTTTAGTTTACATGATTTGGATTCCCCTTTGGCTCTTGAGGACTTGGTTTCCCAGTGAGAACTTGAACCCATTTTTTCTTTGGATTATGGTGTCTTCTCCAATGAGAGATAAGAAAGCCTTCCTCAGCGATCAATGCAAAGAAATAGAGGAAAACAATAGAATGGGAAAGACTAGAGATCTCTTCAAGAAAATTAGAGATACCAACGAAACATTTCTTGCAAAGATGGGCTCAATAAAGGACAGAAATGGTATGGACCTAACAGAAGCAGAAGATATTAAGAAGAGGTGACAGGAATACACAGAAGAACTGTACAAAAAAGATCTTCACGACCTAGTTAATCACGATGGTGTGATCACTCTCCTAGAGCCAGACATCCTAGAATGTGGAATCAAGTGGGCCTTGGGAAGCATCACTACAAACAAAGCTAGTGGAGGTGATGGAATTCCAGTTGAGCTATTGAAAATCCTAAAAGATGATGCTGTGAAAATGCTGCACTCAGTATGCCAGCAAATTTGGAAAACTCAGCAGTGGCCACAGGACTGGAAAAGGTCAGTTTTCATTCCAATCCCAAAGAAAAGCAATGCCAAAGAATGCTCAAACTACTGCACAATTGCACTCATCTCACACGCTAGTAAAGTAATGCTCAAAATTCTCCAAGCAGTCCGTGAACCGTGAACTTCCAGATGTTCAAGCTGGCTTTAGAAAAGGCAGAGGAACCAGAGATCAAATTGCCAACAATCCACTGGATCGTTGAAAAAGCAAGAGAGTTCCAGAAAAACATCTACTTCTGCTTTATTGACTATGTCAAAGCCTTTGACTGTGTGGATCACAATAAACTGTGGAAAATTCTGAAAGAGATGGGAATACCAGATCACCTGACCTGCCTCTTGAGAAACCTATATGCAGGTTAGGAAGCAACAGTTAGAACTGGACATGGAACAACAGACTAGTTCCAAATAAGAAAAGGGGTACATCAAAGCTGTATATTGTCACCCTGCTTATTTAATTTATATGCAGAGTACATCATGAGAAACACTGGGCTGGAAGAAGCACAAGCTGGAATCAAGATTGCCAGGAGAAATATCAATAACCAATATCAATATGCAGATGACACCACCCTTATGGCAGAAAGTGAAGAAGAACTAAAGAGCCTCTTGATGAAAGTGAAAGAGGAGAGTGGAAAAAATTGGCTTAAAGCTCAACATTCAGAAAACTAAGATCATGGCATCAGGTCCCATCACTTCATGGGAAATAGATGGGGAAACAGTGGAAACAGTGTCAGACTTTATTTTTCTGGGCTCCAAAATCACTGCAGATTGTGATTGCAGCCATGAAATTAAAAGATGCTTACTCCTTGGAAGGAAAGTTATGACCAACCTAGACAGCATATTAGAAAGCAGAGACATTACTTTGCCAACAAAGGTCTGTCTACTCAAGGCTATGGTTTTTCCTGGGGTCATGTATGGATGTGAGAGTTGGACTATAAAGAAAGGTGAGCGCCGAAGAATTGATGCTTTTTTACTGTGGTGTTGAAGAAGATTCTTGAGAGTCTCTTGGACTGCAAGGAGATCCAACCAGTCCATCCTAAAGGAGATTAATCCTGAGTGTTCATTGGAAGGACTGATGTTGAAGCTGAAACTCCAATAATTTGGCCACCTGATGTGAAGGGCTGACTCATTTGAAAAGACCCTGATGCTGGAAAAGATTGAGGGCAGGAGGAGAAGGGGACGAGAGAGGATGAGATGGTTGGATGGCATCACTGACTCAATGGACATGAGTTTGGTAAACTCCGGGAGTTGGTGATGTCTAGGACTGAAGGGATGGAGACCTGGCGTGCTGTGGTTCATGGGGTCGCAAAGAGTCGGACACAACTGAGAGACTGAACTGATACTGTCTCCTCTAAAACCACTTTGGTGCTGGAGAAGACTCTTGAGAGTTCCTTGGACTGAAAGGAGATTGAATCAGTCAGTCCTAAAAGAAATTCAACCCTGAATATTCATTGGAAAGACTGATGATGAAACTCTAATACTTAGACCACATGTTGCCAAGAGCTGACTCATTGGAAAAGACCCTGATGCTGGGAAAGATTGAGGGCAGGAGGAGAAGGGGACCACAGAGGATGAGATGGTTGGATGGCATCACTGACTCAATGCACATGAGTTTGAGCAAGCTCCAGGAAGTAGTAAAGGACAGGGAAGCCTGGTTTGTTGCAGTCCATGGAGTTGCAAAGAATCAGACACAACTGAGTGACGGAACAACAACAACTAAAGCCTCATCTAGAAAAAGGGAAACCATCCTAGTAAGCCCAGCTTTAAAATAGAAATTCATGATTTCCAGAAAACTCTTCAATCCTAGACAAACCAAGTAGTCAGTCACTAGTTCAGAGATTCTCAGAAAACCCAGATGGCCAGGCTATGCCCCCACCCCCACGTGCAGCTGAGGAAATCTGCATAATCCACTGATGCGGCATCCCACCCCAAGACAAGAGGCAACACCAGCTTATGTCATGGGGTGGTTTTGAGACTTCAGTGAGACAGAACACGCCATGTACTTCCTGCCATGTAGTAAGTTGTGAGTACATATTTACCATGGCATTATTGCTTTAGTACTATTATTAATATTTAGACATGTGTCCTAGAAATGGACTCCCCAGGTGGTCCTAGTGCTAAAGAACCTGCTGGCCAGTGCAGGAGACATCAGAGAGGCAGGTTCAACCCCTGGATTGGGAAAATCCCCGGAGGAGGGCATGGCAACCCACTCCAGTATTCTTGCCTGGAGAATCCTCATGGACAGAGGAGCCTGGCAGGCTACAGTCCATAGGGTCGCACAGAGTCAGACACGACTGAAGCGATTTAGCATACACGCATCCTAGAAGAGGCAAAATGGTATAAACCTGAAGGAGAGTTTAGGAAATGGTGCTGAAGAATCAATGAAAACTAACATTCCACTAGAAAAAATAAACAAAATCAGAACTTGGAAGCTCTGGTGATGCCTACTCTCTATAGCAGTAACCAAACTGAGATAGATTATTTGATGTGAATTAAACATTGTTAACATACCTTTTGGAAAGAGCACCTGTATCATATTTAAGATCTTCCTTAGGAGTGCTAGAGAAAGGGGACTGATGCCAACCTAGTACTGTTTCATGAAGTAAACCACCTGAAGACATGAAGAATGCACTATTTAAATTTTGCCATTGGCAACTAACATCTCTTGAACACCAGCTGATTCAGAATCTCTGAGGGTGAATCCCAGAAACCCACTCCATTAGCATGTTCCTCAGATGATTCTTATATGCACTGAAGTTTGAGAAGCCCACCCTAGACCTTGACTCCTGGGGGTGGGAAGTGTACCTTGTTCACGACAGTGCCCCCTCTTTCCACACCAGACAAGGACCTATGTCTAACAGGTGCTTCCAGAGTGTACTTTTTTCAAATCATCGTTTTGTTCCTTCTTTTTTTTTTTAAGATTTTTAAATGTGGACCATTTTAAAAGTTTTTATTGAATTTGTTACAATATTGCTTCTGTTTTTTGTTGTTTGTTTGATTTAGTTTTGGTTTCATGGCCTCAAAGCATGTGGGATCTTAGCTCCCAGACCAGGGGTCGAACCTGCACCCCCTGCCTTGGAAGGCAGTGTCTTAACCACTGGACCACCAGGGAAGTCCCCATCTGTTTGTTTCTGGTGTTAGCCTGCAAAGTGTTCTTTCTCTGGGGTGAGACACCAACACATGTTCTAGTCACTGAGGCCTTTATTTAAACTAGTTTTTCACTGTGGTGGTGATGATTAGGGCTGAAAAAGCTTTGAAAATGAACGAATTTCACAAGGAAAGGAACAAATTAAATTTTTGCAGGCAAGAGGCTTCAATTAGATGGAAACAGTATTTTAAAAATGATCACCCGGTGTGCTAAGGAAGGTTTACTTGCACCTCTCAAATTAATGCCATCTGGTTACCCATGGTGACACAAATACCCCTCCCAAGGAACACCAGGCACCCGGATGAGGACAAGTAATCTAATTCTCCATGACACTTCCATCTCCATTTTAATATGGAAAATCTCGATGAAATGGATTCTGCAAGAACAGATTTTCATTATTGAAAGCCATGTCAGAATAAATTAGCATGAAGAAGGAGCAGGAAAACACTAGATTGGATTATTCAGAACAATTTGATTATCCACCGATTGGCAAATTTGTTTCTTATGCATCGAGTAGGTGTTAGCAACTCTAAGCATTGTTCTTTCTGCCAGTGAAAAAGATGAATTATCAGTCTTGTCTGGGTAGTTAATTTGAACACTTTGCCTGCTATTTCCATGTCATTTGGTTATTTTGCCTTTGGGGTCAGTTGTGATTGTAGCAGAGCAGTTGTTGGAAGGAGGATCTATATTATATCTGTTGGTTCAGCTCAGCCTCAAAGCCACCACACCTGAGCCTACACCAAGCAGGAATCTACCTGGAGCATACTATCAAAGGAGAGGGAAGGGATCCCTCAAAAGTGATTCAGAATGGCATAGCTGGGTGGTTGTAGGCAAGACCTGCTGCTTTTGTGGGTGAACCAGGGGGATGGCCCCAGAGACCTGAACTGCTGTGGTCTTGGGGAGAGAATGAGGCGTGATGGGGATTGCTCACAAGCTGACGTCAGGGTGGCCCCATCTTAGATAAAAACAGGGATCCATAGCCTTCCCCCCAAAGCAACATGTGCTGGTCTCTGCTCCTTTTCTCCCCCTCCCTGATAACTTCCATGCCACCCTCAGGCTGCCCTCATCAGATTCAGGTTTATCTACTCTTTCTCCAGTGCTTACTCTATCCCAGGCTCAGTGTTAGTCTTCTTTACTGTCATTATTATTCACTTTATGGTCTTTGTTTTACGACTTTCAGTCTTTGTACCCAAATTCCTAGCTAGAGGGCAGAGACTGTGTCTTGTTCATCCAGCCACTCTCTGAGAGCTTGACACTTTGCAGGTGCATAATCAATTGGCAATGAATGGATAAATTAGTGGGCAGTAACCCTGTGGCGTTGGTCTTCTTGTTCCCATTTTATAGATGAAGGGACTGAAACTCAGGGTTTAAATGATGTGCCTGTGGGTCTCACAGCTGAGGTGTGGACTGCAGAGCCTAGCCCAGTGTTGTCTTTTGGCTGAGTACTGTGATGGGTGGGTTGAGGACCTCGACTTCATGTCCTCTTCTGTATTACATGTACATGGATCTTGTTCCTCTCTTCCAGGGGGCACTGCTCAGGGAAATACCTAGTTTCCTCTATCCTTCACCCAAAAGTTCAGCTTAGCCCCATCCATACCTGACTGATGGCTTTTCTCAAATGACAGGACTGGGTCTTTTCATTGCCCAGTTAACTCTTCTCTTCTGATGTCCTTTCTGGTTGAAGGCTTTGCTGGGTCTGGTTGAACATGGCTCACCTTGTATTATTGCCTTGGGCCACCCTTTGCACCCCACCCCTGCCCCCAGCACCTGCTCTCCCAGAGGATCTGAGCTCCAGGCACTGGGCCTCCAGCATCTGCAGTGTGCCAGGGGGGCTTCTGCCCTGGTCTCTGAAGGAGTAGAGCTCCAAGAGTCTCTAATTTGGATTTCCTGTCTGCCCAAAACTGTGTTCAGAGACCCACGATGGGTATATAAAGCTAGAGGTGGGAGTAGCATGGAAAGCAATGCTGGACCACCTGTAGGACCGTATCATGAAAAATTCTGTGTACCGTGTAATGATATTCTACTGTCTCAGAAGGCAACTAATTCATTGGGTATCACCCCAAAATCTCCTAACTCACAATCTATGTGATGGGGTAAAACTTCTCCAAATAGAATCAGTCTCTATGGCAACTAATCAATCATAGGAACTTCTTCCCAGAGTCTAGACAGAGGAGTGAAATTCTTCTTTATAGAGTCTTCCAGGCAGCCATTACCAATGTGTTGGCTTGGCACATGAGATAAAATCTATTTGCCATCCTGACCCTAGGCTTGTCTGCCATTTCCATAAGTGGAGAGAGGAAGATCCTGTCACCCAGGTAGCCCCAATCAACTCCCCCCACCCTCCTTCCTTGCTCTGGGTGTCTCTATACAAATAATCTCCCAAGGTTAATCATGCATTCACCCTCTCCCATTTCCCAATCTTTCCCCAGAGAACAAACCCTCTCCCACTATAAGAACAATAGCATCTGTGGCTTTCTCAAAGGTCCTTGTTGTTGTTATTTGCTCAGTCATGTCCAACTCTTTGCAACCCCATGGACTGTGGCCCACTTGTCCATGGGATTTCCCAGGCAAGAATACTGGAGTGGGTTGTCATTCCCTTCTCCTGGGCCATGGTAATCTCCTGGGCTAGAGTTGGGTTTTCCAGCTAAGCTGTCTCAGACTTTCACTTATCAAGGGTCTAATTTTGTTCCCTCCATCAATATCAAATGGTAGAGCCCATTTGCCAAAGAGGGATAAGGCAGCATGAAGTCAGTGGGCATGGTGTGGCCATTAACCAGCACACACAGTGCTTCATTAAATGAGAGCTTCTGATTCTGCCCAGAAATTCCATCTGTGTGCCCTGGTAGTTCTGATTCCTTTATTAGGAGACAGGAGCGAGGGCTCAGGGTTTGGAGCTTCTCCCAGGGTGACTTGGAGGCCAGCAGCTGGAGCTTTAACAGCTCCAAAAGGTGACGTGGGGACCCATGGCTGCCTCTTTCTGAGGCCCTGGGCTGCAGTCTCTGTTAAAAATCAGAGCAAATGCAGACAGTTGTCACCCATGAACAGAGGGCTGATGTGTGAGGAATTGTAAAGTGGAGTTTATTCAGCCCCAATTAGATCCCATTTTATAAATTCCACCCGACTCCTCCACAGGAGAAAGCTCATTAAATCTTTTCATACCAAGCCAACCTAGGTGGCAGTGCCGGGCTGTGTTGGCAGGGCTCAGCTCTCGAGGAAGGCTGTCAGAGCCGAGTTCTGTGGTTTCTTAGAAATGGCCAAAGGGTTTATGTGGGATAAATAAGTACCTGAAAGACAAGGTTATTTCTAAGCAGATATCAAAAAATAAAATGATGGGCATGAAATGGGAAACACAACCTTTGAAGAGAAGCACTCATGCAACCCAGGGGCTCATAAATCAAGAGCAAAGATTCTTTTTTCATTGTCTTGGCTTCTTTAGTGAAGGCCGATTCTCTCCAGTCAGGTATACCCAGTGAGCATTATGGGCTTTATCATGGCTTGTGACTAAAGCAATTTTAAAAGGAGCATCACAGACAAAGCCTCTGGAGTTGGCTTTCAGCTACCAAATGGGTCACCTAAGGATTAGTTCATTATTCACTCAACACCTGGCCAGGAACTGGGGATCATTTAAATATCCTAATGTTAGGATGTCCTCTCCTCCAGTCACCTTTTCCCCTCCTAGGTACTCAGGAAGTGCAGTGTAAGGGGCACTGAACCAAATTCTCACTCCTTACTCCTGACAGTGGAGTCAGTCTCCAATGCACTCCCAGTACCATCCTGTTTTTCCACCTCTGTAAGCAGGGCTGTCCTGCAAGGCCCCCTTGCACCCCCAAACCAAGCAGCCAGCTCCTGCCCCTCCTTCTCAGGCCTGGCTGGACTTCCATCAGCCCTCCAGAACCAGAGAGACCTCCCATGCACAAGGCCTCCTCAGTCTCAAGTCTGGCTATTTGCGGTGCATCATAAAGGGGCAGAAGGAGGGAGAATCAAAAGGGAAGGAACTAGCATCCCCACGTCCTCACTCTGAACCTGAGGCTTGTCTAGGACAGGCTCCAGGGGTCACAGAGGAAGAGCACAGGGGCTGGAGGGGGTGTAGGATAGAAAAGCATGGACCACCTGCTCTCTTCCTCCCTTCCTTTCTTCCTTTTCCCTTTACCTCCTTCTGCTTACTTTTAAAAGTCTAATTAGGTGAGAGGAAAATAAATGAAAGGCTGAGGTCCACCCCATTTCAGAAGCCAACTTTGCTTTGATTAGTCATTCAGTTCCCATAGATTTACTGTTGGCGAAAGGACACGTTAATTACGAAGAAAGGAAATAGAAAAGCTGTCTTTTCTGCCACATTTTCTTTTGGAAGAAACGAGGCCCCGTGTGGAGCTCTGGGAGAGTTAAATGAGAACGGAGTGTAGCAGGCTTTCATCCTTATGTAGATGTAAAGAACAAGGAGGTGAAAAGCGTATCTCTTAGAAGAATGCCGAACACCTGTCTTCTCTACTTTTGTTTGTCCTCAAACAGGGGATCTGGGGTTCTCTCGGATTTCCCAGAGCCCTTCCAGCCCAGGTCCTTGAATACAAAGAATTCTATATTCAAGTCAACAGAACTTGAGACAATAAGACTGAGTCTGAGGCAAAGTCTTGGATGGTTGCAAGTCAAGAACTTGCCCACTTGAGGCAAGCAGGGTCAAGGCTTGCCAGGCCAATGTCAGAAGGAAACTCTGCAAGCAAAAGAATGAAAGTCAGGGAGCTGTTGGAAAGGGAGTGGATGGTAGTGGGCACTGGAGGCCTGCAGGGCAAGTTCATACAGTCCAGTGCCTATGAAGATCCAGCTGGGGAGCAAAGTGAGGCCAGAGGAAGGGCGTGAGACTACAGGGAGTGGCGAAGACTGTGTCAAACTGGAAGCTCAGTGCCTCTGCCTGAAGGACCTCAACTCTCCTCAGGTCCAGTAGATTGTGACCTTGAAGGAATACTGGCCCAGTATCACCGGATCTTCCCATTTTTTAAAAAAAGCATGGAATCTTGATTTCAAATTCCCAGGTTAAAAATCCTGTGCAAATCAACAAAATACAGGTGGATTTGGGTAACAAGACAGCACTCTATGACCTGTAAAAAAAAATGTCAAAGCAAAATGAGAGAAGCAAGCACAAAGCTGAAGGCAGCACAGAGGGGAAAAGTTAGGGCTCCAGGAAGAGGTGAGGCTGTTGGGGGAAGGGCCAGATTTAGGGGAGGCAGTCAGAGCATGGCCACCACCTCTTTCAACACAACCTTTCTGTACTGTCCTGGGGGCTTTACACTGCTAGCCCCCTCTCTGCTTCTAAAGGACAAAGGAGCAGCCTGGGTACCAGCGTGAAGGCAAGGCAGTTACAACAACCTAAGAACCTCTATGGGATTTGCGCCCCTAGACTCTTCGTATTTCTTCCTGCCTGCCCTTCTTTCCCTGGCTCCAGCCACACGGGCCCCTTTGTGTTCCTTGAAGGTACCAGGCACACTCCTGTAAGGCCTCACACTGGCTCTTCCTTCTGCTTAGAACACTCTTCCCCCAGATACCCACAAAGCCAACTCCCTGCCTCCTTCAAGTCTCTGCTCCATGACATCTTTTGACCTGTTTAAAATTTCAACCTGCAACTGTACCTGGCTGGCTTTCCCAGTCCCTGTTTTCTTTTTCCAAATCACTTGTCACCTTCGAAATACGTGTGTTAGTTGCTCAGTCGTGTCCGACTCTTTGCAATTCCAGGGACTATAGCCCACCAGGCTCCTCTGTCATGGAGTTCACCAGGCAAGAATACTGGAGTGGGTCAACATTCCCTTCTCCAGGGAATCTTCTTGACCCAGGGTTCAAACCTAGGTCTCCCACATGGCAGGCAGATTCTTTACCATCTGGGCCACCAGGGAAGCCCTCAAAATCCTATGCAATTTACTTCATTATTTGTTGTCTGTCTCATGTAACTAGAAGGAAAGCTCCTCCAAGGGTGAAAATTCTCGTTTGTTTTGTTCAGGGATGTGTTGCTGGAACAATGTTTTCACATGAGGGTATTCAAAAAACACTTTCTGAAAGAAAGTATGAATTCCTATTTCTTCCTTCTGCCCTGTGGCTCTATAGCTGTGATTCCGAGGAGCTTTTCTCTCCCTTGTATATTTCATCCCTTCTCGGTCTTTCCCAGAACTCAATCCCAGCCAGCAAATGTTAATTGAGCCATCGTGCTCTGCCAAGTCTCAGACTGAGATGTGAAGCTTTCAAAGGATGCCGTGGGGACCTCCCTAGTGGTCCAGTGGTTAAAACTCCACATTTCCAATGCAGGGAATGTGGGCTTGATCCCTGGTCAGGAAGCTTAAGATCCCACATGCTGCACAACACAGCCAAAAAAAGAAAAAGAAAAAAGAAATGAAAAGGATGCCATGGATATTTAGGGAATAGCAGTAGGGAGGGGTAGAAGTAAATCAATGGGAATATGCTGTGAACTTAATTTTGTGGAGTATTTTAAACTAGAGAAAAGTATAAAAACTAGTATTATAGGACACTGGCTTATGCCTTTATGACAATATGCCCATTTATATTTTGATGCTTTCCATGAATTTGTAATCAAAGTATGGAAATTAAATATTTCAAAGACCGTTCTTTGCTCTTTCTCTCCTTCTTCTGACTTGAGAACTTTTCCAGCAATGTAGACCTCTGACCCCAGGCTGGTAATAGTTTCTTGGACTTGAAATGTAAGGCATGTACTTTATCTTGTATTCTGTCAACATAATTTCCCACTTAGAAGTTTTATGGGAACAGGGAAGCAAGTGATGTGAACAAAGCACGACTTCTAAGTTACCTGGATGGTGTTAGCTTTTCTAAAATGAAATAAACTCTTAGATGTGCAATTATCAGCACCTCTTCCTTTTGCCAGAGTTAACAGACGTTCTCACATCTGCTTCAAAACCCTAAAGGTCTTTTTACCCCCCCAAAACTGATTTGATTATTCAACAAGCACTCTCAGGCCTACTCAATGGAATGTGTGAGTTTGCCTTTCTGTAGTTTCCTAGGTGGTTTTTCCTACATGACGGGAATGAAAAATTAAGCTCTAGTGTCGAATTGGAATGCTTCTGGAAGTAGAAGGAACCTCTGACTTTTTAATCTTTCCAATTCCCCATATAAAAGGAAATGGTTATTCCCTTGACTTCTGAAGCAGAGTGAAGCATGTTCCCTCACAAGAGATATTTTAAATGTTCTAAATGTGACTTGAACCAGTGTAAGAATAGTACTTCTCAGGAACAACTTGAGCTCCTTCATTGGCACCTTTAAAAAAGTGTCTTTTTATAAATTCAGACTCATGTTGTATATAGCCTTTTAACCAAAAAATTTAAATATTTGGAAATAAATTAGTTTTTGTTTTTCAGCCACAATAGGCAAATATTTGCTGAGTATCTCATTATACAGACATTCTATCAGGAGCTGAAGATGCAGAATGAAGAAGATAGAGCTCTTTTCAAAACACACATTCAGTCCATAAGTCAGGTACCACAGATTCAAATACAATGCACATTTCTGTATACACTGTATATATAAAATAAACAGTTGCATTATAAATACAAAGAAAATCATGTGTATCTAGATGAAAGCACAAGTCTTAAGAACAGTCTAATTAAAAACAATTAAAACAAAATTTTATATAAACAAAGAACTTCTGAGAAAAACATCTGAAGCAAACCATATTTTTGCTTCTTTGTGGGAAAATATGAAGAATTTTTAACCCTAGACTCTACAGAGAGACATTTGAAAGCAGAATATGGAAACTAAATTTAAACAAAAAAGGGGCTTATAAGTAATGAGGAGAAGCTCAGCCTAGTTAGAATTAACACAGAAATTGTCATTTGTCCTCCTCAATCCAATACTGAAGGCAATAGCTACTACAAGGGGAAATCGCATGTACAGTAGGTAATTTTATGTATTCACATGGTAAACATAGATGAGTTAAATAGCCAAGTGGTAGTTGCTCAGTCGTGTCTGACTCTGCGACCCTAAGAACTGCAGCCCGCCAGGCTCCGCTGTCTATGGAATTCTCCAGGTTGGAACACTGAAGTGGGTAGCCATTCCCTTCTCCAGGGAATCTTCCCAACCCAGGGAAATAGCCAAGAGATACCTCAAAAGTTAGAAGTAAAATGTAGTTGGTGGCAACTTTATTCTTTGAAGACTGAAATGTGTGCAACTGCAGAGAGACAAAGGGAGAAGTAGACTGATTTTAATACAAGAGTGTGGTAGGGTCATGTGAATAGGTGTGATCAGTGTGGGGACAGTGAATATAATAGAAGCTGGGAATGACAAAGGGGATCCGGATCTAAATCAGATAATATCAGATCTTCTAGATTTTAAGACACCTTCAGTTATAACCTACCTTTCATTTAGAAATAGCTCAGGAAAAATAAATATTACTTTACAGAATGCAATTTACTCATCTTTATCTGATAATTATACAGTACTTTCTTTTTTAAAGAAATATAATCAAATCTTAAGTCTAAGATTTTCCCAAACAATGAATTCAGGTTTTTTTCTGAGTTATTTTTGGGAAATAATAGCAATGTTTACCATTGCATGTACCCTGATTTTTCACAAATAACACTTTTGACTTCTTTGGTGTCTCTATTACCTTTAGGATTGGCAATATAATTTTGAGTCATATAAAAGAAAACCTCATCTGCATTTCCTGTTTAGCTATTGTAGTCTACCCCTACCCTCACCACTGAATTATTAGATATTAAACTGGTATTGTTGAGTGAAAGTGAAAGTGTTGGTTCCTCAGTGTCTGATTCTTTGTGATCCTGTGGACTGTAGCCTGCCAGGTTCCTCTGTCCAGGGAGTTCTCCAGGCAAGAATACTGGAGTGGGTTGTGTTTCCTTCTTCAGGGAATCTTCCCAATCCAGGGCCTGAACCCAGGTCTCCCACATTGTGGGCAGAATTTTTTTTACCGTCTGAGCCACCAGGGAAGTAGAGGAACTTAAACCAGGTACACCAAAGGTTTTTTTTCCTGGTACCCAAGATGTATAGCATAAATCATCACCTTGATGGTTGGGTATGTATGTGTGTGTGAAAGTCGCTCAGTCGTGTCTGACTCTTTGCAACCCCATGGACTATACAGTCCATGGAATTCTCCAGGCCAGAATACTGGAGTGGGTAGCTGTTCCCTTCGCCAGGGGATCTTGACAACACAGGGATCGAACCCAGGTCTCCCACATTGCAGGCGGATTCTTTACCAACTGAGCTATCACATGGCATGTAGTAACTGAAAAACTCTTTTCTGTGTGTGTATGTGATATGCCACCAAGAAATATTTCACATATGCATTTCTTTTTATTTAATATAAAGTAAGATCTTAAATGGAGAAGGCAGTGGCACCCCACTCCAGTACTCTTGCCTGGAGAATCCCATGGACAGAGAAGCCTGGTAGGCTGCAGTCCATGGGGTCGCTAAGAGTAGGGCACGACTGAGCGACTTCACTTTCACTTTTCACTTTCCTGCATTGGAGAAGGAAATGGCAACCCACTCCAGTGTTCTTGCCTGGAGAATCCCAGGGAAGGGGGAGCCTGGTGGACTGCCGTCTATGGGGTCGCACAGAGTCAGACACAACTGGAGCAACTTAGCAGTAGCAAGGTCTTAAAACTTAATTTCTATGGGCCCTGTGTTCTTTCTTCTAGAGCAGAAGGGAACTATTGTATAGCTATGATGTGCCAGGCATTGGGCTGGCACCTTCTAACCACCAATTTCATTTATTTTTCACAATGACTCTGAAAGGTATTATTATACCCTTTCTGTAATTGGAAAAATGGAAAGTCAAGAAGTTCTATAATTTGGCTGAAGTTATATAGACAGTAAGAGTTCAAACATAGATATGACTTGTTTTCAAGTCTCTGAAGTCAAATAAGTCTTCCATTACGCTTGCCTTCCTCTGCAGTCAAATGAAAAGTGGGTCCTGGGAACTCATTAGAACCGTGTCATTGACAACCTTCTGTACTCTGCTGTCCAGTCTACCCCAGTCTGTCTTGATCAGTTCACTGCATCTGTTGTCCTGACACTGGAACCATCTGACCCGATGCCTCTTTCCTACATCTTTCTTTGACCCTAGAGGTGGATATCCAGACATTAAGGCCCTTGAGATCTTTATCCATTGCTCCCTTCCCCCAATCACCTACTATTTATTTTTTCTTTATAACTGCATACATTTTTTTTATCCTTTCTATGGCACTTATATTCTATCTTGCATTATATAATTACCTTATTTTCTCCCCAGAGTTTATTAGGAGACCCTGAGACCAGCATTCTATGAGATCAGTACCCATGGTTTTGTAGACCAGTTAAAGAGGGTCTGTCAGAAGTACCCGCAGCATACTTAGTCTTTCTTCCCAGACACAGCAACATTCAAGTCACATGAGCAACTAATTGGCTGCCTGGTCCACCCACACCTCCTGCCCGAGCTGCAGTGAACTGCCCACCTACCACTACTGCAGTCAATATTCAGAAGAACCCGTGGGCCACTCAAGAGAATTCTTAGGAAATCCTCTGGTGTAACAGAAAACAATGAAGATATACTCTACATATACACTGTATTTATAGATGTAACTTACAGTTGTAACTATATTTTGTAACACTGAGTTGGTGCTCAACCCTGCCTCCCTGAACATCTTGGTTCTAGAATTACCTGAAGGGAAAGAGCAATGGTCTTTTTTACCCTAATTTATGCTAATCAAAGGAAAGCAGTAATATGCCTCAAACCAAAATAGAATGCAAAAAAATGACTCCTTAGGTAAGGAAATGCTTCTGTCAGAAATGGCTTTCAGCCAAACAAATTAAAGGGAGTGGAGGAAGACTTAAAAGCCTCTGTGAGGTAGGTTGGTTTAGCCAGCATGAAGTCAGCTTAAAATCCCAATATTTTCCACGTTTCCCTCTCAAGTATTACAGCCTCTGCCCTTCAAGGTAAATGTCAAAGCTATGTCTTTGCTTTTCACCTTCCCTCTTTGATATATATTGACCCCTCTCTTATCGCTTCTACAACCCACTACTCAGTCCTGACACTCCAATATGTCAAAGCCAAGTTTATCACCAAAGAATCATACAATTACCACTGATACCATGACCCGTGTTTGTAGCTGTTTCTTGGGAAGTTTTGAGGCCAAAAAGAATGGATATGGTAGGTCACCTCAAAGCCTAGGAACACTGTCAAATGTATGGATCAGCAGTAAACAAGCCTGTTTAAATTAGTCTTAATACCTACATGACCAGATTTATTTTGACAGGATCTCACCCTCTACCACAGCCAACCAGCTTTTGTTGCCCTTGCTTTAGCAAAGGGAATTAGCCTTCTTTAGAACACAGTTTAGGAAACATTAATGTCCCCTTCTGGTTCATAGCTACAGCCCTTCTCACATTCCCAATTTTTCTGGCAAGACTTACTCAGGAGATCTCACCCCCGTCTCCTCCCCTAAAGAGTTCTATTTTAAGAAATACAGTTTGACAATAAAAATACAGTCAGGATAGGAACTCTAACAGTCCCTGCCAGTGCAGTCATCTCATTAGGCATCAGTAGTGCCTGAGACAGTGGCACTCTCAAATTTTCATATAAAATTAAAGCAAACCTATTTTAGGTAAGAGTAGGTGGCTTTTTGTTTTGTGTGACAGTTCCTTATGGAACTCAAATAGTTGTTGTCTGAGAAGCTACCTCATCAGCAAACTTTGGTCTTTTGGAGATGTTATATGATATTCAGAATAATTTACATCAGAGAGAAATGTCTTGTTTGAAGAACCCTGAGTGGCTTCTTCCTTCAAAATATGTCATCCTGTCTAACCCTATCAAAGGAATCTGAGCACAGCTCTATCCAGAGCCTGTAAAAGAGGTAAAATTTTAAATTTTCATTATTCAGTCAGTTAGTGGGTAAACATTTATGGAGCACCTATTTTGTGCCAGATTCCATTCCTAATGCTGGAAATAACAGGTGAACAAAGACAGAAAAGATCCATGAGCACTTGGCTCCTATGCTCCAGCAGAAAGGAGCAGGAAGTAAATGAAAGAATCTCAGAGTAATGAGCACTCCGGGAGGAAATAAAGCAGGGTCACGGGAAGACGGCTTTCGGTTGCAGGATAAGAGAGGTCTCTCTGAGGAGGTGATATTAAACTGAAATCAGAATGAGCTGATGGAGAAGGCCTGCGGTAAGGGAAGAAGACTGCACAGAAGGGGCACCAATTGCAAAAGGCCTGAGGTGGGAGCAAGCTTGGGTTTTCCAGGTACAGAAAGAATGTTTGTGTGCCTGTATGTGTAACAAGGGAGGGAGATCTTGGGTATGCATTTAGAGGGGTGCTCAGGGACCAGACCAGGTAGGGTCCTGAAGGCTAAGACAAGGCACTGCATGTATGTCGGGATAATGCAAAACCATCAGAGGGCTGCATCATCTGAGTGGAGTGATATCACCTAAATTATACATCACCAGTATGCAGCATGCTGCAGTCCATGGGGTCACAAAGAGTCGGACACGACTGAGCGACTGAACTAAACTGAGTCGGTACCAAAACTGAAAGAGCTCTTTTATTTTTATCATTATTATTATTTTTTTTATCATTGGCTGCACTGGGTCTTCATTGCTGCAAATGGGCTTTCTCTAGTTGTGGTGGGTGAGGGCTACTCTCCTGGTGTGGTACATGGGCTTCTCATTACAGTGGCTTCTCTTGTTGCAGAGCACAGACTCCAGGCAGGTAGACTTTAGTAATTGTGGTGCGGGATGGTCCACAAGGCTTAGTTGATCCACGGAATGTGGAATTTTCCCTGATCAGGGATCAAACTCATGTCCCCTGCATTGGCAGGTGGAATCTTAACCACAAAGGAAGTCCTCATTTAGGTCTTATCATCACCAGTAGCTACACCTCCTCTTAAAATCTCAATTCTATGTCTCTCATGACCTTCTGCCAACCTTCTTGGAGCACACTATAATAATTCTTCTTCATTTAGACCTTCAGTCTATAGAGTCTACCATTTTGTACTCTTAAGTATGCTTTCAGGTCTTATCTCCCCTCTACCCACCTTAAAGTCCATCATTATCATCGGCCCCTTTGAGTTTAGATTATGTTTCAGGCAAGTGCTAAGTGCTGGGTATAAATCAGGGAAGAACAGGCAACTTGTTTCTGCTCTCCCAGAATTTATAGTCTAGTGGGGAAATAGATATTAAATACATGAAGAAACATACAGATGCATGATTAAACAGTTCGAGAAGAGCTTGGAAAGGAAAGTATAGTTGGCGATGACTTTGCATACCAGGATCATCTAATCCAGTCTCTGGAGACAGGGAAGGCCTTTCTGAAGAATATTAAAAAGAAATTTTTTTAAAGGGGGAAAGTATTTCTGTACTTTAAATATTAATTTTTAATTATATAAAAAATCCACTCAACTCTTACCAAGAAAAAGCATCTACAGTTGCCTTTTAATGGATCCCAGTACTTCCAATCTTTCCCCACACCTTTCTGGGCATATCACCCTTCCTAGGCATCTCCTTGGAGAAGGCAATGGCACCCCACCCCACTCTTGTCTGGAAAATCCCATGGACAGAGGAGCCTGGTAGGCTGCAATTCATGGGATCACTAAGAGTCAGACACGACTGAGCCGACTTCACTTTCACTTTTCACTTTTATGCATTGGAGAAGGAAATGGCAACCCACTCCAGTGTTCTTGCCTGGAGAATCCCAGGGACGGGGGAGCCTGGTGGGCTGCCGTCTATGGGGTCACACAGAGTCGGACACGACTGAAGCGACTACGCAGCAGCAGCAGCAGCAGGCATCTTCTTGGTGTCCACATTTTCTCTCTCTCCTCTTGCTTTAGAATGCTTCTGGAGAAGTCAGTAAAAATGATCAAAACAGATCATAAGTCCTCTGGAAACCCTGGAAGTGACTGTAACCTTTAGTGCCATGTGCAGTGCTCAGGTACAACGTCCCATGTTTGCTAATTAAAAATCAGCACTTTAGATGTTGAAATTGTAAGTGGTATATTGGCTCCCTGGCTCTCCTAACAAGGCTCTCGGAACCTGTCTTATTTATCCTTCACCAGTAGGTGGCGCAAGTCTTCCCCAGAATCGGGGAACATGGCCCTCTGCAAGGGTTATCTTCATTTGGACCTTCCAGCTGTACTCTGACAGCTTAAAGTCTCAGTCACTGGGCAAGGTTAATGCCCTTTCTCCTGGGCAAGACCATCTGTTGCGTTTATTACAAAATGCTGTGCTCCTCTTCCATGCCTATGAAGCCCATCATACTTTTCCAGGGAAGAAATCGTCCCTGTGTAGCTGGTTGAAACAAACTACAAGCGGTTTCTACTACTGAGGGCTCTAAGGAAAGAATCTCCTGAGCCTTACAAGCTTCCCACTCATTGGCCAGTGTCATCCATATTTCGCCTTGTCTTCCTCTGGGCACCTGACTCTTCTGGAGATGGGAGCAAATGACCAGAAGATATAGTCAGGCTACTGGAAGAGCAAGAGGAATGTATTTGCTCTCCTAGACATCAGAGCTTGAAGACTAATGATTTTTGAACAGGTTACTATACATACTTGAACAAGGTGCTTTGGAAGGCATTTAGGAGATCCGTTAATAAGGCAAAAAGGAGGAAAATGGAGAAAGGGTGGGAAGAGATAGATGAGAGAGAGAAAGAGAGAGCAAGCAGTGAACAGTACAGGGAGCGAGGAACCCAGAGAACTACCATTAATTTTAGACACTGGGAGTCCAAGGAGCCTGGAGCCATCTCAGATAGCTCTTTCACCATTTGAAGAGTCTTTCCTCTCTGTTTTGAAGTCTTATAGCCTTTACTTTTTGACATAAGCTTTCATAGCATCCCTCTTGTGATGGTTGTGGTTGATGAATCAAATGGGAAGAAGTCCATGTCAGACAGATCTATTGGAAGGATCCTGTACTTATCAAGGTGAGAGGTGAGCTAAGACAAAAGCTGTGTGGATTGAGAAGGGAGGAAGAGGGATTAAATATATCTTGAGAAAGTAGAACAGGAAGGATTTGTAAATTACCCATATCTGAAGGAAAATGAAAGAAGGGCAGTTCATGTCAAGATCTAGCTTTTTGGCTTGGTCTATGGAGTGCATTTTCACTGGTGGGAAAAGAGGTGGATGAAGGTGGACAGTTGTCAGCCCTGGGAGGGGTTGGGAGGGGAGGGAAGGGGGACATCCTGACAGCCATCCAGATACATGTGGAAAGGGGGCTAGGGCAGGGATGGCAGAGAAGGGTGGGCATTCTGACAACACTTCACAATTGAACTTTGCGGCAGGTACTACTCATCAATTGTCCCACTCTTTCCCACAGAGCTTGCAGCCAGCATCAGAACAATTTGTAATATAAAGGCTCCTAGAAGTCATTATTAGTTAATTAAACTTAGTTCTGAAGATGAAAGCTGTTTGCTTCCTCCTACATTCCCAGAGGTTCAGGAGCCCAGCTCGTGGATAAGAAAGCAGCACCACACTGCTCACTGCGTATTTAGCAAACTCACTGCCACACAGGCCAGCTTTCTCACTCCCGCCTCTGATTCTGCCTTTTCTCAACGACTCTGAGGGCTCCAGGCAACAAGTATCAGCAGGCAGGATCTAAAGGTGAGCATTTCATCACCCTGACCTGGGTTCTCTCCAGTTGATTTATAGTGTTTCAGGTGTACAGTGAAATGATTTGGTTATACAAATACACATTTATTCTTTTTCAGATTCTTTCCCATTATAGGTTATTACAATATACTGAATATGTCAATAGTTCTCAGTGCTAAACCGTAGGCCCTTATTGCTTACCTATTTTAAATGCAGTAGTGTGTATCTGTTAATCCAACCTTCTAGTTTGTCCCTCCTCACTTTCTCCTTTGAGAAAGTTTGCTTTCTCCGCCTGTGGGTCTATTTTTCTGTTTTGTATATAAGTTCCTTTATATCTTTTTTTTTAGATTCCATAAGTAAGTGATATCATATGATGTTTGTGTTTTCCTGTCCATAGTCTTCATATAAGTCATGCTGCTATTTCTAACCAAAGTAAACTATCTCCCTTTACCCCTTAACCCCACCTTACAGAACAGCGTGGACAGCAGCCCTGGCCCATCCGGAAGCCTAGAGCCCGAATCTTGGGGGGCTGAGGGACGAGCGTGCCCACTGGGGAGACAATACCCATTCTGCCAGCAGGCGGTCTGCCCTCCTGCTCTGAGGACAGCTTGCAGACAGGCTTCCCCTCCCACAATTGCTGGCTGTTTCCCATGTTCCACGAGAGAAGGGGCACACATTCCAGACAAGGGGACTATTTATTTTCCCACCAGAGGTGACACGTGGCATCTGGAGGTCAAGCCAGGCCGAGGCTGTGTTTGCTGGGCTAAGCCTTGCCTTTTCCCAGAGGCCTGGGTTGTTCTGACAGCCATCCCAGCTGTGTCTTCTGGGCTGGGAATGTTTCCTCAACTGCTCTAAACAAACACCCATACTGGCTACTCAGTCTCCCGGGTTTGTTTATCCACCAAAGTCAAGGAATGAGCACCCGGTCCAGAGGGTGGGCTCCAAATGGCTCTGCCACAAACAGGACCCCCCAGGCTGCACTTTTGCCGCGCAATCTGAGCAAGAAAAGCAGAATTTAGACCATAAAGAGGCCTTCAAACCACAATTTGACCCCTTCCAAAGAAACTCTGCATGGCTGTGTGCCTCCTTGCCTTTGCCAATGGTGTGAAAATTCTTCAGTAGCCTTTCAAATAATCAGATTTTTTTGAGAAGCAATAATGATAATGATAATGCATTTTATTTGAGACACACTCAACATTTTATGAGACACTTAGATATTATTTCATGAGATTCTCAGTACAACCTGGAGAGATCAGGCTGAATAATACCACGTGTGTATAGCATGCCTTGGGGCAGGCACAGTGCTGGGTCAGAGTGCAGGGGAGACATGAAGGTGAGTGAGAGTCTTGACCTGTGGGGACCCGCTGTTGGGAATGTGTATCGGGATGGGACTTTTGAGTTTTTCCTCACTTAAGGGCCTCTCAGGTTTTAGGTGCTCTTTGGGGAAAAATTTATGCAAGGGAGTAGAGGACACCCTCACACAAACATTGTTCCTATCCCAAATCCACAAGTCCCAGGTTGTAGCCAGATCTGAATAGGCTGCCTCAAAGGCCACCTACATCTCGATGTGCTTACTGCTGCTGCTGCTGCTGCTAAGTCGCTTCAGTCGTGTCTGACTCTGTGCGACCCCAGAGACGGCAGCCCACCAGGCTCTGCCATCCCTGGAATTCTCCAGGCAAGAACACTGGAGTGGGTTGCCATTTCCTTCTCCAATGCATGAAAGTGAAAAGTGAAAGTGAAGTCGCTCAGTCGTGTCCGACTCTTAGCGACCCCATGGACTGCAGCCCACCAGACTTCTCCATCCATGGGATTTTCCAGGCAAGAGTACTGGAGTGGGGTGCTATTGCCTTCTCCGTGATGTGCTTACAGTCTTATGCAAAGACAGCAGCCAGGTTCGTCTTGAATGATCGTTCTGTCAGGAATCTTGGCTCTTTACTAGCTGTACTTGGTCAAGGTGCTCAAGTAAGTGGGCAAGCGAATGCGAGTTTCTTCATCATTAAAATGAACTTACCATTTCTGTTTACTTGCTGGTATCGAGCATCAAATGAATTCGCGTTCACAAAGTGCTTTGAATTGAACTTGTCATGCATGTAACACATGATTAATACCTGCTAGCTGTTGTTATTTCAGTGACTACCTGGATGGTGAATTGGATGAAAATAAGGTTAGAAGCAGCAATACTAGTTTAGACATTAATGAAAAAATCCAGAGAAGAGTTAGGGGAGTCTAGCTAAAGCCTTTTCTTCTTTCATGCTTTTCTCCCTTCTCCCACCCTCCCTCCTACTCACCCTTATTCCTTCCTTCTTTCTCTGTTTTAATGGGATGAGTGTGACCAGGAGATGGGAAGAGTGATGGCAGGTAGGTGGCCTTTGGTTGGACCTAGGGCAGGGTCAGATCCAAAGCTTTGGGAAAAAACAAAGGACCCATCCAAGCCCACAGCCATAAGGGAATGTCCACAAGTCAAATACTGGAAACCAAACACATCCATGTGCCAAGGGTGAGGCAGGATTGGAATCAGAAGGCTAAATATAGAGACTAGTGAATACATTTGGAGAATAGAGTCAGGGTTACAGCAGGGTGGGAACACTCAGGTCAAAAGGAATTGCCACTAACAGGCCTGGGAGGTTTGGGTGGCTACACTGGATGATTGTAAAAGGTCAGAGGAGCTACTCCATGTTCAAGGTCAGGAGAGGCAGCGGTGAGGAGATACCCCTAGTCCAAGGTAAGGAGCAGCAGCTGTGCTTTGCTGGAGCAGCTGTGAAGAGATACCCCATGTCCAAGGTAAGAGAAATCCAAGTAATACAGTAGGTGTTCTGAGAGGGCATCAGAGGGCAGACACACTGAAACCATAATCACAGAAAACTAGTCAATCTAATCACATGGACCACAGCCTTGTCTAACTAAATGAAACTAAGCCATGCCTGTGGGGCCACCCAAGATGGGCAGGCATGGTGGAGAGGTCTGACAGAATGTGATCCACTGGAGAAGGGAATGGCAAGCCACTTCAGTATTTTTGCCTTGAGAACCCCATGAACAGTATGAAAAGGCAAAATGATAGGATACTGAAAGAGGAACTCCCCAGATCAGTAGGTCCCCAATATGTTACTGGAGATCAGTGGAGAAATAACTCCAGAAAGAATGAAGGGATGGAGCCAAAGCAAAAACAATACCCAGCTGTGGATGTGACTGGTGATAGAAGCAAGGTCCAATGCTGTAAAGAGCAAAATTCCATAGGAACCTGGAATGTTAGGTCCATGAATCAAGGCAAATTGGAAGCGGTCAAACAGGAGATGGCAAGAGTAAATGTCGACATTCTAGGAATCAGCGAACTACAATGGACTGGAATGGGTGAATTTAACTCAGATGACCATTATATCTACTACTGCGGGCAGGAATCCCTTAGAAGAAATGGAGTGGCCATCATGGTCAACAGAAGAGTCTGAAATGCAGTACTTGGATGCAATCTCAAAAATGACAGAATGATCTCTGTTCGTTTCCAAGGCAAACCATTCAATATCACAGTAATCCAAGTCTATGCCCCAACCAGTAATGCTGAAGAAGCTGAAGTTGAACGGTTCTATGAAGACCTACAAGACCTTTTAGAACTAACAACCAAAAAAGATGTCCTTTTCATTATAGGGGACTGGAATGCAAAAGTAGGAAGTCAAGAAACACCTGGAGTAACAGGCCAATTTGGCCTTGGAATACGGAATGAAGCAGGGAAAAGGCTAATAGAGTTTGGCCAAGAGAATGCACTGGTCATAGCAAACACCCTCTTCGAACAACACAAGAGAAGACTCTACACATGGACATCACCAGATGGTCAACACTGAAATCAGATTGATTATATTCTTTGCAGCCAAAGATGGAGAAGCTCTATACAGTCAGCAAAAACAAGACCGGGAGCTGACTGTGGCTCAGATCATGAACTCCTTATTGCCAAATTCAGACTTAAATTGAAGAAAGTAGGGAAAACAACCAGACCATGCAGGTATCAGATCAGATCAGATCAGATCAGTTGCTCAGTTGTGTCTGACTCTTTGCGACCCCATGAATCACAGCATGCCAGGGCACCCCGTCCAACACCAACTTCCGGAGTTCACTGAGACTCACGTCCATCAAGTCAGTGATGCCATCCAGCCATCTCATCCTCTGTCGTCCCCTTCTCCTCCTGCCCCCAATCACTCCCAGCATCAGAGTCTTTTCCAATGAGTCAACTCTTCACATGAGGTGGCCAAAGTACTGGAGTTTCAGCTTTAGAATCAGTCCTTCCAAAGAACACCCAGGACTGATCTTCAGAATGGACTGGTTGGATCTCCTTGCAGTCCAAGGGATTCTCAAGAGTTTTCTCCAACACCACAGTTCAAAAGCATCAATTCTTCGGTGCTCAGCTTTCTTCACAGTCCAACTCTCACATCCATACATGACCACTGGAAAAACCATAGCCTTGACTAGACGAACCTTTGTTGGCAAAGCAATGTCTCTGCTTTTGAATATGCTATCTAGGTTGGTCATAACTTTCCGTCCAAGGAGTAAGCGTCTTTTAATTTCATGGCTGCAATCACCATCTGCAGTGATTTTGGAGCCCAGAAAAATAAAGTCTGACACTGTTTCCACTGTTTCCCTATCTATTTCCCGTGAAGTGATGGGACCAGATGCCATGATCTTCGTTTTCTGAATGTTGAGCTTTAAGCCCACTTTTTCACTCTCCTCTTTCACTTTTATCAAGAGGCTTTTTAGTTCCTCTTCACTTTCTGCCATAAGGGTGGTGTCATCTGCATATCTGAGGTTATTGATATTTCTCCCGGCAATCTTGATTCCAGCTTGTGTTTCTTCCAGTCCAGCGTCTCTCATGATGTACTCTGCATATAAGTTAAATAAGCAGGGTGACAATATACAGCCTTGACGTACTCCTTTTCCTATTTGGAACCAGTCTGTTGTTCCATGTCCAGTTCTAACTGTTGCTTCCTGACCTGCATACAAATTTCTCAAGACGCAGATCAGGTGGTCTGGTATTCCCATCTCTTTCAGAATTTTCCACAGTTTATTGTGATCCACACAGTCAAAGGCTTTGGCATAGTCAGTAAAGCAGAAATAGATGTTTTTCTGGAACTCTCTTGCTTTTTCCATGATCCAGCGGATGTTGGCAATTTGATCTCTGGTTCCTCTGCCTTTTCTAAAACCAGCTTGAACATCAGGAAGTTCAGGTATGACCTAAATCAAATCCCTTATGATTATACAGTGGAAGTGAGAAATAGATTTAAGGGCCTAGATCTGATAGATAGAGTGCCTGATGAACTATGGACTGACGTTCATGACATTGTACAGGAGACAGGGATCAAGACCATCCCCATGGAAAAGAAACGCAAAAAAGCAAAACGGCTGTCTGAGGAGGCCTTACAAATAGCTGTGAAAAGAAGAGAAGCGAAAAGCAAAGGAGAAAAGGAAAGATATACGCATCTGAATGCAGAGTTCCAAAGAATAACAAGAAGAGATAAGAAAGCCATCCTCAGCAATCAATGCAAAGAAATTGAGGAAAACAACAGAATGGGAAAGACTAGAGATCTCTTCAAGAAAATTAGAGATACCAAGGGAACATTTCATGCAAAGATGGGCTCGATAAAGGACAGAAATGGTATGGACCTAACAGAAGCAGAAGATATTAAGAAGAGGTGGCAAGAATACACAGAAGAACTGTACAAAAAAGATCTTTACGACCCAGATAACCACGATGGTGTGATCACTGACCTAGAGCCAGACATCCTGAAATGTGAAGTCAAGTGGGCCTTAGAAAGCATCACTATGAACAAAGCTAGTGGAGGTGATGGAATTCCAGTTGAGCTATTTCAAATCCTGAAAGATGATGCTGTGAAAGTGCTGCACTCAATATGCCAGCAAATTTGGAAAACTCAGCAGTGGCCACAGGACTAGAAAAGGTCAGTTTTCATTCCAATCCCAAAGAAAGGCAATGCCAAAGAATGCTCAAACTACTGCACAATTGCACTCATCTCACACGCTAGTAAAGTAATGCTCAAAATTCTCCAAGCCAGGCTTCAACAATATGTGAACCATGAAGTTCCAGATGTTCAAGCTGGTTTTAGAAAAGGCAGAGGAACCAGAGATCAAATTGCCAACATCCTCTGGATCATCGCAAAAGCAAAAGAGTTCCAGAAAAACATCTCTTTCTGCTTTATTGACTATGCCAAAGCCTTTGACTGTGTGGATCACAATAAACTGTGGAAAATTCTGAAAGAGATGGGAATACCAGACCACCTGACCTGCGTCTTGAGAAACCTATATGCAGGTCAGGAAGCAACAGTTAGAACTGGACATGGAACAACAGACTGGTTCCAAATGGAAAAGGAGTACATCAAGGCTGTATATTGTCACCCTGCTTATTTAACTTATATGCAGAGTACATCATGAGAAATGCTGGGCTGGAAGAAGCACAAGCTGGAATCAAGATTGCCGGGAGAAATATCAATAACCTCAGATATGCAGATGACACCACCCTTATGGCAGAAAGTGAAGAGGAACTAAAAAGCCTCTTGATGAAGGTGAAAGAGGAGAGTGAAAAAGTGGGCTTAAAGCTCAACATTCAGAAAACGAAGATCATGGCATCTGGTCTCATCACTTCATGGGAAATAGATGGGGAAGCAGTGGAAATAGTGTCAGACTTTATATTTTTGGGCTGCAAAATCACTGCAGACGGTGATTGCAGCCATGAAATTAAAAGACGCTTACTCCTTGGACGGAAAGTTATGACCAACCTAGATAGCATATTCAAAAGCAGAGACATTACTTTGCCAACAAAGGTCTGTCTACTCAAGGCTATGGTTTTTCCTGTGGTCATGTATGGATGTGAGAGTTGGACTGTGAAGAAGGCTGAGCGCTGAAGAATTGATGCTTTTGAACTGTGGTGTTGGAGAAGACTCTTGAGAGTCCCTTGGACTGCAAGGAGATCCAACCAGTCCATTCTGAAGGAGATCAGCCCTGGGATTTCTTTGGAAGGAATGATGCTAAAGCTGAAACTCCAGTACTTTGGCCACCTCATGTGAAGAGTTGACTCATTGGAAAAGACTCTGATGCTGGGAGTGATTGGGGGCAGGAGGAGAAGGGGACGACAGAGGATGAGATGGCTGGATGCCATCACCGACTCGATGGATGTGAGTTTGAGTGAACTCCGGGAGTTGGTGATGGAATGGGAGGCCTGGCATGCTGCAGTTCATGGGGTCGCAAAGAGTTGGACACGACTGAGGGACTGAACTGAACTGAACTGAACTGAAAAGGTCAGAGACAGGCAGAGGCCTGTATCAATCACACCGCCTCCAGCCCCATCACTCCCAGTAGCCACCATCTATTTAGCACTTCCTGTGGTGTGCATTTCTTTACGTGCATTTCTTTACAGCATCAGTGGGGACTCTCATTCTCTTCATTTTGAAAGCTGGGATTCAGAAACGTGAGCTTCTTGCTCAAGATCACAGAGCTGGATGTGGTTCAGTAGACTCAGACCCAGGACTATTTGTCTATAGAGCCCATACTCTGTACTCTGCTGTTGCCCTTTGCTCAGAAATATCACCTGAATGTCCTTTGTGCCCATCTCTGGGTAAGGCATTTTGAAAGTGACACAGATGAATTTGATTTGGTCCCTGCTCTTCCAGCTATGACTGCAGCATGGAGGCAGATATAAAATTGAAGAGCAATTTGTTAAGGGTCAAAATACATTTCAGTTATTTTAAATTTAAATAACAAATTTGTCAAGGACCATAATACATTTTCTGGTAGAAAGTGATCAGTGTTTTCCATAAGTGACACCAGAAATAGGAAAGAAACTTGATCTAACAGATTCTGAATTAAGGGAGGGGATCAAAAGAGGCAGCTGGCTAACGAGGCTTTGTGTAAGAGAGACTGGAGAGAATAAAGATAAGCAACTGGCCAGATGCACCTGGCCCAGATGAAAGGCAACCCAGGAGGGCAGGGGCTTTGTAAACAGAGAGAATGGCTGGGGAACTTCCTTGGTGGTCCCATGGCTGGGACTTTGCCTTCTAGTGCAGGGGGTGCAGGTTTGATCCTTGGTTGGGGAACTAGGATTCTGCATGCCTCCTGGCCAAAAAGCCAAAACATAAAGCAGAAGCCATATTGTAACAAATTCAATAAAGACTTTAAAAATGGTTCACATAAAAAAAAATTACAAACATAAAAGCAAACAGAATGGCTGCTCTCTAGCTCTGGGCTTGAACAAGTTTCTTAACCTCTATAAAGGTGGGGATACTGGTACCCATATCAGAGGGTGGTGATGAGGATGATTCGAGATAAGAGCCTAATACAGTGCCTGAGTGCCTGATGTTGTAGCAAATGTGAATAAATAATGATCTGATGTGGGAAGAAGAGCGGCAGGAAGAGAGGAAGGTGATGGAGAAAAGAAGGCAAAAAGAAGGTCGGCTTCTCAGCAGCCTCTGGAAGGAACAGCTTCCACCTTAGAGACAGCTACGCCATCCACTGTGGTGGAGCTGGCTGGCTCTCTGGTTTCCATCCATGCAAAGCTGTAGGGTCAGGTAATAGCACTGTGAGGTCTCAGCAACACGCAGTAAAGTTCCCTGGTTCTCCCGTGTTGGAATGTTAACTTGTATATTTAAATATGGGGCTTCTCTGGTGACTCAGCTGGTAAAGAATCTGCCTGTAATGCATCCAGAAGATCCCCTGGAGAAGCAAATGGCAACCCACTCCAGTATTCTTGCCTGGAGCATTCCATGAACAGAGGAATCTGGTGGGCTATGGTCCATGGGGTTGCAAAGAGTCGGACACGACTGAATGACTAACACTTGTGTGAAACTGTAAGAGACTTGCTCTTTTAAGGAAACGGAACTACCATAGAAGTTAGAAAATGTCTGTGTGTGTGTGTGTGTGTGTGTGTGTGTGTGTGTAGCGGGATATCGAGTATAAGAGCTTGGCTCCTGACTTGATTAGCATTTATGGAGTGCCAGTAGCATGTGCCCAACTCTTGGAGGGAAGCCTGAGACCTAACCAGAGTAAAGACAGTGTATCGGGCCCCGTGACAACAGGTCCTGGAGGAGCAGGCGTAGGAAGGAGTGTTCAGAGGAAAATGCGGAGGCAGATGAGCTGTTTAGGAAGTATGATTTGCATGTGGAAGTGGCGGACTGGGGCTGGGGCATATGGATACCTGGGTTTCCACTAGCAGTCTTTCTGCCAGGAACTGGGCTTTGTCAATGGGCCTGAGAGTTCCAGGAATACAGAACACAGGCAGAGTTCACTGGGGGTTACATCATCCGGAGGGTGGCAAAGTAAAATCCATGCTTGCTCAACCCCAAGAATGGATGCAGAGAAACTGGTTGAACTTTCTCACTACATCCCCCTCCACCCCTCCCACCCGTCACCTCCAGCACATTCATCCCTCTTTGGACCCTATTTATCCCACTTTCTTAACCCAGCCACAGAGCATCACAGGGCTTGCTCAGTTCTCTGGAGGGGTTGCTAGGAATCTGCTTTCTTCTCTATTTTGCCTGAGGCCTGTGTTGGTCGCTGCCAATAACTCCTATAGCCACAGACACCTAATTTTTAAAAATCTCCTTCAGGCTTAAATCTAGTGCTCTTGGCTTCAACTCTTCTTCTTCTGGCCAGTAATTTAATGCAGATGTTAGCTAGCTGGGTGTCCCCAGTCCTCCAAGCTGCTGAACCATCTTCATCCTTTAACGGGTGCAAATGACCCCAGCCTCATCCCATTTATGAAGAGAAACACAGCATCCAGCTTCTCTCTCCAGGTTCCTACCTATTTGGGATTGTTGATCTCTACTCCATAGCTTACGTCCTCTGACATCTCTTTTCTCCATTTCATGTGTCACCCCAATTTTCTCCATTTCTCTCCAGGTTACTATCAACACATGACCTTTTACAGGGTAGGCTTTCCTGTACGGTTTGGGGGTGCCAGGCAGATTTGAGCACCCCACATTAGAGATCACAGCCTCCAATCATGTCTTACTTGTCAGCATCTAGATCACCCAGGTCTCTGTCTTGGGAAATCTCCTGCTGGCCAATTTCTCTCTAGGTCTTGCTCTCATCTTCTTTGCTCTCGGTCTTGAGAACCTTCTCCTCCCCTCCCATACTGCCAGGTCCCTGCCCAAACCACAAATTTCCTACTAATTTATCACTGAGAACACTTAGGCTATTCATTCTCTACCCACAAACCTTGGACTCCCTCTGTACATCCCTTTGTACATTCCAGATTCATTAAGGGGCTCTGCTGAATTTTGCCATCTTTTCATGAACCTCATCCAAAGATATCCAAAGAAGCTCTGAAAAAAGCTTTCCTTTTAACATGCCAAATTCATTAGAAAGAGCTCTCTCCTTTGTCAGAGGAACTCCTCCCGCCCCCACACCCCCTTCACTCCCCAGGGTGGGTTGGACGACTTCTGTTTGTTTTTCCTCCTCCATCTGCTTCCCTTCTTCCCTCTCCCTACCTGAGCTGGATCCTCAACCCCACTTAACCCTGGGCTGACCATTAGGCTGCCTAGATTTGATTTCACTGTCTTGCCTGACTGTCCTTGATCACACGCACTGCAGCCCAGGCCAGGCACACACTCCAGCAGGGCTCTGTCACACACTTGTTCTCTGGAGGGGGTCGGCGACACTTCTTTGGAAGGTTCCAGGCAACAAGGCCATTTGTTCAGCAAAGGACAAATGTCGTCATGTTTCTGCGGGCTGAAGGCAAGGAACCTGGGGCCACACATTAAAGTTAAAATGTCTGCATCAAGGGGACATGGCGGGGGCAGGGGACAGGAAATCCATACAATGGAGGATGCTGCTGCTAAGTCACTTCAGTCGTGTCCAACTCTGTGCGACCCCAGAGACGGCAGCCCACCAGGCTCCAGCGTCCCTTGGATTCTCCAGGCAAGAACACTGGAATGGGTTGCCATTTCCTTCTCCAATGCATGAAAGTGAAAAGGGAAAGTGAAGTCACTCAGTCCTGCCCAACTCTTAGTGACCCCATGGACTTCAGCCTACCAGGCTCCTCCGTCCATGGGATTTTCCAGGCAGGGGTACTGGAGTGGGTTGCCATTGCCTTCTCCAACAATGGAGGATAGAATCTAGGCAACTCATGGCTTAGGGACTGGCTGCCTGAAGGTGACGTTAATGGGAACACAAGCAAAGCAGATTTGGGGAGGAAAGTGCCCTTGCAGGCGTATTAAGGCTGATGGGCCAACGGAGCAACCAAGGGCGAAAGGCCTTAAGGCAGGCAGCTGGGAAAACAGGTCTGCAGCCCCTGGAGAAAAACGGGGGGGAAAAGGAAGGCATGGGAGAGTCAAGGGCAAGAAAGTACTGTTATCCCCAGAAAAACGGCCTGCCGGATGCCTCTGGTCTTCCTAAGCTCCTGGGGGACCAGTCCAGCCTCAAGATCCAAGATTTCTGCCTATGAAGGGCCCTGCCGCACCCCCTGAACCACAGCCCAGCAGCCCGTGCACTTAGCCGGCGCAGGCAGGCAGATAATGCGCTTGTGTTCAAGGACAATCAGACTCAGCAAAGCGTGAAATCAGTTTTTTCCAACTAACTCATTCTGGGATGGAAGAACAGTTTCTATCTTGAGAGTGAGGAGTAACCTGTCATTCCCTGAAGCAATTTACCTGTTTCAGGGGAAGCAGACATTCTTTTAAAGATCAAGGGGCATCCATGCCAAACTAGGATCTGCCCACACGCCAGGAAAGGCCACTTTCCTCGGAACCAAGCCTGGAAGCCACTAGCCGCTCTTCTCTGCCTCTAGTCCAAGGGCTTGGAATGCTGGTGGCCATGTCAGAGAAGTAGATGTTATACACAGCAGCCCAGGACCACTGGGGAACCAAGAAATAGGGTTCATCCATTTGCTGATTTCATTTTACATTTATTAAGCACTTTCTATTGGCCCTGGGTCCGATTGCTTTATTAAAGAGACAGAAAAATAGAGGATAATGTTGGGTATGTAGACTCCAGAGTCAGGCCTCTTGGTTGAAGTCTGCCTGTTACAAGCTGTTGACCTTGATAAACTTGCTTTCCTTCTTTGTGCCCCAATTGTCTTATTTGTAAGATGGGAGTATAAAGATTATACCTACTTCCTGAGACTATTGTGAAGACTGAGTATTCTGATATATGCAAAAGCTCTTTCAGCGTCATCCTGGCACACTGTAATGCTGCCTAAACGTTAGTCTGAATGTTGTGTGGTCCCTCCGAATTTGTATGCTGAAAACATAATGCCCAAGGGGATGAGAGATGGGGCCTTTGGGAGGTGATTAGGTCCTAAGGGCAGAATGGGAGTAGTGCCCTTGTAAAAGAGCCCCCAGAAAGCTCTCTTCTGCTCCTTCTGCCATGTGAAGTCGCAGCAAAAGGACAGCCACCTATGGGGAAGCCTGCCCCCACGAGATACTGAATCTGTCAGCACCTCGATCTGGGACTTCTCAGCCTTCAGAACGATGAGAAATAAATGTTTGTTGGTATAAGTCACCCAGTTTATGATAGTTTTGCTATAACAACCTAAATGGACTAAGACAGCATAGAGAAGCAAAACGATTTCATTAATGTGATGCCTGCATTGTTGGGGGAATGACGCACTAGATCCCAGGAAAGCACTGAAGAAGAGTCTGGAAGATCTTGTGGACATGGCGATGGCTGTACTGAGTCTTGAAGAATGATCAGGAAAGTGGACCCTGGAATGTGGCTAATGGCTGCTGGAGCCAAGGTTCCTACAAGGAAGAGGCAGGTAATAAGAGAGGAACGGTTGACAGAGACAGACCAAAGGGGCACGTCAGCATGACATGATGAATATCATGCCAAGACATCTGGTCTTAGGTAACACATGGTTAAGATAACTCTGGAATCATTTCTGGGGAGTAAAATGTCACACCATTATTCATTTGCCTTGGAAATGAATGTTCTCTCATCAGGAAGGTAGAATTATAGTTTGTTTATTTTTAACAAAATTGATTTTTTTCAAACCCCCCATCTCTTTGCCAATAGACTATTGTGGCACTGATGCTCTTCATAAGCCAGGGCCTGTGCTAGCTGGAGTGTGATAAGTGTTTTTCCTCATGGACTGTCTAAAGCATTGGTCTGTGAGGCAGAAGTTCAGGTTCAAATTAAATAGCATTTGTTCTTATTTAGGTCCACCTGTTCTGAATATTTACAAAGTTGGGGGGAAAAAAGTGAACAGGAGGACAATCTGTGATGGCATTAGGTCGGGGGACAGATCCTCTGATGAGGGAGGTGCACATCAGCAGATGCGCCCCTCCCAGGAGTCTTTCCAGGCCTAGAGGCGTCTCGAAGGGACATTTCCAAGTGTTCTTATCAGGATCCTTCCCATTTTCACCTGCAGTGATCTTCCCTTTTGGCCCACGGGGCATGTTCCAAAAACAACATCATCTGGGGACTTCCCAGGTAGTCCAGTAATAAGGAATCCACCTTGCAATGCAGGAAACACCGGTTCGATCCCTAGTCAGGGAAATAAGATCCCACATGTCCCGGAACAACTAAGCCCCTGTCATGCAACTACTGACCTCACGTGCCACAACTAGGGAGTCTGCACACTATAATGAAAGGTCCCGCATGCTGCAACTAAGACCCAAGGCAGCCAAACAGATAAGGTAAATAAATATTATAAAAAAGCAACGTCATATGGAGCATCCCATGCAGCACCTTAGACACTGCCTAGGCCTTAGTAACAAAAGACTTGAGCCTGGTAACCCTGAGTCCTGTGTCCTCTTTCATGAAACAAGCAGCATGACGCTGTTTATCTCACAGGGTGGCTGAGAGAGTTAAGTGAGGTCGTGCGTGAAGGCTCTGAGAACACTTGTCACAGCTCAGTGTGGACAACTATTATTGTTATTCACTCTGACCCCCGCCTCTGCATCTGCCACTCCCTTCAAGTGTACCCACAGAGTTGCACTTATAGAATTCACATTCGCACAGAAAAATAGCACAGCACCAGGGGTGTACTCCATGTTAGGAACACAGGGCCATGCTGCCTATTGTAGTCAAAAGCTCAGATTTGGGACTGAAGCTGACCTTGAGCAGTGGGGAGGGGGACGGTGCCTCCTGCAGGTTCTGGTGAAGATTAAACAAAGCGATGCATGTAAAGTGGTTTTCTCGGACATCGGCCAATGAACGGCAGGTCTTAGCATGGAGGGAGAGGTATTTGAGTGGGGAGTCCAGTGGTGTCAAGAGCTAATCAAGAAGTGGCAGGGTTGAGCTTAAGAGAAGGCTGATGACACAGCCCAGGGAGAGAAAAAGAGGGACAGGTACGGTATAGAAATGCAGAGAAGATGGGAGGCAAGGAGAGAGTGAAGGAAAGAGACAGACGGGCCTGAACAAAGGGTTGGTAGCTGTCCTATAACACAGGGGCAGTGGCAAGCTGGACAGGGCAGTCACTGCCAACAAGGTATGTCAGTTCCTGGGCGCTGGTTTCCTTATGGGTGAAGTGGTAGAGAAGCACGGTAGGACGAGAGACCTGGGTGCAACGCTTTATGAAGCAGGTTTCAGAACCTGCTGGTGTCAGACAACATGGGCTGATGTCCAGGTGCCGTACCTGGCATACAGGAGGCCATATCATATCATATCCTCCACGCTGGGTCACTTGTGAGAATGAAAGGGGAGCTGCTGCTGCTGCTAAGTCACTTCAGTCGTGTCCGACTCTGTGCGACCCCATAGACGGCAGCCCACCAGGGTCCCCCGTCCCTGGGATTCTCCAGGCAAGAACACTGAAGTGGGTTGCCATTTCCTTCTCCAATGCATGAAAGTGAAAAGTGAAAGTGAAGTCACTCAGTCGTGTCCAACTCTTTGTGACCCCATGGACTGCAGCCTACCAGGCTCCTCCATCCATGGGATTTTCCAGGCAGGAGTACTGGAGTGGGGTGCCATTGCCTTCTCCGGAAAGGGGAGCTACCACCTGTTATTTAATTACCACAGGATGCAGGGCAAATCAGGATTCTCCGGGACAGGTTGCTTTGTGTGGTCCACACACAAGATAATGTCCTAATTTTCTCCTATCCCTAAGGACTCATTAATGGGAATCACATAGTTAGAAAAGGTATTGTACTTATCGAATTCCTTTTTCCTTTCCAAAAAAAATAAAAGTGAGTTTGGAGACATAAATGCCTGGTACCTATCAACAGAATGTGTTGATTGATAGCCAGGATGTAGAGTTGCCAGAAAAAATATAGGAAGTTCAGTTAAATTTGATTTTCAGATAAGCAACAAATAATTTTTAGTGGAAATATGTACTGTAAAAATTGTTTGTAGAAATTCAAACTTAGCTGGGAACCTGTATTGTTATTTGATAAATATGACAATCCTACCAAGATGGAACATGTACTTGTATGGATTTTAACTATTAAATGAAAAACTATATGGTGAATATTTTCTATCTATCAGGAAATGTGTTGGATGCCAGGGTGGCAGCCCAAGGGAACAAGACACAGTCTCTGCTACCAGCTCACCAGCCAGTGAGGGAGCTAGGGGAAAGGAATTAGGTTGACGTTTATTGAGCGCCTTTTAGGATCTGGGCACTGTCATCAGTGTTTCCTATATTATCTTCATAAATCTTCACAATCAGCATTCTTCCAATTTCACAGATCAGAGGAAAAGACCTAAAGAAAATCATATGCCCAAATTTTCAGAGTTTGTAAAGTCATGCTGCTGCTAAGTCACTTCAGTAGTGTCCGACCCTGCGCGACCCCATAGACAGCAGCCCACCAGGCTCCCCCGTCCCTGGGACTCTCCAGGCAAGAACACTGGAGTGGGTTTCCATTTCCTTCTCCAATGCATGAAAGTAAAAAGTGAAAGTGAAGTCGCTCAGTCGTGTCCAACTCTGAGCGACCCCATGGACTGCAGCCCACCAAGCTCCTCCGTCCATGGGATTTTCCAGGCAAGAGTACTGGAGTTGGGAGTCAAGGTTAAAACCCAGGACTGTCTGACTTCAGAGCCACATTCTTTCCAACGAAAGTACATTTTCCATAAGCACATTTAAAAAACTGCAACATCAAAAGGCTGTGAGAAGACTTAGAGAACAAACTTATGGTTGACTAGGGGAAGGAAGTAGGGAAGGGATAGTTGGGGAGTTTGGGATGGACATGTACACACTGCTATATTTAAAATGGATAACCAACAAGATCCTACAGTACAGCACAGGGAACTCTGCTCAGTGTTATGTGGCAGCCTGGATGGGAGGGGAGTTTGGAGGAGAATGGATACATGTGTATGTTTGGCTGAGTCCCTTCGCTGCTTACCTGAAACTATCACAGCATTGTTAATCAGCTAAATCCAAATACAAAATAAAAGTTTAAAAACATTTTTTAATTAAAAAAAAAAAGGCTGTGAGAGCGCACAGGAGAGAGAGCCGAGCTCACTTTGTGTAACGTGGTAAGTTGTTCTCACCAACTTCCTTTAGTTTCAGGTCAAATTACTTCATCATAAAAGGAGGCAGTTACTAACCGCCATCCTCTCTCCTTGGAAACCCAGGAACCGCGACTGTGAATGGAAAATTGTGGGTAGTTGAGGCTCCTCTATGTTGCTGTGTCCATCTCTCCTGGAGTCTTGTGGCCTCTCTCTTAGCATCTCCCCTTCTCACTCCTGGCTGCCTTCCTTTAGTCAGGATTCTGCTTCATCAGAACTCTTTCTGGCCTATGCACAGTCAGGATGGTTCCTTTGCACCAAAATCTGCTTCCAGGCTTTCAGTCTCAATTCTCACTAGCAGGTGCTTCAGTATTTCAGTTTCTATTTAATTTTTTGATTTCTTATTTTTGGCTGCACTGGGTCCGTGTTGCTACACGAGGACTTTCTCTAGCTGCAGTGAGCAGGGCTACTCTCTGGTGGTGGTGCTTGAATTTCTTATTGTGGTGTCTTCTCTTGTTGCAGAGCTTGGGCTCTAGAGCATGTAGTTATGGCCCACAGGCCTAGTTGCTCTCCAGCGTGTGGAATCTTCCCAGACCAGGGATTGAAACTACGTTCCCTGCACTGGCAGGCAGATTCTTAACCACTGGACTATCAGGGAGGTCTTCTATTTAATTTTTTAAAAATAACTTTATTGAGGTATAATTCACATGCCAAAAGAGTCACCCATTTCCTAATTTAAATTTTGCAGCAGATTGTAGGAGAGCTTATGAGCGGGTCTCCCTTGGTTGAGTACTCAGCCTGATAACATGTACCCACCCTGTCCCAACAGCTGTGACTAGAGGACAGGTCATATGACTGGCCTTTGAGTGGGTGCTAAAGGTTGAGCAGTTTCACTTAGGATTGTGGACCTGTATCCTATACTCTTATATCTAGCATAAGAGGATTTTAAGAGGAAAAGACACCTTGAAGGATGACAGGTTAAAAGCCAAAAAAAAGGAAGAAAGATATTCTAGCTAAGAAACACCATGTGCAAAAGCAGAGGTGTACAGAACAGGAATGAGCAGGGGAGAATGAGTGGTTTGGACAGCCTGGGGCACAAGGTCCTGGACGGGAATGCAGGTGCTGTAAGCTGAATGCAGACTTCCAGGTTTCTAGTTGGGCTGCTTGGGTGGGTACACAAGGGAAGTACAAGGAGACTGCATCTGTGAACAATGTAAGTTTGGATGTGAAAGAGGGATGCAGTTGGTTTGGGCATGCTGGGTTTGGGGGACCTACAGAGCACCTATAGTGGTCTTTACCCCAAACATGTTAATCTAGGCTTTAGAAGTCCTTCATACTGAGCTGTAAGACAGTGCAGTAGGAAAACAAAGCTGTTCCTCCTAAGATACACGCTCAAGTCATATTCTGAGGGTGGGCCATACGGAATTCTACATTGTTGATTCAGCCCCAGTTCAACCATCTGTGCACCTTATGAGGAAGTAGAGAGCAGCAGAAATCTGACATGCTTTATGTGAAATTGCTGCTTAGCCAGCATGTTTAGATATTAAACATTGAAAAGAAAAACTAAGACCTGCCATAAATTCTCATTACACACATTATTGCCTTAATAGTACAAATATAGATAGGCCCCTAAAGAATTTTCTGATTTGTTGTCAGTATTTAATTTTAACTTTTGATTTATTCTTTTTTTCATGTGTGCTTATGGTAAGCATTTTAGAAAATGGAGAATTTTTTTGAAATGAAGAAAAGTCACCATAAATCCCACCACCCAAAGAGAAACCATTTTTAGCAGTTTTAAGTGTATGCTTCAAGCTTTCTTTCTTTGTTAAAATTAAATCTTAATTTCTAAGGAATGCATACAGATAGTTACACATCAAATGGTATAGAAAAGTTTAGGATAAAAAGCAACTTGGCTCCATCTCAACCTCTTCATACTGAGCCACTTCCCAGGAAGAACGTATTTTGGTGGATTCTGCTTCCTGTGTTGGTTACCTCCATGACTCATGTTCTGTGATGTCCAGCATGTGTGTTTGTGTGTGTGCACGCACATGTGCTCAGTCATGTCTGACTTTGCAATCCCATGGACTGTAGCCTGCCAGGCTCCTCTGTCCATGGGGTTTTCTGGCAAGAATACTGGAGTGGGTTGCCATTTCCTTCTCCAGGGAATCTTCCTGACCCAGGAATTGAACCCAAGTCTCTTGCGTCTCCTGAATTGGCAGGCGGGTTCTTTACCACTAGTGTCAAAGCTGTCCAGTATGCTGACTGCTAATCACATATAACTCTTTTAATTAAAATTAATTAAAACTACATAAATATAAAAATTTAGGTTCTTAATCTCACTAGCTGCTTTCAAGTACTCAGTAGTCACATGTACTCATGCTGGACAGAGCAGAAATAGAACATTTCCATTTTCATAGAAACTTGTACTGGACAGTGCTGCTGAGGACAAAAATACACTTTTACCTTCGTCTCTTGACTTGTCAGTTTTCAGTTCAGTTCAGTTCAGTTGCTTGGTTGTGTCCGACTCTGCGATCCCATGAACCGCAGGACGCCAGGCCTCCCTGTCCATCAATGGCAATTGCCTTAATTCTGTTTCTACTTAGATATATTTTTAACAAACTTTTAGAAAAATTAAAGTATGACATATATACAGAAAACATATCTGTCATAAACATAAATCTTAATGAGTTATCACAGAATGAATAATCCAGATAAGTGCCCCCCAGAGCAATAAATAGAATATTACAAGGAACCCAAACTCCCTCTCATGCACACCCCAATTACTGACTACTCTCTCAAAATCCCAACTTTTATGGCCATGAGTTGGTTTTGCCTGTTTTTAATCTTTAGTATCTGGCTTCTTTTATGCAAATTATGAATGTGGAAATCATTGTGTGAAATAGAATTCATTCATTGGAATAGTATTGTTGTGTAGTTTGCATTGTATGAATAGTCTACAGTTTCTTTATTCTAATATTTAGGGACATTTGAGTTGTTTCCACTTTGAGGCTATTATGAATAATGTAACTGTGAACATCCTTATGCATATCTTTTTGACGTGCATGCGTAAGCATCTCTCTTAGGTGCAAACCCAGGAGTGGAATTTCTGGGTCATAGGTGTGAATACGCTCAACTTTATTAGATCTTTCTAACGGGTTTGTACCATTTATTGCTCAGCAGAGTTTGAGAGTATCAGCAGTTATTCCACATCGCCAGTTAGGGATGAACTCTTGATGTTCTACATCATTATCTTTTAAATTTGCATTTCCCTGATGGATAATAAAGCTTAACATCTTTTTATTTTATTAAAAATTTTTTTCTCTTAATCTTTTGTCAGTGCCACATGGCATGTGGGATTTTAGTTCCCTGACCAGGGATCGAACCTGAGGCCCCTGCATTGGGGACATAGAGTCTTAACCACTGGACCACCAGAAAACATCTTTTTAGATATTGATTGACTATTTGGATATTTTCTTTTTGTCAAGTGTCTGTGTCTCTTGCCTATTTTACTGCTGGGTTGATTTTCTTTCTATTTTTAAGAAAATTGATTTGTAGTTATTTTTTAATAGTTTATGAATATAAATTCCCTTTCACTTACATGTAGCTTTCTGACACCTTTTGATGAAGAAAAAGTTCATGATTTTAATATAGCCCTGTATACTAGTCTTTTTTCATTTCCTTTATGGTTAATGCTTTTTGTGTCTTATCTAAGAAAACTTTTTCTACCATAAGGTCATGAATATATTCTCCTATATTATTTTCTGGAAGCTTTATCATTTGATTTTTCACATTCATGTCTATAATTGAGATGGAATTTATATATTATGTGAGGTAAGAATCAAATTTCAGTTTTTCAATAGGAGAGCCAAGTGGATGTATATAATGTATTTTAAAAAAACTATCCTTTCCCATTGCATTTCAGTCCCAGCTTTGTCACAAGTGACAGGAACACACACAGCTCTATTTCTGAATTCTCTGACAAGAGATAGATAAACTCAGACCAGCTGCCTCTTTTTGTAAATGAAGTTCTGTTGTAATGCAGCCATAACCCATGTACTGGCTACTTTCAGGCTACAACAGCAGGTTTGGGTTGTTGTGAGAGATCATATGACTTGCAAAGTCTAAATAGTTTTTACTATCTTGTGCTTTCAGAAAAACTATATGACCTCTGCTCTGTTTTTTATTTTTTGTATTTATTTATTTTTTATTTAAAATGTATTTATTTCAATCACATTTGACATATATATCCTGTTACTACATTTTCTTCTTGTTCCACTTTAAATAATTAAAACACTTCAGGAGTTTTGTTCTGCAAATAACTTACTAAGTAATAGTTTTTGAAATGAACACTGCTGTAGAAAAAAATTATATTTGATTTTCTGAAATATGTGCATTTTTGGTATTAACCATCAGGAGTAGAAACGAAATCTAAATATTCTTAAAATTTGAGATTTGTTTTTCAGGTTTACCTTTAGCATAGTTTCTCAAAAGTGTGTTTTTATAACATACATCCCTATTTGGTTAAAATCAGAATGATTATTTTATCACATTTATGCTTTGAATGATCAAACTAAACTATGTTCTGTTTTTTAAAAAAACAATTCTTTCATCAATTCTATGCCACCTTAATCACAGTGGCTTTACCATAAGTCTTCATTTCTGGTAGTGTGAACTTTCCAATTTTGTTCTTCAAGATTGTCTTGTCTGTTCTTGAGAACTGGTTGTTGTTTTTCAGTCATTCAGTCATTCATTCATGTCCAACTCTTTGCAACCCCAAGGCTGGCAGCATGCCAGGCTTCCCTGTCTTTCACCATCACCCAGTGATGCTATCCAACCATCTCGTCCTCTGTCATCCCTTCTACTCCTGCCTTCAATCTTTCCCAGCATCAGGGTCTTTTCTAATGAGTCTACTCTTCATGTCAGGTGTTCAAGGTATTGGAGCTTCAGCTTCAGCATCAGTCCTTCCCATGAGTATTCAGGACTGATTTCCTTTAGGATTTACTGGTTTGATCTCCTTGCAGTCCAGGAGACTCCCAAGAGTTTTCTCCAACACCACAGTTCAAGAGCATCAAGTTCTTCAGTGCTCAGCCTTCTTTATGCTCCAACTCTCACATCCATACATGACTAGTCATAGGTTTGACTAGACGGACCTTTGTTGGCAAAGTAATGTCTCTGCTTTTTAGTATGCTGCTAGGTCATAGCTTTTCTTCCAGTAGCAAGCATCTTTTAATTTCATGGCTGCAGTCACCATCTGCAATGATTTTGGAGCTCAAGAAAATAAAGTCTGTCACTATTTCCATCATTTCCCCAGCTTTTTAACTCTCTTATTTCACCTTCATCAAGAGGCTCTTTAGTTCCTCTTCACTTTCTGCCATAAGGGTGGTGTCATCTGCATATCTGTGGTTATTGATATGTCTCCCAACAGTCTTGATTCCTGCTTGTGCTTCATCCAGCCCAGTATTTTGCATGATGTACTCTGCATATAAGTTAAATAAGCAGGGTGACAATAAACAGCTATGACATACTCCTTTCCTAATTTGGAACAAGTCCATTGTTCCATGTCCAGTTCTAACTGTTGCTTCTTGACCTGCATGCAGGTTTCTCAGGAGGCAGGTAAGGTGGGCTGGTATTCCCATCTCTTTAAGAATTTTTCACAGTTTGTTGTGATCCACACAGTCAAAGGCTTTACTGTATTCAGTGAAGCAGAAGTAGATGTTTTTCTGGAATTCTCTTGCTTTCTCTGTGATCAGCAAATGTTGGCAATTTGATCTCTGGTTCTGCTGCCTTTTCTAAATCCAGCTTGAACATCAGGAAGTTCTCAGTTCACATACTCTTGAAGTCTAGCTTGAAGAATTTTGAGCATTACTTTGGTAGTGTCTGAAATGAATGCAATTGTGTGGTGGTTTGAACATTCTTTGGCATTGCCTTCCTTTGGGATTGGAATGAAAACTGACCTTTTCCAGTCCTGTGGCCACTGCTGAGTTTTCCAAATTTGCTGGCATAGTGAGTGCAACACTTTCACAGCATCATCTTTTACAATTTGAAATAGCTCAACTGGAATTCCATCACCTTCACTAGCTTTGTTCGTAGTGATGCCTCCTAAGGCCCAGTTAACTTTGCACTCTAAGATGTCTGGCTCTAGGTGAGTGATCACACCATCGTAGTTATCCGGGTCATGAAGATCTTTTTTATATAGTTCTAGTTCTTCTGTGTATTCTTGCCACCTCTTCTTAATATCTTCTGCTTTTGTTAGGTCCATACTATTCCTGTCCTTTATTGTGCCCATCTTTGCATGAAATGTTCCCTTGGTATCTTGAATTTTCTTGAAGAGATCTCTAGTCTTTCCCATTCTATTGTTTTCCTCTATTTCTTTGCACTGATCACTTAGGATCTCTCCTTGCTAGTCTTTGTAACTCTGCATTTAGATGGATATATCTTTCCTTTTCTCTTTTGCCTTTCACTTATCTTCTTTTCTCAGCTATTTTTAAGGCCTCCTCAGAGAACCATTTTTTCTTCTTACATTTCTTCTTCTTGGGGATGGTTTTGATCACCACCTCCTGTACAATGTTATGAACCTCCATCTATAGTTCTTCCTAGGAGAAGAAATGGCAACCCACTCCAGTGTTCTTGCCTGGAGAATCCCAGGGACAGAGGAGCTTTGTGGGCTGCCGTCTATGGGGTTGCACAGAGTTGGACACGACTGAAGCGACTTAGCAGCAGCTGCAGCAGCTATAGTTCTTCAGGCATTCTGTCTATCAGATTTAATCCCTTTAATCTATTTGTCACTTCCACTGTATAATCATAAGGGATTTGATTTAGGTCATATCTGAATGGTTTAGAGGTTTTCCCTACTTTCATTTTAATTCTGAATTTGTCAATTATGTGTTCATGATCTGAGCCACAGTCAGCTCCCGGTCTTATTTTTGTTGACTGTATAGAACTTCCCTATGTTTGGCTGCAGAGAATAAAATCAATCTGATTTCGATATTGACCATCTGGTGATGTCTATGTGTAGAGTCGTCTCTTTTCTGGTTGGAAGAGGGTGTTTGCTATGACCAGCTTGTTCTCTTGGGTTGCCCTGCTTCATTTTGTATTCCAAGGCCAAACTTGCCTGTTACTTCAGGCATCTCTTGACTTGCTACTTTTTCATTCCAGTCCCCTATGATGAAAAAGACATCTTTTTTTAGTGTTAGTTCTAGAAGGTCTTGTAGGTCTTCATAGAACAGTTCAACTTCAGCTTTTTGGCATTAGTGGTTGGGGTGTAGACTTGGATTACTCTGATATTGAATGATTTTCCTAGAAATGAACAGAGACCATTCTGTCATTTTTGAGATTGTATCCAAGTACTGCACTTCAGACTCTTGTTGACTATGAGGGCTACTCCATTTGTACAAATGGAGGGCCACTCCATTTGTACTATGGATTCTTGCCCATCAGATCAGATCAGATCAGTCACTTAGTCGTGTCCGACTCTTTGCGACCCCATGAATCACAGCACGCCAGGCCTCCCTGTCCATCACCAACTCCCGGAGTTCACTCAGACTCACGTCCATCGAGTCATTGATACCATCCAGCCATCTCATCCTCCGTCGTCCCCTTCTCCTTCTGCCCTCAATCCCTCCCAGCATCAGAGTCTTTTCCAATGAGTCAACTCTTCACATGAGGTGGCCAAAGTACTGGAGTTTCAGCTTTAACATCATTCCTTCCAAAGAAATCCCAGGGCTGATCTCCTCCAGAATGGACTGGTTGGATCTCCTTGCAGTCCAAGGGACTCTCAAGAGTCTTCTCCAAAACCACAGTTCAAAAGCATCAATTCCTTGCCCATAGTAGTAGATATAATGGTCATCTGAATTAAATTCACCCATTCTGGTGCATTTTAGTGGGCTGATTCCTTAAATGTCGATGTTTACTCTTGCCATCCCTGTTTGACCACTTTCAATTTACCTTGATTCATGGATCTAACGTTCCAGTTTCCTATGCAATATTATTCTTTACAGCATCAGACTTTACTTTCACCACCAGACACACCCACAACTGGGTATTGTTTCCACTTTGGCTCAGCCTCTTCATTCCTTCTGGAACTATTTCTCCACCCTTCTCCAGTAGCATATTAGGTAACTACCGATCTGGGGAGTTCTTTTCAGTGTCATATCTTTTTACCTTTTGATACTGTTCAGGGATTCTCAAGGCAAGAATTGCTGAAGTGGTATTCTTGTGCCTTGGTATTCTCATATAAATTCTATTCAGATATATTTTTATTATTAAAATGTTCTCATACAAATTACATAGAAAGTTCTGTAATTTGTTTTACAAATTGCTATATAGTGGAAACTTTGCCATGATATTAAATGTTCTTCCGCAACATAATTTTTAATGATTTCATCATATTTAATTATATAGACAAACTACCATTTATTTAACCAAATGCATTGCTTGGCTATATGTTTTTCTTATTTTCCTCTCATTAAATTATAAATTGCTTCTTTAGCTTGTTCATACTCTTTTACTAAATAATTCCACTTACAGGAATTGAACCAAAGTAAATTATCTTAAATGAACAAAAAATTGCATGAAGATGTTGAACATAGCATTATTTATCATGAAAAATTGGAAATGACCAATTTACTGACACTTGGTAAATGGCTAATTAAGATATGTCCACTTATCAGAATATTATGCAAGTGTTTAAAATAAGGATGTTTAAAATGCTCAAGGAGACAGAAGAATATGTTTTATGAAATAGGCTATATATGTATGTATACTCTTTAATTGGTAATATGAAACTATAGCTGTAGGAAAAAGTTTAGAAAGATATACACCAAGTTAAAGTTATTAATACCAGGGAGCAGCATTTGCTAGGAAAGGGAAAGAGTAAGTACTACATTCTTTTAGCACTTGCTAAGTACTTTTGCTTGAATATTTTATAGAACTTATAGAAAAAATTTTGAAAATCATTTTTCAAAATAGATTGTGTGATGCATTGAATATAAAATGCAATGCCCTAAGGAAAAAATAAGCCTTCTGTAAAAAGCAACACTAAAGCATTGTTTAGTTATAAGCAAGTGCATGAACAGAGTCTAGTATTTAAAAGGAGACTGAGACCTCTCAGCTTGGTCAATGAATATAGCACAGGAGCATGAAACCCAGTTAAACCAGATTAAACTGGACACCCTAATCACTAGCTCCTAGTGGACACAGACTGGAGACTGGGGGTCCTTAGAGGCTGATGGATACACCCAGAGTCAAGTGCATGTGGTTCTCATTTTACAGTGTGGGCTCAAGGAGGTCCCAGAAGAGACTGAAAGTGACAATGGGAAATGCATGCCATGGGGCTTGTGGGTATCTTGTGGGAACATAAAAATAGGCCAGAATCAGGTGGACTGGGTGGGATTTTTCTCTGAAGAGGTAAATATCCATGTCAGTTCAGTTCAGTTCAGTTCAGTTGCTCAGTCGTGTCCAACTCTTTGCGACCCCAAGAATCGCAGCACGCCAGGCCTCCCTATCCATCACCAACTCCCGGAGTCCACCCGAACCTATGTCCATTGAGTCAGTGATGCCACCCAACCATCCCATCCTCTGTCGTCCCCTTCTCCACCTGCCTTCAATCTTTCCCAGCATCACAGTCTTTTCATGAGTCAACTCTTCGCATGAGGTGCCAAAGTATTGGAGTTTCAGTTTCAACATCAGTCCTTCCAAAAACACCCAGAACTGATCTCCTTTAGCATGGACTGGTCCATGCAGTCCAAGGGACTCTCAAGAGTCTTCTCCAACACCACAGTTCAAAAGCATCAATTCTTCGGCGCTCAGCTTTCTTCACAGTCCAACTCTCACATCCATACATGACCACTGGAAAAACCATAGCCTTGACTAGACAGACCTTTGTTGGCAAAGTAATGTCTCTGCTTTTTAATACGCTGCCTAGGTTGGTCATAACTTTATTTCTAAGGAGTAAGCGTCTTTTAATCTCATGGCTGCAGTCACCATCTGCAGTGATTTTGGAGCCCAAAAAAATAAAGTCAGCCACTGTTCCCACTGTTTCCCCATCTATTTGCCATGAAGTGATGGGACCGGATGCCATGATCTTCGTTTTCTGAATGTTGAGCTTTAAGCCAATTTTTTCACTCTCCTCTTTCACTTTCATCAAGAGGCTCTTTAGTTCTTCTTCACTTTCTACCATAAAGGTGGAGTCATCTGCATATCTGAGGTTATTGATATTTCTCCTGGCAATCTTGATTCCAGCTTGTGCTTCTTCCAGCCCAGCATTTCTCATGATGTACTCTGCATATAAGTTAAATAAGCAGGGTGACAATATATATCCTTGACATACTCCTTTTCCTATTTGGAACCAGTCTGTTCTTCCATGTCCAGTTCTAACTGTTGTTCCTGACCTGCATACAGATTTCTCAAGAGGCAGGTCAGGTGATCTGGTATTCCCATATCTTTCAGAATTTTCCACAGTTTCTTGTGATCCACACAGTCAAAGGCTTTGGCATAGTCAATAAAGCAGAAATAGATGTTTTTTCCTGGAACTCTCTTGCTGTATCCATGATCCAGCGGATGTTGGCAATTTGATCTCTTGTTCCTCTGCCTTTTCTAAAACCAGCTTGAACATCTGGAAGTTCACGGTTCACGTATTGCTAAAGCCTGGCTTGGAGAATTTTGAGCATTACTTTGCTAGCGTGTGAGATGAGTGCAATTGCGTGGTAGTTTAAGCATTCTTTGGCATTGCCTTTCTTTGGGATTGGAATGAAAACTGACCTTTTCCAGTCCTGTGTCCACTGCTGAGTTTTCCAAATTTCCAAATTTGCACTCCATATTGAGTGCAGCACTTTCACAGCATTATCTTTCAGGATTTGAAATAGCTCAACTAGAATTCCAGCACCTCCACTAGCTTTGGTCATAGTGATGCTTTCTAAGGCCCACTTGACTTCACATTCCAGGATGTCTGGCTCTAGGTCAGTGATCACACCATTGTGGTTATCTGGGTCATGAAGATCTTTTTTGTACAGTTCTGTGTATTCTTGCCACCTCTTCTTAATATCTTCTGCTTCTGTTAGGTTCCTACAATCTCTGTCCTTTATTGAGCCTATCTTTGCATGAAATGTTGCCTTGGTATCTCTGATTTTCTTGAATAGCTCTCTAGTTTTTCCCATTCTATTGTTTTCCTCTATTTCTTTGCATTGATCGCTGAGGAAGGCTTTCTTATCTCCCCTTGGTATTCTTTGAAACTCTGCATTCAAATGGGTATATCTTTCCTTTACTCCTTTACTTTTCACTTCCCTTCTTTTCACAGCTATTTGTAAGGCCTCCTCAGACAGCCATTTTGCTTTTTTGCATTTCTTTTTCTTGGGGATGGTCTTGATTCCTGTCTCTTGTACAATGTCATGAACCTTCATCCACAGTTCATCAGGACTCTGTCTATCAGATCTAATCCCTTAAATCTATTTCTCACTTCCACTGTATAGTCATAAGGGATTTGATTTAGGTCATACCTGAATGGTCTAGTGGTTTTCTCCACTTTCTTCAATTTCAGTCTGAATTTGGTAATAAGGAGTTCGTGATCCGAGCCACAGTCAGCTCCCGGTCTTGTTTTTGCTGACTGTATAGAGCTTCTCCATCTTTGGCTTCAAGGAATATAATCAATCTGATTTCATTGTCGACCATCTGGTGATGTCCATGTGTAGAGTCTTTTCTTGTGTTGTTGGAAGAGGGTGTTTGCTATGACCAGTGGGTTCTCTTGGCAGAACTTTATTAGCCTTTGCCCTGATTCATTCCATACTCCAAGGTCAAATTTGCCTGTTACTCCAGGTGTTTCTTGACTTCCTACTTTTGCCTTCCAGTCCCCTATAATGAAAAGGACATCTTTTGAGGGTGTTAATTCTAGAAGGTCTTGTAGGTCTTATAGCCAATTATTTTTTATTTACCTAGACAGTATATTGAACACCAGAGACATTACTTTGCCAACAACAGTCCATCTAGTCAAAGCTATGGTTTTTCCAGTAGTCATGTATGGATGTGAGAGTTGGGCCATAAAGAAAGCTGAGCACCAAAGAACTGATGCTTTTGAACTGTGGTGTTGGAGAAGACTCTTGAGAGTCCCTTGGACAGCAAAGAGATCAAACCAGTCAATCCTAAAGGAAATCAGTCCTGAATATTCATTGGAAGGACTGATGCTGAAGCTGAAACTCCAATTCATTGGTTCCCTAATGCAAAGAGCCCACTCATTAGAAAAGACCCTAATTCTGAGAAAGATTGAAAGCAGGAGGAGGAGATGACAGAGGATGAGATGGTTGGTTGGTATCACCAACTCGACGGACATGAGTTTGAGCAAGCTCCAGGAGTTGGTGATGGACAGGGAAGCTTTGTGTGCTGCAGTCCATGGGGTTGCAAAGAGTTGGACACAAGTGAGCAATTGAACTGATCTGAGCCAGTTATTTTGGAAAATGTTCATGAAATGGTCTTTTGACTATCAACAGAAGAACCTCTCCTTTCCCTCCCACAATTGAACCAGCCAGGTACAGGCAAGCCTAGATATGAGGGAAGTCTGGAGAAATTCTCGTGGTGAGTGTGACCAATCTCTGGCCATCAAGAGGCTGGTAGGGTGGACCAATGTTCATTGCAGCACTGTTTACCATGACCAAGACTTGAAAGCAACCTGTCCAAAGCAAATGTCCATTGACAGAAGAATAGATAAAGAAGATATGGTACACATATAGAATGGAGTATTACTCAAGCATTAAAACGAATGAAATAATGCCATTTGTAGCAACCTGGATGGACCTAGAGATTGTCATATTGAGTGAAGTAAGTCAGACAGAGAAGGAGAAATATCTTATGACATCCCTTATATGTGGAATCTAAAAAGAAATACAAATGAACTTACAAAACAGAAAGACACTCACAGACTTAGAGAACAAACTTATGGTTGATGGGGGGAAGGATGGGAGAAAGGGATAATTAGGGAGCTGGGGACGGTCATGTACACACTGCTATGTTTAAAATGGATAGCTAACAAGGATTTAGTGTATAGGACAAGGAACTCTGCTCAATGTTATGCCCAGCCTGAAAGGGAGTGGGGTTTGAGGAAGATTGGATACGTGTATATGTATGGCTGAGTCCCTTTGCTCTTCACCTAAAACTGACATAACATTATTTGTTATGTTAGGCTATACCCTAATATGAAATAAAAAGTTTTTCTAAAACGAGGCAGGAGGGTTGGAGCAGCAACATGGTATAGTTAGTGACAGCAGCAGCAGTCATAGAACACAAGGGCTGACCCTGAAGCAGCTGACATTCTCATTTGGAGGCTGTATCTGCAAAACCAGACCTCTGACCTCAGAGGGTTCACGTCTAGGATCAATACTTCCCCACACCCTTGGGTGCTAGGCTCACATCATTCCATCTAATTTGAATTGTGCTGCCCCACAGAGTAATGGTGGGTAAGGGTTTCATTCATCGATAACAAGCCACAGAGCCTACAAAATGACTCCATTAGCCCTGGCAAGTGGCCAGCTCTTCTCTTCCCTCTTTGCCAGAAAATTAATGAGACCATTTATTGGAAGGTAGACAACCAACCACTGCATTTGGTAGTGTTGTAGGTCAAACTGCTCACATTCTGCTACACTTATGCTTCCATCAGGAAGAAGCAGAGGAGAAAGACCCTGGTCATGTGCCAGGTATTCTTTCCAAATGTTATTTCTCTTAATCATCACGAGAGCAAGTATTACTATCAGCTCCTTTTCACAGAGAAGAAAACTGAGATATAAAATGAAAATTGACCGAATTACACAGGCGATGTAAGTGGCAGAGTGGGGATTTGAGCCAATTTATCCAACTTCGCAGTTTCTCTCTTGTCTTTCTCTTCATGATAACATCCTCCCTCCTTGTTTATTGTTGCACATAAAGCACTTAAAGGAATCTCTGGCAAATAGCAAGAGTTCTATAAATATTAGTGACTCCTCTTGGGATTTTGCTGAGGTCAGGGCTGGTCAGGATGATTCCTGAGCCTGAATTGCAGTAATTCAACTTTGTTGGAGGAAAATATAGAAGCCTAGAAGATGTCACTGGGTGAAGGAAATTTCCATGCCTATGGCTGAAATCCTTAATCTGAAAGTGTAGCATCCTGTCAGATCCATTTATTTAAGATAAAAGATTGAGATCCAACTTTACTAAAACAGAATGTGTGTGGTGGATTAAGTGCTTTAAAAATGCAAAGCAGGTTCTAGAACTTATTGAACTCTTTTCTTAATTAAGCAAATCTTTTATCCAACAAAGGACAGGAATGTTCTTCAGTTTCAGATGATCTCAGTGATTTCTATTATTGGTGGCTCAGGAAGCAAGAGGGACTGGTTCTTGGCAGGCAGGTGGATTCCTCTGAGGTTCTGCAAAGGGCAGAAACAGCAGCGGGGAGCAAGTCTGAAACTGGGCAGGACATGACATGTCTACCCGAGAGCCATCTCAAGACGGGCCACTTGTTGAAACAAAGAGTGGGGTACGGCAGCGAGGGTCTCTGGTGAGTGAATGCCCCTCCCCTTGCTCCTAGATTCTCTCTCCTTTAGAGGGGCTCCCGCTTGGCTCACGCTGTTGCCACTGTCTAATCTGCTGGGGGTGCCACCACCAGCTTTCAAGATGGGCCTTGCAGAAATGGAATATCTTTTAAGACAATCTGAATCCCTCCAAAAACTTTACTAAATAATAAGAACAAAAAGGAAAGATTATAGAAAGTGCATGCAGCATAAAGATAGACTTAGGAAACGCTGTTTTACAGTTGTTTCTTTTATTCTAACTTCATGGCTTCTGGCACTGAAGGTTTGCTTGCATGTCTTCCCTGCTGCGCATGTGCTGGGCTCTTTCCACCACACCCAAGCCTGCCTCTCAGACATCCCTGAGCCTCCAGGGAAAATGACCTATGACCTATTTCTCCACCAGCACTCCCTTTATTCTTGTCTCTGAGTGCTTGGTCTTGCTCTCTTCTCAGCTGATGAGCAAGCCTCTGGTGGGTGATGCAAACACAAAGAAACACTCTACAGGATGAGTACCCTATTTCCTACTCACAAAGGTAAATTTTATCCATTTAGAGTCCAAAGGAATAACATCTCAAACACTAAACAATACCCTCTCTATCAGATACACGGTAGCAGAAATATAATTTTTTACATAGAAGCATAATCATAGTAAGGATTTTTTTTCCTGATCCAATTCCTGGTGGTACATAATCACACTCTCATTTCCTATGAAGTATCTTCTAATAATAAGGCCCCATTGCTAATGGGTTTTTCTTTTTAACATTATAGAGTGTCAAGCTTTAGCCGGGCAGTGATGGGTCCTTTATTTGTGATTTATTTTTTTTTTATTTCTGCATTACTCAGAGGATACAGGTCTTCTGGAATTTTGTTCAAGAATTTCAAATTGTCATCAATGCAAATTGCAAAAGCAAGTATCACAGACACAGCTTGAGCACCGTGTATGTTCGTACTGTTAGTGTGTTTTTCTGTGCACCGTAAGCAGATAGCAAAGGGCCAGTCATTAAAGGCGATGAGAGACAGAATCCCCGTCGGTGTCATGCAGGATAGATGTCTGCTGGAAGGTAAAGACCCCTGGCTTCTGTGAAACAGCAGCATACAGTGACAGTAGAAGATAGTCTGTGATTAAAATACAGCTGGAGCAGGTGTAAACAAAGATGACTGGGATAAAAATGAATTACAAAGAAATTAAAAATGTAGGAGTAGAGGACTGACAAGCAGAAGCAGCAGCACTGCAGAAAATCAGATCAGTGATGTGGAGAGCAAATTTCAGAGGGTCTCCCAGGATTCGGAGGGAAAAGAATGAAGAGATGAAAATAATAAAGGATGATATGATGGCTATGAAAAGTGGAAAAATGAGATCCAATCTAAGAATAATAAAAATTCTTGATTAAGAAAACAATTAAAATAGAAACAATAATCAATGGCACGTTGAAGAAAACTTTCCTGAGCTAAAAAACATATAGGTCTTTACACATTTTATAACATATTATTTTGAATAATTTTAGATTTATAGAAAAGTTGTACACACAGAGTTCCCATATACCCTTTAACCAGTTCTCCCTAACGTTAACACCTGTACCCCTGATACCTTTGCCAAAACTAAGAAATTAGCATTGGCACATAAAAGTTAACTAAACTACAGACTGTGCAGTTTTCACCAGGTTTTTCACTGGTATTCTTTTACTGTTCCAAGAGTCAATCCAGGATACCACACTGCATTTAGCCTGTATATTTCTATAAAAATCGAATTGCTGTGAGAGACCAAAATATTTGAGCTTTTCAAAAGAGGTCACTCTTCATACTTCACGCTGTCTCCTTCCTGACTTCCCCCACGCTGATTTTTCAGTTCCTCCTGGCTTTCCTCCATGTCCCTGGTGCACACTATGACCTTAGATCTTCTATCAGTAATGACTTTACTCTACATTCGCACTGAACTGCCTCGGGGGCCTCACGTCAAGCCGCTCTCCATCCCTTGTTCTGGCCCCAGCACCCTCTCACCCATGGCCCCTCCTCAGAGCACTGTCACCTCAGCCTGCCCTGAATTTCTCTGCTACTATGTATTCTAGCTGGAAAGACAATTTAGGTCTGGAGAAGGCAAAGGAAAAATGAAAAATCAAAACCATTTCTATTTGCACCCAACTCTATACGCCTCCTTCTTCCCCTTGATAAATGTTAGACCCTTTGAAAATACCATTATTTCTTTTTCGTAGAAGAAAAAAACTCTCCATGGCTAGGTTTGTGTGGCTGCTTCTCTCCTGGGTATCGTCCTGTGAGTTCACCAGAGGAGACATTCCAGAGGCTTGGGAATGCCCACCCATGCTAACAAACTCTCTAAGAAGTGGGAGTAAAATCAGAACACCGATTCACTAATTTATATGAGCAATGCTCATGATGGACGAACCCATCATTGTGTGGACCTGACTGGCCAGCTCCATATGAGCCAAATTACTGGATGACTGCTTGTGAGCATGGGAACAGGACAAGGTAGCTATGGAATTTAAAATTTTAATGGCATCAGGGCCTAAAAAACTGATGCTCTTATTTCCCCAGGGAGGACAGCCCTGTCCAGTGGCTTAGGTGTTACCTGGTCGAGCTGGGGACTGTTTCTTCTGGGCACCGTTTGGAGAGCACCTCTCTCTGTGCTTAAACAACTGCTTTCTCTAAATGTGACCATACTTTCCTTAAATTCTTATCTGGATCCAGGAGCTATACTGGCTCATTAAGCTGATGCTTGTTGTCGTTGTTCAGTCACTAAGTTATGTCTGACTCTTTGCAACCCCAAGAACCGCAGCACGCCAGGCTTCCCTGTCCTTCACCATTTCCTGGAGTTTCCTCAAGCTCATGTCCATTGAGTTGGTGATGCTATCCAACCATCTCATCCTCTTTCATCCCCTTCTCTTGCCTTCAATCTTTCCCAACATCAGTCTTTTCTAATGAGTCGGCTCTTCAAATCAGGTGGCCAAAGTATCGGAGCTTCAGCATCAGTCCTTCCAGTATAAGCTGATGATGGTTCTAATCAGTTGTACAAGAATCTGAATTTTAACCCTCAAAGGCTCACTTCCAAGTTCTTGTGTATGTGCCTGTGTGTGTATGTATGTGTGTGTGAGTGCATACATGTGTGTTACTGTCATCATATGTTCTCTGTGTTCCCTTGAATGCCACTCTCCCTCCCCCAGCAAAGTGGGGAGGACCATGAACAGAACAGCAGGAATCCCCCACGTGCCAGGCCTGCGTCAGGGAGTGGATAGAGCAACACCTGAACCGTCCCAGTCCCTGTCCTCGTGGAGCTTGTGGACTGGTAGGGATACTGCCATTAATAAAATAACCACACATATGACGGAAACTTCAGTGAAGGCTGTGAAGGACAAGGGCAGGCAGGCATGGGCCACCTAAGGGCAGAGACTTGCTAAAGCTATGGAGGCCAGGTAGGTTTTCTTGAGAGATTCACACTGGAGTTGGTGTTTAAAGCTTGAGCAGAAGTTAACTAGAGGAACGGGGGAGACAGAGGGCTCGTTGTCTTCCAGACCCAGTCTTCATCCTCCTCCTTCCTGCTTTGTGCCCCTGGGGGCTGACCACCTGGGAATCCACCACTTTTCCCCCACACCCTGCCTCCTGTCCCACCGTCAGGGAAGCCCTAGCTCCTCGGGGAATCAAAGGGAGAGAGGAGCATGAGGTCAGGCTTCAGGGCTCCCAGACCCTGTCTTCATCCCTGTGGCATTGCCTCGGGGATGGGGGACCGGTTGGGTCCTGTGTTCCCTCTCCAGCAGTGCTGCCCTTTGACCCTCAAGAGAGGCCCCTGCCATGGACACCATGCTTTAGTGTTCCGGTCCTCCTCCAGCTGCCCCACTGCCCAGGGTCCGTGAGGCCCTGCCCCTCTATTTTGTGTGCTGGCATCTCACCATTCTTCTAGAGTGTGGACCACACCAGCAGCATTCTGAGCCTGAGGCTCAGCGCTTGGCTAGAGGCTGTGTGGTGCATGTGTGTGGGTCACAGGCACAGCATGGCTGGGAAGGCTGAGGTGTCCACTGTATGCATGAGGTCACCCATGGTTATAGGCAGTGGCAAGGATGAGGAGAGAAGAGGGTGGGCTATGGGGGGCTCAGGCCCAGATGTTCCCCTTCTGCCATGTTGTCCCTGCACAGAACTCTGGGTGGTGGGGGGCTTCTAAATTCAAACCCCAGTCTCCCAGTTGCTCTAAAGGGTTATTTGCCAGAGTCAACAGATAGAATATATTTCATTTAGCAGTTTTTTAGTTTGAGTTATGACTTTCAAATATTTAGACATGTGGTTTGGGAGGCCTCCAAGTGTTCTTATCATGCTCCCACAAATGTGTGGGGTGACCTGCTTCCAGGAACCCCTCCCTCCTTCATTGCTGGTCTCTTTGGGCCTAAGGGTAAGGTGCCCTAGGCACAAATCCCCTGTACTTCCCCTGCATCCACACCTTTGAAAAGACCCCCTGCACGTAGACCCTCCTTGAATTATACTATTTTGAGTTGGCCATCTGTCTCCTGTCGGGACCCTGATTGGTTCAGCAGGTGTTACAGGCAGAAGGAACAGCATGCAACACACACACACACATTAGCTCAACAGCCACGATAACCCTTAGCCCTCCCGCCTCCTTTAGCATTCTCTCTCCACCTTGCTTCCTACAAATAACGGCTTGCAGGAAAAATGAGATATAAGCAGAAGTGGGTACGTGTGTGTGTGCGTGTACATGGGGAGAGGGATGGCATATTTCAGATGGTACCATCCTCTCACATGGTACTTTCTCCCCCAGCCTTGCAATAAGCATGGGTGCTCCAAGGCACCTGTTGGAGATCCTGCCTGGCATGAGCTAACCCCTGGTATCCTCTGATGCTCCCCAGGTCAGTTTCCATTGCCAGAGCAGGCAGAAGGCAGTGCCAGCCCTCAATCTCTGAAGCTCCTCCCTGCAGGACAGTTGGATTCTGGCCCTTCTTGCCCCTCTCCCCAGGGTACTACTTCCCCAGTTTTGCTCACTTGGCCTCCCTCAGTTCCCAAGTTCCCTAGGAAATATGCAAATATCCCTCCCCCTACGCAAGTACTGGAAGCCAGCTCAGATGTAACTGGGATGCTAGACAAGCCCCACTGGTGGTGTAATCAAAACACAATTTTCTTTTTTGTCTCCCACACCCTTTTGCAATTTATTTAGTGGGAATAAATCTCCCTCTGCCTGGGATGAAATCTTGAGCAAGCACACAATTACTCTGCTCACTCTCAGATAATAGTTATTCCTAGGTCACTTTAAATTGCAAACACAGTCTAATTTAGTAGTTAGAATGTTCAGTCCCAAATTCTAATGGTAATTTAACTCGGTGTCTTCTCCTTCTCTTCCCCCTAGCTGGGGCTGACTTTAGGGTGGGAGACTGTAACGGGAAAGAGGATGGTGGTGTGGCTGCATCCCTGCTTCTCTGCCCAGGGCTATCCACTCTCCTCAGGTGGAGAGAGGTGAAGTTGGTGGAAGAGTCTTACTTGAAGTGTATGGTCTTCTCTGATATCAGGCTCTTTGGGCCTGGTAATGTTTGAACTAACCTAAAGCTGAAACTCCAGTACTTTGGCCACCTCATGCAAAGAGTTGACTCATTGAAAAAGACTCTGATGCTGGGAGGGATTGGGGGCAGGAGGAGAAGGGGACGACAGAGGATGAGATGGCTGGATGACATCACTGACTTGCTGGATGTGAGTCTGAGTGAACTCCAGGAGTTGGTGATGGACAGGGAAGCCTGGCATGCTGCAGTTCATGGGGTCGCAAAGAGTCGGACACGACTGAGCGACTGATCTGATCGGATCTGATTCCCTTCTGGAGAGAAGCTCAGCATGGCTCAAATGGCAAGGAATCTGCCTGCAGTGCAAGAGATACAGGAGATGCAGGTTTGATCCCGGAGTCAGGAAGATCCCATGGAGGAGGGCATGGCAACTCACTTCAGTATTCTTGCCTGGAAAATCCCATGGACAGAGGAGCCTGGCAGGCTACCGTCCATGGGGTTGCAAAGAGTCGGACGCGACTGAGAATGCAAACTGATTCCCTTCTGGGGTGTTCTCTCAACCCTTCTGCAGTTTGCTGTTAGACTCTTCTTGTTCAAATTTATCTTCCCCCCAAGGGACATGTATCTTTTTTTCTGGGTGGTAAACTCCTTGCCCTCCAGTCAGATGTTAGGACCCTGGGCTACTCTTCTTGAGTTTAGCCTACATGTGTCCCGTGGGAAAATACTTATCCTTGCCAGAAAATCTCTAGAAGGGCAATAAATCTGTGCTAAAAGCAGCAACCTCTCCTGGGTCCACCAGGAAAGCAGGAGGTCAGCCTCCTGGTCTTCCCATCCTCTAGATCTCCCAGGTACTGCAAGCATGCATGTAAGAGTATCCCTGGAAACTTGGTTCAGTTCTCATGTGTCCATCTTTTTCTTTGATTGTCAGAAAATTCAGAAGTACATTGGCAGCTTCCCTTTATAATCAGGTGCAGTTCTGCAGCCCAAACATCGTGCTTTAATTTTTCTGCTGAATCATGAATCATGAGTGTGGCAGACCAGTTTTCCTGGGGAAGCGCACTCTGAGATGGAGATCTCTGTTCAGGAAATGTATTGGGATGTCCTCTTGTTAGTAAGACCTGTGGGGACTGGGGGTGGTGGGTTGGGGGAAGAAGCAGGACTGTCATATCAGAGGGGAAACTGCAATACAATCACATAAAACATGTCAGCCAGTTCTTGGAGAGCCCTGTGTCTCAGACGGTGTTTCAGAGTTGTCTTGAATTGGAGCAAGGGGCTGGGCCTTTATCCTCCCACTTGCACTGATCATTGGATGGGTGGCTTAACGTCTGTGAGGCATATGTGGGATCTGGGTAGCACACTACAGCATCTACCGCAGTGAGAAACACACCTTCTGGTAAGGCACTTACACCTCAGATTCACACCCTGAGCTTGAATTCTAGCTGAATGACTTTTTTTTTTAACTAGCTCTGTAATTTCCTCATCTACACAACAGATATTGATTTTATCTACCTCATAAGTGTTTTGCAAGGATTCATTGAGTAATCCATGTAAAGGATAGCAGACTGTTAGTCAGCACTCAATAAATGTGAGCTATTAATATTATGTAGTTCCTATATTTTCTGGCCTAAACTTTAAGTTTGTTATTTATGTGGCTATATTATATACAATGTTCTCAGTGTCTTCAAAACCTCTGTGCAATGGGTGGGGCAGAGGTTGATTCTCGGTCCTGGATTTGATCTTCAGTCAACACAAAATGAAGATTAGCTCAGGTACTCAACAGTTATAACTCTACTTCCTTTGAGGCCTATCATGTGGGGACTGTGCTGGGTCCTGGGGTGGGGCAGAATCTGAAGGAGGAGAAGAAATAAGACAAAGCTGACATAGACTGTTTGACGAACAACATTAAGATACTTCCAAATCCTGCCTCCAAAATGTGGTTTCTGAACAAGGCCAAAGATATTATATTATCTGTCATAAGGAGATTTTCCGTTTCCCATGTAGAACCCTGCCAGGCAGTTAAATGACACAGAAAACATGATGACAGCCTGCTATGCTCCCGACCCCATTATGCAGCCGGTGCATGAAATATGTCTCCTTTGAAAATAAACAGTTATTCATCAAGTTGTCTCTTGCTAGCATGCTGTAATTATCTTCCCAAAGTTATGAATGAAATGATAGGTTCCCGACAAAAAGAGCATGATGTAAAGATGGGTTTCAGCGGCATTAGTTTGTTTCCAAGGGAAGGTTGGGCCTGCCTCCCCCTGGACTTCTTTTGCTACCGAACACATGTCTCAAGGTGGCCAACTTCATGCTGTGAATGGACGAGGGAGGGACCCCTGGGGGAGCATCAGAGCTTTCAGGTACCCAACAGGGAATCATGGCCACATTTTTATGTTGGTCTGCTTCAAGACCGAGTCCAGCATTATGTACCCAGCTTTCTGGAGGCTGAAATGGGCCCAAGGAATATGAGGCCAGATGGGAGACTGAAACTGATCCAAGGATGTGGGCATTGTCCACAGAGTTGGCTGGATACATTTGTGAGGGGCCTGGGCATGAACCGTGAGTGCAGAAGTGGTGGCTGCCTGGCCTTGTAATATGTTATTGAAAACCAGATACTCCTTCCTTTGGTCTATGTGATTACTTCTTGTTCATGGCTATAGAAGCAAAACCTATCAGCCATATTCAGTAATTTCTCCTTAGAATGTATTAGTGTCCCAGAGTTTGATCTAACACAGAAGCACCCCTCACTCATAGCAGGTGAGAAAACCTCCTTATTCCCTGAGACATGAAGCCACTAAGCTCAACACTCTGAGCCTCCCCTCTGTGATGCCACAGCGTGCCTGTGCTCATCCTTTCTTCTCAGACCCCTGGCACAGAGGAAGGGGTGTCCTTACTCTTGCCCAGGGAAAATGCATTTCATCTGGCTCTTTTCTTTTGACTTGTATCTTTTATCTCCTTAGCACTCTCACCTCATCAAGTATTCCATCACTGTGCAAATAAAATGCTTTGCGTAGTGCTTGACATATAAGAATTCAACTCATGTTGGGCATGACTACTGTTTCCATCGCCAAGAAGACGCCAGTCAACTTTTAACATGGGGGTCGGTCTGTATCTTCCACTTGGAACAGTGTGTTCACTGAGTAAATGCTATTCTAGTGTTGGCTATTGTTATCCTCCCTCTCCTCCTTAACCTCATCATCATTATTATTTTTATTATCACTATTATTATCCACCAGGGTAAAATTTCTACAAAGAGTTCTTTAAGGTGACTGACTACTGGAGTGACATACCCTGGATGAGTGAGTTAGATCTAATTATGAAGTATTTAAAGCAAAAAGCAAAGTCACTTCAGAAGCCATTGTAAGCTCTGATGATAGATAATTTCTAAGGTAAGTTATCTATTTTACATATACACACTACTGTATACAAAACAGATAACTAATAAGGACCTACTGTATGGCACAGGGAACTCCATTCAGTGCTCTATGGTGACCCATATGGGAATAGAATCTAAAAAGGGTATACGTATGTATATGTATAACGAGTTCACTTTGCTGTACAGAAACTAACACATTATTGTAAATCAACTATACTCTAATAAAAATTAACTGAAAAAAATAAAAATAAACCCCTGAAGCTGTGTATCTTAGACTCTATATTCATAGTTTCTCTTTTCCATCTAATGGCTCCTGCCCCCACTGTTCCAACCAAACTGCCGAAGATCACAAATGCCTCCCACTTTTAGGAGCTTTTAGGGTTCTTCTCCCACTCCTCTGACTTTCCCTTTGCTGTTCCCCTTCTGGCCCTTCCTCTTCTATCCAGATTTCAAATTTCAGTTCTTTCCCCAATAGGCTGGCCAGATTTAGCAAATAAATATTTTACCTGGCAACTCTAGTAAGCTCTCTTCTTGCCCGTCTATGTTCTCCCTGGGAAAGCTTTTCCTTGGCTTCCCTATTCTTCTGCAGACATGTCAAGGTCTTGATCACCAGCTCCGCTTCCTGAGACCCAAGCTGAGAGGTCCAGTCACCTCCTCGTTGTTCCAGACACCTCAAACTACATATACAGTCTGCCACCTCAAAACATGCTCTTTCCCCAGTGTTCCAACCCTGGGGTACGGTTTCCTTTAAAGGAAGGAATACAGAGCTCCTCTGTCCTTTTTCCAAGCTCTTCCTTGCTTCTCCCAGAGAGGAGAAATTGATATGCATGGGTTAGATTTTAAAATCTAATCAGGCCCTATTTACTTGGGAGACATCACTATAACTCAAGAACAGGGACTGGCGAACTTTTTCTATAAAGGGCCAGATAATAATTAAGTTAGGTTTTGTGGGCTATGATCCTCTCTGTTGAAGCTAAAAACAATCATTGACAATAGGTAATCGAATGGGCATGGCTGTGTTCCAATAACATTTTATGTACAGACATTAAAGTTCAAATTTTATATAATTTTCACTTGCCATGAAATATTATTCTTCTTTTAATTTTTTCCAGTCATTAAAGAATATAAAAATCATTCTTAGCTTGTGAGTCATATGAAAACAAGCAATGGGCCCTATTTGAACCACATTTTGCCAACCTCTACTTAAAAAGGTATGGGTGGAATGTTCTCTATTGTTTTGCTTTCTCTGTAGGGCAAAACTTTTTTGCTGACCCAGGGCTTTCTCCACCTAAGCAGATCTGACTACTTGTCTCTTATCTGTTTCTTCCTTCTACACGTCTAAAGTGGTAAGGGCTAGCAACCAGCCTAGCTGTCTTGTATCAGTCTCTTTCTGGCTTCTTTCCACCATGTGATCAAAGCAGCAAGAGTTGAAACCTGAGTCTGGGCTGTGAGGGAGGAAGGAGCAGGAAAACTGGGCAGAATCCTTTACCTGCTCTATTTTGTTATTTTATTTGTTCTGTGTGTGTGTGTGTGTGTGTGTGTCTTCTCTCTTGGTAACTTCAAAATAGGTGGCTATGGTTTGAAAAAGGATTGTGGTAGACCCTGGTTTTCTGGCTAAATACTAAATAAGAGTACCCCAATTCCCAGTACTATTTCTAACAAATAATGTCATCCTTCCAGGATGCCAGCTCAAAAATATAAATCATCTTCGACTGTTTCCTGATCTGTTATCTCCATACCCAACCAATCTCAAACTGCTGTAGGCTCTGTTGCTATATTGTGTCTTAATGTTGAGCCCCTCCTACCCTCTACTCTTGATGCTTTTGTAACATGCCTTTGAATGGGCGTGAGATAATGTTTAAAATTGCAGTGGGAGTAGGGTAAAATTTTATGGTGATTATATGATATCAGAATTAACCAGAGATTTAAATTTGTGTAGAGCAATGGTAAATAAAAAATGATTATGGAGTGATTTCCCTGGCAATCCAATGGTTAAGACTTTGCCTTCCAATGCAGGGGGTGTAGGTTCAATTCCCTGGTCAGGGACTTAAGATTCCACATGCCTTGCAGCCAAAAACAGCAAAACGTAAAACAGTAGCGGTATTGTAACAAACTCAATAAAGACTTTTGAAAAATAGTCCATATAAAAATTTTTTTCTTTTATTTATTTATTTATATATTTTTAAAAAATTTTATTTTATTTAACTTTACAATATTGTATTGGTTTTGCCATATATCAAAATGAATCCGCCACAGGTATACATGTGTTCCGCATCCTGAACCCTCCTTCCTCCTCCCTCCCCATACCATCCCTCTGGGTCATTCCAGTGCACCAGCCCCAAGCATCCAGTATCGTGCATCGAACCTGGACTGCCAACTCGTTTCATATATGATATTATACATATTTCAAAAACTGCTTATGGAGGAAAACCATATGGTGGCTATGAGCAGACACATGACAGTGGCCATGGCTTCAGAAGGAGAGGCTGGCCCCACAGAGGGACCAAGGGGCCGTATTGTTTGGAATGCTGCACATTCTCGGAATATATTCAGTCAGTGCAGTTCAGTCGCTCAGTCATGTCCAACTCTTGGCGGCCCCATGAATCACAGCACGCCAGGCCTCCCTGTCCATCACCAACTCCTGGAGTTCACTCAGACTCACGTCCATCGAGTCAGTGATGCCATCCAGCCATCTCATCCTCTGTCGTCCCCTTCTCCTCCTGCCCCCAATCCCTCCCAGCATCAGAGTCTTTTCCAAGGAGTCAACTCTTTGCATAAGGTGGCCAAAGTACTGGAGTTTCAGCTTTAGCATCATTCCTTCCAATGAACACCCAGGACTGGTCTCCTTTAGGATGGACTGGTTGGATCTCCTTGCAGTCCAAGGAACTCTCAAGAGTCTATATTAGAAACTGTCAAAAAAATTAATAACACAGCCATCTGTTGGAAAAAGTGACAGTTCTGAAGAGAGCAGTGGAGAGGCTCGTGGGATCTGAAGAGTGCTCTTTTCCTCCCTTTTCTTTTCTCAGACTTGGATTTATGAATATACTCACCCCTCTCCATCCCATTTAGGCAGACTTGTTAGCCTTGATTAGAAGAATTAATATCTACGGTATTTTTTCTATGTTAATTAACTTTCTCTCTATGACCTTGCATTTAAAATATCTACAAAGAACATGGAGGACACAACCCTATTTCTTAAATATGGCAAATATCCCTGGAGAAAGAAATGGCAGCCCACTCCCGTGTTCTTGCCTGGAGAATCCCATGGACAGAGGAGCCTGGCAGGCTACAGTCCACAGGGTCACAAAGAGTCAGACACGACTGAAGTGACTTAGCACAGCACATGTGGCAAACATGTTCCCAGATCTGCTGGGAGCAGAAGCACCACTCCAGACAAATTTCCCTTGAGGAGGGGGCCTTGAAGACTTGTGGAGAGACGTGCTCACCCGTGTGCACTGCCATCCCATCTCTAGTCTGGCTGTCCAGTCTCTGCCTACGCCCAAACCCTCCTCAGCAGAGTCATCTTTTTAAAAGGACACATCTGAGCAAGCGAGTCTCCTCAGAAACTCTCAGTGGTAGAGTTCCCCTGCTGCCGACAGATAAAGCAAACTCCTGAACACGGTGTTGGAGCTCTTCCTTTGAGCTGCCTTCCACAAGCTTCCAGCCCCACGTCTGACTGTGCCCTGTCTGGCCGCCCTGACGGTTCAGGCACTGAACCTCCGTGATACAGACTGTTGGTTCTATTTCTCTACACTGAACAAATCACATACTCTTCTGTACCTGTGCTATTGCACAGCTCCCTTTATTTGAAATGTTCTCGTTCCTAGTCTCTGCTTATTAAAAGCCAACTCAACTTTCAAGGTCAAATCCTGTCTTCTCCATGAAAGTTTCCCACAAGCTCTCAGTCTGTTTCCCACAGCACATCACCATTCCTTTGTTAAACATTTGTTCATTCTGACTTTTGTTATGTTTTAGTTTGATCACACATTTGTTCATTCCAGAAATATTTACAAATGACCTCCTGTGTGTCAGGCACAGGAGATAAACTGGGAGCAAGACTGAAATCTAGCCACTCTTCCTGACTGCACGGGGTGATGGGGCCCACCAGTCCTGGCTCCCTACGAGCATCATGAGGTGAACTGAGATGTTCCTGGGCAGCATGAATTAGAGAAGAAAAGCAGTCAGATTTCCTGGCTCGCATGGGGTTTACTGAATGGGGTGTACAAACCTGATGGGAAAACTGAATTGCTTAGGGCAATAGAGGGAAGTTTCAGTGCCTTGACAAAAAAAGACTTCTCAGAAAGTAGTTCTTCCTCTAAAGAGAAGAGGCTACACACACACAAAAATTAAAATATCCAAGAAAAAACTGGCTTATATGTTGCTATATTGTATGGAAGGAAGTGAAATCATTCATGGGAAGTAGTCAGCACCATGCTTAAAACATACTAAGAATCAATACCATTTAGTTGTTATTATTCGGAGAAGGCAATGGCACCCCACTCCAGTACTCTTGCCTGGAAAATCCCATGTACAGGAGGAGCCTGGTGGGCTGCAGTCCATGGGGTCGCTAAGAGTCCAAGACAACTGAGCGACTTCACTTTCACTTTTCACTTTCATGCATTGGAGAAGGAAATGGCAACCCACTCCAGTGTTCTTGCCTGGAGAATCCCAGGGATGGGGGAGCCTGGTGGGCTGCCGTCTACGGGGTCGCACAGAGTTGGACACAACTGAAGCGACTACGCAGCAGCAGCAGCAGCAGTTGTTATTATTATTTTGCCCCTTCCTTTGGGTCTCCATGAGATCTTCATTAACATTTTTTGTTTAGCTTTGGAGCTGGTCTATTTTGGGGGAAGGGACGATAGGAGTCAGGGGCAAACTACTAAGTCTGGCCTTGTGGTGGGCTTAGGGGACAAATCAAAGGCTGTTCAAAGAGAACCAGTCACGTTTGAGTATCATACATACCATTTGTTGAGTGCTTCCCTCGTGCCAGGAACTGAGCTAAGAGCTTGATGTACATTATTTTATTTAATCCTCATAACACCCTATGATTTAAATGCTATTATCATCCCGCATTTTATAGATGAGGAAGCTGAAACACCAAGAACACAAATAATTTGCTCAAAATTATAGTTAATAAGTGGGTGGAGCTGGTACTTAAATCCTAAATTTCCGAAGCTCACCCACCCTACCATTTTTCTCCTACAGTCCCTCCACTAACCATAACCTCTCTGAGGGTGGGAAAAGATAGTCTTGAAGGCGGTATGGGCTGGGACACTCTCCTCGTTTTATAAACAAGAGAAGTGACAGTATGGAAAGTCAAGTAACAGAGTGAGTATCTTTTGAAATCACAGCTTCAGTCCCTACCTTCTGACCCCTATGTTCTGACTCAGGTGCTCTTTCCATTATGGGAGGTTGATTTTAGGTGCAAACATAAAATTCCCATGTTATGCATGATTGCTGTCTTCACTCTTGGGTTGATAGGAACACTAAGCCCCAGCCAGGATTAGAGTCTTCTTCGATTTATGGTCTTATTCTTATTCTTTCCTGGGTTGTTCAAAGGTCAGTTGAGCTAATGGATGAGGGCTGCTTTGCCGTCTATGTTCAATTTAAAATGCATGATGCCTTTCAGACTTATTTTTAAAAGAGAGCTCTCATTGAGGTAAGGATGCTATTTTAGAGATGATTCTATGATTGGTTTTAGAGAATAGATCAGATACAATTCAGAAAGATAGTGTTGAAATTCATGACATGTGAAGAAAAAGGGACCTAAATTCTCAAATGAACTCCTGATAAGAACAGAAAGAATCGCTGAAATATTTCACCAAAGTCTTTTGAGGCCATTAAGAAAGTGCCCAGTCAGGGCTGAAAAGTGCCTTAATGGTTATTTCTTTATGGCAATTGAATTATAGCAGCAATCTCCGCCTAACTTGAATCACATTGAAGCAGGTTATTTTAAAAATTAGATACAAGTGTTCTGGTTTAAAAAGTGGTTGGCTAGTAACCCTTGACATAACCTCTTCCAACCTCCCAATAAAAGTCCATGAAGCAGAGAAAATGTCAAAAATGCATTTAAACAACTGCAGACTAGGACTGACAAACCGCTGCTGGAATCTGGGACTAATTAACACTAACTTCAATGCCAATGAAATTGGCTTGAGAATATCGATCCTGTCCTACCCTGCTCTGTTATTAGAAACAGAGCAAGCCTGCTAGACTGGAAACAATAATAATAATAGTATTTAACATTGTTGAAAGATAAACTGAGACATATTAAAAATTTGAGTTTATTTGAGCAAAACTTGATTGGAATTGGGCAATGCCAAACTAGAAGTGGTTAGTAATCCACTGACAGGAGCCAGGGGCAAGAACTTTATAGAGAAGATGCAAAACAAAACAGGGAAACTGGTTGGTTGGCCATAGCTTCAGCAGTTGTATTGTCTGGGAAAGACTCTTTCACTTTTGTGATTGATTATTTTTCTTATCCTTGAGGAACTGATGCTGACATAGGTTTTGGTTTTCTTTTGAAGGCTAACAAGGCATTAGAGCCAAGTCAGGCTAATGGCCTCCTTGTTTGATTACTTTAATGACACTTATTGAATGCTGACCTTGTGAAAGGTACTGATCCAAGCATTTCACATGAAATTAAATCATTTAACCCTCTCAACAGCTCTGTGAAGTAGGAAATATTATTTCTTCCATTCTGCAGATGAGGAAACTGAGGCATAGAGAGACTATGATTACAAACATAAGAAGAAACTGATAGTTGCATAATTTGGGGGTGACTTCTGCAGGAGACTTGGGTTCGTTCCCTGGGTTGGGAACATCCCCTGGAGGAGGGCATGGCAACCCACTCCAGTATTCTTGCCTGGAGAGTCTCATGAACAGAGGAGCCTGGTGGGCTACAGTCTATGGGGTTGCAGAGTCGGACACAACCGTGCAACTAATACTTTTTCTGCAGACAAATTAGAACCAAAAATACTCTCACAAAATTGGGGTTATACAGGGGTGGGAGGGAGGCTCAAGAGGGAGGGGATACATGCATACTTACAGCTGATTCATGTTGTTGTAAAGCAGAAACCAACACAATATTGTAAAACAATTATTTTCCAACTAAAAATTCAAAAACTGAGGTTATAGAGAATTTGAATACATACATATTATAATGTATACTATAAACAAAAATCTACCATTTAGTAAAATGTTTGAGAAAAATTTACCAAACTGAACTTGTATTAAACCACAAAGAAAAGTTCAATACATTTCAAAAAATAGAAATTCTAATAATAAGTACCTTCTCTGCCTAAAATGCAATAAATCTAGAAATCAAGAAAAAAAAGTTTAAAGATAAAGCTCTCAACCTTATGGAAGTGAAACTCACTCTTCTAAACAAACAAACAGGCAAAAACTGTCATTAAGAAAGGAAATCAATGGTACAATTATAGGCCATTTAGAAAACTGCAATGAGAGCTCATTAAATCAAAACCCATGGTGTGTTGTCAAAGCTATCCTCATAGGAAAATTCATAGCATAAAAGGAACTCATTGTTTAACAACAGCAAAATAAAATAAATAAACCTTCTTCTTTGACTCAACTTAGAAAACAGCAAGATAAATGATAAAGAAGCAGAAACAAACATCATGATGTTGATATATGTAGTGGAGACAGTAGGGTGATTTTTCCCAACTTTGTTTTCTCTTGCCTTCTTCTATAGAAGCTAGGGAGTGAATTAAGTACCTTCTTAGGACTCTTTGTAGGTAGAAGAGGCCATGAAAAATCTTATCACTGAGGTTATCAGTGGAAGACAGTTGAGGGAGCTTCTTGGAGCGCTCTTGCTTTAATGATACAAAGTGGTACTGACAGAGCTGGTTCAATGCTTTCTCTTTTCCCTTTCCCTGACCACATTTTCTGCCTTGAATGTATCTCTGATGTCTGACATAATAGTCATCTTGTAACCAGGAAGTCACAAACACGAGGAGGGAAGTCAGTGGCTAGGGACAGTGAATTGAAAAAACAGAGTGAGTCTGGATGCCTGACCGTACAGTTGAGTAGCTAAATAATGCTAGCAACCATCTACCTCTGAGCTCATTGTTATGTTAGAAAAATCAATGCCTATTTGTTAAAGTTACTGTTAGTTGCATTTTCTGATGCAGGCAGCTAAATACATATTTCTAAAGATATAAAAATCAAAGAACAGATTCTGAAAATAGAAACAAAACCTCTGGCAAATTTAATTTTTAATTTTTTATTTATTTATTTTTTGGGGGGGTCAAAACTAGTAAACTTTATTTAAAGTTCAAAAAATAAAATAACAGACAAAAGGCAGCTTTCGCTTTGTTCTTCCCGAGGATCAGATGTGATGACCCAGAGCTGGACCTACCCCTAAGAAGTGAAAATACCCTTTATCCCCAATCAAGCCACAGCGAGAAGGATGTCTGATTTGGGGACAGGCCTGGGGTAGTGGGGCAGGAAGGAGACCACCACAGAGGGTGAGTGGGTTCTGCGATAGCGCAAGTAGAGAACAAAACAAAATCCCCAGCAGAAATGGGTCTGGAACCTCAACAGGGGACAGTCACAAGGAGCTATGTACAAGGGAGCCAGACTGGGGCTGTACCCCACAGGGGAGCAGAGCGGCAGGGTACCTCAAGGCCGCCCTCCACCTAGCCAGGTGCCCCTGCACACAGCTCACCCTCAGTTCTTGTCATCACTGTCATCCGGGCTGATGGCTGGACTGGTGAGGCTATAGGTGGGGCTGGTGGGCGAGTAGCCGGGGGAGGTGGGCGAGTAAGTAGAGCCTTTGGGGGACGTGGGGGAGTAGGTGGGGCTGGTGGGTGAGTACTTGGGGGAGGTTGGGGTGTAGACAGGAGAGGTTGGTGAGTAAGTAGGCGATGTGGGTGAGTATTTTGGGGTGGTGGGTGAGTAGGTAGGGCTGGTAGGTGAGTACTTGGGGGAGGTGGGTGAATATTTGGGGCTGGTAGGTGAGTACTTGGGGGAGGTGGGGGTGTACTCTGGTGAGCTGGGGCTATAGGAAGGACTGGTTGGGGTGTACTTTGGTGAAGTCGGGCTGTAGCTGGGCGAGCTGGGGGTGTAGGTGGGAGACTGTGGTGTGTATCGTGGGATTCTCAGCTATTATTTTTTTCAGATACTGCCTCTTCTACATTCTGTTTTTCTTTTAATAATGTTTTTATAGGTTTTATGTTATGTTGGACAGTCACATTCTAGAAACATTCCATGTTTCTAATCTTTCTTCAGATTTTCCACCTATATATTTTCTTGGGTGGCATCAGGGCAATTTCCCCAGATCTTTTTTCTAGTTCACTATTCCTCTCAACTTTGTTAATTCTATTACTTACCTGTCTGTTTGATGTTTAAGCTTTGTTTAGTGTCAGTGACTTTTTTACTGTGTGTTTTTATTTTTAAAATAATAACTTTCCCCCACAATTTCCCAGGATTGTGTTTCTTCCCCTTATACTTCCTTTTTTTTTTTTTTTTAATCATCCACATTTTAAAGTCTCTGTTCAATAGTTCTATCATAACAAATTCTGAGGGTCTAGAATCTTCCTAAAGAATCAGTCTGATCCTTTCTCATGATACATTGTTTCTTCTGAGTGTGTGCATGTTAGTATTGGTGTGTATTTTGTTTTCTGTTTTTTAAAAATATTTATCTATTTATCATTTATTTGGCTGTGCTGGGTCTCAGCTGCAGCACTCGGGATATTTGTTGCAGTGCGTGGGTTCCCGTAGTTGCAGGATGCATGATCCAGTTCCCTGACCAGGGATTGAACTCAGGTTCCTGCATTGAAAGCACAGCGTTTTAACCACTGGACCACCAGGGAAATCCCGGTGTGTATATTTTGTATTAAAGACTTCAGCTCATCTGCTCAGAGCTGTGGTGTGGTTTTCTTTTGCTTCTGGGGTTGAAGGTACATCCCTCCCAAGATATTTTTGGTTTTGGCAGTTATTCTAGGGTTACTGATGGCTGAAGACCACTTTTTTACTTTAAGTCCTATTTCTGATAGCTCTTAGACCCCATTTGCAGTTTAATTCAAACTAAAAATTCAAACAGGGCTAAGTCTAAGGTTTAAGATTCTTAGAGGAGACTCTTTTCTCGCCAGAGACAAGGCTCAGAGACACTGCTACTGCTGAATCGCTTCAGTCGTGTCCAACTCTGTGTGACCCCAGAGACGGCAGCCCACCAGGCTCCGCCGTCCTTGGGATTCTCCAGGCAAGAACACTGGAGTGGGTTGCCATTGCCTTCTCCGGCAAATTTAATTTTTTAAAAGAATTTTTTTAAAGCAAATAAATAAAAATAATAGTCCAATGTATCATAAATACAGAAAGGATGTCCTGCTAATAAAATTGACAACCTCAGAATGAATCTTTTGGTATAGAAAAAATTAATGAAAAATCATTATTGTACATTCAGGTTTTTAAATTTCCATCTAATTATTGTATTAGGCATTGGTTAGGAAGAAGTACTCTGGGTATTTTAGATAGAACATGATTTAGGACAGGGAATGTATGCTTGAAAAACTATGGGGTAACACACACATACAAACACACACACCTCTTTGGAAGAAGCAGAGAAGCAAAAGCCAGGGAAGATGACTGACAGCACTCAGGTTCTGGATAGCTTTCAGGAAATCTGCAATTGCAAGAAACCAATCCTTGCCAATGGTCACAGTTGCATGGAGCACATCAAGATGTCTATTGTCACTCTGCTTATTTAACTTCTATGCAGAGTACATCATGCAAAATACTGGGCTGAATGAACCACAAGCTGGAATCAAGTTTGCCAAGAGAAATATCAACAACCTCAGATATGCAGATGATATCACCCTAATGGCAGAAAGCAAAGAGGAATTAGCCTCCTAAGGAAGGTGAAAGAGGAGAATGAAAAAGCTGACTTGAAACTCAACATTCAAAAAACCAAGATCTTGGCATCTAGTCCCATCACTTTATGACAAATATATGAGGAAAAAGTGCAAACAGTGACAGATTTTATTTTCCTGGGCTCCAAAGTCACTGAAGACAGTGACTACAATCACAAAATTAAAAGATGCTTGCTTCTTGGAGGAAAAGCTATGACAAACCTAGGTAGCATATTAAAAAGCAGCTATGGTTTTTCCAGTAGTCATATATGGATGTGAGAGTTGGACCATAGAGAAGGCTCAGCACTGAAGAATTGATGCTTTGGAATTGTTCTGGAGAAGACTCTTGAGAGTCCCTTGGACAGCAGGAGATCAAATTGGTAAATTCTAAAGGAAATCAAACGTGAATATTCATTGGAAGTTCAGATACTGAACCTCCAATACTTTGGCTACCTGATACAAAAAGCTGACTCACTGGAAAAGATTGATGCTGGAAAAGATAGAGGGCAAGAGGAGAAAGGGGTGACTGAGGATAAGAGGGTTGGATGGCATCACTGACTCAATGAACATGAGTTTGAGCAAACTCTGGGAGATAGTAAAGTGCAGGGAAGTCTGGTGTGCTGCAGCCCATAGAGTGGCAGAGTTGGACATGACTGAGTGACTCAACAACAACAACCAAGATAGATGACCCAGGAGTCAGGGAAGCTGAAGATGTTGGCCACTAGGAACTTGGGGTGCTGTGACTTAGCTGTTGTCCCCTGCCCCCATTCAGGAGAGCCTGCAGAGCAGTGACAGCACTGAGTACCATCAGTGCCTTGTGCCTGGCACTGACCTATGAGTGTATGACGGTATGGTCCCACTTCACTTCCCCTTCCCAATTTCACATGATTGTCTCTTGTGGTCCAGCTAACCCAGAAGTATGCACAGAAGGGAATTCTGGAAACAGTCCTAGCTAAACTAAGCTGATACAGTACAAATCCACCACAGAGTTGCAAAAGGAAGCTCAGTTCAGTTCAGTCACTCAGTTGTGTCCAACTCTTTGCGACCCCATGGACTGCAGCACACCAGGCCTCCCTGTCCATCACTGACTCCTGGAGCTTGCTCAAACTCACATCCATTGAGTCAAACTCACATCCATTTAGTCACATCCATTGAGCCATCCAACCATCTCATCCTGTCGTCCCCTTCTCCTCCTGCCTTCTATCTTTCCCAGCATCAGGGTCTTTTCCAATGAGTCAGTTCTTAGCATCAGGTGGCCAAAGTATTGGAGTTTCAGCTTCAGCATCAGTCCTTCCAATGAATATTCAGGACTGATTTCCTTTAGGATGGACTGGTTGGATCTTCTTGCTGTCCAGGTTGACTCTCAAGAGTCTTCTCCAACACCACAGTTCAAAAGCATCAATTTTTTGGTGCTCAGCTTTCTTTAAGTCCAACTCTCATATGCATATGTGACTACTGGAAAAACCAAAGCTTTGACTAGATGGACCTTTGTTGGCAAAGTAATGTCTCTGCTTTTTAATAAGCTGTCTATGTTGGTCATAGCTTTTCTTCCAAGGACTAAGCATGTTTTAATTTCATGGCTGCAGTCACCATCTGCAGTGATTTTGGAGCCCAGAAAAATAAAGTCTGTCACTGTTTCCACTGTTTCCCCATCTATTTGCCATGAAGTAATGGGACAAGATGCCATGATCTTTGTTTTCTGAATGTTCAGTTTTAAGCCAACTTTTTCACTCTCTTCTTTCACTTTCATCAAGTCCCTCTTTCATTCTAGTTCTTCTTCGCTTTCTGCCATAAGGGTGGCTACTGCTGCTTGCTAAGTTGCTTCAGTTGTGTCCGACTCTGTGTGACCCCATAGATGGCAGCCCACCAGGCTCCCCCATCCCTGGGATTCTCCAGGCAAGAACACTGGAGTGGGTTGCCATTTCCTTCTCCAATGCATGAAAGTGAAAAGTGAAAGTGAAGTCACTCAGTCGTATCTGACTCCTAGAGACCTCATGGACTGCAGCCTACCAGGCTCCTCCGTCCATTGCCTTCTCCCCCATAAGGGTGGTATCTTCTGCCTATCTGAGGGTATTGATATTTCTCCCAGCAATCTTGATTCTAGCTTGTGCAAAAGGAAAAATATATATAATTGCAGAATGAAGTACTAAGAGAATTATTTGCCACAACTATACCAGCTTTATTCCAGGAAGCAAAGATAGATTTACACTGGCAAAATGTATTAATGTAATGGCATCAGTTCAACAATCTCAGTAATAAAAACTCTATGATAGACTTAATAGACAACAAAAATTAGTTCAGATGAATTCCACATTCATGTTTGATTTTAAAAAATCCATCTTCATAGAAATCTAGGAATAGGAAGATACTCTCTTTAATCTATAGTATCTCATATTGACAGCCTGTATCATCCTTAATGTTGAAATCAGAAACATTCCCATTAAAACCAGGAAGAAGCAGAAATGCTGGATATCTATATTATTATGTGGCACTATTGAAGAAATTTTATCTGGTGCTATAAGACATCAGACAGAAATAAAAGGTAAAATTATTGGAAAGGAAGAGTCAAAAAAATGCAGAGAAATTAACTGAAAGCTCTTAACATTAATTCATAAGTAAAATGGTAGCATACAAGAAAAATGTGCAAATCCAGTAGCTTTCTTCTGTGCTAGCAATACTCCTACAAAATATGGGGGGGGGAGGCGGTCAGAGTTAACCAACAATAGAAATGAGAAAACATTAACTCCCATGACACTGGCATTTTTGATGAATACAGATCATTTATTGTGTTGAATGTCTCCTAGTTTTGGTTTATCTGATGTTTTCTCATGATTCGATTTAGGTTATACATTTTGATTTTATTTTCTTGAGCTCCAAAATCACTGTGGATGGTGACTGCAGCCATGAAATTAGAAGACATTTGCTCCTTGGAAGGAAAGCTATGATAAACCTAGACAGTGTATTAAAAAGCAAAGATATCACTTTGCCAACAAAGGTCCAGATAGTCAAAGCTATGGTTTTTCCAGTAGTCATGTATGGATGTGAGAGTTGGACCATAAAGAAGGCTGAACCCTGAAGAACTGATACCTTCAAATTGTGGTGCAGAAGACTCTTGATAGTCCCTTGGGCAACAAGGAAATCAAACCAGTCAATCCAAAGGAAACCAACCCTGAATATTTGGAAGGACAGATGCTGAAGCTCCAATACTTTGGTCACCTGATGTGACGAGCCAACTCATTAGAAAAGACCCTGATGCTGGGAGAGATGGAGGGCAGGACAAGAAGGGGATGACAGAGGATGAGATAGTTGAATGGCATCACTGGCTCGATGGACGTGAGTTTGAGCAAATTCCAGAAATTAGTGGAGGACAGGAAACCTGACATGCTGCAGTTCATGGGGTCACAAAGAATTGGACACGACTTAATGACTGAACAGCAATGCATTTTGGGTGGGAATATCTCAGAAATAATGTGTCCTTTTTCTTGCATCCTCTTGTGAGGAACATGATGCCAGTTGTACCATAATTTTTTAAAAATGTATTTACTTATCTATAAGTAAATATATTACTGGGTCTGCACTGGGTCTTAGTTTCAGCATGTGAGATCTTTTTAGCTGTAACATGTGGGATCTAGTTCCATGATCAGGGGTCAAACCTGGGTCCCTGCATTGGGAGTTCAGAGTCTTAGCCACTGGACTGCCAGGAAAGTCCTTGTCCCGTCGTTGATGAAGCTCAGTTGTATCTCTGTTAATGTGGTATCTACAAGTTTCCTCTTCTGTAAAGTTGTTATTTTTCTTTTATAGTTATTAAGCATCTTGTGGGAATTTATTTTGAGGTCATCCAAATATCCTATTTCTCATCAACTTTTCACCCACTGTCAACTATTTTATATGATAATGCTGCCAAGGATGTGGTGAGATGTATGTTTATACACAGTGCCGGTACAAGTATAAATAGATCACAGTCTCTGAAAAGCAATTGAGTGATCCTTATGAGGAATTTTTAAAATTGTCATAATCTTTGATCTAATAATCCAACTTCTAGGAATCTGTTCTAGGAAGGATGAAAACCAGAAGTGTGGTCAAAGAAGCAGTGCTTTGATGTCAGAAATATTTATAAAAGTGAAAATTTGGTAACAAGATAAATGTGGAAACATAAATGGATGGATAAATATATTAGCTCTATTATAAAGAAATAATATACCATCAATTATAGTATTCTTTGGAGACTAATGGAAAAAAAGTGACTAAATAATATTGTTTGAAGATTGAATTTTAAACTGCATGTACAGTGTATGGGCTTCCCAGATGGCGAAAGTGGTAAAGAACCTGCCTGCCAATGCAGGAGACATAAGAGATTTGTGTTCGATCCCTGGGTCAGGAAGATCCCCTGGAGGAGGGCATGGCAACCCACTCCAGTATCCTTGCCTGGAGAATCCCGTGGACAGAGGAACCTGGTGTGCTATATATAGGTCATAGGGTCGCCAAGAGTCAGACATGGCTGAGCGACTGAGCACGCACAGTGTATACTTACAGGATAGCAATCTTTCAGGAAAAAAATACACTAATATTTTAATTGAATTTTTTCAAAGGTAGTTTTGTAGGTAATTTTTATTGCTTCTTTTATATTTTTCTGCATTTCCCCCAGTGTCCTATAGTGATATATTTATGCATCCTTTTTATAATTGAAAACATTTTAATAAAAAACACTGTGCACAAATTAATTTTCCTACATACTTTTCTTGTAGAAATTTGCGATCCATAAGTTACCTCCTCTGGAGTCAGCAACAAAGAAACAATGGAACAGCTGACAAAGCAGGTAAAATCACTTTGATTGTCATCAAAATGTGACCTGTAATACTCTATGATTATATCCATCTGGTCAGACCATTTTATTTATTAAGAGAATATTTTATACTTTATAATAAACTTTCATATACATTATCTCATGTATTAATTGCTGAGCTATTTTAGGTCCTTTTATTTATTTATTCATTTTTAACTTTTTATTTTGTATTGGGATATAGCCAATTAACACTGTTGTGAAAGTTTGAAGTGAACTGCAAAGGGACTCAGTCATATATATGTATCCATTCTCACCCCCCAATCCCCCCTCATCCAGGCTGCCACATACACTGATCAGAGTTCCATGTGCTATACAATAGGTTTCTTTATGTCATTTTAATCTGACCATGGAGAAAACCTTAACAATTTCACTGAAAACTGAAGTCAGCTTTTTCAACCTCTCTTTCCTTGCGGTAAGCACCCTGCGCTAAAAAGGGCTGAGGCCTGAGACTCCAAAGGCTAGGGTCTGATTGCCTTTCTGCTCCCTATCAGCAGTGTACAGTCACAGCCTGTGAGTACTTCATTTTCCTGGTCTTCAAAACAAAGGATTCCTAAGGTTTTGTTGATCTGCGTTAGGCTGTGATTCTGAGATGATATGTCAGTCCCTTCTGTGTCCCGTCTGCTGCAGTATCAGTAAACATCAGTGCCCTTGCAGTGTGTCTGTGAACATCACCCCACACATGTTCCTTTGTAAGCTCACATTAGAAGAGGACTGCATTTTATTTTGCCTTGGTTATCATAAGCACCGGGCAAAACTGCCTTTTCATTTCATTTCTCTGGAAACATCGACCTCTTTCTTGCATGGCCCAGTTCTTCCATGTTGACTCCCTTCTTACTCTAAACCTCTTGAAAGACTTTTAGCCACACAGAAGCTGAAGGAACTTTATACATAAATGCACAGCTATTAGGCATTATGCAAGGGGGTGAGCCATGGTACTCCAAGCTCAATAAACAATGTCTCAAATAAACACTTCCCAGCCAGTTGGGGGAAATAAGGGGAAGGGAAGTTCATGCTCCCAATTCCTCAAGGAGACCATGCTTTGAGCAACTATTTACAAGAATAGACTTTTCAGTTGACCCTCACAATAAACCCTGTTCCTCCCAGTAAGAGCTGTAGCACTTTTATGAAACAAGCTTCTTATACAACATAGTTTAATTCCTGAGTTTCTTCATCTGAGGCCTGTTTTAGATAAGGCTTTCTAGCTTTGCCAAGTTTTTATGGCTTCTAGTAGTCTTTGTGAAACCAAGATTTGAGAATTGAATATTTATTGAGGGCCAACCCACAGTATGGCTAAAGCCATTTATAGCAATTAACCCACAACAACCTTGTGAGCTATCTTATCTTCATGTCACCAAATGAGAAAAGTGTCTCAAGGTTAAATTAATCACCCTAGGTCATAGAGTTAGAGAGATTTGCCTGACAGAATCTGATCTTTCTACTGCACCATGATTATCCAGATTTGGGGAATTCTGGGTGAGGTTTCTTCCATCTTCGTTATGTTGCTATAAGATCACTTATTCATTCAGCAAACATTGACTGAGTGCCCCCTTTTATGTTGATATCTTTGTTCTGGCTGCCATAAAATAATATCACAAATCTAATGCCTTATAAACAACATAAATTTATTTCTCACAGTTTTGGAGGCTAGAAGTCTGAGCTCAGGGTGCCAGCACAATCAGATCTGGTGAGGGTGCCTTTCCAGGTGGCAGACTGCCAACATAGTCACATGGCAAAGAACAGAAAAAGCAAGCTCTCTTCTGACTCTTACAAGGGCACTGATCCCATTTGTGAGGACTCCACCAATATGACCTCATTTAATCGTAATTAGAGTTTGGAAAACTCAGCAGTGGCCACAGGACTGGAAAAAGTCAGTTTTCATTCCAATCCCAAAGAAAGGCATTGTCAAAGAATGTTCAAACTACTGCACAATTGCACTCATCTCACATGCTAGCAAAGTAATGCTCAAAATTCTCCAAGCCAGGGTATGTGAACCGTGAAATTCCATATTTTCAAGCTGGATTTAGAAAAGGCAGAGGAACCAGAGATCAAATTGCCAACATCTGTTGGATCATCAAAAAAGCAAGAGAATACCAGAAAAACATTTACTTCTGCTTTGTTGACTACACCAAAGTCTTTGACTGTGTGAATCACAAGAAACTGTGGAAAATTCTTAAAGAAATGGAAATGCCAGACCACCTTACCTGCCTCCTGACAAATTTGTATGCAAGTCAAGAAGCAACAGTTTGAACTGGACATGGAACAACAGACTGGTTCCAAATTGGGAGAGGAGAACATCAAGGCTGTATACTGTCACCCTGCTTATTTAACTTCTATGCAGAGTACACCATGCAAAATGCTGGCCTGGATGAAGCACAAGCTGGAATCAAGATTGCTGGGAGAAATATCAATAACCTCAGATACGCAGATGACACCACCCTTATGGCAGAAAGTGAAGAAGAACTGAAGAGCCTCTTGATGAAAGTGAAAGAAGAGAGTGAAAAAGTTGGCTTAAAACTCAGCATTCAGAAACTAAGATCATGGCATCTGGTCCCATCACTTCATGGCAAATAGATGGGGAAACAATGGAAAGAGTGAAAGACCATTGTTTTGGGCTCCAAAATCACTGCAGATGGTGACTACAGCCATGAAATTAAAAGATACTTGTGCTCCTTGGAAGAAAAACTATGACCAACCTCAGTGAAGTTCAGTAAATTTCAGTCACTCAATCGTGTCTGACTCTTTGCGACCCCATGAATCGCAGCACAACAGGCCTCCCTGTCCATCACCAACTCCCAGAGTTCACTCAGACTTGCGTCCATCGAGTCGGTGATGCCATCCAGCCATCTCCTCCTCTGTCATCCCCTTCTCCTCCTTCCCCCAATCCCTCCCAGCATCAGAGTCTTTTCCAATGAGTCAACTCTTCGCATGAGGTGGCCAAAGTATTGGAGTTTCAGCTTTAGCATCATTCCTTCCAAAGAAATCCCAGGGCTGATCTCCTTCAGAATGGACTGGTTGGATCTCCCTGCAGTCGAAGGGACTCTCAAGAGTCTTCTCCAACACCACAGTTTAAAAGCATCAATTCTTCGGTGCTCAGCCTTCTTCACAGTCCAACTCTCACATCCATACATGAGCACTGGAAAAATCATAGCTTTGACTAGATGGACCTTTGTTGGCAAAGTAATGTCTCTGCTTTTTAATATGCTGAAGGGGTTGGTCATAACTTTTCTTCCAAGGAGTAAGTGTCTTTTAATTTCATGGCTGCAGTCACAATCTGCAGTGATTTTGGAGCCCCCAAAAATAAAGTCTGACATTGTTTCCACTGTTTCCCCATCTATCTGCCATGAAGTGACGGGACCACATGCCATGATCTTAGTTTTCTGAATGTTGAGGCTTTAAGCCCACTTTTTCACTCTCCACTTTCACTTTCATCAAGAGGCTTTCTCCCGGCAATCTTGATTCTAGCTTGTGCTTCTTCCAGCTCAGTGTTTCTCATAATGTACTCTGCATAGAAGTTAAATAAGCAGGGTGACAATATACAGCCTTGACATACTCCTTTTCCTATTCGGAACCAGTCTGTTGTTCCATGTCCAGTTCTAACTGTTGCTTCCTGACCTGCATATAGGTTTCTCAAGAGGCAGGTCAGGTGTGGTCTGGTATTCCCATCTCTTTCAGAATTTTCCACAGTTTATTGTGATCCACACAGTCAAAGGCTTTGGCATAGTCAATAAAGCAGAAATAGATGTTTTTCTGGAACTCTATTGCTTTTTTGATGATCCAGCGGATGTTGGCAATTTAATCTCTGGTTCCTCTGCCTTTTCTAAAACCAACCTAGACACCATTAAAAAGCAAAGACATTATTTTCTGACAAAGGTCCATCTAGTCAAAGCTGTGATTTTTCCAGTAGTCATGTATGGATGTGAGAGTTGGACTATAAATAAAGCTGAGTGCTGAAGAATTGATGCTTTTGAACTGTGGTGTTGGAGAAGACTCCTGAGAGTCCCTTGGACTGCAAAGAGATCAAACCAGTCAATCCTGAAGGAAATCAGTCCTGAATATTCATTGGAAGGACTGATGCTGAAGCTGAAACTCCAATACTTTGGCCACCTCATGTGAAGAACTGACTCATTTGGAAAGACCCTGATGCTGGAAAAGATTGAAGGCGGGAGGAGAAGGGGACAACAGAGGATCATGTTGGATGGTTGGATGGCATCACCAACTCGATGGACATGAGTTTGAGCAAGCTCTGGGAGTTGGTGATGAACAGGGAAGCCTGATGTCCTGCAGTCCATGGGGTCGCAAAAAGCAACTGAAATAAAGGAATGAATCCTAGTTACCCACCAAAGATCTTTCCTTCTAAAAACATCACAGTGGTAGGGGTGGATTAGAGCTCAACATATGAACTTGGAGGGCATGGATATAGACATTTAGTCCGTAATAGTTAGGAACCATACTAAGCTCTGCTTGCATGCTAAGTCACTTCAGTCGTGTCTAACTCTTTGTGACCCTGTGGACTGTAGCCTGCCAGGTTCCTCTGTCCATGGGATTCTCCAGGCAAGAATACTTGAGTGGGTTGCGATACCCTTCTCCAAGGAATCTTCCCAACCCAGGGATTGAATCCGAGTCTCTTATGTCTCCTGCATTGGCACATGGGTTCTTTACCACTAGTGCCACCTGGGAAGCCTGTACTAGGCTCTGGGAATTTATTATTGAACAAAAAAGAAAAAGTTGCTCCATCTATTGGAGCTTACCTTCCAATGGGAAGATATATGATAAACAGAATAAATAGCTTAATAACAACTCCCAGTCTTGACCCTGTTGCAAAGTCTGAGTACAAAGACCTGGAGGTAAGAGAAATGATGTGTGTGGGGGGGGCGGGGAACTAAAAGATGCTCAGTATGGCTGGAATGGGATGTAAGGGAGGTGGATAAAGAAGAGACTGTAGAGCGACCAGAGAAAAAATGGATCATAAGGAGATTAGACTAGAGGAGAAAATGAATGTGGTTAAAGGAGAGAAGGTGAGTGTTTTCGAGGCAGAACTCTGGCTGCCATGAAGACTGAACAAAAAGGCAAGACTGAGGGTGGGAGGCCCAGCCAGAATCTGTTGCAGGAACTCAGGAGAGAGATGGGCAGCCTTAACCAAGGCAGTGGGAAAAAATGGAGGAAAGTAAGTGGGGTGGGGTCCAGTTAGGTTTGGAAATAAACAGAGGGCTAGGGTGGGAAGGGAACTGGGATGCCCAGCTCCCTTTCTGGACTGGGCACCTGGGTAGATGGCAGGGCACTTACCAATATGGAGGTTCAGGAAGGGAAACTGGTTTGCAAAAGCCAAAAGTGAGTTTAGTTTCTGTGTATTGTGTTCAAGGTAACAGCTGTGTGGATCTGAAAGTCATGCGTGAAATCAGAAATATATTTAGAACACATACACACACACACACACCCAGGGCTAGTATAGAGCATGCAGAGTGAAGGGCCCTGAACCCTAAGGAACTCTGCAATGTCCACATGCACTATTTAGTTTATCTATTTAACAACCCTGGGAATTGGGCTTTATCTTGTCAGTTTTCTCCAGAATCCATTGATTAGACAACCAGAGGCATTTCCCAGCTCTCACCTTGTCATCCTATGTCAAGTCTGCTTACATGTGAGTTACACACTTATTCCATGAGGAGCACCTGTTGTACAAAAGCATGTGAGAAAGTCTGAATGCTACCATGAAGTTTTTGTTTTTTGTTTTTTTTTTTTTACTGCTAGATCATGCAACATCTTAAACACGGGTTGAAATGAGAAATTTCCCATTTTTAAGACTTTTGAGGCAAAGATATTTGGGCTGCTGCTGCAGCTCAGATTGAGAACCAGGAAAGTTATCAACATGGTAAAAGTCAAACTATGAAACCACAGAGATTAGCTAGTACGTGGAGGTTTTAATACGTGAAAATGGTCTTTTGATCAATTATGGCGACAAAAAGTAACATTTCCAGTGTTCCTTCCAGTAAAGTAATTAATTTGTCAGGAGAAAAGGTGGTCAAACAAAGAATCATTCCACAAAGAGAAATCACAAAATGTATTTTGTTATTACTTTTTAGCTTTCTTGTAGGAGTACGCAGGAGGAAAGGGAAAATATTTCTATAGACTCTTAAGAGAACCTTTCCATGTGGGCTGATCCCAAATACATAAAACAAAATAGAGGCTTTTGAAACGAACTTTTAAAAATAACGGGTAAGTGGTTTTTTCCTCTTGAAAAATTGTTATACTCTGTGATTTTAAAATACCTTAAATCCCCAAACAGAAATCCACTGAAATGCAGTAATTTCATTGTAGGGTACACTGAAAATAATATTTAACCCAGTGACTGTGCATCAAAGTCAGAAAGATTATATGCTAGAGTGGCACGTGGAGCCTGTTCTGTGGTCTGCATAACTGACTGCTGCAGAGCACCTTAGGAGACAGCTTGATGCTTTCAATGCCATTGTATAATTATTCGTATTCAGCTTAGCCATGAGATATGACTCTTACATTTATATAAAGGAGAAAAGAAAGTCATTTTCTAAGTTTGTTTCCACAGCAACAACATTCCATATTTTCTTCTGTGTCTAAACATGAACAAGCTTCAACTAGAGGGAATGTAATAGGTAAGAATCCTTGTATTCTATTTCTAGTTAATCACTAAAGGGATGTTTTGTTGTTTAGTCACTAAGTCGTGTCCAACTCTTTCACAGTCCTATGGGCTGTAGCCCTCCAGGTTCCTCTGTCCATGGGATTTTTCAGGTGAGAATATTGGTGTGGGTTGCCATTTCCTTCTCCAGGGGATCTTCCTGACCCAGGAAATGAACCCCCGTCTCCTACATTGGCAGACAGATTCTTTACCACTGAGCCACCAGAAATCCTAAAGGGATGTTACCTATACACTTAAATTATGCATAATAGCCTGTAGCTCTGGGAGGCCTGCCTCACAGGTAATGAACATTAAGTTAAAATAAACTTGTTAAGCTCACAAGCATCATCCTGACCAGGCCCACCTGTGAATGGTTGCAGGCAAGAAGAAATTAACACATCCCTTTCCGGAGTCTGGCTGGAACCAGAACTTTAGCCCCTCCTCTTTCAGTGTAAAAGAAGCCTGATTCCTAACTCCGGAAACATGGTTCTTTGGGACACTAGAGCGTCATCTTCTGGGTCTGCTGGCTTTCCAAATCAAGTTGCAATTCCTTGTCCCAACAACTCGTCTCTTGATTTATTGGTCCATTGTGCAGTGACCAGTATCAGATCAGACCAGTATAAGCTTGGACTCAGTAAAAAACTTTAGTAGAGCCAGCCAGGAGACTAACTGCTTGTGGACAGCCAACCCTGGTTAGGGAATTTTCCAGTAAGGCCCTAGCAGCTGCTGGGACCACTTGTCTTGAGGATCTGCCCTTCAGAATTTCCTAAAGCAGCACTGGCTGCCTCAGTACATGGCAGCTGGAATAAGGGATCAGCATTTGGTAGTCGACGGGCTCAATGCAATAGGGTAAGTCACTCCAGTGTGTACAACTGGAAAGCGAGTTTTCTTTCTGGGGCTTTTTCTCTGGAATAAGCTAATTTGTTTTGTGTTGTGAACTGGTTTGTTTGTTTCTTTGGATGCTAGCATTTATTTGAACTATTTGTTTTGTTTGTCTTTAAAAATTGAAGGAAGTTTCAACTATCTCTAAAATCCTTGAGCCACAATTTAGATAAGTGTTCTGATTACAGCTATGAACCCATGACTAAGGAGAAGAAAAAGGGTCTGTGGCCACAGTACCTGTTCAGATCTCCACTAGGGGGTTAGTCAGGTTTATCCTGGGACTCTGTGCGCCACGTTGCCACCCATGCTGTGTTAATTACATTGATTGTGCTCTCCGGTGTTGTTGGTATATGTAAAATCCCAAAACCACACTTGAGGGTTTATTTAGGGTTTTCTGTTTGTTCTTTGAGTTTTTTGGTCCATTTTGCTTTGGTGCCTTTTCACCATTTACAGCCAAATCAGTTTTGTGATATTTAAAATTTTTACTGATGTTAAATGGAAGAACAAGAGGAAAAAACCACCTGTTTGCTCTTGTCCGAGAGTTGGACATTCCCAGGGAGAAGCGAAAGGCCCCACTTGGTTCCACCAAAAGCACCAGCCCAGAATCCAGTCCTGTTGGTTGATGCCTAAGCAAAATGATTAGAGAAAATCAGTTGCTATTTATGGTTTCACAATAAAATCCTGAGGGATGGCGGCCTTTGAGTGGCTCTATACAATCCCGCAATTAGACCTAATCTGTGAAAACGTAGGGAAGAATGCCAAAATCCTCTGTGTGCAAGCATTTGTGCTATTATTATACATCAGGGAAACTGAGAAAAGGAAGGGAATGGGCAAGGGGGTTTGTTGCCTTAAACCTTAACTCCTTCAGCTGAGCTAGCTGTCCCTCTGCTCTGCTATACCACCACTTCGTGCAGTGCCCAGTTCCACCAGTATATCCACTTCACTTCGTGAAGTGCCCTGCTATACCACCACTTCGTGCAGTGCCCAGTTCCACCAGTATATCCACTTCACTTCGTGAAGTGCCCAGTGCACTTCGTGCAGTGCCCAGTTCCACCAGTATATCCACCACTCTGTATATCTGCACCAGTATATCGTGCAGTGCCCAGAACCACCAGTATATCCACCACTCTGACCTCTTGCCATTCCTATCCAGCCCCAGTTCCTGACACGGGGGCTCAGGAAGGAAAGAAAATACAGCAATGAAATCTTAAAAACCAGGATTGGAGTGTGAAGACATGCCAAAGGGAGTTCATTATAGGGACCAGTTAGACAATCCAGTATCAGTCCCTGGAGCACGGGGACCGGCCTGGAGTGTCCAAGAGCTGTCAGGGCACCTGATCTGGACCATAAGCCACTCCTGGGGTAGGGCCATTTCTCTTATGTGGCTATCTCATAGGGGGCCTAAAGGCACATGGCCAGCCTGCTAGGTTTCTCAGACTTGTTTAATTGGAAAGATGGTGACCCTTCTTATAGGGAGGAGTCTCTCCAAAAGCTTAATAGAAGTGGTGCTCCCTACCACCCTTCATGGGCAGGCATACACATTCTTCTCAATATAATGCTTACAAGAGATGAAAGGAGAATGGTCATTGATAAGACCAGGGAAGAAACATTCCAGCTCCACCTAACAGACCCAAATGGTGCACCTGAAGCCCACTTGGCATTACCCACATCTGAACCAAATTGGGACCTCCAGTAAGATGCCCTAATTGCATTCCCACAAGTGCATCTTGGTAAGGCTTTGAAAAGGGGAGCCAAAGCAAAAGAGTTTGAATAAAATTCAAGAAATTCAGCAAAAACCAAATGAGTATCCGTTTGAACTTTTGGAAAAGATTTATCAGGCCTACAGGCATCATACTGATGCAGATTCTGCAGTCCCTGAGGATACTAGGATGGTAATTTGACCTTTTGGGGGCAAAGCATCTCAGATATCAAAAGAAATTTGCAAAAATTAGATGGTGCATTTGCAATGAACCCTTCTCAATTTGGGGGGGGCAGGTTGGCAACTGTATTATGCCATTTTATACAAGGGACTTGAGCATCTCTGAATTTTGGTATCTGCAGGGGGTCCTGGAACCAATGCCCCCCATGGATACAGAGGTGGACTGTATGTACTATAATATAGGTACATTTGGATTTATAAGAGGGATCAAGTAATGCCTGGATGAATTCATGAACATTTGATCTAGATCTTAAATAACTGATGGAATTTTGCCAAAAGAGAGAAAACAATTAAAGCAAAGAGAATTATATATGTAAAAACATACAAATGGAGATATGAGAACAATGCCATTGGGGTGGCTGGAAGAGGGGCAGGGCAGAGGGGGTGGGGATCATAATACGAGGCTAGAAAAACACTGGTGAGGGAGATGATTATTGGGGAAGGACTGTACTGCCTAACTGAAGGGTGAGGATTTACTTTTGTAGATAATGAGGATCCACCAAGCCTAAAGCAGAGGCACGATCAGATCTATGTTACTAGAATATTCCTCTGAGCTGCCAAGATAACAATGAGAATAATTAGAAGAGCTGAGGGAACAGAGGAAGAGAGGTGAAGCTAGGATCTCAGAATGTATCTGAAGAGTTGAGAATTTACCAAGATCTTAAGACATACAGGCTTTGGCTCCTAATTAGATTACTCCGCAAATGTTAATTCACTTTCTTTTGTCTCTTCTCCCTACCCCCCTCAATCTTGTTTAAGCCCAGAGTAAGCAGTTGAGTTGGAGCTAATCATTGACCAGGATTTTGCAGGTGAGGAATTCAGGTGATACAAGAAATATGATGAGCCCTAAGGTTCGTCTAGAAGGTTAGAACTAGAAGGTTCTAACATTAGTAAGTGGCAAGATTAGAATTTGAACCCAGGCATTCAGACTCCATAAGCTGGATGTGTCATTACTACTCTGTGCCACCTCTAACTGCAAGGGAAATTTGTTGTAAGGATTAAATGAGAGGATATATGTCTCATGCTGAGACGATGATTTAAGTATCCCTTTGATTCCTTATTCCTCTTCCGGTATCTGTCCTCCTGGTCTGTGACCTTAACCTGGTAACTTCCCATTTTTCAAAGTCTCAAATGGGGCCGGGCAGTTATGTTTTTATCCTCAATCTAAGGCTAGAATTGGTCTCTACAGTCGTTAGATTTTCTGATCCCAGACCTCAGGAAATATGCCTCCCATTGGTGCTTTATGAAATACATGAATCTCCATAATAGCCATTCCTACTCTTTCCCCTTTAAGTAAGTCCCAAGGTGGGGTGCCACAGGGCTCCTCTTGACCAGAGATCTTGCTGATTACAGAGGCATTGATCAACCTTGCTGAGATACCAGTCTGCTTAAAACTGTCTCACTCAAAGATTGGAGCCAGTTGGCCCAGAAGGGTTCAGTCCATCAGCTGTCCAGTGACCAGCTCAATTCTCTTCTTCCTCTCATTTGATCTTAAGAGACTCAGACTGAGATGCTGGAACTTGGAGGTCAGGTGGCGTGGCGTTTGGGCTCTGTTTATGAGACCGTCAGAGTTGACCTATGCAGGCAAGAGTTGAGGGGCTATATAGCCCTTAACTTTGGGTTCTGACCTTCATTTACACTGACCCTCCGGCTATACTTTTTGCCCATGGGATCTGAGAGGGATACCCTATCTGCTTCCAATAAGTTCTCCTTTGGTTTTGTGTAATGTTGGATAGGTTTCAGTTTCTTACAATCACATATTCCTTCACTGCTGTATAACCACGGTTGGTGTTCTTCTGTATGAGTGTTATCTATGCTCAACTAAAAACCCTATCAGAGCCAGATTTTTTTTAAATGAATTTTCTCCCGTTCTGAGGGCTGTGATTTCACTTTGTTTATAGTTTCAATTGCTATACAAACGCCTTTAAGTTTAATTAGGTCTCATTTGTTTTTCTGTTTTTATTTCCATTACTCTAGGAGGTGGGTCATAGAGGATCTTGCTGTGATTTATGTCATAGAGTATTCTGCTTAAGTTTTCCTCTAAGAGCTTTATAGTTTCTGGTCTTACATTTAGGTATTTAACGGTGATAACCTAGAGTGGTAGGATATGTGTGGGGGGGAGGTTCAAGAGGGAGAGGACATATGTATACCTATGGCTGATTCATGTTGATGTATGGCAGAAACCAGCACAATATTGCAAAACAATTACCTTTCGATTAAAAATAAATAAATTTAAAAAGATGTAAGGGGGTGTGATTCAAACTCATACTAAAATCTCAGCACTGAAAGTGAATTTCTCTGCTCATAGCCTGTAACGATGTAAAACAGGCTGTTTCTGTTGCCTTCCCCTCTTTTCTTAACCTCTGGATGGTTCATGCCAAAGATCTCTACAAAGCATTTCTCCACTTCCAGCTAGCTTAAAATATTTGGCCAGCCTTAGTCTAACCATTTTGAGAAGTAATTATAATGACTGGTTTTTATAAGTCCTAAGAATAATGGTACTGGAGAACATGCATGTAGAGGCCAATTAATTTTAGGACTCAGATACTGAGTCTGTAACTGTCATTAGCATACCTATCATTAGCCTGCATACCTAACTGTCATTAGCGTGTGCACACGCATGCACACCGGGATTTTACCTACAAAAGACAGCATTTGACTTTTGAAAAATGTCCTATTTAATTTTGACAGTGAGCTATGCCAGGTGGTCAATCTGAATGACCATTAATCAGGGCAGTGGGGTGTCCAAAAAGTCAGGAATCATTAGGAAAGTATTGTCTACTTTCCTAAATACTAAATACTTCCTAAAGTATTAGGAAGGTTTTGCAGTTTTCCAAGTCTATTTTTATCTGAAGAGACTCATGAGGCTCCAAAGTGACATATGTGTCCCATTTACTCCACCAGAACCAGGGTGGCCTGGCACAGATGCACTGATGAGGGATGCACTAAAAGCAGCTACAAGTGGCTGCATCAGGAAGGATCAAGGGCAGGCTGCAGCAACGGGCCAACACAAGGACGTCATCTCACCAAGGGCTGCGTTTGAGGTAGGGCTACTCAAATTAGGTGAAAGCCCTAAGAATTGCCTGGTCTCTGGAGCAGCGTCAGCAAGGGACAGCTTCATGCTGGGCAGGCTGACCAGGTGCTGGAAAGGTACAAGGCTTGGCAATGAGGTGAGTTTGCATCCTCTACAAGCAAACGCTTTCTATCAGAGAAAAAAACCCAGTTTTAAAGGGACACAGCTTAGCTAGTCACCCTTAGATATCTGAACATTGCTATTAAGCTGTAAAGCTGTCATAAAAGGAGGCAAGAAGATTAATATACAATATTCTTTAGCACTTTAATCTTGTAGAATTCAAAATATAAGAAAACGAATGTCCTGGCCTCTTGCCAAAGCAAATATAAATAAGTAGTTATTGAGGCTCTAATTTCCTGAGAATTTTAATAAAGAGAAATATTTATAGTTTGAAATTACTTCCAAAATTATGCAGCAAAGAATAGATAGTTTATGACTTCGGAGAACAACAACAAAAAAATCCTTGCAAATACTTGATGTTGGCAGATCAATTAAGTGGTAATACATGCTACATTATAATTTTAATCACCATGAAATTAAAATATGGTAATGAGTGTTAACATGACTTTATCCTTTCAAACTATGATTTAATTTATGGAACATTTCTTGACTACTTCTTATTTCCTTGGTTATTTTTCTTACTTGTGTGCTGCTTTAGATTATACACTTTCCAGTGCATATTATTCAAGACAGTCACCAATTAAATGAGTTCTTCATCCTTTATCAATTAAGGATCTTGTAGGCTATTCTTGCTCATTTTAATCTAGTTCTTTCTGCCTTACTGCGTAAAATATAAGCAGAATTAGAATAACTTTTTTTCAAAAGATCTCATTTTGGTTTTCACATTTTTTATACTTTCTCTAGTAATACAAAGGCAACGCAAGTGTCAGCTTGCCATTCTCAAGCTCAGCCTTCCTCTAATGTATTTGGGGAAAGGGGAGGAGCTTGTTCTTGGCCTCTTTGTGACAGCTGTTTAGACCTGGTGCACACTTCCTGCCTCTCCCATCTCTGGTTCTCCGGTCCTTTGTCACCTTCATGCCACCTTCCCATCCTGGCATCAGTGGATGAATCATGTTGCAAAGACTGCCTTTCTTTTTACTGCTCAAACCTCTAATTCCCAAGATCTCACTTTCAAAGCTCCATGTTGGGATGTCCAGAAGTTATCTCAATAAAGGGAGGAAAATGTTTACTAGTACACCAAAAACGACTCAGATGATCTATGGGAAAAGAACAAAAAGTTAAACTATCCCCAAAGGATCCCACTATGTCTCCCCAAGGCACCAGTTTACTCCCTTCATCTTGAGGTCAGCACTCCTCTCACTGCCCGTGGAAACTCTACCTCATCCACAGTGCAGGAAGCCTTACTCTCTGTCCATAGCTGTTGGTCTAATTCTACAGCCCACTTGTTTCATGAAATCGGGCCATGTCAGGGTCACAATAATGCCATTTCCCAAAGGCATTTGTAAAAAAAAGTCAGAGTTATTCACCCAAAAATATCATGAAGATGGTGGGTTGGGTTGGGAGTAGGGTGCTGAAGCAAGACAGCATCGAGTAGGTTTCTGTACTGAAACCAACCCAACTTCCTGTTCCTATGTTAAACAACTCTCAGATCAGGCACACTTTCCTGTGCCTATGATCAACCATCCCGAGACCAAGCAAGCATAATTTAGTTGGCTGCTCCAGAAAATATCAAGTCCTGCAAGGTGAGGCTGTGAATCAGCAGTTAAATCATTAAAACTAAGAGTGTGCTCAAATCTCACTTCAAAATCCCCACCTCACTGCACGCACCAATTTAAAGCACTTGTGCCATGAACTCTATGCAATCCTAACTAGTTCCTTGACCTGTGAGACTGACTTTTAACATCACTCTGTCCAGGTCTTTGTTATATGCTTCGATGGTGTTCTGTCAGCTATAGGACAAAGTACAAACTTTTACTTAAAAAGTAGTCCTGTTTATCTGTCCAGTTTCATCCCCATCACTCTCAACATTTTACTTCATTCCAGAACCCTGAAGAATTTGTAACCACTCCCAATACCACACACCAAGTAGTCTCACATCCCTCGGTCTTCACCCAGTTTTCTCATTGCTTTAAATACACTGCACCTCTCCCCCTCATAAGTTCTCCTCCACTTTCATCAGTCCGAGGACACCCTTCAGGAAACTTTCCATGAACCTCAGGCTGCGTTGTGTACACTTTCCCCAGAGTTCCTTGTGCTCTTACAACAGTGCACGGGCGTGGTCCGTCGGTACATCCTTCTCTCAGCAGATCCCCGTAAGAACCAACGCTGTAACTGAGCTCTGAAGCGCCCTGCAGCTGATAGCTCCAGTTACACAGGAACAAACAGTTGGTGTGTGTGAACTGGACTAGAGTTGATCTGCCATCATAGTTGTGGCGAATATTTTTCTGTTTACAGTTTGCCTTTCATGTAGGTTTTGTGAGTTTTGATATAGACTAGTTTTTAATTTTTATGGAGTCAAATCTATTGATCTTTGTGTGATTTCTTCTATTGATTTTGAGCTTAAAAAGTGACAGACTGGTTTTTAAGAGACTGTTCACGACTTGGCTGAGAAATTCTGCAATCTCACGCTCCTCACTGAGAATAGGAAATGGAGAGACAGGAAAACAAAGGAGACACCTAACCCATTTCTTCTCAGAAATTCATGGCTCTTTTTCCTCTCAGTGAGGGATGGTATCTGGGTCAAAGGCACATGTTATATGTTGTATCTTGGCTTCTATAATTTTCATCAGTGTGTGAAGACAGCTATTTTCAAGCTAAGCAATTCCATTGGTTTTTAGGTCCCCAAAGACAGTCTACACCTAAATGATTTCAGGGGAAAGGAAAGCAACATTTGCTGTTTCACTCTTTTCTTACTTTATTTTCTAAATAAGTATAATACACCACAGCAATTTACTCAGCAGGTTGTGCTCGCTGGGATCTGAGGTTTGTTCTTGGCTTTTCTTCATCTGAAATGCCAGCCCCTCCTCCAAGGGCCAGATCAAATGTCGTAACTTTGAAAAGTCCCTTCTCTGAGCTCCTTCTCCTTCTACATCCCTCTCCTTCCCTGTAGGTGTGCACTTGTGTGTGACTCTGCCAAAAACGTAAGCAGTACAAGGGCACGGCCGATGTCTCATCCTTTCCTCTATTCATTTGCTGTTCAATATGAACAAAGCAAGTTCTCTGCCGATCACAAAAGAAACAGTAGTGAGCAAGCCAGACACCCACTCTGCCTTCAGGGAACTTGCCTTCTAGCTGGGAAAGCACATCTGCTTTTAAACTTGGAAAGTGTTACAAAGGAAAAGTGTAAGAGATGAGTGAATATATAACAGAGGAGCGAGTGAAGGGGAAGTCAAAAAGAGCTTGTTTGAGAAGTGATGTTTTAAGCTGGCCCCTGACAAGTGGAGCAGGTGACGCAGAGGAAGGGGAGGGCAGGGCGTGTGGGCCAGGAGAATAACGTGGGTGAGTCCCGGAGGCATATCTCACCTTGAGGCTAGCTAAGGTAGCACCCAGAAGCTACCCAATACCCATGTATTAAGTAAGGAAAATGGTAACACATAGGAAAAAAAAATGATATTGCACACAATCATATTTCTTTCCAATGTTCTCACATGTTCAGCTTTTCAGAGTAGAAGCATCAAGAGTAAAATTAAGGACTGTTTATTGGATAGACAGAATAAATTATTACAAACACGGCTCTAGAGTCCAATGGGGTTTAAATCTCAGCTCTATCATTTACTCTAGGCCCACAATCCAGGACAGGCTACTTCTCTCTGTCTTACTTTATCTGGAAAATATAATTTAATAATAGTCATAATTAGGTAATAATCAATAGTACTGGCCTCATTAGGGTAGCTGAATGGATTAAATGAACTGAAATTTGTGAGTAGCTGAGGACACTCAACAAAAGTCAATACTCCTTATTTAGTGAAGGCAGCATTTCATCTGTAAATCTCAATACTACTACCTGAATAAATATTTATTTGAGTTTGAATTAACAGTAATAAAAGTTCTCAGGAAAAGGGAAAATGTAATTTTTCTTTTTTGCCTTCTGCCTAAGATTTTTCCTTTATGAGTATATCTATATAGAGCATCACTGGTGAAAAGTAGAGCAAAGAACAAGATCTCCAAGTGATAAAATTACATTTCAGTCTCAGTTGTAATTACAGACCTTCCTAGTGACGCTCATGAATTCCAAACATCATTTCTCCTCTGTTTACGCTTGTATATACCTATAGGTTTGCAATCCTGTTGGCAATTTTCTACAACTTTTTAAACTGGGACAGCTTAATTAGAATCCTGACTTCTCTCTTCTCCATCAGCAATTTGCTCAAGTTTTGAAAAACATCATTAAAACAAAGGATGCAGTGAGTATGCCAGACCACTGGGTTTTTGTTTGTTTCTCAGACAAAATCGTGGAGGGAAGTGGCTTGCAAATGATTAATAGACTTGATATTTAGACTTTCTACCCTTGATTTCTGGCTTTGGAGCTTGCATTTAATTTGGGAAGATCAGGCTGCAGCTTCACTTGACACCTTGTACTTCTGCATTGGTTTGACCAGGTCATCAGCTTTTCATCCTGCCCAACAGAGCTGTACAGGAGACAAAATTAAAAAGAAGCATCTGAGGGGCAGCTGGACCAGAATATAAAAATAATTGTTAATTTTTCCCGTTTCACCTTAAATAATGACAGGCATTTGGTCTTTTCTTATCCCCTTGGTCTTCCTTGTGTTAGTCACTCAGTCATGTCCAACTCTTTACAACCCTACAGGTTGTAGCCCTCCAGGTTCTTATGTCCATGAAATTCTCCAGGCCAGAATACTGGAGTGGGTAGCCATTCCCCTCTCCAGGGGATCTTGCTAACCCAGGTCTTCTGCATTGCAGGCAGATTCTTTACCATCTGAGCCACCAGAGAAGTCTTCCTTGGTGAGGATACACATTGTGCGGGTATATTGTATATTGTGGGATATGTGTATATGGTGCAGGCTGAGGCTGCCTGAATCCATGCATGGGCAGAATAGGAAACTTAGTTAAGACTGAGCAACTCAGTGGTGTTGAGTTTCTGATGTGGAGACATCAATTTATTGATTTTTCTTTGGTAACAGCTTTATCTATTGAAATAGAATTCACATACAATTCACCCATTTAAAGTGTAGTATTCAATAGTTTTTCATATATTCACAGAGTTGTGACACCATCACCACAGTCAGTTTTAGAACATTTTAATTTCACCCCCTCCAAAGAAACCCTATACCCTTCAGTTATCACTCTCACCCAAACCCTCATCCTCCTAGTCGCAAGTAATGGTTAATCTAGTTTCTGTCTCTATAGATTTGCCTTTCCTAGACACGTCACATAAATGGGATTTTATAAGATGTGGTCTGTAATGATTGGTTCTTTGATTTAGCATAATGTTTTCAAGGTTCATGCATGTTGTAGCACTTAAGGGCCCTTCATTCCTGTTTCTGCCTGAGTGATATTCCATTGTATGGCTATACCACATTTTGTTTATCCATTCAATCTTTGATATGAACAGTTGGGTTATTTTCCCCTTTCCAACCGTCATAACACTGCTATATACAATCACATACAAGTTTTTGTGTGGACACGTGCTTTCGTTTCTCTTGAGTACATACCTAGGAGTATAATTGTTGGGTCAAACTTTCTTGCCGTTTTAACTCAGAGATCTTATACCAAATTAAACTAAATGACAGCATTTTATAATAATAAGACACTCATAAAAACAATGTTTAATTACAGCCCTTTTCTATAATGCTTAATCTCTTAAAATTTTATTCCAGTAATATTGAATCCAGTTCTATTATGTACTTGGCACTATGCTTTAGATTCAAAGAGGACTGGGATTAAGCCCTTAACTTGGAGGGACTTACTGTTTATAAAAATAACTAACAGGTATTGAATCCTTATTCTGTGCCAAAAAAGTAAAAGTGTTAGTCATTCAGTTGTGTCAGATTCTTTGTGACCCCATGGACTGTAGCCTACCAGGATTCTCTGTCCGTGAAATTCTCCAGACAAGAATACTGGAGTGGGTTGCCATTCACTTCTCCAGGGGATCTTCCCGAGCCAGAGATCAAACCCAGGTCTCCTGCATTGCAGGCAGATTCTTTACCAGCTGAGACACCAGGGAAGCCCCTGTGCCAAGGATGGTGCTAAATATTTTATGTATATTAAACCCTTGACTATTACTGCTACAATATGAGGTAGATATTATTATCATCACCATTTTATAGAGGATTTAATTAAGCTGCTTAAGGCCATGCAGGTGGTAAGGGGCAGAGCTGGGTGGTCCTGATCACCATATCATGCTCCTAGGCTGCTTTTCTCAGAGAAGGCAATGGCATCCCACTCAAGTACTCTTGCCTGGAAAATCTCATGGATGGAGGAGTCTGGTAGGCTGCAGTCCACGGGGTCGCTAAGAGTCAGACACAACTGAGCAACTTCACTTTCACTTTTCCTTTCATGCATTGGAGAAGGAAATGGCAACCCGATCCAGTGTTCTTGCCTGGAGAATCCCAGGGACAGGGGAGCCTGGTGGGCTGCCATCTATGGGTTCCCACAGAGTCGGACATGACTGAAGTGACTTAGCAGCAGCAGCAGGCTGCTTCTCTAACATCAATATCATGCAAGAGTTGAGTGTGTCATCTGAAGGTAGACATCCTGGGTTTGAATGCTGCCTCCCCAACTGTGACTTGGACAAAAAGAATCACACTTTTTAAACCTCAGATGCCTAACCTGCAAAGGGGCTAATCCAAGTGCTTACATCATAGCATTAAATGAAACAAACATACATCAGGTGCTTGACTTGTAGTTCAGTTCAGTTGCTCAGTTGTGTCCAACTCCTTGAAACCTCATGGACTGCAGCATGCCAGGCTTCCCTGTTCATCACCAACTCCTGGAGCTTGCTCAAACTCATGTCCATTGAGTCAGTGATGGTCATCTCATCCTCTGTTGCCCCCTTCTTCTCCTGCCTTCAATCTTTCCCAGTATCAGGGTCTTTTCCAATGAGTCAGTTGTTGGCATCAAGTGGCCAAAGTATTGGAGCTTCAGCTTCAGTCCTTCCAATGAAATTCAAGACCGATTTCCTTTAGAACTGAGCAGCTGGCTCTCCTTGAAGTCTAAGGGACTCTCAAGAGTCTTCTCCAACATCACAATTCAAAAGCATCAATTCTTCGGCACTCAGCTTTCTTTATTGTCCAACTCTTACACCCATACATGACTACCAGAAAAACCAAAGCTTTGACTATACATACCTTGGTTGGCAAAGTAATGTCTCTGCTTTTTAATATGTTATCTAGATTGGTCATAGCTTTTCTTCCAAGGAGCAAGCATCTTTTAGTTTTATGGCTGCAGTAACCATCTACAGTGATTTTGGAGCCCAAGAAAATAAAGTCTGTCCCTCTTTCCATTGTTTCCCCATCTATTTGCCATGAAGTGGTTGGAGAAGACTCTTGAGAGTCCCTTGGACTGCAGGGAGATCCAACCAGTCCATTCTGATGGAGATCAGCCCTGAGATTTCTTTGGAAGGAATGATGCTCAAGCTGAAACTCCAGTACTTGGGCCACCTCATGCAAAGAGTTGACTCATTGGAAAAGACTCTGATGCTGGGAGGGATTGGGGGCAGGAGGAGAAGGGGATGACAGAGGATGAGATGGCTGGATGGCATCACTGACTCGATGGATGTGAGTCTGAGTGAACTCCAGGAGTTGGTGATGGACAGGGAGGCCTGGCGTGCTACGATTCATGGGGTCGCAAAGAGTCGGACAGGACTGAGCGACTGATCTGATCTGATCTGATCTGATGGGATCAGATGCCATGATCTTCATTTTTTGAATGTTGAGTTTTAAGCCAGCTTTTTCACTCTCCTCTTTCACTTTCATCAAGAGGCTCTTTAGTTCTAGCTTTCTGCCATGAAGGTGGTGTCATCTGCATATCTGAGGTTATTGATATGTCTCCCAGCAATCTTGATTCCAGCTTGTGCTTCATCCAGCCTGGCATTTTGCATGATGTATTCTGCATATAAGTTAAATAAACAGAGTGAAAATATATAGTCTTGATGTACTTCTTTCCTAGTTTGGAACCAGTCTGTTGTACCATGTCTGGTTCTAACTCTTGCTTCTTGACTTGCATATAGGTTTCTCAGGAGGCAGGTAAGGTGGTCTGGTGTTCCCATCTCTTGAAGAATTTCCCACAGTTTGTTGTGATCCACACAGTTGAAGGCTTTGGTGTAGTCAATGAAGCAGAAGTAGATGTCTCTCTGAAATTCTCTTGCTTTTTCTATGATCCAACAGATATTGGCAATTTGATCTCTGGTTCCTCTGCCTTTTCTAAATCCAGCTTGAACATCTGAAAGTTCATGGTTCATGTTCTGTTGAAGCCTTGCTTGGGGAATCTTGAGTATTAATTTGCTAGCATGTGAGATGAGCACAATTGTGTGCTAGTTTGAACATTCTTTGGCATTACCTTTCTTTAGGATTGGGATGAAAATTCCAATCCTGGACTTTTTTCAGTCCTGTGGCCACTGCTGGTTTCCAAATTTGCTGGCATATTGAGTACAGCACTTTCATGGCATCATCTTTTAGGATTCGAAATAGCACAGCTGGAATTCCATCACCTTCACTAGCTTTTTTTGTAGTGATGCTTTCTAAGACCCAGTTGACTTTGCACTCCAGGATGTCTGGCTTGAAGTGAGTTATCACATGATGGTGTTTATCTGGGAAATGAGGTCTTTTTTTGTATAGTTCTGTGTATTCTTGCCACCTCTTCTTAATATCTTCTGCTTCTGTTAGGTCCAAACCATTTCTGTCCTTTATTGTGCCCATCTTTGCATGAAATGTTCCCTTGGTATCTCTCACTTTCTTGAAGAGATCTCTAGTCTTTCCCATTATATTGTTTTCCTCTATTTCATTGCATCGATCACTTAGGATGGCTGTCCTATTTCTCCTTGTTATTGTTTAGAACTGTGCATTCGGATGGATATATCTTTCCTCTTCTCTTTTGCCTTTCACTTCTCTTCTTTCCTCAGCTATTTGTAAGCCCTCCTCATAAGTTATTGTATTGTCCTTAATAAACTCTGTAAGCAAACCATTACAAGGGCACGTGATATATAAAGGCTGCCAATTGTTGCAATTTGAAACAGTCAGCCTAAACTGCAGAGAGCTAAGCTTGTTTGCCTCCTTTTATGTGAATTCTATCTATTGATATTAACAACCAAAGTCTTAAAAGCTGGCCTCTGCTTATGTCTTCTCCCTCCATCTCCAGAGCTGCTGGGAAGCCTAATGCAGCACAGTGATTTATATTCTTTAAGTGTCTCTTGTCTCATCAAGAAAGGGGCCCATCTAGGCTGATATTGGGGTGAGTTTGGAACCTGACACCCTGGAGATAGGGGTAGCAACAAAGAAACCAACCCAGGCATCCATAGAGGTATTAGCCTAGGAAGATCCATGCCTCTGCAGGTTCCTGCAAGGAGCGGAGAAGGCAATAACATTATGCAAGAGAAGAGCTCATAGAAATGTGTGATGCATTTCAACATAATTGTGTTCTGTCCTCCATAACTTGGGAGTTGCTGGTGCATTAGGGTCAGCTTGACATGGGATTGGGGAGGCTCAGGGTGCAGTGTGACTTGTCACACTAAGTACACTTGTCTCCCACGGCAACGGGTTACTGGGCAGCAAGAGACAACAGGGCTGGGAAAAACATTCAGGGGAATGGTCAACAGGGAGACTTTCTCTGCATATTTATCTGGCCCCAGATTTGGCTGATGGTTTCTGAATGTGTTAAGTGGCCATCAGCATTCCCTGCTGTTCTTGGGGATGCGGTTGCTCCGGAGGGAAGAAGAATCAAGATTGGCTTCTCTGTACTTGTTGCAGGAAAGTCAGACATTCAGGGAACCCAGCCACAGAGAAGGCAAAGTCCAAAATGAGAAACCCACATACAAACACAGCACAGTGATTTTCTGGAGGGTCCCTCACACTCAAATAGTCAATGCTTCATAAATATTGATTCCCTTCTGTCTCTGAAGAACTTCTCTTAGAGATCTATCTGCATCTTAACTTCTTGCTTACCTCAGTCTCTCTTCACCAGCTTGTGGATTTTAGCTGGTAGGGTGGGGGTGGTGATGGACAGGACTGTGCATCTTTCTCTTAGAATTCCCAGGGACTAGTACAGAATCCAGACCACAGTAGGTGCTGGAAAAATATTAACCGAATAAAATTTTAGGGATATTTATAACCTTCTGGCTAGAATTCTATTTAATTTAATTATCACATCAAACCTGCATGGTTGGTTTTATTATTTCTATTTTAACAGATGAGGAAACTGAGGTTCAGAAAGGTTAAACAACCTGCCCAAGGTCATATGGTTGGTGTAAATGGAATTGAATTTCAAGTTGGACATCTGACGAGTAATTAAGACTCACATAAAAATCAGCCAACCTATTATCACATTAACACACCAGCTAGGATGACTGAAAGAAAACGCCTGAAGCTTCCAGGAAGTTCATATCATCAAAGAGCTTATATTAATTGTCTTCAGGTTCATGGCACTGAGTGAAGTGCTAGAAAGGTAATCCAGGCAGATGGTATGGGTCTCCAGGGGATTTTTTAAAAATAAAAACCTATAAGTAAAATATAATTATGTATAAGACAACTAGCACCACAATGAACTTGAACCAATCTGAATTTGGACCAGGTGAACGACAGCCGCCCAAGAACAAGGACTAGGTGTTTTTAATCACTGTCATCCGAGTAGCCTACACACATAGGGCACGAAGCTGGCACCCCAATAAGTGCTGCTGAGATAGATTTCATTTTAAGTATAAAGGCTATGTAGCCATTAAGTCTGAGATATAAAATGTCAATCGATAGGATTAGAGTCAGTTGAATGCATCCTTCCTAGTTGGCTTCCCTAGTACTTGTAGGATGTTCACTTCACTGGGCTTGAGATGAAAGCTATTGAAATATCCTCTTAACTGGCACATCCTTGGGGTTGGCATTGTAACCCTGGCCCCAGGCACTAGCCCAAGTGCCAGCAAGGTGAACGAGAATGCCCCAGAGCGTTAAGGTTGTCTCTTCTCCTCTACCGTGGAAGTGGGCTGGGGACACACAGGAAGCGCCAGGCAGGCGAGCAGAAGATAGGGATAGAGGCAGAAGCTGTCAGCAGAGCTGGAGTGAGGGGGCACCTCAGTCTGTGGGGCAGCAGTGAGGGGGTGGGGCTGAGCCCTAGAACATGGGGCTACAACTGGGCCAGGTGTTGCTGCAGGTGGAATGGTTGTGGGTGCAAGCTGGGAGCAGAGTGTGCAGAAAGGGATTGCGGGACCCAGGCTGTGCGGAGAAGGACTGGCATGGAAGCGGGATGGTAGGCTAGGAAGGCTGTGCACATTCAACAAGATGGACCGTGTGCTTGGGGGTGGGCACTGCGCTAGGGACTATGGGAGAGGACTATGGGAACAGAGACAAGAGAAGACTCCAGGGGTTCATGATCTAGAGAGGAAGACAGACGTAGCCAACAGTGATTCTATGTGACAAGTGGGAAAACCAAAGATGGAATATTGCAATAGTAAGAATTACAATAATTTTTAAAAGTGCTTATGAAGAAGGTTACTGAAAATATGTGGAGACAGTGAAAGAGTTTGAGGTTCAAATTCTAACTCTTGTCCCTTGTAAGGTATGTGACCTAGCACAAGTCCTGTAGTTCTATTTAAGCTTCGGTTAGCATATCTGTTGAGTTGGCAATAAGGTTCACTTGGTTTTCCAGTAGGCTAGTACTTAAAAACCTGAACAAACTTTTTGGCCAACCCAATACAAAGTGGATATAACACCTACTTCACAATGTTTCATAATTATTAAAATAAGATACATGCAGGTTTTTAAACACACTGTCTGGCACAACAACACTTTCTGAATATTAGTTGCAATTCCAGCTACTACAACTTTAACTCATACTCACCAGGCACTGTGCTGAGGGCTCTTGGGTATGCTACTTAATTTTTGCATACATTCTGCTAGCTAGTTATTTTTATTCTGACTTAATAAATGAGAAAATGGAATCTTTAAGTGTTTAGATAACATAGTAAGTATTTAGCAGATTCAAGACTCATTTCCAGGTGTGTCCAGTTTCAGATACTCCACTCGTTGTCTTGCTGCTTTATTATTATATCTTAGGCACCTGTGCAAACTGCCTAGGTTAGTGCTTGGATAATTATATTAATAGCAAAACAAATGTATTTAAAAATTATATATATGTATAGCAATTATGTATTTATAATAATTATTATAGTAATTTTTAGGCTGAGGTACATTTTTATTGTTAACTGAGGTACTTTTCATACATTAATTTATTTAATCTTTATAATATCTTATGAATCAAGAACTATTATCTATTTTATGGGTAAAATTAAGTGATTTGCCCAAGGTCACATACGTATAAAGTGGTAGAGTTGCAGTTGAAATGGGAAACTGGGGGGAGTGACTCCAGATTCTGTGTGTTTCGTCCTACTCCAACTTTAGTCTAAGGAGCTTTCTCTTTCTCCAGTCTTTCCTTTATCCTTTCTTACCCTTCTTCTTTTCTTGCTGGTGTCTCAAGGGAACTTCTCTCCACCATTTTCATAATCAGGTTAGACAGTCTCTCAAAAAGGAACACAAATCTGGGAAAATAGCATTTAGTCTCACTAATAAGCAAAGAAATGCAAATTAAAATGAGAATGGTATTAACTCAGGCAAAATTGTTTAAAAGAAGAATACCCAAGTCTATAGGGAAGCGGGTCCCATTTCCTGTGACAATGTAAGCTGGCACAGCCCTTTGGCAGGAAATTTGCAGTAGACAGTCACAAAAGGGCGATTCCACTTAACAGTCACTTATTCATTCAGCACACAGCAATAGGGCTGCCTGGGAATTCATCATAACGCCATGATGGAAATTACTTTCTTCTCTTGGGAGTTCTGCTTAAGAAGGGGTTGTAGGCTACTATTTACTCTTCTCCCAGCCATCTCTCAGTTTGCTATCTCTCCCCTGGGGCTGGCTCAGCTTCAGGGTTGCACTCAACACCTGAGGCACTAGGATGCTGTGTCTACAGAGGGGATCCGGGTGGAGCGGGGGCTCATTTGTCCACCAAGGATGCTACTTAAAGTAGAAAGTAGTCCCATCCTGATGTGGACAGCCAGCATGGAGAAACTGTCGGCCTTCCAGCAGACCACTCGGCTCTCTAAAGAGTGTCAGCCTAGCTTTGTCACCTGTCATGGCTTCTTGCTGACCAGCCATCCCATCACTCCTGCCTCAAAGGATACGGCTGTCTCTCTTACATCCTCACTCTATTCCTTCTGGAAGGAGGGGCCAACCATTTTGTTCCAAAGACTCTTTCTTCATCATCCCAGGCCAAAGCCCAAGTCCCTTCTCAGCAGCCTGGAAGTCCTGAGCAAATAAATCTGTGGTCATGACCTTTCCCTGTTGTCTCTGTAGAGCTGGTCAGCTCCATTCTTGATGCCCTGCAGGTCTTGGGCAGCACGCTTTTAAACCTGAGTGCTGTTAGCTCTGACTGCAGCGGGGGCAGGGGACAGTGAAGGGGAGCCGGGCAGAGGCAGGAAGCATTCTCCTGCCCCCTGCATTGCCTGCTATTGATTTTCTCCTGCTCTCGCTCTTCCACTGCCCCGTAAAGAAGCCAAGGCAGTAAAGCTGTCAGGACATTTACTAAAAGATGTGCTGAATGGAAATGTCGTTAGTACCTCTTAAACAAAGAGGGACAGGCCGGCCATTGCTGAGGGCTGTGAGTGGAGGATGGATTTGGAGAGACATCGCATGGGCAAGCGTGTGGCTGTTGATGATCCTAGAGATGAGGGGGACATTGGAGCCCCGGAGGGTTAATTATCTCCCCCACTAAGAAGCACAACTCACAGGGGGGATGCTGTGCTACTTCCATTTCCCAGGGCTGAACTCAGATGTCAGGGATTCTCACACATTAACGCATGACAACGCAACCATACATCAGAGTTTCCATCCCTTCTTGGTTTGCATACCCAGCCCAGAAAAGAGAGACAGCTCAGAGACCTGGAGGTATTTATAACTTACGGAATCTGTGCACCGTGAGAACACTCTGTCATCTACCTACGTTGGCTGCAGGATGTTGGAAAGATGTTTTGTTTGCTCTGACAATCTCAGATCAAGGTCTGTCTCTGCCATTGACTGGCTCTGTGGCTTCAGTCAAGGTGCATGAGCATTCTGAGCTCTACATTCCTTGTCCTTCAAAACAAGGATACTAATACCTACTTGTGGGGCTATTATAATATAATGTGCTGCGTGCTAAGTAGCTTCAGTTGTGTCTGACTCTTTGTGACCCCATGGAATGTAGCCTGCCAGGCTCCCCTGTCCATGCGGATTCTCCAGGCAAGAATACTAGAGTAGGTTACCATTTCTTCCTCCAGGGGATCTTCCCAACCCAGGGATGGAACCTGAGTTTCTTAGGTCTCCTGCATTGGCCTAAAGAGATGCATTAGCAGGAGGGTTCTGCATTGACAGGAGGGTTCTCTGCAACTAGCACCACCTGGGAAGCCCATGATAAAATAATAGTTGAATCCTATAAAAGAATCTGGTCTAATGCCTTGAACATATGTAAATGCTTGAACTCAGTAAATGCTTCCTTTGCCTCTTTTTTATAATTTTTATTGGAGTATAGTTGCTTAACAATGTTGTGTTAGTTTCTGCTGTGCAGCAAAGTGAATCAGCTCTATGTATTCTTATATCCCCTCTTTTTTTTTTTTTAATTTTCTTCCCATTTAGGTGACCACAGAGCATTGAATAGAGTTCCCTGTGTTATAGAGTAGGTTCTCATTAGTTATCTGTTTTATATGCAGTAGTGTATACCTTTGCCTCTTCTTCAGTCATTCGCCAGAGTAATTAACCCAATCTTGGCATGGCCATTTATGTTTTAACATAAGGCCCTTTGGGTCTTATGGGCCAAAGAAGGACCATACGGACCAAAATAAAACTCCATTCCCTCAATTCCAGTACCTTCTTCCGAGTGAAGAAAGCTAGTGCTCAGGAGTAACGGAGAATTCTGGGCTTGAACAGTAGATGAGGGACAGGTGAGAAAGCCAGGCCAAGCTTACCTCTGACTAAAAAGAGTCCCTGAGTGGGGAAGCTAGGAGGGAAAGATAAGTGCGTGAACATGATGGATCTCTGAAGAAGGGGCTTTTGTTTATCCTTCAGTCAGACTGAGCTCAGGGTAGGGTATATGCTCCAGAAAACTGGAGGAAATGAAGATGGAACCCCACCCCCGTCTTGTTTCCTGGCTGGAACCCAAAAGATCTCAGAAAGGAAACAGCTGTCTAGTATGTTGGAGAGGGCCTCAAACAGTCGCCACTTGACTCCCACAGCCCTGTGGGAGTAGCAGTGGTGGAAAAATTACGTGAGCCACAAAGGGACAGAAAAGTAGCTGCTGGTGGCCAGACCACAAGGTGGCTGCATGGATCTTTCATTGAAGAGCCAGAACATCCCATAAATGCCATCATTGAGAGGTGACAACCTGGAGCAGAAAATGCCTCCCCAACTCTGGAACTTGGGTGGAATGTTCAGGAAGTGGGGGAAGGGAGGCAACTAAAGATTAAATTTAAATTTCCATCATCCAGGAAGAAGGGGTGGGGGAGGTTCTACAAACTGATGCTGAGTCCAGCCAAACTGTTTTGTAACTGAGGTTTACATCCGTCGAACAGCTAGTGTACTTCTGGGAGATCTGGTGAGAAGCAGAGGATGTCCAGGAAGAAGGGGACTGGCAGACCGTGACAGGAATGGCTCCAGGGAACTAGGCTTCCCCCACCCTCCCTCCCACCCCCGCTGACTCCCTGTGACTTCCTCACATCTACAGACCTTAGCAACTGTGAGGAAAACTGAAGCTTGGGCTTGCACATTGGTGCTTGCCTTCTCTCTTGCTGCTTTTGGAACCCATCTACCAAACAAAGCCCAGGCTAGCCTTCTGGAGGCTAGCCCAGTCGACAGCCAGCACCAACATGAGGGAAGCCCTCTCAGACCATCCCATTTACAGAACGTTGCCACCACAGGAATGCAACTGCATGAAGTGATCCCCAGGCAAAACCAACATGGAGCCACCCACCTGCGCCCAGCCTGATTCACTGACCCATAGAATCATGGGTAATTAAAACGGTGGATGCCATATTATGTGGTGGTTTGTTAATACAGCAAGCCACTTTTATATCTTTTGATATAAAAGATCACTAACATAGGGGCACACCAGGAAAATATCTCAATGAGTTGTGTGATACTGAGCCCCAATCAGGAAACCTCGATACAAATGAATTTGCCAAGAAACCTATATAACTTCATATTTTGAACCTATAAACTTATATTTCATTTGATTTCCTACCCTGACCCTGTGAAGTGAGGCTTATTATAGGTGAGATAATTCAAGCCCAAAGAATTGCGTCAAAAGCTCCTGGTTTTCCATTGAGTACAATTTTTGTTGTAAGAATGTGCCCCCAAATCATAGTAAAAGCAGCAGCACGCTGTTGCATTTCCCACAAGGGTCGAATCACACACTTTGATGGGACCCAGCATGCATAATCATTACGTCCCCTTTCCTTTCTTGTTAGAACATTCGAAGACCCAGTCCCAAACCTGCAGCCTACCTACCACAGGCCCCTCCTCTTTCCAAATCAAACACGAGAGTCAGAGGGAAGAAAGGGAGGGAGAGAGCCTTTGTAACACCCGTGGGTGAGAGCAGAAAATCACCATGGTGCTCAGCGGCCTTGTCAAGGACAAAAGCATTCAGCTCCCCTCTGTTTGGACAGCTGAGGCCGGGCCCCTTCTCTCTCTCCAGCACATTTGCCAGGAGAGACCCAGGCTGAATCCTAATCCCAGGCAGTCAGAGGGGGCCTCTCAGGGAAGATTTTCAACAGCAAATAGGTGAACATTCTCTAATGGCTGAAAACTGTCTTCCAGGAAAACTTCAGAAAAATTTTGGTTCTATTTTTCCATCACTCCTGGTTTGCACCCCCGCCCCCCCAACCCCGATCAGACAGAGAAAGCAGAATGATGTAAAAGCTGAGTATGTGCTAAGGAGGAAGGAGGAAGAAACATCTCTAAAGAAATCATTTAAGTCACAGAGTTTCAGATGGGGAGATTCTCCTGGACCTTGGAAGACATTAAAAAGGCAGATCTCTGGCAAGGGAGATCGCTTCTCCAGAGGGGTTCTGACCCAGCCTGTTGGCCCCTGGGAGAGGCTGTAGGCTATAAGGCAGCAGAGGGCAGGGGTCAGCACATGTAGCTCTCTGTAGCTGTGCTGAAAATGCTGCATCTCCTGCCCCACCCTAAACTCAGAGAAGAGGTTTCAAGCGCAGAATGAGATGGAGAATTCTAGCTGTCTGACTTACAGGGGGATCACCTTGGGTGTCATCTAGAAAATACACACGGAAATTCATGCCTTGCCATGGAGTTGAGAATGACATAGAATTAACTGTGTAAGTGTCTGGTGTGGCTTCTGTATATCTTAGCTGCTCCCACGTTGGCATTCACAGTAGGTGATCAGTGAACATCAGTTCTTCCTAATCTTTCCACCTGTGTAGTTAACTGAACTGGTGAATGGCAGTCAGGTTACAATTTTTATTTTGTCCAAAAAGGCAGGAACTCTTTATTTTGTTTATAGAAGGGAGGAACTCCTTGCTTTGCATTTCTTTAAAGAAAAAAGTCTTTCCAAAGACTGCTGGGGTCCTCTGCTAAAGTAGAAAAATCCAGCCCATCCCTCTGGTGTGGACTCAGCTCATTGCCTACCTGACATCCATTTCTCCCCATTTCTCTACCTCCTTTTTACTCTCTGTTGCCTTATAGAGCCTATCTTCATACAGATTTTCTGCTCCTCCCTGGCCATAGGTTTTAAGAAAAGTAGCTCCCACCCCAGCTCCAAGAGAAGAATCTGTTCTAAACCAGAGTTTCTCCACGACAACACTATTGGTATTTTGTTTTAATTGGAGGATAAATTGCTTTCTGAGGTTGTGTTGGTTTCTGCCATCCAACAACATGCACCAGTCATCCATAAATCTCCTCTCTCTTGAGTCTCCCTCCACCCCTCTAGGGTATCATAGAGCATCGGGTCCCCTGTGTTATGGAGCAGCTTCCCATTAGCTCTCTATTTTACACATGGTGGTGTGCATTCTAATATGTCAGTGCTACGCTCTCAATACATCCCACCCTCTCCTTCTCTGTCTGTGTCTACAAGTCTGTTCTCTACATCTGTGTCACTAATGATATTTTAAATTGGATACTTTTTTTCTTGTGGTAGAGGCTGACTTATGCATTGTAGGATGGTGTAGCAGCATCCCTGGCTTCTACTTACTAGATGCCAGCAACCCTCTCCCCACTCAAGACAATAATACATGTCTTAAAACATTGCCAATGTCCCCTGGTGGGCAGGGGAAGGAGGCACAAAATTATTCACAGAACTAGTGGTCTAAGTTGATCAGAGAGGTCCCATTACCCCTGTCAGTGTTTAATTTAGACACTGGTATGTGATATGTTTCTGGTCGATAGAACTGAGAGGAAGTTTGCTGAGGCTTCTGAAAAAGGTTTTTTGCTCACTCTTAAAAGAGACTCATGGAATAGATAACTTCTCATTCTGCTGGGCGTTTTGGGATCTGGTTATAATGACCAGAATGGTAGTGGCCATCTTGCTATCATGAAAAACTAGCCTGAAACCAAAGACTACTTACCAAAAAAATAGACTTTTGAATTTGAGTCCTTGATGATGGCAATGAACTTCTGGGTTAAACAAACCTGGAGTTCACTTCCTGTTATGAGAGATCATTCGTTTGCTCATTCAACACATTTACTGGATGCCTACTATGTATGCAACTGCTATTGTCCTAGGAATTGGGGCCAGAGCAGTGAACAAGATGGATAGATTTCCTGCACTTAGGAAACTTGCCTTCTAGTGAACTCCAGTGTTCTTGCCTGGAGAATCCCAGGGATGAGGGAGCCTGGTGGGCTGCCATCTGTGGGGTCACACAGAGTCGGACACGACTGAAGTGACTTAGCAGCAGCAGCAATGAACTTAGTGCTTAAACTGATTTGAGATTCTCTATCACTTGTTTCCAAAGGCAACCAAATTTATACATCTGCTGCTGCGATCCCGTAGACCGCAGCCCACCAGGCTCCCTTGTCCAACATCATTTCAGCCTTCAATGATATGCAGGAGGTTTTTTGTTTCTTCTGTCTGATTCCTATCTCCTTCTCTACACAGACCATTCCAAACCTTCTACACTTTCCTCAGACCTCTGACCACCATGGCATCAACTTGGCTATTGAGCTCCTAACTTCCTGTTGTGCCCCATAATGCCTTGTGCAAACCAGTTTTGTTCTATGTGTTCCACAAAGTTGGATTGTCTGTTGATTTATCTTTGGAGGCTCTGAATACAGAAGAGTAGCTGGTTGGACTTAAGAGAATGAGTCAAAGTTCTGAGCAATGCAGAGAAGCCTCAAGGAGAGACCCTCTGATATAATGTAAACTGAAGTCCTGACAGCTTTCTACTTCCCTTTTCCAGTTCCCTTGACTTCTTGCTACAGCTTAATAGAAGGAAACCCTTTTCTTGAACCAGCCTTAAGACTATCTCTGTTTCAGGGATCAGCAAACTCTGATCTGAGAGTCAAATCCAATCTTCTGCTTCAGAAGCTGAGAATGGTTTTGGCGTCCTTAAATGGTTGAAAAAAGTCAAAAGAAGAGCTGTTTCATGTGCTATGAAAATTACATGAAATTCAAGTTTCAGTGTCCAACAAAGCTTTATTGGGACACAGCCACACTCACTAGCTTATTTGTTGTCTATTGCTGCTTTCATGCTAATGATGGCAGAGTTGAGTTGTGATGGAGACCATACAACCTATAAAGCTGGAAATACTCATTACCTGAAAAAGTTTGTCATTCCCTGCTCTGTTTCACACAACAAAAAGAGACCTGCTTAATACATGTATTTTCTGAAATTAGAGATTATGAGGACCTTTAATATATAGAATGCTAATAAGTCATTTAGTGTATTTCTGATTGAGTTTGAGGGAACCATCCTCTGCTCCTAGAAAACTAGTTAGAAGGCAAAAGCAGAGAAGGAATTTGGATTCAGCCTGGCAGAGAGATGGCTCACCCAGGAAATAATAAATTCAGGCAATTACTTCTGTTGTCAATTGTTTTCCAAATACATCCTGCTAAGGCTCCCCAGTGTTTCTGAATGGTGAATGTGACTACACAAACATGGTCAAGAGGTGCAGTCAGTCCGCTCTGTACATACAGCACAAACAAAACCCCAAGCCGCGCCTGCACTCTGAATGACTGAGAACTCCCTGTTGTATTTCCATGGTTGATTGAATTCATTAGTTTGTTCATATCTTAGATGCTTTCATTCCATCTGCAAACATATATTGGGAATTGTGTAAGAAAGTTTGGAGACCAAACTGAGCAGAGACGTGCAAGAAATGTCAAGATTAACAAAACAGACTTTTTCTTCTTTCTAGAAGGATATTGAGGGCAGGGCTCAGTGTTTGTGGCTGAAGGAGGAGTGGGGAGGCAAGTGGACGACAGAGAGAAAATGGAGCTTGGCTTCCGTCTCTGTCTATGAGTATGCTGTTTGGGCTGGAGAGGGTGAAACCAATATTGGCACAGGAGATCTGAAGTCCAAAAAATGTATTGGAAAACAACTGCTCCAAATGAGGCCAAGGTTCCTGGACCAAATAAATTACGTACCTGGGCATGAAGACAAGTTGCCAACAAAATCACTGGCATGTTGATGGTGGAATTGTGTGGAATTCAGTGGTGCTGGAAATCAGAAAATTGTCAGAGAGCATCTTGATTCTGCATCTTGGAAGAAGATGGAATCTTCAAGCTCTAGAGTGGTGGTGTGCATTTGGTCAGAATCCCAAGATAGATGTATCACTAGGAAGCACATTTGTCTATTAGAATCAAAACCCTTAAAGGCTAGCTTAACCAATTTAGAAACCTAGTTTTCTCATTCCGTGAGCAGTCCTGAGGCAGGCATCAGTTTAGCTGCTCAAGGATATCAGTACTTACTCTCTGAGATTCACTTGGCCTTTCCCTCACTGTCCCCTCATGGTCCCAAGACGGCTGTTCCATGACTAGCGTAAGTTTCTGTGTACCAGGCAGAAAGAAGGGGAAGATGAGCAAGTCGATGCTGCCATCTCTTCCAGCCCAACCCTTTAAGGGGCTTTCCCCCAAAGCTCTACCCAGCAACTTGCACCTATATTTCATGGGTCTCAATGTGTCAGATGGCCCACTAGTATCTGAAACAAGTGGAGAATGTAGTTTTTTTTTAGTTGGGTACATTACTCCCTTCCTCTCAAAAGACCAGGGATTGGTCAATAAAGGAGAGAAGGGTCCTGGTTACAGTAGTAGTTTCTCCAACAAGGATTTTCTAAGAAACAAGTTTAAACATTAAAAAAAAAAAAAAGTTGATTCCTAGGTACTACCATGAGTGTGCAAAGAACTTTCCAAGCATATAACTCTTCTCTAATGAGTTTGTTAGTAAGCTGATAGAAAAAGGAAAGATGAGACATGTAGCAAATGTATTCATCATCAGCAAGGCATTTAATGAAGTCACTTGGAACGTCCTTATAGATAATAAGGAGAAATATGGATGGAGTGACAGCAGAGTAAGGTAGATTTACAACCGGTTGAAAGACTCAAAAGACTACTAATGAATAGTTCATGTCAGCTCTCTAAGCAATAGCTTGTAGGACTGTGTTGTATTATTCCAATTAGTATCAGACTTATTAATAATAACAGTATTTGTAACTGACAGAAGATTCAGTCCTTGTCCCAGTCATGCTTCACATTAACTTCTGGGATGAGGATCTAGCAGACATATACATAGTCTACAGACTTGATGGTGTAAATCTGGATGATAGAGTAAGAATCCAAAATTATACATGTGGGCTGGAATGGTGGACTAAATAAGGTGGTCATTGTTTAGTCACTAAGTCATGTCCAACTCTTTTGCGACCTTATGGACTATAGCCTGCCAAGTTCCTCTGTCCATGGGATTTCCCAGGGAAGAATTCTGGAGTGGGTTGCCATTTCCTCCTCCAGGGGATCTTCCTGACTCAGGGATCAAACCCAGGTCTTCTGTGTCGGCAGGCAGATTCTTTATCACTGAGCCACCTGGGAAGATACAGAGCCACCAGGGAAGCCCCTAAATAATCTTAGCTATCATTTATTAAATATCTTCTGCCTGCCAAATAGGACACTAAATGTTTTCCATAGATACTTTGACCCTGTGAAGAGTTCTGCAAAGTAGGTCTTCTTATCCTTTTCATTTTACAGATGAAAAAAACCAAGACTCCAAGAAGTTGAGTCACTTGCCTAATGCCACAGAGCTGGAAGTGAAAGAATTAGTCTTATCCTGGCATCACTTCAGTTCAGTCGCTCAGTCGTGTCTGACTCTGTGACCCCATGAATCGCAGCACGCCAGGCCTCCCTGTCCATCACCAACTCCCGGAGTTCACTCAGACTCACATCCATCGAGTCAGTGATGCCATCCAGCCATCTCATACTTACCTTCAAAGCCTATTGTATTTTCCCTGTATAATTCTGTTTTTCTATGCAAGTAAATGTAAACAGAACTGTATTTCAGGACCAAGCGCGAGATAGGTAAGAAATAGGTTGGGGGAGGAAGCAAGTAAGAAAGGATTTGGAGATTTTATTTGGCAGAAAGGTGTATGTGGATGTTTTTAACTTACTTGAAAATGCATTAAACAAATAAAAAGCACCGATGGACTGGTAGGGTAATAGATGGGATTCCCTGGTGGCTCAGGTGGTAAAGAATCTGCCTGCAATGCAGGAGATCCCGGTTCAGTTCCTGGGTTGGGAAGATCCCCTGGAGAAGGGAACAGCTACCCACTCCAGTATTCTGGCCTAGAGAACTCCATGGACTGTATAGATGGATTTGTGCTAAAGCAAGTGTAGTAAAATGTTCGGTGTGGAATCTAGTCGTGGATATATGGATGTTAATTGTAAAATTCTTTCAACATTTTTGTATGTTTGAAAATTTTCCTAATAAAATGAGGGGGGAAGTCAATGTAAATTAATAGCATGGTGTGGGCACATTTAGATAGGGAGGATAGAGTCTCTTCTTGGATAGCACAGCCAGACCTTAAATTCTGTATTCAGTTTGAGTGCCAGGCTTTCTGTGTTTGTGACAAGCTGTAATATGCTCCTGGGAGAAAGGAGAGGGGGGGTATGGGGTGCAGAAACCGTGTCTAACCTGGAAAAGAGAAGAAAAGACTACAACACGGTAATTCTCAGAATATGCTCTAAAAACTATGTATTAGTTATCTTGTGATGTGTAACAAACTATATCAAAACTCAGTGGCTTAAAACAACATGTATTATTTTATGGTTTCTCTAGGTTGGAAATTCAGAAGTGGCTCTATCTTGGGATCTCTTATGAGGTTACAAGCAGAATGTCAGTAGGGGCTGCAGTCATCTGAAGGCTTGACTGGGGTTAGAAGATTCACTTCCAAGACAGCTCATTCACAGAGCAGGAGGTTTCTGTTCCTGTTTTGTGCGTCTCTCCATAGGGCCGCATGAGTGCCTTCATGCACTGGCAACTAACATCACCCAGATTGAGCTGTTGAGAGAGCAAGGACAAGTCCCTTCAGGACCTCATCTCTGAAACCACACTCCATAAGTTCTGTATTAGCCTAGTCATTAGGAGTGAGTCTTCTCGCCATGGACAGAGGAGACTGGTGGGCTACAGTCCATGGGATCACAAAGAGTCAAACACGACTGTCAGACTGTCACTTCTAACACTTAGAAGTGAGTCACAGGGTCCAGCTCACCCTTAAAGGGAGGGAAATTAAAGCCTCCCTTGTGAGGAAAGAAATATCAAAAAATGTGCGGACATATTTAAAAATCACCATAGTCTGCTTCTTGGAAGAGACTTAAGCTTATTCTATGAGAATCCTAGGGAAGTAGTTCTTATTTCAATAGAAAGAAAATTTTCCTAATAGAGTTGTCTAAAAGAATGGGAAGGAGTTTTTCTTCACTTGAGAGATCCAAAAAGAATCTGAGCAGTTAACTGGAGCTGTGACATTCATTCTTTTATTCATCAATATCCCTAGAACATTTACTTAGAGTCGCATTATGTGGAAGAACTGTCGATACAATAGTGGGCAGAACAGGTGGGCTGCCTGCACTCATGAAGTTTACACCGTCCTAAGAAAACGAACAATTGGAGAAGGAAATGGCAACCCACTCCAGTGTTCTTGCCTGGAGAATCCCAGGGACGGAGGAGCCTGGTGGGCTGCCATCTATGGGGTCACACAGAGTCGGACATGACTGAAGTGACTTAGCAAAGAGAATGAACAAGCACATCAGATAATCACAGTTTGTGATGAGTGTTATGAAGGCAAAAAATAACTAGGCTACTGTAATATCAACTAAGGTTGTAGGGAGATAATTGACTTACAGAGTTCATAAAAGAAAGAAATGCTTGAACAAGATCATCCTATAGATTCCTTCCAATTATGATGGTGGCCACTCATCCATTCCTTCATCTATTTTTCTTTATTCATTCAACAGACACTGAGTGTATACTCTGTGGGGCACCGGGCAAGGTAAAAGCGGTACAAAGTAAACAGTGGTGCCTTTTAAGGACCTTGGGGTCTTGTGAGAGATAAGAGGCGTATACAGATAGTGGTCCCGCGGGATAAGCGCTGCAGGCGTTATGCACACAGAGCCTGCTGCACACAGGAGCGATAACCCTGCCTGGGGTGTTGGTGAAGGCTTCTCAGAGATGCCATTTGAGCTGTGTTTTTCAGGACAAGGAAGAGGACTGACAATTAGCATAAGAACCTTTCTAAAAGGTCAGCATCCCACATACCAGGACTTATTAAGAAGAATGAAGGAATAGAGACAAAACTGAAACGTAAGTTTAATGAGTTAATGGAGCTTGATGAATGAGTGCACTCTGTATTCTGGCTCTCATATCACTGCATTAAATGCACTGCGTTGACAAAGAAAATCCATTTCACATTTGAATCTTCTCAAGAGAAACTCCAACACCGCAGGCTCAGCGCAGCTCTGCTCCTCTCACAGCAACTTCCCTCATGGCTCCCTGCTACAGACCTTCTGCCCCAGGCCAGATAGCCCCCTCACCACTGTGCCACTGCTCTGTGCTTCTATAGTCAGTGCTACTCAGGGTGACTTTCTCCCTCATCCCTCTAAATCCGACCCCTCCATCAAGTCTCACTGTTTGCCCACGGATTTCTCCCCATGTGTGAGGAACACAGAGATCATTTGTCTTTCTTAATTGGCCCTGAAATGTGTCTTGCAGATCTTTGTGGGCTCTCAAATAGATCGTGACTGTGGATGAGCCAGTCACCTAACTTCTCTATGCCTCAGTTTACTCATCTGAAAAATGGAGGTAATAAATTCACCCAGATTGTTACGAGGATTACATGAGTTCATACATGTGGAGCATTTAGATCACCACTGCCTGGCTCGTTGTAAGCATGTTACGACTGTCCACTGTGATTATTACAGGACAGGTGTGCCCTCCTGTCCTTCAGGGATCTGAGAAAGGGCTGAAATTTGTCAATGTCACCACAGTCTGATGAATGAATAAAATGTGTTCTATTCTTACTCCCTCTTACTGCTCAGATCAACAGACATGGTTCCAATTTTCTAAGAGAAATAATTTGGAGCTGAATTATGTTCTGGGGACTTTTTTCTAGGTCCTAGCTCTTTGGGCTCTGCATACAAAGTAACAGTTGGATGCAGCTTATTTAGAACCACAACCCAATCCATAAACCTGACACTTCAGCAATTATATTTTCCAGATTGGGAGAGGTGCAAAACTTGGGCCACAGCTAATTGGAAGACAAAGAAAGCCTTTTTTTTTTTTTTTTTTCATTTGTAGCACACAGAAACTTCATTATGGTGGGAGGAGGAGGGGAGCATCTTTTCTTCTGCCCTGTTTTGGTTACTCCTATATATTCCCTTATGCATTACATACCCTTTCTGGCCACTTCTGTCATCTTCTCTCAGGCTGTGTTGTCTTTTACTGTGTCGTCTTCTTCCTTCTCCTTCTCTCTTGTCTTCCTATAAGGATGTGAATCCATTTTCTCCTCTACTTTTTTCTCTCAATGACTTTCTCCAGTCTAGTCTTATGTGTGAGCAGAGGAGCTGCCAATCTGTAAGCCCTGGAAACTCCCCAAGACCACAGGTACCTGCTAGGTTATAGAGTCTGGAATCCACTTCTTTGGTTCATCCTAGGACACCATTGTGAATATCCACATATGTCATTTGATGAGCCTCATAGAGGACACAAGAAGATTATTCTTTCCATTAGCATGCTAGCAAGGGTATCAAATTGATCTGTTGGTTTGGAAATCAGAGCACAAAACAGAGAGAGAGCAACACAGGACAGCTAAGTTTTGAGAATCTTTCACATGGAACTGTGGACACAGAACCCTAACAACTCCCAGGCCCCCAGCTCCCATCAGTCATCTGGGCTGGAGACCTATTGCCTCTGATAGTCTGCTGTACACCCCCCACTGAAAGGCCTCTTGTTATTGTTGTTGTTCAATCACTAAGTCATGTCCCACTCTGAGACTCCATGGACTGCAGGATGCCAGGTTTCCCTATCCTTCACTCTCTCCCGGAGTTTGCTTAGACTTGTATCCATCTAGTCGGTGATGCCATCCAGCCATCTCATCCTCTGCCGTCCCCTTCTCCTCCTGCCCTCCATCTTTCCCAGCATCAGAGTCTTTTCCAGTGAGTCGGCTCTTCACATCAGGTGGCAAAGTATTAGAGCTTCAGCTTTAGCATCAGTCCTTCCAATGAATATTCAGGGTTGTTTCCTTTAGGATGTACTGGTTTGATCTCCGTGGTGTCCAAGGGACTCTCAAGAGTCTTCCCCAGCACCACAGTTTGAAAACATCAATTCTTTGGTGCTCAGCCTTCTTTATGGTCCAACTCTCATATCCATACGTGACTACTGGAAAAATCATAGCTTTGACTAGATGGACCTTTGTCAACAGAGCGATGCCTCTGCTTTTTAATACGCTGTCTAGGTTTGTCATATATTTTTTTTCCAAGGAGCAAGCATCTTTTAATTTCATGGCTGTAGTCACTCTCTGCAGTGATTGGGAGCCCAAGAAAATAGTCTGTCACTATTTCCACATTTTACCCATCTGTTTGCCATGAAGTGATAGGACTGGACATTAATTTTTTGAATGTTGAGTTTCAAGTCAGTTTTTTTTTTTTAGTTTAAATCAATCATCTCATACCATCCACTATCCCTACCAGCCCATGGTTTCCCTTCTTGAATTCATTATCTCAGGAAATTATACTACCACTGACATCCCTCACATGGCCGGTGTGAGAGCCCTCATAGTCATCCCTGACTCCCTTGTCCCCTCTGCACATCACCATGTACCTAGTCCTATTCACCCTACCTCCTCAACAACACTTCATGTCATTCCTTCCTGTCCAGCTTTAGCCATGGCCCTTCTCTGGACTGATGCCATATGTGCCTGCCCCCAAACTCTCACCAACCATCGATCTTTATCTGGTGCCACTGAAAAGGTCATTCTGTCACCCCAAGGGCACAGCCTGCCTTTCACACCTCTCTGTCTTTGTACCAGCTGTTCCCTCTGCTGCAACGCCTAGTCCCCTTGTCCAATTGGCAAGTCCTTATCTGTCTTTCAAGGAGGTGTTGAGTGGCTTTTCCTGGGCTCTCACCCCAAGCAGAATTAGTCACTCTGCTCCGTGCTTTCAATAATACTATCCGGTTTTTCATCTTTGAAATATCTGCTTTATCTGTCTCTGCAGCTTTTTGAAGGCAGGAATTTTGTGTTGTCTCTGTATCACTTTCCTCCCAGTTAATCAATAAATGTTTGTTGAATGAAAAGGTTGAATTTCATAAAAATTCATTAAACACATAGTTCATGCAGACACATTATTCTAAACACAGTGGAAGGATGTTTGACTCATTATTCAGTGACTTTCTCAAAGAGCAAACTGTCTAGTCTACCATAGACCCAAGGAGGTGACCTTATGAGTGCCGACTGACTATTGCTGCACGTTCAGTTTACTGCCACCAGGTGGCAGTAGTGTGCCATGGTCATGTGGTCCAAATTCTGAAGTTTCAGAACTTTGAAAAGGTGGCTGCACTTGGTCCAGGTTGCTAGATTTATAGCAAACAAGCCACAGGGGAAATGTGGTCTGTGTCCACGTTCTGGACATGACTGGATTTGCAAGAGTTTGTTCTTGGGAGCTGCCCACAGCTGTACCTGGCATAGATGGTACTGCATTCATACATGATACCCTCTCTAATTAGAAAGCCAAAGTAGGGAGACTGAGACATCTCCAGACTGGGACCAGGTCTACATCTTAGAAAAGGCCCCCCCCCCACCCCACCCCATACACACATATACTGTGTGCTTCTCTTTAACTTCTTCCAGTGATGAACTTCCATTCAGCTGTACAATGACAGGGACCTTACTGATGGCTTTTGTCTACTTCAGTTCACACAAAGGCTATGATGAGGAGGTCTTATGTGACCTCTGTTGGAACAGTTTCAAAAAGACTTGTGAGCTGTTGCCAAAGTTCCCTGCAAGGAAAAATGAATGGAAACTGAGAGAGCAGAGACAGCAAGGAAGAACAACTCTTTTGAAAGTCTGGCTCTGGGGCATATTGAGAGAACAGCTGGAGAGGGCAAGGAGGGCAATGAAAGGATCAGTGTCATGCCCAGTGCCACCTCAACCCGGCCCTCTGCTCCTACCCCCATCCCAGATGGGAGAGACTCACCTAGGTCTGCAAGCTGAGAATGCAGACAGAAAGGGAAACTGAACTATGGGCAAGCCAGACAGGGGGTCATAACCAGATAAGTGTTCAGCAGAAGGCAGGACAGAATGAGGATATGAACACAAGCAGGGGGTGAGTCTTGGAAGAATGGAAGAGTGAAATCCCTTCTTTTAAGGCAAGAACTGAACTTGGGTTTCACCAGAGTTTGGTTTGATGACAGAGGAGACAGCAGTTTGAGGACATTCATGCCTAATAGCCTTTCTTTGAGGGTGGAATCAGAGACCAGGTTATCCCCCAAAGAGTGAGAATAGCAAGGCTGATACAACAGGCCTAAAACACAACAAGGACGAGAAGGAAGAGAGAAAGCACTCTGAAGGATAGGAAAGGAAATGAAGAACTTTGGTTGAGAGTAGAATTCATGAGTATCTAGAACAGCCATTGGAAGAGTTACCATGTTTTTTTTGCAGCAGAATTCAGAAGTCGGGGATAGTTCCATTGTTCTTAGTTGATCTTGAAAAATAAAAAAGGTGACCTAATGAAGTGCGTTGGTGAGGATATGGTTAAAATGGTTAAGCATGATGTCCAGATTGGATGGGGAAGGAACTGCCAACAAGATGGGCTGGGAAAATCAGAACTGATTAAGCAATTGGAGGTCTCAATGACAGAGGGGTCAAGCAAGGGAGTGATGCAATGGGACCGCTGAGAGTGGAATGAAAGAGGACCATTGGGAGCCATTATTTCCAAAGCTGAGGATATTTCTGCAGGGGAGGGCTGCTGATATGGAAGGACCCCAGCTCTCTTGAATAGAGGGGGTTAGAGGGGTGGCTGAGTATCATTAAAGACTTTCTAGTTTCTAAAAACAATAGCATGAGTGAGGATGGGCCTGAAGCCAGTGAGCCACTTGCAGAGTTCTTTGTGTCTGCAGGGAGTGACTGAGGCTATAGCTGACGGAGGTAGGATGACGGAGGATGAAGGAGTGTAAACTCGATATTGTGAGCTTTCAAGTGAGAGGGACTTTTGAAGGCTCTTCTAGGATGCTGGTCTGGATGAAGCAGTGAAAAATAGGTAAGGTAAAACTGAATGGAGACCAAAGAACTGGAGAGATCAGGTGAATGGAAGAACTCATACCTTGGGTGGAATTGTAGGATGGAGCCAGTGAACTTCAAAATTCCAAAGGTAGCGTAATTATATACAATTTGACTAATGCTTGGAACATAACAGGTGCTGGATAAATCTCTCTTCAGTTAATATTTTTTGCTTTTAGAATTTTAAAAAGTTGTATTTTTATATTCACTGTCCATAACTTGGACTCAGAACCTACTGGCTTCCTGTGGACAGTTTCTGGACTTTTCTTCATGGCAGATCACAAATAGGTTATTCAGGACAATTCAGCTTTCTTTGTTCATTGTCCATTTACTTTCTTTTTCTAAAAACACCTTTCCATAAAATTTCTGAGTATACCTCTATGAGTTATAGGAACAAAGACATAACATTTCTGGATTCTTGTTCTATATTAATAACAATACTAATTTTTTTTGTGAATCACTTTGAAGTTTATAAATTGTTATCTCAGTTACTTGTTTATTTCTCAAAACCCCAGGCAGTAGGCAGGGTAGGTATTACTTTTTCCCAGTTTGTACATAAGCAATTTAGACAGGAACCGTGAGCTCCCAAGACCACTCAGCTTCACAGCCGGAACGTGGGAAAGCCAGAAGGAAGCCTTGCACCTCAAGTCTGAATTATAAGCTGCGGTTCCCTAAACAGCAGTTTAAATTTGTTCAAAGTGCAGATTCAATAGGTCTGGGATGGGGTTTTGGAATTTGCATTTGAGAGCAAACATTTGATGCTTGTGTTTCAATGACCATACTCAGAAAAACAATAATCTAGAAACTTCTTTTCCCTTCTTAGAAAAAAAGAGAGGCTGATCTCACCTCTTACCAATCAAAGGAGGTTTTTCTCTTTTTTTTCTCTCTTAGAGAAGTGGAGCCCCCAGCTCTTCTCTTCTGTGACCTACCCACACACACTGATAAAGTTAATTATCTGCCCTGGCTAAATGACTTTCCCTAGCAACACCCTAGCAACTAACATCAGCTCTGCCTTAGGCTACAAAACTGGAAAGAGATTTCTTGAAGTCCAGTGTATTTTACAACAGAACGAAACATCTGAACAGGAAATTAAACAGAAAGTAAACTGGATTCATTGCTAGGAGATGAGACATAGACATACGAGACAGTTTACAACAATCTACTGAACGCAATAGTCAAAATAAGAAACTTTCTTCTCACAAGTTATACTGAAGTCCGGAGGAGAGACTGCAAGACTTCATTCCATGGAGAAGAAGAGAATTTCAATGGGCAGAAGAAGGGAAGACATCCTAGGTGATGGGAAAGCTATAAACAAAGTTTGCCAATTCTGAAAGTGGGGAATACAGGGGATCCAGCTGGGGAGCACTGAGAGCTCAGTCTGGAATCTATGACCAGATCATGGAGGGCCTTGAAGTTCACTTGAAGAACCTGGGCTGCATCAGAGGGTCCTGGGAGGCTGTTATTCACAGAACAAATACTTATGGAGCCAGGCACCATGATGTGCATGGAGGACACAGTGGTGAGCCCCAGAGACAGTACCAGTCCTTATGGATACTGGAATCTAGTGATGGAGACAGTGAACAAACACCAAATGTAAAAGTCAAACATAAAAGTGACCATATGATTATAACACAACATTTCCCTGGTGGCTGATAAAGAATCTGCCTGCAATGTGGGAAACCTAGGTTCGATCCCTGCATTGGGAAGATCCCCTGGAGAAGGGAAGATAATTATAAATCTTGAGACTATTAAGAAGAAGATAGCAAGTTCCAGGAGAGCATATAAAGAGGGGCAGGACCTATTCAGGGAAATCTGGAAGGACTTCTCTGGGGAAGCAGTTTTGCGCTGAGATCTGAAGGATGCGTAGAAGTTGGTTGGGAGAGGACGGTGGGTGGGGGAGACAAAAGCACCGGATTCTAGGCAGAGAGAACCACACAGACAAAAGTTCATAAAACTGAAAAGCCATGGTGGCCAGAGATCATGAGAGAAGGGGCGCATGGCCTTGAGAGGCAGATCAAGCAGAGCCTCAGAGGCCACATTAAAGATTCTTTGTTTTGAGAACCCCAAAAGGATTTGACTGAGGGATTGACATTCTAGTCTGCATTTTAAAAAGGATCACTCAGACTTCAGTTCAGAAGATGCACTGGAGGAGAGAAAGAGTAGACATGGCAGCCCAGTTAGGAGGCTGAGAGATGATGACAGCTCAGACTGGTGTGGTACCAGAGGAGATGGCAAAAAATGGACACATATTAGAGGGAATTTGAAACCAGTGACTTGCTGATGGATTGAATCTACAGAGAGAGCACGGTGGTCTGACCGGACAGTAGAGCCGGGTTAGGGAAGTTTAGCTTCGGGAGAGGAACTGCAGCTCCATGGGCTGCTTGGCACCTGCTGCAGTACCCCCAATGCTGGGGTCACCACTGCGTAGAGGAAAGAACCCCATTTTGATGTTGGTGAGGCTTGTTTTGAATCCTGGTTCTTTTCTTCCTTATTAGCTTTGGTACCCAGACAGTAAGGGGCTTCCCTGATGGCTCAGTTGGTAAAGAGTCCGCCTGCAATGCTGGAGGCCCTGGTTCAATTCCTGGGTTGGGAAGATCTGCTGGAGAAGGGATAGGCTACCCACTCCAGTATTCTTGAGCTTCCCTGTGGCTCAGCTGGTAAAGAATCCACCTGCAATGCAGGAGACCTGGGTTCGATCCCTGGATTGGAAAGATTCCCTGGAGAACAGAACGGCTACCCACTCCAACAGTCCATGGGGTCAAGAAGAGTTGGACACAACTGAGCGACTCACTTTCACCCAGACAGTAAATTCTATAGGAAAATAGGGGCTTCCTTGGTGGCTCAGCGGTAAAGAATCTACCTGCCAATACAGGAGAGGCAGATTCAATCCCAGGGTCAGGAAGATTCCCTGGAGCAGGCAATGGCAATCCACTCCAGTATGTTTGCCTGGGAAATCCCATGGACAGAGGAGTCTGGTAGCTACAGTCCAAGGGGTTGCAAAAGAGTAAGACACCACCTAGCGACTAAACGACAGCAATCTGAAAAACAGCAGAGGGGATGGGGCCTCCTACCTCAAGCGGTTTTCCTGTCAATGTTGAAAGAGAAGTTAAACTATTCTCTCCCTCCCTGCTCCATTTCCGCCCACCTCCCTGTAGATTTGAATATGCTGATTTAGATGAAAAGACTTTCAAGAACACATAATTGAGCTCTGGGATGTAAAATAAGCTCCATGAAGACAGGAGCCACATTTTCTTTATTTTGGTAGTTTCCTGTCCTCTGAGATAAGATCGGCTACACTCTCCTGAACAACTTAGTTTGTAGTGTGTATGTCACCATTGTAATTGGAAAAGATTCCTGTAACTATGTATTTAAAATATCTGCCTCTCCCCTAGATTGTAAAATCCACAAAGGCTAGTAATTTATTTGTCATGTGTCCCATAGAGAGCACGTGGAGCACATTGGACATGCATGAATGAATGAATTTTTGTTCCCTCTGGAATCCACTACTCAGCACAGAGTTGGCCCCAAATCTGAACTCAAGGACAGCTTGCTGGGTGCACGGAACTGTGCACCGTGGAGTCTATGTGAAACCTGAGCCAGTCCAGCCACGATGGAGATAATTCACTCAGGACGCAGAAGTGATTCTGAATGTCAACTCTGTAAAGGAAGGCTGCTAGCTGGAGCAGGTGCCGCTAAGGGTCAAGGAGAGTCAGGCTGAGGAAAGAGCATAATTGGCTTCTGCCAAGGGGCACTGCCAGAGGACCTCTGAGAGAAGGTGCCCTCTTAATCATGGCAGGGAGAGTCCAGCACGTGGATTGGGGGCAGGCGAGGAGGAATGGAGGCCTCCAATGCAGATGGCTCCTCTGGGCTGTTTGTGATGTCATAGAGAAAAACTTGACCTGGAAAGCAAAGATGATTGCTTTTTAAATGTAGGCTCTTGAGGTGTGTTGACAGCCCAGGAGAAGGAGAGGGTGCTTAACCAAAGCTTCTGAGAGTGCTTAGGATGCTTGAGCACAGTGAGGGCAGGCAGAGGCATTACCAGCATCCCCAGGACAGACCTGATCTCCATTAGTGTGATACCCAGGGCCAGGTCCAACTGTTGAGCCTGGGGGTGGAGGTCAGGCCCAGTATTTTGTATTCCTCATTTCTTTTAACTCTCAGTTAAGTTCAGTCATATTTGACTCTGTGACCCCATGGACTGCAGCACGCCAGGCTTCCCTGTCCATCACCAACTCCCAGAGCTTGCCCAAACTCATGTCCATTGAGTCGGTGATGCCATCCAACCATCTCATCCTCTGTTGTCCCCTTCTCCTCCTGTCTTGGGACTGGATGCCATGATCTTAGTTTTCTGAATGATAAGAATGTTAAATGTCATTTAACTCTAGCACCCTCTAGAGAAAGGCTATATTAGCCCACAGGTGTACATGCACCCTTTCTAAGCAGGAATCTGAAGCTTGGAGAGGTTAAATAACTTGCTCAAGTCTCACAGTGGGTGAGTGGCAGGCCTAATTTTTTGTTTGTTTGCTTTTTAATAGGAAGATGATTGCTTTACAACATTGTATTGGTTTCTGCCATACATCAGCATGAATCAGCCATAGGTATATATATGTCCCCTCCCTCTTGAACCTCCTTCCCACCTCCCACCCCATTCCATTCCTCTAGGCTGTCACAGCACCAGGTTGAACTCCCTGTGTAATACAGCAGACTCCCACTGGCTGTCTGTTTTACATATGGTAATGTATATGTTTCAGCGTTACTCTCTCAATTCATCCCACTCTCTCCTTCCCCCAATGTGTCCACAAGTCTGCTCTCTATGTCTGCGTTTCCATTGCTGTCCTGAAAATAGGTTCATCAGTACCGTCTTTCTAGATTCCTTACATATATTTGTTAATATATTTGTTTTCTCCATCTGACTTACTTCACTCTGTTTAATAGGCTCTAGGACTAATGTTTGATTCAGGTCTGTGCCCAAGGAAACACTGGGGGAGATTCTTGCACCTGGCTTTCTCTGTTTGGCTTTGGGGTTGGTGCCTGAGGCTCTGGCCAGTGAGCACTCAGGCTCAGCTCCTCTCCAAACATCTGTCACTGGGGACTGGGAACCTAAACTAAAGTCTAAGCCAAGAAAACACAAGCTTTTCTTTGAAACTTTCAAAATCTCTTTCCAGGGCTCTATGAGAACTTCCCTGGGCTCTAGGCACTTTTGTCTTTGTGGGCTTCTTCCTTCATAAAACAACAGTAAACATTATATTTTATGACTGTGTAAATCGAAATATAAATAAATTAGTACTATATAGTAAAATATTTTATTAGATCTAAATTTTTTTTTCTTTTGATTTTAAAGAGACCATTTTCAGGAATTGCCAAAAGTATTACAAGCCGTAGCACTGTACCTACAGGGGCCAATGGATGAATCATTCTTGCTCCTTTCCATCCATCAGTCTGACTTGTTCCAACACGCTATGAGAAGGGCAATAAAGTCAGATAGCCATGGCATCTGACCCTGACTTAACTGGTCAAAAGCCTCAGTTTGCTCCTTTGTAAAATGAATGAAAGTAATGTCACATTTATTCTAGGCAGTGAGAGTGGAGAAGGTGAGCAGATGTAAGTAAACCTCCCAGAATATGGCCATGAACAGAGGTGAATGATAGTCGCTAGTTGGGGCTGACCCTTTGCAACCCCAAGGACTGTAGCCTGCCAGGCTCCTCTGTCAATGGAATTCTCCCAGCAAGAATATAGCAGTGGATTGCCATTTCCTTTTATAGGAGATCTTCCCAATCCAGGGGTTGAAAACAGGTCTCCTGCGTTGCAGGCAGATTCTTTACCATCTGAGCCACCAGGGAAGCCTACTATTAAGACACATTTCTTGACTTAAAGACAGGTCAACTTAAAAAGTATCAGCAGATACAGGCTTGACTTTATCTTATAAGCTATAGACAGTACATTAGAATATGGCACAGAGTAGGTGTGCAACAAAAGTTAGTTCTCAGTCTATCCCTCCTTGGAGCACCCGCCTCCATAGGGTCCGCGGGTTGGGGTGGCAGCTTCGTGGTGGCACAGAGCCCGCAGTGTCCCTGGACCCTATGATTTCCTCGCCAGACCCTGGGAATTCAGCGTCGCAAAATAAACACCACCGCGCCGCTAATCGCCAGCTCAGAAACAAAACAGCGCTGCGCTGGGGATCTGGGCAAAATCAGCCCTCCCTCCTCCTCCTCCTTCGCCGCCGCCCTCCCTTCCTCGCGCTGCTCGGCTTGCTCGGCTCTGCTCAGCGCAGCGCAGCTCGGCAGCCGCCAAGCCCAGGCAGCACGGTCTCCCGGTCGCCAGCACCGGCTCGGAGCTCCGCTCCCCGCCTGGGCTCTGCCAGGTCTCGTTTCCGAGGGGACCCCTTCGGGCAGGAGTCGTGCGGCGAGAGCCAGCGGCCAGGGCACAAAGTTGGGGGCCCGCGAGGATGAGGCTGTCCCCGGTGCTCCTGAGGCTGAGCCGGGGTCCAGCGCTGCTGGCCCTGGCGCTGCCCCTGGCGGTGGCGCTGGCCTTCTCCGACGAGACCCTGGACAAAGTGCCCAAGTCAGAGGGCTACTGCAGCCGCATCCTGCGCGTCCAGGGCACGCGGCGTGAGGGCTACACCGAGTTCAGCCTCCGCGTGGAGGGCGACCCCGACTTCTATAAGCCGGGAACCAGCTACCGCGGTAAGTGGCCGGCCGTGGTGTTGGGGGCGCGGGACCTGGCCCCCGGAGGGCGCCGACCGCGCAGTGCCGGAGGAGGGCGCACGGTTCCCAGGCGCACCGTGCCAGCGCAGCCCGCCGAGGGCCCTTCTGTCCTGGATGCCCTATCCTTTTAGCTCCGAGCCAGTGTCCGGCGCCGTCGCGGGGCCGCAGCCAGGAGATGCAGCCCCCAAGTCCGAAGCGCGGTTCCCGGGTGTGGGTCGAAGCTGAGCGACACGTCACTCTGGCCTGGCTTCTACCCCGGCCGGTTCCAGGAGAGCGGTGGTGACTCGCCTTTCTCCAGATCCGTCTCTGGGGTCGAGGGGACCCTGGCTTCTTTTAGTCGGGTCCTAGGCAGGGTGGTGATTCCAGTTTTCCCCACTCCCATCCCTGAAGAAGAGGAAACCAGCTTTTCACAGACTGGCCCCCAGTGGGACGGTCATTCCAGCTTCCCCGGACGGATTCCTACAAGAGAAGGGACTTGGGCTTCTCCCCTAACTGGTCCTAAGGCGGGGGGAGGAGAGGAGAAGAGCCCAAAGCTTTTCGGAAGGTTGCCTGGAAAGAACTCCAAATTATTCTTTGACGGTCCCAGGCGAGGGAGAAGACCCTGGATTTCTAGGACAGGCTCCCAGTGGACTGAGAGCTCTAGGTAGTTTCAAACAGGGGAGGGGAATCCAATCAAGACGGAAAGGGAAGCCCAGATTCCTGAGGCCTGCTCCCTGGAGGCCAGAGCTGCTCCCGCAACCCCGAGTCTCAGTACCCGCAGAAAAGCGGTCTCTAAGCTCCTCAGCTGACAGCCGGCTTTCGAGAGCGCAGAGAGGGTATGTCCAAAGCAAGTGAGCGCCTCCCGGGCCTGACAGGCAGCTCGACCAGCACAAACCTGAAGACCCCTGATGCCATGCCCAGAGCCCAGAGCCCCTTTCTTAAGCCGGGTCAGGTCCCCATCCATCTTTTCCCTGCCGTTCTCCAGTCAGGAGCCAGGACATCAGGCAGGGAAGGAAGCCTGCCTAGCCTCACCGGGGGCCCCGTGGGCGGGGAGTGACAGAGCACGTGTCCCTTCACCCCGGGCCCTTCATAGGTCAATTCTGGGGCTAAGCAAGGAAGAGAGGGGCTTTGGGGCACTCGTGGGGCAAACGGGCGCACAGCCACCGCCCTTCCATCCCCACTTTCCCCGTTCCTAAGCGTCGCGAGAGGAAGCTATGGGGGCAACACTGGAGAAAGTTCGGGGTAGTGCCAGCTGGAGCCCGGGTCACACAGGCGACCAGAACCAGGGACCACCTTTCCCAGAAGGCTTCTCCCATTTTCCTGGGTTTGTGTTCCCGATTCTCTCCGCCTGGAGCTACCCAGAGCGTAGTCCGCTTGTGGACCGGCTCTATGCCTGGCGGGTAGCCCTTGCAAGCCCGCACGGCTAGGAGGGGTGGGGGGTACTCGGTGCGGAAGGATGGGGGTGGGGTGGAGGACACCGAGCCCGGCCCCCAGGGAGCTGGCAGCGGGTTGGCCGGCTGCCCAGCAAGCCGAACCTACATGCGGTCGCAGCCTCTTCCCCCCAGCTGGGAAACAGCCAGTCCTCTCCGTGGACTGGAGGGAAGTGGGCGTAACCCCACTGGCCTCTTCAGCCCTCCCCCAAACCGAGGACCTGAGTTCCCTGAGAAAACTGCCTCAGCTCCACGTGGCAGCGAAAGAGGTGGCTCCGCAGTCAGTCCCGGGTTTAGTAGCTGTGTGACCTTGTACAAGTCCTTTAATTTCTCGGATCCTGTTTCCCAGTTATTGAAAACAGATGTTTGTCTAGCTACCCTGGGCGGTCTTAGGGAGTAAATGAGTGCATAAAGATGAGCGTGCCTGAGGTACAGTGGGTTCCCAGTATATATTAGTTTGAGTTGTCTTTGAGGCCCAAATGGTTTAATAATGGAGGGATGTGCACGGTCAGGTTCATTTTGTTTCTGCCACGTGTGTGTGTTTAAAAGTAGGTTTTCTCTGCACTCCTTCAAGCCAGTCTACCAGTGGATGCCAGTTACCTGGTGCTCATGAAATAATTGAATGAGTGAGTGCATGAATGGTTTCTCCTTATTAGGAGGCTTGCTTAAGACTATTACTAGTTTAGGATCAGGAGAATTTCTTTTGGGGACAATCGAGGCTAGCCTGCAGCCCAAGGGTCCTACTGGGTCTCTATTCCCACATGAATCCTCCCAGTTTGGCTGAGCACTGGCAGTGAGGGATCCCAGCACTGAGACAGAGATGCATCTGGGATTCACATGAACAGAGGGGTTCCATGATGGCCTAAGTATCCATGGACAGCAGGTGAAAACTGGGACTAGACTTTCACCTTATAGGTTATGCCAGCCTACAATGTTAGTCTTCAACTGTGATGCCCGACTCAGGCTGTTGGTGGGCAATCATCTTACCTCTTTTCTGGTGGCTGAGAGATCTTGCAAGAAAGATCTTGCAGGAACCAGGCTAATACCTTCTGAGTCAATACTTCGGATTAGCAAACCTGATTCCGCCACTCAAAGTTAGGAAGAAAAGGGCACTGGCCTGGTTTGTGACGTTTTCTGTTGGCTTATACTTTCTTAGAATAGTTACGTTAGAAGTAAATCTAATACATTCTGCTCTGGGTATTGACTTAGGGCTGTGGAAATTAACATTCCCCTGGTGTTTTGTTTGCTTTTTTATTTTTTACTGAATTAGGGCCCCTCACAATCTTTGGAATCAATGGCCTGTTTTCCTGCCTCAAACCTTTGTCCTCGGGATTCTAGTTTATCCCCACAGAGCTTCCACTCTCCATGCCCCTACTCCCACCCTCCCATCTCAGCATATCGTTTAGATTTTCTAGACTGGAGTAAAATGGTCACTATTGGAAAAAAAAATTGAAACATGGGGTTTCTTCTCAACAGTCAGGATCCAATTGAGATGATGATTCAGCCTTTTCCCAAGTTGTTAGCACTATATTGACTGCCTCCTCTCTCCCACATCTCTACCCTCCCTCCCTCTTCCCCTCAATACCACTCCCTCTGCAATAATTGTGCTTTAGAAGGCTCTGAAAGGCTTGCTCTGTTTCTGACCATGGCCTCCTTTGAAAAAGAGATTACAGTGATTAAAAATAACAAGTTGAGGATCCTCAAGGGGCTTCCCTTATAGGAGGACAATTTGCAGGACCAGTCATTCCCAGATCACAATTTCAAGCCAAATAGAAGAAAATCAGCTGAAATGTTCAAGAATTGATTGAAAATAAGAGACTCTTTTGTCTGTCCAAATGTCTGTTTATTAGGAAAATAAAGCCAGACCCTGGCTAATGAGAGTGGCTTTTCCTAGATGCTCTTTAAAGGGGAATTTCAAGGAACTTGATGGGGAAAGAATGTCCAGGCGAGATTTCAAAAGCTTGTCCAGCATAATTAAGGGATTTATTCTAAACAGGGAGGTTTGGAGACCTCCAAAGCTGCTTTGCCTTCTCTTGCTTTCTCTCACTCTGAGGCACACACTGCCATAAGAATGTGTGTCCCAGAGTGTCCCATCTCCACCTGGTAGAAAGAACACAGGCTTTGATGTTGGCTGGGTCTGTTTCCACTCTGGCTCAGTCACATAGCCACTGTGTGACCACAGGCAGGCCACTTTACCTTTCTGAGCCACAGTTTCTCCACCTGTAAAATGAGCCAGCTTCTCCCACCGTCCTAGTGTAGCTGTGAGAATTAGAAATAATCCATGTCAAAAGAAACTGTCATACAGTAGGATATATTATATATATACACACATGCACACACATACATACACACATAAATATAATGCTGTGAGATCATTATTTATTTTGGAAATAGAAAAATACTTGGCAGCTAACACTGGATGAGACATTGTGTTAAGTGCTTCCTACTCATCTCACATATTCCTTCCTGTACTTTGGGGCAATTTACTATTTTTATTTTACAGATGAGGACACTAAGCCTCAATAATCAGTGGAGTAAGGATACAAACTAAGGGATGTCTAACTGCTAAATCTGTACTCTTAACTAGTTTTCTATACTGACTCAATAAAACGAATTAGTGGAATGAATTCACCCAGCTACCCTCAGTCTTCTGGGTGGTGTGTCTTTGTTGAAGGAAAACAGCAACAACAAATCAAGATAATAACTGACATATCTTGGGACACTAAGTCTGAAGTGATGGGTCCTTATTTACATTTGCTTTTTTTCTTCTTGTGGATTTCAGTATTGCATTTGCCCATAAGCCAAAGGATTAATTTAGAAACATGAAGAAACTTGCCAGACTTTGGCCAATGCCTTTTGTTTGTGGGGACAGAAACAAATTGAAAAGAGAAAAACCTTAATTTGACTCTTGTTTTATTTTTACATGCAGATATTATATTACCATGTCGGTAAAATTATATGTTTGAAAAGTATATACATAGAATATGAAAAACTTAAGCTGGATGAGGTCTTTTAAATAAACTTTGTATGTAGTGGTTTTTTAGAATTAAGCACTGCTGATGATATTGTAATTATTTATAAGTGACCCTCTTGTTTCCTTTTTTCTTTTTATTATATAACTTTAATTTTTAACTTTTGCTCTCTTTTTATAAGTATTTAGTTCAAATCAATAATAAAAATTAAAAAGATGTATACATATATAAATTCTTAATTGTTGTGGGGCTTGTTCCTTTGAGTTTGATGATACGCAAAAGTCAGAGCATACAAAAAATGAAAGCATATAAATTGAAATTTTTCAAGGTTTAAAACTTGAGTACTTACCTATACAAGTTAAGTTGTCCTTCTCCAGCTGGCTGACTGAACTGGAACAAGAGATTATAATTGTTGGTATGTTCACAAACATGCTGTTTGCTTATTATACATAGAATGACAGATGTAGATCAATACCAATTTCTGTAGAGGAAAAAACTTTAGCCATCTTGTATTAATCAGGATACAGGCTAAGTTCATTACAAAAAGACCAGAAAATACAATATTTTAAATGAGAAGTAATGCTGGGAAAGATTGAGGGCAGGAGGAGAAGGGGATGACAGAGGATGAGATGGCTGGATGGCATCACTGACTCGATGGACATGGGTTTGGGTGGACTCCGGGAGCTGGTGATGGACAGGGAGGCCTGGCGTGTTGTGGTTCATGGGGTCTCAAAGAGTCGGACACAACTGAGTGACTGAAATGAAATGGAAAGTCCATGGTGATGGGCAGTTTGCTCCACGTGTCTACCCAGGAACCCAGGTTCCTTCTGTCTTGTTGCTCTGCCTCTTTTAGCATTCTACAGCCCAGAAGTAGCCACAAGTCACAGTACCTGAAACATGGCTAGTCCAAATTAAGCTGTGCTATACATGTAAGACACACACTGGTTGTTGAATAATTAGTATTAGAAAAATAAAAAACTTCTCGTTAACAATATTTTGTATTGATAACATGTTGAAATGATAATTGTTGTTGTTTAGTTGCTAAGTCATGTCCAACTCGACCGCATGGACTGTAGGCCACCTGACTCCTTTGTTCATGCGATTTTCTGGGCAAGAACACTGGAGTGGGTTGCCATTTCCTTCTCCAGGGAATCTTCCTGACCCAGGGATTGAACCTGCATCTCCTGCTTGGCAGGCAGAATCTTTGTACCACTGAGCCACCAGGGAAGCCCCAGTAATTGCATATGCAGGCTAAATAAAATATAGTTAAAATTAATTTTACTTGTTTTTCATTTGTTTCTGCCATTGCTGCTGCTAAGTCGCTTTAGTCGTGTCCGACTCTGTGTGACCCCATAGACGGCAGCCCACCAGGCTCACCCATCCCTGGGATTCTCCAGGCAAGAACACTGGAGTGGATTGCCATTCCCTTCTCCAATGCATGAAAGTGAAAAGTGAAAGTGAAGTCGCTCAGTCATGCCTGACTCCTAGTGACCCCATGGACTGCAGCCCACCAGGCTCCTCCATCCATGGGATTTTCCAGGCAAAAGTACTGGAGTGGGGTGCCATTGCCTTCTCTGTCATTTGTTTCTACTGGACACTTATTAACAAGTAAAATGAATTTCCCCTGGAAAAATAATGTCTCACATTCTCTTACTCAGTGACAGGTCATCTAGGTGACCTGTCTGTTTCTCAATGGCGTGTGAATCAGTAAAGGGAAGGAGTGTTGGGGCATGTGTGTGTGTGTGTGTGTGTGTTTGCATGTGATGTGCTGATAGGGTTCATACAGAGAAGAAAAAAGGGGTCAATATGTCAGAGTAGCTTGTCTGTCTCACCCTCTTCCTCAGTAAAGGAGGAAGCAGCAAGAAAGGAAGAGGAAGAAGTTGGTAAAGCAAGAAAATGCAAGAGAGGGAGAGGAAAAAAGAGAAGAGGGGGAAGAAGAAAGAGAGGAAGGGGGAAGGAGGAAAGAAAAACTTCACTGGGATATACACTTAGAATGAAAAAGAACGAATTTACATTTTTTTAGAGTTTAAAAGTCTTAATGAAGAATATCATTTTCATCCTCTTAATGGATAATTTCCCTCAAATCAGACCCCATTGATCTGGTATTGTTTTATTAAGATTAATTTTAAAATAAGTGCTCTTAATTTGCTATGGAATTTACTAAATTTTCTGATGTCAAAGTTTTTAATTGATATAGTTGATTTACAATGTTGTTAGTTTCAGGTGTACAACATGGTGAATCTATATATGCATATATTCTACATATATTCTATATATACATACATGTGTTTTTTTCAAGAGAAGAGTCCTATCTTACTTGAGGGTTAGATTCAAGAGTCATTATGGAAAGCAAAAATCACATAAGTGAAAATTACTCCTTACAAATCCTTTGCAATTGTACATAAATGATCACATGGATACTAGATTCAAACTAGCCTTATTTATGTGTCCCTGCAGATAGTTTTGTTAGTGGGGAATAGAAACATACTGATATTTCTCAGGAAGTCCAGCATCTACTTTTCCCTCCAACATTGGAAGAGACCAGTGTTTCCTTGGTTGAATACTGTACAAAACCATTGGTTTGCTCGTCCTTAGACACTGACGTGACAAATACAAAATACTCACCATCTGATGAACTGGGAGAACCAAGAGCCCCAGCTCATGCTCACTCAGGCATGTGAATACATGTATGTGCCTGAGTGAGCATGAAGTGGCAAGTGGCCCAAATGATCTCAAGTATTATTTCCTCTCTCTGTTTGTAATCTGATGGTGTGCAATTGTGTCTGATTCCAGTCACATGCACTTCTCTGGAGCACCTGTGTCAGAGAGCTTACCATGTCACACAAAGCTTTCTGTGTGGCTGGCTAGCTCTTGCTGATTTAAAGTTTCCCGTTTTTACGGGGTGTCTTGGCTGGGCTGGAGTTGAGGCTAGGATAGGAAGAGTAAGCAGTTAGGTAACACCCCAAGAAGGCCTTTTTGAGCTCTACATAGACAAGGCTTCTAACTTTCAGAGTACTCAAAACTGCCATGAAAAGTTCAGGGAAACTTTAAACAGGGGCCCGCTCACATCCACTGATTTGCTGGGGTCCAGGAGACCCATAGGAAATAACCTGGATCCTGTCTACTGTTGTAGTTCCGATATTTGAAAACACAGACCAGGTGGCGGGGGGAAGGACAGGGAAGGCCCACAAAACACTGTGTGGGGGGATGGGGCGGATGCAACAGTGGGAAGACCTGAATTCTTGGCGCTATAGGAAGCTCTTCTGAGGCTCCTCCTCTTCTGCTCTTCTTCCTTTTCCCCCTCTCCTTCTCTCTCTCCATTTTCTTTTCCTCCTCTTCTTTCTGTACCTCCTCCTCACAGCAGCAACCCTGCCCTTTGAATTTCCCAAATACACCAAGCTCATTTCCACCCCAGGGCCTTTGTATATGTTCTTCTCCATGCCTAGAATGCCCTCCCCCTGATCTTTCTATGGCTCACTCTGTCTTTTATGTCTCAGCTCAGATGTCATCTCTTTAAAGAGGCTTCTCTGACCACCAATTTATGGTCCCCATTACTTTTGCCTGGTTTTATTTTCTTCATAGCCCTGAACCACTCTCTGAAATGATCTTGTTTATCCCCTGCTTCCTCAAGCTAGAATACAAGCTTTATGAGAGCAAAGACTTGTCCTTTCTTATTGGCTACTTTATTGCCAGCACCCAGAACATTGTGTGGCCCTCACAGGCACTAAATCATTATTTATAGAAAAATGAAAGTGTTGTTAAAATCCCAAGAACCCCTCTAAGAGAGAGATGTGAGATCTCCCTCTAAGAGAGCTGGATAGAAGGAAGGGACAGCATTTTTCCCTCTGCCAGACAGAGGTGAGGCCAAGGGATGGGGACAGATGGCAAGGATCTCCAGGCGGTGGCAGCAGAGAGAGAGGATGCTCAGTGCCCTGGGGGTATTGGCTGGAGCCTGAGGGCTGGCAGATGGTCTGGGTCCAGGGTGAAGGCTGTTGGAAGGGAAGGACTGGCAGTCCTGTGCATGGTGGAAAGCGGGATTGTTGATGGCTCAGAGGTGAGGAGCACACAGACAGCAGGCAAGAGAGCAAAGGGAAGCAGCTGCCAGCCTCAGATGCTGACTCTGACTACCTGGAGAAGAGGGCACAGGGGATTGTTGAGCCCTCAGACCTAGACACCAGTTATTAAAGTGACTTTCCCTGAAATCAGCACTTTGTGGAGTCATTTGCGTGGTTTCTAAACCTAGCTATGCGTCAGAATCACTTGAAAAGCTAAATACAAACACACACACACACACACACACATATATATATATCTTCACTGGCCCCACCCTAACAAAAGGTTGGATTCCAGAAATCTATATCCTTTCTATCTTTTTTTAAAGCAAGATGATGAGACACAAAGAGAAGGTGGCGACTTCCCTGTGATTGTGCTTCCCCATCCCCATGTCTCCAAGCCCTACCCCCAGCCTCCTAGTCCCACATACTAGCACCAGGTCACTTCACGGCCCTGTCCTGTTACTGTCAACACAGTGGCCAGTGGCATGTCCTTAAAACCGATGACACAGTGGTGGCATTCCCCTGCCTTGGCTGTGAAGTGGTGGGAGGGAAGGGCTGTGAGCTTCCTCTAGGTGACAACACTCACAGATGAGCGGTGCCTGAGCCAGGATGGACTGCATCGTAGTGTACATCTCAGCAGCCAGAGACTGCCTGACGTGCAACTTCTACTCTTCGTTTGGGGCCTGTCTTTTGGAGTCCAGCAAAGTAAGGTCTCCCCTTGGCCATATGGCAGACCTTGAGGTGTTTGTGGAGAAACAGCTGTCATAAGTTCTGATTAAATTGCTTGTTTCTTCAACCGTTCTTTGTAGGACCCTGTTTCTTATTCCCTGCACCTTAGACTCCAGATGTGCTCTGATAGGGAGGGAACATGGTGGAAGGATTATCTCCCCTGTTCTGGACACTGTGTTTGTGTTAAGCTTGCCAGGTCTCGTGTTCGCTGTTTTGGCAGCTGTGTCATACTCTGGAATCACACTGAGCTTGCAGCCAGCAAAAAATTCCTGAGATTTGATGGGAAGGCTGGCTGCCCTCCTTTCCCTGGACTAGTGAAACTAGTCCTTGAATATCAGCTTTGACATGATTCCCCATTAGACTTAGTCCAGCATGTTTGAGCCCATCCTGCTAGCTGTCAACCATTTATGAATCTGGATTCTGTCACTGAGTGACCTATTCACATAATCTAATTTTGGATCATCCACAATTTTGACAAGCAAGCTTTAGAAGTCTTTGTCTAAGAAGTTGGTAAGAAAGATGAGCAGGTCAGGGCTTAGGACAGAGCATTCTGACCTGCCTTAAAATCTTTCTCTAAAAAGCTGACATCCAATTAAAATAGCTTGAAAGTCAACCAATCTTCTGTTACCTCAATGGCATTTGAATACTAACTGCCACCCTGCTGGTCAACCACCTCAGTTTAGTTACAGATACTGTTTCTTTAGCTTGTTAATGAATCTTACAGTCTAGGTCGAATTACTTTCTTTCTTTGCTCCCAAATTAGTCCAGAGTCTTTCCACTGCAAGTAACAGGAACAAAGTCTAACTAAAGCAAAAATAGAATTATTGAGCCCTATATTTGGAAAGTCCAAGGGTGGATCTGGCTTCAGGTTTAAATGGATCTAGGGACTTAAACAAAGTTCTCTCTCTTTCTCTTTTTCTCTCCCTTTTCCTTTCCTCTCCATTGTTCCCAGTCCCTTTTTTTTTTTTTTTGCCTTCTCTCTCCTTCCATCCTTTATCTCTTGGCTGCATTTTTATGTGTTGACACAGTTTTTCTTACTGCAGATAAACTTTCTCTAGGGAATGCCAGGGAAGGTAACTGTTAACAACCTTCAGCGAAAAGTCTTTCAATCAGTTCTGTAAGTGAAAGAAAAGTGCTTTTCCCTTTAATTCCAAACTGAAAAATTCCAGGGAAGGGTTCTGATAGGTCACATACCCAGGGGAATGGGAAACATTACAATATGGAGGTAAATTGCTTCTGTGTCACTTCTGTGACTTGATAGTTCAGGAGGGAGAAGGGGGACAGTGATTGCAGCCCCAAAGATTACATGGTCAGAGGAAAGGGAGATGCAGGTGTCTTCGACAGCATGTGTTAGAATTTCCTTCCCTAGTCTGAATCCCCAGCTGCATTCTCTTGGCTAATATATCTCTGATTCCTCAGGCGCATCCTTCCCATCCATTCCTCTTCCCATCTACATATTGGTAAGCTCAGGACCCATTCACCTGGCCCCCAGCTATTCCACAGTGAGGGAGCATATGGGGGAAAGAATGAACTTCTGTTGAGTTGTTGCAATGTACTTTGTATACCTTATCTCCTTTAGTCTTTATGACAAATGCATGAACTGATAGTGATGATCACTCTTTTAGAGAGGGGAGGAAACTCATTTATCTTTAAATATATTTTATTAGCAAAATTTATAAATACTTCACATTATAAACATTCATTAATTAGTTGTCATAATAACAATATAAATACTATTAGTGCCATTTTACAGGAGATTGTCAGCTGAGATAATGAGAAGTTAAATAATCAGCCCAAGGTAACACGTAGAAAGCAGAGGGCATGGCAACCCACTACAGTGTTCTTGCCTGGAGAATTCCCATGGGCAGAGGAGCCTGGTGAGCTACAGTCCATGGGGTCCCAAAGAGTCAGACACAACAAGTGACTAAGCACAGCACAGCAACATATAGAAAACAGGAATTTGAACCCCGATCTGTTAGCTACATCCATTATACATCCATACCTACAGCCCTTAAAACCTTAAATATGCATGATCTTTAGTTTTGAATGGGAGGGAATTCATCTCTCCCAGGGAATGTTGGGAGCATTCATTGAGGAAGATCACCCAAGAGAACAGAATAAGCCAACCCCACCCCATGACTTGCTCACCCTTGCTCACCCAGGATTTGTAATCCTGCCATCGTATTTGCCAACCTGTCAGCAGCATCTTCTCCTGCCTACTCCTGGCTAGGTGGGCTGAACTGCCAGTTTCTAAGTGAGGCATGTGAGTCACAGCTGTCCAGAGCTCCACAAGTTGTGCAGAATCAGGACGGGACCACTATAGCTAATGCAATACTCCAGCAGTCCTTACAGCCAACCCCTGTTACAAGTTAAGGCGGCAGCTCAAGTTCATTGTTGCTGATATGTGGGGCGTGAAGACTGGGCATCTCAGTAACACAGAGCAGGTGGATGGCAGTGGCTGGCCTTGCAATGGAACTGGAATCTGGTTCAAGATCTTCTCATTGACGTTGGGATGGAATCTGGTTCAAGATCTTCTCATTGACGTTGGGACTGAAAGGGTCGGAAGCTCAGAGGTAAGGTGGGGAGAGTGGCCTAGACAAGATCCAGTAATGACAACGGGCATAGCAGATGCACTGAGGTTTATATTAGAGGGTTGACAAGACAACATTTGAAAGCCAGAAGGTTCTTTGGGAGTTAGGTGGGACTGGAGTTTTCATATACTTAGGAAGGGAGAACTCCACCTTAGGTGGAGATCTGAGGCCAGGCCCCAATGTGCAGCATCACATATAAACAAGTCCTCATATAAACAAGGCAGGCCAGAGAGGCCCTTGCCACTGAGCTGGTTTTTAGGGAAAGGTTGTAATCCATCTTCCAGCCTGGTTTTCCTAAAACATAAATTAATATGACATTCCCCAACTCAAACCCTCCATTGTGTTCTTGTCACCTCCACAGTGGTATCCACACTTGTTAGCAACACTTTAAAGATGTTTCAAAGATGCTTCTCCTCTTACTCTCCTAGCCTCTTATAATATCTTCCCTCCCAGCTCGCAACAAATAAAATACAGAATTACTTCTAGTTTCCAAAGCCAAAGCTGGCCCACCATGCCTCTCCCTCTCTCTGAGATGCTGTTGTTCCTCTTGTCCACTGGACAAACTCCTATATATCATTTAATTTGCAGGTCAAATGCCCTTCCTCCACGGTGCTGCTTCTGCTAAGTCACTTCAGTCATGTCTGATTCTGTGCGACCCCATGACTCACCTTTAACTCCCCCCGTAGACTCAGATGTTCCCTCCTCTGGGATCCCAGAGCACGTCACTCATACATCGATAACACCCATCATATAAAAATACCTGCCAATGCAGCCTTTTCTCCCAGCTCTTAGACTGTGTGCTCCTAGAAGGCAGAGGCTAGGTCTTTTCTCGGTGTGTCTCTAGAGACGTAGTTCAAGACAAAATGGGTCTGTGTTCTCAGAAAGTGTACAAGTTACTAGAAGAGACCAGCATTTAACAAATAAATCACAAATATTTAATTGAGATTGGGTGAGAAGTATTCAAGGGGGGAAAAAAGTGTGTTGAAAGGCTATATTGTGTGGGGTTAGGAGGGGCTGAGTGGCCATAATAAGGCTCACTCTCTAGGGTGTGAGGAGCTGCAAAAAGACTCAATTATAAAGACTTATCCAAACCTGCGCAGAACCTGGCCTGTGACTATCAGCCCCAAAGACAATGATCTCCACCTCAGTCCCCTCAGTGGTTGTCCATTGTCACCTACTAGTTTTTCTCTGGAGACTCAGCCTCTGGAGATTGACCCTGAGGACCAGCTTTTTAAAACTCATTGTTGGTTAATCAGCTTGCTGAGCATCATGATCTTTATGATCATCATCATCATTTCGGTCATCATCTTCATTCCCAACATCACCAAGACCACCATCATCATCCTTTACAATTTTGAATCCTTTATATATATGCCAGGCTCTGTGGTAAATGTTTATTTAGTCATCTTTACATTCCTAAAGAAAGATAATATCATTAACTCCATTTTTTAAAAATGAGTATCAGGGAGGTTAAATAAGATCATATACTTATTAAGTGGTAGCTCTGGGACTGTAATCTGAAATCTTTGCTTTTAACCAGTTCCCTGTATATGCTCACAGAGTGGCTCCAAATGGACTTTAAAATTTTTTTTATTTTAATCCTTCATAAGCTTTTTTCTTTAATATCCTGGGTCTCTTAATGACCTCTCTCGGGAAGCACTTGGGAGGAGTCATTAGAAGATGCTATTATTTATTGCCAAGCAGTTGTCTTCAGTCAATACTGGGACTCAGAACACGCTGCGCATTTGTTCCTTTGAGGAGTCGTATAATGGGGCTCACTAGAGGGACGGGGATCTCCTCTCTTCCTTCAAATTACAGAGTGTAACACAGTCATAACCACTGATAATTATGGCTTGAAACACCAACTGCAGCCTCCAGAGCCTCCATCTTCTGGACTGTATTCAATAAGGTAAAGTAAAACCTTGGTTTTCTAGAACCTACAGGAATGCATCATTCTGGGAAGCTGTTTATGGGTAGCCCTTTAAGTGCTCTGCACAAATATACAAAAAGATCCATACTTATCATTCAGAAACATTGTTTAATAATATTCTTGTCAAAACAAAATTTTAATACAGAAAAGTTCAAAATCTTGCATCTTGGTGAATCATCACTTGTTGAATATACTTAAGCAACTGGCACCCAGATCAAGAACTAGAAGGACCTGCACTTCAGAAGCACTCCTGTGTCCCCACCCTAGATCAGCCCTGCCTCCCCTTCCCACACTTGAACGCACTGGCCTGACCTCTAGGATCATAGATTATTACTTTTCCTGGTTTGGGACTTCATATAAATGTCACTGTACTTTATGTATTCTTTTGTGTCTGTCTACTTTCACTTAAGATTGTGAGATAATCCCTGTTGTTGTAGGTAGTAGTAATTTGTTTATTTTTAACTGAAAGGTTCTACTACAAATGATGCTGCTGTGAATATCTGGTAGGTGTCATTTGGTGCACACATGCCTGCATTTCTGTTGATTTAGGAGAGGCAGTCCTGGGTCATAGGGAATGTATAAGCTCAGCTTCAGTAAATACTGCGGAACAGTTTTCCAGGGAAGATTGCTCATTTTCAGTTCATCAACTGAGTGTGAGAGTTCCAGTTAAGAACATTCGATAATGTTAATCCTTTGAAGGTTATTCAGTCTGGTGGACATGCAGGGGTATTTTACTGTGGATTTAATTTGTATTTCCCCATTGACAAATGAGGTTGAGTGCCTTTTCATATGTTTATTGGACATTTGGGCACCTTCTTTTGTGAATTTTCTGGAGAAGGAAATGGCAACCCATTCCAGTATTCTTGTCTGGAGAATTCCATGAACAGAAGAGTCTGGTGGGCTACAGTCTACGCAGTCGCAAACAGCTGGACATGACTGAGTGACTAACACTTTTTGTGAAGTATTAGTTCATGTGAATTGCTTATTTTCTTACTTTGGGCTGTCTATCTTTTTCTTATTGATCTCTGAGAGTTCTTTATATATTTTAGATAAAAGTTTCTGGTTAAATGTATTGCCAATACCTCCTTTCACACCATAACTTACATTTTCTTATCAGAATTTTGTTTATCAACAGACATTGTTATCATTCCATTTACACATCTTGTTTATCATCAGTGTTTTTAAATGTTCTACTAAAAAAAAAAAAAAAAACTTTCCCAGGCCAAGATCATTCATGTTTCATCTTATGCTACTTTCTAAAACCTTATTGTTTCACTTTTCACATTTAGCTCTACAATCCATGTGAAATTTTGAGTATGATGTGAGGTAAAGACCAAGATCCACCTGTTTATGTACCTTTTAAAAGTTGTGTTAGTTGCTCCCTCATGTCTGACTGTTTCCTAATTGTCACTGAATATATCTTCTTTCCCCCACTGCTCTGCAGTACACCCTTAATCATAAATCAAGTTTATATGTATTTGTGTAACTTTATCTGGACCTCAAACTATTCAATCGGCCTATTTTTCTTTCCTTGCTATAGTACACAGGCTTAATTTCTATAGCTGCATTGTCTCAATAGCTGGTAGTATAAGTCATCCAACTTCGCCTTTCTTTCTCCAGGTTGCCTTATATATTCTTGGCCCTCTGCACATATAAATTTTAGAATCGGCTTGTCAATATCACAAAATCATGCTGTAATTTTAATGTAAGTTGCCCTAAATTTATAAATCAGTTTGAGAAGAATTGACATCTTTACAACACTGAATCTACCAGTCCATGAATATGATTCAGTAAATATAATTACATACCAACTCTGCTATCCACTGTGCTGGGCTAAGATGTGATTCTTACCTTTGAAGGACTTACAAATAGGTAAACAAATACTTGCACACAAAATATTTAATGTGATCATTTCATCGCTGATAGTAATAAGAGCTGATATTTATTGTATCTGTTATCTGCCAACAATGGTTTTAAGGACTTTCATGCATTATTTATGCTTCACATTGATATGGTGAGGTAAATACTGTTATTAGGCCCATTGTATCAGCCAGTTCAGTAGCTCAGTTATGTCTGACTCTTTGCGAACCCATGAACTGCAGCACACCAGGCTTCCCTGTCCATCACCAACTCCCGGAGCCTGCTCAAACTCATGTCCATTGAGTCAGTGATGCCATCCAATCATCTCATCCTCTGTTATCCACTTATCCTCCTGCCTTCAATCTTTCCCAGCATCAGGGTCTTTTCCAATGAGTCAGTTCTTTGCATCAGGTGGCCAAAGTATTGAAGCTTCAGCATCAGTCCTTCCAATGGATATTCAGGGTTGATTTTCTTTAGGATTGACTGGTTGGATCTCCTTGCAGTCCAAGGGACTCTCAAGAGTCTTCTCCAACACCACAGTTCAAAAGCATCAATTCTTTAGCGCTCAGCTTTCTTTATGGTCCAACTCTCACATCCATATATGACAACTGGAAAAACCATAGTTTTGACTATTTGGACCTTTGTCAGTAAAGTAATGTCTCTGCTTTTTAATATGCTGTCTAGGTTGGTCATAGCTTTTCTTCCAAGGAACAAGCATTTTTTAATTTCATGGCTTCAGTCACCATCTGCAGTGATTTTGGAGCCCAAAGAAATGAAGTCTGTCACTGTTTCCACTGTTTCCCCATCTATTTGCCATGAAGTGATGGGACCAGATGCCATGATCTTAGCTTTCTTAGCTTACTCCTTTCCCAACTGGAATTTTAACAAGATCCAAGGGAAAAGAGCACCCAGGTCTTGATGGGGCAGTCAAAGGAAACATTACAAAAAAGATGAAAATTTAGCTGATTTCTAAAGAAGTTTGCCAGGAATGGAGGAGGTGGAACATTCCAGGTGTATGAATAGCCAAGTGGAAAAAAATAATACTGTAGGATGAAATGATGGCTTTTCAGGAAACTGCCAGTGAGAGAGTCCCAGGACTGAAATGTGGTGTAGCAGGGAATGGAAATATGGTTGGTGGAGCTTCCCGGAGAGACAGAGTCTGTGGGCCCATCAGTCTATGGAGTTTGAGCTACAGCCTGAAGTCACTGACTGTGCAGCAGAGACTGCGTGTCTAGCTTAGGTTGGGTTCCTCAGAAGCAGGTATTATTCATTTCCTAGGGTTCCCATGTATAGTACCATAAACCGGTGGCTTAAAACAACAGAAATATATTTGCTCACAGTTCTCAAGGCGAGAAGTCTGAACGCAAGGTGCTGTCAGAGCTGTTTCCTTTTGGAGGCTCCAAGGAGTTTCTTCATGCCTCTCCTAGCCTCTGGCGGCAGTCCTTGCCGTTCACTGGCTTGCAGGCGCCTCACTCCCATCTCTGCTTCTGTCATCACTTGTCATTCTTCCCTGTGTGTCTCTGCATCTCTTTGTCTAAGGACATTGGCCATAGGCACTTGGACCAACGCACTTGGACTTAGGGTCACCTTAATCCAGTATTATGATCTCATCTTGACTAATTACATCTGCAAAGACCCTATTTCCAAAAATGGTCACATTTCCAGAAACCTGAGGTTAGGCTTATAATATACATTTTAGAAGGACACAATTTAACCCAGAACAAATCCTCAGGGGATGATTGGGGTGCAAGTGACTCTTAAAGGAAGTACTCCCAGGGGAAGCCAATAAAGGGTTAGGGACCTGGGACAGGGGAGGAAGAAACCTCACCTGGCCATGACCCCGGGTGAGCTCTGATCCTGCAGGGCTATTTAGAGATGTCACGTCCTCAGAATCGTCACCTGATGCAAGGGAGCTGGGTCTTTCGTGTTTGGCAGAGAAACTCCAGTGCCCTGAGGCTGGTCCTTCAGGAATGAGCCACAGGTGCCAGCCTCTGGAAGCAAAGGCTCATCAGTGCCAGGGCCACGTACCAGGGCACAAAGGAATTTGAGGTGATATGGGCACAGCCCCTTTATTGTCTGCCTCTTACTCTCTGTTCCCCTTCCTTCAGAAGTGTGTAGGTTGGCTTTGAAGGCCCACCACCCTAACCTAGATAACCTCAGACTGCTGTGGGGCTATCTGTCTATCCCTCAGAGATCTCAGTTCTTTCTCTTGACATCAAAGTCATCAGTTTCTGGGTGCCATTGCTTAGCACCCCACATTTTTTGCTCTTCTCTACTTCATTATGTCTTTTTTTCCCCTCAACCTTTCTTCCTTACTTTCTATCTGACCTTTTATAGACATTAGTAGCCAATCTTTGTGGTTATTCAGAAACCTAGGTTCCTTCCATCTTGTGGCTCCAATCCTTCTCCTGGGGTATCAGGGTCCTCTGCTGGATTCCCCTGCATGCAGCAGGCAGAGATGGGAAAAGAAGGATGGAGAATCATGTAGAAAATTTGGAGGGGCCAGGCAGGAAGTGGCATTCATCCTGTCTGTCCATGTTTTCCACCAGCAGGACTGGGACACAAGCAGAACAAACTGCAAGGGAGGCTGGGAATATGTTCCCGCTGAGTGCCCACAAGAAATAGATGTGTTTTGCCACATCCTCAGTTTTCATTCCAATCCCAAAGAAAGGCAATGCCAAAGAATGTTCAAACTACCACACAACTGCACTCATCTCACACACTAGTAAAGTAATGCTCTAAATTCTCCAAGCCAGGCTTCAACAATACATGAACTGTGACTTCCAGATGTTCAAACTGGATTTAGAAAGGGCAGAGGAAACACAGATCAAATTGCCAACATCTGTTGGATCATTGAAAAAGCAAGAGAGTTCCAGAAAAACATCTACTTCTGCTTTATTGACTATGCCAAAGCCTTTGACTGTGTGGATTGCTACAAACTGTGGGAAATTCTTAAAGAGATGGGAATACCAGACCACCTGACCTGCCTTTTGAGAAATCTGTATGCAGATCAGGAAGCAACAGTTAGAACTGGACATGGAACAACAGACTGGAAAGGAGTACGTCAAGACTGTATATTGTCACCCTGCTTATTTAACTTATATGCAGAGTACATCCGGAGAAGGCAATGGCACCCCACTTCAGTACTCTTGCCTGGGAAATCCCATGGATGGAGGAGCCTGGAAGGCTGCAGTCCATGGGGTTGCGAAGAGTCAGACTCAACTGAGCGACTTCACTTTCACTTTTCACTTTCATGCACTGGAGAAGGAAATGGCAACCCACTCTAGTGTTCTTGCCTGGAGAATCCCAGGGACGGGGGAGCCTGGTGGGCTGCCGTCTATGGGGTCACACAGAGTCAGACACAACTGACGTGACACAGCAGCAGCAGCAGAAGCAGAGTACATCATGAGAAATGCTGGGCTGGGTGAAGCACATGCTGGAATCAAGATTGCCAGGAGAAATATCAATAACCTCAGATATGCAGATGATATTACCCTTATGGCAGAAAGCAAAAATGAGCTAAAGAGCCTCTTGATGAAAGTGAAAGAGGAGAGTGAAAAAGTTGGCTTAAAGCTCAACATTCAGAAAGCTAAGATCATGGCATCTGGTCCTATCACTTCATGGCAAATAGATGGGGTAACAGTGAGACTTCATTTCTTTGGGCTTCAAAATCACTGCAAATGGTGACTAAAGCCATGAAATTAAAAGACGCCTGCTCCTTGGAAGAAAAGCTATGACCAACCTAGACAGCATATTAAAAAACAGAGACATTACTTTGCTGACAAAGGTCCACATAGTCAAAGCTATGTTTTTTCCAATAGTCATGTATGGATGTAAGAGTTCGACTATAAAGACAGCTGAGCGCCAAAGAATTTTGAACTGTGATATGAACTTTTGCTTTTGAACTGTGGTGTTGGAGAAGACTCTTGAGAGAAACTTGGACTACAAGGAGATCCAACCAGTCCATCCTAAAGGAGATGAATATTCATTGGAAGGACTGATGCTGAAGCTGAAACTCCAATATTTTGGCCACCTGATGCGAAGAACTGACTCATTGGAAAAGACCCTGATGCTGGGAAAGATTGAAGGTGGGAGGAGAAGGGGACGACAGAATATGAGATAGTTGGATGGCATCACTGACTCGATGGACATGATTTTGAGTATACCCCGGGAGTTGGTGATGGACAGGGAGGCCTGGTGTGCTGCAGTTCATGGGGTCGCAAAGAGTCAGACAGGACTGAGTGACTAAACTGAACTGATAAGGAGTTTATGCTGCAAGCAGCTGAGTCTGTCTTGGGCCAATCTATGGAAGTATATAACATTAGAGAACTGTCAAGACGAGTTGCTGACCATGTACTATTTTTATCAAATTGTGGTTACTAAGAGCGTTCATCTCAGGCTTGGTTGATTCAACAATTCCCAAGGAAGATCACAGTTCAGGTGTTTCAGCAGGTTCTGAAATGTGAGAGGGGGCTGGGTGGCGAGGGTGAAAGTTCATCACTCTACAAAATGAGCCTTTCCCGCCATCACCTGCCCTTGCAGCCCACAGGTCTGTGATGCTGATGAGGGCTCACATTTATCCATTTGACAAATGGAAGACAGCTGATTCTTGTGCTTATCATCTGCTTTCTTCTTATCTTGCAGTGACGCTTTCAGCTGCCCCTCCCTCCTATTTCAGAGGATTCACCTTAATCGCCCTCAAAGAAAACAGAGAGGGTGATAAAGAGGAAGACCATGCTGGGACCTTCCAGGTAAGAACGCTTCTGGGCTTACCCAGGGTCCTCCATCGCTGTAGTAGGTTGAGGCCAGCTGCAAGGTGAGTGTGCTGCAGAGGCTGATGGAAAGGAGCGGGACAGGTATCTGAACAGGCTTTTTGTGCAATTCCCTTGACCATTGGCCGGGTGGGCCAGGGCCACGGAAAGACCCATAACAGGGTGCGCAGCAGACGCCTCAAGTCTCCCTTAAGGCCGTGGGGCTTGGCCTCCAGGCAGGGCTCTTCTGGGGCTCATGGTGCCTTGGGCAGCAGACAGTCCAGTGTGCTGAGAACTTCCAGAACCCTGGCGAGGATCCGGCTGTTTTTCCTGTGCAGCCGCTTCTTGACTGGCAATTCTCAAGTGTAAACGGAACAAGAGCTTAGGATGACCAGACTGGAGGGAGTTCAAAGCACAGGAGAAGGACTATTAAGGGAACGAAGAGATTGATTTATGAGGGAAGATTAAAAGAATTAAACATGCTTTGCTTGGCTAAATGAACAGGGCCGAGTTGAAGAGGTGGTAATGGTCTTTAAATGTCAGTCCTCACAGAGCAGCCTCCTCCAGAGGAGGCCTCATTTGACTTTGTACAAAAGGGCGCAGCAAGACGAAAGTGGGTCAGGAGAAGAAAGGGAATCTCAAAGGCAAGGGCCCTGACAGTGAGTCATATTTCACTGTGCAACATTCTTCCAAGGGAAGTGGCGGGAACATCACCCCCTTTTCAGAGGCTTAGAAAGAGGCCAACGAGTTGTCAGAACACGTCCCAGAAGGACTGGGGCCATCCTAGGAGGAGGCCTGGCCAAATCTGCTGTAACCGTTTCTCATCTCAAATTTCCATTGTTCTGGAATCCATTTTTATCTGGCATTTGCAAACTCAGAGGGGAAAAAAAAACAACAACGGAGGAAGAATACTTACACCCATAGCTGGCTGCTGGGGATTCTGGTACAATTTGTGGGTTCCATGGAGCACCCAAAATATCTTCCTTGTCCAAAGATATCTTTAACCCCTTATGGGCAGGTTGTAATTTTGAATCCTGTGACTTAAAAAAAAAGACAATGATGTCCTGTGTTTAGGAATCTGGGCTTGTGGCTGAGTGGGACCATTAATTCCATGCTCATTGTAATGTCCTTCTGTAGATATAGATGGCAGGAACTGTTTTGGAATGTATCTGAAGGAATTACTCAGATACAGTCTGTATTTGTTGGGTACTTACCATATGCCAGGCACTTGGTTAAGTGCTTTACCTTATCTCAGTTTATCTTACTTTACCTTATCTTAGTTTGATTCTATCAGCAACCAAGTAGATCCAAACTATTACACCTATTTCACAGATCAGGAAATTGAAATTTGAGAAATTAAATCCCTTGCCTAAATGGTTAGTAAGTAGTAAGGTCAGGCTTCTCTATCACATGTCTGATTCCAGTGACTCAATGTCTTCCTTATAGTCCTGGACATGCTCCTGGCATAGGTGTGTTTGGACAATGCATCAGCAAGGTTGTCATTATAGAGAAAGGAAGATTCATGTGTGCATTCAGCCCACAAGAGCACTAAGATGTATCCTCCTTGTTCTTGGAGGTGTGAATGATTTATCAGATTGGGGCAGCTGAGAGATCTAGGCACCTGAGTGTCAGGAGGGATCAAGTTCTAAGAAGGGAAAAGGGGAGGGGGAGGTGGGAGATGGGAAATGTGATCTTAATATTTACTAAAACAAAATTTATCTGCTTTAAAATGAAGCTTAGAAATATATTCCCCCAAAGAGTTGAAAGCAGGGACTTGAACAGCTATGTGTACACTCATGTTCATAGCAGCAATATTAATGACAGCCAAAAGGCAGAAACAATCTAAATATCCATTGGTGGATGAATGGATAAACAAAATGTGGTGTATACATACAGTGAAATATTATTCACCTTTAAAAAAGGACATTCTGACATATGCTATAATATGGATGACCCTTGACATTATGCTAAATGATATAAGTAGGCACAAAATGACAGATACTGTCTGATGTCACTTATATGAGCTTCATCATCAAGTTTATAGAAACAGAAAGTAGAATGGTGGTTGCCAGGAGATGTGAGAGAAAGGGAAATAGGGAATTATTGATGAAAATGTGTGGAGTTTCAATTAGGGAAGATGAAAAACGTTCTGGAGATAGATGGTGTTGATGCTAGTATAACATATTGAATGTACTTAATCCCATGAACTGTATACTTAAAAATGGTCAAAATGGTAAATTTTGTGTACATTCTGATACACATACACACACTAAATAATGCCAGAGTTAGGCCAGTGGGGACATGGTTTCTTTCCTTGATGTTATTTTAATTCAGCAAATTGACAGTCTTCTCCAACTCACTGTTGTTTCTGCTTGGCTTAATCTTGGTCCTGGAAACCAGTTGGTGAATACAGGGCCCTGCTCACATTGGGCAGTAAGTAAATATCTGTTGAATGAATAAATGAACAAATTGTTCTTTCTACTAGTGCCCATAACTCATTCTAATTGGGGATTGTTTCAGAACTCTCTCTCTATGTATTCATCTTTCCTTCTTCTCTTAGAGCTTCTGATATCCTTTCTTTATATCACAGTGGTTCTCCAAGTGTGGTCTTTGGACCACCAGCATCAGCATCATCTGGGAACTTGTTAGAAATAAAAAAAATCTCAAGCCCCACTCAGACTTTCTGAATTAGAAGCTCTGAGGGTGGGGCCCCCACAGCTTGTGTTTCAGCAAGCCTTCAGGATGAATCCAGTGCAAACTCGAGTTTGAGAACTAATGTTGAAATGAGACGAGGATACAACCTGTCCAGCAAGAACTCCATCATCACATCAACAAATCTGTTGTTTGAGCCTTAACAACATCAAAGTTGGAAACATATAGGAAAAACGCCTCACATACAATAATAATGCTTGCATGCCAGATACTGTTCTAAGTGGTTTACATGTTTTAACTGATTTAATCCTCAGAGTAACACCACAAGATAAGCATTATTATCCTGTTTTTCACAGATGAGAAAATTGTGGCAACAGAGGGATTCCAGTAACTTTCTTAAGACCATTCAGCTCTAAGCAATAAAGCTGGGATTCAAACCTTGGTAAATGAGAGTCATAACAACTTTTTAATGGCAGTAGGCTCTATGTCAAGAGCTTTATATTCCTTATCCTACTTAGCTCTCATAGCAACCCTGTGAAGTCAGGATTGTTGTACCCATTTTCTAGATGATGAAACCAAGTCTCCAAGGGACTAAGTAAATTGACCAAAGGAATCTAACATCTTAAGGGGGTGGGGAAGGGATCCTGTTTTAGAGGTTTTCTCCCATTCATCTCCCCACCCCTGCCCTGCCTTGCACGTTCACTTGGGTGCCCAGTATCTTGGAGGTTAGGGAGAAATCATAGCTCATGTCATCTTGCCTCTCCTGCTTCAGACATCGTGGTCTCTGTACTTGCCCCCTTCCACTCTAGCATGAAAGTATTTTCTCTCTGTATCAAAGCTGTCATCTTTAAAGTCATTCATTTATTGATCAGCATTTATTGAGTGTCTCCTTTGTGCCAGGCACTAAGGTAGGCACTGGAGATACAGCAGTGAGAAAAACAGACATCATCCTACCCTAATGGAACTTATAGCATCCTCCTTGTCACTGCGCTTTATATCAACAGGCATGACAGGAAGTCAGCAAGTCATCAGTGGGGACATGAGTAGATGATCAGAAACTACAAATGCTGATATAATTATATATATACACATAGCAATTAACAAATATTTAGAAGTACTTCTTTGTTAACACCCTCACTCCAAATATGACAGCTTTAAGGACTGAATATCAATGATGAAATCCTAATATCCTTTACATCTGGTGGAAATGACATTCTTAGTTCTAAAAGTGACTCTAAGAGGTGATGATTTTGCTTCTCAATGAGAGCCCTTACTCAGCGCACAGATTCACTAGGTACAAAAGAAACTTTAAAGCAAACATTAATGCCCCTTTAGACTTAGTAGGGAGAGAATGGGGCTGTCGGGAGAGGAAGGCTAAGGGTTAGAGCGCCCCCACCGCCACCCTGGAGGCCGAGGAGAAGGGGGCGGGGCTGCTCCTCTGCTTCCAGCGGCGGCTGGTCCAGCGTGGCAGTTTTGGCACCGCTGAGGGTATCTGTCCCTGGCCGCCAGAAGGGAGAGACATGGGAACCTTTTTGATGAGCTAGCTGGGTGTACTCACGGTTAATTGAAAGTGACAAGGAATGCGGCGGCTGGACTGCCTGTACAGAAGTCAAACCCCAATCCTTTAAAATCGTATTGCTCAAAGCAAGTTGCTTCCTGGAATGTTCATGGCCCAGCCAACTGCCCAGCACTTTCTCCCTCCTCCTTCAGGGCTCTCTGCTCAGACGTCCCTTTCCCGGGAGGGAGAGGGGGGCGCCCCATCACTCTCTTTGGAACTTCACTCCCCCTTCTATCCCTGGCTGAATCCCCTATCCCTCTCCACTCCACTGCCTTTCTGGCCACCTGATGTACCATCTATTTTACTTGTTGACTTGAGTATCACCTGCCCCCTTCCACTAAGCTGTAAGCCCCACTAGGCAGGGATTTTTGCCGGTCTTATTTGCTACTGTACCCCAGCACCTCATCCTGAGCCCCTCACAGAGTGGGCACTTCAATTAGACAGAATTTTAAGTGCCATATTTATACTAAAATTCAAGCTGCTAATTTGTAATGCCATTGCTTTAGTTTAAAGTCCTGTATGCATCAACTAGTTAATGGAATAGGCTGCCATTCAAAGGAAGAAAGCCTCGTTTTAAAAAGGAATGTGTGCCTAATATTCTTTATCAACACCATACAATCAAATATTTTCTGATAACTAATTATGTTCTATTCTTAATCACCTGTTTATAAAATGTTTTCATCATCTCTTTATTAACAATAAATATTTATTAGTGCCTGATGAGTTCTGAGCCATGTAAGAAGCTCAATGAGTATTCAACACACTTTTCTGAAAATAAAATGCTATTGCAAGCCTGTTTTTAGGAATTCTCTCTTAGTTTATAAGAAAATGTCCTCCTGTTACACTCACCTAAGCTTAATTGTGACCCTTATAAGATTAGAATTTTTAAATCACTATTCATTGCTATAAATAATGGAGAAAAATTATTTTCTTGAATAAAACTTTTTTTTCCTTATTTGATATTGGTTTACTAGAAGAGATTCCCAGAAGTGCAAAGGATATGGACATTTTTATGTTTTTGATGTATATTTCAAAGGTGCTTTCTGCCTCTCAGCCTCACCCAAATTTTCACTCAGCATTCTCTTCAACAACCTGAATTTGAACATTACATCAGAGTAGCCATAGCCACTGATGTGAAGAGACACATATATTCCCACATCAGGATTGGGCATGACAGTATTTGGGCAGGTCAAACTGAGAGACTAAATCTAGCAAGATGAAAAGCTAATGGAGAAACACAGCAAGTTACCTACTTAGATCCAAATAACCTATTGTAGCTGTATGAGAAGAGTGATTCGGATTTATGGTAGCACATTAAACAAACAACATATGTATCTTAGGGTTTTTAGTTGCCCATAAGTTCAGAATGAGTCATTCATGAGATAGGATCTCAGGCTATTATCACAGGAGCATGAACGGGGGAGTTAGATTGTCTTATGGGATTCTTAATCTGTCCTCAGAGAGCCCACAATATTTTTTCTTTTCCTGTAGAGTATACCTTTCTGGTGAATGAATATTACCATATAAAATGTGCAATACTTTCCTTCATTTGTTTATTCAAATATTTCCATAGCATGCAGAGCACTCTACTTTTCCTTCACAGTGGTTATTACAGCTTATGTATTTGTAAGATTATTTGTTTAATATTGCTCCGTCCCACCAAATTGTAGGGATGACCTTATCTATTTTGTTCACTAGTGTATTTCTTTTACTAGCACTGTGCCTGGCACATGGTGGACATTCAATAAATATTAGGTGAGATGAGCTAATAAAAGCATTGATTACCAGCTATGTAAACAGCAACTTACTAGGCCCTGAGCATATTGGGGTGAATAATTAAGGCCTAGTACATAGTGTTAGTTAGGAGGTCAGGATCTCCAGTAGAACTTCTCAACCTTGGTAGGCTAGGTACAGTGTTAGAGCACAAACAGTGAGAGCCTAGATATTTATTTCCTTGGATATAGGGGTGATCTCTGGAGAAGGCAATGGCACCCCACTCCAGTACTCTTGCCTGGAAAATCCCATGGACGGAGGAGCCTGGTAGGCTGCAGTCCTTGGTGTCGCTAAGAGTCGGGGACTCGGGACTGAGTGACTTCATTTTCACTTTCATGCATTGGAGAAGGAAATGGCAACCCACTCCAGTGTTCTTGCCTGGAGAGTCCCAGGGACAGAGGAGCCTAGTAGGCTGCTGTCTATGGTGTCGCACAGAGTCGGACACGACTGAAGTGACTTAGCAGTAGCAGGGGTGATCTCATCTGTCTACTCTAGGGAAATGCTATCATTTCTTCCCTGTAACATAAAGAGACTTGTACAGAAAGAACTATATTGCACATACTATTACAATTGCTGCGTGTGTGCAAATAAGAAAGCAATCATTTGTAGGAAGCAAGGAGTGAGTGCTAATTTGGGAGAAGAGCAAGGATATTTATAGAGATGGAAACTTTTTTTAATTGAAATACAGTTGATTTATTATGTGTTAGTTTCAGGTGTACAGCAGCGTGATTCAGGTATATATATTCTTTTTCAGATTCTTCTCCATTGTAGGTTACTACAAGATATCAAATATAGTTCCCTGTGCTATAGCTATATTTTATATATAGTAGTGTGTATCTATTAATCCCAAACTCCTAGCTTATCCCTCCCCCTTTTTTCCTTTGGTAACCAGAAGGTTTTTTCTATGTCTATTAGTCTGTTTCTGTTTTGTAAATAAGTTCATTTGCATCATTTATGTTGATTCCACATGTAAGTGACATCATATGATATTTGTCTTTGTCCGAGTTACCTAACTTAGGATGGTAATCTCTAGGTAATCTCTAGGTCCATCCATGTTGCTGCAAATGCCATTATTTCATGTTTTTTTATGGCTGAATAATATTCATGTGTCTGTGTGTGCATACCACATCTTCCTTCTTTCTTCATTCATCTGTTGATGGACACTTAGGTTGCTTCCATGTCGTGGCTATTATAAATAGTCCTGCTATGAATATTGAGGTGCTTTTTTTTTTTTTTTAATTAGAGTTTCCATCCTTTTCAGATATATGCCCAGGAGTGGGATTGCAGGATCGTATGTTAACTCTATCTTTAGTTTTTTAGGGAACCTCCCTACTGTTCTCCACAGTGACTGCACCAATTTACTTTCCCACCAATAGTGTAGAATTGTTCTCTTTTCCCCACATCCTCTCCAGTATTTGTTATTTGTAGATGTTTTGATGATGACCTTTCTGACTGGTACGAGGTGATACCTCATTGCAGTTTTGATTTGCATTTCTCTAATAATTAGTGATGTTGAGCATCTTTTTATGTGCCTCTTGGCCATGTCTGTGTCTTCTGTCTTCTTGAGACAGTAACTTTTGAGTTGTCTCTTTGGATGGTTGAAATTTGCAGGTGGACAAGGGGTGAATGTCAGGGGTTTGTGTGAAAACCACTCTACTTTTTCCTCTCTTTTTTTTTTTTTGAAGTTTAGACCATGTTTCATGTTTATTACTTTCCAACACTAAATTTTGTTTTAGAAAATTCATATGAAGAAACAATAAGTGCTAGACATTTGTTACATTTAAAATACTTAATTTTTGGTTGTAGTGAACAATATTTCATTCCTGCCCTCAACTAGTTTAAAGTAGAAAAGCACCTAACCAAATGTAGAACTCAGTACATACTTAGAACTTATAATTTAGTATAAGGGAATTAGAGACAATATACAACATAAATACTTATGTGTTAGGTAAAAAGTGTAATGGGGAAAACTATTGGAATGAATAGATGCCATTTAAAATGGTGGCTCGGGTGAGATACTAAGAAGAAGCACATTTGGGTAAAGACCTAATTGTTGACAGAGCACTCTTTCCTCTGTTTTAAAACTTGCTCTAGTCGTTCCCTGTAGCTACTTTGACAAGTGTATAGAGCCCAGTGAAGGCACAGTAAATGTTTTTTCGAATGAATGAATGAACGAACCAGAGGATGGATGACATGGTATACTGGCCCCTTCCCTTCAGGAACTCACGGGGTGTAAGATGCCTCTGTGAGCTGTGATCCTAAAAAAAAAAACATCAAAAGGACATATTTAAAAAACAGTGTCATGACCTCTTCTTCAACACTTGGTTTTTCTTTTTTCAATTCTATTTAAAATCATTTGTAAAAAAGATGAGACGCAGTGTGGCATGTGAGTGCCTGGGCCAGATATTGGTCCTCAGGCTGCCGTAGCCTTGGTCCCTGATCCCTGATACCAGAAAGGACAAAAGGTAATTTCCTTCTAAATGGGCAAGTCCTGAGTCTGGGAACCTGACCAGATGCCTGATCAGAACTTGAACATCATTCCTTTCAACAGAGCACACCTTTGTTTTGTGATGGAAATTATAGAAATGATAAATACAGAGCATGCTGCTGCTGCTGCTAAGTCACTTCAGTCGTGTCCGACTCTGTGCGACCCCATAGATGGCGGTCCACTAGGCTCCCCTGTCCCTGGGATTTTCCAGGCAAGAACACTGGATGGGTTGCCATTTCCTTCTCCAATGCATGAAAGTGAAAAGTGAAAGTGAAGTCGCTCAGTCGTGTCCGACTCTTAGCGACCCCATGGACTGCAGCCTTCCAGGCTCCTCCATCCATGGGATTTTCCAGGCAAGAGTACTGGAGTGGGGTGCATTGCCTTCTCCGAATACAGAGCATAAAGAAGCTAAATAAGATAAGTCATTTATAAAATAAAGATAAACTATTTTATCTTATTTATATGATAAAATAGGTCATTTTATAATCTAGAGATAACCATTATTAGCATTTGGGTATATTTCCTTCCAGATTTTAAGTGTGCACACATACCCATATATGTATCAGCTGTTCTCTTTCTACAGGTGGCCATTTAGAATTTCACAGTATCAGAGGTGGGCACACAGTTTATTAATGACAGTAAGAAGCATCGCTATTTTTAGGCTCATCTTCCTCCTCCAAAAGGACCGCGTATCTCATTGTTCTTCCAATTCTAGCTTCGCTTTTCTATTTAGAATGTACAGTGCGTGTCTGCAAAGATCATGGGTTTGGGAGTTTGCAGACCCGGGCTCAAATTCTGCCTCTACCAGCTTAGAAAAGAAGTCAACTTAATTTCCCTGAACCTTAGTTCTTCTTAGGGCTTCCCCTGTGGCTCAGATGATGAAGAATCTGCCTGCAATGCAGGGAACATGGATTCGATCCCTGGGTTGGGAAGATCCCCTGGAGAAGGGAATGGCAACCCACTCTAGTATTCTTGTCTGGAGAAGTCCATGAACAGAACTGCAGTCCATGGGGTCACAAGGCGTCAGATACGACTGGGTGACTAGCACTTTCACTTTTTTGGCTTAGTTCCTCTGTCTTTGAAATTGGCCTGATAAAGACTGTTTTGAGTATCAGATGAGGTAAGCTATGTGTAAAATGCCCAACACAGTGCCTGGACTTAATCAGCGTCTCTTCCTTCTGAGCCTGCAGCCTAGAGCCCTTTCTATGTTTCTGTGTCTAGTGAATCACAAACTCTATCCCGCTGTAGATGTGGCAGACGTCTCATCCTAGGTATAACTCACCAGCTGTCTGTGAGCCTCTACCAAATAAGGGGAGAGACAGCCTTCTTTAATTCTGTCTTCACTGTAATATGATTGACTATAATGTAAAATGGAAAATTTCAGCGGGCACATAATACTCAGTAAATAAAAGCAAAATTCTGTTCCACGTGACTGCTAGCAGTTTGGCTGGACTCAATTACTGGCTTAGTGACCTCCTCCCACACAACAGCTTCACTGAAAAGGGGGTTCAAACTGTACCTTGACAAATGCTCTACACCTCCGGGAATGAGCAGATGGAAGAAACCACGACTGTCACCTCCGGGTACTAACAGATCTGGTGCTTCATTTACTTCCATTCTCTCCCTCCAGGCTGTAAGTTTCATAAGAACAGGGACTGTCTGTGTCACAACTGCATCACCAGTGTTGGGTTCAGCGTCTGCCACACAGCAGGTGCTCAGTAAATATTTGTCACAAAAATAAGTAACTGTATTAATTTCCTGTCAGTCTCAGACCCATCCCCTGAGGTAGGCACTATTATCATTCCCATGTTACAGGCAAGGTAACACTGAGCGAATTAGAAATGTGACAAAAGGCACGGAGCCAGTAGATGGCTATGAGCAAGGATCAAAACACCTGTGGTTCATGCCATTTTCTCTATTCAGCATCTCTTGTAGCTCCAGGGCAGAAGTGTATGAGAGACAGACATACGTTCACTACTTGGTTCCCTAAAATCCCTTCTGGGTCATTCCAGGGATCACACCAGGTTTATTGTCTCACAGATCCTCAACCTCCAGGGTTCAGCCCTGCACATGCCATTGCCTCTGTTTCCTGATACTCATGTCTTACTTTCATCCCATCTAGATTCTGTGCCCCCTACCCCATCTCTGAGCTCTTGGATACTTGGTATATCTCCCTTTAAAAAAAAAAAAAAGTGTAATTTTTTTTAATGTTGTGTTAGTTTCTACCGTACAACATGAATCAGCCATATGTATACATACATACCCTCCCTCCTGAAGCTCCCATCACCCCCCCAGTCCCACCCCTCTAGGTCATCACAGCACTGAGCTGAGCTTCCTGTGCTGCACAGCAGGTTCCCACCAGCTAGCTGCTTTACACACAGTGATGCATACTTGTCAATGCTACTCCCTCAGTTCGCCCCGCCCTCTCCTTCCCCCGCTGTGTCTGCATGTCTGTTCTCTAAGTCTGCGCCTCTATTCCTGCCCTGCAAGTATTCGCCAGGTGAACTTCCCGACCCAGAGATCGAACCTGGGTCTCCCGCATTACAGGCAGACGCTGTACCGCCTGAGCCACAAGGGAAGCCTCTATGTATATACACATTAATATACAATATTTGTTTTTTTAACTCTAGTTCTTTTCACTCTTTATAGCCCTTATGTGTTAAATCCCTGTTCCCCTGCAAGATTCTGCAAAGAGGCTGGAAGCTAGGCTGCAGCTATCTCTGTATTCCCACAGCCTCACCAAGGCTTGGCACACTGGCCAGCTGATAAATGTTTTCCAAATTGATGGATGACTGCTGCTAGAATTTCTGGCCCTACCTCTTGTTTGCTGGCATTAGTTGGTCTCATGCTTTCTTGCATGGGAACTAGCATTGTTTCCATATCTATTTTTCTGAAGCTCCGGAAATCATTTGCAAATACGTGACAGAATTGTTTAGCAGACAATAGGTAATGTTTATCGCCCCAAAGCACTTTTATCATGAATGTATTAAGTAGCTTAAAAATGTCAGTAAGTCACTCTGTGGCCTTGCAATCCTCTCATCTTTTTGAATGAGAATGATGACTCTCCATTCCAGATCTAACTACTTTATAGATCTTAATTCTGGTTTTACAAACCTGTAAAACCATGTTTGCTTTTCAAAATGGTTACATCCAAAGAGCAGATGGATCATAATTTCTTTATACAATAGCCTATTGTAGCATGCTTAGGTAAATTTTTAAAATATTATTAATAATTTTTATGAAGAAAACCTTTTCATTTACTTATTTGCAACAAATATTTACTAAGCCTATTATGTTCAAGGCATTTTCTGGGCCATGTGAATATAGCTGTGACAAAACAGACAAAAATCCCTCCCCTTATGGACATTGTGTTTCTAGGTTTCCCACCATTTCCTTGGGATAGAGTCCCAAGTTTCTGTATCGAGATTTTTGGCTCTCGATATATATTAGAATATCACTTTTTATCACAGTTGATCATGTGGGAACTTGAAGAGAAGCCTAGCTCAGAGCTTCCTTTTAGAGAGAATATGTTACCTTCGCCAAGTTACTTTGTCTGGTTTTTTCCCCTTGACCACAAAACAGTCCCTCCAGTTGACTCCCAGTTGATACCTAATGTCCCCTAGTCCCTCCTTCATTTGGAGGAGGCCACGGTGTTGACAAAGCCCCCATCTGTATCCCATGTGGTCTCTATACCCCAACTTGCACATCCCCTTCTTGTGCAATTCTGTGCATGTGCTCACACCTGACCTCAGTCATATCCAACTCTTTGTGACTCCATGGACTGTAGCCCGCCAGGCTCCTCTGTCCATGGACTTTTCCAGAATTCTGGAAATACTGGAGTGGGTTGCCATTCCCTTCTCCAGGGGATCTTCCCTGTTCAAACCCACATCTCTTGCCTCTCCTGCGTTAGCAGGCGGGTTCTTTACCACTGTGCCATCTGGGAAGCCCTCTTGTGCAATTACCTTCTTATGATCAAGGCCAAGACCTTAGAGTTTTGTCTTAATAAATTGATTATTCAACATGTTCCATCTCTTCAGCATTTCAAGATCCTTCAAATTTGGCATCTTTTATCCAATGTGGTTCATCACTGTCCTCACAGCCTATGTCTCTGCAGATTAAACGAGTCTGTACTCTCAGGTAAGCCAACCATGCACGCTTCAGGGGCTGTGTATTTCCTCTTCCCTCTGCCCAGGATACTCTTCACCCAGGTAGCCATAACTCTTACCACCTCGCTTCTTTCAGTTTCTTCCTGAAAGGTCATTTTTGTCAGAGTCCAGTTCCAACCATATTTTATTAAAACAATACTCTCATCACTCTTAATCCCATTTACCTGGTTTGGTTTTCTTCTTTTGACTGATCACCACATGACATGGTTGTTATGGGCTTGCTGGTGTGTTAGCTATTTTCCCTCACTGAAACGTCAAATTCACAAGAGTAGGAATGTTGTTTTGTTCAGCACATGTCTGTTCGCCTGTCACAGTGTCTGGCACATAGAAGGCAATGAATACTGTCAATTTCCTAAGTGTGCTTTTTCGTGAGGGGCTGCCCTGGGTCTTTGCTGCTGTGTGCAGGCTTTCTCTAGTTGCAGTAAGCAGGGGTACTCTCTAGTTCTGGTGTGTAGGCTTCTCATTGTGGTGGCTTCTCTTGTTGCAGAGCACAGGCCCTGGCACTCCCAGGCTTCAGTAGCTGTGGCACATGGGCTTAGTTGCCCCACAGCATGTGGAATCTTCCAGAACCAGGGATTGAACCCGTGTCGTCTGCATTGGTAGGTAGATTCTTAACCACTGGACCGCCAGGGAAGCCCAGGTGTGCCTTTTAGAATTCAGCTCTAAAGCCATTTGCTCTTTTTGACAATGAAATGACACTGACTCCATGTAAGGACAAGTATTCTGACCCCCACTCAGTTCTTTTCCTTCCTAAAGTCAGCTTCAAAGACGTTCCAGGCTTATTCACGTGTACTCGTATGAAGATTCATGCTCATGCCCATCTCCTGGCCTTTTCCCTAAGCAACCTGTACTTGTGCAACTGTCTTTCTGGATCCTAAAAGAGCACTTTGTCTGAATACCAGTTTATTTTTATTATTTTACTGGCAACATAACCACTCCATCTCTCACTGAACCACATAAGCTTGGGTCACTTAATTTACCCTTGACTGTTAGTTTGGAATAATTCTAATTCAAAGACTTACAATGATTACATAAGGATTTCCAGTTTCTGCTGTGACGTGTGAAGAGCTTAGAAGTCACTGCTCCTGTACTCACATACACACACACACAAACTGAAAACAAGTCTAATTAGATCCATCAGTGATTTGAGGTCACAAAGCAAACTGCCCTTCCTCACCGGCAAACTGGAGAGATGAGAAACACTGAGAATCACAGCTTAATAGCAACAGAATCTGCTGGAGACCATAACTGATCAGAATACTCACACGGTAACTTATGAGTAGCTTCAGGCTGAACGCTGGGTGTGGATAAACCTGGTAGACTCTGAGGAGCTCAGTGCTGGGGGGCACCACACATGTGTGAGTTTTACCTCCAGAAGTCCCACCAGGTTCTCACAGTGAAGATCGGAAAGATCCTCTCCAGTTTCAGGCAGAGGGAGGGGGGAAGTAACCATTTCATAGTATATCCAGAGCATTCGTCTTAACAAAGATCTTTCTTCTGAGCCTTACCTGACCTGAAGAAAGGGCAGTTAGCCAACTCCAGCCCCTCTAGCCTTCTTGTCTCACATAAAGGGAATTTAAAAAAGGTCAAGAAACTCTTCTAAAGATCACATCCCAGAGACTGTGGTTGGATACAAAACCTGAGATTTAATCATAAGATTCTAGACTACTTCCCCTTCCCAACCCTTTACCATCAACACCAACAGGACTTTGGTGTAATAACAGTGGATTATAACCAAGAGAGGGCCAAGGCACAAACTCTATTTAAGGAATTTCTAGAAAAAACCAAAGATAATAGGGGAAACAAAAATCAAGTCACTGGAGGAGATTGAAGCCTCTGACATCCACACCACAGCAAACATTAAGCACACAGCCTAACTCATATGTGGCCAGATAAACATAAATCCTCACCACTAAAGGCCTATTTGCCTCAGTTCTTATTACCCTATGGATCATGTCTGGCTTTCAATGAAAAAATTACAAGTCATGCTAAAAGCCAAGCAAAAAAAAAAAAAAACACAGCCTGAAGAGACAAAAACAAGCATTAGAGCCAGACTTGGATATGACAGATTTTGAAATTACCAGACTAGATTTAAAATAACTATGATTAATGTGCCAAGGACTCTAATAAAAATGGGCAACATGCAAGAATAAATGGTAATGTAAGCAAAGAGTTCGAAATTCTAAGAAAGAATCCAAAGGAAATGCTAGAAATAAAAAACATTGTAACAGATATGAATAATGCCTTTGATGAGCTCACCAGCAGATTGGACATGGCCAAGGAAAGCATCAATGAGCTTGAAGATTTCTCAGTAGAGACTTGCACACTAAAATGTAAAGAGAAACAGAAAGAATGAAAAATCAGAACAGAATATCTAACAACTGTGGGACAATGCTCAAAGGTGTAACATACATATGATAGTAATACCAGACAATGAGAAAGAAGAAGAAACATTTGAAGATCAGATGAAATAATAAAAAAGACATCAAAGTTAGTAGCTGGCTCATACTGAATGATCAATAAATGATAGGCATTGTAGCTACCACTGTCATCATTGTCATCATATAATCAGTTGATAGATCAAAATACCAGAGGAGAAAGGAACAGTTTGGATTAAAGGCAACTTTTTCAAGAGGACATAGTTTAATCAGGGATAGGAGGGATATTTCTTCATTTGAAACAGGACAAAGGCAAGAGAAACTGGTGAAAATACAGAACAGTTTGAGTATGAACAAGAAATGAAAGTAAGAGTTCACACAGGATGCTGTCCATATAATTGACTTTAACAGAAGTATTGCGAAAATGAAATGATGTACAATGGTGGTTTTCAAATTGTAGTGAACATAAGAATTTCCTAGGTTCTTGTTTATAATGCATCTCTCTGGGGCCCCACCAGAGAATTTGCTTCTATGCGTCTAAGTGAATGAGGAGTTGGAGCAGAGGACCTAAGTAAATTTGAAAGAGGTATTCCACAGGCTACTTTTTAATAAATATATAAGCATATTGATTGCAGCCTGGCCTGAAATGTGCTCAACAGATGTTTAGTAGGCAGAGGCAAGCTCACTTGCAAAGGGGCAAAGACAAGATTGAGGACTGAGAAGATTACCTCGCAACAGGGAGACCCCATTTAGAAAACACATTTCTAGGAAGAACTTTCAGACTAGATTTGTAACTCTCTCCATCAACTCTTGAGAGTCTGGTTACAGGATTCAGTGAACAGATAGTGTGATTTCCCCAAAGGTGCCAACCCTAGGTTTACAATGGAAGGTGGGAACAGGCACCCAGCCATGAGGAGAGGCAACCAGGGTACCATTGAAAAGGCTGCTCAAGGTCCAGGCTGGGCAGGCGGCAATGCCTCCAGCAACTCCACTGCCCATAACTCTCCCAACACTTCCTCATTTCTCTGCCCCCTCTTCGGAACCAAGGATCTCAAGAGAGTTGTGCCTACACATGTTTTCCCCATGTCTTCACTGTCCATTCACTTCTCAGCCTCCACCAGGATGCATTTAGCCATATTAGCCACCAAAATGGCTCTTGGCAGTCCTTTAGTGATCTCCATTTGTCAGTAGACACTTCTCCTCCATCACTTCCTTACACATCCTTCTCCATCAGACAGGGCTCACCACTCCTTGTTTCCTAAAGCACTCTCCTTTCATCTCTTTCTGGTTTTATGTCTTTTCCTTTCTGACTGTGGTTGTGTCTTTATTTGCTTCTCCCTTCTATCTGACCTCTGGATCTCTGATTCTCAAACTTGGCACTACTGACATTGGGGTCAGATAATTCCTTGTTTTGGACAGCTGTGCTGTGCACTGAAGAGCATTTAGCAACATCCCTGGCTTTTAGCCACCAGAGGCCTGTGGCAACCCCTCCCCAAACAAACTGTAACAATCAAAAATGTTACCAGACATTCTCAAATGTTCCCTGTGTTTGTGTGTGTGTGTTAGTAGTTCAGTTGTGTCTGACTCTTTGAGCCCTCATGGACTGTAGCACACCAGACTCCTCTGTTCATGGAATTCTCCAGGCAAGCATATGGGTAGCCATTCCCTTCTCCAAGGGGTCTTCTTGGCCCAGGGATTAAACCCAGGTCGCCTGCACTGCAGGCAGATTCTTTATGCTCTGAGCCACCAGGGAAGCCCTAGGGGATAAAATCACCCTTAATGAGACTCACTGCCCAGATGTTGCACTGTTCATACTCAGTCCTATGACCCTTTTTGTCCATTCTCTACACCCAGACTCATCTATTGCTATGGCTCTAAGTGCCATCTCATGATAATGATGCTCATGTATGCTTCACTTAAACATTTGTTGTTCACATCCATGTTCTAAACCTTAGGCTACAGATAGCAGATAAATTCAGACTATGGCTTTTTAAATTAACATGGATTTCAATCCCTGTTCTACTCTTGCTACCTGTGTGATTTTAGCCCTCGAAGCTTCCATTTCTTTGTCTGAAATAATGACGAGCTCAAACCTGTAAAGGCAATCAGAGTCCTTGGTGCATAGTCCATTCTTAAGCATTAGTTATCATAACTTTCATAGTCATTACCACTGCACCTTGAGATTATGGACAGTGGACTTCTGAAGTGCAAAGGAAGGTCCTGTTGGCCTTGTTAAGTAATACAGTGTTGAGAGTTCAGTTCTAGAGCCTAAGAGACCCAAGTTCGAATCCTGATACCACATCTCCACTCTGTGGCCCCTCTAAACCTGTTTTTCTCCTCCTTGTAAAATGAAAGAATAATAGTACCTACTTCATTGGGTAAGTCAAATAAGGTAATTCTAGGGAAAGGTTGTAACATGATGTCTAATACATGGGGACTTAATATTAGCAGTTATTAGCAATTATTATTGGGGCCTTTCCTGGTGGCTTAGTCAGTAAAGAATCTACCTGCAATGCAGGAGACCTGGGTTTGATCCCTGGCTCGGGAAAATCCCCTGGAGAAGTGAATGGCAACCCACTCCAGTATTCTTGCCTGGAGAATTCCATGGACAGAGGAGCCTGGCAGGCTACAGTCCATGGGGTCTCAAAGAGTTGGACACGACTTAGTGACTGATACACACACACACACACACACACACACACACACACACACACAGCAATTATTATTAGGTTAGCATAGGAGAAGCTAATCTTTAAATGAATCTCAGAGCCTGAGGAAAGGATGGCCCAGGCAGAGGGGAGAGCATGATCAAAGGATTGGAGGCATGGAAAAGAGTGCTGTGATCTGGGAATGGCAAGGAATTCCGGGATGCTGGAGCATAGGGTGGGGCACGAGATGAAAATGATGAAAGGCAGAATCTAAATCCCCTTCCATTCCAGTTTAGGATTACAGACCTATCCTTGTACCAAACACGAACAGAAATATGTCTGTTGGCAAGGGAGAAGGATACTGAAGAGTTTTAGACTAGGGAATCAAATCTTAGTTAAATTTGCATTGCAAACTCTTGTCAATCTAGAAGAGTTTGGAGAAGGTAAAATCAGGTATAGGAAAGCTGGTTAGGAGATTGTGGCAAGAACCCCAGTGAGAGATTGAGGCCCACCCATCAAGAGATGAATGTCACAGACATTATAGAGAAGGGTGGCCAGGGTTCTTGACCACTTGAATTCAGGAACAAATGAAGGGCTGAGTAGGACTCTGAGGCTTTATGCTTGGCCCCAGGTGGTAGATGGCCAGTGTGTCGAGCCCTTCACTCTCCATCTACTGCCCTCTCCTCTCTTCTCTCTCCTCTTGTTACTGAACTGAACTTGCATCTGCTCACCTGATATACAGCAGAGTCAATCTAATCTCACTGGGTATTGAGATACCAGGGTAGTATTGAGATAACAGGGTGATGTTTCAGGAATCTTAATCATCAATCTGTGGTTCCAACCAGTCTGGGGTCTATGTACTGATGGTCAACGTCTTCTACCTGGGTCTTAGTTTCTGCAAAACTACTCAAAGATACGTATCAGATTGTTGTGTATGTTCTTGAAGGAGGAACTGGAAGTCCTGTGATTCTGCTTTATTGCTGAACTATAGTTGTTTTTCTTTATATATACATTTTTAAGTTGAACTATAGTTGATTTTACCATGTTAGATTAGTTTCAGGTGTACAGCAAAGTGATTCAAATATATATACACATAATGGAAAAGAATCTAAAAAAGAATATATATATACATTCTCTTTATGCCTATATGTATTTATATGTATTCCTTTTGAGGTTCTTTTCTATTATATACTGTTACAAAATATTGAATATAGTTCTCTGTGCTATACAGTACAACTATACAGTTGTTTATCTATTTTATATATATTAATGTGCTAAGTTGGTTCAGTCGTGTCTGATTCTTTGTGACCCCATGGACTGTAGCCTTCCAGGTTCCTCTGTCCATGGAATTTTCCAAGCAAGAATACTGGAGTAGGTTGTCATGCCCTCCTCCAGGGGATATTCCCAGCCCAGGTATTGAAACCATGTCTTTTATGTCTCCTGCATTGGCAGGCGGGTTCTTTACCACTAGCACCACTTGGGTGTATATGTTAATCCCAAACTCCTAATTTATCCTTCTCCCTGCTTCCCCTTCTGGAAACCATAGTTTTTCAGTTTTTTTTTTTTTTAAACCTATTTTTGTGAGTCTGTTTCTGTTTAATAAGTTCATTTGTATCATTTTTTTTTAGATTCCACATATAAGTAAAATGATACGATACTTGTCTTTTTCTGGCTTATTTCGCTTAGTATGATAATCTCTAGGTCCATCCATGTTGCTGTGAATGACGTTATTTCATTCTTTTTATGACTGAGTAATAGTCCATTGTATATATGTACCGCATCTTCTTTATCCATTCCTCTATCAATGGACATTTAGGTTGCTTCCATGTCTGGTTATTGTAAATAGTGTTACAATGAACATTTGGGTGCCTGTATCTTTTTGGATTATGGTTTTCTCTGGGTATGTGCTCAGGAATGGGATTTCTGGATCATATCATGCAGTAGTTACATTTTTAGTTTTTTAAGGAGCTTCCAGATGGTTCTCCATAGTGGCTGTACCAATTCACATTCCCACTAACAATGTAGAAGTGTTCCTTTTTCTCCACACTCTCTCCAGCGTTTATAATTTGTAGATTTTTGATGCTGAGCATCTTTTCGTGTGCCTATTGGCCATATGTATGTCTTTTTTGGATAAATGTCTGTTTAGGTCTTCTGCTTATTTTTTAATTGGGCTGTTCAGTTTTTTGACTTTGAACTGTATGAGTTGTTTGTATATTTTGAAAATTAAGCCCTTATGGGTTGCATTGTTTGCAAATATTTTCTTCCATCTTATAGGTTGTCTTTCATTTTGTTTATGGTTTATGTTGCTGTGCAGAAGCTTTTAAGTTTAATTAGGTCCCATTTGTTTCTTTTTGCTTTTGTTTCCATTACTCTAGGAGATGGGTCCAAAAAACTATTGCTATGATTTATGTCAAAGAGTGTTCTGCCTATGTTTGCTCTAGGAGTTTTATAGTATCCAGTCTTACATTTAGGCCTTTAATCCATTTTGACTTTATTTTTGTATATGGTGTTAGAAGATGTTCTAATTTTATTCTTTTACATAGAGCTGTCCAGTTTTTCCTGTACCACTTATTGAAAAGACTATTTTTTCTTATTGTATTCAATATGTTCTGGCCTCCTTTGTTACAAATTAACTGATCATAAGTGCACAGGTTTATTTCCATACTTTCTGTCCTATTTCATTGATCTCTGTGTCTGTTTTTGTGCCAGTACCTTACTGTTTTAATTACCGTAGCTTTGTATTATACTATGAAGTCAGGATGTGTGATTCCTTCAGCTCTATTCTTCCTTCCCAAGATTGTTTTGGCTATTTGATGTCTTTTGTGTTCCCATACAAATTTTAAAATAATTTGTTCTAGTTCTGAGGAAAAATGACATTGATAATTTGATAGGGATTGCATTGAATGTATAGATTGCCTTGGGCAGTATGGTCATTTTAACAATATTGATTTGTCTAACTAATCCAAGAATACAGTATAGCTTGCCATCTATTTGTGTTGTCTTCAATTTCTCCCATCAGTGTCTTACAGTTTTTGGAATACAGGTCTTTTGCCTCCTTGGGTAGGTTTATTCCTGTGTATTTTATTCTTTTGGATGTGATGGTGAATGGGACTGATTCCTCGATTTATCTTTCTGATATTTTATTGTTAGTGTCTAGAAATGCAGTGGATTTCTGCATATTGACTTTGTATCTTTCAACTTACCAAGTCTGTTGATAAGCTCTAGTAGTTTTCTGGTGGTATCTTTAAGATTTTCTATGTGTAGTGTCACGTCATCTGCACACAGTGACAATTTCACTTCTTCCTTTCCCATTTTGATTCCTTTTATTTGTTTTTCTTCTCTGATTGCCATGACTAAGACTTCCAAAGTTAAATTGAATAAAAGTGGCAAGAGTGGGCATCCTTGTCTTGTTACTGATCTTAGAGGAAACAGCTTTTTACTGTTGAGTATGATGTTAGTGATGAGTTTGTCATATGTGGCCTTTATTATGTTGAGGTATGTTCCCTCCATGCCCACTTTTTGGAGAGTTTTTATCCTAAATGGTTGTTGAATTTTATCATAAGTTTTTTCTGTGCCTATTGAGATGATCATATGGTTTTTATTCTCAAATTTGTTAATGTGGTATATCACATTGATTGACTTGTGGCTATTAAAAATTCTTGCATCCCTGGTATAAATCCCACCTGATCATGATGTATGTTCCTTTTAATGTATTGTTAGACTTTATGTGCCAGTATTTTGTTAAGGATTTTTGCATTTCTGTTCATCAGTGATACTAGCCTATCATTTTCTTTGTATGTGTGTGTGATATCTGGTTTTGGTATCAGAGTGATGCTGGTCTCATAGAATGAGCTTGGGAGTGTTCCTGCCTCTGCAGTTTTTTGGAATAGTTTCAGAAGGATAGGTGTTAACTCTTCTCTAAATATTTGGTAGAATTCACCTGTGAAGCCATCAGGTGCTGGACTTTTGTTTGTTGGGAATTTTAAGATTACTGATTCAATTTCATTACTAGTAATTGGTCTGTTCGCATTTTCTATTTCTTTGTGGTTCAGCCTTAGGAGATTATAGTGTTCTAATTTGTCCATTTCTTCTAGGTTGTCCATTTTACTGACACGTAGTTGCTCAGAGTAGTCTCTTATAAACTAGCTTCCTGACAGCTTTTCCTTTGTTTCAGCATTCCTTCACTTCTCCAGTTAGCAACTGCTTGAGTCTGCTATTTGAAACTCAGGAAAGCCTAGGAGACTAAAGTCTTTGCCCACAAATAAGAAATAGGAGAAATGGAATAGCTTTTGTATCTGGGAAGGTCCCACAAGGTCCTGCTGAGTTTCACTCCTCACCTAAACTCATCATCTCAGTAACACCCCTGCCATAGCCCGGAATTTCCTTATCATTTATCTTTACACGCAACTGGCAAAGCTCCAACCTGAATGAACACATCTCTTCCCTTTTTTTGTGCTTGCACTTGAGCCCTGTATGCAGAGAAAGTCACACTGTAGTACAGGTTGGGAGACTGACATGGTATTAGTTTCCTAGGACAGAAATAGCAAATTGCCACAAACTTGGTGGCTTAAAATAGCAGAAATGTATCCTTCTAAAGTTCTGGAATCCAAAATTCCAAAATCAGTTTTATTAGGCCCAAATGAAGGTGTCAGCTTGACTACACTCCCTTTGGGGGCTCCTGGGGAGAACCTGTTCCTCGTCTCTTCCAGGTTTGGGTGGCTACCCGAAGTCTTGTCTTGTGGCCACATCACTCCAGCCTCTGCCTCTGTTTCCACGTTGCCTTCTCATCTGTGTCTCTCTGTCAACACTCGCTCTGCTTTTCTCTGTTAAGGACCCATGTGATTGCATTTAGGGTCCACTCAGATAACCCAGGATAAACTCCTCTTCAAGATCCTTGAGTTAATCACATATTTTGCCATATAAATTTATATCCACAGGTTTTGGAGATTAGGAATTGAATATATTTTGGAGGAGGGGTAGAATATATTTTTCTACCTACCATATATAGCCACTCAGGAATGCTGATCTTGGAGGCTCTCAACCTGCCTGGCAACCTGACTAAATTACTCTCAAAAGTTCTTGGTCCCAGATCCCTAACACTGATTTCCCACATCCCTAATTCTACTTTTTCACCTTTCGCTACCTCTTTCCACATCATTTTTTTTTTTTTAATCATGGACCTTGTTTCTTATTCTATAGGGAATAAAAAGCAAATCCCTGGACCAGAACTCCATTAACTTTGCAATACCAAGTTAATAAATCTATCAGCATCTTTCCTCACTATCCCTCCTACTAAAATAATGTGCTGTCTCCCTCCTCCTAAAGCCAAATTCTCTCCTTTAGCTCTGGGTACCACTCTTGCCTACCTTCCCAGGAGCCTTAAATGGCCAATAACCTTTTCTCCCTTTTGCAGAGTCAACTGTTTCCTCTTGATTAGATCCTTCCCTTCAGCTCAAGTTTTATGACTTTACCTTCCTGAATCTCCCTTCTTAAAACAATAAGAACAACAGCAACAAAATACCATAATAAACAGAAACTCAATGCCCAACCAATTCATCACTAAGTCCTGTTGATTACACCTCCTAAGTATCTTTCTAATTCACCAGCTTCTTTCCTTCTCAGCCTAGTCTTAGTCCAGCTGGTCATCATCTTCCCCTGGACACCCTGACCTCCCTTCACTCAGTTTTCCATCTCACGGTGGTTCTGCTGAGCACCCTTTCAGGGGCCTGTGTGACCAGTATGACAGCTCCATGAGGTCAGGACTTTGTTTCATTATCTGCTGTATTCCCTGTGTCACCGGTATCTAGAAAAGTGCCTAATACATAGTAGGTGCTCAATAAATATTGAAGGTAGTCAGTTTATAATGGGCTTCCCTGGTGGCTCAGACAGTAAAGAATCTGCCTGCAATGCAGAAGACCTGGGTTCAATTCCTCAGTTGGGACGATCGCTTGGAGAAGGGAATGGCAACCCACTCCAGTATTCTTGCCTGGAAAATTCCATGGACAGAAGAGCTTGGCAAACTAGTCAACTTATTACTAATTTCAGGAAGACAAATTTCCTAACAGTCTATATGACCCAGCAAGGTCTGGTCCCAAGTTGTCTCTCCTCATACCATCTCCTCCTTGCTCCCTGGGATCCAGACACACTTGTCTCCTATAAATACTCCAAGTTTTCTCCTGCCCCAGGGGCTTTGTAAGTAAATATTTTTCATTGTTTGGAACACTCAGCCCATATTCTCCTACCTACTGCCTACTCAGTTGTCAGATCTCAGTGTTGATGTTGCAAGTTGCTTTTTGGAAAAGCTTTCCTTAGCACCCTTATGTGCTCTTACATTCTCATCAACTTACATCTTTCCTTTGTAGGAAATTCTGCAGCTGTAATTGTGCTCATTGGACTGTCTGATTAATGTCCATCCTTCCCATCATATGAGGATGAGGGCTGTTATATTCCTACTACTTTTCACGTTGTCTGACACACAGACACTCAATAAGCAAGTATTGCAGGAATAAGTGAATAAAGGTATAAGGTTGGGGCTGAGATCAGATACAGGAAGAGGAGGCAGTTCAGTGGAAAGGTCATGTGTTGGAATGTGTTGCAGGTGTTGGAGGGCCCCGCATATGATGTAGTTGGAGAGGTTCACTGTCAGCTGGGAATTTGGATTGGAAGCTCAAGACAGAGTTCAGGTTGGCTATTAAGATGTAGGCATTTGATGAAACCATGGTAGACAGGGAAGACAGGAGATGTAAGAGGATTAGCGTGTGGAGATGACAGGGGGATGAGATTAAGAGCATTAGCGGGGCTCTTTTTAGAAAGGAAGAGACACAGATGTGATAGATGGATTTGGACAGATAAGTGTGGAAATGGAAGTAGAGGAAGTGAGTAAAAAGGACCTGAAACTGAGGGTGAGGACAGGTGCAGATGAAGGAGAGCTAGAGGGAGGGTAGGGGCTCAGGGAGAAAGGAGAACATTTAGATTTTCTGAAGAGGAAAGCTCCTGTTGACATAGGCCAAGCAGGTAACTTACATGAGCAGGGGTGTGTGCATGTATGTGAGCACATGTGTAGGGAAACATCACATTTCATGTTTCCTGTTTCTCAGTAGATTATCTTGCATCAGTTCACAGCTACCCAAACTCACGGAAGCAGGTGAGCCAGGTGTGATGATCTCTATTTTCTAGATGCAGTATTAAGTTGGAGTCATATTCTACACCGCTAAGTGTGCTCTTTCCACTAAACCACAGCTCTCTCTCTAGTCTACCTGTCTGGGGCTTGTCATCTTCCAGCATTTCAGTCTATCACAAGTGAAACCAGCCCCTAGCCAGGGGAAAATAGGATGGCTTTGGTGGATGGTATTCTAAGAGGATCTTGGCTTTAATTTAAAGTCCTGATGCCCCTTGTAACAAACCATTTCTTTCTTTAATGGGACGCCCTTAAGACCAGTTACATACTCTTAATTAATGTGGGTGATCAAGACAGACCAGGACCAAGATATTGGGCACAGAATGTGACTCCAGTCTAGGGTAGCTGGATGTAAGGAGCGCAGAAGCCCCAGAGCAGATCTTGGCCTGCTCTGTGCCTCCCTGTGGGTTTGAATATAGTTCAAGAAGCTCAAGGATGATCGCTGGACTCTCTGAGGATGTGAAGAATGAGACGGAAGGGCATGCTGTCTAGAGAGTGCTTACAAGAGTCTGGTCATAAACAGTAAATGGATCTAGGACAGAAAGGGCACCAACTCCCTAAGGCGGGGATTTGCTGTTGCTCTTCCCCTTCCTCACCAGTCAGAGCTTGCTGGTCAGCCTTCTGGAGTCCAACACTCAGTACTCCCAACCCCTGCACCTGGAAACTCCTTGCTACAAACCCTCTTGGCACCAACAGTTACTGCAGCCTGGGAATACCAATCCAGCTGGCTGGTGCCATCACCCACCCTGGCATTTCACCTGGGGCTACTCGACCCAGATGGAAGCTGATGCTGTGCGATAGCATGTTTCCTGTGACCCCATAGTGGGGCAGCTTTTGACCCTGGAGGGTTATATCTAAGAACCAGACTAACACCTGATCCTTATTGAACAACTTATTTGTGCCCAGTCTGATCTCACTGTGGAGACATGGAGATTACATTTACCCTGTGTGCTCAGGAAAGAGGCTTTTCTCCATAAGGGCATCCTTCTCAAGCTGCAGCCTTCTAAGTAGGAACAAGCATTAACCAATCTGTATGTTGCCTAGTGAACACTCACTCTTCTTTTGAGACTGGGCCCAAGGTCACTTCCTTTGTGAAGCCACTGCTGTTCTGGGTGCCCAACCCCAGACCCCAGTGGAAGCCACGCCCCCAGAGGCCTCTACTGTCCTTGGTTCAGGTGAATTTCCCTTTTGCTTACATCTCTTGGCCTTAATCTTCTAGACTGCAAGCCCCTTAAGGGCAAAGCGTATTTTAATCATCTTGGAATCCCTAGGGCCCAGCTCAGAAATTAGTTCTTGGTAGTTAATAAATGCTTGTTGAATAAAAGGGTGACCAAATTGTATGTCCTCTTCTCTAGTTATTAAATATTAAATATGTCTATTTATATAGCCTACCTTACTGGAGAGGTGGTGTTTGTCCCAGCAAAAAGTGGTCCCCCATGACTGTATCTGATATTTCCTACATCTTTTCCCTGTAGATCTGTTTCTAACAGTAACCCCATCCTCCAAATGTAATTTCACACATGTTACTAAATCACTTTGCTCCAGCCTGAATCTAGGTTCTTGCTTCTCCTTCAGCGTAAGTTTTAGGCTGAGAATACAGATCGAGGCAGCCCCAGAGGCCCATTCTTACAACTTCTGCTAATTCTTAGGCTGATTATGCAGGTTTTCAAATAGATAGTTCTTCTACTTCTTGTTCTTTAAACTCTCTCTGTAGCCTTGTCTGTTTTATCAGTAAGGCCCCAGGGGCTGTGGATGTGGGCTCAGAGACGGAGAAAATCAAGCCCACCACACTCTACTTCCATTTGGCCAGCTTTTCTCCTAGAATGAGATTCTGGAATTAAAAAAAATCTGACTCTATTAGTAAAAGCATGATAATTAGTCATTTTAGAACTACTCTCTTAATAAGACTTGCAAATTAATCCTATTTTGCCTTTTCGGGGGTGGGGGAAAGACAGGAATTAAGGGACTTAGTAACAATTGTTTCCCCGGATTCTCTGACTCACTGATGGGTTTGCAGCTGCCAAACTGGAAATTCACTGGGTTTCTGGATGGTGAGTAGGCTCTTGCTAGGGCATATGTGGCTTGAATATAGTTCTGGAAGCTGTGTCAGTTTTGTCAAGACCTTATTGCTACTATTTAATACACCTGCCCCTTGAGCAACCAGCTCACTCAACTGGGGGAAGTCTACCTCACCTTACTAAATTTTTTACGCTCATCCCAGTGCACTTATTCCCAGGAAAGGTAAACTGTAAGAAACAATCCTGAAATATCTGGACATGTGAACAGTTTTAAAAGTTATTTGTTTACATATTTAGGCTCCATTCAGGTCACAGTCTGTGGGGTCGCACAGAGTCGGACATGACTGAAGCAACTTTGCAGCAGCAGCAGCAGCAGGTCAAGCACCCCCGCCCCCCAGAGGATATGTTAGTTTCTCTGTTTCCTACTGTGTTCTTTGTTGTGTGTGTGTGATCAGTCACTAAGTTGTGTCCAACGCTTTGTGAACCTGTGGACTGTAGCCTACCAGGCTCCTCTGTCTATGGGATTTCCCAGGCAAGAATACTGGAGTGGGTTGCCATTTCTTCCTCCAGGGGATCTTCTCAACCCAGGAATCAGACCCGCATCTCTTGCGTCTCCTGCATTGGCAGGCGGATTCTTTATCACTGATCCACCAGGGAAGCCATGTTTATCATTATTCTACTCTTAATGGCCAGCAGTTATTGAGCACCCCTTGTATGCCAGGCTCTACACTGGATACCCTCTTTCTTATACTTTAAACTTCACAAGCCATCTCTGAGAAAAGTCTTATAAATATTATAAAGATGAGGAAACAGATTCAGAGAGGTTGTTTGTTTGCTCAAGCCCACAGAGCAGCGACTCCCAAAACTGGAGGGGTGTTTTCTTCCTTGGGTGTTTTGTAGTGAGCAGAAAAAGAGTAAAGCTTGTTTGCAGATGCTGTGGGCTTAAGAGAAAGGGGAGCATTAAGACTAGAAATGTAGGAAAGCTGTTTCTTTTGAAGCTTTTGACTGTAACCCAATTAGAAGTTACTTCTGGGGAGAAGCTCTGTATGAGATCCAGGTCCCGCTGCCCACCTCCCAGCCCAAGCTGCCTCTGCTCCCTGCCACCCCGAATTTGTCAGCAACTTCCAGATCCTCTTGTTCTTCCAGCTGAGTGGACGAGTGGGCCCAGCCCCAGACTCACATCTGTGCTGTCACTTCTTGACAATAGATAAGATGGCAGCAAGCCAAAAGTGCCATGAGCGAGAAAAGAAAAGAAAAGAAGGGCCGCCTTGGACCAGGGAACGCAACAGCAGCATCCCACAACTCCTAAAAAAAACTTCCATTTTAAATCTGGTTGTCAGAACATAACTTAGAGCTGATGTGCACGTGAAATGGAAGATTTCTTCTCCCCAGATGTCATCAATGCCTCTTATACTCAATGGCATCTTAGATGTGAAGAACTACGGCAGGTTTTAGTCTTGTGTATCAGTTCTGATCAGTTGGTGGAGATTCTCTGGGGTTTGTGAGAAGGGTCTGGTGCTGTGGCCTATCGCATGGGGAAGGAATGATCATCTGGGGCTTCCAAGTGCATGGTAGGAGGCATGAACTCTGAGTGCCTGGCATTTGCACCCCATGACTTCAGCCTTTGGGATTAAATGGAGGAACACCTGCCTTGTCTTTAATTGTAAACTAAGGGGAACATACACAGGCAACAGTTCCCAGAGAATAGGTGTATGGGAGAACTACACTGACTCCATTTTGTCAGCTCCATCTCAGGCCCCCAGTCCTACCCGCCCCCACCCCCACCCCCTCTATGTGACTGAGCCTACTCACAAGGGATGTGCCTAAGCCAGATAAATTCCCTATCAACTTTTACCCTTGCTTTCATCTGACATGAAAACTGGAAGAATGAATCCCTTTTGCTGACCCAGACAGTGGGTCCTGAGACCTCCAGGAAGGGGGAGGGGAGGAAGCCTTTTCCTCTCCCCAGTTCCCATTGGCATGGGCATGCCTCTCCGTAGTAGTCAGATTCTGATTTTGACTTTGGCTTTTCAGAGTGCAGCTGCAAATGTCTCTGGCTGCTGTCTGTGTGTAAGTTACCCAAGGTGAACTTTGTTATTGCACTTTATGGAGTTGCCCCCTTCATTTTTCAGTCTCAAAGTTCCTTTTCAGTTTGGAGGATATCATTCAATATCCCCACCTCCCAACACCAGATCTGCCTCCTGGTACACAGATTTATTACTTTGGTCTTTTGAAATAGCTTCTTCAACTATAAGTTTAATTATAAAAATTAGTACATGCTTGTTGTAAAAGAAAGGTATATGTAGAAGTACATGAAATTAAAAAATTTCATTTTATAAATGTTACTATTAATGGCCATGTAAATTGTTTTTACTTTCTTTTCTGGGATTCCCTGGTAGCTCAGAGGATGAAGAGTCTGCCTGCAATGTGGGTGATCTGAGTTCAATCCCCAGATCTGGAAGATCCCCTGGAGAAGAAAATGGCAACCCACTCCAGTATTCTTGCCTGGAAAATCCCATGGACGGAGGAGCCTGGAGGGCTACAGTCCATGGGGTGGCAAAGAGTCAGACATGACTGAGCGACTTAACTTTCCCTTTCTTTTCTAGTACCAACCAACATGCATGTTTATATGTGTGTGTTCATGCATACACACATACTCACTTCTCTATAGAATAAATTCTAGAAACAGAATTCTGGACAGGCATAATTTTTAATATGCACAGAATGTACACCTCCCCTTTACTCATCAAGGTACAGCATGGTGATTATTTCTTGTTTTTTACTTAGTATAGTCCATGGGGTCGCAGAGAGTCAGACAGGACTGAGTGACTGAACTAAACTGATAAATTCTCAAAATAAAATTTGACCAAAAAAGTCTTATGTTTTAGATTAGTTCATTAAAATTGTTTCCCAGAACTACAATTGGGATATTAAGGGTTATGAACATGCTTAAAGTTTTTGATAATTTATAAATGGCTGTTCCAGAGACTTGGTTAATTGACACTTGTGACTATGGGTAAGCTTAAGCTCAAGAGTAAAATCTTTGTGTTTCCACTGCCAAAGAACAAGGGAATATTGGAAATGTCTCTGAGTGCATCCATGTTGGCTGGTTAGCAACAGCTCTTGCTAGGAGGGGAGTAAGCCATGCTATTCTTGAGCAGTGCATCAGAGGTTTGCGGTCTTAGGGATGCCTCTTGGGAAACGTGAAGGCTGTGGATCACCTTTGGCTTTACTTGTGTTGGCTGAATTGCTCAAGCAAGCTGGAAAAATGTCCACCCTGCCAGGACTCTAGGAGAGATCTCCGAAGTGTCAGGTCCCTGCCTTTCATTCTCATGGGTAAAGTACACATGTCCCCAGAGGGCTGAGCCGTGGATGACTTACCCCATGGGGTCATCCAATCTTGGGACTGATTGCTTCTTCTATTCCTTTGCTGCGAAGGGGAAGGGAGGGGAGGTTGTTCTAACATCAGCTTCAGATACTACTGTTGTGGGTACCCTACTACTAACAGTGCCTCAGGAATGTTTTCTCTGTGGGTGTAATAGCAATGTCTGCTCTTCACAGGAACACTTACAATGTTGTAAGCACTTTTCACACATTATCTCATTTAATACAATTCCTATAACTGAACCACCAAGAGGCTAAGTAGTTTAGGAAACTAGTGAGGAGATCCTGTGATCTATGCACTTTCAACTTGCACTAACCTATGAGAGGGTTTGACTGCTGAGACAGATCTGCCAGACAGAGTCAATTGTACAAGCTACACATTCAGCAAGAAAGCACAACTATATGTATCCAGGTAGACATAACTATCAAAATAGCAGCCAACTTATTCATTCATATATTTGGAAAAAGAGGCATGTGACTAGAGCATCGGTTATGTTTTCTCTCAATCTAATTAGCTGTCAACTGAACATATCATCCGTTTACTGCTAACGGAAGCTTTAAAGCAAGTTCTCAGTGTAGTTTTTTTTTCTGTTATATTTTTATACTTACATTAAAAAAGAAATATTAAAAAAGAAATATTCTTGTTCAAAAAGAATCTAAGATGGCTCATATCTGGCTTAATCTAAAATTAATGCCTTTAAAATAGAATTTTTAAAATGATCATTTTAGTCGTGCTTTAGGGACTTAAATTAGAAAAGAAAGGAAGCTTGGTGTTGACTCACACAGAAAGTAATATGCCATTTTATTTTTTTCATTTCAACTCAGGCAACATTTCTGGATCACTTAGGAAGTGCCAGGGGCTGCCTTTGGCCAGCATGACCTCTGTGCATTGTGCAACAGCTGACAGCAAATCAACAGACCTTCACTTCTGAAACAGGCATAGGGCACTGCAGCTTAGCAAGGCAGCCTTTCCACCACCTTTGCAGGTGCCCATGGATTGCTGGTGTTGAGGGAGACTTTAGTACATTTCAGTGCTGGTGTCAGGCCCATTTTTGTTGGCAATGGCCCTTCTGGCACATGTTACATTTTCCTATGTTCAGATGAGAAATTTAATTTTACTTTCCAGGAGTACTAATTATAAAGGAAAATATTACAACCCACTTTTCAAGTTGAGACTGAACAAATGGCCAAGTGTAACTGGATTCAGGGCCCCAAAATAATGATGTTTCTTTAAAACATTTTCATTGAGTTGTAAGCCAATGAGGTCACAAATAAAAACAGTTAGACTCATTTTTTAAAATCCTCAACCCTTTAGTTAATAGGGGGAACCAATAATGAAGTAAAATGAAACATACCAATTTAAAAAATCAGCATCAGTGTGTTTCTTTTAAAAAAGTATTATAATTGTTTCTAAACTAAGCATTAACTGGAGGATTTTAAAATTAGCTTACTTATCTCTATTTTTGTTTAGTGATCTGTGAACAAAGCTTTTCTTCTCTTTTGCCTGGCTTGACTATGTTCTGACCCTTTTGCAAAATGTATCTTAGATGACTTGCTGCCACTAAGTTGCTTCAGTCATGTCCGACTCTGTGTGACCCCATATTCAGTAGCCCACCAGGCTCCGCCGTCCCTGGGATTCTCCAGGCAAGAACACTGGAGTGGGTTGCCATTTCTGTCTCCAATGCATGAAAGCGAAAAGTGAAAGTGAAGTCGCTCAGTCGTGTCCGACCCTCAGCGACCCCATGGACTGCAGCCTTCCAGGCTCCTCCGTCCATGGGATTTTCCAGGCAAGAGTACTGGAGTGGGGTGCCATTGCCTTCTCCATTAGATAACTTAGTAGTGTTTAAATCATGTTCATATTCATCCTCTCATTTGAGTTCCATAATAGCCAATCCCAAAGAAAGGCAATGCCAAAGAATGCTCAAACTACCACACAATTGCACTCATTTCACACGCTAGTAAAGTAATGCTTAAAATTCTCCAAGCCAGACTTTAGCAATATGTGAACCGTGAACTTCCAGATGTTCAAGCTGGTTTTAGAAAAGGCAGAGGAACCAGAGATCAACTTGCCAACATCTGCTGGATCATGGAAAAAGCAAGAGAGTTCCAGAAAAACATCTATTTCTGCTTTATTGACTATGCCAAAGCCTTTGACTGTGTGCATCACAATAAACTGTGGAAAATTCTGAAAGAGATGGGAATACCAGACCACCTGACCTGCCTCTTGAGAAACCTATATGCAGGTCAGGAAGCAACAGTTAGAACTGGACATGGAACAGCAGACTGGTTCCAAATAGGAAAAGGAGTATGTCAAGGCTGTATATTGTCACCCTGCTTATTTAACTTCTATGCAGAGTATATCATAAGAAATGCCAGGCTGGAGAAAGCACAAGCTGGAATCAAGATTGCTGGGAGAAATATCAATAACCTCAGGTATGCAGATGACACCACCTTTATGGCAGAAAGTAAAGAACTAAAGAGCCTTTTGATAAAAGTGAAAGAGGAGAGTGAAAAAGCTGGCTTAAAGCTCAACATTCAGAAAACTAAGATCATGGCATCTGGTCCCATCACTTCATGGCAAATAGATGGGGAAACAGTGGCTGACTTTATTTTTCTGGGCTCCAAAATCACTGCAGATGGTGATTGCAGCCATGAAATTAAAAGACGCTTACTTCTTGGAAGGAAAGTTATGACCAACCCCTTCAGCATATTAAAAGCAGAGACCTTACTTTGCCAACAAAGATTGTCTAGTCAAGGCTATGGTTTTTCCACTGGTCATATATGGATGTGACAGTTGGGCTGTAAGGAAAGCTGAGCGCAGAAGAATTGATGCTTTTGAACTGTGGTGTTGGAGAAGACTCTTGAGAGTCCCTTGGACTGCAAGGAGATCCAACCAGTCCATTCTAAAGAAAGTCAGTCCTGAGTGTTCATTGGAAGGACTGATATTGAAGCTGAAACTCCAATACTTTGGCCACCTGATGCGAAGAGCTGACTCATTTGAAAAGACCCTGGTACTGGGAAAGATTGAGGGTGGGAGAAGAAGGGGACAACAGAGGATGAGATGGTTGGATGGCATCACTGACTCAATGGACATGGGTTTGGGTGGACTCCAGGACTTGGTGATGGACAGGGAGGCCTGGCATGCTGCAATTCATGGGGTCACAAAGAGTCAGACACGACTGAGCGACTGAACTGAAATGAATTGAACTGAATAGCCCTGTGTTGGAGACAGAACTGGCTTCTCATCCAGTTTTACAGATGAAGAATCAGAGGGTGAGTGACTTGCCTAAAGTGTCTAAACCAGGAAGTGGCAAGGTCAGGCATGTTTTATGTAGCCATCAAATATTTACAAAATGGACCTTCAAATGAAAGACTTTCACCAAAACTCTGCCTGCTATTCAACATATTGCAAATGTTAATGGTTGGATTAGCCAGAACTAGCAAAGTATCTTGGAAAATATGTCCATTCTGATAATGAATGCAACAAAGTATTTTTAGGCCCCTTGTTTTTTATACTTGTTACATCTTTGAAATGTATTGATCAGACTCCTGAATCACACACTATTTAGAATGAGCAGCTCACTATTATTGAATTCTGTGTTTGGTCTTATATTTTGATTGCTTGCCTGATTGATTAACCTGTCTTTGGTTTTTAAGAAGGCTTTACCAGAGCTACTGAACAAATCTTTAACTCACCTTTTCTTATGAAGCAACCCTGGGGCAAGGTACTGCTTAGAGTAGTTGAGTCTTGATGCTGATTTGTAGATAGAAAGAGGTAAAATGTGACAACGCAAGGCTATATTCAATCTACAAATAGGCAGAGGGTCTTTTTCCAAATCGGAACCACCTTTCAGACAACTGGCTTTACCTTTCAGCTCTATAGAAAACCTTTGTGTGAGTCCCTCAATTGTGTCTGACTCTCTGCAACCCCATGGACGGTAGCCCACCAGGCTCCTCTGTCCATGGGATTCTCCAGGAAAGAATACTGGAGTGGGTTGCCGTTTCCTTCTCCAGGGAATCTTCCTTACTCAGTGACTGAACTCCAGCATTGCATGTGGATTCTTTACTGTCTGAGCCACCAGGGAAACCCTAGGTAACCTTAGGTAACCTTTACTAGGTCCCTAATGGAAAAGAAATCAGCTTTGCCAAAGTCATTAAGGCTAAGATCTTAAACCATACAGTTAGTTGCTTGGGAAGAGAGAGAAGATAGACTCAAACAACATTTTAGATGGGGAAGTTTGCTGTGGGGTTTAAAGATGGTATAGAAGTTTCTAGTTTAATGATACCAGGAATTGAGATAGAGAACAAAAGAAGGGCAGGGAGTGGGAAGAAGGAGGAACTGAGTTTGAGATACAGAATCCTACTCCTGAGAGCTTATAACCTGGTATGGGAATGTGGGGTTGACAGGGGAGGGAGTCAGATAAGTAAACCAATCATTAAACTGCCATGGGATAGGAGTAGCGATGATGAACTGCTGGGCATTCCTGGGGATCAGTTCCTGGAAGCGGGGGAATGAGAAGGCCTCCTTGTGTTCAGAGCACTTGGGTTAAATTATAAAAGAATTAGGGAGTATAATGCAGGGCATGCAGAGCAGGGGGACAATATATTCAAAGGCCCAAAGTAAAAGAATGGCCAGTGCATCAGGCGAGGTCAGTGGGCTAGATGGTTTTGGATGGTGAAAGGCAAGATGGCATGAGCAGCCCTAACAAGAAGAGGCTGGGGACAGCAGCCAGCAGTTATTATTCATTTACTGTAAGCCAGGCACCGAGAATATGTTCAGAAGATAGCTCTGTCAGTGAGTGGTAACTGACTGGACCTGGGGGAGAAAAAAATCCAGGGAGACTTGAGGTTTCTCCTCTGACCCAAAGGAGGCATTTGAAGGAGGAAGCCATTTATGAGGGAGGAGGAGCATGAGCTCCATGTGTAATACATTAAATTCAGAGTCCCTTGTGCCATCCAGGTAGCTGAGAGGATGTGTGATATTGTGAGCATATGGACCCTAAATCTATACTGCCCTGATTTGAATCATAACATGGCTTCTTAAGAGATTTATGACTATGGGCAAGTTACTTAATCCCTTTGTACCTTAGTTTTCTCATTAATAAAATGGGAATAATAATAATAGCACCTTTCCTTTATAGAGTTGTAATGATGTTTAAATGTATAATTTAGAACAGTTCTTAGCTCATGGCAGGTACTTAATGAATATTGATTTTTATTATTAAATATAGTTCTGAGGCTCAAGGGTGGGGCCTGGGATTAGCACATCAGGGTAAGTTAACTATTAAGTATTTATCTGGTAGGAGATATTTGGCTGCAAAATACAGAGAATACAATCGAGGCTGCTCTCATAGATTCATTTCATTGTTTACCAAGGAGTCTGGAAAATAGGTGGCTTCAGCATTCTTTAAGAAGTTCGGTGATGCCAGGTCACTGTGATTCGCTTGGTCTTTCTTTCCTTGTCTATAAAATGGCTGTTCTAGCTCAAAGTATCTCATCCTTACTTCCCATGTTCTAAACAGGGAAAGAAAGTGAAAGTCACTGAGTCAGGTCTGACTCCTTGAGACCCCATGGACTGTAGCCTGTCAGGCTCCTCTGTCCATGGAATTCTCCAGGTCAGAATACTAGAGTGGGTAGCCTATGCTTTCTCCAGAGGATCTTCCCAACCCAGGAATCGAACCAGGGTCTCCAGCATTACAGGCATATTCTTTACCAGCTGAGTTATCAGAGAAGCCTCAAATAGGAGGGAATGTGGTCTGAAAACTCATTTTGTGAGGAAACTACTGTCCTCACAGGTCTCTATCCTTTGAAAAGAAAGAAAAATCCCAGAATTCCCCAGGCGATTCCCCTTGTGTCTCATTGGCCAGAACCAGGTCACATGGCCACCTGGAGCTCAAGGAACAGGAAGAGGAGAGCCATGATTGACTTAGACTGTTCATGACCCATCCTTTGGGGATAGACACTTTAAGCCTTGAACAAAATGGGGTCCTTTTAGTGAGGAAGAAGGGAATGGCTGGTGGGCTTGCAGTTAAGAAAGTCTGCCTCATTAGGGAAGGAGAGCACTTAGAACAGGAAAAGGACCAGGGGAGAACCCAGGACTCCAGTCATGCATGACAGTCAGACAGGAAAGAGATTTCAATTGCCAAAGACATAGAAGGAGAGGAGAGCCAGGGAGGAGCCCAGAGAGAAGCCCAGGAAGAATTTTCGGGAGGGCCTGTCTGCAGGGGTTCACATAGCAGAGCCTGGGGCAGGATGAGGCTGTAAAGAGCTGTCTGATTTGGCAGCAGGAAGGCCACAGAGGCCACTGCCAGAGCAGAAAGTGGTGCCAAGGGTTGAGAAGAGAATGAGAATTTCTCCCATATGCAGTTGGTGGGAGTGCAAATTAATTCAACATTTCCTTCAGTTTGGCAATGTGTACCAAAATGTAAAATGCTCATACCCTTTAACTCTGAAATTCTACTTTTAGAAATTAATCCAACAGGCAGAATTAAACCAGAGCAGGCTGATGTCGGTACAAAAATGTTGATTGCAGCCTTGTTTATTATAGAAAATAAAAGAGAGATAATTGACCTAAATGTCCATTATACGGGATTAATTAAAACAAGTGATGGTACATTTTGGCATTGAAATACTAGGCACAGTGGCTAACAGCTGAAGTCCTGGAATTTGACAGTCAGGGTTTGAATTCTGGCTTTGCCATTCACCATCTGTGTGACCTCAGGTCTCTGGAAAACTCTCTGGGACTCTCAGTTTTCCTGACTGGAAAATGGGATAATTATAGTACTAACTCAGAAAGCTATGGTAAGAATTAAGGAAGTTTATGCAAATGAAATATGTAGAATATGTCTGGCACATATTATTATCAGGCACACAAAATATATGGTAGATCTGCTGCTGCTGCTGCTAAGTCGCTTCAGTCGTGTCCGACTCTGTGCAACCCCATAGACGGCAGCCCACCAGGCTCCCCCGTCCTTGGGATTCTCCAGGCAAGAACACTGGAGTGGGTTGCCATTTCCTTCTCCAATGCATGAAAGTGAAAAGTGAAGTGAAGTCGCTCAGTTGTGTCCAACTCTTTGCAACCCCATGGACTGCAGCCTACCAGGCTCCTCCATCCATGGGATTTTCCAGGCAAGAGTACTGGAGTGGGGTGCCATTGCCTTCTCCATATGGTAGATCTATCTGTATAGAAATAGAAAGCTGTTTATAAGATATTAAGAGAAAAAATGAAGTTACAGAATAGCAAGTTATTATGACCCCAAGGTTAAACAGTGCTTTTTTTCTGGGAGGTGGAATCATTGGCACAATTCACTTTTTACTTTACCCATTTCTGTATTTCTTTAAAACAGAAGTATTGTACAGAAACAGAATTTGACACCTGAAAATGTCTCTGGTATGCAGATTATTTTGAGCTCAACATAATCAAGTCACAAAAGACTCAGAAAGAAACCTTGACCTTCGCCCTAATCACCTAAAATAATTTACATAGAGAGCTATTACCAGAGATATCCACAAAGAATATGGGCGGGGGTGGTGATGGGGATTCCTGGCAGGGCTCAAAGATCAGAGTCCATTCTATGTCCCATTGTTTCTTCATGATCTGTTTATTTGTCAAACATTTGCTTTTCCATCTCTATTGCCTTCCTCCCCTTTGAAGTCCCAAACTGCTACCTCCACCATCCTCTTTTGTTTTTAGCTGAAGATGGTATTTCAGCTGAAGGCTTTGGCCATTTTGGTGAGATACTCAGTTCTCCTGGTGGCTCCCATGTATACATATTTTTACACTAGTTTGATTTTTTCCTGTTAAAGTTTGATTTTCTCATGTTAATTTAATTCCTAGACCAGCCAGAAGAATCTAGAAGGGCAGAAGAAAGTTCCTTCTTCCCCAACAGTATTTCACATCTGGCTGACTATAAGCCACACAAAGGCAGGCACCATATTTGTTTTGTTCACCACTGGATATTATTGTATCTGGCACGTGGCAAGCAGGTGATAAATATTTATTAACTGAATGGATGCAAGACAGGAAGTTGTATTTAGGAGGAAGTTGCATAGACCAAGATTTCAAAGATGTTGCGGTCCTGTGCTGACAAGGCCCAGGGTAGACCTCAGGCAAGAGTGACAGAATAGAAGCCGAGTTCAGGCCTGAGGGCTGTCAGTCATCAGCGTGGATGCTAGTCCCAGGACATGGGCAGCATGAGCAGAAAACAGGTCCAAGAGCGATGGAGTCCAGTCTCTGGCTCTTTCTGTTGAGTGCTTCCAAAACAGGCTGAGTCCAGAACCATAGTTTAGGACTGCAGAGGATATCGGTGCCATTGAGACATTTTTACACGGGAAAACAGAGACCCAGAAAGGTTAAGTGAGTTCCTCTGGGATGTGTGTCTTCCAGTTCTCGCTCTGGTGCTGTCTCCTTCCTCGTAGGACCCAACTGTGTGGATATTTCGGATATAAATGAAATTGTTGAGAGAGGACATTTATTGGATTCCTAAGAAACCCATTTCTCTTCTGTAGCATGACTTGCTTTTCTAAAGCTTACTGATCACCCCTGCCCTTTATTTGTAAAGAGCAAAATGACTAGAAACATAATTAACTCACCCACATCTTCCATTGTCCTCCACATCTTTTGTGCAAGCAGTGATTGTTGTTCCTATTGTTGAAAGCAGGATTGTTCTCTTGGCAACACACATCCAGAAAGAGAGCCCAGCGCGGGGCTCAGCAGGTGACACTGTTGAAGTTTGACCTTCTGGTTCCAAAAGAGAAAAGAAGAAAGGCAAAAAACACTAACTGACCTCTGGGTGATTTTGAATTGGTTACCAGTCTAAACTACAGAATGCTTCGGGACAAAAGACATTTGGTATTTTTTTTTTTAAGTCTGTTTAGGAATTCAGAATATCAGCCAGCTGAGTTCTCAAGTACAGGGCCCTAGGGGCTCCAATTAAATGACTATTTACAAACAACTTGTTGTTGAGATGTTACAACTAGCACAGGTAAATGGAACTTTCAAATGTGTTCTTGGAAAACAGCCTTTTCTCACTTTTGTATCTTAATCATCACTTACCCATACATACATTGTTGTTTTCTCTGGGACTGTTTTTGCTGGGAAGAAAGGATGTGCCTAGTAAAGGAAGATGATGCCTCAGAGGAGATTTGGGATCAGTTACAGCTGAGAGAATATTGTTTCTGTCCATGAGAAAGCTGTGTGTTCCTCAGGAAATTGCTTAACTGCACAATCTCAGTTTCCTCCTCTGTAACATAAGATCATAATACCTACTTCACGGGGTTGTTCTATGGATGCAACAAAATCAGGTTTAAAAATCCTGTCACATAGCTGTTCCCTGACCATCTAGATAATCAATTTATAAATTACTGAAATCCTTCAATACGTGAAGAGAAATGGTGCATTTAGTTCTTGACCACATTTCGCATGTGCACTTGACTTTATCCGTAGAATGCCTTAACTTGGTTGTCTCCCTTTCCTGCAGCACTCTGAGAAACAAAGGTGAGGAGTGAAGTTAAAAGCATATTTGTGTTGGTTCACCTGGAAAACCAGCTGCCATGGAAGTTTCAAATCTGAATCTCTTCCTTACTCTTTTTTCCTTACTAATTCTTTAAGATCTCTGGGTGGGATCATGTAGAATGGAGGCAACCACAGGGAACCATCAAAAACTCTCCAGTGAAGCTTGTTTAAGAGACACGTGGTAGAGGAGACTAAGAGCACCAGGGCATGATGTCCAAGAAGCTGGCTGGGCCAGGTTATATCTGAGTCTATGTATGTTCCTCTCATACAAGACATTGGAGTCAAAGCCTTGAAAAAATAACCATTGTTTCCAATTGTGTCCTGTTATAAGGAGAACAGATTCTTACTGAACTTATGTAAATGAATATGCAAATATTTCCATGAAAATAAGAATAGTCACTAAGAGTTTCCAAATTTCAGACGGATTGGGTAGGGAGAAAAAGATAAATATTTTATCTTTATTTATGAAGATGGTTATTATTGTTTAGTTGCTAAGTTGTGTCCAACTCTGTTGTGACTCCATGGACTGTAGTTTGCCAGGCTCATCTGTCCATGGGATTTCCCAGGCAATAATACTGGAGTGGGTTGCCATTTCCATTTATGAAGGTGTATTTTGTGAAACTGCCACAAGTCACAGATAGGTTGAGAGAAAAGATTTCCTTAAATCTGGAAAAGAAAAAAAAAAAATCTGCAATGGTTAAAATAAAAAGTCATAAAAATTATAATCAATCTCATCAATCCCGTGGAATTAACTTTTGATCTTATTAGCAATTTTATGAAACCGTCAATTTCTTCACTAGAGTTCAATAATTCTTACCCAGTTCATTGGTATCATTTGAAAGTTCATCAGAAGCCTGTATTCTAGGGTTAATGTCAGAGTCCCTGAAATGAATCTCTCTGAAGATTAAGCATATTTGTAAAAGCATCAGAATAAAACAGTAACTGTCTGTAAGTGACAGAAGACTTAAAAATGCCCATTATTAAAGATCTGAGAGTTTGTCATAATAGAACTAACACGGAAATTTGGTTATTTCTGTGACACAAAGCAATTCAAGATAATAACTGGAATTATGGTTGATAATATTATATCAGGACATATCAGATTTCCAGAATTTCACATAGTTTCTAAAACATATGTAAAATATAGCTACATAGACACAACATAAATAAAGCTAGTATTATTTCTCATTTACAATGCTTACTATGTAGTTTCACATATCAAATAATCCTAATCCATCTCCCTTTTTATAAGGAGAGAGAACACATCTCTGAGATATCTCACAGGCCCTCTGAAACATCTTAGACTTCAAAATTAGTTCTAAGTCAAAAGACTTCATATGGAATTCGATTTTGCGAAGTTTATCAAAAATACCAAACTTTTAAAAAAAACAGATGGTCAAATAGGATCATAGGTCATTGTGAAACAATGCTTAGCTATCCATTTAACCAAAATAACAATTAAAAATTTTATGGGTAAATATTAAATAGTTGTTAAAGCCTTAGCTACAAAATACAGAATCTTTGTTATTCTAGACAGATTACATTAAAGGTGAACAAAACTTTTGGGTGCAATTCCTCATTAAGACTACACTAATAACCTAATAAGATTTTGTCCTATTAACAGAGAGAAAAAACTGAGTTTAATTGTGCATCAGCTTGCTTTTGATATTAAAAGTCAATTACTTAATTAAATTCATTGTAATTTTATCATGTTCTAACACACACAAAATTACTTTCTAAAGACTGGATTTCCCCCCCTACAAACATTTTACAATTTTCTATATCCATTTTAGTTTGCCCCTTGTCTTCTTTCCCACTTAGAAGTTCTATTAATTTTGGTAGGAATTGCATTTACTAATTAGAATGTCTAGAATCATGTACTTGCTCATAGAAAATTTCTTTGTACGGCACCAAACATACTTATTACTCATTTCAAATATCTTTAATTTCTCTCTAAAAGAAAACCTATGTTCAGTGATTAATGTTTCAGCAACTTATTTTAATTGGGAATGAACTAGATATTCAATAAATTTCCATAATTTAACTTAATTTAGCAAGATTCTAAAGTTTCTAGTTACCAAAAAGATTTGGGGAAACCATTTTTAAGTAGATATACCATAAAATATAATTATTCTTAAAGAATTTATGTTAAAACTCTTATTTACATTTAATTTACTTATAGAAATATTATCATACCAAGTTATATTTCTTGCTGATAAATTTTAAAGCAAAATTTGACCTTTAGGTTTGCTACCTAAAAAGTACCATAAATATATTATGCTGATAACTTTAAAGACATATCTATATTAATTAAACCAAGAAACTTAGACTAGCTGTAATACCAAATACTAATACTGAAAATTTCCCAGATCACATGAACCTGAAATTCATTTGTGTTCGCTTTTATCATATTTCTGATAATTTATGTACTATTTAGCTTCTTTTAAACAGAACTCTTTTGCAAATTAATTTTGTCACTATCATCCAGAGCTAGGAACATACCGTAATGTACATACATAGATGTACATACATCCAGATACACACAGAATTTTCATTTTAAAATTTTAATCATGAAATTAGGTACAATACAAAGCTCACTAGTTCATTTTTAAAATTTATTTTATTGAAATATAGTTGATTTACAATGTGTTAATTTCTGTGAACAGCAAAGTGATTCAGTTATACATAGATATGTATTATTTTCTATTATTGTTTATCAGAGAATATTGAATACAGTACCCTGTTCTAAAAGTAAGATCTTGTTTATCCATTCTGTATATAGTACTTTGCATCTGCTAAACCCAAACTCTCAATCCATCCCTCCCCCTCTTCCCTTCCCATGTTGTTATTGTTGTTCAGTCCCTAAGTCATATCCGACTCTTTGCAACCCCATGGACTGCAGCGTACCAGGCTTCTCTGTCCTGCATCATCTCCTAGAGCTTGCTCAAACCCATGTCCATTCAGTTGGTGATGCTACCCAACCATCTCATCCTCTGTCATCCCCTTCTCTTCCTGTCCTCGATCTTTCCCAGAATCAGGGTCTTTTCCAATGAGTCAGCTCTTCGCATCAGGTGACCAAGTGTTGAAGCTTCAACTTCAGTATCTGACCTTCCGATCAATATTCAGGACTGATTTCCTTTAGGATCTACTGGTTTGATTTCCTTGGTGTCCAAGGGACTCTCAAGAGTCTTCTCCAGCACCACAACTTGAAAGCATCAGTTCTTTGGTGCTCAGTCTTCTTTACAGTCCATTTCTCACATCCGTACATAACTACTGGAAAAACCAGAGCTTTGACTATATGGACCTTTGTTGGCAAAGTGATGTCTCTACTTTTTAATATGCTGTGTAGGTTGGTCATAGCTTTTCTTGCAAGGAATAAATGTCTTTGAATTTCATGGCTGCAGTCACCATCCACAGTGATTTTGGAGCCCAAGAAAAGAAAATCTGTTGCTGTTTGGTTTCCCCATCTATTTGCCATGAAGTGATGGGACTGAATACCATGATCTTTGCTTTTTGAATATTGAGTTTTAAGCCAACTTTTCACTCTCTTCTTTCACCTTCACCAATAGGCTCTTTAGTTCCTCTTTGCTTTTTACCATTAGAGTGATATCTGCATAGCTGAGGTTGTTGATATTTCTCCCAGAAATCTTGATTCCAGCTTATGGTTCATCCAGCTTGGCATTTTGCATGATGTTCTCTGTATATAAACTAAATAAGAAGGGTGACAGTATATATCCTTGATGTACTCCTTTCCCAATTTTGAACCAGTCTGTTGTTCCATGTAAGGTTATAACTGTTGCTTCTTGAACTGCCTACCCGTTTCTCAGGAGACAGGTAAGGTGGTCTAGTGGTCCCATCTCTTTAAGAATTTTCCACAGTTTGTTGTGATCCACACAGTCAAAGGCATTTGCCCTTTGGGACTGGAATGAAAACTGATTTTTTCCAGTACTGTGCCCTTTCCCATGGGCAGCCACAAATCTGTTCTCTAATATGTAAGTCTATTTCTGTTTCATAGATAATTTCATTTGTGTCTATTTTAGATTCCACATACAAGTGATATATAATATTTGTCTGGCTTACTTCACTTAATATAGTAATGTCTAGGTCTAGCCATGTTGCTGCAAATGGCATTATTGCATTCTTTTTTATGACTGAGTAGTATTCCATTGTATATATGCACCACATCTTCTTTATCCATTCATTCATCAGTGGATATTTAGGTTGTTTCTATGTCTTGGCTATTGTAAATAGTACTTCTATATGAATATTGGGGTGGATGTGTCTTTTTAAATTATATTTTTTCTGGATGTATGTCCAGGAATGGGATTGCTGGATCATATGGTAACTCTATTTTTAGTTTTATGAGGAACTTCCATACTGTTTTCCATAGTGGTTTCACCAGTTTACATTCCTACCAACAGTGTAAGAGGATTCCCTTTTCTCCATACCCTCTCCAGCATGCTTTATTTGTAGATATAAAATAATGGTCAACCTTACTTTTTGATGCTGGCCATTCTGACTTGACTGAAAGGGCTTCCCTGGTGGCTCAGTAGTAAAGAGTCCATTTGCAACGCAGGAGACACAGGAGATGCAAGTTCGATCTCTGGGTCATGTTGATCCCATCGAAGAGGAAATTGCAACCCACTCCAGTATTCTTGCCTGGAAAATCTCATGGACAGAGGAACCTGGTGGGCTACAGTTAGTCCATGGGATTGCAAAGAGTCAGACACGACTGAGTGACTATCTCTTTCTTTCTTTCTTTCTATTCTGACTGGTGTGAGGTGGTACCTCATTGTAGTTTTGATTTGCTTTTTTCTAAGAATTAGTGATATTGAGCATCTTTTCATGTGCCTCTTGGCCATCTGTATGTATTCTTTGGATAAATGTATATTTAGATCTTCTGCCCATTTTCCAACTGGGTTGCAAAACTCACTAGTTTATAAATAACAGTTGGGATAATAAATCGTCTATTCAGGTTGCTAAAGTGTTTTATAACTTTGGAGAAGCCCAGGTGGAACATTTACATCTCAAAGTCACAGGGAGAGAAATGCAAGCTCCTGTGGAAGGACTTCTGTTCCCTAAGTTCAGAATTTTGGGGGAAAAAAGTTTGTGTTTGTTTGTTTGTTTTTTCAAAATGACCATAATAACCATAGAGATTTTCAATAGACCTTTAGAATTATTGTTGCCTTCTTTAGGTGCTCAATCTTGGTGTTATAAAAAGGAAGTTCATAGACAGATAGCAAGGAGGAGAGCATTGTAGTGGACATTCAGAGAAAATGGGGATGGGAGAGAGCTGTCTGAAGCCTCAGAGGTTTTTCCAATTCAGAAATCCTTTGGGTTAATTGTGAGTTACTCTAAGGAAAGCAGTGGTGAATTCTTTATTATGTTTTGGGGTTTTTTTTTCAGTAATTTAAAAACAATTATTGAATTTACAATGTTTTAAATTTCTGCTGTATAGCAAAGTGACTCAATTATACATATATATATATATTTATATTCTTTTTCATTATGGATTATCACAAGATATTGAATATAGTTCCCTGTGATATACAGTAGAATCTTTCAACATAAGTAATTATTAAAGAAATGCAAATTAAAACTACAATGCACTGTTACCAGTCAGAATGGCCATTGTCAAAAACCTACAAATAATAAATGCTGGAGAGGTTGTGGAGAAAAAAGAACCCTCCTTCTTTTTATATTCCCATATTGGTGGGAATGTAAATTGGTATAGTCACTTTGGAGAACAGTATGGAGGTTCCTTAAAAAACTAGAGCTACCACATGATGGTGGGTCACTGAAGTAGGGTAGAGTGGCCCTGGAAACTTCTAGGATCTAGGTCTGCAGGGGTAAGTCTGAATCCTGGATCTATGACAAAGTCAAACACTCATATCACTTTTCCCCACAAGAGAGCTTCTGAGTGGAAGGAACTTTATTACTTTTCTGAGGCTCAAAATACAAGTTAAAATATGCTTTCATTCTTTTTTTTTTTAACTTTACAATATTGTATTGGTTTTGCCATGTATCAACATGAATCCGCCACAGGTATACACGTGTTCCCCATCCTGAAACCTCCTCCCTCCTCCCTCCCCGTACCATCCCTCTGGGTCGTCCCAGTGCACCAGCCCGAAGCGTCCAGTTTCGTGCATCGAACCTGGACTGGCGACTCGTTTCATATATGATATTATACATGTCTCAATGCCATTCTCCCAAATCATCCCACCCTCTCCCTCTCCCACAGAGTCCAAAAGACTGTTCTGTACATCAGTGTCTCTTTTGCTGTCTTGTATACAGGGTTATTGTTACCATCTTTATAAATTCCATATATATGAGTTAATATACTGTATTGGTGTTTTTCTTTCTGGCTTACTTCACTCTGTATAATAGGCTCCAGTTTCATCCACCTCATTAAAACTGATTCAAATGTATTCTTTTTAATGGCTGAGTAATACTCCATTGTATATATGTACCACAGCTTTCTTATCTGCTGATGGACATCTAGGTTGCTTCCATGTCCTGGCTATTATAAACAGTGCTGCGATGAACATTGGGGTACACGTGTCTCTTTCCCTTCTGGTTTCCTCAGTGTGTATGCCCAGCAATGGGATTGCTGGGTCATATGACAGTTCTATTTCCAGTTTTTTAAGGAATCTCCACACTGTTCTCCATAGTGGCTGTACTAGTTTGCATTCCCACCGACAGTGTAAGAGGGTTCCCTTTTCTCCACACCCTCTCCAGCATTTATTGCTTGTAGACCTTTGGATCACAGCCATTCTGACTGGCGTGAAATGGTGCCTCATAGTGGTTTTGATTTGCATTTCTCTGATAATGAGTGATGTTGAGCATCTTTTCATGTATTGGTTAGCCATCTGTATGTCTTCTTTGGAGAAATGTCTATTTAGTTCTTTGGCCAATTTTTTGATTGGGTCATTTATTTTTCTGGAGTTGAGCTGTAGGAGTTGCTTGTATATTTTTGAGATTAGTTGTCAGTTGCTTCATTTTCTATTATTTTCTCCCATTCTGAAGGCTGTCTTTTCACCTTGCTTATAGTTTCCTTTGTTGTGCAGAGCTTTTAAGTTTAATTAGGTCCCATTTGTTTATTTTTGCTTTTATTTCCAATATTCTGGGAGGTGGGTCATAGAGGATCCTGCTGTGATGTATGTCGGAGAGTGTTTTGCCTATGTTCTCCTCTAGGAGTTTTACAGTTTCTGGTCTTACATTTAGATCTTTAATCCATTTTGAGTTTATTTTTGTGTATGGTGTTAGAAAGTGTTTTAGTTTCATTCTTTTACAAGTGGTTGACCAGTTTTCCCAGCACCACTTGTTAAAGAGATTGTCTTTAATCCATTGTATATTCTTGCCTCCTTTGTCAAAGATAAGGTGTCCATAGGTGTGTGGATTTATCTCTGGGCTTTCTATTTTGTTCCATTGATCTATATTTCTGTCTTTGTGCCAGTACCATACTGTCTTGATGACTGTGGCTTTGTAGTAGAGCCTGAAGTCAGGCAGGTTGATTCCTCCAGTTCCATTCTTCTTTTTCAAGATTGCTTTGGCTATTCGTAGTTTTTTGTATTTCCATACAAATTGTGAAATTATTTGTTCTAGCTCTGTGAAGAATACTGTTGGTAGCTTGATAGGGATTGCATTGAGTCTATAAATTGCTTTGGGTAGTATACTCATTTTCACTATATTGATTCTTCCAATCCATGAACATGATATATTTCTCCATCTATTAGTGTCCTCTTTGATTTCTTTCATCAGTGTTCTATAGTTTTCCATATATAAGTCTTTAGTTTCTTTAGGTAGATTTCTTCTTCTTGTCTTACATTTTTTTTTCCTGACTGACTGTGCAGATAAACTAATGTAGGACTAATATAGGCTTAAAACTCAACATTCAAAAAACTAAGATCGTGGCATCTGGTCTCATCACTTCATGGCAAATAGATGGGGAAACAATGGAAACAGTGACAGATTTTATTTTGGGGGGGGGGGGGCTTCAAAATCACTGCAGATGGTGACTGCAGCCATGAAATTCAAAGATGCTTGCTCCTTGGAAGAAAAGCTTTGACCAACCCAGACAGCATATTAAAAAGTAGAAACATTACTTTGCCAACAAACATCCATCTAATCAAAGCTATGGTTTTTCCAGTAGTCATGTTTAGATGTGAGAGTTGGACTCTACAGAAAGCTGAGTGCTGAAGAATTGATGCTTTTGAACTGTGGTGTTGGAGAAGACTCTTGAGAGTCCCTTGGACTGCAAGGAGATCCAACCAGTCCATCCTAAAGGAGATCAGTCCTGAATATGCATTGGAAGGACTGATGCTGAAGCTGAAATGCCAATACTTTGGCCCCCTGATGCAAAGAATTGACTCATTGGAAAAGACCCTGATGCTGGGGAAGATTGAAGATGGGATGAGAAGGGGACAACAGAGGATGAGATGATTGGATGGCATCACCGACTCAGTGGACATGAGTTTGAGTAAGCTCCGGGAGTTGGTGATGGACAGGGAGGCCTGGCATGCTGCAGTCCATGGGGTCGCAAAGAGTTGGACACAACTGAGCAACTGAACTGAACTGAACAGAGGTTGTCAGGAAGGTTTCCCAGAGGGAGTGACATATAGAGTGAGACCACCAAGTAGAAGCTAGTTTAGCAATGAGCGGAAGGAACAGTGTCTGAGAAAGCCAGGGGCCGTCAGAGAATCACTGTGAAGGTCAAAGTGATAAACTGACACACTAACACAGTCTGTGGCCAGAACTCAGTCCAGGGTTCCTTTGCTTCTTTCAGTCTCTCCCTTTGTTCTTCCCAGCCTTACTTCCTTCCCATTAATGTTCTTTATCCTACAATACACTGTGTTGAAGGACAACAGTCAATCCTTCAACTTTTAATAATTATCTGGAAGAACTCCTTCCTGTCACCCATCAGCTAGTGAACTCTTCAAATCTCCTCTTCTCAGGCTAGTACTAGCCAGCCTCTTGCTCCCTTGCTGCATTGCCTCACTACAGCGGCAGTGGAGGGGGGATGTCTTGCACCCTTGTCTGCATGATTTGATCAGTGTATTCTCCACAATCCTCCACCTTCCGGAACACGAAGACAAAATGCATCCTCCTCAGACACTTGATTTGTTTTGAGAAAGCTCAGTACCCCCCCACTGAGAACCACAATGGATGTGTTTGATAAATAACCACTTAGAGTTACCATAAATCCTCTTCTTTGAGAGAGACTGTTAGTGTTAAGATAGAGTTTAAAGTTTGACATTTCCCTGAGGTCTGGAGAAGGTCACAGACATGTACCATATTCAGTAAGATTTAAGTTCATGCACCATTTCTGCCACTTTCCTGCTAAAAGGGGAGGAAAATTTGACATGCTTCTATATCCTGGAAATTGAAAATGTTCAAGAATCTGTTAAATCCTCTTCTGAAATAACCCTCAGCGGAACCTTACCTCATCCTCGAGGTGGGGGAGTGGGGAGGGGAGTATAGCTTGGATCCTGTGCTCTGCTGACTTAAGCAGGGGACAGCTAAGCATCAGGGTTTCCCAGGTGATGCTAGTGGTAAAGAACCTGCCTGCCAATACAGGAGATGTAAGAGACGCAGTCTCCATCCCTCAGTCAGGAAGATTCTCTGGAGGAGGGCATGGCAACCCACTCCAGTATTCTTGCCTGGAGAATCCCATAGACAGAGGAGCCTGTCAGACTACAGTCCACGGGGTCGCAAAGAGTCAGACATGACTGAAGTAACTTATCATGAACACACTCAGGGAAGAGACTGGGGCACTATGAAGAAAACTCAGTTGTCTGCCAGAAAAGCCATTGTCCTATGCTAGGGTTGGGCAGAATCAGAGAGTCCTCTTTTTCTATTTAAAGCCTTCTAAATGCAACATTAAAAAAAATCATATTATTATTTTCCTGCTTGTTAGATAGCCCCATCCTTTCATTCCTTCCTCCTTCCCCATTTTACCTCATTTGGAGCCACTTTGACATATGGGTGAGACCAGAAACAAAGGTTCCTGTCTCATCCAGCCAGCCATCTGTCCACATTCACCAGTGAACTGTGCTTGCCAAGAATTCCCAGTCTGTGGGCTCTCAGGAAATGTAGGCTGATAAGCTTGCGCCTCTGATAAAGCCCCCAGTCTTGGATGATCCGAGCAGGGTGGGGAGACTGAGTCCGTGGGAAACGCTGGCCCTGATGGAGACTGGTCTGGATCCCTGTCTGCCTGGAGGTGCTGACATTGTGAGAATCATGGAACGAGGAGGGGGAGGGGTGAGAGTGGAGGATCAACTCAGATGTTTAAGGAGCCAGAGCTGCAAATAAAATCAGACTGGGATTAGTGTTGTTGTTGTTGTTTTTCTGCATTTGACGTTACTAGAATTCTCTTTCAAAAACTAAGCCTTCTCTGGGCACACAGCATCTTCCTAGAGGCTGGTGGTATAGTGGAAAGGCCACTGGTTTGCTGCCAGACTGCCTGGTATGAGTTCACTATGAATCTGGCAAATCTGATTAAGTGACACTATTTCTCTGAGCCTCGGTTTCTTCTGTGAGCTGGAAAACATAGGGTCCTCTCAGGTCTGTTACAGATTTACAGTGAGCCAGCATGGTTAATACATATAAACCCCAGCACAGTGACTGGGACACGGAGGGGCCTCAGGAAACAATTTTCAGTCCTAACTTTGTCCTTTGCTAAATGAAGTCAAACCATTGAAAGCCCCATTAGTGTTCAGGAGACATTCTGTCCATCCTGGAAGTTCTCAGCACAATAGGCCTAGCTGCCAAGAGAGACAATCCGCATAGAGAGCTGCCGAGCTGATCATAAATCTGAATGAAATAATTATGTAAAGTAACGAAGAGCAATTCAGTGAGAAGATGCCTCATCTGCCTTGATGGGTTTTTCAATTACTCATCTTTAGTACTGCATTATACCATTCTCTGGCAATAATTATTAAACATTTCAATGGTATTGTGATATAAAACTTAAAAGGCTGATTTATTTCTTAGACATTAGACTGCCTAGTATAATGTTCCCCAACTATATGGTTCTATGGGTTTAAACCTATTTATCAGAGTGATTTTGTAGCATCAAATTGAAACTGACACCATCTCCCCAAGTGGAAGATGAGGGAAGTGAGTTAGGTCCAATGGTTATAGGGACTATAGTTTTAGGGTCAGGGGGCACATGAGCCCAAGCTCCTGCTTCCTAGTCCCAGTTTCTGAATTTGTAAAATGGGAATAATTCATACTTTACAAGATTATTGGGATGATTATGTGAAATAATGGATAAGAAGTGTTAGCAAGAACATGCAGTGTGGACTGGGGACTGGGTAAATAATAGATATTATTGCCATGACTGTGCATTCTTGCATGCCCTGGATTTTATTAATACATTCTGCAGATGACAATATTCTAAGTTATTTGCACATGTGCATCACCCACCTGCTAGGCTGTGGACACTGAGGGAGCTTTCAGGGTTCATTTTCTGGTTGTCACTTTAAGAACTCAGAAGTCACAGTTATGGGGCCCCTGACTGTTCTAGGTGGCTTCCCTGGTGGCTCAGATGGTAAAGAACCTGCCTGCCAGTGCAAGAGACACGGGTTTGATCTCTGGGTTGGGAAGATCTGGAGAAGGAAATGGCAACACACTCTCTCCAGTATTCTTGCCTGGGAAATCCTGTGGACAGAGGAGTCTTGTGGGCTATAATTCATGAGGTCACAAAGAGTCAGACACAACTTAGCAACTAAATAACAATAAACTGTTCCAGGCACCCTGCTAGGCAGTATATAGAGAGTATCTTCTTTCATCAGCATGATATACCCATTTCACAGACAAGGACGCTGAGGCACAGAAAGGTTAGTTACTTTGTTCAGGGTCATTCAATGACTAAGACAGAAATCCCATCCAGGTCTGCACGGCTCCAGAGCCCACACATCATACTCCTCCACTACCCCACAGTTTCTCTCAGGATCCCTTGAGACATAATTCACCTGTTTTAAAGGAGAATTCTTCTCTTCCTGGATTTTCTAAAGGACATATATGTTTTCTTACTGAGGATTATCTACACCCAGTTGATGACCAGAAAGGTTAAGTCCATCTTAACCTTTCTCAGCATCTCCCAATCCTCACATGGAAGATGAGACTCTTTTTCAACCAAGGGATACACTGTGTGGAGTAAGTGGGCAGTGACCCCTATACACACCCACAGACACACACCCACAGACACACAGACACACAGACACACCAGTTCCACGGAAGCCTGTCCATTGAACTCTAGGCTCCCAAGCCAAGTTGGATTTAGGTGCTAGCCAGCTGGGCTGGTGCCAGGATACCAGTTTGTAAGAAGCACTAAAATGTCACTGGAAATGTAATGAGATAGAGAAAATGGTCTTTACAAGAATTATTGAGAACAAGCATGAAATGAGAATGATGATAATAATGATTTTATTATTATAAATAATACTCTGTGATTATAATAAACAGCGATAGCTTTGTGCCAGGAACTTCTCTAACTGCTTTATATGTTATAATTCATTTAAACCCTTCCAGCCCATTGAGGAAGGTATTGTTATTATTCCCCACTTCACAGATAAGAAGACCCCTTAAGAAAGGTTAAGGAATTTGCCAGAGTCACACCCCTAGTAGATAGGCTGTCTGGCTCTCTCAGGCCGTTCACCATTGCCTCGTGATGGGGGCAAAACTCCCAGGCGCTCTAAAGTGGCAAAGGGTGGTGTCTCGGCTGCCTTCCAGGCCTCTTAGCTGCTGGGTAAGGTGTGTTCAGGGCTGGGAGCCGAGCTGCGAGTGGGTGGGTGCTGAACCAGCATTCTTCCGTGTCCTCTCCCGCTACACAGCACCCAGCCTCTCCCCTGGATGAATGCTGGCAGATATTTAGAGAATATCGTTTGGAGGGGGCCAGGTTATTAGCCTGCTCGGGTTGCCCACGTGCCCTGGTCCAGCCCTGCTCCCAAGCTTGGCCTGCTGTGTTCATTCTCAGAATGTGAAACCACCCAGGTAGCATGCAGAATTAATCTGTTTTTCATGGGGAGCAAACATCCATCAGCTCTTGGAACTTGACCTCTGTGGATTGAAGGCTGTGTACCCAGAGCAACGTCAGAGGGGCTCCCTGTGACACTCATGGCCACCTCCCCTCTGCTCCTTCCTCAGCTTCTCACGTGCTTCTCTGGTCTGGGAGGTGGGGGACATGCCCTGGGAAAGAAAAAATAAAGCTGAAAGGGTAAAAGAAAAAAAAAATGAATACAATGAAAAATAATCTGTTGGAAGAGATGCTAGAGCAGAAAGGGATTCTAACAACTGGGAGGAACTGGGAGGTGACAGTCTTTGTAAGGAAGGAAGACAGATTTGGTCCTAAATCTTTATAGCCTAGAAGAGGGGACCACTGTCAAAAGCTATACAGGGGAATACAGCCAACACTGATGTTCAAACGATGTTTCTGATGAACTGATAAAACCCTGGAAAAATGTGAAGGCTCCTAGGACAAACAGGAAAAATAAGATAACCTTATACACAAATTATGAATACAACTGTGTATAAATTTCAAAGTATAAACAGAGGAAACTCTAGAAGGAAACAAACCAAAATTATTGAGCCAGTAGGGGACTATTTTCCCCTTTACTTTTTTATTTTTGTACACTTTTCTATAATGAACTCTATTGAGCCATAAAGGTAAAATCATTGTTTAATTTTTAAAAATCTGTCTTGAAAACTCTTCCATAAAAGACAAAGCAATTATATCTTTCATTCCATGACTTTCAGCTGGAGAAAATATACATGGGAAACTGGAAAGGGGTGATTTAATGACTGGGGTAATTTTCTTTGGGTGCTCTCTCAGATCTTACTGAAGTGTTTCAAAGTCCCTTACTGGGCAGATCCAATAACAATAATGGGCATTAATTTCAGAAAATTAAAGATGTGAAATTTAGCTGTAAGAGATAATTGCAATAACCCCAAACTGTAAACAATAAAATGTTCAACACTCTGAAGTTTGTTAGGTAAACTGTGTGCTGTCCATACCATGGGGCCTTCTGCAGCCACAGAGGACTGTGTTGAGTTACATACTGAGTAGAAAGGAAAGACGTTCATGACGTGTTGTTGAGTGAAAAAGACAGTGTCGTGTACTTCTGTTTTTTTAGGATTTCATGTATGTTTGTGTGTATATGTATATTCGGAAAAGATAAACATCAAATAGTAATAACTATCTTGGGGGTAGTTGAACTGTGAATATTGTTTATTTCATAATTTTTGCTTCTTTGCATTTTCTGATTGTCCTATAGTAAACAAGTATAGTCATACCTCATTTTACCACACTTTGCATGACTGTACTTAGCAGGCATTGTATATTTTACAAATTGAAGTTTCGCGGCAACCCTGGGTCAAGCCAGTCTATCAGCACCATTTCTATAGCAACATATGCTTACTTCATGTCTCTATGTCACATTTTGGTAATTCTTGAAATATTTCATTATTATTGTATTTGTTGTAGTGATCTGTGATCATTGATCTTTGATGTTATTATTGCAAAAAGATTATGACTTGCAAAAGACTCAGATGATGGTTAAGGTTTTTTAAGACTTTTTATTTTGTATTGGGGTAGAGCCGATTAAAAATGTTGTGGTAGTTTCAGGTAAATAGTGAAGGGATTCAGCCATATGTATACACGTATCCATTCTCCACCAAACTCCCCTCCCATCCAGGCTGCCATACAACGTTGAGCAGAATTCCATGTGCTATACAGTAAGTCCTTGTTGGCTATTCATTGTAAATATAGCAGTGTGCACATGGTTAGAATTTTTTAGCAATAAAGTATTATTAATAAATATGAATAGATTGTGGGTTTTTACATGATGCTGTTGCACACTTAATAGAGTATAGTATACAATAAACATAATTTTTTCTTCTTTAAATTTTAACCTTTAAATTTTTTTAAATTAAATTTAATTTTTTATTGAAGTGTATTTGATTTACAATGTTACGTTAGTTTCAGGTGTACAGCAAAGTGATTCAGTTATATACACATCTGTTCTTCAGATTCTTTTCCCTTATAGATTATTACATGATATTGTATATCATGTGCTATATGGTAGGTCACTGTTGGTTACCTATTTTATTATAGTATTCTGTATATGTTAGCCCCAAGTTCCTAACTTATCCCTCCCTCCCTTCCCCTTTGGTAACCATAAGTTTGCTTTCTAAGTCTTTGAGTCTATTTCTGTTTTGTAAATAAGCTCATTTGTATTATTTTTTTAGATTCCACATAAAAGTAATATCATATGGTATTTGTCTTTCTTTGTCTGACTGACTTCACTTAGTACGATGATCTCTAGGTCCATCCATGTTGCTGCAAATGGCATTACTTCATTCTTTTTATGACTGAGTACATTCCAGGGTGTGTGTGTGTGTTTCATCTTCTTTATCCATTCATCTGTTGATGGACATTTAGGTTGCGTCCATGCCTTGGCTTTTGTAAATAATGCTCCTATGAACAATGGGGTGTGGTATCTTTTTGAAGGAAGAGTTTTTGTCTTTTCTGGGTATATTCCCAGAAGTAAGATTGCTGGATTATATGGTTTCTTTATTTGTAGTTTTTTAAGGAAACTTCGTACTGTTCTCCATACTGGCTGCCCCAGTTTACATTCCCAAACAATGCAGTAGGGTTCTCTTTTCTCCACACCCTCTCCAGCATTTATTATTTGTACATTTTTTGATGATGTCTATTCTAATCGGTGTGAGGTGGTACCTCACTGTAGTTTTGATTTGCATTTTTCTAATAATCAGTGATGATGAGCATTTTTCATTGTAAATATAATGTTTATTTGTTGTTCAGTCACTCAGTAATATCCTATTCTTTGCGACCCCATGGACTGCAGTATGCCAAGCTTTCTTGTCCTTCACCATATCCCAGAGTTTGCTCAAACTCATGGCCATAAAGTTGGTGATGCCATCCAACCATCTTATCCTCTGTTTTCCCCTTCTCCTCCTGCCTTCAGTCTTTCCCAGCATTGGAGTCTTTTCCAGTGAGTTGGTTTTTTGCATCAGGTGGCCAAAGTATTGGAGCTTCAGCTTCAGCATCAGACCTTCCAAGGAATATTCAGGGTTTATTTCCTTTAGGATTGACTGACTTGCTCTCCTTGCTGTCCAAGGGACTCTCAAGACTCTTCTCCAACACTACAATTCGAATGCATCAATTCTTAAGTACTCAGCCATTTTTATTGTCCGGCTCTCACAACTGTACATGACTACTGGAAAAACCAGAGCTTTGACTAGATGGACCTTTGTTGGTGAAGTAATGTCTCTGCTTTTTAATATGCTGTCTAGGTTTGTTATAGTTTTTCTTGCAAGGAGCAAATGTCTTTTAATTTCATGGCTGCAGTTACCATCTGCAGTGATTTTGGAGCCCAAGAAAATAAAGCCTGTCACTGTTTCCATTGTTCCCCCATCTATTTGCCATGAAGTGATGGGACTGGATGCCATGATCTTAGTTTTTTGAATGTTGAGTTTTAAGCTAGCTTTTTCACTCTCCTCTTTTAGCTTCCTCAAGAGCTCTTTAGTTTCTCTTCACTTTCTGCATATCTGAGGTTATTGATATTTCTCCCGGCAATCTTGATTCCAGCTTGTGCCTCATCCAGCTCAGCATTTCACACGATGTACTCTGCATATAAGTTAAATAAGCAGGGTGATGATATACAGCCTTCATGTACCAAGCCAAAATATTCATGTGACTCACTTTATTGCAATGTTCACTTTATTAGAGAGATCTGACCCTAAGCCCACAGTATCTCCAAGGTATGCCTATATTCTTGCTTCTCTTCTACAGAGTATCTTTCTCCTGTGTTAATACAATCCGGCTAAGGTGTTAGGGAAACACCTAGCTATATACTGAGAACCCGCTACTTCTCACAAACCTCTAGAGAAGAAATATGAATAAGATGATGCAATAGGATGTATATTCTCTCATTCTCTAACCTGGTCCCTAACCGTCAATTTCCCTTACCCTCTCTGACTTAACAATTTGTATTTACTTGCCCTTTCCTTCAGACTCAGACCACCTACTCCCTAGATCAATAAGGACTTGAGGACAGCTGCTTAAGCAACCACTTTCCTCATCTCAATCTCTGATAGGTATCCTTGGTCATGGTGCCCTGCATTGACCACTGGGCTCTGGAGTTATTTTCTTACATTTTATATCAATTCCAACCCCACCAGGCAGAAGTTCCTTCTTATCCCAATGCAAAAATCTAACCTCTCCTGCCAACTCCTCTCCAAGCCATGCTTGTGGAACCATTTTCCTGCTGTGGATGTCATTCCAGGTTCCTGTTCCAATTATCTGACTTATCTATGATTCTCATGTGGGAACTGAATACCTGATCCTGACCACTAGTTCTGATCTCTAGGGTTCTGCTTTTGGAAGACAAACGTCGAAGATGCCAACTACAAGGACTTCTGAATAGTATTCTCCTGGATGTTCCGCTGCCGTGGTCCACCCACTTTTTAGAAAGCTTGTGACTTTATCCAGGACCTTGATAGTATACGGGTTGGTCTCCTGACAATTACATCTGTCAGACCAGAAAGGGTGAGACAACATGTCAGGAGAGAGAATCCAGGTCAGAGTTGAGAGGGGAGCCAAAATTAGACGTAGCAAAGAAGTATTGTGCATGCGAGTCTGAAAAGAAAGTGAGGCCATAAATAGGATGAGGGTAAAGGTACGCATGATATAGGTTTCAAAATGGTTATGGTAGGTGATTCAGGATTGTAATTGGAAAGTTTTGGAAGCCTTAAAAAGTCATGCTAATGAGATAGCATGAAAAGTTCCTAATATTTGAAAAGGCCTATTCATGACAAAATACCCAACCATTTTTCCTTAATGATAGGTTGCCCAATATTCTGGATATTAAACCTTGTTCACCTGGCTAAATTTGGGTCTACGTTACCTGGCTACCTCACCTAATTGGGTGAGGACCAGTTGCAAGTCTCCCAATTTCTCTCTCTTACAGGGAGTCAAGCAGCCTACCTTACTTACAAATCTCTCCCCAGTCACTTTAAACTTTAACTTTAAAGGGGAAGATTTATTTTAGCTTACATTTTTTTTTTTAAAAAGAAACTTTACCCATTGAATGTTGTAATGAAGTCCCTGTAAAATTAGACACCTCTTCATTTAAAGCAATACATCACCATTTTAGAAAATGTAGAAACTACAAAAAGCATAGAAAGGAAGCAAGAATCACCCATAATACTACTATCAGACACAGCCACCCATTATAATATGTTTTAATTTTCTAGTCCCAAGTACTCAGAAGGGAAGATACAGATCAAAACAAGTGCTGAATCCTTTTTAAGTGACTTTCTTTTATTTGGTGGCTACCAAAGTGGGTCTTCTCTAGACCAGGACAAATGAGGAGATGTTTGGAAAGCAGGAAAAGGGATAAGAATAAGTGTTGATAGGCCCAACGTTTGTTGAATAAAGCTGATATTTTCTGAAAAACAAACAACTTTGGGAGCATTCTCTGAATTGAAGGAAATAACCCCTTCTGTTCAATCTCAATAATCTCAACTACCATCTGGCAACTGAAGCTGTAGATAAACCATCGTATTTGCCTAAGGTGGCTTCCATGGCTTGGCAAACATTCTTCTTTGTTTCAGTGCTGGGCCAAGGATCTGAGTCTTATCCCCACTGGGATATTTTCAGAGGTGCAGGCTTTACTTTCAGACATCCCTGAGTCAGAATCCAGACCAGACCACTCTGACTTTTATTTTCTTATCTATGTGAATAGTTATTCCCATCAAGGATTCAAAGATGTGACCATGTTAAGTACCTGGCACATAGTAGGTGCTAATTAAATTTTAGTTCCCTCTGGCTTTCCCAATATAGTCACCCAGAACCCTCTCAAGAAGTTTAAAGATTTAAGGTTAAAAGTACCTGGAAAATTTCTCTGTAACCACCAGTAGAGGGGGTCTCAGGGAGATCAACTGTGCAATTCCAAGACAATCTCAATGTGGGAAATCTACACTTATACCAACAAAGCTGCAGAAGGGAATCTAAATGCCCTTTAAGAAAATAAGAAGCAGAATTACATTTACCAAGTACTTATGTGTATGTGTTGGAGTGGGGTGTTTAGTTGTTGTGGGCTAGTCCAGTATGGGTGGTTCCACAAGACTCAACTTGGCTCGAGAGAAATCCTTACTTAACATGACACTATTAGGAAGAATCTAACAGTGGTGTAGCAAAAAGAGCAAGGGCTTTAGAGCAGATGTGGCTGAGGGCAAACCCTGGCTCCACCACTGTGGGATTTGAACAGGTTATTTCATCCATATGCATGACAGTAGTTTCCTCAAGAATAGGCTTCAGTCAGTCTAGTCACTTAGTCGTGTCCAACTCTTTACAACCCCATGGACTGCATCACGCCAGTCTTCCCTGTCCATCACCAACTCCTGAAGCTTGCTCAGACTCATGTCCATCAAGTCAGGGATGCCATCCAACCATCTCATCCTCTGTTGCCCCCTTCTCCTCCTGCCTTCAATCTTTCCCAGCATCAGAGTCTTTTCTAATGAGTCAGTTCTTTGCATCAGGTGGCCAAAGTATTGGAGCTTCAGCGTCAGCATCAGTACTTCCAATGAAGATTCAGAACAGACTTCCCTTAGGATTGACTGGTTTGATCTCCTTGCAGTCCAAGGAACTCTCAGGAGTCTTCTCCAACACCACAGTTCAAAAGCATCAATTCTCCAGTGCTCAGTTTTCTTTATGGTTCAACTCTCACATCCATACATGACTACTGGAAAACCATAGCTTTGACTAGACAGACCTTTGTTGGCAAAGTAATGTCTCTGCTTTTTAATACACTGTCTAGGTTGGTCATAACTTTTCTTCCAAGGAGCAAGCATCTTTTAATTTCATGGCTGCAGTCACCATCTGCAGTGATTTTGGAGCCCGAGAAAATCAAGTGTCATTGTTTCCCCATCTATTTGCCATGAAGTGATGGGACCAGATGCCATGATCTTCATTTTTTGAATGTTGAGTTTTAAGCTGGCTTAAAACTCTCCTCTTTCACTTCCATCAAGAGACTCTCTAGTTCCTCTTCACTTTCTACCATAAGAGTAGTGTCATTTGCATATCTGAGGTTATTGGTATTTCTCCCAGAAATCTTGATTAATAGTGCTTAATTATTGGAAGACAATGGAAATCATATATGTAAAGTCCTTAGGTAATAGAAAGTGGTCAAAAATGAAAACTATTAATATTATCAAGGCTATTAATAATCATCTAGAAAAACAAAATCTAAAGTCAGAAGGATATCCAGGGAGTTGTCTGAATAGGGAGTAAAGACAGATACTGCAGCCAGGATGTACAGCCATCCCACAATTAAAGGGAAGAGGCAGAATACCTAGATCTTCAGTGCACACCTCTTAGGCATCAGGCATGGTGCTAAGTGCTGAGGAAACAGGCAAAGATAAAAAGCAAGAGACAGAATGCCTTCCCTCATGTAGCTTACAGATTATCAGAGAAGTAGATGTTAGTTAAGAACTCAAACAAATGCTATCAAAATTAGAAGTGCTGAAATATCTGAAGGGAGAGGGATGATATATGAGAACACATAAGAGGAAAAATTGCCACAACGAAAGAAGACAGAGAAGATTTTTCATTGAGATGGATGAGTGAGCTGAGATAAAGGGAGGAAGGGAAGGAAGAAGAAGGGAAAAGTAATTGACCAGGCTTTTGCAAGAGAAATCACAAGATGAGAATAGCCAAGTGCAGAAAGCGAGCAGGGAGATGGCATGAGGCTGGAGAGGTGGGAAGGCAGGGACTTGACTCTTAAGGATTTCAGTCTTGATTCTGGAAACAATGGAAAGCTGTTGAATTGTTCTAAGGAGGAAGATAATATACTTGTGCTTTTAAAAGATCACTCTGGCTTATAGTACAGAGAACAAATTGAAGAAAGGCAAGAGAAGATGTATGGAGACCAGTTAGGATAATTTTCTATTAGTTCAGGTTAAAAACGATGTACCTTAGTCTGAAGTAGTAAGGATAGTAGTCTATGGTAGTAATGGGGATGGTAGTAGGAGTTCAAGAGACATTTGGAAGCTAACATGGACAGCATTTGGATATGAAGGGTGAGACAGAGGGAAGAGCCAAGGGTGACACCCTGCATTTCTGACTTGCACGCTTGGAGCAGGACCAGGTTAGAGGGAAGATAAATTAGTTGTTGCCAAGGTGGATTTGACATATGTTTTAACCAAGAGGTAGTACAAGTAGCAGATAGAAGTTTGGAGATTTTTAACCAAGAGGTAGTACAAGTAGCAGATAGAAGTCTGGAGATACATACTTGAGCTCAGAGAAGTGGCTAGGACTGGAAATATACACATGTGAATCATACACACTTAGGTAGCAATGCTATGAGTTGAATGAGGTCACCTACAGAGAAGGGCTAAAGTCGGAATAGGAGAGTTAGGGCTGAGCTTTGAGTAATTTCAAGTTTAAAGGTCAGTAGAGGAGGATCAGCAGCCAAAGAAAGTAGAGACAGTGAATAGGAAAGTGGAGGTGGGGAGAGGGCAAGGGGGAGCTGACAGAGAAACCGTGGGAGGACAGTCAAGAAGGTCTATGTAGATCTAGTTGGTGAAGCACTGCAGAAACCACTGATGGCCTTAGCTAGAGCTGTGTTAGTAGTATGAGGTACCCCCCAAGCACCCCAGACTAGGATGAGAAGAATGAACAGGGGGTGAAGACTGGCGGTATGGCCAATTCATTCAATTTACTTATTGTGATGAAAAGAAGAGAAAATACCATATCTGGAGGCAGAGGAAGAGTTAAGTGAAGGTGTCTTGATTTTTTCAACAGGAAAGACTCAAATGTGCTTACAAAATTAATGGGAATGATTCGGCTGGGACGAAGTTGAATCTGGAGGAGAGAAATGGGGTAATTGTTAGAGTTAGGAAGATGGATGAGAGCAGAGATGAAAGTGAAGTGAGGTTCCTCTGTTACAACAAGAATGAAAAAGGACAGGGTAGATACAGAAGGGAAAGTGAAGGACTTTAAATCTTATAACTTCTGTTTTTCTATCAAGTAAGAGGCAAGGTAATACAATAAGAGTGAAAGAAGAGATTTGGAGAGAGTGGAGATTTGAAATCATTGTTGTTGACAGTGGAAAGGTAATGGTTTACCAGATATATACAGCGGGGTCCAGGGCAGACCTGAGGCTAGGAGTCAATTAATATAGGAGACTTTGTCCAGGAGCACTGAACTGCACAGGCAGGAGTGGCTGGGGTTTTATCACATCAGGAAGATAAAATGACAGAGAAGCAAAGGAGTTTTTAGTGTATTTATGCCATTTATGAAGAAATAAAGATGCACAAAGAGATTACACAGTGTTGATAATGAAGAACAAGGAATGAAGATATTAAAATATATTACAATGCTTTGGGGAAGAGGAACCAGAGTAGACTGCTTAATAATAATGTCAGTATTTGGGAACCTGGTATATTATTAAGTTGAACATATGCCCCATTTGCCTGGGAAAGTTCCAGTTTTGGCAGTTGTCACAGCATAATTATCAATAACAAACTTGTTCATCCTTGTTTGGACAATAAATTTCATGGTCACTCTTTACATGACAAAAGTAGCATCACAAAGTGGAGGAAAGATGGATTAAGTGGTGTTAAAAGTAGATTACAGTATGGACTTTCAGCTTCTAGGCCCACATGTAAGGAGTTTAGAAGTCACTGGAGAAGGCAATGGCAACCCACTCCAGTACTCTTGCCTGGAAAATTCCATGGACGGAGGAGCCTGATAGGCTGCAGTCCATGGGGTCGATAAGAGTCAGACACAACTGAGCGACTTCACTTTCACTTTTCACTTTCATGCATTGGAGAAGGAAATGGCAACTCACTCCATTGTTGTTGCCTAGAGAATCCTAGGGACAGGGAAGCCTGGTGGGCTGCCATCTATGGGGTCGCACAGAGTTGGACATGACTGAAGCGACTTAGCAGCAGCAGCAGCTCCATCCTAACAAATAAAATGCTGATTAAACAGAAAAATCAAAAATTCTTTGTAGATCCATGAGAGAAGTACGGCCACAGGGAAAACTGCTGCCCTCGAACTGGAGAGGTAGATGGAGGATGTGGAGAATCACAACCTCCCAGAGCAGAAACCTGCACCTGTCAAAGTAGGAAAGCCTGAACTATAATGGATGAATTGCTTGAGGCTCAATATAGACAGGTCTGAGAGTTAGAAACTCCAGAGATCCCTAGTCATTGGTGGGGAGGGGGAATAACTTTTATGGGTTTCCCCTACAGGAGCTCTAGTAAGTGCATAAAGTGAATATCAGAGAAAAGTCTCTTCATGCTTCTGGCAAGGGGAGCAGAAAAGGAACTATTTTTAAAGACACCAGAGCATTCTGTTCTTCTTAACAAGTCCTTGCTCTCAGAAGATATTTCACCAGAGCCTATCTGGGGGAAGGGAAATGTACAACTCCAGCCATCCAGTCCCACCTAAGCAGTGGGGGGAAGCTGAGACGCACATGTGAAATTCACAGTCCAGGGGTACAAGTCACCAAAAGAGTGAGACCATAGAACACTTCCTCTCCCTGACACCTTAATACAAGCATCCTTCAGAGATATTATTGGTTCAGTTCCAGACCACTGCAATAAAGTAGAGATTGCAATAAATCTAATCACATGAAATTTTTGGTATCTCAGGGCATATAAAAGTTATGTTTACAATATACTATAGTCTATTAAGTGTGCAATAGCATTATGTCTAAAAAAAGACTTGCCTTTAATTTTAAAGTACTTCTAAAAAATGATAACCATCATCTGACAATGCAGTGTTGCCACAAACCCTCAACTTATACAAAAAACAGTGTCTGTGAAATGCAATAAAGTAGAGCCACAATAAAGCAAGGTTTATCTTATGGTGAGGGGAGGGCCAAGAGGGAAGGGATATATATATATAATTATGACTGATTTACCCTGATGTGTAACAGAGTCTACCACAATATTGTAAAGCAATTATCCTTTTATTTTTTTTTATTTTTTACTTTATTATTTTTTTTAAATTTTATTTTATTTTTAAACTTTACATAATTGTATTAGCTTTAAAAACACAAGGTGTGTCTACGTGTTGCTAAAAGCCTACTCACTTCAGTTCCTTCTACCCAGCACATCGTGTGCACCTTGCAATAAAATATTAAAAGGCAAACCAAAGGCAAAAAAACACTTTTGAAGAGATAGAGAATGCATCAGAAATGGACACAGCAGGGATATTGGAATTATCAGACTGGGAATTTGAAACAACAATGATTAATATGCTAAGGGCTCTAATGGATAAAGTGGACAGCATGCAGAAACATACAGGTAATGTAAGCAGAGATGGAAATCCTAAGGAAAACCGAAAAGAAATGCTAGACATCAAAAATTTTGTAACAGAAATGAAAAATGCCTTTGATGGACTTACTAGGAGAATGGACACAGCTGAGGAATCTGTGAGCTTGAGGATATAGCAACAAAAAGTACTAAAATTGAAAAAAAAGAGAACAAAGATTGAAAAAAACAGAACAGAATATATTAGGCTGGCCAAAAAGTTAACTCAGCCTTTTCTGTAAGGTGAGCTGGAAAACGGCAAACAAACTTTCTGGCAAACAAACCCAATACAAATACTGTGAGAAAACTACAAAAGGCATAACATATGTATAATAGGAATACCGGGAGAAGAAAGGACAGAAAAAATATTTGAGACAATAATGACTAAGAATTTCCTCAAATTAGTATCAGACACAAAACCAGAGATCCAGGAAGCTCAGAGAATACCAAGAACAATAAATGCCAAAAAAAAAAAAAAAAAACTATATCCAAGCATATCATTTTCAAACTATAGAAAATTAAAGATAAAAAAGTATTGAAAGAAACCAGAAGGAAAAAACACCTTACCTACAGAGGAACAGAGATAGCAATTATGTCCTACTTCTCAGAAACCATGCAAATAAGAAAAGAGTGGGGTGAAATATTTAATGTGTTGAGAAAAAAGCCACCAATTCAGAACTCAATACCCTATGAAATTATTCTTCAAAATTGAAAAAGATAAAAATTCTTCTTCAGACAAAAACAAAAAAACAGGAATTTGTCACCAGTAGCCCCACCTTGCAAGAAAGTTTAAAATTCTTTAGAGAGAAGAAAAATAACATAGGTCAGGAACTCAGATCTTTATAAAGAAGGAATAAATTAAGGTAAAATAAATTTTTAAATTTTTCTTAATTGATCTAACATAATTTATTCAAAATAATAGCAATGATGTATTTAATTATATATATTTATGTCTATATGTGCTTATATATGTTTATGTGTAAGTGAAATGATTGGAAGCAATGATATAAGTGAAAGAAGGAAGGAATTAGGAGTATTTTGTTATTACAAGGCACTTGTAATATCTTTGAAGCAGTATGCTGCTGCTGCTGCTGCTGCTAAGTCGCTTCAATTGTGTTCGACTCTGTGCAACCCCATAGACGGCAGCCCACCAGGCTCCACCATCCCTGGGATTCTCCAGGCAAGAACACTGGAGTGGGTTGCCATTTCCTTCTCCAATGCATGAAAGTGAAAAGTGAAAGTGAAGTCGCTCAGTCGTGTCCGACTCTTCTCGACCCCATGGACTACAGCCTACCTGGCTCCTCTGCCCGTGGGATTTTCCAGGCAAGAGTACTGGAGTGGGTTGCCATTGCCTTCTCCGTTGAAGCAGTATAGTGATATTTGAAAGTAAACTTGGATTAGTTGTAAACATCTACTGAAAACTCCAGAACAACCGATATGCTGAGAAAGAAAAGATAGAATTATGTAAAATTCTCAGTTAAAACCAGAAGTATAGAAAAAGTGTGGAAGACAAACAGGAACAAAAAACAAAGCAACAAATATGGTAAATATTAATCTGCCTATATCAATAGTCACCTGAATCGTTAGTGGTCTGAATATACGAATTAAAAGATTGTCAGTGGATCAAAATCAAGACCATTACAACTCCAGTTAATAGTACTGTGTTGCATATTCAAAAGTTGTTAAGAGAGTAAATCTTAAAATTTCTTATCACAAGAAAAAATTGTATAACTGTGGATGGTGACTGATGTTAACTAGACTCATGTGGTGATTTTTTTGCCATATATACCAATGGCAAAATATGTGAGCTAAAAACTGATAGAACTGCAAATACTATAGATATAGATAAGTTCACTGTCACAGTTGTAGATGTTGATCCCCCTCTATCTGAAATGGACAGATGTAGCAGACAGAAAATCAGTAAGGACATAGTTCAGCTAAACAGTGCCATCAATCAACTGGATCTAATTGACATCTATAGACTACTTTATTCAACAATAGCAGATGACATATTGTTCTCCAGCTCACATTGAACATTCAATAAGATAGATCACATTTTGGGTCATAAGACACATGTTAGCAAATTTTAAAAGGATAGAAATCATACAATATCTGCTCTCAAACCACAGTAGAATCAACTAGACATCAGTAACAGAAAGGTAACTGTAAAATCCTCAAATACTTGGCGATTAAACCACACATTTTTAACCGACACACGAGTCAAAGAAGAAATTTCAGAAGAAATTTTAAAATATTGTGAACTAAATGAAAGTGAAAATGCAACTTAAAATCTGCACAATGCAATGAAAGCAGCACGTAAGAGAAATTTGTATCATTGAATGTACATATTAGAAAAGCAGCTGTGCCGCTAAGTCACTTCAGTCGTGTCCGACTCTGTGCGACCCCATAGACGTCAGCCCACCAGGCTCCCCGACCCCTGGGATTCTCCAGGCAAGGACACTGGAGTGGGTTGCCATTTCCTTCTCCAATGCATGAAAGTGAAAAGTGAAAGTGAAGTCGCTCAGTCGTGTCTGATTCTTAGTGGCCCCATGGACTGCAGCCTACCAGATTCCTCCATCCATGGGATTTTCCAGGCAAGAGTACTGGAGTGGGGGGCCATTGCCTTCTCCATAGAAAAGCAGAAAAACTTTAAATCAATAATCTAAGCTTCCACTTTAGGAAACTAAAGAAAGAAAAGAAAAATATATAAAATAAGGAGGAAAAAATAATTTAAAAAATTAAAGCATAAATCAATGAAATTGAAAAAAAATCAGAGAAAATCAACAAAACCAAAAAGCTGGCTCTTGAAAAGATCAATAAGATTGATAAGCCCTTAGACAGGCTAACTGAACAAAAACCAGAGAAGACACAAATTACTAATATTAGAAATGAAAGAAGGGACATCACTACAGATCCCATGACCACTAAAAGAATAATAAAGGTATGTTATGAATGTTCACAATTTTGATGACCTAGATGAAATGGACCAATTCCTTGAAAGACACAATTTGCCAAAACTCACAAAATAAGAAATAGAAAAATAAAGAAAGTAGAAAAAATTTTTAAAGAAATTGAATCAATAATAAAATCCTTCCAAAACAGAAAGCACCAGACTGAGACAGGTTCACTGATGAATTCCACAAACATTTAAGGAAGAAATTATACCAATTTTCTACTTCCTAACTCATTCTCTGAGGCCAGTGTCACCCTAATACCAAAAATAGACAAAGACATTGCAGGAAAAGGAAAACTGCAAACCTATATCTCTCATGGACAAAGATGCAAAATTCCTCAGTAAAATATTAGAAAATCAAATACAACAGTATGTGAAAAGAATAGACACCATAACCAAGTGGGATTTATCCCAGTCATACAAGGCTGGCTCAACACTTGAAAAATCAAGTAATATAATCTATCACATCAACAGGCAAAAGAAGAAAAATCACATGATCACATCAATAGATGCAGGAAAAACATTGAATGAAATCTAACACCCATTCATGGTTAAAAACTCTCAGCAAACTATGAATAGAGATAAAGGTCCTTAACGTGATAAAGAGCATACAAATAACATATACTTAATATCATACTTATTGGTAAGAAACTTGAGACTTTCCTGCAAAGGTCAAGAACAAGGCAAGGATGTCTCCCCTCACCATTACTTTTCAACATCATACTGGATATCCTAGGTAATGTAACAAATAAGGAAATGAAAGATACAGATTTGAAAGGAAGAAATAAAACTGTGTTTGTTTGCAGACAACATGATTGTCTACAAAGAAAATCTGAAAGATCAACAAAAAAACCTCCTGAAACTCATAAAAATTACAACAAAAGTTTAATAATTGCCAGGGATTGGGGAAAGGAAGGGATGAACAGGCAGAGCACAGAGGACTTTTAAGGCAGTGAGATTAATCAATACAATACTACAATGGTGGATATATATTATTATACATTTGTCAAAACCCATAGAATATACAAAACCAAGAGTGAACACTAATGTAAACTATGGACTTTGAATGATGATGTATCAGTGTAGGTTTCTGTAGGCTTATCAGTTGTAACAAATGTGCCACTCTGGTGCCTGATGTTGATAATGGGGAAGGTTAAGCATGTATGGGAATGGGATATACGGGAACTCCCTGTACTTTTGCTGTGAACTTAAAACACTCTAAAAAATTAATTAACTTTTTAAAAAGTAGCTCACAGTATGGAGAAAATAGATTTGGATCTCTACACCATGATATTAAAAAGCAAATTCTAAATGGATTTAAGACCTGTGTGAAAATGAAGTTACAAAACTTATGAAAGAAAATACTAGAGAATGTCTTTCTGATCTCAGTTTTTTAGGCAAGACCAAAAAAGTGCAAGCCATAGGAAAAGAATTGATAAATTTGACTAGATAAAAGTTATTAAAGAATTCCAAGTGTAAGATAAACAGCTGGGTGACACAAAGATGTTTGTCAACAATGAGCAATTCATACCGAGAAAGTCCTACAAACCGACAAAAAGAGAAAAATCCATTGGTAAAGATTCTGAGCTGGCAATTCCCAGAAGAACCCTGATAAATTTATAAAGCAATGCTCAAACTGGCTAGTATTAAATGAAAACATGCTACTATTTTATATCAGATTGGAAACAATTGGAAAGTCCAGTAATCACAAGTACTAGTGAGGATAGGGGGAAATGGAAACAGGTGTGCATAGCTTGTAAAATAAAAATAGGTATACCCATTTTGCAGAACAATCTGGTACCACTTGTAAAATTAATATGGCTAGACCCACAACCTCACAACCAACAGTTCCACTACATGGTTTATATTACTGAGAAACTCTCATGTAGGTTCAAAAGCAGAGCAATTTGAGGATTTGCATTACAGTAATGTTTGTGGAGGAAAAGAGCTGGAAGTCAGCTCAGTGCCCCTCAGTGGGATAATGGTGAGTAAAATGTGGTCTATGCTTTCAGTGGAGTACTAGGCAGCAGGCAGTATCAGTGTTACATTCACATGTAGTAAAACTGACATACTAAGATTAAGTGAACTATATGGCACGTGGAACTCTGCTCGATGTTATGTGGCAGCCTGGATGGGAGGGGCGTTTGGGGGGAAATGGGTATCTGTTTATGTGTGGTTGAGTCCCTTCTTCCCTTTGCTGTTCACCTGAAACTATCACAACATTGCTTGTTAATTGGCTGTAACAATACAAAATAAAACGTTTGGGGGAAAAAAGATTATGTGACAGAAATATTAAAATACAAAACAACTCTATGTAATTTCAAAGAAATTATACATACATAACTTATATGCAGAGTACATAATGAGAAACACTGGGCTGGAAGAAGCACAAGCTGGAATCAAGATTGCTGGGAGAAATATCAATAACCTCAGATATGCAGATGACTCCACCCTTATGGCAGAAAGTGAAGAGGAACTCAAAAGCCTCTTGATGACAGTGAAAGAGGAGAGTGAAAAAGTGGGCTTAAAGCTCAATATTCAGAAAACGAAGATCATGGCATCTGGTCCCATCACTTCATGGGAAATAGATGCGGAAACAGTGGAAACAGTGTCAGACTTTAATTTATGGGGCTCCAAAATCACTGCAGATGGTGACTGCAGCCATGAAATTAAAAGACGCTTACTCCTTGGAAGGAAAGTTATGACCAACCTAGATAGCATATTCAAAAGCAGAGACATTACTTTGCCAACAAAGGTCCATCTAGTCAAGGCTATGGTTTTTCCAGTGGTCATGTACGGATGTGAGAGTTGGACTGTGAAGAAAGCTGAGCGCCAAAGAATTGATGCTTTTGAAGTGTGGTGTTGGAGAAGACTCGAGAGTCCCTTGGACTGCAAGGAGATCCAACCAGTCCATTCTAAAGAAGATCAATCCTAGGTGTTCTTTGGAAGGACTGATGCTAAAGCTGAAATTCCAATACTTTGGCCATCTCATGCAAAGAATTGACTCATTGGAAAAGACTCTGATGCTGGGAGGGATTGGGGGCAGGAGGAGAAGGGGACAACAGAGGATGAGATGGTTGGATGGCATCACTGACTCAATGGACATGGGTTTGGGTGAACTCTGGGAGTTGGTGATGGACAGGGAGGCCTGTTGTGCTGCAATTCATGGGGTCGCAAAGAGTCGGACACAACTGAGTGACTGAACTGAATATGTATATATATATATATTCAAAAGAACATATATAAAATTCTTATGAGTGAGTAGTAAATAAGGAAGAGAGAGAAGTGATGAAAATATATAATATGACAATTTTTTAACTGCTTTCCTAAAGAAGAGGAATTTTTAAAAAATGTTTTTAAGTAAAATAAATACAATATGGATATAGTCTCACTAAATTGTATTTGAAAATTTAATGAATAATTCATATAAAGTACTCAGCTTAGTGCCTGCTGCTGCTGCTGCTAAGTCGCTTCAGTCGTGTCTGACTCTGTGCGACCCCATAGACGGCAGCCCACCAGGCTCCCTGTCCCTGGGATTCTCCAGGCAAGAACACTGGAGTGGGTTGCCATTTCCTTCTCCAACGCATGAAAGTGAAAAGTGAAAGTGAAGTCTCTCAGTCTTGTCCGACTCTTAGCGACCCCATGGACTACAGCCTACCAGGCTCCTCCATCCATGGGATTTTCCAGGCAAGAGTACTGGAGTGGGATGTCATTGCCTTCTCCGAAGCTTAGTGCCTAGCCTATACTAAACACTCAGTAAATGTTATCTCTTAATATTAACACTACTCATGATACAGCCTGCTGCTGCTGCTGCTGCTAAGTCGCTTCAGTCATGTCCAACTCTGTGCGACCCCAGAGATGGCAGCCCACCGGGCTACCCCATCCCTGGGATTCTCCAGGCTACTACCAATCAACTGGGGTTGGCACTTAAGACCCATTGGACTTAGATGATTTTCCCCAAAAGACCCTTCCAGGTCAAATTGTCTGTGGTTTTATGAGAGGGATAGGCAAGTCCTGGCAGCAGACCCGGAAGCAAGCAGGAGAAATGGTGAAAACAGCTTTGAGGGATGGGGATGACTACCAGCTTTTCTGCAATGTCATGGAAAACCTTGATGGCTAACTTGAGAGAACACAAATAAAGAAAGGAAATGCTGCAGAAGTGCATAAAACTGGGTGACTTTCTGTACTTTGGGATACTTCCTCCAAAATGGGGGAGTTTCTTTTAACATTTTAATTTCAAGTTATAAGATTGAATCATGAAGTCTAGGTATATAGTGCTTGCTTTGGATTCTCTCTTCCCCATCCTCCACCTTCCCTGAACAGGAACCCAGGTTATTGTAATCAATGAGCAAGATCATCACCTAGTGGCCTGTCCCTCAAAGTGCTGACATAAGATCCTGGTCCCAGAGAGAAGAGAACCTGAGCTATACTCTTGTCTTTATGTTAAATGAACAAACATTGAATGGGATTCTGTGCCGGGCAGTATTCTGGTGTCCTGGGGATATAGAACTTGTAACAGAAAATGACAGATTTAAAACTAAAATTAAGGAATTGTCAACACGACAACTTCCCAAAGTGACATTGCCTTTTAACGTATTTATTTTCCACCGGTTCTCCACAGATCATAGATGAAGAAGAAACACAGTTTATGAGTAATTGCCCCGTTGCGGTCACAGAAAGCACCCCACGGAGGCGGACGCGGATCCAGGTGTTCTGGATAGCGCCACCTGCAGGAACTGGCTGCGTAATTCTAAAGTAAGTGAACGTGGAATCCTCAGAACTCTTCATTCCCCTTCCCTTGGTGGCTCATGGTGTGGTTGCAGAAGGAAAAGTGGCTTTCCTGGGGTCTCAGACAAGTTGTATCATCTCTCTGCCCTCCATTATCTTGACTCTAAAACGGGACCATCTTTGCTAAAGTGCTATAAAAAGTATCAGTGCTTCTCCCATACAGTGATCTTCTGATCACTATCTTCCTGGAGATAATGATCCAACGGCTGGTTAAGAAAAATTACAACCCTGCTGAGGATAATTTTTGGCTTCCTCCATCTTGAATTTAATGCTCCATATCCTTAAACTGTGCTAAGCGGACTGAGACCTGAATATAACCTCCATTGGGCCCAGGCTCAGCTTCATAATCCTGTCATCTTCCTTCTCCCATTAAAAATACCCTCTTGCACCACTTCTCTGGGGCCCTTGATCCTCCTTTAGGCGAGTCACAATAGGTGATGAGAAGTATTAGCCAGTCAGTGGTTTTCCTCTGAAAGGCAGCATTATCTCAAACCTGTGTTTCCAAAGTTGTATGTCATAGAATGATGTTCAGGGAGATGTAAACAAGTGGGCAGGAAATCAATTTCTATGGTTAAATAAGTTTGGAGAATTCTGTATGCTATATATCCCCTTCTTGCCGATTCACAACATATATTAACATATTGAAGGTTTTGCAAAGTCCTGCCAAAAAGAAATCTGTTTAACTTGGTTTCACCCAACATTTCCCAAACTTGACTGCAAAGTTCCTTTTTTGCCGAGACATCTATTAACATTCAGCAGTTTGAGAAATGCAGTTATCACCTATTTTAAATACCATATTTGAAATATATTTAAAGGCTATATAGAGTGATACTGGGGGTTTAGGATTTCAGAAGGCCAATCGTCATGGGTAGATGGCCAAGGCTCCAATGCCAGCATCCAAGAAACACTTTTTCCTGGAGTTAGGAGCTGGGAACTTCCCAACCATCTTCCACTTCTTCAGATCCCCCAAGGCATTATGTATGTATTTGGTTCACTTGTTTGAAACTCTGGCAGGAGAACATTTCTTAAGATTTACAAGTCCAGCCTGGTCCTGAGAAGAGACTGATAAGGAGGCATTTTCTTAGGCTCTGTCGTCATTGAAGTTTCTTGATCCAACTGTGCCTGGATTATGGGGGGAAACACACACACACACACACACATACAGATATCTGGAGCCTGTGTCCATTATCCAGACTCAGCCCTGGATTTGGCCTGGCTTTGCTACCATCTGTATGGATATCATTGTTTTCTTTAGTTTAATGCAAGCTGAGCATCTTTTCTCATATTCCTTGAGAAATTTGACTTTTGGCATTAATCTACATTAGTGATTTTTTAAATTTAGCAGTAGAATTTATATATAACTATAAACTCCATATATAACATGTATCTAGTATCTAGCTGCAATGTGGGAGAAGGCCTTGTAGAAATAAATGAAGACCACTGAAATGAGAACAGAAACTATTTATTCAGAGGTTGCTCTATAGCAAGGGAAGTCAGCTGCCATCACTAGAATTTGGCAGAGACTCAAAGACAAGTGAGGAGTGGGAAAGCTTTATAGTGAAAAAAACAAAACAAAACAAAAGATTTAGGTAGTTTCTGACTGGAGATATTTGGTGTGGGGAAGTCGAGAGCGGGCTAACTAGAAATGAAGCATCTGACGTGGTTGGTTTGGAGAACATATTTGGCTTTCTCTGACTGGTCCTGAGCTGGAAATAGAGGAGGCAGTGGGGGCAAGAATTCGAGAGTTGGCATCACTGACCAAGTCCTAACCATGCTGGGCTAATGGCTACAGAGGCTGTGGTTTGGCTTCCTAGACCATTTGCTGCAGAGGCTGGGGGTCAGAGTTTTTTGTCATTGTTATATACAGCCTGGCCTTTGTCCATTAGTGTATTCATTCAGCCTCTTAGGCTGGAGACCGGGTTCTCAACCTGGCTTTCCATACCCATGCCCCTGTCCATGGCAGCCCTATGACTCCACAGAGCCTGGGGCTCTCCAACATTAGATCTACCTGATGAATCTTCTTGCTCAAAAGGCTTCCCTGGTAGCTTTGCTGGTAAAGAATCTGCCTGCAATGCAGGAGACCCAGGTCCGATTTCTGGGTCAGGAAGATCCACTGGAAAAGGAGTAGGCTACCCACTCCAGTATTCTTGGGCTTCCCTGGTGGCTCAGCTGGTTAAGAATCTGCCTGCAATGTGGGAGACCTGAGTTCGATCCCTGGGTTGGGAAGATCCTCTAGAGAAGGGAAAGGCTACCCACTCCGGTATTATGGGCTGGCGAATTCCATGCATGGACTGTATAGTCCATGGAATTGCAAAGAGTCGGACATGACTGAGTGACTTTCACTTTCACTTTCTCTAAAACTCTATCCCTTTGGCATAGATGTCTGGTTTTCTTTGATTTACTGTTCTCACAAGCCAGAAGTGTTTGATCTTCCTGTTGGAAGCCAGAAAGGCATCTCCTTGTTTACATTAAAAATGAACATATGTGAACATATGTCTGTAAATTAACATTGAACAAATGTGGCTTGTTCAGTCACTCGCTCTTTCAGTAAATGTAACTGAACTTCTGTTTGCACAGGTGTCAATATTACACAGGCAGCTGAGATTAAGATCTTGGCCCTCAAGGTTCTCAGAGGCCAATGGAGGAGAGAGAAAGGGGCAACCAACACTTTCTGTCTACTCTGAACTCAGCTACACATCTAGCAGTTTTTGTCTAACTTAATGTTCACAATAGGCTTCCCCTTTTCATGCAGGAGGTCACAAGTCCCAGTGAATTAGGCAGTTTCTTGAAGGTGCATGTCCATTTAATGCTAAAGCCCCATGTTCTTCCTTTCATCTTTTTATGAAGGAATTAAATATAACCTACAACCACTCACTAAAGAAATAATGATTTTATAGGTGAGATGTAAATATATTCACATTGAAAAATGTCACACGGTATAGAAAATAGTGAAATACAGAAAAATAGAGAATACAGAAAAAGTGAAATATCCCTGACATTTCTCCCAATAAATCCCACAGTCTTCTACCCAAAAGTAGCAATAGATATCAATTTGGTGTGTATTTGTTAGACTTTAATGTGTGCATTTATATGTATTAATATATAAATAAACATATAAGTACCCTTTATATAAATGGTATCATGGTCTGCATGATGTCCTGAACTTGATTTTAACTAAATAAAATGTATTAGAGATATTTCCAGGTCAGAACATATGGGTTTATCTCTCTTTTTAAACTGTTGCATATAATCTACTGTGAAAATGTTTTAATTATTCCATAGTTGATGGACATTTAGATTGTTTCCAGTCTTTTACAATTACAAATAATGCTATAATAAACATCCTTATATATGCCTGCTTGAGCAAATATGCAAGTTTTTGTCCATGGTAGCTGCCAAGAAGTAGGATCATAAGGGATACACATTTATAATTTTAATAGATGCTGCCAGATTTTCTTCTAAAAAGCTTGCCAACTTAAACACTCTCCCTGACTGTGAACAAGAGAATTTGTTTCCTTACTTGCTTAACAATGCTTGATGTTTATCATTCTTTAAAGTTCTGCCAATCTGATAGTTAAAAGTGACATTTTCTGGTAATTTTTATTTTCCCAATTACTAGTAATATTAGAATCTTTTCAAATATTTATTCCATTTCTCTTTTCTGCAAATGGCCACTCGCATCCTTGTCCACTTTTCTGATAGTTTCTTTTTAAAATTGATGTTTATATATATATCTGGTGGCTCAGTCGGTAAAGAATCACCTGCAATGCGAGAGACCTGGGTTTTTTGCCTGGGTTGGGAAGATCCCCTGGAAGAGGGCATGCCAACTGACTCCAATATTCTTGCCTGGAGAATCCCCAAGGACAGAGGAGCCTGGCAGGCTGCAGTACATGGATTTGCAAAGAGTCGGACATGACTGAGCAACTAAGCACACAGCACATATATTTCTGTATATTTATATATAAAATATATTTGTATATTATGTATAAAATATATTTTATATTACATATTTTATATAAAATATATAAATGTTATATATGTCTATAAATAAATAATTTTATACATTTATGCTTAAAATTGATCCTTATACAGTACAGATAATAACAATTTGTTATAAATTTCAGATATTTCTACCTTTCTTTGCTTTCATCATCATAATTAACTTTGCTTTCATCATCCAGAAATTTGAAATTTTGATTTTAATCAAATATATCTATTTTTTCACTTATTAATTTTAATTTGTATCCTGTCTAAAAATAATCTTCCTACACAGCCAAGGTTATAAATATATCCCCATATTATTAATATTTTTATAGGTTTAAAAATAAATTTAGGTCTTTAATCTTCTTGGAATTTACTTTTGTGAATAATATGGTATCAGTAGGCCTCAACAGAAGATAAAAGGCACACTCAGCAGAAGTGCCAAAAGGTCAGTTGAATCAGGGGTCCATTTATGATGAAAGTGTTAGTTGCTCAGTCATGTCCAAATCTTTCTGATCGCATGGACTGTAGCCTGCCAAGCTCCTCTTGGAATTCTCCAGGCAAGAATACTGGAGTGGGTTGCCATTACCTTCTCCAGGGGATCTCCTGACCCAGGGATCAAACCCGGGTCTCCTGTTGCAGGCAGATTCTTCACCATCTGAGCCACCTGGGAAGCCAATGGTGTGGCCGAAAGAGAAGTGGGAAGAGCCTTTAGCGCCCAGGCCTAAAGGGATAAGGGGAGGACACAGAATAAACAGAAAAGACCACCACCTCCCAGGAGCTAAAACCTTTGAATAAGGGAAGCTACTAGCCTGAGGTGACCCCACAGGGACCCCAACCTTGATTCCCTATCAGTTTTCCCTTTTGCCCTTGGCTTCAACTATGAGGACAACAGAGCCCATTGCTAGAGTCCACGCAGATTCTCCTCTCCAGCAAAGATCAGGGTGTGGAAGGATGCAGAAGGTGGCTGGAAGGGCAGACCAGAGCTGGCCAGCACAGATGAGAAATCAAAGTCTACTTATTTCTCTCAAAATGGCTTGGTTATTGTTGCACATTCGTTTGTCAAATAGCTTGTCCTTTCCTCAATTGTTTGAAGTGCTACTTTATCAAATATGAAATTTTTATACAGATCCGTTCTGTTCTGTTTATCTTTTTATCTATTCCTGCACAAAACCCATACCATTTCATAGCACAGTTTTATTTGATGTTTTGATAGCAAGTCATTGCTCATTAATCTTCTGGTTCAAAATGTTCATGGCTATTCAAGCAGATTCATAATTCCAGACAAATTGTAAAATGAGTTTATTGTGTTTAATAGAAACTTGTATTGGGATTTTGAATGGTATTGCAAACCCTACAACATGTTCCCATATATAGCATCCTTACGATGTTTTCCCCATTAGAAATATGGAATATCTCCTATTCAGGTCTTTTATGTCCTTCAGGAAACTAATGTAATTTTTCTTCATTTAGATTGCACATTCTTATGAGGCTTCCTCCCCCCAGGCATAGATATTTTATAGTTTTATTGCTCTTGCGAATGGGCTCTTTTTTCCTATTAAACTTTCTAATCATTGATTGCTTATGTTTAGGAAAGCTATTGATTCCTGTACCTTGAGTCTGAGTTTAGGCAGTGCTGAACTCTCTTGATAGTTCTAATGGCTTCTTTTTTCATTCTTTTGGGAAGTAATAAATATACCTTTGTTCCTTTTTCATGTTTTAGTTGATTATCTGTCACCTCTAGTACAATATTAAATGGTGGCATTCATGCTTATTCCTGATTTTAAGGGGAATACTATTATAGTTTCTTTTTAGTATAATGGGAAGTACAGGATTCAAACTGATGCCTTGACTCAAGTTGAGAAACACTCAAGTTGTCTAGCTGAGAAAGTTTCCTTCTTTTTCATGTGGAAGGTGGTGTTGGGAAAACCAGTCACCCAATCAGTATCCATTGTACATATACTAGGTACCCCGAGTTGACCAGCACTGAGAAAGTCTCAGAGTATAAACAAGGCTCCTGACTTCCAAGACACTATGCTGAAATCTAGTTGTGGTATAAATAAAAATGTGTATGCAAAAGTTAATGAATCTAAAACAGACATGAACTGGGGACAAATTAAACTTGGTTAGTCAGAAAGTAGATGCATGAAGAATGTAATAATGGGAGCACCAGAAGTCCTTAGAAAGGTTAGTTGATATGTTGAAGAAAGTAGTAGGGTTTGGGTAAATGGACAGAAGGGAAGAGGTCATTCCAAGTGAAGGGGGTGGACAGGGAGAAAACTGCTCTGAGAAGTTGGAGCGGAGAGTAAATATGGTAGTTCTGGGTGACGGTAAACAGAGACTTGGTGAAATTAGAAGGTCTTTGTGGGCCAAGATCCACTGCTAAATCATAGAAGTTCTTCAGTATCAAGATAAAGAGGTTGATCTTGATTCAAGAGGAGTAAGGGAGCCATTAGTGAGTATTAAACTCTGGACTGACATGCTGGGAGGAAAGTTCACTAAAAAAGTTAGTAAGGATGCTTCAATCTGGCAGCAGAATTCAGGAAATATGAAAGAGGAGATGCTAACTTTGTTGCAGAGCCCTCACTTGGAAAAATGGGCTTTTGCCTTACTCTGTTTGGGTAATATTCCTGGGAGAAGGTGGCTCAGTAGTATAAGTGGCACAGTCTGCTCAGTTTCTGTAGATGACAGTTCTGAAGCCCACTTAGCTGATTATGTTCCGTTGCCCAGGAGGGCTGGGAAGGGAAGCACTGAGCAATTATGACTTTCCTTTTGGCACAAACCTGACACCGTTTCTTTTTTATTTGGATGCAAAGATTTGAACATTTCTAAATTACAGGTTTTCCAGGCATTCTTACTAGCTTTCTCCCTGCAAATGAATGACCCGGCACTTAGTTTCCCTGGCATGCTACAGTACTGCAAACTGTTATAGCAAAGTAGTGACTGACTGAAAGAAAAAGCCTCTGTGAATAGATGTTTACAGACCCCATCAGAGGGAAGTCCTATGCCCTTAAGTCTGATAAAAGTTTATCCCTTGAAGTGATCCTCTCTTTCCATAGCTTTATTACTAGATTTATGACACTCACTTGTCACCTCCTGGGAGGGTCTGAGATGTGGGTTGCCTTACTCTGAAGGAGACAGTCACTTGGTAAACCATTTGGGGAGTTCAACTTCATAAAACAATGATTGGTGGTAGGCAGTAATAACAGCCCAGCACCAAGCCCTGCTCTGGGTACATTACAAATACTTATTTAATCCTCAGAGCAACCCCATGAACAGGATACTGAGGAGGACTCCAAGGTACCGAGAGGTTAAGTAACTTGCTCAAGGTCACAGGGTAAGTGACAGAGCTGGAATTTAAACAGAAGCATCTGCGATCTGAGTACTGCACTCTACCATCTCAGATGGGCCAAGTTCAACTGCAGCTACCTCTCCAACATCATCATCATCTGCGAGGTCTGTCTCTTTTTTCCTTCACTAGCTTTACATTTGCTGCCTTATTCACGGACACTTCTTGTCTCACTGTTGCAGGAACCTTGTACTGTTCCCCTAGCTCCTCCCTGTGATCTTCCTCACACTGGCATAAGAATTACTGTCCTCATACACAGCTGAGCAACACCACTTACACATCAAACTTGAAGGGGGCCCTCCATCACCTTCCAGATCAAGTCCAGAATCCTGATCAGAGCACTAAAGTCTCCCTCTGTCCCTTACCAGAGTCACTGACCAGCCTCTTCTTCCCCTGAATCCCTCCATGAACACTGTTCTGCCATTCTTGTCTGCTCACTCTCTAACATTTATTGAGCACCTCCTGCATGCAGTCAATGAGGACACAGAGGCTATCTCTGAGGGTGTCACAGTCAGGGGTGAAACACATATCAAGTCCATAGTCCTTCATCTGCGTTTCTGAAATCCAAAAAGTTCTAAAATAGGAAGATGTTTTCCTAACTCTTTTAGGGCCCAAGCCTGCCTTGAGCTGAATTCAAGTTACTTATAGCTTTTCAGTGTGAATATTAATGTATTTGCTGCTGCCCCAGACCCTAATGAGGATGTTACAAAATATATGAAAAATATTATCTTTCTGAAATCCAAAAATATTTTGAATTCTGAGACGTGTCTGGCCTCAAAGGTATGAGATAAGGGAACTTAGCTGTCTGATGGGAAGTTTGCTCATGGAAGTATCACTTAGGGTGCTGGAGGAGCAGAGAAGGCAGCCCTCTGGCAGGACAAGGTTTCACAGAAATGTTAAAAACAAGCACTTCATTGCTTGCCAGTGAAATAACCCGTTCCCAGATGCAGCTACTATAATATCTGAGACCACCTTCAGTGTTCCCATCACCAAAGTATAAAGCCAAAATTCCTTAGCATGGTGTCCAAGGCGCCTAGTGACGTTTCCAGACGCCTTTGCAGTCCATTTCTAGGTGTTCCTCCTCTCACCCAAGGCTGTGAGCTTCACAGAGGAGGGGGTCAATTGTACTCGTCTTCGTGGTCCTAATACAGGAGTTGGCAGACCACAATCTGTGGGCCATATCTGGCCCACTGCCTGTTTTTATAAAGGAAGTCTTATTGGAGCACAACCAGGTTCATTCATTTATGTATTGTTTAGGGCCGCTTTCATCCTACAGCAGCTGTATCAAGAAGTTGCAATAGAGACCAAATAGCCTACAAAGGCTAAAATAATTTTTAAATGGAGCCTTTTAGTAAACAGTGTACTGACCCCTGCTCTAATGTATCCCCAGTGCTAGGAATGCAAGCAATTCCTGGCCTGGGCTCTCCTAAAAGCCCAGCTGGGACAAAGTCTTGTGTTTAGGCAGTTTATTAGGGAAGTGATTCTGGGGAGGAGGAGGGGCAGAGGGTTGTGGGTTTATTTGATCAAATGTTGTTAACCTGTCCTAGATGATACTTGATCCTCTAGGACTTTCTGAAAAGCCTTATGACATGTATCTCAGAACTGTGTGCCCTGGAATGAAGGCGAAAGTCATTATTCTCCACTCATCAAGGGTAGCCCCACAAGCATTAATGCCCTGCAATTCTGGGCTGCACTTATGTGAATATGCATCAGATTCTGAACATGCACTGCAGCATCAGAGAAGCTCTGGGACAGGAAGCAAGAGGTACGCTACAGGGACAAAGTGTGTACCATCCACTGACATGGACAGAGCTGCTCACTGCAACAGAGGATGGAGTCAGAGTTGGGATGAGAGGATGTGAAGAGGTGTATAGCAATGCTCAATGCATCACTTAGTGTGAATAATAGTGTAAGTAGCTTATATTTATGCCAAGAACTATGCTAGGTGCATTGCATGCCTTATCTTACTTAATCTTCATAAAAGCCCCGTGGGGTCTTCATAATACCATTCCCATTTTCTTGATGAGAAAACGAAGGTTTAGAGAGTTTGTATTCAGGATAATAAAGCAGTTAAGTGATGGGACTGGGTTTTTAACCCACTTCCATCAACTCCAAAGTCCTTATTGTTAACTAATCACCACCAAGCTACATTGACCCCCACACCCCTGCCTTCTGCCTCAGTTGGCCTGTGAAGCGTGGAGGGGCAGAGTCCCTCCTATAAACCAGGGGCAGAGGACTGCCTGTCCAGTTGAGGGGTGGTGTGCAGATACTGTTTCCAAAGTAAAGAAACTAAATGTCATTTAGAAAATGGAAAACAAACCCAGGGACCTGGCAAGACAGAATCTTGTTAGTGGGAAGGGAGGATGAGTATTAGGAGGAAATAGCCAGAGCTCATAATACTTTGTAACTTCATGTAACTTCAGCTTCACCAACTCTTTTTATCTTGGAAGGAAATATCACAAAACCCACATGTGATGACTCTCTGTATGATTTACAGGCAGCTGGCAGGGTTAGAAGGACCTGATGTGGCTGAAGTGCAGCTTACTCTACAGTTTTTTTTGGCATTAGGTATTGAGAAGAACTATGGGCTCTTTTGTCATAAAGTAGAGTGACTCTCCCTTGAGGCTGACTAGGAAGGACCTCAGCAATGCTAACTAGGGGTGGAAGCAAAGAATCAACAGAAAAGGGGGTGGGAAACCCCAGACCCGTGGAAGTGTTGGTTCTTGGGAGAACAGTTAGAGACCAAAGCTGTGGTTAAAAGGCAGTATGTGCTTGGTTCAGGAAAACCTAGATACTCCAAGACTACCACCCAACAGGTGGAATCCAGATGCCAGGGCTTGCTGGGAGGCTGGTGGTGGCGTGGTTGCAGGGGAGCAGTCCAGTGGTGGCAGAATTTCATTCAGCAGCTGGAGTCCCGCGTGTAGGATCCAGCTCCCAGGGAGGAAATGGGAAGAATTAAACAGGAAGTATATGCTGAAGAGCCACTCTAGGCGCAGCAGGAAACTGAGGCTCAGATGGAACACAGAAACCCACACTGCAGGGGGTGGTGGTGTGACCGCGACTCGGGGCGGGGAGTGGGGGGGATGCACAAGTACACGTGGACCAGGGCCCAGAGCCCAGAACCCAGGCAGCAAGGCCAGTCCCACTCCTCTCTCACTGATGGAGCAGGGCTCGCCAAGGTACTTTGGATCCTGATCACAGTGAGATCAAAACATGACGTTTAGACCTTGGGGACATTTAAAAAATTGGAATTAAATTCATGTCGCAAAATTAACCATTTTGAAGTCATCAATTTGGCAGCATGTGGTACATGCACAGTGTTGTACAACCACCACCTCTATCTAGCTCCAAAATGTTTCTGGTTCTCCACAGTAAAACCCTTTACCCGTAAGCAGTGAACTTCATTCTCCTCTCCTCAGCCCCTGGCAACCACCAATCTGCATGCTGTCTCTATGGATTTGCCTATCTCAGTAAATTCCACTCATATAAATGGAATCATGCAGTACGTGATCTTTTGCCTCTGATTTTTTTCATTTACATAATGTTTTTGAGGCTCATGTATATTATAACATGTGTTGGTACTTCATTCCTTTATATATCTGTATAACATTCCATTACATGTATATGCCACAATTTGTTTGTCCCTGTGAACATGTTTGGCATGAAATGGTCACAAAATAAAGATGGAAACATTTATGCAACAGTGAAAAATCACCAGGTGTTATAAGACCTACATTAACCTTTCAATCCACATATATATATTTTTAACCAGGGAATATACAATAGATGTGTTGCTCCACTCCTGAGCCTCACCCCATACCTGGGAAGGACAGTGATGACTCTGGGACAAGGGTAGAAGAGGACAAAGAGATGGTTTCAAACCTACTTTGTCTCTTGGGGTCATAAAGTAAGTGTATTGGCCTGCTGGTGGGCAGGACAGGAGCCCAGACCTCCCAGGGCATAGCCTGCTATAGGCTGGGTCCATAGACTCCACTGCAAGACTGTGGTTTTCTGGTGTCTGCCACTTGGTGGATGAGGCTAGTCTAGAGGCTAATGCAAGCTTCCTGAGGGCAGGGCCAGGGACCAGAGGATTCCGGGACTGGTTCCTCCGGTGGCTGGAGCTAGGTCCTGGGCCTTCTGTAGGGCTGTGCTGTGTTCAGAGACAGCTGTGTGCTCAGGAGATCTTTAGGCAGCCTGTCTGCTGATGGGTGGGGCTGTGTCTCTCCTTTCCCCCAGTTAATTGCTTGGCTCGCGGCATCTCAGCACCTGCAGGCTGTTGGGCTAATAAGCTGGAGGGAGATTTTAAAAAAGAGCCACCAGCATCAACCAGCACCCCAACCAGCACCCACATCCACATGATAGAAGTAGCTCCCAAGAATGGCTGCTGCCAGTGTCTCTGTCCCTAAGGTGAGCCACAGTCCCTCCACCCTTTCTAGGAGACACTCCAAAACCAGCAGGTAGGTCTGACCCAGGCTCCTATCAAATTAGTTGCTTTTGCCCTGGGACCTGGAGCTCGTGGGATCTTGTGTGCACACTTAAGGACTGGAGTCTCTGTTTCACCCAGTCCCTGAGGCTCCTGAAATCAAGCCCCACTGTCTCTCAGGGCCAAATGCTCTGGGGGCTCGTCTTCTCAATGCAGGGACCCTGGGGTGGGGAGCATGTTGTGGGGCTCAGAACTCTCACGAGACAGTGGAGGTGGAAATGGTGGGAGAACCTCTGCGTTGTCAATGTTCTCCAGTAGAATTATCTGCCTATCTTGGAGTACGGGGCTTTGTCATGAGTTTGCCCCTCCTACCCATCTGCTTGTGGTTCCTTCTTCATGTCTTTAACTGTAGAAGTTCTTTTCTAGTATGTTCTGGTCTTTTTCACTGATAGTTGTTCTGAAAATAGTTATGATTTTGGTGTGCCCATGTGAGAAGGTGAGCTCAGGCTCTTTCTACTCTGCCGTCTTGGTAGATCTCATGAAGTAAGTGTAAAACAGGTTGGCATATTTTATCCTGTCACCAAAATGGCTTGATTAGATCTTTTAGACCCAGCATGTAACCACAGGGTAACAAAGTCATATACCTAGTCATATGTTACTTCATCTGGAAGAAGCGTGGGCTGAAGTCCACTGAAGATACAAACAGCTCTAGAAAAATGGGCAGAGGGTCCTCTGTGCTGTAGAAGATGACATTTCTCCATAGATCATCACCATTCATTTGCAACCACTAATCAAAGAATTCTCCTTGAACTATTTGCCTTCCTGCAAGCCTGATTGCTACAAAGAACACCCAAACTAAAGCCAATGAAGAAATGAGATTAAGTAAGAAGAAAGAAGGGCTTTCTTGGTGGCTCAGTGGTAAAGAATTTGCTTGCAAGGCAGGAGACGTGGATTCAATCACTGGGTCAAGATGATCCCCTGGAGAGGATATGGCAACCCACTCCAATATTCTTGCCTAGGAAATCCCATGAACAGAGAAGCCTGGTGGGCTACAGTCTGTGGGGAGTCAGAAGAGTCTGCAGAAGAGTCAGACATGACTTAGCAACTAAACAACAAGAAGAACACCCCCTCTCCTTCCATGATTAATTAATGTAGGCTGATTTCAGCTACATTTTTCTTTGGGTATCTCTGTAACTACATTTTTCTTTGGGTATCTCTGTAACATTTTGCATTTAACAGCCCCTGGAAGCCAGGAAAATAGAGGAGAAAAAGCTCTATAATATCTTAGTTCTGTGCTGTTCGTAAATGAAAATCATTGTTAATTTAGGGTTTGACAGCTGTGGTGCATTGTAAGTCCAGGGCAGCTGTCATCAGCACTTGGGCTTATTTTTCAAACAGATGTTTAATTTGACTTTAGTGTTATTGCCAATTTTTGAGGAGAAAGAGAAGGGAAAGCAGATACAGAAAAAATCATTTTATTCATCATTTGGTTTCTTTTCAAAACATAAATCGATATGAATACCGATGACATCAGAATTGCTCTAATTGCAGTTTGGGGTGCAGGACTGGTTAACTGTCATCTTATGTGGTCCAGAGTCCTTTTTTTTTTTTTTTTCTTTCCTAAAGTCAGAGGCTGTCTTGCGGGAATCACACCTAGACTCTGAACAACAGTCCCAGCTACCCAGAAAAGCCTTCCAGAGTGCAAGAGAAAATCGAGGAGTGGTGGTGATCCATCACTGGGCTGTAACCCCAGATGAAAGGTGCGAGGCTGAGGCCTGTCTTGTGGCCGTGGAACCAGGAAACTGGCAAGAGCGGAGCCCCTGGAATGACAGCCAGGGTCTCCCACTCACTCTCCCATCTCTACCATGCTTATGGGGCTCAGGCAGCTGGATTCGTGCATCCTCACAGTGTGCAGATCGGTCTCAGTGTATAAAATTAAATACATCTGTGGCTCCATGTAGAAATCGGATGAGTCAGAACGTCCTTGAAAAGGCCCCAATGTTCCAGTCCACATCGCTGGGAAGAATCTTCCTTCACATCAGCTGTGTCACTATGCAAACCCACTTCCTGGATCTGATTCCTCTACCCTCACTTTTTTTGAGTTTGGGTCCTACTCTGTATCATCTATCATGTGTCCAGTCACAGGCCCCTGGTCCCTAACCGACAAGACCTCTGTTGCTGGGACTCAGATGCAATCACACACTCACTGCATTTCTCCGTATGGGGAGAGGAAAGGCTCACCTTGCCTGCTTCCTCAGTCAACAGTTGTGATGTGTGCTATACAAGAGGAGTCTACCCCAACGATAAAGTTGGCAGGTATCCTGGATCCCAGCTCTTAAGTCATGGTTGGATAGAGAATGATCCACAGCCTAACCCAGTACTGCTCGAAATAACAGGATGCTCTCAACAGAACCAGAGATGTGCTCCCTGAGGGCCAAGTCTGACTCCTCAAAGGGTGACCCCCATTTCTTTAAATGGAAAATATTGTTTGCAGATGATTAATCAGGAACAAATCCCTGGCAGCTCAGATGGTAAAGAATCTGCCTGCAATGCAGGAGACCCAGGTTCAATCTCTGGTCAGGAAGATCCGCTGGAGAAGGGAATGGCAACTCACTCCCATATTCTTCCCTGGAGAATCCCATGGGCAGAGGAGCCTTGTGGGCTAAAGTCCATGGGGTCACAAAGAGTCAGACACGACTCAGTGACTAACACACATGCACACACATAGAAAGATTAAGTTTCTGCCAGGTTGACCACCCAAGAATTTGAGGGAATCAGGAAATCCAACCAGTCCATTCTAAAGGAGATCAGTCCTGGGTGTTCTTTGGAAGGAATGACGCTAAAGCTGAAACTCCAGTACTTTGGCCACCTCATGTAAAGAGTTGACTCATTGGAAAAGACTCTGATGCTGGGAGGAATTGGGGGCAGGAGGATAAGGGGATGACAGAGAATGAGATGGCTGGATGGCATCACTGACTCAATGGATGTGAGTTTGAGTGAACTCCGAGAGTTGGTGATGGACAGGGAGGCCTGGCATGCTGCAATTCATGGGGTCGCAAAGAGTCGAACATGACTGAGCAACTGAACTGAACTAGAACAATTATTGGGCTCCCCTAATAGCTCAGTTGGTAGAGAATCCACCTGCAATGCAGGAGACCTCCCTTTGATTCCTAGGTCAGGGAGATCCACTGGAGAAGAGATAGGCTACTCACTCTAGTATTCTTGGGCTTCCCTTGTGGCTCAGCTGGTAAAGAATCCACCTGCAATGAGGGAGACCTGGGCTCGATTCCTGGGTTGGGAAGATCCCCTGGAGAAGCGAAGGCTACCCACGGCAATATTCTGGCCTGGAGAATTCCATGGACTGTATAGTCCACGGGGTTGCAAAGAGTCAGGCATAACTAAGCGACTTTCACTTTCTTTAGGACAATTATTATGGTATCAAAAGCTCTGACCTGTTGCTTGCCACTTGGTTACCTGAGTCTAGACTCCTCCAGCCACTGCTTCCCTGCCTTTCCTCCACTCATGGAGCCCATCCCTCAATACCTCACATCCCAGCTAAGGCTAAGCAACAGTGGTAGTAAGATGTTGTTAAAAGCCTGGGGAGTCAGAGACGAGAATCGTAACACAGAGGCCCTATGTCACTGGCTCATGGATTTAGCTGTTCTCAGGGCCCAGAAGCCCAAGATCATCCTTGGGGTTTCACTGCTCTAACACTTGGTGGGCATCAGGCTCTCTTCCCAACATCAAGAGCCAATTTAGTTCCCCCTCAAGAGAGTGCTCCGTACGAGTCCCACTTGACCCAAATCCAGACCCAATTTCCCTCTGGTTTAGTTCGTTTGACATTGTAGTTATGCAGATGGTTTCAGGTCAGACAGTCTGAAACTGAGTTCTGACTCCACCTCTTAGAAATGACATCAAGCAAGTCGTTAAACTCTGCATACTTCAGATGCCTCTCCTGTCCAGCGGGGATAATAATAGTATCTGCCTTATAGGATTGCTTGAGGGTTAGATAACTTAATATATATGAAGTGTTTAGAACAGTGTCTGGCCCAGAAGCAACTCTGTACAAGGCTATATTACTATCATTGTCATTATTATTGCTTTACATTTGTAATACAATGAAGATTATCTCAAAAATGTCTCTAAGACAAAAGAAGTGGTTCACCCCTAGAAGTGAATTCCAGTTTCTGGCATTTAGGACAAAAATTATAAATGGTTTTTTGAACTTAAACACTGTTAAGTTTCAGTCTCACTGAATCTCGTTTCCCTTTGCTTCTTGCCAATTTCCATAAAGACTAAGAAGCAGCGTTAAGAAAAACATAAAACAAAATAGTCATGTTAAAGTTTTAAAAAATCAAGTCTGGGAAAATAAAAATGAAAATATAACACTGAGACAAGAGGAAGACCAAGAACAAATATACAGTAGCCTAGTTCCTGTAGAGTTGTGGTAGTAACAGCTTACAACCCATTAAATAAAATGAGAAATTAGAGGGCAAGCGAGATAAATACAGACCTATGCTAGCTAAATAAATGAATGCATAATTGGAAAGTCTGATAAAGAACAGGATGTTTATATAATCTCAAAATACCTGCCCTCAAAATATTAACTTACAAAGAGAAAGCCAGGAGTGTTAGAATGGAGGAGTTCAGCAGACACCTGTAATGGGACAAATCTGAATTTAAATTTCATGCCCCCGACAGGATGCAGTGAGAAGAACACAGCGTCATTTCTGTGATATTCCTGCTCCAGGTGCCCAACCTTTACCGACATGTAATCTTCAGAACTTTCAAAGTCAAAGAAGTCAAGGAAACCCTGAGGAACTGCTCCAGACTGAAGAAGGCATAGTAAATATAATCCAAGGGCAGTGCTGTGATTCTGCATAAGACCTTCTGGGCATAGAAGAACAATTGTCAAAACTTGAATAGGGTTTGAGGATTAGGTGTATTAATGTTAACTTCCTGAGTCTTACTGTTACATTGTGGTTACATAAGAGAATATCTTTATTTGCAGGGAAAACATGAAAGTACTCAAGGTGATTGGATATCATGTCAACCACTTACTTTCAAATGCTTCAGGGGAAAAAAGTTCTTTGTACTGTTTTGGATTTTTTTTTTTTAAGGTTGAAATAGTTTCAAATTAAACAGACTCAGCTCAAAGGCAGGAGGAGCTAAAGGAAAGAGAACTGCCTTTGTACCTTTCCTTCTCTTCTTTCTTCTTTTTCCATTTTCTTCCTGGTTTCTTCCTCCCAGAAGGTTGGACTAAGGTGAGGATGAGAAGATGTTGTTCAGTCGCTCAATTGTGTCCAACTCTTTGTGACCTCATGGGCTGCAGCATGCCAGGCTTCCCTGTTCCTTCACTGTCTCCCAGAGTTCGCTCAAACTTATGTCCACTGAGTCGATGACGCCATCCAACCATCTCATCCTCTGTCGCTGGATGTCATGATCTTAGTTTTTTGAATGTTGAGTTTTAAGCCAGATTTTTTCACTGTCCTCTTTCACTTTTTATCAAGAGACTCTTTAGTTCTTTTTTGCTTTCTGCCATTAGAGAAGACATTGATGGGGCTCAATCAAGAAGACTGGCCAGGACTTGTTAGGTCTGAGAGGCTGGGGTATCCTTTTATTCCTTGACTTCTTCACAGCAGCGGCACAGATTCCTCGGAGGAACCATGCCAGGCGCCAAGGATGCAGAGCACAGCTTTGCTTGTGGTGGCAGGGGTCATGGGGAATGGATGGACCCATCACTGGGCAGCACGCATGGGAAGAGCACAGGGCTGAAAGGGAGAGAACCCAGCCTAGTCTGAGGTGGTGCAGAAGGTCCAAAGAGATCAACTTGTGAGCTGACAGAAGACCACAGCAGAGGAAACTTGTGTGGGAGTGTCCTGAGGCCAGGTAAAGCAAGGGGCGTTTGAGAACCTGAATGTGGTCCTGATGGCGGAGTAGGAAGAAGTGTGCCTGGGTCAGAGGTTGGCTGGCACTCAAGAAATGTGATTGTTTTTCTTTGCTTTTCTTCTTTTCTTTATCCTGCTTGTCTTTCTTTCTTTCTCTCCTTCCTTCCTTTCTTTTTCCCAAAACATCCCTCCTTTGAGCATTCAGCTGAGTGTTGCTCTGATTTTTTTAATGACAGTAATAATAATAGCCGAAATGTATGCCAGAAACTCTGTATACAAAGAAATTACCACTCTCCCATTTTATGGCGAGGAAGCTAAGGCTCAACTTGCCCAACATCATAAGTAGTGACACTGGCATTTGAATCCCAGTCTAACTCTGCAGCCCAAGCTTTTATTTTCCTTTTTAAAAATTTTTATTTTCACTATATTGATTCTTCCAATCCATGAACCCGGTGTACGAGACAGCAAAAGAGACACTGATGTATAGAACAGTCTTATGGACTCTGTGGGAGAGGGAGAGGGTGGGAAGATGTGGGAGAATGGCAATGAAACATGTAAAGTATCATGTAGGAAACGAGTTGCCAGTCCAGGTTCAATGCATGATGCTGGATGCTTGGGGCTGGTGCACTGGGACGGCCCAGAGGGATGGTATGGGGAGGGAGGAGGGAGGAGGGTTCGGGATGGGGAACACATGTATACCTGTGGCGGATTCATTTTGATATTTGGCAAAACTAATACAATTATGTAAAGTTTAAAAATAAAATAAAATTGGAAGAAAAAAAAAAATTTTTATTATGTTTTAATTGGTGGAAAGCTGCTTAGAATTTTGTGTTGGTTTCTGCTGTAGAACAACACAAATCAGTCATAATTATATATAAATATATATATATATCCCTTCCCTCCTACATCTCCCACCTCTCCCCAACTCCTCTAGGTCATCAGAGTGCCAGGCTGAGATCCCTGGGTTATTTAGCAACTTCCCACTATGTTTTACATATGATAGTGTATTACGTCAGTGCTACTTTCTCAGTTCATCCCACCCTACCCTCCCCTGCTGTGTCTACAGTCCACTCTCTACCAGGTTCATCAGTACCATTTTCCTAGATTCTCTCTATATGTCTTAATATCCAATGCTTCTTTTCTCTTTCTGACTTACTTCACTCTGTCTCAGAGGCTCTAGGTTTATCCACCTCACTACAACTGACTCAAATTTGTTCATTTTATGGCTGAGTAATAGTCCATTGTATAAATGTACCAAACTTCTTTATTTATGGGCATCAAGTTGCTTCCATGTCCTGGATAGATATTTTCCCCAGGAGATTCCTTAGAAAAAGAAATCTGGGGAAAATATCTATCATGTGACCCAGCAATCCTACTGCTTGGCATATACCCTGAGAAAACCACAATTGTAAAAGACACACGTACCCCAGTGTTCACTGCAGTAATATTTGCAATAGCCAGGACATGGAAGCAACTTGATGCCCATAAATAAAGAAGTTTGGTACATTTATACAATGGACTATTACTCAGCCATAAAATGAACAAATTTGAGTCAGTTGTAGTGACAGCATATATGTATATGTATATGTAGACACAGTATATATGTATAATATATATAATATAATATATAACATATATATTATAATATATGTTATATATATGCAATATATATAATGTATATACAGTATATATAATATACATATATACATATATATGTACATAGATTTTATATATATGCATATATATATAATATATACATATATTCAGTTCAGTCGCTCAGTCGTGTCTGACTCTTTGCAACCCCATGAATTGCAGCACGCCAGGCCTCCCTGTCCATCACCAATTCCCAGAGTTCACTCAGACTCACGTCCATCGTGTCGGTGATGCCATCCAGCCATCTCATCCTCTGTCATCCCCTTCTCCTCCTGCCCCCAATCCCTCCCAGCATCAGAGTCTTTTCCAATGAGTCAACTCTTCGTATGAAGTGGCCAAAGTACTAGAGTTTCAGCTTTAGCATCATTCCTTCCAAAGAACACCCAGGGCCAATCTCCTTTAGAATGGACTGGTTGGATCTCCTTGCAGTCCAAGGGACTCTCAAGAGTCTTCTCCAACACCACAATTCAAAAGCATCAATTCTTCGGCACTCAGCTTTCTTCACAGTCCAACTCTCACATCCATACATGACCACAGGAAAAACCATAGCCTTGACTAGACGGACCTTTGTTGGCAAAGTAATGTCTCTGCTTTTCAATATGCTTTCTAGGTTGGTCATAACTTTCCTTCCAAGGAGTAAGCGTCTTTTATTTTCATGGCTGCAGTCACCATCTGCAGTGATTTTGGAGCCCAGAAAAATAAAGTCTGACACTGTTTCCACACTTTCCCCATCTATTTCCCATGAAGTGATGGGACCAGATGCCATGATCTTCGTTTTCTGAATGTTGAGCTTTAAGCCCACTTTTTCACTCTCCTCTTTCACTTTCATCAAGAGGCTTTTGAGTTCCTCTTCACTTTCTGCCATAAGGGTGGTGTCATCTGCATATCTGAGGTTATTGATATATATATGGCTATGTCAGTTTATTAATACATTCCCACCAACAGTGAAGGAGGGTTTCCTTATCTCCACGTTCTCTCCAGCATTTATTATTTGTAGATTTTTTGATGATGACCATTCTGACTAGCATGAGGTAATATCTCTTAGTAGTTTTGATTTGCATTTCTCTAATAACAAGTGATGTTGAGCATCTTTTCATGTGTTTATTGTCATTTATAGGTCTTCTTTGGAGAAATGTATGTTTCAGTCTTCTGCCCATTTTTTGATCTGGTGGTTTTTTTTCTGATATTGAGCTGTATGAACTGTTTATACATTTTGGAGATTAACCCTTTGTCAGTTGCTTCATTTGCAATTATTTTCTCCTATTCCTAGGGTTGTCTTTTCATCTTGTTTATAATTTCCTTTGCTGTGCACAAGCTAGGTCCCATTTGTTTATTTTTGTTTTTATTTCCGTTAATCTAGGTGGTGAGTCAGAAAGAATCTTGCTGTGATTTATATCAAAGAGTATACGGCCTGTGTTTTCCTGTAAGAGCTTTATAGTTTCTGGCCTTACATTTAAGTCTCTGCCACAGTGTGTGAGTAGCTCTTTACTGAGGCTGAATTCTTGTGAGGACTGTCTTTTATAAACGGGGCTTGTGAGCCTTATTAGTTTTCTAACTGGGGAGGGTGAACAGGGGAGAGGCTTATGAACTCTGGTCTATGGATGCATCTTACCCACTCAGGTCCGCTCCCCTCTCACCCTACTCGCTGCCTTCCCACGCCTGTATGGTCAGCAGCCTTGTGAAACCTACCATGGGGCTAGGTAAACCTGGACCCTGGGCTGGACCAGCTGATGGTTGTACCCTGCATGGCAGCAGAGCCAGAGCAGCTCATAGTAGAGGAGGGCAGGAGGGGTCAAATAAAAAAAAAAGGAGGGGGGCTGCTGAGGATCAGGCCCAAAGGTCCCCACTGGAAAAGGCAGTCACAAGGGAGGAAACAAGACAAAGATGAGTCAAGATGAGTGGTTTAGGATGGAAACCATGACTGAGTGAGACCAAGGTATAAAAGGCCCGTTTGTATGTGATGCTGTAGGTGGCACTTGGCCTCAGAGGGAAGGAGGGTCAGAGTATCTTTCATTGCCCTCCACCTCCCACTACTGCCCCCCGCCCAGGGATCAATCATTCAATGGACAAACATTTCATGAGCACCTACTATGTGCTGGGCTTGTGCCAGGTATTGGGGAGGGAAGAAGAGAGACAAACACTGAGGGACTGGCTGGAGGATTTTACCTGAAACCCTTCAATGCCAGGCTGTCTTTGGAACACGCTGCCTTTCTATGTTCACTTGAGCCCCGGAACACAGCCAAGGGTTACTGGCTGAGGCTGGTGAGGTGAGGGGGTTAGTGTGGGAGGGGAGAACTCACCCCCCAGTAGCCGCTACCATGGCCATCTCAAAACTAGCTCTTTATGGAAAGGCCTAACTTTCACACACCTCCACAATCCCCACAGATTCTGTTGCTAATAACATTTTTCAAGCTGGTTCTCAACTGATTATATTATATTAGGCAGTTTGCCTGTTGCAGAGGGGCTCTGGGCTCAGACAGGTCAAGGTTGGAGTCTTGGCTCGTCCCAATCTGAACCTGGTGTCTTTCCTATAAAATGAGGGTAAGGAGCTAGGGGGTGGGAAGTATCTCTTTTCAATTTTAAAATAGTTTAGGGTGGCTCAGATGGTAAAGCATCTGCCTACAATGCAGGAGACCCAGGTTCTATCCCTGGGTTGGGAAGATCATCAGAGCACCTTCTCAGTACTCTTGGAAAGGTAACATCCTTTTCACGGTGGGAGGTTAAGGCTCACAGAGGTAATGTGATTTGAAATGGGTCACAGAGACTCTGAGTGTAAAAGTCAAGATAGGAACCTGTTCTCCACTTTTGAAATAGAAAAGATTTTCTGTGTTTACACCCATTTTTAACCCATTCTGATGATCAGAATCACCGTATAACACTTAGGACGCTTATGTATTCTATCTTTGCCCCGTAGTTTTAGCTTGAGATTTCCTTGTAAACAGGAGTTGGGAGAGAGCTATGGGTTGTGGAGTCAACTTCACTGGGTTTCCAATCCTGACTCCACTGCTTAAGAGTTGTATAAACATGTGCAAGTTCTTGGTCCCTCTCTACCTTGGCTTTTTACTGCAAAGGAGATAATAATAGTACCTACCTCATAGGTGGGAGAATTAAACCAGATAATGTATCAGTGATTCTCAACCCTGGCTGCAAAATGGAGTCGTCATCCGAGCAGCTTTGTAAAATCACCTGTGTTCTGCACCCTCCCTCTCCTCGAAATCTGATCTCCTTGGACTAGGATGGAATCAGGGTGTCAACACTTTTTAAAAGCTCCCCCAAATGACTTTAAAGAGTAACCAAGGCTGAGAACACTTGAAGTCTATAAAATGCTACTGTGGAGTACCTGGCACACAGTCAGCACTCAGTAGATGTTAGTCATTGTTATACAAGCTGATAAAAATCTAGGCTGTGCGCTAACATTGGAGAATAGGTACCAACATCCAGCGGGCCCTAGTCACTATGCAGTGCCCTGTGGGTAGTTTCAGGGATGAGCAAAAAAAGGTCTCTACTTAATAAGGATTTCATTAACTCTCTAGTTGGGTAGAAAAGGAACAAGTACATGAGAAGTTAAATAGCAACATAAGGTTTAAAGTAGAAGAAAGGAAGACCATATTTTTCAAGCTTTTACTTCATGCCAGAAACTTTCCATACTGGCTGAACTCATTAATTCTCACAAGGGTAGATATTAACCCTAATTTGTAGGGCAGAAAACTGGATCTCAGGGCTGTAATTCACCTAGGTCACAGTAAAGAGATAGATCCAGAAAATAACCTGACCTGCTTGACTATAAAGGTCTTTCTGTTATACTGTGTCTTTATCATGCTGATTATAATGAAAATAAATGAATAAGTGGGATTAGCATTTAGAAGGTTTAAACCCAGTTCCTTATGTATGGGTGTGTCTGTTATTCTGTCTCTATCACTCTATTCTATCCATTTAGTCTTCCTTCTCTCCTTCCATCATCCATCAATCTGTCCTTCCATCTATCCATCCTATTCTCTTACCTCAAATGGCTATGAAACAAGACTTTCAGTTCAAGCAAATATCTTATTCAACAGGCCAACTTTTGGGGTAAGATTTAATTAATTCTTAACTTTTCCTCATAAAGTTAAAAATTAGCATTAAGCTAAACAACATATCACTTCTAGTAAATCATACAAGATTAGGATAGCTGAGGTTATGCTTTAAAGCATGCTAATGGTATTAGAATTTTTAATGTACATTAAATAAGAGGCCTAAACAGTAATACAAATAGAGGAAAACAAAATTAACATGATTAAATACATTCAGAGACTATTTATTCTGTTAATTGTTAAAATTTAGGCAATAGTCGGATTGCAAAAAGACTTGCAGCTGCAGCTCCAAAATAGCTGGTCCTCCCTTCAGCTGTTGCTAATTAATGCAATTTTCCTAATAACAGTTTTCTGATAGAGGAGAGACAGTAGCAAATCAAAACAACTTCATGTTTATGCTGATGAGCCCTGACAACAACCAAAAGAACCCTACGGGATCCAAATGGAAACGTTGCTAACTGCAGGTTTCTATGTAGTATTCCTCAGGCGTAGCCGACCTTCAGTTTATCACAAAAATGCAGGGGTGTGGGGGAATAGCATGGTAAGCCAGGTCATCATATCGGCCAGAGCCCTGCTGGGTCACCATGGGATTATGCCACAGGCTCCAGAGAGGAGCAGAAAAATGCTCCGAGCAATTGTCCATTGCTCTGTACCGAGACCTGTGAAAGTGATCCATCATCTCTTAATTTGTCTGACTGGTTTTTTTTTCGAAAGACAATTCAAAGAGGCCAGTTTGCATTATTTTATATGCACATTGAATATGCATATTGAACTACTTGGCAGAATTAGCAGGGGAGCAGCTCAGAAGCAGCCAGCATCCTTCATGTCCAGTGCATGTATGGTTGCCTTTGACCCCTGTGTTCATCCCCAGTTCAATCAGTTGCAGTTTGTTGGTTTCAGAAAAATACGTTGCACAAATCATAACAGTTTATGGATCAAAGGACTGATTTGGCCTTCCTAAGGGTGGTACCAGACACATGGAAGGCCAGGATTTATTAGCTTTTTCCAATACAGTTGACATTGACAATACAGTACAATATCATCCTAAACTGGGCCAGTCAGTGACCTTAGACCTTAGGCCACAAGGGACTCCTGGTCATCTCTAGGGCAGCTTGAACAGAGAAGAATCCAAGTCAGGAGCAAGTTGAATTACAGATTTTCAAGACTAGTTATGTCAATCAAAAGAAACACTGTTCATATTGATACATTTGGATGCACAGGGTGGGTGGTGGGAGAGTAATAAATACAGTGCAAACTATCATTTCCAAAAGATCATTACCAAATATCCTCCTAGGATAAGGATTCTGCCAAGGAAGTGATCTTCCTTGACGTGTATCTTCATTATCAGAAGCATCCTTGACACGGAGCCATCCGGAAAGGTAGTAAAGTGTACATTCCAATCTGGTGGCACAAACTTACCTAGTGGCAAACTCATCAGTGACCGTCTGGTTTTACTCTTGTTCCTTTAAGAGATGAAGAAATGGAAGTTTTCCTCCACCTCCCTCTCTTTCCGCTCCATGTCCACTGTGACTTCTGTCCCTAATTTGTGAAGGTCTAAGTGTTTACTTTGGCCACCTCATGCGAAGAGTTGACTCATTGGAAAAGACTCTGATGCTGGGAGGGATTGGGGGCAGGAGGAGAAGGGGACGACAGAGGATGAGGTGGCTGGATGGCATCACTGATTCTATGGACGGGAGTCTGAGTGAACTCCGGGAGTTGGTGATGGACAGGGAGGCCTGGCGTGCTGCGATTCATGAGGTCACAAAGAGTCGGACACGATGGAGCGACTGAACTGAACTGAAGTGTTTACTAGGAACACAAGCTCTCAAGTGCAACTTCCTCACATCTGCAAGACGTGCAACACATAAATGTGACTGCCCTATCACCTTAACGACCTATCTTTAGTCGTTCACCTTTAGGATAGATATTTTTATCAACTTGTTGGGTCTTAATGTACTCCTCGCCTGCTTGAAGGAAAAAAGGTTTTCAGTACTTTGTTTAACATGGACTAAGATGCTCCATGATCACTCCTAAGTCTCCCACATCAAGCGTTGGTAGAATTTTGTTTTGTCTGTGCCATGTGGCATGTGGTATCTTAGTTCCCTGACTAGATATTAAACCTGTGCCCCTGCCTTGGAAGTGTGGAGTGTTAACCACTGGATTTCCAGAGAAGTTTCAGTAGAATTTTTTTTTTTTTTGCCATGTTGAAAAAAACAAAACAAAACTTGGTCACTCGTATTCTGCTCTGCATTAAAATGAGGTGCCATAGCTTCTCTTTCACATTTTTTTTTGTACTCAAAAAGTTAAAACTCTTGTGTCTTTCTTCCTTTCTTTCTGTCACTTTCTCCCTCCCTCCCTTTCTTCCTTTATCTCATCTCTGAACATATTTTCCATGAGAAAGGCTAGGAAACAGGACAAATCGAGCCCAGATTCTGTGGCTTCCTGTGGTCTCATGTTGTTCCTCACAAGCTCTGTGGGGGTCCAGATGATCATGGTTTACCTCTGATGAGCTCATGTGACATAAAAATGAGGTCAGATGCTACAACAGGGGTGCAGATGTTGAAAAGAAATAACGTGGGACAAATCTGGAGTGAGTCAAAATGTAAGTCCTATGGGTGACTTTCTTTTAAAGAGTCAACTCACGGGATGAGCAAAGAGCAGTGCATCATGTAATCAGCAACTTTCTTTTCCATAAAGAAAGTGCTGTCCCGGGCTTAACCTCCTGGCAGACATACCATCTTCCTGTTGATTCCCAGCCTTGTGAAGGGATTTTGAATTCAACCCAAATGGTTCTGAGAACAGCAGTTGCTATCAGCCGAGCTTGAATAAAGTAAAGCAGACTTAACTGATCTTTATGCGATGGGAAATATTTCATGACTCAGACCAGTCATTGCTGCTCACCCAGAACACTGGGTGGTTCTGCTAGTACAGAGGAGTTTGTGCTTCTTGCCAGATTGTGGCCATAGGGTATTAAATTACAGGTCAAGTCAGTCCATGAAAACATATCAGAACAGCACATCTTCAGTGTGTCCTGCATGAAAGGCCCCTCAAGCTCGAGGGGCCTCGAGGCTGCAGCAAGACCCTTTCCTTGAAAAAGCTCAACATTTAGTCCGAAGTCCAAAATGTAAACTCACAATAAGTTAAATGGCAATGCAAGTTATTAAAGTTCAAGCAAACATCAAGAGTATCCAGTGCCTGAACACCAAGTGGATGGCAAAGATCAGTGGCGTTCAAGGAGCCCAGAGGAGGTCACTCTGAAGGTTCTGGCCAATGAGGCTCTTGGGAGGCCATGAGATGGTGTGATTGGGCAGAGCAGAGGCGGAAGTACATTCCTGGTTTGAGTAGCATGGCCAGAAGCTGGGAGGGGTTGTGTGACAAACAGTGAAAAGGCAAGGCCGAGTTCAGGTGGTTGGCAAAAGTGTTGAGGGAGGGGGAGGGGGGTGTCAGACTTAGAAGGCAGCCTGCGTCCTGGTGTTCAGGATTGTGGGTGTTTAGCCAAGAGCTCAGACTGTGATCTCTAAGTGAGAGGGGAACCTTTGTTTAGAGAGGATCTGCTCTGTGTCAGAGTCTGTGCTGGCGTGGGGTGGGGTGGGGCTGATATGGAGATGGGGTAATTAGGACTATGGTACCACTGCTGCCTAGTAATGTGCTGAAGATGGTGGTTCACCTTCTAGCTGAGTGCAGGTAAATTGGGTGGGTTGGCAAGAAGAGGAAACTTGTTAGATGGTTTCTATAGTAACTGTACAGGGAATCCTTCATTTGCTCTTCCATGCGTGTCCTTCCAGTTGGGGCAGCAGGGGCACCTGAAAGTGAACTAACAGGCATGAAGGTCCTGACTGCTACCTTAGAGCAGTGGCTCTTACACCATCTCTCCCCCCAAGCAATGCACATGCTCACAATGTACATACACTTTTTCCTAGGGGTTCAAAAATCCTTTGCAACCCCTTCATGAACCACGAATCCCTAGCTGAGAATCATAACCACCCTCCACACCCTCCCTAACCCTGTCAAGAGAAGGGAGCATGTCCCAACCCACAGGTCCGCTACTGTCCTAGAAGCTCCCAGCTTCACAACAGAAAACCTAGGTGACAGGGAGGCTCCCTAAAGAACAGAAAGGAGGTCAGGTAGCCTGTACTTAAGCTCTCTGCTGTGTCACCTGGATTGTTTCCTTACATCTGAGAAACCACACTGTCCACCCTAGCTTAAAGGCACCCACAGAAAGGGGAGGCGGCTGTGGCCGCGGCAGAGTGGGACCAACTTCAGAGAATAGTGACTTGTGTGAACTAGCCAGGAGGAAGCTTTTGGTGAGGCAGCACTTCCTCTTCCTCAGGCTGGAGTGATTATTTGATTAACTCAGTCCTGAATATTCACTGGGACGACTGAGGCTGAAGCTGAAACTCCAATACTTTGGCCACCTGATGCAAAGAACTGACTCATTAGAAAGGAGCCTGATGCTGGGAAAGATTGAAGGCAGGAGGAGATGAGGATGACAGAGGATGAGATGGTTGGATGGCATCACCAACTCGATGGACATGAGTTTGAGCAAGCTCCGAGAGTTGGTGATGGACAGGGAAGCCTGGCGTGCTGCAGTCCATGGGATCACAAAGAGTCAGACTTGACTGAGCAACTGAACTGAACAGATGCCCTACACAGAGCATCCAGCCTCTGAAAGGAACACTTGAGGAGCCCAGGAGCAATGCTTCACTTTCTATTTCTTGTTTTTTAGCCAGGACAGATTCTATTTCAGAAAATAACATAGTCTGGAGAGAAAGTAGTTGAAACTTTGGTGCTTGGGATGAAAATTTAACCCTCATCTTTAGAAAAAAAAAAAAAAAGCCTATATCTTAGTTGGAGATTTAATGAAATGGAATGACAGTTATGCCATTTCACATATCTACTATCATTCATTGCAGACCTAATAGTGGTTCTTAAAGGTTTCAAGGTCAGGAACCCCTTTGAGAAGCAGATGAAAGCTATGAACTCTCAACCAGAAAGATGCACTTGTGCATATCACAAAAAATTTCATCATTCTGAATCTGGTCTGCAAATCCCAGATTAAGAAACCCAGGTGTAAGCCTTGGCCAGATCCTCTGTTAGATTCCAGGTATATGATGATGAATAAGACACAGTCCAGGGGCCAGAGGGGCTCATAGTCTGGTGAGAGCTTACAGACATGGAGAAATTGGAGGGGAAAGTGAGACAAACACTGATTCGCAGTTTAAACGTATGAGACATTATACTATAGAATCATGGATCCAACAGTGTTACAGAAATGGTGAACTGTTAGTTGTCCCTTGACTAGTAATACCCTGGGTTCCAGTAATAATATTATAAAATGCTGGAAAACATGCTAAGACTTATTAGGGGGGAAAAAGTAACTTTTCAGGGACATCAAACTCTGTTTTTGCACCTTTGAGTGCATGCTTGCATGCTCAGTTGCTTCAGTCATGTCCAACTCTTTGCGACCCTATGGACTGTACCCCACCAGGCTCCTCTGTCCATGGGATTCTCCAGCCAAGAATACTGGAGTGGACTGTGATTTCCACCTCCAGGGCATCTTCCCAACCCAGGGATTGAACCCAAGTCTCCTGTGTCTCCTGCACTGCAGGTGGACTTCTTTACCACTGAGCTACCAGAGAAGCACTTTTGTACCCTTAGGAGAAAACAAATTTGGGGCCTAAAGGTGTGTCGTGAGAGATTATCTTTCCCCAGCCTCAAGGTTTAGATCTAGATCTCTTTGAAAGGTTAAGAAAGATACTGAGTATCAAAAGGTGTGGGAAAAAAATGGATAGTTTGATATCAAACAATTAAAGGATGAAAAATGGTCCTGATTATTAACCAGAATGGCCTGAAAGAGCTTCCACAACTGGGACTACATTCTGCAGTCTATTTGGTCTATGTGAGTTTTTTTAAGATTTTTCCAACAGATGAAAAATTTCTAGCCACTGATCCAGCAGGTACCCCTAAATTTCTACTGTTGCCTCAGCCACAGCGTATAGGTGTAGGAACACTCCCTCCAGAGAAAAAGGAATATTTCCCTTGCCTGTGTTTTCCTGTCGAACTCCCACCCATGCTGCCTATCCCCCCAACTCCTCCCATTTGAAGCCACGTCTCTTCAGACTGGAGTGTCCTGAAAGCCTGCTGCTTTCTTCCTAGTCACTGCGTGGTGTCTGTCCTCTGCACCCCATGGAAAGTTCTAGCAAAGGGAGCATAACCTCCCACCCACCAAATTCAAGCCCTCTTTTAAGGCCTTATCTGGAGTGTTCTTCTCCCAGACTCTGACCAAAACATCCCTGGCCCCAATCCTCCCTAATCTCTTCCGTGGTTCCCCAGTGCAGTCTCCAGGGTCTCTGGATTTTCTTGGTCTTTTCCTATTGGTCACAAAATGGCTGTCTTGTTTCATGCATTGTTTGTGATCAACACTGGACAAAGGAAGGACAGTGGCTCATTAATTTCTTTTATGCAAATTTAAGCAAAACTTTCTCAGAAGTTCTCCTCCCACCCCCTCCAACCCTGTGCTGATAACCCTCTCTTATGTTACTGAGGCTACATGTGAATCAAAATGAGGGTTCTGCAAGGATGGCAGAGGAAAGGAGCAGATATTGGGTAGAGTCTACCGCTTGCTACGCAGCGTTTTCCGATTCACATCTCTCAGGCTGTCCACTATTTGGTGTCATCTGTACTATGTCTGGTTCATCTTTGTACGTCCAGTTCCTAACACAGCTTCATGGCCTCCACTCTGTCAAATAAAAATGGGAATCGATGAATGCCTGTCTGGTTTTAAAGACTCTCACATCTAAATTAGTTTCTCTAAAAACATAATTAGTTTTATTCTTTTTACGTCTCTCTTATGGTATGAAAGTCAATTCCTCATTATTACTTTTCCATTGGATTTTTAGGGGTAAAATTTAAAGTGCTAGAGTAATAATATTGACAAGATACATGATAAAGATGAGGTCTAAAACTGGACAATAATAAGAGAAAATGGAGTCATAATAAGTTTGTTATCCTCTGGGTCATTCTAAGAAGAACTAAACTGAGTGCTAACACTAGATTTCCTCTGATTTTTGTTAAAATCAGAACTAGGATTTTGTAGATGCAACTTTGTCCAGTACTGTGCATCAACAAACTCTAGAAATCCAATGGCTATACAAGGTTGGGGATGGATTATAGTCTTGTTAAGAACCTAACTGACGTCTTAACCAGATTTTGGTCATGACCTAAGCTTCAGGTGTACATGCAGCACAGTATGGAGCGGATTCCCTTGATTTAGGTGAAGAAGTCCCCAGAGCAGATAGCAGCATTGCTTCAAAACACATGGGTGGTGGACCTGCTGAGGAACTCGTTTAGGTGTGCACCTCTAACGCCTGCCAAGAACTCATCCTTGGTTATAGAATGAGCCTCTTGGACTTCAAGGCCAGTTCTAGTGCTATCTTTCCAAGTTATTCCTGCAAATAATTCCCCCAACTCCACCTCTACCATCATCTTGTCCCAGCCAGGAATGGCCCCCTGCCTGGTCACCAGAGCACCTGTAGATGATTCTCCAATTAGGGTTCTAACATACGATGTGTCCTGAGAGTAATTTGGGAATATTCTGTCTTGGCGTGTGCCAGTTTGCCATAGGTGTAGTTTCTTTAGAATGGCATGATCTGGTCCTCATCTAATCCTGTGGCACCAATTTTATGTCCAGTCTCAAACCTGGTCAATATCCTAGTTGTAATATTATACTGAAGTTTTGCTAAATATTACCACCAGGGACAACTAGGCGAAGTGTGCAACCTCTCTATTATTTCTTATAGCTGCATGTAAAGCTACAATTAGCTTAATAGAAATTCCAAAAATTAAAAGAACAAAATTCTTCCTTGTCCTTTCTGTCTTTTGTTTCAGTCACTGGCATCACTAATCCTCCATCTAGTCATTGGGGTTTGTCTATGGGGAGTCAGTTAACTTACCTTCCTCTGTCTCTGTTTTCTCTTCTGTAAAACAGGGATAATATTAGTGCCTACTTCATGGAGTTTGGGGGAGTTTTATATGAATTTATATTTATGAAGCACTTGGAAGCATGTTTAACTGTTAAATAAAGAAAAAATAAATAAAACATCTTGTACTCAACCTTCTCTTTCTATCCCAGATCCAGTAAGTTACTTAGTGCTTATAAATTTTTCTATGATGAGTCTCTTAGATTCTCTGTTTTCACTGTCCCTCTGACAATTCAGACCTTCAGACTCATTGACTCCTCTTACAGCTTTGCCAAGGTGAAGTTAGTTACAGCTCTTCTGCATGCTGTGGCTTCTCCTTTATTGCGCTCAACACTGATTTCCTGTTTCCTTTTTCTATCTCTTTTTCCCTACTGGACTGGAAGGTCCATACTGGAAGACACCATCTCTTCTTTTTCTTTGAAATTTCAGCTCCTAGAAAAATTCCTGATACAAAATAAGTGCTCAGTGAGTGTTTGATGAATGAGTGCTAATTACGCAGGAATAAAACTGTGGAAAATTCTGAAAGAGATGGGCATACCAGACCACCTGACCTGCCTCTTGAGAAACCTGTATGCACGTCAGGAAGCAACAGTTAGAACTGGACATGGAACAACAGACTGGTTCCAAATGGAAAAGGAGTACATCAAGCCTGTATATTGTCACCCTGCCTATTTAACTGATATGCAGAGTACATCATGAGAAACACTAGGCTGGAAGAAGCACAAGCTGGAATCAAGATTGCCAGGAGAAATATCAATAACCTCAGATATGCAGATGACACCACCCTTATGGTACAAAGTGAAGAAGAACTAAAGAGCCTCTTGATGAAAGTGAAAGAGGAGAGTGAAAAAATGGGCCTAAAGCTCAACATTCAGAAAACTAAGATCATGGCATCTGGTCCCATCACTTCATGGGAAATAGATGGGGAAACAGTGGAAACAGTGGCTGATTTTGTTTTGGGGGGCTCCAAAATCACTGCAGATGGTGATTGCAGCCATGAAATTAACAGACGCTTACTCCTTGGAAGGAAAGTTATGACCAACCTAAAAAGCATATTAAAAAGCAGAGACATTACTTTGCCAACAAAGGTCCATCTAGTCAAGGCTATGGTTTTTCCAGTAGTCATGTATAGATGTGAGAATTGGACTATAAAGAAAGCTGAGCACCGAAGAATTGATGCTTTTGAACTGTGGTGTTGGAGAAGACTCTTGAGAGTCTCTTGGACTGCAAGGAGATCCAACCAGTCCATCCTAAAGGAGATCAGTCCTGGGTGTTCATTGGAAGGACTGATGTTGAAGCTGAAACTCCAATACTTTGGCCACCTGATGCGAAGAGTTGACTCATTTGAAAAGACCCTGATGCTGGGAAAGATTGAGGGCAGGAGGAGAAGGGGACAACGAGGATGAGATGGTTGGATGGCATCACAGACTCAATGGACATGAGTTTGGGTAGGCTCTGGGAGTTGATGATGGACAGGGAGGCCTGGCGTGCTGCAGTTCATGGGATCGCAAAGAGTCGAACACGACTGAGCAACTGAACTGAAACTGAATCTCTTGGCAGCTAGCTCTGTCTATAATTTACTAGATTTGGTCATTTGCAGTCATGGTAGACAATTATAACAGTCTCCAAATCTATAGCTTTGTGACCTTAGTGTTGGACAACCATGGAGTCCTTGTGTGTGCCATAGATAAAGCCCTACAGATAAGCTTTCACTTTTCTTCTCCCATGAGCACATTGCCATGAGCTGCCAGGAAGCCTGTTAACTCCTGGACACAGCTCCATTCCCCGCGAGCCACATAAAGCATATAAAAGTTTGGTAAGAGTCTGGATCATGGAATGCACCCAGCTTCTGTAAATATTTGCTGAGTAACATGAGACCATGATCAGATTAGCACTTGGCATCCTTGCAAAGTAAAATAAGACTGTTACCCTCAGTTCCTGATGATGTTACCAATGCTATGCTTCAATATTTTATTCCTACATCCTCCCACAGAGTTGTTCAGTCATTGGTAAAAGGAAGTAGATGTTGTGTGTTATAAGCTGGATCACTTCTATGGAAAATATCCCTGAGATCAGAGGCAAATTTTGTAAAGTATTCCAAGAAATGTTCAGTAACAGGGATTTTACTGGAACTGGGAAGAGGGTTGGCAAATGTTGCGGTCTGGAGACTGCGAACCTGAACTTCCTTGGAGTCATTCATTATCTCTGCCTGAAGCTGTTGAGCAAGATAACACTCTCCCTCTTCTCTGCATAAGCAAAGGAGATGGGCCTGACATCAATCATCATAATAGCTTCTGTTGATTAAGTACTTTTATGTGTCAGGCACTTTGTTAGGGGCTGGTGATTTAGCAGCAACAATGATAACAGCTACCACTACTGAATATTTACTTTGTGCAACGTGCCTGTCGTAAGGACCTTACATAAATTACACCTCCATGGCAGTGACCCAGCCACTGAGGGTTCATGTGTATTTTTCATTCATTTTGTGGCCTGAACTCACCCACATTCTTCAGTTTTTGAGGTCTCCCTGTCCTTTTCAGTGAGAACAGGGACCCCAGGCCTTTTCAGTACTAGGCAGAAAACCTCCAACTTAGCCAATTCCAACTTCACTCCAGCAGGCCAGTTCCCCAACAGCAAATGAAGAAACTCTTCAGACAGAAAAAGAACCGAGCACCGAGCATTCAGGATGGCACTTCTGGAAAGGTTCCACTTTAGGTTTAAAGGAAAACTTTGGAAATGATTAGTAAGTTATTTGGAACCTCAATATTTTAAAGTTTGAGAAGCTAACATACTGAGAAATTTAATTTAGATTTCCTTAACACGCTCTTTCATGATAAGAGAGCATTCAGTATATCAGTATATAAATGCTATGCAACAGGACTGCCAAATTGCAACACAGAATGGGAGAAGTTTGTCATTTTGAAATGCTAAAGGGATTCTTACCAACGGCATTCTCATCTTGTGAAGCTATTATTTTTCTGAACTATAATATGATTTATAAATCTCTGCTGAGTTTTATACTTCTGATGGGAACAGGCTTGAAATGAAATGTATTTTCTCAGAATATAAAATTCTCCCAGGAGTTGACCAAATGAGGAATAAAAAGAAACATCTCCTGCAACCAAGTTTTCCAATGTCTTGGTCTCTGCTGGTGTATCTGTGGGTGAATGTTGGCCTTCAGAGTTCTGAACTCAGCTAGACTCTCTTCTCACTCCCCACACTTTCTTCCTGGGTGATGTCAGCCACTCTAAAAGCTTTGACCCTGACTTCTGCCCCAGTGATTCCCATATCCATCCTCCTCGCCCTCCTCATATCTTTCCTGAGTTACACGTCCCTGTGTCTACCTACTGAGACCTTCATCATGGCCTCTTTCCTTTCCAAACATCCTTCCTTCTATTTGAATCCCAGGGCTGCAACAGTACTAGCATCTATAGAGATAAGTAAGATACAGTTCCTGCTCCTGGGAAGCTTATACTAGCACAGGAGATAGAAAAGTGAACAGGCAATTATAATAGGTCAGTAAGTGCTGGGGTAGGATTAGCCCAAGGGGTTTTAGCTCTCATTGGAAGAGCTTGCAGACCAGACATTATTCTAAGTAACATCTTGGTTGAGTATGTTAGGTAATTGAGGGGGGTGTGTGTGTGTGGTTTATATTGAAGAATTGTGAGGATGGACAGAGGAGTCTCATGGACAGGGGCCCAGAATGTGAGATCATGAAGACAGATTTGGGATATGGTTTGGGTAGGGGCTCAGGAGGCACTGGACAGAGATAAGGCTAGACCACCAGGGCCTGATCAGAACAAGCCTTGTATCCCTCATTGGATCTGCACAGAGTTTGAAATCCAAAGTGCATGGTCCAGAGGGTTGGCTCAGTTTGGGAATAGGGATGTATCCTTGCATTTTTATGGAGAGCTTCATGTTATCATGACCCAGGCTCCGTGGAGACCCACCGAAGTCTCAGATCTCCACTGTGTGCGCCATGAGATCCTAAAATACATCCCCCCCAAATCAATCTGAGGTTACGTTTTATAAGAGTACTTTCCTCAGAGTGCAGTTATACTCTTTATTCGTAATCATCTTTAATCCTTATAAGCACTCTGAGTCTCAGACAGACCATGGGCTTTGGCAGTAGATGAAAGGCTTCAAAACCTTGAGCATGTTACTTAACCTCCCGGCATCTCAGTCATCCTCACCCATAAGATTAGAATGAAAGTAACACAAACCCTCATCTTAATCCCTCTTAAAATAAGAGCATTTTGATAAGTTTGCTGAACTTGACCTAAACTGATATGAAACTGTTTATAGATTTTATTTACTCTCTTAGAATGAATACTCAAATATTTTGCTGCAGAAGATGGATGTGTTTGGTCATGGAGTTGTTAACGGCCTATTGCCATCTTCACTTTCTAATAGCTGAAAAACCCTGAACTCAGGAACACATCTAGCCCAAGTGTTTTGATAAAGAATTTGAGGACCTGTAATGCATTGAAGAAGGAAGTGGCAACCCACTCCAGTGTTCTTGCCTGGAGAATCCCAGGGACGGGGGAGCCTTGTGGGCTTCCGTTTATGGGGTCGCACAGAGTCAGACACAACTGAAGTGACTTGGCAGCAGCACCAGCAGCAGCAGTATATGTAAAGCATAAGATAATGCACATGAAGGACCTCCCTAGCACAATGAGTGGCACAAAACAAGGGCTCAGAAGTTACAGCTGTTATCAAAAAGAGGGCCACCTTGACTTTATAAAACAAGGCTTGAAAGAAACAGACATAGCTTAAAGAAAATTTATTTTTCTATTTCTGGCCCCTCAATAAATTTATAATTATAATTTGTAATTTATAGTTTTGGAAAATCTGCGAGTGATGTAATTTTTCTAAGCATCATTTTTTTCTGACATTAAATCATGTTGTTGTTGTTGTTGCTCAGTCATCTCCAGCTCTTTTGTGATCCCATGGTCTGTAGCCTGCCAGGCTCCTCTGTCCATGGGATTTCCCAGGCAAGAACACTAGAATGGATTGCCATTTCTGTCTCCAGGGGTTCTTCCTGACTAAGGAATCGAACCTGTGTCTCCTGCATTGCAGGTGGATTCTTTACCACTGAGCCACCAGGGAAACCTCACCTTTAAATCATAGGGAGGAAGACAATTCAGAGTGTCTGTTACAGACTCTCGCAGAGACAGGTGATGGGAGATTCTGGGAGAGCAAATAGCACAGGTAAGGGAGTGTGGAGTGAAAGAAATGTTCAGAGAAGGAGGGATAAGCTTGTCACAGTCTGGCACCCAGGGAGCGTGGCACAAAATGCCAACAAATAAAGCTAGGAGGTGTTTGGGAGAAGTTTTTTATGAAAAGCCTTGAATATCATGGTAGGTTAATATTTTATCCTGTAGATCAGGTGTTTTCAAATCATTTTATCAAGAGAATTTTATTGAAACGAAATTTTATTTGCATGGGAGCTCTGTATACTACAACCCCACACAAATCCGTTTTTACTTTTTGGCTCAAGTGCTCTTTTAAAAGTGCAAACCGGATCATCTCACTCCTCAGGGCAAATTCCTCAAAGACTTCTCATCAAGCTTGGAGTAAAATGCCATCTCCCTGCACGGCTCTGGGTGATTTGGCCCTGCCCACCTTCCCAGCTCATCTCACACCTCCCTGGCTCACCACAGCCCTCCCCACATGAAGGATCTTACAAAGGATGCCCTCATCTTTGCTCCTCCATCCCACTTGTCTAATTAGCTTATACTCACTGAAATCTAAGCACAGCCACCTTTTCTGGGAGGAGCCTTTCCTGGCTTGGTCAGGATCCCCTGTGTTACACTCTCTCATACCCTGTGGACGTCTCCATTCGTTACCTGAGGATTTGTTTGTTTGATACTTTCTTGCCACTATTCTGCCAACTCTGGGAATGGGAAGTGGCCCCATATGTCTTGTTTATGACAGTGTCCCTCCCTGTCCAGTGCCTGTTTGCTAAGCACACCTCCAGAAATTATCTGCTATATGCTGGCCAAAAGCAAGTCATTTTTCAACCTCAAAATATTCTTTCCAAATTCTAACTGTTGAAAATACACCAGCAGATACAACAGGAAGACAAATGGGTTGAAATGAGTTAGGTTAAGTTGAAATGGTTGTAGCAGGAAGGTGGGACCTGGGATATTTCCCACTAGGCCTACTCCTTGCCTGCCTCAGGGCTCCCTGAGGCCTTCTCAAAGTGGTAGGATGCTCCAGCTAACAGAAGCCTTTTTTTTTTTTTTTTTACTTTGGGGTGAATGTTCTCTAGAGTGTTCTCTTGGCCTGAAAAAACTTTCTGCTTGATGGTCAACAGAATGGATAAATATTCACAGTAGCTTTGTGTCAACAGGAAGTATATTTCATTCATTTATTTCAACATCTCTTCTCTCTTGGGGTGGGACAGACTGTAAAAGACATCAGTAGGCTGGCCTCAATTTTATTCTTTTGTGTAAGACTGGGGATAGAGTAGATATTTCTTTGGAAAGCCATTTGGCATAGGCCCAGACCATTGAGAAAACTGACTCTGCTCAGCAGATCCATGCATACATGGGCCCTTCCTGGGTTTGAAATCATGTGACATGAGGCAGCTTGTGTGACTTTCCCTGGTTCAGTGTGGTCAGCTGTGATGGAGTCAAGAGCTCCCTTTATCTGTTAAATGGGGCAAATCAAAGTGAAAATTGCCTTTTGATTGAGTAGCATGGCTGAAGAAAATCAATAGAAATGGCCCGAGATCCACAGGCACTGTCTCAAGTCTACTGTGCTGTAGACTTTTCAAATTGCTGGAACACTGGGTTTCAGGGCTCTTCAAGGGCAGCTGAAAATCAACAGTTGAGTGGGTAAAAGGAGACGTAGTATGTCTGTGCAATCCTAGATTAAAGAGAAAATATATGCTGGCCAAATCAAGTCATTTTTCAACCTCAGAATATCTTTCCAAATTCTAAGATACTGTGTTTGAGTTTGACATGTTTAAGAGAGATGTAACAGCTGAAGTTGTCTTTGTTCAGAATGTAAGAGACAGTTTCGTCTAGACTTTCAGGAAAGATATAGAATGACATTTTCAGAACAAATCAAAATATATTTTTAAGGTTTTTTCCCCCTTCAGGAAGAGAATTTGACATGCTTCCCTGATTTGAATTTGCTTGATCTATAAATGGCCTCAATAGTTTGATATAACACTAGAGTAAATGAACCATTGAGAAAAGTTACTGAAAATGCTGTTAGTTCACTTTCCTACCTTAACAATAATATGAGTACCACCAACATCCCCATAATAACTAACATTTATTGAGTGGTTTCTAAGTGTATGCTGAACTCTTGACATAAGAGTTCTTACCTTAGATCTCATAGCAATCCTAGGAGGTAGCTATTATTATTCTTTTATTATTCAGTTTTCCACTGAAGAAACCAAGCCACATGAGTTGAGGGCATGCCCTCAAAGCCACACAGCTGTAGGTGGACCAACGGAAATCTGAGGTCCCCCAGACTTGCCCTCCTCATCATGTGTGTGTCTTCTTTCCCCACAGGGCTAGCATCGTACAGAAACGCATCATTTATTTTCAAGATGAAGGCTCTCTGACCAAGAAACTTTGTGAACAAGGTAAGAAGGTCTAGATGTGTGGACTGGAGAGGACCAGATAAATGGAAGTTGGCTCAATCAGTCTAAGCATTCAACCGCAGGAATTAAGGCAGTTGGTTTTCTGAGTTCCTCTGGGTTCTGCTTCCTCACGTAGTTCCAATTTTTAATCTAGCTGTGTGCTGTGGATAATTGGATCTGCCTTAAACTCTAATTACTCAGCTTGATTCCCTGGGTAGGAGATAATATACCTTATATTGGTGTCGTCGTCTCGTTATTTTTGTGAAACAGTGATTATTCTGAAGAGATTCCTTGGAATAATTCACAGGACTTAATTAAGGAACACACAATTGTGTGCCTCTAAAAAGTCTGTGATGGTTTTCTGGAATAATCACTAGCAGGAACTTGTGGGGCACCCAGGCAGGATGAGCGGATTTTCTCTAGGGAACAGGAATCCCAAGGGGGCTTTGATTTTGACCCTCACCTCGTCTAGGGATCTGGTCCTTGGATGTGCAGGCATCCTTAGCACACAGGCATGCACGCAATCAGTGGTTACCTTCAGTCCTCCATGACAGTGGAATGTATAGTACCTACCATGCCTCCTAGTACATAGTAAACATACATATATGTACATGTGTGTATATATACATGTACATACACATATATATGCTCGTACATACACATACATACAATTATTTATTATATATGTGTGTATGTTGGCTATTGTTATCAACATCCCAGGGCTTATTTATTAATCTACCATGAAAAATTAAGATTTTAAACATCTAAATGTGTTAGAAGTCATTAAAGAACTAAATAAAAGTGGAAAATGTGCTGAAATTGTACATCTTCATGCTCTCTTTTCTATTAATTTGTGCAGACTTTTTATTTACCTTTAGAGCAATTCACGGTTTGAGAAGAAATCAGTCTATCATGGTTTGAGAAGAAATCATTCTATTTCTAACAAATGATAAGCTACTAAGAAAAAGAGAAGCTGGTAAATGTCCTATAGGAAAATAATAATAGCGAATTTATTTGTGCTTGTTGTATGCCAGGCACCATTCTAAGTACTTCACACGCCTTAATCATGTCATCAGCACCAGAATCCTATGTGGATTACATCATCCCTATTTTACAGATGAGAAGCCTGAGCCATGAAAAGTTTAAATAGCTCACTCAGCATCAGACAGCTCATGAGGAGGTCACAGTTTGAACCTAGAAGCCAGTGCCCTAACCATTGCATTTCTACCAAAGTGCTATCTCCCAGTTCAGTAGCTTGGGTTGTTGCTTTGGGTAGATCAAAACCTAGGTCTCCCTATGGGTGAGCTGGGGCAGAAAATAGGTAGTTATTTTTCAAAAGAGGCATGAAACATTAAGTTACTTACAATTAAAAGCAGAAACATAAAATATTCCAAAAGGTGACCTATAATAAACAAATGCACACATATGCTCACTTTAAGACCATGTCACCCACAAGGGAGAAAGAGGAAAAGGTGAAGGGAGAAGCAGAGATGAGAAAAAACGTAGATAGAGAAGGGATAATCAGCAAGGGAAGAGAAACAAAAATAAGACCAGAGAGACTTGCCTGGTGGTCCAGTTAAGACTGCATGCTGCCAGTGCTAGAGGTTCCCAGGTTTCCTCCTGGTCGGGGGACAAGATCCTATGTGCCTCACACAAGACCCAGTGCAGCCCTCCCCAACCCCCCCTCGCCCCACCGAAAAAAGAATAAGATAAGAGTAGAAAAGGAAGCTGGTATTAAGAGTAGAAATGAGGGGGGCAGTATAGCTTGAGAGATGCTACAGGGTTTTAAGTTACCAACTTCAAGTTTCAAGTTACCAAGGGTATTAGGCACGCCCTCGGAGAAGGCCATGGCACCCCACTCCAGTACTCTTGCCTGGAAAATCCCTTGGACAGAGGAGCCTGGTAGGCTGTAGTCCATGGGGTTGCTAAGAGTCGGACATGACTGAGCGACTTCACTTTCACTTTTCACTTTCATGCATTGGAAAAGGAAATGGCAACCCACTCCAGTGTTCTTGCTTGGAGAATCCCAGGGATGGCAGAGCCTGGGGAGCTGCCATCTCTGGGGTCACACAGAGTCGGACACGACTGAAATGACTTAGCATAGCATAGCATGAGGTTAGGAGAAGAGGGGTAAGTTAACACTTGCTATCACTGCCCTTTGAAAACCTGATTCACTTGACTAGTTTAAAAAAAAAAAAAAAAAGGAAAAAAACCTGATTCATTTTCAGTGGGCTTTTCCTCAGTAGGAAACAGCATGTCTGTTTTTATTTTCAAACTTAAAAATTTATTTTTTCAATGGAAGCTTCTTTTTCTTTGGAATTCCAAAGTGTTTATTATAAGTGCTTTCCCTTGAACCCCTGGATGTATCTTTAAGTTCACTGCTTATATCAGAAAGCCCTTTCGATAAAGTGGAGCTACCAGTTTGCGTCATTTTGGTTCTTTGAGAAATTATTGCTGCTTCATTTAACAGTGCCTAGTAGTTACAACTGAAACCCCAGCATGTATCTCTTAGCTCTGAATCCTTTTTTCAAAACTAATTTAGTCTTTTTAAAACATAGGTGATCATAATGGAAATGTGAAAAGGAAAAACCTTTAGGAGTTACTCATTTATGCCAACTTTTCTGAAATATAGTCAATAGCGCTTGTCCCTTAAGTATCAAAGTGGCTCACACAGCAATCAGACCTGGACTTCGTGTACATCGGGAAGTGGGAAGCTTGCTTCTAACACACACAATGCTCTTGCCTCTTCCTAGTGTACAAAAAGTAGCCAAACAATGATTTCTATTTGGGGTGGTTTCAGATCTCTTCTTTAGGGCTATTTAGAGATCATGGAGCTCTGTAGATAAGTATTTTTTTTTAATGCACCATTCTTTGTTTGAAAAAGCTAAATGAGAAACCCACAGATTTCTCCCACTGGTGTTTATGCAAACCTGTCCAGCAGAAGGTCTTTCCTGCAGTGATATGGTATACAGGTTCAGAGTGAGTATGGGCTGAGATTCAAAAAAGACCTGGGTTCCAGTTCTGCCTGCACCACCCATCAACTCAGTGACTTTGGGCTGGTTAACTAATGTGCGTTAGTTTTATGATCCTAAAATGGGCTTAACCAAAGTCCTGATGTCCTAGGATTGCCGGGATTAAATGAGACAGTATATGGAAAGGAATCAACACATACGAGGACTCTCTGCAATGCGGTGATTATTACAGTATCCCATACTTTTGTCTCCATCCTCGAACCCAGAATTCTCTTATTTCACCTATTGCTGATTTTGCATATTCAAACCAAAATAACTCAGTGAATTCCATAAGGAAGACTTGTAAAATGCTCTTCCTAACTCTCAAAAAGATTTTTAAACTCTCTTTTGCTGCTCTTTATATAATAGTTAAGATTAAATGTCCAACTTGCAAAAGAAAAAGAGGGAGAACATTCATGTTAATATCTCCTGAGGAACCACAGGAAAAGCAGCTGAAGCAAGTTGTGTCTGTAGACATTGTTTTCGTCTTGCAGGAAGCAGAACAGACTAAAAGCAACAATGCACGGTTAGGGATGTGGGCCTGACAATCAGAAATACTGAATTTATTCAGGTAATCTCTTTTTTTCCACTTATCGGCTATTCACAGCTAAACGTGGGGGCGGAGAGAGAATCTCGAGTTTTTCCCGGCTGTTTCTATGCTCAGAAGTAAACCTGAACTTATGAACATATTCCCAAATGCCCAACCCTCCCAGTGAAGTCTCTGAAAGCTTGATAAGAAGTGATATGACTGCATATGCATAATTTTTTAGAAATAATTTTCAGCATTCCTTATGTCTCTCTGCTTGTTCTCATTGCTCTCCTTCAAAGCTTTTCCTTCTTGTCCTGGCAGTTTGGCCCCAGAGAATATTCCTTAGGAAACACACACACACATGCATATTCCTCTTGAAATCTGGTGGAGAAATCCTATTGTGGGAGGGATGGGAAAGGAGATTCAGATCCAGAAAGGATAACAATAAACTTTACCAAGATAGCCTCCATCCCAAATATTCTATGTTATTGGTCCCATAGGTCTCCTCACATTATTAGAGCAAAAGTTCTGATTTATTTTTAATTTGGAAAATATAGTGATCATCCTTAGAGTTAAATAAAATCTGTTATAGCTGGACCTGGTTCTGAATTAGTAATCAGTAAGAACTGCAGTTTGATTCCTAGGTGAATCAGTGTTAAAGCATCTGCCTGCCAATGCAGGAGATGCGCGTCCAATCCCTGGTTCAGGAAGATCCTCTAGAGAAGGGACCAGCAACCCACTCCTGTATTCTTGCTGGGAAAATCCCATGGACAGAGGAGCCTGGCGGGCTACAGTTCATGGGGTCACTGAGTTGGACATGACCAAGTAGTGACTGAGCACACACACACACACAAACTGCATTTCACATTCTTTTCCCAAGCATTAAGACAGGATGAGACCAAGATGTCACTGCCTTATAAATGACTCACAGTTGCTTCCTAATTTTGTGACTTTCTGGACTCTTTCAGATTCCACATTTGATGGGGTGACTGACAAACCAATCCTAGACTGCTGCGCCTGTGGGACTGCTAAGTACAGGCTCACATTTTATGGGAACTGGTCTGAGAAGACACACCCAAAGGATTACCCTCGTGAGTAGAACAGCTATTTTATGGGCTGGGGGAGAGGGTCTTACAAAGTTCTGTCTGATTGTGGGGTACACGAGCTGATGCTGCTTACTTACTCATTCATGAAACACATTCCAAATAAGTGAATTCATTGAGACAGGCAGATATCACAGTGGTACGCATTCAGCTTCTTTGCATAGCATTATTCTAAGTGTTTTCTTATCTGTGATTTTAAAAAATATTCCTGAGGTCATGCTGTTTATCTTCAGGCCAGATAGTTGATCACCTCAGTTCTCTTAAAGTGACTGTATTCATACAACTGGCCTATTTGTGCTGGAAGAGCTGGCAAAACAAACCTTGACTTCATAAACCAAGGTCAACAAATATTCAACATCCTCAACCAGAGTGTGCATCAGGTGATATATCAGATACCACCTTAGAATCCTTATGGCACCATGCTCCAGGTAGCCAATACCAATCCATAAGAGTTGTCAGGCAACCCCAAACTTGTTGTTTTAGAGTAGACACTTAACCAGGACCCTACCACTCCTTTTTATCAAACAATTGTCTCATCAAATGCCTAACGTGTGTCAAATGCTGTGCTAAACTTTAGATATATTTATAACAGTGAATAAAACAAGACACAACCCTTCTTTAATGGGGAGAGAGACATTAATTAACCACACAAATGATATGAAAATTATAACCATGAATAGTGAACTTATTATGTGGTGAGAATTCTCATGTATGTGTCATTTCATCATCAAAATAACTTGCTTTTGTGGATGAATTTACTGGAAACCACAGAGACATCATGATTTACTCCTAGTCCAATGCAAGTACAATCATCCCTCGGTATTCAAGACAGACTGGTTCTAATAACCCCATGGATATCAAAATCCATGAATGCTCAGTCCCTTCAATAAAATGACATGTGCAGATCCTCCCATATACTTTAAATCATCTCTAGATTACTTACAATACCTGATACAATGTAAATAGTTGTAAATACATTGTAAATGCTGGGTCAATAGCTATTGTGTGGCAAATTCAAGTTTCGTTTTTTAAGACTTTCTGAAATTTTTTCCCCAGATGTTTATGACCCATGGTTGGTTGAATCAGCAGATGTAGAACCCTCAGAATAAATGGTTAATGGTAGTGGATCCAAGATGCAGAAGAGTTTTGTCAGGCTCCTCGTCCTGCCTTCTGTTTGGATCGCCTTTGAGACGCAGTGTCCCCCATTCTCTCTGTGGGTGGCAGGATGTCTGTGTGTGGTACTGAGCATGCTTTTTCTGCTCATTGTGTGTTTCATTCTTGTTCACTTCACTCTGGGGTTGCCACAGCTGGGAAAGAACAGGGACGCTGCAGAAAGGGACTAAAAAGGGGGATTTAGGTCAGCCTCAAAGGAAGGGGCGGAGGCAAAGGGTACATGATTAGGACTTAAGAAGACCCAGTCCAGACCAGAACCTCCATGGTCCCCAAACAGCCCACCCAGAGGGGACTCCAGCATTTCTTGGCAGATCAAGAGCCTTGTTGTTTAATTTTACCCACATGTAATCAAGGCTTGCGATCTTAGAAGCTTCATACTAGTTCATTCTTCTGACTCTTGATCTGATTCAGCTGGTGTGAGAGACCTGTGTGAACAATCTTGGACTCTGCCTGAGGGGAAAAAAGCCACTCAACAGTATGATGGAAAAAATTTCCTCTAGTATCTCCCATCCACTAACCCAGAGGAAATAAAATGTTAGGGGCTCATTACCCATCTTTTGTAATCCTATGGCACTTCTTTGCCCTTTTCTGTTCTGACACTGGTTATTTCCCAGAATTTTTTTAAAAGGGTACAAACCATTGTTTCTGGGTCTTTGGGCCAAATCAAGTACAAATCTACAAAGAATTTCTGTGGAGTTTTGTTGGGAATTTCTTAATACATGTATAAGCAGACATGTGTTCCAGATCCCTGAGGATACTTCCATAGTCAGAGGTCAGAGTGTGTCCTCATTTTTGATTGGAAGAAAATGTGTCACTATGCTCAGAAAAGCATTTATCACATCATACCATAATTATTTCTTCAGGAGCTTTTCTTCTCCACCACACTGAGAAGTCCTCCAGGACAAGAGCCACAACACGCTCATCTTTCATTCTTAGTGCCTGCAAGTGCCTTTGGCCTTCCCGAGTCCTGGGTACTGTAGGTGGAATCAGAGTGGCATGCACCATGGCCCAGGAGGCAGATTTGTAGCCCACATTAGTCATGGTGGTCAGTACTGAGCAGGGAAAGGGGTAAACTTGGACACTAAGGGCACTGGAGCAAATTAGAGAGGTGCCCTTGAGAATAACTGGGTCTAACTGGGAACTTGAGAATTCAATATGCACAGAAGTGATTTCTGCCAGTCTTAAGTCATAGATGACTTTCATTTTACCCCTCCAGGGACGATTCTGTCTTCATAACCAACCCTGGCTGTTAAGCCCAATTTAGTCATGACACTTTTCAGCAATATTGCAAACTGATACATGACAAGTTCTCCTCTTTTCATTAATTACTCATCCCAAATTCCACTTTCCCTGCATGCATCTCTGAGCAGCAGTTCTCAAGCTTTTTAATTTCAGGGTTTCTTATACAGGCTTAAAAATTATTGAGAACTTCAACATGCTTTTGTTTAGATGGATTGTGTCTCAATATTCACCACCTCAAAAATTAAAACAGATATTTTAAAATATCACTTACTAGTTAATTTTAAAAAGTAACATATAATGAATTAACAATGATTAGCTTATTACATGTCAACATATTTTATGAAAATAGCTGTATTGTCCAAACAAAAGAAATTTAGTGGAAAAGATGTCATTGTTTTACATTTTTGCAAGTCTCTTTAATACCTGGTTTAATGGAAGACACCTGGATCCTCATACTGGCCTCTGCATTTAACCTGTTGTGTCATATCTTTTTTTTTTTGGCTTAAGTATATGAAGAAAATTCTGTCTCACACAGATATGTAATTGGCAATGAGAAGCATATTTAAATAACCTTTTCAGATAATTACAGATAATCTTATTTGATGTTACACTCAAACTCTGCAAATGGTAGTTTCTTAAAGGAGAATTACAATGTGGAATGAGAAACCACATCAGTGAACTTGTACTCTGTTACATTAAAATGTGTTGCTTTCCCTTGTACTTTCAATGAATCTTTCACAAATGAATGATTTTGTAACATCATCTATTGGTCATTTGAAAAATATTGGTTTACTGAGTTTTGCAGGTAATCCAGATACTGAAACATTTCTTTATGCCACATCAAAAGTCTCATTTGTTAAGATCATTTCCAATCTCATCAGTAAAGTGTTAATGTATTGGAAAGCTATCAAATTCATGGCAGTGGATACAAGCTTCCCAAGAGCCTAAGCTTTGCTTGAAACCTCAGATTTTATCATTGGCAACAAATACCATCAGGTCTTTCTTGAAGTGACAGGCTCATTTCATTTTTTAAGAAAATGTATGCCAAATTCTCAAGTCTGAATAACCATAATTTGTCATTCATTCTTTCAAGTAAAAATGATGTTTTATGACAATGAAAGTGTCCAACTTGCACCTCAAGCAATTGTACAAGTGCTTTTATTTAATATACAGCAAAAAGGCTTCATGTGTTTTTCCCAATTAGTCATGCAGAATAAAAAAAAAACATGTGTACTTAAAGGTAGAGAGTTAATAACATTAATAACGTATATTGTTTCATCAAGGCTATTCCTTAGTGAAACTGACTTTTGGGGTTGTTGTTTAGGGCTAGTCCCTGGTGGTAAGGAATACATTTATGATTAATATAGTTCAAGGCCACTGCCTTCACCCTCACTGACTGCCAGGAGTTTTACTTGCAATTGCTTTTGCCACATCAGTGTTAATGTTGACACACGGCAAAAAGAAAATTTTGTCTAAGTATTATTATGAAAGTAGTTTTCACCTCATAGATCCCTCTGAAAGGGCTGGAGGTGAGGGGTGGTCTCGGGGGTCTGTAATCGTGCTTGAGAATGTCTGCAATAGGATTAGATAGCAGCCTAAGAGGGCTGTCCTTCAGTTGTCCTTGGGAACTTGTCCACGTGGCTTTCAGCCATCTGTTGTGGTGGGCCACATCTGCAGGTAGCTCTTCTCAATCATTATTCAAAATGGTTTGCTCCAAATGCTGTTTCTGGGGGTTCCCTCTCTTGGAGGACAGAGTATTCTATGTATCTATGATGCCTCTGTCTCATAGAGGAATTAAGCCTGAGATGAGGAAGGCAGGAAGATGGTATAAATGATCTCTGGCATTCCCTCCAATCGCAATGCCATAGATCACTGCTGGCCATCTGGAAATAGTAAAATCCTTTTTTTTTTTTTTATTCATTCAATCATTAGTTCATTTATTTGGCTGACTGAAATCTTTTTAAAACACTCCTAAGTGGGTGGTTTCTAGAAATCCATTTGAAACCTGGATCATGCAAGTTTTACCTTCTAATTTTTTAGTGGGAAAAAAAATCCAAACACACACACACACACAATTAAGGGCTTAGATCACATAGCCAGAGAGAGTTCAGAACTAAAATCAAAGCTCAGATCTTCTGATTCCCTTTTGCCTTCCTCTGTGGCTACCACAAGGTGGTCTTCTCTCCTCTGCAGTAAAATTACATATCTCATTCACAAAGCATCTTTTAATAAGGCCCTGCTATACCACCATGGTCTCAACTGCTACCAAATTCTGAACAGCGTGGTCCCACTGTACAAAGACCTGGGCTGCAGAGATCCTAGGTTAGAAGTCAGAGCTCTGGATTCAGTGTTAGGAAAAGGGCATGCCCCCAGTGTCTGTCCTCGGTACTGCAAGTCTGCAGTGCTCCAGGAGCATTTGTTCTTTACAGGAACCTGGTGAATAGGCAGCATTACCGTGTAGGGATGTCTCAGAGGCTGGAGATATGCCCACTCTTCACCAGGGAATTGGGAGTTGCCTAACAGGTGCTGAGTCTCTTTGCTTTCTTGCTCTGAGCACAGTATCTGGGTTTTTGACAAATGCTTCTACCCCACAGAGACTCTGTAATTTCCCTTGATAATGTCAACTGCATAACTTCCCTCATTTTTGATGTAACATTGATTTTAATACCGTTTGACAAATATATGTTGACAAAAGTAACATTTTTTCCAAGAGCCGATTTTTTTCATATGGCAACAGATTGTCTAGAATATAAACATGGCCATTGGAATACTCTATGGAATCAAAGTTAATTTCAGCATGAAACTCAGCCATCTTTTCCATTGGTCATTTAATTTTTACAAATTATTAATTCTTAAATCCAGTCACATGAATCACCACCACTCTTAAACTTGGCAACTTCTTTCATTTCTTCATATAGTCACCTGTATGCAGAGTTTCTACATCACATTTGAACACATCATGTCCTACTCTTCGCATTTGATTTGGTTTCCATAGTCATAATTTATAACAGCTTGTTCTAAGTCACTTATCCAACTGCTCTTTTATTGAACATTTAAGTGATGTTAGGTCTTTTGCTAATATAGAAAGTTCTACAATAAAATACTTTCTTCTTCAACTCTTCCTTCATTCTTCCACCTTTCTTTGAATTATTTCCTTGAAATAATTTCCAAAGAGTAAGACTTCTGGATTAAAGGATATGGACATTTTTTGGCTCTTGAAACTTTTTGCCAGATGCCTCTCCAAAACATTTGTATCAGTTCACCATGTTAACAGTAATGAATAAATGTATCTGTTTCTCCCAGCCTCTTCAGCATCCAGTATCACTTTCTCCACTGGGTTTAGCCAATTAATGGTTATAAAAGATTAATCTTATTTTAAACTGGCATTGATTTAATTACACATTTGAATTTTTTCATATTTATTATCCTTTGTCTTTAAAGTCAGCCACTGGTGACTGGGGTATTGGCAGAAATCAAGCCTGATTTTGCTCATTACCTTCCCAGGGCTGAGGTCATTATCTGGCACATTGAAAGCCTCTCAATAAATAGTGCTGATGAATGGATGAATGATGAGTAGCAGTTATGAAATGAGCAAGGAAGAAAGCAAGGAGGGAGATGAACAATGAAAAATCACTGATGAGGTTGTGGCAGGAGAGAGGAGGGGTACTTTATATTGCTGCTAAGGGGTGAGCACACTGAAAGGGGCAGGAGGTATAAGGGAAGATGGGTAAGGAAGATACTGCAATGATGATGGTATCTTGGGCTAAGGCAGTGGATGTGGTGATGGAGAGAATGAATGGGTTTGAGTTCCCTTTTAGAAGGAGACTCTGCCATGGATTAGATGTGGAGAAGTGGGAGGGAGAAGCATCAGAACTCACAAGCCAGTCTCTGGCTTGGAGATGGAGGTAACTCTTTCATCTTAAAATATTCCTCAATATTGTCTTTCCATTTTTATAAATGATTGTGAAATCATTTTTATCAAGTTCTGTAAAGGATCCTGTCAGAATTTTAAGTGGGATTGTATTAAATCATCAAATTACTTTGGGAAGAATTGTCAGCTTTACGACATTTAGCTTGCAGAGTTCCTTCCCATTTAAAAATAAGACCATTTGTGGATTTCCTTAGCCCAGTGCCTGTAGCAACAATGAGCCCAATGTGGACCACAGCCCCCTTCTCTTGATCTAACTTCAGAAATAATTCAACATTCAATAAACAATAATTCTACTTCCCATCATCACTGGGAAATCTCTTTCTGAGCTGAGTAACGGTGCCCATCAGAGCTTCCCAGCTGTGCCACCACTAGGCTGAGTCACGAACGAAGTATGTCACCAGGAAATAGAATTCGGTACCAAGCACATGTGTCATGATATGCTGTTTCAGTAAAGAAGGAGCAGAGAGAATAGATTAAATAGCTTTTTCTCTCTCTTCTCCTCCCTTCCCTCCATCTCTTTGGGGAGTCTTACAGCAACAACTCACTGGAGTATGCTTTGAGAGAAGAGAAGAAAAAACAATCTCATCTTCCCATAAACAAGCAGGTTGAATGCACATATTAATCTTTGACCTTTCCTCAAATTCCATAAAAATAACACTAGGTGAATATATATGTATCCAAAAAGATAAGAGAAGAGGGCCACACCATGCAAGAAATATCACTAAGGGAAAATAAAAGACCATAGACAAATGGCAACTGCCAAGAAGAGCAGGGAAAGATGAATCCTAAGTATTGAGTTGGCCGAAACATTCACTTGGGTTTTTCCATAGCATCTTAACAGAAAAACTCGAATTAATGTTTTGGCCAACCCAGTACCTGCACAGCAGATAGTGCAGAAGGCCCAAGCCCATTCATAGTACGGAGCACAGGAGCAGAACCACATGTTCAGCACAATGAATGAAAAAGTGCTCAACACAACATCATGAAAGCTTAGAATAATTGGGAGAGGGACAACCCTGAAGAGCAATGGGTGTTCAGATAAATGAGTAACAAAAGATCAGACCTCTTTAGAGCAACTCAAGAACTACACAGCAATAGAACACCATCAAACTGCAAGTTCGTGGTTATAAATTCTCAGGGGAAGAACTTTTGTTCAGCCCAGAGTCCTGGTCGGGATAGAGATCCCCTCTTGTCATCTCCATGTCCTAGTTGAGTTTCTTTCCGGATCACCTTTTTGTTGAAAGTTTTTTTTTGTTTTGATAAGAGAGTATGTGATAGGTAATCTCTACTTTTCTATATTTACAGAGTTTTGTATTTTTTTAGTAACCTCATATATGTTTACTCTAGAAAGCTTTATTTTAGCTTAGTCCATCCCAGGTCCCAAGGGATATGTTCATTTACGGCACATGAGCATCTCTGGTCCATGCGAGGTCCCTCTGGCTTTATTTTGTTCCATCACATGTATCCCACAGTTATTGTGATTACAGTCACATTAAAATTTTTTCTGCCATCTTCTATTTTCTGAAATGACTTCTTTCTGCTCTCTGAGTCAAGTTTTTTGCTGATGGCTTTAAAGTTATTGGACTCATTTTTTGGTTCTTATGGTGGTTGCCTTTCATTTAAGACACATGCTTATATCTATTTACTTCTATTGATTTTGTAAACATTTTTATCCTAATATCTTCCCTGAACAAAAACAAGAACATTAGCATGCTCTCTTTCCTTTGGTCTCTGTGATCCCTGTACGCAAATACACACTTCATACTGATTATTTTCTAGAACTTTATTTCTGAATTATTACAGATATTTTCTTTTTTTTACTGAAGTGAGTTGATTTAAGTGTTTCAGTTATTCATATGTACATTTTGTTTTTATATTCTTTTCCATTAGAATTTATCAGAGGCTATTGAATATAGTTCTCCATGCTATATAGTAAGACCTTGTTGTCTATCTGTTTCGTATACAATAGCTTACATCTGCCAATCCATCCCTCCCTCAACTCCGGTCTATTCTCTCTGTGATTCTTTTTCTTTTTCATAGACAGGTTCATTTGCGTCATACTTTAAATTCCACATATAAGTAATATCCTATGGATTTTTTCTTTAGTCATTGCTTTTGTATACAAACATAATCTTCGCTAAAGTTTTGATCGCTGTGGCTTTTTAGTGTTTTTCATATTGAGTATTTCTTACAAGTTTTTCCATAGCAGGTCTTTGCAAGGCAAACCCCCTAAAGTTTTTGATGGACCTGAGAATATTTTTATCATGCTCTCACATTTAAATAGCATATGGCTCCATCTGTGACCTAAGTTCAAAAACCTTTTCTTTAATACTGTAAAATACTGGATTCTTATATTCCACTGTTAAGTCCAATGTCAGCCTGATTTTTTATTTATCCACGTGATCTACTCTTTGTGCATTTCAATATTTTTAAATATATCTTTGATAATCTTAATACTAAATTCCTTAATTTTCACTATGAACATGACTAAGTGGATTTTTTTTTCTTTTTGAAAAATGTTTTACCATTCTATGAGTTCTTTACATATGACATCTTTCCTCTTCCTTTAATTCTGGGAGACTTATTTTTCTCCAAATATTGCCTCTCCTGTTTTCTCACTTTCTGAGCCTCCAGTGACCAAGATGTTGTGACTTTGACTCATCCCCATGTCACCTAGGTTTTACTTTAAATTTCTCTCTCTTCAGACTTTCTGCCACATCGTGGGAGCATGTTTCTCACTCTCCTTCCCCACATCTCTTTCTTCAGTGCTAACCACCCTGCTTTTTATCCCTGTTACTGTACTGCTTATTTTAACCATCATGTGGGAGTGGTTTTTGTAGACCTTTATTTTGAAATAATTTCAAATTGATATAAAAGTTGCAAAGATGGTACACAGAACTCCTTATCTTTCACTCAGATTCTGTAATTGCCAACATTTTACATTTGCTTTATCATTCTCTCTGCATAAATATATATACATTTTGTGTCTTTCTAAACTTTTGAGAATAAGCGGCAGACAGCATGCTTGCCCCTTTACCTCTAAATACTTCAGTGTGTATTTCTTAAGAATGAGCACATTCTCTTACAAAATTACAGTACATTTATATTTAATATTGATAAAAATACTATTTTCTAATCTTCATACCTTGTTCAAAGTACACTAATTGTACTTCTAATGTTCTTTATGGCAGTACTATATGATATCAATATTATGCAAGACATAAAAATGAGCTAGAAATGTAATTTAAATGTTCTAGTATCTACATTAAAAAGTAAAAAGCAAGTGAAATTAATCTTAATAATAAATTGTATTTAAGCCAGTATAGCCAAAATAATATCATTCCAACATGTAATTAATATAAAAATTATAATCGAGATGGCTTACATTCTTCTTTCATACTAAAAACCAGTGTGTATTTTTTAATTACAGCACTTGTCAACTCAGACTAGCCTCATTTCAATTATTCAGTAGCTGCATGTGGCCAGTGGCGCCCACAGTGGACAGTACTGCTCTGTAGCAAAGGAAAAATATTAATACAACGTCTGGTGCTGGATTCGAGCCAGGATCACACATTGCATTTACCTATCAGATGTCTTTAGCCTCCTTTAATCTGGAACAGTTCCTTAGTCCTTTTAATTTTATGACAGTGACATTTTTTGAGTACCAGGCAGTTCTTTTATAGACTCTCTCAATTTGGGGTTGTCTGACGTTTCCTTACAATTAGGTTCAGGTCATGCATCTTTGGCAGGGACACCAACAAATATTTGTTACAAATATCTGTTTAGCACCCAATTTACATTTGGTTCTTTTTCTTTACTTCTTGAATTTGCATTCTATTACAACATTCCCACTATGCTTTTGAGGGTAGGTATTATGCTTACATTAAATTTTTGGTCCAGCTGTTGCAGTTAGTGTTCACTTTGCTTTCACTTTTCCTAGTTGTACCCTTTGATACGTAGTTTTTGTGGCAGATGGTCTTGTTTCTCTGGTGATTTAATCATTAGGCCTATTAGTATTTGATGGGAAAGGGCCAAATTCTAGGTGGTATCTCTTCAGATGTGTTTAAGGGAAAGAAAAAAAACGAGACCAGGGAAGAAAGATTAAGTCCCACATCACCGCTATCAATTCCTCCATTTGCTTGCATTCCACTAGATAAATTAATAAGTAAGTGAAGTCGCTCAGTTGTGTCCAACTCTTTGCAACCCCATGGACTGTAGCCTGCCAGTCTCCTCTGTCCGTGGGATTCTCCAGGCAAGAATACTGGGGTGGGTTGCCATTTCCTCCTCCAGGGGACCTTCCCAACCAAGGATCGAACCCGGGTCTCCCGCTTTGCAGGCAGACTCTACCACCGATCTTCATCTGGACACTCAACGAAAAGCAGAAATAGAAAGACAGGATCTCTTTATGTTCTAATTCCAAGCTCTGTGAATCTGGAGAGGGAGGGGATGGAGAAGCCCCCTTCACCTCTTCTTCCCTTGAGAAGAGCTTTCTGCTGCCCTGAGAGTATTGTGACTGTGGACAGGAAGAGAGCTTGCATGCTGCTGCAAACATCTGGATTGCAGGACAAGTAACGGCCCTCTCTCAGCAATGTCAGAAGGGGTGGAATAAGAGAACTCCAACAGCTGCCCCCCCAGTCCTTCCCCCCACCAACAAGTCAAAGGAAGGAAGAGGACTCCTGGGTCAGGTCACCTCCCACCCCATTCCCACCTTCTGTCAGGACAGCCTTTGCTCTCTCCTTTGTCTCAGTGCTCTGTTAGTTCCCTGAATCTGTGTTCCCTCTGTTTCTGAAGTTTCCCAGGGTTGAATTAAGAGGAATGAAGAGTATGTATGCTAATCTGCCATCTCATCAGGAACTAGCAATAAACTTCCAGACTCCGTTGTTGTTTTGTCGTTCATTTTAATTCTTGGCAATATCTGTTCTTACTGCGATACTGTGGTAAATTTACCTATGTTTTTCAGATTCTTTATTCTATTACCTTATCATTTTCTTCCCAACTTTTTATATTCTGGTAATGGGGTATTGACGGAGAAGGCAATGGCACCCCACTCCAGTACTCTTGCCTGGAAAATCCCATGGATGGAGGAACCTGGTAGGCTGTAGTCCATGGGGTCGCTAAGAGTGGGACACGACTGAGCGATTTCACCTTCACTTTTCACTTTCATGCCTTGGAGAAGGAAATGGCAACCCACTCCAGTGTTCTTGCCTGGAGAATCCCAGGGACGGGGGAGCCTGGTGGGCTGCCGTCTATGGCGTCGCACAGAGTCGGACATGACTGAAGTGACTTAGCAGCAACAATGGGGTATTGATACCTTGATTTTCAATTGTGTACTTATAATTTCTCTTTGAATTTAACAGTCTTTGTTTTCTGTTTGTTGCTATCTTCTCTGGGCCCTACAAACATAATATTGTGACATCATAGGTTTCATTATTAACTCTGACTTCCACTGTCACATAATTAACATAATTAGCTTCCCTGAATAACCTTTGCCTTAAACTGTATCTGACATCCCACCTGCTTTTCCTTCACTTTAATTTATCTTTTTAGTGTCTTTTTAATTTATTTTTTTTTACTTTTAGCCTTCTTAAGTCTTTTTAAAAGTTTCCTGGTAAATCATTGCATTAATCCAATTGGAAGTGTTTTGTTGTTTAGGCCAAGAGAGGTGTTTGCTTCTTTGTTGGTTTGCTTCCCATATGATTGTTTAAATTTACAATTATTTTAGTCTTATTCAGTCTATGTTCTGCCATTCTAACTTTCTACCCCTCAGTTTTTTTATTTTTTAATTGAAAGATAATTGCTTTACAGAATTTTGTTGTTTTCTGCCAAATATCAAAATGAATCAGCCATAGGCATACATATGTCCCCTCCCTCTTGAACCTCCCTCCCATCTCTCTCCCCATCCCACCCCTCTAGGTTGATACAGAGCCCCTGTTTGAGTTCCCTGAGTCATACAACAAATTCCCATTGGCTGTCTATTTTACATATGGTAATGTAAGTTTCCATGTTATTCTCTCCATACATCTTGACCTCAATTTTTACAAATAAATTTTTTTTAGATTTCTTTGGTGTTATATAGACAATGCATGTTCTTGGTTTTACTTTTGTTTATTTTTATTCCCTCTGGCAACAATCTTCTTTTCTATTCAATTAACTATCAACTTAATATAAACAACAAGATATTCTGTTTTATCACTACATCCATTTCTTAATAGAATTGTATATTTTTGATTCATTTTTATGGGAAACCTTTGCAGTTTTTTTGTTTTTTTCAACTCCTTTCTCACTTGCATTTTCCATTTATTTAACTTCAGTTCAGTTCAGTTCAGTCACTCAGTCCTGTCCGACTTTTTGCGACCCCATGAATTGCAGCATGCCAGGCCTCCCTGTCCGTCACCAACTCCCGGAGTTCACTCAGACTCACGTCCATCAAGTCAGTGATGCCATCCAGCCATCTTATCCTCTGTCATCCCCTTCTCCTCCTGCCCCCAATCCCTCCCAGCATCAGAGTCTTTTCCAATGAGTCAGCTCTTCGCATGAGGTGGCCAAAGTACTGGAGTTTCAGCGTTAGCATCATTCCTTCCAAAGAAATTTAACTTACTACTCATTTAACTTATTTATTTTAATTTATATTTATTTAAACAATTCTCCTAATTCCCGAATCCTATCACGAATATTTCTTCCTAATTATTGTTCTTATTTACTTATCTCTTCAATAGGTACTTAGTAATTCAGGATTTCTTATACTTTTAACAGCATCATTTTTTTTTCATGTCTGTCTGCTAAGATCAGATATCTTTTGGAAGTAACTTTTAAAGCCAAAATTCTTCATTAGTTGGTAATTAAACTCCTTAAGACTCAAAAGCCTATGGAGTCTTTGCCTTTGGATAACAACTTACTTGGATAAAAACCCAAAGTATACTGTTTTTAATGCTGTGGTTTACACATGGTTTTTCATTACAATGAATGACATATACTTCATATTCACTTATGAATTCTATTCCTTTACATGAAATCTGTAATCCAGCTCCTTACAGAGTACTTTCTTTTTTTCTTAGAGATAAAATATTTAATGATGCATGCTGATCTCATTTTTAAAATGGGATCTGAAATAGGGCTGTATTTATACCTTCAACTATTTTATTTGTGGTAATATTTTTCTTCTAGCAGATTTTTTTTTAATCTTTGATTTTTTGTGGTTGTTATTGTTATTTGTTGTTTGCTCATTCATTCCACAAATCTGTTCAGAGCATCTGTTGTATGTAGGCATATCCTCAGTTTACTCCTATTTATTTCTTACCTTTCTCTAGGAACTCCTGTCTTTCCCAGAGTGCTCCGTTCTCTAAGTCCATCCTCCTCATCTTTTCGTATCCTTCACGCTCTGCATATTTTCTCCTAGTTCATTTTCTGTTTAGTTTGCAATAGCATTCAGTTCCACCTTTACCTATATATCATTGTTGACTTCTTCTCTCCTCTCCCTCCCATAATGAGCTTTCCTGAAATAAGTGTAATATCATTCTCCCACATTTAAAAAATAGATTGCAACTGTTCTCTAAATCCTGTTTTGATTTTCATTTCATTTCATGGTTTACTGATTCCACAGCCCCTAATCCCACTTCCCCCTGCATCCAGGTTCTTAATTCACATATCTCCTTTCATACTATTAAATATTCTTAATAGTTCAAAATCACTCCCCCCCTCCTTTTGCTCATTTTTCCTTATGTTTCTTGTGATTATTATGACTCTGTCTGTGCTCAAATGTATATGACTCTGTGAGACCCTTTGGACTGTGAACCGCCAGGCTCCTTTGTCCATGGGATTTTCCAAGTAAGAATACTGGAGTGGGTTGCCATGTCCTCCTGCAGGGGATCTTCCTGACCCAGGGATCCAACCTGCATCTCTTATGTCTCCTGCATTGGCAGGTGGGTTCTTTACCACTAGCGCCACCTGGATGGACTTGAAATCAGAAGGTTCACAGCCTCTCACTCTGCCTCTTCCTGAAAGTTCACAAATTATATTTCTTGGGCATATCCTTTTGTAAATAAGACACACCTATATTGGGTTGACCATTCAAAATTATGTATTATATGAAGTATTGCTTTCTTTTTATCTGTCAAGGTAAAGTCCCATTACCACTGAAAGGATAAGTTAATTTATTGATAACTTGCTTGCCATTTATGCCTGCTGGATGGTGGTTTTAAAAGCACATGACTCCTGCATCTCATTCATGTAGCTTACATAGTCACCTGTTTTGAACTGATTTGAGCAGGAAGAGAGATTGGATTCATTGGCAAGTCATGGATCAATTATTATGTAAGCTCTAATGCTACCAGTTTCCCTGGCAAAATGGATGTGATTAACATTTAAGCTTGACACGAACCCATGCATTTCTCATTTAATATTTCCTTCAAACCTGTTTGCCAGTTCCTGTGTCGTGATTCTAAGAAAAGCATACTTTGATAATAAAGATTTAATTTTCCCTTTGCATGAAAATATTCTGAACTCCATAAAGGTTTATGAAATTGTGGGAGAGTGGATAGACAAAGTTCATTAAACAACAGCATTATGTATGGTTACCCAGGAATTTGCACACAAAACCCTGCTAAAGCTAATGGCCTTTATGTACTTAAGTTTTCCGAACAACAAGAGTTGAAAAATATACCCACAAGAATTGTTTATGCTAAGAAAGGCCAACTATTTATAATCACAAGTGAAGTTTCTGCAAAGGTCTGTGCCAGGCACTACAGTCCTGGCACACATCCCTCCCAATTTGCAAGAACTCTACTGTTCGGGGCTAGAAGTAAAGCATGAATACAAAGAAATACTTGCAGCTTTTCCCTAGCCTCAGTTAAATTCAGAGTGAAAGCACAAACATATGAGGACAAAGGGTGTAGGGCATCACACTGCCTTATTCGAGTGAAAAGGATTAGTATGGGTGGCCCAGCAGTAAAGCCAGTCATCTGTGATAAGGGCGGAGGATAGTTATAATCCCTTTACTGTACCACCAAGTTGATTGATTAAATAAGTTATGAGTCAAATGCTCCCAGAACCTCTTGGAAACTTCCAGAGTCTGTGCATAATCATAGGGTCCTAATGACCTTCTGCTGGAAGGAGAACGTGTGTGCTACCTGCAGAGAACACTTAAAGAAAGGCCTGGGAGGAAGCTAACCTTTTTCACAACCGCCAGCAAGAGTTTAATTAAACTCTCTCTAACATAATAAGCTTGATTCAATTTAAGAGCAAAATGTGCCATGTGTTCCCCGCACATGGCGCTTCCCAGGGTCTTGCAGCTCAAGTGGAAAGAACAATGGCAAGCAGAAGGCTTTCTCTTCACATCTGGCTCCTTGAAATGGGGCTAAGGGGCTTTCTGGAGGGTGTTGCTGCCTGGGACCCTTAGTGTTTACAGATGTGAGTGGCTTTCAGACATTGAATGCAAATTGCATTTGCTTTGTTGCACTTACCCTGGGAAAACCAAGAGGAAGAGGAGGAATAATGTTCCTTTATCCGCCCACCCACATTGAGATGCAGGGCACAGTCTTTGCAGGGTTATTGGGTCCCTAAGCAACCTTTGAAGAGAGCTGTACATCTGTCCGGCTGTCTCTGCTACAGCCGACATGGATTCATTTGGCTCTGCTTTTTAAGTCTCTGCTTCCATCTTTGCTCCACTGACTGAATTTTTTAGATAAAGCTTTCTCGCCTGCAGACCTGAGTGGCTACCTAGCTCCTGGACTAATTCTGCCTCCCTCTTAAACTTTTATCTGTATCCTGAAGGTGAGCTCAGTAGATAAAAAATGAAAGATGGTCAGCTTTTAAAGTGGAATCTAAAAGCCAGAAAAATATGCTAAAGCAAGGAAGGTGGGGAAAATGGGTTCTTACTGGAATACCAAACCTCAACACCAAATATCAGAGCAATTTGAGAGTGGGGAAAGAGAGCATTTCTGAGGTGAGAGAAACATGATACTCCAGGTTCTCTTGCCCCGAGAAAAAAAAAAACAGTGACCAGTGGTGAGCACTCTACAGAAAGGTAAAACCTACATGTACAGTCTGAATGATCGTGGCCTTGGAAGTTAGATCCAACTTGAAGTATGGAATCTGAGCCTTGTTATAGGACCTTAGAAAACTTGCTTAGCCTCTGCACCTCAGTCTCCTTACCTGAAAACCTGAGATAATCAAAGCATCTACCTAGTGAAGCTGCTTTGAAGATGGCCTGGGTTCAAAGCTAAGCTCCTTCATACAGTAATCATAAGACCTTGGGAAAGACACCAACTGACCTCTAAGCTCTGATTTTGCATTGTTGCTGCTGTTCAGCTGCTGACTTGTGTCCAACTCTTTGTGACCCCGTAGACTTCCCTGTCCTTCATTATCCCCCAGAATTTGCTCAAACTCATGTCCATTGAGTTGGTGATGACATCCAACCATCACATAGTAAAACCATTAATCTACATGTCTGAGTTATTATAGGGTTAGATGAGTTAGTATTCTTATAGTTCTTGAAACAGGCTTGGCATATAGTGAGGGTTCACAAAATGTTAGTCATTTTTTTCTCTACAATGAGATTTTAAAGGGCCCTAGCTCAATATCAGACCCACAGCAAATGTTGTGTTAGCTGTGACTATAATGCGCTTATTTCTAGACCTGTTGTCACACCCACACAAATTCTCAGTCTTTAAGGATTTAGCTCTGATCTTGGGTTGACATCTTAGATGAGTCCTCTCATTGGATTGGCTTCCATAATGCAGTGAGAATTTGCTGAAGTTCTGACCTAGCACCTGAATTTCCTTCTTGTCCCAAATGGATGGAAGGCTGATTTTCAGGTATGTTGCTATTTTATCATTTCTAACTTTACAAACACCACTAAAGATGCATGGCCCTAATTTTAAAATTAAAAGACATTTTACAAAAGATGTCATTCAAAAAGATGTCATTCTATGGATAGCCTCACCAGCAATGAGGAATTAGAGTTTGCCTTTGTGACATTTCCCCCTCTGAAAGGAATTTAATAACAAATGCAACACACATTTCACAATCAGCCAGGCAAGCACATGGAACTAGTCAGCTAATTTTAATGACAGGTTAGTATTTACTGACTTGTATTTTTGTAAATCAACTAAGGGAAGTAAACAGACTTTGAGATTTATGTGCTCTGTGATTTCTGTTGGCTAAGACTAGTTTTTCTTGGTTTTTCTACCGTTTCTCTCTCCCCTTCCTGCCTCCCCAGATATGCATAAGCAATTCTTAGGTAGACTCTGCCTCAAATTATACTAGGGCCTGAGCAACAGACAGAAGCAAAGTTGGGATGAGATAAGGAAATCAGCTGAATTGTTGAGCTGAGTCCTGTTCGCTTCTCTCTTTGCCAAGCCAGGTCTTACTCAGCCTTCTTACTTCAGCCTAGACCATCACTTCTTCAAGGAAGTCTTTCCTGATAACCCACACCAGACTGGATCTGGTTCTCAAAGGCCCTGTACAACGCTTTATACCCTTCTAATTATTTATTGTTTAGTGGGACTGCTACAGGTTCCCCTAGAGATATGTTCTTCTAGATAGTCATTTAATTTAAAGTTCTACAGAATTCAAAATGCATCCTCACAAAGGATTAAGACTGCTTTTTAAATCCAGCTCTGCAGTGGTACAGCTATGCGCCAATCACAGAAACACAGTTTAAAACTCAGTCAGTCACCAACTCTGAAATTATGATTCTTGATATTCTTTTTTTTTGGTTTGGTTTATTGTTTTGCATTGTTTTTTGGGAGACCTAGACCTAGAGATTTATTCTAATGTTGGGCATTCTCTTAACTTTTTTTAATAGGAGGATAATTGCTTTACAATGTTATTAGTTTCTGCTGTACAATAACATTCAGTTCAGTTCAGTCGCTCAGTCATGTCCGACTCTTTGCGACCCCCTGAATCACAGCACACCAGGCCTCCCTGTCCGTCACCAACTCCCAGAGTTCATTCAGACTCATGTTCATCAAGTCAGTGATGCCATCCAGCCATCTCATCCTCTGTCGTCCCCTTCTCCTCCTGCCCCCAATCCCTCCCAGCATCAGAGTCTTTTCCAATGAGTCAACTCTTCACATGAGGTGGCCAAAGTACTAGAGTTTCAGCTTTAGCATCATTCCTTCCAGAGAAATCCCAGGGCTGATCTCCTTCAGAATGGACTGGTTGGATCTCCCTGCAGTCCAAGGGACTTTCAAAAGTCTTCTCCAACACCACAGTTCAAAAGCATCAATTCTTCGGCACTCAGCCTTCTTCACAGTCTTACTCTCACATCCATACATGACCACAGGAAAAACCATAGCCTTGACTAGACGAACCTCTGTTGGCAAAGTAATGTCTCTGCTTTTCAATATGCTATCTAGGTTGGACATAACTTTCCTTCCAAGGAGTAAGCGTCTTTTAATTTCATGGCTGCAATCACCATCTGCAGTGATTTTGGAGCCCAAAAAAATAAAGTCTAACACTGTTTTCCCCATCTATTTCCCATGAAGTGATGGGACCAGATTCCATGATCTTCGTTTTCTGAATGTTGAGCTTTAAGCCAACTTTTCACTCTCCTCTTTCACTTTCATCAAGAGGCTTTTAGTCAGGTGTAAATATACATCTGTCTCCTCCCTCGTGAGCCTCCGTCCCACCCCTCTAGGGTATCACAGAGCACCGAGCTGAGTTCCCTGTGCTATGCAGTAGCTTCCCACTAGCTATCTATTCCCACTAGCTATTCACACATGGTAGGTAGTATATAAAAGTCAATGCTACTCTCTCAATTTGTGCCACCCTCTCCTTCCTCCACTGTGTCCACAAGTCCCTTCTCTGCATCTGCATCTCTATTCCTGCCCTGGAAGCAGGTTCATCAGTACCATTTTTCTAGATTCCGTGTATAAGCATTAATGTAGGATATTTGCTTTTCTCTTTCTGAATTATATCACTCTGTATAATAGGCTCCAGGTTCATCTACCTCACTACAACTGACTCAAATTCATTCATTTTTGTGGCTGAGTAATATTCCAGGCAATTCTTTTTAATTGTGAAGAGGGGGAATTTGCATGAACAATTTATGTATAAGGGATTTTATTTCTATTTTTATATGTTTTTATTCATATGTATTTGTATTTCTATGCTCTGTGATTCCTATACACATAACATGAGGCTGCTCCGTAATTATTTGTTTAATTAAATTTGCTTTCTTTCCTTCTAAAGGATAGCTTATAGGAACCGTCACTACCCATTGCTCATCACCGTACATCCAGTGCCCAGCAAAATGCCTGGCACATGGTAGACAGTCAAAAAAAAAACCCGAGAGGGGCTGAGGAGGGTAGAAACTGACCTCCTCTGAGCATCTGAAAATAGGAATAATTTTCTTTTTTTCTGTGGGCAGGAAAGACAGTCATGTCTTTCATCTCAAAGACAGAGGAAAGAATTATCTCTTCCTGTGGCCTCCAACAGCATTCTGTCCACTCCTACATCAGGAAGAAGATCCTAACTGGCAAAAATTATTTATCACTCTGTCTCCTGTACTAGACTCTCAGTTCCCTGAGGGCAAGGATCATGTCTTGCTCAGAACTATGCTATGATCTCCCAGCCTATACAAAACAGAGTGGACTTTTATCAGTATCAGATGGATGAACTGGACTCCTGGGGTCCACTCCCTCCCTTGTAATGAATGTCACACAGGACAGAGTCTAAACCCTCTCTAAAATCTAAGTTAAATGCATTCTGCTTCCTTTATAAGATCTGGGAAAATATCTCTCATTATCTTCAACCATAGGGCATACAATTAGCGTCTTTGAGATACTATGAATAATAGAAATAACACTGGACAAATTTCCTATATGATTCTTTTCCTTATCTTCTATTTCCTGTGTCCTCCTTGCTTTTTCTTCATCTTTTATAAGGGTTTTATGATAGACTTTGGAGAAACACATTAGAATTAATTGGGACCATCATTGTATCCCTAGCTTCAGCATGGTATCTGATATGTGATTAGTGCTCAAGACACATTGTCAGTGGGCTTGCTGCACAAAGTCCCCATTTTTAAGAAAACTTTCTAACTACTTAGAACAATCATAGGAAAAGGGAATGTCTATGTTCTAAAAAAATCTTTATAAATTTACCAGAATTGTGCACATGAAACTCCACTGAAGCTAATAGCATTTACATGCTTAAGTTTTCCAAACAATGAGTTGAAAATATACCCTGAAGAATTGTTTATGCCAAATGAGGCTAACTATTCATGATCATGACTGGGATTGCTGTGTATGTTGTGCCAGCCACTGCATTCCTGCCAAACATCCTCCCAAACAATTTGTAAGGATTCTTGGGTTTCATGTTGGAAATGAAGCAGTAAAATGCCTCTTCAACCCAACTTCTGAGGATCTTCTTCTTCATTACTACTTACTGAGGCTACACGAATTAGAGCAACGTCTCAACTCTGTCTTGAAATGCCTGTTTTGGCTGACAAAGCGACATGGATTTTCAACCAAAGGACATGGAAACTAGTTAATAGTATTGTGATGTCAGTTTGAGTTCTGAACACACAACCCTGGGAAAATGGCTCACACTCCTTCTATGCCAGAGGCACAAACTGAGAGATTGTCAGTCAGATATTTCTGTCAGCCAAAGTGAGAAATTAGTTCCCTATCCTGGCAGCTGTTGGGCCAAAACTTGCAGAAGAAAGCAAAAAGCTGGCAGGCCAAGGTCTTAGATTTGCTAGAAATTATATGCTTGGAGAATAATTCACCAAAAAAATAAAGCTTACAGACCAAAAGTGCTCCTGAAAATTGAGCTTACTGAGGACCTTTAAGACTCAGTCCAACCCTTGGGACTCCAACAAAATCTCCAACAGAGATTTTCCCTGTTGGAAGAATTTTAGAAGTGCGTAGCACCCCATCATTGTCCCAGTTCTAACAAAGCCATCTCATCTAATGGCAAGTGTGTGGACACTGGAGCCATACTGAAGCTTGCACTTAATTAATCTCTCTGTGTCTCACTTTTCTCATCTGTCAAGTGGGAATGATAACAAGGCCAGCGTCTCAGGACTTGTGAGGATGAAATGAATTAATATATGTAAAGAACTTAGAAGAGTGCCTGGTGCAAATTGTTATATAATTGTTAGCTGTTGTTATAATTCATTTCTTGTGATCCAGCTCTTGCCTTGGCCCCAGGTCTCAGAGTTGAGTCTCAGTCATCAGGAATTCATTGATTCCATAGGTATCTAAGGACTGACTACTATCCAGTTGACCTTGCCCTTAATGTTGCCCTGCTCCCCAGTGAGACCCTATCTTTGCTCGTCCAACCCTTGCTTCTACCAATCCTTCCAAACCCTGGAATTCAGTGTCTTAGACCTGCCAGACCTGCCCAATGCCCAGTGTCCCTGGTCTCTCCTATTACCAGGAGATCCTTGGTCTGCTGGCTCACCTCCACCAACAGTCTCTCTGTCTTATATTTAAGCTCATCTGCCTGCTCTGGTTTTGATTCTGACAGTACCCTTGAAATTTGTTCAAGCAATGAATAAGTTGTTCAGCCCTTATTCCCTCCAAGGGAGAACTAGTAAGCCAGACCTTATCAAGTCAAAGAATTCCTGCTACCCCTTACCGCAATAATTTAATCTCTAATAAGTTTAAAAAAAGAAAAAAGCACCACCACCACTAAGGAAATATCCCTCTAATCATAAACTATCCCTCTTCATCAAGAGAAAACAGACTCCTGTTTAGAATTGCACAAACAGAATTCTTCCATTTCGCCAGCACGCCAGGGAATAATAGGCCCCCAGCTGCCACCTTGGGCTCCAGGTTTCAGGAACTTGGAAAGGGGAATTTTCCATCCTGATTGTTGCCTTTGCAGTGTCCTCAGCTGCCAGGACATGGTTGTGGGCATGGGTCTGAGCCAGCTTTGCGTTTCTAAATGATAAATCTTAAGATGCTATCCTCCTTCACTACAGGGCCCTGGACTCTTGTCAGTCAACCAACTGTCCTGCACATACCTACTATGTGCAGGCCTTTAAAACTGAAAACAAAGTCATTTCTTTATGTATTTTTAAAAAGCATTGGTGGGAAAGCTAGCACTCAAGACAGAACTAACAAAAGTTCTATACTGGAGAAACGGAAGGGACTTGCCCAGGGTCACAGGTCCCAGCTAGGCTAAAGCCAGGATTTAATTACATCACACTGGGCTAAAATACAGATTCTTCAATAGGACTCCATTCACTGGGACCATACCAATCTCATCTCCTGCCCCTCAGAAATTTATTCTTGGCTCCACGTCCATCTTATGTTTCCAGTAGCACCCTGCTCAGTGTGATCTCTGTACCTTCTTTGCACAGGCTGTTTTTTGGGGGGACTTGCAGCACTCTGTTTGCCTACACGCCATTCACCTGGCTGAATACTGGCCACCCTTTTGTTCTCAGCATAAACCCTCATTGCCTCAAAAAGCCTTCTTCAATTCCCCAAACTAGATTAGCACCTCTCCTCCTTTCTGCTCCCACCTTCAGTTATCCCAACATGACTCTCCTGTGCTGCCCTGTAACTGCCTGTTTACATGTTCCATCCCCCTAATATGCTGAGACAGGGCAGGGCCCTTGTCTGGTTTGGCTCAGAATCACCAGGACCTTGCATAGGGTTTAGAGCATAACACAAACCAGTGAGTATTTGTTGAATTAAGGTGAACCAAACTCTCTTTCAAGCTTCCTCCCTGACAGGTCAAATCCTAAAATAAAGATATGAACTTTGTATAGGTATGAGCTAATGGATCCATGCAGGCTGAGTTCCTGGTCCAGAGCACATGACCTCTGATCTTTAAAATGTGCTAGGTCACACCCACACCTCTAACAAACTCAGGTCATCTCTGTAATTTCCCTTTCACCATCCCTGTTACATTGAGCATTAAACTTCTGATTTCTATACAATGCAGTCAAGCCCCGGGTAGTCCACAATGGGTCTTGAGAGATAAGAATGGAAAGGTTAACACAGCTTCTATCTTCACATTTTCTTTTTTTAAAGTAAACTTTTAATCAAAACATACATACAAAAAGGTGGGTAAATCTAAAGTGTATAGATCACAGGTTCCCATTTATTTGAACACATTTATGTTAACAGCACAAAAACCCAGAAAATTACTAGGATTCCTGAAGCATCTGTTTTGTCCCCTTCCAGTCACTACTCCACCAAGCAAGGGCAACCACCATCTTGACTTATAGACTAATTTTTCCTGTTTTTAAACTTTTTATAATTAGAATTTTTCAGTGTGTAATCTTTTGTGTCTGGCTTCTTTTGTTCAGCTTTATATTAATAGTTGTAAGATTCATCCATATGGTGGTATATAATTTTAGTTTGTTCTTTTCTGCAGCTGTATAGTATTCCATTGTATGAATATACTGCATTTTACTTATGCATCCTGTTATGGATGAGCATTAGGGGAGTTTCAAGTTTGGGGCTATTATGGATAGTGCTATATATGCAGTCTAGTGCATGTCTTCTAGTAAATGGATGTATTTCTGTTGGTTATATTCTAGGAGTGGAATTACTGGGTCATAAGATATGTAGCCTAGCTTTAGCAGATATTGTTAAGTAATTTTTCACAACTAGAGGGGTCTGATGAACCTATATCTTTGCCAACATCCAATATTGTTGGCCTTTTTTTCATTTTAGCTATCTAGTGTATGTGTTGTTATCACTTTGCAATTTTAATTTGAATTCTTTGATTTTGACTACTATGTTATTATTGGTCATTTGGATAATCTGAAGTGCCTATTCAGGCCTTTTTTTTTTTTTTTTTTTTTTTTATTTTTTTTTATTCTTCCAATTTTATTTTATTTTTAAACTTTACATAATTGTATTAGTTTTGCCAAATATCAAAATGAATCCGCCACAGGTATACATGTGTTCCCCATCCCGAACCCTCCTCCCTCCTCCCTCCCCATACCATCCCTCTGGGCCGTCCCAGTGCACCAGCCCCAAGCATCCAGCATCATGCATCGAACCTGGACTGGCAACTCGTTTCCTACATGATATTTTCCATGTTTCATTGCCATTCTCCCACATCTTCCCACCCATTTTTTTTCTATTGAGTTGTCTGCCTTTTTCTTATTGCTATGTAAGGATTTTATATATGTATATACACACACATATACATACACATACACATGTACACACACACATATATGTATGTGTATATATATAACAGATATGAGTCCTTTGTACATGTAATACATTCTGTGGCTTGCTTTCTTTACTAATTTTTTGATCAACAGAGGTTTTAATTTTAATGTAATCAAACTGATCTTTTTTTCTTCATGGTTAACAATTTTTGTGTCTCATTTAAGAAATCTTTGCCTGCTTCAAAGTCATGAAGACTTTGTTCATGTTCTCTTCTAAAAGCTTTATTGTTTTTACTTTTCATGTCTAGATGTTGAATTGATCTGTAATTGAATTTGTGTGGTATAAGGTAGGGGTAGAGATTCTTTTCTTTTTTTCTCCCGAAGTCATTTACTGGAATGCCCATCCTTCCCTTACTGCATTAGTGTCACCTTGTCGTACAGTAAGGGACTGTGTATCTGTGAATCTGTTTTTGAACTCTAGTCATTGATATGTTCATCTGTCTTTCAGATCTGGAAGTGTTATTTCTCCAGCTTTGTTCTTCTCCAAGATTATTTTGGCTGCTTTTGGTCTTTACTAAATTTTAGAATCATGAATGACCTCAATTTTCATTTTGTAAAAACCTGCTAGTATTTTTATTGCATTCATATTGAATAAATGGGCAAATTAAGGGAGATATGACAACTTTGCAGTATTGACTCTTCTAATCACCAAATATGTTAAAGTACTCTAGTTAGCTTTACTCTAAGTTCACTCAATAGTGTTTTATACCTCCCTATAAAAAGAGATCTTACTTTTCACTATTTTTTTAAATTTTATTATATTATAAATAATAGGTTTTAAAACTTTTATTTTTTATTTGTCACTGGTATATAGACATTAAATCAATTCTATGTATTGAGTTAGTAGCTGGAGACCTTGCTAAATGTACCTATTATTTCTATTTGTTTATAGATAGGTTATTGTGAAATTTTTATATACACAGTTGTATCTTCTCCCAACAATTCCTTTCCAATTCTTATGCTTTCTTTTTGTCTTTCTTGCCTTATTGTACTGGCTAGAACCTCCAGTACAATGTTGGGTAGAAATGGTGAGAGTGGGCATTCTTGTTTTGTTCCCAGTCTTGTAGAAAAAGATTTTACCATCTCATTATTAAGTATTACTTTGTCATATCTTTTTTTTTTTTTTTGCTGTTTATTTTTATTAGGTAAAGACAGTTCCCTTCTAAGTTCCTTGAGATTTTTATTTATCATGAATGCTATTGAATATAATCAAATATTTCTATCAGTTCGGTTCAGTCACTCAGTCATGTCTGACTCTTTGCGACTCCATGAACCGCAGCATGCCATGCCTCCCTGTCCAACACCAACTCCCAGAGTTCACCCAAACTCATGTCCATTGAGTCGGTGATGCCATCCAACCATCTCATCCTCTGTCGTCCCCTTCTCCTCCTGCCCTCAATCTTTCCCAACATCAGGATCTTTTCAAATGAGTCAGCTCTTCGCAACATGTGGCCAAAGTATTGGAGTTTCAGCTTCAACATCAGACCTTCCAATAAACACCCAGGACTGATCTCCTTTAGGATAGACTGATTGGATCTCCTTGCAGTTCAAGGGACTCTCAAGAGTCTTCTCAAACATCACAGTTCAAAAGCATCAATTCTTTGGCTCTCAGCTTTCTTTATAGTCCAACTCTCACATCCATACATGACTACTGGAAAAACCATAGCCTTGACTAGACCTTTGTTGGCAAAGTATGTCTCCACTTTTTAATATGCTGAAGGGGTTGGTCATAACTTTCCTTCCAAGAAGTAAGCGTCTTTTAATTTCATGGCTGCAGTCACCATCTGCAGTGATTTTGGAGCCAAAAAAAATAAAGTCTGACACTGTTTCCACTGCTTCCCCATCTATTTGCCATGAAATGATGGAACCAGATGCCATGATCTTCGTTTTCTGAATGTTGAGCTTTAAGCCCACTTTTTCACTCTCCTCTTTCACTTTCAAGAGGCTCTTTAGTTCCTCTTCACTTTCTGCCATAAGAGTGGTATCATCTGCATATTTGAGGTTATTGATATTTCTCCCAGCAATCTTGATTCCAGCTTGTGCTTCTTCTAGCCCAGCATTTCACGTGATGTATTCTTCATATATGTTAAATAAGCAGGGTGACAATATACAGCTTTGATGTACTCCTTTTCCTATTTGGAACCAGTCTGTTGTTCCATGTCCAGTTCTAACTATTGCTTCTTGACCTGCATACAGGTTTCTCAAGAGGCAGGTCAGGTGGTCTGGTATTCCCAATTCTTTCAGAATTTTCCACAGTTGATTGTGATCCACACAGTCAAAGGCTTTGGCATAGTCAATAAAGCAGAAATAGATGTTTTTCTGGAACTCTCTTGCTTTTTCAATGATCCATCAGATGTTGGCAATTTGATCTCTGGTTCCTCTGCCTTTTCTAAAACCAGCTTGAACATCTGGAAGTTCATGGTTCACATATTGCTGAAGCCTGGCTTGGAGAATTTTGAGCATTACTTTACTAGCGTGTGAGATGAGTGCAATTGTGCGGTAGTTGAACATTCCTTGGCATTGCCTTTCTTTGGGATTGAAATGAAAACTGACCTTTTCTAGTCCTGTGGCCACTGCTGAGTTTTCCAAATTTGCTAGCATACTGAGTGCAGCATTTTCACAGAATCATCTTTCAGGATTTGAAATAGCTCAACTGGAATTCCATCACCTCCACTAGCTTTGTTTGTAGTGATGCTTTCTAAGGCCCACTTGACTTCACATTCCAGGATGTCTGGCTCTAGGTGAGTGATCACACCATCGTAATTAACTGGGTCATGAAGATCTTTTTTGTACAGTTCTTCTGTGTATTCTTGCCACCTCTTCTTAATATCTTCTGCTTTTGTCAGGTCCATACCATTTCTGTCCTTTATCGAGCCCATCTTTGCATGAAATGTTCCCTTGGTATCTCTAATTTTCTTGAAGAGATCTCTAGTCTTTCCCATTCTGTTGTTTTCCTCTATTTCTTTGCACTGATCACTGAGAAAGGCTTTCTTATCTCTCCTTGCTATTCTTTGGAACTCTGCATTCAAATGGGTATATTTTTCCTTTTCTCCTTTGCTTTTGGCTTCTCTTCTTTCCAAAGCTATTTGTAAGGCCTCCTCAGACAGCCATTTTGCTGCACATAAAATATTTCTATATCTATGTAAATATTCATAAATTTTTTCTGTTAATGTGGTGAATTATTGAATGTTAAACTCTACTGGTATTCATGGAATAAACCCTGCATTGTGATATGGTATCCTTTTCTAAATACTTGGATATAGAGTTTGCTAATATTTTTGTTCGAGGTATTGCATCTACGGTCATGAAAGTACTGGACTCTTATCTTCATTTTTACCTTCAGTTTTGAGGTAGAATTTTTTTTACCCATCCTGACTCCTCTATCTTCCTATATATAAACTGGCTCAATAGAGTTTGCTTCTATTATTAACTTAACAAACATTCCCAAGAGCTTCCAAGCTCTCTGCCACTGGCAGAAGAAGAACTCTTCCCAAAGACAAAGCAGTACAACCCAAATCCTGCTTAACCACTCATAGGTAATGTATCCACTGACAAGTTAAAGATCCTTACCAAGCCTGTTTCCTCATCAATGAAATGGAACTGAAAAGCAAATTATATGAAAGTACCTGATACAAGTGTATGCTCAGTAATTCCTCTTTCTCACTACCTCTTCTCTCTGTTGCCTAAAAACTTTTCGAACCCAGAAGAACTTTGGGTTACTTGCTTACAGGGTTTATCTGACAGTTGAGACTTAAATCTGAAAGATGAGCTAATGGATATAGAAGAATCCATTTTTTGGTTATACTCTAAAAAACAAAGCAGAGTTATTTACTGCTCCAGCTGAGTTTTTACATACAAGCTCCTGCTGCTGCTGCTGCTGCTCCCCCCTAGTTGCTTCAGTCGTGTCCGACTCTGTGCGACCCCATAGACGGCAGCCCCCCAGGCTCCCCTGTCCCTGGGATTCTCCAGGCAAGAACACTGGAGTGGGATGCCATTTCCTTCTCCAATGCATGAAAGTGAAAAGTGAAAGTGAAGTCGCTCAGTTGTGTCCGACTCTGAGCGACCCCATTGACTGCAGCCTACCAGGCTCCCCCGTTCATGGGATTTTCCAGGCAAGAGTACTGGAGTGGGGTGCCATTGCCTTCTCCGATACAAGCTCCTAGATTTTTAAAATTAGGTAAACATAACTGGAATTTATCATCCAAAGTGCTATAATTCCTTATGCAGGGCTTCAAACTCAGGTGTAAATGGTGTATTAAACATTTGGAAGTTGTCCAGGAATACAGCCTCTCTCCCATATATAACAATGTTTATGTAAAAAAGACAGCTTGGAAGGACACTTTTAAATAAAGTTCTTCTTTCTAGGAATTTAACCCCAGTGCTATTTGTCAATGCACAATAAACCTTTAGCCTTTAGAATAGCAATGGGGATGGGAGTTTGCGGGTGCCCTGAGGTTATGTTATTTACCTCTGAGATGAAAATCAGGTGATTGGCTAGGCTTTGTTGTTTTTGTTCAGTCTCTAAGTCATGTCTGACTCTTTGTGACTCCATGAACCACAGTACGCCAGACTTTCTTGTCCTTCACTAACTCCCAAAGTTTGCTCAAACTCACGTTCGTCAAGTCGGTAATGCCATCCGATAGTTTCGTCTTCTGTCAGCCCCTTCTCTTTTTGCCCTCAATCTTTCTCAGCTTCGGGGTCTTTTCCAATGAATCGACTCCTCACATCAGGTGGCCAAAGTATTGGAAGGACATCAGTCCTTCCAATGGATATTCAGGGTTGATTTCCTTTACAATTGACGGTTGGATCTCCTTGCAGTCCAAGGGACTCTCAAGAGTCTTCTCCAACACCACAGTTTGAAAGCATCACTTCTTTAGCACTCAGCTTTCTTTATGATCCACCTCTCACATCCATACATGACTACTGAAAGAACCATAGCACTGACTATACAGACCTTTGTTGGCAAAGTGATGACTCTGTTTTTTAATACACTGCCTAGGTTGGTCATAGCTTTTCTTCCAAGAAACAAGCATCTTTTAATTCTGTGGGTCCAGTCACTATCCTCAGTGACTGTGGGGCCCAAGAAAATAAAATCTGTCACTAAATAAGTCAAGAATCAGAAGTTCAGAAATATGGGTGGGAAAGGCTGAGTTTAAAGAAGGCCAAGAGCCGATAAACCCCAGTGTTGTCAGAGCCACTGGATAGGCACCACCTTATTTGTTCCCATGGTGACAGGCATGGGTGACACTAGAGTGACCCCTTAAATAACTCTGGACTTGGCTCGGGCTTTGGATGCCCAGTGGAGTAGAAAGGGCACAGCCTTCGTAGACCAGGTGATAGGCCTAGCTCTGCTGCTTACCAGCAGCTCAGTTCCCTCATCCATAACACGGAGGTGGTAATGGACCTCCCGAGTATGAGCACAGTGAGAACAGAAGGATGTTAGCTAATGCCTGTGAAGTACATGAGGCAGGGAGTGTGCTCAATAAATAGTAAAGGTTTTAATGATAATGGTAACAATGGCAACAGTGATGATGACAATGGAAACAACATCTGTAGCTTTGGGTAGAGGGGTGATGAAAGATCATCTATGAAACTACTCTGCTTACAGAAATGAGAGGAGCAGCCCTAGATAGCTCTTGTCTAATCTCCAGACTTGAATGAATCTCCAGGCCCAGACACACAGTCTTAGTTGAGAGAGCCATGTATCAACTTCCTCCAAAGCAGAGCCTGAGGCACGGACTTTGGTGCAGATGGTTTACAAAAATGATGATGCTGGAAGCAAGAGTGAAGGAGTTGAGGGATAATGGTAGGGCAGGAGAAGGAAATCTACCTAGGAGTGCATTTTGAGGTCACTGGCATCAGTGCACCTCTGAAAAGTATACAGAATGCCTTCCAGAATTATCCACCTTCCAGAATTGTCCACAAGCTCCCATGACTCTGTAGGCTGAGTTTTGTCTCTAGGAGCACTAACTTCCCTGGTCTTCCAGACACTTGATTGCTGCCCAAACAGGCACTCAGTGCTTCAGAGAAGTAATAAGGCAGTAAATGGAAAGAGGCACAGTACACTTGAGGTGGACATTCACTGAAAGCATGAGTGTGTACTCACATCTGCCGACCATTGTGGCTGAAGTCGGAGGTAGATGGAGAGTATGTGATACCGAGCATCAGATGCGACTGCCGCAAGCCAAATCTTAGTTCAAGGACAGGTTCTTCCTGCCACGTGTGATTCACAGCTGTGAGAGCTGCCAGTAAGGCCTGTCCTCTCGTCTCCACTTCTGAGAGTGGCTACTTGCACAGGTGGTCCTTTTACTTAGCAGACCTGTCCAAGACCATCAGACCTATCCAGGATTCTCCAGCTGTGCTGTCTAATGTCATAACCACTAGATACACATAGCTATTTTAGTGGATTAAAATTATATAAAATTTCAAGCGTTCAATATGCACTCTGGCAAGGGGCTACCATGTTGGACAGCAGACTATGGAACAATTCCATCTTCACAGAAAAATTCACTTAGAGCATCTGTAGAGTGAGCCTGCCTGGGTCCAAATCCTGGTTCTACCACTTAACCAACTGGATAACTCTGAGCAAGTCATTTAATGCTTCTATGCTTTAACTTCCTAGTCTATAAAATGGGCTTGTCTCAAAGATTAAGTAAATAACAATATACAAAGCACATAGTAAAGTCTCACTAAATATTAACGATCATTACAATTTTCCTGTTGCTAAGGCAATTCCTACATGAGTCAGGCAGTTGCTAAAGATCCTTCACTCCCAGTCCAGACCCCAAGTTTCTTGGGGCTCATCTCTGGGCTCTTAAATTGTCTTCACACTCAAGATGTCCCTGCCATGTGCCCCTGAGGCTCAGAATAGAGAGGCTTCTTTGGTCACTGCTTCTCTCTCAGCACCTTTTAAGTCTCCCACTCTGACTGCAAAAGGTGGAACCTGAACCCTGACTGCAAACTAATGTCAGGGACTTTACTGGCTGCTCCTGGGAACTTCTGTCTGTGTATCTGCCTCAGTCTGTTGCCATTTTCCCACCATTTACTCCACCACCTGTTGAGCGTCTACACCCTGCCAGTGCTGACTGCCACTGGAACAACAACTAAGCTGCCCACAGCCAGTTAGAAAATCCAGCTATCTTCTAGGACCTTGATGATTTCTAGGTATCATCAACTAATTGTGATGTACCTAGGTGTAATTTTCTTTGCTTCAATTGTGTTTTGATTTTCTTTTTATTTTTTATTTTATTTTTTAAATTTACAATATTGTATTCGTTTTGCCATATATCAAAATGAATCCGCCACAGGTATACGTGTGTTCCCCATCCTGAACCCTCCTCCCTCCCATACCATCCCTCTGGGTCGTCCCAGTGCACCAGCCCCAAGCATCCAGTATCATGCATCGAACCTGGACTGGCGACTCGTTTCATATATGATATTATACATGTTTCAATGCCATTCTCCCAAATCATCCCACCCTCTCCCTCTCCCACAGAGTCCATAAGACTGTTCTATACATCAGTGTCTCTTTTGCTGTCTCGTATACAGGGTTATTGTTACCATCTTTCTAAATTCCATATATATGCATTAGTATACTGTATTAGTGTTTTTCTTTCTGGCTTACTTCACTCTGTATAATAGGCTCCAGTTTCATCCACCTCATTAGAACTGATTCAAATGTATTCTTTTTAATGGCTGAGTAATTCTCCATTGTGTATATGTACCACAGCTTTCTTATCCATTCACCTGCTGATGGACATCTAGGTTGCTTCCATGTCCTGGCTATTATAAACAGTGCTGCAATGAACATTGGGGTACATGTGTTTCTTTCAATTCCGGTTTCCTCAGTGTGTATGCCCAGCAGTGGGATTGCTGGATCATAAGGCAGTTCTATTTCCAGTTTTTTAAGGAATCTCCACACTGTTCTCCATAGTGGCTGTACTAGTTTGCATTCCCACCAATTGTGTTTTGAGTTTATTGAGCTTCTTGGATCTGTAGGTTGATATTTTTCACCAAATTTGTGAAATTTTCAGGCATTTAAATAAATATTTTATAACTCAATTTCTCTATCATCTCCTTCTGAGATTCCAGATAACTTTATGTTAAACCAGTTGTTGTTCTAAAGATCGCTGAGACTCCACTTTATTTTTTTCAAAATTTTTTCTCTGTGCTTCATTTTGAATTGTTTCTATTACCCTATTTTTTAGTCTACATATCTTTTCCTTTGCCATGTCATATATACAGGTATATTTTTCAGTTCTAGAATTTCCATTGGGTTTTTCAAAATAGCTTCTCTTTCTCTGCTGAGGGTCTCCATTTGTTTACTTATTAAGTCTATCTTTTCCTAAAATTCTTGAACATATTGATAATAGATGTTTTAAAGTCCTCATATGATAATCCCAATGTATCTGTCATCTCAGGAACTTTTTTTTCTATTTTTTTTTCATGGTTATAATCATATTTTCCTGCTCCTGAACAACTTTTGATTGTATGATAGACATTGTAGGTGATATGTTGTTGAGTGGATTTGTTCTCTTTCTTTAGAGAGATGGAGTTTTAATTTGACAGTTTTAGTGATAGAACTGCTTAATTCTCTTTCAAGGCTTGTTTTCTAAGCCTTGTTAGCATTAGTCTAGTCCTTGCTCTGGGTATAATGTCATTTTACTCCTAATATGTGGCTTTTCTAGAGTCTCACTTGAACATCCTGAATGGTTAGCAAAGTCCCTTTAATATGGGTGATTGGAATTCCTACATCTCTAGCATTGTGTGATCTCTGGAATTGCCATTCAGCTCTTAGCTTGTCAGTAGCTGTTCTCTCCTAGGCCTTTGAAGTCCCCCCCACCCCCCCGTACAGGTGCAGCTTAGTGTTTGGTGACAGATTTAAGTGGACTTTTATGCATATTTCTGAACTTCGCTGTGCAGCTCCCTCCCTTACTGGTATTTTTACCAGTAAATCCTATCTATCTCAGCAGCCTCAGCTTCCTGTCAGTTTAGCCAGATTGCCATTCGGGTTGTGCTCTACTTTCCTGCATCACAGACTAGAAAATGTCTAGGTCACACCTGAGACTCATTTCTTGTGTTTCCCTTTTCTCAGGGATCAGAGTCCTTTTCTGAAAACTGGTACTTCATATATTTTGCCCATCAGGTTCCTCTGTCCTTGGGGATTCTCCAGGCAAGAATACTGGAGTGGGTTGCCATGCCCTCCTCCAGAGGATCTTCCCAAACCAGGGATCAAACTCAGGTCTCCAGCATTGCAGGTGGATTCTTTACCATCTGAGCCACCAGGGAAGCCCAAGAATACTGGAGTTGGTAGCCTATCCTTTTGCCCGGAGGTCTTCCTGATCCAGGAATTGAACCAGGGCCTTCTGTATTGCAGGCAGATTCTTAACCATCTGAGCTATCAGGAAAGCCCATATTTTGTCCAGTTTTATAGTTACTTATGTCCAGAGGGCTAGTCCAGTGCTATTTACTACATCAGAGTCAGAAGCATAAGTTGCATGAGCATATATAGATTTGGGAGTTATCTGTAGACAGGAATATCTTATTCTCTCCTTCATACCGCTTTCAGGATAAAATAAAAAACTTACTATGAAGACATTCATATCTCTTCAAGGTCTGCCTAGCTGATGGGCTTCATTACTGATAAGCCCTTTCTTACAAACACTCACAGAGACACACATACAGAATGCCTTGACCTCCTTTTGGTTTTTGTTGTGTCTCTGGCTTCACTTTGGAACATACTGATCCCTCTGCAAAAAACACCCTCCCTTTTACCCACTAATTGCCTTTCTTAACTCCTACTTATCCTTCAGAATGGAGCTCAATTGCCATCTCCTCCAGGAAGCCTTCTCTGGTACAGTCCGGGTTTAAGTCCCTTTATTTGCGCTTGTAGAACACTCTGATTTTGCCTTTATCAAAGCTATATTGCCCACATTTTATTGTAATTGCCCATTATGACCTGTCCTTTGTGCCCTCAATCTTACCCTCCACACCGAACATTTCAAAGATGGGATCAAATCTGATTCTTTTCAGAGTCATCATGACCTAGCACACATTTTAGGAAACTTTTGGACCGTAGCTTGCCAAGCTCCACTGTCCATGGAATTTTCCAGGCAAGAATACTGGGGTGAGCAGCCTTTGGCTTCTGCAGGGGATCTTCCCGACCCAGGGATGGAACCCAGATCTCCCACATTGCTGGCAGATTATTCACCGTCTGAGTCACCAGGGGTGCCCAATAAAGGACCAGATAATAACTGTTTCAGGGTTTGCAGGCCAGATGGTCTCTGTTGTAACCTCTTGACTAAAACTATTATATCATGAAAGCAGCCATAAACAATACATAAATAATACATGAAATATAAAACTTTATTGGGACAAAAATAGGCAGTGAGCTGCAGCTTACTGATTGCTGACTTAGTACATAGTATTTGCCTAGTAAATGTTCATTTGATTAGTTAATAGAATAGAATATTATTATTGGAGGTCCTAGGGGAAATACAAAAGAATGTAATCAATTGCCTACATGTTTTCCTGGAACAGAAAAATGATACTATCTTAAGAGCTTAAGGAAGGAAAAAACACTAGCTAAGTAAAGAAGGCAGAATGATAGAAAGTTGATGAATTTCTGTCCTTAGTAACAGATCTCCCCATGCAGGGTTTTTTCCAGGCGGCTCTACTGAGATGGGATCATAAAAACCAGAACAGCTTGATCAGAGTGAGTTCATGAAGCACCCAAGAGCAAGAAGAGCCAGAGGGCAAGTACAGGCTATGTCCTAGGCAGCGCCCAGCAGCAAATCTAGAGGAGCCACGTTCTATGGCCAAATCCAAAGGGTCAGAAACCAGGCAGATTCTGGAACTGAGCTCAGGGTGAGAAGAGCCAGGGCAAGAGGGAAGTGAGAGCCAAGACAAGGTTTATGAGCAGGGTTGGCAGGGCAACAGTGCTTTTCTATTGATCACTGGCCAGGTGGCACCTGGGTAAGTCTGGGTGGGTTGATGTTGGTCTTCTCAGGAAAGTTAAGTGACAGAGCCATCTATTAAGAGTAGATGGGGAGAGGAGGCTAGTACTTAGAAAGCGGAGGAACTGTGCTGTAGCTACAATAACAAATTCTGTATGAGTCTAACCAGTTCCCAAAGATTTGCTAAGATATGATGGGTGAGACCAAGAGTGGATAACAGGAGGTTGTAGCAAACTAGTCCTCAAGGTTGCAAAACATTCTCCAGTGAAGCTATGAATGAGTGTCAAGAAAATGAATGGTTGGCTTCTGCAGGATTGAGATTGGCAAGGAAATGCAGCCACTGGCAAAGCAGTCTAGGAAATCTGGGCTGTCACTGGATAGCTACCATATGCAGAACACCTCGAAGAATCCATCTACTGTGCAACATGCCTCCTCCTACACCAGACAAAAGGCCAGACATGGTTCTTCTTTCATCAGCACTAGGCTTCTAGGCATCATTGTGAATCCCGTAATTTACCATCTAGTGCTGACAGCAGAAAAGATGTCAGAAGTAAGATGAGTGCACCTATGTCCTTCTGGAGTGGCTTTTCAGGCTGATGCACACACCTGGCTAGCTAGCAATATCTCAGACTCACATGTCTAATCATTTCCTCCCAGCTTTCCACCTGCCTCTGTCACATCTATGCCCCATCCAAGCTACTGGGAGTAACCATCTAGACCCAGCTGCTGGAGCCAGAGAGAGGCTGGCTAAACCAAGGAGCTGTGGCCTTACTTGAGAGTCAAAGAGTTGCTGATAGTGTCTGTTTTCCTGCCTTTACCCTGAGGATGAAGCCCAAGTGTTAACTAGGAACCCCAGTGGTGGTCCCACTGAGTGTTCCTTTAAGAAAGTCATGAGCATTTACTTTGTCCCCTTCTCCCCAGACCTCCTGATACCTGGAGCCTCTCACCCTCTCATCCCTTATTTCCTGGAGAATGGAGGATAAACTTGTCTGTGTCCCAACTAACTGGGGTCTGCTTAGCACCTCATGCTGCCAGCCCCAGATAACGGTGTCCCATTTAGATGACTCCCTACCATTTTTTTCAGACTCAGTTTCCTGCATCTAACATTCCTGTCGTCTCTTCCCACCAGTTCTAGTTCAAACTGCTAGTTCAGTTCAGTTGCTCAGTTGTGTCCGACTCTTTGCGACCCCATGAATTGCAGCATGCCAGGCCTCCCTGTCCATCACCTACTCCCAGAGTTCACCCAAACCCATGACCAACGAGTCGGTGATGCCATCCAGCCATCTCATACTCTGTCGTCCCCTTCTCCTCCTGCCCCCAATCCCTCCCAGCATCAGAGTCTTTTCCAATGAGTCAACTCTTCACATGAGGTGGCCAAAGTATTGGAGTTTCAGCTTTAGCACCAGTCCTTCCAATGAACACCCAGGACTGATCTCCTTTAGAATGGACTGGTAGGATCTCCTTGCAGTCCAAGGGACTCTCAAGAGTCTTCTCCAACACCACAGTTCAAAAGCATCAATTCTTCAGTGCTCAGCTTTCTTCACAGTCCAACTCTCATATCCATACATGACCACTGGAAAAACCATAGCCTTGACTAGTCGGACCTTTGTTAGCAAAGCAATGTCTCTGCTTTTTAATATGCTGTCAGGGTTGGTCATAATGTTCCTTCCAAGGAGTAAGCGTCTTTTAATTTCGTGGCTGCAGTCACCATCTGCAGTGATTTTGGAGCCCCCAAAAATAAAGTCTGGCACTGTTTCCACTGTTTCCCCATGTATTTCCATGAAGTGATGGGACCAGATGCCATGATCTTCATTTTTTGAATGTTGAGCTTTAAGCCCACTTTTTCACTCTCCTCTTTCATTTTCATCAAGAGGCTTTTTAGTTCCTCTTCACTTTCTGCCATAAGGGTGGTGTCATCTGCATATCTGAGGTTATTGATATTTCTCCCAGCAATCTTGATTCCAGCTTGTGTTTCTTCCTACCCAGCATTTCTCATGATGTACTCTGCATATATGTTAAATAAGCAGGGTGACAATATACAGCCTTGACGTACTCCTTTTCCTATTTGGAACCAGTCTGTTGTTCCATGTCCAGTTCTAACTGTTGCTTCCTGACCTGCATATAGGTTTCTCAAGAGGCAGGTCAGGTGGTCTGGTATTCCCATCCCTTGAAGAATTTTCCACAGTTTATTGTGATGCACACAGTCAAAGGCTTTGGCATAGTCAATAAAGTAGAATTAGATGTTTTTCTGGAACTCTCTTGCTTTTTCGATGATCCAGCGGATGTTGTCATTTTGATCTCTGGTTCCTCTGCCTTTCCTAAAACCAGCTTGAACATCTGGAAGGTCATAGTTCATGTATTGCTGAAGCCTGGCTTGGAGAATTTTGAGCATTACTTTTCTAGCGTGTGAGATGAGTGCAATTGTGTGGTAGTTTGAGCATTCTTTGGCATTGCCTTTCTTTGGGATTGGAATGAAAACTGACCTTTTCCAGTCCTGTGGCCACTGCTGAGTTTTCCAAATTTGCTAGCATATTGAGTGCAGCACTTTCACAGCATCATCTTTCAGGATTTGAAATAGCTCAACTGGAATTCCATCACCTCCACTAGCTTTGTTCGTAGTGATGCTTTCTAAGGTCAAACTGCTAACCTATCTCCAAATCCGATTCCCTTTGGTCCCATGGCTTCCAGAAGCTTTTCTGGCTTTGACCCACCACATTCAGATTTAATTTGACTAGCTGGTATCTTTTGAGCCCATTTTATGTGTTGCTGCTGGTGCTGCTGCTAAGTTGCTTCAGTCGTGTTCAAATCTATGCGACCCCATAGACGGCAGCCCACCAGGCTCCCGCATCTCTGGGATTCTCCAGGCAAGAACACTGGAGTGGGTTGCCGTTTCCTTCTCTGATGCATGAAAGTGAAAAGTGAAAGGGAAGTCGCTCGGTTGTGTCTAACTCTTTGCGACCCCATGGACTGCAGCCTACCAGGCTCTTCCGTCCATGGGATTCTCCAGGCAAGAGTACCAGAGTGGGGTGCCATTGCCTTCTTCTTTTCATGTGTTAACCATCTTTAATTCATGGACATCAGCCTCAGAAAGGCACTAGGAGGCTGGTCATGTCAATATCCCTACTTTACAGATGAGGAGACTGAGTTGAGAGTGACTGACTAACTTATTCAGTCTAGAAAGTTTCAGATTGGAGACTGGAATACACACATGTTTGATGCAAAAACTGGAGCTTTTTACTTCACCAAGCTGACCCCTGTAGACTGTCCAGTCCTCCCTGATTTTACTGGCTCACACATCTGCTCCCATGTTCCCGTTTCCTCTCCTAAGCCAGGCCATACACAACTCAGCCAGGGATGGTGATGGATCTCCTGTTTGGTCTCTTCACCCTTGGGCCCTCTCTCCTCCCTCTGGCTGGCATGTGCTTCCAAAGATGTGAAGTAGTGGGTGGGGGAGAGGTGGGCTCTGGCACTAGATAGACCCAACTTTGAATCTCAGCATCTTCAATCATCTGCTCTGGTGATCTGGGGTTAACTCATTTCATCTCTTTAAGTTTCCTCATGTGAAAAGTGGAAATTGAGATAGCACTTGTATCCCAAAAAAAAAAAGAAAGAAATTTCTTTTTTGATTAATTTAAAAGCATATGCTACATATGAGAATTTCCTAGGAATTCCCTGGTGGTCCAATGGCTAAGACTCTGAGCTCCCAATGCAGCAGCCCTGGGTTCAATCCCTGGTCAGGAAGCTAGATTCCACATGCCACAATTAAGACCCAGTGCAGCCAAAAAAAAAATAAAAAAATAAAAATTTCCTAATGTCTGAATATGTCATAAAAGTTCTTTTAAATAAATATTTGCTATGAAGGGAGCTGAATTTTCCCTGGTAGTTCAGTTGGTAAAGAATCCGCCTGCAATGCAGGAGACCCCGGTTCAATTCCTGGGTTGGGAAGATCTGCTGGAGAAGGGGTCGGCTACCCACTCCAGTATTCTTGAGCTTCCCTTGGGCTCAGCTGGTAAAGAATCCGCCTGCAATGCAGGAGACCTTGGTCCAATCCCTGGGTTGGGAAGATCCTCTGAAGAAGGGATATGCTACCCACTCCAGTATTCTGGCCTGGAGAATTCCATGGACTGTGTAATTCATGGGGTCGCAAAGAATCAGACACGACTGAGAGACTTTTCACTTTCACTTTCATGAAGGGAGTTCTTTGTTAACTTTAGTTCATTGTTTGAATCTCAGAAAGCATTTTTTCCCATTGACATAATGTTATAACAGATTATAAAGCAAGCTCACAATTATGTCTCTCCATTATATATTTGAGCTACTAAACAATTCTATTAGGTTTGAAAAAAAGACTTTTCTTTCTTGAGTATTTCATGTGACAATATCGGTCAAGTCCTTGGCACAGTTCCTGTCATGTAGTAATGACTCCATACGTGTAAACTGTTGTTGTTATGTCATTCTTGCCAGAAGAAAATTTCCGTTATATTTCTCTCTCTCCTGATGCCAGTTGCCACAGTGGGCACGCATCACTCTCCACAACCTGGCCCTGCCTTTGTTTTTCATCTTATCTCTTTGTCTTCTAACTCTCTATTCCACTAAACAGTCTCCATTTCCTGACTTCTCAGGAAAAGAGCATGTGTTTTAGGGCCGGTGAACTTGGATTTGAACCCCAACTTGGCCCTCTTGCTAGCTCCTCTGTGAGCTTAGGTAGGTTCCTTAACATCTCTTCATCTATAGGATGACAGTGAAGTTGTAACGAGGGTTACACCTAGGAAAGCGTTGTGCCTAACACCTGTGTGTTAGTCACTCAGTCGTGTCCAACTCTTTGCAATTCCATGGACGATAGCCCGCCAGACTCCTCTATTCATGGAATTCTCCAGGCAAGAACACTGGAGTGGGTTGCCATTTCCTACTCCAGGAGATCTTCCTGACCCTAAAAATAGATCTCATCTATTTTTAATAGAATTCCTGCTCCTCCTGTCCTGCCAGTTTTCCCACGGGAGTCTCCTTCCAAGGCGGGAGTGTCCTTGCTCCTCTGCTTCTTGTGGATGCCCCTGTGCTTTCTGTCTATACAAACACAGAGACTTTGTTTTGTCCAGTTCTTTAAAGTTTTTATAGTTCTCTCCCAGGCCGGTCCTATTAATTTGCACAACTCTGAGAAACAGTCCAGTCTAGTAATTATTCTATTTTTAAAAGGTGAACTGAGGCTCTGAGAGATGGAATAACTGATTCATGGTCACGAATGGAGGTCTGGAGCCTTGGTCTTCTGCACTGTGGCCCTCCCCCCAAGCCATCCTGCCCATATGTGACAGCCACTCACCTGAATTCCTTGTTATTTCTAACAGTGCACATTGTCCCATGAGTGCCTGCCTTGTATCCCCAGGAAGGATGCAGTCTGCCCCCTTACCCTAGCCTAGTGCCTTGTGAAATATCTATTATGTGGTTAATGTCATTCAAGGTCCTAAAATTTAAATAAATGTGGTATGTTGCAAGACCATTGCAGAAAACCAACAACTGTGTTGACTAGAAGGCTGAACTGATACTCTGACATTTTAGTCAAGAGTAAGACATCTCATTCTTGAGGTACTTGTTTCTCTGTAAACGTGCATTTAGACTCTGAATCCCTGAATTTGGAGTTAGCTACTCCATCTCCTGTGTTCCGTGTTCTTGTGTCTAGAACTCTGACCATGCTTGATTGTAGGTAATCTGCTGACCCATCCACTTCCCCTCCCCCAGGCTGTGAGTCCCTCCAGGACAAGCACCACATCCAAGTCCTGTCAGTGCCCCGGGCCTGCCACAGTGCTTGGCACCTAGTAAATGGAAGTCCAATGAATAAATCAGAAAGAGCCATCTGGCCCGTCCCCTCATCCCCCTGTGATTGTGCTTGTTCCTATCCTCTTACCTTAGTTCGCATTATGTATTTCTTATCTCTTATATTGAATCAAAGGCAGGTTCATATTTTACTCATTTTTGTACCCTCCCAAACAACCAGGGAAGGAAGAAACCATCTTTATTGAGAGTCTATTGTGTGCCAGTGATTGCACATATATTATGTCATTATGTTAAAAATTGCATTTAATTCTTATAACAGGTTGATAAGGCAGGCATTATCATCCTTGAATTACAAAAGAATGAGCTACGAATCAGGGAAATAAAGTAATTGGAATTTGGCCAAGTTTCCACAGGTAGTTAAGTGTCAGTGCCGGAACCTGAATCCCTGTCTGCCGGCTCTGAGACCCAGGCCTTTCTTTTTTGTTGTTGTTCCGTGTTTATTTTTTAACAGCCTGCAGAAGAGCTGAGCGCTTTAGCCCAGTAGGAGTTGGGAAGTCTGCTGAACTGAGACTTGAATTTAATCACATTGAATCAAATCTGTGCAAGCCTGCTGCCCAATTCTTCTAGCACGTACACTGCCCCCTTTGTATCTGATTATTTGGATGAAATGCTTCAGGGAATAAGTGCTAAGCATCCACAGTGCATCAGGCTCAGGGCTGGGCACCTGGGCATACAGTGCTGAAGACAGCCTTCCTCAGGGAGCCTACAATCTAGTGGGAGAACACACATGGAGTGGGGATCGTAAATACGGTCTGTGCTGATAGAACACACTGGTAGTGGGGAAAGGAAAGGGGATGGGTAAGATAGGGATTAAGATACCCGAAATAGGTAAGCAAGAAGTGTCTATTGTACAGCACAGAAAAATATAGCCATTATTTTTTAATAACTATGAAAATGTTGAATCAGTGTGTTGTATACCTGAAGCTAATATAATATTGTAAACCAACTATACTTCCAGTTTTTAAAATGTGATCTGGCTAAGGGGAGACAAAAGACAAAGGTTTAAATCATTCTAGGGAGGTCTTGGGAGGCTTCTGGTTAAAGCAGGAAAGAGGAATGAGTGGCCCAGATGAGGAAAGCACAGAGGGAACAGCATGTGCTAAGCCACTGAGGTATGAAATTACACGTAGAATGGGTCTGGAACAAGGGGATATTTTGGTGAAACAGAACAGGGGATAAGTGAGATACTGGAACTGGTCTCCCTGTGTTCATACCATGAACCAAACATCATGACTGATTCTGACCCTTGCCCCTACACAAGCAGTGCTCTTGGCCTAGATGATAACCAGAGCATGCTTCCCAATCAGGAAGTAAATTAGAGAAATGGCTGGCAATACCTCCATCTGTCTTCTCTAGGGATGCGATGGACAAACACAGTGTTAGCATTTCCCTGATGTATGGGAAACAATAAGCCAGCAGCTGAGCAGACCCACATGGTGATGTTGTCTGCCTGGATCACGTCATCTCTCAACAGACCAGGCAGGTAGCTTTGCGCCCACGCTCTTGATGCGCCCCTGGAGCAGAGGGCCCTGGAGTAGCAGGTGGGAGATGTGAACAAGATCCAGTTCTGTTCAGAATCACTTTCTTAAGTAGTGGGGGGTAGAGTGGAAAGGTCTGCCCACCCTGAGCCAGAGGGTTGGAAGCAGCAAACATCAGTTGGATCCAACCAGTTCAAGTTTCCCTCTTTGCTGTGCCCCAAAATATTCCTAAACTGGAGATTTTAAAAACCCAGCCAAAGAATAGCAGACAACTGAGCCAACATTATAACGAATTGTATGTAACAGTAATCAGTATGCATGTGTGCGTGAGTGCGTGCTAAGTCACTTCAGTCATGTCTGACTCTGTGACCCCATGGACTGTAGCCTGCCAGGCTCCTCTGTCCATGGAATTTGCCAGGCAAGAAGAACACTGGAGCGGGTTGCCATTTCGTCCTCCAGGGGATCTTCCCGACCCACAGATTTAACCTGGGTCTCTGATGTCTCCTGCATTGGCAGACGGGTTCTTTCCCACTAGTGCCACCCGGGAAGCCCAGTAATCAATATATATGTATTTATATTCATCATGTGCCAAAATAAATCAGGCGTGGTGTTGGTGTTGACTTTTCTCTCCTCTTTTTCCTCCCCCTGGAGACTTTGAAAAATCCTCAGGCCAAGTTCTGCCTTGGTCCTGCCCAGACATTATTCTGTTCTCCCTCTGTGTCATAATCTGCAGGATAATGACTGCAGTCATTATCCTGGGTGATCCTCAGGAAACCCCTGTGGGTTAGTCATGTCCTTGTATCCAAACCACCTCACGCATCCTTTCACATGGCTAGCCTGCCTGCCCCTCACCTTGGAAGGTACATAAAAGCCAGCAAAAACCAGCAGCGCTTATTCCCAGGAATGATTAAGCCTAATTTCCTACTCACTCCCTTTACCTTTTGCTCAGTGCCCACCTCCCCAGCTCCACACTCCAATTTTGCCCACACTGATGCATCCTTCACACTGCTATCTGGATGATTTATCTAAAATTCAAATGTGATTGTGTCATTCCCCTGCTCAGAACCCTTCAATGGTTTCAGACCCTTTAAAATGACATCTGAACTCCTGAAGCATTTAGAACAAGGTTCTCCATGGGCAGGCTCCTTCCCACTTCCCTGGCCTCATTTCCCAACTCTCCCCTTGACACTCTGTGACACAGCAATGCTAAATTACTTATGGCTCCCCAAACACACAATGTGACTTAATGTTTCTGAGTCTGCCAGAAATAGTCGTTCCTCTCTGTTCTGTCTTACAAATCTGCTCAGCATTTAAACCGTCTCTCAACTTTCTTCTTCTCTGAGATTCTTTCAGACAGGAGTCATCATTCTGGGCCAGCTCTGTCTCCTGTTTAGACATCTACCCATTGCCCTGTCTGCATATGCCCAAGACTTACTTGCTTACAGGGACTGTCTTACTCATCCCAGAATAGCACAGGACCTAACACAGAGCAGGTGCTTAGCCAACACAGGTTGGATCCTTGTCCAATTACACCTCCCCATCCCTGAAGAGACTTGTGTTTTAGCCACAGCCACACTGATACCTACATCTAATTGGCTTTTCCAGGTCGGGCCAATCACTGGTCTGCAATCATCGGCGGATCCCACTCCAAGAATTACGTGCTGTGGGAGTATGGAGGATATGCGAGCGAAGGCGTCAAACAGGTTGCAGAATTGGGCTCTCCAGTGAAAATGGAGGAGGAAATTCGACAACAGGTAAGAAAAATAATCCCAGAATGTCTAAAACTCAGACATGCCCTCAAGCATCCTTTAGCTTTCTTTCCCAGGGACTCAAAACTTATAGGACAATGTGCTGGAAAATTGGTACTGTAGGAAGTGAAATCTATTTGCTGAGTTTCAGAGTGCTTATGTTCAGTTGAAGACACAGGCACAAATGTTCGTCTTGTTGTCTCACATCTTCCCTGACTGCATTTGTTGTTTCTCGAGCTTATGCTAAAAGCTGTTGCTATGGCTGCATTGTTGGAATATCACATCTTTGTTCTCCTGAGGGTCAGTGTGGTGGGTTACTTTGATTTGTGAGAGGGTTGGGGGAGTGACATTTACACAAAGCTAAAATCACCATTTCCAAAAAGAAACATTTGTTTATTGACAGATGGTTTTTGCCCCTATGTCTTGAGGTGTTTGATAAACTAGTCAGTAATTAATCAAAATCATTAGAAGCTGAAGCATCTTTAATGTATTGATACAGTGTACCATCTCATGCGGGCCCAGGAGTCGGGTATTATCTAGGACCCCTTTCACAAAAATGAGGGATAAGGGAGAAATAGTCTACCATTCTTTTCTATTCGTTGGGAAGTACCATCATCCATCATCAAAAGCACTAGAAAGAGGTTGATGAGGGATCTTGAAAGAAGAGCTGTGGTTTGTTGAAGGCCATTCACAGGCTGAACTGTGGGGAGGAGACAGTCCAGCTTTGGCCATCACTACCCACAAAAGCCCTTTGGGCCTCAGAGAGCTGGGTAGCGAACCACATCTCACTGCTCATAAGTGTACAGGGGGAAGGGAGGAAAGAGCCAAGCATGCTGGGAATGTGGTCGTTTCCAGCACAGGCCACTGTGAGGCTGCTGCCCTGCCTGGGCTCCTGCCCCATGTCTCCTGAGCCCGTACAGGGGGCCCTGTGTCTCACGGTGTGTGTATGTGCAGCAGGGCACGCAGAGCTGAGGCCCCCAGTCCTTCCCCCTGATGTCTACCATCTGGCCTCCAAGCTCCCACAGACCCTAAACTGAACACAGCAAAGGCCACCTGATTCCTGCTATAATCCTCTGAGGAATTCTTTTGGCCCAGCATCCAAAAACACCCAGGAATTAGCTTATGTTTCTCATTAATTTGATTTAAAGCCTTTCTCCATTTTCAGAAAAAATTGTTTAACCCAGCATTTCAAGACAGTGCGCTATTCATCACGAGTTTATCTTACCAATGACTTAGTGTTTCTCCGACTCTGGCCGCCATGCCTTGTCACTGGTATTGCTCATTTAGGCTACAGCACAGCCACATTCATCTGCAAAGTCATGAAGGGCTCCATACTGGTCCTCATCTGTCCAGGCTGTCATGGAGGGGAAATACCTTGTCTGGGGTCCTGATTCTCAAGCATGGAATTGTGATATATGGCCTGCCAAGTTCTGTTGTGTCATATGTTGAAAAACCATTTGTTATAAATAGTAGCTGAAACTAAAGTTTGCAAATTAATTAGATCAAGATCAAGGGCATCTTCATAATAATGCCCGTGTCACTCATTGGCTAGCTTGAGGGACTTCTGGAGAGAAGGGAAGCATGCAGGTTTTCTGAGAAACTGAGACCACACTGTGCTGGAGAACATGATCAGTCATGTGTCATAGCGGTAAGAAGGCTGACAACGGATGAATGGACCTCCTGCCTTCTGTCTCCTCTTAGGAAAATGTTCTTTGCTTGGTGTGCTCCTGACCAGCACACCTGGGATTAGCTTTTGTACACGCAGACAATGTCTGGTTCTCCCAGCTTGCTAGTGTTCCTGACATTAAGTCATAATAATATTTAATTATGGGTACTGCACATGAAAGTTAAAAATCCCACTGAGCACGTCCTAAGGTCTGTCAGGTTCCCTGGATGCTAACCATGGACTTTTAGCTCTCACCTCTAGTTGGAGAAGACAATATTAATTCCCCAGTTTTTCTAATAAGGATAATGGAGGCACAGTCAATAGTTTGAGAATTCCAGAACTTGAACCCAAGTCCACCTGGCTCCAAAGCCTACATTAGTACCAAATAAATCATTTGCAGGGCATAGTGAAAATGGGAGGTCCTTTGTTCAAAACTTAAGAATTTCAAGATGGTGGCACTTGAATTTCACAGCACAGGGCCCTAACAATCTGCACAGGTCACACACTCGTGAGACTGGCCCTCTCTACCCACCTTCCTCGCCCCACTGAGAAACTCCCCTCTCCAGCCTCTGAAATAAGCCTATTTCCATAGCTCTGCTCAGCAGTGCATCCAGCAGCCCAGCTCCTAGAAAAGTCAGACAGATAAAATGATTTCAGGGTCCCTTTGCTTTCAAGCAACTCATGGTTCTAAATATTGTTCCCTGAAAGCACACAATTTATTTTTCTGTAAGCCAGGTAAGAAACAACATAAAAAAGGAACAAGAATATGAATCCTCCTAGAATATGAAAGTGTCCCCTGAATAACCGGGAACTTGTTTGAACACATCTACAAACTAACACAGTGTTCTCAGCCTTTAATATCTTATATCCTACCAACTGCTATATCAAAGAACCCAAGTCCAACCAGGATGAAAATAAAAAGGCCTTTTTTCCCAAGAAAGACATTTATATGCTTCCTAGCATTTTTCTTATTATAGACTTATCACTCGCTGCAAGTTTCAAGGGCATTAAAAATCACAGCAGATATTGTTGAAGGTAAATCTCATGCTAATGGCTTTCAAACACAAATGAACAAAAATAATAATCCCATTAGTAGTGGGAAACTGTAATATTATTGAGCATAAATTTCAATGTCCCTATAGCTACAAAACACCAAGAAAATTAATGAAAAGTTACAGCAGCATTATTGGCATCCATGACACTTGTGGCCAGAGATAGTGGGGGAAGGGCACAAGGCACACTTCCTAGCAGGAGACAGAGGCAAATGGGTCCTGGTGGGGATGGTGGATTAGGAATACCGAGAGAAGCCTGGCCTGGCAGGTCACAGATGAGTAACCTCAAGACAGGTGGAGGCAGTAGGGAATGGTAGATCACACCTGCAGGCAGACCCAGGACCCGAAAGTGAACTGATGAATATTCATCATTATGAAAATGTTGACTAAGACCATTTTTATTTCATCAAGTATACATCTATGGCATGTGTACAAGGTGTATGTGGCCCAAAGATGGTGCCCCCTTCACCATGTTACTCATGCTAGAAACTTGGGCATCACCCTTGATTCTGCCCCCATCCCAACTTCTTCTGCCTTCTCTCCTAAATGCCTCCAGGTCACTTCCTCAGTACCACGCCTCCATTTAAAACATCCTCATCTCTTGCCTGGATTGTTGCGCTAGCCGACTGACCTCCCTGCCTCCAGCCCTCTTCCTATTATTCGCATTGCCCCACAGCCATTTTATAAAAAATATCCATTGGATTATGCCACTCTCCAAATTAGGATGTTTAATGGCTCCTAATTGACCCCAGAAAAAAGTCCAAACTCTTTATCATAGCTTAAAAACCCTCCATGATCTGGCCCCATCTTATTGCTTGCTGCAGCTCTAAGCTGAACCAGTGCAAAACCTCTTTCATATTCTCCAAAAGCCATAGCTCTCTTTCATCTGGGCCTTCTGTCAGTCTAGAACATCTTCCAGCTCCCTTTCAACTGGTGAACTCCTGTTTATACTTCAGAACTCAGCTTAAATGTTGCTCTTCCTGGAAGCCTTCCCAAATTCTATGCAAATCTGTCCCCTGGCCTGATGCTCCCACAACACCGGGTGCCTCCCCCGTCATCACCATCATCACATTTACTGCAAGTTCTTGTTTGATATCTCTCCTTCACTAACTGCAAAGTTCAGAAATCCATGTTCTCCATCTCTGTATGCTCTGAATGGGTATAGTGTTAATTGTTTCATAATTGTTTCCTGCATAGATTAATTCATTTGATAATTTTACTGAACACCTACTAAATGAATGCCAGGCATTGGATATCCGGCAGCGATGAGATCATTCCCCGCCTTCAGGGAGTCGACATTCTAATGGAGGAAACAAAGGGGCAGGGGGGAATGGTTAAATAATTACAAATTAAAGTAAGAAAATAAACCAACAAAGAGTGGCATAAAAAACAAAAAAACACATTAGTAGGAAGGGACCTTATTAGTAAGGTGGTCAGGGAAGGTCTCTGTGAGGGATACCCATTAAGCTGAGCCCCAAAAGAAAAGCATCGGGAAAACATCACTCTAGATGGTGACGACAGCATGTGCAAAGACACAGAAGTAGAAGAGAGCTTATTATCCTGGAAGAACTGAGAGAAGACTTGTGTGGCAAGAGAAGAATGAGTGAGGGGGAGTGTGGCTCCATGTGCATGAAGGACACATTGTCTCCACGCTGGAGAGATTCAAAGATTGGGAGGGAGAGGTACATACATAAATTACTATTTCCTTAAAATGTACTTAGATTCTTTAGAAGAATCTCTGCAACAGCTGAGGAAATGCAGACATTAGACTGTGCAGCTGTTGAATGTGCCGTTCCCTGGGTCCACTTTCCCTGCAGACGTGTTAGACACGTGTTTCCCGGCCCCTCCCTCTGGGCAGGCTAGGTCTGGCTGGCGCCCCTTCCTGGAGCAACTGCAGCTCCCTGTGCGGTCCTTCTCCTAGACAGGATGGTCCCTGCTTCATTCCTTCTCCATCTCCCAAGCATGTTCTGTGTCCCTGGAAGGTGGGCACTTATTGATTTTCCTCTCTGCTCTGTTCTTACTCATTCTGTTGCTTCATTATGGTTTCTTTTAATTTCTTCCATTTTAAACATGTCTAATTGTCGTACTCGGATTATTCTGTTACCTCAGGGTCTTAGGGACAAATGTTCCTTTGAACTGAACTTGCCCACTCTCCCCATTGCTAGTGTCCTTGATTGACTTTGGATTGTTTGCTCATCTTCAGTGGGTATTTTTCTTCGTTTCCTGTGAGAGTCCTCTATGCTCAAGTTGTGTTCTCTGCTTAAAGGGAGATTGTATTTTTTGTCTTTCCACCCCAGTTTTGATGTCATTTCTAAGCTTCAGGTTGCCCACTGCCAGGCCAGTGGCCTGCACTTACACATGGGAGAGGCTGGGGCTTCTATTTAGTGAAGGTGAATTTTCATTCAAGGACCTGGATGAGAGCAACCTTCCTTGCCACTCCCCGCCCACCCCCCCCCCCCCGCCCCCCGCCTCAAATGACTGACAGAGGATTTTCTTATTGCCATTCACAAAAAGGAGAGTCCTTCAAAATATGCTGCTTGAGGCAGGGTTGTCTTCCCCCATGTCACCTAACACTAGCTTAAGACCTCCTCTTCTTGCCCTGCATGATTTTAAAACCTCTAGCTCCTGGGACCATACCCTGGGCCCAGTCCCAGGCATCAGTTCTGCTCACAGTTTTGGGTTAGACTTTTCTCCTCCTCTCTGGCATCCAGGGAATTTTTCTAGACACCCTTTTGTATTTTTGAAACTTCCACCTGCTATATTTGTCTAACATGTCTATGTGTTTGTAGTAGGAAGGAGACTTTTTGCATCAACTCAGTCTTTCCTGCCTCCTGATGTCCACCAAGTATCTCCAGCACTTCATACACTGTCTCACACACAGTAGGTGCTCAGCCAGTGTCTGAATTGGTGAACTGACACACAAAATAAATGTCTTACTAAGTCATTGTTGTTGTGTTTAGTTGCTAAGTGGTGTCCAATTCTTTGCAAGCCCAGGACAGCCAATCTTCCCTGTCCATGCAATTCTCCAAGCAGGAATACTCGAGTGGATTGCTGTCTCCTTCTCCAAGGGATCTTCCTGACCCAGGGATCAAACCCATGTCTCCTATATTGCAGGCAGATTCTTCTACAGCTGATCCATAAAGGGAAGCCCTATTAAGTCATTTAGTTCAGTCGCTCAGTCATGTCCAACTCTTTGCAACCCCATGGACTGTTGCACGCCAGGCTTCCCTGTCCATCACCATCTCCCAGAGCTTGCTCAAATTCATGTCCATCAGGTTGGTGATGCCGTCTAACCATCTCATCCTCTGTCATCCCCTTCTCTTCATGCCTTCAATCTTTCTCAGCATCAGGGTCTTTTCCAATGAGTCAGTTCTTTGCATCAGGTGACCAAAGTATTGGAGTTTCAGCTTCAGCATCAGTCCTTCCGAAGAATATTCAGTACTGATTTCCTTAGGATTGACTGGTTTGATCTCCTTGCAGTCCAAAGGATTCTCAAGAGGCTTCTCCAACACCACAGTTCAAAAGCATCAATTCTTCGGTGCTCAGCTTTCTTTATAGTCCAACTCTCACATCCATACATGACTACTGGAAAAACCATAGTTTGACTAGATAGACCTTTGTTGGCAAAGTAATGTCTCTGCTTTTTAATATGCTGTCTAGGTTTGTCCTAGCTTTTCTTCCAAGGAACAAACATCTTTTAATTTCATGGCTGCAGTCACCATCTACAGTGATTTTGGAGCCCAAAAAAATAAAGTCTCTCACGGCTTCCATCATTTCCCCATCTATTTGCCATGAAATGATGTACTGGGTACCATGATCTTCATTTTTTGAATGTTGAGTTTTAAGCCAGCTTTTTCACTCTCCTCTTTCACATTCATCAAGAGGCCCTTTAGTTCCTCTTTGCTTTCTGTCATAAGGGTAGTGTCACCTGCATATCTGAGGTTATTGATGTTTCTCCTGGCAATCTTGATTCCAGCTTGTGCTTCATCCAACCAGGCATTTCGCATGATGTACTCTGCATATAAGTTAAATAAGCAGGTGACAATATATAGCCTTGACATACTCCTTTCCCAGTTTTGAACCAGTCTGTTGTTCCATGTCCAGTTCTAACTGTTGCTTTTTGACCGCCATACAGGTTTCTCAGGAGGCAGGTAAGGTGGTCTGGTATTCCCATCTTTTTAATTATTTTCCATAGTTTGTTGTGATCCACATAGTCAAAGGCTTTGGCATAGTCAATAAAGAAGAAGTAGATGTTTTTCTGTAACTCTCTTGCTTTTTCAATGATTCAACAGATGTTGGCAATTTGATCTCTGGTTCCTCTGCCTTTTCTAAATCCAGCTTGAACATTTGGAAGTTCACCGTTCACGTACTGTTGAAGCCTGGCTTGGAGAATTTTGAGCATTACTTTACTAGCGTGTGAGATGAGTGCAATTGTGCAGTAGTTTGAACATTCTTTGGCAGTCATTAACAAATGACAAATTAAGTCATATGGACTTTAGTGCCCTGGTTGGGCGCTAGTGCTCTGCCTTGGCAAGGAGGGCTCATTTTCCACTCTGGTTGTTCTGGTTTGAGTAAGCTGAGAGCCACACAGCACAAGCTTTATTCAGGGGCTAGAGAATGGAGAATTGGGAGCTAAGGTTGACAAGTTAACTTCTCACACACCTGGCCAGGGGGATTTAATTTTAAAAAGTAAGACAAAGGGAGGAGGAGCAAGGCTAATGAGGGGGAGGTATATGCATTAATCCATTGGAGAAAGTGCAGGACTCTTTCCAGGGATTGGGGTGCCATCCCCTTTTATCCTTTTTGGTCCTTGATGTCAAGTCATGGCTGCCAGTTGTGTTATTTAATATGCAAATATAGTAAAATCAGCTGGTAATGAGACCCGGGCTCTGCTGGAGGTCTGATTCACTGCCATCTTGGTCCAGCTGGGTTTGTTTGTAGCTTCCTTTCTTATCTCAGCCCTTTAACTTAAAGATTTATGTTCACTTCTGCTAAAGGTGAGGGTTGACAGGTTTTGAGCAGAGACCTGGAGCATCCCTGGCAACAGCCTCTTGCATAAAACCGTGCACTGGGCACTCATCATGAAAAGAAAATGCTAGAAAAAAAAACACTCCAACTTTCATATTTCTCAAATTTGAAACTTTCCTGACTGTAAGAGGTCGGATGATGGTGGACCCTCACATAGACATTGATTATTTCACCTTCAGGAGGCCTCACTTTGGCGGATTCCTTAAACCTGCCACCAGGATTACCACACCACCTATGGCACAAGAATCAATAAACAAGCTGACGTCCTTTTTCTTTAAAGTTGAAAGAATTTATAAGGCTCTGGAAGCTGGTAGAAAGAGTCTGAGAATTTTCTTTTCTCATCTTCTTTAAATCATTAGAGAAAAAAGATGCCTACCAAACTTTTATTTTTTCTGATGTTTGATTTTCTAAACTTGTGGTCACTTCCTCTAATTAAAATTGAAGCCATTGCCTGATTCCTGATATTTTCCATGAATTATGACGTTACCTTGTCTGACTGAAAAAGTCACACACACACACACACACATTACCACCTTTTATTTATAATAATTGAGTTCCAATGATTTTTAGTGCTTGTGAGAAACAGCACCATATAGTAGCTAAAAGCATTAGCTCTGAATCAAGATTCCTGGGTACAAACGCTAGTTCCAGGTGTTACATAATGTGTGATGTTGCACAGGTTACTCAGCCTCTGTGCCTTGGGCTCCCCTTCCATGAGATGAGCGTGATAATAGGCCAACCTCACTGAGTTGCAGTGAGGACTAATGGAGCTGATGTGTGCACAGCGCTTGGAGCAGACCCTGCCCTGTAGAAAGCACTTACTAAACGTTACCTGTCGTTATCCTGTCTTCATTCTTGGTCTCCAATTCCTAACCAGGAAAGGGAAGAGCCCCTGTAGGAGCTACAAAAGTTAATGATTCTAAAGGTTCACTTGCATCAGGTCAGTCCCCAGCCTGAAAGGAGGATACCACTTCTTTGCCATCCCCTGCCCCCACCTGCCCCTCCCACCCCTGCTTAACAATGTCACCTCCTGAGAGCCCTAGCTCTCCATCCCAAAGTTGACCCTGTACTATTTGAGGACAATAATCACACCCTCATATAAAACAGGAGCCACAACAAACTCCAAGCTCATTCCAACTCTACTCCTGTGCACATGTTCTTCTTTTTCCTTGGAACAGCTTTATCTGGATGCCCACCTGGATGCCCATAATAGCTAGTTCAAGGCCACCTCCAGAACAAGGCCTCGAGGCAGCCCAGAACAGGAGCTTTTCCCATTTGCTATGTGATATCTGCTGGGGGTTAGAAATGCAGACAAAGCTCCCAACCCAAGGAGGGAGGTGGCCTAGTGAAGTCTCTGTTTTTATACATACAATTTTAAGGGTTACTTTCCATTTACTGTTACAAAACATTGGCAACATTCCCCATGTTATTACAATACCTCCTTGAGCCTATCTTATATGCAATAGTTTGTACCTCCCGTTCCCCACCCCTTTGCCCCACCACCACTGCCCACTGGTAACCACTACTTTGTTCTCCGTATCTGTGAGTTTGGTGAAGTCTCTTAATTGTAAGTAACAGAAACCTGTTAAAACTAACTCAAGAACAAAGGAAAGTTTACTGTAGGGAATAAATAGAACTCAGAAGAACACATGTTAGTACTGAGTGCAAAAAAGCCTCTGAGAGCTGTAACCAGAAGACATCAGGCTGAGAGAACCACCGATGACCTCCCCTCCCCACCCCGCTCCACCACCTAGAGTCACATGGTCTTTTCTATGCTCTTCTATGTAAATTTCTTGTACTACCCTTTCTCAATAGATCTGCTATCTCCTCTTACTTATACTGCACATGGCCACAAATGGTGGCTATATGACTTTCTTCCTTGGCTTTTCATAGCCAGAGTGGTGTTGGGTAACTCTCAGTTGAAATACCAGAAAGACAGCTTGATCATTGGAGAGTCTGTGCATGGGTGCCCCCTGCATCAGATATCTATCTACTCTAATCAGCAGTTGTCCCGCATGTAAAGAATCGCAGAGTATAATTCTATACAGGTGTGGTTGGTAGGGCAGTTTTTACTAACAAAGGAATTGACAGTAGAAGGTAAATTGATTAATATTTCAGGGCAGCAGGAGTAGATTGGCAAGAAGTAGACCAAGTCATCGAAACCCAGACAAGAACCAAAGTTTGGGGAAGGGTATCGGGGAGGAGCACGAAAGAGAACAGCAGCTCAGCACAAAGAACAGATCAATAGAACCTTAGGACACAGAGCTAAGCCAATTGGATGCAAAATACTGGGTCTAGAGATTGGTTCAGCCATTGAGGACAGACCTGGGGATATTCCTAGACCTAAACATAAGGATTTGGAGAAATAGAGATCAGAGAAAGGTTACAGTGGTGAAGGGCACAGTCAAGATCATGTACTCCTACATTGCATTGCATTTACCTGCTTAAGAGCCATGAAAACAGTACAGGGCAAGTAGACATGGTCCCTAAGTCTTTGACCTTGAGTAGATCACCTGACCTCAAGGAGCCTTAGATTTTTCATTTCCAAAATGGTAATCGTGGACATGAACTTAAGCAAACTCCAGGAGACAGAAGAGAACAGGGAAGCCTGGTGTGCTGCAGCCCATGGGGTTGCTAAGAGTTGGTCACAACTTAATGACTGAACAACAACAGCAATCTTGAGGATATGAACTCCATATATTGGTTATGGAATAATACACATGCAGTGCCTGAAGTATGACCCAATTGTACTCTTAGTATTAGGACCCCCAAAAAAATAAATTTGGAGGATTTGTAATCCACTTGTCCTCCCATCTTCTAAGAAGATGCTTTGGTTTCATTGGGTGGGAATGCAACTAATAGGAGAGGTAAACTGTGCTAAATAAAAACTGCTAGAGAGAGTAGACCAGGGAAAAAGAAGTGAGGGGGGAAGTAAGGCCAGTAAGCTGGGCCAGAATTAGAATGTTAAAGTGTGAGAAGAGACATATATGAGCAACTGCCATTTGGATTGGAAATATAGATTAAAAAGAAAGGTCCAAAGAAGACTTTTAGTAAATCTGATTTCTCAAAGAAGAGACATCTAAAGAGAATTTTTAGCAGTGCACTTTGCAGAAGATTGTGTGATGTAATTAACCCTCTGTTGGCTCCTCAAGATACATTTAGTAAAGACCTGCAGTGCTTTTCAAGCCTTCTTGGAATCAGATTGGGTAGAAACTTTAGGTTGTTACTCTGCTGCACACAGTCCCCAGGTGCCTAATTTTGGGGGGGTTACATTAATACTGTTATCCATACCTCTCTTGTCCTTCACAACCTCATTCAAGGCTTAACTCCATGGAGTGTGTAAGTGGGCACTTGTGGTTGATAGGAATAAAGTGGTACTAGGGGTGGGTGGGAAAGAAGTTAAATAAAGATTCCCAGTCACAGACACTTGATACAGAAATTAGAACATCATTTGAAAGGTGGGACTTCAGTCATATGAAACCTCTTGTTTTCTTTCAGTTGAGTCTTCAAAGAAATCTAAATCACAGTAGGACAAGCAGCCAAAGTGATTCAGTGATCCATGTTCTTTAATAAAACTGGAACAGGCTGCCTTTGCTACAAGGAGGCAGAGTCCTGCTCTTAGCAGCATTTCCTGACTTCCACAGCTTCACATCAGAGCATCATCAATCCCTGGAAATTTTTCTGAGAATCTCTCTATGGAAGAAATGGGGGATGGTTTTATTCAGAACTTATAGATTATTTAGCTTCCTGAAAATCTATTTTTATAGCAACTGAGCCAAAATATTGCAAACAGAAGGCAAATTTAAATGGGGAAATAATAAATTGTCAAGATTTAGAGACAATTTGGCAATAGCTATCAAAAATTGTACATTTTCTTTCTTATCATGACCAAAAAAGCCCACATGACATAATACTATGTTAACCATTTTTAAGTGTATAGTTCTGTAGTGTTGAGTGTATTTACACTATTGTGTGTACATTTTCTTTATACCCTGACATAGTAATTCTGTATCTAGGAATTTGTCCTTCAGAAATATTCTCACACAAGGTATGTGAGGAAGAATACTTACCAGAACATTGTTTATGAAAATAAGAGATGGAAAGAAGCTATTTTTTAATCAATAGGTGGCATATTGAAAATTCTGGCTGCTTCTATGTAGTCAAATACCATGCAGCTCCTAAGGAGCAAGGCAGATCTATATGTACTGGTATAGAGGGATCTCTGGTATATTTACCAGGTGGGGAAAAACAGAAGAGTGTCTCTAGCTAGCTGCCATCTGGGGAAGACACAGGTGGGTTAGAGTCAAATGATTATTTGCACAAATAGAATTTTATATGCATAGAATATCTCTATGTATACATGTCAGAGGCTCAATGTCTCTAGAGCAAACTGGGAGAGTAGGGGTCAGATCTGAGAGGTGTATTCACATTTCACTATATGCCCTTTTGTACTGCTGTACACATGCATGTTACCTGTTAAAGATGTTATCTAAATTAGCAAAGAAAACTTTAGTAAGTGAATATTGCAAAAAGATCAGTATTCCAAACTTAGCCTATATATTTACTGTGCTTCCCCCAAAACATGATTTTTAAAATTAAACAGGCTGATTCTATGGAAATGAAAAACTAAATAGTCAAGAGTAACCAGAAAATGTCTGAAAGACAACGATAGGGGTGGGGGAGAGGCAGTAAGTAAAGAAGACTAGCCAAACCAGATATTAAAAGCTAAATTATAAAACTACATTAAATAAAACTGTGTGACACTAATATATGGATAAATAGATCAATAAAATATAATAGGAAGTCAAAAAAAGACACACATTTATTTTAAATTAAGTGTAAGAAAAAGATATAATTTTCTGTCTCTTGGAAAAAGATGAATTTTATAAATGGTATTGTCACAACTGAAAGTCATGGAAAAATGCAATTTGCTCCGTACTTCAATCCTTAAACCAAAATAAAGTCCAAATTTATCAAAGATTTAAATATTTTAAACTGAAGATTTAAAAACATTAGAAGAAACATGATGAAATCATTTTATAATCTAGAGCAAAATCCCTTCCAAGCATGTCACAAAACTCAGAGGGCATAAAAGAAAAGATTGATAAACTACAAGCATGTTTTTTATTGTGGAAAATATTTAAACATTTTAAAGGTGAAAGACAAAGTGTGGGAAATGTTTGTAGTCCATACAATAAACAAAGGGCTAATTTCTTTAATGTGTAAAGAGCTCATATGGTTCAATTTTTAAAGAACAATAAACCAGTTTCTAAAAATGATCAAAATGCATACGTTTTAAGATATTTTAAAAGACGTTTAATCTCATTTATGATTATGGAAATGCATATTTATTCCACAGAGCTATAATTTTTGATCTATTGGACTTTTGATAATCATATGTTGACAGAAGTGTGAAAAAACAGACACAGTAATATGCTAATTGTGGCAGTGCTGATTGGCACAGTTCTGTGGAGGGCACATTTCTCTGACTCGTACTTCCTATCCAGAAACTTACATACACAGATATACTCACATGTAGGCGCATGCTACCTACTGAACACTGTGTATAACAGAAAAAGTAGAAAAACTTAAATATCTATTAATAGGGGACCAGTTTTTAAAAAATGAGAAGTTGAGATTAAACATGATCAAGGCAAATCATTTGGTTAAAAAAGAGATTGCAGCAGAGTATTTCTAGTGTATTTCACTTGTGGTATCACAAGATATACCCTTACATCTTTTGAAGGGCATGTAAGGCTATAAATAGTGGTTGCCTGTGGGGTAGGGACCTGAGAGCCTGGAGATGGGAAGGATAGATTAGATGAGAATTTTGTACTGTGTCTTTGGGTACATGGTACAAAATATCTGTTCAGGAAAGTGATTATTTTGTATTTGAAATAATAAATAAGCCAAACCGTGAAGCTTAGGAATATTTAAAAGACACCACATAAGAAAGTACATTGTGTGTTCTTGGTGGATTATTCTTATCCTGGTGCTAAGAGCTCGTCTAGACTCTATTCACAGTGTCAGGCCCACGTGGTACCAGTATGCCCCCAAATCCCACTGAAGACGTGGTTCCAAGGACTGTGCTGGGCAGAGGTAAAGATTTTTAATCCTGGTGGCCAAAAGTAGTTGACTCAGAGAAAAAGTGTGAATCACGGCCAAGGGAGAAAGCAAAGGTCAGAGTTGATGCTTAGCCTTAGGTCTGAGGGATGAGGCCACAAACTGAAAGATCCAGGAAGCCCAGACAGTGAGGGAAGGACTGCAAAGTGCCTGAAGCCTCATCTGGTGTGCTGGCAGCCACAAGGCCTAGGAGGGCCTCGTATCTTCAGGATCAGAGAGGACTGGCCAGAACTTTCTCCAGAAAGACTCTAGAAGTGATCTCAGATCTCTGCCCCCTTCACCTCCAAAACTACAAGATAGTGGTCCTATGCGCTGTGAGTGCTTAATGCCCTGCAAAGAAGGGCCCTTGTCTGAGGCTTGTCCCCACTCACAGGCCTGAGTCCTGCAGAGGCTGTGTGAGCCTCCCTCCTGAGTGTGTGCCCTGTGGACAAGGGCCCTTGTCTGAGGCTTGTCCCCCATTCACAGGCCTGAGTCCTGCAGAGGCTGGTGTGAGCCCTCCTCCTGAGTGTGTGCCTGCGGACAAGGGCCGTTGTCTGAGGCTTGTCCCCACTCACAGGCCTGAGTCCTGCAGAGGCTGGTGTGAGCCTCCCTCCTGAGTGTGTGCCCGCGGAGAAGGGCCCTTGTCTGAGGCTTGTCCCCACTCACAGGCCTGAGTCCTGCAGATGCTGTGTGAGCCTCCCTCCTGAGTGTGTGCCTGCGGACAAGGGCCTGCTCACAGGACATTTGCAGTCAGTTTGCGATGTGCTACATCCAGGAGTTAAGACTCTGTGCTCAGTTGCTCAGTTATGTCCAACTCTTTGCAACCCCATGGACTGTAACCTGCCAGGCTCCACTGCCCATTGAATTTTCCAGGCAAGAATACTGAAGTGGGTTGCCATTTCCTACGCCAAGGGATCTTCCTGACCCAGGGATCGAACTCATATCTTTTGCATCTCCTACATTAGCAGGTGGGTTCTTTACCACTGTACCACCTGGGAAGCCCCAAAGTTTAAGAATAAACATTTAGAAATAGCAATTTAACAACATCCAACGACTCTAATAATTAAAACATCAGAATGTGGGTACAGTCTGCAACAGATTTGGTCTTTTACTAGAGTTGAGAAGCATGGTCCTAGAGGCAAGGAGTATTTTTAAATCATCTTTACTTCAGTACTGGTGTCAGGGCCTGAAATATCACAGATAATAATAAATGTTTATCTGAAGTTACCACAGTCCATAGATTTTTTTAAATAATAAAACTGAGGCTTGGGAAATATATGTGACTTGCCCAAATGCCAATGACAACACAGAGTCTTGTCCAAGGACACTTGGCTTCCATTCTAGAACTTTCTCCGCTCTCTGCTAAAAGAGAGGGGGCATAGACAGCCCTGAAAACTTCATCTTGTTGTATGTACTGAAAAACTTAGCTAGTTTTCACCAAACTGTCTGAGACAGTTTAGAGTAAATTGTCCAATGAATATTTGCCATCTAGTGGTAAAAAAGGTGTATGTACCTTGTATAGACTTCATTCATTCGTTCAATGTCAAACACCGTGTTTGAGAAAATATTTGTCCTTAAGCAGCTCAAGGTCTCTTGATTGACATAGACATAGGTGACTACAACACAGTGCAACTTGGACCGGAAAAGTCAGGTCCAAGGCACATGGGGGACACAGAGCAGAGCCTTCCCTGGCCTCAGGGACCTGAGATTTCATAAGCAGCATTAAACTCAGTAAATCTTGATGCTCAAAAAGTATTAGCTCCTTTCTTGTCTTGCTGGACCATCAGCACCAGGATAGCAATTTTTATTGTTGCCTTGTTTGTGTGATGATGGACTCAAGAGTTGAGCATGTTAGGAATGCAGCCAGTTCATGCCCTTTGGCTGAATTGGGTAACTGTCCTGAGAACTGTATCCCCAGCCACCTCTACTTCTGATCTTTGGGTCTGTTTTGAGAAAGTGTTGTTCACTTCCCACTCCTGGTCAGAGCATCTGTGGGCTGTCCCTCCCATCCATTCAGTTCTTCAGCTCTCTCATCATGAAGGTATTCCCCATACAAACAAGTTCTCCTAGTCCATCAAAGATGCCCTCTGCTGAGCCAAGAGCCACCTCCCTGGTGTCCAGCTTGCCTGCAGTGAGTGATGTATGGCATAAGGGAGTAGGAAACAGGCCTGTAAAGGGAGGTTGGGGTCGCCTCATGAGCAAACTCGAGTACCAGGCTGCCACTGCTGAGGTTACAAACAGACCAGTAGGAATAGGGCGGCCATTGAGGATTTCTGAGCAGGGAAGTGACCAGGCACAAGGGTATTCGTTCATTCAACAAATAAGTATTGACATCTATTGTGTGCGAGGCACTGAGGGAAGACCCCATGCCGGGCTCTAGAAGCACAGATGTGGGATAGAAGACCGAGTGTGGAAGACACATCATGTCATCCCCCTGTATTGTAACGTGCTGTCTACCCCACGCAAAACTTAAAATCCTTATTTCAGAGAAGGAAAGGAATCAAATGGTCCCTAAAACTCCATAGTATACGCACTAAGCTATGGAAATTGTTAAGTCATATGTCACGCTTCCAGCTGTTCTGTAACTATGTAAGCATATCAATTTTTCCTTAGGATAGACACAGATAAGCAAAAAAAGAAGGCACAGGAGCCCCATCTCATGGAAGAGATTCTGCTGGCTTCTCAGTTTTGCCTCCGCATTATCCCATTATGTCCCCTTGACACCACGTAGCCAATGAGGTTTATAAGAGGAAAGAGCGAGCAATTACAAGCTGACAAGCTGCATGTTATGGTAGAGTTGTGTACTAAGTGGTACTAAGGAGGAAGTATCCGTTCTGACCAATTCCATCCTGAATGAAGGACCTTACCAATCATGAGCTGAATTTTGAGGGAGGAAGAGAGTTTGCTGGGTAGAGAAAAGGGAAGGGCACACCAGGCTGTGCAGAGGTGTGTGATACCTTCATGAAACTAAGTGATGGGAGAGGGTTAGGAGATGGAGTAGAATGGACATGTTCATCCACTCGTTTTCTCCAGGAAGGTTTCCTGTGCATCTACAATGGGCTGTGCCCTGAGGGAATCAGGAAGGCAGACACAAGTGCAGAAGACATAGAGCTCACCCTGAAAGGGCTCAAGAACTCAGTTCATTTAGGCAGAAAACCCCCAAAGCAGAGCTTTATCCCAGAAGAGGAAGGCTTGAAGAAGGAAGGCAGATGATTCTTTCAGTCTTTCAGTTATTTTTCATTCTCTTGTGGCTTATAGCCTCCATTTACTGAGTGTCTACCCTGTGCCAGGTGGCATGATAGATTCCTGACAGACTAACCTATTTCAGTGAAACTTCACAGCAACTCTATAGAGGTAGTTATTATTGATTTCATGTTCCAGATGAGAAAAGCAAAGCCCAGAAAAGTTAGGTCACACAGCTAGTCCAAGGTCACACAGCTACAAATCAAGAGTACTGAAATTTTGAGTTCTTTCTTTTTTACTGTTGTTTTTGCTTTTCCTCATGTTATTTCTTCATCCTTTTAAGACTTTCGTTCCCCATCTGTATCTGCCAGAATTCCACCCAGCCTCACATAGCCCACTCTGCTTTGATGCCTTTCCTAGTTCCAAGTACATGTAGTTTCTGCCTCTGATCTTCCAGACACCCTGCATAACACTTTGGCCCCTTCCCTGTCTCATATTATGGGGGCGGGCAGGCGGGGGTGCCTCTGGAAGAACTAGTACAGCACAGGCTTCCAGCTGAGCCAGGCTCTGCATTGGACACCCCCCTTCCTCTCCCCAGTAGGGCTTCACATACAGCTCATAATACCTTAATAAGTGTCTATTGAATTAAGCAGAACACTTTAGCCCTAGGTTCCCTGCCAGAAAGGCTGCTATAAGCAAAGCCAGCCTTCCCACCTCTTTGTCTCCACAGCTACCACCAGTTCTCCAAACTACAACCCATTCCCAGTAGGCTCCAGTTATAGTAGTTCTTAATTATCTTCCTATTCAATGGCAAAATAACTGCTTCATTAATCAATGGGTAAAGAAAATCAAATGTCTATTAACTAGCAAGCCAATGCTGTCCCAAAGGACATTGATCCTTGTATATTGGAGCAGCCTGTTCATTGGGAACCACAGCTCTTGAAAGCAGCATTCTGGGGGAGTGATGGGGGAACTGGAATCTTTTTCAAAATAGCCATACAGAGTAACACATCAGGTTCTTATTGAGATTTTTTGTTAGGGGAAGGGGAGGATAGGGAAGAGGAGATTATTTACTTGGTGTACTAAGTATTCCATAGGTTTCGTAAATGCATACATTTAACCAATAAGCACTGACAGGTATGTATGTGTTATCTGGTGCAGGATTATTCTTTAAAATGTAATGAACTCTGCAGAATATACTCAAGAATCAATGCAAATATAAAAGCTGTGCTCATCTGGCTGATGATCTGGGATCATGAGTGCAAGCATGATTGGGGATTTCAAAATGAAGTTTTCCTCTATACCGATGTCCAAAGGGTTTTCTTTTTCAAATCGGTTTGCTGTTCATCTAAAACTCATCCCTTCCAATTATAGTGACCCCAAACTTGAGCAAATATACATGCATATAAGCGTTCATGTTTATTTATCAAGTACATAGAACGTACAATCCTAACCGCAAAGAAGTGGGACTGAGGTGAACTCCAAAGCCTCCAAAATGGGGCCTAAGACAGCAGCAGTGTCTGTTGCAGGGTGGGTGTATGGCCTGCACCAGACGTTTATTTTATTATCCAGCCCCCAAGGAGTTTGGCATTCTTTACGTGCATCCTGACTCACTGGAGTCCAGTATGTTAGCATCTAATATACTTTTGCTACTTCCAGGACAATGCAAGGACCTTAGACTACTTGAATTCTTTTCACTCCAGTGACACTTTAAGTATTATTGTTGCCAAGTAATGAATTTTACACATATTTAATACTGCAAAGCTAAATTCATATTGTTTTGTACAGTCAGTATTCACTGAGCATCACCCCCATATTAACTCTTTCTGCTGCTCTTCATTTCTTTTTACATTTCTGTTTTCCTTCAGGGACCATTTCTTTACATCTTTAGCATTGGTTTGTTTTTTTTTTTTTTTTTTGGACAAGACAAGAGTGTTTATTCTGATGCATGTTCTCTGACTCTGACTACACCCCCTTCCCAGATCTATGCTCCACCTGGCTCCTCCCTGCTCTGTAGTCCAGGAGGCCCACCTCTTTAGACTCCATCACCAGCCTCCCTTGTTCTGTGGCTTTTGGATGAGATCTTCCAAAGGACACACCAGCAGGAGATCAGGGGGCAGGATAACAGTGGGATCAGGGTCCTCAGTTTTCCCATCTAGCTATGATTAGCAGTGGTGTGTTCTTCTACCTAAGACACAGCTCTTGTGAGACGTTTTCCTCTCCTGCCTTTTTTTTTTTATTTAAATTTATTTCTTTTAATTGGAGGCTAATTACTTTACAATATTGTATTGGTTTTGCCATACATCAACATGAATTCGCCACGGGTGTACATGTGTTCCCCATCCTGAACCCCCTCTCCCACCTCCCTCCCCGTACCATCCCTCTGGGTCATCCCAGTGCACCAGCCCCAAGCATCCTGTATCCTGCATCGAACCTGGACTGGCAATTCGTTTCACATATGATATTATACATGTTTCAGTGCCATTCTCCCTAATCATCCCACCCTCTCCCTCTCCCAAAGAGTCCAAAAGACTGTTCTATACATCTGTGTCTCTTTTGCTGTCTTGCATACAGGGTTATCGTTACCATCTTTCTAAATTCCATATATATACGTTAGTATACTGTATTGGTGTTTTTCTTTCTGGCTTGCTTCACTCTGTATAATAGGCTCCAGTTTCATCCACCTCATTAGAACTGATTCAAATGTATTCTTTTTAATGGCTGAGTAATACTCCATTGTGTATATGTACCACGGCTTTCTTATCCATTCATCTGCTGATGGACATCTAGGTTGCTTCCATGTCCTGGCTATTATAAACAGTGCTGCAATGAACATTGGGGTACACGTGTCTCTTTCAATTCTGGTTTCCTCAGTGTGTATGCCCAGCAGTGGGATTGCTGGATCATATGGCAGTTCTATTTCCAGTTTTTTAAGGAATATCCACACTGTACTCCATAGTGGCTGTACTAGTTTGCATTCCCACCAACAGTGTAAGAGGGTTCCCTTTTCTCCACACCCTCTTCAGCATTTATTGCTCGTAGACTTTTGGATCGCAGCCATTCTGACTGGCGTGAAATGGTACCTCATTGTGGTTTTGATTTGCATTTCTCTGATAATGAGTGATGTTGAGCATCTTTTCATGTGTTTGTTAGCCATCTGTATGTCTTCTTTGGAGAAATCTGTTTAGTTATTTGGCCCATTTTTTGATTGGGTCATTTATTTTTCTGGAATTGAGCTGCAGGAGTTGCTTGTATATTTTTGAGATTAGTTGTTTGTCAGTTGCTTCATTTGCTACTATTTTCTCCCATTCTGAAGGCTGTCTTTTCACCTTGCTTATAGTTTCCTTTGTTGTGCAGAAGCTTTTAATTTTAATTAGGTCCCATTTGTTTATTCAATCCAAGAAGAAGATATAACAATTATAAATATATATGCACCCAACATAGGAGCACTGCAACATGTAAGACAAATGCTGACAAGAATGAAAGGGGAAATTAACAATAACACAATAATAGTGGGAGACTTTAATACCCCACTCACACTTATGGATAGATCAACTAAACAGAAAACTAACAAGGAAACACAAACTTTAAATGATGCAATAGACCAGTTAGACCTAATTGATATCTATAGGACATTTCACCCCAAAACAATGAATTTCACCTTTTTCTCAAGTGCACACGAAATCTTCTCCAGGATAGATCACATCCTGTGTCATAAATCTAGCCTTGGTAAATTCAAAAAATTGAAATCATTCCAAGCATCTTTTCTGCCACAATGCAGTAAGATTAGACCACAATTACAGGAGAAAAACTATTAAAAATTAGCATTGCTTTTAAAGAGAATTTGTAAGCAAAGATTCCCTCAGTTTGTGTTTGTCTAGAAATGTCTTTCTTTTGCCTTTGTGTTTTTTTTTTTTTAATTTTAATTGGAGGCTAATTACTTTACAATATTGTAGTGGTTTTTGCCATACATTGACATGAATCCGCCATGGGGGTACTTGTGTTCCCCATCCTGAACCCCCCTCCCACCTCCTTCCCCATCTCATCCCTCTGGGTTGTCCCAGTGCATCAGCCCTGAGCACTCTGTCTCATGCATCAAACCTGGACTGGCAATCTGTTTCACATATGATAATATGTGAATATTATCTGAGAGAATAGCATTGGAACATGTATATTATCATATGTGAAACAGATCGCCAGTCCAGGTTCGATGCCTTTGTTTTTAAAGGTTCTTTTTTAAAAACTAAGTTGGCAGCTATTTTTCTTTTGGTATTTAAAAACGTGATTCCTTGGTCACTGACTTTCATTGAGAAGTCGGATGTCAGTCTCACTTTGCTCCTGTGAAGTTTATATGTCTTTTTCTATGGCAATATTTAAGATTTTATCTTTGTCTCTGGTTTTAAGTACTTATACTATATGCTGAGATGTCGTTTTGTTTGTATATATTTAATTTGTTCTTTGGGGGTTTCGAAACACTTTTTGAATCCGTGGTTTCATATCTTTTGTCAGTTTGGGAAAATTCTGACAAGTATTTCTTCAAAGATTGATTCTACCCAAACTTTCTCTCTCCCCTTTATCTGGGACTCCAATTACATACATGTTAAATTTTGCCATCATTTCTCATATGTTTGTTAGGCTTTTTTTCCTTATATGCTCCATCTCTTTTCCTTCCAGACTTTAGTCTGTATATCCCCTAATCCTCTCTTCTTCTGGCCTAAGCTAACCGTTAAACCTGTTAGTTCTTAATTCCAGTTATCATATTTGTCAGTTCTAGAATTTTCACTCAATCCTTTCTACAAATTTCAGTTTGTTGTTAAAATTTTCTATTACAATTTCTGCTTCTGAAACATATGAATCACTGTTTTGTTAAAATCTAGCTTTGAGAACTATAATATCTGGATCTTATCCTGTTGTCTTTTTTCTTTGATCATTTCCTTATACATCTGATAATCTTTTAACTGAATGTCAGACATTGTGTATGAACAATTGCAGAGACTCTGGATGACATTGCCTTCCTTCAGAGGTCTACTTCTACTTGTAGCAGGCAATTAGAGTAGGGCAGATCACTTTAATCGTCTTGAGTTGGACGGTTGTGAAGTTGAATGTCAGCCTTTGTGAGAGCTGCTTTAGTTATGGTTCACCCCAGCTCTGAGAGTGTAGCTCTTCTGAGGCCCTAACTGAAAGCCTGGGGACCTTCATGCCTTCTGGTTGAATCTTCTTGAAATATGAGGCTGCTGAAAGCTCTGTTCAACCTCTTGGCTACTCCCTTCTACTCAGATTTGCAAGCTTTCTATGCTGTGACCCTTACAAATCAGCAACTACCACAGAAGGAAGGCAGCACCGACTGGGGGGCTCCCTTCTCTCTCCCACCTTTCCCTCCAGGATGTTGACTCATTTTTCCTCTGCAGTCCTGTGAGATTGCCCGAAATTCTGCTCAGCTTCTCAGCCTCCCAGCCTGGTATGGCTGAGGAAACACCCAGTACCTGGAGGGGGAAGCAGCTCGGAATATCTGACTCACTTCTGTGCATTCCCTTCTCTCCCCGACCTCAGCCTCCAAGTCCTGGCTGCACTGAGAGCTCTCCAGCACTTTAAACCCAGTTGTTTCGTTGTGTCTTATCTGACTTTTTTAGTTGTTCTTGGCAGGTTGTTGGTCTGATACAAGTATTGTTGGAGGTGAACCTAGAATCTCTTTAAGCATTTGGGTTTGTCTCACTAGTATAAGCTGTGTCTCTGACATCATTCTGATCCTTTGTCTGCAACCAAGCCTCACTTTCTGGCATCAAGACTAGTGTGCTGAAGTGGGGAACTCTATGTCTTTTCACCTGCAGTTGTTCAACATGCCCTTTTCCGTTATATTTGCTGCATAAATTATATTTGCTATTTGTTTCCATTCCTTAGTTATATTGGAAAATACAGTATTACACCAGGTGTGACTTCCTTCAACATGAGTGTCTTGGCAAAATTCTGTGGTGTGAAAGGGGCTTATAATGCTCTGGTACTTTGATTGGCAGACTTTCCTCTGAGTTGATGTCTGTCTCCTGCGAATCAAAGCACCCTTTTTCTGTGTGCAGTGCCTTACTCACATAAAGGAACCACCTGCTCCTGAATTTGAACTCAGTCTAGCTGCCTTGGAGTTTTGCTTCCTGGTTTATTGGTGCCCAGTACACTGATGCCCCGTGCTCCAGGAGATAGTGAAGGACAGGGAAGCCTGGTGTGATGCAACTCATGGAGTCGCAAAAAGTCAGACACAACTGAGTGACTGAACAACAGTGCATGTGAGGGACAGATTTGCCAAGTATGTCATTATAACTGAGAAGAGAATTTTTTCTTTATTTTACTTACTATTGGCTGCGCTCGGTCTTCCTCGCTGCTTGCAGGCTTGCTCTCATTGCACTGAGCGGGGGCTGCTCTCTAGTTGCGCTGCGCAGGCTTCTCTTGTCGCAGAGCACAGGCCCTGGGGCACTTGGGCTTCAGTAGTTGTGGTGCGTGGGTTTAGTTGCCCCACGGCATGTGGGATCTCCCTAGACCAGGAGTCAAACCCGTATCCACTGCTTTAGCAGGTGGCTTCTTAACCACTGGACCACCAGGGAAGTCTGAAAATTGGGTTTTGGTTTTTCCAAATATTTAAACGCATACAATAATTTTAAAACCTTTATGGATTTAAAATAAATAATATTTTATAGTAGTCAACTAGTATGACACTGATTTATTCTTACTTCTAAGAAGTTGTGAAATTGTGTCATTTTTCTCGATGTTTGTGACTAGATATAAATCAGGAATTTTTAAAGATTTTCTTGATGGCTTTGAAAAGAAATTATATTAAAATAAGAAATATTTTGCTGAATATATAGAATGAGCTATGTTGACTATATATTGATCATCAGCTAATACATAGATAGAAATGTCTAGTGTGGTAAATGCCCTCTGATTCAGCTCAGTTAGGAGTAAAAGTTGATTACTGTCACCTAAAACAGATTGTGTTAAAGCAGAGACTATAAAAATTAAAAATGAGTATGAGAGAGAGCTTAACTTAAATCATGTCATCTAAATCTTCAGTTGCAAAGATAAATCACTCCCAAAACTCAGCCTTGATTTCCAGTTTAGACTTTATGAAAGTGAATCTATAATTTAAAGATACTTGCAAAGCAATCTGAGTGCAGAATCCCTAGTTTTTACAACCTTTCCCAATATTTAGCAGTTATCTTGCCTTCAGCTAATTATACAGTATTTTTAGCAACTTGCCTTTCAAAACAGTCATAAAATAACATCTTCCTTTTCTCATTCATTTCTTATCAATTTCAAAAAATATATATAAGAATAAGTGACATGAGGTTTGGGAACTAACTCAACTTCCTCTCAGTCAACATACAGCTCTACTGCAGTAGCATTAAGTGTGCTGCTGCAGCCAGCGTAGCATGCAGCTGAAGCATCAGCATGCTGTGGTCTCTGTCGGCACCACTACAGGGGAATGGCAGGCATTGCTGAGTCCTGCAAGGAGCCTGAGTGGCAGATTGTTAAGAAAGTTTCTCCAGTACTGCTAATGAGTACAACCCATTTTGTTCAGGCTTGGGTTGAATCTGTGTCTCTTTGAACTCACCTTCCTTGCCACCACTCCTCACATGCATTGGCACAATTTCAGAATGATTGAAAATAGCTTTTTCAGCAACCTGTAATACTGCCTAAGTTTAATAATGACAGTGAACTTTATGTGTGTTACCAAGGGCCAGATTCTCACAACTTTATGTGGATCATTCCATTGAATCTTCACAACCCTATTAAGTGGTACTATTATCCTTGTTTTATACTTGAGGGAAATGAGACTCAAAGGAATGAAATGACTTGCCCAAAGGGTTATAGATAGTAATGATGGATGCAGACTTCAAGTTCAAGTCATCAGAACCCACACTGTTACGTACACTGACTGCATCCCTTGTCCCAGAACTTGGGAGTTGCTGATGAATTCAGGAGTTGATGCTTTCCTTTTCTCTAGTCCTCTTAATTCTCTCCCCTACCAGAACCTGGCAAAGCGCAGGGTTCCGTCATCCTAAGCTTCCTCTTTATTCATTGATCCTGAAGACATCCTTTTGAGCTCTTTGTGATTGGAGGATTTTACTGTGATCACTATGGTAACATAGAGTAAGAGAAAAACTCACAAAGAAAGAAAAACGACAGAAGTTCCAGAAACAACGCATTTGAATTCTGGTTCCTGAGCTACCACTCTTCATGCCCTTGCTGTGATGAGAGCCAAAATTTCCTTGAGCTGTTACCCTCCATATTTAATCCTGAAAATGGGACCCCCAGTTGCCTCTGCCCCCTTAGCAACAGCCCACATCCACAAAGGCTCCTTTTCCCAGCACAGATGCCCCCTTGTTAATGGGAGTGGTGGGGAGCTTATACTCTAAAGCCCTTCACATTGGGAGGAAGCTATTTCCTGAGAACTCTGCCCCCTACACATAACAGCAGTAACCAGCTCTTTGCGCCTAACCTGATGATTACTCTTTAGGGCTAAATAGCATGACTTTTGGAAAAGCTTTGTTAAAATGCCAGCATTTTACCTGGCACCCATGGGATTGAGTGGACAGGGCAGGAGAACCACAGCTGCAGCCACTGTTAACCATTAACTCTGGAAACAGATTTGTTCATTGGAGTAACTGTTACCCAGAAAGGACTTACTGGCTGTACTGAAATGCCAAAAACTCAGGCAAAGCTCATGGGTAAACTTAAGCCGCCACACAGAAACAGAAACCAAGAAAGCTAATGTGTCACCCATTGTCTATCATCCCTCACCTTTTAGTATCAGAATACCAATTGTTAGCTGGATACATGGCCACCCAGAATAAAGATTACACTTCCCAGCTTCCCTTGCATCAGCCAGGGCCTTGAAACTAAATTTGAACCAATGAGATGAACAGGAAAAAAAGTGTGTGCAATTTCCTGAAAGAGTATTTAAAAGGAGACAGCTGGTCCCTTTTTGTCCCTCAGACTCTCCACCTACAAACTTATTTTACGTAAGAGAAAAATTAACTTTTATTCTTGTTTTAAGCTATGATATTTGAGGCCTCTAAGTTATAGCATGCGTGTGTGCTAAGTCGCTTCAGATGAAGCCTGGCAGGCTACAGTCTATAGGGTTAGCCTGCCAGGCTTCATCTCTCCATGGGATTCTCCAGGCAAGAATACTTAAGTGGGTTGCCATGCCCTTCTCCAGGGGATCTTTCTGACCCAGGGATCGAACCTGTGTTCTTAAATCTTCTACATTGGCAGGCAGGTTTTTTACCACTAGCGCCACCTGGGAAGCCCAAGTTATATGCAGTCAGATCTATTCCTGACATAGGTAAGAATTCCAAAAGTGTTTCAGAGGTTGAGATACTTGTTTCTTATTCCCTTTCAAGATAATTGTCATGTGAAGTGTATTTACAAGGAAGAGTCTCTGACTTTTTCTTGACTACATTGTGTTAAAACACACACTTTGGTCTCAAGTGATTGGGGAAGAGTACTTTGTTCTCATAGATTACTGTCTTCTATATACAATTTTTTTTTTATTAAATGCGGGTTTAGAAGTCAAAACAAAACCCTACACAAACTTGGTCTTATCCTACAAGCAATCCTCATATTCACCCCACAGGTGGAAAACATGAAATAAGCCTGTTTATTTTGTTGCTTGGGTTCAATTGTTAGATACTCTGCAAGGAAATTTGTTGTTGCTGTTCATTCAGTTGTGTCCAACTCTTTGCAACCCCATGGACTGAAGCACGTCAATCTTCAATATCTCCCAGAGTTTGCTCAAACTCTATGTTCATAGAGTTGGTGATGCCATCCAGCCCTCTCATCTGTCACCCTCTTCTCCTCCTGCCTAGCATCAGGGCCTTTTCCAATGAGTTGGCTTTTCGCATCAGGTGGCCAAAGTATTGGAGCTTCGGCATCAGTCCAATGTTCCAGTGAACAACCCTTCAGGGTTGACATCCTTTGGGACTGACTGGTTTGATTTCCTTGCAGTCCAAGGGACTCTCAAGGGTCTTCTCCAGCACCACAGTTCAAAAGCATCAGTTCTTTGGCGCTCAGCCTTTTTCATGGTCCAACTCTCACATCCATACATGACTACTGGGAAAACCATAGCTTTGACTAGACAGACCTTTGTCTGCAAAGTGTAGTCTCTGCTTTTCAGTTCACTGTCTAGGTTTGTCATAGTTTTTCTTCCAACGAGCAGCATCTTTTAATTTCACGGCTGCAGTCACCATCCGTAGTGATTTTGGAGCCTGAGAAAATAAAGTTCTGTCACTGTTTCCATTTTTTCCCCATCTATTTGCCATGAAGTGATGGGACCAGATGCCATGATCTTAGTTTTTGAATGTTGAGTTTTAAGCCAACTTCTTCACTCTCCTCTTTCACCTTCATCAAGAGGCTCTTTAGTTCCTCTTTGCTTTTTGCCATTGGAGTGGACTGTCATCTGTATATGTGAGGTTATTGATCTTTCTATTGACTGAACCATTATCCGCAAGAAGTCGGTAATATATATAAAATAAATGCCTAAATAAGTCACAGCAGGAGCTGATAAAGTAATTTTTCACCATCAGATGGTTTTCGTAGAAATGCACTGAAGTATCAATCTGCATGAAGCCCCAGCCTCATTTCAAGTTATCTGTTAATTACATACCCCTCTTTTTCCAGTGCCTCTGTGATTGTGGCAATGGTCTGGTTCATTTTATCCCATTGCTCAACAGATTTTAATTGCAGCTGCTGCAGCAGACACCTTGAGGTGCTTTTCCTATAGAGACCGTGGCAGCCTGCTGCTGCTGCTGCTGCTGCTGCTAAGTCACTTCAGTCGTGTCCGACTCTGTGCGACCCCATAGATGGCAGCCCACCAGGCTCCCCCGTCCCTGGGATTCTCCAGGCAAGAACACTGGAGTGGGTTGCCATTTCTTTCTCCAATGCATGAAAGTGAAAAGTGAAAGTGAAGTTGCTCTGTCGTGCCAACTCTTAGCAACCCCATGGACTATAGCCTACCAGGCTCCTCCGTCCATGGGATTTTCCAGGCAAGAGTACTGGAGTGAGGTGCCATTGCCTTCTCCTGGCAGCCTGCTAGACTGGCCCAATGATGATTAATTTCAATGACTTGAATCGCTGAGGAAGAAGGAAGCTGCTTCCATTTTAATTATGTCTACAGGAGTACGGCACTTTTACCCCAGTTCATTGTCCTGAAACAAAAGACTTCCTGAAAGGAAGATTTAAAAACCCAAAGTGTGGTGGTCTTTACTTACAAAGATCTTTTTTCAGTCCATTCAGAGCCACAACTTAGCTCTATATTGGGAACTCTTGGCAAGCCATTGGGGTTTGCAAGCAGATCAGAAGATAGAAAGAAAGCATCATTCAGTTTATTTTACTTGGGCAATTAAAATGCATTGAGCTGGTCCAGATATGAGATAGCATCTCGCCATAGTATGTGTTCTGCATAAAAGGAACTCTGACATGCAGTGTTTTTTTATTGTCCCATAGAGACAGAGCCAAAGACAGCCCAAGCTGGTTTCTTCTCTCTCCTTTTCCATTTGGATAAATAGTCTCTTTCAGCAAAGCTCAGCTCAGTTGCCACTTCCTCTGCCTTGCCCTGCTCTGCAGTAGGAGTGGTGGTTGGTGGTGAGGAGGTAGGGATTGAAAGAGCAGAGACTTTAGGTGAGACATGTCTGCCTGGGAATGCCAGTGCTGTGTGACTTTGAGGAAGGTACTTGGGCTCTCTGAGCCCAGTTTCCTCATCTGTACCCTGGAGGAGAATTAACATTCTCCTAGGTAATACTTGTTATGCATTTAAATGAAATACTTTATTTAAAGCACTCAGGATGTTGCCTAGTCATAAAAGGAGCATCATGGGTATAATTTACTTTTCTTTGCACATTCAGTAACATTTTTAAAAAATCTCCTGATGCTAATCGATCAACTAGTCAGAGAATAGCAATTCAAATTAGACTCTGTTCTTTCCTCCTCCCCCTGCCCAAATGAAAATGTGATTAAATTTCGTTGTCTCTACTTCCTGTTCCAGATTCATTCCCTCCTTTTGGTCCTTACTGCTAACTGTCTTGATCCACACATGGTTTCTTCATGAATGAAATTAATGCATCCTTACCCCCTCCCATCTTACCCCCTTCATTGCACCTCCATGAGGATTTCATGGTGATCTTTCTTGTCCTTCTCCTATAGGGTGATCAACCATCCTACTTTGCCTGGGACTGAAGAGGTTCCTAGGATGTGGATCTTTGAGTTTTAAACTCAGGACAGTCCTAGGCAAACCAGAACAAACTAATCATCCTAAATCTTTTACTTAAAATTTCTCCCCAGTTCTTCAAAGTTTTCAAGATGAACTGAAATTAATCAGTGTGATACACAGAACTCTTTGTAATCAGCCCCGTCTTCCTCTCTACCTACCTTCATCCTCACCACCAAGCCCTTACTCATCACACAGACACACATTCTCTGCTTTGGCAATACTAGGCTTCTGGAGTGTCTTTCAAAGATATTTCATGTTCTGCCCCAGCCCCTTTGTTATCTTTGCCTTTGCAGTTCCTTTGGACTGCAAGGAGATCCAACCAGTCCATTCTGAAGGAGATCAGCCCTGGGATTTCTTTGGAAGGAATGATGCTAACGCTGAAACTCCAGTACTTTGGCAGGAGGAAAAGGGGACGACAGAGGATGAGATGGCTGGATGGCATCACTGACTCGATGGACATGAGTCTGAGTGAACTCTGACTCAGAGTTGGTGATGGACAGGGAGGCCTGGCGTGCTGCGATTCATGGGGTCGCAAAGAGTTGGACATGACTGAGCGACTGAACTGAACTGAACTACCTGGAGTGTGCATTCCCCTACTCCTTTCATCTGGCCAACTCCTTCAAACCCTAATATATCACCTTCTCTAAGAAGTCTCCTCTTAGCACCTGCTTAACATAGATACTCCTGCCCCAAAGCTCCCATAGCATCCTGATTTTGCCTCTAAACTGATGCCTACTACGCTTCACTATGTCTACCCTAACAGACTGAGAGACCCTGAGGGCAGGGGCTGTATCTTTATCTTTGTAACTCCAGGAGCTGACACACAGTAAGTGTTCACTGAATGAATGAATAAATGGGAGGCACCCCCCACCACTGTGTGAACTCCTCAGAAGCAGAAAGAACATGTGGCTTGATTTTCTTTGATTTCTTTATTTTTTTCCCTCCAGCACTTGGTGCACTTCAGGCCTTCATTCATATTTTGAATCAATGAATAAATAAATGTACAAACAAGTACATCTTTATTTAGGTTTGAGCCAGGCAATGAACGTTCATGATGAAATAAACTTCCCTTCAGTTCAAGCCCTCCCCAGCCATGTGCCTTGGACAAGGCACCAGTTGTCAGAAGTAAACCTGGCCCTGTGCTGTCCCCAGGTAGCTATCAGCTGGAAATCACTGGGGTCATGACCTCTCCTGTAAACACGAACTCCAGAAGAAAAATGGTTTCTGTCCAAAGGCTGGTTTCAGATCTAAGGAAATTCTCCACTGGATTCCCTGCACAATTGAGTATAAAGGCCACTAGCACATGGGAAGAGAGCTACAGCAGATGGCTTCTCCACTACAAAGAGACGGAGTACGTGTCATTTCCACTTCTGTAGTGGGTTAGTCTTTTTGGAGCTCAGCGTTAAACAGCTGGGAGCCCTTTTTGACAATGCAGGTTCCACTGCCTGATAGCAGGAAGTCAGCAGGCAGGGTCCATCCATTTCCTCCAACCACCTTTCCAGCCAGAAAGCTGTAACTTTCTCGCCTATAAAAGTTTTATGGCAAGTTGAGTAGAAAGCCTAGCAGGGAGTAAGACCTCAGGGGGTTGGCAGGATGGAGAAAATGAGAACAGATTAGAACATGAGTGACTGTCCCTGGAAATAAGTGTGGAATGGAAGCTGTCCAAGGGCCTGTGGTCACACAGACCTGGGGTCAAAACCTAGCTCTTCCATGTATGAGCTGAGTGACCCCAGTGGCTTCAGTTTTCTAACCTCTGCAAAGAGAATAATTAAATCTTGCTTGGCACCGGGTGAGTTCAGTACATGATGACTCTCTTCCCCTCTCTTGATTGCAGTGCATTTGCTAAAATGATACTTCTTGTCTGACAAAGGATTTTCCTCCTCATTTCTATTTCTTTATAATTATAATGCTCATAAGATTGTTTTAAATGAAATTAAATTTAGATTTGTTCATTTGCAAAAGTACTTAATTTTATGTTTTCCCCTTGTTTATGTATTTTATTGAAGTATAAGTTGCTGTGCAATGTTATGTTACAGGTGTACAATACAGTGGTTTACGATTTTTAAAGGTTATGCTCCATGTATAGTTATAAAATGTTGTCTATATTCCCCATGTGGTACAGGATATCCTTGTAGCTTATTTTATATCTGATAGTTGGTTCCTGTTAATCCCCTGCTACTATATTACCCCTCCCACTTCCCTCTTCCCACCGGTAACCACTACTCTGTTCCCTATATCTGAGCGTCTGCTTCTTTTTAGTTATGGTCACCAGTTTGTTGTAGTCTCTAGATTCCATATATAAGTGACATCATACAGTATTTGTCTCTTTCTGTCTGACTTATTTCACGTAGCATTATACCTGCATACATTCATCTTCTTTACATACATACATCTTCTTTACCCATTCATCTGTTGATGAACAGTTAAGTTGTTTCCATATCATGGTTATTGTAAATAATGCTGCTGTAAACATGTGTGCCTAGTGGCTCAGTCGTGTCCAACTCTCTGCAATCCCATGAACTGTAGCCTGCCAGGCTCCTAGGTCCATGGAAGTTTCCAGGCAAGAATACTGGAGTAGGTTGCCATTTCCTACTCCAAGGGATCTTCCTGACCCAGGGATTGAACCCATGTCTCTTGTGTCTCTGGCATTGGCAGGTGGATTCTTTACCACTGAGCCATCTGGGAAGCCCAACATAACCACTGGAGTACATATATCTTTTCAAATTACTGTTTTTGCATTTTTTTGGATATATACCCAGAAGTAGAATTGCTGAATCATGTAGTAGTTCTATATTTAGTTTTTTGGACAAATCTCTATACTATTTTCCACAGTGGCTATACTATTTACATCCCACCATCAGTGTAAAAGGGTTCCCTTTTTTCCTCATCCTCACCAACGTTCATTATTTCTGTTCTTTTTGATGAGAGGCATTCTGACAGATGTAGGGTGGCATCTCTTGGTGGTTTTGATTGGCGTTTCCCTCATGACTAGCTATGTTAAGCGTCTTTCCATTTGTCTGTTGGCTATGTGCTTGTCCTTTTTGGGAAAATGTATATTCAGTTCTTATGCCCGTTTTTAAATCAGGTTACCTGGTTTTTGATGTTGAGTTATATAAGCTGTTTACATATGTTGGATATTAGCCCCTGATAGGTTATTATCATTTGCAAATATTTTCTCCCACTCAGTAGGTTATCTTTTCATTTTGTGGATGGTTTCCTTTGCTGAGCAAAACCTTTTAAGTTTAATTAGGTCCTATTTGTTTATTTTTGCTTTTATTCCCTTTGCTTTAGGAGATGGATCCAAAAAATACTGCTGTGATTTTTGTCAAAGAGTGCCCTGCCTGTGTTTTCCTCTAGGAGGTTTCTCATATCTGGCCTTACATTTAGGTCTTTAATCCACAAAATTACTTGCTTTCAAACAGAAGGGCAATGGTGTGTTGAACAGGATAAAATTAGAACTTTCAAGAGACATCTGGGAAATGGAGTGCTTCTATCCATGAGCCGACCATGAACGCTAAAAAATAGTGCTTTGTTAGTTGCTGTGGGTCTCTGGAAGGGTCTAGAAACATCTGTGTTCTGCTTTGACTCCCATACTTGCTCTCTTGTCTCCCTTTTCTATACCCCTTGTTGTCTGTCCCTTATTTCCATACACTGTTGTTTGCGATAGTTATTCACTCACATTCCAAGTTCACTAATCCTTTAAAATCACATATAAGTAGGCACGTGTGAGGGGAAGCTTACTCACTTTCAAGCCAAAAATCTTCCCACAGGGAGCTGTAGAAGACAGTTCAGCAAGACTAAATCAGAAAGGACTTCAGAATGTGAGGCCCAAATTCTAATCCCCACCTCTTCATCCTTATACATGATCAACGCTAATCAGACATTAGGTATAACCTCTAAACACTGGTCCCTCAGTCCAAGTGTTCATTCAGTGCTAGAAGCCACTGCTTCGCATTCTTAGTAGTCAGTCACCGACTTCTGCTTGGAAGCCTCCAGTGTCAAGGGCCTCGTTTTTCTGCTCTGACACGCGCAGTTGTGCAGTGTGTGCGCTGTGCACAGGCACCCAACTGAGGGTAGAAATGGGGGCTAAAATCCAGGCTCCTCTCTGCTTGTCAAGCTGAGTGTCCCCAAAGGGCTTCCTTTTTCTAATTTGACCATCCATAGGGGACTTCTTTCCTAATTTTCACAAAGGTGTCGTCTAGACTAGCAGTGACCCACCAGGTCAACACACTCCAGGGCTCTTAGAAGAGGTACCGCTCACTAAAGAGTAGAAAGGGCTTCATCTTGAAGGTGTCATTTCAGATGCCAAGTGGGGAGTAAAACTTTGTGTCCTTTGGCTCCTCTTGGCAAGGGCCAAGTCCACAAACAAGTCCAAGTGGGGAGAGACCAGCAATTAGTCAGCATCCAAACTAACATTTCAGCACAGGAAGATCATGACAAAATAAACAAGGACCTACGGCAGCAAGGTATGTTGATCATTTATCAAATTGCAACATCTTATCCATGACTGTGAAATGGCTTAATGGTTAGGGAAATGTACTAATAATTTTATTAGGCAGCAATTAAACTTAAGTTCCTTTTAACTATATTTGATGTCATCCTTTTTCTGGGCCCATTAGAGTAACATTAAGGTGTTTGTGCAGATAGCTCAGTCATTTCAAATTACTTTCCTGTCTAATGTGGGAGCCTTTAATAGCACACTCTTAGGTTGAATTCAATTTTGGAGACACCGGGCATGCTAATTAGATCGTCTCAGTATTCCTTGCAGAAGGAGCTGAAGAAGAGCTATTTTTCCCCTCTCCTGCTTAGCAATGTTCGTGGAACACAGCTTTCTGTGCAATTACAGGTATAGACCCTTTACTGCACAAAAAATCTCACTTGAACTGTTAAGTATTGCTAGCAGACACAATGTCTGGTTAATATGACACCATAGTTGAAATGTTTTTAAGATCTAATTAGAGCCAGTAAGTTTTCTCTCTTATTATCCTGAGTATCATAGTTAGTGGTTGCTCTGTCCCAGTCCTCTAACTTTAGAGTTAAAAGAAGGGTAGTGAGAAGGAATGAACATTTATTAGACTATTGAATGAATTTATTAGACATCTGCTAAGTTCTGGGTAAGGCATTAATCCCTATAACAGTCCTGTGAGCAGTGTCTTATTATCTCCCCTACAGATGGGAAAACAGGCTCAGAGAGGGTAAGTAAAGCGCCCAAGGTCACCCAGTTGCCAAGTTGTGGAGTTGGGATTTCAACTGTTAGCCTCTTTTCACCACTTACTGGTTTGGGGAACTTGAACACTCGGATCCTCAGAGTCCTCAACTATACACAGGGATCATAATAATATTTACCTGCTCACAGTTCATTGTGTGGATCAAACACCGTAATGAATGTAATTGGTGCTTACAGAAGATGACATGCTCTACAGGTGGGATAGGCAATGTCCCCTGATGTCGCCACATGAGGTCTTGGGTGGAATCTGCATAACTTTTGTGGCTCTGAAACCACATATCTGCTGCCCTCAGAAGGGCGTACTTAAGCCTTAACTCAAGACAAATTAGATCCAACAGAAGACAATACCATGAAAAGGAGTTGTTTACAGTTCCAAAGGTGATTCAGTGGCTCTGCAACTCTTGAGGTGATTCCATTTCCCCCTCCGTAAACAAGGAGTGTGCAGGCTCATTGGTGAATTAGATGAGATGGTGTTGCGTGAAGCATTAAGTCCATTGCCCAGAACTGAAACACTCAACAAAATAATGATTTCATTTCCCAGTCAGGTCAACCCATCTTAATCCCTGGCAATCTTCCACCTATGTCACCCCTACTCACTTACAGATCCCTCTTCCAAGCCTCATTCCTCACTGATCTATCAACATAAATTCTTTCTCCAAACAGTCATTGAACTTGCATCCATCTCCCAATGTACAGCTATGACAATCATGATTGCAATTACCGTTTGTCCAGGCTCCTTGTGATGCTATCATTGTTTTCTCTGTTACCATGATAAATGTTACTAATAATCCCTGCCTCAGATCCTTTGTGGAATGAGGCAAGAGATTAGTTTATTAATTGATAGATTAATGACTCATAATTGTTCCAATCATCATTAATTGCTATTACCTTGGAAGCATCAAATGGTTGAGTGATTGAGAGCTAGGCTCAAGGATTGCTTCTTCCTCTCATGAGAAATATGAGAGTTGTCACCAGCCAGGTAGGGTGACATCATCTTGTGAGTACAGGTGTGTTAAGGCTGTCATGGTGCAAACCACAGCTGCACCGACCCATTCCTTTGTGTTCCCAGGTCTGAGCAGGCTTTCCCCAAAACTACTGTGATTCTCTCAGAGTTACACACCAGCCCTGCTCTGCTGGCACCTCTCTCACCCCAAGACTGCTCTCTACCCAGGACATCCTAAGAGCCAGCCAGGCAAGATAAGAAAACAACAGGCCTGTTTGTCCTGCCATCCTCTGGGGTCTCTGCAAGCTCTGGTCCATGCAGCGCGTGGCTGAATCTTGTCACTCATCTTTGAGAGGGCCACCCATCCTCCAGCACTCAGGGCCCGTGGAGGACAAGAGTTTCAGATGCTCGAATCAGCAGAAGGGCACACCAGGGAGAGCCCAGACCCTCCACCAGCCCACTCCGTCCCACCCCCATTCACAGCCAGTTCTCATATGTGAGAAAGGGAATCCTTGAAGGGTCACACAAATCTCCCACAATTCTCTTAGCCCTGAGGCATTCCCACTTCGACATAAGAGTAATGCCGATGCAGAGTACATACTTTGACTGGATTATTCCCATCAAGCAAACATAGTATCACACACTCTCTTTGTCACAGGGTCTACCTGGAACCCCCACTTGGTCACTGATCATTTTCTCTTAGATATTGTTGCCATTGTTCCTTGCTATTGATTGCAGAGTTAAGCTGTCAGTTTTGCTCATGGAATATCAGCCTTTATCATCCAGCATCTGTATGAACTGTTTTTGCTCCCTTTGCTCTCAGTTGGGCAAGTTCTGTGCCACCACCTTTCTCTTAAAGAGTATTTCTCAGGCAGACTTGGCTGATCTCATAATTTACCTATGGAATCTTACAACCATCTTACAACAGATCAGGGGCTTGTTCAGAGTTCAATTCTGGGTTTGAATCTAGCCTTCTGCTGCTTCAGATTTAACTGTCTGCAGTGCTTAAAGCTTTGGTTTTCATGAATCCTGTTCATTCTTCCTTGGGTGATATTTCACTGGTGATGGTGTCATGGCAGTCATGCTAATGGATACTGCCTTCCTAGAACAATGTCTGTGGAAGCGTGTGTGTGTTTCAGAGGTGGGCGCTACAAACAGGAGCATGTTCTGTACAGACTCATCTGTAAAGAGATGTGTTTTGTGACCTGCCCATCACAGACATCAGGATTCTGACCAATCAGTGAGGAATTTAACAGTCCTTACAACAGAGAGGGTAACAACAGCAATGGTGTTGGCAAAACCTGAAACTATAAGGCAGAATGAATTATATTCAGTTTACCAAAGAGATTAAAATGTATACAGTCACCACAAATAGCATACAGTAATCACTACAAAAAGAAGTTGGATTAAATGTCAGTCTCTCCAAAACAGGGCACTGGGCAAGCCCTTGGCCGAGGCCAGTCAGGAAGAGCCATCCTGGGCCTCCCCAACCCGTACCTCTGTCTTTGTGGTGGTTCTGTGGTCTCTGCTGATACACATTTGGACTTGGACTAATCAACGCCCTTTCTTATCAGACCACTTCCTTAGTTAGGAGCTGAGGTTCACATGGCAAAGCATTCTTATCTTTTTATACCAGTCCAATTGATCTGACACAACAGCAGGAAGACCGGGGAGTTTTCAGTGCCAGATGTTGCACTTGATCTGATAGTCAACAAAGATTATTAAGCTGGGGAATAAATCCTAATAAGAATATGTACCTCTCCAGGTTGTATGAGGATCAAATGAAATAATACATGCAAAATGAGTTTGAAAAGTGTATTCTTTCTCTCTGATTGTTATTATTACTTCTTTCTTCAAGGAGCTCTCCCCTATTTAGTGATTCCTGGCTTGTTCTTTGGACTCCCCTTCAGAAAGGCAAGCCAGACACATGTGACAAGTTAAACAGGCATAGAAGATATTTTTATCTGTTTAAGCCAACAACAGTAAGCACATCACGAGACAGTATGTGATTAATTGCCAAGTGAATTGTGAAAAGAATCATTGCCAGAAGAATACGAACCAGGGAGGGTTGGGCTCTAGCTGGTGGGGGAAGGGTAGAATGAGGCTTTAGCAAGGCTGTGGAGAATACTAGAGTTTTCTTCTGAGTCTTGGAGGACAGATGGGATTGGGCTGGTAGGTCAGGGGATGGGGGGAAACATTCCAGGAATGATAAGGTATATAACAATGGATGGACGGATAGGCAATGGGGTATTCAGAGAAAGTTGGGGGTGGGGGCCAGTAGGAAGAGCAGAGCATGGATGTAGTGAGAAATTGTGAATGATATTTGTTCTGACTCTATGCCTTTAAACAAGCCCTACATACCTATGCCACATGCTCTAACCTAAAAACAAGCTCCAATCCTGGCCATGTCTTTTGCCCATCACCCCCTCCCTCTCACTGCCTCCCTGCCTTTTGCCATCCCAACTCAGCTAGACTCCTAACCTTGCTTCCATTTCCACCCCTACTCAGACCCTGAGAACTTGATTCTAGTGTTTGACCTCAGAGGTTCATTTCGCAATTCCAACTCAAGCCTATAGAATCAAAGCTAACACTTATGTGGGCCTTTGTGGGCATATGAGTGCTTAAGATGAGAAGGTCCAACGTCGCATCGCTCGTAAATGGTAGAGTCAGATTTGAATCCCAAGCTGTCTGACCCTGGAGCCTGACCCCTAACCACTAGGTAGATAATACAGCCCCTTATTGTCTAACCCACCCCATTGGTTCTTTCCTCTTTGGTTACCCTTGGATAGGGTGTTTTACTCTAGTCAACCCTTAGAAGCTTAGACACTGTCACACACTCCATCCTGCAGCAAACCTGGGCCACCAGGGATGTGACACAGGGATTATTGGTGGGGCAGTCAGGTTAGATCCAGAAGACTTCAGCAGCCACATTTCTTATATTTGACCCTATTGACAAAGGGAGCCAGTGAAGGTTTCAAGATGATTATAATCATGAGGAACAATACGATCAAAGGGCTTCCCAGGTGGCTCAATGGTAAAGAATCAACCTGTCATGCAGGAGACGTGGGTTCAATCCCTGGGTCAGGAAGATCCCCTGGAGGAGGAAATGGTAACCCAGTCCAGTATTCTTGCCTGGAGAATCCCCTGGACAGAGGAGCCTGGAGGGCTACAGTCCACGGGGTCGCAAAGAATCAGACACGACGTAGCGATTAAACAACAACAATATGATCAAAACCCACATTTTTGGAAGGTGAATTTTGGCATACAGTTCAGGACACTTTCCCATTTCCATCTTGGATGGTGGAGAAGTTGCAGGTAAAGGGTACACTTTGCAGCTAATTTTGTGGTTCAGGGCAAGGCAACAAGGGTCTGAATTAAGGTAACTGTGATGGAAATAGAATATGATCATAAGGAACTCTTTATCTGTGAGTTCACTATGAAAATAAACTCATTTCACTGTGAAATAAAATACATTTCTTCTGAAATAAATATTGTCAACAAGAGTATTATCTATCTGTAAAGAATCCGTTTATGGCTTCATAGATCTTCAGGGCCCAGAATGCATCAGGTGCTTCATCGTTCTTGGACTGTGTTCTTAAAACCAGTGGAGGCAGCATGATTTGGAGGGAAGCTTCAGGCACTAAGCTTCTGGGCTCTGCCCAGAAGTCAGACAGGCCTGTGTTCAAACAGTGGCTCTGTCACCAAAGTTAACCACATGGTCTTGGAAGAGTATTCAGTCTCTCTGAACCTGTCTCCTCATCTGCCAAATAGGGATAATAATGTCTGCCTCTCAGGGTTATTGTGAAGATTAAAGAAGACAGTGGATAGAAAGGCTATGATTAGCACAGAATAAATGTCAGTTTTTGTACCATCATTTCTTATCCAAACATCTCATTAAAAGCCCTGCATAATCACCCATAAAATCTTGTTTGAAATAAAAGTAATTGAGTTCAACCAACCCTTTGGAAAGCAATTTGGCTTCCCAGATGCTTTCTGCTGTGTATTAAGACACATAAAAATGTTCAGATCCTTTGACCCAGTTGTTCCACTTCTCAGAATCTATTCTTAGGAAATTGTCCTCGATACAGGAAGAGCATCATCGTGCACAAAAATTCACCACATGGGTAGTTAATAGTGAAAAACTAGAAGCAAACGGGACATCCAGAAGTGGATGATTTTGCAGTCAGCTCATGCCTTAGATATGCTTTTTACATCAGTATTCAATACAGAGCTCAGAACAGTGTTTTTAAAAAGAGTCAAGTCCATCCAGGATCAAACGTATTCCTCTCTTCATTTCATTAGCCAAGCCCTCTCCTCTACAGGGCTTCCCTCCAGCCCACAGACCAACAATTCTGTCACCTCTTCTCAGAGTCTGCCATCTGGGCACATGGGGGCTTCATGCCAGAGTGCACCACACAGCCTTAAGCTTCGCACCCAGCTGCCTCAGCCTCTCAGCTCTTTTCCTCAGAAACACAAAAGTTCTCTCCACGGCAGACTGGTATCCTTGGGCTCAGCTCTCTTTGCATCGCCCATGGCTGCCTTCCTTTTCCCTGCCCCCGCCTCACATCCCTACTGTGGTCCCACTTCCAACTTGCCCCTATTATTTCCAACACAGTTTGCTGCGTCCTTCTAAGCTAAAGTATTTTCTCAGGCGTTCAAAATTTGTTCATCCAAATAAACTTAACGATGGGCTGGGAGGAGACAAGGACTTAGATGTTAAAGGTTATTTAAAGCCCACAAACACTTGAATCTGAGTCTCAGAGCCTTGATTGCTTTGTGAAATCCTTCAAGAGAGGACTGGAATTGTGTGAGACCACATCGTTTCTAAGTTAGCATCCATGAAGTTAGAAACACAGACATTTCACTGGTTAAAAAGGGAAAAAGTTGAGTACAATCTCTTGTTCTACGTCTATCTTGTGAGCTGGAACGTCATTTGATAACGACTAGGAGGGAGAGCATTTGGTTTCTCTTCAGTTTGTAGAATTATGTGCGTTTTGCAATTTCTTAACTTTTTGGCAGACATCAGGGAGCTTTTGGCTTCAGGGCTTTCAACTCTGAGGATAATTTCACAGCTGGGCTTTTCCTGATAGCTCCCACATCTGGACTCTGAGCAGCCCCCATCCAACATATGGTGAGACCCCCCGTGAACCTCCTAGCAGAGCACAGAACAAGCTGTGCCCAGTCCTATCCTGGCCTCACTCCCAGCAGCCTTGAGCGCAGGCCTCTTTCCTTTGCAGCACGAATTATGGGCATTTTTTTTTTTTAAGTAAATAGGGTAATAACCTCTTTTTAATGTTGTTTTCCTGCTTGAATCAATATTTCAACTCCATACTTACTCAGCATCTACTGTGTCGGAATACTGTCCTGAGCTCTAGAGATAGGAAGACAGCTTATGCTGGTCTGTCTGGCCTGTCCTCCTCCTCCTCCTCCTTTCCTTTTTTGGGTGTTGTTTAATTAATGGTGAAAAACAAAAAGCAAAGAAACACAATCCCACCACTTTGTATACATTTAAAAAAAAAGAAAAGAACTTCTCTTCTTTGCCATCCTACCTTCCAAACCCCAGAAGTGGTAATGAACCTTAATGGATTAGTGTATTAGATCCTTCCCAGCTTTTCCTTAAACGTAATGCAAATGCAGCTGTCTATCCATCTGTATACCCAGACATTTCTTGGATAAACAGAAACTTATTAGTCCTCACAATTTTCTTATTTTACTTAATATATTATTATTAAGTAAACCTACCTCATTATTTTTAATAGCTGATTAGTATTCCATTCAATGGAAGGTCCATACTTTATTCAAACATTCCCTGATTGTTTCGCTTGTTTTCAGGTTTTGTGCTGTTGTTATAAACAATTATGTGGTAAACATCTACAAGTATATGATATATACATATATACATACACATACACACACACACACAAGTAAGCCTACAGAGCTGTGTTATCATTTATTTATAATAGATTCCCAAAAGCAGTACTAGTTAGTCAGTGTGTGTATCTTCTTCAATTGTAATAGGCATTAGCAAGTTGCTTCCCACATATTACACACATTCATGCACCAGCCAACCATAGGTGATGCCCTTCTGCCTTCTTCCTCACCAGTGCTCTAAGTTCCTGTCTTTTTTTTTTTTTTTTTTTTACTGTTGCTGGTCTTATAGACAAAGCTATTACTGTTTTAATTCACATCCCCCTGACTCATCAAAATGTTGAGTATCTCACACTTCTGTATGTTTATTGGCCATTAGCACTTATTTTTTAATTACCCCTCCACGGGCTTTGTTATCATCGGCTCTGTTACTTCTGACTCGTTGCAGGCCAGTTAAGAAGCCAGCATCATGCTTGACCCCTGACATGCATTGTTGTGTTTAATCCAATAACCCGGGCACGAGGGGAGCGCCCTGCACAGTGTGTGAACGGGCAGGCACATTGTGCTCTTCGTGAACGTCCAGGACGGAGCGCACACATTGTGAAATAATAAATGGAATGGAAGAGACGGCAAGGGCTGAATAACTTTTTGGCTCCAGGAATGTCTTCCAGGGTCAGTTAGCATCCAGTTCACTCTTTCAAATAGTCCTGAGCCAAGAGATGCCAAATCAAAGCAAAACTCTATCAAGAGAATTCTGATTTAAAACTTAAGGAAACAGCCTCTACATATTTTTAGAACAGTGCAGAAAAGGATACATCTGTGACTCGAAACAGCTGGAAATCTTTTTTGCCAAAAATTGTGCCGATTATGAAAGCCATAATGGTCAGACAAGAGGCAGTCAAGATGCAAGCTGTCCTGTATTTTTCATACATTCAGCTTTTGAATAACCTTCACTTTGGTACATTAAATACTGACCCCTCTAAACTGCCTTTTGAACATCAAATGCCAGCCAGCTACACAGTTTGTACAGCAGTGTTTGTACCATTATTTGAGGATTTCATTATATCTTGCCCTTATTGGCTTAATAAAAACTGGGAAACCAAAAGGACAAAAATAATAAGCAGTAAGGGTCTTATAAGCACATGTTATACTTGAGAAAATAGAAGACTTTATGAGGCATGCTGAAAGCAGAGTAACATGAGTATCAGAAGTCATTGGACATAAGCCAGGCAACCATGTGTTTAGTTGTGAAGATGAACAACAAAATTAAAAAACACGCGTTGAAAATGTTAGTAGTGAACTGTGGGTAAAAGACAAGGTATCATGAGGGAGTTATACATTTCTTTTAGTTAATTGGAAATGAAGCCTTCTCCTACTTGGGACCTGGTAGGTAACGATGCGGATAAAATGTTAGTAGCAAGCTGAGGGTATTTTTACAGTGTGTCATTAGGAAGTTGAAATATTATTATTTGGCCGGAAGTGGGCGGGGTGGGTAGTTGCTGAAGATGGAATCCTCTCTTACTGGGGCTCTGCTAGGGCGGGGTCTCTCACATTCACGATCCTGTCCCAGTGCCTTCCTTGCCCAAAATAGATGGCTCATAGGATGTCGGTTACAGGGTCAACATTTTAAGGACCTCCTTGTGTACAGGAGGAAGGTAAGTCTTCTGTTCCCTACGTAGGAAGGGAAGCAAGAAAGAAAGGACCCCAGAGGCTGCTCTGTTGCTCTGCCTTATGATGCACCAGCAGCTCAAGGTGGCACAGAGGACTCGAGCAGAAAGGGTGACCGCAAAGGCCTTTCATCAGATCGTTGTCCAGGCATTCTCAGGCACTGCATCCCTCCTCCAAATCACACAGGCAGCTGATGAAAGTCAGGCAAACAAGACCCTGCCAGGACAGGTATCCTAGGACAAAGACAGGACTTGGGAGAGAGGTGCTTCTCAACAGAGGATGCAGTGTTTGGATAGTGGGTGGGACTGGATGCCCCAAAGGAAGGAGACCCAGCATCAAGATCAAGGCCAGAAATCCAAGTCAAAGGATAAAATGAAAATTCATAGCCAAGGTAAAGAATCAAACCAGAGATGCTGGTGATGAAGAATATTCAAATAGATGAAACTTAAGGAATTCACAAAGTAGACGAAAGGCATCCAAATCGATGCCCACTGGCTCACTACGGGCATTTGAAGAAACTGAAGTGGAATGCCCATAGCTACTAAACAAAAGCCAGATAAATGACAACATGGAAAACAAAGCCTAAACTTGTGCCCCAGCAGAGTAAGTCTCTGGACTGTTGGCTGCAAAAAAAAAAGAGTAGTGAAGCCAAATTCTGGACACAGTTGAGGTCAGACACTGGAGAAGAATTTCAACGGTGCCAGTGCTACAAGCACTAAGAGTCCCTTAGACTGCAAGGAGTCCCTTGGACTGCAAGGAGATCCAACCAGTCCATCCTAAAGGAAATCAGTCCTGAATATTCATTGGAAGGACTGATGCTGAAGCTGAAACGCCAATACTTTGGCCACCTCATCAAAGAACCGACTCTTTGGAAAAGACCCTGATGCTGGGAAAGATTGAAGGCGGGAGGAGAAGGGGACAACAGAGGATGAGATGGTTGGATGGCATCACCAACACGAATGGACATGAGTTTGAGTAAGCTCTGGGAATTGGTGATGGACAGGGAAGCTTGGCATGTTGCAGTCCACGGGGTCACAAGGAGTCGGACATGACTGAGCAGCTGAACTGAACTGAGTGCTACAAGCATAGAGGAAAAGTAGTGTCAACAATATGTGAAGTCACAAACAAGGCAAGAGCAGGGGGACCCTGAAATTCCAAGACTGGAGAAAGAAGGGCTGGCAACAAGGCCTAGGAAATGATCAGGATGGTTCCACAAGGATGGGGTCTACTTAGAAGGGCTTAGCATCACTGCCATTGCCACACCACCCCAACCTTAAAGACATCACACTCTGAACTTCATCAGCAATAGCTTGTAAACATGTTCAAGGCCCAGGAGGCATTGAGGTAAGAATATATACTTGCATGCCTACATACATACATGTCATCCTGTTCCAGGACTTTTGAGGCTAGTGGTGGTATTGTTTAGTCACTAAGTCATGTCTGACTCTCTTGCAACCTATGGACTGTAGCCCGCCAGGCTCCTCTGTCCTTGGGATTTCCTAGGCAAGAATACTGAAGTGGGTTGCCATTTCTTTCTCCAGGGGATCTTCCCAATCTAGGGATCGAATCTGCATCTCCTGGGTTGGCAGGCAGATTCTTCACCACTGAGCCACTGGGGAAACCCTGCTAGTGCCTGCCACATTGCTTACTTATTTAGCTCAGTCCATGGTCCTAGTTTTATACCTAACTGTGGAGAGCAGTGAAAGCCATTGTAGGTGTGAAGGGAAGAAATGAGCTCTCAGTTCTGCTTCCTGAAAGCACATTTCTTTTTCTCAATCAACCCCACTGGGTGAGCAGTACAGAGTGAAGGCTTTTACAATAAGGCCTTTTCACTGCACAAGACTAGGCCCTGCTTGTCTCAGAAATAGAAGGCATGGTGATTCATTTCACTTTACGTGACCTTAATGCTTACTCTAAGTGAACTGACATTTGGTGTGTCTTGTCCCTAAAAGGCTGCTGCTTGAGATGCTTGGGAAGGAGGGTGCTCTCCCACCCCCGGCTACCCCCTGCTGGTCTTTGTCAGGCAAGCAGAGGGGGACACTGTCTCCAAAGCATGGGGAGGGATGGTGTCTGGAAGCCCTGAGGGAGTGTTGGTTAGGGATCTGGTCTCAGATTTTTCTCGTAAGAATAAGCTGTGTGTTATCTCAAACCCTAAAAGAAGAGACAGAGGATATTGATCTGTCTGTATGCTGTGTACTGTGCTAAATTGCTTCAGTCATGTCCAACTCTTTGGGATCCTAAGGACAACAGCCCGCCAGGCTCCTCTGTCCCTGGGATTCTCCAGACAAGAATACTTGAGTGGATGGCCGTGCTCTCTTCCAGGGGATCTTCCCGACCCAGGGATCTAGCCCTCATCTCTTTCATCTCTTGCATTAACGGGCGGGTTCTTTACCACTAGCGCCACCAGGGAGGCCCCATCTATGTGAGAAGGTGGTAAATAGGGGAAATGCATGTCCAGAATCTCATTGCTACTCAGGCAATGTCCTCAAATAAGAATCTACTGGGTGAAATAATTCAAGGTATCTGTCCTAAACTGGGTACCACTGGGGTTTCCTACCGCATCCCTGTCCTGATGAAAAACTGTTCCTTTCTCTTCCTGGTGAGGAGATTCTAAAATATCCCATTGATCTGTCCCATCCTCTCTGATACTTGAGGAGACCCACAGCAAGGCGGTCCAGACAGTGAGGCCTTGTTCATCACAGGATCTCCGCAGAGGATTCCCACAAAAGTCTTTGACAGCAGTGGCCATTAGTGGCTTTCCAAATTTCCTGCTTACCTGAGTGGTGCTCTGGTGGCTATAAGACTCAAAGCAGTGCTTCCAAAAGACAGCAGTTTACGAAAGGAACCCTGTTGAGCTTCTATTGAAGCTGAGTTACTGCAGAGCCTGCACAAGGAACCTCCTTGGGAAAGTTCTTCAGGCCTATTGAGATCACTCAAGAAGAATGAGTTACTGCATGCAGCCCCTTCTGAGCCCCCTCATCCCACTGCCCAGCACAGGTCAGTGGTTCTAGCCCTTTGGGTTAAGGATGAATTTGACCTGTCTCCAGTGTCTCCCCACCCACCCCTCACTGCTTCTGCTGCCGCTAAGTCATTTCAGTCATGTCCGATGCTGTGATCCTATTGACCATCGCCCACCAGGCTCCTCTGACCAGAGTCTCCAGGCGAGAATACTGGAGTAGGTTGCCATGCCTTCCTCCAGGGGATCTTCCCAACCCAGGGATCAAACCCACGTCTCTTATGTCTCCTGCTTTGACAGGTGAATTCTTCACCACTAGTGCCACCTGGGAAGCCTCAAGCCCACCCCTCACTGGTGCGACAGAATATGCCTAGGAAACCGTCCCATAGGTGAACTCTAGGGTATTTAGCAAAAGCTCTAGATCCCTCTTCATGTGGGTACTGATGAATTGTATACCATTGGGCTTTAACAGTAATCTGCCAGTCCTCAGTATCCTTCAGCTAAAGTGATAAATGCCAATTAAACTTCAATGGCAAATGTCAGCCACTAAAGGTTAAAGTTTAGGGCCAGCTCAAAGCTTCAGGATAGATTTCCAAGGGGAAACACCCACAGCCAACCTTGTAGAAAACTGCTAAAAAGCAGTGAGAAAGGAGGAGAATCCAGGTCTAATCCACAGACACAGGGACTGCCTTGGCCAGCATAATAAATGTATGCAATTTACTCACTCACTTTGTTCATTACAAAATACCAATTGCAAAGATATCTATTTTGTCTTCTTTTCTCCTCTGGTAAGCTAATTACATCATAATTAAATTAGCTTCCAAGTGAGTTAGTTGTTATCAAACTGAAAGTAAAGGCATTCTTCTAAAATTATTTAGGGTGAAACATTGGCTCCAGTGATAATTCCAGATTGATAACTGTTTTTTTTTTCTTTTATTAATGTATGTGTTATTTTAGAGGGAAATCCTGTGTTTAAAGATACTCCTAAAATAAATATTTATTCTCCCTTTAATGAATGACAAAAGACAGGAAAGCATGTTTGAATCCTTGAAAACACTAGAGGGGGCAGTCTCCGTGAAATGTTTACATGATAGCCCTTGTCAGCCAAGTCACTGAGGTATTGAAATGTCTTCCGTGGTGAACAAGAGGGGTGGAAATTAATGATGCTTGCTGTACGTGTTGTCATTTGACTTAGCTGCTTCGCCACATGCTGCTGCTAAGTAGCTAGAAAAAATGCTTTTCTCTAAAGTATGTACTCTGCCCTCTTTAAAATGACAAAAATATAAAAATTTATATTCAAGTGCTAAATTACGCTTCTAATAGATGCTGTACAAAGTTCAAAAACTGGCTGTTTCTGATCAATCAGCCTGGCAGAGCATTTAATGAAGTCATTTCTATTTGATCACAAATAAGTCTGAAGATACCTTGTGATAAAAATGTCAGACTTTCAGCTCTCTAATGAGATGAAAGTTATTTATGAGTTAAAAGACTGTGGGCTATTAATAGTGAAGACAAAAGTGAGTGGAAAAAAGCCTGGAGTCAAAGGACAAAAGCTGGAATCGTTAAAGATAATACAGCCAAAGCCCACAATCAAACACACTGTGACCCCGTGGGTTTCTTCATGGTGCAGGTCAGTCAGTTCATGATTATAATGCTTTGTGGTTGAGAGTGAAACCTCAGGCCCACACTTGGGCCCCAGAACAAGAGCGCAGATTACAAGATCAGAGAACAGTCTGGGGCGTAAAAATAACTTGCAGGTTTTAGTGGGCTGTGAAGTCAGAGTCAACGGCATACAGAGACAGTAGAAAGGCCAGTGTGAGTGTGGCCGCATTGAAGCATGGTACCCAGAATAAGGATTTTAGGATCTGGGTTGATTTTTTGGTTGGTTGGTTTGCTTTTGGCTGCAACATCCATGTAGGATGCAGGATCTTAGTTCCCTGACTAGGGATCAAACTGGTGCCCCATACATTGAGAGCTCAGTCTCCCTTTGTGGGGATAGGTGATGTTTTCTCCAAACTAGCATCACAAGGCTCCTAGCCTTCCAATTCTGCTTAAAAATGGAGTTTAAGCCAATTGTTTAATTAACTTCCCATGCCACCCTGCAGAAAACTGGAATGATGACAGGAGCATCCCTGCATGGGTGAAGGTCAGGCTCTAAAATTGGTGCATAAAGTAAAAAATCACACATAGTCATAATTGTCCTTAAAGTCCCTGAAATCACCTATTAAGTACAGAATATGTGGTTTTATGTGTATGACCTTGAGTTCTTGAGCACATTCAAGTTTGAAAATCACTGAGCTGAGTGGAAGGAAGGAAAGTACAAATGCAGATGACTGGGTTTAAAAACCTCTTGGCTTTAGAGAGACAGCTCTCACTTTGAAGCTGGAACCAAAGGTGGGTGCTTACCTAATGTGTGTACTCCATCCGATTTTATTCTATTTTTATTGAAGTATAGTTTATAGGGTTTCAACTATCAGCAAATTGATTCCGTTTATGTGTGTATATATATATATATATGCTTTTTCAGGGTCTTTTCCATTATAAGTTATTACAAGATACTGAATAAGTTCTCTGTGCTATATAGTAGGTCCTTGTTGTTTATTTTATATATAATAGTGTGTATCTGTTAATCCCAAACTCATAATTTATGCCTTCCCTCTCCTCCTTGTTAGCCATAAATTTATTTTCTATGTCTGTGGGTCTATTTCTATCTTGTAAATAAGTTCATTTGTATCATTGTTTTAGAGTCTATGTGTAAGTGATATAATATGATATTTGCTTTTCTCTGTCTGGATTACTTGACTTAATATTGTTAGAGGAAAGGGGACCCCTTCCAGGGCCCAAGTGTGGGCCCTTGTCCAACACTTGGAAATGAATTGTCTGGGGAGACACACGTGCTGAGAAAGCAAGAGACTCTATTGGGAAGGGGCGCCTTGGTGGAGAGCAAGGAGTAAGGGAACTCAGGAGAACTACTCTGCCATGTGGCTCACAGTCTCAGGTTCTGATGATGGAATTAGTTTCCAGCTTGTCTCTGGCCAATCATCTTTCTTGACCCATAGTCTGCCTCAGGGTCCTTCCTGATGGTGCATGTATCTCTTAGCCAAGGTGGATTTCATCAAGAAGAACTCTGGAAGGTTGGGCATCTCCCTCTCTTGGCCTCTCCCAAATTCTCCTGCTTGGTTTTTGGTGGCAGCACCATGTTCCTTACTGGGATCTCCTGTTGTGAGGGACCTGCCCAGGGGTGGGTGATTTTGGTCAACAGCTTCCCAATAGTATGGTAATCTCTAGGGCCATCCATGTTGCTGCAAATTGCATTATTTCTTTCTTTTTATGGCTGAGCAATATTTTATTGTACAATATTCCACTGTACTTTATACTATTGTAATACTGAGGCTTTATAAGTTGGATAAATGTTAACAGATTTGTTTTAAAGATGATATGTATGAAAGCTAATAGACCAGGATCTAGCATGATAGGTTTGCCCAAGTTCATGTCCATTGAATTGGTGATGCCATCCAACCATCTCATCCTCTGTTGCCCTCTTCTCCTCCTGCCTTCAATCTTTCCCAGCATCAGGGTCTTTTCCAATGAGTCAGCTGTTCAAACCAGGTGGCCAAAGTATTGGAGCTTCAGCTTCAGCTTCAGTCCTTCCAATGAGTATTCAGGGTTGATTTCCTATAAGATTGACTGGTTTGATCTCCTTGCAGTCCAAGGGATTCTCAAGAGTCTTCTCCAGTACCACAGTTCAAAAGCATCAATTCTTCAGCACTCTGCCTTCTCTATGGTCCAATTCTCACTTGGCAAATTCCGGGAGATAGGGACAGGGAGGCCTGGCATACTGCAGTCCATGGGGTCGCAAAGAGTCAGACACGACTTAGCAGCTGAACAACAACAAGCGTGACAGGTGCTTAGTGGATGTCTGCTGGACTGAAATGGAGTCTTGCCTAATCAAGTCCCCATACACATGGCTTTGAGTAAAGGTGGTGTCTTCCATGCTGGTGTTCCTGGAAGGGGCCCCAGCACACTCCTGGGCACGGCTTCACAAGGTGGGCATGCTACAGCTCTAGCACTCCTAGGTACCAATGCAGTAATGTCAAGTCTCCATTTAAAGGCATTCGTTTTTTAAAGCTACTTTATGTAACTTTGTGTACACAAAGCCTGTTTCAAAATGAAATTATTATTGGTAATTTGCTACATTTGCTTTTTTGCACTTCATTTGAAAGCTGAAACTTAAAGGAGAAAAGATGCTCTGTTTTATTTGTAAAACTGTCACAAGCAAGGCAATAAAGAGATTTCCAAAAGGCAACCAGGAATCCAGCTAAAATTAGTCTCAGGACTTCAGTGAATTTTGTTTCAGTTTTCACACTTAATCAAATATCTCACTGATATCAGTAATGACTCTTCCAGCATAAAAACTCATAACAAAATCTACTACTTTTTTGGGGTGGCGGAGGGGGGAAGGAAGGGTTCCTTCCATACAAATTTACTATGAACCTAAGTGTCAGCCCAGGGCTGGGCATGTGTGATCCAGAAATAAATAGTGCATAAGCTTGATCTGAAGGTAACAATTAGGTGAAAATACTCAGTCCATTTAGATATGTTGCTGCTGCTGCTGCTGCTAAGTCACATCAGTCGTGTCCGACTCTGTGCAGCAGCCCAACAGGCTCCTCTGTCCCTGGGATTCTCCAGGCAAGAACACTGGAGTGGGTTGCCATTTCCTTCTCCAATGCATGAAAGTGAAAAGTGAAAGTGAAGTCTCTCAGTTGTGTCCGACTCTTAGCGACCCGATGGACTGTAGCCTACCAGGCTCCTCCATCCATGGGATTTTCCAGGCAAGAGTGCTGGAGTGGGGTGCCATCGCCTTCTCCTTAGATATGTTAGGGGGCATATAGGTGCTAGCTTTCCATATACCTCTTAGGGCAGGCAGGATAACTTTGTTCCCCCAATGTCTTCACAGTTACTCTGCTCTATACAAAAATTTCCTTCATAATAGCACTGCCCCACCCAGGTGTTCAATCCAGATATCAAGTGGTCAGTTCAAACCCCCTCCTCTCCTTCACACCCACAATAGCTGACAACCTTGGGACAGTAGCTCCAAATCCTGAACTATTTCTTGGATCCATCTCTTCCTCTCTTCTGCCTCTTCCCTGATTAGGGCCTCATCACCTCTTGCCTGGACTACTGCAATAACCTCACAGCTTCTCCCCTTCCTCCATCCTCACTTCCTGCCTCTTTTCATGCTCCCCTTGCCCCACTCTGCCCCCTCGTAAGTCATGTTCCATACTTCTGCTAGAAAGACATTTTTTTTTGAAATTTTTTAATGAGGACCATTTTTAAAGTCTTCATTGACTTTGTTACAATATTGCTTCTGTTTTGTGTTTTGTTTTTTGGCTGCCAGGCATGTGAGATCTTAGCTCCCCAACCAAGGATTGAACTTTCACCCCTTGCATTGAAAGGTGAAATCGTAACCACTGGTCCACCAGGGAAGCCCTAAAAAGGGCTCTCTAAAGTCTTGCCTGGAAAATCCCATGGACAGAGGAGCCTGGTGGGCTGCAGTCCATGGGGTCGCAAAGAATCGGACACAATTGAGCGACTTCACTTTCACTTTTCACTTTCCTGCATTGGAGAAGGAAATGGCAGCCCACTCCAGTGTCCTTGCCTGGAGAATTCCAGGGATGGGGGAGCCTGGTGGGCTGCCATCTATGGGGTCACACAGAGTCGGACACAACTGAAGTGACTTAGCAGCAGCAAACACAATTTTGATTCTGTCACTCTTTTGCTTAAATTCACCGCTGCTTTCCCATTATTCTCAGCAGTGATTGTTCACCTTTTTGTCCTGCTGGTGCGCTTGCTCACACACATGCAGGATTTTGAGCTCCATTTACTCAGCTAGGTTCTGGGTGATTCTCATCATGTCCATGGTAAGCTGGCTCCCTACCTTCGATGCTGCTAACCTCATCACTCTGGAGGGTTTGAGTTCCCTGTGGAGAATCTCTGGCTTACAGCATAAAACCTAAGGTCCCTGAACTTGCTTACATGTCTCTCCCTAGTCTGTCCTGTCCACATCTCAAGCCTCATTCCCTCCCAGTCACCACATGTGCCCCGTGCACCAGCCTCCAAGCTGCTTACAGCTCATCCTGCAACAGCTTGCCGCCCCTGCGCCTTTGCACACACAGCTGTCTTTTCCTTGAATGCTTTCCCCCACCTCTCATTATACAGTTAGCGTCTTCAAGACACAGCTCAAGAACCATCACTTCCAGGAAGTCATCCATGCTCCATCCACATCCCTAGTCTCTATCTTACATAGAGATAGAGACTAAGTTCCTCCCCTAAGCTCATTTATGTCTCCATGCTTATTTCAAATTAATAGCACACTCAATGGTATAACTTTCCTTGTGCACTAGAATATTATCTCTTTGAGACCTGAGACTTTGCATTATTAATTTTTAAGACCTCAGTGCCTTGCATAGTGTTTTGCATCTTGGGAATTTGCCAATATTTGATGTTTATGAAAGGAAGAGAAGAAGGAAGAAAAGGTGTAAAATTGGAGTTATAGTCATTTCCTTTCCATCAAAGCCATAGAAAAGAAAACATTTTTAGCATCCATTTAATAACTTCTATGAGGTTTTACTCTTGACTTCATGTATTTGAAAAGTCTTTATGAAAAAGATCTTTTGGCTGATTTTTTATTCTCATTTCTGGTGATTTGCTTTAAAGTTATATGAAGGATTCATGGAAATCTGTAGTGTTCCCAGATTCTAAAAGAGGGTACTCTACAGGATGGTGGCTGAGAGTGTGGGCTCTGAGATGAAACAAATCTGTGTTTGAATCCCTCGTGGCCACTTACTATCTGGCTTTGGCACCTCTGAAAAGTTACCCAACTTTTTGAAGCCTCAATTTCCTCATCTATCAAATGGGGATCATAAAACTACCAACTCCATACTATTATTATGAATTTTAAATGATATATTTACAACTTAGTAAATATAAGTAAAAAAAAACACATAAGGATTTAAGAAATGATTATTATTATAAGGACAAAATCTAATATACCCAATATTAAGTTATGGCTTCATTAGTAGGTGACTATCACGTAGATAATCACGATGGTGTGATCACTGACCTAGAGCCAGACATCCTGGAAGGTGAAGTCAAGTGGGCCTTAGAAAGCATCACTACGAACAAAGCTAGTGGAGGTGATGGAATTCCAGTTGAGCTATTCCAAATCCTGAAAGATGATGCTGTGAAAGTGCTGCACTCAATATGCCAGCAAATTTGGAAAGCTCAGCAGTGGCCACAGGACTGGAAAAGGTCAGTTTTCATTCCAATCCCAAAGAAAGGCAATGCCAAAGAATGCTCAAACTACCGTACAAGTGTACTCATCTCACATGCTAGTAAAGTAATGCTCAAAATTCTCCAAGTCAGGCTTCAGCAATATGTGAACCGTGAACTTCCTGATGTTCAAGCTGGTTTTAGAAAAGGCAGAGGAACCAGAGATCAAATTGCCAACATCCGCTGGATCATCGAAAAAGCAAGAGAGTTCCAGAAAAACATCTATTTCTGCTTTATTGACTATGCCAAAGCCTTTGACTGTGTGGATCACAATAAACTGTGGAAAATTCTTCAAGGGATGGGAATACCAGACCACCTGATCTGCCTCTTGAGAAATTTGTATGCAGGTCAGGAAGCAACAGTTAGAACTGGACATGGAACAACAGACTGGTTCCAAATAGGAAAAGGGGTTCGTCAAGGCTGTATATTGTCACCCTGCTTATTTAACTTATATGCAGAGTACATCATGAGAAACACTGGACTGGAAGAAACACAAGCTGGAATCAAGATTGCCAGGAGAAATCTCAATAACCTCAGATATGCAGATGACACCACCCTTATGGCAGAAAGTGAAGAGGAACTCAAAAGCCTCTTGATGAAAGTGAAAGTGAAGACTGAAAAAGTTGGCTTAAAGCTCAACTTCAGAAAACGAAGATCATGGCATCTGGTCCCACCACTTCATGGGAAATAGATGGGGAAACAGTGGAAACAGTGTCAGACTTTATTTTTCTGGGCTCCAAAATCACTGCAGATGGTGACTGCAGCCATGAACTTAAAAGACGCTTACTCCTTGGAAGGAAAGTTATGACCAACCTAGATAGCATATTCAAAAGCAGAGACATTGCTTTGCCAACAAAGGTCCATCTAGTCAAGGCTATGGTTTTTCCTGTGGTCATGTATGGATGTGAGAGTTGGACTGTGAAGAAGGCTGAGCGCCGAAGAACTGATGCTTTTGAACTGTGGTATTGGAGAAGACTCTTGAGACTCCCTTGGACTGCAAGGAGATCCAACCAGTCCATTCTGAAGGAGATCAGCCCTGGGATTTCTTTGGAAGGAATGATGCTAAAGCTGAAACTCCAGTACTTTGGCCACCTCATGGGAAGAGTTGACTCATTGGAAAAGACTCTGATGCTGGGAGGGATTGGGGGCAGGAGGAGAAGGGGACAACATAGGATGAGATGGCTGGATGGCATCACTGACTCGATGGACGTGATTCTGAGTGAACTGCGGGAGTTGGTGATGGACAGGGAGGCCTGGCGTGCTGGGATTCATGGGGTCGCAAAGAGTCGGACATGACTGAGTGACTGATCTGATCTGTCGTAGTGAATTCTAATAAAGGAGAAACAACAAATTCACTGAGAACTTAGATAATGAGATAGATAATAGAGAAACTATTTTTTCTAATATGTTTAGCTCATTTTCTTATAATTAAGCTACAAGATTATTCCTTCACCTACAAAATGGATAAATTCTTCATCAGATTGACTTGTTCGAAAAGATAGCTTAAATGGAATGAATTTCCCTTAAATGTGATTTTCTCGCAAGATTAGATTCTAATATGGAATAATCCTAAATTGAGAGCTCTAATTGAACAGTGCAGGAATCAAGCGTGAGGCAAAGATATTATCCGTTTACAAATGTCAATCAATGAAGAGACATGCATTGGTGGAAACATTTCTATCAGAATTTTCTAATTTATCTCATTGAAAACTATACATGTTTTAAATTAACAAATTAAGTACTATTTAACCAATAAACAAACATCATTTATATAAATCAATATAAACACTTAAATATATATAAGATAAAATAAAATCATATATAGTTTAACTTATTAATAAAATAAAATGTTTTATGAAATAAAAAAAAAAAGAGACACCCATTGGGGCATCGGAGGGCTCTCAGAACATCATGCAATGGGAATGATCATAAATGACATTGAGTGTCTGCTGTGTCAGGCAGCCCAGCCTCCTCGAAGCCTCATGCCTGCACCAGATGTAGATTTTCCATTCACAGTGAGGGAATTCTCTAGCCAGCAAGCCAGCACTCCCATCTGCTCTTTGAAGCATCCTTTTCTCAGGATGTGAGGACCTGCACAGCAGCCTCTGTCATCAGCCTGCATCCCAGCAAAGGGAGGGAGGGAGTCTCCAAGCCTCCGTCATTCAGACAGGGTGAGGCTGGGGAAGCTATTTGCCTCGCATCCTTTCTGCAGAAAGTCCTTCTCTCCCTTTCCCCAGGCACCCTTTAGATTTTCTTCTGAGTACATATTACTCTCTGAAATGATCTTGTACCTTGGTTTATTGTTTTGTGCAGCTTCCATGAACACAAGGACTTTTCTGTCCTATTCCTCGCACCCCTCTCATGCCTAGGACAGTATGTGGGCCAGAGCTGTGCTCAAAGCCTCTGTGGTGAATGAAAATAAGGAAGAAGGGTGGGAAAGGAGGGGGATGACATCGTCTAGTGGTGAGGATTCTCACGCCCCCAGAGCCGGGTGCATGCTTGCCCAGGCTGGAGCACACTGTACTGAGGTCCGTCTCCAGGACTGTTTGTCAAGTTGATGCAGCAGCCCCCGCCCCCACAACGTCCCCCACGGCCCTCAGCTAATCTGTTCTCCCTTTTGAGCCAAACTCACTGATTAGCCTTCAGTTTCTTTCGCTTTCAATCATGCGGGATCCTGTTCTTCCTGCTTAACCCTTAGGGAAACATCCATCTTTCGCCACGATTTCTGCAGGTGGCTAATATCATCGATTATTTGACTCATTCAGCTCTCAGAGGGTAATCTTTCCTTTAATGCAGGTTTCAAGGCCATCTCACTGTGGGCTCCGCCATATCACTGATTACACTGGGCAGAGTCAAGCAGAGGTGTTGGCACTGCTCTCTACTGACTCATCTGGACGCTGCGGTGCCGTCACTCTCCGCTGTGTTCATGCTAAGTGTCTCTAATTAGCCTCAATCTACCCTTCAGCACAGCAAAAAGATAAATGCCAGACTACAGGAGACAAACTAAAGGCAGCTCTCAAGGCCCGGAAACTCTCCTCATTCACTCCACCAGGGCCCAAGAACTCCTGATCAGGAGGTTGTTCTCTCCTCTAACTCCTTAGAATGCATCTAAAACCAGAAGCCAGTGGTTATATTTCTCTGCAAGAGAAGAAGACCAAAAAATGTTTTTGTTTGACACAGCAGCAATAGAAACAAGACCATGCTTCTCTTTTATGAAACCTCTGAGAGTAATTCATTGAGAGCTTGACATTTAATATCACCTAATCACCTCTCCAGCAAGATATTTGCTTTGGCTCTATCACCCCCACACACAGGCACATAGCTGCTGGCACTTGCCGGGTCTTGCCGTTAGTTGGGCTGCTTTTAATACCCAAGGCAGGATTTGGCAAGAAGCAGCGGCACCTGCTTTATTGAAAGGCATCGTCATATTTTATCCTCTGAAAGAGAAACATGTGATGTAAATGTCCTTAAGAGAGGATGACCATACATCAAGATGTCCAGTCCAAAAAGCACTGTGCCAGACACCCAGTCACTCACAGTCACCCAGAATGGAGGCAGCAGATGGAGAATTTGAGCTTTTAAAGAAAACAAATTTGTAAACTCCTAAGCCTGCTCCCAGCCAACATAAACCCAGGTCATTTTAGAGTGCCCGCTGGCTCAAAGAGGAGATTCACACCTCAGAGAGGGCTGGGGAAGAAGGTGACGTTCGGATCCCTTGTTGCCCAGATTCTATGAATGAATATGAAATTCACTACCTCAGCCCAGAGATTTTTATAAAAAAGAAAAGATTGGCCAGAATGTGCAATGTCCAGCAACACATTACTTTTGAGTCCCTGGCATCAAGGAGGCATTAATATAGAGGACTTTTCCTCTCCACTTTTCAAAAATTGGAGCAGTCATTCCAGCAGGATAGCAAGGAAGCCCCAAATCCATAATGCTTAGCAGCTCAGGTACAAAGACAATGAAATAAGAAATCCAAGGTTGTTACTGCCAAGGGCTTATCTTCAGTATGATGCTAAGCTGCTACTGCTGCTAAGTCGCTTCAGTCGTGTCCGACTCTGTGCGACCCCATAGACGGCAGCTCACCAGGCTCCCCCATCCCTGGGATTCTCCAGGCAAGAACACGGAGTGGGTTGCCATTTCCTTCTCCAATGCATGAAAGTGAAAAGAGAAGGTGAAGTCGCTCAGTCGTGTTCGATTCTTCGCGACCCCATGGACTGCAGCCTACCAGGCTCCTCCATTCATGGGATTTTCCAGGCAAGAGTACTGGAGTGGGGTGCCATTGCCTTCTCCATAGCAGTCTTTTAAATTTCTCATACCTCAACCCTGCCCAATCTGATTGAGTCATTCCCTGTCTGAAATTCTTGTGTGACTCCTATGGTCTACAGCTGTGATTTTATAATTGCTTTGTAGGGCATCAAGTTAAGGCTTGGGGGTCTGAGGGGCAGGGGTGGGTTCTCAGTCCCAAGTCTTCTGCTCTATCAGAGTTCTTTCATCTGTTCTGCAAGGTGGACTTTGCTTCCAAGTAGGACTTTCAACAAAGAGTCTTGTGAATTAGAAACAAGTTTGAAAAGCCTAGAACCTGCCTGCAATGCAGGAGACCCAGGTTCAATCCCTGGATCAGGAAGATCCCTGGGGAGGGAAATGGCAACCTGCTCCAGTATTCTTGCCTGGGGAATCCCATGGATTTCCCAAAGGAGCCTGGCGGGCTACAGTTCGTGGGGTCACAGAGAGTCAGACACAACTGAGCGACTAACACTTTAGAGGATAAAATCTAGGCAAATCCTCAGTGTTCTGTATCCTATCTACCTCTTAGACATCCCCCCAGGGCACACTTATAGTCCAGTCACTTCTGGCAAGGTTCCTTTCTCTTTGTCAAGACTCGCTTCTGTGACCTCTGCCTGGCTTTTTCTCCCTTTTCTCCTCTCCGCTGGGTAGGTCTGTACTCTTGTTTAAAGATTCGGTTCAAATTTTGCCTTTTGAGTGCTACTCTTCCTGCATTCTCAGCAATCAGCCCTATTCTCACAGTTGTTTGCATATGTGCTGATTGATGCAAATGGAATTATGATGTGTGTCTGAATCTTGGACCAGTCTGTACACTCGTGGAAAACAGAGTCTGGGTCTGATTTCTTTCTTCCTCTCTCTTCCTCTGGGGCTTGGCATACAGTGGGAGCTCGATAAATATTTGATGGATGGAGGCGTACCTATGTAACTCACCACTAGATAGCACCTTGGCATTTTCCCAAACAGCTCTATTCAGAAGGAATTCAAAGATACAGAGCCAGAGCCACAATCTATAACCAACTCAAGGAACTCTGTGTTAACAAAGATCATGACTTCCTTTAAGTGCTTCTGTTTGGATCTGAATTTCTTTTCTGTAAAAATAATGATCACAAGAACATCAACAGAAATTTTGTACAGTCGTCCCGAGCTAAAGGCTCACAGACAATAATGGTCTCTTAAATATGCATAGTGTGACCCTCCTAATCTGTCTGAGTCACTTTCCCACTCAATATCCTTCTGAAGCTTCCTGTTGCCCAGGGCTTTCAAACTCCTCCATGAGCACCTCTGAGGGAGAGGTCTCCATGGAGTCTGGCTGGAAGAGCTGTGGCCCTGGGCCCCGCACCCTTTGCTGCAATCAAAAAGGTTCCTTAAAATCTAAGTGTCTACATGTTTTGTGTTTCAGTTTTGGTTGCTTTTTTTTTTTCCCTGAATGCCTTTGACTGAGCCTCTCTTCAGTTCACCGTAGTCCCCATCACTTAGTATTTTGTCTATTATCCCCATCTGCCTTATCCCTGTTGTCATTTGAGTTTACAACTCAAAACTCACCCCCAAACCAGTCCTGTAACAGCTGTGCTCATTTTTATGAACTCCTTTCCAGGTCTGGAGCACACTCATCCTTGTTTTTATGCAGTTGCAGTCATGTTGCACACACCATTTTCTATTTCCTCTCTTCACTTAACACCAGACCATAAGTATTTTTCCACCATGCAAGACATATCTTTTATAGTTACCGTTTTAAGTGAAAAATTTTTAAGTTGATTGATTCTAATTTACTCAAGTCTTCCATTACTTCAAACAACGTTTTGCTTTATACTCTTAGAAATAATGCTGCATTGACTATCCTCCTACCTATGACTTTTCTGAAAATAAACATGCTCACGTTGATTTTAGCAAGTTCCTTATATGTTTTTGATCGTACTATTTTGAAGCAAATATTTTCTCAATATACTCTTTTTCTTTCATATCTTGTATCTTTATGATTAAGATATGTTAAACATTAATCAGTTGAATCTTTTGATCTCTTCCACTGCTATTCCTCCTGTTGCTTCAAGCCTTTGAAAGGCCTTCATAGTTGATTTTTTGTAGTTCCCAAGAGCTGTTGCAACCTTGGGTCTTCTTTCATTTGGTTGTTCTACGGATTAAAAAATAGATATTGACTCTTACTCATTTGAGCATATTTGGTACATGTTTAGATATAAATGGTATTTCAATAACTTCTGCCTTAATTCATCATATATCAAATTGTCAGAGATACATAGTTTTTTTTTTTCCTTTGTAATATATATAGAATTTATAGTGCTAGTCGTCTCCAATCAGAGGTCTTCTTTCTCAAAATATCCTCTCACGTTCTTTCCATTTTATTTGCCTAAAAAGTGGTGAAATCACTTTGCCAAAGTCTGAGAAAAGTAGTGATTTTGATTTAAATTGCGTTGTCTTTGTACTTAAGTCATTGCGTGCATTCTTAGTATCTTATGTTCTACATCATTGTACATATATGATTTCTAGCTGTTTACTGCTTGTGTATAATAATGCAGTGTACAGAGTATATAGTAATATATTGCATATAATAATGCTACTGATTTTTTATTTGAAAACCAAATCTGTCCCCTTTCTAAACTTGATTTAGTTCCAAGTCTACAGCAAAGTCTTTATAAATATTTTTCTCTTCTTTTCTAGCAGTTATTGTTCTTTATAATTTTTGCAATTGGTCTAATTACTTTTGATGGTAGTAGTGTTCTTGATTTGGGCCTATCTTTGAAAGAAAAGCTTTTAGTATCATTCCTTTACTGGTTCATGATTTTAAATAGGTATGCTTATCAAGTTAAGGTAGTGATTTTATTTTACTAAAAATAAAGATTTTGTCAATCTCTCTTTGGATATATATTGAGATGAGTTGTATTATCTAATGTTAATAGATTTTTTTTCTATTGATTTTTTTGCCTGTATCCCTAGAGTAACCTTAAGATCAAATTAGTCAAGTAGAATATTAGGTCAAGTCCAGACTCATCAGTGTTTTGATACAGTTAGCACAGCTTGTAAATCATCTGTTCTTTAGGAGTTTAAAGGAATTCATTAAGTCTGGTTGCCATGCTTTTGGGGGGTATTGTGAAATTTTTTTGAAATTTCCTTCTCTGTTACTGATTTAATAGAGTTTCCTACCTCATTATTTCACTTGGGATATTTCATACTTGTGTTACAAAATATCACCAAAATATTGAGGCTTGTGGGCTTCCCAGGTGGCTCAGATGATAAAGACGGTGCCTGCAATGCGGGAGACCTGGGTTCAATCCCTGGGTTGGAAAGATCCCCTGCAGAAGGGAATGGCAACCCACTCCAGTATTCTTTCCTGGAGATTCCATGGACAGAGGAGCCTGGTGAGCTACAGTCCATGGGGTCGCAAAGAGTCAGCCATGACTGAGTGACTAACACACACACACACACACACATACCGAGTCTTTTAGTCAATTAGCTTGTAGAAGGCTGAGTGCTGAAGAATTGATGCTTTTGAACTGTGGTGTTGGAGAAGACTCTTGAGAGTCCCTTGGACTGCAAGGAGATCCAACCAGTCCATTCTGAAGGAGATCAGCCCTGGGATTTCTTTGGAAGGAATGATGCTAAAGCTGAAACTCCAGTACTTTGGCCACCTCATGGGAAGAGTTGACTCATTGGAAAAGACTCTGATGCTGGGAGGGATTGGGGGCAGGAGGAGAAGGGGACGACAGAGGATGAGATGGCTGGATGGCATCACTGACTCGATGGACGTGAGTCTGAGTGAACTCCGGGAGTTGGTGATGGACAGGGAGGCCTGGCGTGCTGCGATTCATGGGGTCGCAAAGAGTCGGACATGACTGAGCGACTGATCTGATCTGATCTGACCTGATTCCCATGTAAGTAGTTTGATCTTTTTGTATTTCACATGTAAGATCAGACCTGAACTCTCATCAGCTTTCACCACTAATTTAGCTCTGTGTTTGTCCCACTAACTTAACTTCTGACGTCATTTTCCCTGTAAGTAGGTGTCAGGTTACTTGCCTCTCAGGTTGCTCTTAGGATTACAGATAATATATGTAAAGTTCATAGCACAGTGCCTGTCCCCAATAATTAGAAGATATAACATGTTCTCTTTTCTAATATTGTCTCCTTTCTCTTTTGTTCCAAACTATATTTGCATGGGCTATTTTTCAGGGTCTCTTCAGTATTTTCAGAAGCAACTCATAAGCACTGAAGGTTTTGAGAAAAAAAAAAAAAAAGCACCAGCTCTGGTCCCTGGGTATCTGAGCTGGGGTTTAAGGCCAGCTCAGTAGAAGAAGGGCCAGTGCTGTGGGAAATGACATAGTTGATAAGGGGCCAGCTGGACCCTGCGTGCTGAGTGGGTGTGGAGGTGCAGGCCTTATATTCAGAGTCAGTGAACACAGCTCCAAAGCCGAGGAGAGGCCCTTTCAAGGGCTCTGGGGAGTAGGAAATTGACCAATGGAGCCCCAATTGTCCTGCTGCAGCATCCAACCCCTCAGCGCCTGGAAACAGACGCTGACAAACACTGTGACCCAGACTAAACCCAGCTTTTGAATAGGACCACAAAACAGGCTTTGTTCATCCTTCTGAAATGAAGCCCAATTATGTTTGATTAATAAATGAAACTCTGTGTCCAAATAAGACACTGTAGGGAAATGATCAGAAACTACTTTGTGCAAAAAGGCCCATAAAGTTTTCTGAGGGCATTCATTTGCCTGAAGCTGTTTTCTAAGACAGAGAAATTTTCAGCCTCCAAATCCCTCTCTTGTTTCCTATCCTCTTTTTTCTTAAATATGTTTAACTCTTCTGCTTAAGATTTATCTTGGTGCCTTTGTGATGAATTTCTCTGTTTATTCTGTCATTTAGAAAAAATGTACTACTAAAAAAACATTGCTAATCTGTTTATATATGTCAATACAAAAAAAAAAAAAAACAAGCCAAAAGGTTGACAATAGTAATTAAAAGAAATTTATTAATCACTTTCTAAGTACAAACTACTGTGACATAGGCTATGAGGGAAGAATTAAGGAATAATCCCTGCCTTCAGAAGTCCTTCCATCCAGTTGAGGAAATGGCCAAATAATTGACTGGCTATAATGCAATGAAATTGAAGTAAATGCTATCATTAGGTTATAAGCCACACCCTGGAAGAGCACAGACCCATTGGAAGGATCTGCAAGGACTTCACGATCAGGTTGCATTTAGATTGGATTTTGGAGCATAAATAGGCTTCCTAGGAGCAGGTGTTACCTCAGATACTTTTAGGAGAGCCTCCCAGTGCACCCATGCCCCAGATGTCAGCAAACACAAGCAGCTATCCGCGGCTATTCTGCTGGCCACATGTGTGCCCACAAGCACACAAACACGTGTCTGATTCACCTGCGTTGGCTTGCCTTTCCCTCATTGCACTTTCCAGTCCCAAGTCCTCTCTCCTAGATGGCCTCTGGCCCTTCTCAATATGACAAATTCCAAAGTTTGGCTTAAAGCTAATCTTCTTGATGTTTTGGTTCTGTGCTCTTCCTTGAGTTTTAGCTTTGTCTTCCATGTTGTCTTGAGGGAAGAAATGTCAACCCCAATCCTCTCCCCTTAGAGCCCCAATCCCTAGCCAGACCAACCTTACACTGAGGAAGATGCTGGAAGAACTCCCTTCATTACCCATCCAGGAGTCATGGGGGTAGAGTCCAGCTTCTCCTTCACTTTCTGGCCCCAGGTGAGATGAAGGGAGAGGAAGGGGAAGCAGGTGAGATGGTGTGCCATGGAATTCCATCTTCTCTGCCAATCACCAGGCTGGAATAACTGGAGGTTGTACATTAAGTTCTAAGAGAACCTCAGAAGACTACCTCAGGATAAATCAGTCATGCTGGTTGAACCCTTGCATCATTCCCAACTGGCAATTTTATTAAAGAAGTCAGAGTATAGTTTCAAGCCTAGCCAAATCCTCTTGTCCCTATAACAAACTCCTTCTCAGAGTTAGGATGTGGGGGGATATGTTTTTTAGAATTCCATCACCAATAAGTAACAAAACTTGAAGTGGCTTAAACAATATGGATCTATAGTATCTCACTAAGTGAGGGGGCTTCCCAGGTGGCACTAGTGGTAAAGAATCTGGCTACCAATGCAGGAGACGCAAGAGACGCAGGTTTGATCCCTGGGGCGGGAAGAACCCCTGGAATAGGAAATGGTACCCCACTCCAGTATTTTTGCTCAGAATATTCCATGGGCAGAGGAGCCTGGTGGGCTACAGTCCATGGGGCTTCAAAGAGTCAGACATGACTGAGCACACACACACACAGCATACTAAGTGAGAAATCTGGAGACAGGCAGTAAAACAGGGATTCATCGATGTCATCAGAGACTAGGACACTTACATCTTTCCACTCTGCCATTTTTTAAATTGCAGTATAGTTAGTTTATAATATTATATAAGTTTCAGATGTACAACATAGTGATTCACAATTTTTAAAGCCAGTACCCTACTTATAGTTATTATAAAATTTTGACTATATTCCCTGTACTGTAGAATATATCCTCGTAGTACAACAGAGTAGTTTGTACCTCATAATCCCCTACCCCTCTATTGCCCCTCCCCTTTCCCTCTTTCCACTGGTAACCACTAGTTTGTTGTCTATATTTGTGAACGTGTTTCTGTTTTATTATATTCACTAGTTTGTTTTATTTCTTTAGACTCTCCATATAAGTGATGACATATAGTGTTTGTCTTTCTCTAACATTTCACTAAGCATAATACCCTCCAAGTCCACCCATGTTACTGAAAATGGCAAAACTTCATATATATATATATATATATATGTATATATATATGTGGTATATGTGAAAGTGTTAGTCGCTCAGTCGTGTCCGAGTCTTTGCACGGACACGAGTACTATGCACTCGTACTTGGGTGCATAGACTGTAGCCCACCAAGGCTCCTCTGTCCATGGAATCCTAGAGGCAAGAATACTGGAGTGGGTAGCCATTCTCTTCTCCAGGAGATCTTCCCAACCCAGGGTCTCTCACATTGCAGGCAGATTCTTTCAAATATAGTGGTATATGTGTAGCATATATATATGCTACATATATATAGCATACTATACTATATATATACTATATACTATACTATACTATATATATAGCATACTATATATATAGTATATACATATATATATACACTTACCACATCCAATTTACCTTGATTCATGGACCTAACATGAATGTGGTGGATGTGGTCAAGCAGGAGATGGTGAGAATAAACATCGACATCTTAGGAACCAGTGAACTAAAATGAACTGGAATGGGTGAATTTAATTCAAATGACCATTATATCTACTACTGTGGGCAAGAATCCCATAGAAGAAATGGAGTAGCCCTCAAAATCAACAAGAGTCAGAAATGCAGTACTTGGGTGCAACCTCAAAAATGACAGAATGATCTCGGTTCATTTCCAAGGCAAGCCATTCAACATCACAGTAATCCAAGTCTATGCCCCTACCACCAGTGCTGAAGAAGCTGATCAGTTCTCTGAAGACCTAGAAAACTTCCTAGAACTGACACCGGAAAAAAAAAAGAAATGTTCTATTCATCATTGGGGATTAGAATGCAAAAGTAGGAAATCAAGAAATACCTGGAGAAACAGGCAAGTTTGGCCTTGGAGAACAAAATGAAGCAGGGCAAAGGCTGCCAAGAGAATACACTGGTCATAGCAAATACCCTTTTTCAACAACACAAGAGATGACTTTACACATGGGCTTCACCAAACGGCCAATACTGAAATCAAATTGATTACATTCTTTGTAGCTGAAGAAGGAGAAACTGTATACAGTCAGCAAAAAAAAAAAAAAAAAAGGCATGAACCTGACTATGGCTCAGATCATCAGCTTCTCACAGCAAAATTCAGGTTTAAACTAAAGAAAGCAGGGAAAACCACTGTGCCAGCCAGGTACAACTTAAATCAAGCCCCCTATGAACATGCAGTGGAGGTAATGAATAGATTCAAGGGATTAGAACTTGTAAATAGTATGCCTGAAGAACTATGGATGGAGGCCCATGATGTGTACAGGAGGCAGTGAACAAAACCATCCCAAAGAAAAAGAAAAGCAAGAAGGCAAAGTGGTTATCTGAGGAGGCCTTACAAATAGCTAAAGAAAGAAGAGAAGCAAAAAGCAAGGGAGAAAGGGAAAGATATATCCAACTAAATGCAGATTTCCAAAGAACAGCATGGAGAGATAAGAAGTTCTTCCTCAACGAACAGTGTATAAAACTAGAAAAAAACAACAGAAGGGGAAGGACTAGAGATCTTTTCTAGAAAATTTGAGATATCAAGGGAACATTTTGTGTAAAATGGGCACAATAAAGACAAAAACAGTAGGGACCAAGTAGATGCTGAAGAGATCAAGAAGAGATGGAAAGTATACATGGAAGAACTGTGCAAAAAAGATCTAAATGAACCAGATTACTATGATGGTGTGGTCAGCCACCCAGAGCCAGATATTCTGGAAAGCGAAGTCAAATGGGCCTTAGAAAGCACAGCTGTTAATAAAGCTAGTGGATGCGACAAAATTCTAGTAGAACTATTCAAAACCCTAAAGGATGATGCCATCAAGGTGCTGCATTCAATATGTCAGCAAATCTGGAAGACCCAGCAGTGGCCACAGGACTGGAAAAGGTCAATCTTCACCCTAATTCCCAAGAAGGATAGTACTAAAGAATGTGCTAGCATCGGACAATCACACTCATCTCCCATGCTAGTAAGGTCATGCTTAAAATCTTGCATACTAGGCTTAAGCATGATGCAAACCAAGAACTTCCATATGTCTAAGCTGGGTTTAGAAAAGAAGAGGAACCAGCAATCAAATTGCCAAGATTCGCTGGATCATAGAGAAAGCTAGGGAATTCCAGAAAAACATCTACCTCTGTTTCATCTACTAGGCCAAAATCTTTGACTGTAGGGATCATAATAAATTGTGGCAAGCTCTTAAAGAGATAGGAATACCAGACCATCTTACCTGTCTCCTGAGAAAACTGTATGTGGGTCAAGAAGCAACAGTTAGAACCCGGTGTGAACAACTGATTGGTGCAAGATTGAGAAAGGAGTACAGCAGGGCTGTCTGCTATCACTCTGTTTAATCTATACGCTGAGCACATCATGAGAAATGCTGGGCTGGATAAGTTACATGCTGGAATCAAGATAGGTGGGAGAAACATCAACAACCTCAGATACACAGATGAACCCACTCTAATGGCAGAAAGTGAAGAGAAACTAAAGGAGCCTTTTGAGGCTGAAGGAGGAGAGTGAAAGAGCCAGCTTAAAACTAAATATTTAAAAAGAAAACTAAGATTATGACATCTAGCCCCATTATTTCATGGCAAATAGAGGGGGGAAATGTGGAAGTAGTGACAGATTTCCTCTTCTTGGGCTCTAAACTCACTGCGGATGGTGACTGCAACCATGAAATCAGACGACATTTGCCTCTTGGCAGGAAAGCTATGACAAATCTAGACAGTGTCTTGAAAAGCAAAGACATTACTCTGCTCACAAAGGCCTGTATAGTCAAGGCTATGGTCTTCCCAGTGGTCACATGGTTTTGAGACCTGGACCATAAAGAAGCTGGAACACCAAAGAATTGATACCTTCAAACTGTGGTTCTGGAGAAGACTCCTGAGAGTCCCTTGGACTGCAAGGAGATCAAACCAGTCAATCTGAAGGAAAATCAACCCTGAATACTCATGGGAAGTACTGATGCTGAAGCTGAAACTCCAGTATTTTGCTCTCTGATACAAACACCTGACTCTTTGGAAAAGTCACTGATGCTGGGAAAGATTGAGGGCAGAAGGAGAAGAGGATGTCAGGATGAGATGGCTGGATGGCATCACCAGTGCAATGGACATGAACTTGGGCAAACTTTGGGAGATGGTGAGGGACAGAGAGGTCAGGTGTGCTGCCGTCCATGGGGTCACAGAGTCGGACACAACTGGGCAACTGAACAACAACCACACCATGTCCATTCATCTGTTGATGGACACTTAGATTGTGTCCATATCTTGGTTATTATAAATAATTCCATTTTTAAAGTGTCACCAATGGCTCTCTTCATAGCCACAAGGTCAGTATAGCAGTTCCACACATTGTCTTCCTCATGACAACCTGGCTAATTTCTTCTGCTCAGAGTACTCTTGATCAGGTTATTCATGATTTTCATTCAACAAATAGGCTGGTCTAAAGAGTCCAAGATGGTACCCTGCATATGTCTGGGACCTTGGAGGGTTTTTTGGAAGCCTGAGACTGTCAACTACAGTGCCTGCACATGGCCTCCAGAGTGGTGGTCTCAGGAGTCAAACCTCTTATATGATTAGTTCAGGGTTTCCAAAAGAGTGTTCCAAAAGACAGAAAGTAGAAGCTGCCTGTTTCTTAAGGCATGGGCTCTGAAATTGGCCAAAGACATGACAAATATCCCTGCATTCAAGAGGAGGGGCGCAGGCCCCCACATCTTATGTAATGGGAACAGTGGAGAACTTGGTCATCTTGGGTCCACACATAAGATAAAACCTAAGCTGTTGTAATAAAGAAAGCAAAGATATGGAGATTTAAATCAGATAGAAGTTTCCTTCCCTCACACATAACAGGAGTAACACAACGTTGGTGGTTTGTTTCCACCAAGCTCTGCACATGGCTCCCACATCTGGGTCCAAGACAGGTGCTCTAGTTACTTCTTCCCAAGCAGCAGGAAATGAAGACGGAATGAAAACAGAGGGCAAACAGCTTCTTTAAAAAAATGATCCAGTTGGCTTTGTGGCCACTTATCCGTGTCTAGTACTCCTGGGTTACTTTGTTGAATTTCTCCCCTCCAGGGCTCTGATTAGATACCTTCTAGGAAGTTTATTTTAGAAGAGAAAACTAATACAATTACGTAAAGTTTAAAAATAAAATTTAAAAAAAAAGAAGAGAATTCAGTCCTGTTCTATCTATTCTTGATAGAAAGGTGTAGCCTGGGATTCCCGTGAACTCACGGTCATATATGTAGCCAATTAGAGGTAACTCGAGCCAATCTAACATTAATGTGAGCTCAATGAGTCAAGACATCTGTATTCTACAGGTATGACCATTTAGCAGCTATTTTTTGTCTTCATTGGGATTGGAGGATGAATTGGCCACAGTGAAGCCTTAACAACTTTCACTCAATAAGTTTCAAATGATAGTAACTAAGCTATTAGTTTACTGAACTCTGAGATCTCTACGATGAGAAAAGCAGTGCTACAAACCACCTGGCCCTTGGCATCCTTGCAGTATCTCAGGGAGGCACCTCTTCCATAATTCAAACTGAATGCTGTGTTTTCATACCTGATGAATCCTTTAATGTAACACACATGGTGAACCATATGAGAAATCAGATTTCCGCCTTAAGTGACCCATTCCCTAGTCTTTATGGTCTTTTTAAAAAACTGGTTTGGTGAGGGAGGCTCACAGCTGAAATATGGACTTATAATTCCACTAATGTTATTAGCTATATTGTTTGTAGTTTACCTGTTTTACAAAATTATTGTCTCTTTTATTACCAAGTGTATGACTGAGCCTCCACTGGAAACTGATAACTAGACTTGAGCTGTTGATCAAATGTATAGCTCGATACGTGATCAATGATTGTAATAGTGTGACTCCAGATACGGGAAGATGCAATGAGAGTGGACGGAGGAGCCTGGTGGGCTGCAGTCCATGGGGTCGCTGAGGGTCGGACATGACTGAGCGACTTCACTTTCACTTTTCACTTTCATGCATTGGAGAAGGAAATGGCAACCCACTCCAGTGTTATTACCTGGAGAATCCCAGGGATGGGGGAGGCTGGTGGGCTGCCATCTATGGGGTCGCACAGAGTCGGACACGACTGAAGTGACTTAGCAGCAGCAATGAGAGTGAATATTTTCCTGGACCATAACTTGAAGACAGGTATCCAGAGATCTTTGACTATGAAGACCTAGTCCATGAATAGCACATTGAATGGCCTATCAGCAGAACCCTTCTTCAGAACTGGGAATGAGCCTTCCTAGCAACTCGGGACAAAATGATCATGAAATGCCTCGCCAAGTATGGTAGAATTTATGACCACAAGGGGGCCCTGTCAACTACAAATTGGCACTTAGAGCGTTGCCAGTGACTGAACAACAAGGGCATTTGCCATCTGCCTCTGTGGAGATTGAACCTTGTGCTGCTGCAGCTATTGATCTTCAACACCCCTTGAGGGAGTTCAGGGTGGAGAGAGGCACTCTGTGCTCCAGGGAATCTGGTGGGACAGGTATTTAGATAGTTGGATATTTTCAGAAACAGATTTTATGATCCCTACAGGGGAGCCTGACAGGCTACAGTCCATGGGGTAGCAAAGAGTTGGACACAACTGAGCAACTAACACTTTCATTTTCAATCCTTGCATCTCCTAATATCTAGAAACGTACTAAATCCCTTCATGATGACATCAGATCTTCGTGGCTACCAGAAAACCTCTTGTAAAATAAGTGTTTGATTTCATTGAATTCCCCTTCACCAAAATCTTATATATATTGACCTTACCCCACTGCCTTTTTGGAGCAGTTTCTCAGAGCCATCTGAGGTGCTGCCCCATGGGCTGCAGTCCTCATTTTGCCCCAGATAAAGCTTAACCTGCAAAAAAAAAAAAAAGTGATCCAAAAGTTTGTATCACGTTGGCTAAATGTTAGCCACATGGCCGCACCTGACTGCAAGTTATTACCATATGGAAGATGGAGGGCATGAGTATTGGTTGGTTCTTGGTATCTCTTGATATCTCAAGTAGAAATAGGTGATGGTGGATGAGATTCTGATCTAAATAATAAAGTTAATATCTGGAGGTGGTTTATGAATCAGTCCTATAAGCACAGTGTGGTGTTTGATTGCTCAGTCATGTCCAACTCTTTGCGACCCCATGGACTGTAACCCACCAGGCTTCTCTGTTCATGGGATTTCTGAGGCAAGAATACTGGTGTGGGTTGCCCTTTCCTTTTCCAGAAGATCTTCCCAACCTAGGGATTGAACCCAAGTCTCCTGAATCTCCTGCATTGGCAGGTGGATTCTTTACTGCTGAGCCACCAAGGAAGTCTGTATGTGCAGAGGGTCTTCTTATCGAACCTGGGTAGTAAGTCATAGGAAACTCTGAACACATGGTAAGAACTGAGCCACTCATCCAAGCAGAAGCAAATAATGTGCAGAGACTACCCCTATGAAGAGCGGCTGCTTACATGAATCTCTCACTGCCTAGAAATGGTAATTTTCAGTTGGGCTTGCTTGGTGGTGAGCTCTGTTCTTTAGACATATCTGATGTGGTATCCTACTCAACTTCACAGAGACTACAGAAGAATCAGTTGACAAGAAATGAACTAAATAGTTCACTAAACAGTTTATCAACCATAAATATGAAGCAGATCTAACTAGTGCTAAAATCATTCCTATGAGGCAGGCCTCTCCACAACCCCATCTAACCAACCAACCCCACCTCCCTAGAGTATTGGTAAAGCACTTCCTAGGAGAAGGGGACATGTGTCCAGGGTGGTCACTGGGGTTGCTTCTGCCTTCTTCCTGCTTCTGAGCAACTCACAGATCCACTTTTGCATCCTACTACAAAGCAGGTGGATGATTCTCTTGTTTGCATCAGAGCTGATGCTTCTGTGGGAAGAGATCTCAGTTTCTGCCCACAGTGCTCAAGTGCTCGTTTCTGCCAGCACCACCATCTATTTCATAAGACTGAAAGTTTCTGTCTGCTTATATATTGTGCTTCTGAATATACTTTTATTTAACAAAATGTGCTCCATTACTTTTAAAAGAGGATTGATGGCTGCTGGCTTAGGAGGCTCCTTGGGCTCAGGGCACTGCCAGCTCCCACTCTCTCAAATATTTTCACAACGATTTTCAAGAAATAAATGGTCTTGTCGCTGTCTCTTGTGGTACAATCACAATAATATATTTGGGGATGTATTTGAAATGGAATAAGGGTATTATGACTCTAGAATTCACTTATTTATAGTCACATCTCTTTAGTTTCTATATATTAAAAAAAGGAAGAAAAAATGTTTCTCTAGTTAAGAGGGAGAATAAACTAACAGAAAAACATGGGTTCTCCACTCAAAAATGCTGAGGTTTAAATCTCATCCCTGCCACTTATTAGTTCTGTAACCCTAGGCAAATATTGAGATCTATGAGTCTCCATTTTCTCGTGTATAACAGAATGATATAGTATAATTTCTGCAATATAGTGCTATTATGAGGGTTAAATTAGCTGGTGTATTAAAGCACTAAGCACAGTGCCTAATGCCATTCGTAACTTCCATTTATCCTTATGTGACAGGAACTATCTAGGTCAGTGGTTGGCCCTTGGGCACTTGTTAGAAATGCAGATTCTCCCCAGACCCCACCCCAAACCCACTGAGTCAGAAATTTGGGGGACAGCTGTCCAGCAGTCTGTTTTAACAAGCCCCCTGGTGACTCTAACACACACTACAGTTTGCAAACCCCTAGCCTAGATGTTCAAGAAATGGAAAATGTGATATTTCTCATCCACATTGCACTACAACGAGTAATTTGTGCTGTGCACACACAGACGTGCCCTCTTCTGTTTTGTTTGATGAGAGCCCCAGAGTCTTCCTGACTTAGTCCCATCTGTGACATGTATGGCTCTCAGAACCGTTCCTTACAAGGAGATGGAAGGTAATACTTGGGAAAGCCAATTATTTGACACCCTCCTCCCTCCCGGGTTCTCTCTTCTTCCCCCAGAGGGTCTGCTTCCTGTCTCTGTCAAGCAGTGTGTGAAATAGCTAGTGGGAACTCAGCCACTTCAGAAAGAATGAATACTTCCTTCTTACTGTGCCGTAGCCTCAGGAGTTCATATCTCTCTGGCTTGTCATCATTGTGCTGTCTGTCCCCCTGATAAAATACGAGCTCCTTGAGGTCAGGAACCACAGTGTCTTAATCATCTCTGTGTTCCCAGCACCTGGTCCACATAGTAGACACCTAATAAATGGGTGGGGAATAAGCAAGGCGTCAGTCCTGGATCAGACTGACATTTGTTCCAGGAGCATTCGGGTGCTAGGCATGGCCTGGCAGCCAATATATTCCTGGCCCTGGTGACAACTGGGCAACGGGATTGCCTAGGGACCTGTGAAATGTGACCCAAGCCACGCCTCCTCCATCCATTGGCTCAGTTCAGTGCCACGAGCAAGGCTGTGTGATGGTCTCAGGACAGATTAGGAACAGCCCAGCAAAACACTGCAAACATCCATTTCTTTTCTCTATCGTAATTTGTTTTCCCAGTTGCAGGCAAAGTGGAAATGAGCTCTGTCTGTTGACAGTTTGGATAGAATAACTTTGCTGTTTCTCAACAGCGGAAGGCTAAATTCTGCTCTGGGCTGTGAAATGAACGAAGCACCAGGTGGGAAGGGTGGCAACTGAGCCCCATCTCAGCTGAGGAGGAAGCTGCCCTCCCCTGGGGCTTTCCCTGAATTGTTCCCACCTCCTAGGGCTGTTCCTGCTATGTGGGTGCAGAAAGTTACCCTGCTCCCAAGCCTGTCCCCAGCTCACTGCCATCTGTGCTGGATGCCATTTTGAAGAACACAAATAAATACAGATTTCTTCTTCAACACATCAATTTATGGCACCTTCCTATTTCTTTCTCTCTGCCATGTGCCTACCTTTAATGGTCACGTTCAACTTTATTGAAAAACAGCAGGAAAATTCATCCTTTGCTAGAAAACTTTAACAGTTAAATTCAGACTGTGAAGGCAAAGCTATCCAAGTCCTAGCCTCTCTGCCTAACTGAAAGGATGGACAGTATGTATCAGGCAAGGCGAGGGACCACTGTCTGAGAGCAGGCAGGCACCCCATAAGAGCTGAAGGAGTTCAGAACCAGTGCAGAAGGACCCCTGAGATTTACTTGTGAGTGAGTGATGTCCAAATTCCAATCATCACAACTGGGATGTGTCCTCTAAAGTCAAATAGATATCGCCGAGGTGCCACCTATTTGTATGGCATTTTAGCCTGGCTGAAGGAAGATATAGATAAGAGGGAGTTTCTAGCATGGCCTCTAGAAAGAGGGTGGTTAAAGAGAAGGAATTTGTGAAGGTCTTCTTGCCTCAAAAGAGTAGCCAGCTGACATGATGGCTACTACAAAGCAAGTCTGTCCTTCTAATGGAGGTGAATAGATTTGACTAAAAGAGCTCCATGACTCCGTCCATTAAAACCATTTGGCTATACCCCCTTGCTTCAACTACATGCTTCCCAGGCAAAATTCTGTTAAGATATGTTGTTGTTCAGTTGCTCAGTCGTGTCTGATTCTTTGTGAGACCATGGACTGCAGCATGCCAGGCTTCCCTGTCCTTCACCATCTCCTGGAGCTTGCTCAAACTCATGTGCATGGACTTGGTGATGCCATCCAACCATCTCATCCTCTGTCATCCCCTTCTCCTCCTGCCTTCAATCTTTCCCAGCATCACAGTCTTTTCCAATGAGTCAGTTCTTCACATCAGGTGGCCAAAGTATTGGAGCTTCAGCATCAGTCATTCCAATGCATATTCAGGACTGATTTCCTTTAGGATTGACTGGTTGGATCTCCTTGCAGTCCAAGAGACTCTCAAAGGTCTTCTCCAACACCACAGTTCAAAAGCATCAGTTCTTCAGTGCCCAGCTCTTTAAGAATTTTCCCCATCTCTTTAAGAATTTTCCACAGTTTGTTGTGATCTACCCGGTCAAAGGCTTTAGCGTAGTCAATGAAGCAGAAGTAGATGTCTTTCTGGAATTCTCTTGTTTTCTCTGATTCAACAGATGTTGGCAATTTGATCTCTGTTCCTCTGACTTTTGTAAATCCAGGTTGAACATCTGGAATTTCTCAGTTCACATACTGTTGAAGCCTGGCTTGGAGAAATTTGAGCATTACTTTGCTTATTGCCTAGTGGTTTTCCCTACTTTCTTCAACTTAAGTCTGAATTTTGCAATAAGGAGATCATGACCTGAGCCATAGTCAGCTCTTGGTCTTGTTTTTGCTGACTGTATAGAACTTCTCCATCTTTGGCTGCAAAGAATATAATCAATCTGATTTCAGTGTTGACCATCTGGTGGTGTCCATGTGTAGAGTCTTCTCTTGTGTTGTTGGAAGAGGGTGTTTGCTATGACCAGTGCATTCTCTTGGCAAAACTCTGTTCACCTTTGCCCTGCTTCATTCTGTACTCTAAGGTCAAACTTGTCTGTTACTCCTGGTATCTCTTGACTTCCTACTTTTGCATTCCAGTCCCCTATGATAAAAAGGACATCTTTTGGGGGTGTTCATTCTAGAAGGTCTTGTAGGTCTTCATAGAACCATTCAACTTCAGCTTCTTTTGTATTAGTGTCTGGGGTATAGGCTTGGATTACTGTGATATTGAATGGTTTGCCTTGGAAATGAACAGAGATCATTCTGTCATTTTTGAGATTGCATCCAAGTACTGCATTTCAGACTCTTTTGTTGACTATGAGGGCTACTCCATTTGTTCTAAGGGATTCTTGCCCACAGTAGTAGATATAATGATCATATGGATTAAATTCCCCATTTAAAATGGACTTTTAGTTCACTGATTCCTAAAATGTTGATGCTCACTCTTGCCATCTCCTGTTTGAACACTTCCAATTTACCTTGATTAATGGACCTAACATTCCAAGTTCCTATGCAATATTGTTCTTTACAGCATCAGACTTTACTTTTACCACCAGACACATCCACAACTGGACATTGTGTCCACTTTGGCTTTGCCTTTTCATTCCTTCTGGAGCTATTTCTCCACTCTTCTCCAGTAGTATATTGGGCACCTACTGACCTCGGTCATCAGATATGCAGATGACACCACCCTAATGGCAGAAAGCAAAGAGAAACTAGAGAGCCTCTTGATGAAAGTGAAATTAGAGAGTGAAAAAGCTAGCTTAAAACTCAACATTCAGAAAATGAAGATCATGGCATCTCTGATCCCATAAGTTCAGTTCAGTTCAGAGGCTCAGTCGTGTCTGACTCTTTGTGACCCCATGAATTGCAGCACGCCAGGCCTCCCTGTCCATCACCAACTCCCGGAGTTCACTCAAACTCACGTCCATCGAGTCGGTGATGCCATCCAGCCATCCTCTGTTGTCCCCTTCTCCTCCTGCCCCCAATCCCTCCCAGCATCAGAGTCTTTTCCAATGAGTCAAACTCTTCCCATGAGGTGGCCAAAGTACTGGAGTTTCAGCTTTAGCATCATTCCTTCCAAAGAAATCCCAGGGCTGATCTCCTTTAGAATGGACTGGTTGGATCTCCTTGCAGTCCAAGGGACTCTCAAGAGTCTTCTCCAACACCACAGTTCAAAAGCATCAATTCTTCGGTGTTCAGCTTTCTTCACAGTCCAACTCTCACATCCATACATGACCACTGGAAAAACCATAGCCTGGACTAGACAGACCTTTGTTGGCAAAGCAGTGTCTCATTTTTGAATATGCTGTCTAGGTTGGTCATAACTTTTCTTCCAAGGAGTAAGCATCTTTTAATTTCATGGCTGCAGTCACCATCTGCAGTGATTTTGGAGCCCAGAAAAATAAAGTCTGACGCTGTTTCCACTGTTTCCCCATCTATTTCCCATGAAGTGATGGGACCAGATGCCATGATCTTCGTTTTCTGAATGTTGAGCTTGAAGCCCACTTTTTCACTCTCATCTTTCACTTTCATTAAGAGGCTTTTTAGTTCCTCTTCACTTTCTGCCATAAGGGTGGTATCATCTGCATATCTGAGGTTATTGATATTTCTCCCAGCAATCTTGATTCCAGCTTGTGCTTCTTCCAGTCCAGCGTTTCTCATGATGTACTCTGCATATAAATTAAATAAGCAGGGTGACAATATACAGCCTTGATGTACTCCTTTTCCTATTTGGAACCAGTCTGTTGTTCCATGTCCAGTTCTAACTGTTGCTTCCTGACTGCGTATAGGTTTCTCAAGAGGCAGATCAGGTGGTCTGGTATTCCCATCTCTTTCAGAATTTTCCACAGTTTATTGTGATCCACACAGTCAAAGGCTTTGGCATAGTCAATAAAGTAGAAATAGATGTTTTTCTGGAACTCTCTTGCTTTTTCGATGATCCATCAGATGTTGGCAATCTGATCTCTGGTTCCTCTGCCTTTTCTAAAACCAGCTTGAACATCTGGAAGTTCACGGTTCATGTATTGCTGAAGCCTGGCTTGGAGAATTTTGAGCATTACTTTACTAGCGTGTGAGATGAGCGCAATTGTGCAGTAGTTTGAGCACTCTTTGGCATTGTCTTTCTTTGGGATTGCAATGAAAACTGACCTTTTCCAGTCCTGTGGCCACTGCTGAGTTTTTCAAATTTGCTGGCATATTGAGTGCAGGACTTTCACAGCATCATCTTTCAGGTTTGCATTACTTCATGGCAAATAGATGGGGAAACAATGGAAACAGTGAGAAACTTTATTTTCTTGAGCTCCAAAATCACTGCAGATGGTGATAAGCCATGAAATTAAAAGACACTCCTTATAAGAAAAGCTACGACCAACCTAGACAGCATGTTAAAAAGCAGGGACATTATTTTGCCAACAAAGGTCCATCTAGTCTAAACTATGGTTTTTCCAGTAGTCATGCATGTATGTGAGATATGGACCATAAAGAAAGCTGAGCACCAAAGAACTGATGCTTTTGAACTGTGGTGTTGGAGAAGACTTTTGAGAATCCCTTGGACCACAAGGAGATTAAACCAGTCAATCCTAAAGGAAATCAGTCCTGAATATTCATTGGAAGGACTGATGCTGAAGCTGAAACTCCAATACTTGGCCACCTGATGCGAAGAACTGGTTCACTGAAAAAGACCCTGATGCTGGGAAAGACTGAAGGCAGGAGGAGAAGGGGATGACAGAGGATGAGATAGTTGGATGGCATCACCGACTCAATGGACATGAGTTTGAGTAAGCTCTGGGAATTGGTGATGGACAGGGAAGCATGGTGTGCTGCAGTCCATGGGATCTCAAAGAGTTGAACACAACTGATCAACTGAACTGAACTGACCTGGGAAGTTCATCTTTCAGTGTCATATCTTTTTTCCTTTTCATATTCTGTTAAGATAATGGCTTCTCAAAAAGTCTTGACAACATATGGATGTGGTGCTACCAAAGCACTCATGTATCTGTGTGTATGCAAATAGTGTCCAACTCTGCGGCCCCATGGACTGTAACCAGCCAGACTCCTCTGTCCTGGGTATCCTCCAGACAAGAATACTGGAGAGGGTTGCCATTCCCTTCTCCAGGGGATCTTCCCGACCCAGGGCTGGTGGCTCAGACCCAAGCCCTCATAGATAAATAAAGTCCTTTTGACTGTCCTATTTCTCACTGTTGAGTATTTCTTCTACATCTTGACAGTTTGGGAAGTAGGAACCATTTCCTCTGGTTGATCCCCTCTGCACATACCACCAAAATCAAAGTGCTGGGCCAGGAAAGGAGAGGTATACTCTGGACATGGTCCAGCCAACATCCTAGGTGACAAAGCTCTTGAATTCCCCTATGGGAAGGTGACTGTTCTTCCACATCTCTGTCTTCAGAAGGCACTATTAAAGTTAAGTAACAGTGATAGTCCTTTTTATTATTGCCTTCACAGAGGTGACACTGTTAGGTTGTTTTAAGCACTTCTTTGAAGTGATTTTGCTCCCCAAATTTTCTAATTTTTGTTCATTATATATATGAAAAGGATTTTAAATTGCCTGGGATAGAAAATGAAAACATGACAAGCTATACACTCCAACCTTAAAAACATCTATAATATAACATCATAAAATATAATTAGAATTCCATTTCAATATCACATTACAGATCTATGACTTAAAGGTAATTTCTGTCATCTGAATATGATGGTGAGCTGATGGCTGAATTAGATTTTCAAGATAAAAGCAATTCATCCTGCATTAGGAGTTATTACTTTAATTGAATAATATCTGGACCATGCCAGTGGTGGTAATGTTAATGTTATTACCCATTATCTTGGTGATGTTCACCCTACTGTTTCCAGAGAAAATATAGCCCATTAAATGGAGAGAAGGATTAAAATAGAAAAAAAAAAGAAAAAAAAAGCTACAAGCTTTTCATGGTTCATTATGCAAGGTCAGGACAAAGGAATGGCCCTGACCTCAAAACAGGACAGAGGATCTGGCCTGGGCTAAATACTTGAATTGCAAGAGAAGTTCTTTCTGCCATGGATGAGTCCTTTCAACTTTCAATGTTTGCAGTTTGCAATAACCTATCTTTCTTAAAATTAGCATTAATTAATTAATTCATTTATTCACTTACCCATTCATTCCTTTAACCAGCTCATAATCTACCAACATATTTTGTGCACCTTCATGAAACCATGAATGGTGTCAGGCCATGAAGAACCAAAGATGATTTAGTCAAGGAGGAAGGGCTAAGTATTATTGGAGCCTATTATATCTCAGACAATACAGTGGAATCTTCCAGACAATATCTGATTTATTCTCCATTGCAACTCAAAAGTAGATAGAGTCACTGTACTCATTTTATATATGAATAAACTGAGGATCAGATGGGCGAAATGACTTGCCAAAAACTTCACAGCTAGAAAAAAAGAATTGGAATTCAAACCTAGGCCTGTCACATTTCAAGACTTAGGCTGTTTTCACTGCACCTGGAATTTGGACATAGAACATAAACCCAGTTTTTAAAAATTACAATGCAGTGTGATAAATGATCCAACTGATATACAATATATGGCAGGACAACCATGGTGGGGAAATCCAGATCCCACTCTGGGGAGACCTCCTGACACTTTCAAGCAGTGGGAAATACCTGGAGGGTCCTAATGTGTCCTCCAGAACTCCTTGACATCCATAACCTCATCACACAACTCTCCCTCCATCTCCCCCTAATAAAAAACCTGGTCTCTATGTGAGCCTTCCCAGCCTCCCAAGGGAAGGGCATTTGTCCCCCTGCATCTTACATAACTCAAAGCAGAATGACGGGTCAGGCTTTATCTTGTTTCCAACACCTCCTCACACCCCACCTTATGGAAAAAACCATGCTCCTTTAAGGCTCCTCACACCCAGCCTCTGTCCCCCTGGTCTCTGCTACCAACCAACTTTCTGGTCACTGCCAGTCCTCAATGAAGATTTTGGCCTTGAGATCACTGTCTTCTCCAACCCAAGTCAGCGGTTTTTGCTGGAACTAAGATTACTTTCAGGTGCAATGGAAACTGGAGTTATTTCGGCCTCATAAGATATTTTATTACCCTGTGAAGTCCATCAGGAACTCAGTAGCAGGTGATACAATGGACTAAACTCAAGAGGAATACGTCTGGCAAAGCTTTATGTAAGCACTCAAAAAAAAAAAAAAATCTTTTCAAAGCACACTTTCCTCATAACATTCCAATCTCTTCCTTGTTCGGGCCCTGTATCATTCTCTTTGTCACCATCATAACCCAGATCCCATCAAACTATGAGAGGTGACACAGGCCTTATGTGAAGAGACAGGAGACCTGTTTAAGAAATCTGTGTCCTCAGAAATTGCACCTTATCATCTTCTTGCGGTGCCTTAGTGTCTTGAGACAGACAGCAAAGATCCCCATATGCCATTTCACTGACCATAATCATTTTGAGAACATTTAGAAACTTTCTGTGCCCCACCTAGAGATTTGAATTCAGTAGCTCTGAGGTCGGACTTGAACATCAGTAGACTGGGAAAGTCTTCAGCGAATTCTGAAGCACAACCAGTTCGGGGAGCACTGACACACAGCCCTTGCCCATGGATCTATATCTTGACACCCAGTGAGTGTCCTGAGTTCTTCCTCCCTCGTATTCACCATCCTTAGGTCAGAAAAATACCACTGGCCTCCAGCTTAAAGCTGCCCACTGCCACCAAGGATGGGCTAGTAAATGATTAGCAGTTGGTTCTTTGGAGAAAGAGAAAACCCTGGTTTGTAGTGTTTGCCAATTTCCATGGTATAAATACCCCCAATGCAGCCAATATCAAGCTACTTAATGTGATGTTGCTGAACACAGAGTTGGAAAGAGATGTATATAATCAACTCTCATGAGTCAGATAAATCTTATCCATTATTGTACCACCAGCCTTTACTTATCCCTCAAAATCAAACTACTGCCCAAGATGTAGAGGTCTCACTGAGATCCTCCAACACAGCCAGGGCCACTCAGAAGTCATTACTTCCATTTTTTATAAAAGCTCTTGGTATATTAGAAAGTGGAGAAGATGCTATAACAGGATTGACAAAATTGGAGTATTGCTTTAATACAAAACTTTCATGCAATGGAACCGTGTTAATCTCAAGATAATTTACAAGAGTTATAAAAATATTCATTAGTACTTCACCATTGATGGGGTCAGTCAGTAGTGGGAAATGTTAAAAGTTTTAAGAAGAGCTTCTTCATTCAGTTCTATTGGTGCGTCTCTGTGACTCTGGAGATCATGCCAGACTCTATAATCTGAGGCTTTTGTGAATGTGAAAATTAAGTGAGAGTTCCCTCGGTCCTGTCTCCACTTTCACCTCCAGTCCCCTAGCCTGCCAACTCCCCATCCCAATCTGTATAGATGCTGGACACAGTTTTATCCCTTCTGCTTTCTGTTCTTTGCTTCTCAAGAATTTTCAAAGCCAGCCAAGAATTTCCTCCCCTCTGCAAAGGAGGAAAAATAGTTTTCCCTCTACCTTTCTAGGTTCTTGGCTGAGGCTCCCCCTTTACATAATAAAAGACAGATTAGCAGGGGGGAAAAAAAAACAATTTTAATCACATACATGGGTATACGTGTACTTACATAACGGGGGCCCCAGAAAGATTTGAGACTCAAAAGGCAGCCAGGTAATTGAGGCTTATATATTTGTTATCCTGAATCAAGGAAAAGGATAAGGGTCTGGGGCCTTCAAAGGGGAGAGAGACAGCTCACAGGAAGATGAGAAGAGGAGAGGTATGGTAAACAGAATCTGTGCTGCCATGCACATCAGTCCTCAGGTGGAAAAGTGATCTCTAGTAACAGCGCTCTTCCCTTTCTAATGCAAATTTCTCTTACAAAAGGGTAACCTCTACTCTGTTTTCAAAGCTTCTCCTGTGTCTGTGGTTTCTCAAAATAATCCTTATGCCAGAGAGGCATATTTCAGGGTGGCATATTCTGTTTCATTTCATCTGCCACTTGACCTTATCTGGATCACAAAAGAGCTAGGTGACAAGGATTAAATGTAACAAAAAAAGATCGGGAAGACCAGCTCCCTTCTGCACACTGAGGATCCGCAGTTAGTTACAAATGATGGGCTCTTGTTTTCTGGCTCCAGTCCAGCAAGAGATCTGGCAGAGAAGAGCTTTTTCTGGGTGTCATTTGCCTTATTTCTCTGAGCCGCTTGTGGCAGGAATATTATAAGCAAATCAAGTTTTGATCAGTTGAAGCCTATCTAAAGGCTCTAGAAGCTGTTGCTTATTCATTCATTTATTAAACAAACATTTATTATCTTCCTTGTGCCAAATCTTGGGCTAGAGAAGCAGGTAGAGGGATATACCAATGAATGACAATCCTGAATATTCACTGGAAGGATTGATGCTAATGCTGAAGCTCCAGTACTTTGGCCACCTGATGTGAAGAGCCAACTCTTTGGAAAATTCCCTGATGCCAGAAAAGATTGAGGGCAAGAAGAGAAGGGGGTGACAGAGGATGAGATGGTTGGATGGCATCACTGACTCAGTGGATGTGAGTTTGAGCAAACTCAGGGAGATGGTGAAGAACAGGGAAGCCTGGTGTGCTGCAGTTCATGGAGTCACAAAGATCCAGACATGACTGAGCGACTAGACAACAGCAAGACACAGCTGCAGTCCCTTGAGGCACTGGAAGTGGGAGGAAGGAATACTTGATATGGACAAGGGTAACTGCAGAGTCAGACTCCACTGAAGCAACTTAGCACACACGCAAGCCCTCAAATGCAGTTCATTGAGGTAGGTCCCATGACTGAGGTCAACATAGGATACCCTGGAAGCACAGAGAAGGAACAGTTACACCAAAGTGAAGCCTTGAGCTCCATTCTAATGGACAAGGAGGCATTATCTAGGTGAGAAAGGGCTAAAGACACCTCAGGAGATGGTTGTTTATACAAAGGTATGAAAGCTTGAAATAAAGCATATCTAGCTGAGAAACTATAAGCAATTCAGTAGAAACTATAAGCAACAGGTATCCTGATCACTTCAGTTCAGTTCAGTCACTCAGTCATGTCCAACTCTTTGCAACCCCATGAACCACAGCACACCAGGCCTCCCTGTCCATCACCAGCTCCTGGAGTCCACCCATACCCCTGTCCATCGAGTCGATGATGCCATCCAACCATCTCATCCTCCATCGTCCCCTTCTCCTCCCGCCCTCAATCTTTCCCAGCATCAGGGTCCTTTCCAATGAGTCAGCTCTTCGCATGAGGTGGCCAAAGTATTGGAGCTTCAGCTTCAACATCAGTCCTTCCAGTGAACACCCAGGACTGATTGATTTCCTTCAGGATGGACTGGTTGGATCTCCTTGCAGTCCAAGGGACTCTCAAGAGTCTTCTCCAACACCACAGTTCAAAAGCATCAATTCTTCAGTACTCAGCTTTCTTTATAGTCCAACTTTCACATCCATACATGACCACTGGAAAAACCATAGCCTTGAGTAGACAGACCTTTGTTGGCAAAGTAATGTCTCTGCTTTTTAATATGCTGTCTAGGTTGGTCATAACTTTCCTTCCAAGGAGTGTCTTTTAATTTCATGGCTGCAATTACCATCTGCAGTGATTTTGGAGCCCAGAAAAATAAAGTCAGCCACTGTTTCCACTTTTTCCCGATCTATCTGCCATGAAGTGATGGGACCAGATGCCATGATATTAGTTTTCTGCATGTTGAGCTTTAAGCCCACTTTTTCACTCTCCTCTTTCACTTTCATCAAGAAGCTCTTTAATTCTTCTTCACTTTCTGCCATAAGGGTGGTGTCATCTGCATATCTGAGGTTATTGATATTTCTCCCAGCAATCTTGATTCCAGGTTGTGCTTCTTCCAGCCCAGCGTTTCTCATGATGTACTCTGCATATAAGTTAAATAAGCAGGATGACAATATACAACCTTGACATACTCCTTTTCTTATTTGGAACCAGTCTGTTGTTCCATGTCCAGTTCTAACTGTTGCTTCCTGACCTGCATACAGGTTTCTCAAGAGGCAGGTAAAGTGGTCTGGTATTCCCATCTCTTGAAGAATTTTCTACAGTGTATTGTGAAGCACACAGTCAAAGGCTTTGGCATAGTCAATAAAGCAGAAATAGATGTTTTTCTGGAACTCCTTTGCTTTTTCAATGATCCATTGGATGTTGGCAATTTGATCTCTGGTTCCTCTGCCTTTTCTAAAACCATCCTGATACTTAGGCATCAGATACAAAGTATCAGGCACCTGATACTTTGACATCAGAGGACCTCGGGCTCAGATTCTGGCTCCTCTGATTATTAGCTGTGTGCACAGGAGAGAATTGTTGGGTTCTCTGAGCCTCAGTTTCCTCATCCATCAAGCCCATCTTATTGGACTGTTGGCATAGAGATGAGATAATGTATGTAATATATCCAGTGTGGTACCTATCCACCCAGAACCTGATGGCTGGTTTGGTGAGGAGGATAAAGTTGAGGATGAAGGATGGACGGGAGGCTGGAGGAGTGAGCAGTGACAAAGTATGACGCTTTGTGTTCCATGCTAAAAAAAATTTGGACTTTATTCCTAGAGGCAGAGGAAGAATTTCAAAAAGTAGAGTAGCCTGGTCAAATGAATGCTTTAGAAGGGGCCCCATGATGGATTGGAGGAGGGAGTGGGAAAATAAAATGGAAGTTAGAAGGCTCTTACACTAATATAAAGGCTTGGGGGGGGACCCTTTCTGTAGTGCAGCTGATGGAAGCAGTTCCCTATGATTTCTGAACACAGGCTGTGAGTTTTATTAGGCCAGGTCTACTCACTCACAGCATGGCCCACCTACATGGAAGAAGATAGAATCCAGGCTCCTATTATCATTGGAACTAAGCAGCTTTGGTGATTCCATAAATGTCACACTCCAGCACACTGAAGTGGATTTTTTCGGCTTAAAATGGAAAAAGTAGCAGTCGTTATCAGTGGGTGGTGGGATTACTGGTTGTTTTTATATTATTCTTTCCCTCTTTCTCCATTTTCTAGATGATCTACAATGAACACACTTTTGTAATAAGGAAAACCCATTATAAAAGTTTTTCATATGAAAACTACACATAGTTTCTGTCAAAACAGCAATTCTTTCCTTACTACCTGAGTAAAGAAATGCTCAACTGAATTACAAATGGTTAAAAAAAAAAAAAATCATTGACAGGATCCAGCTTCAAACTTCTCAGCTATTTATTTTCTCCCTTCTGCTTTGGAAAATTGTGCTATGCTCATGAAGATGGACTGGAGATGTGTAAGTGGTCTTGAGTTTGAAAAATAATAGTTGTTTTTATTGTTACGGCTTCAAGCTGAACATGGAAATGAATTATTTCCATGATTTATCCTTCAGGAAACAAAAAGTACAGAAAAATTGCCCAATAGTTAGAGATGATTGGATTATCGATATTTTCTTTTTAAAGAAAATAAAACATCACATCAGAGAGACACCTAAGTGGCAATATCTCCACACTCATCCTGGCTTGTAAAAGTAAGGGGTTGCACGTGGGCCAAATGGTGAAATTCAGCAGGAACTACAGACAGAGGTCTAAGAGCTGAGATATTCTAGCACTATGCTCCAAAGCCATGGCCTAAGCCCAATGTACATCTTTAGATGTGCCTTGTACACTTCATCAGGCCATCTTCCAAAGAGGTGGCATCTTGATTATAATCTTCATTTTGGACTTTTCTAAAACAATAATAATGAAAATTGTTCACATAAATTTATGGTTCATAAATATTTAGTCCTCACAATGTGAGTTAACATTGGTCCCATTTTAGAAATGAGGGAAGTGAGGCTCAGAAAAGCTGACTGATGGGCTTGAGGTCACGCAGCCAGAATATGGAGAGACAGGATTCAGATCAGCAGTTTAGAACCTAACTGTGCCCCTTCCACTCCTCCCTTCTACAATATGGAGAGACAGGATTCAGATCGGCAGTTTAGAACCTAACTGCCCCTTCCACTCCTCCCTTCTACTGACTGGTCTTAGTTATTTCATTCTCATTAGACTCACTAGTTGAAAGGGCAAAGTAGGGCCCATAGGAGTTATATTAGTTCTGATTGTTGCGGTAGTAAATTATCATAAATTTAGTGGCTTAAGGCAACACAAGTTTATTCTCTTACAGTTCTGGAGGTCAGAAGTTCAAAATGAGTCTCAGTATCAGGGTGTTGGCCACCTTAACTTCTTCAGAAGGCTCCAGGAGGCTTTTCATCCTTTCTAGGATACCGGTGGCTGCTGGCATCCCTTGGCTCATGGCCACATCGCTCCAGTCTCTGCTTCTGTTCTCACCATCTCATCTTCTGTAATCAAACTCTCTGTGTGTCCCTCTCCTAAGGACATTTAGATTTAGGGCCCACTCTGTAAGTCCAGAATAATCTCTTCATCTCATGGTCATTAATCACGTCTGCAAAGTCCTTTTGGACATAAAAAGCAGCATCTAAAGTTTCCCAGGATTAGAAACTGTGTATTTTTTGGTGGGGGGCGTGGGGGGGGGCATTAATTAGCCTACCACAGGAATATTTATTTATTGAAATATATTTATTTCATTGATTGAGTGGTCCTTGAATGTAAAATTCTCTGAATGTAAATCTAGGCCATAGCTCTTCTTAGCTTTGCTTTATTGTTTTTTTATTTTAGGGAATATTTTTATGTTTTTCAGAAAATACCTTTTTACTTCATATTGGAGGGTAGTTGACTAACCATGTTATGTTCGTTTCAGGTATAAAGCAAAGTGATTCAGTTATACGTATACATGTATCTTTTGTTTTTTGCAAATTCTTTTCACATTTAAGTTGTTACATAATGTTGAGCAGAGGTCCCTGTGCTGTACAGTAGGTCCTTGTTGGTTATCTATTTAAAATACAGCAGTGTGCACATGTCAGTCCCAAACCCCCTAACTGTCCCTTACTCCCCCCTCCCCCCTGGTAAGTGTAAGTTTGCTGTAAGTCTGTGAATCTGTTTTGTAAATACATTTGCATCATTTTTTTTAGATTCCATATATAAGTGATGTCATACCGTATTTCATCTTCTCAGTCTGACTTACTTCCCTCAGTATGACAATCTCTAGGTTCATCCATGTTGTTGCAAATGACATTTCATTCATTTTATAGCTAATATTCCATTGTATGTAAATACCACATCTCCTTTGGCCATTCCTCTGTCAGTGGACATTTGGGTTGCTTCTGTGTCTTGATTATTGTGAACAGTGCTACTATGAACATTAGGGTGCAGGTATCCTTTCAAACCATGCTTTTTAGTTTTGATCTTTCACTTGAGGCCGTTGGGCTTTACTGCTTGCTTGCTGGCTAGCTTTTAAACAAACTTAACTCTGACTCCCTGTTGGAAGTCACTTTCCTAAAACTGGATCTTCTTGCTGTCTTCCAGGGATGGAGGCATACAGCAGAGTTTCTCCAGTTTGGAAAGGGCATGGAAAGAAGTGCTTTCTTAACTGTTAGGCCTCTCCTGCCTGTTGCCATTTATTAAGCACTTACTGAGTATCAGGAATTGTGCAAGCATTCTATATTCAATGATAGCTCATTTATATCTTGTAGGCAGCCTATAAAGTAGATCTCACTAGCCCATTTTAGAGATAAGAAAATCAAGGCCCACATAATAATATATCCAAGGTTGCACAGTTAAACCTCAGAGCCTCCAAAATCGAAAAGTTCTTCATAGCAGGCTGTTGCAAAATTGGAGAATTTCCAAACTGGAGTAATGTATGGACCTCTTTTAAGGAGCACATATAAGCTCATAAACCCTTAGGGTTAAATTATAATTATTTTCATTATATCATTATTTAAGTATGGGCAAAGATAACTAGATATTAACTCCCTATGCTTATAGCTCTCCCGTGACTATAAAAGGAAAATAACAATAATAATAATACATACAAAGCTACAAACCTTTTTAAATGCTAATTAGGAGTATTGCTTTAGTGCAGTGGGTGATGCCGTTTGCTGAAATTAAATGACTGTTCACAATCTAGATTTGATGCTGACTACCCTGCCATGGGCATTCGGGATTTGGTGAACCTGTGCACTAGCTCTGGTCCTCTGGCCTCACTCACTGCTCCCACTGCTCTCCATCTGCCAACATCACACACGTCATTTGGGCTTTACCTGGTGAGAATGTCATTGACTTGTTAACTCTGTCTCTCTTTTTAGCCACTGACTATAGCAGCTGGGTTCTCTGGGCAACAGGCTGAGTCAAGATTAGCTGAAGTTGTCAGGGAATGCTCTTGGGAACCACTCCTGTGGAATGGAACAGGACGAAGCAGAAACAGGCAGAGGGAGAAGTTGAGTTGTAGGCCCATGGAAGGCCTCTGCCAGCATCACATGAAGCAGTTTTATCCAAGCAGCACAATCTCTCCAAAAGAACTGACAGCTAAGGGCTACCTTTTAGCATCTTTCCCAGCAGCTGAAGAGGGACCTGGGCAGAGAAAGACAGTCCACTACACTAGCCCACAGTCAAGTTGGAGGGAGCAGCAATATACGTAAACTCAAATGCAGCCTGGCTATGGAAATTGCCAGCCAGTGCTTCATTATAAGATCTTCAAGATCATCTATCATAGTCTTTTTTTTTTAATTTGTTTAAATGTGGACCACTGTTTTAAAAAGTCTTTATTGAATTTGTTACAATATCGCTTCTGTTTTATGTTTTTGTTTTTTGGCCTTGAGACATGTGGGATCTTAACTCCCCAACCAGGGATGGAATCCACAACCCCCTGCGTTGAAACACAAAATCTTAACCACAAGACCATCAGGAAAGTCCCTGTAATATTCTTGAATTGATTTTTTTAAATTATCATAAAAATAAAACATGTTTACATTCCCATAGAGAACTAAGAGACCCCAAAAACATCTTCACAGATTTGTAGGGCTGCTCAGACCTCACTCTGAGAAAGAAGAATGTCGAGAAGCATCCAGTTACTATACTGCTGTGAATTAATACATAAACCTGTAACAGGTCCATGGCATGAAAATCTCAAAGTTCTATGACTGCTTCTAGGTGGCAGTAATAATTTCTAGATCTTCTCGTATTTCACATTTAGCATTTGGGAATAAATACTTTCATTTGTTAAACATTCACTCAGTATATCTGATCAAGCATCTACTGTGAGATGGGTGCTTTACTAGACACCTTCTGGAGGAAAGACACATAAGTAAGTACGTGAAGTGAGCAGATAATCACATGATTAAAGTCATGGAAAAGGATGATCTGAGAATCTGTGGCCATCAAAAAGGCGTTGCCAGAGGCAAGGGGGTAGAGAAATGGGGAGATGCTGGTTCAAAGACACAGAGTTGCAGCTGGATGTCTCAACATGTAGGGTGAATTAATCTTGAGATATAATGTACGACATGATAACTGTCATCAACAGTACTATTTTATATGCTGGAAATTTGCTTAGAGTAGATTTCAGCTGCTCTCATGACTGACAAAGAAAGACACCTATGTGAGGAGATGAATATGTTAATCAGCCTGACTGCAATGATCATTTACTATGTCTATCATGTTTTACTATGGGCAAACATTATGTTGTAAACCCTAAAGAGGTAAGTTTCTACTCAAAAAAGTAAGGAAGACTTTTTGCATGGAGGAGTTGCTCGAGGGGGCCAAGATAAGGACATGCCAGGCAAAGGGACTCACAAGTCTTGAAAAGAAGCTGGGCATGGCAGGTAACTAGGAGATTAGGCAGAAAGGTGGATTAGGCAGAAGTGGGAGATTCCACTGAAAGAAGCGGGGGTGGAGACATTCAAATATAACTAAGTAATCATGACTTCTCTTTTCCTTTTCATTCACCTTGCCCTTTACTTACATTTATCTCACTCAGTCGTCACAGGTTACTATTAACCCACTAGAGGACACACCCCACAAGAGTTGGGTCTGTGTTGCTGTGTACACTGCCCTATGCCCCAGGCACAGCGTCAACCTCAAAAACAAGAAATTGACTCAAGAGGCAAAGCATTTACTTAGGATCAGAGAATTACAATTTGGGATATACAGATTCAGGTAGAAACCCAAATAGTGTCCTAATTATAAGAGAGAGAATCAGGGCTTTTGTTGTAAAAAAAGAAGAAAGTTACTTTTAAGGAGAGTTCATTGGTGCTGACAAGCAAAGCTAGATTCCTGGCTCAGGTCAAGTGGTCACTAGGTAAATGTGAACCCAGTCCTTTCAACATTCTTCCTAACTGCTTGGAATATTGGTGGTTTGGTCCAGTTCAGAGGTTGAGACACAGGATTCGCAGGGCAGCTCCCCTGAAATGGCTGTACTTGACTTCATTTAAACATTCTTGGTCCTAGCTCCCTGACCATGATCTCACGTGGGCTCAGCCTGCATCAGCTTGAAGCAGCATTTGGGTTCCTGGCCAGAGACTGAGGTCAGGCCACAGCAGTGAGAGCACCACATCCTCCCACTAGACCGCCAGGGGCCAGTGACAAGGCCCTGGCCCATCAGCTGTGTAGAAATTAATTATCACAAAACAGTGAAAAACAATGAAACAAGTAAAGTGTTTAATAGGAGGAAAATGAGTAGGTGTGGCTAGACATACTGGCAGGCTCAGAGAGCGCGTCACACCCTCATGGTAGTTTGAGTCACTTTTTTGGGGCCTTTCTTCCTAGTTTCCTTTGATCAATCATCTTGCTTTGCCTGGTCCTGAGTCCTGTTGGGTTTATCTCAAAGTCCTCACATGTGTGCCTCCACATCTCTTAGCCAACATGGATTCTAGCAAAGAGGCCTGTGGGCAGCTTGACGTCACTTACTGTGATGTGACGCCCCCCTCTCTTTTGACCTCCAAGGAGCCTTTCTGCACATGTGTGGTCAGGAAGCTCTCCTTAACTTCACAAATGGGAAATATGTGGTCTTTTATCTGGCCAGGGCCCAGCCTCTTCCATCATCTTGCTTTTATGGAGTTCCTGCTATTATGGTGTTTCTTCTACAGGGAAGACAGTTCAGCCTGGGGCCCATCTATCTCCTGCCTCAACCAGGGATCAGACTCGCACCCTCAGCAGTGAAAGTACAGAGTCCTAACCACTGGACTGCCACAGAAGTTCCTGGGATGGCTGTATTTTAAACGGCTGCCTTTCCATCATCATCTTCACCCACTAGTGGGCACGCCTCTCAAGAGCAGGATTGTGTCACCTATCCACTGGCCCCATGCCCCTTGCCCAGCGCAGTTTCTGACTATAGAAGGAACCCAATAAATACATGTTTTACACACTGAGATATCTGCTCAGAAAGGATGAGCAACTTCCCCAAACTAACACAGCACATAAATGGCAGAGCCAAGGTATGGACTTGGGTCTGCCTTGTTCCACCACACCAGCTTTTAGCCCCTGCTCCAGGATGTTACAGTAATAACTAACTAGAAGGGGAGTTTCACTGTCAGGGAAACTTCTGTTACCAGGGGAAGTCTGGCAGAGCCCAGCTGTGTGTGTGTGACCCTAATTTCCTGGTAGGGACACGCCTTCCATGTCCACTAGACACACAATTTCTTTTCCGTCCCCAGTGTCTCCCCAAACCTCTGTGAGTATTTGGGGGGCTCAGGAATGAAAAGAGTTAAGCTTTACAGCTGATCAAGCTGTTCCTTTGCATTTAAATAGCACCGTTTAAGAGATCGACACTTCTGGAAACTGATTTGATGCTAACGTGCTGAGCACCTTGAGGCAGCTGGCTTCTCCCTCCTCCAGGTCATTTAGAGCTTCATTACTTAATAATTTGAAAGCTTTTTATGGAAATCAGTAGATGGAGGGAGATGATGAAGCAAAATGTTATTATATGTAAGGACCCAGCAAAACCGGCTGACAGTCTCTGAGGGGAGAGAGAAGAGGGAGATGTTGGTGTGCAAATCAATTCTTGTTTCTTTTTGAAACAGCTTTTATTTTAAAAATAAGAAGGTTTAACAACCCATTCCAGTATTCTTGCCTGGGAAATCCCATGGACAGAGGAGCCTGGTCGGATACAGTCCATGGGTCTCAAAAGAGTCAGACACAACTTGGCAACTACACAACACTACCAAAGGATAACAAAATCCAACAGCCTTTAAAACAGTCAAGTAAGGAACCCATCAGATGTCTTATCAATTCCGTCCCTCTGCGGGCACTTCAGTCCCCTCTTCCCGCCTTCTCGGCTGCTGCCCTGGCTCCCAGTCCACCACCTCTAGATGTCCTTCCCACCACATTTGCCCTCCGTGCTTGTCTCACAAATGCTCCCTCCAAAGCCTTCGTGGGTATTTCTCCAGATGAGAAAGCCACAGTGAGCAGCCTTGGAGTAGCTTTTCCTCCTGACTTTTTTTAATGGCAATATACTTGGATGGTTCAAAATTCAAAAGCAGAGCACGGTTAATCTGTGAAAAGTAGTTCTTGCTCCCTGGTTGCCCAGTTCCTCTCCCCTGAGGTACCTTGTCTTTGTGAAGCTCTTATGTTCCTTCCAGAGATAATTTAGGTGAATGGAAATAAAAGTATGCACGCACACGTGCACACACACACACACACACACACGCACGCACACATAAGCATATGCATAAGCATATGCACATATATTTTCTTTATATATTTACATTTCTTTGTAACTAGATTATTATACAAATAGATAAAGAGCCCAAAATACTATATATCGGTGTAAAAAAAAAAAAGATACCAAAAGTATATACATGTTTATTTTTATATTTGTATGTGGTCTTTGGGCTCTTCATTAAAAGAGTTATACTGGTGGTGAGATTATCTCTAAAATATGCTATATTAAAAAGCAAGGCACAGAATGACTTGTATAGCAATCTATTTGTATAATAGTCTGGCTCCCATGATACAAGGAAATGGCAAGGATAAAGAAAATGTGTGTGTGAGCTATGATTTCAACTACGTGACAAAGACACAAATACAGAAACGAATATACTCACTGATGATAGCTGCTAAATTAGGATGGAGGGATTACAGGTTTTTGTTTTTGTTTCTCTCTCTCTAAATTTCTATGATATTGTTACGTTAATTTTTTTATTTTGAAGACCTTCAGTTCAGTTCAGTGGCTCAGTCATGTCCGACTCTTTGCAACCCCTTGAACTGTAGCATGCCAGGCCTCCCTGTCCATCACCAGCTCTTGGAGTTTATTCAAACTCAAGTCCATCGAGTCAGTGATGCCATCCAGCCATCTCATGCTCTGTCATCCACTTCTCCTCTTGCCCCTAACCCCCCCACCAGCATCAGGGTCTTTTCCAATGAATCAACTCTTCGCATGAGGTGGCCAAAGTACTGGAGTTTCAGCTTCAGCATCAGTCCTTCCAATGAACACCTAGGACTGATCTCCTTTAGAATGGACTGGTTGAATCTCCTTGCAGTCCAAGGGACTCGCAAGAGTCTTCTCCAACACCACAGTTCAAAAGCATCAATTCTTCAGCGTTCAGCTTTCTTCACAGTCCAACTTTCACATCCATACATGACCACTGGAAAAACCATAGCCTTGACTAGATGGACCTTTGTTAGCAAAGTAATGTCTCTGCTTTTGAATATGCTATCTAGTTTGGTAATAACTTTCCTTCCAAGGAGTAAGCATCTTTTAATTTCATGGCTGCAGTCACCATCTGCAGTGATTTTGGAGCCCAGAAAAATAAAATCTGACACTGTTTCCACTGTTTCCCCATCAATTTCCCATGGGACCAGATGCCATGATCTTCGTTTTCTGAATGTTGAGCTTTAAGCCAACTTTTTCACTCTCCTCTTTCACGTTCATCAAGAGGCTTTTTAGTTCCTCTTCACTTTCTGCCATAAGGGTGGTGTCATCTGCATATCTGAGGTTATTGATATTTCTCCCAGCAATCTTGATTCCAGCTTGTGTTTCTTCCAGCCCAGTGTTTCTTATGATGTACTCTGCATATATGTTAAATAAGCAGGTGACAATATACAGCCTTGATGTACTCCTTTTCCTATTTGGAACCAGTCTGTTGTTCCATGTCTAGTTCTAACTGTTGCTTCCTGACCTGCATATAGGTTTCTCAAGAGGCAGGTCAGGTGGTCTGGTGTTCCCATCTCTTTCAGAATTTTCCACAGTTTATTGTGATCCACACAGTCAAAGGCTTTGGCATAGTCAATAAAGCAGAAATAGATGTTTTTCTGGAATTCTCTTGCTTTTTCCATGATCCAGCAGATGTTGGCAATTTGATCTCTGATTCCTCTGCCTTTTCTAAAACCAGCTTGAACATCTGGAAGTTCACGGTTCACATATTGCTGAAGCCTGTCTTGGAGAATTTTGAGCATTACTTTACTAGCATGTGAGATGAGTGCAATTGAACGGTAGTTTGAGCATTCTTTGGCATTGCCTTTCTTTGGGATTGGAATGAAAACTGACATTTTCCAGTCCTGTGGCCACTGCTGAGTTTTCCAGATTTGTTGGCATATTGAGTGCAGCACTTTCACAGCATCATCTCTCAGGATTTGAAATAGCTCAAGTGGAATTCCATCACCTCCACTAGCTTTGTTCATAGTGATGCTTCCTAAGGCCCACTTGGCTTCACATTCCAAGATATCTGGCTCCAGGTGAGTGATCACACCATCGTGGTTATCTGGGTCATGAAGGTTTTTTTTTTGTAAAGTTCTTCTGTGTATTCTTGCCACCTCTTCTTAATATCTTCTGCTTCTGTTAGGTCCATACCATTTCTGTCCTTTATTGTGCCCATCTTTGCATGAAATATTCCCTTGGTATCTCTAATTTTCTTGAAGAGATCTCTAGTCTTTCCTACTCTGTTGTTTTCCTGTATTTCTTTGCACTGATTACTTAGGAAGGCTTTCTTATCTCTCCTTGCTATTCAGAACTCTGCATTTAGGTGGGTATATTTTTCCTTTTCTTCTTTGCCTTTAGCTTCTCTTCTTTTCTCAGCTATTTATAAGGCCTCATCAGAGGCCTTTTGCAATTCTTTTTCTTGGGTATGGTCTTGATCCCTGCCTACTGTACAATGTCACAAACCTCCATCCATAGATCTTCAGGCACTCTATCAGATCTAATCCCTTGAATATATTTGTCACTTCTACTGTATAATCATAAAGGATTTGATTTAGGTCATACCTGAATGGCCTGGTGTTTTCCAACTTTCTTTAATTTAAGTCTGAGTTTGGAAATAAGTAGTTCATGATCTGAGCCACAGTTAGCTCCCAGTCTTATTTTTGCTGACTGTATAGAGCTTCCCCATCTTTGGCTGCAAAGAATATAATCCATCTGATTTCAGTATTGACATCTGGCGATGTCCATGTGTTGTCTTCTCTTGGTGTTGTTGGAAGAGGGTGTTTGCTATGACCAGTGGGTTCTCTTAACAAAACCTTGTTAGACTTTGCCCTGCTTTGTTTTGTACTCCAAGGCCCAATTTGCCTGTTACTCCAGGCATCTCTTGACTTCCTACTTTTGCATTCCAGTCTCTGGAGGAGGTGTGGGTCTGCAGTGGCCTGCTGCAGGGTCGGGGGCACTGATTGGGGAAGTGCGTGCACCCGACCTTTTGTAGGAGGTCGCCATTAACTTCATTACCTCCACCATAGTTTGGCTTCAGGTCAAACAACAGAGAGGGAATACAGCCCCACCCAACAACAGAAAATTGGATTAAAGAGTTACTGAGTTATGGCCCTGCCCATTAGAACAAGACCCAGTTTCCCACTCAGTCTCTCCCATCAAGAAGCTTCCATAAGCCTCTTATCCTTATCCATCAGAGGGCAGAGAGAATGAAAACCACAGTCACAGAAAACTAATCAAACTGATCACATGGACCACAGCCTAATCTAACTCAATGAAACTATGAGTCATGCCGTGTAGGGCCACCCAGGATGGACGGGTCGTGGTGGAGAGTTCTGACAGAATGTGGTCCACTGGAGAAGGGAATGGCAAACCTCTTCAGTATTCTTGCCTTGAGAACCCCATGAACAGTATGAAAAGGCAAAAAGAAAGGACACTGAAAGATGAACTCCCCAGGTCGGTAGGTGCCCAATACGCTACTGGAGAAGAGTGGAGAAATAACTCCAGAAAGAATGAAGAGACAGAGTCAAAGCAAAAACAATACCCAGTTGTGGATGTGACCAGTGATGGAAGTAAAGTCTGATGCTGTAAAGTACAATATTGCATACAAACCTGGAATGTTAGGTCCCTGAATCAAGGCAAATTGGAAGTGGTCAAACAGGAGATGGCAGGAGTGAACATCGACATTTTAGGAATCAACAAACTAAAATGGACTGGAATGAGTGGATTTAACTCAGATGACCGTGGGCAAGAATCCCTTAGAAGAAATGGAGTAGCCCTCATAGTCAGCGAAAGAGTCTGAAATGCAGTCCTTGGATGCAATCTCAGAAACAACAGAATGATCTCTGTTCATTTCCAAGGCAAACCATTCAGTATCACAGTAATCCAAGTCTATGCCCCAACCAGTAATGCTGAAGAAGCTGAAGTTGAACAGTTCTATGATGACCTACAAGACCTTCTAGAACTAACACCTATACACTAATGACTCAAATTCACCTCCTGCCTGGACTACTCCATTGAACCCCAGCCTCATGTATCCAACTGCCTACATGACACCTCCATTCAGAGTCATCCTTGACCCCTCTGTTTTACACCCCACGTCCAATCCACCAGCAGATCCTGTTGCTTCTTCCTTTAAAATAATGTCTTGCATCTGACATCTTCCCACCCCTGCCATTGCTCTCTCATGATCCCGTGTCACCTGACTGGCCTCCCTGGGTCCTGCCTGCCCTCCTACAGTTTACTCCCCCACCATAGTCAGCAGAATCCTCACTGTCTACTCAGAAGCCCTGCAGCAGCATCCAAGTTCATAGCACTTGCAAGGGTGCCCCTAAGAACCCCTGAGAGGGCAGTGAAGACCAGAGACTTCCTCTAGCTTGTCATTAATTAATTGTTTAATTAACTAATCCATTATTCATTCTTAATCATCCCCTGTATCACTCCCCAGACCAGCCAGTGCTGGGGACACAGAGGGGAACACAGTTCAGCCCCTGCCCTCATAATGGCTCCCAGGACTAGATGGGAACTGTCTTCAGAGGAAGGTGGGGAGGGAGAGACAGGGAAGAGGAGCAAGCGATGTCAAATGCTACACCTTTGGCTTCCCTGGTGGCTCAGAGGGTAAAGCATCTGCCTGCAATCCGTGAGAGCCAGGTTTGATCCCTGGGTCAGGAAGACCCCCTAGAGAAGGAAATGGCAACCCACTCCAGTATTCTTGCCTATAGAATCCCATGTTTGGAGGAACCTGGTAGGATACAGTCCACGGGGTCTCAAAGAGTCAGACACGACTGAGCGACTTCACTTTCACTTCACTTAAGAGACACACACACACACACACCCCCACAAGATGCTCCCAGGGGCAGGGTTAGGGTCAAGGCCCTTTACAGGTTGCCTTATAGGTGCTGGCTTGGCTCTTCCTCCCTTCCTGGCTCCAGCCCGACTTCCTTGGAGTCCCCACCTGTTGGAAGCAGACAGCCCAGCTCAGCCTGCTCTCCCCTGGCTGATGTCAGAATCTTTCCTGGCCTGGCCCCTTTTTTACTTCTCTGCTCCAACCCCAGGACTAATGTTTTTCTAAGTGCTGGAGATAGGGCAGAAGGTGGGGAAGAGGGGCTGGGATGGGAAGTACAGACAGGCTCCATCTACCCCTTCAGCTCCCTGCTGAATCAGAGGAGAGGCAGACTTTCATAATCCTAACGGATACATGAAAGTCCAAAAGGGAGGTTAAGCCCAGGATTGGCACTTTGGTCACCAAAGAACAAGCTGAATTGATGCCTGTGGTAACAGAGGCACACAGAAGCCTGGCCTCTCCCTCAGGTCATGGGGTGATGCCCGTCCTCAGAGTGCAAGAGACAGGTGTGGGTGCAAGGGCAGTGGGCGGGCCCAGGCAGCTCTCTCTGATGGGCCCTTCCTCTCCTGCATCAGAAACACCAAGCTGCTTTCACAAAACCATCTTGCGGGAAAACTATTATCTACGGGCATTATGCAATTTTCCTATCAGAATTACAGGCTGTGTTTGAAAAGAAATTGAATTTGAAATGCTTCTGTGAAACCACATCACCTTCTTACAGGTCTGTTCATGGGCTTCAGATACCTTCTCTGGCTTTTAAATAGCTGATCAGACAGTAGCTTATGATGGCAGCAGCTTCCAGGGTGCAAGGTGGGCTCTCGGCACATAAACAGTCAGCCTAGGTCACTGGGGCGTGCATCTGAGGCAGACTCAGAGCCTTGCAGCTGACTGTGGGTCCTAAGGAGGCCCTATCCCTTCCTCTTCCTTTAATTAGTGCCAGGTCTCTGGTTGGCACTCGCCACAGCTCACCCAGTGCCCACTAGCTCAGTGCCCATGTCTGTTGGTGTCACTTTACTCAGCTCTGGCTCCACACTGTGCCATAGAGTCCTGGGACTCAGAAAGACACCAGACGCTTCCTCATCACAGCCTCTCATTCAAACAGCAAAGATGGGGACCTCTCTAGTGGTCCAGAGGTTAAGACATCTCTCCCAATGCAGGGGATGTGGGTTTGAGCCCTGGTTGGGGAACTAAGATCGCATTTGTCTTGTGCCCAAAAAAAAAAAACAGAAACAATATTGTAACAAACTCAGTGAAGACTTTAAAAGTGGTCCACATCAAAAAAAAAAAAAAAACTTTAAAAAAAAGGCAAAGATTGATTGAGCGCACTCTAAACACTGATAGTACAGCAGTGAGTGAGCAGAATAGACAAAGCCTTTGCCCATAGAAAATGCCTATTCTAGTTAAAAGTAGAAAAGATAAAAAGTAAGAAAGCAAAATGCATAGGATACTGTGTGCGTTAAGTTGCTTCGTCATGTCAAACTCTTCGCAACCCTATGGACTGTAGTCTGCCAGGCTCCTCTGTCCATGGGGATTCTCCAGGCAAGAATACTGGAGTGGGTTGCCATGCCCTCCTCTAGGGTATCTTAGTATACCAGATGGTGACAAATGTTATGGAGAAAAGACAATCAGATAAAGTGAGAGCAGGGTGCCAGGTTGAGGAAGGGGCAGGGAATTGCTATTTTGAATCGTGTGGTCAGCAGAGGCCTCACTGAGAAGGTGACATTTGAGCAAAGACCTAGAGGAGGCAGAGGAACGAGTGCTCTAGTATCTAAGAGGACAGCTCCCCAGGCTCAGGGATCTGTAAGTGCTAAGTGTGTCTAGCATATCTGAGGAGATGTCCAGGTGGCTGGAGCAAAGTGAGCAAAAGGGCGAGTAATAAAAGAGGAAGCTAGTGAGGTAACAGGGAGGCAGAGCAGATCATGAGGGGCTATGGCAGCCATGGCCAAGGTCCCCATTTCCTGTGCAACGTGATACCATTAGAGGATTTTGACAAGAAAAACGGCATGATGCGGCTACTGCGTGAAGAAGAGCCTGGAAGAAGGTGAGGGAAGAGGCAGAGAGACCAGCCAGGAAGCAGTTGCAACACATTTAATCCTAGTTAATGATGATACCTCGTGGCTTGGACCAAGATGGTGCCAGGGATGCAGGGAGGTACCATCCAGCCCCTGCTCCAACGATGGTGAGACACAGTTGTTGGCTCAAAAATGCATTTTAGAAGTGCAGTTGACAGATGTGCTGAAGAATCGGATGTGGAGTGAGAGAAGCATCAAGGTTGATAAACTAGAAGGATGGCTTAGCCATTTAATGCGATGTTTACAATGAGAGAAGCCAGATTTGGAGAGGAGGGCATCTTCCCTGGTGGCTCAGACAGTAAAGAATCTGCCTGCAATGCAGGAGACCTGGGTTTGCTGCCTGGGTGGAGAAGATCTCCTGGAGAAGGGAATGGCTACCCACTCCAGTATTGTTGCCTAGAGAAGCCCATGGACAGAGGAGCCTAGTGGACTATTGTCCACAGGGTCACAAAAGAATTGGACACAACTGAGTGACTAAGCACACACACAGGTTTGAGGAGGGGAAGATCAGGAACTTGGTTTCAGACACACTGAATTTGAGATACCAATTCAACATCCAGATGAAAGTGTTAGGCAGCTGGTATACAAGATGGAGTTCAGAGGCGGGGACGAGGTGAAGATGGCAGTTTAGGCGTCTTCAGTATATACGTAACTCATATTTTAAGGCATGGGACAAGAGAGATCACTAAGGCAGTGTGGCTAGAAAAGGGAAGAGCACGGAGAGCTTGAGGCCAGGGACACTTCAGTGTTTGCAGAAAGATGAAGAGGGTCAGCACAGGAGGCTGAGAAGGAACGAGGTGAGGAGAAAATGAAAAGGCAGCAGGAGCTAGGCCAGAAGGTGTTTCAAGGCAGAGGGAGTGAGCAGCTGTGTCAGACGGTCACGGAAGCTACAAGCTGGGCACTGACCTTTGGCAGGGAGAGAGGCGAGTCTCACTCACTTCCTGTGAGAAAGGGGGACCACTTGCCTGCCTTCCTCAGAAGACTATGGTACAGCCCACAGGAGACCATGGGCAAACTGTAGAGCTCACTGAATGTGAGCTGTCTGTTTTTATTTATGACCCAGTAAACCCAGAACCTGTTGAAATGATGGGAGGACGTGTTAGGCACAATTGATTTTAAAGATGCTTCTGGCTCCATTATCGCCTCATAAAAAGGCTCATTTCCTGCTGCTCTTCACGAGGACACTCATGCAAGGATGAAAAAGTCCCCCTCAGAGGTGGAAGCCATCAGGACTGATATTTTTTATGGGTGGTTAGTGGAAACTCTGGGAAAGGGTAGAAGCAAATAATGGAACCAAACACAGCTCACTGGGTCTTTACGCAAGATGACAGGCGCTGCCCTTCCAGAGGGAATCGAGTGACCCTGTGCCTCACAGCAAGGGCTCCGTGGAGAAAACTATCAACCAGGGGCAGCCATGATCTCACTGAAAAACAAGCAAAATGGTGGGGGGGGGGGGCGGTGGTGAGAGGGAGCTGGAGAGGAGGAATCGTGAGGGAAAGTGGAAAGAGCTTGAGCTCTGGAGTCAGGCGCGTCTGTATAGGAACCATGATTACCAGATGGTCTTTACAAGTCACGTGACCTCCCTGGCCCTCAGTTTCCTCATCTGCAGAAGGAAATGGTAGCAATTCCCAAAGGTTTTCCTAAGAAGCGAGCTGATACATGGGGAAACGCATTTAGGGTCATCGGCTTCCCTTCCCTTTAGTAGCAGTGGTGTCTCTCCAACTCAAGGACCCTGTCCGCCCCCTTCTTTGGCAGAAGCAGTTCTCAGGACAGCATTAACATGAACAGCATTGTGAAACTGTTTGAGAATCCTTCCTCCTCCTCCTCCACCCCCACCCATGAGGCTGCAATTTTCAGAACTCAGGGTACAGCAGGACATGCCCTGAAGGACAGCAGAAGCCTGGTGGGGGTGAGGAGAGCAGGGAATGTTGGGGGCAAGAGGCCGGAGTGGGGCCTTTTCCAAGAGAGCCTCACCCTCCTGCCCCCTCCACCTGCATTCACAGGCCGACAAACGTGGTCTCCAGAGTCAGGCTGAGGTTTGAACTCTGGACCTGCACTGACTAACCTGTACCTAATTTGGCCAAAGAAATGTGTTTCTGAGGATTAAAAAGTATATACCTTCCTTGAGGATGCATCCTAAGAATTTAATGAGATACTGCATGCTAAGTTGCTTCAGTCATGTCTGACTCTTTGCAATCCCATAGACAGACAGTAGTCCTCCGGGCTCCTCTGTCCATGGGGTTCACCAGGTATGAATACTGGACTGGGTTGCCATTTCCTTCTCCAGGGAACAAGATATTAGATATCAGGTAATTCTCAAGGTGCCTAGCACCTAGAAACCAGATTCCTGTGGTCATTGTTTGTTTCTACTTGTTTCCGTTCCTTCTGCTCTGTGACGTGGATTGCATCCCATTTCTCTTCTTGCTGATCTAGGGCAGGACCTGCGATGGTGAGGAAGTTTAGCCTCGGTGCTGCCCAGAGCATTCAGATCAGATCAGTCACTCAGTCGTGTCTGACTCTTTGCGACCCCATGAATCGCAGCACGCCAGGCCTCCCTGTCCATCACCAACTCCCAGAGTTCACTGAGACTCACGTCCATACAGTCAGTGATGCCATCCAGCCATCTCATCCTCTGTCGTCCCCTTCTCCTCTTGCCCCCAATCCCTTCCAGCATCAGAGGGCCTTAGAATGAGGAAGCAGGTTGTAGTTCAGGACTGCGAGACAAAGGCAAAAGATAGGAGCTGGGAAGGTATAGGAACAAAGAGGAGGTGAAGAGTGAGGCAGGGTGGAGGGGACAGCCTCACGTGTTACTGTGAGCGTGGATGAGATGACCGAGCTTTCCTGCTTCTGGAGCTGGTTCTGGAGGGCATGGAGGGTCAGTGTGGGGTAAGGCTTGTTCAGAGAAACCGCCCTGGCCCCCCAGAGCCACGTTCTGCCTCTCTGCTCTACTCAGACTTGACATCTCTTGATATCCATGTGATTTCTGCCTCTGACCTGTCACAGACCTGTTTCCACAAACCCCCCTTTCTCCAAACCTGACCTCAGCCCCTGGCCTGATTTAGGCTGTGTGATTCCCATTTGGTTCATGCAGATGGAAGTGTGAGTACAGCTGTAAGACCATTACAATGTTTACAAAAGCAAAATGAGAGAACGCATCCCTGTGAAGGTGGACATGAGTACCCTGTCCTTTCTTGGAGGACTTTTATTTTAATTGGCATAGTTCTGGGAAAGTGCTAACATCATGCAGATGAGGTGTGAACTGTGAGTGCCCTGAAATACTTTGTTTGAAAACACTCCTGTGGGAGATGGATAAGGGCTATAAGGATTCTTGAAAGATCCTTTCTGGGCCTTAGAGACTTGTTAAAGGAGTTTTTCATTTAAGTCTGAAGTTTGGGTTGCTTGCTCTGAATTTAGGTCCTTCAGTCTTCAGAATGTAAAATACCTGGTCCCCCAGTGCCCCATCCAAGGCTCTCCCAGCTACACGAACCTTTAAATAAGGGGATGTTCTCCTGAGGCTTCACGGCTTTGCAGCTGTCCCTGGGTACTCCATTCTCTGTACTCAGGCGGTATAAATCGGTTCTAATACCAGCGTGGCCTAAATGTGAATGAGAATAGGGACTCTTCTTGTGGTCCAGTGGCTAAGACTCTCACTACCAATGCAGGGGACCCAGGTTTGATCCCTGATCGGGGAACTAGATCCTCCATGTTGCAACTAAGACCCAGTGCAGCCAAATAAATAAAAATCAACATTTTTTATCTAAATAAAAAAAGAATAAGAATAGTAACGAGTATTGATGCTAATACAGGCACAGGATTAGCACATTACTTGAATTATGTAATTTTGTCCCCCTAATAACACTATGCGGTAGACACACTTTTTAACTCAACATTTCAGAGATGAGAAAGCTAAAGGAAGTCAGAGTCTCACTAAAAGACACAGAGCTAGTCACGGTGCAGTCAGGGTTTGAATTCAGGTATAATAACTAGGGCGAACTACAACCATGCTACTTTCCTGCCTGCTGGATTAGTAAAGATGAAAAAGATTGATAGCATCCAGTGTGCCCAAAGTTGCAAAAACACTGGCACACACACGTACTTGAAGAAGTATCAGTTGGTACAGACATTTGGAGGACAGTTTGGTAGGTGCCACCAAAATTGTCAATTTGCTTCATTGTTCGATCATTCTTGGAAATTTATGACATAGGAACTTATAAAGAAGTACATTCACAAGTGTTCAGTAGAGCATCATGTATAGAAACAAATATCCACCAATAATACCAGCTACATAAGAGAACGTCCATGCTATAGAATTCTACACATACATTAAAACAAACAAAAATGGTGTGGCTTTGCTTTCCCACCAATTTACTAAGTTCCACAGCACTTGGATTTGGCTGCGAACAGGCCAGACTCTCTCCAATCCTGAAAAGCTTTGGTTCTACTTTAAGAAAAATATGTCAGGACTTCCCTGGTGGCCCAGCGGCTAAGACTCTGTACTCCTGATGCAGGGAGCCCAGGTTCGAGCCCTGGTTAGGGAAATAGATCTCATATGCCACAACTAAGACCAGGTGCGGCGAAATAAATACATGAATGAAACATTTTTCTTGAAAAAGAAAGAAAAATGTTTAGTTTCTCAAATACATTTTTCCAAATGGTTCCTGTGCTCTTATTTCATTGGATAACACAAACATGCAGATGGTATGTAACCATAAGATGAAACAGCGGACAGGAAGAAGCTGTTCTAAGGCCTGCACCCATGGACAACCATCCTTGGAGCCTCCATGGCTCTAAAAGGTACAGATAGAATGCCAGTACCATAAATAAACACTAATGGAGAGCCTCGACAATTTCTGAGTTATATACTACAAAGGCAAAATCAATGTCATTAGTTGCAATTTGACAACCAAGCTTTCGTTGTAATACGAGGTATGTCTGCAGGGCCAGCCAGCTAACCTAGTAGCCCCTTAACTCCACCCACATTGACTTTTTTTTATTATTTTTTTTATTTATTTGGTTGCACTGGGTCTTCCTTACTGCATGTGGGCTTTCTCTCGTTGTGGGAGCGAGGGCTACTCATCGTGGCAGTGCTCAGGCTTCTCACTGTGGTGGCTTCTTGCTGCAGAGCACAGGCTACAGGAGTGAGAGCTTCGGCTGTGGTAGCCTGTGGGCCCTGGAACACACAGGTTTAGCAGTTGTAGAGCGTGGGCTTAGTTGCTCCACAGCGTGTGGGATCTTCCTAGATCAGGGATCAAACCCAAGTCCCCTGCACGGGCAGGCAGATTCTTATCCACTGCACCACCAGGAAAGTCCCTACTTTTTTTAGTAAAGTATTTCTTCAAGGGCAAAAGGACTGTCATCAGATAGTATCTCATAACTTGGATCTCATGCTTGGATTTCCTTTTTCTTAGTCTTGACCTGGCTTATCCTAGTTTGAGAATCTCAAACACTCTCAAAATCAACAAAAGGAAAGCTCTGATGTCACAGGTAACAACAAGGAAAGTTTTTCATGATATGATAGTAAGGGGAAAATGTAAAAATCATGGTGCAGAATGAGATTTCAATATGATGCAGTTTTCGTGGGAAAGGCCATATCTAATGTTCATGCACACACACACGCGTGTTGTACCTAAGTATAGTAAAAGATCTGGGATGATATGTACCACACTGTAACATGCTGGAGAGGGAGGTGGCAGAAGGCAGGATAGATGCTAGAGTGGAGAGCTCAGCATTTACACTGTGCTTCTGTGATGCTAAATTTTCCCACAAAAAGCATGTATTATTCTGAAATTAAAAATCAAAGGAAAAAACTAGATGATGCAGGCCATGTAGGCGAAACTTGGGAATTAAGAAATCCCTGTGGTTTCGGCAGCAGGCAGAGGACATGGTCAGGATGGCCATGGTTGCTGGGTTGGTGTGGAGACTCCTTGAGCAGGTCTCTGGTCTGCTGAGGAGGGGTTCCCCCAGACCACACTGGCCACACTGCAGGTAACAGTTCATGAGGCTATAAATCAAGGTATGGAGGAGGAGACGGAAAGAGCTGGGAAGGTATTTCTACTTGGGAAAGAAGTTGCCCTGTACGATGGGGTTAGTCGAGGCCTGTGGAAAGAATATGGAGATAAGAGGATCATAGATACTCCTGTATCTGAGTCGGGTTTTGCTGGAATTGCTGTAGGTGCAGTTCTGGCTGGGTTAAGGCCCATTTGTGAATTTATGCTCTTCAGTTTCTCTATGCAAGCCATTTACCAGGTTATAAACTCAGCTACCAAGACCTGTTACGCATCAGGAGGCCTTCAGCCAGTGCCCCTAGTCTTCAGGGCGCCCAGTGGCGCCCCCGCAGGCGTAGCTGCCCAGCACTCCCAGTGCTTTGCTGCCTGGTATGAGCACCTCCCAGGCTTGAAGGCGGTCAGTCCCTAGAATTCAGAGGATGCAAAAGGACTTATTAAATCTGCCATTCAGGGTAAGTCCAGTGGTGGTGCTGGAGGTGAACTGATGTATAAAGTTCCTTTTGAACTTCCCCAGGAGCGCAGTCAAAAGATTATCTGATCCCTATAGGAAAAGCCAAACTAGAAAGGCAGGGTACACGTGCAGCCATAGCTTCTCATGCCAGACCTGTCAGCCACTGCTTAGAAGCTCAGCAGTGCTATCTAAAGAGGGACTTGAATATGAGCTGATACATTTGCAGACCATCAAACCGATGGACATTGAAACAAGAGAAACCAATGTCATGCAGACCAGTCACCTTGTTATTGTGGAAGGAGGCTGGTCACAGTTGGCAGTAGGAGCTGCAATCTGTGCCAGGATGATGGAGGGTCCTGTGTTCAATTTCCTGGATGCTCCTACAGCTCGTGTCACTGCCACTGAGGTCCCTGTGCCTCATGCAGATTCTAGAAGACAACTCTGTACCTCAGGTTAAAGACTTCATATCTGCAGTAAAGAAAACACTAAATATCTAGTCTGGACTTGAATTTCAGGTCATTGGGATTTACTTAAAATACTTGCTGACACTTCAGCTGGACTATCCTGTAAGACCTTCTGATTTGTAAAATTATCTCTAAAAGCAACAGTGGATGTTTTTGTACTGGAAAGAAGTTTAAATGTGTTTGTGGAAAAGCTCTCCACTTTCCTGCCTAAGTTCCATGCTCTTTTAGTCTGCTACAAGCAGCCAAGTTCTCTGAATAAGATTCATATACAATTTTACCCTCTCACTAGAAGGACAAGGTTTAAATGCGGCAGAGTCCTGATGAAAGATATATCCTAAAAAGGATAACTTAAATGTAAAAATAAAAGCATACAACCTACATTTACTGTTAGACTGTTGTGATGAGGAATAAAGGAATTCGTACTTTTAAAAGAAAAAGGAAGTCAGCATGGAAGTTATGGGGAGCTGTTGCAGGGTTTAGGCAGGCAGTGAATGTGGTCAGTTTTGCACCAATGTGGAGGGTGGTCTGGGGAAAAGTAAGAAGATGCTGGAGCCAGGGCAATCAGTGAGGAGACCATGGAAGGACTTAAGAGATGCTAAGACTGTGAACACAGTGGATCTTGGAGCCTGGCAGCTGTGAGGGGGTGAGAGGTGGAGAGATGCAGGCAGCTTGGGGATGTGCTCAGTGGGGCTGCTGGAGAAACAGCCGTATTCTGGGGGCAGCTAAAGAATTCAGTGTGGGACACGTATGAGCTGAGCATACCTCGTATGAGCGAGGAAACCTCGATCACAGGGTCCAGCTTGGGCTTTCAGGAGACAGGTCACCTCTCACACGTGACTTCACGTCGGGCAGTTTCCCTTGGTCATTCAGCATATGTGTCTTAGGAGTGAGTGAGGGATACAGTGTCAACAAATAAAACAATCTCCCAGGAGAAGTGTCACATGCTCTGTTGGAACTTGGAAATGCTGTCCCTGCAGACCTGTGAGTGTGGGGATGTTTATATATCCACAGAGTGTTTCTTCTGACCAAAAGCAGGACCCGCCCCCAACCAGGGAAGCTTGAGCTTGGAGTAGGCTTTGAGCTTCTGGGGAGAGGGGGTACCCTGGGGGCCTCACCCACCCAGTGGGTGCCCAAGCCAAGCTGAGTTACTGTCCCCTCTAAGGCATCTCCCACCCTCCCATCCTTCCCTGGCTATAGACTAGGTGCTCCAAACCAGAGGCTCTTTATAATCTTTGGGCCTGAGCCTGGAGGCACCTCTGACCTCCTCATTGTATATAGTTTCCTTGGGGCTGTGGGATTTTCTGGGCAACGTACCCACCAACTAAGGAGAAGTTCACCAATTCATCCCAAATATGTGCTAGGTACCTACTGCCAGGAACAACTCCAAGGACTGAGGCAGAGCCGTGGGCCAGTGCAGCTAGTCTCCGCCCTCCTGAAATTCAGAGACCATTCAGTCGGCATCAAAGCTCTTCCTGTCCCTGCTGGTAACATCCTGGGCTTTTCTGTGGAGCATGGACGGTGCTGTCTGAGCGCTGCTGGGCCCAGGCCGGGGGAAGGCAGGCTCTGGGATCAGCTGAATCTGCTCTGGGGAAACCCCCACCAGAGCTGAATTTGGGCACCTGTGGATACTTACTCTTTGAAAAGCATATGGAAACCCTCAGCCCCAATGTGTTATTGAAATAAAAACCCAAACCAACCTCGAAGCGAAGCTAAGCAAGATTAACAACATTCTGATTTTTCTCCCTCATGTTGGTGATGAAGGCTCTCCTTCCCAATGTTAATTATCAGATTCTTCTTCAAAAAATTCTCTTAGGTTCTCAAGCTTTAAGTGCCCTACACACTGCCCAAAGCAAAATAGAGCAGGATAACATGAGTGGCCCAGGAGCGTGGGGCTCAGGCTTCTCTTCACCCTCCTTGTCCAAGGGAGTCTGATCCAGTGTGTGTAGTCTCGACGGCAAGGGAGGCCGTGGGGGTGACGCTCCTCGAGGTTAGGTGTGGCTGGAGCAGACCCGTCAGCGCCTGGACGTGGAGAGCATGAGCTGCCCTCCAGCCTGGCCATCCCCGCCAGAGGGCAGGTCAGAGCCTGGCTCCCAAGGGGAAGGGTCTGAGATGGAAACCTCAGGTGTGGCTCAGTGGGACCGTTGGTGTTCAGCACACACCAGGCACCCTGGACATAGCCCCACCTCACAGGACCGCCAAGACTCCAGGGTGCCCCCACCCTGGAGCAGGCTGTCTCCACACCTGGGTAGGTAGAGCCTCTGCAGCAGGTAAGGGTGTGGGGTGGACAACGTCACCATGTTAAAGCCATCTTTTTCCCTGAGCCCAGCTCTCCTCACTAAATACCTGTGGTCCTTTTTTACAGAGCGATGAGGTCCTCACCGTCATCAAAGCCAAAGCTCAGTGGCCAGCCTGGCAGCCTCTCAACGTGTAAGTAGCAACGCCCTGTCCAGCCCCGGTCCTGGCCTTGTACTTGGAGCTGCCCACCTACTGGCCACCACATGCCAGTCATGTCATACAAGTCGGTACTGCCTCTTAGGTGAGGTGCACCGCCCACTGCCCATGGGTAGAGTATCAAGTATTTCCACTCCTTGGGGAATGCGGGCTTGGTATCTGTGTCCCCCATGGCTTGAACACCACAGAGTACCCAGACATTGGAGGTGTTAACACAGTTAACTACAAGACATCAGGGGGAGAATTCTGCACTGAGATATAAAATTGAGGGTCACCAAGGCGTGGGAAACGATCAACACCAAGCACATGGATGACAGAGAGAGCCGGAGAATGAGAGTCCGGGGCTTGGAACGGAGTCCCAAGGGAGCTCTAACATTGACTGCTGAGGAGGACTTGACTGCAAAGGAAGCAAAAACAGAGTAGCAAGGAGATTAGGGAAGGAAGCTCAGTATCAGGGAAACCAAGGAAAGAAAGCATTCAAGGAGACAGCGGGGAATTCCCTGATGGTCCAGTGGTTAGGACTCTACATTTTCACTGCCAAGGGCGAGGGTTCATCCTCTGGTTGGGGAACTAAGATCCTGCAAGCCTTGCAGTGTGGCCAAGCAAAAAAAAAAAAAAGAGAGAGAGAGTGACCAGCTGTGTCCAGGGTAACTAAGAGATTAAGGAAGGTTGGAGCTGCACAATGCCTATTGGATTTATCAACATCATCAGTGACCTTACTGGGAATCCTTTCTGCTGAGTAATGGGGAGAGGGGACACAGCCTGGAACAGGGTGAAATGTGACCAGAAGGTGAGGTTATGGAATCAGTGAGTGCAGACAGCTCTTCTGCGAAGTTTGCTGTGAAAGAAGAGAGACTGGGCAGGAGATCCAGGAGGATGAAAGAATCGATGGAGCCTTTTTTTTTTTTTTTTTTTAAAGATAGAGGAGACTTACTGAAAACTTGGAACAAAATATTTGGGGGCACCTTTTCACCCTTCACCCAGCCCTCAGACTTCCTGGGACCCTAGTGAAACAGGATTGATCCATGGCAAACACTGATTCCCCAAACTCCCAAAGCCTCTGCCCTCATGCTACCAGCTTGTTAAGGGAAAGGAATTTTCCTTTGGTTTTCCCATACCCCAGTCTCCCCTTTCCTCTTCCAAATCTCATTAGGAAGTCAAATTAGGAAGCCTCCATGCAGCCAAGTTTTGCTTTGCAGAAACAGCCCTGCCCCTCCTTGTGAGCCTGCTCGATTGAGGTTAATGGGATTCCAGCCTCCCTCGGGCCAGTGGAAAGCCAGGGTGACCTACTTTGTGAGGTCCTGCCCGGCAAAACTGACTTGTTTTTCAATGATCTTCATCTTTATCCCCAGGACCACTTCTCAAAGGACAGCCACGAATGAACAAATTAGCTGCTGACTTGTTTAGCTCAATAAATCAAGCTGCAGCTCCAACAGCCCAGAGCACAGGTAGAGACCGGAAAGACAAATTCTGAGCAAAACGCATGTCCTTCATGAGTTCCTCCAGTACCGGAGTAGAAAATGCCCATCTTTCCTCAAATCAGTGCTGAATTTTCACCACCCAGTTCCTCCAGTTTAATCTGTTAGGAATTACTGAATCTTTTAAAAATAATTTTTATTCCCTTTCTTATAATGTATCCTGTAAATCATCCCCTTAATTATTCCCAGCCATTCTGTTTAATTAACATGTGTTTAGTCAGGTCTGTTTGCGAGAAAAATGAGAGGTTAAATAGAGACATGGTCCTCACCCTTTCCAAAAATCATGCCTCTGGAGGGTCTGTGCTCCCTTACTCATTTCAGTCATGGTTCCCAGGGGGCCAGACGCATCTTTCTCTCAAATCAGGGCTGGAAGTTTCAGAGCCCTCCAGTCTCCTGGAGAACCTGTCCAAGACCACTAATTTCCTCAGGATTGTAAAAAAAGACTGGCTTTGAACCTGAGAAGCCAACAGTAGATCTAAATGGGCCAGATGGACCTGGAGCCCTAGATGCCTCCAGGTTATATACAGTTTTCCAAGGTAGAAACCTCACGGAAACATTTCTCCACCCACACAGAACTTCAACTTAGTGAATGACTCTGGCGCCACCTAGTGTCAAGATTGAGTTTCTGCAACTTTGAAAGCTTTGTATTGGAGATTATTTGAAATGAACAAAAGGGACAAAATGTGACTTGAGTCTCACTGATGGTTGTTGTTCAGTTGCTAAGTCTGGTCAGACTCTTTGCGACCCCATGGACTCCAGGATCCTCTGTCCTTCAGTGTCTCCTGGAGTTTGTGCAAATTCATGTCCATTGAGTTGGTGATGCTATCTATCTCATGGTCTGCCGCTCCGTTCTTTTGCCTTCAATCTTTCCTAGCATCATGGTCTTTTCCAACAAGTCAACTCTTTGCATCAGGTGGCCAAGTATCAAAGCTTCAGCAACAATCCTTCCAATGAGTATTCAAGGTTGATTTCCTTTAGGGTTGACTGGTTTGATCTCCTTGCAGTCCAAGGGACTCTCAAGAGTCTTCTCCAGCACCACAGTTCGAAACATCAATTCTTCAGCGAGAATCTAACTGATACAGATCTGTAACTTAGATTGATATAGTAAGTCTAGATTGGTATAGAAAGACCATGCTGCTGCTAAGTCGCTTTAGTCGTATCGGACTCTGTGCGACCCCATAGACGGCAGCCCACCAGGCTCCCTGTCCCTGGGATTCTCCAGGCAAGAACACTGGAGTGGGTTGCCATTTCCTTCTCCAATGCATGAAAGTGAAAAGTGAAAGTGAAGTCGCTCAGTCGTATCCGACTCCTAGCGACCCCATGGACTGCAGCCTACCAGGCCCCTCCATCCATGGGATTTTCCAGGCAAAAGTACTGGAGTGGGTTGCCATTTTGTTTTTGAAAGTTTTGTTTAGAAAAGCTGAATGAGAAGGAAATCCGCATTTACCAAGTCATAGTATAATGCCCAGAGAAGGCAGTGGCACCCCACTCCAGTACTCTTGCCTGGAAAATCCCATGGATGGAGGAGCCTGGTAGGCTGCAGTCCATGGGGTCGCTAAGAGTCAGACACGACTGAGCGACTTCACTTTCACTTTTCATTTTCATGCATTGGAGAAGGAAATGGCAACCCACTCCAGTGTTCTTGCCTGGAGAATCCCAGGGACAGGGGAGCCTGGTGGGCTGCCATCTTTGGGGTCACACAGAGTCGGAGATGACTGAAGCGACTTAGCAGCAGTATAATGCCAGTCATGATGATAAGCAGTTTCCTCACTAAAAGCCCTGGGGTGGGTCTGAGGATGCTCCCATTTTGCAGATTAGTAACTGCAAAGGGAGGTGAAGTCAAAGCTGCTGCCACATCCAGCGGTTTCTTCCAGTCCCCTTTCCCCCCGCCCCCACACCACGCTGCCTCTCTGAATGTAAAAAGACAAAACATATCTCCATGCCTTCATTGTGTTTTCATTTTTCTGGTATGAATTATCCGTTTATAACTTTCTTACCTATTAGAATCGTCATGTTTTGTTTTCACAGATTTAGACTAGCTCTGTAGGTACTATGCTCATGCTTAGTGGCTCAGTCCTGTCTGACTCTTTGTGACCCCATAGACTGTAGCCCACCAGGCTCCTCTGTCCATGGAATTCTCCAGGCAAGAATATGGAGTGGGTTGCCATTCCCCTCTCCAGGGGACCTTCCCGACCCAGGGATCAAACCTACATCTCCTGCATTGGCAGGCAGATTCTTTACCACTGCACCACCTGGGAACTCTGTTTGTACTATAGACATTAATATTTGTCAGTCACACTAGAGGGAGACATTTTTTTGCCAGCACATCATTCTTCCGTTCTATTTCAACATTGTTCTTTCCATTATGCAGATATTTTTGGTTGGTATATTATTCAATTAGTTACTTTTGTGACTGCTTTTATAGTTTCAAAGCTGAAAAAATTAATGTTTCTCTAACAGATCAGAACACTTGACTTCTTTCCTATGATCTGGTTGTTTTCTACTTAACTCTGAGGTTTTGCTGTTTGGGGGAATTTGATGTGTGTGATATAAAATGTGACTCCTATATATTTTTAAACTGCAATTAAGTTACTCCAACCCCACTTGCTGCATGATCTGTCCTCTCCCTCAGTTGTTTATGAGTCCTTATCTAAAGTTTCTGGACTCTTCACTCTGGGCCACTGATTTATATTTCTGTTTTTCTATTTTACATTTAGATTTCATTTATTTATTTTTGGCTGCACTGTGTCTTTGTCGCCGCACGCAGGCTTTCTCTGTGTGCCGTGTGCAGGCTTCTCACCATGGTGGCTTCTCTTGTTACGGAGAACAGGCTCTCGGGTCCGCGGGCTCTAGTTGTGGCACACAGGCATGAGGAATCTTCCCGGACCAGGGATCGAACTTGTGCCCCTTACACTGGCAGGCAGATTCTTAACCACTGGACCACCAGGGAAGTCCATCTTATCCTGAGTATTACACCATTTTAATTATCATGCTTTATAATATATTCTGATACATAGTATGGCCAGGACAACTCTCTTTCCCAGAAAAGTGATAAAAATGTAAATCCCAGATAGAAAAAATAAGATCAAATTAACAAAACACTATGTATGGGAAGACATGGAATATAAAAAAAGATGAATAAGAATTTTTATTATGAATTAAAGAATTCCAATCATATCTAGCATTTTCTAAAGAAAACTCACATATATTTTTATCATTTCCTTATTTTAAACAGCATTTTTAATTATAAAAGTAATAAATACTTTGAGGTAACTTTAAAATTAGATCTGAAGGCCAAAGCAAGTGCAAGAGCTCTATATTCATTTCCTAGATTAACTCATTTATTTCAAAAAGCATTTGAGGAGAACCTACTGCATGCCGAGTTCTAGACCAGGCCCTGGGGTACAGCTGTGAACAGGACAAAAATCGCCCTTCCTCTTTTGGAACCTACCAGAACAGAGAGAAAGAAGAAACTCCAAGAGTGAGTTCAATATGCTCTGGGAAGGTGCACCTAAGCAATTTGAGGGGGAGACAGGAAACATTTCCTCCAGAGTATGTCACGTAAGCAAGATGCAACTGAAGGTATTAGAAAACCATCCCCAGACTTTTAGACATTCAAATTTACCATATTACTCAATTACCACATGACCGGGTGTTTTGTGCAGGGATTGGTTGCCCCAGAACTTCCTATCCCTTGAAACTTACCAAGGTCTGGAGGATACCTCACTCAGGTTACAGATCTGGCCCAAATGCACTAGCAGAAAATGATTTGTATACACCTTGTACAACACAGAAGGTTCTCAGATGGTTACATCCTTCAGCTGGGTAGAGTATCAGGGTGGTGGGTCAGGCGAGGTTTGGTTTATGTTGGTTTGGTTTCTCCAGCTCTGGATCTCTGGGCAGAGCCACTTTGGTCCTCTTGGGCTGCCATGATGTAGCGTCATCCACGGGGTGCAGGATAGGAAAGACTCGCCTGAGCCACAGGCACACGCTCAGGGAGATGGGAAGGTAACAGGTGTAGTGGTCGGTCCGAGGAGCCTTCCTCTGAGGCACTGCTGGACTCCCGAGGGCTCGAGATCCAAGCAGTCCCGCTCTGCCCACGTGCCCATGCTCTCTGCCAGGCAGACCCCAGACACGTCCTGTTAATCCCTAAGTGAGCAATACCACAGCTCCCCAGGCTGCAATTCTTGTAGATACCAAGTCTTTAAAGAAGCTGCTCAAAGCTATGACCTACATGCCAGAAAATGCACACATGGGAAAAGGAAACGAGGTCCCGCAATTTGTGCCTAACTAAATAGCAGACTATGTCAGTGGGGCCTTCAGCAGTCTTTAAAGGCTTCCTGACATAGCATCTCCTTTGAGGTGGCAGGTGGGTGATGTCACATGAGGAAACCAAGGCTGGAAGAGTGAGTGAGCTAACCTAATAAGTAGCAGAGCTCATCATCACACGTCCACCTGTTCAGCTGGCCCACTGGACACCTGGCACTGGGATTCCTGCCCACCGGGCTCCTAGTCTAGTGGGGGCGAGCAAACAGTGAGGATGGGATCACAGCCAAAGGGCACAGCTGAGACCTACACAGAGAGCGTGGAAATGCAGACCAAGGGCACCGGCCTCAGTGCAGGGGATCAGAACAGCTCCCGGAAGAGGTGACTCAGAACCTCAGGCTTGGAAGATGAGCAGACCGGTGAGTCTCAAATTCGAGGCATATTAGAATCATTGAGAGGATTATTAAAACAAAATGCTGGGTCCTACCCTCCCCCATCCCCAGAGTCTCTAAGTAAATCTGGGGTGACGCCCAATTATTTGCATTTCCAACAACTTCCAACACCAACGCTGCTGGTCCCAGACCACACTCTGAGGAGGAGGTCCACCTCCTCAGAGCTCCACCGAAGAGGAGCTTTCCTAGCGGAGACGAGGGCACGTGGGACCTGATGCCAAAGCCAGGCTCAGGCCAGGCTCTTCCTCCACTCAGGTGCCTCCCCTCCACCTAGACTGCCATCAGGCTAGAATGTGAGGTGCATCCAGGAAGGCTTCCCTCGCCTGGCCTCTATTTTCTGATCTCCATCTGACCCTTCGATGCTGCTTCACTCAGTAACATTTTGCCAGGTGCCAGGCACTGGGCTAAGGATCGGATGTGAGTTTTCACTAAACACTCACAATAACCCTTTGGGGTAGATGATAGAGGGAATCCCCATTCTACAGATTGGGACACTGAGGCACAGAAAGGTTTGGTCATTTCAAGGATGCACAGCTCTAAGAGGTGGCGTGGGGTGTGCACCCAGGTTTCCCACCTGCTCTGCTCGTGGTCTGATCCCATCCGGCCTGCCCAAGGGACCCAGTTCCACCAAGCCCAGCCAGGCCTGGAGTCATCGCTTTCAGGGGCCAGGTGAGAGCAGCCAGAAACAGCTGGTCCCAAACAGAGCAGCAGAGGGACGCCCCAAACAGCTGCCAGCCAGACCGAATAGACGAGCTGGTCCCCAGCCAAGGATTCCCCACAATCAGCAGCCTAGGAGGTGAGGGAGAGTCAGGAAGAGCTGCCTTCACACTGTGGCCTCACCAGCTGCGTCTTTGAGCTCATTAACTTCTGTGTGCTTTCTTTTCTACAAAATGAGATAATAAATTCCAACCCCACAGGAGTGTCATGAGGGGAAAATAGTGTAGCTGTGCCACCAAGTGTGCGCTGAGTGAGCACAGCTCTCCCACCATGCTTCTTGGTCTCATCCAGCTCTGGCCACTCCTAGGACCCCTTCTTGGGAACATGAAGGGATGGTGTTTGAAGAACTGCCTCTCATAGCTTGGGGGTCATCAGCCAAAGGTCTTTGGCTCTATCACTGGGTCCTTGCTCACCCACTGGAGGAAACGGCCTGGGGACCAGCTGTGAGGTGATGGGTGAGCTCTGGTGCCAGGGCAGCACTCTGCTCTAAGCAGCCTCTGGAGGGCAATGAGGCAGCAGGCTGGGGAGATGTCCCCCTGATGGCACAATGTAGCTCTAGAGAGTTAAAGTGGGGGAACTTAGAAATTGAAGATGAAAAGAATATGGACCTCGAACTGAGATTGACTTAGGTCTCCGTTCTCCCACTTTGCGACTTTGGACAGGTCACATAACAAAACCCTCTGAGCCTCAGCTTTCCCATCCATAGGTTGGAGTCAACAGTCCTTACCCCAGGTGTGCTCTGAGGCATCACTGAGAATGTATAAGGAAAGGCTTGGGGCACCACATGCAGTTTTTATCTGTCACGTTCATCTCACATCCAGTGCAGCTGGGTGCACACCCAGCTTACAGAACTTGTTCATTCGTTTATTCAGTAACATCGGTTGAGCATCTACACTGTGCCAGGCCCTGGAAATAAAGCCAGAAAGACAGAATCCCTGCTATCCCAGAGCTTATACTCCAGAAAGGAATGACAGTCAATAAACAGTTAAATAAGAAAATAAACAAGTAGTTAAGTGCTGAAGACACTTTAAAACTGGATAGGGCGGTAGCATATGGCTCCCTCCAAGCATGGCCAATGGATGGGCTCGGAGAGAGAAACCAGCCATGGCCAAAGATGGAGACCAAGAATCCCCCTTCTCTCTCTCTCATCCTTTAGCCATTGTCTGCCCAGATGTCCCTCGGAGCATGCACTCCCAGGGCCCCAAAAGTGACGGTCTCCGTATTTGTTTCTAGGAGAGCAGCACCCTCGGCTGAATTTTCAGTGGACAGGACGCGCCACTTGATGTCCTTCCTGACCATGATGGGCCCCAGCCCCGACTGGAACGTGGGCCTGTCCGCAGAGGATCTGTGCACCAAAGAGTGCGGCTGGGTCCAGAAGGTGGTGCAGGACCTGATTCCCTGGGACGCGGGCACCGACAGCGGGGTGACCTATGAGGTGTGTGCGTGCCTGCAGTGGCAAGTGACAGACCTCCCTGCCAGGGCCTGTTCTGGGGGCCCTGGCCTCAGGGGTGAGGCTGGCTCAGGCTCTGAGCCAGATGAACTCACAGTCCAGCAGGGGAGCCCCGCAGGGTCCCATCATCATGTACTCACAAGCTGTGTGACTCAGGCTCTGGGAAGTGCCTGTCCAGATGGTTAGGAGAGCACAGGGAGGGGGTCTGCTAAAGAGAGGTTCAGAGATAAGCAAAGGAATGGCAGGCAAAAGGCACAGAGGCTGAGAGAGAGAGAGAAGGGGAACAGAAGGAAGATGATGTTCATCAAGCCGGACCATATTCCCAAGGCTTCCAGACGGCCAGCCTAAGGAGTTTGGATTCTCCCGTGTTGTCAATATTTTTCAGATACGGCCAGCATACCAACTGCATCAAAATCTGGAGCCATCAGAAAACTAGGGGTAGAACAATCTAGAACAGATGTTGGTAAACTGTGGTTTGGAACCAAACCTGGAGCTTTGGAATCCGGCCTCACACATTTTGATCCCATGTTGTCTGGGGCTGCTTTCTCACTACAGATTTGACTCATTGCAACAGACACAGCATGGGCCATGAAGCCTGAAATATTTACCACCTGACCCTCTGCGGATAAACATTCACGGATGCCTGGTCTAGTAGGAAGAACTCTGGATTCAGGCCAACCTGGTTCAGCTGTATCCTAGCTGGAAATGGCTCTCTGAAACTTGGCATCTTCATCTGGGATTAGTCCTACTGTGTACACAGGAGAATTTGAAAGTATAGATCCACAAATGTCCATGCATAACACTTGGCATGAACCAAATTCTATAAATATAAATATCAGTTGTACTTGTTAAGTTCCTGTCAAGGTTTTTGTTCTGATCATATATCAAATTGTTAATTTCCCACTCTGTATCTGTGTATTTTTTCCATTGCAGTCACCCAACAAGCCCACAATTCCCCAGGAGAAAATCCGACCCCTGACCAGTCTGGACCATCCTCAGAGTCCTTTTTATGATCCAGAGGGTGGATCCATCACTCAAGTAGCCAGAGTTGTCATCGAGAGAATCGCCCGGAAGGTACTGGGTTACAGCTCACCCTGGCACAGACCCCTCCCATCAGGAGACTGGACCCCTTTCTGCTCTAGAATCATGGGGTCCCTGGTATACTTAGGATGTGGTATTCCGGGGCCTCTTAGAGTTTCTAGACACAAATTATCCCTACGATATAAATAAGCAAAATGAACATGGAGGAATGATGTGATGCTCAACCAAATGATTTACTCCAGGTAACTAGGCTTCATGGTAAGTGCCATAATCAATTACTAATGTCTGCCATGGGCTTCCCTGGTGGATCAGTCGGTAAATCATCTGCCTGCAATGCGGAAGGCATGGGTTCAATCCTTGGTTAGAGAAGATTCCCCTGGAGGAGGGCATGGCAACCCATTCCAGTGTTTTTTGCCTGGAGAATCCCCACGGACAGAGGAGCCTGGCAGGCTATAGTTCAAAGGGTTGCAGAGTCAGACACGACTGAGCGACTAAGCACAGCACACAGCCACGGGTCAGGAGTGGGAAGTTGTGGCTTTACTGCCATTTCTTCTTTCAGTCAGATTGTAAAAGTTGGCCCACAACTCTGCCACGGCCTAGGGTTTATGCACAGGGTGGGCATTCAATTTTATATCCTCCCTCATCTTCCTCCCATACAGTCCACTCTCTAATGAGGGCCCTCCAACTAAAATTCCTTTTGCAGGGGGAACAGTGCAATATTGTGCCCGACAATGTCGACGATATTGTAGCAGACCTGGCTCCAGAAGAGAAAGATGAAGGTAAGCTGCCTTCCTTTATTGCAGGTGGCAACATACATTGGGAATAAAAGATAAACTATCTTTGGGGAAAGCAATTTGCTAACATGTTTAAAAAGCCACAGAAAAACCCTTTGACTTGATGATCCCTGTTTTAAGAAAGATTTTTGCTTGGGAGATAATCGAAGTAAGGCTAAGGCTAGGCACAAAGTATCAGGGAAATGGTGAAGGCTTGACACTGGAATATGTATTCAACACTATCAGGCCTTTAAAGTGTCATGTAAATGGCATCCGCATTGGCTTCATGGGACTCAGATGACTCTCCACTATGATTCTCACACTAGCCTGTGAGGCAGGAGTGGGTCCAATCACTTCCGCAGCAAGGGAAGTCAGCCAGACCCTAGAGTCAGGAGGCAGTGGCACAGCCCTGGCTTCAGCTTAGAGTATCTCACAGCATCTGGAGCTGAACGAGCTGGGCTCTCCTCCCCGGGCGCTGGGCGAGAAGCCCACCTTGCTGCATTTCCTCAACTGTAAGATGGGGATAATAACTGTAAGATGGGGATAACTGTAAGCCTGCCTCCTAGGGAGTTGTGGTCCTTACCACAACTGACGGGACGGATAAAGTTCTTAGAATGATGCTGGCACACAGTAAGTGCTCAGTGAACACTGACGATCCTTAATCTCATCATTACACTGTGTGTGGGATCCTGGGAAGGTGAGCAACAACACAGAAAAAGCCTACGCTTCCCCAAATTGCCCCATGATATGCCTGCATCCGTGTGGAAACGCTGTCTGCTGAAGTGAGGGCTGGTGTTTGGGTGTTGAGGAGAAGGGACAGTAGGAGAATCTTTCCTTACTATGAGGTTACTTCGATTTGTATTAGTGGGATGCCAAAGTATCATTTTTGAAGGGAAGTGAATGGCTGCTTGCATCGCAGGAGTACCCCGCCTCCCTAAGGCTGGTCAGCCAGCGGGGATTTTCTTGTCCCCATGTGAACTTGTCCAGGGGGAGGGCCAGTCACAGCTCCCATAGGCTCCCAGGGAAAACATCTCACATACTCTTCCCAGATGACACCCCTGAAACCTGCATCTACTCCAACTGGTCCCCGTGGTCCGCCTGCAGCTCCTCCACCTGCGACAAAGGCAAGAGGATGCGGCAGCGCATGCTGAAGGCACAGCTGGACCTCAGCGTCCCCTGCCCCGACACCCAGGACTTCCAGCCCTGCATGGGCCCCGGCTGCAGCGACGAAGGTGAGGAGGCACCCCCACCAGCAGCTGGCTGAGAGCAGTTCAGGAAGGGGGGGTCCTACCTGGCCATGCCGGCCTCTCCCACCTGGTCTGGCAGTGCCCGCAATGGGCACTATGACCCTGACTAGACTGTCAGTGGGGACTGCCTGCCCAGGGCGACCCTCATCTCCAACAGTATCTTGAGGGCTGTGAACACAGATGTATCATGACATCAAAAGAATTCTTGAGATTGACTGACCACCCCCAGCCATGCAAGAAAACAGATACAAGTTATTGAAGAGCTAGTAAACATGACAAATTACAGGAGGCAAGCTGCCTATTTCTGGGCCTTACCTCCAATTTCTTTTAAGAAGCAGGTGAACAGGTTGGCCAAGACTGAACCTAGATCCTTGCCCTAATTCTGTTATCCATGCACAGCCTGCCTCAGCCCAGGTCAGAGCCCTCACTTCCTTGCGTCAGAGCCTTTGGACTGATCGCAGCAGTTCTTTCCTTGTAACTGGTCAAAGGTCAGGCATTAAAAAGTCAGGCTTGAACCACACACCTGCACCACCCATGTCATGCTGGCTGAAGCTACACGTGCTGATTGCTGTGCAAAGGCCAGCTGCCCACCTTCCAAGGTACAATCCTCTCTCTGCCTGAACAGATCTGTACTCTGTGCTCTGATCTTAAGTGTCTCAGAGGCGCAACAAGGCAGTAAGAAGGAATGGGTAGGCTGGGCTGGTTTATAGAAGGAAGAAAACCACTTCCAAGCTGAGGATAACTGAAGAGACCTTACTGCCCCCTGGTGGGTCATTCACTTTCTGGCTCTTCCTAGGGCACGGTCTTAAACAAGCTCTCCTGGATACACTGCACAGTGACTTACGGCTGTCTGTGCCCAGGAGTGAACCCTGCATGCACAGGCAGGGTGCAAGTTGTGACAGCCCTAGCAATGCTGGAGGCACTTTCTCATTCTTGGGGTTGAGATGGTGGGGATGGGTGTACAGTCTGAGGCTTACACTGGGAGCTGAGGTCTTTAACCATTGCCTCCAGAGGGGAGGAATTCCAGTGGCTCCCAGGTGGTAACAATAGTTCTGAAAACGGCTGGGTTATGCCGTTGTTATTTGGTGGTATACAGCAGCAAATTTACCAACGATTTTTAGTTATACAGTTGAGTGGTGTTACACACACACACACACACACACACACACAGAATTATGCAAACATCACCACCCTCCATCTCCAGAACTCTTTCCATCTCACAAAACAAACTCTAGACCTATTAAACACTAACTCTCCAGTCCCCTGATCCCCAGCCCCATGGCAACCATCATTCTGCTTTTAAAGAACTGAAAATTCTAGGTATCTCATATAAGTGGAATCATACAGTATGTCTTTTTTTTGACTGACTTCATTCAGCATAATGTCCTTAGGTTCATCCTTGTTGAAGGACATGTCAGAATTTCCCTGGGTCTAATATGGGTTCCAGCTGTCTTCCACCAGCACTGTCCAGCAACACTGTCCATAGGTTCGGTAACAACACATAGCCTTGACTCCTGTGTACATGTGACTGTGGATGTGTGCAAGCTGGCCTCATGCTGAGATTTCCATCCTTCTTTCTAGCTTCATCTCCCAGTGCCACACACAACACACTCCAGACAGGTTGTTGCAAGAGCTAGTCCCTTCACCTTAAATACCGATATTCTCCACCCAACCAAAGTGCCCTCCTGTGTAAAATCCACCCCAGAATTCCAAGGAGCTTCTCCCCTTCCAATTCCCTGGGCTTACATCTGCTGTCATATTTTCAATACCTAGAATTATTGCCAGTTTATGTGCCCAACTCTCTTTCTGGAGAAGATTAAAATCCATACTATACACATCTTTTTAACCTCAGTCACCACATACCACTATGCTATGCTAAGTCACTTCAGTCGTGTCCGACTCTGTGTGACCCCGTAGACGGCAGCCCACCAGGCTCCCCCGTCCCTGGGATTCTCCAGGCAAGAACACTGGAGTGGGTTGCCATTTCCTTCTCCAATGCATGAAAGTGAAAAGTAAAAGTGAAGTCGCTCAGTCGTGTCCGACTCTTAGCGACCCCATGGACTGCAGCCTACCAGGCTCCTCCATCCATGGGATTTTCCAGGTAGGAGTACTGGAGTGGGGTGCCATTGCCTTCTCCGACATACCACTAAGCAGCCAGTAAATTTTAATTGACGTGAGTAAATGGATGGATGGATGACTTCATATCCCTCATCCTTTTTTAGAACTAAACATGCATATATCACTCTCTCATCCATCCAAACGTCTTTCAAATATATTGTCGAGTGAAGGAGTAATCCCCAGTGCTCCATGCACCTGGAGAAAGACATTTCCTTTAAAGAACAATTCCTGGTTTAAAAATATGTGCCCTTTACGTTGGCTTCCGTCCTCAGTTGCCCAAATCCCCCTGCATGCCAGCTGACCGTATAGATTTCTGCCCTTGGGGGAGCTCGCTCGGTCAGTGGCGCGAGTCCCAGCAGCGTGCCGCCACGGCTGCAGTGTCCGCTCCGTGTTGCAGACGGCTCCACGTGCACCATGTCCGAGTGGATCACCTGGTCGCCCTGCAGCATCTCCTGCGGCACCGGCACGCGGTCCCGGGAGAGGTACGTGAAGCAGTTCCCAGAGGACGGCTCCGTGTGCACGCTGCCCACCGAGGAGACAGAGAAGTGCACGGTCAACGAAGAGTGCTGTGAGTGGGGCGCCGGGGTGGGACGTGCGGGGGCTCAGAGGCTGAGGCTGCCGACACGCCGCCGCCAACACCACCGGACTCCCCAGCTCCCAGCAGCTGCCTGACGACCGAGTGGGGCGAGTGGGACGAGTGCAGCGCCACCTGCGGGATGGGCATGAAGAAGCGGCACCGCATGGTCAAGATGAGCCCCGCGGACGGCTCCATGTGCAAGGCTGAAACATCTCAGGCAGAGAAGTGCATGATGCCCGAGTGCCGTGAGTGGGCGTGGGGGCAGGGGCGCTGGGACAGAGGATGGAGGCCCTCAGCACGGGTATTACTGTCGAGGCTGCGCAGGTGCAGGGGGAAATACGGGCCCCCTTCCTGGCAGGGCACTTCCCCTGTAAGATGAAAGCTATGGGTGTGTGGACATCATCCAGACCCAGAGAGTGACCTCCTTTGAAGGAGCAATGCTGAGGTGGCAAGCTGGTGGCCTCTAGATAGCATTCACCTGTAACTGTGTTTTTTATGACCCCAGAGTATCTTTTCCAGGGGGTATACATGTAGGCAGGTTGTACATTCCCCTTCTTGTTCTATTGGACTTGCCTGTGGCCCCATAAAGCAATACATCTGCTCTACACACAAATGTCATAGGCCCACACATCACTACAGAGATGCACACATGCACCCAAGTACATTCTAGGGATTTCAGTGCCCAAGTGTCCAAAACCACATCATTGAGCCCATCTTTTAGCACATGGTTCTTGGGGCATGTGGAATGTTTCTGTCTCTAGTAAGACCCTATTTAGACCCTCAGGGTGTTTCAAGTGGGGAAGTGTGTATTCGTATAACAGAGCCACATTATGAGCTCCAGCTGGGCCAGGGGAAATGCAGGAGAATGACAAGAATAGTTAGTGATTTGCTGAGCCACTCCTGGCTCCATAAAGGTCACTTGGGTTATCTAAACCCACTGGTCAATTTCAATTTACTCAAGGGGCCTGAGTGGGGGACAAAGGGTAGGGGGGAACCAGATCAAAGAAACCAAAGGGAGCCTGTTCTCAGTGGCAAACCTGGCTCTTGGTCTAGACACCATCCCATGCTTGCTATCCCTGTGGTCTGAGTGGAGCGACTGCAGCGTGACCTGTGGGAAGGGCATGCGGACCCGCCAGCGGATGCTCAAGTCTCTAGCCGAACTCGGGGACTGTAATGAGGAGCTGGAGCAGGTGGAGAAGTGCATGCTGCCTGAATGCCGTAAGTCCTGGCGCTCCTGGGAGCCACCTCTCCTCCTCTTAACCAGGCCTGCACGCTGCTCATATTGCTAGGTCCTGCAGTATGACTGCTGGTTGGAGAATCCCACTACTGTCTGTGAGATACCCAAACTGCTGTTAAGTCTAAACAGGAGACTTAGATGGAAAACAGCACAGGTTCAATAAAACTTAATTTTGTAGTTCCCCACTCACCCCGTCTCCCCCAGTTTAGAGGCTAGTCTGACCCATGGGTTTTCCAATTTTTTAATTCTATTCCTCCCCACCTGTGACCGTTTTATTTACCCATGACCAGAAGGTGGACATTAACCAGTGGTTCCCTGATATGAAGACAGGCCAGCAAGTAGAGCCCTCAAAAGCCCCATACCCACCCTCATCCACTCTCAAATCTCTATGACCAGCTGAATTTATTATCTAAGAAGAGAGCCCATTTTTCTGGTTAGTCTTCCCAGAGAACTTCTCTTCAGGTGGTGGAGAGTCAGACTCGTTTGCTAGGATCTGTTTTTCTGGCTTCCTCTGAAATGCACTTGCAGCCTCTGTGCTTCCTCTCCCTTGCAATTACTCAGGCTGCCTGCCTAGAGGCAGATCCCAGCTCTGTCCCTTACTGGCTATATAAATCTCAGCACATTATTTAGCAACCCTCTCCCTCATCCGCTCTGAGAATTAAACCATATAACTAGTACAAAGTGCTGAGCCCACCAAGGAAGTGTGAGCCTCCACAGCTCATCGGAGCTGGGGCTCTGGAATCTTGTGAGACGCTATTACCAACTTAAACAAAACTCTATATCCACAGGGCCCAGTGAATGGAGGGAGAAGAAAAAGAACATTTATGGAACACTCACTGTGGGCCAGGAACTGGGCTGAGAGTATTATTACTTCACTCAATTCTCACAACCTAATAAGAAAAATATTGTTATCCCTATGTTGTAGATGGGAAAGCTACCAGAGCTCCCACAGGGAGAGAAGGGCAGACCATGAACAAAATGAGTTCTTCCTAGATCCAGCCAGCCTGGCCCCCACTTTGCAGAGACAGTGCAATTTGGAATCAACTGCCTCCCCAGAAGACATCCTGAGAATCACTCAGAGGTGTTAGCTTTCCTCCATGTGTGTGAGATGCTGGCTTAATGAGAATTGGCTGGATCTGTTATCATGATAAGCCATGACACCACTTGCTCCTTCCCTACTGAATTTTCTGTCTCTGACTCCTGTGTTTTGACGATCACCCAGGATGATGTGAGAACAAGAGACGCTGTCTGGCTCTTACTGCAAGTCACAGTGTCCTTAGGATTAGTCCACAGGGGTAAATGGCACAGTGAGCTGTGCCTTCCGTCAGGGAATCAGGGTCCTTGGCTGTGGAAAGCTGGTGTGTGCCACCCGAGGCTAATCTGACAACATTCTAGAAGCTTAGAAGCAAAAGGCTCTGAGCTAATCTTTAAAGTCCCTCCAAAAGCCTTTTCAAATCATAAAGGGGGCACAGTATGTGGGTTTCAGTTGGGGCACAAATTCTGCATCCACTGCTTACCAACCATGTGGACTGGATAGTCAGTCTGTCCCCTGGAGCCTCAGTTTCTTCCATAAAAATGGGGTAACAGTACCTGCTTTGCATTTTCCAGAGGCTTGTGTTGAGATGTTAAAGAACAGTTAAGTATATAGATCTTGTTTCAGACGTGAGATACACTCATGCCCATCTGTGTCTTGCCAGCCATTGACTGTGAGCTCACGGAGTGGTCCCAGTGGTCGGAATGTAACAAGTCATGTGGGAAAGGACACATGATTCGAACCCGCATGATCCAAATGGAGCCTCAGTTTGGAGGCGCACCCTGCCCAGAGACTGTACAGCGGAAAAAGTGCCGCATCCGGAAATGCCTCCGAAATCCATCCATCCAGAACCTGCGCTGGAGGGAGGCCCGAGAGAGCCGGAGGAGTGAACAGCTGAGGGAGGAGTCGGACGGGGACCAGTTTCCAGGTACTGCCCCCAAGTATGGGCTGGCGTTCAGGGAGATGTCAAAGCAGTATGGGTCTTGTAGGAGTCTGCTAGTAAAAGAAGGGTGTTTCTAGGGAGCAGGCATTGTTACTGCAAAGGCATGGAGATACCCAAGAACAAGATACGTTCAAATGGTAAGTGGGCTCTAGAAGAACACACAGTATTCTGTGTGGGGAGGCAGGAAACCAGGCTGCAGACAGAGGACAGGGACCAGAACAGGAAAGGTCTACTGGCTGCTGAGGACTTGATCCTGCAGGTGAAGGTTTCAAGTAACAGACTGACTTTAACAGGCCTGTGTTGAGTGGTCTGGAGGTGGCAAAAACGGAAGCACGAAGACTGGTTTAAATTTTCTCTGTAGACAAGGAGAAAGCTTATGTGTCCCCCTCCTTCACTATAACTTAAGGAGTTCCAAAACTAAAAAAAAAAATCCCACTTAGGGCTTCACTGCTGAATAAGCTGGTCCCAGCCAAGAGCGCAATATCAGCAAAACAATGAAACAATAGCTGGGAATAGCTTTTTGTCTAATATCATTTCCATAGTCTAATATAAATATAAAATCAATAGCAAGTAGTAAGTCATTAGCAAAACAAAAAAGTTGAGAAATGTGCATTAAAATGACATATGACATAACATCTATTTAGAATGCATTCCAGTATCAAATGACAAACTTCAACAATGCAAAGACTGTAATCATCTTCACACCAACCTAATATACATAGTGCTTTTTTTTTTTTTTTTTAATTAAGATCTAACCTAATCTTGGGGGTCAGGGAAGTTTTCTTTGAGAAAGGCAAGTCTATTTACATGGGAAAATAATTAATTATACCTGAGTTTACTTGATACTGGGGAAGCTAAGTATTTGGGACAGCAAAGCACTAGAGGAAGTGGTTACTTGCTCCTTGGCTGGTTGCTGCATTAATGAGCCACTACAAAACAAATGAAATTCACAGGATTCTGTAGGGTAGTTACTTGGATTGACTTAGCTGGATGACTCCTGCGGGGTTTAGCTTAGGCTTATTTGAGTGGCTGCTGTCAGGTGGTGGCTCAGGTAGGGCTGGCAAGTCTAGAATGGTCTCGCCTGTGTTTCTGGGGCCTCTCTCCACGTGGTCTCCCCAGCAGATAGCCACACTTGCTTACACAGTGGTGGAAAAGGTTCCCAAGGGCTTTTTTTCAAGCCATGCTTGCTCTTGTCCCATTGGCCAAAAGCAAGTCATACAGCCAAACCCAGATTCTAGGGGTGGAGGAGGAGACTCTGCTCCTTGATGGGGAAGAGCTGCAAAGTATTAATGGACCATTTTTATAGTCAATCAGCTATGAGCTAACATATGTGATAAGAACTCTAATAACTTAATGAGAACTCAACAAAGTATTACATACAGAGCAGAGAAGTCCAGACAACTACTTAGGTTTGACAGTTGTTTACTAGAGTTCAGTCTCCTGTTCTTCCCGCCATGTCTGTTGGCCTAATCAGGCCTTCTCACGCTTTCAGGCTGCAGGATGCGCCCTTGGACAGCCTGGTCAGAATGCACCAAACTGTGCGGAGGAGGGATCCAGGAACGCTACATGACTGTGAAGAAGAGGTTCAAAAGCTCCCAGTTTACCAGCTGCAAAGACAAGAAGGAGATCAGAGCGTGCAACGTCCATCCATGTTAACCAGGGTACACGTGTCCCAGGGCTGCACTCTAGACCCCCAGAGGCACCAATGGCTGGATCGTTTGTTTGCTTGTTTAAGGCAGTTTAAATTGTGTACACTAGTTTTCATTTCTGCAGGGGGGTCCGCCCAGTAGTCCTGTGGATGCTACGGCCACCCTTCTGTACACTTCTTGGTGGGCACAGACTGGGGGTGGGGGCATGGGGCTCCCTCATCCTTAGCCGGCCCTCCTCCAGCACAAGTGAGTAGTGCCAGTCACCTGTGCTGAACAGAACGTGTCCCTCTCAAGCATCCACCTGGGCGGCAGGAGAGAGACCCTGGCTTCCCCAACATGGAGAGGCAGCTGTGCCCGCAGCTGACCCTGTGCATCGGTGCCAGGGCGCAGCAGCAGGGAGACTTTCCTGATTGGGTGGGAATGAGAGCAGAGTCCCCTCATTCTTGCCTGTGGCCTGCTTGCTCTTGCAGCAAACTACTGTTTGCTTGTCTCTTCTCATTTAGTGGAACTTTAGGGTCCCTTGTTGAGTCTCCTCAGTCATCAACAGTTCTTGGGGAAACAGCTGGCAAACATGAAGAGAAGCACTGATGTTGGGTGGCTTTTCTTCTTTCACTGAGAAATTCTGAATCCAGTATCTCAACCCCTGATACTCCAAAGGAAAAAAATGATGGCTGCTTTTTAAAAAAAATATAACCAGTTCTTACACCTGAGGTAAAACATACTGAGTCTAGAAATTATTATTCCCTTCTTTTGGGTTTTTTTTGGATATAATTCTCTTAGGAAGCCAGCCTTAGGAACCTTGTGATCCTAGATCCTTACTAGAACCACAGCAGCAAAATTGGCCTCTAGAGCAGTCCCAGGCTTGAGTTTTTTTAAACCTTCCAACACAGACTTTTAAATCAGCAAACCAGTTTCTAACAAGAAAACCTTTTTTTCAGTTATGCAAACATTCTGCCAAGTTTGTCTGCAGTCCACCAAGCCATTCCTTCAACAAAAATACTCTCTTAGAACTTGAAAGGGTTTTTATAGTCATAAAATTTTATATGATTAGAGAGAAAAAGTGTTTCAGAGACCAAGACAAATCCAGGGAGAAAGGAATGTCACAGAATCAAGTTAGCAGAAAAATCTGGTGGGAAGTCAAACGTACATACATCAGCCCTCCGCACCAAGGGTCTGGTCCTCTGACACCACCACAGGGAGGGTCATGGTTTTCCGTTCCCTTCCACACACAAGCACACCAAATTCAGGGAGACTGACTACCAAGGATTAGTGTAAAAGGACGTTTTACCAACTTGAGTCCATCAGCAGTTTCTACTCACTCATTTACTGTTAAAATCACTGTTCTGCTCTTGTTGCAGGCCTTCTTTATCGTGCTTAATCCAAATATGTACCATGGATGAGATGCATACAATGCTTTGAATACACTACTTTAAGAATTTGCATTGAATACTTCAGGATATTCCAAACACAACATTATATATATATATATGCTACAGCCTTGAATCTGTACTGTTTTAACTACGAGAGAGACTATTCAATAAAAATCTCATTGGGTCTGTCTTTTGTGTTTTAAACTAATTCAGTGTTCAGAAGGTTGGGTCTTTTTTTTTTTTTTACAATTGTTATCCATTTCAGTCATACTCAGTAAGAGATATGCCTTTTGCACCCTCATTCTGGAGGGACCACTACTCCATTGCTGAGCTTTCTGGGGGTCTGAATTGTTTCCAACATTATTTTTTTAATCCTTCAAGTGAACTGCTTTCTCCTCCCTTGTACAAAGCAGTACAAAATATAAATAAATAAGAGGTTTAATTTCTATTTGCACAAAAGAAAAAGCCCTGATATAGAATCTGCTTGCTTTTCCAACATTACTCTCAGCTATCTAAACGCATCCTTCCTCCCAACCCATGAAAATCAAAGTTCCACAGAGTGGCAATTTCTAAGTAACTAAGGACAAGCAACCCTAGTATCTCATGTTCTTGTTTGGTCCTGTTTGGGTAAATTTTAATCCAAATTTTGGAGACTTAAAACCAGGCAACTGGTTAATGAATAAGAATGGGTAACATGTTTCTTGTTACATAAGTGTTAACTCTTTTTTGTTTGCACAAGGGGGAATTTATACAAAACGTCAAATCTCTTTCTTACCAAAGTCTTGTGTTAGGTGGTTTACAGTTTTTCTGGTTAACCAATCTTTTGGAAATAAAGACTTTTTACTACAAAATAAAATTTGTTTGGACTTCCACTTGAGATAGTAAACATATCATAAGACACCCAGTAAAAACTGCCATACAAAGAACAACTATAATTGTGTGTATTTTTATCAAGGCCAAACCACTCAGACTTCAATTTACATCCACATTTTAAAATGAAAATAAGATCAGAGATATGTTCCCCAATCAGACATGGGGTCACTCACCTGTCACCTTGCTGATGCATTATTTGAAGATACTCTGTTGTAACAAATAAAAATAAATCCTGGGCTTCTTCAGACCCAGAACTGAAAAAAAAATTAAATGATGTTGTGCTGTTTTTAATTGGGACTTTGTATATTAAACATGTTTTAGACATAGTCAAGGTCTCTGTACTTATTCCAGGAAGTAAGGATATACTATACATTCTCACATGACCACAATTCTCCAGTCCAGGTCAAGTCCACAGCTAAAATGTCAAGACACAAAAATCTGCAATGTCAAATTACTTCTGTGACCTAACAAACAGCCCACATGTTTCAGTTTAAAGGATTAAAAATTAAACTGTACTAGGACTGTGCAGTCGGCCCCCTTTCCCCACAGAGTTAAATATTTATGTCCTTAAGAAAGGGACAGTACAGTCCAAATACGATTATAAACATAAATGTGTGATCTCCAATTACAACACAGCATCAAGGAAGGCAGACATTCTACTCTTTGGTGCTATTAATTTTCATAACTGAATTATTCAGTTTTTCATCTTACTTAAAATAGGGAGACTGAATGAAAATAAAATAGTCCTTTCTGAAAAAGAGATGCTGTAACAAACTATAAATAGCAGCTGAATGCTAACAAGCATGAAGATATTTTTTCAATTTAAATCCTTTGAAATCTGTGAGCAAAAGATGTGTACTAAAATGTCAAATTTAAATAATGGCATCCTTGCTTTAGACATACTATCAAGTGTGCTCTGTTGGGCAGAGAAAGCAGCCTGGGTTCAAACCACTGTGTTATTTTACCTTGTCTGGCCTCAGGCTTGGTAACAAGCTTTCTTACACCAAAGGATTTCTCTGCCCACCTCCACAATTTGCCAGTTTCCATCCTGAGAGCGAGTCCTGATGGTATCCTGGCAGGAGAGTCACTGAACGCCAGTTTTACCCCACCAGTCCCTCGCTCCCTTGTACACCAAGAAATGCCTGCCTTGTGTTGAAGCTGGCTTGAGCTGTATTTCTATCACTTAGGACTGAAAATGCCCTGGAAAAAAAATACAAATGCAAAACTTTCACCCAGCTATCATCGGAGAAAAATGCAGTCCCAGACTTTTCACTCCATGTAATGTCCTAACAGGAGATAGCATTCATTATCACTTTCTCATATTGCTCTAAATTCTTCATAAATCTCAGAATATATCCTTACCTTCTTCCTGGCTTTACAACTTACTGCTAACAGTTCTCATATTTTAATGGTACTCCTATTTAAGGTAATAATTTTCATAGTTTAAAAGTGTTCTGTGTTTAGACAGTTTACTTTAAATATTAAGAATTTTAAGTATTAGAAGGGACAGGGACCAACATCTTATTCAAGACTACAACACTGAGAGTTTATAAGAGTCTCTTTTGGCTAGTGTAAGCATGTAACTCCTACAGGGTGATCTTAACCTGGAAGTTACCAACCCATGTAAGAACTCAGATGGGCCACTCATGAAAAATCCCTGGATCTCCTGCTCCTCACACACTGCATTAGTGCCACTCCAAGAGAGACTGCAGCCTGAAAACATCCACAAACTGACCATTACCATCCTACAACGAAAGACAAATTAAAAGCATTCAGAAACTTTTAATTTGACATTGCCACAATAGCCCAGAGGATGATTATTTTTCTAACAGTTGTATTCTATTTAGTACACTGTATCCAGGACAGTGGAGATTAAAAAAAAAAAAAAATTGCTTTTAAACTGGCCCTTCACCTCAGTCTGAGAAGCACTGCCCTAAGCCATCCTCACTCATCAGTCAGAAAGGAATGTCACCCACAAACCAGAAGCTTCTCAATCTCGCAAGGCTTACGTACGCAAATGGGAATATCTACTTCTAAGACATGCACACCTACATGTCTATGACTGAGTGCCCTGCACTGGCTCATTTTCTTATTCCTCCAACATCCTATCCTATCAAGCAAGACAGCTGCCCCACCACCCTCTGATTCTGCCACAAAATTTCTCCGAATGGTAACCTTAGCTTCCTTCCTCCACTTCCTTTTCCTCCAATCACACTACAACCAGATGACCAAAATGAATCTCTCAAACTCACCAGCAATCTCTAAACACGCAGCGCTGCTCCTCATTCCCCAATCCGTGCACAGCACCCAAAGCTCTTTACTACCCTCAACTTCCCTGACAAGTCTCCTGAGTCTTTCCAATTATGGGCTACTTCTCTTGGCTTTCTTCTGCCTTTTTATTTCCTAAACGTTCGTTTCCCCCAAAAATTTTACCCTGGATGTTCTCTCAAACACACTTTCTGCCTCAATTCACTCCTACCTCACGATAGATCAATTCCAAATCTGCAGCTTTTAGTTCCAGCCTCTTCTTGCACACATCAATCCCTATTCCTCAGTGCCTCCTGGACTAACTCTGTATGTACCTGCCACAGTCACCACATATTCTGTCTTCTAACTAGGAGGCTATCTGTGCCCCTTGTTCATTCATCAAATGGTTTCCAGCCCATGCCAGGCAGCATGCGTAAAGCAGTAAACCCAACAGGTACAGTTCTGCCCTCACAGAGCTTATGATATTAAGTTATACATGGTGGGTACGTATCATGAAGTAAATACAGGGCAGTGTGATACTAGAATGAGGTGGTCCAAGAGGGCTCTCTAAGGTGGCATCTAAGCCAAGAGCAAGAGTGAAACAGCTAATTCCAGCAGTCGAGTGAAGCAAGTGATTTGGAAAACACTCGGCATGTTCTAGGGTGTGAGAAAGCAAGTCAGCTTGAATGTAAGTGAGAAGCAGGAAGGTGACAGATCCTGCAAAAGATTTCCTTGTACACTATGGGAAGGGATTCAAATGCTGCTTCAAGTGCACTGAGAGGATGGCAGATTTTAAGCAGCAGTGTAACATTAAATTTATGGTCTAAAAAAGATCCCTTTGGCTGCATGACAGAAAGGCTGTGTCGGGGCAAGATGGAAATAAAGACTACTTCACAGGCCATTGCAATAACATGGGTGCGAGACCAGAGAGGCTCAGAGAAAGTGGCAGAACAGACAGAAAAAGAATAGATTCCATGACTCCAATAACTTCTTACCTGACTACCCCTCCTTAAATCCACACTTCATCATCCTTACTATACAAGACTGGATGCAGGCAATCCCTGTTCAGAATGCCCGGTGGTTCCCCATTATATACAAAAGGGCCACTATATTTAAAGCCCTCCACAACCCAAGCCCAATCTACTCCATCATTCTTTCCCAATTGCATTAAAATCCTTTTAGATTAAGGTTCCAATCCCAGAACACACCCTGTGTGCTGCCAACTCTGTGCTTCTGCCCAGGCTTTTCCCCAGCCTTTCCACATCTCACTCTACTCCTCTCTTGCCACCCCAAAGCCTAACAATCTATCAAGCTCCAGCAAAAACATCACTTCTAATTAAGAAGCTAGGCGCCCTCTGATTTTCTAGGAGGAATATAAAACCATCACTTCTGCTGGATTTGACAACTTTTGCACACTCCTCACACTCTGCCTTAAGTCTGCAGTCTTGACATTTGTTTTTGTCACTCTTTATCCTCCCCTACTAGACACTGAGTAATTTGTAGGAAGGAAATCTATCCATTCCCCAGAACACCCAATGAAGTCTTGCACAGAAAATCTATGTTCAAATTAAAGTGCCTTTAGAAGCCACAAGGAGACGGCAGGAGGGACACTTTCATGACATAATCAAATCCCATGCCCACAAGGTGGGTGGCCCACAAATTAGAAATAAAAAATTGTATCACAGAGGTTCTCCCACAAGAGAGAGGCTCTCCGTCCTAAGGGTCTGGCATCAGGAGGAGGAATTCCCAAAGCATTTACCTTTGAAGCCCAGAGGGGCTTGAGTGCAGGAGGTCTGCAGGGCTGGAGGAAACAGAGACTTCACTCTTGCAGGACACATATAAGGTTTCATGTACACTGGGACCCAGCACAAAGCAGTAACTCCACAGGAGCTGGAGATCCACTGGGACTCATGGTGGGGCAGGAAGGCAAGCTCCAGTGGCAGAAGCCCCAGAGAATACTGATAGGCGTGAGCTCTCCTGATGGTCACCATTTTGGCATCAAGACCTGGCCCTACTCAGGTTCATGTCTCAGGCCAGACAACCAGCAGGACAGGAACACAGCCCCACCCATCAGTAGACAGGGTGCCTCAAGCCACACTGAGCTCACAGCCACCTATAAGCACACCCCTTAACGTGGCCCTGTCCACCAGAGGGACAAGACCCAGCTCCAACCACCAGTGGGCAGGCAGCAGTCCTTCTCATCAGGAAGCCTGCACAAGGCCCCGGACCAACCTCACCCACCAGCGGGCAGACACCAGAAGGAAGAGGAGCTATGAGCCTCCAGCCAGCGGAAAGACCACAAACACAGAAACTAAGACAAAATGAGACAACGGAGAAATATATTCCAGACGAAGAAACAAGATACAACCCCACAAGAACAACCGAAGTGGAGATAGGCAACCTAAGTGAAAAATAATTTAGAGTAAAGGCAGTAAAGACAATCCAAGATCTTAAAAAAGAATGAGCGCAAAGAAGTTACAAGGGATGTTTAATAAAGAGCTGGAAGATTTAAAAAACAGAGATGAACACCACAGTAACTGGAATGAAAAATACACTTGAAGGAATCAATGGTAGAATAACTGAGGTAGAAAAATGAGTAAGTGAGCTGGAAGATAAGAGTGGCAGAAATTACTGCCACAGAACACGAAAAAGAAAAAAGAATGAAAAGAAACTATGACAGTCCCAGAGACCTCAGGGACAAAATTAAAAGCACCAACATTCACGTTACAGGGGTCCCAGAAGGAAGAGAGAGAGGAAGGGCCTGAGAAATACTTGAATAGATTATAGTAAAAAACTTCCTAACATGAGAAAGGAAATACTCAAGTCCAAGAAGCGCAAAGAGCCCCATACAAGATAAAACTCTAGGAGGAACATGCCAAGACACACATTAATCAAACACAAAAATTAAAGACAAAGAAAAAATATTAAAAGCAACAAGGGAAAAGCAACAAATAACACACAAGGGAACCCCCATAAGGCTATCAGCTGATTTTTCAGCAGAAACTCTACAGGTCAGACAGGATGGCTCGATATATTTAAAGAGATGAAAGGGAAAAAACTACAACCAAGAATACTCTACCCAGCAAGGCTCTTGTTCAGATTCAACAGAGAATCAAAAGTTTCACAGATAAGCAAAAGCTTAAAGAATTTAGCACCACTAGACCAGCACTACAGCAAATGCTAAAGAAACTCCTCTATGTGAAAAATAAAAATTTTCTTCATTTCTAGAATCAAGAAAATTATGAATGGGGAATCTCAAAAAGTTAAAAAATCATTCACACACAAATAATGGATTCAAAACCAGCAATCATGAGGAAAAAACAGTACAAAGTTAGGACACTGAAAATACATTTGAAATTAAGAGATGAGCAACTTGTAACAATCTTGTTCATATATAAACTGCTACATCAAAACCTCATGGGAACCACCAAAAAAAAAAAACCTACAATAGATACACACAAACCAAAGAAAAGGCAATCTAAACACATCACTAAAGATAGCCATCAAATCATAAGAAAAGAGGAAGGGAAGAAAAAGATCTTCAAAAACAAATCAAAAACAGTTAACAAAATGGTAATAAGAACCTTCATATCATATGTAAATGGATTAAATGCTCCAATCAAAAGATACATATTGGCTGAATAGATACACAAAAATAAATCCATATATATGCTGTCTATAAGAGACCCACTTCAGGTCTAGCAACACATACAGACCGAGTGAGCAGATAGAAAAAGATATTCCATGCACACGGATATCAAAGGAAAGCTGGAGTGGCAAAACTCAGTTCAGAAAAATAGACTTTAAAATAAAGGGTGCTGCAACAGACAAGGAAGGATACCTGAGACAAACAATAATGAAACACTTCAATCCAACAAAACATATGGGATGCAGCAAAAGCAGTTCTAAGAAGGAGATTTAGAGCAGTACAATCTTACCTCAGGAAAAAAGAGAAACCTCAAACAACCTAATCTTACACCTAAAGCAACTAGAGAAAGAGGAAAAAACAAAACCCAACTTTAGTAGAAGGAAAGAAATCATAAAGATCAGAACAGAAATAAATGAAATAAAGACAAAGAAAAAAATAGCAAAGATCAATGAAACTAAAAGCTGATTCTTTGAGAAGATAAATCAAATTGATAACTTTTAGCCAGATTTATCAAGAAAAAAAGGGAGAGGACTCAAAAATCAATAAAATTAGAAATGAAAAAAGTTACAACTGACACCACAGAAACACAAAGCATCAAAAGAGACAACTACAACTATATGCCAATGTAAGAGACAACCTAGAAGAAATGGCCAAATTCTTAGAAAGGTACATTCTTCCAAGATTGAACCAGGAAGAAACGGAAACTACGAACAGACCTATCTCAAGTACTGAGATTGAAAACGTGATTTAAAAACTTTTCAACAAACAAAAATCCAGGATCAGATGGCTTCACAGGTGAATTCTAACAAACATTTAGAAAAGAATTAAAACCTACCCTTCTGAAACTCTTTCAAAACTTGCAGAGGAAGGAATAGTCCCAAACTCATTCTATGAGGCCACCATCACCCTGATAACAAAACCAGACAAGGATGCCACAAAAAAAAAAAAAAAAAAATCACAGGCCAGTATCATTGATGAACATAGATGCAAAAATACTCAATGAAATACTGTCAGATAGAAACCAACACAATACTGTAAAGCATTATTCTTCAATTAAAAATAAATGAATTTTTTAAAAAAAGAAATACTGGCAAACCGAATCTAATAATACATTAAAACAATCATACATCATGATCAAGTGAGATTTATCCCAGGGATGCAAGGATTTTTCGTATCTTCAAACCAGTATGATACATTAACAAATTGAAGAATAAAAACCATATGATCATCTCAAGAGATTCAGAGAAAGCTTTTGAAAAAATATCTATTTAGGATAAAAACTCTCTAAGAAAGTGGGCACAGAGAGAACCTACCTTAATATTACAAACACCATATATGACAAACTCGTAGCTAACATCATACTCAATGTTCAAAAGTTGAAAGCATTTCCTCTAAGATTAGGAACAAGACAAGGATTCAACTCTCAACATTTTTATTAAACATAGGTTTGGAAGTCCTACCCACAGCAATCAAAGAAAAAAAAAAAAGAAAAGGAATCCAAATTGGAAAAGAAGTAAAAACAGTCACTATTTGCAGATGACATGATACTATATGCAGAAAATCCTAAAGAGGCTACCAGAAGACAGTGAGAACATGTCACAAATTCAGTCAAGTTGCATGACACAAAATTAATACACAGAAATCTGCTGCATTTGTATACACTAACTATGAAAGATCAGAAAGAGAAACGAAGGAAAGACCTTGTACTCTGGAAACTGTAAGATGTTGATGAAAGAAATCAAAGATGACACAAACAGATGGAAAGATATCATGTTCCTGGATTGGGAAAATCAATACTGTCAAAATGAGTATACTACCGAAGGTAATCTACAGATTCAACACAATCCCTATCAAATTACCAATGGCATTCTCCACAGAACTAAAATGAAAAAAAATTTAAATTTGTATGAAGACATAAAAAACCCAAATATTTATGGAGACACAAAAACCCCCAAAGTTTTAAATGTGTATGGAGATACAAAAAAACCCAACCTTGAGAAAGAAAAGGGGAACTGGAGGAAATCAGGCTCCCTGACTTCTGACTATACTACAAAGCTGCAGTCATCAAAACAGTATGACACTGGCACAAAAACAGAAATATAGATCAATGGAACTGAACAAAACGCCCAGAAATAAATCCATGCATCTACTGTCAATTGATCTATGACAAAGGCAAGAATAGACAATGAAGAAAAAGAGTCTCTTCAACAAGTGGTGCTGAGAAAACTGGACAGCTACACATGAAAGAATTAAATTAGAACATTCTCTAATATCATATACAAAAATAAACTCAAAATGGATCAAAACCTAAATGTAAGGCTGGACACTATAAAACTCAGAGAAAAACATAGGCAGAACACCTTTTGACAAATGACAGCAATTTATTTTTTGATCCACCTCCAAAATGAAAATAAAAACAAAAACAAATGGGACCAAATTAAAAGTGTCTGCATAGCAAAAGAAACCATATACAAAATGGAAAGACAACCAACAGAATGAGAGAAAACATTTACAAAGTGACTGACAAGGGATTAATCTCCAATATATATAAACAGCTCATGCGGCTCATGTCAAAAAACAATGCAATCAAAAAATGGGCAGATCTAAATAGATATTTCTCCAAAGAAGACATACAGAGGGACAAAAGCACATGAAGAGATGCTCAACATCACCAATTATTAGAGAAATGCAAATCAAATGAAGTATCACCCCACATCAATTCAGAATGGCCATCATCAAAAAGTGTACAAACAATAAATGCTGGACAGGGTATAGAGAAAAGGGAACCTACTTATACTACTGTTGGGAATGTAAACTGATACAATCACTTCAGAAAACAGTATGGAGGTTCCTTAAAAAAACTAAAAGTAGAACTATCATATGATCCAGCAATCCCAATCCCACTCCTGGGCACAGGTTTAGAGAAAACCATAATCAAAAGAGATACATGTATCCCAATGTTCACTGCAGCAATATTTACAAGCCAAGACATGGAAGCAACCTGTGTGTCCATCAACAGCTGAATGGATAAAGAAGATGGGGTACATATATATTGTATATATGTACAATGGAATATTACTCAGCCATAAAAAGAATGAAATAAAGCCATCTTCAGCAACATGGATGGGCCCAGAGATATCATACTAAGTGAAGTAAATCAGACAAAAGACAAATATCATATCACTCATGCAGAACCCAATTTTTTTTAATGATACAAATGAACTTATTTACAAAACAGAAGCAAACTTACAGATTTCAAAAACAAACTAATAGTTATCAAAGGAGATAAATCAGGAGCCTGGGATGAACATACACACATTACTATATTTAAGACAGATAACCAACAAGGACCTATTGTACAGCACTGGGAACTCTACTCAATACTGATAACCGGTGTGAGAAAAGAATCTAAAAAAGAATGAATATATGTAAAATTGAATGGCTTCACTATATAGCTGAAAGTAACACATCATTGTAAATCAACTATAATAAAAATTTTTTTAATTAAAATGCCTTTTTTTATTCCCCTAAAAGTACTTTGAAACTTCATAAGCAGTCACTGGTTAAGTACCCATAAGTGTTCAAGTGATACAAAAACCTATCGCTTTATAATCCTCTCCTATTTACCTGTCAGTTATTTGTTCAATGGCATCACTGTGTATAGGAATGGGAAAAATAAATAAACAAACAAGTGGTGATGAAAAACTAGAAGAGGAACAAATTAGAACTCAAGTATATACAACTTTGTTACACTGAATTTTAATAGTCAAAGGATAAAGTAAAAGACCAATCTATGTTACAAAACTCCGAAGCTCTAAATACAGGGAATCCTCAATGTAAGAGGTGTGTCAATAGACCATAATGTCCAACTATAGATCGTTGTAAAGCCCCAAGCAAACAATATAGGGAGAAAATTCCTAGGGCAGAAACTCATGACTGTTAATTCAGGAAATCCTGTTTGAAAGAATTTCTACACACTTAAGAGCTTCTAAAGTTGGGAATATAATCTCAAATGTTAAATGTGTTAAGAGAGCAGGACTGGCAAACCATGGGCCACAGATCATATCCACTCTGCCATCTGTACAGAATGATTTTTACAATTTTAAATGAATTTTTTGAAAAAAATAAAAAATAAGTATTTCGTGACAAATGAAAATGATATGAAGTACAAATTTCAGTGTCCACAAATGAGGTTTCATTGGAACACAGCCACATTCTTTCATTTATAGATTGCTTATGGCTGCTTTGGTGCTGCAGTGGCAGGCAGGGTTGAGTGTCTGGGACAAACACCACATGGCTTGCAAACCCCACAGTGATATTTACTAACTGATGCTTCACAGATAAAGTCTGCCAGCCTCCTGGCTAGAGAGGGAAAAGAATGACCACACAGACAAGCACTATTCACACCATGAAACTGGTCACTCTTTGTGAGAAGATTTCAAGTCATAGATTTATGGCTACAAGGCACCTCTGATTATATGATGGAAATAAAATGGGAAAGACCTCATCTTTCAGTGATGGAATAGCATGAACCAAATATTACCCTCCTACCTTAGACAATCAGAAAACCTGAGTAAATATGTGAAACAACTGTTTTCAAACATACACCAGGCAGCACAGGACTACAATCCCTGATGGAAGGGAAACAAATAAACTAAGTCTTAAGATTATCCTGGCTTTCTGCCTAGAGGCACATTCCAGACTGCAGAGGGGGTAGGGGATTCCAAGCAGGGCACAAATGTTTCCCTGAGCTGAAAAGACAGACACTAGAGATCAGGAAGTTTGAAGCAGCTGAAAGCTGCAGGACAAGCTGGAGGGGAGAGAGAAAAAAAAGAGCTCCAAAAATATGCAGAAGGTCAACGAGGCTTTGTTAAATATTAATATTTGCATGTATAAGGTGAAACTCGAGGAGGCTAGGGAAAGAATGACCCAGGAGCTGGGTCAAGAGCTCATGTGTAGCTAGGAACTGTCTGACTTCCCACAAGCTAAATTGGAGAGTCTTCACTGATTGTACAGAGCACTCAGTAGAGACCCCACAAGGGCCATACCTTAGTCGTGGAGCTAAACTATCCTGGAAAAAAAGCTACTTGAGACTGCATGAAGCTTAAAAACAAGACTTGAAAGGATCAAACTGAACTACACATAGATTAACCAGCGACCAGGACAAAGCCCAACAATCTTTAATGAAGGCAACAAAATCTAGGCACCCAACAACATAAAATCCATAATGTCCAGCATCTAATAAAAACTTAACAGACATGCGAAGAAGCAGGAAAATGAGACCATAACTAGAGGAAAAAACCAGTGAACAGAAAGAGATTCAAAAATTAAAAAGATGATCAGTGGACAAGGATATCACACAGCTATTATAACTATGTTCAACTATTCAAAACAGCCTTTCTCAATCAGGGTTCTGCAAGAGAATTAAGCACTACAAAAAAGTTATTTGAGGGATTATTTTCTCAGTTATCTCAAGAATGGTACACAGCTAGAACCATTCCAGATGCACAGAAGAGAAGTTAATTCACTACATACAACAGGCAAGGCATTAGACTCAATTCTCTAGGAACTCAGCTGAGAGGGGCTGGATAAGAAAAGTACATAAACATAATGAGAAAAGAAACAGAAGATATATTTAAACAAACAAACAAAAAGCAGGTCTACAGAAGGAGGAAAACTGTAAGGTCTGAAATGAAAAATTCATTGGATGGGATTGACAGCAGATTGAACAACTGCAGAAGAAAAGGTTAGGGAACTTGAATATACAGGAGTAAAAGGCATCCAAGTGAAGCACAGAGAGGGGAAAAAAAAGTAAATTGAGATAATCAAATTTAACGTCCAGGCTGCTTTGCTACCAAGCATTTACTCAGAATAAAATAAAGACTTCCCACTAAATACAAATGTTGTATAGATAGTCTCTTACTATCTGAAGCTACAAATGATAAATTAAAAAAAATTCCCCAACTTGAAAGTATTAACAAGGATATGAGATAGTACTATAGCATCAAAACCCACAGAATAAATGCTGTAGTAATTTTAATAGGCATTCAAACAAATTTGTGTGCTTTGCTTCTTCAGAGAGGGTGTATGTGATGTATTCACCCTCCTCTCTTCTCTACAGTTGAGCATCTATCAGGAGCACTTCACAGAAAAAATTTAAGAAACAATGACTTAAGAAAATATTCAGGAAATCACCAGAACACTAAAACACAAGATTCCAAGTTCACCTGCTAAATAACCAGTACTGATCTTAGATTCAAATCTAAGGGAAACGGCACAGAACTACAAATAAGTTTCCTCCAACAAACCACCAAAATAACAAGTCATTCAAGCATCATCTTGTGATAACAGATCAATTTTAATTCTAGCACCTGAAGCTATACAAGGGTACGCTTTATAAACTTCATGAAACTGTTGTACACATTCAATAAAGTGACAACTGTGCAATACCACTTAGTATCTCAAAATCAGGAACAAACTTTTGAATTGTTTAAACACAATCCACAGAATTAAAAAACAAAGTCAGAAGTCATCCACAGTTACACTACTTGTCAGTTAAAAGTTTTACCACTTACTACTTGATAGAACAGTCAATATCTAGTAGGGGATATTGGAAGTGATTTCAGATTCTCATCCTGTTGTACTCTATTGGGAAGGTTTCTTAAGTAGCTATGTGACTGGCCAGAGGTGGGTACAACCAGGACCAGAACAGCACGTAGGATTCTACCACAGTTTTTGTAGTTTTCACTTTTTTTTTTCTCTTTGTCAGTTAAAAGTGAACAGTGAGAATTAAATACTTATCTTTACATATACACAAGGTATGCTGTGAAAGCATATTTGCTTACAAACATATAAAAATACTTGTTAACTAGTTTGATAAGAAAATAATGTATAAAAGTATATAGCAAAACATTAATCATCTCTGACCCTGGAAAGATCAATTCCATATTTTATATTACAAACAAAAACAGTTTTAGTTTTTTGAATCCCTTATCCAGAAATACGTGAAAAGGAAGACAGACAGAAATTATTTATTTTCACTCTCAACATGGCTGTGAAAAAGAGTTAAATTAAAATGCCAAGAACAGTGAAATGCCTAAGTCCAGAATGAGTCCAAATATTTGGCTACACAGAATATTATCTTTAAGAGTAGGAGTAATAGCAAAGGCTTTACACGCAGTTTTTAACCTATAAATACAATAGGCATTTTGGTATTTTGGCCACTGGAAAACAAAGGCTATAGCATCAGGAAAGGTCTGAGATGTCTCACGTTTGTGGATTCAATTCAGTGTATTTAAGGTTAACTAAAGTTGACATCAAAATTTTTAGAGATAGGCAAAAATTCACATTTTAAAAAACTCCCTATGTTTTTCTATTTAGAGTAACAGTAGGCAATAAGATTCCAGAAGTTAAAAGTTATTTCACAACCGATGACTTCAGCTTGGCAAACAGCTTAGATTCCAAAACTGATTCATCCCTATTAAAAGTAAGCTTTAAAAAAAAAAAAGAATGTGTCTGTGTATATAGATATACATTTTAAAGGAATCAGATAATCTTTGAAGCAGCCTTAGTGTTTCCATTAAATCTGTCTTGAAATGACCATTGGATTAGCTTCATGGAAAGGATTAGCCAGCTTCTTGGTCTAAGGCTACCACGGTGATCATTTATCTAAGGCTAGAAAGGTACCAACGTGATGTAAACTGTAAGGAGAGGAGGAGAAGATGAGGGCTTTCCTGGCAGTTGGTAGCTAAAATTCAAGGGATTCTTAGAAAATGACACAATGGCAGCCTTTCTTGTCTTTTTCTTTCCGTGTTGGTTCTGGTGAAGGAGGACATTCCTGCTCTTGAAATTTCCTGTAAGACAGAAAAATCTACAGATAATTGTCTTTTTGGTAATATATTGCTACAAATGCAGGTTACTGTTGGACCAATCTGGTTTTCGTGCATATGCATGTCGGTGTTAAGTTTCAACAAGGGAATCAAAGCCAATCATTGGGGGCAGGGATACACAAATGCATAAGCAAACCTGTCTGAGCTTCATTTATGGGCAAGTCTTCAATTAGATGAGACGCTGAACTCAACAAGGTCTAAGTTCCCTTCCCAGTTTGAAATTCCATGACTCCGAGGTATCCTTAGGAAGGAACACCTATCACTAGAGTATCTGCCCTTATGAGGTATGCCATTCCTATCTCGGTTCTGCCACTTTGTAGCTACAAGTCTGTATTAGAGAAGTTAGTTTCCTCTCTGAGCTGTGTTATTTTAGGAGGGATAATAAAACCCTACCTATCACAGTTTGCTATAAGGATTGAAGATTTTTGTTTATGTTCAAACATCTAACCGTCTCTGGCACAAAAAAAAAGTCTCCAATACCCCTTCCTCACTCCTGGCTGACCAATATACATGGATCAATTCTAAGAACCGAAACCAAGGACAAAATATCTCAAAAAAAGCAATAAAAATTTTTTTAAAAGCACTGGTTCATACGGTAAAATACACATCAAATTTATCATCTTAACCATTCTTAAGTGTACAGGGCAGTGGCTTTACATATATTCACAATGTCGTACATCACTATTCACTTCTCAAATTTTTTCCAACTTGAGAAACTGAAACTCTACATTCCTTAAAAAAACAACAGAATTTGGGTTTTAACAAATTACTAAAAAAACAAAAAGACAACCTTCACCTCTTTTCCAACCCACAAAGACAATGTCTTAAAAAGGGGCTTAAAAAAAAAAAGTACAATAGAAGCCCATAGCTCAGATGTCAATTCACCTTAGATGTACAACTAACAGGAACTAGGTCCATATACTTGTCAAACTAACCAGCAGAGAAACCAGCAGATCTAAGAAAAGAGGGTGAAGTAGGGGCCAAACCAGCAAACTAACCAAACCCTGCCCATTAAAGCAACGCACTCTTTTCTCACACACACAAACTCCAGCCTATCTCACTCACCACCTCAAGCTTCCTGGAACCCATTAACACTTTCTGAATCATAGGGGCCCCCTAGGCCAGCTTACAGAAAGCCTCTATGAAGTGTGGATATCATACTTTGTGTCCGGTGGGACTGTTGAATCCTTAAGGCCTGGTTTCCTTGTAGCCGGGCGGGGGCGGAATGGGTGAGAAGCTAAGAGCACACACAGGCTCTGGAATCAGAGACCTAGATTTAAGCCCCAGCTCTGCCATCCTAATATGCTCCAATCATTTAACCTCTCTGTGCCTGTTTTCTCATCTCAGAGTGCGGGCACTGTTGGGTGGTGGTGGTGAACTGCAGTAATACACACAAAGCACTTACTTAGCACAGGATCTGACAAAGGTCACCATTCACGGGTGAGCTGCTGTCCTCACTACCTTCACACCACCTCTGCCTTTGGAAGCTGCACTGATTCTTTTCAAAATCTATGTGTACTCTACTTCAACACAATAAAATTAGGCTTTTTGGAAACAACTAGAATATGCACATAATTAAAGTTTTTAACATACTATGTCAAAAATGATTCCAAGAATCACTCCTACAATTTCCTCCTTCTTACTAAAAACATGTAATGGTGATTTTTTTCCCCCAGTTAATTATTTTAAAAAGCACAGCATGACTACCCATCAAATTCAATATATTCAAACAAACTTCCGGTATGTGTTCTGCTTACCTTATAACCCGGACAAGTTCATGGAAAGCTTGATCTACATTCATTCTAATCTTTGCTGACGCCTCCATGTATGTTACCTTAAGTTGCCGTGCTAACTGCTGTCCTTCTTCCTGTGTTACCTGAAATTCCAAGAGTTGTGTTTGAGGTACAGTATTAACAATTAAATCTGCTCTATCTACTGTTTGGCCACCAACTGCACTGTTAATCCAGCCAGAGACCAAGTTTGTCTGTCGTAAGATGAACCAAGAGACTTAACAGCTTAACACATACTGCTGAAGCCCAGCTCTGCAGAAAAACTCAGAACACGACAGAGGCAAGATGTTAGCCCAGTGATTACTCAAAAGTATTCAACACAACAGTGATAAGTACTGGGAAGTATACAAAGTGATATGAGAGTCTATAACCCTTCTGGGCAGGTCAGGAAAAGCCTCCCTGAAGAAGTGATACTCAGGTTAGAAACTAAACAAAGGCTATGGAGTTGAGTCAAGGTAAAGAAGTATCCCTCTTATATGCAGAATCCAAAAAGAAATGATACAAATGAACTTATTTACAGAACAGAAACACTCACAGAGTTAGAGAACGAACTCATTATAATTGCAAGGCCTTGGGAGAGGATGAGGGAAAGGGATTGTTAGGTAATTGGGGATGGACATACACACGCTGCTATATTTAGAATGGATAACCAACCAAATCCTACTATACAGCACATGGAACTCTGCTCAACATTATGTGGCAGCCAGATGGGAGGGGAGTTTGGGGAGAATGGATACATGTACATGTATGGCTGAGTCCCCTCACTGTCCACCTCAAACTATCACAACATGGTTAATCAGCTACACCCCAGTATAAAATTAAGAGTTAAAATAAAGTATCCTTGACAAAGGAAATAGCAGGTGCGAAGATGCTCCAAGTTCCAGGAATTGAAAAAGCCTAGAATGGCTAGAATACAGCAAGTCAAGAGAGAACATAGCAAGAGGGGAACCTGGAGAGCAGGGCGAGCATCAAGAAGCCATGATCCTCTTCCCATTTGCACTCCCCAGGACCTGGTACATGGAAGACTCCCAATAAACACGTGGGGGGGAAAAACAACGACAAGGACCACACACCCTCATGATGACTTCCTTACACGAGGCAATGAAGGAAGGTAAGCATGGAAGGGTGGCTTTGCTGATGACACATAAATGCCAGGTCAGAATAAGAAAATGCTAATTTAATGTAAGTAAATGTCCTGTATGTGTTTTAAATGTAGAGGGCTGAAATATTATTATTATTGATATTTTACAGTTATATGGTGGGGCTGAAAATATATATATATATTTTTAAAAAGACTTTCACTGCTGCCATTACCACACACACAAAAAAATAATAAATACAGGTGAGAAAATTATAGATGAGCAAAAAGGAAAAAATAGAAAATTTAGGAACCTCTCATCCATACAGAACCACATTCTTCTCATCTTTTTTCAAGGATATAGATTTTTCTCTGCAAAAACAGAATCATAATTTTTGTACCTTTATCTTAGACCCTGGAATTATGCTAAATCCACTGATCTAGGTGTTTTTTGTTTTTATTTATGTAAATGCCACAGACTCTTTTTACATAAGTAATCATGCCATGTGTTAATAAATCTGTTTTTTGTTGCTTTCTTTCTAATGTGGATGCATTTTCACTCTTTTTCTGACCCTTCCGTATTGCCTGGAACCTCAAAGACGACAGGGGAAGGGGATACTTTTGTTTCTGATCTTAGGCACAAAGCATTTAGTCTTCCAGCATTAAATAAGCTGTATTGTTTTCACAATTCCATTTTATCATCTTGGTTGGCTAATGAACTCGGTATGTATTATGTTGGGAGAAGGCAATGGCATCCCACTCCAGTACTGTTGCCTGGAAAATCCCATGGATGGAGGAGCCTGGTAGGCTGCAGTCCATGGGGTTGCACAGAGTCGGACACGACTGAAGCGACTTAGCAGCAGCATGTATTATGTTATTTTTATAACTGCTTCAGTTTATATTATACATGTTTCACTTCTGTCTAATTCAAATGGAATGTCAATCCATGTATAGTTTAAGACTCTTTTAACAGTATGTTTCTTCCTCGTGATAAGTTTTATTATTACCACCTACACTATTTTTGTTTTAAACATCCCATTATGTTTTAAGGAGATTTAAGTAACAATAATAAAAGTAATTTATATTTACCCACATAAATGGGTAAAGGTGTTCTTCATTTCTTTGTATAGATCTAGATTTCCATTTGGTACAGTTTTCCTCTTTTTCCATTTCTTTTAACGTAAGTCTGCTGGTAATAAATTCTTTCCATTTTTGTATATCTGGGAGAAGTCTTTACTTCACCTTTGCTTTTGAAATAAATTTTTAGATATTAACTTCTAGGTGAGTTTGCCACTCTGGCTGATTAGAATATGAATTATTCCTGGCCCTACTTCAGCTCAAAGTATTGTTCCAACCATTCCTTTCATGTAGCTTGTTCTCCTAATTTAATATTACATTCACAAAAGTTAGCACCTTCAGTGAAATATCATTAGGCTATTACATTACCATGTATATATCTAACAATTACTTTATAACAGATTATACCCTGTTGTATTTCAAAAGAGTGGCAGGCAGGTTCTACACAGCACTGGTATATGTAAGTTTAACAGTTTTAAAATTTACTCTGCCCCTCCTTCACAACAGTACATGTACCATAAGGCCTATGGTTTGAAATATAAATCAATCAAATTAAACAAGCAATTAACAATGAGTAAGAAGCCAAGTATGAAAAGAAAGCTTTAAAGAGCCACCAATTCAGAAAGGAAAATTCCTTTTTAAGAAAAGTTGACATGAAATTCCTTCCTACAAAAAGAGCCTCATGTTAAAAATTCTGTTCCTTCTTCCTGGGATGTCCTCCTTTCTCTCCCAACTCTATCTATACTAATTCATTTCATACTAATAATTCAAGACTTGAGCAATCAAAAACTTTCTGTTGTTTTTACAGTATCCCAGAATGACCATCACATTCTTTAATGACTAGCAAAAAAAAGTCAACATACTACAATTTTTGGTTTTGTCTTTTCATTCTCCCAGCATTATGCCATTTTTAGCTAAGTTGTAAGGTCTACTTGCCTTTGTACACCCAGAGCCTAGAAGAGCACATAGCAGTTATTCAATAAATATATGTTAAGGAAATAGAGCATGACCAAATACTTATGCCTCTCTTCTTTTACTTTGAAGTAAGGTAAAAATAAATATTTGAGACATGTCAATCTCAATAAATTACTTTCTTTACTGATACAGGTAATTTGATTGTGGGAGGGAAATACACATCCTTAAGAATATTGCTCTTTCTGCTCAATTACTCCTCAGAAAGCTACCTTGCCCTCTCCCACCAACACAATATATTCAGCTGGAGGGAAACAGGAAAATGACCCAACTTTATACAATTAAGAAAAATTAATAAATTAATAAGTGTAGATGATTAAAAAAAAAAATACCACTGCTAAGACTGTTTATGTGCTTCATTTGTTTGTTTGTTAGCACGGTCTCACATCAATCTTCCAGGAACTGAGGTCAGCAAAGTTCACACACACGTTTCTGGTCAAGACATCTCTAACCACATATAGTGCTGCTTCTAAGCTTACTGAGCATACTTTTAGTTAAGAAGTAAAAACAGCATCACCACAAAAGCAAAAAGATGACAAAAAGAACACCATATGGAACAAAGCCAAAACACTGTGAAGCCAAAAATCAACAAAAAACTGAAAGCCACATAAACAAGGATTTCCTGGAGGTTCCCCAACCAGGGAATTTTATAAAGATGCCAAATCCTATGCCTGGTTTTGGTAGATCTGAGTGCTACCCAGAAATATTTCATTTTAAACAGCCAAGGTGAACCCGATGCAAGAAATTCAGGTTTATACTTGGAAACCTCCAGTGAAACTCAGTTCAAAGGCACAGATGAATCTTAGTGGAAATCCACAACAATACAAGTTTATCTAACACCATGTATTTTTAAATCAAGAAGAGCAAAATGGGAATGATGAGAGCAATTTTATTAAACAAATGGGGTTTAATAGAAATAGACTACAACATCTGCAATACTTAGGGTTGTACTGAGTTTACAATACAACCTAAGTTTACAGAAGCAAAATTTGTTTTTCAAAAATATCTATTATGTAGTCATTTTAATACCACATCTTGATTCACTGATGCCTTGATTCATTCCTTCAGCAACTTTGTTCTATGTGCTAAGGATAAAATATGAACAAAACAAAGTGGTCAAAACTGAGAAGCCCTCATGGTGCTTACAAACCTTTTAGATACAGACAAGGCAGCAACACGTATAGCCAGAAGAGACCCTTACTCGACTGTTGTGGGGAGGAGCCTGTTTTCCCTGGGAGGATGCAGGGGCACTCTGTGGTCAAGGTACCAACAGACAGGTGGAGCGGGGATAAGCACACTGAGGTAATACATTGTTACAGGTGAAATGGGCTCCTTTCTCAAATTATTGATGACAAGCACCTAACAAGGAGGAACGGAGAAACTAAGCCAGGAGAGGCAAAAGGGGAAAAATCAAAAGGAAAAAAAAAAAAGAGAGAGAGACAGACAAAAACTCCTGATTTCTAGACCAGGCTGAGTCAAGGACAAAGAGCTTGAAATCAGAGCTATCATGAAGTTCACAGTCCAAGCCCACAGACAGCTGCTGTATTAAATTTCAGAATTAATATGCTGTCATATTTAATAATGTTTATATTTCAGCAAGGGCAAGCAAATCATTTACCTATATTTTCTTACTATACCTTTGACAGGATAAACAAAATGATCAGTCTCTCTAAGGGCTCAGGTATGTGTTAATACTGCCATTCAAATTCTACAGATCTCTTTTTATGTCAGTGATTTTGTTTTTTTTCTGTCATCAGTGCCTAGAAAGTGTTCTATAAAAGCTGGATGAATAGGGGATGCAAGAATCAAGTCCAGAGACATACAGAAGCCAAAAGGAAGCAGCAAAGCCTCTTCTGGCTGATCTCCCCTCCCTGATGGGTTCAGAATCTCAGGAGCAGTAGTAGGGATACCCAGGGCTGACCCACATATAAAGAACATAGGGAAATGGCATTTGCTCTGTAAGGAAAACAGCACAGCAACTACAGCAAGTCCAAAGGATCATGCCTAAGACAAAGGCAGGAATTAACAAACTGACCAGCAACTGACGGCAATCAGACTGGTTAGTGACTATGAATCTAAAGAGACGGCCAAAAAGTCAGCATTTCCAAACAAGGGGAAGTTTTTATAGGGTGCCTGTGGCCTGTCTGGGTTCAGCTGGTACAGCAAGTAAGGATGCCAAGATATACAGAACATCACCTTTAATTCGAAAGAGGGTTTTCAAAGATAAGAAACCTTTAGTATAGCATTTCAGCTACTATGAGTAAGGCCCTCGAGGCTAGGAGGCAAAAGGTATGTTTGCACACCCAGGGCCTAGGAGAGAGTCTGCCTCAGCCCTAAGACACCTGACAGAGACAAGGAGGTATCAACAAAGGGAGGAGGGAGGAGGTGCAGGGAATACTGCTCCAGAGCTCAGTAAAGTGTTTCAAAAAGGAGAATGTGAGTATCTGTGTCAAATGTTACTGACATCTGCGTTAAGCCATGACCTTGACCAGGTGCTACATGCCTGCAGTCAGTGCCAGAAAGGAAAAGAAGTAGAGAATGAGTGTAGAGATAACACTTCTAAGGAGTTTTGCTTACTCGGAGGAGGAGGAAAAACATTCTCAAAGAGGGACGTGACGTTAGCATTTGCTATGGTTGCTGCTGCTGCTGCTGCTGCTAAGTCGCTTCAGTCGTGTCCAACTCTGTGCGACCCCATAGACGGCAGCCCATGGAGGGCTCCTCCGTCCCTGGGATTCTCCAGGCAAGAACACTGGAGTGGGTTGCCATTTCCTTCTCCAATGCATGCATGCATGCTAAGTTGCTTCAGTTGTATCCGACTCCATGCGACCCTATGGATAGCAGCCCACCAGGCTCCTCTGTCCACAGGATTCTCTAGGCAAGAATACTGGAGTGGGTTGCCATTTTGCTATGGTTACTTTTTGTTATAAAGATGAGAGCACTGCAGCATGTCTCAGGCTGATGGAAATGATCATGCAGGAGAGAATTGGAACACCTGGATGGAACAACTGCTAGGGTGATGCCCAGGAGAAAGAATGGATGGGCTCCAGTGCCTACCAGAGAGGTTGGTCAGTGAGGTGAAGTTAATCCACGCAAGTGGGGAGAAGCAAAATTGATGGGGCGCATGTGCAGGTGGGAACATGTGGAAGTTCCTCAGGAAAATACCACTCATCATCAATCTTGAGAATGAGGGAGAGGGAGTGTTATAAACTTAAGAATGAGAGAGTAAGTATTAATTATCCAAACAAGTGGGAAATGAATGGACTAGGGAAACGGAGGAGGATTTCCAGTCGGCACTAAAGGCCCTCACATAAGAGTACTGATGGTGACTTTTAAGTGAGTTAGCTAACACCCCGAGTGTGGCTGTGAAGGAACCTAGAAAAGAGATGACAAAGCATGGGAGTAATAAGATGTCTCTCTGTGCCTATCCTTCAGAGAGGAGACCCATAGGAATGAGCAGAAAATTAAGCAGTTTTCAGCCATTTGCTTTTCTCCCTTGGATACATATATACATTTGAACCTTTCAGTGTTTACACAGTAACTAATGTCTATGCATATGTTTCAAAGCCCAGAAATAAAGAACTTACTTCAAGCTCACTGCCTATCTTTGAGGTGATGAAAATATTAAACTTATTCCCAATACTGTTTCTCTTATCACTGTGTTGTTATTTTACTCTGAGACTCTATTACTTTTATAAAAAAAAGAAAAAAAACTTAAGATGAAAAATTTATAAATCTATGGTATAAAACAAAGCCAAAGTACCATGATATGTTAATATCTGCAGACAGATGGAAACCACACTCCAAATACTAGCAATCTTCACTATATAAATGGCTTAAAAATAATGCATACTGATTCCCTGCCCCCAAGCTAATGATGGCAAGACTTGTTTAGTTCTGGTGGACACACTCTCCCCTCCTCTGTTCTCCCTAATCTTGCCAAACATATAGAAGACTCCCAGCTCAGCCCAGGCCTGCCAACTAATTCCTTTACTGGAGTTACCACCATGAAAAAGCTTGAGAAAAACCAGGGCAGGAAATATATCTATCCAGCATTAGATACAGCAAGAACCCCCTGTTCCCGGCAGGGCTACTTTGCCATTAGTTCTCAGATCCAACAACATCTACAAATGTTTCTAGTACTAGAAAGGGCTGAGAAGAACAGTTAAAAAAAGTCCTACTGAGCAATAGTTAATAAATATAATTAGATTGAGAAATGCTGAAGAAGATGGTCACCTCAAGATAAAATATAAATTTTTTATAAAAGATGGACTGTCTACTCCAAGTTTTAGGATGTGATCAATGCCATATCCTAAACTACTTTCAACAGCTTTTACTGGTTTGAAATGAAGATAGAATGTTTTTCACCTTAACTTTATAATAAATCAGATCTGAAAGAGAAGTACCAGTAAGATTTATTCTATACCAGGTAAACATGTCTAAACTTAGCATTAGAACAGTATCAACCTATCAAGTTCATGTCTAAAATTTGGTATACCTTCAACAAAACTTTACAAACAGCACACGAATCAAAGATTCTGTTTTAGATAATGGTTAATTATAAAACGGAAGTCTGTCCTCAACGCTGTTTGTCAACCCATCTTTCCTGATGTCTGCACTCTCAAACAAAATCTGCCAACAAAAGACTACGTTAACACCAAGATCATAAAAAAAAAATGGAACTTAAATACCAGCACACAAGTTAAGAAAGTATTGAAACAACTGTATTCCAGATGAGGGGGTAAAGACTAAAGACCTAAATAATGTAGCGTCTCCATTAACTTACATCTGATCTTGTTCCCCTCTGCCACAAAAAAGAGGAGTGGCCAATATATACCAAAAATTTTAAAAATCAAATGTGAAATAATTGGGTAAAGAACAAATGAGTATAAATAAGCTTGCAACGAAATACTAAAAATATTATTTTCCTGCAGGTTATTGGGCAGTTAGAGCTGCCCATGTGATTAACAGGACTTAGGAAAAATTCAAATTCTGTCATTTAAATTAAAGTCATTCTCTAAATGAGGTAATTCAGCATTAACACTGAATTAAGCTACCCGGGTGACCCAGATGGTAAAGCATACTCCTGCAATGCAGGAGACCTGGGTTTGATCCCCAGGTTGGGAAGATTCCCTAGAGGAGGGCATGGCAGCCCACTCCAGTATTCTCGCCTGGAGAATTCCATGGACAGAGGAGCCTGGTGGACTACAGTCCATGGGGTCACAAAGAGTCGGACACGACTGAGCGACTAAGCACAGCACAGGGGTAATTTTAAGAGTATGTAAATTAGAGCTGTAGGTCTTACCTTAGAAATTATAACATGTGAATGGAGCTGGTATAAAATACCTGCAGGTTTACAGTCCACTGAAGTTCTGTGTAATATGTAAAAATTTAATATCCCCAAATCTGCTTCCTTTTAATCTGTCACCTGTTATAGTACTCCCATCAAATCCAGCGTGCCACACTCAGCACAGTGTTTTTGATCACGGCACTTTCTCATTAAATATAGCTGCTCACTTACATAATTACAAATAACTGGTTTCCCAAGAGCAAAACCCTCTCACCTGTCTCTGATGATCCAGATCTGCTTTATTACCAATTAAAATCATTGGAAACTCATCACGATCCTTTACTCTGAGAATCTGTCTTTGAAACTTATAGATTTCTTCAAAACTAAAAACAAAAACAAATTCATTAATTTGGTCAAATATCAGAATTCAGACTCCCCTGTCCCATTTAGTACTTTCTTACTTTTCCTTTTCCTATACAAACAAGAATGCAAATTTAATGAACAGTGAGCTAGACATGAACAGGAGAGATCTACAGTTAAATATTGATACAAACCTGCCTCTGTCTGTGACTGAAAAGACCAAAAGGAAACCCTCGCCAGTTCTCATATACTGTTCTCTCATAGCTCCAAATTCCTCTTGTCCCGCTGTATCCAGAACTAAAGAAAAAACAAGAAATGTAATGATGTTCATGTGTTCATCTCTCAAAAATGGCTCCCTCACATGGGCAGGCCCAGTTACTGTGAATCCTTTGGAAAACATCACACTTAGTACAATTTTTTAAACAGCATTCCCCTTTTAGTACTTTATTTTCAATGCTAAAGACAAATGTATTCTAATGGCAGACAGTTGCAGAGTTATCTTCATCAGTGCAGGTTGATTTCGTAGTTAGAATACATTAGCATAGCAATGACAAGGTTATAAATATAAAATTCATATAGGCAGACAGAGTCAGATAACTTCTGAAGTCACTTGGATGTTTACCTCCTCTATGAAAAGAACTGAAAAAGATACCTGTAAATTCAAGAAGGAAATGCTGGTGCACCCCACCCCCCAATACCATACTGAATGTACAGGTGCTGAGGTATTCATTGATCTCTGTGAATAAAAGAATCATACAAGTTAAAAGAACAGCCCTTTCTCTTGTGGAGGAGTGGAATGTTTAACCAAGCACAAAACACTATTTGCTAAGGCCTCTGTGCTATAAACTCTAAGCAAGTTAGCAAATATTGAAGCTTTTCTATATTTACTTCACCTGTTTTAGCCTTCATCAAAATGCAGGAAGAGCCAAGACCTCGTTTGTTTTTTCCCCAAATGTCCCAATAAACCCAACTTTAACAAGTTACAGTGACATGACTAATTTTACCTGCTCTCAATCCAGTTGTTTTACATTACATTTAAATTGCCTAACATGTAGATTCATCAATTAAAACTAATGAAAAAGATGAACTTATATTCAAGATCATCTAACATTTCAACTGTAGGTATTTAACCTAGCAAAACTTCAAAGGTTACTTAAAAAAATATGATACATGAACCATTAAATAAAAGAAGATTACTTACTGTCTAGCCGGGCTGCCCGGTCATCTATCACACACTGCTTTGTGTAGGAATCCTCGATGGTTGGATCATAATCCGTTACAAAATAAGACTGTAAGAAAAATAACATAATTTTAAAATTTATGCTTACTTGCCCAAGTACCAACATAACTTTACCCAGAACTCATCAAAATATTTTCACTGTATTAAAGTGTATCCTACTATGTCAATTCCCTATTGAATGAAATCTATTCACAGCAGCTTCCAAGTGGAGAAAGGATACTAAACATCTCTGAATTTTCACATCTGAAACATGTAAGAAGACTGTAAAAGCTCTACTGCAGTTTTTTTCCATTTTTCGTAATTAACTTACATACAAGTAAAACTCTGGATTTCAAGTTCCAGAAAAACTAGAAACACACCTATAGCTGTAATTCAGGTCTATCTCCAACCCAAAGGCAGGCATCAGTCCTTAGAACAAACTGTAACAGTTTTGGAACAAAAGAGACAACACGAAGTCTGCCTGCTTCGATGCCTGATCGTCTCTTCACTTTTCTCACACCTTGCCTTAGTTCCCTTTCAGTTGCCTTGTGTATTACCCTAAAGGACATGATTTCAGGATTTTTTTTTAATCTGCATGAATCTCAAACTTATTCTTTCACTGATGTTTTTGTTAGTTTTCCAACTATTTCCTCTTCTGTTAGCAAAGCCACCCAACCATCACCTTATGAAGTCATCACCAGAAGGAGGGCAGTTAAGGCAGCAGAGGAAGACGGGAGGAGTCCTAGCAAATCACTTAATGTTTGATTATTACATTTCACAATCTTTTTAAAAGATTTTAAAAAGAAACCAGAAACACACATCTAAAAGACAACTGATTTCCCCTTCATCCAGAAGGGCGCTGCCTAGGACACTGATGTCAGTTCTGAGTGTCTCCCTTACTCTCCCTCTTGACTGGCCTCCTCAAAGCCTATTTTGCCACTAACTCATCACAAAATCTGAGGGATGACTTGGAGGAAGGCAGCTTAATGCTAGAAATGAGTGCTGAAGGTGTTCAGTCATTCTACAAGCAAGGGCTCCTGGAAACTGGACCTGCTGGCTCCAGGGACACATCGTTCTGAAGAGACAACCCTGCATGGTGAGCTGTGCACAAACCAAAAAGCTACTTAAAAGTAAGCACTCTGAACAGGGCAGCAAAGAAACTCCTCGTATGGGGGCAGAGGGGGAGGGGACAAGGACTAATCTGCTTGCTACCCTGACTTTACATATTTATTTTAATTTTAAATGATACTTCCTATTTTTTATTTGTATTTTTGGAGTAACTTTAGTTATATAGAATTTAGCTGTAATTCTATTTCCCTTTTGGTGGCTTCATTTAAATGATCAAATGGCCAACATCAGTTGGATCATCAAAAAAGCAAGAGAGTTCCAGAAAAACATCTTCTTCTGTTTTACTGACTACACCAAAGCCTTTGACTGTGTGGATCACAATAAACTGTGGAAAATTCTTAATAACATGGGAATACAAGACCACCTGACCTGTATGCAGGTCAAGAAGCAACAATTAGAACTGGACATGAAATAACAGACTGGTTCCAAACCGGGAAAGGAGTATGTCAAGGCTGTTTATTGTCACCCTGCTCATTTAACTTAAATGCAGAGTACCTCATGAGAAACGCTGGGCTGGAAGAAGCAAAAGCTGGAATCAAGATTGCCAAGAGAAATATCGATAACCTCACATATGTAGATGACACCACCCTTATGGCAGAAAGTGAAGAGGAAATAAAAAGCCTCTTGATGAAAGTGAAAGAGGAGAGTGAAAAAGTGGGCTTAAAGCTCAACATTCAGAAAACGAAGATCATGGCATCTGGTCCCATCACTTCACGGCAAATAGATGGAGAAACAATAGCAACAGTGAAAGACTTTATTTTTCTGGGCTCCAAAATCACTGCAGATGGTGACTGCAGCCATGAAATTAAAAGACGCTTACTCCTTAGAAGAAAAGCTACAACCAACTTAGAGAGCATATTAAAAAGCAGAGACATTACTTTACCAACAAACGTCCATCTAGTCAAAGCTATGGTTTTTCCAGTAGTCATGTATGGATATGAGAGTTGGACTACAAAGAAAGCTGAGTGCTGAAGAATTGATGCTTTGGAACTGTGGTATTGGAGAAGACTTTTGAGAGTCCCCTAGACTGCAAGGAGATCCAACCAGTCCCTCCTAAAGGAAATCAGTCCTGAATACTCATTGGAAGGACTGATGCTGAAGCTGAAACTCCCAATACTTTGGCCACCTGATGCAAGAACTGACTCATTTGAAAAGACTCTGGTGCTGGGCAAGATTGAAGGTGGGAGGAAAAGGGGGACAACAGAGGATGAGATGGTTGGATGGTATCACCGACTCAATGAACAGGAGTCTGAGTAAGCTCTGGCGGGTGGTGATGGATAGGGAAGCCTGGCATGCTACAGTCCATAGGGTCGCAAAGAGTCGGACATGACTGTGTGACTGAACTGAACTGATTTTTTTTTTTTTTAATTACCAACAGGAGGGGCTTTGAGTAGAAAGCCATTTCCATCACCACCCCATCCCCATTTTAAAATAAACAGATATCAAAACAATCTTTGAACTGACTCTCTGGAACCCACATCTCTTCTAAAAGTAAATACAACTGGCAACATATTCTTTGTACCCACTATTCTAAACAACACAGAAAGCAGTCTTTCACCAAACAACCTGGATAAAGCACAGTATTTAAATCTTAAGTTTCCTGAAACATGTTTCTCCACAGTAACCTGACACTTGCTGCCATGCTTTCATCTTGTAAAACCTAAGCTTCGTTGACGACTCCCAAGTTATCCCTTAATGTGCCAAAATGACCCTCCCAGTTTGTCTGAAAACACAATGGACAAATATTAAGTATATTTTTTTCAAATGTTCAAGTCATGTATGACTTCCGCTGTGATGGGTTTCTTTGCATTGTGATACCAAATTAAGAAAATAACACATATAGAGGACTGTTGGTTTAAGCAACGCTGAGGACAATTGTTTTTCCTTTCTGTGACTATGGAAGTTACATATTTTCTTTAGATGTCTTGGCTCTTGAAATACAATCTTAATGTTATAAGAATTTTGCCTCTTCACCAAGACTGGCATGCATTTATCCCACTCATTAATGTTTAATATGAGTTAACTGTTGCAATTTCTGGGTATTTAGGTCTACATTTCATCTTTGCTATGTCCTATTTTCAAAATTTGCAGAGACCTTGCTATATATAGATTTTAAAGAACCATCTTCACTAAAAGCATCATCACCCCTCATAAGAGATCCATCTTAAGGAACATTACTCTGTAACATAACCAAAGACCCATTTCCCTCTCACAATTCTAATAAGCCACAGGTCATAATGCGCCTAAAACTAGCATTCATCCTGTGCAGGTAGGAAAGATAAATCATCACCTCCTATCCCAAAGACTTAATATTTTTGTTACTTAAACTTGGGTCCCAGATATTTGAGGCAGCAGATCACCAACAGGAGATCAATCTCTGGTGATGGAGAGTGCTGGATTTAATTCTAACTCTACTTTCTAGCTGTGGAACCTAAGGCAAATTACCTCTTTAACCTTCAGCATCTGTAAAACAGGATAGTAACACAACCCCATGGAAAGGATAAAATGAAGTAAAGAATATAAAGTGCCAACACACACTGATGACTAATAAATGTTGGTCAGTGTATTGTTCTGTCATGTAGTTAAATGGTATGAACTAGAGTTTTTGTTCAACTGAAAACATGACCTAATACCAGGAACGGCTATTGTAATTTCAATCCTAGTTATACCAGACTAGACTTGTTTTCCAAAATGCTGTGAATCAAGATAAAAGCTCCCCATCTGAAGTTCTGGAAATATTTCTTTGGACTTCAGCAGTAATTACACAAGTATATATAACACATATGTAAAAACTCACCGAGCTGTACATTTAAGGTATGTGCATTTTGTATGTGTACAAACTACTCCTCTATAAAATATATTAATGGTTCCCCGTTGTTTCTAGGAATCAGCACTTTCTTTACACAGTTCACAAAGCTCTCCAGTTTGATGTGTGTTGTTCACCAAAGTGGTATTCTTCACTACCTGAATCCCTTCTGCCGATTGCTCTTGCTCTTGGTTTCATTCACTTGTTCAACAATCATTTATGGGGCATCCCTGGTGGCTCAGATGGTAAAGAATCCGCCTGCAATGCAAGAGACTTGGGTTCGATCCCTGGGTTGGGAAGATCCCCTGGAGGAGGACATGGCAACCCACTCCAGTATTCTTGCCTGGAGAAACCCATGGACAGAGAAGCCCGGCAGGCTATGGTCCATTGGGTTGCAAAGAGTTAGACATGACTGAGCGACTAAGCACAGCACAGGGACAAGGTCCCTACTTACACAGGAACCCACTGCTTTTTACACACCTAGCAACTGTGTTGTAATTGGGACAAGGGGAATGGGGAGTATTAAAGGTATTGGCCCAAGAACAGAAATTAGCAGGAAATGCCAGTAACATGCTTGTTCAGAAGGCAACCAAGTGTAAGCAGGTAATGCTGCAGGAATACATAGTAACTGTGTATGCCTTCACTTATAGAGTCCCAGCAATTGAAGAGAAAACAGTCTCTCCCCTGAGGCTGAAAAAAGTTACCAACAGCCCCAGACAGATATTTTGTAGCAGAAAACAAGGCGAAAAAATACAGTCTTGCATTGTGGAAGACAGCAGAGGCTCCGGAAGGGCAGTGGACTATAGAGTTCAGCCCACTGAGAGGAGGAGTGAGAGTCACAGGTGCAGAAAGCAGTACGCTTTCCTGAAATCACAGGAAAAGATGCATGGAGAAGGATCCCAACTAGAGAAAGGAATACCTCTTTTCAATAGGTGGGATGCCTTCCAGGTAATAAGAAGGGCAAATGTGGACTTAAGTCTCTTTAGGGTTGCTCGGAATTATGGAGAAAAGCTTAAGATTAGGGAAGCTGTCCCATTCAGACAGGGAGATTTTCCCTGATAAAATATGGTCTGAGTAGGACTGTCCAAACCATAACAAATAGTGATAGCTAGCGATGTTTTTCCTGCCGCACAATAAATAGAAGCTCTACTTAACTTAAGAGAACTGCCACTTCATTCTTTTCCCATTCAAACGAGCTGCCTTAAGGAAGATAAGGAGGGGACTGGGAGGAAAGAAAATAAGCTGATGTAACTTCTGCAATTAGTGGCAGAAGTGACAAGTCACTCTCCAGGCACCAAGGTCCTGGTGAAAATGCAATTCCCAAACACTGCCACGGAGCGGTGCCTGGTCTACATCCTGGGACGGGTAATGAATTTCCTGGAGAATTTGGGAAACTCAGAAAACCCAGCTCACTGGTTCAAGTCCAGTGAGCTTAGACCTAAGGTGCCACTGGGGAGCTGTAAACAAGTGCCAGGGCATTTCTGAGCACAGCAGTGTTCTTCGGAGTCCTCTAAACTCACGGGGTCAGAAAGAGGAGGGGAAAGGGAGACAGCAGGGGAAGGAAACTGGTTAAACAGTGTGGGAAAACCTCGACAACTCCCGAATCTGGGTAATGTGTATACAAGAATATATTATAGTGATCACTATATAATTATACACTGCATATATTATTAAAAAAATTTTTTTAAATCTGGTGCTGGTACGTTAAAAACTACATGAAGGGTCAAATCAAAGGAAGAATATACTAGATCCTTTTTAATCCTAAGCTTTCCCCTCACTCTACTCAAGACCAACTAACTCACCTAGAAACCTAATGATTTTTTTTTGGTCAGAATATCTTGTAGTTCTCTTTATATTTTATTTTTTCTCTTTCACTGTCCATCATTCCTTCAACCTGACTGGAATACAAGCTCTATGAGGACAGATTTTTGTCAGAGGTAGAGTGGACTTGCCTGATGTTTAAAGATCAAATGGATCCAGCACTAAAATCAAGTTTCCAGGCTTTCTGGCCAACACTCCTGCTCTACTCACCCTCTCTGGAGGTACAGCCCACTCATTCTCATCCTCCATTCCTGCTTCCACTGCTCCCATTTTTTTTAAAAAAATGAAATATCCTCAATCAATAACAGGAGTCATCATTTATTAAGCATCTGCTTTGTGACATGCAGTTTAAAAATGATACACATAAACTTTTCCTAAAGATTCTTCAGATATGTATTTCCCTCTTAAATTTTTAAGTGAGGCACAGACTACCTTTTCCAGGTCACCCAGCTAGCTAATAAGGAGAACTACGATTTAAGTTCAGGTCTTATCCTAATGAATGCTTTAGAATTCTTGCTATTTAATATAATTCATAAGATTTCAAATCTTTTATTCCTTTATTGGCCTATAAAACAAGGAGTAAAAGTACCAGGAAAAATACGAAACAAGGAAAACCGAGACTAACAACTACACGGTTCCATTCTTTCCTTTCTTGTGGTCCTGTTCACCTCCGCCCTGTATACATGGTATACATAAAGCTTGATATGTATATATTTCCAAATCACAACTTTTAACAGTAAGACAGTATATTCAAAGTTGGGAAAATCCAAACTATCCTCACCTTAAAGGGTAGGAGGAATTCAGAGCATATTGAGGTCGTTTTCTGGTTAAAGAGTTGGAGGCCTTGCAAAAGAAAGTAAGTGGTTTGGGGTTCGGTTAGTATTCCCATCTTACAGTCAAGGAAACTGAGGTTCAGGCAGGTTAAATGAGGTGCTCCAGTTCCCCACAGCTGGTAAAGGGGGTAGCACTGTATTCTGGTCCGTCCGACTTGCACCTCCAGCTCTTCCCACTTCACCCTACTGCCTCCCTGCACATCAGGATCCTTGGCACAGTGGGCCAGGATGAGCAGGAAGAGGAGAGCGGCACACACGGCCTCACTGGTGATCGCACCTCTCCAGTCCCTGGGGCAGCTCTGAGCAGCCCTCACCCCTTCCTTTCTGGTTTGCCTTTTCCCTCATCCTGAAGTGGGCCCTGGAATATGCCTTAGAGATGTTAGAGATGTATACCTCCTAATTGCTCATCTTTTCATGTTTGTATATATGTGTTAGTCACTCTGTCATGTCCAACTCTTTGCAACTCCCTGGACTGCAGCCCACCAGGCTCCTCTGTCCATGAAATTCTCCAGGCAAGAATACTGGAATGGGTAGCCATTCCCTTCTCCAGGGGATCTTCCCAACCCAGGGACTGAACCTGGATCTCCTGCATTGCAGGCAGATTCTTTACCACCTGAGCCACCAAGGAAACCCAGTATATATGAATGTGTGTACACATGGATGTATAAATCAAACACTGAGCTAATAAACTCAGTGTATTATAAGCAGAAAACTTTCTTCAAAGCCCTTCTGTGGGTAAGCTTTTCCTTGCAATTTAATGAGATCTGAGGTAAATCTCCTAATTTTTTCTAATCGTTCAATTATAAATGCTCTTCAATTACTTTCAGCCCAAAGAACATTATGGTTTCAATAATTAAGGTGGCCAGTCAGCAAGCGAAAAGATGTTCAATATCACTAATTATTAGAGAAATGCAAATCAAAAATACAATGAGGTACCACTTCACACCAGTTGGAATGGTCATCATTAAAAAGTCTACAAATAACAACTACTGGAGAGGTCTGAAGAAAAGGGAAACCTCCCATACTGTTGGTTGGAATGTAAGTTAGTACAGCCACTGTCAAAACAGTATGGAGGTTACTCAGAAAACTAAAAATAGAATTACCATGTGATCCAGCAATCCTACTTCTAGGAATATACACAGACGAAACTATAATTCAAAAAGATACATGCATCCCTATGTTTATAGCAACACTATTCACAAGAGCCAAAAAAAAAAAAACACAGAAACAACCTAAATGTCCATCAACAGGTGAATGAATAAAGAAGATGCAGTACATATATACAATGCAATACTACTCCGCCATAAAAAAGAATGCCACGTGCAGCAACATGAATACAACAAGAGACTATAGCACTGTGAAGTAAGCCAGAAAGAGAAGGACAAATACTATATGATATCGCTTAAATGTGGAATCTAAACTATGGCACAAATGAACCTATCTACAAAACAGAAACAGGGGCTTCCACGCTGGTTTCAGTGGCTAAGACTCTGAGCTCCTAATGCAGGTGGCCCACGTTCGACCCCTGGTCAGGGAACTAGATCCCACATGCTGCAACTAAGAACCTCCTTCTCGTGGCGCAATGAAGATCGAAGGTCCTGTGTGCTGCAATTAATACCCTGTGTGGCCAAATAAATAAAACATTAAAAAAAAAAAAAAAAAAAACAGACTGAGAGACTATAGACTTGTGGTTGCCAAATGGGGGCAGGAGAAAGGCTGGGAATTTGACGTTGGAAGATACACGATTACATTTAGAATGGATCAACAAGGTCCCAAAGTACAGCATAGGAAACTATATTCAATATCCTATGAAATCATAATTTGATGTTGTTCAGTCACTCAATTGTGTTGGATTTTTTGCAACCCCATGGACTGCAGCACGCCAGGCTTCCCTATCCATCACCAACTCTCCGAGCTTGCTCAAACGCATGTGCATTGAGTCAATGATGCCATTCAGTCATATCATCCCCTTCTCCTGCCTTCAATCTTTCCCAGCATCACCCGACTTCTAATGAGTCAGCTCTTCCCATCAGGTAGCTGAAGTATTGGAGCTTCAGGCTCAGTATCAGTCCTTCCAATGAATATTCAGGTTTTATTTCCTTAAGGATTGACTGGTTTGATCTCCTTGCAGTCCAAGGGACTCTCAAGAGTCTTCTCCAGCACCATAGTTCCAAAGCATCAATTCTTAGGAGTTCAGCCTTCTTTAGGGACCAACTCTCACATCCATACATGACTATTGGAAAAATCGTTAACTTTGACTAGACGGACCTTTGTTGGTAATGTGTCTGCTTTTTAATATGCTGTCTACGTTGGTCATAGCTTTTCTTCCAAGGAGCAAGTGTCTTTTTATTTCAAATCTGCAGTGATTTTGGAGCCCAAGAAAATAAAGTTCATCATTGTTTCCATTGTTTCCCCATCTATTCGACATGAAGTGATGGGACTGGATGCCATGTTCTTACTTTTTTGAATGTTGAATTTTAAGCCAACTTTTTCACTCTCCTCTTTCATCAAGAGACTCTCTAGTTCTTCTTTGCTTTCTACCATAAGGGTGATATCATCTGCATATCTGAAGTTATTGATATTTCTCCTGGCAATCTTGATTCCAGCTTGTGTGTCATCCAGCCCGGCATTTCGCATGATGTTCTTTGCATATAAGTTAAATAAGCAGGGTGACAATATACAGCCTTGATGTACTCCTTTCCCAATTTGGAACCAGTCCATTTTTTCTTGACCTGCATACAGATTTCTCAGGAAGCAGGTAAAGTGGGCCTGGTATTCCCATCTCTTGAAGAATTTTCCACAGTTTCTTGTGATCCACACAGTCAAAGGCTTTAGTGTAGTCAATGGAGCAGAAGTAGATGTTTTTCTGGAATTCTCTTGCTTTTTCTATGATCCAACGGATGTTGGCAATTTGATCTCTGGTTCCTCTGCCTTTTCTAAATCCATCTTGAACATTTGGAAGTTCTCAGTCCACTTACTGTTGAAGCCTGGCTTGGAGAATTTTGAGCATTACTTCGCTAGCATGTGAAATAAGTGCAACTGTGAGGTAGTTTGAACATTCTTTGGCATTGTCTTTCTCTGGGATTGGAATGAAAACTGACCTTTTCCAGTCCTGTGGCCACTGCTGAGTTTTCCAAATTTGCTGGCAAATTAAGTAAAGCACTTTCACACCATCATCTTTTAGGATTTGAAATAGATTAGCACGAATTCTATTGCCTCCACTAACTTTATTCGTAGTGATGCTTCCTAAGGCCCACTTGACTTCGCACTTCAAGATGTTTGGCTCTAGGTGAGTGATCACATCATCATGGTTATCTGGGTCACTAAGATCTTTGTTATATAGGTCTTTTGTGTATTCTTGCGACCTCTTAGTATCTTCTGCTTCTGTTAGGTCCATACCATTTCTATTCTTTATTGTGCCCATCTTTGCATGAAATGTTCCCTTGGCATCTCTGATTTTCTTGAAGAGATCTCTAGTCTTTCTCATTCTATTGTTTTCCTCTATTTCTTGCATTGATCATTTAGGAAGGTTTTCTTATCTCTGTGTGTCTGTGAAACTGCTTGCTCTTCTGTGAACCCATCTGCATTCAGATGGGTTGATCTTTCTCCTTTGCCTTTTGCTTCTCTTCTTTTCTCAGCTATTTGTAAGGCCTCCTCAAACAACCACTTTGCCTTTTTGCATTTCATTTTCTTGGCAATAGTTGTGATCACTGCCTCCTGTACAACATTATGAATCTCTGTCCATAGTTCTTCAGGCATTCTGTCTACCAGATCTAATCCCTTGAATCTATTTGTCACTTCCATTGTATAATCATAAGGGATTTAAGTCATACCTTAGTGGCCTAGTAGTTTTCCCCACTTTCTTCAATTTAAGTCTGAATTTTGCAATAAGGAGTTTATGATCTCAGCACAATCAGCTCCCGGTCTTGGTTTTGCTGACTGTATAGAGCTTCTCCATCTTCGGCTGCAAAGAATATAACCAATCTGATTTCAGTATTGACCATCTGGTGATGTCCATGTGTAGAGTCACCTCGTGTGTTGTTGGAAGAGGGTGTGAAATTATAATGGAAAAGAATATTTTAAGAAGAATGTATGTGTATATCTGAGTCACTCTGCTATACAGCAGATTGTCACAACACTGTACACGAATTATACTTCAATTTCAAAAACTGAAAAAAAATATTTAGATGTCTAGTACAACGTCTTGGGATTCTCTGGTGGCTCAGTGGTAAAGAATCCACCTGCCAATTCAGGAGATGTGAGTTTGACCCCTGGGTCAGGAAGATCCCCTGGAGAAGGAAATAGCAATCCACTCTAATATTTTTGCCTGGGAAATCCCATGGACAGAGGAGCCTGGCGGGCTGCAGTCCATGGGGTGGCAAAAGAGTCAGACACAACTTATCAACTAAACAACAACACAGTACAACATCTTAATTACATCAGTCAATACTCTTCTAAAATTAAAGTTTCTTTCTCTCCGTTCTACACAGAGCTGAGAGTTTTGTGATTGGACTGGGGTAGAGGGATAATTTTGGAGAAGGCAATGGCACCCCACTCCAGTACTCTCGCCTGGAAAATCCCATGGACGGAGGAGCCTGGTAGGCAGCAGTCCATGGGGTTGAAAAGAGTCAGACACGCACTGGAGAAGGAAATGGCAACCCACTCCAGTGTTCTTGCCTGGAGAATCCCAGGGACGGGGGAGCCTAGTGGGCTGCTGTCTATGGGGTCGCACAGAGTCGGACACAACTGAAGCCACTTAGCAGCAGTAGCAGCAGAGGGATATTAAGACCAGTCATCTTCAATTTCCCCGTATTATTATGTATCTTTCCTACTGCCAACAAGACTGCCTCTATCCTGGCTCCTTAGGGGTTGGAAGCTGAAGGAGTAGAGAGAAATAAGGGAGGTTGACAAGGCCTTACCAGTGAGAGCTGATGCCCATGATAACTTTCTCAGGAGGTCCTGCAGGTTTTCCAGAAGAGTACACAAGTGAGACCCTCGACGTGCAATTCTCAGGACATGAGTAAGTCCTGGAACACTCTCAATTCTTGGGGTTCCGAAGGACACCTTCTCCTGACTGACATCATCTTCTAGGCTGCGACACACAGTGTCTCTTTTCAGAAGGTTTTTAAATCTGGTTCCATCCAGAAACTCAGGGGAACCTATTATTGTCTTTTAAAGTGCATACTACTAACTAAACAGTCCTCTTCCTTTCTCTCTGCTCTGCTATCAGTCCACAGATTCGTATACTAATCTTTATGTTCTCCAAACACAAGGGGATACAGGTCAAGTTCTCAGAATGATTCTATTGGAGCTTCCCCCATCATTTGGCTTCAATGAAGGGGGCTTAAGAGAAGCATCCTCTCCACTCCATGGTGCGTAGAGACGGGAAAGGGCAAAGAACACGCCGCTGACGGCTTCCTCTCCAAAAATACCCTTGTCTCAGAACCCTTAATTCTCCACACTTTTACTTCCTGGAAAGTATGGGCTAAATGTGCAAAAGCAATTTAAGGCCGTCTTCTATGCAAGTCCTTGAAATATGAGGGTCACCAAGCAACTACTGCTTTATTCCCAGTCTTTGAGGCTTCCAAAGAAACTAAAATAAGTTAGAGTTCCAGTTAAAACTCTGTTAAATGTGTCCAGCTAGATTTGATGAATCCAAGGCCTGTCTCAAGCTTTTAAGAATTTCTTTGGTGTTAAGCAAGGTACTCTGCACATACATGGTTAGAGCCTCAACATATTTTGCTGTTGGAAAACCCAGTAATTATGAAGGTCATAATGAAGAACTAGGAATCGATTTCTAAGAGCACAGTAAGGTCCTGGTTAGCTATCAGTGGCCTCTGTTTGCTAAAACAGGAGCGGTGCAAATTCCTCTGGTAACACTAGAGAAGACTACAGCAACTTCAGGCAGCTGTAAGCCAGACCGGGCGCTTCCTGGTGTCACTTTTTAACAGCAGCTGTCAAGTCACAGAGAACCTTTGTTCCCTGCAACATCCTCCCTTATTTTTTTTTGTCAAATGTTTCCAATGTGCTTGATATTCCTGCACTTGAGTACATATTTTTGTTCCTGACTGAAATCAGCATTTCACTTAACATGCATAATTACAGAGATCTCCATAATTTATCCTCCAGAATGCTAATGCAGAATAATAAAAACTACCCTAAACCCTACACTCCTTTTAGCTTCTCTTTAACAAAACTTCAGTCAAAGGTGCTGATTGTCTCACTGTCTAGAGCCACCACGTGCCTTTCATGTGACTTCTGTACAATCTCAGTGATGATATCTACACCTCAAGTGAAGTATGTGGCTGCCAATGAATAGGCCTGGTATGCACTACAAAAAGTATGGTACAAAGTCAACTTACAAACTGGTTATATCACAAAAGTTTGCTTCTAAAGTCTGTTATTTGGTGCTCATTTATTTCCCCAGGGAAAAGTTGTTCCAATCTGTGTTTAGGTCCATAGGCCAGACCACAAAAGCTACCACTGAAATATGGTCCTGAGCCAGTGTTAACCCTGAGTCCTAACCTCTGAAGCAGAGTCATCTGGCCCAAGAAGAAATGGGAAGGGAGTTTTGTTTCCTTTCCCAGAGTACAGAGCCAGCCCAAAGCTACACTTAAAAGGAGGAAAAGCTTGTCAAGGGGCATCCCCATGTACACCCAGCCTCTTCATTCTGCCCCAAGTCCCTATTACTACGCTCTTACCCAGGCTTTAGCCTCCTTCTAAAAACATTCTAGGTACAAAACTACTTGCCTTTCTCCCCACTGTTCCTTCCACTCTCAAAGTAAAACTAGCGATTTCCTCATCCAGAGGCACTAGGCAGACAATTATCAGTCCAAATTAGAGAATGCTGCCAGTATGAGACAGCTCACCCTGACCCTGCAGACGTTTTTTCTTTTCAAGAGCAAAACCAATCTCTAGGAACATTTTCAACACTGGTCAAGAAGAAAAGTTTCAGACTCTGGAGGGAAAACTATTCAGGGGTGGGCAAACCACCATTTCATGATGCCAGTTCCCTATACTCTTCACAGCTTTCATCCTTCCAAACCCAAGGCTTTAAAAGCAGGGAAGAAAAAAGAAATGTTTCCCTCTCTCCCCACTCCCCACCACCCTACAACTTTGCCTACCCAATAGGTTAGCTTCATCAGATCACAGAGTTTTCATTCACAGTACCAGTGAGTGATTCTGAAAACTGTCAACAGGAGGAAAAGGGCCGCACACAGCCCTGCCACGGCTACAGCCACGATTCACACACACGAACCACTTGTATGCAAGTCAAGCTCGACTCAGGGGTTGCCTACCTAACCAGATGGTCATCTCTCACTGTTGGCATATTTACAAACCAGTGAGCAACAATAAGCCAGTGGCCTCTATCACAGAGTACGATCAAGTTTATTTCACTTCCCTGAACTTAATAGGTGTTTGCTGTCATTTCTCAATTACTGTAGTCTTATACAGATAACATATAAAGCCTAAATAAAGTTTTAAGGATAAGAATTACCAAAATTTTTAAACTGACCCACTTTCCTGAACACCTTAAACTAACACAATGCTGTAAACCAACTATACTCCAATAAAAGAAAATTTTTAATTAACATTTTTTAAAAGCACAATGATTACTGGCACAGACAAGAATAATAGATAAACAGAGAGAACTATATAAGCCTCACATCATCCCCGTGGGAAATATGAGTAATTCCCAGACATTCTCTTTTTCACACCAAGAAACAAGTTTTTCTTAGTCTTTCAGTTCTTGCCTTGACTGAACCCTGCACTCCTGGAGTTTCCATACCCACCCCTCCTTCCCATCCTCATGACTACTAGTTAGTCAGCCTTCCCTACCTCTAACCTCATGTGGGCCACAGCTGCCTAAACAACATTGTGCTGGCCTCTGTGGGACATTTTAGATGAACAAACTCCTAACCTCCAGGGGCACAAAGCTGTCCAGGCTTAACCTGGGTGCCATCTCGGCATCTTTCTTCTTCATATCCGGGTCTTCCCCACACTGGGAGCCCCTCTGCAGGCTCAGTGCCACCACACAGACCTCAGGGCCATATCAGCTTTAGGCAAGAAGCATTCTCAACTATTACATGGTCCACATTCAGAGTCTCAGCACTGTTAGCTTTGTTAATTGTCTGACCTTGGCACAATACTACAATGCTCATAATTGCTTCTTTTTCATTCCCAAACCCCAGTATCTCCATTTATTCTCCCTTTTAACAGACTTTTCCAATCAACAGGTGTTCCAGTTCATTTAAATTGGGCTTCTTCTACTCTAACTCTTTTCTTATTCTGATGATCTGCTAAGTTACCCACGCTCTTTCTAGAACCAGGGTCTCCTTTTTCTTTGTTTTTAAGAGCATTGTTATAGTTTAGTCACCAAGTCATGTCCAACTCTTTTGTGACCCCATGCACTATAGCTCACCAGGCTCCTCTGTCCATGGCATATCCCAGGCAAGAAATCTGGAGTTGGAGAGAAATCTCGAGTTGGAGAGAAATCTCCAAGGGATCTTCCTGACCCAGGGATCAAACCCGCATCTCTCATTGGCAAATGCGTTCTTCACCACTGAGCCACCAGGGAAGCCCTTTAAGACCATTACTGGGATATAATTCATTTACCATAAAATTCACACCTTTTAAAGTACACTATTCATTAGTTTGCATCAACTTACCAGGTTATGCAGCCACCATCACTAATTCCAGAACCCTTTCACCACCCCAAAAAGGAATCCTATACCCATTAGGAGCCATTTTCCATTTTCCCCATCCCCTGCCATTTCTATGACCACTAAATGACTCATCCACTTTCTGTCTCAATAGCTTTGCCTGTTTGGGACATTTCATATAAATGTAATCATACAATATGTGGTCATTTGTCTCTGGCTTTTTGCACTTAGCATAATGTTTTCAGTGTTCATCCGTGCTGAAACATGTGAGTACTTCACTTCTCATTCCTTTTGATGATATGCCATCATATGGATATACCTCACTGTATTTATCTGTTCATCAGGTAATGGACATTTGAGTCATTTCCACGTTTTGGCTATTATGGACAATGCTGCTATGACCATTCACATACAATCTTTTTGTGTGAACATATGTTCTTTTCTTGGGCATATACTAATAGTGGAATGGTTGGATCATATGGTAACTTAATGTTTAGCTTTTTGAGGAACTGCCAAACTGTTTCCCAAAGTGGCTGTTCCATTTACATTCCCATCAGCAAAGTTCAAGGGCTCTCATTTCTCAAGATCCTCATCATTACTTGTTACTGAAAATGTGTCTTTTTGATTCTATCCATCCTAGTACAAAGCAGTCATCTCTTTACAGTGTTGTTTTTTTTTTTTTTTTTAATTAACTTGTTTTACTTATTGGGTTGGCCAAAGAATTCATTCAGGTTTTTTTGTAAGATGTTACGGGAAAACCCAAATGGACTTTTTTGTCAACCCAATATTTATTTGGCCACAGTGTGGGACACAGAGGATCTCAGCTCCCTGACCAGGGGATTACACCTGCTCCTTCTGCAGTAGAAGCATGGAGTCTTAACCACTGAACCATCAGGAAAGTCCCTCTTTGCAGTTTTGATTGGCATTTCCCCAATGGAACACTGAACATCATTTTACATGCTTATTGGCCATTTGTATATCTTTGGAGAAATGTCTGTCAAACTTTTTCCTACTTTAAAACAATCACGTTAATTTATAAAGTCTTCCTGCCAAAAGTTAATCCATATTTCCTAAATCTCAACCATGGGCCAAAGTCCTATTATTCACCAACAATCTGCCACAATTCCAACTTCTATGTATCACATTTGTGGGTAATATCTGCTCCTGTGTTCCAATCAGTAGCACTCTCCTCCCACTATGTGGTGGATCTGCAATTTCCAATGCCAAACCCACTCCCCTAACACCCATCCACACCCTCTCCAACCCTGAACCTCCTCTGCCTATAGGATGCCCTAGCACAGTTCCCTTGTGGCAGTATTTGCAATCACCCTACTTCATCAAATCTAAGACAGCATCAGTTATAAGACCCTCATTATTTCATATGCCAAGAATGAAAAAAAATGCTAAAACTATGGCACATCTTTCATTATGAAGCATCTCAATGTCAGTACTAAAATGCTGTGTGAGTTAGAATCAATGTGTGGGTTAGAATCAATGAAAGACAGCAGTTCTAGACAACAAGGTTAGTGTTATTCCCACTTTACAGATAGGATCATTGAGACTCGGCAGTTAAGTGACCTGCCAAAGGTCACAAAGTCAGTAGGCTGGTGGAAATCCAAATCCAGGTCTGACTCCAAAGCAATACCGAGCCCATTATACTTCTTTAACCTGTGATATTCACATCAAAGCATACAGCGTGTACCAGTTTAAAAAGAAATGCTGTTACTCTTAAAATGTTACTTTTTTCAATTATAAACTATTGTCAAATAGAAAGAACAGTTAAAAAAAATCTTATTCAAAATGAAAATATTCAATTTCTATGTTAAGAAAAAAAGGTCTAAGTATGGTAATATTAAAAAAAATACAAAAACATATACTCTTTGATCTACCAATTTTACTTAGAGAAATTTATCCTACTGATACATTTGTGTATAAAAATAACGTTATTGAATTGTTCTTAACTTTTAAAAACTGGAAAAATGTAAAATGTCCTTCAGTAAATGACTGGCTAAATTAAGAAACACTCAATGCAAACAATTTTACAAAGAAAAGTAGAAAAATGACTTCACCTGTTAATATGGAGTAAACCCCATGATATGTCATTAAATAAACACACAGTTTATATATTTGCTTTACATATATACAACATCTCTGGAAAGATACACAAGAAACTGTTAACTTCAATTACCTGTAGAAAACAAGAGGTTGCTGGGAGACACGAGTGGGAGGGAAAAGTAATTTGTAGGTTTGAAAACTTGAAACATGTGAATGAAAGAGGGAATCAAGGGTAAAGACCCAGACAGATTAAATATCAACCGTTAAGTAACAAAGACACAGCACGGGAGTGTGAGGAAACCTAGATTCTAGTCCCAGCTCGATAACCAGATGAATGTTCTTAGATGAGTCAACCTCTTTCTTGGCTTTTAGCTGTAAATGAGGAATTTCCTCTTCATGATCTCTTAAAAGCCTCTTTCCAGCTCTCTAATTTTATTATGACATATTTAGCTCCTACAGTGTGTCAAATCTAATTTGCAGGTGCTATTGAAAATGTCTTTAAGTTTGTGGCATAACAATATCAGATCATGAGCCCTAGCTCCTGCTACTTTCTAGCTGTAGGCTTTGCAGCAAATAGCATCACTGACATCATGTTTCATTACTTTAAAGCGGAGGTATTACCTATGTGATCTGGGAAAGGTGATTTAATCTCCTAAAACTCAATTTTCTGACCTATAAGATGGCCATAATAATTCTTATTTGAAAGGGCTACTGTGAAGGTGAAAGTACTTAGCACACTGCCTAGCTCAAAATGGACATCTGAAAGTTGGTTCTCTTCCTCTCCAAACTTAGAAAGTCTGCCCAGCAAGCAGGGAGCTGACCAACTCACTTCTGACTATAATTTTTGCTCCCCAGAGCCTGGGTTGTACTTCCTTTTTCATTTCCTTTCCCCTTCATCCACTGCTACCTATGAATATCCTACACGCCATTTTCATTTCTCATCTCTTTTAGAGCAGAAAAGGAGCCTACAAAAGCAAAATCAGAAGTAAGAGAACGTGATGACTTTTCCAGCTCACATTCTACTAAACTTTTAAAACTTCTACGTGAATCTTCCTTGCTTCACTGACCCACTCAATCTACAGATGCTAGTGGAGCACCTACAATGCATCAGGAGCTGAGGGTAGAATTCTAGCTCTCAGGGGGCTTGCAGTTTTTTGGCAGATGACCATCAACAAACATTAATATGTCAGAGGTGATAAAAAGTCTGAAGAACTCGGGGGCTGACAGTAGCAGGGGCTAGAGAGGAGGATGTGATACTGCAAACAATGGCTGAGAAGGAGACAGGGACAGTATGACACCTGAGAGAATCTTGGATCAATTGAGGGAATGAGCCATGCTGCTACCTGGGGGTAGACCAGGACATGAATTTAAAGGCAGTGAGGTGAGAGGAAGTGTAACACACTGGAGGAACAGCAAGAAGGCTGGCATGGCTACAGTACAACAAACAAAACAAGTTCACAAAGTTCACAGGGAGGCGGGCAAAAACTTGAAGGTCTTGGTAAGGACTTTGGATTTTACTCCAAGTGAAATGAAAGCCACTAGAGATTCTGATGCTCTAATCTCATCCTATACTGGCCATTGTGCTCCTTCCCAGTCTTACTATATATAATGCACAGAAGGGTTATGATCGTTCCTTTCAAAAAGATTAAGCCAAGATCTGTCCCAAAGAGGGTCAATTATGCCTGAAAATTATTCCAACAATACATTTTAAAATGTGCTAAACAGTTTTACAGAAGCATGCCATAAACAGAAGATATCAAGATTGCAAGCTACCGCAGATAACATATACAGATATGCATACACATAAACAAGATGTTCAGGCAGCTTTGTTCTTGTGAAAAACTCTTGATAACTTAAGTGTTGTAACAGGGAACAGTTAAATGAATTATACTACCTATTGTACCTATATTATAGAAGAATAAACAGCCATGAAAGAGAATGAGGTAAGTCTATGAGTTTCAAGCGTGTCCATTTATGCAACAAGAATTTTGCCACTTTGGACCTGGGACATAGTCCTGAATGAGAATAAAACTGACATGTTTCTGACACGTGTGGGACTTACATTTTAGTGTAGGAGACAATATATAAACAAGTAGAATGAAAGCAACAATTTTTGAAGTACTACCAACCCCCCCCCAAAAAAAGACTCCCCTGAATACATAATGGGTGTGGGAGAAGTACTTTTATAAATTACACTGTCAAATATTATAGCTATGGGTCTATAGCACAACTAAACTTTAAAAAACTATCTGAATGAGCCTGAATTGCTACTGTTTTATCCTAATAACAATAAGAACTAAATTCCTCATGACCTTCATATCTCAAAATGGGAGAGGAGGAGGACAGAATGCTCTTAGAATTTCTCTCCAAACCAACCACATGCCAGGAGGCTGGGTCAGCACTTCTCAGAAAGTGGCTCTGTCTAGTCACACCAAGGACCACCCTTCTTACTTTTGATTATTTAACCCCATTTATCCACCCAGCAATTCTCAGTAGTTTCCGTAAAGTCCCTCCTTGTGGCGCACAATTTTAAATCAGACTAGATCACTGGATAAATTTGAACTCTTTTAAGTGGAGACAGACATGATTCATATCAAAAAGAACCATATAAACACTCATCTTACAAAAATGCCCAATATGTAGGTTTAAAAAGTCGAACTAAATGGCCTATGTTCACAGAACTTAAGACTTTGCTCACATCATTTAAAGGCACAAATTATAACTTGTCTGTATGTGTACAGCCTAATTTCAGTGAAAGATGCCACATCAATTGCAAGCCACATTAAGAGAAAGCAAGCATGCAGCTAAATTCTGAATCACATTCACATGCGTATAAGTGAGATTCTATGACTGTTATTCCATTAAGTAAAAGTGCAGTGTTATCAGCAAATTTACAGTGTACTATAGTGCTTATAAGCAAACTCAGAAACGGGTTTTACTCACTGTAGTGGGTTGAATTGCAGCACCCAAAAAGGTATATTTAACTCCTAACAATTGATATCTGTGAATGTGACCTTATTCGGGAATAGGTCTTTGCAGATTCAATTCAGTTAAGGATCTCCAGATGAGATCATTCAGGACTTAAATCCAATGACTGTGTCTTTATAAGAGAAAAGAGAAGAAGATTTGAGAAGAGAAGACCCAGACGGGAAGACCACCTGAAGGTGGAGGCAGAGGTCAGAGTGAGGCATCCACAAGCCAACGAATGGCTATAGGTTGCCAAAAATCACCAGAGGCTGGGAGAGAGGCAAGAAACCGATTCACCCCGGGGGCCCCTGGAACCAACCCCGTCGGACAATTTGATTGGAGGATTTTGTCCTCCAGAATTGTGAGAATAAATTTCTATTGTTTAAAACTACAAAGTTTGTGGAAATGTGTTAGAGCAGCTAGGAAAGGAATACACTGACCCATAAAATTTGATCACCCCATTCTTCATTATATTCTGTATGGGTTCTTAAACCCAGAGGACTGGATGGCAAAGAAGAATTTTTTTTTCCTTCTGCTCACCAGTTATTGGAACTCAAATACTGAGCTGTCTTCACAGTACTGGGACTACAACTTACAGCAAAGATACACACAGACACACAAAACAACTATTTTCATTCTCTAAACTTGAAAGCCTCCATTATTTAACAAAACATGAAAAGTGAAAGAAGGTAAACTGATTTATGTTTCCAAATTCCTTTTAAAATATAATAAGCCAAGATTTTAACAAGTTAATTTTATTATTTTCAATTTAGTTTTTTTCTTATTATAAAATAATAGATTTTCACTGCAGAAAGTTTGGGAAAGAGTACAAAAAATTTTAGAATCAAAGCCTCTTCACAATTTCTCAACTTGAAATGTAAAACTAGACATATATTTTCAGCTGCAAGCTGAATAACCCTTTCTTGAATTGCTTGAATAAGGCCTGTCATTAAAGGCCTTTGTTTACAATCAAGTTTGTGTGGCAGTTACACAACTATGAAATTGAGAGTCTACAGTGGAAATTCTGATCTAATTTTAACATAAGCCTTATAATTGAAACACACAAATGGGAACTACGAGGAGAGCTGTATTGTCATGGGGGTTTCCGACAAGGTGCTTTCCCTTGATCATTTTGGGTCCTGAACTGTTCTGGTCTCTAATCGTAATTTACATATCAACTAAGCCCTCAATTTTAGAAATAATATTTTTATGTGTAGAAAAGCAATAGATGAAGATAAAAATATCAACAAATTTTATTCAAGAGTTTTTGACTAATCTTTCACTTTATTTTCTCAAAAATAAGTATCAAATAGGCAGCACAAAAAACAGCTAAAGAGGAACATCTAACAGATGCAATAGCAAAGGTTGGAACACTGAGAAGGAAAAAAAGCTTAAAAAATTTTTCCAAACCAAATCTCTGAATGCAGGTACATTCCTTAATGTTTTACTTAAACACTGATGTTTTTGCTAAAAATAAAAATTTCACTAACTCCAGATATTATGCTGCTCCACCATTTACATATGTTTATTCAAAATTACACAGCATCTTCACACCCTAAGTGTGGGCTGCACAAAATGACTTCCCTTCAAAGAATATAGAAGAAAAAGCAAGAGGGGAGGAGTAATTTTATGGTGAAGAAGCCGAACACACTACCTCAGCCAGATGATCAAGGTCACCATCAACAGTCATAAACCCTGCTGACAGTGTGCGCCCTTGCTGTGATGGGATTAGCATGCGCCCTTGATGTGACGTGATGAAAGTGGTACTTCACCTTTGTGGTCTTCCTCCCCAAAACCCAGAGCCCCAGTCTACTTATGGGGAAAACACCAGACAAATTCCAACAGGGGGTATTCTATAAACACACTTGACACGCACTTCTCAAAATAGCCAAGGTCACCAAAAACAAAGAAATTCTGCTAAGAGGAGCCTGACAAAACACGAAACTAAATGTAATGTGGCATCTTGGTGGGATCCTGGAACAGAAGAGAAGTATTAGATAAAAACTATGGAAACCTGAATGAAGTGTGGACTTTAAATAATAAAAATGTATCAATGTGGGTTTAATAATTAAAACAAATGTTCCATATGATACAAGATGTTAACAATGAGGAACTACCAATATATGGAGGCTTTCTACTTTTTCAATTTTTCTATAAATCTAAAACTCTAAAAAAAAATAAATAAAACCTATTTAAAAAATTTACATGGCAGTCACTTTCAGAAAAAATACCAATTAAGGTCTCAGACCAGAATTTTCTAATTCCCCACACATAAAATTTTAACTTAAGGAAACAACTAGACCCACTAAGCAGTTTCTTTCAGCATCAAGATTACATCTAGATTTCACAAGACCAATAATTAAGGTACTCAGGGGCAAGATAAAGGGAAGATACACCTCACCTTCTCAACCAAACATCTGGTTTATTATGATAAGGGTGTGAAAACCCAAAGTCTCATAATCACAGAGCTATTTATAAACCAGATAATTTTAAATGAATGAAAATAACAAAAGAAAGGTAATTCAGAAGAGGATTCTTCTAAAGCACAAGACTTGAGCAAGAAATCTAGCCCTTTCTTCCATGACCAGGGCCTACACATTACACCGCTAAACACCACCCACCTACCCCTAGCCCATTTCCTCATTTTCATAAGAGAAAGTGATTTGGGACCATACAATATTCAAAGGATGATCCAAAAATAACAGTATATCATAAAAATATAATATTCTTACTCTTTCACGTCACTGGCATCTGCTCAAAGCAACCGATATAGGAAAAATGTAATGTTTTGTCTGTGATGTATGCATCAGTAGGAAGCAAAAGAGAAATCAACCAAAAGAGAAAGAGAAGAGGAGCAAAGGAGGGGAAACAGAAGTAGCATTTAACTTATCAGCAATTACCAGACCCTCCTTTGATGTGTTTCTCCCTGCAAAAGTGTCCTGATGAAAGTCTCACTTTAATGCTTATTGAGATGATCTTAAAAACTGCAACACTGTGGTTCAGCAAAAGCCAAGAGTCTAAATGCACAAGAGACACTGGAGATAAAAATAAACAAATATGGGTTCTTGCACTTAAGGGGTCTACTCATTGTCAAGTAGGAGGCAAGACAAAAAAACAAGTACAATCTTTTCTTGATTCAAGGATACCATCAACTGGAAGATGCATCCTAATTACAAGGATAATAATTTTTAACGTGTCTTAGGATGGAAAAGATACTACAGTTTCCAAGCAATAAGCCCTGGAGTAGGTTTAGCATAAGGAACTATAAGGGAGCACCGACACCTGGTGAATGTTCTACCATCTGACATTGCTAATCTTTTACTGGGGGGCGTCGTATGAGGAGTTCCACAAATTCTTAAAATTTATACATCTTGCCAGGAACAGATTTATTTATAAAAGACAATACAGACCTATAAAGAGGCAGAATATCTTTATTAATATTAAAGCCAACATGAATAAACTCATATTGACATTTTACTAAATTATGTGGGAAACAAAAGTTTTGGTTTGTGGGAAACCAAAATTCACAGGTAATTTTTTCACCTAAGGAAAAAAGCCTTTTTATCAACTTAGAAGATGAGAACTTTACTGCTTTTTCTCTTGATCTTCTATAAAACAAATCATAGTAAAGCTTTTAGTGTACAAAGGGGGACAACTGTAAAATAAACTGCATTACTAAAAGAGAATCAGGTGCTTTTTGGAGACAGCAGAAAGAACAGGACATTTTCATGATGTTTTTCCCCTTCAGTTAGGACTAAAACTGTATTTTAGGACAGGAAAACCCTGTTTCTGCAAACTCCTTTAAGGTCAACTCTAGAGAAGTAGTAGGTGAATGAAGCACTAGCCAAGTCCTATTTGGATGTTTATTTCTTTTAACACTAGAGTGCTCAGGAACGGGTTTCCCAGGTGGCACTGGTGGTCGAGACTCCGCCTGCCAATGTAAGAGACATGGGTTTGATCCCTGGGTCAGGAAGATCCCTTGGAGGAGGGCACGGCAACACACTCCAGTATTCTTGCCTAGGGAATTCCATGGATAGAGGAGCCTGGCAGGCTACAATTCTTAAGGTCGCAAAGAGTCGGACACAACTGAAGCAACTTAGCAAGCCCAGAGATGAGATGGCACTTGTTCAATTAGGTGCCCTAATGAGAGAAGCAAAACCCTTCTTTCAGAGCAGGACTCCTGCACCCAGCCAGCCGGGGCCCTCGCACTCTGTGTCTCCCCTGCTGTGGTCATCCCAGCAGAGAGCCCAGCCTCAGCCAGGCCATGGAGCAGCTAAGGGAGAAGAGACATTTCCACAGGAAGGCAGACAGTGTAATAACCCAAAGACAGGGTTTATTGATTCTTTCATTCTCCACTTTTGGGGCTATTCAAAAGTAACTATAAATCAGACTTTTAGAAAAATTAAGCTTCACACTTCCAACTACTTCGGGGAAACATGTCTGTACACTTTAAGTCACAATATCTCTATAGAGTTTACTATGTGCCAGGCACTAAGTGCTTCCATATATTAACTGAAACCTCACAAGAAGTCCATGAAGTAGGCAAGTACTCTCATTACAGTCTCCATCTTACAGGTGAGGAAAAGGAGACCGAGGTTAAGTAACTTGCTCAAAGCCACAGGACAGTTAGTGGTAGAGTGGAGACTGATTCCAAGCAGTCTGGCTCGATCCGATGCCCCAAACCACTACATTACACTGAGAGCTACCTTTAGAAAACAAAATAAATGTATTGCCTCTATTTTGTCTACATTTATGGAACAAAATGTCCAGACCTCAAATGCTTCTCCCCGCAGACCTCAGTCAACCCTTACACTGGCAATAAGCTGGCAAACAGGCAAAGTTTTTCCTAGGTACGTAAGCATGACTCGCATTGCAATAAATACAGATATAAACTATCCAGACTCCCTTTCTGCCTTCTAAGAAAGAGCACAGATAACTGCAAGCTTATCATACATAATGAAGGATTTCTCCATCCCCTTTAAAGTATTATCAAACTATCTCATACCAACATTCAACAGATAAAAGGCCATGATCCTATCCAGAAGGCTTATGGTAGAGAGATGCAAATATCAGTTTTATTTCTCTGAGTGCAAAATTATTGTGTGAGTAAAACAATGAAACCTGAAGAATAAACGAGCAAAAACAGATGTAAAAGAATCCAACATGACAAGATAAAAGTTGTTAGTTCCATTCAACCAATACTGTGAGAATTAACATCTCTCTTACCTTAAGGTGCTCAAAATAGTAAAGTATCAGCCCAAAAGAAAGAGCTCACTAAAGAAATGATAACAAAAATAAGACTATAAAAATACTAAACACCTCAATGTAATTATATTATATATTTACAATGAACTAGTCATTGTGAAAATGTTTTAAAAAACAAGGAATGACACCCCCCTCCCCAAAGTCACAAATAAAGGTCTTCCTGCACAGTTCAATTTGTTTATTTAATTGTAGCACTGCCCACCCACCCCATCCCACAAGAAAGTCACATTCATTTGAGGTCATTTTACCTCCTGCTATTTCCTTTGCAGTGAGTCTGCAAAGTTGTGATGCATCGTGGTGATCTTACTCATTGAACAGAAAGCAACTGAGTGAAACACACAAGCAACTAAACCTCTGGCACCCTGTAAAACCACAAGAGAGCAAGATCTTTTTTTCCCGTGTTCTAACAGATTTTTAAAAAGCTGTTTTCTTAAGTGGCAATATACCTAGAATGACTGCATGCTTATCAAGAGCTACATGCTCTCTATCAAAAGTCAGAAGTCAACTGAAACTGGAAATTAATCCAGTCAAAATTTTTTAATGAACTTTTAGGCAATTTTCACTTATTTACTTGCACATTTAGCTAATTTCAATCTGTAAATGAAAGCAGTAGAAAGTTTCTTTCTGCAGATCTTCGCCTTCAAAGTTAAAAGAGATTCCCCATTCCCAGAGATTTCCCTTAACTAAAAAAAAAAACTTTCAGAAAAAGTTACGCCAAAACATTGGATAACAATGACTTACAATAAAAGCACAGGAACAGAACTTTTCTAAACTAAATATACTGTCAGTTTATATAAAATAACATGGATTGGCAAAAATAGAAATGTCAAATAATTTAAACTTATTTCAAAATTCATCTCTCAAGACCCTGACAACCAACTATGAAAAGAAGCATGACAAAAAATAGGAAAAGACTTTTTGGAAATGTGTTAATCTTCATAGTAACTTAAGCAACTTAATGGTAAAAGATAAACTGTAAACAAGTAAGTGCACATCAATACTTTCCCCATTAGGGGATGTCCATACTGTTTCTATGGACAATACATTCCCCATTAGGGAATGTCCATACTGTTTCTCCATCTACTAGCATGACTAACTGAGAGAAGATTTTAGATTTTCTCATTAATTTCCCCTCATGGAAGGGTGGTGGGGTGTGGCCGCAAACTACGCAAGAATGGCACCGGAGCCCCTCATTCTTTATATTGACACTCGGAGGAATGATCAGAAAGTATTAAGATATCTGAAATCCTGCCCCAGGGTGTGGGTGGAGCCTAAATCTATCGTTTCTGCCCTGTCTTTATCTTCTGCTAGTGCATATTTCAGAAACCAGGGGGAGCAGGGAAAGCAGGGGGCTGTCAATCTGCTAAGAACTTATTAGCCCTCCTATGACCACTTTGGCCTGGTTGGAGGGACTCCTCTTAATAGAGAAGTCTCAGGTTCAGCTCCCTTTCCACTCCCAGCATGTTCCTAGCCCAGAGTTTAGCATCTAACTGAAACTCTGACTTGTTCCTGAAAGTCTGCATTTCCTATGTTTTCCTGTCAATAAATGCTCCCTTCTCTCACTTGAGCTCACCCTTGACTGGGGATACAGTAATTATGAGCTTCCCAGGTGGCTCATCAGATAAAGAATCCGCCTGCCAACGCAGGAGACTCAGGAGACACTGGTTCGATCCCTGGGTGGGGAATATCCCCTGGAGAAGGAAATGGCAACCCATTCCAGTATTCCAGCCTGAAAAATTCCATGGACAGAGGAGCCTGGCAGGCTACAGTCCACAGGGTCACAAAGAATCGGACCAGAGTGAAGAAACTGAGCTTCAGTTGCTTGTTTGGGGATACAGTAATTAAGAAGCATCAATAATTACAGGCCCAACAGAGGAGGAAAAACTAAGAAACAAAAATAACCTTGCCACACATATACAAAAAAGCCAAGTCTAGAAGTTGTAAAAGCAAGGAGCAGGAATTCCTGTATTACACAAATTCTTCAAGAGAACAGCAAAAAAGGAAATACTTATCAACTCATGATGCCATGATACCAAAAAAGACAAAGAGACATTAAGAAAAATGAAAATTACAGGCCAACTTCACTAAAAAGCAATAGATGCAAAAAAATTTTAAACCCATAAACAAAACATTAGCGAACAGAATCCAATAGTAAGTAAACAAACAAGAATATACATTATGACTGATATATCCCAAGAATCCAAGAATACAAGGATACACAGACCTTTTGGAAAGAAGTACAAATATAATTCACATGAACAGATTAAAGGAAAAACAATATGATTGTAAGAAATAAAAGCATGAGAAAATGACATATTTATCTTAAAAATTTCATAAAATGGGAGACTGGGGGGAACCTAAAACCTACCACAAAGAACAATTTTTTAAACAGCCAAACTCTAAAATCAAGAATAAGAATGTCCACTATTGTGAAGGTTTCTTTAAAAAAACTAAAAGCAGGGAATTCCCAGGTGGTCTAGTGGTTAAGACTTGGCACTTTCACTGTCGGGGCGCAGGTTCAATCCCTGGTCAGGGAACTAAGATAGATCCCACAAGCCACAGGGCACAATCAAAAACAAAAACCCCCAAAAGTAAAACTACCACGCAATACATCAATTTGACTTCTGGGTATACATCCAAAAAAAGCAAACACATTAATTCAAAATGATGCATACACAGCAGCATTATGTACACTTGCCAAGATACGGAGACAACCTAAGTGTCCACCCACAGATAAATGAAGAAAGAAGCTGTGGTAGACACATCCAACAGAATACCACACAGCCATACAAATGAATGAAATTTGCCATTTGACGCAACATAGACAGACTTGGAGGGCATTATGCTAAGTGAGATAAGTCAGATAAAGACAAATACTGTGTGATCACTTACATGTGGAATCTAAAAAATAAAACAAACTAATGAGTATAATAAAAAAAAAAGCAGGGGGACTTTCCCAGGAGGTCCAGCCGTTAAGACTCTAACCTGCCAGTGCAGGGGGCACAGGTTCAACCTCTGGTTGGGGAACTAGGATCCTACATGTCACATGGTGTGGCTGAAAACAAAAGCAGCAGCAGCAGACTCATAATACAGAGAACAAACTAGCAGTTACCAACCAGTGGGGAGAAGAATACACAGAAGGACTATACAAAAAAGATCTTAATGAACCAGACAACCACGATGGTGTGATCATTCATCTAGAGCCAGACATTCTGGAGTGCAAACTCAAGTGGGCCTTAGGAAGCATCACTACGAACAAAGCTAGTGGAGGTGATGGAATTCCAGCTGAGCTATTTCAAATCCTAAGAGATGATGCTGTGAAAGTGCTGCCTTCAATATGCCAGCAAATTTGGAAAATTTAGCAGTGGCCACAGAACTGGAAAAGGTCAGTTTTCACTCCAATCCCAAAGAAGGGCAAAGTCAAAGAATATTCAAACTACCACACAATTGCACTCATTTCACACAATAGCAAAGTAATGCTCAAAATTCTCCAAGCTAGGCTTCAAAAGTACATCAACTGAGAACTTCCAGATATTCAAGCTGGATTTAGAAAAGGCAGAAGAACCAGAGATCAAATAGCCAACATCCGTTGGATCATAGAAAAAGCAAGAGAATTCCAGAAAAACATCTACTTCTGCTTCACTGACTATGATAAAGCCTTTGACTGTGGATCACAAGAAAATGTGGAAAATTCTTGAAGAAATGGGAATACCAGACCACCTGACCTGCCTCCTGAGAAACCTGTATGCAGGTCAAGAAGCAGCTGTTATAACAGGACAAGGAACAATGACTGCCTCCAAATTGGGAAAGGAGTACATATGTCAAGGCTGTATATTGTCACCCTGCTTATTTAACGTACATGCAAAGAACATCATGTGAAATGCCAGGCTGGGTGAAGCACAAGCCAGAATAGAGAGTGCCAGGAGAAACATCGATAAACCTCAGGTATGCAGATGACACCACCCTATGGCAGAAAGTGAAGAGCAACTAAAGAGCCTCTTGACAAAGGTGAAAGAGGAGAGTGAAAAAGCTAGCTTAAAACTCAACATTCAAAAAATTAAGATCATAGCATCCAGTCCCATCACTTCATGGCAAATAGATGGGGAAACAATGGAAATAGTATTGACTTTATTTTCTTGGGCTCCAAAATCACTGCAGATGGTGACTGCAGCCACGAAATTAAGACACTTGCTCCTTGGAAGAAAAGCTATGACCAAACTAGACAGCATATTAAAAACCACAGACATTACTTTGCCAACAAAGGTCCATCTAGTCAAGGCTATGGTTTTTCCAGTGGTCATGTATGGATGTGAGAGTCGAACCATAAAGAAGATTGAGCGCCAAAGAATTGATGCTTTGGAACTGTGGTATTAGAGAAGACCCTTGAGAGTCCCTTGGACTGCAAGGAGATCAAACCAGACAATCTTAAAGGAGATCAATCCTGAATATTCATTGGAAGGACTGATGCTGAATCTCCAATACTTTGGCCACCTGATATGAAGAGCCAATTCATTAGAAAAGACCCTGATGCTGAGAAAGATTGAAGGCAGGAGGAGAAAGGGACAAGAGAGGACAAGATGGTTGGGTAGCATCACCGACTCAATGGACATGAGCTTGAGCAAGCTTCAGGAGATAGTGAAGTACAGGGAAGCCTGGCGTGCTGCAGTCCATGAGGTTGCAAAGAGTCAGACGTGACTGAGGGACTGAAAAACAACAAATGGGGAGGAGAAATGAGGGAGGGCAATATGGGGGTGGGGATTAAGAGGTATAAACTATTATGTATAAAATAAGCTAAGTGGATATACTGTGCAACACATACAGCCAACATTTAAAATAAGTGGAATATAACCTTTAGATTGCAAATCACTGTTGTACACCTTAACTCATTAATATTGCACATCAACTATATTTCAATTAAAAAAAAAAAGAATGTTCACTGTTACATTATATTGGAGATTGTAACCAATACAATAAATCAAGAAAACAAAATATAAGAACTAAAAATAGATTACAGAGACTTCCCTGGTGGTCCAGTGGTTAAGAATCTGCCTTTCAAGGCAGGGGACATGGGTTCGATCCCTGGTTAGAGACCTAGGATCCCACATGCCGCAGGGCAGCTAAGCTCACGTGCCACAACTAGGAAAGTCTCTGCGCCACAACTGAGCCTGCACGCTCTAGAGCCTGTACTCCACAACAGAAGAAGCCTATGCACCACCACAAGAGAAAGACTGCATGCCACGAGAAGTCCACACACTACAGTGAGGACCCACTGCAGGCAAAAAATAAACAAACTTCAAAAAAAGACACAGCAGATTACAGTTAGAATAGTATCTCAAGTTTCCTGAAAAGACTGTCTCCTGTGTTATAATTCTCAGGTTCATATAAATAAAATTTTCCATTTCTTTCTTTTTTTTTTTTTTTTCCATTTCTTTCTTAAACACACATACACACACTACAGTTGACCCTTGAACACCACAGGTTTGAACTGGATGGGTCCATTTATGTGTGACTATTTTTAATAGTAAATATGATCCATGGTTGGTTGACAGAGAAACCACCTTTATGGAAGGCCTTTTTGACTACAAGTAGGGTCAAGCATCCCTAACATCTGCATCATTCAAAAGTCAACTATATTTCATGACACAATTATCCACATAGAAAACCCTACAGAATATAAAAAGTAATTATGGGAACTAGAGCTCTGCAAGGTATCTGCATACACAATTAAATATACACAAGTCACAGTCAAAAATAAGCCATTTCTATATACAAAGCATTAGAAAAAGTTCAAACAGATGATATCATTTATAATAGCAAATCTATGATCAGTTCAGTTCAGTCGCTCAGTTGTGTCCAAATCTTTGCGAGCCCAACTGCAGCATGCCAGGCTTCCCTGTCCTTCACCAACTCCTGGAGCTTGCTCAAACTCATGTCCATCAAGTCAGTGATGCCATCCAACCATCTCATCCTCTGTTGTCCCCTTCTCCTTCCACCTTCAATCTTTCCCAGCATCAGGGTCTTTTCCAATGACTCACAGTTCTTTGCATCAGGTGGCCAAATTATTGGAGATTCAGCTTCAGCATCAGTCCTTCCAATGAATATTCAGGACTGATTTCCTTTAGGATGGACTGATTGGATCTCCTTGCAGTCCAAGGGACTCTCAAGAGTCTTCTCCAACACCACAGTTCAAAAGCATCAATTCTTCAGCACTCAGCTTTCTTTATAGTCCAACTCTCACATCCATACATGACCACTGGAAAAACCATAAGTTTGACTAGACAGACCTTTGTTGGCAAAGTAATGTCTCTACTTTTTAATACAGTGTCTAGGTTGGTCATAGCTTTTCTTTCAAGAACAAACGTTTTTTAATTTCATGGCTGCAGTCACCATCTGCAGTGATTTTGGAGCCCAAAAAAATAAAGTCAGCCACTGTTTCCCCATCTATTTGCCACGAAGTGATGGGACCAGATGCCATGGTCTTAGGTTTCTGAATGTTGAGTTTTAAGCCAACTTTTTCACTCTCCTCTTTCACTTTCATCAAGAGGCTCTTTAGTTCTTCACTTTCTGTCATAAGGGCGGTATCATCTGTGTATCTGAGGTTATTGGTATTTCTCCTGGCAATCTTGATTTCAGCTTGTGCTTCATCCAGCCTGGCATTTCACATGATATACTCTGCATACAAGTTAAATAATCAATACACAGCCTTGACAATATACAGCCTTGATGTACTCCTTTCCCAATTTGGAACCAGTCTGTTGTTCCATGTCTGGTTCTCACTGTTGCTTCTTGACCTGCATACAGGTTTCTCAGGAGGCAGTCAGGTGGTCTGGTATTCCCATGTCATTAAGAATTTTCCACAGTTTGTTGTGATCCACACAGTCAAAGGCTTTGGCATAGTCAATAAAGCAATGTTCTTCTGATATATGATATGCTATTTTAACTGAGAATAAATGAGAAATATATGATAGCCGAGAATAAAGCTAACTGGGAATAAAGCTAATAAAATATGTTCTAGATCTTCTTTATAGATAATGGAAACTATAAAGCTTTAATCAAAGGCCAAAAAGGAGGAGGGGGATGGGGAAGGAGGGAGATACTTCTGAATGCAAAGGCATTCTATGTTCACAGATGAAACTGTCAAAATGTAAAATTTCCCTTATCTCATACAATTTAAAGTTTTCTAAAAGCTATCAGATTTTTAATGGAACCTGCAAGCTAATCTAAAATTCTAAAATAAACAAGACAAATATCCAAGACATTTTTTATAAGACTGATCTCTGTGAGAATTTTGTTCAGTGCTATTTACCCAACACCTACACAGTTCCTGGCACACAGAAGTTGCCCAGTAATTATTTTTTCAATGAAACTTTTTAAATAACTTTATGTGTTTATTTTCAGCTACACTGGGTCTTCGTTGCTGCACCTGGGCTTTCTCTAGTTGTGGTGAGCACAGGCTACTCTCTTGCGGTAAGCAGGCTTCTTCTCATTGCTGTGGCCTCTCCTGCTGTGGAGCACAAGCTCAAGAGTGCATGGGCTTCAGCAACTGCGGCACGTGGGCTCCAGAGCACAGACTAAATAGTTGTGTCACATGGGCTTAAATGCTCCGTGGCATGTGGGATCTTCCCAGATCAGGGAGCAAACCCGTGTCTCTTGCACTGGCAGGTGGATTCTTTTACCACTAAGCCACCAGGGCTCAATGAAATTTGTACTGAATGAACACAGCAGTGAAGCTTATCTTAACCATTCATGAAATTAAGATAGAGTGGAGGGACTTCCCTGGTGTCCAGTGGTTACACCATGCAATGCAGGGACATAGGTTTGATCCTTGATCAAGAATTAGGATCTCATGTGCTGAGGGGCAACTAAGCCCAAGCACCGCAACAAAAGAGCCCATGTGCTGCAACTAAGATGCACCGCAGCCAAGTATTAATAAATAAAAAGAGCAGAACTGATGAAGCAATAAGGGGGGAAAAAAAAAGGCCAAAAATATGTATCAACTTTGGTATATAAAGAAGCAGAATAGCAGGTGAAGGTTAGAATAGTCAATAAATTATGCTGAAAAACTGCTTATGCACATGGGGAAAAGTGAAATTGGGAGGAAGAGATTATGTAAGACCCTTTATAAAGTTATAAATTGTTGCTGTTGTTGCTCAGTTGCTAAATTGTGCCCAACTCTTTGTGACCAGTCTCCTCTGTCCTCCACTATCTCCAAGAGTTTGCTCAAATTCACGTTCATTGAGTAGGTAATGCTATCTAACCATCTCATCCTCTGCCGCTTCCTTCTCCTCCTGCCTTCAATTTTTCCCAGCATCAGGGTCTTTTCCAGGGAGTTGGCTGTTTGCATCAGGCAGCCAAAGTATTAGAACTTTAGCATCAGTCCTTCCAATGAATATTCAGGGATGACTTAGGATTGACTGGTTTGATCTTCTTGCTGTCCAGCTCAATTCAGTCACTCAGTTGTGTCCAATTCTTTGCAACCCCATGGACTGCAGCACACCAGGCCTCCCTGTCCATCACCAACTCCCGGAGTTTACCCAAACTCATGTCCATTGAGTTGGTGATTCCATCCAGCCATCTCATCCTGTCGTCCCCTTCTCCTGCCTTCAATCTTTCCCATCATCAGGGTCTTTTCAAATGAGTCAGCTCTTCACATCAGATGGCCGAAGTATTGGAGTTTCAGCTTCAACATCAGTTCTTCCAATGAACATTCAGGACTGATTTCCTTTAGGATGGACTGGTTAGATGTCCTTGCAGTCCAAGGGACTCTCAAGAGTCTCTTCCTGCACAATTCAAAAGCATCAGTTCTTCAGCGCTCAGTCTTCTTTATGGTCCAACTCTCGCATCTGTACATGATTACTGGAAAAACCATAGCTTTGATTAGACGGACCTTTGTCTGCAAAGTGATGTCTCTGCTTTTTAATACACTGTCTAGGTTTGTCATAGCTATTCTTCCAAGGAGGAAGCATGTTTTAATTTTGTGGCTGCAGTTACTGTCTACAGTGATTTTGGAGCCGAAGAAAATAAAATCTGTCACTGCTTCCACATTTTCCCCTTCTATTTGCCATGAAGTGAATGGGACTACATGCCAAGATCTTAGTTTTTCAATGATGAGTTTCAAGCCAGCTTTTTCACTCTCCTCTTTCACTTTCATCAAGAGGCTCTTTTGTTCCCTCTTTAGTTTCTACCATTACAGTAGTATCATCTGTATATCTGAGGTTGTTGATATTTCTCCTGGCAATCTTGATTCCAGCTTGTGATTCATCCAGTCCACCATTTCACATGATATACTCTGCATATAAGTTAAATAAGTAGGGTGAGAACATACAGCTTTATTGTACTCCTTTCCCAATTTAGAACCAGTCAGATGTTCCATGTCCAGTTCTAACTGTTGCTTATTAACCACATATAGGTTTCTCAGGAGACAGGTAAAGTGGTCTGGTATTCCCATCTCTTGAAGAATTTTCCACAGTGTGTTGTGATTCACACAGTCAAAGGCATATTCAATGAAGCAGATGTTTTTCTGGAATCCCCTTGCTTTCTCTATGATCCAATGGATGTTGGCACCTTGATCTCTGGTTCCTCTGCCTCTTCTAAACCCAGCTGTACATCTGGAAGTTCTCGGTTCACAACACTGTTAGAGCCTAGCTGGAACCTTGAACTTACCCCAGCGCAACCTTGCTAGCATGTGAAATGAACTTAACTGTATGGTTGCATTAGCTCTAGAACCACCATAGAAAAGTCTCACAAATTTTGACATTCTAAGTATATTTAGATGCTATTCTAATTGGGAAAATATATACTTTGCCTGAACAGCAGTGTTTAGTAATATAAGTGCTTACTACAGAGTTAGCTATTACTACATCTGAGCCTTCACACACCTTCTTGTGATGCCTTGCTTCAATTACTTCCTAGCTTTTACAGACTTGGAGAAGTTCTTGATTTCTGAGCTTCATTTCATTCATCTACAAAATGAGCTTACACTAATACTTATCTCAACAGAGTTAACTGTCTGGTAGAGCCTTTTTTTCTTAATCCTTTCAGTTTTTATTTTGGGATGCCATTAATTTCTAGTACTGACATACTAAAAAATTTGAATCTTCAAATCCAAGAGTATAATGTGCTTTTCTATTTACTGAGGCTTTCTATGTAAACTGTGGTCGCATTTTTAGGTCTCCTGATATATTTCCTCATTTTTTAAGTGTGTGGAAGAACTGTCCATGTTTGCTATTATACAACAGAGAATCTTCTCCCAATATATGTTTGGCTTGTAAAATGTAATTTTTGCATAAAGTACCACTGTCCAATTATGAAATGGAGTGGGGGCTGGGGAAGAAGTAGCAATTGATCCCCTTCTGAGGGAAGATGGAGTTTAGAATCTCACCAGGCGTCTCTCAACAACTTCCTCAAATTTAAGACCTCTGTCTGGGAATGTAACAGGAAAGCATTAAGCAAAACACAGACATATTAGATTCTCTTCAAGAAATTTTGATTTTCATTCCCTGAATAGCATTAAAAGTGATCTCACTCTCTCATGGCATGGAACATGAAAATAGCAGTGACGGTTTCAACAGGAGATGTGCAAATCTGAAAAGCTCGGGGCACACACCTAATGCTTTATTTTTTCATAAAGCCAGAAACAGTAACAATTTAAAACTACACGTAACTGGATAACATAGCTTCTAATATGCTGCTGATGAGGGAAAAAAGTGAAAGTGTTAGTCGCTCAGTCATATTCAACTCTGCGACCCCATAGACCATAGCCCACCAGGCTTCTCTGTCCATGAGATTCTCCAGACAAGAAAACTAGAGTGAGTAGCCATGCCCTTCTCCAAGGGATCATCCCAACCCAGGGATTGAACCCAGGGCCCTTGCATTACAGGCAGATTCTTTACCATATGAGCCACCAGGGAAGCTCAATATGCTGCTTCTATTATATAATTTTTAACATTTTGCATACTGAATTTCTGTGCCAGGAAGTATGCAACTATTAACTATTTTATAAGACACTTCTATTTTAAATAAAAAGTTATGGCACATGCTAGACTAAACTCAACCACACCAATTGTTGAGAGTGAAACTTATTTCAGGGAATATATGTTTTCCAATTCTATTAAAGTTTTGAAAAAGATTGCAAATTATTCACAAAGTTTCACCGATTCTGAAATTTGTTCAGTAAGCCCTGTGAAAGCTAAACAGTGGTAAGAAAAACAATTTTAAGGGGAAAAAGTTCTACTATACCTTTATTCCAGCTGACATAACAAGATTAGGAGTTAACTGAATTTAGGACATAGTTTCCAATAAGGGCAAAACGTCTGTACTCTGCTGAGTTGCTGTGGGTGGAAGGGTGGGTACCCTTAGCAAACCAAGCAGTTGTAACTTATGTCATATCTTAAATCATTTATATGTTAAACAGAGAAAACAAACACTGCAAATCTATTAAGAGTATGAGTTTGGCTGTGGAAAAATAAGCATTCAACTGTTTAAAAAAAAAAAACTCATATAAAGCAGAGATAGCATAAGACAAGCCAAATTAAGTCAAAACAAATGATGTTTTAAGACATAATATACATGCATGAATTTCATTAAAAATATTATAGCTAAAACACCACAGGGTATACTCAAAGCGACATGAAAAAATAAAAATAACTGAGAGGGTGGTCAAACCTCAAAACAAGTGCTATAACCACCACCCAAAAATGCAAAATAAAGGAAGTTGTCTTGTTCAGAGTAAGAGGTAGTAAAACAGTCTTGTTCTTTCTACTAACTTTATTCCATGGGAGTGGGGATCAGTTCCAAGGCCTTCCTACATGTTTAAAGAGCAAATACAAATTGTCATTACGAACACTAGAAAGGCAAGCGATGTTGTGTTAAGGTTTGGAAGCACTTTAATCTGTATTAGCAAAACTGCCTTTTAATTTGCACCAGTCAACTAAGAGCTAAGCAACCTAAGTTTGCATTGCCTGAATGTACACACACACACTCCCTAAAAGGACCCCAAAAGGACTGTGGGGATTACAAAGCTAGGCGAGTTTACGTGATTTCATTTGAAAGACAAGTTATCAAACTGCAACTGAATTGTGACAATACAAATTCACGCAACATAACCCAAGCTACATGAATTCTCCCCTTCTTAAGGAATCTCTAAATGCTTTAGGGAAAAAAAAAAATTTGCAGTACATAATTTTAATCTCTTCCAACCAACTCTTCACAGATTCACACACATTCACAACCACAACTCAGAAGAAAAAAATTCATGGATGAAAACTTTATTTACACTCCCTCCTCCTCCCCCCAACACACACACAACCAGTAGTAAAACTAGATGCTACTCCTTAAAAGTTTCTGTGAAAAAAACAAAACCCTACAACACAGGTCAAACACAGAAGTAAGGAGAGAAAAATACAAAGAGGCCAAACTGAGACCAAAATAACTCCAATAAACTTATAAGGCTTTCTTAAAAAAATGAAGAGGCTCCAAAGAAAGAAAAAAATAGAAGGCTAATAATAAAAGGGTAAGCGAAAAAATGCAACGAATTTAGTCAGCAGAAGAAAGATAAAAACATCAGTATTAAACATGATAAAATTTATTTGGCAAGAGCTATAATGAGATTTTATAATATCATTAAGCTTAATGAAACAAAATTATTTACACAACAAAAAGTGTTTAAGTCAATGCAAGAATTATTAGAAACACGGGAGAAGTTTAGAAAAACAATTCAGCATATAATCAAAAATATAGAGGACAGAAGATATAAGTAAGATTAATGAAGTCTCAGTGTACGTAAACCAAATTTTATACTTTAGAGCAGAGGCAGATTCACCACAAAATGAGTTAAGACTGGGCTTTGAGGTCCTTCGTTTATACGAATGCCTCTCTTCTTATTCTAAACAAATATTCACCTGCATACACAATTCTGTATTCTTTCTTAAAGAGGGTCCCCCAAACCATTTAAGCTTCTGGCCCCCTTAACACTTGGATCTATCTCCACACTAAAGAAAATTCAAGTTCCAGGTCCCTAGCCACAATGCCAAAAACAAAACAAAGTATAATTAAATCTATTGTATGCTCAGTTTTATAATCTGTTTCTACCTCCTATTTAATGACTATTTCCTCCTTGTTAAACAGTCTCCTAAAAGTTAATTTTAATGACATGGACCATTATTTAATCCATCTTTATTACTGATCATATAGGCTATTTCCAAAATCTTTTAAGTAGCCCTGTCACAAAACTTTGTATATAAATCATTATATCTCATAGCAAATTACTTTATCAGGAAAAATTTCTTGAAAATTAACTCCTGGGTCAAAGTTTATGACATTTAAGACTAATACAGTTTGTTGATTGACAATTTCAGTAGCAATCTGACAGTACCCACATCCTTGCTTCTTTAACTTATAACAGATAACCATTTATTAACCTTTGTCAGTGGATAATTTTAAAGTGGTGGTGTTTTTTTTTTAGCTATTCAGTAAGGGATGACAATATAAAACATTGTATTTTGTTTAACTGTTTGCTGCTCACCTGTTGCCATTTTTCTTCTGAAACAAGAATTGTTTGTATCATCAGAAAAATTTTTTTAAATATGTAACTGTGAGATGTATGAAATTAATTAATTCCACATTCTCAAGGCCATACTGGAAGCACCCCAAACCCCCACTGGACAGTGTCAGAGAAGGCCAAGTAGGAAGCCAGAACTTTCATCCCCATGCACTAGTAATGAATCTTACTCCACAAGAACATCACTGAAGATCATGAGGGCGGACTGGACTACCACCCCCACCCAGCAATAATAAGGAGTGTCTCCCCTCACCTCAGGTTTCAGTGGAACCTTCAAGAGGCAACTGGATGTCCACCTCCACCTCGCAGCAGTAAGGCAGCACCCTCCAGCTCCCTTCTTCTGCTAGGGCAGCCTCAAAGAGGCAGCTAACACTGATGTCTGACTAAGATCCAAAGCCTCAGAACAAAATACGGTCTGGTTTCAACAGAAAATCCAAGGACGATCTCAAACTGAGTGACAAAAATGCAATCAACAGACACCACCATCAAGACAACAGAGGCATTAGAATCATCTGACAAAGACATTAAAGTTGTCTGGATAAAAATGTTTCAACAATACAAGCATGCTTGAAATACACAGGGAGGAAAAAAAAAAAGTCTCAGCAAAAAAAATCAAAGTGTCAGCAACAAATATGTTAAAAACGACAAAATGGGAACTTAAAATTGAAAAATAATCAAAACAACCAGAGTGGAAGGATAGAAATAACAATTAATTGGAAGATAAAACTATGAAAATTATCCAATCTGAAAAACTAAGAGAAATAGGCTGGAAACAAATAAATAAAATGAAGGCTCAAGCTCCTGTGAGACTATAACAAAAGATCCAAAAACATTCGTATTATCAGCATTTGGGAAGGAGAGGACAAAATAGCAAGGCTTAAAAGTACTTGAAAAAGTAACTGAAAACTCCAAATTTGGCAAGCCAGATCTACAAATTTAAGAAGATGAGCAAACTGTAGAAAGGTAAAAACTCCAAAGAAATCCACACTAAGACACATCATAATTAAACTTCTAAAAACAAAGAAAAAACCTTGAAGACAGAGAAAAACATCAACCTATAGGGAGAAACAGAAGACAGCAAATATCTCATCAGAAAACATTAAGACGGAAGTGGCACAATTTTTTAAGTGTTGAGCTGTCAATCCACAAAAAAAGTCATCTTACTTTTATATTAAGAAAATACAAAAGAATCTGTCACCAGCAGACTTAAAGAATGACTAGAGAAGTTCTCTAAACCAAATAGAAACACTAACAGAAGGAATCTCAGGAAAGAAGAACTGTTAGCAAAAATATGGGCATGTACAACAGGTTTTCTTACTATTGGGTTTTCTAAAGTATGCCTGAAAGTTGAAACAAAAATTATAATATGGTCTGATGCAGTTTTTAAAATTAGTATATTATAAACAGGGGAGTAACGGACTGGTTCCAAATAGGGAAAGGAGTACGTCAAGGCTGTATACTGTCACCCTGCTTATTTAACTTATATGCAGAGTACATCATGAGAAACACTGGGCTGGATGAAGCACAAGCTGGAATCAAGATTGCCAGGAGAAATATCAATAGCCTCAGATATGCAGATGATATCACCCTTATGGCAGAAAGCGAAGAACTGAAGAGCCTCTTGATGAAAGCGAAAGAGGAGAGTGAAAAGTTGGCTTAAAACTCAACATTCAGAAACCTAAGACCACGGCATCTGGTCCCATCACTTCATGGCAAATAGATGGGGAAACAGTGGAAACAGAAGACAGACTTTATATGCTTGGGCTCCAAAATCACTGCAGATGGTGACTGCAGCCATGAAATTAAAAGATGCTTGCTCCTTGAAAGAAAAGTTATGACCAAATGGCACCCCACTCCAGTACTCTTGCTTGGAAAATCCCATGGAGAGAGGAGCCTGGTGGGCTGCAGTCCATGGGGTCACTAAGAGTCGGACACGACTGAGCGACTTCACTTTCACTTCTCACTTTCCTGCACTGGAGAAGGAAATGGCAACCCACTCCAGTGTTCTTGCCTGGAGAATCCCAGGGACGGGGGAGCCTGGTGGGCTGCTGTCTGTGGGGTCGCACAGAGTCGGACATGACTGAAGCGACTTAGCAGCAGCAGCAGCAGCAGACAGCATATTAAAAAGCAGAGACATTACTTTGCCAACAAAGGTCCATCTAGTCAAAGCTATGGTTTTTCCAGTACTCATGTGTGGATGTGAGAGTTGGACTATAAATAAAGCTGAGCACCGAAGAATTGACGCTTTTGAACTGTGGTGTTGGAGAAGACTCTTGAGAGTCCCTTGGACTGCAAGGAGATCCAACCAGTCCATCCTAAAGGAAATCAGTCCTGAATGTTCATTGGAAGGACTGATGCTGAAACTCCAATACTTTGGCCACTAGATGCAAAGAACTGACTCATTTGAAAAGACCCTCATGCTGGAAAAGATTGAAGGCAGGAGGAGAAGGGGACTACAGAGATGAGATGGTTGGATGACATCACCGACTCAATGGACATGAGTTTGAGTACGCTCCGGTAGTTGGTGTTGGACAGGGAGGCCTGGCGTGCTGCAGTCCATGGGGTCGCAAAGAGTTGGACACAACTGAGTGACTGAACTGAACTGAAACAGGGGAGAGTAAAGGGACATAAAGGTTTTTACACTTCACTCAAATTGGTAGAATGACAATACCAGTCACTGTGGCAGTAGATGAAAAAGGTAAAGTACTTGTAGAATTTTAATTCTGTAGGTGTTCCCACAAGTACTATTACCATCTCCATTATATTGATGAGGAAACAAAGGCTCAAAGTTGAGAAAATACTAGCAAGATATTTTACTTAGAAAAATACAGATACTAGTAAGTGGAGAATATGAGACTCAATTCCACAGTCATCTGGTTCTAACTGCTTTTTTATTTATTCATTCATTTTGCATTAAAAAGAGGTTCCTGGGATTAAAATTTCAAAAACACAGGAGAAATTTTTTTTCATTAATCTCTAACCAGAAATTTAGCATTTCCCTCAATAAACCACAGTAGCAGTATCTGTGACTCTCTTCAATAGAAATCACAGATATTTCATGTAACAGCTATTATAAATAAGAAAAGCATTTACACTCAACATGCATTAAAAAAGATTTCTGTTTTTAATAATTATATTTCAAGGCAATCAGTTTCTTTTATAAACCTATGTAGTATACATTTAAGAAAACTATTCTGAGGAGTCCAGAGGCATCGCTATAATCCTAAGAGTCCTTTGTACAAAAAAAAAAAAAAACGGTAAAAGAATCCTTGCATGTAGAACATTTTCCAAATTCTATTACAAAAGTCTTAATGGACCACAATTTCCACTTGCCTCTAAAATGGTAAGAATGGCTCTTCTTATGAGAAGACACCAGAAAACTGGTAAACTTAAACCATGCTAGAAGCAAAACACTTTTTCAAGTGTCCAAAAATCAATAAGAGTCCAGTTCTTACATGACATTCAGAACTCAACCAAAATCACCAAGAGACCCTCCAACTTACATCATGAGTTAATTTGTAGGTAACACTCCCAAAAGGAGATCATTCAAATCACTAAACTCCAGAACAAGAGCATTTATTTCACCTTCCCCAACCTCCCAATTCTTACCCACTCTACCACACCCACTTCCTCTTAAGCACATATTGTAATCTATAAATCTAAAGATGCCCCTAATTATCATGTTTTCAATCAATTTCTTTATTGAGGGAATTATCATCAACATCTAAGTGTACATACTTTTACACTGAAGAGCACAGAATTCCTTTTCTCTCATCTTACCTCTCCAAAAAGCAGAAGTACCCAAAAATAAAGGCAACACTTTCATATGAACAACAATCAACAGCATTTTTTCTAATCCTATAATCATCCAAACTTGAAAATATGATTCCTTTTCATTCACAAGACCACATGGGAAGCACATTTTCAAAATAAATATTCCTACTCCCCCAAATTATCAGTTTTTGATGAAAATACTCCAGGAATTACCCATATTATAAATCAGTAAATTTCATAAGCAAAAATGTTAGCAGAATACCACACATCAGAGATCTAGCATATAATACTCTAGATTTTCTTTTAATCCTTACTCACACCTACCTAAAACCACAGTATGTGAGCCTTCATTTTTTTGTATCTACTAATAGCTTAACAATTTTATTCTGGGAAAAGTTAAAGGTATCAGTTCTTCATACAGGAAATTTAAGGCAAAATGAATCATCAGTTCCTGTAACCACCGAGATGAAATCAGATACTACGCTTTGGAGAAATCTTCAGCAACTGGGTATAGTAATTTTAAAAGCAAATCAAAACACATACACTTATACATACACATTCACACAAAACAGTTTTGCTCACAATCTCAATTATCAACTTTTTAACATAATTAGAATAGCAAAGTTTTATTTGTTGTTTAAATAGACAGGCGGAAAAAACAGTTTCCCGCCCTGAAGGAAAACCCCTAAAGAACACACTTGTGTCTTGTCAACCAAGGCATGATACCTAGAACACCAAATGAAAGGTTCAAAGTTTCCATCTGAGTACATACTTAAGTCAATTTAGAGCACATTCTTGTTTTTAAGTAACTATACAATATCTCAGAAAATATTATAAAGAAAAATATTAAGACTATGTATACTTACCTCCCAACTTAGGAAATAAAACATTAGCAGTATGATTGTAGACTCTTAAACGTACCTCCATAGTCACATTCCATGCCCCTCCCACCCAAAAAGGAATCAATACCTAAATTTGGTGTTTGCCATTTTTATATAACAGTGATACTTGTTAACCTAACCTCAGTCTTCTGAAGCTACGTGTTCAACAGAGGGTTCCAATACAAGGCTCCAGCCCCACACTAGCTTTTATCAGTGCCACCATCAGATTCATACTGGTAACAATCACAGAACAGAAATCCATTTACTAAATGAGTATAGATCACTCTTTTCAGTTTCCTCTAGTAAGTGTTGGCATCTTTGTTCCAATTTAATATTCCTAGGTCTATAGAAATACCACTATATTTGAGGAGTCAGGAAAACCAACTTAAATCCCAGCTTCACTGTTTCCTGCTCCATAGAACCTTAAGCAAATCACTTCTTCCTAAGCCTCCATTTCCTTTATTTTCCTCCATGGAAATAATGATGACTGTAACAATGTCATATCGCCTTGCAATCATAAAGGGTTGATGCTACTATAAAAGGATATCATGTATTGGGTTGACCAAAAAGTTTGTTCAGGTTTTTCCTACCCAACGAACTTTCTGGACAAGCCAATATATAAAAGTTCTCCAAAAACTAAAAAGTTATGCAAATGTAAAACATCACAAAAGATAAAATGCTAGTTATGATAAAAAAAAAATTAAGGAAGAATTATTTTAAAAAATTAAAGTGTAGCCAATTATTTTAGTAATTCACAAGACAGTTCAATTTTTAAGTACTTTTTAAGTAGGAAAAATATTAGACTAACACCTGACTCAGTCTGTTTATAACACAATAACTTCTACAACTAAATAATCTGTTCTAAATTTCACAGTGAATAAAGTTCCTCATTTCTTTAGAAATCATGATATAATAGAAACTGTAAAACCCTCAAAAAGGAATTATACACAAATCATGTTTTAAAAGTAATAAACCCTATTATACTCAATTGTTTTTTTTCCTTCTTCTTCTTCTCTTTGTAAGAAGTAATTCAGAAAACCCCAATGGATGACAGCTTTAATTCTTGACTGTTATGGGAATAAGCCCCCACTCCCACCCTCAAGCCACCAAGACAAGAACACCGCTTTGTCTTTCAGTTTGGGAAGAGACATTATCGAGGTGTGAAAAATATCATGGCCAATCCAAAGCAATGAGACATTTATATGTTATACAGGAAGGAGGAGGAAAACAATTTTTTAGAAACCTTAGGGTGGAAAAGGTCAAACAGAATATAACAATCTAACTTTTTAAAACTTCAAATTCATGTATTTTAGAATCTGAAAGGATCTCAGATATAATTTGTTTCAGTCACTTCGTTTTATAGATGAAAAAAATCAACATGAAGAAAGTGTAGATCCTTCTAAAGAATAAGGAAAATGTAGTACTGAGGCTTTTTGCCCCTAAAGAAAATATAAGTGTTCTTTGAAGGGATTTAAAAAAAAAACACTCTTGTCACTAAACACAAATTGAAGACAGCAAGTTTAGTAAGAAAGCAAGAAACAAGGAAGGGAGAAAGGTGTATTCCAGAAAGACAGAGACACAACTCCAAAAGCTCAAAAATAACTAGTATTAACCTGGCCTCAGGATCTCTACCCATCGTAAGATATTAATTACAAAGGGAACAGCAGTAATTTTTCAACAATTAACTAAGGAATCAGATTTCACATCAACGGTTATGGGGTAATGTTGCCTCCTAAATATGACGGACTGAAGAAACACCTTTCTTTTACGGTATTTATGCCAAAACTACGCAATTTGATTCTAATGATAAGAAAACAATAGACAACCTATAAGTGAGTGAAAGTGAAATCACTCAGTCGTCTCCGAGTCTCTGCAACTGCATGGACTGTAGCCTACAAGGCCCCTCTGTCCATGGGATTTCCCAGGCAAGAATACTGGAGTAGGTTGCCATTTCCTTCTCCAGGGGATCTTCCCCACCCAGGGATAGAACTCGGGTCTCCCGCATTGCAGGCAGACTCTTTACCGTCTGAGACACCAATTGTGGGATATTTTACAAGTAAATGTTAAGACTAAAAAGACATGAAAAATGCAACACATGCAATCCTGGACTGGATCCGGGGTGGGGTGGGGGTGGGGATTCTTTCTTGCATTTATAAAGGACATTGGAACTTCTGGTGAAGTTTCAATAATGTAAGTTAGATAATACTATTATATCCTGATTTTGATAACTATACTAACATTACATAAAAGACTCTCTCTTTTTTGTTCTTTAGGTAACAAACATTAATGGGGCATTACTTCCACGATTTACACTCAACAGCTTCAGGGGGAAAATGCACAGGATACTACGGAAGCACATGGGAAGAGTACCTCTCCAATCTGGATGTTCCCTCAGGAACGGCTGGGATGAACCCTGAGTCACACCTAGAAAGGTGAGTAAGAATTAGGTTAAAAAGGCCCACTTGGTAAAGGATACAGCAAAAGTTATGAATGTATACTTCGCACAGATTGCAACTAAGTGCGATCAGACATGTGAGAGCAGGAATTTCAAATAGGTGCTGGGCAGGTGTCGGGGGATGCCAAGTCGGGGGAGAGCAGGAACCAGAAGAGCATGTGTAGCAGTAATGGGAAACTGCTGACAGACAGACAGACAGAAGAGAGCAAAAAGGGAGGCAGACAGATACTATAAACAACACTTCACTCCCTATTCAATCTCAGGTCTCCTAAGTTCAACTAAATAGAAAATGCTTCATGAACCTACTCAAAGAAAAACTTAAAGACTTCATTATTAAGGTAACTCATTAAATAAAATGTTATATTTGGGCTATGTGATAGGGCATAGAGGAGAGTGAAAAAGTTGGCTTAAAGCCCAACATTCAGAAAACTAAGCTCACGGCATCCAGTTCCATCACTTCACGGCAAATAGATGGGGAAACAGTGGAAACAGAAGACAGACTTTATTTTCTTGGGCTCCAAAATCACTGCAGATGGTGATTGCAGCCATGAAATTAAAAGATGCTTACTCCTTGGAAGGAAAGTTATGACCAACCTAGAAAGCATATTAAAGAGCAGAGACAGTACTTTGTCAATAAAGGTCAGTCTAGTCAAGGCTATGGTTTTTCCAGTAGTCATGTATAGATGTGAGAGTTGGACTATAAAGAAAGCTGAGTGCCAAAGAATTGATGCTTTTGAACTGTGGTGTTAGAGAAGACTCTTGAGAGTCCCTTGGACTGCAAGGAGATCCAACCAGTCCATGTTAAAGGAGATAAGTCCTGGGTGTTCATTGGAAAGACTGATGCTGAAGCTGAAACTCCAATACTTTGGCTACCTCATGCGAAGAGCTGACTCACTTGAAAAGACCCTGATGCTGGGAAAGATTGAGGGCAGGAGGAGAAGGGGATGACATGAGACAGAGATGTTTGGATGGCATCACCGACTCAGTGGACACGAGTTTAGGCAATCTCCAGGAGTTGGTAATGGACAGGGAGGCCAGGCGTGCTGCGGTTCATGGGGTCGCAAAGAGTTGGACACAACTGAGCGATTGAACTGAACTGAATAGGGCATAGTTCCCCTGTTGTTGTTATCTAGTCACTAAGTCATATCCAACTCGTTTGTGACCCCATGGACTACAGCCTGCCAGGCTCCTCTGTCCATGGAATTTCCCAGGCAAGAATACTGGAGTGGATTGCCATTTCCTTCTCCTGGGGATCTTCCCCACCCAGGAATCAAACCCACATTTCCTGCAATGGCAGGCAGATTCTTTACTGCTGAGTAACCAGGGAAGCCCCCTTAGGTTTTCTGTAACCAAGAAAATATGGCTTCAAGTCCCATCTCAGTCATTATTGTGGGATCTTGAGCAATTTAATTAACTTCTGAGCCTCAGTTTCCATATCTGCAAAAAAGAAACAATAAATTGTAAATATTAAAACAATGCTTATAAAGCTTTTAAGCATGGTATCTAACAGAGAAAATGTTCAATATATATTAGTCATTATGATTCAAAACACTTGTTACAGGTCCTCGCTCCTTACTAAAAAACAAAAACTTGAAACTCTTAGTATTATAATTCAGATACCCTAAGTAAGATAGTAAAAATGAAGGTCAACCACCTGATCATAAAAAACAAAAAATAGTCTACCTGTATTTATAGGTTCTATACAATATATACAATATACAGGTTCTATACAAACTTCATAAACACAAAATCACAGCTTTTCATCTTATAATTCTATTGAAGCTTAATAATAGAAACAAAGGTTAGAAAAAAATCAGAAGACACCTATCTCATCATCCAAATACAACTACTTATTTGGGGACATTTTTAAGTTTGGTGACGTTTTCAATGTTTAACACAACTTGCATAAATATTTTATAACTCCAACTTTAATTCACAACAAAACATTACAAATAAGAGGTTTAAATCTGTCACTCATAATCTATGTTAGCATCATTTTAAATAAATAGCTATTGATACACATAAAAGTTATTGAAGTAATTAATGAGCAGGATCCATTTTAATGGAGTAAAAAAGTATAGAATATTACAAGCGGTTTCATTTTTAAAAAAAAAAAGGAATGTGGGGTATTTTGTGACAGGCCAGTAAGACAGCTGGAACAAAGCTGTTGGAGCAACAGCTGTGTACCACGTACTGTTCATCTAAAACCACAAACTAAAGTAACCCATGTCAGACAACTTTATTTGACTAATCAGCTCAGCCAATGGCTTCTTCCTGAAACTATCTGCTATAAGGAAATTAACTAAATACATAATTTGAAATATGAGGAAGGAAAAAAAATAAACAAAACAGCAGTCTGTGTCTTTAAAATGTAAAACTAAAAGTTGAGAACCACACTCTAACATTATAACAGAAGACAACGTTTTCCATACTATTTTATCAACTGCTAAAATTATGATCATAGAACCTTCATAATGGTAAGGAAGTAATCCCAAGACCCAACATTTGATGACGTGTAAATTATTAACACGCAAGCTCACCAGTTTCTACTCCATTCTTAACTTTCAACTGAATGGAAAGTGCTTTTACCATAAAACATTGCAACGGTTATAAGAATTTTTAACTTTAAGTAATATAACAATTAAAAAGAAGCTAATTTAAACCAAGTTGTTGGCATGGACCATGGCAATATCTGAAAATAATTCATGCAGTACTCGAGTTACTATTATTATCCAAGTCATTAAATTATCACAGACCTATACCTTTGTTTTAAATTTTATCTTCATTTTTTTATTCCAACAACAGTGAACCCTTCTCTAAACTAAATTCACTCCTTTCTCAGTTTAAGATACACACCTGTGCACGCTTGTGCACATGCATATACATGCATAAGGTGAATTTCCCTACCTTATTTAATTGACCTAACTTCAGACGAAGCAAAAGAGATAAAATCACAAATACTTACATATCTTTTCCACAAGATTTTTGAAACTTAAATGTTATATCTATCATAAATCTTCCTTTGCAGTTTGACTAACTCCTTGCTTACTGTTCTTTTCCTTTCAGCTAACAAATTGCTGACTCTTGTAATCTCAACCACATGTATCATTTAACCAAAGCATTAAGAGAAAACTCACTAGGAAACAAGACAAAAGTAATAAATCTTTAAGATCTTACTCTCAAGTTGTTTTACATTTCCTGAGTCAGAATTTCCAGAGAGAAATTAAAATAGGAAATCTTCTCGAGACAAAGATTATTTTCAATAAAACAGAATGCTATGGATCAACTACTAAAATTGTAAAGCTCAAATGTCACATGTAGTCTTTTAATTTCAGAGAAACTTTGAAACCCAAAATCGAAAACAAGTTTATTTCTACAGCCTCTTTAGTGACTAGTGGTTACAAAACCATAATAAATACAACTCATCTTTCCTGATACTTCCTTTTCCCAACAACTTATTATATCCTGTTCAAGACCCAATATTAGCAACTAATAAATACTAATAAATATTCTGCTATATGCTTGGGCTTCCCTAGTGGCTCAGACAGTAAAGAATCCACCTGCAATGAGGGAGAACTGGGTTCGATCCTTGGACTGGAAGATCCCCTGGAGGAGGGCATGGCAACCCAGTCCAGTAGTCTTGCCTGGAGAATCCCCAAGGACAGAGGCGCCTGGCGGGCTACAGTCCATGGGGCTGCAAAGAGTCAGACACGACTGAGCGACTAAGCACACACACACATATGCTTACTTCTATGTAACAAAGTTACTCCTGGTCTATGACACTCTAAATATGAGAATAAGATGTACAAATACAACCAAGGGCAGACATTCAGGCAAAAATTCCAAACTCATAAAATTTCTCTACTAAAACACTCATTTTACTTATGAACATTTCAGTGTTTATAGAGTTTAAAAGAATAATGCCAAAATGAATCAGACACAGAACGGTTATCTTATCCAACAGCCAGATAGTGGCTAAAACAAGATCTGAAGAAATATCTTAACTGGCAAGGATTCTTTGTGTCAAACTGTCTGTTCTCAGATAAGCAGTAAGAATTTTTCCAGGTTGAGGACATCTTTTTAAAAAAGAAAAAGTTGGCAGCTGTGGTGTTTAATCTCACAGATTACTAATGACTATGATGAAGACAATCACAAGGAACAAGTTTCTCAGAAACAACCTTTACATTTAAAAATGATCCCTGATTTTTCACTCTCAATGCAGGGGAAATAAAGCAACAGAAACAAAATTAAGCCTGCAAAAAAAACAAAGGTTAAAAGCAAAGAATATAAAAAGAATAAGGAGCAAAACAAATTTACCTAGATTATTTCACAGATAATGTAATCATATCATACAATAAATGTGAATGGGGTGAACTCCACTAAGAGACAAGGACTCTCAGGTTTGATTCTTAAGGATCACATTACATATTATTTACAAACGCTTTTAGAATGCAAAGAGACCAAACCAGTCAATCCTAAAGGAAATCAACCCTGAATATTCATTGGAAGGACTGATGCTGAAGCTGAAGCTCCAATGCTTTGGCCACCTGATGCAGAGTCAACTCAATGGAAAAGACTGAAAGCAAAAGATGCTGGGAAAGACTGAAGGCAAAAGGAGAAGGGGGTGGCAGTGGATTAGATATGCGAAGTCGCTTTGGTCATGTCAGACTCTTTGCGACCCTATGGACTGTAGCCAGCCAGGCTCCTCTCTCCATGGGATTCTCTAGGCAAGAACATTTGAGTGGCCTGCCATTTCCTTTTTTAGGGATCTTCCCAACCCAGGGATTGAACCCATTTTCCTGCACTGCAAGTGGATTCGTTACCACTGAGCCACCATTAGATGGTTAGATAGGATAATCAACTCACTGGACATGAATCTGAGCAAACTCCAGGAGATAGTGAAGGGCAGGGAATCCTGGCATGTTGCAGTTCTTGGGCTCACAAAGAGTCAGACATGACTTAGAAACTGAATAACAACTATAAAATGGCCACCAAAAAAATAGCAAGTATAAATGAAATAAATGCATACAAACAAAAATCCAAAATGGCAACATTAATACTATAGGTTGACATTCAAAGTAAAACTTGGCATAAGACTGATACTATTTACTTATAAGAAAGATGTAATCATTATTAACAGTTTATATACCACATAATGATAACAAAATAAAGCAAAATTAGAAATGCAAGGAAAAAATTAAAACATAGTTTTCATGGGAAATTTAATCAACGTATTTCAGAATTTCACAGAATACTCAAGAAAAAAGGCTACAGAAGATTTGAATAACACAATCAACAAATTCTAGTTGAACAGATTTATGTAAAACCTTGTACCTTATAAGCTACAAATATTCTTCTCTCTTGTTCTTGGAATATTTACAAAAATCAACGGCATGTTTGTCCATTAAAACTTCTTAATGTTCCAAAACAGGGAATTTACAGGTCACATTCTTTGACCATAGCCCAACAAAGCTAGGAATTTAGAAAGAGAGCCACTCAATCCTTCCCTAAATTTAAATCACATCACAATTAAGGGGATATCTAAACTGAAATTAAAATTATCTAAGAATTCATAAAAAGCACAACATTTCATTTCAAACAAATAATGCAAAATCAGTCTTATAATGCCTTTTCAAAAGTCATTAAGGATACTACAGACTTTATGACGATGGTAATATAAGAAACATTCTAGAAAACCTCTTACTAGGAATCCTTTAATACATTTAAAAATATAAATTATAGCAGAGAAGTTACTTAAAGCAGTACTGTAAGAAATAAATAGCAATTATTCTCATTTTTTAAAGAAAGGAGGACTCCCTGGTAGTCCAATGGTTAAAAATCTGACTGCCAATGCAGGAGACACAGGTTTGATCCCTGGTCCAGGAAGATTCCAGAGAAGGCAATGGCACCCCAGTACTCTTGCCTGGAAAATCCATGGACAGAGGAGCCTGGTAGGCTGCAGCCCATGGGGTCACGAAGAGTCGGACTCGACTGAGTGACTTCACTTTCACGTTTCATTTTCATGCATTGAAGAAGGAAATGGCAACCCACTCCAGTGTTCTTGCCTGGAGAATCCCAGGGATGGGGGAGCCTGGTGGGCTGCTGTCTCTGGGGTTGCACAGAGTCGCACACAACTGAAGCGACTTAGCAGCAGCAGCCAGGAAGATTCCACATGCCACGGGGCAATTAAACTCATGTGCCACAACTCCTGAGCCTGCACTCTAGAACCTGTGCACGCCACAACTACTGAAGCCGGTGAGCCTCGAGCCTGTGCTCTGCAGCTAGAGAAGCCACCACAATGAGAAGTCTGTGCTCCACAGCTAGAGAGCAGGCCCCACTTGGCACAACTAGAGAAAGCCTTCATGCAGCAACAAAGACCCAGCACAGCCAATACATACATAAGAAAGGAGAAAGCATAAAAGAATTTTATGTATGAAATAGTGAGGGAAAATCTATACAAAATACAACATAAAAATAAGCATATTTCAGGTTACATACGCACACGCTGCCCCACCCCCCCACCCCCAACACACACATACACACACTGAAGCAAGCACTGCAGCTTTTGAGTCTAGGCCGTACTGATTTCTGTACCTACAACAAGGCTTTGCCTTGATATGCATTTTGCAGCTTCACACACAGACACACACACACCCCTGACTATCTTTCAAAGCTTCTTCTACTTGCCGCAATGGAGAAAGGTTAAATTTTAAGTATTAATAAACTTGAAAACTATCCTCTTAACCATCCCTAATTCTCCAAAAAAAAGAAACGAAATGAAGTGAAAATGAAAAAAAAAAAAAAGAAAACTATGACAACCCTAAATAGTGTATTAAAAAGCAGAGACATTACTTTGCCAACAAAGGTACATATAGTCAAAGCTATTGTTTTTCCAGTAGTCATGTATGGATGTGAGAGTTGGACCACAAAGAAGGCTGAGCACTGAAGAACTGATGCTTTTGAATTGTGGTGCTGGAGAAGACTCTTGAGAGTCCCCTGAACAGCAAAGAGATCAAAGCCAATTCTTTACTTCCAACACCAAGAATGACTAAGGTCAACTCATCATAAGAGGATAAATTTAAAAAACACATTCTGCCACTCAAGAAAAAACCCTTCCCTGGCAAGAATTTTTTCTTTAAGCAGTACCAAGCTTTAAAAATATCAGTTATGCGGCCTTAAGACAAAAGAACATCACCACTGATTACTATAAGACTGAAATATCAAGGGTATTATATCTGTTTAAGAGAGTACTTTGATCTGACATCCAGAAATTTCAGTGATACAGAAGGCAAATGTGACAAATTCTTGAATGGAGACAAACTATCTTAGCCTTTTCATTGATTAACTTAAGAATATATGAAACAATGATTTCAAAGAATCAATGCACAAATAGGTATTTCAGAAGATAATTGAGAAAATGACTTCAAAAATGAAGAAGAAAACTTTCCCAGACCTGAGAATGTTTCATTATTTCTCAGGGAAAACTAGTGAACAGAGAAATACTTCCAGTCATATCCTGACAAATGTTTCCATTTCCAATGATAAAAGAAGGCTACAAGCATACAAACAGAAAACAAGTTATTCCTGCAGAATAGAAACTTGAGGCTAGTGAGATAAAAGCAAAGACATGAAAGATAAGTAAAGCAATATCTCCAACTGTTTCAACACAAAAATCTGAGGACCCAATAATTTTATACTCATTATTTATCATCCAAAAGTAAAATTTTAATATTAAAATTAAATCTTAAAAATTAATGTAAGGTTAATCTTTAAATTTTAAAAGTACTTGAAAGTGTTCTCTAAATAACAATTCAAAATAAAAACCAGCTGTTCGTGAGGATTGCTTGTTAGGACTGAAATTAGTTAGAATGGTAAGAAATGGCAAATAAAAGCAATAGTTCTTAATGAGAAAGGAGAGGGCAGGATGGTTGGATGGCATCACTGACTCAATGAACATAAATCTGAGCAAGCTCCAGAAGATGAAGGAGACAGAAGCCTGGCAGGCTGCAGTCTATGGGTCACAAAGAGTTGGACACAACTGAGCCACTGAACAACAATATTTACTATTACAATTATAATAACAAAATCAAATGCAAAAGACAAAAAACAATCTCTTAAAACAGTGCAGTCACACACACTTTTGGTTACTTTAAAGACCGGAGATCCAACCAGCCCATCCTAAAGGATATCAGTCCTGGGTGTTCATTGGAAGGATTGATGCTAAAGCCGAAACTCCAATACTTTGGCCACCTGATGCGAAGAGCTGACTCATTTGAAAAGACCCTGATGCTGGGAAAGATTGAGGGCAGGAGGAGAAGGGAACGACAGAGGATGAGATGGTTGGATGGTATCACCGACACAATGGACAGGGGTTTGGGTAAACTCCTAGAGTTGGTGATGGACAGGGAGGCCTGGCATGCTGCAGTTCATGGGGTGACAAAGAGTCAGACATGACTGAGCGACTGAACTGAACTGAAATTTATGAAAAGGGTGAGTGAAAACAGCAAACAAAACTGCTAAATTCCTCATTTTCTACAACTAGAAATAAGACAACTATTCTAATTAAATGTTTAAGAACATGAATAAAAAAAAAAAGAACATGAATAATTTTAAGGTAAATCCAAGTAGTAAAACAAAAAAGGAGAGGGAGAGAGAAAGAATCTATTTTTCAAATCCACCACACAACACAAGGGAGGAAAATCTACATAGCAAAAGGCAAGATTAGTGCCAAGTGAGGATATCATGCTAAAATCGTGGCCAAAATCTGTATTGGCTTTAACTATCAACGTTTTCCTCAAAAGGCATCTGCCTATAAAATTAAGCAAAAATTTTCTCCTTAGAGAGAAAGTTGGTTCCCTTTTTGCCTCAATGTGGTTCCTTCAGGCTTATTTTCAATCAGAGCTAAGGTAACTGTGAAGACCAGATCTCACTAGCATAACTGAATAAAACTCTGCTTATTATCTTTACCTAAAGCAATGTCAAAATGTTAACTTGGATCACTTTGGTCAAGGGATCAGCCAGGTTTCTTCCATGTGGCTATTAGTTTCCCCTTGATAATTAACAATACCTTATGGGCAGATACTTTACGACTATGTTAATATCCAGCTACTCTCAAACTTTTACCCACTACTTTTAAATCCATTTATGATTCTTACTTAAATCAGCTGTTTGACTGCCAAATGTTGATTTTCTAATTCCACCATTTCCTCTATGTTTTACTCATCAAATCTAAGGAAGAACTTCCCTTCCTCCTTAATTTATTTATCCCTATGGATTCTTAGATTCTTTATTTATGGGCAATAATCAATTATTATCATTATTTTGATGATGAGACTATCCCAGAGTTGCATGTCACTTCAGTCACTTCTGACTCTTTGTGACCGCATGGGCCACAGCCTGCCAAGCTCCTCTGTCCATGGGATTCTCCAGGCAAGAATACTGGAAGCAAGTGGCCCTGCCCTCCTCCAGGGGATCTTCCCAACCCAGGGATCAAACCCAGGTTTCTTACATCTCCTGCATTGGCAGGCGGGCTCTTTACCACTAGCACCACCTGGGAAGCTTATCCCAGTGTTAGCCAGTGGGCCTTCCAGGCTGGCTCTGTCTCTTTGACATGCCACCACCATTTTGTTTTCTGATGTCGACTGAAAAAGATGCAAACTTGAGAGCTGCAGGTCAAGTTTTATTTAGGGCAAAATGAGAACTGCCGCCCAGAAGGCAGCTCCTCACATAGCTCTGAGAGACTGCTCCAAAGAGGTAGTGGGGGAAGGCCAATACATAAGGTTTGGGTGAAGCAGGAGTTCAATACCATTAAGCATTCATTTTACAAAAGGTTTTCTGCTAGTCACAAGGATCTGATGTCATCAATGAAGAGATTTAGTGCTTTTCTAGATATGAGGAGATACAAGGACTGGGATCATAAAATCAGTTCCTCAAAGTATCCAACTATCTAAAGACTTGTCCCACCAGATTCCCTGGACACAGTGTACTTCATTCCCTCTGAACTCCCTCAGGGGCTGTTGAAGGTCAACAGTGGCAGGAACACAGGGTTCAATCTCCACAGAGGCAGATGGCAAATGCCCTTCTTGTTCAGTCACTGGCAATGCTCTTGGCAAGAGACAATTTGTAGTTGACACTGAGCACCTCTTTACTTTCTGGTAAAGATGCTCCAGCCCAGGGATCAGTCATTTCTCCAAGGCTCCTTTAAAGAATGATATTTAGCACCCAAGATCTGGCATTAGGTGTTCTCACTGCTTATAGGGGGTCACTGTTTCCATGCACTCTCAGCAGACATAGCTGGAAAAAAGATGTATAGATATGTGTATGAGCAGCCACACACACCTATTTCTATATCTTAGTATTTACTTTTTAAACTATGAGTTCTGTTTTAAGATGGGGAACCACTTCCAGGGCCCAAGAGTGGACTCTTGTCTAACACTTGGAAATGAATTGTCCAAGGAGACACACGTGCTGACAAAGCAAGAGACGTTATTGGGAAGGGGCACCTGGGCAGAGCAGTAGGGTAAGGGAACCCAGGAGTGCTCTACCACGCAATCACAGCTTACGGTTCACAGCCATTTGGGCTTTACAGTGATGGGATTAGCCTCTGGGTTTTCTTTGGCCAGTCACTGACTCAGAGTCCTTCCTGTGGTGCACACATTGCCCAGCCAAGATGGATGCCAGTGAGAAGGATTCTGGGAGGTGGTCGGACACGTGGTATCCCCTTTTGACCTTTCCTGAACTCTTCTGGTTGGCGGTGCCTTGTTAGTTTCCTGTTCCTTACCAGGACCTCCTGTCGGGTCAGGGTGGGCAGTTTCAGTCAGTGTGCTTCCCCTAACAATTTTACGCCAGTGTCCTCAATTCCAACTTTGCATCGAGTGCTTCCTAGCCTTCACCCTTTCCACACTTATAACTCCCTTCTTCGGCTGTGAGGAACTTGGCTCCCATTTTCCACAACACATTTACTTATCTACTTAATCCTAGTATAGAAAATTGTTTCAGAATTGCAAACCCTATGCTGCTGCGAGGAAGATGGGGGGGGAAAGGCCTGTTAACCAGAGTTCAGTGTTTGTTTAGAGTTCATCTTTATCCTGAGGACATAGTCCAAACGCTGGGTTCAAAAGTTACTTTTTTTTTTCTTTTCCTCCTTCAGTATGGTTATGTTAGTCATTTGAAATAAGGTTCAGTTTATTTGTTTTGTTAGTATTCTACCTTTGATTTTATTGGTGTTTGCTGTTTATATACTGAGTGTGTGAAACCTTAAACATGGTTCCAGGAGTCAGAAAAGGATCCTCAGAAGAGGCCCTCAATCCCTTTCCCCTCATCCCTACCCACACACAGAGCCCACCAGTCATCTCTTTAACCTCTGACTTACCCATTTCTGTGCTTTTTTGCCCCAATCAGTAAATAAGTTTGTTATTTTATTTCCTCTTCTTTCCTACACTAAAAGTAATATATCACAAATACAGTAAATACCTTTGTACTTTGTATTTTTCACTGAACAATTTATCCTGGAACGCATTTCCCATCAGTTCTTTTTATAGCTGCAGAATGCTCTACTGGGTGAATGTACCATATTCCATTCAACCCCTCTCTATCCTGTAGGCTGCTTCTAATTTTTTACATTACAAACAATGCTGTGGCCCCATGCACTTATATTTTAATACTACTGGAAGTACATTTCCAGGGTAAATTTGTTGATTTGGGAGCACTGAGTCAAAAGGTAAACACTTATGCTGTCAAATCAACTACGGAATCCAGTCAAATCAACTGGATGTTGATTATATCTCCTGATATAACGCTCTGAGAACACACCTCTGCTATGCCTGCGCCCAAAACGAATGAAGAAACCATGAAGAAACAAATTCAAACTGAAGGAACTCTATAAATAACTAACTTGTATTCAAAAATGTCCATGTCATAAGACACACAGACTTGGGACATCCTTGGTGGTCCAGTGGTTAAGAATCTGCCTTGCAATGCAAGGGGACACGGGTTCAATCCCTGGTCCAGGAACTAAGACTCCACCTGCCATGGAGCAACTAAGCCTACACACCCCAACTACTGAGCCCTCAAGACAATTAGAGAACCTGAGCTGCAACAAAAGACCCCACATGACGCAACAAAGATCAATACATGCTGCAGCCAACACCAGACGCAGCCAAACAAACATTTTAAAAATGAAGATGAAAGAACTGTTCCAAAGTAAAGACACGGAAACAAAATGTACTGCATAATCTGAGATTTTTCTTTTGCTATAAAGGGCACTATTTGGACAACTGGCAAAATCTAAGTTCTGCACATTACATTAATAATATATCAATATTAGTTTCTGATTTAGGTTATACACCATAAGCAAGTGCCCTTGCATTTAGGAAATACACAAGGAAGTATCTAAAAATAAAGGGGCACTGTCTTCAACTTACACTCAGATGATTCAGGAAAAAACTGTATTTGGGGGGAATAAAACAAATATGGTAAAATGGTAGCATTTGGGAAAACTGGGTAAAGGTTTTTTAAAAAGCAACATCAGCTATCATGCTACATGTATATCCATATATCCAGTACTGAACATTTACAAATTCTGTAAATATATTTTAATTAAACTATTTAATGTTATATAACAATCATATTGCTTTTACAAAATGCTGAAACTAAAACTTACAAATAACTCCAGTAGCACAATTTTAGTCATATTTCTTTGCTTCTTTCAGAACTACACAGAAAATATGTAGTTCTGAAAGAAGCAAAGAAATAAGTAAAGTGTATCTTTGTCTTTTTCATAAAGGCCTGAGAGACATTTTTCTTTGAGAAACAGAAGTAAATCAAAAGCCTACCAAGGACATTACTTGACGTTTCAATCTCAACCCCAGACTGGGTGGCTCTAGCCAAATTAATTCAAGATCAAGGTCTTTCAGGAAGATTCAGTGACAATTAACTCTATGTTGTTTACAAGTAGAGTCAAAGTCTTTTACTCATTATCACTTTTCAACAAGAAACAAATACCCTAAGAGACTTCTAAGTTCATGTAGCATCACAAAATCTGTTTCTCTTTTATGAGATCAATTTAATTTGAAAAAGAAATCTTAAAAAAAAATTTAAATAATACAGCTTCAAGAAAGTCTCTTTCTGTTCTCCTTCCTCACATTACCAATTTATTTTCCTCACTTAATTAAACAGGCTACTTTCATTTTAAAGCTTAGGAAAGACCCTTAACATTTCAGTGATAAAAATGAATTAAAAATCCCATTCCAGTAGGCAGATGCCTGTCATCATTTTGCCTTCGAATGGTACTATACCAAGGGAAAGCAGAACTCTTAACCCATTCAACAGAAGTATCCCCACTAAACTCCTTCGACTTCCCATTCCAAGACAAGACACAGGCTTGCACACATCTGCACATGCACGCGTACACACACACACACACAGGTTAGAAATGAATAAGAAGAATGAGTTTTATGACTCTCTGGGTCAGAATTTCTCTCTAACAAAAGCGGTCATTCTCTAAAAGAAGGTGTTCTTTCTTGAGTGCCTAGCATGTGTATCTAGGAACTGCCAACAGAACCATTTCATCCTAACAAAATGAGGAAATCTCTAGTATGTAAAACACCACTAGGGAGGGGTACCTTATTTTTCAATGCTAAGAATTCATTTGTAAACTACTCTGAAAATGCAGAATAGTAATTTTCACACTAAAAGACAAGTCCACAGTTCAATTCAGTCGCCTCTGCAAACCCATGGACTGCAGCACGCCAGGCTTCTCTGTCCATCACCAACTCCCAGAGCTTACTCACACTCATGTCCATCAAGTCTACAATGCCATACACAGTATAATTTCAAATTCTTAGATAAAAGTTACTTTAAGTGATTTCTAATTGCAGGGCACATGTTCAAGATGTAGCAACAGAATAGTAATTCAGGAATCTAAACTTACCAAAATCAATTAACTTTAACACAAATGCATGTACCCTGAAATCTCTTCTAAGATCTTTGTCCCAGGAAAAAGCAATGGAAGGGGATTGCACAAAAGATAAATTACGTAAAAAGCAACATCTGAGTCAAGTCCAGGCTAACAGGTTGTAAGACTGACTAAAACTTGATACCTGAGAAGTCAGCTACCCCCGCTACACAGCTCAAAATCTGACAAACTGTGAATAACAAGTAAGGATGCTAAATGAAGAACAGAGGCTGGGAAATTCCTCTTTTCGTGTAAAACATGTATGGTCTTTTCTCAGAGTTGCCAGAAACCACAATGGTTACTCCATTATTTCTGAAAATCAACTCCCAACTCATCAAGTTTTCCCAACTCAAAATGGGATCAGCATTCATTACCTAAATATCAATCACACAGGAGTGAGGAGGCGATTTGTTCACCCAAGCCCAATATTTTAAGGAGAAGAAAATAAAGCCCCAAAGAGATTACAGAAGACTCTAAGAATCTCCAGAGTCACCTGAGGAGGGAGACCTAGAACCCAGAGATCTTCTCCATTTCACTCTGTACAGTTAGAAAATGTTAAAATCATTTCTAACTATAGAGTCCACTCATCATCAAGAGCTTCTATTTTCCAACAGAACTTTCAGAAAACTACGAACAGAAACAAGGAGTTCATGTACACACATTTATTCTTAATAATATTTTATATTATTAGTCATGGATGTTTCATGATGTGTTACATTCATTTTTAAAGAGGAAAACCACCTCAATCAAGTAATTGTTGCCTTAATTTCCTAATTTTTGTAGCTCTTTATATGCATAGAAAGAAAGTGAAGTCACTCAGTCATGTCCAACTCTCTGTGACCCCACAGACTGTAGCCTACCAGGCTCCTCCATCCAAGAGATTTTCCAGGCAAGAGTACTGGAGTGGACTGCCATTTCCTTCTCCAGGGGATCTTCCCAACCCAGGGATCAAACCCAGGTCTCCTGCACTGCAGACAGACACTTTACCATCTGAGCCACCAGGGAAGCCCTATTTATAAGGCAACAATTTAAAGAAAGTTGGGATTTAAGTGCTCCACTCCCAAATTTTTTCATTATATTTTTTCTATTCAAGATTATATAATAGAAAAATACATACTGAACACTAAAAAACAGTGCTGTATCTCAAGAGCCTTATAAAATAAATAAAACTGATTTGTGTCATCCTGATCACCTACAAAGAGGACTGACTTCCGCCCGTTAAGATTATTATCTTTCTGCAGACTCCTCTCCTTCCATTACTACTGCAAGACCATCATAACAATGAATTTTAATTTCCCAGGAGCTGGACAATAAATAGCAGTTCTATTAAGTATAGATGATAGTCACCTTGGCTCCATAAGCTAAGATTAACACAGTAATAATGATAATGTTTGTAGCCTTACTATGCACCAGACATTGTTACAGGCCCTGGACAGATGTTAATTTTCAGAACTGTAAGTGTACTTTGTATTTCCCCAACTTACAGTCGGAAAAAACTAAGGTACCCAGAGGTTAAGTAATTTGCCTAAGATCACACAGGCAGCAAGTGGTAGAGCTGAGACTCCATCCAGGTCTGGCTTCTTCTACCTCTCCAGAAAGCCTTTTCAAAGTCAGAGCTCATGTTCCTCCCTTCCACTGGTCCCAAGTAAGGGGCCAATCCCCCTCCCCTCCTTGCCTACCTCCTCTCTCCAAACTAGCATATGACTGCCCCCCACCTCTTGCCCTCTCTTTCCACCATCACGCCTACACAGTCCTTTTATCAATCCTTCCCAAACTGACTTTTCCTCAATTCAGAACTCCCTTTGCATTTAAATGTGTTAACAGAAGTGTACACATAAGCTTCTAAGAGCCATCATTAACGGAGCACATAGTATACGCTAGATACAAAGCTAAGGATGGTCCCTTAATTCAAAGGATTATGAAGAATGTGTGATTAGACCTGTTTTACTGAAAAGAAAATTGAGGTTCAGAGAAGCTAAATAATATATTGGCAATGTCCTCCCAGTAAATAAACAGCAGAGCAAGATTTAGCACTCAACTCTGCATGACTCAAAGCTCACACCTGTTTTACTTCTTTTAAACCATCTAGAGTAACTAGGTACATCACTATTCATAAAGGAAGTGCTTCTTTAACAAATGAATTTAGAAAATTAAGCAAACAGAAATTACTGTCATTTTAATAGTTTCTAATACTATTTCCCAAAACAAAAAGTTCCAATATCTTAATAATTAACGTACAGATTCAAATAGAGATGGATTCGCCGACCCCCATCCAAAAAGCTAAAGACATATTGTGGTTTAAATCTTTTAGGTAACTCTATTTATTAATGCAGGAACCCAGGATTATTCTCTCTCCTAGCCAACCTTCCACCTCCCCCTAGGCACAGTTCCCCAAAAAAGTTAACTATAAATTGTTTTGCTTTGCCAGTTACTTAAAGTCTCTCCCGACCCCATGAGAAATAACATGACAGCATCTCCGATTCTGCAGCCTCCTATACTAAAGCCAATCTCACCTCTTACTCAGTGTGAATTTTTTTTAATCCACTAACGAGTATACTGTAAATGCTCATTACATAAACATCTCTTCCTGGATACAAAGGTTTCAGCAGCAGTTTTTAATATCTTGAAATGGTATAACAGCAATTATTGCTCATTTAGTCAACTGGACAGGTAACAATCACATTTATGTCACAGAACTCTGTATTTTAATGTCACTATATACATTAAGTGAAATGAAATACGCTATTCAAGTATGCCAACTGAAAGCAAATGGCTCAAACAGGTATATTTCACCAAGCATTTTAACAACACTCTTGATATGTATCTTTGTTACCTGTTACAACGCTGTACCTTCATTCTCTCCCAACATACGCCACACCTTTTAGGTTGACAAAAGCAGAGAGAAATCGGAGCTTCTCTCTTTAGTAGTCCCAAAAAAGATCACTCAAACCTCCTACCACAAGCAAATCCTAAGAACCAAGAATTTGACCTCCCTTTCCTTTACAACCCGACTTTCCGCCTCCAGCAACCAGAGAGGACTGGGGGTGGGGGAGACAGTGGCTGGAACTGACACAGAACGCACGACTCGGTCGGTCATCTCCTAGCCTGGCCCACCCTAAACTTCACCTTGGCACGGCGAGAGGCAGGAAGGCACCAGGAATTCCCAGGAAATGGTCTCACCCCTATCGGAGAACATTCTTAACTTCCTCGAGGCCACCATTTCCCTGGGGTATTATCACACACTCCCCCCCGGACATATTACCTAAGAGATTACTTAAAAGAAAAGCGCAAACACACACAAAGAGAAACACACCGCTTGAAGCGGGCAGCTCGGGCTCGGCGTGCGCGGAGAAGCTCGGAGACCACGCGGAGCCAAGTTGCCACCGCGATCGCACCCACGGTGCAGGAGGCGGCCCGGGCGGCTAGAAACCCAGCGCGCGGGGCTCCAGCCCCACGCCCTACGCCCCGCGCCCCGGCCTCACGGCAGGAAGCTCGGCGCGGCGGCGCTGCCTCTCCCTAAGAGCTCGGGCCGCGGCCGGAGCGATAAGGTGGATCTGCGCTTCCCACCCTGCCAACTCCGCCCTCCCGGACACATTCCTGAGAAGCCCGACTCCCGGGACGCCGAGCTGGGCGCCCGGCAAGCAAGAGCTGGACGCCCGGACCGCAGAAGAGGAGGGCGGAGCCGACCCGCGCCCCGCAACCCCGGCCTGCGCGGCGCCTCCGGGGCGGGTCCCTGCGGCCGCCCCGCCACAGGTAGCGGGAGCCCCCGCCCGCCGCCGCCGCCCCGGCGCCCTGGGCAGGCCCGCTCCAGGTACCTGGATGAACTGGATGGTGAGCGCCGATTTGCCCACGCCGCCTCCGCCGACCACCACCAGCCGGTACTTCTCCTGGCCGGAGCCGTCCCGCCAGCCGGCCGCGGCCATGGGGACGCCGCCGAGCCCAGCCCGGCCACGCCGAGCCGCCGCCCGCCTTAGGCCCGGCTCCGGGGACGTGTGCGGCCGGCGGGCTGCGGGCGAGCGGCCGGGCGGGGGTCCCGGGCGCCAGGAGCTGCTGGAGGGCCGGTCAGGACGGCACCGCGGCGCCTGGGCTGGTCGGGTCCCGCCCGAAGCGCGGAGAAGCTAGGGGACCGCAACGGCGAGGGGCTGCGGCGGCCGGGGGGCGCGCTCCTCCACACGACTTCGCAGCGCCTGCCGAACGCAGCCTCCAGCGCCGCTACAAATGGCCGTCTGGGGGCCGGGCCGCTGGGCCGAGATGCTGCATATGCATGAGGGGGTGGGGCGGGGCGGGGCAGCGCTGGCCCGGACTGAGATTCGGAAGCTGAGCTTGTAGGGCTCAGACCCCCTCGGTGTGCCCCTCCAGTTCCTGGACTGAGCGGGGTGTGTACGCGTGTGCCTGTGCGAGTGAGGAGTGTGTGTGCGAAAGTGTGGGAGCTGAAAGAAGACAGACAGTGTGTGAGCATAACTGTATATGTCAGGAATTGTCAGGGATTGTGTGGATGAAAAATACAGTATGTGAAGGCGTGTGTGAAAAATAGAGCCGTTGTCATCTTAACTCAGTTTGTAGGAGGATAAATATCCTGTTTTAAGAGTACAGATGGTGACCATGACTGTATGGAAAACAGTACATGACAGTGATTGAAGATGAGAGCTGTCACAATAATTGTGTGTGTGATATGCTTGCGGTGTGAGGAATGTCACAGAGACTGAATCACAGTGATTGAGGGCGCATAGACAAGAGTAAATGTGGCACATGATATATCTGCCTTAGTGGCTGTGTTGATATGTGAAAAATGTGAGGTAATTGTATATGAGGGGTATGAATGTGAGAGATTATCCTTATTTACATACTACACACCAGGCACTGTGCTCAGTGCTACAAATCACTTAGGAATAAAATAATGTCCCTGCCCTCAGGGAACTAAGAATCCAATGGGGAAACAGCCAGGACCACAGGCAAATTGTCCAGCATCACAAGCACAGTGTGACCCTAGGAGAAGCACTCATTCCACAAGTGGGTGGTCAGGGAAAGCTTCCTAAAAGATCTGAATAAATAACCTAAGCAGAAGAAAAGTATTCCAGGGAAAGCAAGCCACATATGAAAAAGTCAGAGCTGAAAAGGTAAGACGTGTCCCATGATTTTGTGTTGGGGAAGTGTGCTTGTGAAGGAAAACTGCTCATCTATGGGGTGTTCAGCCCTCCGTCATGTCCGACTCTTTACAACCCGATGGACTGCAGGAATGCAGGCTTCCCTGTCCTTCACTATGCATCTATGTGTATAGAAGTTTAACCAAAAGTAGTAGGAGTCACAGGTGTATACAATGCAGTGTGGGCTCTAGGGCCAGGCTGGATTCAAATCCTAGCCCTTTGACTAAAGGTGTCATAATGGAACTTACTAAACTTCTGTACCTCAGTTTTCTCTAAAATAAAGACAGTAGGATTACCTACCTTAAGGTGTATTTTGACGTGAAGTGAGTCATTCAGTTGTGTCCGACTCTTTGCAACCCCGTGAACTATACAGTCTGTGGAATTCTCTAGGCCAGAATACTGGAGTGGGTAACCTTTCCCTTCTCCAGGGGATCTTCCCAACTCAGGGATCGAACCCAGGTCTCCCGCATTGCAGGCGGATTCTTTACCAACTGAGCCACAAGGGAAGCCCAAGGTGTTTTTTAGTAAGAATCAAATGAGTTAATATATATAAAGCACGTAAAACAGTGGCTGGAATGTTAAGCATGTAAGCATTTCTAGCAGTTTTGGAACATGACCCCAAGTTCCTGGAAACAACCCAGTGGCTCTCTTGGAACCAGTAGAATGCAGCAGAAATGATGCTGTATACCTTCCAAGTCTAGGTCAGAAGAGGCCATGCGGCTTCCACCTGTTCTCTTTGGATTCTCACTCTGGGAGAAGCAATGTAAGAAGTTTGCTACCCTGAGGCTGCCATGCTAGAGAAGCCACATGTAAGCATGCCAGTCAAACGTCCAACTGAACTCCTAGCTCAGTCAGTCTAGGTCAATTTTCATTCCAATCCCAAAGAAGGGCAATGCCAAAGAATGTTCAAACTACCACACAATTGCACTCATCTCACGTGTTAGCAAAGAAATGCTCAAAATACTCCAAGCCAGGCTTCAACAGTACAAGAACCATGAGCTTCCAGCTGTTCAAGCTGGATTTAGAAAAAGCAGAGGAACCAGAGATTAAATTGCCAACATCAGTTGGATCATAGAAAAAGCAAGAGAATTATCTGCTTTATTGATTACGCCAAAACCTTTCTCTGTGTAGATCACAACAAACTGTGGAAAATCCTTCAAGAGATGGGAATGGGAATACCAGACAACCTTACCTGCCTCTTGAGAAATCTGTATGCAGGTCAAAAAGCAACAGTTAGAACCGGACATGAAACAACAGGTTATACGTCAAGGCTGTATGTTGTCACCCTGCTTATTTAACTTATATGCAGAGTATATCATGTGAAATGCCAGGCTAGATGAAGCACAAGCTGGAATCAAGATTGCCAGGAGAAATATCCATAACCTCAGATACACAGATGACGCCATCCTTATGGCAGAAAGTGAAGAGGACCTAAAAAGCCTCTGATGAAAGTGAAAGAAGAAAGTGAAAAGCCTGGCTTAAAACTCAACATTCAAAAAACTAAGATCATGGTATCTGGTCCCATCACTTCATGAGAAATAGATGGGGAAATGATGGAAACAGTGACAGACTTTATGTTTTGGGGCTCCAAAATCACTGCAGATGGTGACTGCAGACATGAAATTAAAAGATGCTTGCTCCTTGAAAGAAAAGCTATGACCAACCTAGACAGCATATTAAAAAGCAGAGACATTATTTTGCCAACAAAGGTCCATCTAGTCAAAGCTATGGTTTTTCCAGTAGTCATGTATGGATGTGAGAGTTGGACCACAAAAAAGGCTGAGTGCCGAAGAATTGATGCTTTAGAACTGTGGTGTTGAAGAAGACTCTTGAGAGTTCCTTGGACTCCAAGGAGATCAAACCAGTCAATCCTCAAGGAAATCAGTCCTGAATATTCATTGGAAGGACTGATGCTGAAGCTGAAGCTCCAATACTTTGGCCACCTGATGTGAAGAACTGACTCACTGGAAAAGATCCTGATGCTGGGAAAGATTGAAGGCAGAAGGAGAAGGGGACAAGAGGATGAGATGACTGGATGGCATCACCGACTCGATGGACATTGAGTTTGAGCAAGCTCTGGGAGTTGGTGATGGACAGGGAGGCCTGGCGTGCTGCAGTCCATGGGATCGCAAAGAGTCGGACCCGACTGAGCAACTGAACTGAACTGAGCTCCTAGCTGACAGCCAGCATCAACTGCCAGCCATGTGAGATACCTTAACCCCAGCTCTGTCCAGCCTTCGGGTGACTGCTGCCCCTACTAGTATCTGGCTGCAAATGCATGAAAGACCCCGAGCAAGAGCTACCCAGTGGCTTCCCTGGTGGCTTAGTGGTAAAAGTATCCTCTTGCCAATGCAGGAGACATGGGTTCAAACCGTGATCCTGGAAGATCACACATGCCATGGAGTAACTAAGCCCATGTGCCACAGCTATTGAGCTGGTGCTCTAGAGCCCTGGGAGCCGCAACTACTGAAGCCTGTGCACCCTAGAACCAGTGCCCTGCAACAAGAGAAGCCTCGGCAATGAGAAGCTTGCACACTGCCACTAGAGAGTAGCCCTGCCTGCTGCAACTACAGAAAAGATTGAGCAGCAACTAAGACCCTGCACAGCCAATAATAAATACATTAAAAAAAAAAAAAGAGCTACCCAGGTCAGCCCTTCCTGACCTACAGAAGTATGTGCGAAACAAATCAGTAAACTGTCATTTTAAAACTTTTTATTTGGGAATAATTTCAGTCTATAAATACAAGCTTCCCTTGTGGCTCAGCTGGTAAAAAATGTGGCTGCAATGTGGGAGACCTGGGTTCGATCCCTGGGTTGGGAAGATCCCCTGGAGAAGGGAAAGGCTACCCACTCCAGCATTCTGGCCTGGAGAATTCCATGGACTGTAGAGTCCATGGGGTAGCAAAGAGTCGGACACAACTGAGTGACTTTCACTCACTCACTCAGTCTATAAAGAACACCCATACGCCATTACCCAGATTCCACTATGTGAGCATTTTATCCCACTTCTTCATTCTCCTGTCTATCTCTGCTTTTCTCTTTCATATATGTATGATATAGTTATTTATATTAATTTATGATAGGACTTCCCTGGTGGTCCAGTGGTTAAGAATCCACCTGCCAGTACAGGGGACGTGGGTTTAATACCTGGTCCGGGAGGATTCCACATGCCTCAGGGGAACTAAGCACAAGCACCACAACTACTAAGCCCATGCTCTAGAACAAGAGAAGTCATCTCAATGGAAAGCCTGTGCACTGCAACTAGAGAGCTGCCCCCTCTCACTGCAAATAGAGAAAGTCCGAATGTTGGAACAAAGACCCAGCACAGCAAAATATAAAGTACTTTATGATAAATGTATGTGTGTATATATAATTCTTACATTTAAATGAATTTTTGAACTATTTAAGGATAGGTTACAGGCATTATGGCCCTTTACCCCTAAGTGCTTCAGTGTGCACCTCCTAAGAACAAGGATATTCTCTCAGATAACCACAGTACATAGCAACATTAGTAAATCTAGCATTGGTATGAATACTTTTGTCTACCATTTATATTTCAGTTTTGTCAGTTGATTCAATAATGTGCTTTAGAGCATTTTTTCCCTTCTAGTACAGAATCCAGTCTAGGGTCAGGCATTGCATTTAGCTGTCAAATCTCTTTAACTTTGTTAGTGCGATACAATGGTTGTCTTAGGCACCCCTTTTTTCCAGAGGAAGAGATATGTTTTACACAGCAGTAGTAGCCAGAAAAGTCACGGTGCAGACAGTATTAGCAATGTAAAAGAAAGAAAAAAAGGGAAGAGAAAAGAAAGAAGAACCCATGTCAAGGAAATGCTGAAAAAGGGCTAGTTATGCTTCTCTCAGTGTCTCTCTAGCCCTGAAATTTTCTATAATCTTTCACGACCAAAAAGATAATCAATGAGTCCTCTTTATGCAGCTTTCCCTTCTAACATACAATCCAAAATCTTTCCTTTCAAGAAGACATGATAATCAGAAAAGCTTATCAAATCTCAAAAATATCCAAAAGAAAGAAAGTTAATCCCTGAGGAAAAAAGAAAAGAAAAGCATGTAGGGACTTCCCTGGTGGTCCAGTGGTTAAGACCCCACTCATCCAATTCAGGATACATGGGTTCAATACCTGGTTGGGGAACCAAGATCCCACATGCCACACAGCACAGCCAAAAGAAAGGAAAAAACAATAACGACATAGCTATGTGTCTGTGTGTGTGTGTGTGTGTGTGTGTGTGTGGAGGGGTGGGCTCAGTCAAGTCCAACTCTTTGTGACCTCATGGCCTGTAACACACCAGGCTCCTCTGTCCATGGAATTTTCCAGGTAAGAATACTGGAGTGGGTTGCCTTTTCTTATGCCAAAGGGTCTTCCTGACCCAGGGAGCAAACCCATGTCTCTTGTATCTCCTGTATTTGCTAGCAGATTTTTTACCGCTGCGCCACCTGGGAAGCCAAAGCATAGCTGTGCCATTTGCAGCTATTTAGACTGGGGGAATCAGGTGTTGATCCCAAAGTAATTGTAACAAATTCCTTAGTATTTTATGACTCTGCATCTGGCAAAGGAGCACTCAGGGGGGTCTGGGCCTGAAGATAGTTTGACCAATAAAAGAAGAAGAGGATAAAGTGGTAATAAATCCAAGCTGGTGTGCACATATGTGTCCAGTGACTAAAGTTTTCAGGGAGAAACTTATTTTCAGTAGGATCTATTTCAATGCTTATTTGTTGAGCTTCTTCTCTGCCTGAGTCCTGACCAAGATTTTCTTTCCTTCCTATTCTATACCACTACAATCTCTGTGTACAGCACAATTTTAACACTGAAACCAAGAAAGCAAACCCATCCTGTAGAAACCATGTATTTGTTGCCTCCCAGGCATCCATTTCTCCTTCCTTTCACATTGTGTCTCCTAATTTTCCTTACGTAGTTTGGGAGTGACTGACTCCCACCTGCAGGGATTTACCCTAATTCAGTTAAGATTATCAACCTCCACTGGCCACAGTAATTAGCTGATAGATGGATGTATAACCGAGGTCAGGCCAATCAAGAAGAGATTCAGCTACGGAATCAAAATTACAATGAGGTACCACTTAACACCCACTAGGAAAACTATAATAAAAAAAAAATAACAACAAATGCTGACAGGTATATAGAGGAACTGAATGCCTCATACACTGCTGGTTGGAATGTTAAATGGTGCTGCTGCTTTGGAAAACAATCTGGCATTTCCTCAAAAAGTTAAACACAGAGTTGCCATACAGCCCGGAAGTTCCACCCTTAAGTTATATGCACAAGATAAATTAAAACATGTCAATATAAAAACCTATAAGTGTAAGGTTATAGCAACATTATTTACAATAGCCAAAAAGTAGAATTAATTATCCATCAACTGATGAACGGATAAATAAAATGTAGGGCATTCATACAATGGAATATTATTTGGCAATAAAAAGGAATGAAGTACTGATACATGTTACAACGTGGATGAATCTTGAAAACTATGTTAAGTTAAAGAAGGCAGTCATGAAAGACCACATATTATATGATTCCATATGTATGAAAGGTCCAGGATAGGAAAATTTAGAGAGACAGAAAGTAGATTAGTAGTTGCCAGGACTGAGGAGGAAATTCTCTGTGACTAATAATGGGTATGGGGTTTCTTTTTGGAGATATGAAAATATTCTGGAATTAGATAGCTGTGATGGTTGTACAATTCTGTAAATACACTAAAAAACATTGAATTGTATACTTCTTAAAGTGAATTTTATGGCATATGAATTAAATCTCAAAGCTGTGAGGATAAAAGATTCAATTGCAGGGTTTTCTTTGAGCTACTAAGGAAATGTCTTTTACTTCAAAATATTCCTATCAATGCTATACCTTTATTTTTTAAAAAAAATTAACTCAGAGTCAAGTGTTCAGCAAGCAAGAAGCCCACATGCTCACTCCACATAGACCTTCTGTTCCAAAGTGCTTTCTTGCTCTCGGAAAATATCCCAACAGCCTACAGCAAAAAGAAATTCCCCTGCAAAAACAAATCACTGGTATTGTATTGATATTTGGCAGAGAAAGAACCAGTTGTCATTCATGCCAATTAAAGATGACCTTTCATCTTAATCTAAAAAACTTATTTCTCATGTAGCTAGAAGACAATAGGTAAATACATAAATCTTCATTAGAAGAATCCTCAAAACCTTGGAAAGAACACTAGAGATCATCCCCCTTAACTTACCAGAAGAAATCCTGTGAATAGGGAAAGAATTTCTTCCCAGTGTCACCTAGCAAGTTGTTAGCAGGATATAGGTCTCCTGACTGCTATGCTCAGAGCACTTTGCCCCAAGCCAAGCTGGATATTATCCAGAATCTTGTAGAGCCTCACAGCACAGAGACAACGTGATGCTGCCAATCAAGAGAGCTGTTGATTGTATTCTTCTGACTTAAGTTGAATGATGGTCTGGCTAAAAGTTTGCCAAGAGACTTCGGTGGACAGATTCAGAGTCAGATTTGGCTAAATCAGAGTCAGATATGTTTTGGCCCACAATTAGAAGTTTTTTTAATTTTTGAATTGGTTGCCAATATTTGAATTTAGAATTTTTAATAAACAAATCTAGATTTATAACTCTTCCTGAAAAAAGTAAATGGATTATCTACCAACACCAGGCCAGTATTATCATAAGACAATGGCTAAAGGTAAGTACAGGCTGCCCTTGAAAGAAGGTGTGTTCCTGTTCTTCAGAGTGATCAGCACTCTTGGATCACACCCTAGCCATTGGATGCTACCTGCCTGGCCTTGGTGACCTTTCAGAGTCTGCAAATCCTACTACTGTATGCCAAAGCTCTCCATCTAGAATGCACATTTGAGCCCCCTGTAGTGTCTTAAAATGAAGAACCTAGACTCCTCCCCAGACTTGGTAAACAGAGAATACTTGCAGACCAAGAATGTGAACTTATGTATTTAAATACCCAGATGGACTCTGAGACACCACCACAACTGGGAACTCTTGGAGGGGAGTAGACTCATCCATGTCCACTCTTTTTTTCAGAACAAACAATGACCCTTTCAGCTGGAATGTTGGTTACTCATCATCTCCAAAAACAACCATTGCCGAAATACCATTCCTGGCCCATCCCAGAGAAAGGATTTGGGGGTGGAGTAGAGAGGGAGGTGCTGAAACCAGGATTCCCCTGACCTCATCTACAGCTGAGTCAGATAGAGACCATGCCTGGTGACCAAAAAGGGACAAACCCCCATATCAGAGTGTATTCAATCCTCATCATGGCTGATGGAAGAGCCACCCTCCACTTTCTTCCTTAATGGACTCCTGCTTCTAACATGAATGAATGGCTGGTGACTGCACCCAGCAGGGGCTGCATGCATCTGAGATGAGACAGACGCACAAATCTATTCCTTGTTTAAAGATCACCTTGCTAAGAATAGAAACTGAAACACAGGCTGGAGCGTGTACACACACAGCCCTAAGGAAGGCCACAGCAGAGCCAGAGGAATCCACAGCTTAGGGGAGGATCATCAGAGAATCACAGAGCCTCAAAGCAGAAAAAGCATCCTGAGGTTACTCCCTCTAATGCCTCGTTCTATAGATGGGGAAGCAAAGTCCCAGATAGAAAACTGCCCTCACCACCATCGCCTAGAGACAGAGCAGAAGCATGACTAGAACTCGGAACCCAGCCTGGGGACCTGACTTAATGTAGCGCACTGCCTTGGGAACACAAGAGCCTACAAGGCTAACCAGGGCCAAAGTCACACCACTCTTCTCAGGCATGGCTGCCAGGAAGAATCAAGCAAGGGTGTCTGCTCTTGCATGTGTTTAAATAGTTAAAAATCAAAACCCACCTAAATATTCAACATCAGGGACTTAAATAAATAATGCTATAACCATAGTATAGAATATAGAATAAAATAGTATAGAGTACTATGTAACCATTAAAAATTTTTATTTATATAGGAAAATGAAGAGTAGGATACAAATCAGTATATATAATTCCATAAGCTACCAATTACTGAGCATTTACCATGAGCCTGGCACTGTGCTACTCACCTAAAATGTATTACCCAATTTCATCCACAAATCAACTAACTAAAGTAGGTTCTATTATTGTTTGTATTAAAAAAAAAAAGCTTTGGCACAGAGGTGTCACATAGCTACTTAATGGCAGAGTGTGTCTGTTTGAACCCATAAGGTCTGTACTCCAAAGTTTTGTACTTAATTATTATGAACAAATTTTTCAAAAAGAAAGAACAGCAGGATATTCAGTTATCCTAGGTTATTTTCCACTTTTCATTTTTCTGTATCTTTTATCTTTTTTTTGGTTTGTTTTGCAATTTCCCATTCTCTCCTATCCCCAGCCCCTGATAACCTCTAATCTTTCTGTCTCTATGAATTTTCCTATTTTAGATATTTCATAGAAGCATAATCATACATTTGTCCTTTAGTGTCTGGTTTATTTCATTTATAATGTTTCAAGGTTCCTGCCTATTGCAGAACATATTTATGCTTCATTCCTTTTTAGGGCTGAATAATATCCTATTGGGTGAATATTCTATTGTTTGTTCATCCATTCATCTCTGTTGATGAACTTCTGTCTTGTTTCTAGTTTTTGGCTACTAAGAATAATGCTACTGTGAACATTTACGTACAAATACCTGAGTTCCTGTTTTCAGTCTTTTGGGTATATGCCTAGGAATGGAATTGCTGGATCAAATGGTAATTTTACGTCTAACTTTTTGAGGAACTGCCAAACTGTTTTCCATAGCAGCTACACCATTTTACATTTCCACCAGCAGTGTGAGAGTTCCAATTTCTCCACATTTTCATCAACATTTGTTATTTTCTTTCTTTTTTTTTTAAAATAATAACCATCCTAGAAGATATGAAGTGGTATCTCATTGTAGTTTTGGTTTGCATTTGGCTCAGAGGGTAAAGCGTCTGTCTGCAATGCAGGAGACCCGGGTTTGATCCCTGGGTCGGGAAGATGCCCTGGAGAAGGAAACGGCAACCCACTCCAGTACTACTGCCTGGAAAATCCCATGGACGGAGGAGCCTGGTAGGCTACAGTCCATGGGGTCGCAAAGAGTCGGACACGACTGAGTGACTTCACTTGCACTCACTTGCAATGATTAATGGGGTTTCCCTGGTAGCTCAGTGGTAAAGAATATGCCTGCATACTAAAGTGGTTTGTCATTCCAAGAAAAAAAAAAAGAATATGCCTGCAATACTGGAGATGTGAGTTCTATCCCTAGGTTGGGAATATTCCCTAGAGAAGGAAAAGGCAACCCACTCCAAGTTTTCCTGCCTGGGAAAGTCCACGGACAGGAGAACCTGGAGAGATAGTCCACAGGGTCGCAGAAGAGTCAGACACGACTAAGCAACTAAAAATCAAAAAATGACTAATGATATTGAGCAGATTTTCATGTTTACCTGCCATTTGTGTATATTCTTTGGAGAAGTATCTGTTTGAGTCAATGCCTATTTTTTAACTAGGTTGTTTGCTTTTTTGTTGTTCAGTTGTAGAAGTTCTTTCTATATTCTGGATATCAAACCCTTATCAGATATTTCATTTTCAAATATATTTTCTGTGGCTTTTCACTGTTTGATGCCCAAGTTTTTTATATTAATGGAGTCCAATGTCTATTTCTTTTTAGACAAGAAAAATATAAGATGACGTTTATGAACAATCTTTAATGATATGGGCAAAGCAGCAGCCAAAGTTGTACATATAGGATCTAACTCTGTAAAATAGCTGTACATATGTGATTGAACAATGTAAAAATAAGTGGTAGTTAGATAATCTGGGAGAATTAACTATTCTAGGAAGACTGAGAATCAGAGTCAATATACAGAAAAATACTACGTGATCCTCCATCACTCAGGTTGAACTGTGATGGCTGCTTTCTCTCTTTCTTCCCCACAGCAGCTTTCCAAAGAGAAGCATGCCTGATCCTCAATGGAGACTGAGCCCTGAAAACTAAGCTCCCTTAGCACCCATGTCTGGTTTATAGGGCTCCAAACAGCTTTCTCTTTCACCCACACCCCTTACCAGAACAGAGACTATGGCTGTTTTAAAGATTTGTGAAGAACTCAGGAAAGACCAAAGAGTAGAAGAGAGAAGTTCTCTCTTCTTTTGAACAAGCTAAGACATTTCTGGCGAATGCAGTGGGCTGAAATTTTTTTTGGTTGGGGGGATGTGGACAGACTTCCCAGGTGGCTCAGTAAGAATCCGCATGCCAATGCAGGAAATGCGGGTTCAATTCCTGGGTTGGAAAGATCCCTGGAGAAGGAAATGGCAACCCACTCCAGTATTCTTGCCTGGAAAATTCCATGGACAGAGGTGGGCTACAGTCCACGGGGTCACAAAAAGAGTCGGACACGACTTAGCAACTAAACAACAAGACATATCTAGCCTCCAGAACAGAAGGACACAACTTCAAATGCAGCTATATGAATTTAGGTTAGACAGCTGGTAGAACCTGCTAATAAGCCAAGGTGGACAGTTCCTGGGCATCTCTGGTGGCTCAGTGATATAGAATATGCCTGCCAATGCAGGAGACCTGGGTTTGATCTCTGGGCTTGGAAGATTCCTTGGAAAAGGAAATGGTAACCCTTATTCCGGTATTCTTGCCTGGGAAATCCCATGGACAGAGGAGTCTGGTGGGCTACAGACCAAGGGGTCTCAAAGAGTTGGACACAACTCAATGACTGAACAACAACAGACAGCTCCTACAAAGTTGTTCGTTGTTTTTTTTTTAATGCAGTGGTTTCTAGGCTCTGTTCCTGCCCCTACAGAATTACAGTTTCAGGAGAGACCTGAAAGGAAATGCTTTGTGATTGCAATCGTCTTTCCTGTTCCCCAATAGGTATGGGATACTTCTGTCTCCTGCAACTACAACACCAGTGGGCTGGTCAGAACAAACAAGGTTTTCTTTTTGGAAAACTCAGGAGCCCTGGAGTAACAGTGTAAGACATGGTGTCCTAAATGCTAGAGAGGAAAGGGCCTTGACAGATCTACTCTGCCTCCTATATTACTCAGTGTTTGGGCATTAAGGGACCCAATAAATAACAGCCCACTTCCCCACCCAAGTTTTGAACCAATTGAGAAGTAGGACACAGAGAACCAATAGAGGGAGATCCAAAGGTCAGCTTTATTACTGATAAGACATAGACTGGAGGATATGGCTTAGACATCAAATAGGCTTGCTTACACTGCTCCCAGAATAAATGTACCAGTTAGTTACAGGCAGGGCTCGAAAAACTACAGGCCTCATCTAATGGAGCTCTCCCTCCATAAAACTCATAGCACGTACAGGGAAGATAGATTAACTGCCCTCCTTTAGTTAGGCTGGCTCGCAAAGGAAACAAAGGGAGGAATTAAACTGAGCATGCCTAGATCATTCTTCCAAATTCAAGTAGATAGTTAAATAGAAGTCATACCTTCTTCGTGGAGAAGGATGAATAAGGGATGAGGAGAGAGGCTAGGAGCCTTAATCTGGTGATTTTCAAATTTCAGTGGGCATCAGAATCACCTGCAGGGCTTATTAAAACACAGATTGCTGGGCTCCACCCCCAGAACCCTGATTCACTGGGTCTCCTGTAGGGTCTGATATCTTATTTTTAATCAAGTTCCCTGGTGATACTGATGTTGCTTATCTGGGGACCACACTTTGAGAACCAGTGCTCAAGGAGATTCTCTCCACTTGGAAATACAAGGAGGAATAAATGATTCCCTGACAGTCAGGACTTGCTTGGTTGTCAGTGACAGAAATCCAACTCAAACTGAAATTAAAAGAATTTATTGGTTCATGTAACGAAATGATCCAGCTGTTGATCTAACTTTAAGGATGACTACATTCAGAGAATTCTGTCATCAGAATTCTTTCCCTCTTCGTATCTCTCAGCTTGTGTTTGTCCCATATGACTCAAGTCTTAAGCAGGGTTTGCCCTGGTGTTGGCAAGATAGATTCCACTTATTTCCCTTCCCCTCAGCGAGTGTTTTTCAAACTTCAGCATGAATCAGAATCACCTGGAGGGCTTGTTTTTTTTTTTTTTAAAAAAACCAACAGATTGCTGGTCTCCAACCCAAGAGTTTCTGATTTAATAAATCTGAGATAAAACCCAAGAACTGGCAATCCTGACACATTCCCAGGTGATAGTATTGATGCTATCCAAAGAATGGAGAATGGATGCTGAAAAGACTCAAACAATAGATGTTCACAACTTTTTGATTTACAGATCAAGAAGTGAGTTTTAGTTGCTCAGTTGTGTCCGACTTTTTGTGACCCCATGGACTGTAGCCTGCCAGGTTCCTCTGTCCATGGAGTTTTCCAGGCAAGAATGCTGGAGTAGGTTGCCATTTCCTTCCCCAGGGGATTTTCACAACCCAGGAATTGAACCCGGGTCTTCTGCATCACGGGAAGATTCTTAACTGTCTGAGCCACCAGGGAAGCCCACAGATCAAGAAACTGAGAGGTTGAGTAGCTGGTTTGTTTTATCCCATTTAGGAAAGTTTTTCCAGCAAGAAAATCTAACATCAAATCCCATCCCCACCACTGACAAACTGAGTAGTTTAGGGCAGGCCACTAAACCTCTTTCCTCATCTCTTTATTGTTTTAAAACAAGAATAACTGTAGCACCTATTTATAGGGTAGGATGAGAGTGTGATGACTTACGGGAACATGTTAGAGTCCTTTATATTTAGAGACGTGTTAGACAGATGGTAAGTTTTAAATTATTTTAAAAATCAATGTGGATTATAAGGGACCTGAAAATTAAAACTACGCAATCACTAATTTTGGTTTTATTAGTATTATTTTTCACCTATACAATTGGCAAGTATTTGATAACACTGTGAAGCAAAAGACAGGGGAAACTAATTTTCCTTCATTGCTAGTTGAACCCAGTCCATATCCTGGAATTTCAATGTACTCAGGACCCAGTACATCAAGAATTTCATCTCTGCCTGATGGAGTTTTCTGAACTGTGGAAGTCTGTTCTGGCTACCAGAAAACCAAACCAAGGAAATACCTACTTCCCTATTCCTATCTTATACTCCCATGCGCCCAGAGCAGCCTTCAGCCAATGACTCTTGGGACAGTCAGCTTCCTCACCTTTGTGTAGGGAAATCCAGAAGCAAGCATTTTGCACCATTTCTCATCACTTCCAAGTGGGATTAAGTTTCAGTCACCCACTGTAGTAGTTGGCTTCATAATACAGCCCTTTGATGGTTGCCTTCCTTTCCCTGTGTCACCCTCCCCCACCCACAGCTTTCTGGTGTTTCCTGAACCTTCCAAATATACTACTTGCACTAGAATCATTGTAGCAGAAATATGCTTTTCTAGGGGAACACCAACCAACATATAAACATTCTTTGGGAGTGGGCAATATCTAGCAAAACTATAAATTTACATGCCTGGTGAAGGGCATGGCAACCTACTCCAGTATTCTTGCCTGGAGAATCCCATGGACAGAGGAGCTTGGAGGGCTGTGGTCCATGGGGTCACAAAGAGTCAGGCATGACTGAGTGACTAACACACACATAAATTTATATGTCCTTTGACTGATCAATTCTGATTCTAATAACTTATTTAACAGGTATATTCATGTACAAAATAATATATATGAGGTTATTTACTGAAACACCATTTGTGATAGCAGATAGCAAGAGATTGACACAATTTAAATGTGCATTAATTCAAGACTGATCAAATAAGTCAAGGTACATTCAAACAAGGAGATGTGCTCAGTGGCTCAGTTGTGTCAGACTCTTTGTGGCCTCGTGGACTGTAGCCTGCCAGGCTCCTCTGTCTATGGGATCCTCCAGGCAAGAATACTGGAATAGGTTGTTATTTCCCATGCCAAGGGATCTTCCCACCCCAGAGATTGAATCCACACTCTTGCATCTCCAGCATTGGCAGGCACATTCTTTACCAGGGCTTCCCTGGTAGCTCAGTCAATAAAGAATCTGCCTGTAGTGCAGGAGACCGGGGTTTGATCCCTGGGTCAGGAAGATCCCCCGAAGAAGGAAATGGCTACCCACTCCAGTATTCTTGCTTGGAAAATCCCAAGGACAGAGCTGCCTAACAGGCTACAGTCCAAGCATTTGCAAGAGTTGGACATGACTTAGCAACTAAACCACCACCTGAGAAGTTCTTAGCTACAGCACATGGGCTAGTCAAGGCTATGGTTTTTCCTGTGGTCATGTATGGATGTGAGAGTTGGACTGTGAAGAAGGCTGAGCACCGAAGAATTGATGCTTTTGAACTGTGGTGTTGGAGAAGACTCTTGAGAGTCCCTTGGACTGCAAGGAGATCCAACCAGTCCATTCTGAAGATCAGCCCTGGGATTTCTTTGGAAGGAATGATGCTAAAGCTGACACTCCAGTACTTTGGCCACCTCATGTGAAGAGCTGACTCATTGGAAAAGACTCTGATGCTGGGAGGGATTGGGGGCAGGAGGAGAAGGGGACGACAGAGGATGAGATGGCTGGATGGCATCACCCACTCGATGGACGTGAGTCTGGGTGGACTCCGGGAGTTGGTGATGGACAGGGAGGCCTGGCGTGCTGCGATTCATGGGGTCGCAAAGAGTCGGACACAACTGAGCAACTGATCTGATCTGATCTGATGTGAGGCTTCCCAGGCGACGCTAGTGGTAAAGAATCCACCTGCCAATCCAGGAGACCTAAGAGATATGGGTTCAATCCCTTGGTCCTGAATATCCTCTTGAGGAGGGCATGGCACCCCACTCCAGTAATCTTGCTTAAAGAATCTCAAGGACAGATGAACTTGGTGGGCTACAGTGCATACAGTCACAAAGAGTCAGACACGACTGAAGCAACTTAGCACAACGTATGTGGGATCTAGTTCCCTGACCATCCCCAACCAGGGATGGATCCCAGGCCCCCTACATTGGGAGCACAGAGTCTTAGCCACTGGACCACGAGGGAAGTCCCATAATCACCGATTTTTTATTTCTACAAGGATATAAAGAAACTTATTCTTATATATACTCTTTGGCACTTTTTGAATTATAAACCACGTGAATGTATATTATCCATCCAGAAAAGCAAATTAATTAGTGAAAAACTTCTTTAAAATGAATATGGAAAAAGTTATCTCAGGTACTCATCTCACATGCACATTTATTATTAGAATTAAATATTGTAACTACAAACTACAAAACTGCAAATTGCAATATGTCAAAAAAATGTATATTAACAGCTGCTGTCTATGGGGTCGCACAGAGTCGGACACGACTGAAGCGACTTAGCAGCAGCAGCAGAGCTTAAAAAGGTACCTATTGAAGATACAAACCTTGATAAGAGCTTAGTAAAAAGGGACCATATTTGGGAGTCACAATACCCCCAAGGTCCAGGCCTGAAGGTACCCTAGTGAGCAGCAGCAAAGCCAATTCTACACAGATTTTCAGGCCAAAGCTAGAGCACAGGGACCAGGAAGGAAGCTGTTGGTTCATACCTTTCTGTGACTGGAGCATCCCGGCAGCTGGGGCTGTGCTACAGGGCAGGAATCTATTACAACTGACTTGGAGAATATTTTTTGACAAACATTTAGTTTTGCCTTTGCAGTCTCTCACACAGTGCCTAGCACATAGAGGTTTCTGAGAAAACATTTGTTAAGTGAATGAATGAACCAATAGTTGGGCAGCATAGTGTGAAATAATGTAAGAAAGTCCAAAGGGATAAAATACAGTCCCAGGTTACAACTCAGTTAAAGAGACAAGACAAAAATACCACAATATTTAGGGAAGACTAAAGAGAGGCCTAAAAGCAAGGCCTCAGTGCCTAGTGAGCCTGAGCTATAGGAAATCAGAGGTGGGAAATAGCCCTGTAGGCTGGTGTGAAGGGAAGATGACATATAGATAGGCAGAGACAAAGGGGTTTCTGGAGAAGACAATATCTTGATGCATGGGGAAGAAGCACAAGACTCGGAATTAGATAAGACCAGGGTTCAAATCCCACATCTGCTTTTTATTGATGGGTACCGTTACTCAACCTCTCTGATAAAGATAATAATGGGGCTTCAGAACTAGGCAGAGATATTCAGACTATACAGCCCCCATTTTAGATGACTGGTCTTCAGGATCTTATCCTTCTTTGAATGCTTGCCTGAAGCCAGATCAGAGAGAAGGAAGACTATGAATAGGAGAAAGGAAAGATCTTTTCCCCTAGGCCTCTGAGATTCCCTAGACCTGGAGCCAACTGGAGAACGGTGGGGAAATTGGGGTTCCCAAAAAACAGACTAAAGCTGGATGGGGTAGTTGTGGCAGAAGGGGACCTCCCACTGCTGCCCCCTGACAACGTCTGAGCCTCTGCCAGTCAGTGCCCCAGCCTCAGTGGTCACCAAGCCTATCTCCAGGCCAGAGACATCCAAATCTTCTCCTACACTGGATCCCAGTTGCTTTTCCTTGATGTTTTGCCCTTTGAGTTTTCACTTCTCTTTTTTCCTCTCTCTTTTTTTAAAGTGAAGTATAGTTGATTTATAATGTTGTATTAGTTTCTGGTGTACAACAAAGGGACTTAGTTATACATACGTATACATATTTTTTTCATATTCTTTTCCACTATGGTTTATTATAGGATATTGAGTATTGTTCCCTGCACCATACATTAGGTCCTTTTGTTTATCTATTTTGTATTTAGTAGTGTATATCTGCTAATTCCAAACCCCTAATTTATACCTCTCCCGCTCCTTTCCCCCTTTGGTAACTGTAAGTTTGTTTTCTACGTCTGTTTGTTACGGTTTCATAAATAAGTTCATCTGTGCCATATTTTAGACTCCATGTATAAGTGATCTCTGGCATTAGTCTTTTTTTTTCTCTTAGTCTTGCTCTTTCTGATTTACTTCCCTTGGTGTGATAATTTCTGGGTCTACCCATGTTGCTGCAAATGGCATTATTTCATTCTTTTTTAGGGCTGAGTAGTATTCCATTTGTCCATACAAGTAACAAATGCTAGAGAGGGTATAGAGAAGACGTTCATACAGTTGTCAGACAATGTCAGATGATGTTTGGCCTATGCGCTCTACTAGGAGTTTTATGGTGTCATGTCTTATATTTAAGTCTTTAAGCCATTCTGAGTTTAGTTTTGGTGTGAGAGTATTTTCTAACTACATTGGTTTACATGAAGCTGTCCAACTTTGCTAACACTACTTGCTGAAGAGACCATCTTTTCTCCATGAGTCTTCACTTCTCTTTGTCTCTATTTCAATTTCTATTTCAACTTTTCTGTCTCTGTTTCAGTCGTGCCCTCTCTCTCTGTTTCTATCTCAACTGTCTACAGTTCTTTCTCTATTTTACTCACATTTCTCTCGATAACAAGCCCCAGCTCCCTGAACAATATTCTTTGTGTTATTAAAACCCAAGACAAAGCAAAAGAAAAGCCCAGAGACTTGACTTATTCACAAAAGCATATCAATCTAAAACCCAGTGTGATCATTTGGATTCATATCTTTACACAATACTCAAAAATACATCTCTGATAGATAAAAGAGTTAAATATATGAAAGCCAAATCACAGAAAGACTGGCAGGAAATTGAACTCACTATTTATCAGATCTTTGGATGAATAGTAACTTTTCAAGCATTGAAGCAAAAGAAGAAATCGCAAAGGAAAAGATGAACAGATTTTACTATGTAAAAATGTGAAGCTTCTGCACAAAGAAAAGTAACAAAAGGAAAATAAAACAGAAAATGTTTGAGAAAGTATTCAAATAATTAATATATAAGTTATATGAAATTGATATCATGAAATTAAAGCTTGAATCAATAGACCTCTTCCATAAATAGAAATACAACCATAAGTCAACATAAGGAAATGTGTTTAGCTTCATATTTTCAAGTATGTGCAAATTAAAACATTAACAGGAGTCATTTCCCTGCCATTATACCAGGAAAAAAATAAAACAATGAGAATACGCAGCGTTTGTGGTTAAGTAAATTTACACAATTCTTTTGGAACCTTCTTTGGCAATAATTATCAAGAAACTTTAAATTGTACCTTGGTCCCTTAATTCCAGTTCAAAGGATTAATCCTAAAACAGCAGATTTTAAACACTGCTCCTTGCAACCCTAGAAATTCTACAAAATTGTCCGTGGGATTACCAGGAAAGGATGCTTTTATCCGGGTTTGGATCTATAAGCAAGAGAAATTAACCCTGGTTATCTTAAGCCAAAAGTCAATGCACTGAAATAACTCAGAGGTTCACAGAATCAATGGGAAGCTATACAACCAGGTTCCAAAAACAGTCAGGAAACGAGAATTCCAGCAGGCTAGGCAGCTGGAACCACACCACACATCTCAGAACAAGCAGAGTCCGGTGCATGTGGCCCTGCTGCTGGGAGGAAAATGACCTCAATCACCCCCATACTGTCACATACTCCTGATTCAAAGACATAGGAAAGGATGCCGGATTGCCTGAACCTAAATCACATGCCTTGGGTTTTGCAAGAAAGCAGGAGGTGGGGGTGAAGGAATATGGGTCTTTGGCTTCTCAGCAGGAGATAGGAACTCTCTCCCAAGTCTCCACACATATGGGGGAGTCCCCCAAACATACAACTCAGATATGAACTGCAAGATGATATGGGTGCTTGACAGTTGGAAAGCAGGAAATGCCTTCCACTGGGTGATGGGGTGCTGACCACATAAGGCTGTAAGCCCTCATCCTCACTTCAACTAAAGCGACTCCACTTTAACCTGCTTTCCAAATAGGTTTCCAGGCAAGATGTTATTTGCGGAAGGTTTCTGAACCTTCCACACATTTGAGAAGCCCTTGTGACAGGACTGGGAAGGCTGGCTTAATGCACATTACTGTCTCTTTTCTTCCTTGCTGCCTCCAAATAAAGTGGTTGCAAAGATGTTTTGTAGCCTCATTTGCACTTATGAGTGACCTTGTAATACAATTCTAGCCAGAGAGACATAAGTCTGCATCTACTAGGGGCAATTCTGGGATGAGAAAAACAAAATGCAGACCTGAACCAATATTCTCTCTTCCTCCTTTCTGCCTTGGATGCTGATGCTATGATTAGAGCCTCAGCAGCCATTCTGAGAGCATGAACCTGAGAAAAAAGGCCAAGGGATCCAAAGCCAGCAGTCACTTGCCCCCAAATAACTTATTATATGAGAAATATAACCCCTTAATTTAAAGGCCATTTGGAGAAGCCATCTTTTCCTTGCTGCTAAAAACATTACTAATTGATACACGCAAGGAAAAAAATCCAATAAAAGTAAATATATATACTGATAAGCTGTTCATTACAGAATTTTCCAATTGGTTTTGTTTTGTTTTTAAAACCACTAAATTTAAATGTTTAACTATAGAAGATGGCTTAAACAAATTGCAGTCTATCCACTGGATGAACTGGTATGTCCATATTAAGTTGGATAAGTATGAAGTCTTTATATGAAATGAAGTGAAGTGATGAGAAAGTGTTAGTTGCTCAGTCTAGTCTGACTCTTTGCGACCCCCTGAACTGTAGCCCGTCAGACTCCTCTGTCCATGGAATCTCCAGGCAAGAAAACTGGAGTGGGTTGCCATTCCCTTCTCCAGGGTATCTTCCCAACCCAGGGATTGAACCCAGGTCTCCTGCATTGCAGGCAGATTCTTCATCATCTGAGCCATGAGGGAAGCCCATGATGTCTTTATATGCTTATGATATAATAATTCATAAATTAGAATATATAATTTATCTATGTTATTATACTATACATAAGAACCCAGATACCTGCAATAGCTACTCACTTTATTTTTAGTCTCCCAGGAGTTCAAATTCCTTTTCTATTTTTAATTGAGTATAGTTGTTTTATAATGTTTCAGGTATAAGCAAAATTATATGTGTTTATATATGTGTTTCAGGTATAAGCAAAAATATACAGTATGTGTATTGTTGTTTGGTTGCTTATATATACATATATATTATGTTTTTTTCTTTTTCAGATTTTCCATTACCATTATCATTTTTTAAGGAACTGAATCAGCACCTGCTGAGCTGAGTAGCCTAACAACGATGCTCTGTGCCATGTGGCTCTATGACCCTTTCTCTCCACACTGTCTATTGGCTGGAGCAGGGGAGGGGCCAGCATCCTCTGACTGGCCTTGCTGTAAAACTCTGCTGAAACAGGAGTAATGTGGACCAATAGTTTTATTATCCCTGGGTCCTGGGGTGCACAAGAGCTTGTCTGCACCCTCCAAGAGTGGAGTTTCTATTTCCCCCAATCCTGTGGAATTTCTACATTCAAAGCCAGATTCTCTGGGGGTTCTTCCTATGTGAGAATGATTCCTGGGAATCGTAATAGCCTAACATAGGTATAAACACAATCATGTAAAACTCCTCTTTGCATATGGACAGGAACATGAGCAAATAAAACCAACTGATATGTAAGAGAAGGGAATTTGTGGATGATATTTCTTTTAAGGAATTCATTATTACTGTTCTAATGTTGCTTTTACAGTAAATAAAATTGAGTTTTAAAAGCTCTGTAGAACTTCTGGAGTAAAACTTTATATGTGTGTGTTTTGTCTGACCCTGCAATACTGCTTCCAAGAATATAAGAATATAATTAGAGATAATGCATCAACATATAAGTCTTGAATACTCATCACAGCATTGGAGGAAAAAAAATGGAAGGCTCTGAAATGCCAAACAAGAGTATTGATTAAGTAAATTATGATATATCCATAACAGGATGCTGTACAATTCAAAATCATATTGTAAAAGAATATTGGTTGGCACAGAAAATGTTAATGATTTACTGCCAAGTTTTAAAAAGAAGACAAAACAAAACCCCCAAAACCCTACAAGATAGTGACTATTTTGGCACTCTTTTTTCTATAGGAAAAACAATGTATGCTATTATAGACATGAAAAAATATTAACAAGGAAAGACAGGTGCTAACATGTTAACAGTGGTCAGTCCTAGGTTGGGAGGCAGGGATGATTAGAAAAAGTTTCTGTATGTTTCCTTCATGCTTTTTTCATGTTTTCCTCCCTTAAATATTAAGAAGGTATAAGGAGGAGGGTTTTATTTCTCCTCCTTTTTTTTTTTTTTAAATAAAAACCTGCTAACTGCCTGTGTGCCTAGGAAACCATTGCCACAGTTCCCAACATCTCTCATGGCCCCTGAGCTTGGAGAAACCCAGGGAACTGCTCCCAGAGCCAAGTATTCAGGTAATGGTAAAGAGAGAGGACCAGAGGACGGGGACAGGGGTTGGGCAGGTCAGAGCAAGTGCATCCACAGGCTGGTGGGGACACACTTGGATGCGTGGCTCTGGAAGAGCTCCAGGCTGCTGACCCGGGCTGCTGACAGGCCGTGCTCACAGATGTGTGAAGCTTTAAATGTGAAATGCCCAGCCAACCAGGGGAAGCGGCTCTGCTGGTGCCCCAACCTAATGAAGGCGGCCTTGAGCACTCAGAGCTCATAGACGATCTGTAAATCCAGCAGGGCTCCAGCCAGGTGCCCCCGGCCCTGCCCCAGTAAGGCAGGGGTGAACATGGCAGGTGGGGATCACGTGCTGCAAGCTCAGAGCCCAGGGCCTGCTTCCCTCCTTACAGTCCTCCCCTCCATCCCCACCCAGGGGGGCTGGCCATCTAATTTTACAAACACAAAAACAAAGCAATTATGGTGACACTTGTCAACAGAAAGAAAAGCACAACACGAGAGCTGTGAGCTAAATTTTACTTGGGGAAAAATGAGGACTATAGTCTGGGAGACAGTCTCTCAGCTCTGAGGAACTGCTGGGAAGAGATAGGGGTGGAGGTCAGTATATATGTGATCTTGGTGAAGGCAGGTATGTGTAGTCAACCACACTTTTGGGCAGAGTTGCTGCTAGTCACAAGAGAGTTGCTGCTAGTCACTAGGAGCAGATGTCTCCATTAATGATTTTAGTGCTTTTCTAGAAATAATAAGATGCAAGAATTGGCCTCATAAAATCTTTCCAAAATATCTGAAGGCCTGTTCTGTAAGGTTTTCCCAGAGCACAGAGTGCCTCATTCCTAATCTGAGCCCTGAACTCCTTTCAGGGTGTGCTGAAGGTCAGTGAGCGACACAGTGGCTAGTGAACTAATCCTTGTGGGGACAGATGGTAAATGGCAATTTTTCATCCACACACTGAAGAAATATGGAAACAGGAGTCAGATCTGACTCTCAACTTATGTGACCATGAGCAGGTCCATGCCTCAGTTTCCCATCTGTGACATGGGGATACTGATAATATTTACCCCAGCAGGTAACTCTGCATCTTATTAATGAAGACAAAAAATGGTGTAAGAAAGGATATGTGAAAATTCCTTTGTAAATTATGGAAGGCTAAGCTATTAAGAAGAGGTGGCAAGAATACACAGAAGAACTGTACAAAAAAGATCACGACCCAGATAATCACGATGGTGTGATCACTGACCTAGAGCCAGACATCCTGGAATGTGAAGTCAACTGGGCCTTAGAAAGCATCACTACGGACAGTCTTAGCGGAGAGTCGCTGCGGTTTCCTACTTCAACAGTGCTTGAATGGAACCCGGCTGCTCATCTCCCCCACCCCCGCCACCCCGGCCGGCCACTCAGAGCCAGCCCTCGTCACCACTTGACAGCGCCCTGCGACCGGCCCAAGGTCCCCGCCACTGCTCCAGCGCCGCTCTGCCGTCGCCGCCACCGCCACCACCACCGCCCGTTTTCAGCCGCCCACCATGACGACCGCATCCCTCTCGCAGGTGCGCCAGAACTACCACCAGGACTCGGAGGCTGCCATCAACCGCCAGATCAACCTGGAGCTCTACGCCTCCTATGTCTACCTGTCCATGTCGTACTATTTTGACCGTGATGATGTGGCTTTGAAGAACTTTGCCAAATACTTTCTTCACCAATCTCATGAGGAGAGGGAACATGCTGAGAGACTGATGAAGCTGCAGAACCAGCGAGGGGGCCGAATCTTCCTTCAGGATATCAAGAAACCAGACCGTGATGACTGGGAGAATGGGCTGACTGCAATGGAATGTGCGCTGTGCTTGGAGAGAAGGGTGAATCAGTCACTACTGGAACTGTACAAACTGGCCATTGAAAAAAATGATCCCCATCTGTGTGATTTCATTGAGACTCATTACCTGAATGAGCAGGTGGAAGCCATCAAAGAATTGGGTGACCACATAACCAACGTGAGCAAGAAGGGGGCCCCTGGATCTGGCATGGCAGAGTACCTCTTTGACAAGCACACCCTAGGACACAGTGAGAGCTAAGCCTCAGGCTGGTTTCCCACAGCCACAGGGGTGACTTCCCTGGTCACCAAGGCAGTGCATGCATATTTGGGTTACCTTCATCTTTTCTATAAGTTGTAACAAAACATCTACTTAAGTTCTTTCTTTAGTACCATTCCTTCAAATAAAGTAATTGAGTACCCCCCCCCCAAAAAAAGGAAAGCATCACTACGAACAAAGCTAGTGGAGGTGATGGAATTCCAGTGGAGCTATTTCAAATCCTGAAAGATGATGCTGTGAAAGTGCTGCACTCAATATGCCAGCAAATTTGGAAAACTCAGCAGTGGCCACAGGACTGGAAAACGTCAGTTTTCACTCCAATCCCAAAGAAAGGTAATGCCAAAGAATGCTCAAACTACCGCACAATTGCACTCATCTCACATGCTAGTAAAGTAATACTCAAAATTCTCCAAGCCAGGCTTCAGCAATATGTGAACCGTGAACTTCCTGATGTTCAAGCTGGTTTTAGAAAAGGCAGAGGAACCAGAGATCAAATTGCCAACATCCGCTGGATCATGGAAAAAGCAAGAGAGTTCCAGAAAAACATCTATTTCTGCTTTATTGACTATGCCAAAGCCTTTGACTGTGTGGATCACAATAAACTGTGGAAAATTCTGAAAGAGATGGGAATACAAGACCACCTGACCTGCCTCTTGAGAAATCTGTATGCAGGTCAGGAAGCAACGGTTAGAACTGGACATGGAACAACAGACTGGTTCCAAATAGGAAAAGGAGTTCGTCAAGGCTGTATACTGTCACCCTGCTTATTTAACTTCTATGCAGAGTACATCATGAGAAACGCTGGACTGGAAGAAACACAAGCTGGAATCAAGATTGCCGGGAGAAATATCAATAACCTCAGATATGCAGATGACACCACCCTTATGGCAGAAAGTGAAGAGGAACTAAAAAGCCTCTTGATGAAAGTGAAAGAGGAGAGTAAAAAAGTTGGCTTAAAGTTCAACATTCAGAAAACAAAGATCATGGCATCTGGTCCCATTACTTCATGGGAAATCGATGGGGAAACAGTGGAAACAGTGTCAGACTTTATTTTTTGGGCTCCAAAATCACTGCAGATGGTGACTGCAGCCATGAAATTAAAAGACGCTTACTCCTTGGAAGGAAAGTTATGACCAACCTAGATAGCATATTCAAAAGCAGAGACATTACTTTGCCAACAAAGGTCCGTCTAGTCAAGGCTATGGTTTTTCCTGTGGTCATGTATGGATGTGAGAGTTGGACTGTGAAGAAGGCTGAGCACCGAAGAATTGATGCTTTTGAACTGTGGTGTTGGAGAAGACTCTTGAGAGTCCCTTGGACTGCAAGGAGATCCAACCAGTCCATTCTGAAAGAGATCAGCTCTGAGATTTCTTTGGAAGGAATGATGCTGAAGCTGAAACTCCAATATTTTGGCCAATATTCATGCGAAGAGTTGACTCATTGGAAAAGACTCTGATGCTGGGAGGGATTGGGGGCAGGAGGAGAAGGGGATGACAGAGGATGAGACGGCTGGATGGCACCACTGACTCGACAGATGTGAGTCTGAGTGAACTCTGGGAGTTGGTGATGGACAGGGGGGCCTGGCATGCTGCGATTCATGGGGTCGCAAAGAGTTGGACACAACTGAGCGACTGAACTGCACTGAACTGAAGCTAATGTCTGGGCTTCCTTGATGGCTCAGTGGTAAAGAATTTGCCTGCCTGAATGGCAGGCCTCTTCAGTATTCTTGCCTGGGAAATCCCATGGACAGAGGAGCCTGGTGGGCTAGTCCATGGGGTCGCAAATAGTCGGACACAACTGATCGACTAAACACAAACCAGTTAATGTCAGTCCCTGTTCATCAGGTGAATGCTTTTCAGTTCTCTAATTTTGAGTGTTATTTGTACATTATGATACTTCACTGCCTTCCAATTTCCACAGCTTGCGACGGAAGGCCCCACAGAGAAATGATCATTAGATCCAAAGCAGAGGAGAACACATACTGGCTAATATAAAGATCAATATAATTTTTGAGCCTGAGTTTTGAATTTAGCTCTGAGTTTCAGTGGAGAAGATGTAAAAGGAACCACTTAGGGGAAATAGAATGTTCTCTAAATCCACATTGCTCAAATAGCAGTCATTGATATACCCTCCTCACGTGTTTTGTTGTATCTTTATGCCACCTGTACTTTCAGCTAATGAATGCTTTAAACAAGTCTAATAAAAATTATTTCCTAAGGAAAAATATAGCACTCCTTTAAGTGCTTGCCATATATTTTCCCTAATATGCTGTACAGAGGTCATCATGGTATGCCCACACTGCTCGAAATCCTAGCTTTCACTGGAGACAATGCTCCAGATCATAATGAAGAGACTGAGGCCTAGCAAAAGGACCAGACTTGCCCAGGGTCCCACGTGAGGGGAGGGACAGGCTGCCCTCCAGTCCAGCGCCCTTAGCTCCCCTTTACCCACTGCCTCTGAGTCCCTCCCCACACCATCCTGCTTGCCCCCTCAGTCAGGGCTGTGCCCATAAGGTCCCAATAATGTGCTCATTTCTGATTCTGAAAGAAGGTGAGTTGATGCAATTTGGGTGACTCCCCAAACCACCTGGTACTCTCTCCTGGCCTCCTTCCCTAGACTGTGAGCTCCAGGAGGGGTCAATCCATGAATCAGGAGATTGGTGCCGGACTCTAGGAGTGGAGGCAGAGTTTTCTCAACCTCTTGACAAGCAGGTGGTGAGAGAGCTTGGAATGAATTGTACAGGGTGAAGAGAAACAGCCAGAGGAGGGGGAGGGTTTCTAGGGCTCGGAAGTGTGTGTCCCAGAGGAAAGCGCCCAGTAGAGGAGGCAGCCCAGGACCCCCAGCTGAGGCTGAGTCAGTGGAGCAAGGCACTCTGTGCTCTGCGCTCTGTTTAGCCTGGGCTCTTACAGTGGCTCCCTTTCCCCTTTTGTCCATCCATCTGAGAGGATGCCTGCTTGTAATAAGGCCCCGGTGCTATACGAGCTAGCAGAGCCCCATGTGGGTCTCAGGAACATATCATCAGGGACTGCAAAGTGATATATGAAGCCCAGGTGGGTCTCACGGGGCCAGAAGAGGACAAGTTGCCTTACCCAGATGCCCCACTAGGGCCCTTGTGAGAAGTGTGGCCTCAGACTAGTGAGAACAACTTGCAGAGCTCAACCAGGGCTCAGCTCTGATATAGATGCAGGCTGGGAAGAGAGGTGCAGAAACCCCACTAAGCCTGGCAGTCCTGCTGCCAGCACTCAGTGTAGACATGGAAATGTCTTTCCAGCTCCTCTTAGCCTCTGCTAGGTGTTGCTGCTCGGGAGGCCATGGAATGAAGGAAGAATCCCCAGGTTAGGCACCAGCAGGCTAGAGTTCTTGCTTTGGCTCTGTGTGAAATCACTTTGCCACTCAGGGCTTTAGTTTCCTCATCTGCACGATGATATATATATATTTTTTTTAATTCTTGTCATGTTGCAAAAATTAGGAAATTTAGGTTCTGAGGTCAGACAGACTTGGTTTCAAGTCGAATTCTTCCCAGAGGAGCTTCCCAGAGTTTACCAGAGGTCATAGACTAAGACAGACTGGCACAAAAGAGGTAGTCTTGCTTCTTGCTCAAGCATGCACAAACAGTGGGTAGCAGAGTGAGGACTAGAATGAAGGATCTGGACTCTAATGTAGAGACACATCTAACAGATAATCATACAAATAATTAATCGAATGATTAATCATAAATGTGATAGATGCTGTGAATGAAAAATAGAGAATGCTACCAGAGTAGAAAACAGATTATAATATGACAAAATAGCCATGAAATAGATTTTGGACATTCTCCAAAGAGTTATAGGAAATCATTTAAGCAAAACAGTGATCATGAAAGTCTGCTGCAGTAAAGACTGGATTGGAAAGACACAACAGGAGAGGCATGGCCACCTGTTGAGAGGTTCATGCAGTAGTCCAGTCAAGGGATGGTAATGGCATGGGTTAGGGTAGTGGGGACACTAGACCAATGTGATAGAAGCATCAGCAGTCAATGGTGGTTTTGATATGAAAAAGGGAAGGAAGAGGCAATGTTAAACATGTACCCCAAGTTACTGAAATGAGTAATAGGGTAAATGATAATGCCATCTACTGGGATTTGAACTGTGGTGCTGGAGAAGATTCTTGAGAGTCCCTTGGACAGCAAGGAGATCAAACCAGTCAATCCTAAAGAAAATCAGTCCTGAGTATTCATTGGAAGGACTGATGCTGAAGCTGAAGCTCCAATACTTTGGCCACCTGATGCAAAGAGCCAACTCATTGGAAAAGACCCTGATGCTGGAAAAGATTGAAGGTAGGAGGAGAAGGGGGCCACAGAGGATGGGATGGTTGGATGGCATCACTGACTCAATGGACATGAGTTTTAGTTAACTCTGGGAGATGGGGAAGGACAGGGAAGCCTGGTGTGCTGCAGTCCATGGGGTCGCAAAGAGTTGGACATGACTTACCGACTGAACAACAATGGGGATTGGGGTATGAGAAGAGGGACAGATTTGGGGGAAGAAGACCTTTAGTTCAATTTTAGCTATGTTGGGTGTTCTTGTTGTGATAGGGGTTGTTTTGGTCACTTTGATCTGGGAAGACTAAGTTTGCCTGCGAAATTGAGAAGGCAATTAGATGAGTAAGCCTCTCAGTTGCGAGATGGGGGCTTCGAAGTTAACCTAGTATGGTACCAGAAGCTACAATGGATAGGGAAAGGTAGCCTGCCTGACCTTAACACAGGGTAGGGAGTAGACAGAGCATAGGCTTTGAATGATACTCATTGTTACCACCAGCCATGTGACCTTGGAGCATCTTTCTGAGCTGAAGACTCTTCCTTTGTAAAATGGAAATGACTTTAACATCCTCACTAAATTATTATGGAATTGCACTATAATATAATTAATAGTTCAAAAGACCTTTCAATTCAGTTTCAGTTCAGTCGCTCAGTCGTGTCCGACTCTTTGTGACCCCATGAATCACAGCACGCCAGGCCTCCCTGTCCATCACCAACTCCCGGAGTTCACTCAGACTCACGTCCATCGAGTCACTGATGCCATCCAGCCATCTCATCCTCTGTCATCCCCTTCTCCTCTTGCCCCCAATCCCTCCCAGCATCAGAGTCTTTTCCAATGAGTCAACTCTTCACATGGGGTGGCCAGAGTACTGGAGTTTCAGCTTCAGCATTATTCCTTTCAAAGAAATCCCAGAGCTGATCTCCTTCAGAATGGACTGGTTGGATCTCCTTGCAGTCCAAGGGACTCTCAAGAGTCTTCTCCAACACCACAGTTCAAAAGCATCAATTCTTCGGCGCTCAGCCTTCTTCATAGTCCAACTCTCACATCCATACATGACCACAGGAAAAACCATAGCCTTGAGTAGACAGACCTTTGTTGGCAAAGTAATGTCTCTGCTTTTGAATATGCTGTCTAGGTTGGTCATAACTTTCCTTCCAAGGAGTAAGCATCTTTTAATTTCATGGCTGCAGTCACCATCTGCAGTGATTTTGGAGCCCAAAAAAATAAAGTCTGACACTGTTTCCCCATCGATTTCCCATGAAGTGATGGGACCAGATGCCATCATCTTCATTTTCTGAATGTTGAGCTTTAAGCCAACTTTTTTACTCTCCTCTTTCACTTTCATCAAGAGGCTTTTTAGTTCCTCTTCACTTTCTGCCATAAGGGTGGTGTCATCTGCATATCTGACGTTATTGATATTTCTCCCGGCAATCTTGATTCCAGCTTGTGTTTCTTCCAGTCCAGCGTTTCTCATGATGTACTCTGCATAGAAGTTAAATAAGCAGGGTGACAGTATACAGCCTTGACGTACTCCTTTTCCTATTTGGAACCAGTCTGTTGTTCCATGTCCAGTTCTAACCGTTGCTTCCTGACCTGCATACAGATTTCTCAAGAGGCAGGTCAGGTGGTCTTGTATTCCCATCTCTTTCAGAATTTTCCACAGTTTATTGTGATCCACACAGTCAAAGGCTTTGGCATAGTCAATAAAGCAGAAATAGATGTTTTTCTGGAACTCTCTTGCTTTTTCCATGATCCAGCGGATGTTGGCAATTTGATCTCTGGTTCCTCTGCCTTTTCTAAAACCAGCTTGAACATCAGGAAGTTCACGGTTCACATATTGCTGAAGCCTGGCTTGGAGAATTTTGAGTATTACTTTACTAGCATGTGAGATGAGTGCAATTGTGCGGTAGTTTGAGCATTCTTTGGCATTGCCTTTCTTTGGGATTGGAATGGAAAACTGACGTTTTCTAGTCCTGTGGCCACTGCTGAGTTTTCCAAATTTGCTGGCATATTGAGTGCAGCACTTTCACAGCATCATCTTTCAGGATTTGAAATAGCTCCACTGGAATTCCATCACCTCTACTAGCTTTGTTCGTAGTGATGCTTTCTTTTTTTTGGGGGGGGGGTACCAAATTACTTTATTTGAAGGAATGGTACTAAAGAAAGAACTTAAGTAGATGTTTTGTTACAACTTATAGAAAAGATGAAGGTAACCCAAATATGCATGCACTGCCTTGGTGACCAGGGAAGTCACCCCTGTGGCTGTGGGAAACCAGCCTGAGGCTTAGCTCTCACTGTGTCCCAGGGTGTGCTTGTCAATGAGGTACTCTGCCATGCCAGATCCAGGGGCCCCCATCTTGCGCTTTCTAAGGCCCAGTTGACTTCACATTCCAGGATGTCTGGCTCTAGGTGAGTGATCACACCATGATGATTATCTGCGTCATGAAGATCTTTTTTTGTACAGTTCTTCTGTGTATTCTTGCCATCTCTTCTTAATATCTTCTGCTTCTGTTAGGTCCATACCATTTCTGTCCTTTATCAAGCCATCTTTGCATGAAATGTCCCCTTGGTATCTCTAATTTTCTTGAAGAGATCTCTAGTCTTTCCCATTCTGTTGTTTTTCTCTATTTCTTTGCATCTATCACCTAGGAACGCTTTCTTATCTCTTCTTGGTATTCTTTGGAACTCTGCATTCAGATGCTTATATCTTTCCTTTTCTCCTTTACTTTTTGCTTGTCTTCTTTTCACAGCTATTTGTAAGGCCTCCCCAGACAGCCATTTTACTTTTTTGCATTTCTTTTCCATGGGGATGGTCTTGATCCCTGTCTTCTGTATAATGTCATGAACAGATATTTCAGACAAGCACCTTGTATTATATCTTATAAGCTTGGTGTGAACACTACTGCCAAAATAATTTTTTTTTAGCAAAATAAGATATCCAGAACACTTAGCACAGTAGAGAGAGTGTGTAGTTAGGTTTCTGCAGCAATTTTAGAGATGGACAACCCTGGATTCAAGTCCGGGCTTATCACTCCTGAGTTGCGTGACTTCGGACAATTATTTACTGAATTTCCTTTTCTGAAAAATTGCAAGACTAATGGAATCAGCTTCATGAGTTTGTTGCAAAGTTTAAATGAAATAATTATGTAAAGTATGTTGCATTTACTGTGTGATCAAAACATGCCAATTATGATGAGCTATAAGAGAGTGTCTGGCGCACACTGGGTACTCAGTCCGCTTGTTCCCCTGCATCCTCCGTGCCACTCCTCACCCTCCACACGTCAATTTGCACACATTTAGGCACACAGGTTTACTCAATGTCTGTTCACAGAGCAACCAGAGCTCTCTAAGTCCTAATTCCTCACAGCACCCCTGAATTCAGCTCTCTCCACAGCAATCTATTCAACAAGACAACAGATAATATAAGATATTGTCACGTTGTTCTCAAGTACCAGCTCCCCTCCCTCACTGGGAATGTAAGAGACAGAGGCTCTAGGCCATATGCTCACATCATCAGCTGTGTTTCCATGACAACCAGTCCAGCATAACTAGACGTTTCAGCAGAGATGAGCTGTGACACCCAGCTCCCCACAGAATGTAGCTGAGTAGCTATTATTATATTCCTTGCAGTGATCTAAGGGCTAAAGCAGGCTAGATATGGCTCTGACGGGTGGGGAAGTTTGTGCTTGCATAAGTAAGAGACTGAATTTGGGAATGCATTTGGCGATCCATTGCAGCACTAAATGCTTTGGCTGGAATAAGTTAAAAGAAATCTGAAATAAAAATTGTGTGCTAAATGCCACACCAGAGGAAGGTACCTATTGCAATGTGAACAAAGCGAAGATACAGACCTAATTCTTCTTTAAAGGGTCATAGAAACTTCATTTTAACAAAAACTTTTGCATTTTCTCTATTAAAATAAAAAGGAAACATACTATAAATGTATCAGTTAGGATGCTTTCAACTGCAAATAGCAGTAAGCCTAACTAACATAGTTTAAATAATTAGGATATTCGTTATCTTAAGCCTTTCCAAGGAGGGTTAATTCAGTGGCTCATGAATATCAGTAGGATCCAAGTGTGCTCTGTCTTTCCTTAGCATGTTTGCAAAATCCACAACATGTCCTCTCATGGTTGAGATAACCAAAGCATCTCTAGATATTGCAAGCAAACATTTCATCTCCAAAGAAGAAGAGCCTTTGCTCCTGTGCTTCCATTTTTTTGTAGTGAGGAAAATCTCTCCCAGTACTCCCCCTGCAGACTTCCCCTCAGGTCCCATTGGCATGACTTCATCACAGATTCAAAGTCAAGAATTTAGATTTTATCCTGCAAGAAAAGGTGAACCATGAAAGGATTTTCAATCAGGTGATAGAGTCATAGACTTCTGTTTTCGATAAGTCACTTAGAGAATAACAGGGAGGATGGAAAAGAAGGGAAGGATTAGAAACAGAGAAACTTGGTAGCAAACTGTTACAGAATCCACATAGGAGATGATGAGGTCTGAACCAAGTTAGTGATGATAGGAATTGGGGTGTGAGACAGGAAGGTAGATAGAAGTCACTGGAGACGTTAAATTGTCATTTCACTAGACACACATCGATTGGCTAGAATGCTACTTAGATTTCTTATTTTTGTGTCTGAGGAAAAGAGTCTTACCACAAACTAAGCTGAAGAACATCATAGGAGCTGACTTGAGAAAACTGATGATCAGCTCAGTCGTGTACATATGGTGTTGGGGACCATAGTATATCCAGATAGCAGGATGATACAAAGTCTGGAAGCTGAGAAAAGAGATAGGGAGCTGGGGTCATCAGTATGTGAGGGATTGGTGAAAATCATAGGAATGGATGAACTCACCCAGAGCAAGATGGGAAGGGTGCTAAAGGACAGAGTCTGTGTGAGCAGCATTTAAGGAATTCAGTAAAAAAGATGGATTCAGAAAAATCAGAGAGTAGAAAGAGAAGCAGAGAGGGTGGTCTTCTAGAAGCTAATGAAAGAAGACTCCAAAAGAGTGTAAAATCCTACAGAGGAACTAGGAAGAGAAGAAACTGGTTTAAATTTTCATGACTTTGATGCAAACTCTACAGGTCTGACTGTGAAGGGGAGTAGAGAGATAATGCAATAACTGCAGCAGGTGAGGGAGGGTTTATAAACATGGAATGAGGCTTGAGTATGTACATATATTTTATAACATATAAAAACATATATTTTAAAACATATAAAACATATACTTTATAACATATGTTATACTAACATGTGTTATGTTAGGCTGAGCAAAGGAGCCTAAAGCTAGGGAGATGCTATCATTACCCTGCCTGACTCAGATATAGGACAATTGTGGAGCAGAATTCCAAAAGCTAGAGTTCTCTCCTCCCCCAGGGCCATTCTAGGGGTCCCTTGGGATGGCTGCCCCACAGGGGACTGCCCGGTGTCCCTCCGTCTCTGCTTCTTCGATAATATTAATCCACAGGCCTGCATTGTTCTCAGAAGACACAGGGAATCAGTCGTGGTCTCCACTTAATACCGGCCTACTAAGAATTATGCAAAATCCTGGCTGTCTCCCAGATGACCTCATTAGTTCTATGGGGTGGTAATTTTATGGAAATTACTCTAAAGCAGAGTCGAGCTGCCCAGCAGGGTGCCTTTTACTCTAGGCATCTGTCTTCTAGATCTTCTCTGCCTCCTCTGGGGCCAGCCCAATTGTCCCCAGGCCAGACTCTCTCGGGGCTGCACCCTCAGCCTCCCCGCTTCCTGCAGACTCAGGGTGCCCTCTGCCCTGGCCTGTCATTCATTGTCCATCCCTTGTTAGCACAACTTGGACTGGGAGCAAAGAGAACGGGACATACCTTAGGAGGATCAGGAGTGTATAACATGGAAGAGACACAGGAGAGTTGTCAGCTTTGCCCAGATCCCATCAGAGCCCAGAACACCTAACCCTTATCTTCACAGTCCCAGCAGGACACATATTGAGGTATTGGTGTCTCTATAGAAACCATCTGTCTCACTCTAGGGGTCTACTCCCAAAAGCCGTATTACTGCTGCATCACCCTATTCCTCATCCCCATTATTGGGTAATTGGTCCAGGGTGGACACTGGGCCCAGAGCTTTTCCCAAAAGTTCATTTTTTATTTTGCATTCACCATTCTGTATGCTTTATCAGGAAGGCTTTTTCTCTGCCCTTTTCATTTAGTTAATGCCTATACATCTTTTCAAGCTCACCCAAAACATTATCAATTCCATGAAAGCTTCAGTGATTCTCCACCTCTAACTGGTATTGTAGTATTCAGAGCTAATCTCTGAGGTAGAACTTTGCACTCTGTGTTGCAAATTGCTCATCTGCCATGTTGTCCTCTCTTTGTCCCTAGATAGATAAATAAAAGGCAGGGAGGTAGGCAGATAGATAGCCATTCTAATGCCTTTCATTATGGGCCATTTGTATATCTTTGGGAAAATGTCTATTCAAATCCTTTGCCCCATTTTAAAAACTGGGTTATTTGTCTTTCAACCATTGAATTGTGAGTTTTCTTTGTATAGTCTGAATACAAGTCTCTTATCAGAAATATTATCTGCAAATATTTTCTCTCCTTAGGTTGGTTTTTTTTTTTCTCTCTCTTGATTATGTCTTTTGAGATACAAAAGTTTTCAATTTTGATGAAATTCAATTTATCTACTTTCCTCTTGGTTTCTTATTCTTTGGGTGTTTTATCTAAGAAGGCTTTACCTATCCCAAGGTCATGATGATTTATTTTTATGTTTTCTTTTAGGAGTCTTACACTTTTAGCTCTTACATTCAAGTTTTTAATCCATTTGGAGTTAAGAAAGTTTAATCAAACTAACATCTAGTCAAGGCTATGGTTTTTCCTGTGGTCAGGTATGGATGTGAGAATTGGACTGTGAAGAAAGCTGAGCACTGAAGAATTGATGCTTTTGAACTGTGGTGTTGGAGAAGACTCTTGAGAGTCCCTTGGACTGCAAGAAGATCCAACCAGTCCATTCTGAAGGAGATCAGCCCTGGGATTTCTTTGGAAGGAATGATGCTAAAGCTGAAACTCCAGTACTTTGGCCACCTCATGTGAAGAGTTGACTCATTGGAAAAGACTCTGATGCTGGGAGGGATTGGGGGCAGGGGGAGAAGGGGACGACAGAGGATGAGATGGCTGGATGGACGTGAGTCTGAATGAACTCCGGGAGTTGGTGATGGACAGGGAGGCCTGGCGTGCTGCGATTCATGGGGTCGCAAAGAGTCGGACACGACTGAGTGACTGAACTGAACTGAATCAAACTAAGTGTTTAAGAGTTTAGGTTGAGGGGGTTATGCTTCCCTGGTGGCTCAGTGGTAAAGAACCTACCTATCAATACAGGAGACATGGGTTTAATCCGTGGTCCAGGAAGATCCCACAAGCTGTGGAACAACTAAGCCTGTTGAGCCTGTGCTTTGCATTAAGAGAAGCTACTGCAATGAGCATCCTGCACACCACAACGAAGAGTAGTCCCTGCTTGCCATAACTAGCGAAGAGCCCATGCAGCAACAAAGACTTAGCACAGCCAAAAAAAGGAAAAAAGAGAATAGGTTGAGACCTTGATTATTTAGAGCACAAAAAGAGGAGTGAAATCTAGTGTGAAGATGCCTCTTCTCCTCAATAGGGGGACAGCTTCTCCAGCATCAGTGTTTTCTTTCAAAGTGGGAGAGTTTGGCTAGGGTGACATTCTCCATTTATTTATTTTGTCCACAGAAAATGGAATAATTTACTGATGTGTGATTTGTATATGTTTGATTCAGTGAGTTCTTCTCCTCTCCTTTTCCTTGAGTGAGAGCTGGCCTCCAAGGACCAAGAGTTCCCCTCTGCTCCTCCCTGTTCTAAGTCGTTCCTGGCAGCACCCCATGTTTGCAGGCTGCTGCAGACCAGCACTTCCTCCACTGAATGATGAGTCTATACAATTTTGGAGTTCAGTTAGCAGACTTATTTGGCTCTCACTGTCAAGCTATATGCCCCAACTTGGCCTTTATCACCAAAAAGGTGATATTTTGCCTACCATCTATCTAACTTGGAGAAGGAAATGGCAACCCACTCCAGTATGCTTGCCTGGGAAATCCCATGGACAGAGGAGCCTGGCAGGCTACAGTCCATGGGGTTGCAAAGAGTCAGGCATGACTAAGCAACTGTCACTCACTATCTAACTTAATCTTTGTCTGATTTCTCAATTGGTTTAAAATCCAAGCAATGAGAGGGGTACTTTGATGGGGCCACAATCAGACTCTAATAATCCTTTTCCCTCTTTAAGTCCCTAGTATTTGGGGATGGACAAGAAGGAAGGAGACAGTGTCTTCATTTGACTGGTCCTGGATATAGTCCTCTGTTGGTTATTATTGCTTCTCTGGTTGAAAGTGATGGGCCATTGATGACCTCTGGGAGGCAGATTTCTAAAAGTAGGCTCTCTCATGGGGATCATGTGGGAGTTTTTTGGGAGGTAACTGTAGGAACCTCCCCATTAGAAAGTGGTCTGACAAATCAGTCAAGAGCCCAATCAGGAAACAGACACTACATTCAAAAGAGTGACTGAAAAGACTTTACTGAAAGGACTATTGGCAAGGGAGTAGACAAGGTTAAGGGAGCCAACCAGGGCTGCTGAAGCACCCAGTGGTAACTGGGGGTTGCCTATACCACTACTAATCTGGAAGGGAAATAGGGCAGCAATTGTTAACCAGGGGAGAGGGGCCACATGAAGGCTGTGGCCATAGGAAGATAAGGAAGTGATTGTAAAACTGTGGCCTAGTGGAAAGGGAATTGAGGCAGGGGAATAAATATCTTTCTTTCTTCCCATCCTCTCATCTGCTGCTAGTGTCTTCTATTGCCCAGACCCAAAAGGAAGCCTGAAGGCAAAGGGGCCTGGTGATAATGTCCACAGAAGAAAACCTCCCAGGCCAGCGAGCAGGGCAGGGGAGGGTGGAGAATGGAGCTGGGGAGGCAGGTGGACAAAACTCAGTACATGTGACACGGGAGATGGGGCTCCGCTCTTCCAGACTCCTCAGCGGCCACTCTCAGGGTGACAGTAGCAGTGCCGCTGTCAAAGGTGCTTCCGCCCAGTGCATATTCCGATTAACCAGCAGCCATGCCATCCAACTTTGAGCATCAACCCTGAGCATACTTTACAGCTTCTTAATGCTGGGGTTTCCTGTCTAGCGGATGGCCCTCTTAGGTAGAACAACAACAAGAAAAGGTTCAAGCCCCCGTCCTCTCTATGATATTCACTTGACCTTCAGGGAACTCACTGAAACTTTCAGCTCCAAGCAGTGGGTGTGCAGACTATGCCACTGCCCCACTTCTTCACTCTGACCTTCCATCCCTCTCCAACTGTTTTCTCTCTTGCTCAGTCAGACATGAGATAGTTCAGTAATCTACTGCCTACGCAGATGTCCACCTATAGTATAGGATTCTGATCTCTTTTTCTTACAGGTGACTCTAATGTCTACAAATGTTTCTTTTGGAGCTCCCCCTTGATGCCCCAGTGTGAGGCTTCAGGTAGAGAAGAAAGAACCCACTCACCATGAAGAAATGCTAGTCTGCATAGGCCAACTACCCTCAAGAAATCTCCACTGTCTTTCCTACTCTGCGTTTTAATGTATCTTGGAAAGGAGGGTATAGTGGTAGAGAGGTGATAGATGATGGCAGCAAGACAAATTCTGTACCTTCTTTGTAAGCCCAGGAGAAGTTCAAAGGTCATGGGGTATACTTCTAAATGTAGACTGTCCTTTGTAGACGGTGAGGCATTTAGGTTTTTTCCCAGCTTTAACTATAGGGCAATAAGAAAAGAGCCACTAACATCATATTAAAAAAAATAATTCCTTGGAATTCCTTGGTGGTCCAGTTGTTAGGACCCTGTGCTTCTGCTGCAGGGGGCACAGGTTGGATCTCTGGTCAGGAAGCCAAGATCCCACAAAGCCACATAGCACAACCAAAAAATGGGTAAAAAATTCCTTCTTCTGGCAAAATTTGCTTTAAATACCATACATACAGATAAAATATAGAAAGTGCAAATTCCCATAATTCCAATTTTCTAAGAAAAAAACACCAGTGCTAGCAGCTTGATAAAATTCCTTTAAACTTTTTCTTTTTTACAAAGCAAACAAGGTTTCTTAACTTTAAAAAACAGGATCTCAGGCTTCCCCGGTGGCTCAGTGGTAAAGAATCTACCTGCCAATGCAGGAGACACATGTTGGATCTCTGATCTGGGAAAATCCCACATGTCGCACAGCAACTAAGCTGGTGAGCCACAACCACTGCGCCTGCGTGCAACTAAGCTGGTGAGCCGCAACCACTGAGCCTGCGCTCTAGAGCCTCAACTACTGAAGCCCACACCCTAGAGCCCGAGCTTCAAAACAGGAGAAGCCCACACACAGCAGCTAGAGAGTAGCCCCTGCTCGCTGCAACTAGATAAAAGCCCACACAGCAGGGAAGACCCAGCACAGCTAAAAATAAATAAAAACATTAAAAAAAAAAAAAAAAACAGACTCTCATAATGTGGATACTATTTTGTAACATTCTTTTTTCCACTCAACAGAATATCCTAGACATCCATAAGGCTTCTCACTGTCAGAGTATGCAGTTAAGAGTATGGAAAGGGAGAAAACCAGAATGTCGTGTTTAGGAATTGGTGGAAATTGATGAGTTTCAGTATATGTAGAAATAAATATACACATAAATGTATATGAACATAAACACACACACATACACACGAATATATACAGGTATATTCCCTAGCTGTCTGTTCTTAGGATTTGAAAGAAGTGATATCCTAAACACAACAAGCATACCTAGCACTCAGGTTTTGGTTTCTAAAAACCATTCTCCACCAACAGGAACCAAGGCTCCTTGGAAGAATGGTCGAGTTCAGGGCTCAATGAGAGAATGTACAAGATGAGCCTTGAACCTCTTTTTGTACTGGAAAATAAGGAAATGTTCAAAAAAGATAATGGAAACAGGTAAAAAGAACATAGAAGCAAGCTTGAGGGAACCCCACCAGCAAAATCTGAATAATTAGTACATCCAAAAAATAAGGATAGTCAAAGGACAATAATCCATTGTATAAAGAAACAATGAGTGCACACTGATAGATAACTAAATACATTAAAAGCTTGATGAAGTATGGTATATTTGCATGGTTACAACACATTCCCACAAAATTCTCATTGGTTACTAAAAGGAGAATTGTTGCTCAGTGGACAGTTTCAGTGTTGCAAGACTTTTGATCTAGAGATCATTGCACAACAAGGAGCACACAGCTAATGCCACTGCGCTACACACTTAAAAGTGGTGAGATGGCAAATTTTATGTTATCTGCGGTTTTTTTAACCACAATAAAAATACTTATTAGTTACCAAAGAGTAATTTTTTCAGTAGCGAAGTCTGGCAGACACTACCTTAATCAAGTAATCAAACTGAATATCATTAGTGATGGAACAAATTGAAACCTAGTACCCCTGATAGGATGCAATGAGAACACGGCATCATTCCTGCCAAAGATGCAGAACCTGAATGTCAGGCGAATCTAAAGTGAGCGACGATTTACAAAATAACTGAACCATAATCTTTAAGCACGTCAAAGTCAAGAAAGTCAAGGAAAGATGGAAGAACAGCGTCAGATTAAAGGAGACTAAAGAGACATGATAACTAAATGCAACATGTGATTCTGAACTGGCAAGCTTTTCTGTAGATGATCTCATTGGGATAACTGGTGAAACTCGCAGGGGTGTAATGTGTCAGTGCTGAGTTCTTGATTTTGATGGTTGCATTGTGGTTAAGTAGGAGACAGTTCTTGCTTTTAGGAAATACATGCTAAATGACTCAGTAGTGCTGGATCATCATGTCATTGCCTTCCTCTCAAATAAAGCAGAGGGTTAAAGTTATTCCTGGAGAGGGCAATGGCACCCCACTCCAGTACTCTTGCCTGGAAAATCCCATGGATGGAGGAGCTTGGTGGGCTGCAGTCCATGGGGTCGTGAAGAGTCGGACACGACTGAGCGACTTCACTTTGACTTTTCACTTTCATGCATTGGAGAAGGAAATGGCAACCCACTCCCGTGTTCTTGCCTGGAGAATCCCAGGGACGGGGGAGCCTGGTGGGCTGCCGTCTATGGGGTCGCACAGAGTCGGACACGACTGAAGCGACTTAGCAGCAGCAGCAGCAAAGTTATTTCTCATGTATTGAAATTCATCAGTTTCCACCAACACCTACACAGATATTATAATGGGTTGGCCAAAAAGTTCATTCAGGTCTTCCCATAACGGCTTTTAGAAAAACTCAAATGAACTGTTTGACCAACCCAATACTTGCAAATTTTCTGTAAGTTTAAGATTGCTTTTAAAAAAATTACTATTCTCAAGTGGCACCAGTGGTAAAGAACCAGCCTGCCAATACAGGAGATGTAAGAGATGCGGGTTCCATTCCTGGGTCGGGAAGATCCCCTAGAGAAGGGTATGGCAACCCACTCCAGTATTCTTGTCTGAAGAATCCCATGGACAGAGGAGCCTGGCGGGCTACAGTCCATAGGGTCGCCAAGAGTCGGACACGACAGTGACAGCAAGTACATATGCAGGTATTGTTGAAATAATGGCATTTGCAGCAACATGGATGCACCTAGAGATTGTCATACTGAGTGAAGTTAAGTCAAACAAAGGAGAAATATATGATAGGTTGCCGGGGCGGAGGAGAGGAGGATGGATGAGGGGAAAGGAGAGCTAGGGAGCTTGGGATGGACATGTACACTCTGCTATATTTAAAATCGATAACCAACAAGAACCTACTGTATAGAACATAGAACTCTGCTCAATATTATGGATGAGATGGGAGTTTTGGGGAGAATGGATCCATGTATATGTATGACAGAGTCCCTTTGCTGTTCATCTGAAACTATCATAACATTATTTGCCTACACTCCAATATAAAACAAAAGGTTTTTTAAAAAAGTTACTATTCTTCTGGAGGAAGAAACAGTGTGGCACTAAAATGCTGATCAGAATCTGTCAGCGAGCAGGATTATTGATAGAGGGCCTCCCTGTAGCTTCCCCATAGTCAGAGAGCTGGCTTGTTCATTGGAGTATCTCATTCCTGCTTTCCGGAGCCTCTGATGCCCTTCCAATTCCTGAGCGTACATTCTATGGTAGGGCAGGGCAGGGAACATCAATTTGTTTCTTGTCAGCATTCCTTCTACAAGTACCTTCTGCCTTAGTTTGCTTTCTCCCACAAGCAGGGCCTGAGACAGGAACTTACGTACATCATACATCTAAGAGATGATTCCAGGAAGTAGGAGTAAGGAAGACGAGAAAAACAAGTCAGGAGAAGAAGGAAAGGTCACTATAAGGGTGAGTTATGAGGTTGCACCTGTGGTCAGTAGGGGCTGGGAATGTGTTTACCTTGCTTCTCAGAACCGTCTGCCTCAAGTGCTAGGCCCTGGAGCACTTCCCATTGTTGATACCCCTGTGGCTGATGACTGCCACCCCTAGCAGCATAAATTTTCTGCCCTGCCAAAACATACTTTCAACTGCACAGGAGCCAAACAGCTTTCAAAATATCAGAGAAGCTCCAGGGCAAAAAGAGAAAAGATGCAAGTCCCAGTCAGGACAAGGTTGAGCTGCAGCTGAAATCAGATGTGGGCTGAGGAAATGTGAGTGAGGCACCCCAGATACCTGCTCTAGTAGCTTGATCTTTCTCCATTTTCTTAAGACAATTTTCCCCACCTACTTTCTCTAGTGCAGACTGTGTCATCACTGGTGAAGTTTCTGTTTTTATTGATCTTATTGCTTATGTGGGCTAATTTCTGAGTCAAGAAGGAGAGGAAAAAGATCTTGATTTTGCTATCTTGTAATCAGAAGTCTGCTAATTGATGCTTGTAATTTATTCAATACTTGAACTGCGGTAAGGGGGCTTCCCAGCTGGCACAGTAGTAAAGAATCCACCTACCAATGCAGGAGCTGCAAGAGACATGGGTTTGATCACTGGGTCGAGAAGATCCCCTGGAGTAGTAAATGGCAACCCACTCCAGTATTCTTGCCTGGAAAATTTCATGGACAGAGAAGCCTGGTGGGCTACAGTCCATGAGGCTGCAGAGTCAGACACAACTGAGTGACTGAGCACACACGCATGCACTGCTGTGAGGTCCCTGACCATTATCCCCAGCTCTCCTCATTCTCTCATTTTTCAGGATTTCCCTGGCACTGCTGGCCTGTGAAATAGGATTTGCTCATCCTAGGCAAATGATAGGTTGGACTCCTTCCATCCAAGAAGGAACACAATATAGGCTCCACAATTTTTACAGAAGCATGTCAGCTCTGGTCCTGTTGGTCTTAAAGTCCATGACTATCCCTGCCGTCACCAAATGGATGCTACAAGCCCTTACAAGAAGCAAATCTTAGACCTCAGTGAAAATTACCTTCTTACAAGAAGCACAGTTGAAATAAAAAAGCCCAGGTAACAGAGACTGAGAAAAAATGTGCCAGTCTCAGGAAAAGTCAGATTCTCTTACGCATGCTCTCCTTTGTATCATTTCACAATATCATGATTAAAGAATTAGCTGTGAAGTCAATAGTCTGAATGTCTAGCCCTGCTCCACTATAAGATAAACTCTATGTACAGAGGAGCCTTGTGGGCTACAGTCCACACAGGAGCGAAGAGTTGGACACGACTTAGCAACTAAACAATAAAACCACAATGGAAGTAGAAATGTGTTATCATCTAAAACTCTTTCCTCAGCACCTAATAATAGTTGCATTCCAATAAATATTTGTGTAGTATGTGCTTCTGGGCTTCCCTTGTGGCTCAGTGACAAAGAATCCACCTGGCAATGCAGGAGACATGGGTTCAATCCCTGGGTCAGGAAGATCCCCTGGAGAGGGAATAGCAACCTATTCCAGTGCTCTTGCCTGGAAAATCTCATGGACAGAGGAGCCTGGCCGGCTACAGTCCATGGGCTTGCAGAAGAGTCAGACACAACTGAGTGACTAAACAACAAGTTCGTGCTTTCAGTTGTAAGCGACTAAAGTCCCAACTGAAATTTGCTTTACAATACATTTAGAGGTAGGGTAGGTTCCCAGGTTGGTTGATCCAGAATCTTAACAAAGTCATAATCATCCTGGTTCTTTCCAGCTCTTATTATGTCATCTTCGATACTGACTTCATCCTTCAACTTGCAAGATGATTGCAAGATGAGTTCTAGACATCACACAAAAGACAGAGGAAGAAAAGAGAGCATCTCTCTATGGCCCTTTCTTTGAAACAAAGAAAACTCTTCCCAGAATCCTCCAGCAGACTTCTCTACTCTCATTGGCCAGAACTGGGTCATATGCATATTCCTAGACTCATCATAGGCAAGGCATATGATTGCCTTTAGACCAGTCAGGCAGGCCTCTCCCTTGGAGCTGGGAGCAAGGTTCACTTACCCTGATGCACACGGTTGCATGACGGAAAAGTGGATGGCAGAATCAAATCATGGTTTTGTTAAAAAGGAAGCTGAAGGCAACAGAGTGTCCACTGTGGGTTCACATAACACGGGGCTGTCGGCATAGCACACTGCAAGTCAAATCTGCTAGTCTGGGCCAGACAGCAATTTCTGTAAAGGACATGGGCCGCCCTCACCACCTTGCCTTCCCACATGGATTCCTCCTTGAAGACGTTTCTCCTCTCTCTTTCTTGTTACCCACCTCCCCACTGAATTCTGGAATCAGTACTGCAGGCACAGCCTGTGTTTCCCTTGAGGTTTTTGCTACACTCCCATGGGAGACACTGCTTACATTTTTGCTATCCTTTATATAAGAATCAGTGTGAATTTCTCCTTGAATTACAAGTTTGTTGTCTGTGGACAAATATCCTCTCACCACACTAGGACAATCATACAATCCATCATCATTCTTTCTTATAGTGGTGAAACTTAGAGCTAAGTGTAGTGCTCAATAGCCATAGTGATGTCATCCCAGGCTCTTGGTACCATTATATTTCTCCTTTCTCTAATACTGTTTCTAAGATCTAGCTGTTGTTTTTGTTTCTTTATATAATAAATTGGTTCTGGGAAAGTGTGCTGCTGCTACTAGGTCGCTTCAGTCATGTCCAACTCTGTGCGACCCCATAGACAGCAGCCCAACCAGGCTTCCCTGTCCCTGGGATTCTCCAGGCAAGAACACTGGAGTGGGTTGCCATTTCCTTCTCCAATGCATGAAAGCGAAGAGTGAAAGTGAAGTCGCTCAGTCGTGTCCGACTCTTAGCGACCCCATGGACTGCAGCCCACCAGGCTCCTCCATCCATGGGATTTTCCAGGCAAGAGTACTGGAGTGGGGTGCCATTGCCTTCTCCGCTGGGAAAGACTAGACCCCGGGATTTTGGAGCCCTTGAGAAGAGACCAACTGAAACTCAGCTTAGTTTAGTGGATTTCCTCCGGGTCAGCAATTGATAGCCCAGATTACATATCTTAATTTGATTTTCATTTGATTCTTAAAGCCCACTGACAAGACACTGGACCTCTATTCAAGTTAGATTCTTAGGATTGTTTTTTGAGGATCATAAGGCCAAAATACATTCTTATGGGCCCACAGGGCATAGCTCCTGAAGGGAATGGGTGTTGCCACCATTAATCTTCCCCGCAGGAATTCAACCCTTTGGCCAGAAGTAAGTTCTGGAGAGCCACCCCGTAGACTGGGGTAAAGGGAAAACTGTCTTCTCTCTCTGGGGCGGAGGGCAAGTTCAGCTTGTTTTCTGAAGTGGGGACATTCCTGGAGAGGTCCTGGTGATGTGGTCCTGCAGGGTGGGACCAGGCCTGGAGCACAGCAGGGAGATGGACAGGAGGGGATCTTGAGGAAGAATCTGAGTTTGTGCAGTCATGGGACATGACAGTTTTTCATTACTCTTGCCTTTCTTTCTTCTGGAGTCTTCAGGCATCTATGTTTAAACATTATAGACTGGTCTTTGCTAGGGTATGGGACATTGACGAGAAGGTCTTGTCTCACATCTGGGCCAGAGAACCCAAAAGGGGAGCAGTGCCCTTTGTGAAACCCAAACACAGTCGACAGGCATAGCCAGCAGTGGACAGCTGGGCCCAAGGAGCAGCAACCTCGTGCATCATTATAAGAGGGGCAGCCATTTGGCTGCATGGAAGGAAGGCCAGAGAAAAAGAATTGGAATAATTCTCACTCCTTTCCTTCCTCTCTTTTCTTTATTCCCTCTCTTTCCTTCCTCTCTTTTCTTTATTCCCTCTCTTTTCTTCCTTCTTCCCTTCTTTCTGCCCTTTTCCCTTCCTGTCTTTTCCTGTCTTCTCCTCCCCCTTCCTTCTCCTCCACCTACCTCCTCCATCTTTCTCTCCTTCCTTCTTCTAAATAAGCAATGTGCTCAGTTCAGTTCAGTCGCTCAGTCGTGTCCAACTCTTTGCAACCCCATGGGCTGCAGCACACCAGGCTTCCCTGTCCATCACCAACTCCCGGAGTTTACTCAAACTCATGTCCATTGAGTCGGTGATGCCATCCAACCATCTCATCCTCTGTCGTCCCCTTCTCCTCCCATGTTTAATCTTTCCCAGTATCAGGGTCTTTTCAAATGAGTCAGTTCTTTGCATCAGGTGGCCAAAGTATTGGAGTTTCAGCTTCAGCATCAGTCCTTCCAATGAATATTCAGGACTAATTTCCTTTAGGATGGACTGGTTGGATCTCCTTGCAGTCCAAGTGACTCTCAAGAGTTTTCTCCAACACCACAGTTCAAAAGCGTCAATTCTTCGGTACTCAGCTTTCTTTAGAGTCCAACTCTCACATTCATACACAAGTACTGGAAAAACCATAGCTTTGACTATACAGACCTTTGTTGGTAAAGTAATGTCTCTGCAATGTACTCACATGGTCCTAAATAAAAAACTATAAATGAAAAAGTATAAAAAGTAGATACCTCAGGGCTTCCCTGGTGGTCAGTGGTAAAGAGTCCGCCTGCCAGTGCAAGAGACAAGGTTCAATCCCTGGTCCAGGAAGATCCCACATGCCGCCAAACTACTAAGTCCACGCACCGCAACTACTGGCCTGTGCCCTGAAGCCCGGGAACCGAAACTACTGAGCCCACGTTCTGCAACGACTGAAGCCCATGCACCCTAGAGCCTGTGCTTCGCAACAAGAGAAGTCAACTGCAATGAGAAGCCCACGCACTGCAAGGAAGAGTAGCCCCTACAACTAAAGAAGACCCGGCACAGCCAAATAAAAAAGTAAATAAACAGCTTATACCCCAGACATCCAGTCAACCAATTCCCTCCCCACCCTCATTATTAGTGTCTTTTGAATTCTTCCAGGGATATCCTACGAATACAAAAAAGCAAACATAAATATGCATACAGTTGACTCTCGAACAATGCAGGGGTTAATCTACATATAATATATAGTTAGGACTTCACATCCACAGTTCCTCTAAGTCCTCTGATTCAACCAACCACAGGCCATGTAGAATTTTTTACCATTAAAAAATATTCCTGTGTAAGTGGATCTGTTCAGTTCCAACCCATGTTGTTCAAGGGTTGTTCTTTAGTCTATAAAAATGGTAGCATACTCTACTTACTGTTCTGCACTGTAAAAATTCATTTAACAATACGCCTTAAGAGATTCTTACATAGCAGTACATAAATAGCTTCCTCATTTAAAAAATAGTTAGATGGTACTTCCTTGTATGAGACCATTATATTTTATTTAATCTTTTCCTTTCACCAACAGAGCATATTTCATTTCTCACGTGGGTAAATATATGTATCAGAGAAATTCCTAGAAGTGGACATGCTGATTCAAAGGATATGAACATTTACAATTTTGATGTATGTTGCCAAATCACGGAGGGGCCTATTCTTGAACATATATGAAATGCACCCTGCAACATTCTCAGAGATGACTGGGAGAATTCATACAGAAATTTTTTTTCTGGGACTCCGTGGCTTGGGCCCAGTTCATTCTCCCCTACTTTCATAGCAGTAGAAGGTATAAGCCAGGCAAATGGCCACCTGTTTTCTAGCTAGTTCGCAACTAGATGTGGCTTTGTGACTAAGTCATCACCAATGGAGTATGAGTGGAGTGAAGGATGCCACTTTGCTTCCCTTGTTTCAAAGCAATCACTTGCTCTGGACTTCTACTCTATCTCCTCTTCACAAATGGAACATCACACTTGTGATGGTGTGGGAGGCTGCTGCTTAACACTGTGTGCACGGTGTGTTCTGCAGAACTCCAGAGAGTGCCCTTCACGTTGCAGACATTCTAGATTTGTAGAGTCGTTAAGAGTTTTCTGGAAGACAGCAGTCATGTGCCTCGAAGAAGAGGCACATTGTTTTCAGTTGGATTGGAGGTGAAAATGACAGGTGCTGGAATTTGGGGCTGGAAGCTGGAGCAGTCTTAGTTTAGCTATAAGACCTTTCCCGTTTTCCAGCTTTCTGGGCATGAGTCCCTGCTGCTGCTTTCTCTTTCAAAGCCTAAAAGGAGAGATTCCAGTGGAAACTTCCGACTCTTACTGGCTTTCTCTCCAGAAGGCATTTGCTTCAGATTCAATGATTCAGAACTGGAAAGGCCCTTAGAGACTTCCTTACTCAACCTTTCATTTTGCAAATGAGGAAACTGAGGTCCCGAGAGATTAAGCAGTTTGCTGAAGGACACAGAGAGTTAACGGCATGGCCAAGATTAGACCTAGGTCTTTATTAAAGGTACACCTGCCTTCTGTAGGCTCCAGCCCCTATTCTGAGCTTGTTTTCTCTGTCATTTCCACCTCCCATATCATCTTCCAACACACATACACAGAGGCGCCCACTGGTCCCACTATCTCTCTCTCCAAACCAGATAAGAAGGAAAGATGTAAAACTCATAAAGCCCATGGGATTGAGGTCAGCTTTGAGGACCATCTTGAGCAGTACAGAGTGGCATTTCGATTGGGATCAAAGACTCCAAAGGTAAAGGGAAGGTCTGCTGGCTTATTTTAGGCATTTAGAGCAGCTGGGGAAGGCGTGCTGGGAATGAAGTTTTCAGGCCCTCTACCCCACCCGCACATGGCCCAGTGCAGCCCACTCTGCCTGCCTAGGGGACTCCCAGGGCCTGTGCAGCCACCGCCCATGGCCGTCCCTTGCCAAGTCTGGGAGGCAGTGGATTTAATTCCTTAACTCAGCTGTGAGTCAGAGGTGGCCCAAGCTTCAGAGCCCAAGCCAATGCTGTTAGGGGTGAAATTGAAAACTGCTCCCCTCAGGCTCCTATCACATCATCCCTGAATTACTAAGGCCCAAAGCAGAAAACCAGAAATTCTCTAGCAGCCTCCACAGCAGGCTTCCTCCCAGGGGACAGCAGTGTTTCTCTGTGGCTCTGAGCCCCACACAGGGCAAATGTCCTTCCTTCCCTTGCTGAAGCCCTTCTAAATTGGGGAACAGATAGGGGAGGTCTCAGTTTGGGGGGATGGAAAGAGAGACAGGAATGGATTTGCCCCAACCAAGCAACTATCTGGGACTTCTGGCTGTAAGGAGAGTCAATTCAGGTTACAGAATTCAGCTACCCAGGGCCCAAAGCCTCATGAGAGAATCACAGTATCAAGATTCGAGCCCCTAGCGGTGGTCCCAGCTAGTACGGGCTTTATAGGATGGTCTTCAACATGCCACTAACTCAACGGTTAAACCCACAGCCTCTCCTCTTATTGTCCCTGCAGCCAGCAATAGCTTTGCTTTCTACCACATGACCCTACCCCACTTTGGCCACAACTGACTGGGAAGCAGAAAGTCAAGTCTAACAAATCCACAGGCTGGCCAATGACCTGCAGAACGGGATGGCACAAAAAGAGGAGTTGGGATAACTATATCTCCCCCATTTAGGAAGTTAAACAGAGAAACACTTAGAGAATGAAATTATTTAGCAGCAAGAGCAGACATTCAGAGGTTCTGATTTAGAGAAAACCAGGGGCAACTAGGATAAGCAGGCAAAAGTAGTAAGAAAACAGAAATTAGGAAGAATCAGAAGCTATGAATGGCGACAGTATTGAAACAAGGGAGCAGACATGAAGGTGCAGACTCCCTGAGTCACAGGCACATACAAGTGCCATGAAGGGCCATGGCAGTCCTGTCTGTCGTTACGGTCCTCTAGGCTCTTTAGAGGGAGAAGGCAATGGCACCCCACTCCAGTACTCTTGCCTGGAAAATCCCATGGACGGAGGAACCTGGTAGGCTGCAGTCCATGGGGTTGCTAAGAGTCGGACGTGACTGAGAGACTTCACTTTCATTTTTCACTTTCATGCATTGGAGAAGGAAACAGCAGCCCACTCCAGTGTTCTTGCCTGGAGAATCACGGGGACAGCAGAACCTGGTGGGCTGCCGTCTATGGGGTCGTACAGAGTCGGAAATGACTGAAGCAACTTAGCAGCAGCAGGCTCTTTAGATTCAGAGCAACCTTCCAGAATTTACAGCCCAACGAAACAACAATAAGAGTCCTCTCCTTAGAGTCAATAGGAATTGTGTCTCCTTTTCCATCTCTCTCTCTCTTACTCACATCAAACACATTATGTGTATGCGTGCACTCAGTTGTGTTAGACACATTACTTGACATAAATTGAATGTTTCTTCATTCCCAACAACCAAAAGAATGAAGCACAGCCTAATCTCGGGTTTTTCATACATAGAATGAGTCAATAGAATGACAGACAATGTTGAAAGAGCAAAGTAAGATCGCCCACCATGCTCCCCCACTTAATAAATTAACTACTACTAATGGTAGTAGTTTTCAAGTATTAGATACATACTTTGGTGTATCCTTGGACACATTTGGACACAATTGCAATTATGGTGAAGATATATTTAGATTTAGACTTTTATTGGCTTAATGGGATTTTAGAGGTATTTAGAAGCATGGGGAAGAAATGGTACCTCCCCTGCTGGTTCGGTGGTAAAGAACCCACCTGCCAATGCAGGAGATGTGGGTTCGATTACTGGGTTGGGAAGACACCCTGGAGAAGGAAATGGCAACCCACTTCACTATTCTTGCGTGGGAAATCCCATGGACAGAGGAGCCTGGAGGGCTACAGTCCGTGTGATCACAAAAGAGTCGGACACGACCTAGCAACTAAACAATAGTGACAATGGGGGGTAAATGAGGATTCAGGGAAGAACTCTACATTTCTGGCCTGTACCATTATATAGAACTACTTTGTTCTATATGATCTGATGTGAGACTTGGACCAAAAAGAAGGCTGAGTCCCAAAGAATTGATGCTTTCAAAGTGTGGTGTTGGAGAAGACTCTTGAGAGTCCCTTGGACAGCAAGGAGACCAAATCAGTCAACCCTAAAAGAAATCAACCCTGAATATTAATTGGAAGGGCTGATGCTGAAGCTCCAATACTTTGGCTATGTGATGTGAAGAACTGACTCATTTGAAAAGACCCTGATGCTGGGAAAGATTGAAGGCAGGAGGAGAAGGGGACGACAGAGGATGAGACGGTTGGATGGCATCACTGACTCAGTGGATGTGAGTTTGAGCAAACTCGGGGAGATAGTGAAAGACAGGGAAGCCTGGCATGCTGCAGTCCATATGGTCGCTAAGAGTCAGACACAACTGAGTGACTGACTGAACAACAACAACAAAATGTTGTTCTAGCGATATGTGTGTATTTAAATTTAAATCTAAATTAATTAAATGAGATAAAATTTAAGTTCCTGGTTACTAGCCACATTTCAAGTACTCAATATCTATATGTGGTTACTGGCTACCACATTAGCACAGATGGAGAACATTTCCATCACTGCAGAAAGTTCCACAGGACATTGGTAAGAGATGTCCATTATCCTCTATCACAGGGGTAGGTAACTCTTTCTGTCAAGGGCTAAATAGTTAATATTTTAGGCTTTGAAAGCCTATGGTTTCTGTTGTAGCTACTCAACTCTCCCACTGTAGCATGATAGCAGCAAGACAAAATGTTAGCAAATGACCATGGCTGTGTTCCAATAAAACATTACTTACAAAGAAAAGGCAGCGGGCCACACTTGGCCTGCCCACTACCTGCAGTAACCTTGCTCTACCACATCGCCCTACTTGTTTCTAAGAATTACTTCTTTATTTTTGAATTGTCTTTCTCCCCATGAGGGCAGAGACTGCATCTATTTTGCTCATCACAGTGAATTCAATACTAAGAACACGTGCTTAATTAATATTTGATGACTGACTGAATGAATAGTGGTGTTGCCCCTTACTGGACTAGGGAATGCCAGAAAAGGAACAATATTTTAGAGAAGATAAAGAGGTCCCTTATGGACATGCTAGTCGTACTATAGTTTATTTTTGTTATTCTCTCTGTAGTCTCTTTCACCTTTAGCCTTCTTTAAGTCTCAATAGTCTGGAAGTCAGTGATATTTTTCAGGAGCTGGACAGAGTTACTGCTTTTTGGACTCACTCCCTGAAGGCTGTAATCAGAGTTCCAGCCATGAGCCAAAGGAGCAGAAAGAGGAGTTGTGCCTGGCCTGGCCCTACTGCTCACTTGTCAGTGTTGGCTCTAAAAACCTAGATCCTTTCCCATTCTGTTTGGACTGAGTGAATTAGGAAGACCAAATCTGTGACAAAAAGAATTATTCAAAGCAGAATTTTCCTAAATTTCAGTCATTCATTCATGCACATCCTTCAGTTGTTCCATTACTGCATTTCCATACCACCTGAAAACAGGTTTACTGAATATTGCCAACCCTTTCAAAATCTTTTTTTTGCCCCTTTCAAAATCTTTAACACGATTTTGTATATGTATAACTGAATCATTTTGCTGTGTATCTGAAACTAACATAACATTGTTAATCAACTATACCCCAACAGAAAATTTAAAAATTTTAAACAAAGAAATAAATGATAAAATTTTTAAAAATTGTAACAAATTTTGATTGGGTCATTCCTTGCTCAAAAAAGCTCTAGGGACTTTCCATCTCAGAGTTAATTCTAGAGCTCTTACCACAGTCTGTAAGGACCATGCAATCCAGTTCCTGGGATCCTTCTCTGACCTCATTCCTGCTGCTCATTCAGTCCTTTCCAGCCACGCTGAGCCCTGCATATCCTTCAAATGTTCCAAGCCAGCTGGTACCTTCAGAGCCTTGTTCAACCTGACCAGAAGGCCTTACTCCTCACAGTCATCTCCCAGAAAGGCCTTTCCTGACCACATTACATAAAATATCAGCCTTCTTTGCTCTTTTAAATACATTTTAGAATCAGCTAGAAAAATTTCACACACACACACAAACAAACAAAACCCTGTCCATAAATCATTTGGGAGAACTGACACCTTTATAACATTGAGTCTTCTTTCTATCCATGCTGTATCTTTTAATTTGCCTAGCTTTTCTTTTTTTCATTAAAGTTTTACAATTTTCTTGATAAAGCCTGGGAACACAGCTTTTGTTAGATTTGTTTCTAGATGCATAAAATGATGTTGTTTTTGTAAAGGGTATCTTTTAAAAAAATTACATTACATTATAAAATGTTTATTCCTGGTATGTCATTTTAGTATCTGTTTTATCAGTTGTTACAACCCCATTTTAGGTTTGACATTATCTATTTCTTCATTCTCTCATTTTTTTTTCCCCTGATGAGTCTTACTGGTAGTAGACAGGTGTTAAAAACCTACTAGCACCCAAGATACATTCTTTTTGATGTAATCAAAAGTGTTGAAAAATTGTGAAAAGGGAAATAATTAAATCTTATTTAATGCCAGTGTTTATGTGGAAACATTATTTTATATCCCACCAAGGCTATCTGGCTTCCGTACTGGGAAACCCTGATTTATTAAATTTCATACCCACAGACTTCCCTGGTGGTACAGTGGATAGGAATCCATCTGCCAATGCAGAGGACACAAGTTCGATCCCTGGTCCAGGAAGATTCCAGAAGCTGTGGAGCAACTAAGGCCGAGGGCCACAACTACTGAGCCTGTGCTCTGCAACAAGAGAAGCCACTACAATGGGAAATCCGCACACTGCAACAAAGACCCCGTGGGACCAAACAAATAAATAAATTATATATATAAAGATTTCACAACCACAGTGAAGTGCCTTTTTAGTTATCAGTTGCTTGCGCTCACCTCTGGACCTGTCTTTAGTTCTGGAGGTGATAGATGGATGCTGAGCTAGGAGAAATGTGTGTGGAGGGTGCCCAAGAGAAGTGGTGATAAGCTGAGGGGCCTGCTTCCCCACCCGCTCCTGCTGCCCACATTGCTTCTAAGAACAGTTGTCCACATGGAGGTATCCCCTAGGGAATGTTTCCAGGGGTGGAAGGGGGCAGCCAGTGAGGGCCTCTCCAACTCCTGGGAGGCAGGAAGTGGGGGCTTCTTAGAACTGTCAAGGTTTCCTGGAAGCCTATGAGAGCTGAGGCCATCTGGCTTTCTGCAGCTTGCTTTTGGGCGTGTTTGGAACCCGGAGGAGGGCGGCCCCTCTGGGGACACAAGCTCACTAGTTGTAAACCCTGAGGCCGGCAGGGTGTTCGTGTTGGTCTGGAGAAGGAGGCTTTCAAGCTGCAGCTCTTCCTCTCTCACTGCTGGTCATCACAAGCCCACACACCTGCCCTCTTTGCAGCCTGCACTTGTCAAATCAAACTATGCCTTCTGAGAAATACGATCGTTTTCAAGGCTCTTCCTTTGAGAAACCCTTGAACTGAGGAAGGCAGGAAGCCACAGGCTTCTGGGTGGGCAGAGCCTACCTGGGTTACCCGCCCCCCACCTCAGAGGGGAGCGCAGCTGTTCTGAGTCATCAAAGAAGCCTAACAAATAACACCTTCTTGCATGTTAACACCATCAAAGAGGTCGGTGAAGGCCAGTTTATAGCTGGCATGAGGGCGCTGAAAAGAACAGAGACTTTGAGGCTGCAAGGCCCAGTTTCCAGCTCCGGCTCCTTCACCTCCTGTCCATATCTCACAGGTGACCTCTCTCAGCTGTGAAAGCCATCATGGTCAGATGTGTGATACTATTTTTAAAAGTTTTGTGTATGTGAACATAATGTAACTTAAAATGGCTTGTGTTTGTATATGCTGTGTTAATTATGGTACCGTTAGTGGCTGCGATGACCTTCCCCCGTGCCTCAGCGGTAAACAATCCGCCTGCAGTGAAGGAAATGGATTCAATTTCTTTCAATCAGGAAGATCCCCTGGAAAAGGAAATGGCAACTCCAGTATTACTGCCTGGAGAATTCCACTGTCAGAGGAGCCTGGTGGGCTAGAGTCCATGGGGTTGCAAGAGTCGGACATGACTTAGTGACTAAATCCCCACCACACAGTGGCTGTAACAAATAAGCCCACAAATGTATAAAGACCCAAACAGAATTTCATTTCTCACTCACGTTAAGTTCATGGTTGTTCGGCAGGTGGCCCTTTTCCCGTCAGTGATTCAAAGACTGAGGTTCCTTTCATCTTGTGGTTCTGTTGGCCCCCAGAGCAGGCCGAAGGAGAACAGGGTGTGGAAGTCACACTCTCTTCCTGAAAGTTTTGGCTCAGAACTGGTACACGTTCTTCCTGCTCACATTCCACAGGCAAAAACGATATGCATGGTCACATCTGGGTGCAAGGATGTATAGAAAACGTAATCCTAGCCCAGGTAGCTGCTTCCTGGCAACAATCTGTATCATGGAGAAGGAATTGAAATTCCAGAGGATATGCTAAGTAGGCAAAGGAAAAAATCTGGCAAAGTGTAGGGAAAGAGCAAATTAGCCAAGATGGTGTGGTCCGGCTCTCTCACCCTATGGCCTCTTGCTCTTGCCCCACGTTTTGTGAATAATGCTATGTGACAGCTGGGATCACTCATAGCACTGCGCATGTGTGTCACGAGATACTCACTTGGCTACAGGCTACTTTTGTTTTGCAAGCATATATAAGTTTCACCTGGAAAGCCCTGGAGGTTGTGTTGTGTCACGTGAGGTTATGTTATGGCTGCTGTTACGGCCGCTGTGTCAGCCAAGAGAGAATAAATGTGTCTGCAGTTCCTATGGCTCCTCGAATCTTCTTTTAGTCTCTTAGCTCGTGCCTTGCCTACCATGGGTTCAGCGAACAGTGCGTGCAGTGAGACACAGCAAGACAGTAGGCATCATGAACAGGATCAGCAATACACAAATGTACACTAATCTATTAACAGTGGTTACCTCTGGGAGTAAGATTGGAAAAGATGGAGAGACTCACTTTTTATTTTAAACAAGTAATATTTTATGATCATATATTAATTGTATAATTAAAAGAATGATGGGCAGGTTTTCATTGTAAATTTCTGAGCAAATACGTGTTATGTGTTGTTACTTTTATCATTGTTCTTTTGTCCAATCCTAGAGTCAGAAACAGAGAAGGCAATGGCACCCCACTCCAGTACTCTTGCCTGGAAAATCCCATGGATGGAGGAGCCTGGTAGGCTGCAGTCCATGAGGTCGCTAAGAGTCGGACACGACTGAGCAACTTCACTTTCATGCATTGGAGAAGGAAATGGCAACCCACTCCAGTGTTCTTGCCTGGAGAATCCCAGGGACGGGGGAGCCTGGTGGGCTACCGTCTATGGCGTCGCACAGAGTCGGACACGACTGAAGTGACTTAGCAGCAGCAGCAGCAGCTATTACAAGTCCTTCATTAGACGCATAAGGTTTTACGGTAGAGGTGGCATGGGGGAAGGCAGAGAATTTTTCTCCTTGAAAATTTGCTTAATCTATTGTATAGCACAGGGAACTATGCTCAGTATTTTGTGCGTGTGTATATATGTATAACTGGTATACTTTGTGCACCAGAAACTAACACAACATTGTAAATTAACTACACTTAAATTAGCAAAACAAAAAAAATTTTTTTTAAGTTAGGTAGGGACTTCCCTGGCAGTCTTGCAGTTGGCACTCCATACTTCAATGCAGGACGTGCAGGTTCAGTCCCTGGGTGGGGAACTAGGATCCCATATGCCAAGCAATGTGGAAAAAAAAAAAATTAGGTAACTCGTCCACAGTCATGAAGCTAGCAGAATCTAAACCCAAATCTGAATCCTGACCCAAGTGGAATTTTTTGCAACCTGAACTCGCTCTCAGCTAATGAAAAGTACTCCACATTTCCTGCACTAACTGGATTTTTTACCAGATCCTCATGTTAAAAAGGAAAATCTGAAGAGATCCTGTATGATATCTGTCCTGGATATACACTGGAGGCACCATTTAGAGATGTTTCTGAGTAATGTAAGATTGCTTATAGCCATACTCTTTGGAAAATGTCTCATTGACAAATAACTGGCATATTTGCTCAGCAATAGATGTAGAACTCATCTGTATCATAGAACACACTTCCAAAAAGGAAAAAAACCTAACCCCAGACATTGACACTTCATTTCAGCATCAGAAAGTATTACTTTAAAAAATGTCTCTGATACAGTTTGGACCCTGTGGACTATGGCAGCACCGTCCTGGAGTGCTGATAGAGGTCCTGGAAACAGGAGAATCACTGTGAATGGAACGTAGGAGGTCTTACCTGTTAACCAGAGAACATGAGTCTATTGAACCTTTGAAGACAAAGCATCGTAGCAGACACCACCTCTGATTCCTCTCAAGGAAGCTAAAAAGAAAAGTGTTTCCCAGTTGGCTTTTGGTATATGCTTTGATCTGAAGCTTCGATCATGGAGCAGGGAGAGTATTTCAAACTATTACTACAGTTCAGTGAAAGACATTTCTAATAGTCTTTGAAGAGTGGAAAATTTTTTTTCCACGAAAGACAAGGCAAATTTGGTAGCTGCTTTCCTTTCCTCATTTCATTACAGATTTTCCTATTCAATGTTTCATCGTGTGTTTTGTTAGTTCTGAACTCAATTAAACCCTTAAGCACTTTAGGCCTGTACATTAAAGACTATCATCAGTAAATTCATATGGGGTTTACAAATTTGTTTAATATTTATACCAAAGGAGACTTCAGAGAGAATACAAATTTAGGAAGCCATGGAAGAGTCGACTCAGAAGGATCTACAGGGAAACACTTTATATGCATTTCTGTAAATACACAGTGTATTTACAACAAGTGTAAAAAAATAAATGTAGTTCTAAAAAAAAAATGAGTTGCCATGTCTTAATTCTTCGCCAGCTGGAAAGGCCATTTAGATTTTCTAATTTTATTTGAACACAAATTATTTAACATTTTGCATGTAGAGAATGAGAGGTAATCATTAGCATGAAAGAGAAAAGGAAAAGATTTATAATCAATACTGTGCAGAAGGAAAACAAAATTACAAATGCCAGCCGGCTTCACAGATGGATGTTAGAGGGACAGGGAGACAGATGAGGAGGGAATAGATGGAGAGAAAGAAAAGGGGGAGAAGAAAGGACCCCCAAGAGGGGATAGTCTCTGGGGAAGAACAGAGGCCTGTAGGTCAGGCCAGAATCATTTATTCATTCAACAAACTGTTACTGTGTATCTACTATGGGCCAGGATTCTTCCAGGTACTAGAAACACAGCACTGAACAAACCAAAATCTTTACCCTCGTGGAGTTTTGTTTTCTAGAAGGGCATAACAGACAAATTAAGCCAGAAGTACACCGTGTATCAGGTAGTGGGAAGTTTTTAGCTAAAACTAATACAGGGTGAGGGAGCTAGGAAGTGCAGGGGAGAGGAGTGGAAGAGTGTTAATTCAGGTAAGGTGGGAGTGTGTGTGTGTCTTTAGGTAACTGACCTCATGGTCAAAAAGGACTTCACTAGAAAGGAGCCTTTTGAGCAAAGGCCCGAGGAGACCCATGTGAACTAGCATGCAAACAGCAAAATAGCTATCACTGCAAAGGATGCCGTTGGTTGTCCAGCCAACATCCAGATATTCTTCCACTCTTTCTAACAGAAACCCTCCCCACTTTCCAGGATGCAACCACATGATCAAGAGAAAGCTGGACTCCATTTCTAATTCCAGATCCCAATTAGACTAAGCCGATCCTGGCAACTCAACCTCACTTATCAGCGACTGGTTCAAGAAGCCAGGCTTAAGCCAATCAACACAGGGAATCCTCCTGGTCACTGTCATTGGTCCAGGGGCAGGCACAAGTATAACTTAAACTGGCCTAAGCAGATTAAAAGAAGGGATTTATATTTCTGTTGAGGGGGAGGAGGTTTGGTCTCTGTTGTGATGGATGTGAACAAGGAAGCATGTTGTCACAGTTATTCAGGACACAGTGACACGGCCATCCTTAGACAATGAGGGAAGCCAGGTTACAGACAAAGCCAGCACAAAGGAGAGGGCAGAGCTAGAACTGCAGAAAAGCAGAGTCAGAGCCTGATTATTCCATGCCTGGAGCCTGATCTACTTAAAGCCTTCCTATTATAGAAGATGAAGAATCTCCTTACTGTTTGTGCCAGTTTGAGTTAGATTTTCTGTTTCTTGGTGCTTAAAGGTTCTTAACTATGATAATAAAAATAACAGCAGCTAACACTTCCTGAGCATTACCTTGTGCCAGGCCCAAATTTAATTAAATCTGTAATCCATTTAATGTTCTCAACAATCTAATGAAGCAAATAACACTACGTCCTTATCTGTAAGATATAAGTGACTTTGCCCAAGATCATATGGGTAGTAAGTGGCAGAACCAAAATTAGAGTTCAGAGCCTGCATTCATAACCACTATGATGGTAATCAATATATGAGGCAGAGAAAGAGAGAAAAAGAGAAAGGCGTATGTGAAGAAGCCTGAGGAAGAGGCAGGGGGAAATCAAGCTGCTGTTATCAAAAGAGGGAGAAGAAAAACCAACGCATGTCCTCCAGAGAGGAGATGTGCTATACATTCATAATGACATAACAAGTGAGCGCTACATGTCTTAAGAGCTTATAGTCAAAGATGAGGCAGGAGAAATGAGCCACTTCAAGGACAGCTGTCCAGGGGCATCTTCTGGAGGGAAGTCTATGAACTAGACCTTAAAGCATTGGTGTTACTGTGTTAGGCGAAGAGAAGAAGGTTTTTCGGATACATAGAAAGGGGTGAACAAAGGAAGGGAGGTGGTGATCCTTTGGAGATGTCCCTGGTTTGGTGGGAAATCGGGGGAACTAAAATTCTGGAATTTAGTTGGGGGCTAGATCTACAGATGATGGTCTGCTGACGCACTAATCTTTTATGCAAGATTTCTTCTGTTTTGAATTCAAAGAGAATACTAATTTGTGTGTGTGTGTGGCTACACCACACAGCATGCAGAATCTTATTAACAGTTCCCCAACCAGGGATCAAACCCATGCCCCCTGCAGTGGGCCGGTGGAGTCTTAGCTACTGAACACCAGGGAAGTCCCAAGAAGACTAAAGTCCAGGAGAAGGATTATTCTCCCCACACTACCAGTGGGGTAACCAAGGCCCAGTGCAGAAGGGCTTGCAGAGAGGTCATGCCACCCAGAGGCAGAGCAGCACAGGACACCAGTGCTCTGCCCTCCAGTCCAGGACAGTACCTCCCACAGACCTAGCACCCACCACCGCAAAACCAAGTCTAAGGCTGTGACTCAGCTCCAGAGGCTCCAAGGGGATCTTTGGAGGGAACTGGGTGCACCCCTCCAGGCTAAGAAAGGCATCTGACTCACATGATGGTTAAGAGCAAAGACTCTGGGGACTTCCCTGGTGGTCCGGTGGTTAAGAGTCCACTCTTCCACTGCAGGGGGCATGGCATGGGTTCAATTCCTGGTTGGGGAACTAAAACCTTGCATGCTATGTGGTGAGAGCAAAAATATAGAGCAAAGGTTCGAATCAGACAGACCTAGTTTTGAATCTTAATTTTATAACTTATGGTGATCAGATCAGATCAGTCGCTCAGTCTTGTCCGACTCTTTGTGACCCCATGAATCTCAGCACGCCAGGCCTCCCTGTCCCTCACCAACTCCCAGAGTTCACTCAGACTCACGTCCATCAAGTCAGTGATGCCATCCAGCCATCTCATCCTCTGTTGTCCTCTTCTCCTCCTGCCCCCAATCCCTCCCAGCATCAGAGTCTTTTCCAATGAGTCAGCTCTTCGCATGAGGTGGCCAAAGTACTGGAGTTTCAGCTTTAGCATCATTCCTTCCAAAGAAATCCCAGGGCTGATCTCCTTTAGAATGGACTGGTTGGATCTCCTTGCAGTCCAAGGGACTATCAAGAATCTTCTCCAACACCACAGTTCAAAAGCATCAATTCTTCGGCGCTCAGCCTTCTTCACAGTCCAACTCTCACATCCATACATGACCACAGGAAAAACCATAGCCTTGACTAGACGGACCTTTGTTGGCAAAGTAATGTCTCTGCTTTTGAATACGCTGTCTAGGTTGGTCATAACTTTCCTTCCAAGGAGTAAGCGTCTTTTAATTTCATGGCTGCAGTCACCATCTGCAGTGATTTTGGAGCCCAAAAAATAAAGTCTGACACTGTTTCCCCATCTATTTCCCATGAAGTGGTGGGACCGGATGCCATGATCTTCATTTTCTGAATGTTGAGCTTTAAGCCAACTTTTTCACTCTCCACTTTTCACTTTCATCAAGAGGCTTTTGAGTTCCTCTTCACTTTCTGCCATAAGGGTGGTGTCATCTGCATATCTGAAGTTATTGATATTTCTCCCGGCAATCTTGATTCCAGCTTGTGTTTCTTCCAGTCCAGCGTTTCTCATGATGTACTCTGCATAGAAGTTAAATAAGCAGGGTGACAATATACAGCCTTGACGTACTCCTTTTCCTATTTGGAACCAGTCTGTTGTTCCATGTCCAGTTCTAACTGTTGCTTTCTGACCTGCATACAAATTTCTCAAGAGGCAGGTCAGGTGGTCTGGTATTCCCATCTCTTGAAGAATTTTCCACAGTTTATTGTGATCCACACAGTCAAAGGCGATACCTTAGACAAATGGTGTAACTTCTCAGAGCTTTAGTTTCCTCATCTGCAAAATGAAGTGGAGTACAGTGCCTACCTCATAGGATGGTTAATAAGGTCTGAATGAGGTCATGTAATGCCTATTAAGAACTGAGCATGGGCTTCCCTGGTAGCTCAGTGGCAGCAAGTCTGAGGGCTAATGTGGGAGACATGGGTTTGATCCCTGATACAGGAAGATCCCAGAGGCTGCGGAGCCACTAAATCCATGTGTCACAACTCATGAACCTGTGCTCTAGAGCCCGTGCTCCACAACAAGAAAAGCCACTGCAACGGGAAGCTCACGCACCACAGCTAGAGGATGGCCCCTACTCAGGACAACTAGAGAAAACCCCAGCAGCAACAAAAACCCAGGACAGCCAGAAAAAAATTAAAAAAAAAAAAAGAATTTAGCACAATGTCTGTTCCATAGAGGGCTCCATAAACGGGAGTTTGAGGGCAGTATGGTGTGGTGCAAGCCCTAGAGTCAGACAGACTTCCAGAGGTCAAATCCTGGCTCTAGTATGACTACTGCATTTCATTAATTCTGTAATGTATGCTCCCCACCCCTTACCTTCTTATTTCAAACATCTCTGCACCAAAGCATCTTAGTTGTGTAACGTGGTTTAATTGCCAGTGTCTCCTCGCAGTACAAGAGACAACAGTGTGACTTGCAGTCAGTGTCTTACATCGGGCAGATAACAATCTTTTGGCACCTCAGTTTCTTCAGTTGCAAAATGGGAACAATAATAATATTTACATTACAAGGTTGTCAGGAGGGTTAAATTAAATTTACTCTGCAAATCTCTGGCACACAAGTGAGTGTTCAATAAATTCCATGTATTGCTACTATCTTTGTGACTATTACCCAAATCAGATAATGGGGATGGTGGGAGCCCCATAGACTGAGGAGCCAGAGGGAGAAGCAGCCCCATGGGGATGTACAGAAGTGAAGGTGACGATCAGAGGGGCAGTGTTAATTCTGAGATTCAGGAGGTGAGTGTGAGGAATAGTAGGAAGAAATGCAAGAAGCCAGTGGGGTGCGATGTGGATTAGTGAACTTTTTTTATATAAGATTTTTTGATGTGGACCATTTTAGAGCCTTTATTGAATTTGTTACCATGTTGCTTCTGTGTCATGTTTTGGTATTCTGGCCCCGAGGTGTGGGATCTTACCTCCCCTACCAGGGATCAAACCAATACCCCTTGCATTAGAAGGTGAAGTCAACCACAGGACCACCAGGGAAGTCGTAGGGCATTTGGTTTTCAGATGAAGACTGGAACCCCCCCTGGGGTACCCAGGCCCAGTGGGGATGGGATGGTGAATCCAAAGGGCTGGTCAGACTGGGCTGCTGGGCTGCTTGATCTGTTGAAATTCTCCCTTTCTCTGACTACAATCATCATTTCTTAAGTGTCACCAAGTGCCAGGCACACTGTGCACTTGATATGTTGATATGTCCTATCTCATAAAACCCTGTTGTCAACGCTGTGAGTGAGGCAATTTTATTAGGTCAATTTTATAGAATAAACCAAAGCTCAAAGAGGCAATTTAACATGTTCAAAGTGGCGTGGCTCTTACAAGCCAGAGCTGGAATCTGAATCCAGTTTTTTGACTTTACATCTAGTACCGAAGTCTGCCTGCCATACTGCCTCTTGAACTCTCTTCTCCACCATCTCTCTGTGTTGACAAGTAATTTTCCTCTCTCCTCACCTCCACTCCTCCTTCCTCCCCCTACCGGTCTCCGCCTCCCAGGCCCACAAATGCCAAGCTCACAAGTCATCTGTTTTGCCAAAATTCTGTTCTGATTTGATAAACTCTGGCGGGGCCAGCTCACTCAGCATGATTCAGCCAGAGAGAATAGCGAGCTTGCATGCTCGGCATGCCGAGCGTCTGAGCTCAGGCAGGATGGGCGGCGCAGGAACCTCAGCTTGACAGATGGCTCCACTCGGCTGTCTCCCTGGGCCCGATGCCAGGGCCAGCGCTTGCTCTTTGCAGTGGGGAGGGCAGGAGCCAGGTCCTGTGATTCTCACATGCGTGGCTGTGTATGTGCATGTGTGGCTACATATGGAGCAGGGGTGGGCCAGGCTGTGAGCCACTCAGGCCCCCTATTTGTAGGCGGCCGATTTGTGCGACCGTGTGTATCTGTGTGCGTGCAGATGAATGTGTTTGTGTGTGCCTGGCTGCATGTTTGTGGGTGTGTGCGATGCATTCGCATTTGAATTTTGAGTTTGCATTCATTCTGGTATGTGTGCTCAAGAACATGAGAGAGGAGAGTACAGTGCCTTGAGAAGTCAACTTTCTGCATGTCCTGGTCTGCGATGGGGACACAGACTTTCTGCAAACACCCAGCTCCAGCTCTCTCCTCACTCCAGAACGGAGTGACGTGAGTAGCTGTAGAAGTCACCTCATTCCGAAGGTGAAGTTGAAGCTCTGAACTGAGATTCAGGTTTCTGAAAACAACTTCCTGGTAGAAGTACTTAAATTCGGGTGAATCCAGACGCCCTCTGAAAATCTCTTGACTAGAATGGATCTTCTTTTTAGGAAAATATCCTCAAAATACTTAATTTCACATACAATATAGAAAGCTCAAGGGGCCCTCCAAAGCCTGTTGTGGATCTCAGTTAGGAAACAGTATGATACAAACATTTACTGAGTGCTCTTGCGTGTTCGGTGTGTGCACTTACTTTACTGAATACTTATCTGTACTATTATACTGAGCCCTTGCTAGAGAGATAAGTACATAATAGAAGTAAGATGGCCACTGCTTTTGAAGAACACAGTCTAGTAGGAGAAATAGATGTAAATGCATGACCTCAGGCCACTGTGACTAGTGCAGTGATAGCTGAGTGAAGGAACTGCCAGGGCGCGACAGGATGGGTTTTTTGAATGGTTCCAGGAAAGATTCACTGAAGAAGTGGGCACTTAAGCTATATCTTGAAATATCAGAAGGCATTTGTCAAACAGAGAAAATTGGGAAGAACTTTCCAGACAGAAAGAAGAGCATGTAAAGAGGTAGAAGGGATGCTGCATTTGGGAAAAATGTGTCTGGGAGGAGCAGGAGGCTAAAAAGGAATCTGGACGCAGACTGTGAAGAGCCTGTACATATTCAATACTAAGCTAAAGGTTTTATCCTATAAATGATGGGGAACCACTGGTGTTCTTTAAACAAGAGAGTGACATGGTGTAATTGGTGCACAGAAAGATCACAGTGCATACAGAGCTTCTCCAGAGACCAGATAAAAAGGATGCCGCAGTAGCTCAGGTGAGAGACAACGAAGATGTGAATAACAGAAATGTGGGAAAACCAGGCCACAGGTGTGAAGAAAGGAGATATTTAGGAGATAAACTAGTCAAGAATTAAGTGCCTCCATTAAATGTATGGGGTTAAGAAAAAGAAAGGACAGTCAAGCATGGCTTCTCTGGTTCTAACATGGGAAGAAAGGCGGACATCAGTACCATTCACTGGGATGGAACCAAGAGGCAGATTCGGTTGTGGAGGAAGATAATGAGTTCTGTTTGGGACATTGACTAGAGATGTACATTAGGCCATTGGCTATATAGGTCTGGAGTACTGCAGAGAGAGATCTGGAAATACATTAATAAATTTGTGAGTCATAAGCAGATGATTGACAACTGAAGTCAAGGGTAAGAGATGAGATCACTCAAGGAGAATGTGGATATTGAGTGAGAAGAGAAAAGAGAAAGAAGTCAGTAGTTAAGGGTACATAGAGGAGGAAGAATTTGTAAGGAGAGAGGGAGGGAGTATTCTTAGGGTTTTGAAGTGTTGAAAAAGAGCCTAGAGAAAGGGATACTCTAGAAGCTAATAATGAACAAAAATTTTTAAATGAGGGATTGATCATTAAGTCAAGGGCTAGAAAGAAGTCAAGTAAAGGAAAGATTGATGTAAAACCATGCGAAAACAGAAGATAGAAAACTGGAAGGAAATATGAAATACACAAAACACTAACCAGAGTTATTACTATAGGGGAATTATGGGAGTTTTTAATATATTTTTTATGTGTGTTATCTAAATAGTCCAGGACAAATCTAATGACTGTGTACCAAATTCGAACAATGAGAGAGAAGACCTGGGGAAAATTTAGGAGGCTATTGGAATAGACAACTTTCCAGCCAAGATGGAGTAACAGGCATTGGACTTAACCTCTTGCCTAAAACAATTATAAACAAGACAAAATATATGAAATTTTGAGTAAGAAAATACGGACATACCTCAGAAATACTGCAAGTTCAGTTCCACATCACCACAATAAAATGAGTATCTCAATAAAGCAAGTCATATATACTTTTTGGTATCCCAGTACATATAAAAGTTATGTTTACACTCCTGCAGTCTCCTAAGTATAGACTATATTCAGTCGTCTAGGCTTCCATGGTGGCTAAGTCATGTTGGACTCTTTTGAGACCCTGTGGACTGTAATCCTCCAGGCTCCTTTGTCCATGGAACTTTCCAGCCAAGAATACTGGAGTGGGTTGCCATTTCCTTCTCCAAGGGAACTTTCCAACAGGAATGGAACCTGCGTCTCCTGCATTGCCAAACAGATTCTTTATCACTGAACCACCATGGGAACCAAGACAACTGACTATCCACATACAAAAAAATTACTCAGATGCTTACTTTACACAGTATACAAAATTAATTTCAAATGGATCATATACCTAGATATAAGAGCTAACATTGTAAGACCTCTAAAAGCAAATGTAAAGAGAAAATCTTCATGACCTTGGATTAGATAAAGTTTTTAGACATGACACTAAAATCTTGAACCTAAAAGAAAAATTAATAAGTTTGACTTCATCAAAAAAAAACAAAAAAATAAAAAAAACCCTTTCGTGCCTCAGAGCAGCCATTAAGAAAATGAAGAGGCAGCCATAGGTTGGGATAAAACATTGCAAATAATACACCTGATAAAGAGCCTGTATCTAAAATATATGAAAAACTCTTACAATCAATAATAAAAAGAAAAACAAGCCAATTTTAAAATTGGCAAAAATTTTAAGACGTTTTACCAAAGAAGACAAACAAATGGCTGATGAGCACATGAAAAGATGCTTAGTATCATTTGTCAACGGTGTGTAAATTAAAACCACAGTGAGATGCCAATGAAATACTTATCAGAAGGGCAATAATAAAAAATGCATACAACACCAAGTGTTGGTGAGGACACACAGAAATTGACATGCTCGGCATTGCTGGTGGGAATGCAAAATGGTACAAGCGCTGTGGAAAATAATTTGTCAGTTTCTTAAAAGTGTAGCACAAACTTACCCATATGACACAGAAAATGCACTTCTATAAAGCTACCCAAGATAGGTGAAAACTTATGTCCACACAAAGACATGTATGCAAATTTTCATAGCAATATTATTCATAATGCCCCAAAAGGAAACAATCAAAATGTTCACCAATTGGTCAATAAATAAAATGTATCCATACATTATTTATTACATGGATATTGCATATCCGTGTAATGGAATCTTAATATTTGCAAGGAATAAACTATTGACATGCCACAACATGGATGAACCTCAAAAACATGCTAAGTGAAAGAAGCCAGAAGCAAAAACTACAGATATGATTCCCTACATCTGCAATATCTAGAAAGAACAAACTTGAAGGGATAGAAAGTAGATTAAGTGGTTGCCTAGGTCTGAGGTGGAAGTGGAGATTAATGATTAAATGGACATTGAGGAACTTCTTAAAGTGATGGGAAATGTTCTAAAATTAGATTATGGTTATGGTTGCACAAGTCTACTGATATATCAAATCATTAAAATTTTACATTTCCAATAGATGGATTTTGAAGTATGTAAATTATACCTCAGTAAAGCTGTTTCACCCTGCTTATTTGTCACCCTGTTTATTTAACTTATATGCAGAGTACATCATGAGAAATGCTAGACTGGATGAAGCACAAGCTGGAATCAAGATCGCCAGGAGAAATATCAATAACCTCAGATATGCAGATGACACCACCTTTATGGCAGAAAGCAAAGAAGAACTAAAGAGCCTCTTGATGAAAGTGAAAGAGGAGAGTGAAAAAGTTGGCTTAAAATTCAACATTCAGAAAACTAAGATCATGGTGTCCGGTCCCATCACTTCATGGCAAGTAAATGGGGAAACAATGGAAACAGTGACAGACTTTATTTTGGGGGGCTCCAAAATCACTGCAGATGGTGACTGCAGCCATGAAATTAAAAGATGCTTGCTCCTTGGAAGAAAAACTATGACCAACATAGACAGCATTTTAAAAAGCAGAGACATTACTTTTCCAACAGAGGTCCATCTAGTCAAAGCTTTGGTTTTTCCAGTAGTCATGTATGAATGTGAGAGTTGGACTCTAAAGAAAGCTGAGCACCAAAGAATTGATGCTTTTGAACTGTGGTGTTGGAGAAGACGCTTGAGAGTCCCTTGGACTGCAAGGAGATCCAACCAGTCCATCCTAAAGGAAATCAGTCCTGAATATTCATCGGAAGGACTGATGCTGAAGCTGAAACTCCAATACTTTGGCCATCTGATGCAAAGAACTGACTTATTTGAAAAGACCCTGATGCTGGGAAAGAGTAAAGGTGGGAGGAGAAGGGGACAACAGAGGATGAGAAGGTTGGATGGCATTACCGACTCAATGGACATGAGTTTGAGTAAACTCGGGGAGTTGGTGATGGACAGAGAGGCCTGGCGTGCTGCAGTCCATGGGGTCACAGAGAGTTGGACATGACTGAGCGACTGAACTGAACTGAACTGAAAGCTGCTTCAAAGAGAACAAAGAAGAAATAAAAACTTTTGGACATAAAAAAGTTGGAAAAAAGTCATTACTGGCAAACTAGCACTAGGAAAAAGGTTAAAGGAAATATTCCGGCAAAAGGTACATCATACCAGATGGAAATCTAGATCTACAGAAGGGAATAAAGAGTACTAGAAATAAAAATATATGAGTGTATTAAAAAGCAGAGATATCACTTTGCCAACAAAGATCTGTATAGTCAAAGCTATGTTTTTTCTAGTAGTCAAGTACAGATGTAAGAGCTGGACCATAAAGAAGTTGAGTGCCAAAGAATTGATGCTTTTGAACTGTGGCATTGGATAGGACTCTTGAGAGTCCTTTGGACTGCAGGGAGATCAAACCAGTCAATCCTAAAGGAAATCAACTCTGAATATTCGCTAGAAGGACTGATGCTGAAGCTGAAACTCCAATACTTTAACCACCTGATGCTAAGAGCCAATTCATTGGAAAAGACCCTGATGCTGGGAAAGATTGAGGCAGGAGGAGAAGGGGGCAACAGATTGACAGATGATGAGATAGTTGGATGGCATCATTGACTCAGTGGACATGAGTTTGAGCAAATTGGGAGATAGTGAAGGACAGGGAAGCCTGGCATGCTGCAGTCCATGGGGTCACAAAGAGTCAGACATAATTTAGTGACTGAACAACAAATCTATTTCCATGAAACAAATTACTCCAAACCTTAATGGCTTGAAACAACAAATACGTGTCTCACTGTCTCTATGGGTCAGTTTTAGGAGACAATTCTCCTTTGCATTTCTGCAACATCTTGTATCCATTTTGTTCCAGACTATCTTTTCAAGACTATTTGTATAGTAAAGAGCCTAGGAAGACAGAGTTTTCCCTGGTGGCTCAAGCCGTAAGGAGTCTGCCTGCTGTGTCAGAGACCCAGGTTGGATCCCCGGATCGGGAAGATCCCCTGGAGAAGGAAATGGCAACCCACTCCAGTATTCTTGCCTGGAAAATCCCATTGACAGAGAAGCCTAGCAGGTTACAGTCCATGGGTCGCAAATGGTCGGACACATGACTGAGCAACTAACACACACTTCCTCCATGGTGGAGGGCAGAGTTGTTTCTTGTTCTAATAGGAAAATGTCTTTGTCTTGGACAAAGGTTGAGTAGGTTTGCTGACATCCTCCAGCTTTTAATCATACACTGTAAATGTCAAAGCTGATTTCAGGGTGTTTTCTCTGCGTGGTCCAAACACAAACTTAACTAGTGACTATTACATTACTATGCTCCAGGAAATATCTATCCCAGGATCTGGAGGAGGGCGGGAGTACAAAAATTGAAAAGATTGTCCAGTGGAGACATGATGAGGGTAGGAGGAGAGAACTTCAAAGTAGAGAAACACACTGCATAGCAGGACATGGCCTGATAAAGGCTCTTTGGTGTGCAGCACTGTGGCTAACTTGGTTGTGAGAGAGACCAAGGGGCCGGCGAGAGCTTCCTGCCCCTCGGAGATGGCATGAAGATAGGAGTATGCTAAAAGCTGAGATGGGCTCTTGAGTGAGAAGAGAATCCACAGTGTGGCACCCACAGAGTCACCACCTTACTGTCATTCAGGCTTAAAGATGACAGCCCATGGAAAGGTCTTGACACTGGTGATGGTGAGAACTTCCTTGGTATCTCAAAAGCCTGGAGGTGATATTCCCAAGAAGGCAGAAAACAAGGATGGCATGTTGGTTTTATTATTTTCTATTATGTTTATAAAAGTAATATATACTTAACATAAAAAATTTGAATAGTACAGAGAATATAAAGTGGTAAACAAAATCCTTTCCCTGCCAATCCCACGCTTCAGAAACACCTAATGTAGAATAATAATCCCTTGCCTGCCTCTCCCCTCCCCATTCCTCTACCCCTCCTTCTCCAGAAACAACCATTTTAGGCTCTTAGCTGTTTCTTCTGGTATGTATAAATCTGTTTTCCTAAATATGTTCTTATTGCTATCTTTTGATTAATCAACTTTAGACATAGTGTAGTGACTCCCTTTTATCAGGATTTAGCTGTCTACACCTCTATCCCTTCTGTTTTTTCTCTCTCATTCTCCCAATGGGAGACTCCCATTGTATGACTCCCAATCAGAAGTCATTGATATATTATTATGCCTATGCAAATATAATTTACTACTGATCATTGAAGTACACCAAAATTATATACTTTTTCTTACTTTTGCTTTTCCTAAACTTAACAATTGCCTTGATTTTTTCATTTGCTTAAGTTTCTTTGTAATTATTACCTACAGCTAATTCTTCTGAAGAAAAGTTATGACAAACGTAGACAGTGTATTAAAAAGCAGAGACATTTACTTTGCCAATAGAGGTCTGTCTAGTCAAAGCTATGGTTTTTCCAATAGTCACTTATAAATGTAAGCATTGGACCTTAAAGAAGGCTGAGCACCAAAGAATTGATGCTTTTAAACTGTGGTGTTGGAGAAGACTCTTGAGAGCCCTTTGGACTGCAAGGAGTTCCAACCAGTCCATCCTAAAGGAAATCAGTCCTGAATATTCATCGGAAGGACTGATACTGAAGGTGAAGCTCCAATACTTTGTCTACCTGATGCAAAGAGCTGACTTATTGGAACAGATCCTGATGCTGGGAAAGATAGAAGCAGGAGGAGAAGGAACAACAGAGGATGAGATGCTTGGATGGCATCACTGACTCATGGACATGAGTTTGAGTAAACTCCGGGTTGGTGATGGACAAGGAGGCCTGGCGTGCTGCAGTCCATGGGGTCACAAAGAGTCGGATACGACTGAGCGACTGAACAACAACAACTCTTCTGAAAACTTCCAAAAATCTTTCACTATAGTATTCCTCATGGTCAATGGCATCAGGAAAACTATCAGTTTGAATTTTTCTCTTGAAGACACTCCTGGAAACCATCCTTTTCCCATGGTAACTGTTTGCACTCTAGTCCTCATGCTCAGATCTCCCTGGACTATCCTTTTCTGTCATCCTGGGAATTCTTTTTATTTTTGCTGTTAACTTTTCCTGAGTTGGAGTCCCTGCTGCCTAGAATTGGGTTACAATTCTTCCTCTTTTTTGGTTTACACCCTTATTTGGGAGATCACATGTAGCAGTGGTTTCACTTGTTTTAGCCCAGTGAGAGCCCACAATGTTCCCCTTTTGAATCACCTTGCTCTCATCAGGACTGCTTGTACTCTACAGCTGGTGCAAAGCTGTCCTCCTAGGACTTCTCCTGTCACCTTTCATGTGCTCTTCATCTCTTCTTGTTGGAACTTCTGTTTTATTGGTTTAGTATTTCTTATTTTGATGAGAAAGGGTGCATTTAAAATGTCTTTATTCTATCCTCACACTTGATTATAGTTTGATAAGGTATAGAATTCTCAGTCAGAAACTATTGGCCTACAGAATTTTTAAAGCAGTTCTTCGTTCCACTCTGGCTTCCAATGTTGCTGCTATGAATTCTGAAGCCATTCTGATTCCTGAGTGTGTATAACCTATTTTTACTTTCTGGAAGCTTTTAGAATCTGAAATTACACAACGATGTTCTGAATTTCACCAACTGCCACACATGAATGTATTTTCAGTCAATGTGCTGAGTACTCTGTGAGTCCCTTCATTCTGGGAAAATGAGTCCTTCAGTTCAGTTCAGTCACTCAGTCATGCCCAACTCTTGGTGACCCCATGGACTGCAGCACACCAGGCCTCCCTGTCTATCACCAACTCCCGGAGTTTACTCAAACTCATGTCCACTGAGTCAGTGATGCCATCCAACCATCTCATCCTCTGTCATCCCCTTCTCCTCCTGCCTTCAATCTTCCCCAGCATCAGGGTCTTTTCAAATGAGTCAGTTCTTCGCATCAGGTGGCCAAAGTATTGGAGTTTCAGCTTCAGCATCAGTCCTTCCAATGAATATTCAGGACTGATTTCCTTTAGGATGGACTGGTTGGATCTCCTTGCAGTCCAAAGGGCTCTCAAGTCTTCTACAACACCACAGTTCAAAAGCATCAATTCTTCAGTGCTTAGCTTTCTTTAGAGTCCAACTCTCTCATCCATACATGACTACTGGAAAAACCATAGCCTTGACTAGACACACCTCTGTTGGAAAAGTAATGTCTCTGCTTTTTAAAATGCTGTCTATGTTGGTCATAGCTTTTCTTCCAAGGAGCAAGCATCTTTTAATTTCATGGCTGAAGTCACCATCTGCAGTGATTTTGGAGCCCCCCAAAATAAAGTCTGTCACTTTTTCCACTGTTTCCCCATTTATTTGCCATGAAGTGATGCAGATGCCATGATCTTAGTTTTCTGAATGTTGAGTTTTAAGCCAACTTTTTCACTCTCCTCTTTCACTTTCTTCAAGAGGCTCTTTAGTTCTTTGCTTTCTGCCATTAGGGTGGTGTCATCTGCGTATCTGAGGTTATTGATATTTCTCCTGGCAGTCTTCATTCCAGCTTGTGCTTCATCCAGCCCAGTGTTTCTCATGATGTACTCTGCATATAAGTTAAATAAGTCCTTAAGTTCTGGGAAAATCCCTTGAATTATTTCTTTTGATTCCTTGCCTCAATTATTCCTGTTCTTTGACTGCCTGTTGTTGGAATGTCAGAATTGTGGACTTGTCCTTTAAATTTCTTATCTTCCATCTCCCACTTTCCATCTCTCTGAAATTTCCCTTTACTTCCTCAGAGATATTTTTCAATTTTAACTTCTCATCTTCCTATTGAATTTTTCATTTCTGCTATCATGGTTTTAGTTTTCACAGGCCCTGTGTTGTTCTTTGAATATTGCTTTATTGAAAACCTGCAAGGAAAGTCCATCTCTTATCTCTTTGAGCATATTGATAGTGATTTAGAAGTTTTCCTTTTCCTGCGTTACTTTTCTTTCCTTTCACTTTCATCTGCTTGTTGGCTTTGGTCTTTATCATTCCTGTTAGAGGTTTTACTCAGATGTTTGTTAATCATTGATTATCTGCTCTTGTTGAAGACAGGACATAAAATAGATCTGAAGCTTTGAGCACATGGGTGAGACTTGTTGAAGTTTCACTGTGGGATGATCTGACTCGGTCATTTGTCGGGGAGCCCCCAGTGTCAGTAGCTCTATTTGTTTCTCCTTTGACAGATCAGATCCTTCAAAAAATGTTTTAATAATCTGTTCAGAGGGTAGATAACCTGGCTGCTTGCCTTCTAGGAGCCAGGAAGGGAAAGAGAGCTGGGAAGTCTCAGCATTCAGCCTTCAGTAAACACGTATCAGGCCACACTACCCCACACATCCCTTAATGCGGGGACTCCTCTTCTTTTTAAAAAATCCTTTCTGGACAATAACTCTTCAGTCTTCCACTAGACTGGATAAAGACAGTTACTCAGGGGGATAAAATATGCAGGAGACTCTAAAAATCCATTTCATAGGCAATGTTCAATCAATTTTCCTAAATTTATTTCCCACTTTATTTCTCCTCAGTTCCTGAGCTTCAGAAGAGTCTGTGGTATAGAGCCAGCTGGTTCTCTGTTTTTCCCTCTTTATGTGTATGATTCTGCTTCTTAAATCTGCCAAGTTAGTTTACTACTTGTCCATCTGCTTTCCAGATTCCAAATTTTTATTGCTGCTGTCTCCTCTCCTTTCCCCACTATCCTTGAGAATCTCTGTTACTCTAAATCTCTTTACTGTGGTTTTAGTGGACAGAGGAGCCTGGCAGGCTACAGTCCATGGGGTCAGACATTACTGAGCACACACACGCTCATGCTCAGGAGGGAGCAAAATTATGTGTGTACATTCAAACCACAACCTTTAATTGAAAACTCTTAAACATTTTATATTAACTCATGGATGCAACTCTGAAGGTTGGAATTCAGTTCAGTTCAGTCACTGTCATATCTGACTCTGCAATCCCATGGATTGCAGCACACCAGGTTTCCCTGTCCTTCACTAACTCCTGGAACTTGCTCAAACTCATGACCATTGAGTCAGTGATGCCATCCAACCATCTCTTCCTCTGTTATCCCCTTCTCCTCCTGTCTTCAACTTTTCCCAGCATCAGAGTCTTTTCCAATGAGTCAGTTCTTCCCATCAGGTGGCCAAAGTATTGGAGTTTCAGCTTCAGCATCAGTCCTTCCAGTGAATATTCAGGACTGATTTTCTTTAGGATGGACTGGTTGGATCTTTTTGCAGTCCAAAGAACTCTCAAGAGTCTTCTCCGACACCAAAGTTCAAAAGTGTCAATTCTTTGGCACTCAGCTTTCTTTACATCCAACTGTCACATCCATACATGACTACTGGAAAAATCATAGCCTTGACTAGATGGACCAGTGTCAGCAAAGTAATGTCTCTGCTTTTTAATATGCTATCTAGGTTAGTCATAGCTTTTCTTCCAAGGAGCAAGTGTCTTTTCATTTCATGGCTGCAGTCACCATCTGCAGTGATTCTGGAGCCTCCCAAAATAAAGTCTGTCACTGTTTCCATTGTTTCCCCATTTATTTGCCATGAAGGTTGCAATTATTTCCCCCATTTTACTTGTTGAGGGAAAATAACTTATTCAAGATCACACAGCATGTACATACTCAGATCTGTCTTAAACACTTTCTGTTTATACACAAATGTGTAGAATAGAAGTTGCAAACTGGAAACCTGCAGACAGACAGAGCCAGTAGAGATTTTTGGTTTTGGCCCCCAGAGTATTTTTAAACTCAGGAAATTTCACACAAAAATCAAGTGTTTGGCTTTACTTGAAAAATCCAAAGATCTGGCAACGCTGGACTTGCATTCCAGCAGGACAAAACCAGCTGGAACGGAGTCGTGTTCGGTCCTTTTAGGTGTGGGACCCTCTTTATAGTTTGCTACAGTCCTCGCATGTCTTAGGCTTGTTTGTAACACTCATATATGTCACCTGCCTGGGTCCTGTTTTCACAGTTTATGAATTTTTAGTCAAACAAAATGAGTCTCACTATACAAACGGTTCTGGACCCTGCTTTTTAACTTACTTTTATTAAGCACCTCTTTGTGTCTGTTTATCTGCCCCACTTACAGCTGTTGTCCTCTTACTGTGCAAATGATCAGGTACACAAGTGAAGGCCTCTTGTAATCAGGTTCTTGCTATTTGATCCTTTTCCCTTCACCCAAAGTTGACTGATCTAGGGACAGACACCTAATCCAAGCTGAGACAATCAAATACTCTTCTTCTGGGAATTTGAAACTTGGACCGTCAAAATGATCAGAGCTGCCCTCATTCCTCTCCTACCAAGATTTGGTTATTTGGTAATTCATTGAATTCTGTGAATGAATTATCCCAGTAGCCTTCCAATAAATTCCTTACTCGCACACTTTTGCTTTTGCTTAAGCCAGAGCTGTATGTTAGTTTTTTTAAATTAACTTTTCTCTCCTTTTCGCTACTGATGCTGCTACCCTTTTCCAAACTTTATAAAAGCAATACCATTAACATCTTTAAGTTAAAACAGCTTTACTGAGATGAATTCATATTCCATATAGTTTGCCCATGTAAACTGTACAGTTCAATGGTTTTTAGTGTATTCAGAGTTGTGCAATCATCATCACGGATTTAGAACATTTTCATCTCCCAGAAGAAACTCTGTACCCATTAGCAGTCACTTCCCGCTGACCCTCAGTGGTCCTCCACACTCAGCCTTAGAACACCAGGAATGTACTTCCTATTTCTACAGATTTGCCTAGTTTGGACCTTTCATATAAATGGAATCTTACAACATGTGGTATTTTGTGACTGACTTCTTTTATTTTGCATAATGTTTTCAAGGTTCATCCAAGCTATACTCTGTATCATGAATTCATTTCTTTTTATTACTGAATAATATTCTATTGTGTGGATATGCCATATTTTGCTTATCTATGTTGATGGACATTTAGGTTGTTTCTACTTTTTGGCTATTATGAATAATATTGCTGTGAACATCCATATACAAGCTTTTGTGTGGATATGTGTTCATTTCTCTTGGATTTACACTTACAAATGGAATCACTGGGTCATATAGTAACTTGATGTTTAACTTATTGAGGATCTGCCAGACTGTTCTCCAAAGCAGCAGCACCATTTACACTCCTACCAGTGGTATATGAGGATACCAGTTTCTCCAAATCCTTGTTAACACTTGTTACAATCTGTCCTTTGATTTTTTCTCGTGGGTGTAATGTGGTGTCTCATGTAGTTTTGTTTTGCATTTCCCTGATGTCTAATGATATTGACCATATTTTCATGTGCTTATCAGCCATTCCTATATCTTTTTTGGAGCAATGCTGATTTGGATCCTTTGTCCACTTTTAATTGGGTTGTCTTTTTATTGCTGAGTTGTAAGAGTTCTTTATATATTTTACTTACAAGTCCCCTATCAGATAAATGATTTGCAAACATTTTCTCACATTCTGTGGTTTTTCTTTTCACTTTCTTCATGGTGACTATGGAAATCAAAAGTTTTAACATTTGAAAGAAGCCTAATTTATTGATTTTCTTGTCACTTGTGATCATTAACATTTTGACACTTCCAGATACTTTCCCAGATATTTTCTATGTATTTGAATAAATATCAGATGATGTATACTTCATTGCTTTTATGTATTTAATAAATTGTGAACAATTTCCATGACTGTATATCATTACTAACATCATAGTATACACTGCATGAATTTACTATAACCTGTTTACGCAGTTGCTTAGAGACAGACATTTAGGTCATTTCCAATATTTTGTTATTATAAGCAATCCTTGTACCAGTATCTTTGCATACATATCTAGGTTGTTTGATAGAAGAAACCAGGACTGAGACATATGACAGACGCATGATGAAAGTCAAAGAGGAGGAGAGCTCATTAAGCTTGTATTGGATAAAGTATAAGTTATGCAAAGAAGACTTGAAGCTAAGGCTGGAAAGACAAGACTGTGGCTAAATCACTGAGGGTCTCAACTGTCAGCTTAATAAATGTAGATTTGGAAAGCCATAGAAGCCTTTTAAGTGGGGTTTTGACTTGATAAGAGCCATTCTACTCCCTTTGATAATGTTAGAAAAAAGCTGACTTCCAAAACCTATGTTCTAGAGAAATTGGAGGAAAACCAAGGGATGCTACTACCATAGCCAGAAGAGTAGAAGCTTCAAGAAGGGTATAGCCAACTAGGTCATATGATAACAGAGAAATCAAATTACACAATTAAGCAATAAAAGAATTGTTGTGGCATTCATCTGAGTAAAATATCAATGGATAGGAGGAGTCTGAGAGCTGAAAGTATAACAAATAACATAATTTAAAAAAAAACACATGGGAAATGAGGAGGTAGAGGCAGTAAATGTATTTGTTAGGCTAGGCTCTGCGGTAGCAAGAAACTACCCTCAAATTTCAGTGCCTTACATTGCTTCTTTCTTATGCTCCATGTCCTGGGTGGAATGCTCCACATGGTCACTTAGGAGCTTGAAGTTTTAACTTTTAGAAGACAGAACCCCCTCCACAATTGTCCCAGTCATTGAAGAGTCAATTGGAAGGTCACATGTCAGCTGCTCTCTGCTTTGGTCCAGAATGAGATACTAGTCCCAGTCAAAGGAGCTGGAATATGGGGTGAGCACCACTATCCCTGATATAGGCAGTGTAGACTATATAAAATGTGTTATAAAGGGAAGGAAGGAGATAAGGTAGTAGCTTGGGTGGTAGGCAATGTGTGTATTTTTGTTCTTCTGATTTCCAGAGAATTGAGTTTGTTTACAGGACAGGTGTAGATAAACAATGGAGCCTGTTATTGGTCCTGGATAAGGTGGAAGAGGGAATGATGGGCTTCAGAAAGAACACGTGGCCCTCTTTCTTTGAGATTGGCAGGAAGGAAGAGAAGGAAGTGTAGAGAGCTAATATGTGGGTGTACAGGCAGGAAACTGAGGAAGCTCACACCTGATATTTTTAGTTTCCTAAGTGAGCGACTGAACTGAACTGAACTGAAGAAGTAGGAGGCAAGTCAACTGATAAAAGTGGTACTAGCAGTGGTGCTGGCGGGAGGAATAAAGGCAGGTTGTGAGCATTCTGGAGTCTGGAGAGTGTTCTCAAATCTATCTCCAATAAGCCATCAGCCCTCGACTGGACAACTATGATAGCTTCTTATCTGGTTTCTTACCTGCACTCAACCCTTTTAACATACTACTAGTGGGTTGACCTTTTTTAAAAGACAAGGGAAATCAGATAGTGCCATCTTCTGCATAAGGCCCTAAAAACCCACAAAACCCCACTGTTTCAAAAATCCTTAAAATGGCCCAAAGATATGGCTCACCTTGACTTTTCCAACCTTGCCCTCAATTCCCTCCGTACATCCTTACAAGGTCACCTTTCATTCGCTTCCTCTTTCTTGTCTCAGGTCCTTCACAGATTCCCCTCCTTCTACCTGGAAACCCCTTCCATTCTGCTTCCGCTGCTTCCACTATGCTCAGTTGAGCCCTTCCTTTAGGTCTGAAATTAAATGTTCCTTTCTCAGGAAGGTCTTTCCTGACCCTTCAGACTAGGGTAGCTCTTCCTGTAGTACATTCTTGTTTGGAGTTTTTTCCTTTGCAGCACTCTTTGCAACCATAATTATACGTTTATATATAGAGGACAAAGTGTCTCTCCTCTACACTGTAATTCCATGAAGGCAGACACTGCGTCTGTTGTTTCTAGCTACTGTTATGTGTTTCACATGCAGCGCATTGCCTGGTGCATAAGAGACAACAACAACTTTGAAGAGATAACCACGATTACAATACCTCTGAATGCCCCATCAGGGGTAAAGAGCACAGAATTGTTTTAGAGCCAATCTGCCTGGTTGAACTCAGCAGCCCACATATAGGGGTGGATGATTGGACTGACACAAGTTTAGGGTTTTCAGAATCGGTGTGTTGACAGGAGGGAAATAAGGCTGGTTTTCATGCAGCATTATCAGATCTAGGCAGCGTAGGGAAGAAAAGGAAATATTAAGGGGAGTGAGGGACTAGGGAGAAGATTGTGAGGACAAAAGCCTGGTGGTATTCTGGATGTCAAGGGGGAGGTACGGTGGGAGTGAAAGTGAGAGAGCTGGGGAGCCAGGAGATGATAATATACTAGACCTTAAGATAGCTTAAGTGGAGTGGCTCCAGGTCCAGAGAAGGCCCAAGATATAACTGTGGCTGTGAAGTGGTGGTTATTGTTGCCAATATTAAGAAAGAAAGAGGCTAGAGTGTTAAATATCTTCACATAGTGAAATCACCTGGGTGATGGCAGGACTCGAAGTAGAGAATTTAGGGACAGAAGTGGTCAAAAGATAACCACTGCAAAGATAGCATAAATGGCATGAGTCTCAAAGACAGGTCCTCCCCTCATTCCTTCCATTCTTGGATCATTCATTCAAGAGTGGAGGTCCCAAGACAGAGTGTCTGATGGGCTGAACTGGATGGCATAAGTCTCAAAGGAAATAATTTTGCATGTGACAGAAGCGTGGTGGTAGGTTAGTATCAATGGGGAGTGGAGGCTCCAGTGGAATATGAGAAAATAGGCAGTTTTTAATCAAGAGATTGGAAGAGGACATTGGGGAGGCATGGTCTTGAGAGCCAAGTAAACTGCCATGAACTTACAGTTTACAGGACAGCTTTTTGTCTGTTTGTTTTACAATGGATCAAGGGTTCTTCCAACAGTGAAAGTAAAAGCAGCAACGTGTAATAATGAGAGGGCAAGCTCTGGATTAGAGATCAGAGTTCCATTTATGGCCCCACTGCTTGCTAGTTAATCAGCCTTAGCTAGTTATTTCACCTCCTGGAGCTCAGTTTTTCCATTTGTGAAATGATAGTGTCATAACTGGCTTACTGTGAGGATTGAATACATGATTGGATGCAAAACCGCACTGTAACCTGTAAAGCGCTGTCCACTTATGAGCTGTTATTATCATTATTGCCCAGTGAGTTAATGGTAGCATGTGGACAAAAGTTTGTAATTCTTAACTTTTAGAACATCATGGGAGGAAGGCAGGACAAAGGCTATCTCCATTTTACAGGTTCATTTATTCAAGAAACCTCACTGAGCACTAATCCTGTGTCAGTTACTGAGCTGGAAAAGGGATAGTAAGGTGAATCAGACACAATCCATACTGCTGGAGTTCACAGACTAATGAAGAAGACAGACACAGTAACATGTTAAGTTGTGCTACCTGGTATAATAGTGGAATAGAGAGTATAGTGTGAGCACAGAAAAAAAAAAAAAAAAGAACTAGGGACAGCCTGAGAGAGCTTTATAGTAGAAGTGGCATGTGAGCTGGGTCTTGAAGATTAAGCTAGGGAAGAGGATATGCCATGCCCAGTAAGTTAGTGATGGAGACCCCACTAGAACCCAGGGCCACAAACAAGCAGTTCTGTGCTACCTCCCAGAGAAAAAAGCCTCTTTTGTTCCACCCAGGAGCTTATTCTCTGTTTTGCTAAGGGCCTGGCTGCCATGGGAACAACACCGTCTTTGCTTAGTCCCTTTGCAATGTGCTGTTAGGGTGCAAAGGTACAGCTCAGATCCTCCAGACATGAGGCATCCTGCTTGTTTCCACCTCCTAGCCTCTTCTCAATTGCCTGATGATGCCTGTTACTGGCTGACTGCCCTGCCCTGATGTGGGAACCAATGAGAGGCCAGGAGGTCAAATCTTGAGTAGTTTCCCCAGGAAACCAGCAGGGCATTAAAGCAATCATGACTTGTCAAGCACATCCCTTCTCCCTTCACTGTTTCCTTCAATAACCTTGAGGAAAAACCAGATCTTGCCTGGTTCCCTTCCTCCTCAGTCTTTTAGTTCCCAAACACTGCTGGTCCCCTTCTCACTTCTTCAAAGGGCACTGAAGATGACCAGCCTCATTCTTGGAAACATGGGTCCTATTCCTGTTTAATAGTCAACAGTAATAAAAGCCATGGTCTATCTATTTTATAGAGAATGTAAGAGCCTCAGAGCCTCAGAGAAGGTAAGAGATGAGGGCCTTAGGGTGGGGGAGTCCTCTTGGAGGGGCAGCAGAACATGGGACTGGACTGCATCATAAGGCATGGGAATAAGGACTGCCAAATTTTGGCTGTCTAGCATCCATCCTCCTAACAACACCTTGATTATGTGCAGTCTTGGTGGGAATGGGCATCCAGGTGCCTATCCCCCACTATGGTTGCTGAAGGGTTACAGAGTTCTACCTTGTGAGGCTGAAGGAAAATAGCAGAAGCTGTCTTCCTGCTGAGACTAGCACCACGCCTAGCCAGCAGTACCTGCTTAGCAGATGTCACCTCTTCTTCAGCACTGCCACTTTTCATATGTGTGGTGTGAGACAAGCCACTTCACATTCTTTAACTCAAAAATGATGTGTGTAAAATTTACCAGCATTCCTAATGTGTATTAACTACTATGATTGTCATAATTATAACTTAATTAGTTCTTAAAACAGTGAATGAGTTGAATCAATTGTGGTTGATCATCACAGTAGTGACTGAAATTAAAGTGATGCAGATGCAGACACTGACTTGCTGATATAGAAATTTATATCATTCATATAAAAAGATCACATTATGACCATTTTTTGAATAAATATATAAAAATAAATACATATCTGAAATGTTATGTCTCAAAGTGCTAACCAGTATTTATCTCTGGGTAGTGAGATTGTGGACAATTTTTAAAAATTTTGCCTTTATTCATTTTCTGTCTTCAGTGAGCAGACATTGTTTAACAGCAGTTAATTTTTAAGTTCAAAAAAGGCCATCACATAGTAGAGAATCAAGGACACTGGCTTGATTTAAGCCAGGGGCAAATTTAAGGGAGTCGGGCAAGGCAGCCAGAATCTATGCAATAGAGATGGACCCAGGTTGGCAGTCACAGCATACTCCCAGATAGCACACTTCTGGTTTAAAGGAAGGTCTTGGGAGTGTCTAGATGCAGAATTCAACCCTCCAGGGGACTTGAGGCCAGAGCTCAAAAAATAATTTTTGTCTCTTCCCTGTCTATTTCTCCTACTGCATCTTCTGCCATGTCATCCTTCTAATGCAAAAAAGCAAAAACAAAAGCAGCCATTTGGTTCCTCAAAATATGCCAAATTCATTTCCACCTCAGGGTCTTCTTACCTCCTTACTTCTCTGACAACCTTTCTAAGTTATTCTCCATCTACCAGGCTCTATCAACCCCATTAGCCTATTTACCTCCTTGGTAACACTCATCCACTCTGAAAACATCTTATTTGATTTTTGGCACAAAAATGTAAACTCATGAATGCAAAGATTTTTCTGTCTTGTTCACCATATACAAGCTGTCACAAGAATAGTCTTGCATAAAGAAGAAGCTCAACTAAAAAAAAAACTCAATTAATGCAAAAGCAAAACTCATCAGGGAACAAAAATATTAAGCAAGGAAACTGAGGCAGAAATCTAGTTGTGCTACTGGAACCTAGAAATAAGGAGGGTCAGCAATTGCGAGTTTACGTTTTGGGTTGGATTCAGAGTCAGGAATATAAGGAAATAAATACTACTTCCTTTGCACAGCAGTTATCATATTAAAAGAAAAAAAAGGTGACACTTCCGGGGGAATATGACACAGCCTGTATGTATGAGTTTATTGGAACTGTGGGCTAAATGAGTAATTTCCTGAATGATGTGAAAAGTGATGAGGCTTGTGGCATTCCGGAAAAATTTGACACAAATCATGCACTAAAGTAATCCCATGGAATGATGTTTGATAGTTTAAATGGTCACTTCATTTAAAAGGTTTTGGCCTGAAGTTATGACAACTGAAAAATTTTCACACACACCAAAATTCCTGGTAGACAGCTGTAACAGCTTTTCTGGGACACAAAGAAGCAGGTACCTAGAGTTCTATGCCACACTCTCTGTGAACAAGTAGGACCAAGGAAGAGAGGGTATGGAGGGAAGAGCTGAGACTTTTATTCAACACTTTTTACATGCCACAAACAAGGAATGAATTTTCTCATTTAATAACCCTGCAAGGCAGGCATTATTTATTTCCATTTCCAGAAGAAAAAAAATTAGGCTGAAGCAGACTGACTTGCCCAAGACCACAGTTAATAAATTACAGAGGAAAATCTGATTCCAGGTTTACTTGACTCCAAAGGCTGCACTCTTTCTACCACACTTGCCTCCCTAGCATTCCTGGAAATCCCCTTGATGAAATGTATTGCTCATCTTTAAAAAAAAAAAAGAGAGAGAGACAGACAGAGAGAGAAGGCAATAATATGGCCTAAAAGCAGGCAGGAAGTAACAGGAAAAACTAAGTAATCCACAAACTATTAGGTTGAATCACATGACATTGCTATTAGTAGTTTTTTTTTTAAGCCCATAAAAGAGGCAATTTCACATCACCCAGCCCCATGGTATATGCGCTGTGGATGAAGATCACAACGAAAATACTATTTAACGGGGACTTCCCTGGTGGTCTAGTGGTTAAGAATTTGACTTCCAATGCAGGTGACACAGGTTCAATCCCTGGTTGGCGAACTAAGATCCCCAACGCCGTGGGGTGACTAAGCCCATGCACTGCAACTTCTGAGCCCATATGCTGCAACTCCGGAGCCTGCATGCAACAACTAAGACCTGAGGCAGCCAAAAAGAAATACTTTTTTTTTTAGGAGATAAAACACTACTGATAACCACTCCACCACTCATTTGTCCACACCTTTATATATTTTATTTCATTGCAATTTCAGTAACCCTTTTGAATGGGAAGGGTAATGATAATCATTTTCACTTTATATATGAGGAAAAGCAGGTTTGGCAACCCAACCTAACTTACCAGAGCAACTTTTGCCCTTAGGCAAACCTATAATTTTTTTTTAAAAAGGCTTCTACCTGCCCCCACCACTATCCCACTCTCCACCTCTCATTCTGTCATAATAATTTTGTAATTTGACTCATATGACAGGCTCCTAACTGGTCTCCCACACCCCCAAACTATTCTCCAAACAGTAGCCAGAGGTCTTCCTAAATGCAAATCTGATCGTTTCACTTGCTTTCTTAAAATTCTCAGTACTTCATTCCCTGCAAGATGAAATTCAAAGGCCTCAGCCTTCACAACTGGATCCTTATTTACCATTTCCAGTCTCACCACCTGCCCCCAACACACTTTACGTTGAATAGGAGTTGCCTTTCTGTGCTATGCATGTCTGTGACTTATCCAGTTGTTCTGTGGCTGGATAGTTTCCCCATACTTTCTTCCCATTCCTTACCTGACATTCAGCAGGCAAATTTATGCTTTCCAAGGCTTAGTTCAAATGTCATCTCTGTGAAAATTTTCTTGACTTTCCTCTGATAGTTTTCTGTGTTCTCATAGCTTGTCAAATAGTCCTTGATTGGGTATTCTTAAAATACTCACCAAATTGTATCTCATCCTCTGTAACTTCAAGATAATGAACAGCACTTACAACAGGTATTACAGTCAGAACCCAAGGGTCTTGGTAATGCCCTGCCTTATGGCTTAGGCTGGGGAAATAAGAGGAAAATCTTACTTCAGGTTGAGTGCCCCAGACCAGGGCACATTCTTCCATGGCTTTTCCAAAGTTCTTTATGGTAAAGGCATAAGCCAGGGACTACTTGAACTTGGGTTTATTCTTCCATTTACCAAGACTTATTTTCATTGAATAGCGCCTGTGAGTATACAATCTGCGTGAGTTACATAATAACATCTTGAGTTTATAAGTTACATTTCACACAGACACCTTGGCCAGTGGTGGAGCATCTAGAAATCAAGTTGTCCTTTGTTGCCACCATGATGGTGACACATTTAATTCAATTTGATGAACAAGAAACAATTTACTAGCAGAAAATAAAAAGCCACCGTGAGCACAAATGGTCACAAAGACAAGTTATTAGATCAAGAACATTCAGCTAGCCAAACACTCCCCTGAAAGTGAAAAGTGAAAGTGAAAGTCACTCAGTTGTGTCTGACTCTGCAACCCTGCAGACTATACAGTCCATGGAATGCTGTAGGCCAGAATCCTGGAGTAGATAGCCTTTCCCTTCTCTAGGGGATCTTCCCAACCCAGGGATCGAACCCAGGTCTCCCACGTTGCAGGCAGATTCTTTACTATCTGAGCCACCAGGGAAGCTCAAACACTCCTCTAATGCTTATTACTTTTAAAATTTGGGAGCTGGTTTTAACATTTATGGAGAAGAAACATAAAACTGACAAACTTCTATCAAATTTTCTTGGGCCTGGAAAAAAAAGACTACCATTATTTGATATTAGCTGTGGGAATACACTGGTCCAGCTTGTGAATTATAGTGTACTAGCAGATATGTTTGAAAATAAGCTCTTAACAGTCATACCTTTACTCAAAGCATGAGTAATAATCATACTTTTACTCAAAGCACGGGGTCATTAGGGAAAAAAAAGTATGACCTTAACTAACCTCATAGAAAGAACATTTTGATTACAACTAATTAAATTCACTTTATGTTGTTGGGCTTTAAGAAACTATATGCATAGCTTAGCAGAGTTCAGAAAATTTTCTGGACAGACTTTTTGAACCACATAGCATTTCCCCCACATTCTGGCTGGTGAAGCCCCATGTGGTAAGATTCAGTCCCCACCCTCTTTATAGGAGAATGCAGTGTTCACTTACAAGGAGATGCTAGCTCTCCGGGTGGGTTTTAAGACATCAAGATTACAGATCTAAAAATCACAAGAGCTAGAATAAGGGACCCCAGCTAATGAAATATCTTAGGCACACCCAGTGATTTGAGGCAGTAAACAGCATTTATTTTCAAGAGGTACCACTGACATGACTGATGTGATATTTTGATTTTTTATTCACCTTCAGAGAGAGACAGGCAGTATATCCATGACACACCCTGATTCGTCTCAATATAGGAGACATTCTTAGAGAGTGGGGTCTTTTTTCTCATCTAACACTCTTTTTTTTAACTGAAGCATAGTTGACTTACTACAATGTGTTAGTTTCAGGTAATAATACAATGATTCAGTTATACATAAATACATGAATATATAGGCTTCCCTATATATATATAGGCTTCCCTATATATAATAGCCAGGAAGCATCTGCCTACAATGCGGGAAACCTGGGTTCGATCCCTGGGAAGGGAAGATATGAATATATATTAAGAATTCTTTTTCAGAGTCTTTTCCCTTTCAAGTTATTACAAAATACTGAGTAGAATTCTCTGTGCTATACAGTAGGTACCTGTTGATTATCTATTTTATACATAATAGGGTGTATACGTTAATCCCAAACTCATAATTTACCCCTTCCTTTCCCACCTAACACTTCATATCCACAACCTGTTATCTCTTATGGCTACTGTTATCTCTATAGCTACAGGCTTCACTCATTTGGTTACTCAATAAATATTTATCTACTTATCTACTGGGGACTCTGGTACACATCATATACTTAACACCATTTGCTTATCAATATTCATTTTAGGGTGTCTCAACATTTTAAATTTTCATTATTTATAATGTTTTTTTATCATGTCAAAGTTTTTGGACATGTTTTTTTCTTTTTTAAGTTATGTCTTCCAAAATGTTATTACCAGGGAAAGGTCTGACCAGGTCAAAGAATCACATAGCTACTGTTGTGTATGGTCAGGACTGCAGTGTCAGCTTTCAATTTAGAATCATTTGTGAAGTATATAGTTGGGCCACTGTAACAGAACACAATAAAGATGATGAAAGTCTAAACCAGAGCAATGGCAATAGGAGTGGGGAAAAAAGATGAGAAAAATACTGAGGAAGGGAGAACACTGGGCTTGATGTCTGATGGGATATAAGGGGTGGCGATAGAGCTAACAGTGACTACTGGGTTTCTAGCATAACTAACCAGAGACTCAGCAGAGGAACAAGTCTGAGCGGTAACATAAGTTTCACTTCATAATGTGGATTTTGAGGCATCTCTGGGTAATAGCCAGCAAGCGGTAGGCGCTGGAGTGGTGGCTGTGCATCGCTGGAGCAGCTGCGAGGAGATATGCCACATCCAAGGGCAAAGGAGAAGCCCCAGCAAGATGGTAGGAGGGGCAAATTCGCATTTAGAATCAAACCCCATTCCTGCCAGAGAGGCTCAGAGGGCTCAAACAAACCTTGTGTGCTCCAGGACCCAGAGACCCCACAGAGACTGAGACAGAACTGTGGTGCAGTGTCTCCTGCGGAGGGATGGGTCAGCAGTGGACTACTGCAGGGGCAGGGGCTCTGGGGGCAGCAGACTTGGGTATGGCATAAGCTCTCTTGGAGGAGGTCACCATTAACCCCACCATAGAGCCACCAGAACTTACACAGGACTGGGTAAACAGACTCTTGGAGGGCACAAAGAGAAACTCGTGTGCACCAGGACCCAGCAGAAAGGAGCAGTGACCCCACAAGAGACTGACCCAGACTTGCCCAGGAGTCTCCAGCAGAGGTGTGGGTCAGTGGTGGCCTGCTGCAGGGTTGGGGGCACTGAGTGTAGCAGTGCCTGCATGGGACCTTTTGAAGGAGGTCGCCATTATCTTCATTACCTCCACCATAGTTTGGCCCCAGGTAAATAACAGGGAGGGAACACAGCTCCACCCATCAACAGAAAATTGGATTAAAGATTTACTGAGCACGGCCCCTCCCATCAGAACAAGACCCAGTTTCCCTCTTAGTCAGTCTCTCCCATCAGAAAGCTTCCATAAGCCTCTTATCCTTCTCCATTAGAGGGCTGCTGCTGTTGCTGCTAAGTCGTTTCAGTCGTGTCTGACTCTGCGACCCCATAGATGGCAGCCCACCAGGCTCCCCTGTCCCTGGGATTCTCCAGGCAAGAACACAGGAGTGGGTTGCCATTTCCTTCTCCAATGCATGAAAGTGAAAAGTGAAAGTGAAGTCACTCAGTCGTGTCTGACTCTTAGTGACCCCATGGACTGCAGCCCACCAGGCTGCTCCGTCCATGGGATTTTCCAGGCAAGAGTACTGGAGTGGGTTGCCATTGCCTTCTCCCTGAAGCATATGTAAAAGCAGATTAATATGACTGTTCCAGCCTTCAGTGACATTCAACTTTTCATTAAAAGTTCTCCTCTAAAATGCTGTTCTCTACAGCAACCATCTAATATTGATGGCCATAGACACATGCATCTATATCAGGTCAGATTCCTGCCCCAGTGAGCAGGTGACCTCTTCAGGGCTCCATCTCCATCATGGTGCCTAAAAAGACCTTCAGCTTCATCTAGATTCAAAACCAAGTCTTTTGAATCCAAGTATGTTAACTTTACTAAACCATGATGCTTGTATATGTTTATCTTAAACTTTACTTTAAAAACACAGTAACTATAAGAGATGTTCAACTACCAGTAATGAAGGGAGGGTTATTTGCTTACTTCTAAATTTCTCTCTGGTGACCACAGACAGGAAAGTACTCAATTATTTTCTTAGGAGCAAGATAAGTGGATAATATGCAGCAGAAGCAATTTATGTGGCAGAGCACAGAGGGCGTTCATAGATACAGGGTCATCTTTGAGTACCACATGAGAAAGCAAGCCAAAAGACTTGGTTTTGAATCTATGCCTCTCACTTCCCTGGGAAATGTGTTCTGACACCAATGCTCCTGATATTCTAGGAGAGAGCATCCTAGCAAGAGACAAGCAGAATGTGAAGTTTCTTCATGTGAAGCCCCACAACTCAGAAGAGACCCCAGATTCAAGAGAACAGAGAGGCTTGGGTCTCCTTGACATACAAACCTCATGGCTGTCATCCCATTGGTTGTCTTGTTTTCTTCATCCTTCACCATCATGCACACAGACTGAAAACCACAATCACAGAAAACTAATCAATCTGATCACATGGACCATACCCTTGTCTCATGAAACTATGAGACATGCCCTGTAGGGCCACCTAAGATGGACAGGTCATGGTGGAGAGTTCTAACAAAATGTGGTCCACTGGAGAAGGGAACGGCAAACCAATTCAGTATTCTTGCCTTGAGAACCCTATGAACAGTAGGAAAAGGCAAAAAGATAGGACAATGAAAGATGAACTCCCCAGGTCGTTAGGTACCCAATATGCTACTGGAGATCAGTGGAGAAATAACTCCAGAAAGAATGAAGAGAAGAAGCCAAGGCAAAAACAAAACCCTGATGCGGATGTAACTGGTGATAGAAGCAAAGTCTGATGCTGTTAAGAGCATAGGAACCTGGAATGTTAGGTCCATGAATCGGGGCAAACTGGAAGTGGTCAAACAGGAGATGGCAAGAGTGAACGTCGACATTTTAGGAATCAGTGAACTTAAATGGATTCACCCATTCACTTAAATGCGTGAATTTAACTCAGATGACCATTATATCTACTACTGTGGGCAAGAATCCCTTAGAAGAAATGGAGTAGCCATCATAGTCAACAAAAGAGTCTGAAATGCAGTACTTGGATGCAATCTCAAAAATGAAAGAATGATCTCTGTTCATTTCCAAGGCAAACCATTCAATGTCACAGTAATCCAAGTCTATGCCCCGAGCAGTAACGCTGAAGAAGCTGAACAGTTCTATGAAGATCTATAAGACTTTCTAGAACTAACACCCAAAAAAGATGTCCTTTTCATTATAGGGGACTGGAATGTAAAAGTAGGAAGTCAAGAAACACCTTGTGTAACAGACAAATTTGGCCTTAGAGTACAGAATAAAGCAGGGCAAAGGCTAATAGTGTTTTGCCAAGTGAATGCATTGGTCATAGCAAACACCTTCTTCCAACAACACAAGAGAAGACTTTACACATGGACATCACGAGATACTCAACACTGAAATCAGATTGATTATATATTCTTTGCAGCCAAAGATGGAGAAGCTCCATGCTGTGGTTCTGATCATGAACTCCTTATTGCCAAATTCAGACTTAAATTGAAGAAAGTAGGGAAAACCACTAGACCGTTCAGGTGTGACCTAAACCAAATCCCTTACAATTATACAGTGGAGGAGAGAAACGGATTCAAGGCATTAGATCTGATAGACAGAGTGCCTGAAGAACTATGGACAGAGGTTCCTGACACTGTACAGGAAACAGGGATCAAGGCCATCCCCAAGAAAAAGAAATGCAAAAAAGCAAAACAGCTGTCGAAAGGCCTTAAAAATAGCTGAGAAAAGAAGAGAATTAAAAAGCAAAGGAGAAAAGGAAAGATATACCCATTTGAATGCAGAGTTCCAAAGATAGCAAGGAGAGATAAGAAAGCCTTCCTCAGCGATCAGTGCAAAAAAATAGAAGAAAACAATAAAATGGGAAAGACTAGAGATCTCTTCAAGAAAATTAGAGATACCAAGGGAGCATTTCATGCAAAGATGGGCACAATAAAGGACAGAAACGGTATGGACCTAACAGAAGCAGAAGATATTAAGAAGAGGTGGTAAGAATATACCGAACTACACAAAAAAGATCTTCATGACTCAGATAATCATGACGGTATGATCACTCACCTAGAGGCAGACATCCTAAAATGTGAAGTCAAATGGGCCTTAGGAAGCATCACTACAAACAAAGCTAGTGGAGGTGATGGAATTCCAGTTGAGCTATTTCAAATCCTGAAAGATGATGCTGTGAAAATGCTGCACTCAATATGCTAGCAAATTTGGAAAATTTACCAGTGGCCACAGGACTGGAAAAGGTTAGTTTTCATTTCAATCCCAAAGAAAGCCAATGCCAAAGAATGCTCAAACTACTGCACAATTGCACTCATCTCACATGCTATTAAAGTAATGCGCAAAATTCTCCAAGTCAGGTTTCAACAGTATGTGAACCGTAAACTTCCAGATGCTCAAGCTGGATTTAGAAAAGGCAGAGGAACCAGAGATCAAATTGCCAACATCCATTGGATCACTGAAAAAGCAAGAGAGTTCCAGAAAAACATCTATTTCTGCTTTATAGAATATGCTAAAGCCTCTGACTGTGTGGATCACAGCAAACTGTGGATAATTCTTAAAGAGATGGGAATACCAGATGACCTGACCTGCCTCTTGAGAAACCTATATGCAGTCAGGAAGCAACAGTTAGAACTGGACATGGAACAACAGACTGGTTCCACATAGGAAAAGGAGTACGTCAAGGCTGTATATTGTCACCCTGCTTATTTAACTTATATGCAGAGTACATTATGAGAAATGCTGGGCTGGATGAGGCACAAGCTGGAATCAAGATTGTGGAGAGAAATATCAATAACCTCAGATATGCAGATGACACCACCCTTATGGCAGAAAGCAAAGAAGAACTAAAAAGCCTCTTGATAAAAGTGAAAGAGGAGAGTGAAAAAGTTGGTTTAAAACTCAGCATTCAGAAAACTAAGACCATAGCATCTGGTCCCATCACTTCATGGGAAATAGATGGGGAAACAGTGGAAACAGTGACAGACTTTATGCTTTTGGGCTCCAAAATCACTGCAGATGATGACTGCAGACATGAAATTGAAAGATACTTGCTCCTTGGAAGAAAATTTATGACCAACCTAGACAGCGTATTAAACAGCAGAGACATTACTTTGCCAACACAGGTTCATCTAGTCAAAGCTATGGTTTTTCCAGTACTCATGTATGGATGTAGTTGGACTATAAAGAAAGCTAAGTGCTGAAGAATTGATGCTTTTAAACTGTGGTGTTGGAAAAGATTCTTGAGAGTCCCTTGGACTGCAAGGAGATCCAACCAGTCCATCCTAAAGGAGATCAGTCCTGGGTGTTCATTGGAAGGACTGATGTTGAAGCTGAAACTCCAATAATTTGGCCACCTCATGTGAAGAGTTGACTCAGTGGAAAAGGCCCTAATGCTGGGAAGGACTAGGGGCAGGAGGAGAAGGGGATGACAGAGGATGAGATGGCTGGATGGCATCACCGACTCAATGGACATGGGTTTGGGTAGACTCCGGGAGTTGGTGATAGACAGGGAGGCCTGGTGTGCTGCGATTCATGGGTTGCAAAGAGTCGGACACGACTGAGCGACTGAACTGAACTGATATCCCAGCTGATTTACAAGGTTTGTTGACAAGTATATGTAAAAACACAAGGCTTCTTAGTATGAATTTTTTGAACTAGAAACCCTGCAGTCAGTTATTATTTCATTATTTCATTTTACAGATAGAGATAGACCCAAATAGACACATCAATTTTCAGAAAGTTAGAGAACTGAGATTCAGTTTAGGAAGAATCTCACTTAGGGGTGTTTCAACCCACCATGCTGCATTTCCTTTGTGTATTTTGTTGGTCTTATAATCAAAATACATAGTTTTCTCAGAATCCCACAATTATATACAGAATCAGATAAAAGGCACAATCCCACTTGCCTGCTTTTGTCACTGCATAACTAACTTCTTAATCAAAGAGATTCTGTCATGCTAGATAGAGAAAACAAGAGAAAGTGGTCAATTATCAGAAGTGACTTTTGATCCAAGCGAGCAATTCTAAATAATTGTTACTGTGATCTAGCTGCACATATTTCTGTACTCAGTTGTTAATCATTCTACTATCATCCTGAAAGCAAATAAAACCAGTATGTTCATCAAAGACCATCTATCACATGAGGTGTATGGGTTGTGACAGTTTCATTTAAGTGTGAAAACAACAGTTTATATGCAAAAGTGCTAAAGCTAATTAAAAAACTGACATGATGAATACTATTATAAAGAATTCTTGAGAAATGAAGCTTCCTCTAAGTAAGTTTCTGATGTTAAGAAAAGAAAAAAAAAGCATTCAAACAGAGTACATAATTAGTATTTAAATTCTGAGGGAGGTATGAAGATAGTTTGAAGAATAGGTTTCAGTCTTTTCTGTAGTGTAAGGAATGTGAATGGGGAAAGAAATAAGAGTGAATACTTATTAACATCTACTATGTGCCAATGTATAATACAATCTATGATTTCATCCCTCACATCAATTCTATGAAATAGACATTTTAGTGAAAGTGTGAAAGTTTTAGTCATTCTGTTGTGTCCGAGTCTTTGTGAACTGCCAGGCTCCTCTTCGTAGCCTGCCAGGCTCCTGTCCATGAAATTCTCTAGGCAAGAATACTGGAGCGGGTAGCTGTTCCCTTTCCTAGGCAATCTTCCAGGTTCAGGGATCAAACCCAGGTCCCTTGCATTGCAGGCAGATTCTTTACCGTCTGAGCCACCAGGGAAGCCCCAGATATTATAAGCATCTCACAAATGAGGACACTGAAGCACAAAGAGATGAGGCAGTAGTGTCAATGTATGACTAGTTGCAAGGTTCTTGTGTCAGAAGGCTTTATACCTGAGTTTGACTCTTAAAATTAAGACTTGATAGGAAGTAACACCCTCTCTTATGACTGTAATCATCATCTGTAAATGATGATTTTAATAATATGTGCCTGATAAGGGTCACTGAGGGGTTATATATGCCACTGAAAAAGCACTCAGTGCTATGCCTGACACATGTAAGCACTCAATAAATTAGCTATTCACGATTGTCTAAGACCACAAAACAAGTACATTCAGACAGGATTCTACACTTCTTCTGATTCTAAACTGAACTTCTGCACTGTAGCTGGTTACCACTTCAGGCTCCTGAGATTCCTGAGGGTAGAGAGTGATGTTCAAGGATGGGAAAAGATAACAGAGTCTGGAGGGGACTGTAAGGCAGGGAGATGATATGCCTGACCCTACTTTGAGGACAGCATTCAGAACTATTAGGACAAAAGACTGTAATTGTAAACTTGATCTTGGTTTGAGGGAAAGGATATAAATTATAAGCTAAGGGACATTCTCCAGTGTGGAAGAAAAAGGTCACCAGTAGAACTACTTACTTTATCCAATATATAACACAGATACTTCATACTTGATGTTATTTGAGTTTTCAAAAATATTTTGGGGACTTCCCTGGTGGTCCAGTGGCGGGGACTCTGCGCTCCCAGGCCTAGGGGCCTGGGTTTGATGGGCTACAATTCATGGAGTCACAGAGTTGGACACAACTGAGCGACTATCACTTCCACTTCTTCCTTTCAGAGAACTACATCCTATTTGCTGCAACTAAGACCCATTACAGCCAAATAAATAAATACATATTTAAAAAATAATTTTGGTTCTGTCACTTTGCTGCTGCTGCTACTGCTGCTAAGTCGCTTCAGTCATGTCCGACTCTGTGCGACCCCATAGATGGCAACCCACCAGGCTCCGCTGTCCCTGGGATTCTCCAGGCAAGAACACTGGAGTGGGTTGCCATTGCCTTCTCCATTGTGTGAAAGTGAAAAGTGAAAGTGAAGTTGCTTAGTCGCATCCGACTCCTAGCGACCCCATGGACTGCAGCCTACCAGGCTCCTCCATCCATGGGATTTTCTAGGCAAGAGTACTGGAGTGGGGTGCCATTGCCTTCTCCGTCTGTCACTTTAGGTATCCTAAAACAAATTCCTTTGTTTTCTATATTATTTACAAATCAAGTGGAAAATTTTTTCACAGCTAGCAAAATATCACAAATATCAATCTCCTTGCTAATAAAAAAAAAATTATATTGGTTTTTCTTTGTATAAAAAACTCTAAACTCCAATCTCTTCTAATCCCAAAATGAAAGTAACTGCACATGGCTCCCTCTAGTGTCAAGACAGCAAAATATCAAGGACATTTAATTTTCTTGTAAGATTTACACACTTACTCAATACATTTATATATTAAGCTCTTAACTGGTATCAGATACTTTGCTTATCCTCTTACTAGATATTATGGTCCTAATTATATAATATTTTATAATGTGAGCATTGCTGTTATTTAAGTCTTGCCCCACTCTGAGACCCCATGGACTGCAGCACGCCAGGCTTCCTTGTCCGTCACCATCTCCTGGAGTTTCCTTAAGCTCATGTCCATTGAGTAGATAATGCTATCTAACCATCTCACCCTCTGTTGCTCCCTTCTCCTCCTGCCCTCAATCTTCCCAGCATAAATGTCTTTTCTAATGAGCTGGCTCTTCGCATCAGGGGGCCAAAGTACTGGAGATTCAGCTTCAGCATCAGTCCTTCCAGTGAATATTCAGGACTGATTTCCTTTAGGATGGACTGGTTGGATCTCCTTGCTGTCCAAGGGACTCTCAAGAGTCTTCTCCAACACCACAGTTCAAAAACAACAATTCTTTGGCCCTCAGCCTTCTTTATGGTCTTTATGGTCCAACTCTCACATCTGTACAAGACTACTGGAAAAACCATATGGACCTTTGTCAGCAAAGTGATGTCTCCGCTTTTTAATATGCTATCTAGGTTTGTTATAGCTTTCCTTCCAAGGAGCACCTTTTAATTTTGTGGATGCGGGCACTGTCCACAGTGATTTTTGAGCCCAAGTAAAGAAAATCTGTCACTGTTCCCACTTTTCCCCCATCTCCTTGTCATCAAGTGATGGAAGTGGATGCCATGATCTTAGGTTTTTGTATTTGAGTTTTAAGCCAGCTTTTTCACTCTTCTTTCACCCTCAAGAGGCTCTTTAGTTCCGCTTTGCTTTCTGCCATTGGTGGTATCATCTGCATATCTCAGGTTGATATTTCTCCTGGAAATCCTGATTCTAGATTGTACCTCATCCAACCCGGCTGGATGATGTACTCTGCATGTCAGATAATAAGCAGGGTGACAATATACAGTCTTGACATACTCCTTTCCCAATCTTGAACAAGTCCATTGTCCATTTCTGGTTCTAACTGTTGCTTCTTGTCCTGCATACAGGATTCTCAGGAGACAGGTAAGGTGGTCTGGTACTCCCATCTCTTGAAGAGTTTTCCAGTTTGTTGTGATCCACACAGTCAAAGGCTTGAGCACAGTCAATCAAGCAGATGTTTTTCTGGAATTCTCTAGCTTCTTCTATGATCCAATGGATGTTGTCAATTTGATCTCTGGTTCCTATCTTTTCTAAACCCAGCTTGTATATCTAGAAGTTGGTTTATGTACTATTGAAAAGCCTAGCTTGAAGGACTTTGAATATTACTTTGCTAGTATGTGAAATGAGCGAATTATATGGTAGTTTGAACATTCTTTGGTAGTGCCCTTTGGGACTGGAATGAAAACTGACCTTTTCCAGTCCTATAGCCACTAAGGTACATGCTCAGTTACTTAGTCACGTCTGATTCTTTGCAACCCCTTGGACTGTAGAATGCCAGGCTCCTCTTTCCTTGGGATTCTCCAGGAAAGAATACTGGAGTGGGTTGCCTCCTTCTCCAGGGGATCTTCCCCACCCAGGAATCGAACCCACACCTCCTGCATCTTCTGCATTGCAGGCAGATTCTTTACCTCTGGGCTATTTGCTGAGTTTTCCAAATTTGCTGACACATTAATTAAATCCAGCAATTTAACAGCATTATCTTTTAGGATTTGAAATAGCTCAACTGGAATTCCATCACCTCCACTAGCTTTGTTTGTAGTGATGCTTCCTAAGGCCCATTTGACTTCACATTTCAGGATGTTTACTGTAGGTGACTGACCACAGTATCGTGGTTATCATTAAGGCCTTTTTTTGTATAGTTCTTCTGTGCATTCCTGCCATCTCTTTGTAAGATCTTCTGTTTCTCTCAGGATGTTTACTGCAGGTGACTGACCACACCATTGTGGTTATCATTAAGGCCTTTTTTTGGTCTAGTTCTGCACATTCCTGCCATCTCTTTGTAAGATCTTCTGTTTCTGCTAGGTCCTTACCATTTCTGTCCTTTATTTTGTCCATCTTTGCATGAAAAGTTCCCTTGATATCTCCAGTTTTATTGAAGAGATCTCTAGTCTTTCCCGTTCTATTGAAAAAGCCTTCTTACATGAACAATGCAAAGAAATGTGAGCATATAAAGTGTATTTTAAATCCCAACTGAGAGCACAATGTAAACAGCTTTTCTAAACAGTGCTATCCCACTCAATTTACATTTAGTAAAGGCACAAAACCAATAAAATGCTAATAAAGTATAAATATCTTAACGTAGAATCGATATCTGACAACTGTTTTAACTTTTTTCTCTTTTGTTCTCCTTATTTATGAATTTAAGAAAATGGCCATGTGAACCAATTTCAGCCCAAGAAAATTGACCAGAGTGTTAGACAATTTTCTGAGAGTATCAACAGAGATATATTTTTGGACATACAGAAAGATAAACCCTTGAGATTTAACATGAAATCATGGTTGTGAACACAAAACCAAAATCTTTAATGTGTTAAGCCACTTTTCCTGTCCTGTGTTATCATCAATAGGTGTTCTATAGAAAAAGGATTCCCTGGTTATATAAGATTAAGATATGCTGGGTTAAACCAAACTTTACTGAAGGACCTCTCAACATTTTCAGTATGCTAATGTGGGTGGTGAAACACCAATACAGAACAACATAAAGCTTTTCCAAACTGACTTGACTGTGGAATCCCTTTTCTCTCATAATATCTAATGGCATCAAGGAAACTAATATTCATGGGAACAGAGCCTGGGAAATGATCTAATCCGAAACTGCATCAGTTGTTCTGCTCTCATCACAAATCTCCAACGCTGGACACTGCACCCACCCGATCCCTTTTTAGCATTCCCAGTATCTTTCCTATTTGGTAGCCACTGACTCTGCTTTGAGATCTTGGTGTTCTGGAATCTCAAATGCCCTATGATCCCCTGGTTCATTTGATTAAAAAAGCAAGTGGCTTCAAAGTTTCTGACATCATACAATGTATCCGTCTCCTTCACACTCCAAACAAATCATTTCATTCTCACTCAAGTGCTGAAATAGGAGATGCCGCTGTCACTCTTTCACAGACCTGATCTATGGACTTATCCTGAATGCAGCCTGAATCTTAGCTGGAAGGCAAAGTGTAATAGTTTAATGTTCAGACTTAGGTAAAAGAGCAGACTATCTCAGTCATCCCCAAGGAAAGCAAGGGCCAAAAGAACAACACAATCTGACCTGAGGGAACTGAACTCAGCTCACAAAGGCATTTAGAATCATCCTGGGGATGGTGCCCAGCCCTGGCATAAAATGAGAGAAAAGGGAGGAGAAGGTGAGGCACAGAGGCAACATGGAAACAGGACAGCTCTCTGAATCCTCTGGAGTTGAATGCTCCCAGTGCAGCTTCAGTAACTGGCTGGCTGGAAGCAACTTAATTCCTGACAAACATAAAGGAACACCCAAAGCTAAATGTGAAGATTAAAAATCTATTTTGGATTATCTGCTTTTCACTATGATTCAGAATAATTAAGAATAGTATGTTTATTTTAGGCAGTTTATAATCCTCTTTTTAAAATGAAGATGGATACAGATGGCCAACAAACACATGAAAAAAATGTTCACTCAACATTACCAATTATTAAAGAAATGCAAATCAAAACTACAATGAGGTCATCACCTCACACTGCTCAGAATGGCCATTATCAAAAAATCTACAAACGATAAATGCTGCAGAGGGTATGTCGAAAAGGGAACCTTCCTACACTGTTGGTGGGAGTGTAAGTTGGTACAGCTACTTCGGAGAACAGTGTGGACATTCCTTAAAAAGCTAAAAACAGAACTACTACATGACCCAGCAATCCCACTCCTGGACATATACCTGGAGAAAACAGTAATTTAGAACTATATATGTACCCTAATGTTCACTGCAGCACTGTCTACAATAGCCAGGACATGGAAGCAACCTAAACGTTCATCAACAGAGGAATGGATAAAAAGTATGTGATACACATATATAATGGAATATGAGCCATAAAAAGGAACAAAACTGTGCCACTTTCAGAGACATGGATGGACCCAGAGACTGTCATATAGAGTGAAGTCAGAAAAATAAATATCATACAACGTCACTTATATGTGGAGTCTAGAAAAATTTTTACAGATGAACTTATTTGCAAAGCAGAAATAGACATACAGACGTAAAGAACAAACATATGGATACCAAAGGGGAAGAGGGGAGTGGGAGTATGGAGAGACTGGAATATATATATATAGACTACTATGTATAAAATAGACAACTAATGAGTACCTACTGTATAGCACAGGAAACTCTATTCAATGCTCTGTGGTGACTTAAATGGGAAGGAAATCTTAAAAAAAAGGGGGATATATGTACACATACAGCTGATTCACTTTGTTGTACAACAGAAACTAACACAACATTGTAAATCAATTACACGCCAATAAAAATTAATTAAAAGATAAAATGAACATGGATCTGTTTTCTCAAGGTATTTGATACTTTCTTCTAGAACCTAAATTTCAGAGAAAAGCCCTTTAGAACACGATGAGGCATTTTTAGATAAACTGATGTCAGAATAGTAAGTCAGTAACCATTAATCTGGACAGGGAAATGGCAACCCACTCCATTGTTCTTCCCTGGAGAATCCCAGGGACGGGGGAGCCTGGTGGGCTGCCGTCTATGGGGTCGCACAGAGTCGGACACAACTGAAGCGACTTAGCAGCAGCAGCAGCAGCAACCATTAATCAAGTAAATCAAGGCCTATCTCATTTCATATCACTGTATCTTTAAATTCTCTTAAAAAAGTTCATATATTCACAACTCAAACAGCAATTTAAATTTATAATAGAAATCTATAATGCAACTAAAAGAAATTCATTGTTACATAACTAAAATTATGTAATTATACATTTATTCATAAAACAACAAAAGACTTAGGAATAGATCTGTTTATTGTACTGTGAAAATGGTCTTGATACATGTGAGAAACATTATATACTTTGAGGACAGCATTCAAAACTGTTAAGACAAAAGACAAACTATAATTTTAAAATCAATCTTGATTTAAGGGAAAGGCTATAAATTATTGGCTGGAATGCATTCAGCATGAACTCAGATTCTATATAACACAAAGCACAAAAAGAGTACAAAAGATGTTGGAGTCCAGTAAGCCCATACCTAGATTTTAACTGTAAAGCTGCAAAGACTTTTTTGTTTATTCTTATATACTATTTTTCTTCTGAGACAAGTTGATTTTATCTCCAAGACTTAAGGCCATTCCCTGTAAGAAAGAATGAAGATGTTTATACATAATTATTAAAACCGTATGTAATCAGTAGGTTATTTCATCTTACCAAGCCCCCACTCAATGATACCAACCAACACTGAAACTAGGATGTACAAAAAGACTCAACAAAGCTTCACTTGGTTAAGTACTTGTAGTGCTAGATTGACAGAGTCACTAGATTTCAAAAAACTAAAGAATACATTCACAAACACTCCACAGGAATTAATCTGACTTCAAATAAACCAGAATGACAGACCCAAAAGGTGGGCCATTTATTAAAGGAAGCAGTTATATTTCAAGAGTGAAAAGTGAAAGCGAAAGTTGCTTAGTCATGTCTGACTCTTTGTGACCCCATGGACTATACAGTCCATGGAATTCTCCAGGCCAGAATATGGGAGTGGGTAGCCTTTCCCTTCTCATCTTCCCAACCCAGGGATCAAATCCAGGTCTCCTGCACTGCAGGCAGCTTCTTTACCAGCTGAGCCCCAGGGAAGCCCAAGAATACTGAAGTGGGTAGCCTATCCCTTCTCTAGCAGATCTTCTCGACCCAGGAATCAAACTGGGGTTTCCTGCACTGCAGGTGTATTCTTTACCAAGTATGATTATTATAAATATGTGTGTGTGCTTAGTTGCTTAGTTGTGTCCGACTCTTTGAGACCCCATGGATTGTGGCCCGCCAGGCTCTTCTGTCCATGGGGATTCTCCAGGCAAGAATAATGGAGTGGGCTGCCATGCCCTCCTCTAGGGGATCTTCCTGACCCAGGGATCAAACCCAGGTCTCCTGCATTGCAGGCAGATTCTTTACCATCTGAGCCAGAATGAGGTTGTATTAGATCATATATATGATATATAATTATATTATTAGAAATATTAAAATAGTATATATTATAGATATAAAATAATATATCGTTATAAATATTAAAACAAATATATAATTATATTATAAATATATATTATAGATATGAATAATATATATTATAAATACAAGAATTGTATATATATACATATATATAAGCATCTAATGTCAACAATAAAAGTCTGTAAGTAAAGACTGGCTATAATTTCCAACAAGGTAGAGGTTTTTTTTTAGGAAGAGTTATTTCACAAGAATAAAGAAATCTTTAGTGGTTATTTAAAATGGGATAAATAAAATGGGCATTTATGTGATTAAAGCAAGATTTGATATTATACCCTACCTGAGGTTAAATGGGCCAAAAGGGACCCCCACTGGTCCCCAACATTAACAGCCAAACACGTCTGCTCTATTTACCCAGTTTTAAAATATGCATTTAAGAGGCTACAAAAATTTGCACTGAGATATTTGACCAGTAATTATTGGGGCAACAGTTAGACCAAAGGGCAAGAACTCCTCAGCTCAATCTCACTCTGGAGATGCCAGAACTTTTTATACAAAGGTCACTAAAATGGACAGGGAAAAAGAAAAAAAAAAAACTTATAAAACTCCTCTCTCTAAGACCAAGCTTGTTGATTGGATCCCAAATGAAAACAAAGGTTAAAGGGATAAAAATTTACAGAATTGAGATGAAAGTATATAAAATTGTATATTTAAATGGACTTTACATAAGATGGTTGGCATCCCACGTAGCTCAGTGGTAAAGAATCCACCTGCCAATGAAGGAAATGTGGGTTCAATCTTTGGGTCGGGAAGACCCCCAGAGAAGGGAATGGCAACTCACTCCAGTATTCTTGCCTGGAAAATCACACGGACAGAGGAGCCTGGCAGGCTACAGTCCACGGGGTTGCAAAGAGTCAGACACAAGTGAGCAACTGAGCACTAGCAATGCACAAAACACTAGTATGCCAGAGGACACTATATATAGAAATGAGAGAGACACAGATTCTTTCTCTTTTTATTCAGTTCAGAGACCATCTCAAAAAAAGCAACCGTTACCTGACTCTTTGCACGGATTCTTATGTGGCCAGTAACAGGGGCCTCTGGTCCCTGTTGTATCGGCTTTTCAATGCTAACGTTTGCAAGTGCATCTTCTCCAAATATGGAACGAGCATAGAGGTTGGCTGCCATAAAGCCACAGTAACCAGAAAGTGCCTGCAAGAAATTTGGGATAAACTTAATACTAGAGAACTACACATAAGCAAGACTAAACAGCACAGGTAAATTATCACCACTTAAAGCAGCTTATTCACCACTTATTCATACATGACTGTATGAACCTGTTGATACTCGCAGAACTATACATGTAAAATGTGTGAGCTTTACTGTTGTCTGTATCTCGATAAACTTGATCTTAAAGAAACAGCACTTATCCTAATTTGCATTTCTATATTCTTTGTTTAGAGTTGTTTGAGTGCCTCCTACACCAGACCTTAAGCTCTATGAAGAAAGAGACTATTTTTATTTTCTTCATTATTGTATATCCAGCAGCTCACAGAGTATCGGGCATATAGTATTTATCAGACTCAATATCTGTTGAATAGACTAACATGAATTAAAGCCTACTTGACTTGGTCTGGCAGTATTCTTTCACTGATTATATCACTACCACAACATTAGCAGAAATTTTATAAAGAAAACTTCCTTACATTCTCAGCTTCAGTTTTTGGTCTTTTTCTCTAGTCTTTTTTTCATACATACACAAACACAGCAAAAAATCAGAGTACATTAACAATTCCATACTTGATCAGATATATTCTGACCCACAATCAGAATCAAAAGAAGAGGTCATGGACATTTTCTAATCTAGTACACTTTGGAATAAAGTTTTTAGTTAAAAGGGAGAAGACTGAAAAGAAAAGTCAATCTGACTATTTAGTTGGGTCACTGCTCTAGGGACAAGCAGATACTGCTCCTATTTCAGTAGAAAGCAGTAAGCAGATTCACACATTCTACAGGATAGTTTTTTCTAACTAGTCCAGAATGACACTGCTTTTCTCAGGCTAAGTAAAAACACAATATACTACAGAAAATACAAGAAAGCCAAGAATCTACCATTACTCTGTATCAGATTTAAGAAGTACCCAGGCAAATCTTACCTTCTCTGGAGTGAGGCATTTCATGTTGGTTGACTTTAATATGTGCTGTAAATAGTCATTTAAATCAACTATATTTGTGTTAACTGTCACCTGTACAGAGGAAGAGGAAAAAAAGTCAAGAGATTATACTTTTAACAGAGAGAAGGCTGTGAATTTCTTATCTTGGGGCTGATAAAACAATCACTTATGTGTCCTATTAAAACCTCCTTCCAAGTACTTAAGGGGAAAGGGTGGGCAATGAAAAGTAAATGACATCTACAAAATCCAACAAACTGTAGGCTGGTATCAGAACTTTCAAGTACAGATAACTTCATAGACCGTCAACATGCTGTACATAAAATAGTTCTAATAAAAATCAAGGCTCATAGGAACAAAGTTCGCTAGCAAGCCACTGACTGCAAAGCTTCTATCGGATACTGATTCAATGGTAAGTTTCTATTCATACATACAGGGATGGAACATTGTTTATAATGTCTTGAACAATTAGATTAATTATAGAACTGTTACTCTCACCAATTTACAACAGTAAATTAACCAAACCAGTTGCATGCTTTCCAGTTAAGGCTAATTTGTAAGCATAGATACTGAAAGACTTTACTTTTCACATCTGGGATTAATTTTATCAAAGAATCCCTCAACACTAGCCAAAAAGAAAGATAAGGAGTTTAAGAAAATCATCTAAGGACTAACTTTGTTTTCCCATTCAAATTCAGCCCACATCTGACGGAATTCGGCATCAGTACAAGTTGCAGGCTGGATATAGTCCATGATGTCAATGTGAATATCACTGAGGACCACACAATTTCTGTCACTTGCTGCTCCAGAGACATCATAAACTGCAATTTAAAAAGATTCCCAATCACCAAAGGCAAATTTTAATTTAAAAGTTTTCATATTTCCAAATAACAACTATGATATTAGCAAATAGTTCTGCTTACTCAATACTGAGCTCTATTGTGTATGTTTTACAAATTAATTACTTATTTAATATTCCCATTAATCCCATGTTACAGTATTATTACTTTCCATCTTATAGAGAAACAAAAACAGAAAAGTTAAGTTGCTCAGGGTCACAAAACTGGTTAAGTGGCAGAGGCCAGGATTCAGTCAATGAGTGCTTACATAGCAGTTGCAATGTGTTATAGACACTGTGGAAAGATATACAGGTAATAGTGTTCCCACAGTATAAGGCAATGGCACCCCACTCCAGTACTATTGCCTGGAAGATCCCATGGACGCAGGAGCCTGGTGGGCTGCAGTCCATGGGGTTGCTAAGGGTTGGACACGACTGAGAGACTTCACTTTCACTTTTCACCTTCATGCATTGGAGAAGGAAATGGCAACCCACTCCAGTGTTCTTGCCTGGAGAATCCCAGGGACGGGGGAGCCTGGTGGGCTGCCGTCTATGGGGTCGCACAGAGTCAGACACGACTGAAGCGACTGAGCAGCAGCAGCAGCAAGCTTACCAAGAATAAGTTCCTTTAATTTTCAGCCCCACGTCTAAAAATAAATGTATTTTTCTCTGAATCAACTTATCAACTTTCACCACCTCACTTTTGCTGCCTCTTCTCTTCAAGGTTAATACTTGCTGCCATTCGTGATGCCTGCTTTGGTTTAGGACCTCACTCCATCAGTCATCACCTCTTTTACTCTTAATGTCTTTACCTTCATACTGATTTCCTTCCACTAGAGTTTATGAACATAGTCAAGGCTCTCTCATCTTCAAAAAAAAATCTCTCATCCTTTACTTCTTTTCTGGCTACTGCCCCCTCTCAATCTTATCAAAACCAAGGTCCTACACTCAGAGTGATCTACACTCACTGTCTTTATTTCTCCAAGTCCAATGTAGCCCTGAACCTACCACTATTGCCCAAGACACACCGTAAGCAATGTTTTACTATCACTGATAGTCAACCTAAAGGACCTTTCTTGTAGATCTTCTGCAGCTTTGGACACATCTTCAAGATTTTTCCTTACTTCTCTAACCACACTTCCTTTACAGGCTTCTCCTTCTTTTAATATTGCTCTGAATAAAAAACTCTGAACAGCTTTTAATATTCTTGTTCTCTTGGATTCAGTTTTCAAATCTCCCCTCTCTAACTCTTTATGCCCTCTTTAGGTAATTTCTTCCATTTCTATGGTTTAAAAACAAATATTCATCTCTACTTTAGACCTTCTGTTAAGTTCCAGGCTCATCTCAAACTGCCCTTCAGTAACTTAAAGACCGTTTAATTTATTACATCTCTCAGTCCTTCTCTCCTGTATTCCATTTCAGTGATTAACATAAACACCAACCTAATACACCCAAGAAGGAAATCTGAGGGTTGCTCTAGCCACTTACTGTTAAATCAATAACCATGTCCTGGACATTCTACCCCCTTAATATCTATTATATTCAGCCCTTCTCTTCATCCTGGCCATTACTGTGCTGGTTCAAACTCTCTGTCATCTCTCACCTGGGCTACTGCAAGTCTACTAGCTAACCTTCCTGCCTCTTCCAGTCTTCTTTAGCGCTGCCATAGAAATATTTAATCATGTGATTCACCAATAGTTCCTCAATGGCTCCTCTTTATATCCAGGATCAAGTCTGAAATTCTTAGCATGACAAGTATAGTACAGCTGCCACTAACCTTCTCAACCTCACTCTTTTCTACCATCAGGCTCTAGGCCACTCTCAATTCCAGGTATATCAAACTACTTGCATTTGATTCAACTGAATCTCTGTCTGTAGACCAAGTACTGATCTTTCAAAACCCCACTTGAGCTTCAGCTCCTCCACAAAGCCTCTCCTCCCAACCCCCCACCACTCTGTGAGAAATAACCGAATCTCTGCATAGACTTCCACTTCACCAGCACAGGCTTCTGTCACAGCGCTTAACATTCTGTACTGTACATTATCTATTTCCCTTACTGAACTAGAAGCTATTGAGGACAGAGATTTTTTTGTTCCTACCACAGAAACTGCTTTTTTAAAAAAGAGAGCTTATTGACTAAATATCTTTGTGCACGCTAATCCCTAGGTGGCTTGGAAACAAACACCTGTGCACAGTTCTAGACTTAGTTCAACGGTTGATAACATTCCTTCCTCCTTTATAAAGCCTTCCATAGTTAGCATTTTCCCCCTATGATCCCAAAGCACATAGTATATACCCTAGCTCTTAGCATACTGTATTGTAACTTTATATTACTTATTCTTCTCCTCTTGCTTGACAGTTTGAGGACAGTGACTCTCATTTCTGTACATCCAGAACATAGTACAACTCTGAATAGCACAGCAGATGTCCCATAAATCAATAAATGAATGGATTCAAGTCCTGTCCTCAAGAAATGTCACACAGCTGCTCATTACAGAAATTCCTTAATAAAAACATCCAAACATCACAGGCTATAAAACAATTCCTTACCTATATTACCAAAAATTATTCCATTTTCTGTTGATGCTACTTTGACATTAGCTTTAATATTTGCAAAATCATGAGGAGCAAGAGTCAAAGGAGATGGCTTTTCCACAAGTTTCAAGTCCCCTGAAAAAAAATTTAGATGTGGCTAAAAAGACATACATATTAACCTCTCCAATCATAAAACCTTAAAATACAGCTCAATAGTTTCTGGTAAAACAAGGAATAAAAGAAGGATTATGATTCAAATATGAGGATAAAAAAAATCATTTAACACTATTATTCACATCAATATGCACATTTTCTTTTAAAAGGTAAAAGGCTTCTCAGAATAATTGTATATTTAAATTTGTTTATGTGTGTGTGGGGGGGTTGTATTTGGGGCATACCATTTTATTTCAGTGAATGGATACAAACTTTTCAAAAAGCTTAAGTCTTAAACTGTACACTCCATTACAAAGAAAGATAAACCAACCTGAAGAAAGAATCAATTCTTTATGTAGGACTCAAGCTATGCTGACGAAGACAGGGCAGAACTATGTTCTCCCTTGATTTCTTAAAGCCTCTTAACTCTTGCTTAAGTCATATAGAATTTTGTAGGGAAAGTGCACTGTTTGTATTTACAATTTGTATTTTCCAACTTCAAAGCCAGATGCGTAAATGTGTCTTTATTAAGAAGAAGAAAAAAAACTCACATTGCTAAATGTGATGATGTATTACTTTGGCCACACATGGGGTATGCATTTAGTTATGAACTCAGAAAATATCTTGTTCTGCACTAAGGCAATTGAAACTAACTAAGCTATCTGGTGAATCTGTAATATAAGCAGTTCTTATGTATATTTTAAAAAACTGACATATGTTAGATCAAGCTCACTGAATGAACCTATCTAGGAGTACCAAAGAACATAAGCATAAGAAAGTATCACAGAGGCTCAGAAACTAAGACTTGATTCAAAATGTCACAAAGGGCTCAAGAGAATTCTTACACTAAAACTTGTACATGTCTCTTAGTAACCTGTCATAAAGATTTACCATATAATAAAACTTTCCCTTTATGGTAACTTTCCTTACCCAGAGTAGCTAATTCTAACGTGCAGTTCTGCAAGGTGTCACTGGTTTGGTTCACAACAAGTACATCCAGGACGATGTCATACTGGTTGACATGAACATAGGCTTCTGCATACACAGGGTCTGAGAAACCTGTCAACTGGGTAACCTGTCAGGCAAAAACAATCAAATGACTGAGACAATCAAATATATCCTAGCCAAACGACTAGGGATGTTAGGTGATTAACAGATGTACTTAGATTAAACCAGTCATTCGAAATGGGTATAATAAAATTCTTTTATAATTTAGACATGGTAATTGCAGCTTACACATTACCATGTTAAATATGTTCAGCAAATACATTAAACATTATCTCAACTTAGGAACTGAATAGATTTGAACAGATTTTCAGTTAAATCCCTCAGCACATACACTCACTGGTTGTTACTTAAACTCGGGAAAAATAATTACAAGCAAGAAATTCTTGTAATTCCATGAAGATAAATTTTTAGATGTACCCCCACCAAAACTTTAAAAAGAACATCCAGTTCAGTTCAGTTGCTCAGTCGTGTTTGACTCTTTGCGACTCCATAAAAAAAAATAAAGAAAAGAAAAATCCAGAGTATATATAATATTTTAAAAATGTAAAACATAACATTTCACCAAAAACATAGGCAGCAAAAGAAAAAAATAGGTAAATTAGACTACATCAAAAATCACAAACTTTTGTGCATCCAAGAACATTATTAACACAGTGAAAAGGCAACCCAGAGAATGGAAGAAAATATTTGTAAATCATACATCTGATAAGCGACTTGTATCCAGAATACATAAAGAAATCCTATAACTCAACATATAGAAAACAATCAACCAGATTAAAATCACTCTCAAAGGACTTGAGTAGACATTACATCCAACATTACTAATCACTAGGGAAATGCAAATCAAAAGTAAAACAAAATGTCACTTCATACCCATTAGGATCGTTACTATAACAGAAATGAAAAGTAAGTGTTGGCAAGAAGATGGAGAAATCAGAACCCCTTCTGCATTGAAGGTTGGAATGTAAAACAGTGCAGCTGCTACGTGGAACAGTACAGCGGTCCTCAAAATACTAAAGCAGAATCACTATACTATCCAGCAATTCCATTTCTGGGTTTAACACAAACGAAAGTAGACCTCAAAGAGATATCCAAACATCCACCTTCATGGCAGCATTACTCACAACAACCAAAAGTTCGAAGCAACCCAAGTGTCCATCAACAGATGAACAGATAAACAAAATGTGGTATATATTTAGCTTTGAAAGGAAAGGAAATTCTGACACATTACAAACTGGATGAACCTTGAAGACATTAGGCTAAATGAACTAAGAAACCAGTCACAAAAGGATGAAATTGTATGATTACACTAATATAAGGTACCCGGCATAGTCAAATTTACTGGGATAAAAAGTAGAATGTGACTACCAAGGGCTGAGGCAAGATGGGAATGGGGAAATATTGTTTCATGGGCATAGAGTTTCAGTTTTGAAAAATGAAAATAGTTCAGGGGATAGATGGTGCTGATAGTTACATAATAATGTCAATGTACTTAATGCCACTGAACTGGACACTTAAAAAGTTAAGAGGGGATTTCTCTGGGAGTCCAGTGGTCAAGAATCCACCTTGCAATGCAGGAGATGAAGGTTTGATCCCCGGTCAGGCAACTAAGATCTCTTATGTTGCAGGGCAACTAAGCAAGTGTCATAACTGAGACCTGATGCAGCCAAATCAACTGACATATATATATATTTAAGTAAGTTAAGAGAGTAAATTTGATTTTATGTAAATTTTACCACAATTTCAAAAAACAAAGTGAAAAAATTTTATAACTGTAATACTGTCAATATCAATTACCAATTTTAAGGGAGAAAGTGTTTTAGTAGTTCCTATTCTGCCACTAATCTTACCTTGGGCAAAAAAATCAATTTGAGACTGTTTACTTATCTAACAGAGGAAGGATTAAACTAGGTCATGGATGTGTAAATTTAATATTTGAGAAAAGAGAGATATAAGAATAATTTTCCTAATGAAATCTTATATGGAACTCAATACATTAAGAATATAAAAGTGGAGTTGCACTGTTTAAAGTAGCAGGGGACAGGAGAAACTGAGGGCAGGGTGTGGGGGAGGAGGCTAGTGTTCTACGTTTTAAAAGCTCTAGTTAACCTCTCAGGATCCCTTGGCTCAATGTTTTACGGTAATTTGACACACAACTGGAACAAGTTATGAAATCAGCCACGGGACTAATAGTACTAGCATATAGAAAAGTATCAGGTTCCACTGAGTTTCAATTCACGTTTAATGAACCTATCAATCACAGTAAAGACAAAAAAATATCCTGTACTAGTTATTTTTCTTTTACAATAAACAGCAGGACAAACAAATTCTTGATTAGTACTTTCTTAAGCAGCCAATTTAAATAATCCACTGGTGTATTTGATATATCGTTACCTTGTTAAGTTTAGATGCTAGGGGATCTGCAGCTTCTTTTCTCTGTGTGTTACCCATTGCTGCCAGCAAACTCAGCTGAAACTGATCTTCCTTGCAGTTCATTTCATTCTTTGCAGTTAGTTGCATGAAGGAAATGGGGTCATCAGGCTGTACTGTCACATTCCTCTTTTCAGATTCTTTCTGTGTTGCAAAAACAATATACCAACTCTCATTAATTTGGAAAAAAAAGATAGCTTTTTGGAGGCCTTCAACATAGACACTCCTCACACATGAGAACTGAAAAATCAACAACAAAGAACACAAAGCACTTTTATGCCTTTATCATGTATATACCTTACCTTTTGGGATAATTTTTCTTCTTCAAGTTTAGCAGATAACATGTGAGAAAGGGACTGTCTGCATTCCTTATTGAAAATGTCATTCATTAAAGGTGAACATTCAGATAAGACCTTGAGGCACAAGGAGATTCGATCTACATCATCGTCTGTAATCGGCTTCTTAGGAAGAGAGGATTTTCCCAAATGTAGGATAGTGGCCATGAGCAACATTGCTTCAGCAACAAAAGACTAGACAAGGAAAAAAATGGTTTATTTATTGTCAGGCTTCTCCAAATGCAATAATGTCACTTTAATATAACTCAAAATCCAAGAAATTAAACCTAATATCACTTAACCTGAATATTTTAGATTTTATTTTTTTACACCCTTCTCCTTCCTGCCATCCTCTAAAACCTTCATTAACCCCCAACTGATTGAGTAGAGATTTTAAAACTATTTTCTCTCACACTTTTCAACTTCGGAAAGTTAAAAGAATGATTTTTTGTTACTGTTCAGTCTCCAAGTCATGTCTGACTCTGTGTGACCCCATGAACTGCTTTGCCAACCTTTGTTGGCAAAGTGATATCTTTGCTTTTTAATACACTGTCTAGGTGTGTCATAGCTATTCTTCAGGAGCAAGTGTCTTTCTAATCTTGTAGCTGCAGTCACTGTCTGCATTGATTTTGGAGCCCAAGAATGATACACTTCACCAATTGTTAATATTCTGCCAAAACTGTGTTCTTATTCTAACCATATATGTACATTTATTTTTTTGACTTGGGCTTCTGAGGTGGCTCAATGGTAAAGAATCTGCCTGCAATGCAGGAGGTGGGGATTCAATCTCTGGGCTGGGAAGTTCCCTTGGAGAAGGAAATGGCAACCCATTCCAGTATTTTAGCCTAGGAAATCCCACGGACAGAAGAGCCTGGTGGTCTACAGTCCATGGTGTCACAAAGAGTCAGACTTCTGACTTAGCAACTAAACAACAACAACAATTTTTTTGGCTTAACGTATGAAAGCAAGAATCTTTACTTCATAAGTGCTTTAGCAAACATCTCTTGATTCAGGACAGTTTCCTGGATAATCATAGTATCATTATCTCACCTAAGAAATGTAACAATTCCCAACTATATCTACTACACTCCAAATTCAATTAAATCTTCCTAATTGTCACAAAAAAATTTTTTTTTTAAATCCAAGACCAGGTTCATGCATTTTATTTGATTATTATTCTCTTGAGCCCCTTTTAACCTAGACCGGTCCCTTGGTTTTCTGTACTGTTTTCCACCATTGTGATGTAAATGTATCTACACATTGTGATCAGCATACAGATATGAAAAAATTATCAGAAGCCTGGGAAGGATAAATGTAATAATCCTTTGTGTCCAGATATGGTCTCTAGAAGGAAAGAGAAGGGGAGACAGAAAAAGGTAGCTAAAGAAATAATAACCAAAAATTTCTCATATTTGATAAAAACTATAAAACCACATATTCAAGAAGCTCAATGAACCATAACCAAAGGAAACATAAAGAAAATCACACTAAAGCATATCCTAGTCAAATGACTGAAACCTGAAATTATAATTATAGTGATGAGAAAATCCAAAACCAGCTGAAGGAAAACAGGACACACTCCACAAAGAGGCACAAGAGCAACATCTTGATAGTACTGAAAGCCAGAGAACAGTGAAGCAACATCTTTACAGTGCTAAAAGAAAAAACTGTCAACCGAGAACGCTATACCTCAAAGATATCTTTCAAAACTGAAGGAGAAATACAGGCTTTTTCAGACAATCAAAAACCTAAAGAATTAACTGTCAACAGATCTGCACTACAAGAGAAGTTAAAGCAAATTCTTTAGGCAAAAGGTGTACGATACCAGAGAGAAAGTCAGATCTACATTAAGAAATGAAAAGTGTTGGAAAAGCCATAAATGAAGGAAAGCCAAGACAGCATGGTGATGAACAACCAAACCTCCTTCTGCCTTGTACCAAAGGTGGCAAATTTCTTGAACTAGTATGTTACCAGAAAGCTGGTTCTCTTAAACAGATTCCAGGAAACGCTCTCCCAACTTGCAGAACCAAGGCATAAAATGTTGGAGATTTTTAAGAAGCATAATTTAAAGAACAGACAAGACCTAAATAAATAAATAAGGGCCCTCAGAGAATTACAAAGTAAGTTACTCCTCATAAATAAAAGTAAATGATTAAAAGAGATAACACATCTTATAATTTACCTGATCCTCTGAATCTTATTTATGGATTTAGGAGGAAAGCTATACGATGGAAATTTTTTAAAAAAATCCTTGCTATTATAAACAGTGCTGTGATGAACATTGGCGTACACGTGTGTCTTTCTTTTTTTTTTTTTTATATATATATATTTTTTTTTTATTTACTTTTTTTTTTTGAACCCTCCTCTCTCCCCCCTCCCCTACATGTCTCTTTCAATTCTGGTTTCCTCAGTGTGTACGCCCAGCAGTGGGATTGCTGGATCATAAGGCAGTTCTATTTCCAGTTTTTAAAGGAATCTCCACACTGTTCTCCATAGTGGCTGTACTAGTTTGCATAGATGAATGGATAAGAAAGCTGTGGTACATATACACAATGGAGTATTACTCAGCCATTAAAAAGAATACATTTGAATCAGTTCTAATGAGGTGGATGAAACTGGAGCCTATTATACAGAGTGAAGTAAGCCAGAAAGAAAAACACCAATACAGTATACTAACACATATATATGGAATTTAGACAGATGGTAACAATAACCCTGTATACGAGACAGCAAAAGAGACACTGATGTATAGAACAGTCTTTTGGACTCTGTGGGAGAGGGAGAGGGTGGGATGATTTGGGAGAATGGCATTGAAATATGTATAATATCATATATGAAACGAGTCACCAGTCCAGGTTCGATGCATGATACAGGATGCTTGGGGCTGGTGCACTGGGACGACCCAGAGGGATGGTATGGGGAGGGAGGAGGGTTCAGGATGGGGAACACATGTATACCTGTGGCGGATTCATTTTGATATTTGGCAAAACCAATACAATATTGTAAAGTTTAAAAATAAAATAAAATTAGAAGAAAAAAAAAAAGAAATATACTTCAGAAAACTCTTACTTGAAATGAGGAAAAAAAAAAAAATCCTTCAAAAATCCCTAATCTAAAAATAAAGTGTCTTATTATATGGAGGTTTGACTATATGAAAGAATCTAATGGATTATTATGGAACTATTAAATATTATTATGATTAGGAAGGGTTTAGAAGAGCATAGGGAAAATGTTATAAAGTTAAGTGAAACTACAATATGGTAAAACACAAAATGATCACTACTAGGGAAAAAGTGTTTCAAAGATAAAAGTCATAATAAACTCTTTCTGAGGAAAGGTTTTTGTTGACCTGAACTGAACTGAATGGAATCCTATTTTTGATGTTTCTATCTCCACTACAATATTAACAAGATTTGTACTTCAGTGTTTTAACCATGACTGATTTTTTTCTCATTAATTTTCATTACATCACTCCTTATTTTAACAATGTGAAAAAGATATGAATAAAAATAAAATAAAAAACACTCAGTTTTACCACAAAGTGATTTTTTTTTTAATGAAAGCAAAGATTTTTTTCAGGCAAATGAAAGCTGAGAGAATTCATCTTCAGCAGACCTGCATTATAAGAATAATCAACTTCTTCAGGCAGGAAGAAAATATCAGATAGAAATCTGCATGTATACAAAAAAATTAAAAACACTGTAAGTATAACTTTTTTCTCATTAAAAAATATTTAGAAGAAAACTGACTATTTATATGGATGAATGGATAAACAGTAACAGCAGAATATTAGACGGCCTGAAAAAAGAAAGAAGTTCTGACAACACTATCATTCAAATGAACCTTGAAAACATTATGCTAAATGAAATAAGCCTGTCACTGAAGGACAAATATTGTATAATTCCATTTATAATAGGTGTGTAGAACAGGCAAATTTATAGAGGCAGAAAAGCAGAATGGTGGTGGCCAAGGACTAGGGGAGGGAATATGGGGTTATTGTTTGCTAGTTATTTCCAGTTTGGGATGATGAAAAAGTTCTGGAGAGGGATAGTGGTAATGGCTAACAATTTGAATGTACTCACAACACTGAACAGTACACTTAAAAATAGTTTAAATGGTAAACTTTATGTTACATGTATTTTACCATGAAGAAAAATATGAAAATAAACAAAGCAAAAATGAAAAAAAAAAACACAAAACCCAAAAAGGTACTTGAACTGTGTCCTGTTTCCAACTCTCAATTACTTAAAACTTGCAAGTATATCCCTTCCCAACATGAGTCTGGTCACTAGGTAAATAAGAAAAGGGAAAGAAATGGTACATATATACATAAAAGATAACTGACTATTTAAAGGAAAAATAATAATAACGCATCACAGTGTTGATTAAATGACACGCAGAAATAAAATATAGGACAATAACATAAAGGATGGCAGTAGCGGTTGGGTAGAACGACAGTACATTATTGTAAATGAGTATATAGTCAGAATGGTCAGAAGCCACGAAGAAGGTATGAACTGCAAAAATGGGAATATATTTAAGAGGCATTTCTAGGATAAAACAGACTATGACTGGCAGGATGAAGATGCTGGAGAGACAGGCATTTCCTTCACTGGGCTCTGACTAATCCCAGCAATCAGAAATAACTTCATAAACCCGTGTATCACTTCCACTGGACTAATCATACTGTGTTGTTATTACATTACTATGTCAATTTTACAATCATTATACTATATATCTATATTTCATTATATTACTGTGTCCATTTCCCCATTTAAAGCATAAGCTCTTTTATGACAGGAATTAAGCATTCATTCACTTTTGGGTCCTCACTGTTCAATGCATATAGCAGGCACTCAATACTCATTTTAGGTAAATGTAGAATAAATGAACTTACATTTTGCTTTTTCTTCTCCTGAACCAAAGCCACATAGCGCAAGGCAATCTTGGTCAGAGTTGTGGCAAGAGAGGCAGCAACAAAGAAATCTCCATCCAGAAGGAATCCTCTTAGGGGAGGTCTGCAAAGCAATCAAGGCAAATGAAACCCACCAACTTCTTAAGCAGCATGCAGCTTTTGTACAAATGACTCAAGGAAGCCTATTTCATACTCTCACTGCCACCCTTCGATGATAAAAATCTCCACTAGCTCCCTCTTTACCTCTCAGAATAAAAAAGGAAAAAGATTTTAAAAAATACATGGCTTTAACACATCTGCAATGTTAAAAGAGCTAAATAAATAAACAGAAAACTGTTAAAGGTGTATATTCATTTATTGCGTCCCTTTGGGTAGTTCCAAACCTCTTTAAGCCTCAAATTCCTCCTCTATGAAATGTGGCTAATCAACAGAATACTGTCAAAGACTATCAGAGACAAGCTATTTATTTAGTACAATGCCTAATACATAGTAACCATTAAAATTTTAGACATCGTCAAAATTTTCATCATCTTCACTATATAATTGGAGAGCAAATATGGAGGAAAACATCAAATTTTTTTTCCATCAATCAGAAGTGCAAAATCTTGAAAATATGTTTTCCAAATGTTATTTGGAAATAAAACTCAAATATCATTAGTTACCTCCACTTAGTATTTTCTATGTGAGTAAAGTAATCTTAGTTTAAATAGAACACAGTTCAATGAGAATATTTATTAGGAGCAGAGAATTAAAACTATTAACACAATTTCTGGAAGAAAGAACTTAAACATCCTTTTCCTTCCAAGTATCTTAAATAGTGAAGATTTCTATTTGGATCAAAAGAGTAAACTAATAAGAGAAAGAAGTCCTCTGACTGTTTTATACACAGAAGTATAGCTCGCAGGTCCCAGGTGCTGCAAATTACCTTTCTTCCTCTTTCTTGGTTGGTCTAGAACTGCTAAGGGCACTCTGAGTTGCATAGGTGCCCATCTCAGTTACCAATTTCTGAACTGGACCCACAGTTATTTCTTCTTCAGGTTTTAATTCACCAGCTTCTTTTTTAATCTCTGACTCTACAATTGGGATCTAAAAATCAAAAGGAAACATCAAATATCAGTAGGAAGCCAAACATATTTAAATATCCAATAATTCTTCCCCAATCAGGGATTGAACCTGCACTCCCTGCATAGGAAGTGTGGAGTCTTAACCACTGGAATGCCAGGGAAGTCACCCAACTTCCTCTCTTTTAAACCAAGTAGATACTATGCATTTATTTCTTAATACCAGTCTGCTGCTGCTAAGTCACTTCAGTCGTGTCCTACTCTGTGTGACCCCATAGATGGCAGCCCACCAGGCTCCGCCGTTCCTGGGATTCTCCAGGCAAGAACACTGGAGTGGGTTGCCATTTCCTTCTCCAATGCATGAAAATGAAAAGTGAAAGTGAAGTCGTTCAGTTGTGTCCGACTCTTAGCAACCCCATCGGCTGCAGCCTACCAGGCTCCTCCATCCATGGGATTTTCCAGGCAAGAGTACTGTAGTGGGTTGCCACTGCCTTCTCCATAATACCAGTCTATCATCTAATTTATGAGCTCCAAGAGTCGTCAATCATTATCTACCGACCTTATTATATAGATGAAAAACTTGATGTCCAGTCAGGTTAAGGAAATTATATCCAAAGTCCCAGAGTTATTACTGGCAGAAGCAAGACTGGAATCCAGGTTCCTAACAAGCACTGTCCTTTCTATTCTACTATATGGGCTTGTTTAGATGAGGAAAATGCTGCCAGTTTTAGTACATAAATAGGTATTCTAAAGTCAGCCCTGTTCTTACAAGAATTCTTTTTTTTTTATAACACAGAGGATTAAGCAGAGTTTTACAATTCTTTTTCCTTTTTTAAAATATATAACCTTTTGTTCAAATAAAATTTTATCCAGAATGGTAAATACTACAGATAAAAGAACATGTGTTATCAATGCAGGGGAGGACAACTCCCCTAATTTCCCACTGACCAGAGGCTTAATTATCTAGGTAATTAAAATTTTTTCAATCTTCTTTAGCCCAAACACTAGTAAATAAAAACACAAAAGTAAATCACCACATAAAAGTCAGATTTACTAAAATAAAAATCACCACATAAACTAGCATTTATTAAAGTAAAACATACCTCCCCAAGGGACCTGCGGACCTCAGTCATCACACTCTGAATGTCCTCCTTGGTACTACAGTATTCTCCCAGGATCCACAATGCTCCTCGGTAAATCCTAAGGCAAGAATACAAGTTACGAAGAACTGACTCGGCTAACAAATTTTGAAGCAGTGATCTTTTTTTGTGAGTTTAAGCTTAAGGAAGAAAAAAATATTCTGCAGTTCCAAGGGACTATGGATGAAATGTTAAGAAAGAATATAACAAGACACTAAGTTTCTTTGATTTTCTCCTGAAGTCACAAGAATTAAAAGGAAAGTAAGTGTTTTTATTTAGGAACATTCTACAACTGGTAAACCCAGGAGTTAAAAAATAAAATACCCAAATGTTTCCCAGACATGTGCTGTCTTTCATTTCAGACAGAATTTAAGGTAAATTTGATTTTATAACCTACCACTATAAAAAGTATGTATTATTTTTATATAAAAAGTAATTCACAGAAGAGGCAGGGATGCCAAATAGACCAATGAAAAAGGAAGGAATGCAGAGAATCAAAACAACAACAAAAAAAACCTCAAATAAAAGCAAGCAACAATTTTCTAGTTAAAAATGTTGAAGTGAATTAAGTCTTCAGTCATCTTTTCCCTAAGATTTTCATTAAATTTATTCCAAAAAAATTCTAGAAACTGAAACCCTAAGAGGTTATGGCTGCCAAAAGCTAAACTTTGACATGATTTTTTTTTTCCAGAAAGGAAACAAATCTTTCTCACTTCCATAAATCTCAATACATTTTCATATCATAAAACCAACATTGTACTCCCTTCTTTTCTATACAGGCAGATATAAGGCAAGGCTACTACAATCCATCAGGTGATTTAAATGAAGCAAACTCAGCTGCAATAGTCCTTTCTCATTAGCAAAGGCTATCTGAAGGGAAACATAACAGATTTAGGCTGTTATTTTCAATCCTCCACTTCAGTAAATGCTAAAGAGGGAATATAAATAATAATGGTATCCCCAAAATAATACCTTTTAAAAATATTTGCCTTATCAGATTATTCCTTGCAAGTGTATAAAATGCAATTGATACTTAATACTGATCTTGTAAGCTGCAATCTTGAGCTCATTTATTAGCTCTAATAGTTTTGCTTTATGTGCTGGGGTGGAGGGTGGGGGTAATTCTTTCCCTTGTTAATATGGTGGATTACATAGATTGAATTTTTTTAACTAGTCTTGCATCCCTGTAATAAGCCCACTTGGTCAAGGTACATAACAAAACAAATAAATAAAAATATGTTTCTTAGTCACTTTAGAATTTATGATGCTTTAGAGGAAATGAAAATGGAGAAACCTATCTAAATCATACCTACCTACCAAAAATTTTTTTGCTGATAGATTATGGATTCACTAAGAGTGAGAGTAGGGGTGACATGTTTCTGACATTTATTTTGTCTCATTTTGTCTTAACTGTTTTAAGACAGCTCTCCTGTCTTATATTTTCTATCAACTTACCCTTAAAGACAGAAATTGGTAAAATGCTTAACTTTACATTTAAACAGATTTTAAACCTACTTGACAGATTTGATAGCATGAAAGACTTCAAGCATCTTCTCAACAATAAGCATTCTCAGGTTATCAAAGCGCTGAATGGCTTCACGAACAAACTCCAAAACATCTGCAGCTGCTGCTTCATTACTGTCACTGAGAAATTCCATTAGCTAAAAGAATAATAAAAAGGGATAGCAATTACACATTTTCAGAAAGAAAATTACCTATTACCTAAGGTTAATAAGTAAACTGAACAAGTTCACAAAGAAAATAAACAATACTTCTCAAATACACAGCAAAATGTAAGTTGAGAGACAAGTCCCATTATGTAAACAAAGGCATGATGACTCTTCAGTTTACCTGCAGCGAAGTTTATTACAAAACACATGATAAAACTGAAGCTAGAGGACTTCCCTGCTAGTCCAGTGGATAAGAATCCACCTGCCAGCACAGGAGACACAGGTTTGATTCCTGGTCCAGGGGTCCAGGAAGATCCACATGCCTTGGAGCAACCAAGCCCGTGCACCGCAACTACTGAGGCCCATCACCCTAGAGTCTGTGCTGCGACAAGAGAAGCCACTGCAATGAGAAGCCCACACACGACGACTAGAGTAGCCCCTGCTCGCTGCAACTAGAGAAAGCCCATGTGCAGCAACGAAGGCCCAGCATAACCAAAAAAACAAAAACTGAAGCTGGAAATCCACAATTCAAAATAAATTAACTGCAGACACACAAAGTTGTAACTAAAAGTAAAATCACTTTAGAGAAAATTCAGAACTCAAAGTCAAAATTTCAAATTACAATAACATACCTCATTTGTCTGACAATGACAGAAAGAAAAACATTGTTGGTATGCTAATTTTTCCTCTAAATCCTTCAAATTTAAGAGATTATCTTAATTGATTATCTGAAAGAAACTTATTTGCCCTACTGATTGATTTATATACACAGAATATTTTACTATAGGTAATAGTAACAAACATTAAGGGCTTCACTCATAGCTCAGTTGGTAAAGAATCTGCCTACAAGGCAGGAGACCTGGGTACGATCCCTGGATTGGGAAGATCCCCTGAGAAGGAAACAGCAACCCACTTCAGTACTCTTGCCTGGAGAATCCCATAGACAAAGGAACCTGGCAGACAGTCCATGGGGTCACAAGAGTCGGACACGACTTACCAACTAAACCACCACCAACAAACATTAGTTATAATAGTATATGGAGGTATATTTGTCATTATTTTTTGTTGTTGTTTTTTCAGTGAAGATGTGAGAGAAAGAAGTCAGAGTTCTTATCCTTTTGAGCTTAGTAGCAGACATAAAGATCTCTTCTGACCATGAGATTTAGTGATTATAAAAAGCTGAGATTTCTAGAATTTAACTGTCAAATAACTAAAATTTCCTAATTCTTATTTTTAGAGAATTTCAAAATTGAGATCACTGAAATTACATACCACAGGAATAACATTTGCAGCCATATCTGGAAATCGGACAGAACAGGAATGCAATGTTCGCACAAGGAGTTGTCTGTATTTGTCAGTATCTTCATGCTCTGACACATTATTTGTTTTAATTACTTCCTTCTTAAGGACAATAACCAGCTGTAGAACAAAGCAAAAATAAGTGAGAATGACATCATGTTTGGCTTCATGGCTTACAAAGTGCTGTCAGAATTTTGTTTTACCTCTTCAACATTCCTAGAGGAGACAAGATCCAGTGCTAACTGCAGGGTCTTCTTGCGTACTTCTAAGTCTGGTGTGCTCAAAACTCTTAGGATGTCCATAACCAGATCCTAAAAAAGAACAGAAATAATCTAGAATTAATATCAGTATTTCTGGTCACAAGAAGAAAATCTTAACTGTAGAATAGAGGGTTCTATCATGACCTTAATTCTATGATCAATAATAAAACCACTACTGTTGGACAAAACAGATAATTTGAGTTGCCTGATGTAAGGCAACATGAAGTATGTAATATCACATATGATGCATTCAAACTGAACACGTTTACTCTGACTCTGTCAAGCTTTAGCTCAAACGTGCAGTTTATAGGAAATACAGAAGTCAGAGCAACCAGCTAAATGACACCGAAAAAAGTAACCAGATACATCCAGAAGGAGTCTCTCGAACAAGTCAGTGTTCTGAAAAAACGATACTGCTCAAATTAAGAGACTTAAGGAACCACACATGACAATTACATACATCACAACCAAGTGTGATGTATGGCTATAAATAGGAAAAATCAAACGAAAAGGGTGTTTTAAGAATATCTGGGAAAATTGGATGATTCATTAACAATTTTGTTAAGTGCGGTAATGTTATTTTGGCTCTGTAGGAAACTAATATTTTAAAGAAGGATACTTAAAATTCTATAGCAAATATTTTTAAATATAGCAAAACAAAATATTTCACTTCTTTAAAACTTTATATTTTTAAAAAATTCTGATAAAAATGTTCTAAAATTTTTAAGGATAAACTCCTCTATAACCTTCACTTATACATACCAGTAGTTAATAGCTCACATTTGCTGTGTCTTATTCTCTATACTCCTAAACGTTTCACTGTATACCCAAGAATAAGAAAAATTTCGTATATAACACAATTATAAAATTTAGAGAACTTAACACTGATTAACGATACTATTAACTAATACAGAGTTTGCATTCACATTTCTCCAACTGTCCCAATAATGTCCTTTTAGAAAATGTTTTTGTTGTTACTCTGATCCAGGATCAGCATTGAATGTAGCTTTATTTTTATCATGGGGCTTTAGTTTTACAATAATCATTGTCACAGATGAAACAGGTATATTGATAATTTTCTAGAATCTAATCATCTTTCATTCTCAGTTGGTGTTAATTACTTTGCAAAAAACGTAAATTAAAACTAAAACAAATATATCTCTACTGGTAAGAACACCAAGTGCAGTACAAATAGAAAAGATAAAAGGTAACACATTAATTCATGTTAGAAATTCCTTTTAATAACAAAGACAATACCACAAAAGGCTACGCTGCTTCAAGAGTTATACCTTAGTTGACCAAAATTTAAACTGCCAAAATCTCCAAGCATTTAAGCTAACCAAGATGAAAAGTATTGGGAATTATTTCAATTTGCAAGAAGATTCTATTTAGGATTTCTCTGTTTCAAAAATATTTACCTGTAGTACTCGTTCATGAGCAGGATGTTCTTTTAATTCTATCAATCGATCTAGAACTATAAGCTTTACATTGTTGTCACTCTCCTTAATAATTAAATCAATGTAACACTGAGCAGCAGCCTATGTAAAAAAAAGAAATACATTTTAAGAACACATTCATCTATCTTAAACATAGAATCTGAAAATAAGTAAAGCCTCCAAGAAGCCAAAATACATTCACTATCCTGCACTGAAAATTTATGCATTTTTCTCAGAGGAATGTGTCCCTCTACTACCCAAGTTCTAACAAATTTCATTATTTTTTTAAATTACAAAAAATTGGAAGCATCACAAATTAAAAGGATGAGAAGAGGCTGTTACAGGTAGGAACCCTCATTAACAGCCAAAAATTAAGGGCTGAACCTAAGGAATAAGGCAGAAAAAAGCAGATAGAGAATCCCAAACAGTTTAACTACTGAGCAACTTTTAGTTTAGGTACAAACTCTAACCCACTTGCATTATAGAACAGAAAAAATCAAGAATATAAAGATGGCTCTGAGTCATTAAAAGCAAAGGACAAAGAAATCTGAAAGAGCTCCTAATGACTAAAGCTAGGACAATTTGATCAACAAAATAATAATATTAGATTATAATCCATAGAATAAAACATCCATACTGATATAAAGAAGAAAAGGAAGGAAAGAAGGAAAGGAGACAGCGAGGGAGGGAAGAAGGGATGAAGGAGAATGGACAGCTCCTCCCTGCAGAACTCCAAATAATAAGTGTAGAATGAGGCTAACAAAAAATCACCATTAGAATATAATAGAAACTGCTGTAGAAAAGATCTACTGATATGTGCTAAAACTAGTTGGGTATAAGTCTGAGGAGAAATAGGATATTTGCACAGTTTCTAAGTATGTTCTCAAGATATTTATTGATTACAAAAGGAAAAATCATAAGTCAACAGTAGAGAAACCTGACAGAGACCACCTTAATCGAATGATCAAGGTTAACATCACCAGTAATAAGGTATATCAGTATCATGTAGGATAGGATACACTGAGAATGGTGTACCACTTCTGTGGTATTTCCCTAAAATATTTGCACATTAAACTAATGAGGAGAAAATGCCAGACAAACCAAAATTAAGAGATATTTTACAAACAAACTGACCCAGTACTCTTCAAAAGTATCAATGTCATGAAAAACAAGGAAAGGCTGAGGAACTGTCACAGACTGGAGGACAGTAACACATGATAACTTAGTGTTACATGGGATCCTGGACTGAATTCTGGGACACAGAATGAACTTTAGTAGGATAACTGGTGAAATTTGAATAAAGTCTATAGTTTAGTTAACAATATTGTTCCAATGGTAATTTTAATTTTGACAACTACACAATTGTTATGCAAGACATGAACATCATGGGAAGCTGGGTGAAGGGTAACGGGAACTTTGACCTATTTTTGCAACTTTTCTGTAAGTTTAAAATTATTTCAAAATAATACATTAAAAAGAATTTTTTAAGTATTGGTGGTAAAAGCACTAAATTCCCCTATTTGTACAATCTGGGTTTTTACAATAATTCATTCTATGAATAGAGTAGGGTTCCTCACATAGTCTTGAGAGAGTACATTAAAATATTTCATTATTGAAAACATTCACTGGAACCTTTTTAGGGTCTGTCATTTAGGATTCAGCATCGATTTCCCCAGATCTAGTTCTTAATGTGACTGAAGTATAGGGTGGAGATCTTAAAATACCAGTTTCAGGCTCCAGAAACTAAAAATACTGCTATTCTGTCACTTTTACTTTTTATATACATACGAAAGCAAAAAGTAAGAAAAGAAGGTTGGACTACATTGGAAATCAAAGAATTTTCTAAAATTTGTAGTTGATTGTAACGTCGCTAAATCAAAAGTGAGAAGACAGCATATCTATCGTCTAACTGGCACACAGACACACAAAAAAGGACAGGACCTTGATGGCAGTAGGTGCACTAGAGAGTGTTACTAATGTTCCAGCAGCTTCGTATTTCACAGCAGGGCTAGATGACTGTAGTAAGTTATAGATGCAGCGAATGAAACGAGCCCTTTCTGATGGATTAGCATGACAGACCTGGAGAAGAAAACACAGGTTTCAACTGAATTCAGGAACACGTGCTTTCAAACACATTCTTAAAGACAGATGTCAGCTTATGGGATATGCTGCTGCTGCTAAGTCGCTTCAGTCGTGTCCGACTCTGTGCGACCCCATAGACAGCAGCTCACCAGACTTCCCCGTCCCTGGGATTTTCCAGGCAGGAACACTGGAGTGGGTTGCCATAGTTTTCTTCATTTGAAAGCTAAGAGATGTCTGCCAATGCAGGATGAGACACCGTGATACAACACTGGTAATTTCAGGAAGAAATAGATTTTACTTCAAATAACCAACTGTTACAGCTACTCATTCATTCAATAATAATTTATATTTCCACTTTTTCATAAGAGATTTTCAGATGGCTTATAATTAAAGACATGCACACTATACACAAGACATTAACCAAGTAACTAACATGCATACTGTAACAGGTATTAAATTTGGTCCTACATTTCTATTCTGGATGTCACATCAAAAAGGTAAACATGATGTATTATATGAATTTCAATAGATAATAATAGAAAAATACTAGCTTTTTAATAAAGCAAGAGCACTTCTTTTTCAAGTACTACTATCGCACTTATTATTTGGGACCATATTCAATGTTGAGAAGACAATTAACATTTTCTATTCCATTCTAAATGTATCTTAATACTTTTACCTGTGAAGTAAATATTTCTTATTTTTTCTCTTTTGAAGTTAGCATTTGTTAGATTTTTCTAAAATGTACACAGTCAAATCTCTATTACTCCACTAAGACTCAAAACCTCTTTCCTCTTACTATAACCTGGACCCTACTAGACAAAGAAGTCATTGGACAGCAGAGAACTCCTACTTTGGAGAATCTTAGGGGCATCCCTAAACCATACAGATGAATTACATTTATATATTTACATATGTAATATTCATAGTTCTGGCTTCATCTTAAATGTCAATTCAAAATGACTGGATACCCTGTGTTGAAAGAGGCCTCTTTCCTGCAGAAGCAAAGAGGATGTAATGAGTTAGCAGGGTCCGCTATGTATTATGTCCATGCCATTCTATGCAATAAAAGTCATTCCTAACATATATTTTTGTTGGCCTCCAATGGTATTAATAGTAAAACTGGATGTTACTGCATCTTTTATTTTCTCAGAATATTAAGATACAATCGATTTTTTGAAGGATATATTGAATTAAAATGTTGTCAATAAAGTACTTCATTTTAAAACCCAAATCTCTGATCAAGTTTTAAAATTCCTGTGAGTCAATGGCATAAAATGTCATATTAACATATTTAAAATCTTTCTATTCTCTTTTACAAACAAGGAACAAAAATATATTTAAGATTTTTTTCCGTTTGTCTTTAGATTTCCAAAGTAGTTGGGTATGTATTCAAAAAAAGATCTTGACTTTTAGTTCAAAGCCTAATTCACAGTCAATTCAGTGACTGAGCAGTACACCACAATTTCTTCACATATGTATTGGGTCAAACCGTGAATTTTTCCAGAATTCTTTATGGAGATTTAGAAAGAATGGAAGAATTTGGAAAATATGACAAACCAAAGGGGGTAGGGAAGACTTTAATAGGCCATGCTGCAAAATATTTCTACTGTTAAAACATGTTACCCCATCAATTAAGTTGTGCCCTCAAGATTGTTTAACCTTATCTCAAACTCTTAATTTTACCCATTATAGATTAGTTTTACCTTATAAATTAGTTCAACAATAACCAACTGAAGAATATCTCCAAATGTCTGAACTTGATCAATACAAGTACTTAGGTAATCCAAAGCTCGATCCTGAAAAATTAAGAATATATTTATCAAACTCAACCTCATTCAATAAAAGGACTTAAAGAACTTTAAAAAACATACACAACTAAACCTAAAATAAATGAGGAAATCAGGGCAAAGAAAAATTAATTGAAGGAAAAAAATAACGGTTAACACATAAATAAAAGATACAAAGTCAAATACATTTTCTATTAATAGAAATGGGCCACAAATCTAGCGTCAAGAATTTTATAGCAGCAAAACTAAGGAGAAAAACACTATGTATTACCTGATTCGGGGTATCTACACAACCTAAACAAACCAATTGCCTATGAGTACAGTTATTCCTATTTCTGAGACCTAAAATAAAAATCTGATTCTCACACCCTTACTATGTAACATAGAGAACATACCTATGGTCTCATCAACATCTCTACAGTAAAAGTATCAATAAATTTTATTCAAATTCTAATTATGTAGGTAAATAGCATAATACCAAACACACAGGTCAATAAAACCACTGTACAAAAGGACAAAACTCTGTGGCCCAAATAAGCAGCATTCTTATAATCTTGTTTACAAAGATAAAATGATAGCATCTAGATTTCAGAAGAATGGATAGAGTCCATTATTTTTCAGTCTTCATGCATATTTTGATAATAAATACTGGATGGCAAAAGTTCCAAGATTAAATGCCACCAATGTGTGCAGAATCTCTGCTAAGCAGCAGAAGAATAAACTTTAATTACCAGCAGAGCTGGATATAGGGCTGACATTTACTTACGAAGTTTGAAAAGCCTAACAAAAACATACATCTACATTGAAGTCCACCCTCTTTCAAAGCTATGGCTCAGGACAGACCCTATAAAGAACTTCTGTTTTTCTCTATTAAACAATTTTAGATCTTTACCAACAGAAGGAAAAATAAAGCCCCAAACCTGGGTGCCAAAGCATATGGCAACAATAATTTCAATCCGGAAGAACTGTAAAATGGCTGTTATTAAAAATGTCTGTCTGGTGTTTACTTAAAAAAAGAAAAGAACACATACATAAGCAATATACCACAAAACGAATTTTTTAAACTCTGTTTTTATATAAATTAAATTCAAAAATCTAAAAAAATCAAAATAATACAAATCATATGTACTACAAACAAAATTACTAAAAACTTGTGTCTGTAATATCTTTAATTCTCATTTAAATAGTCATAAAAGTATTTTTTAAAAAGTACTTCACCTGATCTGCATGAATTAGCATCATAAATGCATTTCTTTTGCAACTTGCATCCTTCTCATTCACCAGGAAATCATGGATCAATTCAGGAGCATCCGGTATAAGATGTTCAAAGTTTCTTCAAATAAAACAGGTAATATTCATATTTAGTAACTCTCTGGACTCTACCAAAATTAACCTTTATCAAACCTTATACCACTATTAATTGTTTTGCTTTTTTAAACTTTAAATCAATTAGAAAATTGTGAGGATGAATCAGAAATTTATATCTTCATCTATTTATCGAATTGTTTTTTAGTTCAAATTAGAGAAAGCTGATTTATTCAACATGCTATCTATCAACTGGACAGCTCTAATAATTCTCTTTCATATACTTTAGGGCTATAATATTGATGCTCATAATGACAACCTTGAGGTACTGAAAGATCCTACATTAAGGATTATTGGAGGGACTTCTCTGGTGGCCCAGTGGCTAAGACTCTGTGCTTGCAATGGAGGGGGGCCAGTGTTCAATCCCAGGTCAGGGAGCTAGATCCCACATGCTACAACTAAAGATTCCACATGCTGCAGCTAAGCTCCCATGCAGCCATACAAATTTTTTAAAATATTAAAAAAAAAAAAAGAATTATTGGAGAAGAAATAGTCCCTTCTATTTTATTATTTATGCACTGTATTTATCTACTTTTTACTTTGAAAACTTAGAAGTGTTTGTAGTATACAGAACAATGAACACCTGCTTAATAAAAACCATCCCCTAGCTTTTTTTTCCCCTTAACTTTAACAATAATTAATTCATAATCATTTTGGTTTCACTTATGTCTCACTTCCTCTCCTCCCATATTATTCTGAAACAAATCCCAGACCACTTAACATTTCTTCTGTAAATGTATCAGTATGCTTCTCTAAAATTAAGAACTTTCTTTTTAAACTAACATTATCAAGTAGTAAAAACTAATAATTTCTTACTATCATCATATAGACTGTTCAAATTTCCAGTTGTCCTATAAACATTATAATTTTTGTGTGTGTACTGTAAGTTTAAATTCTGAAATCTGTGTAATCTGTAATGATAACTTTCAAAGAACTGTACATTATTAACCAGACTACCACCTTCCTGAACAGATAGCAAAGTCCAATATAACAGTGAAAGAACTGTGAAATTACTAAATTATTGACTATTAAAGTACAAAGATGTTTATATAAATTACATCCTAATTGTAAATAGACTGACACCAGTGACTGTAAAAACCAAGCATTCCAACCTACTAACTCACTCTTTTAAAGTTCAAACTTTAAAACTGCCTTTTTAGAACTGCTTTTTAAAGTCCAAAATTTTCAGTTTTCTAAGAACAGGAATCAGTTGAGAACTGCAACACTTCCTATTAAAAGGTTTCCTCCTTAAGGCCTCTAAGTATAAAAAGACAAGACCCACATCCCACAAAAAGAGAATTCTAAAATAAGGTCAAAACCTCAAAGTTATGGGCTAAGCAAGTCAATAAATTAATTAGCTTGGGTTGGAGTACTAAAATTGAGAAAGACAGGTAGAGACGTAAACTGGACAGCATACAACCTGTTTAAACGGGGCCCCTGCCATTCACTTCCAGCAGATTACTGTCATGCAGAAACCAGGACCTGGTGTTGCCAGATCTTTTTGACTTTTCAATGTTAACAACTTAATGATAATAAGGAAAAATGTTCAGGCTAATCAAAACATATTTGCAAGGTACATAAAATCTGTAAGGAACCACTCTGAAACTTCTTCTGGTCTGAAAGACTAAACAGTCCATATAGAAGTAAGCCAAAGGAGGACCTTTGTTTACCTATAGATAGTATAGATGGCCAAAACAGCATTTCTTCTAACATAGCTGTGTCGATGCTCCAAACAAGCACGGATAGCTGGCATTAAAGGTTCCAGTAATTCTGCCTCTTTCAACTTGCAAAGAAAACGAAGAGTAGATCCTCGAATAAATTCATTAGGATGCTGAAGATCCTGATATAAAAATCAAATATGAAATGCTGAGTCCAGTATTTTACAAAAAACCACAACATTTAAATACAAAATTTTTCAATAAAAAAAAAATTAGGAAGTAGGTTTCAGGACAAACACCTAGATTATTATACAATTTCCACCAGACTCCTATAGATTAAAGCAATTTTTACTTATCACATCAATGTCTTATATTCTATGTGTCGCTGTTTTTTATTAATAACACATAAAAATGCATGGACAGTAACTGGAAAAAAGCAACAATAAAACTTTTCACAATAACTTTTTACAACTTCTGCTTCAAATCTAAAACTTACATTTCTGAGATTTAATTTCAAAAATTAAAACAGAGCCCACACCACCAACTTTACAATTATTTAAAAATCAAAGCAATATTTGGAAATAATTACGGTTTGGTTTACCTTTCTATATGCATCACAAACAAGGATCATTTCATGTAAAAGCCTCCCATCTGGAGTTGTTTTAGGAACAATTTCCCAAAATACCAGAAGTAATTTTTTGATGGTATGATCCTGAAGAGGTAGCACAAAACGAATGATGGTCATCAGAAGTCCAGGAAGTTTTTCACCATTCAGAATCATAATGATTACTTTCTTCAAAGCTTCAGTCTTTGACTTCACATCTCCTTTTTCTGATTAAAAAAAAAAAACCAACATTTTTTTAAAAGCACAATTATTTTAAAAGAAAATTCCTCAGATAATTTTAAAAGCAATTAACAAAATAAAATATGTTCTCACTTTATCAGCAGCAATAGTAATAAAGGTACCAACCCAAGTGACAAGGGTTTTCCACCTGGCTCTGCCAAAAACAAGCTGTATGATTTTATAGTCATTTATCTCTGAACCTCATGATTCTTTACATATAATAGAAAAGCACTGGATTAGATCTTTGACCCCAAACCAATGGAGTTAATGTGGAAGCCATGAATCTATAGGTGTACCAAAAAATGTGTATCTCAAACACACCTGTAGCTATTTTTCAAAATGTAAACAGATACATTATGTGCTTTGGAATTCAAAGTAGCTTTTAGTCAGTACCTATTTTCTAAACCAAAGTTACAGTCACTATTATGAAGGGTGGGGATGGGGATAAGTGACCTTTTTTAACATTAGGAAGAACCTCAAACTCGGAAAAGTTGGGAATTAACACACTAGATTAATTCCAAAATCTCATATTTCTACAGATTATAAAACTTCAGAATCTTTGAGAAATTACCTAAAAAATTGGAGGAAAGTTAAAATGTACTGGATCAGCAACCATTATTTATTATTAAGGATGACACATTTAAGATGTTAGTTTACTGTTACTTAACCTAAAAATAAGTGCTCTATGTTATGCAAAACAATCTATAATTTCACATCATTATTGCATACTGAAGAATTTATGGTTAAAATCTTCTGGATCCAAAATTTGAAGGCAGAAACGTAAGAGACAATATACTGAATACTGATGAATTTAAGGTATGCATTAAAAATGCAACACAGGACTCCCCCATGGTATAATGGATAAGAATTCACCTGCCAATGCAGGGGACACGGGTTCGAACCCTGGTCCAGGAAGATTCCACAAGTCTCAGAGCAACTAAGCCTGAGCCACAACTTCTGAGCCCAAGTTCTAGGGCTTGTGAGCCACAACTACTGAAGCCAGTGTGGCTAGAGTCCATGCTTGTCAAGAGAAGCCACTATAGGGAAAAGCCAGCACACAGCAACCAAGAGCAGCCGCCATCCCAACCTCCCCACAGCCATAGAAAGCCTAAGCAACGAAGACCCAGTGCAACCAAAAATAAACAAATAATGTCTTTAAAAGAATCGAACACAGTGAGGGTTACTGACAAAGTTATACCGTAAGTGTCAATGTGAAGTGAAAAAGTGTTATGCTCAGTTGTGCCCGACTGCCCAACTCTTTGCAGCCCCATGCATGGCAGCTTGCCAGGCTCCTGTGTCCATAGAATTCTCCAAGCAAGAATATTGGCATGGGTTGCCATTCCCTTTTCTAGGGGATCTTCCTGATCCAGGAATTAAAAGCCAGGTTTCCCATATTGCAGGCAGATTCTTCACCATCTGAGCCACCAGGGAAGCCTTATAAGTGTCAATATTTTTGTTTAAAACAGACTAACTTCTTATGCATCTCTCCATGCTTCACAGTATTATATCTCCTGCTACACATGGGAAAAAAAACACAAAAAACTGTGTGCCATATCAAATCAAGAAATGAACAAATGTAAAAGGATGAAGTTAAGCATTAATCTGGGCATACCTTCAGTTTTTTCTTTTTTTTTTTTACTATGTATTTATTCATTTGGCTGCTCTGAGTCTTAGTTGCAGCATGTGAACTCTTAGTTGCAGCATGGGATCTAGTCCCCTGATCAGGGATCAAACCCAGCCCCCTCTGCATTGTGAGCATGCAATCTTAGCCACTGGACTACCAGGGAAAATCCTGAAAAATCCATTTGTAACTAAAGGTTTAAAAGTTTTAAAAGTAAGTTTATTAGTAAACTTGAAAAAAATCAACACCATTTATTTCAAGTTCCCCAATCCTTATTTCCATTTATTATAACAATTCAAATTGAGGTGAAGAATGCTTCTTTTCACATCCTCAAAATTTTCAAAGCTTCTCCTCTTTTATGAAAAACAGAGTTTTAAATATCAATTTAATTCACCAAAATATACTCCAGGAAATGTAGAGTCATCAGGGCTCATATCCAGTGATCAAAGGTAAAGTGAAATTAAAGCATATCAGTGTTTCACCAAACAAAACTATTTGTTATTCAAACTGAAAACTATTTCTAAATCTTTTCATCTCAACTCCATTGAAATTCAGTAAAAAATAAACGTAAAATTCAACACTACTTATTTATTTACTTGGTAGGTGAAGTATAGTTAAGAAAAGAGTATTTTTACAGTTAAGGACAAGTTTGTCCTTTACCTTATCATCCACCAATAAACTTAAGTATTTGGGGGTTTAAAAGTGAAAAACCTTTAAATTATGAAAATTTGAAGATTTTGAAATTAGAAAAAAAAAGTAATGAAAGTTTATTCAATTTTTATTCCATTCTACTCTCTTACATGAATATAGGGGAAAAAAGGAAATACAGTATGTGTGGCTTTTGTAAACGAAGATCAGCTTAAATGCCATAAAAAAATATTTATTTTTCCTTCTCTAGAAATAGGCCTCAATAGAAACCGAATATTATGTAACCTAAAATCACAAGGTATTCCATTACTGCTGATTAAAAGCAGGAACATGCAACTAAAATATCATCTCCTTTCAACCTGTAAATTATCTTCTAAAAGACACTATCAAGATTTGAAGCATAATTTTCCCTCTAGTCTGTTTTAAACGGTAGTTATCAGTTTAAGTAAAACTTATTTTTATTAGTTCAATTAAGCAAGAATTATTATCTTGGAATGTGCATTACTTTAAAAAATTTTTGACAGAATCACTCACAAAAAGGAAATACAGTACACACTTTTAACATTCAGAAATAACGTTTTTGCTTTCTTTGCATAAATGCTTTAAAAATCAAAAGCTTAAGTGTTTCTGAGAAAACATATATATGTTCCAGTGTTGACTTCATTTGTTCAACAGGCAGTAAAACAAAAAGAACAAGCCACATAATATGAAGCTAAGTGCACATGGAAATTAAAACATTCTAATACACACTCTCAATCTGTTATCTACAGAGAACTGTCGGCTACATTTAAACAAGCCACTATGTTATCTTAAGGAATAGCTAAAAACTAAACCACTACATGTATTTAGCTGATATAGCCCACCATGATCTACGGAGAAGGCAATGGCACCCACTCCAGTGTTCTTGCCTGGAGAATCCCAGGGACAGGGGAGGCTGGTAGGCTGCCGTCTATGGGGTCGCACATAATCGGACACAACCAACTGAAGCAGCTTAGCAGCAGCAGTATCAGCACCATGATATAAGCTAAGCTGAGATGTTCTTTTATTTCCAAAAACCAATACTGCACGCCTAAAGTAACAAATTTTCATTTTTAGCAAGACAAAGTTTTATTGAAGAGATCTTTAAAAAAAAAAAAAGTATTTCTAATTATAAAGGAACTTGAAATGCAAGTGAACTTTTTACTTTCATTTTCAAAATATTACCAACATTTACCTAGATCATTTTTTAAGCTAATTTCAGACGGTGGTTCTGAATCCATTGGCACGTTAATTAACGTATAGCAGACGTTCTCCGCAGCCGTCATGGTTCCCGGTTACAGCCTACTCTCGATACAAGATTTAAAGATAACAGATGCCAAAAAAAAAAAACCTAGAAAAAGAAATATAAATATATTACAACTGATAAAACAAAATAAAAACAAAACCAGTAACTATAGTGATCTTTTCTGTCTAAAGTTCATTCAGCTTAGCTTATGAATTTTACAGCATTAGACGGGGAGAGTCAATCTATATTACTTTGCATAGAAATAAATCCTGATGTATTAAAACACACACTTGTCAGCCTTAGCCTAAGTTACATTATCTCCCACCCCACAACCCCGCCCAGAGTCTAGAAAGCTGTACTGCAGAATTAAAGCCCACAATACAGTGACAAGTCCCCCAGCCCCACCCCATCACTATATAAAAGTGATTTTTAAACATAATACACAATCGGAACTTCTCAAGTTAAAAAGAGCCCGGACAAAACTACTCTGCTTAAAACCCTTACAGCGCTTTAATACGTTCACCCATGCGACCCGACTCTGTGGACCAGGAGTCCCTCAACTGGTGCTCTGCACCCCCACGTCCCTTCCCCGTTCCTTCCCTCCAGCAAAGGAAGCCCCGGCCGGGAATGGCGAGCCCCAGGGGCCTGGGAGGGAGAAGACCCCGGGCCAGTAGGCAGGCCAGGATGGGGCGGCCCGCTCAGAGCTTCCCAGCCCTGCACTCCACTTCGCCAGGCCCGGACGCTAGCGGCCTAGTCGCTCCCCTTCCGAATCTCCCCGCTAGAGTCCAGTTCCTCCAACTTTGCCCAGCCCAGGGAGCGCCTCCAAGATGAGGGGGCTTGTAGGCCGTTACCTGACTCCGAGGGGCAGCAGCTGGGGCAACAGCGGAACCGTAGACTCCGGCTCCAACCCGCAGCAGCGGCGGCGGATCCGCAGAGTCCTCCGCTGACGTGGAAGGGGGTGGGGAGCCGACCCAGGCCGCAGCCACCTAGCCCCTACGGCAACTCAGAGAGGACAAGCCCTCTCCGTCCTGCGCCTGCGCGTTCCGAGTGCGTCGCAAGCATTTCTAGTTCCGAACTTTAAAAGTCTCTTCCTGTTTTCTTAGCGTCGGCTGCTTTAGGCGGAAGAGGAGACTGGAAACACAAGCTAAGTTTTCCCTGCAAGCCTGAATTAGGCGTTGAGGTCATTTAAACACTACTTAGAAATTGTATTTTCAGCCAGAAACTCCACAGCAGCCAGTGTAGGACAGGGAGTGCTTGGACTCAAGAACATTTTATAGGACTGACGGCCTAGTGGGAAAGAATGCTATCCTGGGAACTGGAATCCCCTTTCTAACTCACCCACGAATAAACTTGGAAAGTAACTAAATACAATTTGAGGAAGTAACTTAAGTTCTTCCAAAAGACACTAGATTGTATGAAGATCCGTTTCAGTTCTTAACGCCTCTGCCTCTGCAGTTAGGCTGGAGTTCCTTGAACATCAAAGTCGCACTGGTTATGATTTCTGGTCTTTGTTTAGTAAAGGTCCCTTTCATGATCCTTTAGAAGAATCTAGATTAAATTTTTTTATGCATAAAGGGAGATTGACAGTCACTGTTTTAAAGGATTTTACCTGTTTCCAAAGACCTAATTGTTACAGCTACAATCAGCCATAGTACCTCCGATTTTGCACATTTAAGGTTCCACATCCTCACCCTTCCCACCTCCCCCCATCCCCCAAAGAGGATTTTCCGACCAATCATTAATAATAAAAACTTCTTTGAGGCCTTACGCAAAATACTGTGAATACAAAGACCTGACAGAACCTGACATAAACAAGCTCACCTCCGGGAGATAGAACACAAACAGTGCCTCTCTATGGACTGGAAGAAACACAAGCTGGAATCAAGATTGCCGGGAGAAATATCAATAACCTCAGATATGCAGATGACACCACCCTTATGGCAGAAAGTGAAGAGGAACTCAAAAGCCTCTTGATGAAAGTGAAAGTGGAGAGTGAAAAAGTTGGCTTAAAGCTCAAAATTCAGAAAACAAAGATCATGGCATCTGGTCCCATCACTTCATGGGAAATAAATGGGGAAACAGTGGAAACAGTGTCAGACTTTATTTTTCTGGGCTCCTGAATCACTGCAGATGGTGACTGCAGCCATGAAATTAAGACACTTACTCCTTGGAAGGAAAGTTATGACCAACCTAGACAGCATATTCAAAAGCAGAGACATTACTTTGCCAACAAAGGTTTGTCTAGTCAAGGATATGGTTTTTCCTGTGGTCATGTATGGATGTGAGAGTTGGACTGTGAAGAAGGCTGAGTGCCAAAGAATTGATGCTTTTGACTGTGGTGTTGAAGACTCTTGATAGTCCCTTGGACTGCAAGGATATCCAACCAGTCCATTCTGAAGGAGATCAGCCCTGGGATTTCTTTGGAAGGAACGATGCTAAAGCTGAAACTCGAGTACTTTGGCCACCTCATGCGAAGAGTTGACTCATTGGAAAAGACTGATGCTGGGAGGGATTGGGGGAAAGAGGAGAAGGGGACGACAGAGGATGAGATGGCTGGATGGCATCACTGACTTGATGGACGTGAGTCTGAGTGAACTCCGGGAGTTGGTGATGGACAGGGAGGCCTGGCGTGCTGCGATTCATGGGGTCGCAAAGAGTCGGACACGACTGAGCGACTGATCTGATCTGATCTGATCCATAATCCAGATATTTTGAGGTTTGTTCTTTCTAGAACCATCAGACAAAAAGTAAATTCTTTGAGAATCCAAAATATATCACAAAAGCCATGTGCTCCTCAAACCCATTATTAATTTTATTAAAACTATTTTTCTTGAGATCCCATATATTCTTCACCTAGATTCTTTCAATTGTAAAAAAAAAAAAAAAAAAATCTTGTATAGCTATAGTACAATATCTAATCCAGGAAACTGACACTGATACAATTCAGTCCTCATTCATATTTTACCAGTTTTACGTGTACTCATTCTGTATTTAGTTCTGGGCAATTATATCATGCTAAGATTCATATGATCACCACTAATAATTCCATTACAAAGCTCCCTCCTACCATCTTTTTGTCACTATCCCTTCCCTCCTTAACCCCTGGATACTACTAACCTGGTCCCCATGTATGTAATTTTGTCATTTCACAATGTAACCTTTTAGTTTGGCTTTGTTTTTCACTTAAGGTTAATTCCCTTGAGATCAACCCAAGCTATGTGTGCAACAAGTTATTCCATTTCTGTCTTTATTTTTAATATGGAATTTTCACAAATGCAGTTATCTGGTTTCCAAGTCCACTTCTCAAGAAGTGGCAATCTATCAGCATGAAATGACCCATAAGGCATTAAAAACTAAACTTAGCAGTAACAAAAGCTCAGCAGTTTGAGTCTGCACTGAAAATTGTCATTGCCAGTGTATATACATTATTGTATATATTTTTTAAATTAACTTAAATTGGAGGCTAATTATAATATTGTAGTGGTTTTTGCCATACATTGACATGAATCAGCAGTGCACATGTGTTCCCCATCCTGAACCCCCCTCCCACCTCCCTCCCCATCCCATCCCTCAGGGTCATCCCAGTGCACCGGCCCTGAGTGCCCTGTCTCATGCATTCAACCTGGACTGCTGATCTGTTTCACATATGGTAATATACATGTTTCAATGCTATTCTCTCAAATCATCCCAACCTCACCTCCCACAGAGTCCGAAAGTCTGTTCTTTACATCTATGTTACTTTTGCTGTCTCGCATATAGGGTCACTGTTACCATCTTTCTAAATTCCACATATATGCATTATTATACTGTATTGGTGTTTTTCTTTCTGACTTACTTAACTCTGTATAATAGGCTCCAGTTTCATCCACCTCACTAGAACTGATTCAAATGCATTCTTTTTAATAGCTGAGTAATATTCCATTGTGTATTAAATACAGAGTTTATTAACAGGTATCAGGATCTTATAGAGCCTAATTCTTCCTCACTTGTTATAACATGCACTTTGTTTTGGGACTTCTTTTTATCTAGCATATATCATTTTGAATACTTTTTAAATTATAAATTGAGAGCAAGAACCTGTCATATAAGAATTGAAAAATTTAGACGTCTAGAAAATCAAGGCCTAGAGAAAAGGGACTTGTCCCCCAAATCACAAAATGGTTCAATACTGAAAAAACTGGGATGAATCATGTTACCTACTTCACTGCATCTTATTTTTAACTATTCCAGTTCTTCAAAGATGCACATATGCAGTCCATCCTAAAGGAGACCAGTCCTGGGTGTTCATTGGAAGGACTGATGCTGAGACTGAAACTCCAATACTTTGGCCACCTCATGCAAAGAGTTGACTCATTGGAAAAGACCCTGATGCTGGGAGGGATTGGGGGGCAGGAGGAGAAGGGGACGACAGAGGATGAGATGGCTGGATGGCATCACCGACTCTATGCACATGAGTTTGGGTGAACTCTGGGAGTTGGTGATGGACAGGGAGGCCTGGAGTGCCTCCTGGGGCAAATTCATGGGGTTGCAAAGAGTCGGACACGACTGAGCGACTGAACTGAACTGAATAAATTCAAAGTGAATTAAATGTTATCTTTATATCAAAGTGATAGGTTTTATGAAGATATTATTAAGAATTTTATTATTTAACAGACTAAATGGAATGACTGAGTATCACACACTGGATAAAACATGAAAAGGCATCAAAGTGAACTCTGTACAAATAGAACTGAATCTTATTGGGGTGGGGAGGATTTTAAGTTCTAAAGTCAGTGTGCCAGACTAAAATTACATACTGAAAAAAATTACTAAAATTTCTCGCAAAGTACAATACAGATGAGTACACCCACTAAGTCTGGAGACAGGTGGAATGACTCCCTTTCTGTTTTGTGTGTTTCATGAGCTTGACACAACTTCACTGTAGGTCAAATGGCACTGGTGGGCTCATTGCAAGCTCAAATGGCAGGCTCTTGAAGCTGATTCCAGAGTGGAGACCAACATCTCCACATTCCTGTATTTAGTTATAGGCGGACTTCCCTGGTGGCTCAGATGGTAAAGAATCTGTCTGCAATGTAGGAGACCTGGGTTTGATCCCTGGGTCAGGCAGTTCTCCTGGAAAAGGGAATGGCTACCTACTCTGGTATTCTTGCCTGGAGAATTCCATGGACAGAGGAGCCTGGCGAACTACAGTCCATGGGGTCGAAAAGAGTCAGACATGACTGAGCAATTAACATTTTCACTTTTCATTCCTTCAACAAGGATGCCAGAGTTTCTCTTACCACTCTCCCTTCAAGAAGTCACAAAAGAGTTAAACCTATTAAGATTCACATAAATTTTCCCACTTAACCTTTGCAGTAATTCTCCAAAGGATTTCCCTAAAGCAGGGTTAAGTCAACTGTTCAAAGTCAAAAGCAGCTAATTAGTAGAATTAAGTCTAAAATCCAAGTTGCCTATCTATGAATCAACTGTTCCTTTCTAGAAAGATATGAATCTCAGAAAATAACTCCTTTGGGCTTCTGAGCAGTAAAATTCTGGATTACAGGCTTTGTCTTTTATTTTTTGGCTATGCCACAGGGTTTGTGGGATGTTAGTTCCCTGACCAGAGATTGAACCTGCCTCCCCTAAGGGGAAGTGTGGAGGCCTAACCACAGGGAAGTCCCTGGCTTTGTTTTTTTAAAACAGATTTCCTCTAATTTCATTTTGTATGATCTAAGATAAAAATTGTACTCAGTATTTACATACACAGTTCATAGGCATAATGGAAGGCAGGCTAAAGATTATGCTAAAGTAGGGCTGGGCAGGATATGAGGAAATGATGGTTTGAGATTAAAATTTCCATTTAGCTATTTTTATTGACTACGCGAAAGCCTTTGACTGTGTGGATCACAACAAACTGTGGAAAATTCTGAGAGATGGGAATATTATACCACCTGACCTGCCTCCTGAGAAATCTGTATGCAAGTCAAGAAGCAACAGTTAGAACTAGCCATGGAACAACAAACTGTTTCCAAATCAGGAAAGGAGTATGTCAAGGCTGTATATCATCACCCTGCTTATTCAACTTATATGTAAAGTACATCATGCGAAATGCCAGGCTGGATGAAGCACAATCTGGAATCAAGATTGCTGGGAGAAGTATCAATAACCTGAGATATGCAGATGACACCACCCTTATGGCAGAAAGCGAAGAAGAACTAAAGAGTCTCTTGATCAAAGTGAAAGAGGAGAGTGAAAAAGTTGGCTTAAAACTCAATATTCAGAAAACTAAGATCATGGCATCCAATCCCATCGCTTCATGGAAAGTAGATGGGAAACCGTAAGAGACTTCAGTTTTTTTGGGCTCCAAAATCACTGCAGATGGTGACTGCAGCCATGAAATTAAAAGACGCTTGCTCCTTGGAAGAAAAGCTATGACTAACCTAGACAGCATATTAAAAAGCAGAGACATTACTTTGCCAACAAAGGTCCATCTAGTCAAAGCTATGGTTTTTCAAGTAGTCATGTATGGATGTGAGAGTTGGACTATAAAGAAAGCTGAGCACCGAAAAATTGATGCTTTTGAACTGTGGTGTTGGAGAAGACTCTTGAGAGTCCCTTGGACTGCAAGGAGATCCAACCAGTCCATCCTAAAGGAAATCAGTCCTGAATATTCATTGGAAGGACTGATGCTGAAGCTCCAATACTTTGGCCACCTGATGTGAAGAACTGACTTTTTATTGGAAAAGACCCTGATGCTGAGCAAGACTGAAGGAGGGAGAAGGGTACGACAGAAGATGGGTTGGTTGGATGATATTACCAACTCAATGGACATGAGTTTGAGTAAGCTCTGGGAGTTGGTGATAGACAGGGAGGCCTGGTGTGCTGCAGTCCATGGGGTCGAAAAAGTTGGACACGACTGAGCAACTGAACTGAATTGAACTGATTTTTGCAAAAATTCCCTACACTGAGACCACAGATACTACTACTGCCATCTGCTGGTTGTAATGAAAAATCATTCGCATGTTAATAATCTTCCCACTACTATTATTAGAAAGTGATTTTTTCTTAGGTTTTACTAGGAATCTCCAAGGTTAAACTCTAAAAATCAGTATTCTGGACCAAACCTCCATGGAGGTTTCTCATGCAGCCAGTCTATTCGCTGGGGTGTTAGTATAAGGCTGTTATATGTAAGAGGTAATATTTTTCCTGTCACTAAAAACAAGGCAATTTAATTGGCAAACATGGTGACCACATATGATGATGACACAGCTGTAATCACAGACTACTATTTACAGTTGAAGCTACTTAAAAAGCAAAACCCCAATACATCAGCAGGTGAAACAATTTTATTTCACAGTTGTCTTTGAAACCACAAAGACACTATGTTCTTCATATAAAAACATTAGTAGAGAGAACTATACTTTCTAGAAAATGATTATAGAGGCCCTCTTAAAGAAAAATGAACCCAATTATATGGTTTTGGTGGCAGCTTAAGAAAAACTCACATCTGAACTGATTCCTAAAACATACCATTCTATCCCACCATTCTGCATCTTTTGGTTCAAAGTGTAGATTACTGTCATCAGAATGTGCTCCTGCATTCTTACATGTATGACAATACATATATAGACTGGTTTATTGTTTAATGTTCCATTGGTTCATCAGCCTTTTCTGCAGGTTCATCAGCAGGTTGAGTAGGCTTAAGAGAGGAAGAAAAAAGAAAGTATGTAAAAAGAACACTTAACCAATATACACTTTTACTCACAAATATTACATAATAAAAAGCAATGAACAATTCCAGCATTTCATCATACTTTGTTGTGCTTAAGAATAAAGGCTTTTCTTATCACTACTAGCCTTAAAAATAGAACCAGCACACTTTAGACATTCTTTTCCTCCTTAGCACTAATAAACACAGCAAGAATATTTTCCAACAAAGCAGCTGTGAGGTACTATCCTGCACTGTTTCCAACAGCAGTTAAATAATGCAAATCTTACTGCTCCAAATACCAACATCTTTTTCAAGTTAAAAAAAGAACTCATGCTGTAGAAGAAATTTCTGTACTTTTTTCCCCAATTACACAGCTATTAAATAAGCACCTATAAAAGCAAATGTGTATTCAAATTTTGACAAAAAAGGCCAGTATTTAACCTGAGATTCACCAGTACTTCTTGATCCTTTTCTCAATATTTGTGAAGAGTCAACTTAGTTTCCCAAGCTGGTCACCAGTGAGTTTTCTCTCAGTCCCACCTCTGATAGAATCTCGGCTAGCCCTATGACTTGCCTTAACCAACAGAATGTAAAGAGGAAATGCTGTGCCAGTTCTGGGCCTCAGCCTTAAGAATGCCTGGCAGCTTGCGCTTCTGAGCTTTTGAACTTTTGCAACCTCTGAGCTGCTTCCTGCCAGAGATACTCTGGTGAAGGAGAGGCCCTGAGACTACATGGACAGAGGCCCAGCCATCCTTCTAGCTGTCCCTCCAAGATACCTGGCAAATGTGAGTAAAGAAGACACATGAGTAAAGCCATCTCGGATGTTCCAGCCCTACCTCCTCAACTGACTGTAATGTTTGAGACACCCGAAGTGACATGAGCCAAAGAACCATCTAGCTGAGCCCTCAACACACAGAACTGAGAAGCTACAAAAGAGAACCCAATCAGCCTTTTTGTGTTTTATAGAGATCACTGAACCCCTCAGTATTAGTTCTTAGTTTTCCTACTGCCACATGAATTATGAGCCTATCTCAAAAATTAAAGACAAAAACAGTAGATTTACACAGTTGTGGTAGGAATAGCAATTTACAATAGAATTAGTCTCTTGGTTATAATTAGTTATATACCTGTGCCTTTCTCTGTGGTCTTTCTTCCAGACCTTCCAGGAATGGAGACACATCATCATCATCATAAATCGTAAACTCCAAGTCTTTACCAACAATTCCAATGGAAACATTCTGAAGGGGAAAAAAAGGTAAAAATTAAAAATCAAGAGAATTTAGGTTGGAAAAATGCTTATGATAAAAAGAAAAAAGTTGAATAAAAATTTGTACAGCACTTGAATGAGACAAAAAAAACAGGGAAAACAAGAAGAAAACTAGTAAACTTTTGTAATCTGCAGATTTAATATTCACTTTTGATAACCACGAACAATCCTGAAGGTCTGTGTCACCTAGAAATTTGCAACTTGGCTCACAGTCAGAATGTGAAGACCAGTGTGAGGAAACAAATCATTTGCTAGGAAGTAAGCCTTCATTCTTTACCATCTGAGAGGTAAAGCCTACATTCTAAGAAATAATTAAATTTATTCCTTCTATAAGTTAAGACATAATGGTTCTTAAGGAAATAAATTTTGGGTTCTAAAATATTGAGTTTAGGGGACTTAGAACCATGTTCTACATGGAAAAATTAAAAAGCAACTCTTAAAATGTTCAGTGAATGCTAACCAGTACAGTAGAGCTCCCATAAGATTAAAATTTCAGTGAGAACTTGAGACATTAAGGATATATAGGGCATTCTCTATGATTCAATAAAAATGTAAAATCAGAAAGCCAGATACCTGAGCAAACTTTCCAAGTTGTAAATGCCAACAGTCAACTGTATACCCCGAATTTAAAAGACAGTCATCTTGGAGTGATGGCATTATAGGTATTTTTAAAACAAACAAATAAAAACAATATAATACACTTTAATGTACTTTCCTAATTTTCTTGAAAGAAAATTATTTTTATGATAGGAAATGCTGTTTAAAAAGATTATACAGGTTATAAAGTCTTCATACACATATTAACTATTAATTACCCAATCATAACAAAACGTATTTTTTAATATGGTAACTGATCTCTCTAGTGATCATTAACCTCAAGGAGACCTTTAGTTGTTGTATGATACAAGTTTCTAGATCATTCAATCTCCCCTTCCCTGGACAACTCTTTCTAACATTCTCCATTTCTCTTGCAGCTCAAAACCTTGCTTCTAATCAACTGAGAAAACAGAAGCAATCAGAAGAGAATGTTCATAAGCTCCCATAGTATCCAATCTTTCCTATATCTATATCCCTAGATTCTCTCCCTTCGTGTTACTGGGAATGAAGAGCCCCAGTCCTCTCTGAAGCCTACCTTTTCAGCTAGGTGCTGTTGGTGATTGGTCCAGCAATTCTCATTTTTATCCTATATAGATGTTTTTATCTTTTTTTCCCTTAATAATGATGTTTAATCTACTTAGTGCACATCTTTACTTGTTTATTTATTTATTTACTTCTGCACTATGTAGCATGCAGGACTTTAGTTCTCCAACCAGAGATGGAACCCATGCCCCCCGCATTGGAGTGCAGTCTTAACCACTGGACCACCAGGGAAGTTCCATAAACCTTTTTCTTGATATTGGATTATTTTTATAACCATGCAGCCAACTATTGTAATCTCTCCCATCTTAAAAAACCAAAACAAAACCCCTTTTTTTTCCACTACATTCTCTACCAACCACCACCCTCTTTCTCTGGACCCGTAACAGAAAGTCTCCTCCAAAGAGCTGTCTCCAATTTCTCTCTTTTTCTCCTGACTCTATTCCTAGCACACTTTTCCTCTCCATTCCATTAAGACTGTCTAGTCAAGTTTCAGTAACATCACTGCTAATCGAAATGTTAATTCTCAGTCCACATCTTTCATGGCCTATTGGCAATGTTTCACGCTCTTCTCCTTAAAAGTCAGTTCACCTCTCTATTGGTGGGTTCTTCATTTGTTAGTTGTGGCTTCAACCAACCATGGATCAAAAATATTTGGGGAAAAAAATTCCAGAAAGTTCTGAATAGCAAAACTTAAATTTGCTGTGCCCTGGCAACTGTTTACACAGCACTTATATTGCAATTACAACTATTTACATGCATTTACATTGTATTAGGTGACACAGGCAATCTAGAGATAATTTCAGGTACACAGGAGGATTGTGTATAGACTATATGCAAGTATGACATCATTTTACATAAGGGACTTGAGCACCCTTGGATTTAGGGATCCATGGTAGGGGATTCTGGAACTAACCCCCCACCACTGATGCCAATGGATGACTGAAGTTTCTTCATTTCCTTTTAAAGATGCCTCATTTTCCATGTTTTTCTCCTACCTCCCTGGCATATTTCTCAGTCCCTTTTTGCTGATTCCTACTCTCACCTTCTAATCTCTAAAGGATAGAGTACCCTTGACCAAGTCTTCAAACTTGTCTTCAAACTTATTCTAATCTTTCAGAAATCAAATCCTGGCCAGTCTCTAAATACCATTTTTACACAAAGACCTCAAAACTTTAGTTCTAGGATAAACCAATCTCCACCAAACACTAGGGGGTGAACATCCAATAATCACTTATTCTGTATCACCAAATGGACACACAAAAGGCATTTCAAATTTTGTATGTTCTAAACTAACTGCCTGATCTTCTGTTCCTCCAAATGTCTCATCCATCTCAGTAAATCATAAGGCATCTATCCTTCCCCTAATCAGGCAAAAATGCTCAAGGCATTTTTTAAACTCACACCTCACAACCAATTCGCTAGCAAACCTTTCTGGTTCTAATTTCAAAACATATGCAAAATCGAACCACTTCTCATCATCTCCAACTCTATGACTCTGTTCTAATCTACCACAGTCTATCACTTGAATTACTGTAACAGCCTTGAAACTATTTCCACCCATGCCCCCTCTCAAAATGGCAACGTGAGTGACTTTTAAAATCTACATCAAGCCACAGTATTGCTCTGCTCAAACTCAAGAGTAAAATCCAAAGTACCTACAATGTTTACAGGATATATGCTATGTGGCCTCCATTACCTCTCTGACTATTCCTTCTTCTCCTCTTGATTACTGACTCCAACACAACTGGCCTCCTTATGTTGAATACTAGCAACATTCTGAACTCAAGGCCCCATATGCATAGCTCACTCACTCAACTCTTTTAGATCTTTCCCTCAAATTTCACTTTCTCAGTGAGACCATCTCTCACCACTCTATGTTAAATTATACCCACCATGTCTCCTTCTTATACCCTATTGGCCATTCTTTCTCCTTTTAAACCTGTTTTATTTTTTCTAAGTATTTATCATATTCTAATATCCTAAATAATCTACTTGTGGGTACACTGTCTCTCTTTGCCCAACTGGATGTATGTCCCAGGAATGCCAAGATGTTTGTTGTATGCATTATATTTTCTCCATGCCTACTGCCTGCATGTGATTGGTGCTCAATGTATATTAAAAATACAAAGATATTCCTATCTCTTGATGAAAGACATTCTGCAACAGAATTATATGTTTTATTGCTTTATACCAAAAAGAAATATTTAAAAATCATTTCAAAATCAGTCATTTACTGAATACCTTAAAGAGAAAGAATAAGCCAAGGAAACCATCTTACAAATTAAAGAACTGTAAGTATACACACCTCTATTACTTACATTTGTATAATAAATGATTAAACTATAATGTTAGTATCCCCAATTGGAAAATGTGATACTTACCTTTGTAGTCAGGTCCTGTTCTGCAGGAAGGGTTTCCCGTAAGGCACGCAGACCATGCTTAACCAGTTCATTCAAATTGCCTAAATATAATAAATTAACAATTATTTCTTAATCTTAATTAATTAATTAATTAATTCTTAATTTTCATGCTAGGCTTCCTTTATTTATTTGTCAGGTCTATAGTCTGAAATCATGGTTTTAGTCACACACTAAATATATCATAATAAAAAAAAGTCTAATGTTTGGCCATATAATCTCCTAATAGCAATTAGATTGCTATTGTTTAATGAGAGAATGAATGCATGATTTTTGTTACTAAAGTTACCCTTTTCTTATGCTAAGTTAAGATACAAATCAGGATTTTACAGCTCAAAGTTTTGTAAAATGTACTCTGTGAAATGTTTGTCACTGTATTTGCTCTTTATAAAAGAGTCTCCAATTGCTTGTATGTGGTCAGTATTGCCCTGATACCAAAACTATACAGAGCTACCAGAAGAAAGTAAAACTACAGATCAGTACCCCTGATTAACAAACACACAAAAACCTCAACAAAGTATCAGCAAACTAAATCCAGCAATGTTTATGTTTCCATAAACATTTTACGTATATATAATTTATGTTATACATCATGACCAAGAAGGATTTGTCCCAGGAATGCAAAGCTGGCTGAACATTCAAAAGTCAATGAATGCTAGGCAGAACACTCGATGACATAAATCAAAGCAAGATCCTCTATGGCCCACCTCCTAGTGTACCAGAAATAAAAACAAAAGTAAACAAGGGGGACCTGATTAAACGTAAAAGCTTTTGCCCAGCAAAGAGAACTATAAGCAAGGTGAAAAGACAACCCTCAGAATGGGAGAAAATAATAGCAAATGAAACAACTGACAAAGGATTATTTTCCAAAATATACAAGCAGCTCATACAACTCAATGCCAGAAAAACAAACAACCCAATCAAAAAGTAGGAAAAAGACTTAAACAGACACTTCTCCAAAGAAGACATACAGATGTCTTCTAACAAACATATGAAAAGATGCTCAACATCAGTCATTATTAAAGAAATGCAAATCAAAACTACAATGAGGTATCACCTCACAGTGGTCAGAATGCTGCTGCTGCTGCTGCTAAGTCGCTTCAGTCATATCCGACTCTGTGCGACCCCATAGACAGCAGCCCACCAGGCTCCGTTGTCCCTAGGATTCTCCAGGCAAGAACATTGGAGTGGGTTGCCATTTCCTTCTCCAATGCACGAAAGTGAAAAGTGAAAGTGAAGTCGCTCAGCCGTGTCTGACTCTTCATGACCCCATGGACTGAAGCCTACCAGGCTCCTCCGTCTATGGGATTTGCCAGGCAAGAGTACTGGAGTGGAGTGTCATTGTCTTTTCTGCTGGTCAGAATGGCCATCATCAAAAGTCTACAAACAATAAATGCTGGAGAGGGTGTGGAGAAAAGGGAATGTTCTTGCACTGTTGGTGGGAATGTAAATTGAAACAGCCACTATGGAAGACGGTATGGAGATTCCTTACAAAACTAGGAATAAAACCACCATATGACCCAGCAATCCCACTCCTAGGCATATACCCTGAGGAAACCAAAATTGAAAAAGACACATGTATCCCACTGTTCACTGCAGCACTATTCACAATAGCTAGAACATGGAAGCAACCTAGATGTCCACTGACAGATGAATGGATAAAGAAGTTGTGATATATATACACAGTGGAATATTACTCAGCCATAAAAAAGAACAAATTTGAGTTCATTCTAATGAGGTGGATGAACCTAGAACCTATTATACAGAGTGAAGTGAGTAAGAAAGAGAAAGATAAATATTTTATTCTAAAGCATATACACAGAATCTAGAAAAATGGTACTGAAGAATTTATTTTCAGGGCAGCAATGGAGAAACAGACTTATGGACATGGGGAGAAGGGAGGAGAGGGTGAGATGTATGGAAAGAGTAACATGGCAACTTACATTACCACATGTAAAAGAGATAGGCAACGGGAATTTGCTGTATGGCTCAGGAAACTCAAACAGGGGCTCTGCGTCAATCTAGAGGGGTGGGATGGGGTGGGAGATGGGAGGGAGGTTCAAAAGGGAAGGGAAATATGTATACCTATGCTTGATTCATGTTGAGGTTTGACAGAAAACAACAAAAATCTGTAAAGCAATTATCCATCAATAGAAAAATAAATTAAAAAAAAAAGTCAATGAATGCAATACATCACAACAGAATGCTGGGGGGCGGGGCGGGGCAGTGGGTGCATGATTACCTTGATGCATAAAAAGCATGTGTTAAAATCTAAGATCCTGGCATAAGCAAACCATTTGAAAACCTGCCCTATCATCACGTTACATCTTTTTCTTTTCTTTCTCACAACTAAACTGATTTATTTATTTATGGACTACTTATTGCAGAAATGTCTATGTGGCTAAAAATAAGAATCACAGAAAAATAAAAGCTGTAAACAGAATTTACAAGTAGTAACTAGTACAGTGGCTCTCAACTCTGGCTGGGACAAAACTTCAGACCAATTGAATAAAAAATCTTCAAGGTAAGGAATACATAGTTATATTTTGAAAAAGTTCGATCAGTGACTGAAACTACCCTGGTAGACAGAGAAAGTAAAAACTAGTATATATGACAGAAGTAATATACACTTCATGGGCTTAATCTTTTTAAGAAAAGTAGAGCCTTTTTTCATGTAGGATACTGTGTTTATTCACTATATAAAGACTAGGAGGGCAAAAAAGAAAAACTACTTACACTCCATAAACTCTGACATATGTCTCTCCAAGTAAGTACGAGCTGATTGAGATCGGGCTCCAATGGACATAGCTCTGCAGTCAAAATAGTTAGCAGATGGACAAGTCTGGAAAATGTGAGGACCCATATCCTACAAATAAAAGAAAAATACATTGCATAATTCTCGACTCTGATTGAGCTAAAAATTAGAAAATTTGTTAGTTTCAAAAAAAAAAAAAAATCATTAAAATATAACAATACTCTATGAACTTACATCATAACCAGCAATGAGCAGCCCAACACCATATGGTCTCCGGCCATATCGCTGTGTTGGTATCTGGGTTTCTTAAACTAGTCAAAGAGTTTGTTCTAACAAGAAGTAAAGTACTGTCTTTAATTTCAAATTAAACATTATCAACAAAGAGTTCTGGTTTTTTTAATTGCTGCATAATCCACTATCCCAAGAAGAAGAAAATAAAACAAATATTTCTTTGGCTTAGTGTTAAAAGATGTTTGACTATCCACCAAACCCGAAGTGAGTGCTAGCAAGATGATCTTTTCTGGTATAGAGAATTTCATTCATTTTGGATATAAGGGACAAGGACTTAGGGGGAGCATCTATAACCACCAATAAACAAACATTAAATCTCTTCTAAAATTGATGCTCAGTTTTTTATGAAATTAGGCTTATCTATATCTGGAACATATTAATTGCTTATCTATAAAGGTTGATAAAAAGAACAACCCAACTCATTTAGAATCTATTCTTCCATAGTAAAACTCCCTACAATTCTCCTTCTAAAGACTTTAAGCATTCTTTTACTGAAAAGTGACTCAACTTAAAGTTTGCACAATCTTACCTATGTTATATATCATATTCCTAATAAGTAACATAACAATAAAGTATCAAGACCCTTTAAAGTCTACATCCATAAATGCTACAATAAATGCATAAATAAAAAGGATACTGCTTCCAATTAGAGATACAAGACGAGACACAGGAAGAGGTCTGTCAAATACAAATCTGGAATCCAAACACTCCTGGCGCATAAAATTACTGAAAAAGAAACAAGAAAAACTCAAATCACAGAGTCATTTTAATCAAACAAAGTAATTTGGTTTCTTTTTGCTTTCTTCCAGATGTTTACATGAATTACAACCATACAATGGAACCATAAATATATAATGACAAGGATGCATTTTTCTATCAAATCTCTATATTTTAAATGTTCTATTATTGAAAGTGACTAACCTTAAAGTTTTCACAATTTTACCTAAGTTTGTGACTATACGTTTCTTAGCTCTAGATAACCTTTGCCTCAGAGCACTTTACAGAACAGAGAAGAAAAGGCTGCACAATAGGAAAAGAGCAATCTCTCTTCTCTTACCCTTCCCACTGTCAACAAGACTGTCTTAATTCCATGTCTTGAGCTAGCAAAAAGAATAACTTTGCTTTTTTCCTTGAAAGCTGACAAAAATTTCCCCAATAGAACAAACAGAAGAAACTGAATCCATACTAGGGCGCTGTTAACATGTTCCTGTCAATGTTACTTCTATCCATAGCAGTACTCTAGAGGAGACACTACACTGTTAAGTCTCTTAAATCCAACAAGATGCAAGCAAATGCAACACTGGGGAAAAGAAAATTCAGACCTAACTATTAAAGCCAAGAGGATAAACTTTTCTTTCATATTGCTCTGTCTAGTTTATGTGTGTGTCACATCCGATGATCAAATGTTGGCTGCCATAAGCAAGCTAGTTGTTCACTACTTTCACTTAAGTTCCTTTCCCAAGGCTGTCTAACACTGCATTGCTCAATATGGCAGGTATTAATAACATGTGACTACTGAGCACTGAAAAAGTGGCTAGTCCGAATTAAGACGTATCTTCAGTACAAAATATACATGAAATTTCAAAGATTTAGTGCAATAAACAATGTAAAATATCTAATAAAGCTTTTAAATGATTACATGTGACAATATTTTTGAAAGATTGGGTTAAGTACAATGTTTGACAATGCAATATATATTTTCAACAGCTAACAGAAAACACTAATGTAGTCACTATATTGCTGACCTAAGAGAGCAGGGAACTCACCAAATAACTTGAAAATTTTAAACATCAGCATTATTAACTGTCCTTGGTGTTTATATTCCTCCTTTCTTAATTAAATCACAGACAAGAGATTACTTGTGGCTAACTACCTCCCACTTACCAACACATACACTGAAAGATGCTGTATGAAGTGTTCTACATGTTAGGCTGTTTATCAATAATCTTAGAAAAAAATACTACAAAAATTGAGAGTTTGAGTAACTAGAGCAATATCAGATTGAGTGTTAAAAGTGGGAATTAAAGACTGTGTGATCCCAAAGCCCCAGCTCTTCATCTATGCCTCTCAACTGGAAATAATCTTTATTCCCTACCCCCTCCAAAGAAATATACCTGTTGCTCTCCACTTTCTACCTTGTATTACAGATATTCTACTAGATTTTAAGCTCCTAAAAGATGAGATCTATGTCTGATTCACCTTTGTATACTCTTTGTATCCAGTATTGAGCTTTGCAAAAAATAAATGTCAAATGAATACTGGTATATTAAAGACAGCAAGGGTGGTTCAGCTGATCCTTCAGAAACCTGAAGTGTCATGCTCTTCTCAGATTTAACATCAAACTATATATACTGAGTTAACAAGTAATACATTATTCAATGACTTCTAAAAAGCATTAATGTTAATGTGGTTAATCCTATTAATTACTGCTACAGTGATCAAGAAATGGAATACTTAGTAACTGAGCCCGAATCCATTAAGGTATTAACAATCTTAACCTATAAACACGCTAGCAGATAACTTCCTAAAATATCTGGATTGTTTCTAGATATGTAATCAATTATGAATCAAAAGGGATGTTTCTTTTGTTTTCCAGGATCATACTCACCATAATAGTCGAGCATCAGCAGTAAGTCCCGCAATTGAGATACCAATATGGTTATCAACATGGAGAATTTTTTTCTGATGAGCTGCAAGTTCTGACTGTGCTCTCTAAATAGAAACATCATTTAAGACAAAAGAGTAAGTTTATAATTTTATTATTTATATAGTGAAACTAACATTTTACAGTGTTTTCTAGGGAGGAAGATATATTTATTGCTTTACTTACCTTCAATGCAACCAACACTGCGTGAGTTTTTGATTTCAGACCAACTGTGGCTGAACCTTGTTTGACAGCTTCCATTGCATATTCAATTTGATGAATTCTGCCCTAAAATGAAAAAAAAAACAAAAACAAAAAACCTTAGTCATTATAAGACCCTTTTACGTATTTAAAATAATTTAGCAATCCCAAATCTCAAGTAGGCATAGTTACACCTCAAATGCTGTTTCTTAAAACTAGAAGACTGACTTTAATAATAAACTTAGGTTTCAGGAACGTATAAAATGATTATATTCCATTTTCTCGCTTCCTATAATCCCATAAGCTTCTGAACACACTGCAGTCACCAAAAGTCACTTCACAGGAGTAATATAAAACATTTTACCTGAGGGCTCCAAACAGTGACATCATTGTCATACTGGTTGCGAAACTGAAAGTAAATGAAAAAAGACCTATTAACACAAGAACATTACAAATTCAAAATCTTAACAAGCTCTATCATTAAAAAATGTTCTCTCATCTCCCTCCATCCAGCATTAAGGAAAAGCTGTTATTGCAGTCTCATTGGAAGATTACTACTGTAATCAGCTGCAAGCCAATTTTACATTTATAAGGAGATGGGGGGGGTCGGGGGTGGGGCTGGGTGGATCTAGATGGTACCTAGCTTCCCAACCAGTCTTGCAGATCTAACACTGTTCATAGTACTTGCTTTGGGTTCAGTCAATTACTAAAGTTCCTATGTGTCCACTTTCCTTTCTATCTTTGCTAATATTCTTCCCTTATATCAGACCCTACTTTACCTTTTCTTAAGTCAGCTCAAATGTCTACCTCTTGAAATCTTCTCCATCTTTTCTCCCCAAATCTCAAAACACACTCCCACCAGTTCTTTATTTTCACTTCCTTTTCTGCCTCATACTACGATTTGGGATATGTCTGATTTATCTTTGAACCTTCACTGCACTTAAAACATTCATACTGAATATGTAAAGGCACATACTGAACGTGCCTTTCATTCATTCATACTGAATGAGAACACAAGAATGTCCCCAGGAAGTCAGAAGTGGACACACATTGCCATAAAAACAGACCCATTACTGCTTTAAAGACGATATTAAAACAAGTCCAGCAGAGTACTTGGGAGACTAATCATGGGGGTGAGAAGGCTGAGCGCTGGAAGGCAGGCACAGGCCTGGAATCCCTGAGCTCTATACTTTAACCCTGATTTCATCACTAATATCAGCTTCGGTTCACTCATTTGTAGTATCAGGTGACTAGACAACAGGGACCCGCCAAGAAAATGAACGCGGTCCCGGCAGCAACGCAAACCCTGGAATCAAGTCCGCACTTGGCAGTACAAGGAAGTCTGAAGTTAAGTCCCTATTTTTCCTTTCTCCCACACAGACCACTAGGGCCCTCTCTGGACTGCTCGGAATCTACTCGACTGAAGGAAACTGAGGAGCGAAATTGGCTGGTAGACCGAGAAGATACTGTTCAAGGCCCGGTGGAAAGCGAAACAAACCCCAGGGAAAGGTCGCACCGGCAGCAGACTACCGACCTCCACTCTCCCGGCCAGGCCGGAGATGCTGAATCACCGCCTGAACCATCCCGTCGGCTACAGTTCCCAAGTCCCATGGCCCCGAACCGCTCTAAGGAAGGCATGAGAAGAAGCTCCCCCTAACCCCCCAGCCGCGGACCTCTTCTCCAACCCTGCCTAAGCTCGGAATCCAACGCACCATGGTTCCGGCGCGAGCCCGGCTTCGGCCTCCTGCAAACCTGCGGATGGAACAGCACTGCCGAAGCTTCCGCTCGGCGATCTACAGAGAAGACTGCGTATTTTGACGGCGGCGGCGCAGGGTAGAATAGTTTATTCCAGAGATATTGATAGGCTTCCCTTGCTCCCCCGCCCTCAGAGCTCTCGGGCGGCTCAGAAGTGGGAGGGGCCTGGGAAGCTAGAGGAACTGAGATTGGCTGGAAACCTTGGGCCAGGAGTGCCCGCGGGAGCTAGGAGCTGCTGGGCCGCAGCTACCAAGTACCCCTTCTTGGGTTCTTGGGGAAGTTACCTGCGTGTTGCTGACTCCTGTCAGTTTCTCACCGGCCTGACCAGAAGCACCAGATACTACAGGTGATCGAGTGTGTGGCTCAGTCTCCCCTTAAGCGATATATGAGGTGTTGTGTAACGTGAGAAGAACGATACTGAAAGAAAGGCCACAAATAATGGTCCGTTTTTGTGCCAACCATCCTCTCCCTCTATCTTGTTTGTGAACGTGCTTTTCTTTCTACTTTGGAATCCTTTCTCCTACTCCTTGGGGAACTCATATTTCAAGGATTTGTTATCATCAATCTTTTTAACATTATTATTGGCTTCACCCCAAGAGACTTAACACTCTTTGAGGGCGCCAGTGTCTTTCTGTACCTTCAAAACCAAGCACGATGCTGAAAGATTAGGCAACTAAGGGAAAAGGTGGACATTTTCTTCCAAAACACGTATTTTCTCTTTTGTGAGCATCTTTTAGTAAATCCTGAAATAGTTTAGGACAGTTGTGCAATCAGCTGCCAACCTAACATTTACTGACTGCCAATGATGACTTGAAGTGAAGTCGCTCAGTCGTGTTCGACTGTTTGCGACCCCATGGACTATACAGACCATGGGATTCTCTAGGCCGAAATACTGGAGTGGGTAGCCTTTCCCTTCTCCAGGGGATCGTTCCAACCCAGGGATCGAAACCAGGTCTCCTGCATTGCAGGAGGATTCTTTACCAAGTGAACCACAAATGATGACACTTTCTTTATAAAAAAGAAAGGATGGATACCTAGAGTCATATAAGGGAAGAGTTGAGAGGGTCCTTAAGTATCTAAGCTTTGCAGATGAAGAAGAGACTCAGCTCACTTAAGTGATTTGCTCAAGTTCCCAGCAATTTAGTATCAGACTCTTTTTTTAAACCTTGCCACTTATATATTTTGGACATTTTTTCATGTTAAACATTTTCTAGGTTAAACATGACTCCCTAGTATTATGCACTGGATATTTTATTTACCCAAATTCCTAGTGTTTAATATTTAGGTTACCCCTCTCCCAAGCAGCTTATTTATGACATATCTTTTGTATACACATCTGTACTCCTTTTTATAGAATAAATTCCTGAAAATGGAATTGTAGGGTCAAATGAAATGGATATTTCTAAAGCTTTTATGAAAAGTACTAAATTGCTCTGGAGAAATGTTTTACCAAAATGTATTCTCAACCACTGTATATGAGTGATCCCTTTCTTAAATTCACCAATATTGCTTGTTGTCATTTTTCAAAGTCACTGTAAATTTAGTAGATTAAATTGAAAGATTGCTTTCTTTTGTTTTCCCAGCACCTAGCATAAAGCCTACCACATAAGAGCTTAATAAATAATGTTAAATGGGTGAATAATGAATGTTGAATGGGTGCTTAAAATTATTTAGCACATAAAAATTTTGACAATTCTTTTCTACATATCTCTGTGTATTGACATGCCTCACATGTATGTATTATATAACTTTTTAACAAGCAAAATAATGATAAACTTCTATACTAGATATAAAAAAGTATGGTCATCTTTCATATTCATAATTTAAAATAATTGTGTAGTATTCGGTTGTGTGGAAATACAATAATTTACATAACTCTGGGCTTCCCTGGTGGCTCAGTTACTGGTAAAGAATCTGCTGCAATGCAGGAGACCCAGTTCAGTAGCTGCTTGGGGAAGAGTCCCTAGAGAAGGAAATGTCAACCCACTCCAGTGTTCTTGCCTGGGAAATCCCCTGGACAGAGGAGTCTGGCGGGCTACAGTCCACTGGGTCACAAGAGTTAGACACGACTTAGCGACTAAACCACCAACCACCACCACCATGAGTGGGAAATTATCTCCAAGTTTTTGCTACTGTAAAAATACTATAATGAATATTCTTGTTCAGTTCAGTTCAGTCACTCAGTCGTGTCCGATTCTTTGCTACCCCATGGACTGCAGCATGCCAGACCTTCCTGTCCATTACCAATTCCTGGAGTTTACTCAAACTCATGTCCATCGAGTCGGTGATGCCATCCAACCATCTCATCCTCTGTCGTCCCCTTCTCCTCTCGCCTTCAATCTTTCCCAGCATCAGGGTTTTTTCAAATGAGTCAGTTCTTCCCATCAGGTGGCCAAAGTATTGGAGTTTCAGCTTCAGTATCAGTCCTTCCAATGAATATTCAGGACTGATTTCCTTTAGGATGGACTGGTTGGATTTCCTTGCAATTCCAAGGGACTCTCAAGAGTCTTATCCAACACGACAGTTCAAAAGCATCAATTCTTTGTTGCTCAGCTTTCTTTATAGTCCAACTCTCACATCCATACATGATCGTCCATGCATGACTACTGGAAAAACCATAGCTTTGACTAGACAGACGTTTGTTGACAAAGTAATGTCTCTGCTTTTTAATATGTTGTCTAGGTTGGTCATAACTTTTCTCCTGAGGAGCAAGCGTCTTTTAATTTCATGGCTGCAGTCACCATCTGCAGTGATTTTGGAGCACCCCAAAATAAAGTCTGTCACTGTTTCCATCGTTTCCCCATCTATTTGCCATGAAGTGATGGGACCAGATGCCATGATCTTAGTTTTCTGAATGTTGAGTTTTAAGCCAACTTTTTCACTCTCCTGTTTCACTTTCATCAAAGGCTCTTTAGTTCTTCTTTACTTTCTGCCATAAGGGTGGTGTCATCTGCATATCTGAGGTTATTGATATTTCTCCCGGCAATCTTGATTCCAGCTTGTGCTTCATCCAGCCCAGCATTTCTCATGATGTACTCTGCATATAAGTTAAATAAGCAGGGTGACAATATACAGCCTTGACGTACTTCTTTCCTGATTTGGAACCAGTCTGTTGTTCCATGTCCAGTTCTAACTGTTGCTTTTTGTACATGCACACATTTTGTGTAGTTTCCTGATTAACTCTTTATGGTGAATTCATAGAAATAGAATTGCAGTTCAAAGGAAACCTAAATTTTCAATCATGATAAATACTGCTAAATAGCAAAGAAGAAAAGCAATATCAATATGTTTTCTAGAATGCCCCTTTCCTCGTCTGCCAGCTTGAGCTTGCCATGGTTAAAGGGGAATGATTGACTTCCTATGTCCCAATCTAAAATCTCTCTTCACGCCCCTCTGACCACCACCACCAACTCAGTTGCCTTACTTCTTCCAAGACGAAATACAGGAAATGGCAAGAGAGTTCTTAGCAAGACTAGTACAGTTCTGTTGATGCTCTCTGAGCTTAGCAGGTGTTTGCACTTGACTCTTTACTTTATGAGTTCTTTGGAAACATTTCCATCCCCAATGAGCAAATGCTCAAATCTCTTACTTGCACTTGGGTAAATACATGTCATTTGGTCTAAAGCATCTGAGGTGTACACCTCTAGCTTCTTTCTCTGGAGGATTCCTCATGCTTCCACTTGACCCCTCTCTGGTAGCCCATATCTGACTCAAAGAAACACCCACAGAATGGCTTTGCCTCACATTTCTGGGACTACAAACATTTCCAAATTAAAAACTCATCTTCACAGCCAATCAAAATTTCTTTCTGCCTCAGTTCAGTTCAGTTCAGTCGCTCAGTCCGACTCTTTGCGACCCCATGAATCGCAGCACACCAGGCCTCCCTGTCCATCACATACTCCCAGAGTTCACCCAGACTCACGTCCATCGAGTCAGTGATGCCATCCAGCCATCTCATCCTCTGTTATCCCCTTCTCCTCCTGCCCCCAATCCCTCCCAGCATCAGAATCTTTTCCAGTGAGTCAACTCTTCACATGAGGTGGCCAAAGTACTGGAGTTTCAGCTTTAGCATCATTCCTTCCAAAGAAATCCCAGGGCTGATCTCCTTCAGAATGCACTGGTTGGATCTTGCAGTCCAAGGGACTCTCAAGAGTCTTCTCCAACACCACAGTTCAAAAGCATCAATTCTTCGGCACTCAGCTTTCTTCACAGTCCAACTCTCACATCCATACATGACCACAGGAAAAACCATAGCCTTGACTAGATTCCCCTACAATGTTACCTCCATGAAGGCAGAGGATTTAAATGACAGAGGTGAACAAATCACCTCTAAGGTCACCTGTGCCTAGAATAGTGAATACTGTTAAGTGTTAAGCGGAGAAGGCAATGGCACCCCACTCCAGTACTCCTGCCTAGAAAATCCCATGGATGAAGGAGCCTGGAAGGCTGCAGTCCATGGGGTTGCTAAGAGTCGGGCACGACAGAGCGACTTCACTTTCACTTTTCACTTTCATGCATTGGAGAAAGAAATGGCAACCCACTCCAGTGTTCTTGCCTGGAGAATCCCAGGGACGGGGGAGCCTGGTGGGCTGCTGTCTATGGGGTTGCACAGAGTCGGACATGACTGAAGCGACTTAGCAGCAGCATTAAGAATACTTAACAAATATTCTGTAAGTATTGAATGAATGGGTTCCTCAGATATGAGCCAGACACTAATCCACTATGACACTCAGCTTAGGAGTCATATATCTGATTTTCACTAAAGCCTCTTTCCCTAGACATGCAGTAAGGAAGTCAATATACAATTTAAAGTGGCAAAAACAGCCTCCCTCCTTTTTAAAATTTCTAATTTTCATGGTCTTCCACTTTACTGCGGAATGTGGGGATAGTTTACTTTCTTTAGAGCCTCAGCCAAAACTGAAACAGAAAGAATCCCATTTTAACATCGTGCTACACACATTAACAATAGTGTTTATTTACTTACAGTTTGTCTCCATCTATTAAATCAAGCCTGCAGAGGACAGGAACTGTGTTATATTTCAATAAAGTTTAGAATTCATGGATGAATAAGAGTACTTTAGCAGTAGTGTGTTAGTGGCTCAGTCATATCTGACTCCTTGTGACCTCATGGACTTAGCCCACCATGCTCCTCTGTCCATGGAATTCTCCAGGCAAGAATACTGGAGTGGGTAGCCATTCCCTTCTCCAGGGGATCTTTCTGACCCAGGGTTCAAACCCAGGTCTCCCACACTGCAGGTGGATTCTTTACCGTCTGAGCCACCAGGAAAGCAGTAATAATAATTTCAAATCTATTGCATATATTCCTTATCTATGCATATATCTATTGCATATATTGCATAAGTTCAAAGAATGAAGTCCCAAACTCTGTTTCTAGTACTCTTCTAGCAGAAATCTTTGCATTTGCAAATATTAATAGCAAAATGACAGAATTGCTTGCACTTTAATGTCACCATGCTAGATATTCTCTGCTGCCCCTACCCTTTATGGGTTACTTCCCCAAGTTTTATTCCCTTCTGGCTTCTGGTTGAGCTCAGCTGATGGAGTGAGTGAGTGAGTGAAGTAAGTGAAAATTGCTCAGTCGTGTCTGACTCTTTGCGACCCCATGGTCTATACAGTCCATGGAATTCTCCAGGCCAGAGTACTGGAGTGAGTAGTCTTTCTCTTCTCCAGGGGATCTTCCCAACCCAGGGATCGAACCGGGTCTCTTACATTGCAGGCAGATTCTTGACCAACTGAGCTATGAGGGAAGCTGATGGAGAGCACTAGCGAAAGATCAGAGGGCAGTAGGAGAGAGGCCACTGTGTTTATTACCCTTTCTCCTTCCACATTGGCCATAGGTTGGCAGTGGTACTGCGTCATCTCTTGCTGTTTTCTTGCTCACGTTCTGATTATGTTCTCTTCAGTTGCCCTTTTCAAGTGTGTCATCTGTTTCTTGCTGGAACCTGACAGATAGAATAATATTTTTGGTTTTTACAGGGTGCAGGAGGTATACAACACTTTTTTTAATGTGAGAAAAAAATCTGTTGTTTTTTCTTGATATTTAGTTTTTACTATACTTCTAGGCACATTAATACTGGTGACTCTGAAATAGCTGGAAAATAGAACCTAAAATTGTGACATATACCCTTTCCTGTTTGCTGCCTACTCAAAAGTACAGGGGAAAAACTCAGCTTACAGTTGGTTTTACACTTTTCCAATAATAAGAGGAATAAACATTTATTTTTTCAAATGCAAACAGTATGAGAGATAACCCCATTTAATCCACGAGGTAGAGAAAATTACTATTAGAAATTTAGTCATTTTTTGCCCTATATAAATGTCTAAAAGAAGGGAGGGAAATTGTCCTGATGATACATTTTCCAATATTTATAATATGCATACAATGTCTCTGTATGCATATGCATGTTGTGGAGTATGACTCATTCCATAGAAAGAAATACTGCTTTTTTTTTTTTTTTAGGTCAACATGAGGCTAACTGAATTCTCGTCCTACCATGCTGGTGGGAAAGTCAACCTCCATTATTATTGAGCATTTCCTCTCCATCCAGAATTGTACAAGGGTCTTAATCATTGTGGAAATACCTGGAATTACCTCAAATTATTTGGTCATCCATCCACATTGATTTACTGCTGAGATTCCTTTTTGTGCCATCTTCCCTTCAGGTCTGTTGACTCCAATATTCTTTTTACCACCTTTAGAACTCAAGAGTCTGGAAACAAGTAAGTGAATTTGCCATCCACTGCGCCTGGGTGCAGTCTTCCTCTCTGAGGTTTTGTCAGAGTAAGATAGGAGTCTTAGCTGTTCACTCAACTTATAGGCTTCCATCTCCTAAATCTTGAGGAATCTGTCTTCCATGTTACCCTCAAAGGCATTTATTCCCCCCCCACCCCCCACCAACTTCTCATTTCAAAAGACAGAGTGAGCCTTTGTTGTCTCCATGCAGCTTTTGCTGTTTGCCTTACAGGAATCTGGGGTCTGGATAGCTGCCTGGATGTGGTCAAGAAGTAGGGGTTCGATCCTTGGTGGGGGACGTTCCACATGCCACACTGTGCTGCCAAAAAAAAGAAAAGAAGTAAGGAGATAGGAGAAAACATAGAATTAGTACCTCAACAAAATTAACTGCCACAGAAATTTGTATACAATTATATATGCTTGTTTTTAATTTGCACATGACACCACAAACATTTCTTCATGTCACATGCTTTTAAATGTCTGTATAACCATAAGGTATTCCATCATATGAATGCATCATAGTTTATTTAACCAACATTTGATAGACTTTTAGATGGCTCTCTCTGAAGGTAGCCTTCTCTGTATCTACTACAACTTTTTAATTTTTTTAAAAAATAGATGCTCAGAAGTTAAAGCTCTCTTCTGATAATAGCTAAAACTTGGAATATAGCAAATTGAAATTAAAAGATATAATTTAGAAGAATAACACTTTAGAATTCTGTCTAAAGTGTATAATACAATTTTCCTCTTCAGTGTGTGTGACCAAAAGAGAGGCCTGTACAAAAGCCATTGGCATACTTGAGTTATTTAGAACATTTTTTTTCCGGAAATTAAGCAATTGTTACAGAATGTCATCTGGACAGTTGAGTAACGATGAATGTTACATGTCCATAGGAAAGTTTCAACTTGGCTCATATTCAAATTTACTTTTGTTTAATTCTAAAAAATCCTGAAGTGACCAATAATGGTTTTTAAACAGAGAAGTAATGTGCTTTTCTGGCCTATTCTTTCTGCAAAATACCCTTACTGATCAATTTTGTACCTGCTGGTTAAAAATCAGGATATACCCTGAGCCAAATCCTTAAATCCCGCTTAAAGGAGCTAAAAGTCATTGGAACCCCAAGAGACCAAAATGTTTTTTCTCTTGGTCCACAAGTGCTGCTCTGCTACAAGAGCTACTCGGGATGATCCGGACAGTGACCTTCAACTTGCAAAGCCACCAATGTACTCATAGAAAGGAATTACGGAAAGGACAAGTCCTAGAGTCAGATATTTCTTTTTCGTTCAATAGATATTTGTCGTTTACCTTACTATATGCCAAACATTGTTACTATGGTGCTAAGAATACCTCAGTAAACAAAACAGACAAACATCCCTGAGTTAGAATGTTAGGAGGTGAAATCAAAGAGGAAATGGGCTAGGGGCTACTGATATAGGGCCTGTAGGCTAGGGTGAGGACTTTAACTCTGAGTGAGATAGAAAGCTACTAGAAGATTTTGAACACAGATATTTCAGGATTGACATTTTGAAAGAATTATCCCAACCTTTGTGTTGAAAACAGACTAGAGGGGGCCAAGCAGGTTAACAAGAACAAGGCTACTACAGTAATCTAAGCAAGCGATGACAATGGCTTGAACCAAAGTTGTAATGGTGAGATTGTAGGAAGCAGCTGGATTCAGGGTATATTCTGAAGACAGAGCCAACAGTGCTTTGCTAATGGACTGGCTGTGACATGTAAAAGAAAAAGAAGTTTCAAAATGGCTTACGTATTGGGCCTGAGTAAATGGAATAAAGAAGTTGCAATGAAATGCAACAAAGAAGGGACTTCCCTGGTGGTCCAGTGACTAATACTCTGCCCTCGAAATGCCGGGGGCCCCGGTTCCATCCCTGATCGGGGAACTAGATCCCACATGCCACAGCTAAAGAGTTAGCGTGCTACAACTAAAGATCCCATAGGCCGCAACTAAGACCTGGCACAGCCAAATAAATAAATAAGTAAATAAATACTTTAAAAAAATTCAACAAAGAATAGATAGGAGGAGTAGGTTTCAGGGAAAAGATGATGACTATAGTTTTGCATATTTCAAGTCTGGAATATCTACTAGACATTCTAATGGAGACATGAAATTGTTAGTTGGCACATGAGTTGGAGTTTAGTGGAGAGGTCCAGGCTGGAGATACAAAATTGTGAGTGATCATCGTAGAGAAGTATTCAGAGCCGTGACATTGAAGTGAGAGTGGATAGAAAAGAATTCCAAAAACTGAAGCCTGGAGCATTTCAATTTTTAAGGCAAACAGGTTTGTATTTAAGCCTAGCTACTTATAAGCTCTGAGACCTTCAGTGACTTATTTTACCTCTCTGAACCTTTGTTTTGTTGTTGTTGCTTAAAGCTACAAAATTGAGATAATATTGGTCAGTATCTTTTATGATTATTGTGATGACCAAGTGAATTTCTCATCTAAAGTGTTTAGTACACTGCCTGGCACATGGTAAATACTCAGAAAATATTAGTGATGATTATTATTACTTTTTAAACCAGCATTGTCTTCTAAAATGTTGCTGACTACCTTAGTGATAATATGATCATATAATCAATATAGTGGCAATGCCTGCTATTTATCTGCATAAAAAGTGATAAATTGAAAGTATAGTAAGCCACTCCCTCCCCTCATATCTAATATCTTAAGTAAGATGTACTTTTAGCCATGAGTAAAGCTGAGTTTTTTCACCTTGTTTTTTAAGTCCTTTGAACTGTTTAATTTTGCTTCAATCTGATTTGAAAATTTTTAGGTATTTTTATTTAGCTGCTAAGATCTATGAAACACAATTATAGAGGCTCTCCTTGTAAGCTTTGGCATTCAGTATGACTGACTGCTCTAAAAATAAAAACATGGTTAGTGAAGTTTGAAATAAGGACGCTCTTCTTTAACACATTTGAATAATCATTTGATCTGGAAATTATTTCATCTTTCATTAAAAATGTCTTTTAATTCTCAAAATAAATAACCTCTTATTGCCCTAGCAAAATAAAATACATTCTGATCTTATTTTCATAGAAATCACCCTGAGATTGTTTGGAAAGCCACTTTCTATATTAAAAACAGACATTTCTTCCTTTAATGGGCCAAAACTAGCAGTTTTTTAGTGTCAGAATGGCTTCAGAATTTCTTTTCCTTTGACCTATTGCTGAGGTGGCAAGGGTAACCATTGAGAAACAAAAGAATAGAGACATTTTAGGATGAAAAGTGTATTCTTATAAATAAAGCAAAAATTTTCACTAGTTGTATCTCTTTTTCTTTCCTCCCTACAAGAGAGAAAAAAAAATCAATCCATAGTCTACCAGTAAGTAGGCTAATAATTTCTTAGATACTGGTCATAATAAAAGTAAATGCAAGTGTTAGTCACTGAGTCTGACTCTGCAACCCCCTGGCTCCTCTGTCCATGGAATTCTCTAGCAAGAATACTAGAGTGGGTAGCCATTCCCTTTCCAGGGGATCTTCCTGACCCAGGGATCGAGCCCAGACCTCCCTCATTGCAGGCAGATTCCTTACCATCTGAGCCACCAGAGAAGCTCCAATAAAAGTAACGTACCCTTTAAAACCGATGTTTTCTAGAATTGAAGTCCAAAGTTATGTGTGCAATTCCCTTCTCTGCTGCTAGGTGGCAATTAATGCCTTGGAGAGAAAAAATCTCCACCCATCCCTTGCCCTCCCCCTCATCTTTCCCCACCCAGAAAGATACGTGCATTTTCTTTCCCTTAAGGTAAGAATTTTCTTAAGGATAATTTTCTCTTTCCTGCTTTGTTTTGTCCGAGTGAATTTACATTCACCTTTTCCTTTAATTGTTAAGAATATCACAGACAAAGCCAACACAGTCTGCCATAGCTCGAGAAGGATAGATCATATCTCTTAAAGAGGGTGGTTTCCAAACAGAGTGTATGTTCATGAGTGATATAGAGTAGGAAGTTGTTATAATTTCCCTGCAGAGGTTTGTTTTTCTCAATTTTAGTAAAGAAAAATTTCCTGTGAAAGGAATTACAACTGGACCACACTACCATTATGCCAAATGTTGTATAGTTAAATATAAAACAAAAATAAAATAATTTTTTATTTCAATGTGGTGAGATTGCTTTTTTCAAGTGAACTACAGAACAAACAGTGAAAGAATTTTTCATAAGACTCACAGAGTGATATTATACAAAAAAATAATATTTTTTTTTAGATAACCTGCCCCGATTTATCTGTTCTTAGCGAAATTATTTAAAGACTACACGTAGTTTCTATTTGTAAGTCGACTGAATCTTGTCTACATCCTTTTTAAAAAGTTATTATCCAGAGACGTTGTGTTTCATGACCTTCTTTACCAAGAGTATATGTAGTGGGTGTTGGTTTTATATAAAATTCAAAATATCAAATCCTTGTTCAAAGAAGACTCTCGGTTTAGGTCTTAAACCAGACAGACTCTCCCCAGGCTGAACTTAATGAAGCCGAACACCAAAAAGAAAAGCTGCCCCTGGCATTCTAGGCCTTCCCTGCATCCAGATGGCCTGTCTGTAGCCTGGCCAGAACCAAGCCCTTCCTGCTGCTGGCCTTGGATGACAGCCCCCAGCTGCACCAGCTTCCATACCCTATTAACTCTTCAGTGTCCAAGACGTTTAAGAAGAGTTGGGACCTCCACTGTGATTTGGACTGAAAGGGTAAATCAAGTTTTAAGCTTGAAGTTTACTTTATAAAATTTTTATCCACATCCCCTCCTCCCTCCCCTCCCATAGGCTCCTGCCCACAGTAGCTCAGTCAGCCAATTGGCATCAGAGGAGCACCGTTTGGAAGGGAGTGTGTGTGGGCAGCCTGCAGGTGAGGTCAGGGCTGCCAAAGCAGACCATGCGGTTTGTCCTGTGCCCACACCCAATACCTGACTTGTGCCTCTCCAGAGCATGAGTAGACACACAGCAGTCCTGCTGTTCAAGGTGTGGGTAATTTTGAAAAGTATTTTTTGTTAAATAACTTGTTCACAAGACTTAAGTTCAGCAAACAAGAGTGCATAAATGGAAGATATACCATGACCATGAATGGATTTAAGAGAAGTTCTCTGAAGCAGTTGTGCCAGAAAAACAAACCTACTCTGTGTTTTAAAAGTATCCTTGGAAGTCTTACTAGTGGCAGCAATTGTTCTCGTCTTGGGTTTTCAGAGGTTTGTTTATACGTGGGAATTTCACCAGGAGGTAATGCACAAAGCAAACGTTACACCTGAAGGCAGACTTTCCCTATGGTTTTGCTTTCCTGCACATAGAGACATGTTATTAACTGATTTGTAAGGGTGCTTCTCTGTTGGCAAGAATAGGTATTTTCTTATTTCCGAAAGCCTATATGAGTCTCCTTATTTTTGAATCTCATTTCTTGGTTCTATGCTCACTGTTGTTTTTAATTATTATTATTATGCCTGTTGCCAAGCTATTCCACTTTCCACAGAGTTGATTAGAGACCTGAGAAATCCAGGCCAACATAAAGACCCAGTTTCCACATGAGACTATGTGAAAAAAGGAAAAAAAGTAAAAAAGAACAGCAAAAGTCCGAAAAAGAGCTTAGAGCTGTAGAGGATAGAGATTAAAAACAGGAACTCACAGAAGGAAGAATGAAAGGATTAAAAAAAAACATAAGAGTACTGAGATGAAAATAAAGTATATAAAAGAGAGAATAAAAATAGATCTGATCTATCTGGTGCTTTGCAGTGTTTAGCCTGGAGTGCTGGGTGGCTCCTCTGAGCAACAGAACCTCTCTCAAGAGTTGACATGAAAGACCTCTCTGGCACTGGCTTTGCATTTGTGACTTTAGAACTGAAACCTTTCCCTTGACCCTCTCCATCTCCCCAGCTCTGTTCAGACCTTCATTCCCCTGGTTTCAACTATCCCACTTGCTTCTCTGCATTTGCCTGGCTCTCAAATGCACAAGATTGTGTTTGCAGGCCATGACCTTGTCTCTTTGCAACTAAGATGATGAAAATAAGGACTCGCCATCCAGCTATGTTGTCTCAGGCCAGTTTGGGCAATTCCTCCCCATTGGATCAAGCCCTCAGGACTCTTCTTTCTGTGAAAAATGTAGTGAGCTAGACAAACATTTAGGAGAGATTTGTCCCCAGTGGGGATAGGATATCATTACTCAGAAAATAGGCTGAGGTCATCTAAATGCAGAAAGAACAAAAAGGTCCATCACTTCTGAACATAAATGTCTAATGACTGATACTGATAACTGACAGATTGCAACGGGATTTTCACAGAACAGTAAAATGCTACTTGCATGAGAAAGTATATGTGAGAAAAAAAAACACATGGAGTTTAGAGATCAACTTTTTCTCTTAGTAAATCTGAATCAAACCCGGGTCTCCTGCATTGCAGACAGACGCTTTACCGTCTAAGCCACTAGGGGAGCCCACAGTAAATCTGAAGAAAAGTCCAATTAAAGGGGGACATAGTTTAGAATAAGTCATCTGATGTTAGTTTAATGCTCTTTTTTTGAAATGTGCATTTTGTTCCTGAGAAAACAATTTTACTTCCCTTTTCATTTTGAGGAGAGGGGCAAAAACTTGGGAGCGTCATTCCTGTGTTCTAGTGCCAAAAGAAAATGGTTGGCATGAGAAATGTTATGAATTTATGAAAAACAATAGTTTTTTCCCCTAATTAGAATGCTGTGTTTTTCACTATTTTCCCCATCACCATGAGAGTACATGTACAAAAAAATGGCATCTTTGCATACAACCCTTTGACCAGATTTCATAATTTTTGTTCTATGCTAATAAGCAGTCTTTACTAGTTTCAGTCTTTACAAATAAGTCTGTAAGTTTCTGAGGCAGCGAATATCAGTAGGGTCTTCTCTGTCCTCTGTCTCTTGACCCCCAGCTGAAACCCTCTATTCACCTAAAAAGGTGAAGCTAGACCCTATTCTACAGAGCATTTTTTCCTTATGGTGCCACATAAAACCGTGGGGACTCCACTCTGGCCGAAGAGACCGAGACTGGCTGCCGACCAGTTCAGCTGGCTTGAGAGACGCCAGCTTCCTTGTCCTCTCACAGACAGTCCCTTCTGTGCTGACCTTTGACTAATTGGCAGGGCTCTGGAGCTCTGACCCGACTTCCTCTCTGGCCACACTCTTCTTCCCCACATTGTTGGTCCTTCTTGGAAGCGGGAAGAGCCTGAGGAAAAGGTGCTGGGGAGAGGGAAAGTGTAAGTCCTGACATTCAAGCTCCTAAGGATATTTTCCCCATCCTTGATAAATGTTACTGTTCATTTAAATGGATGTCAACAAAAGATTTGCAAATTAGTGGAAACATAGAGAATTTAGTGTGCTCTATGCATTGGGGTCGGAGAAGGCGATGGCACCCCACTCCAGTACTCTTGCCTGGAAAATCCCATGGATGGAGGAGCCTGGTAGGCTGAAGTCCATGGGGTCGTTAAGAGTCGGACACGACTGAGTGATTTCACTTTCACTTTCATGCATTGGAGAAGGAAATGGCAACCCACTCCAGTGTTCTTGCCTGGAGAATCCCAGGGACAGGGGAGCCTGGTCGGCTGCCGTCTATGGGGTCGCACAGAGTCGGACACGACTGAAGCGACTTAGCAGCAGCAGCAGCATACATTGGGGTAGGTAACATACAAATCTCAGGAGACTATGCTAGTTGTTCTGCAAATGTCCTATAATCTTTTTAAAATTCCATATTTAATGGATTTTTAAAAACATTTTCTTACTTTTTGTAATTATTATGATCTGTAGTTCCATTGCGTGGACATAGATTCCAGGAAAAACTGCAATGCATATAGACAATGATCAAAGAGCTTAAAAAACTGATGTTAAAGCTTTAAAAAATTCCAATAATTTATCTCATAATCAATTAATTAATTAACTAATTTTGAAAAAGCCCCAACCAATATATACTTAAGACCCTTCATACCATGTTTAAAACATTTTTTTTAAGGTAAGGAATATGGAAGAACGATTGTAAAACTGTAGAAGTCCCTTTACAATTGTGAAAGCAAAGATTTGAATGTATTTTCCTGATTTTCCTTTAATGACTTCAGTTATGGCATCTTATTTGCATGTATGGCATCTCTCCTGCTAACTTCCTAGAAAAAAACTTCCTCCCTCATTTGGTCGTGTTTGTGACCCTTTAATCTAGCCCCTTTACCTTCCGAAAGTTGGCATTCAACTGAAACCAGAGCAAAAAAAAAAAAAAAAGAAAAAGCCTTTTCCCAGTTTGTTGGCAACTTGTTGAAGGCAATTGACTGCTTTTCAATAGAAAACATTTCCTTCCCCTATGTGTCACCTCTACCCCTTAAAACACTTTCCAGAGCTCTGACTGAGCCCTCCCTGGATTGCCAGACAATGGCTTCCTTTTAAATAAACTTAGAAGCAGCTGGTGTCATATACAGGTATTTTCTTGAGAAAAGAATCATTGATCTCCATAAGGTGTACATAGTTAAGAGCACCACAGAACTGAAAGGGACTTCCCAATTCAACCCCATCCATGAGTTTTACAGGGGAAGAAACTGAGACCCAGAGAAACAAGGGTATAGTCCATTTTAGAGCAAAGATGCTTCCCTTTTTCTGTGCTATGGACCACCTTGTCAGTCTGGTGAAGCCTGTGATTCCCTTTCAGAATCTTTTTAAGCATGTCAAATAATGTACATGAAGTTGGACCCTCTTTCTTAAATCATGTAGAAAAATTAATTCAAAATGGATCAAAAACATAAACATAAGAGCTAAAACAATGCAATTCTAAGAAGAAAACATAAAATTAAACTTTATGAATGTAGATTGGGCAACGGTTTCTTTAGTCTTTTTCAGTTCAGTTCAGTTCAGTCGCTCAGTCGTGTCCAACTCTTTGCAACCCCATGAATCACAGCACGCCAGGCCTCCCTGTCCATCACCAACTCCTGGAGTTCGCCCAAACTCATGTGCATAGAGTTGGGGATGCCATCCAGCCATTTCATCCTCTGTCATCCCCTTCTCCTCCTGCCCCCAATCCCTCCCAGCAATCAGGGTCTTTTCCAATGAGTCAACTCTTCCCATGAGGTGGCCAAAGTACTGGAGTTTCAGCCTCAGCCTCAGTCCTCCCAATGAACACCCAGGACTGATTTCCTTTAGGATGGCCTGGTTGGATCTCCTTGCAGTCCAAGGGACTAGCAGTTTTATTGAAATTTAATTCCCATGCCATTTTGTTTTTGTATTTGTTAGTTGCTCAATGTGTCTGCTGACTCTTTACAACCCCATGGATTGTAGCCTCTCAGGCTCCTCTGTCCATGGGATTTCCCAGGCAAGAATACTGGAGTGGGTTGCCATTTCCCCCAGCAGAGGATCTTCCTGACCCAAGGACAGAATGTGGGTCTCCTGCATGGCAGGCGGATTCTTTACCATCTGAGCTACCAGGGAAGCCCATAAAATTTGTCTATTTAAGATATGCACAGGTTTGGCGTATTTACAGAACTATACAACCATCACTGTAATCTAATTTTAGAACCTAACGTTTCATTTTTTAAACAATAAGGAGGATTTATTGGTTCATGTACAGAGACTATCAAATAATGACACAAAGGTCTAGATTTTTCTAAGTCTGTCTATTCTTTTATTCTCTCATTTTTCTTTTTTTTCTCTTAAGAAAAATTAGATCTAATAAGGGACTTATAGCCAGAATATATAAAGAACTCTGGCAGCTCAATAATTAAAGACAATCCAATTAAAGAATGGGTAAAAGATATAAATGGGCATTTATCCAAAGAAGACATACTATGACTCATGGCCTGTTAACCATGTGAAAAAGTGCTCAGCGTCATTAACTATTAGGGAAATTCAAAACAAAACCACTTCACACCCCTTAGGATAGCTGTAATCAAAAAGCATGCAATAATGAGTTGGAGAGGATATTGTGAAATTGGAACCCTCAAACACTGCTAATGATGAGCTAGAATGGTGCAACCACATTGGAAAACAGTTTGGCAATTCTTCAAAAGGCTGAACATGTGACCAAGCAATTTCACTCCTAGGTATAAACCTGGGCTTTCCAGGTGGCTTAAGTGGTAAAGAATCTGCCTGTCAGTGCAGGCATGGGTTCAGGAAGATCCCCTGGAAGAGGAAATGGCAACATACTCTAGTATTCTTGCCTGGAAAATCCCACAGACAGAGGAGCCTGGTGGGCTACAGTCTATGGGGTCTCAAGGAATTGAACACAACTTAGTGACTGAGAACACAGGTATAAACCCATTAAAAATGAAAACACAGCATGTAATCTACACAAACATTTGTGAATGCTCATAGCATTTCAGCTATTATTCATGCTGATTGAAAAGTAGAAACAACCTAAATGTCCATCAATATGAATAAACATAATATGGTATAGCCATGCAGTGAAATATTAGATGGCAATAAAAAGGAATTGGAGTCCTGATACATGATACAACTTAGGTGAACCTTAGAAACATGCTAAGTAAAAGAAAACAGTGACAAAGGACTCATATTGCATGATTCCATTTATATGAAAGGTCCAGAATAGAGAAATTTATAAAGACAGAAAGTATATTGGTGGTTGCGAGGGCTGGGGAACAGAGAGGAAAAGAGTAGGTGGTGACTGCTACTGAGTATGAGTTTCTTCTTGTGGTGAAACTATTCTAAACTTAGATTATAGTGATGGCTGCATAAGTCTGTGATTATATTAAAGCCTTTGAATTGTACATGCACTTTAAATGGGTGAATTTTATGTTATATAATTTTTATCTCAACAAAGATGTCTAAAAAAATAAAATACAGTGATTTCCCTGGTGGTACAGTGGATAAGAACCTGCCAGTAAGGGACACAGGTTCAATCCTTAGTATGGGAAGATTCTACATGCCAGGGAGCCACCAAGCCCATGTACCACAACTAAGCTGAAGCCCATTTGCCTAGAGCCTGTGCTGCACAGCAAGAGAAATCCCCGCTAGCCAGAACTAGAGAAAAGCCTGTGCACAGCAATGAAGACCAGTACAGCCCCCTGCCTATATAAAAGGAGAGAGAGATGATAGAGAAAGCAAGTATTTTTAAAAATAAATAATATATGTAAGAATCCAAAGGAAGCCAATTCTTTCAAAATACAGTTATCAGAATATTAAAAATAAATAGCTGATATGGTAGCAATATATGTGCTTCTTTGTTAACATGCTAAATTACAAGGTGTTTAACAGCAAGTCTGTTCAGTCAGTCAGTCGGTTCAGTGCCTCAGTCGTGTCCGACTCTTTGCGACCCCATGGACTGCAGCACGCAGGCTTCCTGGTCCATCACCAACTCCTGCAGTTTACTCAAACTCATATCCATTGAATCAGTGATGCCATCCAACCATCTCATCCTCTGTCGTCCCCTTCTCCTCCCGCCTTCAATCTTTCCCAGCATCAGGGTCTTTTCAAATGTGTCAGTTCTTCCCATCAGGTGGCCAAAGTATTGGAGTTTCAGCTTCAGCATCAGTCCTTCCAATGAATATTCAGGACTGATTTCCTTTAGGATGGACTGGTTGGATCTCCTTGCAGTCCAAGGGACTCTCAAGAGTCTTCTCCAACACCACAGCTCAAAAGCATCAATTCTTCTGCACTTAGCTTTCTTTATAGTCCAACTCTCACATCCATACATGACTACTGGAAAAACCATAGCCTTGACTAGACGGACCTTTGTTGACGAAGTAATGTCTCTGCTTTTTAATATGCTGTCTAGGTTGGTCATAACTTTTCTTCCAAGGAGCAAGCGTCTTTTAATTTCATGGCTGCAGTCACCATCTGCAGTGATTTTGGAGCCCCCAAAAATAAAGTCTGTCACTGTTTCCATACTTTCCCCATTTATTTGCCATGAAGTGATGGGACTGGATGCCAGATCTTAGTTTTCTGAATGTTGAACTTTAAGCCAACTTTTTCACTCTCCTCTTTCACTTTCGTCAAAGGCTCTTTAGTTCTTTACTCTCTGCCACAAGGGTGGTGTCATCTGCATATCTCAGGTTATTGCTATTTCTCCGGCAATCTTGATTCCAGCTTGTGCTTCATCCAGCCTGGCATTTCGTGTGATGGACCCTGCATATAAGTTAAATAAGCAGGGTGACAGTATACAGCTTGACACACTCCTTCCCCGATTTGGAACCAGTCTGTTGTTCCATGTCCAGTTCTAACTGTTGCTTCTTGACCTGTATACAGATTTCTCAAGAGGTAGGTCAGGTGGTCTGGTATTCACATCTCTTTCAGAATTTTCCAGTTTGTTGTGATCCACACAGTCAAAGGCTTTGGCATAGTCAATAAAGCAGAAGTAGATGCTTTTCTGGAACTCTCTTGCTTTTTCGATGATCCAACAGATGTTGGCAATTTGATCTCTGGTTCCTCTGCCTTTTCTAAAACCAGCTTGAACATCTGGAATTTCACAGTTCACATAGTGTTGAAGTCTGGCTTGGAGAATTTTGAGCATTACTTTACTAAAGTGTGAGATGAATGCAATTGTGCGGTAGTTTGATTGTTTGGCATTGCCCTTCTTTGGGATTGAATGAAAACTGACCTTTTCCAGTCCTGTGGCCACTGCTGAGTTTTCCAAATTTGCTGGCATATTGAGTGAAGCACTTTCACAGCATCATCCTTTAGGATTTGAAATAGCTCAACTGAAATTCCATCACCTCCACTAGCTTTGTTCATAGTGATGCTTCCTAAGGTCCACTTGACTTCACATTCCAGGATGCCTGGCTCTAGGTGAGTGATCACACTGCTGTGGTTATCCGGGTCATGAAGGTCTTTTTTGTATAGTTCTTCTGTGTATTCTTGCCACCTCTTCTTAATATCTTCTGCTTCTGTTAGATCCATACCATTTCTGTCCTTTATTGTGCCCATCTTTGCGTGAAATGTTCCCTTGGTATCTCTAATTTTCTTGAAGAGATCTCTAGTCTTTCCAATTCTATTGTTTCCCTCTATTTCTTTGCACTGATCACTGAGGAACAGCAAATCTATTCAGTACCATAATTTTGACGTAGTGATGAATAGATATGGTAGGTTCAGATATCTGCAACAAATGTGAAAGCAGTAAGAAATGTCTGACTTCTCTTGGCAAAAATCCTTAAGTACTGCTAATACTCTGTGGTTTCTTGTCTACATTAATAATCAAAGGACTATGTGGCAAATTTAAGCCTACAAATGGTAGGATATGAATGGTAGGCAGAATTGGGAGAACTCTTGAAGGAAATGGTGAATTTCAATTAGACATCAATTAAAATAATGATGTAATTTTTTTCCCTTTAAAATTCACAGACACCCTGAATTCTGTCTATGGATGGAATGGACCTCCTGGGGATCCATCAAAAGAATTAGTGAGAAAACTGGTTTAAAATCTGTTTCTCCTGACTTAGCCCAGTTCTCTGTCTAATGCTACAATCCCCCACCCCCTTAATGAAGAGGATTAAGTAGAAAAGAATGAGTTTTACTTAAATTGCTGCTGCTGCTGCTAAGTCGCTGCAGTCGTGTCTGACTCTCTGCGACCCCATAGATGGCAGCCTACCCGGCTCCCCGATCCCTGGGATTCTCCAGGCAAGAACACTGGAGTGGGTTTCCATTTCCTTCTCCAATGCATGAAAGTGAAAAGTGAAAGTGAAGTTGCTCAGTTGTGTCTGTCTCCTAGCGACCCCAGGGACTGCAGCCTACCAGGCTCCTCCATCTATGGGATTTTCCAGGCAAGAGTACTGGAGTGGGGTGCCATTGCCTTCTCCGACTTAAATTGCTAGAGTGAGTCAATTCTAAAAAGAGAGGGACCCAATTGTTGCTTGCATGGGAGTTTCTAAAGAGTAAAAAGGATTTTAACTATAACCCTTCCCTACCCATTTCATTCCTGCCCCACTCACACAACCACCACCACTGTCCATACAACTTATATACACTACTGCTACCAAATGATATTGTAATTATTATATTTCAATAGAAGACATAGATTTAGAAAACGAATTGTTGTTTAGTGGAGTTCGACGTTTTCTCAGAGGGAATATTTTTAAGAATTTGGTTTTAAAAACCTAGCGAGGCAGAAAAGCTGCCAGCAGAGATTGAATTTGCTGGAAGTAGAGTGAGGTAACTAAGCTAAAATCACTAATTTTATATTTTAAAGAAATTTAGCCACTTTTTAATTTAGAGGGATGCTTACCAGGGCATGCCATCTTAAGAGATAGCTGCTGGTAAACATGTGGTTGCTAAGAGGTAGAATGCAGGAAAACAAAGACAAGTTGTTTGTCCTCATTCTATTCAAACAACAATAAATATCAGATGATTACACACAGATCAAGTAAATAATTTTTTAAAATAGGAATGTGACATGCCTGCTATTATTTGAAACCGGGGACAGGGAGGTTTTTGGGCCCTCTTCTTAACTGCATCTTCCTTCCAGAGCACCTCCACCATGCAATATAGCACTGCCTGATAATAGTCATAGAACCTAGACCATGGTTTGGGATTGGGCATTAAGACTGATGGTCACTTGAGTACTGGAACTTATTAAAAAGTTAGACAAACCCTAATCATATCTTCTGAATTTTTTAAAAGGACATGTTTTGACTGTGGTGTTTTATAGTTTTTTTTTTTTTTTTCTGGCATCAATAATTCTCTGGGCAATATACTTTGTATACCAAAACACTAGAGTCAGAGGAACAGAATATCTAAAACTGACACCATCTGGAAAACCCAGGTTGAATGGCCACCAGATCAAGTGAATCGTAAGTGCAGTAAAAATGGATAGGGATTGGGGAAGGTCCAGAACAAGATCACTGGTCAGGATTCCATGACTTTCCATAGCAAAGTCATGTGGTTTGAACCCAGCAGTCAAGGTCCATAGACTCAGATTCTCATCCAGAACAAGAATCAGGGCAAGCTGCCAGTCAGAAACCATAGAAGAGAAGCAACCCGATGAGCTCAAAGACTCGGGGGAGTAAAGGTAGGTAGCCAAATACTCAGGGTAATGGTCCATTAAGCGGAGCTCTCCAGGGACTGATAGAGAGGGACAAGTAGGTAAGACAGACAACTTGAGACTTGGTAACAGAATAGCTCCTGCCTCAGGTCTAAAGATATGCTGATTCTGATTGAGACAGAACTTAGTCCCTACAAGGAAGGCTAGCCTGAACCTACAACTGGCAGGAGCGGGGAGATGGGGCAGAGGTTGGGGAGTAAGGAAAGGGAGGTGGAGTATCGGCTGCTTTTGGTGAATCCTAACATCACTATACATCACTATACGGAGAAGGCAATGGCACCCCACTCCAGTACTGTTGCCCGGAAAATCCCATGGGTGGAGGAGCCTGGTAGGCTGCAGTCCATGGGGTCGCTAAGAGTCGGACACGACTGAGCGACTTCACTTTCACTTTTCACTTTCATTCATTGGAGAAGGAAATGGCAACCCACTCCAGTGTTCTTGCCTGGAGAATCCCAGGGACGGCAGAGCCTGGTGGGCTGACATCTATGGGGTCACACAGAGTCGGACACGACTGAAGTGACTTAGCAGCAGCAACATCACTATATGTATACATGGTTATTTATAGATATAAATAGCAACAACCATAATTATAGCTGATATAGAGCACTTAAGTGTTACTGTTAATAGCACTTGACATATGTTAATTTACTTAACCTTTATAACATGCCTACTTTCAGGTTGTGATTTAACCAGCATACACTCTAAAGACATTAATTAATGCAGCTTAAGACACTAATAAGGGCTGCCCCCTAGTTGGCTCAGTGGTAAAGAATCTACATGCAATGCAGGAGAGGCAGGGTTTGATCCCTGGGTCTGGAAGATCCCCTGGAGAAGGAAATGTCAACTCACTCCAGTATTCTTGCCTGGGGAATCCCATGGACAGAGGAGCCTGGTGGGCTACAGTCCACGGATCATGAGGGGACTCCTGCCAGGGCCTCAGAGTGGGTGGGCTCTTGTCTAACATTTGGAAATGAACTGTCTGAGGAGACACATCTGCTGACAAAGCAAAAGACTTTATTGGAAGGGACATCCAGGTAGGCAGAGACCAGCAGGGTAAGGGAACCCAGGAGAACTGCACTGCCGGGCGGCTCAGTCTCAGGTTTTCCAGTAATGCGGTTAGCTTTCTGGGCTGTCTCTGGTCAGTCATCTTGCCCATGGCCATATATGGTCCAATTCAAGGTCCTTCCTCAGTCAAGATGGTTTCCAGGGCAAGGTTTCTAAGAGGTTGGCCGGACATATCATGGGCTGGTCTCTTCTCCCTCCTTTTGGACTCTCTGTAATTCTCCTGGTTAGTTTCTGGCAGCAGCACTGTGTTCCTTATCAGGATCCCCTCATACTAGCGGTTATTATCATGCCTGGCTAAGGCAGGTAATTTTGGTCAGTGGTTCCCTATTATTATGTTCTTTATGAAAAAGAGAAAACAGACACAGAAAGTTAAGTGATTTGTCCAAGTTCCAGTAACCAGTGAGCGGTAAAAGTGGGATTGCCCTGGATTCAGTCTTCCTTACTACTCCATAGCCCTGTTAGTTGTGTGTGTAGATGTATATGTGTTTGTGTGGTGTATACATACTTATCCACACAAGTGTGTATATTTACATATCTATGTGTATATTTACATGTGTACACACACAGGCACACACACATATAGATACAGTGGTATGCTGGAAGCAAATGTTCACATCTCTTCCCAACTCCACATTCAATATCATCATATTGGTAGCTTGAAATTGGCCATGGTGGGAGTATTTTCAGCAAGAAAATTGGCAAAGGCAATAAACCAGGTCTTATTTGAAGGGCTGACTTACCCCCGCACCACTGGGTATACGTATCATATAGATACACACATTATCTTATGGATAGGCATATATAACATGAGTAACCAAAAACATAAACAAATGCCTATTATAAGCCACAAATATGTTAAAAATACTCAAATATCAAATGAAGTATAAAAATACTAAGTTAGAGACTGTAATAACTTATGTTGAACTACTTCCCCTCACACAGCCTATATTGGTTAAGAGATCAAATATAATGTTTTCTTTAGAAGATACTTGCTAAAAAAAAAAAAAAAGAAGATATTTGCTACACAATGTTAAATTTTAGTATACCAAAAATGTTTCGGTATTACTCTGTGATAGGTCCCTATCAGTCCTAGATCTACTATGTTGCTAAAAGAAAAATACTGATTATAAAAAACCCCAATGTTGATGTTTGTGGTTGCTGTTTTTCAGTTAGACTCATCACAGAATTAGTAGTGGAAAAGATATAATGTCTATGGCTTTCATTGAAATGTACCTATGGGTTGCTGTGAATTTTAATATGAAATTCATTGCCTGGGATCTGCACAACTTTTGTTTAACTGAATAAAATCCTCCAAATGGGGATCAACTTCCGTTGTTCAGTATTTATTATTTCATCCACAGTGAAACAGGAACTGTAAGCATTGGGATAAGTGGACTGAAAGGCTTCTAAATCTCACTGGAGCTTCTTAGAATGAGCCCCATTATGTGCAGTAATCTGATCTGATCATTTCCAGAAGTGAAAACTAAACCTAAAGAGGTGTTCTTGCCACTTCATACAACATGTAGGCAAGAGTAGGCAATAATCCGTGTCCTTTGATCCTTCCTGCCAAATGAGTGTGATGGAGTTGTGTAAGGCTGAAGGTCTGGCCATGAAGACAAGAACAGATTCTGTCCTCATGCAGGAGGATGGAGTCAGTAGGTGACAATAATACATGGGACTGGATCTTTTTTTTTTTTTTTTGTCTTTGCAAAACTAAACATGTTAATTCTAAGCCTCACAGTCCTCTAATGCCTGGTATTCTGTCTTTAACAAATATGTGTCTTGGGTGAAATGGTCATCTGAACAGATTCTGAGCACAATCTTCACTTTTTATAATGCTGAGAGGCAGTGGAGACCATATGACCACCCTCTGGGGCTGTGACTGCATCTGTTCATCTTAAAGGACAGAGCTGAACACAGCTAGCTTATTATTATTATTTCAAGTTTACATAAATAAAAAAGGGTTGTTATGCATAAGCTGGAGGAAAGCAAAACTCAAAGTAAATATATTCATGTATTTCATAAACATTCATGTGCTACATAGTCAAGGAATCAAATAAAAATAAAACAGCACAACTTGATAGAAACATTATGCTAAGTTTATTTCCAAACCAGTTGAGGTGAATTTTTTGTTAATTTCATTTTCTCATACACTGCTTTGGAATCCTAAAATTATACTGGAATTACTCCAGAAGTCCTAAGATACTAAAGCATATGCATTTATCTTGATAGATAAAGATATTACAAAATTATTCATGAGGCTAGTGTTTTCTCTGACTTTCCCAAACATAATGAATTAAGACTGGGGAGAACTTATTAGTAATGATGAATAACCTGCTTGTACCATTTAAACAAAACTAGAGAAGAAAAAAAAGATTGAAAAGAGAAATAAGACAAGCAGAGGATACTAGAAAATACAAGGTAACCAAACAAAGTTTGAGAGAGCAAGTCAGTCTGTATTTTATTCTTGCTGCCATGGGTTATGTAATTTGTTAAACTTTTTATAGAAAAAAAATGACCTTGAAATCTAATTATTATTATTATATTTTCTTATTCTCTTTTAAAATAGTAACACTGTAATAATTCTTGATGTAAATATAGATATATAAGTGAGGAATTACCAAAAAGATTGCTTAAAAAAATTTTTTTTATTGGTGTATATTTGCATTACAGTGTTGTATTAGTCTGAAAAATTGCTTTTAAACATTTTGCAAATTCAGAGTACAGTACTTTCACTAGGATGTCCATTATTTCTCTGCAGAGTGGGAGGAAATGCCATGGACTTGCCTGTCTTTTCCTGTGTGCACGCTGTCGCTTCAGTTATGTCTGACTTTTTTCAACCCCATAGCCTGTAGCCCACCAAGCTCCTCTGTCCATGGGATTCTCCAGACGAGCATATTAGAATGAGTTAACACTTCTTCTTCCAGGGGATCTTCCCAACCTAGGGATCAAACTTGAGTCTCTTATGTCTCCTGCATTGGCAGGTGGGTTCTCTACCCCTACTGCCACCTGGGAAACCCAAACTAGATTACGATATGTTGAGGATTACATATCTCAACACAGCACACATACAATAATCCAGAAAGATATTATTACCCACCAAAACATAAATACTCAAGGAACTTTTAGAGTGAGACCACTCTATACAGAACAGTGTACACTCAACCCTAAAAATCTGATTTCGGTGACATTATTATTGGATCATTTGCATCCAGCAAATCTCACCCATCAACAAGCATGCTGTGAGAAACAAATAACTATTCTTCAAGAGTGGCAATGATTTTGTAATTTTAAATGTATAATTATTTTTACATTAAGATAATATCTTTGTTTAGATGCTTCTGATATTTCTCTTTTTTAAATTTCTTTTTCATCAAATACAATGTTAACTTTTTTTGCCACACCCAAAGCCTCTGAGTTCTTAATTCCCTGACAAGGTATTGAATCAGTGCCCCCTGTATTGGAAGTGCAGAATCTTACACTGAACTTCCAGGGAAGTTCTTAGATGCTTCTGATATTTAGAATTTCACATTGAAGATCTTACTAGTTTTATATACACCACTATCGGGATGTGATGGGTTCAGTTCAGTTCAGTCGCTCAGTCATGTCCGACTCTTTTCGACCCCATGAATCACAGCACGCCAGGCCTCCCTGTCCATCACCAGCTTCTGGAGTTCACCCAGACTCACGTCCATCGAGTCAGTGATGCCATCCAACCATCTCATCCTCTGTCGTCCCCTTCTCCTCCTGCCCCCAGTCCCTCCCAGCATTAGAGTATTTTCCAATGAGTCAACTCTTCGCATGGAGTGGCCAAAGTACTGGAGTTTCAGCTTTAGCATCATTCCTTCCAAAGAAATCCCAGGGCTGATCTCTTTCAGAATGGACTGGTTGGATCTCCTTGCAGTCCAAGGGACTCTCAAGAGTCTTCTCCAACACCACAGTTCAAAAGCATCAATTCTTCGGCACTCAGCCTTCTTCACAGTCCAACTCTCACATCCATACATGACCACAGGAAAAACCATAGCCTTGACTAGATGGATCTTTGTTGGCAAAGTCATGTCTCTGCTTTTGAATATGCTATCTAGGTTGGTCATAACTTTCCTTCCAAGGAGTCAACGTCTTTTAATTTCATGGCTGCAGTCACCATCTGCAGTGATTTTGGAGCCCCCAAAATTAAAGTCTGACACTGTTTCTACTGTTTCCCCATCTATTTCCCATGAAGTGATGGGACCAGATGCCATGATCTTCGTTTTCTGAATGTTGAGCTTTAAGCCGACTTTTTCACTCTCCACTTTCACTTTCATCAAGAGGTTTTGAGTTCCTCTTCACTTTCTGCCATAAGGGTGGTGTCATCTGCATATCTTAGGTTATTGAGATTTCTCCCAGCAATCTTGATTCCAGCTTGTGCTTCTTCCAGTCCAGTGTTTCTCATGATGTACTCTGCATATAAGTTAAATAAGCAGGGTGACAATATACAGCCTTGACGTACTCCTTTTCCTATTTGGAACCAGTCTGTGTTCCATGTCCAGTTCTAACTGTTGCTTCCTGACCTGCATACAAATTTCTCAAGAGGCAGATCAGGTGGTCTGGTATTCCCATCTCTTTCAGAATTTTCCACAGTTTCTTGTGATCCACACAGTCAAAGGCTTTGGCATAGTCAATAAAGCAGAAGTAGATGCTTTTCTGGAACTCTCTTGCTTTTTCCATGATCCAGCGGATGTTGGCAATTTGATCTCTGGTTCCTCTGCCTTTTCTAAAACCAGCTTGAACATCAGGAAGTTCATGGTTCACATATTGCTGAAGCCTGGCTTGGAGAATTTTGAGCATTACTTTACTAGCGTGTGAGATGAGTGCAATTATGCGGTAGTTTGAGCATTCTTTGGCATTGCCTTTCTTTGGGGTTGGAATGAAAACTGACCTTTTCCAGTCCTGTGGCCACTGCTGAGTTTTCCAAATTTGCTGGCATATTGAGTGAAGCACTTTCACAGCATCATCCTTTAGGATTTGAAACAGCTCAACTGGAATTCCATCACCTCCACTAGCTTTGTTCATAGTGATGCTTTCTAATGCCCACTTGACTTCACATTCCGGGATGTCTGGCTCTAGGTCAGTGATCACACCGTCGTGATTATCTGGGTCGTGAAGCTCTTTTTTGTACAGTTCTTCTGTGTATTCTTGCCATCTCTTCTTAATATCTTCTGCTTCTGTTAGGTCCATACCATTTCTGTCCTTTATCGAGCCCATCTTTGCATGAAATGTTCCCTTGGTATCTCTAATTTTCTTGAAGAGATCTCTAGTCTTTCCCATTCTGTTGTTTTCCTCTATTTCTTTGCATTGATGGCTGAAGAAGGCTTTCTTATCTCTTCTTGCTATTCTTTGGAACTCTGCATTCATATGCTTATATCTTTCTTTTTCTCCTTTGCTTTTCATTTCTTTTCTTTTCACAGCTATTTGTAAGGCCTCCCCAGACAGCCATTTTGCTTTTTTTGCATTTCTTTTCCATGGGGATGGTCTTGATCCCTGTTTCTTGTACAATGTCACGAACCTCATTCCATAGTTCATCAGACACTGATGAACCTTCCTGTGATGGGTACAGGAAGGTTAATCCAAGAACAAAGAAATTTTATGACTCTTTGAGAATTCAAATTACCGTCTGAGGGTGGCTCAGACAGCAAAGAATCTGCCTGCAGTGCAGGAGACCCAGGTTCGATCCCTGGGTCAGGAAGATCCCCTGAAGAAGGGAACGGCAACCCACTCCAGTATTCTTGCCTGGAGAATCCCATGGACAGAGGAGCCTATCGGGCTACAGTCCATGGGGTCACAAAGAGTCAGACACGACTGAGCAACCAATACTTTTTGAGAATTCAGTTTAAAGCCCCTATGCAATTGATTGGTCTTCCCTGATAGCTCAGCTGGTAAAGAATCTACCTGTCATGCAGAAGACCCCGGTTCGATTCCTGGGTTGGGAAGATCCCCTGGAGAAGGGATAGGCTACCCTCTCTAGTATTCTTGGGCTTCCTTGGTGGCTTAGACAGTAAAAAATCTGCCTGTAATGTGAGACACCTGGGTTCCATCCCTGGATTGGCAAGATCCCTGGAGAAAGACATGTCAACCCTCTCCAATATTCTTGCCTGGAGAATCCCTATGGACAGAGGAGCCTGGTGGACTACAATTCATGGGGTCCCAAAGAGTCGACACGACTGAGCAACTAAGCACACACTTAAGTACAATTGATTGGAACAAATCCATGCAAAATCATCCAGGGGAGACATGTGTCATTCACCAGGAGGACTGACTTGTTATTTTATGGAAGAGGTTGTGGAAGCATAGAGAAAGGACAGTCTCTAGGACAAATGGGGGTGGTGTTCATGCAAGTGCTCTCCTGGGAGAGAAGGTCCCAGCCAAATGCCTCTGATTATTGCAGTTCTACTGGCAAGAACATTCTCAAAGTGAACATGTATCCAGGGAATTATAGCCAATGAATTTCCAGTGTTTCCAGCTCCCTTAGCATGACCTGAGTATCCCTGTTGTAGGATTGCTACATCAGGCTAAGACAGGATGTCCCTTTTAAACATTGAATTATTCTAATACCTCTGGTTCTGCTTCCAGGTTCACCAAACAACAGTCTAATTAGAATCTTGAATGTCTGTTTTAAAGAAGGGAGAAAGGACTAGCCACATGGATGTGACCTGTTGTTGCGACATTCATTGTTCATTGCAAATTAATAAAGTGGCTTTTCTCGTTCAGTGTAGTTTTGGCAGAGTGATTTGCTAAAGTGTAAGTGTTATTTTGTCCTCCCTATATTTCCCCCCACATTTCAGAAAGTAGATTAATGTAACCACAATCACCAATGAAGATATAGAACTATTTTATCATCACAGAGATCCCTCATCTACTCCCTTTATTGTCATTCCTATGCTCCTCCCCTCCCCCAATCCAAATTCCTAGAACCACTAATCTATCCTCCATCTCTATAATTTTATCATCTTTAGCATGCTATGTAGATGGAATCATACATTATGCAACCTTTTGAGATTGGCTTCTTTTTACTCAGTATAATTCTTTCAAGATCCATCCAGGTTGTTGCATGTATCGACAGTTTGTTTCTTCTTATTGCTGAGGAATATTCCATGATTTGGAGGTATTTATCTTAACTAGTCACCCACTGAAGGATATTTGGGTTGTTTCCAATTTTAGCCTATTACAAATAAACATACGGGAAACATTTCTGTGTATGTTTTGCATGGACTTAAATTCTCACTTCTCTGTATAAATGCCCAGGGGAGTGATTGCTGGGTCATGTGGTAAGTATATGTTTAGTTTTTCAAGAAATTGCCGAACTATTTTGCAGATTAGCTAAACCATTTAACTTTACTACCAGCGATATATAATAGAACCAGTTGTTCTGTCAGCATTTGGTTTTGTCACTATTTTCATTTTAGCCATTTTTATAGATATATGAAGATGTTTCATCGTGATTTTAGTTTTGCATTTCCCTAGTGGCTAATTGGAGAAGGCGATGGCACCCCACTCCAGTACTCTTGCCTGGAAAATCCCATGAATGGAGGAGCATGGTAGGCTGCAGTCCATGGGGTCGCTAAGAGTCAGACACGACTGAGCGACTTCACTCTCACTTTTCACTCTCATGCATTGAAGAAGGAAATGGCAACCCACTCCAGTGTTCTTGCCTGGAGAATCCCAGGGACTGGGGAGTCTGGTGGGCTGCCATCTATGGGGTCGCACAGAGTCGGACACGACTGAAGCGACTTAGCAGCAGCAGCAGTGGCTAATAATATTGAACACATTTTTATTTACTACCTATATATCACCTTTATAGAAATACCTCTTCTCTTTTGCCCTTTTTCTAATTGGATTGTTTTTTCTTACTATTGATTTTTGAGAGTTCTTTATGGTCCTTTGGAGAAGGAAATGGCAACACACTCTAGTATTCTTGCCTGGAAAATCCTAAGGATGGAGGAGCCTGGCAGGCTGCAGTCCGTGTGGTCGCAGAGTTGGACACGACTGAGAGACTTCACTTCATGGTCCTTTGAAGATATTTGGTTTGCAATACTTTTGTAATGCTTTTTGGTTTGCAAACACATTTTCCCATTCTGTGTCTTGTCTTTTTATTCTCTTAGGAGGATGTGTTGCAGAGCAAAACATTTTAAAGTTTGATGAGTCCAACTTATCAAATTTTCTCTTATGGCTTATGCTTTCAGTGTCATGTCGAAGAGCTCTTCACCTAGTCCTAGGTTCCAGAAACTTTGTGCTTTGTTTTCATCTAATAGTATTGTAGTTTGACATTTTACATTTAAATCAATGATTCATTTTGAGTTATTTTTGGATAAGGTGAACTTCAGTTGAAGTTCATTTCTTTGCCTGTGAATGTCCAATGGCTCTAGTACCATTTGTTGAAAAGGCTATCTTTCCCCCATCGAGTTGTTATGCAGCTTTGTTGAAGATCACTTGGCCTTGCTTATGTGAGTCTATTTCCCTGTACTACTCCAAAAGCTCTGTCTATCTGTCTCTTCACCGATACCACACTGCTTTTTTTTTTTTACTATGGTGTTAACATGTAAGATCCATTAAATTTTTTCTCTCTGAATAATAGCTCTTTTTTTTTTTTTTTGAGTGCTTATATATGCCAGGCATTGCTTTAAGTACTTCACAAGGATACACTTATTTAAACCTCACAAACTCCTAGGAGATGATTTATGCCCCATTTTATAGATGAGAAAACTGACAGAGTAGTTGAGTAACTTTTTTAAGAGATGCATTTGGAACCCAGGCCCACACACTAGCCAATGTGCTTTATTGTCTCTCTGAAGTGAACCAGTTTTTATCTCCTCACAGAGTTGATTTTACTGAACTTTGCATTGGCATTTTACCATGAAACCATGTTGAAAGATATGATAAGAAATAGCTCTATAAACCTATTGTATCTACTGTAGGCAAGTTATGAGGATGTGGTTCACTGCGTCACATGGTGTCCTCTTTAGGAGGACAGATGGGAAAACTGCCTCTCAGATCTCAGTACCAGGAATAGATATATTTCTCCTGACTAAGTGGTTTGTTTTTATCTCTTGGACATTGTGAAACTGTATAAGTGATTACATTTCCCACTTTGTGCTGGCTGCTAAAAAGCTCAGAACCCAATTTTCAGCCTATCTTTAGCAGTGATGTGCACTGGATCTAATGTTGTTGTACTTCTGACTTCATCTTATTTTTCTACCCTTATTTTCTCTTCTCCCTCATTTCCTCCCTAACTTATTTCTTTTTGCTTTAGTCTTTTAAAAAAATCAGAGAGCATAAAAAGTCAAACACAAGGCTTTTACCAAAAGCAACAAAACAAAACGACAGTCCCTTTGCCCCCTCCTCCCCACTTCTGATTCCCACTCTGTGGACCAGCTAAGGTCACATCTTTTACCTCTTTCATCTGGCGCTCGTGTTTTTTTTTCACTTGGCTTTTCACTTTAAGCACTATTTCCTGATTACTTATTATGGAGAGTAGAATTTTGTTTTCTTACAGTACTCTCTGTAACACACACCCTTCACCTATAACTATCCTTCCATTGTAATAATATCACAATTTTGATTAAACCCATTTTCAGTGTTTACATTATTATGCCTATGGAAATATTGCTCACAGGTGAACTGCTTGCTGTCCACTTTGTGTCTTATATAGTCATTTTGTTTTCTCTTAGGTTAATAATTGTCTTTTTTTTAACTTCTGTTTCCATAGAGCAGTCACTAATTTCTGCCTAAGCCCTCCGACAGAATTATAAATCTCTCACTCTATCCGTTTTGCTTGTTTTCTCACAGACGTCTCTTCTGGATGTCATCCTGGAGCTTTTCATCGTCCAGCTTCAGTCTGGGCTTGTTGCTCTCCAGGCTGGCTGCCCAGTTGTCATTCTGTGACTTCCCTTTTTCATCATTTTGAGAATTCTCTCTACATCTCTCTCTCACTGGGTCTCTTGTTTCCTGGAACTCATATTTTCCTCTTGGTTTTGCTCACTTTGTTTGGTGGAACACATCCTGCAATGGATTCCTGAGAAAAAGTTCATGAAAGGTAAGTTGTTTTTTATGACCCGCATGTTTGAAATGCTTTTATTTTAGCAGCACATTTAAATGGATAGTCTGGGTATAGAATTCTAGGTTGGAAATAATTTTCCCTCAGAATTTCAAATACATTGCTTCTCTGTCTTCTAGCTTCCATATTGCTATTGAGAGTTTGACACTAGGTACCTCCTCTGGGACTGGAAGATTATTTTTCTCCTCTCTGGAAGGTTTTGAGATCTTCCTTTTCTTCCTAACATTCTGTAGTTACATGATGATCCACCTTAGATTAGGGTCTTTTCTTGTCCACTGTACAAAATGAACTTTAACACCGTGGGCCCTTTTGATCTGAAAATATGTTACCTTCAGTTTTGAGAAATTATCATGTATATTTTTATTTTAGGAATTTCCTCCCCTCCATTTTTTTCTGTTCACCCTAGAACTTTTGATTCAGTTGTTGAATCATTTAAACTGATCTGATTTTCTTCTTATCTTTCCTTTTCCCCCGCCTTGGAGATTTTCTTTGTCTTCTAACTCTTCAATTGAATTTTTAAATCTGCTATCATATTTTTTTCTTTTCTTTTTTATTGGAGGGTTGTGTGGCATGCCACACAGCATAGGGGGTCTTAGTTTCCTGACCAAGGATGGAACCTGCACCCCCTGGAATGGGAGCATGGGGCCTTAATCACTGGGTTGCCAGGGAAGTCCCATCATATTTTTACTTTCTGGAGCTCTTTCTAGTTCCCCGATTGCCCCTTCCTTCCTGTCCCTGTTTTTGTTTTGCTTTGTTTTTAAATGGCATACTGTTCTTATTTCATTTTCCCATACTTCTCTAAGGGCGCTCATTTTAGTGCTTGACATTTTCTTTTATTTCCACCATTATTGTCTCCCTCTGAACTCTTTTTGTTTGTATTTACATTTGCGATTTTTCATAAATGGCTGCCTATTCATATTTAAGAGTGAGGCACTTAAATGCCCCTTCTGTGAATGTGCGGAGTGTATTGGACTGTTGAGCTTTGCAGTAGTGTCATGTTTGGGGGTGGGGCAGTGGAAGGTACCTTCAAATGTCCTTATTTATAGATATTTTCTCTTAGGCTGGTTAGTCAGCCAGTCAAAGAAATCTTTTTACATGGGAGTTTATGAACCTGGCTTCTAGAGAGTATTAGGGGAAAAAGGCTGGAGAGTGGGGCTGCAGGGAGCTCATCATTCCTTACAGAGACCTCCATCTAATCCCCCTGTCTTCAGCTAGGTCTCATGCACCAGGCAAAGAACCTTTGACCCAGCCTCTCAAGAGAAACTGCCTGACTTCTTCCAGGTAACCTTTATAAGGGCTTTCCTGGTGGCCCAGTGGAGAAGAATCCACCTGCAATGCAGAAGACACAGCAGGTGTGGGTTTGATCCTTGAGTTATATAGATCCCCTGGAGAAGGAAATGGCAACCCACTCCAGTATCCTTGCCTGGAAGATCTCATGGACAGAGGAGCCTGGCGGGCTACAGTCCATGGGGTCACAAAGAGTCGGACACGACTGAGCGACTTCACTCACTCACTCAGGGATCTAACGGATGGTTATAAAGACATTCAAATAATCTTTTCTTTCCATTCACATGCCACATTCCCATCTTCAGAGTCACTTGGTGCCTTCAATTTCAGAAGTTTCCAGGGTTCTGTGGTGCAATTTATCTTCCTTTTTTCAGCTTTATTTGATTTGTCCCATATGAGGGAGCCTGAATTTTGACTCAGGACCAAAACAAAAGTTTGAAGGCAAAGTCAGAGAAATGGTGCCCATGGTAGAATACAAAAGATGAACAAAAGCAAGAGAGTCTCTGCAACCAGAGGAATAATCATATCCAAAGTCACAATCTTTGTCTACTTTCTACATGGTTCTCCACTTAAAAAGACAGTGCTTTGAAATAATATGATGAAGAGGAGCAGTAGTTCCCTCTGTTGATCTCAACCTATGTCCTGAGGGAGAATCAAGGCTATATATGAAGAATGAGTTCAAGGTCAGAGATCTGGAGGTTGTAGAAAAGTTAAGAAGTGTGTCCAGGCTTTAGGACTAAGGTCAACAGCAATGTGAGGATGGAGAAGTTTCAATTTTATGTGACTCTTAATTTAGAAGTGCACCCTGATGTCTTAAAGGAGTCGCTGGGAAGGGGGCTGAGTTATGATTTCCAGCTTCCCTGTCCAGTCATCCTTTGAGGACTGATTGGTTGATAGAAATCTACTGTTTAGGGACATTTCACTTTACTAAAGTAAACATAGTGGGCCTTTACAAAACTTAGAGACCTTCCTACACAAGGAGAAGGCTGTTAATATACTTTCCATCTCAGGGCAAGAGCTCTGGGTTGTTGTCCCAGTGGGATGTACTACAGATAGACCTGTAATTTGCTGCCAAGTTTGGCCCCTAGGGCCTTCTCAAGAAGAAATGGTTGTGTCCCTAATGTTGTGTCATCTACAAACTGGCACTTGCCAAGGGCATTTGCCATCTGCCTCTGTGGAGATTGAGCCCTGTGCTACTGCAGTTGTTGACCTTAGATATACCCTGAAGGGAGTTCAGAGTGGAGACTGAGGCACTCTGTGTTCCAGGGAAACTCATGGAACAGGTCTTTAGATAGTTAGATAGTTTCAGGAACTGTGTTCATGATCCTAGTCTTTGCATCTCCCCCTATCTAGAAAAGCTCTAAATTCCTTCATGATGACATCAGCTCTTTGTGACTAGCAGAAAACCTCTGATAAAGTAAGTGCTTGATTGCACTGAACTCCCCTCTTCACCAAAATCTTACATATTGGCCTTCCTCTACTACCTCTTTGGAGTAGTCTCTCAGAGCTATCAGGCTTCCTAGGTGGTGCTAGTGGTAAAGAACCCACCAGCCAATGCAGGAGACTTAGGAGATCCGGGTTTGATCCCTGGGTTGGGAAGATCCCTTGGAGGAGGGTATAGCAACCCACTCTAGTATCTTACCTGGCTCAGAGCTATCAGGCTTCCTAGGTGGTGCTAGTGGTAAAGAACCCACCAGCCAATGCAGGAGACTTAGGAGATCCGGGTTTGATCCCTGGGTTGGGAAGATCCCTTGGAGGAGGGTATAGCAACCCACTCTAGTATCTTACCTGGAGAATCCCATGGACAGAGGAACCTGGTGGCTATAGTCCAGGGGTCACAAAGAATTGGACATGACTGAAGTGATTCAGCACGCACACACATGGACTCAGAGCTATCTGAAGTGCTATTTTCCAGGCAGCAGTCCTCATTTTGCCCCAAATAAAACATAATTCACAACTTTCATGTTGTGCATCTTTTTTTAGATTACAGTCACATTAATAACATTAAGTAAGTTTAAGTATATATAGCCTAGCTTCCCTTAAGAGATGACTCAGAGTTGGTACACAAGCTGAAATATCCTGAAAGGAAGAAGGAAAGAAAGAAAGAACGAAGAAGTAAAAAGCTTCATTTTCATTTGTAGCTTTGTCTTTCAGAACTTTTAAAGTGTAATATGTATATATATGTGTGGCTCAGTCGTGTCCAGCTTTGCAACCCCAAGCTCTTCTGTCCATGGGATTTCCCAGGCAAGAGTACTGGAATGGGTTGCCATTTCCTACTCCAGGGGATCTTCCTGACCCAGGGATGGAACCCATGTCTCTTGAGTCTCCTGCATTGCAGGTGGATTCTTTACCTGCTGAGCCACTGGGGAAGCCCTTAAGGTGTAATACTACAATAATAATAATAATAAAATTTTAAAGTGTGATGCAGAGATTTACAACAAAAAGGTATTGAATCATAGCAGACAGAGGGATTTGAAGATATAGTGGAGTAAGGGACTTCCCTGTCAGTCCTGTTTAGACTGTGCTTGCAATGCAGGGGGCAAGGTTTGATCCCTGATCAAGGGACTAAGATCCCACATATTACTTGGGGAGGCTAAAGGAATAAATAAAACATCATTCCTAAAAAAAAAAAAGATACAGTGGAGTAAGTAAGTGATTTAACTCTCTGATCAAGAGAGAAAAGCTATGGAAGCAAAGGAAAGAAACAGAAAAACAAGATGGTGACTGCCAGCTAGAAGAACTTAAGTTCCCCTCCTCCTGGTGACCCTGTGGAGATTCCCACAACTCTGTCAGCATCTAGAACTTATTTGACTGTGAGTGGAGTGAGAAAGTGCCAGATAGTGGAACCAGTGGCTTCCTGGAAAGATGGGATAGAGAAGCTCAGAGACTGACACAACCAGAGAGCAGAAGAAGAAAGGAAATGACCTTTAGATAGAAGCGGAACTGTAAGTCTTCCTGATTGCGTCTAGCATTCTGCACATACAAAGGAGCCCCAGGAAAACAGTCTCAAAAGGAGAGGAAATAGTGTCAGTGTTGCTGGTGAGGCAAATGTACTTTCCAGATACAGATCACCCAGGGATTCTTAACGCCTATATGATGGTCACGCAAAGACTTGTGGATAGATAACCTTTTCTGTTAAAACAAAACAAAACAAAACAAAAAAACAATGAACTGTTGCACACTGAGTCCCCTAGAAACTGACTCTGAGGTAGATATTCACATGCAGGAAGCTTTCTGGAGAGTTCCAAGGGATTCAATACCAGCAAAGAGTGCAGGAAGTAGGACTGCATAGAAGGATGGCAGAGTGGTCACCACAAAGGTCAGCCCGCCAATCCTCTGAGGAACTCTGTCCTGCCTTGGCTCAAAGAGGACTGGCATTCATACTTGGGCATGGACCAGTCATTAGTTGTAGGCTGCCTATGAGCTTGGACAACGTGACTCTCTTCAACTGAGGACAGTATCCGGAAGAGAGACCCATCTGAGAGCCATCGGCCGCCAATATTACTAGCAGCTGAGGGAATGATTGCCTCAATTCAGGAAGAAGATCTGAGTAACATACCACAGCATCCGTTACAGCCAACCATTTGCACTATGTCCACTCACTTTCACTATGATAACAGTGGGAACAGCTCCTCCAGGATTCTGCTTGGTCTATGTTCGTGGGGAGATCTACAAGAGGAAGGTTAGTGGATAAACTAGAGCCCCTGGTGCTGCTTCTGGTCTGAAGGTTGCAATTTGTCTACAGCCATACCACCCTGAATGCACGCGATCTCATCTGAAGTTTGCAATTTATACTCATTGTCTCCCTGCTATACAAACAATTTTCATTTCCCTCACCTTCAGCACTGTCATATAAGCATCTTATGTGGTGGGCCCCTGGTTACCATGTCCTTCTCGGGCTGTGGCTACTCCATTTACCATAAAAATTGTGCAAAAAATTACTCAGTCAATCACCAGGGCCTCCAAACACAGACTCCAGTGTTGCTGGGACAGGAAGTGTAAATGCCACAATTAGTCACTGTGAGTGATAAGCAGAAGCCAGAACCTCTCCTATTTCCTTCCCTTGGATTTCAGAGCCATGTATTATATCTATTGAGAATACAGTCAGATATTAATATAATAGTTGTTGATTTATGGTATATGCTGCATCTTGGAAGATATCACTCCATCGTTGGAAGGTATCACCTCCAAAGTGGTACTGCAGCTGCACCTTTAAAAGGCCATTTTGTCACTGTCAAGTTGACAACTTCTGTATAGTGTGGTATGAAACAGAAAGAATGGATTCCAAGGTCATGGGTCATGTTGCACCTTCTCTGTTTGAAATGGGTTCCTGGGTTCAATCAAAATATTACAGGATTCTGTGTTGGTAGATCAAGCACTCCATCCCTATGCCTTCAAATAGTGGTGCTGACTGAGGCCCTGAGGATGGGAAAGGCATACCTATACCCTAAATATATATTCATTCCAGTCAAAATTAATCACGGCCCCTTCCAGTATAGTCAACTTGCCATCAAGTTGTTGGTTGGTCTCCTGGAAGAATGGCGCCATATCGAGGACTTGGTGTTGGTCTCTCTTAGTAGTGGGTTGAACAGAGGAAGAAATAAGAGAGATACAGTTGCATCAAAGGCTTCCATAGGAGCCCATAGGGTGCCGATCCGTGAGGCAAGTGAGTGTGGCCAAATAAATATCCAGCCCTCCATCACTGGCCACTAATTATTAGTGGCTACACCCAAAGAAAGGAGCATGACCTTGGGCAAGGTAGCTTTCTTCAGTTGAGGGAGAGCAATACTTGGAGAGACATTCATCTGAGAGCTGTCAATGAACTCTCACAGCAGGTAGGAGAATGAGTATCTGAGTCCCGGAGGAGAGAGCTAGGAATAACTGACTAACTGGTAGGCATTTCCATTCTAAATCTCAGCTTTTCCAAGGAGTTCTAGAATGGGGATAGGTTGGAGGAGGGCAGAAAATTGTGATATATCATCTGCCAGCTGTTGCAGTTGCTTATCTGGGAAAATTCATTGAAAAGTGTATATATTGTGGTTTCATGTATATCTAACCAAACTTTGAGTTGATCCAAGCAAAAAAATTCTAAATGGATCAACAAAAAGTACAAAGAATGCCTTTATTCTAAAATATCCACCATTTATAAGATTCTGATTACTTTAAAAACCTTCATTGTTGTATAGACATAATGTTTACATATTCATATCAAGAAGTTATTTTCATTCTATTTAAATATATGTTTATCTCCATTAATATAGTTTGTTCATAGATTTATTATTTTTATTAGTAATTCAATGTTCTACCATATTAATTTATCAATGTTATAATGAGTTAATGTCTCTGTTTGGAGCATATGACTTATATCTGGTTTTTCACAATAATAAGTAGTACAAGTATAAAAAATATCTTAAAAAATCTCCCTTTTTTACTCCCATAATGGGATTAAAAGCTCTATTACCAAAGTTGCTTTTAAGAAAGATTTTCCTAATTTTCAATACTGCAGCAATGTTCAAGTGTCTGCTTACCAATTCTTAAACTCTTAACACTGTTTTTTTCTTACTTTTGGTAGTAGAAAGAATTTTTACCTCATCATTGTTTTAAATTCAGTTTCCTTAATTATTTAGTGAGGCAAAGAGTTTTCTCAAATGTTTTTTACCTTTTGTATTTTTTGTTATTTATATCTTTTGGCTATTTATCTCTCTAAAAAAGGAGACTGGTCTTTCATATTTTTATCAGTCCCTTATGTATTATAGACAGCAAACTTTATTTGACATTTATTTTCAGCAGTTTCTCATTCCATTGCTCTTTATCTTAAATTCACTTTTTAATTAAATAGTTTGCTTTGTGTTTTATAGCACAAAACCCATTAATAATTTCTTTAAATGTTTTGATATTTTAAAATTGATATATTATTTCTGTTAGGAAAGGTATGTTATCATAATCTGTAAACTTTTTATCTTCAAATGACAATAGATTTCTGTTAAGTTATTTAATACCTCCAAATCTATTGTGGCATAGTAGAAATTATGATAATTGTTTTTTGGCCTTTTAGCTGAAATCAAGTGTAATTAGAGTCTTTTAAATGTTATCTAGTTTCTCCTGTATTGTTTAACAGAGATTCATTTATTTGTCACTTATTTCACCATATTTTTCATGTTTTAACTTGCTGTGTAGGTAGGTTCAAATTTATTTCTGAAATTTCCAATTTTATCAATAGGTCTACTTTTTTAAAAAATATAGTATTATCAGATTTTTCCCTCTTACATCCCTTTAAGAACTGAAGTAATTTTGGCTTTAAAATATGTGCATATGGTGGGTAGGTGGGAGGGAGGCTTTAGAGGGAAGAGATATATGTATACATAGACCTGGTTCATATTGTTGTACAGCAGAAATTAATACAACATTTTACAGCAATTATCCTCCAATTAAAATTTTAAAATGTGCATATGAACATAGATATGTGCATATGAATACAGAGGCATTAAAAAAAGGTCTGGATGGTTAGCCTTGGATGATTGAATTACAGATGAGCTTTATATTTTTCTTGCCTTTTATCAATAAATTCTAATATATGTTATATTACAAAGGACACATCACTTCAATGCTTAAAAAAAAAGAGAAGCTCTGCAGATAAAATTAAGAAAAATATTAATCATAAGATAAAAGATAATTATTAAGAAAATAAAAAGGAGCAGATTAGGGTCAAACTCAGATAAACGACTGCTCTCAGTCCTTTGTGTGTGCTAAGTTGCTTCAGTCATGTCCGACTCTTAGACCATAGCCTGCCAAGCTTCTCTGTCCATGGGATTCTCCAGGCAAGAATACTGGAGAGGGTTGCCATGCCCTCCTCCAGAGGATCTTCCCGACCCAGAAATCGAACGCGAGTCTTTTATATCTCCTGCATTGGCAGACAGGTCCTTTACCACTAGCACCACTTGGGAAGCCCTTTAATGTGACTGTAATAACAGTGTTCGGACCTCTTTGTAAGCACATCTCTGCATAGCTACCCCTTGACATTTCTGAAATGCCCACTTTTGTCCCAGTCTGTCTCAGTTCTGTTTCTGGAATCTACTCGCTGTGACTGCAACTGTCTTTGGCTTTCAACGCCGTTGGTTCCCACGGCTGACTACCTGTCACTGATTTCTTTCTGGACTTCTGATTTCAGCTCTTGCTCTTTGTGTGTTTGGGTTGACTCTGCTCAAATCTCTTTGTAGTCCTTCCTCAACTGTCAATCCTCTCGACCCCTAAACCCCACCAGCTTCTGAGTTTTTCTAGTCTCAGCTGCAACAGAAAGTCTGGGGTGACAGACCATCTGCTGATAACAGCCATGCCCTGGACGTGGTTTTTTGGACCAGAGGTGGATACTTGCTCATTCGAGAAACAACTTGTGATTTGCATGCTCAGTCACTCAATTGTGTCCAACTCTTTGTGACCCCATGGACTGTAGCCTGCCAGGTTTCTCTGTCCATGGGATTTCCCAGGCAAGAATACTGGAGTGGGTTGCCATTTCCTTCTCCAGGGGATCTTCCCGACCCAGCGATTGAACCCACGTCTCCTGAATTGGCAGGTGGATTCTTTACCACTGAGCCACCACAGAAGATGCCTCATTAATTAGCATTGCATTAAATTTGTGAATGGGAAGTATGACCATATCATTTGTCTAGTCTTTCCAATTATGAGCAGAAATAACTCTCCATCTAGCCTGGTTTTCTTTCAATGTGTTATTAGGATTGTGTAGTTTTCTTTACAGCTCTTGGTGTCTGTGTGTGTGTGAGTATTGTAGGTAAATAATGGGGATTTGGTGTTTGGTTGCAAATGTGACTGCTTTTTTACACCTTAGTTTCTGGCTGTTGATTGTGACAACTATTTTTAAATCTGCTTATGTTTTCTGCTGGCCATTTGAGGAAATGAGGAATTGCCCAGTGTGAGAAGGGCTGCTTAGCAGAGATGGATTTGCATTGCCTGTTTGCTTTCACATGTTTGTGTCTCTTGTGGATGATGTTTGAGTAGTGCCTGGCCCTTGTGAATCATGTGGGCGGTGTACCTTTACGTTCTCCTCTATGAATAAGCCAGGTTAATTGATCTGTACTGGAACTAAATCCATGTCCTTAAGCCCTCTGAAGGCACAGGCAGTACAGACCTTTGCTTTCAACAGCACCCATTTCCAATGATTACAGTTGTCTGGGCAGCTTTGGGAGATACTGATTTTTATGATGTGAATAGACTGAAAAACTATTTGGGGATTGGTTGTAAGTTTTTGAGCAATAGATTAAGGGCTGAGCTAAGTCATGTCCTAAAAATATGCTGTGAAAAAAATACACTGTGCTTTGAAAATTATACAAGTAATACATGTTCATTGTAGAAAAATGAGACAATGCAGATAAGCTTAAAAAAAGAGAGAGAATGTCTAAAATCTTACCATTTACAGTTGGTTGCTGTTATTTTGGTTATTTTTACTTCCAAGTGGTTTCCTATGTCTGAAGTATATAATTAATTATACAAATAAACATGCACATTTAATATATTTCCTAGTTTCTAAGATGTATCTTTCTCCACATTATGACATTTCTAAAATGAGATACAGTTTTACAATAAGTGATTAAATTTAATAAAGTATTTCTCTTTCTCCCTTACCCCGCAAATAGCTATTATTAAATGCAGTCCATGGTATCTTAAAATATATTTTTAAATTTCATCTTTTATTTCAGATAATTATAAATTCACATGCAGTTGTAAGAAATAATACAGAACGATCCCTTTTATCTTTTATCCAGTGTGTAGTTAATTTTATATATCAACTTGATGGGGCTAAGGGATGCCCGATAGTTGGTAAGGTATTATTTCTAGGTGTGTCTAGGAGTGTATTTCCAGAAACCATTAGCATTTGAATCATTTGACTAAGTAAAAAAGATCATCCTTACCAATGCAGGTGGGCATCATCCAATCCATTGAGAGCCTGAATAGAAAAAGAAGGTGAAAGAAGGGTGAGGAGGGTAAATTAGTTTACTTGAGCTGGGACATCTGTCTTCTCCTGCCCTCGGACCTTGGTGCTCCTGGTTCTTGGCACTTGGGACTGACATTGAGGCTTACACTATTGGTCTCCTGATTCTCAGGCCTTTGAACTTGTACTTGCACTATTGACCTTCCTGGTTCTCAGGCCTTAGTACTTGGCCTGAATTATACCACTGGGTTTCCTGGTTCTCTATCTTGCTGACAGCAGATCATGGGACTTTCAGTTTCCACAACCGTGTGAACCAGTTCCTACAATAAATCTCTTCTTATATATCTATATATCTTTGTCTGTGTCTATGTCTGCTTCTATGTCTGTGTCAATTTCTATATCTGTATCTATAATCTATATCTATATATCTTACTGGCTCTGTTTTTCAAGAGAACCCTGACTAATAACACCCATTTTCCCCTACTGTTAACATCATGTAAAAGTATAGTTCAGTGTCACAACTAGGAGATTTGTATTGATATGGAACATTTTCATCACCAGGTGGATCTCTATGTTGCCCTGTTATAATCATACTCACCTTTCTGTCACTCTCCTCACTCCAGCCCAGGCTATTACCTCTGGCAGCCATCAGTTTGTTCTCCATCTCTATGATTCTATCATTTCAAGAATGTTCTGCAAATGGAATCATACACTATGTAATTTTTGCTTTTCTTACTTAGCATAATTCTCTGGAGATTGATCCAGATTTTACATGTATCAATAATGCATTCTTTCGTTATCGTTGAATATTCCATGAATGGATACACCCAATTTGTTTAAACATTCACCCCTTGAAGTACATCAGGGTTTCCAGCTTTTGGCTACTCAAATAAAGCTGCTATAAACATTAATGTACAGATTTTTGTGGGAATATAAAATTTCTCTGGCATTTACACCCAGGCGGGCAGTTGCTTGATTGTAAGGTGGTTGCATATTTAGTTCTCAAAACTGTTTTCCAAAGTGGCCTTTCCATTTTGTAGTCCCACCCATGATGTATGAGTGGTCTGGTTTCTGTGCATCCTTACTTTTTATTTTACCCATTCTGATAGGCAAGTAATGAATTTCATTAATAGTATTATTTTCTTTAATAGTGCTATTCAAATGACCTACTTCATATGGGGTGAGTTGTGTTAGTTTGTGTTTTTCAAGGAACTGGTTCATTTCATCTAAGTTGTCAAAGTTATGTGCATAGAGCTGTTCATAGTATTTCTTTCAAATTCATTGATTTCTTCTCTTTGTTATTCCCTTCTTTTTTGCTTTGAGTTTATTTTGCACTTTTTCTAGATTCTTGAATGGGAGCTTAGATTATTGAACACAGACATTTCTCTTTACTGATATGTACACATGTATGTATAAATTTCACTGAAAGAGATATTTTATATTGCATAGAAAAGCCTTAGTGTGCCTACCATATTTATAGCTCCCTCCTGAGGAATTCAATTCAATTCAGCAAATATTTTTGGAGTGCTTGGGCCAGGCACTGTTCTAAATTCTTAGTACATAAGGGAACAAAATAGACAGAGTTCTGTTTTTGTGGAGCTTACATTTTAGCAGGAGGAGACAGCTAATAAATAATGAGTGTAATTTATATGTGAAGTGAAAGTCACTCAGTCGTGCCCGACTCTTTGTGACCCCATGGACTATATAGTCCATGGAATTCTCCAGACTAGAATACTGGAGTGGGTAGCCTATCCCTTCTCCAGGGGATCTTCCCAACCCAGGGATTGAACCCAGTTCTCACACATTATTACTACTACATTTCAGTTGTGTCCGACTCTGTGCCACCCCAGAGACGGCAGCCCACCAGGCTCCCCCGTCCCTGGGATTCTCCAGGCAAGAACACTGGAGTGGGTTGCCATTTCCTTCTCCAATGCGTGAAAGTGAAGTCGCTCAGTCGTGTCCAACTCTTAGCAACCCCATGGAATGCAGCCTACCAGGCTCCTCCGTCCATGGGATTTTCTAGGCAAGAGTACTGGAGTGGGGTGCCATTGCCTTCTCCATCTCCCGCATTAAGAAAGTGATAAGTGCAGAAACAAAAAGTACAGCCGAGTAAGAGGGAATGGATACGTGGGGAACTATATATGGTATATACACATATACTGTATAGTCCATGGGGTCGCAAAGAGTCGGACATGACTGAGCAACTTTCACTTTCATATATAGTATTTACTACGGGCTTCCCCAGTGGCTCAGTGGTAAAGAATCTGCCTGCCATGAAGGAGATGCAGGAGATACGTATTCGATCCCCGGATCAGGAAGATCCCCTGGAGGAAAGCATGGCAACCCACTGTAGTATTCTTGCCTGGAGAATCCCCATGGACAGAGGAGCCTGGTGGGCTATGGTCCATGGGGTTGCAAAGAGTCGAACACGACTGAAGTGACTGAGCACACACTCAAACACGCATAGTATTTACTACTGCAGAACTTACCATAATGCATTTAATACTATAGTTAGAGTATTGAATAGATTGGTCAGACAGGCCTTGTGGAGAAAGTGAGATTGAGTAAAGACCAAAAGGGGTTAGTCAAGTCAGTAAATGTAGGAAGTGTGCCTCAGACAGATGGGGCAGCTAGAGCAAAGGCCCTATGGTGGGAGCATGTTTGGAATATTAGAGGAAAAGCAAGCAGGAAAAAGGAAAAAAAGCAAGAGGAAAAGCAAGTGTGGCTGAAGCAGAATGAGCAAGGGGGAAAGTGGTAGCAATGAGGTCAGCGTATAATGAGGGCTAGGTCTTTAGCTCTTGCTCTGGTTAGATGGGGGGCTGTTGCCGTATATGAAGCAAAGGAATGACATGAACTGATTTAGGTTTAAAAGAATCACCCTGGGCGACTTCCCTGGTGGTCCAGTAGCTAAGACTCCATGCTCCCAATGCAGGGGGCCCAGGTTCAATCCCTGATCAGGGAACTCAATCCTTCATGCTGCAACTAAGAGTTTGTGTGCCACAGCTAAAGCTCCCACATGCTGCAACTCAGGCCCAGCGCAGCCAAAAAAAAAAAAAAAAAAAAGAATCACTCTGGCTGCTATGTTGGGAATGGGTTATGTACAGAAGCAAGTAACTACTGAAACAATGCAAGTGAGAGGCAGTGTAGTTTGGAGCAAAGCGATTGAAGTGGGAAAGGTGAGAAGGGTTCAGATTCTAAACATATTTTGAAAGTACAGATAATAGAATTTCTTCATAGATTGGATTTGGGGTGACAGAAAAGGATAGGTATCTGGATAACCGGCTTGATATAAATTTTTAAACATAGGTGACCACTTTTAATACCATATACACCCTTCTTACCTCTACAGTCCTGTCAAGCTTGTTGGACAATGACAGGCGCCTTACCTGGGAGCAGCTGAGCAGTAAGCTGGGCATTAGCCTTTAGGGTGTCCTGGCATGAAAGTTTTGTCCAAATAAATGACAATTAACTGTGCCAGTGATTTTTTTCTTCCAGGAATCAGAATTGGGGAGACAAAAATCATCATTACCATCATCCTCAGTGAGAGCAGACATGGAGAGAAGGCAGTATCCAGACCTCATGAGTAAGCAGAAACCATGAATAAACAAATGCTCTGAGCAAACAAAAACCAGGAGGCAGCCAAAAGATACACAGACTAATGACAGACGTAATAGAAGATAACCGAGGAAGCACCAAATTCTCAGGAGAGACAGAGTCAATGACCAGGCCTGGGTCACATGCGAATCCTGGAACCTCATGTACAGTCAGCTACTCTGTTACCAGAAGTGGGAGGATGGTGCTAGACAGGCAAAGACTACAGGTGTGTGCACCAGCCACATGAAGTCAGGCAGGAACCGACTCATGGGAGCCAGAACCACACATGAGCCAAAACTATGAAGGTGTTAGGAAGCCAGAAAAAGCAGAGGAAACCTTTCTGCTGAGAGAAGCTGAGAAGTATAGCAGACGATCAGAGAGGAGCAGATGATGGCAGATGGTGCCACTGTGTTCGAGCTGGGACTATATGTAATTTTCCTTTTTCAGTCCCATCCCCAGGTGTCCTGGCTAGGCTGACCCCTGCATTTTAGTGTCCCCAGAATACCTCCTTTAGATGTTCAAAATATCCTCTTTTCTTTTTTTTTTTAAGTTGAAGTATAGTTGATTTACAATATTACATTAGTTACAGGTGTACAGCTTAGTGATTCAGTATTTTTATACATTATATTCTATTTAAAGTTATTATAAAATAATGGCTGTAATTCCTTGTGCTGTACAGTATATCCTTATTTATCTATTTTATACACAGTAGTTTGTATCTCTTAACCACATACCGTTGTATTAAACCCCCCTCCTCCCCATTTGTAACCACTAGTTTATTTTCTGTATCTGTGAGTTTGTTTTTGTTTTGTTATATTCATTCTTTTATTTTTTTTTAGATTCTACATATAAGTGACAACAAAGAGTTTGTGTTTGACGTATCACTAAGAATAGTACCCTCGAGGTCCATCTGCTGCTGTTGCTGCTGCTAAGTCGATTCAGTCATGTCCGACTCTGTGCGGCCCCATAGATGGCAGCCCACCAGGGTCCCCCGTCCCTGGGATTCTCCAGGCAAGAACACTGGAGTGGGTTGCCATTTCCTTCCCCAATTCACGAAAGTGAAAAGTGAAAGTGAAGTCGCTCAGTCGTGTCTGACCCTCAGCGACCCCATGGACTGCAGCCTACCAGGCTCCTCCATCCATGGGATTTTCCAGGCAAGAGTGCTGGAGTGGGGTGCCATTGCCTTCTCCGCTAGGTCCATCTACATTATTGCAAATGGCAACTTTTCATTCTTTTTAATGACTGACATATTACATTGTATATACATATTCCACATCTTCTTATCATTCATTTGTTGACAGACACCGAGTAATTTTTGATTTATGCTCCAGGGATAAAGATGGCATATTGTCAGGAAATCACATAGTATCTACTATTCTCTGCAGATTGAGCATGGCAGACAAGGTACAAAAGGTGAATGTGACTATTTTGAATAAAGAAGAGCTAACTGGAATCATGTGAAGCACTTTATGTACCTTCTCTTATTTAATCTGCAGTGTGAAGGAGGTACTATCATCACTGAGGTTCACAGAAGATAAGTACAGTCTGTCTTCATTATTTGTGGGTTCCATATTTGCAAATTTTCTTACTCACTAAAATTTATTTGTAAGCCCAAATCAATCCTCTTGGCACTTTAGTCATTCCCAGACAGCGCAGGGCAGTGAAAAAACTGATTTCTCCAACTTGCACATTCCCAGCTGAGGCAAGCAAGGCGACGCTCTCCCTTCTTGTGTCAGCTCGTATGCTGTAAATAAGTTTCCCTTTTGTAATTTAGTTAGCACCACATTTTTCACTTTTTTGTGCTGTTTATTTGTGATTTTACTGTTTAAAATGGCCTCTAATCATATTGTTAAAGTGCTACCTAGTGTTCATAAGTACAAGCAGCTGTGATATGCCTTACAGAGGAAACGTTTTAGATGAGCTTTGTTCAGGCACGAATTACAGTGCTGTTGGCTGTGGGGTCAATGTTAATGAGTCAATAATACATGTTTAATAAGGTGCCTTTAAGCAGAAGCATGGGCTTCCCATGGGCTTTCCAAGGGCTTTCCACGTGCTAGTAGTAAAGAATCCACCTGCCAATGCAGGAGACACAGAAGACACAGGTGCAATCCCTGGGTTGTGAAGATCCCCTGGAGGAGGCCATGGCAGCTCACTCCAGTATTCTTGCCTGGAAAATTCCATCGACAGAGGAGCTTGGCAGGCTGCAGTCTGTGGGGTTGCAAAGACTCAGACACAACTGAGCAACTGAGCTCTCACACACGCAAGCAGAAGCGTACATAAAATAAAGTTATACAGTTATATATTGATTGGTTGTGAAAATGTTTCACTGGAGACTTGCGAGAACCTAACCCTATATTTCCCCTATGAGTAATAGTTTCATATTACTAATTCAGTGTTTGCAGAGATTTACAGAACATAACTACCGTGAAAAACAAGAATCAACTGTGATATGTGTAGGATCCGACAACTTACAGGAGCGTGGAGAGCCCAGCTGCAAAGTCTTGCCTCTCTGATTCTAGACACCTGTGCTCATTTCATCCCACCCTTTCAGAAGAGAAAGAAAAGCTCTTCTGCTCAGCTTCCGGTGCTCCTTCTACTCTATGACATTGCTTTCCCTACACCTTGTTGCCTAGGTGGGAAATGAACAGGTATGAAACAACTGTGAAAAACACATCATAATCATAGCACATTTACCATCACCATTCCTTAAATATATGTGGCTGACATGGCTGCTCTATCACAACCCGTTTTCCTGCTGGAGCCCAAATGGAGTTTCCTGATTTTTAACACAAGACTCCAGGCAATCACTACCAGTCCATCAGAGTTGGCATCTATGATGAAACTTTTATCTTCCTTGTATGATGACCTGTGTTTTTATAAGATCAAGCATACACTTGTAGTGATGTGAATGAACCTAGAGTCTATCCATCATACAGAGTTAAGTCTGAAAGAGAAAAACAAATATCATATATTAATACATATATATGGAATCTGGAATATGGTATTGATCACCTATTTTCAGGGCAGGAATAGAGATGCAGACATAGAGAACACATTTGTGAACATGGGGGTTTGAAGGGGAGGGTGGGATGAGTTGACAGAGTAAGACTGACATATATGTATACACTACCATGTGTAGAATAGCTGGTGGGAAGCTGCTGTATAGCACAGGGAGCTCAGCTTGCTCTTCTGCGATGACCTAGACGGGTGCGATGAGGGAGGTAGGAGGGAGGCTCAAGAGGGAGGGGATATATGTATACATAAACTACCACACCATTTAAAGCAATTATACTCAAAAAAAAAAAAAAAGCATACACTTAGAGGGTCCAAGCCTCCAGGCTTAAGGAATTTTAGAGTTTATACTGAGTTTCACTCTGTTTCAAAGCCTAGACCCTTAAGGTAGCTCTGAGTGTCTGGCTGACTCTGCTTTGGAAAGGCTTTCTGGATTCCTTTACATAGTTAAGACTGTTCCTGAAAGATTCATTTTGATGGAAACAGCCTTCTTGTTCATCTTTCTATCACCTGTGCCTAGAACACTTTTGGCTAAATGTTCCTCATGATTTTGTTCAGTGAATGCCTGGCCTCTTAGATTGCCATCTATTTTTCCTAGGGAGAATGAGCTCTGACATGGGCCAGTGACAGAATGGAATCCTTACTGGCAAGAAGCAGGGGCCAATATAGCAGGGGTGGAGCTTTTCAGCTGAGGAGGAGGTTTTGGGGGTAAGCAGTCAAGAAACTGTACATGAAACTGAATAGAGAAGCATTTGACTGAATCTCTCTGCCTCTTTTCTTCATTTCTCTTCATGTTCTCTCCTATGGATTACCTCTTTACCTCTGGTAAGATGGATTTGAGAAACCCAAGCAGGAATGGGGTCAAGGCGTACAGGGAAGAGGAGGCATGGGGTATGCTGCCTGGGAGCTCGTCTTAACTCTGAACTAGTGTTGGAGAAGACTCTTGAGAGTCCCTTGGACTGCAAGGAGATCCAACCAGTCCATTCTAAAGGAGATCAGCCCTGGGTGTTCTTTGGAAGGAATGATGCTAAAGCTGAAACTCCAGTACTTTGGCCACCTCATGCAAAGAGTTGACTCATTGGAAAAGACCCTGATGCTGGGAGGGATTGGGGGCTGGAGGAGAAGGGGACGACAGAGGATGAGATGGCTTGATGGCATCACCGACTCGATGGACATGGGTTTGGGTGAACTCCGGGAGTTGGTGATGGACAGGGAGGCCTGGCACGCTGTGGTTCATGGGGTCGCAAAGAGTCGGACACGACTGAGTGACTGAACTGAACTGAACTGAACTGAAAGGACTCCAGCCTTCAGCTTCTAGTCTGTGGGCACCAGTGTTGCCCATTCTCACACAGGGCTCAGGACTCTTAGCCCTCTACCTGCCCAATTCATCTTCCTCTCCCCAGCTCCTGTTTCCTTTCTCTTACACATAGCAGATGTGGTTTGTGAGGAGATAGGGAAAAGGAAGTTAGCCCGGGGAGACATGGATATATTTGACCGGGAGCCTAGGAAGGGAAAGTCACTCAGTGCACCAGTGTGGAATGGGAGAGTTGAAAGTACATTAGATATCTGAACCAGGTTTATTATTTTATTATTGGAAGTGGTTTTCAGTCAAAATCTCTGCCGTGGTATTGGGAGGACCACAGGAAGCTGGGGCTTCCCACTCTGCAGTGGGTTCTGGAGCAGTGTGGTACTCAAGGCCTTGGGGGACTGTGATAAAGTACCTAAAGGCATGGGCTTTGGAATAAGACTGAACTGAGTTACCATGTTCTAGGTCTGTAGTTTGGGGCAGGCTCCTTAATCTCTCTGGATTTTAGTTCTTTTATGTATAAGATGCAGATATTAATGGTATGCACTCTATTGGATTATGATTCTCACAATCATTAAAAGAAGTGAGGTCTGTGATGTTTTTGTGAAGCGTGCTTAGGAAACTCAAATGTTATCTGTTGCTATTATTCATAATACTACCATCTTGTGGTATTTTCTTACACCTGGTGAGATATTTCCTTTTCTTCTCAGCTCTGAGAATGAAAGCAAAATGTACAGAATTTTGAAGAATCTGTAAGAGCAAGACAGGTACTCACAGGGACACGTGAGCCTGAGTCTGAGAAGCAATCCTGACTGTGGAAGTGTCAGGACACCCGCAGGATTGCCCAGCAGGAACCAGAGTGGGGCCTCTGGAGATCATTCATTCCTGAGATCATTTGGTGACTGATTAAAAAAGGCACTGAAGGCTCACTTTGGAAAAGTATGCCCGTATTTCCTCTTGCCCTACTTCAGCAGGCTTGAAGGGGTAAGGAGTGGCCATCTCCAACTTACCCAAGAAATGAACCAATGGCCCAGAGCGATGGCTATGAAGCTCTTGTAAGCCTTGACACGCTGGGCTTCACCTCCCCGGCTTCTGTGATACTTGTTTCCCACAGCTGGGCTCACAGATGCATCCCTCCTACCACTGCCTTGTGGAATCTCCCAGCGTTTGCCCATCACCCATTGTATTAGTTTTCAACTGCTTCTGTGTCAAATTATTACAACCTTGGTGGCTTAAACAACACAAATTCATTACCTTAGAGTTCTGCAGTTTAGAAAACCAAAATGGATCTCACTGGGCTAAAATCAAGGTGTCATCAGGGTTTTCTTCCTTTGTAGAGGCCTTAGAGGGGGCAATGTTTCCTTACCTTTTCCAGCTTCTAAAGACCACCTGCAGTTCTTGGTTTATGGCCCCCTTCCATCTTTAAAGCCAGCAATGGCAGGTTGAGTCTTCACATCTGCTTCCATCAACACATGTTCTTCTGATTCTTCCTCTTCCACACTCAAGACCCTATGATTACATTGGGCCCACCTGAGTAATACAGGATACTCTCCTTATTTTGAGGTCAGCCAATTAGCAACCTTAATTCCATTTGCAACCTTGCCTTAATTCCAGAATTCCCACTTGCCATGTCATATTACATATCCATAGGTTCCAGAGACAGCATGTGGATGTCTTTGGGGGCCATCATTCTGCTTTCAGCAGCCATTACTCACTGCGCCCTGCTCTCTGATTCTAGAATGAGTAAGCTCCCTTGGATGCCAGGCCTGAGCCATCCTCTTTGTGCTGGGATTCATGAATCCCATACTAAGGTGCTAGTCTCCAGCCTGACTGGAGACCCTCCAGTCCTCCCCTTCACTTTTATATAAAGTGATCCAAAGTGCCTTATACTGAGCATGAGGGTGCTCTGACTGCTGTGCCCAAATAGGTGGGTAGGAGAAATTATTCTTTATTTCTTCAAAAACATTCATATTCTTTATTGTGATAGCCAGGCTAACACTAGTAGATTCAATTTTTTTTATTAAAATTTTCAAACAGGGATTTCCAGTGGTAGCCCAGTAGTTAAGACTCCACGGGTGATCCAGTGGTTCAGGCCCTGCTTCCACTGAAGGGGCCACAGGTTCAGCCCCTTGTAGGGGAATTAAGATTCCACATGTCACACGTTGTGGGAAAAAAAAATACAAACATAAGAAACCGATTTGTTCATTCTATGCTATCCCAGTCTTATCTGATAGCACTTTCATTAACTTAATTAATGCCTGAGGACAGTTTTCATGGACTGCAATAATCATTAGCTGCCAGTACTGAAAACTCTCCATTGGTGACCTGTATGTTTCTAGACACATGCATAAAGGCACACTCATCTACACGCACAGTGCTCAGTGTGGTGGGGAAAAGATGTTAAACTATGTTGAAGATGTGCTAGCTATCATCCTACCTTAAAGGGAGGGAAAAGAAACGGATCTAGCATTTATTGAGAAGCTGCATTGTGCTGGGAACTTTATATTCATAAACTCACTGTAAATCTTATTAGAACGCAGGAAAGCAGCTTTCATCAACTCCATTTTACAAATGTGAAAATTGAGGCCTGAGAGTCACATAACTAGTAATAACTCAACGTGTGACACCTGGACTGTCTGACTCTAAAACTTTTTCCTTTCCCTTTCACATGACCAGCTCTTAAAGCAAGAGAATAGATCAGAATAAGGACATTCAAACTGAGGTTAGTGGAACAAGCCCTGGAGCTTCTTGGAGATACTCAGGGAGTCTACATGTCAGGATTGAAGGTGTTTGGTAAGAGGCAAGAAGAGTGGACTGGGTTTTGGGCTCTCCCCACCTTTAATCAGACCAGCTCTACTGTTACCAGTTTTATATATTGGGATTCAATGTAATATTTCCACAGGAAAAGATGGGACGTAGTTCTGCTAACATAGACTCTTAAAGGCTATGAGACTGGAATCTGACCTCCACATCCCTACAGTTCCAGAATTCTGTCCTAGTTATGCCCAGCTAATCGGTCAATTCTTCCAGTGCCTTGATCATCCACTAAATGTGGTCAGAGGCTGTGGGAGGAATGTAGTGGTGGTGGTTTAGTCGCTAAGTCATGTCCAACTCTTGTGACCCCAAGGCCATATAGCCTGCAGGCTCCTCTGTCCATGGGATTCACCAGGCAAGAATACTGGAGTGGGTTGCATTTCCTTCGCCAGGGGATCTTCCCTACCAGGAATTGGACCCGGGTCTTTACATGGATCTTTTGATATTGATATCAAAGATATTCTGAGAGTCTGCCTAGACATGATACTGGTTGGCTCAGAGTGAGTCATTAAGATACTTTCAAAGTGAGCAGAGCCCTGTGAAATGAAGGAGATAACAACTTTGAAAATTTTAAGTTAGCACCTCATAGGCTACAATGTCTGGGTGAGTCATTATCTTAACAAAGGGTAAAATGAAAGGTACATCTTCTCTTTATGTGGGGATCTTCCCGACCCAGAGATCGAACACAGGTCTCCTGCATTGCAGGCAGATACTTTATCATCTGAGCTACCTGGGAAGCCCCTTCACTTGGGGACACTCTTATTTCTGCTTCCCTGAGTTACTCCTTAGTAATCCCTCAAGGAAGTCTATTAAAAATAGCCAACATTTATTGATGGAGTACGTTAATCTTTACAATAAGTAACTCATGTAACAGAGCCTCAGAATGCCACCCCCCTACCAAACCCACCTTGTTCCTCATTCATGGCCATAGGATTCCTGATTTTTAGCTGTGCACAAGGCTGCCTGGAATTTCCCAGCCTCCCTTGCAGCTTAGATGTGATTGTGTGACTACATTCTTGTCAATGAGATATAAGCAGAAATAGTGTATGGCAGCTTCTGGCAATTTTCTTTAAAAGACAGATGGTACATGCCCTTTACCCTTTCTTCATCCCTTTGTCCAGTCTGCTTCATGGAAGACAGATGCAATGGTTGCCAGTCTAGTCACAATCGAGGACCATGAGGCCACACAGAAGGTATGGAGAGCAGTGAAGTGGCCCTGGGTCCCTGAGGACACTGTGGAACAACTCTGGAGTTTCTACTTCAGAAACTACACACACTTTGGTGTGAAAGAAAAACAAAAGAATATTGTTGAAACTGTTTATATTTCTGTTTCTCACAGCCAATATGAATCTATATAGGATAGACCCTATATGCTATGTACTATATTTTTCAATTTTTCAAATAAGAAAACTGTGGGTTATCCAGATTAAATCATTTTCGAAAGTCACCCACCTAGTAGACGAAGCAGTTAGGATCTGATTTTGTCAAAGCAAAATATACTTTCCTCCTGTTCAGTGTTCACTTTCAGACCCTGAGGATAGTTTTTGACCCTCTATAGTTGGCAATAGCCTTTCAGCAAAGCCCTCTGATAGGGTCTGGTCATTGAACCATACTCTTCAACTTGCCCCTCCTTTATCTCTTTCAAAAATTCATGAGTTCCAAGGATCATGGTGAGGCTCAACTGCATGTCACCTTGAGAGTTCTGGGAGGTCAGTGCTGCCACCAGGGGTCTGATTGCATGAGGGCTGTTTACAAATTTTTATAGTTTACTTATTATATTTATGTATTTATTTACCTTGTGCTGGATCATCATGGCTGTGCACGGGCTTTCTCTAGTTGTGGTGATCAGGGGCTGCTCTCTAGTCGTGGTGCTTGGGCTTCTCTGTGGAGCACGGGCTCTAGGGTGTATGTGCTTCGGTAGTTGTGGCACTGGGTTCAGCAGTTGCAGCTCATGGGTTTTAGAGCACAAGCTCAGTAGTTGAGGGGCATGGGCTTAGTGGCCCTGAGTGGCATGTGGGATCTTCCTGAACCAGGACTGAACCTGTGTCCTTTGCATTGGCAGATGGATTCTTAACTACTGGGCCACCACGGAAGTCCTACATGAAGACTCTTAGACCTTCCAGGATAAAGGATAATAATGACCATGGGAACTAATGATTGAGACCCTAGACAGATGGTAACTCTGAATAGAGAGGGAATGATGAAATAGGCCTTAATCCCAGGGGGAGGGCAGAGGTGCTGAGAAAGCAGAGCAGGATGTAGGTGAGAGCAGAGTGGTAGTGGGTAGCAGAAGGGGATATCCGTTTCACTGTGGGCACACACCAGGCAGGTGAGGCAGGCTGAGGTAGATGGTATCACAGGGTGAGAAACAAGTGAGACACACGTGTTTAGATGCCAGACTACCTAAGGTTTGTTGAAAAATGTTTCACTCTTTAGAACAGCAACTTCATTCCACTTTGGGGTTAAAGAGGGCTGTGGTGCAGTTAAACAGAGCTAACACTGGGAGTAGTGATCAAGGTTGGAGGGCAGAGGAGGCAAATTGGCAGCACCAGCAAACACAATGGAAAGAAGGTAGATGCCTTCCTCTTGACTGCACTCATCTTCCTCAAAGGGAAAATCAGAACCAGTGGTGGATAAGCGGCAGGTGGCTGGTTTACTTGCAGATCTAGTTGAGACATGACCCGGGGAATGTATGACATGTTCCTTAGGAACTTCGAGGGGATATTTTAAAAATATGTATCATAAACGGAAAAATATTGTATCATTCCACTTATTTGAAGTGCTGGATGAGCTGCACTTCCTAGGTTGTGCTAGTGTTAAAGAGCCCGCCTGTCAATGCAAGAGACATTAGAGATGCAGGTTCAATCCCTTGGTCGGGAAGATCCCCTGGAGGAGGTCATGGCAACTCACTCCACTGTTCTAGCCTGGAAAACTCCATGGACAGAGGAGCCTGGCGGCTACAGCCCATAGGGTTACACAGAGTCGGGCATGACTGAACCGAGTTAGCATGCAGCACAGATGCATGAAATTCATAGAAACAGAAAGTAGAACAGTGGCTACAAGGGGCAGGAGGGAGCAGGAAATGGGGAGTTGTTGTTTAATGCGTACAAAGTTTCAGATGCACTTCAGTTCAGTTCAGTCGCTCAGTCCTGCTGACTCTTTGTGATCCCATGGACCGCAGCACGCCAGGCCTCCCTGTCCATCATCAACTCCTGGAGTTCACCCAAACTCATATCCATTGAGTTGGTGATGCAATCCAACCATCTCATCCTCTGTTGTCCCCTTCTACTCCCACCCTCAATCTTTCCCAGCATCAGGGTCTTTTCAAACGAGTTAGCTCTTCACATCAGGTGACCAAAGTACTGGAGTTTCAGCTTCAACATCAGTCCTTCCAATGAACACTCAGGACTGATCTCTTTTAGGATGGACTGGTTGGATCTCCTTGCAGTCCAAGGAACTCTCAAGAGTCTTCTCCAACACCACAGTTCAAAAGCATCAATATTTTGGCACTCAGCTTTCTTTATAGTCCAACTCTCACATCCATACATGACCACTGGAAAAACCATAGCCTTGACTAGATGCACCTGTGTTGGCAAAGTAATGTCTCTGCTTTTTAATATGCTGTCTAGGTTGGTCATAACTTTCCCTCCAAGGAGTAAGTGTCTTTTAATTTCATGGCTGCAGTCACCATCTGCAGTGATTTTACAGCCCCCCAAAATAAAGTCAGCCACTGTTTCTACTGTTTCCCCTTCTGTTTGCCATGAAGTGATGGGACCAGATGCCATGATCTTTGTTTTCTGAATGTTGAGCTTTAAGCCAACTTTTTCACTCTCCTCTTTCACTTTCATCAAGAGTCTCTTTAGTTCTTCTTCAATTTCTGCCATAAGGGTGGTATCATCTGCATATCTTAGGTTATTGATATTTCTCTGGCAATCTTGATTCCAGCTTGTGCTTCTTCAAGCCCAGCATTTCTCATGATGTACTCTGCATATAAGTTAAATAAGCAGGGTGACAATATACAGCCTTGACATACTCCTTTTCCTATTTGGAACCAGTCTGTTGTTCCATGTCCAGTTCTAACTGTTGCTTCCTGACCTGCATACAGATTTCTCAAGAGGCAGGTCAGGTGGCCTGGTATTTCCATCTCTTTCAGAATTTTCCACAGTTTATTGTGATCCACACAGTCAAAGTCTTTGGCATAGTCAATAAAGCATGATGCAAAAACTCTGAGGATGGAGACTGGTAATATTGCACTAAATTTTGACTGAACTCTATGCCATTGAACACACACTAAAAATAGTTAACGTAGTAAGTCTTATGTGTATCTTACCACATGTACATAAAAAGGTATGTTTCCACATGCAGGGCAACCTCTATCCCTCACTGAGGAGAGGTTAACTTAGCCACAGGTAGCCTAGCACTATGGCTAGAAATCCCATTCCTTTCAGACATTCTGCCTTGGCCCCGTCTTTGCTGTGTTCCTATATTTAGTTGCTTCTAAAACTGGGCCCCTTCTTCCATGTTTGACTATCCCTTATTCCTTGAACTTAATGTGGATTTGACTTCTAAGGTTCAATCTCTGACATATATTCCTGGAATATATTTGCTTTTCACCTCTGTCCTGGTTATATTCCAACTGTCTGGGCAACTCTACACCTCTGCTCCCCAAAACTATTCCTCCCGCCTGGGCCCCACTTTTCCTAAGGCCCTGCCTGTCTAATCTGGCCTCCTTCAAGGGCAAATCAGACACCTAACCACCGAGGGCCACACTGCTGACTCCCTTCCCTAAATTCTTAGACTCTAGGATGAGAGCACTTATCTGCATACTTTCTTGTGACATCCCTTGTTGGGGGATGATAAGACCCGAGGTCAGAAGTGACCAGACCATTCTGGTGATGAAGAGAAGATGGTGAAAACACAGGACAGCAAACAGACTGTGAGGACCTGGAGGATAGGTTGGGTGGGTGGGTGGGAGGGAGGTTCAAGAGAGAGGGGATCTATGTATACGTGCAGCTGATTCACTTCGTTGTACAGCAGGAACTAACACAATATTGTAAAGCAATTATACTCCAATTAAAAGAACCAAAAACAGACCAGCCCCAGATAACCACTAGGTAAGCAGAGAGGTCTGTGAGTGGACAGTGGCTCACGCAACCAGCCTAAAGTTCCGGGAATTCTATCAGCAGGAGCCACAGGCCATTTTATGTTTTGCTTTCTTTCTTGCTATGACCCAGATGAAAGCTGAGGCCTCCCTGATTAATGAGCCCAATGAAATCACCTCAATCACTTGATTCTACACTGTGGGATAACACACAACTTTCCTCAGATTTGGGGGAATTTTCAGAAGCTAGTAGTCTCCTGACTCTGCCCCCAGGTTTCTGTATTTAATCGTACTGGTTCTAATTTACCAACCTGTTTTCCCAAGAGCTAGAAAACACAGTGCTTTCACCAGTTCAGTCAGTTCAGTTCAGTCACTCAGTCGTGTCCGACTCTTTGCAACCCCATGAATTGCAGCACGCCAGGCCTCCCTGTCCATCACCAACTCCCGGAGTTCACTCAGACTCACGTCCATCGAGTCGGTGATGCCATCCAGCCATCTCATCCTCTGTCATCCCCTTGTTCTCCTCCCCCAGTCCCTCCCAGCATCAGGGTCTTTTCCAATGAGTCAACTCTTCGCATGAGGTGGCCAAAGTACTGGAGTTTCAGCTTTAGCATCATTCCTTCCAAAGAACACCCAGGACTGATCTCCTTTAGGATGGACTGGTTGGATTTCCTTGCAGTCCAAGGGACTCTCAAAAGTCTTCCCCAACACCACAGTTCAAAAGCATCAATTCTTTGGCGCTCAGCTTTCTTCACAGTCCAACTCTCACATCCATACATGACCACTGGAAAAACCATAGCCTTGACTGGACAGACCTTTGTTGGCAAAGTAATGTCTCTGCTTTTTAATATGCTATCTAGGTTGGTCATAACTTTCCTTCCAAGGAGTAAGCGTCTTTTAATTTCATGGCTGCAATCACCATCTGCAGTGATTTTGGAGCCCAAAAACATAAAGTCTGACACTGTTTCCACTGTTTCCCTATCTATTTCCCATGAAGTGATGGGACCAAATGCCATGATCTTAGTTTTCTTAATGTTGAGCTGTAAGCTCAACAGTTAACCCCAACCAAAAAGTCTGTAGGTTTTACAAAGCGGTAAGTAATATTACCATTGTTTTACAGAGGATGAAACTGAGGCACAGAGAGCCTAAATAACATGCTCAATGAATATCTGTAATTTGGGGAACTATATTTGACTTCTTTTGGTGTGTGTGTGTGGGGGGGTGCTGCTGTTACATTGTATGAGCTTAACCTATCACCATCTTGCATAACTTCTTTCCCTTCTTCTTTCTCTTCCCTAATTTTTTCCATCCCAGGGGGCCCTCCAAATCTCAAATTCACCTTCTCTTTTACACGAAAGGATTTCCAATCTCACTTTTGGATTCTAGCAGTTATTAAAATATTTCTTCTCAAGTAGTTAATTCTTCCCTAATAGAAACCCTAGTATATGCATGCGTGTGTTGCTTTAGTTCTCTCTGACTCTTTGCGACCCTGTGGACAGGAGCCCGCCAGGCTCCTCTGTCCATGGAATTCTCTAGGCAGGAATACTGGAGCAGTTGCCATGCCCTCCTTCAGGGTGGCACTTCCCAACCCAGGGTGGTGGTAGTGGTAAGAACCTGCCAGTCAATAGGAAGACTAGTATGTATTAACCTTTAACATAATATGATTTTCTCTACTGTTATACTCTTTTAGTTTTAAATTTTCTTGTATCAACCAAGCCAGTTTCAAAGTAAAAAGTATCAGAGTCACTCAGAATAAAAGGTTTAAAACTTCTCAAATCAGACCTTATATGATAGCCATTCCTTTATTTAACCCACAAGGATTCCCATTTTTTCCAGCCTCCTTAGATCTTGCAGCACGGTCTAAACTTGGCTGTATACCTGGGATCTCTGGGATAAAGCCTTGGGCCAAAGTGCAGAGATTCTAATTCAGTGTATGAAAGTGGGGCCTGGGATTCTGCATCTTCAAATCCCTCAGTGATTGTTGAAGAACACTGATTACACAGGCTTCATTTCAAGGGCTCAGTAGCCGCATAGGCCTACTGTATCAGACAGTGGGGATACAGAACATTTCCATGACTGCTTGACATTCTAGTGAACAGTGCTGGTCTAGACCATTTAAGGTCCATAAAACTTTCACTGTGATGCATAGCAAATGTGATCTTCCCTTCCTTTCTCCACCTTCCCGACTCCTCTCACTCCATTTGGACTGTCCCTCCCTAGGCAGGAAACTCTCCTATAACCTCAGCCCGTTCTCTGACAGCTCCCTCTACCTCTTGGCCTTCATTTATTTGCTCATTTCAGGGCCAGGATATGATGTTAGGGTCCTCTTTGCTCCCTGTAAGTGTTTCCACACTCTTGTGAAAGACTCAGCCACTTGGAGGCCAGTGCATTTGGCTCTGGTCATGCTCCTCCTCCTTACAGATTTATTACCAGCCTCCTAGTCATCTCACTTGATTATTGAACACTCATTCATGTGAACAGGCTCACGGTGTTCTTGCTTACCTCAAACCTTGCCATCATCTCAGACGATGCCAGTGTCCAGCTAACAATTGGCCCCTCAGTTCTTTGACCTTCTCATCTCCACTTAAAACGTTAAGGATAAGAGTTAACACTTGCTCTGTGCCAATCACTAGTCTAAGAAATGAGCATATCCTGTATTAACTCATTGAATTCCATGACAGTCCTACAAGATTGATCACTGTTATTACCATCTCCATTTTATAGATGAGGAAACAGGTCTGCTGGTGGTTGTTCTGCTATTGAGTAGAGAAAGCAAGATCTCAACTCAGGCACTCTAGTTCCAGACAGTAATTGCTTTACTACTACTCCAAACTTTGTCCTTCCAGTGACAGTCTTCTGTTCAGCTTCCACTACCTCCACTTCCACTGTCGTACCCTGAACTCCACCATCTCCTCTACCTGCATCATCTTCAAATAACTCATTAAAGCATTTCATAGTCTATCAACTTCCTCTTTCTCAAGCAGATCAATAAAAGCAACATAAAAGTAATGCTAATACTAGCAAACACTTATAGAGCCTAAGTGCTTTTAACTTGTCAACTCATTGATTCCTTTTTTATGAGTGAAGGGAGGTATTATTACTATTTTACAGAAAAGGAAATTGAGGCACAGGGAAGTTAAGTAACATGTGCAATGTCACACAGCTCATTGGTGGCAAAGCTAACATTTGAATCCAGTCAGATGAGAGGCCATGTTCTCATCTCCTGTGTTAAAAATGATAAACCTGGGACTTCCTTGATGGTCCAGTAGATAAGAATCTGTCTGCCAATGCAGGAGATATGGTTTCGATTCCTGGTCCAGGAAGATTCCACATGCCACCAGGCAGCTAAGCCAAAGTGCCGCAACGACTGAAGCCTGAGCCCCCTAGAGCCCATGCTCCGCAGCAGGAGAAGCCACCGCAGTGAGAAGCTTACATTGCAACAAGAAAGTCGCCCCTGCTCACTGCAGCTAGAGAGAAGCCTGCACGCAACGACAAAAACTCGGTGCAGCCAAAAATAAATACATTAATTAATTTTTTAAAAAGAATGATAACCTGGAATTGTGGGGGAAATCATTTTCACCTGCCTTTTTTTTTCCCCTAAAATACCCATGCCTATCCTCCAGTTTTAAATGTTTGTTTGTTTTCTGTTTTGAAAGAGCCTCTCAGATAATTTGGACATTTATTTCACATTGAGAATTGCAAATTAGATTCTCTCAGCAGCCTCCCACCCTGGTGTTCTGGTCAAGTTCGACTCACTGCTGTCCTGCCAACTGTGGTCAGGACAGCTTCACACAAACAGGTCAGGGCTAGGCCTGGGAGTGGAGGCATTGTGACCGGCACAGCTGAATGAAAAAAGCCTCAGTATCAATAGCCTGAAGAGGCTGAGGCAAGCAGGGCTGGACCAATTTCTTCATGGCTACGTAATTCCTGCTATGTTTTTCTCTCATGTCCATCTGATTCAGTCCAACAGCCAGGAAGAGGAGCAACTGCTTTGCTGTGGATTGCTCAGAGCCGCAAGCAATCTGTCCTCATTAATGCGACAGCTTCTAAAACAAGAAGAAAACAGAATGAAACGAAGGAAAGCAGAGAAGGTAGTCTTGGCATAGGTCCAGGGGAAAAGCAGTCTGGCTGAAACCGTTCAGCTCCCTTGGCCAGGAAGCGGCAATCTACGTAAACAGGAAGTAGAGAAGGTTGAGGGAGAGGGCAGTGGTTAGCTGGAGAGAGCAAGAGCTGACACCAGATGGGTCTAAGTGGTTACATGCAAACGTGACTCTGACATAGGCCAGGACTCTGCATGCGAACCATCTCGGCTCTCTCCTGAGAGTCCTTGTTTCACCAGGATGTCTGTGTAGTATGTGTTGGGTCCTATTCTCAAATGGATAAATCTTTGAGCACCTGTGGTGTTGTTTTTTTTTGGCTAATTGTCTGCTGGGTATCATTTATTTCATTTAATAATCTAAACCAGGGGTCCCCAACCTCTGGGAACTAATGCCTAATGATCTGAAATGGAGCCAATGTAATAAGTCATAGAAATAAAACACACAGTAAATGTAATGCACTTGAATCAGCTTGAAAATATCTCCCTACCCCCACCTAGGTCCATTGAAAAATTGTCTTCCATGAAACTGGTGCCTGATGCCAAAAAGGTTGGGGACTGCTGATCTAAACACTCTGTGATGACATGATTACTATTTCCATGCTTTTAGGTGGAGAAAATTGGCTCAGAGAGATTGTTAACTTGCCCAAATTCATTTGCATTCTACCATTTATAGAATGGTAGAAGTTTTGAAACTTGTCTTCCCTCTGAAAAGTGACAACTTATTAAAAAGTGTACAACTTATTAAAAAGAAACTGTCCAAGTTTCCTAAGCATGCTGTAACAAATGATCACGAACCAGGTGGTAAAACAACTACCAGCTTGTTTATTTTCTCATCATTCTGGAGGCCGGAAGTCTGAAATCAAGGTGTTGGCAGGGCCACACTTCTTCTGAAGGCTCTGGGGGAGAAGACTTCCTTTCCTCTTTCAGCTTCTGGGGGTTCCAGACATTCTTTGGCTTGTGCTATATTGCTTCAATCTCTTCCTTCTTCTTGGTCCCTGTCTTCTTCTCTTCTGTCTCTTATGAGGACATTCATCAGGCTGATCTCATCTCAGTATCCTTAATTACAACTTCAAAGACTCTTTCCAAATCAGGGGGCCAGATACAAGGACATGGACATAAGTTTTGGGGGGCTGCCATTGAACCATCTACCGAGGTTATCATTATTCATATAGTCATGAAGATTTTGTAATGTTTTAATTAGAACCACAGAACTGAGAGCTTATTAGACACTTATTCCCATGGCCAGATCCCCATTCTTCTTTTTTTTTTTTTTGGCTGTATCGGGTCTTAGTTGCAGCACCACACGGGAGCTTTGGTGCCTCATGTGGAATCTTTCATTGTGGCTCATGGACTGTCTAGTTGTGGTTCCTGGAGCACAAGGGTTCAGTATTTGCAGCACACAGGCTTAGTTGCTCCACAGCATGTGGGATCTTAGTTCTCCGATCAGGGATCGAACTTACATCCCCTGCATTGCAAGCTGCATTCTAAATCACTGGACCATCAGGGAAGTGCCCCCACCCCCCCCACTCTTTAAAAGAATGAACTTTTTCAAGATGCTAGTCTCTCCAATCAACCCCCACGCATCTTCCCAAATCTCAGGTCTATCAGAATCTCAGGGCCAGAGAGCAGTGTATCACAAAGACATATGTATGTGTTAAGAAAACACACATCAAGTGAAAGTGATATACCTCTCCACAGATGGCTGGGAATTGCTTCTCTGAAAGGATGCTGTAACCCTGGCTGATTGGTGAAGGAACCTTCAGGGTACACTGCTCATTGAGGAAAGAGAAATATGACAACAGTGGTCGTGGTCGTGGAAGCTAAAATTTAGATTAACCTGAAGAACCTCAAATTCAAAAAGCAGGGCTGCACAAAAGGGACTGATGACGACAAAGCAGTAACACTGTTGTCTAATGTGATCTGTCGGAAATATAAATGTAATCATGTCACTCTCTGCTTGAGATCTTTCGGTTGATCCCTAGGAATACCGGATAAATCCAACGTTCCTCCTCATAACACTTCATGAGTTGGTCTCTAAATTTTTAGATTCATCTCTCATCACTTTCTCTCAAAAACTGTCTTCTGCCACAACAAAGTTCTTGCTATTTCCCAAACAAATCATGTCCTTTATTGCATTTCTAGCCTTGAACACGCTGTTCCAACTGCTTGGAATCCTCTTCTCTGCCTGGTAATTCCTGCTGGCACCTCAAGACCTGTTTTCTTTGCACCTCATCTGCCATCCTTCATTAACAACCCTCCCTGCTCCCTTCCATGAGTTGGCACCTCCCTCGACTGTGACTCCACGTCACTTCATTCATGGGAATTGTTGACCTTGTCTCCTATCCAACCTCCTTCCAATACTTTGAAGGCTTTAGGAAAGAACCATGTCATACTCATCCCTAAATCCCCATGCCTAGCAGGTCCTCAATAAATATTTGCTGAAAAAATGAAAGGACTAGGTCAACATAGCTTGAAGTCTGAGATATTTGTTTTAATGCTAGTGCGCCAGTTGGACAAATCACTTAACTTCTCTGTGCCTCAGATTCCTCTTTAGTGAAATGGGTTTGATAAGAATAGTGCATACCTCAGAATGATACATAAGCCCTTAATAAGAATGATCAATAAGCATTATCTATTATTATAACTATTAAGAGGCAAGTACAAAAAAATTGTAATTATTTGAGGTGGTGAATGTAACTAACCATATTGTGGGAATCATTTCACATGAGGTACTTGCATCAAATCATGACCCAATGATATATGTCAATTATATCTTAATAAAGCTGGAAGGGAAAAGAGGCAAATACAGTAATGAACCATCTTCTGAACTAGTAGTTTTTTTTTCTAGTACAGCGGGACCTGTATTAGTCAAGACTCTTTCAGATACAAATGACAGAAACCCAGCTCTAACTGGCTGAAGCAAAAAAGAGGGCTTAATTAACTTGTCTATCTGAAAAACCCAAGGTTATGTATATTAGCTTCAATATAGCTGGTTTCAGGGGAAAAACCAAATTGGGAAAGGAGTATGTCAAGGCTTATTTTACTTATATGCAGAGTACATCATCAGAAATGCCAGGCTGGATGAAGCACAAGCTGGGATCAAGATTGCCAGAGAAATATCAATAACCTCAGATACACAGATGACACCACCTTTATGGCAAAAAGCAAAGAAGAACTAAAGAGCCTCTTAATGAAAGTGAAAGAGGAGAGTGAAAAAGCTGGCTTAAAACTCCACATTCAGACAACTAAAATCATGGCATCTGGTCCCATCACTTCATGGCAAATAGATGGGGAAACAATGGAAACAGTGAGAGACTTTATTTTTGGGGGCTCCAAAATCACTGCAGATGGTGACTGCAGCCATGAAACTAAAAGATGCTTGCTCTTTGGAAGAAAAGCTGTGACCAACCAAGACAGCATATTAAAAAGCAGAGACATTACTTTGCCAACAAAGTCCATCTAGTTAAAGCTATGGTTTTTCCAGTAGTCAGATATGGATGTGAGAGTTGGACTATAAAGAAAGCTGAGTGCCAAAGAATTGATGCTTTTGAACTGTGGTGTTGAAGAAGACTCTTGAGAGTCCCTTGGACTGCAAGGAGATCCAACCAGTCCATCCTAAAGGAAATCAGTCCTAAATATTCATTAGAAAGACTGATACTGAAGCTGAAGCTCCAATACTTTGGCCACCTGATGCGAAGAACTGATTCACTGGAAAAAACCCTGATGCTGGGAAAGACTGAAGGCAGGAGAAGGGGATGACAGAGGATGAGATGGTTGGATGGCATCACCGACTCAATGAAACTGAGTTTGAGCAAGCTCTGGGGGTTGCTGATGGACAGGGAAGTCTGGTGTGCTGCAGTCCATGGACTTGCAAAGAGTCAGACACGACTGAGTGACTGAACTGAACTGATGAGGACTTGGCTTCTTTTGAATTTCTCAGCTCTGCCTTTATCTACTAATTTTATTCTCAGGCAAGTTCATTTTGTAGAAGCAAAATGCAGTGTCAGACTTTCATTTCCACAACTTAACAACCATGATAGAAAGATCTAGCAAGGGACTTTGCTTGCGGTCCAGTGGCTAAGACTTCATACTCTCAATGCAGAGACCCAGAGTGGATCCCTGGTCAGGGAACTAGATCCCACATGCCAAAACTAAAGACCTGATGCAGCCAACAAAAGAGAAAAAGTCTGGGCTCGATTCTGACTAGCCCAAATTGGATCATATGCTTATTCCTAAACAAATCACTTCCTCTCTTTTTGTCTAGGCCTGGATCTGTGCATAACCACTGAATGACTAGTACGGCCTTTCCACAAAGACAAATTAAGGTGTGGTGACCAGTAGAAAAGCAATGGAAGCAGACAGGGACAGATTCAGGTTTTGTGGAGCCTGATACTTCAAAATTTTCAGTCTTTCCTCAATAAAAATAACACAAAAATTTTTGTATTTTTGAAATGCAAAATACATTTTGAAATACAAAATTTTGAAAATACATTTTGAAATACAAAATTTTGTATTTTTGAAAATACAAAAATTTTTGAAAGTGAACTTTGTTTAGAATGAGGAAATAAGTCGCAAAAAATTACTGAAATGTGAGCGATTCAGTTCTTTTCTGCTGAGGTCTGTTTAGGCAATTTCCCAGCGATGCTTATATTTAAATGCTTCTTGATTGTTACGTGGCTTTTGCTCCGCTTCTGCAACACTCTGTAACTCCTAGAGTCTCCCAGCACTTCCTGGGACCCATGCAACTGAAAGGCTCGGAAGCTTCCTAATAAATCCGTCTCTAGACCTAGAGCAAGAAAAAAATAACAGAAACAACAGATGTCTATTTCTTAATAGAACATTCCTTGTTTTAAAGAATGGACATATATTCAAATAATTCTGCTCAGGCCACCACGTCTGGGGAAGCGTGGGTCTTGGCAGAACAAGCGATCATCATTCTGTACTTTGCGGCACTGGCCAAACCCAGCTGGATTTTTGCTACACTGATTTTAACAGCTCTGCACTCACGTAATTCAGTGCTTTAAAAGGCCATGTTTTATTTGGCACCAATGCCTTCAACAAACTAACAGGGACCGTTGGCCCCAGGAGTCAAAAGCTGAACCTGTCCTGCCACAGCTCCTGGCTGTGTCCTAAATCTCCTCTTTCTCCTTCTTCTCATCCACCTATTTTCACACTTCGTACTCCTCTTTCTCCTCCTCCTTTCCCTCCACTCTTTCTTTTTACTTCTCCTCTTCCTCCCTGAGTGTTTTGATAGCCCTTTGAGTTCAGACAGTACATCACACATGAGGCCCAAATTATGAGCAAATTCCACTGACGTCAGGCCATTTGTCCATCCAGCAAACTTGGCTCGTTTTTTGGCATCTCTAAGCTGTGTCCATTGGAGACAAGTGCCTTCAGGGCAATGGAGGCACTCCAGATGGTGGTGTTCAGATAGCCTCCGCAGCACACTGCCTCCCATCTGGGCCAGCGCTCTGAATGCCATAGGCCACCCTTAGCACATCCCCACATGCTGTTGACTCTTGGAAGGAGCGCAGCAAAGCACACTGTGACTTATCAGGGGAAAGCTGCAGATGATTAACTCTGGGCCCATTATATGCTACATTTCCACCAAGCAGACTCCAGGCTGGGGGTAAGAGCAGGGTAGGAGAGAAGGCAGACCAGGAGTTTGGCAGCAATTGTAAATGTTTTCCCCAGCAAAGGAGACACAGCAATAGAAAGGGGGGGAAAACACCACATTTACAGAGAGACAAACGTGGGTGCAGGTCCCTGCTATTTCCCTCATTACCTGTGAGAGTTTGATAGATTGTGGTGGGTATCTGCCAGACATTCTTTCCCACACTTCTACTTCTGGACACAGCAGCCTCTTTCCTCGGGGGCTCTTCTCTTCTACTCCATATGGCCTCAGGGCTCTGTTCTCCTACCTCCCCCCAACCCTTCCATTCTCTCTCCTCCTCAGTGATGGAACGCAGAGGGGCCAAGTACAGAGTCACAGGTCTCTAGCCATAGCGAATAAGCCCATGAGTTATGCTAGCTCCTTGTAGTCCTTCCTTGAAAGTTTTCCAAATTTCTACATAGGATCAAAGCTATAAAAGAATGCTAATATACCTTATGAGTCCACAATGAGGGAGAAAGGAAAATAGCTGTCACCTAGCTAGGAAAAGCGGAGAAACCTAAAGTTGAAGAGTGGAAGCATCTAAATTTAAAAAGCTATGTCTCCACTTTTCTGAATTACTGCCATAGCTACCTAGATTTATGGGGACAGTGTGGGATTACACATATGTGAATTTTCCTGGCAGCTGAAGGTTACCCTTCCAGGGTAAAAAGACCTCTTTTTTTCTTTTCTTTTTAGCCATATTATTTGCAGTGTTTTCCAAAATGTTTTCTACACTTCCCTTTTTAAATGGGAGGCATCACATTTAACCTCTTCTGGGTGGCTCAGGGTCATCCAAATGAACATCTGCTAATAGGCCGTGCGATAACATGGTCTGATTTTTTCGTACGTTTTTTGGTCTTTGTTTTGTGTGTAAAGATCGTCCGACCCCGCATTTCCTAACTCCTTCCTGCTCACCCAAGCTCCACGGGGTGAGTTCCCCAAAAGAATGAGCCTCATTCATAGCCGAAGTTCTGATCCTCTTGCTGTCGTGCACACCGCTTCCCGATGTGCTCTTGCATTCCTCTGGCTCCTGAACTTCTGTTTGCTTCCTGCTTTTAGTCTGGCAGTTTCCCCTTAGATCTCACCTGTGATACAGCTGCTCTGAGACTGACCTTTGATCTTCTTCCTCATATGCCATTCTGCCTCTGCCTTTGGGCCCTGATCTGCCTCCAGCTGGCACCTGTACTGAGCCAGGCTAGGGTCCCATGACAAGGGATCAGATGTTAGTGTTCCTGACTCCTTTCACATGGTTAAATGGTTAAATGGATTGGAGTCATTTACTGCGGAGACAACCTTCCACACCACCACAACCCCCAGAATAAGACTTAAAATACCTGGGAGTGGAAGAAGGGTTACAGGAAATATTTGTACTACTGCAGAGGGCATACTTTAACTGGGTAGTGCAGATATCAGTTTTCCAGGGAGGGACAATTATTACTGATTAATTGGGGTAGGGAAGCTTCTTTGAAGTTGCGAAATTTCCAAGCCTGACAGCTAGGCTTCTTCACGGGCCCCTATCTTACCCAGGACTAGTTGTCTCTTCTTCTCCCTGTCCCGACACACGAGCCCAAGGTGACCCAGGCTACAACATTTTCTTTTTGCTTCAACAGACTCATCTCTTCACCTCCATGAAAATTGTTTAAAGATGAGTTAGTAAAACATGAAAATGTATGTTTACATGTGTTGAAAATGGAACTTATACTTCTTAAGGGCTAAAGGGGGCTCACATGCTTAAAGTATCTTAGCTTTTAGTTAAAGCTATAGGAAATGTTGCAAATGATGAATCATGCAAACGTAAATGTGTAAGTATAAACTGCTTAGTTTCATATAAAGAACTCAGGAAAACGCCGATTGATCCCATGTTCTCAGTGGCCTACTGAGCAGCTGCTTTGCCTCCTTCACATGGAACTGGCCCATCCGGCTGTCCAGCCACAGAAAGTACTTAAGAGCTCCGCCTGGATGCCCCACCTCTGTTATGCACCCAGAAATTTCTCCTCTCTTTCCACTTCTCCTGCTTGTTGCTGTTCAGTTGCCCAACTCTTTGCAACCCCATGGACTGCAGCACACCAGGCCTCTCTGTCCCTCACCATCTCCCAAAGTTTGCCCAAGTTTATGTCCATTGCATCAGTGATGCCATCCAGGCATCTCATCCTCTGATGCCCTCTTCTGCTGCTCTCAGTCTTGCCCAGCATCAGGGACTTTTCCAATGAGTCAGCTGTTCGCATCAGATAACCAAAATACTGGAGTTTCGACTTCAGTATCAGTCGTTCCAATAAGTATTTAGGGTTGATTTTCCTTAGGATTGACTGGTTTGATCTCCTTGCTGGCCAAGGGACTCTCAGGAGTCTTCTCCAGCACCACAATTCGAAGGCATCAATTCTTTGGTATTCTGCCTTCTGTTCCCATTCTTACAACCATGCGTGACCACTGGGAAGACAATAGCCTTGACTATACGGACCTTTGTTGGCAGAGTAATGTCTCTGCTTTTCAGCACACTGTCTAGGTTTGTCATAGCTTTCCTGCCAAGAAGCAAACATCTTCTGATTTCATGACTGAAGTCACCATTAGCAGTGATTTTAGAGCCCAAGAGGAGGAAATCTGTTACTACTTCCACCTTCTCCCCCTCTATTTGCCATGAAGTAATGGGGCTGGATGCCATGATCTTAGTTTTCTTAATATTTGGTTTTAAGCTAGCTCTTTCACTCTCCTCCCTTCATGGATCACTACCGCGTTGTGGCAAAGGGGCTTTAGTAACTCGATGAAGCTATAAGCCATGCCGTGTAGGGTCACCCAAGACAGACGGGTCATGGCGGAGAGTTTTGACAAAACGTGATCCACTGGAGAACTGCAAACCACCCCAGTGTACTTACCATGAGAACCTCTCCTGCTTATCCCATGCTAATTTCTGCTCACCCTGGCTCTGGGATCCCACAGCATGCTTCTATTTTTAAAAAATTTTTTTTCCCTAATTTTATTTTATTTTTAAACTTTACATAATTGTATTAGTTTTGCCAAATATCAAAATGAATCCGCCACAGGTATACATGTGTTCCCCATCCTGAACCCTCCTCCCTCCTCCCTCCCCATACCATCCCTCTGGGTCGTCCCAGTGCACTAGCCCCAAGCATCCAGTATCGTGCATCGAACCTGGACTGGCAACTCGTTTCTTACATGATATTTTACATGTTTCAATGCCATTCTCCCAAATCTTCCCACCCTCTCCCTCTCCCACAGAGTCCATAAGACTGTTCTATACATCAGTGTCTCTTTTGCTGTCTCGTACTTATGCAGTGGTCCTCAACCCTGGCAACACACACTGAAATCATCCAGGCCCAAGCACAACCAATTAAATGAGAATGTCTGGGGCTGAGGCCCAAGCATGAAATCCACCTCCACCTCCCCCCAGTTTCACTGAGAAAATTTCAAACATATAAGAAAGTTGAAAAAAACTTATAAATCCATCACCTCCTAGATCTTAGCATTAGCATTTTATTATACATGACTATATATCTCTTAACATTTCATTACCATGTTTATCCATCCATTAACATCCCTCTACCTATCCATTCATCCATCTTATTTTTAAATATGTTTTACTATCATCATTATTATTTTGACTGTGCCATGTGGCTTTCAGAATCTCAGTTCCCCAACCAGAGACTGAACCCAAGCCACAGCAGTGAAAGCCTGGAATCCTAACCACTAGGGTACCAGCTGCTACTGCTGCTGCTAAGTCGCTTCAGTCGTGTCTGACTCTGTGCGACCCCATAGATGGCACCCCACCAGGCTCCCCCATCCCTGGGATTCTCCAGGCAAGAACACTGGAGTGGGTTGCCATTTCCTTCTCCAATGCATGAAAGTGAAAAGTGAAAGTGAAGTCGCTCAGTCGCGTCCAACTCTTAGCGACTCCATGGACTGCAGCCTACCAGGCTCCTCCGTCCATGGGATTTCCCAGGCAAGAGTACTGGAGTGGGGTGCTGTTGCCTTCTCCAGGGTACCAGGGAACTCCCTAAATATATTTTAAAGTAAATTAATTAACAGTGCATGTGGAGACAAGGGCTACAGTTATTCCTTAATGACTACAGAGATTCCTGGAGTGATGAAAAAGTTTCAGAAACAGACAGTGGTGATGGCTGCACAACAATGTCAATGTAATTAATATCACTGAATTGTATGAATACACACTTTTTTAAGGTACAATTAAAAAATGGCTATAATAGTAAATGTTATCATATATACATACACAGATATGTGTATGCATATGTGTTTTTTAAACCATAAATATTTTAAAAAATAAACTGCAGATGATGGTGTTATTACTTCCTAAGCCTGGATGGTGTGTATGTGTTTGGTTTTCATTATTCTTTATTTTTCTGGGCTCCAAAATCACTACAGATGGTGACTGCAGCCATGAAATTAAAAGATGCTTACTCCTTGGAAGGAAATTTATGACCAACCTAGATAGCATATTCAAAAGCAGAGACATTACTTTGCCAACAAAGGTTTGTCTAGTCAAGACTATGGTTTTTCCTGTGGTCATGTATGGATGTGAGAGTTGGACTGTGAAGAAGGCTGAGTGCCAAAGAATTGATGCTTTTGAACTGTGGTGTTGGAGAAGACTCTTGAGAGTCCCTTGGACTGCAAGGAGCTCCAACCAGTGCATTCTGAAGGAGATCAGCCCTGGGATTTCTTTGGAAGGAATGATGCTAAAGCTGAAACTCCAGTACTTTGGCCACCTCATGCGAAGAGTTGACTCATTAGAAAAGACTCTGATGCTGGGAGGGATTGGGGGCAAGAGGAGAAGGGGACGACAGAGGATGAGATGGCTGGATGGCATCACTGACTCGATGGACATGAGTCTGAGTGAACTCCGGGAGTTGGTGATGGACAGGGAGGCCTGGCGTGCTGTGATTCATGGGGTCGCAAAGAGTCGGACACAACTGAGAGACTGATCTGATCTGATTCTTGACAATGTGCACATATATATAGTTTTTGCTGAGAAGGAAGATTTTTTTGAAAGACTGAATAGCATTCTTTACCTGCAGGAAAATGCTTAAGTGGTTCCTTCTTCAAGAATGCCTTCTCTCTTTTCTTTGCCTACAGGAATTCTCCCTTTCTTTAAGAATCAGTGTGCCTTCCTCCTTCTGGGGGGTCGCTCCCTTGCTACTGCAGCCACTGTTAATTTCGCTTTCTTTTGAATTTGCTTAAAATCACTGCCACTCATCCTTTGTTGTTACTATTTAGTTGCTCAGTCTTTTCTGTCTCTTTGCCACCCCATGGACGATAGCCCGCCCAGCCCCCTGTTAAATACTATTTCTTTTCATTTCGGGTGGAGAGAACATGCTTGCCCTGGTCTCAGGCCCACCCCCACCCTGCCCAGGCTCTGCTCTCACAGGCTCTCTTGTTCTTTGATTCTTGATAGGTTAAAGCAATAAGAAGCACCGGGAAAGACTGGAAGCAGAGGAAGGGAGAAGCCAGGGGAGTTCTCGCTCTTTCTTTCCCTGCTTCCTGTGGAATCTGGCAGGGTCCTGGTGGACAGCCCCTCCCTTCCTGGCCCCAGCTCTCCCTTGGGCAGGTCCCCACCGTGGTTCTAGCTTCCTCTGCCTGACAGCCCAGGCTTCTGGGCTCTGGTAACATTGCCTTCTCCCAGAATCACTCATACAGCAAGGGGAACGACCTCTCGATTCTGCTAAATCTCTGGGCTGCTTCACCATTCCCTATTTGGTTTCTTCACTCTTCCATTCATCTGTGTAACTAATCCTTTGTAAGAAAAAAAAAATGTCCCTTCCTCTGAAAGCCCTGTTTATTTTCCTGGCTAGATCCCAATTGATACAATGTATAGTGAAAAGAGCACAGGCTTGGAAGCTGGAGGGATCTAAGCTTGAATCCTGTTGTTTATTCTATGAACTTGGACACGCCGTTTAACCTCATTCTGTAAACTGCAAGTTAGAACACCTACCTCATTGTGTTGCTTTGAGTGTTAAACGGCACGCCTGCACCATAGTTAGGATTCAATCAATGGTAGCAGCTATTATGGATTTATAAACTCCTTGACAATATGGTCATGCCATTATTCTCTTTATGTCCTAGTGCTTACATAAAGGTGTTTGTCACATCCTACCTTGTATTTTTATTTTATGTTTTAAAAAAGTATTAGGGATTCCATCGTGGTCCAGTGGTTAAGAATCCACTTTGCAATGCAGGGGACATGGCATCAATCCCTGGTCTGGGAAGATCCCACATGCCACAGGGCACCTAAGCCCACGCACCACACTGCTGAGCCCACGAGCCATAACTACCGAAGCACACCTAGAGCTTGTGCTCCGCAGCGAGAAGCCAACACAAAGAGAAGCCTGAGTACCGCAGCTAGAGAGTAGCCCCCACTCTGTGCAACTAAAGAAAGCCCATTGGCAGCAACGAAGACTCAATACAGCCAAAAAATAAAAAATATTTAAAAAGACAAAGTCTGAAAAAAATGTATTGATTTTTGGCTGTGCTGGGTCTTCGTTGCTGCCTGGGCTTTCCTCTAGCTGCAGTCAGCAAGGGTTATTCTCTAGTTGCGGTGCTCAGGCTTTCCGTTGCAGTGGCGTCTCTTGTTGCGGAGCACAGGCTTTCTCGGTGCGTGGTTTAGTTGCTCCACCACACGTGGAATCTTCCCAGAGCAAGAATAGAACCCATGTCGCCTGCATTGGCATGCGGATTCTTAACCACTAGACCACCAGGGAAGTCCTCTGCATTTTGTTTCATCAGCAGCTTATTGAGCACCTGCCACACACTAGCAATTGTTCTAGGCACTGGTTCTAGAAAAAAAATGATGAAAAAATAAAGACTTTGCTTTCAGTGTGCTTACAGTCTAATGGGAGTGAGAGAAGTGATAACTAAGTCTACAAAAAAAGCAATCTGATGAACACAGCAAACAGAGGCACGGATGACATTTATGGTACGTGGCTGAAGGAGTGAGGTGCTGACTCTGCCCAGGGGTATCAGACAGAACTTCAGAGGAGTGGGAACTCTGCTGGTTCTGAAAGAAGAGAAGACATTCAACAAGCAACAAACACAGGGAAGGCGAGCTCAGGCTGAGGGAATGGAATAAGCTCTGATCAGGCATGTACACTCACTACAATTTAATGCCATTTAATGCCTTTAATGGGAATTTGTCAACAGATACCTCGAGGAAGACCTTGAAATCCTTGCCAGTTTATGGACATGGATTTGATTCTACAAGTAAAAATATCAATAGAAAAATTTGAGGAGAGAAATGATTTGATCTAACTGTAACTTAAGAAATAGTACAAGAGAGTTTGGAGGCCTTTTAGCAAGTTCCTCCGATTCTTCTGTTGTGGTATAACTCATGACACTTGGTGATTGGTTGATATGGGATGAGCAAAAGAGTGAGTTAAAACTGGCTCTAAGGCAGCATTTCTCAATCTATGCAACAGAATAGTATTTCATGAATAACAACCGTCATAGCTATTTTTTCAATGTACTTAGAATATATATACACACATATTTGTATATGTAAATTCTTTGCATTGGCCTATGTTTATAGCCTGAGGTTCATCTGACCCAGATGAATTCTTGGACCTCATGTCAGCTCTTCCCCTTGCTCAGTGTGCTTCAGCTTTATCAGTCACAGTTTTTAGCTTGAACAGGCCAACTTTGGTTCTGATTGAGGACTTTCACGGTTGCCGTTTCTTCTGCCTGAAAGAATTTCACTTCAGACTTTTGCTTATCCTTACATAATCTGGCACCTGTTATTATTATTATTATTTTTACCACTCTTTTACTTACTCTCCTTTTAGGCATTCTAACCCATTTGCTATTCCTTGAATATGTTAAGCACACTCTTGCCCCACGACCTGGTTTCTTTCAGCTGGAATTATCTTCCCCCAGGTTTCTGCATGGCCACATCCTCATCTCTTTCAGGTCATCCTTTGCTTATGTGTTTACATGTTCAATGAGGGATCCTTGAAACCCCTTTAAACTTTAAAGCTAAAATTAACTATTCTTTTCCCCCCTTTTCTGCTTTTCCCCATAGCACTTAGCTACCAGGTTGCACACTACATGTATTTCTTTTTATTTTCCTGTACCAGAATGTGAGCTCTGTTAGGGCAGATATTGTTTAAAAAAAAAAAAGAATTTATTAATGTACTTATTTAATTAATTTATTTATTTTACCTTTTGGCTGTGGTGGGTCTTCATTGCTGTACTTGGGGCTTTCTCTAATTGCAGCAAGCGGGGGCCTACTCTCCATTGCAGTGGATGGGCTTCTCATTGCAATGGCTTCTTTTATTGCAAAGCATGGGTCCTAAGGCTTGTGGGTTCAGGAGTTACAGCACATAGGCTCAGAAGTCGCAGTTCTCTGACTCCAGAGCACAGGCTCAGTATTTGGAGTGCAAGGATTTAGTTGCTCCTCTGTGTGTGGGATCTTCCCAAACCAGGGATCAAACCCTTGTCCCCTGCATTACAAGGCGGATTCTTAACCATTGGGCCACCAGGGAAACCTCAGAGCAGATATTCTTATCTAATTTTGTTTATTGCTCTATTTTCAGTGCCTAAAACATTCCTGAAACATAGTTGAAAAGTGAAAGTAAAAGTCACTCAGTCATGTCTGACTCTTTGCCACCCCATGGACTATACAGTCCATGGAATTCTCTAGGCCAGAATACCAGAGTGGGTAGCCTTTCCCTTCTCCAGGGGATCTTCCCAACCCAGGGATCAGACCCAGGTCTATGCGCATTGTAGGCGGATTCTTTACCAGCTGAACCACAAGGGAAGCTCACGAATACTGGAGTAGGTAACGTATCCCTTCTCCAGCGGATCTTCCCGACCCAGGAATCGAACTGGGGTCTCCTGAATTGCAGGCGGATACTTTACCAACTGAGCTATCAGGGAAAGATTGTTGGTGCTCAGTAAATATTTGTTGAGTGAATGAATGAATAAATGTTAAAGGACTCCAGTCTTTTTCTTATATCAGATCTGAAATAAAATGCCTTCTTCAGAAATGCATTATCTCACCCTCCCATCTAAAACTACCATTCTCATCCTAGTTACACTTTGTATCAATAACATCATCATGTTTTATTTTACTCATAGTATTCATCATCATCTGAAATCATTCTATTTATTTATTTTTTATTTTCTGTCCTCTCCCTCCTCCATTAGAAAGACCTGGGACCTCGACACACAGTAGGTAGTCAGGTTAAATGACTGAAAAGATCTGTGCTAAAGGCTTCACATGGATTATCTCACCTCTTTCTCCCAGAAACCCCCATTACTAGACCCTCTTTTTCTCAAGTAACAGAGGTTTAAAGAGCTTGCACAGCTAGAAAGTGACAGAGCCCAGAAAATATGCAGTTTGATTCCAGAACTCAGAGTCAGTTTATTTAACTGCAGGACTTCTCAGAGCCTCTCAGTCTGCAATCTACAAGAAAATGAAACCATATTCAACATTGCTCAAACTACTTGACCGCAGAATCCTCTTTTTTTTGTGGCATATTCCTAGAGTTTCATGGATGTATTTTGGAAATGTTTCCAAAAAGTTTCTGACCCATTTGCCTGGAAGTTGGTAGAGCTTTATTTACAGATCAATAACATATAACTCTGTTGTAATCCCCTGTGGCCTAATAAGCCTCAGAGATATGGGATAAAAGTCTTCTCAATAGGAAAGCAAAGGCAGTCCAGGGTTACTGTCAAAAAAGCAATAGAGGAGAACAAGATCCAGGAAAGACCAAAAAACCAAAACATAGTCCTCCTAAGTGTAAGGCACAAGATCACCTTTCTTTCAGCAAAATCTATGACTGTTCAGTATGTTGGACTGAGTAAGTAAGGCAGCAGAAAGTTAAGTTTGGTTTATAACACAGAGGAGCCTGCAGATCCTTTGTGGAGGAGGAGTAGACACTGGCATTGTTTACTCATCATCTGTTCTCTTTCTTCCTCTTTCTAACATGTTTCCCCTTGTAATTTACCCTTTTCACTCAGTCTTGTGCTTCCTTAAGCCAATCACTCTCCTCGTCCATGAATGGTGTAGAAATGAATCAGTCACCTTATGCAATTCTGGTCAGTGAGACATTAAAGATGAGTCTATTTGGGGGCTTCTGGGAAAGGTTTGCCTGTTCATGGAAAAGAGACACTTGGGGAGGTATTGTTGGGTGTGCCTGTGATGCTTGGAACTAGACAGAGTTAACAATAATGAGAATGGTAGAGCAGAAAAAGAGATTATTCCTTATTCTCTTAGGTACCACTTTTTTTTTTTTTTTAAACTGGCTAACCTGGGGGGCATATTAAAGGGATCAGTTTTAGATAAGGAAATAAGTCACTCATTTCCAGGGAGGAGCATTGTGCCAGGCAGAGTTTCAGCTATGATTCCCCATTTCAGGTGGCTGTCAGTTGACTGCTTCAGGGACGAGGGGCTGGGCCTGTTATGCCTGTGGTTTGCACAGTGTTGCAACAGAGGAGAGGGCCAATGCCAGCTCAAAGATTTCTGCTAAATTGGTCAAAGCGGGACTTTGTTGGAAAAGATATGAGGAGAGTAGCTGTCAGGTGAGTAGTGTAAGACTGGAGTAAAGAGCTCCAAACAACTGTAGCCAGGAGCTGTAGGGATCCTTCCCGTTCCTACACTTGGTCCTTATCTCTGGATGCCCCCAGTTGCATGGCTGTCCGTGGGTCTTGTGAAATTCCCACTTGAAATCCACAATGCCTTCTGTCCTTCCACCCCAAAACATGAGACTTTCTGCCTGTATTCTTGCCTAAGAGTCCCCAGACACAGCCTAGAGAAGAAGCATATCCTGTCAGATGCATCTAGAGAGTTGTTGGTTACTCTGGAGGAATGGAGACTCAATAAAAATAGAAAGTGGCAGGTGGTGTCTCTTTGCCCAGATAACCCTGTCTACATGCTCCCTGCAAAGTTATTTGACAACTATGGGCTTCAGAGTCTGATTTCAGTGGATTTTTAGATCTCATTAAGGAGCAGAAGTGAGTACTCCTACCTTTATTCCATGTACTTGCTCAGATAGTTTGTCCAAGGCTTCACATTTACTAAGTAGAGGTGTGAGAATTAAAATCCAAGTTACCTACCTCCCAACATCTGTGTACATAACCATTACACTAAACCAGACCTGTCAATGTTTGTCCCAAGTAATCATGCATAAGAATATCCAGTGGGACTTCCCTGGTGGTACAGTGGATAAGAATCCACCTGCCAATTCAGGGGACACAGGTCTGATCCCTGATCCGGGAAGGTTCCACATGCTTTGGAGCAACTAAGCCTGTATGCCACAAATACTTAGGCTGTGTGTGGCAAGTAGTAAAGCCGGTATGCGCTAAAGCCTGTACTCTGCAACAAAAGCAGCCACCTCAATGAGAAGCCCGCACACTGCAATGAAGAGAAGCCCCCACTGACCACTGGAGAAGGCCTGCTCACAGCAATGAAAACCCAGAACAACCGGAAAAAAAAAAAAAAAGGAATAGCATGTGAAGGGCTTGCAGTCAGAAAAACATAGTGAAACTGATTCCCTCACTGGTCACATTTCCCCACCTTTCACTTCTACCTACATTTTAGTAAAGCCTCTCATTTTCAGTATGGAGCACTGGTGGCTCACTCTAGCTGTATAGTTGCACGCTTCACACCCTGCATAGCACAATTAGGTAAGTGGGTTCTCCCTCAGGCTCAAGGAGACCACCTTTGTGGGCACATCTGTCATTTAGATACGTCCTACCAGAGGCGGAGGACCCCACAGGATGGAGGAACCCACCAACTGCTAACGGTTTATTGGACAGGGAATCCCATTTACTATGATGGAAATGATTTCCCAGAAATGGACACTTGGGCAAAGCTGTCTTAGGCAATGAAAAGGCTCAGCTATCATCAAGTTATTTGAGAGCAGCACAGAAAGTTGTCTTATTCATCACCACCTCTGGGACATTTGTTTGGGAGAAAAGAGTGGACCTTGTTTCATACTTTCATCCTTGACTTGGTACATTCATTAAGCAGGGAGCTCTGTGCCAGGCTTTCCAGCTCCCTTCAAAGCCATGAAAGAATGATAGTTATTGAAACTTGTTTATACATAAAATTTTATATTTTATAATTAAATACATAATTATAATTAATTATGCTGTAAACATAATGTTTATATACTGTAACTATAATATTAATATGATTTTATATTTTGTCATCTTATCTATGTAATTGTTATTGTCTTATAAGTTTATAATCTACAAAATGCTTATAGTGTGACCCTACATTTTTTTGGAAGGGGGAATAGGAAATTATGCTTATACTTGGAGTAGCCATATTTGCAATGGATGAGGTGGTGATAAAGTTTAAATAAACAAGCTTGGATAGACAAGACAAGAAGCTGAAGATGTTGGTCTAAAGTGCAGAGAAAGAGAAAGACAGAATGCAGCCTGCGTTGAGTACACTGAAAGCAGGGACAAAGATGGCGTTTCTCATGGATTCCACGTGGGTTCAGCTGAAGAGAGCCGACCTGGACCCATTTCAAATTTCATTCAAGAGTTATCCTTAGAACTGTGAAGTGACCCAAACAGAGGGTTGGTTCACCTTGTTCCCACTGCTGTGGGAGGAAGCATAAGTCAGCCGATGGAAGCAAATGTTTTACCCACAGGACAGGCAGTTCAATGTGGGAGCCTCCAAAGTGCCCGTGAAACCACCCATGAGAAGAATAGTCAGCTTTGAACATCAGCCAGAAGAAAGAGCTTTAAACATTTTGCCACAGCTAAAGAAAACCAGTGCCAGAGTCCCTTGGTGCCAGTCAGGCAAGACATTTCCTGCCCCTTAGTTCTTATTCACCTCCCTCTTTTCACCTTGGATGGCGAGGCAGCCTGATGGCAAGTGGGAAAGGAGGAGCAGAAGCATCAAGTTTCATCAAACAGATGAAACTGACTAAGCTTTCTCACTGTGAGCACTTTATCAAGGGTTCTAACCCCGTACCAGACATTCTACATATAATTTAAACACCAAATGTACATCAGAATGAGTTTCCTAAAATAATGTCCGTCTTTAAATTCTAGCTCTCTCAGCTTGGTCAGAAGAAATGTATTTTAATGTTGGGAAGGACTTGCCAGAAGCAATTTTTCAGGGGACTTGTGGGGAATCAAACACAAGATCATGCACTGACTTACTCAAGAGAAACTTAAATATTGATCTTTTTCCCCTCATATAGGAATCAAGTCACAACCTCGATCCCTGTTAACCGAGCTATAGAACTAAAAATTCTCTTTGCAAATTTCTTCTTCCTTTTAGAATTATCTTTCCTCTTTTTTTTTTTTTTTGGCTGCATGTGGGATCTTAGTTCCCACATCATGGGTGGAACCTGTGCCCCCGGCACTGGACTCATGGAGTCGTAACTCCTAGACTACCAGGGAAGCATGTGGCACCCTTAGTTATGTCCAACTCTGTGGAGAAGTCTCCTGAAATATTTCTTGATACTGATTTCCAATTCATACTTTTATGGATCTACATCTGCCACTACATCTTTGCATTTTGAAAAAAATGCTTAAAATTTGTTTCTTGCATTTGTAATTAAACAGTTGACCAGTGTAAATCCAATAAGAATTTAATTGAGGCCAAATACGTGCTGCTTGTAGCATGCCTAATTATTTCCATCTTTGTCTTACTTGAATAGTCCTAAGTATTAGCATTTTATTTTTCTGCTTTCCACTTATTTTTATAAAATAGGTTTAAAGAAAATATTCAAATCACTGCATAAATCAACAGTGCTTTACAGACAATAGAACAATCCAGAAAAACAGAACCAAGGACCAGGAGTGAATGCCTAGAAAGTGTGGAATAGATATATAAGTTTGATGAATTTTGCTTGAATTTTAAGATTAATTCTTTATCATTGTAATTCTAATTCCTCGACTATTATGTTCAGGCTGCTTGAAATACCTAAATCAAGCCTTTCCAGGTTCCCAATACAAAGATGAAAATACTGGGGGAAAACACAATTTTGGTTCACTCCTTGTCCTGTGCTAGAGGTCAGCATGTGAGAACAAGATAATTAGAAGGTATGTTTTCCTTCAAATAACCTCTTCGGAAATATTTGTCAGGACATTCAGTGAGAGATTTCAAATGTTACAATTTAGAGTTTCAAAATAATCCAGATAAATAAATGCAAGATGACAGAACCAAATCTTACCAACACTACTAATGTACTCACTAGTTTAATGTTTCTAATTCATGTGTATCAAAAACTTTCATCATGGAAATAGAACTATAATAAGAAATGACAAAATGAGAAAGCATAGAAGCTAAGGACTCGACCTTTCCTTGAATTGTTACTCTGCCACTTGTTACCTGTATGATCTTGAGAATATTGCTCATCTCACTGTATCTCGGTTTCCTCCTAGATAAAAAGGGAAAGATATAATATATATAATCCATCTCCATACCAGAGTTCAGCACCAATTATGGGGCAGAAAAGAAGACAGATGGTGATGAAAGTATCACCTGCTAAACTTCTACAGACCAGGATTGAATATGTGGCTTAGATGTATCACCATCATAGGCTTTCCCACATGCAACCCCAGTGGAACCTGCTTGTCCCCCACAACCCCGCCCCACAGGAGCCCAACACTGCAATCCTACAGCATGAAGGAACAGGATAGAGGGCGTGCTGTCTGTGGATCCCAAGTTAAAATGAAACAGGAAGGGGCAGAGAGAAGCATTTAAAAATTATTCTAACTCATCAGGAAGAAAACCACTCCCTCTTTCCCTGTGGAAGGAAACAGGGGTCGACAGAGAGTGGACAAAGGGTATTACATTAGTGAAGCTCCTTCTAAAATGAAAACATCAGAATAAGAGGAAGAAAGTTGTACCCCTAAACATTTCCCAGACATTTGTTCTCTTAATCCACTGGGCTTGACCATTTAACTTATAATCAACCAGACTCTTTGGCTGTGCCCTTGAGGGGAAAAGATGAGCAGATTTTCAGGACAGTACAGTTCTTACTTTCATAGGGTTATTTCATCAGAGGAGTTAGTCATGCTCTTCTATGGGTCCTCCTGGTATATCCCAGGTCCATAGTGTTGCTTCTACCCTAGAATGTTCTGAAACAGGCCAGATGAGTACATTAAATAAATTAACTTAAAGGTGACCTTGTGCCCTAGGATGAAAATAAATTCTTTACTTATTTCCCAACCTACTTTGTTTAATACTCTAACCATCCTCAGCTGTTGGCTGGGAGTAGCTGGTTGGAAAGCTGGCCTTAGTGTAAACATGGTGGTGGATCCAGAGACTGTCAGTCCATCCAAACTTCCTGCAGATGGAGATCTGAGCAGTGCATGTTCATGGCTATAGTATGCATATAGCTCATTAGGGATTCCACAATGGTACCAAGTGATGACATAAAAATACTCCAAATAACATCCTAACAATAAGATACTTCACATCCCATAATCAAATTCTATGGAGAAATTATATTTAAAAAAAATTAGATTCCCCCTTCTTGGAAGTGAAGTCCAAATAAGTTAAAGTCCAAAAGGATTAAAACCCTAGATCAAATTCTCTTAACTTTATGAGTTAAAGTTAAAAACATTAAAATCCAAAATTTATTTCCTCTCATTTTCCTATCCTCTTAATCTTAGTCAAGAGAAAGCAGATATGTGGGTGTGTCCCCTCAGCACCGAGTCACCTGAAATCGATACGGTTCCTTCAAGAACCCAAAATTAGAATTTGTCTTCATGATCCCGACTCCTATAAAAAGTCCAAAGAATTCCTAGAACATACAGATTAAAAGAGTCTTAGCTCAAAAACTATACAATTTATAAAGCAAACTAATCCTTAGATCATAATGTTACCACAGGAAAATATGCTCCCAGATCACATCACTTAATGAGGCCAAAGACTCTATCAAAGGTACCCAAATCAAGGTGAATAGATGAAAATAATCAGGATTTCTGTCTCACTAAGATTCATTCATTCACATCACAAATAATTATTGAATGCCTACTAAGTTCCTGGAGGTATTCTAGCAGTGAATGAAACAGAAAAGTCCTTGCCTTCATGGAGCAAAACAGCATTCTACTGGGGAAGACATTCTCTAAATGAGGTAAATACGTAAATATGTAACATGTTAGTGACATGTTGGGAGGGGATTAGAAATTTAGCTAGGATAGTCAGGGAAGGCAATTTTGAATAAAAACCTAGAAGATGTTAAAGAGCAAGCCCTGGGGTTAATCTACAGAGAGATTCTTAAGGGCAGAGAAAATTGAAAGGTGGGAGGCAGGAGTGTTCCTGGCATGTTTAAAAACAAGGAGGGCTGTGTGGATGGAGTTTAGGGAGCAAGGCGATGAAAAGTGATAAAAGATGAAATTAGAGGGACACAGAGAGCCAGACATGTGGAGCCATGTGAGCATTCAGTCTGATCTGGAAGCCACTGGAGTGGTCAGAGCAGAATATTGACTTGAACTGAGAAGATCACCTGGATGCTGGGTTGAGAAGAGACTCTAAGGACCAAGTACCAAAGCAGGAAGATCATTTAGGAAGCTATTGGAATAATCTAGGGAAGACAGGATTGTGGCTTGGACCAAGTGAAAGCAGTGAGAGGGGTGATAAGTAGTTGGGTTTCTATATACAGTTTGATGGCTGTCACTTCCAAATTTTTGGAGTTGAGAAAATGTGAGCTTAAACTCAATTGGGAGAAATCACCCATCAAGAGGTTAATTTCTCAGTTCTGATGTGGAAGGAAGAGCCAGATCTCCTTTCTCAGGGAGCGACATTTGCAATACTTCTGGCTTCTAAAAACATTTAAAACTTTTCACATGATGTCAGTTCCCATCAGTAGGTTTTACATTGAAGTACCATTCCTTCCTGTCAAATGTATTCAAAACCTCTTACTTTCCCCTTTCCCATTGAGTCTCATGGCTCTAGGATCCCACGCTCAAGAGTGGGGCTTTATCTCCTCACATAGCCTACATGCTCTCTTATGAACAGCACTTCAATCTCAATGCACAGGGCTTGTTGCCTTCACCTCTTGCCTCCTCTGGATGACTTCCTCTTGCTTCCTACAATTGTTTCAACAGGATAATCACCCTCAGCAGTGACCTGAACTAAAACTGCTTTTGGAACCTGTACCCCTATGGGTCTAGGGAGTTTCTATTACCTATCTTAAGTCCTCCTGAAGACCTTGTCTTTCCCTTGGAATGTCACAAGCCTTCAGCAGCATTTCTTTCAGCAACATCTTTTTCTGCAGCAAGAGAGCAGACACCTCGTGTTACATTGCCTTCCTCTGTTCTGCTGTTATTTTTCAGAAAGACTCATCTGAATTTGTAACGGTTCAACCTGATTTTAGATTGCTGCCTTTCGTTCTCAGCTTATAGTAAAGCTAGGGTTGTTTGCTGAATTTGAGCCTCTCCTTTCTTCTGTTTTCTTACACACTTTTAATTTTGTCTCTGTTTTTGTTTTCTGGCCCAGACATGTGTTTTTCTTACATAGTCCTCTAAGTTTTGCTTTGTGGGATCTCTAATAGGGAGACATGAAATCTATGTATTGTGTTTGCCTGAAGCAAAGAAATGCTTACCTTCACCTTTCTGAGCTGCATAATATTCCCAGGAGACAGTTTCCTAATAGGTCAATATGAAACCTAGGGTCTGGACTTAAGACTTGTCATTGTCTCTTCCCAAACTTACAGGGGTAGGACCTGTACTGCTCTGCTGCTAGCCTCACTGAGAGCAGACCAGAACACATGCTTTTTTGCAGACTGGACTATGTGAAAGAGAACGGGGAAGAGGAAAGAAACAACAAGGACCATCAATTATATTTGGTCTTTGTCATGTGCCCCGAGTCTCATCCCAAACTCATCAAAGTTGCTTATCCTCTCCTGGGAAGTAATCAGTGTATTCAGGCATGGACAATTACTCTAATGGATGTTCTCCCATATGGACGGCAATATCAGGAGTGAGGAGCAAGTGTTACCCTATGAAACTATGTAAAATACTCAGCATAGTGCCTGAAAAGGGGTTAGAGCTCCATGAATGTTGGCTATTATAAATAGAAAAAGAATTAAAATATTGAGATGAAAATTATTTTCCAGTTCATTATTTATAGGAATAGCTAAAGGGGAAAACTATAAATAATAGAAAATTGTAAATTAAAAAATTATAAATTAGGAGCATAAATAATAGAAAATTATACATAATAGCAAATTCTACAATACTGGATTATTTAGAGGTTTTTTTTTTTAACAGTAACCGCCTCCCCCCCCAAAAAAGAGTAAACCCCTATGCCTACATTGTCCTTTTAATGCTCATCTATGAATACAACCTACTTCAGACATGGAAACAGCCCCCAGACAAGTGAACATGATTTGGTCAAGTTTTTTCTCAGATCTCAGGACCACAGAACTGGGTTAATCCTAATCTTTGGTTATGCCACACTGTCCTCATTGGTTCCTCTCTCCCTCCTCCCATCTCTCCCTCCCTCCTCACATCCCTTCCTCCTTCCATCCCTCCTCACCCTGCCTCCTTCCAAACTGCTCCCTCTCCTAAAGAATCTTACAATATCCACACCTTATTCAGAGTGGAACAGAACTTTAGGATTCTCCTGCCCTCCCCTCCTTCTCCTTGCAGGCAACTGTCTTTAGTTATTGGGCTGAGTCTGAAATTTATTTAATAAACACTGAAAGTGACAGGCTGGCCACATCTGGAAGAAGACACTGCTGTTTCTTTTGGTTTCTCCCAGAATTCTAAGTGTATCCCCAAAGCTCAAAGGAAGGGTGTGGTTTTGACTCAAACTTTGCCCTGTTTGCCAGCCTCAGGGAGTCTGGGTTGAGTTAGGGGGAATGTAACAAAACCTGACAGTGAACCAGTCTGATGTAGTTTGGAGTTCTATTATGAAACTTCTGTGTAGTTCTGCTTTTCACCCAGTTGTGTCATAAGAAAACAACCAAAACCTTCATTTCAGTTTTTGTTAGCCATCTTTTAAAATAATACAAATACATATTCGGTATTTAACTATTCTGTAACTATCAAATTATCATATGTTGTTGAAAATGTGTTATGTAAAGACACACAAGTCAGTTTTAAACTCTTCTTTTACTTTCTTTTATTGTAAGTACAATCATATGTGTGTGCAAATATATATATATATATATATATATACACTATGTATAATACCACAGGTCCATATAAAAATAAACACATTAAAAATAGTTTGGGGACTTTTCATTATTTTTATTATGCAAGCAATTTATATTCATTAAAGAAAAAGTGGACAATGCAAAAAATTTAGAAAGAAGGAAAAATTATGTATGGAACAGTTTATCAGTTTATTCCACTGGCAACTACTATTATTGTGCTGGGTGCTGAGAAAAATACATAGACGATGAGGACATGGACTGTACCCTATAGGAGAGACATATTAAGTACATGTACTTATTCAGTGTATTCAGTGAAACTCAGTGTATTCAGTGAAAGATAAAGTTTGTCAAGCATCTTCAATATTCCTACATCTTCCTGTTACCTTTAACTCATTTAGAGGTAGGCTCTGTTTACCCAGAAATCAGATGATCTGTGGGTGCCTGGCTGTGTAATGATTTAACTTGAGATCCAGCTTTCTTTAGCCTGCATGTATCTGCACTTCATTCTTTAGAGAGGCAGCAGTTGGAAAGAAATCTTTCTACTTGTTACAGGGACTGGGAGGGCTGGGTGGATGAGTGATAAAAGGTTCAGGGTTTCAGTATCCACTGAAAACAAAGAAACCACACTAGATGAAGGTAGGAAAAGGGACATGGTTGTGAAGTGTATTAATGACTCACTCCAAATTTCACAAGCAGAAAGTTGTTTCTAAGTTATTTTAAATAAAATTTTGAAGAGGATTTTAAGAAAATAGAGTTTAGGCAATAATTTAACATTAAAAAAAATCTTTTGGCCTCACTGAATGTATGTGGGATCTTAGTTCCCTGATCGGGGATCAAACCCATGCCTCTGCATTGGCAGCACAGTCTTAGCCACTGGACCACCACGGAAGTCCAAATTCAGCAATTTTTGATTTGTAGATTAAGTCACACTGTCATCATGTGTAAAGTTAGAAGTCAAAATTCAACTCACAGGTTTCAGACTCACAGAGAATGAGATTATGATTAGGGAAGTAAGGGGAAGGGAAGGGGGAAGGACAGTTAGGGAGTTTGGGACCGGCGTGTACACACTATTCAATTTAAAGTGGATAACCAACAAGGACCTGCTGTATAGTACAGGGAACTCTGCTCAATGTTATGCAACAACGGAAAAAGATAAAAGAATTCGGAAAAAAAAGGTACATGTATATGTATAACTGAATCTCTTTGCTGGACACCTGAAACTAACACATTGTTAGTTAACTCTACTCAAATGTAAAAGAAAACCTTTTAAAAAAATCAATTGGTTTTACATGTGCCTCAGAGTGTGCTATTAATGGTAGACTTCCACTGGTTTCAGATAATTAAAACAGTATTTCTAAGATTTCGAGATAATTATGCTGGAATTATACCAAAGAAGTAAAATTGTGAGACTCTATATCAATAATCATTTAACACAGCAAAGAACTGGAAGAGAAGTATTTCAGTCCTTCTTAGGTGAGGTGGTTAAGGCAGCTGGACACAGAAGAGAAACGGGGAATTATCTAATTCTGACTTTCTTCCACTGATGAAGCAAAACCAGACAGTTTCTAGTTCTCCCTCGATTATGATTTTTACATACACACAACTTCTAACAAAATCAACATTAATATAAACTATTGCTTTCATTTATCCATTTACCATCCATTCACTCAGTAAATATTTATTATGTACCTGCTATGAGGGAAAGCACTTTTTCTGGGCACTGTATTACCAAATGCCTCAATTGAAGAACAATTGCAAGTCATGAAATATGAGTTCATATAATAAAATGAAGCTGTTACGAGAAACTTAGAATTTATTTACAAAATAAATTAGTTTAAACTTAAGAAGCAAATAGTAGTCAGTTTTCAAAACTGAGGGTTGTTTGTTTGTTTCGTAAAGAACACTGCTAAACTACCATGCAAGTCTCAGTTATGAGTTTCTATCACTAATGAGCAAATGAAAAATGCTTCCCATGGCAAGGAGCATCAGCAATGGATTATTTGATTCTCATTGTGATTTACTTCATTACACGATGAGTTACATTTTTTCCTGTGTTAGTTTCAGAAGTTGAGAAAAATCTGGTGACAATACTTCATATAGGTTACAAAAAAGAAATTGTTGTTCTCCAAACTGTGTATCTGTATTCTCCAAACTCCCAAGTCTCCCTCTAGACTCCTAGCCAGCTTTTATTCATTGCCAACCAGACATTTCCCAGCTAGTGCTCCACAAGCCCACAAACGCTGTGTGTACAAAGCTTGAACTCTATGTAGTCTCCTACAAGCCTAGTCTTCTTGAATAGAACCACCATCTACTGATATCTAGTTCCTCAAACGAGAAATTGGATGCTCATTTAGAACTATCTTCGTTGGCACTTCCGTAGTTATTTTAACAGGTCTTCAAATTCTGTTAATTTTATCTTCAGAACAGATTCTTTGCTTCATCAGCCTTGCCACTGCTTTAAGTGCCATTCACCCTTATCTTGCCTGAGCCTCCAAAATGATCTTCCTGCTTCTGGTTTCTCAATACTCTACTCTATCCTCTCTACTGACATTAAAGTTATCTTTTTCTGACTTAAATACATTCATGTCAGTCTCTATCTCTCTGAAAGTCTTTGAATGGATCCTGACTAACTACAGGATTGAGTCCGATTATATAGCACGGCCTTTAAGAATTTTTGTAATCTGGTCCTAAATGTTCTTTTCAGGCCCATGTCTCCACAAATATTATGTCTTTCTACCACATGGGACTGCTTGCCTACATATACTGTGCATACTGCTTTTATATCCACATGCTTCTGAATATGGGAGAAAGCAATGGCACCCCACTCCAGTACTCTTTTGCCTGGAAAATCCCACGGATGGAGGAGCCTGGTAGGCTTCAGTCCATGGAGTCGCTAAGAGTTGGACACGACTGAGCGACTTCCCTTTCACTTTTCACTTTCATGCATTGGAGAAGGAAATGGCAACCCACTCCAGTGCTCTTTCCTGGAGAATCCCAGGGACGGGGGAGCCTGGTGGGCTGCTGTCTATGGGGTCACACAGAGTCGGACATGACTGAAGCGACTTAGCAGCAGCAGCAGCAGCAGCAGCAACCCCTACTTATCTTTCAGAATGTAGCTCAAATATTACCTCCTCTAAAAGGCTATCTTTGAAGTCCTCTGGAAGAGTTAGTTTCCTCTACTCTCTGTGCTGGGCTATTCTTTGCTTGACCTTTTTGACACCCTCTCTACCATTCTCCATCTATCTTGTGCCCTGGGAGGCTGACCTCTTTCGACAACATTAACCAGGTTTTTTTTTTTCTGACTTTCTGGTAGATTTAAACAATGAGAGGCCCTGGAAGAAGCTCAGAAGGCAGAAGAGAGTTAGATTGTAGTAATATTTCCCTAACTCCCTCTTTTCCTCCCAGGCCTTGGATTGACAAGGGCTACATTAATCTACCAAAAGAGTTCCTGTTAGGTAAACCTTCCTTATAGCTAGAGCTGTCTTTCTGGATTTTGGTAATAGCTCCTTTCCTTTGCCTGTTTAGGACTAGGAGTGGGAGCAGTTTTTCAATGTTGATGCTTAATTACCCCTAAATCTGCTTACAATTTTCTAAATAAATTATTAAACTCTCTTTAATCATTCTTTTTGAGTATGCCATCTGTTTCCTATCCTGACTGCTATACTGCTTTTGTACAATTTAGATATCTCCTTGGCTGTATTTGACACATTGTATTCCAATTATTTTTGCCTACCTGTTCATTTCCTCCATTAGACTCCTCAGGGCAGGTCTGAATCCAGAGAAAGAATCCTTGTGACTAAGTAGAGAAGAGCCTTCCTCTCTTAGAAGGGCTTTGCAAAATCCAGAGTGGGACAGGCAGATGCCAGAGTGAGGAGGGATCTCTACAATGTATAGAAAACCTGAAGGACCTGGCAAGAATCATTGAGAATCAGGTAAGCAACTGCCTGCCTGCCTTGATCAGAGGGGCCAACCTGGCTGAAAAGAGAGTCTAAATTTAAAAGGAAAATCAGAAAGCAGGGACTGAAAAATGACACAATTAGCTTTGTCAATTTCTGCCTCACTTGGGCTAAAGTCTGAGATCCTTTGCCTGACATTTGGAATCCAGTAATAAAGCCTTTTGGATTTCACATAAGGGAACCAAGAAGTATAAATAAAAGGACAATGATTCTGTAAACCATATAAGGTTTCTTAAACTTTTACAACTGTTGGAAGTAAGACTTGGAGGATCCCAATCAGTAGCACTTGTCCTTCCTGCCCAACTTTTCAACAAATTGAGAAATAAAAGACTAAGACAGATGGAGCCCAAAATAATAATGATAATAGCAATGATAGCTCGCATTGGTAGAGCACTTTTGTAATAGGCACTATTCTAAGAGCTGTGTATGTATGAACTCAATCTTCACAACAGTCTGTGAGTAGATACTCGGTCCCGTTTTTGTGGGTGGAGAAATTGGAGCACAAGGAAGTTAAGTAATTTGTCCAAAGTCACATGAATGTTATTAAGTGACAGATATATTGCCTTTTGAAATGGGAGACATTTATTATGGATAAACCTGATGTTGGAGATTTATATCTATGAACAAGAAGGATTTCTAATACTGAACTTCTAGTGATGGCAGTCCTGAACTTCTACACGCTTCCTTATATGGAACTTGTTTCTGGAAAACTCGGGGCATGAAAGAGCAAAGAAATGATCTTCCTTACAGGCAGGCTGGTTGCAAGGAGAGGGAGAGAAAGAGTAAGAGAGAGAATAACAGACAGGCAGACAGACAGAAGGGATAAACAGGGAGCTTGCCTAAGCATGCCACTTCTCTTTTCATAGTCATCAATCAGATTGAGTAAATTCTCCTTTCCTGAGGAAAGATGAGGTGTGGAGGAAATTAGGGATATTAACATTAGGGGCTTCCCTGGTGACTCAGCAGTAAAGAATATGCCTTCAGTGCAGGATTCTTAAGAGATGCAGATTCGATCCCTGAGTCAGAAAGATCCCCTGGAGAAGGAAATGGCAATCCATTCCAGTATTCTTGCCTAAGAAATCCCATGGACAGAGGAGCCTGGCAGGCTACAGTCCATGGGGTCGCAAAGAGTCAGACACGAATTAGCAACTACATAATAACAACACTAGTGGAGCCCCTTGCATCTAGAAGGAAACATCAGGAATTGGAAAGAGATATTTTCCCCCTCAATGTGATGTACCTATATACATTCCTTTTTACAGTTCTCAATATCAGTGCTACATTGTGCTTCAATTATTTGTTTGTCCGTCTCTTCATCTTCCTTCCTGCCTCACCTACATTCTTCTTAATAGCAGAAATCTTTTTCTGTTCATCTCTGAATCTTGGGTGACTAGTACATAGTACATGGTTGATAATTGCTTGTTAAGTGAAAGAACAAACAAATTTTTTGCTAAAAATCCCAGAAAATACAGAAGTAAGAATTTAACAGCACACTAGGATTTGTTGTTGGCTCAGGAATCAATTAGTTGTTTCAGCTCCTAGGCCTTAGGTCATCCTGAGCCTCTTTAATTCCTGGCTTTTATTTTTAATAAAAGAGCATAACAGGTGAGCTGGAGAAGTGGAAAGCTTCCTACTTACTGCTGCTGCTACCCATGGCTTTTCTGCAACTGGAATCAGACAACAGAAAGAAACAACATAGCCTAGCAGCTTGGCATATATCTTGGTTTTCCGTTGTCTAGAAAAAAAGAGAACTTGGATTTTGGTGGCCTTCAACCTGGTTTTGAAAACCCAGTTTGCAATTTACTAGCTGTGTGACCTTGGGCAGATTATGCTTGTGTATAGTAGTTACGTTCTAGCAGTTTTTAGGCAGCTCCCTTCTGCGAGGACGTCATCAACTGTTCAGAAAGGCTCCAGTTTCACTGCTTTGATGGAATTACTCATACCCTACCTCATTGCCTCCCTTTCTATTTTTGAAATCAGCCTGCTTTATCTTCCAGACATCAGATTTTGCTCTCTGATAGCATGTGACTCTCGAGAAATGTGATTTCTCCTTTTACTTCTTTATCCTGTTTTTCTAGTTTGTGATTGTATCTCAATTAACCATTTCCTTAGTTACTGATTGACTAATGGAAACGAGTTTCATTGACATAATTGTGGACTTTGACTACCACTGACATCTATTTGAATCACAGTAGCTTGTCAAATTGCCCTGATATTTTTACTGCATCTTCCAGAACTGTTGAAGCTTACTACCAGTGGTCCCTTCAAAATGCGGCAGTTATTTTAGCCTCCCAGTAGTTATCCAAATGTAACTAACACGTTTCCCTGACCAATCAAGTCTGTGTATTTTGTACGTAGGAACGCATATCTCTGGTAATGCTATATGAAATTATTCAAAACCTAAGCATCTAAAGAAATGGTCATTTATAAACTAGGGCCCATAAATGAAAAATTGGGAAAGATTTCAGCAAGACCCAGTTTTTCAAAACTGGACTGCCACTATATTATGGGACAACTTCATGTCATCTTGCTTCCATTTACTAATCCTTTAATGATCCTCTTACTGAAGTAAGCCAAGTTCATTCTTGTCCTCACAGATTTAGAAACTATTCCCTGAAGGCTACTAAATAATAAGTGCCAGTGACATTTGCCCATATTTACCCAGGTTTGTAAAATGTTTCCCACCCATTCTCTCACTGGATTTGAGTTCTAAAACAGAGGATCTTATATGGAGCCATCTTTAGATAGAGTAATGATTTTTTGTTTTATGTTTTTGACACCCTAGGTGTGTTTCTGTCTCCAAGACTACTGCTCATTTATTAATTCATTTAACTAACATTTATTGAATCTGCTGTTTTAGCACTGTGCTAGAAATTCTGGGGGAAAAAAAGATGAACATGATTTGGTTCCTGCATGTAAACCAGGGAGAAAGATTTAAAATTAATCAAGAAAAATACAGTGTTAAGGGGACTTCCTTGGTGGTCCAGGGAAGACTCTGCTCCCAACGCAAGGGGCCCAGGTTTAACCTTTGATCAGGGAACTGGATCCCACATGTTCCAACTAAGAGTTCACACGCTGCAACTAAAGATCTCACATATGGCAGCTAAGACCCAGTGCATCTAAAAATAAATAAATACAATATTAAGATACTGTGATATAGATTTATATAAAAGCTGTAAGAATACAGCAAGAAGAGAGGCTAATTCAGGCGCTAGCTTTAAGGTGACTTAGGCTTCAGAGAAGAGGAAATTATTTTTTTTAAAAAACTAACAACAAAATTAAACCCTGAAGCAAAGTAAGATTAATTTCAATTCATTTAAAAATTTAAAAATTCCATATCATAGATTGATAACTTTTTTTCTTGGGGCTGTGGGGGACAGTATGTCAGGAGAGAGAGTTGTGAAATCTAACAAACAAGATGGGGTGTCCCTACTTCAAAGGGGTTAGAAATCATTGTCCTGCTATTCTAGAAGTTTAAATGCTTGCTCAGCTCTTGTTGCACACAATTTAGGTCATGAGTACTGGGAGAAATTTGTGCCTAATACACAGAGCAAAGGGTTTTAATAACATCACTTATCTTTATCTTAATATTTATGATAAGGTGACTACATAGTATCAGAATCTAGACAAGCATCTCCCATTTCATAAATAGGGGCATTTTAAGTTTTACACTTGAAGGATATTGGGAAAACATCCTTAATTCTTGTGTTGTGTGCATGCTCAGTGGTATCCAACTGCGACCACATGGACCATAGCCCGCCAGGCTCCTCTGTACATGGAATTTTCCAGGCAAGAATACTGCAGTGGGTTGCCATTTCCTCCTCGAGAGGATCGTCCCTACCCAGGGATTACACCAGCATCTCCTGCACTGCAGGTGAATTCTATACCACTGTGCCACCTGGAACCTAATATTGATAGTAAAGACAATAGCAATTTTTTTTCTGCTCAGTTAAAAATATTCTTGCTTTTGTGTGTGTGTGTTGGTGCACGTGTGGGTGTGTATGTGCAAGAAATGGTATTTTTAGCACTAGAACATACTGAAACCTCTACTTTTTTAAAAGCAACTCTAAAAGAAGAAAGAACAACAGGATTTCCTCTATAACTAATATTGACTTAACTTTATAGGGTCTCAAGCCTGAACTCCTCTGTTTACTCATGAAACAGATCCAGGCTATTGGTCCATTCTGATTTACTTCCAAACTTCCCAGTTCAGACAGTACAGCCAGTTTAACTCTTGGCCTCTCAGGTGACACGATTTTCAAGGGTAATAGAAAAGACACAGTGGTGCTGGGAGGTTGTGAAAGAAACCCATATTCTGGCCCACTGCCCAGTAGACAAGAGAGTCCCTCAGCAAAAGAGAGTTTCCACTGGTTACACTTGGGAGTTACCCCCAATTTAGCCTTTGTCTCAAACCATCTGGATGTCAAAAGTGCTAATAAGCAACTGACTCACTGGTGGAATAAACTCAGTCTGGTGATTTTTTCTGGAAGACTGTTAGGACAGAGATATTGGCAATAAAGCAACAAAGCAACTTCCTAAGTTTTGAAGTTGTCTGAGCTTTGCTTGTTGTGAGATGGCATATTGGTAACTGCGAATGGGTACTGAAAGTGTCATAGTAGCTCAGCTCTTTCTGTAGGTGAAAGAAGTCCTGTTTGTATTTTGTCCAACACCCTTTTCCTAGCTCTCTTAAAAGTAGCAAGTGTGGATCCTTTCTTAGAAGCCCTGGAATTATTTCACAGCTGTGACAATTGTTGGGAAAGTTTAATGAGACCTGGCAGTTCCCTGAGAGTCATCAACATCATTTAAAATTCAACCACTAAGCGAACACCAGAGGATAATAGCTTTGAGTCTGCTTAATCACAGTATTATGCCCAAAAAAGAGATATTTGTCCTAATGAAGACTAAGTGTGTGTGTGTGTGTGTGTGTGTTTTGTCTGTGTTCTGGCATAATACTTTGTCATTTTCCTATATTGGCTCTTACAGTGACAGAGATGAAAAATGTGAATATATGCATTTAAACAGACATTTAGGTAATGGAAAAGGTCATTTTTGTGAGATGGCTAATGAGCACAAGTGCATTTATTTCATTTTAAGACCATGTTTCACATTTGTCAAGAATTTCAACTTCAGTACTTCATGAAATTATCTAAAATAGAGCAACACTTGTAATGCATTGGCACACAGCAACCACCTTTTTTCCTCCCATTGGGTTAAATGTCTGTTTCTATAATAGCTTTAAGGTCATTTTTCTTTTGCATTTTCCTTGGAAACTTCACACCTCAGGAAAAATATTCCAGGCACTTTCATTTTAAAGGGCAACTCACATCTGTCACATGTCATTTAAAACATCGGTCAAGAAGTTAACCTAATGTCACAACTCTCTGTCCTATATGCTAGTTCTCTATGACCCAGAAAATAAAGTTAATGAGGTACACTATGTGCTTTTTAGGCACCAGGCAATGCTGTAAAGGCTTTACATTTAGTAACTAATTAATCCTCATACTGACCCTATGAATTAGGGTTGCTGTTTGTTGCTCAGTAGTGTCCAACTCTTTGCGACCCCATGGACTGCAGCACGCCAGGCTTCCTGTCCCTCACCATCTCCCAGAGCTTGCTTAAACTCATGTCCATCGAGTTGGTGATGCCATCCAACCATCTTGTCCTCTGTTGTCCCCTTCTCCTCCTGCCTTCAATCTTTCCCAGCATCAGGGTCATTTGAATTAGACCTCATCTAAATCAACACATATACAGAGTACATCATGAGAAACGCTGGGCTGGAAGAAGCACAAGCTGGAATCAAGATTGCCGGGAGAAATATCAATAACCTCAGATATGCAGATGACACCACCCTTATGGCAGAAAGTGAAGAGGAACTAAAAAGCCTCTTGATGAAAGTGAAAGAGGAGAGTGAGAAAGTTGGCTTAATGCTCAACATTCAGAAAACTAAGATCATGGCATCTGGTCTCCTCACTTCATGGGAAATAGATGGGGAAACAGTGGCTGACTTTATTTTTTTGGGCTCCAAAATCACTGCAGATGGTGATTGCAGCCATGAAATTAAAGACGCTTACTCCTTGGAAGGAAAGTTATGACCAACCTAGACAGCATATTCAAAAGCAGAGACATTACTTTGCCAACAAAGGTCCGTCTAGTCAAGGCTATGGTTTTTCCTGTGTCATGTATGGATGTGAGAGTTGGACTGTGAAGAAAGCTGAGCGCCGAAGAATTAATGGTTTTGAACTGTGGTGTTGGAGAAGACTCTTGAGAGTCCCTTGGACTGCAAGGAGATTCAACCAGTCCATTCTAAAGGAGATCAGCCCTGGGTGTTCACTGGAAGGACTGATGCTAAAGCTGAAACTCCAATACTTTGGCCACCTCATGCGAAGAGTTGACTCATTGGAAAAGACTCTGATGCTGGGAGGGATTGGGGGCAGGAGGAGAAGGGGATGACAGAGAATGAGATGGCTAGATGGCATCACCGACTCGATGGACATGAGTTTGGGTGAACTCCAGGAGTTGGTGATGGACAGGGAGGCCTGGCGTGCTGCGATTCATGGGGTCGCAAAGAGTCGGACATGACTGAGCAACTGAACTGAACTGATATCAACACCTGCAGGCTTCTTCTTTTTTTTCATGTAAACATGTTACTTTTTTTTTTTTATTAGAGTATAGTTGCTTTATGCTGTTGTGTCATTTTCTGCTTTACAGCAAAGTGAGTCAGCCATATGTATACATATATCCCCTCTTTTTTGGATTTCCTTCCCATTTAGGTCACCACAGAGCACCGAGTCGAGTTCCCTGTGCTATATACAATAGGTTCTCATTAGTTATCTGTTTTATGCATAGTCAATCCTAATCTTGCAATTCATCCCACCCCTAGGCATCTTCTTGAATTCAATTCCCAATTTATTAAATCATTTATAAAATACTTACAGAATGTATGCAAAGTACTGGGTGTTCTAGATACAAATGTTCTAGAATGTATGCAAAATGCTAAGTGTTCTAGATACAAAATATGTATAATGCTGAATACTCTGTCTTTTAGTAGTTCAGGGTTAAGTAATTAGTAGTTCTAATTGCAGCTGATTTGCTAGACATTGTATAACTGATGGAGCATATTAATAAGGCTTCAGTCCTGTGGTATGTAGCTATCTATATGGTGAATGAATTCTTTTCTATTCCAGTTAGAAGAGAGGATCAGAAATAGTTCACATTCCTGTGGGACAGACAACAATATACATTTAAGCTTTTGACTTGGGGCTGTATTGACTTTTCTGCCCTCTGTTATAATATACTCTGAAGAGATCTGGACTGCCTGGAAATCCCACAGAACATCTCACCAATACATTATTTTGATGGCATCATGCTGATTGTTCAGGACAAGTAAGAGGTGGCTAGTGTGCTGAAGGGTTTCCCTGGTGGCTCAGAGAGTAAAGAATCCGCCTGTGATGCGGGAAACCTGGGTTCAGTCCCTGGATGGGGAAGATCCCCTGGAGGAGGGCATGGCAACCCATTCCAGTATTCTTGCCTGGAGAATCCCAAGGACAGAGGAATCTGGTAGGCTACAGTTCAGGGGGTTGCAGAGTTGGACACAACTGAGCAACTAAGCCCAGAAGTGTGCTGAAGGCCTTGGTAAGACACAGTGTTCCAGAGGGTTGAAGATAAAAATTCTCTGAAGATTCAGGAATCTGAACCTTCAGTGAAGTATTTAGGGGTCTAATGGTCAGAAGCATGACAAGGTATTCTACTCCAAAGTAAAAGAAAATTGCTGCATCTTGTATTTGTAATCACAGAAAAAGGAAACACAGTGCCTAGTAGGCCTGTTTGGGTTCTGGAGGCAACACATTCCAAATCTACAAATACTGCTCCATATACTGAATGACACTGACATCAGCCAGCTTTGAATGGAAATGTCCACGTTGCAGAACAAACAGGTGTTGGAGGTGTTGGGGTAAGAAAGATGAAGTGTCTTATGACAAGCCCCATTGGGAGAATAACAATGCAAGCCTCTGGGATTCTGGAGCAAGACCATGCCTTTTGTAGCATAGAATTATGTGCCTTTTGAGGAATAGCTATCGGTGAGATACTGGGACTGGTAGAGGTACACTTCTTCATGGGGCACCAAGTGACTATAGATCCAGGGCTGCCCATTATGAGCTGGGTTCTGTTGAGTATATCAAATCATAAAGTCAGATAGGTCCAATAGCAGTCCATTCTAATATGGGAATGATGCATTTAGAACTGAGCGCCAGTAAGACAGAGGACACTGTAAACTGTATGTGACTCACCATAGCTGCAACAGAACCTTTCCTCAGCTTGCTTCTAGGGCCATGTGGGAGACCCTGTATGAACAGCTAAACAAGAAGGGAAAGCCCCAGCTTGATTTATGGGTGTGGGTATAGGCTGGACATGGACCATGGCTGTGTTATAGCCACATTCAAGGATAACCCTGAGAGACAGTGGCGAGGGGAAATCTTCTTGATGGGCAGAGCTGCAGACAGTACCCCTAGTCAGCTTCTGTTTTGTGGAATGAGAAGTGGTCTATCTAGTATATGCAGACTTGGGAAGTGGCTTGGAAAGAAAAAAAATGGGAAAATTGGAGACAAGAAGATAGAGGCATGTAGGTGAACATAAAGGGCTTCCCTGGGGGCTCAGATGGTAAAGAATCTGCCTGCAATGCAGGGCACTCGGGTTCCATCCATAGGATGGGAAGATATCCTGGAGAAGGAAATGGCAACCCACTCCAGTATCCTTGTCTGGAGAATTCCATGGACAGAGGAGCCTAGCAGGCTACAGTCTATGGGGTCGCAAAGAGTTGGACAAGACTGAGCTACTAATATACACGCACGCGCGCGCGCGCACACACACACACACACACACACACACACAGATGAACGTAAAGAGTTTTGTATTATACATTACAGCTCAACAGAAAGCATCCACCATAGAAGGGGAAGTGAATAGCATGTAATAACTAGACTATTAGACATAAGCTAGTTTTTGTCATTGGCCATCCTGGAACTGCCATAACAGACACATGAACAAAGTAGCCATGATAGCAGAGACAGTCTTACAGTCTATGCATGGGTTCAGTAACATGGAGTTTTCATTACTGAAGCTAATCTTGCTTCTGCTGCTTCTGAATGTCCAACTTGTCAACAACAAAGACAAATGCTGATATATCATTATTTCTTCATAAGACCAGCTGAGAACTTAGTACTAAGTCAACTACAAGAGCTTAGTGGGTTGTCCTCACAGTGATAGATACTCATTTGGGGTACAGTTTTATCTTTCCTGATTGCATTGCCTCTGCCAGCACTGCAATCTGGAGGCTTAAAGAATGCCTGATTCACAGGTGTGAATCCTACACAATGAACATCTGGACAGGTGATGCATTTCACTTCAAAGGAGGTACAGGCCTGACCTCACGACTGTGGGGATTCATCAGCCATATCATATACTGTACTGTATAGAAGCACCCAACCTCACAGAACACTGGAATACACACAGTGCCTTTAAAAGGGCACTGCTCTGAAGTGACTCTCTGAAAGGATGCAGTGCTATCTTTTTGGAGAAAAGCACAGGCTTTTTTTTCTCCTCCTCCAGCTGTTCATATGAGAACCTTCTCCCCCTCTAATCCATATAGCCATAGGTATCAGCTCAGGGCAGGGATGGGTGATGTCACCACTGTGGTAGATGACATGGGGATCTGGACTAAATCAGAGACCTTTATAGGTGTCATGTCCCCAGTAGGAAGAACACAATGAACACCAAGCTCTGGAATCAGGCATAGCCTTATATTACTTCTGATAAACCACTGTGCTGCCTATACCGGAAATCCTGGGCTCTGCAGGGCTGGCGGTTCTGGTGCCCAGAAGAGGTGTACTCTCAAGGGACAGAGCAAGTATCTCAATGAACTGTATAAGCTGGGGATCCTGCCAGGGCACTTTGGATTCCTTGTGTCCAGAGACCAGGACGCAAAAAAAGGGAGTCGTCATTCTGGGAGGAGTAACCCATCCTGATCATCAGGAGAAGGTAGTGCTGCTTTTACACAAGGATAGGAATGTGTATGGAAAGCAGGTACTCCCTTGGCCCACTGTACCAATGGATAGGCATGGGCAGCACCCTTGACTTGCAAAAGGTATGACTGCCAAGGACTAGTACCCATCAGGAATGAAGGTTTTATGTTCCACCCTGAGGTAAGCTAACAAGACTTGCCAAGGTGGTTCCTGAGTAATAGGAATTTAGAAAGGACAATAGAGGTGGGAGAGGGTGAGTACCAGCTGTAGCCCCAAGACCAACTGCAGCCATGGAGCTCTGGTTCATCTCACTAACTTTCTTCTAAGTTTTCTCTCAGGAAGAAAGGCCCACAGGAATCATGGAGGATCTGCACAGAGAAGCAGATTCATCCAGAGTACGGGTGGACTGTGGAAACCATGAAATTGTGCCACTGAAATCTGCAGCGTTGGACCCAAACTTCACCTGCTGCATCCACCCTTGTTTTTGCACGGGGCCATTACATCCCTTGGGCTTCCCTTAGCCAGTGATAAAAGTACACTAACCTAAGCCCGTTTCTGTGATACAGCGACTCCTTTAACAGGTGACTTTGGCTTGAGGACACTCCTCTGGCTTGGCTGAAACTTTCTCAGAGCTGTGCTGCAGTAAGACTCCTTCTACCTCAATCTTTCCTCCCCTCTCTTTCACTGGTGTCAGGCTTCCATCCCAGTCGGAAGGCTCTCCCCAGTCCTCTCGCTGTCTTTTCTTTACCTTCACCAGCATTTCCCTCAATAAATCTCTTGCACGTCTAATTCTATCTTGGCATCTGCTTCTCAGAGGACACAAATTAACATAATGCCATTGGGGAAATAAGACCTTCTCTAACAAGAAAATGGTAGAGAGTATTAAGCCTCAGAGAACCTACTTTCTTGTACTGGATCTTTTACAAACTGTTGATATAATGTTTGCATTGTCATCTGAGAACACTAATTCACAATTTATTGTTTACACTACCCTAAAAAAGAAGGAAGTGCTACCAAAAGAAAATGAAAGTAGAGGAGTCACTTCCTCTTCTTTAACTGCTCTTTCACTTTTTTTTTTCTTTTTAGTTTCTATTATTACTTAAGCTGTAGTCCATTGTACAGCCTGGTATTACACACATTTATCTCCTTGCTATCTGAGCAAACATATTCCTATTACTAGAAAACCACCAAAAAGTATGTGCCATAAAGGCCTAAAAGCATAATCTTAATTCATATAAATGGGAGAATATTATTGCCTAGTCGATCATCTGAGAAGAACACCAGACTTAGGAATCTTGGAGAGCATTCTGATCTCATCTTTCCTATTATGTTTGAATACACCTCTTAAATTCCTAAAACCATATCTTACTTTACTAGAAAATAGGGGTAAAGGTATTTGCTTTCTAAGCTAAAGAAAGATATTTTCCCAGATGGGTCCTTTATATAATAACCATACTTGATGGTGTGTGTATGTGTGATATAGGAAAAAGAAGCTTAAGATTTGTGATTGGAAGTCCTGAACTCAGTCCTACAACTTGTAAGAAACCTGCACCAGTCCTGTTGCCTTACTGAGTCTGCCTTACCTTAGAGGTTGTTGCAAAGTTCAAGTGCAACAGAGCAGGTGAAAAGACTTTGTAAACTATAAAATGCCATATAGACCTCAGCTCTGATGATGGTGATGATAATTAGGGATCTTTGGCACAGCTTCTGATATATGAATGATGTTTGTAGCTTAAGAGAAGCAAGAAGTTGTGGAATTCCTTGTACTAGTCTACTTGTACTAGTCAATCTTACGGGAGATCAAGCCTGAATATTCACTGGAAGGACTGATGCTGAAGTGGAAGCTCCAGTATTTTGGTCATCTGATGTGAACAGATGACTCCTTGGAAAAGTCCCTGATGCTGAGAAAGACTGAGGGCAGAAGGAAAAGAGGGCGTCAGAGGATGAGATGGCTGGATGGCATCACCAATGTAATGAACATGAACTTGGGCAAACTCCAGGAGACAGTGAGGGACAGGGAGGCCTGGTGTGCTGCAGTCCATGGGGTCGCAAAGAGTTGGACACGACTGGGCGACTGAACTACAGCTAGTCTACTAGGGCTACCATAACAAAACACCAGACTAGGGGCTTAAACAACAGAAATTTGTTCTCTCATAGTTCTTGAGACTAGAAGTCCAAAACAAGATGTGGGCTGAGTTGGTTTCTCCTGAGGCTTTCCCACTTGGCTTGCAGAGTCTTCTTCTTGCCACATTTTCACTTGGCCTTTTCTCTGTTTAAACACACTCCAGGTGTCTCTTCCTCTTCTTGTGAGGCTACCCAGTCATCTGGGATTGGAGTTTCACTCTTATGATCTTATTTAACTAAACTACCTCTTTTAATGTCCTATCTCCAAATACAGTCACACTGGGAGTTAGGGTTTCAGCATATAACTGAAGGGGGATATAATTAATCTCATAACACTAATCATTAAGTATATTCAAGGCCATTCTGTGTGTGCATGCTGTCACTTTAGTTGTGACTGACTCTTTGCAACTCTATAGACCGCCACGCTCCTCTGTCCATGGGACTCTCCAGGCAGGAATACTGGAGTGGGTTGCCATGCCCTCTTCCAGGGGATTTTCCTGACCCAGGAATCAAACCCATGTCTCCTGCATTGGCAGACAAGTTCTTTACCACTAGCATCACCTGCTGCTGCTGCTGCTAAGTCGCTTCAGTCGTGTCTGACTCTGTGCGACCCCATAGACGGCAGCCCACCAGGCTCCCCCGTCCCTGGGATTCTCCAGGCAAGAACACTGGAGTGGGTTGCCATTTCCTTCTCCAATGCAGGAAAGTGAAACGTGAAAGTGAAGCCGCTCAGTCGTGTCCAACTCTTAGCGACTCCATGGACTGCAGCCTACCAGGCTCCTCCGTCCATGGGATTTTCCAGGCAAGAGTACTGGAGTGGGGTGCCATCGCCTTCTCCGTAGCATCACCTAGATCCTGCTAAATATTGCCCTGGTCTGTCTCAGGATATTGTGGTTCCCGCATCTGGATCACTTGAGGTGTGTGGGGAAAATGCATATTCCACAACCTCATCTTGGGTTTACTAACTCAGAATTTTGGGGGTTTGGGGTTCAGCAATCTGTGTTTTTACCATGTGGATAAAAGTTGTCTATCTAAATGATTTTTGGGTATCAAAGTTTAATAGTCACCAATACAATGGAAAGAACTGAGAGAGTTTGGAGTCTGCTGCCTATATTAAAATTCTGGCTTCAACAATTACTAGCTGAGTAATATTTGCTGAAGAACTTAATTTCTCTGTGCCTCGATTTCCCCATATGTAAAATGGGTATTATTATTACTGGGCTTCCCTAGTGGCTCAGTGATAAAGAATCTGCCTGCCAATGCAGGAGATGCAGATTTGATCCCTGGATCGGGAAGATCACTACCTTCAGATTGTTGTAAGGAATAAAGGTAGAAGATTAGAGGACCTGGTGTGCTATATGTGTTTCCTAATTTTTAAATTTTTTCTTATCATTCTTCATTTTATGTTCTGATAATGGTGAACTTCTTCACCTTTATGCTCTTTTTCTTTCTTACAACGCCCTCCTCTCTCATCTCTAAATCTTAACCCATCTTTTAGATGGGTTTTTAATCCTACCTACTTCATGTCACCTTTCTTAATCCCTATTGCATTCTGGCTATTTCTTAGTGTATTCTCTTTTGCATTATAATTATTTGTATAGGCCTTGTTCCCCACTGGCCATTGACAAATGATTCCATCCTCAAACACATACACACATGCGCAGCATATATTTCTTAAGGGTAACTGGAACAAGGCTTAAATTAATAAATACTTGTTGAATGGAATTAAAGGGGATCTATTTTTTCAAGTTTAAGATTTGGCTTAATTCTTTGCAAAATACACTATTTTTATGCCCATGATATACTACAAGAAGTAGCTCATAATTTGGAGGCGGCTGGTGTACGGGAAAATTGGAAACAGAATTTTGACGAATGTAAATATTTACAGGGAGTGAAGCTAACATTATCTCAATTCTCATGTGCCTGTAATCAAATAGAAGTGGACCCTTTAGTTCTTATTATGAACATGTGGCCAGAGAAACTGCTTGCACTGTAGCTCTGAAAGAGCAAAGAGCTTGAAAACGAGGTTGATGAAGGATGAAGGAATTTTGGTTGTTAGAGAAACTTGGAGCCTACAGTTCATTTTGAAACTATTTTTAGTAATGATTTAGTCAGGATCATTCCTATGAAGGTTTGGATACGTCTGGTCTACTTTATAGCACAATAAAAACTCATGGCTTCCTGGTTGGCTGGTATTTGTTTTAAGAAAGTGGGTTGCTGGTGCGGAAGGCATTTGAGAGGTTCTAATGAGCGGAAATCTGATGTAAACCTTTTCACCTGTGAAAAGGAGGGGTTGCTCAGGAATAAAATCTGCCATACCCATGAGGTTTCCTGGTTAAAAAACCATAGTTTTGATTTGTTTAAAGTCTTGTCCATATTTGAGTGGATGTTTATCATCCTTTCAAATGTGATTATATGTCCCCAAAAGACAGTATTAAAATCTTGAATTTATATAAGGGTTCTTGTTATTTTTTCACAGTTTGCACTTACATTTAATATAGTTTCCAAGGCACCAAACCATGCTAGAGAGTTGTCACTGGTAACAGGCCAAGCATAATTCTGCTGAAGACTGAAGTTAGGTTAACTGGAGGATTGCAGTGAGTCTGGGTTATTTAGCAGGAAAAGGACTTTAAATATGCTTCCTTGTGTCTGAATTATCTAATCAGATATATATTTTTTAATGCTCTAAATATACAAATTTACATCTTGCTTTTCATTGGATTTAGTGACTTGTTTACTATTCCCAGAAGTGGTGAAAGTATTGTGATTTTAAACAAAGAATGTTAAATGAGATGACTTAAATGATCTTATCATCCAAGTCTTTTTAAAAAAGGATTTCTCACTGACTTCAAAGTGATATGAGAAAAAAAAAGAATCAGACTAAGATCATATTACTCATTAAAGCTGCATAATAATCGCTTAGTTTAAAAAAAAAAATCTCTCAGAGCTGTTAGACGTTTGTTTCTGTATAATATAGAATCTGTAACCTCATTGTCTGATTTTTTATTCCTTATTTGTAGGACACCACAATGAATACAAAATAAGTACTAGTTTATAATACTTACTTATAAAAATGTAGGGAAACCTGCAAGTACACCATTAAGGGAAATCTGTAATTATTATTTTTAATACAGGAGAAAATGTGTGTGTGGTCTTTATATTGTATCAGCAAGCTATTTACATTTCTCTGTGTGTGCTATGTATATTTAGCTAAAACTAACAAAGATAATGATAAAATTAAACGTAAAGCTTCTTCTTGGCTAAACTTTCTAGAAAGAAACTTTTCTTAATGTCAACATAAGTATTAATTTATTCCTCAATCCACTGTTCCACATAAGGTTGACAATGGTTTGTGGATACTTTATTGTCATCTTTTTAGGATGTGGCACTTTATGTCTTTTGTCTCCCCTTATTGCAACTTCCTTATTTTGATATGTGACAACACTCTTGCCTGATTCTCTTACTTTGCCACTTCCTTTTCAGTCATCCTTTTGAGCAATTCTTTTGCTCTTTGTCCTTTATATGCTGATACTCCTCAGAATTCAGATACTGATCCTGTCCTCACACTATATACTCTCTTGGGGGTGTCTCATTTCCCTCCCAGGGTTCCATTCCGCCTGCATACTCTAGGCTTTCAAACTCTCTTTCTAGTCCACACTGCTATCTTGAGCTTCAAACTCATATATCCAACTGCCAAGAAACATCTCCACTTGGATTTAAACCTGTTCAAGGTGAAATTCACAATCTCTGTTACCAATGATTACTCTAATATTTCCTATCCTAGTTAATGGTTTCAAGATATTGTAGTCGCCTAGGCTAGACCTAGGGAACCCTCATTGAATTCCCCCTTTCCCTCTATGGGACTGATCTGAAAGGTCTGTAGTTGCTTTCTACTAATTCAGTCCTTTCCTTCCAAATGTACTTCCATTGCCTTAGAGAATTTTATCGTCCCTCTGACCTATTATAAAGGTTTCTGAAATGATTTTCCTGGCTTTGGTTTCACACTCCACCAAACTATTCAAGTGGTGCTAGCATTGAGATTTGAAATGTACAATTAAAATTGATCATGCCCCTCCCTTCCCAAAAAACGATCATGCCTGTTCCTTGCTTAAAAACCTTTAACAGTTCCCTGGGAATTCCCTGGCTTCCCAGTGGTTAGGACATGGGCTTTTCCTGCCAGTGAACCAGAGTTCAATCCCTGGTCAGGGAACTAAGATCCCACAAGCTGCACGGCTTCGCCAAAACAAACAAACCCCTTTAAAGTTCCTTATCTCTCACAGAATAAATTTCAATCTTCTCAGGATGGCTTCTAGAGCATCCCATAATTTGACTTCCACCTACCTGAGTGTTAATCACTTAGTCATGTCCGACTCTTTACAACCCTGTGGACTGTAGCCCACCAGGCTCCTCTCCAGGAATTCTCCAGGCAAGAATACTGGAGTGGGATGCCATTCCGTTCTCCAGGAGATCTTCCCAATCCAGAGATCGAACCTGGGTCTCCTGCATTGCAGGCAGATTCTTTACCATCTGAGCCACCAGGGAAGCCACCTATCCAGCTTCATTTCTCCATGTCCACCTTCCTTCCAACCCAAATGACACCTACCTGGTAACAGATCCAAAAGTGTCTGTGCTCTCACACCTCCGTGTCTTTGCACATGCTGCTCTGTGTGGATGCTCTACCTTCTCCTTATCTACCTGGGAAACCTCTATGTGTTCTTTGGTACCCAGGGTAGTGTGTCTTCAAACCACCACTATACTTTTTTTAAAAATTAATTTAATTGGAGGCTACTTTACAATATTGTGGTGGTTTTTGTCATACACTGACATGAATCAGCCATGGGTGTACATGTGCCCCCTATCCTGAACCCCCTCCCACCTCCCTCATCCCATCCCTTGGGGTTGTCCCAGTGCACCTGCTCTGAGTCCCCCATTTCATGCATTGAACTTGGACTGGTGATCTATTTCACATATGGTAATATACATGTTTCAATGCTATTCTCTCAAATCATCCCATCCTTGCCTTCTCTCACAGAGTCCAAAAGTCTGTTCTTTATATCTGTCTCGTTTGATGTCTTGCATATAGGGTCATCATTACCATCTTTCTAAATTCCATATGTATAAGCGAATATACTGTATTGGTGCTTTTCTTTCTGACTTACTTCACTCTGTATAATACCTTCCAGTTTCATCCACCTCATTAGAACTGATTCAAATGTGTTCTTTTTAATAGCTGAGTAATATTCCATTGTGTATATGTGTATATAGCTTTCTTATCTATTTGTCTACAGATACTTTTAAAGAGCTATATTAGAGCATTTCATATGTGCTGCACTTGTTTACAATGTTTACATATCTTGTCTTCTACCAAATGGAGGGCAAAGGCTATAGCTTATTCATATTTGTACTTTTAGTATCTAGGGCAATGCTTGGCACAGTCTGAATGAATAGACTTTTGCAAATAAAAATGTTTGTCTTTACTGTGATTTATGTTATTATGGATGAAACTGGTTGTAAGGTTTGACTTTTTTTTCTTTTTCTCCATGTTATCACTGATGGGACCTTAATCAACATCTTTTTAGCAGAATGGGATCTCAGATATGTAAGCCCATAAAATTATGATAATACTGTGTAGTCAGTCATTCCTTTAAAAATTAATGTATTAAATTTGTTTGCATTTATAGTAAAGAATTAGAATAGAGCATAAAATCCCTATAGCATTTGCCTTGTGATGAAAGAGAGCTGCTAATTTATCTATCTGTGTAGTTAGAAAGACAGATTCCTGGTTGATTGATATAGCATTGAAAGGAATTCTTGAAAACAAGTTGAACAGATGATGTAATCTGGGGATCTTGGAAAAACCCAGCATCGATAGAATCCTGGAAAGTCCGGAAAGGATGAAGAATGTTAAGAGAATAGGATATAAGAAAAATAAACTTACATTTATAAAGCATCTAGTCATTGGTAGTCATTTTACAGATTAACGATGACCCTATGAGGTAGACACTGTTATTCCCATTTTGTAGATGAGGCAGGTAACATGAAACATTAGGTAACTTCTAAGGTCCTGCAGCTGCAAAGTGGTAACCAGATCTGATTGACTCTGAAGTTTCCTTCCCTCACAGCATGCTGCCCTGACTTTCAAAGTTCCCAGAGCTGCCCTGCTGCAGTGTGGAGCTTAGCAACACACACAAAGACACATTATTTGCTCCTCTTTGCAGTGATCATATGTATGTGGCTCACTTACTAGTTAACAGCAATCATTTTATTTCCAATCCCAATGCTCATTTTGAAAAATTTAGTAATGAATAGTCTTGCCTTTGTTGATGATGCTAGATAATGAATTGGAAGAATCTTTCTGAGCTTCTCTTAAAAAACAACACAAATACATTTGAAGTAGGTTTAGTGGAGAAAGCATACTTCTAAATTTTCCTAGTGTGCCTCACTTCTGGCTCCACTGGAATCCAGAAACAACGGCTGCCTGGGGTAAAAGGCAGTTTGCTCTTCCTGCCTCCTGTACGTTGCTTAGCCTGGCAGTGTGTCACCCTCCTGGGCAAGAATCCAGCTTGTGGTAGTGAGGTGGTTTTGTGGCAGAACTCCACAATTAACCACAAGTTCAGTGTCAACGGTAGGCTGCCACCGTCGTGGCTGTGACCCTTCAGATCTGCTGGGATAGCCAGAGCTGAAGAAACTACCGCTTGTCTAAGGAGGGAACAGGAAACTTGGAAAGAGTCTGCATTGCTGTTTATTGTTCAAGATTCGGGCTTTAGGTTTAATTAAAAAAAAAAAAAAAATCCAAGCAATTTCAGATTAACAGTTTCAGGTCTATACTTTGACCAGTTACTTTTGGTAAGAATATAGTGGATTTGCTTCATAGATACAGTTGTTGCTCTGAAAAAGAGACATTAAAAAAAGGAAAATTCTTAAAGCAGTAGAATATATTCTTTCATGGCAAAAGAAATCTAGGTACTATTACTTAAGTAAAAAAAAATAATTCGCCCACACATCTCTTAAACATTTACCTTATAGTGGAAATCAAATCAAGCTTAATAATTTCTATAAATCTAAGAGAAAGTGTTCTTTTACTGATTTTGTGCAAATGGATGTTAAGAAAAATATTTTTCAGTAATAATATGGAAACTTTAAATCAGGTATTAAAAGTTTCAGTGAAAACTCATTGACTAATAAAACAATAACAAAAACCAAAGGGCATGCAACTAAAAAACTCTGATGTAAATTGTTTTACTTCAAAAATTTTTGAGCATTAACTGAGTGCTTATGCATAGGATGGAGACTAAGACAGGATTCTTATGTTTGAGGAGTATATTGAAGACTTTACTATGTAAACAAACAAATAGAAAAGGAACATTTGTATAACAAATCGTAACAATAAATTCCAGTTTCATGTTAGGACCATACCATCTCTCTGCTGCTGCTGCTGCTGCTAAGTCGCTTCAGTCGTGTCCGACTCTGTGTGACCCCATAGATGGCAGCCCACCAGGCTCCCCCGTCCCTGGGATTCTCCAGGCAAGAACACTGGAGTGGGTTGCCATTTCCTTCTTCAATGCATAAAAGTGAAAACTGAAAGTGAAGTCGCTCAGTCGTGTCCAACTCCTAGCGACCCCATGGACTGCAGCCTACCAGGCTCCTCCATCCATGGGATTTTCCAGGCAAGAGTACTGGAGTGGGTTGCCATTGCCTTCTCCGTACCATCTCTCTAGCCTCCTCAATTCCTTACACTTTTGTTCTTTCCCGCTTCATATCTTACACTCCAGCCCAATGCACTGTTCTTCCAAAACTTTAAACTCACTTGCCTCCTTTGTCCAGGCTATCTTTTCTCCTATTTAGTTAATGTCTCATCTTTCAATGAAAGTGAAAGTGAAGTCACTCAGTCGTGTCCGACTCTTTGTGAACCCACAGACTGTAGCCTACCAGGCTTCTCCGTCCATGGGATTTTCCAGGCAAGAGTACTGGAGTGAGTTGTCGTTTCCTTCGCCAGGGGATCTTCCCGACCCAGGGATGGAATCCGGGTCTCCCGCATTGTAAGCAGATGCTTTTACCGTCTGAGCCAGGAAAGTCTGGAAGGCATCTTTCAGTACGGAGCCTCAAAATCTCCTTCTCTGATTCCTCAAGAGCATTACTCCTTGCCCAATACTCCACCCTTGGTCTGGGTTAGTTTCCCTCCTCTGAGCTCGTTCAGTACACTGAGCTTACTTACTTTTCTAGCTTTCACCATGAACCCTGAAGGGAAGGAATCCCATCTTTCATCATTGTATCTTTGTCAGCTAGCACAGTCCCCAGCACAATGTCAGGCACTTGATAAACGTTGAATGAATGAATGCATTCATTACGGGAGAGAGGTTCATCGCTGGCAGAAGGGAATGGTGCGTAGGAGAGCCGAGGAAGTAAAAGAAGTGAGGGATTAAATATAGAGATGAGAGAGAAAAAAGTGAGGGATTAAATATAGAGATGAGAGAGAGAAGGTGGGCAGAGGGGAGAGAGGGAGGAAGACAGCCATCCAGATACTGGGGAGAGGACAAAACTTGAAAACGAGCTGAGATGACCACACAGGAGGGAGACTCCAGAGAAGAATGACTCTCTCCTTTCTTAATAGTTCTCAAGCACATTCCCAAGTTTTTTTTTTTTTTAATCATGTATTCTCTTGTGCTCTTTAACGATCTATGTACATAGGCCCTACCTCCCACATAAAACTGCATCTTGAGGAAGCTTCTAGAAGTTTCTACAGTAGTTTTTAATTGTTCTGACTAGCATCTAGCATGACGCTCTGCATATAGAGGGCAATCAATAAATACTTGTTGAGATGATCTAAAGAGTGAGTCAAAGTGAGGTTCAGATTCTGAGATGAGTATTAGCTGGAAGGAAAATAGGTAGTATTAACACACTTAGATGGAGAAGGAAATGGCACCCCACTCCAGTACTCTGGCCTGGAAAATCCCATGGATGGAGGAGCCTGGTAGGCTGCAGTCCATGGGGTCGCTAAGAGTTGGACACGACTGAGCGATTTCACTTTCACTTTCATGCATTGGAGAAGGAAATGGCAACCCACTCCAGTGTTCTTGCCTGGAGAATCCCAGGGACGGGGGAGCCTGGTGGGCTGCCATCTATGGGGTCGCACAGAGTCGGACACTACTGAAGCGACTTAGCAGCAATAGAAGCAGCAACATACTTAGGCAACTGCCACTGCATATTGAAAACAGAACAAACCTTTCTGTACCATAGGAATAGAATATACCTTTCTTTCCAGAGAAAAGCCAGTCTTCTTGTTTTCAAATGTAAGTTTGAAAATGTTATTTCTTTCATTCTTTCAATACCTTTTAAAGTTTTCTCCTATCTTAAGAAAGCGTTCTAGTTTTGGAATTTGGAATCTCAGTGACACTGCTTAATTTACTGGCTATTTATGAAAATTTCTTTTTCAGACTGCTTTATATCTTTATCCCTGAAAAATTAGGATTGCTTTATTACTGAATTCTGAAAAGTTACATTTTAGAAAGAGAACGCAGTCCTAATCACTTTCCAAAATCCAATTCAGATCCATTTTACAGTCTATTACAGAGGCTTTAAATCTTCCTTCCTTCTTCCCTCCCTCCCCTTTCCTCCTTTCCTTCCTCCCTCTCTCCCTTCCTTTCTTTCTTTCCCCCATCTCTCCCTCCCTCCCTTCCAAAATTTTTTCCCTTTTCTTTCCCTTCCTCCCTCCTTCCCTTCTTTGTTTCCCTCCTTCTCTACTTTCTTCCTTTCTTTTGGCCCAAGGATTCCAAAGAGGGGCTTCAGATCAGAGTAGGAGGTGTCAGAGACCTGCTAGTAGTCAGGCTCTGACCCAGGACATCTCCACTTCAATAACGGTGTTTGTCACACAGTCTTGTCCAACTTTTTGCGACCTGCATGGACTGACTGTAGCCTGCAAGTCTTCTCTGTTCATAGAATTCTCCAGGCAAGAATACTGGAGTGGGTTGCCACTTCCTTCTCCAGGGGATTTTTCTGACTTAGGGATCAAATCCAGGTCTCCTGCATTGCAGGAGGTTTCTTTACCCTCTGAGCCTCTTCAGGGAGGCCCACTTCAATAACAAGTCTGCTTTTATTTGCATAACAATTCTTTTGAAGAAATTTGAAAACTAGGGTTGAGAGATGACAATACAGAATAAGAACTGTAATTTAAAAAGTTCTTAAAGAACTGATAATCTTTATCTACTACTGTTCAACTGTTCTTAGCAAATCTTTAGGCTCCTCCTTAAATTGAGCTGAGGAGTCAGAACCTGAGAATTCACTTGATCATGGAACAGTGATAGTGACTGGATAGAGTCTTAGCCCTCATCCATTCACCTTTACCCACCCTTTCCTACTTATATTCCATGATAATATGATTACCAATATGTGTAGGGACTATGATCCATTTAAAATTTTTAATTTTGGAAGGGAATTTCTGGGAATCCTGCTCTAGAAATGGATTTTCTTTACATCTGGATTTTAGAGTTTAGGAAATCCTGTCTTCTTTTAAAAAGGAGACTGAAAGCACAAGGTATAAGGATGAGGAGTTAAGACTCATCAGAGGACAGAAGAAGTGGGGAGGAGTTGCTAAGACCTAAGAAGAGGTCATGTGTTATTTTGGCTTCCTTGAGGACAAAGGACAGAACAAGAGAATTCACACAGAGAGCAATTTCCAAACAAGGAATAATGAGACCCAGAGGTCCCACATGAAAAACTGGGTGTTCTAACATTTGGGTTGAGCCCAGCAATGGGACATCTCATTTGGTGCCTGTACGCTTAGATAAGTGGGCAGGCAGTGGCATCTAGAAGGCCCACCAATCGGGTCCTTACCAGTAGACTACTGTTTATGGGCAGAGCTTTTGGCCCTGACACTGGAACGAGCCAGGCACGATTTTAGTTCTTCCATAATTAATTGCATCATTGGCAGCTTATTGATGTGGGGACCTAATATAGAGAACAAAACAAAATTCTCATCCTATAAACTGGGGCACATGGGAAAACTGGGTCTTCAGGGTTTGAGGGCAAGGACCTCCTATTCAGAATACAGAAATAGACGGGGGTTGCACTGCACCAGAAGGACTCAGGAGCTGGGTGGTAAGCACCAGGATCCTATGTGAGGGATCAGTAAACTGGAAGAATGAGTCCAGTGGGGAGATTATGTGTCAAGACATGAGGGAAGGCAAAGTCAGGTAAAAATGAGGCTGAGATAGAGATGGTTGAGAAAAGTCAAAAGTATGTTATCACTTTAGGTCTTTTTTTCCACAACAGATAACGTTCGTACATTCTTAAACCCAAAGACAGGAGCTAAATAATTCTACTGGTTGCTTAATAGTGGCAAAAGAATAAATAATTTGAACTCTAAGACATGTGACCTACTAATAATCTCAGACAAAAACTGTAAAGAGAGAAGGAAGTTGTTATAAACATCGCTAGCTGATTCATATTTTTAGTTAAGTAAGTGAAAGCGTTCTTCCCTGGTGGCTAAGACGGTAAAGAATCTGCCTGCAATGCAGGAGACCTGGGTTCCATCTCTGGGTTGGGAAGATCCCCTGGAGAAGGGAATGGCTACCCTCTCCAGTATTCTTGCCTGGAGAATCCCACGTACAGTGGAGCCTGGTGGGCTACAGTCCATGGGGTCACAGAGTTGACACAACTGAGTGACTAACACTTCCACTTCTAGTTAAGTTAACTGATGGTCTTTGGGCATGTCCTTACATTTTATTTTGCAATCTTCTCAGGTGCTGGAATTGGTTCAGGGAAGGAGAACTGGGAAGTACAAAGAGGACTTTGCATTTTATTTTCCAGATAATAGTCCTTGGATACAAATCCTTTTATCTTTGTCAACACAGAGTTTGCTTTAGTTTGGTGGTATGAATAATTCAAAGGTTGCTCGTAGCAATTGTTGTTCAGTCGCCCAGTCGTGTCCGACTCTGAGATCTCAAGGACTGCGGCATGCCAGGCTTCCCTGTCCCTCATCATCTCTTAGTTTGCCCAAGTTCATGTCCATTGCATGGGTAATGCAATCCAGTCATCTTATCCTCTGACACCCTCTTCTCCTTCTGCCCTCAATCTTTTCTAGCATCAGGGACTTTTCCAATGAGCTGGCTATTCGTATCAGATGACCAAAATACTGAAGCTTCAGCTTCAGTCCTTCCAATGAGTATTCAGAGTTGATTTCCCTTGAGATTGACTGGCTTGATCTCCTTGCTGTTCAAGGGACTCTCAGGAGTCTTCTCTAGGAACACAGTTTGAAGGCATCAATTTTTTGGTGCTCTGCCTTATTTACTTTATTACTCTTAGCAATACTTGGATCCTAAAAATGCCTATATATTTTTGGCATGTAGAAATCACAGCTTTTTAAAACTGGAAGTGATTTTAAGATCATCAAAATCAAATTGCTTCACTTTACAACTGTGGACACTGAGGCCTGTAAAAGTTACATGACTTGCTTAATGCTGGGGTATGAATGGCTGGGCCATGACTAGAAACAATGAAATGGATTTCTAGTTTACTACTATTTCCATTACCATGCCTATCCTACTTCAGATGATAGCCTAAGGTTTTAAAACAACAGTAATAATGATAACAACTGTATTTATTAACAACTTTAATCTGAATTTATTATATCAGAGCGATTTATTATTTCCAATTAGAATTTATAACGGGCATTTCAGTGACGCTGACACTAGCCTGCCATGCCCTTCTGTACAAGCTCAAAATGTATCCATCAAGCTTCCTAATTTACTCTTTGGTAATGATGAGTCTTGTTTATTTTTAAATACATTTAAAAATGTATTTGCGGAGTTCTGTTGAAATGAGATATTTTTAAAAAGAATTTCAACTGTCCTGGTGAAAAAAAAGACCCCATGGATTTTTATCTCTTAGGGCAAGCATTTGAGTAATCAATTTGAAAACTCTATTACATATTTTTTCCTTTATCTAAGAAGCAGACAAAAATTCTGGTCTTTTTTCATCTTGGTCCAATTCTTGTGCTAATTTCACTGTGATTTCTGCTATGCATGTGAACTATGACCATATACAAAAATGGTCTTGGCTGTGGGCAAAGATTAATTGGTGAAAAATGGGCCTGTTTGTGGGATTTACCACACAGTAAGGTTTCACATCTCCCTGGAAAAATGTGGAATTAGCTCTTTGAGACATGCAGGCCTGTCATGAGGTGGAAGGAGAGTTTTGGAGGAGGGAAACACAGTTCAGTCACTAAGATAGTTATGATTGGTGAGATTCCAGAGCAGTCCCTTCCGTACAGCAGTTCTTCCCGCTTTCGAGTCCGTGTTTCCCACATGTAGCTAGTTTCATCAGTAATTCACAGATAGCATCTTATTTGGCTTCTCTCACGGCCAACTGATCCAAACCTGGCAATGGTCTTGGAGTGAACTCCTAATCCTCCCATTCCCCCCACCCCCAATATGTAGTTACAGTGGAAAGCCTTCAATGTGGGAAGATCTTTTCGACAACAGATTTTCCATGCTTCCTGAGGCAGAAACAGATGTGGACCCACTGGTAGTTTGGCAAGGGTGCAGGGACGATGGGACGGTAGCTCCTCCCTTTATTAAGATGGTTCTTGAGGAAGACAGACTCGGTAATACCGACTAGGATGCTCCCAGGGAGCGCTCGACGTGCGTGCTCCTCCCTAAAAAGCCACTGCAAGGGCCTGCTGCATGGCTCAAGAATCCACGCTGCTGTTAAGGACAGACCTAGCCACAGTGATCAAGGCTTCTTCCCCATGACTTTGGTGGGGACTGGCACTTACCAGGTCGCAGCTCGGCTTGGACATCCCAAGGGTCCACCCTAAACTGGGATGGGGGTAAAGGCGGGACCCGTCGCCTCCCCACCTCAACTCGGTTTCTGTACTAGGCACTCCCCTTGGGGACCATAAGCGCCCTCTTTCCCTACGCCCCCAGTGGTAACCTGTCGGAGCCTGCCTGAGGTCTGTGACTTACCCCAAAGGAACCTGAGCGCCTGGGGGGAATCCCAGGATGGCGGGCTTGCCCCCTTCTATCCGAAAAGGGTCCCTCCCATTCCTCCCAACCTGGATCGGTCTCCGGGCGGCCGCAAGCCGCGCTCTCTCCAGTCTGGGAACGCTGAGGCGGCTGGGGTCCCCAGCCCGCGATGGGGCAGGCGGCCGGCAGGAGCGGCGGCGCCCTTGGCTGCCGGACGGGCCGGGGCGCGGGCGCGCGCAGGCGGGCGGGCGGGGCGCGCACCCGGCCGGGGCAGCGGCGGGGGAGGAGCGCCCGCCCGCCGCTCGCGCGCCCAACGGACCAGGCTGGGGCCGAGAGGTAACTGTTGCAGCCCGCGGGAGCCGGGAGGCGACGCGGACACTCCAGTCCCAAGAAGTGCCCGGGGTAACAGGAAGGGGGGCGGGGTCCGGCCACCGAAGTCCCGGAGAGGAGCCCCCTCCGCCCCTCTTCTCAGCCAGCATGTCCCGGACCCCGCCGCTCCTCCACCCGCGCGGCGGGGACCCCGGGCCGCGGCGGCGGGCGCAGCCCTGACGCGCCGCCGAGCCGGGGGGCGCTCCGAGCGTGGGGGCCTGGCGGGAGGGAGCGCGAGCGGCCGCTGCGGTCCGAGCGGGGCGTGCCGAGCCCCCGCGGCCACCGGGCGTCCCGGCCATGAGGAGGGACGAGCGAGACGCCAAAGCCATGCGGTCCCCGCCGCCGCCGGACGGGGCCGCCTCGCCCCCCGAGAGTGTGAGGAACGGCTACGTGAAGGGCTGCGTGAGCCCCCTGCGGCAGGACCCTCCGCGCGGCTTCTTCTTCCACCTCTGCCGCTTCTGCAACGTGGAGCTGCTGCTGCCGCCGCCCGCCTCCCCTCAGCAGCCGCGGCGCGGCTCCCCCTTCTCCCGGGCGCGCCTCTTGCTGGGCGCCTTGGCCGCCTTTGTCCTCGCCCTGCTGCTCGGCTCGGGGCCCGAGAGCTGGGCTGCTGGGGCCGCCCGGTTGCGGACCCTGCTGAGCGTCTGCTCGCAAAGCCTCAGCCCCCTCTTCAGCATCGCCTGTGCCTTCTTCTTCCTCACCTGCTTCTTGACCCGGACCGAGTGGGGCGCCGGGCCGGGCCGGAGCGGCGGCGGCTCCTGGTGGCTGCTGGCACTCCCCGCCTGCTGTTACCTGGGGGACTTCTTGGTGGGGCAGTGGGAATCCTGGTCTCGGGGGGACGGAGACGCCGGGGCCCCGGTCCCGCACACACCCCCAGCGGTGGCGGGCCGGTGGTTCTTGGTGCTGAGCTGCGTGGGCTTGTTGACGCTCGCGCAGCCGGTGAGGCTCCGGCACAGCATCGTGGTGCTGCTGTTCTCCAGCTTCGTCTGGTGGGTGTCCTTCACCAGCCTTGGGGCGCTGCCTCCAGCCCTCCGGCCCCTGCTGTCCTGCCTGGTGGGGGGCGTCGGCTGCCTGCTGGCCCTGGGGTTGGATCACTTCTTTCAAATCAGGGAAGCTCCCCAGCAACCTCAGTTGTCCAGTACCGCAGAAGAAAAAGTGCCTGTGATCAGACCCCGGAGGAGGTCCAGCTGCGTGTCATTCGGAGAAACTTCAGGCGGTTACTATGGCAGTTGCAAAATGTTCAGGAGACCTTCGTTGCCTTGCATCTCGAGAGAACAGGTATGTTTCCAGAAAGGAAAGGTTTGCTAAGGAAAGGAGGGCGGTTTTATCGCTTCAGTTCCCGAATTGAATTAGTGCGTTTGAAAGCTTGTTTACTTCCAGGGTAAAAAAAAAAAAAAAGTTTTATTCTGGAAATAACTCCTAAAATACAGGAAGCTTAGAAAAACAAAAACAAAAAAAACGCAGAAGTACCATTTATCTTTGAATAGAAATGAAATAGCAGACTAAGCATGCTACACTTTTTAAAGAGATTGTTTATGCAGTAGATGCGTTCTCAGAAGAATGAAGTGAATTATTTGAAGAATTACATTATGACACTTCTGGTGTCGTTTATTTGTTGCTGTAATAATGGTGCTGTTTCCCTCAAAGATAACATACAGCCGTTAGAATTAGTGAATATATAGATGTGTGAATTTTAATCGGTATTAAATAATCAGTATTATTCTTGATAATAGGACAAATCTTAGGTCTTACAATTAAAAGAAAAGTGATGAGTTTTGGAACAGAGACTTGTTAACTTAGATGAAAAGACCGTTGGGGATAATTTTAAGAGGTTTCTTCCCCCACCCCCACCCCAAATTTCAGCAGTAATAAGCTAATATAATCTTTTACAGACTAACTCGTGGTCCTGTGTGTTTGTTGCATAATTAGGAGAATGTTGTAACAATTTAACCTTTAATCTTAGTAATGTTTGGAAATATACCAAAAACGTTTACAATTTATTTTTCTGTAGGTTTACATTTTTTTTTTTTTTAAGGAATTGAAATCATTATTAGGGAAAGTTTGTTTTGATAGCCTAGGGAAATCTTACCTGTTCTACATTAGGAAGAAACTCACTAAGTATAGCTACTATTCACTGAGCATTTTACTAAGTGCAAAATACTTGTATTGTCTTAAACCTTCACAAGGACACTGTATAATAGATGACATTAACCTCAAGTTAGAGATGAGCAAACTGAGGCTTATAGAGATTACCCAACTTCACACATTATCATTAACAGTGGAAGTGCTGGGATTTGAACCTAGATTTTTCAGTTTTCAATGCCTTCTTCTAAGCAGCTAAGAGGATAAATGTAGAGGTTTGCTTAAATGAGCAAGTCTATGGGGTCGCACAGAGTTGGACTCGACTGAAGTGACTTAGCAGCAGCAGCAGCAGGAGTTTATACCCTTGGTTTTCAGACTTTTTGATTAGTGAAACATCTTACACTGGGGACCTAATATATCTGAAACAGAAGTTTCTTATTGTTACTAATTCTGATTTTTTTTTTTTGCTCTTTGCTCTTCAATATAATCTATAAACTACTACACTATCTGTAGTGCTCAAAGAGACAAACACCTTGCTTCCTGAAAAGTGTTTTCAGAGGCCGCTTTTGTGGTCTGTATTTGGTCAAATGCTTGAAAAAAAATTGTTCAAAAAATATCATGCCTTTTGTTTTCTCAGTTTACTACTAATGATAATAGTAGACAATGCCCAGGAAAACATGTATCAGGAGAAAAATTGTCAGAAGAAGATTCACTGTAGAGAAAAGTCATACCAACTATTTTCATAGACAGGAATAACATTGGATGGACATTTGACTTTGTGTGAATAGATTGCATTTTTTAACACCAGGAAAGTGTTTTAACATAGTTTCATTACACTGATAGACACTTTTCCTGAGCGTAGTAGTATTACAGTTTAACATAATTGTAGTGTGTTGGAGTAGTGAATTATGGCTGTTATCTTATTAATTGAAAATTCCTGGTTTGGTGCTCTTTCCATCACAGCAACCTTTTTTCAACAGTTAACCAGGTGTGGCATTGTTATGCTAGGTAGCTTTAATTGTTATTTGTATTAGAGGAAAATACAATTTGTGCTTTTAAAAAAAGGCATATTTTATTAGTACAGAAAACACTTCACATTCCACTATGAATAGGAACATTTTTTGGGGGGGTCTTAAGTATATGCTAATAGTTCAGGGGTTTATATATGGTTAGCTAATGTTCAGGGTCAAACTATAATATTCTTTTGGTAATACTAGAAACTACTAGATGTTTTTAACTTGGCAGACATTGTAATAATGAAAATTTTTACTTATGCTTTTTTCCTGAAGTTCAGCAGTGGATCTGTGGTTTTGTTTGCATGTACGTTATATGAAAGAAATTAAGTGGAAACCTATACTTTTATAGAAGTAAAAGATTAAGGGATTTTCTAATTTTAAAAGTGCCAAACTTTGTATGTGATCATTGTAAAGTCCCTCTCTTATTTCAGAAAATGAAGGGAGACAAACAGTTTTGGGTAGAATCTGATATTGGGGAAAGTGCCCTGAATTCATAGAGATTCAAGGGTAAAGTCTTGGGTCTACCGTCATATTGGAAAAGTTGGTGAGCTTTTCTGAGTCTCAGTCTCTTGTCAAATCAGGGGATCCAGTAGATGAATTCTATACCACCTTTCAATTCTAGAACTCATTTCTTGTAGTTAGTTTACATTTTTTGTAAGCTACAAATGAAAGTATAAAAACCTTCACAAGTTAATAGATCTTGAAGTTTTACTTAAATGTTTAATGTTGATATTGCTAGCCTATATTTTCCAAGGTATGATAACTGAAAAATATGAAGAAATAGTCTGTATTTTTTAATAGAACTTTTCTTTTAACCCGTATATGTGGACATTCATTTTTGGATTGATAAATTTATTACACTTCATTTCCTTACGAATTTAAACATTTTTATGAACATCTTTGAAAAGCAATTGAAAACTCGTGTCAATAAAAATGTTTTTAATTGTGTGAAAGTAGATGTTAGGTAATTTTTAACTTTTAGATTGTTATGTTGGATACTGTATTGAAGCATAATAGCATGTTTGTAAAACATGATTTTCACAGTTAGGTTTACTGTTTAGTTACTGCTGACTATGTTCCTCCTTGGGTTAATGGAAAGAAGCACTAAGTTTGGAGTATATTTGCCAAGATTCAGCTGAAACTAATAGTAAGTTAAAAAAAATTTTTTTTAGTTGCCTACATGAGATACTTTGGCCAGAATTTAACAAACTACATTTCTGTGTCATTTTAATTATACTTTCTACAGTGGAGATTTCAGCTGTAAACCAGATCATTTTATGTGTGATAGACTAGGTAAATACGAGGTTAGTCTGTTTGTGAGATATTTTTCTATACCTAAAATGCTGAGTGCTTTCTAAATGGTTAGGTAAATATTTTAAAATTCTGTGGCCTTAAAGCACATAAATATTATTTAAAGTGTTAATTTTATTTGAAAAAGGATACACATGTAGTATGAAGGTTTTAAAAAGATTTTAGTTTAAGTGATTATTCTCCTAAGGAATTTGCAAGGCATAACCTTCTATGAATTTTTTAAAGAATACTGTGAAATTTGGCCAATTCTAATTTCGTGTTAATATTTTACAATGAAACATCAGCCTACATAGTGTTTTTTATGCTTTATTTTGTAAATATTATATGTACCTTGCCATCAGAGTTATCGTTCAAAAACAGATTTTTATCAAATCACTTGCTGTGTTTCAGAAATCTCTTATGGCTTTTCATTGTACACAGAATAAGGTTCATGCCCTTGACCCTTACTTGCACAGCCCGTAATAATCTGTTTTTAGCCTTGTGTTTTGTTTTTTTAAAAAGCCGTTAGAACTTATGGAACACCTTTTCCCTGCATCCATCCATGGCTCTAGCTGTTTGAGGACTGCTTATTGTTCCTGATGTGTATGTAGAGTTTTGCATTTACCATTCACACTGATTGAAATCTCCTTTAAGAAATGTATTAAAATGTGTTAAGATTAAGAGGCCTTTCGATACCAAAGGGATGCTCAAATTAAGTTTATAAGCTGAGAACAAAACTGCGTGGTAGCAGAGTTGGCCGCGTTTAAAAATAAAAGTTGACAAGTCCTGTGGAGCAGTGATGTGATGATGTGTGAGAGAATATTTTCATTGTACCACATGAAACAGTAACATCTCCATAGTTTGTTTTCCCACACAGAGTGGAAGGTAAACAGGGCCAGCCATAAGTAAAACTTTGGCTTCAGTCAAGTTTAGTGAAGTTTGTTTTTCATTGTCCTCTGATTTTTTTAATCCTTCTCAGTGGCAGGCCCTTTTCTGAGTCTCTTTCCTTGTTCTCTTTCAGTTACCAAGTCAGCCTGTTTCCTTAGCGAATTCTCCTGCCTTCTTAAACCTTTCCTAAAGCAGAAAGAATCTATACATGCTGGAAAAGTTTGTCTAGAAATTAGCATGTTTATATAGATATAGAAGAGAGAAGAGAGAGAAGAGATTTGTAGAAAGGAAAAAAATTCAGCTCTGGAGAAAGAATATTGTCTCTAGGTTATGACATGAGATATTATTGGGATTCAGGACTAGAAGCTTCGTCTTGACTCCAAGTTCCCCTAGTGCTTGCTATAAAGAGCATATGCGCCTGTGGTCATGGTTTTCCAAGGCTGTACTTAATTTGCCAGCCATCTCCAATTACTTGATAAACAGTGTCCCTGGTTAAAAGGGGTTGAGGGTAGTGGTGGGAGAGAAAGGGAAGTGAGAGACAGGAGGTACTCTTGAAATCACATAGTTCATGATGACGTCATAGGTAAACTTGGTACCTGATATTGTTATTTCAGGGTGACTTATTAGGATGCAGCTGGACTCAAACTCAGGTGCCTTCAGAGGCCAGCCACAGAGCCTTTTTTTACATTGTATGTTGAGGAAGGAGGGGAGGTGAGGAAGAATGGAAGTGAATGGACTGTTGCCTGCTTTACCTAAGGGCTTTCAGTTTGACCAAAACAAACTGGACAGCTGTGTTAGCCAAGCAGAACTTCAGTAGAGCTGGGCTCTGTCTGCGGGCAGTTCCTGACAGTTTATAACATTGTTCACCATATTATTTACAAGCTGCTTCATGTTTATTTAAGAGATTGTTGGAAGTCTGTTCTTGGAATTTGGGGAAGAGGAGTATTTCCCACTTCCTCTTTTATAGCCTACAACTTTTTCTCCAGTATTGATTTACCTGGAAGGTATCTTATCTTTATAGATTTTTCCCTCCTCTATCAGATAGAGTACATTATTTGGTTGCTTCCTTACATTTTATAAAACTTGCTTTCAGCATATTTTAAAGTTAGTGTTCTTGGCTGGAGAATCCCAGGGACGGGGAGCCTGGTGGGCTGCCGTCTATGGGGTCACACAGAGTTGGACACAACTGAAGTGACTTAGCAGCAGCAGCAGCATTTATATTTGTTAATGAGAAATGCCATACATAAAAGACTGTACATATATATATATTTTAAATATGGTTTAAGGAAGAAAATAAGACAAAAAAGAAAAATATCAAGTATTTACCACTCATTTCCTTTGTGTTAACTTCTTTTGTATCCCCTTTTCTCTGTCCCAGAGACAATACATTTATCTTGATTTTTTTTTTTGCTATTCATTCCTTTACTTGGCTTTATAACTCCCCTGAACATAGGCTTCCTCAATGGCTCAGTGGTAAATGATCTGCCTGCAGTGCAAGAGACAAAGGAGATGTGGGTTTGATCCCTGGCTTGGGAGGATCCCTTGGAGAAGGGAATGGCTACCCACTCCAGTATTCTTGCCTGGAAAATCCCTTCAGCAGAGGAGACTGGCAGGCTATACTCCTTAGGGTTGCAAAGAGTTGGACATGACTCTATTATTATTTATTACTAAATAATAGAAATAATATGTTGTCATTATTGTCTGCTTTTGAACCTTAACAAACAGAATCATGCTATATGAATTTTTCTGTAACTTTTTTGCTTAACTTTTGAGATTCATTCATGTTGATGTGGATAGATGTTGTTCATTTTTCAATGCTGTATAGTATTTCATCTTATGAGCATAATACAATTTATCCATTCCACTGTTTATGGACCTGTGGGTGGTTTTCAGTTGTTTGCTATTATCTACAATGCTGCTGTGAAATTTTTTTTTTTTGCTTTTTAACATTTCTAAAACCAGAAAATGTACCACTATACTCGAAAAGAACTAAGATTAAACTTATCTGCCACGTCAGTCAGTGTAAATGAGCTAAACTTGACTTAAAAATAATTGCTTTGACTCCAAAACCAAACAGTTCAGTTCAGTTCAGTTGCTCAGTTGTGTCCAACTCTTTGCGACCCCATGAATTGCAGCACACCAGGCCTCCCTGACCATCACCAATCCCTGGAATCTACCCAAACTCATGTCCATCGAGTCGGTGATGCCATCCAGCCATCTCATCCTCTGTCGTCCTCTTCTCTTCCTGCCCCCAATCCCTCCCAGAATCAGAGTCTTTTCCAATGAGTCAACTCTTCGCATGAGGTAAATGTCTCCTAGGTGCATGCATGCATCTAGAATTGCTAAGTTGTAAGGCTTTCCTGGTGGCTCAGTGGTAAAGAATGTGCCTGCCAATGTAGGAGACTTGGGTTTGATCCCTGCGTTGGGAAGATCCCCTGGAGAACGAAATGGCAAGCCACTCCAGTATTCTTGCCTGGAAAATCCCATGGACGGAGGAGCCTGGTGGGCTACAGTCCATGGGGTCTCAAAGAGTCAGACATGACTTAGCGACTAAACAACAATGAGGTATGTTCATATTCAAGTTCACTATGTGTGGTTGGCTGAATAATGGCACCCCAAAGGTGTCCATGTAATAATCCCTGCAATTTGTGGGTGTGTTGCCTTATGTAGCAAGGAAACTTTGCAGATAGGATTAAGTTAAGGATCCTGAGGTGGGGAGATTATCCAGGATTATCTTTTTAGACCCAATGTAATCACAGCTTCCTTAAAAAATGAAAGAAGAAAGCAGAGATCGAGGAGAAGGGACAATGGAAATAGGATTGGGGTAATATAGTGTAAGACTCAGTCTACCTTTAGCTTTGACAGTGGGAGAAGGCCAGGAGCCAGAGAAAGCAGGCAGGCTCTCGAAGGTAGAAGAGACAGGGAAGTGGATTTTTCCAAGTCCTCAAAAGCGGCAGCCCTTCCAACACTTTGATTTTAACTTAGTGAGACCTGTGTCAGAGTTCTGACCCGCAGAACTGTAAGATGATAACTCGTTTTATGTGACTGAGTTTGTGGTAATTTGTTACCGGAATGTATTAGTTTGCATTAACGACTAACAGTTTGCATGGGTTGCTATGCCAAAGCACCCCAAACCCAGTGGCTTAAATAACAGAAGCTTATTGTCTCACAGTTCTGGAGTCTAGAAAGCCAAGGTCAGACTGTCCCAGCGTTGGCTCCTTCTGAGGACTCTGAGGGGAGGATCTGTGCCATGCCCGTCTCCCACCTTCTGCTGGTTTTACTGGCAATGTTTGGCATTTTCCAGCCTTTCGATTTGTCACTCCACCTCTGCCTTCATCACATGGCACTCTCCCCATGTCTCTTCTTATGGTCTTCCCTCTGTGCCCTGTCTCTCTGCCTCAATTTACCCTTTTTATAAGGACCCCAGTCATATTGTACTAGGGCCTACATCCTAATCACCTCATTTTAATCTGATCACTTCTGTAAAGACCTTATTTCCAAATGAAGTCACATGCTAAGGTACTGAGAGTCAGGACTTCAGTATATCCTTTTTTGAGGGACAGGGTTCAACCCATACACATAGCCGTAGAAAACTAAGACCCTCTGGGAAGTTGAATTGTTTTTCAGAATGGTCACGTAATTTATATTTTGCTAGTAGAGAATGAGAATGCCCTTGAACCAATGATTCCTATTTACTGACTTTAATTTTTGTTCGTCTAGTAAAGTGTGAAGTGTATTACTTTGAGATTTTAATTTGCATTTATATAGTTACTTAATAAGGCTGAATATTTTTTATGTTTATGGAGTGCATTTATTATTCAGGGATTATGTGTTCATGTCTTGCGCTGTTTTAAAAATTCAGTTTTGTTTTTTCTTAGTTCATGAGTTCTTTATATATTTTGGATATAATCTTTTATTGGTTATTTCGGTTGTAAATATCTTCTTCCAGGTTTCATGGTGTCTTTGAAACTGAGGTTCTAATTTTTAATATTATCAAGGCTACTAGTCTTGCCCTCTAATGGTGTGAGACCCTCCATGTCTTCCCTGTTGGAAGTCAGAATAGACTCTTGTGTTGTTTTTTCAGAGTTTTAAAGTTTTGCCTTTCAAATAGTTTTCATCCACCTAGAATTGATTTACATGTATAATGTGATACAGAGGTCCTAGCTCATTTTTTACCCATATAGCTCTTTTTTAACCCATATACCCACTTACATCAACACAGTTCATTGAAAAGTTTATTTTCCATTTATCAGCAGTGCTGCCTCTGTCCTGTATCAAATTTCACTATGTGTATGAGTCTATCCGGCTTCTCTGTTCTGCTTCATTGATTAGTTTACGTGCCCTGTGTTAGTACCACGCTGTCTTAATCACAATAGCTTAGTGTGACAGTATACTGTAAGTCCCCTCTTCTTCTTATTTTTTTCTCCCCATCTTATTCTTCAAGAATCTGCCATTTACATTAGGACCTTTGCTTTTCAATATAAATTTTAGAATAAGTTTCTCAGGTTCTACAAAAATTCATATTGGGATTTTGATTGCCATTGAATTAAATCTTTTGAACAATTTAGAGGAGAAGTTGACTTTGAAAATTTTAAGTTGTATTTTTCTAGAAATTTTAGTATAACTTGTCAAATTTATTTTCTTTATAATATCTTTTTATTATGTTTACTTTGTTCAACATCTGCTTTTTTGTCTTCTTTTTCATTCCTAACATCCTTTCTATCTTTTTTCTTTGTTTCTGAATCAATCCTACTAGAAATTTGTTTTCTAATCTTTTTAAAAAACCAACTCTTGGGACTGGTACTTGTTTTATTTATATCAGCTCTTTTATTGTTTCTCTTTTTGAGTTTATTTTCTTGTTCCTTTTTTTTTTTTTTTGACTGCACTAGAAGGCTTGTGGACCTTAGTTCCCTTACCAGGGATTGAACCCAGGCCCTTGGCAGTGATGAGAGTAAGGAGTCCTAAACACTGGACTGCAGAGAATTCCCTCTTGTTCCTTTTTAAAATTTATAATTGAGATGCTAAGCCCATTTTAACTTTGCGCTTTTCCAGCGTATGTATTTAAGGTTATACATTTCTCTCTAAATATTGCTTTAGTTGAATTTCACAAATTTGGGTGTGTAGTATGGTTATCGTTCAGTCCAAAGAATTTTCTAATTTTCATTTTGATTTCCCTTTTTGACTAACAGTTATTTAGGAAAAAATCCTAATCATGTGCAAGTTTTCTAGTTGTTGTTGATTTCTGATCTAAGTGTCATGTGGGCAAAATATGTGGCCTAACATATGATCTACTGCTGCTGCTGCTGCTAAGTCGCTTCAGTTGTGTCGACTCTGTGTGACCCCGTAGACGGCAGCCCACCAGGCTCCGCCATCCCTGGGATTCTCCATGCAAGAACACTGGAGTGGGTTGCCATTTCCTTCTCCAGTTTTCATAAATAATCTATGTGCTTGAACAAATACATTTTTCAATTGTTAGGTACACTATTAGCTATCTGGTTGATAAAGTTGTAAAATGTCCTTGTCATACCTTCTGTGTTGTTATTGACTTTTTTATCTTCTTTACCTGTCAGAAACTGGATAGAGTATTAAAAATCTCAGTTTCTTGGTGGATCTTTCAAACCACACCCCGTAGTTTGTGGGTAAATGTGTAGAGACTAGAACTTTACAAATTGGATGAAATTACTTATTGGAGGGACAACAAAAAGGATGCATGAGAGAGAGCACATATCAAATGTTTAGTCAATGTAGGTAAGTAATATGCTAAGTGCCACTTTCAGTATATAACAAGCCCTTAAGAACTCAACCAATGGAAACAACTAAGCTACAAGTTTAAGCATTTTAGAATATATCTTTTGAAAGAAATCACTGAGTAAGAAAAATCTTGGATCCCTAAAAAGAAGTGGGAGTAGTATGGGGAAGGAAAAAATTTCTTTTCTTCCCTTGTAGGCTCTTTGGCTGAGCTAGTAATTCAATTGATAAAAGACAAATTAACAGGAAAAAAACAAATTTAATTTTGTGTGTATGGAAGCCTCATAAAAAAATGAGACTCAAAGAAGTGACCCAAGTAGAAAAATACCATACAATTAGAATCAGAGTACTTACTTAGTTTTTTATCTAAAGTAATGCTACATATGTAGACTTAGGAACCTTAAGTGAAAAATGTAAAGTGGTCTCAGATAAATAGAAATAAATTAAAATTCTCTAAGTAAAATAGAAGTAAATTCAGATATTCTTAAGACATCAGATAATTCCCCCAGATAAAGTTCCAAGGAAATTGAGCAGTACATAGTAAAAAGTGAACAAAACTTGCAAAGAAATAGGACACTATGAATAAGAACCTGCAGAAAAAGGTATGCAACAAAAGAAACCCACAAAGGTTTCAGAGCTTGGAGCTATTATATATAAGATATCAAAAACATGTTTAATATGCTTAAATGAAATAGAAGCTTGGGGAAATGTTTGCAGAACAGAGGATTAAAGAATAATCATATAGATTTGAAAATAGAACTTTTAAAGATGATCACAGATTTAAAACCTGATGCACATGTTAAACAGCAGTTGAGTGACAGAACCTGTGAATCAGAATATAGATTCAAAGAAATTGTCCATAATGTTTTGCAGAGAAAAAAATAGATGGAAGTTATAAAGAGGGATCAAAAAAGTTAGACAATAAAAAGTTTAACATGAATTTAACTGAAGTTCCAAAAGGAGATAATAAAAGGGAGAACAGGTAATATCTGAAGAGATGATGGCTGTAAAATAGAACTTTACAGAACTGATGAAAAATACCAGCTGATATCCAGAAAGCCCACTGAATCCCAGCAGAACAAAGAAAAAGAAATCCACCCTTAGATGCCTTCATTGCAGAATTCAGAACACACACAGAAGAGAAGTTCTAAAAGAGAGCAGAGAGAAAAGAGAAGTTGCTTACCAAAAAAAATGAACAGCAATTACACTGAAAGATGACTTATTAATAACAGAATGGAAGCCAGAAAACAGTTGACTGTTATTTGTCATGTGCTGAAGGAAAATGGCTGTCAAACTAGTAAATGCCCAGTAAAATCTTCTAGAAAGAGAAATAAAAACTGAGTTTTTTTTTTTTTTACCAGCAAAAGTACACATACTTCAGACAGGAAGAACTGAAATCAAGAAGGAATGCTAGTGATAAATATATAGGTAAAATTAAGTAGCCTTGATGTCCTGAAACATTACTCACAGCGCCAAATTTGTGAGGGGAAAACAAGCCAGAACTGTAACTAGAAAAAAATAGCCTTTACCTTGGAAGGAAAAATGAGAATAGTGAGATGCTCTGAGAGTCTTCTCTCTATAGTGAGAATACTGCAGTGGAGACACAGAGAAGTATGAACATTTTCATATGAAGAAAGAGAGGTCTGAAGATATTTCATCTCTGGCTGTCTGAAAGGTGAGTGGTATTGTTGGTCAATGTAGGCAGTTTGGGAGAAGCACCTGCTTTAGGAGAAATGACAAAGAGCTTGGATTTCTTGATTAATGCATGTTTTCTCATGTGCATACTTGCTATGTCCAAATGAGATGTAACCTTCCTGACAACAGGGATCAAACATCTCTATTTAGTATTTCTCATAGTATATTTTGGAATTGACAGTGGTTATCTATTATTGTATTTACTCTTACTGTCATTTCTCTTGATAGTTCATGTTGATCTTGAGTAAAGGAAAGAACTCTAGGTGGAGATGGGTCTCCATTCCCTACTGTCTTTGGAGTTCTCATTAACAATAAGATGTGTTGCACAATGCTGAAGCCAGACGACTTCAGAGTTTAAATGGCATCTCTGGATGCCAGAGGGTATTTCCAGGATATTAGGCAAAATATTAACTTCTCTGTACTTCAGTTTCCCCAGGTATAAGCTGGAGGTAATAAAAGCATCTGTCTCACTGATGTGAGGTGGTGGTGTGAGGATTAAATGAGTTAATAACCTGTTGTTGTTGTTTGGTAGCTAAGTTGTATCTGACTGTTTTTGACCCATGAACTGCAGCATGCCAGGCTTCCTATCCTTCACTATTTCCCTGAGTTTACTCAAACTCATGTCTATTGAGTCAGTGATGCCATTCAAGCATCTCATCCTCTGTTGCCTCCTCCTCCTCTTGCCCTCAATCTTTCCCAGCATCAGGGTCGTTTCCAATAAGTCAGCTGTTCGCATCAAGTAGTCAAAGTACTGGAGCTTCGGCTTTAGCATCAGTCCTTCCAATGAATATTCACATTTGATTTCCTTTAAGATTAACTTGTTTGATCTCCTTGCTGTTCAAGGGATTCCCAAGGGTCTTCTCTAGTACCACAGTTGGAAAGCATCAATTCTTTGGTGCTCAGCCTTCTTTCTGATCCAGCTCTCACATCCATACATGACTACTGGAAAAACCATAGCTTTGACTAGACAGACCTTTGTCAGCAATGCGATGGTTCTGCTTTTTAATACTCTGTCTAGGTTTGTCATCGCTTTTCTTCCAAGGAGCAAGTGTCTTTTAATTTCGTGGCTTCAGTCACTGTCTGCAGTGGTTTTGGAGCCCAAGAAAATGAAATCTGTCACTGTTTCCACATTTTCCCCATCTATTTGCCATGAAGTCATGGGACCAGATGCCATGATCTTAACTTGTGAAGTTCTTGAAACAGTGTCTGGCACCTGGCAAGGATGCCATGCAATATTAGTGTTGTTATTATAGTTAAAATTTTCATTATTGAACTGCTTGGTACTTTATGCCAGATTACTTTAAAATCAATGGTAGTTCAGTTCAGTCGCTCAGTCATGTCTGACTCTTTACGACCCCATGAACCGCAGCACTCCAGGCCTCCCTGTCCATCACCAACTCCCGGAGTTCACTCAGACTCCCGTCCATCGAGTCGGTGATGCCATCCATCCATCTCATTCTCTGTCGTCCCCTTCTCCTCCTGCCTTCAGTCTTTCCCAATATCAGGGCCTTTTCAAATGAGTCAGCTCTTCGCGTCAGGTGGCCAAAATATTGGAGTTTCAGCTTCAACATCAGTCCTTCCAATGAACACCCAGGACTGATTTCCTTAAAGATGGAATGGTTGGATGTCCTTGCAGTCCAAGGGACTCTCAAGAGTCTTCAACACCACAGTTCAGAAGCATCAGTTCTTCTGCACTCAGCTTTCTTTATAGTCCAACTCTCACATCCATACATGACTACTGGAAAAACCATGGCCTTGACTAGACATTACTTTGTCAACAAAGGTTTGTTGTACTTTGTTAACAAAAGACACAACACTCCAAGGAATAAGCGTCTTTTAATTTCATGGCTGCAGTCACCATCTGCAGTGATTTTGGAACCCAAGAAAATAAAGTCAGCCACTGTTTCCACTGTTTCCCCATCTATTTGCCATGAAGTGATGGGACTGATCTGATCTGATCTGATGGTACCAGATGCCATGGTCTTAGTTTTCTGAATGTTGAGCTTCAAGCCAACTTTTTCACTCTCCTCTTTCACTTTCATCAAGAGGCTCTTTAGTTCTTCTTCAATTTCTGCCATAAGGGTGGTATCATCTGCATATCTGAGGTTATTGATATTTCTCTTGGCAATCTTGATTCCAGCTTGTGCTTCATCCAGCCCAGCATTTCTCATGATGTACTCTGCATATTAGTTAAATAAGCAGGGTGACAATATACAGCTTTGACGTACTCCTTTTCCTATTTGGACCCAGCCTGTTGTTCCATGTCCAGTTCTAGCTGTTGCTTTCTGACCTGCATATAGGTTTCTCAAGAGGCAGGTCAGGTCTGGTATTCCTGTCTCTTTAAGAGTTTTCCACAGTTTATTGTGATCCACATGGTCAAGTGCTTTGGCATAGTCAATAAAGCAGACATAGATGTTTTTCTGAAACTCTTGCTTTTTTGATGATCCAGCGAATGTTGGCAATAAATCAGTGGTAAGGTTAATTGAAATTTATATTTTTCAGACAATGCTTTTTATTGTCCTGGAACTCCTTTTGCAGCCTGTATTGAGTAAAAAGGCTGTGCATAAGGGATTATATGGGGAAAAATCTTCTAGCAGTTGTTTATTATTAGGACAACAAAGATGCAAGTGATGAGTTTAAAAGCGATTAAAAGGGATAATTGGGGCTTCTTATCTTTTGAAGTTTCAGAGTTAAAGGTTAAGAACCTTTGGTCTACCAGATGAAGAATCTGTCAGCTACTGCAGCCATCATTTTTGTCACTTAAACTTTTGTTCCAGTTTGTCACTTTGGGGTTGGAGGTACACTGGAACTTCAAACAAATGCCTTCACTCATAATTCTTGCTTTATAGCTCACTGTCTGCTAAGCATGCTGACAGTTATGCAGCCCCACCCCAGGGCTGATAAGAGATAGACAACAGATGAGCGAACAGAAGGAAGAGAAACTGTATAAAAAAAGTGATTCCTCCAGCCCTCCAGTCATTAGGCACTGAGCTTTACTGCTTCTTCAATTTAACACTCTGTTCTACCTTTTAAAGTTCCCTAAAGATCTTTCATTACTTACATGGTAATGGTTTAAAGCAGACAGAAATAATTATGGATGTGAATTTTTACAAATATATGGAAAAATATTTTTTGCTAGGGGGAAAATACCTACATACACATAGTGAACACCTTATTTACTACTTTATACGTCATTTTATAGTTTGCTTTTGTTGTAAATTGAGTGGTTCAGTGGTAATGAATCTCCCTGCAATGCAGGAGACACAGGAGATGTGGGTTTCCCTGGGCAGGGAAGATCCCCTGGAGGAGGGCACGGCAACCCACTCTAGTATTCTTGCCTGGAGAATCCCATGGACTGAGGAGCCTGGTGGGCTACAGTCCATAGGGTCACAAAGAGTCGGACATGACTGAAGTGACTGAGCACACAAGCACCATAACGAATGAGCTTTACTATTTGAAAATTTATTGCTTCAGCAAACATTGCTAAGACAAAAGTTCTGCTAGGAATGATGAGGTCTTTGAAGAAGAATCATGTACATATATTACACCCAGCTGCTTAGTATAAGATGAAAGTGAAGGTTTTATTTTAAATGAGAAGACACTGTAATTTAGTTGTGTCTGAGGGGTCTCAATAAATAAAACCCACATTTCTTTCCCAAATTCTGAACAAACTGAGAAAAGAGTGACAGATGAGAGATCAGAATACCACCTTTATTCCTGATAAAGCTCATGTTGCAGGACATAGGTTATGTATGCAGGCAGTTTTGCTTTCTAGTCATAAAGCCTAGAGCTAAATAGATATACCTGCACACAGGCAGGACAGGGCCAGGAACATCCTCCCTGCTTGCTAGGAGAGCCCATCTGTGGAGGAGCACTTGAGAATTACTTCCAGCTAGCAGGTAGGCCCCCAAGAGCAAAAAAGCAACAGGTAGAATTATGCTTAAGTAATTCTTTAGTCTAAACTTACCAATCATGTAAGTTACTATTCTTCTAGGAGAAAAATAGTGAGGGAATAGCGAGAGGCCTGGGGCTTCCCTGGTAGCTTAGCTGGTAAAGAATCTGCCTCCAATGCAGGAAACCCTGGTTCAATTCCTGGGTCAGGAAGATCCCCTGGAGAAAGGATAGGCTATCCACTCCATCATTCTTGGCTCCCTTGGTGGCTCAGACAGTAAGGAATCCTCCTGCAATGCGGGAGACTTGGGTTTGATCCCTGGGTTGGGAAGATCCCCTGGAGGAGGGCATGGCAACCCACTCCAGTATTCTTGCCTAGAGAATCCCCATGGACAGAGGACCCTGGCAGGCTCCAGGCCATGGGATCGCAAAGAGCTGGACATGACTGGGTGACTAAGCACACAGAGGTTAGAAAGTTTAGGGAAAATTCCAACTCACAGAAACTCGTAGGATTGAGGACAAGGCATTGCCTTTCAACATGAAAATAGGAAAAGCCATTTGTAACCCTAACACATTTTATGCAACAAGTATTTTAAATTTTGCATGGCCTCATTTTTGCTACTGTAGTTTTTCACATAGTTGCATGGCATGTACTTAATTTTAAAACTGCTACAGATTTTACTTTTGTTCTTTTTTTTCCTTCTCTTGACAAAACTGAGTCACTTCCTTCTCAGTGTTCACCTACTATTGTTCTTAACACTGAATATATTTGTTGACAGGTCTTTCTTGCCTCTTTCTTGCCTTCTTTAAATGCACAGATAGTTTTTCATTCATTTATGTATGCCCTGTGCTTGGCATATACCAAATAGGTTATTGCATTGAATTACCGCATTAAATACTCTTCTTTTTATCACTTAATATGGCATTATTTTTTCCTAGTCGCTGGATACTACTTATAATTCCAGGGCTTCCCTGGTTATTCAGATGGTAAAGAGTCTGCTTGCAATATGGGAGACCTAGGTTTGATTCCTGGGTTGGGAAGATCTCCTGGAGAAGGGAATGGAAACCCACTCTAGTATTCTTGCCTGGAGAATTCCATGGACAGAAGAGACTGGTGAGCCACAGTCCACGGGGTTGCAAAGAGTTGGACATGACTGAGCTACTAACACACAGGCACACACTTATAATACCGTTGTCGAAAATAGCAAGAGGAGGAGAATTCCTAAAAAATACATTCTTGAAATCACAGAACCCAGCAGTAATCTTCTCTAGCCAGGGGAGGGATTGCTTTAGGAGTGACAGAGTTTGTAAGTGAAGTGTAGAACATTCAGAGCTAGGAGACTAATGTAGACCTTATGGGTAGGAATTCCCTCTTAAAAAAAGAAGTGGCTTACAGTGGTGATTTGAAGTGACATTGGAGTGGTTCAGTAGTGCTATAAACAACTTTGATGTTAGTTTTTCAGATATGGCTTACAAAAAATGCTTAAAATTTGGTTTGAATGGTTCTCAGTTAACCAGTGTTGATAGAAGGAAAACTTTCAGTGCTTAGATGCACTTTAAAAAAAATTTCTAGGGAGAACTTTGCATACAAATCTGCTAGTTTTTATAGTTTGCCAAAGAGGAAAGTGAAAGTGAAGTCACTCAGTCGTGTCCGACTCTCTGCGACTCCATTGACTGTAGCCCACCAGGCTTCTCCGTCCATGGGGTTTTCCAGGCAAGAATACTGGTGTGGGTTGCATTTCCTTCTCCAGGGGATCTTCCCCACCCAGGGCTCGAACCCAGGTCTCCTACGTTGCAGGCAGATGCTTTACCCTCTGAGCCACCAGGGAAACCAAAGAGGAAGATGATAGTAAATTATTAGTTGTAATTATTTAGCAAGCTCCAGAGATGTGGTTATTTTAAACTAAGTACATTTATGCCTGGTAACTGACATTTATCTTTTTACAGGTGATTAGTTTAAAAGCATTTTTAATGTGACTGTTTCTCATATGTTTCCCCCTGTTTCTGCTTACTGACAGATCTTGATGAAAATAGTTCATTATTTCCCTAAAAAGTAAGAGTTTTCATTTTACACTGTTTCTCTTACTGTGCTGTGATAGAAGGATGCCTTAAGTGCTTTATAAAGTCTCCTTGCCATATAGTAAGTGATCTCAGACTTTTTTGTATCTTGAGTTTTTACCTGCTCTTTAAAGGTTATTTTGCTTGCTTGCTTATTGTTCGCTGTTATTTCTCACTTATCAATCTTTAACACACATCCTCCCTACCTTTCCAATTTGCTACTGATTATCAATAGTAGGTCAGGAAGCTAGTTAACCAAGCTAATTGGAATTGGGTGTAAATGTAAGGATGAAAAGGCCTGAAAGTCTTTCTCATGGATAAAGTGTATGGACTTTGTAACATCTATTTTGTCTGTTCAGAGACCTTTTTTGCTTGTTTTAATAAAGAATCTCTGGATAAATGAGGTGTTAGCCGTATTGATTCAACATAAGCAGCCACATATAGATTTATTTTTCCTTTTCTTTTTTAGTGAGGTCTACTGTACATACTGTAAAGTGAACAAATGTTAGGTGTACAGCTCAACAAAACTTCATATACGTGTATACCCATATTATTACTACTCAGATCAAAATAAGGAGCATTTTCAGCACCATAGGTGGCTCCCTTGTGTTCTTGCCCAGTTAATCGCCACATCCAGAAATGTCCACGATTCTGACCTTTATCCTAATAGATTAGCTTTCTTGTCTTTGAATCTTTATAGAAACTGAAATTTGGGTTTTGTATTTTTTTTTATGTCATGAAGTATTGTTCTTTTGATTTTTTAATGTTATGTCCCCCCATTTATTCTTTTAAAAATAATTTTATTTGTTTTTGGCTGTCTGGGTCTTCATTGCTGCGAGGGCTTTTTCTCTAGTTGAGCAAGTGGGGGCCGCTCTTCACTGCAGTATGTGGGCTTCTCGTTGCGATGGCTTCTCTTGTTGCAGAGCACAGACTCAGTAGCTGCAGCACAGGGGCTCAGTAGTTGCAGCTCCCAGGCTCTAGAGCACAGCTTAGTAGCTGTGGCCACAGGGTTAGTTTCTCTGCAGCATATGGGATCCCATGTCTCCTACATTGGCAGGTGGACTCTTGACCACTGAGCCACCAGGAATGCTCCCCACCACCCCCATTTACTCTTGAAACATTCATTCAGTGCCTACTACAGGTAAGAAATTAATGATTTGGGAGAGTCAAAGATAAATCTAGCGCAGGGAAAAAAAAGTGCTATAAAGGAAGTATAAACAGAGAAGGTGTAGGCAAAGAGTGGTGATGTGTCAGTGAGGTCCTTGGCAGAAAATAGATGATATACTCAAATGGGTAAACTTGGGAGAGCTTACCATAGGAGTGATTTATAGAAGTGTGGGAAGGGTTAAGGGAAGCTGACATGGGATAATGAAGTATCTAGTGAGCAATAGTAGGTAGCCATCACAGCCTTTGGACACGTAAGGGCAGGAATAGGAGGTTATTGTCAAGACTGTGAGGGCATTTGAATAGAAGCTTTGGCTTCTGGTAGATTACTAACTAGAGGTGACATTACTCCTCGCTCATTCTTTTCCTGTCTCCATTGGCTGAATTTACCCAAAAGACTGGGCAAAGGAGACTGTTATTACAGTCTATTCAGGACAGCCTTCTGGGGACAGACAACAGAGTGGAGAAAAATGGAGAATGGCTCTGGAGGGGCAAATGAAATATACCCAGCACAACTGGCTTTTTAAAAGCATAGTAGAGGACTTCCCTGGTGATTCAATTGGTTAAGACTCTGCACTTCCACTCAGGGGGCATGGGTTCAATCCCTGGCCAGGGAACTAAGATCCTGCATGCTGCAAGGCGTGGCCAAAAATAAATAAGTAAATAAAATTTTAAAATGAAAAACACAGTATATACCATTCTCTGCAGAAGTGGAATAGCTGCTTAGGAAGAGAAAATCATGAAAACAAAGGTAGAGAAGTAGTGAAATAAAAATTGTGCTCTGAAAATGGAAAGTATTTCAGTTTGGAGTCTGTGCTGAACAAAGAGGAATAGTAGGCCATAAAAATGGGTAGTATTTGCAGGGAAACATTAATTTTTACACTGCTTTTCCTCTTTTTTGTTATTAAATTTACATTATATCATGGCTTTTATAAATGCATGAGAATCAGTGTTGCCTTCATCATTAGGTAGAAGATATGGAGTCAAGTTTTGAGCCTTAGCATTGCCATCTGAGTGTGTTGCACATGGTGACGGAGCCCTAACAGTAGAAACAGCAGGAGTCATTTAGAGAGTGAGGTTAATGGTTAAGAATGTAGGCTCTGGAATTGGACTGTCTGTGTTTGTAGTCTGGCATCAGAATTCATTTTCCAGCTTGATGACCTGGACAAATTACCTAATCCAGGCCTCAGTTTTCTCATTAGTAAAATAGGCATAGTCATCATAACTTTACCATAGAGAAGTTGTGAGTATTAAATGAGTCATTCATATGAAGTGCTTAGCCCAGGGCCCAGCAGGCACTGTCAAGAGATGTTCTTAATATCTATTTTAAAAATTATATTTAGGAGGTTTTACTTGTCTTCAAATATTTGAAAGCCTGCCCTATAAAATAGGGATTAAACTTACTATTTTCATGTGAACTTCTGGGGTCAGAACTGAGATTAAGGCAATGGCACCCCACTCCAGTACTCTTGCCTGGAAAATCCCATGGACAGAGGAGCCTAGTGCACTGCAGTCCATGGGGTCGCTAGAGGTCGGACACGACTGAGCGACTTCACTTTCACTTTTCACTTTCATGCATTGGAGAAGGAAATGGCAACCCACTCCAGTGTTCTTCCCTGGAGAATTCCAGGGACGGGGGAGCCTAGTGGGCTGGTGTCTATGGGGTCGCACAGAGTCAGACACGACTGACGCGACTTAGCAGCAGCAGCAGCAGCAGCAGCAGGCAGTTTTTTGACAAACATGAGAAAATCTTTTGGTCATTTAAAGGTGTTGATCAGAGTTGATTACTTCATGAGCTAATGATTTGCATGCCAGGCGAAGTATTCAAGAAAAGACTGGGGATGTTTGAAAGAATATTAATGCATCATGAAAACACAACAAAATCTTCAGGATACCTCACAACTGTAGCTTTATTCTTCAGAGTCTGTAAAAGTTGAAACACTGGATAAACCGTGTTGATTTCCTTTTCTCCTTCTCTGTTTATTCCTCTTGACAAGGTCAATCCCTCCTGCCCTCCCCCCTTCCTTAATCCATCTTAAATGTCATCTTTCTTTAGCAATATTTATTGAGCACATACAAATGTGCCAAGTTCTGTTCTAGATACTGTGATTAGTACTGTGAACAAGATGCATGAAGTTCTTGCTCTAATGGAGTCTTAAAAATTGTAGCACAGGTAAATAGAAAATAAAAACATGGTAAAATAACTTCAGGTAATTCTAAATTTCATGAAAAAGTAAAATGGAATAATGGGCCAGGGTGGTGGAGGTGGTGCTTTAGGTAAGATCGTCAGGGAGACCCTCTCTGAAGAGACATTTTAAGTGACACATGAATGTTGAAAAGGCACTGGTCACATAAGCTCTGGGGGAAGAACATTCTGGGCTGAAGGACCTAGCAAAGATAAGGTCCCTGTGGTGGGAAAGACCCTGGCGTACTTGGGAGTTAGTAAGAAAGATGGCTGGGTAGAGAGTGGTAGGAGAGGTAAGAAGCACGTGCATCACATAGGGCCTTGTAGACCATGTTGACACTTGCACTTCTTTCTAACTGCATTCTAACGGGAAGCCATGAGACAATTTCATGGTATAATTTATGCTTCAAAATTACTATTCTGGCTTTTTTTTAATCGACTATTGGTGGGGAGTCGGTAGAGTGGAAGCAGAAAGGTAGGTGGCTGTTGCAGTTGTACAAGTGAGAGAAAACTGGCTTGGACTATTTCAGTAGACTTTCTACCTCTACCCCTCTGATCCCTTGGATAGAATGTCCTTTTTTTTTTTAACATTTATAATGCTTTATATATACTACTGTTAAAGTGCCTGTAGTTAAGTATGTGATTGCCTTCCTGTTTAGATGTTGAGCTTCTTAAGCATAGGGGCAGTGTCATCCCTCTTGCATTCCTTATCCTCAGTTCCGTAGGTAGCGCTGTAGTTAACGTAGCACTTAATAAGGATCTATTAAGTGAATTCAGGCCTGTTCTTTAATAGGTTAGAAAAGTCTCTTTCTGTTCTTAGTTTGCTGAAAGTTGAATGTTGTCAAATGAGTTTTCTGTGTCAAGTGTTATGGTCATAAAGTATGTCTTTTTTGTTTCTTTACATTGTTAATTTGTTGGATTACATTGCTTGTTTTTTAAATATTGAACCAGCTTTTGCATCACAGGGTTAAGTACCACTCGGTTCTGGTGTATTATTATTCTTGTGCATTGCTGAATTTGATTTGTTAGTATTTTATTGAGAATTTTTGCATCCATGTTCATGAGGGATATGTATATAGTTTTCTTGGTACTGTTTTTGTCTGATTTTGGTATGGAGTAATGATGTCCCAGTATGAGTTGGGAAGTATTCCCTTTTTTGTTTTCAGAAGAGAATATGTAGAATTAGTTCTATTTATTCTTTAAGTATTTAGTAGAATATTCTAGTGATAGCATTAGGGACTAGAAATTCCTTTTTTCTCTTTGGAAAGCTTTAAACTGTATATTCAATTTATTAATTTTCTCTTGCTTTCCTGTTGCTTTTTCATTGATATGTGATTTTATCATTGTTACCTTTTTTCTGCTTGCTTATAGGCTTATTTTGTTCTCTTTCTAATTTAAGGCGGAAGCTTAGATTATTGATTTTAGATTTTTCTTCTTTTCTAATATTAATATAGGCATTTAGTGTTTTAGCTTTCCCTCTAAGGACTACTCTAGCTGCATGTCATAAATTTTAATCTGTTATATCTTACTTTTTATTTGGTTCATATTATTTTCTAATTTTCCTTTAAATTTTCTCTTTGAATTATAGCTTATTTAGAAGTTATTTAATTTCTCAGTGTTTGGAGTATTTCTGTTATCTTCTTGTTGTTGATTTCTAGTCTAATTTTAAATTTTATTACAGTTAACTTACTTTATATAATTTCAATTCTCTACATATATTAGATGCCTGTGTATTATCTTTGCTTTGCTATGTTTTTCCTGGATAGAGTTCTAGGTGGTAGGCTATGTCTATGCTTCAGTTTTGAATAATGCCAAATGGTTTTGCAAGTGAAATAACTACATAAAACTTTGTATAGGTAGTGTGTGTGTGGGGTGTGTGTGTGTGTGTGTGTGTGCTCACTCACTTAAGTTGTGTCTGAATGTTTGTGACCCTTTGGACTGTATTGGTAGAAAAATTATTAATTGTGACTTCCCAAATATTTATTTAAATTAAAAAATCATAGTAAGTTTATAATAAGTTATATTGAATTGATTTGAAATATTTGAATTTTTAAATAGAAATGGAAGTTGTATCCCAAAGAATATAAAAGTTGAAAAATATTTTAGTAGTTAGAAAGCCATGTGGGGACTGTGAGGAAATATTGTTAAATGCTGTTAGAGAAACAATGGAATTGTGTTCATTTAATATTAATGAATTCTGAAGGTTTCCTGGAAATTTGATTGGTTTTGCTGCTAATCAAAAGTAGTTTAAGTCCATCTAATGCATCACAGCTGTGGTGTACCAAGAGCAGATGAAAGTTCCTGGGGGAGCTTTCCCACTGACGTATAATTTGAGATAGGATTATATTAATAGTTATGGAGCTACAGAAAGTTGCCACTGTTTCTGTTTTCTTGCCTACCAAACATATTTCTTATCGCCTCTTCACTCATAGATCATACAGGTTACATAAAATTCACTTTACTTATTGTCTAATACATTCATTTATAATCTTAAGATTATAATTCTAAAGGTGAAATGGATCTTAATTGAGTAATTTAGGAATTTACTCAAATCACTACATAGTTTCCTTGTTTTGAGTAATGCAAAATGTGTAGTTCTCTTATTGTACAGGTTCAAAACGTTTCTGACTAAATAGGAGATAATTTTCTTTTATAGTTGCATTCAGGATTTTATTTCTGTGGTAGTAACTTGGAAGTATGCAGTTTCCCTTTTCATTTCATTTTATTGAAATTGATTTTTGTTGCTGTTTTTGGTAAAGAAATTTCAAATTTCACTAACATTTGATTTTTAACCATAGGGAAAATGTGTTTTCAAGAAATTAGAGATTTGAATTTGAAATACTTTTTATGTTAAATGTTCTGCCAACTTTTTGTTTAACCATGGACTCTTCATAACATCAAAGAGTTGCATGTTTTAGAGCTTAGAGAAAAATGGACACAGTGAATCCTAGCAACTGAAGGCAAATAGACAGATACGTCAGTGCCACGCTTATGTCAGCAGTTTGTCCTATTTGCTTGGGAACTCTTTTGTTTTAGTAGTATGTTTACAATGGAGTCTTTCACTGGAGCAGGACTACATGACTGAATATGTACTCTGTGTTGTCTGAGTACATTCTGTATACAAATTTTAAGACGTGTATGCAGGCATATTTATTGTTATTTAGTTATTGATATTTAGTCTTATTTATTGTATTTGATTTCTTTCTCAAAAGTCTTTTATCTGTTCATGTTTGATAACTTGCACTAGGCTTTGCATTTCTAATTATGGTGTTTTTGTATAGGGTACTGAGTGTGATTCCAGGTTAGGTCTGTATGGCTTATGAGCTACGTGACTTATTTTTAAAAGGGAAGTTTAAGCAGTAGAATAATCTGTGTTCTTCTTGAACAAGGCCTATAATTTCATTGAGCCTTAATTTTCTTAAATGTTACTCTGAAAATTTTTTACTAGGAGTTTAAAAGGTATTGCTGCTTCTGCTAAGTAGCTTCTGTCATGTCCGACTCTATGCGACCCCATAGATGGCTGCCCCGTCCCTGGGATTCTCCAAGCAAAAACACTGGAGTGGGTTGCCATTTCCTTCTCCAATGCATGAAAATGAAAAGTGAAAGTGAAGTCGCTCAGTCGTGTCCGACTCTTTGTGACCCCATGAACTGCAGCCCACCAGGCTCTTCCGTTCATAGGATTTTCCAGGCAAGAGTACTGGAATGGGGTGCCATTGCCTTCTCCGTTAAAAGGTATTACTAAAATGAAATTCAGAGTACTCCAGAGTACCCTGGAGTACTCTGAATTGAAGATTATAGGTTTGAAGCTTGAAAAGAGAATGAGTCTAGAGATCAACTTTCAGAGCTACTCAGTATGTTTCCCTGAAGGCCTCGGGGAAATGTGATGCCTCGGGGTCAGGCTTTTTCCTGCAGAGCACAAGGCTGACATATCACTTTCCCATAGAGTTGATAGTCTAGTCACTACATTCTAGAGTGAGGATTATTTGCTAAGTCATAGGTGAAGCTTGAGAATAGATGAGATGTTGAGCGGGGGGTGGCGCAGGTGGGAAAGAAGTGCAGATGAAATTAAAAAAATTAAGGACAACATGACTTTGGGAAGTATCTGTATTATGCAGGTTTTCAGGAGAAAAGCAAAAATTGTGGGAAATACTTCTGTTTAGTGATTGGCATGTCACAGAGCAGTCCGTGAAGAAGAGTGGTAGGATGTGGGAGATTTACCACTTGTGCAAATTTCTTCTATGACTTGGGGAGAAAGGTGTTCACATGGCCACACATTTCTATAGGCTTTCCAAAAGTAAAGTATTTTAAGTAAAGAGTGCTGTCTCTTCCCATTCTTCATTTTCCCTCATGTCATGTAGCATTGGAGTGCCTATAGGTATTTTTGGGATCCAGCTAATGGAAAAGGAAAGTTGAACTGGGGATACATTTAGTTTGGGTAGCATATGTTTATGTGGTTCATTATTACTTCAGAGGATAGTTAGGCATAGGAATGTTCCTGTTCCTTCTGCTATAGTAGGGAATGACATTTGGAATACAGTTGACTCTTGAATAATTCAGGTTTGAACTGTGGGGGTTTACTTACATGCAGATTTTCTTTTTTTAGTAATAAACAACTATAGTACTATGCTATCTGCAGTTGGTTGACTCCGTGGATGTGGAACCGTGGCTATGAGGTGCTGCCTATATGGTGGGCTTACTGTAAATTATATGCAGGTTTTCAGTGGCTCTGAGGGTTGGCACTATTAGCCCCGCAGTTGTTCAAGGGTCAACTGTGCTCTTGTTACTTACTGTACTGACTCAGTGTTATAAAAAATATGCAAGGCCAGAGATTATAGATGATATAGACACATTCTACAGAATCTGACACTAGAAGTATGTGAATAGGGTAAGAGAAACACAATTTGAAATATACAGAACCAGAAGTTAGTATGGAGAAAACTCTTTTGAACCTGATAGCTTATAAAGAAAAGAAACAAAGGTAAGTTTCCCCAGATTTGACAATACTAAAATTTGTGACACAGTAAATTTACTAAATACTAAGTTTATGACATTGCTAGTAACAGTTTGTGAACCTAAAAGAATATTTTCTAAAATGTGAGTAGTGATTTAGTCATCAGAAAGTTTTTTTTAAATCGGCCTCTTTATGAAAAATCTTACGTATTTCCATCTCCTCATGGAAAATCATAGAAAATCTTACATATCATTGTCACACGAAGAAGTGTTCATGAAAAATATACAATTAAAATGTAGAAGATGTATTCTGGAAGTTTGTCAGGGAGTTTATTACTGATAGAGTTATGATGTTATTTTTCTATATTTTAGTGAAACTTGTGATTCTCCCCCCATTCTAGATAAGTATTCACCTTTATATCAAAGTTCATATTTGTAATTTTGCTTTTTTGACTTAAAGAGGTTCCCCTAAATTGTTGAAAGTCAAGGCCCAACAAAACCTGGGAGGCACAAAGTCATGGATGTCATGAGGATAGTTTACAGATGGAGGATGTGTTCTGTTTTAAATGATGCATTGAGGTCGTACAGAAGGCAGTGTGACTTGGTGACAAAGGTCGTTATTGGTGGTCATGTGAATTTGGGAGTAGGGAGTGGAGGTTGTATACTTTTTGAAGGAAGTGGCAGTACGTCAAATAACACTGTTTTGCAGGGGTTAAAGCAAGGTCCAGGCAAGTTTTATGTGTGTGTATGCTTCAAAGATAGATGCATATCTAAATATGTTAGAGAGGCCTTCCTGATGGTACAGTAGCTAAGAATCCACCTGCCAGTGCAGGGGACAGGGGTTTAGGGGTCGCAGAAGATCCCACATGCTGTGGCACAAATAAGCCTGTGCACTACAACTACTAAGCCTGTGCTCTAGAGCCCAAGAGTCACAGTTACTGAGCCTACATGCTGCAACTGCTGAATGCTGTGCACCTTAGAGCCTGTACTCCACAAGAGAAGCCGCTGCAGTGAGAAGCCCGTTCACTGCAGCATAGCCTCCTGGTTGCCGTAACTAGAGAAAGCCCCCCTGCAGCAACAAAGACCCAGCACAACCACAAATTAAAAAAAAAAAAATGTTAGAGAGAGGGAAAAGATATATACATGGTGTACATATATATGTGTGTGTGTGTGTGTGTGTGTGAAATGAAAGTCACTCAGTTGTGTCCAACCCTTTGGGACCCCATGGACTGTACAGTCCATGGAATTCTTCAGGCCAGAATACTGGAGTAGGTAGCCATTCCCTTCTCCAGCGGATCTTCCCTACCCAGGAATTGAACCAGGGTCTCCTGCGTTGCAGGCAGATCCTTTACCAACTGAGCTATTAGGGAACCATATATATATATATAAATATATATATATTTATATATGCATATATATGTGTGTGTCTATGTATAGATACACATATATAGCACAGAAGGAAAAATTAAAGAAAATAGCAAGAGAAGTTAAAGCAAAGCAGAGATAGTAGCTAGAGCAGAGAGGTGAGGAAATGGGGTTAAGACAAGAGAGTGCATTAAACAGAATTCAGTGAAGGTGCAAACATTCATCCTTACACACTTAAGTAGTGTTTTTTTAATTGAGATTTAATTGATATATAACATTATATTACTTTCAAGTGTACAAATAATGATTCAGTACTTGTGTTTAATGCAAAAAATGTCTAGGTAACATCCGTCACCTTATATAGTTATAAAAAATTTTTTTCTTATGACAAAGACTTTTAAGATTTACTCTTTCAGAAATTTTAAAATATGCAATAAAGTATTATTAAAATAATCACAACTTATTTTATAACTGGATCTTTGTACTTTTGACCTCCTTCACCAATTTCGTGCACTCCCACAGCCCCAACTGTAGCAAACCACTAATCTGTTCTCTGAAATCTGTAGCTTATTTGTGGATATATGGACTCACACACACGTATCACAGTTCCTACTCCTTCATCCATCAATGGACACTTAGGTTATTTGCCTATCTTGGCTATTCGTAAATAATGGAGGACTTCAGTTGTTGTATAGTTATCACTGTTTTAGCTCTGTGTTAATGCTGAGTATTAACAATGCTAGTTTTCTAGCCCCAAGCACTTCTTCCTGAAACTGTGACCTACTCTGTGCTTTGTTGTTTGATGTTCAGTCTCAAAGTCATGTCTGATTTGCAACGCTATGGACTGTAACCCACCAGGCTCCTCTGTTCATGGAATTCCCAGGCAGGAATATTGGAGTGGGTTGCCATTTCCTTCTCCAGGGGGTCTTCCCAACCCAGGGATCCAACTCGAGTTTCTTGCATTGGTAGGTGGATTCTTTACCGCTGAGCTACCAGGGAAGTCAGCTCTTTGCTTAGTTGGCTCCAGAATAACACAATTTGTGACGTAATTGGAAGATAATAATCTTTATTAGTTTAACCTGTTAAACTCAGTCTTCTAAATTCTTGTTTGTATGAAGTGATTCAACCATATTAAAGATATATATCAAGTCTTTTGCTGGTAAGGGTATATAAACATTTTTATCAAAGACATGGAATACAGTCATCTTCTTTTAGTTTTATAGATATTATGCAAAAGGGAACAAATTGAGAGTCAGGATATTTATTACTACTTTTCCATTCCATCCACTAGTATTATTAGGTGTCTACTGTATGCCAGACATGCGTCTAGGTGCTGGGGGAGAGCTATGAACAACATGGCCAAGGTCTCTGCCTTCGTGTAACCTACATTCTAGTGGGGGAGATAGAAAATAAGCAAATAAGCACATATATTATCAGATAGCAATGTGTGTCATAAAGAAAAGTAAGAGAGAGTAAGATGACATTGTATTGAAGGAGGATATTTAGATAATTTGATAGGAAAGCCAGGTAGGATATTTAGATAAAGTGATAGGAAAGCCAGTTGGGATATTAACAAATCACTTTTTGTCAGTATATTTAGAAACCTATTTTATGCAAACCAAAATGTGTTTATGAAGATCAAACCATTTAAAATTGAATAGGAGCAACATCTATTCACCATAAATTTCTTATCTCTATTATTATTAATAATAGTACCTGTCCTGAAGTTTTGTTAGAGTTTAAATAAGATTCTGTATGTGTATATATGTGCAAGTATAGCCTTGGCACAATGCTTGAGTTATTATTGACTCTCAATAAATGTTGAGTCTCCTTTTTAGCATGACTTTATTTCCATTTATTTTATATGCATTTTTTTGAACCAAATAGGTTATGAGTTGACCAAGTCCTCTGTTAAATGCTTTCTTTTCCTGCAGATAGTTCCAAATTCCAGATTGAAGCTTTTTTTAAAATTTAGAGAATACAGAAATTTTAAATTGAGGTATAACATATACACTAATCTTAAATATACTGCTCAATGAATATTTTCATAGGTATATACATATGTAATTACCACTCAGATCCAAATATACAACATTCCAAACACACCAGAAGAAATCTTTGTTTATTCTTGGAGACATTACTCCCTCCATATATTAACCACTATTCTAAGTTCTATCTCCATGAATTTGTTTGGCCTATTTCTGAATTTCATGTAAATTGTTACATAGTACATTATCTTTTATATCTGGTTTCATTTGCTGAAAATAACCTACAATATCCAAAAATATTGTTCAGTATATTACTAGTTTATTACAGTTCTGTATAGTATGGTACAAATGTATTATTCATTCTCCAGTTTATAGACACTTGAGTTACTACCATTTGGGAGGAACATTTACGAATAAAGCTGTTGTAAACATTCTTATACATCTTTTGGTGGACATATATTAATTTTTGTTGACTATATACCTAGGAGTTGGGTTTACAGAATCATTGGAGGCTTCTCAGGTGACTCAGTGGTAAATAATCTGCCTGTAATGATTGAGCTTCGAGTTCCATCCCTGGGTCAGGAAGATGCCTTGGAGAAGGAAATGGCAACACTCCAGTATTCTTGCCTGGAGAATCCCATGAACAGAGGAACCTAACAGGCTACAGTCCTTAGGGTTGCAAAGAGTTGGACACGACTAAAGCAGCTTAACATGCACGCATGCAGAATAAGTATATATTCTTACACAGAGTGAGTATATGTTTGACTCTTGGCAGTTAAGTGCCAAGTAGTTTTCCAGAGTTGTATCAGTTTACACGCCCAGTAGTAGTTGATGACGAGTTCCAGTTATTCCACTTTCTAATCAACACTTCCATTGAATGTGTAGCCATTCTATGAGTTGGATAGTGGTGTGTTATTGTCACTTTAATTTGCATTTCTTGGACGCTAATGATGTTTGAATACTTTTCTATATATTGATGGGCCATTTGGATTTTCTCTTTTGTGAAATTCCTAACTAGATCTTTTGCCCATTTAAGAAAATGGATTGTCTTTTTTTTTTTTTTTTTTACTGACAGTGGATTGTCTTTTTTTTTCCCACTTGCTTTATAGTAGTATTTTATATTCTTTATGAATTCTAGATATAAAACCTTTTCTGGATTTACGTACTGGTAATATCTTCTGGTCTGTGGGTTATCTGTTTGCTCTATTAATATTTTTTATTTTAAATTTATTTTTTAATTGAAGGATAATTGCTTTACAGAATTGCGTTGCATTCAGTTCAGTTCAGTTCAGTCGCTCACTCGTGTCCGATTCTTTGTGACCCCATGAATCCCAGCATGCCAGGCCTCCCTGTCCATCACCAACTCCCGGAGTTCACTCAGACTCACGTCCATCGAGTCCGTGATGTCATCCAGCCATCTCATCCTCTGTCGTCCCCTTCTCCTCTTGCCCCCAATCCCTCTCAGCATCAGAGTCTTTTCCAATGAGTCAACTCTTTGCATGAGTTTAGCACGCACGCACGCATTCATCAAAAGATATTCATGTTGATGTTTGGCAGTCAAACATCAACATGAATATCTTTTGATGAATGCGTGCGTGCGTGCTAAGTCGCTTCATCTGTCCAAATCTTTGCAACCCTATGGACTGTAGCCCACCAAGCTCCTTTGTCCATGGGATACTTTGGGAAAGAATACTGGAGGGGATTGCCATGCCCTCCTCCAGGGGATACTCCTGACCCAGGGATCGAACCTGTGTCTCTTTTGTCTCTTGCATTGGCAGGCAGGTTCTTTACCACTAGCACCACTTGGGATGAACTAGCACCCCTTTTGCTGAACAGAAGTTCTTAATTTTAATGAAGTATAACTTATTTTTTTCTATTAATAGTTTAGTAACTTGAGTTTTTAGTTAGCAGTTTTAGTGACCTTTTGAATATTTAAAAAAATTTTTGCTTACATGAAGATCATGAAGATATTTTCTTATATTTTCTTCTAGAAGCTTTGTAGTTTTTACCTTTGACTTTTAGTTTTGTGGTCTACCTTGAATTAACTTTTGTTAATGATGTGAAATTGAGCTCAAGGTTCTTTGTTATTTCATACTAGTTTCCAAAACTCTAGTGCCTTTGATTGAAAAGACTGTCTTTTCTCCACACAGATTTTCAGTGACATCTTTTTCATAACAGGTGACCATATATGTCTGGACTTGTGTTTGAACTCAGTATCGCTGGTATATCTGTCCATCCTTTGGCCATTGTCACACTATCACTTTATAATAAATGTTGAAATTTGGTTAAGTCCTTTAGCTTTGTTCATGTTAAAGTTTGAACTTGGCTATTCTAGGATCTTTGCATCTCCAGATAAATTTTTGGATTGATTTGTCAGTTTCCACAAAACGTCTTGCTGGGATTTTGATTAGGATTGAATTGGGCCTATAAATTAATTGGGGGGGAATTGGTTATCATAATAATATTGAATCTTCCAAACTATGAACCATGTGTATTTCCCCATTTCTTTTCATTTTTAAATTTTTTTCTCATTTTTTTTCAGTGTAGTTATCTTACTTATCTTATGCAAAATTTATTCATTATTTGACTTTTGTTATTATATAATACTGTTTCATAAATTTCATTTTCCATTTGTTTGCTGTTACTTTATAGAAATACAGTAGAAAAGTCTTAAACTCGTATCAAAACAACCTTACTGGGTTCTTTTATTCATTGTAGTTGCTTGTTCATAGATTGCTTTGCATTTTCTATGTATATAATCATATTATCTGTGAGCAAGAACAGTTTTACTTTTTCTGATCTTTATACTTTTCTGCTGTTTTATTGTCTCATTGTAATGACTAGAATCTCCAATACTAAGTTGAATAGGAGTGATGACAGTGGACAATCTTGTTTTCTCCCCAACTTCTGGGGAATAGAGTCAGTATATAAACGTCAAAATTGATGTTAGCTGTAGGTGAGGATGTGTGTGTATTTTTTTGTGTAAAAGATACCTTTTATCATATTAAGGGGCTTCCCAGGTGGCACTACTGGTACAGAACCCACCTGCCAGTGGAGGAGACATAAGAGATGTGGGTTCAGTCCCTGGGTTGAGAAGATAAACTGGAGGAGGAAATGACAGTCCACTCCAGTATTCTTGCCTGGAGAATCCCATGGATAGAGGAACCTGGTGGGCTACAGTCCACAGCAGTGCGAAGAGTTGGACAGGACTGTAGCGACTTAACACAGATCAGATTAAGGAATTATCCTTCTATTTCCAGATTGCTAAGAGGTTTTTAAAATTATGACTGTTAAATTTTATCAGATACTTGTTCTGCATGTTTGAGATAATCTTAGGATTTCTCTTTTTTATTTTGTTAATGTGGTGAGTTACTGTGGTTTATTTCCAAATGTTGAGACAACATTATTTTCTTGGAATAAATCCCACTTAGTCATATGTATTATCCTTTATTATATTTTGCTGAATTTGCCTTGTTAAATTATTATTATTAATTTTTTAGAATTTTCATCACTGTTTATGAGAGACGTTGCTCTATAATTTTCATTTCTCATAATGGCCATGTCAGGTGTTGGTTTTAGGGTCATGCTGGCTTCATACAATGACTTAGTATTTCCTTTTTTTCACTATTTGCTAAAAAAAAAGTTGTGTAAGATTGATTTCTGCTACTTTTAATTTGTGAGATCATCTTTTTTTTTTTCTTATAAAGCTTATGAAGTAGTCATCAAAATATAGAGTATGATTGTCTTCTCTATAGTTAGGGAACCAGAATTAGGCAGCTGGTAGTTACTGATCTGATTATTAAAAACTAGATCTGTCTTACTTCAAAACCTATGATGCATAATGTACATGGAGGAAAGTGACTGACCAAGTGGTCATATGGAGGTCTTAAGAAATATTATTAACAGAAGTTATTCCTTTGAAAGCTGAAAGAACTTTTGAAAATGTACTTTCTGCTAGCCTAAGAATCACACCCTTGATGACTGCTTCTTAGCTGTTTGTGAGGGTTGTGGGTTAAAGTAGCTTAGCTTTATAATTCTCAGCTGGCTCTGTCCAATGAAAAGCTCGTCCATTCCAAAACTGAACAAATCAGTTTTATTTCTCTGTGGTAACAAATGGTTACTTGGAATTTACTGGAATTCCTCTTTTTCCAAATCCACATAGTCCTGGCAAAAGTTCTTTGACTTTGTAGAAGTTAAGATATTTCCTTGCATATGATAGGTTCAGAGAGTCAGCTTATCCTATACTGACAGGACCAAGGATAGGGGAAAAAACTTTATACAAAGGAAATATAAGGTGGTTTTTAAGACTTATCTAGTACTTTATTTCCCCTCAACTTCAGGCATTCTCATCAGAGACCCTTTCTTATAAAAAGAAAGTTAACTTTTATTCCGTGTAGAAGCATCTCCTCTTTCTAGGGGACACAAAATACATGAAAAGGGGTACTTGTTCGTCAGTCACTAAAAACTTTAGGTTTTCAAGCAGTTATTTATTAATGACTTCTCATTTTATAACTTTCTGTTTTATTTTCAGAATTGTATTGGAAATGCTTGATTCCTTTATGATTTTTCAGCAAGTTATAATGTTGTTTAGTCACTAAAATTTATATTGTGCCAGTGACATTATTTTCTTCCCTTCGTATGAAAGCCTCAATAATTTTTTCTCGTTTCCAGTTAATTAGAAAGTCTGGCTCCCTTTGAAACACTTTCTCATTTTTAAAGCATAAAGTGTTATTTAGTGAAGCTTACAAAAGAATAATATCAGAGAAGGTAATTCTTTTTAGGAGAAAAATATTCTGTGGTAGTGAAATCTCAGAGTTTTAGAGCTGAAAGCTTTTCCAAGAGATCATTTAATCGTTTTAGTACTTGGGATATTGATATCTTAATGGGATTATTTTGCTGACAAATGTAGTATTTATTGCTTTCTAAAATCTTTGTTAATTATGGGTGCCTCCCACAATGGAGACACAAATTTAATTTAAAGGAATAGATATTATCGAGATAATATATAAACAATTTATTCAGTTTTTCATATACTAAAATTCGATGGAGAGCATTAGGTATTGTGCCGGGTGCTCGTAGTTATGAAAGCAACACAACTGTTGCTCTCAGTGGTCACAACCATTGGGGAGATAAAGGAATAGCTGTTATTTTTAGTCTTGGTAGCCTTTAATATTAGAGTTAAAAGTATTGGCCTGCTAGTCTTTTACTTTACATCTTATTCTTTTGCCATTTTATAGGTCTAATTGGTTAATATGTGGATTCTAATGTTTAGTGAGGTTAATTATTAGTATGAGAAGGATTTCATTTGATTTCTATATAAAACCAAATGAATAGACTTGATAGTTAATTATTTGTGCTGAATAATAAAAGTTTAAGTTTGGAGGTTCTGTATATTAATGGAGTTAGAAACGCTTGCCCTAAAAGTTGTATTAAAATTCTGAGATAGTAGAAGAGGAAGTGGATTGATTTTATTATAATAACTATGAATCAGGAAAAAATTTTAAATTATCCAGGTAAGCTGTCAAAATGAGAATTTAGAAAGGAATGTTTAGATGTTGAATTACTTATGAACTGACAACTGTAATAATCTTTTGCCACAATTAATATCACAGTACAGTGCTTTGAAAACTTCATAGCAAAGGCTTGTCAGTTTATTCATTTTTAGGAAAAAATTTCAGGGTATTATTTTTTAAAATATTTGTTGAATAAAAAGAAAAATCACTAATATTCCAGGTGAATTTTTTCTTCTAAATGAAATTTTCTTTTAACCTCTGTTCTCACTTGTAAAGTTCAAGTGATTTTATTGCTGGCAAGATCTCTTGACTAGTGAATTTATTCTCCTATCGTAAATGTTCTGATGTCATCATTCTCTTCTCTTTCTTTTATCGTGGCTGTCATTTTATGGGAAAATGACACAGTGAAAGGCAAAAGGTTAGCTGGAAAGGAAAAGAGATGAAACTGAAACTAAAAGTGACTAAATATATACTAAGTTATCAATTGCTATTTGCATATTATCCATGGTAAATTTTATTTTTGTACTGGCTTTTCTTTGGTTTTTTTTAGGAGCCCTGCTTGCAGTATCTCCTTTGGTCATTTAGTTAACTAAACTAAGGGCTGATTATGTGCCTAACATTTCTGTGAATGTCTAGCTCATTGATTTGTGATAGTACCCAGTTTTAATATTAACTTTGTAAAATATATAGAGCTTAACGTTCTCCATATATGAGGCTTCATCTTCCCAACAGATTATATTTTCTTGGTGTATTTTAATGGCAAAAATAAATGGGTTTATTCATATTCTGTCTTCCCTTAGCACAAATGAATAGTTTTAACTATATTTCCTGTTAGCATTTTCTTAAGTTTTACTAAATGAAATGTCTAAAATGAGTAGTAGATATTTCCTGTGTTGCAATTATCTTTGGATTCCAGTTATTATACCATCTCTTTACAACTGATAATCAAAAATAGTTTCAAAAACTTGAACCATTTTAGCATAAAATTTTTGTTCTGCTTTTATAGTACATTTTTGTTTCATCCAAAGTAATACATACACATGGTTAAAAAACCAAATAGCACTAAAAGATTAACATGAAAAATTGCAGTCCCCTCTCTAATTCTTCCCCTCTCTCCAGTTCTGCTCCTCAGACATAATCACTCCTAATTCTTTTCATTATTTCTTGTGGTATTTATCTACATAATTAAAAATAATATGCCTCTTCTGCCAATTTCTTGACTTAAGTAATTCTTGTATGTAATTGAGATTTTAGGTTTCAGAGTCCTCCCCTTTTACTCTTATTCCATTCTTTTACTATAGCTATGTCCCACTTTTAAAATCTGTTTTTGGTATTTACATTCTCAGATTATAAAAATATTGTTTACTGTTAAATTAAGTCTACTTTTTAAAAAAGCATCCACTGTTACTGTTAAAGAGTCTGAAACTAATCTTGATTTTTCTCTGGAAGCTTTTAGGATTTTCTTTATCTTGGTCTTCAGAACTTTTGTTATATTGTGCCTTAGCCCGTCTTTTTTTCAGTCATGTGCTGATATATATATTTTTTTAATTTAGGAGATTGATATCTTTTAATTTTGGGAAAATTTCCTGTAGTTTTTTAATAATTTCTCTTTTTTTTCTTCTTTTCAATTCTTTCTTTCTGGATTTACTATTAATTTGCCATTGTTTCTCCTATTTGGACATTGTATCTCTTGGGTTAATTGCATAATTTTTTTAAATCTTTTTTTTTTCTTCCAAAGTACAACTGTTAGGATTTTTGTTTTTCTTACTGTCTTTCACTTTATCTTCTCATCCTTCCACTGACTTATAAAATTTTTTTGCCATGGTTTTAATTTCTCCTAGAGCTTTCTTATTCTCTGTTCCCATTTTAATATTACATTTTTGTTTCATAGATAGAATATCTACTTTTATCTCTGAGATTATTAATAACAGTTTATTGATGATTTGTTCTGTTTCTTTTTCCTGTCATTTCCTAATTTCTTGTGGCTCAATTTAATCTTTGCCTTTCTACAGGAAGCTTTCATCAGATCCTTATAGTCTTAGTCTCGCAAAAGCAGACTCTTAAGATAGGGAGATGATTCCAGGAATTATAATCAGAGAGAATGGGGAAGTGAGACAGTACAAGAGGAAAACTGTTTAATAGTAAAGAGTATATTGATTGAGTAGGTTACCACTGTGGGCACAGCTAAGGATTCAGTATTACTAGAGACTCTCAGACTCTGTGCTGTCACGTGTTGTTATTTAATATTAAATTACTTAAATAAAATTTAAAATTCAGTTTTTGTTCACACTAGCCACATCTCAAGTGCACAATAGCCACTTGCAGCTAGTGGCTACCATATGGGACAGTGTAAATATCAAACATTTCCTTGGTGGTTTAGAGCGTAATAACCACAGACTTGTCTATCTGAGGTGCAGGAAAACTGAGCAGTTTATCTACCAAAATCTGTCCCTTGTTGGTTAAAGTTGCTCCTGGTGAGGTTAACTACCTGTTACTTTTGGCCTGTATCAGTATGCTATGTCACGTCTGCTTTCTACTGCTGATACCAAATGCAGAATTTCTCTAGATGTCTGGTCTCTGTAGAATTCCTCCAGAGACCAACATTCTGGTCTGTCAGTCTGAAGGGAAGTAATGGCTTGACTGAGCATGATGGAGGTAGCATCTTAATTAGTATGAATATGTAGGTTTTCAATCAAACTCCCAAGATTTTAGTGGGAAGTCTTACCCCAACATTCTGTGGCATTGAGATCTTCAAGTTCTAAGTATTTGGAGGGTTCTGTGAGTAAATTGATTTCCTATTCTTTTTCCCTACTATGGACATTATTTAGGTTTCAATCTTTTTTATCTGAGGATTACCACCCCTTTGGAGCTTAAAAAAAATTATGACATATAGTGTTTCAAACTTATGGAAAAGTATAAAGAAAAATATACTTGCAATTCTTGCAATACTGTGGTAAACCCAACTAGGTCTTGATGTGCTGTTTTTTCTCTTCTCTTCCTTTTCTTAATGCCAAGATATTTTATTTAATTACATTTTAGGAGACTTGCCACCACTTGTTGATACCAAGGCAGCTAAGCTTATATTGGTTTTTCTCCTCTACTTTGCTGTTTAGTTTGGTAATATTTTATTGAGAATTTTGTGTCTATTTGCATAAGATATTTTAGCATTTAATGTTCTTTTCTTTTAATGTCTCTTCTCATCTGATTTTGATGTCAGGGTGGCACTATACTTATGAAAAAAGTTGGTGAGTGTTACCTCTTTTTCTGTAATCTGAAACAGTTTGTACAAAATTGGGGTTAGTTGTTCCTGAAATGCGTGTTTGAACTGCTGAGTTCGGGGCTAGTAGTATTTTTTGTGTGTGTGCCACTCTCCTTCCTTCTGTTTTAATATTTTTCTTTCTCATATAGAAATATCTTTTAGTTAGGTTCAGCTAGTGTAAGCTCTTTTTGTGTGTCTGAAAGTTTTTTTGTTTAACTCTCACTCTTGAATGATAGTTTACCAAGACATAAAATTCTTGATTGTCAGGGTTTTTTTTTCTCTGGAGTTTTTCTTCCTCAAATATCTTCTGAAAAATTTCCAGATTTCTTCTTTAAAAAAAAAATGTATTTGTCTGCACAAGGTCTTAGTTGTAGCATGCAGGACCTTTTAGTTGTGGCATGTGAGATCTAGTTCCCTGACCAGGGATTAAACCTGGGAAACCTGCATTGGAAACTCAGAGTCTGGACCACCAGGGAAGTCCCCCCCCAATTTTTTCTTTTTTAAGTTTGGCTTGATGACCAGGGGCTTGATATTTAACTTAGGTCTTATCTAAATATTAGATCTGTAGTCTAACAAATGGAAATTAATTTTTAAATGGGTATCCCAGTTTCTAATTACACGCCAGTAATATTTGTGACAAAAAAGTTCTTTGTAGTCTCAAATATGTTTAATTTTAATGAAATCATTCTCTCTGAAAGATTAAATCAGCATTTCTGAATCATAACTCCATATTAGAACCTACTGATTTGATTGGTTTGGGATGGGGGTCTAGCTAGGCTTGAGTTATCTTTTGATGTGCCCAGATAATTCTAATGTATGGATAGAGATTAAGAAACACTGAGTTACAAATTGATCTGTGCATTCAGTGAAATTTTAATACAAACTTCAGGAGTCTTTTTGTAAAGTTATTGATCAGATCAGATCAGTTGCTCAGTCGTGTCCGACTCTTTGTGACCCCATGAATCACAGCACGCCAGGCCTCCCTGTCCATCACCAGCTCCTGGAGTTCACTCAGACTCATGTCCATCGAGTCGGTGATGCCATCCAGCCATCTCATCCTCTGTCGTCCCCTTCTCCTCCTGCCCCCAATCCCTCCCAGCATCAGAGTCTTTTCCAGTGAGTCAACTCTTTGCATCAGGTGGCCAAAGTACTGGAGCTTCAGCTTTAGCATCAGTCCTTCCAAAGAAATCCCAGGGCTGATCTCCTTCAGAATGGACTGGTTGGATCTCCTTGCAGTCCAAGGGACTCTCAAGAGTGTTCTCCAACACCACAGTTCAGAAGCATCAATTCTTCAGCGCTTAGCCTTCTTCACAGTCCAATTCTCACATCCATACATGACCACAGGAAAAACCATAGCCTTGACTAGATGGACCTTTGTTGGCAAAGTAATGTCTCTGCTTTTGAATATGCTGTCTAGGTTGGTCATAACTTTCCTTCCAAGGAGTAAGCGTCTTTTAATTTCATGGCTGCAGTCACCATCTGTAGTGATTTTGGAGCCCAGAAAAATAAAGTCTGACACTGTTTCCCCATCTATTCCCATGAAGTGGTGGGACTGGATGCCATGGTCTTCATTTTCTGAATGTTTAGCTTTAAGCCAACTTTTTCACTCTCCACTTTCACTTTCATCAAGAGGCTTTTTTTTTTTTAGCTTAATGGTCATTTATTTTATTTTATTTTTAAATTTTATTTTATTTTTAAACTTTACAATATTGTATTGGTTTGCCAAATATCGAAATGAATCCGCCACAGGTATACATGTGTTCCCCATCCTGAACCCTCCTCCCTCGTCCCCATACCATCCCTCTGGGTCATCCCAGTGCACCAGCCCCAAGCATCCAGTATCGTGCACCGAACCTGGACTGGCGACTCGTTCCATATATGATATTACACATATTTCAATGCCATTCTCCCAAATCAAGAGGCTTTTGAGTTCCTCTTCACTTTCTGCCATAAGGGTGGTGTCATCTGCATATCTGAGGTTATTGAGATTTCTCCCGGCAATCTTGATTCCAGCTTGTGTTTCTTCCAGTCCAGCATTTCTCATGATGTACTCTGCATATAAGTTAAATAAACAGGGTGACAATATACAGCCTTGACGTACTCCTTTTCCTATTTGGAACCAGTCTGTTGTTCCATGTCCAGTTCTAACTGTTGCTTCCTGACCTGCATACAGGTTTCTCAAGAGGCAGATCAGGTGGTCTGGTATTCCCATCTCTTTCAGAATTTTCCACAGTTGATTGTGATCCACACAGTCAAAGGCTTTGGCATAGTCAATAAAGCAGAAATAGATGTTTTTCTGGAACTCTCTTGCTTTTTCCATGATCCAGCGGATGTTGGCAATTTGATCTCTGGTTCCTCTGCCTTTTCTAAAACCAGCTTGAACATCAGGAAGTTCACGGTTCACATATTGCTGAAGCCTGGCTTGGAGAATTTTGAGCATTACTTTACTAGCGTGTGAGATGAGTGCAATTGTGCAGTAGTTTGAGCATTCTTTGGCTTTGCCTTTCTTTGGGATTGGAATGAAAACTGACTTTTTCCAGTCCTGTGGCCACTGCTGAGTTTTCCAAATTTGCTGGCATATTGAGTGAAGCACTTTCACAGCATCATCTTTCAGGATTTGGAATAGCTCAATTGGAATTCCATCACCTCCACTAGCTTTGTTCGTACTGATGCTTTCTAAGGCCCACTTGACTTCACATTCCAGGATGTCTGGCTCTAGGTGAGTGATCACACCATCGTGATTATCTGGGTCATGAAGATCTTTTTTGTACAGTTCTTCTGTGTATTCTTGCCATCTCTTCTTAATATCTTCTGCTTCTGTTAGGTCCATACCATTTCTGTCCTTTATCGAGCTTATCTTTGCATGAAATGTTCCTTTGGTATCTCTGAACAGTATGAAAAGTTATTGATAGTCTAATGCAAAAATTTTTGAGACTTCCCTGGCAATCCAGTGGTTAAGACTCCATGCTTCCACTTCAGGGGTCATGGGTTAGATCCTTCGTTGGAGCTCTAAGATCCAATGTATTGTGTGCTAGCCAAAAAAAAAAAAAAAAAATATATATATATATATATATATATTTACATGAAAAGACAAATTAATAAAGCAGTTTTAAAAAGGACATAGTTTAAACTGCCTGGTTTCAAGATTTATTTAAATACAGTGTGGTAGTAGTAATAAGACAGACATTATGGATCAATAGAATAGAATTGAGTGTCCAGAAATAGACCCACATTTCTAAAAGGTCAATTGACTTTTGGCAGAGGTGCCAGGGCACTTAAAGGAGGAAGTTATAGTCTTTTCAATAAATGTCCTGAAACAACTGGCTGGCTAATCTGGGTGGGGGAGCCCAGTGTGGAAATAAACACTGAGTCTTCCTTCATACCATACACAACAAAAAGAGTTATAGACCAAAATTAAAAAAACAAAACTATAAAACATCTAGAAGAAAATTCTAAATATAAAAAAAAAACAAAAAAATTAACTAGACTTCATTATGATTAACCACTTTTCTTTGAAAGCTATCAGTAGAAAATGAAAAGATAAGCACTAGCTTGGGAAAAATATTTATACTAAGTCTGATAAATGACTTCTATCCAGTACTTTTAAAGATTTCTTATAATTCAATAAAAAGAAAACATGATCAAATTAAAATTAGGCAAAAAATGTAAATACTGCTGCTGGGAATGTAAAAGTGTACATTCCATTGGAAAATATTTGGCAATTTAGCATATGATTTTGGAGTTCTCTCTGTGGTATTTAATGAAGAGAAATGAAAACATATATCCACAGAAAAACTTATTCATGTGAATTTGTAGCACTTTTGTTTGTAAAAGCCCTACCTTAGAAACAATCCAAATGTTCATCACAGGTGAGTGGGTAAACAAATTGTAGTATATCCCTATAATAAAATATACTCAGTTCAGTTCAGTTCAGTCGCTCAGTCATGTCTGAGTCTTTGCGACCCCATGAATTGCAGCATGCCAGGCCTCCCTGTCCACCACCAACTCCTGGAGTTCACCGAAACTCTTATGCATCGAGTGGGTGATGCCATCCAGCCATCTCATCCTCTGTCGTCCCCTTCTCCTCCTGCCCCCAATCCCTCCCAGCATCAGGGTCTTTTCCAATGAGTCAGCTCTTCGCATGAGGTGGCCAAAGTACTGGAGTTTAAGCTTCAGCATCAGTCCTTCCAAAGAAATCCCAGGACTGATCTCCATTAGGATGGACTGGTTGGATCTCCTTGCAGTCCAAGGGACTCTCAAGAGTCTTCAACACCACAGTTCAAAAGCATCAATTCTTTGGCGCTCAGCCTTCTTCACAGTCCAACTCTCATATCTATACATGACTACTGGAAAAACCATAGCCTTGACTAGACAGACCTTTGTTGGCTAAGTAATATCTCTGCTTTTTAATATGCTATCTAGGTTTGTCATAATATATTACTCATTAATAAATGGGTATGAATTATGAATACATATAACATGTGAATCTCAAATCACTAAAACAGCATGCTAAATGGAAGAAGCCATATACAAAGTAATAAGTGCTGTATAATTCAGTTACATAAAATCCTAGAAAATGAAAATAATTTACAGTGTCACAAAACATCTGCTGCCTAGGGCCATCAGTAGGGGGAATTGAATGTAGAGGAATTTGAGGGAACTTATGTTGGTAATGGAAATAGTCATATCTTAATTTTGGTGATAATTACACAGTTATACAGTATTTGCCAAATACCATCACACTGAACATTTTAAACATCTATAAGTAATTTTTACTTCAATAAGTTTGAATTTAAGAAAAGTGGCACTGGATTGGACAATCTTGTATTCTTGTCCAATTATCGTAGTATATAATTATGTGTCCTTTTCAGTTTTTATTTATTACTTTACCATTATGGGTTTATACTAACAGTTTAGTTTGTGTTAAAATTTGAAAATCAGAATTACATTTCAAGAAAGATTATAACTTCTGTTTTTAACTTTGTGTAAGTGCACTGTGTGCATAGAATCTTTACTATAGGGCTTCCTCTTCTAAAACAAACCAAAAATAAACAAACGGGGAATTGTAGCTTTTAAATACTACAGAACAAAACAGTCCTAACATGTAGTCTGAAACCAGAGAATAAAACAGGCAAAAACAACTTGGGGGATGAAATTGTAGCTTCTGGCTTTTATTTTGTGACTTCAAATCCATGTTCGTGGTTAAACTACAGTGTTCATGGTTGAATGTGTAATATTTACTATGGAGAAAGTATATGTATGGTTTTGGCTCATTTAGAAATGAAATAATTTAACCTTTAACTGAATGTTGATATAGCATGTATTTTAAGTGTATGTTACAATTGCATCCTGTTGTATAATACTGGGAATGTTTTTATTACTTATATAGTAATAAGGTGAAAACTGTGTACTGTTTAAAAAATATGTGCAGCGTCACTTCAGTCGTGTCTGACTCTGTGTGACCCCATAGACGGCAGCCCACCAGGCTCTGCTGTCCCTGGGATTCTCCAGGCAAGAACACTGGAGTGGGTTGCCATTTCCTTCTCCAAAGCAGAAAACTCAAAAGTGAACGTGAAGTCGCTCAATCGTGTCCGACTCCTAGCAACCCTATGGACTGCAGCCCGCCAGGCTCCTCCATTCATGGGTTTCTCCAGGCAAGAGTACTTAAGTGGGGTGCCATTGCCTTCTCCAAAGAAATATGTGGATACTAGCTATTTCAGATCTTTCATGTTGAGCTTATTAAAAAAAAAAAAGGTTAAATACCCTTTTGTATATGTTGAATTAACTGCTGTACAAAACAGGATGCAGTGACCATGTTTTTAGACTGATAGAGCGATTGTAAACAGAGGCAGAAGGGCTGAATCAGGCAGTCCAGGACTTTGACAGTTGCCCTGAAAATGGTGTGCATTATACTTGCTAGCAGTAATTGCCCTCCCTCCTTGTTTCTCCTCCTCCACCTCTTCTCTCCCCTCCCTTTCCTTCTTATTGATGATGGCAGTGCAAGTCAAATTCGGATATTGATCTAGGCTCACACTTAATGTAAATAATTTTTAATTGAGTTAAATGAATGAAAATCAAACTACATTATATATAATACCTGAAACTAAAGGCTCAATAAACTGACTTATCTTTTAAAGTATTACATGTTCTTAATTCTTAACATCTGTTTTTCAGTTAAGAAGGTAGATTGAATTTGTAATTTACTAAGTGACCTTAGATAAATTAAGCCCGCTTTCTCAGTTTTCTCATTTGTAAAATGACAACGGTAATAGTACTGCAACTCCTAGTGTGATGTAAGGATTAGACGAGCTAATGTGTTTAAGGTGGTGGCACATAGTAACTACTCAACAGACGTTTACGTACCATCATCACGATCATATCAAAAGCAAAACTTCTGTATCTCACTATGGCTATTTTAATATATGTGTTACTAAGCAATATAATGTAGTTTAAAGGAAAATGTTGGTAATGACACTTTCAAAGAAACAAAATATATTGTAAATTTTAGATCATATATATGATTGGGGTTTTAAATTATATTTGTTGCCAGTGTATTAGGTTTATGTAATGATCATTTAGACAGGAGCAATATTCATTCATTTTTTAGAATTCTTGGTCATTTTCATAGATTTCAAAATAGCTGTAAAGACATAATTGTGGTTTTCATATACATATATTTTCACATTTTGGTGGATGCTATATTAGATTATATTGCCAACATCTGAGAGAATGTAGTGGCAAGATTGATTTCTCCCTAATTCAATCATCTAGCAAATACATATTGCGTAACTACTGTGTACCAGATACTGGGGATATCACAATGAAGAAGATAGTCAAGATTCCTGCTGTCACAAGGCTTAGAAATCATTGTTGAGGAAAATACTGGGGAAAAATGATTGGAAAAATAATACATAAAAGAACAAGACAGCTTGAAATAGTGTGATAAGTCCTGAGAAGAAAATAAAATAGGATGGTGGGGTAGAGTGTGCCTGGAAGGACTAATTTATACTCCATGGTTATAAAAGTCCTTTGTAAGAAGAGGACATTTGAGCTGAGGCTCGAATGATGAGGAGATAGTCTCATGAAGAACTGGAGATGGATTTTCTGGTTAGTGGGAATAGGAGTGCAACTACTTCTCAGGCTTGATGGGCTTGGTGTATTTGAATACTTTAGAAAATGAGTATTGCTGAAGGATAATGATTGAGTGTAAGAGTGATAAAGGAGACAGGGTGTAAAGATAGGCAGAGACATGTATTTCACATATAGCCCTGGGAATCATTTTGTACTCTGTGAACTTTGATGTCACTAACAAAAAAAAGAATGGAAAACATGTGGTTGATATTAACAATGTGGCTTTTAGGAAACCAAAAAAATATCCACAAAGGTTTTTATTGGGGATTTGGAAGTATAATAAAAGAAATAATTGTTAATTTTATAGTCTCTGGAGATAAACCAGGCCTGACTGATTCCTGGCTTCTTTTTAGTGAAATAACAGGTTATAAAAATTGTTTTAAAAGCAGTGGAGGAGAAAACTTGTATGTATAGCACCTTTTCCTTCCATTATTTATATATGTATTTGTTATATAACTACATAAATATGTTTTTATATGTGGATGTATATATACACAAGGCTTCCCTGGTGACTTAGTGATAAAGAACCTGCCTGCCAGTGCAGGAGATGGCAGGTTCAATCCCTGGGTCAGGAAGATCCCCTGGAAAAGGAAATAGCAACCTACTCCATTCTTGCCTGGGAAATCCCATGGACAGAGAAGCCTGGCAGGCTACAATCCATGGGGTCACAAAAGAAAAAACTTAGCAACTAAACGACAACAAATGTATATAATGGAGTCTAATAGATCTAGACACATACATGAGTATTAATAATTTTGGTTCATGTTTTATGAATGCTATTACAAGATATAAACCTTTGATATTTATATAGAATTACCAACTATGCAGTTTGCTAGTAATTTTTTATTTTGGATTAATGTACTTTGAAAAGTGAAAACGAAGTTGCTCAGTCGTGTCTGATTCTGTGCGACCACATGGACTGTAGCCTACCAGGCTCCTCTGCCCATGGAGTTCTCCAGGCAAGAATACTGGAGTGGGTTGCCATTTCCTTCTCCAGGGAATGTACTTTGAGGAATTGCGTTAATCTTTCAGTCACTGGAATAGTGACTAAATAGTTACTAGTGAATAGTGAATAAGTCACTCTTTACTTCATTCAACTTGATAATTTAGTTGAATATCATGGATTTTATGAAGGGACTGGCTGACTTGTTCAAGTTTTTCCTTATAAATTTAACTTCTGTCATGTTGGTAGGTAATTTTTCTCTTTTAGGGCCATAGGCCACAAGTATCCTTTGCTCTGGTCAGCCATCTAGAAATTTTGTGCCATTGATAATTACTAGAAAGATAATAATAGAAAAATATTGGCTGTGTGTGCAGCAACTGCTAATTTCCCCTTCTGCATTGGAGACTAGAATTAGAATATGAAAAAATACAGTTTTATGTTATTCCTAGCAGGTGATAATTCTTTTTATTTCACTTTCAGTTGTGATTGCTAGTTTACTTTTGATATTTAAAAAATTGTCACAGATTAAAAAATACAAACAACTCTGCTTTTGATTAGCAATTTAAAAAGTAGAATAAGATGTAAAATGGAAAGTAAAAGTTCCTGACTTTTACTTTCCAGTCTTATTCCCCAGATATGAACATTGCTAACAGGTCCTTGTGTTTCCTTCTGGAATTTCATATGCTTATGTAAACACATGTAAGCATGTGTTTGTGTATGTAAATTTACATATATAGTATGTCCTCCCTTCCTTTCTCTTTTTACATATATAAGACCTGCAGTACTGTTATACAACATTTTTGTCACTTAACATTTATTATAGGTGTCTTTCATAGACCCATCTTGTTTTTTTATAGTAGCTGCATGGTAGTCCATTCTTTAAATATAGTGTAATGTATTGACCTGGCTTCTATTGATAAAGGTGCTTCCAGTTTCTTATAATTTGTGTACTTGCATCTTGTATAAGTTTATCCTTAGGCATATGCCTTTAAAAGTTTTAGAGCAGTTGCCAAATGGTCCTTCAAAATAGTAGCAACAGTTTATATGCCCCACGTTTGTGTTCTAGTACTTTCCCTTCATATTCTAGCTAATGCACAAAAAAGAAGAGTTGACAGTAAATAGGTAAATTTTAGTGATAAAATATTTTGGGTTATGGCAAAAGTACCAATTATTTTCATTATTTTTTTAGGCCCTTGTGACATATTTATAAATACTTACGTGGCAGAATTTGAATTTTACATTTAATTTCAAAGATAAGTAGCACAGTGCTCATCATAGTTGTTAGAAAACTAATACAGGCCATGAATGAGCTAAAGCAATTAAAATTAATAATATTTATTTTAGTAGTTTTATATGCAAGCTAAAGTTCATGTAATTCAAATAACAATAAGTACAATTTTAGACTTCTCAGTATAGACTTTATCTGTCATTAAATATAGTTAATATAGTTTTTAAATGAATTATTAAAATGGATTTAAATTTTACAGATTGGATCAAGCAATCTGATACTATTAATAAAAAATACAGAATACTATTGGGCTGGTTGACAAAATTAGAATAGGGCAGTAGATTTGATAAAAGCATTTAGCAGTGTTGATTTTTCTGACGTTAACTGTATGGTTATGTAAGAGAATATCCCTATTCTTACAAATTTACACTGAAGAATTTAGGGATAGAGGGTATGATATAAGAACTTTTCTCTTAAAAATTTCAAGAGGAAAAAAATAGAGTAAGCATGCAAGAGAGTGTATATGATAAAACAAATGGGACAAAATGTTAACAATAGACAGGTCCAGGTAAAGGACAAACAGGGCTTCTATGAATTAAATCTTGTTTTGCAACTCTTCTGTAAGGTTGCAGTTATGTTCAAATAAAGTGTTTTTAAAATGGATTAAAGATTTTTTAATGAAGATGAGCTGTTTATAAACCCAAAGATCTTTTTTATAAACTCAAAAGATTTCTGATCAGTGGTATTTTATTATGTAGCAAGTTATTGTGGTTCAGTCACTAAGTCATGTCCACCTCTTTGTGGCCCCATGGACTGCAAAACGCCAGGCTTCCCTGTCCTTCACTATCTCCCACAGTTTGCTCAAATTCATGTCCATTGAGTTGAGAGTATTAACATGTACTAAGTAGGGAGAAATAATTCCAAAATCTAGCTGTATTGTCAGAAATGCTACTAATTCTGTTCACAGAGTTTCTCATGAAGAACAGTATGGCTACTATGAGTAGCAGGTATTAACTATTGTGTTACAAACTAAATATTTTTAGAATCTTGAATTGAGAAAGACTGGTTATGGACTACATGTTAGGACTGTGAAGAAAGTGCAAAAAGTTTGTGTGGTAGTAGGGGTAGTGAGGTGAGATTGGGGAATTGGAAGGAATTGGCTAGAGAGTTCAGAATTGGAGAAAGTGAATTTGGAAGTAAATTTTCATTTAAAATGCTACCACTGTAGAGTGTGTGGTTTTCAGTCTTTTCGTACCTCATTTATTTTAATATTCACCTCTCCCCCCAACCCCGATGTTTTAAAAATTCTGGAATCTGGATGTGCATTACAATCGATGGTATCTGACAGTCAGTGTCAGTGTGGGTTGAAAGTCAGTTTTTGCATAAAAGATTTGTGTTTGCTTCTGGCATTGCCTGGGGTCCTAGCAACCTGAGACCATTTTAAATTAAATTTAGTGGTTGAGTATTTGAACTGCACTAGTAGTATGAATTCCGATTACAAGTCTGTTAGTTCTGGATGGTGTTTCAGATCTGAAGCAGAGTTATTTGCCCCCCAACACACACCTTCAGCTTGTGCCAAAGTTAAGAAGATAAGTTTCTGTGCTGTTGCTTTTCATATAATACGTTTCTCTTTTTTCCTGTGTACTTTATGACATAGCTTTATTATGGGGCTTCCTATTACCCTCCTCATATTGGGCATTTTTTTTTTGTTCTTAGTTGTATACAAGAATCACTTCAGTTGCTCAGTCGTGTTTGACTCTTTGCGACCCCATGGACTGCAACACGCCAGGCTTCCCTGTCCAACATCAACTCCCGGAGCTTACTCAAACTCATGTCCATTGAGTTGGTGATGCCATCCAACCATCTCATCCTCTGTCGTCCCCTTCTCTTCCTGCCTTCAATCTCTCCCAGCATCAGGGTCTTTTCCAGTGAGTCAGTTCTTCACATCAGGTGGCCAGAGTATTGGAGTTTCAGCTTCAGCAGCAGTCCTTCCAATGACTATTCAGGACTGATTTCCTTCAGGACGGACTGGTTGGATCTCCTTGCTGTCCAAGGGACTCTCAAGAGTCTTCTCCAGCACCACAGTTCAAATGCAGCAATTCTTCGGTGCTCAGCTTTCTTTATAGTCCAACTCTCACATCCATACAAGACTGCTGGAAAAACCATAGCCTTGACTAGATGGACCTTTGATGGTAATGTCTCTGCTTTTTAATATGCTGTTTAGGTTGGTCATAACTTTCTTCCAAGGAGCAAGTGTTTTATAATTTCATGGCTTCAGTTACCATCTGCAGTGGTTTTGGAGCCCCCAAAATAAAGTCTGTCACCGTTTCCATTGTTTTCCCATCTATTTGCCATGAGGTGATGGGATCAGGTGCCATGCCTAGTTTTCTGAATGTTCAATTTTAAGCCAGCTTTTTCACTCTCCTGTTTCACTTTCATCAAGAGTCTCTTTAGTTCTTTGCTTTCTGCTGTAAGTGTGATGTCATCTGCATATCTGAGGTGATTGATATTTCTTCCAGCAATCTTGATTCCAGCTTGTGCTTCATCCAGTCCAGCATTTCTCATGATGTACTCTGCATACAAGTTAAATAAGCAGGGTGACAATACATAGCCTTGATGTACTCATTTCCCAATTTGGAACCAGTCTGTTGTTCCATGTCCATTTCTAACTGTTGCTTCCTGACCTACGTACAGATTGCTTAGGAGGCAGGTCAGGTGGTTTGGTGTTCCCATCTCTTTAAGAATTTTCCACAGTTTGTTGTGATCCACACAGTCAAAGGCTTTGGTGTAGTCAATAAAACAGAAGTAGATGTTTTTCTGGAACTCTTGCTTTTTTGATGATCCAACGGATATTGGCAATTTGATCTCTGGTTCCTCTGCCTTTTCTAAATCCAGCTTGAACATCTGGAAGTTCACAGTTCACATACTGTTGAAGCTTGGCTTGGAGAATTTTGAGCATTACTTATAAGAATAATGGTGATAAAATACCCTTTTTCCCTCCTCCTGGCTAACTTTCACATCCTTACTATTTGAATGAAAGTGGAAATGTTAATTGCTCAGTCATGACTGACTCTTTGTGACCCCATGGACTGTAGCTGGCAAGGCTTCTCTGACCATGGAATTCTCCAGGCAAGAATACTGGAGTGGGTTGCCATTCCTTTCTCCAGGGGATCTTCCTGACCCAGGGTTTGAACCTGGGTGTCTTGCGTTGCAGGCGTATTTTTTACCATCTGAGCCATCAGAGAAGCCCTACTATTTGGATATATGTCCTTAATTATATTATTCCTGTTTATGGTTTCACAGTATCTTTAATCTTGCCTGACTTAGAGGAATCCCTCTAAAAGTAAAACAGTACCTGCATTTATAGTTCAAGCTCCCTTGGTGAGAGGTTGCAATGTACAATGTATCACTGTCTGTTTCTGATTTGGAAGACATTTGGGACGACATTATAGAAAAGGTTAATGAGTATACATATGACTTGGAATTAGTCCTGCTTTTAAATCAGGACTTCTACTGGTTACTTAAGCTTTCTGAACCTTAGTCTCCTCATCTAGAGAATGGATATGGTAATACCACTCTGATGATGTTATTGTGAGCCTTCCACGGAAATACCATATGTAAAGGTCTAGTGTGACATCTGGTATGGGTGTGGTGCTGAATTTTTTGATTAATTAATTGTTTTGGGTTCCTCAGGATATTCCCTTCAACCCAACCCTCTTTTAGAAATGAATCTTGGCCACCCATTCTCCCCCTACCCTAGCCCTCCCAACCATCAAAGAGGTGGGCACATTACTCATTACATGTGCTTTAAGTTCTGCTTAAATGATAAAGCTAAGGAGACGCTATCAGGGATAAGAGTTGAGTGTGGGGGGAGGGTGGTTAGGGAGAGACACACACACCAACCAACCAAAGGAGACCTACTCCCATTTTTTGAGGCCCTCCTTTCTATAGTTTTTCTTTCAGAACTATGCCAGTTTCTGCCCAGCTTTATAAGCCACTAATGTCTTTTTGGGGGGGCTTAATGTGGCTTGAGTTAGCTTTCTGTCACTTGCAATGCAGAGTTCTGATGGATAGAATAATGATATTATTTGTCCCAATAATTTTTCTTGCTCAAAGAGCTACCTTTATTGTTTCCATGTTGAATATTCAGAAACTGGTGTTTGACAGACCATTAAATGGAGGATAAATGCCTGGGGAAAGACATAAAATTATAATTTTTTAAGGGAATATTCCTGAGTTTAAGATGTTTTTCTTGTCACATGATTCTTTCTAGTGATGCTACAGAGAATACCATATTTAAAGTAAATTTCTATTTAAACTTGCAAAGAAAAATTGCAGTATGATTTTAATTAGAAACTTAGCCACGTTTATAAGCGCTGATTAAAAATATAATGGTCAAAAGGGGATAAAATTTCATTTGCAGCTTTTCGTATGTTGGTTCTTTACTGATTTTGCTTTTTAAGACTCTCAGGTAGAGTGCTGCTGCTGGTGCTAAGTCGCTTCACTTGTGTCCAACTCTGTGCGATCCCATAGACGGCAGCGCACGGCTCCTCCGTCCCTGGGATTCTCCAGGCAAGAATACTGGAGTGGGTTGCCATAGATAGAGTGAGCAGGGCCTAACCTGTCTGAAGTTAAGGCATGACCAGAATGCAGGCGAGGGGACCAGAATGGTAATGAATCAGTGTCAGCATTCACAGCTGGTAAAAATGCTCTTTGTGTTCTCAACTGGAATAGTTGGTCTGAATAGGGGCCAAGGATCATAATATGGCCACATGCAAATCTGCAGTTTGATTAGAACCTGAGAACAGGTTAGGGAAGAAAATTATTTCCTTTAAAATCATGCTGCACACTGAATACTTGGAATGATAGAAATGCTTTAAGCTGAGAAACAAGAAAAAATTTAGTCATGTTGCAAGTCTTAGGATCGCTGTGTCTAGAGTATAGTGCAAAAACTTCTACCATGTGTACTTCTGGTTTCTTTATGTGTGTTTGCATTTCAGTTTTACCCAAGATTGGAAAAGTGGTTTACATGGGTGTGTAAGAGATGTGTTTTAAAAGTAGATAATAGTCCTGTGGATTGACAACTAATCTCCTTTGCAAGTGGTTGCATAGGAGAATTACATACAAGTTCAGTTCAGTTGCTCAATCGTGTCCAACTTTTTGCAACCCCATGGACTGCAGCACGCCAGGCCTCCCTGTCCATCACCAACTTCTGCAGCTCACTCAAACTCATGTCCATTGAGTCAGTGATGCCATCCAGCCATCTCATCCTTTGTCATCCCCTTGTCCTCCCGCCTTCAATCTTTCCCAGCATCAGGGTCTTTTCAAATGAGTGAGTTCTCTGCACCAGGTGGCCAACGTATTGGTGTTTCAGCTTCAGCAACAGTCCTTCCAATGAATATTCAGGACTGATTTCCTTCAGGACGGACTGGTTGGATCTCCTTGCTGTCCAAGGGACTCTCAAGAGTCTTCTCCAACACCACAGTTCAAAAGCATCAATTCTTCAGCACTCAACTTTCTTTGTAGTCCAATTCTCACATCCATATATGACTACTGGAAAAACCATAGCTTTGACTAGATGGACCTTTGTTAGCAAAGTAATGTCTCTGCTTTTCAATATGCTGTCTAGGTTGGTCATAACTTTTCTTCCAAGAAGTAAGTGTCTTTTAATTTCATGGCTGCAATCACCATCTGCAGTGACCTTGGAGACCCAAAATATAAAGTCTGACACTGTTTCCACTGTTTCCCCATCTGTTTCCCATGAAGTGATAGGACCAGATGCCATGATCTTCGTTTTCTGAATGTTGAGTTTTAAGCCAACTTTTTAACTCTCCTCTTTCACTTTCATCAAGAGGCTCTTTAGTTCTTTGCTTTCTGTGGTGTCATCTGCATATCTGAGGTTATTGATATTTCTCCCGGCAATCTTGATTCCAGCTTGTGCTTCTTCCAGCCCAGCATTTCTCATGGTGTACCCTCCATATAAGTTAAATAAGCAGGGTGACAATATACAGCCTTGACATACTCCTTTTCCTGTTTGGAACCGGTCTGTTTCATGTCCATTTCTACCTGTTGTTTCTTGACATGAATACAGATTGCTCAGGAGGCAGGTAAGGTGGTCTGGTATTCCCATCACTTTAAGAATTTTCCACAGTTTGTTGTGATCCACACAGTCAAAAGCTTTGGCATAGTCAATAAAGCAGAAATAGATGTTTTTCTGGAACTCTCTCGCTTTTTCAGTGATCCAGCGGATGTTGGCAATTTGATCTCTGGTTCCTCTGCCTTTTCTAAATCCAGCTTGAACATCTGGAAGTTCATGGATCACATACTGTTGAAGCCTGGCTTGGAGAATTTTGAGCATGACTTTACTAGCATGTGAGATGAATGCAATTTGCGGTAGTTTGAGCATTCTTTGGCATTGCCTTTCTTTGGGATCGGAATGAAAACTGACCTTTTCCAGTCCTGTGTCCATTGCTGAGTTTCCCAAATTTGCTTGGATATTGAGTGCAGCACTTTCATAGCATCATCTTTTAGGATTTGAAATAGATTGTATGTATAATTACATACAAGTCCTCCTACTAATGTCAGGTTTAAATAATGTCATAAAGCGTAGTGTCTTAAAAATACTTTGACCATACTAGAGATTGTCCTGTGATTCCTTTAATGCCTCATGAAGTTGTACGAAAGAATGATATTGAGATCCTTTACTGTCAGGCACATAGACTTGCTTCATTTAGTATTTATTAAAAAATTCGATCACCAGTTTATATGTAGGACACCATGATAAATACAAAAATGCAAGAAATAGTCTTTAGGCCAATTACATTCATACAAATATCTGTTACTCAAAGCATTATATATTAAATATCTTGTGCCAACTATCAGTGTTTTAAGGTCTATAAAGTCTTATATAGCAAGATTTCATTAGGTAAAGATGGTAAAGAAAAACACTTTCAGCAGAGGAAATAGCATGTGATGGAAACAATCTCAAGTAATACAATTTGGCTAGATTTCAGGGTGTTTCTACTGCTGTTTTGTATTTCAGAAGAGTTGTGGGAAAACACGTTTTACCACAAGCTGGGTAGTACTGGATGGTGCTGGTGGTGGTGGTTATGTGTGTGCAACTTTTAATGACTGTAGCAGGTGGTTTGATTATTGACTAAAGAGAAAGCCTACTTTCTCAGCATCCTAGGTAATCTAACCTGTGATAATTTTTCATTACTTTGACAAGGGACTAGGGAAGAGATTCTAGTCCAGGGGAAGAGACAGTTAGATTCAGAGAGACTGTAAATGTGTGAGAGTATGTATGTGTGTGGTGCTAGTTATGACCAACCTAGATAGCATATTCAAAAGCAGAGAGATTACTTTGCCAACAAAGGTCTGTCTAGTCAAGGCTATGGTTTTTCTAGTAGTCATGTATGGATGTGAAGAGCTTGCTTCTCTATTTGTGGATCTAAGTTACAGAAAGATGTGTATTACTTTGTAATTCATGTTTATTATTGAGCCCTTGAATTTTGGCGAGTATGGTTAAGAAATGGAATTTTAAGTTTAATTTTGATTAAATTGTTACATATGGCTAGTGGCTGTTGTATGGGACAGCATGCTTATAGAGCTTAAACAGTTTTGACATGTTTTTAGCTCTATGGTATTGAAAGGGCTGACCAGATAGTGTTTTCACTCACATATGGTTAAAGTAAACACATTTTAAAAATAGAATATTATTTTAAGTATATTTGGGCCTTAGAAAGCATCACTAGGAACAAAGCTAGTGCAGGTGATGGAATTCCAGTTGAGCTATTTCAAATCCTGGAAGATGATGCTGTGAAAGTGCTGCACTCAATATGTCAGCTAATTTGGAAAACTCAGCAATGGCCACAGGACTGGAAAAGGTCAGTTTTCATTCCAGTCCCAAAGAAAAGCAATGCCAAAGAATGCTCAAACTACCACACAGTTGCACTCATGTCACACGCTAGTAAAATAATGCTCAAAATTCTCCAAGCCAGGCTTCAGCAATACGTGAACCATGAAATTCCAGATGTTCAAGCTGGTTTTAGAAAAAGCAGAGGAACCAGAGATCAAATTGCCAGCATCCTCTGGATCATGGAAAAAGCAAGAGAGTTCCAGAAAAACATCTATTTCTGCTTTATTGACTATGCCAAAGCCTTTGACTGTGTGGATCACAATAAACTGTGGACAATTCTGAAAGAGATGGGAATACCAGAACACCTGACCTGCCTCTTGATAAAACTATATGTGGGTCAGGAAGCAACAGTTAGAACTGGACATGGAACAACAGACTGGTTCCAAATAGGAAAAGGAGTACGTCAAGGCCATATATTGTCACCCTGCTTATTTAACTTATATGCAGAGTACATCATGAGAAACGCTGGGCTGGAAGAAGCACAAGCTGGAATGAAGATTGCCAGGAGAAATATCAATAACCTCAGATATGCAGATGACACCACCCTTATAGCCGAAAGTGAAAAGGAATTAAAAAGCCTCTTAATGAAAGTGAAAGAGGAGAGTTAAAAAGTTGGCTTAAAGCTCAGCATTCAGAAAACGAAGATCATGGCATTTGGTCCCATCACTTCATGGGAAATAGATGGGGAAACAGTGGAAACAGTGTCAGACTTTATTTTTGGGGGCTCCAAAATCACTGCAGATGGTGATTGCAGCCATGAAATTAAAGGACGCTGACTCCTTGGAAGGAAAGTTATGACCAACCTAGATAGCATATTGAAAAGCAGAGACATTACTTTGTCAACAAAGGTCTATCTAGTCAAGGCTATGGTTTTTCCAGTAGTCATGTATGGATGTGAAAGTTGGACTGTGAAGAAAGCTGAGCACCAAAGAATTGATGCTTTTGAACTGTGGTGTTGGAGAAGACTCTTGAGAGTCCCTTGGACTGCAAGGAGATCCAACCAGTCCATTCTGAAGGAGATCAGTCCTGGGTGTTCTTTGGAAGGACTGATGCTAAAGCTGAAACTCCAGTACTTTGGCCACCTCATGTGAGGAGTTGACTCTTTGGAAAAGACTCTGATGCTGGGAAGGATTGGGAGCAGGAGGAGAAGGGGACGACAGAGGATGAGATGGCTGGATGGCATCACCGACTCGATGGACTTGAGTTTGGGTGAACTCCAGGAGTTAGTGATGGACAGGGAGGCCTGGTGTGCTGCAATTCATGGGGTCGCAGAGTCGGACATGACTGAGCGACTGAACTGAACTGAAATGTTTTTGGTGGTTTCATAAATAAAATTTGAGATTATCAACTCTATTAAAAACTAGTTAATAATTTAATAATTGATTACATATACTCTTCCTAATACCAAATACTGTATGTGAGTGTTAAGTGATATACTAATAATGGAATTATTAAAATGATGATGAAAGAGCCATAAAATAAAAGAAGACAGAATAAGGACAGGAGGGGAAGAAGAGTCTATAAAAGTCTAGGTGGAGATTAAGTTCGACCAAAAAATTTATCTATACCAACGATCAGAATAAAAAGAGAAATCCAATAAAAAATAACACCTGTGTATAGTAAAAAGACATATGCCATTTTGTCAAGAGAAAAACTTCTATAAGATGAAACAGAAATTTATTGAATTTTTATAGGGGATGTTGAATAGCATAATGGGTGGCATAATTTCATAACAGTTTTATAAATGATGGGAGACATTTTCATCATATTGCTTACATCAGATCTCGTTAAAAATTTTTGAAGACCTAAAGTCTGCCAACGACTATGTGAAGAGCTTAGGAGCAGATCTTTTAGCTCTTTTGAGTCAAGATGACTGCAGTCTTGGCTGACAGCTTGACTACAACTTCATGAGAACTGGAGCCAGACACTCAGCTGGGCCATTTTCAAATTATTTACCCAAAGCTATGAGATTTAAAAAAAAAAAGTTTGTTTCAAGCTGCTCAGTTTGGCATAACATTTTTTCCCCAGAGGAGATAACTAATATATATTTACTATATGTTTATTATGCTGTGATTTTTTTTTTTGAGGATGCAGGTACTTGGTATTAAATGTTGAATAGATATAATTTTCTAAACTTAAAAAATTATTTATGAAAATATATTGAATTTAGTTTAAGGTAATATAAGTTAGAAAAAGGTAAAAATAAGGTACTTAAATTCGCCAACCTAAATGGCTATTTGAATGAATGAAAAATAGCTAATAGTAGCTAACATATAGTGAACTTTTTCTGTGTGTCAGAAACTATGCTAAGCATCCTATGTGCAGTATGTATTTGATCCTCACAGAATCCCATGAGGTACTTCAGGCTTTAAGAGATTAAGTAACTTTCCTAAAGTTACAAGGACAGATGCATTTGGGATTTAAATCCAAAGCCTTTTGACTCTAGTTTAGCCAGTCAGTGTACCATACTGCCATCAGAGAACTTCTCAGGTTCAGAAATCCATGGCCTGAGCATCTGAGGAATTCTTAAATTTTGGCGGATGCTGGAGATGCAGTGGTGAAGAAAGTGAGACACAATCTCTGCTCTCACAGCATTTATAATCTTGTGAAAGAAACAGACATCAGTAAAATAAGTATTTACAACCTGAGGGAAGTGCTATAAAACTGAGTACAGGGAGATTCTTTAATAAATAAACTGAAACAGGGAGATTCTTTAATAGAAATACAGTCCTGTTGCAGGTGAGTAATGACATGCTTAGGAGCTGAAAGAAGACTGATGTGGTTGTAGCACAGAAAGCAAAAAGAAGAATGATGTGAAATTAGGCCCGAAATATGTGCACGGGCTAGGCTGGCCAGCCTTGGCGGGTGGCATATTGTTATTCTCCCTAAGAGGTATGAGAAGCTTTTGAAAAGTTTTATGTAGTAGATGTTAAGGCTTTCTTTTGAAAAGATGATTGTAGCTGAAATACGGACAATTAGATTGTACTGTTACCAAAGTAACTGTGGGGAGATTATTAGGAAGTATTTCAATAATTCAGCTAAAGAAGATGGATTAGGGTGATGGTGAACGTCTTTTCAGAAAAGGAAATAGATTTGAAAAACGGTTGCAATATAAAGTCCACAGGACTTGGTGATAGATTGATTACCAGGGGCTGGGGGAGGAGGTATCAAGGATGACTGAAATATTTCTGACTTGCCTATCTGGATGGATGGTGATGCTGTTTATTAGGATACAGAATATTGGAAGTGGGACAGGCTTGGTGGCAAACTAGTTAGAGTTCACTAGGTAGCTTTTACTGAATTTGAGCTCACTAGTTAGCTCTCTTGCTGAATTTGACATACCATTGATTCATCCATGTTGAAATCTTAAGAAACATATACTAGGTTGGATTTCAAAGAACTCTGGCCTAGAGGTAAAAATGTTCAAAAAATGGGCAAATAGATGGAGATTAAAGTGTTAGGTAAGAATACCTTGTGAAAGCTAGTGAGAGGAGAATCTAGAAATTGGAGTGCTCCATATTAACTGGCTAACCAAAGAGAATACAAAGGAGAGGGTAGGAGGTTCTTTCACTCCTTTACTCATCCATTCAATGAATATTTGAGTGCCTGCTATGTATCAGGCAATATTATAGGATCTAGGGTATGGCGGTGGACAAAACCATCAATGTCTTTACCCTCTTAGAGCTTGCACTACAGAGGACAGTATATAAGTAAACTAAATAATTCAGATAGGGACAAGTGCTAGAAGGAAATAGAAAGGGATTATGTGGAAGCATCTGAGATGGGGAAGATTGAAAGAGGAACAAGGTTTTTGAGGTAGATAAAGAACTTTCATTTAGCCTGCTACTTTTGAGGTATCTGAGAGCCAAGTGGGTGACAGTGACTGCTTCCGGCTAGTAGATAGCACCGTCATTCACGCAGTTCGTCAGTCATTCTTTATTCCTTCTGTTTGTCTTAAATCCCATATTCAGTCTCTTAGAATAACTGCTGACAACTCTCTTTAAAATACATGCCCAATCTGATTACTTTGATTACTGATACTATCTCTTCAGTGGAAATCACCAGTTCTCCCTACCTAGACAGTTACACTAACCTCTTCTGTGGCCTCCCAGCAGCAGTCATGTCCCCATGTAATCTGTCTGGCACATTGCAGCCAGAGTGGTCTTTTGAAAATGAATATCTTACAATGTCACTTCCTTGATTAAGTACTCCAGTCTTTCTCCCTGTCAAGTTTAAACACTTTACCATGGCTATAATGCTCTATTAGACCTGGTCACATTCTGCTTTTCTCACCTCACATTCAGATGCATTTTCACTCTACTTCAGAGTATCAGCATTATTCTTGAATTTAGGGTATTTACATTTGCTGTTTCTTCCTCTTCGATGCTCTTCCTGTATATTTCCATAGACCTTGTTCTCATTTCATACCAATTTCTGTTCAGGTGTAACCTTGTAAGAGAGGTTTTTCCTGACCATCTCTTCATGACTGCCTATCATTCTATATTTCCATAAGCCACTTTATTTTTCTTCATTCCACTTACCACCCACCCCACACAGACACACATTTGTTTATTATCTTTTTCCCTATCTAAAATTCAGAGACCTTTTCTGATTTATCTCTGTATCCCAGTAGCCTGTAATAATGCCGGGTGCATAATGTGTGAGTTCAATAAAGATTTGTTGAATGAATGAATATTTAAGTCTAGTGCTCAGGGGAGAGTTCAGTGCTGAAATGTAAATTTAGGAGTAGCATAGAGATGGTTTTTTAAAACCATAGGAGATTATCAAGGGGCACTGTGTAGCCATAGCAGAACAGGGGACCCAGATTTAAGCTGTGGGCTACCTTTGCACTTATAAAGCAGAATAGAAGAACCCAGGAAATTAGGAATACCAGAAAAGAAACATCAATGAAACAGAGAGAGGAAATATTCTAAGGATACAGCTGTGTTGAATGATACTGAGAGGGTGACCAAGATGAGGTTTGTGAATTTAACCATTGAATTTGACAAGGCGAAGCCTGTTTTGTGGGCTTCAGGACTTATTTCAGTGGAATGGTTGGGGCAGAAGTGAGATTTTAGTGGCAGGAATAAAGGTCAAGAAGTAGAAAGAGACAAGTAGAAAAGTCCTTCGAGGAGTCTTGCTGTGAAGGGGAACAGAGAATTGGGAGATCACTGAAGGAAGGAAATGAAAGCATGGGAGGGCTTAAACATTTCCTATCCATTTCTCGTCTTGGGATCCATCCGTCTTCTCTTGGATTGAGGTTGAGCTGTCATCAGTTAACTGGTGCATTTGCTTATAATGTCTTTTTGCAAGAACCTAGCTTCCTCCCCCGGAGAAGGCAATGGCAACCCACTCCAGTACACTTGCCTGGAAAATCCCATGGACGGAGGGGCCTGGTAGGCTGCAGTCCATGGGGTTGCTAGGAGTAGGACACGACACGACTTCACTTTCACTTTCACTTTTCACTTTCACGCATTGGAGAAGGAAATGGCAACCCACTCCAGTGTTCTTGCCTGGAGAATCCCAGGGACGGGGGAGCCTGGTGGGCTGCCATCTATGGGGTCGCACAGAGTCGGATACAACTGAAGCGACTTAGCAGCAGCAGCAGCTTCCTCCCTAAACCTTCTATTTACCAAGGTACTTTTTCTTTCTTCATTTCATTAGAGTCCTTGATAAATGCTTTCTGTTTCTTTAAGTGATAATTCATTAGTAAATTAAGCTTTTCCAGCTGTTTGCTTTGCTTGATGATTTTATTGCATTGCATAGCCATCATAGATACTTTCAAGTGTCAACAGTAGTAGTAGTGATTGTAATAAGATGCTAATGTGTATTATTTACTGTGTACATGGGATATTTTGAAGAGATTTTCATGTGTTTATTGAGTTAGTATTTCAAAACAACCCTGGGAGACAGGTGCTATTATTATTCTAGACAGAGGATCCAGGAATATGAGGTGCAGAAAGCTTGAACTAATTTCCTCAAGATTATACAATTAGGAAGTGACTGTCAGTATTGTCGGAGAGCTTTTGCTCTTAGGCACTATGCTAATCTGTCTCTACCTTAACAAAGCAAGTGTCTTCAAGTATGTTAAACATTTATGCCTTTGGTTAAACGTTTTGGTAGTCAAGAATTCTCCTCCTCTCCCTTTATGTCTGTTATATGAATTCATGTTTTGGACTGGGTTATTGGTAATTCCATTATTTTTACAATAATCAGGTTTCAGAGATAGATGAAACATTTAATTAAATAATGACTGGAATAAAATTTACTAATCAGATAGACTTGTTTCCTAAATCTCATTTCTTTCCCTGTATCTTTTTTGGCCTACCTCTGTTAGCTATGAACTTTAATTTTATATTTATTTGTGCTTATATGAATAAGCACTATTTATTCTGTGAGTAATTTAATTAACCTTACAAGACTTAAAATTTCCAGAATGTCAGAGTAGCCATTATCAAGTTCACACTTCTTAAACATACTCTTTTGGATTCATGACATTCCATTTTGACAGTGATAAAGAGCATACTCATAGGCATCATTGAAAAAGAATGTTGGAACTGTTTATGTGATAGTTCTACACATTTCTTTCATTTATCTAATACAGAAGGGTCTTATCAACATGCCTACAGTAGAGTTTATAATATATGAGTAGATTTTATAAGATAATTAGTAATGTGTTTAATGAAAGATAAAGAGATTTTAAGAATTTAATTTTGGAATTATTTTAGAATTAGAATTTAAAATTTTAAATTATGAATTAAGTTTACTCATTTCAGGTCATTGGCCAAATCAAATGTGGCTGATAAAATGATGATGATGTCCTAATATTGAAAGGCTAAAGTTTGTTTAAATAAATTTTTGTGTTTTTATGAAAGTCACATTTAAAATTTAAAATAGTTTTACTGCTACCATTGTGAAGAAACTGTAAGAACCTAGATTTAGACAGTACTTTTCCCTGGTGGCTCAGATGGTAAGGAGTCTGCCTGCAATGCGGGAGACCTGGGTTTGATCCTTGGGTTGGGAATATCCCCTGGAGAAGGAAATGGCAACCCACTCCAGTATTCTTGCCTGGAAAATCACATGGACAGAGGAGCCTGGCAGGCTACAGTCCATGGGGTCACAAAGAGTTGGACATGACTGGCTGACTTCATTTTTTTTTCTTTTCATGTTAGCAATATAAAGAATGCCAGAGGCAGTGGAGAAAAGTTAGGAGGATCAGAGAAAAGAAAGAGGAAGTAATATTTTTTTGAGCATCTCTTACACTCTTAGAAACTCAGTGGTAGGGTTTTTACCTACATTATCTCATTTAATTCTCACAAAACTCTTGTAGGGTAAGTATTAATCAGTTACCTTTTAAAGATGAGGAAACTGATGTTACAAAGATTATCTTGATCTTTATCAACACAGGTAGAATTAGAATTAAAATCCAGAGCTATTTGATACTATACTCTTGCTTCATGGAGTTGTTCTTTGACCTTGCTAAGCAGAAAATTATTTTATGTAATAGCAGAATTTCTATGATATTTAAATTTTAGTCATGTAGTTATCATAAACATCAAGATACGACACTACTTCTAAATATGCTTACAAGTCTTTTCATAGATGCATATCTTTTCGAGTTGCATATCTGCCTTATCTGTCAGTGATATAGAATACTTAAAAGTAATTAAAGTAAATGTCTCAAATATGTATGGTCATTGATATTTTTCCACAGCCCAGACATTTTTATAGCAGTGTGACTCCAGATCATGCTCACTACCATACTGAAGATAACTCATGAACAATCTTATCTTTATCTCCACCCAGTTAACATTTATCTTCTGTAGGAGCTCCTAAGTTAGACAACCTTCCCTTTTACTTCTGATATAGTTTTAGATAAGGGCATAATAAGTGTTTCTTGGAGATATTTTCTTTAGCATTTACCTTAGAACGCCAATAGCAAATGCATCCTTGACTGTTGTAGATAAATAAGAAAGCATCAAGCCTTTTATTGATGATCATAGTTCAGTTGTTTTAGGAATTCCAAATAAAATGATAGTAATGTATTAATTTGATGATTCTTTTTGAAATTAATTTGAATATAATTAATCTCAGTTCAGTTCAGTTGCTCAGTCATGTCCGACTCTTTGCGACCGCACGCTAGCAAAGTAATACTCAAAATTCTCCAAGCCAGGCTTCAACAGTACGTGAATCGTGAACTTGCACGTTAAACTGGATTTAGAAAAGGCAGAGGAACCAGAGATCAAACTGCCAACATCTGTTGGATCATCAAAAAAGCAAGAGAATACCAGAAAAACATCTTTCTCTGCTTTATTGATTACGCCAAAGCCTTTCACTAGATCACAACAAACTGTGGAAAATTCTTCAAGAGACGGGAATAATTAATTTACTTCTGTGTTTACTCCTTTTTTATATTTTATAACATTTCAAAGATCGCATTGTGCTTATTTCCCCAGTGACCTCTGACCAAAAGCAATAAAGTTCTAGCCTGGGTGGAAACTGGCTAGTTGTAGTTTCTCAGATTTATATAATGATAAATATTGCTTTAGTAAAACTGAGTCATATTTTTCACTGCCCCCTGTATTATTCCATCTTGGTTGCAGAAATTAACTACTACATAGTGAAATACCAAGATTTTACAGTTTTTTATATTTTAATTTGTAAGCCAAAAGTTCTACTGAAACATTCTATTATTTGTTACTAACAGAAGTCAATTTTGACTGTTTTAAAAACTGAAAAAGAAATGCTGAAAGAATATAGAGCAGCTCAGAGAGTCCCTGGGAAATCTGGAAAACTAGTCTCAAAAAAAGGACAAAAATAAAGAGAAGTTGCACAGCAGCAGACAGGACTACAGCCCCAAATCACAGCACAGCATTCATCTGATGAATATATGTATGGCTGCCACCAACAGTGACTACTTACTGCACCTTAATTATCCTAACTCACAAATGTTACTTGTTAGCTCTGACACTGTTATGTCAGAACCTTGGTGTTGCTATCACCAGTTTCCATCTGTCTCCAGAATGGATTCTCTAATGTTCCCCCCCACTGTATCATTATCCCCCCAATTTAAGGCCCTGATGTGTGTTTCTGAGTAGTTGATTTAAAGACATATGCTAATACCATAACTCCAGAAATGATTGGGAAGTGAATGTCTGACGTTTTCAGGTTGTGTAGAGGGCAAGTGAACTCTGCGGGCCATCAGAATTCATCAGGTAGGGAAATGCTCAAATTCTGAGGTAGAGAATTTCTCAAATATAAAATTTCTCAACAGTCATCAGGAAGAGAATTTCTCACATGTAGCGTTTCTCAGATAAGAAATGTAGAGAATTTCTCAAATGGGTTTTATGTTTAGAATTTTGTTCCTATTCTGAATAGTAACTCTTGATTATACCCCACTACTGTCACTTTACTTTTGTATAGTTTGTAAACTTTTAAAGCCTTTTACTTTGATTTTATCCTTATGACACCCTTATAATGTCAATTTTATAGATGTGGAAATTGACATATATAGAGGAAAAATGATTTCTTTCAGATCAGTCTTCTAAATAGTGATTATGTACTTTATTTAAGGACTTTTTGGTATATAACTAAGTCAGAGCATGTTTTAATGTTGTTTTTTTTTTTTTTTGATAATGTACTATTATTTCAATATTATTACTTTTTTTTCCTTAGTAGAAATGCTTTTCTGTATGGTGCTATTTAGCCATCTGGCTGTAATTTAGTTCCCATAAAGGAACTGCCCTCAATGGCCTTATGCTAGTAGCTGCTGCTACTGCTAAGTCGCTTCAGTTGTGTCCAACTCTGTGCGACCCCATAGATGGCAGCCCACCAGGCTCCCCCATCCCTGGGATTCTCCAGGCAAGAACACTGGAATGGGTTGTCATTTCCTTCTCCAATGCATGAAAGTGAAAAGTGAAAGTGAAGTCGCTCAGTCGTGTCCGACTCTTAGCGACCCCATGGACTGCAGCCTACCAGGCTCCTCCGTCCATGGGATTTTCCAGGCAAGAGTACTGGAGTGGGGTGCCATCACCTTCTCCGATATACTAGTAGAAAGAAAGAAAGTGAAGTCGCTTAGTCGTGTCCAACTCTTTGCGACCCCATGGACTGTAGCCTACCAGGCTCCTCTGTCCATGGGATTTTCCAGGCAATAGTACTGGAGTGGATTGCCATTTCCTTCTTCAAGGGATCTTCCCGACCCAGGGATCGAACCCAGGTCTCCCACATTGTAGACAGACGCTTTACCGTCTGAGCCACCTAGTAGAAGAAGACAGAAAATAAAGGTGAAAACTAATAATGGTCAGCTGTTGATAAGTGAGGGCCATGGTCAAAATTAAGTAAGGAAAGGTAAAAAGAGAGTTCTGAGGGTGGAGAGGGGAGTTGTAATTTTAAACAGGATAGTTGAGGAAGACCTTCCTAGGAAGTTGACATCTGAGCAAAAAAAAGACCTAAAAGAGGTTTGCGAGGGAGACATACAAGTATCTTGAAGAAGAACATTTAAGAACAAGGGCATTGGTTCTGAGACAGGCGTGTGTCTCACATGTTCACGTTAAGCAAAGGAGACGGTATGTCAAAAGCTGGGCAAGCAGAGGGGCAAGTAAAAGGAGATAAGATAAAAATAATAAAAAAGCTTACTAAGAAATATTTTTTTCTTCTATCTAGATTACATACTGGTACCTAACTGTCCTGAATGTTTCCATTGTTAGTAAGAATTGTTAATGCTCAAACAGCATGTCAGAGGATGGATGGGGTTTGAGTGACTGTACTTTATTGGGGCACCTAGGTTGAAAACCATGGCTCAAGAATAGTTGGATGTGACGAGTAGGTCAGATTAAATATCCTCTGAAGAGCTATTTGTAATTTGAGGCCTTTTTTAGTGTCATTTTTAATGGTTAAATAGTTTTGAGAGGAAAATAATTATATTAAAAAATACAGCTATTAAAGAAAATATACTAGGATGGATCATGTATTTGCCAAATCAAAGAGAACAATTTAAAATATTTCAGGTTAAAACTTTAAATGATACAATAGACCAGTTAGGCCTAATTGATATCTATAGGACATTTCATCCCAAAACAATGAATTTCACCTTTTTCTCAAGTGCTCATGGAACCTTCTCCAGGATAGATCACATCCTGGGCCATAAATCTAGCCTTGGTAAATTCAAAAAAATTGAAATCATTCCCAGCATCTTTTCTGACCACAATGCAGTAAGATTAGATCTCAATTACAGGAGAAAAACTATTAAAAATTCCAACATATGGAGGCTGAACAACACACTGTTGAATAACCAACAAATCACAGAAGAAATCGAAAAAGAAATCAAAATTTGCATAAAAATGAATGAAAATGAAAACACAACAACCCAAAACCTGTGGGACACTGTAAAAGCAGTCCTAAGGGGAAAGTTCATAGCAGTACAGGCATACCTCAAGAAACAAGAAAAAAGTCAAATAAATAACCTAACTCTATACCTAAAGCAACTAGAAAAGGAAGAAATGAAGAACGCCAGGGTTAATAGAAGGAAAGAAATCTTAAAAATTAGGGCAGAAATAAATGCAAAAGAAACAAAAGAGACCGTAGCAAAAATCAACAAAGCCAAAAGCTGGTTCTTTGAAAGGATAAATAACATTGACAGACCATTAGCCAGACTCATCAAGAAACAAAGGGAGAAAAGTCAAATCAATAAAATTAGAAGTGAAAATGGAGAGATCACAACAGACAACACAGAAATACAAAGGATCATAAGAGACTACTATCAGCAATTATATGCCAATAAAATGGACAATGGGGAAGAAATGGACAAATTCTTAGAAAAGTACAACTTTCCAAAACTCGACCAGGAAGAAATAGAAAATCTTAACAGACCCATCACAAGCACGGAAATTGAAACTGTAATCAAAAATCTTCCAGCAAACAAAACCCCAGGTCCAGACAGCTTCACAGCTGAATTCTACCAAAAATTTAGAGAAGAGCTAACACCTTTCCTGCTCAAACTCTTCCAGAAAATTGCAGAGGAAGGTAAACTTCCAAACTCATTCTATGAGGCCACCACCACCCTAATACCAAAACCTGACAAAGACGCCACAAAAAAAGAAAACTACAGGCCAATATCACTGATGAACATAGATGCAAAAACCCTTAACAAAATTCTAGCAATCAGAATCCAACAACACATTAAAAAGATCATACACCATGACCAAGTGGGCTTTATCCCAGGGATGCAAGGATTCTTCAATATGCGCAAATCAATCAATGTAACACACCACATTAACAAATTGAAAAATAAAAACCATATAATTATCTCAATAGATGCAGAGAAAGCCTTTGACAAAATTCAACATCCATTTATGATAAAAACTTTCCAGAAAGCAGGAATAGAAGGAACATACCTCAACATAATAAAAGCTATATATGACAAACCCACAGCAAACATTATCCTCAATGGTGACAAATTGAAAGCATTTCCTCTAAAGTCAGGAACAAGACAAGGGTGCCCACTCTCACCATTACTATTCAACATAGTTTTGGAAGTTCTGGCCACAGCAATCAGAGCAGAAAAAGAAATAAAAGGAATCCAAATTGGAAAAGAAGAAGTAAAACTCTCACTGTTTGCAGATGACATGATCCTCTACATAGAAAACCCTAAAGACTCCACCAGAAAATTACTAGAACTAATCAATGATTATAGTAAAGTTGCAGGATATAAAATCAACACACAGAAATCCCTTGCATTCCTATACACTAATAATGAGAAAACAGAAAGAGAAATTAAGGAAACAATTCCATTCACCATTGCAACGGAAAGAATTGGCTGTTAAGTTTTCCTTTAGCCAGTACTCAAACACCTGCAGATCAGATATGTTGATTATCCCAAGAGGACATCACTGTATTTGTGATTTTTTTTTTTTTTTTAGTTAGGAATCATACTAAGCCTAGGGGTAACTTGTATACAGTATGGATATTAGAATTTCTAGAATAAATGCCTTAATTTTTTCCAACTAATGTTTGTTTTGGACTTCAAGGCACAATAGTCTTATTATCTGGTTTCCGTGGTTGACTGCCACAGACAAAAAGCTTGAAAATTAATTGTGTGAGTATTACAGTAGAGGTGTTGAGGTTAATCCATTTAATTTTTCTATAATATCTGCTGGCTATTTGGGCGCTACTAAAACAAATGAATTTTCTCAGTATGCTCAATTTTTGTAACTTTTATTGTTAGATCCAGACTGTAAAGCTTTGGGGTGGGAGGACAATGTATGTATTTAAACTGCATTGGCAGTATAGATCAATAATATCTACTGAACACTTTGTGCTTAAACACAAACACTATGTTAAGTGATTTATACCTGTTATCGTCCTTAATTTTAAGTCCTTTGAAATTGATTACAAAATTAGCTCCATTTTTACAGATGACTAGGCAAAGTTAAAACTTTTTCCAGGGTCACACAGCTGTTTAAGTAGCAGAGCCAAGATTTGAAGTCAACTCTGGGAAAGCCATACTCTTTATTGCATTTGCTGCTGCTACTGTTATCTGTTTAACTCTGTTCTACAGATGAGGAAACTGAGGTACAAAGAGGCTAAGTAAGTTTCAAAGAACTTTGACTAATTGGCCCCCCTGCTGATTCCTCTCCTGTTATCTAGAATAAATGCTAAGAATGTGTTGCCTTTCTTGATTCTGGTAAAGTGACAGCTATTAACAAAATTTGATTAGTTTGATACATTTCATATACAAAAGTAATATAAACATGTTAAAAAGCATGAAAACGTTAGAAACCTCCTAGATGATCTTAACAAAATCTGTGTTGTTTTAGAACTGCAATTTGAGAAGGACTTTACTCAGATGCTAATTTTGATCCTTTTTAACCAAAGAGCAATCCACAGGGATAACCAAGAGATGGCCCCTGTCTGAAATGAGCTGTCCTTCCACTGCTCTCACTACCCTCCCCCATTCCGGTATTTTCATCCCTTTCCTCCCCCCAACCCCCTTTTTTTCTGGAGTAATCAGATCCTACTTAACCTTCTTCCTTAAAAACAACTTCTTCTTCCTTTGAACTTCCATAATAATTGAACTGTTTTTCTCTTGCTCAGTGTATTCCTTCATTGTGCTAAAGTACATTCTCAAGGAACCTTTGAAGAAAGACTGTATGAAAGTATGGTTTCTGAATTCTTGCATGCTTGAACATGACTTTATTCACCCCTAGACTTGATTACATAGTATATGTATAGTTTTTAAGTTGTTTGACATTGCTGTTCTTCAGAGATTGGAAGGTTCTGTTGTCTTCTCTTATCCAGTATTGCTGAAAGTTGAATTCCAGTCTGATTGTGACATTTTTAAAAAATCTCTGGAAGTAGAAGGGGTTGGTCAGTATGACAGTTCCTTTCTTTATTAACAGGAAGGTTTCTGAATTGGCATCAATTCCTACATTTTATACTCTTAAGTCCTTTGTAATAGAGAAAGTACACAGAGAATCTATAGAGAATAGGAGCCAATCTGCCCAGATGTGAATCTCAGCTCCATCATTTACTTGGTTCTGTGACCTTGGGCAAGTTCTATACCCCAGTTGCCCCTGCTTTGAAATGGAGATGATGATAATAATTGCACCAACCTCACAGGATTACTAGAATGATTTAATATTTATAGATCCTTAGAATTGTAATAGGCATATAGTAACACTGGGATTAGCAAACTACAACTCTTGGGCTAGATCCAGGATTTGGCTTCTTTTTGTACTGCCTGTGAACTAAGAGTGGTTCTTAAATTTTTAAAGGAATGTTCAAAGCAACAGCAACAAGAAAGAATATATATGGCACAAAGCCTAGAATATTACTGTCTTACTTTTCCTGCCCCTTAACACATTAAATGTGATAGTTTAAAAAATGATAATAATGTAGCTGCAGGAGAATGAGGAAGATAGAAGTACTTATAAAGAAGTTCAGAAAATCTTTCGACCTTTGCCCCCGAATTTTATCCCACCTAATTTTTATCAACCTTTTGGTTTTGTAATTGTGACATAATTATGCATCAATTACAGTGAGCACTTTTGTTTGAAGAAGTATATTTTAAATGTTGTAGAATATGTTCAGATATTTATTAATGCACCTTTTAGCTTTCACTGGGCTTCTCCAGTGGCTCAGACAGTAAAGAGTCTGCCTGCAATGCAGAAGGCCAAGGTTCAATCCTTGGGTCAGGAAGATCCCCTGGAGAAGGAAATGGCAACTCACTACAGTATTCTTGCCTGGAAAATCCCATGGATGGAGGAGCCTGGCAGGCTACAGTCTGTGAGATTGCAAAGAACACAACTGAGTGACTAACACTTTAGCTTTCTAAGAACTATAGGTTTTCTTTGGCATTTCATTTGTCTTCATTGTAGGGTCTGGATAAATTGTTTGACTAATAATCCAAGTTCTTTCTTTGTCTCTACCTTTCATTGTAATTAAAGTTAAACGCAAGGTAATTATGGCAAGAATAATTTACAGGTTAATTAGGAAGAATTGTTATTACAGAGGAGAAATTTAAAATTAGTTTTAAGTGTATGGGTTAAATAAACAGCACCCAAGGGTGTCCCTGGGAGGCCCGTGGAACAGGCTGTGGTACCATAAACCAAGAGGGTATAATAAGGAAAGCCAAAAAAAAAGGCATGAAACGGAAGAAACAGGAATGTAAAAGGTTTGGCAATGGTAGTGAATCACAAGAAACTCTCTCTTCCGCTGTTTGTTCTTGGTTAAAAAAAATACTAAGATGTGAAAACCAAGTCAGTTTTTTGTTCCAGCCTCCTTCTTTAAAAAGAAAAGCAAGTGACAAAGATGCCTCGCATTTACTGTTCTCTCTGACGTATGGCGTTCACGCTTGTATTGTGCCATTGTGGAAGAAAGTTCACTTCTGATGTAATATATCTGACCTTCCTCAGTTCTTGGCAATTCTGTTTTCTTGAAACACGTGTTGGTCATTACTCTGTCTTTTAGACAGTCAGTAGGCATTCATCCAGGAAAGAAACTAACAATAAGCAAATGAATCTATATTATGGCTAGGATAAAAAATATTGGCTTTTGAAACTGTACCCTGGGGTATCTTTTTTGTTGCTGTTGATCCAATTTTCCATTAGAAAATTTTAGGGTAGAACACATACTCTGGATTTTGTCATTGTCATTTTTACTTTTCCTAAAATTATAGTTTTGTCCATCCATAAGCAATTTGGATATTAGCATTTGTACTTCAGGCAATCAGAATCGATGCTAAACTCAGTAATATTCCTAGTTAGTGTTTCTTGCTGGGATTAGAATTTCTATTCTTCAGTTATTACAGTGCAGATTGCCTTTCATTGGATTTCAAAATCTATTATTACCTAACTAGATTCTTACATTTATAATTTATAGACTGTTAAATTTGCAACAATGTATTTTTAGAAACATAGATTAAACACTGTAAATTTAACATTTCTACTGAAAAACCTTTAAATTGTATTATATACATACTTAAGTTTAATAACCACAATATACACTGTATTTTTCATGGTTACAGAGAACTTAGAATATTAATATACTAAATACTAAACTCTTATAATATGTATAAGAGATTTCCTAGTACAGTATTCTCATTTTAGTCCAGTAGCACCCTGCAGATGAGAAACGTAATATATAGAGGTTATATGACTTCCCCAAGGCCCCATGGCCAGTATGTAGATCCAGGTCTCCTCTGAAGTGCCTTCATCTGTTATACTGTGACTTCTGTGCATGCAGAAGGCATGAGATAGGAGATCAACTTCATCTAATCTTAGCAGTATTGCTAGACTAGCTATTTTGAGTAAATTTCTGATAGGTCTTGCTATCAGAAGATCAAAACGAAGAAAGCAGAAGTGTACAAACTATGGAATTTAGACATAGAAGGGAATCTTAGCTTTCTAGTACACTGGTCCCCAGCGGCTGCACCTCAGAATTAACTGAGTTGCATTTAAAAACGCTATTTCCCTGTACCTGCTCCCAGAGAGTTCTGATTCAGTAGGCTCAGTCTAGAGATTTGTACTTTTTAAAAGGTTTCTTAAGTGATTCTCATGATGTTTGGGGACCTCTGATAGTCTTTTCCTTTGTTTTATGGACAAAAAAGTTAAAAGCCAGAAAGGTGAAGATGGTGCGAGTATGTGGTAAAACATGGACTCAAAAGTATTCTCTTGAATCTTAGCCCAGTGCTTTTCCCCTGTCTACTCCTGGCCTGTAACTGCTTAGATATCTTTTGCCTGAGACACTTATAGGTACTCCCAAAGTATTATAATAATGAAGAAAAGATAATAATAATTTTGTCCATATTTTTTCTGTTATGAAAATCATTTTGTATTTCAGTAGTATTTACTGTATACTGTGCTCCTTTCTAGTGTCAGCCCACTTTTCTACCTCACATTTTTGTTGTTTGGCAGTAATTTTTCATAGTGTATTTGCCAGTCTCCTCAACATTGACTTCAGAGCTTTAAAATACTTCTTCAAAAGTTGTCCATAAATTGAATGTACTTTTATAAGAGACTCTAGAAGGTGGGAAAAATTTGAATAATAGTTAAATGATACGTTTTCTTGTAGTTGGGCAGTTTATGGTCTGGTAACTATGTCCGGGAGACTATATTACTTGTATTATGGTATTTGTTAATAAGAACCAAACCATATGCCTGGCCAGAAAGAGAAAACACAGTAGTTAGAAGGATGATAACAATTAAAATGTCTAGCAGAAATACATTCCCAGCGCTGTGTTAAGTGCTTTGCAGACGCTACTTCATTTACTCCTTCACAATAATTCTTGGAGGTAACTTTCCTGTGAGAGATTTTTTTTTCAAGGTACAGTACACCAAAGAAGTGTGCTAGATCTTTTTGATAGAAAGTATAAACTATTATTATCTCTCCTCTAGATGAATAAACAGAAGAATATTTTAAATAACTTACTTGTAATCATGTATCTAGTAAGTGGCAGATCTAGGACTTGAACTCAGTCCTGACTCTAAAGTCCATGTTCTTGATTCATTGTCACTGATGCTCTTTTTATTTAGCAAAACTTACCGGAGTTCCTGTGCTGTACTCGACATACTACTAAACCTGAAAAGTCAGAAGTGATTGGGTACTTTGCCCTTGAGATTGGTATAGATGGTAATCCAGAAGACAGTAATTAGAGTTGTCATTGAAATTTCAACTTCATTCAAGGTGTATGGAACTTTATTGGACTATTGTACTAATTTCCAGAGATGTCACATTTTTCTTTTTTGTCAAACAAAGGAAAACATTCAGATGAGTGTATGATAAATGTGAACTGACTGCAGTACTTGAAAAGAAGGCGATGGCATTGAGAATCATACCTCTGTACTCCAATTTGAAGGAAGGTGAAAAGTTCCTAGATAGAACAAAATCCAGGGGGTACAGAGCCAATGTTAGGGAAATAGGGAGTAGAGGAATGTGATGCAAAGGAGGAAGGGAAAACTAGGAACTTTGGAGCTATATGATAACTGTTAACATTTCCTGTTTTGAGGTTATGAAGCAGGACTAAGAAGAAAGAAAGGGGATAGATGAAAAAGTTGCTTTTAAAAACTTTAAAAAATATTACTAGATTTATCCTAAATAGAATGTTAGATCTTCTGGTGAACAGAGTGGAAAAATAAGGGGATATTGTCTAGAACTACAAGGTGAAAGAAAGCACTTTACTTGCACTATTTAGAAGAGATGGCCACACAGTAGTTGTCAGGCTAGCCAGAAAGAGCTGTGCAACTTCGATTAAAAACTAATTAAAATTTTAAAATCTGATCCCTCAGTCACACTAGTCACATTTCAAATGCACAGTAATTATACATGGCTGATGGCAATCAAATTAGATAAAACATTTCCATAATGAAGAAAAAAACTTTTATTGGACAGCACTGCATTAGGCTCACCATATGCTTTTGGGGTATATATTCAGGATTTGGCAGAGAGCCTTTTAAAATTTATCAAAGATAGGGATATACTGAAGAAAGATAGTAGAAAATAGATAATCTCGTTTTGATGGGCTTTCCTGGTGGCTCAGGCGGTGAAGAGTCTGCCTGCAATGCAGGAGACTTTGGTTCTATCTCTGGGTTGGGAAGATCCCCTGGAGAAGGAGGTGGCACCGCTCCAGTATTCTTGCCTTGGAAATCCCATGGATGGAGGACCTGCCAGACTACAGTCCACTTGATCACAAAGAGTTGGACACGACTGAGCGACTTCACTTTAGGCTTTAATCTAGTTTTATCTGTGTTCTTGTCCCTTCCAAATGAGGGCTAAGCCTTTAATCTAGGCTTGATGCCCTGAGACTGGGTGTTGGTAGGGTGTGCCCGTGACTGGAGTACAAGAGCTAGGGTGAGGATAGCCTTGGAAACAAGGCACAGAACACAGTCTGACAGACTAAATGAGCAAAAGATGCTCAGTAAGAGCACATAAGAGATAGCTTGAAGTATAAAAGGACGCAAGAGCCCCAAGGGTTGGTAAAAGCTTGTTGAAGTGCAGTCATCTTTGGGAGTGTCTGTGTAAAGCAAGAATTTTAAAGAGGATACAGGATTGCTGCTTGCGGCAGATTTTGTAAGGCTTTCAGATCATAAAGAAAATGAGCTCTCTTTTATACACATTTTATTTCAGTATTTTTTTGGCAAGGAGAGTGATCTACTTTCTAACTGTAAAGGGTGGAACTAGAGTTGCCCTAAGGGAACTGAAGTCTCAGATCAGTGAAGATTATAGGAGAGTATGTGGTTATTCACAGACATAGTCAAACATCCTAATACAGATGGATTTTGTCCCAGGGTATGGAGAGAATTTACAAAAGAGATTAGCAAACAAAAGCCTTTATTTTTCTTGGAGGCACTGTAGAGAATGAGGAAAGTTCTCAAATGCTGGAGACAGGTACACAGTACTCTGATTTTCAGAGGGAGGAAAAATGGGTTCCACAAACAATAAATGTATTTGTTTGGCATTAGTCTCTTTCTGAAAAGATGAAAAACATGGATTTTGAGTACCTGAGAGAGGAGGTAGTGGAATCAGCATGGGCTCACATGCATAGTTGCAACAGATTGGCCCCCTTGGATCCGTGTACTAGCTGTTGCATCTTCCACTTTCTCAGAAAAGTTTGAGAACTCATGTTAAATTTTTAAGTCAGGTAAAATTCATCACTGAGGCCATCTTGTCCTAAGCTTTACTTTTGTTCCGAGGTTTTTGATTCCTGATTGAATCTCTTGTAGATTTGTTCAGATTTTCTGAAGAATTTCTTCTAGAGTCAGTTTTGATAGTTTTTTTTTTTTTTTTTTTAGGAATTTGGCCATATATCACCTGTGTTATTTAATTTATGGGTTGCAAGAGAGTCAGATATGACTTAGAGACTAAAAGGTAACAACATAGAATTCATAGCATTTTCTTACGATTCTTTTTACTTGTCATATCTGTAGTAATGGCCCTACTCTTTTTAGACTTTAGCAGTTCAAATTTCCTCCTGATTTTTCTTGGTCAGCCTAACTAAAAAATGTACCAAATTTATTTTGATAAAAAAGAAACCAACTTTTGGTTTTGTTGATTCATTGTATTGCTTTTCTGTTCTCTGCTTTAGCTCCATTTTAATCTTTATTATTACTTTATTTCTGCTACTTTTTGAGTTGAAGTTACTCTGTTAGCTTTTTGATTTGTGATCTTTCTCTCTCTCTCTTTTTTTAATGTAAGCATTTACTGCTATAAATTTCTCTCTGAACACTGTTTTAGGTTTTAGAATGTTGTTTTCATTTTTATTTGCCTCAAAATATTTTCTAACTTTACTTGTAATTTCTTCTTTTGACCCATTTAAGAATATATTGTTTAATTTTCAAATATTTGTGAATTTTCCAGTTGTCCTTGTTCTTGATTTCTAGTTGCATTCCATTGTTCAGAGAACGTACTTTGTATAATTTCAGTTGTTTTAAATTTCCTGAGACTTGTTTTGTGTCCTAACATATTTGACTCATCCTAGGATATGTTCTGTGTACAGTTTTGTGTGTGTTGTACTGTACATACCTGTTAAGTCTAGTTGATTTACAATGTGGTTCAAATCCTCTATTTCCTTATACATTTTCCCTGCTAGATTTCTCCACTGTGCCTTCTTTTGCTTTTAATCGATATTTTCTAGTGTACTGGTTTGATGCCTTCCCATCTTTTTCTGGATTTTTTTTGTATTGTTTTTTCCTTAGTTGTTACCCATCTCATAACAATTAAGTTTGAATTGATTCCAACATAGTTTCAATAGTATTTGAAAACTCTGCTCCTTTATAGCTCTGTTCTTGATATTTTCTGTCAAATTTTTTGTTTCTATGAAGGGGCCATACTTTATTTACGATATGTAACATAACAGTTTCTTTAACAGTGTCATATTATAAATTATATTATCAGTTTACACAGACCTGAAATATTAATAAGATTAGATCACATAGTTTAAAATTATGTTTTAAAATGCTAAGAATTACTTCAGACAATATTATTTTAGAGCCATATCATTCATATTGGACCTCAGACTTCAGAATTGGGTTTTATAATGGGTAGCTGTTCTGCAACTTATTCTTCTCTTGGTTATGTAGCTGTTATGCTTCATATTGATCATAGATTGGTCACAATCTCAGTTTACCATTGGTAGCTGTTTTGATTTGAAGCAGGTGGCCTGAAGAAGCAGCATCCATGAATTAAAACACTAACACTTTTTCTGTGTATTTTAAAAATCTTTCTCAGAAATAGAAAGGCTTTTCAGTACAGAGGTGATTTTAGAACTCAAATAAATATTCTTTCAGGTTTCACATAATTAATTTATATTAGCTTGACTTTTGTATAACAATATTCACTTATGTAAAATAACTGCTTATTTTAACATAAAAGTGAGCTAAGAATTCTATTTTTACATAGAACTTCTTATGAGTAATTATTTAAATTCTGACCCAAATAGATGGTTATTACATTTATTCTTTAATAATTTTAAAATGGGAAAAATTATTAACAATGAAATTCTCACCATCTGATTTTTTTCACTTCTCTTTCTCTCTCTCTCTCTTAATATCATTCATTATGGCTTTGGACAGCCTCCAGGCACCTGCCTGTATTAACTACAGTATAGTTAAAGTGAAATGAAAGTGGTAATTTTCTTCATCATTTGAAATATCTATACTACACTGATAGTACTAAAAGAAAAGCTAACGTTATAAATGCTTAAAGACTTACCTATGATACAAGGAGCTTTTTATATGACTTGTTTTCCATCTGGGTTAGTATATACATAAAGCAATAGAATATTCAAGTTAGGAAGGAAGTAAAAGATCATCTAGTCTTACTTTTCTTGAACACATACCTAAATAATATACTAGCTTCTGCAAGGACAGAGCCAATGGTGAATAACTCAGTCCTTCTGAAGATGATACATCTCATTTTTGAATATCATTAACCAATTAAAAGGAAATGCTTATAGTGAAGCAAAGTCTGTCTCCCTGTGTTTCTTTCTTTTTAAGTCATTGGCCCTAGATTTCTTAGAGGCTGTAAAGAATAACCTAAACTGCCTTCCTCATAACAGTTGTGAAATATTTGAGGACAGCTTTTGTGGCCCCTCTGTTTTGGTCTTCATTGCTGAAATTTCTCTGCTAGATTAAAAATGTCTAACTCCTTCAGTCATTCCTCATGTGTCACACTGTCCTTCTCTATCACTGAGAATGTCTTTCAGATGGCCTCTACCAGGGGCACAGACCATGAACAGAATTCAGGGAATCCATGGATTTGGATATTTTATTAGTCAAGTTTCTCCAGAGTCTATCTTTTGAGCCAGCCTGTCCTAGTCTTTATAATTTCTGAGTTACTATTATTGTATTCTCTGCTCTTTGTTTTTGTCATCCACAAATATGATAAGCAAACCTTTTATATCACAGATTGCCACACCTGGTGCCCATCAGAATCAGCTGAGGAACTGTAAAAAACAGACTCTGCGGTCCTACCTCACACTTAGAAATACTGACTCTGCACCTAGTGATTTTATAGCACTCCTGGCACTTGTCTGTGGGTTCATAGGTGGAACCCATTATTTTATACCGTACATGCTATTAGAATATTACAGGTGTTGCAGTAGCTATGTCTCTTCAAGTTGACCTGCAGTACCGTTAAGTTCGAACAATTATTAATTTATATTATAGTGTTATAAAATTTATACTTCCCCATTTTGATCAGATTTGAGAAATGAACAGTTTACCTACCTCACTTCTTTGATCTGCCATCTAACAGTAAATCTTGTCAAAAAAGAGACTGTCATTCATTTTTCTAGTGACTTGATATAAATTTCTGATCCCTGCTTTTTCACCTAATTTCTTGCAATTCATTCCTTAAATCTTGTTTTTGATCCATTAATATCAGCTTCATTATTTGTGTTGGGTTCCTTTAGAAATCAAGACTAAGACGAGGATGTGGAGTGGTCAGTTTAATTTGAGAGTGGGAGTGGAATTGGAAGGAAGTAGAGGAGAGTGAAACAAGGAAGGAGGAAAAGCCCATATACGAATGTATTACCAGGACTAGATTATGCTGGGATTTCCTGAAGAGTGTTCAGAATGCCAATCAGGTTTTTTGGGCTGTGCCACTTGGTTTGTGGGATCCTAGTTGCCTGATCAGATCAGATCCAGGGATCAAATCCAGGCCCCCCTGAAGTGGATGTGTGGAATCCTAACCACTGGATGGTCAGGAAATTCCCACTGTTGCTTTTTGTTAGTTGAGGGTTGCTCTCCCTCCTCAACCTGGGGGAGTTAACCTGCTTGCTCACAGGCTGAGTGGCCCAGTGTAGTGCCATTGAAAGCCCTGAGATGGGAAAATGGGAAGATGAGCTAATGCATGTTTAAAGTGGTTTTCTGGGGACTTCCCTGACAGTTGGTCCAGTGGTTAAGACTCCAGGCTTCCACTGCAGGTCACAGACAGGTTCAGTCCCTGATCAGGGAACTAAGATCTCACATGCCATATGGTACAGCCAAAATAATAAAAATCAATAAATCAGTAAATCAGCATTCTGTTAATATGAGTTTTCCCAGGACACCACGGCCATGACCAGAAGTGGGCTGAGGAGCTGTGACATGGGGTGCCAGTGGTCCCAGCTACAATTATCTTTTACATTTTATGGAATCCGTTGTTTTTTCTCTTCTTTTCCCTTTCAGAAGAAAATTACATTTGTTTGTTTCTAGAATCCTTCAGTTAGAAATGACCTCATGTGTTAGTTCTCTCCATATCCTTTGACTGTAATTCATCTTTACAGGGAAATTGAACTTACCTGTACTGGGCTTTAGTTCCAGCATTACAATGTTAGCTCACATCTTTTCAATCCCTGACACAGAAAAATGGGACAATCTAGGAGGCAGAGTTTTGCTTTCTCTGTTAGGATTAAAATACTTTCTGAGATAAGTTCTAACAGCAGAAAAGTCCCTTTTGATGTCTCTTGTATTTTACAAGTCATAGATGATTTTGAGGTTTGGCCTTTTTGAATGTACTGGTCAATTTAAATTTCTTTTCCTAGCTCTGTTAAAGTTCATCCCTTCCTTGAATTTTCTGCTGTGGAATCATGGCTCTGTTTTCTGTGATAAATTTGAAATGTTTTCTTAAATTTAAGGAGTCACATATGACTGTCTAAACTTTCTCTCTATGGCGATCGCACTGTTTACACTTGCTTCTTGGTTCTGGTTAGCACTGGACCCTTATTGTCTGTCTGTGCAATACAAAGCCTTCTGTCTTTTTTTCCCCCCCTCCTGCCCCATTCTTTCTTCTTTTTTCTCTGTTCTGTTCCTTCTTCCTCTGAAAGCTATCTAGTGTTTTAATATGGTCTATTGAATTTTCACATTCTGAACTGTCCTTTCTGCTCTCATTTATCCCATTGCCTTGGGACTCTTATTCAATGATTACAGCTTATCTGATAAACTATTTGGAGCCCAGATATTAGGAATGGTAATGTTTGGGAGACAAATATAATTGTCTTTTGTCAGGAACCTAAATCCCTGTTTCCCAAGCCCCACCTTTTTTTCCCTTATCTTTGAGACATGGGGTCACAGGAAAGATCAGCTGACTATTAACACAATGGAAAAGGAATTTAGTTCTTTGGAGGGAGAAATATAAAAGTTTCAGCTCAGGTGGTTTTATCCTGAAGCGAATATCCATGGAGTTTTCTTCAGTACGTATTTTAAAATCATTTTATTTTATGGCTAGTTAAAGAAAGTTACGGAGAAGGCAATAGCACCCCACTCCAGCACTCTTGCCTGGAAAATCTCATGGATGGAGGACCCTGGTAGGCTGTAGTCCATGGGGTCGGTAAGAGTCAGACACGACTGAGCAACTTCCCTTTCACTTTTCACTTTCATGCATTAGAGAAGGAAATGGCAACCCACTCCAGTGTTCTTGCCTGGAGAATCCCAGGGACGGGGGAGCCTGATGGGCTTCTGTCTATGGGGTCGCACAGAGTCAGACACAACTGAAGCGACTTAGCAGCAGCAGCAAAGAAAGTTAAGAGGAAAGAGGGAGCACAGATCATAGATCTGCCGGTGGCACAGATGAAAATATTTAAGGAGAAGAGAAGACTAGGGAAAATCAGAGTGGCATTGTGGGACTATATTAAGTATGATAAAGTGAGTTCTGCATTTGTTTAGCCACTGTGTATCTATGTGTGTGTTTCCTGGTATACGAGATCTCACATAGTAGTTTTCAATAAATGGTTGTTAATTATGGTAAGGTGGTATTGATGTAATATTGTTACGTAGGGATAATGATCATGGTGTATATCCCAAATATGAATGTTTCCTAACCAGCACCAGTGAAACTTGCATTCTTAGAAAAGCTATCACACTAACTTACTTTTTCGCTTGCCTTTCACTCGAACATATGGAGTAAAATTTGTGCTGGATGACTTTCTGAGTATTGTAACAGCTTTATTTTAAAAATCAAGTAGTGAAAAGTGAAGTGAAGTTGCTCAGTCATGTCTGACTCTTTGAGACCCCATGGACTGTAGCCTACCGGGCTCCTCCATCCATGGGATTTTCTAGGCAAGAGTACTGGAGTGGGTTGCCATTTCCTTCTCCAGGGGATCTTCCCAGCCCAGGGATCGAACCCAGGTTTCCCGCATTGCAGGCAGACACTTTACTGTCTGAGCCACAATGCCAAACCAGCACTTTCTCTGAATGTTTAGTGATTTGTGTGAGGATATTTGAAGGAGACACTTCCAAAGTCTGCAAAAATTTCATGTCAAGAAGATTATGTTTTTGTAAACATTTCAGCAGGTTACAGTTTTCTTAGGCACACCTTGATAGCTGGCTTTTATTTACTCACTTATCCATTCTCTATTTCTTTAGAGTGCCTTCCATGAACCATGTACTTTGTTAGTGACTGAGGATAAGTAAGGAAGGAATCTTGCCATCAAAAAGTCTAAAAGGTAGAAATGTAAACAAATACTTGAATTTTAAAGTCAAAATAAAATTGGATGCTCTCAATGGTGGATTTTTTAAAAATGAAATCTCTTCAGGAATAATAACATTTGACATTATTGAATCCTTGGTTCATAAATTGAGTTATTGGGTGTTTAAAGTTGACATATTCTCAGATGCCAATTCTGATTTCTTTAGTAAAGTTGAAAATTGTTTAAGAATCCAATAGCTTTGATTTCCTTAGGTAAATGTTAAGCTAGCCATTCATCCCCTATCTTCAGCATTTTCTGCCAGAGAAGTATTGTTATTTTTATGCCCCTGTGTTTAAGTGATAGAGCTAATTTAGTTGAAAATAGAATGATGTCTGAATTTATCCCTTTTAGGGGATCGGAGGGGAGCAGGGGCCACCATCTGGCCCCATATTGTTTTTACTTTTTTAGCGTAATAAAAGAAGCCGGTTTATAAATATGAAACTGGTCAATAAAATTGACTTAAAATTTTCCTCATATTTATTACTGTTTTCCATAGAAAGATAATATTTTCTGCAATGTCCAGTCATTTCAGTTCAGTTCAGTTGCTCAGTTGTGTCTGACTCTTTGCAACCCCATGGACTGCAGCATGCCAGGCCTCCCTGTCCATCACCAACTCCCAGAGTTTACTCAAATTCATGTCGGTTGAGTTGGAGATGCCATCCAACAATCTCATCCTCTGTCATCCCCTTCTCCTCCTGCCCTCAATCTTTCCCAGCATCGGGTCTTGTCCAGTGAGTCAGTTCTTTGCTTCAGGTGGCCAAAGTATTGGAGTTACAGCTTCAGCATCAGTCCTTCCAATGAATATTCAGGACTGATCTCCTCTAGGATGGACTGGTTGGATCTCCTTGTAGTCCAAGGGACTCTCAAGAGTCTTCTCCAACACCACAGTTCAAAAGCATCAATTCTTCGGCATTCAGCTTTCTTTATAGTCCAACTCTCACATCCATACATGACTACTGGAAAGACCATAGCTTTGACTAGATGGACCTTTGTTGGCAAAGTAATGTCTCTGCTTTTGAATATGCTGTCTAGGTTGGTCATAACTTTTCTTCCAAGGAATAAGCTTCTTTTAATTTCATGGCTGTAATCACCATCTGCAGTGATTTTGGAGCCCCCAAAATAAAGCCTATAACTGCTTCCATTGTTTCCCCATCTATTTGCCATGAAGTGATGGGACCAGATGTCATGATCTTAGTTTTCTGAATGTTGAGTTTTAAGCCAACTTTTTCACTCTCCTCTTTCACTTTCATCAAGAGGCTCTTTAGTTCTTCTTCACTTTCTGCCATAAGGGTAGTGTCGTCTGCATATCTGAGGTTATTGCTGTTTCTCCCGGCAATCATGATTCTAGCTTATGCTTCATCCAGCCCAGCGTTTCTCATGATGTACTCTGTATAGAAGTTAAATAAACAGGGTGACAGTATACAGCCTTGATGTACTCCTTTCCCTAATTGGAACCAGTCTGTTGTTCCATGTCCAGTTCTAACTGTTGCTTCCTGACCTACATACAAGTTTCTCAAGAGGCAGGTCAGGTGGTCTGGTATTCCCATCTCTTGAAGAATTTTACGGGGTTTGTTGTGATCCACACAGTCAAAGGCTTTGGCATAGTCAATAAAGCAGATATAGATGTTTTTCTGGAACTCTCTTGCTTTTTTGATGATCCAGAGGATGTTGGCAATTTTATCTCTGGTTCCTCTGCCCTTCCTAAAACCAGCTTGAACATCTGAAGTTCATGGTTCACGTATTGTTGAAGTCTGGCTTGGAGAATTTTGAGCATTACTTAACTAGCATGTGAGATGAGTGCAATTGTGCGATAATTTGAGCATTCTTTGGCATTGCCTTTCTTTGGGATTGGAATGAAAATTGACCTTTTCCAGTCCTGTGGCCACTGCTGAGTTTCCCAAATTTGCTGACATATTGACTGCAGCACTTTCACAGCATCATCTTTTAGGATTTGAAATAGCTCAACTGGAATTCCATCACCTCCACTAGCTTTGTTTGTAGTGATGCTTCCTAAGGCCCACTTGACTTTGCATTCCAGGATGTCTGGCTCTAGGTGAGTGATCACACCATTGTGATTATCTGGGTTGTGACGATCTTTTTTTACAGTTACTCTAATATAATTCTATAAATACCTTTAAAGTAATGATTATATTCAATTAAAATCACTTGTTTGTGGGCTGGTACCAATATTTGCCAGTCCCTGTCTGTATGAAAAGAAATTTTCAAAGGTGACATATATAAGATCATTACAGATGAACATTAACAGGTGACACTGATGTTGAGGATAGGGAACAGCAACTATATAAAGGAGTCCCAATTAAATGAAATGCTCCTTCCAGATTCATTTCATTCTTCCCATGGGCAGAACTTCATTACAAAAACTTCAACTGTAGCAATATGTTTGTAGTTATAGAAGCCCTACATAGTAGCTTTTGATTTTGCTTTTTGGCTTACAAAGTCTAATATATTTACTCTCTGGCCCTTTAAATAAAAAGTGCTAAACAATTACTCATTTGTTTTTAAGTATTCTCATTATTATCCAAACACAAAAGTCTATTGGTGAGGTTTCAGCTGTCAGTATAGGAAAAAAAAAAAAAAAGACATCATTTCTGGAACAGACTTTACCATTTAATCCAACTTCTTTGATTTAGTGGACGCTAGTCATTGGTAGAAGTAAAAACAGAAGTAAGATATTCTTATTTTCTGTCTAGTATCCTTTGTAGTATACTTTATATGCAGGTGTTCATGCTGGGTGCTAAGGATATTAAAGGAGAATTATGAAAAACAGTGCCTAAATCACATGATGTAGGGTAGTACATCAGCCATGGTTTTAGGGAGAAACAAATGGCACACTAAAATGGAATAACTGAGGATTATTATAGGATTTCCCTCATAGCTCAGTTGGTAAAGAATCTGCCTGCAGTGCAGCAGACTCAGGTTCGATTCCTGGATCGGGAAGATCCCCTGGAGAAGGAAATGGCAACCCACTCCAGTATTCTTGCCTGGAGAATCCAATGTACAGAGCCTGGCAGGCTATAGTCCATGGAGTCACAAAAGTTGGACATGACTTAGCGACTAAACCACCACCACAGGATCATTTAATAAAGAACTATTTATAGCAGGAACCTGGCCTGTCCGGTGCGGGGTGTGGGTGACCAGCAGTGGCGTTGCCGCTTGGCATTACCCACCAACCGAGGAAGGGGGTTTCCCTGGTGGCTCAGATGGTAAAGAATCTGCCTGCAATGCAGGAGACCCAGGTTCAAGCCCTGGGTTGGGAAGATACCCTGGAGAAGGGAACGGCTACCCACTCCAGTGTTCTTGCCTGGAGAATTCCATGGACAGAGGAACCTGGCAAGCTGCATACAGTCCAAGGGGTTGAAAAGAGACGGACACAACTGAGTGACTAACACTTTCACTTTAATTTGTAAAAGTGTGAAGAGAGGTAACGGAAATAACCCTTACTACTGCCTGAAGAGACAAGGGATAAAACTCTGGGAGATACAGAAGAAGGTCCCTCACAGGAGCTGCAGCTTTAGAGGAGGAATTGAGCTACTGTGAGCCTGTGCTGTCTCAGAGGGAGCTGATGGTATCCTCACCTATAAATACCTCGGCCTCACTCTCCTCCTGCCCTCTCCTCTCCTGCTGGTGCCTCCTGTAGTCCCCCCATGAAAAGCCAGATGACAACCTTTTGATGCAGTCCAAAATGCTCAGCCTCCTGAGAGAAAACTGCCATTTAGAGAGTGGATCTGAAGGGACAAATAGAGAATATTCAGCATAGGGAGCAAAATTGTTTATATAGCAATGCACGCTAACATAGTCTTAAGTGTGAGCAATCTAGGCAACATGTATTTTGGACAATAGCATATAAACAGATGAAATTATATTCAATTAAAATCAATTAAAATCAGAAAATACCATTTTCTGAGCATTTTCTGTAGTGCTTTATGTTTTATAAAGTACATTCTTAATTTTATATTCACAACAGGTTTAAGATAGTGCATTCTTTTGTATGCTGGCATCTGGAACAAAATAGCTTAGCCCCTGGTTTTCTAGGAGAAGGCGATGGCACCCCACTCCAGTACTCTTGCCTGGAAAATCCCATGGGCGCAGGAGCCTGGTAGGCTGCAGTCCATGGGGTCGCGAAGAGTCAGACACAACTGAGCGACTTCCTTTTCACTTTTCACTTTCATGCATTGGAGAAGGAAATGGCAACCCACTCCAGTGTTCTTGCCTGGAGAATCCCAGGGAAGGCGGAGCCTGGTGGGCTGCCGTCTATGGGGTCGCATAGAGTCGGACTGAAGTGACTTAGCAGCAGCAGCAGCAGCAGGCTCCTTCTTCTATTGCATAAAGTTGTTCTGTTCTCTAATAGAAGCAAATGTTGTTTTTAGTGATTAAGAACTCAGCTTCAGCAGTAGACCAAGTACTATATGCCAGGAAGGCAAGTAATGTATTATAATTATTTATCATTTGAAAATTCTTTACTTTCACATTCTAAAAATTTATTTACTTATTTCTTTGGCTGCATCGAGTCTTAGTTTGGCACTTGGGATCTTTGGTCTTCATTGCAGCAGGCAGGATCTTAGTTACAGCAGGAGATTCTCTTAGTTGTAGCATGTGGGACCTCCTGTTCCCTGACCAGGGATTGAACCCAGGCCCCCTGCATTGGGAGCCTGGAGTCTTAGCCACTGGACCAACAGGGAAGTCCCATTTACTTTCATATTTTTGTAAACTGATCTTTGCTGTGGGGTAAGAGAGACTTATATAGTAGAGATTCTTAGTATGATAATGAATTACAAATATTCCAGTGAAATATTGTTATTAAAATTCTGGATCTTGTAGGTAGAAAGACCAGTTTGAGTTCTTGCTCTGCCACTCACCTGTCATGTAAACTTGGTCAGTTTCGTCTCTTGCAGCCGTGATTAATTGTAAAAATGAGGACAGCATGTCATATGGTAAGCAAGCTCTCGCTAATATTTAGCTACTATTAGCATTAATAGGCTACATAATCAAAATTTCAAACTTATAAAATGGGAAAAGTGGGACTTCCATGGTGGTATAGTGGATAAGAATCCACCTGCCAGTTCAGGGGACACGGGTTCGATCCTTGGTCGGAGAAGATTTCACATGCTGCAGAGCAGCTAAGCCCAGCACCACAGCTAGAGATCGTGTGCTCTAGAGCCTATGTGCTGCAACTACTGAAGCCCACATGCCCTGGAGCCCATGCTCGGCAACAGGAGAAGCCACCACCATGAGAAGCCCACGTACTGCAGTGAAGAGTAGCCCCAGCTCACCGCAACTAGATAAAGCATGCAGGCACAGCAGTGAAGACCCAGTGCAACCAAAAATAAATAATAACTAATGTGACAAGTTACAGGTTAATTCTTTCTACAAGTATTTATTAAGCAGCTCTTATGTGCTAGGTGCTCACTTTGCTAGATGGTGGGATGACCTTGTCCTCCTAGAGGCTGAAGGTGCATAATTTGCATCTGATTTATTTAATAGTTGGTGAATCAGTAAATAGTGCCTGTCCTGACTCCATGTTGCCAGGCTGATAGTTTATCGAGCTGAGTTCATTAACTATCAGCTACAAAAAAGAGTAGGTTAGTTTATTTTGTAATAGGTTCATGGTCAAAAAATAGCACCATTTCCCATTGTGCTGGACTCACTAATCTCAGCAGAATGCTAGGTTTGTGTGCATTTGTCCCCTAATGAGTGAGTAACCATTAATTGGGGGAGGGGGCAGGGGGACAGATAGTTAAGTCTTTTTAAATTGTTACTAATATATTGATCATTGGCAGACCTTAATATAACAGTCAGTTCCCTTTTTTTTGCCAGTTGCAGTAACTAATGGTGAGTATTATTTGTGCAGCACTGTCAGAAGGCTTCATGTTTGAAAATAAATTGATAGCAAACAAAAGAGTCAATAGTTGCTCTGAGTTTTTAGATAGGGTCTCTAGAGTTATTTGAAACTTGCTTTTGATCTGTCGGTTTCTTTAGCTGATCCATGTTACATTGTAGTATTAGCTAATTTAAATTAGTTTCCAGATTTTCATGATTTTATACATGGAAAATTAGTGTTTAGTGGTCTCTTGGTAAAATTTTTATTTAAATGTGTTAAATTTATCTCTGTATTTAAAAGGTATTAAAGTCATTTTCCCTATGCAAAGCATAAAACTTTTAGTACATTTTGTTTCATATGTTTGGGATACTGTGGGATACTTTGATGATCCCTGGGGAAATCTGATTTTTTTTTTTTGACTAGAGGTTCCATTTTCATATCAAGTCACTATGGGGCTATTATCTTTGCTTAATTTTTATCTGTTATCATGACTAAACTTGTTCACTCAAATAACAAATACTGCTGCCAACTTGAGTAATTTCCACCTGACTGATAAAAATGCCAAATGAAAAGCGGTAAAATTTAATATTAAGTGGAAAAATAGTTTTGTTAGTATACATTTTTAAGTTTCTTGGTTAATTAAAATCTACTTTGATGCTTTTTATAATTTTCTTTAATACTTCTACCTCCTAAATTTAATAATCTGTTCTTTAAAAAAAAAAAAAAGGCAAGAAAGGGCATAGTAAATGTATCTCTGTTACTTAAAATTTTACCCCTGAGAAGTTATATAAACCAGTGGTGAAAGAAAAAATGAAAATGTTAGTTTCTGAATCATGTCTGACTCTTTGTGACCCCATGGACTGTAACCCTCTAGGCTCCTTTGTCCATGGAATTCTGCAGTGAAATACTGGAGTGAGCAGCCATTCCCTTCTCCAGGGGATCTTCCCAATCCAGGAATCCAACCCAGGTCTTCTGCATTGCAGGCAGACTCTTACCATCTGAGCCACCAAGGAAACCCCAGTTCTAAAAAAAAATAAAAATAAAACACAGAAAAAGGCCTAGTAAATGTATCTCTGTTACTTAAAATTTTACCCATGACAAGTTATATAAACAAGTGGTAAGAAAACACTTAAAAAAATAGGTTTGTTTATTTTTATGTTTTTGGCTAAGGTGGGTCTTCGTTGCAGTGTGTGGGCTTCTCATTGTAGTGGCTTCTCTGGTTGCAGAGCACAGGCTCTAGGAACGCCAGCTTCAGTAGCTGCAGCGCTGGCTCAGTAGTTGTGGCGCATGGACTGTTGCTCCCCAGCATGTGGGATCTTCACAGACCAGGGATCAAACCAGTGTCCTTTGCATCCTTAGCATTGCAAGGCAGATTCTCAACCACTGGACCACCAGGGAAGCCCAGAAAATATTCTTACATATACCTGTCTACTTTCCTATATAGTCCTTTTTATATAAAATGTCCCTTATGTTTTGGAGATGTAGCCATTTGACAGAATAAGAGTTCTTTGTTTGTGGTCCTAAATCTTTATTATACTGGCAATGTGGTAGTTCATATTGAATAATCTAAGTCATGATTGTGGCTTTCTAAAGGAACTTCCAGTTGCTACTTTCAAAAAACTTTATTAAAGAATTCCTCCATTGTAGCCTTTAAGTATTTCTTTTAAGTGGTCAGCTACATTAAGAGATTAAGAAATAGGAAGTAGAGAATAGGAACCAAGGAAATTGGGAAGGTTTAACTCAGATGTAGAAAGTGGTAAGCAGATTTTTGTTGTTAGATTTTCCCCCGTGGGTTTGGGGAGATAATCATATGTGAATTTGGTTGGAAAGATGAGTTGGTAGAATTATAAAAGGAGAAGGGGTGGCAGAGAATGAGAGAGAATCACTAACTCAATGTACATGAATTTGAGCAAACTCCAGGAGATAGTGGAGGACAGAAGAGCCTGGCGTGCTACGTCCATGGGGTTGCAGAGTCCAGTGTGACTTAGCAACTGAGCTACAGCAACAACAAATCCTTAGGGGAAGACTTGTCTCATTTAAAACCAAATAGTTCCTTTGTTTTACTTGACTGCTTACAGGTAGATGTTTTTAGTTGAGTGATTTTAGGCAGAGAGTAGGAAAGACAAAGAAAAATCACTTAATTACTCTGGTCCTTGTTTTCTTTATCTGTAAAATGAGAACACTGGACTTAACTTCTAAATTCCCCTAAGTTCAAATATACTCTGAATATTTCTAACAGGAGCGTACCATAATATATGGCTTTGAAGTTTGATTTTACTGTATAAAGTAGATAAAATTGATGGGAAGCTGTTGAAAGTGATCAAGGCCTGATATGATAAAAATCCGAAAATACGGTTATGGCAAAAAATCAGAAACATCTAGATCGAATTGAATTGTTATGGGGAAGAGGAAGGAGGAACTAAAAAGTGAGTCATTTATTCACTCAACGAGTTACTTTAATTATTTATAAAAAGTGATCTCATAGGTTGAAGGTAATAATACCTGTATATCTAAATTAGGCTCCCACAGAGTACCTAATGTAGTAAACACAAGGTTTTCAGAGCCTCTTTTGTTGCCTATGGTTTGCCATACTTGAGGTTGCCTCCCCCCTTCAACTAGGTTTTACTTTTAGTTGCAGTGAGGTAGGAATTTGAGGACACTAAAAGACTTGAGACTGATTAAAAGTCACCATTTGTTCTCTTTAAAATGCATTACCGAAACAATATTTAGCTATTACCTACAATGATTTCCACCCTCTCTCCAAATGGGCTGGACATGTTTGAAGACGGGAAATCTCCATAATCTGAATGGTTTCTGGGCCCATAGTTCTGGGCACTGATAGTTCTAATGATCGAAGACAGGGTGGAGTGGGCAGATTGCAAGAGGGTATCAAAGCCTGAAGCTGAACCCTTAGAGGGAATTTCTAGATTTTTTCCTACAGCAGTATTCTAACCCTCTTCAAGTACTCCTCTTGGGGCAAAGATTACACATTATTGGCGAAATACACTCTCTGCTCATGGCGAAATACCATTGGGATTCTCCATTGTGTTGTTTGGGAATACAAAGCTTATGTGTCTGCATAAACATTAGAGTCCTAAATATCAGGAGAGTCAAGGAGAATTCCTAAACATAGGGACTTCCAGCAGAGAATTTGCATGTTATTTTATTTTCCATATATATATATATATAATTATTTTACCAGTAAGACTGGTGTCTGGTTGGTTCATCATTCTTAAGTTTAAACTATATCTGTTCTCAGATAAGTTATAATGGGCAATCACAGAAGAAAAAAAAAAACAATCTGTTATATTTGCTTTGTTAGGCAGGGGGTATGCCTGCCTAGGACTAGATAGTTCCTTTGTTTTTCTTGAATGTCTGTGCAGTTTGTGGATCTTTCAGCTCTGTGAGCAGTATAGAGTTGATGTGGGGGCGGGGAGGAGCAGAGCAATGTAGCCTGCTTAGTAGCTGAGAAGTAGTACAGTAAAGTGTTTGAGAGCCTGGGCTCTGGCATAGAGTATAGAGGAACATGTCTTTAGATTTTAGGTTGATCTTAGATCAACCTTAAATCCCCAGAAGGCCACTGTGATTTCCCAATTTTTTTTCCAAATCACAGTCGAGTTTGTAGCATATTCCTATTGAGGTGTGGAACGTTTTTTTCTCTTTTGCTCTTGTTCATAAAAATATTTATTAAGACATTCCTCATGTGATCCTGATGGAGAAAGAAATGGCAACTCACTCCAGTATTCTTGCCTGGAGAAACCCATGGACAGAGGAGCCTGGCAGGCTACAGTCCACGGGGTTGCAAGAGTCGAACATGACTTAGCGACTAAACCACCACCACCATGTGATCCTGAATTGTTACATGTTTTAGTAAGGTCTTTTAATATTAGCTATTGTTAATTTAATCTTTTGCTTAAACTATACTGAAAAATTATTTTTGTTGTTGTTCAGCAACTGAGTTGTGTCTGACTCTTTGTGACCACATGGACTGTAGCCCACTAGGCTCTTCTGTTCATGGGATTTCCCAGGCACAAATACTGGAGTGGGTTGCCACTTTATTCTCCAGAGCATCTTCCTAGACCAGGGATTGAACCCACATCTCCTGCATTGGCAAGTGGAATTTTTACCACTGAGCCACCTGGGGAAGCCCCAGGTGTAACTTAAAAGGAAAATTATACAGTAACTTATATACTGTAAAATTATACAGTAACTTAAAAGGAAAACATTATTCACATTAGGGGGAAAAACAGAAGTTATAGGCTTGCAATTCCTTTTTTTTTTCAGTTATTTTTGGTACATTCTCCCCAGAATATGTATCTCTCAGTAGGAATGTAGAGACCATGTCTGAGATGGAGATAGAATTCTGCCTAACGATAGGGTAGAGAAACTAGTTGATGTACGTACCAAGTTATACATCTAGAAGAACACGGGTCTAGAAGAGAAGCAGGTAGGTAAAAACTTGAAAACATCTAGAGTGGATAAGAGATTAAGAATACTGATAAGATAGATGCTATTTCGTATATTTAGAAAATGGCTCTCTGTGCTTGAATTCCCTTAGCACAGCTAATGAGACCTTGGTGTGTTAAACTGTTTTAAAATGATTCTGAAAGATAAAAAATAAAGTAGGTGTTTTAATTCAATTTAAGAACATCAAATGATAAAAACAAGTCTCATAAGATCAATAGGCTATAAATGTTTTAGTTGGTACTTTTAAAGATTAAAGCTCTTTTTCAAACATTCTATGACTTCAGTACTTCATATTTTTCCCACTCAACCTATATTTGTACCATCCCTTTAAATATTGTTGTTTCTAGTTTGGAACTTTTGAGAAAAAAGCCCAAACTTACATGTACACTTTAAGTGCTATGTTATAAATTCTGAATTATCAGTACAGCTTTAGGAAAAAATCTTCATTGGAGTGGCCTGGCATGTTCAAGGACCACCTAGTATAGCTCAGAGAGAATTATAGGAGAATAATTGGAAACAAAAAGTAAACATTACCCTTGAGGAACTCTGCTATAAATGGGAGCAAAGAAATGGGATACAGGCTGAGTGTAAGATCATGAAAAAGTTTGTGTGTGTGTGAGAGGTGAGAAATTGCGGCATGTTTATAGTCTAACGGGAATAATGGCAATGATTTAGTAGAGAGAAAAAATGATGGAAGAGCGAGGGAGAGAGCTGCTTGTGAAGCATTCTCAGGTAGACACCTGGATTGGATCTTGGGATCAAACCGATGGAGGAGGGCATGGCAGCCTACTCCAGTATTCTTGCCTGGAGAATCCTACGGACAGAGGAAGCCTGATGAGCTACAGTCCATGGAGTTGCAAAGAGTCGGACACTTCTGAAGCAAGATGCAAGTACCAGCAGATTGGATCTAGACCATTTATGGAAAAGTGAGTCATTGACTAGAGCTCAGCAAGTTCAACTGTACTAACAGAATGAAATGCAGGAAATACGGGATCAAGTATTGGAGGGTAATCTGATGATTTGATGATCTTTTTTTATTATTTTTGGAAAGAAATCTCATTAAAAGCTTAAATAATTATCCTTTCAGCATAGTAGTAGAGAATAAAATTTGAAGGGCGATAAATCTGAGTTCAGATACTCGCTCTGCAATTTACTGCTGCTACTGCTGCTAAGTCGCTTCAGTCGTGTCCGACTCTGTGCGACCCCATAGACGGCAGCCCACCAGGCTCCCCCGTCCCTGGGATTCTCCAGGCAAGATACTAGAGTGGGGTGCCATCGCCTTCTCCACTGCAGTTTACTAGCTGACACCTGATAGAACTTGGTTCACAATGTCCCTGTATTTAGGATTGCAAGAAATATTAATGGAATTCACTCCAAGGTGGTTCAAATAAACCTTAAGAGAAGGAACAAGCCTAAGAGGGTGATCAAGGGATGGTTAGGCAGCTCGAGAGCTAGTAACACTAGAAAGCTGTTACCTCACCTGAGGCTGATAGAGCAAGGATGGAAATAGTGTTTCCAGAGTCACAGCTGAAGTTGGGAAGGGAAGACCAACTGATTAAGAGCTGTAGTCATGGAGGCAGCAGAAAGGGCACAACCATTTTCCTCTCCTCCCACACTCCAGTTTCCTGCCATCATCTTCCAACCTAAGTAGAAGTCAACTGCATGGCAGCTTGGGAGATGCAGAGTGTCGGGGTCAGCCTTCCCATCATGGAGAGGAGGACAAAGAAGGGATCTGAGAGGCAAATGGAGAATAATTAGTATAATCACTAAACCTTAACTTCTCCATATATAAATGGGGTTACTTGCACAATTGTTGTGATTCCACATGGCTGCCAAGCACCTGCCATATTACTAGCACATAGTAGTGCTGATAATATAGGATGGTGTAGCATAATACATGCATATGTATGGCTGACTTCCTTCGTTGTTCACCTGAGACTGTCACAATATTGTTAATCAGCTATACCCCGATACAAAGTGGGAAAAAAAAAAAGATTGTTTAGCATAAAGTTTAAGAATCCTTAAAAAGCTTTGCAATGAGACAGATCTGAATTTAATTTCTGTCTCTGCCACTTACTAGTCATGTGACTCTGGGCAGGGTACTTCACCTTTTTAGTCTCTGTTGTGTCATTTGTAAAATGGGGAAATAGGCTTACCACAAAGAATTCTAGTGAAGATTAAAGAAGCCATGGTGTATTAGGCGGCCGACGGTGCTGGTGCACAGCGTGCAGGTTCAATCACCACAGCTGTAGTCGTATGTTTTGATTGATTGGTAAGGATAGCAAATGAGGCTAGTTTCCAAGTAATACTAGTCTCCACCCCCACCACACACCCCGCCCCCCCTTTTTTTGGCCCTTATTCTCAGGTTTCCACCCCACCACACAGGAGAGACACACACACCCTTTTTTTCTTGCCCTTATTCTCAGGTTTTCTGACTGGGGCCTTTATTTGTCATGCAGGGGTCAAGATGACTGTCGTTGCACTTTAGACTATTAGAAAGTACAGTTGTACAGTTTTAGTTTAGCTTTTTAGGGTGTCCATTTATTTTATGTTTTTGGTTTATGGTCAATAAACATAGTTAAATGGGCCTAAAGTTGAAAGGCACAGAAAAAGTTGAAAGTACTGAAATTTGAGAAATTAACCTAGATTTATACACGAAGCTCAAGTGAAAAATGCTGAAAATAAAGTATGTTTTAACAGTTAATTCACAGCTGTTACATAATAGCTAATCTTTCAAATTTCACATAAATGTCACAGTTCTGTAAGCTTAACTTGAGGACACATATATGTTTTTCTTCTTGGCTACATTAGGGAACAATGAAGTAAAACCTCATTGACGTAATTGAACCTGATAACATCTCCTGGTTGTGCTGCTGATGTTTCACTGTGGTGTTGGTGGTTTCATAGAGCTCTGTAAAGCATGTTGGACTTACAAACATATTCAAACAGAAACTTTTATCAGGATTCAACTTTTTAACCACAAAGAAAAGCTGAGTTTATAAAAGCACAGTTTTGGATTTACTTTATCAAATCAACTAAAAGAATTTTTTTTAATAATAGGCATCTCATATGTTACTTAAATTGAAAATACTGTTTTTAAAAGTATTTTTGAACAGATGTCTACAGTGTGTGAAAATACTAATTTCTGATACTGTGTAATATTTGAATTTAGATGGAAAGAGACAAATGGAGTACTGGAAGCTCCTAAAAACAGCAATTAAAATTAATCCTTTCATGAAATGTGGAGAAGGCAATGGCACCCCACTCCAGTACTCTTGCCTGGAAAATCCCATGGACAGAGGAGCCTGGAAGGCTGCAGTCCGTGGGGTCGCTGAGGGTCGGACATGACTGAGCGACTTCACTTTCACTTCTCTTTCATGAAATGACGTCTTATCATATAATAGAACCATGTTTTGAGAACATACCATAGTCACTAAAACTCTTTTTTCACTTGATTCAAAATTTAATAATATTTGAATTATTTATCCTTATATTTATTTATAGGATTTCCTTTGGTATTGAGAGTGAAGTTTAGGTTTTGCTGACTTTGGAACAATTGATATAGAACATATATTGGCTACTTGGAAGTAAAATTGTAAAAGAGCTATGTGTTATTTTGGAGGAATGAATGCTTCTACCAATGTTTCTTAAACTTTTAATATTCATGCACCATCCACTGTGTATTCAGTATGTGTGGCGGTTACCTACGAGTATTAAATAAATGCATTAAAATGACTCAGTTTTTAAAAATGAAATTAGTGAACATTGTTTGCAATATTAAAGATATTTGTTTTAGCTCACTGATGAGTAAATCGGTTGTGTGTTGTAGATTCACAACCTACATAACACAATCTGTATATCCAACCAGATTCTTTTCTCTATTTTCTTAAATTGAAAAAATTAAAGCAAAATTGTAATTTACAGTGGAATGCAGCAAGTAGTTTTTTTGACGTTGATTCTGAATACTGAAATTCAACATGGACCCTGTAATCATAAAGAGATTTCTCACTGAAGATTACTTTTGAGGCTGTGTCTATTGCTAAGTTAATGGGCATTGTCATGGTTAAAAACTTGAGAAATAGAAGCTCTTTGCATTTTATTGCAAAAAATACTTCTATCTGCTATTTATAGTTTTTATTTGCACTGCATTTTCCCACAGCACACCGAAAAGATGTACTTTGTGTGGCCAAACATTGAATGCATTTACTCTTACACTATTTCTCTACCACTGAATCGTGCCCAGCGTGTGTGTTTTAACCACCAGCCGTTTTCTGTGAATAAAGCAGTGATAGATCTGCAGTTAAGAGATATTCTCATTGTTTAGCCAGGCTCTTCTTTGATGTGCAATAACTGATTGAGAACTAATTCCAGCACATTTCCAAGTCTGTATCATAGTTCACAAAATAATGATTATATAGGAAAAAAATCCTATTTTGTAGTATGGGTTTTTCAATGATAAAAAGGTTGCCCCGCATCGTCTGTTGTGTGTATTGAACATAAACCAAGAACTGGTCTAGATTCACCCCATGTGTGCATTTACTCTTTGCAACCCCACGGACTGTAGCCCACCAGGCTCCTCCGTCCACGGGATTCTCCAGGCAAGAATACCGGAAGGGTTGTCAGTCCCTTCTCCAAGGATCTTCCTGACCCAGAGATTGAACTCAGGTCTCCTGTACCGTAGGCAGACTCTGTTACCATTTGAGCCACCAGGAAAGCCCCTAAAGTATTTGCTATGTACAAATATGACAGTAATTACTCTTACCTTATATGCCTTTTCAGTTCTGTGATGTTCCAAAGTGTTGCATAGTAAATACATTTTGGAGATTTTTTGGTCTGTTCTCTCTTCCAGCATAAAGTTTATCATCTGTGTGGCTAATTTTACACATCTCTTGGCAATAGTTTATCTTCTTTATATGCTTTTCCTTTGGGGAGCACAGAATCTGAATGGTGCCTCCAGTTTATGTCACTTCTATTTTAAGAACAGAAATCTTCAGTTTCATGTAAGAAAGCTTTATGTGATTGTTCTGGAAAAGTTCTACTGGTTTACCAAAAAGGCTTCACATTTTGCGTGACTGTCATAAAAGTTTCAAAGTAGATAACATGCAGTCTAAAAAAAAAAAATTCCAGTTTTTAGCTGGTTGTATAGTTTAGTAATATTTTTGCTTTTATGGTTTTGTGTGGTATTATCACACCCACAGATTTGTAGTGAGTTTGTATTAGAGTATTGTTCTTGATTTAGGCTTAACATTTATTGGGAGTTATTTATGTTACTGTTTTTGTTAGTACCTTGAGCTTTAGGAAACCAATTTTGAGCCATTTATTTTTTTGATTGGCGACATAAGGTGTAACACAATGCCAAGAATGCAAATTCAACAGATAAAAGCAATATTCAAATAACATGAAATATCAAATTTTATATCAAATTGGTATAAACATCTCTAAACATTTACTCTTCATTTCTGTACTTTTTTATTGTGGACCACACATTGAGTAACTCTGCTCTAAGATGTGTCTTGCTGTAGCTGTATGATTCCTGATCATACATCTTCTACTACTTAGGCAGAAATTTTGTTTTCTCAAAATCACTAATATTCTACTTGTCCAGTTTACACAGAAGTCAGTCTTCAGTTCCTAATATGCAGGGGATTTTAGACTAAGACCTGCTGCTTTTTGGCAAATGTATTTTTGATCACAGAGAAAGTGACTGCAAATAAGACTGAGCTACTGCTCAAGAGTTTATTCAAAACCAGAGTAGTAGGTGGGAAACAAGGAATGTTAAGAAACCCTCATGATGAAAGTATGCTGGAGTTAGCAAGAAATCAACTTCTACTCAGACTGATGAGGAGAAATGAGGCACAGGTATGTCACCATTTGATGGTACCCTTGTAGAAGAAATGTGGGAGTATGGATTGGACAATAGCATGTTAGGCAAGTTTGCAGACTCAGACACAACTCTCATAGGTAATCTTTAGTGACCCAACCGGTGGTCCTGTCTTCATTCCTGTCCACTCTGTACTTTTTTTTTGGTGAATTTAAGGAAACATCAGATTTACAAATGTCATGATGATGACAATTTGTAAATTTGGTAATTTTTATTGGTAAATAGTAAATAGAATGGTAAATAGGCTAGTCAGCATTCCACTCTCCCAAGAAATTTGGACAGGCTAAAATCAGAACTGAAGTAAGGTATTGCACTTGGGACTAAAAAGCCAGTTGTGTAACCATAGCATGCAAATGGAACATGTATTCCCTGGTGGCTCAGATGGTAAAGAATCTGCCTGCAATGCAAGAGACCCAGGTTCCATCTCTGGGTCAGGAAGATGCCCTGGAGAAGGGAATGGCAACCCACTCCAGTATTTTTGCCTGGAGAATTCCATGGATGGAGGAGCCTGGCAGGCTACAGTCCATGGGGTCATAGAGTCAGACATGACTGAGCAACTAACACTTCTACTACATTTTATGACAAGTATACAAGAAACTTAGGGATTTTAGGTTACTCTAATCTTAATGTGAATGTTCTTAGGAAGTTATTAGTGTCTTAAACTGCATTAATTAATGTCTTTGTATGCTGCTTAAATCACAGCCTGAAGCAATTCTATGAGGACCACACTTAGGACTGTATAAAATACTGTGTAAATTTGATGAGTCTACTAATATATATTAAATTCTTTTCATGTTGCTGTACCATAGCAATTTTGCAGGTACTAGTCCATGAATTTTGTAAGCGATTGTAGTATGTCTGGATTTTCTTTGGGAAGAAATATGTTTCTCTTCACTGGCAAGAGATGACCTTCTGCAAGGATGTTGACAAAAAGTTGGTGATAATGACAAATAATGATTTTTAAAGGGGGTCACCAAGCTGTAGCCCACTAACCAAATCCTGCTAGCAACCTTTTGTGTGTGGCCACAGAGCTAAGAATATTTGTTTTTTTCATTTTAAAGGATTGTAAAACAAAAAGCAAAGAATATGCCATGGAGACCTTATGTGGCTTACCAAGCCTAAATTATTTGTACCTTTACAAAAAAATTCTGTCAACTCCTAAATGAAATATTGGACCAATGAAAGAAGAAATAACATTTTAAGATCTTTTGCATCAGGAGCCTTATGACTAGAAACAAATATTTTAGTACATAGAAATTGTGTGATTGGATTACAAATTAACTAGGCTCATGTTCACGGTTAGGGTTCAAAGCTATGTAGAAAATTGTCATTATATCAGTTATTTAGGCAAAAGGAAGAAACTTATTTATCAATTTAAGTAAATTTAAAAGAAATTAGCTTTAATCGTAGTTAGCAGCTATAGCTTGCCAAATTTGAGCTAATTTTGTCTCCTTGAGCAGTGACTGTTGAATGGGGAAGTAGCCCCACAGCCTGCTAGGAAGAGACGGGCAGGAAAAAACTAGTCTAGTACTAAGAAGTTATTATTGATAATCTATAAAGAAGAGAAACAGGGAAACTAATTAAATCTGTGAATCAAAAGGGTTGTGTGTAACTTTTTATAAATCCACTCTTTTATGCTTTATGTAAACCCCAGGCAAGCTTTTTAAAGGTGCTTTGGACAACAGAGCCTTGTTGCTAGGGAAGTAGCACCACCTACTGACACTGGTTTAAAATGACAAATTATGAGCCTTTGGAGAAGGTGGGAAGAGGGGAGAGCGGTGATTTCTCATTTTACGTGTATTTTTAGTAAATGGATGTGATTTTGGATTTATATTTTTGGTTCTGTGGTAATAGATATTTTAAAGGTTAATATAGCTTAGTTTAGTGACTTTATTCTGACTGTCTTGCTTTTTTCAATCACAGATTGTGTAATTAATGAAATATTCCATCTAGAGATCATTTTTATTCTCACCTCCCCAATTTCTCTCCCAAAATTTAAGCTGTTTTTGTATCTGTAATTGAAGATGCTCCATTTTGTAACTAAATGAATTCTTTTATTTATTTTTTCTTTCAGATGATTCTTTGGGATTGGGATTTAAAGCAGTGGTATAAACCTCACTATCAGGTAAATATAAATGATATCACTAATAATTAACATCTGTAATCAAATTTTTGAAATATAAAATTACATTCAGAAGATTTCTATGCCGTAAGATTTTTCTTTAGCTGAATTAAAATAACCAAAACTTCATTTAGGTAGATTTTTTAAAAATAAATTTTAATTGCAAAGGAAAAGAAAATGATCAGTAACCAAACATATATAGTTACTTTTTAAATGTTGCTGGTACAGTCTGGGCTTATCAATAGAAAACTGTACAGATGAATGAATTTTCACAAATTAAAGTTCCCATGTAACTAGTACCCATAACAAAAAATAGAACATTACCAGCGTCCTACAAGCCTCGCTTGTGTACCATTCTAGTCATTACGTATGTCTCCAAAGAAAATCCCTATCCATACTCCTAGAAATTAGTTTTATTTATGAAATGTATATATATAGATAGATATACACATATGGAATCATACAAAATGGACTTTTTAAAAGATTTTTCATCACTTTATGTTGGTATCAGTGAAACTGAAAATAGACGTGTAGGAGAACAAAGGAAAATCAAACATCAAGGAATAACTTTGTTAACTTTTGATATATATCTTTATAGATCTTTTCCTAGTTTTCCAGTGTACTGAAATGTATAGTTTATATAATTTTAGTACAAAAATGGTAATATTATATTCCATATGCTATTTTGAAACCTGATGTTTTTTTATACTAACAGATAAACATTAATAAATATCAAATCCTTGTCATACGTGTGTATGGAAACATTAACTATTTATCACATCTATTTACTTAATGTTGTTCAAACATAACACTTTGAAAAATGAACACCCCTTTGAATGGTTGAGTCTTATTTTTAAACAATAAATGGCATAATCACAACAGCCTATATTCTCTGATGTAACTGTTAGTCAGGTGAAGTGAGGAAGGCTACGTCTGACCTGTTAAATAAAAGGGACTGGGGTTTCTTGACCTAAATAGTGGCCTTTGCCTCAGTCATGTCCACCAAGATTCTCAGTTTCCAATGAAAAGAGTATCTATGTGCTCAGTCAGTCACTCAGTCGTGGGCGACTCTTTACGACCCCATGGACCCCACCAGGCTCCTCTGTCCATGGAGTTTTCCAGGCAAGAATACTGAAGTGGGTTGGTATTTCCTTCTCCAGGAAAAGAGTATCTAAATTACTGCTAAAATCTAAAGATAAGTAAGCAGTGATGGTTCACACATGGGCTGGTAGTCCCACAGAATTTTATTTCTTCTACCTCTCTTTTCCTTTCGAATAGTCCTTTAAAAAAAAAAAAAATCGAAATGTAGGGGATTCCCTGGCAGTCTGGTGGTTAGAACTTGGTGTTTTTACTGTCCTGGTCTCGAGTTTGATCCCTGGTCGAGGAATTAAAGATACGGTAGGCCACGCAGCATGGCGAAAAAAAGAAAAAATTTGAAGTGTAACACTCATGTATAAAAGTGCACAAGTCACAACTGTGCAACTTGATGAATTTTCTCAGAGTGAATATATACATGTGACCATTTTTCAGATGAATTCAGCACCCCAAAAGCCCCCTGCCTAGTCATCAGCTTTTCCCAGGTGTTATTTCAATACTGATTTCTGTCATCACAACTTAGTCTTTTTCTGAATTGTAAGTAAATGGAATCACTCATATGTGTTTTCTGTTTTACTTCAAAATTTTTCTGTAAGATTAATTTGTTGTTATGCGTAGTAGTAATTCACCCACTCTTATCCCATTTAGTGTTTTATTGAATGAATATACAATCAATTCATCTAGTCTATAGTAGACTGACATTTATTTTTCAGTTTTTTGTCTATTTCAAGCTATGCTGCTGGAATATTCTTGATGTCTTTTGTTGGATGTTAGAGGCGGGGTATGCATGTATATGTTCAGTTTTAGTAGGAAGCACAAGATAATTTTCCAAAGAGATTGTATCACTTCTCCCAGCCATCAGCAGTATATAGATGTTTCCAGTTGATCCACATCTTTGTCAACACTTGGTAGTGTGTTTTAAATCATTCTGGTAGCTGTTGAAGAGTATCTTATTGTAGTTTTAATATTTGCATTTCATTGATGGCTCATCAGGTTGAGAATCTTTTCATGTTAATTTGCTACTCAGATATCCTCTGGTGAAGATCTTTTCTCCATTTTTTTCCCAGCAATTATCTACATTTTACTTAGTGATCAGTAGGAGTTCTTTATGTATTTTGGACGTGAGTATTCCTTAAGAAATCTTCTCCCTGTCTGTGGCTTATCATGGTGTCTTATTGAAAACACTATTCATCAATCATTTCCTTTTATGTCAACTTATTTCCTTTTTATTTAGTGTTTTTTGTATGTGTCCTACGTAAGAACATCTTGTTTACTCCCTGGGCGGTGTCTACCCTCTCCTGTTACCTCCTAGCAGTTTTATTGTTCTACTTTCCATTTTTAGATCTGTAATACATCTAGAATTGATTTTTCTGTATTGTGGTTTATGTATCAAGACAGCTTTTTTCTACATGGTTATCTAATTGATCCACTTCCAGTTATTGAAAAAAATATATCTTTCTTCTTTGCACTGTATTATCACCTTTGTCTTTTAAGTGACAAAATGTAGATTTGTTTCAGGACTTTCTATTCTGTTTGTCAATTTGTCTCTCCTGAAACACTGATACCAGACTCGTTATTTTAATTACTATAACTTTATAATAGTGTAAGTTCTCTAGCTTTGTTATTCCTCAAAATTATCTTGGCTATTCTTTAATAAACTTGAAAATTTCCATATCCAAAAAAATATACTAGGATTTCGACTGAGATTTTATTGACTCTATAGATCACTATGAGGAGAATTTACATCTTTATAATACTGAGGCTTTCAATACATGAAAATGGTATATTCCTTCACTTATCTGAGTCATCGTTTATCTTAATAATGTTTTCAGTGCAGGTGTCATGCATCTATTTTGTTAGATTTGTTCTTTGATATTTAATTTTTAAAGTTGAAAAATGTAAAAGGTAGCAATTTTTAGAAATTCCATGTTTTTAACCACTTGTGCTGCCCCATGGGAGTTTAATTGATTTTTATATATTGACCCATGTATCCAGTGTCCTTGCTAAATTTACTTATTAATTCTAATAGCTTGTCTGAGGATCCTTTTAGAGTCTTTAGGGATATAATAATGTCATCAATGAATAAAGACAGGCTTATTATTTCCAATCATATGAGGCCATAACTATATGGTTTAGGATTTCTAATGCAGTGTTGAATAGAAGTGATACTAGTAGATAGCCTTGTCCTCATCATGACTTCAGGGAGAAAATATTCAACATGCTCACCACTAATGTTTAATATAGGTACCCTTTATCAGATTAATGAAGTTCTATCCTAATCCCAGTTCACCAAAAACTTTTTTCTTCTAAGTCAGAAATGGGTCTAGAATTCTATCAGATGCTTTTTCTGTGTCTATTGAGATGATCCCTGAATTTTCCCCCATTTTTTTCTATTAATGTGGTAAATTAATTATGGGCCTGTGTTGAACCATCCCTGGATTCCCAGATAAAGAAAATTTGATCAAGAACTGTTTTCTTTTTAAAAATATATATCACTGGATTTTATTTATTAATATTTTGAATTCATGCTTACATGAGAGTTGGCCTTATGATTATTGTTTTTATCATGTTTTTGGCATAAAGGTTATACTGGCCTCATAAGATAAGGTGGGAAATTCCCCCCACTTTTTTTCTGTTATCTAAAAGAGTCTAGTAAGATGGGTTTCATTTCTTCCTTTGGAAGAATACTCTGGTGAAGCTATCTCAGTTTGGAGCTTTCTTATGGACAAGTTTTAAATTATTAAGTTTCTTAAAGTTTTAGGACTATTCAGGCTTTCTGTCTTTTCTTGTTTCTTTTGTTCATAGTGTTCTCGGAACTCTTTGGTTTTGTTCCCTCCAGCATTGAGACTGCTGACAGCTTTATTTTACTTTCAAAATAGAAATCTTTTTGAGGATTTCTGTTTGGTTTCTCTATCTTTTGGCCTCTGTTTACAAATTGGCAAATATCTCCAGCGGGGAAGGCAGCTTCAAATTCAGGCTTGCATCTTTGTTCTCCTCTTCTCTCTGGGATCTTGCTTGGAAGCGTTTAAAGCTCTCTGTCTTTATAACCCTAAATTCCATATTTGGTCTCCCAGCCCCTTGAGACTATAGAGAGCTCTATGCTATTTCCTAGCCTCTTAACTTCTCTGCTTCTCATCTTCTGTGCCCTGTGTCAGTTATGAATCAGTAGCAAATTCCTTGAAAGGAGAAAGTAGCACAGAATATTGGGTTCAGTTCACTTCAATCTCTTCTCTGCTGCTGCTGCTGCTAAGTCTCTTCATTTGTGTCCAACTCTGTGTGACCCCATAGACGGCTGTTTTTTCAAGCCCTGGCTGCTTGACTCTGTTCTGATGCCCTGAAATGTATACATTTCTGGTGTATTTTGGCTTTTCTAGATTAGTTGTTCTAGGCAGTAGAGTTGGTCTGATACAAACTAGTCCCTCCCAGCTGAAAAATAGGCAAGCCTCTTAAGTCACTACGAACCTATTTCCTCATCTATAAATTTTGAATAATACCAGTTCCTCCAGAGGGGTGATTAAAATAATATGTGCCTGGTACATCAGATCAGATCAGATCAGTCGCTCAGTTGTGTCCGACTCTTTGTGACCCCATGAATCGCAGCACACCAGGCCTCCCTGTCCATCACCAACTCCCAGAGTTCACTGAGACTCACGTCCATCAAGTCAGTGATGCCATCCAGCCATCTCATCCTCTGTCATCCCCTTCTCCTCTTGCCCCCAATCCCTCCCAGCATCAGAGTCTTTTCCAATGAGTCAACTCTTCACATGAGTTGGCCAAAGTACTGGAGCTTCAGCTTTAGCATCATTCCCTCCAAAGAAATCCCAGGGCCGATCTCCTTCAGAATGGACTGGTTGGACCTCCTTGCGGTCCAAGGGACTCTCAAGAGTCTTCTCCAACACCACAGTTCAAAAGCATCAATTCTTCGGCACTCAGCCTTCTTCACAGTCCAACTCTCACATCCATACATGACCACAGGAAAAACCACAGCCTTGACTAGATGGACCTTTGTTGGCAAAGTAATGTCTCTGCTTTTGAATATGCTATCTAGGTTGGTCATAACTTTCCTTCCAAGGAGTAAGCGTCTTTTAATTTCATGGCTGCAGTCACCATCTGCAGTGATTTTGGAGCCCAGAAAAATAAAGTCTGACACTGTTTCCACTGTTTCCCCATCTATTTCCCATGAAGTGATGGGACTGGATGCCATGATCTTCGTTTTCTGAATGCTGAGCTTTAAGCCAACTTTTTCACTTTCCACTTTCACTTTCGTCAAGAGGCTTTTCAGTTCTTCACTTTCTGCCACAAGGGTGGTGTCATCTGCATATCTGAGGTTATTGATATTTCTCCCAGCAATCTTGATTCCAGCTTGTGTTTCTTCCAGTCCAGCATTTCTCGTGATGTACTCTGCATAATAGTTAAATAAACAGGGTGACAATATACAGCCTTGACATACTCCTTTTCCTATTTGGAACCAGTCTGTTCTTCCACGTCCAGTTCTAACTGTTGCTTCCTGACCTGCATACAGATTTCTCAAGAGGCAGATCAGGTGGTCTGGTATTCCCATCTCTTTCAGAATTTTCCACAGTTTATTGTGATCCACACAGTCAAAGGCTTTGGCATAGTCAATAAAGCAGAAATAGATGTTTTTCTGGAGCTCTCTTGCTTTTTCCATGATCCAGCAGATGTTGGCAATTTGATCTCTGGTTCCTCTGCCTTTTCTAAAACCAGCTTGAACATCAGGAAGTTCACGGTTCACATATTGCTGAAGCCTGGCTTGGAGAATTTTGAGCATTACTTTACTAGTGTGTGAGATGAGTGCAATTGTGTGGTAGTTTGAGCATTCTTTGGCATTGCCTTTCTTTGGGATTGGAATGAAAACTGACCTTTTCCAGTCCTGTGGCCACTGCTGAGTTTTCCAAATTTGCTGACATATTGAGTGCAGCACTTTCACAGCATCATCTTTCAGGATTTGAAATAGCTCAACTGGAATTCTATCACCTCCACTAGCTTTGTTCGTAGTGATGCTTTCTAAGGCCCACTTGACTTCACATTCCAGGATGTCTGGCTCTAGATCAGTGATCACACCATCGTGATTATCTGGGTCATAAAGATCTTTTTTGTACAGTTCTTCTGTGTATTCTTGTCATCTCTTCTTAATATCTTCTGCTTCTGTTAGGTCCATACCATTTCTGTCCTTTATTGAGCCCATCTTTGCATGAAATGTTCCTTTGGTATCTCTAATTTTCTTGAAGAGATCTCTAGTCTTTCCCATTCTCTTGTTCTCTATTTCTTTGCATTGATCACTGAAGAAGGCTTTCTTATCTCTTCTTGCTATTCTTTGTAACTCTGCATTCAGATGTTTATATCTTTCCTTTTCTCGTTTGCTTTTCGCCTCTCTTCTTTTCACAGGTATTTGCAAGGCCTCCCCAGACAGCCATTTTGCTTTTTTGCATTTCTTTTCCATGGGGATGGTCTTGATCCCTGTCTCCTGTACAATGTCATGAACCTCATTCCATAGTTCATCAGGCACTCTATCAGATCTAGGCTCTTAAATCTATTTCTCACTTCCACTGTATAATCATAAGGGATTTTATAAGCTAATATTATATTAATTTCAATAATAATAAATACTAAGCACTCTGAAATTATAGCATAAGTTAGGAGTTAACAAGTTTTTTCCTTTTAAGGGTCATATCGCAAATATTTTAGCATTTACAGGGACACACAGCCACCTATGTGCGCCCCCCTCCACTCCCGCAATAACTGGTAAAATGTAGAATTTATTCTTGACTCTGTGTACAAAAACAAGAGTTTGCCAAATATATAAGCTGATGGGAAATAATTTAAGTTAAAATTATAACAAATACTTTGAATATTCAATTCGATTGGAAATAAATCAGGTCATGTCAGTCTCTTGCTCACTATGCTGCAATCTCACCCAAAATAAAAACTAAAGTCCTAATCACGGACTTAAAAGACCCTGCACAATAAGGTCCCTTCCTTTCCTGCCTTTTAGTTCTCTGACTTCATCTACGCATTCTTTTTCATTTACTCTGCCCCTGCTACACTGGCCTCTTTGTTATTCCTCAAACTAGCCAGACAGGCTTCTGCCTCCGCAGATTTGCACGTGCTAGCCTGTATGCTGGAATGCTCGTTCACATTTGTCGGGTTTTAACATCATAAGTAGTGCATTCTTTTCAGTGCCCTCCATCACTTCCTTTCTCTTTTTCTTGGTGTGTTTCTCTCTGGCCTGCTCAAAATCTGTGACTTTCCATCGTCCATATTCCTTATTCTGGAATCTGATGTTCTCAAATATTGGTTCCAACATGCTTCTCCAACCTTATTTTGTACTGCTCTTTTCTTTTTTTAAATATATAACATATATATATATATTACACTCCCCCCTCCCACACACCCCTACCTGTGATAGGATATCTTATAACCGTCACCCAACAGCAAAAGGTAATGTAGACTTCCAACCTAGCCACAGACTGTGATGCTGGTAGGCTCTTCCTTTCTTCAAAACTGAATGAGTCTTGCCAACAACACCAAGGGCAAATTGATCTGAAACTCCATTCATATGAAGTGGCCAGAGAAGTATGCTCATTCTCTACTAAGCATGAGACTCTCCTTCCCCAGCAAGGCAGGGGGTGGCCAGGTCTCCCCAACACAGGTGCCTGGCCCAGAACGTGCTCTTTGTCCTGTGACCTGCAGACTCCCTTCCCCGACTTTGCAGCAGATAGCCCAACCTGGGGAGTTCCTCAGTCGTGGCTGACTCTTTTCGACCCCATAGACTGTAGCTTGCCAGGCTCCTCTGTCCGTGGAGTTATCCATGCCAAAATGCTGGAGTGGGCAGCCATGCCATTCTCCAGGGGATCTTCCCAACCCAGGGATCAAATCAAACCCAGGTCTCTCACATTGCAACTCCCACCCCTAGGCACCAGCCCTGGTGGAACCAGAAGGAAATCAACCAGACTAAAAATACCACTGTGAATGCCCTGAAAATTAAATTTCATTAGAACTACAGCCTGAAAAAAGCAGTATAGGACATAGTACTAAACCTAAACAGAAAGATCACCTCTTACTATAAAAGGTGTAAATAGGACCCAGAGTCTTCTAGCATAGTTACCAAAATATTGACAAGAATTTTGAAAATCACCTGTCATATCAAGAACCAGGAAACTTACAACTTGAGTGAGAAAAGACAATCAATTATTAACACCAAGATGAATCAGATTTGAAACTGACTAGAAATTATAATAGATTTAAGGGACTAGATCTGATAGACAGAGTGCCTGAGGAACTATGGATGGAGGTTCGTGACATTGTACAGGAGATAGGAATCAAGACCATCCCCAAGAAAAAGAAATGCAAAAAAGCAAAATGGCTGTCTGAGGAGACCTTACAAATAGCTGTGAAAAGAAGAGAAGCAAAAAGCAAAGGAGAAATGGAAAGATATACCCATTTGAATGCAGAGGTCCAAAGAACAGCAAGGAGAGATAAAAAAGCCTTCCTCAGTGATCAATGCAAAGAAATAGAGGAAAACAATAGAATGGGAAAGACTAGAGATCTCTTCAAGAAAATTAGAGATACCAAGGGAACATTTCATGCAAAGATGGGCTCAATAAAGGACAGAAATGGTATGGACCTAACAGAAGCAGAAGATCTTAAGAAGAGATGGCAAGAATACACAGAAGAACTGTACAAAAAAGATCTTCACGACCCAGATAAGCACGATGGTGTGATCACTCACCTAGAGCCAGACATCCTGGAATGTGAAGTCAAGCGGGCCTTAGAAAGCATCACTACGAACAAAGCTAGTGGAGGTGATGGAATTCCAGTTGAGCTATTTCAAATCCTGAAAGATGATGCTGTGAAAGTGCTGCACTCAATACGCCAGCAAATTTGGAAGACTCAGCTGTGGCCACAGGACTGGAAAAGGTCAGTTTTCATTCCAATCCCAAAGAAAGGCAATGCCAAAGGATGCTCAAACTACCACACAATTGTAGTCATCTCACATGCTAGCAAAGTAATGCTCAAAATTCTCCAAGCCAGGCTCCAGCAGTATGTGAATCATGAACTTCCAGATGTTCAAGCTGGTTTTAGAAAAGGCAGAGGAACCAGAGATCAAATTGCCAACATCCGCTGGATCATGGAAAAAGCAAGAGAGTTCCAGAAAAACATCTATTTCTGCTTTATTGACTATGCCAAAGCCTTTGACTGTGTGGATCACAAGAAACTGGAAAATTCTGAAAGAGATGTGAATACCAGACTACCTGACCTGCCTCTTGAGAAATGTGTATGCAGGTCAGGAAGCAACAGAACTGGACATGGAACAATAGGCTGGTTCCAAATAGGAAAAGGAGTACGTCAAGGCTGTATACTGTCACCCTGCTTATTTAACTTCTATGCAGAGTACATCATGAGAAACGCTGGGCTGGATGAAACAGAAGCCGGAATCAAGATTGCCGGGAGAAATATCAATAACCTCAGGTACGCAGATGACACCACCCTTAGGGCAGAAATTGAAGAAGAACTAAAGAGCCTCTTGATGAAAGTGAAAAGAGGAGAGTGAAAAAGTTGGCTTAAAGCCAGCATTCAGAAAACTAAGATCATGGCATCCGGTCCCATCACTTCATGGCAAATAGATGGGGAAACAGTGGAAACAGTGTCAGACTTTATTTTTTTGGGCCCCAAAATCACTGCAGATGGTGACTGCAGCCATGAAATTAAAAGATGCTTACTCCTTGGAAGGAAAGTTATGACCAACCTAGACAGGATATTAAAAAGCAGAGATATTACTTTGTCAACAAAGGTCCGTCTAGTCAAGGCTGTGGTTTTTCCTGTGGTCATGTATGGATGCGAGAGTTGGACGATAAAGAAAGCTGAGCACCGAAGAATTGATGCTTTTAAACTGTGGTGTTGGAGAAGACTCTTGAGAGTCCCTTGGACTGCAAGGAGATCCAACCAGTCCATTCTAAAGGAGATCAGCCCTGGGATTTCTTTGGAAGGAATGATGTTAAAGCTGAAACTCTAGTACTTTGGCCACCTCATGTGGAGAATTGACTCATTGGAAAAGACTCTGATGCTGGGAGGGATTGGGGGCAGGAGGAGAAGGGGATGACAGAGGATGAGATGGTTGGATGCCATCACTGACTTAATGGACATGGGTTTGGGTAGACTCTGGCAGTTGGTGATGGACAGGGAGACCTGGTGTGCTGTGGTTCGTGGGGTCGCAAAGAGTCAGGCACAACTGAATGACTGAACTGAACTGAGGAATTTTAAAGTGGCCATCATAAAAATGTCTTAATAAGCAGTTACAAATCTTTTGAAACAAGTAAATGAAATAGAAAATCTCAGGAAAAAAAGAAAATAGAAGTTACCAAAAAAGGGGGGAGGAAGCTTATAGAGCTACAAAATGCAATAATGGAAATTAAAGCAAAATGAACAAAATCTTAAGGACCTGGATTCATAATCATCTGTGTCTGAGCAGGAGAAAGAGTGAGTTTGAAAAAGTATCTGAAGAAATAATAGCTGAAAACTTCCCAAATTTTGCAAAAGATGTAATTCTGCAAATTCAAGAAGCTGAGCAGGGACTTCCTGGATGGCCCAGGGGCTGAAACACTGCACTCCAGTGCAGGGAGCCTGGGTTCAATCCCTGGTCAGGGAAACAGATCCGACATGCCGTAACTAAGAGTTTGCATTCCGCAACCAAAGATACTGCATACTGAAACTAGGACCCGGTGTAGCCAAATAAATAAATATATGTATATATTTAAAAGCTGAGTGAATCTCAAATAGTATCAGTGTTTCCCCCCCCCCCCCCAAAACAAATCTTCTGTAAAATATGTTAATTAAACTTTTGAAAATTAAAAGCAAAGAAAATATATTGGAAGCAGCCAGAGAGAAATGACACACGGCCTATAAAGGAACACCCAAGTCAAATGACAACAGATTTCTTAGAGTGTGGGAAAACAGATACTGTTGTATACAATTTGTGGAAATACTGGTTTGACCAACATATGTGAGGGTAGTTTTATAGTGGTTTTAACATGTTCATTTACTTTGCTTCAGTAGTTCAAGTTAATGGGAAGCTATCTATCAGAAATATGCTTAATTATCTACAGTGACGTATTAAGAGAGGTGTTCGCTTATAAAGACTAGAAATAGCTGAGCTATGGCCCAATAATGGGGAATGTTTTAAAATAAAGTAATACAAAATAATACTTAAGAAAAAAGAATTCCTCAAAGAGCAAATACATTATTAAGCTAATTATTGGTCTAACTTTCATAACACTTCTCAATTTAAAAATGTGGTGAGGATACATAACTGTGAACTCAACAGATACTGTGAATAGTTATGAACTATAAACACACCCAAACGTAAATTCAAGGTGCAATAAAACAACAGAAGTAACATTTAATTCACTATTCTGATCACCAGAGCACTGATTTCTGTGGGTAATTGAGTTGAACATAATACATATGAATTTTTGAAAAGTAAAAATATATGTATTTATCAATGAAACATTTATAAATTAAGAAAAATGTATTTTCTGTCTATTCTTCAGGACTCAGCCTCATGTTATTCCTTCCGTATTAACCATTCAGTTCAGTTTATCACTGTCTCCTTTGATACCACATGAGATATACTAATGAATAATGTAGAAAAAAATTAAAGTTCACAATATCTGTTATATACTTCATCAAAATTTTAAGCTTAGAATCATACTGCTTATATCATTTACGCTATGTCCAAATAAGTGAAAATTAATATTTAATAGGATTCAATTACTTAAGCTATTGTTAGATGGACTTTGATTTAAAGTTTTTTTTTTTAATTTTGTGTCTAACAAATATTTTATGTCTTTTTTTTTTTTTTTCTTTTCTAGATTTCTGGAGGTGGAAGTGGAGTTGATCTTTCAGTGCTAAATGAGGCTCGCAATATGGTGTCAGATCTTCTGGTTGACCCCACCCTTCCTCCACAAGTCATTGCTTCCCTACGGAGCATCAGTAGCTTGATGGGTGCTTTCTCAGGCTCCTGTAGGCCAAAGATGAATCCCCTCACACCATTTCCTGGATTTTATCCCTGCTCTGAGATAGAGGACCCCGCTGAGAAAGGAGATCGAAAACTTCACAAGGTCAAAATACAATAATCAGCCAGCCCTATTTATCATGTTTAATAATGTTTTTGAATTAAAACTGCTTCTTTAAATCTTAGATAAAATAGAATTTCTTTTTAAAGGGCTTGGTTCCTTTATAGTACATTGAGTTGCTTGGGACTTCAGAGGTAGTTATAATTTCAAATAGTTCAGTATGAAGCAAGCTTTCAGTTTTCATTCTGAATAATATTACTGTAATTAGCAGTTATAACTTCATTGGTAACAACTATTTTTTATTATCTTTAAGAAGCAGAGAACAGAAGGAAAATTTATTTTCAGGCTGTACAGCAAACTAGTAGTCAAATTGTGTCATTAATCTATTTTATTTTTTGGAAACCAGGAATTCTTTTTGGACCAATAAAAAAAAAACGATCATTATAATAGTCATGAAATTCCATAGCATTAAACTGATTTTCACATTTTTTGGAACTCTCTACCTACCCACTGGAGATTACTGTAGCCCAATAGGCACTGATTTTTCCATCACTAGACATGGGATTGATTTTTCTTTAAATATCACTGACTCAAAATAGGATTTCCTTTAGAAAATAATAAGTAGTATTCTAAATAGGTATATATTATGCATGTTCAGAGTGCTTTTAATTCTTTTATTTGGCTATCAATAGTCAAATTGATACCTTTACCTGTAGTTAATATCATAAAACTTTAAAAATAGAAGTATTTTAGAGATTATTTTAACTGCTTTGTTCTACTGGTTAAAGAAACTAAGAGAAGATGAAATTCCAATCAGTTAATTTTCATTGTAATAGTGTATACAGAGTTTAGAAAAAGTTAAATATAGTTTTTGGAGACTTTGATCATCAATTCATTTTGTTAATTCTCAGCATTGTTATATAGAAATGTTGAAAAATTAAGTAAGCCTGATTAGGGCAAAATTTTGGTAATTATTGATCACAAATCTGGATCATAAGTAGTTGTGATGCTCTATTTTTAAAGTGTATAGAATAGCAGCTGCATTATTCAAAATCCAATGGTAGTTACACACTTTTTTAAAAGCACTCTACCCATGAGAAAAGGATTAATCACAGCATCAAATAGGGATAGCAATAACTTCATCAATAAAATAATTAATACATTTTGAGTTATTAATGGTTTTCATTTGGTATGTTGCTCTTCCTTTATATTTTCCATTGGCATTTGAGGTTTCAAATAGTAATTTTAAAAAGTAATAATTCTTAAAACTGTTAGGCATAAAAATTGCATTGAGGGAGTTCACTGGCAGCCTCGTGGTTAGAATTCCAGGCTTTCACTACTGTGGCTGGGGTTCAGTCTCTGGTTGGAGAACTGAGATCCTGCAAGCCATGCAGCCAGGCAAAGAAATTTAAAAAATCACATTGATATCAGTATTCTGTTTGTTACTATGTTTACTATGTAGAAAAAGTGTACTTGTACATTTTAGAAGCATTTTAAACAAACAGGATGCCTAATTGCCTCATTTCCTGAGCGAAATCTAGGTAATCAGGTTTATTTCAGTACTCCAATTTACTGATAGGAATAAGTCACAGAAGAATCAGGAAGTAACCCTTATTTCTTTTCTTTGTGTTCTTTTAACTTCTTACTTAAATTTCGTATCTACTTTATCTCTGCTTTGGAAAAGAATATAAAAAGCCTGGTGTTACTTAAAAGAGCAAAAGCATTTATGAAAAAAGTAAAGAAAAGGGACTTAGAAGAGATGATTTAAAGTAAATGTCTTATATGCATGATAAGAACTAAGAAAAATTATATGGACCTAAATTATAGTCAGAAAGGATGGTACATAAACAACTTTTTCAATGTAAATGTAACTAACATGTTACGTAAACAGCTTTTTCAGTGTAAATGTAACTAACATTGAATCTTTATAAAATCAACATCCTTGGGAAAACTTAAATATAAGACATATTTATCTCTGAGATGGTTTCATGTCTGCTCATAGGGGAAATTCATAAGAAGCAGAAACGGTTTTATGTCAATTTCACTAAAAAACCTATTCAGAGTGGTCAAAAATGGAATATTCTGGGTTAACATTTGGATTAACCAGAGAATATTTTCAAAAATTAGGATAAATATTCTTAATGTGAAAGGTGTTCTGAATTTAATGTAGTCATTAATTCAGAAGCTCAGAACTCTGCAGTTTAGCCTCTATGTACATTAGCATTGTACTTAAAATACAAAAGATTTAGGAAATAGGGCTCATCCCCGATCCTAAGCTTGGCCTCTAAAAGTAGTTTTTTCAGGGTACATCTACTTTTAAAATTGTCAGTTGCTTATTTCTCATAAAACTATGAATAAAATGTACAAAAGAAAAAAATTTTGGTTAAACTATCAGGAATTCAGAAACCAATTTTTAAATAGGAGGAAGGTAAATAAAAGAGCAGTATAGAATGTGATATTTGGAGTAAAACATACTCATTCTGCTTCTCCTATACATGCTAAAAATGTACAGTTGCTCCCTGAATGACGTGGGTTTGAACTGTGTGGGCCCGCTTGTGTGCAGTATCTTTTTCAGTAGTAAATACTACAGTTCTACACCATCTGCGGTTGGTGGAATCCATGGATGTAGAATCTCAGATATGGAGGAAGAACATGTAGGGAGGGCCCTACATGTAATGACATGTAAATGACACCTGGATATTCAACTGCATGAAGGATATTGGTGCCCCTAACTCCCAAGTTGTTCAAGGATTAGTTGTACTTTGTACTGATATTTTCATGTACCATCTTTAGCATCACATTTACAGCATGTTAAAGGGTAACAATTTTAACCACTGTTAAATTATTCAACAGGGGCTGAACAGTAGGAATAGTTTACCAACCCCACATCTGAGGAGGAGCTCGGGAACCTCAGGTCTGCCACCTATCGAACAGACTTCTCCAAGGTGGGAACGCAATAATGGCAAACGGCCTCACCAAGAATTTGGCATTTTAAGGTAAAATCCCAGAGCGTTTTCAAGAAGCCTGAATCTCTTACAGCCACTCTGTTTCTGTGAATGAAGTGTGAAATAATTCTGAAAGCCTAAAGGAACCCTGGAAGTGTTTTAGGTATAGGACAGCATGGTTTGTAATGTGGCCTGGTAGAGAAACTGATCCTTAAAAAGAAGGTAATCTGCCTTCTCCACCCAAAACAGGCAAGTTGGGTACAAAGCATGCTGGAGACCTAAGAACATGAACCAGGGAGGCAGTGTAAGAAAACGAGAATCGGTTTTAGATGTGAAACTGGGAAAGCCACGGTAGAGGTGGCCAAGTTAGAGGCAGTCATCATCCACGGCTGAGTTTTCATGTCGGTCAATAGTTTCTGACTTGTGAAAGCAGGAGCACCCCCAAGGTTCACCCCAGATGCTGCCTCAGACGTGAAGTATATCGGTAGCAGGACACTTTCAAGCCCTTTCCTACTGGGGAATTAAGACTACTAATACATTCCGTATCCTGTTGAGGATTTATCTGGAACTAAGCAGTGCTTATCCTGCAAAGGAAGTACGTCGGTAACTACAGCCAGGTGAGGCTGGGAGATAGCAGGACCTGATCTTCTGAATGTAAGCATATCCATTTACTCTGCAAACAAAGGATTCGGTACTTTGCCTTTTAATGGCCAGGACAGATATTTATCTCCTGTGTGAGTTATAGGCGTCTATGTAGTCAGTTATATAACCATAGTTAATAAAATTGTAATCAATGTAAATTTCCTATTAAACCATTCTTTTAGGACTGAGCATGTGTTGGTCTTTAATAACTTGATCTGTGTAGTTACACATTTGAAACAGTAGGTGGCAGTGTTGGATCAGAGCTATTTCTGTTCAACTGTATTAGCATTTTATATATGAAATATCAGAGAATTGTAATTTTCCAGATTCTTCTGTGATTTATTAATTTGAATCTTCTACAATACGTTCAACTAAATGAAACTGCATTTTTGTAAAAGAAAAACAGTGAAATGATATATAAAACAAGAATGGATTCAAGTGTGAAGAGAACGTCACAGGAAAATGAGCTTTGGTCCAGAGCTTGCCCAGAGCTTAAACATGATAATAGTTTTTGTTGCTGTTGTTTGTTTGTTTTTTTTTTTATAACGGAAGCAGGATATGACGAAATAAATGACGTTAGGAACTGAAAATACGACAGGTATTTCTTAACCCTGGAAGACATCATCTTGAGAATAGTTTTGAGTTTAAGAAAGAATGATGAAAATGATTCTATTTTTTCATCTTTCCGTCACACTGACGTAACAGCAATGCTTTTAAAATTAAATGTCTGATACATTGAGTTAAGGTTATTTTTATCCTACTGCCTCCACATAATCGATAATAAAATAGAAACATGGTCCAAGGAAAACTAATTTTTATATGAACTTATCTCAGAATTAAAGGTAAATGCAGGCAGATTCAATATATTTACTTAATATTCATTAGAACAAAATTATTATGCCTCATAAAAGATTTAGAACTTTAAAGTATAAAGTAATTGGTGGTATTATGAAACATCTCCTTTAAAGAGGCGAGGTTAGAAGGAATTTTTCTAGGGTGCAGAAGCTGAAGCTGCTTTGTAATGAATCTCTAAGTGTACTTTGAACATAGGGTAAAGGGGAACATGTGAAGCATTTACAAGCCTCTTCCTTTTGAAATTCAAGTCTCTGGATCAGTGCTGTCCAGTAGAGATGTCACGATGGGAATGTTTTATAGCTGTGTGTCCAGTTTGGTTGCCGCCAGGTATGTGTGTCTGTTGATCACTTGAAATGTGTCTATCATGATTAAGGAACTTAATTTAAAGTTGATTTGATTTTAATTAGTTAAAATACAAAGAGCCATACTCAGCTGTCATACAGACCCAAACGGCAACCGTATTAGACCGCACAGCTATAGATCTTTAATGTATGGTGACGTTTTGTTTGGGGACCTTCAGGTTTTAGAAGCACAGAACTAACAGGCTTGTGACTGAACTCATGAGGCATTTGTTTCAAATTTATTAGAGTGCTCCAGAATGGAGAGCACATTTCCTGGTTTTGATATGAATGTAGCTCTACATTCTGATCATAAGCTTCTCTATGATTTTAAATGACCCTGCCCATGATTTCAACATGATGTAAATATTGAACCTCTTGTTCCCTGAAACTGTGTCTGAAACCTCATTTCTCATCTCTCCGGCTGCTTTTCCCTCTGTTACTGTTATTCTGTCCTCATTTCCTGGCACAGTGCTGGCTGTAATCCTCTCGTTTTGTGGTTGCTTACAAAACTGATCTACCTAGAAAACCTTGGTGTTGTCTTTACATACTGTTGCCTTACTCTACAGATAACAGCTGTCACGTCTAATCTCCAAAGCTTGTTACCGTTCTGTTCCCTTTTCCCTTTATCACTTTGCCTACATTATTTCATGCTTTCATTATTGCTTATGTGGGCTGTTGAATTATCCTTCCCATTTCTAATATTCTTCACTACCCAATCCATCTTCTACCTTCCACCACAAATTGTCCTTAAACAAAATTGTAATTATATTGTTTCTTCTAATCATTAAGTTTTTGAACCTTTATCGTGCCTGTAGAATACTGTCCCAATTCCTAGCCTGAGATTTGAAATTCTGTTAATCCCTCATGACAAAGCTACACCCTTACTTAGAAAAATTAAACAGAGATAGATGAGCAGTCCCTCAAAGAGGAGTAGAAAAATGGTTTGGGGAGCTCTCTACATGAAAATAACAGGCACATAAGTTGTGTTAGAGTCTTCCTTAAAGAAGACACTTCCTTGAAGAGGAAACTTCATTGAAGTTTTCTCATAAAACTTTTTTAGTTTCACTCCCTTAGAAAATTAAGCTGAATTATACTTTTTAGCTGCCTTATTTGTGTAAAGTGTAATATAGGACTTAATTTTGCTTTTTTTTTTTTTAATGCTTTGCCTGGAGAAAAAAAAAGAAGTATTATAAACTTTGTGATAGGTATACTAGGCAAAACATAAGAAGAGGTAGTTCTAGTTGAACAGCCGCTGTGTTACCTATTCTTCTTGCCACTGTTCATCTCGGAGAGGACTTGAGAGGTTAATTAAGAAGGCCATTACTTTTTAACACTAGAATAACTCCAGTATCACTTTCATTTATCTGAAACTCCAGGCAAGTTAAACTGTTTGATATTCCCTCTGTTTGTGCACATGTGTGCCCCTCTACCTAGAATAGACCTCTCACCCTTACCTCTGTGTGTCCTTAAAGACTGGGCTCAGATGTCACAGCTACAGAGTAACACTCTGACACCCCCTCCTTTGTTCTCTAAGGAGAAGTAATCTGTTTTGCCTCTGAGTCTCCTTAACACGTTTTCTTTGCTCTTTCATGGAAATTTTCATTTCCTACCTGTTTTAGACATTACGACCCTTCTGAGACCTGCTGGACTACTGTGAAGAGTTTGGGATTACATTAGATCTTTGAAGATAAAAAGCTGCTTAACAAGTATCCTGCAGGAGTATGCTATCCACATGACACTGGATACTGTTTTCTGCTTCATTTTCAGACGTAGGATGAAGTTTTGCTGGTCAGGAAATTCCAGCAAGGTTGAATTTATGTTTTGAGGAGTTAGCTGACAGTTGAATTATCCAGGCACAGCGTTAGTATCTAGAGTTGAAAGCTTGGCTGAACTGTTGTCCATGGATTGCTGGGACCCAGACCCTCCCTGTGGACAGACGGTACAAATTCAGAGCTCACAGCCCATTTCCTTTGAACAGATTTTCCCTGGGGAAACACAGGCAAATCCCATACCAAAACTTTGAGGGCTATCAGCTGTAGGTACTCCCACACCAAAGAAAGAGGCTTGCCTTTAACCTATTCTGATTCATCGTTCATCATGGAAAGTGCTCTTTAATTAAACCTAATAATGTTGCCTGGCAATAGTATGTCCCCTAAATAATGTACTTGGGAACCAGCTTCTCAATTATGTGTCTCATAATTTATTAGCGAATTATACTAAAGCCTGGACCCTATTTGAACTGCAGAGATTCAAGACAGCTAACTGGTGTCATCCCACTCAGTTCTTAAGATAATGACTCTGCAAAATCTGGACATTGTACAGCCAACAAGTTTTTACAGCTACTTAAAAAATAATAATACATGAAGTGATATAAACCTTGTCAAGGTAATTTGCATTGATTGTCTTAGAAATCAGCTGTTAATATATGGTTTAACTCTGTGACCATAACATTTGACATCTCTTGCAATGTAATTCTGACTTTAATCATCTTCCTGCCAACTATTAATAATCACTGGGTCTCCTAGCCTATCTTGCCCTCTATTTTCTTCAGTATTGTTTTATATATCTTATTACAGTAAATATTTATCTGGTTTTAGGCAAAGAATTAATGGGATGATTATGGAACTGAGCTGAAAACCTGTAATTTGACCTATACTTCTCAATTCTAAACAACTAACCATTTTAATTACTAGAAGACACCCCCTCCTCGCCCCCCGTTCAGGTAGAAGACTAGGGAGTGTGCTTCACGGCTCTTCTGTGAAGGAGAAAAACCTGTCTTTGTTTTGAATATTAATAAGGAAGTAGGTGTTGGTAGAGTACACAGATTGTTCTATTTGAATATTGCCCTGGGTGGCATTGCTACTCTTCTTTCCCCATCTCTCCCACTCCTTTTGAAGGCAATGAATATTCAAATACAAAGAATGATTGCACACTGGTAGGGAGATGAGTTTATTGAGTGTTATTATGTACATACTGACTCTTTTTTAAACGCTGTGAACAAATTATTATTACTATTAGCTTGAGCAAAAAAATTACAAAATCTAGTGGAGAAGGAAATGGCAACCCACTCCAGTGTTCTTGCTTGGAGAATCCCAGGGTCAGAGGAGCCTGGTAGGAGGCCATCTATGGGGTCACACAGAGTCGGACACTACTGAAGCGACTTAGCAGCAGCAGCAGCAGAGGCTAGATGTTATCGTAGAAGTTCTTTATTCTAAACCTCTAATTTTAACAGATGGAGAAACACACAAAAATAACATCAGAATTGTCTTGTGGAAAGAGCATACACTTCAGAGTCAGAAAAATTTAAGAGTCAGAGAAATTTGAAGTTGAATTTTATCTCTACCACTGTGAATTTTAGCTTAACACAATACTAAGCCTCTCAAAGCCTCAGGTTTCTTATCTAATAACAAAGTGGTTCAGATGACTAAAAGAGATGAAGTATGCAAATTACCTAAAATAATGGATGATACGTAATATTTAAAATAGTGCTATTATTTTTATAATTTTTATTCACGAAAATTTTTCTATTGATAAATTGGTTGCCAACTGTTTTTACAAGCCTTCTGTTTGTTATCCAGAATTTTTTTCTCTCATAAGATTATAAGACAAACTAGATTTAGAGAAAAAGGCCCAAAGAAAGCCCCAAAGCAGGAGTTAGCGAAAGAGTCCGTTCACTCAGAACTGGAGAGAGAAAAGATCTGTTCTCTTGAAAAGTGAGAATAGCAATCTGAAGACAAGATCATTCATTTAATCCAGTAATGTCTCCTGAACACCTTTACCAGGCACTGACTGTGCTGTATCCACAACTGAATGAAGAGGTGTATCTTATGGCCCCTGAAAGGAATTCACAAGTTAGTGAGGCATAAGAATCTGTGAACACTGAAACTGTAATATGGTATGGATATACATAGTAACAGACATGGACAAAAACCTCTAAGGTCACAGAAAAATAGATCTTTCTTGAGTAAGGGTATGGAGTACACAAAAAATGGAGTTGGAGGGAGGGGGAAGCTTACTGAGAACTCAGCCTATACTAACAAAATGTTGAGTGAAAAATAAAGACTCGAGATTTGTTCTTAATCCTGTGGCAAATTGCCCACATCAGGGTTGACTAACAGAAGAAAACAGGCTAGTGAATATCTAAGAAAGGAAGTACTATATGTATGGCCCTCGGCCAAGGGCTTTAAAATATGTAATCTTAAAATGCATTTTATATATCAATTGGTATACTGTGATTGCTCACCTATATTTAATTTCTTCATAAGAACCCTAAAACCTACAATAAATATTTCAGTTACAGGATATGACTGTGTTAATGGGCAATCAATTATCTGTGCAGAAGGGGAGCAGAAGATGGTGAAAAACTGTATGTTTTAGGTCAGTAATTGTCAGTGAGGTCCCTGGACCACCTAAACACTTGTCAGACATGCCAATCTGTGACCTTTTCCCAGACCTATTGAATCAGAAATCTTTGACTCTGAAGTGTATTTCACCAGTCACTGGTGAAATCCAGTGATACGGATAACCTGCTTCTTTCCAGGGTTCAGCAAATTACAGCCTATGGATCTAATGAGGCCCATACCTGTTTTTTTGTCAATAAAATTATATTGAAAACCATGATTATACTCATTTGTTTATCATTGGTTAAGGCTGTTTTTATACCGCAGTGGCAGAATTGAGTAATTGCAGAGACCTTATGGCCTGCAAAGTCCAAAGTAGTTACTACTCAGTTCTTTACAGAAAAGTTTGCTGGTGCCTGGTTTACTCTGGATGTATAAGCAGATATTTGCTAATGAATTGAAGACCATAAGGAAAAAATGAATTTTTCATGTTTTTAAAAATCTTAACCTGTTATCTTTCCCTTTTAGTCAAGGATGCTATCTAAATGGGCCTTTTAGTTCAAATCTACTGACAGTCCCGAAGCAAAGGTCATCATCTGTATCGTTAACTCACCATGTAGGTCTAAGAAGAGCTGGTAAGAAATCATTCTTTGTGACTTAAATATGGGAGGTCTCAAACTATATGGTAGTGCAAACTTTTCATTACCTATTAATAGCTGAGAATATATTTTCTCAGATACGAACAGAAACTATTCTTAGCTGAGAACAGGGTTTTAATTACCTATTCATAGATGAGATGGTTGGATGGCATCACTGACTCAATGTACATGAGCTTGAGCAAACTCTGGGAGATAGTGAAGGACAGGAAAGCGTGGTGTGCTGCAGTTCACGGGGTCGCAAAGAGTTGGACACGACTTAGCAACTGAAGAACAACATTCATAGCTAATTTTGAATACCATTTTATGTGTTCTGAGTTAACATAAAACTAAGCAGTTTGGGTTGGCTATTAGTTGACAATTTGCTCATTCGTTAATTTTTGAACATATACTATGTATCAGGAACTTTGTTAGACACTAAGGATTCAGGGATAAAATATAGAACTATTTAACCTGAATAGTTGTAGACAAAGAACAAAGGAAAACCCTCAGTAAAGGGCATTCTTTTGTAGCATGGTCATTGTAGAGGGAGAAAAAAAAAACTTAATATGAGAGTAGGAAAAATCCTGACTGTATCCTATATCCTAATAAACCAAAACAAAGCAAAGTGAAAGCAAAGTCGCTCATTCGTGTCCAACTCTTTGCGACCCCATGGACTGTAACCAGGCTCCTCCATCTGTGGGATTTTCCAAGCAAGAGTACTGGAGTGGGTTGCCATTTCCTTCTCCAGAGGATCTTCCTGACCAGGAATCAAACCCGGGTCTCCCGCATTGTAGGCAGACGCTTTACCATTTGAGCCATCAGGGAAGATATATCCTAATAAGCCACCCTTAATAGAATCTTTGGGGGTGAGGTGGGGGCTGTTAATTGACATATTGTTTTAGGTGTACAACAAAATGATTTGATGTTTGTATATACTATAAAATGATCACCATAATGAGTCTACTTAACATCTGTCACCATAGTTACAAGTTTTTTTCTTGTGATGAGAACTTTCAAGATCTATTCTCTTAACTTTCAAATACACAATACAGTATTATTAACTATAGTCATCAAAGATGATGAAATGGCGTATTTAAAGTATTGCAAAAACAAAAATTGCCAACCTGAAATTCTTTATCCAGTGAAGATATCCTTTAAAATTTAAGGTGAAATAACAAGTTTTTTTATACAAAAAAAGGTAAAATGTATTGCTTGTAGATGTGCACTACTGAGAATTTAGCAAAGAAAGTTCTTTAGGAAGGAGGAAAGTGATCCACATTGAAGCATGGATCTGCAGGAATGAATGAAAAGCACTGGGAAGCCTAAATATGTGGGTGCATGAAAACAATGACTCCCTGCAGTTTGCATAATGTATAAAGAAGTATATGGAAACAATGGCATAAAGGGTGGGGAAAGGGGTACATTGGATATACTAGCAGTGATTGAAAAGTACTAAAAAGTTCTTAAAAGAAACTTAAAAGAAACTAATACTTCAAAGATGTACATTGTAATATCCAGTGTGACAGTCAAATAAAAAAAGTGTTAGTTGCTCAGTCGTGTCCAGCTCTTTGCTACCCCATGGACTGTAGCCCACCAGGCTCCTCTGTCCATGGAATTCTCCAAGCAAGAATACTGGAGTGGGTTGCCATGCCCTCCTCTAGGGGATCTTCCTGACCCAGGAATCAAACCTGGGTCTCCTGCACTGCAGATAGATTCTTTACCATCTGAGCCACCAGGGACAAAAATAGGAGCAAAAAACTAAACTGTTGCAGAATTTTGGAAGTTAACAAAGGCCAGAGAACACACTAGAAATCATCTGTACAAGAGAAACTAACTACTGAACCTTGGTGAGGCATTGGGTTCTGTGACAATTTAATTGAAAGCAGTTCCCAAACCCTCTCTCCCCAGCTCGGTGGTACTACAGCTAAAAGCCACTAGCTTTGCAGTCATTAGAGTCTGACCTCTTTAAAAACTGCATTAAAAGCAACAACCTGGGAGTACAGTAAATGTTTTGTCCAAACTCACTGGAAAAAGTCCTTGTTCCCAGGTTGTTGTGGATAATTCATTTGACTGAGAGCTCAGCTCTTCAGAAAAATAACAGCAACAAAAAACACCCACACCCTCTGCCAGTAACATTTTGAGTGGGTAAAGCTGTGATATCAACTGAGGCAAACAAGAACTGACTGGAAATTTAAAAGGAAATCCTGGACACTAGATGACCACAGGAAAGTGAAAAGCTCTGGTATATTCCTGAAGATCTACTAGGCTGAGCACATTTTCAGGGCTGTGCACATGCTCAGGAAAGATCTGTGAAAGGAGAAGGCCCTGGTGGCTCCACCTGTAGCTGACCTTGAAGTGCTGCACAAGCAGGAAGTAAAAGCTAAAGCTGTTTTGTAAACTGCCTGGAAATTTGAAGTTGTAACTTTTCAAACATATTCTCATCAATAGATGACGACACATAGGCAAGACATTTAAAGAAATTTTCTGTCTCAACTAAATCATACTGACCCACGGGTGACTCTAAGAAGTCAAGCATAAATCAAAGAGGAAAGGGGGAAAAAAGGCATCAGAGCACTCAGTGGCTACACACCTCAGTGAAAAAAAATCTACATTATGAGTTCAGGAGATCACTCAATGAATAGTCAGAAATAAAATAAACAAATACAAAATAAGCCACATAAACCTTGAGGGTGGGAGAGATCTGATACTAGAATTGTTACAGTATAGTATCTAAAATGTCCAGTTTTCAATAAAAAAAAAATTATGAAGCATGCAAAGAAACAGGAATTTTTTGCCATGTAGACAATGAAAAACAGCCAACAGAATTTCCCTGAGTGAGCTTGGAGTTTGGATTTAGCAGTGGCTTTGAATTTGCTACCATTATATCTTTAAAGAACTTAAGGAAACCATAAAGTAAGAAGAGTATGACAACAATATCTCACTAAAGAACGAATTTAAAGAACTAGAAATTATATGATAAAATTATAAAATAATTTAAATAATTATAAAATAGTCATCACTTCTACTCAATATTGGGTTAGAGGTCTACCCTGAGAAGTTTAGGTAAAAACAAATGAAAGGAAGATGTAAAACTATTTGCAGACAACATCATCCTATATTTATAAATCCTAAGAAATTCCTTAAAACCTATTACAACAAATAGACAAATTAATCAGTGTGGCAGGATACAAAATCTGTATGCAAAAATCAGTTACATTACTATATACTAGCAATGAACAGTGCAAAACTGAAATTAAGAATTCCATTTAAAGTTAGCATCAAAAAGAATAAAATGCTTTGGGATAAATTTAGCAAAACAGTGCAAGACTTGTACACTGAAAACTATAAAACGTTGAAATTAAAGAAGACCCAAATATGATTTTGTTGTTGGTTGGTACTGCACGGCATGTGGGATCTTAGTTCCTCATCCAGAGACTGAACCTGAGCCCCCAGCAGTGGACGTGTGCAGTCCTGTCAGGGAATTCCCAGATAAATGGAAAGATATCCCATATTCATGGATCAGAAGACTTGGTGGTGTTAAGCGGGCAATAGTCCTCAAATTGTTCTAAACTTAGTACAATCCTTAACAAAATCTGTGCTGGCTTCTTTGCAGAAATTTGACAAGCTGATCCTAAAATTCATGTCAGAATTCAAGGGACCCAGAGTAGCCAAAACAATCTTTAGTAAAAAAAGAAAAAAAAAAAGGAGATTCATTCACACTTATAAATTTAAACTTGCTACCAAGCTGTGGTTATCAAGACACTGATTGACAGTGACACTGGCCTAAGGATATTCCAAATCAATGGAGTAGAATTGAGAGTCCAGAAATAAACCCTTACACGGTCAACTGATTTTCAGCCAGCGTGCCACAGTAATCCAGTGGGGAAGGAATAGTGTTTTTAATAAATGATGCTGGGACACCTGGATAGATACACATATGAAAAAGAGTGAATTTGAACCATACCTGTCATCATACTCAAAAATTAACCTAAAATGCTCATAAACTCAAATGTAAGTATGAAACCATAAAACTTGTAAAAGAAAACATAAGAGAAAATCTTTGTGACTTTGGATATTCTTAGATATGACACCAAAAGTACAGTGCATGAATGAAAAAAATTTATAATAGGAATTCATTAAAATTAAAAACACTTGCACTTCAAAAGACACCTAAAGAAAGTGAGAAGACAATCCATAAGATGGGAGAAAATATTTGCAAATTATAATTTGACAATGAACTTGTGTATTCAGAATAGACAAAGATGTCTTCAGTTCAGTTCAGTCGCTCAGGCATGTCCGACTCTTTGCAACCCCATGGGCTGCAGCATGCCAGGCTTCTCTGTCCATCACCAACTCTCAGAGCTTGCTCAAACTCATGTCCATTGAGTCGGTGATGCCATCCAACCATCTCATCCTCTGTTGTCCCCTTCTCCTCCCTCCTTTGATCTTTCTCAGCATCAGGGTCTTTTCCAGTGAGTCAGTTCTTCGCATCAGGTGGCCAGAGTCTTTCAGAAGACATCTTACAACTCAGTAATAAAAACACAAATGATCTCACTAAAAAATTGGTGAAAGATTTGAATAGATGTTTCTCCAGAGGAGTTATACCAGTGGCCCTTACCCACATGAAAAGATACTCAGCATTATTAGTCATTAGGGAAATGCAAATCAAAACCACAGTGAACCATGACTTCACACCCACTATGGTGTCTATAATTCTCAAGGCAGTTTAACAAGAATTGGAAAAATATTCAGAAGTAGGAACACTCATACATCACTGATGGGAAAGTAAAATGCTACCGTTACTTTGGAAGACAATTTGGCAGTTCAGTACTTGAATAGAGAAATAAAATTGTGCTATATTCATACATACAATTTTATATGTCATTCAAAATGAGTGAACATGTGAAATATCTTTTAAAAATGTTGAGTAAAGTAAGCAAGGCATAAAAGCATTTATACTGCCTGATTCCATTTACAAAGTTCAAAGAAAGTGCAAAACTAATCTAAATTGTTAAAGAGATATATATGTGGTACAAATATAAAGAAAGACAAGAAAAACAGTACCCTAATGTCAAAGTAATGCTTTCCTTTAATTGAAAGGACTGAGAATTAGATACTGGACATGGGTTTCTGATCTCTGGCCATGTTTTATATTTTAGCCTGAGTGGTGAGCATTCCTGTTATAACTTTTCTGTATATTTCACAGTTTAAAAGGTTTAGAATAAAAATGGTGACTCTGTATTGTAGACAGTATTTCTTAAGGGTTGCTAAGGGTTTTCAGTACCATTCTGTCCTCCTCAAAAGCTTTTCTACATTATATCAAATTTCTACCCTAAAATTAGTTTATCCTTTATTCTTCTCAGCCTGTTTGTCAGAGTTTTGGACACTCACTAGGAGAATCCCAGGGATGGCGGAGCCTCGTGGGCTGCTGTCAATGGAGTCGCACAGAGTTGGACACGACTGAAGCAATTTAGCAGCAGCAGCAGTATAATTAGAGAAAAGAATGCTGAAAATTGGAACTTTAGTCTCCAGTTAATAACTAACATTATTTTGGCAGGCAAGATAGTTCCCCTCTCTAGTCCTCAGTTTCTTCTTCTGAAACATTTAAGTGTTTGACTAGATTATTTATAAAAATCTTTTTTTCAGCCCTAACATTATATGAAATTATAGGAGCCTCTAAACAGGTCGGTTTGATAGAACAGCAGCGGCAGCCCTGCATATGTAAAATGCAGATGCTGCTTAATTCACAGGGTTATTATGAAGATTAAATAAAAGAACACACATTGTATTTGTCAGGGTTTTCCAGAAAAACAGAACAGGATGTTTGTGCATGTGTATATAGCCATACATACACACACATATATTGGAGAGGGGGACAGTGATTGACTGATGGGCATTGGCTTGGCAGATTGCCAGGTCCAAAACTATTAGGGCAGGCTGCCAACCTGGAAATTGTAGCAGGAGTCAGTACTGCAGTCTTGACTCTGAAGGCAATCTGGAAGCAAAATTCCTTCCTCTCTGGAGGGGCTCAGTTTTTTTTCTTAAGGCCTTCAACACATTGAATGGGGCCAACCCACATAGCAATGGGTTATCTGCTTTATTCAGTCTAGTGATAATCACATCTGAAAAATACCTTCACAGCAACATCTAGACTAGATTTTAACCAAACAACTGTGCATGATAGCCCAGCCAAGTTGACACACAAAATTAACCATCACACACATCTGTAACTATGTCTGAAAATACCATGATACCTTAATAACTGTTATTTGCTTTCTTCTCTGATTCTCACTTTACTTGAATCTTTTTTTTGAAATAAAGTTTTAAATCTACCTACACTTCTCCAGATACACCCTTAGTTCAAGGCACCTAGCAAAGGCTCTTGAATAAATCAACAGGATTAGGGATGTATTTCTGAAGCACTTTTTCCCTCTTATTTTAGCACTGACTTAGCACTTGTTTGTATTTTCCACTAGCCGTTTTTAGGTTTGTTGAACACTGTAGGGATGGCATCTTTTTCTCTGTTGTGAAACCCAGCACATTTTCCAGCATATAATAGGCTCTCAAATACTTGTTGAATGAACGAACGAGCTCGGAAAGATGTAGATTTTATTTAAGGGATCTGCTGTTGTGTTTATATAATTTTATCATATGCTCATATAATTTTATCATGCTCAGCTTGCTTAGTGCTACTAAGAACTCTGTTTCCAAAATAAAAATGAATTTTATTGTATTGAAACAATACAGTAAAGATGGTAAAAATGGATAATCAGGCTGGTAGGGACACAAAATGTGACAGATGAAGATCAATATGGATTAGGAAAATCTGTGCCACACATTATCGTGTACACACGTTATTATCATTATTATGTACGTTTTCCTCGTACTCTTAGTATTTACTATTATGTGTCATCCTGCCACAGGGTGCTTATTCCACGGTCATTGATGATAACAAATATAGTCTATATTCTGCCGGAATTCGTAGAATGTCTTGATGATAGCTCCATGTAGAAATGTAGTTTTATCATTTAATTGTAAATGCTTTGCTTTCTTTAAAGAAGGGGAATGCTCTTTATAAGTACCCAAACATAGACAATAAACAGATACATGCATACATAATATCTCTTTCTTCTCTTTCAATTTTTAAGGTGGTTTACCAAGCATGAATTCACCCAGTCATGGACCAGTGTCTGCTGGCTCTCCAGCTAACCGATCACCTATAGAATTTCCTGATACTGCTGAATTTCTTACTAAACCACCTGTCATTTTACACAAATCTCTGAGCAGTACACCCAATTCACCAGATTTTTATCAGCAGCTTAGAAATTCTGATAGCAATTTATGTAACAGGTAAGTTTCCCAGATGTTTATGGTTTCAAAATATAGGTTATTTTAATAAAGTACTCCTAGTTTTCTAGTTCTGTATTATAACTAGATGATTAATACTATATCCTTTTCTTCATCTAGTAGTTTTTATTCTAAACAATTTTTTTTTCATTTCACTGCTATTATTCATTTCCCAGCTAAATGATCTCCATCTAAAGGGAAATATAATGGTATTTTATCCATCATAAGATATCAGTAAATGTATGAAAATTATTTTAGTACTAATAATTTTATGCACTAATTTAGTACTTACTTACAGTAACCAGTTCATTTGGTGTTCATTTTCATTTCTGCTTTTACGATGGTGTTTACCTCCAATCCCAGGGTTACTTTCAAAATATGTTATTTCCTTCACAGGGACAAAGATGTTTTCTAGGATAAAGCCTATTAAGTTTATAGAGAGATTGTAATATTAGGGTATTTTGCAGTTGGGATCTTACAGTTTAAAAAGAAACAGATTTTCTGACTGTATTTAGATAAAAACAAAAATTGTCTCATTTGTCATATATACATATTTACCTGTTTTATTTTACAAGCTGTGGACATCAAATACTGAAATATGATTCAGCATCTGAACCAGAGTCTGGTACAGACTGCCACAGGGAAAAGTCAGGTGAGACTGCAAAAGTCATATGTCTTTAACTTTAAGAACAATCTTAACATTGTTTTTAAAATGAATAAATGAGTTAAGATATCCATCTTTAAAACGAAGATTACAATGTTTTGTCTACTTTACAGAGGAGTTATTAGCAAATTATAAATAATAGATGGTGAAAGTATTTTGAAGGGTAAAAATGTGCTGTATAAATTAACATAGTCTTATGTTACGGTTAGGCTTCATAAATAGTGAAATTATATTAACATTGAAATTTAAATTGCATTATGTAAGCTCGGGTTTGCATACATTTTAATAATTACACAAACAAGTTGTTTTAAAATTTAGTCAGTTATATCATTCTGAAACGTACCCTCAAAAAAAGAATATTGTTGGTGATAAAATTATAGTTGTTTTATAATTTTAAAACACTGATGACTCAAGCATCCAGTAATAGTTAACTAGGTAACTCAGAGCAACATACCTCCTGAAGGTGGCTAGAAAAGTTACAAACTATTAATATTAGCAACAACAATCTGCTTGAAGCCACTGAAGAACTCATAGGCTCCTCAGAATATCCAGTGTTAAGACCTGGAGGAGAATAGAGACTAAGGAAATGAGTCTCGAGTTTGGGGCTACCAAAAGGTGTTTGCTGCTTCCAGAGGGGCCAGTACTGATAGAACAAACAGTCCCTTTTGGTAGCTTCGTGGGACAGCTTCTTGGGACTACGGAGATAAAGATTAGAGTTGAAAGGCTGCCATGACAGGATTAACTTGGTAAACTCTGCAGTACTGCATCTTAAGAATAAAGGTAAACCAGAAATAGATAGGCTCTTTCAGGGGTTACAGGTGAATATCAGTCTCTTCACGTACTTTGAAACTCACCCTTCCGTAGTATACAATATAATAGTTTTGGGGGTTTACATTTTAAAAGATTAAAAAACAACAACAAAGAAGACCAATCCTTCACATACTTCCAAAAACAGTAGGGCAAACTTCCCAACTCATTCTATAAATAAAACCAGAATTATTCTGACACCATAACCAGACAAAAGCATCACAAGAAAAGACAACTAGAGACTAACATTGCCAATATCCTTAGCAAAATACTAGCACACTGAATCTTGCAGCATATAAAATGTCATATTCATGACATTGGTATTTATACCAGGAATGCAGGGGTGGTATAGCATTTGAAAATTAATTAATGTAATACGCCCCATAAAGAGGGGGGGAAGTCACATGATAATTAAATAGATGCACAAAAAACATTTGACAAAATCCAACACTCTTTCATGATGAAAACACACAGTATTAGGAAAGTTCGTCAACCTGATTGAGGGCATCTTTGAAAGAAACACAAGTTTAACATCATCCTTCCTGGAAAAAGACTGATGCTTTCCCACTAGGATCAAGAATAAAAGAAAGATTTTGCTTTAAACACTTCTATTCAATATAGTACTGGAGGTTCTAGCCAGGAAAATTTCTAGAAAGATAAAAAGATTAGGAAATCCTGAATGGAAATAAATAAAACTCTTCTTATTCACAGATCATTTGTTAAAAAATTCCAAAGAATACACACACACACACACACACAGAGTCACAAGAGACAAAATCATGTACAAAATCAACTGTATTTCTATATACCAGAAATGAACCCTCATAAACTGAAATTAAGAAAACCTTTCTAGGACTTCCCTCTTGGTCCAGTGGTCAAGACTCCACCTGCCACTGAGGGTGTGTGTGTGTGTGGGTGGTGTGTGTGGGTGTGTGTGTGTGTGTCCGTCCACCTGCCAGTGAGGGTGTGTGTATGTGCGTGCTCAGTTGTGTCCAACTCTTTGTAACCCCATGGACTGTAGCCCTACAGGCTCCTCTATCCATGGAATTTTCCAGGCAAGAATACTGGAGTGGGTTGCCATTTTCTCCTCCAGGGGATCCTCCCAACCCAGAGATCAAACCTGGGTCTCCTGCATTCCAGGCAGATTCTTTACAACTACACCACGGGAATTCCCTGGCCAGTGAGGGGTACACAGGTTCAGTGCCCGGTCCAGGAGGATTCCACATGCCACAGGGAAGCTAAGCCCATGTGCCACAGCTACTGAAGCAAGAGAAGCCACTTCAATGAGAAGATCATGCGCTGCAACTAGAGAGAGTAGCCCCCACACTCCAAAACCAGAGGCACTTAGCAACGAAGAACCAATGCAGCCAAAAATAAATAAAATTACAAAAAAATTCCACTTACAATAGTATCAGAAAGAATAAAGTTAGAATAAATTTAACACAAAAATAGATTTATAAAAGACTGTTGAGAAAAAGTCTAAATAAATTGAGAGACATTGCAATACCAAACAGATTGGAAAAAACAGTACTTTCAACAGGGCTGTTCTTCCAAATTGATCTATAAATTCATCCGAATTCTGATTAAATTCCTCAAACAGATTGGAAAAAACAGTACTTTCAACAGGGCTGTTCTTCCAAATTGATCTATAAATTCATCCGAATTCTGATCAAATTCCACAAGGCTTTTTTTTTTTTTAAGTAGAAATCGACAAGTTGGTGTTAAAATTTACATGGAAATACAAATGACCTAAAAGTCAAAACAGTTTGGAAAAACAACAAATTTGGAGGACTGATACTACCTGGTTTCAAAACTTACTTCCACTTCAAAAGATACCAGTAACAAAATGAAAGACAAACCACAGATTGGGAGAAAAATTTGCAGTTATACATCTGATAAAGGTCTTATATCTGTGATATATAATTTTTAAAGCTCAATAGTAAGAAATCAACTAACTCAATTAAAACACAAGCAAAAGATTTTATATTTTGTGTTGAAAGACTTTTGGTGAAGGATATGAAGGATATAGAGAACGGGTAGTAAATACATGAAAAAATGATTAACGTCATTAGGGAAATGCAAATTAGTATTATACTGAGATACCAGTAAACTAGAACAGGCATGATCAAAAAAATAGACAATGCCATGTGTTGGCAAAAATGCAGAGAAATTGGAACCTTGTGCATTGCTGATGGAAATATAAAATGTTAAAATAAACCCTCTTCAGAAAACATTTTGACAGTTTCTTTAAAAGTTAGACATAGAGACTTCCCTGGTGGTCCAGAGGTTCACAGGTTTGATCCCTGATCGGGAAACTAAGATACCGCATGCTGTGTGGCGCAGCCAAAAAAAAAAAAAACCAAAACACAAACCAACAGAAAAATAAGACATAAATTTACCATGTTACCCAGCACTAACAAGGATAAGAATTTACTCAGAAAAAATAAGAGCACTCAAAAGACAGGATTGTGTCTGCTTATGACATCTTTATTCATGATAGTGCTAAACTGGAAATGACCCAAATGTTCATCAACTTGTAACTGAATAAATATTGTAGGATTCTAATTAACAAAAAAAGAACAAACTTCTGATATATGCTGCTATGTGGATACATTTTAAAACATTATTTTAAGTGAAGAAAACCAAACTAAAAAGATAAAACACTGTTTGATTCTATTTATATGAAATTCTAGAAAATGCAAATTTATAGTGACAATAATTGGAATAGCAGTTCCCTGAGAATAAGGCATGTAAATAGGCATGAGGATATTTTTTGAAGTCACTTTAGTCGTGTCCAACTCTTTATGACCCCATGGACTGACTGTAGCCCACCAGGCTACAGTGTCCATGGGATTCTCCAGGCACGAATACTAGAGTGGGTTGCCATGCCCTCCTCCAAGGGATCTTCCCGAACCCGCATCTCTTCTATCTCCTGCATTGGCAGGCGGGTTCTTTAACCACCTAGCCCCACCTGGGAAACCCCTTTTGAGGTGATGTGAACGTTTTAAAACTAGATAGTCATGTATAGAGAACAGACTTTTGGTTGCCAGGAGGGAGGGGTTTGGGGTAGAGATGAAGTGGGAGGTAGGGATTAGCAGATGTGCAAAGGATTCTCTATAGAATGGGTAAATAACAAGGTCCTGGTGAATAGCACAGAGAACTATATTCAATGTCTTATGGTAAATCATAATGGCAAAGAGGACTGTAAAAGAATGCAGGACTTCCCTGGCAGTCCAGTGTTTTAGGACGCTGTACTTCCACTGCAGGGGCTGCAGATTTGATCCCTTTTGGAGGAGCTAAAATCCTGCATGCCGCTGGGCCAAAAAAATTTTTTTTTATTTAAAAAATTAAGAAAGTAAAGAATATATATATATGAATAACAATCACTGCGCTTTACAGCAGAAATTAACAAACCTTGTAAATCACCTGTACTTCAATAAAAATAAATGAATAAATAAGCCTAGTTTTTCTGAAAGTCAACTCAAATGAGTGCTCTGAAAAACACTTAAAAAAAAACTTTTATTAAAAAAAATCCCTACATGTTGAAAAATAAGTAAATCTGAAGTTTGTGGCTTGGTAAATTTTCATACATCTAATATACATATATAATCAGCACCCAGATCCATAAATTACCAGCACCTCAGAAATTCCTCCCATGCCTGCTTCCAGGAATTGCTCCCCCAAAGATAATGTTTATCCTGTCTTTCAGTATTCATGTGTATCATTTTGATATGTTTTTTAATTTTTCATAAAGAGAATCACAGAGTATACCTGTGTCTGTCTTCCTTCATTTGATACTGTATTTTTAAAAACTATATTGATGTTTATGATTGTAGTTTATTCTTTTTGCTCTGCAGTGTTCAATTGTGTGAATACACTACAGTTTATTTATTTTACTGTTGATGGGTTTGGGGAAAGTTTCCTGTTTATCTATTACATATAGAATGAGTATGAATATTTTTTTGCATATGAATGAATGCTGTTAGCTACCAATGCTACATCCCATTTCCATGCAATTTGGGGAAAAGAACATTATTAATGACATTAGTAAAGAAATAATTCATGACATTGTTTTAATTTTTAGATGTGCCTTAATCTCATCCATAATTATGACTTTAGAATTTTCATATCCAAAACTCAAATAATTTGAAGTATTAGAAATTGTTTACTTGAAATTGGTTTTAAAAAAATTCCTATTGAGAGGGACTGCCATTTTCAGTTTCTCATTTTTACAGTGAATATTCACACATCTCTTTCATCCATGAGTAGCTGTATCAGGTGAAACATGGCCTGAGCACAAGGTGCCTACGCCAAATGGTCCAGCAAGGTACAGCTTAATTGTGTCAGCTTAGATTGAATGCCAGTATGGTTCAATTTATCCGAATATTTTTTACAAACTTTTCTTATAAAGTTGTTCATATAGGACAAGTTTTATTCTTGTTTATTACTTTATATATGTTTGGAAAGGTGGCGAAGACAATACCGTTTTCTCAAAAGCATCATTCAACCTTACCGAAGCTCAACAAGAAGTGGAAACAGAGAACAGACACAGCAGAAAATTACTTTGGGAAGGTGAAAATCACCTAAAAGCAGCAGCACAGAATGAAGAGCAACCAAATGTAAAAGATAAACTTTCAATATGATTATGTTAAGGTGAAATATATTATTAGTTAGTACTAAGTTTATTATTTTTTGCCCAGCACAAGGTTTTTAATACAATAATTTTCTTAAAGTTTTTACTGAAAAGTCGCTGTGACACCTGAAAGAAAAATTTCTTTAAATAAATGAGGGGTTTGGGATTAACATATACAGACTACTGTATATAAAATAAACAACAAAGACCTAAAGTATAGCACAGGGAACTCGACTCAATATTCTGAAATAACCTATATGAGGTAAGAATCTGAAAAAGAATAGATATATGTGTATGTATAACTGAATTACTTTGCCATACGTCTGAAACTAACACAACAGTGAAAATTAACTATATTCCAATATAAAATAAAAATTAAAAAAAAAGGAAAACCTTGAATTTAAAAAAATTACGTTAAAATTCATCATCCTAGAACTGAGTGCATTCACTTTTAAATGAACACATTTCTTTAGTTTTATAGTCAATATATTATTTTCTGTGCTAATATTTTCATTATATATGTTAAACTGAGACAATAAAGTATGTGCAGTCATTAAAAACAATGAAAATAATCCACTAAATCATAGGACATTTTTTTCTTAATTTTTTTTTCAAAATTCAAGCTTTTTAGGGGGAAAAAATCCATTTCTTTTGAGAAGTTATCCTAGTAACAAATGTCAGTATAAGGATCTAAGTTTCTCTCTGTTATCCCGTGATCTCTTTAACTTCCAAAATGAAAATGATAAATTTTAGATTTGTGTAGTCTTTTGGAAATAAAATATTTTTATTTATAAAAGTAGTATAATGACCAGTAAGTCTTTTGATGCCTAGAAGACATGTTTATATTTAAGAATAACTGTTATAAAAAATAATATTGACCATTTTTTATTCATTTTTAAGTGTTCTCATTTAGCTGTGGATACAACAATATTTATAAAAGGTAAGGTTAAGTTGGTTTGTTTTTTCCCCCTACATATACAGATTGAACAAGAAGCATCACAGGATCTGATTTTAATAGAAGATTATGACTCATTAATAGAAAATATGAGTAACTGGAATTTTCAAATTTTTGAACTTGTAGAAAAGATGGGAGAGAAATCAGGAAGGATCCTCAGTCAGGTTTGTTTCACATCTCTACTGCTTTAATTTTTCCTTGAATCTTTATAAAAAGCAAATTCTAAAGATTATAATATTGGTTTACATATAAGTTCAACATTATTCATTGAATTTTTTTTTCACAAATAAAGTTTTCAGTAGAAAATTTGAAAAGAGAAACCTATAATATGTAAAGCCATATATATATATACATATATATATAAGCACAATCTATTAATATATCAAATCAGATCAGATCAGTCGCTCAGTCGTGTCCGATTCTTTGCGACCCCATGAATCGCAGCACGCCAGGCCTCCCTATCCATCACCAACTCCAGGAGTTCACTCAGACTCAACGTCCATCGAGTCAGTGATGCCATCCAGCCATCTCATCCTCTGTCGTCCCCTTCTCCTCCTGCCCCCAATCCCTCCCAGCATCAGAGTCTTTTCCAATGAGTCAACTCTTCGCATGAGGTGGCCAAAGTGCTGGAGTTTCAGCTTTAGCATCATTCCTTCCAAAGAAATCCCAGGGCTGATCTCCTTCAGAATAGACTGGTTGTATCTCCTTGCAGTCCAAGGGACTCTCAAGAGTCTTCTCCAACACCACAGTTCAAAAGCATCAATTCTTCAGTGCTCAGCCTTCTTCACAGTCCAACTCTCACATCCATACATGACCACAGGAAAAACCATAGCCTTGACTAGATGGACCTTTGTTGGCAAAGTAACATCTGCTTTTGAATATGCTATCTAGGTTGGTCATAACTTTCCTATTAATATAAGGTACTTATAATTTATGTATATATGAAAAGTAGTTTAATTGTTCATAATAATGGGGTTTAATTTATACTAAAGAAGTAATAAAGGTTCACTTTTTATTGAATCTTAAGATTTAAAAGGACATGAAAGGTGGTCTAGCTCTTTGGACTGAAACTTCAGTTCAGTTCAGTCGCTCAGTTGTGTCCAAGTCTTTGAGACCCCATGAACGACAGCACGACAGCCCTCCCTGTCCATCACCAACTCCTGGAGTTTACCCAAACTCATGTCCATTGAGTCAGTGATGCCATCCAACCACCTCATCCTCTGCTGTCCCCTTCTCCTGCCTTCAATCTTTCCTAACATCAGGGTCTTTTCAAATGAGTCAGCTCTTCGCATCAGGTGACCAAAATTTGGAGTTTCAGCCTCAACATCAGTCCTTCCAATGAACACCCAGGACTGATCTCGTTTAGGATGGACTGGTTGGATCTCCTTGCAGTCCAAGGGACTCTCAAGAGTCTTCTCCAACACCACACTTCAAAAGCATCAATCCTTCGGTGCTCAGCCTTCTTCACAGTCCAACTCTCACATCCGTACATGACCACAGGAAAAACCATAGCCTTGACTAGACGAACCTTTGTTGGCAAAGTAATGTCTCTGCTTTTGAATATGCTATCTAGGTTGGTCATAACTTTCCTTCCAAGGAGTAAGTGTCTTTTAATTTCATGGCTGCAGTCACCATCTGCAGTGATTTTGGAGCCCAGAAAAATAAAGTCTAACACTGTTTCCACTGTTTACCCATCTATTTCCCATGAAGTGATGGGACCAGATGCCATGATCTTCGTTTTCTGAATGCTGAGCTTTAAGCCAACTTTTTCACTCTCCACTTTCACTTTCATCAAGTGGCTTTTTAGTTCTTCTTCACTTTCTGCCATAAGGATGGTGTCATCTGCGTATCTAAGGTTATTGGTATTTCTCCCAGCAATCTTGATTCCAGCTTGTTTTCATACAGTCCAGTGTTTCTTAGGCCTCATCTTTTTCACCTGTCCTCCCTGTCCTGGTGGCTCAGACGGTAAAAGCATGTGCCTACAGTGTGGGAGACCCAGGTTCAATCCCTGGGTTGGGAAGATCCCCTGGAGAAAGAAATGGCAACCCACTCCAGTACTCTTGCCTGGAAAATCCCACGGACAGAGGAGCCTGGTAGGTTACGGTTCATGGGGTCACAAAGAGTCAGACATGACTGAGCGACTTCACTTTCCCTTTCCCTGTGCTTTACCCAAGGCCAGGTGGTCCACTTCATGCTAGAACCATGGAAAAATACTTCCATTTTACCACCCAGACTCAAGGTTCTTCCTTATGGGTCTACACAACAGGGTCAGATTAATCTTCCTGAAATAGCACTGTCATTAACTCCAAAGTATCTTATTAATGAAATGAGAGAACACAAGGATAAAATATGTGAAAAAAAAAAACCATAATTTATCACGTTGAGTCAGAGAAGGCAATGGCAAGGCACTCCAGTACTCTTGCCTGGAAAATCCCATGGACGGAGGAGCCTGGTAGGCTGCCGTCCATGGGGTTGCTAAGAGTCAGACACAACTGAGCGACTTCACTTTCACTTTTCACTTTCATGCATTGGAGAAGGAAATGGCAACCCACTCCAGTGTTCTTGCCTGGAGAATCCCAGGGACGGGGGAGCCTGGTGGGCTGCCGTCTATGGGGTCGCACAGAGTCGGACACGACTGAAGCAAATTAGCAGCAGCAGCATGTTGAGTAATTTAGGGTCAGAAATGTGATAAATATATTGTTCTGACATCTCTTTAACGCCTAGGGCTATACTAGAATACAATTCATAAGCCCTTCAATAAATTATGACTGAAAAGCTGAAGGGAAGAGTGGAAAATTTTTAAAACTGGGATATGATATGGTAATCGTTCTCTGGTTTTCAAGGGCTTTGGGGTAGTATCTTCCTTCATGTTTTGGAAAGAAATCATTGTAGGAAAATTTTTAATAAATTATTAAGTTAGAGACATGTACATAGTTAGCTTTGCCAATGCAAATCAAAAAACATTATACTCAACTAGAAATAGAAATTCTGATTTTTAAAGTGTACTTTCTTTTAATTGACATTTAGGTTGTGTATACCTTATTTCAAGACACTGGCTTATTGGAGATATTTAAAATTCCCACTCTACAATTCATGAACTACTTTCATGCTTTAGAAAATGGTTATCGAGACATTCCTTGTAAGTATTATATATTATTTAACTTGAAATAATACTGGTTTTGAAATTCCTTGTAAACTCCCTTTAGATGGTCCCTTAAACACTTTTTAAATTGCATGTTTGGAAGAATTGAAAAATAGTAATTTAAAAAGAAAATCTACATCCTCCAACCCAGAGTTAATTGACTGCTGTTAACATTTTAGTATATATCCTTCAAGACTTTTTCTTATACTTATTTTTTATGAAGTGAATCATACTATTAATACCTTATTTATAGTCTGCTTTTTCATGTAATTATATAGTATAAGTTTTCTGTGTTAATTATTTATATGAATACCTTATCATTTCAGATGTTTGGTAATATTGTCATGAGTTTCCTAAATTTCTTATTTTAAAATGTTTAAAATTTACCCACAGAATTTTTTAACTGTGTCCTGACTTGTGGAATAATTTTTAATGGCAATTTGATTTTATGATAAAATAGAATTTTAATTTTATAGTAGAAAAAAATACAATTTTCTTTATGATTCATTCTACACTTAACCTCCAGGGGAACATTCTTTGGAGAAATAGCCAATTATTCTTAAATTGGCATGATTCATTAATAATAATGATGCTTAATAGTTTAACGTGCATTATATGTACTATAATTATCACAAAGTATGTATTTTGAAAAGTGGCTGAATTTTACAAATGGAATAAGATGATACTTTAAGGTGTACTTCAAGATCAGAGGAATGGGAAAAAGAAAGGAATGAGAAAAAGAAAGCCATGGTGAGGAGTCCTCACTGTCACGTCCAGTTAGGATATACTGGATAAGATGAGTCTCTGGGGACTTCCCTGGCGCCTGCTAGACTTAGTGGTTAGGACTCCGTGCTTCCTCTGCGGGGGTCATGGGTTCCATCCCTGCTCTGGGAACTAGATCCTGCAAGCCAAATGGCATGGTCCAAAAACAAGCAAAAGTAACCTTAAGTAAGTTAGCCCCGGTATGATGCCTTTTCTTTGATCCCTGTACTATGTTTTCATAGTATATGTGAAAGAAACGACAAAATAAGATGAAACAAAAACCTAATTGTTGGAAATTATTCTAAGCCATATGTTTTATTTAGGAGGATACAGTGAGACTAGAAAGTACTTTTTAAAATGTCCTATGTTAAAAATAACAAAATAACCATTTTTATAAAACATTTTGGTGACTTTAGATCACAATCGTATACATGCCACAGACGTCCTACATGCTGTTTGGTATCTGACAACACGGCCCATTCCTGGCCTACAGGAGATCCACAGTGATCATGGAGCAGGAAATGAAACAGGTACTCCCTTCTACTAATCTTTCCTTAAAGTATTTCATTAGGCATTATAAATCAAACTATCTCATTTCATTATCTCTGTTCTCTTAGCATTTTTATTAAGCCACCTTTGTTATAATAAAGTGAATGGGAAATCTCTCAGTCATGTCTGACTGACTGCGACCCCATGGACTGTAGCCTACCAGGTTCCTCTGTCCATGGGATTTTTCAGGCAAGAATACTGGAGTGGGTTGCCATCCCTTCTCCAGGAGATCTTCCCAACCCAGGGATTGAACCCAGGTCTCCCGCATTGTAGGCAGATGCTTTATTGTCTGAGCCACCAGGGGTATATATAAAGTATTATGTAAATTTTGATGAATGCAAATTGGGAAACTTACTACCCGTTTGAAGATTCAATACTACTCAATTTACCATGTTTCTTTTCTGTGTCCCACCCTGCTGGTTCTTCACTGAGATAGCCAATATCCTGAAAATTATGATAATCTGTTTTGCTTTTCTTTCAGTTCTTGTTTTTTCTGTTTTAGGTATATCATGCAAATTTAAAACATGTAACATTCCCAACAGATGGGGGACATGTTTAAAAGCTTCACATAAGTATTTAAACAGTGATATTAAAAAAAAATTGTTAACATTCAAATTTTGTTTCCTTATCATAAATATAACTGTGTTGATGCAAATGTGATGAATTGTAACATTCACAGCTCTTTTATTCTAGTTTATAAAAGAGGGGAGGAAACCTCTATCTAGTGCTTTTACTGTCATGGCTTGGGTTCAATCCCTGATCAGGGAACTGAGATCCTGAAAGCTCTGCAGCCAAAATCTTAAAACATTGAAAAAAAGAGAGGAGAAATACTCCAGTAAGAAATACACACAAATCAGGACAGAATTTGCTCAGTTACAAATGCCTGAGAATTGTTATCATACTAATCAGTGTAAAGGTCTCAGTCTTAGCCACTTCTTCACATTCTTTGGTGCTTTAGTCTAAAGGACTACACCATTGTTTGATGGATTTGCCAGATGTCACTGATTCATTTTTCTCTGCCATCCATATTTACTTTCATACTGATCTTCCTTCTTTCCAGTAGTTCTGTGCTTCCATCAGAGATTGTTTTCTTCAGCCTTTTTGTTTGTAGATGTATTTATTTTATCCTAGAAGAATGCATCCTTATTCCAGCACATTTGTAGATATCATTATATCTTTGGACATCTATAATATCTGTTGACAAATCAGCCGTAAGTTTATTTCTCCTTAATGGTACCATGTCCCTTTTCTTTTTGCTATTGGTTTTTAGCATTTTGTGCATGGTACACTCAGGTTATATTCTTTGTATTCATCTTATTTGGGGGTTCAGTGAACTTCTTGAATATATTAATTAATGTCTTTTATTGGTTTCTATCATACTCTTCAGAATTTTTCCAGCCTTCACTCACTAGCCAATTCCAAAGCTACCTCCACATTTTTAGATATTTGTTACAGCAACACTCTACTTCCAAGTGCCAAAATCTGTATTATTTTCCTATGGCTCCTGTAACAAATTACTACAGACTTAGTGGCTTAAAATGATACAAATTTGGGGGATTCCCTGCCAAAGTGGTTAGGACTCTGTGATCCCTAGTCAGGGAATTAAGATCCCACATACCATGTGGTGTGGTCAAAAACAAAATACAAATTTATTAACTTATTATTCTGGATCCAGAAGTCTGAAAATCATTCAACTGGGCTAAAATCCAGGTGTCAGCAGGACTGTTTTCTTCCTGGAATCCCCAGTGAAGAATGTTTCCTTGCCTCCTCCAACTTACCCAAGCCACCTGCATTCCATGGCTAATGGCCCCTTCTTCAAAGACAGCAGCATAGCAGCTTCAAGTATGTCTCTGACCCTGACCTTTTCATCCTTCAAAGGAATTAGCAAAAAGCGGTACAACTACAACCTTGGTTTTCTGTCCAGAGTACACATTCCTGATGGTGAATCTCTCACTTCTCGTATTTTGTGCAGTCTGGACAGGTTGAGGATTTCCCAGATTTACCTTCTTGCTTAGCAATTCTTCGTCACTCTCCTCTTACATTTTATTTCAAACAGTAAGTTAGCAGGCTTGTCTTTAATACTTTCCTTGGAAATCTCCTCAGCTAAATATCTAAGTTCATTGTCTACATGTTTTGTCTTCCATGAATACAGTGCAACCAAGCTTTCTGCTGCTATATTAACAATCACCCTTTTCCTTAGTTTCCAATGGTGGGTTCTTGGCAGTGTCCTTAACAGAAGTTTTCCACCATCACCCTGTTCAAGAGGATTTGAGTATTCCCTAAGGCAGTGTCTTGTTTTCTGTGCTCCTCACTTCCTTCTGAGTTCTTACTAGCAATGTTATAAGTCCTTATACAATATTATGGAATAAAGTATATGTAGAAACAGTTTTCTTTGGAAAACCAAGTAGCTGCTGAAATGGAAAACTGTGGTAGAAACAAAGACTGTAAGGACTATGAAATGCACTGCTTTATTCTGACTACAGTGGAGAATAGAAAAAATGACTATGACACCAAAAGTAACAGCAACAAAAGCAAAAATAAACAAGTGGGACTGCATCAAACTAAAAAGCTTCTACACAGCAAAGGAAACAATTTTAAAAATGAAAAGGCAACCTGCAGAATGGGAGTAAATATTTGTAGTTCATATACTGAGTATAAGGGGTTAATATCGAACATACATAAAGAACTTATACAACTTAATACCCCCAAAAATCCAATTTTTAAACAATGGGCAGAGAAACACAAATCAAAACCACAGTGGGCTATCACCTCACACTTGTTAGAATGGCTGTCATCAAGACAAGAGGCAAGTTTCGGCCAAGATGTGGATATAAGGGAACGCTTGTGCACTGTTAAAGGGAAGACAGGTTGGTTCAGCCACTGTGAACAGTAGTATTGAGATTTTTATTTCTCAAAAAAATAAAGTAGAACTATCATGTGAAGGAGCAATTTCTGGGTATATATCCAAAGGAAATGAAAATAGAAGTTTGAAGAGATATATGCACTTCCATATGTATTACTGCATTATTCATAATAGCCAAGACATGAAAATAATCCATGAATGGATAAAGATGTGTGTGTGTGTGTGTACATGTACACACAATGGATTATTATTCAGCCATGAGACAGGAGGAAATCCTGCCATTTGCAGCAGATGGGCCTTAAGGGCATTATGCTAAATGAAATATCAGACAAATACTTTATGATGTCAGTTACATATGGAATATAAAAATGCTGAACTTGTAAAAACAGAGAATGTAATGGTGGTTACCAGAGGCCGGGAGTGAGGGAATTGGGGATATGTTGTTTAAGGTTACAAACTTGGAGCTCGTAGATAAATAAGTCCTGGAGAGCTAATGCACAGCATAGTGGTTATAGTCATAAATACTACCTTATAAAGTTCAAAGTTGCTGAGAGACTAGATCTTAATTGACCTCATCCCAGGAAAAGAAATGATAATTATGTGGTGTCGTAGAGGTGTTCACTGATGCTACAGGTGGTAATCATATTGCAGTATACAAATATATCAAATGAACACATTGTATACCTTAGATTTACACAGTGTTTCACGTTAATTATATTTCAATAAAAAAAGAAATGAAATAACAAGTTTAGAGTTTTAATGAATGGTTAGAGAACCAGATAGTTAAAAGAATTCCTTGACTTTTCTGGTGGCTAAGTGGTAAAGAATCCACCTGCCAGTGCAGGAGACTTGAGTTTGATCCCTGATCCAGAAGGGGTCCCACATGCCGCCAAACAACTTAGGCCTGTGTGCCACGACTACTGAGCCTGTGCTTTAGAGCCCAGCAGCTGCAACTGCTGAGCCCACCTGACGCAGCTATGGAAGCACACACCCTCTACCGCCTGTGCTCCACAAAAAGAGGAGCCACTGCAAGAAGCTGGAGCACTGCAACTAGAGGGTAGCCCCTGCTCACCACAACTAGAGAAAGGCCTGAGTACCAGTGAAGAACCAGCGCAGACAAAAATAATTAGATTTTTTAATTAAAAAAAAAATTCTTAATTATTATAGTAGGAGGATCGTAACTTCTGAAAACATAATCCGAAGTTTGATCCTGAAGTTACCTAAAATTCAGTGCAAGTTGAGTTCATGGCCTCAACTAGGCCTCTTATGTCAGAGCTGTGGTATTGATTGGAAAAGAAAGGACCCTTATAATTGGAAGAATATTTGAGTTGATTTCAATAAATCTGATTACCCTGAACCCCTCATATCTTGCTGTACCTCCATGCTGAAAAACAATCATTTCACCTTATGTTGGTTGCCTGAAGACCTTGTAACAACCTCACCTGAGATTCTTGACTTGTAGGTTTATGCTAGTTCACCTCTAAACCTAGTCCCACCACCTCTCATTTCTTTGTGATCCATAATTAAACTCAGATCTGCCACAACCTAAGTCTGAATACCAAAATAATTTCCTAAATTTATATTGGCAGAAACCTGAGGAACATATATGGGAATGGATTTTAAGTGTTACATCAAGACAAAGGAAGGTAATGGTTGATCTTTCTGAATTTACTGATGTAGGTATACCTATTGGAAATGTGGGTTCTTTTCACTTTGGGGCGGTTATGAATAAATGCTGCTATGAATATTCATCTACCAGCTTTTGTGTGGGTTTATGTTTTCATTTCTCTTGGCCATCTACCTAGTTTTATGGAATTGCTGGGTCATAAGGTGACTCTGTGATTAACATTTGGAGGAACTGCCAAACTCTTTTCCAAAATGGTTGCACTATTTTACATTCTCACATGCAGTGTATGAAGATCCCAATTTATTATTATAATAAATTAATATTAATTTATCTGCCATTTATCATTATCTGTCTTCTTGATAGCCATTCTATGGTTGGTGTGAAGTGGTATCTCACTGTGGATTTTTTGATTCACATTTTTCTAATAGCTAATGATGTTGAGCATCTTTTCATGTTTTTTAGGTCATATGTATATTTGTCCTTTGTCCATTTAAAAATTTTGTCATTTGTCTTTTCATTATTGAGTTGTAAAAGTTTTTTATATGTTCTGGATACAAGTGTCTTATTAAATTTATGATTTGCTGCTATTTTCTCACATTGTGTTATCTTTGCACTTTTTTGACGATGTCTATCAAAGCATAAGATCATGGCATCCAGTCCCATCACTTCATGGCAAATAGATGGGGAAACAATGGAAACAGTGACAGACTTTATTTTCTTTGGCTCCAAAAATCACTGCAGATGGTGACTGCAGACATAAAATTAAAAGAAGCTTGCTCCTTGGAAGATAAGCTATGACAAACCTAGACAGCATATTAAAAAGCAGAGACATTACTTGGCTAATAAAGATCTGTCTAGTCAAAGCTATGGTTTTTCCAGTAGTCATGTATGGATGTGACACTTGAACCATAAAGAAAGCTGAGAGCCAAAGAATTGATGCTTTTGGACTGTGGTGTTGGAGAAGACTCTTGAGAGTCCTTTGGACTGCAAGGAGATCAAACCAGTTAATCCTAAAGGAAATCAGTCCTGAATATTCATTGGAAGGACTGATGCTGAAGCCGCAATATTTTGGCCACCTGATGTGAAGAGCCAACTCATTAGAAAAGACCCTGATGCTGGGCAAGACTGCAGGCAGGAGGAGAAGGGGATGACAGAGGATGAGATGGTTGGATGGCATCACCAGCTAAATGGACATGAGTTTAAGCAAGCTCTGGGAGATGGTGTGGGACAGGGGAGCCTGGTGTGCTGCAGTCCATGAGTTCACAGAGTCAGACTTGACTGAGAGACTGAATGACAACAGTCAAAGCATAAAGTTTTCAATTTTGATGAAGTTTAATTTAACTAATTTTTTCTTTCATTGCTCATGCTTTTGGTGTCATATCTACAAAGGGTTTGTGTAACTTGAGGTCATGAAGATTTACTATGTTTTCTTCTAAGGGTTTCATAGTGCTCTAAGAGTTTCATAGTTTAGGTCTAGGATCCACTAAAACTAATTTGAGGGGATGAAGTAAGGAAGAGGTCTAACATTCGTCTTTAGCATATGGAAATCTAGTTGTCTTGGCACCATTTGTTGAAAAAATTTCTTTATGTAATTCTACATGATTGGTTCTTAAACGTTATAAAATCATTTCTGCCTTTTAAGATGTGGCATTAAGTGAAACAACATGTATGAAAGTGCCTTGTATCATGCAAAGCATAGTTGGCTCTCAACAAGGTCTTGGCTCCCTTATCCAAATATCAGTTGACCGTAAGTATAAGGATTTATTTCTGGACTCAGTTCTGTTCCATTAATCTATGTACCTATCCTTATGTCATTACCACACAATCTTTTGTTACTAAAGCTTTGTAGTAAACTTCAAAATTATTCTTTTTCAAGATTGTTTTGGCTAATCTGGATCTCTTTCATTTCCGTATGAATTTTAGGGCCAGTTTATATATCTCTTGTACAAAAAAGCCAGTTGGGGCATTGACAGGAGTATGTTGAACCATAGATCATTTGAGGGAGTATTGCTATCTTAACAATATTAAGTCTCCTGAACCATGAGCATGGATATTTTTCTACTTATTTGTCTTCTTTAATTTCTTTCAACAAAGTTTTTTATTTTTCAGGATACTGGTTTTTCACTTCTTTTGTGAAATTCACTCCTAAGTATTTTATTCTCTTTGAAGCTAGTATAAATGGAATTGCTTTCTTGGGTTCATTTTTTGATTATTTATCCCTAGTGTGGAGAAATAAAATGGATTTTTTGCATATTGATCTAGTCCCCTGCAACCTTTATGATCTCATTTTTAGTTTAATACTTTTCCAGTGGATTTCTTAGGATCTTTCTGTATACAGAATCATGTCATTTACAAATAGAGATAGTTCTGCCTCTTCCTTTTCAGTCTCTAATGCCTTTTTCCGAGGCCTCCTTTTAAATGGAATCTTCAGTACTTATGTCTAGTTGTCTGGCCATTTAGTTGTCTTGCCATGTATTTTTTTTATACTAGTAATTTCAGATTAAACATACACAGACTAATGTATTAAGATCCTAATATGTCAATTGTAAGTATATACTGAGTTTAAAAGGATTTTTTGCATTTTTTTATATTTTATATATATATTCTAAATTCTAGGGGCACTACAGAATGCATATAATGCAGAAAAAATTAAAGTTTTCACTCTGATATTGGTAATTTAAATCTTGTTAGAAACTTGAATGTTTAAATATATCTTTATTCATACATTTAAGTATCTTGTTTTTACTTTTTATTTTTAAAAGAAGCTCTAGTGTGGGGAATTCTAAAACTCAATTTAGGTGCAAAATATAAACAGCATGAAAATAATTAGGTATCTTTATAACGATCAGTATTGTGTATTTAAGTTATTATGTTAAAAAAACCCTTGTGATTGAAAATATTAAATGAACTAAATCATGATAAAGTCCTTTTGGACTTTGACAAGCCAGGACATTATTCTGTTTCCCCTGCTGAACACAACCAATGAAAATTTGTATCTCTCTGATATCTTTGTGGCTTTCTTTGCTGTCTACTCACAATATACTTTATTATTTCCTTCTTAATACTTTAAGATACCTTTAGCAATAACAATTTGAGTGACCATCTAAATAGGTATAGCCACCAAATTACCAAAAAAGGAGAAACAAATGGTAAGGTGTTAAGGACATCAAAAGCACAGTGCTGAGAGTAAAATTATTGTTTCTAACTAGAAGATACAAAGAATTATACTGACTGGATCACTCCTCAGTTTTCCATACCTTTTCAGTTTTCAGAGTTTTTCTTTACAGTATTTTATAAGCGGCTTCATGGAAGGAAAAAGAAGAGGAAGTAGTGTAGTCAGGGTTACAAATGAAAGGAAATCTATTTGGGTAAGATTTGAAAAGCATGTATGTTGAAATGCTTGCTTTGTTAATATATTAAGTTCCTAAGTCTCTATAGTGTTTCATGTAATTTTATTCTCTAGATTGTTTTTTCCTATTACTCTGGCCATTATGTTTAACCTTTAAATAACAAAAGTTTAGAAAATCAGAGGTTTCTAAAGATCACCACTAGCTTGAGTTAACAGAGCATCATGAGAATCCTGTCATGTCGTGTTTAACACTGCTCCTCTCTGTTAGCATGTATGTTGGAAATAGCATACTATTTTATGTCCATGTTTAGAGAGTATTTCTTAGGTAAGTCAACAAATAAGATGATCATATTACCTTTGGGAAGCTCCTTTTAGCCTCACTGTAAGGATTTTATATGTAATGCTCTTTCATTTTGCTTGTTCCTCAGCAATTAACCCTGAGCGAATTGCTTACATTTCGTCGAGGAGCTGCTCGATTCCAGATGAGAGCTATGGCTGTCTATCTTCAAACATTCCTGCGCTGGAACTGATGGCTCTGTATGTGGCAGCTGCCATGCATGACTACGACCACCCGGGACGGACAAATGCGTTCCTAGTGGCTACCAATGCCCCTCAGGTAGGAGATAACTTTCAGAAAGTCTGAGGAATGATGCTGAGATTTTACAGCCAGGCTACATTTCCCTTTGCACACCATTCTTCAGTTGAAGCATTTTGCCGTTGGATAAAACACGTTGATATGACATGTGCTAAAGAGTTAGGGAAAGATATTCAACTGGAAGATAAATAAAAATATTCCTGAAAGAATAATTCACTGTTTTTATAAAATTCTGGAGTCCTGTGCTGTCAGTATCTTTGCCTTTGATCAAATTGGTAAGATTCTGACTAGCTGTTAAGACTTACTCTTCCTTCTAGCCATATCCTTCATATGCCTAAAAACTATAATAACTGAGAATTGTTATTATTTTTGTTATCCTCTTTTTTTCCTCTTAAGACATGCCATAATATGCATTCTCTTAGCTCAGCATATATTCATATATGTAAAAAATCTTCTAGTACATTGTTTTTGAATTCAGTACAGTTGATAAGGTGCAAGATTTCTTTAGGGTCACAATTTGCATAAGAGGTAGGAGTTTCCAACAAATGGATGCTGTAATTGTAATAGCTTTAAATATTAGGACTTGGAACTAAATACAGGCAGCCTTCCATATCCAGGAGTTCTGCCTCCCTGGATTCAATCAACTGCAGATCAAAAATATTTGAAAATTTTAAGAATTCCAGAAAGTTCCAAAAAGCAAAACTTAAATTTACTGCATACTGGTAACTGTTTACATTGTATTAGGTATTATAAGTAATCTAGAGAAGATTTAAAGTATACAGTGGATGTGCGTAGGTTATATGAAAATACTGCATTACTTTATATATATTTTATATGAGCATCTGCAGGGGTCCTAGAACCAATTCCCTGAAGATACTGAGGGATGGCTGTGCTTGGTTTTAAGCAGAATTTAGTGTGATGACTTAGCAACTAAAAAACAAAAAGTATGGTTGTGAGTTTTTGTTTAGGCAGATGATTCCTGAAATGTCAGCTTTGTATTTCTGCCTGCCTGCCTGGCTTACAAAGAGCAAGTTGTCAATATTGTTTACTGAATTCGTCTTACTTCCTCACTTTGTTGCTCTACGTTCAAACCTCAGTTCTGATTCTTTCATCTTTTATAGCCATTCTCCCTGTTCCTCTTCTCATTTCTCTTTCTTTCACACACTCCCAGCACTTAAAATATAGGAGATAGTTTCTCTAGCCAGAACAAGAATAGGATGCAGAGAGAGAGAGAAAATTAAAAGTGCTAGGTAATTCATTTTGTCTAATTAGACTTTATTCATAGCTCATGATTTCCAGGTAACTTTTAGATGAATTTCAATCTAGATATTAATGTTTTCCAACTTTCTAAGAATTGCTTTGGGAGATATTACCCACTTATATTGGGGGCAGGAGGAGAAGGGGACGACAGAGGATGAGATGGCTGGATGGCATCACTGACTCGATGGACATGAGTCTGAGTGAACTCCGGGAGTTGGTGATGGACAGGGAGGCCTGGCATCCTGCAATTCATGGGGTTGCAAAGAGTCGGACATGACTGAGCGACTGAACTGAACTGAACCCACTTATAAGCACATTTCCTCATTTGCAATCCCACTCTGCAAGAATCAGATGCCCATTTTCTCTAGCCTAGCACTTCATAATCTTTGAAAATCCTAGTTCTATAGCAAGTCACAGACTGGCACAATAGAAAAAGTACTACTCTTGGGATGGAGAGACCTGCGCTTGATTTCTGGTTACCCACTATTAGCTGTATGACATTAGGCAATTAACCCTTACTTTCTGAACCTCAAAATATGTACCTGATGTGAGTATGGGTAAAAAGAGATAATATTTGGGAAGTTTTCTGCTGGATCAGATTATCACGTAGACAGAAATTATTTACTATTCTATTCCACTCTCTACTTTCATTCTCTCTTGATCAGCATTGAGTATAGGTGAGTCAGACTTGTATATTACCTCTTCTTCAAGGCTATTACAAGTCAGTGAATTCTAGTGTTGTTTGTCTTGCACTGCAGATAGTTTAAAACAATGACACATGAATGTATTCAATAATTTATATGTACTCAAAACTGTTGTCCTGAACAAAATACAAACATAAAGTCTAGACACTGTCAATAACTATGTGTTATTTCTAAACTCTCATTGTTAAGGACAGCCAAGAGATGAAGCAGTGAGAAGGGCCGGAATGAAAAGGAAATTGATCAGAGAGTTCAGCTGTGAAAAAGTATAGCCTTTTCCCTGGTCTCTGCGCTTACTTCCTGATGCTCTTCAGTCCGGGTTCAACACACAGCAGCCAGAGGGGCCCTGTTCTGCCCTGAACCCTCACTCCTAGTAAAAGACAATCATTACAGTGGCTCAGAAGGTCCTACACGACTTAGCCCCCATTAGTTCCCTTTTTAAACTCACTCAGGTCTAGCCTCACTGGGTTCCTTGCTATTTCCTCCTGTGTCCCAGGCACACTCCCTTTCTGAGAACCTGGCCTCCTTCTGTTCTCTCGCCCGCAGTGCTCCTTCCCTACACATCTATAAAGATCCCTTTGTGACTTCCTTCCACCTAAAATTTCAAAAGCTCCTCCATGACACTCGTTATGTTCCTCCTCTGTTTTTTCCACAGCAGCGACCATTTAGCATACTATGTATTTTGTTGTGTATATTTTAGTGGAATATGAATTTCTATGAGGCCAGACATTTTTCTTTTATTCCCTAATACCTAGAATGATGCCTAGCACACAAAAGGCATTCAGGAAACATATACTGAATGTTGAAGGATGCCTAATTTCTTTGCTCTGCTGGGCTGCTAAGCTTGTCTGAAATATACTCTATTGTTCCCAAAGTAATGAGGTTCACCAGACCTTCTTCAGCCAGTGCCTATGAGATAAGGACTCTTGTGAAAACGTGAGGCTTAACCTGTTTATTAGGTAATAAAGCAGTCTCTCTCATTTTAGGAAGCTCAATAAGTCTAATCAGGCCATAATTAGTGAAAGATATTATTTCTCTGGTGTATGATAAAAAGGGACAATAGGGCATAATACCACCAATAGGACCAAGCATTCTCCTTTCTCATGGTAAGGGAAGTGTGTGGGAAGACTTAGGAAGACTATTTTGAATCCCTGCCATAGAAGGGGAAACATTCAGTCAAGTTTATCCTGGAGGGACATCAGTATTAAAATTATAAGAGATTTCTGAGCTATTTTCAAATGAATGGATGGCTGGAAGATGCTGATTAGTGATTGAGATATTACCGTTTGAGTTGGATTGGCCAAAAAGTTTGTTCGGTTAGTGAACACATTCAATAAAGTTCTTGGTGAAAATGAAATATATGTCTTTTATTTGTACTTAAAACTGAACGAACTTTTTTGCCAGTGCAGTTGGCCAAAACATTTTGATTTGGGGTCAAAGGAAACAATACTGAGAACTATAGATCTGAGACAGTCATAAACATTTGTCCTCCCAAATATGGATCAAGATGGCAACTAAGCAGGTACGTTTTCCCCCCTTTCCTCCTGATCAAAATAATAATAAAAGATAAAATGCATTACAACAGAGGGGAGTAGGCAGAAGGATATTATCACCAGTAAGTTAAAGAATTTCATACTGTTTTTGGAAAATGAAAATCATGTGGGCAAATATAATGATATTAAAATACACTAGAAAGGAAGCCAAGGTTTGAGTGGAACCCTGGCGACTCCTGATGCCATTGCCCTTGTCTGCTACACACATGCACACACACCTCTCACACACATACATACACACACACACACCTCTCCCATATAACATACACCATACACCTTAAAGCAAGGCTACCGTGACTTATCTATTCACTTCTAGGCAGAAAACACATCTCTTAAATACTGAAGGAAATGGCCAAAGAGATTTAGTACTCCAGAGTAAATCCTTCTCATTTTGGAAATCACACTGGTAATTCCAAAGCAAAACCTGCTGGGTAAACAAGCCCCACCCACATTAACAGGCCTCCTACTCATCCTTCCCAATTAAAGAGACTTAGCAGTAAAACATACACAAGGCTATGAAATGCATACTGAAGGACAGGCACTATTCTAGGCAATACTGTTGAACAAAACAGGCAAAAAATACATTCTGCCCATATGGAACTCACATTCTAGTAAAGAAAAAACCAACAAGTGTGTGTGTGTAAAAGAGAGATGATTATAAATGCTAGGAAAAATGTAAAACAGGGGAGGAGATGGTGCTGGCATAGAAGGATTATTTTCAAGTTAAGAGTTCTGTATCCAGCTAAGCTACAGTTGAGTGTTAAGAGCAAAATAAAGAGTCTCGGGTATACAAAGATTTAAAAAAAATCATGTTCCATCCATCCTATCTGAGAAAGGTACATAAAAATGTGTTTTAGGCAAAACAAGAGTGATAAACTATGACAAGGGTCTTAGAAGACACAGGATTAATCACCAGAAATCTTAGGACGCAGAACTTGAGGGTAAAGGAGTCCCTAGATGGAAGCTGCTCATCAAAACTGTTTCTTTAAAGAGAAGCACTTCTTAAAAAAAAAAGTAGCTGCATTGTTTTCTGCTGCACCTAATTTGTTTACTGCCTCTATTGGATTTTCTTTTCAGTTAGGAATATTAGTTTTTTAATGAAAACAGTCCTTCTTAATCCAAGATTCTTCACTTCAGAAAGATTAAAATACCTTCTTATAATCTTACGACTGTGACCTAGAGATTTACTTTAACGTCTCCTTTTTCTTGTGGTTCAACAGGAGACATTTGTTCAGATTTGTCATAGCTTCCTGTTTGATCTAAGTGTTTATGTCTGATGGGTTTTTCTTTTTGCTCATTTATTGAAAAGTATTTATTATTTGTTAAGATTAACCCCATCCTTTTGTATTAAACCTCATTCCATTTCAAATCTTTTTGACTCTGGGTAAAAGTAAACTTTATGACCAACTAAATTGCTTTACCATGTTAAAGAAGAAATTTGCTTGTGGAGACAATGAAGATTCATAGTTAGAGAAAGCAGGTAGCAAGTTGCTTTAGCAAAAATTCAAAGAATGTAAGTTACTGCAGCTCTGAATTAGGGGGGAAACGGTCTTCATTTTCTAGTTGTCAAGGTGCCTTCAGTAAAAGCCAGCTGAGGCTTCATTCATTATCTGTTTTACTTGGAATGTTTTCCTCCCTGAAGTTAAGCTTTGCTTGTTGCTATGTGTGTGACCATCCAGTGTTCTTCCTAAAGTAGAATCTGCCTCTTCCTTACTGCTCCATGATTCTTGCCTCCACAAAGCCATGAGGTAGTCAGTCTGTTCACTGGGGTCCAGGAGAGGCCTCCGTCCCCTTATTCTCCAGGTGGGTTTTTCCTTCTTAGGCGATGACTTAGATGGCCTTTCCTCAATCCATTCCCATGTTTACCATGTCTTTAAAGCTTCTAGTATTGTGATTATATCTAGATTCTAATATTGATTCAGATTTCTTTCCATCCTCAGTTTTATATTTCTTTGGTAATGTCAAAGGGCAATTTGGATGCTGCAGGAATTCTGAACTACTGGTTTTTGTTTTCTTGTTTTTTTAACTGATCTCATTAACTGAGAGTTTAAGTCCGGTAGCTTTATAGGACACTCATTATGCACTGTGGTTTATTGACCTGGGAGTTTGATTACTTCTTCATGAACAAAGTTGTTCTGATCATTTATCAGTCTTTATTGGATTTAAACATGAGTTAGTTAAATCACTTTTATATGTAAGTTGACTTCTTAGCAAGTCTTTGACGTTGAACATGTTCAGTGTTTTAATTTGACACGTATATTGTAATATGATTACCACCAGAGCAATAGCTAACACCTCCATCACATCACATAATTAACTTCTTGGTGTGTGTGGTAAGAATATTTAAAATCTAGTCTTTAGCAACTTTTTAGTTCATAATATAGGATTGTATAATCACAATGCTGTACATTAGATCTCCAGAACTTATTCAACTTTAAAATATATATATTTATTTACTTGGCTGTGCTAATTCTTAGTTGCTGCCCACAGGATCTTTTTTTTTATTCCATAATACATAAGTTTTATTGAAGTATAGTTGACTTACAATGTTTCAGCAAGGTGATTCAGTTATACATGAACCACATATATTATTTTTCAGATCGTTTTCCATTATAGGGTTCTTACAAGATTTTGACTGTAGTTCCCTGTGCTGTACAGTAAATGCACACAGGATCTTTGATCTTCGTTGCAGCATACAGGATCTTTAGTTGTGGCATGGGGATCTCATTCTGTGCTCCCTGCATTGGGAGCATGGAGTCTTAGCCACTGGACCATCAAGGAAGTCCCATTCATCTTCTGAATGCATGTTTGTGCCCTTAGACCACTGTCTCCCAATTTCCCCATCTTCTTGTAACCACCTAGTTCTACTGTAAATAGAGTTCAGTTTTAGATTAAACATAAGTGATATCAGCATTTGTCTTTTTCTGTCTAACTTATCTCACTTAGCATATTGTTGTCAAGGTCCATCCAGGCTAGGATGCCCTTCTTTCTCATGGCTAACAAATACTCCACTCTGTGTATATATATTGCATCTTCTTTATCTATTCACCCACTGATGGACATATATTTTTTTCAACCTTTTTGTGACCCAAAGTTTAAATCATCACTGCTAACATTAAAATCAAATGATGTTTTAAAAAAAATCAAATGGTAAATATCTATGTTTATATCTAGACTATAATTAATTTTTACAGATCTGTAAAATGACCTAACTAGGCTCAGAATATGCATTGTAGCTGAGATTATACAATATTCTTATCTGTCTTTTTTCATTAGAAAGTGCCATGAAAATAGGGACAGTGTTTTTATTTTTTATTCTCAGCCTTTAGCACTAGCTATAAGAGTTCTTTTAATAATTACTATGCTTGGGGGACTTCCCTGGCAGTCCAGGGGTTAAGACTTCCCTTTCCAATGCAGAGGTATGGGGGTTCGATCCCAGGTCAGACCTAAGACCCCACATGCCTTGTGGCCAAAAAGGAAAAAGAAAACAATACATAAAACAGAAGCAAATTAAACATCTTAATTACCATGCATATTTAATAATTTTAAAAAACTTTTACTTGTGAGAGATGGAAGAAGCTTTAAAAATTCTGTAATCCAGTGATTTTTAGAATCTATATTCCCAAATCCTAGACTACTGAGGAGGTACCTCAGGGTCTTCTACTGAAGTGAAATGGGAAATACAGTGCCTAGATCTACACCACTTGGACAGAGGATTTGTGCTTTTACCTGTTTGATACTTCTCTGACTCCCAGGTCCTGTGTCAGCTGGGAGTATAGGATGTGCCTTTCTCATACTTACGGGTCTCCAGCTCACCATGCACAGAATATTCTGGGTTCCTCTGCTTAAGTCACCACCACCATTCATTCCATGCTAACTAAAGAATAGTAATATATCCCGAAACCTGCTCTCTCTGTCCCTGATGATTTTATTTACAGAAGCTTTATCTGAGAAGTTTCACTGCTTTAAGGAAGCAGACCTCAAATATCAACTTTATATCTCTTGGTAGGCAGCATGGTGTCTGCAAGGAAGATGAACCTTGGAGACAAATTACCCTTTCACTTACTAGCTATGAATGCTGGAAAAGTGTACCTTATCCTCTTTGCACTTCAGTCTAATCCTTTATCAAATTATCAACCCTTCTACACAAGTATTAAAATGCCTGGCATGTAATAGATACTCATTGTATTCTTCCAACATGATCCTAACTCTGTTTATTACTAAAGTTCAATATCTTTTGAGATGCCTGCCTCATTTTTCTTGTTCCTTTTTAGGCAGTCTTATACAACGACAGATCTGTTTTGGAAAATCATCATGCTGCATCAGCCTGGACTCTATATCTTTCTCGTCCAGAATACAACTTCCTTCTTAATCTTGACAATGTGGAATTCAAGCGCTTTCGTTTTTTAGTCATAGAAGCAATCCTTGCCACAGATCTTAAAAAGCATTTTGATTTCCTTGCTGAATTCAATGCCAAGGTTTGTTATGCAAATTAATTCCTGGTTTCAAAGCAGAAATTATTGTCGATGTTACTGACAAAAGGTATTTTTTTAACGTTAAGTCAGAATATCACTCATGAAGTCATGATAAATCTGGTAAGACAATATATATGCCACTATTAAAAAAATTATAACATGTCCAAAAATAACGATTGCTTGTGACATTTCCAATTATGTCAGTTGAAGCTTTCAGGGACAGATTTGAGAAAGTTATGCACAGTGCCAAGAAAGGCATTTTATGAAATTAAATATGTGTTTCTAAGAAGCCAGTTATTCCTGCTGTGCTGTACCTGTTTCCCTTCTCTATGTTGTGAAGTGTTTAACTGGCTGGTGTGGGAATGGAGAAGTACTTGAGAATGAAGCACTCATTGAACTGCTGTCTATTAGGACTGCCCACTGCGTGCAGTCATCCTAGTTAAGAATAAGGCATAAACAGGCTGAAGTTGCTGTCCTCACAGAGCTCACATTCACCATGGAATTGATCACTGCCATTGTGTGATGGTGGTACTAATGGGAGCGTGTTGTATCCCTCAGAGGTTGGGGTGAAAAACCGTTGAGAACCACTGCTTTAGATTCCTGAGGGAAAGAGGCCCCATATTTTGCAGGCAGGAAACCATTGTTTTCTTGATAACATCCTTGCCCTAAAGGAAGGTGTTACCTTCAGGGTAGAGGGGCTGGGTGTCAAAGGAGTACACACTTAACCTCCTGGAAGGAGGCCTGTATGTGTCACTGTTGTGATATTGATAAATGAAAAAAAAATTTATGAAAATTTTTATGAAAAATTTATGAAAAAAAATCAGCACAATATCAGTTTGCCTTTAAACTTACTTCATAGCTGTGTAGCTCTATTAATTTAATTTTTATTTTTACTTAAAATTCATTTAAACGCTTAAGTCATAGTAAGTAAACAGAAGTTCTTTTTACAGGTGAAAGATTAGCCCAAAATTTTGGAATCTGTGTTCCTCAGAGATATCTGTTTGTAGTCTCAGGAAAATGTCACATGAGTGACACATGGGGAACAGCTTGCAGATCTTAGTTCCCTGAGCAGGGATTGAACCCAGGCCTTGGCAGTGAAAGCAGAGTCCTAACCACTGGACTACCAGGGAATTCCCTAGACTACATACTTTCAATCTTAAGAGCTCACCTTTCTTTTAACTGTTTTCTGTGGTGGTGGTCTACATAGAGTTCCTTTAACAAAATGGGTGGATGCCAGGGAATTCCCAGGAGGTCCAGGTTCAATCTGCTAGGGAACTAAGATCCCTCAAGTCATGCAGCACAGCCAAAAAAAAAAGGAGGGAGGATGGTGGATGCCACTAAAAATCTAATATTACAGTACAGTTCCAAAGTCACTAATCTGGCCCTCTCACTTTATTTCTTACAAGAGAAATTTGAGTTCTTGAAAGGCATGGTAATTTGCCTGATAACTACCATTTATTTAAATAACAATGTTAGCGTTTACTATGAACTGTGCATTTTTCATTCGTTAATCCTCAGGCAATACAACTAGATTGATATTATTTTTCCTATTTTATAGATGAAGAAAGATAGACTCAAAGAGCTCAAGTAATTTTTCCAGCATTACTCAATGATTGGTAAATCATACTAAGGCAGGATTTAGAACCATAGAGATCAGCTTTTAAGACTTGTATTCTTTCAGCTATATCACTGTGCCTTTTGCAGTTAGATCTTTAAGCATGCCTTTCTGAGACAAATAGTTACAATTCTTATATGATTTTCTTTTGCATGTACATATATATTTTATGTCATATATACTAATATGTACAATATACAATATACACAAATTATAATTTTCTGCAGTAATCACAAATATTGAAACTCATGGTTTGTTCTGCTTGTATAATACAGTGCTCTACTTCCACTGAAACAAAGCTGTAAATGACACTTCAAAGAGAAATTTAACCCATAGAGGTACATGTCATGGCACAAACAAAAGAAACATTTATTGAAATTCCTTCCTGTCCAGAGGACAGGAAACAGTTTTAAGATAATCCAGTAAAAAACAAAAGTTGGGGAATTCCCTGGCAGTCCAGTGGTTAGGACTCCATGCTTTCACTGCCATGGGTGAGGATTCAAACCCTAATCAGGGAACTAAGATACCACAAGCCAAACAGCGCAGCCAAAAATAAACAAAACAAAAAACAGACTCTTGTGCCCTCAGTACCTACAATAATTCTGTTTTTCCAATGATAGGCCAATGATGTAAATAGTAATGGTATAGAATGGAGTAATGAAAATGATCGCCTCTTAGTGTGCCAGGTGTGCATCAAACTGGCAGATATTAATGGCCCAACCAAAGTTCGAGACTTGCATTTGAAATGGACAGAAGGCATTGTCAATGAATTTTATGAGCAGGTAAGTTGAAACATGGGATTGGTGGGACTTTTAAGAGCTGTCATCTGAAGACACTGCCTTTTGGATTTGGACAGCTACATTAAATACTTGAAATGAGTTGCTTTAACCAAAAATGGTTAGAAATTGTTGCATTTGCTCTGGTTTTAATATTGTCTCAGCTCCTTTGCCTTTGTTGCTAAAATTGAAAGACAGAAGTTAAAAAAAAAAAAAAAGTAATAGCTTATTGTCAATCTGGAGTAGGTTGAATATACTCCAGTCTAGAGCTAAGGGAAGACTACATTATGATTCCAAGATCCCTTTCAACCTTGAAAACCTATATAACCTAAGCATAATTTATTTCCAAAAGAAGCTGTTTAGTTGATTCAGCATATATTTAGACTGTATTTTTAAAGTATCAAGCCATTTTCAACTCTGCTATAGAAAGACTGCCTTAGAAACATCAACTGGGTTGATGGGTTATGTAGGATCAAAGTCCTGGCAAAGGGTAAGAAATCAGAGCTAGAAATGGGGACAAAGTAGACACTCAGTGGCTTTCAGGGTTCTAAGATATCAACATGCTGTTTTCTCATGGGTTTTTAAATGTTGTCTTTAAAATGATCCTACTATTTTGCAGTCTTTACCTATTTTTTTGTACAATTTTGAGGCTCCCTACACTGTAGAAAAATACTGATTTCCCCACAAGTCTAATGTTACATTATCTCAAATACAAAATAACAAATACATACTCTTAACTGGAATTGTATTCCTTGGGAATCCTTACTAGACCCTGATCAAGAAAGATCAAGAGGTTTACCAAGTAAAACTTCTGGGTCAGGGCTTTCTCACCATGAGTTGCTGCTCTGGTAGGAGTGACGCACTGCATACTTACAAACCATGCACACTTATCTGTTACATCTTGTCACACCCAGACTGTACTGAGTGACCAGCAAATGTACCATGTCTTTCACCTACCTTAGCTAAACATCCCAATAAAATAGTGTATACTGTGCTGTTTACAAGTTAACAAAATACCATACTGTGTAATTATGAAAACAGATTAGTAAAATCTTAGTAATAATCTTAGAATAATTTTCACTGATACATTTGAACTAAATTATGTATAATTTTAAGAAATAAAGTTATAAATATTTAATTTGTAGATTGCAGTATGTATAGTGGTTTGCATATTCCTATCCTCATTCTCAGAGATAATTGAAGACTGCCTCAGGCTTCAGTTCATATTCACAAAAGAATTTTATGCTAGGGAAAATTCTGTCTTTATATTATCTGTACAAACATTAGTAATAAAGTGGTAGAAAATGCCCGTTTTAGAAAATCCACTAATTCAGTGAAAGAAAATGAGATAATTTCATTTAGATGCATTTTATAATATATCTTTAAAGTATAGAGATTAATTCTTATTAAGCAAACTTGGAAGCCATGCCTGAGGTTGAATCCTGGCTCTTCTTCCTTACCAGCAATGTGACCTTGGGTAAGTTACTTAACCTCTCTGTGCCTCAATTTCCTCATTGAGAAAACAGGAATATTGATGGTACCTACCTCATAAGGTTGCTTTGTGGATTAAGTGAATTAATACATGTCAAGTTCTTATAACAGTTTTCTGACACATAAGTGCTCAATAAAATATTATAATTCCAGGTCACACAAAAAAACAATATTTCAGACAGTTTCACTTAATCTTTCTAAGTTTCATTATTCCTGTGTCAAAGGAGAAAAATGATATACTTGATAACCCTAACACAGTGGTCATGAAGGTTAAATGTATATAGGAAGTCAGCCCTCATCAAAACCATCGGATTTCCTTCTGTCTTGTTATGCTATTCAGCTTTCTTTAGATACGGATGCAAATTTCTAACCTTGCTCAACCTTTTTTTTTATTAATTTCATTATACTGTCTTTATTTGTACTTCTATAGCCATTACATCAGGCTTCCTTGATAGCTCAGTTGGTAAAGAATCCACCTGCAATGCAGGAAGATCCTCTGGAGAAGGGATAGGCTACCCACTCCAGTATTCTTGGGCTTCCCTTGTGGCTCAGCTTGTAAAGAATCCTCCTGCAAGGCGGGAGACCTGGCTTCGATCCTTGGGAAGATCCCCTGGAGAAGGGAAAGGCTACTCACTCCAGTATTCTGGCCTGGAGAATTCCAAGAGGTTGCAAAAAGCCCATTACATGCCATGGGCTTAGAAAAACCAAACTCCTATTTAAAAGTCAAATGTACGAAACTGTAGAATCCTATGAATAAACCCACCTAGATACATTTTTTAAATATTATTAATGTTCATCCTCACAGGAAACAAAGCCATGTAAGTTTTTTAATCTCAGGACAGTTTCTGGTTGTCTCCTCAGGATTGTGTTGGCTCAGCACAGATACGCACTGCTTGCCTACAGAACTTGTGCACTGTGAAGAGTATTCACCCTCCACCAGTTCAGATACTCGGCACTAAAATGTTAATATTGTTACTACCGTTTGAGGACTGCTCGGCACCGTGCTCAATATATACTGCTTGTCATCCTATAGCAACCCTGTAGATGATTATTCACATCTTACACGTGAATTAGGCATAGAGCTGGCCCAGCACCACACAGGCTGTAGGCAGCAAAGGAGGTTCTGAAATCATGTGTCTGATCTCCAGCTGTGCTCTCCAGAGCCCTGGGGACCACAGATCGCCGGCCAGGCAGTTGGGGCAAATCCTCACCTCAAACACAATTGCTCTACCTCTTTCTGTTTTACATATTCTAATTTAGATTCATTAAAGGGTTCTGCTGTTACAAAAAAAAGGGAGATGTTGAAAAGCATTAGAAAAGTCAACTCTACGTTTGAGGTACAACTGCAACAAAAAATGTTTCTATTATACCATCTCCCCCCTAGGGGAAAGAGGATCTATGTCTGATACTATAGAATTTTGACAATTTATATAGAATTTATATATTCTAGTAGTATAATTTTGATTTGTTCATAACTATTTGCTTAACTTAGTTGAAAAGATGTATATTTTTCTTGCTGCCTGTATATCAACCATACTGGTTGACTGGGAGTGTGAGAATAAAGTCTTGTTTAGGATTTTTCAAATAGTAGAAAAAGTTTTATAGTTGGAATGACAGAGTAATTTTCATTGATACTTCTTTCTAAAAATTATTTTGAGTTAGACTGTTCTTGATTAAAAAAACCTCAAGGTAAATTTTAACAACAAAGCTCAGTGGTTCTCTCAGCAGTTAAAGATGTACTTTCCTTTTTCATATGATCAGGGAGATGAAGAAGCAAATCTTGGTTTGCCCATCAGTCCCTTCATGGATCGTTCTTCTCCTCAACTAGCAAAACTCCAGGAATCTTTTATCACCCACATAGTGGGTCCCCTGTGTAACTCCTATGACGCTGCTGGTCTGCTACCGGGTCAGTGGATAGAATCAGAAGAGGACAATGATACTGAAAGTTGTTATGAGGAAGAAGATGCTGAAGAATTAGATACAGAGGATGAAGAAATAGAGGACAATCTAAATCCTAGTAAGAATATAGGGATACTGTCGTTTCTTTAATGTTGTTAATTGCAAATGTCCATTTAATTTGGATTTGGGTCTTTCCTTTTAAAGATACAGTAGTTACATCTTAAGTACTATCTAAGTGTGCAGACTGAATAATCTTGGTTTGAGTAGCTACTGCTTGGGCACCATGTGAATGCTATCATACAACAAGCATTCTGAGTTAAAGCAGCATCTCTGGAGATGCTGTCCTCCAGCCAGTGCTCTTCAGCAGGCTCTGCCTGTGCACGCATGATGGAGCTGTTGCCAAATCTGAACTTAGGTGAGGTGGCTGGTCTCAAGGACTAGTCCTCCTTTGCCTAACCCCTTCTCACACCATGCACTCCTGTTAACATACCCTTCATATAGACTTGGGAATAGTTCATTCAACCCAGTTGGGAGAAGAGGAAAATATATACTCTTTTGACTCTGAGGAAAACCAAGCTTTATAGCATTATGGCTTTGAAGTACCAAATTGTAATGCATAGTTTTTCTATATAAAGCAATATAAACCAACGAGTGTAAATGGAAGATGAAAAAGACATTGTCACCTTTGCAACTATAAATTAAACTAGTTATTTGCTCTTTAATGTAGGATTTAAATTATATCTAGCTGTTTTTTTTGTTTCCCAAGCATGCTATATAAATCAGAACAGATAACATAGTGTGGAACAAGATAATAAAAGAACTTTTCCCCACCCTACCTTGTATTCAGGAGTAGCATAGTGAAGAGTAATTGTATGGCATTACCATCTGATGTCATCTTGGGAAAGTTGACGTGTAAAAATTATTTATGCTCACCAAAATTTTGATAATTGTGTTTAATTCAACACATTTTTAAAAAATCCCTTAGAAGGATGGTTTTTAACTTTGCATTATTATCATTTGAAATTTCAATACTATCCTCCTTTCGCCCCACAACTCCCACCCCCACCATCTTCCCTAATACCTTAACTTATTTTTATCCATAATACTTAACACTATCCAACACACGAGTGTCTTGCTTCTTTGCTTATCTAGGTCTTCCCACTAGAAGGAGAGCCCCATGGTGCAGAGATTATTTTAATCTTACTATAACTTTAAACCCAGTGCTTAAATAAATGCCTGGGATGTAACAGGCACTCAGATATTTATTGAATGATTGAATCATATTGCTATGATTAGAATACACATGTGTTAAATTTCACAGAACCACAAAGACGGAAAGGCAGACGGCAAATATTTTGTCAGCTAATGCACCATCTCACCGAAAACCACAAGATATGGAAGGAAATCATAGAGGAAGAAGAGAAATGTAAAGCTGATGGGAATAAACTGCAGATGGAGAATTCTTCCTTACCTCAAGGAGATGAGATTCAGGTCATTGAAGAAGCAGATGAAGAGGAAGAGAGACAGCTGGAATAAAAGAAAAGATATGTTGAAGAAGTGCCTTGGGCCATGCCGTATGTCGATGTCATTGCCCAGTGCTCACCACCCTGACTTGGAACTGACCGCTCCTAGGTCGACAGGCCCTAACACTGTGAGAGGATCCTTGCTGTGCCAGCGTTTCCCACTCCCATGCACTTTTTCACCACACGGACGAAAAGTATCCTTAAGAGCTTGGTTTCAGTTGACTTGTGTTGCCAAGCCCATACTCAGTGCTTTTACTGGTGTATAAATACATTGTCATAATACTGCTTTGCTGAGTAGAAGGCTTTTATTGTTCATGAGGCAGGAGCTGTACCTAAAAACTCAAGTAATTCACTGTAGTTTCCTAAGTGGCCAACTTTCTGCTTTCTTAAAGACATGATTTAAAAAAAAGAAAAAACAACAAGGGAATTCCACTCGGCGCCTTCACTGCTATGGCCCAGGTTTAATCTCTGCTTGAGTTCAGTCCCTGGCCAGGGAACTAAGATCCTGCAAGCCGCACAGCACAGCCAAAAACAAACAAAAAACCCCCAAACAAAAAGCCCCACAAAACAGGATTCATATTGTATTTCCAAATGTGTCTTTTATGTCTTTGACTGTTTTGGGGGAGGTGGGGAGGAGCAGTCTCTATCTAAAAAGAGAAATCCAGTGTTGCCTTCCTGAGGGGTCTGTTTAATGCAGTACACTGTTCGGTGTTCTCCAGCTAGGTTTATCCATGAAGGACTGAGTAACCTTTGTTATATTTAACAAAACCCAGGTGCATCAATTTTTGATGCTTTTTACTGTTTTGTTTTTAAATCTACTACTACGTGTATGTTCTTTCTCAGAGTATTCAGGTTTGCCATGGACATCTGAAGTCTGAATTCCAGTCTTATCAATTTTATATTCCATGGTTGAATTTTAAAGCTGTTTAGGTTTAACAATGAAGGAATTTTATTCTTTAGTCAAAACTGTTCTTATTTTTACTCTTGCTCAGGATTAGTATTTGTAAACACTGAGTTTAATATAAACACAAATTTGTCAGAAGAAAAACAAAACCCTGTCCTAATATTGACGTTAACCTTTTATGAAACAAGCATTATTCTCTCTTCTTGAATTTGAGACTAATTAAAGCCAAGGAAAAGGAGATGTCTGTCTTTTGCCTTACTACAAAAATCAGATGCAATTAATCGTATCAAAGATAAAGAACAAATGAAATAGTGTGTGCTCTAAAGGTCACATGTTGAATAAGTAATTGAATATGTGCTTAATCTTTAGATCCCTATCTTGGGTGTCATGTGTTTAGTTACTATAAAACCCATGTTCATCTTTCTGTTAATCTCCTTTTGCCTTGAGACTACACAACAGAAATGACCTATGACTACTCAGTACATCTGGAGCCCAACTACAAGTCTAGTTTCTGAGATAAAGTAAATGATGGGAGTACTTATTTAATTTTTATATTAAAAGTATTAAATATTTTGGTAATACCATTTACACAAAAGCATATTAAGATAATTCAATGAACCATATTTACAATGTTTATAAACTTGCTAGGGTCCAGATATATACCCTGGTTGTGAAAAATTTTTGAATATATAAAGTACAAGCCAGAATGATAGCAAGATGGTAGGCCAATATTTTCCATTATTCTTAAGAGACCGTATTATATTTTGAATCCGTGTGGCTTTGGAAAATAAGTTATGTAACATTTTTTGTTTTCCAAGATAATTCCTTTTTTAAAATTAATTTTTATTAGTGTATGGTTGATTTACAACAGTGTGTTAGTTTCTGCTGTATGGCAGAGTGAGTCAGTTATAAATATACCCACTCTTTTATGTTCTATTCCCATATAGGTCATTACAGAGTATTGAGTAGAGTTTCCTGTGCCAGGTAATTCCTTTAAAGTATGATGTCAGCAAGCAATTTCTTAACTATCTAGATTATATAGCTTATCTGAAAGATATCAGTTAAGGACCCATGGAAGTGTTGAAAGTTTTGATCCTGTATAATATCAGAATATTTAATGAATCACTAAGCTTTATTTATTTGATACTTTGAGTGCTGAACTCCTTCCTACTATTTTTGCTACCATTGTCACATCATTGTAAACCGGTCCCTCATTACTGAGTAATAAAATTGTATCTAATTTACTGAGTTTGCCCTTACAGTGTATATATCCTTTGCTTCTGTTTTTCTAGAGTACATTTTCTGTCCTGCAGAAATACATTTCTGCTACTGAAAAGTACATATATATATATAAAAATTCATACACATGCATATGTACATAATGAGACAAAATTCCTTACTATTTTACTAAAACATTGTATTGGGTTTTTTAATGTATATTTTTATTTTCTCAAAAGCAGCATGTTTTTATGCTATTAAATGATATTACTGAAAACTCATTAACTAAGTTAACCTTTAAATTATTTAACCTTTACTAAGTAATTGACATATATTAAAATAACCCAAATACTAAAAAAGTATTCTTCCTGAAACTTAAATTCATAAATTGTAAGAAATGAATGTGAGTGTATGTTAAGTATAAACAGCACTAGTAGATGGAATCTTACTTGAGAAATTGCAGCCAGTCGTATTACAGGTCCTATTTTGGTTATTAATGAGACTAATTTTTTAATTAGAATCATTTTCATCATGAATTCGCTGTTTTAAGTCACTGGTCTTATAAATAATCTTGTAGTGCTATAATATCTGTGTGTTTACTGACATTTTCCTCCATAAAAGACTATTTTTTAAAGTTACTTCATGATTTGAAGACTGTTCTGCTCTTCTCACTCTGATGCTGTTAAATTTTTATACTTATTTTTATAAGAATCCTAGGAATTCTGGCACTGCTTCAGTCTCTGTCTATATTGTATCATCTCATAGGAACAACCTTCACAGAAGAGATGAGTAGAGCCAAGCCATTCTTTACTGTAGCTGCCAGGCCAGTCAGCAGCTCTAGAGGGTGTTTGTTGGGGGTTGGGGGAGCAGTGACTGTTTTGTGGAGCAGGGATGAAAGTGTCCCAGGGATTTTAATGCTGAGAACTGAAGACTTAATGAGTTAGCTCGGAGGTGATGCCTTGTGGACAGAGAATAACAGCATGTGTAGAGGCCAGGAGAAGAGAAAGCATACCCACCTTGGAGGAGCCAAGAGATTTAGGGTAGCTGGGACTTAAGAGTGCAAGAAGGAATGGTAGAGAGAAGGTGGTTCATGAAGGGCCTTTTAAAGCACAACAGGACACTTAAAACCCTTTCAATTTTTCCCCATTTCCCTTTGGAATAAAGTTTAATCTGTAAGTGACAATTAGATTCACATTTTGTGAGGATCATTCAACTAACATACCATGTTGAGTGGAAGAGTAAGATTAGATATGGGGAGACCTCAGTGATCTACATAGACTAGGATGGGTTGTAGGACAACAGTAAAGCAAATGGACTTAAGATTTAAAACATAGAATCAGTTTGCCCCAATTAATTGGATGTGATGGTAAGAAAGATGATGAGAGTAACTTTCAGGTTTCTGATCTGGACAACTGTCAGTGTCATTCACAGAGGTAGGGTATGCCAGAGAAGGAGATTTTGGATGTGACAGTGAGGTGTGTATGTGTTCTGTTGGTTTTCTCTCTCTCTGGAGAACTTTGACAAAATAGCCAAACACAAGGAAACAGATGTAAGAAAGAATAGCAGAAACAGCAGATTTAGACGTCCCAATATCTTCAGACTATACATTGAATTATCAAAAACAATACAAAATAATGATGTATGAAATGTTTAAGAAAATATGGAATGACAAAGGTGAACAAGCAGTAAGAAATTTTAAAAGTATCCAAACTTCTCAGCACCAACAATGGAAACCAGAAAAGACTACATTATCTTCTCATACTCACGATGTGTTAGGCGTTATTCTTAGTGATAACTTCGATATGTGATAAAAAAAATATGTAAGATGCTTAAATCACAATCCTTATAATGTAGGTATATTATTGTCACAACCCTCATAATGTAGGTATATTTTTGTCACAATCTTTATAGGTATTATCATCTGTTTTGTAGGGAGGAAATTCACCAGGTACATAAAACAAATGTACTTATCTGTTAGTCTCAAAGATGCATAAATCAAAAGTTGGTAGAACTTTTTTGGTAGAGAAAATGGACAAATCTACAACTCAAGCAGGAGACCTAACACTCAGTAAGTTAAATAGACCAGAAATTAGTAAAACTAGCACAATGAACAGTCTTGATTTGTTGGACATACACTGAACCTCAAATCCAACAAAGAATATTTTCTTAAACATTGAAGGAACATTTATAAAAGTTGACCACAGGAACTGTATTCAATATCCTTAATAATATCCTAATGGTAAAGAAAAAAAATGTTGACCACATGCTTGTCTATAAAACAAGTTTCAATAAATTTCAAAGATGTATCAAACCATGTTCCATGATCACAAAACAATTAATTAGAAATAACTAGCAAAGAACTCTGAAAACTATGAATGCTGGATAGATTTAAGAAATTGCTCCTAAATAACTTCAGAGTCAAAAATGGTAACAGGAGGGCGCTAGTGGTAAATAGCTGCCTGCCAATGCAAGAGATGTGGAGTTCGATCCCTGGGTCTGGAAGATCCCCCGGAGAAGGAAATAGCCCACTCCAGTACTCCTGCCTGGAAAATTCCATGGGCAGAGGAGCCTGGTGGGCTACAGTGCTTGGGGTCATGAAGAGTCAGACATGGCTGAGCACACGCATGCACCCATTTCACAGGTGAGGAAAACAAGACTTGACAGAGACCACATGACTAGAAGCGAAAGAAGAGGACAAACGGGAAAACTGGCAGGGAACTACTGTAGGCGGATGACCTTCCCTCTTGGCCTGTTGCTACACCTGAGAACCTTGCTCTGGAGGGGTCCTTCGAGTTCTCTACTATGAAATGTTCTCATTTCCTTTCATAGCCTTTCACAGGCTCTTCGCCTGGGAAGCTTTCTAAACCTGATGCCCAGGCTACAAACCAGACCGGTTTAATCAGAATGTGGAGGAAAGGGTGGAACTTAGGTATCAGCATTTTGCAAAAGTCCCACGAGGTTCCAGTGAGCATCCAAGGTTGAGAATCAATAAACTAAAAGTGCTTGAGGGGTGGGCATGAAGGAGGAACACCCAGATCTGCCGCCTTACCCTGCCTGTCACCCCCACCATCATCCTCTATCACCTGCTCCTCAGGTACCTCCTCCCTGTCCTAGGGCTGCTGCTGAAGCTCCGGTCAGGACACACCCCTTAACTGCTTTCCCCTACATTTGCTGTCCCCTTCCTGTTGATGGCCCAAAGGGACTCTGCAGGTTAAACATTCACAGCCAGGAATTCCTGAGCACTCCTGTGGTTAGGACTGTGTGCTTCCACGCTGGGGGTATGGGCTGGATTCTTGGTTGGGAATCCTGTAAGCTTGGAGGTGTGGGGGGCGGGTGGGGCGGGGGGAGGTGAATTCACAGCCATCTCTAGGTGCCCTGGATTAGTCTGTCAGACAATGGCAGAAACTGTTCTTGCTCCTGATTCTAATGGAATAAGTTACAGTAAATGGTCTTCTAAGAAGCCCAGTCTCCTTAGACAAATGGAGGTAAGCAAGGGCTGCCTCTAATGGGATGAAGGACCAGAAATGAGCTGTCTAAATGGAGTGGTGTCAAAGCAGCTGCTGTATTAAGTGAAAGACACTGAAGGCTTCAAATCCTTCTTGTTAACTAGACACTCCCGGTGAGGAGGTGCAGCAAAAGAGACCTGCGGAACCCAGGCTTCAGGCTCCAGGGTGGGATTTCCAATTAGAAAAGGCCCCAGGGGAGATGTTGTGGGCAGAGGTCACCAGTTCCCCATTTACTTCCTATATCCTTCCTTTGCCCCGTCTTCCCACCCTCACCCCTGCTCTGCCCTAGTGTTTGAAAAGATTTCTTGGAGTCATATTCTTACTTAGTTTAAGAGGGAATTTCTGTCCCAAACCCCTCCTCTGGGCTCCGGTGTCCTCCACTTGAGTGTTAAGAGCAGCCGAGATTACGATGCCTGATACCTCCTGGCACTGTTCCGTTCTGGGAACCAGGACTCTCAGGAGTCACTTATCAGGAAACATTTTTCATGTCCATAATCTTTCCCATTAAGAGGGATGCTGCTCAGCACTGTTTATCCATTATTAATTCACTCATTCAACAAATATTTTCAACACCAACAAGGTGAATCTCCTGTTTCTTCTACAAGTACTGGACAGCCCAGGAGCAGAGATAAGTATGTGCACATGGCAGGACACTCACTGGAGGTGCAGCTCAAATGCTACACAGAGATGTCACTGACAAAAATCCCTTGTCGATATGCTCAAGTTCATGCTCATTTGATCATGGGCAACCACATGGATTTAGAAAAGGCAGAAGAACCAGAGATCAAATTGCCAACATCCGTTGGATCATCGAAAAAGCAAGAGTTCCAGAAAAACATCTGCTTTATTGACTATACCAAAGCTTTTGACTGTGTACACCACAACAAACTCTGGGAAATTCTTAAAGAGATGGGAATAGCAGATCACCTGACTTGCCTCTTGAGAAATCTGCATGTAGGTCAGGAAGCAGCAGTTAGAACTGGACATGAAACAACAGACTGGTTCCAAGTAGGGAAAGGAGTTAAGTCAAGGCTGTATATTGTCACCCTGCTTATTTAACTTATATGCAGAGTACATCATGAGAAATGCTGGGCTGGAAGAAGCACAAGCTGGAATCAAGATTGCTGGGAGAAAATCAATAACCTCAGACATGCAGATGACACCACCCTTATGGCAGAAAGTAAAGAAGAACTAAAGAGCCTCTTGATGAAAGTGAAAGGACAGTGAAAAAGTTGGCTTAAAGCTCAACATTCAGAAAACTAAGATCATGGCATCCAGTCCCATCACTTCATGGCAAATAGATGGGAAAAGAGTGGAAACAGTGTCAGACTTTTTTAGGCTCCAAAATCACTGCAGATGGTGACTACAGCCATGAAATCAAAAGGCGCTTGCTCCTTGGAAGAAAACCTATGACCAACTTAGCATATTAAAAAACACAGATATTACTTTGCCAACAAAGGTCTGTCTAATCCAAGTTATGGTTTTTCCAGTAGTCACGCATGGATTTGAGAGTTGAACTATATAGAAAGCCGAGTGTCGAAGAATTGATGCTTTTGAACTGTGGTGTTGGAGAAGACTCTTGAGAGTCCCTTGGACTGCAAGAAGATCAAATCAGTTAATCCTAAAGGAAATCAGTCCAGATTATTGGAAGGACTGATGCTGAAGCTGGAACTCCAATACTTTGGCCACCTGATGGGAAGAACTGACTCCTTGGAAAAGACCCTGATGGTGGGAAAGACTGAAGGCGGGAGGGGAAGGGGACAATAGAGGATGAGATGGTTGGATGGCACCACCGACTCAATGGACATGGGTTTGGGTGAACTCCGGGAGTTGGTGATGGACAGGGAGGCCTGACGTGCTGCAGTCCATAAGGTCGCAAAGATTCAGACACGACTGAGCGACTGAACTGAACTGACTGAATCATATTATTTGCAGTATGTAAGGAGACTTCTGGGAGGAAAAAGTTAGACTGTGGTCATTCCCCTGGTTGATGTGACGATTATCTTGCACTTATACAAATATGTAATCGTTATGTTGCACATATGAAACAAATATGCTAACTATGGCTATAAAAAAAAAAAAGACCTAGTAAGTGGTGAGGGGAAACCAGTATTGTAGACACAAACACTTTCTGCTTATGTGTGCCAGACTAATTTCTAGACCCCATCTGCTGGCAGACATTGGACACTTACACTGTATACATCTATTACACTGAATACCGCTTACACTGAATACGTCGATTTCAGAAATGGACAGGACAGAGTTTGCCTGTAAAGGTCCACCTGTTATAGCTGAACTTGGCAGGAAAAGGTAGACAGTAATACCTGCAACGCCTTAACCTTCTGAAGACAACACTGAGACAATTTAGGGATTGAATGAGAGAAAAGAGAAAGGTCTGATTGCCTACCTTTCCTTTCTGGAAAACATTGTCTCCAGTGGTTTAGACCACCTTTTTGGAACCATATGACCTCTGGCCACAGTTGACTGATCCAAGAATTTACACCAAACCCAAATTCTAACCCATAGATTAAGCTTTAGTCCATCACATTCCTCCTTAAGAATTTGGACTAGTAAGGAACTATCAGATAAGAGATGCTGGACTAAAAGGTCATTGCAATGGGTCTAATTCATATGTTGAAACCTAATCCCTAGTGAGATGATGTTTGGAAGTGGGCCTTTGGGAGGCAGTTAGGCCAAGAGGGCTATTATGCACAGAAGGATTAACATCAGAAAATTTGGGAAGTTCCCTGGCAGTCCAGTGGTTATGAGTGCCATTGGCTCAGGGTTCAGTCTCTACTCAGGGAACTAAGATCCCACAAGCTGCTTGGTGCACCCCCTCAAAAAAATTTTTTATTAATGTAATTAAGCACTTTAACCAATTAAAGGAGAAGAAAGAATTACTACCTCGATAAATGCAAAAAATAATAAAAGTCAATCATTTAAGAAAAAGAAGAGGAATGAAAAAAGAATGGATGAATGGAAGAGAGGGAAAAAATATCAACCTAAAACATAAGTTTGGGGGGTATGCATAAAAGTAATGACAGTGTCCCATATTTAACAATGAAATGTCAGTCATTCCCTCAAACAGACAAGAATGCTCACCATCACTTTTCATCAGCACTCTACTGGAGGTTCTAACCAAAACAGTAAGAAATAAAATCCATTAAAATTGGAAAGGACAAAACATACCAGTCATTATTTACAGACGATATTATTGTCTAATAGGAAATCCCAAAGAATTGAGATAAAGAATTAAATTATTCAAAATAGAAAGTTTGGCACTATTGTCACATACTATCGATACACAAATTTCTACTGCATTTTTCCCCATCAGCTCAGGTGGTACAGAATCTGCCTGCAATGCAGGAGACCAAGGTTCATCTCTGGGTCGGGAAGATTCCCTGGAGAAGGAAATGGCAACCCACTCCAGTATTCTTGCCTGGAGAATCCCAGGGACAGAGGAGCCTGGTGGGCTACAGTCCGTGGGGTTGCAAAGAGTCGGCCACAACTGAGTGACTAACACTTTCATTGCATTTTCAGAGAACAGCATCAAATTCTGCTGTCACCAGTTTCAGCTTGGAAATGATCCCCAAGTTCAGGGTCCCAGACACACTTTAAAATCTCTTGAGGCTTCACACATAGTCAAAAGTCCCAGCTGGCAGGGGGTGGGGGAGGGGGAAGTCGGGGGGTGGGGTGGGGGGGGAGGGCGGTCCTTGCTTTTTCAAAGGAAAGCTTTTAAAGAGGATATTCGCAGTTAAATGTCATCAGGAAGACAGACAGTGTAAGTGGAGATCTGGTTGCTAACGCTTTGTCTCGATCTGTTTTCCCTTAATAGGTGTTTCAGTATCATCAGCCTGAATGAAGACAAAGAAGATCCAAAAAGATATAAAATATCCACCATTAAGAAGACTTAGTATGATTCATTGCATTTAAGTTCAAATAACTGCTTTCAGAAAAATGGAGAAGGGCTGATTTAATAAGCCCTCTCATGATAACAGCCCTGGAAGCTGTTGTCAATTACCTATGTTCCTCTGGTTAAGGAAAAAAATAAAAAAGCAAAAAGTGTCTTAACTTGCATTCCTCAAAATATACTGTCTGCATCCACCCCATTCTGAAAGAGCCAGATAAAATAAATGGAACACTGGTAAATTAAAAGTCCAGAGAAGAGTGATAAGAGCCAAATCAGATAAAGAACCTATGATATTTTAGCCGGGAGAAGCAAAGATTCACAGGGGAACCAAAGTGGAAGCTTTCTTTAAATGTTTAAAGGTTGGGTGCGGGGGACATGTTCAAATACCCATGAGATCAGACAGAACGTTCAAATAATGACACGAACTTCGATGGTGTGGACTTTGTGTAGTACATGTGTATATATCATGTAAAAAAACACAGTTCAGCTCTAATTGTTTTTTGCTATTCAAAATGCCAGCCCAGCATTGATGGAAATGTCACTTCTTTTTTTAAAGAAAAGCTGAAAATATGGATATCACAAGAAATCTAGATTTTTTAAAAACATATTACAAGAAATCTAGATTTTTAATGTCAAACTTAAGTTTTATTTAAATCAAACCTAAAAAAAAAATTCTGGAACAAACTTTTATGTAGGAGTGTGGTTTCCCCCACATCACCAATGAGCAATTCTCCGAGAGCACCTGAGTGTCCTACAATTCAACTCAGACACTGTTTACCCAGAGATAGCATCAAATCCCACAAGCTGAGCGCTCAGTCCCACAAAACAGCTCTCCCCCTCAGATGCCAGTCTCAAGTCCACGTTGTTACCTGTACTTCTCACCAACCAGCTATAAACCAGACTCCCACAACCCTCTCCTTGGATTCAATTTGCTAGACCAGCTCACAGAACTTAGAAAACCAATTTACTCACCAGACGGAGTAGCTTTTTACTGAAGATATTAAAACATAGGAGCCAACAGCCAGATGAAGAGATTCGTAGGGCAACAAAGGAAATTCAGTCCTCTTGGAGTTTGGAGCCTGGTACAGCAGCCCGTTAGAGACATTCTGCTTTACCAACCGGGAAGTCTTTGAAACCCTGCCTTCTGGGTTTTTAATGGAGGCTTCACTACACAGGTGTGGTTGATCAAATCTGTAGGCACTGGTGATTAACTCAATCTCCAGAATCTGTCTCCTTCTAGGTAACCAGGGGGCGGGGCTGAAGTTTCAACCCTCTAATCAACTTGGTTCCCTGATAACCAGCCCCAGTCCTTAGGTGCGGTCCAAAATCACCTCATTAACATAAACCCAATTGTTGTGGAAAAAACGCTTGTTATGAATAACAAGACACCCATTTTGCCTTTATGCCTCTGAAGAGTTTTTTTTAGGAATTGAGGACAACAGACAAAATACTGTAACAAAACTTGCTCCCACTGATCTTGTTGTTTAGGAAACCTCCAAGGCTTTGGGAACTGTGAGCCAGGGAACTGTGGATGAAAACCAGATACTATATTTATTGCGAGTTTTTGAATCAGGAATTTAGAAATGGCTCAGGATCTCTCTCCTGGGTTCGTAATTAGATGATAGCTAGGTCTGCAGGCATCTCAAGGTTTAAGGATAATTTATTTCCTTAAAGTTGGCTCACTTGCGTGGTTGGCAGGTTGGCAAGTTGATTTGGGCAACTGGTCAGTTCAGTTCAGTCACTCAGTTGCGTCCCACTCTTTTCGACCCCATGGACTGCAGCACGCCAGGCTTCCCTGTCCATCACCAATTCCTGGAGCTTGCTCAAACTCATGTCCATTGAGTCAGTGATGCCATCCAGCCATCTCATCCTCTCTCATCCCCTTCTCCTCCTGCCTTCAATCTTTCCCAGCATCAGGGTCTTTTCCAAGGAGTCAGTTCTTCACATCAGGTAGCCAAAGTATTGGAGTTTCAGCTTCAGCATCAGTCCTTCCAAAGAATATTCAGGACTGGTCTCCTTTAGAATTGACTGGTTGGATCTCCTTGCTGTCCAAGGGACTTTCAAGAGTCTTCTCTACCACCACAGTTCAAAGGCATCAATTCTTTGGCTGTTGGTGGGAGGCCTCAATTTCTCTCCACATGGGCCTCTCCCCAGGACTTGCTTGAGTGTCGTCATGGCGTGGTGGCTGGCTTCCTCAGTCAGAGAAACCAAGGTGAAAAGCTGCAATGCTTTTAGACAAGCCTTAGAATTTATACACCACCACTTTCATCACGTTCTATCCCTCCCACTGACCAGCTGTGATTAACAAGGTTATTAGACCAGGTGAGGGTCACTGAGGGTATTTTCGGAGGTTGGCTACCACGTTCTGTATGTTGCTGTTCCTTGTTTTTTTTTTAATGTGATTTATCCTGGAGCTCTCTACAGATCACTCCAAAGAAAACTTCCTGACTATAAAGTTATTACTACTATAATAGTATATCCTATTACAGGCTATACTATTCCTCTGTTGATAGATATGTATTGTTACATTGACCTTTTTTGTTCCCTTTTGCTATTACAAATAACACATCAGTGAATAACCTGGCACTTATGTCTCTTCTTAAGTGTTCAAGTGTATCTGCAGGAGAGATTCTAAGAATTAGAACTGTTCTAAAGCAAAATACATCTATTATTTGATAGATAATGCCAAATTCCCTTCCAGAGGAAATGTGTGTGAATTTGTAATTTCATCACCCACGTATGAAAGGGCATGTTTCAGCACTACCTTCTCAATAGAGATTATTGTCAAGTTCTATTGCAGGAAGGGGGATGCCTTCCAGGGCCCAAGAGCGAGCACTCGTAAATGTACTGTCCAAGGGGACACATGCACTGAAAAAGCAAGAGATTTTATTGGGAAAGGGTGTCCAGGTGGAGAGCAGACGCATAAGGGAACCCAGAAGAGCTGCTCTGCCACATGGCTCACAGCATCAGGTTTTATGATAATGGATTAGTTTCCAGATTGTCTTTGGCCAATTATTCTGACTCAGGGTCCTTCCTGGTGGTACAGGCATTGCTCAGCCAAGATGAATGAGAGTGAGAATTCTGGGAGGTGGTCGGACATGAGACGTCTCCTTTTGACCTTTCCTGAATTCTGCCGGTTTTTGGTGACTTGTTAATTCCGTGATCCTTACAAGGGCCTCCTGTCATAATAACTCAAGCAAATGGTTACCATGGTGGCTGGCCAGGTGGGCAGTTTCAGTCAGTGTGTTTCCCCTAACAGTTCTATGATTTTTGCTATATGATAAATGAGATATGTTATCTTAGTAAAGTTTACATTTGCATTTCTTTTTTTGAGTGAGGTTTAGTTATCTTTTAGATGTTTACAATGTGGTGTATGTTATGTGAACTGTCATAACTGGCCCTTTGACCAACGCTTCCCTGGTGGCTCAGACAGTAAAGTGTCCGCCTACAATGCAGGAGACCTGGGTTCAATCCTGGGTCGGGAAGATCTCCTGGAGAAGGAAATGGCAACCCACTCCAAAACTCTTGCCTGGAAAATCTCATGGACGGAGGAACCTGGTAGGGTCCATGGGGTTGCAAAGAGTTGGACACGACTGAGCAACTTCACTTTCTTTTCTTTTTTTCTGACCAATGTTTTCTAATGCATTTATTAAAACTTTTCCTTCAGTGTTCTTATATTAGGGAGATTAGCCATTTGTTGGCAGTAAGATTTGCCTATTTCTTCCCAGCTTGTTTCCACTTATACTATTGTTTGCCTTGTAGTGGATTTATGTTGTTGTTTTTATTTTGTGTTTTATGTTTCTATAGTATATCCTGCAATAGAATATGTAAGGCTATATAAAGAATAAAAAAGTTTTATATGTAGCTATATGGAGAGATCACCAGGATAAATCATGTTAAACAAAACAAAAAAAAAGTTTACAGAATGTAAACGAAGGAGGCAACAGCCATTCAACCTTCAGCCATTGCAGCAGCTACCCCACCCCCCACCCCACCCCCACCCACCACCACCACTGTGCACACCCTAAATGGAGAAAAAACAGGATACTGGCTATAGAGAGTTAAGGTGCATGTCAAAGGAAGAGTTTAAATAGGCCCAGACGTGCATCTATCCATACACAGAAAAGTGCTAAACTCATTAACTTTAGAAGTCTGCTTTTTCCTTAATTAGCAGTTATATTTCAATGTTCGACCACTGAGTTTCTGTTTGCTTGCTTTTTGCAAACTCCAATATATCCTGCCTTCTCCCTTATCTCCAAGAGGCTGTATCTAAAGCTTAAATCCTCAGTAATACCCCAAATAAAGCATAATCCTCAACATTTAGACTGTCCATTTTTTTCAGTCTATAGTAGTAATATCAAGCATATGCCATGGGATATGGGTTCAAATGTTTTAACTGGTTACCAAATGACTAAAAGTAGTCGTACCATTTACTAAAACGTCCATCTTTACTCCACTGACTTGATTATTCTTTTATGTACTTGAATTTCTTTCTTTTCAACTCTATCCATGCCATGACAACTATTTTAATTAGCCAAACTCAAAAGTATATTTCAAAACCTGATGGGGTAAAACCCCCACACTGGTATTGTTTGTGGCTATTCTTTTACCTTTTTATGTGAATTTTAGAAACAGCTTGTCTAGTTTTATGGAAAAAAAAAATAAAAGAAACTACACGGTTTCATTAAATTCACACCTTAGCCTAGGGAGAACCAACATCTTTGTGTTGTCTTCTTATCCAAGAACATGTTTATTCAGTTGTCAAAGTCTCCTCATTAGCTCTGTAGGACAGCAGAATTTACCACCCTAAAATTCATCTCTATGACATATTGTTTTAAGCTGATTATTTTCAGAGAAACAGCAGACTTGGGGAAATCTCTAAAACCTCAGTGAAGTTTACACTGTTTAGGGAAAACTCCAGTTTTAAGGGTGTCTCTGTACCAGAAAATGAACAAAGCTCCAGAAACTCTTGGGAGAAGTCAACGACTTAAATCTGCCTCACACTCGCCTGTTTATTGTGCTTTTCTTGGTAACCTCCCAGAACTGACTTTTTCCCACCTTGATCATCCTCTTCTGTCTTTAGCTGAGAAAGGTATTTAACCTGAGGGCTTCAGCCATTTTGGCAATACTCAGTGTTCTGAGGCCCCTCCCATCCATGTATATATGTTTTTAAATTGTTTGATTTTTTGTTAATCTCTCAATTTAATTCTTAGATATACAAGAGGAATGCAGAAATGTACAGGAAAATTTCTTTCTCCCTGACAGCTCCTTCAAGAATGTTTTAATGTTTTCCCCACTCATCTTTTGCATGTTCTTGTTGTTTCTAAGGGGCTTCCCTGGTGGCTCAGCTAGTAAAGAGTCTGCCTGCAATGTGGGAGACCTGGGTTTGATCCCTGGGTTGGGAAGATCCCCTAGAGAAGGGAAAGGCTATCCACTCCAGTATTTATGTTTATTATGTTTATTCCAAGTATTTTATTTTTTTTTGAAATTGAAAAATAGTACTTTTTCTTCCATATATCTACTAATGGTTGCTGTAATATATAACAGCTATTGATTTTTTATATGTAAATCTTATATTCTGCTAAGTCATGCTGACTCTTTGTGACCCTATGGACTACAGCATACCAGGATTCCTGGTCCTTCAGTATCTCCTGGAGTTTGCTCAAACTCATGTCCATTGAGTCGGTGATATCATCCATTTCATCCTCTGTTGCCCCCTTCTCCTTCCCTCAATCTTTTCCATAATCAGGGTCTTTTCCAATGAATCAGCTCTTTGCATCAAGTGGCCAAAGTATTGGAGATTCAGCTTCAGCATCAGTCCTTCCGATGAATATTCAGGATTGAGTTCCTTTAGGATTGACTGGTTTGATCTCCTTGCTGTCCAAGGGACTCTGAAGAATCTTCTCCAACACCACAGTTCAAAAGCATCAATTCTTCGGCGCTCAGCCTTCCTTCTAGTCCAACTCTCACACCTGTACATGATTACTGGAAAAATCATAGCTTTGATGATAGGAACCTTTGTCAGCAAATATCCTATTACTTCATTAAATAATCTTACTTTCTATTTCTTTTCATAGATTGTACAGGAATACAGTCATATTATCTGCAAATAAAAAGTTTTACTCTCTCAAAGTCTCTTAATCTAATGTTGTTACCGTGCTAGCAAACACCTCCAATACAATGTGAAAACAGAATGGTGAAAGTGGACTCATTTTCTTGTTTGTAACTTTACGGGAATCCCTCCAATATTTTCACATCAGTTTTGGAATGTGTGTATATAATACATGATGAGGGACAGGGAGGCCTGGCATGCTGCAGTCCATGGGGTTGCAAAGAGTCAGACACAACTGCGCAACTGAACAACAACATATATAATACACATTATACTTATATATATATAATGTATATACTAATTGCTATATATATATATAGTATATATATGTTGTTTGCATGTGTGGGTATATATATATAGGTTTTTTGTGTGTGTCACACCATGAAGCATGTGGGATCTCAGTTCCCTGACTAGATAGTGAACCTCCACCATTGCATTATGCTCGGAGTCTTAACCACTGTACCACCAGGGAAGTCCCCTAGAGGTGTATATATGTATATATTGATGTATTCATTCTATCAATTTGTATTTCACTCAATGCTAAATTTTGTCAAATGTCTTTTCAGTATGTATGAGCTTGTCCATATGAGTTTTCTCTGTAAATGATTAATAATAACATTTTCTAATATTGTAACCATTATATATTCCCAGAGTAACGACTTAATTGGAATGTATTAATTTTTAAGTGTACTACTGGATCCTTTCTTAATAACTTATTTGGTGCTGCTGCTGCTAAGTCACTTCAGTCGTGTCCGACTCGGTGCGACCCCATAGACGGCCTCCCACCAGGCTCCTCTGTCTCTGGGATTCGCCAGGCAAGAACACTGGAGTAGGTTGCCATTTCCTTCTGCATAACTTATTTAGAACATTTAAATTGACATCCAGGGGACTTCCCTGGTGGTCCAGTGATTCAGAGACTCTGTGCTTCCAATGCAAGGGACACAGGTTGATCCCTGATCTGGAAACTAAGACTCCATATGCTAAGTGGAGCAGCCAAAAAAAAAATTTCCTTTTCATTTCTCTGCTCTCTCTCACTCTCTCTAATCACTAAGTTGTGTCTGATTTGTGCAACCCATGGACTGTAGCCTGCCAGGCTCCTCTGTCCATGGAATTCTCCAGGCAAGAATACTAGAGTGGGTTGCCATTTCCTTCTTCATTCTATGCTCTAGAAGAGCTCAAATAGTTTTTTGAAGGTCATCTTTGGCAACTTTTTCTCTTATGAAAACTAGACTTTGGTAAATTATGTTTTCATGGAGATTATCCATTTCATTCAGGTCTTCAAACTTCTTTGCATTGAGTTCTACAAATCAATTTCTTACGATGATTAAAATTCTCTTTCTGGAAAGAGATATAACTTTATGAACATTAAATTTGAAATGCAGAAAATTTTCATTTATCACAAAATATTATTTTGTTTGCAGTGTTCCTCCCAATATTTTATTATCAAAAATTTCAAACAGAAAAGATGAAAGAATTATAGAAGAAATACCCTTAAACAATCTAGATGCTAGAATTTACATTTTCCTATATTGCTTTATCACATATTGATCCATTTACCCTAACTCCCCTCATTCAGCCATTCTTTTTTTTAACCATGCATGTAAAAGTGTAAAAACCATTAACTTGGGGTCATACAAAACAGATGGTGGGCCAGATTTCACCTGTGAAGTATAAAACTGTTGACCCCTGATTTAGCATATGGATTTTTTAAAAAAGGATACACCCTGTTGGTCTTATTTTCTATTGTCTAACTCATTAATTCCTGTTTATCCAGAATTCGTCATTTCTTCCTTCTACTTTCCTTTGGTTTGCTGTTTTTCTAATTTAAAAAAAAGCATGCCTAGCTCATTCTCAAGATTTATTTTTTCATTTAAACAAGTACATAGGGCCATGAATTTTCTTCTGAAGACAACTGCAGCTGTATTCCATAGATTCTGATGTTTTTATCATGTTTTCTAGAAATTCTCCAATTATTGTTTGCATTTTCCCCTTGTCCAATGATTATTTTACAATTTTAATTTCAAGATATGAAGGCAATCTTGGTTTTTGGTTTTATTATTCTGTTATTAATACCCATTCTTATTATCTTATGTTCAAATAATGAAATCTGTAATATTTATACTCCTGAAATTTTTCAAAGTTCAACTTTTGATCCATTGCATGGTCAATTTTCATCAACATGTATAAAAATGGCATACTCTATTATCAGATATAAAATTTGATGTGTTTTCCTCAGTTCTACCTTACTGATTATGGAGTACAGATGACTTTATTTTTTTTTTGCCTCACTTAGGGCACGCAGGATCTTAGTTCCCCAACAAAGGATTGAACCTGTGCTCCCTGCAGTGGAAGAGTGGAGCCCTAACCACTGAACAACCAGGGAATTCTTAGCATAGGTCTTCTTTATCTTCATTTTTTGAGATCCACTTGTTTTGTCTTAGGTTGAGAGAAGTGAGTTAGTTTCTTAGTATTAATATACATCCATACATTTTTCCTTGTACCTCTTGCCATCTTTGCTTCATGAAAGATGCTGCTTTTTGGTGCAACAGTTATTCGTAATTATTATAACTTCTTCTAGAATCAGAGTCTTTAGAATTAAAGAGTGAATTTCTTTGTCTTGCTTATGCTTTCTGCCTTGAATTCTACCTCGTTTTATTAAGATCATGAGTCATGCTTTCTATTTGCATTTGCCTGGTATGACCTTACTCATCCTTATATTCTTAACTTTTTATCATTTTTTTAGATGTCTCTCATATACAACATAACTATATCATCAAGTTATCTCTGTGATCCAATTTGAAAATGGTTTTAATAGGTAAGATAAGCCTATTTAGTTCTCTCATATAATCTGTTCTTTATTAAAATATTAATTTTAGTTCTGACATTTAGGAAGCCTTGTATTTTTGTGTGTGTGTGTGGGCTTGTATTTTTGATTTAGTGGTCATCTTTATGCTTCTACCTTTTTATAATATGTTTGGATAATATCTGCTTCTCTTCTAAGAATAATAAATTAGGATGGACATTTTCTTCTTCCATGTCCTCCAGGACCCAATTTTAAGCAGTATTACTACCATTTACTTTTGTACTCTTAAATTTACTCACACATTTACTATTTGATTTGTCAAATTATATCCTTTGACTTCTAAGTATTATACATGAAGCAATGAGATTTATTCTACTTTCCACCTTTTTTTCTCTCATTTATTTTTGTTAAGATACATTATTTCCACACTGTCAGAGTATAAACTTTTTTTTTTTTTTTTTTTTTTTATTATTCCAATTTTATTTTATTTTTAAACTTTACATAATTGTATTAGTTTTGCCAAATATCAAAATGAATCCGCCACAGGTATACATGTGTTCCCCATCCCGAACCCTCCTCCCTCCTCCCTCCCCATACCATCCCTCTGGGCCGTCCCAGTGGACCAGCCCCAAGCATCCAGCATCATGCATCGAACCTGGACTGGCAACTCGTTTCCTACATGATATTTTACATGTTTCATTGCCATTCTCCCACATCTTCCCACCCTCTCCCTCTCCCACAGAGTCCATAACACTGTTCTATACATCAGTGTCTCTTGCTGTCTCGTACACCGGGTTATTGTTACCATCTTTCTAAATTCCATATATATGCGTTAGTATACTGTATTTATGTTTTTCCTTCTGGCTTACTTCACTCTGTATAATAGGCTCCAGTTTCATCCACCTCATTAGAACTGATTCAAATGTATTCTTTTTAATGGCAGAGTAATACTCCATTGTGTATATGTACCACAGCTTTCTTATCCATTCATCTGCTGATGGACATCTAGGTTGCTTCCACGTCTTGGCTATTATAAACAGTGCTGCGATGAACATTGGGGTACACGTGTCTCTTTCCCTTCTGGTTTCCTCAGTGTGTATGCCCAGCAGTGGGGTTGCTGGATCATAAGGCAGTTCTATTTCCAGTTTTTTAAGGAATCTCCACACTGTTCTCCATAGTGGCTGGACTAGTTTGCATTCCCACCAACAGTGTAAGAGAGTTCCCTTTTCTCCACACCCTCTCCAGCAGAGTATAAACTTTTACATATTATTTTGTTGCACTTATTCCAGCCTTTGTTTTAGTCTTAGTACTACAGTTAAATATTTTCAATTCTTAACACTAGCCCTTTTGCTGATGTCTCCCCAGTCATCACTTGGTTGACTGAAATTTGCCCTCCCACCTGATTAATCATTTGGATTATGTAGAACTTTAGGTCCAAAATCAGACCAAATTAAGGGGCTGCCAATCGACAGCTCCAATCCCTATATAGGAGCACCACTAGCTCCCAGACATAGTACTCAATTTATTTAGACATTTACTTTAGCGCTGGGAGCACATTCTATAACTGCACAAACAAGAAGGGAAAGCAGGGTGGGGACAGGAGCATCAACATGATTTCTTTCCACTCTTGCTGTCCTTATGTACTACTCTCCTTCACCACTTGCTTTTTCCATAATCAGCTGTGAAGAATGAGCTCCCATCTCTACCTCAGGCTTTGTCTATGCATGGTCCTATCTGTGGTTCTTTCAATATTATCCCATTTACATTCCATCTTTTAGAACCTGGAAGTAGCTGATTCACTAATATATCCCTCCAACCCCATCATCAATGCCTTTATCCCTTTTTCTATCCTTATGGTTATTTCAGTGGCATTTGTAAAGAAATAAGTATGCTCAGTTGCTATCTTAAACCATAAGTGAATTCTAACATTTTAAGTTAGTAGCTCACCACTGACTGATCAGAGAGAAGGCCTTCTCACTATAGTAGATCGATAGTCTGTTACAATGTAGTTCCAAAAAAGAAATATTGTCCATTATGGATTACTTACTAAATTCATGTTAATTTATATTTTTCTAAAATTGCAGTATTTTACTTTTACCAGTTAATTGGCTGAAAAGAGTCAAGCGCTGACAGTATGAAAACAACTTTATGAACTGTAAGTTCAGTTCAGTTCAGTCACTCATATGAACTATAAAGCATAGTATAAATTATTGGGTGCGAGTAAAAAGAATAAGAGATGGTCTGATGACCTCCTGACAAGAATGTGCCTCTTACAAAGAAGCCCCTTCATCCCTCTTCAGAAGAGAATACATAAAAAGAAGCACCTGGTACAGAGTCGCAGTTCTTACCTCATGGATATGAAATGCCCAGAATGCTGTGAAGATCACCACGATGGTTAGCCATGTGCTAACTAGGACTCTGGCAAAGTCAGCAAGACTCCACCACCCACAGCAGGAAAAACAAGGCTTACAAAAGGATGTTCCTTCAGATGGAAGCACTAAAAGCACTCTGAAATCAGGATGAATGAGGAACCATCCCAATAAACAGTTTGGATTAAAAAAATACATGGATGGGGTGAAAGAGGGTCATGCTTTTCATTTCCCTGTCTGAATGCCTACTTCCTTAGCCATAAAATGAGCACATCAAGTGAGATCAGACCTCTTCTAACATTAACAAGTTGTGAATCTACATACTTAAATAATTTTCATCAGGTTTGCATTACCTTGATTAGGGAAAAATACAACATTTCCTTAGATGCAAGGTAAAGAAAATAAATAGCATATATATATCTCACGTTTTATTAATCCAATCATTTATTACTGGGCACTTGGGTTGCTTTCATGTTCACAAGACAGGTTTTTTGTTTTTATTTTGGTTTTTTGTCCATATATCACGTGGGATCTTGGTTCCCTGACCAGGGATCAAACCTGTGTCCCTTGCATTGGAACCACAGAGTCTTAACCAATGGACCGATAGGGAAGTCCCAAGACATAGTGTTAATGAGTAGACACATAGCTTAGTTAGGACCTATGGGACACAAAGAACAGTCTTAAGGGAACATCTGAAAAGCTCCTTTGCTCTCCCAAAAACAATCCAAGCTCAATATCTTGAAAGGACATGGGCAAAGAACATGTACTTCCATAAGCCAGCCTTAAGATAAAGCTAGTATCATCTGGAAAGCAAACTTGAGGGATATGAAGAAACAGGATCTTTATTACACCATGAAGCATCTAGGTCATGCTACCTGTCATTTTTAAATACATTATTATATATCATTATCAATATCATATCATTATTATATATCATAGGGACCCTCATATGTAGGAAAAATGATACAACTCTTATGAAACTATAGTAAGACTTGAAAGTATTAGCAGGTTTTATATTAAATATACTGTGTAATATATATTCTGTCATCTATCACTGAGTCTAATAAAATACCTCTGTAGTCCAAACTCACTTATTTGGGTTCTAATTTCTTTAGTCCACTATGAAACTGGACTGGATTGTGTGGTAACACAATCTACTAATGACAATACCTGATTAGAAAGGAGCTGGCACTGGCAGCTATTTGAAGCAAATCAGAATAGACTGCACCTCTGTTTTCCTCAGATAATTCCACCTTATAAGTCATAAGACTTATAAGGAAAAAACAATGGCTAAGGCATATTATTGAGCTTCTCTTGTAGCTCAGTCGGTAATGAATTTGCCTGCAGTGCAGGAGACCCAGGTTTGATCCCTGGGTTGGGAAGATCCCCTGGAGAAGGAAATGGCAACCCACTACAGTATCCTTGCCTGGAAAATCTCACGGACAGAGGAGCCTGGTGGGCTGCAGTCCATGGGGTGGCAAAGAGTTGGGCACGACTGAGCGACTAACACTAATGCATATTATTATGGTAGATGTTTTTAAAGAAACATCTCTGTCCATTTGGTTTTATGATGCTGTGATTCCTGTCCAAACACAGGAATTAAATAAGGTTTGGGGGTGAGGCAAACAACTTGTTCCACAAAACATCTGTGAACTTTCAGCGTCTTTCTGCACAGATGAGGTAGGGCTGGGGTTGCAATGTCATGCCTAACCTGGGCTTCAGATTTGGAACCAGTTCATGTGGAAAATGCAAATGAAACCTCTGAAGCAATGCTGTGAAAAACAGGAACATTTCCATCCGAGCCAGCTGTTCTCCAAGACAATGTCTTCTCCCTAAACAGAAAGCAGGCATAATGGTTTTTTAAAATTATTTACCAAAACTTATGTTTAATACATATCTTTCAGGAACTCTGGTATTTAAAGAATGTTAGAGGAAGTTAAGTGGGCCTTAGGAAGCATCACTAGGAACAAAGCTAGTGGAGGTGATGGAGCTTCCAGTTGAGCTATTTCAAATCCTAAAAGATGATGCTGTGAAAGTGCTGCACTCAACATGTCAGCAAATTTGGAAAACTCTGCTCAAACTACCGCACAACTGCACTCATCTCACACGCTAGTAAAGTAATGCTCAAAATTCTCCAAGCCAGGCTTCAGCAATATGTGAACTGTGAACTTCCAGACATTCAAGCTGGTTTTAGAAAAGGCAGAGGAACCAGAGATCAAAGTGCCAATATCCGCTGCATCATCAAAAAAGCAAGCGAGTTCCAGAAAAACATCTATTTCTGCTTTATTGACTATGCCAAAGCCTTTGACTGTGTGGATCACAACAAACTGGAGAATATTCTGAGAGAGATGGGAATACCAGATCACCTGACCTGCCTCTTGAGAAATCTGTATGCAGGTCAGGAAGCAACAGTTAGAACTGGACATGGAACAACAGACTGGTTCCAAATAGGAAAAGGAGTACGTCAAGGCTGTATATTGTCACCCTGTTTATTTAGCTTATATGCAGAGCACATCATGAGAAACACTCGGCTGGATGAAGCACAAGCTGGAATCAAGACTGCCGGGAGAAATATCAATAACCTTAGATATTCAGATGATACCACCTTTATGGCAGAAAGCAAAGAACTAAAGAGCTTTTTGATGAAAGTGAAAGAGGAGAGTAAAAAGTTGGCTTAAAGCTCAACATTCAGAAAACTAAGATCATGGCATCTGGTCCCATCACTTCACGGCAAGTAGATGGGGAAACAGTGGAAACAGTGGCTGACTTTGTTTTTGGGGGCTCCAAAATCACTGTAGATGGTGACTGCAGCCATTATATTAAAAGACGCTTACTCCTTGGCAAGAAAGTTATGACCAGCCTAGACAGTATATTAAAAAGCAGAGACATCACTTTGCCAACAAATGTCCGTCTAATCAAAGCTACAGTTTTTCCAATAGTCGTGCATGGATGTGAGAGTTGGACTACAAAGAAAGCTGAGGGCCAAAGGAAGAATTGATGGTTTTGAACTGTGGTACTGGAGAAGACTCTTGAGAGTCCCTTGGACTGCAAGGAGATCCAACCAGTCCATCCTAAAGGAGATTAGTCCTGAGTGTTCATTAGAAGGACTGATGTTGAAGCTGAAACTCCAGTATTTGGGGCCTGATGGGAAGAGCTGACTCATTGAAAAAGACCCTGATGCTGGGAAAGATTGAAAGCGGGAGGAGAAGGCGATGACAGAGGATGAGATGGTTGGACGGCATCACCGACTCAATGGACATGAGTCTGGGTAAACTCCAGGAGTTGGTGATGGACACAGAGGCCTGGTGTGCTGTGGTCCATGGGGTCGCAAAGAGTTGGACATGACTGAGCGACTGAACTGAGAGGAAGTTATGTTTATTAAAGGATTTTCTTAAGCTCCAAAGAATAGAAATGGGCCCTAGCATTTCAGTTCCCAGGGCCCATTTTTTACCTTCTTTTGTCAGGTCATGTACTTTTGTAAGCTCATTAGTTCCAGTCTCTGCTTCCTTTGCAACGGAGCCTGAGATATGCCATGAAAGATCTAAGGTGTAACACTTAGTTCTATTGACCCGGGAGAAGTTCATTTCATTTCAAATGACTGTATGTGTACCCTTCCCCAATGAAAAGATTTCTCCAAGCCATCTTCCATGGGTCTTGTGATCTATGTACTTTTTCTCAGGAGATGCAATATTTTTGGAGATAAGGTATAATAATTAAAAATCAGGAGAGCTAGATTCCAGTTTCACTTTAAATTATGATGCCATTCCTGTCCCTGGGTCTCAGTTTCTCAAGGTGCCTGTTACTGACTTCCAGCTCTACAAATTTTTGATTACAAGTCAAAATTCACAAGCAAGAGATTTTCAATAAAAGCCAGAGCTTCTCATCAGTTACTTTCTAGCTGCTAAATTATGCCTTGTTTATTTTGAGTAGAAACAGGTGTTAATGACATCTAATTAAACCATTCTCTCCTGTAAGAGTCAATGCTGTTTTCAGAGTTGGGATATTAATTCTGCAACAAAATGCTTCAGATTAAGATGTTACACATAATGAATCATCACCATACTTTGTTCTAAAGTTAAGCCCCTGTGAAAAAGCTCTCTTACCTAGGGAAAAGGGAATCAAAGCTTCCTTCTTGGCAAAATGTCCACTGCTGTCCAGAAATCGCTCTGGATAGAATATTTCTGGGTCTCTCCAATACTTTTCATCAAAGTGTACAGAATAAAGATTTGTGATTACTGTTGTGCCTTTAGGAATGGAATAACCACGTACAACTGCATCCTCAGAGGTTGCATGGAAAATCCCCAATGGCACTATGTTACAGAACCTTAAAACTTCATGCAAAACTGCCTCGGTATAAGGCATTTTGCACTTTTCATCCCAAGAAGGCTTCCCACTGGGTCCTATAATCAAGTCAATCTCTTTCTGAACTTGTCCTGTAAGAGAAAAAGTGTTCCCATTATTATGCAATTCTTAGAATTATATCTAAAGTAAACTCTCTTTAGGATTAAACAAAAGATAACCAGCCAACATGCCATGGGTACATTCAGATTCAGATTTTTCATTATCTGGGAGTTCTACTTAAATACATGCCACATATCTTATACAACCAGTACCTGAGACTCCAAGTAACTGTGCTGTGAAACACACGTAGGTAATAAAAATTAAACAAATCTAGAATTAGAATAACATTACTCTCATCAAGGAAAAGAATGAAGCATTAGAAACTTCAATTAAAAAAAAACCAGGGTTGGTAATGTTCATTGCAGCACTATTCACAATAGCTAAGACATGGAAATAACCCAAATATCCATCAACAGATAAATGGAAAAAGTTGTGAGAGAGATATATATATATACACACACACATATACATACAATGGAATATTACTCAGTGAATAAAAGGAACATATTTGAGTCTGTTCTAATGAGGTGGATGAACCTAGAGCCTATTATACAGAGTGAGGTAAGTCTGAAAGAGAAAAACAAATATTGTATATTAATGCATATATTTGGAATCTAGAAAGATGTTTCTGATGAACCTATGTGCAGGGCAGCAATGGGGACTCAGGGGCTTCCCTGGGGCTCAGACAGTAAAGAATCTGCCCACAAGGCAGGAGACCTGGGTTTGATCCCCGGGTTGGCAAGATCCCCTGGAGAAGGGAATGGCTACCCACTCCAGTATTCTGGCCTGGTCAATTCCATTGACAGAGGAGCCTAGTGGGCTATATACAGTCCATGGGGTCACAAAGAGTTGGGCACAACTGAGTGACTTTCACTTTCAATGGAAACACAGACATGGAAAACAGACTTGTGGGCACAGGGTTGGGGCTAAGGAAAGGGTGGGACAAATGGAGAGTAGTAGGGAAACATATAGACTACCACATGTAAAGAGTCAGTGGGAATTCAAATCTGGGCTCTGTAACAACCTAGAGAGGTGGGCTGGGGTGGGAGGTTAGGAGGGAGGTTCAAGAAGCAGGGGACATATGTATACCTATGGTTGATTCATGTTGATGTATGGCAGAAACCAATACAATATTGTAAAACAATCATCCTTCAATTAAAAATAAATAATAATTTTTAAAAAGCCAGGGTTGGGACTTTCCTGGCAGTTCAGCTATAAAGACTACATGTTTCCACTGCAGAGGGCATGGGTTCAATCCTTGGTTGGGGAACTAAGATTCTGGATGTTGTGTGGTGTAACCAAAATCAAACCAAAACAAACAAACAAACAAACAAAAATTCCCAAAAAACTAGGGTTCAGGTTCTGGCTTAGAACTAGAAGGAAGTGGGCAAATCAGTCACTTAGCCTTTTCCCTCATTTATAATACAGGTATTGTAAGATTTATATCTGAGGTTTTTACATGAATTAACAGTTTTTAAAACCTTATAGCTATTCAGTACTTCACTTTTTGGATAGCATAGCAGGAGTTCCTAACTGAAATGCTTTGTATACAGCCAAAGACTGTAAAACATGTGTGAGCCCTAAATGTAAGCACAGATCTTAAGATGATGAGAATCCTCACCTTGAATGTTAGGATAAAGGGCCATGAAAAGAACTGCCCACCGCAGCACATTAGTTGTAGTTTCAGTTCCAGCAATGATGAGTTCACCCACAGAGAAAATTAGGTTTTCTTTGGAGAAAGTAGATGATGGGTCATTTTTACTTCTTTCCATCTCATCTAAATAAGCATCAACAAAATGCTGAGGTAACTGAGGTTTTCTGTTAATGGAAGCTTTTTCAATAAGCCTAGACAGAAAGTCATAGACCACGGCTGCATTTCTAAACAGTTGTTGATGTTTTCCAAAAGGTAAGATGCCAATCCATGGAAAGGCATTATAGAGGAAGACTGTGGCGCTGGCAGCTAGTTCCACATTTTCACTAAATAACTCAATCATGTGCTGAAAATCAGTGTCTTCATAAGTGAATCGTTCTCCAAAAATGACTAGATTGGTTATGTTTGAAACAGCATTTGTTACTAATTGTTTTAAGTCAAAAGGGCTACCATTGTATGTTTCAACAGCATCAATGAAAATTTTGGTTTCTTCTAAGATTTTAGATTCAAAAGATTTCTGGCCATATCCAAAACAGCGAAAGCTATTTACAGCTAATTTTCTGTGATCAACCCATCCTCGGCCATATCTGGAATTCAGTAAGCCTAAAAAAAATAAAATAAAAGGGATGGTTAGTAATTTTTCTCCCAATTATCTTTTTATAAAACTATTAAAAAATTTTATTAGTCCTACATCCCTGTATCTAACAGTTAAAAATGCTATGGTGGCAGAGTGGGGTTGGGGAAGATGGTTATTCATTCTTCTTCAAATTTTCTATAAAACTAAAACTAGACCCAGCAGTCAAGCCCTATTCTTTACTCCTCAGTAGCCACGGAATACTATAAACCGATACACTTATCTATACTTCCCTGAGGACAGGCAGAAAAGACCTATAATCTCCATCACAAGAAACTGAACTATGTTGTGTAATTGAACCTGGGTGAAGTAAGCATGGATGACTTTATTATTGAACTTCTACTACAAGCCTATTTTACAAAAGACAAATGACTGTGTGTTCTGTTGGCAACTTTTTATTCTGGACTAAACACATACTTGAAAAATCATCTTTCTAGAATTAGAAATTTTCTGCTTTGAGAGACTAGATTTTAGAATGCAAATTACTCCCATGAAAGGCATATGTAACATGATAATATAACTGGCAGAGGCAAGGATGGCCTGAATGAGGTAGTGGAAATACTCAACCCAAAAGGAGGTGCTAAGGACTGAATGTGCTGCCAGTTCCCAGTGTGATGGTATCAGGTGGTGGGGCCTTTGGGAAGTAATTAGGTCATGAGCCCTCATGAATGAGTTTGTTGTTGTTTATTTGCTAAGTCATGTCAGACTCTTTTTGACCCCATGGACTGTAGCCTGCCAGGCTTCACTGCCCATGGGATTTTCCCAGCAAGAATATGGGACTGGGTAATTTCCTTCTCCAGGGGGTCTTCCTGACTGAGGGATCGAACTGGTGTCTCCTGCACTGGCAGGCAGATTCTTTACCACTGTGCCTCCAGGGAAGCCATATTAGGTCATGAGCCCTCATGAATGAGCTCAGTGCCCTTATAAGAAGGGATGTGGGTGGAGATGATGGCCCTTGGTTTTTTGAGGATACAGGAGAAGACAGCAGTCTACAGTCTATAGGAAGCAGGCTCTTTCTAGACACTGTTCTGCTAGCACCTTGATCTTGAACTTCCTAGCCTCCAGATCTGTGACAATAAATGTTTATTGTTTAAGCCACTCATCCTCTATATATTTTTGTTATAGCAGCCCAAACTAAAAAGACAAACATGAAACTCAAACTTCTAATATTACTTGCCTTAAAATTTCAGAGTCTCCACAGAACACTCTGCTGTTCTATGTACTATGGAATATCTTCCCTTTAAATCAACTATCAAGAAAAAAAATATCCTCGGCACATATATTTATGTAACATGTAGTTCACTTGGAATTTCATTTGTAATTGGTACATAGGTCTACCTATCATGAAAAACGTCATGTTCTCTAGTCTACTTGAGGTGCCTATATAATTCACATTTCAACAACTTTTGTGCAACAGCTGTTGCACAAAATTTGGAACTTAGACATTGGATGAGATGGCTGGATGGCATCACGGACTCAATGGACATGAGTCTGAGTAAACTCCGGGAGTTGGTGATGGACAGGGAGGCCTGGCGTGCTGAGATTCATGGGGTTGCAAAGAGTCGGACACAACTGAGCGACTGGACTGAACTGAACTGATGATAAAGTTAACCATACATAAGAGGGTCTTTAAGGCTGTGCAACAATCTTATATTCCATACTCTCTTTTCTTCCCCATACTCCCAGATGACTATTCACTCAACATGAATGTATTTCTGGAGCTAAAGTGCCAGGGATATATATCAGTAAAAAAAGAGGCAAAGATGGCTCTTTCTCATGGACCTTACATACTACCGAGAAGAGTCAAACAAATTCTTTAGCAAGGTAAGAGACGTAAGAGTGGTCAGGAAAACACTCAGTGAGAAGGTGACATAAGTAAAGGCATAGAGGATGGAAGTGAGTCAGGCAGATATCCAAGGAAAGATCACTGCAGGTAGAGAACTAGTGCACAGGCACTGAGATGACAGCAAGCCCAAGGGAAATGTATGCATATAGGATACATGTTTGTAACATATGCATATAATTACATATAAGACGGTACACAGGAACCTGATTATAAGCCTACACTGGCCAATCTGTATGCCTAGGCATGGGCCAAACCCACCAAAAAGGGGCCACTTTTTCCTATTCAAACAGTGGGTTTATGGTGGATCTGATTTCCCAGTTCTGAGTATATAGAGTTTAGTGTACATGTATCTTAATATCACACATCTAGGGAATTCCCTGGTGGTTCAGTGGTTAGTGGTTAGTTCAGTGTTCAATTTGATCCACACTTTCACTGTCGTTTGCCTGTGTTCAATCCCTTGTTAGGAACTAAGATGCTACAAGCTACACACTGTGGCCACAACAACAACAAAACTCCACATCTAATTTTCTGTTTTTTCTCTTATTATTTCCTTGAAAATCTTAAGCTGAATACTTATTATTTCTTCATGATAAAAATAGTCTAAACTATAAATTTATAGTTTCAAAAAACAGTTCAGTTCGGTCGCTCAGTCCTGTCTGACTCTTTGCGACTCCATGAACTGCTGCATGCCAGGCCTCCCTGTCCATCACCAATTCCCAGAGCTTACTCAAACTCATGTCCATCAAGTCAGTGATGCCATCCAACCATCTCATCCTCTGTCATCCCCTTCTCCTCCTGCCTTCAATCTTTCCCATAATCAGGGTCTTTCCAAATGAGTCAGTTCTTCCCATCAGGTGGCCAAAGTATTGGAGTTTCAGCTTCAGCATCAGTCCTTCCAATAAAGAATCTGGACTGATTTCCTTTAGGATTAACTGGTTTGATCTCCTTGCAGTCAAAGGGACTCTCAAGAGTCTTCTCTAACCCCACAGTTCAAAAGCATCAATTCTTCAGTGCTCAGCTTTCTTTACGGTCCAACTCTCACATCCATACATGACTACTGGAAAAACCATAGCTTTGACTAGATGGACCTTTGTTGGCAAAGTGATGTCTTTGCTTTTTAACATGCTGTCTAGATTGGTCGTAGTTTTTCTTCCAAGGAGCAAGTGTCTTTTAATTTTATGGCTACAGTCACCATCTGCAGTGATTTTGGAGCCCAAACTATAAACTTTCTTTGTCTCCACTGTTTCCCCATCTATTTGCCATAAAGTCATGGGATTGGATGCCATGATCTTAGTTTTCTGAATGTTGAGTTCACTCTCCTCTTCCACTTTCATTAAGAGGCTCTTTAGTTCTTCTTCGCTTTCTGCCGTAAGGATGGTGTCATCTGCATATCTGAGGTTACTGATACTTCTCCTGGCAATCTTGATTCCAGCTTGTGCTTCATCCAGCTCAGCGTTACACGTGATGTACTCTGCATATAAGTTAAATAAGCAGGGTAACAATATACAGTCTGTTGTTCCGTGTCCAGTTCTAACTGTTGCATCTCGACCTGCATACAGATTGCTCAGGAGGCAGGTCAGGTGGTCTGGTATTCCCATCTCTTGAAGAATTTTCCACAGTTTGTTGTGATCCACACAGTCAAAGGCTTTGGCATAGTCAATAAAGCAGAAATAGATTATTTTTCTGGAACTCTCTTGCTTTTTCGATGATCCAATGGATGTTGGCAATTTGATCTCTGGTTCCTCTGCCTTTTCTAAACCCAGCTTGAACATCTGGAAGTTCATGGTTCACGTACTGCTGAAGCCTGGCTTGGAGAATTTTGAGCATTACTTTGCTAGCATGTGAGATGACTGTAATTGTGTGGTAGTTTGAACATTCTTTGGCATTGCTTTTCTTTGGGATTGGAAATTCTTTAGGATTACACTCTTTCCAGGGGTGTAAAATAGCACAGTAGAAGGGTGTGTGCTCATCTTCTCCTGCGAGAACTCCAAAACTACAACTCACTGCTGAACAACCGTCGACTGGAGAATGTTGGATCCCACCAAAAAAAGATACCCCATGTCCAAGGGCAAAGGAGAAGCCCCAGCAAGAGGGTAGGAGGGGTGAAATCGTGTTTAGAATCAAACCCCTTATGCACCAGAGACACTCAGAGGGCTCAAACACACCTTGTGCACACCAGGATCCAGAGATGCTACAGAGACTGAGACTGAGCCAGAGCTGTGTATGAGTGTCTCCTGCGAAGGTACGGGCCAGCAGTGGCCAGCCACAGGGGCAGGAGCTCTGGGTGCAGTAGACCTGGGTATGAATGGCATAAGCCCTCTTGGAGGAGGTCGCCATTAACCCCACCATAGTGCCTCCAGAACTTACACAGGACTGGGGAAACAGACTCTTGGCAGGCACAAACAGAACCTTGTATGTACCAGGACCCAGGAGAAAGGAGCAGTGGCCCCACAAGAGACTGGCCCAGACTTGCCTGGGAGTGCCCAGGAGTCTCTGGTGGAGGCTTGGGTTGACCGTGGCCTGCTTAAGGGTCAGGGGCACTGAATGCAGAAGTGCATGGGACCTTTTGAAGGAGGTTGCCATTATCTTCATTACCTCCACCATAGTTTGGCCTCAGGTCAAACAACAGGGAGGAAACACAGCTCTACCCATCAACAGAAAACTGGATTAAAGATTTACTGAGCATGGCCCTGCCCATCAAAACAAGACCCAGACTCCCCCTCAGTCAGTCTCTCCCATCAAGAAGCTTCCATAAGCCTCTTATCCTTATCCATCAGAGGGCAGATAGAATGAAAACCACAATCACAGAAAATTAACCAAACTGATCACATGGACCCCAGCCTTGTCTAACTCAATGACTATGAGCCACGCCATGTAGGGCCACCCAAACGGGTGGGTCATGGTGGAGAGTTCTGACAAACCAAGGTCCACTGGAAAATGGAATGGCAAACCACTTCAGCATTCTTCTTGCCTTGAGAACCCCATGAACAGCATGAAAAGGCAAAAGGATAGGACACTAAAAGATGAACTCCCCAGGTGTGCAGGTGCCCAATATGCTACAGGAGATCAATTCAGTTCAGTCGCTCAGTCGTATCTGACTCTTTGCGACCCCATGGACTACAGCAGGCCAGGCCTCCCTGTCCATCACCAACTCCCGGAGTTTATCTAAACTCATGTCCATTGAGTTGGTGATGCCATCCAACCATCTCATCCTCTGTCATCCCCTTCTCCTCCTGCCTTCAATCTTTCCCAGCATTAGGGTCCTTTCAAATGAGTCAGCGCTTCCCATCAGGTGGCCAAAGTACTGGAGTTTCAGTTTCAGAATCAGTCCTTCCAATGAATACTCAGGACTGATCTCCTTTAGAAAGGACTGGCTGGATATCCTTGCAGTCTAAGGAACTCTCAAGAGTCTTCACCATCACCACAGTTCAAAAACATCAATTCTTTGGCGCTCAGCTTCCTTTATAGTCCACCTCTCACATCCATACATGACTACTGGAAAAACCATAGCCTTGACTAGATGGACCTTTGTTGGCAAAGTAATATCTCTGCTTTTTAATATGCTGACTAGATTGGTCACAACTTTCCTGCCAAGGAGTAAGCGTCTTTTAATTTCATGGCTGTAAACACCATTCTGGAGTGGTTTTGGAGCCCAAAACAATAAAGTCTGCCACTGTTTCCCCATCTATTTGCCTTGAAGTAATGGGACCAGATGCTGTGAACTTAGTTTCTGAATGTTGAGCTTTAAGCCAACTTTTTCACTCTCCTCTTTCACTTTCATCAAGAGGCTCTTTAGTCCTTTGCTTTCTGCCATAAGGGTGGTGTCACCTGTGTATCTGAGGTTATTGGTATTTCTCCTGGCATTCTTGATTCCAGCTTGTGCTTCCTCCAACCCAGCATTTCTCATGATGTACTCTGCTTATAAGTTAAATAAGCAGGGTGACAGTATACAGCCTTGACACACTCCTTTTCCTATTTGGAACCAGTCTGTTGTTCCATGTCCAGTTCTGTTGCTTCCTGACCTGCATACAGATTTCTCAAGAGGCAGGTTAGGTGGTCTGGTATTTCCATCTCTCTCAGAATTTTCCACAGTTTATTGTGATCCACACAGTCAAAGGCTTTGGCATAGTCAATAAAGCAGAAATAGATGTTTTTCTTGAACTCTCTTGCTTTTTCAATCATCCAACAGATATTGACAATTTGATCTCTGGTTCCTCTGCCTTTTCTAAAACCAGCTTGAACATCTGAAAACTCACAGTTCACATATTGTTAAAGTCTGGCTTGGAGAATTTTGAGCATTACTTTACTAGCATGTGAGATGAGCGCAATTGTGTGGTAGTTTGAGCATTCTTTGGCTTTGCCTTTCTTTGGGATTGGAATGAAAACTGACTTTTTCCATTCCTGTGGCCACTGCTGACTTTTCCAAATTTGCTGGTATATTGAGTGCAGCATTTTCACAGCATCATCTTTTAGGATTCTAAATAGCTCAACTGGAATTCCATCACCTCCACTAGTTCCTAGTGATGCTTCCTAAGGCCCACTTGTCTTCACATTCCAGGATGTCTGGCTCTAGGTGAGTGATCACACCATCGTGGTTATCTGGGACATGAATATCTTTTTTGTATAGTTCTTCTGTGTATTCTTGCCACCTCTTCTTAATATCTTCTACTTCTGTTAGGTCCATACCATTTCTGTCCTTTATTGTGCCCATCTTTGCATGAAACGTTCCCTTGGTGTCTCTAATTTTCTTGAAGAGATCTCTAGTCTTTCCCATTTTATTGTTTTCCTCTGTTTTTCCCCACTGGTCACTGAGGAAGGCTTTCTTTTCTCTCCTTGCTATTCTTTGAAACTCTGCATTCAAATAGGTATATCTTTCCATTTCTCCTTTGCTTTTCATGTCTCTTCTTTTCACAGCTATTTGTAAGTCCTCCTCAGACAACCATTTTGCCTTTTTGCATTTCTTTTTCTTGGGGATGGTCTTGATCCCTGTCTCCTGTACTATGTCACGAAGCTCCATCCATAGTTCATCAGGCACTCTATCAGATCTAATCCCTTGAATCTATTTCTCACTTCCACTGTATAATCGTAAGGGATTTGATTTAGGTCATACTTGAATGTGTTAGTGGAGAAATAACTCCAGAAAGAATGAAGAGACGGAGCCAAAGCAAAACAACACCCATTTGTGGATGTGACCGGTGATGGAAGTAAAGTCCAATGCTGTAAAGAGCAATATTGCATAGGAACCTGGAATGTTAGGTCCATGAATCAAGGCAAACTGGAATTGGTCAAACAGGATATGGTAAGAGTTAACATCGACATTTTACGAATCAATGAACTAAAATAGACTGGAATGGGTGAATTTAACTCAGATAACCATTATATCTACTACTGTGGGCAAGAATCCCCTAGAACAATGGAGTAGCCATCACAGTCATCAAAAGAGTCCGAAATGCAGTACTTGGATGCAATCTCAAAAATGACAGAATGATTTCTGTTCATTTCCAAGGCAAACCATTCAATATCACAGCAATCCAAGTCTATGCCCCAACCAGTAATGCTGAAGAAGCTGAAGTTGAACGGTTCTATGAAGACCTACAAGACCTTCTAGAACTAACACCCCAAAAAAGTTGTCCTTTTCATTATAGGGCACTGGAATGCAAAAGTAGGAAATCAAGAAACACCTGGAGTAACAGGTAAATTTGGCTTTGGAGTACAAAATGAAGCAGGTCAAAGGCTAACAAAGTTTTGCCAAGAGAACGCACTGTTGTGGCAAACACCCTCTTCCAACAACACAGGAAAAAACTACACATGGACAGATGGTCAAAACCGAAATTAGACTGATTATATTCTTTGCAGCCAAAGATGGAGAAGCTCTATATAGTCAGCAAAAAACAAGACCAGGAGCTGACTGTGGCTCAGATCATGAACTCCTTATTGCCAAATTCAGACTTAAATTGAAGAAAGTAGGGAAAACCACTAGACCATTCAGGTATGACCTAAATCAAATCCCTTATGATTATACAGTGGAAGTGAGAAATAGATTTAAGGGATGAGATCTGATAGACAGAGTGCCTGCAGAACTATGGACAGAGGTTCGTGACGCTGTACAGGAGGCAGGGATCAAGACCATCCCCAAGAAAAAGAAATGCAAAAAAGTAAAATGGCTGTCTGAGGAGGCCTTACAAATAACTGTGAAAAGACAAGAAGCTAAAGACAAAAGAGAAAAGGAAAGATATACCCATTTGAATGCAGAGTTTCAAAGAATAGCAAGGAGAGATAAGAAAGCCTTCCTCAGTGATCAGTGGAAAGAAATAGAGGAAAACAATAGAATGGGAAAGACTAGAGATCTCTTCAAGAAAATTAGAGACACCAAGGGAACGTTTCATGCAAAGATAGGCACAATAAAGTACAGAAATGGTATGGACCTAACAGAAGTAGAAGATATTAAGAAGAGGTGGCAAGAATACACAGAAGAACTGTACAAAAAAGATATGCATTACTCAGATAACCACGATGGTGTGATCACTCACCTAGAGCCAGACATCCTAGAATGCAAAGGCAAGTGGGCCTTAGAAAGCATCACTAGGAACTAGTGGAGGTGATGGAATTCCAGTTGAGCTATTTAGAATCCTAAAAGACGATGCTATGAAAGTGCTGCAGTCAGTATGCCAGCAAATTTGGAAAACTCAGCAGTGGCCATACAACTGGAAAAGGTCAGCTTTTATTCCAATCCAATTCTAATGGAATGTTTTTCATTCCAACTAAAGGCGATGCCAAAAAACATATGTTTTATCCTAAATATTATTCTGATCATATCATTCATTTTCATAATTTCCTAAAAGGTCTTCTGTTATACTTGTGGTATAATTTCTTTTTTGGTCTAATTATTACTTAGAAGAGTATTTAAGAAGTTGGAGATTTGCTTTTTAGTTATACTATTGCTTTCAAGGTTCATCATACCCTGGCCTGATAATTCAGCCTTTTAAGTTGGTATTTTCTTTGCACAAGTTGATTGGCTTTGCAATTTAATAGTTACTTTTTATCTTCTTCATTTTAAATCTATGTATATTTTAGTCTATGTAACCAAGCTATTGCATTTTTCTTGGAAATGAAGTGTGAAGCTCTCGTTAAATTGGAAAATTTTGAAGTTCATAAAAACTCATACTATTAACTATGAAAACGGATGTATAGACATCAACATTCTATGTTAGTCTTTTGTTGCTTTCTTCTCATCCATTAACTTTCAGCCTTTCTCTCTTGTTGAATATATAATCATCTGATACTGATCAAGACTAAACCATAGAGAATACTAGTCCTTCACACATACCGTACAGTTCTTCATTTACATATCATATTAATTAGTAGTTAAGAAAGGCTGTTTCAGGGTTTATAAACTTAGAAGTAAAATGATCATAAAATGTCACCAAGCACTCAAGACTAGCTTAAAACATACTTCTGATTCCAGTATGTGTGCACACATATGTATACTTGTTTCACAAAACCTGCTTGTGCTAATTCTTTAAAACATTATTTACAGTATTTATTAGAACTAGATTACAAGAGAAGAATTAGCGTGTAAAATATGAGTGTAATACAGCCTAAAAGTCCTCAAATGTTAGGTTCTAAAACTTAAATTAACTAATTAATGCTTTCCTATTAATCAGTATGAATTTCTGTCCACAATCTTCAGGCACTCTGTCTACCAGATTTAATCCCTTTAATCTATTCATCACCTCCACTATATAATCATAAGGAATTTGATATAGGTCATACCTCAATGTCTTAGCAGTTTTCCCTATTTTCTTCAATTTAAGCCTGACTACTTTTTTTCCAGTAGTCAGGTATAGATGTGAGAGTTGGGCCATAAAGAAGGCTGAGCACGGAAGAACTGATGCTTTCAAATTGTGGTGCTGGGCAAGACTCTCTGAGAGTCCCTTGGAGAGCAAGGAGATCAAACCAGTCAATCCTAAAGGAAATCAACTCCAAATATTCATTGGAAAGACTGATGCCAGGCTGAAGCTCCAATACTTTGGTCACCTGATGTGAAGAGCTGATTCACTGGAAAAGACCCTGATTCTGGGAAAGACTGAAGGCAAAAGGAGAAGGGGGCAGCAGAGGATGAGGTGGTTATGGTTAGATAGCATCACACATTCAACAGACATGAATTTTCACAAACTCCAGGAAATAATGGAGGACAGAGGAGCCTGGCGTGCTGCAGTCCACGGGGTTGCAGAGTCAGACATGACTTGTAACAGAACGGTATAAATTAATCAGTACAACAGAAACCAATCTCTACTATGTGATTGTTGTTGTTCAGTCCCTAAGTCTGTTGTTGTAAGTAAGTTGTTCAGTCACTACTATGTAATAAATTTACATAAAATAAGAACTGCGATTTATAATAGTTTAGTAAATCACTAGATAGGTGAAAACAAACATACCTCCCATTTTTGTCATCTTCATGAATAAAGGAAGACATGGTCTGTCTGCAAAAATTTCACTTTGATGAACAAGGCATTCCTTTACTACATCATAGCCATTTAGAACCACAGCTGATATACCTCCAAGATCCAAACTGAAGATCTTTGAGAAGAAAAGAAAAACATTTAAATGGAAAAATATATTAAGAAATATAACCAGAGAAATCTACATGTACTAAGTCCAGCTCTCTCAGTATTTGTTATTTCTTGAAAATACTGGCATTTATTACCAAGTTGACTGTTTAGAGTGCCTATCAAGCACAATGATTTCATTACACATTCAATGACTGAAGACATAATCTTGTAAATGCTGTAATGCAAACAGTACCAGATTGAGGAGGTCTGGGTTATACTTTAAGCTTTGCCATTAAACAGATATAGGTCACTGGATAGAACCCTTAATGTTTTTGGGCTTCGGGGCTGCTATAGAAAATCAAGAAATACTTGAGTTATATGCGCTTTTAAAATTCATTCCAACTCAAAACAGTCAATGATCTCTCAGAACCTCTGTTTATTTCCAAGAAAAATTGAGGAGGTGACTCCATCTATGTATCATTTATTATTCTAGGTTTAGGTAGGGGAGGGGATTGTCAAAGGCCCAAGAGACTTGAAACTGAAGACAACTTTTGTTGGGGCCTGGGATATGTAATCCCAAAATATGCCTCAATGGCACATTAATTATTTTGAATTAAAAGTTAATGAAGAAATGGCCAACACAAAAAGGATACTCTAGGGAGTTCGCTTGTGGCCTACTGGTTAGGACTTGGAACTGCCATTGCTGTGGCCTGGGTGTGATCCCTGGCAGGGAACTGAGATCCTGCAAGCCAAAATAAAAATAAATAAAAATGAGGGACACCTCTCTCTTTTTATCTCCCTGAAAGTAGGAAATAAATCTCTCATGTGAAAGGTGCACTCTCTGCATATGGAGGTTGTTGTGTTGGTGTTAGTTGCTCAGTCATGTCCCAGCTCTTTATGGCCCCACAGACTGTAGCCCACCAGGCTCCTTTGTCCATGGAATTCTCCAGGCAAGAATACTGGAGTGGGTTGCCATTTTCTTCTCCAGGGATCTTCCCGACCCAGGGATTGAACCTGGGTCTCCTGCATTGCAGGCAGATTCTTTACCACCTGAGCCACCAGGGAAGCCCTCAGTTCAGTTCAGTTCAGTCGCTCAGTCGTGTCTGACTCTTTGTGACCCCACGAATCGCAGCACGCAAGGCCTCCCTATCCATCACCAACTCCCGGAGTTCACTCAGACTCACGTCCATTGAGTCAGTGATGCCACCCAGCCATCTCATCCTCTGTCATCCCCTTCTCCTCCTGCCCCCAATTCCCCCAAGCATCAGAGTCTTTTCCAATGAGTCAACTCTTCGCATGAGGTGGCCAAAGTACTGGAGTTTCAGCTTTAGCATCATTCCTTCCAAAGAAATCTCAGGGTTGATCTCCTTCAGAATGGACTGGTTGGATCTCCTTGCAGTCCAAGGGACTCTCAAGAGTCTTCTCCAACACCACACTTCAAAAGCATCAATTCTTCGGCACTCAGCCTTCTTCACAGTCCAACTCTCACATCCATACATGACCACAGGAAAAACCATAGACTAGACAAACCTTTCTTGGCAAAGTAATGTCTCTGCTTTTGAATATGCTATCTAGGTTGGTCATAACTTTCCTTCCAAGGAGTGAGCATCTTTTAATTTCATGGCTGCAGTCACCATCTGCAGTGATTTTGGAGCCCCCAAAAATAAAGTTTGACACTGTTTCCACTGTTTCCCCATCTATTTCCCATGAAGTGATGGGACCAGATGCCATGATCTTCGTTTTCTCAATGTGGAGCTTTAAGCCAACTTTTTCACCCTCCACTTTCACTTTCATCGCCCTAGGACTCCTTATTGCCGATTACCAAAGACAGGGAATTTGGGGCTGAGAAGCCTTTTTTAAACAAATCTTGTTATTTCTTTAATTTACTGCCCAATCACAAGACCTGTTTAGATTCTTCACTAATTGGGCACCCAAAACCAAAGTTTTTCTTGTCCTGTCAATTCTTTGCAAATTTATTGGTTCTTTATCTAAAAAATATAAAATCTGCCTGCTTTCGTCATTTCCTCCATCCCGTTTCTACGAGACCTCCATGCGCATGAATTCTAATGTGTTTCTTTCTCTCCTGTTACTCTGTCTTGTGTCAATTCTATTCTTAGTCCAGCCATAAGAACTCAAGAGGGGCAGAGGGGAAAATTTCCCCTTCCTCAACAAAACATACTGAAACTCACTGGTTTATTTATTTAGGCCCCTGAATGCCATGAAGTGAACAGAGGGCCCTAAGGGTATCTGACCTTGGAGTATAGGCATTTGCCACTTTGGTATAGGTGGCTGCCTCTGAGCTAAAAGATGGAATATCCATCCTGTTCCTTGTTGTAGTTTCTCACATGCTTCACTACAGGTTCCCTTAAAATGTCATACCTCCGGTACTCTATTCTAGTTAGCCCCACATAGGGGCCTAATCCAGTGAAGGAACAGTGCTACCTTATCAGTGAGATGCAATGATTGCTTAACCTCATCCTCTCAGGCACTGGCTGAGAACTTAAAAAAAAAAAAAAAAAATTTGGCCATATAGCCCTGTTCATCGCTGTGTACAGGGCTCTTTGCTGCAGCATCCAGGCTTTCTCCTGTTGCAGTAGTTATCCTGCAGTATCTTAGTTCCCCAACCAGGGATCAAACCCATGTCCCCTGCATTGGAAAGCGGATTCTCAATCCCTGGACCACCATGGAAGTCCCTAGCTGAAGGTTTTTGAGTGCCAAAAATACTGAGTCAAGCCTCATCTTTGTGCAAACAGGCAGAATGGATTTTGGCCATGATTCACACAATTTTGGGGGGGTGGGATGGAGGCTTAGCAGAGAACTGAAGTTCAACAGAAGTATTTACAGAAGAAAAAGTGATAAAGACCTCCAAGTAGCAACAGAATCAACAAACTGAGCAAAAGAGTTTTTGGCACAAGGATGTACCCTGCTAACGGAGCAGAAGGTACACCCGGAACTTTGGGGAAGAGTCGTGGACTGACTGCCATAAGCAATGGTATGTCAATAGCGGCAGTGTGAGAGTTTCAGTACAAAGGAAGTGATTATCAGCTGAGCAAAGGAGGGGCTCTTTTCAGTTTGCAAAGCAGTAAGGGGATGGTCTTAAAGTCTTTTCCCAGAAGCATAATTTTAAGTAAATACAAAGAAAAAATCCTCCTCCTGTGTGCCTCCTCAACTTTCAGCACTCAATACTTACAACACCAGATGTGTGATTTTCCATATATCACGTAATTCTGGGACACCAGGTAGATGTCCTAAACTATATTCAGGTCCCAAACTGCCCATGGTGTTTGTTGTTTTGGATTTTTTTTTTTCTTTTAGCCACACTATACAGCATGCTGGATCATAGTTCCCTGATTACAGATTGAATCTGCACCCTCTGCAGAGGAAGTACAGATTCTTCACCCCTGGACAGCCAAGGAAGTCCTGAGCTGGCCATGTTGACTCCATTTTTCACCCAAGCCCCACATCACTTCTCAGCCGTCATGATGTTTCAACTTAACAATACAGACAAAATATGACAGTTTCTTACCAGCTTCATCACTAATCTTTCATTTAGTGTAATCTTCATCACTCTAATCTTTCATTTCTCCTCTATATGATCTCAATTGCCTCTTGTCTCTTTACAGGTGACTCTCAACATGGCATATTTCTGCTTCAAGGCCTTAGTACTTGTTCCCTTGGCCTGGAATGTTCTTCCCCTAGATATTCCCATAGCCTGCTACTTCACTTCCTTGCAGTATTTTCTCAGATGCCTTTTTTGCAGTGAGGCCTGCTCTAACCCATTAAAATTTCACCCCCTAGTATTCTTCATCTTCCTTACCCTAATTTAGTTATTTTATACTTTATACTCTAACATGTTATATACTTACTGTGTTTACATTGTTCCTATCCTGCTCACTGCCTCCCTTCCATCACTATAATATAAACCACACAAGAGCACGGATTTCCACTTGTTTTGTTCATTGCTAAATCTCCACAATTAGGATAGTACATAGCATATGCTAACAACTGATAAATATATGTTGAATTAAAGAAAAGTGGTGGAGAAACACATTTAAGCATATTTTACAACACTATAGACTAAGTGCTAATAACAGAGGAATGTAAAAAGTCCTTTGATAAAAACTGGTAATTGCCATATACTTTTCAACATTTGCTTGGGCTGTATTCTCATTTGGAATGCCCCCCTTGACTGCCATACTGTCCAAACCACCAAGTCTTTAGGGACCAACCACCATGAAGCCTTTCTTGGTGCATTCTCTTTTTCCCTTGAACCACCACAGCACATGCTTAAAAGCTCCCATGGCACTTAATTCAATACTACCAAAGGTGGCGCTAATGGAAAAGAACCTGCCTGCCAATGCAGGAGACACAGGTTCACTCCCTGGGTCAGGAAGATCCCCTGGAGTAGGAAATGGCAACCCACTCCAGTATTTTTCCCTGGTAAATGCCATGGACAGAGGAGTCTGGTGGGTTACAATGGGTTACAGACAAAGAGTCAGACACGACTGAAGCAACATAGCACTGGCACAAAAAACCAGAAGCATTATATGAATGCTTATCTTCTGCTTGTTGGCTAAATTATAAACTCTTTTGATTCAGTGATTTCATCCCTTTCATCTTCGAGCACTCCATAAAATCTCATTCAATGCCTTGCATAAATCTCAATAAACGCTTACTGTATAAATAAATTATAGGTTGTCAACTCCACTTGCCTCAAAGTAATTACTTTATTATCCTTATGTGCATTACCTGAAAATAATCTGTTAAAACCCCTCATACTAGTTTTGCTAGCTAGGGAATGCTTCTGAAATCTGGGTTAAGATTAGTCACTGCAGAAGCTTACACATTCAGGATGGATCTCTAAGGTAATGTTAAGTCTCAGTGTGGTACACTTCTATATAAGAATGTCTTTAAAATGACTGTATAAGACTTGAAGACTGGCTGTCTTCCTTTCAAGAATTACGAAGGAGAATTGAATTCACAGACTTCATAAAAGTAGTTGTCACTTGAAGTGATTGTCACTTCTCATAAGCAATTTTAAAGTCCATGACTTTCTCTGAGCACACATCTCCAGATCATCATGAAACATAGTAGAAAAATAAGATTCTATTTATAAGACATATAAACTTTCCACAACCTTCTAGAAGTATAGAAGATAATAGTTTCCTTCCGCTTCCAAGAAAAGTATAGTACATTAAAAACTCAAACCAACTCTGAGACTTTGTCATAATTGGAAAATATCTCTAAGACAATGAGAGACCTGTAGGGGTGTTTCACAACTAAGATAAAGAACAATCAGATTAAAGGGTTAATACTTTAGGTGGTTTTCAACTTAAGTCTAAAATAGACTTATTCAAACAATGTCTACTCTTCAATGCATACATCCTTTCAATTTCTGCATTTTCTTCTCCCTCCACTCTTGGATATAATAACACAGTTAGTCCTATTTGATTTTACCACCTTCAGTAAAAAGACCACTTTGTAAAGATCCAAAGTGGAAATGAAAGTTGCTCAGTTGTGTCCGACTCTTTGCAACCCCATGGACAATACTGTCCATGGAATCCTTCAGGCCAGAATATTGCAGTGGGTAGCCTTTCCCTTCTCCAGGAGATCTTCCCAACCCAGGGATCGAACCCAGGTCTCCCACGTTGCAGGCAGATTCTTTACCTGTTGAGTCACAAGGGAAGCCCAAGAACACTGGATTGGGTAGCCTATCCCTTCTCCAGGGGATCTTCCTGACCCAGGAATCGAACCGAGGTCTCCTGCATTGCAGGCGGATTCTTTACCAACTAAGCTATCAGGAAAGCCTGTAAAGATCCATGGCTGCCTTAAATAGTTGTACTAGCAAAAAAACTGGTAATTCGTGCCACAAATCCATTAAACCAGAGCTACCTATCCCAAGATGACAATCTTCCAACACATTCATATATTCTATTGTTTATCATCAGATGGGATAGGGGTTCCCCAGAAAGAAAGAACCAGGAATGGCTTTCTTAAGAGAAGTCATTTTCTGCCTAAGCCATCTGGGGATCTAAGACTGAGTACGATACTTGCCCTTGTACAAGGTCTCAGTAATTAATCTTAAGGGAATAAAAGAACAAATGATTTATCATGCAAAACAAGTAACAATAGCAAAGATAATGCATCAGCTGTAAAAAAAAATCCCAGTTCTCTTTAAATGGTAAACATTAGCCTGAAGTGTTCAACCACCACATCAACTAGAACCTAAGAAATGTTGACCTTTTTTGAAAGAGGACTCAACCTCTGGTCTTGTTCTTTCACATCTTCTGATTTCTCTGTAATACTGATGATACTTCATACCAACACACCAGAAATCAAATACATTTGATGAAAACCATGCAAATACACTCACGAACTGGAGGATGGAAAATAAAATCTAAGAATTATATATATTTGCTTTAAGTCCAGCCTTCCTATAGTGATAGAGACCATTAGTGAACTGCAGAAACTTCGAATAATTCTTGTAAAAACTGGTTTAAATATGAATGTAACCCCAAACCTGAATGCCACAACTGCCCAACAGTCCTGTTTTTTCACAACACACACAATTTGTGGTTGATCATTAATGCTTCTCTCTCACTGGACTGTAACTACCTAAAATCAGGCTGTGACTGCTGTCAACTACTTCCAATTGGCACTTGCCATCTACCTCTACATCAAGTGCTGTTGCACCTGCTGACCTTCAATATGCCCTGAAGGCAGTCAGGATGGAGACCAGGAAGGAGGCACTCCATTCCAAAAAACTGGCAGAACAGGTCTTCAGATAGGTTGCTATTTTCAGGAGCTGAATTTATGAACCCAATTCTAACATCTCTTCATTTCTAGAAAAGCACTCAATTCATTCATGGTGACATCTGCTCCTCACAACTACTAAAACCTTCTGCAAAAATTTGTGCCCAGATTACATGAACAACCCCTTCACCAAAGTCACATAAATATCGGCCTTACCCCGTTGCCTCTGGAACAGCTTCTCAGAGCTATCTGAGGTACTGTCTCCCAGGCTGCAGTCCTCATTTTGCCCCCAAATAAAATTTAACTTCCAGCTCTCACATCAGGCATTTTTTAAAGTTGACACTGCCTTCTTCACCTCTTCATCACAGAACCTATCAGAGTCTGGCTAGTATCTTCCTATAAAGGAAAGGATTTAAAACAAATCAACTGAGCTGGGTCAAGGCGTTTTCTGGAAACTTCTGCCTCCTCCACGTTAGGACACTCTTCCCAAGGCAAGCTAGGACTCTGGCCTTTCTCTTGCTTTTGGCAGCTGTGCAGCAACCCTACAAGTCACTCAGCAGGTCTGCGCCAAAATTTCCCCCGCCGAAAAAAAGTACTAGAAGACCTGCCCTGGAGAGGTCACACTGCAAGGGAGGCTCCGTGTTTGCTGCGGGGGCGCTCCTATCTCCAGGTAGACAGCACAGCAGTGGGACACCGCACTGATTTCACTCATTAATTCATTCGCTCTTTCACAGTCCTTCACCTGCGCTCCTCCTCACAGCAGACGCCTAGACCAGCCGTTCTCAAATGCAAATACCCAACGACCTCCTATTAACCATTATCTCAACCCTGAAAATCCCCAGAAGCCGTAAGGGGACGCTAACCTACGCGCGCGGCGTGAGGTTCCGTGAACCCGAGAAGCCGGGCGCGTGGAACGAACGTTGAAGTCGGCGCCTGTGACGCCCGACGGGGCGTCCGGCGCGGGTCCAGGGTCCCACTGCACATGCGCGGGAGCGGCACCTCTTCGCCCTCGCGGGCGGGAGAATCCCGCCCAGATTCCGCGGGCGTCGGTGTGGGCGGGGCTCACGGATGGGCAGGGCTCTCCTTTCCCCAGCCCCCGGCAGTGGCGCCGCCTGAGGACCTTGTCCCTTGGCACAGGAAGCGGGCTTGCTCCCACGCTGCGCGCACACGGAGCAGGGTCCCGACAACTGGCAACCACGAGCATCGGACTCCCACCCCCATCCCCTACCCCGGGGAGGGAGGCGCGGGCCCTCCGTCGGCTGTACCTCGCCGTACACCTGGCTCTGTTTTTTCATGTAGACATGGGGGAGTTCGGCCGAGGCGGCCAGTGAGTAGATGTTGCCGATAAATGGCAGCCCCGACGGTCCCGGGGGGAAGCCCGACGGCCGTCTCTGCTTCAGCAGCTGGCGGACCCCCAGGGCGAAGAGAAGCAGGAAGAAGACCCCGCCGAGGGCTGCCGCGAACGCCTCGGCGCTGTGAGGCTCCCACATGGCCTGGGGCGGGGGCTGCAAACCCGCGCTGCCCTAGGACCCGGGGAGAGCTCCAACCCCACCGCATCCTATTGGTCCATTACCCCCGAGGTCCCGCCCCATTTCTATGGCCATTGGCTGGCTGAGCGTAGGGCCTTCGGGTTTGTTACTGCTGGCTTTGTTCTGGTATGGGAGGGTGTGCGGCCCTTTTGATTTATGCGCGGCTCACTGGAGCAGGCGGATCCAACGTCCCTGGCAGCCAGCCCTTTCTGTGGCTATCCTTTTAAGAACCAGGTCTGCTTGTATCTGACCAGACAACTGGAGATTATCAACGCTGTTGTCTTTAGCAGAAGCTGATACTCTTCAGAATTTCTATTAAAGAATTGACCTATCAATATAAAAAGAAAGTAATCTCACGATTTGGCCTTTTTTAATTTATCCTTTTGTCCTTACGTTATAAGGTGTTTTTACATGTGATTCCCTTATGAATTGTAGTTACATGATATTTAGGCAACCTGAGTGAATTACATATGTTTTCACAGCTTTCTGATCATCCCCAACTGGTTACTATTTGGCCGTCACAGAAGGCTGTCTGGTCTACAGTTGTCCAGGGATAGTGCTTACTGTTCAAACTTTTTGCTTCCAGGTACCTAAAATTAAGCAACTGATTAACTACTTGGAAAATTCTGTTTGCTATTTCTGCTTCTATTCCTGTTTTGTATTGGGAGTTCCTTGCAACACAGGACTTGCTGGCCACGAGACACTTGTAACAGCTGCCCTTTGTGACTGAGCAGTAGCAGGAATGTTATGGTCCTTGTTAGCTTAAGGCTTATTCATACTGCAGATATTATTTAAGTATCTTCCATGTAGTAGTATGCAAAGCAATGGAGATGATATGTGAAAAGAAAACCACTACCCTCCTAGAACTTACATTCTTGTGAAAAGGAAAAGTAGTAAACACATTAGTAAAGTAATTGTAGATAATAAGCAGACAAAATGAAAATGTGTTATAGAAAGTGCTTGGGCATGGGAAAATCCTTTCAGGTGAGAGATGTCAAGAAGTCTCTTTAAGAAGATGACATCTGAACTTAGATCAAATGATAAGATGTGTTAGTTTCCTACTGTTGCTGTAACAAATTACTAGAGTGCCTTAAAACCACAAATTTATTGTCTTACAGATTTTTGTCCTCAGAAGTCCAAAGTGGGTCTTAGAGGCCAAAAGTTAGGTGTTTGTATGCCTGCATTCCTTCTAGAAGCTCTATGGAAGAATTAGTTTCCTTGCCTTTTTCAAATTTTAGGGGATATGCACATTTCTTAAGGCATGTTCCCTTTCCTTCATCTTCAAAGGCAGCACATTGGATCTCAATGACCCTTCTGCCCCCTTCTCTGCCTGCCTCTTCTACTTAGGACCTGAATAATCCAGGATAATCTCCACTTCTCAACGGACAGATGTTTATCAACCCAGGGATCGAACCTGGGTCTCCCACACTGCAGGCAGACTCTTTACCTTCTAAGCCACCAGGGAAGCCCTTATCAACCTTAATTCCATTTTATTGCTCCATGACGTGAAACCTAACATACTCTGGTTCTGGGAATTAGGATGTGGATATATTGGAGGTGAGGGGTAGGGATGGAGGGGCACTCAGGGGAAGAGATAGGGGGAAAATACTCCAAAGAAGGAATGCCAAGAGCAAAGGCCCCCATCTGCTAAGCAAGCCTTGTCCTCTGAGAGTGTTTCTAGTCTCTCTATATCTCTGATGCAAGAACACTGAAGGGGAAGCTAGGTAGTTCGTTAGCCTTAAGTTTTCCTTTTTAACTGTTTTGAGCTCACTATCTGGTAAATGGACTTCTCCAGTGTCCTGTATGTTTCACAGGATCTCCAGCCACAGAATATCTACCTACTGCCTATTACAAATGCCTAATATATTACCTTTAGGGATTCCTTAAAATTCTTATTAATCAATAACTTTCTAGTAAAATGGAAAAAATAATATGTTAAGTGACCATTCTAAACTTAGTCCTCAGTGTCTAACCAAAGGTCGGTGGAAATGGCCCAGGGAGGATATTGGCATTGCAGGTGGAGCACACTGATGCAGAAGCACCAGGAATGGAGTCATATCACCTACTGGATGTCTGAGGTCAGCCCTGCCTGCTTTCCCCAACATCATCCCGCTTGTGTTGTCTGGCTGGCCACAGCTGTTAGGCAGTATGGTGCTTGGTTCAAGAGTGGCCCCCTTCCATCATTTATTTTCAAAAAGGATTAATTTTCACTCCCCAAATATTCTCCCTTTCACGTAAAGTAAGGAGCATTTCTCCTTTGGCATTTTCCCCCTGCCTACGTTAGCAGAGGAGAGCTGAAGCCTTGACGGCAGCCTGACTCACTAACAGCACTGATGAGATGCCTCATCCCCACCCCCACTGCCCCTTGGGGACACTGTGTGGGAGGTCGTCACGACTCACTTAGAGTCTCTCAGAACACAGATCCTTCCTGTCATCGTTTACTGTGTTCTCTCAGCACTCAGCGAAGAGAAAGCCCTCTCTTTGTCCCCCCTCCCTGCGTTTGCTCCTACAGTGAGAGAAAACAACCAAGATTATGTTTGTCTCTGGACTTTATCAGGACAGGGATGTTTGGTAGAACAGGAAATGAAGTATTTCACTGTTTCACGGCAGAGATCCCTTCTTCAGTATGCAGGGCTGAATGGCTGCCTGAAGAATGTGAAAACCCTGTACATGGCTCTGCTGTTTCTGTGTGCAGACAGGTAATGGTTTTAAAGAGTGTCTGTGCTCCAGCGGAAGCCTCTTTTTTGAACTCGGAAGCCTCCCTCCAGGACACATTCTGAAGGTTCCCTGTCAGTTCTTGGATGCCTGCTCCCATGGTCTGAGCCCTGGGTGCCCTCCCAACAGCCCTTCCCCCAGCCTACAGTGATGCAATCAGCACAAGGGGCCTTGTTGGCACATTTCATTATGTACACTCACAGTTGTGTTTCATCCGAATGGAAGGGAGGAAGAGTTCAAATGCCTAGTCGTATTGCCTAGCTGTATTGAAGCCTAAGGCAAAAAAAAAAAAAAAAAAATCAATACCGATGTTGGCTCATTAAAAACTTGGTATCTTGTTCATCATGAATTTTTTCTGCATTTTTATTTCAAAGTGTTAACATTAAAATATCACCTTGATTACTAAGCTTTTTGGTGCCCCCTTAATTTGCTCCCAAGGGGAATACCTCACATACCTCACCAGAGTCTCAGCCCTGGAAGGGTACCTAAGTGATGATTTTGTTAACAAAGTGTTATGTAGGATGGGTTTGTGCACTTGAATTTCGTTGATGCTCCTAGGAGTCAGGCAGTGAGGTAAAGCTGGTAAAGTGTGGCACTTCTGCATGGGATTTGAGGAAGCTTATGAAAGCCTCCCTTAAACCACTAAAAAAAAGTTCCCACCATGCCTGAAGTTCAGTCTTTACTATTTAATTTGTATGAGTTAAACATCCCCCCAAACAGCTTAAATTGGAAAATGCAGACCCCAATGGCAGGAGAGTAAAGTGTTTAAAAAAAAAAAAAGTTCTTAAAAGTGCGCTTATATGTGAATGTGTTTATTTTAGCTTTTTTTTTTTTTTTTTTTAGAGTCAGGACAGAATGGGAGGTGAGAGGACACTGATCTGTTGGAGTTGTCAGCATGGTCATGTTGATGGTGGTGGGTGTGAGGATTTAAGAAACTGATAAGGAAAAAAGTAGTTTTCAGTGAGAAACTTCTTTCCTTTCACAATTTTTCCGAAGGCTGTAGACAGGTCACACTTCATTCGGGAGTCATTTATGCCATTTCCTAGGAATGCTCAGCCAACCACCCTCTGCCACAGCCTCTCCTACAGCACCCTACTGGGCCATTTTCTAATCTGGACGACTTCTCTTCCCTCCTTTATGTTTAAAGAGATTAGAAGTCTAAAGTGGATGGACAAACACTTAGTGACCATCTTGCTGAAAACCCTCTTCCAAACATGGTATCTGAGACTCAGTGGAAATGTAATTCTCTATCCAAGGTAATGCAAGGCAGCACCAGTGGAACCAGAAATCTGGGCTCTAGACTTGGCACATGTTTCTTCAGTCATTCATCACAGAATTATTAAGCACCTCCTAGACTAAATGCTGGAGATGTAATGGTGAGCAAAACTAGCTATGGTCCTCACTTTCATGGTATTTACAGTCTATTGGGGAATGTGTACATAAATCAAATAATCACAAATAGATGTATCATTACAAATAGTTAAGTTTTCTGATGTAAAGAAATAGTATTATTAGCCTGTATAACACAGGAAGTGTAATCAGTGGAGGTCAGAATTTGCTGTCTGGGGCATGGGACTAGCTCATAGCCAGGGACTTGTATTCCCCACAGTCATACTGACTGCAAAGTTTACTGAAATTCTTCTCAAGCAACTGGGCTTCTATGGAACTTTGAGTGCCAAGTAGGAAGAGTAAGGAGCTAGAACACGACAAGTCCATTCTTTAAATCTGTGAACCTCGCTCAGAGAGTCACTTAAGTCCTAATTTGAAGCCTTTTTACTCTTGCTTTGCAAAAGATCTTGATAAATATTCTTAGACTGTGCTTCTAAAAAGAGTTAACTTTGAAGAAGCAAAATAAACAGTAGGTTAAACTGAACATGCTTATTAAAGAAGATTGGGCTTCCCAGGTGCCTCAGTGGTGCAGGTTTGATCCCTGGGTTGGGAGGATCCCCTGGGATAGGAAATGGCAACCCACTCTAGTATTCTTACCTGGAGAATTCCATGGACAGAGCAGCCTGGCAGGCTACAGTCCATGGGATTGCAAGGAGTCAGACACGACTGAGCATACACACACACATCAAAGAATATTAAAGTTATTTTAAGGACATTCTAACTTTAGAGCACAAGGGAAATGTAGTGTATTTTGGCTAAGTTTGTTTTAAACTAAGGGTTTGGTTGCCATTTAATAAACATTGTCAGATATATTATCACTAAAAAAATCTCACAATCAAAATACTTCTAAGGACAAAATATGTCTGTGAAGACTAAGTTAGTTTGAATTCATAATGGATGTAATACCTCTTGGCAAAGTTGGCTGACAGGGCCCTAATTTTCTGCCAGATAAGCCGATGAGACATGAATCATATTTACTGAACATAGAATCAAATATTTAAAAGATGCACACTAGATAACTGCAAATGATTTTATTTTGCATTTAGCTTCAGTTTACTTCAAGGAAAAGAACATTTTCAACATCAAGCATGCATACATGCGGGTCTTCCATGCTATTTTTTCTGCAAGTTTCTTTCATTGCAAATTACAAGAATAGAGTTCAGCTGCTAACAGGTAGCTAGTATTGTTGCCTTCAAGTTAAATGGGGAAACAGGCTTATAGAGGGTTTGGCCCATGGTGACATAGTAGAGGACACAGTATTTGAACCCAAGTCTATCTCTGAATCCAGATGACATTGTAGGGAATATTCTCAAAGGGTCGGGTCTTTGCCTTTCAAACTCAAAAACTAGAATAATCACAATTATAACTGCAAGGAACAGTTTTTGTTTGTATGCTTGCTTTTTCTGCACCATGGTGTGGCATGTTGCAGTGAGGGGTCTTAAGCATGTGGGATCTTAGTTCCCCAACCAGGGCCCGAACGTTTGCCCCCTGTAGTGGAAGTGTGCAGTCTTAACTACTGGATCACCAGAGAAGTCTGGAACAGTGTTTTGAAATGAATAGGATCTATGTTTCCCGGCAGATGATCTCAGTATCACCAGGAGACACTGGAAAACAAATGAACCCAAGTTAGAGGGATTTCAGATATTGAGACTCTCTGTTCTGTATCTAGACACTGGGCTCAGCAACTCTGCTGTGGATTTTTTTAAGGTATGGGCCAAGAGAGGGTTAGAATGTGGCATGCATGTCTGTAATACCCAGCCACCAGCTGTGCCATTTGAAGTACTGGGCTGGTCACCTTCTTCCTGGAGTTATTTCACTACTTGGTTCTGAAGATCCCTGTGGTGCCGGCCAAAGGCTTTGGAGCCACGTTGGTGGACATGATGTTCCTCTTAATCTTGCTCCCAGATTTGCCCAGGAAGCCTGCCATCTTATGGGTCATGCCAGTGGCGGCATTACTGGTTCTCTCCTGGGCAATGATGCTGATTTGTAGGATGGAGAAAAACGAAAAGATCTGTCAGTGAGAGGTTGAGAGCAGGTGCTGCCCCATGGGACCATCAGTGGAAAATTACTACTCTGAGAGGCACCAGTGAACCTTAAATGTTTCTGCTAAATACGATCATCACAGTAGAAAAGCCTAGAGCATTAGGGAAAATACTACAATCACTCCCTGTAGACATTTCCAGGGGTATCATAAAACAAAGGGGGTTTGGGTCACGGGTCTTAGAACATAGATCTGTAACAGCCATCTTTTCTGTGTAAATTAAAAATCATCCAAGGCTTATGAGATGAGAGAGACACTTATGGCACTATCCCAATCTCAATTTTTTTTTTTTTTTTTGGCCAACATGTGAGATCAACATGTGGCCAACTCGTGAGTTCCCCACCCAGGGATCAAACTGGGACCCCCTGCATCAGAAGCACAGACCACCAAGGAAGTCCCCCAATCTCATGTTTAAGGATATGTCTTCCTGGTATGCCAATGGAGAAGGTAAGCCATGTTCTGAGAGGGATACACAGATTTACCCGAAGTCCTCAGTTTCATACTCCAGCTCACTGGCCTTCTGCACATAATATTTCACCATTGTGGCCAGTAGGAAGTACGATTCCTCCTCAGTGAGTGTAGCTGGTACAAGGCCATTTTTCCAGACCGACCTGGGGAGGAGAAACAAGAGCAACAGGTGCTCTGAGTCCCTGAAAGTCCTTTCTAGGATAAGCAATGAAGTTTCTTGGATTCTGGGACTTCCCCTACAGATGTGACTAAACCAGCTCTCAATGGACAGGGCGTAGGCCATTGTTCATCCAAAATTGCTGCTTCACCAGGATTTAGGATCTGGTGTGACCTAGAGAAGTGGCTTGGTCCAAGTGGATCATATAGACTTGTGAAAGGTGATGGTTAGATTTTCAGGAATTTTATGAGCTTAGTATAAAATATAGCCATTATTAATTATTTAAATCTGAAAATGGTTTCACTTTAATGTAATTTGAATGAAGGTGAGAAATTAGATAAAATATATATCAGATTTTATATATCAGATTTAATAACATTTATTGGCAAAGCAATTAGCAAATTAGGATGCAATTCATTGCACAAATTATGGTTAAACTAGTAACTAGGTTTCCTAAAGATAAAAATGTCTGGTAAAAATCAACAAAAGAATGCTATGAGGTTCACAGTATATGAAATTTGCAAGGAATATAATGTATCATATGTCTATAAACTGTGTGCTGTACATCTTTATCTCATAAAAAATTTATGATAAACTTATCTACATGTTTACATTCATACATTACCACCCCCTCATAAGAGCCAGATTCAGCACAGCACAATTGAGAACATAGAATTGTATAATTCCAGGGGCTGTGGGAAGTGACAGGGCTCCAGGCAGGGCTGTCTTACCTGAATGGTGCTGCCTGGAGCATGCCTGCCTGGTGGATGATCAGCATGCTGAGGACCAGGAAGAGGGGCAGCTTCGAGAACCCCATGATACCTCTCTGCAAGAAAAGAATGTCACCACCTGTAGCAGGTCTAAATTCCGTGAGCCCACAGACCTGGGCTCTGCTCCTGCCTATGCCTCTAACTCCCAGTTGTCCTGGTTTCAGGCTGGTCATTTCACTCCCTTTCACCATCATATGCGCAATAGCTAAGTGAACCACTAGATGATCCAGTAAGCCTGTAGAATGCTTGGTTTAGCAAAGAAAACTGGCAGGAAATTGGGTGAAAAGATGTTGGTCTATAGGTCCCTACCAACACCGTACACACTTAGGACACACTGGGAGTACTTGTGACCACCAGTTTCCTGCTTGTACAACCCAGAACTGTCCTGCTGGTGTGGGACTTTTACTACACATGGTGGGGGAAGGAAGTTCCCAAGGACAAATTTCTGCTGTTGGAATCCCCAAGAAACTGAAAGACCAAATTCCAATGCTCAGCTGTTCACATTGATAAATATGACCAGTAAGAATCAATCTGGAAGTCTCAAATTGGGACCCAGGACTTAAACTGGCAAAAAAAAAAAAAAAAAAATTCCCAGAACCCACAAATGAGGGCTTCTGTTTAATAGCTACCTGTCCCTGTTTCCCACCTGCCTGCACTGTCCTGGATTTGAAACGCATTTCCCTTGGTCCACTAGACATAAAATGTGACCCATGACAGCACTGGCTTCATAAAGGTACTCCTGCATCAGGATCAGCCTGCAGTGCCCTGGGGAGCTTCAGCATCCCAGACTGACCTAAGTACATGAGCCGCGAGAAAGAGACTGGAGCCAGCCTGGGCATGAGGAGAGTGAAGAAGGGAGTTTGCAAACTGAGACCATTCAGGGTTACCTGTGGAAGGAGCCTTGCAGAGTAACGCAGTGTGTCGAAGAGACCTGGACAGCAGTGGACAGAGCCATTGAGACAAGAGGAGATCCGCTAAGAAAAAGTACTGGAGAGAGAGAGGGAAGCAAGGGGAGAAAGAGAAACAGAATCCCAGCTAAGCAGGAATCTCCGGGCTTACCTGATAGCCGGCACCAGGTGGCTGGGAGCAGAGGAAGGAGCAGCAGCAGTAGCTTTGGCGGTGGGCAATGGCACTCTGGCAGAAGTGGTGGAGACACTTGAATGCCTCTGAAACCTCCCAGCGCGAGCAGCTGCTTTTATTCCCGCTGCTCTGGGTCTGGGGGGGGGGGGTGGTGTTCCAGGAGCTCCAGGCAACCAATGAGGGGAAGGATGTGAGCCCCAGAAGGATTATGTCACCACTTGCATCCAGAACATGGAGCATCCAGAAGTACCATCCCACTTGTATTTGCACTGAGGTCATTGATGGCGGGGGTAGGAAGGGGACACAGAGTGGGGTTGGTGAGGACAAATGAAAAACACAGGAAAAGTAAGTTGGAATTTGAGGACAATTTGACGTCACGGTTAATTTTACCTGTTCGGTTTCAAAGGTTTTGAACAGGCACGCATCCCACTCCATTCCTAGTTCTGTAGGGTAGAATCCAACATTACAGGGAATCCTGAATCCCCTTGATTTGACCATAGACCCCTGTCCAAGAGCACTTCAGGGTTAATACGCAGCAGAGTTGATGATTCTGTGCCCAAGCAGGGAGTCAGATTCAGGCAGCAGGAAGCGTGCGTAGGAGAGCAGGGCACGTGGAGATAAAGCCGTGGAAGTCTAGGAACTTTGACAGATTTCAGCTCTGTTCCAGCTGTAACTTTGCCAGGTAATAAGATTGCAGGCTAGAAACTAGTAAAGTCTCAACATACTTATCTCTGAAATGGGAATCATATTCCAGTCTTGAAGGAATGCTATCATTACTAACCATGTACCTGTTCTCCACCCAGTTAGGGATCTAGAAGAAGTTCATAGAAGATTCTGTGAGATCATGATACATTTTCCCAATCAACACCCTCCGCGGCTACCTGGAGTCATGCTGGGTGGTCCTTCATTGGTTAAGGAGGGGCTGGATGCCCGGCTGAGCCTGAGCAGGGAAGTGCAAGGCTTAGATGCCTCCCAGCTTCCAAGCGGACCTCTAGACCCACGCCTCCTCCCCCACCATTCATGACCTAATGCTCACCCTCCTTTCCCAACCATTTGCCCAGCTGCCCGCTGCGGTTTACCAAGATGTTCCAGTGACCTGTGATGGTAGCCCTGCACTCTAATCTACTGCAATTCAGTCCTCTGCTAGAAAGCCCGCCAAGATTGATGGTGCTGAAGAGTCCTGCGGGAGTGTAATCCCGTGCTGGCTTCTGTCTACTCTTACACACTCACAAAACTCAGTACTGACTCCAAACGGGTGAGCGCTCCCTAACCACAGGCACTCACAAAATGACACTGGTGCACCGGGGCATCCAGGTGATGTTCACAGTCCGGCAGCAAGCGTGCAGCACGCAGGAGCAGAATTACGCCCTACTTCCATGACTCTCTGGAATAAACGTGTTCTCTAAAACCCGATTGCCCAGTACCTCGACCCTCCTACACCCTGGCCAACAGGTTTCTGGATCTCTCTGTTGGAGTGACTGCTCTAAGCCTTCCAGGAAGGTCCGAGGTCCTGGCTTGTCCTTAGCAGGTAGAACGCAGAGAAAGACGCTTCTCCCTGTACACAGGATCGCTGGGTCTGAGCGCACAGTCGGTGATCCACACAGCCTGTAGAGACCTCCAGCGCGGCAAGAACTGCAGCGGCATTGCGGAGCGGGGGAGCTGGGGGTGGGGCACAGATCCCAGGAGAAATGATTCTAGCTGAAACGAGACATGAGTGACCGAGTGACAGGTTCACACCCAGACCTCAGTGTCAAGAAGTCTCAGTGTTCCATTCGACACGCCTGCCTCGCGGCACATCTCTTCCATTTCAGGTTCGTGGTCTCACGGCTTAGAATGTGAACCTCGAAGCTGCTCTTATCCCAGTTTTCTGCTTTTTAAGCCCAGGAGTGGCATCAATTCAAGGGAATAAAATCTTGGGGCGGGGAAACTGGGTGTCTGATATCGACTCTCTTCAGACCGGGCGGCAAGGGACGCGGAGATCGGAGTAACTAGAGGGAAGTGCGCAAGTCCAAGTCTATAAGGAAAGCTGAGCACCGAAGAACTGATGCTCTTGAACTGTAGTGTTGGAGAAGACTCTTGAGAGTCCTTTGGATGGTAAGGAGATCAAACCAGTTAATCCTAAAGGAAATCAGTCCTGAATATTCATTGGAAGGACTGATGCTGAAGCTGAAACTGCAATATTTTGGGCATCTGATGTGAAGAACTGACTCCTTTGAAAAGACCCGGATGCTGGCAAAGATTGAAGGCGGGAGGAAAAGGGGATGACAGAGAATGAGATGGTTGGGTGGCACCACTGACTCAATGGACATGAGTTTGAGTAAGCTCCGGGAGTTGGTGATGGACAGGGAAGGCTGGTGTGCTGCAGTCCATGGGGTCACAAAGAATCAGACATGACTGAGCAACTGAACAGAACTGTTATTTCCTCCTCCCCGGGATTTTCCTGACCCAGGGATTGAAGCTGCCTCTCTTGTGTCTCCCGCATTGGCAGGCGGATTCTTTACCATTAGTGCCACCTGTGGCTCAGACATAAAGAATTGGCCTGGCATGCTGGAGACCCAGGTTTGATCCCTGGGTCATGAAGATCCCCTGGAGAAACGAATGGCAACTCATTCCATTATTCTTGCCTGGAAAATTCCATGGACAGAGGAGCCTGGCGGGCTGTGGTGCACATGGTCTCACAGTCAGACATGACTGAGCAATAACACTTTCACTTAACTTTTCAGCACCACCTGGGAAGCCCGTGGCATGACTTGCAGGGTCTTAATTCCCCACTCTTACCCTTCGAAACAAAAGTAGTCTTTGTTTTGTGGAGTCTGAACCACTGGACTGCCAGAGAATTCCCTTGGGTTTTCTATTTCTTTTTGATTTAATTTTGGTAGGTTTTATGTTTCTAGGAATTTGTCCATTTCACCTAGGTTATCCAATTTTTTGGCATGTGGTTTTTCACAATAAAATTTCATTTTTTAAATTTGTATCAAATTGGTAGTAATGTCCCTCTATCATTTCTGATTAAGTAATATGAGTCTTCTCTTTTTTAATTAGTCTACTAGGTAAAACATTGTCAATTTTGTTAATGTTTTTGAAGAACCAGTTATGGATTCTTTGATTTTTCTCTACTGTTTTTTCTCCCTCTATTTCATTTACCCTGCTCTCTGGTGGCTCTGATAAAGAATCTGCCTGCAAAGTGGGAGACCCTGGGTTGGGAAGATTCCCTGGAGAAGGGGATGGCAACCTACTCTAGTATTCTTGCCTGGAGAATCCCATGGCTAGAGGAGCTTGGTGTTCTACAGTCCATGGAGTCACAGAGTTGGACTCAACTGAGTGAAAAACCCTTACCCTTACAGTCTTTATTACTTCCTTTTTTCTGATGTCTTTGCATTTAATTTGTTCTTTGTTTCTTAGTTTCTTAGGTTGTTAAGTTAGAATGTTGATTTGAAATCTTTCTTGTTTTTTAATTAAGCATTTGAGGCTATAATTTCCTCTTTAGCATTGCTTTCATAGCATCCTATAACTTTTAGTATGTTGTATTCTTCATTTTCATTCATCTATAAATATTTGCTAGCTTCTCTTATGATATCTTCTTTCATATCAAAGCATGATTTCACTTTCACAAATTTGTGAACTTTTTTTTTTTACATGATGGAATATACAAAAAGGAAAATTTTTTTGCTGGCTGCAGTCTTGATGGTGTTGAAGACTTACTGTGGAACCTAATCCTCATGTTTCAAGTCATACTTTTCCACACATATGAACTCAATATTGTCTCCAAACACGTGCCTACTCCTAAACCACAGGCACAGGCAAAATTACACTGGCACACAGAGGGATCCATGTGGCATTCACTCTCAGTTGCACCCTGAATGATTATGACCCACATCTATGAAGCCTGCACTCACTCTCAAGAATAAGCATGCTGTATAACACCCAGTTATGCAGCATCTCCACCCTCCTATCTGCCCAACATGTTTCTGGATCTCTCTGTTTGAAATACTACTCTAAGGCCTCCTGGGAGGTCTGAGGTCCTGACTTGCTGTCCTTGGTAGGTGGAGTGCAGAAAAAGATGCCTCTCATTATCTTCAAATTAAAAAGGTTACACCTAGGGACTTAGTGGTTCCAGAGTTTAGAAATCCACCTTGTAACGCAGGGGAGGCAGGTTTGATCCCTGATCAAGGGAACTAAGATCCCATATGCTGTGGAGCAACTATGCCTGAGTCCTGCAACTACAGAGTCAACGCATCTTAAGGAAAGATTCTGTATGATGCAACCAAGATCCGGCACAGCCAAATAAATGAATATTTTAAAAAATAAGAGTAAAAAAAAGGTGACTCCTAAAGGCTTATGCCTTTTATTCTTTAAATTGAAGTATAGTTGATTTATAATACTATATTAGTTTCAGGCATACAGCATAGTGATTCAGTTTTTTTTTTTTTCCCTGATTGTATTCCATTATATGTTATTACAGGATATAATTACAGGGTATAATTCCTTGTGCTATACAGAAAATCCTGTTTCTTTTCTATTTTACATAGTTTTTATCTGTTACTCCTAATTTGTCCCTCCCTAATTCCCTCTCCCTTTCAGTAACCATAAACTTGTTTTCTACGTGCGTTTGCTTCTGTTTTGTATACAGATTCATTTGTATTATATTTTAGATTTCACATATAAGGGATATCATGTAATATTTGTCTTTCTCTGACTCTTTTCACTATGCATAATATTTTTTACAGTCATCCATGTCGTTGCCAATGACAAAATTTCCTTCTCTTTTTTTGCTGAGTAATAATCCATTGTATATATGTGCCACATCTTAAGTCAGTCATCTGATGGGCACTTTGGTTGTTTTCAGGTCTTGGCTGCTGTAAATAGTGCTGCTATGAACATTGGGATGCATGTGTCTTTTAAAATTTTTAGCTTGTTTCTGATGGCTTTTCTTTTTTTTTTTTTTTTTTTATTGAAGTGTAGTTGACTTACAAAGTTTTATTAATTTCAGGTGTACAGCAAAGTGATTTAGTTATATATATATATATTCTTTCAGATTCTTTTCATTATAGGTTATTATAAGATATTGAATATAGTTCCCCATGCCATACAGTAAGTCATTGTTATCTGTTTTATATATAATAGTATGTATATGTAATTCCCAATGCACAACTTACCCTTCCTCTCTTTCCCCCTTTAGTAAACATAAGTTTGTTTTCTATGTGAATCTATTTCAGTTTTGTAAAAAGTTTATTTGTATCTTTTTTTAGATCTCACATGTAAGTGATTTCATATGATATTTGTCTTCATCTATGCCTGACTTAGTTCATTTAAAATGATAATCTATAGGTCCATCTGTGTTGCTGCAAGTGGTATTATTTCAGTCTTTTTATAGCTGAGTAATTTTCCTCTATATACCCATTTTTATTATATATATATATACATATATATATATATATATTTTTTTTTACTTTACAATATTGTATTGGTTTTGCCATATATCAACATGCATCTGCCACGGTATACACATTTTTTTAAAGAAACTTATTTTACCCATGTATAGCTGATTTACAATGCTGTGTTAATTTCTACTGTACAGCACAGTTCTTCAGTTATATACATATATACATTCTTTGTCATCTTCTTTTCCATTTTTTTAAATCACTGGACATTGAATATAGTTTCCTGTGCTATACAGTAGAACCTTGTTGTTTATTCATTCTATGTATAATAGTATCTGTTAATCCCAAACTCCCAACCCATCCCTCCCCCTTGGCAACCACAAGTCTGTTCTCTATGTCTGTGAGTCTGTTTCTGTTTCATAGATAAGTTCATTTGTGTCATATTTTAGATTCCACATAGAAGTGATATCATACGGTATTTGTCTTTTTCTTTCTGACTTACTTCACTTAGTGTGATGATTTCTTGGTGCATCCATGTTGTTGCAAATGGCATTAATTCATTCTTTTTTATGGGTCAGTAATATTCCACTGTATATATGTACCACATCTTTATCCATTCATCTGCTGAGGAATATTTAGGTTTTTTTCATGACTTAGCTAAACAGTGCTGCTATTGAACATTGGGGTGCGTGCATATTTCTGAATTATAGTTTTCTCCAGATTATGCCCAGGAATGCATATGGTATCTCTGGATCATTTGGTATCTCTATTTTAATTTTTTAAGAAACCTACATACTTCTCTCCATACTGGTTGCATCAGTTTATATTCTCATCAACAGTGTAGGAGGGTTCCCTGTTCTCCACACCCTTTCCACCAATTATTATTATTATAGCTATTCTGACTAGTGTGAAGTGATTCCTATCACATATCCTTTCTTATGCCGACTGGCCATCTGTATGTCTTCTTTAGAAAAATGTATATTCAGCTCCTTCTCCCATTTTTTGATTGGGCCATTTGCTTTTTTGATATTGAGCTGTATGTGCTATTTGTATATCTCTGCTATTGACACCCTGTCAGTTACATCTTTGTAAATATTTTCCCCCACTTCCATAGGCTGTCTTTTTGTTTTGTTGATGGGCTCCTTTGCTGTGCAAGAGCTTTTGCATTGGATTAGGTCCTATTTATTTATTTTTGCTTTCATTTATTTTGCCTTGGGACACAGATCTAAGAAAATCTTGCTACAATTCATGTCAAAGAATGTTCTCCTGAAGTTCTCCTCTAGGTTATTCCTTTCATTCTATATAATTTGTATATGATATAGAGTCACTACCAGCAACAACAGCAAAACCCCAACAATAACATCTTCAGAGTAGTAGCAACAACAACACAAATTCACTCTTTTCAGTCTGGGGGAAACTCAGAACTGTCCAATTAACCAGAGAATTTTAAGTGAACACTGATTGTATAGGGTTCCACTTACAAGGAATTTAGAAATCACAATAACATATGAAAAGTTAAATAGAATAAAAATATCAACAATTCTTCTAGGAGCCCTAAGAGAGATAAGAACTGTGTGGGCAAATTTCTGCCCTCAAGACTTGGGAGACAGACAGGTGAATGCAGGGAGTAATGGCTTTCTAGAGCAGACACTCACAAGGCCAAACTCACCTGAAACCAGCCCCAGACAGAGCAGGAAAACCTGAACTGTAACTGACAACTTGTAGGAGGCTCAGTGTGGGCAATTTCTGAAACTAAAAGCTCACCTTCCTAAGTTGCCACTATGTGCAACTTAACCCCAGTAGCTCAACTAGGTTCTCACAGTAAATATTAGAGAAAAATGCCTTTGTGATTTCAACCTGGGAAGGAGAAAAGAACCCTTTTGAAATGAACCAGAGCATTCTGTTTTTACTTAATAAGGTCTGCCCTTATTAAGTTAATCAGAGCCTAACTTTGCTGAGGTATTATCAGAGCCTAAGTGACCTGGGAGAAGGGAAATTCCCAATTAACTTCATTCCTAAGCTCTCAGGTGGGAGTAGGGAAACCACCAACTCCAGGATTCTCTAGCTGCTTCTCTCACCTATGTGGGGAAGTATAAAAATTGAAAAAACACACACACAAAAAAAAAAAAGAAAGAAAAAACACCCTTGAAGCTCACAGTCTGGAGGAATAGTCTCACTAAACGGCTGAGGCCTAATTATAGGGCTATGGAAATCTTTCCATGCCCCCACACCTCACTACCACATAATGGTCTATTTCTGGCATTTTCTTTGACCTGGTACATCATGTCCAGCCATCCAAAAATTAAAAAGGTGATAAAACAACATGAATAGGTATCAAGTATCAGATCAATTTATTTTTCCTATACTTAGTTAATCCAACAGATAACAATTTGTTCAAAATAAAAATAGCAATTGTATATTCAATAATGTATAGTTATATATGTTATGTCTATATGCTTAGGTATGATATATGTCTGTAAAATGTTGCTAAACATGAAGAGGGAGAATTTTCAAAATAGGAGGAAGAGGCAGAGTGATAGTTAGCGCTTGTACTGTTGATAGTAAAATATGTAACAGTGCCCTCTGACAGGGGAGAGAGAGCTTGCCACCAGGACTGGCAGCACCAGATCTTTCTCTTCTCAATAAAAATGGGTCTACAACTCTTAGTGCTTGAGTGGATGCCATGCTTTCTGCAAGTTGTCAGCGGAAGTTTTGTAATGTGACTGCTTGGTGAGTTCACCTAGAGCCTAAAGCTTATATCTAATTGAACCTGAAAAAGAAAGGAGATTGGTCTTATTCTTTTCCTCTAAGAATGATTATGGTCTCCTAGGACTCCAGTACTCTTGCCTGGAAAATCCATGGATGGAGGAGCCTGGTAGGCTGCAGTCCATGGGGTCGCTAAGAGTCGGACACGACTGAGCGACTTCACTTTCAATTTTTACTTTCATGCATTGGAGAAGGAAGTGGCAACCCACTCCAGTGTTCTTGCCTGGAGAATCCCAGGGATGGCGAAGCCTGGTGGGCTGCCGTCTATGGGGTCGCAGAGTCGGACACAACTGAAGCGATGTAGCAGCAGTAGCAACAACAGGGAAGTAATACTCACACAGATGAAATAATTAAAAAACAATAAAAGATAGGGAATTAGTGTGTGCATGCTAAATCGCTTCAGTAGTGTCCGACTCTTTGTGACCCTATGGACTGTAACCCCACCAGGCTCCTCTGTCTATGAGATTCTCGAGGCAAGAATACTGGAGTGGGTTGCCATGCCTTCCTCCAGGGGATATTCCTGACTCAGGGATTGAATGTCTCTTATGTCTCCTGCATTGGCAGGTGGGTTCTTTACCACTGAGCCACCTGGGAATCCCAGGGAATTAGTACTCCTTCCATATTGCTGCTATAGCAAATTATCACTACTCTAGTGGCATAACTCAATACAAGTTTATTAACTTACACGTCTGTGGTTAGAAGTCACAGGTCCAATGTGGTGCTCAATTTGCAAAATTCTTGGCAGGCTTGGGTCCTTTCTGGAGGTTCTAGAGAAGAATTAATTTCCTTTCCATTTCCTGTTTCTAGTGGCCAGCATGTTCCTTGGCTCAAGGCCCCCTTCCTCCATTTTCAGAACCTTCCTTCATTTTTAGTATTGGCCAGTTGAGTCCTCCTATCACCTCACCCCAGCCTCCTCTTCTGCTTCCTTCTTCTACTTGGAAGGAGTCTTGTGATTTTATTGGACTCACCTGGATAAATCCAGGATAATCTCCCCATCTCAATGTCCTTAGTTTAATTACATCTTCAAAGTCTCTTTTGCATGTAAAGAACTGTAAGGAGATCCAACCAATCCATCCTAAAGGAAATCAGTCCTGAATATTCATTGGAAGGACTGATGTTGAAGCTGAAGCTGAATCTCTAGTACTTTGGCCACCTGATGCAAATAACTGATTTATTCGAAAAGACCCTGATACTGGGAAAGATTAAAGGCAGGAAGAGAAGGGGATGACAGAGGATGAGGTGGTTGGATGGCACCACTGACTCAATGGACATGAGTTTGAGTAAGCTCCAGGGGTTGGTGATGGACAGGGAGGCCTGGTGTGCTGTAGCCCACGGGGTCACAAAGAGTCAGACACGACTGAGCGACTGAACTGAACTGAATTTGCCATGTAAAATAATATATTTGCATTTCCAAGGATTAGGGTGTGGACTTCTGGGGTTGGGGGAGTTCTAACCCTGTTGTTCAGTTCCTCAGCTGTGCCCAACTCTTTGCTACCCCATAGACTGCACCACACCAGGCTCCACTTCACTGTCCAGACTTGCCCTGGAGGCTCCTTTTTCCAACCTCCACAGGCTGCCTCCTTCCAACCCTGCAGGCTCCTTCTTGCTACAAGTACCAGGAGAGATTCCTTTGGAAGTCAAAAGGTTGTTTTTAGGGTGAGTTCAGCTTCCAGGGAAAGAAATGAGTGTGGTTGAGGAGGACCAGGCTGGATGGATAGACTCAACTGGTCATGTCAAGGAGTTACTCTGGATGGGTTCTTCTTAGATGATTAAAATTCTCTCTTAGTTCAGCCTTACCAGATACAGAATATCTCTCCTCTCCCAGGCTGAGAACAATGCTCCATGGAAAAGAGGAATAGAAATAGGAATCTTCCTATTAGGTCCTAACATTGATGACTCCTTTTTGAACATTGTCAGAGAACCAAGAGGTGCCTGTAAGGGGTCACCTGGGATTGGGAAAAGTAAGACTTTGGTGTGTTCAGTTCAGTTCTGTCACTCAGTCGTGTCTGACTCTTTGTGCCCCATGGACTGCAGCACTCTAGGCTTCCCTGTCCATCACCAACTCCTGGAGCTTACTCAAATTCATGTCCATCAAGTCGGTGATGCCACCCAACTATCTCATTCTCTGTCGTCCCCTTCTCCTCCTGTCTTCAATCTTTCCCAGCATCAGGATCTTTTCAAAGGAGTCAGTTCTTCACATCAGGTGGCCAAAGTATTAGAGTTTCAGCTTCAGCATCAGTCCTTCCAATGAATATTCAGGACTGATTTCCTTTAGGATTAACTAGTTTGATCTCCTTGCCATCCAAAGGACTCTCAAGAGTCTTCTCCAACACCACAGTTCAAAAGCATCTGTTCTTTGGTGCTCGGCTTTCTTTATAGTCCAACTCTTACATCCATACATGGCTACTGGAAAAACGCTAGCTTTGACTAGACAGACATTTGTTGGCCAAGAAATGTCTCCGCTGTTTACTATGCTGTCTCGGTTGGTCATAGCTTTTCTTCCAAGGAGCAAGGGTCTTTTAGTTTCATGGATGCAGTCACCATCTGCAGTGATTTTGGAGCCTGAAAATATAAAGTCTCTCACTGTTTTCATTGTTTCCCCATCTATTTCCCATGAAGTGATGGGAACGGATGCCATGGTCTTTGTTTTCTGAATGTTGAGTTTTAAGGCAACTTTTTCACTCTCCTCTTTCACCTTCATCAAGAGGCTCTTTAGTTCTTCTTTGCTTTCTGCCATAAGAGTGGTGTCATCTGCATATCTGAGGTTATTGGTATTTCTCCTGACAATCTTGATTCCAGCTTGTGCTTCATTCAGCCCGGCATTTCATATGATGTACTCTGTATATAAGTTAAATAAGCAGGGTGACCGTATACAGCCTTGATGTACTCCTTTCCCAATTTGGAATCAGTCTGTTCCATTTCCAGTTCTAACTGTTGCTTCTTGACCTGCATACAGATTGCTCAGAAGGCAGGTAAGGTGGTCTGGTATTCCCATCTCTTGAAGAATTTTACAGAGTTTGTTGTGATCCACAGTCAAAGGCTTTGGCGTAGTCAATAAAGCAGAAGTAGATGGTTTTCTGGAACTCTCTTGTTTTTTCAATGATGCAATGGATGTTGGCAATTTGATCTCTGGTTCCTCTGCCTTTTCTAAATCCAGGTTGAACATCTGGAAGTTCATGGTTCATGTATTGCTGAAGCCTGGCTTGGAGAATTTTGAGCATTACTTTGCTAGCATGTGAGATGACTGCTATTGTGTGGTAGTTTGAGTGTCCTTTGGCTTTGCCTTTCTTTGGGATTGGAATGAAAACTGACCTTTTCCAGTCCTATGGCCACTGCTGAGTTTTCCAAATTTGCTGGCATATGAGTGCAGCACTTGTACAGCATCATCTTTTAGAATTTGAAATAGCTCAACTGTTCGAAAAATCGCCACTAGCTTTGTTCATAGTGATGCTTCCTAAGGCCCACTTGACTTTGCATTCCAGGATGTCTGGCTCTAGGTGAGTGATCACGCCATCGTGGTTATCTGAGTCATGAAGATAAGTTGGTGTCTTAGCCAGCTGGATTTAAGTTGTTTCCACTACTCACTTTTTGTCCTCCAGCACACAGTTATCTCCCTCAGTCAGTTTCTTAGCATGTAAAATGGGAGTAATAATAACTGTCTAGGAGTAGTAAAGGTATTTATATTGAAGACCAGACATATTACTTGGCAAGTAGTAAAGAAAGAGAGTGAAGTTGTTCAGTCATGTCTGACTCTTTGCAACCCCATGGATTGTAGCCTACCAGTCTCCTACATCCATGGAATTTTCCAGGCAAGTGTACTGGAGTGGGTTGCCATTTCCTTCTCCAAGGGATCTTCCTGACCCAGGGATCAAATCCAGGTCTCCCACAATGTGGGCAGATGTTTTACCATCTGAGCCACCTGGGAAGCCCCTACTTGGCAAGAAGCAGATACTTAAGAGTAGTGGCCATTATTATTATTATAAACAAGGCTTATCCCTTCAAGTGCCAAATTGTATCAGGTTAATAGAGTAAATTAAATGAAATCATTACATACTCCTCTGCTTTCTTAAGAAAGAGGCAATCTGGGTTTTTAGTTCTTAAAATAAAACTAATAGCCAAGGCCCAAAAGAATAATCTGCCTTTCCTATCCTCTCAGATACCTGCCTAGTCACGTTGCAGTGTCATTGCCCAGCAGGTTAAAGATAATTTATCTTAAACACCTGGCACACTGCCTGGCATGGAGTATGCACTTGAGTCGGGGCTATTATTGTTATTGAAACAAAAGCTTATCTCTATCCCATCAAGTGGGCTTCTCAGGTGTTGCTAGAGAAAAGAACCAACCTGCCAATGCAGGAGACTTATAAGAGACGTGGGTTCAATCCCTGGGGCAGAAAGATCCCCTAGAGGAGGGCATGGGAACCCACTCCAGTATTCTTCCTTAGAGAATCCCATGGACAGAGGAGCCTGCTGGGCTATAGTCTGTACTATAGGGTTGCACAGAATTGGACCTGACTGAAGAGACTTAGCACAAAAGCACGCATGCCATCAAGTTTCAAATTACATCAACTTGTATGGAAAATTAGAAAACATATATTGCATTCTCCTCTTCATTCTTTTTTATTTTTTAAAATTAATTTATTTTAATTGGAGCCTAATTACTTTATAATATTGTAGTGGTTTTTGCCATACATTGACAGGAATCAGCCATGGGTGTACATGTGTCCCCCATCCGGAACCCCGCTCCCAACTCCTTTCCCATCTCATCCCTCAGGGTCATCCCAGTGCACCGGCCCTGAGCGCCCTGTCTCATGCATCAAACCTGGACTGGGGATCTGTTTCACATATGATAATGTACATGTTTCAATACTATTCTCTTAAATCATCCCACCCTCACCTTCTCCCATCAAGTCCAAATGACTGTTATTTATATCTGTGTCTCTTTTTCTGTCTCGCATATAGGGTCATTGTTACCATCTTTCTAAATTCCATACATATGCATTAATATACTGTATTGCTGTTTTTCTTTCTGACTTACTTCACTCTGTATAATAGGCTCCAGTTTCATCCACCTCATTAGAACTGATTCAAATGCATTCTTTTTAATAACTGAGTAATATTCCATTCTGTACATGTACCACAGCTTTCTTATCCATTCATCTGCCAATGGACATCTAGGTTGCTTCCATGTCCTAGCTATTGTAAACAGTGCTGTGATGACCATTGGGGTACACGTGTCTCTTTCAGTTCTGGTTTCCTTGATGTGTATGCCCAGCAGTGGGATTGCTGACTTGTGTGGGAGTTCTATTTCCAGTTTTTAAAGCAATCTCTACATTGTTCTCCATAGTGGCTGTACTAGTTTGCATTCCCACCAACAGTGTAAGAGGCTTCCCTTTTCTCTGCACCCTCTCCAGCATTTCTTGTTTGTAGACTTTGTGATAGCAGCCATTCTGACTGGTGTGAGATGGTACCTCATTGTGCTTTTAATTTGCATTTCTCTGATAATGATTGATGTTGAGCATCTTTTCATGTGTTTGTTAGCCATCTGTATGTCTTCTTTGGAGAAATGTCTGTTTAGTACTTTGACCCATTTTTTGATTGGGTTGTTTATTTTTCTGAAATTGAGCTGCAGGAGCTGCTTGTATATTTTTGAGATTAATTCTTTGTCAGTTGCTTCATTTGCTATTATTTTCTCCCATTCTGAAGGCTGTCTTTTTACTTTACTTATAGTTTCCTTCGTTGTTCAAAAGCGTTTGAGTTTAATTAGGTCCCATTTGTTTATTTTTGCTTTTATTTCCCTTACTCTGGGAGGTGGGTCATAGAGGATCCTGTTGTGATTTATGTCAGAGAGTGTTTTGCCTACGTTTTCCTCTAGGAGTTTTATAGTTTCTGGTCTTACATTTAGATCTTTAATCCGTTTTGAGTTTATTTTTGTGTATGGTGTTAGAAAGTGTTCTAGTTTCATTCTTTTCCCAGCACCACTTGATAAAGAAATCGTCTTTTGTCCATTGTATATTCTTGCCTCCTTTTTCAAAGATAAGGTGTCCATAGGTGCATGGATTTATCTCTGGGCTTTCTATTTTGTTCCATGGATCTATATTTCTGTTTTTGTGCCAGTACCATACTGTCTTGATGACTGTAGCATTGTCGTATAGTCTGAAGTCAGGTAGGTTGATTCCGCCAGTTCCATTCTTCTTTCTCAAGATTGCTTTGGCTATTCGAGGTTTTTGGTATTTTAATACCAATTGTGAAATTATTTGTTCTAGTTCTCTGACAAATACCATTGGTAGCTTGATAAGGATTGCATTGAATCTAAAGATTGCTTTGGGTAGTATACTCATTTGCATTATATTGATTCTTCCGATCCATGAATATGATATATTTTTCCATCTATTTGTGTCATCTTTGATTTCTTTCATCAGTGTTTTATAGTTTTTCTATATATAAGTCTTTTGTTTCTTTAGGTAGATTTATTCCTAAGTATTTTATTCTTTTTGTCGCAGTGGTGAATGGAATTGTTTCCTTAACTTCTCTTTCTGTTTTCTCATTGTTAGTGTATAGGAATGCAAGGGATTTCTGTGTGTTAATTTTATATCCTGCAACTTTACTATATTCATTGATTAGCTCTAGTAATTTTCTGGTTGTGTCTTTCGGGTTTTCTATGTAGAGAATCATGTCATCTGCAAACAGTGCTCCTCTTCATTCTTAAAAGAATATAATGAATATAGTTTTTAATACTTTCTTGATTTCATTGACACTATAAGAACATAACTTAACATGCTGGACACTAATACTGTCCACTCTCAGCATCTATAAGACATGCAGAACCAGAACTTCCCTGATGGTCCAGTGGCTAAGATCCTGTGCTCTCAATGCAGGGGCCTGAGTTTCATCCCTGGTCAGGGAATAGATCTGACACTCCTCAACAAAAGATCCTGCATGTCACAACTAAGACCCAGGGCAGCTAAATAAATAAATATTAAAAAAAAAAAAAACAAAGAAGAAGACATATAAGGCCAACAGCCTTGTACTAGTTGATATCACATTATCTTTCTTTTTACAGTTTAAAATTAATATAATACAACTAGTTCCAAATAGGAAAAGGAGTACGTCAAGGCTGTATATTGTCACCCTGCTTATTTAACTTATATGCAGAGTACATCATGAGAAACGCTGGGCTGGAGGAAGCACAAGCTGAAATCAAGATTGCTGGGAGAAATATCAATAACCTCAGATATGCAGATGATACCACCCTTATGGCAGAAAGTGAAGAAGAACTAAAGAGCCTCTTGATGAAAGTCAAAGAGGAGAGTGAAAAAATTGGCTTAAAGCTCCACATTCAGAAGACTAAGATCATGGCATCCGGTCCCATCACTTCATGGCAAATAGATGGGTAAACAGTGGAAATAGTGGCTGACTTTGTTTTTTGGGGCTCCAAAATCACTGCAGATGGTGACTGCAGCCATGAAATCAAAAGGCGCTTGTTCCTTGGAACAAAACCTATAACCAACTTAGACAGCATGTTAAAAAGCAGAGATATTACTTTTCCAACAAAGGTCCATCTAGTCAAGGCTATGGTTTTTCCAGTGGTCATGTATGGATGTGAGAGTTAGACTATAAAGAAAGCTGAGTGCCGAAGAGTTGATGCTTTTGAAGTGTGGTGTTGGAGAAGACTCTTGAAAGTCCCTTGGACTGCAAGGAGATCCAGCCAGTCCATCCTAAAGGAGATCAGTCCTGGGTGTTCATTGGAAGGACTGATGTTGAAGCTGAAACTCCAATATTTTTGTCACCTGATGTAAAGAGTTGACTCATTTGAAAAGACCTGATGTTAGGAAAGATTGAAGGCAGGAGGCGAAGGGGACAATAGAGGATGAGATGGTTGGATGGCATCACTGAGTCAGTGGACATGAGTTTGGGTAAACTCCAGGAGTTGGTGATGGACAGGAAGGCCTGGCGTGCTGTGTTTCATGGGGTCGCAAAGAGTCAGATATGACTGAGTGAGTGAACTGAACTGAACTGAGAGGTATTTTATTTCATTTCTGTTCATCAGGTTGTCGACTATCACATCTTGCTGGTTTCACTGTAACTGTCTTTTGCAACAGTCTGCCCACTCTCATTTTCATTTGGTGTGTGGTAAAATACACAACAAAAGAAAAACAAAACAGCAAAAACCATGCTTAGTAGAATGGTATGGGATTAACAGGCCTATCTGCAAACACTGAGTGCAAACCTGTAAATTTATTGTATATATTTACTTCATAAAATGTACATTTTATATATTTATACATGTTATATATTTCTTATATATTTATCAAGAATTATGAAAAGCCTCTTTTTGGACATTTACTGCATTAATCTGTACTGGTGAACAGAAACAACCCTTGTCTGATTTGTGCGTAAGTACAGAGTAAATAGATACCAAGTGAACCTTTATGAGTAATGATCAGCAGTTTCATGGTCTTTTACAACAACAGCTTTAACTAATGTGCTCAGGGGAAAAACAGAGATTAGCCACACAAATTAGATCTGGGTGTGAATGAAGAGCCTACAGACATTGAATAAGAATTCAGTAATGGTCAGGATGGCAGTAATGAAATGTTATGATGCCTATTTCAGGTTATCCTGAGGCTATTTTCTTGGTTTCTTCTTCTTAGCTTTGTCTGGTTTAAGGAAACTCTTCAGTCTAAGGATACCTGATGAGTGTGCATTTTGTAGTTTCTTTCAAGAGTGTAGTCATAGTGAAGAAAGACAAAGTCTGTGATGTGGCAAGGGCTTGGTGATCCAGGCTGCAACCTTGGGAGGAATGTGTCCCTGGATAATAGGGTTCTGAGGACATGAGTAGAAATCGTGTTTCATTTTTGGCAAATAAGTAATTAGTTTTCTCAGCTGATGTTTTTGATCAGCCTTCAAATGTCCAGATCAAAGTCACCCATTGGCATAAAATGCCTGGAGGATCTTAAAGGCCCATTGGGAACCCATCAGCCCAGGGCCAGTTGTCTTCAACCAGTAGTTAAACAGGCTTAAGCAATCAATGCCCAACTTCTCTTTAGCACCAATAAGTGCCATCACAGCAAATTTCCATTTAAAATGAAAATGTGAACAATGAGCTCCCTGAGGAGCCCAAGGGCAGAGCAAAGAGCATAGGATAGAGAAGGGTTGGTTTCTCCTTTTCCCAGTTTGTCTTATGGTCAATCTGTGGTGAGTTGTTCCTTTTATTGTTGTCTCAGGAATTTTCACTGGCCAAAATACTACTAAGAAATCTTTTCTGCTCTCTCTCCAGGAAGATGGAGAACCAGTTCCTATGGTGATGAGGTAGAATAAGTGGGACGTTGTTGAAAAAGTAAATTCTTCCTTTTGCTTGATATGATTATAACCCATATAATTATCTGTTTCATATCAGACTGTAAGCTCCATTAAAGCAAGAATGATATCTGCCTCGTTCACTCTTGTATCTAGTTCTTACAGTATAGTATATGTTCCAAACCCTCTTGAATAAGTGAATTTCTAGTAAATTTGAAGAATGTAAGAAGACCAATATGAAAATTCTCAACACAGTTTTTGGGAACCCTGCTTAGTGCACTATAGATTTGGGGAAGACATGAGCTAAAAGCCTTGTAGATATTTCTAGGAGGTTCTGAAAAATGCCAGAGTAACAGATCTGTTTTGGGAGAAATCATCGTTTTGGTAAGTCATTGTAATATCCATCCAGTTTTCAAAGTTTTAGCACACATTGAAAGAAAGAAAGCTGATCTAGGAGGCAGTGATTTCTGCACTAAAAAGGAAATATCAACCAAATATCTCTTGCCCTGTTCAATGGCAATTCATGTTGACATTTAAAAGAAATCCAAATATTAAAATATCAAGTACCTCATAAGCATATGTTCTAGGAGTCTTATTCCATTTTTTAATTCTAATGAAAACATGGAAATAGAACTTCATCTGATTCAGCTAAAAGGTTATTACAATAACTTGTTGTGATAATTGCAAAAGAATGTATCAGAATCTTGGCTTCTACTAAAGAACAGACATCACCTAGTAGGTATTCCACCCACAAAAAAAGAAAGCCAAGTGAAAAAATCTGATGAGAAAAGGGACATCAAAACATTTTTCAAATGCTAAACATTTGAGTTTTAAAAAAATGTCCTAAATTTTGCCCTAAAATTGCTAAAATTTCCAAGAGGTCTAAAGATTTATTATATTTGTGTCATTAAAGACATATATTTCTATTCAGAAGTCCCACTCTGTCTAATGAGTCTGAATCTCCAGGAATCTAAATAGTCTCTACACTCCCCAGGTGATTCTGATGCATAGCCAGTTTGGAAACTAATTCTGAAATGTCAGCATCTTAACAAGATATCTTTCTTTTCCTTCATCTATTAGTCAAGGTCAGCTTCCTGCAGGAAGCTTCTGTGATTTCTTTTTTTTTTTTTAATTTAAATTTATTTATTTTAATTGGAGGCTAATTACTTTACAATATTGTATTGGTTCTGCCACACATCAACATGAATCTGCCATGGGCGTACACGTGTTCCCCATCCTGAACCCCCATCCCACCTCCTTCCCTGTACCATCCCTCTGGGATATCCCAGTGCACCAGCCCCAAGCATCCTGTATCGAACCTGGACTGGTGATTCATTTCTTATATGATATTGTACATGTTTCAGTGCCATTCCCCCAAATCGTCCCATCCTCTCCCTTTCCCACAGAGTCCAAAAGACTGTTCTATACATGTGTCTCTTCTGCTGTCTCGCATACAGGGTTATTATTACCATCTTTCTAAATTCCATATATATGTGTTAGTACACTGTATTGGTGTTTTTCTTTCTGGCTTACTTCACTCTGTATAATAGGCTCCAGTTTCATCCGCCTCATTAGAACTGATTCAAATCTATTCTTTTTAATGGCTGAGTAACACTCCTTTGTGTATACGTACCACGGCTTTCTTATCCATTCATCTGCTGATGGACATCTAGGTTGCTTCCATGTCCTGGCTATTGTAAACAGTGCTGCGATGAACACTGGGGTACATGTGTCTCTTTCAATTCTGGTTTCCTAGGTGTGTATGCCCAGCAGTGGGATTGCTGGGTCATAAGGCAGTTCTATTTCCAGTTTTTAAAGGAATCTCCACACAGTTCTCCATAGTGGGTGTGCTAGTTTGCATTCCCACCAACAGCGTAAGTCAGTTCAGTTCAGTCACTCAGTTGTGTCCGACTCTTTGTGACCCCAAGAATCGCAGCATGCCAGGCCTCCCTGGCCATCGCCAACTCGTGCAGTTCACTCAGACTCACATCCATCGAGTCAGTGATGCCATCCAGCCATCTCATCCTCTGTCGTCCCCTTCTCCTCCTGCCCCCAATCCCTCCCAGCATCAGAGTCTTTTCCAATGAGTCAACTCTTCACATGAGGTGGCCAAAGTACTGGAGTTTCAGCTTTAGCATCATTCCTTCCAAAGAAATCCCAGGGCTGATCTCCTTCAGAATGGACTGGTTGGATCTCCTTGCAGTCCAAGGGACTCTCAAGAGTCTTCGCCAACACCACACTTCAAAAGCTTTAGTTCTTTGGTGCTCAGCTTTCTTCACAGTCCAAATCTTATATCCATACATGACCACTGGAAAAACAATAGCCTTGACTAGATGGACCTTTGTTGGCAAAGTAATGTCTCTGCTTTTCAATACGCTATCTAGGTTGGTCATAAATTTCCTTCCAAGGAGTAAGCGTCTTTTAATTTCATGGCTGCAGTCACCATCTGCAGTGATTTTGGAGCCCAGAAAAATAAAGTCTGACACTGTTTCCACTGTTTCCCCATCTATTTCCCATGAAGTGATGGGACTGGATGCCATGATCTTCGTTTTCAGAATGTTGAGCTTTAAGCCAACTTTTTAACTCTCCTCTTTCACTTTCATCAAGAGGCTTTTTAGTTCCTCTTCACTTTCTGCCATAAGGGTGGTGTCATCTGCATATCTGACGTTATTGTTATTTCTCCTGGCAATCTTGATTCCAGCTTGTGCTTCCTCCAGCCCAGTGTTTCTCATGATGTCCTCTGCATATAAGTTAAATAAACAGGGTGACAATATACAGCCCTGACGTACTCCTTTTCCTATTTGGAACCAGTCTGTTGTTCCATGTCCAGTTCTAACTGTTGCTTTCTGACCTGCATACAATTTCTCAAGAGGCAGGTCAGGTGGTCTGGTATTCCCATCTCTTTCAGAATTTTCCACAGTTTATTGTGATCCACACAGTCAAAGGCTTTGGCATAGTCAATAAAGCAGAAATAGATGTTTTTCTGGAACTCTCTTGCTTTTTTGATGATCCAGCAGATGTTGGCAATTTGGTCTCTGGTTCCTCTGCCTTTTCTAAAACCAGCTTGAACATCTGGAAGTTGATGGTTCATGTATTGCTGAAGCCTGGCTTAGAGAATTTTGAGCATTACTTTACTAGCGTGTGAGATGAGTGCAATTGTGTGGTAGTTTGAGCATCCTTTGGCATTGCCTTTCTTTGGGATTGGAATGAAAACTGACCTTTTCCAGTCCTGTGGCCACTGCTGAGTTTTCCAAATTTGCTGGCATATTGAGTGCAGCACTTTCACAGCATCATCTTTCAGGATTTGAAATAGCTCAACTGGAATTCCATCACCTCAACTAGCTTTGTTCATAGTGATGCTTTCTAAGGCCCACTTGACTTCACATTCCAGGATGTCTGGCTCTAGGTGAGTGATCACAGCATCATGATTATCTGGGTCATGAAGATCTTTTTTGTACAGTTCTTCTTTGTATTCTTGCTACCTCTTCTTGCCACCTCAGCTATTCCACGTTCAAGGTCATAAGGAGTGGCGGTGAGGAGATACCCTCATCCAAGGTAAGGAGCAGCGGCTGCGCTTTGCTGGAGCAGCCATGAAGAGATACCCCACATCCAAGGTAAGAGAAACCCAAGTAAGATGGTAGGTGTTGCAAGAGGGCATTAGAGGGCAGACACACTGAAACCATACTCACAGAAAACTAGTCAATCTAATCCACACTAGGACCACAGCCTTGTCTAATTCAATGAAACTAAGCCATGCCGGTGAGGCCACCGAAGACTGGCGGGTCATGGTGGAGAGGTCTGACAGAATGTGGTCCACTGGAGAAGGGAATGACAAACCACTTCAGTATTCTTGCCTTGAGAACCCCATGAACAGTATGAAAGGCAAAATGATCGGATACTGAAAGAGGAACTCCCCAGGTCAGTAGGTGCCCAATATGCTACTGGAGATCAGTGGAGAAATAACTCCAGAAAGAATGAAGGGATGGAGCCAAAGCAAAAACAATACCTAGTTGTGGATGTGACTGGTGATAGAAGCTAGGTCCGATCCTGTAAACAGCATAGGAACCTGGAATGTCAAGTCTATGAATCAAGGCAAATTGGAAGTGGTCAAACAAGAGATGGCAAGAGTGAATGTCGATATTCTAGTAATCAGTGAACTAAAATGGACTGGAATGGGTGAATTTAGCTGAGATGACCATTATATCTATTACTGAGGGCAGGAATCCCTCAGAAGAAATGGAGTAGCCATCATGGTCAACAAAAGAGTTTGAAATGCAGTACTTGGATGCAATCTCAAAAACGACACAATGATCTCTGTTTGTTTCCAAGGCAAACCATTCAATATCACAGTAATCCAAGTCTATGCCCCAACCAGTAATGCTGAAGAAGCTGAAGTTGAACGGTTCTATGAAGACCTACAAGACCTTCTAGAACTAACACCCAAAAAAGATGTCCTTTTCATTATAGGGGACTGGAATGCAAAAGTAGGTAGTCAAGAAACACCTGGAGTAACAGCCAAATTTGGCCTTGGAATACGGAATGAAGCAGGGCAAAGACTAATAGAGTTTTGCCAAGAAAATGCACTGGTCATAGCAAACACCCTCTTCCAACAACACAAGAGAAGACTCTATACATGGACATCACCAGATGGTCAACACCAAAATCAGATTGAATATATTCTTTGCAGCCAAAGATGGAGAAGCTCTATACAGTCAGCAAAAACAAGACCAGGAGCTGACTGTGGCTCAGATCATGAACTCCTTATTGCCAAATTCAGACTTAAATTGAAGAAAGTAGGGAAAACCACTAGACCATTCAGGTATGACCTAAATCAAATCGCTTATACAGTGGAAGTGAGAAATAGATTTAAGGGACTAGATCTGATAGATAGAGTGCCTGATGAACTATGGACTGAGATTCGTGACATTGTACAGGAGACAGGGATCAAGACCTTCCCCATGGAAAAGAAATGCAAAAAAGCAAAATGGCTGTCTGGGGAGGCCTTACAAATAGCTGTGAAAAGAAGAGAAGCGAGAAGCAAAGGAGAAAAGGAAAGATATAAGCATCTGAATGCAGAGTTCCAAAGCATAGCAAGAAGAGATAAGAAAGCCTTCCTCAGCAATCAGTGCAAAAAATAGAGGAAAACAACAGAGTGGGAAAGACTAGACATCTCTACAAGAAACTTAGAGATATCAAGGGAACATTTCATGCAAAGATGGGCTCGATAAAGGACAGAAATGGTATGAACCTAACAGAAACAGCGTAAGAGGATTCCTTTTTCTCCACACCCTCTCCAGCATTTATTGCTTGTAGACTTTTGGATAGCAGCCATTCTGACTGGCATGAAATGGTACCTCACTGTGGTTTTAATTTGCATTTCTCTGATAATGAGTGATGGTGAGCATCTTTTCATGTGTTTGTTAGCCATCTGTATGTCTTCTTTGGAAAAATGTCTGTTGAGTTCATTGGCCCATTTTTTGATTGGGTTGTTTATTTTTCTGGAATTGAGCTGCAGTAGTTGCTTGTGTATTTTTGAGATTAGTTCTTTGTCGGTTGCATCATTTGCTATTATTTTCTCCCATTCTGAATGCTGTCTTTTCACCTTGTTTATAGTTTTTTTTGTTGTGCAGAAGCTTTTAATTTTAATTAGGTCCCATGTTTATTTTTCCTTTTATTTCCAATATTCTGGGAGGTGGGTCACAGAGGATCCTGCTGTGATTTATGTCGGAGAGTGTTTTGCCTATGTTCTCCTCTAAGAGTTTTATAGTTTCTGGTCTTACATTTAGATCTTTAATCCATTTTGAGTTTATTTTTGTGTATAGTGTTAGAAAGTGTTCTAGTTTCATTCTTTTACAAGTGATTGACCAGTTTTCCCAGCACCACTTGTTAAACAGATTGTCTTTTGTCCATAGTATATTCTTGCCTACTTTGTCAAAAATAAGGTGTGCATAGGTGCATGGATTTATCTCTGGGCTTTCTATTTTGTTCCATTGATCTATGTTTCTGTCTTTATGCCAATGCCATACTGTCTTGATGACTGTGGCTTTAGAGTAGAGCCTGAAGTCAGGCAGGTTGATTCCTCCAGTTCCATTCTTCTTTCTCAAGATTGCTTTGGTTATTCGAGGTTTTTTGTATTTCCATACAAACTGTGAATTTATTTGTTCTAGCTCTGTGAAAAATACCGTTGGTAGCTTGATAGAGATTGCATTGAATCTAAAGATTGCTTTGGGTAGTATACTCATTTTCACTATATTGATTCTTCTGATCCATGAACATTTCTCCATTTATTATTTCCATCTATTCCATCCATTTATTTCTCCATCTATTAGTGTCCTCTTTGATTTCTTTCACCAGTGTTTCATAGTTTTCTATATATAGGTCTTTAGTTTCTTCAGGTAGATATATTCCTAAGTATTTTATTCTTTTCATTGTACTGGTTAATGGAATTGTTTCCTTAATTTCCCTTTCTATTTTCTCATTATTAGTGTATAGGAATGCAAGGGATTTCTGTGTGTTGATTTTTATCCTGCAACTTTACTATATTCATTGATTAGCTCCAGTAATTTTCTGGTGGAGTCTTTAGGGTTTTCTATGTAGAGAATCATGTCATCTGCAAACAGTGAGAGTTTTACTTCTTATTTTCCAATTTGGATTTCTTTCTTTCTTTTTTTAAATTTTATTTAATTTTTAAAATTTACATAATTGTATTAGTTTCTTCTTGTGTTCTGATTGCTGTGGCCAAAACTTCCAAAACTATGTTGAATAGTAGTGGTGAAAGTGAGCACTCTTGTCTTGTTCCTGACTTTAGGGAAATGCTTTCCATTTTTCATCATTGAGGATAATGTTTGCTGTGGGTTTGTCATATATAGCTTTTATTATGTTGAGGTATGTTCCTTCTATTCCTGCTTTCTGGAGAGTTTTTATCATAAATGGATGTTGAATTTCATCAAAGGCTTTCTCTGCATCTATTGAGATAATCATATGGCTTTTATTTTTCAATTTGCTAATGTGGTGTATTACATTGACTGATTTGCAGATATTGAAGAATCCTTGTATCCCTGGGATAAAGCCCACTTGGTCATGGTGTATGATCTTTTTAATGTGTTGTTGGATTCTGATTGCTAGAATTTTGTTAAGGATTTTTGCATCTATGTTCATCAGTGATATTGGCCTGTAGTTTTCTTTTTTTGTGGCATCTTTGTCAGGTTTTGGTATTAGGGTGATGGTGGCCTCATAGAATGAGTTTGGAAGTTTACCTTCCTCTGCAATTTTCTGGAAGAGTTTGAGTAGGATAGGTGTTAGCTCTTCTCTAAATTTTTGGTAGAATTCATCTGTGAAGCCGTCTGGACCTGGGCTTTTGTTTGCTGGAAGATTTCTGGTTACAGTTTCAATTTCCATGCTTGTGATGTGTCTGTTAAGATTTTCTATTTCTTCTTGGTTCAGTTTTGGAAAGTTGTATTTTTCTAAGAATTTGTCCATTTCTTCCACGTTGTCCATTTTATTGACATTTAATTGCTGATAGTAGTCTCTTATGATGCTTTGTATTTCTGTGTTGTCTATTGTGATCTCTCCATTTTCATTTCTAATTTTAGTGATTTGATTTTCTCCCTTTGTTTCTTGATGAGTCTGGCTAATGGTTTGTCAATTTTATTTATCCTTTCAAAGAACCAGCTTTTGGATTTGTTACTTTTTGCTATGGTATCTTTTGTTTCTTTTGCATTTATTTGTGCCCTAATTTTTAAGATTTCTTTTCTTCTACTAATCCTGGGGTTTTTCATTTCTTCCTTTTCTAGTTGTTTTAGGTGTTCAGTTCAGTTGAGTTCAGTCGCTCAGTCGTGTCTGACTCTTTGCGACCCCATGAATTGCAGCACGCCAGGCCTCCCTGTCCATCACCAACTCCCGGAGTTCACCCAGACTCAAGTCCATTGAGTCAGTGATGCCATCTAGCCATCTCATCCTCTGTCGTCCCCTTCTCCTCCTGCCCCCAATCCCTCCCAGCATCAGAGTCTTTTCCAGTGAGTCAACTCTTCACATGAGGTGGCCAAAGTACTGGAGTTTCAGCTTTAGCATCATTCCTTCCAAAGAAATCCCAGGGCTGATCTCCTTCAGAATGGACTGGTTGGATCTCCTTGCAGTCCAAGGGACTCTCAACAGTCTTCTCCAATACGACAGTTCAAAAGCATCAATTCTTCGGAGCTCAGCCTTCTTCACAGTCCAACTCTCACATCCATACATGACCACAGGAAAAAACCGTAGCCTTGACTAGATGAACTTTTGTTGGCAAAGTAATGTCTCTGCTTTTGAATATGCTATCTAGGTTGGTCATAACTTTCCTTCCAAGGAGTAAGCGTCTTTTAATTTCATGGCTGCAGTCACCATCTGCAGTGATTTTGGAGCCCAAAAAAATAAAGTCTGCCACTGTTCCACTGTTTCCCCATCTATTTCCCATGAAGTGATGGGACCGGATGCCATGATCTGGTTTTCTGAATGTTGAGCTTTAAGCCAACTTTTTTACTCTCCATTTTCACTTTCATCAAGAGGCTTTTTAGTTCCTCTTCACTTTCTGCCATAAGGGTGGTGTCATCTGCATATCTGACGTTATTGATATTTCTCCTGGCACTCTTGATTCCAGCTTGTGCTTCTTCCAGCCCAGCGTTTCTCATGATGTCCTCTGCATATAAGTTAAATAAACAGGGTGACAATATACAGCCTTGACGTACTCCTTTTCCTATTTGGAACCAGTCTGTTGTTCCATGTCCAGTTCCAACTGTTGCTTTCTGACCTGTGTACAAATTTCTCAAGAGGCAGATCAGGTGGTCTGGTATTCCCATCTCTTTCAGAATTTTCCACAGTTTATTGTTATCCACACAGTCAAAGGCTTTGGCATAGTCAATAAAGCAGAAATAGATGTTTTTCTGGAACTCTCTTGCTTTTTCCATGATCCAACAGATGTTGGCAATTTGATCTCTGGTTCCTCTGCCTTTTCTAAAACGAGCTTGAACATCAGGAAGTTCATGGTTCATACATTGCTGAAGCCTGGCTTGGAGAATTTTGAGCATTACTTTACTAGCATGTGAGATGAGTGCAATTGTGTGGTAGTTTGAGCATCCTTTGGCATTGCCTTTCTTTGGGATTGGAATGAAAGCTGACCTTTTCCAGTCCTATGGCCACTGCTGAGTTTTCCAAATTTGCTGGCATATTGAGTGCAGCACTTTCACAGCATCATCTTTTAGGATTTGAAATAGCTCATCTAGAATTCCATCACCTCCACTAGCTTTGTTTGTAGTGATGCTTTCTAAGGCCCACTTGACTTCACATTCCAGGATGGCTGGCTCTAGGTCAGTGATCACAGCATCATGATTATTTGGGTCGTGAAGATCTTTTTTGTACAGTTCTTCTGTGTATTCTTGTCATCTCTTCTTAATATCTTCTGCTTCTGTTAGGTCCATACTATTTCTGTCCTTTATCGAGCCCATCTTTGCATGAAATGTTCCCTTGATATCTCTAAGTTTCTTGAAGAGATCTCTAGTCTTTCCCATTCTGTTGTCTTTCTCTATTTCTTTGCATTGGTTGCTGAAGAAGGCTTTCTTATCTCTTCTTGCTATGCTTTGGAACTCTGCATTCAGATGCTTATATCTTTCCATTTCTCCTTTGCTTTTCACTTCTCTTCTTTTCACAGCTATTTGTAAGGCCTCCCAGACAGCCATTTTGCTTTTTTGCATTTCTTTTCCATGGGGAAGGTCTTGATCCCTGTCTCCTGTACAATGTCACGAATCTCAGTCCATAGTTCATCAGGCACTCTATCTATCAGATCTAGTCCCTTAAATCTATTTCTCACTTCCACTGTATAATCATAAGCGATTTGATATAGGTCATACCTGAATGGTCTAGTGGTTTTCCCTATTTTCTTCAATTTAAGCCTGAATTTGGCAATAAGGAGTTCATGATCTGAGCCACAGTCAGCTCCTGGTCTTGTTTTTGCTGACTGTATAGAGCTTCTCCATCTTTTGCTGCAAAGAATATATTCAATCTGATTTTGGTGTTGACCATCTGATGACGTCCGTGTATAGAGTCTTCTCTTGTGTTGTTGGAAGAGGGTGTTTGCTACGACAGTGCATTTTCTTGGCAAAACTCTATTAGTCTTTGCCCTGCTTCATTCCGTATTCCAAGGCCAAATTTGGCTGTTACTCCAGGTGTTTCTTGACTACCTACTTTTGCATTCCAGTCCCCTATAATGAAAAGGACATCTTTTTTGGGTGTTAGTTCTAAAAGGTCTTGTAGGTCTTCATAGAACCGTTCAACTTCAGCTTCTTCAGCATTACTGGTTGGGGTTTAGACCTGAATTACTGTGATATTGAATGGTTTGCCTTGGAAACAAACAGAGATCATTGTGTCGTTTTTGAGATTGCATCCAAGTACTGCATTTCAAACTCTTTTGTTGACCATGATGGCTACTCCATTTCTTCTGAGGGATTCCTGCCCGCAGTAATAGATATAATGGTCATCTCAGTTAAATTCACCCATTCCAGTCAATTTTAGTTCACTGATTCCTAGAATATCGACATTCACTCTTGCCATCTCTTGTTTGACCACTTCCAATTTGCCTTGATTCATAGACTTGACATTCCAGGTTCCTATGCAATATTGCAGTTTACAGGATCGGACCTAGCTTCTATCACCAGTCACATCCACAACTAGGTATTGTTTTTGCTTTGGCTCCATCCCTTCATTCTTTCTGGAGTTATTTCTCCACTGATCTCCAGTAGCATATTGGGCACCTACTGACCTGGGGAGTTCCTCTTTCAGTATCCGATCATTTTGCCTTTCATACTGTTCATGGGGTTCTCAAGGCAAGAATACTGAAATGGTTTGTCATTCCCTTCTCCAGTGAACCACATTCTGTCGGACCTCTCCACCATGACCTGCCAGTCTTCGGTGGCCTCACCTGGCATGGCTTGGCTTAGTTTCATTGAATTAGACAAGGCTGTGGTCCTAGTGTGGATTAGATTGACTAGTTTTCTGTGAGTATGGTTTCAGTGTGTCTGCCCTCTAATGCCCTCTTGCAACACCTACCATCTTACTTGGGTTTCTCTAACCTTGGGCGTGGAGTATCTCTTCATGGCTGCTCTAGCAAAGTCCAGCCGCTGCTCCTTATCTTGGATGAGGGATATTTCCTCACTGCTGCCCTTCCTGACCTTCAACGTGGGATATCTCCTCTAGGCCCTCCTGTGCCTGCACAGCCACGGCTCCTTGGGTGTGGGGTTGGTCCTCCTGGCCGCCGCCCCGGCCTTGGGCTTGGGGGTGTGAGGTAGCTCCTCTCGGCCGCCCCCACCCAGACCTTGGACGTGGGGTAGCTCCTCTCAGCCGTTCCTGCGCCGTCGCAGCCTGGCACTCTCGGCCACTGCCCCTGACCTCAGTCATGTGGTAACTCCTCTTGGCCGCCGCCCTTTGGGCATGGGGTCCTCCCGGCTTCTGCCCCTGACCTTGGACATGGGGTAGCTCCTCTTGGCCGCACTTAGTGAGCCAGTCGCAGCCGCCTGAGTTTGGTTATGTATTTGACTTTTTTCTGGTTTCTTGAGATATGCCTGTATTGCTATGAACTTTCCCTTTAGCACTGATTTTACAGTGTCCCACAGGTTTTAGGTTGTTGTGTTTTCATTTTCATTCATTTCTATGCATATTTTGATTTCTTTTTTGATTTCTTCTGTGATTTATTGGTTATTCAGCAGCGTGTTGTTCAGCCTCCATATGTTGCAAATTTTAATAGTTTTTCTCCTGTAATTGAGATCTAATCTTACTGCATTGTGGTCAGAAAAGATGCTTGGAATGATTTCAATTTTTTTTGAATTTACCAAGGCTAGATTTATGGCCCAGGATGTGATCTATCCTGGACAAGGTTCCATGTGCACTTGAGAAAAAGGTGAAATTCATTGTTTTGGGGTGAAATGTCTTATAGATGTCAGTTAGGTCTAACTGGTCTATTGTATCATTTAAAGTTTGTGTTTCCTTGTTAATTTTCTGTTTAGTTGATCTATCCATAGGTGTGAGTGGGGTATTAAGGTCTCCCAATATTATTGTTTTATTGTTAATTTCCCCTTTCATACTTGTTAGCATTTGTCTTACATATTGCGGTGCTCCTATGTTGGGTGCATATATATTTATAATTGTTATATCTTCTTCTTGGATTGATCCTTTGATCATTATGCAGTGTCCTTCTTTGTCTCTTTCCACAGCCTTTGTTTTAAAATCTATTTTATCTGATATGAGTATTGCTACTCCTGCTTTCTTTTGGTCTCTATTTGTGTGGAATATCTTTTTCCAGCCCTTCACTTTCAGTCTGTATGTGTCCCTTGTTTTGAGGTGGGTCTCTTGTAGACAATATATATAGGGGTCTTGTTTTTGTATCCATTCAGCCAGTCTTTGTCTTTTGGTTGGGGCATTCAACCCATTTATGTTTAAGGTAACTACTGATAAGTATGATCCCATTGCCATTTACTTTATTGTTTTGGGTTCGAGTTTATACACCATTTTTGTGTTTCCTGTCTAGAGAAGATCCTTTAGCATTTGTTGGAGAGCTGGTTTGGTGGTGCTGAATTCTCTCAGCTTTTGCTTGTCTGTAAAGCTTTTGATTTCTCCTTCATATTTGAATGAGATCCTTGCTGGCTACAGTAATCTGGGCTGTAGCTTATTTTCTTTCATCAGTTTAAGTATGCCCTGCCATTCCCTCCTGGCCTGAAGAGTTTCTATTGAAAGATCAGCTGTTATCCTTATGGGAATCCCCTTGTGTGTTATTTGTTGTTTTTCCCTTGCTGCTTTTAATATTTGTTCTTTGTGTTTGATCTTTGTTAATTTGATTAATATGTGTCTTGGGGTGTTTTGCCTCGGGTTTATCCTGTTTGGGACTCTCTGGGTTTCTTGGACTTAGGTGATTATTTCCTTCCCCATTTTAGGGAAGTTTTCAACTATTATCTCCTCAAGTATTTTCTCATGGTCTTTCTTTTTGTCTTCTTCTGGGACTCCTATGATTTGAATGTTGGGGCATTTAACATTGTCCTGGAGGTCTCTGAGATTGTCCTCATTTCTTTTAATTCGTTTTCTTTTTTCCTCTCTGAGTCATTCATTTCTACGATTCTATCTTCTATTTCACTAATCCTATTTTCTGCCTCCGTTATTCTACTATTTGTTGCCTCCAGAGTGTTTTTGATCTCATTTACTGCATAATTCATTATATATTGACTCTTTTTTATTTCTTCTAGGTCCTTGTTAAACCTTTCTTGCATCTTCTCAGTCCTTGTCTCCAGGCTATTTATCTGTGATTCCATTTTTATTTCAAGATTTTGGATCATTTTCACTATCATTATTTGGAATTCTTTATCAGGTAGATTCCCTATCTCTTCCTCTTTTGTTTGGTTTGGTGGGGATTTATCCTGTTCCTTTACCTGCTGGGTATTCCTCTGTCTCTTCATCTTGTTTATATTGCTGTGTTTGGGGTGGCCTTTCTGTATTCTGGCAGTTTGTGGAGTTCTCTTTATTGTGGAGTTTTCTCACTGTGGGTGGGGTTGTACAGGTGGCTTGTCAAGGTTTCCTGGTTAGGGAAACTTGTGTTGGTGTTCTGGTGGGTGGAGCTGGATTTCTTCTCTCTGGAGTGCAATGACGTGTCCAGTAATGAGTTATGAGATGTCAGTGGGTTTGGAGTAACTTTGGACAGCCTGTATATTGAAGCTCAGGGCTGTGTTCCTGTGTTGCTGGAGAATTTGCATGGTATGTCTTGCTCTGGAACTTATTGGCCCTTAGGTGGTGCTTGGTTTCAGTGTAGGTATGGAAGCGTTTGATGAACTCCTGTTGATTAATGTTCCCTGGAGTCAGGAGTTCTCTGGTGTTCTCAGGATTTAGACTTAAGCCTCCTGCTTCTGGTTTTCAGTCTTATTTTTACAGTAGTCTCAAGACTTCTCCATCTATACAGCACTGTTGATAAAACATCTCCTTTCGAAGACACTGAGATGCTTTGCTGGGTGCCTGATGTCCTCTGCTGGCATTCAGAAGTTGTTTTGTGGAATTTACTCAGCGTTTAAATGTTCTTTTGATGAATTTGTGGGGGAGAAAGTGGTCTCCCCGTCCCATTCCTCTGCCATCTTAGGACCGCCCCCTGTGATTTCTTTTCTGAATGAGCAAAATTTCTCTTGCTCTTTAACTACTAATTCCTTGTCTTAGTATGATATGTAATTGGATCAGAGTGCATTCTCTCCCTCCTCCTTTTTTTTTATATTGTTGCCACATGATAGAAGAATGATTTATTAGAACAAATTCCATGAGAAATCATACAAAATAACCATTTTTGAAAGACACCCATAAGACCATCTGAGGACAAACACACAGAGGTGCCTCCAATAAGCCAGAGAAATAAGTTACCGACCTCAAGGTGAGGGCTGGAGGAGAGAGGAGCAGGAACTTGTGAATAAAAAAAATTGTACAGTAATCACCATGGGGAGTGAGGTGGGTGGATGGAGGTGAGGTGGACGGACAGCCACTGCTTGTTTCTGGGGGACAGTTGTGTGGGGCATGTGGTGGGAAGGGGGCACCAGGACTAGTACCTCCTCCATGTGGACACAGCAGGCTTGAGGGTGGGGCTGGGCAGAGGCCCCACTGACAATCACACCAGAGTGGATTCTCTTATTGAACAATGAAATTGAGTTGGGAGAAGCCTGGAGAAGAAACAATACAATATTTTGGTTTTCTCCACATTGGATCTATAGATCTTGCTTTGTTAAGTTAGTTCAAATATTCTCTCAGACAAAACAACAGATTTAGTAATATTCGAATGCAAATCTGTAAACCATATTCCTGGCTTGAATGATCTTAGGATAGAGTTTTCTGGAAGGGTATCACAGCTCACTTAGATTGATCTTTAACTAAGGATTTCCTACTGATAAGCTTGCCTGAATGCTTCCCAGGCAAGCCAGATGTGACAGGCTTGAGTTTGATCCCTGTGTCAGGAAGATCCCCTGGAGGAAGGCATGGTAACCCACTCCAGTACTCTTGCCCGGAGAATCCCATGGACAGAGAAGCCTATAGTCCATGGGGTCACAAAGACTCAAATAGAACTGAAGCGACTTAGCGTGCGTGCAAGCTTGCCTGAAGTTCTTGACACAAAGCTTTAGATAGATTTTAATTAAGAGTAAGAATCTAGGCTTAGAACACAGAGCTAGGTTTAAATACCAGGGTCAATACTGATGTAATTTTAGGGAAAAAAATGTTACATTTTTGTTTAAATTTAATTGTGACTTAGAAAACTTGTTTTACCTTCCCACATCTAAATTTCATCATTAAGTGATGTATATTATTCCTATAAAATAATAATAGAAAGAGCTGATAATCAGTAGTGCTATTTTAAGTAATAGGTGAATAGGAAAACAATTTTTCATCTCTAAAATAAATATTAGTGATCATACAAATGCCACAGCTTCTATCCATAATGGGGAGTAGATAGAATATTACATCACTAGAAAGAATACAAACTGATGGTGATAGTAAAAAATTTTTTTTCAGAATATGATCAAAGGAAAAACAACAAAATAGATATCCCTGTTTCAAAAGTCAGAAGTACCATTTTATTATGAACTATCTATCCGTAGTCGAAGAAGATGTCTTTTGAGTGTGGCAGATTGTATTTTCCAGTATTGGCTGAAATATTTCCCACCCCACATGTTTTTTTGTTTTTTCTAACCTTGTCATATTCCCATTAAGCATTAGGTGGTCAGGTTGAAGGTAGGTGGTGTGAAAAGTCAGCATAGGGAATGAAATTAACCTCACATTTCCTATGACTCAGATGGAAATACCATAGATAATTAGCAATGTCAAACTATGCATCACCATGCAGATTTGATGTTTTCATGTTATCATACTATGTTTCATGATAAGAACGTTTTAATTTCAAAATGTGCTAAACAATCATAATGAAGAAATTTTCATAAAAATAAGAACAAAAAAGAAATCTCATTAATAATAATCCCAAATATCAACAAAATATAAAGAAAGAAAGCCACACCCCCAATGAGCTTGTAGGAAATTCTCAGAGATCAAGTTTTCAGTTCCTATAGTCTTCCCGCTTTGTCCCCTGAACTCCAGAGCATGCAATCATTTGGTCATGTCCCTTGTGTTCATGTCCACAGTGCCACGCATTTTGCCTGATGCTAAGGACAGAGAGGTAAAGGATGCCATCTTTGACCTTTGAGCCTTGGCTTATGTCATCAGTATAGTTCACATCAATCAGGTTGTGTTAAGGAAGGGTCTAGGTCTTATTCACATTTGTTCACTCTGTCAAGAACAGCAGTCAATTTTAATTGTAGTAGAAAGTTTAAATGTAATTTTTTTCCTTCAAAATATGGTCAGAAGGATAAAGAGAAAATGAGGTTAGGTGAAAAAGAATCCGAATTATTGCCTAAACAGGGCACTAGTATTTCTTGATTGACCTCTATGCACAGAATATTATTCCAGGAATTTGTTCCCCTGTGTAATCCTTACCTCAGCCCTATAAGGCAGGAAGGAAATTAACCTCACTGAGCTTTGTAGAAATAAAGGTGTTATACCCTTCTGACCCATCCCCCTACTGCAGCCCGGTGACCTGGGCTGGTCACTCATTGGCTTAGCAGTCTTCCATGACTCTCCACTTCCTTGGGAATAGTGTCTAAAGCCCTCAATTGACCAACAAGCTATGAAGCTGGTATGTCCTCAAGTCTCAGCCTCATTTCTTGCCTCTCTTTCTCCTACTCCCTTCTCTTTTGAAATAATGCTTTTCCTTCAGTTCCTTCAGCATTCACCATGCCCTCTCTCTTTCTCTCTCTCTCTCACTTTATTTTTAATAATTCAAATTGCAACCCACTCCATTATTCTTGTCTGGGAAATCCCATGGATAGAGGAGCCTGGTGAGCTACAGTCCACAGGGTCACAAAGAGTTGGAGATGACTGAGCGATTAACACAAACACACACACAGATTTTTTGGCCTGTGCTGGGTCTTCATTGTTGTGCGCAGGCTTTCTCTAGTTGCTGGGAGTGGGGGGTATTTTCTAGTTGTGGTGTGTGGGCTTCTCATTGCGGTGGCTTCCCTTGGGAAGCATGGGCTCTAGGGCGTATGGGCTTCAGTAGTTGTGACACACAGGCTTAGTTGCCCTGTGGCATGAGGGATCTTCCTGGACCAGGGATCAAACCCGTGTCCCCTGCCTTGGCAGGCAGATTCTTTACCACTGGACCACCAGGGAAGTCCACCATACCCTTTTCTTAAATTTGGAGTGCTTTTCATTAACTGTTGAATGAAGGAGTGAATGAATGATTGAATAAGGGATATTACAGAGAGGATAGGAGCCTGTTCAGGAGAGGGATTAGTAGTAGTAGGGGGATTAGGGAATTAACCACAAATTTCTGATAGTAGATAAGTTCTTGTTGATCACAAGATGTAGCACATATAAAACCAACATTTGATTTCTTCCCTTTACTAGTTGCCATTTGTCTTTAATATTGGCACCACATTCTCTAGGAATCTTTTCTACTCTCAAGTTAGTGAAAACTTCTGCTATATGGCATAGAACTAGATATATGCACTTCACTTCTGTAATGCTCATCACACTGATGACACACACTTTTATGTCTTTCTTGTTTGCTTCTCTTTCCCCAGCACATAGCTGGGGACACATCGTAAACACCACTGGCAGTTACTCTTTCTGTATTTATTGATTTAAATTACATACAGTTACTCCAGGACATACAGCTGAATTGTTTTTCTCATTGGTTTGGTGTTTTATTTGCCCGTTTCTTTCTTTCCTTCTTTCTTTTCTTTCTTTCTTTTTTTTTTTTTGATTGCAGAGTGTCAAAATATTCTTTATTGATCCAAATGAGTAGCTGCAAATGATAACAGTTAAAAAAAACATAAAAAGAAAAAAGAATTTGACTTGCAATTTTAAGAAATTGCTTAATTAAACAGGATGCAGAAATCTGAAATGAGAGCAGTGGGAAGTATATGTTTCAAAGTAGAATCACTAATGAAACTAGTAACAACTTACACTCTTTAATTGAGAAGCACTTGTTTCTTTCACATAGTATAAGGAGTGGTTGGAGATTTTATAAATTCCCTACCTTCTCTTCTAGGGTGAATACAACTGTCAGGGATTAGAGATACTCTCAAGTAAAAAATGATATTATCTAATTAAATAAGAAAATTAAAATAACAACTATTCTGATTCTCAAAAATATCCCTCTGGGCACATGCTCTGTGGAGCACATGTCTTTGTTTTCCTTTCTTTTACCTTACTTCTCATCTTTCTCTCTTTAATGGCTAATTCCTATCCATCTTCTACCTGTCAGCAGTGGTACCTTGGCTATCTAAATGACAATCATATTCCTAGTGTCAAGTAAAAGGGCAGTTGACAAATGGTAGGAGCTCAATAAATGCTGTTGAATAAAAGAGTGAGTGAATGAGTAAATGAAGGTGTGTTGGGGAAATTCAGGGTAGGATGTTGTTCAGGGAAAGATCAGGAGTAAAGAGATGAGGAAATCAATCACAAAGTGATGTTGTGTTCTGTGACATTTAAACTTTTCAAAAGGTGCAGCATTACCTAGCACCTAGATCTTGGTCGCTAAATTCCATTCTCTAATAAAATGGAGAGAAAACCTTAGAGAAATGGCTGATTTTTCTAAGGCTGGAGCAGGTAAAATTTAAGATGAGTTTGGAGTAACATGTAGGGCTAGAAAATAAAGACGTGTTCAAGGGGCCATTAAATGTGGGCTGAACTTACTTTTATCTAATAGAAAAAAATAAGGAAAAGGAACCAGAGTAACTTTAATACAAAGAGAAACCCGGCAGATGCTACTCTAACCAAGCAATCAAGGTTATCATCACCAGCAACACATGTTGATATCATGGATGTCCTGGGTACGATGCAATGAGAAACACACCTCTTTTCTGGGATATTCTTCCAAAGAACATGAACCACAAGAAAATATCAGATAACCTCAATTGGTGGAAGGTGTAAGAAATATCTGACGAGCTAATCAAAAGTGTCAAGGTCATGAAAAACAAGGAGTGACTGAGAGGCTATTGAAGAATGAAAGGGGACTAAGGAGAATGACAATTAAATGTAACTTGGTATCCTACAACAAAAGAAGGATAATAGAAAAGCTGGTGAAATCTGAATAAATTCTCTAGTTTAGAAATTTCACTGAACCAATATTAATTTTTTGTTTTGGTAAGTGGGCCATGGTTATAAGATCTTAACACCATGTGAAACTGGGTGAATAGTACATGGGAATTCTGTACTATCTTTGAATCTCATCTAAAAAAATCTAAATTCTTAAACATAAAATTTCAAAACAAGAGGTCACACAAGGTTTGACCATTTAGGGGACTGCAGGGAGTAGATGCGGGCTCCCCAAGTGGCTCAAGTGGTAAAGAATCTTCCTGCCAATGCAGGAGGTACAAGAAACACAGTTTGATCCCTGGGTCAGGAAGATCCCCTGGAGTAGGAAATGCTAACCAGCTCTAGTATTCTTGCCTGGAAAATTCCATGGTCAGAGGAGCTTGGCGGGCTAAAGTCCATGGGATGGCAAAGAGTCAGACACAACTGAGCATGCACACAAACACGTATACACACATACACACAGAGTGAAGGGTGCAGGGAGGCTTGTGGATTTGAGATTCATGAAATATTGGCCCTCCTTGAAGCTCAGTCGGTAAAGAATCTGCCTGCAGTGCAGGAGACCCGGGTTCAATCCCTGGGTTGGGAAGATCCCCTGGAGAAGGAAATGGCAATCCCCTTCAGTATTCTTGCCTGGAGAATCCCGTGGACAGAGGAGCCTGGCAGGCTAAAGTCCATGTGGTCTCAAGAGTTGGACACAACTTAGCAACTAGAGAGAGAGAGAGAGAGAGAGAGAGAGAGAGAGAACAGTGCATGCAATACTAGTCTTGCCTGCATAGTGATTTTTATTTTTTGGGAGAATTTCACACCCTTAAACACATTTGATCCTTTCCAAAGAGAGAAAGGATGATGGAAGATGTTTAGGTTCATGGGAACTAGAGTGAGCTTCTCCCAGGTCCTTTTGCTAAAATGCGTAATCTCATATATAATGTTTGAGATTAGGCATCTGTAGGGAGCAAAATGTGGACCCTAAAAGGAACTGATCTGAAAGAAGACTGTGACATCATTAATTAACACCCTAAGGACAGAATCACACAGAGATTGCAGGCAACCAAATCCAGAAAAAGAATAGCCAAACCGAATTAGTCAGTATGTTTGCAGCAAAGACTGGGGGGGATGTAGGTGTGAGCTGTGACTCATAAACCAAGATAATAGGATCTTCTCTTTGGTAAAGATCAATGACTCAGGCTGTTATGGCTCCTTTGCCCTGATTCTGTTATCTCTAAACAAGTTATTAAAGCATGAAGAAAGAAAATTGATTACCTATGTACCCTGCTAGATAATTTAAATGCTTAATGTTTTTTAATTCTCTCAAAATACTGTTAAGTAGACATTATTGTCCCCACATTACAAGTGAGAATCAGAGACTTATAGAGAGATTAAACTACACATTTGGTTATAATGTAAGCAGCAGAGCTGGGATTCAAACCCAGGTGTATCAGATGCCCTGACCCAAGTGCCTTTCCAAGACCAGAGGGTAATTACAGAGAAAATGACCCTCAGCCCCACTGTCCTCTCTATTCATCCTGTGAGCATGCTAAGTTGCTTTAGTCATGTCCAACTCTGTGTGACCCTGTGGACGGTAGCCCACCAGGCTCCTCTGTCCATGGGCTTCTCCAGGCAAGAATACTAGAGTGGGTTGCCATGCCCTCCTCCAGGGGATCTTCCTGACCCAGGGATTGAATGTCTCATGTCTCCTGCATTGGCAGGTGGGTTCTTTACCACTAGAACCCCTGGGAAGCCCCTATGCATCTTGCCTGATGGGGTCTCCTGGCGACAACCGGATCAGTGCTCTCTGGGTTGTGTTTTGGTGTACTCATTGTTTAAAGGCAGAAACCTCACTTGCCTTTTGAAGACAATCTCTATAGTGAGTGGACAAGAGGGTGATGCCCCGACATCCTTTTCCCTTTCTCTTGGGCATTTTGTTCCAACCTTGACCAGTGCTGTGATGGAAGCTGGCACCACTACTGGCCCTTGGGGAACAGGGTCACACTAGTCTAAATGGGAAGTCCTTCCCCAACTTTCAGTTGTAAATAAACAAAGCTGAGGTCAGATGTCCTAAATAGCCAAAGCATTTATGGCTCTTATAATTATAAATAAGTCTAGAGAAGATGTGAGGTTCCAGTGCAGTTTGACAGAGATTTTGATCAAGCCTCTGACTCCATTCCTCTGCAGTTTGCTGGGGAGTTGTCATGTAAGAGTTTCATCCTTGGGCTGCTCCTATTATGGTGGTAAAATGGCCACACAGTTCCAGCTTCACCTCACAACATACTCTGCAGAGAAGAGAGGAACAACTCTGACCAGTATCCCCAGCCAAAGCCTTGAGGTTAGGCTCACCTATGATCACTTGTGTTCTGTCAGGCCCTGATTGGCTTAGTCTACTCTTTCCATTGGTCTTTGTTACATAACAAAATACTCCAAAATTTAGTGTCTCCAAAACCCACAATAGTTTAGTAGTTCATGAGCCTATGGATCAGGATTTGGGCAGGCCTCAGGTGGGATGGTGCACTCTCTTCCATGTGGTGTTGGCCAGGCTCACTCATGCATTTAGGGTGACTTGCCAAGTCAGCTTGGGGCCAGACAGCCCTGGAAGGTGTCAGTCCTATGCCTGCTGGTTGTCTGGGCTGCCTTGGTTCTCTTCTGTGTGTTCTCTCCACCCAGGCAGCTGGGGTATGTTCTCATGCACAGAGCACCTCCTGAGTGTGAGAACAGAGGATCAAGGACCCTTGACATCCAAACTTGAGACCTGTGCGACATAATTTCTGTCACATTATATTAGTCAAAGCAAGTCCCCACCTCTTGATGGGAAGATCTGTAAGAATTTTTAATAATTTAAAATCATCACACCTACTCTTACAGCGGGGGAGGGGGAAATCACTTTCACCCAAACCACAGAGCTCTTGTACAGAAAGGACATTAGGGAGAAAACTGGCCAGAGGCTGCAGACGAGGCTAAAAGGTAAATTGAAACTAATTGTGAGGGGCTCTGGATGCCTTGCTAAGTGGACTTTCTCTTTTAATTTGTGGTTCTCACTCTGTTTCTGTGACAACATAATTAATGTTTCTGATGCATTCTCATTAGGAAACCTGACTTAAAAGTGAGTCACCATGGCTGTTTTTCTCAACCTGAAGACTGGACAGGAATAATGTTTCCTAGAGGGACTGCATGCTCTGTTTTTTTGGAAGTGGGGCTGTGTTGATTATAACTCACAGTTCCAGGCACTGGGGAGCCACTGATGTCTTGTTCCCAAGTGCAAGAGATTTTCTTTATACATTTTTTATTTTGTATTAAGATGTAGCCAATTTGGGCTTCCCTGGTGGCCTGCAATGCAGGAGCCCCAAGTTCAATCCCTGGGTCAGGAAGATCCCATGGAGAAGGGAATGGCAATCCACTCCAATACGCTTGCCTGGAGAATTCCATGGAGAGAGGAGCCTGGTGGGCTACACTCCATGAGGTCACAAAGAGTTGGACACAACCAAGTGACCAACACATACACATACACACACACACGCATGCACACACAGAGCCAATTAACAATATTGTTTTATGTGAACAGCAAAAGGAATTAGCCAAACAAATACATATATCCATTCTCCCCCAAATGCCCTCCCACCCAGGCTCAAGAGAGATTTCTATTCTGATATTTAGTCTTAAGATGCTCCTGTAACAGCTCTGAGTTATACTCACCACCTTTGGGTTCATTTCCCCCACTGTGCACATATGCTGCTAACTTGGGATTTTCCTGTTTACAGCAGCACACCACTCCCAGAAGCAACATTTCTTCCTGTTGGCCAAGTCCTTGGGGTCCAGTGTACTTTCTTCTGCTTTCTGGCCTCAACTGGGACAGCCCCACTGAACACAATGTGTTTGGACATCAACCAGGGGAATGGTCACCATTCAATTGTCTTTCCTCCCAGAAATCTCCTTCTTGCAATGACGTGGTCTTCAGTGACCAAGCAAATGAACCTGAGCACCGTGACAAGGGGATCTTGTCAGTGCGGTCTCTCTGAGCTGCAGCTCCAGTGAGTGTCCTGCCACGCGCACGCATTTATCTCTGCTGCTGGGCTGTACACAACTTGTGGAAGAAACATGGGATTCACCTTGTTTGTGTTGAACGTAATTTTTTATTGAATGAGGAATTAATAATGGATAAATTAAAAAGATAGGGCTTTCCAGGTGGTGCTAGTAGTAAAGAACCCACCTGCCAATGCAGGAGATGTAAGAGACCTGGGTTCAGTCTCTTGGTGGGGAAGACCCCCTGGAGGAGGATATGGCAACCCACTCCAGTATTCTTGCCTGGAGAATCTCATGGACAGAGGAACCTGGTGGGCTATAGTCCATAGGGTTGCAAAGAGTTGGATATGACTGAAGTGACTGAGCACTCCAATAAAAAAGATAACCCTGAGCAGCATCCCTCTTGATGGAAAAGGTTATGGACATGGAACATGTTTCCTGATCTGTGACTCCTCAGAGCCCTGGCTTCCAGGGAGGAAGCAGTGCCAGGGGGTATCAGACATCTTAATCACAGCTCCTCCCACACACTACTGGAGGACACTGGAGCCCAGAGCAAGGAACAGAAATTTGCCTCTTAAACTGAGGAGGAATAAAGCTCTAAGCAATCTTTTCAGACACTAGGGAAGAGCAAGGGTGAGTGTGTAGGAGGAGTGGGAAAGAGGGGAGAAGAGAAGGATGTAGAAAGTGAGCAGGGAGAGGAACTCCCATCACCTCCCCTGGGGCCCATCCTAGTAAGAAATCCCACCCTGGAACCTGAAGCCTGGGTTTCTGTGGGGCTCTTTGCTGCATATCTTCACCTGGAGTGTCTAGTTAACAAGAAGGACTTGAAGTTTTCAGTGTTTCTCACTTAATACAGCAGCTGTTTGGACACCCACTCCATTTGGACAGCTCATTTCTGGTCCTTCATCCCATTAGAAATGGCAACCCACCCCAGTACTCTTGCCTAGAAAATTCCATGGATGGAGGAGCCTGGTGGGCTACAGTCCATAGGGTCACAAAGAGTCAGACACAACTGAGCGACTTCACAACATCACAACATCCCATTAGAGGCAGCCCTTGCTCACCTCCATTTGGCTAAGGAGCTTGGGCACCTGCTGGGGAGGGAGGGTATTTAGAGTATATTATTCAATTAAAACCAGGAGCAAAGGCAGCTGCTGCCTTTGTGTGACAGGCCAATCCCAGGACAGCTCAATATGGCTGGGATTGTTTAATCTGCAGAATCCATCATGGCTGTCAACAGAGAAGGGACAATAAATATTGTGGAAAGCAGTTAACAGGTGTGGTCTGACTGGAGCGGCCCTAGGCCAGGGAGGAGGAATAGGTGATGCAGGATATGGTGGCAGTGGTGGTGGTGAGGTGATGGCGGTGGTGGAGGGGTGATGGCGGGGTGATGGCGGTGGTGGAGGGGTGATGGCGGGGTGATGGCGGTGGTGGTGGGGTGATGGCGGGGTGATGGCGGTGGTGGAGGGGTGATGGCGGGGTGATGGCGGTGGTGGAGGGGTGATGGCGGGGTGATGGCGGTGGTGGTGGGGTGACTGGTGGTGGGGGTTGGGAGGTGGAGGTGGGTGGGGCTAGGTGGAGGTGGTGGGGTGGGAGGGCAGAGTAATGCAGATCTTGGTGGCCCTCCTTCATGTCTGCCCTCCAGGAACTTCTAATATGTTGTTTCTCAACTTTGGGTGCTCACTGGACTCTCACAAAATGCCGATTCACAAGTTCCATCCTCTTCTCCACATTTTGATTAAATTGGTCTGGTTTGTGTCCTGGACATCAGGTTTAGGAAGTGTCCCAGGTGAGGAGGCTGTGAAAGGAAATGGAAAGATGTTATCATTTCATAGTGGAAACCTGGAAAGACCCTTCAGAGCAAGGTTCTCAGGTGCAGCAACAGGCCAAGAGGGAAAGGTCACCTACCTGCATTAGTGACAAAGAAAGGGCTTTGTATTCTCTTTCATGTCTCAAGTTCCCAGGTCGGTTGATTTTTAAATTCACACTCTTCTTTCATTTCCTAGTCATATGGTCTCGTGAAAATCTTAGTTTCCTTACCTATCAAATGGGTATTATCATGTAATCCACTCATTTCCTATTATTGCCATGAAGATCAGGGTTCATGAAGATGCTGTACAAGCAGTATAGAGGGAAGAAAAGGAACAGCAGAGATGTTTCTCCACTCTGTGGCTTCTCATGCCATCTCATTGGCACTTAAAGGGCAAAGTCTCCTCAGATCTACAGACCCCATGTCCATGGTGGGGCTCCTGCTCTTCTCCACCTGTTCGCCACACTGGCTTGCTCTCTGGTCTGGGACACTGAGTCCATCATTCCCTGTGCCGTTTCTGTCTCCTGCACCTGATTGCATGAGCCATATATTCTCCTGTGTAATCTATCTTTTCTTGTGGTTTTAATTGTCACAAATAACTCAAACAGCTGTAGGCAAAACAGTGAGTGATCAGTAGGGAAGCAAGAAGTATGGAGTTGTGAGTAAAACTGAAGGAGAGTTATAGAACAGATGATAAGAGGGGGGTGTGCGGCCAAAACAATTTTTGCCATGGAGGAGAGATCAAACACATGTATGTCTCTCCAGGAGGAGACAAAAACGGAAATCTAAGATGTGGAGGAAAGTGGGATAACTAAAATAAATTCCCTAAGCCCCTCTTAAGTGTAAAATCCCTTTAAAGAGATAAAGTATTGATTCCTTAGGATTCTGGTTTGCACTTAGTTTCTTTTTTTCCTGACCACTTTGTGCCTCCTGTAGTGCAGTGCAAACATCTTATCCACCCGAGTATCCACCTGAGCTCACTGGCAGAGGGGAGAGGTCTTAATTACGACTGTATCCCAATGTTGAATACAAAAAGTCCCTCTATAATTAATGAATACATTTATCTATTGCCTTTTTTTTCTAAGTGACATGGGTGTCCTGAAGCAGCATGGATCCTCAGTAAATGGGAAAGGAGGAGCTATGAAAAAGAGGTGGCATGAAGTTAGAGGGATGTGTAAATACCAAGAAAAAACTTTAGCAACTTCAGATTTGAAGAGAAGGAGCAGGAGCAAACACAACCTATTTTTTCCCTTCCCTTATAGTCCTTGTCTACATTCTGGTGTATTTTACATGTGTGCGTGCATGCCTGTGAAGTCACTTCAGTTGTGTCCACCTCTGTGTGCCGTTATGGACTATAGCCCGCCAGACTCCTCTGTCCATGGGATTCTCCATGCAAAGTTACTGGAGTAGGTTGCCCCTCCTCTAGGGGATCTTCCCAAGCCAGGGATCAAACTTGAGTCTCTTACATCTCCTGCATTGGCAGGCAGGTTTTTACCACTAGCACCACCCGGGAAGCCCATATTTTACATGTAGTCAATTGTTGTTTAGTCTCTAAGTCAAGTCCGACTCTTTCGTGACCCCATGGACTGTATAGCCCGGCAGGTTCCTCTGAATGGGATTTCCCAGGCAAGAATACCCTAGTGGGTTGCCTTTTCCCACTTGGAAAGGATCTTCCCAACCTAGGGAGTTATAATCAAAACATCTACATAATTGGGTATTTTGTTTCATGAAACAGTGTTTTGAAAAACTTCTTGCTGTATCCAGGGTTTTCCCTGGTAACTCAGCTAGTAAAGAATCTGCCTGCAATGCAGGAGACCTGGGTTCGATCCCTTGGTTGGGGAGATCCCCTGGAGAAGGGAATGGCTACCCACTCTAGTATTCTTGCCTGGAGAATCCCCATGGACAGAGAAGCCTGGCGGGTGGGCTACAGTGGGGTTGCAAAGAGTCGGACACCCTGAACCACTTTCACTTTGCTGTATCTCACATTCTTCATAATTATTATTGTGAAAGAGGTAGAATATTCCATCCAGTTAATGTATTGTCATATACTTCACTGTTCTCCCTGTTCCTATTGTTGAACATCCTATTGTTCTCCATTTCTGCTATTTTAGAGAATGCTACAATGAAGTGTCACACACAGGGGTTTACTATTCTTTAAAATTATCCCCTCAATTTAAATTACAATGAATCAAATTACTGGGTCAAATGATGTAAATATTTTTATGATTCTCAGTACATCCTTCTATGTTCCTACTTTATATCCACTGTCAAAGGTATTTATCAATTTCACTATAAACCCTGGCACTAATATTATTGCATTTTCTTTGCCAAGTTAATTGGTATAAAAACATACTTTGATGTTTAATTTGAATTTTATGCCATCTGAACATTTCCCTCATTTGTTTACATTTTGTTCTGTTTATATCATTTGCCATTAACTGGGCATCAAGGATATTTATATACATTAGAATAAACTTTTATATCTTATATGTAATGATTCATTTCTCAAACATTTGAGACAAATACTTTCCCGGCTGTTTTTATTTTCACTAACTAACTAATCAGTTAGTTAATTAGTTAATCAGTTGTGATTAATTGGTTCTTGTACAGAAGTTTTCTATTTATTGATCTTTTCCCTTTTGAATACTTTTAATGATTTGAAGTTCCAATACTCACTGTAATAAGTGACAAGGAGGCAGCAACAGGAAAGTTTCTCTTATTGCCTCTGTGGCAACCAAATTTGTATTTTTCTATATTTCTTCCAATGGTGTGCTTGAGTTTCCCTTTAGGATGGCTGCTGGTGCTGCTAAGTCACTTCAGTCGTGGACTTCTCCAAATTCTCTCTCATATATGAATGCCTTCTTGGTCAGTACTATCTTGATCTTTGCCTGATAGCAACTAGAGGGATCTGGGCAGTTTCACTAGCCTCACTTGTTCTGCAGCCCGTATGGAGGTTAGTTTCTTACTAGCTGCAATGGTGCATGAGACTCCTCCTGGGTCCCTTGGAGTAAGGTTCTAGGAACCTAAAGACTGACCAAGGTAATTTAGTGCTGTGCTTAGTCATTCAGTCATGTCCAACTCTTTGTGACCCCATTGACTGTAGCCTGCCAGGCTCCTCTGTTCATGGGGATTCTCCAGGCAAGAATACTGGAGTGGGTTGCCATGCCCTCCTCCAAGGGATCTTCCCAACCCAGGGATTGAACCCAGGTCTCCCGCATTGTGGGTGGATTCTTTACCGTCTGAGCTACCAGGGAAGCCCTTAGTTTGTGTAGGGATGACTAATTTGTTGATTAGAGAGAAGGAACATCATCTGCTGCTATGTTGCTGACATTGCTCCCCTGGTGCTTTTAATTGTCATGTCTCAAAAATACTAGTCGGATATTTCTTATACTACCCCCCAATATAGATTTTCTGCAATTTTGTTATGATTACATAAAGGTTATGGATCTTGAAGAGGAATATCCCAGAATAGAGGTGACTTTTTCTTTTTCTTTTTAAAGTTGAAGTACAGTGGACTTACAGAGTTGTGTTAGTTTCAGGTGTACAGCAAAGTGATTCAGTTATATATATACACGTATTCCTTTTCAGACTCTTTCCCCTTATACATTAGTGCATGATATTGAGTATAGTTCCCTATGCTATACAGTAGTTTCTTGTTGTTATTTATTTTATATATAGTAGTGTGTAGATGTTAATCCCAAACTCTTAATTTATCCCTCCCATTCCCCCCTTTCCCTTTGGTAACCATAAGTTTGCTTTCTATATCTGTGAGTCTATTTCTGTTTTGTAAATAAATTCGTTTGTATCACTTTTAAGATTCCACATATTAGCAATATCACATGATTATTTGTCTCTGTCTGACTTGCTTCACCTAGTATAATAGTCTCTATGTCCACTCATGTTGCTGCAAATGTTATTATTTCATTCTTTCTTATGGGTGGTTAATATTCCCATATATATTCATATATATATACACACACACAAACACACACATACCACATCTTCTTTCTTCTTTATCCATTCATCTGTTGAGGGACATTTATGTTGCTTCCATGTTTTGGCTGTTGTAAATTGTGCTGCAATAAACACTGGGGTACATATCTTTTCGAATTACAGTTTTGTCTGGATATATGCCCAGGAGTGGGATTGCTGGATCATATGGTAACTCTATTTTTAGTTTTTTAAGGAACCTACATACTGTTCTCTATAGTGGCTGCACTAATTAACTTTCTCAGCAATAGTGTAGGAGGGTTCCTTTTTTCCACACCAAGAGGTGCCTTTTTTATTGCATCATAATAGGAGTCCTTGATCAGGGAGTCCTACTTACTACTGGTGATGCTAACTTGATCACAGTTAAAGTGGTATCTTCCAAGTTTCTTCTGTTACAAAGTTACTATTTTCTCTTTTCATAGTCTATCTGATAGATGAGAATCACTAAGAACACCCCACATTTCAGAGACTTGAACATCTCCTTACTGTCTAGCACTACAAGATGTTCCAGATTCATCTTGTATTTTCCCTGCCCCAGTCCCAGAATCACCTATTTCTCCAAGGATCGCTGCTTCATTTTATTGGAAAATGTTACATAGAAATATATGGAGAGTAATCAATAGTGGTGTTTACAAAGTTGTGTGGTAGGTATAGAAAAGTAAATAAGGAAGTCACGGTCCTTCCTTCAGACAGCTTCAGTCTGATGTGATGAGTACTATAGAAGGGAAGTGCATGGAGCTATAGGGCATAGAAAGAAAGTGAAGTTGCTCAGTCATGCCCGACTCTTTGCAACCCCATGGACAGTAGCCTGCACCAAGCTCCTCCATCCACGGGATTTTCAAGGCAAGAGTACTGGAGTGGGTTGCCATTTCCTTCTCCAGGGAATCTTCCCAACCCAGGGATCGAACCCAGGTCTCTCACATTGTAGACAGAGGCTTTACCTTCTGAGCCACCAGGGAAGTCCTCATGATAGGGCATATCATGAGGGATTTAAACATCTTGGTGGTCACGAAAGCATTCTAGAGGAACTGCCACTAACACTGAGGCTTGAAGGAAGAAAAGGAACTAGTGAAGAGATGAAACCAATATCTGGGTGCTAGGTGTGCCGCAACCTATGATCAGCTTAAACCTCAACTCATTTAATATCATAGTTTTGTGATTAATTCCCTAATCCCTTTACTATCCTCATCTTTCCCTTGTGTAGGATCCTACTTTCTTTAATATCCTTTCATTCATTTAACATTTTTTGAGAATAGAGGAAGGAAAAGCAATCCAGGCAGAATGAACAGCTTGTGGGAAGGCCAGGATAAGAAAAAGGGTGTGCTATGTGCTCAAGGAACTGAAGGAAGTGCGTTATACCAAGAGAGAAGAGAGGAGGAGAAAGAGACACAAGAAATGAACCTGGAAACTTTGAGATGCACCAGGTCTCATAGATCTTGAAAGGTTAGTTAAGGGTCTTGGCCATTATTTCAAGGACAGTGGAGAGCCATGGAAGCCTTTTAAAGCAATTAGTAATAGACTATGTTATTGGTCTTTAGTAGGAAGGACAGATTGGTTCAAAAGGATTAAGTCATTAGTCTCTGTAAGGCTTAGTTTCCTTCCTGCCTTACAGGATTTGGGTGAAGATTAAACAATGGATCACATACAAGTTCCCAGAATGATGTTTGGCACATGATGGGCAATCAAGAAATGTTGGTGCCTTGTTCATCCACAATCCTGATTCTTTTTTATCCAGTCTCATCTTTCTCATTATTCTTCTGACCATATTTTGGGTAGAAAATTACTTTTAAAATTTCTTGCTGAAATTAAAACTGATTATTGTGCTAGACATGATGAACAAATAAACCTGGGCCTTGCCTTGATACATAGTTACCATGACCCATAACATGATATGATATGAACTATACTAATGATGTAAACATAAGCTCAGAGGGCAAGAATGACATCCTTCACCTCTCTGTCAGGCAAAATATATGGCACTGAGGATTTCAACACAGACTTCTTGACCAAATAATGTGCTCTGAGGGTTCAGAGGACAAAGCCAAGAAGCTTGGACTATAAGTTCAATATCTTGGAAATTAATATAGTCTCAGCAAGGGCTGTGACTTTCTTTTTATTTTGTTAGTATTGTTTGAGATTTTTTTTAACTTTTCATGAAAATAATTTCAGTGATTGTTTAATCACATTTCTAAATCAAAACTTTCCTACTATGAATCACACTATAATAACATGAAAACACCAAATCTATACTAAGATGCTTGATCTGATAATATTAAATTCCAAATTATCTATGGTATTTCCATCTGAATCACAGAAAATATGAGGCTAATTTCATTCTCTGTTGCCAACTTCCCCACTACTTACCAGCACCCTCATCAACTAACCTAACTCCCAGGTGATGTGTGTTTAGATAATCAAAGTTATTTTATTCTTAGCCCTAGCAATACACCAGTGGACTAGTTTGAGAATCACGTAACGTCAGTGAAGTAAATGACCATGGGGTCATAACTGCTCCCTCTATTAACATGGGTAACTCTTCCAGTTTCTATGCTAATATATTTTATTTCTTAGGCAAGTTGAAAAATGAAGTAAGTAATCATGTTGGCTCTGAGAACACTTAGCAGTATTGTGGCAAATTTAAAAGTAGAGGCTACTTTACTCTTGATGGTTCTTCAGATTCATGTGGTGAAACAGAACTTGATCAAAAGCTTACTTTTAAAAGTCTTACTATTTCAGATGAAAGTCACGCCTGCCTGTCCTTAAACGCATTGGAGCCTGAGTCAGTGGCTCCACGAGTGAAGGCTGTCATGCACTCGTATAATCACCGAGGGAGGACAAATGTATTTCAAACACCTACACCCGCCCCTCAGGGAAGAAATCGTTTTAAGACAACTCAAAAAGTAATTCTGATACTGTTAGCAAAACTGTATTGTTCTTAGTCATTGCAAGTATTTTTATTATAAAACTCAAGTTAAGATTTAAAAGTACAGAGAATGTGGAAAAGGAAACTGTTCCCAATTCAATTTCATAATCCTATACCCTAAAAGTTGTCATTGTTAGCAACTTCTTCTTAATTTCTCCTTCCAGAAATGTTTCTTTTTATACAACTATATAAATGAAGTATCTATTATATATTTTAACACAAATAGGATCATCCTATACACAGTTGTGCATTTTTCATCTTTCACATTAAATGAGGTCAGTACATTTAGGTATTTATTTTCTTTTTGTGCCTATATAGGATTACACACATAGATGCATCATAATTTATTTTACCTAATTATTTATTTACTGGCTGTTCTGGGTCTTCCCTGTGGTACCCAGGCTTCTCTAGTTGTGGCACATGGGGCTTAGTTGCCCCGTGGCACGTGGGGCTTATTTGCCCCATGGAACGTGGGATTCTGGTGTCCTGACCAGGGATTGAACCCGTGTCCCCTGCATTGGAAGGTGTGTTCTTAACCACTGGACCACCAGAGAAGTCCTGGTTCTCACTGTTAATTAAACTGTTTAAAGCTTTGGGTCAAGAATTACATGTCAGGCTTACAAGTAAGAAAATATTTAGTTAACCAATCTAAGTGAGCTGTGATTTCCTCCCTGAAAATTATACCTTTCAAGCCAGGGTTAGGGATTACATAAGATCTGCATTTGAATATTAATATATGTATTGTTTTGGGAGAATAATTGAACTAATATAACTAAGCAGAATCTAAAGATCCAATGTGGAGAGAACTAAAGTGTTGCTTCCTCTCCATTCTTCTCTGAACTCAATTTGATGGTTCTGCAATACAAGTAAACACTGATTAGATGCCATACTAGGGATTCTCTGGTGGCTCAGATGGTAAAGAGTTTGCCTGCAATGTGGGAGACCCGAGTTTGATCCCTGGGTTGGGAAGATCCTCTGGAGAAGGAAATGGCAACTCACTCCAGTATTCTTGCCTGAAAAATCCCATGGATGGAGGAGCCTGGGGGAATACAGTCCATGGGGTCGCAAAGAGTCGGCCATGACTGAGAGACTTCATGAAACTGGAGCCTATTATACAGAGTGAAGTAAGTCAGAAAGAAAAACACCAATACAGTATATTAACGCATATATATAGAATTTAGCAAGATTGTAACAATGACCCTATATGCAAGACAGCAAAAGAGACACAGATGTAAAGAACAGACTTTTGGACTCTGTGGGAGAAGGCAAGGGTGGGATGATTTGAGAGAATAGCATTGAGACATGTATATTATCATATGTGAAATAGATCACCAGTCCAGGTTCGATGCACGAGACAGGGTGCTCAGGGCTGGTGCACTGGGATGACCCTGAGGGATGGGATGGGGAGGGAGGTGGGAGGGGGTTCAGGATGGGGAACACATGTGCAACCAGGACTGATTCATGTGAAAGTATGGCAAAAACCACCACAATATTGTAAAGTAGTTAGCCTCCAATTAAAATAAATAAATTAATTAAAAAATTAGTAAAAGGAAGCATAGACATTTTACTAGTAGGTAAAATAAATCATTGAAAGCTTCCTATAGAAAGCTGAATTTGTCTAGTGAGATATTATGAAGACTGACAATTTAGAGTTTGTTCCCCAAACTGGCTGGGTATCAGAATCACTTGGGGAGCTTAGTAACTATTCAATGCTCAGAACTGACACCTGCAGATTCAGATTCAGTTGGCATAGACTGAGGCCTGGGAATAGTGTCTTTATCAACACTCTGATGATACTGATGTAATGAGCCTTCAGTATTTTTTTGTTTTTTTAAAATATAGGTTTATAGCACTGTTGAGGAGTTTTTCTTTTTTAAAACTTTGATCTTTAGCACTTTGTAAAAGTTTTGATGTCATTCTCCCTTGTCATCAGATTTTGTTCTGGCTTAAAAAAAAATCTGCAGGGTAATATCTGTTCTTTAATAGAAGCCGACATTCTGACATACACTTTTGCTGTTGTCATTTTGGGCTTTTGTAATATCTCTTGAGCTGAATCAGATGAAACTCTGTTTTCTTATCTCACTGGATTTAAAAATGGAATAAGACTCTTAGAGTAGATGCTTATAGGCTATAGATACATTTACATTTCCTTTAAATATTAAAGTTTATTACCCCTGAACCAAACCAGTAGTGTTTGGCTCAACCTTCATTTTTAGTACAGAAATGACTGCATCCTAGAATCAGTTTTCTTTCAGTGTTTGCTACAATTTTGAAGACTGGAAAAATACTCTAGTGACTTACCAAAAGGCTGTTTTTCCCAAAGACTTAACTGTTACTATTTGGGATTTGTTAGGACTTCTCACAAACACATAGATGTCTTTTAGCCCCTTCCTTCTTCAATTTTATAGTGTATTAAGGAGGGTTCCCTATGCTGTTTTGAAGATTTTTTTATTGGGCCTCATTTAATCATTCAGTAATATTTTGAGCATATACTACACTCTAGGCACTAGAAACATAAAAGTAAATAAGACAGACACCATTTCTGTTTCAATGGTGCTTATAGTCTGATGGGAAAGAAATATAATTATTTAATTTGATATAGTAATTGTACTAGGTAGTGTTTCACAAGAGAAACAGAACTAGCAGGAGATACATATATATTAATATATATGTCTGTGTATATATATATATATGTGTGTGTATAATGTATGTGTGAATATATGTGTATATATATAGTATGTGTATATACTGTATATATGTGTATAAGCTATATAGTCTGTGTATATACATAAATAATATATATAAATAGAGAGAGATAGGGTAGGTTGAAAGACTCATGTCAAGGAATTGCCTTGTACAATTGGGAGGGTTGGCTAGTCAAGTCCAAAATTCCAAGGGCGAGTAGGTAGTCAAGAAAGGAAGGCTGGCATTTGAATCAGTTCTAATGAGGTGGAGGAACCTAGAGCCTGTTATACAGAGTGAAGTAAGTCAGAAAGGGAAAGATAAATATCATATACTAACACATACATATGGTATCTAGATAGATGATACTGATGAAATTATTAGCAGGGAAGCAGTGCAGACACAGACATAGAGAACAGACTTATGGACACAGGGGAGAGGGAGGAAGGTGAGATGTGCAGAGAGAGTAACAAGGAAACTTACATTACCATATGTAAAATAGACAGCCAATGGGAATTTGCTGTGTGTCTCAGGGAACTCAAACAGGGGCTCTGTAATAACCTAGAGGGGTGGGATGGCGAGGCAGATGGGAGGGAGGTTCAAGAAGGAGGGGGAACAGTATACCTATGGCTGATTCATGTTGATGTTTGGCAGAAACAAACAAAATTCTGTAAAGCAATTATCCTTCAATTTAAAAATAAATTAAAAAAAAAAAAAAAAGAAAGGAAGGCTGGACATTCTCAAGGTGACACTGTAGTTCACAGGCAGAATTTTATTCCTCAGGATACCCTGGGTTCTGATCTCAAAGCCTTTCAACTGCTTGCAACAGGTGTACCATAATTATGGAAGATAATCTCTTTTACATAAAGTCAACTAATTATAGATGTGAACCAAATCTATAAACTGTCTGCACAGCAACACCTCAATTAGGGTTTGATGAATAACAGCACTATAACCTACCCAAGGTGACACATAAAACTGACTGTCACAATAATGTTTGAAAAATTCTATGGTGGAGAAAGTATAAAATGCCAGAAACTGACATAGCAGGGGCGTCTATCTTAGTCTACCGGGAGTCAGATATTTTCTTAAAACTGATGACAATTAATGTAAGACCTAAGAGATGAGTAGGAATTAACTACATAGAGAGGTAGAGAGAGAATATTCTAGGATATGGGAAGTATAAGCAAAGGTCCAGAGACCAGAGACAGAGCAACAGAGATATAATTTTCTCTTCTTATCAGATATTTTTTCCTGACTTTCTTTTTTCAGAATATCCACAAGGTGATGGTTGTTTTTGAACAGAATCTGAGATTTGAATTTTTTGGGGGGGTCATTATTATACTAGCTTATTGTCATGCCTTCAACAGTGAATCAGATGAAACTCTATTTTCATGTTTTAATTAGCACTTTCCATTGCTAGTGAGATGAAGCACCCTTTCATGTGTATTTGACATTCAGGTTTTCTCCTCTATAGATTGCCTGTTTTTAACCTTGGCACATATGGGTAGTTTTCTTTTCCATATTGATACGTATGATTTGGATATTACTAGAAATTCTTTGTCTTCATATGCATTGCACATATATTTCCCAGAGAACATCAGTCCAAAGTGGGAGGCATTTTGTAGACTACAGTTGCAGGTGAGTGCAAGGGGACCGCGTTAAATCAGAGAGTGCTGGGGTGACCTCTACGCTAGACTCAAGTCTCACTTCTAGGACAGAGCTCTCATGCTGAGCATGAACAATAGGGGCACAAGAAAGCAAAGGGGAAAGGAGACAGCCAACCTCACAAAGCACAATGGGCTTTAAAAAAAAAAAAAAAAAAAAACTTCAAATAAATGACAGAAGAGGGAGCTCCAGAATCCTGAAGCTAGGAAACCTACACTGACTGTCCTCCCTTCTAGGGAGGAAAACTCAACTCAATAATATATAAGTAACAGGAAAGAAAAGTAGTCAAACCTACTCAAAACTATTATCAGAAAAATAGGAAAATTAGTAGCAGAGTAACATCCTTTTAAGCAATGAAAACAAACCAGAATGACATGTCCACAAATAAAGGAAAACTATATCTACTATTTCAAATAAACAAGATGAATGAAATTAAGAAAATGAGAAAATACATAAAAAACAACTTCAGTTCAGTTCAGTCGCTCAGTCGTGTCCAACTCTTTGCGACCCCGTGAATCGCAGCACGCCAGGCCTCCCTGTCCATCACCAACTCTTGGAGTTTACTCAAACTCATGTCCATTGAGTCGGTGATGCCATCCAGCCATCTCATCCTCTGTCATCCCCTTCTCCTCCTGCCCCTGATCCCTCCCAGCATCAGGGTCTTTTCCAATAAGACAACTCTTCGCATGAGGTGGCTGAAGTATTGGAGTTTCAGCTTCAGCATCAGTCCTTCCAATGAACACCCAAGACTGATCTCCTTTAGGATGGACTGGTTGGGGCTCCTTGCAGTCCAAGGGACTCTCAAGAGTCTTCTCCAACACCACAGTTCAAAAACAACTTAAATTATAATAAAAAACAAGTCAGACATAATATTATTGGAAAAAAGAAAACAGGAATATTTGATAATGCAGCTTATAAAACAGGAAAGGTAGGAAAAAAAGATATAACACTTTAGAAATGAAGTAAAAGTAATACCTTAGTTAATAAATAGCATTGGTAGTAACATAAAGAGAAACATACAATGAAAGGGAGGAAAATTTTAACTTAAAAACATGAAAGAAATTAAAAAGGATTTAAGAGAAAATGACATTAAATATCTGCAAAGTGTGTGTATATGTGTGTGTAAATTCTTGAAGAAAGCCAAAGCAACTGAAGAGAACAGAACGAATACTATTAATATAAAACAATCAAACAATCCAATTGAAAAATGAGCAGAAGACCTAAATAGACATTTCTCAAGAGAAACTAAGATGGCCAATGGGCACACGAAAAGTTGCTCACCATCACTAATTATTAAAGAAATACAAATCAAACCACAAAGAGGTACCACTTCACATTGGTCAGAATGGCCATCATTAAAAAGTCTACAGATCATAAATGCTGAAGAGGATATGAAGAAAAGGGAACCCTCCTCCACTCTTGGTGGGAATGTATGTTTGTATAGCCACTGTGAAAACAGTATGGAGGTTCCTCAGAAAATTGAAAATAGAATTACCATAGGATCCAGCAGTTCCACTCCTGGGCATATACCTGGACAAAACTACAATTTAGAAAGATACACGCACCCTATATTCATAGCAGCACTATTCAAAAGAGTCGAGACATGGAAACAAACTAAATGCCCATCACCTGGTGAATTAATAAAGAAGATGTGTTATGTATAAACACAGTGGAATTTTCACCCACCCATAAAAAGAATGAAATGATGCCATTTTCAGCAAGCAACGTGGATGCAACTAGAGATTATCATCCTAAGTGGGTCAGAAAGAGAAAGATGAATACCATTTGACATCATTTGTATGTGGAGTCTAAATACGACACAAATGAAACTATCTACGAAACAGAAACTCAGAGGGAATGGAGGGAGGGATGGAGTAGGTGATTGGGGTTAGCAGATGTACGCTTTTATATACAGAATAGATAAAAAACAAGGTCCCACTGTATAGCACAGAGAGCTATATTCAATATACTATGATAAACCATAATGGAAAAGAATATGTAAAAAAAAGAATATATATATATATAAAGAATCACTTTGCTGTGCAGCAGAAATTAACACATTGTAAATCAACTATATTTCAATGAAAATAAAGTATTTTTTCTGATATTAGTATAGCCAGTTTTGCTCTCTTTTGGTTACTATTTGCATAGAGTATCTTTTTTCTAATCCTTTTGCTTTTAATACGTTTGTGTCTTGGATCAAAAGGGATTCTTTGGAACATGTAGGTTAACCCTGTGTTTTTATCCATTTTGCTGATCTTTGTCTTTTAACCAGAGAGCTTGATCCACTTATGTTTAATTAGACCTCCATTCTGCTATTTGTTTTCTAAATGCCTAATAGCTTTTCTGTCCCTCATGTCCTGCATTACTGCCTTCTTTTGTGTTCAGTTGATTTTTTGTCATATATGTTTAAATACATTTCTCATTTCCTTTTTGTAATTCTATAGCTACTTTCCTTGTCACTGGCATAGGGATCACATTTAATGCCCTAAAGTTATACACTCTAATTTCAATCTATACCTGCTAAACCTCAATAACATACAAAAAACTCAGCTCCAGGGACTTCCCTGGTGGTCCAGTGGTTGAGACTCCACACCTCTACTGCAGGGAGCACAGGTCCCATTTGTGGTCAGTGAACTAAGATCCTGTATGCTGTGCAGCATGGCCAAATTAAAAAAAATATATAAACAAAAAAACCCCTTTAGCTCCATTACATTACATCTCTATCCCCATCCTTTTCAGTTGGTTGATTTTAAAAATCACGTCTTTATACATTTTGTGCCCCAAAATGTTGGGTTTTTTTGCTAAGAATCAACCCAATGTGTAAACTTAAAGTCTCCTCAGATCTCTTCTGAATTTTCCCCGTGTGTCTGTGTGGTCGTTTTCTAATTTCCCTTGTATATGCAGTCGTTCTGAGTAGCTTAGTTTTTAATCTGTTTTCCTATAGGTAAAAGAGAAAACTGAATGGGAGAGAAAATGCGTGCTGGCCCATTAAGTCCCTTGGACGTCACAACAGGCAGAGGAGAAAGGCTTGCAAGGATGAGAGGAGGTGCAACAATGCCCCTCAGATCCTCCTCCTTGTCTCAACCTCTGTGATAAAAACCAATGATCAGCAGTCAGAGCACAGTTCCCTGATATTTGCAGAACAGGGTCCTTTTGGTCTACTCTGGCTCCCATAAGCTGTTTGCAGCCTACTTCAGGAACACATGCACAGCTGACTGCCTCATAGATGGGGATGGTAGATTGGTGGGCTGTGACTTGCTGATGAGGTAATTGGCTAACATAAACTGCGGTTTTTAGTCCAAGTCTTCGCTTTGAAGTTGCAAGCCTTCAATAGACTCCAGAGTTCCAAAGTAATTACATTAGACAGGTTTACCAGCCCAATTGTTGGCACTATGGGGAGACAGAGACCTGGTACTTCCTACTCTGCCACCTTCCCAGAATCCTCCTCCTGGTCTTTTGCAACAACAGACAGGCAAGTTAGAACTGGGTGTGAATAAAGAGCCTACAGACACAGTGAGAACTTAGTAGTGATCAGGATGGCAATAATGAATTGTTGTGATGCCTGCTTCAGTCTTCCAGAGGCTATTTTCTTGGTCTCTTCTTCTTAGTCTTACCTGGTTTAATGGAGGTCATCAGGCAGGGGACACCTGACAAGTGGGTGTTTTGTAGTTTCTCTCAGGAGCCACAGTCGTAGTGAAGACAAAGTCTGTGATGTGGAAGAAACTCAGTGATTCAGGCTATGTCCCTGAATAATAGCGCTCTGGGGACATGAGTAGAAACTGTGTTTCTCTTTCCAGGCAAATATCCTTGTAGCTGGTGTGATACCAGCTAACTTTCAGATGTCAGTCTTGTATTGATTTCTGTAATTCCAAGTCACTTTTTGGCATCAAAGACCAAAAGGGTTTTATATGTCCTTTGGAAACCCTACAGCCCTGGGTCAGTTGTCCTCAGCATACTTTAAGCAGTAAGCAGTAGTCACACACACTTAAGAAATCAATGCCTAGCTTCTCTCCAGCACCAATAAGTGCCATCCACAGCACACCTCCCGTTCGTTAAAATAAGAAATGAGAAAATAAGTTAAAATAAGAATGTGAAGAATGGGTTCATAGAAGATCCCAAAGGCTCAGAGATCACAGGTTAGAGAATTGTTGTTTTTTCCTTTTCCCACTTTCTCTTGTGGTCAATCTGGGACAACTTGTTTCTTTTGCTTCAGAAGTTGAGGAGTTTTCACTGGCCAAAATTAGGCTGTGAAATCCTTTCTGCTCTCTCTATAGGAAGATAGATTTCAGGTCCTGCGGTGACAGCAGGATGAGGTGGAGGTTGTTAGAAAAGTTATTCTTACCTCTATGGTGTACTTCAGCATTAAATGTTTCAACAAGACCTCTTCCATTAATTTGACTTTTCTACAGTCTTAAGAGGTACAGGGTAAATTTTGATCATATGTAGATATCAGATCATATATGGATCATATTCTGTAAGTCATTCTACTGACGACTTTTTCCTAAGTCTAGAAAATAGTAGCATCTAGTGAAAATAGTTGTGAGGAACACTTCAGTCTTATTCTTTAATTTTACTAAAGTGAGAAGGGGAGTGAAGGAGGTGAAATAGAAGAACAAAGAACAAATGAGGGACACAGTGGTGGCAATGAGATTTACTTGGAGGTTAGTTGAGAGACACGGATTATAACTACTTATTTTATTTTTTATGGAGAACCCGGCCTGACTTACTGGTGAGTTCTTCTAAGAGAAGCCATTTTCAGGGAAGGCATCCTTCAGTCCAATTTTCAATGGGACTGGTTTTCCATGAGCTCTGTTTTCTCAAGTTTTGAAGCTCATCCCCTTACTAGGAGGTTTATTGCCCCACAATCTTTTATCCATTTTCCACTAAGTTGCTTATTCACATGTGACAGTCCCAATTCAGTTTTTGAAATAGAAGCTACTTTAGGTATTTTAACAGAAAGGAATTTCATACAGGGAACTATATGTTAAAAAATAATGTGTGTAGTTCTGGAAGATGCTACTGTTACCATAACCAAAAGATGGGGACTCAGAAGTCTGCACACTTGAACTTAGACAGGAAGAAAATCTCATGAAGCCTGAGATCCGGGGATCGGGACACTGCCCCTGGTGTTGCCACAGCTACCTTGGAGAAGGGAAAGGCTACCCACTCCAGTACTCTGGCCTGGAGAATTCCATGGACTGTATAGTCCATGGGGTCGCAAAGAGTCGGATACGACTGAGCGACTTTCACTCACTCACTGTTGACAGCCATGAAATGTTGGGCCCTGGAATGCTGCTGTCGAACACCTAGTTTCTTGACTGCTCACCAGCAGAAAACAGAAGGGAAGAAATACAGATCTATCCAACTCTGTCTTTCATTTCTCACATGAGAAATGTAATTGGAAAAAAATAATGACCCTAAGACAGTAGCTTTAAGGAAGTATGGGGACAATTATGCTTTAGTTTTCCTGCAGTAGGCAGCTTGAAAGGATCCTGAGAATTTCCATCAAAACAGCCAAGTGCTTTAAATATTTCCAAAGTGCTAAGGATAAAGCTTAAGCCAAAGGAATGAATATCTAATAACGGAATTTCATCCATTAGTGAGAGAAACTCTTCTTTCTCTCAGTGCTGGAAGGGCACATCAGATCTTAATGCATAAATGATTTCTAACAGCTTTACCTCTGGCTTACTGCTGCCTGTGGTTATGGTTATCCAACAGAAAACAGAGTCCTCACCTAATGTTCCATTTCTTACTACCTAAGAATGCAGTGTATTCTCATATATAATTTTATCATTGAGATCAAGAATTGGGTTGTCCTCCCATCCAATACTAATCAGGCCTGACCCTGCTTAGCTTCCGAGATCAGACAAGATGAGGCACATTCAGGGTGTTACGGGAGTACACATGTACACTCAGGGCTGATTCATGTCAGTGTATGGCAAAAACTACCACAATATTGTAAAGCAATTAGCCTCCAATTAAAAAAAAAGAATTGGGTTGTTCTGTTACAGGCCCTCACCCTCCTCCATTGTTAGGAAAAACATACATGAGTGCACATACCGGAATGTACCAAGGAGGGATTTTGTGCCGTTGCCTTACTCTGCACAGGGAGAGCACTGTGGATTGAGTGCGTAGGACTCAAGCCAAGAACTGGCAGGAGCCCATGAGACACTCACTTGATGGCACCCCCAACCCGTGCCCCTCGGATGAGTCTGCCAGCATAATTTTTAAATTTCTAGATGAAAGAGACTCCTAAAACTTTTATTATTGAGCTTATATTTTTAGTTCATTTTTTCTTTAAGTTCTCATTATTTTTTATTAGAATATGCCTTGGAGCCAGTCATGCTGGGTACCTTTTCCAGGGTGCTCAGTACAGTCTTTCAATATATGATTTCAAGTTGCCTGTTATTTTAGTATATTTTTTCCCTTTTTTATGTTAATTTCTGCTGTATGGCAAAGTGATTGTTATACACACACACATATACACACATATTCTTTTAAAAAATATTCTTCTCCATTATGGTTCATTCTCTGTGCTATACAGTAAGACCTTGTTGTCAATCCATTCTATATACAAAAGCTTACATCTGCTAACCTGAACCTCCCACTGCATCCCTCCCAAACCCTCCTTGCTTGGCAACCATAAGTGCATTCTCTATGTCCATGAGTCCGTTTTTGTTTTGTATATACGTTCATCTGTGTCATATTTTAGATTCTACATATAAGCGATATCATATAGTATTTGTCTTTCTTTCTGACTTACCTCACTTAGTGTGATAATCTCTAGTCACACCCAGGATGCAAATGACATTATTTTATTCTTTTTTATTTTAAAAAAGCTATTAATTTTTTAAACATATATATATATTTTATTTTAATTGGAGGCTAATTATTTTACAATATTGTGGTTGTTTTTGCCATACATTCACATGAATCAGCCATGGTTGTACATGTGTTCCCCATCCTGACCCTCCGTCCCACCTCCCCCGCCATCCCATCCCTCAGGGTCATCCCAGTGCACCAGCCCTGAGCACCCTGTCTCATGCATCGAACCTGGACTGGCGATCTGTTTCACATATGATAATATACATGTCTCAATGCTATTCTCTCAAATCATCCCACCCTCGCCTTCTCCCACTGAGTCCAACAGTCTGTTCTTTACATCTGTGTCTCTTTTGGTATCTCGCATATAGGGTCATCGTTACCACCTTTATAAATTCCATATATATGCGTTAATATACTGTATTGGTATTTTTCTTTCTGACTTACTTCACTCTGTATAATAGTCTCCAGTTCCATCCACCTCATTAGAACTGATTCAAATGCATTCTTTTTAATAGATGAGTAATATTCCATTGTGTATATGTACCACAGCTTTCTTATCTATTCATCTGCCGATGGACATCTGGGTTGCTTCCATGTCCTAGCTATTGTAAATAGTGCTGTGATGACCATTGGAGTACACATGTCTCTTTCAATTCTGGTTTTCTCGGTGTGTATGCCCAGCAGCGGGATTGCTGGGTCATATGGGAGTTCCATTTCCAGCTTTTTAAGGAATCTCCACACTGTTCTCCATAGTGGCTATACTAGTTTGCATTCCCACCAACAGTGTAAGAGGGTTCCTTTTTTTCTCTGCACCCTCTCCAGCATTTCTTGTTTGTAGACTTTTTGATAGCAGCCATTCTGACTGGTGTGAGATGGTACCTCATTGTGGTTTTGATTTGCATTTCTCTGATAATGACCGATGTTGAGCACCTTTTCATGTGTTAGCCATTTGTATGTCTTCTTTGGAGAAATGTCTGTTTAATTCTTTGGCCCATTTTTTGATTGGGTCGCTTTATTTTTCTGGAATTGAGCTGCAGGATTAAAAAAAACTATTTTTGGCTGGGTCTATATTGCTGGGAAGGCTTTTCTATAGCTGTGCATGGGCTTCTCATCAGGGTGGCTTCTCTTGTGAAGCATGGGCTCTAGGGTATGCAGGCTTCAGTAGCTGCAGCTCTCAGGCTCCAGAGCTCAGGCTTAATCGCCCTGTGGTATGTGGCTTCTTCCTGGATCAGGGATTGAACAAGGGTCTCTTGCATTGGCAGGCATATTTTTTACCACTGAACCACAAGGGAAGCCCCTATTTTATTCTTTTTTTGGACCTAATCAAATTTATAAGCTTTTGCAAAGCAAGGGAAACTATAAACAAAATGAAGACAACATACGAACTGGGAGAAGTTATTTTCAAACAAGGCGATGGACAAGGGCTTAATTTCCAAAATATACAAATAGCTCATACAACTTAACGAAAAAATAAACAGTCCAATTAAAAAAAATAAGCATACGGTATAAACGGACATTTCTACAAAAAAGGTATACTGATGGCCAGTGTTCTTGCCTGGAGAATCCCAGGGACGGGGAAGCCTGGTGGGCTGCTGTCTATGGGGTCGCACAGAGTCCGACATGACTGAAGCAACTTAGCAGCAGCAGCAGCAGCAGCAGTAGGTACGTGAAAAGATGCTCAATGTCACTAACCATTAGAAAAATGCAAATCAAAACCACATTGAGGTACCACCTTACACCAGTGAAAATGGCCATCATTATAAAGGCTACAAATAATAAATGCTGGAGGGGGTATGGAGCAAAGGGAAAAGGGAACCCTCCCACGCTACTGGTGGGAATACAAACCGGTGCAGCCACCATGGAAAACAGTATGAAGGTTCCTTAAAAAACTAGAATTGCCATGTGAAATAGCAATCCCACTCCCGGATATATATTTTGAATGCATCCTCCGATTCCATGGATAGGAGATCCCCATCAAAAGGAATAAGAACTAGGCTATACTCCTCCCTATGAATAAAGAATCCCAAAACACCCAGATCCTTCAACCGCTGTTCGCACAATAAGCTACGTCGTGGCACGAACAAAAGGTGGAAATCTCTTGCTGGGCCACGTCTGTCTTCACTGAGCACATTTTCAGCAATGATATCCATCAATTCTAGCCTGGGTCTGACAAAAAAAATTATATTCTTGACATCGGCTGCTGGCAAACGACTTCCTTTAAGCGTAAACATTTTTTTCCACTTCATGTTCCTTCAACAGTGAATACTGTGCAATCAGGCCAAAGGGTCCAGTGAGATACTCATCCCAAACTATTGCCTTGCTTCCCGCGCACTTGTCCAGGAACTCGCGCAGCTCGCGACGCACTGCCTCGCGCAGCACGTTGAGGTTCACTCGCCGGTAGGACAAGTGTGCCGCCATCTTGCCCCACCGCCCCTTTAACCCCCTACTCGAACCAGATCTACATTCCCCTACGTGTCCTATTTTGTTCTTTTTTATGATTGAGTAGTAGACCATTGTATATATGTACCACATCTTCTTCATCCATTCATCTATTGATGGACATTTAGGTATTTCCATGTTTTCTGAATAGTGCTGCTAGGAACATCTGGGTGCATGCATCTTTTTGACTTACAGTTTTGTGTGCAGAGGAGTAAGATTGCTGGATGACATGGTAATTCTGTTTTCATTTTTCTGAGGAACCTCCATACTCTTTGCCACAGTGGCTGTACCAACTTACATTCCCACCAACAGTGTAGGAGGGTTCCCTTTTTCCCATATCCTCTCCAGCATTTGTTATTTGTGGAGTTTTCGTTTTTACTTATTTGGCTGTGCTGCACAACCTGTGGGATCTTAGTTCCCTGACCAGGGATTGAACTCAGGACCCTGGCAGTGAGAGTGTGGAATCTTAATCACTGGCCCACCAAGGAATTCCTTGTAGTTTTTATTTTATTATTTATTTATTTATTTATTTTATTTTTATTTTTTTTAATTTTATTTTATTTTTAAACTTTACATAATTGTATTAGTTTTGCCAAATTTTTAATGATGGCCATTTTGACTGATGTGAAGTGGTACCTCATTGCAGTTTTGATTTGCATTTCTCTAATAATTAATGATGTTGACCATCTTTTCACGTGCCTATTAGCCTCTGTATTTCTTCTTTGGAGAAATGTCTAGTTAGGTATTCTACCCATTTTTTGGTTGGGTCTTTTTTTGTTGTTGTTGTTGAGTTGTATGAGCTGTTTGTATAGTTTGGAAATTAAACCCTTGTCAGGCAGATTGATTGCAAATATTTTCTCCCATTCCATAAGTTGTCTGTTTTGTTTATGGTTTCCTTTGCTGTGCAAAAGCTTGCAAATTTGATTAGGTCTGATTTGTTTATTTTTGTTTTTCTTTCTTTTTTTTTTTTTTTCTATTGCCTTGGGAAATTGACCTAAGGAAACATTAGGGCATATTACGTCAGATAATGTTTTGCCTGTGATCTCTTTTAGTTTTATGGTGTCCTGTCTTATGTTTAAGTCTTTAAACCATTTTGAGTTTGTTTTGTGTACGGTGAGAGAGTGTTAACTCCAGTGGTTTACATGCAGGTATCTGTCCAACTTTCCCAGCACCACTTGTTGAAGAGACTTTCTTTTTCCAATTGTATATTCTTGCTTCTTTTGTCAAAGATAATTTACTGTAGGTGTGTGGGCTTATTTCTGGACTCTGTCCTGTTCCATTCATCCATAATGTCTGTTTTTATGCCAAGATCACACTGTTTTTTCTTCCTTTCAGATTTTTTTGGGGGGGATGTAGATAATTTTTAAAGTCTTTATCGAATTTGTTACAATATTCCTCCTGTTTTATATTTTGGTTTTTTGACTGCCTGGCATATAGGGTCTTACTCCTCAATCAGGGATCAAACCTGCACCCCCTGGATTGGAACTCAAAGTCTTAACTACTGAACCACCAGGGAAGTCCCTGTCACACTGTTTTAATTACTGTAGCTTTGTAGTATTGTTTGCAGTCTGGGAGGGTTATGCCTCCTGTTTTGTTCTTTTTCTTCAGGATTGCTTTGGCAATCCTGATTTGGTTCCCTGTAAATTTTGGATTATTTGTTCTAGTTCTGTGAAAAATGCCATGGGTAATTTGATAGGGATCACATTAAATCTGTAGATTGCTTTGGGTAGTATGTCCATTTTAACCATCTTACTTCTTCCAACCCAAGAGCATGGACATCTTTCCATTTCTTTGAATAATCTTCAATTTCTTTTATTAATGTCTTATATTTCTCAGCATATAAATCTTTCACCTCCTTGGAAACATTTATTCCTAATTATTTTATTTTGGGGGGAGCAATTTTAAAAGGTATTGGTTTTGGAAATGAACAAATGTTTAATTCAATTAAAAGTATAACATCATTTATTCTATTACTTGTTAAATTTCTTTTATTTATTTATTTTAATTGGAGGCTAATTACTTTACAATACTGTAGTGGTTTTGCCATACATTGACATGAATCAGCCATGGGTGTACATGTGTCCCCCATCCTGAATCCCCCTTCCACCACCCTCCCAATCCCATCCCTCAGGGTCATCCCAATGCACCATATTTATTTATTTTTAATTGAAGGATAATTGTTTTACAATATTGCTTTGGTTTCTGCCACACATTAACATGAATTAGCCATAGGTATACATATGCTCAGGCTTCCCTGGTAGCTCAGATGGTAAAGAATCTGCCTGCAATGCTGGAGACCTGGGTTCAATTTCTGGGTTGGGAAGATCCCCTGGAGGAGGGCATGGCAACATACTCCAGTGTTCTTGCCTGCCTGGAGAATCCCCATGTTCAGAGGAGCCTGGTGGGCTACAGTCCATGGGGTTGCAAAGAGTCAGACATGACTGAGTGACTAAGCACAGCATAGCACATACATATGTCTCGACTTCCCAGGCAGCGCTAGTGGTAAAGAACCTACTTGCCAGTGCAGGCGACATAAGAGAAGTGGGTTTGATCCCTGGGTCAGGAGGAGGGCACGGCAACCCACTCCATTATTCTTGCTTGGAGAATCCCATGGACAGAGGAGCCTGGTGGGTCCCATAGGGTCACAAAGAGTCAGACACGACTGAAGCAACTTAGCATGCATGCTGCGCATACATATGTCCCCTCCCTCTTGAACCTCCCTCCTACCCCCCGACCTTTTCCCAACCCCTCTAGGTTGTTACAGAGCCTTAGTTTGAGTTTGCTGAGTCATACAGCAAATTTCCATTGATTATCTATTTTACATATTGTAGCGTATATGCTTCCATGCTACTCTCTGCATTCATATCGCCCTCTCCTTCTTTCCCTGTACCTGTGTCCATAAATCTATTCTCTATGTCTGCATCTCCATTGCTGTCCTGCAAATAGGTTCATCAGTACCATCTTTCTAGATTCCATATATATGTGTTAATATATGATATTTGTTTTTCTATTTCTTACTTACTTCACTCTGTATAATAGGTTGTAGGCTCATCCACATCATTAGAACTGACTCAAATGTGTTTCTTTTTATGGCTGAGTAGTATTCCATTTTATATATGTACCACAGCTTCTTTATCCATTCATCTGTCGATGGACATCTAGTTTGCTTCCATTTCCTAGCTATTGTAAATAGGGCTGCAATGAACATTGTGGTACATGTGTCTTTTTCAATTTTGGTTTCCTCAGGGTATATGCCTTAAAGTGGCATTGCTGGGTTGTATGGTAGTTTTATTCCTAGTTTTTAAAAGAAATCTCCATACTGTCTTCCATAGTGGATGTATCAATTTATATTTCCACCAACAGTGCAAGAGGATTCTAAAAGGTATTTTTTTTTACATTCCCTTTTTGATATTTTATTATTAAAGAAATGCAATCAATTTTTGTATGTTAATCTTATACCCTGCTACTTTGCTGAATTAGTTTATCAGTTCTAATAGTTTTTGTGTAGATTCTTTAGGACTTTCTATATATATACTAGCATGTCATCTGCATAAATTACAATTTTGCCTCTTCCCTTCCAATTTGAATACTATCTATTTCTTTTTCTTGTCTGATTATTGTGGCTAGGACTTCCAATACTATGTTAATAGAAAAGGTGAGAGTGGGAACCCTTGTCTTATTCCAGATTTTAGTGAGAAGTCTTTCAGCTTTTCACCATTAAGTATTATATTGGCTGTGGGTTTGTCATAAATAGCTTTTACTATGTTGTGATATGTTCTCTCCATATCCACACTGGTAAGAGTTTTTTGCATGAATTGACTTTGAATATTCAGATAAAATAGACCTTAAATCAAAAAAAAGTTACAAGAGAAAAAGAAAGACATTCTATAGTAATAAAAGGCTCAATACATCAAGAAAATATATTAACTATAAAAATTTTCACGTGTACTAACAGATGCAAGCTATATGAAGCAAAAGCTGACAGAACTGATGGTAGAAATAGATAGTTCTTCGATAGTAGCTGAAGACTTCAATACCCTACTCCCAATAATGGATAAACAACCCAACAGAAGATAAAAAAATAGATTACTTAACACTATAAACCAACTAGATCTAACAGACATCTATAGAACACTCTGCCAAAGAATAATGGCATATATATTCTTCCCATTCTTCCCACCTGGACATTTTCTAGGGTAGACCATTTGTTAGGCCACCAATTAAGTCACAATCGACTAAAAAGATAGACATCATAAAAAGTACCTTCACCAGTCACAACAGGATAAAGTTAGAAATCAGTAACAGAAAAATATCAGAACTTGTAGAAATGAAGCCACACTTTGAAACAAGCAATAGATCAAAGAAATAAGCAAAGTCAGAAAATGCTTACAGATGAATGAAAATGAAAATTCAATACACCAAAACTTATGTGATGCTGTGAAGGTAGTGCTAAGGGGGAAAATTACAGCCTCAAATCCTTATGTTAAAAATCAAGAAAGATTTGAAATCAACAACCTACCTTTGCAACTTAAGAAACTAGAAACAAAGAACAATTGAACTCAAAACTATCAGAAGGAATGAAATATTATATTACAGGAGAGATAAAGAAATGGAGATAAACAGTGAAGATAAACAGTGGAGAAAACCAGTGAATCCAAAACTGGTTCTTCAAAAACACTGACAAAATTAACAATGTTTTAGCTAGAGGGACTAAGGGGAAAAAAAAGAAGACTAAATTACTAAATCAGAAACAATACTGCAGACATTAATTACCACCAATTTTATAGTAATAAAAAAATAATGTGAGTACTGTGAAAAAACTGTATACCAACAAGTTGGCTAACCTAGATGAAATGGACAAATTCTTAGAAACACAAAATGTACCAAGACTAAATCTTGAAGGAATAGATAATCCAAATACACATATAACCAGCAAGGAGATTGAATCAGTAAACAAAAATCTTCTAGTAAAGAGAAACTCTGGATCTGATGGCTTCACTGGTGAATACTACAAACACTTGAAGAAAACAAATACCAATGCTACTCAAAAATTTCCAAAAACTGAAAGAAAAAGCACCACATCCTAATCTATCCTACAAGGCCAACATTATCCTGATACCAAAGTCAGATTCTGCAATGAAAAAAACAAAACAGAACAAAAACCCTACCGTCCAATATCCCTTATGATCATGGATATAGAAATCCTCAACAAAATACCAGAAATTGAATTCAGCAGCACATTAAAAAGACTCTATAACATAACCAAATGAGATTAATTTCTGGAATGCAAGAATTATTTGAAATATGAAAATTGATGAATTAGTTACTCCACAGGAAAAGAATGATTGGAATAAAATGCACATGCTTATCTTCAATGATACAGAAAATGTATCTGGAAAACTTAACACCCTTTCATGATAAAAAAACTTTCAACTAGGAACAGAAGGAAAGTGCCTCTACGTAATTAAAACTATATATGAAAAACCCAACAGTAACATTGAGTATAGTGTTACTATACTAACTATACTCAAAAATGAAAAACTCAAAGCTTTCCCTCCAAGATCTGGAATAAGATTCCCACCAGAAACCATAAAACTCCTAGAAGAAAACATACTCAGTAAACTTGATATTGATCTTAGCAATATCTTTCTAGATATTCCCAGGCAAGGGACACAATAGCAAAATTAAACAAATGGGACTACATTAAACTAAAAAGCTTCTGCACAGCAAGAGAAATCATGAATAAAATGAAGAGACAACCTACTAAAAGAAAGAAAATATTTGTAAATTATATATTGAATAGGGATTAATATCCAAAATCTATAAAGCCTCACAAACTCAATAGCAAATAAAAGAGGTGGGGGAGAGAAGATCTAAATAGATATTTTTCCAAAGAAGAAATATATATGCCTAATAAGTACACGAAAAGGTGCTCAGAAATTCTAATCAGAGAAATGCAAATCAAAACCACAGTGAATATCACATCACACCTGTTAGAATGCCTATTAGAAGAAGCCAAGAGGCTTCCTGATCTGATGGTCTGGTGGTTAAGAATCAGCCTTGAAATGCAAGGGACACTGGTTCATTTTCTGGTCTGGGAATATCCCACACTGTGGTAACAACTAAGTCCCCACAGCCAAACTACTGAGCCCATGTCTGCAAGTAAAGAAGCCCGTACCTTGAGAGCACATGCTCTGCAACAAGTGTTCACTTGGTAAAACAGGGATGGGCTCAGAGGAGAGTGGTTTTATGTCTCATAGTAAGAGACTCTAGACTTAAAAAAAAAAACAAAACAAAACCCTAGGGTTAACCTTCCTTTCCTTGTCTCATTACTGGAAACTTTGATGGGGAAACCAATTCTGCATGTTAAATAAAATGTCTCTGAAATGTGTGAGCTCACAATTTTGAAATCGGTTGAAAGCTGCGCTACCTAAGTAGGTCTGGTTTCTCGGCTGACTGGGACTAGAGTCCTATAATAGCATAGAGACTGGCTGGTAAATCTGCCACAGTAAATTAATTTCCATTATTTAACAAACATTGGGTGAGTGCCACCTGGTGTGCAACACACTCTGCTATGTTTCAAAGGAAGGACTTGGGGTTTTGTTTGTCAATTTGTTTTTGAACCTTGCCCCAGCTCAGCATCAGCACACCTTAGAAATTCAGAGTACTTGATGGATGAGTTATCTTAATCCCTCTCTATCTGGACTGACTTTTCAAGAAAAGCTGGACTTGCTGGAGGCTGTGTTAGCACCCTCTTGGAGCGGACCTTGAAGATTTCAAGAGTGGAGAATGAATGTGAGCTTGGAAGACTGACAGTACACGTGGAAGCCAGGAGTAGAGTTCTGAGCCCACATAGTCACAGCGTTATAAATTTGGCTTTTGAAGTCCTCCTTTCTTAACCATTTTGCATCACCATTGCACTGGTGAAGACAATGGTTCTCTCCATAGGAAAAAGCAATCCAAGAACACCCATACTTAGAAATGACTTCAGATCAGAAACCTCGGGTCTTGGAAGTCATTTTGGCAAAACTGTTTTCCACCTGAGTTTTAAAGCCTTTCCTACAACAGTCTTAAGTGGCAGAGCCCACTTAAATGCCGCAAAACATCTGCATTGCCGCGGTCGTCAATTTGGTCTTGGGGCCGAGCCCCCAACCCCCTGTCTGGGTGTCAGCCCACGATTTCTGCTTCTAGACACCAGGATAGAAGGAGCCCGCGGTCCGCCATCCTGAATCCTTCCCTTGCACATCTTCCCTTTCCCGGCTCTGTGTCCAATCGCACTCGCACGCTTCTGACTGGTTAAGCCCCTACTGCTGCAATCCTGCCAGAGGAGAGCTAGTTTCAGACACCCAGTTCCCCTGCCCCAAGACTTTATTCCCTTGTACCAGTGCCACCCCTGGGTTTAAGAAGCAGAAAATTGGAATAAGGGCATCTTGGAAGTTGGATGTCCTGAACCCTGAGAGCACCAACCTGAAGGGGAAGAGATGTGCCGCGAGGCAGGCGTGTCGAATGGAACACTGAAGCTTGACACTGAGGTCTGGGGTGTGAACCTGTGGCTCGGTCACTCGTGTCTCATTTCAGCTAGTATCAGTTCTCCCCGAGAAAAGAAGCTACCTGGGATCTGTGTCCCCCCACCTCCTCCCTCCCCCCGCCACGCTCTGCAATGCCGCTGCAGTGCTTGCGGCGCTGGAGGGTCTCTACAGGCTGCTTGGATCATGTGCTGTGTGTTCAGACCCAGCGATCCTGTGTACAGGGAGAAGCGTCTTTCTCTGCGTTCCACCTGCTGAGGACAGCAAGTCAGGACCTCAGACGTTCCTGGAAGGCTTAGAGAAGTCGCTCCAACAGAGAGATCCAGAAACCTGTTGAGCAGGGTGTAGGAGGGTCGAGGTGCTGGGCAATCGGGTTTTACAGAGCACGTTTATTCCAGAGAGTCATGGAAGCAGGGCGTAATTCTGCTCCTGTGTGCTGCACGCTTGCTGCCGGACTGTGAACATCACCTGGATGCCCCGGTGCACCAGTGTCATTTTGTGAGTGCCTGTGGTTAGGGAGCGCGCACCTGTTTGGAGTCAGTACTGAGTTTGTGAGTGTGTAAGAGTAGACAGAAGCCAGCACGGGATTACACTCCTGCAGGACTCTTCAGCACCATCAAGCTTGGCGGGCTTTCTAGCAGAGGACTGAATTGCAGTAGATGAGGGTGCAGGGTCACTGGAACATCTTGGCAAACAGCAGCCGGAAGCAAGGGGCAGCTGGGCAAATGGTTGGGAAAGGAGGGTGAGCATTAGGTGATGAATGGTGGGGGAGGAAGCGTGGGGCTAGAGGTCCGCTTGGAAGCTGGGAGGCATCTAAGCCTTGCACTTCCCTGCTCATGCTCAGCGGGGCATCCAGCCTCTCCTTACCCAGTGACGGACCACCCAGCATGACTCCAGGTAGCTGCGGAGGGTGTTGATTGGGAATGTGTATCGTGATCCCACGGAATCTCCTATGAATTTCCCTGGTAAGCTCTTATAGATCCCTAACTGGGAGGAAAACGGGTACATGGTTAGTAATGATAGCATTCCTTCAAGACTGGAATATGATTCCCATTTCAGAGATAAGTATGTTGAGACTTTACTAGTTTCTAGCCCACAGTTCTACCACCTGGCAAACTTATAGCTGGAACAGAGTTGAAATCTGACAAAGTTCCTGGACTTCTATCCTTTTATCTCCACACGCCCTCTCTTCTGTGTGCGCTTCCTGCCGACTGAATCCGACTCCCCGCTTGGGCACAGAATCATCAACTCTGCTGCGCATTAACCCTGAAGCGCTCTTGGACGGGGGTCTATGGTCAAATCTAGGGGAGTCAGGGTTCTCTCTAATGCTGGATTCTATTCTACAGAATAGCACGGCTGGGGATGGAGTGGGACACGTGCCTGTTCAAAACCCTTGAAAGCAAACAGGTAAAACTGTCCTCAAATTTCAACTTACTTTTCCTGTGTTTTTCATTTGTCCTCACCAACCCCCCCTCTGTGCCTCCCTCCCACCCCCGCCATCAATGACCTCAATGCAAATACAAGTGGGGTGGTACTTCTGGATGCTCCATGTTCTGGACGCAAGTGGTGACACAATCCTTCTGGGGCTCACATCCTTCCCCTCATTGGTTGCCCGGAGCTCCTGGAACCCCCCTGGACCCAGAGCAGCGGGAATAAAAGCAGCTGCTCATGCTGGGAGGATTCAGAGGCATTCAAGTGTCTCTGCCACTTCTGCCAGACTGCCACTGCCTGCTGCCAAAGCTACTGCTGCTGCTCCTTCCTCTGCTCCCAGCCACCTGGTGCCGGCTGTCAGGTAAGCCCGGAGATTCCTGCTTAGCTGAGATTCTGTTTCTCTCCCCTCCTTTCCCTCTGTCTCTCGAGTACTTTTTCTTAGCGGATCTCTTCCCGTCTGAATGGCTCTGTCCACTCCTGTCCTGGTGTCTTCACACAAGCTGAGTTACTCTGCAAGGCTCCTTCCACAGGTAACACTGGATGGTCTCAGTTTGCAAACTCTCTTCACTCTTCTTGTGCCCAGGGGGGCTCCAGGCTCTTTCCCGCAGCTCATGTGCTTAGGTCAGTTTGGGATGCTGGAGCTTCCGGGTACAGCAGGCTGATCCTGATGCAGGAATAGCTTTGTGCGGCCAGTGCTGTCATAGGTCACATCTCATGCCTAGGGGACCGGGGGAAATGTGTTTGGAACCCAGGACAGTGCAGGCAGGTGGGAAATAGGCACAATGACTGAAGGGCAGACAGTCATTAAATGAAACCCCCTGTTGTGGGTTCTGGGAACTTTGCCCCCAGTTTTTGTCCTGGGTCCCAATTTGAGGCTCTCCCAGCTTGCTTCTTACAGGGTCCTCTTTGCAAAGTGTGGAGTGACTGACCGGTAGAATTTGGTTCTTTAATTTCTCAAGGATTCCAACTTCAGTGATAAATCATCTCTAACCCCCTCCCCCAATCAGGTATGAGGGAAAACCCAGCACTGGGATGACAGCTTTGAGTTGTACAAGGGGAAAAGGTGTGGTGACAGGTACAGACAGACGCAGTCTGTCTTCCAGGAGTCCTGGCCAACAGGTTGTATGTGAGAGTGTGTGGGGTGCTGGGGAGGGGGCTATGGTCAGAGATTTCCTCACCCAGTTCTCCTGGAAGGTTTCTTTTTCTAAACCACGCATCCTACAGGCTTACTGGATCATCCAGCAGTCCACTTCGCCAAGGAGGTGAAGGGGAGTGAAATGACCCGCCTGAAGCCAGGATGCAAGGGAATTAGAGGCACAGGCAGGAGCAGAGCCCAGATCTGTGGGCTCAGGGAATTTGGACCTGCCACAGGTGCTGACATTATTCTTCCTTTACAGAGAGGTGTCATGGGCTTCTGGAAGTTCCCCCCATTCTTGGTCCTCAGCATCCTGGTCTTGTACCAGGCAGGCATGTTTCATGCAGCACCATTCAGGTAAGACAGCCCTGCTAGGATTCTCTCACCCCCCCTGGCCCCTGGTTCATAAAATTCTGTGTTCCCAGTTGTACCATGCTGTATCTGGCTTTCACGGAGGGGTTGGTAATGTATGAATGTAAACTATATATAAATTTATCATTTTTATGAGGCAAAGATATGTAGCACGCAGTTACAAATAGACATGACATATACGTTACACTGTTATTGTAAACTTCATATAACTTATTTCTTCTTATCAAATATTTGTATCTTTAGGAAGTCTATTTATTAATTTAACCATAATTTGAGAAATGGATCGCATCCTAATCTGCTAATTATTTTGCCAACAAATTTGTTATTTAGATGTATGGGACCTATACATCTAATTTCTCGTCTTCATTTAGAATACACTAAACTGAAACCATTTTCAGATTTAAACTATCATTATCATTTAATTTTTAATAATGGCTGTATTTAACACTAAGTTCATAAAATTCCTGAAAATCTAACCATCAGTTTTCCCAAGCCTATATAATCCACTAGAGGTTTGGAGCAAACCACTTCTTTGAGGTGACACCAGAGCCTAAATTCTGGAGAAGCCGCAGTTTTGGATGGATTACTGGCCTCTTGCCCTCTCCATTGATAGATGGGGCAGTCACATGCTCAGGGGAAGTCGCAGAAACCAGGAGACCTAGCTGCTTATCCTGGACGTGGGGGTATCGGGCGGCGAGGCTCAGAGCTGGTGTTGAGCTTGCTTCTCCTCCCTAGGTCTGTCTTTGATGGGCGTTTTGATCCTGCTACCCTGGATGAGGAGGAATCGCGCCTCCTACTGGCTGCGATGGTGAATGACTACGAGCAGATGAGGGCCCGGGAGTCGGAGAAGGCTCAGAAGACGGAGGGCTCCCGGTGAGACGCCCTGCCCCACCCAGCACAGGGCATCCTCTGCCTCCTGTCCTGCCCAGAAAGGCATATCCTGGAGCCACCTTTGGGTTTTCTGACACCCCTAAAAATGTCTATGGGAAGTGATTGTGGCCCTTTCTCTAACGGCCTGTGGTATTCTGCTGTCATGACCATTTCTAGCAGAAATACTTAAGGTTTATTGGTGCCTCTCAGAGCAGTAATTTTCCATGATGATTCTGAGGGGCAGCACCCACTTTCATTAATAGCCCTTTTCTTTTCCTCTATGCTGCAAATCAGCATCCAGAAGAGAGCCTGCAACACTGCCACCTGCATGACCCATCGCCTGGCAGGCTGGCTGAGCAGATCTGGGAGTATGGTGAGGAGCAACTTGCTGCCGACCAAGATGGGTTTCAAGATCTTCAATGGGCCCCGCAGGAACTCCTGGTTTTAAACAGTGAAATGACTCTGGGAATAAGGTGACTGCTCTTTGTACTACTAGATGGGAGGATAACCGACTGGGTACTTCAGGGTACAGTCCACACTCTAACCCTTCATGGGTTCCCATGGGTGAAAAATCCACGGGGGAAGGAGCCCACACCAGTGTCTGGAGAAAGAACATAGAGTCCCAATAGCTGAAAACCCTAAAACTTGGGTTCATTTTTCTCTATTTTTTCAGTCTCTTCTTGTGACACTGAGATCCTCTGCCAGGAAATATCAATTGTGTTTATTTAAAACATGGGTCTCTGGATTATAACTGTGACTATTCTAGCATTTGAGTTTGAAAGGCAATTATTCTTTCCTTTTAGAGTATGCCCTACTATGTCACGTACATCTGAATTCAGAGTATAGACTTGGGTTCAAGTCTGTCTGTCTGTCCCCTACTAACCATATAATTATGGTCCTGACCCACTCTGAGCCTCAGCTTTCATCTAACTTGAATGCAACAACAGTATCATCAATATAAAAAAATAATTGTGATAATACATGACAGGAGCCTCTTAACTAATAAGTAATATTTGTTACATTTTTCCCCCCTCCTAGGTCACCAGGAAGCTGAACTCTACTTTTAGTTTGCATGAAGGCACCTTACAAAAAAAGAAAATAGCATGGAAGATACCCATGTATGCATGCTTCTCGATATTGAAAACATTCTTCTTTTCCCTGAAATAAACTAAATGCAGAATAAAATAATTAAAGTTATCTAGTGTGCATCTTTTTTTTATATCAATATATTTGATTCTGTATTCAATAAGTATGACACATATCTCATTGGCTTATCTGGTAGCAAATCTGGGCCCTGTCAGCCAACCTGTCAGCTGTTCTGCTAAACCTCAGGGGCATATGAGGTCACTGCCTTCTGGGTGTCTGGGGGTACATAGTAATGCTGAGCCTCAGTGGGTCTCTTTGTTTAAAGAAATGTTCTCATTTGTACACTTCATCAAGATAAAAAATATATTTTCAATACACTTAAAAGGAGTGATGCTGTTTTTCCCATGAGAACCTCAGAGACCTGTGAACAGTTTGTGACCAGGCTGGCTCAAATGAAGCAATGATCCCATGCTTGGGGTACGCTCAGTGTCTAGTGACACACCCTTATTAGAATTAGAATACTCTGCATCTCAAGAAGATATTCACATTTATTTTCAGAGAGTGCCCTAGTCCCCTGCCCTAGGAGTTACCTGTTCTCTTCTCCTTGACTCAGGTTTGTCCTTACTCATCCCTGTCTTCCCTCCCAACAGCACCCCTTCATTCACTTCATAGCCTGCAAAGCCCTTAAGAATAAGGGCTCACAGTTTACAAGGGGATCACAGACTGGCAGACCTGGAAAGACCATCAGATACCATCTAATCCAACTTTTTACTTGGAGATGCAGAGAAGACCCTTGCATTCACAGAGCTCATATTCTAATGGGGGACAGGGGGAGATTTAGGTGATACATGCTCTAGAATCGGAGATACTTAGTATTGGAAGGAATATGGGATGTCATAGGAGGTAAAGGCTTATTCTATATAGAAATTTTCAGCATTAACATCCCTAGTATCTGTTGGAAATCATGGTGACAAGCTGTTGACTATAACATTCAAGGTTACCAGGGAAGCCAATTCTACCGGTGGGCAGTCGGTTAAGTGGGATTGTTTGGTTGGAAAAATCATCCCCTCTTACTCAATTGACTATTATTTCTTCAGAAGCACACAGAATTATGACTCTTGCTCCCATTCAGTCTGTACTCAGCACAGTAGCCCAGTGTTAGCTGCAAAGGTAGATCAGACCATGTCTCCCTTTGGTACAGAATACTCCATTGAGTCCCCATCTCACAGAGAAGAGACCTGGGACATCGCAATGGCTTACAAGGCTCAAGTTCATCTGCCCTTCCTCTCCCCTCACCAATAGTCTCACTACCACCTGGTCTCACATCCTACTTCTCCCTCGCACTAGCCTTCTCATGATTCCTCATTTTATATCCATCAACAACAATCCCCTCAAGTATTTGCACCTGCTGGTACCTCTCTGCAGAATGCTCTTAACCTGTGGCCCTAACTCCTCTGGATATTTATTCAAATATCACCTATCCTGGCTATCTTTTCTGATATTGTCCCTCACCTGCCCACCCTAACACTCTTTGCCTCTTTCTTTTTACTTCTTTACTACTTATTACCTAACATCATAACATGTATTTTATTTAGCTAACTTATTATGTATATTCCATCCTTTGTAAACAATTTAAGTTCCACCTATATAGGAATATGGCTATTTCATTAATTGCTGAAATGCCTGGCATGAGGCAGCATTCAGTAAATATTTGTTAAATGAAAAGTCAAATCCTCTTGTCTTTTGCGCTTGTTGTCAGCTCTCTGGTTCCCTTTCAGTCTGAGGTGCTCAGGATCTGACCCTTATCATGCCTCTGCCCTTGTAAACTAACCCATTGCTTGTTTTACTCCCAACTTTCTCAGGGTTTTTGCACTTATTTATTTTGATTTTTTGCTTCAAATATTGTTCCCCAAAAGTCTGCATGCTTGATTCCCTCTCTTCCTTTAGAACTCTGATGAATTATCTCAGAGAAGACTTTATTATTATTATTATCTCAGAGAACCCACCATACACAAAATTACACTCCTTCCTCAGATTATTCTCTGTCACCTGATTATTCAACTTAATTTTTTTAATTCATAGAACTTACCAGTAGCTACAATATATTTATTATTTTTCTGTTTTTGTTTATGTCATCCCACAGCATGTAACACCCTGAGGAAAGTTACATGTATCCTTGGAGCTTAGAAAATTCTGTAGAACATTATAAGCCCTCAATAAATATTGGTTGAAAGTGAAGTGAAAATCTCTCAGTCGTGTCCAATTCCTTGCCACCCCGTGGACTATACAGTCCATGGAATTCTCCAGGCCAGGATACTGGAGTGGTCGTCTTTCCCTTCTCCATGGGATCTTCCCAATCCCAGGCATTGAACCCAGGTCTCCTATGTTGCAGGCGGATTCTTCACCAGCTGAGCCACGAAGGAAGCCTGAGAATACTGGAGTGGGTAGCCTATCCCTTTCTCCAGTAGATCTTCCCGACCCAGAAATTGGACCGGGGTCTCCTGCATTGCAAGCAGATTCTTTACTAACTGAGCCATCAGGGAAGTCCTGATATTTGTTGAGCTTTTAAGTGAATTATAATGCTCTGATTTGTTCTCTGAGTTCATCTTTAACTATTGCCCTGTTTATGAGATGTAAAGATCTCATATTTAAAACGGTCTATAATTTTTGTTTTGATTTTCACTTCGAAAAGTAACGTAGAAGAGTACTTTAAATTTTAAATTAGCATTCAAAACTATACTTCACTTATTTAGTTCCAGGTTTTACACTGAGGTTTGAGAAAGTATTGATAGAATTTATTAATTTTTGACTTCTGAAATTTACTAACATTTTCAATTAGGTTTGTTATTTGATCCTTTCCCATAAATGATTAAGAGATTAAAAAGGATTAAAAGGAGCCCCTGAGGGCAAGTCACCTCCATGCTACAGGAAAGTAAGTGAAGCTTTCTCATTTTCCAAGAAGCCAAGAAAACCCCATGGATACAATACCTTTCTCATTTCTTGTCTAGCCTAAAATCCGCTAAGGTTGTATCCTTGGTTCTAGGCTCTAATGGCACCAGGGAACCCTATATTAAAGCTCCATAAGTCTGATGCCTAAATAATGGTCAAAATGTTTTGGGATCAGAGACAACATTAGAAAGTTTCTCCAAGCCCAGGTGGTAAAAAGTCCCTGGATCGGGTGCACCTTCCGTGTGTTAACAATGCCCTTTTGCCTGCCCAACCTGCATGCATCATTAAATACTGCTGCTAAGGTTTAAAAAAATGAAGGGGCTTTTTTCAGGTGGGTTTTAATCCAATCTTCACTTAATTAAAAGCCTTCCTTAGTTTTTGGCCAAGGAATCTAAGGCATGCACACAACATTCAAGCACCAACTTCAGGATTTAACTGCATCTTAATAACTCATCAGGGTCTTCCCAGGTGGCTCAGTGGTAAAGAATCTGCCTGCCAATGCAGGAGATGATCCCTGGGTTGGGAAGATGTCCTGCAAAAGGAAGTGGCAACCCATTCCAGTATTCTTGCTGGGAAATCTCATGCCCAGAAGAACCTGGAGGGCTACAGTCCATAGCGTTACCAAGAGTTGGACACGATTTAGTGACTAAAGAACAACAACAATAACCTGTCAAGGCCTGGAGTTATGTGATGGAAAGCAGTCCGTTTCCCATCTCTCCTGGAGTTTCACCAGTTCACTCAATAACTTCCCTTTCTCTGGAGCTCATATGAACAGGAACATTGAAGAACACAAACTGGAAGTTGCTAGAGGAGGAACATCTCATATTTGAGATTTCATGATTCCCAGACACAACTGCCAGGGAGTGAACACAGTCAGACATACGGGCAGTAAATTCAGGGTGGGTGCCATTCCCAGCAGAAGAGGCACAGAGGCCACCCTGATATAAAGAGTGATCTCCCCAACCCCCTGCCCCACACCGATCAGGTGCACTGTCTTTTTAGACACTCTGTTACTTCCCCTCTAGCCACTTGCTGGCTCTGGCCCACCTGCCCTGGGAGACTTCCTCAGTGCTCCAGCCCACAACAGGCTCTCTCTCAAAGCCCCAGCACTTACTGTCCCTGCCAATCAGCCAGGCATTTACTTATTGTGGTAGGTAGAGTAAGAACTCCTCCACCCCAAGAAGTCCACACCCTAATCCTTGGAAATGCAAATATGTTACTTTGCATGGCAAAAGAGACTTTGAAGACGTGATTAAGCTGAGGACTTTGAGATGGGGAGAGTATCCTGGATTTATACAGGTGAATCCAATAAAATCACAAGGCTTCTTCCAGGTAGAAGAGGGAGGCAGAAGAGGAGGCTGGGGTGAGGCGAAAGGAGGACTCAACTCGCCAATACTGAAAATGGAGGAAGGGGCCCTTGAACCAAGGAATGTGCTGGCCACTAGAAACAGGAAATAGAAAGGAAATGGATTCTCCTCTAGAACCTCCAGAAAGGACCCAAACCTGCCAAGATTTTAGTACACTGAGAGCCCTGTTAGACACGGGACTTATAGCCACAGAAGTGTAAGTTAATAAACTTGTATTGTTTAATGTCATTAAAGTAGTAATAATTTGCCATGACAGTAATAGGAAAATAGCGCTTATTCTCTTTTATTGTTCTTGATTTTTATTTTTAAATTGAAGTATAGGTGATTTACAATGCTGTGTTACTTTCAGGTATACAGCAAAGTGATTCAATTATACATATGTATCTGTTTTGTATGTATCTATGGCATCTGGTCCCATCACTTCATGGCAAATAGATGGGGAAACAGTGGAAACAGTGTCAGACTTTATTTTTGGGGGCTCCAAAATCACTACAGATGGTGACTGCAGCCATGAAATTAAAAGACGCTTACTGCTTGGAAGGAAACTTATGACCAACCTAGACAGCATATTAAAAAACAGAGACATTACTTTGCCAACAAAGGTCCATCTAGTCAAGGCTATGGTTTTTCCAGTGGTCATGTATGGATGTGAAAATTGGACTGTAAAGAAAGCTGAGCACAGAAGAATTGATGCTTTTGAACTGTGGTGTTGGAGAAGACTCTTGAGAGTCCCTTGGACTGCAAGGAGATCCAACCAGTCTATTCTAAAGGAGATCAGTCCTGGGTGTTCATTGGAAGGACTGATGCTAAAGCTGAAACTCCAGTACTTTGGCCACCTCATGCGAAGAGTTGACTCATTGGAAAAGACTCTGATGCTGGGAGGGATTGGGGGTGGGAGGAGAAGGGGATGACAGAGGATGAGATGGCTGGATGGCATCACTGACTTGATGGACATGAGTTTGAGTAAACTCCAGGAGTTGGTGATGGACAGGGAAGCCTGGCGTGCTGCGATTCATGAGGTTGCAAAGAGTCGGACACGACTGAGCGATTGAACCGAACTGAACTGAATCTATTTTTTTGGGAAGGCTTTTCTCTTATAGGTAATTGCAAAATATTTAGTATAACTTTTTGTGCTATACAGTAGGTCCCTATTGGTAAATTATTTCATTTGTGTGAGTCTTACCTTCCTAGGAAACCAGAATCATTCTTAGGAGATTGGTCTTTATTCATCTCCCCCTTCTTTTTAATTCTCAATTAGATATACGCTTTAGGTTCTAGGTGAACTCACCAAGCAGCCATATTACAAAGCTTCTGCTGACAACCTGCAGAAAGCGTGGCTTTTAGGCAAGGACCTGGAGTCAGCTGTAGACCCATTTTTAATAAGTAGAGAAAGATCTGGTGCTGCCAGTCCAGGTGGCAAGCTCTCTCTCTGCTGTCACTGTTACATACTTTACTGTCAGGGATATAAGGGCAAGGTATCTGTCCTTCCTTCCTCCTATCTATTTTGAAAATCCTTCCCTCCTCATTTGAGTAGCTGGTGGTAGGAGCAGCCTTTTCTGATTGCAGAAATCACTTAGAGTGATTTTCCTTACTCCTTCATGTTGACCCCTTCAGCAGTTCTTTCAGAAGACAATGGTGCCTTCAGGGCAAGTGAAGAGGAGGTCAAATAGTGAGTATCTTGCTGTTAAATAAAGATACTGTAAAGACAGCATGACATTTACAGTGTATTTGTAGAATGTCAGATTTAGAAAGACACTCCAAAATCTCCCAACTCAAGAGATCTGTTTGACAAATGTGGAAGTAGAAGTCCAAATGATTTTCTCAAAGTCACGTCATTTAGAATTAGGGGTCGGAATTAGAACCTTATTTCCTGGATCCCAGCACTCTTTCCCTTGTCTCTACTGCTGCTGCTGCTGCTGCTGCTGCTACTGCTGCTAAGTCGCTTCAGTTGTGTCCAACTTTGTGCGACCCCATAGACAACAGCCCACCAGGCTCCTCTGTCCATGGGATTCTCCAGGCAAGACTACTGGAGTGGGTTGCCATTTCCTTCTCCAGATGTCTCTACTGCATCCACTGGCAAAATAAAACACAACAGAAACAGTTCAGATGAGGTGAAACAGTGCATAATACCAACCTAAGAACTTAAGTTATTGGATTTTCGTTTCTTTGAACTTTGAAGCATTTAAAATTGTTATTTTGTGAATGTTGTTATGGGTCTGATTTGTTTTCTTTTTTTTTTTAGCAATTTACTTAAGTGGCAGCACTGACATTTTCCTGCTGCAAAATTGTCAATCTCCTAGATATTGGTACAGGATTGTAAATAATTCATGCCTGGTCATTGAGCTTCTGACTACAAATCACGTTAGCCCTGAAACAGGATGACATGCCTATGTCCTCCTCTGACTCAGCATCATGTCTAGAGGACCAGACCTCTTACCTGATATTGTAGCAGATTAGCCAGTTTCCAGCATCTCAGAGCCTCAGTGACACCTTGAAAATACAATCAATTCAAGCTGACTTCTCTTACTATTTCTTCATCTATAAAACAAAGATAATGAGACCTATCTTATTAAAATGTTGAGAGTTTAAGAGAGAATGTATACATAGTGCTTGATGTAGAGCTGGAACTCAATTGTTCATAGTTTTAATTTTAATATTTTTTTGCTTTGTTCTATCTCAATATGATTTTTACAAAATCTTTCAGACTCACAGTACCTACAACATTTTCCAGGATGTTCCTCTCCTCCAATGTTGCAGAGATTCACTTGTACTAATCACTGATGGAAAGCTTGGGATTCTCCCCATCTTTACACAGTACACGTAATTTTAAAAAATCACTTTAGGTTTTTAGCATGGTCTTAGATTCACAGCAAAATTGGGAGGAAGGTAAAGAGATTTCCCACATACTCCTGCCCCGACACATGCATCATCTATCTCTCCCATTATCAACATCCCCTAGCAGAGTGATACATTTGGTACCAGTAGTTTTCTGTTAATGATTTTTAGTTTAATTCCACAATGATCTGAGAGCAGAGATTGCATGATTTCTTTTCTTTTAAATGTGTCAAAGTTTGCTGTGTGGCCCCAAATGTGGTCTAACTTGATGAACATTCCATGTGAGCTAGAGAAAACTGTGTGTTCTGCTATTGTGAAAGTACTCTACAGATGTTGATTATAAACAGTTGATTGATGTTGTTGCCTAGCTCAACTGTATCCTTACTGATTTTTCTGCCTGCTGGATCTGTCCATTTCTGACAGGGAGTGTTGAAGTCTCCAGTTATGCAGTAGGTTCATCGTTTTCTCTGGACAGTTCTATTAGTTTTTACCTCATATATTTTGTCTCTTTGTTTTTAGGCACAAACATGTTAAGGAGTGTGGGCTTCCCAGGTGGCATTAGTGGTAAAGAACCCACCTGCCAATGCGGGAGATGAAAGAGATACAGGTTTGATCCCTGGGTCCAGAAGATCCCCTGGAGGAGGGCATGGCAACCCACTCTAGTATTCTTGTCTGGAGAATCCCACAGACAGAGGAGCCTGGTGGGCTACAGACCATAGGGTCAAAGAATTGGATAAAACTGAAGTGACTTAGCATGCATACATGTTAAGGAGTATTATGTCTTCCTGGAGATTGTACCCCTTATGATTATGCAATGCCCTTCTTTATCCCTGTACCTTTTCTTGAGGTCTACTCTATCTGAAAATAACATAGCTACATAGTTACTTTCACAGCATGGTATATTTTTCTCTACCTATTTACTTTCAATCAGTGTCTATATTTAAAAGTCAGTTTCTTGCAGACAACATGTAGTAGGTCCTGATTTTTGATACACTCTGACAGTTTCTGCCTGCTAATTGGTACATTCAGAGACTACTGGCATTCAAAGAGTTTATTGACACAGTTGGATCAATATCTACTGTATTTGTTACTGTTTCTTATTTGTTGTATTGTTCTTGTTTGCTACTTTTATCTTCCACTCCTTTTCTGCCTTTTGAGGTTTTAATTAATCATTTTATCAGTATAAGATTCCATTTTTCTCCTTTTTTAGCATATTGGCTATATTCCTTTAAAATTTTTTTGTTGGTCTCCTTAGAGTTTGCAATTAACGTTTACAACTAATCCAAACTGACTCTGAAATAACACTATACCATTTTGTGGGTAGTGTGAAAACCTTGTAATAGGAAAACAATCATAACTCCTTCCTTCTGATCCTTATATCATTGCTGTCATTCATTCTATTGATGTATATCATACTGAAGCATAAAGATAGATGTAATTATGTATATCAATATGCATATTATTTAATACATTATAGTTATAACTATTTTGAACAAACTGTTTTCTGTTAGATCAGCTAAGTATAAGAAAGGGCTCCTCTGGTGGCTCAACAGTAAGGAATCTGCCTGCCAATGGAGAAGATGCGGGTTCAGTCTCTGCATTGGGAAGATGCCCTGGAGAAGAAAATGGCAAGCCACTCCAGTATTCTTGCCTAGGAAATCCCATGGACACAGGAGCCTGGAGGACTATATAGTCCATAAGGTCGCAAAAGTCAGATGAATTAGTGACTAAACAACAATAAGTATGAGAAAAAGAAACCAATCTGATGCTTACTGTGTATTCATGCTGTGTTTTTTGCCTCTTAGTATAATTTACAATTTTTGGATAGCTGAAGAGGATATGCCAGGTCAAAGGAATTGCTGGAAATAGGCCTCTGGTATGGTGATGGTGATCTACATAGTCAAAGGCTTTAGCTTAGTCAATGAAACAGAAGTAGATGTTTTTCTGGAATTCTCTAGCTTTTTCTATGATCCAATGGATGTAGGCAATTTGATTTCTGGTTCTTCTGCCTTTTCTAGATCCAGCTTGTACATTTGGAAGTTCTATATTTACATACTGTTGAAGTCTAGTTTGACGGATTTTGAGTGTTACTTTGCTAGCATGTGAAATGATTGCAATTGTGTGGTAGTTTGAACATTCTTTGGCATTGCCTTTCTTTGGGATTGGAATGAAACTGACCTTTTCCAGTCCTGTGGCCACTGCTGAGTCTTCCAAATTTTCTGGCATATTGAATGCAGTACTTTCACAGCATCATCTTTTAGGATTTTCAATAGTTTGCTGGAATTCCATCACTTCCACTAGCTTTGTTCATAGTGATGCTTCCTAAGGCCCACTTGACTTTGCGTTCCAGGATGTCTGGCTCTAGGTGAGTGATCATACCATTGTGGTTATCTGGGCCATTAAGATCTTTTTTGTATAGTTTTTCTGTGTATTCTTGCTGCCTCTTCTTAATATCTTCTGCTTGTATTAGGTCCATACCATTTCTGTCCTTTAAAGTGCCTATCTTTGCATGAAATGTTTCCTTGGTATCTCTAATTTTCTTGAAGAGATCTCTGATCTTTCTCATTCTATTGTTTTCCTCTATTTCTTTGCACTGTTCACTTAAAAAGGCTTTCTTATCTCTCCTTGCTATTCTTTGGAACTCTGCATTCAGACGGATATATCTTTCCTTTTCTTCTTTGCCTTTTGCTTCTCTTCTTTTCTCAGCTATTTATAAGGCCTCCTCAGACAACCATTTTGGCTTTTTGCATTTCTTTTTCTTGGGGATGATTTTGATCATTGCCTCCTGTACAATGTTACAAACCTCTGCCCATAGTTCTTCAGGCACCTGTCTATCAGACCTAATCCCTTGAATCTATTTGTCACTTCCACTATACAATCGTAATACATTTGATTTAGGTTATACATGCATGGCCTAGGGGCTTTCCCTACTTTCTTTAAATCTGAATTTTGCAATAAGGAGTTCATGATCTGAGTCACAGTCAGCTCCCGGTTTTGTTTTTGCTGACGGTATAGAGTTTCTCCATCCTTGGCTATAAAAATACAGTCAATCTGATTTCAGTATTGACTATCTGGTGATGTCCATGTGAAGAGCTGTCTCTTGTGTTGTTGGAAGAATGTATTTGCTATGACCAGTGCATTCTCTTGGCAAAACTCTGTTAGCCTTTGCCCTGATTCATTTTGTACTCCAAGGCCAAACTTGCTTGTTATTCCAGATGTCTTTTGACTTTCTACTTTTACATTCCAGTCTCCTACGGTGAAAAGGACATCCTTTTTTTGGTATTAGTTCAAGAAGGTCTTGTAGGTCTTCATAGAACAGTTCAACTTTAGATTCTTCAGTATTAATGGTTGGGGCATACGCTTGGATTGCTGTGATATGGTCAAAAAGGCAACGGTTAGAACCGGACATGGAACAACAGAGTGGTTCCAAATTGGGAAAGGAGTACATCAAGCCTGTATATTGTCATTTTGCTTACTTAACTAGTATGCAGAACACATCACAAGAAATGCTGGCTGGATGAAGTATAAGCTGGAATCAAGATTGCGGGGAGAAATTTCAATAACCTCAGATATGCAGATGACACTACCCTTATGGCAGAATGCCTGGTGGCTCAGCTTGAAAAGAATCTGCCTGCAATGTGGGAGACCTGGGTTCAATCCCTGAGTTGGGAAGATCCCCTGGAGAAGGGAATGGCTACCCACTCCAGTATTCCGACCTGGAGAATTCCATGGACTGTATAGTCCATGGGGTCGCAAAGAGTTGGACATGAGTGAGTGACTTTCACTTCACTTCACTTCACTTATGTCAGAAAGAGAAAAGGAATTAAAGAACCTCTTTATGAAGGTGAAAAAGGAAGCTGAAAAAACTGGCTTTTTTAAACTCAACATTCAAAAAATGAAGATCATGGCATTGGGTCCCATCACTTCATGGCAAATGGGAGACAATGGAAACAGTGAAAGACTTTATTTTTGGGGGCTCCAAAATCACTGCAGATGGTGACTGCAGCCATGAAATTAAAAGATGCTTGCTCCTTGGAAGAAAAGCTATGACAAATACATAGACAGCATATTAAAAAGCACAGACATTACTTTGCTAACAAAGGTTCATCTAGTCAGAGCTATGGTTTTTTCAGTGGTGATGTATAGATATGAGAGTTGGACAATGAAAAAGACTGAGCACCAAGAATTGACGCTTTTGAACTGTGGGACTGGAGAAGACTCGTGAGAGTCCCTTAGATAGCAAGGAGATCATATCTGTCAATCCTAAATGAAGTCAACCATGAATATTCACTGGAAGGACTGATGCTGAGGTTGAAGCTCCAATACTTTGACACCTGATGTGAAGAGCCGACTCACTGGAAAAGACCCTGATGCTGGGAAAGATGGAAGGCAGGAGGAGAAGGGGACGAGAGAGGATGGGGTGGTTGGGTGGCAACACCTACTCAATGGACATGAGTTTGAGTAAACTCCAGGAGATGGTGAAGGACAGGGAAGCCTGGCTTGCTGCAGTCCATGGGGTCACAAAGAGTCAGACACGACTGAGCGACTCAACAACAACATGGTTGTGGTGAGGTGGTAGGGGGGCAGAGGAAACTTTCCATAGCCCTGTAATTAGATCTTGGTCTTATAGGGAGCCTATTCCTCCAGAGAGTGAACTTCAGAGGTGTTTCTCAGTTTTTTTCCTTCCCCCTTAGATGAGTGAGGTGATGAGAGGGCCATGAAGCTAAATGTTGCGCTTCTCCCACTTGGAAGTCTAGAACTGAAGTTAACTGGGAATTTCCCTTCCTCATCAGAGTGTTTGTTGTTGTCCTTTAGTCACTAAGTCATGTCTGACTCTTTTGTGACCCCATGGACTGTAGCCCACCAGGCTCCTCTGTTCATGGGATTTCCCAGGCAAAGATACTGGAATGGATTGCCATTCCCTTCTCCAGGGGATCTTCCCAACCCAGAGATTGACCTTGTGTCTCCTGCATTGGCAGGTGGATTCTCTACCGCTGAGCCACCAGTGAGGTCCCAAGTAACTACTTTTATATCAGTATTTTCCTTGATAACTCTCTTGATCATGTTCTATTCAGAGCTTCAGTTAAAAAGAAGTCTCAAGGAGATGCAGTCTAAGCAATCTGCATGGGAAGCTCTAAACTTTTAGTTCACTCAGTAAAGCTGGAGAATGGTTTTTTGTCTCAGTAGGAGACTATAGACTTTCAAAAAAAAAACCTCTAGGGTTAACCTTCCTTTCCTTGTCTCATTCCTGAAAATTTTGATAGGGAAACCAATTCTGCAAGTCAAATAAAATGAGAGGATGTTCCTCAAATGTGTGAGCTCACAATTTTGAAATCGGTTGAAAGCTGCGCTACCTAAGTAGGTCTGGTTTCTCGGCTGACTGGGACTAGAGTCCTATAATAGCATAGAGACTGGCTGGTAAATCTGCCACAGTAAATTAATTTCCATTATTTAACAAACATTGGGTGAGTGCCACCTGGTGTGCAACACACTCTGCTATGTTTCAAAGAAAGGACTTGGGGTTTTGTTTGTCAGTTTGTTTTTGAACCTTGCCCCAGCTCAGCATCAGCACACCTTAGAAATTCAGAGTACTTGATGGATGAGTTATCTTAATCCCTCTCTATCTGGACAGACTGACTTTTCAAGAAAAGCTGGACTTGCTGGAGGCTGTGTTAGCACCCTCTTGGAGCGGACCTTGAAGATTTCAAGAGTGGAGAATGAATGTGAGCTTGGAAGACTGACAGTACACGTGGAAGCCAGGAGTAGAGTTCTGAGCCCACATAGTCACAGCGTTATAAATTTGGCTTTTGAAGTCCTCCTTTCTTCACCATTTTGCATCACCATTGCACTGGTGAAGACAATGGTTCTCTCCATAGGAAAAGGCAATCCAAGAACACCCATACTTAGAAATGACTTCAGATCAGAAACCTCGGGTCTTGGAAGTCATTTTGGCAAAACTGTTTTCCACCTGAGTTTTAAAGCCTTTCCTACAACAGTCTTAAGTGGCAGAGCCCACTTAAATGCCGCAAAACATCTGCATTGCCGCGGTCGTCAATTTGGTCTTGGGGCCGAGCCCCCAACCCCCTGTCTGGGTGTCAGCCCACGATTTCTGCTTCTAGACACCAGGATAGAAGGAGCCCGCGGTCCGCCATTCTGAATCCTTCCCTTGCACATCTTCCCTTTCCCGGCTCTGTGTCCAATCGCACTCGCGCGCTTGTGACTGGTTAAGCCCCTACTGCTGCAATCCTGCCAGAGGAGAGCTAGTTTCAGACACCCAGTTCCCCTGCCCCAAGACTTTATTCCCTTGTACCAGTGCCACCCCTGGGTTTAAGAAGCAGAAAATTGGAATAAGGGCATCTTAGAAGTTGGATGTCCTGAACCCTGAGAGCACCAACCTGAAGGGGAAGAGATGTGCCGCGAGGCAGGCGTGTCGAATGGAACACTGAAGCTTGACACTGAGGTCTGGGGTGTGAACCCGTGGCTCGGTCACTCGTGTCTCATTTCAGCTAGTATCAGTTCTCCCCGAGAAAAGAAGCTACCTGGGATCTGTGTCCGCGCCCCCCCACCCCGTGCCCCGCCCCCTTCCCCCCCCTCCCCCCGCTCCGCAAAGCCGCTGCAGTACCTGCGCTGGAGGGTCTCTACAGGCTGCTTGGATCATCTGCTGTGCGCTCAGACCCAGCGATCCTGTGTACAGGGAGAAGCGTCTTTCTCTGCGTTCCACCTGCCGAGGACAGCAAGTTAGGACCTCAGACGTTCCTGGAAGGCTTAGAGCAGTCGCTCCAACAGAGAGATCCAGAAACCTGTTGAGCAGGGTGTAGGAGGGTCGAGGTGCTGGGCAATCAGGTTTTACAGAGCACGTTTATTCCAGAGAGTCATGGACGCAGGACGTAATCCTGCTGCTGTGTGCTGCGCGCTTGCTGCCGGACTGTGAACATCACCTGGATGCCCCGGTGCACCAGTGTCATTTTGTGAGTGCCTGTGGTTAGGGAGCGCACACCTGTTTGGAGTCAGTACTGAGTTTGTGAGTGTGTAAGAGTAGACAGAAGCCAGCAGGGGATTACACTCCCGCAGGACTCTTCAGCACCATCAATCTTGGCGGGCTTTCTAGCAGAGGACTGAATTGCAGTAGATGAGGGTGCAGGGTCACTGGACCTTGGTAAACAGGATCTTGGCAAACAGTAGCCGGAAGCAAGGGGCAGCTGGGCAAATGGTTGGGAAAGGAGGGTGAGCATTAGGTGATGAATGGTAGGGGAGGAAGCGTGGGGTTAGAGGTCCGCTTGGTAGCTGGGAGGCATCTAAGCCTTGCACTTCCCTGCTCATGCTCAGCGGGGCATCCAGCCTCTCCTTACCCAGTAAGGGACCACCCAGCATGACTCCAGGTAGCTGCGGAGGGTGTTGATTGGGAAAGTGTATTGTGATCCCACGGAATCTCCTATGAATTTCCCTGGTAAGCTCTTCTGATCCCTAACTGGGTGGAGAACAGGTACATGGTTAGTAATGATAGCATTCCTTCAAGACTGGAATATGATTCCCATTGCAGAGATAAGTATGTTGAGACTTTACTAGTTTCTAGCCCACAGTTCTACCACCTGGCAAACTTATAGCTGGAACAGAGTTGAAATCTGACAAAGTTCCTGGACATCTATCCTTTTATCTCCACACGCCCTCTCTTCTGTGCGTGCTTCCTGCCGTCTGAATCCGACTCCCCGCTTGGGCACAGAATCATCAACTCTGCTGCGCATTAACCCTGAAGCGCTCTTGGACAGGGGTCTATGGTCAAGGGGAGTCAGGGTTCCCTGTAATCCTGAATTCTTCTCTATAAAATAGCACGACTGGGCTTGGAGTGGGACGCGTGCCTGTTCAAAACCCTTGATACAGAACAGGTAAAGTTAACCATGACTGTCCTCAAATTTCGACTCACTTTTTCTGTGTTTTTCATTTGTCCTCACCAACCCCCCTCTGTGCCCCCCTCCCACCCCCGCCATCAATGACCTCAATGCAAATACAAGTGGGGTGGTACTTCTGGATGCTCCATGTTCTGGACGCAAGTGATGACACAGTCTTTCTGGGGCTCACATCCTTCCCTTCATTGGTTACCTGGAGCTCCTGGAACTCCCCTAGACCCAAAGCAGCGGGAATAAAAGCAGCTGCTGGTGCTGGAAGGATTCGGAGGCTCTCAAGTGTCTCTGCCACTTCTGCCAGAGTGCCATCACCTGCCGTCAAAGCTACTGCTGCTGCTGCTGTTTCCTCTGCTACCAGTCCCCTGGTGCCCGCTTTCAGGTAAGTCAGGAGATTCCTGCTTAGCTAGGATTCTGTTTCTCTTTCTCCCCTTGCTTCCCCCCGCCCCTCTCTCCAGTACTTTTTCTTAGTGGATCTCTTCCTGTCTCAATGTCTCTGTCCACTCCCGTCCAGGTCTCTTCACACAAGCTGCATTACTCTGCAGGGCTCCTTCCACAGGTAACATTGGATGGTCTCAGTTTGTAAACTCCCTTCTTCACTCTCCCCATGCCCAGGTGGGCTCCAGTCTCTTTCTTGTGGCTCTAATGCTTAGTCAATCTGGTATGCTGGGCACAGCAGGCTGATCTGGATGCAGGAATAGCTTTGTGTAACCAGTGTTGTCGGTCACACGTCACTCCTAATTGACTGGGGGAAATGGGTTTGGAACCCAGGACAGTACAGGCAGGTGAAAAACAGGTGCAATGCCTGAGGGGCAGGCAGCCATTGAATGCAAGCCCCTGTTTTGAGATCTGGAAATATTTTTCCCAGTTTAAGTCCTGGTTCTCAATTCAGGACTCTCCCAGCTTGCTTCTTACAGAGTTCTCTTTGCCAAAGTGTGCATCAGCTGACCAGTAGAATTTAGTTCTTTAGTTTTTCAGGGATTCCAACTGCAGTGTTAAGTCCTCTCTAACCCCTTTTCCCAGTCATGTATGAAGGAAAGTCCAGCACTAGGAGAACAGCTCTGGGTTACCCAAGGGGAAAAGCTGTGGTGACAGGTACTCTGTCTGTCCTCCAGGAGTCCTGGGCAACAGGTTGTATGTGAGAGTGAGTGAGGTACAGGTGTCAAAACTGAAAGATCACTAAAAGATCCCCCATACCACAAGTAAATATCCCGCATGCTACAACAAAGATCAAAGATTCTGCATGCTGCAATTAAAACCTGGCACAGCCAAATAAAAAAATAAAGACAAATATTTTAAATAAGTTGTATAGAAGTGTATTTTAAAATTTAAATTATTTTTTTTTTCTTTTATTAATTTTTTTAAAATCCTGAACCCTCCTCCCTCCTCCCTCCCCATACCATCCCTCTGGGTCGTCCCAGTGCACCAGCCCCAAGCATCCAGCATCGTGCATTGAACCTGGACTGGCATCTCGTTTCATACATGACATTTCACATGTTTCAATGCCATTCTCCCAAATCTTCCCACCCTCTCCCTCTCCCACAGAGTCCATAAGCCTGTTCTATACATCAGTGTCTCTTTTGCTGTCTCGTATACAGGGTTATCGTTACCATCTTTCTAAATTCCATATATATGCGTTAGTATACTGTATTGGTGTTTGTCCTTCTGGCTTACTTCACTCTGTATAATAGGCTCCAGTTTCATCCACCTCATTAGAACTGATTCAAATGTATTCTTTTTAATGGCTGAGTAATACTCCATTGTGTATATGTACCACTGCTTTCTTATCCATTCATCTGCTGATGGACATCTAGGTTGTTTCCATGTCCCGGCTATTATAAACAATGCTGCGATGAACATTGGGGTACACGTGTCTCTTTCCCTTCTGGTTTCCTCAGTGTGTATGCCCAGCAGTGGGATTGCTGGATCATAAGGCAGTTCTATTTCCAGTTTTTTAAGGAATCTCCACACTGTTCTCCATAGTGGCTGTACTAGTTTGCATTCCCACCAACAGTGTAAGAGGGTTCCCTTTTCTCCACACCCTCTCCAGCATTTATTATTTGTAGACTTTTGGATCGCAGCCATTCTGACTGGTGTGAAATGGTATCTCATAGTGGTTTTGATTTGCATTTCTCTGATAATGAGTGATGTTGAGCATCTTTTCATGTGTTTGTTAGCCATCTGTATGTCTTCTTTGGAGAAATGTCTATTTAGATCTTTGGCCCATTTTTTGATTGGATCATTTATTTTTCTAGAGTTGAGCTGTAGGAGTTGCTTGTATATTTTTGAGATTAGTTGTTTGTCCGTTGCTTCATTTGCTATTATTTTCTCCCATTCTGAAGGATGTCTTTTCACCTTGCTAATAGTTTCCTTTGATGTGCAGAAGCTTTTAAGTTTAATTAGGTCCCATTTGTTTATTTTTGCTTTTATTTCCAATATTCTGGGAGGTGGGTCATAGAGGATCCTGCTGTGATGTATGTCAGAGAGTGTTTTGCCTATGTTCTCCTCTAGGAGTTTTATAGTTTCTGGTCTTACGTTGAGATCTTTAATCCATTTTGAGTTTATTTTTGTGTATGGTGTTAGAAAGTGTTCTAGTTTCATTCTTTTACAAGTGGTTGACCAGATTTCCCAGCACCACTTGTTAAAGAGATTGTCTTTAATCCAAAAGAAAAAACAAATAAAAATTCTACCAAAACCAGTTTAAAAGTTTTTTAAATAATATGAATGAATAAATAACTTTTAAATTTTTTCTAGGTTTTATTAATCTATCTAAAGAAGATTTAAAGAAGGACCTAAATCATATCATATATTTAAAATCATGTATCTGTGTGTAGATATAAAAATATACATTAAATTAGTTAATTTTAAAATTTTTTTAAAAAATAAAAATAAAATTAGCTTTTAAAACTATACTTCACTTATTCAGTTCTAGGTTTTGCACTGAGATTTGAGAAAGTGTGTGTGCTGTGCTTAGTCATGTTGACTCTTTGTGACCCCCTGAACTGTAGCCCAACAGGTTCCTCTGTCCGTGGAACTTTTCAGGCAAGAATACTGAAGGGAGTTGCCATTTCCTACTCCAGGGTATCTTCCCAACCCAGGGGTTGAATCTAAGTCTCTTGAGTCCCTTGCATTGGCAGGCAGATTCTTTGCGTTGTGCCATCTGGAAAGTCCCCATACTACAGTTGATCTTAGTCAAAAGACTGAGAAATGAGAAAGTAGTATCCATTAATTTTTGACTTGTGAAACTGAGATTTTTCTATGAGGTTTATCATATGATCCTTACCCATAAATGACTAAAAATATCTGAAAGTGAAGTATTTTCCCTCAGTTATAAAATTTGGTAGCTATATCTATCTGCATATATATCTTTGTTTACATGTAATTCAAGTGATTATGTTACTCATACGTATTCTTTTTGTCTGAGTACAGGGCAATAGAGTTTCCAAGTATTATTCAATCTCTGTGAAATATCCCTTGCAATTCTAGAAATTGTTAAGTTTACATATTTTGAACTTTTTTCTTATTTTAAAATTCAAGTTACATGAGGTATAGATTCCATGATCATGATGCATGATCATCCAGCTTGCTCTGCACATCCTTGACAATGCTTGGTATTTTTAGTCTTTTAATTTTAGCCATTCTTATGACTCTGAAATAGTATCTCACTGTAGATTTTAATTTTTGTGTCCCTAATGACTAGTGAAAATTAAATATCTTCTCATGTGCTTATTGGTTATTTATCTTCTTTGGTGTAATTTTTGTTCAAATCCTTTGTCCATATTTTATTGGGCAGCTTTTTTTTCTTGTTCTTGAGTTGTAGGAAATCTTTCATATTCTAGATGGTATATACGACAGAATATTACAGTCATAAAAAGAATGAAATGCTACATTAGCAGAAACATGGATGGATCTAGAGATTATCATATTAATACTAAGTGAATTCAGATAAAGACAAATACCATGTGACATTGCTTACATGTGGAATCTTAAAAAAAAAGTTACAAAGGACCATACTAACATAATAGATCCACAGACATAGAAAGCAAACTTATGGTTACCAGAGGGGAAAAGTTAGAGTGAGGGATAAATTAGGAGTTTGGGATTAATATATATACAATGCTATATATAAAATAGATAATCAACAAAGACCTATGTATAGTACAGTGAACTCTACTCAAGAGTCTATAATAGCCTATGTGGGAAAATAATTAGAAAAATAATAGATATATGTATATGTATTACTGAATCACTTTGTTGTACCCCTGAAACTAACACAACACTGTAAATAAACTATACTCCAATATAAAATAAAAACTAAAAAATAAATTAAGTGAATTCTCTAGCTCCATTTGAGCCTAGAGATGACTACAGACCTAGCTAAGAGGTGGACAGCAACCTCAAGAGAGACTGTGAGTCAGAAACATCCAGCTGAGCTTCTCCCAGATAAGCTATCCTCAGAAACTGTGACATAATAGGCATTTGTTCTTCTGAGATGCTAAGTTTTTAGGTGGTTTGCTATACAACAATAAATAACCAATATCCATCCAAAACATGATAATTTTAGTTCATTTGAAAAATCTGGAAAGTACTTTAAAATTTTTTTATTTTTAATTGATGGAGAATTGCTTTACAATTTTGTGTTGGTTTCTGCTGTACAACAAGAATCAGTCCTAATTATACATATATCCCCTCTCTCTAGGGCCTCCCTCCCCTCCCCCATCCCACTCCTCTAGGTCATCACAGGCGGGGCTCCCTAGGTTACACAGCAGTTTCCCGCTAACTATTTCACACATGATAGTGTATATATGTCTGCTGCTGCTGCTGCTAAGTCGCTTCAGTCGTGTCTGACTCTGTGCGACCACATAGATGGCAGCCCACCAGGCTCCCCCATCCCTGGGATTCTCCAGGCAAGAGCACTGGAGTGGGTTGCCATTTCCTTCTCCAATGCATGAAAGTAAAACGTGAAAGTGAAGTTGTTCAGTTGTGTCCGACTCTTCGCGACCCCATGGACTGCAGCCTACCAGGCTCCTCCTTCCATGGGATTTTCCAGGCAAGAGTACTGGAGTGGGGTGCCATCGCCTTCTCTGTATACATGTCTATGCTACTTGAAAAGCACTTTGAAGGGAAGTTCACTAGATGGGCAGACCTGAGTTCAAATTGGAAGTCACCGCTCCCAGAAAAGATACATTGTCAGATTTCTTTCCCCTGGTTCCCAAGGCCAGATCATTATTAGGTGCAATGGCATAAGCAGCTCCTTCTGTTCCTCCTCATTATTGAATGCTTTTTTTAAAAAATGTTTTTATTGGAGTTCAGTGGCTTTACCAAGTTGTAGTATTTTCTGCTGTACAGCAAAGTGAATCAGCTATACGTATACATATATCCCTTCTTTTTTTGGACTTCTTCCCATTTAGGTCACCACAGAGCACCGAGTAGAGTTCCCTGTGCTATACAGTAGGTTCTCATTAGTTATCTGCTTTATACATAGTAGTGATGGTGTGATGAACTGGGACATTGGAATTGATATATATTGAGTGCATTTTACCAGCAACCTCTTTCTCTGAGTTAGTGCTCTCCATCCCACAGCTACTCTCACATCATTCTTTCTGCCTCTAAGTTTCTCATGGTGGGAAAAAAACCATTAAGATCATGTAGACCAACCCTCATGCTTGACTTACTTTGTCACATCCCCAACTGATCTAACTTAGTTTCAAAAATTGGATGTCACTATCTCCTGAGGTAGCACATTCTATCTTTGCATCACTTTGACTCTTAGGAAATTTTTCCAAGTGTGAGTAAAATTCATATTCTCTTCTGATTCACTTGGTAAAGAGAAAAAAATCAAGAGATCCATACTTGTGTTGATTGTCCAGGGAGAACTGGCTGAGTGAAACATGTCTTCATCCAAGACTAGGTATTAGTCATTGCGGTTTTAAAGAAATCATATTTTATTATGAAGTCCCATAGTTGGACTTCCCCCTTTTTCATCCCAATCAGATTCCCAGTGGTCAAGCCCTACAGATTCCCCCCAATCCCTGTGAGCAAGACGAGAGTAGAGGCTCCCAGGAAGGGACTCTTAATACCAGGAGATCTGGATGGCCATCGTGGGCTCTCTTTTCCCACTGGCGGAACTGTAGGCTCAGGGGAGACCTCTCAGCCTGGGGGAGGGGCAAGGCAGTTGGCATGCAGCCATTCCTCTTACCCTTCTGATGCTATCTGTCCTTGCCTCTGTGGCATGGTGAGGGTGTATCAGCCTCACCTCAAGTGCTAGGATTCTCTCAGTGCTATCGTTCGTGAATAGTTGCTAGTTGTTCTTGTGAGGGGGTAACAAAGTCAGAAATGATTTATGTCGCCATTCTGGTGATGTCACTCTTATCAATGACATCAATGCTGAAAGCTTTTTTTAAAAATTAACATTGTTTATTTATTTGGCTGTGCTGGGTCTTAGTTGTGGCACGCAGGATCTTTGATGTTTGTTGTGGCATCTGACATCTTTAGTTGCAGCAGCGGAACTCTTAGGTGTGGCATGTGGGATTTAGTTCTCTGACCAGGGATCGAACCCAGACCCCCTCAGTACTTAGAGGATGCTAATAACTTAGTACTTGTATTTTACAAAAAAAAAAAAAAGGTAGAGAATGATGCACAGATCCCTTATACAAGCTGTTAGAGGTAAGTGTGCCTGTTTGAATTTCACAGTGAAAAGAATTTGGGAAACTGTACACTGAGATTGAGCAGAGAGAAGCTTGGAATCAAAAAGGAGGTCAGGGACAGGAAAGGGGGCCTTAAGCCAATCTCTTAGATGAAGATCCAGAAAAGAGCTGGGATTAAGAATTACCTCTTTGTGTGTGTTTGTTTTGCATTCTAAAGATTTTTATTCTTTTTATAAGAAAGAAGTCTCAGGTCAGTGCTAAACTTATCTTTAATACCTAACACTGGTGACTCTTCCATTTTAAAAAGATTTTTAAAAAATTGTGGTCAAATACACATAAAATTTACTATCAACTGTATTTAGTTATACAATTCAGTGGTATTATATGCATTCATAATTTTGTGCTACCCTAACCTCCATCCATCTCAATAACTATTTTCATCTTGCAAAGCTCAAATTCTGTACCCATTAAACCCTAAATTCCCCCTTTCTCCTTATGCCTGGCCCTTGATAATACATCATTCTGTTCTTTGTCTTTATGAATTTGACTATTCTAATTACCTCATATATGTGAAATCATACAATATAGTATTCATCTTTTTGTGACTGGCTTATACACTTAGCATAATGTTCTCAAGATTCATCCATGGTAGCATATATTAGAACTTCCTTCCTGTTAAGATTGAATAATATTTCATTGCATGTGTTGAGTATATTTAGTTTAGCCATCCATCTATCAATGGACACTTGAGTTATTTACTCACAGTATTGTGAGTAATACTGCTGCAAATGTGAGTGTACAAATATCACTTTAAAATTTAAAAAAAGATTCAGTCACCTTAGTAGTTATAGGAATATTAAGATTTCCTATTTCTTTGTGGTTTAGTCTTATAGATTTTATGTTTCCAGGAATTTGTTCATTTCATCTGTTATCCAATCTATTGGCATACAATTATTCATAACACCCTGTTACAATCTTTTTCACTTCTGTAAAATTGGTAGTAGTGTCTTCACTTTCATGTCTGATTTAGTAATTTGAGTCTTCTCTCTCTTTTTTTTCTTAGCTTGTTTGGCCAGTGGTTGGTCAATTATGTTGCTCTTTTCAAAGAATCATCTTTTGGTTTTATTAGTTTTCTCTATTCTCTATCATTTTGTGTAATTTCAGCTTTCTCTTCTTTAATCTTATTTCTTCTATGCTAGCTTTGCATTTAGTTTGTTTGGTTTTTTTTCGGCTGTGCTGTGCGGCTTGTGGGATATCTCAGTTCCCCAACCAGGGACGGTATCCAGGTCACAGCAATGAAAGCCCAGAATCCCAACCACTGGGCTACCAGGGAACTCCCTAGTTTGTTCTTATTTTTAGTTATTTGAGTTGTAGAATTAGTTTATTATTTGAGAAATTTCTCTTTTTTAAATTTAGATATTCCTGACATGCACCATTGTGTAAGTTTGAGGCATACTACATGTTGATTTGATACATTTATATACTGCAATATGACTGCTATTGTAGTGTTAGCTAACACCTCTACCACATAATTGTCATTTCTTTTTTAAGCTAGGCTGATGTCTATAATACAGTATTGTTGTCTATAATCACTACTCCGTACATTAGCTCTCGAGCATTTTAGCTCCTAGTTGCAAGTTTGTACACTTAAACATCTTATATTCCTCCACAATCCAGCCCCTGGTAATCACCATTTTACTCTGTTTTTAAGGGTATGGCTTTTTCAGATTTCTACATATAAGTGATATCAATAGTATTTGTGTTTCTTTTAATGACATCTCACTTAACATAGTGTTCTTGCCTTCAAGGCCCAGCCTAAGTCTTTTACCCTTTCAAGTTAATTTTTGTGATTGGTGTAAGATAGGGGTCCAGTTTCATTTTTCTGCCTGTGGTTACTCAGTTTTCCCAATGCCATTTGTTAAAGAGAATTTTCACATTGGATGTCCTTGGCATTCTTGTCAAATATTGGTTCTCTGTTTATGTGAAGATTGCATTCTGGTCTCTATTCCATTCCACTCATGTATTTGTCTATTTTTAATGCCAGTATTACTAGAGCTTTGTAATGTAGTTTAATATCAGGAAGTATGATGTCTCTGGCTTTGTTCTTTCTTATGACTGCTTTGGCTATTTGGAGTCTTTTGTGATGCCATAAAAATTTTAAGTTTAAAAAAAAACATTTCTGTGAAAAATGCCATAGGTGGTTTTGGGTAGTATGGACATTTTAATAATATTAATTCTTCTGATCCATGAGCACAGGATGTCTTTCTATTGTGTTGCCTTTGATTTCATTCAACAAAGTCTTGTAGTTTTTGTTATACAGATCTTTCCCCTCCTTGGTTAAATTTATTCCTAGGTATTTTATTGTTTATGATGCTATTATGAATGGGATGAAAAAAGTGAAAAGTGAAGTTGCTCAGTCATGTCCTACTCTTGGGACTCCATGAACTGTAGTCCCCCAGGCTTCTCCATCCAGGGGATTGTCCAGGCAAGAATACTGGAGTGCATTGTATTTCCTTCTCCAAGGTATCTTTCTAACCTAGGAATGGAACTTGGGTCTCCCACATTGCAGGCAGACTCTTTACTTTCTGAGCCACCAGGGAATCCCTATGAATGGGACATGTTTTGTAACATTTCAGATGTGTCATTGCAAATGATTTCTGTATGTTGATTTTTTTATATCCTGCAACTTTACCAAATTCATTGATTAGTGACAAAGGTTTATTGGTTGAGTCTTTGGGATTTTCTACTCACGCGCTCATATTGTTTGCAGATAAGATAATTCTTTTTTCTGAATGGAAAATAAAAAGCATTTTTATTTTTTGTTTCTTTGTATTGCCTAATTTTTTTTTCTTTGTATTTCTTTATATTGCCTAATTGTGCTGGCTAGGAATTCCAGTACTACATTGAATTTGAATGATAAGAGTAGGCACCCTTGTCTTATTCTTGGCTTAGAGGAAAACGTTACAGTTTTTTACCACTGAGTATAATATTAACTGTGGGTTTGTCATATATGACCCTTATTTTGTTGAGGCTTTTTCCTTCTATGCCCAACTGTTGTAAATTTTTATCATGAAAGGGTGCTGTATTTTGTTAAATGCTTTTTCTGTATCTTTTGAGATAATTTTGTAATTTTTATCTTTTATTCTGTTACTGCATTATATCACATTTATTGGTTTGTATATGTTAAGACATCCTTTTAGCCCAGTGATAAATCCCACTTGGTGTGTAATCCTTTTAATGTGTACTTCAATTTGGGTTGCTAATTTTTTGTTGAGAATTTTTGCCTCTATATTCATCAGGGATATTGATCTATAGTTTTTTCTCTTGCAGTGTCCTTATCTGGCTATGATATCAGGGTAGTGCTGGTTTTGTAGAATGTTTTGGGAGTGTTCCTTCCTCTTCAAATTTACTGGAAGAGTTTGAAAAGGATTGGCAATAATTCTTCAAATGTTTGGTAGAATTTGCCAGTGTTGCTAGATGTTCTGGTGTTTTCTGTGTTGGGAAGGTTTTTGATTACTTGATTCAATCTCTTTACTCATTTGTTCAAATTTTCTATTTCTTCATGATTAATTCTTGGAGGCCATATGTTTCTAGGAATTTATTCATTTCTCCTAGGTTATATAACTTTGGGATATATAATTACTTGTCACAGTCTTCTGTGATCCTATATATTTCTGTAGTATTAGTTGTAATGTCTCCTCTTCATTTCTGATTTTGAGTCTTCTTTCTTTTTTCTTTGACTCACTAAAAGTATGTCAGTTTTATCTTTTGGAAAAATTAACTCTTAGTTTCTTTCATTTTTTAAAATTGTTTTTCTGGTGTCTATTTCATTTATTTCCACTCTGATCTGTGCTATTTTCTTCATTTTGCTAGCTTTGGGCTTGACATGTTCTTTTTCTAGTACCTTGAGATGTAAAGTTAGGTTGTTAATAGAGATGTAATTTTTTAATATATGTATTTATTATTATAAACCTCCCTTTCAGAACTTCTTTTACTGCATCTCATAGGTTTTGGTATATCTTGTTTCCATTTTCATTTGTTTCAAGATTTTTTTTGGCTGTGTCACGTGGCATATGGGATCTTAGTTCCTGGACCAGGGGTCAAAACCTGCAGTGGGAGTGTGGAGTCTTAACCACTGGACTGCCAGGGAAGTCCCTCGAGATATTTTTTATTTCCCTTTTGGTGTCTTCTTTGACTCACTGTTTGTTCAGAGAGTATTCTTTTGTATCTACACATTTGTAAATTTTCCAGCTACCCATTGTTGATTTCTAATTTTTTACTATGGTGGTTAGAAAAGATTCTTAGTATGATTGTCATGTTCTTAAATTTGCTAAGACTTGTTTTCTGTCCTATAATATGATATATCCTGGAGAAAGTTCTGTGTGCATTTGAAAAAAATGTATATTCTGCTGTTGTTGAATGGAATGTTCTATAGATATATGTTAGGTACATTTGGTCTAATGTATGGATGACCCGTCAGTCTCACTGCTGGGCATATACCCCAAGAACACCACAATTCAAAAAGACACTTGCATTCCAGGGTTCAATGCAGGACTATTAAAAATAACCAGGACATGGGAGCAACCTAGATGTCCATTGACAGATGAATGGATAAAAAAGTTGTGGTACGGATATACAATGAAATGTTACATGAATCTGAGTCAGTGCTAGTGAGATAGATGAAACTAGAGCCTGTTATATGCGTGAAGTAAGTCAGAAAGAGAAAAACAAATACCTTATATTAATACATATATATGAAATCTAGAAAAATAGTCCTGGTGAACCTATTTACAGAGAAGAAACAGAGATGCAGATCTGGTGGACACAGCAGGGGAGGGAGAGGGTAGGACAAATCAAGGAAGTAGCACTGACATATATACACTATCAAGTGTAAGATAGATAACTTGCAGGAAGCTGCTGTATAACACAGGGAGCCCAGCCTGGTGCTCTGTGACAACTTAGAGGGGTGGAATGGAGGGAAGTGGGGGGCTCAAGAGGGAGGGGAGATATATATATATATATATATACAGATATGTGTGTGTATATATATATATATATATATATATATATATGACTAATTCTCATTGATGTATGGCAACGCTATAAAGAAATTATCCTTCAATTAAAAAAAATCCATAGTTACCTTGATTTTGTCTAGATTATCTATCTATTGCTGAAAGTGGGCTATGAAGTCCCTTACTATTTTTGTATTGTTTATTTCTGGCTTCAGATTTGTTGGGCTTCCCTGGTGGCTCAGATGGTAAAGAACTGCCTGCAATGCAAGAGACCTGGGTTCAATCCCTGGGTTGGGAAGGTCCCCTAGAGAAGGAAAGGGCTACCCACTCCAGTATTCTTGCCTGCAGAATCTCACGGACAGAGGAACTTTGTGGGCTACAGTCCACGGGGTTGCAAATTGTTGGACATGACTGAGTGACTAATCATGTCAAGCACATCAGATCTGTTAGTATTTGCTTAATATATTTAAATGCTCTGATGTTGGGTTTGTATATATTTACAGTTGTTTTATCTTCCTGATGAATTGATCCTCTTATTGTTATATAATGACCTTCTTTGTCTCTTGCTGCATTTTCACTTAGTCTGTTTTGTCTGATATAAGCCTGGTTCTTTTGGTTTTCACTCTCATGGAGTATCTTTTTCCATCTCTTTACGTTGAGGCTGTGTGTGTCTTTAGTGCTTAAGTGATCTCTTATAGACGGCATATTGTTGGATCTTCTTTTTTACCCCTTTAGCCACTCTTTACCTTTTGATTGCAGAATTCAGTCATTTTCTATTTAGGCAATTATTGCTATGAAGGGACTTAGTAATGCCATATTATTGATTGCTTTCTGGTTGTTTTATATTTGCACTGTTCTTTTTTCCCTCTATTTCTGCCTGCCTTTGTAAATTGGTGATTTTTCATTTTGGGGTGCTCTGTTTCCCCTCTTTTTTCTTTTGTGAATTCACTCTAGGTTTTTTTGCTTTGTTGTTACCATGAGGCTAACATGACATCTCACAGATAAAACAGTCCATTGTATGCTGATAGCAACTTATCTTCATTTTCCTTCAAAGAGTCTACCCTTTTACTTCTCCCTTTTAGATTTTTGATGTTACGATTTACCTCCTTTACATTGTGCATTCATTAACAAATTATAGTTGCTACAGTTATTTTAATAATCTTTATCCTTCATGCTATATTAAGTGGTTAACACACTATCCTGTTATAGAATTCATATTTTCTAAATCTGCATATTTTTTTCATTTATACCAGTGTGTTGTATACTTTCATGTTTTCATGTCACTGATTTTTGTCTTTTCATTTCAGCTTTGAGAACTCCTTTTAGCATTCTTGCAAGGCAAGTCTAGTGATGATGAACTTCCTTCGCTTTCATTTGTCTGGGAAAGTCTTCATACCTGAAGGATAACTTTGGGAACAGAGTATTTTGGTTGGCAATTTTTAAGTTCTTTGAATATGTCATTCCACTCTCTCTCGGCCTATAGAGTTTCTGCCAAGAAATCTACTGGTACCTAATAAGGGTTCCTTTGTAGGTTACATTCTTTTTTCCCCCCAGCTACACTGAGGGTTCTTTCTTTATCTTTGATTTTTCAGTTTCATTATAATGTATCTTTTGGCACTGACAATATAGGGTGGTCTATTAGCTTCATAAACTTGTATGTCCAAGTCTTTCTCCAGGTTTGGGAATTTCTCAGCTATTACTTCTTTAAATAAACTTTCTTCCCGTTGTCTTTTTTCTTCTGGGACCCTGATTATTTTTATATTTGTCCTTTGGATGGATTCTCATTGATTATGTAGTCTTTCTTTTTACCTTTGTTTTCTTCTGTGTTATTTCAAGCTGTAAGCTAATTTTTCTGTCTTCCATCTGCTCTACTTTACTACAGATGCTCTCTATTGCATTCTTCATCTCAATTCTTGAATTATTCAGCTCCAGAATTTCTATTTGCTTCTTTTTTATGGATTTCTATCTCTTTGAAAAAAATCAACTTGATCATATATATATTTTTCAAGATTCCATTGAATTGTCTTACTGAGTTTTATTCTAGCTTGTTGAATTACTTCAAAACAGCCATTTTGAATTCCTTATTAGCTAGATCATACTATTCCACACTTTTGAGCTCAGTTGTTGGAGAATTATTGATATCTTTAGAGGATGTTATATTTCCTTGATTTTCCCAAATGGAGATATCTTTGGGTGACAGTATTCCCAGAAGCTTGTGAGAACACTTCCTACTGAAGTCTTGAAGCAGTCAGCAGGACCTGTGTCTCTTTGATGTTCTTACCTACTTCTTAATCTTTGTCCTCCTTCCCTTCAGTCATGGAGGTCTCACCTCAAAAGTCTGGATGCTGCTGGAAATAAATGGATTTCTCTAGCAGTGACCCACACAACTGAGGTAGCCAGGAATATACCAACTTCCACTTCCTCTGCGGGAGAAGTTGCTGCCTGTGGATAATATAGCCTTGTGCAGTGTCACCCTGGGTTGTGGGGGGTAGGGGTCTAGCGGGCTTTTTGCCTTTCCAATGCAACCAAACTGGTATCCTTCCCACTCCAATCAGATGAGATCAGATCAGTTGCTCAGTTGTGTCCGACTCTTTGCGACCCCATGAATTGCAGCACGCCAGGCCTCCCTGTCCATCACCAACTCCCAGAGTTCACTGAGACTCACATCCATCAAGTCAGTGATGCCATCCAGCCATCTCATCCTCTGTCGTCCCCTTCTCCTCCTGCCCCCAATCCCTCCCAGCATCAGAGTCTTTTCCAATGAGTCAACTCTTCGCATGAGGTGGCCAAAGTACTGGAGTTTCAGCTTTAGCATCATTCTGATCTCCTTCAGAATGGACTGGTTGGATCTCCTTGCAGTCCAAGGGACTCTCAAGAGTCTTCTCCAACACCACAGCTCAAAAGCATCAATTCTTCAGTGCTCAGCCTTCTTCACAGTCCAACTCTCGCATCCATACCTGACCACAGGAAAAACCATAGCCTTGACCAGATGCACCTTTGTTGGCAAAGTAATGTCTCTGCTTTTGAATATGCTGTCTAGATTGGTCATAACTTTCCTTCCAAGGAGTAAGCGTCTTTTAATTTCATGGCTGCAGTCGCCATCTGCAGTGATTTTGGAGCCCAGAAAAATAAAGTCTGACACTGTTTCCACTGTTTCCCCATCTATTTCCCATGAAGTGATGGGACTGGATGCCATGATCTTCGTTTTCTGAATGTTGAGCTTTAAGCCAACTTTTTCACTCTCCACTTTCACTTTCATCAAGAGGCTTTTTAGTTCCTCTTCACTTTCTGCTGTAAGGGTGATGTCATCTGCATATCTGAGGTTATTGATATTTCTCCCGGCAATCTTGATTCCAGCTTGTGCTTCTTCCAGCCCAGTGTTTCTCATGATGTCCTCTGCATATAAGTTAAATAAACAGGGTGACAATATACAGCCTTGATGTACTCCTTTTCCTATTTGGAACCAGTCTGTTGTTCCATGTCCAGTTCTAACTGTTGCTTCCTGACCTGCATATAGGTTTCTCAAGAGGCAGGTCAGGTGGTCTGGTATTCCCATCTCTTTCAGAATTTTCCACAGTTTATTGTGATCCACACAGTCAAAGGCTTTGGCATAGTCAAAAGCAGAAATAGATGCTTTTCTGGAACTCTCTTGCTTTCTCTATGATCCAGCGGATGTTGGCAATTTGATCTCTGGTTCCTCTGCCTTTTCTAAAATCAGCTTGAACATCAGGAAGTTCACGGTTCACATATTGCTGAAGCCTGGCTTAGAGAATTTTGAGCATTACTTTACTAGCATGTGCTGCTACTGCTAAGTTGCTTCAGTCGTGTCCGACTCTGTGCGAACCCATAGACAGAAGCCCACCAGGCTCCCCCGTCCCTGGGGTTCTCCAGGCAAGAACACTGGAGTGGGTTGCCATTTCCTTCTCCAATGCAGGAAAGTGAAAAGTGAAAGGAAGTCGCTCAGTCATGTCCGACTCTTAGCGACCCCATGGACTACAGCCTACCAGGCTCCTCTATCCATGGGATTTTCCAGGCAAGAGTACTGGAGTGGGGTGCGATTGCCTTCTCCAACTAGTGTGTGAGATGAGTGCAATTGTGTGGTAGTTTGAGCATTCTTTGGCATTGCCTTTCTTTGGGATTGGAATGAAAAATGACCTTTTCCAGTCCTGTGGCCACTGCTGAGTTTTCCAAATTTGCTGGCACATTGAGTGCAACACTTTCACAGCATCATCTTTCAGGGTTTGGAATAACTCCAGAAAGAATGAAGGGATGGAGCCAAAGCAAAAAGAATACCCAGCTGTGGATGTGACTGGTGATAGAAGCAAGGTCTGATGCTGTAAAGAGCAATATTGCATAGGAACCTGGAATGTCAGGTCCATGAATCAAGGCAAATTGGAAGTGGTCAAACGAGAGATGGCAAGAGTGAATGCCGATATTCTAGGAATCAGCGAACTGAAATGGACTGGAATGGGTGAATTTAACTCAGATGACCATTATATCTACTACTGCGGGCAGGAATCCCTCAGAAGAAATGGAGTGGCCATCATGGTCAACAAAAGAGTCTGAAATGCAATACTTGGATGCAATCTCAAAAACAACAGAATGATCTCTGTTCGTTTCCAAGGCAAACCATTCAATATCACAGTAATCCAAGTCTATGCCCCAACCAGTAACGCTGAAGAAGCTGAAGTTGAACGGTTCTATGAAGACCTACAAGACCTTTTAGAACTAACTCCCAAAAAAAAAAAAAAAAAAAAAGATGTCCCACTCCAATGGTGTTCTGGAATTTCCTCGCAGGCAGGCTAGACTTTCACAGGTTCTTTCTTTGTTGTGATTATCTGCCCAGGTTAGTACTTTCCAGGTTTTTACCCTGGCCACAGCAAGAGAGGGTGGGGCAACTTTACGGAGTTTGAAATCTTTACCTTCTGAGATCCAATGCCTAGTTTCTAATGCACCTGTGGGCAAGTTAGCATCTGGTGCTGTTTCCCATACCTCCTGTGGAAGCACTTTCATTTGTGGATGGATGTCTAATAGGGTGTTTTAAAATGGGGAGAGAAAAGAGGAATCATGCTGCCCTAATGCTAATATCATTCTGTATCTTTTTTCTGTTCTTTTTTTAAAAATTGAAGTACAGTTGATTTACAACATCATGTTAGTTTCAGGTGTACAGTCTATTATTTTCTAATGTATGCATTTACAGCTATACATTTCTCTGTTAGCACTGCTTTCACTGTATCCGTGTGTTTCATTTTCATTGATCTATAATTATCTTTTAATTTCCCTCGTGGTTTCTATTTTGATCCATTGCTTGATTAAAATTATGTTGTGTAATTTTGACTTCTCATTTGATTTTGTTGTGATTGGAGGAATTACTTTGTATGATATCTATCTTTTACAGGTTACTGAGATTGAATTGGCGGCCTAACATGTAGTTTGTACTGAAAAACATCCCACATGCAAATGCCATTGTTTTTTGGTTGAGTGTTCTGTAGTTGTCTGTGAGATCTAGCTGGTTTGTTGTGTTATTTAAGTCCACAATTTCCTGATTTAACTTCTGTTTGGTTGTCCTATCTGTATTGAGAACATGGTATTCAATTAATGTAGAAGTATCTATTTCACCCTTTAATTCTGTCAGTTTGTACTTAATATTGTTGATGATCTGTCATTAGGTGGGTATGCTCACTGATTCTTCTGTTTGTTCAAATCTACTTTTAAATTCCTCTAATGAATTTTTCATTTCAATTATTTAACCTTTTAACTCCAGAATTTCTTTTCCCTTTCCTTTTAAGTTTTTCTCTCTCTTTATTGATATTTCCATTATGTTCATACGTCCTTTTATTGACTTTCTCTGCATCTTCTTCAAGTTCTTTGAGTATCTTTAAGATTGTTTCAAAACTTCTGTCAAGTATATCTGTCATTAGTTCTTTTTCATGGACAGTTTCTGATTCACTTTTTTCCTTTGAATGGACCATCTTTACAATCTCTTTGCATGCCATGTGACTTTTTGTTGAACCCTGGATATTTATATATAATAATGTGATAATTCTGGAAATAAAATTCTTTCCTTTCTCCAGGAAAAATAATGTTGTTGTTGTTTTTTTTTGCTCCTGTTTATTTATTTATCTTGGTGTAATACGCTTTCTCTGTGGCAAAGATCAGCTGAGATGTAAACTTAACATCTTTCAGGTCTTTTATGAACCTGTGTCTTTTTCTGGGCATACACAGTGACTTTCTAATTTTTCCATATATGTATCTATTTTTAAATGTCCTAAATTTTAATATCTGGCTTCCAAAAGGGGGAAAACAGGAGAGAGGGAGAGATTAAAAAGGGCTCTCGTTGTTTACATTTCATGAAAGTCATTTCACCAGAGTGAGAGAAACTTACAACAATGTGCTACAACAATGGCTATTGGCCTTTTATTATGTAATCTTGTCAGAAGCAGCAATCTGATTGCTGATGGCATCCACTGTGACACCCACAAACCCATGCAAACTGCTCTAGGAACATGTGTAAAGTTGTCTGCTATGAGGATGAGTATAGGGGATGAGTAGCTACTATCCCTTACCAAGATCTGAATTGACCGAAATTAACTACAATTTACCATCTAAAATTCCCCCAGGAATTTGCAGGGCTTTGGTAGCCTTCAGAGTTCCAAGATGGTTACATCAGATAGACTCCACCAGTACAGTTTTTGGCTAGATAGACAGATTCCTAGTGCTCCTTATTTTGCCATAAACTCAAGAATCATCTTTGACAACTAAATGAGGGGACATGAGGTTCCTGAATTCTCTAAGTCACTTTTGGAGCCAGAATGAGAAAGTTCCTTTGAGGAGATACTTGTCTTACCTGTCAGAGCAAATTCTTGAGGATCCCTTTAGCTAGAATTTGGGCATCACTAGGTCCCCAATCCCTAGCCAAGCAAAGAGCCTGGCACTAGTTGCTAAGTGACTTACTTATAAGGCACGAAGAACAGAGACACACTGTCTTTGTGTGTCTGCTGAGGTCTCCATCTTTGCTCAGCACAGTCAGATTTTCTTAGATTTCTGAAGTCCCCAGGAGAGTGGACCTGAGAAGGCTGAACATGCAGGCATGATCAGCCATAGCTCATGCCTAAGCACTGATGGCCTTTTGTCTATAAGCCAAGAAGCCATTCATTCCCTAGCAGATGACACCATCAGAATACGTGCAGTTTCATATATGGAGAGCAGAAATGACCTGTGGTGTGGAGGGGTAGGTCTAGGATCCTGATCTTTTATTCTAGTTCTGTTTTAGCCTCCTGTGAGGTCTTTGCCAAGACACTATTCACTGTCTTAGATTTACCTTCTATTCAATACAAAAATGGGAACCACATGATCTTTTAGATTCCTTCTAGCTTATATTATGTGGGGATGGCCACAGGATATTGAATAATAAAACTGGTAGTTTCTGGATCTTTTACATGTCTTATATCTTTGGACATATCAGTCACTATCATGCTGATATGTTATCTCCATCATAGGATGCAGCCTGCCTGGTTATCAGTACTTTTTGTGCTGGTCTCTCATCTTCATAACTTTCTGTGTATAGATGCTGACAGAAAAGATGATGCTGTCCTAAACTTGGAGATGTACCAAAGCAGAGGGAGCCATCACAGGGCCTTCCAAAAGGCCCTCCAAGAGACAGCAGAACTTTCTCACAAGCTGGAAAGGAAAGAGGTTAGATAATGAAAAGATAGGCTGCTTAAAGGAATTACAAAGTTTCTTTCTTTAGAGAGTTTTCAGTAGAAAGCCATTTGAAACTTGGAATTTTGGAAATTTATATTATATTGGAAATTTAATTATGCATGGGGACAACTTTTGACTTTACCTGATTTTTCAGGGTTTGGTCTTGAGTTAGTCCCTCATTTTCTGGGTAAGGTGGAAGTCTACCCAGGTTTCCTGCATACTCTTTTCCCTGTCACTAGGACCCTCCCCAAGGGAACCAGAAGTGAGGGGAGAGCAAGAATCTCAGTAATGGAAGTATCTGGGCCTCAAGTTGGGGAGATTTATGACTGAGGCTTTATTTAAGTTTTTTTTTATGACTGAGGCTTTAGTCTGAGGCAGGATCCCCCACTCACAAGCCTTGCAGGCACTCGTGGAGCCACACTTGAAACTGCAGGAGACCTCATACTCAGTGCTGTTGGTCAGACCCACAGCTCATCCTGGGTGGAGAAATGAAGCTTCTGGAAGCCTGAGGGCAGACAGTAATCAAGCTGATGTAGCTTTGGCCTAGATGCTAGTTGTGACTATGTGGGACTGAACATAAATGTGTGTGGCTATGCATGTGTGTGTGTGTGTATGCATGCATGCAAAGTAATATAGGGCATGGAACATAAAATCTGAGGTCCTTTATTTGTCTTTGATTCATCGGTATGGGTCTAGTAGAAGACTTCCTCTGCATGTTTTTTTGCTCTCTTGCCTCACTGTCTTAAAAAAGAAGGTGTGGATTCAACTATGGGCTGATTATTAATTTGGACCATAGGTGAACATCATGAGATATAAAAGAAATATTGGTGTTTCTGTATAAATGTAAATACATAAAGGGAGGAACTATCACTTTCTAAGTTGATGTTTTAATTTTGTTTTCCTTCAAGACTTCCCCACAAATTTATAGTAATGCTAAATGGTAAACTAGAGAGCAGGATTCAAGTGTGTGGGATTTAGGGTTAAGTAACAAACTAAATCTAGTTCTAGTTCTACAGATTATCATTTATAAATTGTTGTCCCCAGGGCAGGGAAAGACAAAGAGAAGAATTTGGGTGCAGGTAGTGATATTATCTGGCTATGTAATGTTCTTCCAGAACGTTCTGAGATTTTTGGACTGTTAGACTATTATATTAAACCAGTAGGTAGTGGTGTTCTGAAATGGAGTCATATGGCCCCTGAGAGTATTGAAAGTTCTTTCCAGAAATGTTGAGCCATTTATTAAACATCACTGAGCTAATATTAGAATTAACTTATATAAACTAAAAATTAAGTTATATTTTTAAAAAGGTAATAAATACTCAAATCTCATTGATTCATAAGTACTTTACTACACATTGCTATTATTTATGGTCTTAAGATTATTTATGTCCATTGTTTCTGTAATAGTGTGTGGTGAACATCTTTTCTCAATGTTCATTCATTGATGTTACGATGGTAGCACAAACATGACCATGGTAAGAGAATTTACATCACAGATATTAACAGATAAATTACTAGTCAGGACCTTGTTTATTGTTTTATTGATTACCTAGACTTAAGAAAGAATGGAGAAAATGTTAAAAATGATGATTAAACTTAAAAGTTTATGTTTGGCTGCTATCCAAAAGTATACAAGCAATAAATGCTGGAGATGGTGTGGAGAAAAGGGAACCCTCTTACACTGTTGGTGGGAATGCAAACTAGTACAGCCACTATGGAGAACAGTGTGGAGATTCCTTAAAAAACTAGAAATAGAACTGCCATACAACCCAGCAATCCCACTGCTGGGCATACACACTGAGGAAACCAGAATTGAAAGAGACACGTGTACCCCAATGTTCATCGCAGCACTGTTTATAATAGCCAGGACATGGAATCAACCTAGATGTCTATCAGCAGACAAATGGATAAGAAAGCTGTGGTACATATACACAATGGAGTATTACTCAGCCATTAAAAAGAATACATTTGAATCAGTTCTAATTAGGTGGATGAAACTGGAGCCTATTATACAGAGTGAAATAAGCCAGAAAGAAAAACACTAATACAGTATACTAATGCATATATATGGAATTTAGAAAGATGGTAATGATAACCCTGTATGCAAGACAGCAAAAGAGACACAGATGTATAGAACAGTCTTTTGGACTCTGTGGGAGAGGGCAAGGGTGGGATGATTTGGGAGAGTGGCATTGAAACATGTATATTATCATATGTGAAATGAATCACCAGTCCAGGTTTGATGCATGATACAGGATGCTCGGGGCTGGTGCACTGGGATGACCCAGAGGGATGGTATGGGGAGGGAGGTGGGAGGAGGGGTTCAGGATGGGGAACACGTGTACACCTGTGGTGGACTCATTGTTGATGTATGGTAAAACCAATACAATATTGTAAAATAATTAGCCTCCAATTAAAATAAATAAATTTATATTAAAAAATGATGATTAAACTTAAAAGTGTGTCAGATTGGTAGCTGGTACATTGTAAATAGCATGAAAAGTTGAGGTAATAGTCTTTCAATATTTTAACAATTTAACAACAGTCTTTCAATATTTAACAATATTTTAACAATATGTTATCTAATTCTGCAAAGAAGTTACTCATGTCATTGATAAATGAGTGATTTCTAAGATATGTCTTTACTGTTTCACTTTTATCTTATTATATAAAGAAAATACCACACACTCATGTCAAAATTATGCTATACCCTTTCATCAGTTTAAAGCATATTTTGACTGTCAATACAAGAGTTCAACAATAATCAATAAAAGCATCCTTGAAGATAAATTGGGTATGGAATTCAAGAAAGATTACAGAATATTTATTATTTGTAAATTTTGTGCTATACATCCCTTGTATTAATACAACTTAAACTTATAGACATAATTTATTTTTTAGAGAGCCGGTATTTGAATATTTGTCAGCATTGCATTGGAGAAGCACCCTTGGAACTCTTGGAAAATTGGAAATCCAGATAAGACACATTACTTGTTGGAGATTGGTTCAAGATCGTGGAGTAGAAGAATGTGCACTCAGCTCCTCTGGTGAGAACACCAAAACTGCAACTAGCTGTTGAGCAACTATTTACAGGAGGATGCTGGAACCCACCAAAGAAAGATAAAGATACCTCCATCTTGTGACAAAGAAGAAGTCACAATAAAATCAAAATCCCATACCCACCAGGTGGGCAACCCAAAAATTGGAGAACAATAATAACCAAAGAAATTCTCCCACTATTGTGAAGGTTCTGGGCCCCACATCACCCTTCCCAGGCTGGGAAAGGGACTGGGAATCCCCAAGGAGTCTGACTTTGAAGGCCAGTGGGATTTGATTTACAGACTTTCACAGGACTGGGGGAAGCAGAGACTCCATTCTTGGAGGGTACAAACAAAGCTTTTCATGCACTAAGACCCAGGGGAAAGGAGCAGAGACCACATAAGAGATTGAACTAGACCTACCTGCTAGTGTTGGGGCAGGTATTTCCTGTAGAGGGGCTCACCACAGGGATGGAGGCACTGGCAGCAGCAAAGTCCTGTAAAGTACCCTTGGCATAAGCTCTCTCAGAGGTCACCATTATTTCTACCATAGAGCCCCAGTAGACCTCAGGCAGGACTGGATCACCTCAAGCCAAATAACTAAGAGGAGGGAGCACAATCCTACCCATCAGCAGATAACTGGATTAAAGTTTTACTGAGCACCTGCTCACAAGAAAAAGTTCCCAGTTTTTCCAATAGCCAGTCTCTACCATCAGAAAGCTTACATAAGCCTCTTAGCCTTATCTACCAGAGGGCCACAGAAGAAACAAGAAGAACTACAATCCCACAAGAGTTAGAACAAAAACCACATCACAGAAAGTTAATCAGAATGAAAAAGCATAGGGTTACGTTCCAGATGAAGGGAGAAGATAAAACCCCAGAAAAACAACTAAATGAAGTGGAGATAGGCAACATTCCAGAAAAGGAATTCAGAATAATGATAGTTAAGATGACCCAGGATCTTGGAAAAAGAATGGAGAAGATGCAAGAAATGTTTACCAAAGACCTAGAAGAACTAAAGTACAAACAAACAGAGATGAACAATACACTTGAAGGAATCAGTAGCAGAATAACTGAGGCAAAAGAACGGATAAGTGACCTGGAATACAGAATGGTGGAAATCACTGCTGCAAAAGAGAATATAGAAAAAAGAATGAAAAGGAATGAAGACAGCTTAAGAGACCTGTGGGACAACGTTAAATGCACCAATATTCGCATTATAGGTGTCCCAGAAGGAGAAGAGAGAGAGAATGGACCTGAGAAAATATTTGAAGAGATAATAGCTGAAAACTTCCTTAACGTGGGAAAGGAAATAATCATCCGGGAAGCATACAGAGTCCCAGGCAGGATAAACCCAAGGAGGGACACACCAAGACACATAGTAATCAAACTGATGAAAATTAAAGACAAAGATAAAATACTAAAAGCAGCAAGGGAAAAACAACAAATAACATACAAGGGAGCTCCCATAAGGTTATCAACTGACTTCTCAACAGAAACTCTACAAGCCAGAAGAGAATGGCATGATATATTTACAGTGATGACAGGGAAGAACCTACAACCAAGAATACTCTACCCAGCAAAACTCTCCTTCAGATTTGATGGAGAAATCAAAACCTTTCCAGACAAAGAGACGTTAAGAGAATTCAGCACCACCAAACCAGCTTTACAACAAATGCTAAAAGAACTTCTCTAGGCAGGAAACACAAGAGAAGGAAAAGACCGACACAAAATAAATCCAAAACAATTAAGAAAATGGATATCGATAATTACCTTAAATGTATATGGATTAAATGCACCAACCAAAAGATATAGACTGGCTGAGTGAATGAAAATACATTCATGCATGCACTTCCACATACCACATAACTCTACTTAACCCCCCAAGTTGTATGTAATTATATTATTAGATCAATCATGTTTCCATTATGGCTTGCAATTATAATGATCTTACTTTTTGTCCAGCTATTGATTGTGAAAACTGATAAATTTTTACTATTGTAAATCTTTTACTATTGTGATTATGTAACTATTATTCACTTAATAGCATGGTATCATGATTAGTCAACAGAAAAGAATAGTATTCTATATGACTAAAACTACCATTTAATAGAAAAACTTATAATCACTTTTTAAAATCCAGATGCATATCAGAATTATCTTGGAATTAAAAAAAAATACACATGCCCATGTATTGCTTTTTTTTTCCTCCAAAGCTCCAGATATGTTCCTAATGAGCAGCCATGTTTAAAAGCAATTGGACTATATGATGATCTTTTACTTTTATCTAGTTTGTTTCACTTCTTCTATTTCATATTCAGTGCTCCCAATTCATTTAGTTTATGTTTTCTAATTTCTCCATCTCTTGTTGTTGTTGTTCTTTCTCTAGCCTTTATCAAGAGTAGTAGAAAAGCTTTTGTATACATATATAAAAATAGTATGTATAATATAATATAAAATATGTATTTTTAGAAAACATATGAGTTTTTGCCTAGATAAAAATTTTGACATTTTGGTTCCACTTATGTGACTTAGTATGAATAGAATGCTAGATTTCTAACTTATATTCATTCAAAACTTTGATATATTTCCATGTATTTTACCCACTGCAGTACTATTGCCTGGAAAATCCCATGGACAGAGGAGCCTGGTAGGCTACAGTCCATGGGGTCACAAAGAGTCGGACACAACTGAGTGACTCCACTTTCTTTCTTTCTTTCTATTACTGCTAAAAGCCTAGAAAGCTTATTAGAGATTAAAAAAAAAAATGAGGCCTGAAACTTCTAATCTAATTTTGAAAATATGAAGAAATACTACATTGTAAAATAAAACAGGGAATTAACATGTGATATAGTATTATTAACTTAAATGAATTTTATTCAAATTTCACAAAATTTTATGTTAGTGTCCATTATTCGTTTTCATACCTATTCAAGATTCCAAATTGTATTTAGTTGTGCTGAGCAACTTCAGCTGCATGCAACAAATTCTGGTAAATTCTCTTTTCATTTTTATTCTGTTACAAATATTTTCTAATTTTCCTTGTTACGGCTTCTTAGATACATCCATCATTTAAAAGTGGACATTTAATTTCCAAACACATAGGATTTTAAAAGTATCTTTGCTATTAATTTCTTATTTGGATATTAATTTCTCATTTAAATGCTTTTTTCTCTGTAATCATCCTCTGTGTTTTTTAGTCTTCTAACATTATTGAGACTTTCAGTGGTTAAGTCAAAGATCTCTCTTGGTAAATGTCACATTGCACTTGAAAATAAGCGTTAGTTTCAAATATCTTCTGATATTGATTTCTAACATAATTCCGTAGTGATAAGAGAACAGACTCTCTATGATTTCAGTACCTTCAGAACATGAAATTTTTCCACATTGTTTTACATCCCTGGATATGTTCCAGTGTCTTCTAGTTTACAGTCTATGGGAACTTGAATAGAAATTTTGTCTTAACTGTTTTGTGAAAATTGTATAAATCTTAATTATGTTGAATTGGTTCATGGTGCTTTTCAGGTCTACTGCATCCTTCTACTTTTCTGTATATTCATTCTATTAATTTTTTAGAGGTTGATATTGTAACCCAACTAAAAATCTTAATTTACTTAAAAAATAACTAATGTATAGTGGAACTATATGCAACTTTGTTCTGTATTTTCCAAGTCTGCTGTAAATGTGCTATCATACTTTCATAATTTAAAAAGTAAAAAAGAGAAAAAGACACATTACTTGTCAAAGATTATACATAGCCAGATGAAGTATTTTTTTGAATTCTTGTAAGATAAGTTACTACATCTTGCTTTAAATTATGCATTGGTGTGTCTTTTCATTGAAGAGTGTTACGGACCAAATGATCACGTTGCCTCAAATTCACATGCTGAAGCCCTAACCCCAAATCTCATGATATTTGGTGATGGGGCCTTTGGGAGGTAATTAGGGTTAGATTAGGTCATGAGGGTGGAGCTTCATGATGGAATTATAAGGGAAAGAGAGAGACCTCTCTGTACAAGCACAAGCACCAAGGAAAGGCTTTGTTAAGATTCAGCAAGAAGGTGGATATCTGCAGTTCAAAGAGAGAGATCTCATCAGGAACTAGTCTGGTTGATACTTTGATCTTGGACTTCACACCCTCCAAGAAAATATCAATATCTGTAAGAAAATATATTTCTGCTCCTCAAGTTACCCACTCTGTAGTACTCTGTTATGGTAGCCCTGGAACTCACTAATAAAATTTGTAAAATCATTTTTTATTTATTGAAAAATATTGGACAAAATTGTTTTGAAACCCAGAATTTCTGTTTCTGCATTCTTTCTGGGTCTCACGTGTCAGCTTCTTATTTTTAATGACTTCTTTCATGTGTATTTTGTGATGTAAAATTTTAAGTTTGTAAAAAAAAAAAAGAAAGGGGAGATTGGGCTCTGATGGATACATATACATGGATATATGTATGTGTCCATATACATGAGTACATGTATATGTATAGTTTACATACATACATGTATATGTGTGGCTGAGTCCCTTTGCTGTCTACCTGAAACTATCACACTGTTAACTGGCCCCAAATACCCTATAACATTATAATTGAAGTAAAAGATTGTTCTTGAAATTTTGAAAGTTTAAAGTTTCAGGCCATACATCTTTCATCTTTTACTTGGAGGCACAGAAATTTTCTCAGTTTGATCCTATTCATGATTCACAAAGGGAAATAGCTTGCCAAGTATAAACTCTGTGTGTGATTTATAAAACATAATATAAATCCAAGTCCTCCCAATATTTAAATTCAATTTACTCTAATGGCGCTTGTATTAGAGTCAAGTCTATGTACTTTAGACAACACCTGTAAGACATTAGCTTAAAGTGTGTTTCATGTGTGTCAGCTTAAAGTATAATGTTTGCTAATTTTTCACCATTAAAGACTTGGACTTAGGGAGGAAGGCCTCTGAATTCAATGAGTCTATGCTGAAGAGCTGTCCCTCATATTAGAAAATTACAAAGTTAGAAAGTTATAAAAATACATCAAATGTTTCAGTTGAAAGATAAAAAGGAAGAGGGTGAGGTGGTCATAAGTAATGATCCAACATGGTACCATACTGGTCAGCCTCCACCAACTGATCTCTTAACTATTCTTGCCACTATTCCCTGGTCTCAAGAATACCTGCATAAGAAACAAATTTTCTTTCCCTAGTTTCTTGGGTTAGGTTGTTTATTATGTTAGAAGAACAAACTAATCCACAGTTATTGGAAGGAAGGTGATAACAAAGATCAGGGCAGAAATAAACAGAGACTAGAAAGATAATAGAAAAGATCAATGAAAGTAAGAGTTGGTTTCTTGAAAAGAAAAACAAAACTGACAAAACTTTAGCTTGAATAACTAAGGAAAAAAGAGAGAAGATCCAAATAAATAAAATCAGACATAGAAGAAGAAACATGACAGATACCACAGAAATACAAAGGATCATAAGAAATTACTATGAAGAGCTATGTACCAATAATTACATTATCAACACCTAAGAGAAGTGGATAAATTCCTAGAAATATACAACCTACAAAAATTGTATCAGAAAAAAACAGAAATCTTAAAAGAACAATAAGTAAGATAGTAAATTACTTATTACTAATTAATTAATATGAGATTTGTATTAAATCTTGTATTAAAGAAATGTCTAGAAGTAGATGACTTCAATGGTCATCCTTCCAAACATTTCAAGAAATAGTAATACCAATCCTTTACAAGCTCTTCCAAAAACTGAAGAGAAGGGAATACTTCCAAATTTATTTTATAAGACCATATTTAAGACCTTGTATACCAAGGCATACAAGGATATGACAATAAAAGAAAATTACAGGCTAATAACACTGATAAACATAGTTGTAAAAATCCACAATAAAAGTTTAGCAAAAAAGACCTCAATAACACATAAAAAAGGTCATATAATCAAATGGAATTTATCCCTGGGATGTAAGGATAGTTCAACATATACAAATCAATAAATGTGATACACCACATTGACAAAGTAAAAGGTAAAATCATATGATCATCCCAAAAGCTGCATAAAAACCATCTGACAAAACTCAACACCATTTCAGGATAAACATTTTCAACAAATTAGGTATATAAATAATAGACCTCAATATAATAAAGATTATATATGACAGCCCTCTAACTAAAATTATACTCAATGATGAAGTGCTGAGAGTTGTTTCTTTAAGATTAGGAGCAAGGCAGGGTGCCCATTTTTACCACTTCTAGTCAACACAGAACCAGAAGTTTTAGCTAGAGCAATTCAAGGAAAAGAATAAAAAGCATACAAATCAGAAAGGAAGAAGTAAAACTGTCTCTGTTTGTAGAATACATGATCTTGTATGTAGAAAACTCTAGATTCTACAAAAAACAAACAAACAAAAAAACCCAAGAAAACCTGTCAGAACTGACCAACAAATTTAGTAAAGTTGAAGAACATAAAATCAATATCAGCTGTGTTTCTAATAATAACTGCAAATGGAAAGAAACCTTTAAAAATGATATAAAATAAAAAATTAAAAAAGGAAATGCCAAAAAATCAGTTGTGTTTCTATATATTAAAAATGGACTATGCCAACAATCCCATTTACAATTGCATCAAAAAGATTAAAATACATAGGAATAAACTTAGCCAAGTCAGTGAAAGATATGTACAATAAAACTATAAAATATTGTTGAATAAAATTGAAGAAGCAAATAAGTGGACAGATACCTTATGTTCATGGATTGGAAGAATTAATATTGTTAAAATGTTCATATATCCAAAGTGAACTACCAATTCAATGCAATCCCTATCAAAATTCTAATGTTACTTTTCACAGAAATACAAAAACAATCCTGAAACTATATGGACACAAAAAAACACCCCAAATAGTTGAGCAATCTCTAGCAAGAAATGCAAAGCTGGAGGCAACACACTTCCTGAGTTTGAACTATATTACAAAGCTGGAGTAATCAAAATAGTATGATACTGGTATAAAAAGAGACATATAATCAATGGAGCTGAGTAGAGAATTCAGAAATAAACCTATGTGTACACAATCAACTAATTTTTGACAAAAGTGCCAAGAATACACAACAGGGAAAGAAGAGTCTCTTCAATAATAATGGTGCAAAAACTGGATACACACTTGTGAAAGTATGAAATTGGGACTTTATCATACACAATATATGAAAATCCACTCAAAATAGCTTAAAAACTTAAACTCAGAACCTGAAACAATAAAACCCCTACAAGAATATATGGGGGGAAAGTTCCTTGACATTGGTCTTGGCAATGATTTCATGGATAAGATACCAAGAGCATGATCAACAAGAGCAAAAATAAACAAGTGGGACTACATCAAACTAGGCTTCTGGTGGCACAGATTAGTAAAGAATCTGCCAGAAATGCGGGAGACCTGAGTTTGATATCTGGGTCAGGAAGATCCCCTGGAGAAGGGATCTTTTCCATTATTTTTGCCTAGATAATTCCTGGACTAAAGGAGCCTGGTAGGCTACAGTCCATGGGGTCACAAAGAGTTGGACATGACTGAGCAACTAACAATTTCACAAGAAATCAAACTAAAAAGTTTTTGCACAGGAAGGAACTATCAACAAAATGAAATTGCTATCTATAGAATGGGAAAAAATGTTTGCAAACCATACCTCTAATAAGCAATTAATATCCAAAGCATGTGCAGGACACCTACACCTCAATAGCAAAAAAACAAATAACCCAATTTAAAAACATGGGCGAGGGACCTGAATAAACATTTTGCCAAAGAAGGTATACAAAGGGCCAACAGGTATGTGAAAAGATACACAATGTCACTAATTATTAGCCAAATGCAAATGAAGACCATAATGAGATATACTTTACACCCGTTAGGACATCTAATATCAAAAAAAGATAATAAATGTTGGTAAGGATGAGGTGCAAAAAGAACCCTTGTACACTATTGATGGAAATGTAAATTGATACAATCAATATGGAAAACATTATAGAGATTCCTCAAAAAATTAAAAATAGAACTACCATATTCAACAGCAATGTCACTTCTGGGAATATATTCAAAGGAAATAAAATTGTTATCTTAAAGAAATATCTGCATGGCTATGTTCACTGCAAAATTATTCATAATAGTCAAGATATGGAAACAACCTAAACATCTGTCAAGTGGAAGAATGAATAAAGAAAATAGGATACACACACTTACACAATGGAATATTGTTTAGTCTTAAAACATAAGGAAATCCTGTCACTTCAAAAACATGAGTGAATCTTGAGGACACTGTAAGCCTGAGTTAAATAAGCGAGACAGAACAACAAATATTACCTGATTTCACCTATATGAGGAAACTTAAAAAAGGCTGGAATGGAATGGTAGTAACAGAGAGAGAACGATTTTGGGAGAATGGGACATGAGTGTAAGGGAAAGCTAATATTTAAAAACAAACAAACAAAAAAAAACAAAGAAAGTAGTATGGTGGTGCCAGGAGCTGGCTGGAGGAGTCATGGGGAATCATTATTTCGTTGGTACAGACTTAGTTTTGCAAGATGAAGAGAGTTCTGGAAATGGATGGTAGTGATGGCTGTACAATATGGATGTATTTAATACCATTGAACTGTACACTTAAAATGGTTAAGATTTAAAAAATGGTTAAGATCGTATATTGATGTATTCTGCCATAATAAAAAATTGAGGAAAGAAAGAAAATTTCTTGCTTAAACTTATTCATAATCCTGATACTGAGAGCTACCAAACTGTAGCCACTTTAGAACAGCAGATTAGAAGAAGGTTATTATTGTTTAGTTGTTAAGTTGTGCCTGACTGTTTTGTGACCCCATGGACTGGAGCCTGCTAGTCTCCTCTGTCCATGGGATTTCCTAGGCAAAAATACCAGGGTGGGTTGTCATTCCTTTCTCCAGGGGATCTTTCTGATCCAGGGATTGAACCTGTGTCTCCTGCATTGGCAGGGGGATTCTTTACCATAGAGCCATCAGGGAAGGCCTAGAAGAAGGTAGGTTTGGCTAAAACATGATCTCCAAATTTCTTCCTAAAGGCATTCCCTTTCCCTAAAGTGAAGAATAAACTAGCAGGTATCCTATGGTGTTGGATTATGACCCACTTCTGGGACTGTGTTGACTCATGGCAGCTTGCGTTCTAGCTTCACTGAGTACCCCTAGTTGCCAGGTCATCCTAGCAGAATACTAGGTCTTTCTGGACCCTGTTTCCTGCCTCTGTGTCCACTCCTCTTGAACTCTTTCTGCAGCATGGTCATTGTATCCCAGTGTTAGAATGGGATATCAAACTGTTGTATCTTTACAAAGACACCATGTCTCTTTGAGATAACTTATAAAACAATGCAACTTCAAGAGGATTTTTTAATTATACACACAGAGAGAATCTAAAGTTCACTTAGAAGTGGTAGAGAACTGAAAAGAACTCTGGGATATAGGTCACCTCTAGCAACTGATCATATTAAAAGTCAATAATTGCTTAAACACTGTGGGTATTCTTGCCTGGAGAATCCCTTGGACAGAGGAACTTGGCGGGCTATAGTCTATAGGGTTGCAGAGAGTCGGACACAACTGGAGTGACTGAGCATGCACTCATGACATGCATAAAATTGTATATCTGAAGAACAGAGTGAAAAAGCAAGAAGTAGACACAATTGTTTAGATATATAGACAGAAAAATAGATATACAGACAGATAGATACATAAATAGGTGACAGGTAGAGTTAATTAGCACCAAGAGGTTGCTTTGGAACAAAGATGTACATTCAACACAACAGGCACCTATTCAGTCAGTCAGTTCAGTCACTCAGTCATGTTCGATTCTTTGTAACCCCATGGGCTGCAGCACACCAGGCTTCCCTGTCCATCACCAACTCTCAAAGCTTGCTCAAACTCATATCCATTGAGTTGGTGACGCCATCTGACCATCTCATCCTCTGTTATCCCCTTCTCCTGCCTTTAATCTTGCCCAGCATCTGACTCGGCACTCTTTTCCATGAGTCAGTTCTTCTCATCAGGTGGCCGAAGTGTTGGAGTTTCAGCTTCAGCAGCAGTCCTTCCAATGAATATTCAGGACTGATTTCCTTTAGGATTGACTGGTTTGATCTCTTGCAGTCCAAGGGACTCTCAAGAGTCTTCTCCAACACCACAGTTCAAAAGAGTCAATTCTTTGGAGCTTAGCTTTCTTTATGGTTCAACTCTCACACCCATACATGACTACTGGAAAAACCATAGCTTTGACTAGATGGACCTTTGTTGGCAAAGTAATATCTCTGCTTTTTAATAGGCTGTCTAGGTTGGTCATAGATTTTCTTCCAAGGAGAAAGTGTCTTTTAATTTTTGGACCATGAAAATATTTTAATTTTAAAATGAGAAAAAAAATTTAAATAAGAATTAATTGTAAATAATAATGAGCATACAGTAATGAATTCAGTATGGAGTATATCTATCTTTATAAGAGGCAGTTGTAACTCCAAGTTTTAATTTTTTTATGACAGAAGGAGCCCCAAAGTGAAAGTGCCTGGGGTACATGAAAAGCACAATGTAGTCTTAGCTAGGAGAGCATTAGCCTTTCTCTGTTCATAATCTCCATCAAGGTCATCACCATGATAAAGCTACCAAATAACAGGCAGGATCAGTAAAAAAGAAATTGTGCTTGTCATAGAAATGCAGCTTCAGGAGGATTGCTCCCTAAATCCCTCACGTATGGAATATAACTGTCACTGGATTACCAGTTTAGGAAAACAAGTTATATACAAAATGTGTATTTAGGTATTACATGTTTATTAAGCAACTTAATTGTCATAAATTGCAGAAATAGAATTGAGAGTTTCATGTGTTTATTTAAATGATAGAGTTATAATTTTGAATTTTTGAAATAATTCAAAAGGAAAAGATCAATAAATAGAAAACTTCTGTATAAAAACAAACTAGGGGAGGAGCCAAGATGGCGGAGGAGTAGGACGGGGAGAACACTTTCTCCCCCACAAATTCATCAAAAGAGCATTTAAACATCAAGTAAATTCCACAAAACAACTTCTGAATGCCGGCAGAGGACATCAGGCACCCAGAAAAGCAACCTAACTCTTCGAAAGGAGGTAGGAAAAAATATAAAAGACAAAAAAAAGAGACAAAAGAGGGAGGGACGGAGTTCCGTCCTGGGAAGGGAGTCTTAAAAAGAGAGAAGTTAAAAAAAAAAAAAAAAAAGAGAGAAGTTTCCAAACACCAGGAAACCTTCTCACTGCCGAATCTGTGCCGAGCTTTGGAAGCACAGAGGGCAACATAACAGGGAGAAAAAATAAATAAACAATTAAAACTCGCAGATTGCGAGCCCTACGGTAACTCCCCCAGCGGAGAAGCAGCACAGATGCCTACACACGCCATTGGCAAGCGGGGGCTGGGCAGGGAGGCGCAGCACGGGCTGCATCGCTGAGACTAAGAATCTGGCCTGAATACCCTGAGCGCTATCTGAGCGAAATAATTTAGGCTAGCAAACCAGACTGTGGATATCTACCACGCGAAAAGCCAGACCTAACCTAAGACACCGCCAGGCCCGCTCACGGAACAAAGGACTGAACAGAGATAGCCGGCTGCAGACCTTCCCCCTCCGGTGACAGGCAGCCAGAAGCAGAAGGGGGCAATCGCAGCCCCAGAGAGACATTATCTATAAAACTGTAAGCAGGCTTCTTTGCTAACTAAAACTTATCGGGGGTCTGGACGGTTAACATCTGCCTGAGAAGGTGCGCCAGTTTTACACCCAGATAACTGAGTGGCGGGGAGGCGATAAGTCGCAGCATTGGTGCTCGCCAAACACCTCATCACCTGAGCTGCTCGGACCTGGGAAGAGCACAAAACGCAGGCCCAACTGAGTCTGTGCCTCTGAGGACTACCCGAGTGCCTGAACCTGAGCGGCTTGGACCTGGAAGGTGCATGCAGCCCAGGGCCAGCCTCAGATTGTTCCCAGCGGAACAACCTAGAGCCCGAGCAGTGTGGGCAGGGAGGCTACACGCGCCAGGCAGACCCAGTGTGGCTGAGGCACTGCTAGCGCACGCCAGTGTTATTTGTTTGCAGCATCCCTCCCTCCCTCCCCACAGGGCGACTGAACAAGTGAGCCTAAAAAAAAAAAAAAAAAGTGTCCTCCACCGTCCCCTTTGTGTCAGGGCGGAAACCAGACACTGAAGAGACCAGCAAACAGAAGAAGTTATAACAGAGGGAAACGCCTTGGAAGCTACAGGCAATAGATTAAAACCCTTTGGTTACTACGGACTACATAGGAAGGGGCCTATAGATCTTGAGAAATATAAGTCGGACCAAGGAACTAGCCAAAAATGAACTGAACCCACAATACTGACAACAAAACCAAAGAAAGTCCTAGATATATTTTTACTATTTTTATGATCATTCTTTCTTTTTTTTTAATTAAAAAAAAATGTTAAGTCCTCTATTGTTCCTTTAATTTTCACTTTTATAACCTATTACTTTGCAAAAAAAAAAAAGACCCTATTTTTTCTTCTTCAGCAAACTTCATATATATATATTTTATAATTTTTTGACCTTGTTTTTTTTTTTTTTATTCTTTAACATTGTATTTTTGAAATTCCAAACTCTACACTAGATTTTTAATTTTAGCTTTATGGTATATGTTATCAATTTTGTACCTATAGTTTTTTTTTTATAATTTCTGTGACTTTTTTTTCTCTGTTTCTTTCTCTTCTTCTTTTATATAACATTGTATATCAGAAATTCCAAACTCTACTCTAGAGTTTTAATTTATGCTTTTTGGTATTTGATATCAATTTTGTACCTGTATTTTCTTTATAATTTTTGCAACATTGTTTGTTTTTGTTTGTTTGTTTGTTTTCTCTCTTTATTTTTCTTCTTTTTTTTTAACATTGTATTTTTGAAATTCCAAACTCTACTCTAGATTTTTAATTTTTGCTTTTTGGTATTAGTTATCAATTTTGTACCTGTATTTTCTTTATACTTTTCGTGACCTTGTTTGTTTTTGTTTGTTCGTTTTTTCTCTCTTTCTTTTCCTTCTTCTTTTCTTTTAACATCGTATTTTTGAAATTCCAAACTCTAGATTTTTAATTTTTGCTTTTATGTATTTGTTACCAATTTTGTACCTTTAAGAACCCAATCTTCAGGACCCATTTTTCACTAGGGAGCGAGATTACTGGCTTGACTGTTCTCTCTCCCATTGGACTCTCCTTTTTCTCCACTAGGTCGCCTGTGTCTCCTCCCTAACCCCTCTCTACTCTACCCAACTCTGAATTTCTGTGTGTTCCAGACGTTGGAGAACACTTAGGGAACTGATTACTGGCTGGATCTGTCTCCCTCCTTTTCATTCCCCCTTTTATCCTTCTGGCCACCTCTGTCACCTTCCTCCTTCTTCTCTTTTCTGTATAACTCCGTGAACATCTCTGAGTGGTCCAGTTGTGGAGTGCACATAAAGAAGTGACCACTGGCTAGCCCACTCTCTCCACTATTGATTCCACCTCATCTCATTTGGGTCATCTCTAACTCCCTCCTCCCTCTTCTCTTCTCCATGTAACGCTGTGAACCTCTCTGAGTGACCCTCACAGTAGAGAAACTTTTCATCTTTAACGTAGATGTTTTATCAATGGTGCTGTATAGAAGAAGTTTTGAAACTACTGTAAAAATAAGACCGATAACTGGAAGCAGGAGGCTTAAGTCCAAACCCTGACTCCAGGGAACTCCTGACTCCAAGGAACATTAATTGACAGGAGCTCATCAAATGCCTCCATACCGACACTGAAACCAAGCACCACACAAGGGCCAACAAGTTCCAGGGCAAGACACACCAAGCAAATTCTCCAGCAACAAAGGAACACAGCCCTGAGCTCCAAGATACAGGCTGCCCAAAGTCACCCCAAAACCATAGACATCTCATAACTCATTACTGGACATTTCATTGCACTCCAGAGAGAAGAAATACAGCTCCACGCACCAGAACACCAACACAAGCTTCCCTAACCAGGAAACCTTGACAAGCCACCTGTACAACCCCACCCACAGTGAGGAAATGCCACAATAAAGAGAACTCCACAAACTGCCAGAATACAGAAAGGACACCCTAAACTCAGCAATTTAAACAAGATGAAGAGACAGAAGAATACCCAGCAGATAAAGGAACAGGATAAATGCCCACCAAACCAAACAAAAGAGGAAGAGATAGGGAATCTACCTGATAAAGAATTCTGAATAATGATAGTGAAATTGATCCAAAATCTTGAAATTAAAATGGAATCACGGATAAATAGCCTGGAGACAAGGATTGAGAAGATGCAAGAAAGGTTTAACAAGGACCTAGAAGAAATGAAAAAGAGTCAATATATAATGAATAATGCAATAAATGAAATTAAAAACACTCTGGAGGCAACAAATAGTAGAATAACAGAGGCAGAAGATAGGATTAGTGAATTAGAAGATAGAATGGTAGAAATAAATGAATCAGAGAGGATAAAAGAAAAACAAATTAAAAGAAATGAGGACAATCTCAGAGACCTCCAGGACAATATTAAATGCTACAACATTCGAATCATAGGGGTTCTAGAAGAAGAAGACAAAAAGAAAGACCATGAGAAAATACTTGAGGAGATAATAGTTGAAAACTTCCCTAAAATGGGGAAGGAAATAATCACCCAAGTCCAAGAAACCCAGAGAGTCCCAAATAGGATAAACCCGAGGCGAAACACCCCAAGACACATATTAATCAAATTAACAAAGATCAAACACAAAGAACAAATATTAAAAGCAGCAAGGGAAAAACAACAAATAACACACAAGGGAATTCCCATAAGGATAACAGCTGGTCTTTCAATAGAAACTCTTCAAGCCAGGAGGGAATGGCAAGACATACTTAAAATGATGAAAGAAAATAACCTACAGCCCAGATTATTGTACCCAGCAAGGATCTCATTCAAGTATGAAGGAGAAATCAAAAGCTTTTCAGACAAGCAAAAGCTGAGAGAATTCTGCACCACCAAACCAGCTCTCCAACAAATACTAAAGGATATTCTCTAGACAGGAAACACAAAAACGGTATATAAATTTGAACCCAAAACAATAAAGTAAATGGCAACAGGATCATACTTATCAGTAATTACCTTAAACGTAAATGGGTTGAATGCCCCAACCAAAAGACAAAGACTGGCTGAATGGATACAAAAACAAGACCCCTACATATGTTGTCTACAACAGACCCACCTCAAAACAGGGGACACATACAGACTGAAAGTGAAGGGCTGGAAAAAGATTTTCCATGCAAATAGGGACCAAAAGAAAACAGGAGTAGCAATACTCATATCAGATAAAATAGACTTTAAAACAAAGGCTGTGAAAAGAGACAAAGATGGTCACTACATAATGATCAAAGGATCAATCCAAGAAGAAGATATAACAATTATAAATATATATGCACCCAACCCGGGAGCACCGCAGTATGTAAGACAAATGCTAACAAGTATGAAAGGCGAAATTAACAATAACACAATAATAGTGGGAGACTTTAATACCCCACTCACACCTATGGATAGATCAACTAAACAGAAAATTAACAAGGAAACACAAACTTTAAACGATACAATAGACCAGTTAGACCTAATTGATATCTATAGGACATTTCATCCCAAAACAATGAATTTCACCTTTTTCTCAAACGCACATGGAACCTTCTCCAGGATAGATCACATCCTGGGCCATAAAGCTAGCCTTGGTAAATTCAAAAAAATAGAAATCATTCCAAGCATCTTTTCTGACCACAATGCAGTAAGATCTCAATTACAGGAGAAAAACTATTAAAATTTGCAACATATGGAGGCTGAACAACACATTGCTGAATAACCAACAAATCACAGAAGAAATCAAAAAACAAATCAAAATTTGCATAGAAATGAATGAAAATGAAAACACAACAACCCAAAACCTGTGGGACACGGTAAAAGCAGTCCTAAGGGGAAAGTTCATAGCAATACAGGCACACCTCAAGAAACAAGAAAAAAGTCAAATAAATAACCTAACTCTACACCTACAGCAACTAGAAAAGGAAGAAATGAAGAACCCCAGGGTTAGTAGAAGGAAAGAAATCTTAAAAATTAGAGCAGAAATAAATGCAAAAGAAACAAAAGAGACCATAGCAAAAATCAACAAAACCAAAAGCTGGTTCTTTGAAAGGATAAATAAAATTGACAAACCATTAGCCAGACTCATCAAGAAACAAAGGGAGAAAAATCAAATCAATAAAATTAGAAATGAAAATGGAGAGATCACAACAGACAACACAGAAATACAAAGGATCATAAGAGACTACTATCAACAATTATATGCCAATAAAATGGACAACGTGGAAGAAATGGACAAATTCTTAGAAAAATACAACTTTCCAAAACTCGACCAGGAAGAAATAGAAAATCTTAACAGACCCATCACAAGCACGGAAATTGAAACTGTAATCAAAAATCTTCCAGCAAACAAAAGCCCAGGTCCAGATGGCTTCACAGCTGAATTCTACCAAAAATTTAGAAAAGAGCTAACACCTATCCTGCTCAAACTCTTCCAGAAAATTGCAGAGGAAGGTAAACTTCTAAACTCATTCTATGAGGCCACCATCACCCTAATACCAAAACCTGACAAAGATCCCACAAAAAAAGAAAACTACAGGCCAATATCACTGATGAACATAGATGCAAAAATCCTTAACAAAATTCTAGCAACCAGAATCCAACAACACATTAAAAACATCATACACCATGACCAAGTGGGCTTTATCCCAGGGATGCAAGGATTCTTCAATATCCACAAATTATGTAAAGTTTTAAAATAAAATTAAAAAAAGAAAAAAAAACTAATCATGGTGAAAATGAAAGCAGCAGGAAAGTATTTGTCTCAAACATTAGATAAATGAATTATTATGTATAAAACAAAAAACCTTATACTAATGTATATAAATGTCACAAGGGCCTGGTTAATGGCAAATGACATAAACAGAACAAAATACTGATTGTAAGCAAATGGGAAAATGCTCAGGCTTCAATAAAATTCAGATTAAATGACTATGTTTTTGTATCAGTTAATATGGCAAGGAAGAGGTAATAATATTAGTACCATTGTTTATAGTGAATTGATGAATATCTTTGACAGTGAATATAAAGGAGGAATGTGGCAGTATGTATTGGAGTCATAAAAATATTGATACTCTTCAACTCAGTGATTTGATTCATTGTAATTTAAACTGAGGAGATAACTTTTTTAAAAAGGGCAAATTCCTATGTATGAAGCTCTTCATCACAGCATTTAAAAATAGCAGAAATTGAGAACACTTAAATGTTGGAATATTCTGCATCTCTCACAATAATAATTATGAAGAATGTGAGATACAGCAAGGAGTATTTCAAAACAATGTTTCATAAAACAAAATATCCAATTATGTAGACGCTTTGATTTTAACTATGTAGAATACACCAGAATATAGTCATGGACTATAAGAGAAGAGACAAAATAGATTGCATTTGCTTTTTCTGCTTCTCTTCAAAAAACGAAGTTGGTAAAGTTTCTTTTTAGCATCTACATAACCCTCTAACTTCATTGCCACCTCTTTTTCATAGCTCCTCCTCACCCATTTACTAAGGATTCCATGCTGTTTCAGGATACCCATGTCACTTAGAAAAAAAGGCAACAGATAAATTTATTCATTAATTATGGGGGCTTTTTTTTTTTTGTATTTAGCATTGGTATACAATTATAATTAAGACCACTCCTCTCTGCCCAGTGAGCTCACAGTTGACACTCGGTGGGTAAAGAGATATTTGCACTGCACTACAGGAGGCACAAAGTGGTCATGAAAAAAGGTAAGTAAGTGAGAACCAGAATCCTTAGGATTAAAATATTTTATCTCAAAACTTTACATTTAAAGGGGGCTTAGGGAATTTGCTTCAGCTATCCCACTTTCCTCTACATAACATATTTCCCTTTTTAGTCTCCTCCCTGAGAGACATACATGTGTTCAAATTTCTCGTCCATGACAAAAATTAAGTTTTGACTCCACACTCCTTTCTTATCATCTGTTCAATAACTCTCCTTCCTTTTTATTCACAACTCAATACCTCTTGTTTCTAATTCCATAATGACTAGTCACTTCTTTGCCCATGGCCATTAACAGTTGTGACAAAACCATAAGAAACGATAGATTACACAGGAAAATGTAGGGCTCATGCAATCAGGTGGAGGAGATAGAAACTGCACAGGGAAGTATGGACTCAGTGTGTCCTGGCCCAGAAAGCAAGCCATTGATGCTAGAGCACAGTGAACACAGTGGGGAATGACAGGAGTTGAAGCTGGAGATGTAGGCAAGAGTCCTGCAACGGGAATGGGATCTGAGTAGAGTTTGCCCTTTGAATGCAGTTGAGATGGCATGGGAAGCCATGGAGTGCAGAAATATCTCTGCTGTTTCTTTTCTCCCCTCTATACTGTTTGCACAGTATCTTCATGAACCCTGATATTCGTGGCAATAATAGAAAATGAGTAGATTAGGTGACAGTCTTCACCAAGACCAGGTGACAAGTAAGTAAAAAAATAAAAAGGACCTGGAAAAATTAACTGGCCTGGGAATTCAACAGATAAAAGAGAGAAAAAGCTCTTTTTTGTCACTAATGCTGGTAGATGACCTTTCCCTCTTGGCCTGCTGCTTCACCTGAAAACCTTGTTCTGGAGGGCTCCTTTGGGTACTCCACGATGAAATGCTACGATCTCTCCATTTCCTTTCACAGCCTTCTCCCCTGGGGAGCTTCCTAAACCTGATGCCCAGGACACAAACCAGATCAATTTAATCAAAATGTGGAGAAAACGGTGGAACTTCGGTATCAGCAGTTTGCAAAAGTCCCATGAGATTCATTCAACGAGCACCCAAAGTTGAGAACCAACATATTAGAAGTCCATGAGGGATATGCATGAAGGAAGAACACCCAATCTGTCTTATTCTGCCAGTTACACTCAACCCCCATCTTCCATCACCTTTTCTCAAGTGCCTTTTCCCTGTCCTAGGGCTGATGCTGAAGGTCAGGCCACACTCCTTAACTGCTTTCCACAATATTTACTGTCCATGTTTTTTTGACAGCCCTAATATAGCCTGCAGATTAAATAATCCCAGTCATTTTCAGCTATCCTGAGGTTAGCCTGTCACACAATGGCAGAAGCTGCCCTTGTTCCTGGTTCTAAAACTGAAAGATTTTCTGTCAATACCTCCCTTTTTAGCAAGAGCCCAGGCTCCTTAGCCAAATGGAGATGAGCAAGGGCTGCCTCTAATGGGATAAAGGAACAGAAATGAGCAGTCCAGATGGAGTGGGTGTCAAAGCAGCTGCTGTATTAAGTGAGAAACACTGAAAGCCTCAAGTCCTTCTTGTTAACTAGACACTCCAGGTGAGGATGTGCAGCAAAGAGCCCCGCAGAACCCTGGCTTCAGGCTCCATCCATTTCCTGTTAGGGCCCCAGGGGAGGTGATGGGAGTTCCTCTCCCTGCTCACTTTCTACATCCTTCTCCTCTTCCCGCTTTTCCACTCCTCCTCCGCATACTCACCCTTGCTCTTCCCTATGTCTGAAAAGATTCCTTAGAGCCTTATTCCTCCTCAGTTTAAGAGGCAATTTCTGTTCCAAACCCTTGCTCTGGGCTCCAGTGTCCTCCACTAGTGTGTGGGAGGAGCCAAGATTAAGATGTCTGCTTCCTGGGAACCAGGACTCTGAGGAGTCACAGATCACAAAACATGTTTCATTCCATAATCTTTCCATCAAGAGGGATGCTACTTAGGATTATCTTTTTTATTGATACATTATAATCCCTCATTCAATAAATATTTATTTTCAACACAAACAAGGTGAATCCCATGTTTCTTCTACAAATTATTTACAGCCCAGCAGCAGAGATAAATGCGTGCGCAAGGCAGGACACTCACTGGAGCTGCAGCTCAGAGAGACCGCCCTGACAAGATCCCCTTGTCACCGTGCTCAGGTTCATTTGCTTGGTCACTGAAGACCACATCATTGCAAGAAGGAGATTTCTGGGAGGAAAGAGAATTGGATGGTGTCAATCCTCCGGTTGATATCCAAACACAGTGTGTTCAGTGGGGCTGTCCCAGTTGAGGCCAGAAAGCAGGAAAAAGTACAATGGGCCCCAAGGACTTGGCCAACAGGAAGAAATGTTTCTTCTGGGAATTGTGTACCGTTGGAAGCGAGAAAATCCCAAACTAGTAGCATAGGTGCATAGTAGGAGAAATGAAGAAAAGTGGCAAGTATAACTCAGAGCTGTTACAGGAGCACCTTAACACTGAATTTCAGAGCAGAACTCTCCCTTGCACTTGGGAACAAGACATCAGTGGCTCCCCAGAGCCTGGAACTGTGAGTTATAACCAAGGCAGCCCGACTTCCCAAGAGGAAGGAGCATGAAGCCCCCCCCTAGGAAACATTATTCCTGTCCAGTCTTCAGGTTGAGAAAAACAGCCATGGTGACTCACTTTTAAGTCATGTTTCCTAATGAGAATGCATCAGAATCATTAATTATGTTGTCACAGAAACAGAGCGAGAACCACAAATTAAAAGAGAAAGTCTACTTAGCAAGGCATCCAGAGCCCCTCACAATTAATTTCAACCTACCTTTTAGCCTTTTCTGTAGTCTCTGACCAATTTTCTCCCTAATGTCCATTCTTTTTAGGAGCTCTGTGGTTTGGGTGAAAACGATTCCCCCTCCCCCACTGTAAGGATGGGTGTGATGATTTTAAATTATCACAAATTCTTACAGATTTACCCATCAAGAGGTGGGGACTTGCTTTGACCAATATAATATGACAGAAGTTACATTGCACAGGTCTCAAGTTTGGATGTCAAGGGTCCTTGGGCCTCTATTCTCATCTTCGGGAGGTGCTCTTTGCATGAGAACATGTCCAAGTTGGCTGGGTAGAGAGGACACACAGAAGAGAACTGAGGTGGCCCAGACAACTGGGAGATATGGGGCCAAAACCCTGCAGGACTGTCTGGCCCTGAGCCAGCTTGCCAAATGACCCTAAATGCTTGAGTGAGCCTGGCCAATACCACATGGAAGAGAGTGAGCCATCCCACCTGAGTCCTGCCCAAATACCTGACCCACAGGCTCATGAACTAATAAATTGTGGTGGTTTGGAGACACTAAATTTTGGAGTATTTTGTTATGTAGTAGCAAAGACTAATGGAAAGACTAGGTTAAGCTAATCAGGGTGAATCCTTCTGGCCTGTCAGAACACAAGTGATCAGTGCAGGCTCGGGTGTGGTCCAATTGGTGAGAACCTCAAGGCCTTGATTGGGGATTCCTGATCAAAATTGTTTCTCCTAGAAGACTCCTGAGAGTCCTTTGAGTCCACGGAAATCAAATCAGTCACTCCTAAAGGAAATCAACCCTGAATATTCATTAGAAGGACCGTTGTTGAAGCTGAAGCTCTAATACTTTGGCCATCTTTGTGAGGAACTGACTCATTGGAAAAGACCCTAATGCTGGAAAAGATTGAAAGCAAAAGGAGAAGGGAGTGGCAGAGGATGAGATGGTTAGATAGCACCACCAACTCAGTGGACCTGAATTTGAGCAAACTCCAGGAGATTGTGGAGGACAGAGGAGCCTGGTGTGCTGCAGTCCATTGGGTCACAAAGAATTGAACACAACTTAGTGACTTAACAACAACAACAACAACAACAACTCTGCATAGTGTGCCATAAGGTGAAGCTGGAACTATGCAGTCATTTGCCACCATAAACAGGAGCAGCTTGAGAATGGAACCCTTGCATGATAACCTGCCAGAAAGTGCAGAAAAATGGAGTCAGAGGCTTGATCAAAATCTCTGTCAAATGGCACTGGAACCTCACATCTTCTCTAGACCTTAAATTTATAGTATATATAATAAATATCTATATTAAATTTACATGGCTTAATTTATAGGAGCCATAAATTCTTTGGTTATTTAGGACATCTGACCTCAGATTGGGTTATTTGTAACTGAAAGTGTCCAAATTTCAATATACCCTCAAAGTGCTATACCTGTGGTTTCATGTTCGTTTCAGCAATGAAATCCTGCTTTCCAAACAAAACCTTAAGCTGAAACATAAAATGAAAGAAAAACATGTTTAAAGTAGTCATGGGCAGCCAAGAATCCTGAGACCAACATCTTAACTCCTGTATTCACTCCCTAGGATTGCTGTATGCAAGTACCACCAACTAGGTGACTTACAACAACAGGAGTTTATTGCCTCCTAGATCTGGAGGCTTGAACTCAGACGTCAATGTGTCAGCAGTGTCCTGTTCCCTCTGAAACCTGTAAGGGGAATCCTTCTTTACCTCCTCCTATCTTCTGACTTCCAAGGCAAGAAGGAGCTCTGAATATTATAGACTATGGAGAAACTACCTAGATTCACATATTATATTTTATTTTTACATAAAAAGCTGATATCTATAGAGCAGAGTACTTGTCCAAAGGTTCACAGCTTACTGACTGACAGAATTGCAAGTTGCATATACCTCAGTGGCAGAAAGGCCAGACATTCCCATTTGTTCAGTATGTTGCTCTTGTCACCTGTAACCAGCATGTATGATTAACAGCTCTCCCTTATTCTGTAAGTGGTCCTGATTTAAACAATAAATTATACGGTCACCCTACTCACTGACTTTCAAAAAAGTTACTTTGGAAGTTGTCAGTGAAGATGATTTCAGTTGTAAGTAAGTGAAAACCAATTCAAACTGGATTAAATAATGAAAGAGATTTACACCAAAAGCTTGGTTTACTTTGATCTGTCTGATGCACATGGCACTTTCTCCAAAAGTTGACTTCACTCCAGTGGGGCAAAGAATATAGGACCCACCTGCTTCCTCATACATATCACTGTGCTAGATGATTTCTCATTCCAATCCCAGGCAAAAAAAAAAAAAAGAAAAAAGGATATCTTAACTACCTGTCCCCAACAAACAATAGCAAAGAGGCAGATGTCTCAGAGGCTCCCAGCAAAGGAATCCTATGCTTGTCTAATTTGCCAGCATTCACACCTTGTCACCAAAAATCTGTGGTCAGAGAGTAGTCTCACTGGTCTGAATCAGATGTCTTCCAAGGGCCAAGAATAAAATCAACTTCAGCCAAAGTTGGCAAAGTTGGCACAAATACCCAACAATAATCAAGGTAACCAAAAGAAAGGGAAATGGATGTCAGGGAGTCACTCTCTTGTCCTTTCACAAAAGAGATTGTTGTCTTCAAAAGATAAGTGAGGTTTTGGCCTTTAAACAATGAATGCACCAAAGTACAACCCAGAGAGTAGTGATCCAGTCATTGCCAGGAGTCCCCATAAGGTAGGTTGCATAGAGAGGACAGTGGGCTGAGGGTCATTTTCTCCATACCCACCCTCTGGTCTTGGAAAGGGACTGGGTCAGAGCATCAGATACACTTGGGTTTGAATCCCAGCTCTGCTACTGCTGCTTAACCTCTTGAAGGTCTCTGACTCCCACTTGGAAGATGGGGACAATAATGTCTACTTCATATTGTTTTGAGGGAATTAAAAAGCATTAAGCATTTAAATTATCTAGCAGGGTACAAAGGTAATCAGTTTTCTTTCTTCATGCTTTAATAACTTGTTTAGAGAGAACAGAATCAGGGCAAAGGAGCCATAACAGTCTGAGTCATTGATCTTTACCAAAGAGAAGATCCTATTATCTTGGTTTATGAGACATAGCTTGCACCTACATCCCCCTGGTGCTTGCTGCAAACATTCTGACTAATTCAGTTTGGCTCTCCCTTTTCTGGACTTGGTTGCCTGCCATCTCTGTGTGATTTTGTCATTAGTGTGTTAATTAATGATGTCACAGTCTTCTTTCAGATCAGTTCCTTTTAGGGTTCACAGTTTGGTCTACAGATGCCTAGTCTTGAACATTTTATGTGAGGTTATGCATTTTAACATATGACAAACCTGGACAGTGTACTAAAAAGCAGAGATATCACTTTGCCAACAAAGGTTCGTACAGTCAAAGCTATGTTTTCAGTGGTCATGTACAGATGTGAGAGGCTGCCAGTGTCTGACACAAGTAGTCAATAAATACACTGTGTACATTTGATGTTAAAATTCATAGGAAAGACTTCTGAAAACGACTGGTAGAAGTGAAATTGTTAAAATCTCTAAGCATTACAGAAGCTTATTAGAGTTGTCCACTGGGTTGATAGAGATGAAAAAATGGGAAGGGTTCTTGGCTAGAGCAGTCCTATTTAGATGACACTTTGAGACGATAGCCTCTGCACTGTATTCAGTGCTACTTCATGTGTGTATAGTGGACAAGCTTAAATCCTTATTTGAAACATCTAGCTTTTCTAGATGTGTAAAAGTATACAACTTATTTTGAAAGTAGAGAGTTAAACACCTTTTAAGTATTTTTTTTTTCTGTTAATTCACAAAAATGGTTGTATTTGGGGTGTGGAATTGTCTTGGAGTGTAAGCTGACTGTTCACTTGGTGGGGGGGGGGACTGGGGGAGGGGACAGGGAAGGAAGTACAGAGAGAAGAGCTCCCTGCCCATCAGTCTTTAGACAAGTTCAGATTGTCTAGCCATTGTTCTGTTTGTGCATTTTAGTTAATACTGCTGTGTATTAAAGAATAAGCAAGTCCTAATGCCCAAAGTGGGCTTCCCTGGTAGCCCAGCTGGTAAAGAATCCACCTGCAATGCAGGAGACTCTGGTTCAATTTCTGGGTCCAGAAGTTCCCCTGGAAAAGGGATAGGTTATTCACTCCAGTATTCTTGGGCTTCCCTGATAGCTCAGATGGTAAAGAATCCACCTGTTATGTAGGAGACCTGGGTTCGATCCCTGGGTTGGGAAGGTCCCTTGGAGAAGGGCATGGCAACCCACTCTGTATTCTTGCCTAGAGACTCCCATGGGCAGAGAAGCCTGGTGGGTTACAGTCCATGGGGTTGCAAAGAATCAGACACGACTAAGCATAGCACAGCATAGCATAGCATAGCATAGCATAGCATAATGCCCAAAGTATATTAAAAGCAGAGGTAGTAAAATAAACCCTTTAATGCCCTTTTGTTGGTTTTTAGGAAGGGCTGTGTTTTCTGGGAGTGTCTATGTTAGCCCATCTCTTGGAGCTGAGGTAGTCTGGTACTTAGTCACTGAAATGCTAGAGGAGAAGTAAGAGGAAGGGAGAGGGGAGGGGTTGTTAGTAATATTTCCATTACCTGTAACATAGTTTTAGGTTATAACCGTAGGTCTATATGTGCATTTTTGTAAAGTATCTAAGTTTATAGTAGACAAGGTTCATTATTTTGCAGTATCTAGCCTTTCTATATGTCTCTGCTTGTGGCTCAGACGGTAAAGCGTCTGCCCGCAATGTGCGAGACCTGGGTTCGATCCCTGGGTCGGGAAGATCCCCTGGAGAAGGAAATGGCAACCCACTCCAGTACTCTTGCCTAGAAAATTCCATGGATGGAGGAGCCTGGTGGGCTACAATCCATGGGGTCCCAAAGAGTTGGACACGACAGAGCAACTTCACTTCACTTATTGTTTCTTCTCCAGGCTTCTCCCAACTCAGTTTCATGGTTCTGTAAGATAACACACTCTGATTAAATGTTGTATTAAGGTAAGGAATTAGTAGATAAAAGGAAACACAGAAATTTTGCTAGTAGGTAAACGAAATCACAGGAAGCTGCGGGAAGATGACCTCAACCAGTGGAAAGAAGGGTAAAAAAGATATATTGTGAAGACTCTGACATTTTAGAGTTAGTTCCCCAAACTGGCTGTGCATCAGAATCACCTGGGAACTGTAGAAACTATTCATTGCTCACATCTGACTCCTGGAGTTTCAGATTCATGTGACACAGATTGGGACCTCTGAATAGGAATACGTGTCTTTATCAATACCCAGATGATGCTGATATAATCATTCTCTAGACTGCTTGGAAATTTTTAGGGCAAAATGTAGAAATTTTTTTTAAACTTCAATTTTTAACTTTCAATTTTTGAAAAACATTTTGAGGTCCCTTTTCTCATCAGATTTTTCCCTTGGCTTTCTTTCTTTTTCTTTTTCTTTTTTTTTGTGGTGGGATACATACTAGGTGATGTCTGCTCTTTCATAGAAGCCAAGAGTCTGATACACTCTTTTGCAATGATCATAATAGGTTATTGTAATATCCTTTGAGTTGAATCAGATGAAGTTTTCCATTTCCATGTTTTCATTAGAACTTACAAAAACAGAACAAAACTCCTAGAGTATATGCTTAGGAGGCACTTGAAAATTTTTAATATTTGTATTTCCTTTAATGTCAACCTGAATTGCCAATGAACAGGACTAGCAGTATTTAGTTGATCTTTCCTTCTTAGTACAGAAATGACAGATTTTAGATCAATTTTCTTTCAGTGTTTGCTACAACTTTGACAACTGGATAAATACTATTATGACTTACCAGAAGGATGATTTCTCCTAAGACAGATTCCTTACTCTTTGGCATTTTTCAGAACCTCCTAGAAATATCTAGAAGGCTTTTAAGCCATTTCTTCCTCACTCCTATAGTGCACTAAGCAGAGCTCCCCAAAATTGTGTTGAGGATTTTTGTACTGGCCTTTTTATATTCTTTATCTCTAGTAGAAATTCATTCATTCATTCAAAAGTGTTTTTGAGCATAGTATACTCTATGCTCAAACTACTGCACAATTGCACTCGTCTCACATGCTAGTAAAGTAATGCTCAGAATTCTCCAAGCCAGGCTTCAGCAATAAGTGAACTGTGAACTTCCAGATGTTCAAGCTGATTTTAGAAAAGGCAGAGGAACCAGAGATCAACTTGCCAACATCTGCTGGATTATGGAAAAAGCAAGAGAGTTCCAGAAAAACATCTATTTCTGCTTTATTGACTATGCCAAAGCCTTGGATGTGTGGATCACAATAAACTGTGGAAAATTCTGAAAGAGATGGGAATACCAGACCACCTGACCTGCCTCTTGAGAAACCTATATGCAGGTCAGGAAGCAACAGTTAGAACTGGACATGGAACAACAGACTGGTTCCAAATAGGAAAAGGAGTACTTCAAGGCTGTATATTGTCACCCTGCTTATTTAACTTATATGAAGAGTACATCATGAGAAATGCTGGGCTGGAAGAAGCAGAAGCTGGAATCAAGATTTCCAGGAGAAATATCAATAACCTCAGATATGCAGATGACACCACCCTCATGGCAGAAAGTAAAGAGGAACTCAAAAGCCTCTTGATGAAAGTGAAAGAGGAGAGTGAAAAAGTTGGCTTAAAGCTCAACATTCAGAAAACCAAGATCATGGCATCTGATCCCATCACTTCATGGCAAATAGATGGGGAAACAGTGGAAACAATGTCAGACTTTATTTTGGGGGGCTCCAAAATCACTGAATATGGTGATTGCAGCCATGAAATTAAAAGATGCTTACTCCCTGGAAGGAAAGTTATGACCAACCTAAATAGCATATTAAAAAGCAGAGACGTTACTTTGCCAACAAAGGTCCATCTAATCAAGGCTGTGGTTTTTCTAGTGGTCATGTATGGATGTGAGAGTTGGACTGTGAAGAAAGCTGAGCGCCAAAGAACTGATGCTTTAGAACTGTGGTGTTGGAGAAGACTCTTGAGAGTCCCTTGGACAGCAAGGAGATCTAATCAGTCCATTCTAAAGGAGATCAGTCCTGGTTGTTCATTGGGAGGACTGATGCTGAAGCTGAAACTCCAATACTTTGGCCACATCATGCAAAGAGTTGACTTGTTGGAAAAGACTCTGATGCTGGGAGGGATTGGGGGCAGAAGGAGAAGGGGACGACAGAGGATGAGATGGCTGGATGGCATTACTGACTTGATGGATGTGAGTCTCAGTGAACTCTGGGAGTTGGTGATGGACAGGGAGGCCTGGCATGCTGCGATTCATGGGGTCGCAAAGAGTCGGACACGACTGAGCGACTGAACTGAACAGAACTGATACTCTATGCACTAGATACAGGGGTGAAATAGGCAGTACCATTCCTGCTTTAATGGTGCTTATAGTCTGATGTAAAAGAAAGAGATAATTATGCAATCTGGATTGTAGTTGTATCAAACAGAAGTAGAAATAAACTTTTTCAACAACCTCCCCTCTCTATCTTCCCAAAGAGAAAGCAGAAAGGGTTTCTTAGTAGTATTTTGGCCAATGAAAATTCTTGAACTCCTGAGAGAGAGGTAAAAGGAAAAAGTTGTCCCAGACTGACCGTAAAACAAATTAGAAAAGAAGAAACCAACCCTTCTCTAAAACTGTGATTTCTGCTTAGCCCTTGGTATCCTCCAGGAGTCCATTCTTCATGGTATTGTTTTAACTGGAGGTTTGCTGTGGATGGCACTTACTGGTGCTGAAGAGAAGTTAGGCATTGATTGCTTAAGTGTTTGTGACTACTGCTCACTGCTTATGGTGTTCAGAGGACAACTGACCCAGGGATGAGGGGTTTCCAAAAGACCTATAAGATCATTTTGGTTTTTGATGCCAAAAAGTGACTTTGAATTACATAAATCAATACAAAATCTGACATCTGAAAGTTAGCTGATATCACACCAGCTACAAGGACATCTGTCTAGTAATAGGAACACAATTGCTACTCGTGTCCTCAGGGCCCTATTATCCTTATAAGATTGTAGCCCAGATCACTGAGCCCTTCTCACACCACATACTTCATTTTTACCTTGACTGTGGTTCCTGAGAGAAACTACAAAACACTCACTTGTCAGGTGTCCCCTGCCTGATGACCTCCATTAAACCAGGTAAGACTGAGAAGAAGAGACCCAGAAAATAGCCTCTGGAAAATTGAAACAGGCATCACAACAATTCATTACTGCTATCCTAACCATTACTAAGTTCTCACTCAGTGTCTGTAGGCTCTTCACTCACACCCAGCCCTAACTTGCCTGTCTGTTGTTGCAAAAGACCTGGAGGAGGATTCTGGGAAGGTGGCAGAGTAGGAAGTACCAGGTCTCTGTCTCCCCACAGTGCTAACAGTTGTGTTGGTAAACCTGTCTAATGTAATTACTTTGGAACTCTGGAGTCTGTTGAAGGCTTGCAACTTCAAAGGGAAGACTGGGACTGAAAACTGAAGTTTATGTTAGCCAATACCATTTTTTATCATGATCATAGCTACCAATCTCCCATCCCCAAACTATGTGGCAGTTAGCTGTGAGTGTTCCTGGAGTAGGTTGCAAACAGAGAGGACCAAAAAGACCCTGTTCTATAAGTATCAGGGATCTGTGCTCTGATTAGGGATAACTGGTTTTATCACAGTTATTGAACCTGTGTCCCCTGCATTGGAAGTGTGAAATTTTAACCACTGGACTGTCAGGGAAGTCCTGGGCATTTCTAAGATAGTTGTTTTAAATATATATATATATATATATATATCTCAAGCATTATATATATATATACAAAGCATACACAAAGCACATATATATACATACACACATACATATATTTTGTATACCTACCATCAGGTCTTTTCAAGGAGAGTTTCTGTTGATTTAAGGAAGTAGGCCTGAGGGCCATTGTTGTTTCACCTCCCCTTGTTGCCAGCCCTTTTTCTCTGACAGAATGACTGCCAAGAGATTTAAAAGGCTACCACTTTTTCTGTATCCTTCAATATTCTGTTTTTCCCGTGGGAAAACAAATTAAAGACAAGGATATTAAAAACAACTACATATACAGGGAAATTAGAAAGTGACCATGCATGAACGGGGAAAAATTCAGAAGACAGACCTGAGAAGATCTTGTTTACACCTCAGATTGATCCTCAGCACAGATTCAGCTTATACTAACAACAGTGACCAAAAAAAAAAAAAAGGAAGAAAGAAACCAAATACAAACTCCAGCAAACACTGAGGAAGATGTGGTGTGCAGAAAGTCAAGAAAATGATGAGTGTGGGAATTCTCTGCCAGTCCAGTGGCTAGGATTCTGCACTTTCACTGCCAAAGCTAGGTTTCAATCCTTGGTTGAGGAATTAAGATATCACAAGCCATGTGGAGCCTCCCAAAAACCAAGCCAAACCAAAACACTAAATTTGATAAAGAAATGGGTATAAGAACCTAACAGACATTTTTCCAAAGAGACATGTAGATGGCCAACAAATAGGTACTCAATACCTGTAATCAGTGAAATACAAATTAAAACCACAATAGGATATCACCTCACACCTTTTAGAATGCCTATTATCAGAAAGACAAGAGATGCCAAGTGTTGCTAAGAATGTGAAGGAAAGGGAACCCTTGTGCACTGTTGGTGGGAATTTAAATTGGTGCAACCAGTATGGAAAACAGTCTGGAGGTTCCTCAAAAAATTGAATATAGAACTACCATATGATCCAGCAGTTCTAATTCTCGGTACTTATCCAGAGAATACCAAAACACTAATGTGAAAAAATATGTGCAACCCATTGTTCATTATATATATATATATATATATATATATATATATAAAATGAAATATTACTCAGCCCTAAAAGAAATGAAATCCTGCCATTTGTGACCACATGGATGAAACTTGAGGGCACTATAAGTCAGATAGCTCACAGACACAGAGAACATACTGGTGGTTGCCACAGGTGGGGATTAGAGAATAGGCGAAGTGGATAAAGGAGTTCAATGGTACAAGCTTTCATATATGAAATTAAAAAGTTATGAAGATGCAACGTAGATGGTGACTATAGTTAACAACCATATTATATATTTGAAAGACCTAGCAGAGCAGACCCTAATAGTTTCCATCACAAGAAAAAAAACTGTAATAATATAGTGTGATGAATTTTAACTAGACTTGCAGTTATCCTTTTCCAATACATGCAAATATCAAAATCATTATCTTATATACCAGAAACCAATGTTACCTGTCAATTAAACATCAGTAAAAAAGCTTTAACATATCAATTAAAAAACCCTCTTACAAAGCTACAGCAATCAGAAACAGTGTGGTACTAGGAAAAGGACATTCATTAATGATTTAGAATAATAGAGCCCAGAAATAAACCCTTGTAATAATGTATAATCAAATGACTGTTGACAAGAAGGTAAAGACCATTTAATGGGAAAAGGACAGTTTTTCCAACAGACGGTGCCAGGAAAACTGGATGTCCACATACAAAAGAATGAAGTTATACTTTTAATTAGCACCATGTACAAAAATTAATTCAAATTGGATCAAAGGCCTAAATGTAAGACCTAAAGAAACATATCTCTTAGAAGTAAACATAAGAGAAAAAATTTACAACATGGATTTGACAATTATTCCTTGGATATGACACAAAAGGCACAGATAATATAAGAAAAAATGAACAACTCTGACTTCATGAAAATTTAGGAAAATTTTTTATTCATGGAATCTATCAACAAAGTGAAATAGCAATCCATGGAATGGAAGAAAATATTTGTAAATCATATACCTGATAAGGAAAATAATATCCAGAGCATATGGAAAATTTCTAAAACTCAACCAAAAAAAGTCAAACATCAATAAATGGCCAAAGGACTTGAATAGACATTTCAAAATAAGATATGGAAATGGCAAGTAAGCACATAAAAAATGTATAACGTCACTAATCATGAGGTAAATGCTAATCAAAAGTGCAAGGAAGTACCACCTAACATCTATTAGTGTGGATGCTATTTAGAAACTCAGAATAAAACAAATGTTGGCAAAAATGAAAAAATTAGAGTCCTGGTACACTTTTAGTGCATAACGTAAATGTAAATGAATGTGCAGCAGCTATACGTGTATGGCCTTTGTGTAAAAAGTTACAGCCACTGTGGAAAACAGTAGGATAGCTTCTTAGAGAAATTAAAAATAGAATTACTATATGACCCAACATTTCTACTTCTGGGTATATGCCAAAAAGACTGAAAATAAGATATCAAAGAGATATTCGTACACCCATGTATATAGTAGTATTATTCACAATAGCTAAAACATGGAAGCTACCCAAGTGTCCATCAATGAGTAGATAAGCAAAATATATATCCATACACTGGAATATTATTCATCCTTAAAAGAAGATTCTGGAATATTATTCAGCCTTAAAAAATCCTGACATATGCTACAAATAGGGATGAACCTTGAGGACCTCATGTTAAGTCAAAGAAATCAATAAAATAATACAAGTAGTGTATCATTCTACTTATTTGAGGTACTTAAAGTACTCAAAGTCATAGGGACAGAAAGTAGAATGGTAGTTGCGAGGAATGGGGAGTTGTAGTTTAATGGGTATAGTGTTACAGTTATACAAGATGAAAAGAGCTATACAGGATGAAAAACACTCCTAAATACTGATTCAGGAACTGTTTGCTATGTATTCACACAAAGCTTTATTTATATGTTCCTATATACAGATTAACTGAGCAGATGACCACAGAGATCCTTCTAATATTGCTTGACCAGTGTTCGTAGGCTCTCACTTAATAACTACAGGATCTCTGTTCCTAGACTGCTTGGATTTTGTTGGTTTTGCTTTGTTGTTAGTTTTATTGCACACCACATGAAAATTCAAGTGGGTAGACTGTTGCTGGATAAGGCAATGGCAGCCCACTCCAGTACTCTTGCCTGGAAAATCCCATGGATGGAGGAGCCTGGTGGGCTGCAGTCCATGGGGTCGCTGGGAGTCGGACACGACTGAGCAAATTCACTTTCACTTTTCACTTTCGTGCACTGGAGAAGGAAATGGCAGCCCACTCCAGTATTCTTGCCTGGAGAATCCCAGGGACGGGGGAGCCTGGTGGGCTGCTGTCTATGGGGTCGCAGAGTCGGACACGACTGAAGCGACTTAGCAGCAGCAGCAGACAGTTGCTAAACTTATATGCAGAGTACATCATGAGAAACACTGGGCTGGATGAAGCACAAGCTGGAATCAAGATTGCCGGGAGAAATATCAATAACCTCAGATATGCAGATGACACCACCCTATGGCAGAAAGCGAAGAAGAACTAAAGAGCCTCTTGATGAAAGTGAAAGAGGAGAGTGAAAAAGCTGGCTTAAAACTCAACATTCAGAAAACTAAGATCATGGCATCTGGTCCCATCACTTCATGGCAAATAGATGGGGAAACAATGGAAACAGTGACAGACTTTATATTTTGGGGCTCCAAAATCCCTGCAGATGTTGACTGCAGCCATGAAATTAAAACATGCTTGCTCCTTGGAAGAAAAGTTATGACCAACCTAGACAGCATATTAAAAAGCAGAGACAATACTTTGCTAACAAAGGTCTGTCTAGTCAAAGCTATGGTTTTTCCAGTATGGTATTCCAGTCATGTATGGATGTGAGACTTGGACTATCAACAAAACTGAATGCCGAAGAATTGATGCTTTTGAACTATGGTGTTGGAGAAGACTCTTGAGAGTCCCTTGGACTGCAGGGAGATCCAACCAGTCAATCTCAAAGGAAATCAGTCCTGAATATTCATTGAAAGGACTGATACTGAAGCTGAAGCTCCAATACTTTGGCCACCTGATGCAAAGAACTGACTCATTGGAAAAGACCCTGATGCTGGGAAAGATTGAAGGCGGGAGGAGGGAACGACAGAAGATGAGATGGTTGGATGGCAGCATGGACTCAATGGACATGAGTTTGAGTGAACTCCGGGAGTTGGTGATGGACAGGGAGTCCTGGTGTGCTGAAGTCCATGGGGTCACAAAGAGTCAGACATGACTGAGCAACTGAACTGAACTGAACTGAAATACAGTTATAATGCTACCAGCAAGAAGGGACAGTTGACAACCTGATAAAAAGAAGAAATGAAAGAGAATAACCACAAAATTATATGGATATTAGACATCAAAAAGAACTGACTGCATGATACTGTCTAGTTTAGGGCTAGAGATACTACCTGGAGACCCTACACATCTTATAACCCTCAGAGCAGCACTGTCTTCATGCCAGCACCATATCATATGGTATCAGTCGCTCAGTCATGTCCGACTGTTTGTGACCCTATGGACTATAGCCTACCAGGCTCCTCTATTCATAGAATTCTCCAGGCAAGAATACTGGAGTGGGTAGCCATTTCCTTCTTCAGGGGATCTTCCTGACCCCGGGATCGAACCTGGGTCTCCCACATTGCAGGCAGGTTTTTTACCATCTGAGCCACCAGGGAAACCCCTCATGCCAGCCGATTAAGTAATAATTTTATGACAGTGTCAATGTCCTTCAAGAAATAATTTAATTTGTATTCAGTTTAATCTTTCTAAGAAAGTAAGGGTGTATGCACTGCATTTGACTTATTTTCCATACAAATTGCTATGATTAGGCACTTTTCAAACAAATATAGGTGGCTGGCACACCCTGAGAAATCATCTTTCTAAAACATTTTAAATTAAAAACACCGGGATCTAATTTAAAAGAATGGAAGTGTCATAGCAGAGTTTATTAGAATATTGTAAAGATTTTTTTTCTGAACTGGATTGTTTTTACCTCGTGCTGATACCCAGGTTTAAAAGTTATGAAATAAGATTGTACAACCAAATGCCAAATAATAAGCAACTATTTTAAAATTAGTACTTTCCTTGGTGACTTTGGTTAGATCACACTCTGTTTAGTGCTACAGTGTTGGGTGGATGTAATATAAACCATCTGCATGTAGTAAGGTCTAAATTTCTGTTCACTTTGTAAATCAGAGGGCTCAGAGGAGAATGGTTTTATATCTCATATTAGAGACCCTAGACTTCATAAAGAGCAAGCAAATGCTGCTCTACCTACCTAAGTCAGAATTCTCTGCAGATTGGGATTAGAGCCATATAATAGTGGTGAGATTGGCTGGTAAATCTGTCAGAGGAAATTAATTTCCATTCAATCAGCAAACACTTGGTGAGTGCCACCTGGTGTGCAAGACATGGTGCTAAGTGCCAAAGAAAAGTTTTTTGTTTTTGTTTTTTCTAAACTTGCCCCAGATTAGCATCAGGGACTTTTTAGAAAATCAGAGTACTTGAGGGATAGTTAATTTGAGTCCCTCCCTATCTGGAGATACTGACTTTTAAAATAAAGTTTGAAATTGCTGGAGGCTAAGTTAGAACCCTCTGGGTACAGACACTGATGATTCCTACCTCACACCACCAGTCCTCTGTAGCTTGAATAGGTTTCAAAAAGTGAGGAATGAATATACAATTTAATGGCTCAAGGCATACATGCAGTCAGGAGTAGAGTTCTGAGTCCACAAAGTGACATGATTACATATTCAGCTTCTAAAGTTGCCCTAGGAGACTCCAAGATGGTAGAGTAGAAGGCTGTATGCTCATCTTCTCCTGTGAGAACACCAAAGAAGGCCAATGCCAAAGAATATTCAAACTACTGCACAATTGTGCTCTATTCACATGCTAGCAAGGTAATGCTCAAAATTCTTCAAGCAGTATGTGAACTGAGAACCTCCAGATGTACAAGCTGGATTTAGAAAAGGCAGAGGAACCAGAGATTAAATTGTTAGATCCGCCAACATCCGTGGATCATAGAAAAAGCAAGAGAATTCCAGAAAAAACATCTACTTCTGCTTCATTGACTACACTAAAGCCTTTGATTGTGTGGATCACAACAAACTGTAGAAATTCTTAAAGAGATGGGAATATCAGACCACCTTACATGAGAAACCCATAAAAAGGTCAGGAAGCAACAGTTAGAACCAGACATGGAACAATGGACTGGTTCCAAATTGGGAATGGAGAACATCAAGGCTGTATATTGTCACCCTGCTTATTTAACTTATATGCAGAGTACATCATGTGAAATGCTGGACTGGATGAATCACAAGCTGGAATCAAGACTGCAGGAAGAAATATTGACAGCCTCAGCTATGCAGATGACACTACCCTAATGGCAGAAAGCAAAGAGGAATAAAGAGCCTTTTTTTTTTTTTTTTTTTAAAGAGCCTCTTGATGAAGGTGAAACTCAACATTCAAAAAACTAAGATCATGACATCTGGTCCTATCACTTGATGGCAAATAGAAAAAAATGGCAACAGTGGCAGATTTTATTTTCTTGGGCTCCAAAATCACTGCAGACAATGACTGCAGTCATGAAATTAAAAGATACTTGCTCCTTGAAAGAAAAGCTATGACAAGCTTAGCGCGTTAAAAAGCAGAGACATCACTTTGCTGACAAAGGCCCATATACTCAAAGCTATGGTTTTTCCAGTAGTCACATACTGATGTGAGAGTTGGACCGTAAAGAAGTCCGAGTATGGAAGAATTGAGGCTTTTGAACTGTAGTGCTGGAGAAGACTCAGGAGAGTCCCTTGAACAGCAAGGAGATCAAACCAATCAATCCTAAAGGAAATTAAACCTGAATACTCATTGGAAGGACTGATGCTAAAGCTGAAGCTCCAATACTTTGGTCATCTGTTGCGAAGAGCTGACTCATTGGAAAAGACCCTGATGCTGGGAAAGATAGAGGGCAGGAAGAGAAGGGGATGGCAGAAGGGGATGGTTGGATGGCATTAACAATTTAATGGACATAAGTTTGAGCAAACTCTGGGAGATAGTGAAGGACAGGGAAGCCTGGCATGCTATAGTACAATGGGGTCACAAAGAGTTGGACATGACTTTGCTTGACCGAACAACAACAAAGTCACCCTTTCTTAACCATTTGCAGTCACCATTGCACTGGTTAAAGCAATGGTTCTCTCAATAGGAAAAGGGAATCCACTGATATATGCAGTTACAAATGATCTCAGAATATTGACGTGTCAGAAACTTCATGCTTTGGAAGTCACTTTGGCAAAAGTGTTTTGCACCTGAGTTTTAAAGCCTCACCTACAACAGTCTTAAGTGGCAGAGCCCACTTACATGCTGCACAGTATCCGCAATGCTGTGGTCACCAATTTGGTCTTACTGCTGGGCCCCTAAATGCTGGTCTGGTTCTCAGCCCCCAATTTTTGCTTCTAGACTCCACAATACACTGAGCCTGTAATCTGCTGTTCTGAGCCCTTGCATGTCTTTTCTTTCCCGGCTCTGTGCCCAAGTGCATTGCACATTATCAACCATTTCTTTCATTCCCATGGTCCCCAGATGCCCTGTCAGTCCGCCCTGAGGAGAGGGAGTTTTTCAGGCACCCAGTTCCCCAGCTCTAAGATTTCATTTTCTTGTAGCCCTGCAGGCACCTGGGGTTTGAACAAGAACATCTTGGAAATTAGGTGTTCTGAGACGAGTTACCACACTACTACACTGGAAAGAAATGTGACTCGAAACAAGTGTGTTGAAGAAAATATTGAGGCTTCCAGACACTGATACCTGGGTCACTCATGGGATATCCAAGACTAGTTTTGAGCTTTTTGGGTGGTGCAGTGGTAAAGAATCCATTTGCCAATTCAGAAGGTGCCAGAGACATGAATTTGATCCCTGGATAGGGAAGATCCCCTGGAGTAGGAAATGGCAACTCACTCCAGTATTCTTGCCTGGAAAATTCCATGGACAGAGGAGCCTGGCAGGCTACAGTTCATGGGGTCGCAAAGAGTCAGACACAGCTGAGTGACTCAGCATGTAAAACTAGAAGAACTATCTACCTGTTATGTTCTTTCCTCCTCAACCCACTGATGCTGCTGCTGTGGTTGTCGCGCTTGCAGGCTCTTATGTTGCTGTGGATCATGCACTGTGTGTGTGTGTGTGTGGTGATCCTGGGATTGTGAGAAACTTTTTTTTTTGCACTCTACCCTCTGTGGACAGTAAGACAGGAACTCGGATCTTCCAGAAGGGCTTTGAGCAGTAGCTTAAAGGGTTCCAGAAACCTGTTAAGCAGAGTGTAGAATGGTGGAGGTGCTGCATAATCAGCTGTTACCATGCATGCTTATTCTTAAATCGTTGCAGGTTTCTTGGAAGCAGTTTATTTTCATTCAGAAATGTGCACATGCATGGACGTGTGTGCACTTGGCACAATTGAGGTTGACGCGTCAATGACCCGGTGCCCCTATCTTTTTGTTAGTGCCTATGGTTTGGGAGTGGGCATGTGTTTGGAAGCATTACTGAATTTTTGTGTGTGAAAGAATGACTGGAAGTGACTGTGAGGATTAGACTTAGCCATAAAAATAGATCTGACCATGTTTCGTGTAGGCACAAAATATTTCATTGACGCTCCATCTCAAGGAGTCAGCAAACACTTGGATTAATGCAATGACTTACAGGGTCCGAGTTTTTCCTCCTGTTCTCTCATCACCAGTCTAATTTCTGCCTCCTCTCAAGCCCTACTTCCTCCTCCCACTGGCTTTCTATCCCTCATTCTGCATCCACCAGCACCAATATGCCCAGATGTTTGGCCCCGCTTGTACCTTTCTTATTCAATGGCCCTATCACCTCCAGATCTTTATTCAAATGTGGACTACCCTGGAAATCCTTTCTGAAATTGTACCTCAGCCTGCCAACACACCCTGATCCTCTCTCTTCTTCTTTGCTTGTTTTCTCTTTATCACTCATTATCCACTATATTGTATGTATTTTCTGACTTAATTTGGTTTATTATTTGTACACTACGCTCTGTGTGTGTGTTAGTTGCTCAGTCGTGTCCCACTCTGCGACCCCATGGACTGTAGCCCACCAGGCTTCTCTGTACATGGAGTTCTCCAAGCAAGAATACTGGAGTGGGTAGCCACTGCCTTCTCCAGGGGCTTTTCCCAACCCAGGGATCAAACTCACATCTCCTGCATTGCAGGCATATTCTTTACCATCTGAGCCACCAGGGAAGCCCCATGCTGTGGACAGTGTAAAATCCACATGTATAAGCATACGTCTATTTTTTTAATCTGCTGAATCCGCTACACACAGAACAGCGTGCCTGGCACAAAGTAGCACTCAATAAATATCAGTAAGACAGTTTAACAACTAGTAGGGCAAAGGTGCCTTTATATTTCTCTTTTTCAATATGCTCTTGGTGATTCTCACACATTAATTTTTCCAGAGGAAAGTTAGGATAATTACAAATTTTAAAACATCCTGTTGGATTTTTATTTGCTTGGGCTTTCCAGATAGACAATTTTATCATCTATAAATAATAGTGAATCTTATTTATTTGTTTATTTGTGTTAGTATATCAAGTAGTACTTCTATATTCAAGAACATATATATATATATATATATATATATGTTCTCTTCTTACTGGATAGTCAAAGATATTTTAAAAATAATAAATTATTTGATCAAACACTTTTTGTTACCTAAAATAATTATCTTGGGACTTCCCTCATGGCTTACTCGCTAAGACTCCATGCTCCAAATGCAGAGGGCTTGGTCCTTGGTCAGGCAATTAAAGCCCACATGCTGCAACTAAGACCCAATGCAGGCAAACAAACATTTAAAAAAAAAAGGGTAAAAAATTTTTTTAAAATATTATCTTATGGTTTTTTCTTTGACTTGTTAATATGGCTAATATATTTCTAAAAATAAAAAGCTAATATTAGAAAGCCCAGAGGTAAATCCACGCACATATGGACACCTTATCTTTGACAAAGGAGGCAAGAATATACAATGGATTAAAGACAATCTCTTTAACAAGTGGTGCTGGGAAAGCTGGTCAACCACTTGTAAAAGAATGAAACTAGAACACTTTCTAACACCATACACAAAAATAAACTCAAAATGGATTAAAGATCTCAACGTAAGACCAGAAACTATAAAACTCCTAGAGGAGAACATAGGCAAAACACTCTCTGACATACATCACAGCAGGATCCTCTATGACCCACCTCCCAGAATATTGGAAATAAAAGCAAAAATAAACAAATGGGACCTAATTAAACTTAAAAGCTTGTGCACAACAAAGGAAACTATTAGCAAGGTGAAAAGACAGCCTTCAGAATGGGAGAAAATAATAGCAAATGAAGCAATGGACAAACAACTAATCTCAAAAATATACAAGCAACTCCTACAGCTCAACTCTAGAAAAATAAATGACCCAATCAAAAAATGGGCCAAAGAACTAAATAGACATTTCTCCAAAGAAGACATAGAGATGGCTAACAAACACATGAAAAGATGCTCAACATCACTCATTATCAGAGAAATGCAAATCAAAACCACTATGAGGTACCATTTCACGCCAGTCAGAATGGCTGCAATCTATACGTCTACAAGCAATAAATGCTGGAGAGGGTGTGGAGAAAAGGGAACCCTCTTACACTGTTGGTGGGAATGCAAACTAGTACAGCCACTATGGAGAACAGTGTGGAGATTCCTTAAAAAACTGGAAATAGAACTGCCTTATGACCCAGCAATCCCACTGCTGGGCATACACACTGAGGAAACCAGAAGGGAAAGAGACACGTGTACCCCAATGTTCATCGCAGCACTGTTTATAATAGCCAGGGCATGGAAGCAACCTAGATGTCCATCAGCAGATGAATGGATAAGAAAGCTGTGGTACATATACACAATGGAGTATTACTCAGCCATTAAAAAGAATACATTTGAATCAGTTCTAATGAGATGGATGAAACTGGAACCTATTATACAGAGTGAAGTAAGCCAGAAAGAAAAGCACCAATACAGTATACTAACGCATATATATGGAATTTAGAAAGATGGTAACAATAACCCTGTGTACGAGACAGCAAAAGAGACACCGATGTATAGATCAGTCTTATGAACTCTGTAGGAGAGGGAGTGGGTGGGGAGATTTGGGAGAATAGCATTGAAACATGTATAGTATCATGTATGAAACGAGTTGCCAGTCCAGGTTTGATGCACGGTACTGGATGCTTGGGGCTGGTGCACTGGGACGACCCAGAGGGAGGGTAGGGGAGGGAGGAGGGAGGAGGGTTCAGGATGGGGAACACGGGTATACCTGGGGCGGATTCATTTCGATATTTGGCAAAACTAATACAATATTGTAAAGTTTAAAAATAAAATCAAATTAAAAAAATAAAAACAAACAAACAAAAGCTAATATTAACAGATAGTATTTTTGAGTGGTTACTACCTGCAAGGCACTGTGGTAAGTGCCCTACAGATACTATCTATTTTGTACTCTCTTTTTTCTGTTTAAAATTGGGACTTTGCCAATGTTACCAAATAAGTTGGTGAATTTTTGAACTTTTTCTATGTTTGCTGCTGCTGCTGCTGCTAAGTCGCTTCAGTCGTGTCTGACTCTGTGCGACCCCATAGACGGCAGCCCACCAGGCTCCCCCGTCCCTGGGATTCTCCAGGCAAGAACACTGGAGTGGGTTGCCATTTCCTTCTCCAATGCATGAAAGTGAAAAGTGAAAGTGAAGTCGCTCAGTCCTGTCTGACTCTTAGCGACCCCATGGACTGCAGCCTACCAGGCTCCTCCTTCCATGGGATTTTCCAGGCAAGAGTACTGGAGTGGGGTGCCATTGCCTTCTCCATTCTATGTTTGAGATCAGTGTAAACAGCATGAAAATTTTCTGTTCCTTAAGCTTGATGTAATCAACCTGTGAAACTTCCTCATCTAGCTCTTTTTTAAACTTTTTTTTGACATGCACGCATTGCTTAATTTATTTATTATTTATTTGGTTACACTGGGTCTTCTTTAACGCACATAGGCTTTCTCTGGTTGTGGAGATCAGGGGCTACTCTCTAGTTGCAGTGCATGGGCTTCTCATTGTGGTGACTTCCCTTATTGTGGAGCATAGGCTCTAGGCACATGGGCTTCAGTAGTTGCAGTAAATGGGCTCAGCAGTTGAGGCTCAAGGGCTGTAGAGCACAGGCTCAGTTGCTCCGAGGCATGTGGAATCTTCTTGGACTAGGGATTGAACCCATGTCCACTGCATTGGCAGGTGGATTCTTACCAACTGTGCCACAAGGGTAATCCCCTGAATTCTTTTTATAACATAGTTCTTAGCAAAGTTTTAAATTTATGTCGTGGTTATTCAAGTTTACTACTGTTTTATTTTATTCAATCTATTTTTGATTTATATATATCTCTGTAAAACATCTTTTTTTTTTTTTTTTAGCTGCATTGTGCAGCTTGTGGGATCTTAATTCCTTGACCAGGGATCAAATCTGTTCCCTCAGCACTGAAAGTGCAGAGTCCTAACCACTGGACCAGCAGGGAATTCCCTATTTTTGTAAAAATTTTAACTTTAAATTTTTTTGCATGCATTAGCAAACTGTGCTTTTTCATTATAATTAAAAATCTTCATATTTGAGGTTATATCTTTTCTTTATTCTGGATGTAGTATATCTGTGTTTTCCCTTTTCCTCATTCAAATTAACAGTAATTTCTATTTTACTGAACTTTTCAAAGCACTAGCTTTAATATTTATTTTTCAGGTCCACTGCCAATTTCACATGAACTCTGCTTTCTAATTCATTAATATCTTCCTGACCCACTTAGTTCCCTTATTCTGCATGAATGTTAAAATGTTTGTTTAGCTGGCCTATTTCTAGATTTCTGAGTTGAATTATTGAATTAAATTGCTTACCTTTTCTTTTTCTTGATTAGTTGTATTGAACTGTTTCTCTCCACCTAACTGATTTAATTCTGATCACATTTATGATCATGTAATATCTGGAATGCTCTTACTAAAATGCCAAGCAAGTAGTAACCGAGTCTCCATCATATTTTACCTGAACTATTATAACAACCTCCCAACTGATCCCCCTGTTTCTACTTTTTGCTGTGTACATAATTCTGGAGTGATCATTATAAAATATAACTCATACCATGTCTATCCTCTGCTCAAATCCTTCCACAGGCTCCCCACCTCCTTGGAGTAAGTCAGAGTCCTTATGGTAGCCTAGAAGGTTCTACATGATCTGACCCCATATAATTTCTCTGATTTCCCTGTCAACCAAGCCATAGCTTGCTCTACTCCCAGCTTCCTCAAGGTCCAGCATGCCACTTCCTCAATGTCTCCATGATTGACTGTTTCTCTTCCTTCAGAACTCCTCTGAAACATCACCTTCTTAGAGATGGCTTCCCTTACCACTATTTGCAAAAAGGCATCCCTTCTCTGATCACCCTCTATCTACCTTATTATTTTTTCCAAAGAACTTATCACTATCTTAAATATTATATATTTATAGTGGGTTTTTGGTCTATGTACTTCCACTAGCATGGAACTCTATGAATGAAGTTACATGTTTTCCTACTATGTCCCTGAAACATAGAAAAATTTCTAGAACATGGTAGCCCTACAGTAAATATTTGTTGAGTTAATAAGGGCTTCCCTGGTGGCTCAGATGGTAAAGAATCTAACGGTAATGTGGGAGACTCAGGTTTGATTCCTGATCAGGAAGATCCCCTGGAGAAGGGAATGGCTGTCCACTCCAGTTTTCTTGCCTGGAGAATTCCATGGACAGAGAAGCTAATAAATAATAGAACTATATAAGGCTCTGATTTTGATCTCTAAGTTCATCTTATCATGTAGACATGTTATGTGATGTAAAGATCTCATTTTTTAAATAGTCTATAATTTTTGTTTTGCTTTCCACTTTGTCTCACAAGTTAAGAGCATTTCTATCTTCAAAATAGCTTTAAGAATTATACATCAGTTTTGCACTGAGGTTAGCTAAAATGATTTCTATAATTTTTTTTACTTGGGAAACTTATTGAGATTTTTTTCTGTGATTCTTTCTTTAAAAATATTTGTTAAATAATAGAAAAATTTTTTCCCTGAGGTAAAAATATTTCTATGTCTCTAGCTATAAATCTATGGATGTGAAATTAATATGATTCATGATATTATTCATATGCTATTTTTGCTTTGTAGTTGATCTTGAAAAGACTAAGAGAGGGCAATGAAATTTCCAAGTACTATTGTTTCTTTTTTTGTGTGTGAACTACTCCTTGCATTCTAAAATCTTTTAGTTTGTATAATTTTTTCTGACCATTATAAACAACTTAAATAAGGTTTAAATATAAATTATATACTTTATATAATTTCAGTGAGTTTTATCAAGAATATGCCATATAAACCACGAAAAATACAGAATATCTCCATCATCCCAGCATGTTCTCTATGCCACTTTTGAAATCAATATTTTCCAAATCACTCCCTCACACAATCACTAATGTGATTCATTTTTCAATGTAAATTCCTTTTTCAATAGATATATGATATGTACTCTCTTTTATCTAGCTTCTTTCAGTCAGCATCATGTTTGGGAGATTTTTTTTTATTGTTGCATATATCAATATATAATTATGTGGGGGATTATTAGGTATTAATTTCAAAGGATTGGGGAGAAAGAAGTAAGTAGAACTTCAATGTATACCAAAGATTTATTGTTGGACAGACACATGTATAGCTTCTAACTTTAGTTACTATGCATGACACATGAACATCCATGCACAAATATTTCTATGAAAAGCTGAAGTCATTTCTCTTAGATAAATAGCTAGAACTTATGTGGTAAATGTCTATACAACTAAACTGACTATGCCTGTTTACAAATGGCTCTGTCATTTTACACTCCCAGCATAAATTTCAGGTCATTTAACTTGCTCCATACAACCTTGATGATGATTGGTATTTTCAGCCTTTATAATTTTAACCATTCTTACGATACTGTAACAGTGCCTCATTATAGATTTTGATTATTTCCCTAATTAACAGTGATAATTGAGTATCTTGGCCATTTATTTATATTCTTTTGTAAAGTTCCTATTCCAATGTTTTGTCCATTTTTAATTTGACACCTCATCTTCTTACTATTAAGTTGTAAAGGTCTTAATATACTCTAGATACAAGTCCTGCTTCCTTTGGGGACACTATTTCACTTATGTGCTTACATTTTTCTCACTCTTGAATCACTTCTTTTGTTGGAAGCTAGATGCCATGAATCAAGGGTGTTCAAGTAGGCTGTGGAGGAGTCTGTATGTCAAGGATGCAGGCCTCTGACCAATAGCCAGCGAAGAATGGAGGTCTGTCAACAACCAAATGAGTGAGTTTAGAAGTGGATTCTTGAGCTCCCATTGAGACTGGATATGACTGCAGACCTAGCTGAGAGCAAGACAACTTGAGCCAGAACCACCCAGCTGAGCCTCTCCCATATAACCTACCCTCAGATTATGTGAGATATTAATTTTTTGTTCTTCAAAGCTGCTAAGTTTTGAGATAATTTGTTCCACAGCAATAGATTACTAATATCCATCCAAACTATGATAACTTAATCCAGTTTTAGGATTGGATCAAGGTTTGGAAAGGTGTGTGAATATTCCTGTAACAGTTGCTGCATGTGATTGACAGAGCTAACAAATGCCTTGCCTTTGTCTCTTGTAGGGCCCTGAGCCAAGTACTATAAATCTGGGCCTCATCTCTCCTACTGACTTGCCAGGACAATGATGAGATTAATTGTTTCCATGAAAAGAACTCTAGGAACTTCCTGGAGAGCTTGGCTCATGTGTAGATCTTGAAAAACTGTAAAAGTAGTTTCTTGCCTATTTAAACATAGCCAACAGTGACCAAGTCCTACACAAAACTTCGAACATAGTCCCCAAAGCTATGTATGAAGTGGCACCTGATTATTTTTGTTTCAGTCTCATTTCTCACCATGCTCTCTTTCCCAATCTGAACTCCAATTACATGACATTCTTTCAGTTTGTCAGAATCTGCATGTTCTATCACAGGGCCCTTCCACATGCTATTTCCTTGTTCCAAAGTTCCTGTATCTTCTCTGTTCCTAGTTAATTCTTACTCATCTCCTAGATCTCATTTAAGTGTTGCTTCCTTAGAGGAGCCTGTCCAGACAACCACTCTGAGTCTAGGTTATATTTCTTTCTTATTTGATTTCAAAGAGCATACATACCTTTCCTTAGCTCATCATTTCAGGTTCAGTTTATGAATTTATTAGTGTGAATACTTGATTACTATCTAGTGTCTTAGTTATAAGTTCCATTCATACAGAAACTGCATCCATTTTGCTCCCCCTGTAACACAGAATAGAGTATAATAGGTACTGAGTAAGTGTTTGTGAGAGGAAGAAAAATGGCAATTAAAACCCATTTTGGCCAAAGCAATCTTAAGAAAGAAAAACAAAGACGGGGGTTTCATGTGCCCTGATTTCAAACTATGCTATAAAACTACAGTAAATAAAACTGCCTGGTACTGGCACAAAAACATACACTTAGATCAGTGGAACAAAAGAGAGTCCAGAAATAATCCCATGCTTTTGTAATCAATTAACAACAAAGGAGCCAAGAATATACAGTGGGGTAAAAGAAAATCTCTTTAATAAATAGTGTTCAAACAACTGGACAGACACATGCAAAAGAATGAAACTGGACTACTTTCTCACTCTATATACAAAATAAACTCAAAATGTATTAAAGACTTAATGTAAGATCTGAAACCATAAGACTCCTAAAAGAAATCATAGGAGGTAAGCTCCATAACATCAGTTTTAGTGATATTTTTTGGGATCCATTTCCTCAGTCAAGGAAAATAGAAGCAAAAATAAACACATGGTACTACAATAAACTAGAAACCTTTGCACACAAAGGAAACTATCAACAAAACAAAAAGACAAACTACTGAATGGGAGAAGATAGTTGCAAATAATATATATCTGATGAGGGGTTAATATATAAAATACATAAAAACCTCACACAGACTAGTATCAAAAAGATAAACAAACCAATTAATAAATGGCAGAGATCCTGAATTATTCTTCCAAAGAAGACATACAGATGGCCAGAAGACACATGAAAAGATGTTCAATATAACTAATAGACAGGGAAATGAAAACCCAAACCATAATGATTTATCACCTCACAATTGTCAGAAGTGACTTAGCATGCACATGCACAAAAAGACAACAAATAACAAGGATGTGGAGAAAAGGTAACCTTTCTATACTGTGGAAGCTATGTAAATTGGTGCAGTCACTAAGGAAAACAGTATGGTGGTTTCTAAAATAATTAAAAATAATCAGTGCTGCAATGAACATTGGGGTACACGTGTCTCTTTCAATTCTGGTTTCCTCAGTACACATGTACACCCGTGGCAGATTCATGTTGATGTATGGCAAAACCAATACAATATTGTAAAGTAAAAAAATAAATGAATAAAATAATTAAAAATACACAATCCAGCAATTTCACTTATGGATATTTATCTGAAGTAAGCAAAAACACTAATTTGAAAAGATACATGCACTCTTATGTTCATTATTTATTTACAACAGCCCAGAAACAGAAAGAACCAACTGCTCATCAATAGATGAATGAAGATGGTTATAATAGACAATAGAATAAAACTCAGCCATAATAAAGAATGGAATCATGCCATTTGTGACAGCATGGATGTAGCTAGAGGGTATTATGCTAAGTGAAATAAGTTGGGTGGAGAAAGTCAAATACTATATGATTTCACTTATACATAGAATCTAAAAAACAAATGAACAAACAAAACAAAGCAGAAACAGACTCATAGATACAGAGAACAAATAGGTGGTTGCCAAAGGGGAGGCTATGGGATGGGTTGGGCAAAATAGGTGAAGGGGATTAAGAGGTACAACTTCCAGTTAAAAAATAAATGTCACAGGTAAGTAATGCACAGCATAGGGAATATAGTAATATTGTAATAACTTTGTATGGTGACAGATGGTTAGTAGACATCATGGTGATCAGTTAGTAATCCCTCCTATGTAAATGTCAAATCATTATGTTGTATACCTGAAACTAATATGATATTGTATGTCCACTATACTTAAATTTTTAAAAAGGTGATAAAATAATTGCAAAGAAAAGGAATCCATTTTAATAAATGGTACCCTCTGAGTAGCACAAGGACTATGTTCTAGTCAAATCCAGAGAGAAAGCTTTCCTGTAATGTGGTATCAAACCACATCTCTGAAAGTGAACAGCATTCTGCCATAAGAACAAAGCAACCACAAAAGTAAGAAATAATGAGAACCTACATAAGTTCACAAGTCATTGACTCCAGATCTAGTCCATTATTTCTTCTCTGTAAATGAGAACATTAGTCCTTCTATCTGAATATAGGAAGTTCCTGAAGATCACGTAAAGAATGATAGGAGCTTCAAAATTAAACAGGAAATGAGTTTATAAGATGGCAGCTGAATGCCAAACAGATCTGATGAGATAGCCAGATCCCTCCCAAGCATAGCTGATGAAGACCACCTTTGCTGGAGAGCTACCTACTCAACCACTCATAACTAGAATTCTGGACATGGCAAAATACCCAACAGCCACAGCTTAGGATTTGAAAGGGAGAAAAGGTGATGCCAAGGTAGGACAGGATCACTAGGCTATTTGTCCTTTGTTGTCTTGAAAGTTGGGCCCAGGACAAGACCCAGCAATGCAAAGGAAATTCCATAAAACACTAGAGAAACCAGAAGGCACTGTCACATACACTACATCTGGGGTGCTGCCAAAGAATGCTGGGCCTGTCTGTTAGGGAGCTATGTAATCTTGTGAGGTGGTGCTGAGTTCAGCTGATTTCCAAGAGTAATGAAATAATTCAGCCTCATTCAAATTTAAATGTTGAAGCCCTAAACCCTAAGTGATGGTGTCTATAGATGGGTTCTTTGGGAAATAATTAGGTTTAGAAGAGGTCATGAATGTGGGCCTTCATACTGGGATAAGTATGTCTTTTATAAAGACACCAGAGAGTTGTCTGCACTACCCTTACCCCCTTTCTGTGCCATGTGAGCACACAATGAGAACATGACTGTCTGTAAACCAGGGTGAGAGACCTCACAAGAACTTGATCATGCTAGCACCCTGATGTCCAATTTCCAGTCTATAGAAATTTAAGAAAGTCTATAAAATACAGACAATAGAAATATAAAAAAAAACATGTCTGTTTAAATAACCCAACCTATGGTATTGTGTCATGGCAGGGTGCAACTAAGATAGTGGCAGTGACGAATAGAAAATACACAGTTCCTACCCTCATTGGTGAATGAATATAGAAGTTTGATATCAAACATTAACATTAAACATGAGTAATAGAGTGTACAGTGCAGCACAGGTATATGTAACAAACATTTAGCCTTGGCAGGAACTAGGGAAAGAGCTACTTTAAGAAATAAACTTTGAGATCTGAAAACTGAAAAGCAGTGGGAGAACATTAAAGGGTTTTGAGGCATAGAGACCAGGGATACAGCCATAACATCAGGTTGGTAAAAAAGTAATCTCAGCTTTGGACCATGAATTTTAAATCATTAAAACTAGGCTCAAACCCGTCTATATTAATCAAAATATGAACCATTACAACCAACACATTGTTTTGCTTAAGAGAAATAAATTTGTTTATTCCTGTAGCATAAAAATCCATGCTTCGGGATTCAATGAACTCTTAGAAAGCATTTTCAACCTCCCGCTGCTTGTGCAAACATTTTCCCTGCAAAAAGTCATCGAATGCCTGAAAAAGTGGTAGTTAGTTGGTGACAGGTCAGGTGACTATAGCATATGAGGCAAAATTTGCAGCCCAATTCGTTCAACTTTTGAAGTGTTGGTTGTATAATGTGTGGTTGGGCATTGTCCTGTTGAAGAATTGGGCCCTTTGTGTTGACCAACGCTGGCTGCAGATGAAGTGCATTTCATCAATTTTCTGAGCATACTTCTTAGATGTAGAGGTTTCCCTGGGATTCAGAAAGCTGTTGTGGATCAGACCAGTGCAGCAAACAGGGACCACGATCTGTTTCTGGTGCAAGTTCGGCTTTATATTGCCAGTTGTCATATAAAATCCTCTTTGCATCGAACATCACAATCCGATCAAGAAATGGTTTGTTGTTGTACAGTAAAAGAAAAGACGACACTTTAAAACAATGATTTTTTTTTTGGTCAGCTCATAAGGTACCCACTTATCAAACTTTTTCACCTTTCCAATTTGCTTCAAATGCCAAATGACCATAGGATGGTCAATGATGAAGTCTTCGGCAACTTCTCATGTAGTTGTAAGAAGATCAGCTTTGATGATTCTCTCACTTGGTTGTTGTCAACTTCTGATGGCCGTCCACTGCACTTCTCATCTTCAAGGCTCTCATCTCTTTGGCAAAATTTCTTGAACAACCACTGCTCTGTACATTCATGAGCAGTTCCTGAACCAAATGCATTGTTGACGTTGTGAGTTTTCTCTGCTGCTTTACAACCAACCCATTTTGAACTCAAATAAGAAAATTGCTTGAAATTGTTTTTTGTCTAAAATCATTTCCCTAGTCTAAAATAAGTATAAACAGCAATAAGTCATTAGCAAAAAAAACATAAAGTGAGAAATGAACATTAAAATGATGAATAACATAACCACATTTAAGAATGTACTCCAGTATCAAATTGCAGAGTTCAACAATATAAAACCACAATTACTTTTGTACCAACCTAATATCAGTGGGATGATATTAGATGATATTAGATATTAGATGAAAGATGAATTAGATATTAGATGATATTAGAGCCTGCTCAAACCAGCTTATGCAAGTCATGGTTTGCATCTCTTCCCAACTTTGTGTTCAGTGATATCTCATTGGTAGCTTGAAAGTAGACATGTTGGGAGGATTTACACAGTGGAATTTTTTAAGTGCAACAAATCAGACCTTTCTCCCCTCACCTCCCAAACCACAGAACTACCAATTGTTAAATATTAACCACACACAACTGTAAAGCATGCTTAAGAAATAGGGAGTAAAATCAGAGACAAGAGTAGAAGATAAAGTGGAAAGAAATGAAGTCAATATTAAACCTTCAGAAATGGTGTGTAACCATCAGTATCTCAAAAAAAAAATAACTTAGTTTTTATAAATAAGGGTGAGAATCACTGGGTAAGATTTAGAGGGCCTTGTAAGCTATGGTTAAGAGGTTAATTATTAGATTATGATCAAAGGGGGCAGGGAATCTGAGAAGATGGCAGAGTAGGAAGATTCAGAATTAAAAGATTAAAGTCACCATACATTCAGAGTGAGTCTCCTCAATGTGGTACATTTCTATTTAAGATTGCTTTTAAAATGAATGCATAAAACTTGAGTACTGGTTGCCATCGTTTCAAGACATATAAGAGAAAATTGAATTCACAGACTTCATAAATTTAGGTGTCACTTGAAGTGACTGTGACTGTCATTTCTCATAAGCATTTTTAAAATTCAGCTTTTTTTTTTTTTTTTTGAGCACATGTCTCCAAATCATAAGGTAAGATAGTGGAAAAATAAGATTCTATTTATAAATAAGCTCTTCAAACAATTTTCTACAACCTTCCAGTAAGTACAGGAGATAAGTCTCCTCCCACTTCCTAAAAAGTTACAGTATTTTGACAATTCATACCAACTTTAAGACTTTGTTAAAGTTGAAAAATATCTAAGACAATGGGCTGTTTCACAACTAAGAGAAAGAGCAAGTAGCTTAAAGGGTTAACATGTTAAGACTTCAGTTGAAAGCTACCTAAGGCAGATTTAGGCAAACAATGTCTTCAATTCATACAAGGCTTTTAGTTTTTACTCCTTTCTCCTTTTGCTCTGTTCCTCTTGCACATAATTCAGTTTAATCCTATTCGATCTAGAGTAAAAGGGCCCTCTTTGTAAAGTGCTATGGTTTCCCCACACAGTTGTACCAGCAATAAAACTGGTTCAGTTCAGTTCAGTTGCTCAGTCGCGTGCGACTCTTTGCAACCCCATGAATCACAGCACGCCAGGCCTCCCTGTCCATCACCAACTCCCGGAGTCCACTCAGACTCACGTCCATCAAGTCAGTGATGCCATCCAGTCATCTCATCCTCTGTCATCCCCTTCTCCTCCTGCCCCCAATCCCTCCCAGCATCAGAGTCTTTTCCAATGAGTCAACTCTTTGCATGAGGTGGCCAAAGTACTGGAGTTTCAGCTTTAGCATCATTCCTTCCAGAGAAATCCCAGGGCTGATCTCCTTCAGAATGGACTGGTTGGATCTCCTTGCAGTCCAAGGGACTCTCAAGAGTCTTCTCCAACACCACAGTTCAAAAGCATCAATTCTTCAGTGCTCAGCCTTCTTCACAGTCCAACTCTCACATCCATACATGACCACAGGAAAAACCATAGCCATGACTAGATGGACCTTTGTTGGCAAAGTAATGTCTCTGCTTTTCAATATGCTATCTAGGTTGGTTATAACCTTCCTACCAAGGAGTAAGCGTCTTTTAATTTCATGGCTGCAGGCACCATCTGCAGTGATTTTGGAGCCCAAAAAATAAAGTCTGACACTGTTTCCACTGTTTCTCCATCTATTTCCCATGAAGTGATGGGACCGGATGCCATGATCTTCATTTTCTGAATGTTGAGGTTTAAGCCAACTTATTCACTCTCCACTTTCACTTTCATCAAGAGGCTTTTTAGTTCCTCTTCACTTTCTGCCATAAGGGTGGTGTCATTTGCATATCTGAGGTTATTGATATTTCTCCGGGCAATATTGATTCCAGCTTGTGTTTCTTCCAGCCCAGTGCTTCTCATGATGTACTCTGCATATAAGTTAAATAAGCAGGGTGACAATATACAGCCTTAGCGCACTCCTTTTCCTATTTGGAACCAGTCTGTTGTTCCATGTCCAGTTCTAACTGTTGCTTCCTGACCTGCATACAGATTTCTCAAGAGGCAGGTCAGGTGGTCTGGTATTCCATAAAACTGGTTACTTATATCAAATTCTTATCCATTGTACCAGATCTGCCTATGCCAGAAGACAGTTTCCAACACATTTATAATTTGTAATCTATTATGAGACTTAAAATACCCACTTTCCCATAGTAAATACAGAATTCCTTTCAGTTCAAATATCTATGTATGAAAAACAATTTTCTATTCTGCATAACACCATTTCACATAACTGGTTGTAAAACACTGTGTACTTTGTAGTCCTAATAAATTGCTCTGTAATTAATAACCAAGAACATTTGAGTAGCACTTAACTGTGTTCAGTTACTATTACCACCATTATGCATATCAGGAAAAATTAAGATTCAGACAAGTAAAGGTCAAGTTTTGTCTGATGAAACAGGACTCAGCCTCTGTTCCTGTGCTTTCACAACTTCTGATTTCTCTGTAATACTGATGATGCTTCATACAAACACACCAGAGATCAAATATGAAAAATCAAAACCATGGAAATACACTCGAGAACTGGAGGATGGAAAACAAAATATAAGAATTATATATATTTAAGTCCAGCTTCCCTGTTGCGATATAAACCATTATTGAACTGCAGAAACCTAGAATAATTCTTGTAAAAACCTGTTTAAATACGGATTCAAGCCCAAACCTAAAACACCACAATTGCCAAATAGCTCTGTGGTACTTTTCCTTCAAAACACATAAAATTTGTGGTCGACCGTCAGATTAATTTTTCTTCTTCTCTCACTAGACTGCACCTAAAATCGGCCTGTGACTGCTTTCTTCACCTCTTCATCCCCAGCACCTGGTACAGTCTAGCTGGTAGTTTCTTTTAGCAGAATGGATTCAAAAGAAAACAAGTGAGCTGCATCAGGGAATGTTCTGGAAACTTCTGCTTTCTCGAGGTCTGGACACTTTTCCAAAGGCAAGCTAGCATTCTGGCCTTTCCCCTGCTTGTTCGCAGCTGTGTGGCGGCCTGCAAGTCACTCAGCAGGTCTGTACAGCTGTTTCCTCCTCAGTTTAATGGGAAGGACCGGAGCCTGACGTCTGCACTGCAAGGGAGGTTGGCCCTCCCGCCGGCGAAGGCTCCGAGTTTGCTGCGGGGACTCTCCGGTCTCCTGGCAGACAGGATAGCAGTGGTACTCCCTCACTGATCTTCCCTCATTAATTCATTCGCTCTTTCACAGTCATTTCCCGAGGCCTTCACCTGCGCTCTCTCCTCCTCACAGCAGACGCCTAGACCAGCCGTTCTCAAATGCAGACAGCCAAAGACATCTTATTAACTGTTAACTCCGTTCTTTCTAGGACGCCTGGTTTCTCCAGAAATCGTTGGCGGAAGGTAACCTTCACAGGGAATGCCGCTCATTATGCTCGAGAAGCCTGGCGTTGAGTCGGCGCGCGGAGGAAAGCTCCCGTCAAGCCCGACGGGGCAACTGGCGGGCCTGGGACCTCACTGCGCAGGCGCGGGAGCAGCAGCTTGGCGCCGTCAGCTGCAAAGAAAATCCCCGCGCAGGCGTGATTCCGCAGGCATTAGGTGGGTCAGGCTCGCGGCTGGCTGGGCTTCTCACAGCTGCCTCGCGGAGTTAAGGACCTCGCCCCCCACCCCGACCCAGGAAGCGGGCCTCTCTCCATGCCATTGGCACACGTAGAGGAGTCCCGACAGCTCGCGCCCACAAGCGTCAGCCTACCCAGGAGGAAGGCCCTGGCCTTCTCTGCCCGAGGCTGGTCAGGCTGTACCTCATGATACACCTGGCTCTGCTTTTTCGCGTAGACATAGGGGAGCTCGGCCAGACGGCCAGCAAGTAGATGTTGCTGAAAAATGGTAGCCCCGACTAGCCATGCTGGCGAACCCCCAGCGCAAAGAATAGCAGAAAGAGTGCTGCCAAGGACCTCCGCGAAAGCCTCAGTCTGTGAGGTTCCCACCTGGCCCTGGCCTGAAGCTGTGAAGTCCTGCAGTATCCCGTTGGCCCGCAGAACTGGAGGTCCCGCTCCACCTACATGACATTGGCTGGCTGAGCCTAGGGCCCTCCGGCCCAGTTTCTCCCCACGTTTCCGAGCTCAGAGTCTGCTGTGCAGAGGGCGTGTGGTTCTCTGGGTCTGGGTGCAGTTCTAGGCAAGCCACAGCTGGTTGGGCACTGATGGTGGTGGTGGTGGTGGTTTAGTCGCAAAGTCGTGTCCGACTCTTGCAATCCCATGGACTGTAGCCCGCCAGGCTTTTCTGCCCATGGGATTTTCCAGGCAAGAATTCTGGAGTGGATTGCCATTTCCTTCTCCAGGGGATCTTCCCGACCCAGGAATTGAACCTGGGTCTCCTGCATTGCAGGCAGATTCTTTACCGACTGAGCTATGAGGGAAGCCCTGGGCACTGATCCTGGAGGCCTTTTCAGGAGTGTTGACGCTTGAGCCTGGAACACAACAGCACCGCCTTCCTCACAGGGCCTGGCGCATCTTGCGTCCCTAGCGGTCAGCGGTTTCTGTGGGTATCCTTTTAGGAACCAGGTCTGCTTATTTCAGCCTGGAAGAGTGGGACGGCGATTATCAGCACTGTGGTCTTTAGCTCAGCGGGATAATCTTTAGACTCTCCGTTAAAGAATTGAACCATCAATGTAAAAAGAAAACAATCATATTATTTTACCTCCTTGTCTGATTTTTCCTCCTTATGGTATGAGGCATTTTTGTTTGTGACGCTTTAACAGTTGTGATGATTGTGAGATATTTATGTGATTCACTGAGGCTACCTTTCTTGTCACTTTCTGGTCTTCTAGGAAAATAGAAAAAAAATAGTATGAGAAGTCATTGCTAAACTTAGTCCTCAATGTCTAACCAAAGGTCAGTGGAGGTGGCCCAGGATGGATATTGGCATTGCCGGCAGAGCACAGTGATTCAGAGGCACCAGGAGTGGAATGATAACACCTACTGGATATCTGAGGTCAGCCCTGTCAGCCTTCCCCAACATCATCCTGCTGGTGTCTGGCTGGCTGCAGATGTTACACAGTATGGTACTTGATTCAGGAGTGGCCCCCTTCTATCATTTATTTTCAAAAAGGATTAATTTCCATTCCAAAAATATTCTCCCGTAAAGTAAGAAGCAATTCTGTTTGGCATTTCCCCCCTGCCTAACTAAGAAGAGGAGAACTGAAGCCTTGAGGGCAGCCTGACTCACTAACAGCACTGATGAGAGGCTTCATCCCCACCCCCACTGCCCCTTAGGAACACTGTGTGTGGGAGGTCTTCAGGACTCACTGAGAGTCTCTCAGAACACAGATCTTTCCTTGTCATCATTTTCATCATTTATTGTGTTCCTTCAGCACTCAGCAACGAGAAATCACTCTTTTTGTCTGCCCTTCCAACATTTGCTCCTAGAGTGATAGAAAACAACCAATATTGTGTTTCTGGATTTTTTCAGGTTCGAGAGGTTCTGGTAGAACAGGAAATGGAGGATTTCATTGTTTCATGGCAGAGATCCTGTCTTCAGTATGCTGGGCAGAATGTGAAAACCCTGCACGTGGCTCTGGCATTTTTGTGTGCAGACAGGTAAAGGTTTCAATCGGACTGCTGTGTTCCAGCAAAAGCCTCTCTCCCTCTTGGGCCTTGGGAGTCTCCCTCCAGGATTCATTCTGAGGATTTCCTGCCAATTCTTGGATGCCTGCTCCCCTGGCCTGGGCCCTGGGTGCCCTCCCAACAGCCTCCCTTCCCCAGCACACAATGATGAAAAAGGCACAATTTCATTAGTGCACTCAGTTACTGTTTCATCAGAATGGAAGGGAGTGAGAGTCAAGGAAGTGCCTAGAACCTGAGGCAAAAGAAGAAAAATCAACAATACTGATGTTGGGTCATTAAAAATTTGATATTTTGTTCATCATGGAATTTTGCATTAATTTTGATTTTCAAGTGTTACATTAAAATACCTTAATTACTGAGCTTTTTGATGCCCACTTAAATTTTGCTCATAAGGTGAATGCCTTACAAGCCTTACCTTATTTCTGACCCTGAGATGTAGGGTACCCAAATGATCTGATTACAAAGTAATACATAGGAAGTTGGTTTGTTCATTTGATTTTTCATGCGTTCCTAGGAGCCAACACCAAGGTGACTGGCAGAACACTGGAGCCCCTGGGTGAGATTTAAGAAGCTTCATGAAACTCTCCTTTACCACTAAAAAAGGTACCCCCCTCCTTTGCCTGAAATCTTTGCCAATTAATTTGTAAGTTAAACATTCTCTAAAACAAGTTGAATTGGAAAATGCAAACCCTGATGGCAGAAGGATAAAGTGTTACAAAGTTCTTAAAACTGTACTTATAATGTGAATATGTTTTTTCCAACATTTTCTTAGAGGCAGGACAGAATGGAAGGCATGATGATTCTGATTTGTTGGAGTTTTTAGCATGGTCATGTTGATGGTGGTAGGTGTGGAAATTTAAGAAAGGGATACAGAAAGAAAAAAAGAGATTTTCAGTGAGAAACTTCTTTGCCTTCTCAAAAGCCGTAGAGAGGTTACACTTCATCCAGGAATCATTCATACTGTTTCTTGGGGATGCTCAGCCAATCACCCTCAGCCACTGCCTTTCCTCCAGCACTCTACTGGACCATCTTCTAATCTTGACATGTTCTGTTTCAGTCCTTGTATTTAAAGAGATTACAAGTCTTAAGTGGATGGATAAACATTTAGTGACCATCTTGTTGAAGACCCTCTTCCAAGCATGGTATCTGAGACTAAGTGGAAATGTAATTCTCTGTTCAAGATCACACAAGACAGCACCAATAGAACCAGACACATGCTCTGGACTTGACACATATTTCTCCAGTCATTCATCACAGAATTATTGAGCACCTCCTAGATTAGATGCTGGAGATGTAATGGTGAGCAAAACGAGTCATGGTCCTCACTCTCCTGGGATTTAGTCTGTTGCAGGGGGGATGAGTACATCAATCAAATAATCACAAATAGATATATCATTACAAGCAGTTAAGTTTTATGATGTAAAGAAATAGTTCTATAAGCCTGAATAACAAGAAATGTGGTAAGTGTTGGGATCAGAAATTGCTGTCTGTGTCATAGAACCAGTTTATAACCAAGGACTTATTATCTCTATGATGTTCACAGCAAGTTTTACTGATATATTTCTCAAGTTATTGGTCTTATATGGGACATTGTGTTCCAAGTAGAAAGGGAAAGGAAAGTGGCTAAAACAAAATTCATTCTTTAAAGTCTTTAAGGATACACTTAGAAATAAGGTGTTATCAACTATCTGAGCATTCCTTGGCCCAGTCAAATTGACACAGAAGATTAACCATCACATTGCATTATTGCCAGATCACTAAGTAAAATTCGCATTTGGGTACCTTGCTTCCTGAATTTGTCAGCTCCCCAAATACAGGTGTCATCGTTCTCTCTGATAATATCCTATATACCTCAAGCTGGCAACCACTTCATTTTCTTTCTATTTTCTTTCACAGTAGGTCCTTTCATAGAAAGCTTTTGGCTCTCTACAGAAAAATTATGATCTCTGTACAATTTGAAACAGTTTAGTTAATTAGAGATCTTCAAATCCTGCCAAGATAGAGGAAAGGCCAGGCTTAAAAAAACAGTGTCTTGCTTGCACATGGATCAATCCAAAAGCTGTATTTAAACCTAAGTTCCTAAATACAGTTTTTCAGTAAATATTTTCCCAGGAGAAATGAACGCTTTGAAGAAAAGGCATTTTAGCAGCATGATAATTGTGATTTATAATGAGAAATATATATTTGGCATTTGGCCTTTGTCCTTTTTCCAGCACAGAAGTAGTAAAACCCTAGGAATTTCCTAAGCAAAGAGAATGATAAAGATGTCTTTTGTTATATTAATGTAACTTTGGTGTGCTCCCAAAGATGCCAGCTGGTTGCCAGGAGCCAGCCACAGGATTAGAGGTTGGAACTTTCAGTCCCACTCCCTGACCTTCTGGCAGGAAAGTGGGGCTAAATTTGAATTTAATCACCAATGGCCAATGATTTAATCAATCATGCCTGTGTAACAAGCCCTCCATAAAAATCCAAAAAAGATGGGGTTCAGAGAGCTTCCATGTTGTCAAATATATAGGGATACAGGGAGAGTAGCATGACTGGAGAATCGTGGAAACTTCATGCCCTTTCCCACATACCTTGCCCCATGCATCTCTTTCTTCTGGCTGTTTCAAAGTATATCCTTCAGTCAGTACAGTTCAGTTCAGTCGCTCATCATGTCTGACTCTTTGCGACTCCGTGGACTGCAGCACGCCAGGCCTCCCTGTCCCTCACCAACTCCAGGAATTTATCCAAACTCATGTCCATTGAGTTGGTGATGCCATCCAACCATCTCATCCTCCGTCATCCCCTTCTCCTCCTGCCCTCAATCTTTCCCAGAATCAAGGTCTTTTCAAATGAGTCAGCTCTTTGCATCAGGTGGCCAAAGTATTGGAGTTTCAGTTTCAACATCAGTCCTTCCAGTGAACACCCAGGATGGATCTCCTTTAGGATGGACTGGTTGGATCTCCTTGCAGTTCAAGGGACTCTCAAGAGTCTTATCCAACACCATAGTACAAAAGCATCAATTCTTCGGTGCTCGGCTATCTTTACAGTCCAATTTTCACATCCATACATGACTACTGGAAAAGCCATAGCCTTGACTAGACGGACCTTTGTTGGCAAAGTAATGTCTTTGCCTTTAATATGCTGTTTAGGTTGGTCATAACTTTTCTTCCGAGGAGTAAACGTCTTTTTATTCCGTGGCTGCAATCACCATCTTCAGTGATTTTGGAGCCCCACAAAATGAAGTCAGCCACTGTTTCCACTGTTTCTCCATCTATTTGCCATGAAATGATGGGACTGGATGCCATGATCTTAGTTTTCTGAATGTGGAGCTTTAAGCCCACTTTTTCACTCTCCTCTTTCACTTTCATCAAGAGGCTTTTGAGTTCCTCTTCCCTTTCTGCCATAAGGGTGGTATCATCTGCATATCTGAGGTTATTGATATTTCTCCCGGCAATCTTGATTCCAGCTTGCGCTTCATCCAGCCCAGCGTTTCTCATGATGTACTCTGCATATAAGTTAAATAAGCAGGGTGACAAAATACAGCCTTGATGTACTCCTTTTCCTATTTGAAACCAGTCTGTTGTTCTATGTCTAGTTCTAACTGTTGCTTCCTGACCTGCATACAGGTTTCTCAAGAGGCAGGTGGTCTGGTATTCCCATCTCTTTCAGAATTTTCCACAGTGTATTGTGATCCACACAGTCAAAGGCTTTGGCATAGTCAATAAAGCAGAAGTAGATGTTTTTCTGGAACTCTCTTGCTTTTTTGATGATCCAGCAGATGTTGGCAACTTGATCTCTGGTTTCTCTGCCTTTTCTAAATCCAGCTTGAACATCTGGAAGTTCACAGTTCATGTATTGCTGAAGCCTGGCTTGGAGAATCTTGAGCATTATTTTGCTAGAGTGTGCTGCTGCTGCTGCTGCTGCTAAGTTGCTTCAGTCGTGTCCAACTCTGTGCTACCCCAGAGACAGAAGCCTACCAGGCTCCTCCGTCCCTGGGATTCTCCAGGCAAGAACACTGGAGTGGGTTGCCATTTCCTTCTCCAATGCGTGAAAGTGAAAAGTGAAAGTGAAGTCGCTCAGTCGTGTCCAACTCTTCGTGACCCCATGGAATGTAGCCTACCAGGCTCCTCCGTCCATGGGAATTTCCAGGCAAGAGTACCGGAGTGGGGTGCCATTGCCTTTTGTGTTGCTAGCTTGTGAGATGAGTGCAATCGTGCAGTAGTTTGAGCATTCTTTGGCATTGCCTTTCTTAGGGACTGGAATGAAAACTGACCTTTTCCAGTCCCATGGCCACTGCTGAGTTTTCCAAATTTGCTGGAAATGACCTTAATTCTAGTTAATAAAATGTTTTTCTAAGTTTTGTGAGCCACTCTATCAATCAGACTCTAGGAAGAAGGTCATGGGGACCTTGGATCCGTAAGAAGCCAGGTGACAACCTGGACTTGTAGTTGGTGTCTGAATTGTGTGTGGAAGAGCACCATCTTGTGAGACTGAACACTTAACCTAGGATCTGATGCTGTCTCCAGGTAGACAATACCAGAATTGAGTTGAATTGTAGGACATCCAGCTAGTGTTGGAGAATTGCTTGGTGGGGTGGTAACCCCCTCTCCCATTGTCCCAACCGAAGTTGATGATCAAAATCAGAGATTTCTTTATTTTTTAATTATTTTTTATTAGAGTATAGATGATTTACAACGTTGTGTTAGCTTCTGCTGTACAGCACAGTGAACCAGTTATACATATATATATATATATATATATATACACACACACACACAGACACACACACACACACATATATATATCCACTCTTTTTTAGATCTATTCCCGTCTAGGGAATTTGCCATCTAAATCTTGCCATCAGGACTGAAGCTTGCATTGCTCCAGGTCACTGTGTATATGTGGCTGATAACTCCCAGATGAGTCTTAGAAAAGAATGGCTCTCACACAAAGAGGGTTGCCGTGTTCAAGATCTGAATCCTTCCCTGGGAATAATTCTCATTCAATGTATGGTTGAGGACAGAACTAGCTATATAATTTGCAAGTCCCAATGAAAATGAACATGTTTAAAACCTTGTTTAATGAAACAAGTGTTTAATGAAAACACTTTAAATGAACCTTGTTTAAAAATTAAGAAGGTAACATAAAAAATTAAAAATAATTTTTAAAAATTTTAAAAATTGAGAAAGTGACAAATGACTGTGACAACTGATAATTAAACTGAGACATGGGGCTCTTCTGAATGTGGGGGGCCTGTGTGATTGCATGGGTCATATGCCATCAAAACTGCACTAGTCCAGGAAGGTAGAAAGACCCAGGCTGTTTGTCTAGAGGAGGTACAAATCTGAAGTCCTGACCCAGCTTTCAGGGGGTCAGGGAACAGTGGAAGCCTTCCTTGTCATTTCAACTTTCCTCTCTGCCCAAAACCCTTTTTACACTCCCTGACAGCTGTAGATCTAGAAGTACACCCTTGTACACTTTCTGCATGCAAATATCCAACTCAGCTTCCCCAGGGAACCCAAAATAGTATATTATTGTTAAAGGAGACAAAAACAAATGGGAATTAAACTCAGGGAAAAAATACAGTAATTGTGTAAAACATTTTTCTCCTTTCTGAATTTTAGTAATATGTTTATATGACATTTAAAACCAAACAATTTTACATTAAAAAATGATACTTCTTGTTGCATACCCCTAATAATTGAAAGCAGGGGTTTAAGCAGATATTTTGTTCACTAGTGTTCATAGCAGCATTATTCACAAAAGCCAAAAAGTGGAAACAACCCAAGTGTCCATCAAGAGATGAACAGATAAATGAAATGTGTATGTGCACACAGTGGAATAGATCCAGTTTTTTAAAAAGAGTGAAATTCTGTCACAAGCTACAATATTGACAGATTTTGAGGACATTGTGCTAAATGAAATGTCATACACAAAATGACAAATATTGTATGATTCTATCAATATGCTGTATGTATCCAGAATAGGCAAATTTATAGAGACAGAAAGTATAATAGAGGTTATCAAGAGCTGGAGAGAGGAAGGAAAGGGGAGTCATTATCTAATGGACACAGAGTTTCCATTTTGGATGACAAATTTTGGAAATGGATAGTGGTGATGGTTACTTAACATTGTGAATAAACTACATGCCACTGAACTGTACAATTAAAAATGGTTAAAATGGTAATTTAAAAGAAAGTTCTATTCCTGTTTAGGATCTAGAAAGCAACCAGAGTGTCACTCCAACGATGAGAAAAAGCTGGTTAATTTCTAAATCATAATTTTTAAAATTTATTTTTTAATTAGAGTATAATTGCTTTACAGTGTTGTGTTAGCTTCTGCTGTACAACACATGAATCAGATATATATATATATATACACACACACACATATATATATACATATATATATATATATATACACACACACACACACACACATGTCACCACCTTCTTGAGCCTCCCTCCCAACCCTCCCAAATCATAATTTTTTGAACCCACTGAAGAGCTGGAGTCACAAGGCGAGCCAGGTGTACTGAGTCAAAACTGACAAACACCTCCAAAAACAAATGGATCTGGATCACATGAACTGTTTGAACTTGGATGAAGAAGTGGTACTTGCAAAAGCTGGTAAGTAGACCTGGGTCAGGTTGAGCAAGTGAGACATTCTCCTGTAGTGCCAAATTTAACACAGTGACAAAAACTGAGAAAGCAACGTATACATTGGTTAATGAAGTATTTTAAAAAACAAAAATTATTGTAAAAATCTGTGATGAACAAAGTATCAGCATTTTAAATGAAGGCATGATGGGACCTGGCACTTACATGAACCTGCCTTGCTCACCTCACCCTATTCTTTGCCCTGTCAAATCTCATCTTTATTCAAAATTTAGATGTTTTATCATGGATTTTTTCACATCAGTTTTTATCTTTATATATATTATATTAAAATATTTGCCTTGGGTCCTGAGATTTTTGGCACCCCTTTTAGTTTTGCAATGGAGGCAAGTGCCTCATTTGCCTCACCCTATTCCTGGCTTCCAGGACATCTCTATCTGGAAATTGATTTTGTTCGCCAAATAAAATTAGGCAAGTCAATGTCCCAGTAGTTTGCTTTCTCAACTAAACAGAGATCAAACAGAAAATGCAAATGCGCTCAGGATTTACTCTTGATTGGGGATTGTATGAGATGGTGACAACAAAGCGTTTCTGTTTTTTTGTTTCAGTATTTTAGTGTGATAAAGTACACGTAACAAAATTTATCATCTTAACCATATTACATTTAAATGAACCATCTTATGTTTTTAAGTATATAGTTCAGTGGTATTAAATATATTTGTTCTTTTAAAAATGAAAGTGTTAGCCACTCAGTCATGTCTTACTCTTTGTGACCTCATGGACTGTAGCCTGCCAGGCTCCCCTGTCTATGGAATTCTCCAGGCAAGAATACTGAGGTGGATAGCCATCCCTTCTTTAGGGGATCTTCCTGACCCAGTGATTGAAACCATGTCTCCTGCATTGTAGGCAGATTCTTTACTGAGTGAGCCATCAGGGAAGCCCAAATATATTCATAACTTTGCACAAACATTACTCTTTTCATCTTGTAAAATTGAAACTCTGTGCCCATTAAACTGTAACTGCATTCTTACCAGACTCTGGCAACCACTGTTCTACTTTCTGTCTCTGTTTTTGACTATTCTAAGAATTGCATATAAAGGAAATCATATTTGATTTGGAGGGACTGGCTTATTTCACTTGACATAATGTCCTCAAGGTTCAGCTTTATCTTTGCTATAGCATGTATCAGAATTTCCTTCCTTTTTAAAGGCTGAATAATATTCCATTGTATGTTTGTACCACATTTTGCTCACTCGTTCATCCATTGAACACTTGGCTTATTTACATATTTTAGCTACTGTGAATAATGAACATAGGTGTACAAAAATTTCTATAAGATATTGTCTTCAATTTGGAATATACACAGTAGTAGAATTGCTGGATCATATAGTAATTCTATTTTAATTTTTGAAGAAACACCTTACTGTTTTCCAGTGGTTGTATCATTTTATGTTCCTGCCAATAGTGCATAAGATTTCCAGTTTCTCCAAACAGTGCTCACCAACACTGTTATTTTTTAAAAAATTTTTATATAGTAGCTATCCTAATGTGATGTGATATCTTACTGTGCTTTTGATTTGCCTTTCCCTACAATTAGTGATGTTGAACATCTTTTCACGTGCTTATTGGCCACTTGTGTATCTTTGAAGAAATGTTTATTCAAGGCCCTTGTACATTTTTAAATCAGGTTATTTTTGTGTTGTTCGGTTTTAGGTAATCTTTTTATATTCTGGATGTTAATCATTTATCAGATATATGATTTGCAAATACTCTCCCATTTGGTGGGTTGCCTTTTTACTTTGTTCAGTTCAGTTCAGTTCAGTTCAGTTGCTCAGTTGTGTCCGACTCTTTGCGACCCCATGAATTGCAGCACGCCAGGCCTCCCTGTCCATCACCAACACTCAGGCTCACATCCATCGAGTCAGTGATGCCATCCAGCCATCTCATCCTCTGTCGTCCCCTTCTCCTCCTGCCCCCAATCCCTCCCAGCATCAGAGTCTTTTCCAGTGAGTCAACTCTTCACATGAGGTGGCCAAAGTACTGGAGTTTCAGCTTTAGCATCATTCCTTCCAAAGAAATCCCAGGGCTGATCTCCTTCAGAATGGACTGGTTGGATCTCCTTGCAGTCCAAGGGACTCTCAAGAGTCTTCTCCAACACCACAGCTCAAAAGCATCAATTCTTCAGTGCTCAGCCTTCTTCACAGTCCAACTCTCGCATCCATACCTGACCACAGGAAAAACCATAGCCTTGACCAGATGCACCTTTGTTGGCAAAGTAGTGTCTCTGCTTTTCAATATGCTATCTAGGTTGGTTATAACTTTCCTTCCAAGGAGTAAGTGTCTTTTAATTTCATGGCTGCAGTCACCATCTGCAGTGATTTCGGAGCCCCAAAAAATAAAGTCTGACACTGTTTCCACTGTTTCCCCATCTATTTCCCATGAAGTGATGGGACTGGATGCCATGATCTTCATTTTCTGAATGTTGAGCTTTAAGCCAACTTTTTCACTCTCCACTTTCACTTTCATCAAGAGGTTTTTTAGTTCCTCTTCACTTTCTGCCATAAGGGTGGTGTCATCTGCATATCTGAGGTTATTGATATTTCTCCCGGAAATCTTGATTCCAGCTTGTGTTTCTTCCAGTCCAGAGTTTCTCATGATGTACTTTGTTAGTATTGTCTTTTGATGCGCAAAATTAAAAAAACTTTCATCCAGTCCAACTTGTCTATTTTTTCCTTTGTTTTTTGGGCTTTTGATGTCATATCCCAGAAATCATTGCCATGAAGATTTTGCCCTATGTTTTCTTCTAAGAGTTTTATAGTTTGTTGTGTGCTTAGTTGCTTAGCCATGTTCAACTCTTTACGACCATGTGGACTGTAGCCCACCAGGCCCCTCTGTCCATGGGGATTCTCCAGGCAAGAATACTGGAGTGGATTGCCATGCCCTCCTCCAAGGGATCTTCCCAACCCAGGGATCAAACCTAGGTCTCCCATATTACAGGCAAATTCTTAACTGTCTGAGCTACCAGGGAAGCCTAAGAATAGTAGAGTGGGTAGCCTATCCTTTCTCCAGGGGATCTTCCTGGCCCAGGAATTGAATCAGGGTCTCCTGCATTGAAGGTGGATTCTTTACCAGCTGAGCTATAGTTTTAGGTCTTAAAATTTGATCTTTGATTTTTTAAAATAAATGTTTGTATATGGTGTCAGGTAAGCATCCAGCTTCATTCTTTTACATGTGGATTTTCAGTTTCCCCAGTGCCATTGATAAAAAGACAGCCCTTTACCCATTGACTATCTTTGTACCTTTGTCAGCAAATATCTGATCATAAGTGTGAGGGATTATTTCTGAGTTTTCTTTTCAGTTGGTCTATATGTCTGTCTTTATAATGATATCACTTTTTTTGTTTTAATTACTGTAGCTTTGTGGTGAATTTTCAAATCAGGAAATGTGAATCCTCCAGTTTTGTTCTTTTTTTCCAAGAATGTTTTGGCCATTCAGGGTCCTTTGAGGTGCCATGTGAATTTTAGAATGGATTTTTTATCTCTGCAAAAAACATACTTAGAATTTTGGTAGAGATTGCATTGAATCTGTAGATTGGTTATGTTACTGAATTGGTCACTAAGCATGGACTAAGACCCCTTGCTTCAGGTGGGGAGGTTCTTTTTCTCCTAAGATTCCCACAGTTAATAACAAAACTAATGTTGAGATTGTAACAGCACAAGTTTATTCAGTGGTCAAAGAATTAAAAAGTGGGAATCAAGTTCTCAGCCCTGTTCCAGTGGAAACACCATATATATATACCTTGATGCTCCATAGTCATAGGAGGGTCAAGGTAAAAAGGAGGGATTCAGAAAGAGTGGGAAGAGTATTGTCCATGAACAGGGGTGTGGTTTGGACCCAGAATATAACACTTCCTTCAGCCCTTGTATTGGGTTTCAGATTTTTGTTACGGCAATTGTCAACTGTCTGGACACTGGTAGGTGTGTCATTTAGCATGCTAATGTATTACAATAAGTGTATAATAAGGCTCGGGCCTACTGGAGGTCACATCTTCCACCATCTTGGGTCTAGTTTGTTCCTACTGGTTTTATTTTTCTCTTTGCAGCTTAGATAAGAGCAACTGGTTTCCATTTGAGGGAAGGTCAAGGGTATGATTCTGGGGCAACAGCCTTGGTAACAGTTGGCTGGCCTTGACATCTTAACAATATTAAGTCTTCTAATACATGAACATGGAATGTGTTTCTATTTCTTTATATCTTTTACAGTTTCTTTCAGCAGTGTTTTGTATTTCTGTTGTACAAGTCTTTCACCTCCTTAGTTAATTTGTAAATATTTTATTCTTACTGATTCTCTTATAGATGGAACTTTTTTAATTGCAATTACCTTTTCAGATTATTAGTGTATAGAAATGCAACTAGTTTTTGTGTGCAGACTTTATAGCCTACTACTCTGTTGAACTTATTTACTAGCTCCAACAGTTTTTCTTTTAATCTTTAGAGTGTTCTATATATGTAATCATATCATCTATGAACAGACATAATTTTACTTTCTCATTTCCAATTTGAATGTCTTTTCTTTTTCTTGCCTAATTGCGCTGATTAGAATTTCTAGTACATTGTTGAATAAATGTGGTGAAAGCAGGCATCCTTGCCTAGTTCTTGACTTAGAGGAAAAGCTTTCAGTCTTTCATCATTGAGTATTATTGGGCTGTACCCCAAGGGCCTGCAAGCTTTATACTTGCCCAGCCTCAAGACTGAAGAAAGAGCCTGAAGTCAGTGACAGAGACATCTATGGTTTAATGGATAGGGGTAATCTTACACATCTGAAGCAAGTCCTGGAGTGACACCCCACTGTATGTGCCCAGAAGGCAGGCAGGATGTGGCAGTAGTCTTTGCTCCCTAGGGAAGAGGGAGGTTTTCAGTTATAGGGGGAATTGATGTTAGGGTTACCAGGGAAAGCAGCAGAGGGGCATACCCCTTTGGTATACTATCATAGTGGAGATAGTTCTGATCTGAAGATTGTTGTTGTTGTGAAAGTCGCTCAGTAGTGTCCGACTCTTTGCAACCCCATGGACTGTACAGTCGGTGGAATTCTCCAGGCCAGAATGCTGGAGTGGGTAGCTTTTCCCTTCTCCAGGGGATCTTCCCAACCCAGGAATCGAACCAGGGTCTCCTGCATTGCAGGCGGATTCTTTACCAACTGAGCTATTAGAATAGTCATTTAGCTGGGCCATGGGCAAGTGTATAGTAGTGATAGTGAAGTCACTCAGTTGTGTCTGACTCTTTGCGACCCCATGGACTGTAGCCTACCAGGCTTCTCTGTCCATGGGATTCTCCAGGCAAGAATACTGGAGTGGGTTACCATTTCCTTCTCTAGGGGATCTTCCCGACCAAGGGATCGAACCCGGGTCTCCCGCATTGGAGGCAGACTCTTTAACCTCTGTAGGCATTTCTAATTGGACTCTATGATTAAGATGGGAAAGTCAGGTAACTAGGTGAGTCAAAGACTGGTCCAGCAGGAGATGTACAGAGATAGAGAGAACAGCCAAAGTGATGCCCTGATCCTACAGGTATGTTTGCTGTCAGTTTTTCATTATGGCTTTTATTATGTTGAGCTATTTTCTGTCTATTTCTAATTTACTGTTTTCATCATGAAAGTACATTGAATTTCATGTAATGCCTTTTCTACATTAGTTGAAGATCATGAGGAGTTTCTACCCTTTGCTCTGTTAATGTGGTGTATTACACTGATCAGTTTTTGTATGTTGAACTATTATTGAATTCTGGTAATAAATCCATTTTGTTATTGTGTGTAATCCTTTTAATATGCTGAATTCAGTTTCCTGAAATTTTACTGAGGATTTTTGCATGAATGTTCATAAAGAATATTGGTCTGTAGGTTTTTGCTGTTGTTGTTTTAGTGTCTTTTCCTGATTTTGCTATCAGGGTAATGCTGGAGTCATAAAATGAGTAGGAAGTGTTCCTTCCTCTTCAATTTGGTGGAAATGTTTGATAAGAAATGATATTAATTCTTTAAATATTTGGTAGAAGTCACCAGGTAGAAGTCATCAGGATCAGGGCTTTTTATTTAGTTGGGAGATATTTGCTGATTGATCAGTCTTCATTGTTACAGGTTTGTTTACATTTTCTATTTATTTATGACTTAGTTTTGGTAGAATTATGCCATCATCATGGCAGAATAACAGTTTTCTACCATCTTTCCTCCAGAGAACACTGATTTAGACAATCACCCATGGGTGAGAAGGATGTTGTGGACATCCAAGAATCCATTGGATGAGTTTGTGCATACCATTTGGGGGAAAAAAAATCGGAGCCTGCATGCACTGAAGATTAGTGTAACATTTTCACTTATATCATTCTTCTCCCAAGGCAGCACAGTTCAGCAAGAGATAACTTCTTGGCCTATGATTTCTCCCTTGGGGGAAAGTGAGAGTGTTTAATTATGTGCTTGGCTTCCCCAGCTTTGTGGGATGCTGCCAGAGTGACTCACTTCTTTCTAATCCATCCAGAGTACTGTGGCAGTCAGGCAATTTGGGGGTGGGGAGCAGGTGGGAGAGCAGCTGATAGGGCTAATTAGTAGCATGAGTGCATATGAAAATATACATCACACTGATAAAGGTATCAGCTAAATTCAGAATACTCTAATACTAAAACATAATGTCTTAATCACTTAACTCCAGTAAAAAACTAAAGGACAAAAGTATTAACAATATCTGTAATAATTTATTAATCAGTATGCTGCTGCTGCTGCTAAGTCGCTTCAGTTGTGTCCGACTCTGTGCGACCCCATAGATGGCAGCCCACCAGGCTACCCCATCCCTGGGATTCTCCAGGCAAGAACACTGGAGTGGGTTGCCATTTCCTTTTCCAATACATGAAAGTGAAAAGTGAAAGGGAAGTCGCTCAGTCGTGTCCAACTCTTAGTGACTCCATGGACTGCAGCCTACCAGGCTCCTCTGTCCATGGGATTTTCCAGGCAAGAGTTCTGGAGTGGGGTGCCATTGCCTTCTCCAATTAATCAGTATAAAAAGAGGTAAATTGTGATATCAAGAAAAAAATATAGGAGGAAAATAAAAAAAGATAAAGTAAATGTATATATCAGCACCCACAAACTAAAGGCTGCCCAGTGGCCCCAGCCACATCAAAAATCAAACCTAACTCAGCCTGCACTTAACAGGAAAAACTTGTCAAGGATACCTAAACCCAATCACAATCCTGAAGCTAATCTTTACTAGTATACCTTCCATTCAGTTCAGTTAAGTTGCTCAGTCATGTCCAACTCTTTGCGACCCCATGGACTGCAGGATGCTAGGCCTCGCTGTCCATCATCAACTCCCGGAGTTTACCCAAACTCATGTCCATTGAGTTGGTGATGCCATCCAACCACCTCATCCCTTCTCCTCCCACCTTCAATCTTTCCCAGCATCAGGGTCTTTTCACATGAATCAGCTCTTTGCATCAGGTGGCCAAATATTGGAGTTTTAGCTTCAACATCAGTCCTTCTGATGAATATTCAGGACTGATTTCCTTTAGGATGGACTGGTTGGATCTCCTTGCAGTCCAAGGGACTCTCAAGAGTCTTCTCCAACACCACAGTACAAAAGCATCAATTCTTTGGTGCTCAGCTTTCTTTACAGTCCAACTCTCATATCCATACATAACTACTGGAAAAGCCATATAGCCTTGACTAGACGGACCTTTGTTGGCAAAGTAATGTCTTTGCTTTTTAATATGCTGTCTAGGTTGGTCATAACTTTTCTTCTATGGAGTAACATCTTTTTATTTCATGGCTGCAGTCACCATCTGCAGTGATTTTGGAGCCCCAAAAAATAAAGTTAGCCACTGTTTCTCCATCTATTTGCCATCAAGTGATGGGACCAGATGTCATGATCTTAGTTTTCTGAATGTTGAGCTTTAAGCCCACTTTTTCACTCTCCTCTTTCACTTTCATCAAGAGGCTTTTTAGTTCTTCTTCACTTTCTGCCATAAGGATAGTGTCATCTGCATATCTGAGGTTATTGATGTTTCTCTCGGCAATCTTGATTCCAGCTTGTGCTTCATCCAGCCCAGCGTTTCTCATGATGTACTTTTCATATAAGTTAAATAAGCACAGTGACAATATACAGCCTTGATGTACTCATTTTCCTATTTGGAACCAGTCTATTGTTCCATGTCCAGTTCTAACTATTGCTTTCTGACCTGCATACAGATTTCTCAAGAGGCAGGTCAGGTGGTCTGGTATTCCTATCTCTTTCAGAATTTTCCACAGTTTATTGTGATCCACACAGTCAAAGGCTTTGGCATAGTCAATAAAGCAGAAGTAGATGTTTTTCTGGAACTCTCTTGCTTTTTCAATGATCCAACAGATGTTAGCAATTTGATCTCTGGTTCCTCTGCCTTTTCTAGAACCAGCTTGAACATCTGGAAGGTCACGGTTCATGTATTGCTGAAGCCTGGCTTGGAGAATTTTGAGCATTACTTTACTAGTGTGTTAGATGAGTGCAATTGTGCAGTAGTTTGAGCATTCTTTGGCATTGCCTTTCTTTGGGATTGGAATGAAAACTGACCTTTTCCAGTCCTGTGGTCACTGCTGAGTTTTCCAAATTTGCTGGCATATTGAGTGCAGCACTTTCACAGAATCATCTTATAGGACTTGAAATAGCTCAACTGGAATTCCATCACCTCCACTAACTTTGTTTGTAGTGATGCTTTCTAAGGCCCACTTGACTTCACATTCCAGGATGTCTGGCTCTAGGTGAGTGATCTTACCATCGTGATTATCTGGATTGTGAAGATCGTTTTTTTGTACAGTTCTTCTGTGTATTCTTGCCACCTCTTCTTAATATGTTCTGTTTCTGTTAGGTCCCTATCATTTCTGTCCTTTATTGAGTCCATCTTTGCATGAAATGTTCCATTGGTATCTCTCATTTTCTTGAAGAGATCTCTAGTCTTTCCCATTCTGTTGTTTTCCTCTATTTCTTTGCACTGATCACTGAGGAAGGCTTTCTTATCTCTCCTTGCTCTTTTTTTGGAACTCTGCACTCAAATGGGTATATATTTCCTCTTCTCCTTTGCTTTTGGCTCTCTTCTTTTCACAGCTATTTGTTAGGCCTCCTCAGACAGCCATTTTGCTTTTTTGCATTTATTTTTCATGGGGATGATCTTGCTCCCTTTCTCCTGTACAATGTCATGAACCTCTGTCCATAGTTCATCAGGCACTCTATCAGATCTAGTCCCTTAAATCTATTTCTCACTTCCACTGTATAATCGTAAGGGATTTGATTTAGGTCATATCTGAATGGTGTAGTGATTTTCCCTACTTTCTTCAGTTTAAGTCTGAATTTAGCAACAAGGAGTTCATGATCTGAGCCACAGTCAGCTCCTGGTCTTGTTTTTGCTGACTGTATAGAGCTTTTCCATCTTTGGCTGTACAGAATATAATCAATCTGATTTCACTGTTGACCATCTGGTGATGTCGATGTGTAGAGTCTTCTTTTATGTGGTTGGAAGAGAGTGTTTTGCTATGACCAGTGCATTCCCTTGACAGAACTCTGTTAGCCTTTGCCCTGCTTCATTCCGTACTCCAAGGCCAAATTTGCCTGTTACTCCAGGAGTTTCTTGACTTCCTACTTTCTTGACTTCCTACAACAGAACCTTGTGTGCCAGGACCCAGGAGAAAGGAACAGTGATCCCACAGGAGACTTGCCTGTGGTTGTCTGGGAGTCTCTGCTGAAGGCATGGGTTGGCAGTGGCCTGCTGCAGGGTTGGGGGCAGGGACTGTAGCAATACATGCATGGGATCTTTTGAAGGAGGTCACTGTTATCTTCATTACCTCCACCATAGTTTGGTCCCAGGTAAATAGCAGGAAGGGAACACAGCTCCACCAATCAACAGAAAGTTGGATTAAAGATTTAGGGAGCATGGCCCTGCTCATCAGAACAAGACCCAGTATCCCCCTCAGTCAGTCTATCCTGTCAGGAAGCTTTCATAAGCCTCTTATCCTTCTCCATCAGAGGGCAGACAGACTGAAAATCACAATCACAGCAAACTAACCAATCTAATCACATGGACCATAGCCTTGTCTAACTCAGTGAAACTATGAGCCATGCTGTGTAGGGCCACTCAAGATGAACGGGTCATGGTGGAGAGTTCTGAAAAAATGTGGTCCACTGGAGAAGGGAATGGCAAACCACTTCAGTATTCCTGCCTCGAGAACCCCATGAACAATATGAAAGGGCAAAAAGACAGGACACTGAAAGATGAACTCCCCAGGTCAGTATGTGCCCAATATGCTACTGGAGATCAGTGGAGAAATAACTCCAGAAAGAATGAAGAGATGGAGCCAAAGCAAAAACAACACCCAGTTGTGGATGTGACTGGTGATGGAAGCAAGGTCTGATGCTGTAAAGAGAAATATTGCATAGGAACCTGGAATGTTAGGTCCATGAATCAAGGCAAATTGGAAGTGATCAAACAGGAGATGGCAAGAGTGAACATTGACATGAAGTAGCCATTGTCAACAAGAGAGTCCGAAATGCAGTACTTGGATGCAGTCTCAAAAATGACAGAATGATCTCTGTTCATTTCCAAGGCAAACCATTAAATATCACAGTAACCCAAGTCTATGCCCGGACCAGTAATGCTGAAGAAGCTGAAGTTGAACGGGTCTCTGAAGACCTACAAGACCTTCCTAGAATCAACACCCCCCAAAAGATGTCCTTTTCATTTTAGGGTACTGGAATGCAAAAGTAGGAAGTCAAGAAACACCTGGAATAACAGGCAAATTTGGCCTTGGAGTATAGTATACCTTACCCTAGTGTCAACTACAAATTGGCTCCTGCCAAGGGCATTTGCCATCTGCCTCGGCAGAGATTGAACTCTGTGCTGCTGTAGCTGTTGACCTTCAGTATGCCCTGAGTGAGTTCAAGGTGGAGAGTGAGGCACTCTGTGCTCCAGGGAAACTGGTGGAACAGGTCTTTGGATAGTTAGATAATTTAGAAACTGACTTCAAGATCCTTCATATCTAGAAAAGCACTAAATCCCTTCATGGTGACAGTAGCTCCACCTGACTAGCAGAAAACCTTTAGTAAAGTAAATGTTGATTGCATTGAACTCCCCCTTCACCAAAATCTTGTATATTGACCTTCCCCTAGTACTTCTTTGGAGCAGTTTCTCAGAGCTATCTGAGGTGCTCTCTTCTAGGCTACAGTCCTCATTTTGCCCCAAATAAACCTCAGCTCTCAGGTTGTGCATCTTTTTATTGACACTGGAGAATAGGACCTCCTAGCCAACTAAACTATTTCTGAGTTGCCTCTTCTATTACTCCATAAAATTCATTCCTACTCAAATCCCCATGGAAAGAGTGTTCCACTACTTGTGAAGATTGTACGCTTTCAATCCATGAATGGCTTTGCCTTGAATGAAACTGAGTAAAAGTCGCTCAGTCATGTCTGACTCTTTGTGAACCCATGGAATATACAGTCCATGTAATTCTCCAGACCAGAATACTGGAGTGGGTAAGCTTTCCCTTCTCCAGGGGATCTTCTCAACCCAGGGATCGAACCCAAGTCTCCCACATAGCAGGCAGATTCTTTACCCGCTTAGCCACAAGGGAAGCCCAAGAATCTTGGAGTGGGTAGCCTATCCCTTCTCTAGCAGATCTTCCCAATCCAGGAATCGAACAGGGGTCTCCTGCATTTCAGGTGAATTCTTTAGCAACTGAGCTATCAGGGAAGCCCCATTAAAATCATTTTTAAATTGTTTTAATTTTATCATTTGACAAAGGGTATAGTCAAAGTGGAAATGACGCCCAACCTTGTATATGTCTGGTGGTGAAAGTAAAGTCTGATGCTATAAAGAACATTATTGTGTGGAATCTGGAAAGTTAGGTCCATGAGTCAAGGTAAATTGGAAGTGGTCAAACAGGAGATGGTAAGAGTGAACATCGACATTTTAGGAATCAATGAACTAAAATGGGTGGGAATGGGCAAATTTAATTCAGATGACCATTATATCAACTACTGTGGGCAAGAATACCTTAGAAGAAATAGAGTAGCCCTCATAATCAACAAAAGAGTCTGAAATGCAGTACTTGGGTGCAATCTCAAAAACAACAGAATGATCTCTCTTTGTTTCCAAGGCAAACCATTCAGCATCACAGTAATCCCCAGTCTGTGTCTCAACCACTAATGCTGAAGAAGCTGAAGTGAATGGTTCTATGAAGACTTATAAGACCTTCTAGAACTAACACAGGAAAAAGATGTCCTTTTCATCGTAGGAGACTGGAACGCCAAAGTAGGAAGTCAAGAGATACCTGGAGTAACAGGTAAGTTTGGCCTTGAGTGCAAAATGAAGCAGGGCAAAGGCTAACAGAGTTTTCCAAGAGAACGCATTGGTCATAGCAAATACCCTCTTCCAACAACACAAGAGACGACTCTACTCATGGACATCACCAGGTGGTCAATACCAAAATCAAATTGATTATATTCTTGGCAGCCAAAGATGAAGAAGCTCTATAGAGTCAGCAGAAACAAGACTGGGACCGACTATAGCTCAGATCATGAACTCGTTATTGCAAAATTCAGACTTAAATTTAAGAAAGTAGGAAAACTACTGGGCCATTCAGGGATGACCTAAATTGATTATAGGGTCATAAGGGTCATAAATTGACCCTTATGATTATATAGTAGAAGTGACAAATAGGTTCAAGGGGTTAGATCTGATACAGTGCCTGAAAAACTGTGGATGGAGGTTCATGACATTGTACAGGAGGTGGTGATCAAAACCATCCCCAAGAAAAAGAAATGGAAAAAGGCAAAATGGTTGAGGAGGCCTTACAAATAGCTGCTAAAAGAAGAGACATGAAAGGCAAAGGAGAAAAGGAAAGATATATCCATCTGAATGCAAAGTTCCAGAGAATAGCAAGTAGAGATAAGAAAGCCTTCTTTAGTGAACAATGAAAAGAAATAGGAGAAAACAATAGATTGAGAAAGACTAGAGATCTCTTCAAGAAAATGAGAGCTACCAAGGGAACATTTCAGGCAAAGATGGACACAGTAAATGATAGAAATGGTATGGACCTAATAGAAACAAAAGATCTTTAGAAGAGGTGGCAGGAATATACAGAAAAAAAAGTGAAGTCACTCAGTCACGTCTGACTCTTTGAGACCCCATAGACTCTAGTTTGCCAGGCTCCTCCATCCGTGGGATTTCCCAGGCAAGAATACTGGGTTGCCATTTCCTTCTCCAGGGGATCTTCCCAACCCAGGGATCGAACTCTGTTTTCCTGCATTGCAGGTAGACTCTTTACCATCTGAGTCACCAAGGAATACCCAGAAGAACTATACAAAAAAAGTTAATGACATGGATAACCATGATGGTGTGATCACTCACCTAGAGTCAGACATCCTGGAGTGCAAAGTCAAGTGCACCTTAGGAAGCATTACTATGAACAAAGCTAGTAGAGGTGATGGAATTCCAGCTGAACTGTTGAAAATCCTAAAAGATAATGCTGTGAAAGTGCTGCATTCAATATGCCAGCAAATTTGGAAAACTCAACAGTGGCCATAGGACTGGAAAATGTCAGTTTTCATTCCAATCCCAAAGAAGGGCAATGCCAAAGAATGTTTGAACTACCACACAGTTACAGTCATTTAACATGCTGGCAAAGTAATACTCAAAATCCTTCATGCTAGGCTTCAACAGTATGTGAACTGAGAACTTCCAGATGTACGAGCCAGATTTAGAAAAGGCAGAGAAACCAGAGATCAAATTGCCAAAATCCATTGGACCATAGAAAAAGCAAGAGAATTCCAGAAAAACATCTATTTCTGCTTCATTGACTACACAAAAGCCTTTTACTGTGTGGATCAAAGCAAACTGTAGAAAATTCTTAATGAGATAGGAATACCAGACCACCTTACCTGCCTCCTGAGAAACCTGTATGCAGGCCAAGAAACAGCAGTTAGAACGGGACATGGAGCAACAGACTGGTTTCAGATAGGAAAAGGAGAACATCAAGGCTGTAGATTGTCACTCTGCTTATTTAACTTATATGCAGAGTACTTCATGTGAAATGCCATACTGGATGATGCTCAAGGTGTAATTAAGATTGCCGGGAGAAATATCAACAACCTCAGATAGCAAATGACACCACCCTTATGGCAGAAATCGAAGAGGAACTAAAGAGCCTCTTGATGAAGGTGAAAGAGGAGAGTAAAAAGGCTGGCTTAAACCTCAACATTCAAAAAACGAAGATCATGGCATACAGTCCCATCACTTCATGGCAAATACATGGGGAAACAATGGAAACAATGACAGACTTTATTTTCTTGGGCTCAAAAAGCACTGCATATGGTGATTGCAGCTATGAAATTAAGACACTTGCTCCTTGGAAGGAAAGCTATGACCAACCTAGACAGCATACTAAAAAGCAGAGACATTACTTTGCCAACAAAGGTCCGTCTAGTCAAAGCTATGGTTTTTCCACTAGTCATGTGTGGATGTGAGAATTGGGCTATCAAAAGAGCTGAGCGCTGAAGAACTGGTGCTTTCAAACTGTGGTGCTGGAAAAGACTCTGGAGAGTCTCTTGTACTGCAAGGAGGTCAAACCAGTCAATCCTAAAAGAAATAAACCCTGTCAACTCATTGGAAGGACTGATTCTGAAGCTGAAGCTCCAATACTTTGGCCATCTGATATTAAGAGCTGACTCACTGGAAAAGACCCTGATGCTGGGAAAGATTGAAGGCAGAAGGAGGAGGGAGTGACAGAGGATGAGACGGTTGGATGCATCACTGACTCAATGGACATAAGTTTGAACAAACTCAGGGAGATGGTGAAGGACAGGAAAGACTGGTGTGCTGCAGTCCATGGGGTCGCAAAGAGTTGGACACACCTGAGAGACTGAACAACAACCATCCCCATTAAACTTCAACTGCAGAGGAAAGAGGCCTGGAGCGGGGGAATGCATTTATTTTGCTGAGGGGTGGGGATGGGTCTAAAAGGCCCTGATCTGTGGTGGTCATTGATCTGTCCAGGTCTCAGACCTTAAAGGAATGTTTAGAAGTAGGGGTAATCCAGGATGACATCACCCAGGATTTGGCAGATGTTCCCTTAGTCCAGCTCAAGTAGGAAGAACAGCTCTGCTAAAGTGCAAATAAATTCTTTGAAAGAGAATGTTGTAAAGCCAGTTTTTTGGGCCTTTTCCAAGTAAGACTGGGATTTTTAGACTTTCCTGTAGAGGTTTGTTTGATGCTTGTACTTGGGGTGTGACCTCTGAGAGACTCCCTGTGTACCTCAGAGTGGGACTGGGAGTAACCCCCACATTCACTGAGGTCCTTTTGGTCTTTGTCAGTCGCCCCCTTCCTGGCACCAAAGGGATTGACTGTGAGGGGCAGGAAGAGGAGGGAAGAATCCATGGAGTGTGTGCCCCACAGTCAGGAATGAGGGATCTCACTGGGTTCTGGGTTTTCTATGACATTCTTTGGGGAGGGCTCCCAGCAAAGATTGGCATGATAATTTCCTCTAATGGCTCCTGTGATCTTCTGTCTTGATGATTATGTTTAGAAACACTTAACTGGTTAAGTGGTACAACCTAGAACCTTACATTCTTTTTATGAAGCTCCCTTGAGATAGACTGTTCTCCCCTGAATTCTGCTAATCTCAAAAACTCACAGTCCTTTCTCTTTTTCATCCTGTAAATCAATGTCACTGTCCAGAAGAGAACCCACAAAACTGCCTTTGTGTGACCCTGGCTACCTGCTGGCCAGTATCTGAGCAGTTAGGGGGGGGAGGGTAGAGAAACTTTGTGCCTACCAATGGGCTCCAGAGTCTTTGGCTGGACTCCAAGGACTTCAGGGGTCTTTAGACACCTCAGGAAGAAGTGACGTGTTTCATGGTCATGAAGAAGAGACAGGTTAAATCAGGGTAAAGGCCGACATATTGAGCCCACTAGATGTGGGGCCGTATTATTATGTGTGTTGTAGAGAGAGAAGATGGGCCAGTCTGATTTTCTTCTGTGATTCTGAGTTCATCCATTGAAGACATTTCAATGAAGTTAATCTAAAACATAGGTCATTTAAAAAAAATAATTGCAGTCATTCAGGTGTGAGACATGATCCAATCCTTGATTACATGTTCATGATTTTCTTTTAGGTTGTGGTGAAACTGAACTTGCCACTTCTTTGATTTATAAGGGAAGCATTGTAAATTAGAAAACTTTTGTGGAAAATATGCATGCTACACTCTTTTTTGACATTGAAAAGTTTCTTTTTGCTCTAAAACAGTATGCAAAATAAGCTCATTCCAGTTCTTCTGTACATAAACTTTTTAAAATAAACTTTTATTTTTTTTAATAAAATTAACTTTGAAAATAAACTTTTTATTTTGGAATAATTTTAGATTCATTGCAAAGTTACAAAGATAGTACAGAGAGTTCCTGTGTACTTTTCTCCCCTTTTTGCCTAGTTTTTCATCTTACATAACCAGGTTACATTAGTTATAACTAAGATATTATATTGGTATGTTACTACTAACTAAATTCTAGATATTTTTCAAATTTCACCAGTTTTTTTTTTGGTAGTGTCCTTTTTCTGTTCCAAGATACAATCCATGATGCTACATTAAATTTCCTTAGTCTCCTCTGGTCTATGACAGTTTCTTTCTTTAAAAATTTTTTTTATTAAATTATAAATTATTTGCTTCAGTTTTGATTGGCTTTTAAGTTCATATATTATTTTTTTTAACAAACTTTTATTGGGGTATAGTTGATTTACAATGTTGTAGACCATTTCTTATTCTTTTTTTCTTTTTTGACTTTTGTTTTTATTTTGTCTTTTTTTAGAGACTTTGAGAATTTTGAAGAGTTCTAGTCAACATTTGGTAGAATGCCCCTCAATTTGGATTTGTCTAATGCTTTCCTCAGGTTTCTATCAGATCTTTAGGATTTGGGGAAGAATATCATAGAAGTGAAGTGCGCTTCTCATCAAATTATATCAGTGTGCGCTGTATTAACCCTGTCAACATGAGCTGTCACTAGTATGTTAATCTTGATCACTTCATCCAAGTAGTGTCTGCCAGGTCTCTTCCTTGTAAAGTTACTGTTGTTCCCTTTCCCTTTCTTTGGAAGTGCATCCCACACAAAAGTAGGGATATTAAGCTCCGTCTCCTAGAGGGGGTGGTTGTTGAGCAGAATCCTGTGTGAAAGTGAAAGTGAAGTTGCTCAGTCATGTCCGACTCTTTGCGACCCCGTGGACTGTAGCCCACCAAGCTCCTCTGCCCATGGGATTCTCCAGGCAAGAATAGTGAAGTGGGGTGCCATTTCCTTCTCCAGGGGATCTTCCTGATCCAGGGATTGAACCCAGGTCTCCTGGATTGCAGGCAGATGCTTTAACCTCAGCCACCAGGGAAGCCCAGAATACTGTGTACTGGACAAATCTCAGGGCAGGACCCCAACTAAGAAGAACAGCAAAGATCATCACAATGCCAGCCTCCAGGAATGAAAGTCCAAACACTTCTGCCCCCTGCAACTGTGTAACAGACTCACAGAGGAAAATACAACACAGTCAAGCACTGGACAGGACCACACTTTACTCACATAGAGGAGAGACCAAACAAGATCAGCTCCAGTACTATGCCTTGATCTCTCACAGCTAGTCAGTGCCCCTAGCCAACTTGGGGCAAGTGACCCCTCTGCTGCCACAGAAGGATTCCCCCACCTCTCCTATGGAGTCTGAAATACTGAAAACTAGAGGTGTTGGCTATCGATATGCATGCTTAAGCAGAAAAAAGAAACACTCATTGAGCCTGAGACTGGGAGAAATATTCTCACACAAGGCAATAAGCCTGGCACAGCTATGTGGGCCCTTTACCATTACTAAGGAAGTGTTTCAGGCCCAAGACCCAGTCTTAGTGGCCCAGCGGGGGTGGATGGATTACATGCATGAGATTGCTTTTTCCGACATTAGTATTTAGATATATAGTTTGGAATTCTTCTGTAAAAAATATTTGTCTCTTCTATATTTATTGAATCATTTATATCAGTATGAAGTCATTTACTGTATAATATTGTATCACTTACGTTGTTGCTCAAATTGTTCCAGCTTTGGCCATTGTGAGCTCTTTCAGGTGGGCTCCTGTGTCCTGTTGGCATGCCTCTGTTTTTTGAGTATTTCCTTGCTATCTGGCATGACAATATACTCCAGCTTTATGTTGCTTATTTTCCCTGTCCCAGCCCTAGAATCAGTCCTTTCTGGAAGGAGTCTTGGTTTCTGTTATTGAATAATGGTATATACTCCAGCCCAGTGTTTCTCATAATGTACTCTGCATATGAGTTAAATAAGCAGGGTGAACAATATACAGCCTTGACGTACTCCTTTCCCAATTTGGAACCAGTCTGTTGTTCTTCTGTCTTCTCTTTTTTTGTCCATCTGATCTGTTTCTTTTTTCTTGTTCTGTTTTGTATGAACGAAGTTTGTTTGTTTGTTTCTCCCTCCCTCCTCTCCCTTCCCTTTCCCTTCGCTTCCTTTCTTTGTAACTCTTCTAATAGTTTTTTCTAAAAACATCAACTTTATTGATGTATAATTTATATAAAATTAAATGCATTCATTTTATAATTTGACAAGTTTTGACAAATACAACCACCATTTCAGTCAAGGTATAGATTACTTTCTTAGCTCTTGATTTGTGTCTCTTGCAGTTAATTCCCAGAACTGTCAATCCTTGATCTACTTTTTTTCTCTATAGTTTTGTTTTACCAGTTTTAGTATTTTACATAAATGGAATCATATAAGATAGAAGTTATGTAATCAAATCCCACATACATCCAAAGTCAAATTCCCTGGGGATTCTCAGTCCCTTTGCCAGATCCCCAGATTGGGAAATCTGTTGTGGGTCCAAGATCTTTCTTAACAGTGCAAGAATTTCCTTGGCATAATTGTTTTACAGTTTGTGGATCGTCTTCTTGGTGGCTCTATAGTGGGGCTAATGGCGACCTCCTCCAAGAGGGCTTATGCCACATGCTGTGTGACTCAAGTCTGCTGCAGCCAGAGCCCCCTGTCCCCGTGGCAGGTCACTGCTGACCTGTGCCTCCTCAGGAGACACTCAAACACTCAAACACAGGTCTGGCTCAGTCTCTGTGGGGTCCCTGGGTCCTGGTGCACACAAGGTTTTGTTTAAGCCCTCTGAGCATCTCTGGCAGGTATGGGGTTTGATTCTAAATGTGATTTTGCCCCTCCTACTCTCTTGTTGGGGCTTCTCCTTTGCCCTTGGACATGGGGTATCTTTTTTGGTGGGATCCAACATTCTCCTGTTGATGGTTGTTCAGTAGCGAGTTGCAATTTTGGAGTTCTTTATTTTTTGACACTCTGTATTAAGGGTATCAACCCTTTATCTGTGATGTAAGTTATAAATTTTCCCCTAGCTCTCTACTTTTTAGAAAATCTTGTGTTCATGATTTTTTTCCCTCATATAAAAGTTTTGTTTATACAATGTCAGATATCTCAGTCTTTTCTCATTTTTTCTCTGAATTTTTAGTCATACTAATGAAAGATTTTTCTCCTTGCAGCTATAGAGGAAGTCAGTTCAACTTTCCTCTAATATTACTATTTATATGGTATAATTTCCATTTAGACATTTGATCCATTTGGAGCTTATGGCATGAGAAATGAAGCCAACTTTATCTTTTTCTATTAAGCTATCCAGTTACCTCAATACCACATTAAAAAAAAAATCTTTTCTCTACTTATTGAATTATTGCTTTTGTCAAACAAATTACCATATCAGATCAGATCAGATCAGTTGCTCAGTCGTGTCCAACTCTTTGGGACCCCATGAATTGCAGCACGCCAGGCCTCCCTGTCCAACACCAACTCCTGGAGTTCACTCAGACTCACGTCCATCAAGTCAGTGATGCCATCAAACCATCTCATCCTCTGTCATCCCCTTCTCCTCCTGCCCCCAATCCCTCCCAGCATCAGAGTCTTTTCCAATGACTCAACTCTTCGCATGAGGTGGCCAAAGTACTGGAGTTTCAGCTTTAGCATCATTCCTTCCAAAGGAATCCCAGGGCTGATCTCCTTCAGAATGGACTGGTTGGATCTCCTTGCAGTCCAAGGGACTCTCAAGAGTCTTCTCCAACACCACAGCTCATTTGGACCTATTTTTGTATTTTGTATTTTTTGTTAATATTATTAGACGATTATCTGTGCACCAACACTATACTTACTAATTTCAGTTCAGTTCAGTTCAGTTGCTCAGTCGTGTCCAACTCTTTGCGACCCCATGGACTGCAGCAAGCCAGGCTTCACTGTCCTTTATCAACTCTTGGGGCTTTCTCAGACTCATGTCCATTGAGTCTGTGATGCCATCTAACCATCTCATCCTCTGTCGTCCCCTTCTCCTCCTGCCATCAATCTTTCCCAGCATCAGGGTCTTTTCCAAAGAATCAGTTCTTTGCATCAAGTAGCCAAAGTATCAGAGTTTCAGCTTCAGCATCAGTCCTTCCAGTGGATATTCAGGACTGATTTCCTTTAGGATTGACTGGTTTGATCTTATAGTTCAAGGACTCTCAAGAGTCATCTCAGCACCACAGTTCAAAACCATCGATTCTTCGGCACTCAGCTTTTCCTTTATGGTCTAACTCTCACATCCATATGTGACTACTGGAAAAATAGCTTTGACTAGATGGATCTTTGTTGGCAAAGTAATGTCTCTGCTATTTTGTATGCTATCTAGGTAGCTTTTCTTCCAAGGAGCAAACGTCTTTTAATTTCACAGCTGCAGTCACTATCTGTAGTGATTTTGGAGCCCAAGAAAATAAAGTCTGTCACCGTTTCCATTGTTTCCCCATCTATTTGCCACAAAGCCATGGGGCTGCTATGATCTTAGTTTTCTGAATGTTTAGTTTTAAGCCAACTTTTTCACTCTCTTCTTTTACTTTCATCAAGAGGCTCTTCAGTTCTTCTTCACTTTCTGCCATAAGGGTAGTGTCATCTACGTATCTGAGGTTATTGATATTTCCCCTGGCAATATTGATTCCAGCTTGTGCTTCATCCAGCCTGGCATTTCGCATGATGTACTGTGCAGAGAAGTTAAATAAGTAGGGTGACAATATACAGCTTTGATGTACTATATATATATATATATATATGTATATACACACACACACACACACACACATACATACACATTCTTTTTTATATTCTTTTCCATTATGGCTTATCACAGGATATTGATGTAGTGTCTTGCTTATTGTACTCAGTATATTTTTGTCAGATGCATCAATTTTGTTGTCTGTATTATAGGTCATTCTTTGTTGGCTAGGAAACTTTCCTAACAATGAATGAGACTGCTTGTTCTGCTTAGCCTAGACAACAGAATATGCTATAAAACTTTGAAATTTGATGGGTGAACAGTATTCTCTCAGTAGATTTTTAATTTGTACTTTTTTGTGTGTGAGTCAGGCTAAGAACCTTTCATCTGTTAAGATCCATTTGTATTTATTTCCCTGAGAGTTGTCTACTTCAGCTCATTCTTCTCAAGAATTGTTGGTTTTCTTCTTTTTAAAAATGTTATATATTTATTTTTGGCTGTGCTGGATCTTTGTTGCTGTGAAGCTTTTTCTCTAATTGCAGTGAGTGCTACTTTTTTAGTTGCTATATGCTGGCTTCTCATTGTGGTGACTTCTCTTGTTGCAGAGCATGGGCTCAAGGGCAAGTGGGCTCAATAATGGCAGGTTCTAGAGCACAGGCTCAATAGTTGCGGCACATGGACCTAGTTGCTGTGCCCTCATGGGATCTTCTTGGATCAGGGATTGAACCCTGCCCCTTGCATTGCAGGGAGGATTCTTTACTGAGCCACTGATTTCTTCTTAATTTTTGTTTATTTAAAATTTTTTTACTGGGGTATAGACGGCAGAAAGTGAAGAGGAACTAAAGAGCCTCTTGATGAAGGTGAAACAGGAGAATGAAAAGGGTGGCTTAAAACTCAACATTCAGAAAACTAAGATCATGGCATCTGGTCCCATCATTTCATGGCAAACAGATGGGGAAAAAGTAGAAACAGTGACAGATTTTATTTTCTTGGAATCCAAAATCACTGTGGATGGTGACTGCAGCCATGAAATTAAAAGACACTGCTCTTTAGAAGAAACACAATGACAAACCTACACAGTGTATTAAAAAACAGAGACCTTACTTTGCCAACAAATGTCCATATGGTCAAAGCTATGGTTTATCTAGTCATCACTAACAGATGTGATAGTTGGACCATAAAGAAGGCTGAGAGCTGAAGAATTGATGCTTTCAAACTGTGGTGCTGGAGAAGACTCTTGAGAGTCCCTTGTACTGCAAGGAGATCAAAACAGTCAATCCTATAGGAAATAAACCCAGAATATTCATTGGAAGGATTGATACTGAAGCTGAAGCTCCAATACTTTGGTCACCTGATGTTGGGAAAGATTGAGGGCAAGAGGAAAAGGGGGCGACAGAGTATGAGATGGTTGGATGGTATCACTGACTCAATGGACATGAGTTTGCACAAACTCAGGGAGATAGTGAAGGACAGGGAGGTTTGTATTGCTGCAGTTTATGCAGTTGCAAAGAGTCAGACATGACTTAACCACTGAACAATAGTTGATTTACCGTGTTATGTTAGCTTAATCAGTTATACATATACATATACCCACTATTTTTTTTAAGATTCTTATCCCACATGGGCCATTGCAGAATACTGAGTAGAGTTCCCTGTGCTATACAGCTGGTTCTTATTAGTTATCTCTTTTATATATGTGTGCGTGCATGCTAAGTCGTTTCAGTCGTGTCTGACTCTTTGCGACCCTACGGACTATAGCCTGCCAGGCTTCTGTGTCCATGGGGTTCTCCAGGCAAGAATACTGGAGTGGGTTGCCATACCCTCCTCCAGGGGATCTTCCCGACCCAGGGGATCGAACCTGAGTTTCCTGCATCTCCTGCCTTGGCTGGTGGGTTCTTTACCACAAGCACCACCTGGGAAGCCCCATTTTATATATAGTAGTGTGCATATGTCAATCCCAGTCTCTCTGTTTATCCCTTCCCGGACCATCCCCTGGCAAGTGCAAGTTTCTTTTCTACATCCATGACTCTACTTCTGTTTTGTAGTAAGTTCGTTTGTACCTTGTGTTTTAGATTCCACATGTTAGTGATATCATATGATATTTGTCTTTCTATTACTTAGTTCACTCAGTATAACAATCTTTATGTCCATCCATGTTGCTGCAAATGGCATTATTTTCTTCTTTTTAATAGCTGATTAATATTCCATTGTATATATGTACCACATATCTATCCATTCCTTTGTTAATGGACATTTATTCTGCTTCCATGTCCTGGCTATTGTAAATAGTGCTTCAGTGAAGCACTATTTACATTGTGGGTAAAGGTATCTTGTTGAATTATGTTTTTTTCTGGGTATATGCCCAGGAGTGGGATTGCTGGGTCATATGGTAGTTCTATTTTTAATTTTTTGAGGATCTTTCATACTCTTCTCCATAGTAGATATACCAGTTTACATTCCCACCAACAGTGTAGGAAGATTCTCTTTTCTCCGTATTTTCTCTTGGATCTATTGTTAGTAGATTTTTTTGAATATGGCAATTCTGACTGGTCTGAGGTGATAACTTTTTGTAGTTTTGATTTGTATTACTCTAATGAATAATGATGTTAAGCATCTTTTCATGTACTTTTTGGCCATCTGTAAGTCTTCTTTGGAGAAATGTCTATTTAGATCTTCTGTCCATTTTTTGATTGGATTATTTGGGATTTTTTGATATTGTGCTGCATGAACAGTTTGTATATTTTGAAGATTAATCCCTTGTCAGTTTCTTCCTTTGCAAATGTTTTCTCCCATTCTGAGGGTTATCTTATTGTTTTGTTTAGAGTTCCCTTTGCTGTGTCATTAGGTCCCAATTGCTTATTTATTTATTTATTTTTAATTACTCTAGGAAGTGGATCAAAATTCTTTATTTTTCAATTCAGTCACTCAGTCGTTTCCAACTCTTTGCGACCCCATGGGCTGAAGCATGCCAGCCTTCCCTGTCTATCACCAACTCCCAAGCTTACTCAAACTCATGTCCATCAAGTCAGTGATGCCATCCAACCATCTCATCCTCTGTCATCCCCTTCTCCTCCTGCCTTCAATCGTTCCCAGCATCAGGGTCTTTTCGAATGAGTCAGTGCTTTGCATCAGGTGACCAAAGTATTAGAGCTTCAGCTTCAGCATCAGTCCTTCCAATGAATATTCAAGACTGATTGCCTTTAGGATTGACTGATTTGATCTCCTTGCAGTCCAAGGGACTCTAGAGTCTTTTCCAACACCACTATACAAAAGCATCAATTCTTCAGCACTAAGCTTTCTTTATGGTCCTTCTCTCACATCCATATATGACTACTGGAAAAACCATAGCTTTGACTATACAGACCTTTGTTGGCAAAGTAATGTCTCTGCCTTTTAGTATGCTGTCTAGGTTGGTCATAGCTTTTCTTCCAAGGAGCAAGTGTCTTAATTTCATGGCTGCAGTCACCATCTGCAGTGATTTTGGAGCCCAAGAAAATAAAGTCTGTTACTGTTTCCATTGTTTCCCCATGTATTTGCCATGAAGTGATGGGACCAGATGCCATGTTCTCAGTTTTTTGAATGCTGAGTTTTAAGCCAGCTTTTTCACTCTCCTCTTTTACTTTCATCAAGAGGCTCTTCACTTTCTGCCGTAATGATGGTGTCATCTGCATATCTGATCATGATTTTTCTCCAGGCAATCTTGATTCCAGCTTGTGCTTCATCCAGTCTGGTATTTTGCATGATAAACTCTGCATATAAGTTAAATAAGTAGGGTAACAATATACAGCCTTGACATATTTCTTTCCCAATTTTGAACCAGCCTGTCATTTCATGTCTGGTTCTAACTGTTGCTACTTGACCTGCATACAGATTTCTCAGGAGGCAGGTCAGGTGGTCTGGTATTCCCATCTTTTTAAGAATTCTCCATAGTTTATTGTGATCCACACAGTCAAAGGCTTTGGTGTGGTCAGTAAAAGCAGAAGTAGATGTTTTTCTGGAACTCTCTTGCTTTTTCGATGATCCAGCAGATGTTGGCAATTTGATCTCTGGTTCCTCTGCCTTTTCTAAATCCAGCTTGAACATCTGGAAGTTCTCGGTTTATGTACTGTTAAAGCCTAGCTTGGAGAATTTTGAGCATTATTTGGCTAGCATGTGAGACGAGTACAATTGTGTGGTAGTTTGAACATTCTTTGGCATTGTCTTTCTTCGGGAGTGGAATGAAAACTGACCTTTTCTAGTCCTGTGGCCACTGCTGAGTTTCCAAATTTGCTGGCATATTGAGTGCAGCACTTTCACAGCATCATCTTTTAGGATTTTCAATAGGTCAACTGGAATTCCATCACCTCCACCTGCTTTGTTCGCAGTGATGCTTTCTAAGGCCCACTTGACTTTGCATTCCAGGATGTCTGGCTCTAGGTGAGTGATCACACCATCGTCATTATCTGGGTCATGAAAATCTTTTTTGTGTAGTTCTTCTGTGTATTCTTGCCACCTCTTCTTAATATCTTTTACTTCTCTTAGGTCCATACCATATCTGTCCTTTATTGTGCCCATCTTTGCATGAAGTGTTCCCTTGGTATCTCTCATTTTCTTGAAGAGATCTCTAGTCTTACCCATTTTATTGTTTTCCTCTATTTCTTTGCATTGATCACTGAGGAGGGCTTTCTTATCTCTCCTTGCTATTCTTTGGAACTCTGCATTCAGATGGGTATATCTTTCCTTTTCTCCTTTGCCTTTAGCTTTTCTCCTTTTCTCAGCTATTTGTAAGACCTCCTCAGACAACTGTTTTGCTTTTTTACATTTCTTTTTCTTGGGGATGTTCTTGATCCCTATCTCCTGTACAATGTCACAAACCTCTGTCTATAGTTCATCAGGCACTTAGTCTATCAGATCTAATCCCTTGAGTCTATTTGGCACTTCTACTGTGTAATCATAAGGGATTTGATTTAGGTCATTCCTGAATGGTCAGTGGTTTCCCTACTTTCTTCAATTTAAGTCTGAAGTTTACAATAAGAAGTTCATGATCTGAGCTACAGTCAACTCCCGGTCTTGTTTTTGCTGACTGTACAGAGAGCTACTCCATCTTTAGCTGCAAAGAATATAATCAATCTGATTTTGCTGTTGACCACCTGGTGATGTCTATGGGTAGAGTCATCTGTTGTGTTGTTGCAACAGGGTGTTTGCTATGACCAGTGAGTTCTCTTGGAAAACTCTGTTGGCCTTTGCCCTGCTTCATTTTGCACTCCAAGTCCAAACTTACCTGTTACGCCAGGTATCTCTTGACTTCCTACTTTGGCATTCTGGTCCCCTATGATGAAAAGGACATCTTTTTTGATGTTCGTTCTAGAAGATCTTGTAGGTAATCATAAAACCCTTCAACTTCAGCTTCTTTGGCATTAGTGGTTGGGGCATAGACTTGGATTACGTGATATTGAATGATTTGTTTTTGAAATGAATTGAGATCATGGGTGGCCCTACATGGCCTGGGTCATAGTTTCATTGAGTTAGACAAGGCTGTGATCCATGTGATCAGTTTGTTAGTTTTCTGTGATTTGGGTTTTCATTCTGTCTGCCCTCTGATGGATAAGGAAAAGAGGCTTATGGAAGCTTCCTGATGGGAGAGACTGACCATGGGGTAATCTGGATCTAGTTCTGATGGGCAGGGCCATGCTCAGTAAATCTTTAATCCAATTTTCTCTTCATGGGTGGGGCTGTGTTCCCTCTCTGTTGTTTGGCCTGAGGCCAAACTTTGGTAGGAGTAATGATGGTAATGGAGATCTCCTTCAAAAGGACTTAGGCATGGACTGTTGTATTCAGTGCCCCTGACTCCACAGCAGGCTGCTGTCGACCCATGCCTCCGCTGGAGACTCCTGGAGACTCACAGGCAAGTCTGGGTCAATCTTTTGTATGGACACTGCTCCTTTCTCCTGACTTCTGCTGCACACAAGGTTTTGTTTGTGCCCTCTAAGGGTCTGTTTCCCCAGTCCTGTGGAAGTTCTGTAATCAAATCCCACCTACCTCCAAAGTCAAATTCCCTGGGGATTCTCAGTCCCTTTGCCAGATCCCCAGATTGGGAAATCTGTTGTGGGTCCAAGATCTTTCTTAACAGTGCAAGAATTTCTTTGGCATAATTGTTTTACAGTTTGTGGATCGTCTTCTTGGTGGCTCTATAGTGGGGCTAATGGCGACCTCCTCCAAGAGGGCTTATGCCACATGCTGTGTGACTCAAGTCTGCTGCAGCCAGAGCCCCTGTCCCCGTGGCAGGTCCCTGCTGACCTGTGCCTCCTCAGGAGACACTCAAACACTCAAACACAGGTCTGGCTCAGTCTCTGTGGGGTCCCTGAGTCCTGGTGCACACAAGGTTTTGTTTAAGCCCTCTGAGCATCTCTGGCAGGTATGGGGTTTGATTCTAAATGTGATTTTGCCCCTCCTACTCTCTTGTTGGGGCTTCTCCTTTGCCCTTGGACATGGGGTATCTTTTTTGGTGGGATCCAACATTCTCCTGTTGATGGTTGTTCAGTAGCGAGTTGCAATTTTGAAGTTCTTTATTTTTTGATACTCTGTATTAAGGGTATCAACCCTTTATCTGTGATGTAAGTTATAAACTTTCCCCTAGCTTTCTACTTTTTAAAAAACCTTGCGTTCATGATTTTTTTCCCTCATATAAAAATTTTGTTTATACAATATCAGATATCTCAGTCTTTTCTCATTTTTTCTCTGAATTTTTAGTCATACTAATGAAAGATTTTTCTCCTTGCAGCTATAGAGGAAGTCAGTTCAACTTTCCTCTAATATTACTATTTATATGGTGTAATTTCCATTTAGACATTTGATCCATTTGGAGCTTATGGCATGAGAAATGAAGCCAACTTTATCTTTTTCTGTTAAGCTATCCAGTTACCTCAATACCACATTAAAAAAAAAAAAAACTTTTCTCTACTTATTGAATTACTGCTTTTGTCAAACAAATTACCATATTCTATTGGATCTATTTTTGTATTTTGTATTTTCTGTTAATATTATCAGACTGATTATCTGTGCATCAATACTGTACTTACTATGTTCAGTTCAGTTCAGTTCAGTTGCTCAGTCGTGTCCAACTCTTTGTGACCCCATGGACTGCAGCACGCCAGGCTTCCCTGTCCTTCACCAACTTTTGGGGCTTGCTCAAATCTATTGAGTCTGTGATGCTGTCCAACCATCTCATTCTCAGTCGTCCCCTTCTCTTCCTGCCATCAATCCTTCCCAGCATCAGGGTCTTTTCCAAAGAATCAGTTCTTTGCATCAAGTAGCCAAAGTATCAGAGTTTCAGCTTCAGCATCAGTCCTTCCAATGAATGTTCAGGACTGATTTCTTTTGGGATTGACTGGTTTGATCTTGTAGTTCAAGGGACTCTCAAGAGTCATCTCCAGCACCACAGTTCAAAGCCATCAATTCTTCGGCACTCAGCTTTTCCTTTATGGTCCAACTCTCACATCCATATGTGACTACTAGAAAAATCATAGCTTTGACTAGATGGACCTTTGTTGGCAAAGTAATGTCTCTGCTTTTTAGTATGCTGTCTAGGTTTGTCATAGCTTTTCTTCCAAGGAGCAAGTGTCTTTTAATTTCACAGCTGCAGTCACCATCTGTAGTGATTTTGGAGCCCAAGAAAATAAAGTCTGTCACCGTTTCCATTGTTTCCCCATGTATTTGCCACAAAGCCATGGGGCTGCTATGATCTTAGTTTTCTGAATGTTTAGTTTTAAGCCAGCCTTTTCACTCTCCTCTTTTACTTTCATCAAGAGGCTCTTCAGTTCTTCTTCACTTTCTGCCATAAGGGTAGTGTCATCTACGTATCTGAGGTTATTGATATTTCCCCTGGCAATATTGATTCCAGCTTGTGCTTCATCCAGCCTGGCATTTCGCATGATGTACTGTGCAGAGAAGTTAAATAAGCAGGGTGACAAGATACAGCTTTGACGTAGTCCTTTCCCCATTTGGAACCAGTCTGTTGTTCCATGTCTAGTTCTAACTGTTGCTTCTTGACCTGCATACAGATTTCTCAGGAGGCAGGTCAGGTGGTCTGGTATTCCCATCTCTTGAAGAGTCTTCCACAGTTTGTTGTGATCCACACATCAAAGGCTTTGGCATAGTCAATAAAGCAGAAGTAGATGTTTTTCTGGAACTCCTTTGCGTTTTCAATGATCCAATGGATGTTGGCAATTTGATCTCTGGTTCCTCTGCCTTTTCTAAATCCAGCTTGAACATCTGGAAGTTCATGCTTTGTTGAAACCTGGCTTGGAGAAATTTGAGCATTAGTTTGCTAGCATGTAAGATGACTGCAATTGTGTGGTAGTTTGAACTTACTATTTTAGAGGCTTTTAAATGTATTTTTATATCTGATAGGGCCAGCCCCCACTTACTATTCTTTTATTGGGTTTTCTGGTTTCTGGTATTTCTTGATTCTACCAAATTAGCTTTATAGTAAACTTGTCTAGCTTGTAAATCATATGCTGATATTTTAATTGGAAATTTATAAATTAATTTAGGGAAAACTGCCATAGATTAAAAAAAATTAATTTATTTAAATTGGACACTAATTACTTTGCAATATTGTAGTAGTTTTTGTGATACATTAACATGAATCAGCCATGTGTGTACATGTGTTTTCCATCCTGAACCCCCCTCCCACCTCCCTCCCCATCCCATCCCTCGGGGTCGTCCTAGTGCACCAACCCTGAGCACCCTGTCTCATGCATCAAACCTGGACTGGCGATCTATTTCACATATGATAATATACATGTTTCAATGCTATTTTCTCAAATCATCCCACCCTCACCTTCTCTCACAGAGTCAAAAGTCTGTTCTTTACATCTGTGTCTCTTTTTCTGTCTTGCATATAGGATCATTGTTACCATCTTTCTAAATTCCATATATATGCCTTAATATACTATATTAGTGTTTTTCTTTCTGACTTACTTCAGTCTGTATAATAGGCTCAAGTTTCATCCACCTCATTAGAACTGATTCAAATGCATTTTTTTTAATAACTGAGTAATATTCCATTGTGTATATGTACCACAGCTTTCTTATCCATTTGTCTGCCAATGGACATCTAGGTTGCTTCCATGTCTTGGCTATTGTAAACAGTGCTGCAATGACCACTGGGGTACATGTGTCTCTCTGCTGGGTGTGTATGCCCAGCAGTGGGATTGCTGGGTTGTATGGCAGTTCTATTTCCAGCTTTTTAAGGAATCTCCACACTGTTCTCCATAGTGGCTGTACTAGTTTGCATTCCCACCAACAGTGTAAGAGGGTTCCCTTTTCTCCACACCCTCTCCAGCATTTATTGTTTTTAGACTTTTGGATAGCAGCCATTCTGACCAGTGTGAGATGGTTCCTCATTGTGGTTTTGATTTGTGTTTCTCTAATAACAAGTGATGTTGAGCGTCTTTTCATGTGTTTGTTAGCCATCTGTATGTCTTCCTTGGAGAAATGTCTGTTTAGTTCTTTGGCCCATTTTTTGATTGGGTTGTTTTTTTTTTTCTGGAATTGAGCTACAGGAGCTGCTTGTAAATATTTTTGAGATTAATTCTTTGTCAGTTGTTTCATTTGCTATTATTTTTTCCCATTATGAAGGCTGTCTTTTCACCTTGCTTATAGTTTCCTTTGTTGTGCAAAAGCTTTTAAGTTTAATTAGGTCCCATTTGTTTATTTTTGCTTTTATTTCCATTACTCTGGGAGGTGGGTCATAGAGGATCTTGCTGTGATTTATGTCAGAGAGTGTTTTGCCTATGTTTTCCTCTAGAAGTTTTATAGTTTCTGGTCTTACGTTTAGATCTTTAATCCATTTTGAGTTTATTTTTGTGTATGGTGTTAGAAAGTGTTCTAGTTTCATTCTTTTACAAGTGGTTGACCACTTGTTAATGAGATTGTCTTTTCTCCATTGTATATTCTTGCCTCCTTTGTCAAAGATAATGTGTCCATAGGTGTGTGGATTTATCTCTGGGCTTTCTATTTTGTTCCATTGATCTATATTTCTGTCTTTGTGCCAGAACCATACTGTTTTTATGACTGTAGCTTTGTAGTATAGTCTGAAGTCAGACAGGTTGGGAAAACTGCCATAGATTTAATGTGAGGTTTTTCAACTCAAGAAGGAAGAAAAGTTTCCATTCATTTGAAATTCTTTGGTTACTTACTAGGCTGTGGTTATTTCTTTTTCTTATTTTTCTCTTTTTTCCTTTTCCATATCTCTTTTTCCTCCCTATTTTATTTGGATTTTTCTCATCCATCATGTCTCTTAACTACATTTTGTTGAAACTACTATAGAGATTATTTGTTTTCTACATTGACTTTACCATTAATTTGTGATTGTATTAAAGCATAGTCCTTTTGCTGTTCTGGGTTTCCAGATACTTAATTTTGTAATCTGCAAACAGAGGTACGTTTATGTCTTTCTTTAAAATTCTTAATCCTCTAGTTGCTTCATTTTGTATTATTGAATTGGCTATAACTTCTAATATGATTTATTAAATTCGCACTTTTCTTTGAATTGATATAGATACTTCAGGCTGTAATTTGACTCAGATAACTGCAATGGCTATATCCCATGGATTCTGAAATGTTGTTTTCACTAATGTTCTTTAAAATTTTTTTCTGATTATTTTTGTGTTTGTACTTTAATCCAAGGGTTTGTGATAGCATAATTTTAAATTTTCTAACTGAAAGAGGCTTTAGAATTCTTTGTTATTGAATATCTATTTTTAATGCATTTCTCTTTATCTTTGAATGCTAATTATTCTACTATAATGTGCCTTGATATCAGTCATTCTGGGTTGATTTTCCAGAATATGCATTGTATCTTTTCAGTATGTAATTTTGAGTTAACTTTTATTTCAGAAGATTTTCTTCAATGGTTGTTTTTGTAGTATTTGTTCTTTTCAATTGCTTTGGCTTTCTTCTTTGGAGAATTACACACACACACACACACACACACACAGTTTGCTAATGTTCTGTGTTGCTGCTGCTGCTGCTGAGTCACTTCAGTCGTGTCCGACTCTGTGCGACCCCATAGAAGGCAGGCCCCCAGGCTCCGCCATCCCTGGGATTCTCCAGGCAAGAATACTGGAGTGGGTTGCCATTTCCTTCTCCAGTGCATTAAAGTGAAAAGTGAAAGTGAAGTCACTCAGTCGTGTCCAACTCTTAGCGACCCCATGGACTGCACCCTACCAGGCTCCTGCGTCCATGGGATTCTCCAGGCAAAAGTACTGGAGTGGTTGCCATTGCCTTCTCCAATGTTCTGTGTTACTTGCTCTTAAATCTGTTTTTTTGTTTTTTTTTTTTTTCTGGCTGTGCTATGCACCTTAGTTCCCCAGCTAGGGAATTGAACCTGACCCTCAGCAGTGAAAGTGCAGAGTCCTAACCACTGGATGGCCAGGGAATTCCCTTAAGTCCTTTTTAAATAAAAATTTTCCTCCTTTCCATTTATTCACCAATGTATTATTTTTAGTTTAACCTTCATTTCTAAAGATATATATTTTAAAATTTCTAATACATTCCTTGTTTTTGTAAGTTCCATTTTCAAATCTTTTTCTTTTCTTTTTTCTAATAATACTATTTCTGAGTTATTTTGATTCTAATTTATTATGTTAAACCTCTATTATCTTCTCAATTTCTTTAAGCTTATTTGTTTCAAATAGTAGATATAGTTTTTCTTTATTTTGTAGGCATGTTGCTATGGCATGTTTTCACTGCTTGAAAGAATGTTATTCTGTTCATAATTTTCCAATAAGTGGGTTTGACTACTTTTCTTCCTTATTGCTCATATTTTAGCGAGTTGAGTTTGCCTATACTAGTGTAGGTTTTCTAGCTTCAGGATTCCGGAGCTCCCTCTTCTGTCATTTATTTGAATTGTTAAAAAAAAAATACAGTGCTTTGTGAGGTGGGCTGTCTCTTCCCCTTTCCTTTCCTGTGCCCCTGTTGTTCATGCTCAGTATGAGGGCTCTGTCCTCCAAGTGAGACTTGAGCCTGGCACTGAGGTGACCCCAGCACTCTCTGATTAAACGAGGCCCCGTTGCACTCACCTGAAACTGTAGTCTACAAAGTGCCTCCCAGTTTGGACTGATGTTCTCTGGGAGATGTATCTGCAGTGCTTAAAAAGACAAAGAATTTCTGGTAATATCCAAGTCATATGTAATCAATAAGGAAAAGAAAACTACCCATAATGTGCAAGGTTAAAAACAGGCAGTCTATAGAGGAGAAAACCTGAATGTCAAATAAACATATGAAAAGGTGCTTCATCTCACTGGTAACTGGAAATGTTAATTAAAATACAGAAATAGCGTTTTATCTGATTTGGCACTAAAGACACTACAATAAGTTAATATAATGATTACCAAGAAAAAAAAAAAAGAGTAAGATATTGGTTTCTGTTGAGTAGCCATCACCTTGTAAGTACTGTATTCTAAAAAAAGGAAGCCAGGAAGAAAAAAGTCATATACTGTAGGAGGCTTATCCATTTTCATTTCCAACAAAAACATCAAAAATAGATTTTCATCTTATTTGGCATAAAAGATATTATAATAACCTAATATGATAATTGCTAAAGAATGAATCAGAGTCTTGGCTTCTATTAAAGAACAGGTATTACCTTGTATATGTTAAAAAAGGAAGCCAGAGAAAAAACCTGATGACAAGAGAGGAAGACATCAAAATTTAAAAAAAAATGTTAAAGAAAAAAACAAAACAGAAAACCCATGAAGAGTGCCCTAAGGTTGTTTTCCAAAAGAGGTCTGAAGGCTTATTACATCAGATTTATCTGATGTGATACATCATATTCCCAGGCCCTACTTTCTTCCAATTGAATCTGAGTCTCCTTCAGTCAGGTCTGAGTACTGAGTACTAAGCTGCTCAGGTGACTTTGATGCACAACCAGTTTTGGGAACTAACTCTGTCAGAGTCTTCACAAAAGATCTTTCCTTCATTTCATTGGGCAAGATCAGCTTCCTACAAGAAGCTTTCTGTGGTTTCTTTTATTCATTGGCAAGATTTATGTGGTTCCTTCTATCTACTAACTTCTTATCTTAATATGACATTTAATCAGTGTGTGTTACATTATAGAACCATGAAATTGAACTAGGAGAAGAATGGAGAAGAAGCAACACAATATTTTAGTTCTTCTCACATTGTCTCTTTGTATCCTATTTTATTCTATTAGTTCAAACAAGTCTTTTAGACAGAATGACAACCATGACTAAAGATTTTCCTACCAATAAGCCTGATGTAACAAAACTTTTGACCCAATGCTTTAGAGAGTTTAATTAGCAGTAAGAACCTAGGGTTAGTACAATGATCTAGATTCATTCCTAGCTGTACCACTTCTATGATTTTAGAAAAGGTGCTTTACCTTTTCACACATAGATTTCCTTATCAGTCAAGTGATAATATATAATAATGATTACTACTATGGCTAGGTACTATGCTAAGTAGAGGGGAATGGAAAAGCAAAATAGCTTCTCATCAATTAAAGAAAAATTGATTTACCAGAGTTTTTAGTCATAGTTGAGACTATCATAAATATTACATATCTATAAAGGAAACAATCTGATGGTTCTGGCAGAATAGTTTTTCCTAATCAAAGGAAAAGGAAAAACAGTAAAACTTAGATGTCCTTGTTCCAAAAGTAAACATATAATATTTTGAACTATTTGTTTATCTAGAGTTGAAGAAGGTGTTTTTGACTGTGGCTGTAATAAAATTTCCCAATCCACTTGCTTTTTAAAAAAACCTTACCATATTTCCATCAAATGTCCTCTTAAGCCCTGGAAGACCTTTTGTGACTAGTTTAATGAATATAGTACAGCAGATGGGACACTCTGAGACTTCTGAGACCAGGTTGTAAAAAGTAACAGCTTTCACCTAGCTCCATCCTTATGGAGAGAAAACGAGTATTCCCATCCCTCAGGCCAAGCTGACCTTCAGACTGAAAACCAGCTCCAACCAATTGAGTGAGTCATCTTAACTGGGTCTCATCCCTTAGCCAAGCCATGCCCGCCTGATGCTGTGTGGAGCAGACATAAGCCTTCCTAGACCAGCCCTGAACAAGTCACAGATTTCTGAACTAAATAAATGTTTTTGTTTTAAGCCATAAAGTTTTGGAGTAGTTTGTTACGTAGCAATAGATTAATAGAAAATTGCCTTATTCAATAGAATATGTTATATCAACATCACATCACCCTTTCTTAATCTGTGAGTTGTTAGAACGGAACATTTGGGCATCTGATTCAACTGAAGAATGTTTTTCAAAACAATGTTAGGATTCCTGCTTGGAATTTATAAAATGAATGTATTTGCTTAAGTTGAAAAAAAATGTATATTGAAAGGTGTTCATCACAGTGCTATTTCTAATAGCAAGAAGAAAGAAAGGCAACAATGTAAATGTTCATTAGTAGGTAAAGTAAATTATGGCTCATCTGTATATGTAATGCTGCTGCTAAGTTGCTTCAGTTGTGTCTGACTCTGTGCGACCCTAGAGATGGCAGCCCACCAGGCTCCCCCGTCCCTGGGATTCTCCAGGCAAGAACACTGGAGTGGGTTGCCATTTCCTTCTCCAGTGCATGAAAGGGAAAAGTGAAAGTGAAGTCGCTCAGTCATGTCCGACTCTTAGCAACCCCATGGACTGCAGCCTACCGGGCTCCTCCATCCATGGGATTTTCCAGGCAAGAGTACTGGAGTGGAGTGCCATTGCCTTCTCCATATGTAATTCTATTCAGGCACTAAAAGGAAGATGAAGATCTAAATGTATTGACTTAATTTAAAATGAAAAATGAAAATTACAAAATTGGGTATAGGATGATCCTATTTGTGTTAAAATACATAATAGATACTTCACATATAGAGTTTTATGAGGAGAAACATTTCTGGAAGGAGAAATTAAGAAGAAACTGTTCCCCCATCCTGAACCCCCCTCCCACCTCCCTCCCCACCTAATCCCTCTGAGTTGTCCTAGAGCACTGGCTTGGAGTGCCCAGCTTCATGCATTGAAATTGCACTATTCATCTATTTTACATATGTTAATATACATGTTTCAATGCTATTTTCTCGAATAATCCCACCCTCACCGTCTCCCACGGAGACCAAAAGTCTATTCTTTACATACTGTAATTATTCTCCAATTAAAATAAATTAATTAAAAAAGAAGAAACTGTTAACGGACAAATTGTGGGATATGGAGTTATGAAATTGAATTGGGAAACAAGGACTTCTGTTTTCTTTTCCATATTCTCTTTTAAATCTTTTTTAAAGATCCACATACTTTTAAATCTTTTAGTTTGAGTTTGGGATTTATAACAAAAGTACTTTCAAATTCATAAAAACAAAAATGTTTCCCTAACAGTATCAGAATTACTTTTCAAGTTTTCTCTTTAAAACAGTTTCTTCCCCAAGGGGCATGTGTAGGTGTTCGAAGCACATTTGTTCTCCCTCAGTGATCATACCAGTGCATGACAGCTGTCACTCATGGAGCCACTGACTCAGACTTTAATGCATTAAGAGTAGGCAGTCATGTCTTTCATCTGAAATAGTTAAAATTCTTTAAGAAAAAGTAAGCAATTTGACCAAGGTCAGTTCTGCCAGAAGACTCTGAAGAACTGTAAACACAGGAATGAAACAGCTTTAGCTTTTAACTTTCCTACAATAATACTAAGTGTTCTCAAAGCCTTTATGATTACTCACCTCATTTTTCAGCTTGCTTCAAAAATAAAATACATTAGCATAGAAACTGGGAGAACTACATATATTAATTAGAGGGAGCAGTGTTAGTTTTAACCCCACAGCCATTTACTTTACTGACATTACATGATTCTCATAAAAGTGACTGATGTATTGCTCACACTATAATAAAAATAATTTGATTATCTAAACACACATCAGCTAGGGGTTAGGTTAGGTGGCCAGCGTGCAGGTAGGTGGTAGGAAAGTCAACAACAGAGAATGAAATTTGTCTCATTTTCTGTGACTCAGATGAAAATAACAAAGATAATTAGGAATTCAATGTTATCAAGCCAACATTGCAGTATAGATTTGATATTTTCATGTTATTACACAGCGTTTCGTGATAGGAAAGTTTTGATTTGAAAACGTGACTAATCATTCAGAAAAACTTTAATAAAAATAAAGCATATTAATGATAATTCCAAATACTAATCAATAGAATAGAAAGAAAGCCATAGTCCTCAATGAGCTTATATTAAATCCTAAGAGATTGAATTTTCAGTGCACCCAAGCCTCTTACTTCATCTTCTAAGCTCCCAGAGAATGCATTCATTTGGTCAAGAAATCTGTGTTGAAGTCCTCTGTGCCACACATATTGCCTGGTGTTAAGGACAGAGAGGTTAAAGATATCATTCTTCCCTCTGAGCTCATGTCATCAGTGTAGATCATATCACAGAATGTTATGGTTCATTGTGATTATGTCTTAAGGAAGAACTCAGGTCCTAGTCATATTTGTTCACTGTGTTTGGCTCAGTAATCAAGTTTAATTGCTGCAAAAAGCTTTAATGGTTAATCCTCCCCCTAAAATATAGGAATAAAAAGAGAAAACCGAGAGTAGATGAGAAACAACATTGCAGGACTAGAGAAGGTACTAAAATTTTCTGATTGCCTGTCATGTGACAAATACCATTCCAGAAATTTGTATATGTTCCCTTGTTTATTCCTTACTCCAATTCTGTAAAGCAGAAAAAAACTAACCTTACTAAGCCTTACAGAGGTTAATACTTTACTCGCTTCCTACCTATATTCCCTACTGCAGGCAGGTGACCTGGTCTGATCACTCATTGGCTTAGCAGCTTTCCATGACTCTCCACTGCACTTGGAATAATGTCCCAAACTCTCAACTGACTTTGAAGGAGCTAAGGGAACTGGTGTTTCCCCAAATCTCCAGCCTCATTTCTTGCCTCTCTTTCTCCTACTCTTTTCTCTCTTGGTAAAATGCATTTATTTCAGCTGCTTAAACACACACCATGCCCTTTTCCAGCCTGGCCTTCCCACAGGCTGTTCTCAAATCCAGAATGCTTTTCCTTCCTCTCTTCTCAATAAATATTGAATGAGTGAATGAATTAATGAATGAAGGGATATTGAAGCAAGCATAGAATCCTGTTCAGTGGAAAGATTGAGAGTAGATAAAGACATTATGGAATTAATCACAAAACTATGATGATACATGAGTTCTTTGAGGTTTAAGCTGATCACAAGAGGTAGCACGTCCAGCACCCAGATCTTGGTTTCTTCTCTTCAGCAGTTCCTGCTCTTCCTTCAAGCCTCAGTGTTAGTGCCACACTCTGTAGAATGCTTTAAAAACACCAAACTGGTTAAATCCCTCACTGTATGCTCTGTAACGCCACACACTTCCCTTCTGTGGTGCTCATCACACCAGACTGAAGTCACTTGAAAGCAGAGCCGTGACTTTTATGTTTGCTTCTCTATTCTCAGCCCACAGCACTGTAAACAACACGTAGCGGTTTCTCTCTATATATTAGTTGATTTGAATGAACACAGAATTGCTCTAGGACACATAGTTGATTAGCATTTCTCATTAGTTTTGCTGTTTTATTCTTTTGGTCATTAGTTTATTTTACATGAAATTGGAGATTTTATATATTCCCTACCCACTCTTTCAAACTGAGTATAACTACTGAGAGAGTGGAGCTACTTTCAGATATAAAATGGTATTATCCAATTAATAATAGAATTAAAAAAATAACTCTCCCAACTTTTAAAGTGTCCCTCTGGGCACCTGCTCTGGACAGCACATTTTCCTGTTTTGTTTTGTTTTTTAACCTCACCCTCCACGTTTTTCCCTTTGTCCAACTAATTCCTATCTATCTTTTTCATCTCAGCAGGGTATTGCTTTAGACCATGTGTACATACACTATCAAGATGACAGCTGCATTCTCAGTATCAAATACAAGAGTACCTGACATGGTAGGAGCTTGATACTGAATAATGAATGAGTGAGTGGGTGAGTGAATAAATGAAGATGTGTTGGAAAGATTCGAGGTAGGATCTTATTCAATGGAAAGATCGGGAATAAAGAGATAAGGAAATAAATCACAAATTTATGATAATAGCTGTGTTCTTTAAGCTGATCATAGATCTTGGTTTCTATATAACATTCTCCAATAAAATGAAGCAGGAAATTTTTGGAGGAAATACAAGATGAGTTTGGAATATTATGTAGTACCAGAAAATAATGAAGTGTTGAGTGGCTGTAAATGCAGACTGAACTTAGTGACTCTCATCTAACAGACAAAATATGGAAAGGGAAAAATAGTAACTATAATAACAGGAGAAACCTGACAGATGCTCCTTTTACCTAGTGATCAAGATTAATATCACCAGTAATATATGTTGACATTATAGACTCCCTGACATGATGCAATGAGAAATACATCTCTCTTCGGGGATATTGTTCTATGAGACCTGTAAACTCTACCTAATCATGAGAAAATATCAGATAACCTAAATTGGGGGGCAGTGAAGGAAATATCGGGACTAGTGTATTTAAATGTGTCAAGGTGATGAAAGAGATAGGGAAATTGAGAAGCAGTTAAAGAATCAAAAGAGAATGAGACATGACAGCTAAGTGCAACATGGTATCCTGGAATAGAAGAATATTAGTGGAAAAACCAATGAAATCTGGATAAATTCTATAATTTAGTTAATTTCATTGTTCTGATATTAATTTCTTGATTCTGATATATGTGCCATGGTTATGTTAACACCAAGAAAAGCTGAATGAGAGTATAAGGCCAGACAGTCCTTGAAGGTGTTGGCCCTACGTCTACTGATTGTCTGGGCTGCCTTTGTTCTCTTCTGTGTGTTCTCTCCACCCAGGCAACAGGGGTATGTTCTCTTACTGGGGTATGTTCTCTATACTACCTATCTTTGCATCTCATCTGAAAATCTAAATTATTTCAAAATAAAGAGTTGAAAAAAAATTCCACACAAGGCTTGACTGCAGCATCCATCTACATGGAGTGAGGTGAGGGGAGCAGGGAAAATTGCCTGATTTGGAGTACATAAGATCTTGGCTTTCTAGCAGTACATCTAGTCTGATTCAGACTAGTGTGACCCTGTTCTCTGGCCACAGATTTTAGTGACAGGATGGTCATGCAGGCAGAATTGGGTAAGAGAGCATGAGAATTCATTCTCTCCAAAATTTAGTGTCTCCAAGCCACAACAGTTTATTAGTTCTTGAGTCTGTGGGTCAGGATTTGGGCAGGGCTCAGGTGGGATGGTGCACTGTCTTCCATGTGGTGTTGGTCAGGCTCATTCATACATTTACGGTCACTTGGCAGATCAGCTCGGGGCCAGACAGTCCTGGAAGGTGTCAGTCCTACGTCTGCTGGTTGTCTGGGCTGCCTCGGTTCTCTTCTGTGTGTTCTCTCCATCCAGGCAGCTGGGGTATGTTCTCATGCACAGAGCACCTCCTGAGTGTGAGAACAGAGGCTCAAGGCCCTTGACATCCAAACTTGAGACCTGTGCGACATAATTTCTGTCACATAATATTAGTCAAAGCAAGTTCCCACCTCTTAATGGGAAGATCTGTAAGAATTTGTAATATGTAATATGGCAAAACCAATACAGTATTGTAAAGTAATTAGCCTCCAATTAAAATAAATAAATTTAAATTAAAAAAAGAATCTGTAATAATTTAGAATCATCAAACCCACCCTTACAGCTGGGGGAGGGGGAATCACTTTCACCCAAATCACAGAGCTCCTGAACAGAATGGACATTAGGGAGAAAACTGGCCAGAGGCTGCAGATGAGGCTAAAAGGTAGATTGAAATTAATTGTGAGAGGCTCTGGATGCCTTGCTAAGTGGGCTTTCTCTTTTAGCTGGCGGTTTTTACCTTGTTTCTGTGACAACATGATTCTGATGCATTCTCATTAGGAAACCTGACTTAAAAGTGAGTCACCATGGCTGTTTTTCTCAACCTGAAGGTTAAGCATGAATCATGTTTCCTAGGAGGGCTGTATGCACCTTCCTCTTGGGAAATGGGGCTGCCTTGGTTGTAACACAGTTCCAGGCACTGGGAAGCCACTGACATCTTGTTCCCAAGTGCAAGAGACAGTTCTGCTCTGAAATTCAGTCTTAAGATGCTCCTGTAACAGCTCTGAGTTATATTCGCCACTTTTCTGCATTTCCCCCACTGTGCATATACTGCTAGTTTGGAATTTTCCTGTTTCCAGAAGTACACAATCCCAGAAGCAACAGTTTTCTTCCTGTTGCCCAAATCCTTGGGGCCCTGTCTTCTCCTAGGTGCTCACACACAATTCTCATTGCTAATGGCTTTTTTTTTTTTTTTTTTGCTTGCTTTCTGGTCACAACCAAGACAGCCCCAGTCTGTCCAATGTCTTTGCACATCAACCAGGGGAATGGCCACTGCTCAATTCTCTTTCTTCCCAGAAATTGCCTTCTTGCAGCCAACGTGGTCTCCAGTGGCCCAGTGAACACGCACTTGAGTATTCTGACGAGAGGATCTTGTCAGTGCAGTCTCCATGGTATCTGTCCTGCCACGTGCACATATTCATCTCTGCTGCTGGGTTGAACACAACCTGTGTTAGAAATGTGGGATTCATTTTGTTTGTGTTGAAAATAAATATTTCTTGAATGAGCATGTGAATAATGGATAAATAAACAAGATAACCGCTGTGTAGCATCCCTCTTGAGAAGTCAGGGACATGGAAAATGTCATTTGGTGGATGACTCCTCAGAGTCCTGTTTCCCAGGCAGGCACTTGTGCTAGGTGGAATCAGGCACCTTGATCTTACATTCTCTCTTACACTGGAAAAAATGATTTTATCGTTTCATAGTGGGCAACTAGAAGGATACCTACAGAGCAGAGCTTCTCAGGTGAAGCATCAGGAAAAGAAGGAAAGGTCACCTGTCTGATTTAGTGACAAATAGAAATAGTGACAAATGGACAAATAGAACCTTGAGTTCCCAGGCCAATTAATTTTTCTACTTACCACTCTTCTTTCTCTTACCAGTCATGTGGTCTCAGTCATGTCTCTGTTTCCTCACCTGCAAAATAGATGTCATCACCTAATCTACTTATTTCCTATTATTGACTTGAGGACTGGAATTCATAAAAATGCTGTGCAAACCATTTAGTGGGGAGAGAAGAAACAGCAGAGATATGTCTTTAGGTGAGGAACTTTAGAAGATATTGTCTAAATGATGGTGATGAGATAGAAGAATGTGAAATATAGATTTTCAATGCTTTCTATACTGTACCCTCTTCCCCAAGAACCTACAATAAAATTTGTTCAGAATGTTGTGAAATCCCTGGTCAGGCTCCATCTCTCCCTAGATGGGGTTAAATCTAGTCTCATTTGTCCTCTAGGGAGCTGATGGCCCATGAATCTTCTGCTACTCTTGCCTTTGTCTTTAGTAGTCACCTCGACCAGAGCTCATACATCCCTCATTCACTGTCAGTAATGTTGTTGGATTAATGATTGCATGGAGTCTTGGCTTCTTATAGTCTTAGTCATATGAGGCAATACTTCCCAGCTCTCTTGTTCTCTTTTCCAGAAAGAACCTTCCTCAAACTCCTAAAATAATGACCAGACCCCTGAAAACTACAGTATCAACCAATAAGCAGTCTTAAACAAACATGTTCCACCGTCAGTCACACTTTCTGTTAAGCCTTAATAATTCCAAAGGGAAATCCAACTTAGCCCAAGTGACTAAGTCATTCCCTTGTAGAGCCTGTATTAGTTCTTCCCTCCCTCCACCTTCCTTCTTCCCTGTCTTCTTTCCTTCCTTCCTTCCTTCCTCCTATATTGGAGCAGACTTTAGAAATGAATTTATTACAGTTTGGAGCCCTGCCCTAAGCAGGGCTTATCTGTAAATGATAACTGATATGCTCTGTGTGATGAGTTAAAAGACTAGAATCTTTGCAACATGGCTTGGAAGTTACTCTGTGAAGTTATGTATTGCTTTGCTTACTTAATTTCCATGCCCAGAACACCTTGAAGATAGTCCCAGAGAAGATGCTAATGGGTTTGTGTGTGAGCTCACTTACCAGGATAGGAACAAGTGGTATTGCCTTGAGCTCAACTTCCCTCTTCTGATCTGCCTGTGCCTATAAGGAGAAGAATCAGACATGAGGAGAAAAAATAAATTGGAGATTGTTAGAGGTAGGAGCAAAGCAGTCCACTGGAGAATATCATCAACAGCCACAGAGGCCTGGTCAGTATACAGTTGGTGGCAGACTGGTTTGGGATCAAGAGCCATCATGGGCATGGACTCCTCAGGCCAGATAGGACTAGTGAGAAAAAAAGCAAGCTACTTCTAGGCTGAGACTAGCAATTAGGACAGGACTGGATCCCAAGGCAGCCATGAGGTTAAGATTGCACAGGAGCCCAGTGACCCTGGCTATGACAGTCAGAAGTCAGAGCTCATGGAGGTTCATGGTACATCCTTTGCACACCAGCCTGGGCTACAGATTTTATTCCACCCTGCAGGGCAGCACTTGTCCCAGCAGAGGGGTGTCTCAGTCTGGCCCAGGATGGCAAGACCTCCAGTGTAGTGGAGGTCCCTACACTCTGGGACCTCATCCTCCCCAGGACAGTGCATGGGCAGCAGAGGAGCATCACTGACTTGCAGTTCATGTCAAGACAACGTTAGGAAGAGCTCTCGAAACCCTGGATACCTCCCGAAATGGCTACAGGGGAATTGGTAGTATTTTGGCTTCACAGATTGGATGGAGGGCTGTCCTATAGACTTAACTGGGGTTGCATGCGAGGCTGCCATCTTTGCTGCAAGTGTCTAAGGTCTCCATGTTGTGTCTAGAGTTTTGGTAATACTAGTGTCTTCTCTCTTCTGCATATTCTCTCTCCCAGAAATTGCAGCATCCTTTATTATGGAGCAGGTATTATTAGAACTGGAAATCCTGTGATTTCAGACAGGAGAGTGGTGGCAAGTCTGGAGCATCAAGACAGAGAAGAATCTAGCTGAATATAGCTGAGGAGACAGGCTTTGGATGTCTGTTCACTTGCCCAAGTACAGGCTAGTGTTAGGAAAATGTCCTTCTGTGGCTTGTTTTTGCCACTAATGGGCTGTGTGATCCTATGCAAGTCACTCTTGCTCCCTGGACTTCTGTCTTTTCTCACTTGTTAAAGGGGGCATTGAAAGTAGACCAGCTCAAGAGTTATTGTGGCCTAAATACTCAGAAGGTATCTCTCTCTGCTCCCTGCCTGGTCTGTGCCCTGCTTCTGGCTCCCCACGTAGTCTTGTTCCTTCCTTCACCTACCTCACATTCTTTTTTTTTTTTTTGCTCTATAGTGTTTATAGTTATCTTTGTTCTTATTTTTATTAACATGAATGATTTTTAGCAGATACACTGTAAATTTGAAAAAAAAAATCCAGAAAAGTACAAAGGAAAAAGTAAAAATCATCTGAAATTCCATCAGCTAGAGATAATAATTACTACCTTAACAAACATTTTTTCATTCTCTTTTTACACATACATACACACACATAATTTTAAATAAATGGATTCACATACACATGGAGATATTTAACAACCTCTTTTTCTCAGTAATATGTCCTGGACTTTTATACCCTTGTATAAATGAATATAGATATGCATCATCACTTTTTTGTTGTTGTTTAGTTGCTAAGTTGTGTCCAACTCTTTGTAACCCCATGGACTGTAGCCCGCCAGGCTCTTCTGTCCATGGGATTTTCCAAGCAAGAATACTGGAGTGGGTTGCCGTTTCCTCCTCCAAGGCACTTCCCATTCTTGAGTCTGGCTTCCATTTGGTGTTTTTCTTGCTGTGACATAGATATAACTCATCTTTCCCGGATGTCAGTCTCTTGTTCTGTCTCTCTGTCCATTAACTATCTGTACTTAGCTATTAGCCAAAGTGTTTCTTTTGATTTGCATAGCTCTTTATAATTTGTAGAGTCCCTTCACAGGGCTTCTCTCATTACCCCTCACAAAGAACCTGGCCTGCAGAGAGCATCAGTCTCCTGGGTCACAGAACTTTGAGCTATCTTTTCTAGTACAAGGCTTCCTCCTTTTTTTCCTAATGTCTCTTTGAGTTGAACTATTGCATGGGCCAAAAAGTTAGATTGTTTGTTTGGGTTTTTCTGTAAGATGGTATGGAAAACTCAAACAAACTTTTGGGCCAATCCAACCCAACCCAATAATTTCAAATGAAAACTTACTTCCACAGAGATATTTAGAAATTACAACAACTTTTCCCTCCATAGTGTTAGTGTTAGTTGCTCAGTCATGTCTGACTCTTTGTGACCCCGTGGACTGTAGACTTTCAGGTTCCTCTGTCCATGGAATTCTCCAGGTGAGAATACTGGAGTAGGTTGCCATTCCCTTCTCCAGAGGATCTTCCCAACCCAGGGGTTGAGCTGGGGTCTCCTGCATTGCAGGTGGATTCTTTACCATCTGAGCCACCAGAGCAGACCACCGTAGGAACTTATTAAATTTATACCTTCAATATTAAAACTATAAATGAGTTTATGTCTTGCTGGCTTGGGGCTGTACCAACACAGAAATCAGACTTCGTTGATGTGACCCTCTCCTCGGTCATAGGGGGAATGTCTACACTGACCCAGCTTGAGGGTTGTGAAGCTTGAGGAACAAAGTTTCTAAACTTATTGATCAAGGTTGGAGAAGGCCATCCTTCTTTATCAGAGAAGACTGCCATTATTTTTCCTGAATAGGGTAAAAAGTTCGTTTTGAGGCCAGGCCCTGAACATTATCTCAATACGGAAGAAGGAGGTTGGGGGGGAGTATTTTCTGGGTAGCAGGAGCAACCAGAGGACATGTTTTCCTCAGGTGACAGAGGGAAAGCATGTGGCCTGTCCCCTAGTATCTCTCATCCTTCCCTGGTGCTACTTACCATTAGAGCCTTGTTCCTTTGTGTTTCTTGTCATGCCAGCACCATCCTAGTGCTGCAAGTACAGAGTGAAATAAAGCATGGTTCCTGACCTCATAAAACTTTGCCTTGTTTTGGAATTCCATAGTACTTATTGGCTGTGGGTTAAATAATTTAAAAATACAGATGTCACCAGGATTCTGACTCAGGAACTGGGTGGATGCTCTGAAATACATGAGCTGCTTTCAGGATTTCTGCTGTGTGACAGGATATGCACCAACTACTTCCCAAAGCCAATCACTCTAGAGTCTGGATTTATCCTCTCCTACCCTTATTTTTCATTCTTGCCTTATTTTCCCCTTTACATGGAATCATGCCAGTCAGCACACAACCGTGCCTGCTACCCACATTGGTAAACCCTCCTTGACCTCTCACTTTACTCCTTCTACTTCATAGAAAACTTGTCTTCAGTCACTTTTCCCACTTTCTCCCTTTTCATTCTCAATCCACTCTATCAGGCCAGGGAAATAGCACTTGAAAAGGTCACTCATGGTCTCCTTGTTGCCAAATCTGGGGGTTAAATTTCTGGTCTCTTCTTACTTGGTATATCTAGCATTTTTTGACCTAGCTGATCTTTCTCCTTTTATTTGAGCTCCTTGTCTTCTAATGACTCCATTTTTATCACATTTCCCTCCCACCTCACTTGCCTGTTTTTCTTAATTTCCTATCCTGGTTTCTCTTTCTTTTCTACACCTCTAAACCGTAAAGAGTCCTAGGGCTCTACCCAAGCCCCATACCCCACTTGCCCCCTCCCCTTCCTCTCTTTCTCTCCGTGAGCCTCTTTGCTGCCAGGGCTTTAAATATGCTGATATTATGGTAATGTAGTTACCCAGTTGAGCTGCAGACTTGTATATTAAGTTAAATTGCTCATTTCACACCTCCACTTATTACTCCACACGACAAAAAGAGAAATTTTGATTTTTAATTCTGTGGGTAAATAGCTAGCAAAACTCTTTTTCGTTCTGCATAAGAACCTGACGTTCAAAGTGTAGCTCTGTTCTAATGACTTGCAAAGGATAAAAACATCAACTGTGTTGCTAGGCAACATCTCATAGTAAAAATGACCCTTGTTTGGTAACTTAAACCTGGAGTGGGAGGAAGTATAAATGAACTGTAAATACCTGATGGGAATGCATGCTCTAACGCTTCCCCCATGTGTAGTGATTCTTGTAATTGCCATGAGCCTTCCAGGGAAACTAGAAGCTATGTCCTTAGAGTGGTTACAGAGATACTGGCTCCTTTAGGCAAAGAGGCTATTGAGCTAAGTAAGCCCCTGCACCTGACTGATATAGATCTGGAATTCTTGCATCTGGGCTGTTACCTGGCAGGAAGGTAGTTTTTGGACATTTGAATGGGCTGCTGTTGGACTTTTTGAGGACCGTAAGAGGAGAGGAACTTTGTGATGTGCCCTGCTGAACAACTAGGAATTCTATCCTGAATGCTTCTCAAAGGGCTTCCCTGGTGGCTCAGATGGTAAAGAATCCGCCTGCCATGTGGGATACCTGGGTTCAATCCCTAGGTTGGGAAGATCCCCTGGGGGAGGGCATGGCAACCCATTCTAGTATTCTTGCCTGGAGAATCCCTGTGGACAGAGGAACCTGGTGGGTTGCAGAGTTGGACATGACTGAGCGATTAAGCACAGCACATGCTTAAAAAGACCTGTGCCAGGTGAGACTGATGGTAGTCTTGTGAGTTTCAATTTTTAGGAGAACCTCAGAAGACCTCACATCATACCTATTTCAACTCAGTACTGCACATTTCAATAAATTGCACAAATAGTCATTCAGATAGATGCTCAAGACAAACATCTAGGAATTTGATTCCATCTTTTTTGATTACTCTCTTTTCTTAGTCCTAAGCTTTGCAAGTCATCAACAAATTGCTTTACTTCTAAAATATATCCCATATCCTTTTATTTCTAGCCATCTCTATTATTATCTTAAACCATCAATATCTTTCCTATGGATTACATCAATAGCCTGCTTCTATGCTTGGACCTATCAACCCATTCTCCACACTGCAACCAGGGTGGTCTTTTCAAAACATCCCCTGACCCCCATCCCATGGCTTTCCACTGCACATAGATAAACTATAAATTCTATTGAGATCTACAGACCCCACATGGTGGGATCCCTGCCTATGTTTTTAAGTTCAACTCCTGCCATTCCCCACCGTGTTCACCATGCTCTAGACACACTGGCTTGCTCTCTGGTCTGGGACACACTGAGTCCATCATCTCATGTGCAATTTCTGTCTCCTCCACCTGATTGCATGAGCCATATATTTTCCTTTGTAATCTATCTTTTCTTGTGGTTTTGTCACAAATAACTCAAATGGCCATGGGTAAAGCAGTGACTGGTCAGTATGGAATTAGAAACAAGAAGTATGGAGTTGTGAGTAAAATGGAAGGAGAGTTATAGAACAGATAATAAGAAGGGGATGTGCAGTCAAAACAAATTTTTGCCATGGAGGAGAGATTGAACACATGTATGTCTCTCAGGGAGGAGACAAAAATGGAAATCTAAGATGTGGAGGAAAGTGGGATAACTAAAATAAATTCCCTAAGCCCCTCTTAAATGTAAAAGTCCCTTACAGAGAGAAAATATCAACTCCTTAGGATTCTGGTTTCTACTTAGTTTTTTTTTTTTTTTTTCCTGACCACTTTGTGCCTTCTGTGGTGTACTACAAATGTCTCCTTTCCACCCGTGTGTCAACTGTGAGCTCACTGGTAGAGGGGAGAGATCTAATTATGGTTGTATCCCAGTGCTAAATACAAAATAAAGCCTCCATAATTAATGAACAAATTTATCTGCTGTCTTTTTTTTTAAACAACAAAGCAGTTACACAATATAGTTTTTAATATTTTTTCTATGAAAGAAGGAGACCACAAAGGCAAAAATGCTCAGAGCCCCCCCAAATCAAAAAGCAGTCTTGACCTTAAGACCTTTAGCCTTTCTCTGTTTATAATCTTTTTCGTGGTCACCACCATCATAATGTTACCTCACAGCATGCAGCATCAGTGAAAACAATGTGCCTGCTGTAGAAATGCAACTCTGAGACAAGGAATCCACCTTCCCTTTTAATGAGTGTGCTGTGTGTGTGTGCTCAGTCGCTCAGTTGTGTTCAACTTTGCCACTCTCTGGACGATAGCCCCACCAGGCTCCTCTGTCCATGGTAGGTATTCCCTTTGCAATTTCTATCTCTTCCAAGTGGCTTGAATAAGCCCTACATCTTCCTGTGCAGTCTTTCTTTTCTTGTGGTTTTAATGGTCACAACCAACTTGAATAGAGGGCTAAGCAGTGACTAGTCAGTTCGGAATTAGAAACAGGAATTATGGAATTATGAGTAAAAAGGAAGGAGAGTTACAGAACATATGATAAGAGGGGATTATGGAGTCAAAACTTAATTTTTGCCGTGGAAAAGAGACTTGAGAATTTTTGTGTCTCTGAGACAGGAGCCATAAAGAGGGAAATATGTAATGTGGAAGAAAGTGGAATAAGTAAAGAAGCAAATTCCCTGAGCCCCCTTAAAGTAAAATCCCTTTTGAAGAGATCAAATATGTGACTCCTAAGGATTCTAGTTCTCATCATGCTTCATTTTTCCCTATCACTTTGGGAACTTCTATACTATATTATAAATATCTCCTTATCCATCCTATATGCAAACTGTGAGTTCAGTGAACAGAGAGGAGAGGTCTTACTCACTATTGTATCTGAGTACTCAACACAAAATAAAGGCTGCATAATTAATGAATAAACTTACCTGTTGCCTTTCTTTCTAAATGACATATGGTACCTTGAAGCAGCATGAATCCACTCAGTAAATTAGTAAGAAAGAGCTATGAAAACGAGAGGGAACCAAGCAGGTAAAGGGGTACGTTGATGCCCTTGACGTACACTTGGTAAAGTTCTTTTTTTAAAAAGAAACTTTACCAACTTTGTGTTTTGAAGAGAAGGAGCAGGAGCAAACATAATCTATTTTTCTCTCCTCCTTTATGGTCATGATCTACATTATGATATATTTTACAAAGCATCAAAACATCTATATAACTGAGTATTTTATTTTATGAAACAGCATTTCAAACAACAGTGTTCTTGCTGTATCTCATATTCACCATAATTATTATTGTGAGAGCTGCAAAATACTCTGTCTAGTTAATGTACTACAATTTACTTCACTGTTTTCACTGTTCCTATTGTTGAACATTTAGGTATTTTCATTTTCTGCTGTTTTGGAGAAAGCTACAATGAAGAGCCTCATACATGGGGATTTGCCCTCCCTTTGAATTATCTCCTCAGTTTAAATTACAGTGAATCATATCACAAGGTCAAAGGTATGAACACTTTTATGATTCTCAGTACGTACACTGTGTTCCTGCTTTATATTTGCTGGACAAAGGTACTTATCAGTTTCACTGTAAACAATGGTGCTATTATTATATCTTCTTTGCCAAGTTAATTGATATAAAAACATAACCCTGTGTACGAGACAGCAAAAGAGACACTGATGTATAGAACAGTCTTATGGACTCTGTGGGAGAGGGAGAGGGTGGGAAGATTTGGGAGAATGGCATTGAAGCATGTATAATATCATGTATGAAACAAGTTGCCAGTCCAGGTTCGATGCACGATACTGGATGCTTGGGGCTGGTGCACTGGGACGACCCAGAGGGATGGTATGGGGAGGGAAAAAATAAAAAACAAAAAACAACAACAAAAAAACAAAAACATACTTCATTGTTTAATTTGAAGTTTGCTATAGCCTGAATAATTCCCCCTGTTTGTCTACTATCTACATTTTGTTGTTTATGTCATTTTCTATTAGGGGGCACTTATATATTAGAATAAACTTTTATATATTATACATAATAATTCATTATTCTAACATTTAAGACAAATATTTTTCCTTTTGTTTTCATTTCACTGATTTGTTGGTTCAATATATAACTGAAGTTATATATTGATCTTTTCCTTTATGAATTCTTTCAAAGATCAGTCACTATTATCTAAATGACATAAAGGTTCTCAATTCTATTTTGTGCAATTTATGAAATTAAATTATTTAATAAATTTGCAATATTTAAATATAAAATTTGGTTATAACTTGATGTTTCCCCAAACTGGTAACACAGTGGCAACGTAGATTCTATAAGAGAGAGATTTAAGGAGAAATCTCATTAAAAGTGAGTCTTCCCAGGTGGCTCAATAGTAAAGAATCTGCCTGCCAATGCAGGAGATGCAAGAGACTTGGATTTGATCCCTGGTTAGAGAAGATCCCCATGGCACCCCACTCCAGTACTGTTGCCTGGAAAATCCCATGGATGGAGAAGCCTGGTAGTCTGCAGTCCATGGGGTCGCTAAGAGTCGGGCACGACTGAGCAACTTCACTTTCACTTTTCACTTTCATGCATTGGAGAAGGAAATGGCAACCCACTCCAGTGTTCTTGCCTGGAGAATCCCAGGGACAGAGGAGCCTAATGGGCTGCCATCTATGGGGTCGCACAGAGTCGGATACGACTGAAGCGACTTAGCAGCAGTAGAGAAGATCCCCTATAGGAGGAAATGGTAAACCACTGTAATATTCTTGCCTGGAGAGTACCATGGACAGAGGAGCCTGGTGGGCTGCAGTCCTTAGGGTCACAAAGAGTCGAACATGACTGAACGACTGAGCACACACACATACACACAGCATACTCATTAAAAGGGAGGGTGGATTCCTTGTCTTGGATTTGCATTTCTACAGCAGACACATTGTTTTGACTGATACTGACTACAAAAGAGATAAACAGACAAAGGCTAAAGCTCTCCAGGTCAAGACTACTTTTTGATTTTTGGGGGCTCTGAGCATTTTTGCTTTTGTGGTCTCTTTCGTTTAGAGAAAAAATACTAAAAAGTATCTTATGTAACTGCTTTGTTGTAAAGATGAATATAACTTAGGCTGGATTCATTTTTATATGATTATTAATATTATTGATTTTCATTTTTTCTTATTTTCAATGTTAAACTTATCTTTGTAGACCACTAAACTATGCCTATTATGTCTAATAAATGAGTCAACCGTGTCCCAAAGCCACCCCTTACTAACTGATTAACTATATCAATCATCTGTCTATTTATCTATCATATCTATCTAACCATCTGCCTAAATAATTGGGTCTACTTCTTGCCTTTTCATTCAGTTTCTGAGATACACATTTCTATCCATAGCAGATCACAGTATTTCAACAATCATTATTTTTTAATTTTTTAAAATATATTTTATTGACGTATAGTTGGTTACAATGTTGTGTTATTTTCTACTGTACAGAAAAGTGATTCAGATATGTATGTGTATATATATATATATTTTTTCTCTTTCATATTCTTTTCCTTCACAGTTTATCACAGGATATTAAAAATAGTTCCTGTGCTATATAGCAGAACAGCTATTGTTTTAAAAATATGTTCTAATATTGTTAGAGGTGATTTATATCCCAGAATTCTTTTTAAACCTCTTGGCCACTTATTTTCAAAGTGATCAAGAATGTTAGCACCTCTCTGTTTATTATAGTAAAAATCCCTGTTGAAGTTGCATTGTGTTGGTAAGTTACTTCAAAGAAACATGACACCAGTTTTAATGTTCCATTCCAGCACCAGAATACTTTGACCATGCTGCAGAGAGAGTTTAAGAGGAATGGAGACAGAGGCAGGAAACAGGGTACAGAAAGACTTGGTACTCTGGTAGGGTGATCTGGCAACTAGGAGTGCTTAGTGAAGCTAGAATACAAGCTGCCTGACTCAGCACAGTCCTAAAAGTGGGTCATAATCTAACACTGTAGGATACCTACTAGTTTATTCTTCAGTTTAGGGAAAGGGAGTGCCTTTGGGCAGAAACTGTAAACACGTTTCAGTCAAACCCACCTTCTTCTAATCCTTCTTCTAATTTGGTGTTCTAGAGTAGCTATAGCTTAGTAGCCCCAAGTATCATAATACTTATGAGTGAGTTTAAGCAAGAAAGTTTGTTTTTCATGCAGGTACCCTTGACACAATAAACAGTGATAGAATAGGGAAAAGAGATCACAGGGTGTAGACTGACCAGTGTGGAGCCATTTTGGATCATCACTCATGATCAGCTCACTCCTTTGCAGTTTTCTTATAAGAGAAATAGTTTGTGTATCCTTATAATTTTCTAATATGAGGGACAGTCATTTTAGGATAGAGCAAAATTCAAAGGCCTTCCTCACTAATTCCAAGTCTTTAGTGATGAAAATTGACCAGAACTGTACATCGAGCTCACAGGTAGTATCTGCTATGAATAGATATAACTTCAATATAAGGGCCATTAGACTAAATTGAGTAAGTTTAATCTAGAGAGAATTTGGATGTGTATCATGTTTTGTAAATCACATACAGAGAATATACTTGAGAATCTATTCCCCTTTGTGAATCATGAAAAGGATCTAGACTGGGAAGATTTCTGTGGCTCCAAAAAAAAGATGAAAGACAAATGATCTGAAACTTCAGACTTTCACAATTTCAATTTCAGTTCTAATGTTATGAGGCCCATTGGAGCACCTTGTTGGAAAATCTAAAATCTACCTGTGGGTCCATGCCTGCCCCTTCTTTAAACTTGATAGTGTACAGTCAATGTGGTACTTAGAGATGCCTTCCCCTTCCAAGTAAATCAAATAGTGACCTATATACTTTTTGTTGTTGTTTAGTCACTAAGTCGTGTCTGACTCTTTTGTGACCCCATGAACAGTAACCCTCCAAGCTCCTCTGTCCATGGAATTTCCCAGACAACAATACTGGAGCAGCATTTCCTTCTCCAGGTGATCTTCCTTACCCAGGGACTGAACCCATGTTTCCTGCTTGGCAGGCAGATTCTTTACCGCTGAGCCACCAGGGAAGCCCTGATCTATATACTTACTGGGGGATAAAACATTAGTTTCTAACACTATTTAATGTTAGTCATTTAATGTATATATATATCAACAATAAAACAACCATCCAAGATATGAGGGACCTCAGCAAGTTAGAAAAGAGTTGCCAAGCGGAATAAAAAGAGAAAAATTTCCCTTAATTAAAAAAGGAAATTCAGTATAAAATTATCATTAACTGGTCATGGTCTCAGACATCAAATAGAAACAAATGTAAATTATGTCTTAGAGATTTAAGCCCAGACCAATAAAAATCCATTGATTAAGTACCAATGAACACAAACTAAAAGTTGAAAAATCACAAAAATACCCATGGAAGAAGTCATCATAGGTAAGAGTGATCAGAAGTAAGAAACTGAAAAATCAGACCCACAAATAATGCATATACAGGAAGTTTTTGTTTCAAAACAAACTTGTCCAACATTGTTAAATAAATTAACAAATGATGTTAGAAGCTTTATCAGTCAGCTTGGGATACCATAACAAAATACTCAGGTTGGGTGGCTTATATGACAGGAGTTTATTTTCTCAAAATTCTAGTTTCTGGGGAGTTCAAGATGAAGGTGCCAGCTGACTCAGGTAGAGGGATGCAATGTCCAGATTCGAACTGAAGAGATCCTCAGGAATTTTGTCTGGCAAGCATACAGCATCTCCCCCAAGAAAGGCTTCTCATTCTGGCTCCGGAGGTGACTTGGGGGATTATGGAATCTCATGTTCCTTCTCTGGGAACATATACCTACCTCCTTGTTTCTCCCTCTACAATGTTTCATGATCTTGGCTCTTAACTGAAACTTAGTGAAAGGTATTGGCCTTAGACCGCTTTTCTTGTCCCTGATCCTTTTTAATCCCTTACCTTCTCTCCTTCCAAGTTCAAAGCATAATCCCCTAAGTTCTCCTCACTGTGCAGTCTCAAACAGGTACACTTAATTTAAACAGCTTGTGTAAGGGATCTTAATTTAAACAGCTTGTGTAAGGGATCTGTTTTTCATTCTTTTATGTAAAACATAGGTAATAAGTTACTAGCATCCTCCAAGTACTGAGTGCTATCTATATGAGGTACTCTGGAGACTGCAAAGGAAAAAAATAGATAAATAATCCCTATTTTTAAGATCCTTAGATTTTAAGAGAGGTGAAAGAAATGTTAACCAAGTATATTATTGTCAGGGAACGTTTAACAGGAGGATTCCTGTGTACTGTTTTTGTCTCTCATAAATCCTCTGTTCCTTATCAGTTCCTGGTAACGAGTGGAGCGGCACACTGCTCCCAGGACTGAGGTCATGAGATAAAATGCATGCGTGGATTTCCTTCAGTAAACATTCTCCTTACAACAAAACTGCTTAGTCATGACCCTCTTTCTTGAGATGTGAATTGTCTTCTGACATTATGACCATTGTTAATTCCTTGTTTCCTTGATAACAGTTGCTGTACGTCTGGTTTTCTGATCTTTATCATTGTCGAAAGAAATTCCTTGTACAACAGCCTACATATCCTCACAGAAAGATCATTAAAGCACCCTTGCTCCACCAGAGACTGGGGTCCCTGTGTTTCTCTCTCTCTCTCTCTCTTTCTCTCTCTCTCTCTCTCTCTCTCTCTCTCTCTCTCCCTCCGGCTAATTCTCTGGAGTGTGGAGACCTACCGAGCTCACTCTCCTGCCCGGGCTTTCAAGACCTCCTCGAGAGGATGCCCTGTGCCTTCGTGAGCAGTGCAAGCCCTGTTCTAGGGTTTTATTGGTTTTCTGCGTAAACCAGGGAATACTAGCTTCTTTCTCTCTTTCACTTTCTTATCATAGACTCTGGACCACCAGGTTCCGGTCCATTAAAAGACCACAAAATATTATCATGTATTCAGAGCTATAATCATAGTGTTGTCAACCTTGCTGTTTGAAGTGTGGCCTTCAATTGAACAGCATTAGTGTCATTGCGGAGTTTGTAAGAATTGCAGAATCTCTTGCCCTAGCCTCAACCTACTGAATTAGAACCTATATTTTAATATAATGTACACATGAGACACCTGGGGATACCAGTGCTGCTGGTGCATGAATCATACCTTGAGACATGAGGCTGTACAAAGAGAAGGATAATCCTGCCTAGCTGAGGGAAGTGGTGAAGATGTCACTGAAATCACCCCAGAAAGAGAAAACTTTGCTTAGCAGATCTGGGGAGAGGACAGATGGATGAACAGGGAGAGGAGATAACACAAATAAAGACATAGGGGCATGAACAGTATGTTGGAGAATGGCAAGTAGTAATTGTATTGGAAAAATGGATGAATTTGAAAATACAGCCTGGGACCATATTTTGAGAAATCTTTTTATTTTAATTTTTTGGCCATGCCACATGGCATGTTGGATTTTAGTTCTTCAACAAAGGATTGAACTAGTGCTCCCTGCATTGGAAGTGTGACATCTTAACCACCGGACCGCCAGGCAAGTCTGAGAAATCTTTTATGCTATGAAAAAGACAGTAGAAAACGGGGGTTCCAGAGGTTCTTTGAGTGGAAGAGCAATAAGATCATATCTGTCTCATTGGAATGAAGAAGGTAGATTGAATGGGAGAAAGCCAGACCACAGCAAGAAGCCAGGAGGAAGTTATTGCAATAATCCAGGCATGAAATAAGAGCTGGAACTAAGACAATGGTTGTGAGAATTGTAGATACTTTGAACTCAAGTTTGTATGAATTTGTTATCCAGCAATAGATAACTAGCTCACATTTTACTACCTGGAACTGGGATCCAGAAATATTTACGAATGTGAGAGCAGTAATGAAACTAGAGAATAGGCAGTGACTGGAAGTGTTTTGAAAAGCGTACATGAGAAAGTGCAAATTTACTTGAACAGACTTTAGTAGAAATCTGGACTTTCTGGATGCCCATGGTGGGGACACCAAAGAAAGTGAGGAACATGTATTGGAACCTGGGGAAGGAAAATCCTTGTTACATAATGACAGAAACTATCAGCTATGTGAAAAGAAAAAAAATTATAAGTGATGAACTTTAGCTTTTATAGCTAAGGAGATTTCCATAAAAAGTGTAGAAGGTGCCACCTGATTTATTCCTGTCATTTATAAAACATGGGAGAGGAGAGCAATAACATGCGGGAAGAACAAAACAGGACCTAATGATTTTGGAAAATCAGCCTCTCCAGATGGCAAAAGATATAAATGGATTCACTGTTGGGAAATCATGCTCTAGAGAAAAGGCTGAGGCCGTTAATATACATTTTGCAAAAATGTCTTGAAGATCAAAAGTTAGAGTATTTAGCTACACTAAGGATTCTTTCAAGAGATTCAGAGTGCATCTCACAGATCCTTTCAATTGTGGTCAAAGAATGTCACCCGCTCTGTGTGTGTGTGTGTGTGTGTGTGTGTGTGTGTGTGTGTTAGTTGCTTGGTCATGTCTGACGTTTTGTGACCCCGTGGACTGTAGCCCTCCAGGCTCCTCTGTCACCTGCCATATCAATCAGCAAAGAATGTTAGGGCCATCAAGTCAGGAGCCATTGCAGTTGCCCCTGTTGCCCTGAGGGGATTTAGGATGCAAAAAAGCAGAATGCTGGCCCTAGATAGCTAAGGTGCATATCAAAGGAATACTTTTAATGAGCCCAGATTATTGCATCTTCCTATACACAGAAAAGCACTGAATTCATTAACTTGAGATGTCTGTTTTTCTTTAATTAGCAGTATTCTTCTGACTACCTGGTTTTTGTTGCAAAAACTACTTTTTAAAATTGATTTTTATTGGAGTATATTTGATTTACAATGCATTGTTAGTTTCAGATGTACAGCAAAGTGAATTAGTTATACATATACACTGGAAGTGAGAAATAGATTTAAAGGACTAGATCTGAGATAGAGTGCCTGATGAACTATGGCCTGAGGTTTGTGACATTGTATAGGAGACAGGGATCAAGACCATCCCCATGGAAAAGAAATGCAAAAAGGCAAAATGGCTGTCTGAGGACGCCTTACAAATAGCTGTGAAAAGAAGAGAAGTGAAAAGCAAAGGAGAAAAGGAAAGATATAAGCATCTGAATGCAGAGTTCCAAAGAATAGCAAGAAGAGATAAGAAAGCCTTCCTCAGCGATCAATGCAAAGAAATAGAGGAAAACAACAGAATGGGAAAGACTAGAGGTCTCTTCAAGAAAATCAGAGATACCAAAGGAACATTTAATGCAAAGATGGGCTTGATAAAGGACAGAAATGGTATGGACCTAACAGAAGCAGAAGATACTAAGAAGAGGTGGCAAGAATACACAGAAGAACTGTACAAAAAAGATCTTCACGACCCAGATAATCATGATGGTGTGATCACTGACCTAGAGCCAGACATCCTGGAATGTGAAGTCAAGTGGGCCTTAGAAAGCACAAACAAAGCTAGTGGAGGTGATGGAATTGCAGTTGAGCTATTTCAAATCCTGAAAGATGATGCTGTGAAAGTGCTGCACTCAAAATGCTAGCAAATTTGGAAAACTCAGCAGTGACCACAGGACTGGAAAAGGTCAGTTTTCATTCCAATCCCAAAGAAAGGCAATGCCAAAGAATGGTCAAACTACTGCACAATTGCACTTATCTCACACACTAGTAAAGTAATGCTCAAAATTCTCCAAGCCAGGCTTCAGCAATATGTGAACCATGGACTTCCAGATGTTCAAGCTGGTTCTAGAAAAGGCAGAGGAACCAGAAATCAACTTGCCAACATCCGCTGGATCATGGAAAAAGCAAGAGAGTTCCAGAAAAACATCTATTTCTGCTTTATTGACTATGCCAAAGCCTTTGACTGTGTGGATCACAATACACTGTGGAAAATTCTGAAAGAGATGGGAATACCAGACCACCTGACCTGCCTCTTGAGAAATCTATATGCAGGTCAGGAAGCAACAGTTAGAACTGGACGTGGAGCAACAGACTGGTTGCAAATAGGAAAAGGAGTACTTCAAGGCTGTATATTGTCACCCTCCTTATTTAACTTATATGCAGAGTAATGGCACCCTACTCCAGTACTCTTGCCTGGAAAATCCCATGGACGGAGGAGCCTGGTGGGCTGCAGTCCATGGGGTTGCTAAGAGTAGGATACGACTGAGCAACTTCACTTTCACTTTTCACTTTCATGCATTGGAGAAGGAAATGGCAACCCACTCCAGTGTTCTTGCCTGGAGAATCCCAGGGACGGGAGAGCCTGGTGGGCTGCTGTGTCTGGGGTTGCACAGAGTCGGACACGACTGAAGCGACTTGGCAGCAGCAGCAGAGTACATCATGAGAAACGCTGGGCTGGAAGAAGCAGAAGCTGGAATCAAGATTGCCGGGAGAAATATCAATAAACTCAGATGTGCAGATGACACCACCCTTCTGGCAGAAAGTGAAGAGGAACTAAAAAGCCTCTTGATGAAAGTGAACGTGGAGAGTGAAAAAGTTGGCTTAAAGCTCAACATTCAGAAAACGAAGATCATGGCATCTGGTCCTATCACTTCCCGGGAAATAGATGGGGGAAGCAGTGGAAACAGTGTCAGACTTTATTTTTTTGGGCTCCAAAATCACTGCAGATGGTGACTGCAGCCATGAAATTAAAAGACGCTTACTCCTTGACAGAAAAGTTATGACCAACCTAGATAGCATATTGAAAATCAGAGACATTACTTTGCCAACAAAGGTCCGTCTAGTCAAGGCTATGGTTTTTCCAGTGTCATGTATGGATGTGAGAGTTAGACTGTGAAGAAAGCTGAGCGCCGAAGAATTGATGCTTTTGAACTGTGTTGTTGGAGAATACTCTTGAGAGTCCCTTGAACTGCAAGGAGATCCAACCAGTCCATTCTGAAGGAGATCAGCCCTGGGATTTCTTTGGAAGGAATGATGCTAAAGCTGAAACTCCAGTACTTAGGCCACCTGATGGGAAAAGTTGACTCATTGGAAAAGACTCTGATGCTGGGAGGGTTTGGGGGCAGGAGGAGAAGGGGACGACGGAGGATGAGATGGCTGGATGGCATCACTGACTCAATGGATGTGAGTCTGAGTGAACTCTGGGAGATGGTGATGGACAGGGAGGCCTGGCATGCTGCGATTCACAGGGTCGCAAAGAGTTGGACACGACTGAGCGACTGAACTGAACTGATACATATATCCACTCTTCTAGATTCTATTCGCATATAGGTCATTTACAGATTACTGAGTAGATCTCCCTGTACTGTACAGTAGGTTCTCTTTAGTTACCTATTTTATAGTATTGATCCCAGCCTCCCAGTTTATCCCTCCCTGCCTTTCTCCCTTAGTAACCACAGTTTGTTTTCTGCATCTGTAACCCTATGTCTATAGTTTTGTAAATAGGTTCAGTTGTACCATTTTTTAAGATTCTACATATAAGTGATATCATATGATATTATCTTTTTCTAACTTCACTCAGTATGATAATTTATAGGTTCATCCATGTTGCTGCAAATGGCATTATTTCATTCTTTTATATATATGTGTGTTATATATATGTACCACATCTTTATCCATTTCTCTGTTGATGGACATTTGGGTTGCTTCCATGTCCTGGCTGTTGTAAATAGTGCTGTAATGAATGTTGGGGTACATATATCTTTTTGAATTATGGTTTTCTCCTGATATATGCCCAGGATTGGAATTGGATCATATGGTAGGCCTATTTTTAGTTTTTTAAGGAACCTCCATACTGTTCTCCATAATGGCTGTACAAATTTACATTCCCACTAGTGTGTAGGAGGGTTCCCTTTTCTCTACACCCTCTCGAGCAATTTTTGTTTGTAAATTTTTTGATGATGACCATTCTGAGTGGTGTGAGGTGATACCTCGTTATAGTTTTGATTTGCATTTCTCTAATTAGTGATGTTGAACATCTTTTTATGTGCCTCTTGGCCATCTGCATGTCTTCTTTGGAGAAATGTCTATTTAGATCTTTTGCCCATTTTTTGATTGTGTTGTTTGTTTCTATATTGAGCTTCATGAGCTGTTTGTATATTTAGGAGATTAATCCCTTGTCAGTTGCTTTATTTGCAAATATTTTCTCCCATTCTGAGAGTTATTTTTGTCTTATTTACAGTTTCCTTTGCTGTGTAAAGACTTTTAACTTTCATTAATTCCCATTTGTTTATTTTTGTTTTTATTTTCATTATTCTAGGAGGTGAATCAAAAAAGATCTTGCTGAGATTTTTGTCAGAGAGTGTTCTGCCTATGTTTATGTCTAAGAAAAAACTCCTATTATATGCTGGCCTCTCCCTTACCTCTTTGGAGTAGTATGTCAGCATTTTCTGAAAGTGTGTCTTCTAGATTTAGGTCCTCAGCAAATCCATAAAATAAAATATAGTTCTTAGGCTTCCCTGGTGGCTCAGTGATAAAAGAATCTACCTGCCAATGCAGGCGTTGGATCACTGATTCAGGAAAATCCCACTTGCAGCGGAGCGACTAAGCCCTTGCACCACAACTATTGAGCCTGTGCTCTAGAGACTAGGAGCCACAACTACTGAGCCCATGTGCTGCAACTTCTGAAGCTTGCATGCCCCAGAGCCCATGCTCCGCAACAAGAGAAGCCACTGCCATGACAAGGCTGTGCACCGCAACTAGAGTGTAGCCCCTGCGTGCCACAACTGGAGAAAAGCCCATGTGGCAACAAAGACTTAGTTCTCATTTGTAAAGGGGAAACCATTTGTCAACTTAGATCCAATGAGTAATCAACTTATTCAGGCCTAGTTACTTTGTTCACTTGAGAAAATTTTGTTCATTTTTAGAGATGTGATATGATATCACATCCTCTAGGAAGTTTTAAAAAATCTAGATCAGGTTAGATTATAGTCCTCCTGTGCCTACTTCAAGGATAACATTTATCTCAATGGGTTCTAATTGCTTCTTTCCTAAATGCTGCAAAGACTTACCTTATCTGACATTATATTAAGTGCTGCAACAGAGAGCAAAATGGATATGGTTCCTGTGTGAATGGGACTCGCAGTCTAAAAGGAAACAGATACTAATGAGATAATAAGCCTGAATGTATAAACTAAAACTGGAACAGTGAGTTGAAAGAAAGGTATCTTTGAATCTTTGAAGTCAGATAAGAAAGGAATGTAGCCTAAACTCAGGGAGTGGTCCCTGGGAAGGCTTTCAGGAGGAAACAACGTTTAGCTGAGATCCAAAAGGTAGAGTTAACTGGGAACAGACACAATAAATTCTTCCATGAGTTTCAATAATTTCTTCCATGGAAGAAAATAATTCTTCCATGTAGGAAGAACGTGCAGATTTTTACAAATTGAAAGAATACCAGTGTAATTAGAACTCAGAGTGGGACGAGGAGCATCCTGAGAAACGAGGCTGGAACAATAGTCAGGTTTCACAGCGTGTGTAGCTTTGTGGACTATCTTAACGGTTTTATACAGGACGTGGCAGATAGTTGACTATCTTCATGAAGACCACTCCTACAACCTTCCTAGATCCACAGTTTAGCCAGACTCTTCAGGAAGTCTCTAGAATGCCGGTCTTTATGGAAACAATCTTATCTTTGTCCTGGCAAGCCTGAGAGGAAGAGAAGAGGCCCAGCTTTATAGTGCTTGGCTCAGGCACTCCACGGGAAAAGGGCAAGACATTTTTTAGTTCTACCAATCATTTATGTACAGCTGTTGCTACAGGAATACCCTGAAATCTTTCACCAAGAGTAGAAATTTCTGAGGATCCAAATAATGGAAGAAATTTCTCCCCACCCTAGATACATTCTCGAAAATAAATAGGTGATTATCTAAGATGAATATAGCTAATGAGATGGCTAATAGAAAACCAAGTCCAGACAGACTTCATAGTAAAGAAAATATGATTTACTTTAAATCCCCATATGATTAGTATCTTCAGATGTGTGGTCTTAAGTCACAGCTAATTCTCCCTGGGTATTTTGCCAAAGAATGAATTTCTTAAGAACCCAGTGAAGCAGGAGAGGAGAGAAAGTGAATTCTCACTGTGCTCAATGTTGGAGAAATTTTCTAAGAGTCAGAATGATCCAAAGATAAAATGTCACATCAGTAGATTGTGAATCAAATTTTTAAAAGTAAGCTAGAAGACCAGTTGGGGGAATTATAGAGTAATTCAAGCGTGAAGGTTGGGCTATGTGATCTTAATGGTTTCTTCTCACCAGGAGAACCTTAGCGGCAGAAAGTATAATGTGGAAGAGTAGCTACAGGACGGAGAACATTGAGAACTCAGAGAAAGAAAGAGGCTGCTGGTAAAAAACATTCAATACCCAAGTCTCCTGCATTGCAGGTGGATTCTTTACCAGCTGAGCCACGAGGGAAGCCCAATAATGAGGAACAGAAAGATTTAATTTTGTTTCGAGTGCAAGCCACTTGGGAAATTGCACCTCATATGATCTGGGTTTGGGGACCAGGGGAAAGAAATCTGACAATGCATCCTTTTCAGGAACTGTGACTTCCAATTTAAACTCAGGTCTGCTCATCTAGCCAACTTCCCTTGAATGTGTTTTCCAGGGAAGCACTAACATTATCATAGTTTGGATGGATATTAGTTATCTATTGCTGTGTATCAAATTTTCTCAAAATTGTGTGTGTGTGTGTGTGTGTGTGCATGCTCAGTCGAGTAGTTCAGAAGAACAAATATCTGTTTTCTTCACAGTTTATGAGGGTAGGTTATCTGAGAGAGGCTCAGCTGGGTGGTTCTGATTCAGGGTCTCTCTTGAGGTTGTTGTCCATCTCTCAGCTATGTCTATAATCAAATCCAGGCTCAAAGACAGTTGGAGAATCCACTTCCAAACTCATTCATTTGGTTGTTGACAGGCCTCCATTCCTTGCTGGCTATTGGTCGGAGACATGCATTTCTTTTTTTTTTAATTAATTAATTTATTTTAATTGGAGGCTAATTACTTTACAATATTGTAGTGGTTTTTGACATACACTGACAAGAATCAGCTATGAGTGTACATGTGTCCCCCATCCTGAACCCTACTTCCATCTCCCTCCCCATCCCATCCCTCAGGGTTGTCCCAGGGCACTGGCTTTGAGCACTCTGTTTCATGCATCGAACTTGGACTGGTGATCTATTTCACATATGGTAATATACATGTTTCAGTGCTATTCTTTCAAATCATCCCACCCTCGCCTTCTCTCACAGAGTCCAAAGAGACTCACAGAGTCCAACTCACAGAGTTCTTTATCTCTGTCTCTTTTTCTGTCTCTTGTATAGGGTCATTGTTACCATCTTTCTAAATTCCATATATATGCATTAATATACTGTATTGGTGATTTTCTTTCTGACTTCACTCTATTATACAATAGGCTCCAGTTTCATCCACCTCATTAGAACTGATTCAAGTGCATTCTTTTCAATAGCTGAGTAATATTCCATTGTGTATATGTACCACAGCTTTCTTATCCATTCGTCTGCCAGTGGACATCCAGGTTGCTTCCATGTCCTAGCTATTGTAAACAGTGCTGCGATGAACACTGGGGTACACATGGAGACATGCATTTCTTAACACGCAGCTATGTTAAGCAGACTTCTCCATAGCCTGCTTGAACAGCCTCATTTCATGGCATCTGGCCTCCCACAAAAGAAGTTACTTAACAGGAAGAGTAATGTGAGCAGGTAAGTGAAATAATTCCCTAAAAGAAGCAGGATTCATATCTAGAATAATATTAAGATCTTTTATAACTATATTAGTAAGAAGATAAGGTGTCCAAGTAAAAATGGGAAAAATAGTGAAAAAAGAACTTCACAAAAGAATATAAACAAATGGCCAATAGGCTCATGAAAGGCTATTCAATTATCAGGAGTTATTAGGGAGATAAAAATTAAAACTCACAATGAGAATCTGCTACAGTATCACGAGCATGGCTAAAATTATAAAGGCCGAAAATACCAATCATTGTCAAGGTTGTATGCAGCAAGTTAAATGATCTAAAATTTATGCTGGGAGTGTAAAATGACAGAGCCATTTGTAAACTGGCTTAGTCAGTTTAGTTATAACAAACATTTACCATACAACTTTTAGCTATTTATCCAAGAGAAATGACTTAAGCTATTCCTAGAAATATTTATACATGAATGTTCCTAAGAGTGTGATGCATAATAACCAAAACTGAAAATAATATATCTGTTTGTCCAACAAATTTTGGTATGCAGTGGAATGCTACTGAATTTCTTCATTCCAACTCTTGAGAATTAATACTCAACTAACGTCCCATTAGTTTCCCAAATAATTATGTACTGACACATGAAAGTGAAAGTGAAATTCACTCAGATGTGTCTGACTCTTTGCGACCCCATGGACTATACATTCCATGGAATTCTGCAGGTCAGGATACTGGAGTGGGTAGTCTTTCCCTTCTCCATGGGATCTTCCCAACCCAGGGATCGAACCCAGGTCTCCCTCATTGTAGGCGGATTCTTTACCAGCTGAGCCACAAGAGAAGCCCAAGAATACTTGAGTGGGTAGCCTATCCCTTCTTCAGTGAATCTTCCCGACTGAGGAATTGAACCAGGGTCTCCTGCATTGCAGGCGAATTCTACACCAACTGAACTATCAGGGGAGCCCATACTAATATATTTAGTTCAGTTCAGTAGCTCAGTTATGTCCGACTATTTGCGACCCCATGGACTGCAGCATGCCAGGCTTCCGTGTCCATCACCAGCTCTTGGAACTTACTCAAATTCATGTCCATTGAGCCGGTGATGCCAACCAACCATCTCCTCTGTCATCCCCTTCTCCTCCCACCTTCAATCTTTCCCAGCATCAAAGTCTTTTCTAATGAGTCAGTTATTCATATCAGGTGGCCAAAGTATTGGGGTTTCAGCTTCAGCATCAGTCCTTCCAATAAACACTCAGGACTGCTTTCCTTTAGGATGGACTGGTTGGGTCTCCTTGCTGTCCAAAGGACTCTCAAGAGTCTTCTCCAACACCACAGTTCAAAAGCATCAATTCTTTGGCGCTCAGCTTTCTTTATAGTCCAACTCTCACATCCATACATGACTACTGGAAAAACCATAGCTTTGATTAGACGAACAAAGCAAAGTAGCGTCTCTGTTTTTTAATATGCTGTCTAGATTGGTCATAACTTTTCTTCCAAGGAGCAAGCGTCTTTTAATTTCATGGCTGCAGTCGCCATCTGCCGCCCAAGAAAATAAAGTCTATCACTGTTTCCATTGTTTCCCCATCTACTTGCCATGAAGTGATGAGACCAGATGCCATTATCTTAGTTTTCTGAATGCTGAGTTTTAAGCCAACTTTTTCACTCTCCTCTTTCACTTTCATCAAGAGACTCTTTAGTTCTTCATCGCTTTCTGCCATAAGGGTGGTGTCATCTGTATATCTGAGGTTATTGATATTTCTCCTGGCAATCTTGATTTCAGCTTGTGCTTCATTCAGCCTGGCATTTCTCATGATGTACTCTGCATATTAGTTAAATAAGCAGGGTGACAATATACAGCCTTGACATATATTTGGATTTGGAACCAGTCTGTTGTTCCCTGTCCAGTTCTGTTGCTTCTTGACCTGCATACAGATTTCTCAGGAGGCAGGTCAGGTGATCTGATATTTCCATCTCTTTAATAATTTTCCAGTTTATTTTGATCCACACAGTCAAAGGCTTTGGCATAGTCCATAAAGCAGAAATAGATGTATTTCTGGAACTCTCTCACTTTTTCAGTGATCCAGCGGATGTTGGCAATTTGATCTCTGGTTCCTCTGCCTTTTCTAAATCCAGCTTGAACATCTGGATATATGCAACTATATAAATAAATCTCTCAAAATGCTGAGTGAAAAAAAGCTAGATAATAAAGAGTACATAGCATATATCTATTGAAAAATGAGTCCACAGTGACGGAAATTATATAATTATATAATCAGTGATTATAAGAGGTAGGGGTTCAGAGGATATTGACTTCACAGTAATATAAAGAACGTTCTGAAATGATGGAAATATTCCATACCTTCTATTATGATGGTTACATAGGTCGTGTGGTATACTTTTGGTAAAAATCATGGAAATATAATTCATCTATATAATTTTATATTATATAAATTATACTTTATAAAAGTAGATTTTTAAAACAAGAAAACCTTTATAATATGTAAATGTTTTTAGAAATATGAGGGTATAATTCACAGAGACAAAATAATACTTGGAAACTTTACTGCCCTCCTAGTCTTTGATCAACTACCCAGGCAAAAATAATAGATAAGAATAATATAATTAATCCCTTTAATTACATATCCATAGACATACATATAGATAGATACCTATATGAAAATTTTAAGTTCAGGGAAAGTACTTTATTTTCTGTTACCTTTATAACACTTGTGAGAAAGGGCCACAATGATATGCCTCAAATAAAATCTAAATACATTTCCAAGCAAAAAATTATAGAGATCACTTTGTCAAAACTCAGTGCAAAAAGTCTAGAACTAAATAACTGAAGTGTAATTTTAAAAGCTATTTTAAATTTGAAATTTCTCTACTAAATAACTTTTCAGTTAAAGTAGATAGCAAAAGAAAAATTAAAGATGATTTTTAAAACGACAACCTTCTCAAAACTATGATATGATGCATGGTTAAAGATGAATTCAGAGGGGGAAAAAGCCAGAAGTTCATAGAGTTTCATAGTTTATTAACTCAACAGGTATTTATTGAAGGGCTACTGTGTTCAGAATTTTTCTGCAATCCAGGGATATAGATAAATATCCATGCAACTTCTCTCATAGGGTTACATGCTAGTGGGAGTACATAGACTAACTAAATATATAACATTTTAGACAGTGATAGGTTCTATGTGGATAAAATGGTAAGCTCTATATTAGTAAAATAAGCTGAATGTTGGTAGAGAGTGATCAGAGCCATTTCATATATAAGCATACAAGAAAGCCTTTTCTGAGAAGGTGATGTTTCAGCAGACTTCTGAAAGAAAGGGAGTGTGTTAGTCATGTAAGACATTGAGGGAATAGCATGCCAGGCAGAGAAAATAGTAAATGTAAAGACCTAGAGGAAGCTGGAAGTAGAGCAAGCAATGGGTTAGGAGGCGATCAGAGAAACGATGTAGAGTCAGGTCATATACCTCTTAGACTAAGGAAAATACAGATACACTATATCCAGAATGAAAAAGAAGATATAGCCTCAAATATGAAGATTTTAAATTATAATGAAAAAGTCCAATTTGCTAATGCATGAAAGTGAAGTCGCTCAGTTGTGTCCAACTCTTTGCGACCCCGTGGACTGTAGCCCACCAGGCTCCTCCGTCCATGGGATTCTCCAAGCAAGAGTACTGGAGTGGGTTGCCATTTCCTTCTCCAGGGCATCTTCCCGACCCAGGGATTGAACCCAGGTCTCCTGCATTGCAGGCAGACGCTTTAAGCTCTGAGCCACCAGGGAAGCCCGAAAGTTTCACAGAAATACATATAAAACAAGAATATATATTATTCTATATATTAAAACAAAATAATAATAGAATTGAGTAACCTTGGCAGAAATTGAAAACTTTGCTAGGTACTATGTTATAAAGGAACGCTGAGAAAATTTCACAGGTGAATTACATCAAGCTAAGGGCAGAGATAATTTCCACAGTATTTGCACTGACTTAAAACAGAAAAAGTTCAAAAGTTTATCAATTCAGGTGATACCATTGCTGTAGCCCCAGTTATAGACTTAACAAAGGTAATACAAAATCCTAAATAAATCACAAGCAAATTGAATTTGGAAATAAATTTTAATACATATCCTCTGACAAAGTAGAGTTGATTAAGAAACCACTGCAATGCCCCAAGTGTTTATTCTGAGATGTGGAGTCAGTGGAGAATTCTGTACCTAAGGGAGGCATGGTCTGATCTATCTTTATATAATTTTATGATGAGTAAAGAATGAATGGGAACAAGGGTCGTAATTCTATGAGCTTCTGAGGAAATAAGTAGAATCAGTAGGTAGTAAGAATGGTGTTCTAATTAAAAAAACCCACTTAGGGCTTCCCTGGTGGCTCAGTGGTAAAGAATCCACTTGCCAGTGCAGGGAACACAGGTTCGATCCCTGGTCTGGGAAGGTTCCACATGCCACTGAGCAACTAAGCCCATGTGCCACAACTATTGAGCCTGTGCCCTACAGCCTGGGAGCCATAACTCCTGAGCCCATGCGCTGTAATTACTGAAGCCTGCACACCTAGAGCCTGTGCTCTGCAACAAGAGAAACTACTGCAGTGAGAAGCCTGTGCACCACAACTAGAGAGTAGCCCCCGTTCACTGCGATTAGAGAAAACCCTGCACAGCCAAAAATAAATAAATAATATCTATATTTTTTAAGTATAATCCATTAAAAAAAAAAAACTGACTGTCCACCAGTGAAATGGGCTGTCCAATCATCTTGGAAGTTACAGTTAATAGCTGGTATCTAGCATTTCCAACAGATACCAAGAATGTTGATGCTGGGAAATTTCTGCATTTAATAAGCCTTTAGACCCTATGACATCCCAGATTCCTTCTAATACTGAATGCCTCTGACTCTACAGCTGGATCACCTCAGCCTCCCCTGGTTAGAATATAAGCCCCATGAATGCAGGGGTTTTTGTCTGTTCTGTTCATTGCTCTTCCTGGAGCTAAAATAGTGTTAAGCCTACAGGAGAGACTCAGTGATTGTTAAACATGGCAATGTCTCTGTTAAACTTATTTCAGGCCTCTGAGCAATGCACTTTTCTTCTCTGCACCTCAGAAAGTAAAACATTGGATTAGATGGTATCTGATGATCTTTCCAGGTCTACCAGTCTGTGATCCCCTTTCAGATTGTTAGCCACTGCTTCTAAAGGGCTTTGCAGGCTGTTGGGGGTATGAAGAGTGGCTGTTGGGAGGTAAGACAGGAATGGGGGATGGGTAAGGAGAAATCTGAGTCAAGGAGAAGAGAACAGATAACCTCTGGGGGTGGGGACCAGAGCACTCCCTGAAAATAAATGTGAATGTGTCTTTGAGATGCTGAGGGTTCTAATTCCAATAAGGGTTTTTCACTTGACACTGAGGGTACATGATGCTGATGACCCAGCCCAAGCATGGTATCATTGCCTCATTTAAGCCAGCCTGGTCAACAAAGTGTTCACAGTTCCCTGAGTTTCTCATGGGAAAAGCAGCATAAATAGCAGCAACTGTCCTTTTAACTGTATTGAAAATATATTTTTATCTTGATGAAGTGCATAATGCATTCATATGCATTTATTATGATAAAAAACATTTCTTTAAAAAGAGTTCCACTGAGGCTTGGTATTACTATGTGCCCTCCAGACACCCACAAGTCAGCGACCTCATGTGCTCCTGAAGTTTCACAGAACAGCTGACAGGTTGGCTGACAGGGTCCAGATTTGCTACCAGCTAAGTCAATGAGATATGTGTCATATTTACTGAATACAGAATCAAATATAAAAAGATGCACATTGGGTAATTGCAATGATTTTATTCTTCATTTGCCTTTATTTCAAGCAAAAAGAAATGTTTTCAGTATCAAGAGGCATGCATATATATGTGTCTTCCATTCAATTTTTTTTTTCAATAAGTTGCTTTCATGCAAATTAGAAGAAATGGAGTTCAGCTTCTTGGTGACCTAGGAGGAAAAAAAAGAATAGAATATTAGTACTTATTAATAATGAGGCTCTTGTCATGTACTATCTCAATTACTTTTTATATTAATGATGAAAGGTGGGTACGATTGTTGCCTTCAAGTTATATGGGGAAACCGAGGCTCATGGGGTAACTGGGTCTGCTCCATGGTTACATAGTAAGGCAAACACAATATTTGAACACAAGTCTACACTCTGAATTCAGATGTACATGACATTGTAGGGCTTACTCCAAAGGGAAGGCTCTCTGCCTTTCAAAGTAAAAAACTAGAATACTTACAATTATAACTACAAAGAACAGTATTTTAAATGAATAGGATCTATATTTCCTCTCAGTGTCACAATAAGACACTGGAAAATAGAAATGAATAGAGGGGTTTCAGATATTCAGACTCTCTGTTCTATATCTAGACACTGGGGCCAGCAACTCTGCTGTGGATTTTTTTATGATAGAGGAAGTGTTAGAGTGTGGGCTGTACCCCTGCAATACCCAGCCATTTGCCCTGCTATCTGAGGTATTAGCATGCTCACCTTTCTTCCTGGAGTCATTTCACTGCTTAGTCCTGAAGGTCCCTGCGGCGCGGCCAAAGGCGTTGGTGGACATGAAGTTCCTCTTAATCTCACTCCCAGATCTGCTTAGTGAGCCTGCCACCTTATGGATCACACAGGTGGCCCTGTTACAGGATCTTTTCTGGGCAGTGACGCTGATTTGCAGAATGGAGAAAAAGAGTCTGTCAGTGAGAGGTTGAGGGCAAGTGCTACCCCACAGTAAAATTACTGCTCTGAGAGGCACCAATGAACCTTAAATATTTCTTCTAAGCACAAAATCACAGCAGAAAATCATAGAGCATAAGAGAAAATGCCACAATCATTCTCCATTTCCAGGAGTGTCAGAAAAACCAAACCCTCTCTGGACAACAAGCCATGGAACACAGAACTATAGCAGCCAATCTTTTCTGTGCAAGTAAAAACCTTGGGATTCCCATGTGGCTCTGTGGTTAAAAAAAAAAAAATCCAATGCAGGAAATGCAGTAGATGTGGGTTCAATTCCTGGGTTGGAAAAATTCCCTGGAGGAGCAAATGGTAACCCACCCCAGCATTCTTGCCTGGAAAATCTCATGGACAGAGGAGCCTGGCGGGCTACAGTCCATGGGCTTGCAAGGAGTCAGACATGACTGAACATGCATGCAAATGAAAACTTAACTAAGCTTAGGTGACTAGAGAGATTACAGTACCACACCGAACCTCATTCTTAAAGACTGTCTGAAGGATGCATCCCATTCTCAGGGACTCAGTGTTTTTAGGAAAAGAAAAACTCCCCTGTCTCCCTGGAAAAGGAAGTGAATTTGTAGCATCAAGTCCTAGAAGTGCTATGTAGCTCCTCAGTGCTCCTGTTTTTGCTACCTGAGGTTGCTCACGGGGACCACCCGTCAAGCCCTAACTCCAGCTACCCAGGGCTAAGGCTACTTGCCAGACAGGTCCCCGAATCCATCTAGTATGGGATGTAGCTAGAGCAATAACCACCACAGCTCTGGTGTTTTTAGAAATATACTTTTATTCCCCCAGTGACAGGCATGTTCAGAAGCAGGACTGGGAAGCTGTACTATGAAATCCACAGGTACTCCTGGGGCTGCCAGCTCTCTCCTGATCTCTTCCTGATTCTCTTCTGACCTGCTCTCCCTCCTCCCATCTGATGTTCCAGACATCCACTGCTCTAAAGAAAGTCACTGATACCAGCCCAAAGAGCAACCAGAGAAGATCACATGCATCAAGTTATAGGATGAAAGAAATTGGAAAGGAGAGGAATGGGTGGAGTAGGTACTTTGGGGCATGCCAATGTGAGGGGGTCATGGTGTTTATCTAATTCCTGGTGACTCATATGGTAAAGAATCTATCTGCAATTTGGGAGACCTGGGTTTGATCCCTGGTTTGTGAAGATCCCCTGGAGGAAGGAATGGCTACTCATTCCAGTATCTTTGCCTGGAGAATTCCATGGACAAAGGAGCCTGGTGGGCTATAGTCCATGGGATCACAAAGAGTTGGACATGGCTGACCAACTAACATTTTTACTTGCAATGTGAGGTGTTGTGATCTTTCTCTAAAACTCTGACCATGACTGATTTCTTTCCAGGCATTCTGTCCCCAGTTTTAGTTAAGTAGAATATGTAAATCTTGTTGAGGTCCTGTGTGTATATGCCCAGCACATAGATACTCAGATTACTGCACCGCTTAGCTCTGGAGCCATCCAGGCTGCAGGGAAAAGACAAGCCAGACAATATCATGCACCAGGGCTGCCCCAGAAGGCAGTCATGCAGAAGGTTAGACCAGGGAGAGGGCACTTGGAGCAGAGGTGGGAGGGGGCAGGCAGGAGGCAAGCTCACACACCCTCCACTAGGAGAACTCAGGTTTGCTGAGTGGGGTAGGGCTGTGGTGGGGAAGGGGTGACCTTTTCTGGCATTCCACATGCTGCTCAGTCCTTCCTGCTCTGCAGAGAGGTTCTCAGGGTGGATGCAAGTGCCATACATGGCTCTGCTGGTGTAAACTCAAAACTCAGGGTGCACAGGGAGGTGGGGATGGGGAAGGGTGTCTGGTCCAGTGAGAACATGCACATATCCACAGATTCTACACATCTAAAGGCCCCGGACCTACCTCAGACACTGCTCTACCTGACCCCATCCTTTGTAAGGGCTCTGGCTTCACCTTGCAAATGTGCAATGATGATGCCTTGCAGGTGTGAAAGAATTTCATGCACCGGTTAATGAGAAGGGGCCACATTTCTATATCCCCTGAAATACATGAGATTCATTCCCTGGGTTTACTTTATGAGGCTAAACTCCTCCAATACTGGGAGGTTTCCTCAGTAGGTAGGTAGGTTTAGTCACTAAATCATGTCCAACTCTTGTAACCCCATGGACTGTAGCCCACCAGGCTCCTCTGACCATGGTATTCTCCAGGCAAGAATACTGGAGTGGGTTTCCATTTCCTTCTCCAGAGGATCTTCCCCAACCAGGGATTGAACCTGGACCTCCTGCATTACAGGCAGACTCTTTACCAATGAGCCACCAGGGAAGCACTGGACTGCCAGACAATTTCCAGAGTGAGCGATTCCACAGCTTCCCCCACTGCTTTCAGAAAGGCATCTTTTTACATGTGGGCAACCATAGTCCCTTCACATGATCTTTGTCTTCAGTGGAGCCTGTAGAAGAGCTGGACCCCAGGCATGAACAGTGACAGCTTGCTGGCTGCCTGGCTAGCTATATTCTCTCCTACCTGTCAGGATACCCCTTCCTGGTAAGCCAGGGGAGAGGGTAAGAGCAGAGTGGAGGGCAGAGCCTTACCGGAAGGCTTCTGTCTCCTGCTTCAGTTCACTGGTCTTCATCTGCACATAATTGTTCACCATGGCAGCCAGCAGGAGGCACATTTCCTTCTCTGTGAGTATAGCAGGATCAAAGTCATTCTCCAAGGCTGACCTAGGGAAAAGAAGCAAGTCCAATACTAGGTCTGAGTCCCTGCCTACCTCCACCCTCAGGGTAAGCAGCCAGGTTTCCTGGTTTCTGCAGCTTCCCCTGAGGATGTGGCTGCTCCAACTGTCAGTGGAGGAAATGAACCCATTTTCTATCCAAAAATGCTGCTTCTCCAGCAGTTAGGCTCTGGTGTGACCTCCAAGAAATGGTTTGCTGGAAACTGATAGTTAGATTTTCTGGATCTTTATGAGCTCAGTGTTAAATGCAGCTATTGTTAAAAATTAAATGATAATGGCAGTTTGAGTCTGAAAACGGTTTCAGTTTAATAAATATAATTTGAATGAGGATGAGAAATTAGATGACTAGATCACATATCAGACTTAATGGCAAATGTATTGGCCAAGCAGGAGATTAAGATGAAATCTATTTTTCAAATTATGGTTAAATTAGCAGCTATCTTTGCTCAAGATACAAATGTTTGGTAAAAGCAACAAAAGTATGTTATGAAGTTCAATGAGTTATATGAAACTTATAATAACGAGTACTGTCTTATGCCTATTTGTAAACTGTGTGCTACACGTCCTTGTGTTATAAAAAGTTCATGATAAGCTTTCTATGCAAGTGTTGCATTCATACATTACCACCATTCATCCCCTGCACCAGGAGCCAGTTGTTAAAGATTCAGCACAGCACAACTGAGAACACAGCACTTATGGAAGGTGAGAGGACACCTGGTGGGACTGTCTTACCTGAATGGTGCTGCCTGGAGCATGCCTGCGTGGTACACGGCCAGGAAGCTGAGGACCAGGAAGGGCAGAAACTTCCAAAACCCCATGACGTCTCTCTGCAAGGGGGAAAGTGACATGACCACCTGCAGCAGTTCGTTTAGTGAACCCAGAGACCTGGGCTCTACCCCTACCTCGGCTTCTAACACCCTTGCATCCTGGTTTCAGGCTGGTCATTTCACTCCCCTTCACCATCGTTTCCTGTTGGCCAGGACTCCTGGAGGACAGACAGGGAGTACCTGTCTCCACAGCTTTCCCCCTTGGGCCACCCAGAGCTGTCCTGCTGGTGCTGGGCTTTTCCTCACTGGGGAAGGGGGTTAGAGAGGACTTATCACTGCGGTTGAAATCCCTGAAAATTAAAAAACCAAATTCTACCAGTCAGCCACTCCACACTATGGCAAAGAGGATCCTGTTAAAAGCTGGGAGAGTCTCAAATTGGGACCCAGAACTTAAACTGGGAAAAAAGCTCCCAGAACCTGCAACTGGGGCTTGCGTTTAACAGTTACCCTCCCCTCAGTCGTTGTACCTATTTGCCACCCGCTTTGGCTGGACCAAGTTCTGAACCCACGGCGCAAATTCTGAACCCATTTCCCACGGACCGCTAGGCATGAGATGTGCTCCGAGAGCGCTCGGTCCGCACAAAGTTATTCCTGCTTCCTGCTCTGCAGGTGGCACCTGGAGAGCTCCAAAATCTAGAAATTGACCTAAGCACGTGTGAAGCGGGAGAGACTGGAGCCCGGTGTAGCAAGGGGAGAGTGGAGCACGAAGTACAGGAACTGAGACCATTCCGTGTTACCTTTGTGGAGGAATCCTTGGGAAGAACCGCGGAGTGACACAGAGTGTGATGAGAACGCGGACCCACACTCTTGATACCGGAAAGGGGATCAGGTAAGAAAAAGTAATGAGGAAAGGGAAGGGAGGGGGAGGGAATAGAATCCAGCTAAGCTGGAGTCTCCAGACTTACCTGGCAACAGGAACTGGGCGGCTTGGAGCAGAGGAGGGAGCAGTGACAGTAGCCTTGGCGGTAGGCGATTGCACTGCAGAAGTGACACGATCTGGTAATGCCTGCCTGTGATGCCTCCAGCACCAGCAGCTGCTCTTATTTCCGCAGCTCTGCGTCTGGGGTGGTCCAAGAGCTCCAGGCAACCAATGATGGGAAGGATCCTGAAGCCCCAGAATGATGGTGTCACCATTTGCGTCCTGGAGCATCCAGGAAGCCCACCCCAAGTGTATTTGCATTGAGATCACTGATGGCAGGGGTGGGAGGGTTGGTAGGGACCCAAAAAAGAATACACATAAATGTGACCAGCAATTTGAGGACAAATTGACGTCACGGTAAATCTCACCTGTTAGTTCCTCGAGTTTTGAACACGTCCTACTCCATCCCAACTGTGTGACGATCTTGTAGGGCAGCGTCCAACATTACAAGGAATCCTGGCTGCCCTGCAGTCTGACAGTATCCCAAGTGATGCTTTGAGGGTTAATGTACAGCAGAGTGGACGATTCTGTCCCCAAACTAGAGGACACGTCTGATTCAGGCAGCTAGAATGATACACAGAGGGATGGGGCTTCTGGGAATCAAGAAATGGAGGGGCAAGGACTTTGTCAGACCTGAAGTCAGTACCAGCTGTGCCAATATAAGCTAGTAAGATCATAGCAAATTATCAGTGCTTCAACACACTTATCTTTGAAATGGGGACTATATTCCCATCTTGAAAACTTTTTTTTTTTTTAATTAAAAAACTCAAATTATCTTTATTTTAGTATCTGGCGTTTCTAGCGAAAGGCAACCGATCCCAGTTTAGCCTTACAGCGCTCTGAACACCCTCTCTTCCATTTTTGCGATTGAGTTGTGTGTCTGAGGGACAGTCAAGCTAGAAACTGTTTCCCTCCTAGGGGGGGATCTAGAAGACCTTCCTGGTCCACATAAGGGATTCCGTAAGACTGCAACCCATACTATGGAAATTTCCACTTCGTTTTCTGCCAGACTCGCAATGGCTGGTCCAAACATACAGGTAAGAAGGCCTGGATGCCCCGCTGGCGCTCAGCGGGGAGATTTAAGGCATAGATGTTTCCTAAACTTCAAGGCATGTACTGATCCATCCCCTTCCTAACCAGCCATCCTTCGTTTCTCACCTGCCCCATCCATTTCCCAATTTCCCCGCAGTTTCCATGTGCTTCATGCCAAAATATCCTGACGGCATGTGATTCCACCTCTGCACTCTCAGCCTCCTCACTTCACACTTCCATCCATACTCTTTCCCACACACAGTCTCATTACTGTCTCTAAATGTGTGCCCACTCCCACACCACCGGAACTCATAAAACAACACTGGTGCACAGGGGCATCCACGTGGGTTGAATTTGTTCAGTCTCAAGCGTCTTGGGTTCCTATGCACACGACTGCAGTAACACCCAATTAAGCAGCATGTCGACCTTCGTACACCCTCCACAACTAAGCTGCAGAACCTTCTGCCTGACTTTTCGACTCCAAGCCCTTTTCGACGGCCCTAAGAGAATAGAGACGGCTGCTCCCGGGCTACAGGGGCGCGAGGTCTACTGCACATGCGCAATCTGCTGTTTTCCCCTACAGATGCCCCAGCACTGCGAGCCCATCTGCCACATCGCGGGCCAACGGTGGGCTGCAAGGACCCCAGCTAGGTGATTCTGCCAGGCAGAGCCGAAACCAGCCTGGGTGTGTGATGAGTGGCCCAGGCCCCAGGTCCACGTCCCAGTCCAGGGTTCAGAAACCACTGTATATCCTTCGATACACGGCCCTCGCGCCACACCTCTTCCCCTTTCAGGTTGGTGGTCTCAGGGTTCAGAACACCTAACTTCCAAGAGGCCTTATTCCAGTTTTCTGCTTCTTAACCCAGGAGTGGCACTGATGCAAGAAAAATAAAAATCTCGGGGCTGGGGAACTGAGTATCTAAAACTCAGTCGCCTGAGGGTCAATTGGCAGGGCAGGGTGGGGAAGGGGAAACGGAAATGGAAGAACTCCTTGGTTGCGTGTGCTGGCTTGAGCTCAGAGCTGGGAAAGGTGAGCAGACCCAGGAGAGGGCTCAGAATGGCGAATCGCATACTCAGTGTGTCCTGGAGCTGAGACCCAGATGGGAATTTGGCGGCTTAGCAGTTAGGATTCCGAACCTTGGCTTAGGCCTGCATACAGATTTGCAAGTCTAAATTGGTGAAGGGCGCTTAGTAGGTAGTTGTGGCAGTATAAATTGGGCTCTGCCATTTAGTTGAGTCTGACTTTTAGAATACTCTTGCGGATATGACTTCCAAAGAAAGAGGTTTCTCATATATGAACCTTCTGAGATCATTTGTTAGTATGTGTTTACCTGGATTGCATTTTTCTGATGAGAGAACCACAGGTTTCACCAGTGCGATGGTGACTGCAGTGGTTAACAACTTTAGAAGCTGATTTTGTAACTAGTTTACTTTGTGGGCTGGAGCTCCACCCATGACTGCCATGTCTTCACTCTTCAAAGCAAACATCCATTCCTCACTCTGAAATCTTTGCAGGCTACAGAGGATAGCTGTTGGGGCAGGAGACAGGGTCTGCACCATAGAGGGTGCTAACATAGCCTCTGGCTATTACAGGCTTTACTTTAAAAAGCCTCTCTAGATAGGGAGGGACTGAGATTAATTCTTCCCTCAAGCACTTTCTGAGTGCCTCAAGCTGAGCTGAGTGTTCAGTTCAGTTCAGTTCAGTCGCTCAGCCCTGTCCAACTCTTTGCGACCCCATGAACTGCAGCGCATCAGGCCTCCCTGTCCATCACCATCTCCCGGAGTTCACTCAAACTCACGTCCATCGAGTTGGTGATGCCATCCAGCCATCTCATCCTCTGTCGTCCCCTTCTCCTCCTGCCCCCAATCCCTCCCAGCATCAGAGTCTTTTCCAAAGAGTCAACTCTTCGCATGAGGTGGCCAAAGTACTGGAGTTTCAGCTTTAGCATCAGTCCTTCCAAAGAACACCCAGGGCTGATCTTCTTTAGAATGGATTGGTTGGATCTCCTTGCAGTCCAAGGGACTCTCAAGGGTCTTCTCCAACATCACAGTTCAAAAGCACCAATTCTTTGGCGCTCAGCTTTGTTCACAGTCCAACTCTCACATCCGTACATGACCACTGGAAAATCCATAGCCTAGACTAGATGGACCTTTGTTGGCAAATTAACGTCTCTGCTTTTGAATATGCTATCCAGGTTGGTCATGAATTTCCTTCCAAGGAGTAAGTGTCTTTTAATTTCATGGCTGCAAAAACCATCTGCAATGATTTTGGAGCCTCCCAAAATAAAGTCTGCTACTGTTTCTACTGTTTCCCCAGCTATTTCCCATGACATGGTAGACCAGATGCCATTATCTTAGTTTTCTGAATGTTGAGCTTTAAGCCAATTTTTTCACTTTCCTCTTTCAGTTTCATCAAAAGGCTTTTTAGTTCCTCTTCACTTTCTGCCGTAAGGGTGATGTCATCTGCATATCTGACGTTATTGATATTTCTCCTGGCAATCTTGATTCCAGCTTGTGCTTCTTCCAGCCCAGCGTTTCTTATGATGTACTCTGCATAGAAGTTAAATAAGCAGGGTGACAACATACAGCCTTGACGTACTCCTTTTCCTATTTGGAACCAGTCTGTTGTTCCATGTCCAGTTCTAACTGTTGCTTCCTGACCTGCATATAGGTTTCTCAAGAGGCAGGTCAGGTGGTCTGATATTCCCATCTCTTTCAGAATTTTCCACAGTTTATTGTGATCCACACAGTCAAAGGCTTTGGCATAGTCAAGAAAGCAGAAATAGATGTTTTTCTGGAACTCTCTTGCTTTTTCCATGATCCAGCGGATATTGGCACTTTGATCTCTGGTTCCTCTGCCTTTTCTAAAACCAGCTTGAGCATCAGGAAGTTCACAGTTCACGTATTGCTGAGGCCTGGCTTGGAGAATTTTGAGCATTACTTTACTAGCGTGTGAGATGAGTGCAATTGTGCAGTAGTTTGACCATTCTTTGGCATTGCCTTTCTTTGGGATTAGAATGAAAACTGACCTTTTCCAGTCCTGTGGCCACTGCTGAGTTTTCCAAATGTGCTGGCATATTGAGTGCAGCACTTTCACAGCATCATCTTTCAGGATTTGAAATAGCTCAACTGGAATTCCATCACCTCCACTAGCTTTGTTCATAGTGATGCTTTCTAAGGCCCACTTGACTTCACATTCCAGGATGTCTGGCTCTAGGTCAGTGATCACACCATCGTGATTATCTTGGTCGTGAAAATCTTTTTTGTACAGTTCTTTTGTGTATTCTTGCTACCTCTTCTTAATATCTTCTGCTTCCGTTAGGTCCATACCATTTCTGTCCTTTATTGAGCCCATCTTTGCATGAAATATTCCCTTGGTATCTCTAATTTTCTTGAAGAGATCTCTAGTCTTTCCCATTCTGTTGTTTTCCTCTATTTCTTTGCATTGATCCCTGAGGAAGGCTTTCTTATCTCTCCTTGCTATTCTTTGGAACTCTGCATTCAGATTCTTATATCTTTCCTTTTCTCCTTTGCTTTTTGCTTCTCTTCTTTTCACAGCTATTTGTAAGGCCTCCCCAGACAGCCATTTTGCTTTTTTGCATTTCTTTTCCATGGGGATGGTCTTGACCCCTGTCTCCTGTACAATGTCATGAACCTCCATCCATAGTTCATCAGGCACTCTATCAGATCTAGTCCCTTAAATCTATTTCTCACTTCCACTATATAATTGTAAGGGATTTGATTTAGGTCATACCTGAATAGTCTAGTGGTTTTCCCTACTTTCTTCAATTTAAGTCTGAATTTGGCAATAAGGAGTTCTTGATCTGAGCAACAGTCAGCTGCTGGTCTTGTTTTTGTTGATTGTATAGAGCTTCTCCATCTTTGGTTGCAAAAAATATAATCAATCTGATTTCAGTGTTGACCATCTGGTGATGTCCATATGTAGAGACTTCTCTTGTGTTGTTGGAAGAGGGTGTTTGCTATGACCAGTGCATTTTCTTGGCAAAACTCTATTAGCCTTTGCCCTGCTTCATTCTGTATTCCAAGGCCAAATTTGCCTTTACCCCAGGTGTTTCTTGACTTCCTACTTTTGCATTCCAGTCCCCTATAATGAAAAGGATATCTTTTTTGGGTGTTAGTTCTAAAAGGTCTTATAGGTCTTCATAGAACTGTTCAACTTCAGCTTCTTCAGCATTACTGGTTGGGGCATAGACTTGGATTGCTGTGATATTGAATGATTTGCCTTAGAAACGAACAGAGATCATTCTGTCGTTTTTGAGATTGCATCCAAGTACTGCATTTCCAACTCTTTTGTTGACCATAATGGCTATTCCATTTCTTCTAAGGGATTCCTGCCCACAGTAGTAGATATAATGGTCATCTGAGTTAAATTCACCCATTCCAGTCCATTTCAGTTCGCTGATTCCTAGAATGTCGACATTCACTCTTGCCATCTCCTGTTTGACCACTTCCAATTTGCCTTGATTCATGGACCTAACTTTCCAGGTTCCTATGCAATATTGCTCTTTACAGCATTGGACCTTACTTCTGTCACCAGTCACATCCACAACTGGGTATTGTTTCTGCTTTGGCTCCATCCCTTCATTCTTTCTGGGACAGTATGAAAAGGCAAAATGATAGGATACTGAAAGAGGACCTCCCCAGGTCAGTAGGTGCCCAATATGCTACTGGAGATCAGCTGAGTATTAAGGTTTATTAAAAACTGTCCTTTTCTTTGTCATGTAACACATCTGGCTCACTAGTCAGCACTCAGCAGATGTTTATTGAGTGAATGGAAATTAATTCATTGGGGCAAATTCACCAGCCAATCTCTATGACAAATCTCTAATCCCAGGCTGCAGATAAACTGGACCTAGTTAGAGATTCCCAATTTGTGAGTGCAAACATTTCAGTCAGACTTCTTTTATTTTATTTGATACATACAGTTTCCTGATAGAAGTTTCTAGGAATGAGACAGGTAAATAACAGTTTCCCCTAGGGTGTCCTCTAAAATCTAGGATCTCCTAGTGTGGGATACAAAACCATTCTCCTCTGAATGCATTCCTGATTTATGAAGTGAACTTTGGGAATTTTATACCTCCACGATTGATCATGAATTGTTTGTGATTGTGTCCAGCCCTGCCTGAACCATCTCAGGACAACAGTAAAGAGAGAACGATCTTGCAAAGGTGCCAAGGAAAATGCTAATTTAAAAATAGTCATTGACTATTAGGTTCTTGATTTTATAACCTTATTTCATAACTTTTAAACTTGAAAATCAGGATCAGTTAGAAACAATCTGGTTTGTAAAAAAAAAAGAAAAGATTTAACACTATAATAACCTCTCACTTTAATGCCTATTTCCATTCTTTAAAATTAGATTTCTGTGCTTTTTGACCTAAAATTTTTTTAAAAAGATGGTTTATCAGGGTGAGCCAGAGACTCAATGTATTAATAGTTGAAAATTCTTACATGAGTTTCCATGCAGTCAAAAGGTTTACACCTAAAAACTTATTCCTGTAATTCTTTACAATTCATGTATAATACAGATTCAACAACAACAACAAAATCACAACAGTTAACAACCTTAGCAGCAGTGTGTGTGTGTGTGCTCAGTCGTGTGTATCTGACTCTTTACTGCTCCATATACTGTAGTCTGCCAGGCTCCTCCATGGGATTTCCCAGGCAAGAGTGTTGGAGTGGATTGCCATTTCCTTCTCCTGGGGATCTTCCCCACCCAGGGGTCAAACCTCCTCTCTTGCATCTCCAGTGTTGGCAGGTGGATTCTTTACAACTGGTGCCACCTGGGAAGCCCCTAGCAGCAGTAGCAACAACACAAATTTTTTTTGCTTCAGTCTGGGAGAAATTTGTAGCTATCAAATTAACTGAAAAATTTCAACTGAAAATGCCACAGAGAAGTTTAGAAGTCATAAATACAAATAAAAAGCTGAGCAGACTAAAAAATCAACAACTCTTCAAGGATCCCTAGAAGAAGTAAAGACCAAAAGGGCAAATTTCTGCCCCCAAGATTGGCATGATATACAGATGAATACTTACGAGACACAAGGGCAGACTCACTTGAAATTAGTGCCAGACAGAGTAGGAAAACGTGAACTATAACTGACAAATTGCTGGAGGCTCAGTGTAAAAAACTCTGAAAGTTGAAAACCCACCTTCCTGCCCAGCAATTGTCTGAGATTTACCTCCAGGAGCCCATGTTCTCACACTAAATATGGGAGAAAAGTTTCCTCATTCTAGGAAGGGAAGAAGAAAAGGAACCATTTTGAAATATACCAGAGCATACATTTTTCTTAACAAGGTCTGCCTTCAGGAGAAACTAGTTACCCAGAGCCTAACTTGCTGGAATACTATCAGAGCCTAAGTAACCTGGGGGCATGGGAAATTTCCAGCTAACTTCAATTCTAGTCTTGCAAGTAGGAGAAGGGAAATATTCAACTCCAGGACACTCTAGTTACTTCCTTTACCTAAGAGGGGAGGAAACAAAAGACTGAGAAACACCTGTGAAGTTCACAGTCTGGAAGCTTAGGCTCACCAAAAGACCAAGACCTAATTATAGGACTATGGAAATCGCCCCCTGTGCACAGACTTCACTGCCACCTTACTCACAGCCTATTTACAGCAGTTTCTCTTATCCTATACATAATGTCCAGCTAGCAAGAAAAAAAATTACAAGACATGCTAAGGGGCAAAAAAACACAACATGAGTAGTCAGAGCAAAGATCAGAAGCAGACATGGCACGGTTTTGGCCTTAGACTGGGAATTTAAAACAACCATAATTAATATGCTAAGGACTGTCAGGCAGACAGCATGTAAGAACAGATGGGCAAAAATGTAAGCAGAGAGACGGAAATCCAAAGAACCATAAAGAGGGATGAATAGGTAGAGAAGAGAGGATTTTTTTAAGACAGTGAAAATACTTTGTATGTTACTCTAGTGATAGATACATGTCCTTACGTATTTGTCCAAACCCATAGCATGTACAACAGTGAATGTTAACTCTAAGGTTAAATATGGACTTTGAGTGACTGTGATGTCAGTGTTGTTGTAACATATATATCACTCTGGTGGGTGTTCTTGATACTGGGGGAGGCTATGAATGTGTCAATGCAGGAGGCATATGGAAAGTCTCTGTACCTTCCCCTGGACTTTCTTGTGAACTGAAAATGTCTCTAAAAAAAAAAGCCTTAATAAGTTGATTGTGTCGTATAAAGAAGGGCATGAACCAAAACTTTTTTATGTTAATCAACATGGGAAGAGATACAAAGCTTCTGAATAATTTCCCTAAAGCATGTTTAGAGTTTTAAAAAACCACTATTAGGGGAGCAAGAACAGAAGTGGTTGCCAAAGACAGGCAGGATGTAAATCCTGGTGGGGATTTTGCTAAGATGTTTATTTTCTTTTTAACTGTATTTGTTTATTTTTGGCTGTGTAGTTGTGGCTCATGGATTTAGTTGCACCGTAGCATGTGGAATCATCCCAGACCAGGAATTGAACCTGTGTCTTCTACACTGGTAGGCAGATTCTTTACCAGTAAGCCGCTATGGAAGCCCCTTGCTGAGACCTTCAGAACAAGTGGATCTATGTAAATACCAGAGAAAGGGAGCATCAATGTTTTATTAATAACCTGGATATAAAATTATCTAAAAGATGTTGCATGTGCAGTGGATATGAAAAGTTATGTATAAAACAAAGGAAAAATATATAAATATGATAATGTCATCAATTGAGTTTCAGCTATGTGCCAGGCACTATGTATGCAATATCTCTCATAGCCCCAACAGTTTAAAAATGGACTGTAGTTTCTTTGTTTTATTGGCAAGAACATAATAAGAGTATTTGGCTTGACTTTGTTATATTCCCAGGTGCCACTGAGGCTTGAGGTACCTGAACATGGCTTGTATCTGCTACATCTGATGAGAGGTCTGGTCCCCTGAGGACTCAGAGGACAACATGGACATGTATGCTTGCTTCAGGGCTAATGTGATTTGTAGTGAGGCTCAATGACCAGGCATCATATACAATTACTGGCCCAACATTTAGAAGATTGACAGTTTTGCAGAAGGAAATTACACATTGGTGCTGTCATTTAAGATAGGTAGACTGCTAAAGAATAAAGCCCAAACCTAAACCAATCCAGATGAGTAAATTTCTTCACTTTTGCATTACTCATTGTTTCACCTTATCTTACATCATGGTTGGTTTTGTAGATTGTTTTACTTTGCCAGTGGTTGCAGTCAGGGGAGGGGATAGTGAAAAGTGTGCTTGGAGTCAAGATTCAGTTCAGTTCAGTCACTCAGCCATGTCCGACTCTTTGCAACCCCATGGACTGCAGCACGCCAGCCTTCCCTGTCCATCACCAACTTTTGAAGCTTGCTTAAACTCATGTCTATCAAGTAGGTGATGCCATCCAACCATCTCATCCTCTGTCGTCCCCTGTTCCTGCCTTCTATCTTTCCCAGCATCAGGGTCTTTTCTAATGAGTCAGTTCTTCACATCAGGTGGCCAAAGTATTGGAGTTTCAGCTTCAGCATCAGTCCTTCCAATGAATATTCAACAGTATCTCCTTTAGGATGGACTGGTTGGATCTCCTTGCTGTCCAAGGGACTCTCAAGAGTCTTCTCCAACATCCCAGTCCAAAAGCATGAATTTTTTGGCACTCAGCTTTCTTTATAGTCCAACTCTCACATCCATACATGACTACTGGAAAAACCATAGTTTTGACTAGATGGACCTTTGTCAGCAAAGTCATGGCTCTGCTTTTTAATGTGCTGTCTAGGTTTGTCCTAGCTTTTCTTCCAACGAGCAAGCATCTTTTAATTTAATGACTACAATCACCATCTTCAGTGATTTTCAAGCCCAAGAAAATAAACTCTCTCACTGTTTGCATTGTTTCCCATCTATTTGCCATGAAATGATGGGACTGGATGCCATGATCTTAGGTTTTTGAATGTTGAGTTTTAAGCCAACTTTTTCACTGTTCTCTTTCACTTTCATCAAGAGGCTCTTTAGTTCCTCTTCACTTTCTTCCATAAGGGTGGTGTCATCTGCATATCTGAGATTATTGATATTTCTCCTGGCAATCTTGATTTCAGCTTGTGCTTCATCCAGCCCAGGATTTTGCATAATGTGCTTTGCACATAAGTTAAATAAGCAGGGTGACAAAATATAGCCTTGATGTACTCCTTTCCCAATTTGGAACCAGTCTGTTGTTCCATGTCCAGTTCTAACTGTTGCTTCTTTACCTGCAAACAGATTTCTCAGGAGGCAGGTAAGGTGATCTGGTATTCCCATATCTTGTAGAATTTCCCACAGTTTGTTGTGGTCCATACAGTCAAAGGTTTTGGCATAGTCAATAAAGCAGAAGTAGATGTTTTTCTGGCATTCTCTTGCTTTTTTGATGATCCAACAGATGTTGGCAATTTGATCTCTGGTTCCTCTGTCTCTTCTAAATTCAGCTTAAACATCTGAAAGTTCACAATTCACATACTGTTGAAGCCTGGCTTGGAGAATTTTGAGCATTGCTTTGCTAGCATGTGAGAGGAGTGCAATTGTGCAATGGTTTGAATGTTCTTTGGCATTGCCCTTCTTTGGGATTAGAATGAAAACTGACCTTTTCCAGTCCTGTGGCCACTGCTGAGTTTTCCAAATTTGCTGGCATATTGAGTGCAGCACTTTCACAGCATCATCTTCTAGGATTTTCTATAGCTCAACTGAAATTCCATCTCCTCCTCTAGCTTTGTTCGTAGTGATGCTTCTGAAGGCCCACTTGACTTCACATTCTAGGATGTCTGGCCTTAGCCAGGCTCTAACCATCATGGTTATCTGGGTCATGAAGATCTTTTTTGTATAGTTCTTCTGTGTATTCTTGCCACCTCTTCTTAATATCTTCTGCTTCCGTTAGGTCCATATCATTTCTGTCCTTTATTGTGCCTATCTTCGCATGAAATGTTCCCTTGGTATCTCTCATTTTCTTAAAGAAATCTCTAGTCTTTGCCATTCTATTGTTTTCCTCTATTTCTTTGCATTGATCACTGAGGAGGGCTTTCTTATCTCTCCTTACTATTCTTTGGAACTCTGCATTCAAATGGATATAACTTTCCTTTTCTCCTTTGCCTTTAGCTTTTCTTCTTTTCTCAGATATTTGTAAGGCCTCATCAGACAACCGTTTTGCCTTTATGCGTTTTTTTTTTTTTTTTCCCTTGGGGATGGTTTTGATCACTGGCTCCTCTACAGTGTCATGAACCTCCATCCATAGTTCTTCAGGCACTCTATCAGATCTAATCCCTTGAATCTATTTGTCACTTGCACTGTATAATCGTAAGGGATTTGATTTAGTTCATACCTGAATGGTCTAGTGGTTTTCCCTACTTTCAATTTAAGTCTCAATTTGGCAATAAGGAGTTCATGATCTGAGCCACAGTCAGCTCCCGGTCTTGATTTAGGATTCTAATTCCTACCCCCTAACTCAAAAGGTGTGACTTAATAAAACATTTGGATGTCTGTTTCCACTTTTGTGAACAAATTTATTGGACTGAGAGATTCTGAACTTCCTTTCTAATTCTGATATTCCATAAATGTGCTTTAAACTTTCTGCCAGATTACAATATGGTTCCTAATAGCAGGTCACTCACCATTTGACTTCCTGGTGGCTCAGACTGTAAAGAATCTGCCTGCAGTATGGGAGACCTGGGTTCAATCCCTGGGTTGGGAAGATCCCCTGGAGGAGGACATGGCAATCCACTCCAGTATTCTTCTTACCTGGAGAATTCCCATGGACAGAGGAGCCTGGCGGGCTATAGTGCATGGAATTGCAAAGCAATTGTTCCCTTGAGCGACTAAGCACAGCACAGCACTTATTATCCAGGCCAATGTCTTCATCTCCAGGTCCTTAATTGAATCACATCTTCAAAGTCTCTTTTGCCATGTAAAGTAACATATTTGCATTTCCAAGGATGTAGACTTCTGGGAGTGAGGACGTTCTTTACTCTACCTACCGCAATAAGTAGATGCTGGGCTGATTTACAGGGACAGTAAGTGCTGGGGCTTTGAGAAGGGAAGCACTGAGGAAGTCTAGGGCAGGTGGGCCAGAGCCAGAAAGTGGCTAAATGGAGGGGAAGTAACAGAGTGCCTGTCCCCACTCCAGTACTTTTGCCTGGAAAATCCCATGGACGGAGGAGCCTGGTAGGCTGCAGTCCATGGGGTCGCTAGAGTCGGACTCGACTGAGAGACTTCACTTTCACTTTTCACTTTCATGCATTGGAGAAGGAAATGGCAACCCACTCCAGTGTTCTTGCCTGGAGAATCCCAGGGACGGGGAACCTTGGTGGGCTGCCGTCTATGGGGTCACACAGAGTCGGACACGACTGAAATGACTTAGCAGCAGCAGCAACAGAGTGCCTGTAAAGGGACTGCATCTGATGGGGTGTTGGGTTGGGGCGAGGAGATCACTCTTTATATCACGGGCCATCCTCTGTGCCTCTTCTGCTGGGAATGGCACCCCCACCCCCACCCAAATCTACCACCTGTATGGCTGGCTGCATTCACTCCCCTGACAGTCGTGTCTAGGAATCATGAAATCTCAAGCATAAAATGTTCTTCCCTTACCAGCTTTTGATTTGTCATGTATCCATCAATATTCTTTTTCAGATATGCTGCATAAAATGCGGAACTATTGAGCAAATTGGTGCCAATTTAGTTTGAAACTCTAGTAGAGATAGGAAATGGACATCTTTGTATCACATAACTCCAGGTCTTGACAGATATTATGATGCAATTAAATCCTGAAGTTGGTGCTTAGACATTGAGTCCCATGTCTTAGATACCTCTGCTAGACTCCTTTGACCATGACCAAAGAGATTTTTAATTGTGTCCCCCTGAGGGCTTCCCTGGTGGTTCAGATGATAAGAAATCTGCCTGCAATGCAAGAGATTCAGGTTCAATTTCTGAATCTGGGTCAGGAAGATCCCCTGAAGAAGGGAATGGCTACCCACCCCAGTATTCTTGCTTGGAGAATCCCATAGACAGAGGAACCTGGCAGGCTACAGTCCATGTGATCATAAGACTCAGACATGACTTAGTGACTAAACCACCACCAGATTAAAATCCACCTGAAAAAGCTCGCTTGATTTGTTTATTTTATTTTTTTTTTTTTTTGTGGTTTGTTATGGCTTTATTTCTCATCGTCTGGCCGCATCCCACAAGCAGCCTGAGCTCCACCTAATCAGTGTCCCTGACCATGCCCCCCGGGGAGGAAGGACACTCACTCGGCATCCCCAGCCAGTCCCTGGCTCACACATTCACACCCAGGGAAGGGTGGGCCACCAGCCCCGAATCGCCCTAGAGGGGGCCGGGCACTGGGTAAACAGTCGGGCAGATGGGCCACTGGACAGGGAGGGTCAAGGAACCTGCAGCCCCGACGGCTGCCCCTCCCAGGCCTGCCAAATAGTCACCTGTTCCCTCCAGTGGGCGGTAGGTGGCTTCGGGGGGGAGCCAGTCCCCGGCTCCTTGGAATCGGAAGGCTGGTGAGCGTTCCCTGGTGGCCAGTAGGCCCCTGGAGTCCCTCCTCCTGGATCCTGAGGCCCCAGCACTGGACAAGTCACTGATTATATTGCTAATGAATGGTTACACCTGGGTCTCCCTGAGGTCACTCCCAGCCCTGCTCGCCTCCCCCATCTCACCCCTTCCCAGGGGCTCAGGCCTGGACCTGCCCCCTACAGGTCCCAGGAAGAGCTCCCCTGTGGTCATGTCCCCTCCGGGGATATGGGGGAACACGCTCCCCCTGAATGCAACCTCCTCCTTGCAAATGAGGAAACCGAGGCCCCGGGACAGGGGCAGAGGGGCTGCCTCCGCTCCCAGGGCTCCTCAGGAGAACAGGCTGAGCAGGAGCCCCCTGTATCAAATATTTAATGATGCATATAGTTTGGGTAGGCAGTTGTTAAATAGGGAGTTGTTAAAACAAGAAAAATGGATGTCACACCACCAGCCCCCTCCACTGCTGGGACTTTCCATTATCCAAGCTTGGGGATACTTTCTAATATGTCCCTGTACTCAAGAAACAACATTTCAGGCTTGCAGAGCTTTGATGTATGATTCTCTGTCCCTTCAGCGAAACACAGCAGCTGCTGTTAGAGCCTAAAACCAATAGTGGATTTTAGGTTAGGCAAAGAATGAGAAGGACATCTGTGGCAGAAGGAAGAAATGGGGTATCATGTCTGTGGGGCCTTCCTGGCCTATAATTCTTGGAAAAGGAGAGGGTTTAGCTGGTTTCCCTGCAGAGCTGAGTTGTCTTGCCCTTTGGACTGCTTTTCCCAACCCCAAAGGCTCCTGCTTGCTGTAGGCACCAGGAGAGATTCCTTCCTAGGTCAAAAGATTATTTTTAGGACATGATTTTGCTTCCAGGGCAAGAACTGAGTGAGTGTGTGGTTGAGGAGGACCAGGCTGGTCAGTCTGAGAGATGGACAGATTCAACTGCTCTTGTCAAGGAGTTACTCTTGATGGGTTCCTGTTGTACTAGAAAGTTCCTTACAGGGATGACTCCTTTATGGATACTTTCAGGGAGCCATAACGTGCATATAGGGAATTTCCTCTATAACTAGAGTCACCTGGGATGCAACTGGATTGGAATCTTGACTTTATTACTTACTTTTTGTCCCTGAGCAGATAATGATTTCCCTGAACTACAGTTTATCCACATCTAAATTGGGGATGATAATAACTACCTGGCAGGAATAAAGATAATTCATGTTAAAGACCGGACACATTACTTGTCATGGGTCAAATACTTAAGAATGCTATCTTTTTCCTTTCCTCCTTCTCTCTCTCCTCCTCCCCTTCTCCTCTTCCTGCTCCTCCTTCTTCTAACAAATCGTATCCTTTCTAGATTGACATGTACACACTGCTATATTTAAAATGGATAACCAACAAGGACATACTATATAGCACATGGGACTCTGCTCAATGTTATGCGGCAGCCTGGCTGGGAGGGGAGTTTAGGGGAGAATGGATGCATGTGTATATGTATGGGTGAGTCCCTTGGCTGTCTACCTGAAACTGTCAGAATATCGTTAATTGGCTATCAGTTCAGTTCAGTCGCTCAGTCGTGTCCAACTCTTTGCGACCCCATGAATCGCAGCACACCAGGCCTCCCTGTCCATCATCATCTCCCGGAGTTCACTCAAACTCACATCCACTGAGTTGGTGATGCCATCCAGCCATCTCATCCTCTGTTGTCCCCTTCTCCTCCTGCCCATAATCCTTCCCAGCATCAGAGTCTTTTCCAATGAGTCAGCTCTTTGCATGAGGTGATCAAAGTACTGGAGTTTCAGCTTTAGCATCATTCCTTCCAAAGAACACCCAGGACTGATCTCCTTTAGAATGGACTGGTTGGATCTCCTTGCAGTCCAAGGGACTCTCAAGAGTCTTCTCCTATACTCCAATACAAAATAAAAAGTTTTTTTTTTTTTTTTAAGTTTATTCCTTCTAGTTCCAAATGGTGTTGGCTTAATACAGTAACCTAAAGGAAATCATTGCACATTCCTCTGCTTTCTTAAGAAGAACGCACTCTGTAAGTCTTTAATTCTCAAACTAAAATCAATCACCAAGGCCAGTACAGAATAAATCTGCCTTCTCCAAACTTCTCAGATCCACACCTGGAAATGTTGCACCATCATTGCCCAGCAGGATTATAATGTCATATTAAACACCTGGTGCATTGCTTGACCTGGAGGCATTCAAAGATGGTGACTATTATTGTCATTATTACAAGAGCTTACCCCTTTAAGTGCCAAATTATATCAACTTGTTTGGAAAATTAGATAAAATGCATTGCATACACTTAAAGATTCTTTAAAAGAGTATACAGTATTGAATTTATTTATTTATAGTATCCAACATTTATTGAATACTGTGTACCAGACACTATACTGAACAGTTTATGTACATAATCTCATTTAATCTTATTGTTGTTCAGGGAAATAGGAACTATTTTGACTTAGTTCATAGGAGGTAACTGAGGAAAATAACTTGCTCAAGGTCACCAATGACTGATCCATCATTCAAACTCAGGAAGACATGGGTCCCAATAAGAGTATACTGAATGTAGTTTAAATCTTTTCTTGAAGATTTATCAGTACCATCACAAGAACATCACTTAGTGTGTTGGGGATTAAATTGTCTACTTTCAAGGCGTGTAAGGCCAATAGGCATGAATTACATGATATCACACTGTCTTTCTTTTTTGAGGTAAAATAGCCATATAATTAATTATGTGTTTATTTCATCTCATCAGTTTGGCAGTTATTAATATTACTTCTTGCTGATGCCATTGTAGCTGCCTTTTGCAACAATACACTCACCCCTGTTTTCACTGGGTATGCAATGAAATTAACAACAAAACAATAACAACAAAAACCAAGCTTGGTAGAATGGCATGTGAATGAAGAGCCTGACTATAGACAGTGCAAACTTGTAAATGTAGCTATATATTTGTATATTCATTATGTACATTTACTTTATGTAATGTATATTTTATAAATTTATTGTTGTATATTATATGTACATCACAAACTATAAAAGCATCTTTTACAACCTTTACTTAACTAATCTGCACTGAAGTGAACAGAAAGAAAGCTTGTCCAATTTATGTGTAAACACAGAAGAAATAGAAACCAACTGAGCATTTATGAGTAATGATCAGGAATTTTATGGTCTTTGTAACAACAGTTTCAACTAACACATGCTCAGGGGAAAAACAGAAAACAGCCAAACGATTAGAGCTGGGTGTGAATGAAGAGCTACAGACACTGAGTGAGAACTTGATAATGGTCAGGACAGCAGTAATGATCCATTGTGAGGCCTATTTCAGTTATCTAGAGGCTATTTTCTTGGTTTCTTCGTCTCAGTTTTGTCTGTTTTAAAGGAAGTCATTAGTCAAGACACATGATGAGTGAGTGTTTTGTAGTTTCTTTCAAGAGGCATCATCATAGTGAAGACAAGACAAAGACTGTGATGTGGGAAGGGCTCCGTGTTCCAGGCTGCAATCTTATGAGGAGTGTGTCCCTGGATAATGGGGCTCTGAAGACATGAGCAGAAATTTCATTTCCAGGCAAATATGTAATTGGTTCTTGGAGCTGATGCAAGATCAGTCAGCTTTCACACATCCAGATCAAAGTCTCCCATTGGCATAAAAAATCTGTAGGATCTTAAAGGTCCTTTAGGAACCCCTTAGCCCAGGGTCAGTTGTCCTCAGCACACCTTCAACCAGTAGTCAAACAGGCTTAAGCAATCAATGCCTGACTTCTCTTTAGCACTAATAATTGCCATCACAGTGAGACAGGCTGGGACCTGGGACCCTTTCCTGCCGTGCTGCGATGTTTACAACAGGACACACCTCTTTTCGAACACAAAATACAAAGAAACTGTATGGGACTAAAAATAACTGCATTCATGTGCAGTTGAGGCAAATTCTGGACAAAAGATACAAGGAGACCAAAAAACCCAACTGCCACTTTTGAAGATCCAAGGGGCTGGAAGCAAAAGTGGGATATGCTCATGCCCCGTGCACACACCACCACCTAAGGGGTGGGCAAACCACCTAAGCCACCCCTCTGGCCTGACCTCTGGACACACCACCACCCTTATCCCATATAAAGAACAAGCTTGCCCTCAGGGAGTGAGCAAGCAAAGGGATCTGTTGTTTATTCTACCCCCCCCCCCCACCCCCGCCCTGCTGCAGCAGGCAGCCCAATAAAGCCTTGCCTGAATTTCTTGTCTGGCCTCTGATCAATTTCTATTGATTAAGGAGGCTAAGACCCTGTTCAGTAACAACAGCAAACTTCCAGTTAAAGTGAGAATGTAAAGAATGGGCTCCCCAAAGAGCCCAAGGGCTGAGCAAAGACCATGGGTTAAAAAGGTTGGTTTCTCCTTTTCCTGCTTTGCCTTGTGGTCAGTCAGGGATGTAGTGTTCCTTTTGGCTTAGAGATTCAGGAATTTTCACTGGCTGCAGTACTTCTATGAAATCCTTGCTGTTCTGTCTGTAGGAAGACAAAGATGTCAAGTCCTGCAGGGGATGAGGCATGATACTTGGAGTTTTGAGAAAATTCATTTCTACTTCTGTCATATATATTGAGCATTAAATGTCTAGAGTGACCCTCTGATATTTGTTTACTTCTCTGCAGTCCAGCTCTGTGTGGGGTAATGTTGGGTTACATGTGGCCATTAGATCATGTATAGCTAATGTTAGGAAAGTCATTCTGCTGATTTGGCCTCTTTATAAGCCTATAAAGTAGTACCATTTAACTAAAATAGCTGTGAGGCACCTTCCAATCTTATTTTTATTTTATTTAAAGGGGGTGGAAGGAGTGAAGGAGGTAGGTATAGAAGAACAAAGAAGAAATGATGAACATTATATGATAGCAATGAGATTTAGTTGGAGGTTAGTTGAGAGACATTGATAATTATGTATTTTTAAAACATATATATATTAAAATTTTTTAAATTATTATTATTTTTTTTGGTTGCACTGTGTGGAATACAGGATCTTAGTTCCCCCACCAGGGATCAAACCAGTGCCCCCTGCATTGGAAGTGTGGATTCTTAACCACTGGACTGCCAGGGAAGTCCCAATGATTTTTGTATTTTAATTTTGTGAACAAGGCCAGCTTGCGTTATCTTGTAAATACTTCTGAAGTATGCTGTCTTCAAGGAAGTCAAATATGAAATGGGACTGATTCCTTGTTTTCTATGTTTTAGAGCTCATGTCCTCATGAGAAATTTTATTCCTTCCCATTGCTTCACCCATTTTCTCCAATAAGCATGCTTATCCACATCTGTGATAGTCCCTGGTCAGTTTTAGAAACAGAATCAACTCGAGGTATTTTAAGCAGAAAGGCATTTCAAACAGGGAACAAGATAGTAAAAAATACCGTGTAGTTCTGGAAGATGCTGGAGTTACGGTAACCAAGAGATGGGGATTTGGAAGTCCATACACTTGAACTGCAGACATGAAGAAAATCCCATGGAGCCTGTGATCCAGGGACTGGGACACTGCCCCAGGTGCTGCCACAGCTACCTTTCAACAGCCATGAAATGTTGGGCCCTGGAATGCTGATGTCAAACCCCTGGTTTCTTGGCTGCTCACCAGCAGGAAACAGAAGAGCAGGAAAACAGAACTGTCTGGCTCTGCCATTCAATTCTCACATGAGATATCTAATTGGAAAAAATTTGCATTCAGACACTACCTTTAAGAAAGTGTGGGAAAAATCAATGTAATCCATCACATTAATACACTAAAAAAGAAAAACCACATGATAGTATTAATAGATGATGAAAAGGCATTTGACAAAAATCTGACACTGATTTATGATGAATTATGAAATTTATGAAAAATTCAGAAAGCTAGCAATACAGAGAAACTTCCTCAACTTGAAAAATACTACAAAATTCCTGCAGTAGCATTATACTTAATGGTGAGAAATTCAAATCTGCCCACTAAGATCAGGTACGACAATGTCTTCTTTCACTACTCCTTTTCAGTGTCATACTGTAAGTCCTTGCTTGTACAGTAAGATGAGAAAAGGAGATAAAAGGTATACAGTTTGGGGGGAAAAAAGACAAAAAAAGAAAAAACCCCAGATAAACACCCCACTCTGGAGCTAATAAGTGATTATAGCAGGTTGCAAAATACAAGGTTAACATACAGAACTCAATTATTTTCCTATATACCAATAATGGACAAATGGTATCTGAAATTAAAAGCAAAATTCTGGTTACATTAGCACCAAGCAGAATGAAATAGGTATGAAGCTAACAATATATGTACAAGATCTATATGAGAACTAAAAAACTAATGAATGAAATCAAAGAATAGCTACATATATCAAGAAATATTCCATGTTCATTGAGAGGAAAGACTCAATATTGTCAAGATGTCAGTTCTTCCAAATTTAGTTGATCTATAGATTCAATGCTGTCCCCCCAAATTCCAGCAAGTTATTTTATGAAAATTGACAAACTGATTCTACAGTTTATTTCATTTTCTTATTTTATTTATTTGGTCACACTGTGCAGCATGCAGGATCTGAGTTTCCTGACCAGAGATCAAACCTGTGCCCCTTGCAGTGGAAGCATGGAGTCTTAACCCATTGGACTGCCAGGGAAGTCCCTGTTCTATAGTTTATAAGGAGAAGCAAAAGACCAAGAATAGTTATAATCTTGAAGGAGAAGTACAAAATTTTGAAGATTGGTGCTAATTGACTTTAACACTTACTATAAAACTACAATAATCAAGACTGTGGTATTGGTGAAAGAACAGACAAATAGATCAATGGAACAGAATAGGGAGCCTGGAAATAGATCCCTCATAATAGAGTCAACTCATCTTTGACAAAGGAACAAGGGCAATGCAAAAGAACTATGGGTGGTATTTTTGTTTTCCAGTTGACTGGGAGAGTTAAAAGAATCCTTAGTGCAATTAAACCATTTTCACTGTAATAGCCAAGTGCTATGAATATTCTCAGCCTGTCATGGTTAAGGCTTAAACCAAAGGAATGGATATTTAATAACGGGGAACTTCATCTATCAGTGAGAGAAAGTATTTTTTCTCTTTGTGCAGGGAAGCCTTTTCATATCTTAAGACATAAATGATCATTTACCAATTTTACCTTTGGTCAACTGATACCATATGGTTATGCATATCCAATAGAGGAAAATAAATAAATGGAACAACTCTTCCTTTTATCACTACTCAGAAATGTGTTATATTCTCATATGTAATTTTGTGATTGAGATTATCAACTAGATTGTCCCATCTCAGGCTCTTACTTTCTTCCATTCTGGTGAAACACAGCCCTGAGCGCACATAATGTATGTGCAGAGGAGGCACACCTGTGCTGGTTGTATCCCCGTGCACCGCAGGAGCTCTGTGGGGCAAGCACCTAGTCCCAGGCTAGGCTATAGCTGTACAAGATCTGGCAAGGACCTTAGGAGACACTCTCACCTGATGCTGCTCCTCAGGAAAAATATTGGAGGGATAGTTTTCAAAGGGCAAGAAAGAGGCTCTCATTTGAGCAGCGCTGCACTCTTCTCTATTAAAGTGTTACCATTTTGCATACACAAATGTCAGAGCCCTGGACAGAGTATTCACATTTCTCCAGGCACCCATTCCACCTTGCATACTGAAGATAGGATCCTTGCCGTAAAACAGTGAAATCTCTCACTTCCTCTTTCACCAAACATCCTTGTGATCAAATCCATAGATGAACATTATCGATTGTTTTCTATAACACTAAGAGAAAATGCAGGGACTGTTTCTTTTTTCTGAGCACTGAGAGAACTGGTTACAAGGAAAGCTTTATGTTCTGAAAGATTTTTAGTGGTTATTGAGACCACCCCCCTTACTACCTCTTTTTCTTGGGGAGGAGGCATCTCAACAGTGCTGTTAGACTGGTTGAGTCATGGCTCAAGTTCTCCTTTCCCAATGTAACCAGGGGAAGAATGCCAAAGGATGAATGCTGCTTAATTTAAATGAACAGGAGGTATTTACAGAATGGAAATCAATCTTGTTTTGAAGTTAAAAATGATCTGGCCAAGGATCTTCTCCTGATGGATTTTATGGTTAGACTTTTACTGGTTTTTGTTTTACGGTTTTTGATTTTATGGTTATGGTTTATTTTATGGTTAAAGTTTACTGGCGTAGATTTCAAGGATTTCAAGATTTCAGGATTATCCTTTTTGAATCATCTCCCTTCTTCTGCTGCCTCCTTCTTCACCTAAGGTCCAGTCTTAATGATGTTCTCATAAGCACTTTCTAATGGCCTGACCCTAGGCTGTTATTTGTCATTTTGACAAAGTCCTGACCAAAAAACTTATCTTGGAATATCACGTAGCTTGAGGGGCAGTGGAGAAATCTGCATTTGGTTCTATTATATAGACCTTTATTATTTAAACCTTCATAATTAATTGTTGCCAACCATTGTGAAACATAGATTATATTAATCAAAGTCCATAAATAAAATGAGCTCAATGAGCATGATGAATGTTTATAAATCTGGCTGTATGTGTAGGAATGTGTTTCTGAGGCTGTCTGAATCTTACTGAAACCATGGTCTAGAAATCCAGGGAAAGTTGACATCTCCTAGTGGTCAAAAAATTAAAGACAAAGTTATACATATGTCTTTGTCTGTTCAGGTTGCTGTGACAGACTACGGTGGACTAGGGGGCCTTTAAACAACAAAATTTTATTTTTTTATGATTCTGGAGGCTGGGAAATTCAAGATCAAGGTACTGGCAGATTTGGTGTCTGTTGAGAGAGCCTACTTGCTGGTTCATGCATAGATGGCTGTCTTTTCACATGGTAGAGGGGCAAAGGAGCTTTCTAAAGTCTTTTGTAAGGGCACTAATCCCATTCATGAGAGCTCTACCCTCATGAACTAATCACTTTCCAAAGGCTTCACCTCCAAGTACTAATACATTGGGAATTGGGGCTCAACATATGAATTTGGGGGAAACACAAACATTCAGTTTACAGTAGCATAGAACTACTGGAATATATGAACAAAGCCAGCTGGATGACCTTGGTTCATGCCTAATGTCCGAGCGAGCTACTGATACCACCCACTTTTACTCAGAAGGATACCAGTATGGACAGCATTTTTATCCATTTGGGCGGCTATAGCAAAATATCATAGACTGGGTAGCTTATAATCAAAAGAAACTTATTTCTCACATTCCTGGATTCTGGAAGTCCAAGATCAGGTGCCAGCTTGATCAAGTGGGGGTTTGCTTCCTAGGTAATACATGGTTGTCTTGTTGCTGTATCCTCACACAGTGTATGTAGAAAGCTAGGAGTCTCTCTTGAGCTTCTTTAGAAGACACAAATTCCATTTACCAAGGCTCCACTCTCATGACTTAAGTATCTCCCAAAGGCCTCACTCCCCCAATAATATCATCACATTCATATTAAAATTTCATCATAAGGACACAAACATTTCAGACTATAAGCACAATAAAATCTTATATACATATGTCATCAGTCTAGGATATGTGGCCGATCAGTGTAAACTCCTGTCAGTATCATTATTAGATGAGGCCTAGGGGTCGCACAGAGTTGGACACGACTGAAGCGACTTAGCAGCAGCAGCAGCAGCAGCAGTACTATAGAGGCTTCCCAGGTGGCACTAGTGGTAAAGAATCTTCCTGCCAATGCAGGAGAGGCAGGAGATGCAGGAGATGCAGGTTCAAGCCCTGGCTAGGGAAGATACCCTGGAGGAGGAAATGGCAACCCAGTCTAGTGTTCTTGCCTGGATAATCCCATAGACAGAGGAACCTGGTGGGCTACAGTCCATGGGTTACAAAGAGTTGGACACAACTGAGTAACTGAGCACCCACGCAGTACTATAGAAGACAGGAGAAATAGGCTGCACTGGAGGTGAAAAGAAAGATGAAAAGGAAGACAGATCCCATAAAAAGGTAAATCTTCTGATAGGCAAACCCTTTCTTTATTCTCTAGGCAACAGAATCTACTACACCTCTGATATCTGAAATAAATGTGTCAAATATGAGAGGTATGTGAAGTGTTTGAATGAGAATGTGTGATTTATTAGAACACATGCATATTTATTATTATTCAGCCTTTACTAACTGCATTTTCTTAGCTACTAGAAATAGAAAAATGAAGAAACAAAGGATTCTGCTTTCAGGGAATACTAGATCTACCCTTATGACAGAGAGTGAGGAGGAACTGAAGAGCCTCTTGATAAAAGTGAAAGAGGAAAGTGAAAGGACTGGCTTAAAACTCAACATTCATTTTGATGTTTGGCAAAACTAATACAATTATGTAAAGTTTAAAAATAAAATAAAATTAAAAAAAAAAAAACTCAACATTCAAAAAACTTGGATCATGGCATCTGGTCCCATCACTTCATGGCAAATAGGTGGGGAAACATTGGAAACAGTGACAGACTTTATTTTCTTGGGCTCCAAAATCACTGCAGATGGTGACTACAGTCATGAAATTAGGAGATGCTTGCTCCTTGGAAGAAAAGTTATGACCAACTTAGCATATGAAAAAGCAGAGACATTACTTTGCCAACAAGGGTCCATCTAGTCAAAGCTATGGTTTTTCCAGTAGTCATGTATGGATGTGAGAGTTGGACCATTAAGAAAGCTGAGCACTGAAGAGTTGATACTTTTGAACTGTGGTGTTGGAGAAGACTCTTGGGAGTCCCTTGGACTGCAGGGAGATCAGACCAGTCAATCCTAGGGGAGGTCAGTTCTGAATGTTCCTTGGAAGGACTGATGCTGAGGCTGAAACTCCAATACTTTGGCCACCTTATGCGAAGAGGTGACTCATTGGAAAAGACACTGATGCTATGAAAGATTGAAGGCAGGAGGAGAAGGGAATGACAGAGGATGAGATGATTAGATGGCATCACCTACTTGATGGACATGAGTTTGAGCGAGCTCCGGGAGTTGGTGATGGACAGGGAAGCCTGGCGTGCTGAAGTCCATGGGGTCACAGTCAGGCACGACTGAATGACTGAATTGAACTGAGATCTACCTCAGTGTGTATTAACAAGTTCTCTTCAGTCTTGGAGTAATTTTCATATTCCAAGTTACAGGATATCCTTACTCCCTAAATCACTTCTCTTAAGGCACTCTAACATATACTTAGAAAAGATCTTGAGCTCCTGATATATTTATGAAAACATAGAGCATCAAGCTGAAATGGAAAAAGTTTAGGCAATCACCTAGAACTTTCCATTCAACAAAACTTTTAATTTCCTGTAGTGATACAAATATTCTGTGCTTGTACTGTCTGATGCCATAGCCACTAGCCACATGTAGTTATTGAACACTTGACATTGACTAGGCCAACTTAGCAACTGATTTTTAAATGTTATTGAATATAAGTATAGATTGCTACATAGCTAGTGGATACTGTTTTAGACGGTACAGATTCTAGAGCTTTTTTTGCTCAACTAAAATAGTCAAAGTTTTTGCTGATTTTTGTTTTTTTTTCACTTGGATGTTTTAGCACTGTGGGGATATAAGTTGTTTAGTTGCTAAGTTGTGTCTGACTCTTTTATGACCCCATGGACTGTAGCCTGCCAGTTTCCTCTGTCCATGGGATTTGCCAGGCAAGAATACTGGAGTGGGTTGCCATTTCTTCTCCAGGGGATCTTCCCAGCCCAGGTATCAAACCCGAGTCTCCTGAATTGACTAGCAGATTCTTTACCACTGAGCCACCTGGGAAGCCTGTGGGGCTATAACATATGTCCTAAATGAAAGTGGGTAAATTATAGGAATGACAACTGAAGAATTTATGTTTTTAATGGGAGAAATGTATTAATTCACTTAGTGAAGTGAGATTTAGTGAGTATAACTGTGTGCTGGGCACAGTGATGGGATATGATGTGTACGTATATTTGCATCAGGGGATCATAGGAACTCAGGATAAATAATTCATCTGTTCTGGTAATGGATATCATTAGTGCCTATATTGGAATATTTTTCCTACTCTTCTTTCCTTTCCCTGACACCAAATCAGGTGTATCAGAAGTTTCTGACTGTTTAAGCCTTAAAGTAAACAGAGGTCAGGCAATATCTCTGTGCTGTGAAAGGGGACTTACATGTCCTGATGTGACTGAGACTAAGGTATTTAATTTCCTGTCCATTAAAGAAAAATATTGAGAAGCCCAGGCAGGAAAGATTTAGAGACATTTCTTATGAAGATTAACTTACTGGTGAGGTATCATTTATAAAAATAAGAAAAAAAATCAAGAAAACGATAGAGACTTCATCTATTTTTTAATATCTGTACTTTGGAGGGAGATATAATGATATTCCTGGCACGACAATTTGCCCTCCGGAACCATCAAACATTGTAAATGCTATTAGGTAGGATTATTTAAATATGGTCATACATCTTTACCTTTCTGGTCAATCACAATGTCTGTTGTTTTTTTCAGATAATTTAGTTTACTTCTGAATATTTTAAATATAATGAAAACAAAAAATATAACAGTTTTGTTTTCAAAACTCTCTTTGAGGTATCAACTATTAAAAGATGGGGGTTTTGTATAAAAAAACCACAATGGAGTGGTTTATTGAATATTTACAATGTTTACACCTCCAATATTAATTAAATTCTACTTAGTTTTAAAGGATGGAAGTGCATAAAACAAGGAGCTGTTGGAAACATCTTCAAAGTCGGAACCCCCACAGATGAAACCGTGGCACTAGACACTGACCCAGTGTCCATGGTGGTGGGGTAGGGGCGGTGGTTTAGTTGCTCAGTTGTGTCCAACCCTTGTGACCTTATGGGTTCACTGCCAGGCTCCTCTGTCCATGGGATTTCCCAGGCAAGAATATTGGTGTGGGTTACCATTTCCTTCTCCATCTGTTATTTTTTTTTTAAATAAAGTTTTGTTTTTTTTTTAATGTAACCCAACTGTCTGAAAGTCTTCAGGCCTCTTGGGGTCATTCTTTTATTTAACATTAAAAAAAAAAATGTCTTAAGTTCCCATTCTATGTAACAGCAAGTTCTAGTTTTAACATACCTTTATTTCTTTTTCTTTTCTTTCTTCTTTTAATCTGTGCTTCCTATTCCTTAAAAGGATTGGAAAAGGGAGGGTGGGGTGTTTGGAAGTTTTTTTAAGGGGCTCTGAGCAACCGAGCCCATCATTTCATTAAGCCTTAATTTTCATCTTCCCCAGAGGATACTGTCTTTGTACGGCAGCTGGCTAGAATTCAGGATTGTCACTTAACTGAGAACAGGGTAAACTGAATACTGATGATCTGTTTTCCTGAAGCCTGGGTAGTTCTTTAAGATCCAGGCCCCTGGGTAATCTTTGTTGAAAGAAAGTCTAAAGACCCACCTGTAGCTTTTCTACACTAAGCCAGTAATCCCCTGGATTTGAGGGGAGGAGGGGTAGACGAGATCATCCCCATGCATTTTAGGAGTCAGCACCTGAGGCAGCTGACCTCTGCATTGTTTTCTTTAATTTTTATTTGTTTAGGTCATTCTACTTTTTTTCTTAAATTGACATATATTTGATTTATAATGTTGTGTTAGTTTCAGGTGTACAGTCGAGTGATTTGTGTGTGTGTGTGTGTGTGTGTGTGTGTATGTTCCTTTTCAGATTCTTTTCTATTAACTGCTACTAGAACTTGAATATAGTTTCCTGTGCTATATAGTAGGTTCTTGTTTATTTTATATATAGTAGTCTGTCTATGTTAATCCCAAATTCCTAATTTATTCCTCCCCTCCACCTCTGCCCTTTGGTAACCATAAATTTGTTTTTTATGTCTGTCTCTTTCTGTTTCTGGAATAAGTGCTTTTATGTCATTTTTAAAGATTCTACATATAAGTGATATCTTATGATATTTGTCTTTCTCTGCCTGACTTCACTTAGTATAATAATCTCTAGGTCCATCCATGTTCCTGCAAATGGCATTATTTCACTGTTTTTTTATGGCTGAGTAATATTTCATTGGAGAGTGAAAAAATTGGCTTAAAGCTCAACATTCAGAAAATGAAGATCATGGCATCCAGTCCCATCACTTCATGGCAAATAGATGGGGAAACAGTGGAAACAGTGTCAGACTTTATTTTGGGGGGCTCCAAAATCACTGCAGATGGTGATTGTAGCCATGAAATTAAAAGATGCTTACTCCTTGGAAGGAAAGTTATAACCAACCTAGATAGCATATTGCAAAGCAGAAACATTACTTTGCAAACAAAGGTGCGTCTAGTCAAGGCTATGGTTTTTCCAGTGGTCATGTATGGATGTGAGAGTTGGACTGTGAAGAAAGCTGAGTGCCAAAGAATTGATGCTTTTGAACTGTGGTGTTGGAGAAGACTCTTGAGAGTCCCTTGACTGCAAGGAGATCCAACCAGTCCATTCTTTTTTTTTTTTTTAAATTTTATTTTATTTTTAAACTTTACAATATTGTATTAGTTTTGCCAAATATCGAAATGAATCTGCCACAGGTATACCCGCATTCCCCATCCTGAACCCTCCTCCCTCCTCCCTCCCCTACCCTCCCTCTGGGTCGTCCCAGTGCACCAGCCCCAAGCATCCAATACCGTGCATCGAACCTGGACTGGCGACTCGTTTCATACATGATATTATACATGTTTCAATGCTATTCTCCCAAATCTCCCCACCCTCTCCCTCTCCCACAGAGTCCATAAGACTGGTCTATACATTGGTGTCTCTTTTGCTGTCTTGTACACAGGGTTATTGTTAGCATCTTTCTAAATTCCATATATATGTGTTAGTATACTGTATTGGTGTTTTTCTTTCTGGCTTACTTCACTCTGTATAATAGGTTCCAGTTTCATCCATCTCATTAGAACTGATTCAAATGTATTCTTTTTAATGGCTGAGTAATACTCCATTGTGTATATGTACCACAGCTTTCTTATCCATTCATCTGCTGATGGGCATCTAGGTTGCTTCCATGTCCTGGCTATTATAAACAGTGCTGTGATGAACATTGGGGTACACGTGTCTCTTTCCCTTCTCCAACCAGTCCATTCTAAAGGAGATCAGTCCTGGGTGTTCTTTGGAAGGACTGATGCTAAAGCTGAAACTCCAGTACTTTGGCCACCTCATGCGAAAACTTGACTCATTGGAAAAGAGTCTGATGCTGGGAGGGGTTGGGGGCAGGAGGAGAAGGGGACGACAGAGATGGCTGGATGGTATCACTGACTTGATGGACGTGAGGTTGAGTGAACTCCGGGAGTTGGTGATGGACAGGGAGGCCTGGCGTGCTGCAATTCATGGGGTCACAAAGAGTCGGACACGACTGAGCGACTGAACTGAACTGAGCTGAATATTTCATTGTGTGTGTGTGTGTTGTATATATATATGCCATATTTTCTTTTTCCCTTCATTTGTTGAATGAAGCTTAGGTTGCTTAGGAAGCCTAGGTTGCTTCTATGTCTTAGCCATTGTAAATAGAGATGCTATGAACTTCTGTGTCTTAGCTATTGTAAATAGAGCTGCTATGAACACTGACATGCATATATCTTTCCAAGTTGCAGTTTTTGTCTTTTCCAGATATATGCCCAGGTGTGGGATTGCTGGCTCATATGGTAACTCTATTTTTAATTTAAGGAACCTCCGTACTGTTCTCCATAGTGGCTGCGCCAATTTGCATTCCCAGCTGCATAGGAGGGTTCCCTTTTTGCCATACCCTCTTCATTATTTATTATTCATAGATTTTTTGATGATGGTCATTCTGGCTGATGTGAGGTGATACCTCATTGTAGTTTTGATTTCCATTTCTATAATAATTAGCCATGTTAAGTATCTTTTCATGTGCCCATTTACCATGTGTAGGTCTTCTTTGGAGAAATGTCTATTTAGGTCTTCTGCCCACTTTTTGATTTTTTTTTGATATTGAGCTGTATGAGCTGTTTGTATATTAAGAAAAAAGTGTAGGTAACATTGAATGCAAAGCAAGTAACAATTTACTGAAAATGGCCATTTGGCAAGAATAATTCCAAACACAGCTTTATACACATAATCAGATAAAACTATGGATATGTAGGTGGTAAGCAGGTAGATACATAAAAACAATTTTACAAAATAGACTGTACATGTCTTTTAAATGTATTATATTTATCATTTGCTGTTCTGTACTTAGTCACTCAGTTGTGTCTGACTCTTTGTGATCCCATGGACTAGCCCACTAGGCTTCTCTGTCCACGGGGATTCTCTGTCAAGAATACTGGAGCGGGTTGCCATGCCCTCCTCCATGGTGTCTTCCCAACTCAGGGACTGAAACCAGGTCTCCCAATTGCAGGCAGATTCTCTACAGTCTGAGCCACCAGGGAAGCCCAGGAATACTGGAGTGGGTAGCCTATCTCTTCTGCAGGGGATCTTCCTGACCCAGGAATCAAATCGGGGTCTCTTGCACTGCAGGTGGATTCTTTAGCAGCTAAGCTACCAAGGAATCCCTATATTTATCATATTTGAATTCAATAGAAAAGTAAGTTGAAGAAATTGCTGAATTGCAGATAAAGTTGAGAGGAAGGTACAAAGATCTCTCATATGCCTTCTGCCCTCACAAATTCTACCCTTCCCCATTATTAACATCACTCACCAGAAAGATACTATTTTTTATATCAAGAATGAACCTACATTGATATATCAGAATTACCCAAAGTTCATATTACCTTGGAGTTCACTCTTGGTGTTATATATTCTATGGGTTTGGGTAAAAATACAATGACACATATCTGCCACTGTATTATACAGAATATTTTCATCATCCTAAAAGTTTGAAACAAAACCTTTCCTTTTTTTTTTTGATGCATGTTCCTTTCTAGTAGGAAAGCAGGATTTAATTAACACAAAGTTTGAAATACATGTGTTTAAAGCAAAGCCTTGGATCAAATGTGCCACATTATTTTAGGAGAAATTATATTGAGAATAAGATGTCATATATCCCTTTGCCATTTCCCCGGCAATTTTATTAAGGTCTAATTTGCATATAATTAAATGCACTCATTTAAAAAATAATTTATAGTTTGATGAATTTGGACAAATGTATACACCCATGTCATCACCACCATATTAAAGATATAAAACATTTCCATCACCCCCAAAGTCCTCTATCTCTCCTTTCCCAGCTAATCCCTCTTTCCTACCCCCTAAACCAGTGATCTGCTACCTATCATAGATTGGGTTACTTTTCTAGAGTCTCAAATAAATGTAACCATACAGTATATACTCTTTTATCTGGCTTCTTTTGTGTAATTATCCATGTTTCTCTGTATCATTACTTTATTTTTTTTATTGCTAAGTGTAGTTCATTGTATAAATATACCACATCACCTTTATTGATTTCAGTTCAGTTCAGTCGCTCAGTCATGTCCGACTCTTTGTGACCGCATGGACTGCAGCAAGCCAGGCCTCCCTGTCCATCACCAACTCCAGGAGTTTACGGAAACTCATGTCCATTGAGTCCATGATGCCATCCAACCATCTCATCCTCTGTTGTCCCCTTCTCCTCCCACATTCAATCTTTCCCAGCATCAGGGTCTTTTCAAATGAGTCAGCTCTTTGCATCAGGTGGCCAAAGTATTGGAGTTTCAGCTTCAGCATCCATCCTTCCAATGAATATTCAACACTAATCTCCTTTAGAATGGACTGGCTGGATCTCCTTGCTGTCCAAGGGACTCTCAAGAGTCTTCTCCAACACCACAGTTCAAAAGCATCAATTCTTCAAAAGCTTAGCTTTCTTTATAATCCAACTCTCACGTCCATACATGATTACTGGAAAAACCATAGCCTTGACTAGACGAACCTTTGTTGGCAAAGTAATGTCTCTGCTTTTGAATATGCTATCTAGGTTGGTCATAACTTTCCTTTCAAAGAGTAAGCATCTTTTAATTTCATAACTACAGTCACCATCTGCAGTGATTTTGGAGCCCCCAAAAATAAAGTCAGCCACTGTTTCCACTGTTTCCGCATCTATTTGCCATGAAGTGATGGGACCAGATGCTATGATCTTAGTTTTCTGAATGTTGAGCTTTAAGCCAAATTTTTCACTCTGCTCTTTCACTTTCATCAAGAGGCTCTTTAGTTCTTCTTCACTTTCTGCCATAAAGGTGGTGTCATCTGCATATCTGAGGTTATTGATATTTTTCCTGGCAATCTTGATTCCAGCTTGTGCTTCTTCTAGCCTGGTGTTTCTCATGATGTACTCTGCATATAAGTTAAATAAGCAGGGTGACAATATACAGCCTTAACGTACTCCTTTTCCTATTTGGAACCAGTCTGTTGTTCCATGTCCAGTTCTAAATGTTGCTTCCTGATCTGCATACAGATTTCTCAAGAGGCAGGTTAGGTGGTCAGGTATTCCCATCTCTTTCAGATTTTTCCACAAGTTTATTGTGATCCACACAGTCAAAGGCTTTGGCATAGTCAATAAAGCAGAAATAGATGTTTTTCTAGAACTTTCTTGCTTTTTCTATGATCCAGTGGATGTTGGCAATTTGATCTCTGGTTCCTCTGCCTTTTCTAAAACCAGCTTGAACATCTGGAAGTTCATAGTTTATGTATTGCTGAAGCCTGGCTTGGAGAATTTTGAGCATTACTTTACTAGTGTGTGAGATGAATGCAACTGTGCGGTAGTTTGAGCATGCTTTGGCATTGTCTTTCTTTGGGATTGGAAAACTGACCTTTTCCAGTCCTGTGGCCACTGCTGAGTTTTCCAAATTTGCTGGCATATTGAATGCATAACTTTCACAGTATCATCTTTGAGGATTTGAAATAGCTCAACTGGAATTTACTTATTGATAATTGGCTGTTTGCATTTTTGGTCTATTATTAAAAAAGAACTCCTGTAAACATTCCTGTCTAGTCAAAGCTATGGTTTTTCCAGTTGTCATGTGTGGATGTGAGAGTTGGACTATAAATAAAGCTGAGAACCAAAGAATTGATTCTTTTGAACTATGGTGTTGGAGAAGACTCTTGAGAGTCCCTTGGACTACAAGGAGATCCAACCAGTCCATCCTAAAGGAGATCAGTCCTGGGTATTCATTGGAAGGACTGATGTTGAAGCTGAAACTCCAGTACTTTGGCCACCTGATTCAAAGAGCTGACTTATTGGAAAAGACCTTGATGCTGGGAAAGATTGAGGGCAGGAGGAGAAGGGGACGACAGAGGATGAGATGGTTGGATGGTATCACCAACTCAATGGACATGGGTTTGGGTAAACTCCAGGAGTTGGTGATAGACAGGGAGGCCTGGTATGCTGCAGTTCACAGGGTCAGAAAGAGTCGGACACGACTGAGTGACTGAACTGAACTGAACTATGACTGATGATATGAACTACTTCTGATGTGCTTATTGGCCATTTATATGTCTTTTTTTGTAAAGTGTTTGTTCACATCTTTTGCCCAGTTTTCAGTTGAGATTTTGTCTTTTAACACTGAATTGTAAGAGTTCTTTATATGTATGTGTATGTGTATATATATAGATAGATAGATAGATAGATAGATAGATGGGGAAACAGTGGAAACAGTCACTGACTTTATTTTTTTGGGCTCCATAATCACTGCAGATGGTGATTGCAGCCATGAAATTAAAAGACACTTACTCCTTGGAGGGAAAGTTATGACCAACCTAGATAGCATATTAAAAAGCAGAGACATTACTTTGTCAACAAAGGTCCATCTAGTCAAGGCTATGGTTTTTCCAGTGGTTGTGTATGGATGTGAGAGTTGAACTATAAAGAAAGCTGAGCTCTGAAGAATTGATGCTTTTTTACTGTGGTGTTGGAGAAGACTCTTGAGAGTCCCTTGGACTGCAAGGAGATCCAACCAGTCCATCCTAAAGGAGATCAGTCCTGGGTGTTCATTGGAAGGACTGATGTTGAAACTGAAGCTATAATACTTTGGGCACCTGATGCGAAGAGCTGACTCATTTGAAAAGACCTTGATGCTGGGAAAGATTGAGGGCAGGAGGAGAAGGGGACAACAGAGGATGATATGGTTGGATGGTATCACTGACTCAATGGACATGAGTTTGTGTAAACTGGAGTTGGTGATGGACAGGGAGGCCTGGCCTGTTGCAGTTCATGGAGTCTCAAAGAGTCAGACACAACTGAATGACTAACTGAACTGATATGTTGGATACCAGTCCTGTATTAAATATATGTATCATGAATATTTTCTTCTAGCCTATGGCTTTTTTTAAAATGCTGCCTTTGAAGAAGCAGGAAATTTTAGTTTTTATAAAGTCCAATGTTTCATGCTTTTTGTAACTTATCTAAATAAATTATCAATTACTCCATGCTTGCAAGATTTTCTCCTATGTTTTCTTTAAACTTTATAGTTTTAATTTTTATATTTAGGTCTGTGATCCACTTCAAGTTAATATTTGGGTATCTATGAGATCAAGATTTCTTTTTTACCATATGGTTGGCCATATGGTTGTTCCAGCACCATTTGTTCAAAAGATTATCACTTTCCCATTGAATTGCCCAGAACTTGTGTTAAAAATCAGTTGACCACATATGTAACTCTCTTTCTGGATTATCTATTTTATTGTGTTGATCTACATGTTTATCTTCACTCGATTATCACACTGTTATGATTCCTATAGCTTCATATTAAGTCTTGAAATTGGGTAACGTAAGTCTTCCCAACTGAGTCTTCTTCAAAATGGCTTTGGCTATTCTAGCTCCTTTACATTTAAATTGTAAATTTGGAAAAAAAATTCTATGGGTAGTTTGATTGGCATAGCATTGCATTTGTAACTCAACTTGGGGAGAATTGAATCTTAGCAATACTGACTATTCCAATCCATGAACTTGAATATATCTATTTACTTGGGATTTCTTTAGTCCTGTCAGGAGTGTTTTATAGTTTTCACTGTAAGCTTGTCTGGAAATGTTTTGCATTCTACATCCTTGTAGTTGTAGATGTTATTCCCAGTTGTTAATTACTTGAATATGGAAACAAATTGTTTATCTCTCTGAATGCTTTACATGAATCCTTTAACTTTTATGGGCAATATTTTAATTATGATTTACTTCAGAATAATTTATTTTCCCTATGATTTTTTTTGAGCTATGAGTTCATATGAATTATGAAATTTAATCTCCCAATATTTGAGTATTTTAAGTTTTTTTTTAGTTAGTAATTTCTAATTTAATTCCCTTTTGATTTCAATCTTTTAATGTATTGAGACTTAGTTAATGACCTAGCATCTGTTCTATCTTGATAAATGATCCATGTGTACTGGAAAGGACATATAGTCTGTGGCTGAAGGGTTAAGTTCAGTTCTGTCACTCAGTCGTGTCTGACTCTTTGCGACCCCATGAATTATTGCATGCCAGGCCTCCCTGTCCATCACCAACTCCCAGAGTTCACTCAAACTCATGTCCATCGAGTCAGTGATGCCATCCAGCCATCTCATCTTCTGTCGTCCCCTTATCCTCCTGCCCCAAATCCCTCCCAGCATCAGACTCTTTTCCAATGAGTCAACTCTTTGCATGAGGTGGCCAAAGTACTGGAGTTTCAGCTTTAGCGTCATTCCTTCCAAAGAAATCCCAGGGCTGATCTCCTTTAGAATGGACTGGTTGGATCTCCTTGCAGTCGAAGGGCTTCTCAAGAGTCTTCTCCAACACCACAGTTCAAAAGAATCAATTCTTTGGTGCTTAGCTTTCTTTGCAGTCCAACTCTCACATCCATACATGACTACGGGAAAAACCATAGCCTTGACCAGACGCACCTTTGTTGGCAAAGTAATGTCTCTGCTTTTCAATATGCTATGTATGTTGGTCATAACTTTTCTTCCAAGGAGTAAGCGTCTTAATTTCATGGCTTCAGTCACCATCTGCAGTGATTTTGGAGTCCAAAAAAATTAAGTCTGACATTGTTTCCACTGTTTCCCCATCTATTTCCCATGAAGTGATGAGACCAGATGCCATGATCTTAGTTTTCTGAATGTTGAGCTTTAAGCCAATTTTTTCACTCTCCTTTTTCACTTTCATCAAGAGGCTTTTTAGTTCCTCTTCACTCTGCCATAAGGGTGGTGTCATCTGCATATCTGAAGTTATTGTAGTCTTCTAGAAATGTCCATTAGTTTAAGTTCTTTGATAGTGTCATTCAGGTCTTCTATATTCCTACTTATTTCTATACTTTTTATATTAAGTACTGAGAGAAGAGTTTTGGGACCTACAACTATAATTTTATACTTATCCATTTTTTTTTTTTGTTTCAATGTAATCAAGTTTTAGTTTTGTGTATGTAAACTTCTACTGTTATCCTTTTAAGAATTTTTTCTCTTCTTTTTTCCTCTCTTTCTGAGACCAAAATCACATTTATGCTAGGCCGCTTGATACTGCTTCACAGATTAGTTAGGCTCTCCTATTTATTTTTATTTTTTTCCCCTAAGTGCTTCATTTTTGATATTTTCTATTGCTTTGTCTCCTAGTTCACTAACCTTCTTTATCTTTTATATCTAATTTGTGGATAATTTCATTCAGAATAATTTTTACTTCATGTATTTTATTTTTCTTCCCTAGCAATTTGGTTTTATTTTTTAATTCTTCTATTCCTACCTCATTATGTTCATGCTTTTATTTAAGTTCTTAAGCATAGTGAATATATGCTTAGCGAATATTTTAAAACATAGTGAATATGCATAGTGAATATTTATAAAAGTTATTTTATCATTCATATTGCTAACTCCATCAATTTTATAGTTTATGCATCTGTTCCATAAAGTCTTTTTTTCTTTTGGTCACATTTTCCTCTATCTTTGCACATCTTGTGCTGGATTATTGCATTTCTTTAAAGGGTGTGGATTTGGTTCTGGTAAGCAGTTAAATTACTCATGATTCACTTTGATATTTTCTAGACTTATTTTAAAGCTTTCTAAGGATGTGACTAGATGTTTTCCTATAACACCAGTTTAGCCTTAGATATGACTCTTCTAGAGTCACTAGTAAATGTCATGTATATTTAACAAAGTCTTTCTGTTCTGATGGGAAGGAATTTGAATAGTCCTGGCCCTGTACATATGTTGGATGTTTGGTTTCCACTCTGTGGTAATTGGTTTTTTCTCCACATGTTGTCCTTCATGCAGTCTTGTTGAATTTTATGTTGTGCATGGACATATTAGTATTCAATCAAAGGCTGACAGAGATCCACATTCAGATATCTTAGACTTCTTCTGTATAACCCTCTTCTCTGTAATATTCTACTCTGCAAATTCTAATGGCCTGAGCTGCCCTAAACTCTTAATGTCTGACTCCTCAGCACAGAGAAGACTACTAAGACTTTGAGATCTCCTATCTGCACCCCTGGGCCTGAAATTGTCTTCTTTCTGAAAGCTGGAGCTATTGGATGACCTATATCATTTATTTCCTTTCTTTCAGGGATCATAACCCTTCAGTGGTTGTGGTCCAATGTTCAGAATCATTTTATATATATATATATATATGTATATGTATATTTGGTTAGTTTTCTAATTGTTTATGATTGAAGAATTTACTCCTTCACAGTTATAAGCACAAACCATAGTATTTTTGTTGAAATATTTTTTTCCAAGTGGCTTTGTTTCAGTTCTCTGTTCATATGGTGGTCATTACTTATCATTTTACCTCTTTGGGTTCTTAACTTTGAATCAGCTTTTGCTTAGCTCATTTTATCTATCTGAATTGCTTTTTGTTGAGAGGCTTATGGGCGCTATGTGTCTAGAGAGTTTCAGAAAACATCACTTAACATTTTTTACTTGAAAAACAACTTGTGTGGGTTTAATATTTGTGAGTCATACCCATTTTCCCTTATAATTTTTAGACATTTTTACAATGTCTTCTGCCACTGAATGTTACTGTGAGAAGCCAGTATGGTATCCAGCTCACTTTTAATCATTGTATTTTTATTTTTTGCTCATATGTCTGAAGACTTCTGTTTTCATCCTTAGAGTTCAATAATCAAGATCTGTCATTAATGCCCTGTTTAATTCTGGGAGGGGGGGAAGATATGTGGTATATGCCATTTTAATCCACAGATTTTGATTTGCAGATATATTTTTTAATTGCAGGTTTATTTTTTAATTTTTGTTGGGTTCACTATTTTAGAGACATCTAAATAACTTAATATTCCAATATGAGATTGTCTTTCTCTGATTTCTGTCTCTATTTTTTTACATCATTTGTTTTACTCTCTGTTTTTTTTTCCTATTCATTCATCATCATTGTATTTTTTTCTTCTGCCTTCATTTGAGTTTTAGCTATATTTGTCCTATCCATGCAATTCTAGTTTATAGATAATGTTGTTTGGATCTCATTTTATTTCCTTAGCTTTAAAATTTCTGTTTTTCTTTCCTTTCTGATACTTCATTTTCCATTTAGTCTTTGAGCTCTCATTTTACTGAATTTATGTTTACTAAGTAGTTCTATAAAGCTCAGCACTTGTAGGTAATTTGTTTCTGCATCTCATGCTATGTTATTTTTCAGACTGCATTCTTTGACAGTTCTTGCTTGCTTTCTGGATTGTTTGTTTGTTTTTTTTTTGAGTAAATTCTCCTTGGTGTTTTTCTCACTTTATCTGGGAATTGTTTTTTTTTTTTTTTTCCCTGCCACTCTTTGAGATTTAGTTATTTCCTTCCATCACTTTTCTGAAGCCTATTTATCCCTCTGTTCTTGACTTAGTGTTATTACTTAGGGAGGTCTTCTCTTATTCCCCAATCTAAACTAGGACTCCACTGTTATTTTTCTCCCAGATCTATGGTCTTTCCCCTTATAGCATTTATTGGAATGTGTGATTTTGACCACAATTTGAAAAAAAAAAACCTTCCTACAGTTTTGAAGTAATTTTTCCCCTTCCCTATAAAGTCTATTAGTACCATCAAGCTTTTTTTTTTTTTTTGTCTGTTTTTCTTTTTTTTTTTTAAAGCACCAGAGTTTCAGCCTTATAAATATTTTATTACCTGGGGAATAAAAAATAATTACAGTAAAACTTTCAAATAATCTTAAAGAAAAAATACCTGCTTTACAAACCACACAGATGAGATAGATTGCTTGGGGCATCACTAAATGTCTTAAAGGTCATTAGAAAGATATTGATTTCATGAATACTTTGACCCTTTCTACTAAAGCTCCTATCAAGTGCTAAATGATCACCTCAATGCCACTTAAATAAAGAGTGTAAACTCACAAAATTCTGCAAATTACAGTATTTGTCTTTTTCATGCACACACATGTACACACACACACACAAACACACAAACATCTATATGTGGCTATAGAACTACTTATTTTGTGCTTATTGTCATTACCACAACTTAAAAGTATGGCCAGATAAAGAATGAGAGGAGTTTACATGGTTGAGGAAAAGATATTAAATTGTATTTAGAGATATATAGAGAGTCAACTGAAAAGAATTTGAAAAATAAATTCAAGATTCAATCAGACAGAAAAGTGATTAGTTGACTCCAAATCGGGATAAAGAGTTTCAAAATACCATCTACCCAAATTGACTCATATAAAAGATCCCAGCATATCAGAGGAAAAATAGAATCATTTTGGAAACAAAGAATATCTTTTATTTGCTGTGGTTCATTTTCTTAGAGTGTAAAAACTTCTGGTATGATAAAAACATTATCTGGAATTTTTGGTGCTGTGATTGAGAAAGTAAATCTCTGAAGATTAAATTAAAAATCTTTGAGAAGTCAAAAGTTAAAAAAGTTAAGTCGTTCAGTAGTGTCTGACTCTTTGCGACCCCGTGGACTGTAGCCCACCAGGCTCCTCCATCCATGGGATTCTCCAGGCAAGAATACTGGAGTGGGTTGCCATTTCCTTCTCCATGGGATCTTCCCGACCCAGGGATCGAACTCGGGTCTCCCACATTGCAGACAGACGCTTTAACCTCGGAGCCACCTTAATGGTTTCCAATTATTTGTTTTCAACAAAGGACCTCATCAAGATACTTGCTTACAGATTATTAAAAATTAGTTTTGAAGCTTAGAGTACTAGGTGCTTTCTGGCTTTTAACTCAGAAGTAGTTCAACGAATTATGATATTGTTATGAAAAAGTTTCTTCCACGCCCATTCTCACTATTTGCGTGAATGAGGTATCATAGTTTTTACATCTATTAAGTAGGAACTATAAAAATAGGAATAGAATTGTATCAGCATTGTTTTCAAATAAGTAGGATTGTCCACAGATACTGAAATTGATTAAAAAATATCATATCCATTTTGTTAAGAGATGCATTTCCAGTAAAATATTACTTTATATATTTAATAATTATGTAACAAAATAGATAATGAATTTAAAATGTATAATTGATTATATTATCAATAATATTTATAACCATAATTTTATACTTGAAGTATTATAGATAACTAGAAATAAAAAATATATTCATCTCTTTTTTCAAAGCAGAATGCAATGGGACAAATAAAAGACTCTCAGACATAAAATGTAATGCATTACGATAGAATTCAAGGGAAGATGAACAATGTAAAATTTCTGACAGTTAAAGAAGAGCCTGTTCTTTTATTTTTTGGATTGATGAAGTTGTTATACATTGCTATAGCATTTAGATTCCAGTGAATATCTTTAAAAGAACAATATAATAGCTTAAAATGTCGATATTTGCAATGTCCTGGGAAGTACGTTATTTTACTACTCTTCAAACTTATGAGAAACATTTTAGATATCGTCTAAAAGAGGGTAGTGAGCAAATCATTTAAAATTACTGTACCAAGCTATGTGGACTGGTAATAATCTCACTTAGTTTAAATTTTCTAATCTGAAAAAGTAGGCATAATTATACAAAATTCACAGGGTGCTTCTGTTAAATAAGATAATAAATGTAAAGGTTTTAGCATGAAATAAGCTCTCAATGAATGTTAATTCTATTCCTTCTCATTTTTCAAGTGAAGAAACTAAATTGAAACTTGCCTAAGAAAAATGGTGTTAAGCTAGCCCCAGTTCCAATGAGAGGAATGTGGGGGCAGTACCTTGTATTGGCAACCCTGGGTAAAGGGTAGAGGGTCCAGGTAAAATCCTAGCAAAGGGACTCATTTAGGTGCCAAAGTTAGTGTCAGGAACAGAACAAGAGATCAAGCAACTCTTCTGTGTATGGAGCACTTGCTATATGTCCGGTTACTGTGCGTTAAACCCATTTCAATCATTATTTAATTTAATCCTATGAAAAAGTCTATGTAGACTTTATTTTTAAAATTTTATCTCCATTTATCAGATAAGGAAATAAAGTCTATCTGATGTTAATTTGTCTGAGGTAAGGCAGTATATTTCTGAGGCAGGAATCAAATCCCGCCTCAGATAAGTTTGTCCCCAAACATAATCTTGCTTGCATTGAAAAGAGTGTTCTTAGTTTGTATTCTACAATCTCCTTCCTCAGAAGGTTACACCCAGAGAAGACCACGAGATTGGTTTCTAGATTCTAGAAATGGTCCTTTTGGGACAGAGGCCTTAAAAGCCCTGGCAGCATGACTCACCAAGACCCATGTTTCAGATTAAACTTTAGGTCAGACTCAGAGCTGGATTCTAGAGTTGGACCCCAGGCTCAGAGAATGGCTACTGAGCCCCCACCTTCACCTCTTGTCATTTCCAGGCAGGAACGGCAGTCACTATCTTGGGTCAGGCTTACATAGATAATGGCCAGTTTTCATATACCCTAGGAAATCCATCCCGGGCTCTGTGAGCAGCCTGCTGTGAGAGGGAACCTTTCCCTTAAGTCAGGGTCTTTGATCCAAAGCGCCATTCTTATGGAAAGACTTGATGAACTAGGAAAGTATCACAGCACACTGTAGTAGATTCTCTGATGAGGCTAATTATAGGAGGAGTGAGATGATGGAAGAGAGAGCCTCTCAACACGGTCCAGCAATGCCACCCTTGAAGGATGAGAAGCACACTACAGACTAAGGTGGTAGTGAGAAGTGGGGAAGGAGGGCTGAGGGGCAGTGAAAAGTCTTCAGGTGAAAGAAAACAGGGATTAGGTGTTTGAGAGCCTTAGTGCCATGTGAAGAGTTTGGACTTTATCCAGTGCAACAGGGGAGCAATGGAGTGTTTTAGGCTACACAGTGGGCACCTCTGGACTATGTGTGATCAGGGCTTGAAAATAGAAAGGGGTGGCACATTTAATTTAGAGGCTTGTATATAATTCAGGCAAAAAATGGTAAGGACTCCATTTAAAGTAGTGACAGTGGGATTAGAACGGAGAAAGCAATAGTTTTTCTAAGCACTGTCCTGCTTCAGAATAATCTGCAGGTGCATCTGAAAAACATTGCAGATTTCTAGGCCAACCAAAGGGAGAATCTTTGATGGATAAGGTCCAGGAAACTACAAGTTCATCAAGTACCGTGCACAGCACTTTACGATTGGGAAGGAATCACCAAATAAATCCCAGCTTCTCTCTAAGGAGTGAAGATTTTGGATCATATATCTACTGCCCTGATTTTTACATCTGATAGCCAGTGAGACTCAGCATTCGCCAGTCTGTCAGGACCACAGTCAACAAACAGGTGGTGGTTAACTGAGTGTGTGAGCACTTTCAAAGGCTTTCCCATGAGGTTCATCACAGAGGGAGCAGGCAAAAACTCAAGAGCTCTCAGTTTCTCCCTGCAAGGGATTAGACTACATACTTTCCTACCTACTGCCTGAAAGTTGGGCTTCTAATTAGCCTGCATGCGGGAGCTGACTGGGATCCTTGTTGAAGCCTGAAAGAGCTTGTGGGCACTTCCCCAGCCACACTGAGACACATTGTATTCAAACTGTAAAACGTTGAAAGGGAGAATCTTGAAAGCAGCAAGCAAAGAGTGATATGTTACATATAAGGGAACACTTAAAAGACTATAGGTAGATTTTTCAGCCAAAACATTATAGGCCAGAAAGGAGTAGAATGATATTTAAAGTGCTGGGAGAAAAAAAACTTGCCAATGAAGAATAGTTTTCCTGGCAAAGTTGTCCTTCAGAATTGAAGAAGAGATAAAGATATTCCCAGACAAACAAAGCTGAAGAAATTCCCCACCACTAGATTGGCTTTGTAAGAAATGCTAAAGGGAGTTTTTCCAGCTGAAATGAAAGGACACTCATTAGTACCATGAAGACATATGAAGTATAAAATTCACTGGTAAAGGTAAATATCTGGTTACATTCAGAATACTTTCATACTGTAATGATGGTGTATAAATTACTTATTAACTCTAGGATAAAAATTAAAAGACAAATTACTAAAAATAAATATAGCTACAATAATTTGTTGGGCTTCCCTGGTGGCTCAAATGGTAAAGAATCCACCTGCAATGCGGGAGACTTGGGTTCGGGCATGGCAACCCACTCCAGTATTCTTGCTTGGAGAATCCCATGGACAGAGAAGCCTAGCGGGCTACAGTCCACAGGGTTGCAAAGAGTTGGACACAACTGAGCAACTAAACACACAGCACACAATAATTTGTTAACTGATATGCAATAGGAAAAGATGAACATTGTAACATCAAAAACATAAAATATGGAGGGAGATTAAAAGTGTATAGCTTTTATATGACATCAAATTAAGTTGTTATCAGCTCAAAATACATTATTGTAAGATGTTCTATGCAAGTGTCTTGGAAACTGTAATTCAAAAACTTGTAGTAGGTCCACAAAAGTTAAAGAGAAAGGAATCAAAGCAGAAAATTATCATATCACAGAGGAAGACAGCAAGAGAGGAAAAAGAAGAACAAAGGGTTAATGAAACAGCCAGTACATTAGATATAAATCTACTAAATTCTTAAAGTTTTTAGGTAAAAAGCTAATGAGACTACACAGTACTCCTGTGAACAGTAATATGCCAGAAATTGGATCACCTGGGAGAAATGGGTAAATTCCTAGAAATATACAACTTACCAAGCTTAAATCATGAAGAAATTAAAAATTTGAACAAACTGGATAATGAATAAAGAAAGTGAACCACTAATCAAAAACCTCCTAATAAAAGTCCAAGACCAGATGGCTTCACTGATATTTCTACCAAACATTTAAAGAAGAATTAGAATCAACCTTTCTCAAATTCTTCCAAAAAACATTAAAGAGGGAACACGTTCAAACTTATTTTATGAGGCTAGCATTACCCTAAAATCACAGCCAGATAAGTACACTTCAAGTAAAAAAAAATTGCAGGTCAGTATCCCTGATAAACATAGATGCAAAAGTCCTCAATGCAAAATACCAACAAACCATCCATAAGAGTGAATTTAAAGGATCATATACCACAATCAAGTAGGATTTATCCCTGGACGCAAGGATGGTCCAAGATTTGTAAATCAATAAAAGTAATGCACCACATTAACAGAATGAGAGATAAAAATCATGTGATTGTATCAGTAGATACAGAAAAGAGATTTGATAAAACGCAACATCCTTTAACATCCTTTCATGACTAGAATTCTCAACAAACTAAGAATAGAAGGAATGTATCTCACCATAATAAAAGCCAACAGGACAAACCCACAGCTAACATCATACTCATTGGTGAAAGCTGAACACTTTAAAAATGCACTTTGGTCATTCCTATTCAATAAAGTACTAGAAGTCTAGCCAGAGCAAACAGGGAAGAAAAAAAAAAAGGCATCAAAATTGCAAATACAGAAGTAAAATTGTCTCTGTTTTCAGATGACATGATGTTATATATACAAACCTTAAAGAATTTACAAAAAAAAAAAAGACAAAAAACAACTGTTAGGACTTGTAACAAATTTGATAAAGTTCCAGACTATAAAATCAAAATACAAAAATCAACTGTGTTTCTATACATAGACTATGAACAATTAGAAAAAAAAAATCCCATTTGAAATAGCATCAAAAAGAATAAAATACTTAGGAATCCATTTAACCAAAGAGGTGAAAGATCTATATATTGAAAACAATGTAATATTGATGAAAGAATTTAAAGCAATCACAAATTAAATGAAAGATATCCTTTGTTCTTGGATCAGAAGACAATATTGCTAGAATGTCCATGTTGCTCTACAGATTCAATGCAATCTCTATCAAAGATTCTAATGACATTTTTCACAGAAATAGAAAAAAAATTAAAATTAACATGGAACCAAAATAAGACTCTGAATAGGTAAAGTGATTTTGAGCAAGAGGAACAAAGCTAGAAGCATTATGCTTCTTGGTTTCAAACTGTATTACAAAGCTATAGTAATCAAAATAATATGGTACTGGCATAAAAATAAACACACAAATCAATGAAACAATAGAAATTCATAAATAACCCCATACATATATTGCCAACTAATTTTTGACAAAGGTACCAAGAATACAGAATGGGGAAAAGATAGTCTTTTCAATGAATGATGCTGGAAAAACAGGATATCCACATGCAAAAAAAAAAAAAAAGAAACTGAACCATTATCTTACACCATACACAAAAATTGACTCAAAATGGATTAAAGACTTAAATGTAAGGCCTGAAACAATAAGAACCCTACAAGAAAACTCCCTAACAATAACTTTTTGGCATTAGGTTGGCAATAACTTTTTGGATTTGACATTGAAAGCTCAGCCAATGAAAACAAAAATAAACAAGTGGAACTGCATCAAACCAAAAAGTTTCTATATGGCAAAGGAGATAATCAACAAAATGAAAAAGCCAATTATGGCTAGAAGGAAATATTTGCTAAGCATACACTGAATAAGGGGTTAATATACAAGCTATATAAGGAATTCTTACAACTCAATAGCAAAACCTCAAATATTCTAATTAAAAAATGAGCAGAGAAACTGAACAGACATTTCCCCCCCCAAAAAAAAACATATAAATAGTTAACAAGTATGTAAAAAAATGCTCAATATTACTAATCATCAAGGAAATGCAAATCAAAACCACAATGAGATATCAAGTCACACATTTTAGGATGTCTGTTATCAAAAAGATGAAATAAATGCTGGTGAGGATGTGAAGGGAATGTAAATTTGTACAGCAATTATGGATAACAGTATGGAGGTTTCTAAAAAAGTTTAAAATGGAACTATCAAATGATCCAGAAATCCCACTCTGATATCCAAAGGAAGTGAAATCACTACCTTGAAGAGATATTTGCACTTCCATGTTCATTGCAACATTATTCATAGTAACCAAGATGAAGAAACAATCTAAGTATCCATCCATGGATGAATGGATGAAGATGTGAATATATAGTGAGATATTAAGAAGGAAATCCTGTAATTTGTGACAATGCTAGCAAAACTGTAAGTCATTATGCTAAATGAAATTATCCAGACAGTGAAAGACAATGCTTATAACATAGAATCTTTTGGGAAAAAAAAAAAGACAATGCCAAATTCATGGAAACATAGACTAGAATTATGGTTTCCAGGAGCTGGAGGGATGGGTGAAATGTGTTGATGCTGGTCAAATGGTACAAAATTTCAGTTTTAAGATTAATAAATTCTTGGCTCTAATGTACATCATGGTGACTCTAGTTAATAATACTGTATTGTACATCTGAAATTTGCTAAGTGTCGATCTTAACCATTTTCATAAAAAAGTAACTATGTGGATTGATAAATTTGTTAACTTGATTGTGACAATCAGTTTTACAATGTATATGTATACCAAATCATCTTGTACACTCTAAATACATTGCAATTTTATTTATCAATTATACTGTGATAAAGCTGGAAAAAAGTAAAATAATTGTCATTCACCTTAGTAGTACATGATATGAGTCTGGAGAAAGAGTCATAAGTGAAGGGATACACCATCTGGTGTGGTGTATCTGGTGTGGTGATGGGTGGTTCAAATATCAATGTATAAGGAGGCTAAAACATCTCTAGACAATAGGAAATATATAATTGTTCATTTTGTTTTCCAGTTTTCCAATAACCATTTTCCTAATGGAAAATGGTTAAATGTACGTTGGTAGTACCCTCTAGTGGAAGTTAGAGGTAGTGCCCTCTAGTGGAAAGTTAAGCAAAAATACCCTCCTTGCTGGTGTCAACCGACTATAACTATCTTTTTCACTAGCCTCTTTTTCTTTTTAAATTTAAAAAATTGTAGATCTCCACTTTCCCAGCCCTCTTTGAAGCTCTCAATAGCCACTTGTGGCTAATAGCTACTGTACAGAATAGCACAGGTATAGATCACTTCCATAGATGCTTCCCAGGGGGCTCCGTGGTCAAGAATCTGTCAATGTAGGAGATGTGGGTTCAATCCCTGGGTCAGGAAGATCCTCTGGAATAGTAATGGCCAACCCACTCCTGTATTCTTGCCTGGAAAATTCCATGGAAGAGGAGCCTGGTGGGCTACAGTCCATGGGGTCGCAAAGAGTCAGATATCACTGAGTGACTGACCATGCACATACACGCAGATCACTTCCATTGTTGAATATCATGCATTGTAGACTGTGTCACTAACTATGAATCCAACAGCTGGTGTGTCTTAAATCTGTTGCCACAGTCAATTAAAATTCCAAGTCACTAAAATACATGGCATTGTGCTTTCTACCAGGTATAAGTGATTTGTTTGTTTCAAATTATTTGTCTCTTTAAAATACCTTGCAGGGAGTTGTCAGTTTAAGAAAATAGAAAACATTTAACTTTAAATAAGCAAAAATGTCATGTTAAATATAATTTTTAGCATAAACAGATATGCTAAAAATTCTACCCACATCAAAATAATATTGAACAGTTTTTAAAAGAATTAGAGCCTGAAGTAGTGTTATGTTTTTAGCTTCTGTGTCTTCTCCATTCTACCTTTTTCCAGTTAGACGCTATCTACCTCCATGACAGCAAGGAGTAGGATGAGTTAGTGATCCTTCAGGCTTTTGTTATTTCTGAGAATCGAAGTTCTTCACTAAAGCTATTTGGAAAGACTGTTTTGTCATATAAAATCCATGGCATTTCCCCTGCACAGAAGCTGAGTAGTGGCACAAGAAAACCAATGAGGACTCACAAGTATTTGTCTTATTCATGCTGTTCATGACCATATCAGTAGAGGAAACAACAGGTAAACCCCATGCCCCAGAAATTTTCATCAAATAAAACCCTCATTTATCTACTGTTTTAATTGGAATCTAATCGCTTTACAACAATGTGTTAGTTTCTACGATACAATACTGTGAGTCGGCTATGAGTGTACATGTATCTCGCCCACCCCGAGCTCCCGCCCAGCCTCCCTTTCCACGGCTCTAGGTCTTCACAGAGCACTGAGCTGCACGCCCTGTGCTGTACAGCAGCTTCCTGCTGGCTGGCTGTTCCACACGCGGTCCTGCATATGCGTCAGAGCTGCTCTCGAAATATGTCCCGCCCTCACTTCGCCCCTCTGCGTCCACGAGCCCATTCTCTGCCTTTGCACCTCTATTCCTGCCCTGCAAATTAGGTTCATCAGTACCATGTTCCTAGATTCCATATATATGCTATTATTTTAAAAAGCCATTGAAATATGTATAATATCATATATGAAACGAGTCGCCAGTCCAGGTTCGATGCACGATACTGGGTGCTTGGGGCTGGTGCACTGGGACGACCCAGAGGGATGGTATGGGGAGGGAGGAGGGAGGAGGGTTCAGGATGGGGAACACATGTATACCTGTGGCAGATTCATTTTGATATATGGCAAAACCAATACAATATTGTGAAGTTAAATAAAATAAAATAAAATAAAAAATAAAAAAAATAAAAAGCCCTGTCACTTTCCTTTGCACATACTTCTTTGAAAACTCACATCAAATCTGGCCCTCTCTTATAATAGAAAAATATTAAAAGTGTGGTCTCTTTTTCTCATGCTTTGTTTCCAAGGGTCTTGCTGAGATATATTTTTCATGCTTATTAAGTTAAATCATCTCTATCTACTGAGTCAATTAATTCTATTTCTACCATACAACACAGCATGAAAAATACCCTATACTGTACAATCATATAATTATGTATTTTACATACTGAATCTTTTGTAAAATGTCTTTATATATTAATTAGTCTAACAGTTTCCTTCTATTTTAATGTGGTATGCTTTCTCTCAACCAGTGCTTGGAGAACTGGCATTTCTTGATCAGGCTAGAAAAAATGAATGTGAATAGAGTCTCAAGAAACAAATTCTCTCAAGTAAATCAAACATAAGACAAATAAATGTAACACTTTGCAATTTGGTCTCCAAAAGCTACCTGAGCATATGTAGAAAGGTTGAGAATGATATGACTCCTCAGATGCATTTGTGAAAAATGTTTAGTAGCTTTAGTTACTCTTGATTTTAAGATATGTTGGTAATGTGACAATGTAGTAGATTTCAGCTAGGGTGATGGTCTGACTGTCCCCTCTACTTTCTGGGAGCAGAAATAATACATACAGTTAGACCTAGGTTGGTCATGTTGAATTACCCACAGCCAACTGGCCCTGATGGCACCTGACAAAGACTGGTCAGACAAAGTCTGTTCCCAGGATCTGCCACAGGAAACTATGAAAAGAGAGAGTGGTTTTTGTTATTGAGATATGAGTATAGCGCCTGATGGGGTTTCCCAGGTGCTCAGTGGTAAAGAATCTGCCTGCCAATGCAGGAGATGCATGTTGGATCCCTGGGTTCGGAAGATCCTCTGGAGTAGGAAACGGCAACCCTTTCTAGTATGCTTGCCAGGAAAATTCCATGGACGGAGGAGCCTGACGGGCTGTAGTCCTGGGGTGGCAAAGAGTCGAACACCACTGAGTGCACACACACAGATGCACGTATAGTACCTGACAATGCCCGTGTTTCCTGTCACAAGAGTCCTGTAAGGAGCTGGTCTTTGTTTTGGTTGTCTCTTGGGACTATTTGACTTTTCACTGTGGTTAAATAAGATTTTTAATCCCAGCTATTGCCCTCTGCACAAAACCCCTTACCTTTGCAGTGAATTTCTTTTTGCTTGAGTTCACATCACTTGACTTTCTACTACTTGCAACCAAAGTTGAGATTAAATGCTGTTTTCAAAGGAACGAATGAAATCTTAGTTTACAGTATTTTAGGACTGTGAGTATTTAGGATAAGAGAAGTGATATACACATTTTATTCTAAACTGTAGCGTTATGTTGATTCTGGATGATAAAGAGATTCAAGGTCACATCATATAAAAGAAGGTTGAAGGAACTGGAAATTTAATTTAGAGGAGACTCCACTGGGACAATGATCGCCTGAAATATGGCTGTTAGGTTTGTTTTATACTATTTCAAAGGCCCTTAAAAATTATTCAAAGTCCAACATGCTTTCAATGCCTAAATCTCTCTAGGATTCCTGCCTCTAAGACATTGGTGTATTTTTGACACATCCAGGAATTCAACAATTATTTAACAGATAGTCACTGTATACCTACTATGTGCCAACCACTATACTATAAACTTGTGTTTTAGCAATGAGAGTGATGTCTGTGCTCTCAGGGCAGCTAGAGTCTCATTGAGAATTTAACTCCCACTTGAAATATTCTATCAGAAAACTCTTGCTGGGCCCAATGGAAAGAAATTGTGGAAACACATGATTTGAGTTGTTTGAAAATGGCCAGATCTGAATGAGAGTAAATATTTAGATACATTTAGATAACTTTCCGGTCCTGAGATTATATGTAAATAAGGACATTCTTGATATCAGTAGTTTCCAGTCTTTGGACTGCAGACCATGACGGTTTCAAGGAATTATTTCAGATGGTTTAGGAACCATATGTGCTTCATTAATTGTTTAAGATGAAGTCAGTAATACTGCCACTGCTATCATGTAAGAATCCATTGAAATTTTCATTCATTTATGCATTCATCCATTCAGTGTATATTGATGACCAGTCAGGTCCCAGGGACTGATTTAAAAGCTGGGGGAAAAACAGAACAAAAAATATTTAGAAAGATTGGGAATCACTGCTTTGAGGTATTTGTAATATTCAGTTTTGTGTACTATATGCTTTCATCAGAAGAAACAGAAGGCAAATCCATGATCCTGTTGGCTTTTTTTTTGGCAAGTAGGGGTGTTTCACACACTATCTACTAGTTATTAGGATATAAATGATACTCTACAAGCTATGTGATCCAGGACAATTTGATAATTTTAAGACTTTTATCATGACCTTTGGCTGTGAATAAAATTTTATTTGACTGAAAGTCACATTATCTTGCTATGTTCACAGAAAAAAGAATTTCTTCTTTTTTATGGCAGTTAAATTGAAGCTGGTATATTAAAAAATAATGAGATGTCTGTTTCCATGGTAGTAGTACAAGAACAGCCCACAAAGAGGAGGATTTCAAAGCTCCTGTAACTGGAATCTTCGAAAATCTATAATTGCTTAATAATCTCAGGAGACCCTGGAATCCTTGGACATCTAGAATCAGCAGAGAGAAAACAAAACATCAAGCACCATTCTTTGCCTCTTCCTTTACACAGTGCTAGCATGTGAGAGTAAGATTATAGAGACCCATTAGCCAGGTTGTATCCTAGAAAGAAGGTAGTTAAAACTAGTGAATGGTGCTGATTATCTTAGTGCTATGTAGTGGTCAGAATATTATTGAGTAACACTGGTTTAAAACATTATATGTGTCATGTGAACAACATTAAATTTCTACTTCTGTATACCCTATAGTGTGCTTACCACCAAAAACTTCATTTCCATCGGTCACCCTACCATCTGATCCCCTTTACCTGCTTTGCCCACCCACCATTCCCTTTCCCACTGCTAACCACTATTCTGTTCTCTGTAATTACATGTTTGTTTTTTCCATTTATTTTGTTTTGTTTTTTATATCCCACATATGATTTAAATCATGTGGTAATTGTCTTTCTCCATTTGACTTATTTCACTTAGCATAATACCCTCACAATCTAGCCATGTTGTCACAAATGGCAAGATTTCATCTTTTTTTTTTGGTTGGGTAGTATTCCTTTGTATATACCTCCCACATCTTCTTTATCCATTCATCTGTTGATGGGCACTTAGGTTGTTTTGATACCTTGGCTGTTGTAAATGATGCCGTGATGAACACGGGGCACATGTATCTTTTCAAATTAGTGTTTTTGATTCTTTGGATAAATATCCAAAAGTGGGATAGCTGAATCATAAAGTAGTTATATTCTTAACTTTTTGAGGACTATCCATACTGTTTTCTATAGTGGCTGCACTAATTTACATGCCCACCAGCAGTGTATAAGGACTCCCTTTTCTCCACACTCTCACCAACACTTTATTTCTTGCCTTTTTGATAATACCCATTTTAACAGGCAAGAGATGATATCTAATTGTGGTTTTGATTTACATTTCCTTAATAATTAAACTAAAAAGCCTCTTGATGAAAGTGAAACTGGAGAGTGAAAAAGTTGGCTTAAACCTCAACATTCAGAAAACGAAGATCATGGCATCCAGTCCCATCACTTTATGGGAAATAGATGGGGAAACAGTGGAAACAGTGGCAGACTTTATTTTTCTGGGCTCCAAAATCACTGCAGATGGTGACTGCAGTCATGAAATTAAAAGACGCTTACTCCTTGGAAGGAAAGTTATGACCAACCTAGATAGCATATTCAAAAGCAGAGACATTACTTTGCCAACAAAGGTTCGTCTAGTCAAGGCTATGGTTTTTCCTGTGGTCATGTATGGATGTGAGAGTTGGACTGTGAAGAAGGCTAAGCGCTGAACTATGGTGCTTTTGAACTGTGGTGTTGGAGAAGACTCTTGAGAGTCCCTTGGACTGCAAGGAGATCCAACCAGTCCATTCTGAAGGAGATCAGCCCTGGGATTTCTTTGGAAGGAATGATGCTAAAGCTGAAACTCCAGCACTTTGGCCACCTCATGTGAAGAGCTGACTCATTGGAAAAGACTCTGATGCTGGGAGGGATTGGGGGCAAGAGGAGAAGGGGATGACAGAGGATGAGATGGCTGGATGGCATCACTGACTCGATTGGACGTGAGTCTGAGTGAACTCCAGGGGTTTGTGATGGCCTGGCGTGCTGCGATTCATGGGTTGCAAGAGTCGGACACGACTGAGCAACTGATCTGATCTGATCTGAATAATTAAACATCTTTTCATGTTCCTGTTGATCCTCTGTATGTCTTCTTTGGAAAAATTTCTATTCAGATCATCTGTCCATTTTTGAATCAATTATTTGTTTTTATTGTTGAGATGTATTAGTTCTTTATATAATTTGGATATAAACACCTTATCAAATTGTTTGCAGATATCTTCTCCCATTTTGTAGGTTGTCTTTTTGGCTTTCTTTTTACTGTGCAAAAGCTTTTTAATTTGATGTAGTCCCGTTTGTTTATTTTTACTTTTGTTTCCCTTGCCTGAAGAGACATATCTAAAAAGATTTGGCTAAGACACATGTCAAAGAGGGTATGTGTATTTTTTTTAGGAGTTTATAGCTTCAGGTCTTACATTCAAGTCTTTAATCCATTTTGAGCTAATCTTTATTTCTGATGTGTGATAGTGATCTAGCTTCATTTCGGTTTTACCATGACTTGAATGAACTCTCTCTCCAATTTATACAGTTTCTGTGCTTGCTATGTGATTTTTAATTTCTAAATTTGCCTCTTGATTAACCAGCTGCCAAGAAGCATACACAAGTATACTATTCATGGTGAAGGTATATACTCTGTTGCAAATTAGTAGATTTTTATGAACTTAGAAGATCTTATTGTGCTTCATAGCCATGGTTTTCTACTATTATATGTCATTCTTTAAGAATTTGAGGTCCACCAGTTTGGATTCATAGGTAAAATTAAACCAGGAAAGGAAACCAAAATCTTGGACACTATTGTTACTTCATGAGATTCTGCATAAGCATCTAGTTTTTAACCCCAGGTGCATTATCTTACACCCCTTTCCAAAGTAGTCCTTTGAACTAGAGATAAATCAGATGCTTGGAAGAGTGAAGAGTAGTCTTTATTTTTAGTTCCTTACTAAAAACAAAGCAAAAACTAGAAAAAGATCCTTCTGTTTGGATATATGGTTTTATTTCTACCCCATCTATGTAAATCTAATTCCCAAACTGACATCTACATATGCAGAGATGATTCAATATAGTATACATTTCATTGAAGAGAATTGCATTTCTGCTTTGTAAATGCCAATTTAAACATTCTCAGATTTTAAACATTAATCTTGAATGAACTGTAAAAGCTTTATTGTATTGTTAATACTCTATGTGGTTTAATTAGAGGAATTAGTATCAATGAGTGAAAATGTTTTGAAGATTGTTCTCAGGCTTAAATTCAGTTGCAAATATGGCTTAAGCTGTGTTGATCACAACAGATTATCCATAAACTGAACTCTGGCTATGACAAGCTGTGTTGGATCAAATGATACACCTACAAATAGCTTTTAATTTTAAGCATTTAATAAACAGGGTGAGGAATCCAGTACAGAGTGGGTTGCATCAACCAGGAAGCCTGGGGGTGCTCTTTTTATTGAATGCTTGGTATATGATGTAAAGGAAAGTTAATGGCAAAAAAATCTTCATATCAGCAAGATGCTTTGAGTATCTTATTATATCTAAATGTGATAAAAATGATGATAGCCCATTAATTACACATTCAGAAGAAAACCATATTGTTCAGTGGAAAAACCCATTTCCTGGAATTGGAATTACCATTAGATATCTTTTTTAATGGATTTTATTTTCAAAAATGAAAAAAGCTTTTTGTTTGTTTCTGATTATAAAAGTAATGGGATTAATGGGAAAGATGGTGGTCTAAGTGTTCATTTATCCATGCCTAATGTTTACTGAAAAGAAGCAGGAGAATGAACTAAGAAAAAGAAAACTTCATTAGTGCTGAAACGAGAGCAGGCTTTATCTTCATAATATAATGTCTGGATAAAGGATGCCAAGAAAGGAACATGATTCTCCTGCTCACGAGTATCATGGGCTGGGCTGAGGAAGTGGGTGGAGATGATACAGAACTCCTGTGGTACTTCTCACTAGAAGAGCAAGATACCTGTAGTATGAGTGGGCTGCAGGAAGAACAGCAAACATCTTCTTTGGAGTGAAGGGGATACTGGAAGAGAACCATATGACTAAATAGTATCATTCTGTTTTTCTGACCTAGCTTCCTAAGCAGTAGAGATCTACAGATGAACCTTCATTGAAGCTGTGGACCAGAAAAACAGACTTTCCTGATGGCTCAGATGGTAAAGAGTCTGCCTGCAATGCAGACTCTTTACCCTGGTTCGGGAAGATCCCCTGGAGAAGGAAATGGCAATCCACTCCAGTATTCTTGCCTGGGAAATCCAATGGACAGAGGAGCCTAGCGGGCTATAGTTCATAGGGTCACGAAGAGTTGGACAGGAGTGAGAGGCTAATACTTTCACTTTTTCACAAATTTAAATGTACACTAATCCTTTAAAGAGAAGTCTCAATGTTGAAAATAGATTCTATATCAGAAGCAATAAAATAAATATACATTTTAGGAGTGCCCTCCATAAAATAGGTAATATTCTATGAAATGGATAATAATGAAAGATTTTTAATAAATTAAGAAAGAAAATACAATTTTCTTTCCCAGACTCTAAGTTTACATAGACACAGACCGCTACCCACCCACACACCTATTTGCCATAGGTAACTAAGTAATAGAAAAGGGAATATTTACTGTAATATCCATCCATTTAGCTCAAGTGCTAGTGGAAAGATTAGTATATTGATGAATAAATAGGAAGGAAAGTCAAGTAGATTCTATCCATATTAATCTGGAACAAATATTAGACTTATATTATGAGATAAATATGCAGGAAAATACCAGCTTGCGAATAAACATTTTATAGCAAAAAAGATTAAAAGGACATTTATGTAAAAGGACGAAAATGCATTTTGGTACATTTACTGTAGGGAACAGAGAAATGTCAACTGTAACCATTTTGTGCTTGTGGTTTTAAGCAGGAGATTGTACAATAGGGTGAAATGAAAAAGCTACTAGAAAAACTAAGAAAATAAAAAAAGGAAGATAAAGATCACCTTCTAGACAAATATTATATCAATGTTAATTTCCTGTTTTTGATAATTGTACTGTTTATGTAAGTTGTTAACACATGTATTACTGACAAACAATGTGTCTAGAGAACTGGGAATAGTAGGTACTCAATAAATATTTGTTGAATGAGTGAATCAATTTCATCCATAATGGTGTGCCACAGTAGTAAAGAGTGATCATTAGAATTATATAGGAAGCTATTTAAAAGTACATAAATCTAGGTTCCACCTCATATCTATTTAATTAGAATCTCTGAGAAAGTGACAGAAGTTGATAAAACAATAGTAATAAGAGACGTCAACATATCTTAGTTCTTGACAGATTTTGTAATTAAGAAAAATCCATAGAAGATCTTAATCATATAATTAACAAGCTTAATCTAACATTTTTAAAGCTGTGGAATTTTTCTTCAGAATATGTCTTATATTAAAGACTCTCAAGGATTAAGAGATACAATTCCTTTTTTAAAAAATTAATTTTTATTGGAGTATAGCTGATTACAATGTTGTTTTAGTTTTGGGTATATAACACTGTGAGTCAGTTATACATATACCTATATCCACTCATGGAGAAATAACTCAAGAGAGAATGAAGGGATGGAGCCAAAGAAAAAAGAATACCCAGCTGTGGATGTGACTGGTGATAGGAGCAAGGTCCAATGCTATAAAGAGCAATATTGCATAGGAACCTGGAATGTCAGGTCCATGAATCAAGGCAAATTGGAAGTGGTCAAACAGGAGACGGCAAGAGTGAATGTCGACATTCTAGGAATCAGCGAACTGAAATGGACTGGAATGGGTGAATTTAATTCAGATGACCATTATATCTACTACTGTGGGCAGGAATCCCTCAGAAAAAATGGAGTAGCCATCATGGTCAACAAAAGAGTCCAAAATGCAGTACTTGGATGCAATCTCAAAAACAACAGAATGATATTTGTTCGTTTCCAAGGCAAACCATTCAATATCACAGTAATCCAAGTCTATGCCCCAACCAGTAACGCTGAAGAAGCTGAAGTGAATGGTTCTATGAAGACCTACAAGACCTTTTAGAACTAACACCCAAAAAAGATGTCCTTTTCATTATAGGGGACTGGAATGCAAAAGGAGGAAGTTAAGAAACACCTGGAGTAACAGGCAAATTTGGCCTTGGAATATGGAATGAAGCAGGGCAAAGACTAATAGAGTTTTGCCAAGAAAATGCACCGGTCATAACAAACACCCTCTTCCAACAACACAAGAGAAGACTCTACACATGGACATCACCAGATGGTCAACACCGAAATCAGATTGATTATATTCTTTGCAGCCAAAGATGGAGCAGCTCTATACAGTCAGCAAAAACAAGACCAGGAGGTGACTGTGGCTCAGACCATGAATTCCTTATTGCCAAATTCAGACTTAAATTGAAGAAAGTAGGGAAAACCACTAGACCATTCAGGTATGACCTAAATCAAATCCCTTATGATTATACAGTGGAAGTGAGAATTAGATTTAAGGGCCTAGATCTGATAGATAGAGTGCCTGATGAACTATGGACTGAGGTTCATGACATTGTACAGGAGATAGGGATCAAGACCATGCCCATGGAAAAGAAATGCAAAAAAGAAAAATGGCTGTCTGGGGAGACATTACAAATAGCTGTGAAAAGAAGAGAAGCGAAAAGCAAAGGAGAAAAGGAAAGATATAAACATCTGAATGCAGAGTTTCAAAGAAGAGCAAGAAGAGATAAGAAAGCCTTTTTTCAGCGATCAGTGCAAAGAAATAGAGGAAAACAACAGAATGGGAAAGACTAGAGATCTCTTCAAGAAAATTAGAGATACCAAAGGAACATTTCATGCAAAGATGGGCTCGATAAGGACAGAAATGGTATGGACCTAACAGAAGCAGAAGATACTAAGAAGAGATGGCAAGAATACACAGAAGAACTGTACAAAAAAGATCTTCATGACCCAGATAATCATGGTGGTGTGATCACTGACCTAGAGCCAGACATCCTGGAATGTGAAGTCAAGTGGGCCTTAGAAAGCATCACTACGAACAAAGCTAGTGGAGGTGATGGAATTCCAGTTGAGCTATTCCAAATCCTGAAAGATGATGCTGTGAAAGTGCTGTACTCAATATGCCAGCACATTTGGAAAACTCAGCAGTGGCCACAGGACTGGAAAAGGTCAGTTTTCATTCCAATCTCAAAGAAAGGCAATGCCAAAAAACGCTCAAACTACTGCACAATTGCACTCATCTCACACACTAGTAAAGTAATGCTCAAAATTCTCCAAGCCAGGCTTCAGCAATATGTGAACTGTGAACTTCCTGATGTTCAAGCTGGTTTTAGAAAAGGCAGAGGAACCAGAGATCAACTTGCCAACATCTGCTGGATCATGGAAAAAGCAAGAGAGTTCCAGAAAAACATCTATTTCTGCTTTATTGACTATGCCAAAGCCTTTGATTGTTGGATCACAATAAACTGTGGAAAATTCTGAAAGAGATGGGAATACCAGACTACCTGATCTGCCTCTTGAGAAATTTGTATGCAGGTCAGGAAGCAACAGTTAGAACTGGACATGAAACAACAGACTGGTTCCAAATAGGAAAAGGAGTACGTCAAGGCTGTATATTGTCACCCTGATTATTTAACTTATATGCAGAGTACATCATGAGAAACGCTGGACTGGAAGAAACACAAGCTGGAATCAAGATTGCTGGGAGAAATATCAATAACCTCAGATATGCAGATGACACCACCCTTATGGCAGAAAGTGAAGAGGAACTAAAAAGCCTCTTGATGAAAGTGAAAGTGGAGAGTGATAAAGTTGGCTTAAAGCTCAACATTCAGAAAACGAAGATCATGGCATCCGGTCCCATCAGTTTATGGGAAATAGATGGGGAAACAGTGGAAACAGTGGCAGACTTTATTTTTCTGGGCTCCAAAATCACTGCAGATGGTGACTGCAGCCATGAAATTAAAAGACGCTTACTCCTTGGAAGGAAAATTATGACCAACCTAGATAGCATATTCAAAAGCAGAGACATTACTTTGCCAACAAAGGTTCGTCTAATCAAGGCTATGGTTTTTCCTGTGGTCATGTATGGATGTGAGAATTGGACTGTGAAGAAGGCTGAGCGCCGAAGAATTGATGCTTTTGAACTGTGGTGTTGGAGAAGACTCTTGAGAGTCCCTTGGACTGCAAGGAGATCCAACCAGTCCATTCTGAAGGAGATCAGCCCTGGGACTTCTTTGGAAGGAATGATGCTAAAGCTGAAACTCCAGCACTTTGGCCACCTCATGCGAAGAGTTGACTCATTGGAAAAGACTCTGATGCTGGGAGGGATTGGGGGCAGGAGGAGAAGGGGATGACAGAGGATGAGATGGCTGGATGGCATCACTGACTCGATTGGACGTGAGTCTGAGTGAACTCCGGGAGTATGTGATGGACAGGGAGGCCTGGCGTGCTGCGATTCATGGGGTCGCAAAGAGTTGGACACGACTGAGCGACTAATCTGATCTGATCTGATATCCACTCCTTTATCCACTCTTTTAGATTATTTACCCATATATGCCCTTACAGAGTACTGAGTAGAGCTCCCTGTCTATACAGTAGGTTATTAGCTATATTCTTTATATATAGTACTGTGTATATATCAATCCAAGTCTTTCAATTTATGCTTACCCTGTGGTAACCATAAGTTTGTTTCCTACATCTATAACTCTATTTCTGTTTTGTAGATAAGTTCACTTGTACCCTTTTTTAAGATTCCACATGTAAGCAATATCATATGATATCTGTCTTTCTCTGACTTTCTTCACTCAGTAGGACAATCTCTAGGTCCATCCACATTGCTGCAGATGGTATTATTTAGTTCCTTTTTACAGCTGAGTAATATTCAATTGTGTATGTGTGTGTGTATATATCTTCTTTATCCATTCCTCTATCAGTGGACACTTTGGTTGCTTCCATGTCTTGGCTACTGTAAATGATGCTTCAATGAGCATTGGGGTGCATGTATCTTTTAGAATTATGGTTTTCTCTGGATATATACCCAGGAGTGGAATCACTGGGTCATATGGTAGCTCTGTTTTCAGTTTTTTAAGGAGCCTCCATACTGTTCTGCACAGTGGCTGTACCAATTTACATTCCCACTGACAGTGTTGGAGGGTTCCCTTTGCTCCACATCCTCTCCAGCATTTATAGTTTATACATTTTTGGATGAGCAGAGGAGCTCAACAGACATTTCTCCAAAGAAAACATACAGATGGCCAAAAAGCACGTGAAAAGATGCTCAGCCTCACTAACTATTAGAGAAATGCAAATCAAAACTATAAAGAGATACAGTTCTGATAATTGTTATATAGTTATTGATTTAACAAATGCAGTATTTTCAATTCCCTTAAGTAAGGAATATCAGAAGCAGTTTTCATTCATTTGGGATGAACAGTCAGTCCATATTTATGAATTTACTCTATGATCTGTGACTGCCCTCTGTCACAATATAGGAATCCAAAGAGTTTGATCATCTGGGCATTGTACAGAAGATCACGGTGGTTTGATATATCGATGACATCACATTATTTAGCCCTGATAAGCAGGAAATAGTAAATGTTGTAAATGCCTATCACTGCAGATGGTGATTGCAGCCATGAAATTAAAAGACACTTACTCCTTGGAAGGAAAGTTATGACCAACCTAGACAGCATATTAAAAAGCAGAGACATTACTTTGCCAACAAAGGTCTGTCTAGTCAAGGCTATGGTTTTTCCAGTGATCATGTATAGATATGAGAGTTGAACTATAAAGAAAGCTGAGCACCGAAGAATTGATGCTTTTGAACTGTGGTGTTGGAGATGACTCTTGAGAGTCCCTTGGACTGCAAGGAGATCCAACCAGTCCATCCTAAAGGAGATCAGTCCTAGGTGTTCATTGGAAGGACTAATGTTGAAGCTGAAACTCCAGTACTTTGGCCACCAGATGCAAAGAGCTGACTCATTGGAAAAGACCCTGATGCTGGGGAAGATTGAGGGCAGGAGGAGAAGGGGACGACAGAGGATGAGATGGTTGGATGGCATCACTGACTCAATGGACATGGGTTTGGGTGGACTCCTGAGAAAAAAATGAAGAAAGAAAAAAGTTAGGAAGTCTTGTGAATGGGATGAAATTGAATTTGGACTGACTGGGCAGACACGATGTCACTGAAATGTGAAGGACTAACAGGGAAAGAAAGAGCAAGTCCTGAGGCTACCTGGGGGAGGGGTGCCAAGTGGAATGGCAACAGTGTACACAGGACAGAGGTGGGAGTTTGTGGAGATAACCAGCGGGGCTGGTAAGAACTTTGACAGGTTGAGGGCAAAGGACACCTATGGAAGGTTTTGAGCAGAGAAGTGACATGAGTGCTCTATATTTTAACAGTGCACAGAACAGACAAAGTTCCTGCTCTCATGAAAATTTTATTCTAGTAGAGGAGGCAGACAGTAACAAAATATAATAAATAAAATCTAGAGAATGAAATGTGAAACATACTACTAAGAGAGAATGAGGCAGAGCAAGAGGACTTTCTGGCTGCAGCATTGAAAACAAGTTGTTGAGGGGCCCTGGGAAGAGTGTGAGGGTGGATGCAGGGAGAGAAGTTAGAGGTTATGATAGTAGTCATGGCAGGAAGTGCTGAGAGTGAGTGCTAGCAATGGAGAACAAGGGCCATGGCAGATTCAGGGCATATTTAGGAGGCAGAGTCAACTGGAACTTATTGCTGGATTGGATATATGGTGTGTATGAGAGAGAGAATTCCAGGCTAACTCCAGGGATTTTGGGCTGAGCAACTGGAAGGATGGAGTTGTCATTACTAGGATGGAAAGACCATGGGAGGAGAAGGTTTTGGGGAAACTGTGGGAGCTTGCTTCTTTGAGCCCATTTGCAAGGCCATAGAGATGTTGAGCGGGAAGTAAAAGTTGGCATGAACTTTTCCTTTTCAGCTCATGCTTTATCTTGAAAGATACTTTCTCACTGAGAGAAAGTTTGATTATATATACTTTGATTACTTGGGCTCAAATCTGCCTCTAAGATGCACTGTCCCTGTGCACACTGTGCACCAGTTCGCTGGTGGCAGAGTTAGGGTTCAATTCCAGGCAACTTGGCTCCAGAATCCAGGTGTTTTGGACTCTCAAAACTCTCAGTTGAGTTCAGTTCAGTTCAGTCGCTCAGTCGTGTCCGACTCTTTGCAACCCCATGAATCGCAGCACGCCAGGCCTCCCTGTCCATTACCAACTCCCGGAGTTCACTCAACCTCACGTCCATCGAGTCAGTGATGCCATCCAGCCATCCCATTCTCTGTCGTCCCCTTCTCCTCCTGTCCCCAATCCCTCCCAGCATCAGAGTCTTTTCCAATGAGTCAACTCTTCGCATGAGGTGGCCAAACTACCGGAGTTTCAGCTTTAGCATCATTCCTTCCAAAGGAACCCCAGGGCTGATCTCCTTCAGAATGGACTGGTTGGATCTCCTTGCAGTCCAAGGGACTCTCAAGAGTCTTCTCCAACACCACAGTTCAAAAGCATCAATTCTTCAGTGCTCAGCCTTCTTCACAGTCCAACTCTCACATCCATACATGACCACAGGAAAAACCATAGCCTTGATTAGACGGACCTTTGTTGGCAAAGTAATGTCTGGTTTTCAATATGCTATCTAGGTTGGTTATAACTTTCCTTCCAAGGAGTAAGCGTCTTTTAATTTCATGGCTGCAGTCACCATCCGCAGTGATTTTGGAGCCCAAAAAAATAAAGTCTGCCATTGTTTCCACTGTTTCCCCATCTATTTCCCATGAAGTGATGGGACTGGATGCCATGATCTTTGTTTTCTGAATGTTGAGCTTTAAGCCAACTTTTTCACTCTCCTCTTTCACTATCATCAAGAGGCTTTTTAGTTCCTCTTCACTTTCTGCCATAAGGGTGGTGTCATCTGCTTATCTGAGGTTATTGATATTTCTCCCGACAATCTTGATTCCAGCTTGTGCTTCTTCCAGTCCAGCATTTCTCATAATGTACTCTGCATATAAGTTAAATAATCAGGGTGACAATATACAGCCTTGACGTACTCCTTTTCCTATTTGGAACCAGTTGGTTGTTCCATGTCCAGTTCTAACTGTTGCTTCCTGACCTGCATACAAATTTCTCAAGAGGCAGATCAGGTAGTCTGGTATTCCCATCTTTTTCAGAATTTTCCACAGTTTATTGTGATCCACACATCCAAGGTTTTGGCATAGTTAATAAAGCAGAAATAGATGTTTTTCTGGAACTCTCTTGCTTTTTCCATGATCCAGCAGATGTTGGCAATTTGATCTCTGGTTCCTCTGCCTTTTCTAAAACCAGCTTGAACATTTGGAAGTTCACGGTTCATGTATTGCTGAAGCCTGGCTTGAAGAATTTTGAGCATTATTTACTAGCATGTTAGATGAGTACAATTGTGCAGTAGTTTGAGCATCCTTTGGCATTTCCTTTCTTTGGGATTGGAATGAAAACTGACCTTTTCCAGTCCTGTGGCCACTGCTGAGTTTTCCAAGTTTGCTGGCATATTGAGGGCAGCACTTTCACAGCATCATCTTTCAGGATATGAAATAGCTCAACTGCAATTCCATTACCTCCACTAGCTTTGTTCATAGTGATGCTTTCTAAGGCCCACTTGACTTCACATTCCAGGATGTCTGGCTCTAGGTGAGTGATCACACCATCACGATTATCTGGGTCATGAAGATCTTTTTTGTACAGTTCTTCTGTGTATTCTTGCCACCTCTTCTTGATATCTTCTGCTTCTGTTAGGTCCATACAATTTCTGTCCTTTATCGAGCCCATCTTTGCATGAAGTATTCCCTTGGTATCTCTAATTTTCTTGAGAGGTCTCTAGTCTTTCCCATTCTGTTGTTTTCCTCTATTTCTTTACATTGATCGCTGAGGAAGGCTTTCTTATCTCTTCTTGCTCTTCTTTGGAACTCTGCATTCAGATTCTTATATCTTTCCTTTTCTCCTTTGCTTTTCACTTCTCTTCTTTTCACAGCTATTTGCAAGGCCTCCCCAGACACCCATTTTGCTTTTTTGCATTTCTTTTCCATGGGGATGATCTTGATCCCTGTCTCCTGTACAATGTCACGAACCTCATTCCATAGTTCATCAGGCACTCTATCTATCAGATCTGGGCCCTTAAATCTATTTCTCACTTCCACTGTATAATCATAAGGGATTTGATTTAGGTCATACCTGAATGGTCTAGTGGTTTTCCCTACTTTCTTCAATTTAAGTCTGAATTTGGTAATAAGGACAGAATGTGGCCACTGGAGAAGGGAATGGCAAGCCACTTCAGTATTCTTGCCTTGAGACCCCCATGAACAGTATGAAAAGGCAAAATGATAGGATACTGAAAGAGAAACTCCCCAGGTCAGTAGGTGCCCAATATGCTACTGGAGATCAGTGGAGAAATAACTCCAGAAAGAATGAAGGGATGGAGCCAAAGCAAAAACAATACCCAGCTGTGGATGTGACTGGTGATAGGAGCAAGGTCCGATGCTGTAAAGAGCAATATTGCATAGGAACCTGTAATGTCAGGTCCATGAATCAAGGCAAATTGGAAGTGGTCAAACAAGAGATGGCAAGAGTGAATGTCAACATTCTAGGAATCAGCGAACTGAAATGGACCGGAATGGGTGAATTTAACTCAGATGACCATTATATCTACTACTGTGGGCAGGAATCCCTCAGAAGAAATGGAGTGGCCATCATGGTCAACAAAAGAGTCCAAAATGCAGTACTTGGATGCAATCTCAAAAATGACAGAATGATCTCTGTTCGTTTCCAAGGCAAACCATTCAATATTACAGTAATTCAAGTCTATGCCCCAACCAGTAATGCTGAAGAAGCTGAAGTTGATTGGTTCTATGAAGACCTACAAGACCTTTTAGAACTAACACCCAAAAAAGATGTCCTTTTCATTATAGGGGACTGGAATGCAAAAGGAGGAAGTTAAGAAACACCTGGAGTAACAGGCAAATTTGGCCTTGGAATATGGAATGAAGCAGGGCAAAGACTAATAGAGTTTTGCCAAGAAAATGCGCTGGTCATAGCAAACATCCTCTTCCAACAACACAAGAGAAGACTCTACACATGGACATCACCAGATGGTCAACACCGAAATCAGACTGATTAAATTCTTTGCAGCCAAAGATGGAGCAGCTCTATACAGTCAGCAAAAACAAGACCAGAAGCTGACTGTGGCTCAGACCATGAACTCCTTATTGCCAAATTCAGACTTAAATTGAAGAAAGTAGGGAAAACCACTAGGCCACTCAGGTATGACCTAAATCAAATCCCTTATGATTATACAGTGGAAGTGAGAGATTTAAGGGCCTAGATCTGATAGATAGAGTGCCTGATGAACTATGGAATGAGGTTCGTGACATTGTACAGGAGACAGGCATCAAGACCATTCCCATAGAAAAGAAATGCAAAAAAGCAAAATGGCTGTCTGGGGAGGCATTACAAATAGCTGTGAAAAGAAGAGAAGTGAAAAGCAAAGGAGAAAAGGAAAGATATAAGCATCTGAATGCAGAGTTCCAAAGAATAGCAAGAAGAGATAAGAAGGCCTTCTTCAGCAATCAATGCAAAGAAATAGAGGAAAACAACAGAATGGAAAAGACTAGGGATCTCTTCAAGAAAATCAGAGATACCAAAGGAACATTTCATGCAAAGATGAGCTCGATTATGGACAGAAATGGTATGGACCTAACAGAAGCAGAAGATACTAAGAAGAGATGGCAAGAATACACAGAAGAACTGTACAAAAAAGATCTTCACGACCCAGATAATCGTGATGATGTGATCACTGACCTAGAGCCAGACATCCTGGAATGTGAAGTCAAGTGGGCCTTAGAAAGCATCACTATGAACAAAGCTAGTGGAGGTGATGGAATTCCAGTTGAGCTATTTCAAATCCTGAAAGATGATGCTGTGAAAGTGCTGCCCTCAATATGCCAGCACATTTGGAAAACTCAGCAGTGGCCACAGGACTGGAAAAGGTCAGTTTTCATTCCAATCCCAAAGAAAGGCAATGCCAAAGAATGCTCAAACTACTGCACAATTGCACTCATCTCACACACTAGTAAAGTAATGCTCAAAATTCTCCAAGCCAGGCTTCAGCAATACATAAACCATGAACTTCCAGATGTTCAAGCTGGTTTTAGAAAAGGCAGAGGAACCAGAGATCAACTTGCCAACATCCGCTGGATCATGGAAAAAGCAAGAGAGTTCCAGAAAAACATCTATTTCTGCTTTATTGACTATGCCAAAGCCTTTGACTGTGTGGATCACAATAAACTGTGGAAAATTCTGAAAGAGATGGGAATACCAGACCATCTGATCTGCCTCTTGAGAAATTTGTATGCAGGTCAGGAAGCAACAATTGGAACTGGACATGGAACAACAGACTGGTTCCAAATAGGAAAAGGAGTTCGTCAAGGCTGTATATTGTCACCCTGTTTATTTAACTTATATGCAGAGTACATCATGAGAAACGCTGGGCTGGAAGAAACACAAACTGGAATCAACATTGCTGGGAGAAATATCAATAACGTCAGATATGCAGATGACACCACCCTTATGGCAGAAAGTGAAGAGGAACTAAAAAGCCTCTTGATGAAAGTGAAAGTGGAGAGTGAAAAAGTTGGCTTAAACCTCAACATTCAGAAAACAAAGATCATGGCATCTGGCCCCACCACTTCATGGGAAATACATGGGGAAACAGTGGAAACAGTGTCAGACTTTATTTTTCTGGGCTCCAAAATCACTGCAGATGGTGACTGCAGCCATGAAATTAAAAGACGCTTACTCCTTGGAAGGAAAGTTATGACCAACCAAGATAGCGTGATCAAAAGCAGAGACATTACTTTGCCAACAAAGGTCCGTCTAATCAAGGCTATGGTTTTTCCTGTGGTCATGTATGGATGTGAGAGTTGGACTGTGAAGAAGGCTGAGCGCCCAAGAATTGATGCTTTTGAACTGTGGTGTTGCAGAAGACTCTTGAGAGTCCCTTGGACTGCAAGGAGATCCAACCAGTCCATTCTGAAGGAGATCAGCCCTGGGATTTCTTTGGAAGGTATGATGCTAAAGCTGAAACTCCTGTAGTTTGGCCACCTCATGCGAAGAGTTGACTCATTGGAAAAGACTCTGATGCTAGGAGGGATTGAGGGCAGGAGGAGAAGGGGATGACAGAGGATGAGATGGCTGGATGGCATCACTGACTCAATGGACGTAAGTCTGAATGAACTCTGGGAGTTGGTGATGGACAGGGAGGCCTGGCGTGGTGCGATTCATGGGGTCGCAAAGAGTCGGACACGACTGAGCGACTGATCTGATCTGAAACACATTGCTAGCTAAACAGGCTTCCCTGGTGGCTCAGTGGTAAAGAACCCACCTGCCAATGCTGGAGATATGTGTTTGACCCCTGAGTCTGGAAGATCCCTGGAGAAGAGAATGGCAACCCAACTAGTATTCTTGCCGAATGAGCTATAGTATTTAAAAATGATTCCTTCTCACTTTCCCCTTCTGAAAGCACAGGAATTTTTTCTTCAGTATTTACCCTAAGAACCCAATCACACTTCTGGAAGTAAATCTCACAAAATTGAGTTCCCTGTCCCCTCCCACATGCCTGAGACCCCCTGGATTTTTTAGGGTTGTCCACATGAATCCTCCAGCAACTGATCAATTACAGTTAGGTTTTCCCACCCCGGCCCTGATTCCCAAAGAGTTTATCCCTTCTTAGTCTCTGTTTCAGTAAGCCACGACTCCTTGCCTGCCTGTCTGTCTCTCCAGTTTTGGAGGCAGCAGTTTGCCCTTGTCCTCAACTATCTTATGGGTCCTAGAAAAGCTGTTGATTTTTCAGTCTGTTCAAACTTTTATTTGTTAGTTTGGAGTGACAACTTCCACGCTCATTTTATGCTGAACCAGAAACCGAAAGTGGCAATTAGTGACTTTAATGTAAAGATTTTAAATATTTAGGCATTATCATAGATTATGTACAATAACAACCTAAAGCAGTGGGTTTAATGTGTGTTTCTAAAAATAATAGAGCTATATTTTTATAATGAAAAATCCATGTTATGTGGTTAATTGAGAATAAAAACCTACTCTTTGAACTCTATAAAATGACGTAAACTAGAGATTGGCAAAAGATGAATGGTATTTTGTGAAACATTAAAATTACGTATAATACATACCATATGTAAAATAGATAATCAGTGGGAATTTTCAGGGTGATGCAGGGAGGTCAAAACTAGTGGTCTGTGACAATCTAGAGGTTTTGGGATGGGGTGGGAAGTGGAAGGTAGGTTCAAGAGGGAGGGAACATCAGCTTATGGCTGATTCATATTAATATATGGCAGCAACCAACACAATATTGTAAAGCAATTATCCTTCAACTAAAAATAAATTTTTAAAAAAAGTTTACTATATGTATAAATAAAGTTTTATTGGAACACAGTCCCACTGTTACATTTTGTGGATGGCTACCTTCACACCATAGTAACAGAGTTGAGTAGCTATGACAGAGATTGTATAGCCTGCAAAGTCTAAAATAATTTACTATCTGTCCTTTGCAGAAAAAGTCTGCTGACCCCTTAAATAAATTAATACAAAGATAATGGTGCAGGCATTCTTGGTAAGACTGGGGTCCTGCATTGCTTGGTCAGGATCTGTTTGCCCGTCTTTTCACAATGTGCAGAGCTGTCATGCGGCAGTGGATGCTGACTGCAATCAGAGGAGACAGTCAGAGAAAAACACTTAGCCTAATCCCGTATAACATTCTGTTCTTATCTTAATATGTATTTCCTTTGAAAATATGGTTCTTGTAAATTGTTGGTTTGTTTTCCAGAAATAAAACCATCACTGAATGTAGAATTGTATTTTGAAAGCCTAAGTAAGAGAGGATTTTTTTTCCAGAATGAAAATTGTTTTATTTTTCTCATTACAAAAATATGCATTTAGTGTAAAAAATTATAAAACCAAAAAAGCATAGTGTAAAAGTGAAAATCCCACCTCTCAGAGATAACCACCATCTGACATCAGTTTATCCTATGTCTTAAAAGAAAGAGGTGATATTTATTTTTCAGCCTGCCAAAGACCACTTGATACTGGTCTGGATGCAGTTAAAGAGCCCTTTTCAAGGTGAGCGGAGCAGGTGGCCCAATGTCCTGCCCCAAAGGAAGCCCATTGGCTCTTTGCAGTTGTCCAAAGGTCAGGCAGGAAGCCAACAGGTAGCTCAGTTTATATCAGCAATAAAAGCAGGAACATGCTATACAGAAAGCATTGGATATGCATGCATTCATTTAACCATTCAACCAACCAGTGAATAGTAGGTATGCTGCTGCTACTGCTGCTAAGTTGCTTCAGTTGTGTCTGGCTCTCTGCGACCCCCATAGATGGCAGCCCACCAGGCTCCTCTGTCCATGGGATTATGCAGGCAAGAACACTGGAGTGGGTTGCCATTGCCTTCTCCCAAATAGTAGGCATACTAGTTCCCTATTGCTTTTGTAATAGATGACCACAAATGTAATGGCTTAGAATGATACAAATTTATTCTTTTATAATTTTGGTGATAACAAATCTAAAATCAAGGTTTTGGAGGGCTGTGTTTCTTCCAGAGGCTTTAGGGAAGAATCTGTTTTCTTAGCATTTCTGACTTCTTTCTAGAGGTAAACTGCATTCCTTGGCTTGTGCCTCTTCCTCTGTCTTCAGAACACATCACTCTAACATCTCTTTCTGTAGTCACATCTCCTTTTCCCTTGGTATCTTGTCTCCCACTTATAAGGACCTTTGTGATTACACCGGACCCACCCAGATAACCCTGGATAATTGCCCCACCTCAAGATCCTTAATTTAATCCCATCTGTGAAGTCCCTTTTGCCATGTAAGGTGACATATTCACAGATTCTTGAGAAGTTTTTGAGAGATTATTATTCTGTCTACCACAGTATGTGGGCACCTGCTTTGTTTCTGACACTGCTCTGGGCTCTTGGAAATCAGAGTTGAATGAACACAGCTCCTCCCCCTTGAAAAGCTGATTCCAGGCCCAAAGAAAGAACTTGGGGAAAGATGTAGAAGAGTGAAGTGAATGGTGTAGCTGGGAGATGGTGATTAATTCACCATTTGGGAAATCCTGTATATTAGTCAGTGCTCTTTGGCTGAAGCATTAGAAAGCAACTTGATCAGGCTTAAACAAAGGTGATTTTCTTAAATAGATGTACAGTGACAAAAGGAACCCAAGGGCAAAAGTGCAGCTGGGCCCCAGGAAGGCCTGAACCAGAAACTGGAAAATGGACCGAAACCCAGGCAACTTCTCTCCATGTGCCTGCTCCTGATGTCCAGTCCATATGGCTAAAATGACTACACCTTAGCTCCTAAGCTTTTCTTTTCTCTTTTAAAAAAATGGTCACTTTTCTCACTATTCATATCCTCAGAAGAAAATCCAGTGTGCTGTTGATTTCTGGTCTAATTCTTTCTGACCTTGGCAGTATCACATAATGTCCACAGGGGAATCTCCAAAAGTCTTCACCTTGGGTGTTTGAATATCATAGTGCACTGCCATATAATGACATTTTTCTTTTCAAGGGGAGGTAGGTTGTTAATTTATTATCATTATTCTTATATTATTGAGGGCCTAGAAACATAGGACCTCTTGCCTGGAAAATCCCATGGGCGGAGGAGCCTGGTAGGCTGCAGTCCATGGGGTCGCGAAGAGTCGGACACAACTGAGCGACTTCACTTTCACTTTTCACTTTCATGCATTGGAGAAGGAAATGGCAACCCACTCCAGTGTTCTTGCCTGGAGAATCCCAGGGACGGCGGAGCCTGGTGGGCTGCCGTTTATGGGGCTGCACAGAGTCGGACACGACTGAAGCGACTTAGCAGCAGAAACATAGGACAGATATCAAAATAACATATCTGTCTGATTGTTCTGAGAGAAAATGAATAACATATCCTAATTCCTTTCCTTTGTTTAGTAATTTTGCTAGCTTACTTTATTCAATGTGTATCTCTCTCTTATCCTGTAGTTCCTAACCCTGGCTGCAGAGTTGCCTGGGAAATTTTTATAAAATATTCATGCCTCAGACCAATTGAATCAGAATCTGGGGTGGTAGCAGACGTCTGTGTTTTTAGAAACTACACTGGGTGAAATGAGTGCATGTAACAACTGGTGAAAATTGAATAAGGCCTGTAGTTTAGTTAATAGTATTGCACTGATATTAATGTCCTGGTTAGATCACTGGGGGAAGCTACTGAAGAGTACAAGGGAATTCTCTACTGTTTTTGCAACTTCTGGTAAGTCTGAAATTATCAAAAGAAAAAGATAAAAAGAAAAAGTCCACAGAGGCTAACACAATATTGTGAAGCAATTTTTCTTCAATTAAAAATATATAAGTTTGAAAAAAAAATCCAAATGAACAAAGAGCCAAAAGAATCCACCCTTTCCCCAAATAAAGAGTTGTCAATTTGACAAATTTTTGAAATTTGTCAAATTTTGAAAGTATTAAAAACAACAACAACATGCCCTAGGTGATTCTGAGGAGGATTGGGAATGTTTGCCTTAATGTATTTAGTAGACCTGAGTCCCTTTGTGTAAGATCAAATTGGATTCCCCTAATGAGAATTTCAACCAAACAAAGCTTCAGTGGGATTAAATTTGGGAAAGTTTATAGGTAGAATTTATCTTCTGTTCTCAATCTCAGGGAATGTAGTAAAAGGTCAGAGCACCTCTTTTATAATGCTATAGAAATGACTCAGAAATTTCCTGTAAAAGCTCAGCTGTAGGCTTCTGACACTCCAACCAATGTTATTTGTCCCCAGCATAAATGAGCAAACAGGCTTGGGGTTTAGGCTTCCTGTATAATTGACATTTTCTGCCTCCAGGCAGTGTGCTGAATGCTAAGAAGGTGATACAAAAAGATTATTGAACATTATATTTAATATGGAGTAAAAGGAACATGTGAAACTCTCTGCCCTTTTGTTGTTATAGTGTCCTGAGATTTTTATCTCAAAGAAATTTAGCAAGTCAGAGTGTAGTCAGGCCTGAAAGGAGCAATCATTTTTGATCTAGGGCAGATCTCAAATAGAGGGAGGTTTCAGGGGTGAGAGAGATATTTTAGGATGTCACTTTGATTTCAAGAAATAATAAATTTCATTTCTAATAGAGCTATTGGTATTAGGAAGGTTCATGTTTTGTATTATTAATAGATTTCAGACTTTATAAGCCACAAGTAGTACAACCATTTAAGTGCATTAGTGAGGAGTCTTTGTTTGTAAGTGACAGTAGTTTAAAGGAAAAGATTTATTGACTCACTAAGAAGTTGAAGGCATCCCTGCCTTCGGTTATGGCTGGCATCCCTGCCTTCACTACTGAAGCAATGTCATCGAATTGACTCCATTTCTCTACTGTGTTTCTCTCTATGTTAGCTCATTTCTCAGGATATTTTTTCCCAATGTGGTGGCAAAAAATGTATGCCAGCATTCTCAGGCATACGATTTCCATTTAGCTAATGACTCTAAAGAAAAAAAACTCTGCTTTCCCAGTGGTGTATGCTAAGTCGCTTCAGTCATGTCCTTCTCTTTGTGACCCTGTGGATTGTAGCCTGCCAGGCTCCTCTGTCCATGGGATTCTCCAGGCAAGAATATGGGGGAGTGGGTTGCCATGCCCTCGCCAGGGGATCTTCCTGACCTAAGGATCGAACCTGCATCTTTTACATCTCCTGCATTGGCAGGTGGGTTCTTTACCATTAGTGCACCTGGGAAGCCTCTTTCCCAGCGGTGGTTGTGGTGGTGGTTTAGTCACTAAATCATGTCTAACTCTTGCGACTCCGTGAACTGTAGCCCGCCAGGCTCCTCTGGCCTTAGGATTTCCCAGGTGAGAATACTGGAGTGGGTTGCCATTTCCTTCTCCAGGGGATCTTCCCAATCCAGAGATTGAATCTGTGTCTCCTGCATTGCTGGTGGATTCTCAGACAAATTCCTAGGCACAGCTCTCATTGCACTGGCTTAAGTCACACGTCCATCTCTGAATCAATCACTGTTTTAACAGGGATCGGACTGCTGTTGGTCAGGCCTGAGTTGTATGCCTCCTCCTCAACTGAGATGAGGTCAGTTCTCCAGATTACCTGTGGAATGAAAATGGAGCAGAGGTGGTTTCCCAAAGAACTGCTAGTCAAATAGAAGGTGATGGTTCCCATTGAAAGAGGTTCATCTGTGGGCATTGGCTATAGCAGTAGACATCACTAGGCGAGTGACATAGGGGAGTGGTGATGATGCCCTGTGGTGGTGATGATGCCCTGTGGTGACTAATACATCTTATTTGTGAGCATTCATGAGAAACTCACATTCATGAAACTCACATGGAGAAACTCCACCCCAGAGTCCCAGAAGTACCATGCTCAGGGCAGACATTGTTGGAAGCAGAAGAGATTGTCCATTAGCAGGTAAAGAGTCTGTGAAGCATGGATGAAACATGGGTGAAATCCTAATGAAAATCAAAGTGGGAATTCAAGGCCAGGCATTGTATAGCATGGATTACAAGAGAACTGAATTTTTATGAAAAGCCTTATTTTGAATATTTGTCTATCTTATGAAGTTTCTTTTACTCTATACACTCTATACACTGCTGTTTGGGAAAGTGGAAACTAATTTCTTATGATGTGGAAGCAAGTTTTGGGGAAGAGAAAGAAAGAGAGAGTATCAAAGGAGCTGAAGAGAAGAGGAACAAGAAATGATATGTATTTAGATCCAATTTAATGTCAGATTCATGAATATTTATGAATGAACATTAAACAGCAATAAAAGTTTTTAAAACGTTAGTCTTTTTAAACTGACCTCACACCTCATTCTGCAGGAGGCATATAACTCAGGCCTGGCCAATAGGAGTCTCCAACCCTCTTAAAACAGTGGTTGCTCCAGGGATGGACATGTGACTTAAGCCCGCACAATGAGAGCCATGCCTGGGAGCTTGCCTGGAACCACTGGGAAAGTAGTGCTCCTTTTCTCGGGGGATAATGGTTTCCCCATAAACTGTCCATAGACTGAGAAATTTCCAGACATTTGAAAAAGGGCCACCCCTGCAAAAGCATCATGTGCTACTGCTATTAACATAAACATGAAATGAAGGGAACCTTGGAGATCTGAACCATTGAGGAGGATGCAGAAAGCCAGCAGCCACAATTTGATCTCCAAAAAGAACTTTAACAGGATGTGCTATACCAGATGCTAGTCCATGCTATAGGCTTGGAATATCTGAGAAAACGTTGTTGTTGTTCAGTTGCTCAGTCATGTCTGACTCTTTGTAACCCCATGGACTGCAGTACGTCAGGCTTCCCTGTCCTTCACCATCTCCCAGAATTTGCTCAAACTCATGTCCATTGAGTTGATAATTCTATCCAACCATCTCATCCTCTGTCACCCGCTTCTCTTCCTGCCCTCAATTTTTCCCAGTATCAGGGTCTTTTCCAATGAGTTGGCTCTTCACATCAGGTGGCCAAAGTATTGGAACTTCAGCTTCAGCATCAGTCCTTCCAATTAATATTCAGAGTTGATTTCCTTCAGGATTGACTGGTTTGAACTCCTAGCTGTCCCAGGGATTCTCAAGAGTCTTCTCCACCACAATTTGGAAGCATCACTTCTTCAGTGCTCAGCCTTCTTTATGGTTAGGAATTTTTAAAAATGGTAAAAGCAGTCTTTTGAGAGAGATGTAGAGAGTTATTGCAATCCCTTTCTAGGATCAATTACATATTCAGGTTTTAGAAAAAGATCAAACAACTCTTTTGAGTACTTTGTGTTGGGTTTTCTTGGGCACTGAATTAGACCCACTTCCCTACCAAAATGTTCTCCACCCTTTTTTATAGGGATCTTTGAAAATATGTCATATATTTATTCATTTTTGACTGCACTGGGTCTTCATTGTTGCACTTGGGCTTCCTCTAGTTGCTGTGAGCAGAGGCTACTCTCTCGTTGCAATGTGCTGGCTTCTTTTGCTGCAGAGCATAGGCTTCGGTGGTTGTGGTACATGGGCTCAGTTGCCCTGCAGCATGTGGGATCTTCCTAAACCAGGGATCAAATCTGTGTGCCCTGCATTGGCAGGCAGATTCTTAACCACTGGACCACCAGGAAAGTCCCTACAGGGGTCTTTCTAAGCAGATCCAGCTAAGTAGGTGAGGAAGAAGCTTATTTCTGGGAAGGTTTTCTGTTAATTAGTAGTGCTGGGGTAACTCTTGGATTTAATGGATACTTTTTAAGTACATAATCATTTGGCTACTTCTATATTTTAAACCTTTGGTTGATTTATGAAACAGCTGGAATTGGTGAAAAGAGAATGGAAATGGAATGCAAAGATTAAGAGTTCCTGTCTTGGCTTTAGCTTGTACTAGATGTATATCTTTGGAAAGTTAATGTGTTTCAGCTTGGCTATTTCAACCTATAAAGTAGATATAATACTACCTACTGCAAAGGCTTGATTTAAACATTAAAGGAGGTGAACAATCTTTCAGAATGCCTGGCATGTTTTAGGAAACAAACACCTGTCATGGGGTCATAGGAAAAATATCTCACATTTCAGCTATAACACAGATCTGTCTGTGACCTGGTCTTTTTGATGAAATTTTGATGAAATTTCCATAGAGCCAATGATTTACCATGTAAAGCCTCTAGGAGTGGTGATCTCAAAGAGGCTTTCAGGAAATATGTCCACCACAGGAATTTTAGTAGATTGTCCCAAACCTATTTAGTCAGGGTTAAAGATGCTGGACCATCAATCTGAATATAAATACATACTTCTTTTTAAAAACCCCAGAGACAAATTACAAATTATGACCTATAAATGAACCCAGGGCATTTATGCTTCTTGGAAGATTTCCAACATGCCATTAAAGAGATTTGCTGTTAGTTATTGGTGGATTTAAGCATTACCCTCCCCCAACTCACCATGCCAATGAATAGTGGTTAAGAATTGATCTGCTTGTTCCAGAGGGACCAGCAAAAAATACTGCAAAAACTGCACAGCAAAGATGCATATAACAATGTGTGTGATCTTATTGCAGATGGCATTTGACTTAGTCTTTTTGGACTGCCATAACAAAATAAAATAGACTGGGTAGCTTAAATAATAAAAATTTATTTCTCACATACTCGGTGATCGGAAGTCCAAGATCAAGTTGTTGGCGACAAAGATTTCATTCTGATGCCTTTCCTCTTGGCTTTTAGGAAGCAGCCATCTTGCTGTGTGCTCACATGACCTCTTAGTGTGTGGAGAGAGAAAGCACTAATCTCTTCTTATAAGGACACTAATGCATTCATGGGGGCCCCATCCTCATGACCTCATCTAAACCTAATTCCCTTCCAAAGGCCTTATCTCCCATACCAACACACTGTAGGGGTTAGAGCTTCAACATATGAATTTTGGGAGGATACAGACATTCAGTATTAACAGGATTTTGAGTGTCAAAACGTGTGAGAAAATATGGCCACAAATCCAAAAGGCACATGATCTCTCGAATCTGACACTTCACCACAAAAGTAATTGACTATCTCATGAAGTTATCTTTACCTTCTCCCCTACCTATTTAAGTAATTTAAAAACCTCTTCTACCTTGTACCATGAGGATTATTTTTATTTTAGTTTTATTTTCGATTGCACTGAGTCTTTGTTGCTATTCACAGGCTTTCTCTAGTTGCAGTGAGTTGGGGCTACTTTTTGTTACAGTGCCCGGCTTCTCATTGTGGGGGTGTCTCTTGTTGTGGAAGTCTGTAGGCTCGAGGGCTCAGTAATTGTAGCCCACGGGCTCTAGAGTGTGGGCTCAGTGGTTGTGGTACATGGGCTTAGTTATCCAGGGCATGGAATCTTCCCAGACCCAGGATTGAACCCATATCCATTGCATTGGTAGGTGGATTCTTATCCACTGTACCACCAGGGAAGTCCTGGAGGATTATTTTAGAATTTACCCTATTACGCAACCATCACTTATCACCAAGTATTGTGATTTTGACTAACAATACTGCCCTGTTTTTTGGGGGAAGCAAATGTGATATTTGCAATAAGTAAATATTTGCATAAATAAACATAAACTTTGCAGTCTGTTTGAAGTTCTCTTTTATAGCCTTATTCCACATGAAGTCTTTAAAAAGGAGAACTGGGAGATCAGAATCAGTTCAGCATCTGATTCTGATCTGATCAGAATCACATCAGAATCAGTGTCAGCATCAGTTCAGCGTTACCCAAGGAGCACCAGCTATATCTGGCAGAGGATTCTGACCAATGGAGTAACCATTTTTGTAGAGCAGGGTCTTATGGGGCTTTGCCAGTGATTACTTTAAATATCCCTGTTAGGCATCAGATTTCTTGCACCTCAGTTTTTTCTGTGTTCTAAGAAAGATTCTGGTAAGTTATTTAGTTCCTCAGGTATCTTAATGAGTAAGAGTGAGCTTCAGAGAGTGACAAAATTCTGGTCCTTGGAAAGAGGAAGTCATGTATTTCATTGTAAGTTACATGCCCCAGTCTTTGATGAATTAATTCATGAGGGTTCTGGGTTAGTTCCCAAAGCCTGGTGAATTCTGAGTATACTGAAAACAAATTTGAGTTTCAACACTTTGAAGATAAGAATTATAGTGTGTATATAAAGACTTCCCAGTTCAATTCAGTTCAACTCAGTCACTCAGGCGTGTCCGAACTTTGCGACCCCATGAATCACAGCACACCAGGCCTCCCTGTCCATCATCATCTCCCAGAGTTCACTCAGACTCACGTCCATCGAGTCGGTGATGCCATCCAGTCATCTCATCCTCTGTCGTCCCCTTATTCTCCTGCCCCCAATCCCTCCCAGCATCACAGTATTTTCCAATGAGTCAACTTTTCACATCAGGTGGCCAAAGTACTGGAGTTTCAGCTTTAACATCAGTCCTTCAAAAAGAACACCCAGGACTGATCTTTATAATGGACTGGTTGGATCTCCTTGCAGTTCAAGAGACTCTAAGGGTCTTCTCCAACACTCCAGTTCAAAAGCATCAATTCTTCGGTGCTCAGCTTTCTTCACAGTCCAACTCTCACATCCATACATGACCAGTGGAAAAACCATAGCCTTGACTAGACGGACCTTTGTTGGCAAAGTAATGTCTCTGATTTTCAATATGCTATCTAGGTTGGTCATAACTTTTCTTCTAAGGAGTAAGCGTCTTTTGATTTCATGGCTACAGTCACCAACTGAAGTGATTTTGGAGCCCCAAAAAATAAAGTCTGACACTGTTTCCCCATCTATTTCCCATGAAGCGATGGGACCAGATGCCATGATCTTCGTTTTCTGAATGTTGAGCTTTAAGCCAACTTTTTCACTCTCCACTTTCACTTTCATCAAGAGGCTTTTTAGTTCCTCTTCACTTTCTGCCATAAGGGTGGTGTCATCTGCATATCTGAGGTTATTGATATTTGTCCCGGCAGTCTTGATTCCAGCTTGTGCTTCTTCCAGTCCAGCGTTTCTCATGATGTACTCTGCATATAAGTTAAATAAACAGGGTGACAATATACAGCCTTGACGAACTCCTTTTCCTATTTGGAACCAGTCTGTTCTTCCTTGTCCAGTTCTAACTGTTGCTTCCTGACCTGCATATAGGTTTCTCAAGAGGCAGGTGGTCTGGTATTCACATCTCTTTCAGAATTTTCCAGTTTATTGTGATCCACACAGTCAAAGGCTTTGGCATAGTCAATAAAGCAGAAATAGATGTTTTTCCGGAACTCTCTTGCTTTTTCCATGATCCAGCAGATGTTGGCAAGTTGATCTCTGGTTCCTCTGCCTTTTCTAAAACCAGCTTGAACATCTGGAAGTTCACGGTTCACGTATTGCTGAGGCCTGGGTTGGAGAATTTTGAGCATTACTTTACTAACGTGTGAGATGAGTACAATTGTGTGGTAGCTTGAGCATTCTTTGGCATTGCCTTTCTTTGGGATTGGAATGAAAACTGACCTTTTCCAGTCCTGTGGCCACTGCTGAGTTTTCTGAATGTGCTGGCATATTGAGTACAGCACTTTCACAGCATCATCTTTCAGGATTTGGATTAGCTCAACTGGAATTCCATCACCTCCACTAGCTTTGTTCGTAGTGATGCTTCCTAAGATCCACTTGACTTCACATTCCAGGATGTCTGGCTCTAGGTGAGTGATCACACCATCGTGATTATCTGGGTCGTGAAGATCTTTTTTGTACAGTTCTTCTGTGTATTCTTGCCATCTCTTCTTAATATCTTCTGCTTCTGTTAGGTCCATACCATTTCTGTCCCTTATCGAGCCCATCTTTGCATGAAATGTTCCCTTGGTATCTCTAATTTTCTTGAAGAGATCTCTAGTCTCTCCCATTCTGTTGTTTTCCTCTATTTCTTTGCATTGATCGCTAAGGAAGGCTTTCTTATCTCTTCTTGCTATTCTTTGGAACTCTGCATTCAGATGCTTTTATCTTTCCTTTTCTCCTTTGCTTTTCACTTCTCTTCTTTTCACAGCTATTTGTAAGGCCTCCCTAGACAGCCATTTGCTTTTTTGCATTTCTTCTCCATGGGGATGGTCTTGATCCCTGTCTCCTGTACAGTGTTATGAACCTCAGTCCATAGTTCATCAGGCACTCTATCTATCAGATCTAGGCCCTTAAATCTATTTCTCACTTCCACTGTATGATCATAAGAGATTTGATTTAGGTCATACCTGAATGGTCTAGTGGTTTTCCCTACTTTCTTCAATTTCAGTCTGAATTTGGCAATAAGGAGTTCATGGTCTGAGCCACAGTCAGCTGTTGGTCTTGTTTTTGTTGACGGTATAGAGATTCCCCATCTTTGGCTGCAAAGAATATATCAATCTGATTTCGGTGTTGACCATCTGGTGATGTCCATGTGTAGAGTCTTCTCTTGTGTTGTTGGAAGAGGGTGTTTGCTATGACCAGTGCGTTTTCTTGGCAAAGCTCTATTAGTCTTTGCCCTGCTTCATTCCGTATTCCAAGGCCAAATTTGCCTGTTACTCCAGGTGTTTCTTGACTTCCTACTTTTGCTTCCAGTACCCTATAATGAAAATATAGGTAGGTGTTGCAAGAAGGCATCAGAGGGCAGACACACTGAAACCATAATCACAGAAAACTAGTCAATCTAATCACACTAGGACCATAGCCTTGTCTAACTCAATGAAACTAAGCCATGCCCGTGGGGCCACCCAAGACGGGTGGGTCATGGTGGAGAGGTCTGACAGAATGTGGTCCACTGGAGAAGGGAATGGCAAACCACTTCAGTATTCTTGCCTTGAGAACCCCATGAACAGTATGAAAGGCAAAATGATAGGATACTGAAAGAGGAATTCCCCAGGTCAGTAGGTGCCCAATATGCTACTGGAGATCAGTGGAGAAATAACTCCAGAAAGAATGAAGGGATGGAGCCAAAGCAAAAACAATACCCAGTTGTGCATGTGACTGGTGATAGAAGCAAGGTCCGATGCTTTTAAAGAGCAATATTGCATAGGAACCTGCAATGTCAGGTCCATGAATCAAGGCAAATTGGAAGTGGTCAAACAGGAGATGGCAAGAGTGAATGTTGACATTCTAGGAATCAGAGAACTAAAATGGACTGGAATGGGTGAATTTAACTCAGATGGCCATTATATCTACTACTGCGGGCAGGAATCCCTTAGAAGAAATGGAGTGGCCATCATGGTCAACAAAAGAGTCTGAAATGCAGTACTTGGATGCAATCTCAAAAACGACAGAATGATCTCTGTTCGTTTCCAAGGCAAACCATTCAATATCACAGTAATCCAAGTCTATGCCCAACCAGTAACGCTGAAGAAACTGAAGTTGAACGGTTCTATGAAGACCTATAAGACCTTTTAGAACTAACACCCAAAAAAAGACTTCCCAGGTGGCGGTAATAGTAAAGAACCTGCCTGCCAACGCAATTGTAACAGACGTGGGTTCAATCCCTGGGTTGGGAAGATCTCGAGGAGAAGAAGGGCATGGCAACCCACTCCAGTATTCTTGCCTGAAAGTCCTGTGGACAGAGGAGCCTGGTGGGCTGTGGTCCATAGGGTTGCAAAGAGTTGGACATGACTGAAGCGACTTAGCACACACACACCTGTACATCTATACACTATATAGTATACAGGTACACTGACCACAGTGAAACCTTGCATGAATTTCTTGCCAGTGTCTCCATGTCTCCTATATCTTTTAACTTGGCAAGTCTGAATGGGCATGTCATTTTCCACCTGCCAGCTGTTGTGTCATCTTCATAAACACAGAGATACCTCTCACTGCCAAACCCACAGTACAGCTCTGCCCCATTAATAGAATATTTGGCAGAAGACACTTGTAACTGTGCCAGAATTATACAGGGCACAAAATAGAATTGTATTTTCAGGATCTGTAGTTAATTTATGCATACGCTACATCTCACCTTTCCAAAGAGTCTGCACAACAGCCCAGTTTTAGTGGGACACAGTTTATACCAAGAACCAGTGAAGGTTTTTAGAAGCTTTAGGAAAAAAGAAACTTCTGAAAAAGTTTGGAGAGTCATGTATTCCTCCTTTGAGTGAAAGTTTATACATACTACAGTTACACAGTGAGCCAAACAGGACCTGTCTCTCCAAGCATAGTAACACTTGAACTTATAAACTGTGTCCTGGGAGAAGATTCTGGCTGAAAACTTTGAAGCAAGTTAAGTAAAAGGCATTTGATTCATTCATTTTGCAAATTAGACATCTTGGTAGCTTTTTGGCTACTAACCCATTTAATATAGACATTCTTGTTCAGTCTTTTTGCTGGCACTTTTAAAAATTTTCTTTTCTTTAACAGAATCTTATTGTAGGTTCGTTTTTGTAACTCTTCAGGGTACAAGTTCCATTGAATGGCATGCATTTATATAATCCTCTAACTTGAAACAGACCTTTGTCTTTTGAGCAGCTGTCTTTATGAATATTTCATTAGTGACTATATACTAGTAACACTTTTCAAACTTTCCTTTTATTTTTAAACAAGTTCCCTGTTCTTTGTTGATATTAGATTTATGTTCTTTTCCCTTATAACTCTTGCCAGAGATCATCTTTCAGATATCCTAGGAATTTATAGGTAGAGATGTCAGTGGCATCTTGTATATGTTTATTGACATAAAATAGCTCTACAAAAAATAATTCCTCAAATAATGAACTAATGATGTGTTTAAAGTACAAAAAGGCAGAACTTAAGAATACATTTTCCAGACAGAAGTTGGGGTCCCCAAAATATCTTTAAATTATAAGCATGGTGACTGAAGCACTAGTTCTCAGGTTGTTCACCATTCTCTCTTAAAAATGTCAAGCTAAAGTTCATTCTTTTTCCAACATCATCTATTAATCTGGTGATAAATGTTCACCCATTTGATAACTAGACTCTTCTGAATACTTAAATATTTCTGTTAAATAAGTTGTTCAATAGATATACCAAAATCATAGATTGAAATGCTCGTAACACCTTTATGGCAAAAACAGCTTTACCACAAATTTCTCTCCAGCTTGATGTCAATCAATCAGTACCCCTCAGATTTTGCTGTTTAACCAGTTGCCCTTCTGACAGTCCAACTATCTAGTTTTTATTCTTCAGGATTTTGTGAGATCTGCTGCAGAGACAGGAAGCAAAATTTCTAGGAGTTGGTTGCTGGGAGAAATGGCAGGAGGTGCTAATCCTATTTCCACCTCTTTGCTGCATTTCCTAGCTAATGAGGATACAGCACAATGTTGTTTTAATACATATGTTGCATTCTGGAGGACAGCTCCCAACATGGCAGAAGGTCCCTGTGATGCTGCCTTAGTTCCTCAGATCATTCCACCACTGTGTGATACTTCTGGGAATAGAGGATTGTCCTAGCCAGTACTGTGTGGGACACAATACCAAATAGATGAGGCATTCTTAAGTCCTTGAGAAGAGATGCTAAGCAGGGAAGGGAAACCCATATCCACAGTATGTATCAATTGTGATGAGGACAAATAACTACCCCTTGTAGGGTGTATGGAGCGTTCTCTAGACCCTAAGACAGGCCAATCCCGTAAGATTAAACCAATAAAGTGAAGCAGATACTTGATCATCTCAATATTCAATTTCCTGCTGTTCTGCATCTTAGTTAACCACAACTGGAAGGCAACCTCCGTGATTTTGATGACCTACATTGCAAGGGTCATCACCACTCTGTTCACCACTACAGTGGAGTTCCTGTTGCCTTTTTTTTTTTTTTTTACCTTGATTTATTTTTTATTTATTTATTTTTTTGCAGGAGTTTATGGATTTCTTTTTAAACTTTACAATATTGTATTGATTTTGCCATACATCAATATGCATCTGCTATGGGTGTACACGTGTTCCCCATCCTGAACCCCACTCCCGCCTCCTTCCCCATACCATCCCTCTGGGTCATCCCAGTGCACCAACCCCAAGCTTCCTGTATCCTGCATCGAACCTGGACTGGCGATTCTTTTCTTATATGATATTATACATGTTTTAATGCCATTCTCCCAAATCATCCCACCCTCCCTCTCCCACAGAGTCCAAAAGACTGTTCTATACATCTGTGTCTCTTTTGCTGTCTCTCATACAGGGATGTCGTTACCATCTTTCTAAATTCCATATATATGTGTTAGTATACTGTATTGGTGTTTTTCTTTCTGGCTTACTTCACTCTGTATAATAGGCTGCAGTTTCATCCACCTCATTAGAACTGATTCAAATGTATTCTTTTTAATGGCTGAGTAATACTCCATTGTGTATATGTACCACAGCTTTCTTATCCATTCATCTGCTGATGGACATCTAGGTTGCTTCCATGTCCTGGCTATTATAAACAGTGTAGCGATGAACATTGGGGGTACACGTGTCTCTTTCAATTCTGGTTTCCTCAGTGTGTATGCCCAGCAGTGGGATTGCTGGATCATAAGGCAGTTCTATTTCCAGTTTTTTAAGGAATCTCCACACTGTTCTCCATAGTGGCTGTACTAGTTTGCATTCCCACCAACAGTGTAAGAGGGTTCCCTTTTCTCCACATCCTCTCCAGCATTTATTGCTTGTAGACTTTTGGATCACAGCCATTCTGACTGGCGTGAAATGGTACCTCATTATGGTTTTGATTTGCATTTCTCTGACAATGAGTGATGTTGAGCATCTTTTCAAGTGTTTGTCAGCCATCTGTATGTCTTCTTTGGAGAAATGTCTATTTAGTTCTTTGGCCCATTTTTTTGATTGGGACATTTATTTTTCTGGAATTGAGCTGCAGGAGTTGCTTGTATATTTTTGAGATTAGTTGTTTGTCAGTTGCTTCATTTGCTATTATTTTCTCCTATTCTGAAGGCTGTCTTTTCACCTTGCTTATAGTTTCTTTTGTTGTGCAGAAGCTTTTAATTTTAATTATATCCCATTTGTTTATTTTTGTTTGTATTTCCAATATTCTGGGAGGTGGGTCATAGAGGATCCTGCTGTGATGTATGTCAGAGAGTGTTTTGCCTACATTCTCCTCTAAGAGTTTTATAGTTTCTGGTCTTATGTTTAGATCTTTAATCCATTTTGAGTTTATTTTTGTGTATGGTGTTAGAAAGTGTTCTAGTTTCATTCTTTTACAAGTGGTTGACCAGTTTTCCCAGCACCACTTGTTAAAGAGATTGTCTTTTCTCCATCGTATATTCTTGCCTCCTTTGTCAAAGATAAGGTGTCCATATGTGCGTGGATTTATCTCTGGGCTTTCTATTTTTTTCCATTGATCTATATTTCTGTCTTTATGTCAGTACCATACTGTCTTGATGACTGTGGCTTTGTAGTAGAGCCTGAAGGCAGGCAGGTTGATTCCTCCAGTTCCATTCTTCTTTCTCAAGATTGCTTTGGCTATTTGAGGTTTTTTGTATTTCCATACAAATTGTGAAATTATTTGTTCTAGCTCTGTGAAAAATACCATTGGTAGCTTGATATGGATTGCATTGAATCTATAGATTGCTTTGGGTAGTATACTCATTTTCACTATATTGATTCTTCCGATCTATGAACATGGTATATTTCTCCATCTCTTAGTGTCCTCTTTGATTTCTTTCATCAGTGTTTTATAGTTTTATATATATAGGTCTTTAGTTTCTTTAGGTAGATATATTCCTAAGTATTTTATTCTTTTCGTTGCAATTGTGAATGGAATTGTTTCCTTAATTTCTCTTTCTATTTTCTCATTCGGAGAAGGCAATGGCACCCTACTCCAGTACTCTTACCTGGAAAATCCCATGGATGGAGGAGCCTGGTGGGCTGCAGTCCATGGGGTCGCTGGGAGTTGGACACGACTGAGCGACTTCACTTTCACTTTTCACTTTCATGCATTGGAGAAGGAAACGGCAACCCACTCCAGTGTTCTTGCCTGGAGAATCCCAAGGACAGGGGAGCCTGGTGGGCTGCTGTCCATGGGGTCACACAGAGTCGGACACAACTAAAGTTAGTGTATAGGAATGCAAGGGATTTCTGTGTGTTGATTTTATATACTACTATATTCATTAATTAGCTCTAGTAATTTTCTGGTGGAGTCTTTAGGGTTTTCTATGTAGAGGATCATGTCATCTGAAAACAGGGAGAGTTTTACTTTTTCTTTTCCAATTTGGATTCCTTTTATTTCTTTTTCTGCTCTGATTGCTGTGGCCAAAACTTCCAAAACTATGTTGAACATTAGTGGTGAGAGTGGGCACCCTTGTCTTGTTCCTGACTTTAGGGGAAATGCTTTCAATTTTTCACCATTGAGGATAATGTTTGCTGTGGGTTTGTCATATATAGCTTTTATTATGTTGAGGTATGTTTCTTCTATTCCTGCTTTCTGGAGAGGTTTTGATTATAAATGGATGTTGGATTTTGTTAAAGGCTTTCTCTGCATCTATTGAGATAATCATATGGCTTTTATTTTTCAATTTGTTAATGTGGTGTATTACATTGATTGATTTGTGGATATTGAAGAATCCTTGCATCCCTGGGATAAAGCTCACTTGGTCATGGTGTATGATCTTTTTAGTGTGTTGTTGGATTCTGATTGCTAGAATTTTGTTAAGGATTTTTGCATCTATGTTCATCAGTGATAGTGGCCTGTAGTTTTCTTTTTTTGTGGCATCTTTGTCAGGTTTTGGTATTAGGGTGATGGTGGCCTCATAGAATGAGTTTGGAAGTTTACTTTCCTCTGCAATTTTCTGGAAGAGTTTGAGTAGGATAGGTGTCAGCTCTTCTCTGAATTTTTGGTAGATTTCAGCTGTGAAGCCGTCTGGACCTGGGCTTTTATTTGCTGGAAGATTTCTGATTACAGTTTCAATTTCTGTGCTTGTGATGGGTCTGTTAAGATTTTCTATTTCTTCCTGGTTCAGTTTTGGAAAGTTGTACTTTTCTAAGAATTGTCCATTTCTTCCCCGTTGTCCATTTTATTGGCATATAATTGCTGGTAGTAGTCTCTTATGATACTTTGTATTTGTGTGTTGTCTGTTGTGATCTCTCCATTTTAATTTCTAATTTTATTGATTTGATTTTTCTCCCTTTGTTTCTTGATGAGTCTGGCTAATGGTTTGTCAATTTTATTTATCCTTTCCAAGAACCAGCTTTTGGCTTTGTTGATTTTTGCTATGGTCTCCTTTGTTTGTTTGGCATTTATTTCTGCCCTAATTTTTAAGATTTCTTTCCTTCTACTAACCCTGGGGTTCTTCATTTCTTCCTTTTCTAGTTGCTTTAGGTGTAGAGTTAGGTTATTTATTTGACTTTTTTCTTGTTTCTTGAGGCATGCCTGTATTGCTATGAACTTTCCCTTTAGCACTGCTTTTACAGTGTCCCATAGGTTTTGGGTTGTTGTGTTTTTATTTCCATTCGTTTCTATACATATTTTGATTTCTTTTTTGATTTCTTCTGTGATTTGTTGGTTATTCAGCAGCGTGTTGTTCAGCCTCCATATGTTGGAATTTTAAATATTTTTTCTCCTGTAATTGACATCTAATCTTACTGCATTGTGGTCAGAAAAGATGCTTGGAATGATTTCAGTTTTTTTGAATTTACCAAGGCTAGATTTATGGCCTTTAGATGTGATCTATCCTGGAGAAGCTTCCACGTGCACTTGAGAAAAAGGTGAAATTCATTGTTTTGGGGTGAAATGTTCTATAGATATCAATTAGGTCTAACTGATCTATTGTATCATTTAAAGTTTGTGTTTCTTTGTTAATTTTCTGTTTAGTTGACCTATCCATAGGTGTGAGTGGGGTATTAAAGTCTCCCACTATTATTGTGTTATTGTTAATTTCCCCTTTCATACTTATTAGCATTTGTCTTACATATTGCGGTGTTCCTATGTTGGGTGCATATATATTTATAATTATTATATCTTCTTCTTGGATTGATCCTTTGATCATTATGTAGTGTCCTTGTCTCTTTTTACAGCCTTTGTTTTAAAGTCTATTTTATCTGATATGAGTATTGCTACTCCTGCTTTCTTTTGATCTCTATTTGATGAAATATCTTTTTCCAGCCCTTCACTTTCAGTCTATATGTGTCCCCTGTTTGAGGTGGGTCTCTTGTAGACAACATATATAGGGGTCTTGTTTTTGTATCCATTCAGCCAGTCTTTGTCTTTTGGTTGGGGCATTCAACCCATTTATGTTTAAGGTAATTATCGATAAGTATGATCCCATTGCCATTTACTTTATTGTTTTGGGTTCGAGTTTATACACCGTTTTTGTGTCTCCTGTCTGGAGAATATCCTTTAGCATTTGTTGGAGAGCTGGTTTGATGGTGCTGAATTCTCTCAGCTTTTGCTTGTCTGTAAAGCTTTTGATTTCTCCTTCATATTTGAATGAGATCCTTACTGGCTACAGTAATCTGGGCTGTAGGTTATTTTCTTTCATCACTTTAAGTATGTCTTGCCATTCCCTCCTGGCCTGAAGAGTTTCTATTGAAAGACCAGCTGTTATCCTTATGGGAATCTCCTTGTGTGTTATTTGTTGTTTTTCCCTTGCTGCTTTTAATATTTGTTCTTTGTGTTTGATCTTTGTTAATTTGATTAATATGTGTCTTGGGGTATTTCACCTTGGGTTTATCCTGTTTGGGACTCTCTGGGTTTCTTGGACTTGGGTGATTATTTCCTTCCCCATTTTAGGTAAGTTTTCAACTATTATCTCCTCAAGTATTTTCTCATGGTCTTTCTTTTTGTCTTCTTCTTCTGGGACTCCTATGATTCGAATGTTGCGGCGTTTAACATTGTCCTGGAGGTCTCTGAGATTGTCCTCATTTCTTTTAATTCGTTTTTCATTTTTCCTCTCTGATTCATTTATTTCTACCATTCTATCTTCCATTTTACTAATCCTATCTTCTGCCTCCATTATTCTACTATTTGTTGCCTCCAGAGTGTTTTTGATCTCACTTACTGCATTATTCATTATATATTGACTCTTTTTTATTTCTTCTAGGTCCTTGTTAAACCTTTCTTGCATCTTCTCAATCCTTGCCTCCAGGCTATTTATCTGTGATTCCATTTTTATTTCAAAATTTTGGATCATTTTCACTATCATTATTCAAAATTCTTTACCAGGTAGATTCCCTATCTCTTCCTCTTTTGTTTGGTTTGGTGGGGGTTTATCCTCTTCCTTTACCTGCTGGGTATTCCTCTGTCTCTCCATCTTATTTATATTGCTGAGTTTGGGGTGGCCTTTCTGTATTCTGGCAGTTTGTGGAGTTCTCTTTATTATGGAGTTTCCTCGCTGTGAGTGGGGTTGTATTGGTGGCTTGTCAAGGTTTCTTGGTTAGGGAAGCTTATGTCAGTGTTCTGGTGGGTGGAGCTGGATTTCTTCTCTCTGGAGTGCAATGAAGTGTCTAGTAACGAGTTATGAGATGTCAATGGATTTGGAGTAACTTTGGGCAGCCTGTATATTGAAGCTCAGGGCTGTGTTCCTGTGTTGCTGGAGAATTTGCATGGTATGTCTTGCTCAGGAACTTGTTGGCCCTTGGGTGGTGCTTGGTTTCAGTGTAGGTATGGAGGCGTTTGATGAGCTCCTATCGCTTAATGTTCCCTGGAGTCAGGTGTTCTATGATGTTCTCAGGATTTGGACTTAAGCCTCCTGCTTCTGATTTTCAGTCTTATTTTTACAGTAGTCTCAAGACTTCTCCTTCTATACAGCACCATTGATAAAACACCTAGGTTAAAGATGAAAAGTTTCTCCACAGTGAGGGACACCCAGAGAAGTTCACAGAGTTACATGGAGAAGAGAAGAGGTAGGAGGGAGATAGAGGTGACCCAAATGAGATGAGGTGGAATCAAAAGATGAGAGAGCAAGCTAGCCAGTAATCACTTCCTTATGTGCGCTCCACAGTCTGGATCACTCAGAGATGTTCATGGAGTTATCAGAGAAGAGGGAGGAAGGAGATAGAGTTGGCCAAGAGGATAAAAGGGGGAATGAAAAGGAGAGAGACAGATCCAGCCAGTAATCATTTCCCTTAGTGTCCTCCACTGTCTGGAAGACACAGAGATTCAGAGAGTTGGGTAGAGAAGAGAAGGGGGAGGGAGGAGACAGAGGCGACCTAGTGGAGAGAAAGGAGAGTCCAAAGTGGGAGAGAGCAGTCAAGCCAGTAATCTCACTCCCAAGTAAAAATAGGTACTGAAGATTGGGTTCTTAAAGGTACAAAATTGATAATAAATACCAAAAAGCAAAGATTAAAATTCTAGAGCAGAGGTTGGATTTTCAAAAATGCCATATTAAAGAAAAGAAGAAGAAAAAAAAAGTCACAAAAGTTATTAAAAATATATATATGTGAAGTTTGCTTTAAAAATAGTCTTTTTTTGAAAAATAATAGTAGGTTATAAAAATGAAAATTAAAGGAGTAATAGAGGACTTAAAAATTTTTTTTAAGTTGAAAAAGAAAGAAAAGAAAAAGAAGAAGAAGAAGAAAAAAAAAAGAAAGAAAAGAATGATTGTAAAAATAGTAAAAATATATCTAGGACTTTTCTCTGGTGTTGTGGGCAGTGTGGGGTGAGTTCATTTTCGGATAGTTTCTTGGTCCGGCTTATATTTCTCAAGATCTATAGGCCCCTTCCTATGTAGTCAGTACTAACTACAGGGTTTTAATCTATTGCACCTGTCACTTCCAAGGCGGTTCCCTCAGTTTTAGCTTCTGTTTGCTGGTCTCTTCAGTGTCTGATTTCCGCCCTGACACAAGGGGGCGGTGGTGGACACTTTTTTAGGCTCACTTGTTCAGTCGCACTGTGGGGAGGGAGGGACGCTGCAAACAAATAACACTGGCGTGCTCCTAGTGTATCAGCCACACTGGGCCTGCCCCCGCTCAAGGCGCGTGCACCCTCCCTGCCCGCACAGCTCAGGCTCTAGGTTGCTCTGCTGGAACCATCTGAGGCTGGCCCTGGGCTGCATGCACCTCCCAGGTCTAAGCCACTCAGGTTCAGGCACTTGGGTAGTCCTCAGAGATGCAGACTCGGTTGGGCCTGCGTTTTGTGCCCTTCCCAGCTCCGAGCAGCTCGGGTGATGAGGTGTTTGGCGAGCGTGGTCACTGTGACTTATTGCCTCTCCCGTCCCTGCCGCTCAGTTTTCTGGGTATACAACCGGCGCACCTTCTCAGGTGGATGACTGTCCAGAACCCCAAGAAGTCTTAGTAAGCAAAGAAGCCTGCTTGCAGTTTGGTAGATAATGTCTCTCTGGGGCTGCGATTGCCCCCTTCTGGCTCTGGCTGCCTGTCACCAGAGGGGGATGGTCTGCAGCCGGCTAGTTCTGTTCAGCCCTTTGTTCTGTGCGTGGGCCTAGCGGTGTCTTAGGGCTTTTCACGTGGTAGCTATCCCACAGTCTGGTTTGCTAGCCCAAATTAGTTCGCTCTGATTACCCTGGGAGGCATTCAGGCCCGATCCTTACTCTAAGCAATGCAGCTCGCGCCTCCCTGCCCAGCCCCTGCTTGCTAGTGGTGGGCGCAGGCATCTGTGCTGCTTCTCCACTGGAGGAATTACTGTTGGGCTTGTAATCTGTGGGTTTTGATTATTGAATTTTTCCTCCCTATTATGTTGCCCTCTGTGCTTCCAAGGCTCAGCACAGACTCGGCAGTGAGAGTGTTTCCTGGTGTTTGGAAACTTCTCTCTTTTTAAGACTCCCTTCGCAGGACAGAGCTCCGTCCCTACCTCTTCTGTCTCTCTTTTTGTCTTTTATATTTTTTCCTACCTCCTTTCGAAGACAATGGGCTGCTTTTCTGGGTGCCTTATGTCCTCTGCCGGCACTCAGAAGTTGTTTTGTGGATTTTACTCAGCGTTTAAATGTTCTTTTGATGAATTTGTGGGGGAGAAAGTGGTCTCCCCATCCTATTCCTCCACCATCTTAGGACCGCCTCTCCTGTTGCCTTTAGATCAGTGAATAATCCAACTGCAAATCCCACTGTGAGGTTTGCTTTCCCAGGGCCACTGCTGGGACTGTCTTAGCCTGGATTTCCTAGAAAACAAGATCTGAGGCAAAAACTTACATTCCTAACATTTTAGAAAGGTGTTTAAAGTAGAAATGAAGGGAAACAATAAGTGGGACAAGGGAAGGAGGGAGGACAAACACACAGGGATGTGCAACTGAGTTGGTCACCACCTCATGGATAACAAAGCCAGTGGACTGCCTGGCCCACACGATGTCTGCAAGGAGCCAAGTAAGCCCACGCTGCACCTTTGAAACAGTCCATGGCATGGGGACAAAGGAGGGTAGGGGAGAAAAGGCAGAGAAACTTGTTTGCTTTCTCCAATCTTCTCCCATGGATTTAAGCCCATCCCAGGTGGCATTACTTGTTCTTTACTTCTCCAGGTAGCTGCTGTTCCCAGAGCAGCTGCAGGACTGCAGGACCCTCCTTCTCTATCATCCCTGTATTATCTGGGGGCTCTTGATCTGTGTGTGTTGTGGCAGCATGGGGGATCCTGCTCTGTGACCATGGGAATTGTGTTAAGGCTGCTTGGTTGGAGCACAAGTAATGAAAAGTGGGTGTGGCCATAAGAATGGGGTCTTGCATGAACTGGGTCTGTTCAGAAAACATGGGTGTGTTCAGAAAACAGTGATTTTCCCTAGACTCATACCCTACAGGATCCTTCTCTGCCTGGAAAATTCCACAGGCATAATCAAGAATACATTTCCAGCATGAATTCTTGTAAAACATTTATACTTCTTGCTTTCCTTAGGGGACCTAGCAAAGTGCCTGCCACAGAAAAGGCTCTGGGCAATTTGGCTTTAGAAGACTTACAGTTCTTACAAAGCCATCTCCAATGTCTGATGGACCCAGAAGACAAATTACTGCATTTGTCTCTGTAATTAGCTTCTCACAAAGTGTACATATTAGCAAGAAAATGAAAAAAAAAAAAGCTCACTATTACTGACATTTAATTTAATTACCTGGGTCATTTCTATAACTTAAATCTCAACCTACTGGAAATGATTTTTATCCTTTCTTGAACAAATTTACTGTTTTTTTTTTTTTTTCTTTGAACACACAGGGATTAAACCATTTTTCTCAGTTAGGACAAGACATTTGAATTCTTATGTCTTTTTATAATTCAAAGCTGTTTAATTTTGAAATTAAAACAAGAAGGAATACCCATTAGCTTAGATTATATGTTTAGTAGGTGTATTTTATGTTTAGTTTCTGGGGAAGTGTGGGGATGGGAGGGTGGCAGAAGAGAAGAGGAAATCCAAGGAAGTCTAGAGATATATTGATTAGCATTTAGAAATGAGAGAAGACTTTTGATTGTTTATTTGTTTTTTACAACCAGGAAATCCTGTGTTATAACCAGTTAAAATATTGAGATTTCGTATCAGCATTGGTAAATTAGTAAATTGGTAAATTAGTTTTCTCAATCAATATTTCAGGTGCTTGAACTATCATTTTGTGAAATTCACCCCATGCCAGTAAGTTATATCCTTCAAGAATTCATATATTAATATGACAAAAACTATCAGTCATTGGGATCATTTAGTTAGACAATGCCAATCATTTGCAAAAATTCATATTCAATAAAGATCTTCACTGTTCTTTCAGAGGTGAGGAGATGTATGGCTATGGAAGGGAATGTCTCTCTGGTCTCAGACCACTAGTGAGGGAACTAAGACCTCAGTTAGTCCTACTTCAGTAACTCTTTCACAGTAACTTGAAAGGTTTAATATTTTTTTTCTTATTAAAGACACCAAGGCAGGGATGGCAAGGATGAACCATATGAAAATGGAAGCTATTTGGAATTTGCTTCCATGTTTATTACATATATCCATATGTCCCATATGCATGCATGCTTAGTCGTGTCTGACTCTTTGTGACCCCACGGAAGCCTTTAGGCACTATTGCCTAGTCTGTACAATAAGACAACATTGGAAATATACACAGTATATCTTATCTATAATATAAACTACATACAGAATATATTATAAACAAATATATGTAATAAGGTTTCCCAGGTGGTACAGTGGTTAAAAATCTGCCTGCCAATGCAGGAGACATGGGTTTAATTCCTGGATTGGGAGGGTCCCCTGGAATAGGAAATGGCAACCACTCCAGTATTCTTGCCTGGACAATTCCATGGACAGAGGAATCTGATGGGCTTTAGTCCGTGGAGTTGCAAAGAGCTGGACGTGACTGAGCAACTGAGTATGCACATGCAGAGTGTATTGGGAGTAACCACTAACACCTTCCCCAGGGAATTGAAGAAGCCTTTAACCAAAATTGTATCAATTTTAGATCCTTTCTAACCCTTCTTGTTTTTGCCAATTAAATTAGAAATCTCCAGCCCATGCTCTGTCACCCAGACTGATCTTCCTGAGCTGTGTACTCCTTGGCACTACTGATAACCCGTTTAAATACTGAAAGCCCGTTACTGAGGACTTTCAGCCTGTCTGCCTGCAGTTGCCTCAGGTTCCATCCCTGAAGCAGAGAGTTTGTCAGAAACAAACTTATGCAATACAGGAGATGGGGTTTGGGATATGCTTCCCTTCACATGCCTGAGAAATGCCCTTTGCTGTGTGCTACCACTGAGGGAGTCGTTTCCACAGTTCATCTATTTAACACTTGTTCACTTATTTACATTTGTCAGTTTTATTGTGTTATAATTTTTCAGTTTTATTGAGTCTCAAATAAGATTGTGAGATACTTAAAGTATATATCATGGTGACTTGATATACATAACATTGTGAAAGGATTTCCTCCATCTAGTTAATTTATATACCCATTACCTCACATATTTATGTATTTATTTATGTGTTGTGAATATTCAACACGTATTCACTCCATGCTTACTTTGTGCCAGGGATTCATGACAGGTGCTAGGAATATAGACGTGAGTAAGATGTGTCTGGGCCCTGGCCTCCCAGACCCCATGCTTTAATAGACACTAGGGACAATTTAATAAGCAGTCTCAGTAGTGAATGCTGGGCTAAGGGAACTATTGAGTGCCTTGGAGTTGAATCACAGGTGGAAGGCATCATGGTAAGCTTCTGTGTAGGAGGACCAGTGTGTGACATGTGATGGAAGAATGTGTAGAGATTAGCTATATGTGAAAAGTTTTAGTGTTCTCAGAGACTTAAGTGACTATTCAAAGTTGGATTGTGTTGCCTGAAAGAACCCCCTTTATTTAAGATTGTCCCTGTCTCCCCCAAACTCCAAGATAAGTGCTGGGCTTCAAGTCAGATGAGCTGGGGTTTGAATCCTAGCTCTCATGGTGAATTTTCAGAGTTTTCAGTTGTAGACCACAAAATTCCCTCTAACTCTAAGCAGAAAAGTATTTGTTCTGGGAGATTAGGTAGGTTGAAGACGTGAGAGAGGCCAAGGAACCACACCTAGTTACTGCACAGCTAAGAACACAGCAGCTTAGGGAAACACTCAAGCACACCACAAGTCTGTTTTGGGGGATCCCCTGCCTCTAGTGCTACTGCACCTATAATATTGGGGACCAGAAACTAAGTTCCCCCTCAGCTGCTCCGGAAGAAGCACATGAAGAAATACCACATACAGTCTCCACAGAGGGAGGCTGCTCCTTGTCACTTCTGCCTCCAGGCATTGCTCATGAGAATCTAGGCTGCACACGGAATCCAGTTTCAATGCCTGGGTAATGCCATTTCTAATTTTCCAGCCTCTGTGATGGCATATTATACCCAAGACGAATTGTGTGTGTTGAATGAGCCCGTTTTCTTTATATGTCACAGCCAATTACTAAGCATCTAACCTTAAGGAAATTGCTTAATCTTTCTGTGTCTCAGTTTTTTCGTTTATAAGATGGAACTGGTAAATGGACCATATCTCACAAGGTTGTTGTGAAGATTAATAAAATATATAACACATGCTGTAAAGATTACTACGATAGATAACAAATGCTAGCACTTAGTTTAGATATATGATATTACAAAATAATGTTATCTTCTACTCCTGCTATTATTATTATTATTAGAAGTAGCCCTACCTCAAAAGGAACTGCATGTCCAGGGAAATAGCTGAGTCCAACTGGCTTTACTTTGAATTACCTTTTCTGAACATACATATATTACGTTGCCAAACCCAGGGACTAAGGTACATTATTGGTAGACAGAATGGATGAGATTGGGGACGAAACAGGAAAGGATGGACAAGACTTAACAACACCTAACAAAAAACTCCTGACTGTCTGTTAAACTGTCTGAAATTCAACTGTGAATTTCAGTCTTTTGGGTCTCTTGTGTTTTCTAGAGTTCTTTAAGAATTGCAACAAAACCGTTGTCAGTCCCTGTCTTGTATTTGCCTGCTGCTTATTTTCATTATGAATCCTCCACAGTAGGATAGTCTCACCATGGAAGAATTCATCTTAATAGTGACCATCCTACCGCATTAGAGGGCCTGGAATTGTCATAATCCTTAAAGCACTTGACAGCTGCTTAGCTCCAATTAGGGTCCTTTTAGATCCTCTTGCTGGAGACCATCTTTTTTTTTTTTTTTGCTAATAGTTATATCTAGAAATCTATGTTTCATCCAGTACCAATTAGTGCTTTCCCTACTTGTCTTATAACCTGACAGACATTTAGTCGTGAACTGTGTTGGTGTCCACAAATTAGCTGCCTAGCTCTCTACTCCATTTCAGCAGCTGCAGAGTGGGAGGGGGAATTTTTGTTTCCAATTCCTCCAATTTTCTGGTTGGATGTTGGGGTGAGATTCATACCCTATGATTGAAGAGAGACTCAGATTCTTGAGTGATCCTTCCCCTTGTGGAGTCCTGATCACTGTGTTTCACCAATGAGATCTGACACTCAGTGCTGATTGCTTTTGGAATTAAAAATCTGTCTTCTCAGACACTACCATGCTGGACAACCTAGCTGTCTTCAGCTAGTCTCTAATTTACATTGTATTTCTCCAATCTCTGTATAAAAGTCTTCTACTCCAAGGTCCCAGCCCAGGTCCACCAGAATTATGACTAAAGTGAGATCTTTATGAGCTTCCTCTGGAAAATCCTATGAGAATGAGATGGAAACAGGGTAGATACATTTAGAAGAAAGGCCAGCAAGCACTATCTGATCTTTGTACCCTTTGTCTGCATGATCAGCCCTGGCGACAACCATTGTTCAGAATTTGATGTACAGAGCAATTTGTATACACAGCAGCCCTTCATTTTCAAAAAGGATTTATTTTTATCCCCCAAATATCCTTCAATTTATTTATCCTAAAGGAGCCCTGCTTCTTTGGCAGTTTTCCTCTGACTGCATTAGTTGGAAATCTCTGTGAGCACCTCTCCTTGGCTGCTGATCCCTGTCTGACTGACAGCATCTAGGAGATGACCTCTCTCCGGGAAAAATCAGAGGGATTTCTTAGGAATAACTAAAAGTCTTTTTAGAAAACAAAGCCTTCTTCCAACCACTTATAATTTTCCTCTGAGTACTCAGCAAAGAGAAATATCTCATGGAAATCTCCCTTCTTGCATTTACCCTTTGAAGGACAGCAAACCACTTTCTGCCCATTATATAGGGCTCTTTGGCCAGAACAGTAACTTAGAGATGTCACCTTTTCATGGAAGGGTCCTGTCTTTAATATGCAGAGTAGATGGAAGTCTCTAGAAATGTGAGCACGATGTAAAAAGGACTTTGCATTGCAGTGTGAATGATGACAATATTTTTAATCGAGAAGAGCACTGCTGTGCATGAGCCAAGAGACTCTTTCTCTGGCTGTTGGGAGCCATTTCCTCCAGGACTCATCCCACCAGTCCGTCATCAGGTGAGAGTGTTTCTTGGGCTGCACGCCAGTTCTTGGATGGCTGAAACACTTGCCTGGACTTTGGCTACTCGCCCCATAGTGCTCTCTGAATACAGTCACCCCCAGTGACTCACATAGAAAGATGTTACCTCATTGTGTTGACTTCCATCGTGTGGGCTGAAGGTTGAGTTTAGCTGGAAGAAAGGATAATGAGAACCAGAGATGAGGTGGCTAATTGACAATCTCAATTACCAAATGACACATGAAACCATAGAAGCTCTTAATAAGGAAGGGAATGTGAGAGCTTTGCCCTCTACTGGATTTCTTTTGCAATCAGCTACTTGTGAGTCACTTCTGATCTGGGGGAAGGTACAGTGAGTTCAGTGGGGTTTAGGCAATGGAATGAAGATTTTTCAGTGAACAACTCCCAGCAGAGCCTCACAAAGGAGAAGGGTAGAGGAGGACTCACATTTCTACTAAGTGGAAGGTAATAATCTGAAGAAATCTTTCACTGAGTGGCTGTTCCATGCTTGTGTAACCCAGATCTGATCTGAAGTCTACCAATCCCTTACAAGAGAGTCAGTTCAAACCCTTATTTCACGCTTTATCATCTCTTGGTTCCAGTTTTTTCATGTGCTGTCTTTGGTTCTGTCTCATGTGGACTCTGAGATGAAAAACTCAATGCCTTCCTTGATTTCCTCAAAAATAGTCCAACAAGACAGAAAAGATTATCATCAATTTTATTAAAGATATGGGGTAAAGGAAGAAGTCACAACACAGCTCGACAAGTTAATAAACTAAATTTTCATATTAGACATTTTTGTTCTTTTCCGTTTTTTGTCCCTTACCTCATCCCCTAGCTACCAAGAAGAGTTTCTCCCTTGCTGTTTACCCTTGTGAGTTCTGGGGCTTCTGTTGTTTCCTCTTTCTCCTTTCACTTCCAGACTGCTCTATGGGAACTTCAATTTTTCATCCCTCTATGCAAAACAATGCTATTTCCCCTAACTCCAGATCACAAACTTGGATGTCCAAACACATCAATGATCTAACAAGGTGGTGGTGATGATGAAAAAACAAAACAAGCAAAAAAGCAAAAAATAAAGTTGTTATACCACTACTATTCATTTAACAAATACATGCTAAGTGGTTACTATATGCCAGGCATTGTTCTAAGCACTGTCTATCTCTCAGTAGAATTTGCATAGCATCTTTGCATTGTCAGGATTGCTACCTGATTTCAGTTGGAATATCACATTTGTTGCCCTAGGTCAAGACTTTGGTTAACTCTGACTCTTGCACCTGGTGGTTCATTCATTCCTTTAATTATGGAAGACAGATATCACCTCTGACCTATGCAGTCCATCCACTGTGGAGAAGTAGTCAACTAAGGAGAGACTAGGCTCTGGTCTTGGTTCTGGAGGCTTCCTCTCTGAAAAGTTCTGGGGTGTTGCCACGGTCTTCAGATATATTGGAAGGATGTGTGATGATTGTAAGAATGTGATGGTCTATAAGGGAGCTAATTTGGTTCCCCAAGAATCTTCTATAACAATTATGGCTGGGTACGTCTGGGACACGACTGGGGCTGCCTATAGTTCATTCTGTTCTCCAGGCCTCTTCTATATAATTGAGCTCATAAGACCATTTATCAAGTGCTTCCTGTTGGTTGTTGTTGGTTGGGTCAGTTGTGTCCGACTCTTCATGACCCCAGCAGGCTCCTCTGTCCATGGAATTTTTCAGGCAAGAATACTAGAGTGGGTTGCCGTTTCCTATTCCAGAGAATCTTCCTGACCCAGGGATCAAACCCTCGACTCCTGCATCTCCTGCATTGGCAGGTGGATTCTTTACCACAACGCCACCTGGGAAGCCAAGAGCTTCCTTCTTCTCCTTAAATATCTACAGTTGACATGAAAGAGACAAATAAACAAAAATATTTAAATGTGGGCTCTGGAGTCAGACTGTCTATACATAAATCCTGCTCTTAAGACTGGATATGACATTGAGCTAGTACTTAACTTTTCCATCTTTATTTTTTTCCCCAGATGGATAGCAAGCATACAAATATCTGCTTCATAAGGTTGTTATTAGATGTGATAGTTAATTGTATGTATCAGCTTGACTAGGCTACAGGGTTTCCAGATATTTGTTATATATTATTTCTGGGTGTGTCTGTGAAGGTGTTTTCTGGATGAGATCAACATTTGAATTCATAGACTGAGTAAAATATATTTCTTTCCCCAATGTGAGTGGGCTTCACCCATTCCACTCAAGCCTAGAAAGAGTAAAAGGCTGAACAAGAAAGAATTGTTTCTTTCTTTCTGGCTATCTTTGAGCTGGGACATAAGTTTTCTGCCTTCAAACTCAGACTAAAACTCTGACATCTGTTCTCCTGGGTCTTGGCTTGCTGACTGTAGATCTTGGACTTCTCAGACTCCCTAATCACATGAGCCAATTTCTTATGGTAAATTTGTATGTAGTTTCCTATCGATTCTGTTTCTCTGGAGAAGAAAGGATTAACACATAAGGATTATGTAAAATGATCTAAGTAGAGCTCTCAGCATACTGCTAAGTGTTGCATAGTAAGCATTCACATACTTAGCGATTCTTCAGATGTTTATCAAATCCAACTTCTGTGCTGGATACTGTTCCAGGAACTGGAGATACAGTGGTGAACAAGGTATTCAAGGTGACTGCTCTCCAAGAGCTACATTCTAGTGAAAGAAGACAAATAATACACAAATAAGTAGATTTCAGAGATAATTTCAGAGAGTGGTAAGTTCTGTAAAGGATGTAAAATAGGTTGATGTCATAAAGAGACTGGAGGGATTCCTTTAGATAAGATGGTTGTGGAAGGTCTTTTTTAAGTAGGTGATTTTTAAGTTGCAAAAAGAACAGTGATAAGGAGCCAGCCATCAAAAGTGGTGGTGGTGGTGGTGGTGGTGGTGTGTGTGTGTGTGTATTGTGTGGTGTCATAGAAGGGGAAGATTGACAGATAAGAAAGACATTTCTAGGCAGAGGAGCCAGCAAGTACAAAAAGTCTGGAGTGGAAAAGGTTTTGGTGTGTTAGATCTAAGACTTCCAAAAAGTCCAGTGTGGGTATCTGGATGAGGGGAGACTGTCATCAGAGGGTACTTCTGAGATGGATAGGAGCTAGACCATGTCTGTCTTAAAGCTATGGAAAAGCATTTAAATTTTTATCCTAACTATACTGGAGCACTGTAAGAAGAGAAGTAACCTAATATGATCTATGCTTTTAAAAGATCACTCTGAGCATTACATGGAAAAGGGATTACAGAGGCAACCGTCAAATCCAGGAGATTAGTTAGGAGACTACTGAAATTGTTCAGGCAAGAAATGATGGTGACTTGGACTACAGTCCCAGGTTGCCATGGTCTGAATGTTTGTATCTCTGCCCCCACCCCAATTTATATGTTGAAATTTTAATGCTCCGTAAGTTAGTATTAGCAGTTGGAGTCTTAGGGAGGTGATTAGGTCATGAGGGCAGAGCCTTCATGAATGAGATCAATGCCCCCATAAGAGAGACCCCAGAGAGCTCCCTTGCCCCCTTCTGCCATGTGAGGATACTGTGAGAAGTCTGAAACCTGGAAGAGGGCCACCCCCTGACCATATTGCCACAACAATCTTAGATTTCCAGCCCCTAGAATTGTGGGAAATAAATTTCAGTTGTTTATAATCTACATAGTCTGTGTTATTCTGTTACAGCTGTCTGAATGGACTAAGATTTTGATGGAGACAGGGATAAATGGATGGATTTGGAATGTTTTGGGGGCAGGGAGAGTAAATAGGAGTGGAGTAATTAGTTACTATATCTCATCAATGGATTAGAGGTAGGTGAAAGAAAAAGAGGAGTTAAGAATGATACCTACTTTTGAGCTGAATCTACTGATTATTAGTGCTACCATTTACTATGATGGGTAAAAGTGAGGGAAGGACAGATTTGGACAGAAAAAAAAATTCTTTTTTGACATGGTTAGATAGAGAGACTTATTAGACATCCAAGTGAAGGTGTATGTGAATTACTCAATCCTCATCCAAACCCCCTCTTGCAAGCCTCTCTATAAATGTTAGAAAATTAAAGACATTTCTTCTCAGGTCCTTTTGGGGCTAGAATGCACATAAAGCTTGGGCTCTGGCTATCAGAGGCATTTCTAAAGACTGGGAGGGCAAACGTGAACATTTTACAATAATGGCTGTATGATAGGAGACTGGATATTCTGAGGCAACCATGGAATTCCTTGGAGTGAAAACTGCTATGGGCGAGCAGCAGTGGACTTCCTACTATGACATTTCCACGGTGTGATTGGTTTTTCTTTTGGGTGTGTGACATCTGCACCTGATTCTCTGGCTCTTTAAAAAAATTCTGTAAGCTACTCAATACCTCGTAACAAGTACTGCTGCTGTTGCTGCTAAGTCGCATCAGTTGTGTCCAACTCTGTGCGATGCCATAGACGGCAGCCCAACAGGCTCCTGTGTCCCTGGGATTCTCCAGGCAAGAACACTGGAATGGGTTGCCATTTCCTTCTCCAATGCATGAAAATGAAAAATGAAAGTGAAGTCGCTCAGTTGTGTCCAACTCTTAGCAACCCCATGGACTATAGCCTACCAGGCTCCTCCATCCATGGGATTCTCCAGGCAAGAGTACTGGAGTGGGTTGCCATTGCCTTTTCCACATAACAAGTACTGTCCTGTTTAAATTAGCTTGGAGAATTCTGTTACATACAACTAAGCACCCTGATGAATACAGTGTCCAATGTTAAAAATTAGCATTATTGCTATCAGTCATTCTGCCACCTCCCATAATCCTCCATCCTTTCAGGTATGTGTATGAAAAATTAATTTTAACCCATCAAGATGGAGAGCTGAAAACACTCATTCATGAAAAAAGCCTGATATGATTATCTTCCACAACAAACAGAAGATATGCCCCAGTAATTTCTTGGCCAAGGAAATTTCTAAGCTGCTAGGTTTGAGAAAATAGGGTCTGTTCAACAAGAAGTAACAAATCAAGTCATGAAAACTAATAAATCAGGGTTGGATTTATTTTCCTCCTACCGCCCCAAGCTCATCCAGCATTAATGAGTCTTTGGCAGCGTGTCCTTTATATTTTCCTTTGAGTGGAAGTTTCTGTGTGTGTGTTTGAGTTATTGCTGCAAGAGACTAGAGGGCACCGATTTTTCTGGTGTTTGCTTACTGACGAAATGGGCACTGAAGATAATGGACCCTAAGACCCAGGACCACCAAAGGCTTTCTAAATACTCTGAGCAAAGACCTGAAGAATCAAGTGAGTGGGAATAGTCAACAAAGTGACATCCGCATATCACACAGCCTGTTTACTAATCTTTCAGGACACAGTGTGGATGAGAAATGTATTCCTGCCCATTTTTAGGGAGGGTCATTAAGCAGTGGCAGACTCTTTATAATAATAACACGGACTGTAGAAGATTGTCATAGAGCCTCATCAGTTTTTCCTATTCTTGTATTTAACCATAGCTTTCTACTGCAAGCACCTGTGACCTGGGAATTTTCTCTGGCCAAGGACCCTGGCCATGCAGGACTGGCTAGATGTGGTAGGCAGTTGGCACCTGTGGGAGCGGTCCTAAACTGGTGATGGACTGGAGTTGGTAGATAAATAACTTAATCCTTCTTTGAGTGGAATAATTCTGAGGCTTTCTCTTTAAGTGTTCCAGGGGATCTCCAGCAGGATCAAGTGGCCTATAGCTGCAACCTGCATACTCTGTAATGGTTATCTTCCCTCCACTGTCTCATTTCCCTGTTACCTTACTGATACAACTCCCAAATAAATGGTTTGCCTTGAGTTCTGCTTCTGGAGAAACCCAGTGTAAGACAATGGTTAACATGTGTATAGCACTTACTAGTTACCATACACGGTTCTAAGCACTTTAGGTTTATTACCCATTTAATCCTCATAGTAGCTGTATTAAACCATATTAAATAAGTAACATTATCCTCATTTTACAAAGGAGGATCCTGAAGTACAGAGTGTTTGAGCTATTTGTCTATGATGAAACAGCTAAATAAGTGTGAGAGGCAGAATTTGAACAAAAAACAGTCTGGCTCCAAAATCTATGCATCTAACCACTACTCTATACAGTGGATTGTCATCTACAATGCTCTAATCACTAGCTAAATGAGGCTATTTACCTTTAAATTAATTAAAATAAATTAGAATTCAGCTTTTTGGTTGCACTAGTTATATTTTGTGTGCACAAGAGTCACATGTGGCTTGTTGCAATTGCCCTGGAAAGCACAAATTTGGAACATTCCCATTTTTGCAGAAAGTTCTATTGGACAACACTGTTATGCAAGATCCATTTTAAAACCTGTGGTCTAACTCAAACTTCCTTAACATTAGAGAAACACCCACTTATCCAGAAACACCCTTCTATAGAAGACATGGGCTTCCCAGGTGGTGCTAGCGGTAAAGAACCCACCTGCCAGGGGAGGAGATGGTAAGAGACCTGGGTTTGATCCCTGGGTGGGGAAGATCACCTGGAGAAGAAAATGGCAACCCACTCCAGTATTCTTGCCTGGAGAATCTCATGAACAGAGGAGCCTGGTGAGCTACAGTCCATAGGGTCACAGAAAGTCAGACACAACTGGAGTGACTTAGCATGCACACGCAGAGCATATAGTTGAGGGTCAGAAAATGTATTAGATCTCTCTGCCATTTCTCACAAGAGAGACACTCAGATCTTTCTCTTAACCTTCCTTACTTCTGATTTGCTCCAGCCAGTTCTATGAAGCGTGTTTCTATTGTTTTCCTAATGATATTGAATTAGCAGGTGAAAATTCTGGTAAACTGGCCTGAGGCTAGAGGCAGATATATTAACAGTGACCAGCAGAAACCATCAAAAACCAAAAATGTGATCCTGAGATACTGACTATATGTCTCATAGTCAACAAAATATGAATAACTAACATGCTAACTGTAAACAATGGACCAAGAGCTCAAAAACAGAAGTTGGGGTCAAAAGGTGTGGAGGTAAACAGTCCACTAAGTCCAGCCCTCACATAGGATGCAACACTGTGACTGATGTGCTCTTGATGATAGCTGTGAGTCATTCAGGGAAGGTTAAGAGGAGAATGCCATGCATTTAAAAAGGGTTTCCATCCAAAATGACTTTTAAAAAGCTTGTTTTCCATTTAAAGTATGTTTCTGTTACCTGGAAATTTACTTTAGCAAAAACTCTCATTTTTCTGAGAGTGTTGAATGCAGGAAAGTTTTCTCTAATGAGCTTTACAAGAAAGATTTACCTGTATTTCTACTTCCATTGCAGTATGGAATAATGCTTTCAGACAGGGAGGATATAGTCAGTTTGGGTTCAGTGAGTCTGAGCCAAGAAAGAAGCTTAATCATCTCAGAGGAACCCAACCTGAGTAATTCCTTGACGTCATTCACTGTCCATCTCTCAGGAGTGACCAGCTTGGGTCTGGGCCACCATGCTTTGCTCATTCTCTGGCAGACACAGACAACTCTAAAAATAATCTCTAAGAAAGGACTTCTGCAAGTTAGATGTTGGCATCTCTATTTCTCTGGGGTTTGGAGGAAGAAGCCTCCCAAACAGGTTGCCTGTGATGGGGAGTGGGACTTTATTGAGGTCAAGTGCCCAGTGGACTGAATCTAATTTGAGGGCTCTGTAATTACTGTATCTCTTACCCTTCAACCAGTCTTCTTAACTGGTTTAGCACAAGAGAAAGCTGTGTAATGACATACATTTCTAGTGCAAACTACTCTAGTAGGGCAGGGAAAGCCATCAAGAAGCAAGGACTCCAGACAAGCTCTGGGCTCTGAGGAATTGGTTGCCTCTCTTGGTGGTGTTATAGACTGGGTTGAAAATTGGAGTAATTGCAAGCCTTTAAAAGGAGTAGCTAGACCCAAAATTTTCTTCTGTATCCTATGTAGTTAGATGACTGGGTCCCAGAAAAGACTGGAGGATTATTATAATGAATGATAAAACTCTCAGCCTCTTTCTTCATTACTTATCAGTTTATACTCTATCCCCCAACCCCCCATCCCGGTAATCCTTGCAGGAATCTTCTTAGGAGATGAAGAGCCAAGAGGAAAGATTTACAAGTTATTCTTAGTTTAGCATCCTCCCCCAATAGAAAGGCAAGGCTGCTTCTTATCTAATCATTTTATTATATTCAGGTCTATTGATGGACAATTCTGCCATTCTCATCTTCTGAATAGCATATTATTACCTCCCTCTTAAATATAAATCAGCAGCTAGGGAGAACTAGAAATATGAGGGCAATCTCTAAAGTGAGAAAAACAAAACAAATAACCTATATTTAACAGCTGCAGAGAGCTAGAAGATGATGTTGTACCCATTAAATAAAAACAGGAGGAAGTAAAAACTAACACAGGATTTTAAAAAAGTTATTGCAAGTTAAAACTATGATCAAAAGAATTTAAAAACAATGTAAATTAAAAAAAAAGTCTCCCAGAAAGTTAAACAAAAACAACAAAAAGATAAAATTATCAAAGAAATAAAGCAAGAAAATATCCCTAAATTGAAGAACATGAATTTTCTTATTGCAAGTGTTATTCCAGTACTTAGAACAATAAATAAAAATAGCCCACACCAAGACACAACATCATGGTATTTTAGAAGACTGGAACAGAGGGAGGGAGAGAAGGGGGGTGAGAGAAAGAGAGAGAGAGGTCCTATACAAAAAAAAAAAAAAAAAAGGAAATGGATTTCTCAACAGTCACACTGGAAATAGGAGACAAGTAGACAATGCTTTAACAATTTCTGGAAAATCTCTCGTATAATGGTGAGTTTGCTCCACCAAAGTGAGGTAGTAAACCAAGAATGAGGGACAAATGTGACACTGGAAAATGAATAAACAGGTGATGGCAGAATGAAAAGAGAGGGAATTACTAACTAAAAGTAAAACATACAAGAAAATGTAATCAAAGTTCACTATGTAGCTCAGCTAGTCTGTACGTTGTCTTAATCATATAAACCCTGAATATCTGTTTGACAGATAGATGATATTACTATATTGTGAGGATGTGAGTGGAATATGGGCTTCCCTCACAGCTCAGTTGGTAAAGAATCCACCTGCAATGCAGGAGACCCCAGTTCAATTCCAGGGTGAGGATATGTATGTGTTTCATTTGGGTGGAAGGTGATATACAAGGACTCCTGTTAAATACATCACTGTAATATAGGCATCAGGAGGGCAGGGGTTTTGTTTTGTTCACTGTGAATTGCTAGTGCCTGTAACAATGCCTGGCACATAGTGGGTTCTCAGTATTTGTTGCATGAATAAAACTTTCCTTTAAGGGATATGTCTCCAAGAAAATTTTTAAAGAAAACAGAGAGTAAGTTAAAGTAAATAAAAATAAACTTCAAAGGCTATAGTACATGGAATCTGTTTCTCTCTAAAAATTAATGACTATCATTTTCAAAATGTAAAAAATAATTACATAAAATAGTTAAAATGAGCATGGAAACATTTGAGACAATTTAAGAGCAAAAGATTATTCCTGGGAAACCATTCGCTATAAATCCTCATGCTAGTTGGTTTGATTGGGATGCCTTGAAGCTCAGAACAGTTCCAGGAAAATCAAAATGTAATTTTCTCCATTTAGAAAACAAGGCATTTTATTGACTTTTTCTTCCATTCACTCACAAATATAATAAAGGATGGGTTGAGGGAAAATGCCTTATTTTGCTTTTCAAGCTGGAGTTCGGAACCCTTCCTCTCACGTTATATTCCAGAAAGTTTCCACCAGGACATCAGGATTCCTTTCATTAAATAAAAAGAGGTACTTCCTTGGATCAACAATCTGCTTTTCCATCTAATGGATCTAAATTGGGTGCCGTTCAACTTGGCTGCGAATTTCCTGCTGACTCTTACTGTAATGAACCCTTGGAACTGTTCATTCATTCATCCCCTCGCTCACTCCCCTGTCACCGAACTTTTGCTGTGCACCTACTGTGCTCCAAACACTGTGCAAAGACCCTAGTGGAGGAAGATTAGGGCAAATAATTCTGGGTACCCAACAAGATACTGAAAGCATGGAACCGGGACTGCTTGTGACAAGATGGGCCTCCAGGTAGGGTGCGCGCTCCCCTTTCTTGTCAGAGCACAGGGATTCGAGCCTCCGTGGCTTTTAGAGAAATTTTCACCGACTTCACCCAGGCAGGAGCTCTGCTCGGGTTCTGGGCCACCCACCGCATGCGGAATGGAAGGAGCCCCAGGGATTGTATCGTGCTCAGTGGGGGGCCGCAAGGCTGTGGGTCCTAACACTTTAGGAAAGTCCAAGTGACACAGTCTCTGGAGAGGATGCCAGCTTTTCAGCCCTTAACCCTAAGAGTTCAAAGTTTTCCTACATTCATATTTTGGGGCTTCTAGGGAGGCAGAACCCCAAACCCGATTCCTGCGCTCTCTGCGGGCTTCGAGCTTGGTGGACGCTGGGGAGCCCGGGCTCCAAGGTCGGGGGCTTCCGGGTCTTTTCTCGTCCCCTGCGCTGGCCCTCTCCGAGGAGCAGGGCTGCCCCGGGGCTGCTAGGCGGGCTACACTCTGCCAGAGCTCAGTGGTCCGGGATGAAGCGGGGAAGGGAGCAGGTATAGTCAGCTCCCAGCGACACCTGTCCACCTGGCAGCCCCCTTCCCCGGCCAGAATCCCGGAAAGGGACGCAGAAGTGTCTCCTCACATTTGCAGGACTCGTGCAGAAGAGCCCCCAAGTAAAAGGCCGCTTCGGTGTCACCGGTTGCATCCGAAAGCGAGCCTAAGAACTGGGGCGCAGAGAGACAGTCCCTCCGGATCAGCACCCCCCCACTCCCCACCTTCTCGGCGCAGCTCAGGCTTCCCGGGAGCAGGGGAGACTCCGGGTCCTGCGCCCTGTGCCTCCTCCCGCCAGCATAGCAGGCCCAGCAAGAATCGCCGTTTGGCCAACCTGATTCTTTGGGAGTTTCTTTTGCCAAGGTGTTGGAGGGCAACCTGTCTTGTGCCCCCAAGCAGCGTTCTGTCACAGAAAACCCGGAGGGTGTAGACAGACGTTCCCTGTGCTCCTTCCTGACCTGCAGAAGCGGTGGTCACCAGCTGAGGGTCTTCGGCGGGCCTCTGGCTTCGCTCCCGGCCCCACACCTCTGGGCCAGGTTTCCTGAGAGGCTTCGCGAGCTCAGGAGGGCCCGGCGGGCGCGTCTGGTGTCGCCGCGACCACGTGGTGCGGTGCTAGCCTGAGGCTCTGAAGGTGAGTGCCTCCTTCACTCCTCCCCCACTGCCTCTCCCCACAGTCCCTAGGCGACCCTTCCAGAGCCGGGATCTTCTCGCTGCGCCCGCGTGTCTTGGGCGCCCGCCTCGCGGACTCCAGACCCGTCTTTCCTTAAGGAAAAAGGAAAGGGCAGATACAGTCAGCTCCCAGCGGCACCTGTTCACCTGGCGCGTGTGTCTATGTGCGTGTTGGGGGCGGGGGTCGGTGGGGACAACGCGTACCCCTGTGTACGTAAAACGTGCCTGTTTCCGAAAGCAGAAACTCGAGGTGTTGGTTTCAGATGAGGTCGAGGTAGGGTTGGGTGAATGCGCGCTCCCTCCTTAGCGGACAGCGGGTGAGGGCGCGTCTGTTGGAGTGAGTGCTGGCGGTCTGCGGTGTGTCCGTTTGTGAGTGCGAAAGGAGAGCGTGTGTCTGGGGTCCAGGTAGGTGAGTGCGGTGTGCACCTGCGGGAGGCGTGAGTGCGCGCACTGACAGCCTGGGGCTTCGAACCTATGTATTCGAAGGTTGCCCTTTGGGCTTGCAGCACCTGTGGGTGGACGCTGACCCCCCCTCCAGCTCTGCAATCGAGCGCTTCAGGAAAGTGGGGCGGGGGTGTGGGGCGAGACGGGTAGAAACCCGGACACAGGCGTCCTGGCCCAGCAGCTTGGCAAACAGAAGGCAGAGGAGTGGGACAGCTGTGTAAACCAACTCCAGCGCCGCGGTGCAGGTCCGCGGTTAGAGTAGGGGATGCTGAACTAGCAGTCGAGAATTAGGGAGTACAAGAGGGGTGTCTAGCTCTCTGTGCAGGCAGTGCCAGCTTAGCCCCCTCCCCAGTCCTCTCTTCCACTCCCACCTCTGTCCCAGAGGAGTGAGGCAAAAGAGGCCAGGTTACCAGACTGGAAGCAAAACTACTTCGAAGGGGCGGTTGAAGGAGAGTAGGGAGGAAGAATATACCGGATCACCCCATATGGTCCAAAGAGCTTAATTTTTTCAAAGATCCTTTCCTCTCACCATCCCCTTCCTCCAAGGTGGTCTATTACATCTGAGATCCCTTCAAAGTCTGAGTGACCGGCCGGGGTCCCTAATGGAGTCGGTGGAGGGGGTGCGAGGTCCGAGTTCAGTTGCAGAGAAAGTGAGAGGCACTCTGACCCCTCAGCGTCAGTTACATCAGTTTCTCCCCCAATTTGCTCCCACTTTCTGGACGTCGAACGCCCTCCACTCCCTCCCAGCCCTCCTGTTCCCCAAGCAATGACCTCATTGCGAATGACAGCCAGAGCGGACGGTTCCTCTCCCTAGTGGACCGGTGTGGGAGCGCGGGCAATGACGCAATCGGAGCTGGGTCGCTCCTGGCCACTTTGGATTGGCCGTGCGGACTCCTGGGGCCCTCCCCGCCCCCTATCACCCGCATAAGAGCCGAGAGCTCCGCAGAGAAGACGCCCACAGCAGGCGTTGTGTCTGTCCCCGGGACCCGCCGCTCGCCCTCTCCTGAAACTCGAGTTGCCAGGTGAGAACTTCCTATGCTGCTCACTCTGATTACCAGCCTCTGGATAGTTCAGCTAATTTGCTCCATCCGCTTGCCTGCTTGCCTCTCCTTTGCTTCTGAAGGCCATCCTGGCCCACCTATAGCCAGGTGCTCCTAGCTGCCTGTCCCGCTGGGAAGAAGGCAGAAGGTTGTGGCCGACAGCTCATTTTCTTCTAACTAGCGCCAGTGAAACCGCAAGCATCCCCAGGGTGTCGTCTGGACGCTGGAAGCTCCGTGCGCCCAGCCCTAGCTTCCTAGCCTGCCCTGGTCCTCGGCCCCTGCCTTGGTGCCCGTCCTTCGCATGCAGGATCTTGTTGGAGTTTGTTCTGGGAGTGCCCTGAGCAGTCTGGGTCCCGAGGAGAGATCGTGTTTGGTTCTCCGGCCGGTTAAGCCCTGAAGCTTCCTCTGAGGCGTCTGCAGCTCGCTTGCGTGCCTGGGGCATTGGCATGGACTTGGGGCAGTGCAGTCAGCCGGCCAGAACGTGGAGCTCATCTCGGGGAGCTGGCGCCCAGCACCTGCTGCTAAACCGCATTTCAGCAGAGACGGGATGCACTGGCAGAGTCCAGTCACGATCCTGCACATTAAATTACTCCCAAACCCAAACCCAAACCCACAGACTGAGAGGTTAACCCTCTTTTCCAATTTACCCCTCCTGCCTTCTTCTCCCACCCGTTGGCAGAGAAGTCCAGCAGAGGTAAAGTGGTCCTAGATGTCTCAGTCCTAAGAAGATAGGCACAGTCTACAGCAAGGGTGGGTCCTCGCTTGGTTTCTGCCTAGGGCAAAAGGTGTGGCTTTATGTGCATGTGTGTGGCTTCTTCCTGGCTTTTCACAGAGCAAAACCAGAACCCTCCCCCCACCCCTCCCCAGCACACCCATTTCTACTTACCAAACTATTCAGTGTAATGTATATTTGGAGATTCAAAGCAGCCTATCTGGCATATGAACTGAAAAGAGGCGTGGGGAAGTGAAGTAACCTGCCTGAATTCTCAAGGCAGTTGTGGCCGGACTGGAACCTGGGTCTGTGAGCTCCAGACGGTGCTTGGTCTTGGTGCAGTGGTAACGTCATTCTCCCTTTACAGAGAGGCATCATGGGCTTCGGGAAATCCTCCCCCTTCCTGGCTTTCAGCATCTTGGTCCTGTGCCAGGCAGGCAGTCTCCAGGCGACACCACTCAGGTGAGGCAGCCTGAAGCCACGAACTTATTCCTCTTCCACTGACCCTGGGATCAGGCAGTTTTTTTTTTGCCTCTGAGGTCACAGCAGGGGGAGGCTCCCAGTGAATCAACCCCCTTAGGTGGACACTGGCCTTGAGCCCTGTGGGCTAGGAGTCAGGAGAGCCATGTCCTCTGGGAAAGCCACAGGGACTGGGTAGCCTGGGTGCTTATTCTGGAAAGAAGGCAGGCAGGGGCTCAGAGCCTCTTTGCTGGGGTTGCTTCCTCTCTCCAGGTCAGCTTTGGAGACCCTCCCAGATCCTGGGGCACTCAGTGAGAAGGAAGGGCGCCTCCTGCTGGCCGCACTGGTGAAGGCCTATGTCCAGAGGAAGACCAATGAGCTGGAGCAGGAGGAGGAGCAGGAGGAGACAGAGGACTCCAGGTAAGTCTCCCCTCCCAACCTTGGCCTATTCAGGAGGGTGCAGCCCAGAGAAGCAGGAAAAACAACATCTGGCCAGAGCCCCGCAGGTTGTCCCTGTTCACCAGGACGGCTCCCAGTCATTCTTAGCCTCCATGGAAGACTGTGGTCCGTCCAGGTGCAGCTGGAGGAACTGTGGTTAGTTAGACACATTGAAAAGATCAACTCCTGAAAGCTGTTAGGAAATGAGATGGGGAGATGTGGAAGTACTTATTCTGGGAGTTGGTCTTGCCCTACTGAGGAGAACACTCAGCACTGGATGAGTTAGGACTGGTAAGTGTGGAGCCAGGAGATGGACCTGTTGCAGCTCAGGATGTCTGAGGAATTTAACCTGTGTATGTTCTTTCACACCTGCAAGGCACCTTCGTTGCACAGTTGCAAGGTAAACCCAAAGGCCTTGCAGAGGGTGGGTCAGGTAGAGCAGTGTCTGAGGTAGGTCTGGGGCCTTTAGATGTGTAGAATCTGTGGACATGTGCATGTTCTCACTGGACCAGACACCCTTCCCCATCCCCACCTCCCTGTGCACGCTGAGCTTTGAGTTCACACCAGCAGAGCCATGTATGGCACTTGCATCCACCCTGAGAACCTCTCTGCAGAGCAGGAAGAACTGAGCAGCATGTGGAATGCCAGAAAAGGTCACCTCTTCCCCACCGCAGCCCTTCCCCACTCTGCCCTGGCTCAGAGAACCTCTGAGTTCTCCTAGTGGAGGGTGTGTGAGCTTTGCCTCCTGCCTGCCCCCTCCACCTCTGTGCCAAGTGCCCCCTCCCTGGTCTAACCTTCTGCATGACTGCCCCCAGGAGCAGCCCTGGGTGCATGGTATTGTCTGGCATGTCTTTTCCCTGCAGCCTGGACGGCTCCAGAGCTAAGCGGTGCAGTAATCTGAGTACCTGTGTGCTGAGTGCTTACTGGAAGGACTTGAACAACTATCATAGATTCTCTGGCATGGGCTTCGGGCCTGAAACACCTGGCAAGAAACGGGACGTAGCCAACAGCTTGGAGAGGGACCACTCCTTCCATTTTGGGGTGCCCCAGGATGCCAACTGAACCCCTTCCAGTGCTTCCTGATTTCCTTTCTTGTTCCCATGGATGAAATTAATGCATGCAGATTTCACTCTGATTGCTCTTCAAGCTCGTATTGGTAGCTTTGCTTATGACAAAGAATGCCAGGAACCTCAGGATGGAAGGAAAGACAGCAGGACTCACAGATAAGGTTAGAAATGAGAGAGAGTGAGGGAAGTTTCTGAGATTCCAAAGTTGTCATGGCAGAACCCTCCAATTCCTGCTTCATCCCTCATGCCTCGTCACTGATTAATAAATCTATTTTCTAAAAGGATTGACACTTTGGTGGTCATTACTCTGGTCCTCGTCCAAGGCCTGAGAGTGCCCAGGGCCTATGCTTAAAAGTAGCCTTCACCTTAGGGTAAGTGGGATACAGGGTGTGGTAAGAGTCCTGTGAACCAGCTCCTGCAATGAGAACAGGTGTGCTGCAGAGCAGGTAAGCACTGCTGGGGGAGGATGCTGCAAACCCGGTGCTCTGAGCCTTTTCCAGGTAAGACTTCAGAAATTTTTCATTTTCCATAGAAAGTGGTTTTGTTGGTGCTTTGGGCTGGGGTATGTCCTCATATGCTCCTTGTGTGTTGGGGTGGGGTGAATGTAAGGGATGGTAAGTGTAGGGTTTTAGCACTTGTCACATGGCCCTGAAGTGCATTTTTTGTGAAAACTTTTAGGCAGGGCTTCTGGCAAAGGCTGCCAGGTCATTTCCCCTAACAGCCTTGATAATTGCATTTAGGGGAAATACTTATTTTTAAGTGATATGTCGAAGAGCTACAATTCTCTTTCTGAAAGCCCAATGGGGTAGGCTTCTGCCGCAGCCTCTCACTGACAGGCCTTTTCTCCTTTCTCCATCCTGCAAACCAGCATCACTGCCCAGAAGAGGTCCTGCAACACTGCCACCTGTGTGACCCATCGGCTGGCAGGCTTGCTCAGCAGATCTGGGGGTGTGGTAAAGAGCAACTTTGTGCCCACCAACGTGGGCTCTGAAGCCTTTGGCCGGCGCCGCAGGGACCTTCAGGACTGAGCAGAGAAATGACTCTGGGAAGGTGATTGCCTTGTACTGTCAGAAGGGAGGAGAAGGGATTTGGAGATTAGGACTCGCATTTTGAAACCCACTGGACGTGGGTTCAGATCTCTTCTCTCCAATTACATTTTTCCTCTTGAGTTAGTGAGCTCCCACAACTTAGGTCAAAATCCGAGCACTAGGACAGGCTGTGGGCTTCCCTGGTGGCTCAGGTGGTAAAGAATCCGCCTGCAGTGCAGGAGACCCAGGTTTAGTCCCTGGGTTGGGAAGATCCCCTGGAGAAGGAAATGGCCACCCACTCCAGTGTTCTTGCCTGGAAAATTCCATAGATAGAGGAGCCTGGTGGGTCCATGGGGTCGCAAAGGGTTAGACATGACTGAGGGACTAACACACTCATTCACACACACAGGACAGGCTGTGGCGATGCAGTGTCATCTTTCTCAGAAGAGAAAAATAGCTTTCTGAATTCAGAAAGGGAAGGCCTTGCAAATCTTAGCCTGGGTCACACATCATTAATGAACCCAGTTTCGGAAAGCCCTTCAACATTGATCAATGTTCACAGATTCAGACAAGAGAGCTATACCTGTAATACTACTGCTAGTATTAATAGTGACCCCTGAATTGTTTTCTCATCCTTTGCCATAAAAGTTTTCTCATATCTCATATCCATAATTTATAAATAGAGTTCAGTTAAAGAAACATTTCTATAAATTTGTGTTCTTTCAGTAGTAATTGTGATTATTTCCTTCTTATTCTCCACTTCTCTTTCTTTTTCTTCTTTTCCTCTTCCTACCCCTCTTCTTCTTTTTAATTTTCTTTATTTTTTTAACTTCAGGTTACCGTGAAGCTAAACTCACCACTTCTATTAATTTCTGTTGACAACCACTTGGTGAGGAGGCACCATGGAAGATATACATGTTTGCATCCTAATAGATATTGGAAAAAAAAGCACCTTTATCACTTGAAAGGAATGAAACTGAATGCAAAAATAAGCTAATTCCATATTTGTTGTGCATCTTTTTTATATTTGATTCTATATGCAGTAAATGTGATGGCATCTCTCATTAGCTTATCTGGTAGCAAATTGGGTCTTTGAAAGTTGTTCTGTTGACCATGACATCTCTGCCAACTCTTAGGGGGACATTCAGTCACTGCCTCTGTGGCCTGTGGGTACACATGGTAATGGAGATGCTATGCTTTATTGTCCAAGAACATGACTGTATAATTTGTTTAAGGAAATGTCAATATTATGCCATTTGTGAACTTCATTAAGATTAAAAACATATTTTGGATACACTTGTTTCAAGACCTTGTTGGTTCATTTTAACATGTCTTCCTATTTGATGATAATAGTAATAATGATAATTATAATAGACATATTTTGGGTGCTTACTATGGGCCAGATGATGTTCTGAGATAGTGCTTCATAGCTATTAATTCAGTTAATCTTCAGGAAGACTCCATGGGGCTAGACCCCATTATCATTTCCACTCTGCATGTGGGACACAGAGGCATGGAGACACGAAGTCCAAGGTCACACAGGTGACCACTATCTCGGGGCATACACAGGTGTTGATTCCCAGAGCTTATAGTTGAAACCACTGCAGTATATGCTTTTCAGCATTGGCTCCTGACATTTTCCAGAGGCCTGTGAGTCATTCTTTGTGTTAACTGCCTCACACAGTAGATGGACCCTCAGATTTTTGAAGACAGACATTTTAAAACATATAAACAATCTAGTCTTTATATAATAACATGAATCTCTTCTATTAGTTGGTGCTACAGGCTGCATGTTTGTATCCTTCTCAAAATGCTTATGTTGACACCTAACCCCCAAATTGATGCTATTAGGAGGTGGGGCCATGGGGAGGTGATTAAGTCATAAGAATAGCCTCTCATGAATGGTATTAGTATCATTATAAATAAGGCCTGAGAGAATACCCTTGCTCCTTCCACATATGAGGTTGCAGCGAGAAATTTGCTGTGAATGAGGAAGTGGGCTCTCCACCAGATATTGAATCTACAAGTGCCCTGGTCTTGGACTTCTCAGCTTCCAGAACTGTAAGAAATAAATATTTACTGTTTATAAGTCATCCAGTTTGTGGTATTTGTTATACTAGCTTGAAATGATGTGAAGACATTTGGCTTCAACAGTGATCAATTTGTGGCCAATGTTGTTATATCTATGAGTCATCTGCTTCCCCCAGACCTTCTCCCAGCACCCAATCCCAATATGTCCATAAATATTTCCACTTGTATCTTCAAATGTTTGACTCTTAAACATAAAACCAAAATTCAATTTAACAACTAAATAGTTCAAATCTCTCAATTACCTTATAGATATATATGATGACATATATATTAATCATATATGAAATTATATATATTATATGAATATATTGTGAGCATGTATGTGTGCTAAGTCGCTTCAGTCATGTCCAATTCTTTGTGACCCTATAGACTGTAGCCCACCAGGCTTCTCTGTGCATGGGGATTCTGCAGGTGAGAGTACTGGAGTGGGTTGCAATGCCCTCCTCCAGGGGATCTTCCCACCCAGGGATTGAACCTGTGTCTCCTGTGGCTCCTACATTGCAGGCAAATTCTTTACCACTGAGCCACCGGGGAAGCCCCATATTGTATATATAAATATAAATCAAATTAGGTCTTCACTTTGCTGCTGGTTAATATGTTTTAAGGCACTTCTCATCTAGAGGCTTCACTGCTATCATTTTTTTCCCTTCTTCAATTTATTTGTTGGAGAGACTAAGTTATTTGTCCAATAGAGTTTCCCATATTCTGAATTTTGATGACACTACACCCCTGTGGTGAAGCTTAACATATTTCTTTATCAACTGTATTTCTTGTGAGTCAGAGTGAGGGGAAAGAAAAGTAAAAGATGAGGTCAGAGATGTAATGGTCAGAATGGATCATGTAGGATTTTGTAGGGCATGGGACAGACCTGGGCTTTCTCTCAATCAATTTCTAGTCCATACAACAGACATCACATAAGCAATTTTAACAGAAAGAATACTCCAAGACATTATTAAACAGGCAGTAGAGTACTGAAAAGGCAAAAGAGAACGAGAAATCGTGCAGAGATTAAAAACGAAAAGTAGCAGTTACTATCCACAGGGCTGGAGGAATAGGGGAACTAACAGGGAATTAGAATCTAGAAACTTTAAGAATTCTCAGACCATTGAGAAGCGAGGTCATCTGATGCTGGTATCTCTGAAGTGGTGTAACAAGACTGTTCTAGGAGTGTGGAAAAACAAAATAAAACTGGAAACAGGAACCAACTTCCCTGGCAGAGTAAAGAAACTGTGGGTGATATTGACAGAGATCAAAATCAAATAGGAAGGAGCAAGTTTATTCTTCAAGCTTTCTTGTCTCCTTTGAGGACCTCCAATTGGCAAAGCTTAATAGGGATCCATTTGACAAAGGAAAAAGTAGTTGGTAGAGAGTCCCAGCCCCAGTATCTCTTTTTAAGCATATAATTTAAAATTTTTATAGAGAAAAGTCATTTTTGGGCATATAGTTCAATGGGTTTTGACAGTACATTTAGGCCATGTAATCCGCATCACAATAAAGGGGCAAAGCAATTTCATCACTGCTCAAGCCCCCTACTTCTCCTTTGCAGCCAATTGTCTCCTCAATCCTCAAACCCTAACAACTGCTATGTTCTTTTTCTACAGTTTTTTTTTAATTTATCTTTTAAAATTGAGATAAAATTGACATATAACATTATATTAGTTTTAGGTGTCCAACAAGATGATTTGATATATGTGTGTATTGTGAAATGACCACTAGAGTAAGTTCCATTAATGCCCATCAGTTACATTGTTACAGGTTTTCACTTGTGATGAAAAATTTAAGATTTACTTGCTCAGCAACTTTCAGTTCAGTTCAGTTCAGTCGCTCAGTCATGTCTGACTCTTTGTGACCCCATGAATCGCGGCACGCCAGGCCTCCCTGTCCATCACCAACTCCCGCAACTTTACGTAATAGATTATTATTAACTATACTCACCATGTAGTACATTACATTCCCAGGGCTTATTTATCCTATACCTGGAAGTTGTACTTTTCAACTGTCTTCACCCATTTACAGCTCCGTACCCCCACCTCTGGCAGCCAACATTTTGTTCTCTGTTTCATGAGTTCAGTTTTTTTTTTTTTATTTCATATGAAAGTGATATCATACAGTATTTATCTTTCTTTGCCTGACTAATTTCACTTAGTATAAAGCCCTCAGGGTCCATCCATATTGTAAAACGTGGCAGGATTTCCACTTTTTTAAAATGGTGAATTACAATGACTAAACAACAACCACACATATTCCATTATATATAAAATACTCTACACATGCAAGAATCTATATATCCATATTTCGATCTACCTATATATCACATCTTCTTTATCTAGTCATCCATCAATGGACACTTAGCTTGTTTCCATGTCATGGCTATTGTAAAGAGTTCTGGTACAAACATCAGGGTGCAGGTATCTTTCCAAGGTAGTAGTTTTACTTCTCTCAGATAAATAACCAGGAATTGAATTGCTAGATCATATATTAGTTTCATTTTAAATAATTTTGAGGAACTTGTACACTGTTTTCCATTTGGCTGCACTAATTTACATTCCCACCAGCAGTGCACAGGGTCCCCGTTTTTCTGCATCCATGCTGACATTTGTTAGTTTCTTTTTGATAATACCATTTTGACAGATGTGAGGTGATGTGTGATTGACATTGTGGTTTTGATTTGCATTTCCCTGATAATTAGTGATGCTGAATACCTTTTCATGTACCTGTTGGCCATTTGTATGTCTTCTTTAGAAAACATCCAATCAAATTCTTCTGCCTTTTCCAGAATGTTGTAGAAATGAAATCAGTACATAGCTTTGTCTGAACTTTCTTTTACTTAATGTTTTTGAGGTTTATTCATATTATTGTACATATACAGTTTGTTTCTTTTTCTTGTTGGGCAGTATTACATGTACTATAGTTGGTTAATCCATTTATTCATTGAAGAACATCTGGATTGCTTCCAGCTTTTGGCATTTATGGATATAAACTTTTGTGTATAGATTTTTGTGTGAAGATAAGTGTAATGGGCCAAACAGGAGTCCCCAAGAAGACATGCCAATGTCTTGATCCCTGAAAACTGTGAATGCTACCTTATCTGAAAAAGGATCTTTGCTGATGTAATTAAATTAGGATTTTAAAATGTGCTCATCCTGGATTATCCAAGTGGGTCTTAAATTCAAGGATGTTCTTATAAAAGATACACAAAGAAGAAGAGAAAGTGAAATGAAGACACGGGTAGAGAGTCACAAGTCAAGGATGCCAAGTCAGCTAACAGCTCTTGGAGGCTAGAAGACACATGGAGCAGATTCTCCCCCAGGGTCTCTGGAGGGAGTACAGCCTTCTGTCACCTAGATTTTGGAATGAGAGAATAAATTTCTGTCATTTGAAGCCACTGAGCTTGTGGTAATTTATTATGGCATCTTTAGGAAACTAATGCGATCCATTCCATTTCTTTTGGGTAAATACCTTGGGGTAGGATTGCTGAGTCCATTTGACAAGTGTCTGTATTTTTTCCCTTAAAAGTATTTTATTTTTACAATTGCATTCTAATCTTGGTCCATATGTATTTGCATTCTTGATAATTTCTACCAAATAGTTTTCATGTGGTGTTATACATTATGCTTGTTACTGCATTCCATGTAATAAACATAATTGTATTGCTTAATTAAGTAAAGTAAGAAAAACTAATTACAGAAACTTTGAAAAATCAATATGTGGAGAATTCCATTTACAGAGGAGCCTGGTGGGCTACAGTCCATGTGGCTGCAGAGAGTTGGACACGACTGAGTGACTAACACACACACATGCTTTGCTTTTATTGTCTTCCTTTTGTATGCATATTTCATGTAATTCTAAACAATATATATATTTTTAAATAAAAACATTTTTAGAGCAGTTTTAAGTTTGTAAGAAAATTAAGAGTAAGGGACAGATATACCTATACTCTCTACTCCTACATAGCTGTGGCTTCCTCCATTATCAACATCACTCACCAGAAAAATGTTTGTTTTTTTTAACTGAGGATGAACCTACATTGACACATCATAATCACCTAAAGTCCGTAGTATACCTTAGAGTTTGCTAGGTGTTGTATGTATCAGTTTAGTTCAGTCGCTCAGTTGTGTCCGACTCTTTGCAACCCCGTGAACTACAGCACACCAGCCCTCCCTGTCTGTCACCAACTCCTGGAGTTTATCCAAACTCATGTCCATTGAGTCGGTGATGCCATCCAACCATCTCATGCTCTGTCGTCCCCTTCTCCTCCTGCCCTCAATCTTTCCCAGCATCAGGGTCTTTTCAAATGAGTCAGCTCTTCGCATGAGGTGGCCAAAATATTGGAGTTTCAGCTTCAACATCAGACCGTCCAATGAACAGCCAGGACCTATCTCCTTTAGGATGGACTGGTTGGATCTCCTTGCAGTCCAAGGGACTCTCAAGAGTCTTCTCCAACACAACAGTTCAAAGGCATCAACTCTTTGGCGCTCAGCTTTCTTTATAGTCCACCTCTCACATCCATACATGACTACTGGAAAAAACAGCCTTTTCTAGATAGACCTTTGTTAACAAAGTAATGTCTCTGCTTTTGAATATGCTATCTGGGTTGGTCATAACTTTCCTTCCAAGGAGTAAGCGTCTTTTAATTTCATGGCTGCAATCACCATCTGCAGTGATTTGGAGCCCCCCAAAATAAAGTCAGCCACTGTTTACCCATCTATTTGCCATGAAGTGATGGGACCAGATGCTATGATCTTCGTTTTCTGAATGTTGAGCTTTAAGCCAACTTTTTCAGTCTCCTCTTTCACTTTCATCAAAAGGCTTTTTAGTTCTTCTTCACTTTCTGCCATAAGGGTGGTGTCATCTGCATATCTAAGGTTATTGATATTTTTTCCTGGCATCTTGAAAGCAGCTTGTGCTTCATCCAGCCCAGCATTTCTCATGATGTACCCTGCATATAAGTTAAATAAGCAGGGTGACAATATATAGCGTTGATGTACTCCTTTTCCTATTTGGAACCAGTCTGTTGTTCCATGTCCAGTTCTAACTGCTGCTTCCTGACCTGCATACAGGTTTCTCAAGAGGCAATTCATGTGATCTGGTATTCCCATCTCTTTCAGAATTTTCCACAGTTTCTTGTGATCCACACAGTCAAAGGCTTTGGCATAGTCAAGAAAGCAGAAATAGATGTTTTTCTGGAACTCTCTTGCTTTTTTGATGATCCAGTGGATGTTGGCAATTTGATCTCTGGTTCCTCTGTCTTTTCTAAAACCAGCTTGAACATCTGAAAGTTCACAGTTCATGTACTGTTGAAGCCTGGCTTGGAGAATTTTGAGCATTACTTTACTAGCGTGTGAGATGAGTACAGTTGTGAGGTACTTTGAGCATTCTTTGGCATTGTCCTTCTTTGGGATTGGAATGGAAACTGACCTTTTCCAGTCCTGTGGCCACTGCTGAGTTTTCCAAATTTGCTGACATACTGAGTACAGCACTTTCACAGCATCATCTTTCAGGATTTGAAATAGTTCAACTGGAATTCCATCACCTCCACTAGCTTTGTTCGTAGTGATGCTTCCTAAGGTCCACTTGACTTCACATTCCAAGATGTCTGGTTCTAGGTCAGTGATCACACCGTCGTGATTATCTGGGTCATGAAGATCTTTTTTGTATAGTTCTTCTGTGTATTCTTGCCACCTCTTCTTAATATCTTCTGCTTCTGTTAGGTCCATACCATTTCTGTCCTTTATCGAGCCCATCTTTGCATGAAATGTTCCCTAGGTATCTCTAATTTTCTTGAAGAGATCTCTAGTCTTTCCCATTCTATTGTTTTCCTCCATTTCTTTGCATTGATCACTGAGGAAGGCTTTCTTATCTCTCCTTGCTATTCTTTGGAACTCTGCATTCAAATGGGTATATCTTTCCTTTTCTCCTTTGCTTTTCACTTCTCTTCTTTTCATAGCTATTTGTCCTTTTAGAACTAACACCCAAAAAAGATGTCCTTTTCATTATAGGAGACTGGAATGCAAAGGTAGGAAGTCAAGAAACACCTGGAGTAACAGCAAATATGACCTTGGAGTACATAATGAAGCAGGCAAAGGCTAATAGAGTTGTATGTATATCCATGATTATAATAGCATATAGAGTATTTCACTGCTCTAAAAGTTCTTTTGTGCTTTGCTTGTGCATTCCTCCCCACCATTCCCCTGGAAAATACTGATTTTGCCTTTTCCAGAGTGTCACATAGTTGGAATCATGCAATATGGAGCCTTTTCAGCTTGGGTTGTTTCCCTTAGTGATATGCATTTACAATTCCTCCAAGTCTTTTCATGGCTTGATAGCTCATCTCTTTTTAGCGCTGAATAATATTCCATTGTCTCAATGTATTGCAGTTTATCAATTCATCTTCTGAAGGACATCTCATTTGCTTCCAATTTCTGGCAATTATAAATAAAGCTGCTACAAATATCTGTGTGTAGGTTTTGTGTGGACATGTTTTCAACTTGTTTGGATAAATATCAAGAAGTGTGACTGCTGGACCATATGGTAAGGGTATGTTTAGTTTTGTAAGAAACTCCTAGATAGTGGTTGGTCGCATTTGCAGTGCCATCAGCAGTGATGAGAGTTCCTGTTACTTCCCATCCTCACCAATATTTGGTATTGTCAGTGTTCTGGATTTTGTTCATTCTCATATGTATGTAGTGGTGTCTCATTTTAATTTGTGTTTCCCTGATGACATGACTTGGATCGCCTTTTCATATGCTTATTTGTCATCTGTATATCTTCTTTGGTGGGGCTTATGTTAAGGTCTTTGGCCCCTTTTTAAAATTTTAAGAGTTCTTTGTATATTTTGTAGAATAGGCCTTTACCAGTTGTGCACTTTCCAAATGTCATCTTCTAGTCTGTGGCTTGTCTTCTCATTTTCTTGATACCATCTTTTGCAAAGCTTTAAATTTGATAAAGACCACTTTATCAATTACTTCTTTCATGGATCATGTCTTTTATATTGTATCTAAAACAACATCACTATACCCAAGGTCATCTAGGTTTTCTTCTATGTAATCTAGGAGTTTTATAGTTTTGCATCATGAATGGATGTTGGATTTTGTCAAGTGCTTTTTCTGTGTTTATTGGAATAATCATGTGATTTTTATTTTTTACTCTGTTGATGTGATGCATTATATTAATTGATTTTCTAATACTGAACCCACCTTGCATGGCTGGAATAAATCCTACTTAGTCATGTTGTATAACCCTTTTCATACTTTTTGATCCTATTTACTATTAACTTACTGAAGATTTTTGCATCTATGTCCATGTGAGATATGGTCTATAGTTTTCTTTTCTTGCAGTGTGTTTGTTTGGTTTTAGTATTAGCGTAATACTGGCCTCAGAATGAGTTAGGAATTTCATCTTCTATTTTTGGAAAGAAATTGCAGAGAATTGGTGTAATTCCTTCCTTAAGTGTTGGGTAGAATTCACCAGTGACCTCATGGGCAGGTGCTTCCTATTTTGAATGTTAGTAGTTATTTACTCAATGTCTTTCATAGAAATAGGTCTATTCAGATTTGTTGTGTGCATTTTGGTGTTTCAAGAAATGGGTGCATTTCATTTAGGTTATCAAATTTGTGAAAATAGAATTGCTCTTAGTATTTTGTTATTATCCTTTTAATGTTCATAGGATCTGTAGTGATGTACTTCTTTCACTTCTGATATTAGCAATTTGTGTCCTCTTTTTTTCTTTTAAGCTGGCCTGGCTAGAGGCTTGTTGACTTTGTTGATCTTTTTGAAAAACCAGCTTTTGATTTTACTGATTTTCTCTATTGATTTCCTGTTTTCAATTTATTGATTGATAGTCCAGTTGTTATTATTTCTTTTCTTCTCTTTACTTTGGATTTAATTTTTCTTTTTATAGTTTCCTAAGAAAAATTTCAGAGAAGGCAATGGCACCCCACTCCAGCACTCTTGCCTGGAAAATCCCATGGATGGAGGAGCCTGGTGGGCTGCAGTCCCTGGGGTTGCTAAGAGTCAGACACGACTGAGCAACTTCACTTTCACTTTTCACTTTCATGCATTGGAGAAGGAAATGGCAACCCACTCCAGTATTCTTGCCTGGAGAATCCCAGGGACGGGGAACCTGGTGGGCTGCCGTCTATGGGGTTGCACAGAGTTGGACATAACTGAAGCGACTTAGCAGCAGCAGCAAGAAAAATTTAGGTGGTTGATTTCAGATGTTTCTTCTTTACTGATATTTGCATTTATTGCTATAAATTTCCCTGTAAGTACTGCTTTCACTGCACTCCATGAATCCTGATAAATTTTCATTTTCCTTTAGTTCACAATATTTTTAAAATTTTTATGGCAATTTATTTTTGACTAGTGAATTATTTAGAAGTGTGCTGTTTAATCTCCACATAGTTTGAGATTTTCCAATAACCTTTCTGTTATTTGATTCCTAGTTTAATGGTGTGACAGCAGACACTATAGGATTTTACTCATTTAAATTTATTAAGGTGTGTTGTGTGGCCCAGAACATGGTCTCTCTTGGTGAATGTTCCTTGTGAGTTTGAAAAGAATGTGATTCTTCTATTGCTGGATGAAGCAGCAGTATATCAATGTTCATTATATCCAGTTGATTGACGGTACTGTTGAATTCAACTATATCCTTATTGATTTTCTGCCTGCTGGATCTGTTCATCTCTGATAGGCAGTGTTGAAGTCCTCAATTTTAATAGCATATTAGTTTATTTCTCCTTGCAGTGCTATTAATCTTTGCCTCATGTATTTTGATGCTCTACTGTTAGGCATATAAGTCAAGGCAAATTATATGTTCTTGGAGAAGGAACACCTTTATCATTATGTAATACCCTGCTTTATCTTTGATAATTTTCCAAGCTTTGAAGTCTTTTCTATCTGAAATTAATATATCTAGCCCTGTTTTTCTTTTGATTAGTGTTAGCATTTTCTTTTTTGTTGTGGTATGATTGGGATACAAAATTATTAGTTTCTGGTATAGAACATAATGATTTGATATTTATATATATTAAGAAATGATTATTTCTGGATAACATCTGTCATCATTGTTAAAGAATTTTTTTCTTGTAATGAGAAATTTTAAGATCTACTCTCATAACTTTCAATACATACTATTAATTATATTTGCCAGGCTACACATACATCCATTTGTTTACTTTTAATTTTTATGCAGCTTTATATTTAAAGTGGGTTGCTTATCAACAATATACAGTTGGCTTTTGTTCTTGATCCATTCTGACAATCTGTGTTTTTTAACTGGTGTTTTCAGACTTGACATCAAAGTGATTATCATTATAGTTGGATTCATATCTACTATATTCATTATGGCTAGTATATATTTAACTTTATAAGAAAATTCCAAACCATTTTCTGAAGTGGCTATACCATTTTGAATTTCCACCAGGCTTATGAGTGTTCTAGTAACTCCACTAATGTGTATATAGTAGTATATCATTGTGGTTTTAGTTTAAGTTTCCCTAATGACTAATGACACTGAGCATCTTTTCCTGTGCTTATTTTCCATATATTTACGCCTTTTGCTGAAATGTCTCTTCAAATGTTTTGCTCATTTCATAATGGATTGCTTGCTTTATTACTGCTGAATTTTGAGAGTACTTTACATATTGTGGATGTAAGATTATTACCAGATATGTAATATTGAAAATTTTTCCAGTCTGTGGATTGCATTTTCATTTTCTTAGCAAAAGTTTTTAATTTTACTGAAGTCTGATTTATCATTTTTAAAATGGATTGTGCTTTGGTGTCATGCCTAAGAACTCTTTGTCCAACCTCAGATCCCAAGGTAGCAGTGGCTTCATTACATATGTTTTCCTAAAAGATTTTTGGTTTTATGTTTTACATTTAGGTCTAGGATCCATTTTGAGTTAATTTTTGCATAAGGTGAGAGGTGTAGATTGAGATCAATTTGTTTGCATGTAGATGCCCAATTGTTCGAGAGACTGTTAATTTAATTGCCTTTACATCTTAGTAAAAAATCAATTGATCACATTTGTGCAGATTATTTCTGGGCTCCCAAGTCTGTCTCATCTATCAATGTAGTTATTCTTCTGCCAATACAGCACTGTCTTTTTCTAAAAATTAATCTTTATTGGAGAATAATTGATGTACAATGTTGTGCTGGTTTATGCTGTATAGCAAAGTGAATCAGTTTTACATATACATATATCATTCTTCCTTAGATTCTAGTCCCATATAGGCCACTTCAGAGTATTGAGTAGAGTTCACTGTGCTATACAGTAGGTATAAAGTGAAGTCGCTCAGTCGTGTCCAACTCTTTGAGACCCCATGGATTGTAGCCTACCAGGCTCCATCCATGGGATTTTCCAGGCAAGAATACTGGAGTGGGTTGCCATTTCCTTCTCCTAATATACAGTAGGTATGCTGCTGCTGCTGCTAAGTCACTTCAGTCGTGTCTGACTCTGTGCGACCCCATAGACGGCAGCCCACCAGGTTCCCCCATCCCTGGGATTCTCCAGGCAAGAACACTGGAGTGGGTTGCCATTTCCTTCTCCAATGCATGAAAGTGAAAAGTGAAAGTGAAGTTGCTCAGTCGTGTCCAACCCTTAGCATGGACTGCAGCCTACCAGGCTCCTCCGTCCATGGGATTTTCCAGGCAAGAGTACTGGAGTGGGGTGCCATTGCCTTCTCTGACAGTAGGTATAGTAGGTCCTTATTAGTTATCTATCTTACATATAGTAGTATGTATATAAACATCAGTCTCACAATTTATCCCTCCCTCTTTTCCCCCTTGAATACCACACTGTCTTGATATACTTAGACAGACTATGGTGTTAAAGTAAGCATGGAAATCAGGTAGCATGGGTCTTACAAAATTGCTAATTTATGTTATTACTTAAAAATCTACAAGTCTACAGGTCCACTCCAACTCAACTCTTACACAGTTATATGCAAATAATGTTTAATGTGAGATGCAGGTGCTTTTAACTTAATAGGGGTGAAGATGTCAAAAATAAAAGTAAAGGGGCTAGCAGCATCTTAAAATATCCAGTCTCTGCCCCAGTCCCTCCCTGGGAGCGAAGCAGCCCCTTCTCCACCAGAGGGTGCACCAGGCAGGCACTTAAGCTAGCTTTGCCAGGATCCCCTCTTCCCAGTCAGGTCTCCCAGATTTACCTCTCCCTGCTCTCTGAGCCTTGGTTTTATATGGCTCTCGTATTTGGAATAATGACACCTCCCTCACAGGGGTGAGGCGGTGTCCTACCAATGGCACTCAGGATTCTAGGGGCAGATGGCAGTGCTTAGGGAGGAGGGAGGCTGGATGTTTCCTCTTGGCTGAGGGACCCGAGAAAAGAGCAGCCATCATGAGACCCATCTTGTTGCCTTCTTGATTCCCCTCAGAGGAAAAGGGCTGGGGCAGAGATGAGTGGCAGGAGTGGGGGCATTCGGGACACGAAGAGGGGGTCTCCACATTTTGACACAGTACTACTCCTGTCGGGAGGTGAAAGTGAAAGTGTTAGTCGCTCAGTCCTACTCTTTTCGACCCCATGAACTCTAGCCCATCAGGCTCCTCTGTCCATGGAATTCTCTAGGCAAGAATACTGGAGTGGGTAGCCATTCCCTTCTCCAGGGGATCGTCCCAACCCAGGAATCGAACCCATAGTCTCTGGCACTGCAGGCAAATTCTTTACCATCTGAGCCACCAGGGAAGTGTGCAGACAAAATAAGGGAGGTTTTTATGGAGGGATTATTCTTGAATTCAATGTTGAAAGGCTGATAGGGTTTGTTTTTTAATTGAAAAATAACTTCTTTTTCCTAATTATGCAATTAAAATACTCAATATGGAAGATTTAGAAACTACAGGGAAGACAAAAAATAAGGTGTGTGTGTCGGGGGGAGGGGTGAGAATAGTAAATAGTATGTTTCTTAATTATCTCATTATCCAGAAAAATCCATTCGTAGTTTGGTGTGTTCTTATGTATCTTATGTGCATGTTTATAAAACTGCGTCACACCAAGCTTACTTTGAAACTTGCCTTTTTCAGTGTCTTTCCATGCCGCTCCATGTCCTTCTACTACATAATTTTTCATGTCCATTTCACATTCTATTGAATAAATGTGCCTGCCAGAGTTTATTTAATCAGTCCCTATATACATGTAAATTATTTCCAAGTTTTTATTCTTGCAAAAATGCTGTAGTAATTATCTTTGGAGCTAAATTTTGTAAAATATCCTTATTTATTTCCTTAGGGGAACTGTGCATGGGCACACTCTAGGATCACATTAATTTAATTTTAATCTAATGTGATACCATTTTTTATTCTTTCTTGCACTGGGATTGTAGAGTCAGAGTAAGTACATAATTTTGCTAAGGATAGGCAATCTACCATTTTGCATTCCCAGCAGCCATGTGTAAGATTCTTGTTTCTCCCAGCCTCACCAACTGGATATGTCATCAGATACCTAGATGACCAGTCACAGGGAGACATAGACCAATATAAACAACAGAAAACAGAAACAGACCCAGAGGATCAAATGTAGGGGGAACAAATGGGAAGAGAAATGCCAACTCAGCATGGGGAGATACTTTTTGATGGTGGGAGCTGCCTAATGGTAGCAGGGGCTTCTTGGGAAGTGATGGGCTCCCTGTCATTGGAAGTGTTCAAGGACAGTCCAGATGGCCATTCAGTAGAATGTGGTATAGATGTGTGTGCATTTGTGTGCATGCTCAGTCATGTTCAACTCTTTGCTACCCCATGGATTGTACTCCTCCAGGCTCCTCTTTCCATGGAATTTTTCAGGCAAGAATACTGGAGTGGGTTGCCATTTCCTACTCCAGGAGATCTTCCTCACCCAGGGATTGAATTCACCAACCCCTGCGTCTCCTGCCCCGGCAGGCAGATTCTTTACCGCTGTACCACCTGGGGATCCATGTAGAATAGGAGTTTCAGCAACTTGGCTTCTGGATCAAGGATTTTTGACGCCTGAGAAAATTCACACAACCATATTGATTGAGTGCCTCATTTTATTGGTTGATTGCCTCATTTTAAATCCATGAGCATTAATTAAGCCTTTGTTGCTGACAAGAAATTGTATGTCCTTAGTCCATTCAGTCGGAGAAGGCAATGGCACCCCATTCCAGTACTCTTGCCTGGAAAATCCCATGGATGGAGGAGCCTGGTAGGCTGCAGTCCATGGGGTCGCTAAGAGTCGGACACGACTGAGCAACTTCACTTTCACTTTTCACTTTCATGCATTGGAGAAGGAAATGGCAACCCACTCCAGTGCTCTTGCCTGGAGAATCCCAGGGACGGGGGAGCCTGGTGGGCTGCCGTCTATGGAGTCGCACAGAGTCGGACACGACTAAAGCAACTTAGCAGTAGCAGCAGTCCATTCAGTCTTCCATTTACTTCTAGATCTTTATTCAAACCTTCTCCTCAAAACCGCAACACTTCCTCCACCATCCTTATTCCCTGACCCTGCTTTTGTGTGCTCATGCTCAGTCACTTATCATGTCTGACTCTTTGCGACACCATGAACTGTAGCCTGCAGGCTCCTCTGTCCATGGGATTTTCCCAACAAGAATACTGGAGTGAGTTGCCAAGCCCTCCTCTAAGGGGTCTTCACAACCCAGGGATTGAACCCACATCTCCTGCATTGCAGGCGAATTCTTTACCACTGAGCCACTGGAGAAGCCCAGACCCTGCTTCCTACTTATGATAAAATGACATTAATCAGAAGAGAGCCTCCACAGACCCCACCAGAACACCTGTATGCTACTGGTATCTGTTCCCAGGTACTTGTCTCCCACTAGTATTCATAGATGAACTTTCCATGCTCCAAGGTAGAGCCTTTCTTCCATTTGTATGCCAGGTCCCTTCCCTTTTCCACTATTCAGGGCACTGCTCCAATAATCTCTCTTTATCCCCTCCTTCATCTTCTCCTATTCCCCTATTCCCTTGTTCAAACTGCTCCACTTCCCTAGTCTCCTTACTCTTGCTCTAAGACACCAGGCTGCTGCTGCTAAGTCACTTCAGTCGTGTCCAACTCTGTGCAACCCCATAGATGGCAGCCCACCAGGCTCCCCCGTCCCTGGGATTCTCCAGGTAAGAACACTGGAGTGGGTCGCCATTTCTTTCTCCAGTGCATGGAAGTGAAAAGTGAAAGTGAAGGCACTCTTGCCTTAGTCTTTGCTTTGACTGTTTCCTTTCCTTGGAAAGCTCTTTTCACAGAAAACTATTTGCATAACACAGAACTCCTTTACCTCTAATTACATAGACTGTATTAAGTAACCAGGTGGCGCTAGTAGTAAAGAACCCGCCTGCCAGTGCAAGAGACAGGAGAGATGTGGGTTCAATCCCTGGGTCAGGAAGATCCCCTGGAGTAGGAAATGGCAACTCACTTCAGTGTCCTTGCCTGGAGAATCCCATGGACAGAGGAGACTGGTGGGTTACAGTCAGAGTCAGAAGAGTGAAGTGAAGCATTCTTCTCCTTCTAATTACAGATATCTAAAACATACAAGAGATATCTAAAACATAAGAATACAAAAAGGGCAAAAGCAAAAGAATGAACAATTTCCCCTGCAAACAGTAGCCAAAATAATGGTCGTATAATGATATTGATTTTGAATAAAGCTGACTTTAAGGCACAAAGCATCATAGAGATAATGAAGGCCATCTTATAACAGCAAAATTTAAAAATTCCCAACCAGATATAATAATTCCAAGTGTGTATGCACCTCATAATAACTTCAAAGTATATAAAGCTGAAATGCACAATTATGGTGGGACATTTTTCACCTCTCTGATAATTATCTCCTAATATGAGATGGTGTATCTGTATCTCTTTGTGCATCATTAGACTGTGAGCCTCCCAAGGTCAGAGATTGACTTGATCACTTGTATTCTGAGTGATGTGCATAAGACTGGCCTTTATTCTTTTTTTTTGCTGAACTAAACTTCCTTCCACAATGATAAATAGCACATTCTTTCTTTGGGAATGCTTTCACTCTTAGAAGGGTCTTAGTTTTCTGGATTAAAACCTGTCCTTCCCATTCTCCCCAGGCTTTCTAATGTGGCCTAGGCGTGGATGGATTTTGGAAAATTTCCCTCCAGGACTGGGTATGTCTGAGGCCAGATCTTTTAAACCATAGGTGGGTGTCAATTGCAAGGAATTTAAAATAGATCAATTTTTTCTTTGCTACAAACTCCTGGTTGGGCATTGTTTCTATTAGAAGAATCCTTTCTGGGTGGTTACCTCAATCCTCAATAATGTATGTGGGGGTTAGTATTAAGCCTCCTCAGTTATTCAGATTGTCAGAATCTTTATTTCCTGGTGAAACTTTTCTGGAAGCTCTCATGGAAGCAAATCCATGTGCTCTGTGGCAAAGCTTTAGCTTTTGCCTTTGTCTCTGGCAGGCCCTTAGCCAAGGGCTATAAATCTAGGTTTGGATTTATTTGTAATGGTCTATCAAGACCATTATAGCAATTCAGTGATTTTCTGGAGAGTTTAGCACTCTTATGAAGATTTAAATGAAAGGGACTCTGTGAGGATTTAAAGAGATTGTAGGTCTTGGTTTTTCTCTGCTTTTAGTTATTATCCACTTGAACAGTATACCCTCCCCATAGCTCCTCCATCCTTCTCTGCTCTGTGTCGGGAGGAGCTGGTCCTCAGATCACATCACCTGGGCTATCTGGTTGGGCTTTGCCAATGGAGGCACTGGCTGGAGGTCAGAGGGAGGAGCGGAGAGAGGTTAGGGGACTTCTTTTCCACTTGGGTGCCACGGTTCTGAGATGACCTTGTCCGTGGTTCCACCGGAGCACCAGTAAACTGTTTCCCCCTCACCCCTAGACTTGGAGGTGGCAGCATCCTCCCACAGTCGTCAGCACCTCAGTGCCTCAAAGTAAGTTGCTTCAGTTGTGTCCAACTCTTTGCGATTCTATGGACTGTAGCCCGCCAGGCTCCCCTGTCCATGGAATTCTCCAGGCAAGAATACCGGAGTGGGTTGCCATTTTCTTCTCCAGGGGATCTTCCCGATTCAGAGATCAAACCCAGGTCTCTCATATTGCAGGCAGATTCTTTACCATTCTTTACCAACTGAGCCATTGCAGGCAGATTCTTTACCACCTCGGTGCCTCAAACCAGCTGTTATTATCTTAACCCTGACCATAGATAACTCTTCCAGTCTCTAAGTCCCACCTAAGTGAACTTCTTTTCCTGCTGGGACCTGACTAGGATATAAAAATATACAGAATATGCTTTCTGCCTGGAAGATGGCTCCTTCCTTTACTTTATGAGCTCAAAGTCCTTGTCAAATTCACTTGAAAGGAGCCTTGGACTAGATCTCAGATGAGTGTCTGTGACTCAGAAAAGGAAAGACACTACTTTGGGTCACAGAGGTAAGAGCCTCTGATCCTCACCTGCTGTGCTGTGCTTCCCGCTCACTGCTGGGCATCCTTTTGGTGCTGTGTTCACCAAGGAGACACGGGCATGGGGGCTACATCAGGATCTTTAACATGGTAAGCAAAAGAAAAAAAATTCAAGCCAGTTTAAGAGAAATAAGAAAAGCATTGTTAGAGTGTAGGGGTGTCTTTGAAGCAAGAGGGAAGGGGGCAGGGCACAACTTTTAAAAGAATGACATGGCCATAGGACGTGGCAAGGACTGGTTAGAACCAACCAGGTCCAAGATTTGACTTCCAGTGGGCTTTCAGCCTCATTATGTGCTCATTGTAATATATTAGCATGCTAAATGATACACCCAGCAGCATCATGACAGTTCTGAGGCCAACCATAGAAGACCAAGAAGTGGGTGATGGCCTGATTCCTGGAAATCTCAAACCCTTCCCCTAAATAACTGAACAATCCTTGCAATTATTATCTGATGAAATGACCCAGCCCATAAAAACTAGTCATGCCATATTTCAAGGACACTCTCGCCTTCTAAGCTGGCCTACACTCTGTTTGTGGAGTGTGTTTCTCTCTAAATAAATCCATTTTTTACCTATCACTTCAGCTCTGAATTCTTCTGTGATGAAGCAAGAATGTAAATTCAATGGCAACATCTTAAGGAATCTCAGGACAGGGAAGCTGCTGGGTCTCAGGAACCAGGGGTGCTAATACCCTTCTTATGGAAAATTCTTGGAAACTCGAGTCCTCTTCCTTTCAGGTGCCGGATCTTCTGTCTGGCTTCCTTTGTCTTCTTAGCCTCTGGTTCCTGGATGCTCTTGGCCACTTCTGTGCTCTGCCACATGGGGCAGCTACTTCTACCACCACCACTGTGCTTGAATCATTCCACAGAAGTTTGCTGAATAACTATGTACTGGGTGCTGCACCAGAAGATGGGGCCTCTGTTCTTATGGAGTGGGGCACTGGGGAGACAGATAATCAAGCAAATAAACAAGGATATTTCTGAGAGTGATAAGTGATATGAACAGGGGAGTGACAGGACAGGGCTCTTTTAATTTGGGTGGTCAGGGAAGATCTTTCTTAGGAAGATGATATGACCTGAGATCCTGGTGGCGAGAAGAACCATGTAGAATTTTGTGAACCAGAGTAAAGTCTAGAACTTCTAAGTGCAAGAAGGAGAAGCTGTTGAAGAGTTTTAGGTTGGAAGAGGATGGAGTCTCCTTTACATTGTTAAAGGATGACTCTGGTGAATTTGTGGTTAAGGGGGTTTAGGTGGTCAGGGAATTCAACATGGAGGTAGAGCAGATAGGTCAGACGGACCAGTTGGCTATTGCAGGAAGGGGATGGTGAGGTAAGAGGAAGAAAAAATGACTCAGGTCTTTGTTTTGATCAGCTGAGAAGAGGCGGTGCCAGTTAATGTCTTGTCTTGATTTCAACCCAGAGCCAGCTCCAGAGCCTCCCACTCTCCAGTTGAGGAAAGTTCTCTCTTTACCAGGCTTGCAGATTCTGCCATGACTCCCAGTGCCCATCCTGACCACCTCTGTCCACTGGCCCTGCTGTGTTCGGGAATCTGGGCCATGTTCTACTAGAGCTGAGAAGGAAGTCCTTCAGGGCAGCACCAGGCAGTGTGAGGAGGGGTCCTAGCTGTTTCTCCCCTCACAATAGAGGGTAAGCTCCCTGCAATCCCTGCCTGGAACACCTCTCAGACATGGGCTCAGTGCCTGTCCCCAGACTCAGATCTGAGTCACTAAGTCTGGCTTGTGTGACTGCTCTCATGGGCTCCATTTCTAATGAATGTTTTCAACTCTGGTCATCATTCCTAATCTTCTCCTTCCCCTACTTCCCAGGGGATCTGGGCAGGTCCTTCCTTGGCTCCTCAAGACCCTGCCCCCATTTCTGCCCTTCTATTTGCTTCAAGTTGCCTGGTCCCCCACTGATGAAGTGAGCCCGGCCCCACTCTTCCCCCAGCCGATCTGGCTAGTGCCTGCCTTCCCCAGCCTGTCTCAGCTCGCACCTGGGCTCCCCTCTCAGCAGCCGGTGCGCCTCTGCACCTGTGTTCTTGCACTCCCCCCTGGGAAACTTGTGGACCTACAGTCAGATAGACCTGGATTTGAATCTTCCATCTTCCACTCACTGGCTGTGTAATCTCGGGAGAGCTACTTAATCTCTCTTGCTCTTGGTTCCTCACTTCTAAAGAGGGGATAGTAATAACTGCATTATTGCATCGTGGTGAGACACAAGCAAGGTAAATACATGGGACGTGCTTAGTACATGCAGCAGGGCTGTATACAGGAAGAAGTCAGTGCCTAGTAATGTAATAGTAATGGTTATTATTATTATTTTGCTTCTCTTCTCAAGACCTCACTTCTTCAGTTACTCTCAAAGCTTATTTTTCTTCCTGAACCTGGGGAGCACAAGAAGAGGAAACAGTAGATTCACGCTGAAGAGGCCAAAGTGGCTTCCAGAGCCAGGCCCTTGGCAGACCTCCTTCCAGAAGGACACCTGAAGGTGTCTGTCCCCAGGACCCCCTGAGAATCCAAAGAGCCAGGAATTTCCACTGTCATCCCCTTAATTAGACATGAAGCCAGTGACAGAAGTAGCATTTCTCTGCCATGTTTCTGGTGAGGTTGTCCAGATGTTTTTGGAAAGGGGTTGCCCCTTAGACTTTGGAAAGAGGGTCTAAACTCAGGATGCAAGGCCATACCTAGGATGCCCAAGGTTTCTCAGGAGCATGGGGTCAAGAATGCTAGCCAGGAAGAAATGTGATTGGCCACACAACTGGCACCCTGACAGCTGATAGCTTTTCCTCCCTGGGCTTTGAGTCATTGTTAGGGAGGCAGAAGCTACAGCCCTGTCTGCTAGGATGGTGGTCCTCAGTGTGTAACAGGTCAGAATCACCTGGAAGACTTGTTAAAACACAGCAGGCTGGGCTATAGCCCCAGAGCTTCTGATTCAGTAGTTGCGGGAGGAGGCCTGAGAATTTGCACTTCCTATACAATGCCAGGATATGCTGATGCTGCTGGTCTAGGACCCCTCTTGGAGAACACCTCCCTGGAGAATTGTGTATTTGCATAGTCTCCTTTTGCATCCTATTTGAAGGTGGGAAATAGAAAGACAAAGGGGCAGGAATCTCGGGTTCTCATCTTCACTAACTTGCTCTGTGACTGTTTCTCAAGGTGGGTTTGGTTGTAAGCAATGGGAAACACCTTGTTACTTTAAGTAACAGGGAACTTTTTAGGATGATACCGAGGAATCTTTCTGAGTTTAACGAAGAGTTGAACAATCAAGGCTTGGGGAAGGCATGGTGGTCCTAAAGCCCTCAACAGCTGGAGTTCACATGCCTGCTGTTCCAGGTGATCTGGCCACTAATAGGCTCTAGTCCAACCTATTCAAATTCCAAATGCTGATGAAAGGTAATCTGATTGGCTCACAAGGGGCAGGACCTCCCTGCCATTCTTCTCTTAGGCTATGAGCCACAGCCACCGTGTGGTGAAGAGGATGCAGGAGAGGGTCAAGAAGAAGGTAGGGCTGCTTGCCAACCCCCGCGGTCCTGAACTGAGCAGCCACGATCCCACAAGGGGCCTACTACAGTGACCTCAGCCAAGATTCCTTCCCTCATCGGGCCCTAGTTTCCCTATCTGTCAAATGAGGGGTTTGAGTTAGAATCTAATTACTGGATCAGTGTTTCTTCTCAAAAAGCCCTGCATTGTAATTGCTTAGGATGCTTGAAAATAGAGACCCACATGGCCCATGGTGGGAAGTCGTCCACAAGAGACTTTCCAAAGCAAAGTAAAATAAAACATAATGCCCTGATTTGTAGTACTTGCTCAATGTCTGTGGTGTAGATAAATACTCTCATCATGGTCAATTTCAAGCTACCAGCATGAAGTCACTGAACACAGAACTGGGAAGGGAGGGGCACCCGGGCTCTGGCTCACCCCCTACCCACTGAATCAGAACCTCTGAGGGAGCCTGATAACCTGTATTTCAACCCCTGCCCTCCCGAAGTGATTCTGGTGGGTAACAACATTTCAGAACCCTGCTCCCAGAGATCTCTGAGGGCTTTCTGGTTCTTACATCCTTCATCCTAGTTACATTACAGGCTCTCACACTGGTTCTGGAAGTTGGGGGGAATTTTCCCTTTTGAGAGCATTGCAGAGGGAGACCTGGAGAGATCCATGGCCCAAGTGAGCCCATGGTGTGTCCTTACCAGCCTGTGGCCAGACTCCCCTCTCCCTGTCCTCCTTGACTGGGCTGTCCCACCATCACTCCTGGAGGCAGGACAGCACCCCCATGGGAATGCCTTCAGGCTGCAGAAGGGGACTGCAGGACGCGAGGTCATGGCTGCGGGTACTGGGATCCTTGCCCATTGCTCATATCTCTGGGTGGGCTGGCATTTCAGCTGCAATCATCATGACCTTCTGATCTGATATCTCCGTCCCCAGAAATGAGAGCCTGTCTGGTCATCAGCTATTTTTGTGCAGGTCCCTCATCTTGATAACCTTCTCTGAGCGGGTGGAGGGCAGTGTGGAGGATGCCATGTCTTATTTGAGATGGACTGAGGCAGACAGAACCATCACAGAGCTCCGGAGAGACCAACCAACAGACAGCTGGGCCAGCGCAGAAGCTGGGAAGATGGAGGTGGATAAAGGAAAGTAGAAACTACTGACAGGAAGGGGAAGTCTTTCTTTAGGGCCCTTTCAGAAATCAGTTGCACTCTGAAGTTAGACTGCACCTTTAGTTTTGAGTTGAAACATCTGACTTTCTCTTGTTCTGTAAAGCAGTGGTTCTCAGAGTGTGACCTCCTCACCCAGACCAGTACCACTCACATCCCCTGGAAACCTCTTAGAAATGCCAACTCTTGGGCTTCAAATGTCTCCCCCTCTTAGAGCCATTGCCTGGCTACACGATTCCAGGTTCAATTGTGCACTCCTCTCTGGAAAAATCCCTTTCCAATATAGATGCCCCACAGGGCTGCCATGCTAAGCAGTCGTCAGACCACAGAGTGGATAGACTCTTGACAGGAGGAAGCACAAGGAATTGTGGGGTGGGGACGAGATGGGAAATGAAGAGAGACAATAGAGATGGCCCTGGCTACTGTAGGCCTTCCAGAGCACTCTACTGGGGAGGGGGCCCAGGCCAGCACTGCCCTGCTTGGAAATGTTTAGCTTAGCATGGAAAATTTCAGCAGTGGACAAGCCCCTGGATTGATAACTTCTTCTGTTCTCTTCTTTTGCAGTCCTGTTCTCCCAACTCCCAGGGCTGTGGACTTCATTACTTATCCTATACGTAGCCCTGCCATTCCTGTGCCCACCTTCCTTCCCCCAAAGCCTTACCATCTCTCTGCAGTGTGGCATCAGTTCCCTTGGGCAGCCCGTGCTCTGTTCTGCCCAAGGCCAGGCTCTGGCGCCCTGCCTTGTCCTGTGAGCCCCGTGCAGCCTCATCTGGGCCTGGGAACTGGAGCCCTCCTTGGCCAGCCCCTGACAAGGTCCAGAGTCTCTGAGGAGCTCCCTGCATGAAGTTTGTTCATGATCCCTTCAGAAGAGAGCACCCAAGACTTCTTCCAGTGACCACGGAGGTGTGCTGGGCAAACTGGATTTGGAGCTGAGGCTGGGGGTCGACGGTAGTTCAGGCTTGCTGCCTGAATTGTAAACCTGAAATCTGCTCTCCGTTTAGGTCTAACTTGGCCTTGCTGAAGTGACTTGTGAAGTTGATGGGATGGACCATTTGGGAGGGAAGAAGAACGTGGTGTCAGGCTAGAGGGGATCTTTGCCTGATGCAGCTCTGGACCATTTCTCTGGCTTCTCTATTGGTAGAAGATTCTATCTGTGGTTGTGCCTCCTGAGAGTGTTCATTTATTTGTTTACTTGTGTTTACCTTTGTTCACCCATGAGGGCTCCCACACATATTTGTATAGAATCTCCCTTCATCTTACAAGCTGTGAGGCCAAAGGCAGGTGATTTAAACCATCTGACCTCCATTTTCCCTGTCTGTATAATGGGAATAACAATAACTTCCACAAAAAAGTTACTATGGTGGCAAAATGAAACCACACATATAAGCCCCTGATCATGGTTCCTGATGCCAATGTGTTAGGCTGTTATTCAGTTCAGTTCAATCACTCAGTTGTGTCTGACTCTTTGTGACTCCATGGACTGCAGCACGCCAGGCTTCCCTGTCCATCACCAAATTTTGGAATTTGCTTAAACTCATGTCCATCGAGTTGTGATGCCATCCAGCCATCTCATCTTTTATTGTCCCCTTTTCCTCCTGCCTTCAGTCTTTCCCAGCATCAGGGTCTTTTCCAATGAGTCAGTTTTTCATATCAGGTGACCAAAGTATTGGAGCTTCAGCTTCAGCATCAGTCCTTCCAATGAATATTCAGGACTAGTTTCCTTTAGGATTGCCTGATTTGATCTCCTTGCTGTCCAAGGGACTCTCAAGAGTCTTCTCCAACACCACAGCTCAAAGGTATCAATTCTTCAGTGTTCAGCTCTCTTTATGGTCCAGCTCTCACATCCATACATGGCTACTGGCAAAACCATAGCTTTGACAAGACAGACTGTTGTTGGCAAAGTAATATCTTTGCTTTGTAAAATGCTGTCTAGGTTGGTCATAGCTTTTCTTCCAAGAAGCAAGTGTCTTTTAATTTCATGGTTGCAGTCACCATCTGCAGTGATTTTGGAGCCCAAGAAAATAAAGCCTGTCTCTGTTTCCATTGTTTCTGCATTTATTTGCCATAAAGTGATGAGACTGGATGCCATGATCTTCATTTCCTGAATGTTGAGTTTTAAGCCAGCTTTTTCACTCTCCTCTTTCATCAAGAGGTTCTTTAATTCCTCTTTATTTTCTGCCGTAAGAGTAGTGTCATCCACTTGTACCCCAATGTTCATCGCAGCACTGTTTGTAATAGCCAGGACATGGAAGCAACCTAGATGTCCATCAGCAGATGAATGGATAAGAAAGCTGTGGTACATATACACAATGGAGGATTACTCAGCCATTAAAAAGAATACATTTGAATCAGTTCTAATGAGGTGGATGAAACTGGAGCCTATTATACAGAGTGAAGCAAGCCAGAAAGAAAAATACCAATACAGTATACTAACGCATATATATGGAATTTAGAAAGATGATAACGATAACCCTGTAAGCGATACAGCAAAAGAGACACAGATGTATAGAACAGTCTTTTGGACTCTGTGGGAGAGGGAGAGAGTGGGATGATTTGGGAGGATGGCATTGAAACATGTATAATATCATATATGAAACGAATCAACAGTCCAGGTTCGATGCATGATACTGGATGTTTGGGGCTGGTGCACTGGGACGACCCAGAGGGATGGTACGGGGAGGGAAGAGGGAGGGGGGGTTCAGGATGGGGAACACGTGTATACCCGTGGCGGATTCATGTTGATGTATGGCAAAACCAATACAATATTGTAAAGTAATTAACCTCCAGTTAAAATAAATAAATTTATATTAAAAATAAATAAAATAAAATAGTTAATAAAAAAAAAGAGTAGTATCTTTTTTCAGTATCATATCTGAAGTTATTGATATTTCTCCCAGAATCTTGATCCCAGCTTGTGCTTCATCCAGTCTGGCATTTCTCATGATGTACTCTGCATATAAGTTAAATAAGCAGGGTGACAATATACAGCCTTGACGTACTCCTTTCCCAATTTGGAACCAGTCTGTTGTTCCATGTCCAGTTCTAACTGTTGCTTCTTGACGTGCATACAGGTTTCGAGGGGACAGGTAAGGTGGTCTGGTATTCCCATCTTTTTAAGCTTCTTTTAAACTTCTCCACAGTTTGTTGTGATCCATACAGTCAAAGGCTTTGGCGTAATCAATAAAGCAGAAGTAGATGTTTTTCTGGAACTCTCTTGCTTTTTCTGTGATTTAATGGATGTTGGCAATTTGATCTCTTGTTTCTCTGCCCTTTCTAAATCCAGTTTGAACATCTGGAAGTTCTCAGTTCATGTACTGTTGAAGTCTTGCTTGGAGAATTTTGAGCATTGCTTTGCTAGCGTGTGAGATGAGTGCAACTGTGCGCTAGTTTGAACATTCTTTGGCATTGCCTTTCTTTGGGATTGGAATGAAAACTGACCTTTTATAGTCCTGTGGCCACTGCTGAGTTTTCCAAATTTGCTGGCATATTGAGTGCAGCACTTTCACAGCATAATCTTTTAGAATTTGAAATAGCTCAGCTAAAATTCCATCACCTTCTCAAGCTTTGTTTGTAGTGATGCTTCCTAAGGCCCTTATTACTTTGTAGGCTATTATCACTAGATGCCTAATGTACATTGTTGCTCCACGTGCCTCAGTTTCCCTGTGTGTAAATTAGGGATAGTAGCTAAGTTGCCCACAAACCCAGTGTCATTATGAGAATTAGGGAAGTTCATACCTATAAAAACTTACCACCATGCAGTAAATGCTAGTAATTATAATGCTTATTATTCTTTTGGGTATGTGTTTGGGTGAGACTCTCTGAGTTTGTGAATGATTCCAGGCATGTCTGTCTGCTGAGACTGTGAGCATGTATGTGAATATGTGTGGATCTGTTTTTATATGGCCAGGGAGGCCTCCTGTCTCTGGGTGGAGTTTTCTGTTGGCCTAAGCCTGGACTCCCTGAGCCAGCCAGGGCCGGCGCTGGGGATGGAATTTCCATTAAGAATTAAGCAGGACAGCACTGGGAAGCCAGGCAGGCAGAGGGGAGGGGGCGAGTGGGATGATGCTCCAACTCTGAGCTCCCTCCACGGCCTCAGTTCTGAGCTGCCTTGGAGAAGGCCTCTGCCAACTTTGCCTGGATTTGTAGGCCTTGCAGGGGCCATGGCCCAGAAGGATGTGCAAGGAGAGAGGAGTTGCCTGCTGGAGACTCTATAAGGAGACTTGGAGCTGTTGCCAAGACTGGAGCTATGAGGAGACCCCCTGGGAATGGAGAGACAGCCAGCGAGGGTCCAGGCAGCTGGAGCCTATGGAGCCGATACGAGCCCAAGAGGCTGGGCTGTGCTGTATGTATCTGGGAACACGGATGTGTGTGTGTGTGTGAACGCAGGGTGGGGGACATCCATACCAAGGGTACATAGAGAGCACCTAGCAAACCAGATCTGTTCCTCTCTTGTCCTGAAACTCAGACTCAGAGTTTGGACCTGAGAATAAAAGATTTCTTAGGCTTTTTGTTAATATTTATCCTGTTCATGATCTAAGCTTCATTCTGTTTCTAGCATACTAAAAAATATCTTAGCTTTCCAGGTACTTTTACATAAATTCCTGATCTCATCTTTTACTTTGAATAACATATGAGCTAGGCAGAGATTATTACGATCCCCATTGTAAATATGGGAAAACTGAGCCTCAGAGAGATTAAGTGACTTGTCCAAGGACACACAGTTAGAAAGTAGTTGAGGCAGGATGTGAAGTCAGGTTTCTTTGAGGATAAAGTCCAGGCTATTTTATTTTATTTTTTAAATATCACTTGATCTACCAAAAAGGGCTTCCCAGGTGGCACTAGTGGTAAAGAACATAAGAGAAATAAGAGATGTGGGGTTCGATCCTTGGGTCGGGAAGATCCTCTGGAGGAGGGCATGACAACCCACTCCAATATTCTTGCCTGGAGAATCCCATGGACAGAGGAGCCTGGTGGGCTACAGTCCATAGGGGCTACAGCCCACAGGGTCGCACAGAGTCGGACACAACTGAAGTGACTTGGCATGCATGCACGTTCGATCTACCAGAAATGGACTCTACGATCCAGGAAACTGCCCATTTGAGGAAGTCTGTGGCTCCAGTGCTAATGCATAGCCAGGCGAATGGCTGGGGCTCCAAGCCCCGTCCCCAGGCCCTGAGACAGCCTTTGCTGAGATAGGAATCGAAGCCCTTCTCAAGAGTCTAAGGAGTAGAATCAGGCTGTCTCCAATGGATGGAAGCTGTGGTCAGGGTTTCTTGTCTGAGGAGGATGACTGAGCACCTGCAGAGCCTGGGGTCCCCAGAGAGCTGAGGTGGTGGAGTTAATGTCAGGAGTTGCAATGTGTCCATGGCCAGGGAGCAGCTGTCATTTTTAGCCAGGGCCTGAAAAAGGGAACAGGGATGTTAGCATCAAGGAAGAGAGACTGAGATGGGACCTTGGTATGGTCATTGTGTCATGGAGACAAAGCTGGTTTTCCTGTTCTTGAACACAAAGGTGTGAGCATTTGGACACAGTTGCACATGAGGGATTTAAGTTAGACGCCAAGGAGAACTTCCTGCCAATAAGCGGGTTCAAAATTGGGAATAGTGCCCTGGGGAGGCTAGGGTCTGCTGTTTCCTGGTGACCCCCACTCCCCTCCAAAGTGGGGAGAGTTGGCCTACCCCCCCTCCCAGCCCCTGGGAGATTCTTGACAGGATGGAGAGAGTTGGGTGGAATGACTCTGCAGCTTCCTTTCAGTTCAAGAATGTGACATTCCTGAGCTTTTGGGTAGGAATCAGCCTTCTTTCTAGACTTAGCCATCTGACACTAGGTCTGGAGGGGAAGTCTGACGTGTCCCCAAGTTAAAAGGTGCCTGTGCAACCATCTTCTGTCCTTTTTGGCAGGTCGGCAAACTTAGAGGAGTGACTTAGGTTCCAAAGGGAAGCACCTGCAGTAAATAAACCAAGTGGCCTTCCAGGCGTCTGGGGGGCTGCTCAAAGTTCAGAGCTCCCTCCGCAGAGCGTGTGAACCGCACCCAAACCCCTCCTCGTTTTGTTTCAGCTCCAATGCATTCCTTTTCCTCTCCAGATGTTGGCATGTGGGGCACATGTGGGCACCCCCGCCGGGACGGCACCGAGGCTCCCGGGTGCTTACCCGCTCTGACTCGGCCCTGGCCCCGGGTGAGCCAGGTCTCTAATTAGACCTGACCACGTCCCCATTCCAGCGCGCCCCACAGCCCAGAGCGCAAGGTTTGCGCTGCCAGGGGCCCAAAATAGCTTCGGGCCGGCGGAGACTACGCGGGACAGGGGCTTGGCAGCGAGCGCGCCGTTGCCGGAGGTCCTGCGGCGGCGGCCCGGAGCGCGGGCGGGGGCAGAGCGGGGCGGGGGCGCGGGGCCGCGGGCGGCCCTCGGGCTGGGCCACCGGGCGGGTCACTCGCTCGCAGCCTGCGAATCCCCAGCTGCGCCTCCACCGCCGGCCTGGCCGCCGCTCACAGGCTCTCACTCGCTCCCAGTCAGTAAGTAGACGGCGCTCCCCGGGTTGGATTTTGTGCCCAGCCTGGTAGGGGCAGAGCCTTCTTGTGATTATTTGGATATTATGTGTCGATGTAGCAGTGTGAGTGCTCCTGAGTGCGAGCGAGCTTCAGAGGGAGGGAGTGTGTCTGGGCCGGCATGTGAGCATATGGAAATTTCTAGCATGCGTCCTAAGGTGTGAACGTGGGTGACAGGGTGTGCCTTTCTGTGCTTGTGGCCTTACGTGTGCCTGGACCTGGAGTGTGTCCGCAGGTGGCACATGCTGTCCTGTGTGGACTGGGTCAGTACTGTTGGAAGTGGAGGCTCAAGTGTGTGTGGCAGGCAGGCTCCACCGGGCTGAGCGAATGTGTGGATGGCCGGATGCCTGTGAGTGAGCATATGAAGGCAGGGGCGGAGGATAAGTAGTGTTATCTGAACTCAGCCTTTCTAGGGTGACCCGACTTGTCCCCAGCTGGGGTGTCTTCTCTGTGGGTCACGCGGCTTTGGTTTCTTAGGACTCTGAGCAGGGCAGGAGCTCAGCACCAACACCAGAGAGAATGAGGTTCCAAGCCAGCTGTGGAGACAGCCCCATGGTCACCTTGGAAGGAGACAGGAGGACCGGGGCATGAGCAGACCACTCACCTACAAACACTCACAAGGCAGCCACATGCTCACAGCTGCTCATGTGTGCACATCTTCCTACCACTCACACCACTCTCACATGTGCTACATCTCAGGACTCATGTTCTTTCAGCATGTACACCTAGCAATAGTGACACGTATCCAACAGGTAGCTCCATGTGTAAAACATAAGTGTGCAAACTGGGTCACCCCAGTCTCAGCCTCTAAGGTCCCTTTAGCCTCCATGTGGCACCTTGGGCAAGTCTAAGAAACTGGGTAGGAAGTATCTTCAGTCAGGGGCTTTGGCTGGGGGCTGAGGGCAGATGACACTGACTTTCTCTTCCTTAGTGTTTATGGTTTGGTCTAAGGAGTGCCTGAGTTCTCATCCCACCAGCTTCTCTCCTATGCAGGGGAGCAGATGGGCTTCAGCCATTTCTTGAGGATGTGCTGGAACCTAGCTTTCCCTGGCCTGGTCCTCCACCTGACCCTTGGGGATGGTTTAATACAGGCAGGCTGTGGTCAGTTGGGCAGCCTTTTGCAGAGTGAAGCTGGTGGGGAAGGAGGTCTGTGTGCCTTCCCTAGCCTTCTTGTTTGTGGCGGGTCCCTAGCCACCTTAAAACTCAGGAAAAGACTCTGGAAAACTGAGGTACCCACCATGAGTCCTAGGCTGGTTCCCCAGTTTTTAATTCATCAGCTACATACACCTAACAATCAGACTTTTAGAGCAACAATTAGGACTCACAGGGCATCAAGGCAGCCCTGTTAAGTTAACATAGTTCCAACTTAAAGAAGAGAACTCAGACAACTGCAAAAACGGTAATAGTAACAACCGCTATTTGTTGAATCTGTAATATATGCTTCATTTCATTTAGTTTTCACAACAGCCTTATTAGGTTAATAGTCCCCTCCCCCCTTGTTTTCTCTAACAAGGAAATTGAAGCTTAGAGTGCTCAAGAGATTTCTTGAGGTCTCTGTGACTCTTGAACTCATGACACAACCTGTATGTTTCCCTTCTTACACTGGCTGCCAGGAAGCTCTTAGTTCATCATATTTGCTTCATCCTCATAAATGTATTCATTGGAACCCTGGTTTTGACTTTTAATTTCTGCTTTAATAACTTTATAGCACACCCATCTTTAACTGTAAACTTCTACATCTTTTGTAGAGAGAGATCAGAATAAATAAATGAACAATCAACAATTAAGCATTTTATTGGTCTCTGAGGAGGAGAACCACGCTGCATAGAGTTTTGGGGGACATCTCCAATTTCAAATATTTCATCTGGCTTTCAAACCATATGTTTCAATTTTGGTTTCTATATTTTTGGCTTCTGATTTGTGACCATGTCTTGGGGCTTTTCTTCCTAGTGGCTCTGGGAGAAAATGCCCATCTCTGTGCTGGCTCAGACAATGGGGATTGTTGCGAATGAATTGGGCCATTGATAAAGTTCCCCTCCTTTGACTGCTTCAGCTGCCAGCTTCTCCCTGTCTCAAAAGCAGGAGTGTTTGGGTGCCCGAAGGAGTTTGACCTCTGCCCTCTGCCCGGCCCTGGCCCCATGGCCACCCCACTCCTTCTGTGATCCCGCCTAAGCCTTGGGCCCTGCTTGGAGGTCTGTGTCTCTTGGACCTGAGCTCTGCCTCCCTCGGTGTGGATCACATGGTCTCTGATCAGCGATGGCGTTTCTGGAGCCAGAGCTCAGTAGGAGGAATGTGGGCTTTGGAGTGTGGAACACACAAAGGGCCTCTCTGCCCCCTTCCCTAGATCTGGGAGACCATAGGCTAGTGTTCACTTATTTTTCTTTTTCCCCATGAGGGGCTCTCCTGTTTGCCACGTGGTCAGAAAGTCATTTGTCACCTCTTATCTGCAAGAGAAGTGTGTCACCAGAGTCATCTGAAAGCAAGGCAGGCCTTCAGCCACATTGTAAAGTTGGCAAAACTCCTAATTAATTTACTGTAAGACTGCTTCTTTTAGCCAACCTGAGACTATCGGTATTTGGAAGGGGGAGGAGTGGGAGTCAAGGCTTAGCACTAGAGATTACGGAGAAGGGTGCGACAGAAGATGAGATGGTTGGATGGCGTCACTGACTCCATGGACACGAGTTTGAGCAAACTCGGGGAGATAGTGATGGATAGAGAAGCCTGGCGTGTGCTGCAGTTTATGGGGTCACAAAGAGTCAGAACAACAACAGCAACAGAGATTACTCGATAGGACTCCCGTGGTGGGCTTTAAGGCTTTGTGTTGAGCTCTCACCTCTCAGTATGCATTAAATCACCTGCTACTGGCATGTGTTTCCCACGTTCAAGCTGAAGTCTCCCAGAGGCACTCCCTTTATGGGGGAGGAAGAGTTGCTGGCCTGGGGCTCTAGGAAGTGTCTGGTGCCGGGTGGTGTGCTGGTGGGTTGAGGTGGGTGAGGGGTTTGTTCCTTCCCGGGTAAATGCCATCTCAAAAAGGTAAGACTTGATTACATCTCTACTGGGAATTTAAGCTAAAACAGTTTTTAAATCCAATAAGAGAGCCTCTTATTGGAGGCTTAGGTCTTCCCTGGTGGCTCAGAGGATAAAGCTGAGCCACCAGCCCTGTAATGCAGGAGACCCGGGTTCGATCCCTGGGTTGGGAAGATTCCCTGGAGAAGGAAATGGCAACCCATTCCAGTATTCTTGCTTGGAGAATCCCATGGACAGAGGAGCCTGGCAGGCTACAGTCCACAGGGTTGCAGAGTCGGACACAACTGAGTGAATTAACTTCACTTCACTTCACTTCAAGAGAGCCTCAGGTGAGGCAGTCAGTACTTCTGTGGGAGAAGGTTTGCTCAGTTACTCACATTCTTTAGTTTATCTACTAAAGGTCAACTCCCTTGTTAGGTTCTTTGCATCTTTTGTTTCAGGAAACGGCCACAGGGAAACTGAGGCACTGCATTGTAGACAGGTGCTTTACCGTCTGAGCCACCAGGGAAGTCCAACTGAAGCACAGCAAGGTTAAATGATTAGCCTGAAGGTAGAACCAGCAAAAGTTCCATCCCAGGTCTGTCTGATGCCAGAGCCTGTGATGAAGACTCTGTGGTCTGTGGTCCTTTGACCATTCCCCAGCTCAAAGACCCTGGAAGCAAGCAAGTCCAGGCCTTTGGGCCTACTGGAGGAGAGCTGAAGGCTTGCCTTCTCTGGCTCTAGGACCTGAATATCACTGGTGTCAGTAATCTTCCCGGCCTCAGATGGGGACTGCTGCTCTGTGGGAAGCAGGGGTGGGGAAGGCCTCGCAGGAGGGTGGGGAACCCCCTGCCAACCCCACCACCTCCCTGCCAACCACTCCCTCGGGGTGGCCTCCAGAAGCTTCACTTCTTCCCTGGAGCAATTTCTGTCCTGGGAACCGAGCCTCCACCCAGATACTGTGATCCAGCCAGCCCAGTCCCCTCTTCCAGCTGCATGGTGCCCTCAGTGCCAAGCTCTGGGGGAGTCCTGAATCCTCTGAGGACGTCTCTGGGCATACCAGACCTCATTCGGCGTGAGGCAGCGTCTGTAGGCGTCAGCAGTTTGGCTGGTTAATTGTGTATAGTGTTCACTTTTTGCTGGAGAAATGGAGGTTTTGTCTTACAAACCAAATATCCTGGGTTTGGAAACCATGTGAAATGCATGTTGTCTTGAGGTGTGGGCTGCATTGTGGGTCTGTGTGTGGTGCTGGTTTAAAAGACATGATCAAGGGACAGGCATTTGACTCGGTGCTGCTTGTTGCCCCTGATGGAGGGTCAGAGGTGGGCTGCATAAGCCAGCAATGTGCAGAGAAAAAGAGCATGGGCTTTGCTGTCAGATCTGACTTGGAGCCCGTTTTTGAGTCTGTAAGAAGGGGTTCCTTACAACACAGTGGTGATGTTAGAACTGGAAAGTCTATTAAAGCATGGTGTCCGGCATAGAACAGGTGGACTATAAATGCATATTCTTCCTCTTGTCCCAATTTCCTGCTGGAAAAGAACACTAGGCTGATGGCAAGAGGTCCAGATTCCAGCTGTAGCTCAGCATCTGGGTACACTGTCTTACCTTACCCTCTCCAGGCCTCACTTTTCTCATGCATAAAAAACTGAAAAGAACTAATTTCCTTTATCCTTCTGTATTTTTTTGAAGATTGTGAAAGAGACCAAAGTCAGGGGCTCTCTTGGAAGATGCAGAAAAATTTGTCACTATCGTTCTCGTATCCATGCTGCAGTATTAACTGAGATCCTGTGACGTGCTTGGACCCATGCAGAGCACCGAGCATGCAGGTGTCAGGAGTTTCCTGGTCCTCATGTGGCAAGATAGGCTTGTGAACAGTGACAGGCTTCTCTGTGGAACAGGATCGTGGCAGGCACTGGTGTATCAGAAGAGGAAGTGTCTGTCACTCCCAGCTGGAGCAATCAGGGAGGCCTTCCATGAGGTGAGAATTCCTGGTCTGGATCTGGAAAGATAACGGGAAGATTCCAGGAGGCTAAGAGGAGGGCCAAGAGACCAGCATAGGCTAAGGCACAGAAGCCTTGGCTTGTGTGGTAAAGCTCGGGGGATTTTAGGCAGTGAGGGTACTGGCTAGTGTGACGAGAAAGAGAGAGAGAGAGTGTGTCAGGGCTGGCTGATTGTACTGAAGTGTTCGGATTTTTATCAGTTATGAGGTACTTTAAGCACGGGGAGGGTCATGGTTGGACATGGGCTCGCTCATTCACTCAGCAAATATAAAAATAAATTTATATCCCCTTTAATTTTGGTATATCAAAGTAGTGAAAATTTACAAGACTGGTAAAAAAAAAGATCCTTTATCTGCATCCTTTAATCAATTACAAGACACTGCATTTACTTCATTTGTTTTTCCTTCCTTCTCTCTCTCATAATATAAAATATGTTATTTTACTATTTATGTATATTTCAATTAGGAATTTCCCAGGTGGCTCAGTGGTAAAGAAAATGTCTGCCAATGCAGGAAATACAGGAGACAAGGGTTCCATCCCTGAGTAGGGAAGATCCCCTGGAGGAGGAAATGGCAACTTGCTTCAGTATTCTTGCCTAAGAAATCCTATGGACAGAGGAGCCTGGTGGGCTACAGTCCACGGGGTCACAAAGGAGTCAGACATGACTGAGAGATGGAACATACATATTTAAATTACCTGTATAATTTATACTTTATTGTTCATTTATTATAATGATGCATATTTATGTTTTTATCATGTATATATGAATACATGTAACATATTCATATTTCTGATCAATTTGAGTAAATTGAAGACATGGTGCCCCTTTGCTCATAAATACTTAAGTGTGTATTTCATTTAAAAAAGGATATTCTCTGACCACAATACAATTATGTCCTATTAACGTCTCTATAGCTCTCCCGTCTTCCTTGCCCTGTTCAGGGTCCAGTCTGTAGACTGCATTTAGTTGTCTTGTTTCCTTAGTCTCCTTTAATTTGGAGCAGTTCCTCTGCTTTATCTTTCTTGATATTTGCGTTTTTGAATGGCACAGGCCAGTCATTATGTTGAGTATCCCTCCGTTTGGACTTATCTAATGGTTTTGCATGACTGGATTCAAGCTATGCATGATGAGCAGGAGTACCACTAAAGTAAGGTTAGCATACCAGAAGCACAGGCTGTGGGGACTGTCCCAGTACTGACGATGGGAGCTTTCGTCACTTGCTTGAGGTGATATTCACCAGTTTCTTCACTGTGCCATTACTGCTTTTCCCTTTGTAATTAGTAACTTATGGAGAGATACTTTGAGGTTATGTAACTATCCTGTTCCACATCAAATGTTTAGTCACTAATTTCCTCATCATTGATACTTTTGAATCTGTCATTTCTTCTATACTACTTGGCATTTTACTATAGGAAAAATCTTTCCCTTCTCCCTTTCTTTCTCTCTTTCTCTCCCCTTCCTTCCTTCTTTCTTTCATTACTATGAACTCATAGATTCTTAATTTATTCAGTGGGTGAATAAATTTGTATGTTTTATTTTGATGTTCAAATTGTCCCAGATTTGGTCAGTGGGAGGCTCTGCAAATTGGCTCCTGTTTCTTTCGAATTTCCCCCATCGTTCTCTGAGCACTTGCTTACTGTTGCTCTGGCAGGATGTTCCAGGCTCATCTTGTTCTTTCCTTGCTCCAGCCCTGAAATTAGTCATTTCTCCAGGGAGTCCCGGATCCTTTTAGTGGAGAATGGTATTTAGAAACCAAAACCTGGGGCTGCATATGCTCCCTATTACTCGTGTGTCATTGCTTTTATGCCCTCTTAGCAAACAGAGCTAGGGTATACAGTTATAATAAAGAATAAAACAAATTATTATGTATTTTTAGAAAGAAAAAACCCAAGTGACTGAGAGAGAGTGAGTGAGAAGGTAGGGATGCTTTCGATGACTTTCCCAACCCAGGGGATTGAACCCGCATCTCTTGTGTCTCCTGAATTGTAGGCAGACTCCCTATCCACTGAGCCACTGGAGAAGCCCTAATAAAAAATAAAACAAATTATTATATATTTTTAGAAAGAAAAAAATGTGAGTGACTGAGATAGAGAATGAGAGGGTAGTATTGCTTTAGAAGGGTAGTCAGGGAGGGACTCTTTGAGGAAGAAGGCAGTATTTAGAAAGACCTACAGTGTGGAATGGATGGATTGGAAGGAGAGAGAGCTTGAGGATTGTTTTATTTATCCAGGCAATGATTATGAGGACCTGAAATAAGTCAGGGTAGAGGGAAGGTAGAATCAGGTAACAGGCAGAAGGTAAGGGAGGTGAAGGAGGGAGGTTGACATTTCCAAGACCTCTCAAACTGAGCGTGTGCAAAATGGAATTTGTGCATTCTTGCTCGACACTGTCCTGTTCATATGTGGTCCTCTTCAGGACTGAGTGACTTCACTTCGATTCAGATATTTCAGATCTTAGGAATGGCTCCTTCGTCTATATATCTATGTGTGTGAGAGAGCTGGCAATCATCTTCAGTGCTTTTCTCTTTTAAAGCTCATATCCAATCCACCACCAAGTCTGTTGTATTCTCTTGAAAATCCCTCTCCAATCTATCACTTCTGTCTCCGTCCCCACCAATATCACCAGAGTACTGTGAGAGCTTCCTAACTGGTCTACCGATACCCATGCTGGCTTCCTCCAATTTGTTCTCACACAGCAGCCAAGTGTACTTCAAAACACAGCTCCTGTCATTTCCCTCCTCAAAAGTACTTCAGTTGTTTCCTCTTGATCTTAAGCTAAAGACCAACCTTTTCCGTAAGTCCTGCAAAGCCATGTGTCTGAGCCCCGCCTCCACTCCTGTGTCCTCCTGCCCAGTCCTTGTTTTCCTCTCTCCTGGCCTTGTCTCAGACCCTTGGGCTCGTCAAGCCTCCTGCCACAGGCCTTTAAATTTGCTGTTCTTCCGCTTAGAACAGTCTTCCTTCATGTCTTCACCTACTGAATTCCTTTTATGTCTCACCTTTCAGTTCGGCTGTCACTTCCATGGCCTCCATGATTAGGTCAAATCCCATTCTACAAAGCTTCACGGTACATATACTTCCTTCAAATGTATCATAGTTGCGATTTTACGTTTATTTACAATTATTTCATGATAATTAATGCTTACTTTTCTTATTTGATGATGAGTTTTGCTCACTGCTTTATTCTGGCAATTAGCATGTTACTGACACCTGCCACAAAATTTATGGGATAAATGAATGAATAAAATTTTATCAGCCAAGCAATCAGATAGATGGTGGTGCCGTTCAGTAGAATAAAAATTCTAAAGAAGTAGATTTGGGGAGGACGATTATAATTCATTTTAGGACATGTTACATTTGAGGTGCCTGTCACCCCGTGGCTACCTCTGAAACATCTTACTGTCTTTGGACAAGCAAACTAGACTGCCGTTCAGGAGCTTTGAGAGGACTGGTGATAGATGGCGTCTAATTCCTGGATGATTTTAAGAAGTTCCTGGATAAAATAGCTAAGTCACATGGCCTCCCTGAGCTGTAACTTACTTTCTGGGTTTCTGGAGGATACAGGACATCTGAGAGGCCTTCCTGTGGTTTTTTCTGCCTCCTTGCCTGCTACAAAGGATTTAACAAACATTTATGAAGGCTTCTTGGAGACTGAGAATCACTTGCCTGATTCATCTCAGTCAGGAGTTGCCAACCTCCTCGCCATCCCTAAGACTGCACTAGAGACAGGCTGAAAAGAGAATTCAGAGATAGGGTCTTGCCAAGCCCAGTGAGGTGTCCTTGCAAAGATGCCAATGGCACCAGGATGGAGAACGTATTCAATCACTCCGGCCCACCCACTCCTGCATTCCTCACTCACTCATTCTATATATGTTTCGCCTTCACAATCACTTGCTCACCCACCCACCTATCCATCTGCAAACGAGAGTTTATGTTGGGTCTGTAGCAGGGCTCAGGGCTGGTGAGTCACCCTCACCTGCCTCTTCCCTATGGTCCTCGAGTCCAGGAGCCCAGGTGAGGTGACGTCAGGGTGGGGAGGCATCACTGTGCTGAGGAGGGCCCTGTGTGCTTGCAAAGTGTTAACAGCAAGAGAGGGAGATGCTGCTTGCCTGTTCCTCTTATTTCACTTCTTGCTTTTCTAGTGTCCCGTTCCCTCTATCGATGGTGATGAGAGCTTAGGAATTAAGCTCCTTAATCAGATAGATAGGTGGTGGCAGCTGGTTTCCACAGCAGTACTCAGGGCTCAGGCTTAAAAGGGAAAGAGAAACACAGCTCCCCATGAGTCCCATCATGAAAAAGAGGACGCTTTTGTTTTCTTCTTCATTTCCACCAGGATTGCCCTTTTAACCCTATGGAATTTGCAGAGAGGCCGAGGGTGGGGAGGACGGGACAGCAGGGTTTAAAATGTGACATTTAGAAACCAGGCAGTGGATTGATCCTGGCCCTGCTCCTCTAGAAGCTGCTCTTTCAGTTCTCTGGGGCTTGTCATTTACAAAGAGACCCCCAGAATGTGTGCTGTCCATCTGCCGCAACATCAGACAGGGCTGGGGCTGAGCAGACGTAGGACAATGGCAGCTACATCAGATAAGAGCATCTTGGAGACATGCCTGAAGGTGTCCAGGATCTAAGCTACAGACTCCTTCACTCATTCCCTCCATCCCTCATTCATTCAACGATGGTCTATTAATACTTAGCACCTACTCTGTGCCATGCATTGTTCTAGGCACTGGAAATATAACAGCAAGCGAAACACCTGCTCACAGAGAATTTGCTTTCTGTTGTGGAAAGACAGACAGTAAACTGGTTGATCTATGCAAAATGATGCTGAGTGCTGTGAGAAATATAAAAGATACAAAGGGAGTTCCAAGGGTGGGAGGGGACTTATACATTTATGCTAGGTCAAGAGGTTCTCTCTGATATGTGGCTATTTAAACAGAGGCCACAAGGGCTCTGTTTAAGTGAAAGGGCTAGCTATGTGGATATGGAGGGGGAGGAGCAGTCAGCACTTCAGTGTTCTGGGTGCCCTGTGGTCTGGGTTGGGGTGGGGCGGTCTGAATAAGTTTCTAGGAGGAGACCGCATTTAAGCTGCATCTTGACGTGTGGGGACAGCAAGTCAGTCCTGAAGAATAGCAGGAAACTTGCCTTGAAGCGTGAGCATAAGGAGAGGGTTTGGTAAGGCCCAAAGAGGTGGGTGGGGTGGAAACAAGATGCGGAGAGTGATAAGCACCAGGCTCAGGAGCTCAGATCTGAAATGAGAGACACTGGGGAGCCACTGCAGATTTTCAAGGAGATGATACAATGAGAGCAGTGTTTTAAGAAGCTGCAACTAACATTAGAATAGTCTGGGAGCTGTGCAACCAGCAAGAAGACAATTGCCTTGTGTGAGCCTACATGGTCTTATTGCCCACCAGGACCCTAAGATTGGGAGGAATATTGGGGTAGCCCCTAGATGCACAGCAGGTAGGGATGCAGTGATGTGGGGCTCTAATGGCCAACAGAAGAAGCAGGTGATGAAGTAGGTTTCACTGGGACAAACCTCAGATGTGTCCTGGAACTTGAAGGTATCTTTGAGCAAAGACCACAGAGAAGCCAGGGTTCTGGGCAGAGCAAGTTGCAGAAAAGACTTTGGGTCTGATCTCTGGCCATGAAGCTTCTGGGGAGGGGGTCCTTGGATTGTAGGAACATTTTGTTAAGAGAAGAGCTTCGGAGACGGGAAATTGGAAGTCCAGAAAAGGAGCATAAATTATCCAAGGCCATACAGGAGCACGTGTGGCAGAGAAAGGTCAAGCATCTTATTTGAATTCATCTTGGAGGAATTACTATGCCTTATTTAATTTTACATTTATATATATATATCTTTTAATGGAAGAGGAGATTCTAAGAAAAAGGAAATTGTTTTATGCATCTACTTCTCCATCATCTAGCTGCAGCCTGATACAGAGCAGATGCTCTCTTGACACGGACCAAGGCTGATGTGAGACTGGTCTCAGATGTGGGAGCAGAAAGAGCCGCCTGTGAGTTGGGGGAGAGCTTGGCTCTGGATCCCTCATGCACTTCGTGGCCTGGCCATTTCTACCTCAGTTAGACTCACAGCTCTTGGTCAAGGGGCCATGGATGTGAGGAGTAGGGGGCTGCTCTCACAAGGGTGTCTGCTGAAAGGGAGAGGTGACAGGTGTGAGGGGCTGGGTGTCTTCGGTCTGAGGCCATTGCAAGAGAGAGGGAGAGGTCCTGCCCAGCTTGAGAGAACAGCCTTCAGGGGAGTTCGCAGCCTCTAGGTGGGTACCTGGGATGCATGTTTATATGTAAGTGCTGTGTTTGGTCTGGCCTGAGGCTGGGCTCCCAAAAGTTCACCGAACACACTTATCTGTTCCCCTCCTGTCCCAAGGAGCTGAAGGCCACACCTTTAAGAAGAGGTACTGTTCTTTGCCCACAGCATGCAGAAGTCTGACTTAACAGCAGGATTTCAGATGGAACTGTCCTCTGATATGCCTCCGTCCTCCCACTCAGGATCTTAGTGGGAAGGGATGAGCTGGGGACAGTTTCCTGAAAAGTCAGAGGGATTTGTGCTGTAGCTCCTGCCAGTCCAGGCCCTGGGGTCTGCGTCAGCCCTGGACGAGTCATTGCTTCTTAAGCTTTTGGTCAATACAATCTGTTTGTCTTGTACTATGGTGTTGACAGAGGGATTTCCACATGGAGATGAGTGAGTAATATGTATCAGCAAACTGAACCTGTAGACAGAGGAGAATAAGTGCCCTGAGTTTGGCATCCCTCAGTGAATGTCCTGGGAGAGGCGGTGGGGTTTTCTTCAGGGGTGGTGTCATCACACTCTTGAAGGTAGTAGCATCATGAACCAGGTTTTGGAAAGAACCTGAGAGGAAGGGAAGAAGGAACTGAATTCTAATCTGGGTTCAGCCACAAATTTCCCCTGTGACTTGGGCAAATCTTTTGCCCTCTCTCAACCTCAGTTTCCTTTGTCATGAACCACGGGGTTGGAAGAGAGGATTCCTGAGGACCTGTCCTATAACCTTCCTGGTTTATTGTTTACATAATGCTAAGGAATTTTGATTGACACCTTAACTTCGAGATTTTTATCCTGGCCCAGGTCTCTTACTTTGCCTGAAATTCTACCTTTATAAATTCATGCCTTTGGTTCTTTTAAGAGACTCATATCCATATTGACTAACGAAATCCTTATTATTTTTATGACCTCGTATAAGGATACGAAGCGGTGTAATCTCCTTGTATTTCAGCCTTTGTAGCAACCGTGCTGGGTAATCAAAGATACATTATTATTTCCAGTCTGCACATGAGAAAAGAGGCCCAGAGAAGTTAAGTAGTTTGACAAAGTTCATGAAGTTACCTTAGTTGAAGCTGCAGGTTTCTTGGCTGTTGGCTTATGTTCTCTGGTTCTACCATTTGGGTTTGGAAAGGGAGTTCTAAGGTCTGCATGGGATGCGGGTTGTGTTTATCAGATGGCACAAGTTATCAGGATGACAGCATCCACCCCCACATATCTGGACCACATAAGCTGAAGTGTTCTCAGCCTGGGGCAGCCCCACCCAACCCAGGCACAGTGGTGAGGGGCTGTGCTGGCCTCTGTGCCTAGTTATACAAAGGCAGGTCAGGGTAAGAAGCAGGTCCTCTGCAGCAGGTTTTGCACTGATAATCCTGTGCTCTTGTCTGCCAGACTATTTTAGCAGGGAGGTGGGTAACTGGCCAAGCCCAGGTCTTTCTTTCTATCCATCCCCCCGGCCCCTCCCCCAGATTTACTGAGCTATAATTGACATATAGTATTGTATAAGTTTAAGGTGTATAATGTGATGAGTTGATAGACATATTTATTATGAAATGATTACCACAGTAGGGTTAGTGACACATTTGTCTCCACACATGGTTACCTTTTTATTTATGTGGTGAAAATTTTGAAGATCTGCCTTCTTAGCAACTTTCAAATATACAATACAGTATTGTAAACTATAGTCACCATGCATACATTAAATCTCCAGGACTTATTCCTCTTATAACTGAAAATTTGTTCCCTTTGGCCAATATCTACCCATTTCTCCCAACCCCCAGCCCCTGGCAACCAGCAATCTATTCTCTGTTTCTATAGTTCAGCTCTTCTAGGTTCTACATATAAATGAGGTCATTTGTCTTTCTCTGTATGACTTATTTCACTTTGTATAGTGCTCTCGGGGTGCATCTATATTGTCACAAATGGCAGGATTTCCTTCTTTTTATGGCTAAATAATATTTCGTTGTGATATAGATATAGATACACACAAACACATATATGTGTGTATGTATATATATTATTTCTCTTTTTTTCTTTATCCATTCATTGAAGGACCCTTAGGTTGCTTCCATGTCTTAGCTGTGGTGAATAATGGTGTAAAGAATTTGGGGGTGAACCAGTCAGAATGGCTGAGATCCAAAAGTCTACAAGCAATAAATGCTGGAGAGGGTGTGGAGAAAAGGGAACCCTCTTACACTGTTGGTGGGAATGCAAACTAGTATAGCCACTATGGAGAACAGTGTGGAGATTCCTTTAAAAACTGGAAATAGAACTGCCTTATGATCCAGCAATCCCACTGCTGGGCATACACACTGAGGAAACCAGAAGGGAAAGAGACACATGTACCCCAATGTTCATCACAGCACTGTTTATAATAGCCAAGACATGGAAGCAACCTAGATGTCCATCAGCAGATGAATGGATAAAGAAAGCAGTGGTACATATACACAATGGAGTATTACTCAGCCATTAAAAAGAATACATTTGAATCAGTCCTAATGAGGTGGATGAAACTGGAGCCTATTATACAGAGTGAAGTAAGCCAGAAGGAAAAACACCAATACAGTATACTAACGCATATATATGGAATTTAGAAAGATGCTAACAATAACCCTGTGTACGAGACAGCAAAAGAGACACAGATGTATAGAACAGTCTTATGGACTCTGTGGGAGAGGGAGAGGGTGGGAAGATTTGGGAGAATGGCATTGAAACATGTAAAATATCATGTATGAAACGAGTTGCCACTCCAGGTTCAATGCACGATACTGGATGCTTGGGGCTGGTGCACTGGGACGACCCAGAGGGCTGGGATGGGGAGGGAGGAGGGAGGAGGGTTCAGGATGGGGAACACATGTATATCTGTGGCGGATTCATTTTGATATTTGGCAAAACTAATACAATTATGTAAAGTTTAAAAATAAAATAAAATAAAAAAAAAGAATTTGGGGGTGTAGATATCTCTTAGAGACAGTGATTTCATTTCCTTCAGACATATACCTAGAAGCAGAATTGCCAGATCACATGGTAGTTCTATTTTGAATTCTTTTGAGAAAGCTCCATACTGTTTTCCACAGTGGGTGCACCAATTTACATTTCCACCGGTAGTTCACACTAGTTCTCTTTTCTTCACATCCTCACCAGCGCGTCTATCTTATCTTTTTGATTATAACCACTCTAACAGGTGTGAGGAGATATCTCATTGTGGTTCGGATTTGCATTTTCTGATGATTGCTGTTAACCACGTTTTATTTCTGGGCTCATGATTCTTTTCCGTTGGTTTCTGTGTCTATTTTTATACTAGTCCCATATGGTTTGGATACTATTTGTTGTTGTTTACTTGCTAGTCGTGTCTGATTCTTTTTGTGACCCTGTGGTCTGTAGCCTGCCAGGCTCCTCTGTCCATGGGATTTCCCAAGCAAGAATATTGGAGTGGGTTGCCATTTCCTTCTCCAGATGATCTTTCTGACCTAGAGATCGAACCTGCATCTCCTGCATTGGCAGGAGGATTCTTTACCACTGAGCCACCAAGGAAGCCCTTGGATACTATAGTTTTCTAATATAGCTGGAAATCAAAAAGTGTGATGCTTCTAGCCTTGTTCTTTCTCAAGATTGCTTTAGCTATTTGGGGTCTTTTGTAGTAGGATTAAAAAAAAATATCTCTTAAAATTCCATTAGGCTTTTAGTAGAGATTACATTGTCTGTAGACAGCTTTGTGTCGTATGAACATATTAACAATGTTAATTCTTTTCCTCCATGAACATGGACCACCCATTTCTTTGTGTCTTCTTCAGTTTCTTTCACCCATGTCTTATATTTGTCAGCGTACAGATCTTTCACCTCCTTGGTTAAATTTATTCCTAACTATTTTATTCTTTTTGATGCTATTGTAAATGGGATAGTTTTCTTTATTTTTTAAATGGTTTGTAGTTGGTGTTAAAAAATGCAGCTGATTTTTTGCAAGTTGATTTTGTATCCGAAAAAAAAATTTACCCAACTCATTTATTATTGTAGTTCCAACAGTTTTTTGGTGGGGTTTTTAGGGTTTTCTATATGTAAGATTATATCATCTTGCAAACAGACATTTTCACTTCTGCTTTCTGATTTGAATGACTTTGTTGTTGTTGTTGTTGCTTAATTGTTCTGGCTAGGACTTTCAGTATCATGCTAAACAGGAGTGGTGACAGTGAGTACCCTTGTCTTGTTCTTGACCTTAGAAGAAAAGCTTTTAATCTTTCACCATTGAATATGATGTTAACTGTGAATTTGTCATCTCTGACCTATTATGTTGAGGTATTCACCTTCTATATTCCATTTATTGAGAGCTTTTCTCGTGAGAGGGCAACATATTTTGTTAACTGCTTTTTCTCCATCTATTGAGAGAATCATATGGTTTTTATCCTTCATTCTATTAATATGTATATTATATTTATTGATTTGTGTATGTTGAACCCTCCTTGCATCTCAGGATAAATCCCACTTGATCATTCAGACTGAATTTAGCAGCATATTAAAAGGATCATATACCAGGTCTTCTTAATTAACCTTCCATTTCTCATTTTCAGAAGCTTTCTCGTATGCTTGTCCTGGAGATGGGCTAGCCTTTTCTGTCTGCAGAAGGGCTGTCTTAGAGCAACCCTCTTATCTGTTTCTCTCTAGCAAAAACCAGCTCAGTCTTGCTCTGGGGCAGTAAGTGTGGGCAAGAAGGAGCTCTCCCCTAACATACCAGGCAGGAGCTATGGTGGGAATCACCCCCAACCCTCCCCAACTCACTTTCTGCTTATGCTTTGGGATATGAGTGCTCTCTGTCTATCTCTCCTGTTTCCCCCTCCTCTGTCATTAATCAAGTTTCTATACTTGCTTTAGTCTATTTTGGAGCGCCTATTCAATTCTCTAAGTTTATTCTAGGGTCAGTATCACATTGTATTTATTATTTGAAAATAAGTCTTTATTCTCTGGCAAGAAAAGTGCCCTGATTTCTTTTACTTTTTCAGGAATAATCTTGGGTTAACTCATCAAGTCCTAGGAAAAAGTTTTGTGGGGATTTGATTGGGACTGTGTGGAACCTCTAGGTCATTTTATGGTGAATTGACATTTTCCTGTCTATATACATGAAAAACTTCTTCATTTATTTTGGTCTTCTTTAGTATCTTTTAATAATATTTTATAATTTTCTCAATAAAGAACTTACACATTTTTTCATTTTTATATACTTTATATATTTTTGTTGCTCTTGTAAATACCCTCTCTTCTAAATTTCACTTTACTTTTGTGCTGGTGTCTAGGAATATATTATTGTTTAGTCGCTAAGTCATGTCTGACTCTTTTTGCAACCCCATGGACTGTAGTTCACCAGACTTCTCTGTCCATGGGATTTCCCAGGCAAGAATACTAGAGTAAGTTGCCATTTCCTTCTCCAGGGGATCTTCCTGACCCAGGGATCAAGCCTGTGTCTCCTGAATTGGCAGGTGGATTCTTTACCACTTAGCCACCAGGGAAGCCCATCTAAGACTCTACTTGACCTTCTTATATCTATTTTTAGCCCTCTTTCTAAGCCCTTTCATGAATTAAAATAATCTCTTTGTACATACTTTGGGTCTTTCTACATTGACAAGGAGAGTACCTTGCTAGTTCATGGCACATTTTAATAGAATAGGGCAAGATACCTTTTCTGGGAAGACACAGACCCATGGAGCTTGGGTTTGTCAAATGGACTTCAGGTTTGTGTGTGGTAGACTCAGCCCTGTGTAGGGTATACTGCTGGGTAGACACAGCAGAGACCAGCTGTAGCCTTCCCTCACCCCACTGGCTGTGTGCAATGGGGAAGCCCTATGGAAAGTCACACCAACCGTGAATAATGACAGTTTTGTTTCTGTTCTTACACATTTTCTTTCTTTCTACGCGAGCTAAGATTTGTAACACAATAATGAATAGAAGTTGGTGGGAGCTGGCATTTTAATTTTGTTTCTGATCTCACAGGAAATGCTTTCAACATGTCTTCATTACATATGTTGTTCGTGTGTATTTTTTCTTGATAGATGCCCTCTAATCAGTTTAAGGAAGGTCTCTGTTTTCCTAGTTTTCTAAAAAGTTTTGTTACAAATGGTTGTTGAATTTTATGAGATTATTTTCGTTTATCTGTTGAGGTGATCATAAGGTTTTTCTTCTTTAACCTATTAATGTAGTGAGTTTCATTAATTTATTTTCTAATGTTTAGGCATCCATGTATTTTTAAGCTAAACCCAACTTGGCCATTATTTATTATTCTTTGTATATATCTATATCTATATACAGCTGGATTCTATATTTAATATTTTGTTATATTTTTGTCTATTGTCTATACATGAGGTTGTCCTATATATGTCCTTTGTGTATTTTAGTTTCAGTATCAAAATTATGTCAATCTTACAAAATAAATTGAAGTATATTTTCTTTTAATTTTTCATAGTCTATTTTTTAATTGAAGTTATATTTGATTTACCATGTTGTGCCTATCCCCTGTTTTCTGTAATTCTTATTCTCTGGAAAAGCTTGACAAAGGAAGAGTTATCTTTCCTTTGAATGATGGGAACTGCTCTGTGAACTTCTCTGTGCCTGGTGGTTTTCTTAAGGGAAGAGTTTAAACTATTGGTTAATTTATTCAGTAGTTATAGATCTATTTCTTCCTCAGTCAACTTTGGTAAGTTGTATTTTCCTAGGAATTTGTCTAGTTTATGATTTCAGTAATATTGCAGAATACTTGTCCGTATGATATTATCCATCATATTCTCTTATTTCTGCTGCATTTGTAGTAATAAACTTGCTTTTGTTGTGAATATTGATTATTTGTATCTCCTTTCCTTTTTCATTTTTAATTGGAGGATAATTTCTTTACAGTGGTGTGTTGATTTCTGCCATACATATTGTTTCCTTTTTTCTGATCTTACCAGTAGTTCATCTATTTTATTTGTTTTTAAAAACTAATTTTAACTCTGTTGAGCATTTCATTTATGCTTATGTTTTGCTTTGCGCTTTTGTTGTGTTTTGCATAATGTTTGCTTCTATCTTAACTATTTTTCTTTTTTTTTTTTAACTTAAAAGTTTTTCTTCAATTGACTTTTGGTCATGCTGGGTCACGGTTACTGTGCATGGGCTTTCTCTAGTTGTAGTGACCGGAGACTACTCTCTAGTTGCTGTGCACAGGCTTCTCATTCAATGACTTTTCTTGTAGAACATGGAGTTTAGGGCATACAGGCTTCAATAGTTGCTGTGCTTGGAGTAAGTAGTTATGGGCTGTGGGCTTACTATTTGTGGCCCACAGGCTTAGTTGCTCCACAGACTGTGAGATCTTCCCAGTAGAGGGATTGAACCCATGTTCCCTGCATTGGCACATGGATTCTTAACCAGTGGGCCACCAAGGAATTCCTTAACTATTTTTCTTTTGCTACTTTCTTTGAAATTATTATTTTCTTTTTTAAAATTTCTTATGTTGTTGCTGCTGCTGGCTGCTGCTGCTAAGTCACTTCAGTCGTGTCCGACTCTGTGCGACCCCATAGGTGGCAGCCCACCAGGCTCCCCCATCCCTGGGATTCTCCAGGCAAGAACACTGGAGTGGGTTGCCATTTCCTTCTCCAATGCATGAAAGTGAAAAGTGAAAGTGAAGTCACTCAGTCGTGTCTTACCCTCAGCGACCCCATGGACTGCAGCCTTCCAGGCTCCTCCATCCATGGGATTTTCCAGGCAAGAGTACTGGAGTGGGGTGCCATTGCCTTCTTCCTTATGTTGTTAGAAGTTAGAATTATTCTAATTTTCATGTTTTCTAATTTAAGACTGCAACCTTTGCTCTTAATCCTGCTTATCAGCATACCATATGATTTTTATATACATGTTGTCATAATCATTCATATTTATTTTCTAATTTCTGTTTTAATTTCTTCTTTGACCTATGATTTGTGTGTTTAAATAATTGAGGATCTTTATATTGGGGTACAGATTATAGTCTATAAGATAACAGTCATTGGAAATTTGCTGAGACTTGCTTTAAGATCCAGTCACTACTCATTAGAAAAAAAATAGTGAATCACAAATCCTCAAAAAGATTGTGTATGCCTGATAAGTTGAATGCAGTGTTCTATTCATAACTCTAACTTTTAATTATGCCATTCATATCTTCTTTATCTTTACTGATTTTTTTTGATTGATTGAGCTGTCAATCAATGACAGAATTACATTGGAATCTCCATCTGTAATTCTTGATTTGTTCATTTCCTCTTCAAATTTTATCAGTTTTTACTTTGTATATTTGTGTTATTGTTTTTCAGTACATCCTCATTATTATATTTTCTTCTTGTTTGTTGTTTCTCCGAAATATATTTAGGTGCTAATCTGGCATCTCCCCACAAGTCCCCCTTTTTATGCTCTTCTTTATCCAAGTGTAACATACACTTCTTAAGTAGTGATTTCAATCTTCTTGATGGGCTAAATTGTTTGTTTTTATGCAGTGAAACTCTTCTCTGTAATGCATATTGTCTTAGAGTTTGTTTTGTATCATATGAATATATTAACACCAGAATTCTTCAGTAAATATTCCTATGTCCTATCATTTGTAGCCTTTAACTTCAAGCTGTTTGGGTGTTTTTGTTTTAGAGATATTTCTTATAGCCAGCACATAGCACACTTTCTTTCCTTTTCTCTCCCCCTCTCTCCTCTTTTGCTTTCTCTTTCTTTTTCTCTTTCTCTCTGTCTCTGCCTATAATGCATGTTTTATAATATTTGCTTACAAGTGGCTAGTTTAGTTTATCTCACCTTGCTGCTGCTGCTGCTAAGTCGCTTCAGTTGTGTCCAACTCTGTGCTACCCCATAGATGGCAGCCCACCAGGCTCCTCTGTCCCTGGGATTCTCCAGGCAAGAATACTGAAGTGGGTTGCCGTTTCCTTCTCCAGTGCATGAAAGTGAAAGGGAAGTAAAGTCGCTCAGTCATGTCTGACTCTTCGTGACCCCATGGACTGTAGCCTACCAGGCTCCTCCGTCCATGGGTTTTTCCAGGCAAGAGTACTGGAGTGGGTTGCCATTTCCTGCCGCATATCTCTCCTTAATCTGGTGGCTATAATTCATTGATACCCCCTCCACACTTTTGTCCCCTTTTGACTTTTTTCCCATCTACATATTGAATTAGAGATACCAAGGGAACATTTCATGCAAAAGTGGGCACAATAAAGGACAGAAATGGTATGGACCTAACAGAAGAAGAAAATATTAAGAAGAGGTGGCAAGAATACACAGAAGAACTATACAAAAGAGATCTTCATGACCCAGATAACCAGGATGGTGTGATCACCCACCTAGAGCCAGACATCCTGGAATGCGAAGTCAAGTGGGCCTTAGGAAGCATCACTATGAACAAAGCCAGATGAGGTGATGGAATTCCAATTGAGCTATTTCAAGTCCTAAAAGATGATGCTGTTTAAATGCTGCACTCAATATGCCAGCAAATTTGGAGAACTCAGCAGTGGCCACAGGACTGGAAAAGGTCAGTTTTCATTCCAATCCCAAGGAAAAGCAATGCCAAAGAATGTTCAAACTACCGCACAATTGTGCTCATCTCACAGCTAGCAAAGTAGTGCTCAAAATTCTCCAAGCAAGGCTTCAGCAGTACGTGAACCATGAACTTCCAGATATTCAAGCTGGTTTTAGAAAAGGCAGAGGAACCAGAGATCAAATTGCCAATATCCATTGGATCATTGAAAAAGCAAGAGAGTTCCAGAAAAACATTTACTTCTGCTTTATTGATTATGCCAAAGCCTTTGAACTGTGGATCACAACAAACTGGAAAATTCTTCAAGAGATGGGTATACCAGATAACCTTTCCTGCCTCCTGAGAAATCTGTATGCAGGTCAAGAAGGAACAGTTAGAACTAGACATGGAATGACAGACTCAGGAAAGGTGTACATCAAGGCTGTATATCGTCACCCTGCTTATTTAACTTATATGCAGAGTACATCTTGTGAAATGCCAGGCTGGGTGAAGCACAAGCTGGAATTAAGCTTGCCGGAAGAAATATCGATAATCTCAGGTATGCAGAAACACTACCTTTGTGGCAGAAAGTGAAGAAGAACTAAAGAGCCTCTTGATGAAAGTGAAAGAGGAAAGTGAAAAAGTTGGCTTAAAACTCAGCATTTAGAAAACTAAGACCATGGCATCTGGTCCCATCACTTCATGCCAAATAGATGGGAAACAATGGAAATAGTGACAGACTTTATTTTTGGGGGGCTCCAAAATCACTGAAGATGGTGACTGCAGCCATGAAATTAAAAGACACTTCTTGGAAGAAAAGCTATGACCAACCTAGACAGCATATTAAAAAGCAGAGATATTACTTTGCCAACAAAGGTCCATCTAGTCAAAGCCATGGTTTTTTCCAGTAGTCATGTATGGATGTGAGACCTGGACTATAAAGAAAGCTGAGTGCCAAAGAACTGATACTTTTGAACTGTAGTGTGAAGACTCTTGAGAGTCCCTTGGATTGCAAGGAGATCCAACCAGTCCATCCTAAAGGAAATCAGTTCTGAATATTCATTGGAAGGATGGATGCTGAAGCTGAAGCTAAAATACTTTGGCCACCTGATGTGAAGAACTGACTCCTTGGAAAAGACCCTGGTGCTGGGAAAGATTGAAGGCAGGAGGAGAAGGGGATGACAGAGGATGAGATGGTTGGATGTCATCACCGACTCAATGGACATAAGTTTGAGCAACCTCCGGGAGTTGGTGAGGACAGGGAAGCCTGACGTGCTGCAGTCCATGGGGTCACAAAGGGTCGGACAAGACTGAGTGACTGAACTGAACTGAACATATTTGAATGGTAATGTCTGTTTCTACCTCTGTGTATATTCTTTTGGTTGGTTACGCTAAATATTACAACATTAATAATAACCTAATAATGCTAACGTTAATTTACCTTTCTATTTTCCTCCTTCCAAATATAAGATTATTAGAATGCTTTAACTTACTTTAGTCATCCCCTTCTGAATTTATGAAAAGGTTGAGGTTTATCTTTCTTTCCTTATCCCACAAATGAAGTATTATGATTGTTTCTTACACTCAGTGTTTGCATTTACTCACATAGTGAAAGTAAGTTTGCTCATCATCCTTTCTTATATTTCAAACTCTCCTTCTGGCATTACATTCTTTCTGCCTGAAATCAATCTTTTAGAATTTCCTTTGGTGCGAGATTCTTACTGGTTTGAAAATGTATCTATTTCCTTCTTATTCTTGAAAGGGTTTTCCTGAGGATAGAGTTTAAGGATAATTATTTTCAGTAATCAGAAATTTTTCCACTCTCTGCTCACTTTTATCATTGTTATCAAGTGGTCACCTATAAGTCTGATTTCTCTTCTCTGTCTCTTTTTTCCTCCTTTGGATGCCTTCAAAGCTTCTCTGTCTTTTGTGTTCTTTCAGTTCAGTTCAGTTCAGTCGCTCAGTCATGTCCGACTCTTTGCGACCCCATGAATCGCAGCACGCCAGGCCTCCCTGTCCATTACCAACTCCCGGAGTTCACTCAGACTCACATCCAGCAAGTCAGTGATGTCATCCAGCCATCTCATCCTCTGTCATCCCCTTCTCCTCCTGCCCCCAATCCCTCCCAGCATCAGAGTCTTTTCCAATGACTCAACTCTTCGCATGAGGTGGCCAAAGTACTGGAGTTTCAGCTTTAGCATCATTCCTTCCAAAGAAATCCCAGGGCTGATCTCCTTCAGAATGGACTGGTTGGATCTCCTTGCAGTCCAAGGGACTCTCAAGAGTCTTCTCCAACACCACAGGTCAAAAGCATCAATTCTTCGGCGCTCAGATTTCTTCACAGTCCAACTCTCACATCCATACATGACCAGTGGAAAAACCCTAGCCTTGACTAGACGGACCTTTGTTGGCAAAGTAATGTCTCTGCTTTTGAATATGCTATCTAGGTTGGTCATAACTTTCCTTCCAAGGAGTAAGCGTCTTTTAATTTCATGGCTGCAGTCACCATCTGCAATGATTTTGGAGCCCCCAAAAATAAAGTCTGACACTGTTTCCACTGTTTCCCCATCTACTTCCCATGAGGTGATGGGACCAGATGCCATGGTCTTCATTTTCTGAATGTTGAGCTTTAAGCCAACTTTTTCACTCTCCATGTTCACTTTCATCAAGAGGCTTTTTAGTTCCTCTTCACTTTCTGCCATAAGGGTGGTGTCATCTGCATATATGAGGTTATTGATATTTCTCCTGGCAATCTTGATTCCAGCTTGTGTTTCTTCCAGTCCAGCGTTTCTCATGATGTACTCTGCATATAAGTTAAATAAGCAGGGTGACAATATACAGCCTTAATGTATTCCTTTTCCTATTTGTGTTCTTTAGTCTTATGAATTATCTAGGGTGTGTGGATCTTTTGCATTCTTCCTGCTTGGGATTCATTGGGATTCCTGGATTTGAATGTTGTTTTGTATTTCAAAAATTCCGAGAAATTCTTCAGCCACTATTTTTTTGGATATCACTTTTCCCCTCCTATTATCTTATCTCCTTTCAGAAACCTGACTAAATACTTGTGAGTCTATTTTACTTTTTATTCCTTAGTTCTAATTCTCTTGTATTTTGTCTTTCTCTCTCTGGGCTACATTTTAGATTATTTCATTTGTCCTACCTTTTAATACACCAATCCAATCTTAAGCTGTGATTAATCTGTCCAGTGAGTTTTTCATTTTAATTATTGTATTTTTAATTTATATAAGTTCTATCTGGTTCTTTCCAAAATCTGCTTGGTCATATTTTACAGCCTCTGTTCCTTGAAAATGTTTCCAAGACTCTTTTTTATTTCTTGAAGCTAAATTCTCTAATTGAGTTTTTTCTCCTCATAGATAATGTGAATTCAGGCTGCAAACCCTTTTCATATTGTGGTCATTAATTCTCAGAAAAGATTTTACTTCCCTTTAACCCAGCACCAAAGTTGGGATAGACAGCTTTTCTTACATTGTCTATATAGGAGATTTATTTCTCATTCACCCTCGCATTGGGTTTTTGGCCTTCTGGACCACTATTTTATTGTTTCTGTAACCTCCTAGGCTTTGTCCCTTGTCTGCTCTTCCCCATACATGCATGGAACAGAAGCTTGGGGAATGCAACATTCAGCCGATGTTCTCAGGGCAAAAACTCCCTTCAAGCCTTGCTTGTTACTCCTGTTTCCTGCTTTTGCTTTCCTTTTGGTTTCTCCAGATTTCTTACATTTTTGCCAGTTAAGTGATATATTTTAAAAAACACGGAAACATCTTTATCAATCCTTTAACATTCTTCTTATGAAGAATTATGTCATAATATATGTTGTACCATATTGCTGTATATAGAATTCTTATGTGAACTTTCTCTGTAAGAAGTATAATCAGTTATCAAATAATAATCACATGCTAAAAGATAGTGGCATAGTATAGATTTTCTTAAAGAGAGGATACAATCATTACCCTAGCTCAACTTACTAGATATGTATCATAGCAAATTATTGGATCTCTGGATCTTCATCTCCATGTCTTCAAAATGAGGATAATAGTAGTACTAATTATTCTGATGCTTTTTTGTGAAATAAATTTAGTTTTAAAAAGAACCTAGAAGTGTACTTGACATACAGTTAAGTGCTCAATACCATTTCATTAAAGTTAAGATGCCACAGATTGTATGATGCCCTGTGATTTTGTAGAAAAGCAAACATGTTTTCTTTTTAAAGTAATTACTTAATTAATTAATTTTTGGCTGCCCTGGGTCTTTATTGCTGCTTGCAGTCTTTCTCTAATTGTAGCAAGCAGGAGGCAGGCTTAGTGGCAGAGGGCAGGCTTCTTTTGTCATGGAGCAGGGACTCTAGGCACGTGGATTTCAGGAATTGCAGAATTCAGGCTCAGTCGCTGCAGCTTGCAGGCCCTAGAGCTCGTGGGCTCTGTAGATGTAGAGCACAGGCTGAGTTGACCTGTGGCATGTGGGATCCTCCCAGACCAGGGATTGAACCTGTGTCCTCTGCATTGGCAGGTGGATTCCCAACCACTGGACTACCAGGGAAGTCTAAGAAAACATATTTTCAGTTAAACTGTGACACAATACAAAGATGCCATTGACTGAAATTGCATTCCAGTTTCATATATTAAAATACAAAATAATACATCTTAGAACCATCTGACAATACTAAATTTTGGCTATTATGAATGGATACATATGAGCAAAGACAACAGTGAGTGAGAAATGGAACTTCAGTCTCAGAATTGGTAGGACCCAGGTATTTATATATTTGTAGGTATTTATTTCATTCTACCTCCTAACCTCATCTACTTCTGGACTCTGGCTGTTCTGTGCATGAATTAGAGTCAGTGTCCAGAAGGCTAATTGTCAGTAGACAAACACAATATTCCACCATCTTCTCCAAGACTGAGGAGGAAGGGGAAAAAACATATTTATTGAGAGACCTCTGTACCTAGGACACTTATGAGTACCTTAAATATCACATTTACTTTCATTCTCACAATTAGGTTAAGATTAATTGGCATAACAAACAACCCCCAAATATTAGTGGCTTAGCACATTTTGTTTAATTCTTGCTTGTACATTGACTGATGTGAGTAGGGTGGTTCTACTTTAAACTGTGATCCACAACTCACCTTATTCCATCTTTTGGCTTTGCCATACTGTGGCTTTCTAGTTGCTCTGTTATCACTGAGGAGACAGAAATGGGAAGAGAGAGGGACCATGAAGAAAGCATATGTTTTATTATAATATAATTTAAAAAATTTCAGGTTGTCAGAGTTTGATTTATTCCTAGGAAACCTGTTGGAGGGAGAATTTACTGTAGGTTAGGGTGGTTGGAAAAGGCCTCCCAAATGAAGTAGGATTAAAGCTACATCCTGAAATATCGATATTACCTGGAGATAGGTAAAGAGTGTTGAGATTTCCGTCTGGATGTGCTGAAGTGGCATGACCAATGCATAGAATTATGGAAGAGCTAGATGTTTTTGGAGAACCATGCAACCCTTTCTTGGAAAATAACCAACATTTATTGAGCTCCTATGCTGTGCTAGACACTGTTCAGATGCTACGGTGATACATGGCTTCCTAAACATCATTGAGCCTCCATAAGACAACATTCTGGGAATGGGCTCTTTTTCATGTTTGAACCACTCTGTGGCTGGGTTGATTCAAATAATCATATTTGGAACATGTGGTCCAAGTACCTGACACTGTACTCCCACATAAAGGATCTTTATCTGAGGATGTTATGGTAATGACAGCAGGATTTGTTGAGAATCGTGTGTTGAACTCTCACTCTGGATTATTCTGTCTACATTTGGTAGCCCTGAAATGGGTTCTCGTTCTGTGACTTTGGTGCCTTTTTTTCAGTGAGCTGCTGAGAATCCTTTGCCCTTGTTGCTGAATCAAGGTTCTGGTTCAGTATGTACTCTCTTTTGAATGCCCCACACTATTTAAGTCACACAGGGTGTGAGCTGGGATGTTAATTGTTTCTTCATGGCCAATGTTACTGATTATGGAAAATGTCTTCATGTTGTTATTTGGACTTATTCAAAGCATAATCTTTGTATATGAGATCTTTGTCAAATCTCCAGGGAAGGCTTGTCTTCTTCCCAATATATACAGTATATTCTGCTTTTTAATCCCTTTCAGTTTGAAGCAGCTCTTTGGGCCTGAGTTCTGGGTGGGAAATGGATCTTTCATTGGGTACAATGATAGATATCATGAGACTTCCTATGTGATACGGTTAACTTAGTTCCCTGGGTCAAAGTAGCCTATGGTATTGTTATTTCACTTGCTCTTATAAGTATCATGCAGGATACATGATCTTATGTGATTCTTATAACAATCCTGAGAATAGATTAAATTCCCATTTTACAGATGAAGAGGCTAAAGGTCAGAGAGGCCTGGTAAGAGACAAAATTGGGGTTGGAATCCCAATCCTGAACTTTTGGATTTCCATAACCTTATCATGCTACTTTCTAGATGTTATTGAGCATCCTCCAGTTTGGAGGATTTAAGAAGGAAATAAAATATGGGGAGGCTAGATTAGCATGGTTGTTGATGTAGTACTCTTGTCTACTCATGGCTTTAGAAGTAAGAGAAAATGGTATTTGTGAAACTACAAAAGATTGTAGTCTCTCTTCTGTCCTCTTTCCCAAGGGTATGTAGACCCCCCTCAATGCGGGCCCTCGTCATGACTCAGAGAGGGAAATAACTTGCCCAGCCTGACCTCCAAGAGTGATTTATGAAACAGGATATATCCAAATTTTCACCACATTGGAGCTATTCAATTTTCTCTAATGGCCTTTATCTGAGAGTTATGTCTATTCGTGGCAGCCACGACCAGTAAGTCATTAGCTTAAAGTATACTGATTGTTAATTTTAGCATCCTGGGACCTGGGCCCAGTGAGAGAGGACTCTCGCTTTTGCGAATCAAAGCTGAAGAACGTTCGAGCAGTTGGCTAACATTTATATCAGCAGAAGTTAGAAAGTAAGAAGAAATAATTAAAAAGTTGAAAAGTAAGAAGCAGTTGACTAGCTTGACATAGTTCAAGAGGTGGCAGAATGGCTTCCATTTGTTGGCCTCCCTACTGCTAGGTACTGTCCTCATCAGAAGAGAAAAATGGAACCAGTCTTTATATCAAGCACCCTTGGGTGCCAGGTACTTCACATATGTGATCTCATCGATCTGAACAGCAGTGTTATGAGGACGGGACCACCCCTTGCATTTTATCTTTACAATATACAAACCCCAATTTATAGACAAGGGCACATAATACCCGAGGTCACACAGCTAATAACTGACGGAACTGGGATTTGAACCCCGACAGTCTGCATTCTTAACCAACAGAATTCTGCATGGTGGTGGCTCAAAGGCCCAGCCAAGCCTCCCTTGAGGACTGCATGCCACTTAAGGTCTTGGAGGTCTGATGTACCATTTTCTTACTTATGACCCTTAGAAAATCACCAGCTCAGGGACAGCTCCCAGATGCCAGTAACTGCAGTTTCCTTGTGTGGTTCAGGGCTTGGGGCTCCTCTCATGGGCAGCTGGGCTTTGGGACCCCAGAGCTGGAAGGAACCTACCCTAGGTCACAAGATGGGAAGCCATGGCTTTCCTGGCTCCAGGAGCCTGTGTCCCCCTGCAGGATTGCTTCATATGCTCCTTCAGGAGAGGCTGCTGGGGTTTGGCTCTGACAAGTTGAGCCATTTGGGGGATGGGTGGTCGTGTTAATCAGGAATTGGGGCACATGGCCTCAGCCAGGAAAGTTCGACTCTGGGCTTGTTTTCCTCCAACTTTGGGGGACTCATGGACACTTCTGAGTCAACCTGCCTGTCCCATTCCAAGGCTGAGCCAAATTAGACCAGGAATCCCTGGAACCTCCCTGTCCACTGTCCATTCTTCTGTGCTTTGTAATTACAGCAAAGGAGAGAAGCAGCTGTAACTATCCCTGTTTTACAGATGGGGAACTGTGCTGCCATCGATTTCCTAGGGTAAATTACTCTGAGCCTGGATGGGGCTCTCTGAGCTCTCACTAGGACAAGACTTCTTTGGATTTCCCAGGGGAGTTTATGGGAATGCAAAGACCTGAGTGCTGGCCCCAGGAATAGCTCAGCTTACTGTGTGACATCAGGCAGATTTCTTCCCCTCTCTGGGTCTCGCCATCTGTTCACGCTGAGCTCTTTGTGCTTCAGTTTCCTCATCTGAAAATGGGGGACAATAATAGTAACTTAATTCATAGAGTTATTTTGAGGATTAACTGTAAAGCATTTAGAAGAGTACCTGGTACAAAGCACCTAATAAGTGTTTCTCCCTCTACTCCTCATTTTCTTATCATCATCATTATTATAAGGGGGTCTTCTCTTATGCTTTCCATTGGTTCTTATACTCTATGAAGTAAACTCCTCCAAGAAGCCTGCCTAGATTTTGACTGACCCTGGGGTTTATGGGGTCCCTCTGGGAGCTTATAAGTGTCTCTTAAATGAACTCCTGTTGCTAGTCTTACTCCTGTAAAGTTCACGGACATACTTGTGCATAAGTACATCCATGAATTTCGATGTCCTATTACTTTCCAGGACTTTGGGATTCTTGTTACTTTCCAGGTTAGGGCTAGAAAGTGTCAATAGACATATTAGGTTAATCAGGTGGAGGCTTGGGACCTTGTCTGTGTCTTGCTGAAATTGTTCTGGCTCCAGAATTGAAGAGCAGGGCTGAAGTCTGGGTGGACCCTCTCTACGTGATGCACAGGCCACCTGGGTTGTCCAGCCAGGCTTTCCAGGGCCTGAGGGGACAAGGCCAGCAATATGAGCCCTGAGGTTTGTTCTGCCTACTTGCTGGGCTCTGTTGCCTGACAGCTGTGAGGGGCCCTCAGAGCCTCCTCCAGGGAGCCAGCGCTCTCTATATTTCATGAGACTTGGTCCATTCAGCAGGGCTGGTGGCAGCTTGCTTGAGTTCTTGCATCTCCCCTGGGAATAAGGGTTTTTAGAGTATCTGATTGCTGCAGGAGACTGGCCGCCACAGCTAGCAATGCACAAGGATCTCTGATCCTACTGCCACCTGTGGGAGACAAGTCACATAGAGGCCCAGAGTGGGGAGGGGGACCCATTATCCTTACTTCACAAAGCTCACTGAATCCCTCCTTTCCACTGTGGGTCTCTACTTCTCCAGCCCTGGGGCTTTCGGGGTTCTGCTAGGAGCTTGTGTTTGTCTCTTGAATGAATTCCTGCTGCTGGTCTTGCTCCCTGAGGCCTGTCCACTCCATTGGTCACGATGGAAGTGGAAATTCCACTCTGATTATTTTACTCTCCTGCTCATATACCTTCAGTGGTGCCCACCATCTACAGGATAGAATCTAAGGAATCAGCTCCTTTTTTTCCCTTCCCCACCTCTCTGCCCACTGCCTCCGCCTCCCCTCCCCACAACAGGAGAGACCTGGGTCTCTAATACCTGGTCCATTTTCTGGTCTCCTTGCCATGGCTCTCCTGGCACTGAATGTCATGTCCCATCTTCACCTGGCAAGATCCCACTCTGCATTTAAGACTCAGGTCAGATGTCTCCTCCTCTAAGAAGTCTGGCCTGTTCTCCAGCTGAAAGTGACCCCTTTTTTTCTGTATTTCCTTGCCACTGGGACAGCTTACTCCTGACTCCACTACCAGCCCTGAGGTCCCCAGCCTTTCTAGAAACCCTTCAAGTTCCCTAAGTGTATCATGCTCAGGATTCTGTGCTTTCACACGCCCATCCCTCTGCCTGCATGCTCTTCCTTTCTGCCCCTTCTCCTTCCCACATTCTTCTCTCAGTTTTGGGGTCATGTCCTGAGAAACTTCCCATGACCCCCTCGCTCTACCTTCCATTCTCACCTACTACTGCTTGGAGGTCCTCTGGACTCCTTTTAGCACGCCCTTGTGTGTGTGTGTTTAGTTGCTCAGTCATGTCCGACTCTTTGCGACCCTTTGGAATGTAGCCTGCCAGGCTCCTCTGTCCATGGGATTTCTCAGGCAAGAATACTGGAGTGGGTTATTTCCTCCTCCAGGGGATCTTCCCAACCCAGGTATTGAACCTGAGTCTCCTGTGTCTCCTGCATTGCAGGTGGATTCTTTACCCACTGAGCCATCAGGGAAGCTCTTGTTATTGTAGTTTTTGTGCAGTTTTGGGATTGTCTATTCATCCATCTGTCTTGAGCATAGAGCTGGTGGGAGGGAGGGAAGGTACCACCAGGCAGTGAGGACAGCAAGAACTAGAGAGGGGCAGGTGGCTCTTTCTCATGGATTTAGGAGGCAGAGCCCTTTCCATGCAGTGTATATGGTTGCAAAAGGCCCTCCCAACTATTTCACTGAATTCTTATAACCATGTGGTGAAAATAGGTACCTTCATCTCTGGTTTCCCAGTGAGGAAGCTGAAGTTCCTTCAATAAGAACTCACCTAGTCAATCAGCAAGTGTTACTTGATCTATGTACCAGGCAGTGTGTCAGGAGGGAGATGGTGTGGTGAGGAGTGGCGAGGAGACAGAGCCGTCAACGGGGCAGACCTAGTCCACACCCCTGGTAGGATCCTCAAGGGAGAAAGACGCTAAGTGTTAATTTCGCAGTTAATTGTTTAATTACAATTGTGATAAATTCCATGGAGGAGAAATAATGAGGGGATAGGGGATGGTGTAAGGAGGGACTTGACTGAATTCCTGGGTCAGTGCCTCTCCTGCCCACCGCCATGCCCAGCTCCTATTTCTCTCTCTATTGGTGCTGCTGCTGGAGCTTAACTGCTTCCCACAGTAGTTACTGCCCAGCTCCTGTTGACAGCCCTAATGGATTCTTCAGATTAAACAGTCCCAGCCCAGCCTTGGCTGTACTTGGATTGGCCCATTAAACAACAGCAGAAGCAGCCCCCACCCCCCCAACCCCCGCCTTGCTCCTGGTTCTAATTGAATAATTTACTGTAAATAGCTTCCATTTCCTCTAGAGCCTAAGCTGGCTCCTTAGCCAAATGGAGGTGAGCAAGGGCTTCCTCTAATGGGACGCAGGAGCAGAAATGAGCTGTCCAAATGAGCAGTCGTCGCAGCAGGCGTTGAATTAAATCAGAGACACTTAAGACTTCAAATCCTTCTTGTAAACGAACCACTGTGGTGGGGAGACACCACCAAGAGCCCTGCAGAACCCAGGCTGCAAGCTCCAGGGTAGGATTTCCCATGAATTAGAAGGCCCTTGGGCAGAGAGTGGAGGTAATGGAGTTTGCTGTTTCCTGCTCACCCCTACCTGTGTCCTTTTCCCATCTCTCATGAGCAAGATAGCATCTCTCCCTGAGATATATTGGGTTGGCCAAAAAGTGTGTTCAGGTTTTTCCATTACACCTTGTGGAAAAACCCAAATGAACTTATTGGCCATCCCAGTATTTCTCAGCTCTTTCTTCTATGAGGAAGAGTGCTCCTACTCTGAGGCTAGCATGTGCCAAGCACAATATATATTATTTTGAACTAAATTATCTATCAGAGAATTTTATGAGTGATCTCATTTAACCCTTATGAGGCTTCTGGGAGGCAGGTATGATTGAGGAAATCGCATTCATGCAGACTGATGCTTTTCCAAAGGTCACATATTTATCAGACATGGAATCAGGATTTGAATCCAAATCTATTAGACTCCAAACTTTAAATTCAGTCTGCAATACCAGTGAAGACAGATGGCGTACCGCCAAGGGGTTACTTTGAGTCCATTCTTGGTTTCCTGACATGCTCAGCAGCTTCGGAGGGGTTCTATTCTAACTCTCTGTTCAATAGGATGAGTCCAGCTTAGGTCAGTGGGAGGGGGAAACCACCCAGCAATCTGTGGAGACCTCCCCGGAGGCTGCGTGATTGAAATGGATCTCTCTGCAAATCTGGTGACACTTTAGACTTTAGCTGGGACTGTCGTTTCCCATCCCCTGACCCCTTTGGGACCCGTGTGCATGTGCTAAGTCACTTCAATTGTCTGACTCTTTGTGACCCTATGGACTGTAGCCTGCAGGCTCCTCTGTCCATGGGATTCTCCAGGCAAGAATAATGCAGTGGTTTGCCATGCCCTTGTCCAGGGAATCTTCCTGACCCAGGGATTGAACCCACATCTCTTACATCTCCTGCATCGGCAGGCAGGTTCTTTACCTCTAGTGCCACCTGGGAAGCCCTTTAGACCCACAGCTTTGTCCTAATGACTCACTAAAGGAACCAACCAATGAGGAACAGGAGATCTGCTCCCCTTACTCCCATTGGTGTCCCATTTCCTTCTACCACTTGGTGCAGTGTTTGGGGGCTTCCTTTTTCCAAGGACTCTTCTGTCCTCTGACCGTGTCACTGAGGTCCGATACTCAGTGAAGCTGCTGATCTCATGGGTTGGGAGGCGCTGGTGAGAGGAAGAGGGCTCTGCAGTGTGTGAAGGGTGAGGGCCGAGTGTGGCCCCCAGGGAACGGAGTCAGACTTACTGTTGCAAACGCTGGACTTGTGTTGCAAGTCCTTTGTTGCGCTTATCATCTTCACCTGCTGCAGCACCTCACCTCCTGTCTGATCATAAAACCCAGAGACCGGTCCTCTGTCACCTACTAGCTGTGTGATCTGGGGCAGTGCACGTGCTTCCACTGAATTTCAGAGGTCTTATCATCACAGAGGGATGCTGATAGTTTTAAAGGTGCTAATACTATATGAAGCTCTTAGGTGCCTGGAACATAGTACACACTCAAAATGATACAAGCAATTATTAGTATTCTTTGCACTTTATAAACATCAACTAGGCTTATTCTTGATAGTCCCCATTTCATCTTCCAGATCTTCCCAGGTGGCTCTAGTGGTAAAGAGCCTGCCTGCCAGTGCAGGAGATGTCAGAGACGTGGGCTCGATCCCTGGATCAGGAAGCTCTCCTGGAGGAGAGCAGGGCAACCCACTCCAATATTCTTGCCTGGAGATTCCCATGGACAGAGGAGCCTGGCCTTCTACAGTCCTTAGGGTCACAAAGAGTCTGATACAACAAACGACTTAGCACACATGCATCTTCTAGATATGCCCTTACTTGTTCCCCGTCCCCAGTGATTATGAGCTGTGGCTCCTCTGAAAACTTATCTGACTCACCATCTCAGCTTCACCATGTAGGTGCCCAGCTTCTCACTGAGCAAGATGGGGCTTCAGACATCCAGGAGTTTGTCCCACTGGGGAAAGGAGGCATGAATAAAATAGTCTATGCAGAGGGCAGTGATACATGTCTTGCCTGGATGTCCCTAAGCAGGCTCTCCAGCCTCTGGGAACGTGCATAGTCATGTGAACCAAGGTTTCGTTAGCAGACAGCCTCCACTGGCCTAGCTCCTGAAAGGCTGATGAAATAGGGCAATGAGGATATCTCAACTGGGTCTTTCAACAAAATCAAGATATATTAGGTTTATTGCATCCCCCTTCAGCTGAGAGCCCAGTGGTTTCTAATGAAAAGGAAGAAATTGTCTGAGCATGATTTGTTCCATCTGGGCTCTAGCTGGCTTCTGCCTAAAGGGCTCACAGATCAGTGATTAGGAATCTGTTTTAGAATTTTGTGGTCACCAAGTGTTTCTAGAATCTCTTGGAAAGTCAGAACATTCTCCTGCCTTCAGGGACCCTTTCTCAGCGTCCCTCAGATACAACTTGATCAGATCTACACGGGTTCTCTAATGTTCACGGGTGTGCTCACAGAATCCTAACTCGTTCACACTTTCAAGGGGCTTGGAGCTTTGTGTGTCCTTAAATTTCCCTTAGTGTCGCCTGCCTTAAGCTGATTTCCTCTTTAACTTTTACTTTGCCCCTTTCTTCTCCATGATGAAGATGGAGCTAAAATAAGATCTGCTAGCTCACTGTGCTCTGATCACGTCAGAGCATTCACTCTGAGATGCTGGTATTTCCCTTTTTGCTTCTTTCATCAGAGATATCGAAAAGGGAACAAATACCTCATTTTGTTGTTTCTAGCTTTTTTTTTCTTTTGTGCCTTTCTTTTCAGGTTGCTGACTCACTGGGTTCCAAAAATATACCTTCTCAATAATGAAAATAATAAAAGTAATAAAAATTGTGATGCTCCTGATGATAAAGAGCCCTCATGGAGCACTGTTATTGTCCTGGGTTCTTTAGATGCTGTGTTTAATAGCATCTCCCCCGGCAAAGCTGACCACAGGGCTGAACACACCACAGACTCTTAGGACATAATAATAACTATTTATTTAGCTCTCCACCTGGCCTGACATTTCTGCATTCCTTACCCTATGTCATTGTTATAATAGCCCTGTAAAACAGATACTATTATTCTCTGTTGCAGATGAAGAATTAGGGCTCAACATAAATATATTAAGAATTCACTCCACTCATTATTTCTATAGACATATCGAATGTTTGCTAAGTGCCCAGCCCTTAGAACCAAGTGGTTCCTGCCCTCCACGGTCTCACAGTCTAGTGGGGCCCAAAGAGCAGGGAGCAGGCAGTGGAAGTGAATCTCTGGAATTATCTAAAGCCCTAATTTGTTCTGGGCTCCTGCCTCCCTATATTTTCAGATTCACTCTTTGTCTTTTGTTTCAAGCATCACAAGGGGGCTTCCCAGGTGGCACAGTGGTAAAAAATCTGCCTGCCAATGCAGGATGCTGGAGATGTGGTTTGATCCCTGGGTTGGGAAGATCCCCTGGAGTAGGAATTGGCAACCCACTCCAGTATTCTTGCCTGGAAAATTCCATGGACAGAGGAACCTGGTGAGCTATAGTCCATAGAGTTGCAAAGAGTTGGACATGACTGAGCACTCATCACAAGGGGTACTTCATGTCCAGCCACATCACTATTAATTAAAGTCCTCCTCCATTCTTCTCTCATAAGGGTCACTTGTAACCATAAGAGTTTAATTTTTCTGGACCTGAGTTGCTGCCCTCCTCAGCTGTATCCTCCCACAAGTTCATGCCTGTGTTTTCTCTGAGGGTCTTGATCTGTTGTTCTCAAGCTCAGAACATGATAGGTGACAGTCAACCCTGTCTTGACTATTGCTTTACTCAGATGAAGGGGACAGAATCTTTATTTTCACCAAGGAGGGCTTCTTATTGGCTTGGAAAAGGAGATGACAGAGAGAGGAGTGGGAAAGGACGGGCGAGGCAGGAGACAACAGGTGGGCAGCTGATTTTATGGAGGAAGAAGGACACTATTTGAGTTGGTCTAATCTGTGAGGCACAGGCAAACCAAGTAGGTGCTCAGTGCTGGGACTGGAGGCCCCGGAACCTGGATCACTTTTATTTATTAGACTATTTATCGAACCAGAATCCTCACTGAGACAAGAACTTTACTATCTTACATACTGGGAAGCCCAGAGGTGGGCCAGACCCAGCACTGGTTGATTCAGTGGCTCCGTGATCAAGGATGCAGGTTTTTCCCTGTGTGCATCCACTTTCTTCTCTAGCTGGGTCCCTTCTCGATGGCCAGGTAGTCTCTGGCAGCTGTGGAGTGATGTGCTTCCTTGTTCAGGTTCAGTGGGAGAGATACTATCTCACCTTGCGACTGGCTTGTAGTTAAGGAGAAAGTAAATTTTTCCTAGAAACAGTTCTTTCATGGCTCATTGGCTTGAATTGGGTCACATGCCTATCGCTGAACCAATTCCTGGCAGTTTGGGTGAAATGACATCATCTAAAGTGGAACAGATTTGGGGAAGCAACCACCGTGCCATTACAGGGTCACATTTCCCAGACATAAGCAAAGCGAAGAACCCAGTACTGTGACAGTATATGGTTAAGGAATTAGTATGCAGAGTCGCCAGATTTAGCCAAGAATACAAGGTGCCCGGTAAAATGTGAATTTCAGGTAAACTACAAACTTTTAAAGTATAAATATTTCCTGTGCAATATTTGCTGGTCTGTATGTCCCAACATTTGGTACAAAGCAAAATGGGTTAAGTATGTGTTTGGCGATGAAACCTAAGAAAAATTCTAGGGGTTGATGGTGCATCAGGGACTTAGAATCAAGGTCAGATCTGAGTCTTGCATGGAGTGTGAGGTCAGTGATTCAAACAGCAGAGGAGGGCTGGGGGGCCTTCTCTCCACACATAAGATGACCCCCTGTGGCCAGGATTTGGGAGAGGAAATGACTGGGCCTCCTCACTTGGGGGCCCTGGTTGACCCCATCCTGCCTTCTGTTTGTAGGGCCTCGATCGCTGTCGGCAGGCTTTGCTGCGGATTGGCGTCAACATGATGGCGCTGCCTGGAGGCTGCCACCTGGACTCCATCCCTCTGCCGGGTCAGCGGTAAGTCCCACTGCTGTGTCTCAGGGCCTGGCCTGCCCCATCTGGACTCTGGCAGAGGCCCAGACCCAGGATCCTAGGGTTTGCAGGTGGCCCCATCTCTCAGCACACTGTGCTGGGAGGAGGCTTAGGATGAGGTATCTGGGATACTGCAGTCACTCAGCAAATACAAATGGAACTGGGCTCTGAGACACAGAGGAGTCAGCCACATCCTGCCCCAAGGGGCTACTTTAAGATCCAAGCAGACAATGAAGCAAAGGATCAAGTGGGAAGTGCTGCTCACAGAAGGGGCCCCAAAGGAAGCTCTGGATTCTGTTAGCGACAGGAGGTTGGAGCCACTGGGGGGACTTGGCCTCTCCAAGCCTCTTGGAAGACATCAGACTACCATTAGATGTCTTTCTCTCGAAACACCAGTGGGAGGAGTGGGCACAGAGCTGATCCTTGGGAAACGCTTGTTGCCCTGAGTTGGGCAGTGTGGTGAGGGGGAGGAAAGAATACACCAAGCAGGGAGTGAGGCCTGGATGATGGGCGAAGGAAGATCTAGGGTTCCAGAGCTGCCTTCACACAGGTGAAGGGGACGGGGAGGCAGGTGGAGATCTGACTGGCTGGTCCTGGTGGCCCTAGACAGAAGCAAAGGTTGAGGCACCAGGGCAGCAAATCTCTGATGACAACTATCCCAGTTTGCCTGGTACTGTGCTGATTTTGGCACTGACAATCCCATGTCCCTGGAAACTCCTCGGTCCTGGGCAAACCGGAATGGTGGGTCACTCTAACTTAGGTTTGGTCTGTGGAGGAACTTTGCAGTTTGAGGCTCAGAGCTTCCTCTTAACCTCTCACTTCCTGCTTAGACATTTTGATGGGACTGTTTTGAGGCAGCAGAATCCAAGTAGCCCTTCCAAGGTTGTTAAATCATTGTTTTTTATTGCTTTATATATTGGGGGTTGGCCAAAAAGTTCATTCAGATTGTTCCATCCAATATTATGGAAAGACCCAAACAAACATTTTGGCCTACAAAAATATTCTGATACCACTACCATCTAATCTCTCTTTTCAACCCCCGCTTGAATTATAGGGGCTTCAACTATGTACAGCATTCATTGCTACATTGTTTGTTCTGTTTTTGAGTATTTTGGGTGTGTGTGTGTATTGCTTTTAAAATCAGAAGGATTTATTAAATATTTGCTAAGAGTCTACTGGAGTTGGATTAATCTCTATGACAGTATCGGTCTGCTCCCCCAAAGCCATTATCATAAAGAGGTTTAAGAAGATGAACATTCCTGAGGGCTGAGAACACTGTTAGAAATGCAGTTAAGAATTTCCTGTGTGGCCTGACACTGGGAGTAAGGTATAATATGAGACCCAAATATTTTTCCACGTGGACTGTAAGGTAGAGCTCAGAGATGGTGTGATGCAAACCTGTAAGGATACATGCATAGTCTCAGAGATGGGATTTCATGATTTGAGCAGATGTTATCACCTCTGAACACATGACTGACTGGCTTCAACTAATTGTGTGGTTTTATGTGAACTCCTCAACCCCATGGCTTCTTGGCTCCCTCATGTATAAAACAGGGGTAATAATAGTATCTAGACATAAGGTTGATGTGTGGATTAAATGAGCTAATAATACATGCAAAACGTCTGCCATCAGGTGAGAGCTATATAAGAAGGGCCCTTGTTTATTGGGTGCCTGCTACATGTTGGAGGCCCTCTGTGTCTCTTCATGTAGGTGATCTTAGGGGGTTCTTCTAGAAATACTTCGCTTGACCCCTTACTATAGGCAAGTTACCTCTTTGAGAAAATAAGAAATCATGGGCAGACACTCCCATCAGCCTAATATTTTATAATCAGAAAAGAGTAGAAGTGTTCTAGATGCAGAGGAATCTGTCTTTCCATCATCTGTCCTGCCCAGGTTGAAAACCGTATATTCAGATGAGTAGCAACATCTGTGGCAATAGGGCTTTGGGACCCCTCTACAGATCTCACAGGGTTGGAATTGTTAGACCAGAGCCTGTGCTGGGGTTCGGGAAACTGACATCACAGGGCAGTTTAGGACAGTGGTTAGGAATCTTGACCCCCCCCCACCCCCCACAAAAATTGATTCTTGGTTCTGCTGCTTATTAGCTATAACCTTGGGCTTCAGTTTATTGATCAATGAAATAGAGATATTTATGCTTACATCATCGGGTTGTGATGAGCCTTTAATATGTATATGTTGTTACTATTCACATATAAACTGAACAACAAATTGTTGCTGTATGCAAATAGCTATTATGCTTTATTTTTGTGTAGAAGAAAATGCTTGAAAATAAATCCAAAGATTAAAAAAAGAGATAATATATAAAGTGCCTGTCTGAAACATAGGAACTGCTCAATCAATATTACCATCTCCTTTAGATAAAGAATAAGACCCTGGAGTAGAGAATATGAGCCAAGGTAGATCACATTCTGGAACTCTGTCAGCCCCTGGGAACCACTGGTCTCTCTCTTCCAAGCTCCTCAGAATTTTTAAAAATAAGAGAAAATTAAATTACATAAAAATGTTTAGGAATCAGATCATTATGCTTTTGGAGTCGAGACAGGCTTTCTAACTGACATTGTACAGCAAATATTGATACCTTGGGAGGAAAATACCAGACTAACATGATTCCACAAACACTGCAACCTGCAAAATTGTTTGTTTAGAATGTCTTCAGTCTTATTATTCTGGTAGGGGAGGCAGGCTGCAGAGAGAAGGTGGCAGCGCCTTTACTGTCATCACAATCTCATATTGCCGGGCCAGGCCTACCCAGAACAGTGGGGGAATATAATCCTATTAATCATCTACCACCCTGTTAATTGTCTGTGTTCTGGAGTGTGTGCCTGGGCCACATTCACTGTTGGGGCTCATGTGTATTTACAGCATGTCAGAGGAATTCATTTGTCCAATCTGATGCTTCATTATGAGCAGACAATAGCAGCCGCCTCTTCTTTCCTCTTGTTCCAAGCTGCAGAGGCCTCTCTCGTGGGGAATAACACCATGGTTATTGTCTCCAGATAAATAATTAATGCTGGATAATTGACTTCTTTCTGTTGTGTTCCACTGAGCCTGAATTTCACTCTGGAGTGCCATTGTTCACATCGGTGTACAAAGTAAATAAATATTGTCAAGTTGCATGGGATCATCCCACAGCCTGGGTTAGACCTTTGGTGTTTGAGACCCTTTTGAGTAAATAGCATCAGAAGAGCTTTTCTAGGTATTGGCTCCTGGAAGAGTACAGAAGGTGGGGAACAGAGGTGTCTGAGGCCAGGGGTTGGGATTGTGAACTGAATTGGGTGATAGGAGGGGGTGTGATGGTTGTCAACTATGACCATGTCTGAATATCCGGGGAGGTTTTCATATTTTAAAAAATAATATAATAATAAAAAGCCCATACTGCTGATTCATGTTGCTATATGGCAGAAACCAACACTGTATTATAAAGCAATTATCCTCCAATTAAAAATAAATTTTAGAAAAGCGATAAAATAAAATAAACAAGCCAAAGAACAGGACCCTATTCTTGAAAACTTTAATGTAGGAACCTGAAGATGTTGAAAGCATATAAGCCTTGGGATCAGACTTGGGCTCTAAGCCCAGCTCCACTTCCTACCAGCTCTGTGACTCTGGCTGCTGCCTAATCTGTCTGAGCACCAGTTTTATCTTCTATAACAAGGTGACCGTGGTCATTGCTTTAAAAGGTCGTCTAAGTGCTGGGGTCTAAGAAGGAAGGTCTCTCTAGGCCTCTGGATGCCAACATACATTTTACAAGGCCATCCTGGTAACAGTAAGGCATCCCCCACCCCCAATCTCCCTCCCTCAGCAGTAAAAACCCTTGCAAGCTTAGGTTCAGATACTTCCCCAGAAGTTCATGAATTTATTGCTGGCAGTAAAGGGGACAGCGGATCGGCTCTCTGGGTAGCTAGAGACTGTGGTGCTGTGTCTCTAGCTGATTTTGTTCTTCTCGGGTCTCTGGGCTCCCATCTCTACGATTGGTACATCAGTTCTTGCTGTTGGCTCTGAGCTGCGTGGTAGTGGTTCGGGGATCCAGACATGGTGGTCAGGGTGCTGCCACCTGTCTGCCTGCTCCCAGGATTGTGCCCGCCATCATCGTGCCTCCTCTTCTGCAGGAGGCCCAGGCCTTTGAATTAACAGTCTCTATGGTGCGGTTCCTGCAGGGTGGACTGGAGGCCAGTCTGAGGGATGCACACAGGGCCACATCCAGACATGTCTCCCGCTCCCCCTCCCTCCCACCCTCCCTCCCTTTCATTGCTTCTCTTACCCACAGATCAAGCTGAGACACTGACATTTTCTCTTTGGTTTCCTGCTTGTGAGGGTGGGAATACTGATGAAAGGACTTTACTAACCCCCGTAACAAAATTGGCTCACTCTCATTCAGCACTTGCTATGAGCTGGTTGCTTTTACACATAGCAATTCACTCAGTCCTCATCACAGCCCTTGTGTATACTTACTATTATCTCTGTTTTGCTAATGAGGGGGCCATAGGTTGGGTTCCCTGGGAAGGAGTAATTGAGATGGGGTTGAGAGTCCAGAATGGTCGTTAGGGAGTGCCTTTGGGATTGACACTTGTGGCAGGAAAGGAAGGAAGCAGGCATGGCCGGTGGTGTGGGAGTGAGGTGGGGGCAGGGTGCAGATGGTGAGCTGTGATGCCGGCTTGATGACAACTCAGCTGACCTCACAGGGACCTTTGGGATCAGAGTTGTTCATTGACCAGACAGGCCAGGACCTTCATATCCCACCTTCATTCTGTCAGAGTGGGCGACTTTGGGCAGAGCATGACCTCAGGTAAGGTAGCTCTGAAAGTCCTGCCAGCTGGGGACAGCAAGTCTTTCCTTTGAGGAAGAACCCAGATGCCACATACAACATCCGTCCCATGAGAAAACTGAGGCTTGAGGAGCTGAAGCTGCTTACTTGTCCAGGACAGGCTGACAAAGAACAGAGCCAGGATACATGTCCTCAGATGGTGCTTGAACCTGAGTGCCAGCCAGTACTCTATTCCAGCTGTCTTTTCCATGATGTTCTTGAGGGCATCACATGAAGAAGTCATTCATTCATTCAGGTGGTTGTTTATTCATTGTTGTCTTTGTTTAGTTGCTAAGTTGTGTCTGACTCTTTGTGACCCCATGGACTGTAACCAGGCTCCTCTGTCCATGTGATTTTCCAGGAAGAATACTGGAGTAGATCACCATTTTCTTCTCCAGGGGAATCTTCCAACCCAGAGATTGAACCCGTGTCTCCCATGTCTCCTGCATTGGCAAGTGGGTTCTTTGCTGCCAAGTCACCAGTGAAGCCCCGTTTATTCATTAGTATTCATTAAGTCTTCCACAAAATTTCTCTACGAGTACGTATTAAGTGCAGATCACGTCTCTGTATGGGGCTGTGTGCTTAAGGACATGATGGTGACTGAATCAGATGTGGTGCCTTTCCTTGTGGAACTTGTTAATTTATCTCAAGTGATCAGGCTTGGATTGGAAGCAAGTATACAACTGGGAGCTTTTCTTTGGGATGTCTCACTGGGAGGGAGAGATGTCTCACTAGGTTTCTGTTCAGCCTGGAGTCTGAGATGAGTCAGCTGAAGCCTGTGGCAGGCCGGCGGCCTCCTGGGTCACCCCTGGGCTGCTGGCGAGGACCCGCCCAGCTTCCCTGAGCCAGTGAGGCTGTCGCGGGCCAGCCTGTCTCCAAGTAGATAATGGCTTGCATGTGTACGCCCTTGCTCTGCGGCTGGTTTTCTGCTGCCGGTTGCTTTCTGTGCCCGCGGTGAAATGTGCAGACTGTAATTGTCAATGGGATAATTGGATATTTTCCTGTTTAAACCTAAAGGAAGGCTAGAATCAAATTCCCTTCCTTCTCCCATCTCCCAAGAGAAATCCACAGAAACGTAGGGTGTGACCTTGTAAAGACATAGGAATAATGATTCCATTTTTAAGAGAGGAGGTTGGATTTAAAATCCCTTATAGTGCCGGGAACTGGGATCATAGAGGTATCGAATGTTGTTGCTGGAAGTTTCCTTAGAGCTCCCTGTATTACGAGATGGGGAAATTGAGACCCAGAGAGGGGAATGGAGCTGCTATAATACTCTCAGGCCCCCTGCTGCTCTCTGTGGAGTCCTGCCTTCCCTGAGCTGTGTTTCTTAAGTTTATTATCCCAGCTAGCCTCCAGTGATTTCTAACAGCTCTGTGTCCTAGCTCCAGTGGAATCCTCTTATTAGCAGTGATCTGTAATAGATTTCAATTTCATTCATTCACCCGTTCATTTGAATGAAATTTACTTTAGGCTAAGAACTTACTTTGGGCCAGGCCATGAGTAGAACTATAATGAATTATGTAAATGTCATCCTTCTGACTCAATAAATATCCTGAGGGTCAGTCATTTCTGATTCATATTTGTGCTCCTGTGGTTAAAATGCACACGAAAGAAGCTCAAAAACTGGTTGTTGAATGAATAAATGTTTAATAAATGACAAGTGACTAACCACTGAGGCGTCTCAGGTGACTGTGAGAAATTTAATTCCTTAGCTCAAAGTTTGTTCCTTTCTCCAAGCAAGCTGTTTTCATTCTTTATGGTAGAAAACTGCCTCATGGAGGGAAAGGATAAGCTAAAGTTTTACCTTGATTAATTTAAATACTGTTTCTGAGTGGCAGCCAAAGATTTAATTGGTTGAAGAGTCAGATAGTTGGAGAGACTTTTTCTTCTCCTAAAGGATAGCAATTCAGAAATATTTTTAATCTTTTGGTTTTATGTTCATTGGAAAAAATGTCTCTGCGATTTCATCATTTAATGTCTTGCAGGAGAGCACGGTGCAGTGGGGAGCAGTGACCAGGGGCCAGAGGCTGGCCTTCCTCCCACCCTGTCTTCCTTCCTCCCTTCCTTCCTTCCCAGCCCTGGTTCTGCACTAACCTGCTCTGTGTCTGCAGACAATCATTTCCCTCTCTGAGCTTCGTTTTCTTCATCTGAGGATGAGGAGGTAGGCAAAAGTTTCCCAAGGACTCTTCCAGTGCTAATGTTTTAGGACTTTGTGAGTGAGTTTTGGATGGTCTTTTCCCTTTTCTGGACAAAAAGGATCCCACTTTAGTGCCTCAGGGCTGTGAAAGAATCTCATTGACCAAAACAAGCAAGGTCTTATTCCTTTCAGTGAAAAGCATGAAAAGGTTTTGTGTTGGCCTTGTAGCTGGGAAGGAAATTGTAAGACATTTTAGTTTGGGAGCCCCTTCCAGCATCTGAGGGTGTGCCTTGTCCAGGTTTTATGGAAGCCCCATGGTATAGCCTGGAGAAGTGCTTTATGAGGGGGTGGGTATAGAGCACCCAGCTTCGCTGGAATAAAATACAGATAAATCCATGAATCCCAGCATTCCAACACGCTTCTTGATTTGAAGTTCTTACTTTTGACTGAGTCCATTCCACCCCTCTGACTACTCTTAGCAACTCGCCATCTTCCCAACATGTGGCTCCGTGTCTCCACTGCTTTGCACACGCTGATTCCTCTGTTTGAAATCCTGTCGCCTTCCAACTCTGCTGCTTCTAGTACACTTGAGGGCATCCTTCTAGCGTTAGCCTGGGACACTTTCTCAGATCCCCTAGCTTGAGCTGAACTTCTCTGTGCTCCCCAAATTCCTTCTGATTACTTCAAAATGCCACATGGAACATACTGAGCCATAATTGCTTATTTAAAACCGTTCATTTATTCATTCAGCAAATGTTCGTCGAGTGCTTATGACACGCCAGGTGCTGTGCGAGGTCCAAGGATCATGTCACACTGTGATGGAAGGTCCTGCCCTCTTGGAGATCACATTCTCACTATCTCTCCTATATAATCCCAGCACCTAGCTTGGCCCACTGGGATGCTCAGTGGAATTTGGAGGTCATTACCAAGTGTTCTTGGCATAGAAAAGTATTCTTTTACAGAAAAGTCTCCGCTTCACATTAGCAGGTAGAATAGAATAAGGCAGATCGAAATTTCAGACTTAGAAGGAATAATTGAAGTTTCAGTCCGAGTGAAAAGAATTTAAAAGGAGCCAACAAGAATGTAGACAGAGATTTCCATAAACTATTGCCCCCCGGTGTTTTGGGGGAACCCTGGATGCCAGACCTACAGGATTATCTGGCAATGAGACATTGATATCAGAAGTTAGGGGCCAGGGCATGGGTCTGCTGGACTGCGGAAGGCTGTTCCCTCTGGCATCTGAATGGTGTGGTGCTGTTACCTTCCCCCAGTGATGGGCTTTGAAGAGTGAGGCAGGATGCCCGAGGGGCAGGAGCAGAGGCAGAGCAAGGATGGGGAAGAGTCCTCAGAAGGGCACTCCTCACTTTGCCCCATCTCCCTGGCTTCCCACTCTGGCAGTTCTTCTGGTGCAAACTTGTCAGAGATCTGTGATGATGGGGCCAGTGGCCCAGTAGTTCTGTCCTGAATTTAAATAACATACACCTCATTCTGTCTCAGAAGGAAATAAGGCAGGATTTGAAAAATGACTAGGCATACTGTAGTCTTTAAATGATCATAAGCTTTAAAAAGACTTATATACGGTAGCAATGAACCTCTTTGCAGGGCAGGAAGAGAGGCATAGACACGGAGAAGGGACTTGTGGACACAGAGGGGAAAGGGAGGGGGGGACGACTTGACAGAATACAGTTTACATGTATATAGTACCACATGTAAAACAGTTAGTGGGACGCTTCTGTATAACACGTGGAGCTCAGCTCAGTGATGATCTAGAAGGATGGAATGGGGGTTGGAGTTGGAGGGAGACTCAAGAGGGAGAGGATATATGTATACATGCAAGAGAGTGGAAGTGTTAGTCTCTCAGTTATGTCCGACTCTTTGCCACCAGATGGACTGTAGTCTGCCAGGCTACTCTGTCCATGGGATTCTCCAGGCAAGAATACTGAAATATGTTGCTGTTCCCTTCTCCAGGGGATCTTCCCAACCCAGAGATCAAACCCAGGTCTCCTGCATTGCAGACAGATTCTTAAACACTATCGCCATCTGGGAAGCCCATACGTATATTTATGAAAAAAAGGCATTGATAGTCATGTAAGAACGATTTAACATGGGAGAAAGAGCCCCAGCTATGGATTTGAGGGTGTGAATATCAGTAAAATTGCTGAAGACTGTTAAAAAACATATTATTTAGGAAAGAGCAAAGCTCTGGTCTCAGACTGCATAAATTCTTGTTTCCACTTAACTCAAGATCTCCACCTTGAGATCTTGGCCTAGTTACTTCACCTCCCAAATCTCAGTTACGTGACCTTCACTGGATTGTTTTTGTTTGTTTGTTTTAATTTTTACCGAATGTAGATGCTTTATAATGTTGTGTTAGTTTCTGCTGTACACCAAATTGAATCAGCTGTATATATAGATATATCCCCTCTTTTTTTGTGATATCCTTCCCATTTAGGTCACCACAGAACATTGAGTAGAATTCCCTCTGCTCTATAGGTTCTCATTAATTATCTATTTTATACACAGTAGTCTGTGTATGTCTATTTTGAGGGTAAAGTAAATAATTAAGATTGGACCAAGCATTTAGCACAGTGTCCAGAATTTAATAAGCACTCAATTCTAACTTCATTATGATTATTAACAGTGAGGTCTTAGGCGAGTTAAGTAATGCTTCTAAGCCTCAGTTTTTACCTCTGTATAATGGGTGGGTAATCACCAACCATCGAACCACTGTGTGGGCTGAAGGAGAGAGTTCTTGGTTCCCAGAAGGTGTCCTATTGTTGGTAATTCTTCCTGCTTACTGTGTGGGTAGTTAATTCCTTCTGATTTTAGACACAGCTCAGGGAACCCATTGTTTCATTCTGTAATTCTTTGGTATATGACTATGCTACTCCCTTCCCCTACTCCAACTCTACCCTGGATAAATTCCAGCTTAAAAAAACCTATCTGACCAGTAGCCTGGTATGTGGAGATAACTGTGGTTACATCTGGCTTTGGGTTTTGGAATCTGCCAGACTCCACAAAACCCAGATTTGGGGGCTCAGTCACCTCCTTCCAGATGTCCAGGAAGGCCACCATCCAGAAGCAAGGAGCAGGGCAACTGGGGGAGTAGGCAGCTCTTGGGAACTCTGCTGGGAACTGCACAGGCTCTTGTGAGCCTGGTTCACTGCTGGGATGCCCGCCTGCTCCCCGGGCACAGGGGCATCTTCCTAGCATCAGATTCCAGCTCACCATGGAGACAGAGGAAATCCAACCTCGGTCTTGGCCCCTGGCCCCTCCAGCTCCTGACTGTGGCGATTTCCACCATGAAGGGTATGTGACTCATTGCCAGTCCATCTGCTTTGACCTTGGTTTTCATTTCCTCCCTTTGTATGAGAAGTCAGACCATCTGTACTAGGAATGGGAAGATTTCATGTCTAGTGTGATGGCAGCTCCAGGTTCACAGCTGAGGATGGTTCAACCACTGGGAGCTGCGAGGTGTGGGGCAGCAGACAGTCCCCACTGCACAGCAAGAGCTGCCCTGTTCAACCAGACTTTTTATCTTGGGGGTCAATCAGCAAATACAGTAGGAAAGGTGGCGCCCTGGGAACCGGAGAGCTAATGACACAGAATCTGACGAGCTCTGCAATTATGGGATGCTCAGTCCAAACCCTAAGGAGCCGCAGTCCCCGGACTCCAAAATTGAGAAGAACATCTCATTATGTGGCGGCACGGTGACCGCGGCTGGGAGTGGACCGCCCTGTGGCGGGGCCGTTCCGGGCTCTCCAGGCCTGCTCTCCTCCCTGGGAAGGCGTGGGGCTCTTCGATAGACCCCTCTGTGAGGCCCCACACCCACTTCTGCTCTGACCTTGTGAATCCTGCTTGTCATCGTGCCCCACCCTGAAACCAAGCAAGATGAAAACTGACCCCTCCCTGGATGGGTTTCCCGTCAGCCAGGGCAGCACCGGGCACCCAGACCAGGCCCCAGGAGCCAGCCTTGCTCCTTCTCCTCCTTCACCCTCGCATCCTCTCGCCTCGCCTCACCATCCACTTCTTCCTGGCCCATGCCATGGTCTTTGTGCAGCCTGCTGTCCTCTCTCGACTGTACAACCTTCATCTCCTGGCAGGTCACCTCCTGTACAGTATTTAATCCACTGTGGTCCCTTTTCTACTGAGTCTCTGCACAGTTATGTCACTGCCCTGCTCTGATATGTTTTGAGTGGCTCCGAATTGCCCTCAGGATTAAATCCAAATCCCTAATCATGGTATTCAAGGTCTTTAATCAACTGATCCTCCTCTCTATCCTTAGGCCCCTTCATCGGGCCCTGAATTGAGTCTAGTGAAACTTCTAGTTGTATTACTATTTCTGTGTCCCCAGGCGTTTTTGCATTTATGTGGAAGCCCTTTGGCCCTTGTCATCCTGGCCAACTCCTCTCCTCTAAGAACCAGGGCAAATGTCATTTCCTTTGTGTACATATTCCCAGGCGAAGTCAGGCCCTCTGTCTCCTGTGATCCCAGACTCTCCTGCTCACAGCTTCTTCCTCTCAGTGTGGTGTTTAGTTGATATGAGGAGAAGGTCTGTGCTCTAGAGCATGGGTCTGAGTCTTGGCTTCACCACTTACTGACATGTGACCTCTCCCAGAAGAAGTCTCTTTGTCTGTAAATGAGATTAATAACAGTCTTCTCTCCCAGGGCTGTGGGGAGGATTAAGGAGATAATATATTGAGAGAGCTTAGAACACTGCCTGGCTTATTGCTGGAACTCAATACATGAGCTACTGTTACAATTATGACCAGATTGGATTCTTAGTGCTTTCTTCCCTGTTCAGGGTCTTGCCTGAGCTGTGTGAGCACTGGGATTTTCTTCTATTCAGCTGTGTCCTCAGCTTTTAGAACAGACTGGTGATGAGAATGCACACAGAAGACACCAGGGCACTAGGGCTCCCAGCCTGGCCCCAGCACGTGCTGCAGGACCTGGTGGGACAGGCAGCCTCTCCTGACCTCTGCGTCTAGGGTCCTTTTGAAGCCAAAGCCTAAGGATGCCTGGAGTCTGCCCAAAACCAGGGACAGAGGACTCATGGTCTCAGCCTAAGGCTGGAGCTGCTGTGACAGTGGTGGAAGAAGGGGGTCAAGGTGCTAGGGGCTAGAGTCCACAGCGATGGTATAGATCTGCTCTTGGAAGCCCTCTAGTGGTGACTTCTGGACTCTCACCTCCCTTTCCCGGAACCCCATGGAGGTACCAGGATGGCAGCTGTGATGTAGGATCTGTGAATTCTCCTAAATGTTTCACTTTGGCAAATGAAAATACTCTCCTTAAAGTGAAGAGGAGAATACAGTGGGAAAGATAAAGCTAAAACCGTCTTGTCTATACTTCAGGTCCTGTGTTACAGCCATGAAACTTGAGGCCAAGCAAGGACTCCGCTTGGGGATGTGAGAAGGCATTTATATCTTTACCTGACAGTCCTGAACATGCCACCTGCACAGAGCATGGCCTTCACAAGGCGGGTTAGAGTGGCATTTAAGAAAAGACAGGGTCTAGAGTCTAATGGGCTGGGTTCTGAGCCAAACTTTGCCACTGACAATCTGAGTGATATCTGATAGTTCATGTAACCTCTCCGAGCTTCAGTTTCCTCATTTGTAAAAATAAGATAATTATGGCGCCCTGCCCTCAGGGTCACAGTGAGATCTGCACAAAGCCATCCCCATGGTAGCTTGGCCCAGGGCCCAGTCTCAATAAATGTTAGCGGTAATGGTTATGGAGCTTATCACAATAACCCCGTGAGACGGTACAGCAGTGCAGGTCATTGTTATTCCCATTTGATAGATTTTTAAACTTAATTCAGTTCCATAAATATATACACTGAGCATTTTCACTATATCAGGTCCAGTGCGAGGGGAAGCGTGGAGGGCAGGCATGACAAACAGAAGCCCCGCCCTGCTATGGACTAGTGCAGGGGTCTCCTACCCCTGGGCAATAGACAAATGCCAGTCAAAGGCCTGTTACATGGATTTCACAGCAGGATGTGAGCAACAGGTGAGCAAGTGAAGCTTCATGTCTATTTATAATTGCTCCCTATCGCTTGCATTACCACCTGAGCTCCACCTCCTGTCAGATCAGTAGAGGCATCAGATTCTCATTGGAGAGGGAACCCTACTGTGCTTGAGTCATCCTGAAACCATCCACCCCTCACCCCCAGTCCATGGAAAAATTATCCTCCATGAAACTGGTCCCTGGTACCAGAAAGATTAGAGACCTCTGGGCTAGTGGATAAACAGATAGTTGAATAATTGAGACCTGTGTCATGATGGGGGAAAGACAGGGTGCTTCAGACACACAGGACCCATGGGAGGTAAGCTCATCTAGGAGTCAGAGACACCTGCCCCAGGAGAGACATTTGGGACAAGATTTCAAGGATGTGTGGGCACCAGCAAGGTGCAGAGGAGACAGGGCGAGAGGGATCAACAGCTGCAAAGGCTGGGGGGCTGGAAGTCTCAGGAAAGGCACTGAAAGAACTTGGTGAGGCTGAGACAGTGGTTGGGGAATGAGGGGGAGAGCAGGTCAGGGAACTGAGGCTCAGAGAGGGCAAGTGTCACATGCAAGGCCACACAGCTGTTAAGAGGTGGAGTGGGATGAGGACACGTGATGGAGCCTCATCACGTTTTCTTGCTGTGAGCAGCATCATGCCAGTTCTTATATGTGTGCTGACAGTGTGCACACATACATGTATCCTTTTAAGAGGTTCAAAAATAAGTTGTTCCTGAGTTAAAGAAAGACCAGGGATTATTAGTAGCATCTTTCTCTGGGGGCTTCCCTGGTGGCTCAGATAGCCAAGAATCTGCATGCAGCCCAGGAGACCCCGGGTTCTATCCCTGGGTTGGGAAGATGTAGGAAATCCCTGAGTAGGAAATGGCAACCCACTCCAGTATTCTTGCCTGGAGAATGCTATGGACAGAGGAGCCTGGCAGGCTAAATTCATGGGGTCACACAGAGTCAGACATGACTGCAGGACTAACAACAGTTTCATTCTCCGAGGGCGTCTAAAATGCCAGGGTTTCATAAAGTTAACAAGATGGGCTTGCAATCATCAGAGAGGAGGCAGCTGTGAAATGTACACATGAAATTGGCTGCCTGGACTGGAAATAGTCACCTGGAGACAAATTCCTGTTCTTTGGCTTTCTGAAAGAGAAAACAGCAGTGCACCCCATAGGTGCTGGACAGACTAGAGGGGGTGAGTCTCAGTTTTCCTCCTCTGTAAAATTGGGGATGATAAAATAGGATCCTAAAACTGCAAGACGGGCTTCCCTGGTGGCACAGCAGTGAAGAATCTGCCTGCTAATGCAGGAGACATGGGTTTGATTCTTGGGGCAGGAAAACCCCCCTGGAGAAAGAAATGGCAACTCACTGTAATATTCTTGCCTGGGAAATCCCATGGACAGAGGAACCGGCAGGCTATAGTCCATGGGGCTGCAAAAGAATCGGACACTACTGAGAGACTAAACAACTGCAACAAGTGCAAGACAGATACTGTACGTCAAGCACTTGATATGTGCCTGGCATGCAGAGGTACTCAAAAAATATCTCCTTTACAGCATGCTTGGAACGAGGCCAGACTTTTTAAAAATTGACTTAATGCATCCAAATCTCTTTCGTACCTTCAAGTCCTTCTATAGGTCAGTGGAAGCCACAACCTGGAGAAACAGATGGGACAGAGTGACTGTAATGCCATTATCCACGTCCCCTTCACAAATTACTCCCTGGTATTAGCTTCAAGGTATATTGGTGGGCCATTACTCCTGTGAATATCTGAAAAGTAGGATCAACTCTCTAACCATGTTATACTGGACAGTTCAATTAACAGAAAGAGTTGTGGAACACATATGTCAAAATGGCTAGGATGAATAATGAAAATGAGAACATCTCTACCCTTAAAATGTGAACTAGGAGTGGTCAGGGATGGAGAGGTAGAGAATTGTCTGCCCCTTTCACAAAAGCCTCAATGCACAGAAAGGCCTGTGCTGCTGCAGCCCCTCGTGGGTCAGAAGCAGGGCGATGAAGATGCTGGAAGACAAACAAGATCAGGGAGCAGCATTTCCTTGGTCTCAGCTGGCTGGGCTTCACTGGTTCACCAGTGCCTTAGTAAAGAGGGACTGGAAGTTAATCTCCTAACCATACTGTAAATTATTTACAGTTTGTTACCTAAATAATTATGCTTGAATTAACTGTTTAGTAAACAATTTATAGTTTACTGCATAGCAGAGGTTGTCATTCTAAATTAATCTATGTGTTGTTTTTATAAAACCCTTAGTGAGAGAGTCTTCCGGGTTGGGTTGTAGAATGGTGTGGGGGCCGGGTAGACCCAGCTGATATCTGATGACAAAACTCCTCGGATGTCTCAGGAGGAATCCTCATGTTTCCTCAGAGTGAAATCCCAGAGTGCCTGCAGTGGCTTCCAGGGGCCTCCAGGATCTAGCTTGAGTCCCTTCTCACCTCTTCCTGATCTTTCCTTTGTTCACTCCATTCTAGCCGTGTTTATTTCTGTGCCATTTCTCAAACACCCAGGCCTACTCCAGCAGAGGGTCTTTGTACCATCTGTTCCCTCTGCCTGGAATGCCCAGTACCTGTATTTAACCATGGTTGGTTTTCTCTGAAGCATTTACTCAAATCCTACCTTCTCAATGAGTCCTGCCCTGATCCTTTAAGTGGCAGTTACCTTTCTGCTTCCCACATGAACGATCTCATCCCCACGTATTCTTACATCTTTTGAAAAGAAATTATCTGCGTTTGATGTACTGCATGTGTCCTTAGCTGTGTTTGACCCTTTGTGACTACATGGACTGTAGCCTGCCAGGTTCTTCTGTCCATGGGATTTTCCAGGCAAGACTGCTGGAGTGGATTGCCGTTTCCTCCTCCAGGGGATCTACCAGACCCAGGAGTCAGAGCTGCATCTCCTGCAATGGCTCTGCACTTTTAAATTTATTACAATTTATTGCTATTGTCTGTTTTCCCTGCTAGAAAGTACCTTCCATGGGACAGGGATGTTTTTTGGCTTTTTCACTCTGTATCCCAAGTGGCTAGAAGAATTCCCAGCACATTGTAGGCACTAAGGAAATATTTATTGAATAAATATTCAGAGTTGAACGTGTGAGGGTATGGAGGCCACGCACTCTGCCTGGAGGCTGGAAGTGCCCAGAATTTTGGAGAATGAAGTTCGATGGGAGGAAGTCCAGTGAGAAGGATGAGCCCTCTTCAAAAAAAGAGACAGTAGGTCCATTGGATTCAACTAGTCTCAAACTGAACCCATCTTCCTATTTTCTGACCTGGTTTTGCCTGTCCATTCATCTGCTCAAGTCAAAAATCTGGGTCAACTCTTTGACTAGTTCCTGTCATTCTTCATCCTTATGATTTGGTATCGAAGTCATATTGATTTTATCTTAATTGTTCTTGAGTGATTGTCTTCCAACACCACTGCTGCCACAGGAATCAGGGCTCCTTCTTATACTTGAACGTCCTTTTGGCTAAATATAAAATCCTTGGTTTCCCTTAGTGTTTTGTGTATGTTACTTTACTTTTTTTTTTTTCCTAGTAAAAAGGATTGCTCTAAAAATATTATTATAGCCTAATTTTGGTCCTTTATAAGTAACATGGACTTCCCCAGTGGCTCAGCAATAAAGAATCTGCCTACAATGCAGGAGTCACAGGAGATACAGGTTCGATCCCTGGGGTGGGAAGATCCCCTGGAGGAGGGCATGGCAACCCACTCCAGTATTCTGACTTGGAGAATCCCCATGGACAGAGGGGCCGGGTGTGCTACAGTCCATAGGGTTGCAAAGAGTTGGACATGATTGAAGCAATTTAACATGTACACAAGCATAAGTTAACATGCACTTATTTCTAGATGCACAAAGGATTTTCTTTTTTTTAAATAAAAGTCCAATCTTCCTAGGATGTGCTTTGTATGCTTGTTTTCATTTATGTAGTATACTCTGTATCTATAATTTTCTTAAAAATTTAAACTCATTTTTGTAATGGTTACTGAAATAGTAAGTTATAATTTCCTTCTGTTTTGTGAGTACATTCTACTGGCATTTTCTCATTGTTATTATTCTGCTCTTTATTCTATTTCTAAAATAATTGTACATGGGATGATACTTCAATAAATTTTTGTTGCTCATTTCTATGTCAAATTAGATTTATGAACATTTGCGGGGGGGTGGGTGCATTTAGGAAAGCTGTTCTAACTTCATAGAGCTCCATCGTCTTTTGTTTTTGTATAGGGTTCAAAAAACATAGTGATCTGCCTCCTAAGGTTCCTAGCTCTGTTCTGCCCTTCACGTTGGACTGAACATCTCCTCCTCTGTCTCTGTTGTCTCTGTCTTGCTCAATTTTGATCTTACTCCCAAAAGTTTCTTCTTAACGTGGCTCTGTGTAGAAGAGATTCCTGTTGGTTCCGTTTTAAGAGTCTAGTGTAGTTGCCTTGCACTCACCCCAGAGAGGCAAACCCCTTCTGATTTCAGTTACTATTCCTAAATTGTCACACTGTCCTTTGCATTAAATACGCAGTGGCTCATCCAAGTTCTCATCCTCTCCAGATGCCTCCTTACTGCTGCTTCTCGTACAGTTTTGTAACTGCAGGTGATTTGTCCCCAGCCGCTTGCAGTTTGAGTTTTGTAGGAATCCTTTACCGTCTAGTTTTGTTGTAAATATTATCCATGGGGTTTTGGCTCTCTTATCTAGTTACTCTGCCAGTTTTTATATGGGGAACTGGAGTGACTGAAAAACTATACTGCCACAACTGTCATCTTTTCAGAATTCTTCCTTATTTCTCTTACTTTTAAGCAACTAAGTTCTGATGATACAGCTGCTTTAATTCAAATCACTCCAGAAATAATGAACACACACAGTATTGCCTATCAGAAATTATTCTAAGCAAATATTTACATATAGTTATAATATACTTATTACACTCTGGATACTACAAAAAACATGATAAAAAAGTTTTGTGTTTTAAATAGAAATACTTAAAGCAGATATCAGCAGAAGATAATTTTCACTTATTAATCAAAAAATGCCTAGGAGTTAGGTACTATCATCACTCCATCTTGCTAGTGAAGAAGAGGAAACTCAAACATAAAGAGGCTTTCCCAAAGTTGTAGTTAGCAAGTGGCCAACTAGTAGTTAATCCAGGCAATCTAGCTCCAGGATTCATACTTGGAGGGGAGTAGTGAGTAGTGGTACCCAACAGAAGCCACCTGATGCCTGGAACACCCAGTGTCATGCCAGGCTCTGATGCTGGCACAGTGGTACCTAGAAGATGCAGCAGTAAGAGAAGAAGCAGTGACTGTGATAGTCCGAGATGTCTAATAGAGATCAGAGAGCATGACGTTGCCCAGAAGGAAAGGCAACCATGCTGGATGGACCTGGCAGGGCCTGGCAGTTAGAATAACAGCCAGTGGAAATCTGCTGAAGGAAGAAAAGATGACAGCATGATCCAATGCTGCCATGTGGTTGACTGAACCTGTCTTTTTTTAGGGGGTAAGGAGGAAATATATAAGAGTGGAACTCTAGGGATGCCTGGAAATACTTGACACTATGGTACATCATGTTGGAATGAGAATGAAGTTGGCTGTATTTGTTTATGTCTGTTTTTCTCTTGGGCAGTGTAAGGGCAAGGGTTGCCAGAACAAAGCCTGGTATATGATCAACATCTGTAGCGTTTCACTGAATTGACTAGGGATTGTTTTAAATCTTATGAAACTGGTTGAGACTACTTTATGTTTATTACAGGTATCATATGGGGACAGGCACTTCCTATGGGAGCTCAGACCTCCCTTCAGCCACTTCGCCAAGGCTTAGATATATATCCCCATTCCTCATTGGAAAGCCATTTGCCTGTAAGTTCTGAGAATCTGGATAATGGTTGGTTAGGGTTCAAGCTCCACCCAATCAGAGCATTGCTTCGTGGAATATAAGAATGTCTGCACAATGCCTTTTACAAAGGTCTCTCTGATTCTGCTGACATCTGCTTTAAGTACTTCTATTTAAAACACAAAAATTTTTATCATGTCTTTTGTAGTATCTAGTTACTTGGTCAAACTCAAATTTTAGCCATAGGTTGATCTACACTTTTTCTGACATCTAAGCCAAAGACAGAGTAAACATTGTCTGAAATATAGCCCCAGAACAGAAGATGGAGTGATGTCATGGATTCCAGTCTATGTTCCCAGTCAGGGCACTCATGCTTATCTTGCATGACACTCTGCAATTTCTGGAAATATTTTTGGTTGGCAAGGCTCATAATCTGTTTTCCAGAAACTCTTTGGTTTACTTGATTCAAATAAGTATTTATTAATACCTGCTGTGTGCTGGATACTGGTGATGCTGAGATAAATCAGGAAGTGCCTACTTTTGAGGGGAATCTCAAAGTCTAGTGAACAAGAGAGACAGGTGGAGAAACTCTTTAGTATGGCCAGGGTGCACACTGTCTATGAAATCAGGCTGCCTACATGGAGTTCTGGCTCTCTTAAGTCTTGTAAGTGTTGTGCACCTCTATTTTCATCTGGAAAGTAAAGGCAATAAGAACATTCACTTAACCAGGTTACTGTGAAAATAAAATACTGCATGATAATTGTACAGCTATGGGGCACAGTAAGAGTCCAATAAATATTAGTTATAACTGGTGGATTTTGTCTACTTTCTCTTTCCCCGTGACTTCAGAACTGCTTTCCACCCAATTATCTATTTTATTTATTTATTTAATGCGATTATATATTATCCCAATGGCTTAGTTGTAACTTGAGTAACTTGGGGGCAAAGCAAGCTGAGTAAAGTCAGGCTTTGTAGGTATATACATGCCTTGATCTTCAACCCATTTTGACCTCTACCTGCTGGTGGGCCAGAGCCTCCAATGTCCTCCCATCCCTGGTCAGAGTTGGCCTTGGACCTGAGTGGGATGTGCCTGCTTCTTGGGGCCTGGGGATGAGCCACGGAGTGGGGTTAGGAGGAGGCAGGAGGCAAGGATCCATGGGCTTACTAATCTGCTTGTTTATTCTTCTCTGTATGTTCGGTTGCTGCTGGGAGAGAAAGAGGAGGTATCTGTTTAAACAATCTCTAGAAACGGAAGTTATTTTAAGTTCATTCTTAAAGAAAACCAGATTCTTCTTGCCCCGCAGGCGCCCCTTGTCTGTCTTCGTCTCTGAGGCTGTCACCCGGGAAGGCAGCTCCTGGAACTGCGTGGCCAGGAGTGGGTTTGGCCTGAAAGCAGCAATTCCCTCTCTGGGGCCCGTGATCCTGGTCTTCCCGCTACCCAGAGCTTCAGGCAGAGCCAGTGGCTCACAGTTTCCCTTCATCTTCTTGTTGCCAATAAGCAGTCCCTGAAGTTCTTCCTTGAGAAAATAGCCCCACTTGTCTTCCTGGGTTGAGGCATCTCATCCTACTCTCGGATCTTCTTCACATTTTTTGAAGGGGTGGGCAGAAGGTGAAACAGTAAAGCAGAGCAGTGAAGAGTAGACTCTGGAACCAGAGAGACTAGGATTTACTGCTTTTGACCTGGGTGACTTTACTTCTCTGCATCTCAGTTTCCTCATCTGTAAAATGGGGATGATGATAAGACCGGACTCAAACAGTTGTTCTGAGGAGTAAGCCGAATAATTCATGTAAAATACTCAGCACAGCTCTCAACACATGAAATGTGCTCACTAAATCCTCACCATTATTATAGTTATTAGAGGTGCTAATGGAGAAGGCAATGGCACCATTCCAGTACTCTTGCCTGGAAAATCTCATGGATGGAGGAGCCTGGTATGCTGCAGTCCATGCGGTCGCTAAGAGTCGGACACAACTGAGTGACTTCACTTTCACTTTTCACTTTCATGCATTGGAGAAGGAAATGGCAACCCACTCCAGTGTTCTTGCCTGGAGAATCCCAGGGACAGGGGAGCCTGGTGGGCTACCATCTATGGGGTCGCACAGAGTTGGATACAACTGAAGCGACTTAGCAGCAGCAGCAGCAGAGGTGCTGAAGTGTTGCATGTGGGGAAGGGCAGCCAAGAGAATGAACATTTTTGAGCATCTTCTTTGTGTTATGCAATGTCCTTTCGTGTTCACCATTTAATCCGTCCATCAACTCAGTGTGGCAGGTTCTATTATTATCTCAGTTTTACAGATGAAGAAATTGAAGCTCAGAGAGGTTAAGAAACTGACTAAGAAGGCTAATGTATGTTGTGAGGGTCAGAACACTGGTTATTGTGGTGGAGGAGTGACCAGAAAGGGGTGCAAGGGTGACTTCTGGAATGCTGCTAATGTTCTATTCCTTTGTCTGTTTTAGGATACCAGGGCACATTGATTTTATGAAAAGTCATCAAACTGCAGCTTGATATTATTTGTTTACTTCTAAATACATATGCTGGGAAAGACTGAGGAAGGGAGGAGAAGGAGGCAACAGAGGATGAGATGATTGGATGGCATCACCAACTGAATGGACATGAGTTGGAGCAAACTCCAGGAGACAGTGAAGAACAGGGAGGCCTGGTGTGCTGTAGTCCGTAGGGTGGAAGAGTTGGACACGACTGGGCGACTGAACAACAACAAATACGTATGTTACTTCAATACAAATATCAGAAAAGGGGGAAGAAAGCAGCAGCAGGGCCAACCTGGCTTTAATCCCTCACACAGATTATGAGCAGCAGGCCCAGCTCTTTCTACCACCGTGTGCAGAAGTGCAAGCCTTGTTGGCCTGGGCCTGCGGAAGCCCCTCTTATGCTCAAGGCCTTTACACAATAGGCTGTTCTGTCTGAGGAAGCTCTGCTTCAGGGTCTGTTCAGGCGATTAAGGAGGGATCAGGATCTTCCTGAGCCAGTCTGTGGGCCTGGCTGCCAGAGTGAGGCCTCCCTGGGATCGTTAAGTGCAGAAGGCTCAGGTCTAAGAGTCTGGCCTGGGATCCAGCCATTGCTGGGCTCTAGGGTGGGTGATGGGGTCGACTGAAGACAGAGCCAACTAGGCTCTCCCTGTTTCTCCCCACTAAGAGGACAACTTCTGTCTCCTAGCTGAGCCATACACCCTCTCTCCTTTGGCTTCAGCTTCGTAGCCAGCTTCCATCTTCTGGTCCTCTGGAGCTTGGATGCACTAAGGCTTCCTGCTGTGAAGCTCAGGACACAAAGTCAGAGAGACGTACCGTCTCCGCCTGTGTTTCCGGTTGGGGAAGAAGCACGGGAAGTGAAATTCTTTCTAGAGGGATGGGGTGGAAAATCCTTTGGCTTGTCATCTGAATTCCACCTCCCTGCCAAACCTCATCTTTTAAAAAGAAACTTAAATTATTTTTTGCTTAATAGTTTTGGATTTGCAGAACGTTGCAAAGATAGTACACAGTTTTTCTATATCCCATATACCCAGTTCCTCTGATTACTGTCTAATACCCACTTGGTCCATTAGTCATGACTAAGGAAGCAGCATTGGCCCTTTACCATTAACTAAATTCCAGACTTTATTTGGATTTCACTAGTTTTTCCGTGAATGTATTTTTTTTTTATGGTTTCAGGATTCTATCCAGGGTATCCTGTTACACTTAGTCATCACCGCATCTCCTTGCTCCCCTCTGGTCTATGACGGTTTCTTGGTCTCCCCTTGCTTTTGGTGGCCCTGAGGTTTGAGGAGTGTCACTCAGGTCTTCTGTACATGTGTGCCGTGCGCTTAGTTTGTGTGCAAACCCTTAGGTTGGTTCCCTGTTGTTTTTCCCATGATGAGACTGAGTTACGGGTTTAAGGGGAAAATTCACAGAGTTTGAAGTGTCTTTTTCACATCCAATCAGAACTGTGCTGAGCTGTGCTGTGTTTAGTCACTCAGTTGGGTCCGACTCTTTGCCATCTCATCAACTGTAGCCCGCCAGGCTCCTCTGTCCATGGAGATTCTCCAGGCAGGAATACTGGAGTGGGTTGCCATACCCTCCTCCAGGGCATGTCAAGACTGAAAGTGAAAAGTGAAAGTAAGTCACTCAGTCGTGTCCGACTCTTTGCAATCCCATGGACTGTAGTCTACCAGGCTTCTCTGTCCATGGAATTTTCCAGGCAAGAATACTGGAGTGGGTTGCCATTTCCTTCTACCTGCTATCAATGTGGCTTATCAGCAGTGAGGTTGATCTCCTGGTTAAGGTGGTGTTTGCCAGGTTTCTCCATTGCAAAGTTACTTTTTTCCTCCACTTTCTGTTCTCTTTTCTTTGGAACTGAGTCATCAGTCGCAGCCCACACTCAAGTCTGACGCCACCGCCATCCATTTTTAATCTTCAAGTTTCTCTGACACAAGACCAGTAAACACACAAACTCATCTGAGTATTGACTCAGGTAGGGATGCACAGACTGTCACCCAAACACCAACACACAGATGATATAGACAGACACCGAGGTGAGTTCATATCTGCCAACACGGACAGACACAGACACAAATATACAAACACCGGGGAAATCAGTAGTTTTGTCATTCCATTTCTCTTACCAGCAGAGTGATAAATCAACTAGGATTTTAATCAGCAAAGCTTCTGAAATCCCACTTTCCTTCTAATTTCTAAAGACCTTAAAGAGCAAGAACTGAGTAATAACCTCCATGCAAGTTGGGGAGGAAGCGGGGAGTGATGAAAATCTTGGTTTGGGGATCTCATCAGACTGAGATGGGTTTCAGGGAAAAAGTGACAGAGGTGAAGTGTCTTCATCATATCAGAAGTACATGCTATCAACGTGGCTTATCAGAAAGGAGGTTCCCTTGTAGATGGGCCCAGGTCATTGGCAAGTGGTGGCTTTGTCTTTCTTTTTCTACCTGGTTTTTCCACGGCCCTTTCCCACCCAGACCAGAAGTGAGGGGTGTGCGTATCTCCCCCTGAGGACCCCAGAGCTCTTCCATGGGGAGATGTGCCAAGAGCCCATCTTAGCACTGTGGGTTTCCTTTGTGCTGGGTGCTGGTCTCAGCTGCTGTGATTTAGGTAGGAATCTTTCAACTCCACTGGTCTCCTCCTGTCGTTGCCTAGCCTGCTGCCCTTGAATAGCTTTTTGGGGCTTTCAGCATAAATGCCCAACCCCTACTCTGGCTTCAAAGCTTCTCAAGCTCAGGGCTTTCCTCCTCCTCCAAGCTTTTCCCTCTCTTTGCTCCCTCTCTTTCAGAATGTTTAACTCTAACCCCACTGACCTACTCATTGTCCTTTCATCTGCCACACCCTGGAAGATGCTCCCACTGTCTTTAGGTGTTCCAACTCTGTTGCTAAGTTGTGTCCCAGCCCTACCCATCTCTAAAGCCACCTTCTACATGAACCTACCCTGATCTCCAACTGGAATGAAAGGCTCCCAGAAAACCATTTTTTTAAGGGATGGCACTGACTGAACTCTGCTTAATTATCTGTGAACTTGTGCTTCAGAAAAGATTCTTTTGCTTGCAAGCAATAAAGATTAACTCTGGGCCTTGTTCCCCAATCTTCAGTTGATGCTGGAGTTCCTCATGGAACAGCTGAAGTTGCCGTCATGGAAGTGACTCACATCCGGCACCTCCAGTCTGTTGTTAACTCTTGGTTCTAAGTCTCATAGTTTAGGGAGAGGGAATCAGATTAGTGCAGCTTGGTTCAGGAGCCCACCCATGGATTAACTACCAGCCGTGATGAAGAGCATCTTCACGAAATGCAGACAGGGCTCCTGAGGGACCACCTTATGTTTGGGAGCAGGGGCCCGCCCAAATGCTGAAGCCTACATTGCCCCACCAAGAGGCCAGGCAGCTAATGTAGCTTGCCTTTGCCAATGATGGAAGGAGGGAGGGTGCTGGGAAGACAAAAACAACAGATGTCCCCTCCTAAGTATTTATGAAGAGAATGAGTCAGTGAGTGAGTGATTGGTTTATTTGTTGCCCCTTAAAAGCCCCTACGTCAGTTTGCCTCCCAGGTCTGTATCTCTAGAACATGATGGGCATATATTTTTCCATCTCCTGTATCCCCTTTCCTATCATGTTGTCATGAATGGAAAATGTTGCCAGTGTATCAGTAAACAAAGGATGCTGCAGCCATCAGGCCACTATAGCCGCCCCTGAAAGTGAGCCCCGAGGGAACTCAGAATGGAGACAGATGGGCCGCCTGCTGCCACGCCCTCAGCCTCTGCAGCCTCACTCTGCAGCCAGTGGGCTGCCCTGGGGGAACTCAGGATAGAAAAGAACAAGGTACCAGGCCTAGATAGCTAGATAGCTGAGATGCATATCAAAAGAACGATTTCAGGGAGTCCTGACTCTTGCATCTTCCTATACATAAATAGTGCTATATTCATGAACTTGAGATGTCTGGCTTTCTTTATTTAACAGTACTGTTTTGATGTTCTGTCTACTTGGCCTTTGTTGCAAAACCCCCTATATATCCTGGCTCCTTCCTTACCTCTTCGGAGCAGTCCCTTGGAGCTATTCTGAAAGGCTACCCCCCAGACTTGAAGTGCTCAGTTTTGTCTGTCAAATAAAACATAATTCTCAATTTTTCAGTTGTGCATTTTTTTGTCAGTTGACCTTGTTCTTGATGCCGTTCCCTGGGAGGTGGAATAGTGGAGTCGTGGAGAGTCCCCCTGCAGAGGTAGAGCAGTAGATGCCTGCCACTCATTCTAGGTGGAGCTGGGATCTGTCAGGCACTGGTGAGAAACCAGATATGAGGGACTGTCCCTCATAGGATGTACAGGGTGCAGACAGATATACAAATTGCAATAGAATGTTATTAGGCTCCAATGGAGGAAGCATGGAGAGGTGGGAGCTGCTGGGGGGCAGCTGATGAACTCTGACTGAGGCTTTTCAGAGAAAGTAACATTAGAGTCCAGTATCGCAGAGTGAATAGGAGCTTGCTGGGTCAAGAAGAAAGAAAAAAGATTCCGGTCTAAGAAACTATCTGTGCAAGACAGGGGTATGGATTGTAAAAGACTGCCGTACTTGGGAAACAGGGAGGTTGAGTGTACCCTGAGTGTAGTGTGTTTATGGTGAGAGTGCTAAGATTGGAGGGAAGATGGAAAAGGGAGCTGTATAGAAAGGAGGCTGAGGCTAGATCTAGGAAGCTCCCCATCTGAGCCTCGGGAACTTTAACTTATGGAAGGAGGCGGTTGGTAGGGGGGACTCACATAGGGGAATAACAACATATATGTATAGAAAGTTCTCCTGCATTGTTGGGGAATGCATTGCTTCTTTGGGGACCTAATGTGGCAACTTACTGAACTTTGCTCCTTCCTACTCCTGGGGTCTATGGCATAGAATGAAAATACTGATATGTAACGGCACATGTATAATGGGGTCTGTAGTGGTCAAGAACTAGAAACAAATGAGTGCCCAAGAATGGGAAAATGTTTAATAAATTGTGGTATATCCATAAAGTGATTTTTCATCCATCTATCTTCTATTAAAATTCTTTACAAAATATAATAGCTATTTTTCATGAAGGGAGAGGGAGATAGAAAGGTCATTGGTAAGCTCTTATTTTTAACAATTTAAAAAGCTGTAAGGAACCACATGTATAATTTGCATAAACAGTGTAAGTCTTGTAGTTAAAACTTACATTTAAAAGCCTTATAGACAGCTGCATCATTGAGAAAGTCCTAGTCCTTCTCATTAAAAATGAAGATGTGATTTTAACCATGATAATTGGAGCATGCCTTTATCATTTCAGTCCTCCTTGGTACCTTGGGCCCACCTATCCACTCTCCTCCATGCTTTCTGTGTGCTGTGATAACTCAGAATAAAAGCCAAGTCCTCACCTTGTCCTATACAACTCCTCAGGGTCTGCCCACCTCCACCGTCCACTCCCCTCACCTCAAGTCCTCCGTCTCTCTCCCTGTCAGGCTAACTCTGGCCTCCTTGCTGTTTCTCACACATCTCACAGACATTGTGTGCCCCAGGGCCTTTGCTCTTGCTGTTTTCTCTCCCTGAAACAATTTGCCCCCAGATATCCACACGGCTCACTCCCTCATGGCCTTCAAATCTTGGCTCACATGTCCCTTTCTCAGACAGCCTTCTCTGATCCACCTATTTTTACAATGCAGTAACTACTCCCCTTCCACCTCCACAACTCTCCAGACTTTTTTCCTGTTCTTTTCCTTCATGGTACTTACTACCTCTAGTATACATTGCTTATTTATTTTTGTTTATTTGGAAATTGCTTTGGAAGTTGACTCTTGTCTCACTTGAATGTAACTTTCACAAAGGAAATGGCTTTTTTCTACCTGTTGTTATAGCCCAGAGCTTGGACAGTACTTGGCATGTAGTAGACTCTGAGTACTTACTTGTGGGATGAATGAATGACTCGTAGTAGATGGAGAATGGCTGGAGGCAGGTAAGATGCATGACAAAAGACTAATTAGAAGCCTGTTACAAGCCAAGGGCTAAGGGACTCAAACCCAGCCTTAAAGTTTAGCTGTGCATATCTTTTTCTGTTGTAACTTTCAAATGATGTTGAAGTCTATTATTTTTTAACTTCTCATTAGTATGTCTTGTTTATTTAGGCAGATCCAAAACTCCAGGAGAAGGGAGGCTTGGCATGTTGATCTCCACTTTTCCCACAGTGCCTGGCAATTACATGCTATTAAATATAATTCACTCAACCAATGCTCAAAGCTTCATTAATGATCTGATGTTACTTACTATTATTTGACTAAGTGATTTTTAGAGTGAACTTTATTTGACAAAGATTTTAGGATCTAATTGATATTCTTATGCTGTTGTATTAAATAGAGTTAATTTTGTTCCATTAAAAATGTAGGATGGGACTTCCTGGCAACCGGGTAGTTCAGACTCCATGCTTTCAAAGTAAAGGGAGTGGGTTTGATCCCTGGTTGGGAAACTAAGATCTCACATGCTGCATGGTGAAGCCATCAAGTAAGAAAAAATAAAAAGAAAAATATCTAGCTTAAAAAAAAAAAAGTCATATACATGCTTATGATAGAAAATTTAGAAGTTAGAGAAAAGTTGAAAACAAATGAAAAATTTTTTTCATTTCACTACCCATAAAGAACCACTCACATTTTAATATTCCTTTTAAATATTTTTCTAGACATAGCTTTTTAACATAGTTATAATAGCTGTGTTTACATTTCTGCATACTGATTGCATACTTTGTGTTTATTAATGCTATAAACTTTTGGAAAACATTATTTTAAATAGGTTCACGTTATATAATTATGTCACTGTACTATAGCTTATTTGACATAACCAGTACTTGATACTTAGGGTTTTTCTGTTTTCTTCTTACTGTAAAAGTTATTTGTTACTCTGTCAGACTTCATGGCCTGGTTTGTCTGGTCATCTGCCCTCAAAACATCTTATTATCTATAAGATGGGCATAATGAGGAGCAAGAAGTTTAAGGTAAGTGAATGCAAGAAACAGTGGTGAGCATAGAGTAGGTGTTTAGGAAACATCAGATGGCTTGGGATTGAAACTGTGGGAACTTGAGGAGTGCTAGGAGCCTTCATGATGCTGTGCCCTGGCTGCAGGCCGCACCTGATGCAAGTGGACTCAGTCCAGCGCTGGATGGAGGACCTGAAGCTCATGACGGAGTGTGAGTGCATGTGTGTCCTGCAGGCGAAGCCCATCAGCCTGGAGGAGGATGCCCAGGGTGACCTCATCCTGGCAGGTGGCCCTGGCCCTGGAGACCCCCTGCAGCTGCTGCTCAAGCGGGGCTGGGTCATCAGCACTGAGTTGCGCAGGATCGGGCAGAAGCTGGCCCAGGACCGCTGGGCGCGCGTCCACAGCATGAGCGTGCGTCTGACCTGCCATGCCCGCTCCATGGTCAGCGAGTACAGCGCTGTCAGCAGGAACTCTTCGCAGGAGATGAGCCAGGTCGGTTGCCTGGCCTGGGCATGGGTGGGCACTCAGAACTGGGAGTGTCTTTTAAAAGAGTGGGTCTGAATTGCTTAGAGTCTGAAGTCTTCCTGCCCCAGGGACCTTCCTCCCCTTCCAATGAAGCAGGGAAGACAGTGAGGACCTTTACTGAGTATCTGCTTTGTGCTAGGAACTGTGCTAGATGTTTTTATACACATCTCACTTAACTTATACAACCTGTGAGGCCAACATAACTTGTGAGGCCACAGTGCAAGACACTGAAATGGTTAAATACACCCACTTTAATGCCAGACTCCCTGGGTTCAAATTTCAGCTCTGTGTGCTGTGTGACCTCAGCAAGTTACTTCTCTGTGCTCTAGTTCCATCATCCTGATGAGTATAATAATAGAATTTATTTCATAGCTCCGTTGTGATGACTGAGTTCTAATTAAATTAATTAAAAATATTAGCTAGTATTATTGTCCTCATTTTATAGATGTGGAAATAGAAACTCAGAGAGTCTAAGTAACTTGCCCAAAGTTACGCGTGAATGGTATAAATGGGATTCAACCTACAGCTTTCTAGTTTCAAAGCCCATGATTCTGAATCTTCTTCAGGTCCAGAGTGAACCACTGAAAATCCCCCTTCATATCTATTTCCTCTGGCATCACTTTGCACCTTAGTTCTCTACTCTTTTCCTTGCTCCACTTTGCACAGTATACTTCTCTTCACTCTTTGAAACCCAGCTCAAATGCCTCTTCCTCTCTGAGACTTCCCAGATCCCTCAGCACAGTTAATCACTCAGTTTTCTTTCCCTGAGCAGCTGACGATGAACTCTGTTGCCATCCATTTCGCACGGTTGTAGTTTATGTGCCTGTTTTCCAAATCGGATGATTTGATTCTTCATCTTTATGCCGCAGAGCGCCCAGCTCAGCAGTTGGTCTTCGACCAATGCTTATTGAATTGAATAAAATTGATCTATTTTTCTGCAGATTGAGAAGCTGCTAATGGAGAAGTGTTCAGAGCTGTCAGCGGTCACAGAGAGGTAAATCTGGCCCCTGGGTGAATCTGGACTGCGTCTGCCATCCTTAGGCAGAGGAAGGTCCTGGCGTCTGTCTCCTTCCATGGGAACAGTGGGGCTGGGGAGGGCTGGTGGTGACCTGGGAGCTTCCTTTTGCAACCTTAAGAGACTCCCTGGGGATTTTCTGCTCTGTTTTCAGGCATGGGAGAATGTAGAAGGCAGAGGAGAGGCCTGGCCATAGGAAGAAAGAGGATTCATGAGGGTTGGTAGCAAGGAAAGGTTTCTCACAGCTTTGAGAAGCCCCCTGATCTCCATGGTCAAGGCAAAGTGAAAGTGAACACACACACCTTATCCTCACATCCACACTGACCACTCACACAGTCACAGGGGTACACTCACACCTTCTCCATATCTCACATACATAAACCCGCAACGACACTCAGACACATACACACACTCAACCTGGCCTGTTTACATACCCAAGAGTGTGTTGACACTCTCCCTCATGCTTTACAGCTCCCAGGCCCTGGAAGAAAAACCTGCAACTTGACATTCCTAGGGCTGTGTGGGCTCTTTGGACTTCCAGCATCAAACATTCTCAGGCCTTAAAGGTGGATTTTATCTTGATCTTCCTGGGTGAGGAGAAAATCCTCAAGGCTCCTGTCTGCACTGCTGCAGGCAGCCATTTCTTAAAGGGGCACGGGCATCGCGATACACCTTCAGAGTGAGCATGGCACACCAGCATCCCTCCTCTGCAGCTCTCATCCCCCATCTCTAGACACTGATGGTTGATTCTCCCAGGGAGAATCCCAAAGGTATGGATTTAGCCACTTTTGGGTGGCCTTTCTTCCTGGTGACTTGCACTGTTAGCTCCCATTCTAGGCCAGCTCTTCTCGGAATGCTAGGAAGCCGGAGGATGAGCCAGTCTTGGAATATTTCCATTTTGGACTCCCCTGGAGCTGATATCCTCTTCCCAGGCCACTTGTTCCACCACCAGGCCTGCGACAGGCCCAGATTTGGCCCCGGAAATGGCTATGACCGTCTGCTCCTTCTGGTGGCCCATCGAGGGTTTCTTTCCCTAGGTGCCTCCAGGTGGAGAATGAGCATGTCCTGAAGTCAATGAAGGCCTGTGTGAGCGAGACCCTGAGCACTCTGGGCGAGCACTTTGGCCAGCTGCTGGAGCTGGCCCTGACCCGGGAGGTGCAGGTCAGTGCTGGCTGGGCGGCGGAGGAGGGCTGAGTGGTTCTGCTAGGCTTGGGGAAGCTCCAGAGTGGCCTTTCTTGGGGGCCATCCTTCTCAGACTGCCAAAGTGAACTCCAACACCTTAGAGACAGGACTGTTAGAGCTGAGCAGAGGCTTGCTGAGCATCTAGCACAGCTCTGCATTTTCCAGATGTGAAAATTGGAGCCAGAGAGGGCAGAAACTGACCTAAGGTCACACAGCAAGGCTGTGGCAGAGCACACCATCTCCTAATTGTACTTTCAGTATTGCTCCCACCACCTTAACTCTTCTCTTTTGAGTTATTGTTCACAGCACACACAATGAATCTTTATTGTCCCCAAAGACTTAAGGCACCTGCAGGGAACAAGTCAATTCTGGATATCCTGGCAATAGAGAAGAATCTAGAAAGGTCAGATAGTCTAGCTCCTGCCTTCAGGCAGTCTGGTGCTTGATTCCAGAAAGAACGTAGGCTTTGGAACCTGACAGATCTACTTTCACGGCGTGGTTCATGGCGAGACCTTGGTCAGGTTCCTTAATCTTGTAGCCTCCCTTTCCTCATCTATAAAGTGAAAATCTTCCCCAGAAGAAAAGCGAGAGGGCTAAGTAAACAACGTTTGAAAAGCACTTAGCACATAGTATAGGTTAAATATGTGTTATTTCCTTCTCTTGCCTTTTCCTATTTTAAAAGCCTCCAGAAAAGCTGATTCCATACGGTTTTCATTAGGAAAGGTATTTACATGTTATTTATAGTTACAGAAATATTGTGTTACATATTTGCCATTCTTTTCCCACCATCAAGTAAAAGCTTTCCACAAATAACAAATCCCTTCCCGTATCGGCTTCTATCCAAACTCAGCCTTTTTACCTAACCCAGCATTTCCTTTCTCTTTTTCCTGTGTGTCTGGCTCGTTTTGCACACAGCACAGGCCCTTCTGATCTGGCTCACTTGCTGGTCAGGGTAGCTGGCCCTGTGCAACCCAGAAGGGTCTGTAAAGTTCACTCTCCCTGTCCCCAGAGCCTGGGACAAGGGGAAGGAAGGACCGGGGCTCTGGTGCTTAAAGCTGATGAGCAAATGCTGACAGTCACATGTATGGTCAGGTAGGAGTTCAAGCTGGGGCCAGTGTCCCAAATGGAACCATCAAGAACCATCAAGTCCAGAGGGACCCACTGGAACATGGGAGCTAAAGTGGGTGTAGAAGTTGGAGAAGTGATGAGCTGGGGTATTGAAGTCGGTGGTAGGGACGAGGGGAGCCTGAAGGGACGCCTGAGCAGGAGCACAGGTGCCTGTTGACTCTTTTTATACCATTTTGATGCTCTTTTGCATCAAAGTACCAGGAAGTACCAGGCTCACACTTTCATGCATTGGAGAAGGAAATGGCAACCCACTCCAGTGTTCTTGCCTGGAGAATCCCAGGGACGGGGGAGCCTGGTGTGCTGCCATCTGTGGGGTGGCACAGAGCCGGACACGACTGAAGTGACTTAGCAGCAGCAGCACTAGGCTCACGTAAAAGGGCTGAAGTGGAGGAGTTCTGCTGGATTGTGAACAGAAGCCAGCAGGGTTTGCAAGCAGTCAGTCCCTAGCTGTTTCTACTCGCAGGCAAAGGGTAGGATGTCTTTTTGATGCTCTAGATCATAGAATCCTGCGGAAAAGCTCCTTAGGCTGTCAGGAACCTACCTGGGCCTTGTGGACTATGTATCTGATTTCCCGGGGCACCTGGATCCATTCTGTTTTTCCTCAACTTGACCTTGTTCAGGGTGGAATTCCTGATCTAGTGCTTTGGGAAGGCTTAATTTTGAATTCATGTTGGATCTGCTTCTGTGACTTGAACCCTCATCCTGCCGCTATTGTTACTGTAAGCATACATAATGACCTGCCTCAGGGAGATAACCTGAGCTGCCTGACAGTAAGGAATTGAAACTAACACATTCCCCTGCCTGAGGCTCGCCCATTCTTGGGAATGTTTGCTAGGATTGAATAGTCTTTTTACTTGGTTTCCTCAGCCCCTTCCCATCTCTGGTTCATAAAAGAACCTGACAACCAGGCCCCTTTTCAGCGCTACCCTACCATCTTCTCAGCCAGCCAGCTCTCGAATAAAGTCCCTTCCTGATCCCAGCACCTTGTCTCAGATCCATAGACTGATTGTGCTGCTAGTTTGGACTTGGTAACCCTTCTGCTTCCCTGCCTAAATCCTGCCGCATCCTCAGATCTGCCCACCTGCATCACTGATACTCAGCCTGAGAGCTGTTGTATCAACTGCTCCTGTCTTAGGACTGAGTCCCTCACTGATCCCCCTCCCCTGGTGGAGGGGGCAGTGTCTGTCCTCCATTCCTCTGTGTACTTGTTGGTTTCCTGACAACTCCTCCCTTCCTTCCCACATGTCCCATGGTGTCCTCTAATCCCTCCTATGGGCTGAGCTTGCTGTGCTCATAATATTTCTTGGCTCATCTTTAGCTTCTTTTTACATTAGAAAGTTTCCAAACAGGACAGTGGTGACATAAAAAGATACACCACCTGAAGGCAGGGTAACCCGTGTGCGGTGTTGTGAGCATGTGTTTCCTAAACGGGTGACTAAAATACTGTTCTCTAGAAGTTAGTAATTATACCAGGATCCTATGTTTGCCGTTGTTATTAGTCGATAAGTTGAGTCTGACTCTTGCGACCCCATGGGCCCCCAGAGGGCCCCTGCCAGGCTCCTCTGTCCGTGGGATTTCCCAAGAAAGAATACTGGAATGGGTTGCCATTTTCTCCTTCAGGGGATCTTCCCAACCAGGGATCACACCCACATCTCTGGCATTGTAGGCAGATTCGTTATTCTTTATCATCTTGACATAATTAAACTTAAGTTTATTTCTTTATATTAGGATTTCTCTTATGATATGCTACTGTGAGTCTTCTTAAAGGTCCTCACATATTCATAGTATTTCTTGTCTGAACTGTAGTTTGCATAAACACGGAATTTGGTTTGTTTTGTTCACTAATGTAATATCTGCTCACAGTAGGCATCCAATAAAGATTTATTAATGCATGAATGTTAAGCAGTGTGTTCCAAACTTACATAGTTACAGCTCTTTTTTTATTCTTAAAGCACCCATTCACTTATTCTGGGATACTGGTTTTTAGGAAATGCAATTTGGGAAAATTCCCTTTGTGCACCAGGGAGCCACGTAGGCTCTAAAGCAGAGAAACAGTGCTCTTTCCACCACAAATTACAATACACGGTAGAATGGTGCTTGTAAGGAGGGCGGTGATAACCCAGCACTACTTTGCATTGGTCTGCTCCGTCCTGGAATGTTCTGTCAAGCTCCAGATTCTAGATGTGTTATTGCCAATGATTGTGTTCAGGGAGGTCCCTGGAAGGATGAGAATGGGCCAAAGATTAAGATATGTGGGGACTAGGTGGAGGAGCTGGGACGCTTAATCTTGAATGGACACTGTATTACCTCCAAAGAGAGGAAGCGAATTTATAGGACATTCCATGAAAAAAAGGAGTTGGTAAAGCAATAGGGCTGCCCCATAGTAAAAGGTCTGCTTTAGAAACTTCCCATCACTGAGTCGTGCCAGGAAGGGTATTGGCAGTAGGTGGAGGTTGGATTAATTACTTGCAAGGTTTCTTCCGATCTTGATAACGTATACATCTATGAATGTGAGCCTTGTGGAGTGGTGAAATGAGCATAGCATTTGGAGGCATCAGGGTTCAAATCCTGTGCTGCTTACTGGATCTGCAAACTTTGAGCCAGTTGCTTAACTTTGCTCAGTTTCCTCATCTCGACAGTGGCTTGTTGTCGGCATTAAATAAGACAACACAGGACTATGGGTGGTACTCCTCTGATTGTGTCAGTAGCTTTACTCACTAGAGACCTAGCTACCTTAAGAGAAGCTAACAACAGGCTTTGCTAAAAAGAGCCTCCTAATCACCTAATTACTATTTCTTGAGATAATTTAACTACTTGGTGGGCATAGAAATTTAAGGCTTACCTGTTAGGAGTCACCAATGGAAAATTAATGAGTATTAAGGATTAGACTTTCTTGGCTTAAAGGATTAGCTGTGTGGGAGGTAAGCGGAAGAGACTTAACAGAGGTTGATTTACTTGAAGACGACTTCTAGGGGACTCTATTGAATAAATCACCTCTCACCTGTACTTTTGAATTTCTTGACTCAGCCTCATGTGGATAGATGTTTTATATTCATCCCATCAATCAATATTTATTTTAGTTTAAAATATCACCTTTATTCTAGTAGAACTGGTTCGTGAGTTTATCTCTGACTCTGTGGCTGCATGAACTTAAAACTTCATCTCGCCCCTAAGTTTCCCCTCCCAGTGCCAGGCAGACCTGGGCAACCTCAGACCGCACCTGGGGCACAAGTACCTATCTTGTGGCAAAGGTCAGGTCAGAGGGACGCTTCCTAAGAGAAGAGAGGCAGGTGCTAAGCTGAGTATACCTGGTTCCTTCTTCCAAACTCACTAATGCATCCCTACCCTCTTGGCAAGTGACATAGAGGTGTGGGGAGTGAGGCCAGCAGACGTGGTGTTGCTGAACCCTCCCTAGCAGAGCAGGAGGACTGGAGACCAAGCATCACTCCTGAGTGTTCACAGTTCTTGTCCTGTAACCTTACTGAACTCATCCATCCACGTGTGGTCAGGCAAGGGTATGGCTGGGCCCTTTGGAAGAGGAGGTCAGCTCCCTATGAAGCCATCTTTTCCCACCTTCAGGAAGCTATCCACCCTGCTTCCCCCCCCCCGCGCCATAACAAACTCTACTCCTTTGTAGATCCTTCTGGAATCCCAGTGGGCAATTTAAACTTGGAAATGACTCAAAATACTACATTCCTTAAATTGACTCTAAGGAGATTTTGTAACTAAAGGTTATAATTTGCTTTCCTGTTCTTTTTCCCACTCTCAGATTTTGCTCAGCTATGGTACCTAATACAGATAATCAGAGGCTGCAGGGCAATTCAACAGCAAGGTAAAGGTAATCCAAACATAACTGCCAGGAGGAGAACTATCAGGATGTTCAAAATTTTTAAATGGTCTTCTATCTCATTTTAAAGTTCCCTGAGAAAGAATAAAGTGAAAGAAAAAAAAAAAAACCTGAAAGCTGAATCCTTTTACTCTTAGCAATAATTCAAAGCCCCCAGTTCTTAGATTAATAGGATTCTCCTTAATTTTCTTATTCAGCTCATCCTAGTCAGGAGGGTCTCATCCCAGTGTGTGTGTGTGTGTGTGTGTGAAATTATGTTTCCCTGGGTAACTACAGCCCAGGCTGTTTCCCCAGAAATAGGAAGGATTTCTTCAGGGCTTTTTGATTTATACTGGTCTTTCCCCATGATACTTGAAAGGACCCAAAGAGTTGGTACCTTGCATACACTGTATTATCATAGCATTGCTGCTGTACTCACAGAAAGTTAACACAGGCCAATCAACCCTAACAACCGTTAGGGTGGGAATTCCAGTCAACATGTAGTCCCAAGACTCTCTTTAGGGTTGCCAGAGACCTTAATAGGCACTCATTTGTGGTTGAGAGAAAGAGGGTGGATGACAGGTACCGTCTTGGTTGCATATGCAACAGGATGACTATTTCAGTTGTCCATAGTCCACAAGGATTCCTGAACATACATTCACTGGAGGAAATGAGAAACCACAGGTTAATCGTGATGTGATGGTTACCATATTTGGGAGAAAAATGTCTCCTTTTTCATGGACGGGTATGTGATATATTTCTTCTTCGTAGCAAAGCCAGGTATTTGTAATTCCTCCTCAAGGACTTGCTCGATTTGTATTCTTCCCCGCAGTGTTTTCAACATTTGTGAATTTCAGGCTCTCCTGTAAACGTTGTGTTTCTGCCACTCCAGGCTGCATTGATTTGGACTGCTTGAACCTGGGATCTACCACTTCGGATGCATTGCATCCTCTGTGTTCCCAAAGATTTCCTAGGAGAAGTGCAAGCACACGTATTTTTAAGGACATCAATTTCTAGATCTTCAATTTTCATTTGTTTTCTTTTTTAAAGACAACCCAATGATACGTCGTTTTTAGTAGCTCTTCTGTTATTTTCTGAAAGAAAGGCATACTCCTCACTCATCCCAAAACTTATAGTGCATTGCCACCCCCCCACCCCCACTTTTTAGCAAAAACCTTGGAGGGGGAGTGAGGAGAACAAACAAAAAAGAAACCTATATTCATGAACCGTAGATCTTTAGGCTTCCATGCATTTCCATGTTTTAAATATTTCTGTTGAGAAAAGCATTATAAATTGTGTATTTTTCCCAGTGTGGGAATTTTCTGAATCTAGAAGTGTGGTAGAATGGTAGAGTGTGTGTGTATGTGTGCGAGTCACTGAGTCATGTCCAACTCGTTGCATCTCCATGAACTGTAGCCCGCTAGGCTCCTCTGTCCATAGACTTCTCCAGGCATGAACACTGGAGTTGGTTGCTATTTCCTTCTCCAGGGAATCTTCCTGATCCAGGGATCGAACCCTGGTCTCCTGCATTGTAGGCAGATTCTTTACAGTCTGAGCCACCAGGGAAGCCCATCTTATCCATTTATTCTCAAATTGTGCAGAGCTCTTGAGGGATATTCTCCGTAGACAAAGCAAAGATAGCACAGGTAGGGCAAATCAAACACTAACAATGGATTTAGGGGAACTTTTTAAATGCAAGCAGTTCTTTTCAGCTCTGTGTTATGCTCAGCTCTAAGAGATGTCATTGCTGCTGCTGCTGAGTCGCTTCAGTCGTGTTCGACTCTGTGAGACCCCATAGACAGCAGCCCACCAGGCTCCCGCGTCCCTGGGATTCTCCAGGCAAGAACACTGGAGTGGGTTGCCATTTCCTTCTCCAATGCATGAGAGTGAAAAGTAAAAATGACGCTCAGTTGTGTCCGACTCTTAGCGACCCCATGGACTGCAGCCTACCAGGCTCCTCTGTCCATGGGATTTTCCAGGCAAGACTACTGGAGTGGGGTGCCACTGCCTTCTCCGAAGAGATGTCATTAGCTGGAAAGAAAAGTATCTTTAAAGAACCAAAGACTTTAAAGTTTAATGATAATGATTCTTTTAAATGTAATTGAAATATTTTTGAGAAAGACCACATTTTTCGAGATATACTGGATAAAATTCACAGAATCAAGTTTTGCATGGTTTTCCTATTCAGATTTGATGCATATTATTTAAGGCACCAGTTAGACTATTTTGTCTAAACACTTTGTGAGATATTTACACTAATTTCTACTTACTGTTAGCAAGAGATATAATTAATTTCTGGCAGCGGGACTAATTAGATTTAAGTATAAATACTTTTCTTCTTCTTTAAACACATAGGGAAAATTGATCATAAGAGCTACTAAAAATAGTCAAATGATATTTTTATTCTCAGATCTTATTTAATTATTCCTTGAAATAAACACAAAAAGTTCAATACACAAACACATCTATTTACTGAAGGAATACAGTGCCTTTTATATTTCCAGATTTATAATTAATTTACAGTGTAAGCTATGTATTACTTTGCATTTTGAAAAGTTTAATAGATTGTTTCATCTTGGCTTTAGAACATATACAACTAAATCAAATTTTATTTTAAGTCTATATTATTTTAATATTGGCAGTTTTTAGCATTTTCCCTTATAAAATGATTTCCATAATTATTTGTCAGCATTTTTAGCATTTCTTGGAACACATATTAAAATTTTTTAATTAAAAATGAAGTCAGGTCTATATTGAGAAAAAGCTAAGTTGACTTGGCTGATTGGGTTGGCTTAAAAACAGTCTTTGCCAGTTAGGTCATAGGGTGGGTATTTTCCATAAATTAAATATACAAAAGCTGCAGATTCAAGCTTTTTATAAAACATATTTGAAACACACAAAAATATTTGATTAAAATTGTATTGGTGATGAAATTAATAATATTTTGATTTTCTTAATCCTCTCTGAATAATTTGGATAATCCAAGGTGCTCTAAGTGAAGGAGTTGAAGGAGTAGTGGGTATAATTAAGAGTTATTTCATATGTCTTGGTAAAGTACTTCTGGATTTCTTCCCAGAAATTGAGATAAGTGAATGAATGAATCTAATGATTGGGTAAGAAATACTTTTGCAAGTCAAATGGTTTCCAATTTTTGCTTCTACAAATTTATATGCATTATCAGCTGGCAGATCATTAAAAAATAGTGTTTGATGATAGATCACTGAGTGACTACATAGCTCAGAATGTGCTCAAAGGGTGAACAACTTGTCTATACAAACTCCTCCCATTCTTCTTTTCATTTGATTTATAGAAACAAGATTTTTCAGGATTTATATCATTAAGTCAATATTTAGTCATGGATAAATAAGTTAGAAAGCCTAAAATGTTTGCAAAGCCTTATTTATCTCATTAGGAGATATAGTTATGATAAAATTTTAATTTTTATGATTTATAATTATTTTTCAAAATTTATAATCTATGTTGTATTGACCAATTGTACTGATGATAACTGTAACACTAGTTCAACTAAGAAGAGATTATTTTTAAACACTTGGAGCCTTATAGTCAAAGAAATAATAGAAGATTTCAAATTTCAATTATAAGCCTGATAATGGTGATTAGTAAAATTATTTGAAACTTAAATGTATTACATTAAGATAAAATTCTGAGGGAGAAATGGAATAAGAATGTAAATTTTAAAATGAAAAGATGCAAATGGTCCCATGTTAAAGAGATTACTCATGTATTTTTAAACATGATGATGGTATCAAGTTTTGGTATGTAGATTTCATGGAATACATCTAAAACAGTAATGCAGTCATTTTATTTTATGTCACTATTTATAGTCTGCTGGAAATCATATCATTTCCAAATTTGTTCTTTAAAGTTATGATGAAAAACTTACCTGTCAAATTAAAAATTTATAGGGGGACATATATTTTAAAAAGTTCTTTTAGGGCTAAATGAGAAAAAAAATGACATAGGATATACAGACACCCTAGTTCTATAATATGATGGCCATTGTCTCTGCCTCTTGCTGAGAATCGCTTCAGCCTTAAGACCCTGTCATCTTGGCAGGGTTTTCTTGTGATGCTCCTGAAGCTTGGTGCCTATGGGCCTAGTCAGAACCTTCCTTCTGCCCTGTGCTTCTCAGAACATTGTCTTCCCAAAGCTTTTGAATATTTTAGTCTTAAATAACATTTTTCTGCTACATCTTTATTTTTTTTTCCCCCAGTAATGAATTATGTCTAATTCAGTTTTCTCTGTCCTCTGTTAATCCCCAACTCATTTCAGGAAGACTCATTGATTTCCTTACCATTTGCCCTGCTTCTCATGTGGGTCTCTTTCCTTACTTAATTCATAGAATGAACACTATTTGTTGGATCTGAGCAGTGTTTCTGCTTTCACTTCTCTTTCCTTTCTGGCACATTCTTTTGTTTCTAAAAATACTCTTTTAGATTTTAGGATTTCCCTTATTGTGAAAAATAAATCTGCCCCAGACCTCTGGATTTAAGTGATCTTATCCATTTTTTTGTCTCTCTAAACTGGATAATTACACCTAGGAGATATTTTCCCAATAGACCACTAGCTAATCCAAGCCTGAATTCAGTTATTATTTCGCCTGTCTCCTGTTTAACATGTCCAGTCTTTCTGTGCCTTTCTTCAAGCCCTAATTCATGCATTTCTCAAAATGCTCTCTTGGGCACAGGCAGTAATAACTATTTATTTATTTTAAAACATTTTCCCTTGCAATTTATCTCATGATCCTTTGACTATTTTGTGCTGATGTCTGTACTTTTCTCCTGTGTTCCAGAACTCTATTAACACATAACAAACAACCCCAACAACAATTTTATTTACATCTCACAATTTTAAGGGTCAAGAATTTTGAGCTTGGCTGAGTAATTTTTCTGCTCCTTGTGCCATAGATAGAGGTCACTTGGGGATATTCAGCTGCCTAATGGTTCAGCGAATCTTAGAAAGGTTCCTCATGCATATGGTGCTTTGGAGGAGACGGTTGAAAAGCTGGTCTCAGTTGAAAGTATTGATCAGGGACCCAACACATGGCACACAGCATCTCTAGCATGACAGTCTCAGAGTTATCAGACTTTTTGTGCGCTCAGTTGCTCAGTCGAGTCTGACTCTTTGTGACTTCATGGACTGTAGCCAGGGATCAGAACCATGTCTCCTGCATTGCCAGGCAGATTCTTTACCACTGTGCCACCTGGGAAGCCCCATTAAACTTCTTACCTGGTAGCTTAGGACTCTGAAAAGAATGTTCCAAGAAGCCTGAGTGGCAGCATCAGAGTTTCTGATGACCTAGCATTGGAAATCCTGAAATGTTACTTCTACCACGTGCTGCCTTCTGTTGGTCAAGAAAGGTACGAAGACCAGCCCAGATTCGAAAGGCAGGGACATTAGAACCCACCTCTTTATAGGAGGAGTAGAAAAGAATTTGTGGCCATCTTTAATCTACTTGTGTTTATGTCATCCCTTTGCATGGCTTGGCTGCCCTAACTGTATCTATGGAGTCTCTCTCTGAACCTTTGAATGAGGCTTCACGATATTTCCTTTCTCCATCTGAGAAACTTATTCCAGGCTGATTTTTGAGAGTTTACTCCTCCTAATAAATTTCACTGGACTGTAGTCACTCTTTCTGATGGACAAACAATTAAAAATATACCCCCCTTTTTACATTTTTTATTTAGGGTAGTTATATTGTATGCATCTCCTAAACACTTAAAAAAAATCTCTATCTTGTTCTTCAAGATCTTCATTTTTGTTTCATATCTGCCTAATCTGTCTTAAAAAATTCTATCATTCAGTTTAATCGGTCTGTCTTTCTTTATCTTGTTTTCATTGTTTCACCACTCTTCTCATGAGAGGCTGAAGCATATTTTTGAAACATCTCTTTCCTCCTCGATTACTTGAAAAAACTTGATTTTGTAGACTGTGTTGGTTTGAAACTGACACCAAGATAGGATTTGATAAGAAACGTCTATGAAAGATAAAGGGAAGGAAGCAGGAGGAGGCAGTGGGAAAACTGCAAGTCTGACAGCTGAGAAAGAAAATGGAGATGGACGAATTGAATAGGAAGAGCTGGAATTTTCAAGCTCAAGTCACCTGTTAGTGAAGTTCCCTGCTGGCAGTCTTGGGTTCGCAGTGGAGCCCCTGCTGTGCTGAGTCACGGCTGGGAGTAGCTCATGGGGCTATGTGCCCCCTGCTGGAACACGGTGGGGGGTCTAACAGGGCAGCTGGTGGGGCTTTCAGTCAGCTCTGCCTGCTGCACGGAGAAGCTCAGGCCGTCACAGCGTAGAGCACTGTAGATGCTAATGGAAGCCAGGGAGGAGTACAGTGCTGCAGTTTGGTAAGAGCTGCTCATGAGGCTGGATTTTCTCCTTATCTTGAGACTTCCATCTCTAGTGCCCAGGAGATCCTGCTGGCACTGGGGGACATGGATTCACTGACTTTGGCAAGTAGGAAGTCACATTCACAGGGGATAAGGTCTAACTCTATCATGTACCACAAGTGTAATTAACCTTGGTCAGATTTCTGTGTCTCAGTTTTTCTCAGCTCGGAAGGAAATCTTGCACAAAACTTTTGAGAGCTCTTCTGGCTCTGACGCCTTCCAGCTCTGACACATTCAATACTCAGAGCCTTGATGATTCAGTAGAGCCTTTGATCTCTTATCTTTCCAAATTTATTCTTGTGAAAAGGATGCTTACAACTTTTCATTGTCAGAGAGCTGACTCACTGAGACAGAGCTGAGGTGTGACTATAAACATGGATAAGAAATTTTCCTCAGACATAAATGGTCTAATAGCAGCAGATGATTGCCAAAGACATTAGTTTTGAATAATTTAACATAATGTTATCTACTGCGAGTACAAACACTAATCAGGAACATTAGGTAATTCTGATTTAGGTACAGGACCCCAATATATGAAACGTGCATTTTCATGCTAGACCCAATAGCACTTACATAACTGCTTGTGCTAACGATGGGGAATGAGTCTAAGAAGTACATTTGCTACAGAGATTTGCAGTGCAAATCCTGGTTATTAATTTTACCTTTTGTTAGATATCTTACAAGACGCATCTACCCAATCTTAGGAAATAATTTTTATGTTTAATGTGTCGACAGATTAATTACACACTTAATCTTAGACTGGTGTATGTAGAAGATTAGCATATTGCTATGTGTGAAGCATTCTGAGTTTGAATAAAGAAGAAAAAGGGAAGAGCTATTTACCTTGAGCTTCAAGCCCATTTAATTTAAATAATTTTACAAATAGGGAAATTGAGGCCTAGGTTGTTTGTCTCAGCTGCCCAATATCACAAGATAATAACTCCTAAGAATTCTATTTTGCTTCTGTATACCAGATACCTTTATAAGTTCTTTATATATATGAGCAACTTTAAGAGATGGGTAGAACCACCAGAAGAGATGGACACTGTTATTTCCACCGTCTTACACATGAGGAAGCCGAGGTATGAAAGGGTTGAATTATCTCTAGGGCACTTAGAAGTGGCAAAGCCAGGATTTGAACCCAGGCAGTTTGGCTCCAGAGTCCATGCTTTTAACCCTATACATACTTTACATACTTCTCATCAGTATAGTGTGTTAAAAAAGGCAAGCCTGCACTGGAAATTGGATCTCTTGATTTCCTATGTGTCTTTTCCGTAACACCAGGGTTAATTAGAAACAAGCCTATTTTAATATTTTAAAACTAACACAGCAACTGAAACTGTACAAGTGGCTTCCCAGAAGTCCTACTTTCTCCCATGAGGACCCCAAAGGCAAGTCTCCCCAGTCTCTGCCTCCACACCTCCCAGGAGAAACTCGAGCAATGAACATTAATTAGCAGGTAGGAGTCATTTATAATTGATGAACCACATGCTTCAAAACAAATGACTGATTATGAAGTGGTTTCAGGTTACATGAAAAGCTTTTTCCCAGAAATAAGCTAAACTCTACTAGGAATAATCTCCATATCTCATTTGTTGATGAATTCTCCATTTGCTCCTCTTCCTGAGTCTCCTGGGGTCCTGTGCTTAATCATTCCCAGCCCTCTCACCACCAGCCCTAGACCCTTCAGCCTTAACCAGTGGCGTTCTCACTGAGTGACCGCCTCTTTGACAGGACCCTAGGTTGCTCTGTTGGCCTGGCTGACACCTAAGGCAGGTGTCCCCTTGTAGCAGGAAGTAGCAGGAAGCTACTGCAGAGAAGAACGCTTCTTTTGACTCAACTCCTGAACCCATCATCCAGCTGGACTTTGCATGAGCTTACGGACATTCGAACTGAGCAGCTTCTTTGGTCATCTGTGTAGCAATCCATTGATTTGCAACTTGATAGTTTATTTAACCAATGGTTTCTGTTCTCGTTAGGAGCCAGTAGAATAGCAAAAAGGTACTTGCTGAGACTATCAGTGATGAAAGCTGATTTTCTGATTGACTGAAGCAGAGTGCATTGATTGTCTCTGCCCCAGAGGGGCTGTTTCTCAAACATAGCTCAGACCTCATCCTGATTCATGTCTTCAAAAGTTAGAACCTCATCACCCCTGTCGTGGGGTAGTAGAGAAGGGGCGGGATTACAAATTTCAGGGGGCCCTTAGGAGTGTGGACCTACTGGTATTCCATTAAGGAAGATGCGCAGAGGGTAGATGAGTGAGTAACCATCAGACTTCGCTCTCTTTTCTTAGGCACTGGTGAGAAAAATCGATGCCTCGGACAATATCTACACCACAGAGTCCACCACGGGGAACCTGTTCAGCCTGACCCAGGAGGGGGCTCCCTTGTGCCGCATCATAGCTAAGGTGAGCGTCATGGTTGGGGGCCAGGGTGACAGGCCTCAGGAGAGTGTGAGGAAGCTAGTTTGGTGGGGACAGCTGTTTTCTGCTCTAAGTATCAACTCTCCTCCCCCATCTTCACATATCTTAACAAATCCAAACCAATCATATCTTCCAACTTAGGTTCTTGGCTGGATCTTAAAAATGCCCGCTGTCACTGAAATACTGCATGAGGAAAAGACAAAATTGAGAAAGACTGTGTTTTTTTTTTTTTTTTTCAGTTACCATGGGCGCTGTAATTCATTAGACTCACGGTCAATTTGCCCCTGAACTTGAGACTCAAATGCTTAGAGCAGTGGTAGGCAATCGGTAGCCCTAGGACCTCACTAAGGTCTTTGTTTTATCTTTGCCTTTTCTTTCTTCCTTTCCTCCTTTCTTCCTTCCTTCCTTCTCCACCTCCTTGCTCCCTCCCTCTTCCTTCTTTCCTTTTTTCCCCCTCCCTCTTTCCCTCCGTCCCTCCATTATTTCTTTCGTTCTTTCCCTTGAGAAATGGCATCACCATTGGGGATAGAATGATGATCCAACTGGAAGCAGTTATGTCCTCTAATAAACTTCAGATGTCAGTCACAAGAAGATGCTTGAGCTTGGTGGTTCTCAGTCCTCACTGGGCATCACAACCCCTCAGGGAGTTTTTGGAAAATAGCCGGTTTGCCCCACCCAAGGTTTATCAAGGTCCTGCGGTAAGACCTAGGAATCCACATTTTAAAAAGCTCTACAATTCTATCCCCAGTTTTTAAGGAATCTCTCTAGGACAACCCAGAGGGCTAGGGTGGGGAGAGAGGTGGGAGGGAGGTTCAGGATGGGCGGGACACATGTATATACATGTGGCTGATTCATGTTGATATATGGCAAAAACCATCACAATATTATAAAGTAATTATCCTCCAATTAAATAAATTAATAAAAAAATTTAAAAGCTTTTCAGGTGTTTCTGAGGCATGGCTACTCTCAGAAATAACTGCTCTAAGCCTTTATAGAAATCTGGAAGAGCAGGGTAAATGTCAACTTTGCTCAGGGGAGAAGTGGATTATATGGTACCTCAATAGCAAATGTTTGAGTGTGCTCTCCACTGAGCTTAATGCCTTGCAAACATTATTTCTTTTAAATCATAAGACCATCCTAATAAGTAGTTACCTTGTTTTCCCTCATCTGTGGTTGAGGAAATGACTTGAGAGGCTTACTCAAGGTCATACAGCTGATAAAGAGTGGAGTCAGAATTAGAACCCAAGTCTCTCTAACCTGGAATTCATGATCCAAAAGCCCGCAGTGGTGACTTCTGGTTCAGTCTTTGGCCCTTCAGCTCCTTGGGCCAAAGTGTGACTCAGAAGTTCTCAACCCTGTATGCATATTAGCATCACTGGGAAGCTTTAAAAATTTCTGCTAGTAAGTAACCAAGCTGAATTTGAACCTGGCTGTTTGGTAGTGAAGCTATGCTCTTGTTTGCTGTTCTGAACTTGCTCTCAGCAGCTAGGCTCTCTCTTTTTCCTCCTGCCTGCCTCCTCCTTCTCAACCCCCTCCTCCCATGCCCTCCTCGCTTCTCTACAGCCTTCATTATCTCCTGCATCCTTACCATATGTCAAACACTGTGCTAGCTTTCCCTTCATCATCTCATCTGATCCTCCTGATAATCTAATGATGTGTTACAATCATAATTCCCATTTTTAAGATAAGGGGACAGAGACTCAGAGAGAGGGTTATGTGCCCTGAATGCAGATGAGATTTTAACTAGATCTGCTGACTCCAGAGACTTAATCTCAGCCTTCCTCTGTCTCCAGTCCTTGGTTGGGGGGTGGGGGGGGGGGTGGGGGACGGTGGTGGTGAGTAGACAGAGGTTTGAAGCAGAGAGAAGATTCAGTGGTGAGTCTCATCTTCTGCCTCCAGCAGAATCATCTTTAGGTTTCTAGTCCTGACAGTGACATAGGGGCTGGGAGTCCCTGGTATGCCCTGCAGAGCATCCTCACCTTCGATGCTCAGGAAATGTGCCCTATCTGGTGACAGACGTGGGGCAGCTCCCCCCAGTGGCCTTCCTCACTCACCTCCTTGGGGGCCCAGGGTGTCTGTCTTCAGGTCCTTCATCCCTCTGAGCTGCGCCCATAAGATGGTTTGGGCAACCTCTTTGAGGTCTATCCTCTCATCCCTTAGGGTTCCTCTGACAACCAGGAAATAAACCAAGTCCTCCTTATGAACTGGTGGCAAGTCCCATCCCTTCCTGAATGCAGAGCCCAGAAGACTCCCCTGTGTGTTGTCAAATTACTCCCCCCACCCAGCCCAACTCCTCTATTATTCCCCCTCCACTAGTCTACACACCCTACAAGTGGCCTCCTCCAGCTTTATGACAGCTTATCCTGAGCCTGTCTGAATAATGCATGCCATTATACAGCTGGGCTCTGAGCCCAGAGCTCTCTATAAAATTAAACAAGCTCCAGCCAACATTGCAATTCTGCAAGCTCAGGCGACTCCAAGTCCCACTCGAAGCCGAATGCTGCTTTTCAGTCCTTGGTGGGTGGGGGCTCCAGAGTGGTCCCCGCAACGACTCCATCTCACTTCCTACCTCTTCTCCCTGCCACGCACGCCAGCCTCTGGGACACCTTTCATGAGGCTGTCAGTCACCCTTCTGACCAGGGTGACTTTCGTGGCCCGACCCCCTCCTGGCGGTCCAGGCCCACCCTCACTGCATGCTCAGCCCTTTCACAACCTCAACCTGCTTCACCTCTGACAGCTGAGTCATGCGGTTGTCCCCACCCCATTTTAAACCAAAGATACCCAGCAGCAGAAGTACGATTTGAACCAGAATCCTCTCAGTCTGGGTTCGGGATTTCCTTCTTCCTCTCCTAGTAGCAAAAAATGCTAAGAAGACCGTTTTTCACAGGCTTGGGAAAGGATGTAAGGAGAATCCAATGCAAATGGGTACAAAGGCTTAGATATAGTCATGCTGGAGCTGGCATCTCCCAAGCCAAAGGAAGGCTGCCACGTTGATCCTGGCTCTCAGCCTCTCATGCTTTGGCATCATTTCTTCATGGTCTGCTCCAAAAGTAACTATCTATCACTTTATCTATCTTTGTACATATATAAAGAATATTCATACTACCTATGATTAAATATAAATATATACATGTATAAATATGCATGCTTATGTAAACATATATGTATACAGATATTTACATCTGGTGGAAGGTCATTAATAGCTAGCAAGGCAGGCTGGGGAGACCTTAGGATTCTTGTTTTTTCTTTTCACTTTAAAGAGTAATTTGATTTTATGTCAGTGACTCTCTGAGTAAGGTCTTTGTGTGGAACCCTTATCAGATGTCCCAGGGGCCGTGGGAAGGTAGGCAGGCTGGGATAAAGGACTGTGGAGCAAGAAATCAGAGGGGTGAGTGTCTTGGCCCATACTAGAGCATACATTTAGTGAAATGATGATGTGGCTTTAAAATCAGAGTGCTTTTCTTTGACACTTCTACAGCCACCCCGCCCCCTCCCCAGATTGTGTCAGGAGTTTCTGCTCCATGCTTTTTAAACCCTGTACCCCATCCCCGTTTCAGTGCATCCCTACCCAGATTTCTTCCTGCTTTTAACATGTCTGCCAGACCATGAGCTCGTTATTGATGGAGACTGAGGCAGTGCCCAGCCCAGGGTCTGGCATATAATAAACCATTAATATTTTTTGCTTCATGAACAAAATTACCCATCCTAAGATATGACCTTTTCCCACCAAATAAACTATCCTAAAAGGAAGTAGGAATATAGAAGTTGAAGATCAGTCTTAGCTAATTATAAAATATCAGAAATCCTGAACTCCTCCAGAACTGGACACTTTCGTCTTGGTCCTTCTGTGATAGCTGCCAAACTCTTAGACTGCAAAGGGCTCGGAGCTTATCTTTGTGGGGTACTGGGAAGGGGAGTTCTGGGGTGACTGGTTTCGATGGGGCTGTGCTGGGCTGCGGTGGTCATTGCTGTTTCTGGTTGCTCACACACTATGCTTTCAGTTACTCCTTCCTGCGTCCCTAGGACACTCGACAGTGCTTGGTGCATAGGATAGTTTTTGTTGAGAGAGTTCTCAAAAATCTGATGGGATGGCAGTTTTGCTGAACCCAGCTCCTTCTTCCTGTAATGTCTTTCTCAGTTTAGGAAACAGCGTGATGGGCTCAGTTAGAGCCAGGAGTGGTGCAGTTAAAGGCAAGTGCTCCTCAGGACCAGGTGCAGACCACTTGTTCATGTATTCTTTCCTGCTACTGGCACCTCTGCAGCCCGCAGGGAAGGGAAGAGGGGGAAGCAGGGAAAAGCCAGATGTGGGGCGGCCAGCTTCCTCTGCTCTGGACGTGGACGTCCAGAGTAGGGTTGCCACCAGTTTGCTGGGCACGTGGTGAGTCACCGTTGTGATCTGTTGGCTCTTTCACTTTGCTCTGGGAGCCAAGGTGGCTTCAGTGATTTCTATAGAATTAATCTGTCCAGTTAGGGAGAGCGCTTCACTCCCAGCCTCTTCTCAGAAATCCTCCCAGACTCCTGGGAAGTCACCACAAGGTAAGGGAGTTTCCACGAACTGCTCTCACAAAGAGAAAAATACAGGTTCACACTCAAGAGCTGGGCTGATCAGTTCTAAAGGGTTTTATTTTTTTTTCCTTTTACAAACTGGAGTGAAGGAGTGAAAACAGGACCAATGTGGATTAGGGAGGGAGGTGTGATTATTTCATCCATCTGGACTTCCATTTTTCCCATCCCCAAAGTGGAAAGAAATTTCAGTATTGATGTAAATAAAGCCCCTTTTTGTGTTCCTGCCGTGGTGGTGGGGACGATCTGAGAAGTAACAGGTGGTCGCTGGCATAGTGAGAACCAGCATGAGGCATCTCGGTTTCAGCTCTCTCCATCTGCCTCGGGCTTGTTTCTAGAACTTATTTCTGACAGCTCCAGGCTTGTTCCCAGGCGGCTGCTGGGAGGGGGTTGCCAGGCGTCTGGAGCAGTGATAACTGGGGTTGACCCTGGTCCCAGCACAGGTGCCTCCCCTGGCCCCTCCCCTCCAGTTTAGATTTCCAAGGGTGACATTATTTCTGGAGCTGATATTTCACTGCAGCACGTGTGGGAGCTTGGGAACATGTGAGTGTGTGTCTGTGTGTGTGTGTAGGAGCTGGGCGGGGGGAGGGGGCGGGGGATTTTTGCTCCTACGACCTTTCTAGATTCTCTGGCTGGGGCCCTGTAGATTAGGCTGACAAAAGACAGTTTAACAAAGGAAAAAAAAGTTATTAGCGTGTGCACTGCACTTACCCATGGGAACTGTCAGAGATGAGTAACCCACAGGGTTGGTTACAACGTGGGCTTCTGTAGCATCTTAGCAAAGGAACAATACATTTTTAGAGATGTTATAAGATAAAGGAAGAGAACCTTGAGTCTCTGAAAGTGAAAGTGTTAGTTGCTCCGTCCTGTCCAACTCTTTGAGACCCTAAGGACTGTAGCCCACCAGGCTCCTCTGTCCATGGAATTCTCCAGGCAAGACTACTGGAGTGGGGTGCCATTTCCTTCTCCAGGGGATCTTCCCAACCCAGGGATCAAACCCAGGTCTCCTGTATTACAGGCAGATTCTTTACCATCTGAGCAACAAAGGAAGCCCCCTTGAGTCTTTAGGGGTGGCGAACTGTGGGAAGACATGTATATGGCAAACCAATAGTAGCTAAAGACTGAAGTTTGCTATATGAGTTTCTTCTGGTGCTGAATCCAGGCTAATAAGGGTCTAAAGTTGTCTCCAGTGATTAACTCTTGTCCTTCTTAGTAGAGAGGAAAGGGAGAACGCTCTTTTTAAATTTATGTCCTGCTTTTAGTCAAATAGGGGGAGAACGGATATGTTTTTTTTTTTTTTTTGTATCTGCTTCTTAATTGCCTTCAGCTCAAGACAATCCTTAGACTAAAGTGGTATATTTGGGGGTGGCTATTCTGCTGCCCTACAGACCCCAAAACGCACCAGCTGAGTGAGGGGGTGTCAGTCCTTCTCGAGTCAGCCGCGGGAGAGGTGACACGGTGAGGTCACGTGACATTTTCTTTTCCTTGCCAGGAGGGTGGGGTCGTCGCGCTCTTCAAGATCTGCCGGCAGGACACTCTCCGGTGCCTCTACCCCCAGGCCCTCCGCACGCTGGCCTCCATCTGCTGCGTGGAGGAGGGTGTCCACCAGCTGGAGAAGGTAAGAGTGCAGCTGGCCGGCTGCATGGGGACTGAGGTCCCCGAGGGGGTGGGTGGCTGGGGAAAGTGACCTCTTGGTGGACATCTGGACCTCTTCCTGGAGCAAGTCCCCTGAGTCCCTCCTTTCCCCAGCATCATTCAGGTGGGGCTGCTGTGACCTTGACTGTGGCTGATGAAGATGTGAAGGGGGCAGAGACTGAGGAGCTCAGCTGGAGAAGGCAGGGCCCAGAGGGACACTCAGCACTTCCTGGGTGGAGGTCCCAGGGTGGACCACTGCAGGAGGCAGACGAGTCGGATGGGGAGGGGGCGTCGAGGCTGAGGGTGGTTGGTCCTCCTCTCGTGGCAGGTCCCTGGCATGAAGAGAAGAGATTTCTCAGGGGACGGGATAGGCAGGAGCAGGGTGTGCGTGGATGCCTGGGTAGGCAGGTGGGCTTCCCTCCAAGAGGGCTTGGGGTAAGGGAAAGGCTTGAGTCCAGGGGTGTGGCGGGTCACCACTGCTGGGGTGTCTGGGGTTGGAGGGGTGGGGTGACATGGCAGTCCCAGGTACCTGGCTCCAGGCCAACCTAGGGCAACATGACGGGTTTCAGCCACCCCCTCCCCACCCCCACACCGCCCAGGTGGGAGGGCTGAGCCTTTCTCCCACTTGGCCTGAGTGGGCCCGAGCCTGCAGACAGCTCCTCAGGGATTCTAGCAGGAGGGTTGGGAGGCTACGGCTGACACTTGGGGATTTTTCAATCATGTTTCAAGAAAAGATGCTGAAATTATTTTTATGGAAGAGAGGTAGAAAGTCGTGGTATGTCCTGGTGACAGATGCCATGTCTGCAGGATTGGGGGTAGGTACCTTGAGTGTGTTCTCATAGCTTGGTCTAAATGGGGAGGGGGCAAGCAAACTGCTTCCTTTCCACTGCATCCCTGCCCCACAGTCTGGTCCTGGCTGCCCAGGAAACCTCCACCCTCCCCTCAGCCTTTTCACTTTAGTGTGGACTCCTAGACGGATGGTTGTTTTACATTCTACCCTGCCTCTTTCCAAATCTGCTCAGGTTGTGGGACAGAGTCACAGGGTCATGGGCTCTGAGGTGCTTTTAGCTGAAGATGGAGTGTTCATGGGCAATCTACTCATTTCACAGATGAGAAGGCTGTGACTCAGAATGGGCAAGTCATTTGTCTGGGGTCATACAGCAAAGTGGTGAAGGAGCGAAGGCCAGCCCTCTGGACAGAGTGTTTCCTTCCCATGGGTTCAGAAGCCTTTGTGTGTGCGCTTGCTTAGGTGGCAAAAAGGAGACGAGGCAGTGGCTAGACAGACAGACTCCATGAAGTAAACTCACTGAGCACATCCAGCTTCATGCAGGGAATAATCCTCTCTTCTCCAGTAAAATCTTCCTCCTTAGGGAGTGGAAAATGGCCAAATGGGTTTGTTTCTTGTCTTCTTTCACGCTGGCTGGCAGAAAGAAGAAGGGAAGAAAGCAGAAGGGACTGGACTCACCAGTCCTCCAAAAGCAGTGGATTTCTTGGCTTATGAGTTTGCAGAGCAGCGGGAAAACTTCAATCCGGGAAAGCAAAACAGCAGAACTTTTTTGTTTAGAGTGAAAGCCTGTGCAGCCAGGAAGGCTGGGGGCAGTTTTTCCTTCCACCTTCCTGTGAGGGTCCCAAGCCAGAAGGCGAAAATGTGTCTTTCCCAGGCCAGGTGGGCCGCTGGCCTGGGACTCAGACCCCAACCCACCAAGCAAAAGGGTGAGGAGAGTGCCCAGTGCTGGAGGGGTTACTCAGCAGCCAGAGCTGACCTAGCCCCTTACATGCAGCCCTTCATTAAGGCCCCAGGACCTCCCGAGGTGAGCGCTCTTCCTATCTTCATCTTAAAGAAAAGGAACTGTCTCAGCCAGTGTAAGTGACTCACCTAAAATCACGGAGTAAGTTTGGAGCTAGGATTTGGATCCTGTCTGCTTGCCTAATGCTCAGTCAGTATCATTGACTCACTGGTTTAATAGATACTCTGAGAACACCCCCCAAAAAAATTCCTTTAGCTAAACCCAGACCGCCTTGCTGTTTCTGGCCAGTGTCCTAATCTTCTCCCTCCCCTAACTGGCACAGGAGAAAGTCACCCTCTCTGGGCTTTCTCCTCCTCCAGGTCAGATTCGTTTCCATACACAGATACTTGTGAAACAATGCGGTGCCAGGCAGTGGGCAGGACGGAGACTTGTCAGAAAGGAGCCCCCTTGTGGTCAGAAACAGCAACTACAGCTCTGCAGTCAGAGCTTGCCAAGTGTCTCCATGGACAGCTTAGTTTCATTTGATGCTTACCTTGAACGTGCAAGCATACCCATTACACAGATAAAGAAACCGAGGCCCAGAAATATGAAGTGACATCTGCACAGAATCACACAGCTCATAATTCATTCATTCAGCAAACATCTATCAACTGTCTGCTGTTTGCCAGGCACTGTTTTATGTGCTGGGAGTATAGCAGTGAACAAAACAGACGACCACCCTGGTCCTCTTAGAGCTTATGTTCTAGTTCATGGGGTGGCAAGTTACAACCTGTGGGCCGAAGTCAGCCCGTTGTTTTTGGCATGTACAGCCCATGAGTTAAGTCATTTTTAAATGATTATAAAAATATGAGAGGAATAACATTTTATGTCACGTGAAAATTATGTGAAGTTCAAATTTTTGATCCATAAAGTTTTAATGGAACACCGCCAGGCTCCTTTGTTTAGGTGTTGTAAATGTCTGGTTTCTCTACAACAGCATAGTTGGATAATTGCAAGAGAACATGCAGTCAAAAATATTTACCACATGGCCCTCTACAGAAAATGTTTATCCACCCCTAATCTATCAGGTGATAAGGACATCATGGCCGTGGCTAAAAAGACAATGAAAGTGAAAATGAAGTTGCTCAGTCGTGTCCAACTCTGCAACTCCATGGACTGTAGCCTACCAGAATCCTTCGTCCATGGGATTTTCCAGGCAAGGGTACCATTTTCTTCTCCAGAAAAAGACAATAATTAACATTTATTGAGTGCTTGGTTTGTGCAAGCACTTGGCTAGACCACTCCTTTCATGGTGTCACTTAATCATTAACTTATCAGTGCTATTATCATCCATGTCATCTATAGAAGGAAGGAAGACTCAGAGAAGTGAAGCAACTTGCTCAAGGGCACACAGCTAATCGACGGCCTCATTTGATCCAGGATCACAAAGAGTTGGACATGACTGAGCAACTGAACATGCACTGATGAGCCGGAGCCAGACTGGGTTGCGAACCATCGTGCCCACCCAGGATTCAGCTCCAGTGTGTGAGGTCAAAGTCCATGCTCTTTTCCTCCATATCACACTGTTTCCAAAGTTGTGAGAAGTTCTAGAGACACCCAGGGGTCCTGGGTCACCTGCCCCTCCCCCAGGTCCCTCTCACACTCTGTGATCTGGGTGCCAAGTGCTGGCCTCAGACGCTCCGGTGAGGTCGCCACTGTCTGTGTTTAGGGTGGAAGGTGAAGAAGTCTGGGGATGGGCTGGATCGCAGAAGCCCTAGCACAACAGGCTGGGTGGAGGCATAAGTGGAGAGCAGGTGCCCGGGGGCTCTCACCCACTGCCCACTCACTAGGCACAGCTCATGCCTTCCTCAGATAATGTCACAGCCTCAGCCTCCCCTGATTTACTGGCCTCACCTCCTCCCTGAGGCTCCTGTAATTAATTGCCACAAGAAACGCGCTAAATTTGGTGAAATCCATCTTTGTCTGCAGCTACCCACCCCCTCCCCTTCCCGCCAACCTTGGAGCGGTTCATTAAGTCACGCACAGACCCCGGCAGAGTGTGAGTCTATCGGGTCACCAGACGCCCCATCCATCCTCAGCCCTGCTGTGTGATGCTAGAGCTCCGTCGGGCTTGAGGCATTCACATGGCCATAGATTCACTTAGTCACCTGCTTCTTCTTTCTCTGTCATCCAGCCGTTCACTTACTTTCAAGCCGCTTGCTTCCTTGCTCGCCCACTCAGTCCATCACCATCTCATCCTGCTACTAACTCATTCTGTCATTGCGTTTGTTGTGAACTGTCCAGCGTGCTGGGGAAACTGTGGCCTCTGAGAGTCAGGCTCTTCTGGATGCAAATCCAGGCTTGTCTACCTACGAACTTGGACACATTTCCCTGGGCAAGTTACTTAACTTCTCAGAGGTGCAATGTCTTCATCCATCAATGTGCACGATGAAATCTACCTCCCAGGGCCAGCAGAGATGGATAGATGCACAGCAGTGTGGTTCCTGGCTCCCACTAGGCACTGAATAAATGGTAGCTGTTATGATTATGGTACAGGTAATTCCAGTTTCTGGGGTTTTGGACATCAGTGGCCTCAGGGAAATGATGGTCTGGTGGAGAAGGGAAGGCTGTCCTGTCAGCAGGAAGCGCTAGCATGGCCAAAGATGCTGCCCCGTGCACTGTGAGCAGAAGTGTGGAACACGAGTCCCCACAACCTTTCCACTTTACAGGGGAGGAAACTGAGACTCAGCTCATGAATGTGGAGTTTTGATTCAAAGCCTGGCTGGTTTCCAAAGCCCAGTTCTTTACATTCTGTGACCCTGGGAAGAGCTGGCCCTCAGGGCAGTGGCTCCCAGGGAGCCAGGCTCTGGGTATTGGTCTGGAAAAGGGGGCAGGCATGGAAATTCCTGAGCGGGTATGGAGCTGAAAGATGTCAAGACAGAGCAAAGTCCTCTCCAGAGGTGTCTGAAGGGTCTTCCAAGCCTCCCTTCTTTCTTTCCAGAGGTCCGGTTCCTCCTGTTCCCCCTGGGGCAGCGGGTTTCAGGAAGTCTGTCTTCCCTCCCGTGTGCCCTCAGCAGACGGTCACCCCTCACTCCCCAGTCCCTGTGCTGGGCTCTGGGAGGAAGAGACAAGCAACTGTGTTCCCTGCCTCCCACCTGGGATGGCCACGGGGCGGCCCCATGGCTGTCAGAAGCCGCAGGCCAGTGGCCTCACCTGTGCCCGGGGAGCTGGTGTTGGCAGCGGCAGGAGGCTGCGGGGCTGGCCAGAGGACGGAGGCGGAGCCGCCAGGCAGGCCAGGGGAACGCGGCCTCGGCAGAGGGAGTCCACAGCTAGGCCAGTGGGGCTCTGAGTCTTTTAGGAGCTCAGTGAATTGGGGAAGCCCAGAAGAGAAGGCAGCGTTTTCTGGGACTCACTTTGGAGAAGATGGGATAAAGAAAATGAGGCCCAAAGAGAGAGTGAGGACCCCAGACCCACACAACCCGGTGAGAACAGATGGACCCAGCTCCGTCTGATCATCAGGTGACCCAGCCCACCTGGACTGGTCAGGGCAGCACTGGGGAGGATTAGAGCTGGGACGGTGGACTGGCATCACCAAGGGGAGGACTGCCAGTCTGTGGGGAAGCTGCAAGGGGGCTAGAGAGCAAGTGATTCCTCTCTGAACCTCCGTTTCCTCTTTATGGGGTTGCCATGGTGAGGTGATGCAGCAGTGTGGGTGGGGCCTGTGTGGAGGCAGAACTCGCCTTTGTCTGTGTCCCTTCCTTCTTTCCTGGCCTGTTTGTCTTCACTTTTTGGGGTTAGTCTGGGGAAACCCTGTAACACGACCAGAAATCCTGAGTCCTGGGGTTTGACAGTGACCCTGGCAGACTTCCAGTGTTCTGATTGGCTCATGAGATGGTCAGGGCACTGCTGGTGCAGAGGCCAGGGTTGGACAGGGCTAGGGGCCAGGATGGGGTTGGAGGTGGGTGGGGACTAGAGCCAGACTGGGGCCTGGGGTCCAGGTGAGGGGCTGGGGCTGTGGGGCCGGAACCTAGAGTCGAGGGCCATAGGGGTCTGTCCAAGCCTAATGCTCAAATGGCCCGGGACAACCTCCGAGAGAGTTCTGGTAATTGCCTCTTCCAGCCGTGATACCAGAGACAATCTTACTTTCGAAAGAGATTTCTTTTATTCCCCTCTCCCTCTTATTTCATTTTTTCAAATAAGGAGTTCATCCTGTGTTGGAGCCAAGAAGAGAGTTTAATGAAAATCGATGGAGAAATTAAAGATGAACAGCGGGGAGGGAAGGAGGGCTCAACTTCAAGTCTAAGAAGAGATCCATCAGTAATGAGGGATGGGGACACTGCTGCCTGTCTCCACGCAGCTCCCTCATCCCATTTCCTGGGGCAGCTTCTTGGGATTGAGTTGCCCTGACATCTGAAGGGCCAGGCTGGAGACAGGGAGGCCTGGACCCAGAAACCGTGGGCAGGAGGGAACTGGGTGGGGAGGCTCTGTCTCTCCAGCTGCTGTCTTACAGGAGTTTCTTTCCACTGCCTGCTTCTTGTAGGGCTCCCGATGGTCAGAAATAAGTCACATCTGTAAAAGAAAACAACCAGTTTTTCTCATCCTTTTGCTCATTTGATCCAAACAGTCATTTTACAAGGAAGGCACACAGAGATGGTTATGCCCATTTTACAGAAGGGAAAGTTGAGGCTACAAGGCATAAAGACACTGGCAGGGGCAGTGTTGTGTCTGACTCTTTGCGACCCCATGGACTGTAGCTTGCCAGGCTCCTCCGTCCATGGAATTTTCCAGGCAAGAATACTGGAGTGGGTTGCCATTTCTTTCTCCAGGGAATTTTCCCAAACTAGGGACTGAACCCGGGTTTCCTGCACTGCAGGCAGCCATCAGGGAAGGCCCCAGGATGTGGAGACGGGATAGAATTAGGCACTCTGCCCTGCTCCCCCTGTCTTTGAGATTCACTCAGAGATTATGTAGGGGCCAGTATTGTCCAGACAGAAGAAGGCCCTGCTGGCCCCGGGTCTGCACCGCACTCCAAACCTGAGTTTGAAGAAGGCAGCCTCAGTCCTGCATGTGGCAGCCGGGGAGGGCTCAGCTCAGCCGGGCCTCGGCTGGTTCCCATGTGCTGTGCAACAGCGCCACCTGGTGGACAAAAGCAGCAGCTGCCTCTGACGTGCGGCCTTGTGCTGTCTTCTCTACTTGTCAAAACTGGTCTGAACCAATAGTCAGGGCCACGATGTGTCCTGAATGTGGCCTGGTTTGCAAATTCAAGGCAACAGAGTCTTCTTTTTATTAAAGTGGCTTCCTCCCGGGGGAGTTTGGAGATACATCTTGTAATCTAGTGTTAGTTGCTCAGTTGTATCTGACTCTTTGCAAGGCTGTGGATGGCTAGGCTCCTCTGTCCATGGTATCCTCCAGGCAACAATACTAAAGTGGGTAGCCATTCCCTTCTCCAGGAGATCTTCCTGGTCCAGGGATCAAACCCAGGTCTTCTGAATTGCAGGCAGATTCTTTACGTCTGAACCACCAGGGATGCCCTCTTGTGATCTAACATGTCTCCAACTTGCAGTCTTCCACAGCGCTTGTCCTGTGCCCTCCTGGAGCAGAACCCTTCCTAAACCACCAGTTCTCACTACACAAAATCCACCCCTGCCCCTGCACCCCACCCCCAGCCCAGTAAAGGTGCCCTCTGAGCAAGCCACGGTCCGCACATTGCCCCTCCGACACACAGACGCGGGTTGATGTCTGGCTTTCCGCCCACTCACTATGAGTTGACTTTGCCCTGCTCCAGCCCTCTGCCATCACACGTAAAGCTCAGTGATAATCCCTGCCTTGCAGACAGTGAGAGCCAAATGAGTCAACATACCATAAGTGCAAGCTGTTTTCCCCTTCTTATCAAATTCTTCCACTAACCATTCTCAGGGCTTCCTTGCCTGCAGCACCTGCCTAGGTGAGGCCATCCCAGTGGAGTGGCTCAGCGGTACTTGCCCATGTCGGTCGATGCCCATCTCTGAATGGCCTTCCTGGCGGCCCTCTCCCTCTTGGAGCTCACACTGTACTTGGTGCGTCCCTGAGAGCGTGACCTATACCCCTGACCTCAGAGCACTGTCTAAGCTTCCCCACCAGCAGACACTGTCTCGCCTACTCCTTGGCCCATCAGGGAAGTGGCTTGCACACACAGATGAATCATTTTTGCTGTATGGATGAATAAATACAGTTGGAAGAGTTCTGGTGCATCCTTCCATTGCTAATGGCAGGACAGAGACTCAGAGAGGCAAAGCTCCTGCATCCCAGGCTCCCACTGTTAGCAGCAGGGCCACGGCCAGAAGGCTGGCTGCTGACTTCATGCGGATACATCCTGTGAGCAGTTCCGGGCCCCTGCGTGGGGTGGGGTGTGGGAGTGAAGACGTTGTAGATCCCTCGGCAAGGATGCACTAGCTGAAAATCTTTCTATGGGATTTGCCCTGAGCCCCTTTTTGTACCATCTGGCCCGAGTAGTTGGTTCCAGCTTCCTATCCCCTCCCTTTCTCTCCCTCCTGTCACTCTGAGCCCAAGCTCTGGAGTCCACAAACAGACCTTGTCCCTGGACTGGCAATAGTGCGGAGAGCCTGGGGCCAGCTCTTCCTTTGCTACTGGTTTGCTGGGGAACCACAGGGAACTTTCCTAATCCCCGTAAGCCTTGGTGTTCTCATTCGCTGAGTGGAGAATCTGTTCTGCTGGTATCCTGTGCCCGATGAAGTGATCTTGGAAGATGAATGTGTGAACACAACTTAGAAGGTGTTGAGCTGGCTGGGCTGGGGTTCTGGGGCCTCTTCCCTGCACACAGTGTGTTGTCAGAAGAGAACTGGACACCTCTCCCTGTGAGTCCATAGATGGAGACCTGTGCTTGTGTGTGTGTGTGTGTGTGTGTGTGTGTGTGTGTGTGTGTGTATGGTGGGTGAGGGGCAGTAAGCTCGGCAGGGTAAAACATCAGTAAAGTGCATTTCCTGGCTGTACCCCCAAGTAATCTAGTGCGAGCAGGGAATCTGCCCATAAGAAGTCAGATGTAAACATGATGCTTGTGTCAGGGAGAAGGGAAACTGTGCCACAGCGAAGCGAGGGCTGCTCAGGACCCCGGACGGGGTACAGAGGTGGGGCCTGTACCATCACGGCTTCCCCTGGGCTTCTGGAGCGGGGCCAGTGCCAGTTCAGAGGCAAGCAGGGGAAGGAAGCTGCTGCAGCAGAGACAGTGAGGAGACAGGGAAGGTAGAGTGTGGAGGTTTGGGGGCAGAATTTGACATGGGAGGACCCATTTGCTGGGAACAGCCTGGCACCAATGGCACAGGATCCACCTGGTGGCAGGTGGTGGGTACTCCAGTCCCACACAGAGACAGAGACAAGGAGAGGGAGGAGTAAAGGAGAGGGAGGAGTAATGGGAAAGAGGAGGAGACACAGGATAAGAGAGGAAGGGGCGACGGGAAGACCCACACAGATAATGAACACACAGTTTCCAAAGGAGTGTTTCATTCTCCCTTGGGCTACTTTAAAAGTACAAATAATTAGTTTGGGAATTCCAGTGGTTAAGATTCTGCTCTTCCACTGCAGAGGGTGTGGGTTTGATCCTGGCTGGGGAACTAAGATCCCATGTACTGCGTGGTGCAGCCAAAAAAAAAAAAAACAAACAAGTAATTAATCTGAAGCCTTGTGGTGACTGGACATGCAGTGCCCTGCTCCTGGCCTGCTTGGGCATATAGTGATCTCTCATGGTGGTTTTAATTTTCATCTCACTGACAACTAATACTTTTGAGCTGTTTTCCCATATCATTTCAAGCATTTAATGCAGCTCTTCAACCCCAAAAGGGTAGTGTCTTCAGATGGCAGGTCTCAAAAGGTCCACCGATCCTGTGTTTCAACTTACATGTTCATAAAATTCGTTGACAATGCCTTCTGTCTGTTATTAATGCAAGCTTCCAACTTTTGTTGGGCCAATTATATCTGCCAGTTTGCATATCTAGCATACTAAGAGGAGATCATTTTCATTACTCTATTCTATACCATTATTATTTAGGTCATTGACCTATCATTGGAAAAACAGAATTATTTTAGGGGCTGAGGGAGCAGGAGTTTTTTGTTGTCCTTTCTTTGGCTGCATCGTGCGGCTTGTGATTTTGTGGCATCTTAGTTCCCTGACAAGGGTTTGAACCCTCGCTCCAGGTGGTAAAAGCCTGGAGTCTTAACCACTGGACTGCCAGGGAATTCCCCAACTTTTGGTTTTTACTAAATTATCTTAAACTGTTTCCTGTCCTTTGGACAGGAAGGAATTTGAATAAATGCTTCCTTTAATTGGTATGTGCCATGACATGTACCTCTATGGGTTAAATTTTCCTTTGAAGTGTGATTAACAATTTTGTTTCAATGGAAGTAGAGCACTATATAAGCAGAACAAACCATGGGTTTCAGTATTTGTGATTATTGCAAAAAATTGAACTTGTGTATATTATATGTTATACACATTAATATATATAATAACATATATATACACATACATGCAAAACCAAGGGCTTCCATGGTGGCTTAATGGTAAAGAATCCACCTGTGGTGCAGGAGCTGCAGGAGTCTCAGGTTCAATCCCTGGGTTGGGAAGATCCCCTGGAGAAGGAAATGGCAACCCACTCCAGTATTCTTACCTGGAGAATTCCATGGACAGAGGAGCGTGGCAGGCTACAGTTCATGGGGTTGCAGATTGTTAGACATGACTGAAGCGACTGAGCACTCACTGACCATTTGGTTATTTTCTGTGAAATGTCTGTTTGAGACTTTTGCCCATTAAAAAAAATGAATTGCCTTTTTCTTATTGATTTATAAGCTTAAATATATGTATTCTACATAAAACTCTTTGTCAGATATGTGTATTAAGAATACATATTCTCAGTCCGTGGTTTGCATTTTCATTTTCTTAATGGTGTCTTCAGATGGATAGAAATTAACTTTGATAAAGCCCAATGTATTGATCTTTTCTTTTATAGTTAGTGTTTCTTGTCTCCATTTAAAAAAGGTTTATGTTCCCTCAAATCATGAAAAGAGTCTCTTATATTTTTTTCTAGGAGCTGTATTATTTAACCTTTCACATTTAGTTCAATAGTCTATTTTAAATTACATTTTTTTGATGTTCAAGATTCAGTGTTTTTCTGTATGATATCCAATGGAGCCAGCACCACTTATCAAAAAGATAATGTTTTTCACCGCTGAATTAAAATGGTACCTTTGTTGTAGCTAAAGTAATGACACAGGTATGTCTGTTTTTGGACTATTTTCTGTTCAATTAGTCTTTTTGTCCATCCTTGTACCAGTATGGCCTTGGCTGAGTCCCTATAATCTAAATAATTTTTCATATTTGGTAATATAGATTATCTAATATTGTTCTTGTTTAAGACTTTCTTGGTAATTCTAAGTTTTATGCTTTTCTATATATAATTTAGAATCAGCTTGTTACTTTCTCCAAAGATACCTGCAGAGATTTTGATTGAAATTTCTTTAAATTTGTAAATAAATTCAGGGAAATTTGACATCTTAGACAGTATAGGGTATTCCAGTCAATAAATGTAGTATACCTTCCCACTCTCTCAGCAATGTTTTGAGTTTTCAGTATTGATGTCTTACACATTTTTAAGATTTATTTCTAGATATATTTTTATGCTAATGTGTGTTATTTGAATTTTTATTTTCTAATTATTGGTGATATATAGAAAATACAATTTTGAATATTGTATTTAATGATCCTGCTGAATTCAGTTATTAATTTTAGTGGTATGTAGATTCTTTGGGATTTTATGCAGATTTGGATTATGTACATTGAAGAAGAAGTGAGTGCTCAGTCATGTCTGACTCTTTTGTGACCCAGAGGACTGTAGCCCGCCAGGTTTCTCTGTCCATGGAATTTCCCTGGTGAGAATATTGGAGTGACTTGCCATTCCCTTCTCCAGGGGATCTTCCCAATCCAGGGATTGAACCCACGTCTCTTGCATCTCTTGCATTGGCAGGCAGAGTCCTTACCAGCTGTTCCACAGGGATACAATCATGTCATCTATAAATTATGACAGTTTCACTTCCTTTTTTGGAGTCATTATACCTTTTTATTTCTTTCTCTTGTATTACCTAGGGCCATGACCAACCTAGATAGTATGTTGAAGAGCAGAGATATTACTTTGCCAACAAAGGTCTGTCTAGTCAAGGCTATGGTTTTTCCAGTGGTCATGTATGGATGTGAGAGTTGGACTGTGAAGAAGGCTGAGCGCCGAAGAATTGATGCTTTTGAACTGTGGTGTTAGAGAAGACTCTTGAGAGTCCCTTGGACTGCAAGGAGATCCAACCAGTCCATTCTGAAGGAGATCAGCCCTGGGATTTCTTTGGAAGGACTGATGCTAAAGCTGAAACTCCAATACTTTGGCCACCTGATGTGAAGAGTTGACTCATTGGAAAAGACCCTGATGCTGGGAGGGATTGGGGGCAGGAGGAGAAATGGACAACAGAGGATGAGATGACTGGATGGCATCACCGACTCGATGGACAAGAGTTTGAGCGAACTCCAGGAGTTGGTGACGGACAGGGAGGCCTGGCGTGCTGCGATTCATGGGGTCGCAAAGAGTTGGACACGACTGAGCGACTGAACTGACTGACTGTCAAGTATTAAGTAGCGGTGGTGATAATAGCTATCTCTGTCTTGATACAGATTTAGGGGGAATGCTTTTGATATTCATTAACTTTTTCCTCATTATCATTTTAAGGACTAGAATACTGAGGCTTAGAGAAGATGAATAACTTGCTCATTTCACCAAGTCAGCAGTTAACACAGTTGAGTTGTGAACCCAGGCTTTTTTTACTCCTTGGTTTGTGCAGCTCCCACTGCACCATCACTACCTCTAGAAAAGTGGGCTGAACCCAGGATCTCTGCTAGAGTCACTTGAGGAAGCTTAAAAATATTGATGACAAGACTCCATCCCAGACCAGCTAAATCAGAATTTCTGGTGGTGTAGTGCAGGCATTAGTGTTATAACAATCCCACATATGAGTCTAATCACCTGAGAACCAGGCAGATAACCGCTGATCTAGAAGTACTTTGGTACAGTTCAGATTCCAGCTGTGCCAGGAGTGCTTTGTGGAAAACTTGCTGCTTTCACATCACCACATGCCTAGCAACCTTCACCCAAAGGAAAATAAACTTTTTCTTAGTGACCTTTGAAACCTCCTCACAGACTCCACTCCTTCCACCGCCAAATGCCTCCAGAGCATCTTTTCAACAATCTGCTTTAAGGAAAATCACTTGCTTGATGGGGAAATTATTTTCTATTTATATTCTTAAGTGATTTAATTCTTGATTTCTTTCCACCTCACTAATTCACCTCCTTCTTCATCACTGACTTGGCTGCCAAACTGGTTATATAATCCCTTTCATCTTACTGTTCCATTCCCTATTTCATACTCATATTTGTTTTTGTCTGATTTGGCACTTGACTTTTAATCGAAGAGTCTTGTTTGAAAGAGTAAAAGAGGTTGAGTGGGGTCTGGGTATGTTCATTTGGGAGGAAGGTTATATTCTCCTCCTGAAGGTGTGTTTTACTTTCTGTAACTTTCTATTGGGCTCCCAGCTCTCCCACCACTACTTAAAACAAACATGTCATTTTATAAAGTAAGCCTCTAACCCCTTACTTTGTTCGTAGACTTTGTCCTGAACTTTGCCCTCTTCTGGTTTATATCGCACATTCAGATCCTGCTTCTGGCCTGTGGGCTCAATTATTCCACCAAATACCTTGCCCTGTCCCTTGGCCCACACTTGGCCTTGCTTCCTCGGAAGTGACCCTGCTTCCCTCTCTGACTGTGATTGGATTTTCCCTTTAGCTGTACCTTGGATATGCAGATCCATCAATGAGCAGGATTCCAAGTTCTTTGTGGTTCCCACTTGTCTTTTGTTTTTTCCTGCAGGCTTCTTGTGTCCAAATGGACAGAAAGGTGAAGGAGGAAATTCGGGGGGTCTTTAGGTCACGCTCCCCTTCCACCCCACAGCTGTTATAGCTGCTTTCACATGATTCTGTTAATCTGTTACAACAAGCAAGTCCTGACTTCCCCTAAAAATGAAACATGCAAAAAGGAATTAGAAAGTAGCAGGCGAATGCCAGTGATAGATGATGGGCCTTTGTATCCTGGCCCCTGTCCCTTAGATATTCACCCAAAAGCCACCGGTGCTGCTTTCCCGAAGGTCAGTGGAGGACATTGCTCATAAATCGGATGTGATGTGTCCAGTACACTTGGATCCCTCAAGGGCATGGTTTCCACATCCCACCTCCCAGGGAGACTTTCACAGTCTGCCTGTTCCCTCTTTGTTCAGATTCAGGGTGCATCAGTCCACCAACCCAAGTAGTGACCAGGCCAGACCATCCTCAGCATCACTTGAATGCCCTCCCATGAGGAAAGCTTGTCACCAGGCCCAGCCCATCCCACTCTACGTAAAAGCTAATTACCTCTAAGTGCTTCCAGCAGCAATCTCTTTAGGGCTGTGAAAGTGCTTTGATTAGATTGTTCTCTTGGCATCATTAAATTCACGACTGAGGATGGGAAGTGGGTGTTTGGGGATGGAGGCTCTCCAGAAATGGGACCAGTGTTGGAGGGAGCTGGTCTCATGCTGGGCTACCCCTCGGCCCACCACAGGAGCTGAGTTGAGCAGCCCCTGCTGAGCTGACCCTCTTGCCAGCCTCTTCCTTTCCTGCCCATGTCAAAGGCCCCACAGATGGGCCACAGGGCCAGGAGGGGGGAACCAGGATGGGAGTCTCGGCCGTGGCATCACCCTGCTTCGTGGTCTGTGCAGTCTCTTCCCCTCCCTGGGCCTCTGTTTCCTGATCATTCAGCCCAAACTTCATGCAGCTGAAGTTGTCTGTCAGGCCTCAGCTGCCTACTAGACACCAGAGAAGATTCAGTGCAGGAGCTGCTCCAAGCCGTTCAGATCTAGTACAGGGATGGGCATGTAAACTAGGCATTTACCAACATGATGGGGCTTCCCAGGTGGCTCAGCGGTAAAGAATCCGCCTGCCAATGAGGAGACATGGGAGATGCAGGTTTGATCTCTGGGTCAAAAAGATCCCCTGGAGAAGGAAATGGCAACCCACTCCAGTATTCTTGCTCAGAGCATCCCATGGACAGAGGAGCTTGGCAGGCTATAGTCCAAAGGGTCACAAAGAGTTAGACACGACTGAAGCAACTTAGCACACACGCGCCAGCATGGTAAGTACTCTAGTTGTGGGCAGCCAGAGTGTGTGGAGGACAGAGACCTTCTGACTGGGGGATGAAGGCGCATGTTCACAGAGGAGGTGATTTCTTACCTGGGTCTGAGAGGGAGTGAGGAGTGAAGGCAGGGAAGAGGAACACTTCAGCTGTAAGTGAACTGTGTTTGAATTGTCTATGAAATATCTGGGATAATTAGTTTTGGAATTGAACATAAAGATACCCAGTAGCAGGTTGGAAATGTGTATGTGGATCTTGGGAAAGGAGGTCAGAGCTGGAGGGCTAGGTTTGAGTCATTAAGGTCACTTGGGTTTGAGAGGTGTTGCTGACGTGGTCCAGAGTGGGCTGATGGCAAAATCTGGGGTTAAGAAGCAGTTAGCTAGGAGGAGATGGGCCCCAAAGTGGGTATCCTGGAGGCCCAGGAAGAGGAGAGGCCCAGATGGAGAGAGTTCTCAGCAGGGGGAGGTAATTCTAAAGGCCAAAAAAGAGGGGAATGGAGAGGCTGGGCTTTGCACCAGTCACGTTCCCAAATCCTTTTAAGTGTATGACCTCTCTTTCTGCTTCTCCCTCTCCCACCCCTGTTTCTCTTTGGTTTCTGTATCTCTGTTTCTCCGTCTCTTTCTTTGTTCCAATTGATCTCTGTGTCAGTCTGCCTAGTTCAGCTTCGGTCACAATGTAAATGCTCAGTTACTGTTTGCTGAACATTAGAGATGCATGGGTGGTACTTTTTCTCTCAGTTCCCTTCTGAGGAATGTAATTGTTCATCTTATCGTTCCTGGTTGGGCATTAATACAGGAGTCACTGACCTTCGCAAAATTCTAGTTCTGGCCTGCATGATCCAAGGTTGTCAAGCCAATGAGAAAACTTGTAGGCCCCAATCCGCAGAGCTGAGGTTCCCCACGGGGTCACAACCTCAGAGGAGCCTGCAGAAGGGAGCCCTGGAGAGAAGTCCAGGTGGGAGACTAAGCCAGGGTAGGGAAAGTGAAACCAGGGCCCTAAGTCTCGGAGAGACAACTGTACCCGCTGGATGGGGCTAAGGTGGAATGAGGGTGCCACCGTGTGGCGGCCACTGCATATGCATCTCTTAGGTAATGCAGATTTCAGCACCCTTTGGGGTTTATCCATTATATATATATATATATATATATATATATATATATATATATATAAAGAGAGAGAGAGTGAGCGAGCGAGCACTTCCCTGGTGGCTCAGATGGTAAAGAATCTGCCTGCAATGCAGGAAGCCTAGGTTTGATCCCCTTGGAGAAGGAAATGGCTACCTACTCCAGTATTCTCGCCTGGAGAATTCCATAGACAGAGGAGCCTAGTGGGTTGCAGTCCATGGAGTCACAAAGAGTCGGACATGACTAAGCAAAAAATTAAAGGCTCAGAGTAGGTACAAAAATATTCCAGCTAGTAAATATAGAGGCAAGATTCAGAACAGCTAGGTGTGACTCCAGAGGCCGTGCGTTTTCTGAGACTGTACGAATTGGTTCATACACTGGGAAGCCCACAGCCCATTGGTGGGGGCCCTTCAGGGCCTCCTGATGATGAGCTGGGCTGGACTGAAGTTGCTGAGATAGTAATGGATATGGAGATCAATTTTGGTTGGTGGCCGCTTGCTAGCAGGAGGCCATGTGGCCAGTCACTGGCATCAGGGCCAGAAGCCTGGGAAATTGACCCACTCAACGATTCAGGGTCACTTTCCAGGGGTCAGGAATCTGTGGGATCCAGTTATACATGCTGTCATGACAGTAGATGTGCCTAGATGTGAGCTCTGAAGAGGGTCTCCCTCTCTGATCTGGGGGTGCGGGCCTTAAGTCAGAGCGGCTTCTGGGAGATCTTCCCGGAAGTCAGGCTGTACAATGGTCATTTGTGGATGAGTCACTTGCCCTTGCCCCTCTGCTCCAGTACACAGCCTGGCACTCGGCATGCGCTCAGGGAGGCTGTGCTCAGTGGGTTTGCCAAGCGGGAGTCTGGGCTGATGAGTGGACCCTTGGGGACCGTCCATTCCCTGACCTCTCTAGTGTATTCAGATTGGCCCATCTCCCTGAACCTGCTGGGGATTAGGTCTGAATCTAGTTTGGGACTGACCAGCATTCCCAGCTGGGGCTGGGATGCAACTCCATGTGCACCCAAGATGAGATTAGGGAGTTGGACTGGCTGAGAGAGTCCCTCACTAGAGACCCTGTTGCTCTCTAGCCTTGGATGGTGCTGGAAGTGGGGAGGCGACGAACCAGATAAGCTTAAGAGGTGTCTTAGGTTGCAGTAAGAGGGCAGCTTCCCATTTCTAGGCCCAGAGCAGCCCCCGTTTCTTCCCTGGGCCCCGGTGAGGTCCCTCCCAGAGGGCCTGTTAGCCGAACACCTGGCAGGAGCCCAGTCCTGCGGGGACTGCTGGCTGCTGTTTGCTCTCTTTTATTGAGCACATCCAGGTGAGTTTTATTGCAGACGGTTCCCCAGGCTCCTGTTTCCACATTTGTCTCTTTTGAGTCTGAGATTGCCAAAGGCTTTCACTGCTAATGGCCCTTAGGGCTCCCAAGAGCATTTAAGGGAGGCCTAGAACATGACTGGGTAATTAGTCAGACTAAACGCAGCCCCTGGAGCGTGGCTGAAGCTGAGTGGCAGGAAGTCATGGTGTGGGGACAGGAGCCCAGGCCCAGGGCAGCTGCACAGGCTTCTCCTCGCCTCACCTCACCTCACCCTGCCTCTGTCCCTGCCCTGAGCCCGAACAAGGGTAGGTCTCCCTGGCCCTTGATGGCAGGGTCCCCAGGCAGGTGGGTGTCCTGTCATCTGAGGAGGACTGCTGAGCTGACCTTGGCAAGTTACTGCCTCTCTTTCTCTGAACAAGTCTCACCTTGCTGGCAGGCTGAGCTCAGGTGTCACTTCTCAGAAGGCAGCATGACACCTCTTCAAAACCATGGGCTTTGAGACCAAGCCATTTTGGTTCAAATCCCAAAGCAACTGGTTTTAAAGTCTGTGATCTGGGGTAAGTCAATGAACCTTTGTGTGTCTCAGTTTCTTCATCTTTAAATCGAAGATAATGATAACACTGACCTCAGAAGGTTATTAAAAGGATGAATGGTATAATAACGTATGCACTGTGTATCATAGCACCGACCTCGGGAGGCGGTTATGAGGATTAATGGTGTAATAACACTTGCACAGTGGTAGCGGGCATATATTAAGCTCTCAAGAAGTTACAGTACCAAGAGCAGGTCCGACTGGAGCAGAACTCAGGGGGTTGACATCTTTCTCTGGCATTCAGGTGCCCTGTGCCCAGGTTTGCTTCTCTCTGGCGGGGCAGAGAGAGCAAGGCCTCTGTAGGGGAGGGCGGTGGAGGACAGGATGGGGAAAAAGGATGCTGAGCTCAGCCTGCTGCTGACCTAAGGAGGGGAGGAGGGAGCCAACATTTGTCAAGCATCACTTCTGGCTGCAGCATCTCCTGCTTCATGTCTTTAACTCCTCACACCTTATTGGTGGGTGAGGAAACAGAGTCTCAGAGAGGCTGAGTGACCGAGCAGGAGGGAGTGAGGAGGGGCGCTTAGGGGTGTGAGATTCCTAAGGGACTGTTCTTTCTACTAGAGTTCGCTGTGGTGGATGCCCTGGCCTAGCCCCTGGACACCTGCTGATGCCTGCTATCTAAGAAGCCCATGGGAAGTCACTGATCTCTCTGGAGCCAAAGGATAAGCCCCTAGAGTCCCTGGGGATCCAGTCTGGGATGTGAGTCTGTTTCATTATTGTCATGAGCATGTGCTGTCTCTCTGCTCGCAGGTGGATGGTGTTCTGTGCTTGGCTGACATTTTGACCGACGACAGCCACTCAGAAGCCACGCGGGCCGAGGCTGCGGCCGTGGTGGCCCAGGTCACCTCCCCACACCTGCCCTTCACCCAGCACCTCAGCAGCTTTCTGGAGAGCATGGAGGAGATCGTGACAGCTCTCGTTAGTGAGTCATCTGGGGTGCGGGGGTGCCGTTGGGTGAGGGGGGCCTTGTCACGGTTGTCTTCAGAAAAGGCTCCCTGGGCCCCCTCACTACTCCCCACACAACTCCTCCACAGAGATCACATGTGCCAAATCCCAGCGGTTAAGGATCAGAGTCAGACTTGGAAGAGCTTTGTTGTCAAGTCTTCTATTAGAATGCTTGCAGCCCTCTGAGAAACTACAAGCACTGACTTGAGTTCAGGCTAGGATTAATTGGCCTTTCTGGGTGGAGACCAAGACACGCCCCAGGGAAGCGTGGGGACTCCAATGTTGAGGTTCAGATCCTTGGCCAGAGAGACTGATGGGCTTTGTTCCCGAAATCTCCCATCTGTGGTACCCGGGGAATGTGGCAGCAATGCCTGGCGACAAGTGGCTTCTCAGAGAGCAGCCATTCCCCACACCTGCTGCCTGCAACCCCAGCCTGGCCTCGCTCCCTGGGACCCTGAGAGCTTTGACTCTTCTAGAGTCCCCTATTCAGATGTGTGTGTTCCTGGCAGGAGAATCAGAGCCTGATATCCAGAATATACTCTTTCTGCCAAACTGCAGGAAGTAGAAGAACTCACCTGGAGAGCAGTCCTCAGGAAATTTGTTTTGCAGACCTCAGCCGTTCTGTGTTTCTATTTCAATCCCTCTCTCTGTCACTGTCTCTATATCTGTATCTTATTGAAACAATGAAAATTGATTTCATCAGATAATGTAGGGTTGGTGTCAGGGCACTTGGGCTTGGATTTTTGTCTTTGATTCATCCATCTGACAAAGAGCTCTTGATCGGTAGCCCTGGGCAGGCTGTGTGGGATTCCACCCCTCACTTGCCGTACTGCATTGCAAAGCTCCCTTTATGGTGTTCCTACTGTAGGAAACAAGAGGTAAGGACCCGTTTCTCCCAAGGGTTCTCCTAGCTTTAGAATTTTCAGATCTGTAAGTACTTTGCACTCAGGAGGTCTTAGTTAGAGTTGACTTAATGGCTGATTCTAGTTTCTCTGGTCATGGCACCTCCAGGCCAGGGTGGGAGAAATCAACTTGTTAAATATCTACATTGATTCAAAGCTGAGAAAATACAGAAGTGGACTGTTGAAGAGCCTTGGCTGGAGGGAACTCAAGAGATCACGCCCACCCTATAAGAGAAGAAACCGAGGCCCAAAGCGGGTGAGAAACTTTCCCAAGGCCACATGACAGTGTTAGGATTCCCTTCTGCCAAGGGTGTTATACTCAGGCATAGCACCAGAGCCTGGCAGGAAACAGAAATGAGGTGAAGAAGCCAGGTGGAAGAAGAAAATAAGGAGATTTTGAGTCCTGTATTGAATTTAAAAACATGTACAGTGGATGATGTTGTTGTTCATTCGCTCAGTCGTGTCCAGCTCTTTTCGACCCCATCGACTGCAGCACACCAGGCTTGCCTGTCCTTCACTATCTCCCGGAGTTTGCTCAAATTCATGTCCACTGAATCAACGATGTCATCCAACCATCTTATCCTCTGTCAACCCCTTCTCCTGCCCTCAATCTTTCCCAGCATCAGGGTCTTTTCCAGTGAATTGGCTGCTCGCATCAGGTAGTCAAAGTATTAGAGCTTCAGCTTCAGCATCAGTCCTTCCTTCCAATGAATATTCAGGGTTGATTTCCTTTAGGATTGACTGGTTTGATCTCCAGATTCACTTCTGCCAGGGGTGTCATGCTCAATCATGCACCAGAGCTTGGCAGGAAACATAAATGAGGTGAAGAGGCCAGATGGAAGAAGAAAATAAGGAGATGTGAGTCCTGTACTGAATTTAAAAGCATCTGCAGTGAATAAAGAGAGGCAATCCCTGATAAACTCCAGTTGATTGTTGCCATATAGGAAAGAGCAATTTTAAAAAAGACAAAAATTCTAAGTTTTATAGAAAATCTCCTAGTCTATAAATGATAGCAAATAATAAATCAAAACATATATATTCCAAGTGACCTTTCACTATTACCATATGTCTATGCCAGCTTCTTTGCCTGGTCTGGATTTCTCCCCAGAGAAGAGTTTCCTTATTTGTTTTGCCCTGATGAAGATACATTGTGGAGTCGGCTCTGAGAGTCAGCAGATGGGATGTATCTTCTGGGCAGGTAGCCAGGGCTCTGTTCTTTGGTGGGAAATAGTCCTCCAATTTCTTGCCATTCCCTGGAAACATTTATAAATGAGTCACTGGGATCCTCAGTTTAATCTTTCTAACATATCCCAGGTGACTCAGCCTGTAGCTCAAATAAATGTGCATCATCAAAATTAAAAGGCACTTAGACAGTTGTGTTAATAATTGCTATGTCTGCAGCAGTGGTGGTGGTATAAGAATGAGGGTGGGTATTTGGACTAGAAATTGTAGCAAAGTGGACTATGGGTTGTGTGATCACACCCCAAACCCTGGACATAGGCAGGTGGCCTGGAAGGGCTGACCCTAGTGGTTCCCCCCAAATCAGAAGATAAAGCCATCATTGTAAAGGGCTGGTCATAGACTTCTTATTTGTTGCTGTTGTTCAGTCGCTCAGTCATGTCCAACTGTTTGTGACCCCATGGACTGTAGTTCACCAGGCTTCTCTGTCCTTCACCATCTTCTGGAGTTTGCTCAAACTCATGTCTATTGAGTCAGTGATGCCATCCAACCATCTCATCCTCTGTCATCCCCTTCTCCTCCTTCCTTCAATCTTTCTTAGCATCAGAGTCTTTTCCAATGAGTTAGCTCTTCGCATTAGGTGGCCAAAGTATTGGAGCTTCAGCATCAGTCCCTCCAAAGATAGAGTTCTTAATTCCTTGGCTAATGTGCAGCCCAGGGAGGTTAGATCAAGATGCTAGGTCTTGTTGTGGCCACACCTGGGCTGTGGGGAGCAGTGCTGCCCAGAGGGTAAGCATTTTCTCGATGAAATAAGATCTGCAGGAGCATCACTGCAAATGAAGCAAAGAAGCCTGGAGACAAGAGGCAGCCTAGAACATAGAAAGAGTGGGGAGTCTGGGGTCAGGCAGACTTGGATTTGATTCTCAGTTCAGTTTAATTCAGTCACTCAGTCGTGTCCGACTCTTTGTGACATGAATTGCAGCACGCCAGGCCTCCCTGTCCATCACCAACTCCTGGAGTTCACTCAACTCATGTCCATCGAGTCCATGATGCCATCCAGCCATCTCATCCTCTGCTGTCCCCTTCTCCTCCTGCCCCCAATCCCTCCCAGCATCAGGGTCTTTTCCAATGAGTCAACTCTTCTCATGAAGTGGTCAAAGTATTGGAGTTTCAGCTTCAGCATTGGTCCTTCCAATGAACACCCAGGACTGATCTTTAGGATGGACTGGTTGTATCTCCTTGCAGTCCAAGGGACTCTCAAGAGTCTTCTCCAACACCACAGTTCAAAAGCATCAATTCTTCCATGCTCAGCTTTCTTCACAGTCCAACTCATGAACCCCCAAATTACCATCAATCCTCAATTCCACAGTTTTTGGAAAATCATTGAACATTTGAGTCCTCTGTCCCTTCATCTATAAAATTGTCACAAAAAGTTGGGTTGTTGTGAGGATGGAATGAATTAGTGAGATAGAGTGCACAGCAGGGCCTGGCACAGAATAAACACTTGATCAGAGGTGGCTATTGCTACTAGCTTCTCTGAGTCTCAGCTTCTACATTGTAAATGGAGGCAACTACTTTCTGCCCTAAAGGTGCTCAGAAATGAATGGCATTGTGTAAAGCACACTGCAGGAGGTTCAACTAATGCTATTTTCTGTCCCTTTATAGGCAGGGACCAGAAATTGCTTTCACTAGAAGGTGCCAAGAGGTGCCAGTTCTAATATCAGAACCTAAAAGTAGATTCTTTAGGAAGCAAGAACTAGAGAGCAGGATAGAACACAGCTCAACTCTTCCCAGTCTGGCTTCTTTTCATGTACTTTCATAGAGGTACTATGTAGGTATCCACATCAGTAGGAGGGGATGTGGACCCAGGAAGCCCCTTGATTATTGGTCATGTTGTAACTGAGGGTCAGAAGTCAGGCCCATTCGGATGGGTGGGCAGTACCGTGGACCCCTTTATGCCTTCTCCAAGGCAGGAGCCCATGGGGGGAATGTGTTAGATGGTGGAGGGGTGCAGGTTGGGGTGGCCCTCTCTTCCTCAAAGAATCCACCAGAATACTGGAGTGGGTAGCTTTTCCCTTCCCCAGGGGACCTTCCCAACCCAGGGATTGAACCCAGGTCTCCCACATTGCAGGTGGATTCTTTACTAGCTGAGCCACAAGGGAAACCCAAGCATACTAGAGTGGGTAGCCTATCCCTTCTCCACGGATCCTCCTGACACAGGAATTGAACTGGGGTCTTCTGCATTGCAGGCACATTCTTTACCAACTGAGCCATCAGGGAAGCCCCAGAGAACCTTTAATACAATTACAGATGGTAGTTGGGGGGATATTATTAGGATTGGGTTATGGCTCCTAGAATCAGTGAGAAAGAGCCTGACATTCAGGGACATGATGTAGGACTTTTATGCAGCCAGGTGATCCTTATCCTGGGACCCAGAGGAAATCCCGAAACTGTGCTGACGACAGTTGGAAAAGCAGTGTTTTTATATTTTAACTTCAGCTTCTCCCTCAAGGCTAACTTAGCAGCAGTCTAGTGCAGTCACTAGACACACATGGACTAGAGCTCTTTCCTGCCCCAGGGCCTTTGCACATGCTGTTCCTTTGGTTTGGAACATGCTCTTCCCCCCACATATTCTAATGACTTGTTCATTTCCCCCCAAGGTCTCAGTGGGAAAGTCACTTTCTTAGGGAGACCTTTCCTACTCACCCAGTGGGCCTTTAAGACGAGTGCTAATTCTTGTCTTAGCACCTGTTTATTTCCTCCCTCATATTTATTAGACTTTGCAGTTATATATATCAACTTCTTAAAAGTTTGTTTTCTCTTGCCCAGTTGTTTAGTCAGTAAGTCGTATCCAAATCTTTGTGACCCCATGAACTTCGGCATACCAGGCTCCCCTGTCCTTCACTATCTCCTGGAGTTTGCTCAAACTCATGTCCATTGAGTCAGTCATGCCATCCAACCATCTTATTCTCTGTCACCCACTTCTCCTCCTGCCCTCAATCTTTCCCAGTATCAGGCTCTTTTCCAGTGAGTCAGCTTTTTGCATCAGGTGGCCAAAGTATTGGAACTTCAGCTTTAGCATCAGTCCTTCCAATGAATATTCAGGGTTGATTTCCTTTAAGATTGACTGGTTTGATCTCCTTGCTGTCCAAGGGACTCTTAAGTCTTCTCCAGCACCACAGTTTGAAATCATCAATTCTTTTAGGATGTAAGCTTAACAGGGGCAAATATCTGATCTGCTGTGTTCACCAGTCCATATGAAGACACTAGAGTGCCCAGTACACAGTGTTCACTCAGTAGATACTTGTTGGATGAACAAGTAATTAGAATGCACACATCAGGTTGCAAATGCTAGCTCTGCAACTAAGATCAGATCAGATTAGATCAGATCAGTCGCTCAGTCGTGTCTGACTCTTTGGGACCCCATGAATCCCAGCACGCCAGGCCTCCCTGTCCATCACCAACTCCTGGAGTTCGCTGAGACTCACGTCCATCGAGTCAGTGATGCCATCCAGCCATCTCATCCTCTGTCGTCCCCTTCTCCTCCTGCCCCCAATCCCTCCCAGCATCAGAGTCTTTTCCAATGAGTCAACTCTTCGCATGAGGTGGCCAAAGTATTGGAGTTTCAGCTTTAGCATCATTCCTTCCAAAGAAATCCCAGGGCTGATCTCCTTCAGAATGGACTGGTTGGATCTCCTTGCAGTCCAAGGGACTCTCAAGAGTCTTCTCCAACACCACAGTTCAAAAACATCAATTCTTCGGCGCTCAGCCTTCACAGTCCAACTCTCACATCCATACATGACCACAGGAAAAACCATAGCCTTGACTAGACGGACCTTTGTTGGCAAAGTAATATCTCTGCTTTTGAATATGCTATCTAGGTTGGTCATAACTTTCCTTCCAAGGAGTAAGCGTCTTTTAATTTCATGGCTGCAGTCACCATCTGCAGTGATTTTGGAGCCCCCCAAAATAAAGTCTGACACTGTTTCCACTGTTTCCCCATCTATTTCCCATGAAGTGATGGGACCGGATGCCATGATCTCAGTTTTCAGAATGTTGAGCTTTAAGCCAACTTTTTCACTCTCCACTTTTACTTTCATCAAGAGGCTTTTTAGTTCCTCTTCACTTTCTGCCACAAGGGTGGTGTCATCTGCATATCTGAGGTTATTGATATTTCTCCCGGCAATCTTGATTCCAGCTTGTGTTTCTTCCAGTCCAGCGTTTCTCATGATGTACTCTGCATATAAGTTAAATAAACAGGGTGACAATATACAGCCTTGACGTACTCCTTTTCCTATTTGGAACCAGTCTGTTGTTCCATGTCCAGTTCTAACTGTTGCTTCCTGACCTGCATACAAATTTCTCAAGAGGCAGATCAGGTGGTCTGGTATTCCCATCTCTTTCAGAGTTTCCCACAGTTTATTGTGATCCATACAATCAAAGGCTTTGGCATAGTCAATAAAGCAGAAATAGATGTTTTTCTGGAACTCTCTTGCTTTTTCCATGATCCAGCGGATGTTGGCAAGTTGATCTCTGGTTCCTCTGCCTTTTCTAAAACCAGCTTGAACATTAGGAAGTTCAGGGTTCACATATTGCTGAAGCCTGGCTTGGAGAATTTTGAGCATTACTTTACTAGTGTGTGAGATGAGTGCAATTGTGTGGTAGTTTGAGCATTCTTTGGCATTGCCTTTCTTTGGGATTGGAATGAAAACTGACCTTTTCCAGTCCTGTGGCCACTGCTGAGTTTTCCAAATGTGCTGGCATAATGAGTGCAGCACTTTCACAGCATCATCTTTCAGGATTTGGAATAGCTCAACTGGAATTCCATCACTTCCACTAGCTTTGTTCGTAGTGATGATTTCTAAGGCCCACTTGACTTCACATTCCAGGATGTCTGGCTCTAGGTGAGTGATCACACCATCGTGATTATCTGGGTCATGAAGATCTTTTTTGTACAGTTCTTCTGTGTATTCTTGCCATCTCTTCTTAATATCTTCTGCTTCTGTTAGGTCCATACCATTTCTGTCCTTTATCGAGCCCATCTTTGCATGAAATGTTCCTTTGGTATCTCTGATTTTCTTGAAGAGATCCCTAGTCTTTCCCATTCTATTGTTTTCCTCTATTTCTTTGCATTGATCGCTGAAAAAGGCTTTCTTACCTCCTCTTGCTATTCTTTGGTACTCTGAAAGATACATTTCCCTCTCCAGTAACTACTTTTTTTTTCATCTGTAAAATGGAAATTATAACAGCTTTCCAAAATTTCTCCCAGAGCTATTGTGGGAACCAGATGAGGTAACTGATATGAAAGCGCTTGGCAGTGAAGCTGTTTTCTTCCTCTTCACCATCTAGAACTATGCCAAGAGGCCTCGTCTGGGGAAGTTTTCCTGCTGGCCTCGGCGGCCCTTGCCAACATCACCTTCTTTGACACGATGGCCTGTGAGATGCTCCTGCAGCTGAATGCCATCCGCGTGCTGCTGGAGGCCTGCAGCGACAAGCAGAGAGTGGACACACCTTACACCCGGGACCAGGTGAGCCGCTCAGGGGGCCATGTCTGGAGCCTGTACGTGTGAAGGCAGAGGGCAGGGGCCAGGGCTCAGGTTCTGGAGTCAGCATGGCCTGCAGCACAGAGTCAGTGCTGTTAGTTGTGTTCTTGGGGAAGGTGAAGGAATGTGTTCTCCACGTGCCTCATGCCCTTGGAGCATCTCCACAAGTCCCCTGCTCATCCCCTTTCCCATCCCAACCTCTAGAAGGCCTTCCTCCGTCTCCATCTGTCCATCCTAGGAGGCAGAGAGGCACCATGGGAAGGTCCCTGAACCTCCTCCAAAGGTCTGGGTCCAGCTTTGTGGGCTCCTGGCTGTCTGATCTTGTACCTGCTGTGAGTTTCTTCCTTTCCTGGCCTCCATGAAACAGGGTCTTGGAGCAGACCCTTGATTCTGGACCTCAGCCCCTGTATCAGTTTCTCTCTCTCTCTCTCTCTCTCTTTTTTTTTTTTTTTGTATATTTGAATTCCATGAAAAGTTTTGTTTGGGGAAAAATGATTTTACTACTATATATGTTTGAAATATTGAGTAAGGGGCTTTTCAAGGGCCTTTGCCCTCTGAGGTTATGGGAGTCGGTCTTGACCCACCTCTGCTGTGTTCAGCCTCCCATTTCCCTATCAGAGGTGGGGGTGGTGGATCTGGTGCATTTTTGTTCTCTGTGAATCCCACCAGATGCCTGAGCTCCGTGTCAGATGACCCTCTAACCTCATCCTTGTCTGTGTCCCAGCTCCCCAGTCCTACCTGATTCTTCTAGCCTTGCTGCCTGGTCAAAGCTGCCATAACTTCACGTGCCAGCTCCCACCCCAGCAACTCTGGGAAAGCCTTCCCAGACAGCCCTGGCTCTCTGGGATCCTCCTTTCCTTGAAGGCCACACCTCACAATGCAGTGTTGACTTTTCCAGTGATATTTATTCTTTGCCAGTTATTTCAAGTCAATTTATCCCCCTGAGGGCATGGTCCATGTTCTGCACTTCCCCAGGATTTCTTGGGCCCCTAACCCAGAGTGGGCACCCTTGATGCTTTCTGTAAATGTTTGTCTAGGACATGAAAGGGAAGAAGCAGGATGGTACTTCATCAATTCTTTCTTGTCTTGAGAATCCCCTGTGGAAGGGCAGCCACAGAAATCCCCATTCAGAGAGAACTCTGAATATAAGCATTTGCATATGAGGGTTCTGCTAATGCTGTGAGGCTGGCAGTATCTGCCCCATTTTACAGATAAGAATATTGAGACTTAAGAGAGTATCTCCCATATCATAGGGCTGACAATCAGTTCAGTTCAGTCGCTCAGTCGTGTCTGACTCTTTGCGACCCCTTGAATTGCAGCACGCCAGGCCTCCCTGTCCATCACCAACTCCCAGAGTTCACTCAAATTCATGTTCATCGAGTCAGTGATGCCATCCAGCCATTTCATCCTCTGTCGTCCCCTTCTCCTCCTGCCCCCAATACCTCCCAGCATCAGGGTCTTTTCCAACGAGTCAACTCTTCTCATGAGGTGGCCAAAGTATTGAAGTTTCAGCTTTAGCATCATTCCTTCCAAAACACCCAGGACTGATTTCCTTTAGAATGGACTGGTTGGATCTTCTTGCAGTCCAAAGGACTCTCAAGAGTCTTCTCCAACACCACAGTTCAAAAGCATCAGTTCTTCGGTGCTCAGCTTTCTTCACAGTCCAACTCTCACATCCATACGTGACCACAGGAAAAACCATAGCCTTGACTAGACGGACCTTTGTTGGCAAAGTAATGTCTCTGTTTTTGAATATGCTATCTAGGTTGGTCATAACTTTCCTTCCAAGGAGTAAGCGTCTTTTAATTGCATGGCTGCAATCTCCATCTGCAGTGATTTTGGAGCCCCCCAAAATAAAGTCTGACACTGTTTCCACTGTTTCCTCATCTATTTGCCCTGAAGTGATGGGACCAGATGCCATGATCTTTGTTTTCTGAATGTTGAGCGCAAAGCCAACTTTTTCACTCTCCACTTTCGCTTTCATCAAGAGGCTTTTTAGTTCCTCTTCACTTTCTGCCATAAGGGTGGTGTCATCTGCACATCCGAGGTTATAGATATTTCTCCCGGCAATCTTGATTCCAGCTTGCGCTTCTTCCAGCCCAGCGTTTCTCATGATGTACTCTGCATATAAGTTAAATAAGCAGGGTGACAGTGTATAGCCTTGACGTACTCCTTTTCCTATTTGGAACCAGTCTGTTGTTCCATGTCCAGTTCTAACTATTGCTTCCTGACCTGCATATAGGTTTCTCAAGAGGCAGGTCAGGTGGTCTGGTATTCCCATCTCTTTCAGAATTTTCCACAGTTTATTGTGATCCACACAGTCAAAGGCTTTGGCATAGTCAATAAAGCAGAAATAGATGTTTTTCTGGAATTCTCTTGGTTTTTCGATGATCCAGCGGATGTTGGTAATTTGATCTCTGGTTCCTCTGCCTTTTCTAAAACCAGCGTGAACACCTGGAAGTTCACGGTTCGGGTATTGCTGAAGCCTGGCTTGGAGATTTTTGAACATTATCTTACTAGAGTGTGGCTATTTAGGGCTGACAATAGCCAGCACTAAATCCTAGCCTGACATAGACCTTGGTCTTTGACTCTTATCTGCTGCCATCTCTGAAAATAAAGAGGAAATAGTGGGACTATGGGGTCAGACTGAATGTTGATCTTGTCTGGGACCATTTTTTAACTGGGTGACTTTGGGCAAGTCACAGCCTCTTGGGTGTTGGTCTACCTTGCACAATCATTGTGAGATAAAATACATGTAAAGGACTTCATATGATGCTTTGTCCTTACTTAACAAGTGATGAGTATCATTGTTTTTCAAACTTGATCTTATAAGGAAGAGCGTAGATAGCAAGTTATCCAAAATCCTCACTTTGTCCTTCCAAGCCTTGCGTGATGTAGTTCTAGACTTCCTTTCTGGTTTAATCTCTCACTTCTTAGTTGGACAACCTCCATAGAGACCAGGTAAGACAGTGCAAATAGATCGAGTGGTGGCTTATTGGGCCGGCTTTTGGCTGTTTGGCTGATGAGGCAGGGCCAGCCATTTGCAGTCACTGTGCTCGGCTATGTGGGGGGTGGAGGCCACTGGAGGGCTAACTCTGTGTCATCTGCCTTGTTCCCCCTCTTCTTTTCTTCAGCTGGGTGCCTCCAGTTGCTGGGTCTCTCACCTACCGGACACAATTTTAGGCCCCTTTCCTTTCAAGTGCCTCTTCTATAGCCAACTCTAGCCATCTCATACAAGATCCAATAGTAAGGCAGAAAGAACAGGAGTGAGGGGTTCAGATGACATGGCTTCAAAGCTTCTCTGCTGTATAATCATGTAACTGGGCAATTCACTTGGAGCCTAATTTTTATCATCTGTGAATGGGGTTGAACAATACATATTTCCTAGAAATAAAATAAGAATTGAGTAAACTAATACAAGCTTTTAGTACCATTCCTGGCACATAGGAAGTATTACATAAATGAAAGCCTCTGTCCATGTGATTGTTATGATTGGCCTTTGAGTGTGTGGTACTCAGCCCTGAATGGGGCACCTTCAGAGGGGAGCATCCTAATCTGTAAAGGGGGATGGTCTCTTCCAGCATAGACATCCTGTGGCTTTATGTGCACAGACCCTTTTTCATCATGAGGAGTGATAGTCTATCTCTTGGAACCTCACTGATCCCTAAGAAGGAGGTGCTCCAAGTGGGGTGAGAATGGAGAATGTGGTCAGGTTCTATGATGATGACATTTCTTTCTGAATCTGGATTCTGACGTTTTCTGGCTGTGTTTCCCCTGTCTCCCCCATCCCCTACCCCCAACCCCTTCTAAACTCCCCACAGCTGAGCCAGGCTCTTCTCCACCATCCTCAGGACGGCCTCACCTTCCGCCCTGACTCAGAGCAACCACTTAGCTAGTGAGAGAGGACCCATTAAAGAAACAAATGTCTCTTTCCTGTGGCAGAGGGAGGATTAAGGTGATCTGAGGGCTCCCAGTAATGAAGACAAAGAAGACGAATTAGACTCTGAAGTGCTTACTGCCTCCTGAAACACTTAGGAGATTAAATGCCCACGAGGCTTCCGGTAACGCATCTGCCAATGACGCCAGTGCTGTGCAGAGCCTCTGGGTCTTGCAACTGTATTTGTCCACCTTCCTCTGAACACCTCAGCAAGAACCCCTCCATCATCCCAGCAAACTGAGTCTACTTAACTGGTCCCCAGAAACCACGATAGCCTCAGTTTGCCTGTCCTCTACCCACTCTTGGAGTGTGGATGGGGCTGAGGGCCGCCTGGGGCCTGGGCTCTTCCACTACCACCATCTGCCCACTGCCAACCCCTGCTAATGGAGGGGGGTGGGATGCAGTTAACATTCAGAAGCACTCCCTATCTAACAAGCCATCTGTGTGGATTGTGTTTTCATCCCTAGAAGTATTTTCAAGGGGTCACGCTGCCCAGGGTAAACGGTTACAGGCATGACAATAGGGTGGGTACAGGGCTGGCTCACCTCTGCCTACCTGTCAAGATGTGACAATCTAGGCTGAAAGGGATGTGGTTATCTTGTCTAACTCACAGCACAGATTTTCACTGAACATGACTTTGTAACCTTTAGAGATGAATTGCTTTCACAGAGGTAAAGGGTGCTGGTATATTTACTTTCCATGAAGATACACTATCTGTTTGGCATTTTAGAATGTCCAGATTTTGTAGCATTTCTGAGCCCTTGCTGTGAGTATCATTATCATGCCTGCATGCTCAGTTGCTCAGTTGTGTCTGACTCTCTCAGTTGCGTCGTGACCCTGTGGACTGTAGCCCACCAGGCTCCTCTCTCCATGGGATTTTCCAGGCAAGAATACTGGAGTGGGCTGCCACTTCTTCCTTCAATATAATTATCAGAAGTCCATTTATCAGAAATGCCAGTTACTGAAGATTACAATTTTGACTTACATTTTAGAAGCTCTCTGTAGTTTATACAGCCCTATCACACACATATATGACATGGTAGAAACAGTAACAGGCTTTGGGTTCAGGCAGACCTGAATTCAAATGCTGATCCCATTTCCTAGCTGTATGACCTTAGACAAATTGCTTAACTTCTCTGAGCCACAATTCCCTCTGTGAAATAAGGATACTAATATTTCCTCCCTTCTTGTGTCATTATGATGATTAGGTGGCATAATGCTTGTAAAGTAGTTGGAAACAAAGTGATACTCATTGGGATGGGTCCACGGAAGTGGAGTCAGGAAATGTGGTTAATGTGGAGGTCAATGTAATGTGGTGTGAGTCAATGCATGGTGTGTGATTGTTTCAATCTGTGTGTGGGTTTCTGAAGGTCGTACTGTGTGTGTGTGTCTGTGTGTGTATGAGAGAGCAAAAGAAGAGAGAGAGTGGTGTAGGGGACTATAAAGCAATTTGTTTGTATTTGAATATATGAGCGTATCTACTATCCAGAGAGGCTTAGATTAAGCCAGGATCACAACACCCAGGCCTGTTCGGCTCCCAAAACCCTTCCCTATAAAGTCAAGGGAAAACTAAACCCAGAGAACATGGTCTGGTGTTCACATGCTTCTAATACTGTGAGGCTGACAGCCCAGCCTTGATGCAATCCCTAGGCAGAGTGTTTTGGTTCAGTTCTCCTTTAACTTGGGACCTACATCTAAGGCATTTCTATGGCCTTTGTGACTCTCCCTGCTGAGCCCAGAACTCAGCCCTCCAGTCTCACCTCTTTGGTCGTGAAAGGATCAGGGACCAGAGGGTGGGAGCAGTGTCTGTCTTGGGAATCAGGCAGGTGCCCTGCTGGTCTCCATGCCTATCAGAGGGAGAGAGAGGAGGGGGAAAAGGGCTGGGTCTTCTCCTGAACCCCTTGCCTTGCTGGCCTTGAAGGAGAAAGTGTGTTTCAAGAGCCCACACTCTCTCTCTGTCAGACCCCTTCATCCTTCAAACCACTGTTCTTGTCTTGATTCTTTCTGTTCTTTGATGGAGGGAAGTGGTGTGGAGGGAGGGGAGCAGGGCAGAGAAGTACTTCCTTAGAGGCCATAAAGGGCTTCTGCTGGCTGGTCTCAAGGCTGAAGGTGACATGGTTGTCAAAGCTTTAGAGAGTTATCTCAGTGACCTGGGCTTCCCAGGGGGTGCTAGTAGTAAAGAACCCGCCTGCCAATGGATGGAACTCGCATTTCCTGCATTGGCAGGCAGATTCTTTACCTGCTGAGCCATTGGGAAGTCCCAACAGCTGCTCTGAGTGCTTGACAAAACATTAATTCACTTAATACTCATCACAGTCTTATGAGTTCTCTTGTTTTTCTCTTCTGCAGTAGGCCAAAAAATGCCCCCTCCAAGAATGTCTACATCCTAATCCCCAAAACCTGGGTAGGCTCCCTTACATGGCAAAAGGGATATCTTCAGATATGAGTAAGTTAAGGATCTTGGTTTAGTAATAATATCCTGGATTATCTATGTGGGCCCAATGTACCACAAGGATTCTTGTAAGAAAGAGGCAGAGGGTCAGAGTCAGAGGATGAGATGTGACTGAGGAAGCAGAGGTCAGAGTGATGGGCCAGCAGAGGCTAAGGAGTCTGAGCAGCTTTTAAAAACTGGAAAAGAACAGGACACGGATTCTCCCCGAGAGCCTCCATGCAGAAGGAATGAAGCTCTGTCAACACTTGACTTTAGCTCCATCAGACCCACTAAAGGCTTCTAACCCCCGGAATTGCAAGATAAAATTATGTTGGGTTAAGTCACTAAGTCTGTGGTCACTTGTTTTAGCAGCAATAGAAAACGAATACTCCTTGCTCAACAAGGCAGAGAAAGGTTAAGTAACATGGTCAAGATCAGATGGAAAATGATGATAGAACCCAGATTTGGAAGAGGTTGGTCCATGCATTTAGCTGCTATGCTATACTGTCTCTTACCTAGGGCCTCTCTTGAGGGTGATACCCTCTGTATTCACAAATAGCTATAGAGGGATCAGTACCCTCTCAGGAGGAATAAGACTTAATTAAAAAATCATCAGACAGGAATGAATTGGCTTGGGCCAGGGGGAAAACTGTCATCTGGCTCCTGTCTTCTGTCCCTTGACAGCATTGCTACTGTATAGCTAACAAGGTAAACCAGTTGTCCCTAAAATCCCAACTCTGGATTCAACTGTAAGGAGGAATGTTGTGGATCTGCCTTTTCCTTTCTATCACAGTAGGTACAGACAAAGATGTTTCAAAGGCGGGGGCTCAAGGCAGGGCCTAATTGGCATTTATTCAAATTGTGCTTAATTGAATACTTCATCTGCACCTCAGAAAACCACATGGGGTACAGGTTCTGTAAAGAGGAAGTAATTTTCATTAACAGGATCTAAATTAGTCTGACACAAAGACCAGCCTGTGCTGTGACACAGCTAATAACTGCTGTGTAATGAACCTGATGCTGCAGACAAAGGTTTCCTTTTTTATTTTGCCTTTCTTTCCCTTCTTCCCTTCCTTCCTGGAGTCCTCTCTCCCTCCCTCCCTCCCTTCCTCTCTTCTCTTTTGGTTCTGTATGTCAAGCAACCACCTTTATTCAGCAGCCAGGCTGGTCATGGTTGGAGGATCACTGTCCCCATGCTGCAGGAACCAAGGGCGTGCACCATACTCCTACTCACATCCCAGAGAAGGCCAGGTGAACTCCAGTCTGGCACAGGCTTGGCCTTGTGTCTCCTTCCTCACAAGACTGTGTGCTTTAGGCCTCTTAGGAGCCTTCTGCTTTTGGCTGCATCTTCTACCTATATTTTTCTTCTACCTCTTTCACTTAGCCCACCAACACTCATAATCCTGAAAGGGTGGGGAAAAAGAGCTTCCAAAGACAAACACTTCTTTAGTCCTATTATCTTTCAAAAATGCAAATAGGAGTTTGTCACTCCCCTCATGAAATACTTCCTGGTGCAGAGTGACCTTCAGGATGAAGGTTATGGCACCTGTCCTGTCCCTCCCCTGGCTACCCTCCCCATCATGCTTACCCACCCAGGCCCCTGGCCGGGTCCAAGCTGGGATGGCGGATATGACAGCCTAAGGAGACATGTCCCTTTCTAAAATGTGTTTAGTGGGAAATGGAGAGGATTGATACTCTATCAATGTGTCATACTTTTCCCTTCCTGTTTAAGAGATTTGTTATCTGAATTTATTATCCAGAGTAATATGCCAATATTGAACCAATTAAAATCTAGATAATACTCTTTGTTAGTCAATACCATGTTCAGTTCAGTTCAGTTCAGTTCAGTTGCTCAGCCATGTCCGACTCTTTGCGACCCCATGAATTGCAGCATGCCAGGCCTCCCTGCCCATCACCAACTCCCGGAGTTCACTCAGACTCATGTCCATCGAGTCAGTGATGCCATCCAGCCATCTCATCCTCTGTCATCCCCTTCTCCTACTGCCCCCAATCCCTCCCAGCATCAGAGTCTTTTCCAATGAGTCAACTCTTCGCATGAGGTGGCCAAAGTACTGGAGTTTCAGCTTTAGCATCATTCCTTCCAAAGAAATCCCAGGGCTGATCTCCTTTAGAATAGACTGGTTGGATCTCCTTGCAGTCCAAGGGACTCTCAAGAGTCGTCTCCAACACCACAGTTCAAAAGCATCAGTTCTTCAGCACTCAGCCTTCTTCACAGTCCAACTCTCACATCCATACATGACCACAGGAAAAATCATAGCCTTGACTAGACGGACCTTTGTTGGCAAAGTAATGTCTCTGCTTTTGAATATGCTATCTAGGTTGGTCATAACTTTCCTTCCAAGGAGTAAGCATCTTTTAATTTCATGGCTGCAGTTACCATCTGTAGTGATTTTAGAGCCCCCCAAAATAAAGTCTGACACTGTTTCCACTGTTTCCCCATCTATTTCCCATGAAGTGATGGGACCGGATGCCATGATCTTTGTTGTCTAAATGTTGAGCTTTAAGCCAACTTTTTCACTCTCCACTTTCACTTTCATTGAGAGACTTTTTAGTTCCTCTTCACTTTCTGCCATAAGGGTGGTGTTTGATATTTCTCCTGGCAATCTTGATTCCAGCTTGTGCTTCTTCCAGTCCAGCATTTCTCATGATGTACTCTGCATATAAGTTAAATAATCAGGGTGACAATATACAGCCTTGATGTACTCCTTTTCCTATTTGGAACCAGTCGGTTGTTCCATGTCCAGTTCTAACTATTGCTTCCTGACCTGCATATAGGTTTCTCAAGAGGCAGGTCAGGTGATCTGGTATTCCCATCTCTTTCAGAATTTTCCACAGTTTATTGTGATTCACATAGTCAAAGGCTTTGGCATAGTCAATAAAGCAGAAATAGATGTTTTTCTGGAACTCTCTTGCTTTTTCCATGATCCAGCAGATGTTGGCAATTTGATCTCTGGTTCCTCTGCCTTTTCTAAAACCAGCTTGAACATCAGGAAATTCAGGGTTCATGTATTGCTGAAGCCTGGCTTGGAGAATTTTGAGCATTACTTTACTAGCATGTGAGATGAGTGCAATTGTGTGGTAGTTTGAGCATTCTTTGCCATTGCCTTTCTTTGGGATTGGAATGAAAACTGACCTTTTCCAGTCTTGTGGCCACTGCTGAGTTTTCCAAATTTGCTGGCATATTGAGTGCAGCACGTTCATAGCATCATCTCTCAGGATTTGAAATAGCTCAACTGGAATTCCATCACCTCCACTAGCTTTGTTCATAGTGATGCTTTCTAAGGCCCACTTGACTTCACATTCCAGGATGTCTGGCTCTAGGTGAGTGATCACACTATCGTGATTATCTGGGTCGTGAAGATCATTATCCCATTTCAGAACTTAAGCTGCTTGAACTGTGTCAGGAGACTGTCAGCTGCTTCTCCAGAGGTGGGGCACGGCCTCCACTTCTGTTATACCGTGTGACAGGCTTTGCAGAGAAATAAGCCTCCACCAAGGAAAAGTGTTATTTTATGATTTATTTTAATTACTACTTGAGAGTACTGTCCATTTCCATGGAAGCGGGTGAATTTTCATTTTGCTAAATTTAATGTTAGGCTCAGTGTCATGAGTGGCATCTGGGTTAACAGGTGCCCCGTTTCCAACATATTCCAGTGGTGTTTGGCACCCTTTACAGTTTGGGGTCTACAGGAAGTCCCTTACTGGCCCATCCCTTATTTCAGTTTTGAGTTCTCTGTACAACCTTGACTATGCCAGGGGGTAGGGCTGGGGTGGGCTGTTGGCTGCTCAGCCCAGAAGTTGTAACCAAGGCTCAGTGTTTACCTGGCATCAGCATTCCTTTCCTACAGGCAGAGTCCTTCAGCCATGACTGACAAGCAAGGCTTTGCAGTCCACAGGCTTGTAAAGTGTAGCAGAGCATGAATCCTCATCAGATTCCATACAATACCTGAAGTTTATGGTGCAATGCTGCCTTTAGTTTCCTTGTCATGATCTCTATCTTAACCTTAGTCTCCATTCATTTCAGGTTTAAAATAGGTGGGGCTTAGTATCAGGGCAAGAAGCTGGGGTGGAGAGAACCCAATCCAAGACAGGGGCTAGCCAGGAACCTGCCAATTCTGTCTGCATTCCAGGGTCTGGGTGCAAAGGGATCCTGCTGAAAGGTGATTGAGGCTCCATCTTCATTCAGGTGATTCTGTTCTCTCCAATGGTGTCCTGGGGCCCCTGAGGGCTGTCCTAGGGCCACATGCTGATGAATGGGCTTCAGTCACTAGGGAAATACATCTGAGTGCCAGAAGCCTGTGAAGATGGAAGAAAATACCATGGAAGGATGGGCCAGGTAGACTGTAAGGAGTCATGGGCTAAAGGAAAGTTTTGTAGCCCCTGACTCACCTACCTATACAGAGTACCTTTGGCTCAGGAGTTCCCATTTTCTTAGCTTCTCAATTCTCTTTTTCAGATTGTGACCATCTTGGCAAACATGTCTGTCCTAGAGCAGTGTGCCTCCGACATTATTCAGGAGAACGGTATGTCTTTTCAGCGGCGTGCATGCTGTATGGGTTATGCGGCTCTGTGGGCCCTTGTGCCTTTGTGTTTGTATGAAGGCCTCTGTGTAGGTATGTAAATTTGTACACGTGGGTCTCCCCATTTGCAAGGGCACATGAATGTGTGCTTATGTGGGCAATGGGCCAATAGGTAAATGTTTGCTTGCTTCCATAGCACTTTGATCTAGTGGGAGGCAGACATGGAGCAAAAGATAGGGAATGTCAGGTGTAGAAAGCAAAGCAGGGAAGAAGATAAGGTAAATCCAAGGTAGAAGCATGGCAGCTGCTATTTTAATTAGTGTGTTGAGGAGAAGACAGAGACTTCATTAGGATCCAAAAGTAAAAACCTATGCCCGTAAAGGATACATTCCAACTTTAAATTATTCTCATCATACTGGGTTTGGCCACGGGAGAAAGCTGATGGGTGGGGGGTGGGGTCAGGGCAGATGGATCCCTGGATGCCTCACCTGAGATCATCTGTTTCCTCTTGTTCCTTTGCTCCCACCTCGCGCTGAGAGTGTCACCATGTCCAGGTGAGGTGCCCAGGATCTGATCTAAATGGTCTCTACTGGAAAGCAGATCAGCTGGCTGCCTTGCAGCTGGGATAGGAGTGGAGAGGGCTTCCTGTGACTGAGAAATAATGGAGCAATTAGCAACCAGTTGGAAACCAAGAGATGCTAATGAGGAGGAGTGAGCTGGGAGCCTGGACAGCTGCCTCTGCTCCTATTAAGCCCCCTTCTCCCAGGTTGCCTTGCTGTTTTAATACATGTATACATTCTCCATTCCCCTTACTCTATTGAAAAAATATCTTTTTGTGTTAATTTTATGTGATCGGGCTAATAATGAGAAACTTTTTTTTGGCTGCATTGCATGGCTGTTACTTACTAGTGACCTCCATTCTTCCATCTGCAAAACGAAACAATAGTAATATCCACCTCACTGGGATGATGTGAGGATTAATAGAAGGCTTGTTAGAAGAGTGTTAGGCACAGAATGAGCTCTGTGCTATGGGTATATGCTCTTTCAGGAAACAGTGGTCATCTCATAGGGTTTAAGTGAAGAGAGTTTGATGAAGGAACTATTTACAAAAGTGGGGCAGAATTTGAGGGTTCAGCAGTGGTGGTCGTTCAGCCCGGGACCACTGGAAGACTGTAGAACTCCTTGGTCTGGAGAGGGCAAGCCTTGTGCTGTGAAAGGCAATCCTCCACTCAAGACACTTGAGACTCTGACATGCCTTGCCCTGAAGCCTGATGATTTTGTCTCTGTCCTGCCCTGAATTGTGTGTGAGTGTTGGTGGATGAATGGGCCCTGCTAGAAGGTCAGAAACTGTGATCACTGGTCACCCTTATACTGGGAGGCGGGCCAGGGCAGTACAAGCTCATTTTTATCAGTGGTATCAGTGGTGTCCTTCCAGCTAATTTTGCTTCTCCCTCAGTGGCTGGGGCTGAACTGGAGTGAATGTTGGGGACGGAACATGGCTTTGGGACCTGCTCTCTAAGCTGTAACACCGTTCAACTCTTGGGCGACTCTGTGGCACTGAGCCTGGCTAGAACTTAGAAAACACATTCTGGATTTTTGTTGGCAGCCCCAATTTCATTGCATCTTATCTTTCTGTAGATAAGATTTATATATATTTAAAGGAAACTTTGTGTTTTGTACAATTGCAAGACTTCTCACATGAATACATCCACATTCATTCATTTGATGTTCATTCACAAACCTTTGAGCTGAGCACTATTCTGACACTTAGGAGACACCTGTTCAGGAAATGGACGAACACCCTTGTCCTCACAGTGCCCACCTGCTAGCATAAGAGAAACTGTTTTTTTGTCAGGCTCCAGGTACGAAGCCGGGTTAGGGTTAGGGTTTGGAAAATGGCTTCTTTATGGGAACCCTGACCATGAGGTGTCTGTAAAATTTCTTAATCTTGGTGCCCCCTGTTTATGTCACCACAGGTCACAGTATACACCCAGGACAATCAGACCACAGCTCTGGTTTCAGGGGAGAGGTTCTCAGCTGACCAAACCTAAGCCTAAACATCTCAGTCCGATTACTCCACCCTCTTCTAGTCATGAAACCCCTCTAAGACATCTGATCTAGTGATTATCCAGCCTAGGGGTAGGTCACCTCCCACCAGGGAGACCCATTACCCCTGGACCTGTCTCAGATGCTCCAGCATCAGAAGTGAAGCAGTGATGGAGGGTAACTAGTTATCTGAGTTCTCATCCCTAGCTACTTACTGCGCGACCCTGGGCAACATACTTCGCCTCTCTCTGGGCCTCGAAGGGAATTATAATAAATAGTACTTAGTCTCTGAGGCTGTTAGGAGGTTTTAGGGATCATGCATTTACTGTGTATTTAGCACAGCATCAGGGATGTAGTAAAAGCTCAGTGATAGCATTAAAAAAATGTTAAAAGGACCAAAGGTCCCTCCCAAGTATAGTGTCTTGGTATGTGGAGGCAGAGACACCCTCAGGGCAGATGGAGCAGACATGGCCTTGTCCAGGTTCCTCCTGTGGTTGAGACCCCTGAGTCACCCCAACAGCCTTGGCTTGAGCCTACAACTCCATCCAGCTGGCCCTGCTCAGGCAGCTACCAACTGTTTCTCGCTTTCCACTCAGGGGTCCAACTTATCATGGGCATGCTGTCTGAGAAGCCACGGTCTGGGACCCCTGCCGAGGTGGCGGCCTGCGAGAGAGTCCAGCAAAAGGCTGCAGTGACCCTGGCCCGTCTCAGCCGAGACCCAGATGTGGCACGGGAGGCCGTGCGGCTGAGCTGTGAGTGGTGCTGGCTGGGGCAGGGGTGGTGGAGGGGTGGTTCGGGCTGGGAGCAGTCCTGATTTCACAGTGGTGGTGGCGATGGATGACTCAGAGCAGGGCTGGCTGTGCTAGGAAACGCTGGTGTGGGGCTCCAGGGTGTGCCCCAAGTGACCTTCCTTTCCCCTGGGGCTGAGGCTGGAGAGAAAAGGAGTCTAGAGAGGTTTAAGTTGGTCAGAGAGTGACTGACTTAGGGGCTTCCTGTTAATGAGGACCTCATTCTTTCATACTCTCATTCATTTCCTCATTCATTCATTCAGTTATTCACCTACTCTTACTTACTTAGCCACTCATTCATTTACTCATTAATTCATCCTTTTGGTCATTCATTCATTACTTCATTTATCCACCATTATCTCATTCATAACTTACTCATTAAATCCCTCACTCATTCCTTCATTCAGTTAGTCCGTCATTTATTTACCCAACAAATGTTTCCAGAGCACCCACTCTATGCTAGGCTCTGTTCTGAGTGCTGGGCATAAAACACTGGTTATAACTGCAACCTGATGACAGTGGCTTATAATCTAATGCAGGTAACAGATACGGAAAGAAAAGTTTGCACTTGAATAGCATCATGTAATGCTCAAAGGATGTCGATGGCATGATTGGCACACAGAGGAAGTAGTCTACATTTACCTGGGTGGGGCAAATAATGCTTTAACACAGAAATGAATCCTTAGCTGTAGTTTGAGGAGTTATTCTGGTGTGAAGGCTAAGAAGGAGTGCCCCAGGTGGAGGCAGGAGATGGCAGTGTTCCTGACCATCCAGGCACTGGAGGACAGCAAGAGGTGGCCCTGGGGCAGCATAGAGTCCTGGCTCCATAGTGACTTTATGGAGAATAAACATCAAGAATCTGTCTGCATACTTTTTATTACTATCTTATGAGTTTTTCCCTGTTGTTTTTAGAATTTGAGAGAAGTCATTTTGTATTGAAGAACAAGATCATTTATTTTACTTTCCTCTGTAAAGGCTTAGGAAATATTAGCCTACTCAATCTGTAGTCTTCTTTAATTTTAGCCACAATATATTTTCTGACTCAAATAGGCAATTAGGGAAGAAAAAGGTACTAAGATGTAAACATTGAGTTTAGCTCTGATAAAGTACCTGCATGGGAAGTTCTTTCTTAGAAGGACCTGCAGTATCTCCTGTGGCTCGTCCCTCTCCACTGTGGGGGAGCTCCATCCTGCCAGTGTGCTGATGCTCAGGGAAAAGGTTTTGATGCTGCAGCTAATTCTGGGCCTGACCAAGGTTCATTTACACTTGAGGGAGCAGAAAGTCTCCCCCACAGACTCCTCAGAGGGGTTTATCCCTTTCCCTATCAATTGGCAGCCACCTGCCTCTACCCACCTGGCTCCACGCAGAGGGCTGTGGTAAGAGACTGGAACACCTTTGGGTCAGGCCTGGCCGCACCCATCCTGACCCAGGTGTGAGGGTCTCCCCATGTCTCTTGCAGGTATGTCCCGCCTCATTGAACTCTGCCGCTCGCCCTCAGAGAGGAACAGCAGCGACGCCGTGCTGGTGGCCTGCCTGGTGAGTTCCCAGTTTCCCCGCCTCTTCCTTCCTGGGCTTTGGGGTTGCAGACCAGGGACCAGGGGATCAGGCTATGCCACGGTTGACTTGGGTACAGGCAACTTATTCTGGGTTTCCACTTTTCTCTTTAAAATGGTAGCAAGAATAATACTTGTTTCACTAAGTTCATAAGATTGTGATGAAAATTATGCAAGGTCATATAGGTAAAAGGAGAACCTCCATTACACATGTTTATAACCTTTGGGGTTCTGGGGGATCTAATAGCAGGTCAAGACCAGAGGGGCTGGCTGGCAGGATGCTGGTGGTGTTGGTGATGCTGTGGTGCTTGTAGCATGTGGTTGCTAGGGTCTGATGTCTTCTGCCTGTTCCAAAGAGGACACTGTAAGAAAGCCTCCTTTCCTCCTCAGGTAGAGCCCCTCTACTGGTGCTCTTCCAGCTTCGTAGCTCCCTTCTTCTTTGTGGAGCAGGGCAGGGCAGGGCAGGACAAAGTATTATTTGGCCTGTCCCCAGGATCTTCACCCAACCAAGCTAGCACGTCCTGAGAGGTCCCTACCCAACTTCTTGATGCTTGGGTCCACCGTGAAAGTACCAACAGCACCAGATGGGGAACAGATGCCTTGTCTCTGTAATCCTCCCTGCTAGGCTGCATCGAATTCTAAAGCAGAGCAGCTGGAAGCATCCAGGAGCAGGAAAGCCCATTGTAAAAGCCCTTTAACTTCTAGAAGGGGGTGCAAGATCTTTGATTGGCCCTCAAAGACTGTGTAGGAGAAGGGATGGACCTAGAGGTTCTGCAAGCTGTTTCACAATAAAGCCCCTCCTCACCCCATCCTTTTTTTTTCCCAAACTGATCCCATCCCATTTCTGGGAGCTCCTAACAGGCAGTGTGTGGTGGTAGGAATAGCAGGCATTTTAGTCAGACACACCTGTCTTGGTTTTGCCATTAATGAGCTGTGTAACATTGGGTAGGCCACTAAGTGCTGTAAACTTTATTCAGTAAATATTTGCTGAGTGATTATGTGGGCCATGTACTCTTCTAGGCTTTGGGGATGACAGATGTGGGGAAAAAAAGAAAAAAACCTCAGCTCTGATGGGGCTTTTATTTTGGTACATGCAGAACAAACTTCATCTCTTCTGTGCCTTGGGCAAGCTGGTGAAGCTTATGGACCCCATTTCAGTATTAGTTTTTATCATGCATAAAGTAAATATATATAGAATTAAAAGGAGGGCAATCATATTAAAATAATTATTAGACTATTTAAACAGGTGACATAGTAATAGCAGTTCAGTTCAGTCACTCAGTTGCATACAACTCTTTGCGACCCCATAGACTGCAGCACGCCAGGCTTCCCTGTCCATCACCAACTCCTGGAACTTGCTCAAACTCATGTCCATCGAGTTGGTGATGCCACCCAACCAACTCATGGATGTTGGAGTTGGACTCATGGAGTCTTGACTAGCAATGAACATAAATAATGTTGAAAGTACCTCCAGAAACTGTAATGGGATGTGAAATTGTTACTGAACCAAACTTGGGTCCATATGCCCATGGGCAGTAAAGCCATTCCACTGACACTGGCTTGTGGAGAAAGAAAGTGCAGTGTTTTTGCAGATGCCAATTAAGGAGGCCAGGTAACCAGTGCTTAAAAGGCCCAAACTCCCCAAAGGCTTTCAGGGAAAGTTTCTCAAGACAGGATAAGGGAGGAGGGCTTGTGCCGTGTGTGATCAACTAATGGACATTCTCCTGATTGGTTGGTGGTTAGGTTATCTGGAGTTAGCATCATCACCCTTCTTATTTCAACTGGTTGAGAGTCTACGTGGGCAGCATAGAGTTAACTTCTTCCACCTGGTGGGGGTTTCAGTATCTGTAAACCAGTTCAAAGGACATGGCTCAGAATATTACACACATCCACTGAGGAGAAACTAAAGGCCTTTGACTTTGTTTAATGGCTTAACTATCATCATTTTGTCTTGCTTAACTATTTTCCTTTTCTTTCTGCATTTCTCTCTTCTTTGATTAAATGTACTCTTTGGAACTCAGGGAAGTCTAGGAGACTAAAGTTTTTCTACAGACAAGAGGCAGATAGAGGATATGGGGGGAGAGATGTGCTGTTCCACAAAGGCTCCATAGGGTCCTGAAGGTGAAAGTGTTAGTTACTCAGTCATGTCCGACTCTTTGCGATCTCACGGCCCGCCAGGCTCCTCTGCCCATGGAATTCTTCAGGCAAGAATACTGGAGTGGGTTTCCATTCCTTCTGCATCTGGATCTACCTGACCCAGGGTCCTGCTCAGTTACAAAAGTCCCTGTGATTGCTGTTGGTGAACAAGTAACAGTTATTGCTGAGATTTCTTGGTTTGTCACTGCATTCACAGCTGAAGGAAAGGCTATTTCATTCAACTGGAGGGCAGTGAATGTAAAGATATAATATTTTTCATTGCTTTTTCCTCCACAGACTGTAATTCTATCTGGTCTGCTGAATACGTGGAGAGAGTTAATACCTGCAAATGCATAGTCATTGGTCCCAACTGCTGCATCTTCACAACTTGGGTGGCCAGCAACTGCCTGACACTGAACAGACCCTAAAGAAATGTTGAGCAGTTATAAAGCTTCATTCAGACATGGGGGCTTATTATGACTCATTTTCCATCTTTATCATTAGGTTGAAAAAGAGCACATAGACGGGCTTGGCCTCTATTTTCCATCACTTGAAGGACTTTCCGGTGGAAAAGGGATTAAATTTCTCCCTGTGGACAGGTTTTTGGATGTGAATAGAGGCCCTTCCTCCAGAATCCATCCTTAACGTGGCTGCTGGCCTAATTTTCCTCATGACAGTTTACAATCAGGACCTTTCCACGAGCAGCCCTTCCCTGGGGCCCCCTTCCCTGTGGCCTACTGTCCATGTGCTCAGCCTTTGTAGCCTGGCTCTGACCTCTGAAGACCTCCAACTGCCTCCAGGCCCTTTCCAGCTCAGGTCTGAGTGCCCTGAACCACCCTGACACTGAGCTTTGTCCCTTGTCCCAGGCAGATGCCCTCTCTACAGCTCTGCCTACACTCCCTTCAAGGCTCGGATCAAAATCCTCCTCTGTGAGGCTCAAATGCAGGGAGTACATGGTGTGTGCCTGGGCTGGCCTGCTTGGATTTTGTTTTCCCCAGTAGAAAGCAGGCTGTGTTATCCTGTGTTCTACGTGTTATGAGGGAGGCCCTTGGAATTCCAACAGAGGCTTGCCTGATGCTGAAGGTCTTGACTTTTTGCCCAGACCTTCTTGTTTCCAGCCATGCTTTCTCCCCTTATGCCTAATGGCCCAGTCATGCTACCTTGGCTCATGGGAGGGGTTCTGTACTTCTCACCCTCTACCCTAGAAGCTTCTCAGGGCTGGGGTTCTTTCCCAGCTCTTGTGTTTCCATAGGACCTTAGGTTTGGTGACTGTTGCTTGCCTGGCTGAGGAACCAGTGGACTTGTCTGCCCACCCCCGGTCCCCAGTGTTGGAGGGTGTTCACTATTTGACCCCCAGACGGGGCTCTATGCCGCCTGGCTGGTGAGCTGGGGGTCACCTGGAGCCTGGCCTAATGGGTGGAGTTGGGGGTACCTCTCTTGGCCCTCCCTAAGCCTTCTTCCCAGTTGCAGAGGCACTCTTCAGGTGAAGGGAGGACACCTCATTTATCATCTCCCACGTCTGGAAAAGCAGCCACACAGACTGCCTCTTGCAAACAGAATTGATTTTTCTTTATTGAAGCAGCTGTCAGAGGGCTGCAGGGCTTGTTTAAGACTTGGCTGTTTTCAGACTGTCTGGGAATGAGGTCCTGGGAATATTGGCTATTAACAACCCTCCGAGGAAAGGAGAGGCCAAGGAAAAGGCTTCAGGCAGGAGAGGTCCTTTGAGCTCCTGGACCCTGAGGAGGGGGTGCTCTGGGGTCATTTGGGTCCATGCCCTGCACACTTTCTGAGGACCCTGGGGAGTGGAGGATGTCTATTTGCCTTTGTGGTTTTTTGGGTCTAATTCTCTCTCATATTTTGTTTTTGCTTTTCTCTTCCTCTAAAGGTTGCCTCCTCCCTTAGGGATTTTTCTCTCTCTTTCTCTGCTCCCCCCATTCTTTTTACCCCCCTGGTCCTCTCCCCTGTCCTCTCCCATCTCCCTCCTCACCTCCTCCCACTTATTATCCTCTTGTTTCCAGGGTGTGCTCTTTTTTTCTCTGATACCATCTCTTTCTCTCTCCATCTCCCTTTCATGCCTACTTTCTTTTCTTTCCAAGTTCATCTATGTCTCTTTTTATAGTTCCTTCTTGTTCTGTTTTTCTGATGCTCTTTTTCTCTGTGTGTAATTTCCTCCTTCTACCTCATTTTTTCTTTTCATGGATCTATTTTCTATTTCTTTGTCTTCCTTTTGCTTTATTTTTACCCTTGATAATGTAAAATACATTGATGGCTGCCGGGGTCCAGCCCCGGTGGATCCAGGGAATTCAAAGCGGGGACGGCGTCGGCGAGGATCAGGAAACAACTGCTTAATTAAACTTTAATTAAGGATATAAAGAGTAATAGAATAAGGATAGCTCAGTGAGGAAATTCAGTGGAGAAAAGAGGCTGAAATAAGGATAGCTCAGTGAGGAAATTCAGTGGAGAAAAGAGGCTGAATAATTCAGCCAGAAGGTAAGAGAAAGAACGACATGGGGAGACCAAGTTTCGGTGAACAAGGCCCGCACTTTATTTTCCAAAGTAGTTTTTATACCTTAAGTTGTGCATAGAGGATAATGGGGGAAGGGGTGGAGTCATGCAAGGACAGCAGTTCCTGGTTCTAATCGAAGCCAGGTTTTCAAACTTATCATATGCAAAAGTTCAGGTGATTTACATCATCTTCTGGCCAGGAGGCCTGTTAACATTTTAAGAAACTTATTTTTCTCTAAAGGTGATTATTCCAAAGTCAGGCACCAGCCTCCAAAAAAGCACTGGACAAAGCTGCATTCCTATAGGGCAAAGGTGAGGTGAGCTCAGTCAAGAAAAGATTTAACTCAAGGGTCCAAGGTTACAAACATTGAGGCCATTACTTACATTTCTATACACACATTATATCAATCAATACACTGCCAAGGACACAGTAGGTAAGGAGTATGGAGACTTAGCAGCAAACATTGGCCCAATAAGTGAAAAACCCTTCACCAATACAATTTCTAATCAATCTTTTAACTACTCAAAGGAATCTGTGTTTAGACAGTTTAGAACATCTCCTGCCTCTCACAGTTGGGAGGCTCTGAACAATCACGTGTGGCCGGAAAAACCTATTCAGGCAGGCTAGAGGATTTCCAAAGGAGTTAGTAGGTTAAACACTGTCATACCCAGGAATTATTAACTGGAGCTGTAAGCTAACTCTTTTTTCAGAGAGAGGTAGTCGGAGACAGCCCCCCGTAAAGTCAGAGATGTAGGTGAAAGCACAAAGCAGAAAGTAGGCAGACTCTGGTTTTGGGGATAGATGCTCGGGAATTTCCAGGGGGGACTCCTGAAGCTCGATCCCGGAGCCTTTGCGTATGCCGAGCCTCCTTCCTCATGACCTTTGTCATGGGCGGAGTTCCTCATGCTGGCTCCTGGCAGTGATAGAATTCCAGTTGAGCTATTCCAGATCCTGAAAGATGATGCTGTGGAAAGTGCTGCACTCAATATGCAATATGCACTCAGTATGCAATATGCCGGCTCCCGGCAGATGGCCTCATATTCTTGCATCTGTGGAAGATCCCTGATTCCATTTTTTACAGTGACACCTTGAAGGCAGTGGGGTTATTTCTCCCAATTGGAGCCAAGAGGAATCAGAAAGGGTAATGGAATTCAGCCTTTAGCCCTTGGGGACATCATACCCAGGAGGGGCAGGACACACTAGTTAGAGACAGTCTCCTGGGATCTCCCTCCTGCCACCAGTGGCTAAGACTCTGCTCATGAGCAGAGATGCATGGCCCTTATCCTTGATCCAGCTTGGATATGGCAATGCCTGTTAGTCCAATAGACAAGCCATCCTCTCTTTACAGTAACTTGGTGATTTCTCAGCACTAGGTTACCTCTTATGTCTAGGTAATGAGCTACATGTTTGCTCTGTACTCAGTATAAGCTAGTGTTTTGGGCTTGCAGCATCCTGCCTAGGTTTAGGTCTGAGGGCCCTGGAGTTGGACTGCTGTGTGGTCTTGGGAAGGTCAGTTTCCCTCTCTGAGTCTTAGTCTCATTTCTAAATTGGAGATCATGATACTTACCTTGCTGTATCCTATGGGGATGAAATGCAGTACTATGTAGATACTCAGGAAGAGTTTGCATTCTTCCTCCTCTGCTTCTCTGCCATTCCAGATAGTCTCCTCTTGGTTTTCCAAGGGAAGGGCATCCTTAAACTCCCATCTTGTTCCCTGCTGCATTTAGGTTTGAGTAGAGGGAAAGAATTAATATTCATTGAACACTTAGTGTGCATGGCTTCAGCTAACCAGCAAAGAGGTCTGGGTAGGTACACAGCATACATTTATAGTTTAAAGGTTGCTCTAGCAGTAAAACTCAGTTTAACATTTGTTCATTTTTTCCCCCCAGCAAACATTTATTATTTATTTGAGTCCTGTAGCAAGCCTTGTTCTGCCTGCTGTAGATGGAGCAAAAAGTACAACAGTCTGTGTTTTTGAGGAGCTTAGAGTCTGGTGTGGTAGATGAACACCTAAATAACAATTGCAGTCTAGTGTGAGAAGGTTGAGGTAGACAGAGGAGGGAGGGATTTTCTCTGCTTCCAGGAATCAGGGAAGGCTTCACAGAAAAGGTGACGGTGGGCCAGGCCTTGCAGGATGAGTACACCTGCTGGCTAGAAAAGAGTGGGTAGGGGTTTCATGTCAAGAGGAAAATCGGAGTAAGGGCACATGGACATAAAATAGGATGGCATACTCAGGGAAGAGCGCGACACTCAGTGCATGGGGACCTGGTTTCACTCTGTTTGCACCTCTTTCTCCTGTTCATCCCCATCTTGGTGGCAGAATTTCCATCTCCTTCAACTTTATGACATAGTTTCTTCTCTCTCTTCCCTCCTCTCCATTCCAAATACTTTAGAACCTTGCTGAATTCATGGATGAATGAATAGTCCTTGTTGTTCTAATGTCCCTCTAGGGACCTGGAAGTGAGAATATAATTCCACTAATGCTTCTGGCAGTTCTAGTCTCTAAGATAAATAAATCTTGAACTTAAATATGTTGCTAAATTGACCAAATCCTTAAAATGACAAATCTTCAAAACAATCAGTTTCCTAAGATGATTGAAAAACCAAGATGGCAAGATCATTAAGACCATGAAAACTTTCAGAAGACATCCACCCTAGAGATCAAAGTACCAATGAAGCAAGGTGACTGTGTCATAAGGTTGCTATGGTGACTAGGTGACCAAAAGGACCAGCCCACTAAGGTATCAAGGTGACAGTGAGCTCAAATTGGCTGATAAACAAGCCACATACTGAAATGCATCTCTCAGGGAAGTTGCAGGCCTACATGAACCTGAGCAGACCCAGTGTGACCTCTTCTGTTTTCTCATTAGGCTGCTCTGCGTAGACTGGCCGGTGTCTGTCCCGAAGGCCTCCAGGACTCTGACTTCCAGCAGCTGGTCCAGCCCCGGCTTGTGGACTCTTTCTTACTCTGCAGCAACATGGAGGAGAGTTTTGTGTAGCAAGTGTGTGAGACAAAAGACATTCGGCATCATTCTCAAGACCCTATCTGAGTACATTCTTGTGAACGTACCTGATTATACACCAGCCCTTCACCTCCTTATTTATACTTAATTTATTTTTTATGTGAAATGAACAGAGGGCTAAATGTTCTGGCAACATCATCAGGCAGTCTGTGGTCTTTGGGAGTCTTTTTTTTTTTTTTTAATTTTTTGACTTCTGTGACCTTTTAGTTGCAGATGTTGAAATGCATAATGTCTAATATGACAGATTGTCATGGGTGATTTCACTTCCTCTTGCTTTCTCTACTCTCAATATGTAATCTCGCATCCTTTTAAAAAAAAATTTGAGAACCAGAGTATTTTAGCTGCCCAGCAGTTTTTTTTAAAGTTAGATTTGTTCTTTCTAAAATATTGTAAATGAATTTCATAGTTGGACAGACTATACTGGAAGGAAATTCTAGTTTTATTCTTAATAAATGTAATATAAAATGTTTCTTGAATTTTCTGATTGTATTATGTCTTAGACTAAGGTCTTGCTCCCCAAAGTTTCATGCCACAAAAACTTTCTCAACTATTAGAACTGCATAGAAGCTTATATGGTCTTCATAGTTGTGTAAATGGGTCAAGTTCTGAGTGATTTAGTGAGAAGGCAAAAGATTTCCAAAGCCCCAGGAACTCAGTTTCCTTTGGCTTGCTTTTTTTAACCTCATGGTAAATGGTATCCTCAGATGAGGTATTAAGTAATCAAAACTTAACCCATTGACACCAAAACAGACATATGGGTGGATCAGTGGAACAGAAGAGAGCGCCCAGAAATAAACTCACATACCTACAGTCAATCTTTGACAAAGGAGGCAAAAATATACAGTGGAGCAGAGACAGTTTCTTTAATAAGTGGTGCTGGGAAAAACTGGATAGCCACATGTAAAAGAATAAAATTAGAACACTCCCTAATACCATATAAACAACACAAAAATAAAATAAAACACAAAAATAAACCCAAAATGGATTAAAGACCTAAATGTAAGACTGGATACTATAAAACTCCTAGAGGAAAATACAAGCAGAAAACTCTTTGACATAAATTGAAGCGATACTTTTTTGGATCGGTCTCCTAGAGTAATGGAAATTAAAACAAAACTAAACAAATGAGACCTAATTAAATTTAAAAGCTTTTGTAAAGCTAAAGAAACCATAAGCAAGATGAAAAGACAATCTACAGAATGGGAAAAAATATTTGCAGACAATATAATCAACGAGATTAATTTCTAAAATATACAAACAACTCATAAAGCTCAATATCAAAAAATACAAACAACCCAATCAAAAAATAGCCAGAAGATCTAAATAGATATTTCTTCAAAGAAGACAGATAGATGCTCAATTGGCGCATGAAAAGGTGCTCAACATTGCTAATTATTAGAGAAATGCAAATCAAAACTCCAATTAAGTATCATCTCACACTGGTTAAAATGGCAATCGTCAAAACGTCTACAAATATATAAATGTTGGAGAGGGTGTGGAGAAAAGGGAACCCTCTTACATCGTTGGTGGGAGTGTAAACTGGTGCAGCCACTGTGGAGAGCAGTATGGACAGTCCTTGAAAAACTAAAATTAGAGTTACTAAATGATCCAGCAATCCCACTCCTGGGCATATCCAGATAAAACTCCAATTTGAAAAGATACGTGCACCCCCATGTACATTTCAACACTATTCACAATAGCCAAGGCATGGAAGCAACCTAAATATCTCTTGGCAGATGAACCGATAAAGAAGATGTGGTATATATGCACAATGGAATATTGCTTCTCCATAAAAAGTAATGAGCTAATGCCATTTGCAGTATTATGTCAAAAGAGCAAGACAAATACCATATGGAATTGCTTATATGTGGCATCTAAAAAAAATTATACAAATGAACTAATTTATAGAACAGAAAGAGACTCATAGACTTCAGCAACAAACTTATGGTTACCAAAGAGGAAAGGGAGGAGGGATAAATTAGGATCTGGGGTTTAACTAAATTGGGGATATATTAATTATATACATATACACTTTGCTGTTGTTTAGTCACTAAGTTGTGTCTGACTCTGCAACCTCATGGACTATAGCCTGCCAGGCTCCTCTGTCCATGGGGTTTCCTAGGAATAATACTGCAGTGGGTTGCCATTTCCTTCTCCAGGGGATCCTACCACTACTATGTATAAAGCAGATAACCAACAAGGGCCTACTACTGTACAGCACAGAAAATTAAACTCAGTATTTTGTAATCACCTATAAAGGAAAAGAATCTGGAAACGAATGTATATGCATATTACTGAAGTACTTTGATGTATAGCTGAAGCTGACACACATTGTAAATCAACACTATTTTAATAAAATAAATTAATATAAAAAGGAATAAAACTTTTAAAAAATGATTCCATTTATATACTCCATTATAGATGGGGAAACTGAGGCTTGAAGAGGTTAAATATATTGCCGAAATTAAATAGTTATTACTAATGTGGGGACTGAAATCACATCTCTCTGATTTCAGAGGCTAACTGGGAAGAAAGCAGGAACTTAGCACCAGGTCCTTACTATAAGGTAAATATGGATCTGGACCCATGCTGAACCATCATCCTCTAGCAAACATACTATGAGGGTCTGTTCTGGGCCCAGGGAAGGAAAATAGAAATGAATAAATGATGGTATCACCTGTGAATTTGGACTGGAGGGTGGTTGGTTCGTTGTCAGTAAACCAATCACTTAAAAACCTGTAAAGTATACTGGTTAAAAAAAAGTATGAGCTCAGCAGCCCACCTTGTTTGAATCCTGGCTCTGCCACTTGCTAACTGTTAGGTAGGGCTCATATCCTCTCTGTGCCTCTGGTTTCTTACCTGTAAGACGACGTAATGATGGTGCCTTAATCCTAGAGCTGCTATGAGAATTAAATGTGTTCATACTTGGAAAAGGCTTAGACTAGTGCCTAATGACAAGAGCACAGTAAATGTGGCTACAGTTAAAGTCAACCAAGTCCCATGTTTGCGTTTACACCAGTTCTCTGAGCCATCGTACAGTGTCTCAGATAAGGGACTTATAGCTTGTTAGAAACAGAGACTTTATCCTGCAAAAGGTGTAGGGACCATCTAGTCCCATCTCTACATCCCTCACGTAGGAGTAAAGACACTTGCCTAAAACAACACAGCAAATTACTAGAAGAGCTGGGACTTGGGTCCCAGCAAATTATAACAGCTATCACCACAGCTGCCTATTTTGAGCACCTGCTCTGTGCTAGGCGCTGTAACATTCACAACTTCATTAAATTTCTAAAATGACTCTAAGTAGTTATTATTAACCTCTTCCCACATATAAGGAAACTGATATACAGACTCTGTGTCCTGCCCAATATCACACAACGGTAATGGGAGACAGGACTGAGCAAAGACTGTCTGACGCTAAAGCCATGATCATTCCTCTTTAGTGAACAAATGTTTTATGCATAAACCCAAACATCATGCTCTATCTTAAAAACAGAAGTATAACACTCTGGCAAATTCTGAACTTTCTTTTTATTTGAAAAATATATATTAATATTTTGCATTTAAAAAATTTAATTGAAGTATGGTTGATTTACAATGTGTTTAATTTCTGCTGTACAGCAAAGTGACTCATTATAATATATATATTCTTTTTCATATTGTATGCTATTATGTTTTATCCCATGATATTGAATATATCAATAGTTCCCTGTGCTATATAGTAAGACCTTGTTAGTTTGCATTTTTAATTAAATAATTTTAATCTCTGATAAACTTTAGTTATTCATTTGTTAAAATTATAATAATAGATGTGAAGATTATTTCAGAGAGCAAGTGAATAGGAATGAGACAATGAAATATAACTTAATCAAAGCAGAAATTCTGTGCTATTTCTGATCAATACCAGGAAAATCTCCAAAATAGCTTCTCCTTAGCCTAGTTTCAGAGTAAAGCATCAAAGACAAATCAAAGCAGATGCTGTATGTTTTCATTTCCAATTTTAAAGCAGTGACAGCTTTTGGGAACAATTGTTTTAAAATTCCTTTTTGTTAGAGATTTCTGATGTTCCCTTTGTAGAGATCCTGTTTATGTCCACATTCTCTGTCTCCTTCGCTGTGATTTTTATCTGTGATTATTTACACTGTTTGGGGCTACCCATGACTGATAAAAACAGAAATTAGAGGATATTTACATGTGTGTATTCATGAGTCTCCTACCTGAGGCCTTGAAGAAAGCCAAGGAGTCCAAATAGAAATCCATAAAGGGCTATTTGCATATTTTCACTTTCAACAACACATAAAAATGAGATTGTCCATTTACTCACATCATTTACACGGTATTTTCTTTAAAGTCCATGGTCTCTCTCCATCCTGGGACTAAATTGGTTGCACTGCAGGCATATAAACCTTTGAAACGGAGTCATTTCTCACTTTGGTGGGGGCCATGATGACCTTGAATGACATTCAGGATATGGGGGTAACACTCCAAGTGAGGCTCCCTGGGTTTCTGCCCTCAGGGAAAGTTAGGAAAGAGAGAAAGAGAAGCTCTCAGGGTATTTTTCAGCTCCATTTTTCAGGTTCGGTTTCTGCCACTGCTCCAGTCATGCGGTGCAGTCCCCTGGACCCACAGTTGCCTTGAAGTATGAGGTGGGGGAAGGGCATGCTAAGTTTTGAGGTCTTTGAAAAAGTTATTCTTTACTTTTCAAACATATTAAAATTTAATAATGAGCTTACCTATACTTCTACAGCGCTTCTCAAGTTAAAAGTTCATTTGGGAAGTTCCATTTTGATGGTTTGTCTTGAGAAAAGCATCATGTGACCCATCTGAAGAAATTCACTGTCTCATACCAGGTTGACACTTTCCTTATGGATGTCCTTGCAGAACAGTTTCCAAATTTTGAATAAGACATTTCAAAGGCCCACATAGCAGACAAGGAAAGTAGAAGTCTCTCTTTAAAATTCACATCCAACTTCACTTTCCACCTCCAGAAAGCAAATTCTGATTTTCCAGCATTTTCCTCAAGAGCCTAGTATTTGGATCTCTTCCACAGCTGTTCTTCAGAGAGTAATAAACACAGAGGAGTGCAAAAGCAGAAGGCACCTTTGTATACTAGATGTCACACCACCAAAAAGGAAGAAAGTGACCCTTGGTAAAGGCAGTCAATCTCTCTGCCATTCCTCCTCAGGAAGGTTCCCATCACTCCATCTACGCTGGCAGCTCTGAGTCAAATGACCAGTGGATGTTTTCAGTTTCTCTCAGAACTTGCCCATGTTAGCCATCTGTTTTATCTCCTGGCACCTGAGTTTGATGGCCTTGTGGGGTACTTGCATGTACTGGTGGGCTTTCTTTTCCTCCCTGCAGTTGACCACATGAGCCTGCTTCAGCTGCACTGTATCTTTTGCCTTTAAGATCAAGACTTCCTTCCCTTTGCTGAATCTCATGTCAGCCATGGCACAAACCATGGAGACCACAAACAAAGGAGACCACAGAGCTGATGATGGTCTAGGCTGTTCACTTGCAAAAATATCTGGGAGCCTTTCTGTAGTTTACAAGTTACTATTTAACTCACTTTTGTAGGATTGGCTACTCACTGTGACTTCTGACCAAAGGACAGTGGTGTCAATTTCCTGTCCCAAAGACCTGTCCAGGAGAGTCAGGGAGTAGGGCACATACCTCATCTCCAGCCTCTGCCTTCCTCCTACAGGCACATCCCATGTGCTGGCATTCTAGGGCTCTCTCAGACCAACCTGAATTTTTAATACTTATTCATCAATTAAAATATCTTCCCTCTCATCTTTGTTGTTTACTGATAGTCCTTAATAGTTGAAATGGCTCTCCTTCTACTGTCTGAAACTTCCTTAGCAATGGAACCTGCTACACCCTGAAATCATAAAATTGCAGAATCACAAAATACAATTATTGATCTACATAATCTTTGCAAAGATGGGAACCAGAGAGCTCATTAGTGCAAGCCCAATACTCACATATGTGTGTGCTAAGTTGCTTCAGTCGTGCCTAACTCTGTGAGACCCTATGGACTGTAGCCTGCCAGGTTCCTCTGTCCATGGGGTTCTCCAGGCAAGAATACTAGACTGGGTTGCATTTCCTCTTCCAGAGGATCCTCCCGACCCAGGGATCGAACCCACGTCTCTTATGTCTCCTGCATTCACAGGCAGGTTCTTTACCACTAGCGCCACCTGGGAATCCTCAAGACTCATGTACCAATTGTTATTTACTGTTCAGATGACATTTTGAACGTACTTTATATTTTGTATAGAGAGAATAGTGGTACATTCTTACAGTGAAGTACCTTATTTTTCATTTTTAAAATATTTATTTATTTTAGCTGTATCAGGTCTTAGTTGCAGCATGTGGGATCTTTTGCTGTGGCATGTGAGCACTCTAGCTGTGGTATGCCAGCTCCAGAGCACACATGTTCAGTAACTGTAGTGCATGGGCTTAGTTGCCTCATGACATGGGGGATCTTAGTTCCTTGATCAGGGACTGAACCTGTGTCCTCTGCATTGCAATGCAGATTCTTAACCACTGGACCACCAGGGAAGTCCTGAAGTACTTTAAATGAAGTCCTGGAAATTTGTCATACTGATACATCTCAAAAGAACAATCCATGTTGTTGGATTAAAAAAGGAATTACAAAGATACATACAGTTCGATAATGTTTATATAACAGTTTATACAGACTGAGAGACAAGATGGCAGAGTAGAAGGACTTGAGATCAACTCCTCTCATGAAAACACTGAAATCACACCTAACTGCTGAACAATCATCAACAACAGAGACTGGAATCTACCAGAAAAGATATTCTATATCCAAAGACAAAGAAGAAGCCAGTGAGATAGTAGGAGGGGCATGTTTGTGATAAAATCAAATCCCATACCTGCTAGGTAGCTGACCCACAAGCTGGTGAAAATGATTATATCACAGAGATTCTCACACAGGAGTGAGAATTCTGAGCCCCACATCAGGCTCCCCAGCCTGGGGGGTCTGGCATCTGGAGGAGGAGCCCTCAGAGCATTTGACTTTGCAGGTCAGTGGGGTTTGCTCAAAGGAACTCCACAGGACAGGGGCAAGCAGAAACACCACTGTTGGAGGGCACATGGAAGGTCTCACTCATTGACATGAGCTCTCCTAGAGACTGCCGTTTTGTCACCAAGACCTGGCCATTCCCAATTGGCTGGTGTCCTGTCTCCAAGGCTGGGACACCTCAGGCCAAACAACCAACAGGGCAGGAACACAGCCCCACCCATCAGTAGACAGGTTGCCTAAAATCTGCCCATAGCCACTTCTAAACACACTTCTTGACATGGTCCTCTCCACCAGAGGGACAAGACACAGCCCTTCCCACCAGTGAGCAGGCGCCAGTCCCTCCCACGAGGAGGCCTGCCAAAACCTCTTAGACCAGCCTTACCTACTAGGGAGTAGAAGAGAAAGTATAACTCTGAAGCCTGTGGAACAGAAACCACAATGACAGAAAGTTAGATAAAACGAGACAGCAAAGGAATATGTTCCAGATGAAGGAATAAGGTAATACCTCAGGAGAACAAGAAAGTGAAGTGAAGATAGGCAATCTACCCAAAAAAGAATTTAGAGTAATAATAAGATATTTATGTTGTTATTAAAATAATATTATTCAGAGTAATAACATTAATAAGATGACCCAAGATCTTGGGTGGATCTAAAGATTATCATTCTAAATGAAGTGAGACAGAGAAAGAAAAAATATCATATGATATCACTTACATGTGGAATCTTAAAAAATGATACAAGTGAAGTCATTTGCAAAACAGAAAGAGACTCATAGACTCAGAAAACAAATGTATGTACCAAAGGGGAAAGGATGTGGGGAAGGGATAAGTTGGGAGTTTGGGATTAACATATACATATTACTACATATAACGTAGATAATCGAAAGGGACCTACTATATAGCCCAGGGAAATCTACTCAATATTCTTTAATAACCTAAATGGGAAAAGAATCTGAAAGAGAATAGGTATATGTATATGTATACCTGATCACTCTGCTGTATATCTGAAACTAACAGATTTTTAATCAGCTATACTGCAATATTGGAGAAGGCAATGGCACCCCACTCCAGTACTCTTGCCTGGAAAATCCTATGGAAGGAGGAGCCTGGTAGGCTGCAGTCTATGGGGTCGCTAGGAGTCGGACACAACTGAGCGACTTCATTTTCACTTTTCACTTTCCTGCATTGGAGAAGGAAATGGCAACCCACTCCAGTGTTCTTGCCTGGAGAATCCCAGGGATGGGGGAGCCTGGTGGGCTGCCGTCTATGGGGTTGCACAGAGTTGGACACGACTGAAGTGACTTAGCATACTGCAATATGCAGTTTCCCTGGTGGCTCAACGGTAAAGAATCTGCCTGCCAATGCAGCAGACACAGGTTTGATCCTTGGTTTGGGAAGGTCCTCTGGAGAAGGAAATGGCAGCCACTCCAGTATTCTTGCCTGGGAAATCCCATGGACAAAGGAGCCTGATGGGCTACAGTCTGTGGGGTTCCAAAGAGTTGGACACAACTAAACAACAATAACAACATGCTCCAATACAAAATAAAAATTTTTTAAAAGCTTATACACACATAATACTATATCAGTTTAGTTCAGTTCAGTTGCTCAGTCATGTCCGACTCTTTGTGACCCCATGAATCGCAGCACGCCAGGCCTCCCTGTCAAACACCAATTCCCGGAGTTCACTCAGACTCACATCCATCGAGTCGGTGATGCCATCCAGCCATCTCATCCTCTGTCGTCCCCTTCTCCTCCTGCCCCCAATCCCTCCCAGCATCAGAGTCTTTTCCAATGAGTCAACTCTTCACATGAGGTGGCCAAACTACTGGAGTTTCAGCTTTAGCATCATTTCTTCCAAAGAAATCCCAGGACTGATCTCCTTCAGAATGGCCTGGTTGGATCTCCTTGCAGTCCAAGGAACTCTCAAGAGTCTTCTCCAAAAGCATCAATTCTTCAGTGCTCAGCTTTCTTCACAGTCCAGCTCTCACATTCATACATGACCACTGGAAAAACCATAGCCTTGACTAGACGGACCTTAGTTGGCAAAGTAATGTCTCTGCTTTTGAATATGCTATCTAGGTTGGTCATAACTTTCCTTCCAAGGAGTAAGCGTCTTTTAATTTCATGGCTGCAGTCACCATCTGCAGTGATTTTGGAGTCCCCCAAAATAAAGTCTGACACTGTTTCCACTGTTTCCCCATCTATTTGCCATGAAGTTATGGGACCAGATGCCATGATCTTTGTTTTCTGAATGTTGAGCTTTTTTTTTTTTTTAAACAATGTATGCATTTTTATTTAGAGCTTATTGTGCAGCAATAGTATTAAATTGTTTCACCTCCCCTTTTTTAAAAAATATAAATTTATTTTAATTAGAGGCTAATTACTTTACAATATTGTATTGGATTTGCCATACATCAACATGAATCTGCCACGGGTGTACATGTGAATGTTGAGTTTTAAGCCAACTTTTTCACTCTCCTCCGGCCACAGCCAGGATTGTCTCACACGCGCTGGCTGCGATGGACCGTGCAGCAGAAGCGTGGCCGAGAGGAGCAACCCCACGTCCAAGGAGCAATGGCTGTGCCAGTGTAGGAGGGCCGAGAGGAGCTACTCAACGTTCAAGGTCAGGAGGGGTGGCGGTGAGGAGATACCCCTTGTCCAAGGTAAGAGAAACCCAAGTAAGACGGTAGGTGTTGTGAGAGAGCATCAGAGGGCAGACACACTGAAACCATACTCACAGAAAACTAATCAATCTAATCACATTGACCACAGCCTTGTCTAACTCAATGAAACTAAGCCATGCCACATGGGGCCACCCAAGATGGGCGGGTCATGATGGAGAGGTCTGACAGAATGTGGTCCTCTGGAAAAGGGAATGGCAAACCACTTCAGTATTCTTGCCTTGAGAACCCCATGAACAGTATGAAAAGGCAAAATGATAGGATACAGAAAGAGGAACTCTCCAGGTCAGTAGGTGCCCAATATGCTACTGCAGATCAGTGGAGAAATGACTCCAGAAAGAATGAAGGGATGGAGCCAAAGCAAAAACAATACCCAGTTGTGGATGTGACTGGTGATAGAAGCAAGGTCTGATGCTGTAAACAGCAATATTGCATAGGAACCTGGAATGTCAGGTCCATGAATCAAGGCAAATTGGAAGTGGTCAAACAGGAGATGGCAAGAGTGAACGTCAAATTCTAGGAATCAACGAACTAAAATGGACTGGAATGGGTGAATTTAACTCAGTTGACCATTATATCTACTATTGTGGGCGGGAATCCCTTAGAAGAAATGGAGTGGCCATCATGGTCAAAAAAAGAGTCCGAAATGCAGTACTTGGATGCAATCTCAAAAATGACAGAATGATCTCTGTTTGTTTCCAAGGCAAACCATTCAATATCACAGTAATCCAAGTCTATGCCCCAACCAGTAACGCTGAAGAAGCTGAAGTTGAATGGTTCTATGAAGACCTACAAGACCTTTTAGAACTAACACCCAAAAAAGATGTCCTTTTCATTATAGGGGACTGGAATGCAAAAGTAGGAAGTCAAGAAACACCTGAGGTAACAGGCAAATTTGGCCTTGGAATATGGAATGAAGCAGGGCAAAGGCTAATAGAGTTTTGCCAAGAGAACAACACTGGTCATAGCAAACACCCTCTTCCAACAACACAAGAGAAGACTCTACACATGGACATCACCAGATGGTCAACACTGAAATCAGATTGATTATATTCTTTGCAGCCAAAGATGGAGAAGCTCTATACAGTCAGCAAAAACAAGACCAGGAGCTGACTGTGGCTCAGACGATGAACTCCTTATTGCCAAATTCAGACTTAAATTGAAGAAAGTAGGGAAAACCACCAGACCATTCAGGTATGACCTAAATCAAATCCCTTATAATTATACAATGGAAGTGAGAAATAGATTTAAGGGACTACATCTGATAGATAGAGTGCCTGATGAACTATGGACGGAGGTTTGTGACATTGTACAGGAGACAGGGATCAAGATCATCCCCATGGAAAAGAAATGCAAAAAGCAAAATGGCTATCTGGGGAGGCCTTACAAATAGCTGTGAAAAGAAGAGAAGCGAAAAGCAAAGGAGAAAAGGAAAGATATAAGCATCTGAATGCAGAGTTCCAAAGAATAGCAAGAAGAGATAAGAAAGCCTTCTTCAGCGACCAATGCAAAGAAATAGAGGAAAACAACAGAATGGGAAAGACTAGAGATCTCTTCAAGAAAATTAGAGATACCAAGGGAATATTTCATGCAAAGATGGGCTCAATAAAGGACAGAAATGGTATGGACCTAACAGAAGCAGAAGATATTAAGAAGAGGTGGCAAGAATACACAGAAGAACTGTACAAAATACTATATATGTGTGTGGAAAAATCATATGTAGTTAAAGCATTAATAATGGTTGGTGGTATAGGCTGAATTCTGTCCTCCCTAAATTCATATGTTGACATCCTAACCACCCCTCTACCCCTTGCTCCAGGTTCTCAGACTGATATTTGGAAATAGAGTCACTGCAGATGTAATTAGCTAAGGTGAGTTCACACTGGAGTCATGTAGGTGTCATTATCAAAGAGGAGGAAAGAGGTGCTGGTCTGGCTTCCAGCACCATCAGGCAGTGAAAGTCTACTGTATAAGCTAATCAATTTGTGGTCCTTTATTATGGAAACTGGGAAACTAAACAGGTGGGAAGGATACACACGAAGTTCAAGATAATGCTTATCCCTGGGGAGGAAAGAAATGCGATTGAAGAGGGAATTTGTGAGATCTTTATTTCATGAATAATAAAATATCTGTAGAATATATGGTAAAAGGTTAGTAGCTGTTAAATCTGGGTAATGAACATATGGGTGCTTGTATATTATTCTCTGTGTGTCCATGCTAAGTCACTTCAGTCTTTTGAGACCCCATGAACTGTAGCCCACTAGGCTCCTCTGTCCATGGGATTCTCTAGGCAAGAATACTGGAGTGAGTTGTCATGCCCTCCTCCAGGGGATCTTCCCAACCCAGGGATCAAACTTGTGTCTCCTGTATGAGAGGCAGGCTCTTTACTGCTAGCGCCAACAGGGAAGCCCATTATTCTCTGTACTTTTCTTAATGTGTAGAACAGTCCAAAATGAATCAAGAAGATATTAAGAGGAGTGTATCAGCGTACCTAGGACAAGCATGGCCTGTTGTCTGGTTGCTGATTTTAAATCTGTCATAAACCCAAAGCCCTGCCCCATCTTTGGTGATAAAGGGAGAGGTTGCTGGTGACTAAAGATGCTGAGGATCCATCCAGATGGGCTTCCATCCAGAAGAAAGCCAATAGCTGGCTTAGACTATTATTTATTTTTAGAAACAGTGACCTTATTCACCAGTTCACCTTTTGAAGTTTTTTTATAATTGAAAATATATCATTCGTCCTGCTCTGGAGTCAAGATATAAGATCAGAATGTCACCAATTAGAGGAGTAGGTCCTTCTGGAAAATATCATTGCTGATGCTAACAGTCATACAATACCCATCCTAGAGAGAGCTCTCCAGGGCAGTGGCTGATGTAATTTGATGTGTTAATACTCGACCTGGACAGACTCAAGAATTCATATTGACATCTGCTGAACCCTTTGAATACTTCCCAGACTAAGTTAGAACTAGAATTCTGAAGCAGAACTCCCAACAGTCTGTTCCAGGTGCTCTCTGCCCTGGGTCAGGTCTGGCAGCAGGCTAAGATATGCAACTTGAAATCAAATTTAAGATCTTTTGCTCACTGCCCACATTTAACATAACACATCCATGGCAGAATGAGGCAGGACATCTAGGGTATAATTAACAATCACTATTCCGTGACAGTCTCAGCCACACAAATGCCAATTTGCTCGTCAAATTCCAAAGAGAGAGGAAGGGGCCATGTGGTAAGCATACAATACAAAGTCCTTGTCGTCTGGGCCCAGCTCAGCAATTGCTTTGTCCTTGTGTAGCAGGAAAGGAAATCTGTCAGATACTGGTCCACTGGGCTCTAGATCACTTTCTGAACAGCTCTCAGTATCAGATTCTGATTCAGTAGGGTTCTATGGGTCCATTGGTGAATCAGTAAAGATGTAAATGGAGATCATGAACCCAAGGAAAGGCAGTTCAGAGAACTGACACAAAGTTTCTTTATTTGGGGCTTGCTGGATACAGATTGAAAGCACTAATAGTCATTAGACTTTGTTATTGCTTAATAAAGACAAGAAAGTGAATTATTACTTAATAATTGCACTTTGATAGGATAATTTTATCTAAAAGTGAGGTTACTTTTACAAATGAATGAGGAGAATTCCACTGTGGTATAAATGTTGAAAGCTACTTCTGTAGCTAATCATGAAATTATTTCTTTTTTCTCTGAAAAGGAATTGATCATGCCATAAATAACTAAAATTTTACCTCTTTTTACCTCATATTCTCTCAATGTAAAGAAAGAGTTGTATTACTTGAGTTGAAATGAGATTTCTAAGCAGATTTCATCCATATCTTTCCTATTGTTGGATAAAAGTCAGTTCTCAGATAATTGATCGTAGCTTCCTGTATGGCTATATTGGTGGGAATTCTGAGAAGGGCACAGTGGTATACTCTTCTTGTAGAGGCAACACCTCAGAGTAGCTGAAGTCTTGCTTCTGCAGCCAGGCTGTTCTGTTGCTTGATTAATCTTGGACAAGTTTTCTCTTCATGTTTTAGTGTCACTAGCTGTAAAATGCTAAACAACACCTTTATCATGGGATTATTGTTAGGAGTAAATGAATGAATTTGGTAGAGAGCTTTAGAAAAGTAACATATTTAGCTATTATTACTATTTTCATCATCATTAATTAGTAGTGCCTGCCAGTGATGAGGGCGGGAAGAGTACTGTAAGAAACGACAACGATTTTACCATTTGATCCTAAAGGGCAACATTGGCTCCTCCTGCTGATCTGAGTTTTCATTCTGCCACATTCTCAGTTTTGGTTTTCGTTTTTTCCACACTAGGCCAACTTCCACTTTGCCTCAGATAGTTGATTCTACTTTCCTATACCAGAACTGAAGCCTAACAGCAGACTTCTTGTTCTTTCTGTAATTACTCAAAGTTCAGTCTTCACAGTACAGAGCAACACAGACTCAAGCACAGAAACCCCATCAACTTGGTATCTTTTGTAGTCGCCTGCCATTTGGTACCTAACTAAATACCTGTTTTACATTAGATACTGAGCAACTGAAGTGACTGACTGTATATATTCGCAGTGATCTGACAAAGATTATTTACAAATGAGGAAACCGAAGTTTAGAGGGTTTAAGTGGTAATTCACCTACAAGAGAAAGATCTGGGTTGTAAATGTTGATATTTTTGATCTGTGAAGTTTGCGCTTCTTTCTTTCTCATAGCATGCTGCATTCTGAAGCCTACAGTTGCCAGCACTTGGTTCTAGTACAGGTTAGGATATACGGGGTTCTGCAGTGCTTGTTCCAGTGAATATTGGGAGAGATGGAAAACAGGGTAGACCTCCCAGAAAGAAACAAACAGCTAAAGATGGAGTGCAGTCAGGTGTAACCCACTTCTGTGTCGGGTGTGGGAATCAGGCTAGGTGTAACCCACTTCTGTGTCGGGTGTGGGAATCAGGCTAGACTGATTTGGGTCAGCAGAGAGGGAAAGGTAAGGAAGATCCAGAGCTCCAGATCAGGTGTGGCAAGAACATCAGATACAGCAGGAACAGTGGGACTGGACTTCAGTGCAGGGGACAACGGCATGAATCGGACCAACCTATCCTGATTACTGGAGGGTAGGATGCGGTCCTGTCTTACTGGGCCCTAGAGCCTCGGAAGCTACAGAAGAGAGGAAAGAGGTGGCAGTTTGCCCTCCCCTGGGAAAATTCATCTTGCAGAAGGGTAAGAGCACCCAGAACTTCCATTTCTATTAATAGCAATGTGCCAGATACAGGGTACTCACTGAAAACAGTCAATACACTATAGACAACACCTTATTAAAGGCTCTAATGAGCTGGCGAGGGAATAAGAAGCTATGAACTTAGTGAAATTAGAAACCCAACTGGCAGGCTTTTACCAGGAGGGTATTTGCCAAACCAGATGAAAACGAGCTATGGTTTTCAGAGCCTTGCCTGGTACTGCTGAATTAAAACCATGTCTGGAGCCTGCCTCAAGTACAGAGACTAGAGAGAAGCTGCCAATGAAAAGTTGGGGCTCTCAAGTATTGCATCTTCAGTATAAGTGTGAGCTAGAAATAAGCCTAAACTTCTGACCCACGAGACTGAAATGAAATTGCCTGTCTTGATTCTTGGCACCAATATATATGGAAGTTTATGTCACAGGTGGTTCTCACATGAATTTGCCACCTGAACTTCTGTTATTTGGATGAGTCAAAAAGAAAAAAAAAAAAAAAGCAATCCAAGGATTTAAAGTGCTCCTTTAATGAGATGAAAATACAGTTTTCTCTGAATGAAACGATTTCAAAGACCTCAAAGCCTCTCCATAGACAAGGTTCCAAGATATATAAACATAGTTTTAAAAAAAAAAAAGTCCAACAAAACAAAAGGAAATTAAGCACTCTAAAAGGGCCAGAAGAAAACAATAGAAGAAACAGACCTACCTTGAATGTAGATATTTGAATCATCAAATACAGAATATAAATGAGAATATTTAATTTTTAGAGAAATAAAAAGAGGGTTCACAGTTTTTGAAAAGAGCAAGACAAATGATGAAATGGGTTTAAAACAGATACAATAAAGCTTCTAAAAGTAAAAAATGAAACTGAAATAAGAACTCTATAGGTGGTTTTTAAAAAGTGATCATCTTGAAATGTATGATGTGTTTTTGTTATTGTTTAGTTGCTAAGTTGTGTCCAACTCTTTGCAACCTCAAGAACTGCAGCACTCCTGGCTTCCCTGAGTTTGCTCCTGGAGTTTGCTCAAACTCATGTCCATTGAGTTGATGATGCCATCAAACCATCTAATCCTCTATCATCCTCTTCTCCGAACCTCAGTCTTTCCCAGCATCAGGGTCTTTTCCAGTGAGTCAGTTCTTCACATCAGGTGGCCAAAGTATTAGAGATTCAGTTTTAGCATCATTCCTTCCAATGAATATTTAGGGTTGATTTCCTTTAGTATTGACTGGTTTGATCTTATAGTTCAAGGGACTTTCAAGAGTCTTTCCTGCTGGCTTAGACAGTAAAGAATCAGCCTGCAATGCAGGAGACCTGGGTCCAAACCCTGGGTCCAGAAGATCCCCTGGAGAAGGGAATGGTTACCCACTCCAGTATTCTTGCCTGGAGAATTCCATGGAAAGAGGAGGCTGATGGGCTACAGTAAATGGAGTCACAGAGTCAGAAATGACTGAGCGACTAACACTTTGAAATGTGTAGAAATCCCAAATTGCTGTGTTGTGTAATAGAAACTAACAGTGTTATAGGGCAATTATATGTCAACAAACAAACAAACAAATAAATTCATAGTGATAGCTTACGGTGAACAGTGTCAGATTCTTGACCTCCAAAGAAGAAGATTTAGCTTCGGGACCAGGGACCAGACTTGATCACTCTAAAGCTTTTGTGTAGCAGAGTTTTATTAAGTGAAAAAGGGACAGAGAAAGCTTCTGACATAGACATCAGAAGTGGGGCAGAGAGTGCCCCAATCCCTAGTCTTAGCAAGGGAATTACACACTTTTAAACTGGTTATTGCTAAGTCACTTCAGTCGTGTCCGACTCTGTGTGACCCCACAGACGGCAGCCCACCAAGCTCAGCCGTCCCTGGGATTCTCCAGGCAAGGACACTGGAGTGGGTTGCCATTTCCTTCTCCAATGCATGAAAGTGAAAAGTGAAAGTGAAGTTGCTCAGTCATTACGATAAATCAAAAGAATGTCTCAAGGTTGAAAAGATCTTACTAGACTCATTCCCATAATATACATTTTAAGATTAACAGGATTAGTCAAAAGGTTTTCAGGAAGGAGAAACCTATCCTCAAGCAGTATACATTATTGTTATATAATCCTTACTAAGGAATGTAGAAAAAAACGTTTTTCCTTTCCTCCTCCTTGAGAATTCCAGACCTTATCTTCTCCTTGAGAGCCCCAGACCCCTTTCTCCTCCTCAGGGACCCCGGACTTACCAACCTGCCTAAGAATTGACTTTCTCAATTGAAAAAGATCAGATTTGTTACCATGGTGGTGGTGGGGAGGGGTTATTGGGTGAAGGCAGTCAAAAGATACAAAATTTCAGTTATAAGAGACATAAATACTAGGATGTAATGTACAACATGATAGATATAATTAACACTGCTGTGTGTTGTAAAAGTTGGTAAACGAGTAAATCCTAAGAGTTCTCATCATAAGAAAATTTTTTCTCTTTCTTTAATTTTTGATCTATATGAGATGATGTTCACTGATAGCTTCATAATGTATGTAAATCCAATCATTGTGCTGTACATCCTTAAACTTATACAGTGCTTTAAATCCATTGTATCTAGAGAAAACTGAAAGAAAAAAAAGCAGAGTAGAAGCCACTAAAGAGTCAACGGATAAACTGAAAGATATATGTGAAAAAAAAAAGTGTACTTTGGAGTGTCTTTGATCGACAATATGGAAGTGAAGTTAAGAAAAACTAAATACCGAGTCAATTGGTTCAATATATACCAGACTGGAATTCCAGAAGAGAAGAGTAAATATTTGAAGATGTCAGGGCGCAAAATTTTCCAACACCATTTCATCATGACTTCCTGGCAGGAAAATAAAGTACACATGCAGATACATGAAAATGAAATCAAAGACAAAGATCTTACAGGTAGGCAAAGAAAAAAATACTTTAAAAATAATGGTCCTTAGAACAACAGATGGTTTTTCAACAACAGAAGTGAAAGCCACATGTGAAATGATATTGTCAGTATACTGAGTATTCGTTTCCTACTGCTGTCATAACAAACGACCACAAATTTAGCAGCTTAAAAAAACACAAATGTATCATCTCTCGGTTCTGTGGTCCATAGTTCAAGTTGACTATGCCAGTTTCTCTGCTCTGAGTTCCATAAGGCTGAAATCCTCCTGTCAGCAAGCCGGCCTCTTACTGGGAGGTCGAGGTTGTTGATTATATAAGCTAGTTCCTGGCACCTGTAAACAAAGTTTCTGTTTTCCTTGCTGGCTGTTAGCTGGGGGCTGCTCTCAGATCCTAGAGGCTCTCTCTGGTTCTTGTGTATGCCTCCCTCTATCTCAGAGCCAACAACAGTTTCAAATCCTTCTAATGCTTAGCATCTCTGTCTTCTTTGACACAACTCTTTTCCCTCTTCTCTTGCTTATCTCTGACTTCTAGCCAGTAAGTCTTCTGCTTTTAAAGGCTCATGTGATTAGACTGACCTCACCTGGATATCCCTGGATCCTCCCCACCTCCACCTCCACACACACACACACTTCTCCCCATTTTTAGGATCAATAACCTTAATGGAATCTTCAGACTCCCTTTTGCCATGTGATGTAAACTAGTCACAGGTTCTAGGCATTAGGATGTGAGCCTCTTTGGAGAAGAGGCATTATTCTGCCTTCTATGCACTGCAAGAAAATAGCTACCTGAAAATATTTTTCAAGAATAAAAGGAGAGCTAGCAGAAAAAAGAATAAAGGCAGAATAACACTTTCAGATAAATAATATCTATGAGAATTTGTCATCAAACAGCTGTCACTAAAGGAAATTCTAAAGAATATGTTTTAAGCAGAAGAAATGTGATCCTAGAAGGAAGGTCTGAGGGATAAAGGATAAAAGGTAAAGAAACTGGCAAATATGTGGGTACATCTTACCGAACATTATATAAAATGATAGTAAGAAACTTTTGTGGATTATGAACACTACAGTTAAAAATATCTGTCAAAAATAATGAATAAGTTGGGTGAATGAGTGTATTATTAAATCTTTGGGTTCTTTGCAAATAGACTTTGTGTAGTCTCTTTTCCACCAAATTTCTTTCTTGTTTTATCTATATAAGGTTTTTTTGTTTTGTTTTGTTTTTTGACGTGGACCATTTAAAAAGTCTTTATTGAATTGGTTACCATGTTGCTTTTATGTTTCAGTTTTTTGGCCATGAGGCATATGGGATTTTAGCTCCCTGACCAGGGATTGAACCCACACCCCTGCATTGGAAGGCAAAGTCTTGACAACTGGACTTCCCAGGAGGTCCCTCCATGTAACATTTTGAAATTGAGGTCGTGTTATATATCAATGAAAGTTATATAAATTTCTTTCTGAAATAATTTTTTAAAATATTTTGACTAGTCAGTAAAACTAATCAATAAGACATTTGTGAGATTGTTGTTTTTGGATCACCATTCACTTTGTTTAAAAATTATTTGATTATTCATCTTTAAAAATTTTTTTTCTAGAGTCAAGTTTGGTAAATTGTGTTTTTAAGAGTTTTATAATTCATATTTCAATTATTTATTGGCATAAAAATTTCAGAAAATCTTATCTTTTAGATTTTACCAAATTCAAATTATGTCCTATTCTTCACTTGTAGTATATCTGAGCTTTTATTTTTTATATCAATCAAGTTAGCAGAAGTTTATAAACTTTATTAGCATGTTCAAAGAACTAATTTTTGATTTTATGTATTCCCTTAATTTCATGTTTATTTTGTATTTCATTGAAAAAAATATTATTCCTTTAGTATGGTATTTGTAAGACACATTTTTTCTTCTTTCTTTTTTCCCTTAAACTTTAATCTATTTGTATTCTTATAACAATTATTTTTTTTCTTTCAGCCACCATAGTAAAATTGATCTGAAATTTAGAAGTAGATGATATCCTTTGCTAAATGAAATTTTCCAAGAGACTCATGATTTTCTCAGTCTAGAAGTATCTGCAGGGACTCAGGAACAAAGTCCATTAGGTCTGAACACATGCTTGTTCAAGTTCTAACATGATTTCCAGGAAATGGGAGGTGTTCACCAGAATATGAGGATAATGTCTCAAAATGCTTCTTAAATGTGGAGAAAAAGTGAGAATCCACCCAAGAGTTAATTTTATCCTCAGAGGCAGATTTTTTTTTTTTTTTTTTGGAGAAGGGAATAAAATAGGCTAAAATAAAGATCTTTCTAGAATGGCACCAAGAGCAGAGAAATTTGTTGTGTAGGTTCTAAAGTTATACAAAAGGTGCAGTCTAACCAACCTATAGTCTCATGGTGAATATAAGATGTGCTCTTTTGAGTCACGTGTCTGTACATCATGTGTGAAGAGACAAGATACTCTACTACCAACAAACGAAGAGATAAAAGAGATATTGGGACCTCTGTTCTTTGATGAAATGTCATCTGATGTTCTTCAAGGCCCACTCTGATATTTTCAAGGCTATATACAAGCATTTCCAGGAATATTTATACTATTAAGATTAGAAGAGGGAACATCACAGTTTTATCATATATCACACTGAGCCAAATGCTAAAGCAGCATCTTATCAACTGTTCATCAAAGAAGTATTATCAGGGCTCACATGGAAGTAAGATGTTTTATGAGGTAGTTTGGATATTTCAGCACCAGGAGAAGATCCACATAATGAACCTAGATCATCTCTTGGGAATGTTTTTTCCAATTCAGAGTAGAAGAGTGAGACATTGCTTTTCTTTTTTTTAAATCAGTGATGGGGGATTTGAATATACTATGGGCTTCTCAGCTGGCGCTAGTGGTAAAGAACCTGCCTACCAGTGCAGGAGTTTGATCCCTGGGTCGGGAAGATTCCCCTGGAGGAGGGCATGGCAACCCACTCCAGTATTCTTGCCTGGAGAATTCCATGGACAGAGAAGCCTGGTGGGACAGTCTTTAGGGTGGCAAAGAGTTAGACATGTGAAGAAGGCTGAACACCGAAGAATTGATGTTTTTGAACTGTGTTGTTGGAGAAGACTCTTGAGAGTCCCTTGGACTGCAAGGAGATCCAACCAGTCCATTCTGAAGGAGATCAGCCCTGGGATTTCTTTGGAAGGAATGATGCTAAAGCTGAAACTCCAGTACTTTGGCCACCTCATGCGAAGAGCTGACTCATTGGAAAAGACTCTGATGCTGGGAGGGATTTGGGGCAGGAGGATAAGGGGACGACAGAAGATGAGATGGCTGGATGGCATCACTGACTCAATGGACGTGAGTCTGGGTGAACTCCGGGAGTTGGTGATGGACAGGGAGGCCTGGCGTGCTGCGATTCATGGGGTCGCAAAGAGTCGGACACGACTGAGCAACTGAACTGAACTGAACTGAAGCAACTTAGCATGCAGTGTAAGTGCCATGGAAAGGAATATTGACCTGTCCTTAATGAGGACTACACCCAGGTAAGACAGGACATAGATAAGAGGCAATTTTTTTTTCTAAGGCCCCATTGGAATAAAGGGAAGCTCTTGTCCAACCTTTAATCTTGGACACACTTATTTTAGAGAGAATGTTCAGAGTTGGATCCACCTTCAGTGACAGATACCACAGTTATTCACAGGGAGCATACTAAAGAAGGAAGGTGGATAACAGTCATCCAGGAAGCCCTGAAATAGACAAAGGCAGCTGTGGATTCATAAACTCCAAATGTTCCTTAGGAAGTAGTAGAGGCCTTCCACATTCTTTAGGTAAGTTCTTGAGCTGCATTCTGAGTTGAAGAAACAATGTCACCCTTGTGTTCATATTTGGTCAGAGATGGAATTCAGTGGATGAATGACATGGTGTGATCTCAAAGAGCCACTTTGCACATTAACCAAGATTTGAATGTCAGGGACACATCAGAACAGAAACTTTTCCAGATGCCTTGGAATTGCACTGGACTTCATAGGAGTCCATTAGAAATTTACAAGTCAACTATTGTGACATCAGTCCAGTTCAGTTCAGTTGCTCAGTTGTGTCTGACTCTTTGTGACTCCATTGACTTCAACACATCAGGCCTCTCTATCCATCACTAACTCCCAGAGTTTACGCAAACTCATGTCCATTGAGTCAGTGGTGCCATCCAATCATCTCATCCTCTGTTGTCCCCTTCTCCTCCTGCCTTCAAGCTTTCCCAGCATCAGGGTCTTTTCCAATGAGTCAGCTCTTTGTATCAGGTGGCCAAATTATTGGAGTTTCAGCTTCAACATCAGTCCTTCCAATGAACACCCAGGACTGGTTGGGTCTCCTTGCAGTCCAAGGGACTTTCAAGAGTCTTCTCCAACACCACAGTTCAAAAGCATCAATTCTTCAGCACTCAGCTTTCTTTATAGTCCAACTCTCAGATCCATACGTGGCTACTGGAAAAAGCATAGCTTTGACTAGATGGACCTTTGTTGTCAAAGTAATATCTCTGCTTTTCAATATGCTGTCTAGGTTGGTCATAACTTTCCTTCCAAGGAGCAAGCATCTTTTAATTTCATGGCTGCAGTCACCATCTGCAGTGATTTTGGAGCCCCCAAAAATAAAGTCTGACACTGTTTCCACTGTTTCCCCATCTATTTCCCATGAAGTGATGGGACCAGATGCCATGATCTTAGTTTTCTGAATGTTGAGCTTTAAGCCAACTTTTTCACTCTCCTCTTTCACTTTCATCAAGAGGCTCTTTAATTCTTCTTCGCTTTCTGCTATAAGGGTGGTGTCATCTGCATATCTGAGGTTATTGATATTTCTGCTGGCAATCTTGATTCCAGCTTGTGCTTCATCCAGCTTAGAGTTTCTCATGATGTACTCGGCATATAAGTTTAATAAACAGGATGACAATGTATTTAATTAATTTAATTAAACAGAGACATCCTGGTGATGTCCCTCATCTATGAGAAATGAACGCTAAGTTTAACATGGAGTGAATTAAAGAAGGACAAGTAAGAGCTTCTGTTAAATGTGTGGAACCAGGGACCAGAATAAGGCCAGTATTTCCCCCATATACCTTGGTTTTGATTTTAGACTCTATAAAATCCCACATTCGATTACAAGTTATCTCAGTGTGCATATCCTATTGGCCTGAGTACACTTTCACAGTTTTATCTAAGATTACTGAGCAGTGGGATACCCCAGCTCACACAGCAAGTGGTCAGTTTGAATACTATTCAACATGGAGTGGGAAAGTCTCAGAAAAAAAGGTATGTTTTTCTCCATATATTCCAGAGGTCCCACTTGTAACATCCAACCTACTTTCCCAACTACCTCATATAAGTTTTCAAGTAAGGTTTCACGACTGACTAGTTACCTGATTGTTCAGGCTCTATGTCCTACGTCACTCTGTCACAGCATTTTTGAAAATTAAAAAAAAATTTAATGGAGTATAATTGCTCTACAATGTTGTGTTAGTTTCTGCTGTACAAAAATGTGAACTAGCTATAAGTGTACATATATCCCCTCCCTCTTGAGCCTCCCTCCCACCTCCCCACCCTACCCATCTATGTCATCATGGAGCACCAGGCTGAGCTCCCTGCATTGTACAGCAGCTCCCCACTAGCTATCTATTTTATACATGGTAGTGTACATATATCAATGCTACTTTCTCAATTTGTCCCATCCTCCCCTTCCCCTGTTGTTACAGCATTTTAAGAACAGTCCTACAAACCTCAGTCTAACCCTCTGAACAGCTGTCATGGAAGCCAAAATGTATATGATTATATGAACAGCATATATACTATGGCAGTTTTTCTTATAGTTTTCATTTCCTGGAGAAAAATGATGTTTGAAAGTAAGAATTACTCTAAATACCTGCATTACTAAATTCAAATTGATACGGAAAATGTAACATCTGTTATTCATCGAGAAATACAGGGTAATCTGCAATTTTTACATTTTTGCATTCATTTGAATCTGAATTTCTTATGATAAAATATCCTAATTAACTAGTAGTCACTGCTTGTGAAACAATGATACTCTACTCGGTATGTCAACAATTTTGTCTTCAAAGGTATAGATATTTCATTAGCAGTTATTATTCTATCAATACTGTAATACTTTTCCCCTTCCAGGTTTCCATTCAGAATACGCAGTTATCCTTTTGGAATGGGTACTTTGATTAAATCTTTGCCTATTACATATTAAAGTAACCTATTAAATATTCAATAAGCCACAATTATAAGACTTCACCACTTTTTATACATGTTCTGAGCCTTCATTTGAGGTGCTGATGCCTATTTTTTTAACCTGTAATCAAATGGCCAGGGTCTCTCAACTGTCTTTAAGGCACTTACAGTGTAATGTTTCCAGCATCTCCATACTCTGGAGGCCTGTATTTCTTCCTCAGCTGTGATAAAGTCCTTTTCTCTACCCATAGCCAATTGGAATTCTCGGTGTCTTAGATTTTGTTTCTTTTTTTCCCCAAAGACTCTCATGGAAATTTCTTTAATAGCAGTTGGTGAAGAAGAACTTACTATGAAAATAAGATGGTTTGCCACGGTTTAAAATAGGTCATCTTTTGAACAGCAACTCACATGACATCTTGTTTCTTTTGTTTAAGCCTTCATTGTTCAGACATGTCATTATAATCAGCTTTATCACAATACTAAAACGAGGAGACTGTAACAAATGAGATAAAGAATATCACAAACCCAAATTGCACATACAAAACCCAAATTGCTTTTGTTCTAAACCACATCATTTTAATATGTCTTTTCCCCTCTTTTATTTGGTCCCAAGCATTGTTACTAATAAAACGCTTTTGTTTTAAAAATAAAAATGGACATCGTCATCAATTTGAGGCCTTACCAGTAGTCTGCTCCTTTAAAAATTCCAAGCAGATTCAGAGATCAACAAGGAGAATGCATGCATGTTAATAACACTAATGACAATAATTCCATCAGTGTGGATATGGCACAAGCCCAGGCACATTATGCTGCTGTGCAAAGAATGGTGAACAAAGCCTCAGGATCTTACAAGACCCATCAATCTGAGAACTGAGCTTTGCAGACTCTGCAAAGCATAGCCACAGTTCTCTCCTACACTCAGAAAGTCCTCCAAAATGATCCCCCCCAAAACAGTTTTCACTCTTTAGCTCCACAGGAATCAAAGTTTTGCCCGTGTAGCTGAGACTGGTAGTTTTTCAGGAAATAGAAAGCAGTTTGTCTACATTGTTGATTGATTAGATTGGCTTTTAAGCTGACCCCAGACTTCATTCCATGGCAAGTTTCAGTCCATGACAGTTCACGTTTGACAAAAGTTTAAGGAAGCTTTTCATTATAGGTACCTCTTGTAGCGGTTCCCTCTCCTTTCTCCCCACAATTCTTCTCTGTAGAATTAAGCCAGGACCACTGGATTGCACACTTTCCAGGGGGCATACTGTAGCAGAGTTAAATGGTGCCCCTGGGATGTTATCCAACATTGTATCCCTGGACCAGTTTCTCCTCAAATTCCCTAGGGCCAAATTGTTGACTATCTGTATGCATGATCTGTATGCAAATCACCATGGGTTTTTGGTACAACTAACCAAATTGGATCTTCCTAAGGAGGGATAATCTTGGATCTTCACAATGTTTTTACAGTATTCTGAAATTATCCACTAAATATTTTTATGTAAATGCACTTCATGAGACAGAAATCTCTGTATCAGGTGGCCTGGATGCTTTACTGTATCCACGATGCTTTACTGTATTTTCCTGTGCTCCTGTTGCCACCTTCATAGATGGTGACAGGTCATCCTTTCAGGTGCTCATGCTAAAAGGCTGTGATGGGTACCTGATCCTGCATTTCACTGACAACCGATACTGAGTTCAAAACCATTATCAGCTTATCTCCAACTTCCACATATATATCTGTATTAGTTCTTTTGGGCATGTTTTTCCTTTACTACAACCATGAGAAAACTTGTTCGATGCATGATGCTGGATGCTTGGGGCTGGTGCACTGGGACGGCCCAGACGGATGGTATGGGGAGGGAGGAGGGAGGAGGGTTCGGGATGGGGAACACATGTATACCTGTGGCGGATTCATTTTGATATTTGGCAAAACTAATACAATTATGTAAAGTTTAAAAATAAAATAAAATTGGAAGAATAAAAAAAATAAAATAAAATAAAAATTTCATCTAAAGTATATGGTTTGAGAGCTGAGTCAGAGCTAACATTTAGAGAAAAACACAAGACAATGGTGCTAAAGCCATTCCAGCACTCGGACAAACACGGAAGTCTTTCCACTTATTTGAAGAAATTAGTATAGCTTCAGGACAAATTTTGTCCTGGAAGCCTTGAACCCACAGCCTGAGGGTAAATGTCCCACGTGGGGTCACACCTCAGATCTGGAAAGCTCTGTGTATGGACCGTTCTACTGTTGGACATACTTCTGGTCAGAGATTGCTGTTTAATTTTTAAAAATCAGTCTGACAATGTTTGTCTTTAAACAGTTCATCAAAGTTATGTTTATTGTAATTATTTGTTTCTACCACCTTATTTTGTGTCGTCTATGTGTCAGAAATGACAGAGTGATCTCTGTTTATTTCCAAGGGGAACCATTCAATATCACAATAATCCAAGTCTATGCCCCAAGCACTAATGCTGAAGAAGCTGAAGCTGAATGGTTCTATGAAGACCTACAAGACCTTCTAGAACTAACACCAAAAAAAGATGCCCTTATCAACACAGGGGACTGAAATGCAAAAGTAGGAAGTCAAGAGATACCTGGAGTAACAAGCAAGTTTGGCTTTGGAGTACAAAATGAAGCAGGGCAATGGCTAACAGAGTTTTGCCCAGAGAACACACTTGGCATAGCAAACAACCTCTTCCAACAACACAAGAGACGGCTCTACACGTTTACATTACCAGATGGTCAATACCAAAATCAGATTGATTATATTCTTTGCAGCTGAAGATGGAGAAGCTCTCTACAGTCAGCAGAAACAAGACCGGGAGCTGACTCTGGCTCAGATCATGAACTCCTTATTGCCAAATTCAGATTTAAATTTTCAGGTATGACCTAAATCAAATCCCTTACGATTATATAGTAAAAGTGACAAATAGATTCAAGGGATTAGATCTGGTAGATAGAGTTCCTGAAGAACTATGGATGGAGGATTGTAATACTGTACATGAGGCGGTGATCAAAACCATTCCCAAGAAGAAGAAATTCAAAAAGGCAAAATGTTTGTTTGAGAAGGCCTTACAAATAGCTGAGAAAAGAATAGAAGTGAAAGGCAAAGGAGAAAAGGAAAGATATACCCATCTGAATGCAGAGTCCAAAGAATAGCTTGGAGAGATAAGAAAGCCTTCCTAAGTGATCAGTACAAAAAAAAAAAAAAAAAAGAGGAAAACACCAGAAAGGGAAAGACTAGAGATCTCTTCAAGAAAATTAGAGATACCAAAGGAACATTTCATGCAAAGATGGGCCTAATAAAGAACAGAAACGGTATAGATCTAGAAGAGCTGACAAGAATACACAGAAGAACTATACAGAAAAAGATGTTAATGACCTAGATAACCACAATGGTGTGATCATTCACTTAGACATTCTGGAGTTCGAAGTTAAGTAGGCCTTAGGAAGCATTACTATAAACAAAGCTAGTGCAGGTAATGGAATTCCAGCTGAACTATTTCAAATCCTAAAAGATGATGCTATTAAAGTGCTGCAGTTAATATGCCAGCAAATTTGGAAAACTCAACAGTGGCCACAGGACTGGAAAAGGTCAGTTTTCATTTCAATCCCAAAGAAGGGCAATGCCAAAGAATGTTCAAACTACTGCACAATTGCACTCATCTCACATGCTAGCAAAGTAATGCTCACAATTTGCCAAGCTAGGCTTCAACAGTACATAAACTGAGAACTTCCAGATGTTCAAGCTGGATTTAGAAAAGGCAGAGGAACCAGAGATCAAATTGCCAACATCCATTGGATCGTAGAAAAAGCAAAAGAATTCCAGAAAAAACATCTACTTCTTCTTCATTAACTGTGTAGATCACAACAAACTGTGGAAAATTCTGAAAGAGATGGGAATACCAGACCACCTTACCTGTTTCCTGAGAAACCTGTATGGAGGTCAAGAAGCAATAGCTAGAACAGGACATGGAACAACAAACTGGTTTCAAATTGGGAAAGGAGAATGTCAAGGCTGTATATTGTTATCCTGCTTATTTAACTTATATGCAGAGTACATTATGTAAAATGTTGGGCTGGATGAAGCACAAACTGGATTCAAGATTTCTGGGAGAATTGTCAGTAACCTCAGATGTGCAGATGACGCAACCGTTATGGCAGAAAGTGAAAAGGAATTAAAAAGCCTCTTGAGGAAAGTGAAAGAGGAGAGTGAAAAAGCTGCCTTAAAATACAACATTCAGAAAACTAAGATCATGGTAGCTGGTCCCATCACTTCATGGCAAATAGATGGGGAAACAATGGAAACAAAGAAAGAGTTTATTTTCTTGGGCTCCAAAATCACTGCAGATGGTAACTATAGCCATGAAATTAAAACACGCTTGCTCCTTGGAAGAAAAGTTATGACCAACCTAGATGGCATATTGAAAAGCAGAGACATTACTTTGCCAACAAAGGCCTGTGTAGTTAAATCTATGGTTTTTCCAGAAGTCATGGATGGATGTGAGAGTTGGACCATAAAGGAGACTGAGCACTGAAGAATTGATGGTTTTGAACTGTGGTGTTGGAGAAGACTCTTGAGAGTCCCTTGGACTGCAAGGAGATCAAACCAGTCAATCCTCAAAGAATTCAATCCTGAGTATTCATGGGAAGGACTGATGCTGAAGCTGAACCTCTAACACTTTGGCTACCTGGTGTGAGGAGCTGACTCATTGGAAAAGACAAGATGCTGGGAAAGATTGAAGGCAGGAGGAGAAGGGGATGGCAGAGGACAAGATGTTTGGTTGGCATCACTGGCTCAATGGACATGAATTGGCGCAAACTCCAGGAAATGGTGAAATACAGAGAAGCCTGGCGTGCTGCAGTTCATGCGATTGCAAAGAGTTGGACATGACTGAGCAACTGAACGAAAACAAATGTGTCTTACCTTTTCTTTCTTTTCTTTTTCTTCTTGCTGTTTTTGAACTGAATATTTTTTCCCTCATGTATTTCACCTTCACTTAATTTCTCTTCTTTTAGTAGTTACCCTGGAAATGTATCATGCATGGTTAGCTTGTCAAAACAACAAAAAATTAAACAATATTTTACTACCCCTCCAAGGGCTTCCCCAGTGGCTCAGCAGTAAAGAATCTGCCTGCAATGCAGGAGCTACAGGATACGCGGGTTCGATCCTTGGGTCAGGAAGATCCCCTGGAGTTGGAAATGGCCACCCACTCCAGTATTCTTGCTTGGAAACTTCCATGGGCAGAGAAGCCTGGTGGGCTACAGTCCATGGGGCTGTGAAGTGCTGGACACAACTGAGCAAGTGAGCTACCAAGCTTTACAAGGACATCAGAATATTTTGCCTTCAATCAATTCTCGCCAGACAATTTTTATGGTTTTGGCATATTTATCATTTTTTTTTACAACCAGTAAGACACAATTATAGTGTTTCACACTTGATCTTAGCCAAAAGGCTGAGCAGTGATATATGTTGTTTTATGTAGCTAAAATTTTATAGTTATATAATTATCAACTTCTATGCTCATGCAGTTACAAAGATTTGGACATGACTGAGCACACACATACAGATGCTCATTATTCCTACTTGCATCTCAGACATTCAATCTCAGATAACTTTCTGTAAAGACATTTTTGCTCAACTCTACCAGAGACATGTACAAGGATGTATATAGCAGCATCCTATATAATATCACAACCTGGAGAAAACACTGTCAACTAAAAATATAGTCACAAATTAAAAGTAGAGTTATTTTATTTGGTGGGAACATTTAGGACTCGGAGCCTGGGAGACAGCATCTCAGTAGCTCTGAGAAAACTGCTCCAAGGAGACAGGAGGGGAAGTCAGGCTCTACGTAAGTTTGCAACAAAGGGAGCAGGCAGTCAGAACATCAAAAATCAGGTATAAGTTAAGGAATTCAGCATTCTATGTATGGGAAGATGGAAGCCTCTGGTCTCACTGAATTCATTCCTTTCCTACGCACCTCAGCTCTCTGGGACCAATCCTGTTTTCTTGTTCACTTTGTTTCCTGCATTCTTGCAGCTCCTCAGCAATCACCATTGGGGGTGGCAGCATCTGCTGGATCACAGTTTTGGGAGCCATCATTCACATTTGGAGGCCAGAAATTGCTGATGGCTGTGACATTTCTTGTTTATTAATATGACAGGAGATATTTTTATTTCACAACCCAAATGTCCATTTAACAGTAAAATGGACAATTTATTAATATTCCTTCCATGGAAATCTGTAAAACAGTGAAAAATGATTGAATTCTAGCTGTGCAGATAAATGAGTAAATCTTATTGAGCAAAAAAAGAAAAACCACAAAGTTCATGCATCCATTTATATGAAGTTCAAAAAATGGGTAGCAGAATACTATGTTGTTTAAAGGCACAATAATATGCGATATCCCTGATACTAGGAGGGATTGGGGGCAGGAGGAGAAGGGGACGACAAAGGATGAGATGTCTGGATGGCATCACCAACTCAATGGACATGAGTTTGGATAAACTCTGGGAGTTGGTATGGACAGGGAGGCCTGGCGTGTTGTGATTCATGGGGTGGCAAAGAGTAGGACACGACTGAGAGACTGAACTGAACTGAATATGCGATAAAATATAAAGAAAAGCAAGGAAATAAGAAATACACAATTCAAGATTACAGTTACTTCTGACAAAAGGGGGTTGGAATCTGAGATGGGGATTCAGGGCACATATACTAATAGTCTTCTTTTTCTTAAATTTGTTGATGAGTACAAAAATGTGTGCTCTATGCTTGCAAGTCATAGCAGAAACATTTCATCTGTTTCTTCCCAGTCTCTTCCTACTTGAAGTTAGCCAAGGCCATGTGACTGGTTCAAGCCAATAAGCTGTAGACAGAACTGGGGTGTGTGTGTGTGTGTGTGTGTGTGTGTGTGTGTGAAAGCGAGAGAGATTTCTGGGTCAAAGAATGAAAAAGTTACTGCATAATTTCCAGCTGATTCTTTCTCTTCTGTGGCTTCATGTTGAGATGAAGGGGTCACAAGATCAAAGCAGCCTGAATCACTGAAGTTCATTATTTTCCAGAGTTATCATGAGAAGGTGTCTGGATCAGCAGTGGATTTTGCAGAGTAGAAATCCATGTTTGTTACGTTAAGCCACTGGCATTTCAGGCTTGTTTCTCACCGCGGTATAACCTGGCCTATATAGACTAATACAGATGCTTTTACAAGTGTTGGTTTGTGTTTACTCAGTATTGAATAAAGTCAGTTTAGAAGGCCCACATTCAATGTTTCAAACAAGGAAAACAAGTAAAGAAAGAGTGCCGCCCAGGACTTGGGTATAAATCATTCCTAACTACTTACAAGTTCTTCAGGTTTGAATGATAATGAAAACTGATTGATAGGCTGAATTGCTCACCTATTAGTCTAGACATGAGTGAGGAGGCAGAGATAAGTGGGCATTCAATAGAATCAGCTTGATGAGAGGTTGGCCTGGGATGGCCTTTGCTGCCTCTGGCCTGCTTTGCATCCTTATTGAACTTGGCCATGTGTGTACATCTGGACTCCCCAGTGAAACTGAACATTCTTTAAGGCAAAGATCAGAGTGTCTCTTGCATCTCCCCATCTGGTTTCCCCATCTGGTTTGGAGCCTGTGAGTGACCCGGAAGTACTTGTTGCCTTGAGCTCAGGAAGTCTACCTGCCCACTTCAGCTGAAATTCTTGACAGCCGCCACATCCTCCCTGCCTTCTCCTTGCCTTGCACCTTTGGCCCTGGAGGCCTGCCCAACAAAACTCAGGGGACACAGTTTTCTAAGAAAAGCTGACTTCTCCAGCAGGGGGGATTTGCCAGCCAGCGGATGTCATGCGAGACAGATTGCAGACGCCTCGCCTCCGTGGCCATCAGAATCAGAAATGCTTGCCTGCCAATCAGCATTACGGTGAGGAGCTGTGACATGACAGTTGTCTGACTTGTGTTAATACGTTCTAATCTTGCAAACTAATTTTTCTCCCCCACTTGGCTATCCCTGCATTGTATTTGGCCCGCTAGGGCTCGCACCATCCATCAATCTTAGTTAGTGGGACCGCTCCTTCCACCCTACAGCTAAGAGTGTACCCGGTCCCACTGAGACACTCGTAACCCCATTGACAAAGCTTCCTTTGCCATCAGTCCTGTAAGAATGTGATCATCTGGTTCAGAACTAAGATGCATGTCCTTGTCTACGGGGGCCGACAAATGGCCATTGTCTGCTCGTTTTTCAAGATGGCTTTTCTGGGGGATATATTCCCCCTGGCATATGGAGACCATTGTGGGCCTGGTTGTCATTTATGAACCAGTGAAACATGTTAAATTTGTTGAAATCAAACTCACTGACCTTTCCTTGGACTTAGTTTCCCCATCTGAATGCAGAGTTCTGTGCTGCAAGATCTCTGAGGTCTTTCTTGTCTCTGAAAGTTGATGACTTTAGTCTGTCATTTTACGGCTACTGATTCTCCTGTGTCTGCTAACAGTCATTCTCTTAGTTCCCTTTAGGTTTCTGTTTTAATATTTTTGAGGTGTATAGGATATTACAAACTCCTTGAGAATCTAATGAAAAATAATAACTTCCTCAATAGACAAATGCACTAACAGAGCATTTGTACTTAAAACTTCCTGAGGTTTGTAACCCTTAAACCCCATGCATAGTCCCTAGGTTGAGGGACTATGGTAATTTTTATTGTGTCCTGATTTTATTTTTTGCTCTGCCATTTACATTATTTTTAAACTTGCAAATCACTTTTTTTCCCTGCATTTTTCTCCAACTTTTTGTTTTGAAAAGTTTCAAAACTACAGAAAAATGGAAAGAAAAGCACAGTGGCTGTCTATATAGCCTGCAGCTGGATTCGTCAACCATGACATTTGTCATCTTCTCTTTCTTTTTTAAAAAATATTTATTTATTGTTTTATTTATTTGGCTATGCTGAGTCTTAGTTGTAGCACATGGGCTCTTCGATCGTTGCTGAGGCATGCAGAGTCTTTAGCTGCGGCATGTAAAATCTTAGTTGTGGCATGTGGGATCTATTTCACTGGCCAGGGATAGAACCAGGGCCCCCTGCACTGGGAGCACAGAGTCTTAGCCACTGGACTGCCGGGGAAGTACCTCATCTTCTCTTTCTTTTCCCTCTCTTCCTTCTTCCCCAACTCCTTCTTCATCATTTTCTTCATCTCCTTTTCCTCTTCTCCTCTCCTCCCTCCTTCCCTCCCTTCCTTTTCTTCTGAATCACTTGAAAATAAGTTGCAGAGATCATTTAAATATTTTTCGAATTCAGGTAGGTGATACATTTGAAATGGAGACAGAGATGACCGTAATTGACTTTGTCTAGGAAGTCTTCATGGAAAGGAATGGATGCACTTGGGGACTCCTGGACCCTCAGATCCAGGCTGACCTGGCCCCTCTACCATGGAATGGAGACATTCATTGCACGAAGTCACACATCCCAGCGCACAACCAAAGAGCATTCAAACAGTGTAGTGTAAACACTTCTTATATAGCCAGCCTTATGCTCGAGGCTGAGTCTTCAGAGGTTAATAAAACCCAGTCTCTTCCCTTTCCTCTTCACTGTCTCATGGGATGGTAAGACAAAGGCGCATGTAACGGCAGCAGGAAGCAGTCCTGACCACATTAGTGCCATAGTAGTGGCCTAGATAAGGTGCTGTGGGGAGAGACGAGACACTTCCACCGAGAATAACGGTCTGGGGAGGGAATAATAAAGACCATGAAAAGGGTGAAGACCTTTACCCTCGTTCTTGAAGGATGGGCACTTGGTGTAGGTTACAGTGTGAGCAGACACAAAGATGACTTGGAAGAGGACTTGGATCATTTTCCCTCCCACTGTCCTGTCCCCAAACGAGTCCACACCCTTCCCCAAACCCCCTCACCCCCAGCAAAGCCCCTCTGGGGGCATCCCCATGAGGAAATGACACTCATTTCTAGAGCTCTTCTTTCTTTCATCGTGAGAGAGAGAAGCAGGCTCGTTCTGCTCACAGGACACTTGGAGAAGGAGCAGGCAGTGTGTGAGGCCCGGCCTGCCTGCCCCGGGCTTGACTCAGGTGCCTCTACCAGGACTGCCAGCCTTGGGGCTTCACCAGTTTTGAAATCCGCTGAAAAGCAAGGAGCACCTGTGATTTTCTGATGAGCCACAAGAGGGAGAAGTGTGAACACAAATGAAAAAAAGGAAAGACCCAGGAAAAGAAAAAAAGAAAAACCACCCCAGCTGGGAAATGAGCAGCTTTTCTGAGGCCCTCGTTCCTGCTGCCAGGCTGGCAGCTTCAATCTGTTCTGTTTCTCTGTCTCTGTCTCTCTGTCGCTGTTCTTTCTCTGCCCCTCCCTCACTCGGCCTCTCACTTTCTCTCTGGAATTTCTTTGGAAAATATGCAAATTCATTTTGCTGCCTCTAGGTTCAAAAATCAATTGCACGATTCCGACATAGGGAAAGTCTAAGATCCGAGGGGGTTTGACTTTAATCTTCATATCAGTCGATGGAGAGTTTTAGCAGCTCACGAAAACCAAACAGAAAAACCTAAATGAGAACCAGTACAGATTCGGTCACAATAATAATAAGAGCTAATACTTGCCTCGACTTCTTTGTGCCAGAAACTGCTATAAAAGCTTTACACGGATGAACCCCATTAATCCTTTTAGCTATTCCCTGGGTGGGTACTATCATTATCACCATTTTTTATTTGAGGCACAGAGATGTCAAAGAGTTTGGGCAATGTTACCCAGCTTTAGTGTCAGAGCTGTGATTTCAACTGGGCAGTGTGGTTCAAGGCTCTCTGCTCTCTTAACCTCTCCATTGTAGCTGAATCTTAAGATTAATGAGTGTATGATGTTCCCAACAAGGGAGGTGGTGTCCCTATAACAGCCTGCCAAAGTCATAACAGATCCAGAAGCGTATTTTAAGAGAAGTCCTTATATTGGGACCTGCTTCAGACGAAGGTAACTGGTGTGATGGAAATAAAGTCATATGGGACTAGTTGAATCAAGTGTGTTATTCTGGCAAAAATGAAACTAAATAAAACAAATTGAGAGTGAGACTAGGAAAATTGTTATAGTTTATTTGCAGAGACTCTGAAATCTTCTTTCCCAGAGACTCAGTGACGTCCATTCTGAGGCTCTGGAACTTTGCTGGTCGGGGGATCTACCTCTTGCTTATTTGTTCCAGGCTTTCTCAATCTGATCTGTTAGTGGCTCAGACGGTAAAGAATCTGCCTGCAATGCAGGAGACTTGGGCGAAATCCCTGGGTCAGGAAAATACCCTGGAGAAGGAAATGGCAACCCACTTCAGTTTTCTTGCCTGGGAAATCCCATGGACAGAGGAGCCTGGCAGGCTGCAGTTCATGGGATCACAAAGAGTCGGACACAACTGAGCAACTAACACATTCTGATTCTGATCTGCCCCAGACAGGCAGGTATTTCATGCAGATTTGGGAGGGAGATTGACCAGAGGTCATTTTGTGTCTGATAAGAGTGTGTCTCTGTCCTGTCCTGTGCATGTGCACTCAGTCATGTCCAACTCTTTGTGACCCCATGGACTGTAGCCCACCAGGCTCCTCTGTCCATAGGATTTCCCAGGCAAGAATATTGGAGTGGGTTGCCTTTCCTTTTCCAGTGGATCTTCCCAACCTAGGAATCTGTGTCTCCTACATTGGCAGGTGGGTTCTTTACCAGCTGAGCCATTGGGGAAGCTGATAAAGGTGTGTATACCAATGATGAAATGCAATCTGAGATTTACTCATGTGTCATTGCAGATGGACCAGGACAGCCTTTCTCTTTTAAAGAGTGCTGTTTTATTATTATAAATACAATGCAGTTTAATAGAGGAAATTTTAGGATTATAGAAAAGTATGGAGAAGCATCTCCCACATTGGCCCACCACCCTGAGAAAACCAGGGTTAACACTTTATTATTTCCCTTCTGTTCTTTTTTTTTTTTTTCCCCCGATGTATATATCTTTGTCCACACTCTTCTTAATGGTCCTGAAAGGGAACCTTCCTGGAAGAGTCATAAAGAAAGCTGAGAGAAATGTCACAGTTCATTATGGAGCAGGAGGCAGAGCTTCCTCTGGCCTCAAAAGAACGTCTCTGGTGGAAATATTTCAAAGTCATTCTGAAAGAAGGCAGTGATGTGATTTCTTGTAGGAGCTCCTGTAGAGAATGGGGACTTCTTGGGCACAGAACAGAGTGTGGAATATTCAAACATCGTAGGACCAGAAGATGACAGGGATAAGAGGACACATTGCCCTGAGGCTGTTGTGGGCCACGCACAGGGCTGACATTGTACTCATCTGTTTATTCAAGCAAGATCTGAGTACCTATAGTGATGAGACCTATAGAGATGTACAGGCAGCCTGCATGGACCATGCCCCAAGGAGCAAACCATCTCCAGAGGAAGGCTGGCAAAATCAGTGGAGGAAACAGCCAAGAAGATAATAGAGAGAGATCTGGTGTAGCCTGAGGCAAGAGTGGAGGTGGTCAGGAAAAACTTGTCCGAAGGAAGAGGGACTGGATCCAGATTCTAAAGACGTCCTTTAATCCTTCCACTTTGCTCTACAACGGAGATACCCCATCAGAAGTGGGGGCCAACTTCTCATGGGCTCTGTAATGCCCAAGATTCTAATTTAGTCTTTGAAATTCCCAGAGTTATGAAAGGAACATAAAAATAATCAAGATGGAAGAAGCTACATGCTTAGCTTGAAGCATAAACAAAACAAACAAACAAACAGAATATCACTATCCAGAAGAGGGAGCAACTATATCTTGGGGGGTAAACGTCACAAGGGAGGTGATGTTTGATATGGGTTTTAAAGGATGAATAGGAGTTTTTCAATCAAAAGTTGTGGAGAAAGGTAATTCAGTAGTAGAAAAAAAAAACATATGGAAAGGACACAGACATAGGAGACAGCCGGACATGCCAGGGAAACAGGGAGTGGCGGAGGGTAGGGGTAGGGGTAGCAAGGAGAGGTAATAGGATGCACACCTGGAAAGGTAGTCCAGCTCCAGGATGAGGATGTCTGGATGTCACTCTAAGCAGCATGAACTCACATCTGTGGGGAAAGGAGGATTAGCAGTTTTCCTTTTTAACCTGTAAGTTCTCTATTATAAGAGCAATATATACATTTGTTTTTGAAGAATTGGATAAAACAGATAAATAAACAAAAAATCACTTGTAATTCTACCAAAGATTATTCTTATTCAGTTGCTCAGTTGTATCCAACCCTTTGTGACCCCATGGACTGCAGCACAACAGGCTTCCCTGTCCTTTACCAACTCCTGGGGTCTACTCAAACTCACGTCCATTGAGTCAGTGATACTATCCAACCATCTCATCCTCTGTTGCCCCCTTCTCCTCCTGCCCTCCTGCCCTCACTCTTTCCCAAAATCAGGGTCTTTTCCAATGAGTTGGCTCTTCACATCAGGTGGCCAAAGTATTGCAGTTTCAGCTTCAGTATCAGTCTTTCCAATGAGTATTCAGTGTTGATTTCCATTAGGATTGACTGGTTTGATCTCCTGGCTGTCCAAGGGACTCTCAAGAGTCTTCTCCAGTACCGCAGTTCAACAGCATCAATTCTTCAATGCTCATCCTTCTTTATGGTACAACTACTGGAAAAACCATAGCTTTGATTATCCAGATCTTTGTAAGCAAAGTGATGTCTCTGCTTTTTAATACAATGTTTAGCTTTGTCATAGCTTTTCTTCCAAGGAACAAGCCTCTTTTAACTTCATGGCTGCAGTCTCCATACACAGTGATTTTGCAGCCAAAGATAAGCACCACAAAAATTTAATCTTTCTTTCTCCAGAATTCTATCTCTCAATCCATGTTTATCTATCTATAGTTTAAATAAAAACATATATACCATTCAGCTTTTTAAAAAAATTAATAGAAGACATATTTTGTTTCTTTTGTCTATACCATGTGGCTTGTGGGATCTTATTTCCTCAATCAGGGACTGAACGTGGGCCCTTGGCAGTGAAAGCACAGCATCCTAACCACTGGACCCCCAGGGAATTTCTGAGGACAAACATTTTTTAATTGTCAACAAATATATCCCCTGGTCTCATCCCTTTCATAACTGCATGGTATTTTATTTTAGTGCATGGATATACGTCTAGGTTGTATTTGACCAGTCTTCTATTAATGGGGATTTGGATGATTTTCAGTTTTCTCTATTGTAAACAATTCTGTAACCAAAATCTTTGCAAGTATATACTTTGTGTAATTTTCTGATTCTTTCCTTTGGATGAATCTACAAGAGTGTAATTTATAGCTTCTTAGAATTTTGGATGTTTAAATATTCAACAAAGGTTTTAAACAGAGAAGCAGCTATAAGACTTTCTACATGTCTGACTCTTGTGATCCCGTGGATCTGTCAGGCTCCTCTGTCCATGGGATTCTCCAGGCAAGAATACTGGAGTGGGTTGCCATTTCCTTCTCCAGGGGATCTTCCCAACCCAGGAATCGAACCCAGGTCTCCTGCATTGCAGGCAAATGATTTACCAAATGAGCTACGAGGGAAGACCCAGGTAGAAAGATCACTCTGACTGCTGGATGGTGGTAGGAGTCAGGGAAAAAACTGCTCAGAAATCTAAACTTGTGATGATGAAGACTCAAGGAAGAGAAATGAGACCAATTTATGAGACAAAAATCAATAGAAATAATTGTAATGAATGATAAAGAAGGCATAATGTAAATACCTATGTGGAAAAAAAATTTTAAGGCAACGATATTCCCTCCATTAAAAAATGGAGGAAGAGGGCTCTCCTGGTGGCTTAGTGGTAAACAATCTGCCTGCCAATGCAGGAGACAACTGGTTTGATCCCTGGTCTGCGAAGATCCCACATGCCATGAAGCAACTAAACCAATGTGCCACAACTATTGAGCCTGTGATCTAGATCCCAGGAGCCGCAACTATGAAAGCCAAACACCCCAGAGCCCATGATCTGCAACAAGAGATGCCACAGCAATGAGAAGCTTGTGCACCACAGCTAGAGTAGCCCCCACTCTCTACAACTAGAGAAAGCCTGTGCAGCAGTGAAGAATCAGCACAGCCAAAAATAATAAATAAATAAAAATTAAAAAGAAATGGAGGAAGAGAAGTTATGGGCTTAATTGTGTTCTTCCCACCCCCACCACCCAAATCCATATATTGAAGTCCTAACCCCTAGAACTTTAGAATGTGACTGTATTTGGAATGGGGTCTTTAAAGAAGTAATGAAGTTAAAATGAGGTGGCTAGGATGTATCCTAACCCAATAGAACTGATGTCCTTATAAGAAGAGGAAGCTTGGACAAGGATAGATAGAGGGAAGACCATGTGAAGACATGGGGAGAAGACAACCATCTGCAAGCCAAGGAGAGAGTTCTCAGAAGGAACCCACCCTGTCAACACTTTGATTTCTGATTTCTGGCCTCCAAAATTGTGAGAAAATAAATTTCTCTTGTGTAAGTCGCCCAGTCTGTGATACAGTATTCTCCCTCCACTCTATCTATGGTTTCACTTGCCGGTTTCAGTTACCCATGGTCAACTGTGGTTGGAAAACATGAAATAAAAATTCCAGAAATAAACAATGCATAAGTTGTAAATTGCTCGCTACTACTCTGAGTAGCGTGGTGAAATCTCACACCGTCCCACACCGTCCTGCTTCATGCCTTTCACACGTGAGCTGTCCCTTGTCCACCATGTCCTCACTGTTGGTCGCTTAGTAGCCTTCTAGGTTATCAGATTGACTGTGCAGGTCATCATTATTTTACTTAATAATAGCCCTAAAGTGAAAGAAGAATGATGCTGGCAACTCAGATCTGCCAGAGAGAAGCCATACAGTGCTTCCTGTAAGTAAAAAGGTGAAAGTTCTTAATAAGGAAAGAAAAAAAATTCATATGCTGAAGTTGCTAAGATCTATGGTAAGAATGAGTCACCTATCCATGAAATTGTGAAGAAAGAAAAACAAATTTGTTCTAATTTTACTATCATGCCTCAACCATGCAAACAGCACATTGCATGTTAGGTGCTTAAATTAAGATGGAAAAGGCATTGATTTTGTACAAGAAGATGTTGAGACAGTGAGAGAAAGACCACATTCACTTAACTCTTATTACAGTATAGTTTTATAATTTTTCTATTTCTTATTAGCTATTGTTATTAGTCTCTTACCGTGCCTAATTTATAAACTAACCTTTATCATATGTATGTTGGTATAGGAAAAAACCTAGTACAACCGTCCCCCAGTATGCACAGGGGATTGGCCCCCAGGAGACACCAAAATCCACAGGTGCTCAAGTCCCTTCTATGAATGTCATAGTACTTGTGTATAACCTATGCGCATCCTCCCTTATACTTTAAATCATCTCGAGATTTCTTACAATACCTGGTATAATGTAAAAGCTATGTAAACAGTTGCTAGCCCATGGAAAATTCAAATTTTGCTTTTTGCAGTTTTCTGAAACTTCTTCTTTAGTATTTTCCATCCATCATTAGTTAGATCAATGGATGTATCAGAGTTTGGTACTATCTATGGTTTTAGGCCTTCACAAGGGGTCTTGGATTGAGTCCCCTGTGGATAAGGGGGGGCCACTTTACTCTGTTACAGTGGCCCTCATAAACTAACATCACTAGAAAGCAAGGAGAAGGAGAGAGAAGTGTGGGTTGTAATTTAAAAATGTATTTTGATCTTCCTTCTACATTTTCTTCTTAGCCACCAATAGGTTTGTAATATTTCTGTAGAAAAGAAACTCAGCAGTATAATCAAACTGTGTTTACTAAAGATACAAAAATAGTACAACTAATCAAATCAAAATGGTATTATCAAAGGAATTCCCATCAAGTTTTCTAGCCATTTACTAGATAACTCTCATCTGATTAAAAATTTTTTCTTTCTTTTATGAGCAATTGATCTTTGTGAATTTTCTGTGTGTTCCCAAGGTTAAGTGTTTTAGCGTATAATTATTCTACATTGTGTTTGTGAACCTCCAACAAGCAGCCTTCCATTCTTTGTAGACAATTTCAGCCTTCAGTTTGTTTACCTAAGATTATTACCATATTTAAATGGAACTGCAGAATTCTGATGCTTAATTTCAAGTTGATATGTAGAGATGTTTCAAGAGGAAATTAATGTAGCCGATAAAATAATTTCTATAATTTTCAGGCACTTTGATAGTGTATGCAAGGGTACAGCAAGAGTGTTATAGAATGCAATTTTGTTCATGAGATTATTAGAAACTCATTTCTATCTAGCCTAAGGATTTCTGCTAAACATTCCGTAAAATGTTAGTATACAGGAAGTCCTGGTAATTTCAGGTGAAAGTGACAGATGATACTTTTATTGTGTGATGGCGACTTCGGGGGCGTGTTACAAAGTGGTTTGTTACTTCAGGTTTTGAAAGACGGTTCATAGGCTCTCACTGTTTCAGAAGACACTAACTCAATTGTCTTCCAAGGAGGAGTAGCTTTTATCCAAAGCTGATGAACTTGAAGTTATTCAAGTTTCTTCTGGCAAAATCTGTATTCTAAATTGAGCTCAGTTGGACTCTGAAGAAACACTCTATGGAAATTCCCTCTGCCTTCTCTGTGCTGGGAAAAGTCCATGAGGCCTGGGGCGATGATTTATCTGTGACTTAAACTCAGGACATTAGCTTCACACTTCAGGTGGTTCCACTTCAGTAACATTTTCTGAGCACTTTGTGCCAGGTGTGGTCCTAGGCACTGGCAAGACCAAAAGAAATCACTCTGCAAAGAACTCACAATTTTACCAACACTTAAATCATTTTCCTTATTGTCTCTGCAGAACATGAGAACTGGGTGATACTCTATTAAAAAAAAAAGATGTTTCCTTTCAGAAACATTAAGAAATGTCAGAAATTTAAGAAATGCCATATATTTTATCTGCCTTCTAAGAGTCATACTACATAAAAACATGCTAAAGTTTCTGCAAAGATGCTTACTTCACAATTTCTAGGTAAAACATCTAGAAAGATCCCAAGGATTACACTTTAAAAAACGCTAACCTAGTGCTGCCTTCCCATTCTGGAATTTCTGCAGCCCTTGGTCCTATCGGTAACTCTGTCAAAGTCACATCTCACCTAGTCTTTTGCCCAGCATTCTTGGGTTCTCAATTACGCAGCAAGTGTTTATGTAAGCCAAACCTTTTTATAGAGACCCCAAGGGCTTCTTTGAATTCTTTTCCTGTTACGAGGTAGTTTTATTGTTTTAAATATTGCTTATAGTCAGTGCGTCACTGGCTGGGAATCTTTAGTTAAACTGAGATTTCACAGTAATAGGAACTGATTTAGTCTCTGGAGTTCATTGTGCAGATTGTCGGTTGGGTTTTCACGCAGGTTTACAAGGACAATTACAGTCCTACTGGTTTTTAACCTCTCATTAGATGATGAACTCTCTGAAGGCAGGGACTAAGGTTCCTTTTCTATCTGTGTGTTGTTTACCTGCTCATCACTAAATCCCCTGCCTTCCCTCTGTGACTCATAGAGAACTTTCCCTATCTGATGTCAAGACAATCATTTCTCTCAAGGCTGTGAGTTAGTAGCTCCTGCTTGTATGATTGTGACAATACGGTATTTATCAAAGTCATAGCATCCTTTCCCCTACCATTCTTATTTTTAAGCTTAGACGTCCTTTTTTTCTTAACTGAAGGCTAGATGGAAGAAAGCTCTAGAAAACCTCAAACTTAGCCATCTTTCCATTTTCTCAGCCTCCTTATGATTTGGAAATGTTATTTCCTGTTGTGTTTCTAGGCTCCTGAGCCCTGTTCCTGCCTCATCACCACCTATTCCTTCAGACCTCATGTGTATAACTTGGTGAGCCACCTCTGAGCCCTAGGTTAGTGAAAGACGGAGAAGAAGGAGAAATGAGACTTTGAAACACTGGGAACTTATAATACAAACTCGTGTGGATATGAAAGTTGTTCTTCATTCTGCCTCATCAGTTCATGTTTTTGAAGCTATATAAATCTGAAATGACTCTGTCTTGGGAAGCACAGACAAGAAGCAGACAAGCCTGAAGTGACTCCTCTGAAGGTCACAGGTGACACCATTCAGTGAGCTAGATGCCCCTATCACAAACTGAGCCGCAGTGTTTGGCCTACAAAGTTTGTGCTTGTATATCTTTGTGGCTCAAGATATGATCTATCATCTATTAGTCAGAACTTATTTAACTTATATGCAGAGTACATCATGAGAAACGCTGGGCTGGAAGAAGCACAAGCTGGAATCAAGATTGCCAGGAGAAATATCAATAACCTCAGATATGCATATGACACCACCCTTATGGCAGAAAGTGAAGAGGAACTAAAAAGCCTCTTGATGAAAGTGAAAGTGGAGAGTGAAAAAGTTGGTTTAAAGTCAACATTCGGAAAACGAAGATCATGGCATCTGGTCCCATCACTTCATGGGAAATAGATGGGGAAACAGTGGAAACAGTGTCAGACTTTATTTTTCTGGGCTCCAAAATCACTGCAGATGGTGATTGCAGCCATGAAATTAAAAGACGCTTACTCCTTGGAAGGAAAGTTATGACCAACCTAGATAGCATATTGAAAAGCAGAGGCATTACTTTGCCAACAAAGGTTCATCTAGTCAAGGCTATGGTTTTCCCAGTAGTCATGTATGGATGTGAGAGTTGGACTGTGAAGGAGGCTGAGCACTGAAGAATTGATGCTTTTGAACTGTGGTGTTGGAGAAGACTCTTGAGAGTTCCTTGGACTGCAAGGAGATCCAACCAGTCCATTCTAATGGAGATCAGTCCTGGGTGTTCTTTGGAAGGACTGATGCTAAAGCTGAAACTCCAATACTTTGGCCACCTCATGTGAAGAGTTGACTCATTGGAAAAGACTCTGATGCTGGGAGAGATTGGGGGCAGGAGGAGAAGGGGACGACAGAGGATGAGATGGCTGGATGGTATCACCAACTCGATTGACATGAGTCTGAGTGAACTCCAGGAGTCGGTGATAGACAGGGAGGCCTGGCATGCTGCGATTCATGGGGTTGCAAAGAGTAGGATATGACTGAGCGACTGAACTGAACTGAACTGAACTGATGGGAGAAAAGCAAAAGAAGAAAATAGCTTTCTTTCCCTTCAAGGGCTCACAGTCCAATGGTGGAAGCAGATCCTTAGCAGGTCACTGCAGTGTGTGACAAGGGTGCAGAAGGGCAAGGATGGGGGTTGGGCTGGGGACAGAAAAGATTGTGCTGAATGCAGCCTGGGATTGGGGGTGTTAGCATCAGCATCCCCTTTAACTGGATCTTAAAGGGCCAATACAACTGGCAGATAGTAAATAGTTTAGGATTTGGGACCACAGTGTGTGTCACAATTGCATAACTTTGCCAATTGTAGCAGGAAAACAGCAATAAACAATATGTCAGCAAATGGATGTGTCTGTGGTTGTGCTCCAGCAGAACTTCATTTATGAATACAGGTAGGTAGATTTGGTCTGCAGGCTGTGGTTAGCTGACATTTATCTAAAAAGATAATAATGACAACAACGAGCTATATAAAACTTCCTATGTGCCAAACATAAACAGGTGCTCATTTAATCCTTGCACTAACCCTAGGATGGAGGTACAAGTTTCATTTTATATTGAGGAGTCTGAGGTATTAGGGGCTTCCACAGTGGCTCAGTGGTAGAAGAACTGCCTGCAGTGCAGGAGACGCGGGTTTGATACTTGGGGTCAGAAAGATCCCTGGAGAAGGAAATGGCAACCCACTCCAGTATTCTTGCCTGGGAAATCCCATGGACAGAGGAGCCGGCGGGCTACAGTCCAAAGAGTTGGAAAGAGTCAGGTACTACTAAGCGACTGAGCAGCAGCAGCTGAGGTATTAACAGGTTAAATTTGCAAAAGTGAAACAGCTGGTGAGCAGGGGTTCAAACTCTAGGCTGGCCCTGGGGCCTATGCACATGGCAATGCCACTACTCCTCTCAAGAGTATAAAGGCATGGGCATCTAGGCAGAGGCAGCAGCAGCAGCAGAGACCCATAGTCAGAGGCTAGATGAAGAGAGCATGGAGGGGTAAGTGGGAGGCAGAGAGTGGTGAGAAATGAGGTAAAAAGGGGCCAGATTGCAGGGGGCTTTGTATGCCATGCTAAGAAGTATAAGGCTGTTAAATATACAAGGCAGCACCCGCCGCGGGGGAAGAGGTGATACATTATTCTGAGATTTGACCCTTCTCACTTGCATTCCTGGGAGCAGTGCTTTGACTAGAGAGGGCAGGAGTGAATGCCAGGTTCCTGCAGAGGCAGGGAAAGGAGCCGGAAGGAGAGTCTTTTGGCAGATCCTGGGTTTCCCAAGGGCCAGTGCTGTAGCGCTGTTCAGGGGATAGTCTGAACCAGCAGCTCTGGAAAGGTGGGGGCAGTCTGAACACAGTTTCACTGGCCTCCCTCCTGGGTTGCCAGCCTGTTTGGCTTGGCAGAGGTGAAATAGCGCAGTTAGCCCAGAAGGCCAAAATTCCTCTGCCAGACGTGAAGTTTAATAGTCATCAGAGCCCCATAGCAGGGGAGAGTTTATAAATTCCCATACTTATTACACGTAAGGCACAAGACTGTTTATTGAGGAATTTTTTTTTTTTAATTAAAACTCCAGCTCAAGCCCCACCCACACTATTACCTTACTGAGTGAGTTATTTCGCTCTCCATCTTTTTAATGGGCCACAGTCACCCTGGTCTCTTGCCTCAGGCACAGGGTGAGCTTTGCTGGAAATAAAAGTGGCCAGCTTGGAAGGGAGCAGCCAGCTGCAGGCCAGGCTGGGCCAGTAATTGGCCGAGATGATACTGGAGGCTCGGCTAACAGGCCCAAATTGGTCCCTAATCAAGTCCAACCTGAGAGCTGCTCGCTTCCCAGGACTGCCAATTTTCTTCTCAGGGAGAAAGAGCTGCTGGGCAGGATTCCGGGCTGCCTGCACGAATGGCCCGACAATGGTGAAGGGCAGGAACACAAGCCCTCTTCAGAATCCATCAGAGCATGTCATCTGCTTTGTCCTGGAAGGGATTCAGCTTCATTCATCCCTTGGTTTCCCAGTGCCAAGGCCTCCGCCGAGCTTCGGGGAACACTGGGGAGGCTGGAAGCGCATTTGATGACAGGGTTGCTGGCCATTGTAGTCATCACCTGGTCACCCTTGGCACTGACTGTACATCAGGGGACTCTACACACAAGTGGACCTGAGGACGACTCTGTGCTGGCCCAGCAGGTGTTATAATTCCCATTTTACAGGTGAAAGGGACTCTCCATGGTGCAAATGTGAGGGAGATCTCCAGTTGGGGGATGAAGAAGCAATAACTCAGAGAAGTCAAACAGCCTACCCAAGATCCCACAGGAGCAGGTCCTGTGTGAAGCTGAGACTAGACTCCAAGTCTCCCCGCTCTTGGTCTGGGCTCTCTCTCTTTGTTGCTTCTCTTCCATGAGAGCAGGCAAACTTGTGGATTTCTAGGCTGATGTACTCCGATTAAATGGGCCCTGGGCCTGGCTTAGACAGGGGCTTGGGGTGGCAGAAAGTGTGTTGCTGGGACAGATGATGGCCTGTGGAAGGGAATGTCAGCAGAGGTCAGGACATAGTACAGGAGTAGAGAGGTGGGTGTTGTTGCCAGGCAACTAATCCCACTTTGCCCCAGTTACCTAGGTGATGGTGGAATGAAAGGATCCGGATGATCCCAGGACTGGGTGTGAATTACAATCCTTTACTGCATCCAGGACTTGGGGGAAAGATTCCTCCTTTTCCTGCTGATTATCTTTCTCTAGTTACCTTGTTTTCCTTGTAGCACCAGGATGCCTCTTCCTTCCAGTTATCCTCTCACTTCCTTTACCGCAGGAATGAATCTGCTTGTAGATCCTTCACCCACCCCAATCCCTGCCTCCCAGCTTGTCTCAGTGCCTGCCTCAGGTTCTGTGCCTTGGAGGACAGGGCCCAAGCAAAATAAAGTCAATGTACACTTATCAGTTTCCCGGTAAACAGAAAACCTCTTCTGAGTCTTCACAACTGTTAACTCATCTAACATGAGAGGTGGGCTGGTGCTGGCTCAGACTGGCTTGCAAGAGCCAACTGTGCACAACTTCCCAACTCAGCATCCAGCAATGCTATAGTGGTAACTTGAAGTCAGCTGTGATGAGAATATTTACATCATGGAAGCCAACACCACAAACCCAGGGCTTTTTTTTACTTTAGAAAGCTGATTGCTAAACATTTATCAGCATACCATTTTAGTACTCTTCAGAACTCAAGGAGAAAAGTATTGCTATTTTCACCTTATAGGTGAAAAAATAAGAATGAGTGAGTATAATTAGTTTGTTCAAGGATATTCAAATGGCAAATGGTAGATTCAGCACTTGAACTGACACCAATCTGATCCCAAAGACTGCTCTTTTCATGCAGCTCCATTCATAGTCCTGGTAATGCTTAAATTACATGGACCCCAGGTGGGGGTGTTACTGGGCAAAGTCACAAGCACATGTCACATACAATTTTGACAGCATTTTTACACATTCCAAATACTTTGCTGCTGCTGCTGCTGTTAAGTCACTTCAGTCGTGTCCGACTCTGTGCGACCCCATAGACGGCAGCCCACCAGGCTCCCCTGTCCCTGGGATTCTCCAGGCAAAAACACTGGAGTGGGCTGCCATTTCCTTCTCCAATGCAAGAAAGTGAAAAGTCAAAGTGAAAATGAAAAGTGAAAGTGAAGTTGCAGTCGTGTCTGACTCTTAGCGACCCCATGGACTGCAGCCTACCAGGCTCCTCTGCCTATGGGATTTTCCGGGCAAGAGTACTGGAGTGGGTTGCCATTGCCTTCTCCGCCAAATACTTTAATCCTCATTATATTGCTTGATCTCCACAACCATCTTGTGAAGTAAGTATCATTAGTTCCACCTGAAGTTGAAGAAATTGACACCTGATCACACCTGTAGCAGATGATGAATTTGAGGCTGGAACTCTTGTAACTAATTCTTGCATTAGAGTTTTTTCCAACATACAATGTGACGACTAACCTTGACAAAATAGATCCTAGTTGATCAAACATGTCACTAAAATATAATTTTACTTTTTCCTTCACTTTTTTGGGAGGAATATGATGTAAAACACAATGAAGCAGCCTCACATAAAAGATTTATTAGTGAAGGAAGAAAAGATACAGGCTAGGATCAGGCCATATCTAAGTCAACCAAGTTCCTGCTTCTTTCTAGATCCTAACCTGTAATGGAGTGGGAGCAGGGGTGTAGGGAGAGAGCAAATTAGCCAAGATGGTGTGGTCAGGCTCTCTGGCCCCAAGGCCTCTCACTGTTGCTGCACATTTTGTAAATAATGATTACGTAATAGCTGAGATCACTTATAGCACTGCACATGCCCATCACATTGTACCCACTTGGCCACAGGCCGTGTTTGCTCTGTACAAGTATAAGCCCCACCTGAAGAGACCCCTTTTTGCTGTTACCTGGAGAGAATGAGTCTTCTTTCAGCTTCCCTGCTCCAGCCTTACCTAACTTGGGTTCAGTGAAAAGTTCACACAGTGAGATACAGCAAGACAATTGGAGTAGTTGGTGTGATCAGCAAGACGAGGAGAAAAGGAAGAAGTGGCAAGAAGACAAAGGCCCAGATAAGAGAACCTAGACATTCAGGAATTCTGGGATTCCCACTACTCTTAGTCCTAGACAGTGTAAAGTGTGTTCAAAGAGGTCATTTTTGCAAGTGGTTCCTTCCTAGAAAGACTCTACAACATTCTCTGCATAAGCCAGTGGAGAAGAGAGATCCAGACACTGTACTAAATTTATCAACTAGCAAGGTTGAGAGAGGAGAGTTTTCTCTTTAACTCTGAGTAACAGGAAGAAAAACATTCAAGAAAATCTCCAGGTTCAAGTTCTAGTTAACAGGTTTGTTGTTGGTTCAGTTCAATTCAGTCTCTCAGTCGAGTCCAACTCTTTGTGACCCCATGGACTGCAGCACACCAGGCTTCCCTGTCTATCACCAACTCCCAGAGCCTACTCAAACTTATGTCCATTGTGTTGGTGATGCCATCCAACCATCTCATCCACCGTTGTCCCCTTTTCCTCCCTCCTTCAATCTTTCCCAGCATCATGGTCTTATCCAATGAGTCAGTTCTTCACATCAGGTGGCCAAAGTATTGGAGTTTCAGCCTCAGCATCAGTTCTTCCAATGAATATTCAGGACTGATTTCCTTTTTGATGGACTGGTTGGATCTCCTTGCAGTCCAAGGGACTCTCAAGAGTCTTCTCCAACACCACAGTTCAAAACCATCGATTCTTCGGCGCTCAGCTTTCTTTATAGTTCAACTCTCACATCCATACGTGACAACTGGAAAAACCATAACTTTGACTAGATGGACCTTTGTTCATAAAGTAATGTCTCTGCTTTTTAATATGCTAGGTTGGTCATAGCTTTTCTTCCAAGGAGCAAGCGTCTTTTAATTTCATGGCCGCAGTCACCATCTGCAGTGATTTTGGCACCCGCCCCCCAAAATAAAATCTCTCACTGTTTCCATTGTTTCCTCATCAATTTGCCATGAAGTGATGGGACCAGATGCCATGATCTTAGTTTTCTGAATGTTGAGTTTTAAGCCAACTTTTTCACTCTCCTCTTTCACTTTCATCAAGAGGCTCCTTAGCTCTTCTTCACTTTAACTGAGGTCAAACCGTGACTACCTGAAGGCAGAACAAACAGATGAGCTGTCTGTGGGCTTATGAGAAGAGTTCTGGGAGTGGAGTCAGCTTTTACCACTGTAGTTCTGCCACAAATCGACCGTGGGACTTTGGGCTAAGCACCTTGGCTTCTCTGAACTCCGTTTCAGCCTTTATGAACATGGGTGAATAAAATGGGCCATATGTATTTACTTTGAGAATTTAAGGGAATGAGATCACTGATACAAAAGCTCACAGTGGGTATTCCATAAATAATAAATGTTTTTCAACTAAGTCATTCCATGACTTGGTCTTGAGGAGTTAACTGTTGACTCTTCTTTGTCAAAAATCCACTTGATGTGGCATTAAAAGGGTTAAGTTTGATTCAGCAATTCAACCGATTGTCCTCTTTTTTGCAAGCCTGTTTAGGGAATGAGGCCATTCTGCTGCCACCTCCCTGGTGGCATGGTGCCCAGCTGCTTTCTGTAGGCAATGGTGTGAAAAAGATTTTAATAGTCAGTCATGCCCTAGAGTGGGCAGAGCTTATAATTTTCCATGACTTACTATGCTCAGCCCCAATTACTCTTGATTGAATATATATATTTTTAAATCATCTCATTAATAGCTGTCCTTATGATTTCTCCTTCTATTTCTAATAGAAATCTACCATTTTTCATCTGACAGTTTCTTAGCCAAGTGGGAAAAGGACAGCTAGGATAAAAATTGACCCACTGACAATGGTTTATGAAAAATCTGGGCAGGAAAATGTTTAAAAACGCATGTCAGTGACACAAAGAAGTTACCCCAAGACTCTGTCCTTCTTACTGTTTCACTACCCTAGCTATCCATCTGTCTTTAGTCATTTTGGTAATCTTTTAGCCCATGAATTACTTTATTTGTGCCAAGCAGTGAGCCTAAAAGCTGGAAGAAAAGAGATTAAGAGAGTTAACTAATGTGAAGAGCTTGCAACTGTGCCCGACATGCAGAAATCATTTCATCGGTGCTCAGCCACAAGGATCTCCACTTTGAACGTGAGTGGATAATCCTTCTGGGCTTCCCAGGTGACACTAGTGGGAAAGAATCCACCTGCCAATACAGGTAGACTTAAGAGAGGCGGATTCGATCCTCGGGTTGGGAGGATCCCCTGGAGGAGGACATAGCAACTCACTCCAGTATTCTTGCCTGGAGAATCCAATGGACAGAGGACGTTGGCAGGCTTCAGTCCATAGGGTTGCACAGAGTCAGACACAACTGAAGCCACTTAGCATACATGCATGGATAGGCCTTCTGCAAATTAAGTTGTTGGTATAGTTTGTCTTCTGAGCTTTCAATCTTTATGTTTCTATACTTTCCATCTCTTCCCAACTTTAACCAGATTCCCTTAAAATCCCACTCTTAGGAAAGACTGATGGATTTATTCACAGTGAGATGTCAAGGAAGGATATTGGAAGAATATTGTTCTGCAGGAGCCTTAGCTAAGAATAAGATTGGAACCAAAAGATTCCCTTTAGAGAGCAAATCCCATTTGAGTTTCAAGCTGAGTTGTAGGAATTCACTACTGGGAAAGTCACATAGTTTGGGAGTAATAGAATAGGAATGAATTCACATAATTTCATTGTCACTGCAGCTGTCCTTGTGGGCTGGGCAGGTCTCACTGATCCATGAGGAAAGGAAACAGAATGGATGAAGCAAGGTCAGCTCACAATGTCACACACACCAGTGACCTCAGCATTTAATGAAAAATACATTCTTCTTCTAGACCGTGGCCAAATATGATGCCTTCCCGACCCCCATTGGATATGACTAGAGTCTTCCCATTTCCCCCAAACAGCTTTAGATAACGTTCCCTTGCTATAGTGCTCAACCAGGCTGTATGCCCTGAGTTTTCTGGATTCTGCATCACCCTTGATGAAACACTTTTTTGAGGGCTTTATATGCGGCAATCTCTGTGTCATCAGTTCTCCAAATAAAATTGATCCCAAGAAAGCCACAGAATGAATCTACCCTTTCAACACTGCTCAAGTATAGGCCTGTACACTTTGCAGGCTTGGCGTCCTTTGTCCCTGCGTCAACTCCTGTGCCAGTGGGCTTCAAGCCACCAGCAAGTGGCTGCAGTTACTCCTGTTGCCACGGGTGCAGTGTTGCCATGGAGGCCCATCTGGGAACACTTGATGGGAAATTGGAAGATAACTGAGACCTGAGTATAGCTGAGAAAAGCCACTCATGACATCTGTAGAGTCTGGCTGGGAGGAGTGTGACATACTGAGAAGGCACAGGCTCTGGAGTCAGGGGACCTGAGATCAGATCCTGACTGCTTGGCACAAATCCTGTGCGACTTTGGACCTCAGTTTTACTTATCTGTGATAAGTGAATGATTATCTCTGCACGGACAGCACTTAAGTGTTGCTTTGAGTTTCAGAGAGCCTAGTCTGATGCTGTGGTCAAGGGGGAGGTGCCTCTTGGCCCTGGGCTTGAGTTTTCCAAAGAGGTTGCAGAGAATCAGCTGACATTGCCTGAAGAGCATGGAGGGGATAAACTTGACCGGCTGCTCTTCTCTCCACAGGCCCATAGAGCTGGACAGAAAAGCATCCCAAGAAAGTCTGCCCTGGCATCAGGTGAGATCTGCAAATATGGGACCCTTGGGCTGAATGTAAGACCAGATTGTGGAGGGAAAATTGATAGAAATTACAACTGACAGGTCACAGATTTAAACATTTATTGACTCCAGCTAACTATGCATACTTATTCCAGTGCTACATACACTGACTTTGATCTCACACACACTCTCTCTCAAGATGTCACAAATGCTTGGATGTTACACACACTCAGCCTGTTACACAAACACACCCATGCGGATGTTACCCATAATTTCTCAGATGTCACCCACACTCACTCAGATGTCACAGATACTCGATTGTAGACTAGACATACATGTTCTTTCTGTCTTCCCACTGTCTTAGGTATTATTTGGTTACATGAGACCAAGCCCACTCAAACCAGTTTAGGCAAAAAGAGGAAAGATTAAGGCTATATCACAGAACTCAGCCAGGTCTCCTGAGGGAGTTGAGGGCCAGGGTGTGACTTTTTCTCTCACTCTTTCAGGGTATAGAGGGGACACAATGCTCTGCCTCTCTCTGAGCATATGGTTTATTCTTCTGTTTCTCCTCTGGACAGTTTTCTTTTCTCTGCTTCATTCACATCATCATAGCTGTCCCTACATGTTAATTCGACTTTTATGGTTATTATTAATATCATGATAGAATATTAATATCACCATTTGTCTCTGTTCTCAGACATGATCATGGGCTACCCACAGGTCTTCTGTTTTAACATTTAAACTGCATGCATTTTTCACCACGAGGCAAAACTTTTCCTTACAGAAAATTGGGAAAAAATATAGAAAATCAACAAAAAGAGAAATAGTACCTATTGTTATATTCAAGGATAACTTCCACAAAAATTTTACTTATTTTCTGCTCATCTTCATTTCTGTGTGGTTATTTTTATACTTGTGATCACATAAACTAGCTTAATTTAAGAATAACAAAATTTTCATCTTCTGCAGAAGTGCAATTGAAGACATCTTCCTTGAAGCACATACTGTCAGGTGAGTCAATCAAAGGCTCTCATGCCTTGGGATGGGCCCTGGTCCACCTCTCAAGTGAAGGACTAGGGGTCTTTAGGCATCTCAGTAAACTGAGTTTGATTAGTCATCTTTTTTAACTCACTGACATACCTGCATGCCCAGGAATCCTGATAGGCCTTCATCTCCATATTATTTCTAATTTTAGCCATTCCTGGCTTCCTAATCAGAGGTCCAGAGCTGAGTTTCAGATTCTCAGGAAACACTCCAGAATTGCATGCTTGCATTTTGTAGGTTTTCTGGAGATGAGAGGCCATAGGTTTCATCAGAGTCTCAGAGATATCCACGATCCAGAAATTCAAGAACTCCTTGTCCACCATCAATGGTAGAGAACTTCCAGGCTGTCGAGGTCTCTGCCATCCTGGTTTATAGCCAGCCTGGCCCAGCCCCAGAGAGAACAAGTGAAGAATCCAGCTTATCCATTCTTCCTCCATTTTTTTTTTTAACTTTTGTTTTCATTTTGAAGGTCTGATGCTCATTATTCTAAACTGTTAAAAGGGGTGAGAACCTTCCCACACAGAAGAAAATGGAATTGGTATGCAAAGTAGACCCAGTCTTGAATAATTAATTCTGATTTGCATATTCAGATGAGCCTGAGAGCTGCCCTGGCAGTCAGGAGGAAATTCAGATGCAGGAAAGTAGAGGGTGGCTCCCCAGTGAGGGAGATTCAACTTCCCTGGGACTTCCACTGCCTTTCTCAAGTCAACTCTGTGGTCTAATGGAGCTTTAAAACACCCTAGGTGACTCAGACTTGAGGCCCAGAGAGGGAATTGTCTTGCCCAACTCACACTGCAGGCTAGTGACAGGAAGAACCACATAGTAGATAATAATATAGATTCCGGGTCTCTTGGACCACCCAGATGCTCATCCCATTACTGTTATGTGGCCTTGGGAAATTACTTAATATGTAACCTCTCTAAGCCTCAGTTTCCTCATCTGTAAAATGAGGCAAAAAATAGTATCCACTTTACAGGGTTGTAGGACTTCCCTGGTGGCTCAGATGGTAAAGCGTCTGTCTACAATGCGGGAGACCTGGGTTCAATCCCTGGGTTGGGAAGATCCCCTGGAGAAGGAAATGGCAATCCACTCCAGTACTATTGCCTGGAAAATCCCATGGACAGAGGAGCCTGGTAGGCTACAGTCCATGGGGTCGCAAAGAGTCAGACACGACTGAGCGACTTGACTTTCACTTTCACTTACAGAGTTGTATGCATTCAATTCGATGTGCCTGGTAGAAACGGTGATTGATCTTGTTGTGACCCTTACCATCAAAATCCTCCGTGTCATCATTTTTTAACAGTGGAACTATAATCAGGACTCAGATTTTCTTATCAGATCAAAGTAGGATCTTTGGTGAGTCTTAGTGCCCCCAGCCCCCTTCTAATTACCCTGGGGTTCTATTATCAGGTGGGCTTCCCCGGTGGCTTAGTAGTAAAAGAATCTGCCTGCCATGCAGGTGACTCAGAGAACGTGGGTTTGATCCCTAGGCTGGGAAGTTCCCCTGCAGAAGGAAATGCAACCTGCTCCAGTATCTTGCCTGGGGAATCCCATGGACAGAGGAGTCCGGGGAACTATAGTCCATGGGATTGCAAAGAGTTGGATACAACTAAAGCAACTGAGCATGTACTATTATCAGGTAGCAACAACAACAATAGTAACAGTAATAACATAAAATGATAACATATATTCAGTGGGCTCTCAGGTAATTTGCAAAGCATTTAACAGATCTTTAGACCCACGGGGGTGATAATTCACATGGGTCCTGGACTCCAGTGTTGAGACTGAAGAGGAGGCACTGTCTGATGGGATGAGACTTTATTGGAAGGTCTGGCCAGCAGAGGATGTAGAGGCTGAAACCTGACCAGAGCACAGGCCCTTCCCTCAGTCCTACTGAAAAGGAGTGTTGGGCAAATCCTCTCAGGGCTCAATGCTGGTCTGACTGCTGGACAGTCCTCAAGTCTGAGACCCAGTGAAGCTCAGGGAGGAAAATGGAGACATCAGCAGACCCCAGGTATGCATCCTGAGGAGGAGCACACACCCTCACTGCTTCTACATTTGGAATGGAAAGGGGGTCCCATGGAGCAAGGGCTCAGTGTTGGACCAGTGGGTACAAGCTACAGAGAGAGAGAGATTTTAACTCTGTTTTAATTCTGTAGAACAAGAACTCTCTATAAAGTTAAGAATGGACAGCACTTTGGATGAATGTAGCCATTGAGAGGTTTTTCAATAGAGGACCCTGGGATACGACAAAGAGATTAGACAAGATGATACTTGGCATCTGTAGATCCCTGCAGTCTCTGTTGTAAATCTCCAGGATGGATGATGAGTCTGTCTTGTTTTCAGAAGGCATGGAACTAAGTCTTCTTTCTGTGCCCTGTAAGACTCAGGAGACTCCAGGAACAGAGAGCTGTGCTGTCCCAGTAACCCATGATGAGACCATCAACCTTCTTTTTCTGTATCACGGACTCCAGACTGGACAGATCTTAGAAGACGTGATAGGCTTCGCCTCTTTAGGGCTGGGGGCTCATTCTCAGAAGGCTGAATATCATAAGTGAAAGAACACTGGGCTTGGAGTCACACATCCTGTGTTTGAATCCCAGCATTACCACTCCTAGTTTTGTGGCATTAAGTAACTTGCTAAACCTCTCTGCACCTCAGATTTCCTGGGGTTGTTTTACCCTCTTGCTGCACCTTGAACAGTAGAGATAATGCTTGTGTGGTGCCTGGTACAGCAGAGGGGAATTCTATAATGTGCACATACGTACATGTGCACATTATAGATGTATGTATTTACAAGACCATTGTGCAAACTAAATAAGAGAACACACAGAAAAGCATACATATCACTTTCCTTCCCCCAAGCCTTTTTGGTGTGTCAAGGAGTTCGTGTCTTCTGATGCATCAGTCTGGGTCATCTAATATTTCTTAAAGTTTTATTTTCAGAAGTCCCTATTTCTGCTGATCCTGAGAGGGAGACCAAGTGAGAACTACAATGCTGACTGAAGATCTGGATAAACGCAAAGGCAAGGGCACCTCTCAAATAGTGATGGCTTTACTGCCAGCAGATGTGTGGGGAACTTTCAAGCATCTATTGTAAGACCTCAAATCTCTGGAACCCTGGGACAATTCATTGTTCTGGAATAAGTATCTAAGAGTAGAAAGAGTGAGAGCCAAAAGAAGTGTGCCTTCCCTTAATTACTCAACTTCTTTCTGCTTCTGTTTCCTCTTCTCTAAAATAAGGGTATTAAGTTCTACTGGGTGGGCCAAAAAGTTTGTAACATCTTACAGAAAAACCTGAATGAAACTTCTGGCCAACCTAATACTTCTCAGAATTTTGATAAGGATTCTATGAGATGACCAGTGGAAAGACTTAGCCCAGTGCCTAGCTGGCACTCGGTATATGATAGTGTATCTGAACCAAGGTATTGTAGTTGAACTTTCTGGACAGCCAAGGGCAAATCCTTGTAACATTTAAATCTTTTAAAAATGATTTTTCTGCAGATCTTCATACCTTTCTTCACCAGAGGAAACTAAATGATTTAACCTCCTCCTGGGGACTCAGGGTCATCATGATGAACACCAACCATGGCTCAGAGAGACCCTTGAGAAGATAGGTCAGACTGTGTGCCTCCATGATAAATGGCCCCAGAACAGGCCTCTGCCTCATCACTTCTGCTGATGCGTCTGCAAATAGTAGCTTTCTTGACAAATTTAATTAACTGTCTCTCCTCTTCTGCAGGCTAGGAAAAGAACATCCAAAAATTTTGTTAGTAAAGTGAGTTGTCAAATGCCTGAAAATCCTCCCCATGGATAAATTACATGGCTTGTGACAGCTCTTTTGGCCCAGTGGCTTCCTTCCTTATCCCTGGAAGTGCTCTGAACACATGTAATATCAGTTTTAACCCATCTTCCACCCGGGAGACAAAGTGTGCAACCTTAAACTGCTCTGCTACAGCCTGCTGATGAGCGATGCTAACTCCTTGACAATTTTTTAAAACCATAATAGAATCAGAAATTGTTCTTTTGTGTCCATGCATGTGTGCACAACTCTATATGATTGAGATACAGCTATGTTCAGAAGTTGCTGTAGTTTGGTTCATTTGTCTATATCTGACACTCTTACTTCTAGAAGAAGATTGTTTAGAAGCCCCTGACTTGAAAATTCCTAAGCTACCGAGATTGTGCTCAAAATCACAGGGTAAATTTACCTTCTGTTAGCTTCTGGGAAGTTCTATGCTTCCATAAATAAGATTATAATCAGACAATTATAGGTATGTGAAAGTTTGACTTACAAATGTGGGTTAGATTAGAAATGCAGATGATAGATCTTTTTAATCCAAAGTTGCTGCCCTGAACCTTCTGAGGTCATGGTCCTTGCTGTACATTTGCATCATTTACAGTCCAGATGGGTGATGTCTTGAGATATTTCCTACCAGGGAGTGCTGTGATTCTCGAGACACTAAGGCCTGGATGTACAGAGGTTTCTCAAAGTACATGTGCAGACACCACACAGACACTGGCTCACAGCTCAAGTACATGCAAAGGCACCTAGATCATCTCCGTACCTGTCTCCCTCTTTTTGCCTGGCTAACTCCTCCTTATCTTTGGGCCTCAGCTTATACCCCAATTCTTCCAAGAAGTATTTCCCAATTTCTTTTACTTTATGTTATATGTCCCTATTGTGTGCCTGTGTGAGAGTGTGTGCATTCAGTTGTATCTGACTCTTTGCAACCTCATGGACTGTAGCCTGCCAGGATCCTCTGTCCATGGAATTTTTCAGGCAAGAATACTAGAGCAGGTTGCCATTTTCTTCCCCAGGGGATCTTCCTGACCTAGAGAACAAACCCGCATCTCTCGCATCTCCTGAATTGGCAGGCGCATTCTTTACTACTGCACCATATAGGAAGCCCTAGTATAGTATGCACACCCAAAATACTGTTTCTTTTTCCCATCTTGGCACTTAGCCTGCTGTACTCTGATTAGATACTAATTGACATATAGAGTCTCCTACCAGATTATAGTGCCTTGAGTAGAGATGCTTTCAAAGATTTTATAACCACTGTAACTTCACAAGGTCTAGTACATAATAGGTGCTCAGAAAATACTGTTGAATGGATTCAAGGAATAGTCATATGAACACAAACAAATGCATAAAATCATCCCCATATACACATTTGCAGAGATAGAAATGTGTAGACACATATACGCACAGAGAAACAAGTTTTGCACTTTTACACACCCTACCCCCGCAGGTTCATGTATACAAGGCGGCCACACACTCCCCCAGGCACAGATATGCACACAAACAAAACAAGCCCACCCGGGTTCTTTCATACACACACCCACAAGCAAAACACACACACGCATACACAAATATATATGCACTTCAGGGAAGATATTTTCCTTGCACTTGTACTCACAACCTGTGCATGCAAATTGGATTTTCAGAACGTTCTAATTCTTTGTTGACACTTATTAAGACAAAACAGAGGTAGGCAGACAGTCTTTTGGCTGGGCGGATGAGTCTTTGGTGCGATGTAATGTCAGAAACTGTTGATGCAGAATTAATGCTCACTTTTACGAGTTTATCTTATGTCATAGAGTTGAAAAAAACCTCGGTGTAAATATTCATCATATGGCTTAATTGGTTTGATGTACCGTAGCAACAAGCACAGCGCCAGACGCTTGCTATGGAGGCCTCCGCGTTGTTTCAAAGTCTTTATTATTATGACAGCAAAGTCTTGTTCATTAAAGTTTCACAATCCATTTTCATTAGGTTGAAGCTGAGTCTGTAAATGAACAGTTGCTCTGAAAAATCAAGCCCTCACAGTTCTCGCTGGGGAGGCAGCGCGTCTGTATTAATTATCAGGACGCTGGTGTCGATCGACGATGTTAATTGCACTGATGGCTCGTTATTTGGGGAATTGCCATGCATTTCATGCAGGGATAATAAAAATGAATTTTTAAACAAAGAGACTTAAAATAATATCGAATCTGCAGAGAATACCAACATCAAAGGCGTATCTCAAAGCTTTGAATTTTATCTTTGTGGTCGAAAATGTTAAAGAGGCGCCCGCAATGCAGTTGGTTCCAGTTTGCAGTGAAGGAAAACAAAACAAGAGTTAATTAACTGTTATTACAAACCTTTTCAACTTTAATTTGACTTTCAAATATTAGCATTTATCTATGAACTGTGCTTCTGGGTTTGACAAATTAGTTTTCACAGAACAAGTTTAATTAGGCGTCATTGTGCTTTTATGTCAGTTTTCAGAGCTCCAGACAATGAATGGATTAACTTATTAAAAGTCATCTGTTTAAAAGACTTTGTCGAATGGCAAATGGGTGGGCAAAGTTGCTTGGCTTAGCAAGAAGATGGGGAAAATGATACTGCTGGTTGGGTGTCAGGGGGCTTGTAGATCAGATGAAAAGAGAGTTGGCATCCCTCCCAGATGAAGCCTGCTTTTGGGTCACCTCCATCCTCCTCAGGTGGGGAGGAGGGGCCTGGGGTTAATAGAGTACCTAGGAAAACTGAGCCGAGGGGGCTATCTGTACTATAGAGGAAAGAAATGACATGGAGAGAATCTTCACCATAGATAGCATTTAGGGGCTGTTCACAGGGCAATTCATACTTGACTATGCATTACATTCCATGATTCTCTAATTCAGAGGCCAGCAAACCTTTTCAGGAAAAGACCATGCAGTCTACGTAATAACCGCTCAACTCTGCCTTTATCCCCTGGAGGCGGCCATAGACAATAATAGGTAAATAGATAAGAGGGGCTGTGTTCCAATAAAAACTTACCAAAGTAAGAGTTGGGCGCCCCCTGTGGCCTGGGGCTCTGGTTTGCTGTCCTGTGCTCTAGTTGAAAGTCTTATGTTGGGCTGGTTGCACTGACCGAGATACATTCAACAAAAGGGGGTCTCTTACCTTCTCATGTTCTGCTAAAGAAGACCCATAACTTTTCACACATCAAACATTTTCCCACTTTCATCTAAGATACTAGGCATTGCTGGGCAACTGATGATGCACAGATAGCTGTCGTTGTTGTTTTTTAATGTCCTGACTTCAACATCATTCTCATTCTAATGGTGGAAGAGCTTCCTTTGAAATTGGCTATTATAGGGCCAGGATTTATTTTGTAGGAAAGCAAAATTTGCCACCCCAAATGTATCTCTTTGTCATAAAGATTATTTGGGCTCGATTATTTTTAAGAAATGAAAACTCAGAAAGGAGCTTTGAACTTCTCCCCTAACTACCTACGAGAATTTAAATAGAGGATCTGTTCTGCAAAGGTAACTATCACCAGATTGTGTAATACTCGATGCTGCAGTATGAACTAGGTATATAGGCAGGGAGGAACCTAGCATAGTCTGCTTGTTAAGATTCTCTGTGTTCCATTGTCTCTACATGGCCCAGCAAACATTTGTTCACCAAACATTTGCTCTTTTCTCATCTTCCTATGATTGCCTTCTTTCCCTTTGAAGCCCCAGAGCCTGCCCCCTTCTCCTTAGTCCAGAATGACATATATACCCCATTTTGCCTGACTGTCTTTGTAATCTTGTTTATGTGGATTCCCTGTGTGTATGTAATTAAATTTGTTTCCCACTATTGATTTGTCCTATATCATTTAAATTATTCGACAGCACAGAGCTAAGAGGGGATTGATGGAGTTTTCCCCTCCCCAGTGATTTATTATGACCAACCTAGATAGCATATTCAAAAGCAGAGGCATTACTTTGCCAACAAAGGTCCGTCTAGTCAAGGCTATGGTTTTTCCTGTGGTCATGTATGGATGTGAAGAAGGCTGAGCGCAGAAGAATTGATGCTTTTGAACTGTGGTGTTGGAGAAGACTCTTGAGAGTCCCTTGGACTGCAAGGAGATCCAACCAGTCCGTTCTGAAGGAGATCAGCCCTGGGATTTCTTTGGAAGGAATGATGCTAAAGCTGAAGCTCCTGTACTTTGGTCACCTCATGCGAAGAGTTGACTCATTGGAAAAGACTCTGATGCTGGGAGGGATTGGGGGCAGGAAGAGAAGGGGACGACAGAGGATGAGATGCCTGGATGGCATCACTGACTCGATGGATGTGAGTCTCAGTGAACTCCAGGAGTTGGTGATGGACAGGGAGGCCTGGCGTGCTGCGATTCATGGGGTCCCAAAGAGTCGGACACGACTGAGTGACTGATCTGATCTGACCTGAATGATTTATTTTGACTTGCTGAATTAGATGACAGAGGTTAAGAAAAAAGAAAGTTGGGGCCAGGATCATCTGTAAATGTGTCTATGAAAGAAAGTCATTTCTTGTTACTATCTTTGCAGACTTTTATAATCTTCCTACAAAGCAACTCATGAAAGAGGGAGAGACATATTTTACTTAGAAACAAGGGAACAGTCATAAAGGTAAGCTTGATCACTGTTAATAGGAATACCTATAAAGACAATTCCACATTGGAACAAGGAGAGTTCCAAATGTGTGCCCTTGGAAAGCACACAATCTTTAGCGGAGATGCATCTATTAAGCTGCTGTCATGGAGAATGTGCAAACTGCTATGAGAGCACAGAGGAAGAAGAAGTCAGTTGCACCTGCCTGCCAGGGAAACCTACAAATACATGATTAAAGGATGGGTTCTGAAGACTGAGTAGGAGTTTTCCAAGCAGAGAAAGCGTGAAAGGCACATCAAACAGAGAGAATAGCCCATGAAACAGTCTTAGTCACAAAAGATCGCTAGCATATGGCCAAAGCACTGGCTTTGTCGGGGGTGTGAGAGGAGGCATGCATTGTTCCTTACTGTGTGAAGTGCTGTCTTCACCCCGGAAATTATCTCCCCACAAATACTCTCATGGCGGGCTCCCCTGATCCTATGGCTCTCTCCTCAAGCAGCAGCTCCTCAGAGAGGCCTTCCCTGGGCACTAGCAAACCCCATTCTGTCTCACTGTCCCTTTGCTGGGTTTTATTTTCTTCTTAGTGCATGTATCATGTATATGATGTATTTAATTTATATTTTGTTTGTGTCTTCCAATTAGAGTATAAGTTCTGTGAAAGTAGGGGCTTAGTCCATGTTGATTTCTGTAGTACACTCAGTGCCTAGCATGGCATGTGCATAAAGTAGGTGCTCAGTAACTCATCAGATATCGATGCACCAAGAACTGGAAAGGGAGGTAAGGCTTTCTTTGGAGGTGCCCAACATCCAGTCCAGTCAGTCACGTAGCAAGTGGTCACAACAGAGTGTGATAGAAGCTAGAACAGATAATAGCCTTGAAGATAAAGTTGGATGTTATTCCATGGGTGATGGGGTTGCCACGAGGCCTCCTGGACAGGGAAGGCCAGAACCAGATTTAAGTGTTCATATCTGGTTGTATCTCACTTCATGGTAAATAGATGGGGAAAACATGGACACCATGACAGACTTTATTTTCTTGGGCTCCAAAATCACTGTGGATGGTGACTTCAGCCATTAAGTTAAAAGATGCTTGCTCCTTGAAGAAAAGCTATGACAAAACTAGACAGTGTACTAAAAAGCAGAGACATCACTTTGCCAACAAATGTCCATATGGTCAAAGCTATGGTTTTTCGAGTAGTCATGTTCAGCTGTGAGAGTTGGACTGTAAAGAAGGATGAGTGCCAAAGAGTTGATATTTTCAAACTGTGGTGCTGGAGAAGAGAATCCCAATCCCTTCGACAGCAAGGAGATCAAGCCAATCAACCCTAAATGAAATCAACCTGGAATATTCATTGAAAGGACTGATGCTGAAGCTGAAGCGCCAATGCTTTGGCCCCCTGATGTGAAGAGCTGACTCAGTTAAAAAGGGCCTGATGCTGGGAAAGATTGAAGGCAGGAGGAAAAGGGGATGACAGAGGATGAGATGGTTGGATGGCATCCCTGACTCAATAGACATGAGTCTGAGCAAGCTCCAGCAAATGGTGGAGTAAAGGGAAGCCTGGCATGCTGCAGTCTGTAGGGTCGCAAAGAGTCAGACATGACTGAGTGACTGAACGACAACAAATCTCTGCTTATTTCCCCAGGAACCATAGGAGCCAAGGGAAGGTGTTCCTCTCCAGGGAGAGAGCTGAGTGGCTCTCCTCATCTCAGTGTTTCCTGTTAGAGAGGATATGCTCTTGGGGACTGCCCTGGGAATCCCTGGGATATTCATTGCTTCAAAGCTGAGACTCCTCACACAGGCCCTGGTGGGTCCAGGGCCAGGACTAGGGGGAAGCGATGGAGGTGAACAGGGTGTGATACTGAAGGGAGTATTTCCTCTTAGGTGCCCAGCCTGTGCCTGCATGAACCCGAGAGGGAGCACTCTAAGCTCCTTGCCTGTCTCTCCCTAGACCCAGCCTTGGGAGTTGATTTCTCTAGAAGGCACATGGATTAAGGGCAAGGCCTTTTGGCTCCTGCTCGCAATGAAGAAATTGAGGTCTAGAAGGTAGATCTAGACTTTCTTGAGTTCCAACTGTGGAAGGGATAGTAGGCCTCAAGGTGGGTATCTTAAGAAAAGGAGAGGGGAGGCAGATTCCAGGGGTCCAGGCTCCAGGCTCAGGACCATTGCTATTCCCCCATGTCCAGCTTCTATTGGAAGTCCAAGTCCCCTCTTCTGGGCCTAATACCTTATGTGTCCTCCCATCTCTATAGATTTAGCCAGCCTCCAGATGGTGGTACAGTGGGCAGGTAGGACTGAAACAGCTCTGGTTTGCCTCTGCCCTTGCTGGGCCCTGGGCTTCTGGGGCTGCACATGGTGAGAATCCCATGGCTTTCCTGGGCTTCTCTACAAAGCTTATGCCTGTCCCTCCTTTTGGTTTTCTTGCCCTGGAGTTGCCTGTGCTCAGGACTTGGCTTGGGTTTAGCTGGAGGCCCATCCTGGTCCTCTCAGGATGGGCTGTCATCCTTGGGTCATTCCTTCTAAGGATAGTTGCCCACCTGCCTGCCCCTGTATACTAGGTTCCCTTCCCTAGGGCCATGTTTCCCTGTGGGAGCTGTCCTACACACAGATTTCTCTAATGTCTAGAGACTTCTGTATCATCCCTGCCTCAGAGGTCAGGACTTGGATGTGTCCAAGATCAAACCATGGTTCCCTGCAGATCAGCCCTGGGAGTTTCTTACTAGTGTTATATTATACTCTCATGTTATGCTCTAGGCATAGTAATTATTGTCTGGCTATAACATGACAGAGAAAGGGGAATATCAGACAGTATGTTGTGGATGGAATGGAGAAAAATAAACATAGCCATAGTCAAGCAGTCACTAGCTGTGCTTGAGATTAGTAGGAAAGCCTGCCTTCCAGTTTCCAGTGTTTAAGATTCCTTCAGATACTTCCTCCAGATATCCCCATACTCCAGAGATCATACTCCAGAGAGTATGATCTCCAGATACATACTCCAGAGATCCCCCTATGAGAAGAAAAACAAAATAATTTCATTTTATGCTTGTGGTAATCTTTTGAAGATAGATTTATTATTCCCATTTCATAGATGTGGAAAGTGAGGTCTGAAGAGTTGTGATGACTTGGATTAGACAGCTGATAAGTTATCAGGCTGACCCCAAGACCATGCTTCCTATATTTCATGGCTTCCCATATTGACCACACCCGGGAACTCATGCCAGGGGCATTTGGGCTGAGAGCTCTTTAGGGGAGCAAAGCACATGGGCACCTTCTTCTCCTGTCCCTGTCATTCCTGAGCAAGACAATGATGGCTTGGTGTACACATGCAAATGACACCCAGCTTCTCACTGCCGGATCCCTGAGCACAAGCATTTGTTGTTCATTTCTATAAATGTTAACATATCAGGATGTATTTTGACACGCTACTAAGATAAGTGCTAGAGCTGACAATAATAATGTATAATTTATGTCTCTCATATTACCTTCCCATCACTATGCTTACATTATTACATAAATTAGTTTAATGTATCTGACATTCATCAGATAATTTAAGCATTTGTTCTTTTGTCTCTGTCTCCTGCTCACAAGCTTCTAGGCTGGAGATCATGGCACCATGTTGGCACTGATTTGCAGGAATGCTGGGAAAATTATGGAAGACTTTTCTGATATACATAGAGGAGACATGATTTCCCCGTGAGCAGCTGGGTCACAGGGTTACAGACAACAACCCTAGAAGAAGCACTCACCTCGGAGAGAAATTGCAAAAATGGCCACAGATTCTTCCTGTATTTCAACTCCTATTTAATGTGATACTGGAGCTTCTCCTACCCAGAGTTGGAGTCTAGTTCTCCAGCTTTTAAATCTGGGATTGGCTATGTGTCTGGCTTTGGCTACAGGGTCATTGGCAGACTTGTTCACAGTGACTTGCCTTCTTGCTACTTTTGGAAATTGGCACTTAACAATGAGGTGAACAAGCCCCCAGTGGGGCATGGGATGGTAAGACCCATGACCTAGTTATCTTCTTTGCTCTAGTGATACTCTTCCATTGCCAGACATGGGATTGAAGCCATCCCCTGCTAGCTGAGTGCAGCCATATGCAGAGGCAGCAGAAGAACCACCCAGCAGTTCCCAGCCATTGCCGCTCCACAGAATTCTGAGCTAAATGCATGGGCTGCTACATTAAGTAAGTTCAGAGTGATTTGTTACATGACAGAAAAAGTACAGAAGCTGAGATTGATAGATAGGGGAGTCCTATTTATAGTTAGGGAGAAGAAGATACTTCTTGAGTTCCTGCTATACCTCCAGGCTAGGCCAGGCATTTACACATATATTATCATCTCCTTTGGTCCTCATACTGGATATAGAGTTTCCTTTGTGCAGTTAACACTATTAATATCCCCATTTTGCAGCAAAGAGATTTCCAGCCCTTAGGTTACTTGCCCAAATCACAAAGCTAGTAAATGGTAGAACCAGTATTCAAACTCAGGTCTATCTGCCTGGATGCCCTAACCCTGGTCATTAATTGGGATATTTTTTAAAGGAGAAGAAAAGTTTGAAGTGATTAATTCTGTTTGCATTTTTGTTCAGGGGAGGGACATCCAGACAACAAGTCCAAGTATTTGATATGATCATTAACACAAGGATATCAGTACAGGGTTTGTCAGTTGCAATATCCGTTAATTAATTTAACCAGCCTTATGAGTCAATACTGACCTCCTTCTTCTAGTTGAGGCAAGTAGATTCAAAAAGGTTTTAAAAAAAAATTGCCCGAAAGAAGCAGGGGAGCCAGGACTTGAACTCAGAACTCCTGAATCTAAACTGCATGAGTGCTCCCCTGAGCCAGGCCATCCCCCTTTCCAGTCAGTTTCCCTGTGGGGCCTCAAATTGGATGCTTGATGATCTCATCATTGACGGATGAAGACAGCAGATCCAGAGATACTCCCTGTGTGCAGGGCCCTACACTAGGCCCTAGCAGTTTTCAGGGATGAGTATGGCTTAGTCCCTACCCTCACAGATCTGAGTTTCTGACTGGGGAGGCCATACTCCACGGTACGTTACACCCAGATCTAGGGGTGGCATGCCATCACGTGCTCTGGTGCTCTGGCATCTTCTTTTCAAGTGATGCTAATGCCTGTCCACTTAAATAAATCAACATGTCCATTTTCACCATCAGTGCCTGTGACGCATGGGATGCCCCAGGGAACCCCTCCAAAGTGCTTCACTCTGTTTTCGTGTTCACAAGTGTTAAGAAGCAGTCAAAGATTTAAAACTGAAAAGTCCAGAATTGGCAAAGATCAGGAGAAGCGGACAGAATTTGTAAATTGTTAACAATCTTTTTTTTGGGAGGGAAATTTGGATTAGGTAACAAACCCCTTAGAATATTCATACATTTGACCCTCAAATTCTAGAAATTTATTCTAAGGGAATCACCTACAATAAGGATGTACAAAACTGTATTTAAAATGTATTTTATGAAAAAAAAATGTATTTTATGATGATGACATTTAACTGAAAACAACCTAAATGTCCAACAATTAGTTCAGTTCAGTTCAGTCACTCAGTCGTGTCCTATTCTTTGCGACCCCATGAATTGCAGCACGCCAGGCCTCCCTGTCCATCACCAACTCCCGGAGTTCACTCAAACTCACGTCCATCGAGTCGGTGATGCCATCCAGCCATCTCATCCTCTGTCGTCCCCTTCTCCTCCTGCCCCCAATCCCTCCCAGCATCGGAGTCTTTTCCAATGAGTCAACTCTTCGCATGAGGTGGCCAAAGTACTGGAGTTTCAGCTTTAGCATCATTCCTTCCAAAGAACACCCAGGACTGATCTCCTTTAGAATGGACTGGTTGGATCTCCTTGCAGTCCAAGGGACTCTCAAGAGTCTTCTCCAACACCACAGGGCAAAAGCATCAATTCTTCGGCGCTCAGATTTCTTCACAGTCCAACTCTCACATCCATACATGACCAGTGGAAAAACCCTAGCCTTGACTAGACGGACCTTTGTTGGCAAAGTAATGTCTCTGCTTTTGAATATGCTATCTAGGTTGGTCATAACTTTCCTTCCAAGGAGTAAGCGTCTTTTAATTTCATGGCTGCAGTCACCATCTGCAATGATTTTGGAGCCCCCAAAAATAAAGTCTGACACTGTTTCCACTGTTTCCCCATCTATTTCCCATGAAGTGATGGGACCGGATGCCATGATCTTCGTTTTCTGAATGTTGAGCTTTAAGCCAACTTTTTCACTCTCCACTTTCACTTTCATCAAGAGGCTTTTTAGTTCCTCTTCACTTTCTGCCATATGGGTGGTGTCATCTGCATATCTGAGGTTATTGATATTTCTCCTGGCAATCTTGATTCCAGCTTGTGCTTCGTCCAGCCCAGCGTTTCTCATGATGTACTCTGCATAAAAGTTAAATAAGCAGGGTGACAATATACAGCCTTGACATACTCCTTTTCCTATTTGAAACCAGTCTGTTGTTCCATGTCCAGTTCTGACTGTTGCTTCCTGACCTGCATATAGGTTTCTCAAGAGGCAGGTCAGGTGGTCTGGTATTCCCATCTCTTTAAGAATTTTCCAGAGTTTATTGTGATCCACAATGTCCAACAATAGGTTTTGGTTAAAGAAAATACATCCATACAGTGTACTGCTACTCAGTGGATTAAAATGATGCAGTAGATGAATAACATAAAATCATGAAAAGAAAGGGCAAATTATAGAAACGGTATTGCAGAATGAATTCATGTAACAAAGTATGTATAGCAAAATTCTGGAAGGTTACGTATTAAAGTATTAACAAGGCTTGTTTCTGGTGGAGAAATTAGTAAGTTTGGAGTATTTTTTGTTTTCTTCTGTATGTTCATTTGTATTTTCTTTACTGGTAGTGTAATGCTTTTGTGTTAAAAAGGTAATAAAAGTCTAATAAACAACATTCACCTGTTTAAATAAAATTTTCATAATATCTGTTTACTAAAATCTGGAGATCTGTGTGATACTCATGCTCAAGTTTTAAATTTGAATGAAAGGAAATGCAGAATTTAAGAAGTAAGGGATGAGAGAAATGCTGTTACAGTTTGGGTACCAATATCCCATTTTTTCGGCTCCCACCCCAAAGCTGTCTGCCATCTTACTCACAGAGTTCATGTTGTCTCTTATTTTGATTCAAAATAGATCTGACTATTATGCAGTAGAAAGAGAAGAGGCTTCTGCATACAGATATGGCCTCAAATCCAACCCCCTTCCTACCTTGAGTGATAGTGGGCAATTCATGTAACTTCTCTGAGCGTCCATTTCTTTATCTGTCAAGTAGGAATAGACCTAACTTGCAGCAATGTTGGGAGAATTAGACACGCTGTGTGTATAGAGCCAAGCACAGGACCTGACATATGGTAGGTGGTCAATAAATTATTATTATATTGTTGTCACTTTGGTATTGTTATTGTTGTATAAAGGAACTACAGAGTACGGATACTATGCCCTTTTCTTTTTTTTTCTGGTAGGCAGATTTAATCAGCATAGAGATAGATTTTAAAGGAATGCTCCCTGGCTGTTGAAGCTGGGACTTACCTCCTCCTTATCAGTGTCATTTGCAAAAGGCTCCTTCATGTCTCCCAAGGCTCAACTCAAAGCATCTCTACTCCTGGGAAAGAATACATTTCTTTTTACAGGCAGATCGGGCTTATTGTCTTACACGTGGAGGAAAGTGCAGCATTTGCCCCATTATAAACATGGCTTAGCTAGCATGGGGCCTGCTGCCCCACACTACACACCTGTGCTGATGGCAGATAGTGCTGGTCATGATGCCCTTTCCTAAGGAGCCAAGGCACAGTCAGGGAATCTGCTCAATACCAAGTTTCCTGCAGTTTTTACAAATTGATCAGAGGTTGCAAACAAGAGGAATCCCGCTTGCCTCTTTTGGATGAAAGCAGAGTGGGGGAGGGTGGAGGAGGAAGGAAGGTTGAGAGTTCATCTGTTTCAGCCTTCTAGGCCTCCTGGTGAAGGACATGGAAGCCTGGCACGCTCGACTGAACAACAAAGGCTTCATTTAGTCTTGGCCAGAAGGGGCACTGTGTTCGCTTCCTGGTCTCTCCCACGCCTGGAATGAGTTGCTGCAGAGGTAGTTGGGCCAGGTGTTTGTCATTCTTGGATTGGACGGTTTTGGGTGGCTTGGAATGTCTACTTTTCTAGGAAACTGAGGCCCAGAAAGGAAAGTGACTGGTCCAGATGAGTTTGTGGCAAAGCCAGGTCTGATGAGGGCTCGGCTTTCTGTCTTGGCAGCCTTCCACAAAGCGTGACATCAAGTATCTGGGCGGCAGGCTCATTCCCTAGGAGGAAATATAGGATCTCGGCAAATGGGCAAAGCCAGTACTTCCTCCCCTGGACTGAGCTTGGCTGTCCCAGGGGCACTATCTCCTCTGCCTGCTAGGCCATACTACAGCCCTGGGGGCCAGATTGCTTCTCCAGGGCCCCCACCCTGGGGTTCTCTCTGGGTTCTTCCTGAAAGGCTTGGGGAAGTAAGTGATCAGACTCCAAAGACTTTCCCCTGGGGTGGAGTTGGGGGTGGGCGGCATTTCCCAGAGTGGGGCTTTGCCTAGGCAGGGGGCTCAGCTAAGAGCTACAGGCTCACAGCAGGGGCTCCTTAAATATGCAGAGGGAGCAGCTGCCTTTGATCTCTCCAGCGAAGAAGCAGCCACTCCCCGCTGAGCTGGAGTGTGCATGTGTGCTTGAGGGTGGCATGTGTGTGTGGGTTCACATGTAAATGAGGGCAGACTGGACACCAACATGTGCACGTATGTGTATGCACACAGGCACCGCTACAGGTTCACATGTGTGCATATGCATGCATATGGGTGTGCCTATCTGTGTATGTGTGCCCGTATCTAAACTTGGGAGTTACCGAGTGTGCGTACATGTGTATGCCTTGAAGTTTGCTGGGCAGAGCACATGTCTGCACGTCAGTTCATCTGTGATATCTCTATAACACAATGAATGGTATTATCCGCCCAGCAATTTCCATATGAGGCAATTTATAGCAGTGTTGGGCTTCCCACATGGCACTAGTAGTCAAGAACCCGCCTGCCAATGCAGGAGATGTAAGAGACTCAGGTTTGATCCCAGGGGTGGGCAGATCCCCTGGAGGAGGGCATGGCAACCCACTCCACTATTCATGCCTGGAGAATCCCATAGACAGGGGAGCCTGGTGGGTTGTGATCCATAGGGTCACAGAATAAGACAAGACTGAATTGATTTAGCAGACAGGCATAATAGTGTTACTCTTTGTTCAAAATATTACCCCTGAAGTCATGGTAGAACAACCTCGTTCTGCCTCCTGGCCCAATTTAATTTGTCTAGGGATGAGTCAATTCTAGTACCCACTCACCTCATTATGATGGTCAGGAAATGCTGTGGTAGGCTGGATTACCATTTAAAACTTCCTTTGTCACCTTTCTCCCATTGATGTTTGGAATGGCTGAATAACCTCCTTTGGCCAATGGAAATGAGAGCCCAGGTGACATAAGCTATACTTAAGCCAAAGCTCTAAGAGCCCTTGCCTGACTTGCCATTTCTCCTTTTCCTCTGCCATAAGACTTGTGATATTCAGATAAATGCTGTTCTGTCATCCTGGGTCCCAGAAAGCAGATGCTCTGGAGCAGAGCCTTAGCCAGCCAATGGTAAACATGTAGTACAAATAAGAAGTAAACCTTGTGGGAGTAAAGCGTGCAGATTTTAGGGGTTTTCATTGTTGTGACCTAGATATTGCAGCTTAACCTATCCTAAACTGACTACAACAAATTGGCGATGGAATCAATTGTCTCACTCCTTGGGCTTTCAGTTTTGGAACTAGAAAGTGCTTTAGTAATTTCTGTTGACTGTGATTTATGGCTGGAGATCAGGAAATGTGTGGTCATGTTTCCCATTCATGAATAAAGGCCATATTTCTCTCATCTGACTAAACATATGCCTTTTATGCAAAGTCAGCAAAGATAGAGAGCAGAGAAATAGAGATCAAAGTGGGAGATGAAATTGATGAAGTCTGTGGTTCTGAGTTCAGTTGTTCTTGAGACCCAGCTGCATCCTTGCTCTGCACCCAGCTTCATTGTCCCATTTCATCTTGATTCTGTAAACAGTAAATTCCCCCTCTGAAAATGAAAGTGTTAGTTGCTTAATCATGTCCAACTCTTTGCAACCCCATGGACTATATATATGGCTCATCAGACTCCTCTGTCCATGGTATTCTGCAGGCAAGAATACTGGAGTGGGTAGCCATTTCTTCCTCCAGAGGATCTTCCCAACCCAGGGATCAAACTCGGGTCTCTAGCACTGCAGGCAGATTCTTTACCATCTAAGCCATCAGGGAAGCCCCAGATTCCTCATCTAATTAATGCCAACCTGAATTGAGTTTCTGTCACTTGCACTGACTCTAATGTAATACGTATGGTTTTGTGTGACAATACACATATACATTACAATGCTATGTGTTTGCATGCGTATTTGTGTATATTCATATATGTGCTGACACTTATGAAATGTGTGTGCCTATATATCCTCATGTGCCTCTGTGTGTCCTGGTAATCCTATGCAGTTATCAGTTCAGTTTAGTTCAGTTGCTTAGTCGTGTCTGACTCTGCAACCCCATGGACTGCAGCACACCAGACTTCCCTGTCCATTACCAACTCCCAGAACTTGCTCAAACTCATGTCCATTGAGTTGGTGATACCATCCAACTGTCTCATTCGCTGTTGTCTCCTTCTCCTCCTGCCTTCAATCTTTCCTAGCATCAAGGTCTTTTCTAATGAGTCAGTTCTTTGCATCACGTGGCCAAAGTACTGGAGCTTCAGCTTTAGCATCAGTGAATACTCAGGACTGATTTCCTTTAGGATTGACTGGTTTGATCTCCATGCAGTTCAAGGGACTCTCGAGAGTCTTCTCCAGCATCATAGTTCAAAAGCATCAATTCTTCAGTGCTCAACTTTCTTTATGGTCCAATTCTCACATCCATACATCACTACTGGAAAAATCATAGCTTTGACTAGATGGACATTTGTTGTCAAAGTAATGTCTCTGATTTTCAATATGCTTTCAAGGTTTGTCATAGCTCTTATTCCAAGGAGAAAGCGTCTTTTAATTTCATGGCTATAGTCACCATCTGCAGTGATTTTGGAGCGCAAGAAAATTAAGTTTGTCACTGATTCCATTGTTTCCCCATCTATTTGCCATGAAGTGATGATACTGGATGCCATGATCTCAGTTTTTTGAATGTTGAGTTTTTTTTTTTTTTTTATTCTTCCAATTTTATTTTATTTTTAAACTTTACATAATTGTATTAGTTTTGCCAAATATCAAAATGAATCCGCCACAGGTATACATGTGTTCCCCATCCCGAACCCTCCTCCCTCCTCCCTCCCCATACCATCCCTCTGGGCCGTCCCAGTGCACCAGCCCCAAGCATCCAGCATCATGCATCGAACCTGGACTGGCAACTCGTTTCCTACATGATATTTTACATGTTTCATTGCCATTCTCCCACATCTTGCCACCCTCTCCCTCTCCCACAGAGTCCAAAAGACTGTTCTATACATCAGTGTCTCTTTTGCTGTCTCGTACACCGGGTTATTGTTACCATCTTTCTAAATTCCATATATATGCGTTAGTATACTGTATTTATGTTTTTCCTTCTGGCTTACTTCACTCTGTATAATAGGCTCCAGTTTCATCCACCTCATTAGAACTGATTCAAATGTATTCTTTTTAATGGCTGAGTAATACTCCATTGTGTATATGTACCACTGCTTTCTTATCCATTCATCTGCTGATGGACATCTAGGTTGCTTCCACGTCTTGGCTATTATAAACAGTGCTGCGATGAACATTGGGGTACACGTGTCTCTTTCCCTTCTGGTTTCCTCAGTGTGTATGCCCAGCAGTGGGGTTGCTGGATCATAAGGCAGTTCTATTTCCAGTTTTTTAAGGAATCTCCACACTGTTCTCCATAGTGGCTGTACTAGTTTGCATTCCCACCAACAGTGTAAGAGGGTTCCCTTTTCTCCACACCCTCTCCAGCATTTATTATTTGTAGACTTTTGGATCGCAGCCATTCTGACTGGTGTGAAATGGTACCTCAGAGTGGTTTTGATTTGCATTTCTCTGATAATGAGTGATGTTGAGCATCTTTTCATGTGTTTGTTAGCCATCTGTATGTCTTTTTTGGAGAAATGTCTATTTAGTTCTTTGGCCCATTTTTTGATTGGGTCATTTATTTTTCTGGAGTTGAGCTGTAGGAGTTGCTTGTATATTTTTGAGATTAGTTGTTTGTCGGTTGCTTCATTTGCTATTATTTTCTCCCATTCTGAAGACTGTCTTTTCACCTTGCTAATAGTTTCCTTTGATGTGCAGAAGCTTTTAAGGTTAATTAGGTCCCATTTGTTTATTTTTGCTTTTATTTCCAATATTCTGGGAGGTGGGTCATAGAGGATCCTGCTGTGATGTATGTCGGAGAGTGTTTTGCCTATGTTCTCCTCTAGGAGTTTTATAGTTTCTGGTCTTATGTTTAGATCTTTAATCCATTTTGAGTTTATTTTTGTGTATGGTGTTAGAAAGTGGTCCAGTTTCATTCTTTTACAAGTGGTTGACCAGATTTCCCAGCACCACTTGTTAAAGAGATTGTCTTTAATCCATTGTATATTCTTGCCTCCTTTGTCGAAGATAAGGTGTCCATATGTGCGTGGATTTATCTCTGGGCTTTCTATTTTATTCCATTGATCAATATTTCTGTCTTTGTGCCAGTACCATACTGTCTTGATAACTGTGGCTTTGTAGTAGAGCCTGAAGTCAGGTAAGTTGATTCCTCCAGTTCCATTCTTCTTTCTCAAGATCGCTTTGGCTATTCGAGGTTTTTTGTATTTCCATACAAATTGTGAAATTATTTGTTCTAGCTCTGTGAAGAATACTGTTGGTAGCTTGATAGGGATTGCATTGAATCTATAAATTGCTTTGGGTAGTATACTCATTTTCACTATATTGATTCTTCCAATCCATGAACATGGTATATTTCTCCATCTATTAGTGTCCTCTTTGATTTCTTTCACCAGTGTTTTATAGTTTTCTATATATAGGTCTTTAGTTTCTTTAGGTAGATATATTCCTAAGTATTTTATTCTTTCCGTTGCAATGGTGAATGGAATTGTTTTCTTAATTTCTCTTTCTGTTTTCTCATTATTAGTGTATAGGAATGCAAGGGATTTCTGTGTGTTGATTTTATATCCTGCAACTTTACTGTAGTCATTGATTATTTCTAGTAATTTTCTGGTGGACTCTTTAGGGTTTTCTATGTAGAGGATCATGTCATCTGCAAATAGTGAGAGTTTTACTTCTTCTTTTCCAATTTGGATTCCTTTTATTTCTTTTTCTGCTCTGATTGCTGTGGCCAAAACTTCCAAAACTATGGCCAATATCACTGATGAACATAGATGCAAAAATCCTTAACAAAATTCTAGCAATCAGAATCCAACAACACATTAAAAAGATCATACACCATCATCAAGTGGGCTTTATCCCAGGGATGCAAGGATTCTTCAATATCCGCAAATCAATCAATGTAATACACCACATTAACAAATTGAAAAATAAAAACCATATGATTATCTCAATAGATGCAGAGAAAGCCTTTGACAAAATTCAACATCCATTTATGATAAAAACTCTCCAGAAAGCAGGAATAGAAGGAACATACCTCAACATAATAAAAGCTATATATGACAAACCCACAGCAAACATTATCCTCAATGGTGAAAAATTGAAAGCATTTCCTCTAAAGTCAGGAACAAGACAAGGGTGCCCACTTTCACCATTACTATTCAACATAGTTTTGAATGTTGAGTTTTAAGACAACTTTTTCACTCTCCTCTTTCACTTTCATCAAGAGGCTTCTCAGTTCCTCTTCGCTTTCTGCCATATGGGTTGTGTCATCTGCATATCTGAGGTTATTGATATTTCTCCCTGCCTGTAATCTTGATTCCAGTTTGTGATTCATCCAGCCCAGCATTTTGCATGATGTACTCTGCATATAAGTTAAATAGCAGGGTGACAATATACAGCCTTGACATACTCCTTTCCCAATTTGGAACCAGTCTGTTGTTCCATGTCCAGTTCTAACTGTTGCTTCTTGACTAGCATACAGATTTCTCAGAAGGCATGTAAGGTAGTCTAGTATCCCCAGCTCTTTAAGAATTTTCCATAGTTTGTTGTGATCCACACAGTGAAAGGCTTTAGAGTAGTCAATGAAGCAGAAGTAGATGCTTTTCTGGAATTCTCTTGCTTTTTCTATGATCCAACGGATGTTGGCAATTTGATCTCTGGTTCCTCTGCCTTTTCTAAATCCAGTTTGAACATCTGGAAGTTCTTGGTTCACATACTGTTGAAGTCTAGCTTGGAGAATTTTCAGCATTACTTTCTAGTATGTGCAATGAGTGAAATTGTGTGGTAGTTTGAACATTTTCTAGCATTGCCTTTCTTTGGGATTGGGATGAAAACTGACCTTTTCCAGTTATAGAGTTATAGAGGTGCATTTATATGCAGGTGTGTGCAGTTACAGAGGTATATTTATGGTATGTTGGTGAATTTGCCTGACAGTAAGTGTTCAATAAATAATTTCAGAATAATTTATCTCTATTTCAACAGCATGTGTGCATGTTTGTGGCACAAACAGTGACCTAGAAAGAATGACATCAGGAGGGGCTGGTTATCCATGGCAGGGCTCTGCTGGGACATCTCCCAACTGCACGTGGAGGCTGTGTGATGACTGCTCTCATACTTCCGTCCCTCCTGAAGTGTTTACACTTTGGCATCTCAGGTTGTCCTCTTGGGCTTCTACCTGGCTGGGCCTTATCCTTCCTTGAGCTCTAGACAGAAAGAAAAACAGCCTGGGCTCAGCCTGCCAGTCTCTGGTGGTGCTGGAACAGTCACCAGGGAGGCCCAGGAAAGGCCAAGATTTCAGGAGGCATTTCTGGAAGGATCCTTTAGGTTCAGAGTCAGCATGGCTGATGTCACCCCAGCCACCTTCAGGAGCTCTGGGTCTGGTGTTCATTGTCTTAACAGGGAATTTTAATCAACAGACTTTGTGCATCTGACTTCGGCTGTTTCGTGATGAGGTGGTTTGACAGAAACTTTGGACTTGATTTCTGCTATTTGCACTTTATTGTCATGTGTTAGGAAAGTATTTTGAATTGGTGAGGTGGAAAGATTGAAGAGACAGCAGTGAAGGGCACAGGAGGTGAGATGATAAGATTGCTACCAGGAAAGAAGCGTCACACTTGGGGGATTTCTGGGTGAGAAATCCGGGGCTCCGGGGGCTTGAAAGAACTGTGAAGATCAACTGGTCCAATCCCACCTCCAAGCTCAAATCCCCTTTATAAGTAGTCATTGTAATGATAATGACTGTAATAATAGCTACTAAACTGAGCTCCTACCAGCCTCATAGGAAGCTATCCTAGTCAGTCTCCATAGGTTGCAGGGCATAGAGACCCAGCCAGGATAGCTCATGTTTCCCTCCCCTCTTCTCTTCTCCTCCCTATGTTATGGGGATATAGGGAAAGACCATCTTTCTCCAACTAGAGCATTGGTTTTCAATTGGGGGTGATTTTTCCCCTCTCCCCCCACCAGCTGCTTATGGCAATGTCTGGGAGACATATTTGGTTGTCACGACTGGGGTAGCATCAGGTAGGGAAGGATAAGAGGGGAGAGCAGAACAATAGTAATACATGGTTTGAGAAGAATATTTTGCTATCAGAGTAAAAAATGAAGGCTGGGATATGTGGTTTAGACTCTCCACACAATAGCAGTTGCAGGCTATTTCTATTGCATATTATGGAAAGGATCATGTGTCATTGGGATATTTGGAAGTCATATTCTCAAGTGATAGCCCATAAGTGGGATCAGCCCATATGGGACCCTCTGTAAGGCATAGGGGAAGCTTTGGCATAAACACCTTGGCACTAAGCACAACTTTTCCAAGACTGTAACCTGGATATTGTCTGTAGGTTTGAGAATTTTCTAGGATAATGTTGAATTTCATTTCCTTGGTAAGGGTTGCTGGAAACTTCTTGCCTTGTTTAGTGATCATGGACCTTGGCCTTGAGGGAATGCTTAAAGATGGGTCTGGAAGCAGCCAGTTTTTAGAAGAAACCTAAAGAGTGTAGGGAGATGGTCAGATAAAGGGGACCCATCTGGAGTCCCCAAGAGGTGGATGGGCCTAGAGAGCCCCTTTCAGAGGATGCTGGTCTAGCATGAAGGGTCATTAGGAAGGGGATCCCAGGTGCCCTCAGTGAGTTGAATGGGACAATCCAGAATGGAAACTTCCAAATCTATCAGGAGATATATACTATCTGGAGCTGCAGAGGCAGCTGATCAAAGAGAATGGATTGACACAGGATCAAACTACCTCCCTATCTGTGTCCCTTCTCCTTCTGTTTCCTGTTTCTCTCTCTGACTCTGACCTCTTGTCTTTTTCTTCCTTCCTATCGCTTTGATCCTCTTTTGTTGAAAGTGAGTTGAAGCCACATAAAGGATACCAAATTAAAGAACTGAATTTCATGCTGAACTTATTTGTTAGTACACTCAATAAACATCTATCACGTCCTAGTTTCTAGCACAATAACACAAACTAAATGGTCAAGAGTTATTTGTTAAATGAATATATAGATAATTAAGTCTTAGTTTAAATGTTATCTCCTTGGAGAAGCCTCTTTCTTAACCAAGTTACAGACAAGAGTCTTTTATTTCAAGTCAAGCTCTACACCATTCTTACATTTCATTTCCTTCATAATACACATACCTAATACTATATTAAAATATTTTTGGTTGGTATGTTGTGGTCTGAGTCCCTTACTAGATTGCTCTGGGCAATCAGGAAATTGGTTCACCTGGTCTCCCCAGTGCCTGGGAGAATGTCAGGTACATGGTTGCTGCTGCTAAGTTGCTTCAAGTCATGTCTGACTCTGTGCGGCCCCATAGACAGCAGCCCACCAGGCTCCCCTGTCCCTGGGATTCTCCAGGCAAGAACACTGGAGTGGGTTGCCATTTCCTTCTCCAATGCATGAAAGTGAAAAGTGAAAGTGAAGTCACTCAGTCGTGCATGACTCTTAGTGACCCCATGGACTGCAGCCCACCAGGCTCCTCTGTCCATTGGATTTTCCAGGCAAGAGTACTGGAGTGGGGTGCCATTGCCTTCTCCGAGGTACATAGTAAACACTTTCAAATATTCCTAAGTAGAGAAGTCTATTGGTTAACTTCTGTTCTCTGGGTTAGGTGGTGTGGGGAGTCCTGGGGATTCAGAGATGAGAGAGACATGGTCTCTGGTCAGAAGACTCTCCAAAGTGGGATAGAAAATTCCTGGTAATTTCTGGGAGTGAAACAATTGAAGTTCCCCTTGCGGTTGACTCAACTGCCATCATGGAGTGAGTCCTAGAGTAAGTCATAAATAAGCACTAACTGTTGTTACAAGCAACCCTCAAAGACCAGTGAAATAATCCAATAAAAATGCAGTTTTTCTCTCTTCACAATCAGGTCAGTGAATATCTTTTTTTTTGTTGTTGTTGTTGTTTTTTTTTTTTTTTGCCAAATGTTAACTCTAGAGCCTGGACTCTTCCACTTTGTGGTCCTATTTTCAGCACCAATATATGGTCACTGTGAAGTGGGAGGGGAGTGACAGAGAGCAAGTGGGGGATTTTTACAGGTCGCTCACACTGGAGGTGGCGGGCATGACGACGCTCCATGATTCACTGGTCAGAACCTAGTTGTGTGGGCTCCAGGTAACTGCCAAGGGTGATGAATATTATCCATCTGGGTGCCCAGAGGGAAAAGGAAATGAATCTGGTGACCACACAACGTTTTGTTTTTGCCATAGATAGGATGGAAGGGAGAGGTCATGGACTAAGACAGGGAAATAACTTAGGAGAATTCATGAGAACAGGTACCAAGGTCATAGCAGTAGCCATCAGTGCAGGAAGAGAATTTGATAAGCCTATCAGGAAATTCAGAAGTTAAAGTCACATAATAATGCACCGATTTCATAAGTCCTTTAGTAAAATCACCATGAATCTTGCATCAGGGGTGACTCCTGATTGGACTCTTGCTTCGCTATTAGAAGTTATTCTGAGGAGGGCATTGTCCCTGCTGCCTTCTGAGTTTTGCTGTGGATATAAAGAGACAAGTTTCTGTCTTACTGAGGCGATAACTGGAGAATGGACAAAAGATGAGAATTTGAGGCACAAAGATTACCTAACTCTTTTTCTGTGGTACTTCTATTTTTTTAGATTTTTTACATTTCAAATAAAGTCTTCACCAAAATGAGCGATTGTCAATTATGTGGCTAATTCTGTTCCAGAATCCCTGGGAATATAAAAGGGTAAAGATATGATCCTGGCTCTCAAATGACCTACATTTTGCTTTAGGGAGCTTCAAGGAATTTATGTGATGCAGTTGCAGAAACCAAAGGCATCAAACTCTTGAGATGCAGGTGCTAAGTTTTGTGTGAATTCCTGGCAAAGTGAGGTAAGTATAGGCAGATGTTGATGAAAACATTTTTGAGGGAGGTGGCACTTGATTTGGGTGTCCTAGAATTCCCTCAAAAGAGGAATATATATATATATATATATATATATATATATATATAAAATATATATTATATATACACACATATATGTATACATTATAGTATATTATATGTATATATATGTATGTATATGTGTATGTATGGTGCTAGTGGTAAGGAATCTACCTGCTAATGCAGGAGTTTAAGAGTTGCTGGTCCGATCACTGGGCCGGGAAGATCCCCTGGAGGAGGGCGTGACAACCCATTCCAGTATTCTTGCCTGGAGAATCCCATGGACAGAGGAGCCTGGTAGGCTACTGTCCATAGGGTTGTAAAAAGTCAGACATGAGTGAGTGACTCAGCACGCATGCATGAACACATATATACATTTGTGTGTATATTCCAGGGGCCAACAGTGTAATTTTAGAATCAGATAAGACTAAGTTTGGAGCTGGATTCTACCCCTTACTAACTACAATGTCTAGTAAAGGCAGGCAAGTGAGATACCATCAACACAGCAGGGTGCCTGGCACTGGGGAAATGTTCGATAGGGAGTTGTTAGATTGTAAGAGAACAGTAAGTGTGTATTTCCTGAAGCTAGATTCCTTGGGGTGAATCCCAGCTCTGTTCTTTACTGCGTGATCTTGGCTAAGTCACTTCACCGCTCTGTGACTCAGTGTCTTCATCTGGGAAACAGGTATCATGTTACTGCCTATCTTGTAGGATTGCAGTGAGTAGTAAATCCATTAACATGTATAAAGAGCATGTAACAGTACTATGTAAGCTGTAGCTTTAATATCACTATTAGAAACATAATCATTTTACCTCCACATATGATCACCCTACACTGAGATGTAGAGACATTTCCTTTCTTGGAGAACCACAGAATAATTCAGACACATATGCTGCATTTTATTGTGTGTGTGTGTGTGTGCACACGTACAAGCACCCATATGTGTGTGTGATGAGAAGTGATGGCCCGAACGATGGCACCTTTCTCACACTGTGACATTGACACATGCATTTTCAATTAAGTTGAGCTCCCATTTTGCTCTACTCATTTGGCAGCAACCACAAGTTCACAGAAAAATATGAATAAGGTGCATAAACAGGGGTGGGGGTGGGAGAGTCAGAGAATCAATTTACAGTTTGTGAAGATGAGTTTTAAAGCCTCCTTTTTATGTAAAAAAAAAAAAATACATTGGATCCTTGTCCATCATGTATAGTAGCAGTTATAGCAATCACTTATTGAATACTCACTGTGTGTTGGGCATGTTGCTAAGTGCTTTAGAAATGAATTATCTCATTTAATCTTCATAATACCCTAGTGGGTTTTCAATGGTCGGTGTCATTAAAAGGGTTTTAAGAGATTAGCTGGCCTGAGGTCACATGGCCAGTATATGATAGAGCCCAGATTAAAACACAAGCTTTTCTGACTCTAAAAGGTCATGGTCTTAACTAGGGCTGATGTCCATCCAGGACACACCCAGATGGCATAGGAAATTTGTAACCATCGTCCTTTCTGATGCCTTGGCCCCTGCTGTACTGGCTGGCAAATATTTCTGTCACTGCTCTTCTCAACCTGGAGGCAATATTACATTGTTATAATTGAACGTGGGAGGGGAAAAAAAAGACAGTTGTGGAATATCTTCTTAGAATCTATGACAAATTGATTTGAATTGAAAAAGAAACAGAGCTAAATTTAAAATGCCCAGGATCTCAGGATTGAAATGGTTGACAACTGTATCTGCAATACCTAACCAGCCTGGTGGGAGGAAAGGGCACTTTGGTGGAAGTCAGGGAGCTGGCTTGTTAAAAACACTCCTCCTAACCCCAGGAGAAAGATGCTTTTGAAAACAAAATAAGAAATACAATAAATAAATGAATAAATAAGTAAATGAAAAATCACCCACGATTCTCAAATTCTTATCTCCTAGAGAAAACCTCTGACAACTATGGTTACCATTTTGGTGCTCTGTGTGTGTGTGTGTGTGTAATTTTAGAAATATATTTATATATTACTCCAGCTGTAGGCTGAGGGGGTCAATCTGAGAGGTCTTTTCCCTCGGAAAGAATTCTAACAATAATTCAGTAACTCCTCTCAGGGCGTCCAATGGGAGAAGCTGGGGATGTGCATTTTTGCCTGTCTGGTTGGACTCTCGTTTATCCCTAGTGAAAAATTGTCTGAGGGGAAAATTTCTTAGTGTGTAAAACTGAAAAGCAGAGCTCAGTACAGTATATAATCCTAACAATGCCATATGAAAATGCAGTAAAAATAGAGTCAATTATACACTGTCAAAGCTTTTCTCTAAACAGCTGCCTAAAAGAATATGACAATTTTTCCTACAATGTAGTAAAAAAAAAATTCTCTCACAATGCCAACTACACAGGGCCGAATTCATTAACACTTTATTACCTTAAACTCCATTGTAAGAGAAAAATAATATGAGGCAACTTGTCACTTTTTTTCTTTTCCCGGTTTTGTTACTGTGACACATTAAGATTTGGGCGCCTGCTAGTGTGTTGTGATCTACATTTAATGATCTTAACAGGGACTTAGTAAGACATTGTTCGTTTCTCTTGCGCTATCCCTGAGCGGGGTGTTACATGAACAGTGAGACCCAATTATATCATAGTGTAATTTACAAAGGAGGAAAAAAAAGTTCTTTTCATGGCCTGTTCCCCAAGGAGACTAGGAGTATTGTAGCAGTTTCTTGGCTCTGCTTTGCAACAATATAATTAGCTATAATCTGAGCATTTGCATATAGTACATTGAGCAGGAATAACTCTCTACTTGCTGGGTTAGGCTGTAAAATGATCTTTTTTATAAGATAGCCTCTCTGATACACCTAATTTTACTTAGCACATTTGCATCTATGTTGTGGCTGATCATCACAAATGGAAATTGTCACTCTCAATACGGAAGAAAAATGAGAAAAATTCATTATAATGAAAGCAAGTTTTTAACCAACAGATTTTTAATCAGGCCTACTGTGGACTCAGAACTGGGGCAGGGCCCTTATGCCTTTGAGATTAAAATCTGGACTTTATTGCAGTCCAAACTTGGTCTAACTTTGCAGTTAGCCTTACATTTTATACACCTTAAAATTTATACCTGAGAACACCAAGTCCTTCAGGATCATGGTATCTGAAGCCTCTAATCAGAACACAGGTCTTTTCTTATTTCCTGAAACAAAAATAAACAAATAAGGAAACACTAGTTCGAGGGGTTGAGAAATAGGAGAGTTTTTTAGTTAGCTATCTCTTTCTTGTAAACTGTCTACTTTCTCTCTCTTCTCTCTCCATCTCTCTCTCTCATCCTTATAACCACCAAGTATGTGTTAGTCACTCAGTCATATCTGACTCTTTGCGATCCCATGGGCTGCAGCCCTCCAGGCTCCTCTGTCCATGGAATTCTCCAGGCAAGAATACTGCAGTGGGTAGCCATCCCTTCTCCAGGGGATCTTACCAACCCAGGGATCAAACCTGGATCTGCTTTGCTGGCAGATTCTTTATCGTCTGAGCCACCAGGGAAGCTCTATAACCACCAAAATTGGTGACTAATCATAGGTCCATAAACTGGCACACTGGTTGATTTCATCAGCTGATTTCACCTTACAGATGGTGGGTGTATGACTCCAAAGTTTAAGGCAAAAATCTTAGAGTCAAAATTATCCTTGTAAATCCCATAGAATCATACTCAAAAAACTGGAGAAACTCCATTATGAGAGGCCAATGGAAACTGAACAAATTGAAAGGATAGTAGATTCAAAGCAATTTCTCATTTCAGTCTCTCTCCAGGACACACCCTAATTTTTAGTGGAATAGCCTTGTGTTGAAGTCTATCATGCTCAGTATCCCTACCTTTCCATCTCTCTTCCTCCCTATTCCATCTAAACAGAAGGATTTAATTGGCAGTAAGCATGACTCTTGGGCTTCCCAGGTGGTTAATGCTACAGAACCTGCCTGCCAAGGCAGGAGACCTAAGGGACGCAGCTTCAATCCCTGGGTTGGGAAGATCCCCTGGAGGAGGGCATCTTGCCTGGAGAATCCCATGGACAGAGGAGCCTGATGGGCTACAGTCCATGGGGTTGAAAAGGGTTGCACACTACTGAAGTGACTTCGGTACACTTAAGTATACACACACAAGCATGACCCTCATTCACTCCCACTAAATTTAAGTTCCACTGGATTGCTGGTCTTCGTAAACCTTTGTTTCAGCACTAGCACTGTGCTTGACATGTAGCAGGCACTTGGTCAGTATCTATGCAAAAATGATTGAAAAAAAACTGCTAATCCTTTAACCTCAGCCACAGAAAATATACTAGAAAGACTATGGTAGATATTAAGCCCCAGTGGTCATGTTCAATGTCCCCATATTACTACTTTGATAATTCAGAAGATGGTAGAGATGATCTGCTGATGTGTTGTTTCCAAAGTCGGATTTATTTCCCATTGCAGATTTGGAGATGTGAAATTCCATATTTTTGGAATAGATTGGAGCTCTGTTTTGGCCAATCAATATATATTGATTGGACATTTAGGGTTTTGGAGTTTTGGGATTCCATTCAGAAGTGGGTGTTATGGATTGAATCGTGTCCCCCCTAAAATTCAAATGTTGAATGAATTTCAACATACGTTATAACTCTGAATGAAACTTTATTTGGAGATAGAGCCTTTATAGAGGCAATCAAGTTAAAATAAGATCATTAGGGTGGGCTCTACTCCAATGTGATTGATGTCCTCATGAAAAGGAAGAGTTTGGACCAGAGACACTTCTAGAGGGTCAGTTCAGTTGTGTCCAACTCTTTGCAACCCCATGGACTTCCAGGGTCCATGCTTCCAGGCTTCCCTGTCCATCACCAACTCCCAGAGCCTACTCAAACTCATGTCCATTGAGTTCATGATGCCATCCAACCATCTCATCCTCTGTCGTCCCCTTCTCCTCCCACCTTCAATCGATGATGTGGAAAGACACAGATAGAAGGTGCTCTTCTCAAGCTAAGGAGAGAGAACTGGGACAGATCCTTCCCCCACAGCCCTCAGAAAATACCAACACTGCCAGCACCCTAACTTTGGACCTGCAGCTCCAGGCTTGTGACATTTCTGTGGTTTAAGCCAGCTTATCTATAGTGTTTTGTTAAGGCAGCCTTGGCAAACTAACACAGTAGGTAAACTGAGGCCTAAACCTAAATCAGTACCCAGACCACTAGCAGTTAGGCAAGATGGTCAATGTTTTTGGGCAGGCTTGTTTAGATATGAAGAATCTCAGCACTGGAGACTATTTTCAAGAGATTTTTCAGTCTCCTTCATATGTGATCCCTTCTTCATCAAAAAGCTGAGCTCTTTCTCTTGTGATTCTATTTTTTACTCAACCAACATATTTGTGTACAACATCAGTGAATTGTTCCTACTACCAAGAATTTATAGAAAATGTTAGATTTATTTTCCCTATTTTTTTTCTTTCCCTATTTTATTTATTTATTTATTGTGGAAGTTTCGAAAGTAAGAGGAGAAGGGAGCAAAGAGTATTGGAAATGGGAAGCAGTACAGAGAAATGCAAGATAGAACTTTTAATGATTTACGTACTAGCTTTTTAATTTTGTAACTTTTTATAATTTTAACTTACACAAAAGTTGCATTAATAGTGAAAGAGCTCCCATATACCTTACACCCAGGTTCACTAGTTGTCAACATTTGCCACAATCCTTTATAGTTAATATGTACTATGTATATAATTATAATTATGTAAAATATATACATATATATATTGGAGAAGGGAGTGACAACCCACTCCAGTATTCTTGCCTAGAGAATCCCATGGACAGAGGAGTCTGGTGGTCTGCAGTCCATGGGATAACAAGAGTCAGACATGATTGACTTTCACTATGTGTATACATACACACACACACACTCACACACACACACATGCACACACACACACACACACACACACACACACACACATATATATACTCTTTTTTCCTAAGTATTTCACTGTGCCTTTCCCAAGAATGAGGCTATTTCCTTATGTAACTGCAGTTAACTACCAAAATCAAATTTAAGACTGATATTAATCTACAGACATTATGAAAATTTCACCAATTATCTTAATAATATCTTTTATAGCACTTTTTTATTTTCTGGCTCAGAATCCAATTTGAGATCACATATTGTATTTAATTTTTGTGATTTTTCAGTCTCTTTTTCTCTGGAAAATTTCCCTAGTCTGAAATATGTGCATATTTTTGAGAGTGTAAGTCATCTGTTTTGTACCATGTCCCTCACTCTGGGTTTGTCTGGTGTTTTCTCATGATTAAAGTGCACATCTCTGGCAGGAAGCCACTGATGTTCTGGTATGTTCTTAGTACATCATCCACGATGCTGGTTTTTCTCAGTGACTTCCTTTGCCCCAAAACACTGTACTATGTTGATAAAAAAAAATAAAACCAGAAGGGTAACGAGTATAACTAAGGATAACTTTAGGGAGGAAAATTCATTTTTTCATCGATTCATTCATCACACACAGGAATTTTATAATCTCCAAAGCACCTTATTTGTACTTTTTTGGAGGACAAATGTATTAGTTCTTGCTTTGTTTCAATAGATTTCCAAACCTGTTGAAGTTGTGGAATGCCTGAAATCAGGCCCCTCTTTACATATCTTTGGAATAACCTCTTTCTAAATGCACAAACTATAAAGCCATCCCCATATCCTCACATTGAACAAAAAGCAAAACAATTCAATTCGTCTCTAAGTTTTCCTGTTAATATCTTATTTCTTGCCCATTCATTTTGTTTCTTGGGAGCCTGGTCTAGAAGTTCAGAGGTAGACTGAAGTTTAAAAAAATTGTGGGGAAAAAATTGTAGCTACGAAAATGATTCTCATTAATACAATGTATTCTACAAATTGGAAAAGCACTGACAGTGTTGGATTTCAACTGTAGAATCCAGGTTCAAATGGTGGGACACAAATTCCTGCAAAGAGCAAAGGTAAGAAGTATGGTTTTCTACCAGCATATTTTCCTGAAAGATTGAAGGTGAATGGATCACTAATGTATTGGAATGCTGGTTGCCCAATCCCATGGGGGTTATTTGGAGGGGTCTGGGGAGCTGGAACCCCTGGGCTGATTGCCTCAGACCACTAGCAGCCTTGTGAATTTCTCCCAGGTTCCCTTTAAAATTATTATCATTTTTCTGTGCCTACCATGAAGTGAAAAGACTGGGAAACACAAGTCACCTGTTTTGTTTTATCCTTGAAAGGCAGGACCTGGGTCTTATTCATCTTCTGCAATGGATAACTCAGGAGCAAGCACACAGCAGTTGCTCAAAATGTATTTGTTGCATCAAAATTGCTGAATGTTTGTTTCTTGTAGACACTGAGAAGAGCTGTGATGGTTAAGCAATGAGATCTTGTTTGAGGGGCCACTTTGCCAACAGCTGTTGACTCAAGAGGACAGAGAGTCTTTTAAAGCACAGCTAAAGGACACCTTGAATCTAAAATAGAGCAAATGACAAAGTGGTGAAAGGAGAGACACATAACACATTTCTGGAGAAAGACAGTGAACCTAATCCCTGACAGGACTAGCAGGTTAATTAAAGGATCTATCCTGATGAGGCTGGCACATCTTCAATTCAGACTGACATTAACTCAAGGCACAGGCCCCAATCTATCTTTTCCAACAGCTGCTGTGAAGCCGAAATGCTTACCAGACAAGTTGATTCTAAGGACCTTCTCAGTGTGTGTAATGTAACTGTATCCAGGTAGAAGCCCACTCTAGGGGAGCTCATGGATTGGCAGGAACAGGTTTGTCTGATTAACTGTTGACTACCTAGTAACAGTCAGGGGTAAAATGGGCACCAAAGAGAAAGTTTAAGCAAATTGACACTCCCTGAGCAACTATGATGTGCCTGGCACAGTGCTAGGCATGTCCCATGACTGATTTCCCTTGATCTGGTGGCTAAGAGTGGCCCCTGTGTGGTTAGTCAGACTTGGGTTCAAATCCCAGCTCTGCCATATTCTGGCGGATGCCCCTGGGTAGGGCGTTTTTCTGTAAGCCTTGGTTTCCGTATGTGTAAAAGCAAGAACAATAGAACCTTTGTATCAGTTTCCTAGGGCTGCCCTAACAAACTGTAAAAATTTGCTGGCTCAAACAGCAGGAATGTGTTCCCTCACAGTTCTGGAAGCCAGAAATCCCAAATTAAGGTGTCAGCAAGGTTGGGCTCCCTCTAAAGTCTCCAGGGGAGAATCCTTCCTTGCCTTCTCTAGCTTCTGCTGACTCCAGGCGTCCCTTGGCTTATGGATGCATCACTACATCTGCCTCCATATGATCTTTTCCTCTGTGATTTCATCTATCTCCCATAAGGACATTCTTCAGTGAATTTAGGGTCTACCTGGGTAATCCATGATATTCTCCTCTTGAGATCATTAACTCAATTACATCAGCAAAGACCCATTTTTCCAAATGAGGTCACAGGTTCTGGGGGTTATGATGTGGACATATCTTTTGGGGGCCACCATCAGTCTCCTATAGTCTTCTTCCTGCATTTATTTCCTTTGGTGTGAGGATCATATATATGAATCATGCCAGTGCAGGAGATGCAAGAGATGCGGATTCGATCCCTAGGTCGGGAAGATCCCCTGGAGTAGAAAATGGCAACCCACTCCAGTATTCTTGTCTGAAAAATTCCATGGACAGAGAAGCCTGGCAGGCTATAGTCCATGGGGTCACAGAAAGTCGGACATGGCTGAGCACATTTATCTTAGCACAGTTCCTGGCACAAAGTAAGCATTCAGTGAACATAACTATACAGCCCTGTGTCACATACAGTGAGTGCTATGAAGTCTGGGAAGTAGTTACTAACCTCTTTTTATCCACTGAAGGTGGTTCAGAGAGATTTATTACCTTTCTCCAGGTCACCAAACTGGACTTCCTATCCAGTGTTTAGTAACCACAAAATCTGTGTTTTGACTCCTCACCATGTAGAACACACTGCACCCCCCAAAGCAGACTCTGAGACAAAGATTTGGGTGCAAGTAGATTATTTAGAAAGTGATTCCAGGAAGAAGTGAGGTAGTAGGGGAGCACAAGAAAAGGAGAGAGCTAAGGGAAGGTGTTTGGTGGGTTGGATATTGCTGTGGGCCCCTGGGTGTTAATCCCACCAGGCCTCCAGAGAGGTTAGCTTATATGAGAACTGTCCATCAAGATGCAGGTGACCACCAGGGTGGGCTGTATATGAGAGGGGCACCAAGAACATCTCTTCCAGCAACTCTGTGATGACAGACTTCTTAGAGGTTCAGGGTGAGAGGAAGTATTGAAAGGAAGGGAGACAAAGAGCAATACTAATCGCCCCAAAACTAACTTTTAGTAATTTTGCTTGGGCCACTCCTGGAGGTTTGATGGGATCCCAGATTCTCAGTGCTGGAGAGGACCTTACAAGTCTATGGTTCGACCTCACTCCCATTGCTATGGTCGCCTATGCTGTGCTGTGCTAAGTCGCTTCAGTCATGCATCTGACCCTTTGTGACCTATGGACTGTAGTCCACCAGGCTCCTCTGTCCATGGGGATTATCCATGCAAGAATACAGGAGAGGACTGCTGTGCCCTCCTCCAGGTGATCTTCCCAACCCAGGAATCGAACCAATATCTCCGGGGTCTCTTGTATTGCAGGCAGGTTCTTTACCCACTGAGCCACCTGGGAAGCCCGTGGTCCCCTATGCAAGACCGTAGATTCTTAGATTTGTCCTTAACAGTCGTCTATAGTCACTTCTTACATACCTGCAGGACCAGAGGGCTCGCTACTTCCTGAGGCAGTCTAATCCATTGCTTTCATCATGAACAAGGCCCTTAAGTTGAACCAAAATTTGACTCCTTGGATCTTCCCCCAGTGGAACTGAGTTCTTTCCCCTGCCCTTCATTTCTAACTAAGAGATCTGCTTTTGCGTGTGCCATTTTCATCTCTACCATCCTGCCCTGTACCCACCATAGAGCTCTGGTTCTTTGGAGAATCTGTGTTCTGTTCCCACAGGGCTCTTGCTCATAATAGCCTAGAAAGTAACTTAAGTGGTTTTAGAATAAAATAAAACTGCACCCTCAGGGACAGTTGGAGCATATGGTGCAGTAAGAAGAATGTCCATTCAACAAATGCTGAATAAGCATTTACTTTGTGTCGGATCCTCAGATCCATGGCTAAGCCTCTTTTGGGAGCTATGGACATAAAAACGACCAACTACAATGCCCAGGGAAAAGGTTTCAAAAGGTCATTTTAGGAGGGCCACAATGAAGTGCACATGCTTACCAAAGCCTGAAGGACTACATGCTCTGAGCATTAGCCATTTTGTTAAGGGAATTAGGGAGGACTTCAAGGAGGTGGCATTTGAATTGGGCTTTGAAGGTTGGTTAGGATGTTAAGAGTCTGGTATTAGCAGGAAAGGATTCTGAGAAGATGGGAATGACACAAGAAGATCCTGGAGATGAGGCCATGCATGTTTCTTCATTCAGGGAATGGAGAACTCTGGTATTTCTAGAGTTTAGGGTATGATTGTGTATGATGTATTTACATGGTTAATAGCTCATGAGGCTGGTAGGGTAGGTGACAGATCCATTTAGAATATTGTAAGCCAACTGGTCTTGACTTATCCATTAGATGGCCAGTTCCCAACCTTTCGGCACCACAGACTGGTGTCATGAAGAAACTTTTTTCACAGACTAGGGGGGTGGGGGTGGGGGTTTTGGGGTGATTCAAATGCGTTACATTTATTGTACGCTTTATTTCTACTACTGTTATGTCAGCTCCACCTCATATCATCAGGCATTAGATCCCAGAGCCTGGGGACTCCTGCATTATTAGATGATAGGAAATGTTTCAAATGCTTTTGCACACAGAAGAGAAAGACTTTTATTTTTAAAAGGGTCATTCTAATACCACTGTGGAGGATAGGCCAGGTTGTGAGGAAACTGGAAACCAGGAGACTAGGTAAGAGGTTAGTGCAGAAATTCCATATAGAATTTACCCATTCATGCTTCTCTCCATCCATCCATTGATACATCCTTTCATCCATCCAGTTTTAAACATTTGCATGCTTATCATTGTGCTAAGTAGTAAGGCTTTGGAGGAAGGAGAGATTTTCTGTTTTCCAGGGGCTTATGATCTAATAGGATTAAATGGGAGAAGTGAAAAGAAGAGGAATGATAAAAAGAACTTTCAGAATAGAAATGGACTCTTATCGGTGTCTAACTGTGTGTGAGTGGAAAAGAAGAGAGAGAGTAGGGAAAAGTCTTTACAATGGAAGGGGGTGCCTGAATTCTAGGCTTGACCATGCTACTCATTCGCTGTGTGACTTGGAACATGTCCTAACCTTACCTCTCTGATTGTATTTTCCTCATCCACAACTTTTGGATCAGATGATTTCTTCCAGGGCTTGACATTCGAGGAGTCTATTATTCTATTACTTTATTAATTTGTAAGACAGCAAGGCTAAGCACGGGTAGGCCATGGGGTATTTGGAGTGTAGGATGTGACTCTGGGGCAGTGTGAATCTATGAGGAAATAGATGGAGAGACAGATGCTTAGGAAGGTCACAGGGGCTCTGACTGTCAGAGCAACAACCACACTTATCAATAAGGCTTTGGTTCCCTTACTTCATCTTCCAAGCCCCTGAGGTGCTCCCCAGTTCTGGCTCTGATCTCTCTGGTGTGCTCCCCAAAACCTCTGGTGTGGTACAAAGGACATCTGCTCTGAAGTCAGATAACCACAGCTCCTTCTCCTTCCTTTCGGAGAGGATATGGGCCCTGGAAGGGCTTGAGGCAGTTGCAGACTGACCAATCCCAGATGAGCAGGGTGTGGACCAGGGGACTCGGGCAAGGACACTGACCTTCCTTGTACTCTGTAGGCTGGCTGCCTCGCCCACACCCCCCGCACCCCCCACACCCCCAGCTCGCAGCCTTTTACTCTTCTTCCCTTGACTTCTCCTTAGGGCTTTTGTCCTAGTTTGCAGAGAAGATCCACTAAATCTGAGAGTCAGGGACCTAGGAGGACGAGAGCTGTCATTGACTTCAGTGGACAGAGAGACCTCTGTAAACGCAAAGACCATGTATAAGTGCTTGCTGAATTCTAAGCCCCAACACAGTTCCTGATCCATAGTAGCTGTGCAATCAATGCTCGCTGAAGGAAAGAATGACTGAATGAATGTCTGGAACCAGTTGTGTACACACTGACAAAACTGAGGTACAGGATGGCCAAGTGGCTGCTGAGTTAGAACTCGTGTTTGTCTTAGGCCTACTCCTTCTTGGTTGTAGCTCTTTGAAATGAAGACAGTAATACAAGCACTGCAAAGACAGCTGTTGTGAGGATTAAAAAGATAACACATCAAAAGCTTCTAGAATGACGCTGAACAGAGTTCATGCGTAATAATTTTAAGCTCTAGTGCAAGCCTACTCAGAGTGCTAATGACAATACACTGATCTTTGGAAAAGAAGATCCATATTAGGGGCATCATGAAAGGAAATTCTTGTTTGATAGGTTTTAAAGATTAAAGAAAGTCTCATCCGTCTAAGGCTGCTCTGGATATAGCCCTGTTGGAGGGAGGGGGTAAATATAACGACCCTGGACCTTTTCCAATCCTTCCGCTTCTTGGAACCAAGGGTGCATTTCTCATCCTTACCATTAGGTGGCACCAGCCCATCAGGTTAAGTTACTCGCGGAGGCTGGTGGGGCCGCTCCGCTTCCCAGTAGGGGAGTTGGAAGGCTTGAGGGTGGGGAGTGCGCAGGAGTCGGGTGGGGGAAGGAGCCGCTTAGAGAGTCCAGGTGTTTGTGCCTCTGCGCGCCTGTGTGTGAGCCTTTGTGCACGACTGCGGAGGGGGTGGCCTGTATAAGCATTATGAGGGTTTACATGCGTGTGTGTGTGTGTGTGTGCGCCTGTGTGTGAGAGCTAATGACTTGGGAGAAAGGGGGCTTTTGTCTCACTTCTGCTTGTGTGCAGGGAAATCATCTGACCTAAATGAAATCGCTGTGCCCCAAGGATATTAGTATAAGGCTGTGGATGAAGTCAGGCTTGGGGATGTGGAATTTTCAAGATGTTAGAGCCATTAAAATTTGTTTCATTGACCCTCTCATTTTTCAGATGGGAAAAACTGAGGCCAGAAGGGGCTGTCACTGGGCTGGGGTATGCCACAGGTCCTTGGTGGGCTGGGCCAGAGCTCTGGCTCCCTGACGCTCTCTGCCAAGGTCTTCATGGTCTAGATTACAGCTATCTCAGCCATAAGTCTGGGCCATCCAAACACGCTGGATGACCTCTAGGAGGAAAATCCTGCGAGGGGCCCATGGCCCCCCTTGCTCAGTCTAACTCATATTCCAGTGTGTGCGTGCTAAGTCGATTCAGTCGTGTCTGACTCTTTGCAACCCTATGGACTATAGCCTGCCAGGCTCCTCTGTCCATGGGATTCTCCAGGCAAGAACACTGGAGTGGGCTGCCATTGCCGCCTCCAGGGCATCTTCCCGACCCATGTGGGCATCCTGTCCTCACTGGCCTGTGCTTCACCCCTCACATCTAGTCCCCGAGCTAGCCCACTCAGCCCCTGCCGTACCCTGGGCAGAACCTTGAGGGCAGCTGGCTTTGCTCAAGGCCCCAGGGTGGGCAGGTGATGGGACTAGGGTCTAAATTTCCAGTCTTGAACCCTGTGTCCTTTTCCTGCCGTCTTTGTCTCTGTCTCGTTCTCACTGTCAGGGCTCCATTCTATCCCCTCAGTAGCCCAAGAGTCAACCCTCTGGGGGTACCAGACAATCCTGACTCTGCGGTAGCCCCTCACTGTATCTCTGTCCCTTTTAATAGGACCTGGAGTCATACCCAAGGTGTGATAATAGTAAGAAAGATTTGTGCATAAAATTGGCTTGAAGTTGGTAAAAATGATGACGGAAACTTTTATTTATTTTTTGAATGTTTACTTTGCTCTGGGCGCTGTTGTTGGGTTCTTTGGCTCCAGAGACAGATTGCCTGGGCTTGAATTTTGGCTTCACTGCTAATTAGCTCTGTGACTTTGAGCCAACCTTCTAACTTCTCAGTTTCTACCTTTTAAAATTGGAAATGTCACCAGGGCCCACCACAAGGGGTTGTTGAGAGGTTTAAATGAATTGACACATAGACAATGCCTGAAACTAATAAGTTTCAATAAATGGTGTTATGCTTTCATTCTCAAAATAGACCTGCCAAAAATGTGAGATATGGTGATCCCATTTTATGAATGTGGAAAATGAGACCCATGAATGTAATATGTATGGTTCAAGGTAACACAGCTAGTAGACGTGGAGATGATAACAGAACCCAAGGGAAGAAATTCAGACCTCATGCCAGTCCTCAAAAATCCTTTATCATACAGACAAGAGTGGCCTTCTTTCTGAAAAAATTTCAGTGAAAGCAGAATCAAATAATGCATATGTTTATATATTTATATATAAATATGAAAAAATAAGAGAGAAATGAAAAAGAGATTAAAAAAAAGACCTTCTCCTAGACCTAATATTTTCAGCAAGCTATAAGTCTGTCTTGAATTCTAATAGGTGGTAGTAGCATGCTTTAAGAGAGGGCCATATCCCAGAAGCCCTTCTTGGTCAGCTCTTATAGAGGACTTCCTTCCCAAACCACCCATCCCATGTCATTCAAATGCATCCCACAGGGTGGGTCTGGACTGGGTAGTATGATGGTTACCCCAGAGACTCCCAACACACTTTATAATCACTGACCCTTTATGGTCTCTGTGCAAATGCATAATCGGCTTTATATAAAACATAGTTATGAGCTCTCATTATGGTGGGAGGGAGTAGTTAACATAGAAATTACCCACTTGCAGATGTGTAATGTCAGGCCACTAATGAACAAGCCTGGCAGTCTAGCAGGTTCCACCTGATCTGAGGAGGGGCCCCTGGGCAGCTTCACCCCAGCCAATGTGGAGGTTTTAAGTTGAAGTGATGTTTGCTGGACTGTAGCTTCTTTGTAGCTTCTCCCCAGACTCCCAAGTGGAGGCTCTGTTCATCTGAGCCAGACAATGAGCACCCAGCCCCTCTAGATCCATCTGTTCATCTAACCAATATCTTTGGAGCACCTACTCTGCATAGCACTGGGGCAACTTTGTAAACAGTATGAACTCTTTACTCTGTTTTCATGGATGTTGCAGTTGACACTTTTGGGTTTTACATTAATTTACAAGTGACATCAATGAGCTAAACTGCTGCCTTTTGTGATCTAGAGACGCATCTGATCCCCACTTGTGCAGAGCCAGTTGGGCAGATAGGGTGCTGGCTGAAGTGGTGAGCAGCAACACTCAAGTACTGGGAAGTCAGGGGTGGAGGTGAAATGAACTAGGCAATTTGAATTGCTGGCAGTAACTTTGGGATTGGAAACAAGAGCCAAATCAGCAGACCAGACATCTAGTAGACAGTGAACTGAGTCTCCAAGATTCTATTTTTGTTTCCTATAGTTCATTCTTTACTTGGCAGCCAGAGTGATCTTTTAAATACTTAAACCATATTGCATTTCTGTCTTTCTTAAAAGCTCTCCAATAGTTCCTCATCATGCTAGAAATAAAACCCAAACTTCTTTTCTGCTTCTCAGGCTTTGTATCTTACTATTCTTCCCCATGCTCAGCCGGCCCACCTGCACTGGTCTGATTTCTGCCCCCAGGACGCTGGCAAGCCTAGTTCAGCCTCAGGGACTTTGTACTCCTCTTCTCCCAGATTTCCTGAAGGTTGGCCACTTACTATTCAAGTCTCTATTTAAATGCCACCCCTGAGAATCCTTCCCTAACTATCCTGTCAAAATCAGTTTTTCCCTGTGCCTCACTCACTTTTCAGAATGTCACCCTGCTTTATTTTCTTTATAGAAATTATCATGAGTTGAAGTTATATCGTTTGTTTATTGTTCGTATTCTCTCATTAGACTATAAACTCCATACAAGAAAAGGACTTATCTGGCTTGTTCATTATGTATTCTTCAAGATTAGAAAACTTTTTGACATCTAGTAGGACCCCAGTTACATCTGCTGAATGGATAAATGAGTGAATGAATGAATATAAAGTAAACAGCAAGTACGGGAGTGAGATGAGAGAACTCAATGCAATTTCTCAGAGCCTCCCTGGCCACTGGCTCATTCTGATTACTTATCAGCTGCATAAGGGTCTGCTTATCTAAATGTCCTAGTGGGAATCTGAAGATCTGAAGACTTGGGGAATCTGCCCAGTCACTAGAGTTCACTTAGAAACAGGCTTAAATGACCACCAAAATACTCTTTACCTCATTTCTGGGTATCAATAACTTCCGAGTTGTGATGATGAGAGCCTTGATCTTTTCATCTTAGAATTGGTTATGGGGTCATTGGAAAGACATTGCCCTACTCTGACACCTGAGATATTTCTGGACCTGAGCTTCATGGACTGGAGAAGCCTGCATCCCGGTAGGAATGCCGTCTGAAATGTACTAGAGGTCCACTCTCATGACAGCAATAGGAAATGCAGATAAAGTTTGCCATCACCCATTTTGAATTCTTAAAAACCAGTATTCTCTCAATATCCAGGTATTAAAATTCACCCATGATCTCAATGTCTCAACAGATCAAATGGATTTTTTTTTTGTCTGTCTTTTCTTCTAGGCTTTGTCCACATAGATCAAATCCAATTATTTTCAAAATGTTCATGTGAAAGCCGTCACTTAGTTGTTTAGGAAAACCTTACAAAAAGCTCAGTATATGTCAGTCCCAGGTAAGTCACTGAGGTGGAAAAATATGAATGAGACTTGTCTATGTCCTCCAAACATTTGCAAATCAGAAGGGTGTCAGAAATGACCCCTAGACAGAATAGTATAATATCTGGAACCAGATCGAGTGGTTTCAAACCCTGGTTGGGTATCTCTGGGAAAGTTACTTAACAGTTTTATATCTTATTAGCCTTCTTATCTGTAAATGAGAATGATCAAAATAATATTTTATAGGGCTGTTGAAAAGATTAAATAAATTAATGTTTGGAAAGTGCCAGAACAGTGCCTGCGACATGGTAAATGTTAAAGTGCAAGTGTTCGTCACTCAGTTGTGCTTGACTCTTTGCGACCCTATGGACGGTAGCCCACCAGGCTCCTCTGTCCATGAAATTCTCTAGCCAAGAATACTGGAGTGGGTTGCCATTCCCTCTTCCAGGGGATCTTCCCAACCCAGGGATCAAACCTAGGTCTCCTGCTTTGAAGGCAAATTCTTTACTCTCTGAGCCACCAGGGTTGTGTCAGCTAATGTGATCAGGCTTCCATAGTGGCTCAAATGGTAAAAAATCTGCCTGCAATGCGGGGGACTCGGGTCCCATCCCTGGGTCAGGAAGGTGTCCTGGAGGAAGAAATGGCAACTCACTCCAGTATTCTTGCCTAGAGAATTCCATGGACAGAGGAGACTGGTGGGCTACAGTCTATGGTGTTGCAAAGAGTTGGACATTACTAAGCAACTAACATGCATAGTGTGACTGTTGATAATGCAAAGTGCTATAGGCTTTGAAGAGGGAGGCACAGGGTGTCATGGGCACATATACCTGCTGGAGGAGGACAGGGAAAGCTTCTTGTGGAAAATGAAGGTTTCCAAGGGGGAGGAAGCATGCTGTCAAGACAAGACTAGGATATAAGGGAAAGAGAGGTCTCTTCAATTCGGCCTTTGTTATGTATCAGATTTGTGGCTTTGGACGTTATTTCGCCTTCTCTGTGAAATGGGTATTTTCTCACAGGAGTATTGTGAAGACCAAGTAAATGACATTTATGAGGCTTCTGGCACATGGTGGGTGCTGGACAAAGGACACTAGTCACTAGGGCCATAGGGAACTCGTTGTGATGGAGGCTGAGATGTACAGAGTCCTGCCGGCCTTCTTGGGGGTTGGCTCTGCAGAAGGAAACTACCTATTCCAGGATCACACCTCTTTTCAGGAGCAGCCTGCATCCAATGACTGATGACCTGGGGGGCATAAAGGCCCAGCCCCTCTCTGGATTGGGAGGAGGTTCAGAAAGCCCTCCCACTCCAGAGCTCCCCATGTGGTCACCTGAGGTCTTTATTGGGCCTGAGTTACAGCTCAGTGTCTGCCTCCCCCCTTTCCTGCTTCCTTCATCTCTGTGTTTGTCAGCTTAGGCTTCTATAATGGCATACCGCAGATTGGGTGGTTTAAACAACATAAATTTGTTATCTCATAGTCCTAGAGGCAGGAAGTCCAAGATCAAGGTCCTGGCTGGTTTGGGTTTCTGGTTCTGGGTTCTCTCTTCTTGGCTTACAGACAGCCCCCTACTCACTGTATCCTCACTTGGTCTTTCCTCTGTGCTTATGCAGAGAGAGAGCAAGAGAGTGCTCTAGTTTCTCCCTCTTCTCATGAGAATACCAGTCCTATCAAATCTGAGTCCCACTTATGACTTTGCATGTGCTATGCTCTGCTAAGTCACTTTAGTCATATCCAACTCTTTGCCACCCTATGGACTATAACGCACCAGGCTCCTCTCTCCATGGGATTCTCCAGGCAAGAATACTGGAGCAGGTAGCCATTCGCTTCTCCAGGGGACCTTCCTGACCCAGGGAACCCAGTGTCCTGCATTGCAGGCAGATTCTTTACCACTGAGCTACCTGGGAAGCCCTTTTATGACTTTATTTAACCTTAATTATCTCCTTAAAGGCCCTATCTCCAAATACAGTCACACTCGGGTAGAGCTTTATCACATGAACTTTGGAGGGACATAGTTCAGTCCATAACATCTCCCTTTCACACAAGTGGGTCCTAAACTCACTCCATGGTGACCCCCTCTCTGTCTCAGTGTCTGCTTTCCCAGAACCCAAGCTGTGAACACACTTCTTAATCATCTTAGTACACATAGTATCTGGAACATAGTAGTTACTCAGTTAATATTTATGGAATGAATTGATATTTGCACATGAATTATAGTGTGAAGGATTACTCAGCACCAGTACTTGTTAATGGTCAATGAGAATAAAAACCCAGCTGTTCCCTTATCAGTTTCTATTCTGAGACTCATGTGTACAAATACCACACACTTCAGCCCAGTGATCCTGCGGTCAAATAGCCATTACTTAGTGAGTTAGAACAGGGGTCTTCAGACTAGTCTAGTTCCCAGTTAGGAACATCTGAAGGGAATAATGGAGAAAGAAACTGGAAATTTCTTTTATTGACTGCTTTCTGTAAATCAGGGCAGTGCCAAAAGCCTGGTTGGAGCATGTTTTCTCACATATGTCTCACAACTATAAAGTAGGAACCTTTGTTAATTCTATTTGGCAGATAGAGAAACTGGGGCTTTATTGCCAAGGTCACACAGCTAGGCAGGCATAGTCGAGAAGCAACCCTTGCCCAGTATGAACATCCCTGAAAAGAAGTTAGGACTCCCTGATGGCACTCCCTTTCATCAGAGGCATCTGCTCCTGTCACCTCCTGCCTCTCCAGGTTGATAGTGACAGGCCTTCCCACCCCTTCCCTCCCCACTGGCTCAGCATAGGCCTCATCCCAGCTGCTGTTTCCCAGAGGCCTTTGCAAGGCTGAGGCATCAGACCTCTAGGGGTAAGCCTGACACTGGAAGTTAATGATTATCGGTTGAAACAAAACACTTGTTTACATGTTGCCATCATTAGAGGTTTCAGCCCTACCTCTGCTGGGCCTCTTGCCAGATGTTTGGAGGGGGTTTTCACAAGCTGTGCAGTTTACTAAATACAAAAGCTCTCATATTAAGGCATTTTAGTATTAGGCAGTGCAATTCTGATAATGAGTAATTGAATTTCTTTATCTGGAGCAAAGGGACCAAGATATTCTCAGAGTTTGCTCAGCTGGGACTCACAGATGATTGCTGGAGACATGGGGATTCCCTTCTTGAACCCCCGCTGAGGAGAGCAGGATAGTTTAATGATCCTTTGAGCCTTGTGTCTGGCTCCTGGTGGATGATGAAGCAACTCTGCTTGGGGAAATCATGGGGAGACCTCAGAGGAAAATAGCATATGTATTTGATGTTGAAGGATAATTTTTTTTTTTCTAGGTAGAAAGAAGGGATGTGAAAGAACATTCCAGAGGAGAGAATAGCACATCCAAAGGCACTGAGGTGTGGAGGTCTTTTTGAGGACAGAAAGCAGCTCCTAAAACACTAAGCTCTGGCCTGGCTGGTTCCAGTCCAGACCAGTTGTTCTTGGCCCTGCTTGAGTATTAGAATCATCTGAGGAGCTTTACAAATTACCCAGTCCTCCTTTCTAGAAAGTAAAAGTCACTCAGCCATGTCCGACTCTTTGCCACCCCAAGGACTATACAGTCCATGGAATTCTCCAGGCCAGAATACTGAAGTGGGTAGCCATTCCCTTCTCCAGGGGATCTTCCAAATGCAGGGATCGAACCCAGGTCTCCTGCATTGCAGGCAGCTTCTTCACCAGCTGAGCCACCAGGGAAGCTCAAGAATACTGGAGTGGGTAGCCTATTCCTTCTCCAGGGGATCTTCCCAACCCAGGAATTGAACTAGGGTCTCCTGCATTGTAGGTGTATTCTTTACCCGCTGAGCTACCAGGGAAGCCCCAAAAGTTAAGGCCTCGGATCCTAATGTAAATAGTCTGGGATGGGATTCTGAGCATCCGTATGTTTGCAAAGTTCTCCAGATTATTCTAACCAAAGTAGAGAGAGAGCCTCCCTCCCCATGGCCTCTCACTGTCCCAGCTTGTGGGGAAACTTTGGTCAACTTTTCAAACGTGTTGCTCGTGTGCCTGGTGTGAGATGTGGCTTCCTGAGTGCTCAGCCTTGAGGGCTAACATTTCCCTTTGGGCTAGAAAGACATGCCAGGCACCCTCTTTCCTGTCAGAGTCTGTTAGGGAGAGAATAACGACAGGAAGAGCTCAATGTTGACCAGACCTGCACACATCAATCATGTAGATAAACAAATACCAATCGGACCCCTGTGCCTTTACCTACAACTCTCTAACTGCTGACTTTCTCTGGATGAAGGAAAAAAAAGGTAAATTATTCAAGGTTGGGGAGAGCAAGTTTTGTAACTGAATTGTAAGACGGCTGAATAAGGAACTATAGTAGCCTATACATATTTTATCCCTATTTTTTTCACTCCCTTGCAGAAGTAGATTTCAGTTTTCGTTTCTCCCAAGCAGGACTGCTCACTTTGACATTCCCTGGGTGTCTGTAGTACTAGGCAATAATTAAATATCAGGTGCATAAGTTGCTCTTTAATTTGACATGTGTGCTCCAGGCAATAACGGCACGCAGTGCCATGTGGGAGTGTAATTGCTAAGGAATAAAATCTTGTAGCGAGTGAGATCATTGTATCAGGTATGGTGTGACAGCTCATTTGATCATTATGCCCAGGCTAAAGAGTTTGCCTAATTAGTTTCCATTAAAACTCACCCTTTAATCAAGAGTTATTCTTGCATAAAGAATGTCACTCGGTCCAGATGAATGAACAATGGTTTCCCCTTGAGATTGGACTCTCGGCTGCACTGGGATGCCATATGGCTTCTCAAACAATCCACACCCAGCCCTCAGCTGGGATGCCCTAGCTGTAATGGCTGGTATGAATGGAGAAGAGGAAAGGCATTGGGAGGAGAGAATTGGATACTGCTAGCTCTGCTGGGTGGGGCTTAGGGTCTAAGGGAAGCCTCCTGCCAGTCACAGACACCTGCATTTCCAGAATCGTCCTTTTGCAGAGGGAATGGGGACCACAGAGGTGAGTGACTTGGTCACAGTCACACAGCAAGTTGTGGCACAGATCAGACTGGGACCTAATTCTTCTGATTTGTAACCCAAAGCTCTTTCTTTCCCAGCAAATGGTGACTTCAGTTCTCAAGCTTCTTAGGAACAAGGACATGGACCTTTTTCTCCTGACCCACTCTGAATACTGGGCTTTGAGAAAGCAAGAATGAGAGTGAATGTTGGGTACACCAGCACCGTCTTGTTTAATCTTCATCTCCTTGGCTTTGGAACCAGCCTCCCCTCGATTTGAATCCCAGTTTTGCCTCTTAGCTGAATGATCTTGAGCAAGTCACTTAACTTCTCTCAGATTTGGTTTCTTTATCTACAAGCTAAAAGTAATATTATTTTCCTTCTGGATAAAAGGATATGTTTCTTGGTAACTGGCATTCAGAGATACATCTCCCCAATTTGGGTTTCCCAAGCAACCCTGGTGTTCTTGTATTCCTGGATCCCAGAATTGGATGTCACTTAGAAGAAGTCAGACTTTTGACAATATGCATCTGAGGATGGTTATTTTCACTTACCAGGTTTACTGGTGCAGTGGTAAAGAATCTGCCTGACAGTGCAAGAGATGAAGGAGATGTGTGTTCAATCCCTAGGTCAGGAAGATCCACTGAAATTGGAAATGGCAACCCACTCCAGTTTTCTTGCCTGGAAAATTCCATGGACAGAGGAGCCTGGCGGGCTACAGTCCACGGGGTCACGAAGTACTGCGCTGAGTGCTGCACTGCACTCACATCCCAGTCAGAGTTATCTGGTGTGCTGGCAGTGTCTGGCTGGCGGAAAATGCTACAACTGAACTGAGATCTGACTAACAGAAAGCAACAAGCCAGAGTGACTGTGGGCCTTTCAGTTTTCCTCACTTGGCTAGTGATGTCTTACCCCAGTAAAGTGTTTCTGTCCTGAGGAAATGTTTGCCGAGGTTACCAGTGGCATTATTGTTGCAACTCCATCCACTTCCATCCACCTCCATGTGCTGGGAATATCTGAATTTGTATTAACTGTCTTGATCTTCTTACTTTTAACCCTGAACTACTAATTGTCAACTGGACACTCGGAAACTTCAGAACAACGCACCTAATCTTGGATGCACAACTCCCCTACTTCCCAAATTCATCTGTTTAAAAAAATTCTAATTGACTTTGCAGAACACTGAGACATCCAAGCTACAAGCAAACTCAGAGCCACCGCTGAGTGTGAGGCAGTGAACAGGTCCGAGCCTGGCAGTTGGAAGTCTGACCTGGGGCAACTCGCTCAACTATCTGAGCTCGACTTAGTTTCCTGGTATTTAAGATGGGGTATAATTATGCTACAGATCTCCCAAGAGTTTTACTGACCTGACTCTTGCTTGCATTCCAATGTTAACCTTCTTTACCTTCCTTCAAATAGCCTTTGCTCCAGACACACCAGACTACCTGCTAGATCCTAGTCAAGTGATGGTTTGTATTCGTGCCGCCATGCGTTTACCTGCGTTGTTTCTCTCTGCCTGAAATGTTTTCCCTTTCCATGCTCACCTGGCAAACTTCTACCCTTCTTTTTGTCTCATCTCAAGACTTCTCTTTATGAGGCTTTTCATGGGTTTCCCTGCTCTTTACTCTCTCAGCTTTTTCTGCCCATCTCACTGGTATGCCTATATTTCCCTTATTCTATGCTATTTTTAATATCGAGTCTATCTTTTCACATCCAGAATCATCTTTTAGCTTTTCTTTTATATTTTCCATCATTTCCTCAGTCTGCTCTTCTAATTCACTAATTCATTTTTCTTCAAATTCATCTTGCCATTTATTCCATTGACTGTGTTATTTACTTTGGCTTTAGTATTGATACTAACATTTCTTCTTGGGATCTTGTTGATTTCTTGTCTTTGCTTCCTATGGCTAATATTTTCCCCTCATATCTTCATGCGTATTTTACATTTTGGGAAGGTTTATTTCAGTAGTTCTGCTTCAGGTGTTGTTCTATATGTTGCCTTTCTTCGTAGTAATTATGTCCTCAAATCTAGTTCTTTTGGTTTATGAAGTCGTGTTTCCCTGAGGCTATCAATCAGTCATTTGGTAAGGTGTGTTGGGGAAAGAGGTCACATTCAGGTGTCTGTCTCCATGGATTTAAGGAGAGGGGAATAGTGAGTCTGAGGGCAGAAAGCCCAAGGTCCCTCGAGTCCTACAACTGGAGTTCCACTTTAAACCTGTGAGGTGAATTGGCATGGGCAGAGGGTGGCCTCTGTGGGTTGTGTCTGGTCTGGGTTTGGGAGAGGGGGTGGAGAGCAGATCCAACTGATTTTCATCAACTTTTTTCAAAGATATTTTTTTTTAGAGCGGTTTTAGGTTCACCATAAAATTGAGAGGAAGATACTGAGATTTCCCATATACCTTCTGCCCCTAAACCTGTACATATTCCCCCATTACCAGCATCACTCACCAGGGTGAACCTCCATTGACACACCATAATCACCCCAAACCCATAGTTTACCTTAGGATTTACTCTTGGTATGGTATATTTTATGAATTTGGGCAAATGTATAATGACATATATCCATCGTTATAATACCATACAGAATATTCTCCATGCCATAAACATGCTTTGTGCTCTGCCAATTTTGTCTTTTCCTTTCCTCACCTACTCTTGGCAACCATTAATCTTTTTATTGTCTCCATAGTTTCGCCTTTTCCAGAATGTCATAGAGTTGGAATTACACAATATGTAGCTTTCTAAAAATTAATTTTATTATTTATTTACTTTTGGCGGTGCTGGGTCTTCATTGCTGCATGGACTTTCCTCTAGTCGTGGTGCTCGGTCTTCTCATTGCAGTGGCTTCTCTTGTTGCAGAGCATGGGATCCAGGTGCATGGGCCTCAGCAGTTGCAGCTCCCAGGCTCCAGAGCAGAAGATCAATAGTTCTGGTGCACAGGCTCACTTGTTCTGTGGCATGTGGGATCCTCCTGGAGGGATTGAACCTGAGTCTCCTGAACTGGCAGGCAGATTCTTCACCACGGAGCCACCAGGGAAGCCCTAGTATGTAGCTTTTTCATGTTGGCTTCTTTCACTTAGTAATACGCATTGTTAGTGCTGAATAATAGTTCATCATCTGGGTGTACTGCAGTATATTTATCCATTCACCAAATGAAGGTATCTAGCTGGCTTCCAAGTTTTTGGCCATTATGAATAAAGCTGCTATAAACATGTGTGTTCAGGTTTTTGTGTGGACATCAGTGTTTTTGACTCTTTTGGATAAATGCCAAGGAATGTGATTGCTGGATCACATGGTAAGAGGGTGTTTAGTTTAAGACACTGCCAAATTGTTTCCCAGATTGGGTGTACCATTTTGCATTCCCACCAGGAGTGTATGAAAGTTCCTTTTGCTCCACATCCTCGCTAGCATTTGGCGTTGTCATTGTTCTGGATTTTGGTTATTCTAATAAATGTATAGTAGGATCTCAGTATTTTTTAGATTTATCAGCTCTTTGCTTGTTCCTGCTCCCAAAGGACTTTTCCCCTATACTGTTAGGTGCTGGCCTGGCTGGACTGTGAAGGAACAGGTGATGGTTTGTCCAAGGCAGTACAGCAGGGAGGTGAGAGCAAAACGCCAGAACTTTCCTCCCACACACTGAGGGGACACCACCTCTGGGTATTGTCAGCTTCAAGCTATAGCTACCCACCTCCTGACACACAACAGATCCAGACTGTGTCCCCAGAGGGCTCACATTTTGTTATTATTACTGTTGTTGATTTCTGACACTTGTATGTTCCTCTTGCTTTTATACTTTTTCTTTTCAGTGTTAATTTTGGTGGAAAGGGGGGAAATAGTCAACTATTTTGGTAGAAACCAAAGTTTTATATTTCATGATGCTTGATACCGGAGAAGGCTATGGCACCCCACTCCAGTACTCTTGCCTGGAAAATCCCATGGACGGAGGAGCTTGGTAGGCTGCAGTCCATGGGGTTGCGAAGAGTCGGACTCGACTGAGTGACTTCCCTTTCACTTTTCACTTTTTGCATTGGAGAAGGAAATGGCAACCCACTCCAGTGTTCTTGCCTGGAGAATCCCAGGGACGGGGGAGCCTGGTGGGCTGCCGTCTATGGGGTCGCACAGAGTCGGACACGACTGAAGCGACTTAGCAGCAGCAGCAGCAGCATGCTTGATACAGTCTCTACAAATGTATAACTGTCATATTTGTTAGGCAGCATAGTGGTTAAAAACAAGGATTCTGAAATTTGACTGAGTTTTTAATTTTACTTTTAAAAAAGTTATATAAACTGTGTAGATATAATTTACCTCAGGTAAAATTCACTACTTTTCAGGGTATACTGTGATGATTTTTGTCAAATGATATATACCCATATAACTACATACTGAACATTACCATCAGCCTCAAATTCCCTTGAATGTTTTGCTAGTCAATATCCGTGTTTTTCCCTAGCCCAAAGCAAATACTGATCTGTGTTCTTATACCACATATTAGATTTATGTGTTTCTCTGAAGTTTTATATAAGTGGAATCATACTGCATGTACTCTTTTTGTGTCTGGCTTCTTTCGCTCAGCAGGAGGTTTTGGAGATTTACCCATGTCGTTGTATCAGTAACTTATTGCTTTTAGTTGCTGAGTGGCATTCTATTGTATGAATGACTACAGTTTGTTCATGTATGTTTCTACTGACAGACATTTGGAGTATTTCCTCCTCTTGATTATAATAAATTCCTAGTCTGCCACTTTTTAAACTGGGCAATTAAACTTTCCATTTCAATTTTCCATTGTAAAATGGGGATAATATTGTACCTAGCTTATAAAGCACTCAATAAGTGCTTGTTGTACTTTTTTTGTCTTCCACTTGAGTGTGAAATCTTTGAAAAGAGGAACTAAAGTTTATTCTTTATAACCCCCAGTCCCAGGACAGTGCCCAGCATTCATACCTCCAGTCAATAAGATTTTTTTTTAAGTAAGTTTTAACTAAGACTGTGTATCACACTTCATGTTGGTTGCTAAGGCTATAATCATGTCATGGTCCCTGCTGTCATGCTTCATGCCTAAAGCAAGGGACAAACAAATCAGGTAGCTACAGTACAGTGTGTGAGGGCAAACCCAGGGGCTGAGGGTGTCATCTAACCCAGGCCTGGGAAGGATCAGGGAAGAAAGTGAGGATCAACAAATACACACAGGCTGAATGAGAACTACCTAGCTTAATGGCTGGAGGATGGGAAGAGTGTGAACAGAAATAGTCTGAACAGGCTCAGAGGTAAGAAAGGACATGCCTGCAAAAGGTATATATAGCACATAGGTTTGACAATAGAATGAGTAATGAAACTATTGTAATAAGCCTGGAAAAAAGCTATTAAAACCTGTGGCACAGGTGGGGCTTTAACAGATGAGACATATTGATGAGGTAGAAACTACTGAATAACTGCTGGAATGTGGTAGGAAATGGGGTGAACTCAAAATGTAGCTAAGGTTCTAAGCCCCAGGTGATTAGAAACACAAAATTGTCATTAAAAGTCAGATGTTAGGAGGAAAGCAGGTTTTTTACTTTTTTATTTTTTGCATGGGTAGTGATGGGTTAAATACCTTTCTGGACATATTGAACATGAGGCAGCAGTGTATACTGCATTGAGGTATTTGTGAGAACTTAGTGGAGATGTCAGAGATGGAGAATGAAATTTAAGTGGAGAGAAGCAAGGGCAGTCCACTCAGTGAACACCTGGCAGAGGACTTGTGGGTGGTGCTCAATCCATCCAGGTTCAGGTATGTCTGGATAGGGCCGCTGAGTCATAGGCATCTATTTCCACAAGCTGATAATCTGCATTTGGGAAAGAGGCCTATTGGTGCGGAGAGAAGGGACAAAGTAGCCCATGATCCAGGTCTTCAGAGGTCCCTGGAGCAGCCTCAGTGATTCATGTCTAAGACCTGTGGAGAGAAGGACAAAGAAACTAGTTCTTAGAAACTTAGTTTATTAGTCTCAGTTACAAACAAAATGTTTAGAAGGTATGGGAGAGGAAAGAATGGGACAACGATGAGAGAGCCCTTTTTAAAAAAAGTTTTATTTTGAAATAATTATAGATTTATAGAAGACTTGCAAACATAGTACAAAAAAAACAAGGAGTTCAGCTCCTGGTTAAAAACCTACATGTGATGTTTCAGGCCCACCCATAGGTTAACACAAAGGCACCACGTGGCAAGCCTCACGGGGGTTGCGAGGGGCACTGCTCTCACGGTACTTCCTGCCCATAGCTGCACAGCCGTCTGAAGGGAGCTGCAATCGGGGTCTCAGGCCCCTCCTCCCACTAGTTATGGTGGAGATCTTTCTCATACTTACATTCCTAGCCCAGACACCTTCCTTCCTTTTATCCAAGGCTTTGGTTGAGGTCTTTTTCAGAAACTTCCGCTAAATGCTCTTTATCAGGGGGAAGAGGGAAAAACTTAAAGAACCTTTCCCCACTCTGACTCTGTACCCACCCACCCCTAGTTCTTTTTCACTCTGAACTTTTCTCACCTCCCACTGCTGGGGCCTTTTGTTCCTTGGGGCTCCCTCAACAGTGAGATGAACTCCACATCCACACGGATTCACCTGACCTTCAACCTATGTGTGGTTCCAGGGGGAGTCATCATTTTCTCCTCATATCATCAGAGTAAGTGATTAAAGGCCTCTTTCTTAAAACTTGTTGCTTTAATCAGCTACTCAGATACCTGACAGCTCAGTGCTGTCTCCCAGCTCAGCTTAAGTCCTGACCATATGCTTCACACCTTGCTTCCTCCAAACACAGGGCAGGCTTCATGGCATAACAACCTGTGTGGTCTCACTGCACCCCATGTTCAGAATGGCCTGTGCCTGGTTTTCTTCTCTGTTGCTGTCTTGAAATCTTTTAAATTTTGAACAAGTGGCCCCAGAGTTTTACTTTACACTTGTTGTTCAGTTGCTTAGTCGTGTCTGACTCTTTGTGACCCCATCTATTGCAGCACTCCAGCCTTCCCTGTCCTTCACTATCTCCTGGAGTTTGCTCAAACTCATGTCCATTGAATAGGTGATGCCATCCAGCCATCTCATCCTCTGTTGCCCCCTTCTTCTAACCTCAGTCTTACCCAGCATCAGGGTCTTTTCCAATGAGTCAGCTCTTCACATCAGCATCAGTCCTTCCTGTGAATATTCAGGGTTGATTTCCTTTAGGACTGACCGGTTTGATCTCCTTGCTGTCCAAGGGACTCTCGAGAGTTTTCTCCAGCACCACAGTTGGAAAACATAATTTCTTCGGTGCTCAGTCTTTTGTATGTTCCAACTCTCACATCCACACATGACAACTGGAAAAACATGGCCTTGCCTATATCCACCAAATTACGTAGCCAGTCCTGTCCCAATGTCAACATCTTACATGACTGTGGCACATTTATCTAAACTGAGAAGCGGACCTACTATTAACTAAACTACAGGCTTTATTTGGATTTTACCAGTTTTTAAAAAGTTACTAATTTCCTTTTTCTGTTTCAATACATCCCAAATAATATATTATTTGGGATAATGTATTCGTTACCATATCTCCTATTTTCTTTTAATCTGTGACATTTATTTGGTCTTTCCTCTTTGACTTCAAAACCTTTGAAAGTGAAGTGAAAGTGTTAGTCACTCAGTAGTTTCCCACTGTTTGTGACCCCATGGACTGTAGCCCACCAGGCTCCTCTGTCCATGGAATTCTCCAGGCAAGAATACTGGAGTGGGTTGCCATTTCCTTCTCCAGGGGATGTTCCCTACCTGGGGATTGAACCCAGGTCTTCTGCATTGCAGGCAGACTCTTTACCGATTGAGCCACCAAGGAAGACGTAAAAAAAGAGTTGCCCAGTTATTTTGTAGAATATTTCTCAATTTCGATTGGCCTCATGTTTTCTCTTGATTAGACTGAGGCTATGAATTTTGGGGAAGACTATCATAAAGGTGAAGTACCCTTACCACAACACATTAGGAGGTAGATGGTATCAATGTGACTTATTTCTGGTTTAGTCTTGACCACTTAGTGAGGGTGGCATCTGCCAGGTTTTCCCACCATGAAGTTACTATACTGCTCGTCCCATGTCCCATACACTATTTGTTAGAAGCAAGTCACTAAATCCAGCCCACATTCAGGGCAGGGGAATTAAACTCCATTCCTGGAGGGAGAACAAGCAAACAATTGGTGAACAAGTATAAAAACCACCTCCGTAGTGAATAAATACTTGTTGGAGACACTTGGAGACTGTACAAATATCCTATTTTTCTTTAATGCTTTGCTCACTAATATTAGCATCTATCGGTGATCTTGCCTGCAGCAATCATTAGCCTGGTGGTGGTGGTGTTCTAATGGTGATCTTTTATTTCAGCAGCATGGGCATCACCTGAGAACTTGTTGGAAATGCAAATTAGCAAGTCCCACTCCAGACCTATCAAGCAGGAAACTCCAGGGGTGGGGCCCAGTAATTGGGTTTAACGAGCGCTGCAGGTGATTCCAATGCCCACTAAAGTTTGAAAAGCCCTGATTTCGGGGAATTCTTTACTAACTACATGAACATTCTAATTATTTATAGGAACATGAGACCCAATGAAATCATGATCTTTCCTTTAGTTCTCAAAGGTTGCTCTATGGATGAAGGAAGGCTAATTGTTTAATTCAATTTAATCAACATGTACGGAGTGTCCATACCTGCTGATCCAAGGTAGGTGATACCAGTGAAGGTAGATCAAGGACTCATAAATGATGAGGGAAGGAGGGGCTGGGAAGAGGCTGAAAAGTTTGGCTGGGCCAGGTGAGGAAGGTAGCTCTGAAGTCTTGGGATCGACTTCCTGCTGGTTGTAGAGAACTGGTGTGCTGTGGATTGACAACCTAGGGGACGCAGAGCACAAATTACATTTGAGTCTCCTCAGAAGGAATTGGTCTAGAAACATGGTTGATAACACAGCCTTTGGAGTGATATAGTCTGGAGCTCAGATGCTATTTCTTCTACTTACTGTGCTGTTTTGAACTTGTTGTTCTCTGTTAGCCTCAATTCCCTCATCCGTAAAAAAGATGATAATAGCCATGTTGATGGAGCACTTACTATGTGTCAGGCACTTCCCTAAGTACTGGACATGAACTTACTCATTTACTTGTCATGATGGCTTTCTGAAATTAGTAACATTATTATTCCCATTTTACAGAGAGGCAACTGAGATGTAGGGGGAAATTTTCACAGAGATATTAAGCAGGGCAAATGGGATTCAAATGCAGGCTGCCTTGTCTCTGGAGCCTGTCTCTTAACCTGCCTGACCTTGTAGGATTTCTGTAAAGTTCAAAGTTAAGTCATGTATGGAAAGTGTTCAGTGCAGTATTGCACCCACAGGGAGTCTTTGCAAGTGGTAATGGTGAGTGGTGATAACGCAGGTGTGAAGAAAGTAACTGACAACACGGCGTCAGTCAGGCTCTCCTGCCCCACTCTCTCACAGCCTCATAACTTCTTCTGTTTTGTAAACAGTGATATTGCTGACCTTGGTAGCACTGCGCCTGTGCGCCCACTTGGCCATGGGCCACTTTTGTCTGCCTTAGTATATCAGAAGTCTTTGAAGACTCCCAGTTGCTGCTGCCCAGAGAGAGTAAACATGTCTGCAGTCCCCACAGCTCCTTGAGTCTTCTTTCATTTTCCTGGGTCGCACCTTATCTACCCTGGGATCAGTGAACAGTGTGACCGGCAAGACAGCAGGAGTACCAGGTGGATCTGTGGCCACTGAGGGGCCCTGATTGGAGTAGCGAACTTCCTGTTATCTCTGGCTGTCTGGTTGGGTCTCCTGTATGCCTTAGGGCTGTAATTGTCTCTTGTCATCTCTGTTCATAGGATCCGTAGGGGATCTGACCTTCCCTAAAGATGAGCCAGCTCTAAATGCACCTGGGGTGTGAAATCTGAGAAATTATGAAAAAAGGCAGCACCATGAAATCACCCAGGATTCAGGAAATCCTGGGCCTCTTTGTATCCCTCAGCCTATGTGACCATGGGTAAGGGTTCTGCTACCTTGATTTCAGTTTCCCCATTCATGAGAGAAGGAGGTTGAATCTCAAGTTTCCTCTCACCTCCATGAGGAAAAATGGTATCCAAGAATGCTATAGAGTCCCGGGGAACTTCTCTTTCTGACCGTGGCTGTCCATCTCACTGGAGAATTTGGCCTTTAGGTATTTGGGTAGGTCTTTCTTCCTGGATTGGGGTTTTCATGGTGGCTCAGATGGTAAAGAATCTGTCTGCAATGCAGGAGACCCATGTTCAATCTCTAGGTTGGGAAGATCCCTTGGAGAAGGAAATGGCCACCCACTCCAGTATTCTGCCTGGGAAATCCCACAGACAGAGAAGTCTGGCAGGCTACAGTCCATGGGATCGCAAAGAATTGGAAGCGACTGAGTGACTAACACTTTCACTTTCTTTTTCTTCCTGGATTATATGCCAGTGTCAACATATTTAGTTAATGTTTAGTAAACATTAACTAAATTAGAATTTAGTTTCCTCCTGAAATTCTAAACCTCTAATTTATGGAAGCTATATGTAACCATACCAATGTAAATAATGTTCATACCTCATTCATTTGAATTCAGAAAGTTCAGGATTAGGGTGAACTTATACTACAATAGTGCTAAATTTTTCTTTTAGATTGTTTTTGAAGAATGACCAAGCTTGTGAAAAAAATGAAAGGAATCAAGAAGAAATAGCTGAACCACCTTAAAATGATCCAACCCTGTAATGTGTGAAAAATTGTTTTTTTCCATTTAAACAAAACACTAGAAGCCACTTCAAATTCTTATTTGTAAAAGAGTGAGGAAATAATGTAATTAAATCAAGGAACTTATTAAATGTGCTCTTTTAGTCATTCAAGCAGGGTCTGAAAGAACCCACACTAAGCAAGCCTTAGTTTGGAGTTCCTGTAAATTCTTGGAAGAAATAGTATATTTATCCTCATAGCTTCTGTAATTGCTATTTGCCTGACGTAAAGAACAGGGGCAATCCCTGATATTTAGGACAATTAATGACATCTGGAAGATACAAGTTTCTGGTCTCCCCACAGTGGCCTTAGACTTCTTTAAGGTCTCCTAATGGCCACATTGCTTTTCCAAGTCTTTCTTCCCCTCATAGATGGGATGGCCCAGCCGCCTCTCAGAGATTGGCGGTGGTGAGAACGATTTTCACCCCATTTATCTCTTCAATATCAGCAATTGCTGTGTGTTCCTGACAGCAATGGATGTCATGCTGGGTAATCCTCTTCCCGTCGTGAAGGGACCTAACCAATTACCAGTGAAGTATTCATGAAAGATCCAAGGGGGCAAGGTAGCTAATGATGCCTTTTATCAGATCTACCAATACATAAGAAAGTGCACTTTGGAGAAAATAGAGTTGTTTTTACTCTTTATAGGTAAAGTTGTGTTATGTTTCTGAATGTGTATGTGAATGTATATGTTTTAAAACATTTATCAGTATTAATATTGGGTTGGCTGAAAGTTTGTTCTGGTTTTTCTGTAAGGTAGTGTGGAAAAACCTGAATAAACTTTTTGACCATTTTTTTTTCACTTAATAAATAAATTCACTTTAAGGGCAACATTCAGCTTGCTACAGAATTATGAGAGAATTTTAAAAAATAGACTTGTAACTTACTTTACATTTCATTGTTGCAGTCCTACCATCCCTCTCCTCATGGAAGTCACAATCGTCTTTTGAAACAGAAGACAGATCATAACCTATCCTTCCTTAAAAATCCTCCCACCGCATCCCACAGGATTTAGGATACAATTTGAACTTGAGCCTCACCATAGCCTTCAAGGTCCTGCATGATCCAGCCTCTGCACACCTCTCCAACCTGCTCTTGAGCCAGCTCATCTGTGGTCTGGCTCACTGCCCTTCTATCTGGCATGCAAGCAAGCTAAGCCTGTGCTTTTCTCAGAGCCTGTGTACCTGCTGGTCCTGCTGCCTGCAGACCACCCTCATTTCTGAAGTGGGAATGTTCCCATCTAGTCGCTCTGCTTCACTTCTCCTTGTTTGATGACCTTCAGAGTATTTCTCACCTTCTGAAATTGTCTCCTTTGTTCATTTGTTTAATGTCTGTCTTCCCCTCAATGTTAGCTTCATGAGAGAGGACTCTCATCTCTCTAACCCACCACTGAATGCCCAGCACCTGGCAAAATATCTGGCTGCTAACAGGTGCCCCATCTAGTTAACCTTTGAATAACATGGGTTTGACTTCCTGGGTCCATGCACCCACAATTTTTTTCCTATAGTACTACACAATCTTCAGTTGGTGGAGTGAATATGGAAGAACCACATGTACGGAGGGCCAGCTATAAGTTATATGCAAATTTTCTACTGCACCCCTAACTCCCACACTGTCTGAGGGTCAACTGTATGTATTTTTGAATGACTAACAGAATTAATGGGCCCAATACTCGGCTGCTGTATTTGTCTGCTATGATATTCCTGGTCTAGTTTTTCTTTTTTGTATTCTAACTAAACTTCGGAGGAAGTATTAGTTGACCAACCAAATAAGAGTCAGTGCTATGAGGGTGATGGAAATCTGGCTAAGACTGAGTGAACCAGGTTAGAACAGGTATTTAGGATGCAGGAGACTATGATACAAAAGTGAATCTTTCATCCTAAAGAGACTTGGGTGTCTGGGAGTTTACTGAAAGAAATATTTGCTGGACAGTGAAGGGTTATATGTGTGTGCATTCTAAACTGAATGAATGATGCCACAAACATGGGGGCCTCTGGGAACTTCCTTTAGCGGACAAGTCCATTAATTGAATTTCTAAAATGCTTCCTGCCTCTTTTCTGACACTTCTGTTTTCATTGACAGCTTTAGTTAAGGTTCTCTTTGTCCCTCTTCTGAAGGAGATGGTAAGTATCATTCTTAAAAGCAAGTTCAACTATGAAAATCCCTTGCTTGTCCCTCGTTGGAGAACTGGGGGATCCCAGCCTGGGGCTGTGGAGTCTGCACATCAGTTACCATCAGATGGGATAAAAAGTGTGTTTGCTGCCCTGCTAATTGACTGTTAGTCCTTTGTGGCTATTCCCATTGTGGATGTTGACCCTTCTTTACGTCTGCTTGCCAAAGACAATTCACTCATATGTCCGCCTCCCCTGCCAGAAGTCCCAGACTTACCAATTCTTGCCAATCAGAACAGAGTAGCAGAGTAGTAGAAAGTATTTATTATTCGACCTAGAAACTAGAGATGTTAGGAAATGTTATCAGCCCTATAATATGTGTGGGAATCATGGTACAAGAACTGAATAACATGTCTTAGTCCAATAGATATGTTTAGAAAAAAGGCTTATGTAAGATGTCTCCACAGACAAATGAAGCAAGTCTACAAATGTGATTTTTGCCCTTAATCTGAAGATTTTCCTTCAATGAGTTCTTATTTGACAATTTTTATTTTTAAGAAATCATTTTTGTTTTTATTTTCATCTTTGAATTTTGTGAAATATAGCACTTCTCCATAAGAAGATAAAAATCTTCTGTGTAAATACAGTTCCAAGGGTATCTCTTATATTTATGGATATCCTTCTCTATCTGGGCATCAGTAGGTGAGAGTAAAACTCAAATTACATAAATACTATATGTCTGTAGATCAGGGCTTCCCAGGTGACTTGGTGGTAAAGAATCTGCCTGCCAAGCAGAAGACATGAGTGCAGTCCCTGGGTTGAGAAGATCCTCTGGAGAAGGAAATGGCAACCCATTCCACTATTCTTGCTTGGGAAATCCCATGCACAGATGAGTCTGGTGGGCTACAGTCCATGGCCTCACAAAAGACTTAGACATGACTTAGCAACTAAACAACAACAACTTTATGTCTTTAGATAGGCATTTACAAAGTTTGTGACCAATGGAACACATTTTCCAAGGTATTAATATATCACAAAAAATGTGTAGTGCACAATTGTTACATTTACTGTAATAGAACATCCATAGAAAGAGGGACTTTGTCTTGTTTACTGCTGTATTTTTCCTGTATCAAAATAGAGACTGGAACATAGAAGGCACCCAAAATATTTAAATTGTCATATTTAAGTTAAACAGCTTTCTTTACTGCTTGACTTCTCAGTCTTATTATGTTAATAGCATAGCTCCAAGAGGAGGACTTGGCATGCCTTATTTCCTAAGCTTATTTGACCATGGGCCACCCTAAGATATATCTATTAATATCTATTGGAACAGTGTTTCATAAAATAAAATTTGGGAAGTGTTGGATTAAAAGAACAGGTAAAAATTTCTGACAAAAGGGATATTTGACTTAAAAAGCTAAATCTACAATTTAAGTTCTCTTCCAAGCTTTGGCTGACCTGTATTTTTCATCTTTGTAAATAGGAAGAATGAAGAAGAGAGTAGAGGAGAGAAAGAAAGATTTGAGATGGAAAAGGGGGCAGTCCTTTGGCTGCAGGAAAAAAAAAAATTCAGACTGCTGTGAAACTGGCCAGCAGATAAATTGACAACCAGAGGTTTCTCATGGAGCCCAACGATAGCAATTGTCTGTAGAGTGGCTTTATCCTGTAAATGTTTGCTTGAAGTCTATTGCTTGATTGCTGTGGCCAGGCAGGCCAGGGATCATTGATAACTGGGTCTTTCCTTTCTTTTTTCATGTGGGTCCCTCCACCCCTGTTTTGTGCTCTGGGACACTCATTAATGGATAGTCTGGGTTCATCACTGTAGAGAAACTTAAGGACAGAGAGTGAGTGGGTGAGACTGCAGATTGTGGAGGCAAGTTGTTGGGTTGATAGAGAGTATCCTGAGTGGTCTTGGACCTGTTGTTTGACTTCTCTGTGTTTCAGTTTCCTCCTCTAAAAGATGGGAACGACAACAGTATTTATCTCATAAGACTAGGGAGGTGAAATAAGATGAAACATATAAAAACTAGCTGTAATTATTGGTATCATTGATATTTTTGTGAGCTCAGTGAACTCATAACTTATATTTCAGTTTTAAAACAAGTATATTTCTAAGAACTCTGCATACAGTATTTTGTAAGTTATTTCTTTTAATGCAATGCATATTTTACAAAATACTTCCTTTGGGGAAGCTGATGCATGGTTTTGAAAGTGGGCATGCTGTGAGAAGCAGAGGGTCTGTGAGAAGAGAGTTTCTCTTGCAAATGGGAACTGTCCCATTCACCTCCTATTACTGGTTCATCTCTCTAAAGAAAATAAAGAATGCTCAATCTGGGTGGGAAAGCAAAGAAAAATTCAGACTCTTGCCCCTCAAGCTAGTTGCTCAGTATCCCATCTCAATTTCATTTTTCTACTCACTTCTATCATGTTCAATAAATTTCAGAGCCAAAAGTCTGCAATTCCAACTCTCCAGGCTCTGCTCTACTGTGTGAATAACATGCAGCACAGCAGGAAATAATAAGTCCTTTCCACACACCATTCTTTAAAACAAGGTGGGCAAAGCTGTCTCTTACTTGGTATGTGCCCCTGGGCTCCTAGGTCATGATTACATTTGTCAACCGGCCTCTCTCTGTCCTGAGGGCTCAGCTCATCAACCCAGAGGAACTCTTTCAACCTGTGAAAATAAAAACATAGATAGCTGACCATGTGCAAAGTTTAAATTACGATTATTTTACAACAAAGCAGACAGTTTAAGCTCAATTTTGTACTTATCTTGCAAACACTATAGCCCAAGTACCTAGCACAGTGCCTGGCACATAGTAGGCACTCAGTACATTTTAAATAAAGAAATAGTGAATTGAAAATTTGCTGCTGCTGCTGCTAAGTCGTTTCAGTCGTGTCCGACTCTGTGCGACCCCATAGACGGCAGCCCACCAGGCTCCGCCGTCCCTGGGATTCTCCAGGCAAGAACACTGGAGTGGGTTGCCATTTCCTTCTCCAATGCATGAAGTAAAAGTGAAAGGGAAGTTGCTCAGTCGCGTCTGACTCTTAGCGACCCCATGGACTGCAGCCTATCAGGCTCCTCCGTCCGTGGGATTTTCCAGGCAAGAGTACTGGAGTGGGGTGCCATTGCCTTCTCCAAAAATTTGCTACCGCTTGAAAAGTATAAAGAAGATTGGGAATGCAAATTGATAGAGCCACTATGGAAAACAGTATGGAAATTACTTTAAAAACTAGGAATAAAACTATTATATGACCCAGGAATCCCACTGCTGGGCATATACCCTGAGGAAACCATAGTTGAACAAGACTTATGTACCCCAGTGTTCATAGCAGCGCTATTTACAATAGCTAGGACATGGAAGCAACCTAGATGTCCATCAACAGATGAATGGACAAAGAAGTTGTGGTACATATACACAGTGGAATATTACTCAACTATAAGAAGAACACACTTGAGCCAGTTCTAATGAGGTGGATGAACCTAGAAGCTATTATACAGAGTGAAGTAAGTCAGAAAGAGAAAGACAAATATTGTATATTAATGCATATATATGGAATCTAGGAATATAGTATTGATGATCCTACTTGTAGGGCAGCAAAGGAGACACGGACATAAAGAACAGACTTTTGGACACAGTGGGGGAAGGAGAGAGTAGACGAGAATAGCGTTTGAGAGAATAGCATTGAGATATATACATTATCATTTGTAAAATAGCCAGTGGGAATTTGCTATATGACTCAGGGAACCCAAAGCTAGTGTTCTCTGACAACCTGGAGGGGTGGAATGGGGAGGGACGTGGGAAGGAGGTTCATGAGGGAGGGGACATATGTATACCTATGGTCAATTCATGTTGATGTATGGCAGAAACCTTCATAATATTGTAGAGTAATTATCTTCTAATTAAAATTTTAAAAACCACAAAAAAAGGAGAACAAAACCACGACCCTAAACTCCATGTCCAGATAACTACTACTGCCACCATATGAGTAATATATAAATAAAGTGAAAAAAATAAAACAGAAATGATTGAAGGAAAGTGCTGTCATATCCCCAGTTTGGCCCTCATCCCATATGCCCAAAGGTAATCATTATAAACAGTTTATTCAGTGATTCTTTCCTCAAAGCAATTATTTGTGTAAGAGCACAGGTGAATACACGGGCCACATTATTTACATAACAGACTACAGACATTAAAGAGCAGAAGTTTCTAAGGTGGGATCCACTGACAGCCAACACAAAACTCAGATGCCTTAGACACACCTGGTTTGCTTATTAACAATAATAGGTTCCAGTAGTTGAGGTGATTTGGTTGGTCTGGGCAGGTCCAGGAATTTGCATTTCATCAAACACCTCCAGTGAAGTAACTCTAAAACTGAAGGATCATTACTCCTGAAGGATCAACTAAAGTTCAAGGTGGTGGAGGTTTTACCACCGATCCCTTCCCATTATGGTGGAATCCTTAGCCAATTGTGAGTAAAACCAGATCCCTGATCTGTTGCCAGGTGCACCCTTATCTTATCAACCTGCTTTCTTCTTATTCTATTGAGGAATTTTCTAGGAATATGTCTTCTACAATATTGGCTGAATTTATTGTTCATTGTAATTGACATGGTTATTGACTATAAATAATTCTCAGTCTTTCTACCCCCAACTCCTCAGTTTATGTCCAATTTATTCTTTCTAGGTATAGCTCTGGCCATTCCTATTCTGGAGTTTTCTGCTGTACAGATCCATGCAATGTTGGAATTTCAAGTATTTGTTTTTTGTTTGACATCACCTTCTGAAAAACGCCTGCTTGTTATTACTGTGGGAACATCTCTGTCCTTCTGTCTCTTCCTTTCATTCTTATCTGCTGGACTGAAGCCCAAGTCTGGGCCTGGGTCTCTTTGATGTTCTGCACTGTGCTAGTGGAACTTTGTGTTAGTGGAAAGTTTTCCTGGATTGCTAGGCAGAAGAGGACAATCTCTAGGTTTAGTGATATCTGAAACATTATATCCAATTGTGTGGAGGTCATGGGCTTCAAGTGTGACACTATTAAATATGGTCATAATTGCTGGAGCCCAGGTTTTTTTTCCCCTCTGTTCAACTCATTGAGGACTGTCTCTGCTTGAGTTGGTTAGACATCAGGTAATGAGCAGGAAGGAAGGTAAAGGGGTAAGATCAGGCTCAGAAGACATCTAACTTTTCTATACAAACTATCAACATAAAAGGGGATATATCTTAGCAAAGGAGCATGACCCACCAGGATCCACGCGATCAAAGAATGCTTTCTCCAATAAGACTTAGAGTGGAGAAGTGACACAGCCGATTTATGTTGAAAAGGAACACTCTGATTACCACGTTGTATGAGGGCCAGGATGGAAGCAGGGGCCAGTTGGGTGCCATCTCAGTGAGACATCAAGAGGTGATGGTGGCTGACACCAGGGTGCCAGCAACAGGGTATCAACAGATAGCTGGTGTCAACCCAGAAACTGCCTGACTTCCTGATGCACGCAGCTGCCTGAAATTCACGGACCATCAAATTCACCCAGGTCACATTTCAGTTGCACATCAAAAGTGTTACTGACCTTTCTGAGTCCGTCCTCGATGAAGGTTCTCCTGACTGGTCCCATATGAGCCTATTGAATGAGACCAAGATTTGTTCAGAACAAAGGAAAGCTGTGTTTTTCAGTGAAAGAATGGACAGGGGCAAGCTCGCCCCCTGGAGTACCCTTTCTCCCTGGCAGGCTGTGGGCCGGGCTGCTTTATGGAGTTCAAGTGTTGGGCGGGGCGATGGGGCGGAGCTCCGGCAGCGCAGGGGCAGTTTGCCAGCAGTGTCTGCACACAGCCCGCTGCCGCCACGGCCATCTTGAATTGCAGTGTTGAGCGCAGAGCTTCTGCATACGGTCCCAAGCTAAGAAGCAGGCACAGCTCTTTGGCGTTGGGGACTCTTGTCTGAAGTACCTGGTGGGAGGCCTCTTCACGCAGTATCCTGTGGTCAAGTGAAACTACAGGAAGCACGAAAAAAAAAAAAAGGTTAGACTTTCTTCTATGTTAATTTCCTGGGAACTGTGAATGGGCTTTGCCGGTGACAAACCCCTCCTTGGTTTTTCATCCCGCTCCTCACCCTAGAAAGGCACTGAGGGGTGCCAGTCCATCTTCTATAACTGCTTAGCTGGTCTGGGGAACCGTCATAACACTGCGTGGAGGAGCAGAGCTTCTCCAGCTGCCTTTACATGTACTTGGTTGTCACAGGCCTCCGTCCTGTTAGCATCGCTAAGTGACCATCATTTGCAGTTTTCAGAAACTCTAGCTACTTGGAGACAGAGAACAGCAGACAGTTTAGGATGCAAGGCCCAGATGTTACTAATAGCAAGAGAATAATGGTCACACATTCCATTTTTCCTAGAAATGAAGGTATCGGAACTCGAATTGACTTTCTAGGAGAAAGTCATTCTAGCCATTCTGTTCCCTTAAAACTTACTAAAACCTGAAACTGGTGTGGAGCCTATATAGTGGCTGACTGACCAAACATTAATTTTTCAGCTCCTTTAGTGGATTATAGTAGCTGCTAACTGCCTATAGTAACCTCAGTTGATTAAGAATCACCCAAGGTTTGCCTCACACGTGGAGAGAGGAGAGGTCAGGTGATGGGTGTTTCCTGTTCTTGCCTGAAGCTCACAGGGCTTCCGGATAATGGGGTTCCTTGTCTTGCAAGCAGCTTGCAGGGTTCCCCAGCCCACTTCAGAGAAACTAGTGCTGACTGGAAGAGGTCAAGTTACTGGTCCTGTACCTACGTTGGAGTAACATTTTCACATGTGGGCACCCTGGTACCTTTTCCTGAAATCTGATGGAATATCCCTGATCCATTTTGTCAGGTGGTCCTCATTACCTGGCTTTTCTCCAGTCTTGCCTCTTGGCTCACAGGACTGACCACTCTTTTCCAAAATGGAAAGTGACTATAGACAATGCTACTGTTGATTCCTGGGGGTCAGTAAGTGGGGGCCAAAGCCTTGGTGTGGCCACTACTGCCATGTACAGGGGACAAGAGGACAGCACTATTGGCAAGATAGTGGGTAAGACTGCCAGGGCTCCCTCTCATCCCCAGGTCGGCCCCATCCTAGGCATCTGGTATTGTGGGAAGGCCCCACAGAGGCAGTAGGCGGGCATGCATTTGTTCCAGTCTCCAGTTCCCAATGATGCCATAGTGTGATCTCCTCCAGGGGCTTCAGTCCAGATGACTCTGGGGGCTATGCTGTGCATGAACCACAGTCAGGTATCAGGTTGCTGGGCAGAGTTGCTCTGAATTTGGCTGAAGGCTGCCATTGTGCTAACCCATCAGAGTGTACTCAAAGATCAGAGTCAGTCATCCTCATGTGAACCTCCCAAAGCATCCACTATCCTTCTGCTGGAGCCAGGGCCAGCCTGAAACCGAGTGGGTAGGTACAGGCAAAAAGGCCAAGGAGTGTCCCTTCATGGATGCCAAAAATTTTCTTACCAACCCTCCCAAATCAGGCCCCCAAAGGGGTCCTTCTGCCCAGTGTCATTTGAACCAATAGAACAAGACTGAATTTGGTTCAGAAACACAGGAAAGTTTTATTCTTTGATCAAAGAATGGAGAGGTGCAAGCTTGCACTCTAGAGCACACAGTCCCTGAAGGACTATTGGTGGAGCTGCTCTATAGGATTCTTGTCAGTGGGGAGGAGGTGGAGATCTGATAGGTCAGGTGTAGCTGTGCTCTCAGCTCCAGATTGCAGTGCTAAGCACAGTGTCTCAGAGATATTGGGTGCAGCCCGTTTGCACTGAGAACTCTGGTCTAAAGGGCTGGGTGCAAGGACTCTGCAAGCAGCACATCATGAGCAAGTGAAACTAAGCACAAAGGAAAAAAAAATGTTGGACTTGATTATCCACATTCTATTTTTATTTCCTGGGAATTGTTAATGGGCTTTGCAAGTGACAAAGGCACTTTGTCACAAGGTCTCCTGAGACCTTCCTCTAACAAGTTGCACAACATCTGGACAAGAGCAAAACATCTGGTACCCACAGTTCCCAAGTTGTTCAGATCATTTGAATTCACAGTTTGCAGTTTTTGAGCTACGTTCTTGCCTGGACAATCCCATGGACGGAGGAGCCTGGTAGGCTGCAGTCCATGGGGTCGCTTGAGTCGGACATGACTGAGTGTCTTCACTTTCACTTTTCACTTTCATGCATTGGAGAAGGAAATGGCAACCCACTCCAGTGTTCTTGCCTAGAGAATCCCGGGGATGGGGGAGCCTGGTGGGCTGCCGTCTATGGGGTCACACAGAGTCGGACACGACTGAAGCAACTTAGCAGCAGCAGCAGCAGTATAGTCCTGTGGAGCTGTGCAGTTGAGAAGTATCATAGTAAGGTGAAGAAACCTGATCTCTTGCTGTGGTCCCATCCCTGACTTGCTGTACATCATCATAGGCCCCTTGTCTGCCCCCAGCCTCCGGAGGAGATGCTTTCTGAGGATCCTTCCACCTCTGACAGCCTGCAGTTCTCATTGTACTCAGACCCAGGCTCTTTGGTGAGGATTCTGGGAAGGATTTGAACTGCAGCAACTGTTTTCTCTTTTGTCATTTATTTAAATTTCTATTTTAAAAGTGAGAACAACCTCCCTGAGAACCTTCATCTCAAGTTTAAGAGTGATCAACTGCACTCAAATGGGTCACTTTGGAAGATTTTACTCAGTATTCTTTATCAGAGAACAGTCAACCCAATTCTACTTGGAACTTCATGGCAGCAAAGTCCTTGGGATGGAAAAAGCATTTTCCTTTCCCTTTTCATCTGGTTCAGGCCCTGGAGGATTCAAGGACATCTGTGAGCCTACCTTGGGATATGGCTATTTATACTGCTGGTTCCTCCTTGGAAGTGATTGGAAATAATCTCAGAATGCCTTAGTATCTTCTCCAGTTTCTGCCCATCACAAATGAAAAACATGCAGTTTTGAGAGATGTTAACTGCTGCCTCCATGCTTGTGTGTGCCCAGGTCTGCCCAGGATAGGTGCCTGTGGATTGGTGAGCTGAGGTAGCCAGGGGTAAACATTAAGGGAGCCTGCCTTCTGGACATTTCTTGGGAGAGTTTCCTCCTGTCCACTCAAAAGAGGCAGTAGTGGTGTGGCTTGTACAAGAAAACGTCTTTGGAAATGCATTCTGCAAATTGTGGAGGCCAAGTTCCCCAGAGATCAGAGGTCATAGCTACTGAGGACATCTTTAGCTTGAGCCAAGTCCATGTCTCTTAAACATGCCCCAGTGAGTTTGCAGTCTAGTCAGTGTTGACTGAATAGTGAGGGGACCAGGAAAGTACGGTGATTCAGGCTTCCCAATACTTACCCTAGATGGCTCAGTGGTCAGACCTCCCCAGAATTCACAGGTTCAGAACACGCATGTAACTGAATAGCAATTGACACTTAGGCTTTCATTTTCAATTTTTTTAATTAAAAAAGTTTATTGAATAAGTTTGGTATGTAACATCATGTAAGTTTAAGAGATATGGTGTGTTACTTTGATACATTTATATATTATAATAGGATTGCTGATATAACTATATATAATATTATTATACTATATTATTGTCTATATTCATTATACAGTACATTAGCTCTCTGACTTTACTGTTGATTACAAGTTTGTACCCTTAAACATCTTTTATCCACCACCCTTCATCCCTCATTCCCTGGTAACCTCCATTTTACTCTCTGTTTTTTATCGGTTAACTTTTTTATATTCCTCTAGTGATATCATACAGTACTTCTAAGTAACATTTAATGAGCACTTCTGCACAGCACTTTACCTGATCACTCACTTATCCACACCTTGAGGCAGGCATTATTATTCCATTTACAGATGAGGACACTAGGATTTGGAGGTACTAAAGTCATGCAGTTGTTTATTGGCAGAGCGTGGATGGTCTGACTGAACAGCCTAATTGCAATGCTTAGAATGTGCATCACCTAACCAAAACCAGCTGCCTCTCTGAGCTCCCTCATGGTTAGCTTATTGCAGAGATGTTCCTTGAGACCTGAGAGCAGAATGAAGCTGCCTCTCTGAGCTCCCTCATGGTTAGCTTATTGCAGAGATGTTCCTTGAGACCTGAGAGCAGAATGAAGCCACATGAGAGCCAGTGATTAGCAGTGGGTCCAAATGATGTCAACCGAGTGAGGAGTTTGTGGGGGGTCAAAGCAATTTTGTCTTCAAATACATTTGCCTCATAGAACAAATCTTTTTCTTAGGATTAAAATAATTCCTCTCTATTCTAATTTCCCTGATTTTCATTTCTAACTTTATTCCCTTTACTCAGGAGTAAATAAGCTGGTGATTTACCTATTTCATCATTATTTTCCCCCAAAGAAATAGCTCTTGGATTTGTTATTTCAACTCCAAGCCTATTTTCTAATTTATTTCTTCATTTTATTAGTTCCTTCTGTTTTCCTTAGAATTATTTCATTTTACTTTTAATTTCTTCAATTCAGTGTTTCATTAGGCTTCATTCTTGTTCAATAATATAAGTTTTTATGACTGTGTCTTTCTATGTGCATTGTTTTGGCTATATTACAAGATTCAAATATGTAGAGATTTCAGGATTCTTCATGGAATAACCTGAATTCACTGAGATCCACTTTGTGCCAGATACTGTGCTAGTGGGTGGAGATATGACCTTAGAAATCCCTGCTCTCAAGGAGATAATTCAAGTGGGGAAAATAAAATGAATAAGTAAATAAAATAATGTCAGACAATGATAGGGTGCTATGAATAAAATAAAGTGTAAGGAGAATGTGGAGGAGGTGCTATTGTATAAAGAATGTAGAGGAAAGGACTCTTTGATATGCTGATAGTTTAACAGAGACCTAGAAAAAGTGAAGAGTCAATGAAAAGGGAAGGAATATCCCAAACGTAGGGAACGGCACATGCAAATACCCTGATGCAGGAACATCCTTGATTTGTACTAGAATCCCTAAGGAGGACAGTATGACAGAAAACACGGAGGGAGAAGTGGATGGAGGAGACTGGAGGGATTGTAGAAACAGCTCATGTGCATCAGTATAAGCTGAGGCAGGGGTTGTGGATAAGATTAGAAACACGATAGGAAGCTATTAGAGGGTTTTGAGCTTGGGAGTGATGTGATCTAACTTACGGTTATTGATTGTTTGGTTGACAGTTGGCTTTATTGAGGTATAAAACTCTGTCATAAATTTTGGCAAATATGTATACTGATATAAACATAATCAATATTTTCCATACCTCAAAATGTCTACTTGTGCCCTTTACAGTCAATACCCGTTCTCACCCCCAGGCTCAGGCAACCACTGATGTGCTTTCAATGACTATAGATTTATATTTTCTAAAATTTTACAGAAACAGATCCTAGAGTCTTTTGTGCCTCTTTCACTTAACATAATGCTTTTGAGTTTCATCCAGGTCATGCAATCATATGATATATACACTGTATCTCAGTAGTTTGTTCTTTTTATTGCTCAGGAACATTTCAGGGATATACCACAATATACTTATCCACTTCTCATTTGGTGATTTCAGGTTTTTAACTATTATGAATAAAGCTTCTATGAATTTTAATGTACAAGTATTTGTGTGGACATATATTTTCATTTCTCATAAGGAAATACAAGGAGTAGTAATCATAGGTCATGTAGTAATCGTATACTTAAAGCGCTGAACTGTTTTCCAAAGTGACTGCATTTTTTGTTGTTTTTTTTTTTTTTTTTTTTTTGCATTTCAACCAGCTGTATGTGAGATTTCTAGTTGTTCTACATCCTAACACTTTGTATGTCTAATTTTAGTCATACTAGTGGGTGTTGGTATTTCATGCTTTTACTTTGCATTTCCCTAATGACTAATTATGTTGAGCATCTTTTCATGTGCTTATTTGCCATTCATATATCTTCTCTGCTAAAGTGTCTGTTCAAATATTTTGTCCATTATTTTACTGATTGTTTCATTCTTATTAAAAGTTCTAAGAGTTCTTTGTATATTCTGATGTAAGTCCTTTATGTGATTTGCAAATGTTTTCTCCCAGTCTGTGAAAGGCCTTTTTATTTTCTTTACAGTGCCTCTCCAAAAGCAAAATTTTTAACTTTTAAATGTAGATAAACTACAACATATGTTGTTTTTTTAAAAAATGTTTTGTGCTCTTTATGTTCTAAGAAATGTTTGCCTACCCCAGGGTCGCAGAGATTTTCTGCTATGTTTTCTTTTAGAAGGTTTATAGTTTTACCTTTGACATTTAGACCTACAATCCAGTTTCTGTTAATTTTCTTTGTGTAATACATGCGGTTGGGATCAAGGTTATTTCCTCCTCCTCCTTCCCCTGCTGCCTCCTCATTCCCGTTTTCCCCCATCTCTCCCCACCCTCCTCCTCACCTGCCTCTTCACATGGGGAAATCTAGTTGTTCCACCAGTGAAAAAAAGACTACTTTTCTCCATTGAAATACTTTCACAGCTTTGTCAGAAATGGACTGAGGATAGGTATGAGCTCTTTCTGGACTTTCTAATCTCTTCGCTGATAGCTCAGTTGGTTAAGAATCTGCCTGCAATGCAGGAGATACCAGTTCCATTCCTGGGTTGGTAAGATCCACTGGAGAAAGGATAGGCTACCCTCTTTAATATTCTTGGACTTCCCCTGTGGCTCAAATGGTAAAGAGTCTGCCTGCAATGTGGGAGACCTGGGTTCCATCCCTGGGTTGGGAAGATCCCCTGGAGAAGGGAAAGTCTACAGATTCCAGTATTCTGGCCTGGTTTATCCCATGGACTACAGCAAAGAGTCAGAAAGGACTGAGCGACTCACTTTTATTCTAGTCCACTGATTTTTTTACAGGACTGTAACAATGTCCTGATATTGGCAATTTTATAATACATTTTGAAATCATGGAGTTTAGATCCTACAATTTTATTCTTTTTTTTACAGAGTCATTTTGGCTACTATGGGTTCTTTTCATTTTCATATGCATTTCAGAGTCAGCTTACCTAGATTTGTATAAAAACCTTTATATTTTATTGAGACTGCTTTGAGTATATAGATAAATTGGGGGAGAACTTATATTTTAACACTATTGATTCTTCCAGTAAATGAATATGATGTAATTTGTTGTCAAGTTTGGTCTTCTTTACTTTCTCTAAGTAATGTTTTACAATTTTCTCTACAAAGATATATTTAACTTATTTTGCTAGATTTACCTCTAGGTTTTCATTTTTTTAAATTATATTGCTTTTCATTTCAATTCCCATTATGCATTGCTAGTGTATATAAATACAATTGATTTTTGTATATTGGCATATCCTACAACTTTAATAAACTTACTTATTATTTTCAATGACTGTATTGGGTAGATTCCTTGGGATTATCTACATAGGTAATCATGTCATCTTTTTAGGAAGATGAAACTTCCTAAGAAGGATGACAGTTCTCTCTTTCAATTTGTAAGAATTTTATTTGTTTTCCTTTGTACTGGCTAGACACTCCAGGAAAATTTAGAACAGAAATAGTACAAACAGGTGTCATTGCCTTATTCCTCATTTTAGGTTAAATGATTTCAGTTTTTTTCATGGAATCCTATGTTAGGTCTGGGTATTTCCACTGAGCCCCCCTTTTGTTTAGTTTGCTGAGTATAATACACTGAATATTTACACCCCTGCCCCCCACCATTCATGTTGAAATTCAAATCCCTAATGCACCTGTATTAGGAGATGGAACTTTGGTGAAGTGATTAGATCATGAGGGAAGATCCCTCATGGATGGAATTAGTGCCCTTATAAACAATATTCCAGAGAGTTGACCTCCCCTTCCACCACACAAAGCACACTTATGAACTGGAAGAAAGCCCTTTACAGATACCAAATCTCTTGATTCCTTGATCTTGGACATCCCATCCTCCAGAACTATGAAAAGTGTTTGTTCTTTTAAACTACCTAGTCTATGGTATTCTGTTATAGAAGTTCAAATGGTCTAAGACATTGAGGGTATTTTAAAAAAATCATGCATGGATATTGAATTTGATTAAATCTTTCTATGTATCTGTTGAAGTTATGTTATAGTTGTTCTATTTTTGTGTGTTAAAGTGATGAATTATACTGATTATATTTCAGATGTTAAACCAATATTAACATTTTTGGAACTATCCCACTTGAACACGATGGATTATTCTTTCTTTGTATTGCTGTATCTGATTTGCTAACATTTTAAAATTAAGATTTTATGTTTTTTTTTAAAGTAATATAAGGTTCATACCAAAATTGAGGGAACAATACAGAGATTTCCCTACTATCCCTTACCCTAAACTTGCATAGCCTTCCCCATTATCAACATCTCTCACCAAAGTGGTACATTTGTTACAGTTGATGAATCCCAGTTGACATGTGGTAATTGCCTAAAGTCTGCTGTTTACCTTAGGGTTCATTCTTGGTATTGTACATTTTATGAGTTTGACAAATATATACTGATATATATCCATCATTATGCTATCATAAAGAGTATTTTCAATGCCCTAAAAATCCTCTGTGCTCTGTCTTTGGTTCAAGCCCATGATGACCACCGATCTTTTTACTGTCTCCATGGTATTGCCTTTTTGGAATGTCATATAGTTGGAATTATGCAGAATGTAGCATTTGGAGATTGTCTTCTTTCATTTAGGACTAAGCACTCAAAGTTCCTCCATGTATTTTCATGACTTGGTAACTCATTTCTTTTCGATGCTGAATAATATTATATTGTCTGGATATACTATAGTTTATTCATTTACCTGATGTAGAACATTCTGGTCACTTCCAAGTTTTGGCAATTATGAACAAAGCTTCTATAAACATCCATGTTGAGGATTTTGTGTGGACATAAGTCTTCACCTCCCTTGGATAAATATCAAGGAGTTTGATTGCTGGATCATATGACAAGAATTTGGTTTTGTAAGAAACCATCAAAGTGGTAATACCATTTTGCATTCCCACTAGGAGTGTATGACAGTCCCTGTTTCTCCACATCCTAGCCAGCATTTGTTGTTGTCAGTGTTTCAAGATATTGGCCATTCTAATAGGTATGTATATAGTAGTGTATTATTGCTGATTCAAATTGCATTTCCTTGGTGATATATGATATGGAACATCTTTTCAGATGCTTATTTTTCATTTACATTTATTATTTGGTGAGGTCTTATTAAGGTCTTTGGCCCTGATTTTTAAAATCAGGTTGTTTGTATTTTTATTATGGAGTTTTAAGAGTTTGCATATTTTGGATAATAGTTCTTTACCAAATACCTTTTGCAATTGTTTTCTGCCAATTTGTGGTTTGTCTTCTCATTTTCTTGGCTTTGTCTTTTACAGACCCGAGTTTATAATTTTTAATGAAGCACAGCTTATCAATTATTTCTTTCATGGATCATGGCTTTAGGGTTATATCTAAAAAGTCATCACCATACCCAAGATTATCTAGATTTCCCCCAGTGTTATATTCTAAGAGTTTTATAGGTTTGTGTTTTACACTTAGGTTTACATTTTTAAAATTGTATTTACATTTTCAGTTAATTTTTGTGAAGAGTGTAAAGTCTATGTCTAAATTTATTTTTTTGAATGTGGATATCCAGTTGCTGTCCCCCCATTTGTTGAAAAGACTCTTGTTCCTCCATTGCATTGCTTTTGCTTCTTTGTCAAATATCACTTAATTATATTTATGTTGGTCCATTTTGAGGATCCCTATTATATTCCACTGGCCTTATTATCTATTCTTTCACCAGCATCGCACTGTCTTGATTGCTATAGTTTTATACTAAGTCTTGAAATTGGCAGTGTCAGTGTTCTTACATTATTCTTCTCCTTCAATATTTTATGAAGCTATTATGGGTATTTTGCCTCTCCATAGGAATTTTACAGTCATTTTGTTTATATTCATAAAATAAGTTGCTGGAATTTGATTGGCATGGCATTGAATTCTTGGATCAAGTTTGGAAGAACTGACATCTTGACTATATTGAGGCTTTCTATTCATAAACCATGATATAACTCTTTATTTATTTAACTCTTTGTTTTTACTCATCAGAGTTTTCCTCATACAGATCTTGTACATTTTCTTAGGGCTTCCTTGGTGGCTCAGATGGTAAAGAACCTGCCTGCAATGTGGGAGACCCAGGTTCAATTCCTGGGTTGGGAAGATCCCCTGGAGAAGGGAATGGCAACCCACTCCAGTATTCTGGATAGAATTCCATGGACAGAGGAGCCTGGAGAGTGCTATAGTCTTTGGGTATCACAAAGAGTCAGAAACGATTGAGTGACTAACACACACACACAAACATAGTTTGTTAGATTTATTGCTTTATACTTAAATTTTCTTTTGGGGATGCTAATGTGTTATGGTTTCTTTTTTAATTTTAAACTCCACTTGCTCATTGCTGGTATATAGGAAAATGATGGCTTCCCTGAGAGCTCAGTTTGTAAAGAATCCGCAATGCAGGAGACCCTGGGTCTCCTGGGTTGGGAAGATCCCCTGGAGAAGGGATAGGCTACCCACTCCAGTATTCTTGGTCTTACCTTGTGGCTCAGCCAGTAAGGAATCTGCCTGCAATGTGGGAGACTGTGTTCAATCTCTGGGTTGTGAAGATCCCCTGGAGAAGGAAGCAGCTACCCACTCCAGTATTCTAGGCTGGAGAATCCCGTGGATAGTCCATGGGATCACAAAGAGTTGGACACGACTGAGCAACTTTCACTTTCAGATAATAATTGACCTTTTTGTGTATTAACTTTGTGTCCTGCAACCTTACTTTAATCACTTAAACAAAAGTTGTGGGAGCTTTTGTTTTGTTTGTTTTTGTCTGTTCTTTCAGGTTTTCTACATAGATGATCATGTCGTCTGTGAACAAACACATTTTTATGTTTTCCTTCCCAACCTGTATACCTTTTATTTCCTTTTCTTGTCTTATTGGGTTAGTTAGAGCCTCCAGGACAGTGTTGAAATAGTGGTTGCTAACATTTTTTTAAAGGCTTTTTTGTGTCTATGTTTATGAAGAATATGAGTCTGTGATATTTTTTCTTGTAATTTCTTTGTTAGGCCTTGTTTTCAGGTTACATTGGCCTCCTAAAATAACCTGGATGTGTTTGCCCTTCTGTTTTCTGAAAGAGTTTGTGTAGATTTGGCATTATTTTTTCCTTACATATTTGATAGAACCATCAGTAAGCTTAATAGGTAGAGAGCTATTCAGATTATTGGTTTTTTCTTGAATGAACTTAAAAAAAATACTTCAAATAATTTTTCCTTTCATCTAAGATACAGAATTTATTAGCATAAATTTGTTCACAATACTTTCTTATACTCATTATGTTTGAGGAATGTGTAAGTATATTCTTTAATTTCTGTTACAGATTTATTTATTTTCTCTCTTTATTTCTGGATTCTCTGGCTAGAGATTTATCAGTTTAATTGATCTTTTCAAAGAGCCAGCTCTTGATTTTATGTTCTCTATTTCCCCCCTTGGTTGTCCTTTTGCGTGTGTGTGTGTGTGTGTGTGTGTGTGTGGCTATGCCATGCTGGATATGGAATCTTAGTTCCCCAATTAGGGATTGAACCTAACCCGTGCCCCCTGCAGTAGCAGTGCAAAGTCTTAACAACTGGACCACTGGGGAGGTCCTCCCAATTGTTTCAGTTTATGATTTCTGCTATTATATTTATTATTTTCTTCCTCTGCTTGCTTTGAGTCTGACTTGCTCTTCTTTTGCTAATTAATTAGAGTAGGATCTTAGATTATTAATTTAAGACTTTTATTTTCTAATTTAAGCATTTAATTTTTACATTTTCCTCCAAGTCTTTTTTTTAGCAGCATCTCACAGATTTTTAATATGTTGTGTTTAAAAATTTTTTTCTTTCAAAATATTCTGTATTGACCCTAAAGAAAGATTGATTTTTACCAGTTTGCTTAATTTAAAATCAGTGGTCTTTGAAAACTTCTCATGTGTGCCATCTAGGAGCAAAATAATCAATGATCAGCAACAAGGTCCTACTGTGTAACACTGGATAATATATTCAATATCCTGTGATAAACCATAATGGGAAAGAATATAATAAAGAAAGCATACATACATATATATATATGTATTTGTGTGTATATATGTATAACTGAATCACTTTGCTGTATAGCAGAAATTAACACAATATTGTTACTATACTTCAGTTAAAAAAAGAAAATCAATGATCAGTAAAAATCACCCATTTCTTTTATAAACCCAAAACTTACAGCCAGATGTTTGGAAAATGCTGTTTTATACTCCATGGCTGAAAATGATACCTAGTACTTTGAACAGAATGATCTTTCAGCTTTTGAACATAATGATGACAATAATAAAGAGAGTATTTCTGAAGTACAGGCATATATTACTCTAATGATGGTAAAAGTGACAATGGTAGAAGGGAGAAGGGCATTAACATTTAGCAAGCATTTGTTATATGCCCCGAAATGGGCCAGGAATATGCATTATCTCATTTAGTCATTTTAGTAGTTCTATGAGGTAGATATTTAGAGATGAGAAAACGGAGGCTCAGAGGGTTGAAGTTACTTTTCTAAGATTATATGTAATTCATTCTAAGGGTCGTTTGATTTCAGAGACTAGTCTTATTAATACTAAAGTGGAACATAGAAGCAATAAAAGAAAGTATAACATAATTATTCATTTTTGGAGCAATTCAGTGTGCTAGTCTCCTGAAGTAGTTCATAGTATAGCTGTTCATAGGTTCATGAAGAGGTCTTTTTTCAGTCTTCTTATCTTAACCACTGCCTTGCTACTAATGGATTATGTTCTGTTTCTAGCACTTGGCCTCTTCTTTCTTTGCCACATAAGTTTTATCCTTCAGGCATTTTGACAAAGCAGAAGAATAACCCGAACTATCCAACACTTCAAAACTGAAGAGGCTGATTCATTGTAACCACAAAGATATTGATTGGAACAGAATACTGTATTTATCTGCTGTAAGTTGGGTCCCAGCTTTGCTCGGTAGGTTATCAGAGGTTCCCCAGTGCCTTTTTTTCTGTCTCAGCTTCATGTTTATCTTAGGGTTGGTATATAACTTCCAGGGAAAGATAAATTACAGGGTGGAACTTAGTGGATTCTGTAACATGGGATCTACATTCTCTGGGTAAAATAACAGAGAAGTGAAACCAGCATAACAATTCAGATTTACAGAGGGTAATTTTATCACCCATCTATCTATTTACTCATTTAATCTTTATTAAATAAATATTTATTTACTGCCTGCTATGTACTAAGAACTGTGAGTGCTAGTTGCTTAGTCGTGTCCAACTCCTTGTGGCCTCATGGACTGTAGCCCACCAGGCTCCTCTGTGCATGGAATTTTCCAGGCAAGATTACTGGAGTGGGTTGTCCTTTCCTCCTCCAGGGGATTTCCCAATCCAGGGACCGAACCTGGGTCTCCCACATCACAGGCAGATTCTTTGCTTGTTTGAGCCATCAGGGTAGTCCACTAAGAACTGCACTAGGTATTAAAAATCAGCAAATGACAAAACATAGGAAATATCTGCCTTCCTTAAGCTTATTTCTAATAGGTTATGATAAAGAAAAGATATTGGAGACTAAAGCTATGCTAAGAATTATTCCAAGTGCTCTCTATTGATATTCCACACTGTAGAAGAAACTGGGGGTGAAAAAAGTTAAGTAACTTATACAGGTCATGTAGCTAGAAAGAGGGGAAGCTGGTATATTATTGCATTGTACCTACTCAGCATCATCGTAAAATGTTGTAAAGAAGATGCAGATGAGTCAGACATAGATCCTCCAAGAAGTTCACAGTCTAGGAGAAGGGATAAGCTAAATCAACAATGATGCACATAGAAATAATGTCATTAGGAAGGTGCAGAAACAAGTTAAAGTTAGTGTAGAAGGGCAAAGAATTATGTAATTGAAGTTTTCAGGGAGGCTTTCATGGAAGATGTGGTGTTTGATTTGGGTTTGAGCACATGGAAATGAAGACTGAAGTAAATAAAGGGAAGTAAATAAATTCAAGGCACAGAAATTGGGAAGCACATTTCAAGTATATATATCAGTTTGACTAAAGCATAGGGTGCCTGAAGTGCCAAGGGTATAAAGACAAATAGAGCTGCAAAACTCTTAGACAAAATGGCAAATTGTGAGCAACAATGTAGTGAAGATGTTACCACTAGCTCAATGTAAGATCCTGTTTGTTAGGCATTTGAAAATGCATTATGTAATCCTGTCAGATTTCCCAAACACATTTCATAAAGTTCATATCTATTGATATTTCAGACTGAAAAAACAAAAACTCATGTTAGTAATGTAGGTGTATGATGCTGTCCTACAGAATACCCTAAAGAGCGAACATCAAACAAGTAGTGAAGTATTATAACACAGGTTTTTCATTTTCTCAACATTTTTGCACTCAGATGTACTTGAATGATACAACAAATTTTGCTGATGGTACATCACTATGCAATGATTCTAAATTGCAACTGATAGCACTTCAAGAACAGCCTATCAAAACCTCACAGGGTGGTGAGCATGATGGCTCTACCTCCATGCCCTCTGTACTGAGTTTATTACCCAGCCCCCTAATGCCTCTCTTTCTTTGAAGAATGCTGCAGCTATCCTAATAGATGTATATATGTGCTCAGTTGGGTCTGACTCTTTGCGACCTCATGGACTCCAGCCTTCCAGGATCCTCTGTCCATGTAATTTTCCACCCAAGAATACTGGAATGGGTTGCCATTTCCTACCCCAGAGGATCTTCCTGACTTAGGGATCAAATCTGTGTCTCCTGCATTGGCAGACAGATTTGGATTCTTTACCCTGAGCCACCTGGGAAGGCCGTCCCCAAAGATAAGGGGTACTAAAATAACGCCCATTGTCATAACCTTTATTTCACATTGTTTGAAAATTTCTAGCTGATGCAATAAGAAAAAGAAAAAAGTATAAATATTATCAAAAAATAAACATAAAGATTTTTGGAAAAACCCAAGTGAACCAGCTAAAACCATCACTCTAGTACAAAGGTACAATAAAATTTAATTTATAAAATAATATGTTAAAATGGATTTCATGTACACCAGAAAAAGATGTAGTATGAGAGATACCATTTGTAAGAGCAAGAAAAACTTTAAAATACTAGAAATAGTATTACCAAGAGTAATTTTGCAGGGCTTATATCTGAATAAACCTGTAAAACTTTATTGAGGAACATAAAAGAAATCTGGAATAAATGCAAATGGAACAATAGCCATGTTCCTGAATGGAAAAATTTAATAGGAAATGATGCTAATTCTTCCCAACTTAATCTGTAAATTTAAACAGTTCAAATAAAGAAATACTGAAGAGTTTTCCTTCTGAAGCTTAGACTAAGTTATTTTACTTAGTCTAACTCAAATGGCAGTTTTCTTTAGTCAACTGCCACTTCCCAGTGATAGTTTCTATTGATACAAATTCCAGCAACTTGGGTTACTTGATGATCCCATCTTATCCTTTTTGCATATCAAACTTGTAACAATTTAAAACAGCTTAAGGTTATCTTCTTATCTTCAGTGACTACTGCTATTTAGCTAGGTATTCTCCATGTGTATCTATGAGGAGCTGAATTTTTGAACCTATTTAAAAAATTATATTTATCATTGTCAGATTGATAATTCCCTATATTTATTCAGCTATCTGACTGTTCTCCCAAGTTTTTGTCATCTATGAATTTTGATTGGCATGTCAGATACATCTATATAAGATTCTGAGAAAAAGATGAAATACATTATGGCTGAGGACAGAACCCTATTACTAAATATCATCATAAATTCCAGAATTTTTTTTATCATGGCATCAACCATAAATACTCTCTTCTATTACCTTTGATTATTGGTACAACAAATAGTCAATGGACCTATAGGATTGCACTAGAGATTTTTTATCTATTCATAATTTTTCACTTTTACTATAGATGTTCAGCAAATTTCCATATTTTCCCGATTGCACAATATATCACAATATAGTTTGTCAAACACTTAACTGAAAACAATATGTAATTGTTTTATTGTGTATATTGTTATTATATAACAATATATAATCTACAGATAACTCAGTGAAAAAATGGCCACTAGATTTATCTTGAAAGATTTGTCCTAATGGGATCTGACCATCCTGATAGCTTAGTTGGTAAAGAATCCACCTGCAGTGCAGGAGACCCCTGGTTTGATTCCTGGGTCAGGAAAATCCCCTGGAGAAGGGTTAGGCTACTCACTCTAGTATTCTTGGGCTTCCCTTGTGGCTCAGCAGGTAAAGAATCTGCCTGCAATGTGGGAGACCTAGGTTTGATCCCTGGGTTGGGAAGATCCCCTAGAGAAGGCAACGGCTACCCACTCCAGTATTCTGGCCTAGAGAATTCTATGGACTGTTTAGTCCATGGGATCACAAAGAGTCAGACACAACTGAGTGACTTTCACTCACATCATTACTTATTTCCTAGGCTTTCAAAACTACCAACTTAATAATTATTGTTTTACTAGTAATTGAAGTAGCTCACCTCTAGATTCTAGATCTACCTCTAACTTTTTGGAAAACTGTTCATTCAACAAATATTTATTGAGTGTCCATTGTACGTCAGACACTGTTCTTGGTGCTAGCAGTATAAGAGTTATCTTTATATGTATTCATTTTGTCTTTAAGCACCTTTCCTTTCATTAAATTTTTTTAATGATTTTTTTTTTCAAAAAATCACTGGCATAAAGTAGTCTATCCACTTACTCTCTGTCTTAAAAACTTCTAATATCTTCCTCTGCTTAGCAGCTTTTATTCCTCTGGTATCTTAGATTCATATTTTGTCTTCCACTTTCTTCCCTTTTTCTCCTTTATCTTCCATATACATACACATGCATATATATGTGTGTGTGTGTGTGTGTGTGTGTGTATATATATATATATATATATATTTACCCCCTCCCCACGCCTTAACTCTTTCTAGGCATGTAGGCTCCCTTCTCAAATAAAAAAATATTGGTGAACAGGGCTATTTTGGTTGATTTTGCTGGAGCTGCCAGATGCTCTCTGGGGATTACATACTTGTTAGCAGTTGCAGGACTGGGGCTAGGATTAAATATTGGAAGTCCCAGGCACTACTTATTATTTATTTATTCTTTATTTGGTCTGCATAGAAGAAGAAAGATAGGAGAAAGGAAATGAAGATAGTCTTATAAACAGATAGAACCAAAGCTGATGAAGCCAGGATAATCTCACCCCATTAATTCTTAGCATAGTCAGCCATCTCCCCTGGTTCTCTACAATCCAAGCTCTTTAACTACCACTTAACAGGATAAACACTTTCCTCCCTGCAGTAGTGTGTGTCAAGGAATAATGGTAATTTACAATACTTGAATCCAAGCAATTAACTCCACAGCATTTTATAAAAACGCAATTATTCTCTAGGAACTCCTGGGCCACTGGCAAAAGAGATGGGCTTGCATACATGGGATGAAGGACTTTTTCTGTTTGTTCCATATCCTTGGCACACTGAACAAGGAGGGTAGGGTTGATTTTCACTTTGGGTGCTTGTGATGAGAGCCACACATTTACAGTGAAGATTTTGGGATTGTTGGCTCATCATGGGTGAATTTCATTAACATTTGCAGCTTTCTTAAAAAGAAAAAATATGCTGCTTTTCTAGAAGCTTTCTGGTTTTTTTCAGTTTTACTCCCAAATTCTCAACCTTCTCACTGGAATAAAATCCACATCTATGTGTGTGTGTGCATATGCACATACGCACACATACATAACACACACACACACACACACACACACCCACACCCTAGAGCTGTTGGGCTTGGAGAACATCATTAATAATGTAAGCAAGTCTGGGTGCTTTTTAAAAGTCTATTTCTTGCTTATAAATAAATGGTAATTTGTTTAAAAGCATCATTACACACAGTGTTCAGCCAGATCCCATGCATTCGATTATTTTAAATAAATGGACCATAAATGGAACAAGTTCTTTCTAATTTACAAATGATAGGAAACATTTTTCAAGAAAAAAAAAAGGAAAAAGTGTAAAATTTGTTCTTAACTACATCTCATTAATGTGGAACTGTTCAATGACCTGTAAAGATTAAAGAATTAGTGAATTGGTGGAATTATCAGAATGAAAAATCTGTATAATTTTGGTTTCAATTTAAAAATCTACTAAACAGTCTAGCGACTTTAGTCTCGGATATTACTTTTTAATATCAGTTCCTACAAATGCAGTGGCATCAGGATTACAAATGAACTGAATGGGCAGCAACAAATAGTATGTTTAAATTCACAGCACAACAGAGGAGCTAAGTGGGAAGGACAAATGCCTTGGGGGGGAGGATGGGTTATGTTTTTTCCAATAAAACAACTGAAGACATTTAATTAAGTGACCACTCTGCTAAGTGGAGCAAAAATTAATATACATAAATGCATTTATGTCCAGGCAGGCAGTAGTGCCTTAATTAAGAAGTTGGCTTCAAATGGAGAATCAGAGGCAGAGCTGTTTAACCAACATCTTTAGAACATCTCTTTCCCAAAATGTTTTCCAGAGATCACAAGTAGGAGAAAAGGCAGCAGGAAGGGAGTGGGGAAAGTCTTACACACTGGTTATAACTTAAAAGATGTAGTGATCGCAGCTGATGAGAGTCAGCTCATAGGCAAGGTGTGGCTTAAGTATCCCCTTCTCCACTCGTTCCTTACCTGCCAACATCAACCTCCTTTACCTCTCTATAACTCATCCTTGCCAGCAAGGGAGGTCTCTCCTGAGGTCCTTTTCTGCTGCGCAACATGCAAACTTTTGTTTTAAATGTTTCCTGCTGGACTATAATCCTTTTGAGGTAATACATTATTTTTAAGGTCCCTCTGTGACCCTCATCATACCAATGTCCAGGTAGAAATACAACGGAATCTGGAATTTCCAATCTGAGATTCCAAACAGACTCACAGACTTTGTGAAGGCAATTTGTGGTTGGCCCTAGCCTCCTGCCCAGGAAAAGAGGGCCTGGGAGAGGTTCCTTAGGGAGACAATTGGAACATGCTCTAGGAGAGTGGACAGTTGGCGTACGCCATAGGATCTGGGTGTAGACTGTTGTCCAGCTTTTTGCAGGAGTCAGAACCAAGGGAAGTTTGCCACTCTCAGGAAGTCCAGTGACGTGGTGCTGTGGAACTGGATATGTGTCTGAAGAGCTAAGTTCTGTAACTACAGAGGGGTACATCCTTGTCCCTCATCCTACCAGCTGGAATCAGCCAAGATTTTAGTGCCTGCTGCTGGAAAGATGTCCAGTGGCTTTCCCTAACTAAGGACTCAGGTGACTGTTTGTCCAGACTGAGGGGCCAGAAACGTGACAACCCCAAGTTCTGGGTCCTTGCCCCCCCCGACCAGGTGCCCTGAGAAATACATGAGAGGTGGCACGTGCTAGGACCCTGCTTGAACTGTACACACTTTGTGGGAAGGATTCACTTCGCTGCTAAAGGGAAAGAAAGAATGTAGGCCCTTTGCTATGACAGTGACTCTTAGGAATTCTCTTTCCCCATCTGAACTGAGGTATGATTGACAGATAAAAGTTATATAGATTTAAGGTGTACAACTTGAGTTTTGAACTCTTCCCACACACGGTGGACCATAGGAACATTTTAGGGCAGATAAGGGAATCCTAAAGCCTGGACTGTCATATTCACATTCAAAAGGAGATTGGTTTGGATGTGACTTCCTTCCTCCTAGCCTTCGTGTAATAAACCTAACCCCTTTGGATGTGAGCTTTGCAGCCAGCAGACTGTCATTCTCGGGTATTAAGAACTCGGCTGGGTCAATTTTCACCACTCACTTTTGGCTAGTGTTTTAGCTGTGCCCGTTGAAGCTCTAGGCCTTGCCGGTAATTATTCTCCTAATTTCCTAGGCTGTATACCTCTGCCAAGGCAGCAGCCCAGAAACTGTCTCTTGGACACCTTTCACCTGTGCTGGATATTTCCCATTGCCCCTCAATCCACTCACTCTCCCTCTACTCTCTAGGTATATCTCGGAAATCCTGTGGGTTTGGTTCCAGACCAGTGCAATAAAGCAAATATCACAATAAAGTAAGCCACAAATATTTCAAATTCCCAGGGCATATAAAAGTTATGTTTACACTGTACTGTAGTCTATTAAGAGTGCAATAGTATTATGTCTAAAAAACGAATGTACCTTAATTAGAAAATACTTCATTGATAAAAATGACAACTCATCATCTGATAATGCAGGGTTGCCACAAACCTTTATATTTAAAAAATGCAAACATCTTCAAAGTGTAACAAAACAAAACACAATAAAATGAGGTATGCCTGTTCTCTGTTCTCTGGGAGTCTAATCAGTCAGAGTGCCTCAATGGATCCTTTGCTTCTCGAGGAAGAAATGAGTTTGGGAGGAACGTAGGTTGGTAGGGAGGGGAGGGGTTTCTTCTCCGGCCTTTGCCTTCTGGATTATTGTGAGTGGGCCATTTACCACAGCTCTTCTGAGAAGCCCCTCTCCATACAGCTTTCTGATTAATTATTTCCTCCCTTCTCTTCTGGCCCAGAGGTAATAGCAGCTCCCAACTGCAGTAGCTCTAGAGTACTGTACACACTTTTATGAATATTGATAGTTCTTTTGCTAAATTCTTCTTAAATTACCAGATCAGATGCGCTACCTCTTTGTCAGGTCCCTGATTGAGGCACTCTTTCCACTTCATGTCTTTTGGTAGTTTTTCTCCAGCCTCACAAACCATGACTACAATGAAGAGGAACCTTGCTTGGACCCTGGATTGCCACATTGGATCTCACGAGAACAGCCAGTGACCTGCAATTCACTTGGTGTTGTCCATTTTAACCAGATGAATAGGCCAGGAATGCTGCTAATATCCTACAATGCACAGGATAGCCCCTCCAAAAAAGAATGATCTAATCCAAACTGTCCAAAGAACAGAGTTTGAAAACCCCTGATCTGTTGCCCCTGATCTGTTTCTGCTTGAGGAACTGGAAGAACCTATATTGGTGTTTTGGTGGGGGGGAAGAAGTGTAAGTTTCTGGGACTCAGAATATTCTGGATGAACACTTCTCTAAGAGAGACCAAAATCAGTATAGCCAGAGCAGTAGTCCAAGGAAATGGCATTGTTAGACCTGAAAGATGAAGGCCCTGGGCACTGAATGTCAGTGCTACCCAGAGCTGCTTTGATGTGCAGACCAGAGCCCTAAGCCCAGGCTGAAACCTGCTAGCCTGCTCCCCCAACACTCCTTGGCCTCCACGTACCATTTCCCTCTCATCATGTTCATTTGAGGTTGGAACTTCCTCGAATGTTCATTTGAGGCAGTCATCTGACTGCCAAGCCCACATTCCTTCCACTGCCTTAGCCTGCCCACTCATGAAGCAAAGAGAAAAGAATTTTGAAGAATGTGTGAATATGTCTAGTTTTTGTTAACCAGGGGATAGAAGTTCTAGACTAAAGAAAAAAGAACTAGGGGCAAGAAGATCTTTGGAAGATCTGGAAAGAAAAGAGGAAGCAAAGATGCCATTGAATGTAATCAAATGCACCGGGCAAAATGAACATGATCCAGGCTCATGGGGAAATAATACATGGATAGAACTGATTTGCTTCCATATCCCAAATTTGTAAAAGTTGCTTTGACATCACAGAAACTCTGCCCTTTCAGCAATGAAGATGTTGCATTTTGAGAACTTCCTCAGTGGATCCCTAGCATCTGCCTGTTCCTGGAGAAAGAATCCTTAGTAATCATGCCCAGGTGGTCGAGAGGCTCAGGGACCCAGAAAGAGTTGACCTGGAGGTCAGCATGGGAGACAGTTGCAGTGGAAGACATGTCCACAGATGCATGGCTTCCTCTGAGCACACAAGGGCTTCCAGCATCCTTTGAAATCCGTCAGTGGTCTGTCTGTAATAATTGATGTGCACGGTCCCCTAATCAGGGACCAAAGTCCAGTGCCAATTGTTTCTTTTACTTTTTAATGGATTCGAACTCCATACCCGAGCTTGGAAAATCAAAGCACTTCTGGAAGATATTTATTAGCGGCCAAATTATAAAAACACATAGCAAACCTTTAGTTTGCATTACAAGTGTTAATATATGCAGAGCCCCGTGAATAGCTCATCTTTCTGCCTCTCTTGTATCTTAAATTTTTCATTACAAATTTCCAGGGCTTCAAAGTAGACTCTCACAGCCGGCGCCTTTTTTCTCCCTTGCATGACAAAGAGCTGTCAAAAACGGTTCCTGGGCTGGCTAGTTTTTTCCCCTTTTTTCTCTCATCTAAATGTCAAACAACTTAGCTTAAATAAAGCCCAGCATTCTTCGTCTGGTGCTTCTCAAAAGAAAAACACCACCACAGAAGGCATCTACAAAGGCCCTAATTAATGTTTCTCATTGATTTGGTTTTTAGTGTGATGTATTTTATGAAAAAAATATGAATCCAGAAGGCACTCTCATTAAAATCATTAGCGGCTCAACATTGGCTGCAAACAGCCTGGTGCGTGGTTGGGTTTAAGAACCCAGACTTGCGCAAACATACAGACACAGAAGTTACACATGCACCTGTGCGTGCACGTGACATTCTTTTGTGGTCATGCAGGACACACCTGGGTGTGTATGCATGGAAAGTAGTGTGCAGAATATGCGCAAAATACCTGCACGCATGTGCATCCATTGATCACTGATGTACAAGTTGCACATACAGGTGCCTGATTATTCATGAGGTATACATGCAAGCACACCAACAGGCATGCATCTGATTACCAGTGCATGCCCAGAGTGCAGAAGACTCTGCATTCTCACACACACAGCACGCACATACATGTGCACACTGACTATATGCCTATGAATACTCATATTTTGGAAGGAGAAGGGAAGAGTTTTATTTCTTGGGATTATATTCCTGGGAGACGTCAAGAAACACCAGCCAATGGTTTCCCCATTACTATATTATCTCTTATTGAGATATTTGTGATCATTTCTTTTTCAGTTGGCTTCCAAATACCAAAGCTGTTAGAACATATTGGGGACATGTACCTGTCAGCCTCTTCTGCTGAGACTTGAGTTTTCTTGGGATGGGCTTTAGTGTTTTCTGGAGCTCTCTCTTCTGAATGGTTTCTGGACTCCTCATGATGGGGTGGAGAAGAGAGAGATTTTCAACCTTGATACGGGAGGAAGGAGAGCTCCATGCTTAAAGATTTAGACTCCTTAGATGGCAGCTGTTACCAGTGGTAGTTTTGGGTTGGGAACATCTCACATTTTTTTCCTTTCTAGAAGTCAGTTCTTGGCTAAACACACACTGTTTTCATCACACATTCTATTTTTAAAGTGACCTTTGTGGTTTTCCAGGAGTGGCAATTTTGAAGGGGCTTCCATGATTTATAGAGGAACCTGGAAGACTTTCTCATACTCACCTCTAGGACATGTGTACTCTCTGCTCTGATTGTGGTTTGTATGGATCTACCCTTTTCTCTTAACAGTCAGGAAGGTTGAGGGTGGGTAGGAGGGGCTGAGATTATCCCAAAGATTCCTCCTCCTAGTTCAGCCTAGCTGGCTAGAGGTCAACGTTAGAATTTGGGGCCATTGGTTGGGGAACCAGATCCCACATGCCCCTTGTCTAAAAAAGGCAATTTTACTCTCAAGATGCTTTCTCACTGTTTCACGTTTGCATATTTCTAACAAGGACTTTCAGGGAGGAAGTTACTGAGCCAAGTCGTAGTTTATCTGTTTTCAAAGCCCACATGTCAAGATATTGTCTTACCCTAAGTGATACGTGAAACTTGGACTCAGTTCAGTTCAGTTGAGTCGCTCAGTCGTGTCCGACTCTTTGCGACCCCATGAATCGCAGCATGCCAGGCCTCCCTGTCCATCACCAACTCCCAGAGTTCACCCAGACTCACGTCCATCGAGTCAGTGATGCCATCCAGCCATCTCATCCTCTGTCGTCCCCTTCTCCTCCTGCCCCCAATCCCTCCCAGCATCACAGTCTTTTCCAATGAGTCAACTCTTCGCATGAGGTGGCCAAAGTACTGGAGTTTCAGCTTTAGAATCATTCCTTCCAAAGAAATCCCAGGGCTGATCTCCTTCAGAATGGACTGGTTGGATCTCCTTGCAGTCCAAGGAACTCTCAAGAGTCTTCTCCAACACCACAGTTCAAAAGCATCAATTCTTCGGCACTCAGCCTTCTTCACAGTCCAACTCTCACATCCGTACATGACCACTGGAAAAACCATAGCCTTGACTAGACAGACCTTTGTTGGCAAAGTAATGTCTCTGCTTTTCAATATGCTATCTAGGTTGGTCATAACTTTCCTTCCAAGGAGTAAGCGTCTTTTAATTTCTTGGCTGCAATCACCATCTGCAGTGATTTTGGAGCCCAAAAAAATAAAGTCTGGCACTGTTCCCATTGTTTCCCCATCTATTTGCTATGAAGTGATGGGACCAGATGCCATGATCTTCGTTTTCTGAATGTTGAGCTTTAAGCCAACTTTTTCACTCTCCACTTTCACTTTCATCAAGAGGCTTTTTAGTTCCTCTTCACTTTCTGCCATAAGGGTGGTGTCATCTGCATATCTGAGGTTATTGAGATTTCTCCTGGCAATCTTGATTCCAGCTTGTGCTTCTTCCAGTCCAGCGTTTCTCATGATGTACTCTGCATAGAAGTTAAATAAGCAGGGTGACAATATACAGCCTTGATGTACTCCTTTTCCTATTTGAAACCAGTCTGTTGTTCCATGTCCAGTTCTAACTGTTGCTTCCTGACCTGCATATAGGTTTCTCAAGAGACAGGTCAGGTGGTCTGCTATTCCCATCTCTTTCAGAATTTTCCACAGTTTATTGTGATCCATACAGTCAAAGGCTTTGGCATAGTCAATAAAGCAGAAATAGATGTTTTTCTGGAACTTTCTTGCTTTTTCAATGAAATTTGGACTAGATGGTGATAAATTGTACAGCAAATCCTCTGAAATGAGATTCAGTGTTTTACCTTTTCCTAGGGTTTTTCCTCTAAGGCCATGGAGAGCCCAGACTTTCTTTCAATGACCCTCTTCTCTCCACCCGGTAACCCCCTACCCAGGATTCTGATGGGACCATAGCTGCCTCTCTGTACCTTGCATCTCCCTGCCAAGAACTGGCTAACTTGAATGTAGAAAATGTACGGGAGAGGGGCTTTGTGTTCAAGGAAAATATATAATATCAGAGTTCATGCAAATCTCCTGTTAACTTTCAACTTTTTCTTGAATTTCTTAATGTCTTTTCACCTCTGTAACATGATCAATAGGCTGGTATAGATGTCATTTCTCTCTTTCACACTTTAAGGTGTGAATGACTGAGGGATTCCCAAGTTTTTAATTTGGAAGGCAGGAGGAAAACTGTGTTCAGTATTAAGTGTTGCTCTATAATCCATTTTCACCAGACTCTGGGGCTTTGGGTGCTTGCTGGTCATTAACAATATAAGTGATAATTTGCTTCCTATTTAACTAGTGACCAGTGTATACTATGACTCAGAACTCCAGAAAGGAATAGAAGTGAAGACAACTTCAATCTAAGCATGTATGAACACAAACATTCAGTAGCAACCCATCAAGATAAAATAAGTAATGGCTACTTTAAGCATTAGAAATGGAGTGGGGGCAGGAGGAGTCATGTGCCAAAGCCTCTCCAAGTAATTAAGGCATAGCCTTCATGTTTTGCCATTTGTCAGAACAAAGTAAATACTGGAATCTTAATACGTACATCCTCTCAGCTAAATGTCCTTCTGTGGCTATTGCTCAAATATTGAAAATACTTGTGTAAGTTCTAGTGCAAAACTGCCACTGGAGTGATTTATGAAGAGACATAACCTGCTGCCTCCCTGAATTCATGTATCCACCATCACAGTTCATATCAATTTTGCTCTGGTCCCCATTAGCAATATTGTCAAAAAAAAAATCACAGAAAAATAATGACCCTGCAAGCCTAGAAATTTAGATCCGGATATGAGCCGTAAATCTGTATTAATTTAATAGTTAAAGTGCGTTAATGCTTTGTAATATTTTTTCTTTATAGAGAACACAATAGTGAGGTCATCTGTAATAAAGATGTTAATCCTGAGCCACCTGCTAGTTTGTTTTGCCTTTTGGGGCAAGAGGACGTTAATGGATGAAATACGGCCTCAAGCTCCTTAAAATGGTGTTTTATGGCAACCTCTATGCAGGGCCATAAAACACTCAGTCTGAATGATAAAGTGTCTCAAGAAGGGATATACACTCTCCATCATGCCTGATCTGACACTAGCTTTGCTTAACTTATCCCCCATCCACAGATATCCATGGAGCTGGGCAGCAAAGGGAGACCAGGAGCCGCCCCAGGGCTCAGAGAGGAGAATGAGTTGTCTGGCCTTCTGGACCAGTGCTTCTAGGGCTCAGGCCCCGGGGGTGGGGGATGGGGGGGAAGGTGTCCATTTTGTAATCTATTGACTATTTTTCTCCTTGGCTCTTTGGTTCAGGAAAACAATCTATTGTCCCATCATTGGATCTCTGGGCAGGTTTTGTCTCATGCACAAGACAGAAAGAAAAAAAAACAAGTCAGCCCCACGTAGAGCCTTCTCATTCTCCTTTTAATACTCGAATTTCTTCCTTCCTTTTGGTTTGAAACAGGCCACTGACACACCTATTCAGATAATGTCAGTCTCCAGTTGGGAAACATTTGCTATCTCCCTAGGACCTACAGAATTAGGGGTAATCAGTTCATCTTGGCATTCAAGGTTCTTGGACCACAGCAGAACGTAGTATGGATGCAGGCCACTTGCAGTTTATCAGTGGGCTGGCATTCAAGGAATGGCTTACATATCTGCTTTAGGCGCAGGTGGGAAGTCCTAAGGGAACCAACTCCTTGTGGTCCTGGAGAGGGAGAGGCCGAGCTATCTAGAAGGTTAGTGGTAATAAACTCTCAGAATCTTTGTTACACAGACTCACTCATCAGTAATTGAGGGTAGCAGGGCAGGAGTACAACCCTTAGGTAAAAGGATGAAATCTACATATTAGGAAGTTCTAGAAGGAAGCCCAAGTGATTCACATGCAAGTGAGAGGCAGGCACAGGAGAACACGCTGCTTTCTCTCTCAATATCCTCTCCCTGGTGAGAGGAGAGCATGAGAAGCCTCTGCCAGCTGACATCTTGGTAGAATGCTCCTCAGTGTTGATCTAGTAGAGTGAGGGCAAAAATAGTATTTTTCAGAGAGGACTAATGGTTTGAGATCCACATCGGGGCACAGGACAGTAGCACTGCCTCTAACTACATACTCATTTTCTAGTTGTGACCAATTTGCAAGGACAGTATAGTCCATAGTTGCTGTATGCACGTTTGGAACACATAGGTTAGCCCAGAGGCTTCCCTTGTAGCTCAGATAGTAAAGAATCTGCCTGCAATGCAGGAGACCTGGCTTCTATCCCTGGGTTGGAGGATCCCCTGGAGAAGGGAATGGCTACCTATTCCAGTATTCTTGCCTGGAGAATCCAATGGATAGAGGAACCATGAGGTTGGAAAGAGTCGGACATGATTGAACAACTAACACTTTCACTAATACTAGGCTGGCCTAAAGTGGATTCAGGCTGCATATCTGTGGTCATATCTCCTCTGAATGGCTGAGGAATCCTATGTGAGCCCCAAGACTAACTAGCTGGATGTGCACAGGTGAGAAACTACAGGTGATGAAGATTCTCCTCAGTTTAGTTCTCTTTACCTTTGTTTTTAAAGTCTGTCAACAGCTTGGTTGGTAAGTACTTCTTAACTAGTATAACACAGGACAGTGTGGGCACAACTTTTCTCTTGATCTTTATTTATTTTAACTACTATTTATTGTTCATTGACTTGGCTAAGCCCATCAAAAATATTATCTCATTAATCCTGAAAATAATACTTTATGTAAATTGCTATTGTTAATCTCTTTACTAAGGAGGACCATGAGGCCAAGGAGGTGACTGAAATCACCTAAGATCACAAAACTAGTCAGTGGCAGAGTTAGGATTCCATCCTAGGTCTGCTCGATTCCAGTGCCTGTGATCAGAACCACTGGCTGCACCATTTCCCATGATATCCTGTGGTCAATGATCAATGTGTCTGTTGAATGAAATAGCATCAGGGACAATGCTGTACTACCTCCCACAGTGTCCTATGTGGGTGTTGAATGAAATAATATCAGTGACAATTGACAGGTAGCAAAGCCAGAGTTAACAGATTAACACATCAAGCAGACTTTAATTTTTTTTTTGCCTCTTGGCATGTGAAATTTCCCTGCCCATAGATGGAGCCCATGCCCCCTGCATTGGAAGGGTGGAGTCTTACCACTAGACCACAGGGGAAGTCCTTAGACTCTTTCTTTCCTATGTGCCTTTTCCCCAGGTCTGAATCTCTTGTGTGTCAGTTTTGAGGATTTGAACAGCTCTCTGGAGCAGTATTGACTTTCTTTTTGCCTCTTTTCTTTCTTCCTCTCTAAGGAAAACAGCCTCTGGTTGCATCGATTACATATTCACTCCTAAATATCAGCTCCGCTCCAGGCTTACTGTGATCAGATGGTTTTATATCATTTTTTCAAGGACCAGAGAGGCCTGGAGTGTCCAGTGTCCACCTTACTAACTCAGCTTTCTTGGCAGCCATAAGAAGAGACTGATTTCTGGAGTCCCTGGGCTGCTGAATTTGGGGGAAAGGCCTGTGCGGATGAACACTTACCGAGTATTATTCTGTGTCAGATACTACATTAAGCTCTTAGTTATTAACTTGATCTTCATCCTAAACATGAGTATTCTATCCCTGTTTTATGATGATTTAATCACCTGTCAGAGGTCACCTAGAGCAGTGGAGCAGTAGAGTTAATTTGATTTGACCTTAAAGCATGTTTTTTCACATACCATGTAAGGAAATTTGGAATAAGCAAGAAAGATAACTGGATGTATCCAAAGGAAAAAGTGTGCATTATTTAGAGCACGCTTGTTTGAGGTTTATCTGAATTTAGCCTTTCATGGTTTTTTAAATATTGTATAGTGTAAGTTGTAGCAATGCATATAAATTCTCTCCAATGTTAGTTTACTTGATTATCCTCCTCAATTCCTCAAAAAAAATTAACATCTATTTATAAATTCATTTAAATAATCCTTTACTCCATATCAATTTATGGTTCTTTGATATTCCCTTTGAACAGATGGTATCATCTTTTCCAATTCTTTCTTTCACACATGTCCATATTATATTTTTATGTATATAAGAAAGTCATGATATTGCCTTTTTTAGAATATTATCTTCTAATAGCTATGTGGCCCAAAGATAGGGTTCAGAATAGGAGGGCTACCCACCAGTCCAGTCTGTGCCCAGCTGGATTTTGTAAATTTAGAGCAGACAAAGGGAGTTAAGTGATAAGATGACCCATCATCTTGATCATCCAAACTGGGCTAGATAGCCTAGTTATTGATTAAAGGAATCACATACCACTGCTATTTATAAATCCAGGGCTCCAAAGAGAATGTTTGTTTTTCCTGCTTTTAATTATTGAACATGAGATGCCAGTGTTGTTTTGCCAACAGCGGCACAATAGGTCTCTAATGAAACTCACTGAGCTACTAATAATTAAACCATCAGGCAGAAGTAACCAGTGCAGAGATATCAATTAACATTCTTCAATAATCACTCTTTTGTTTTGATTGTTTTAAGGAAAACCATTTTTGATGTTATTTCTTCAAATTTATCGCATATAACTTCCACCTCTGATGAAACTGAAGTCATATTTCACACTTCAACTCATCATTCTTCTACTAACTACAGGAAGAATCAGTTCACTTTTCTGAGACTGAATCCTTTAACATGGAAAGAGGAACTGATAGTAAGTACTTGGAAGAATTATTATGAGGCTAAAATAGGGTGATATAAGTGTAAGTGTTGAATTTGTGCTTATTTGTGCTTAGCATGTAACGGTGGTTTAGCAATTTTTAGTTTTTTTCCCTTCCTTCCCACTTTTCTTTCTTTCCTTTCTCCTTTCCTCCCTTCCTATCTTCCTTTTTTTCATCTTCTAGTCTGTTTTCATAAGCCTACTAGTCTCTTTAGAGATCCCTACAAGTATCTCAGATTGTGTATCCATACTCTCATCTTTGTAATTACATGTTAGCCAGGACCCCTGACAAAGGATGGGGCTAGACATTTTGGTATGTGCCCAGGATCCTGACAACAGATAATACTGGTCCAGTGGTAAATAATTCTGGAACTTGATTAAGTCAATTAGATTCTCTAATATTGAGACTCTGTATGAAAAGAAAAAGACTGGTGGTGGGGTCAGGGCAAGGGCTGGTACCAAGGCAAACCAAAGGCAGTATTATCTGTCACTGTGATGGGATAATGGAATTGTGATATCAAGGGGAAGCCATGAGTTTGAGAGACAAACTCAAGCAGTGATGAGAAACCATATAGAGAGAGAGAAAAAAAAAGAGACAAAACCTACCAGGTGAATTTTTGGCTTCTATGAAGCCTAGTTGTAGTTCCTTTAAATGTTCCTTTGCTAAAGCAAATTAAAAAAATTCCCTGATTTTACAAACCAGGTACTCTGAGAATGGGTCAAAGACAAAGAAGGGTAATGGGAAGGAGGCATTTTATTCAAGGATATGAAGACTGCAAAATGACAGGAAAAAATGTCATCCCTGTAAGGGTGGTCTGGCGAGCATGGACGTGGGAGTAGGTGGCAGACTCTAGATGTGGAATGCCTGAAGCTGGCACCTAGGACCGCTTTACTCATTTACAAAGAGCAAGGGCAATGGCAATTGGGAAGTGGTGTGACAGGCATCCTTAGCTCACTGCCTCTGGTGTGTGGGGGGGTGGGGGGAGGCAGCCTCTCTTCATAGAGGCTGGAAGGCTCAGATGGCACCTTCCTTAGGGAGGTTAGAGAAAGGCCATTCCTAGTTTTAAGCTTTTAGTTATCTCTAAACTTTTTTTTTCAGGCATCTGTTAATGGTTAATTGGGGTGAGGACAGACAAATGATGTCTGAGAGAGAGGCATCAGTGAGGGAAAGAAGACACTGATGGGATGGAGGGATGTCAAACTTTGCCTAGTTTACAACTTAGGGAAGAGTGCTTTCCTGACCTGCCACTAATTAAATTAAATACTACCAGCTCTATTGAGTTCAACAAACCCTTACTGAATGCCCAAAATTTGCAAAGCATGATGCTACGTGCAGTAGGGAACATGGGGATGATTCTCAGTTCTCATAAAAGGATGTGACATGCTCACGAATGACTCTAATATGGGGCAGAATATTGCAAAGAGTGATAGAGGACCTGATTAAAAAAGGGAAATTATACCACGTTTGTGGGGGCTTCATGGAGAAGGTGAGTTATGCATGCACGGTCAATCATTCAGTCGTGTCCAACTCTTTGTGACTCTATGGACTGTAGCCTGTCAGGCTCTTCTGTCCATGGGATTTTTCCAGGCAAGAATACTGAAGTGGGTTGCCATTTCCTTCTCCAGGGGATCTTCCCTTTCTGACACAGGATTGAACCTGCCTCTCCTGCGTCTCCTGCTTTGGTGGGCAGATTCTTTACCACTGAGCCACCTGGGAAGCTAAGGTGAATTATAGATGACTTTTGAAGGGTAGGTGGTGGTCTGACAGGTGCCAATGGGAGAATGTAGAAAAATATTCCAGGAGGGGGAAACATCATGAGGAAAAATATTAAGCCAGAAAACATGGGAATGTTTGGAATGCAGGAGTAATTCTTCGAGTGGAGTAATAAGGGTATAGACCATGATAAAATTGGCCTGTTGTGGATCATTAGTGCCTATAAGAGAAATTTGTTCTCAAGCTGGCAGGCAAAAGGAAGCCTTCTCTGAGTAGTGAGGAATGCAATTAGAGGTGAAATTTAGGAAAATTAATTGAGCATCTCAATATAGGACAGGTTGAGAATGGAAGAGACTTAATGCAAGGGAGCCAAATAGATGTCAGCTTAGTGTACAGGAGCAAGTGTTTCCAAAGTGGTACAAGAAGCTCTTGTGGTGGCGACGGTGGGGAGACAAGAGGGTGAAGTCAGGGCCCATCCTTGATCCAACCAGAGCCATCAGAGCAGTTGAGCTTTGCAAAATTTTTTAAAATGGTAGTCAGAATAGGATTGTATTCACACAGTGATTTGTCAACTGCAACAACAACAAAAATTAAAGCAAAAACAAAAAACTTCAAGAATTCTAGATGAGGAGAAAGGATACTGGCTGGCTTCCTTGGCAGTTCCATGGGTCTGGAGTCTAAATTCTTGCTCCCAAACTCATTAGTGACATAATCTTAATCTTTTTGGCCTTCATTTTCTCATTCATAAAAATTGGATACTAAGAGCTACCTCATGTTGTTGTTACAAGGATTAAATATATGATGTATGGAAACATTACCACTGCTGCTGCTGCTGCTGCTGCTGCTAAGTTGCTTCAGTCGTGTCCAACTCTGTGCGACCCCATAGACGGCAGCCCACTAGGCTCCCCCGTCCCTGGGATTCTCCAGGCAAGAACACTGGAGTGGGTTGCCATTTCCTTCTCCAGTGCATGAAAGTGAAAAGTGAAAGGGAAGTTGCTCAGTCGTGTCCGACTCTTAGCGACCCCATGGACTGCAGCCCACCAGACTCCTCCGTCCATGGGATTTTCCAGGCAACTGGCATAAAACAGACACTAAACAAATGTCCATACTCTGTCTCCGTTTCTTTAGGGAGGTGGGCTGGGTAATTAAAATATTGTTTGATGGATGTCATTTGTAAGTGAATACAAATACAAATATTATATGGGTAATATGCCATGCTGCAGGCACTGTATGTGTCAATCAAGGCCTAATCAGTAAAAGGAAATTATTTCAAGTGTTTATATGGTGGATAAGTTTTAAGACAGGAAATTTTGGAGGAGCTAAGTCAAACAGGACAGCGCAATAACCACAGGTTAGCAAAATCAGGAAGGTACTGTTTTGGGCCTGAAGGGGCAGAAGGAGGAAGCAGTAACATTTGGGTCACCCCGTAGAATCTGAAACCACGACAAGCTTGTCTATATGATCTGGACCCCAAGAGAAGATGTAGCTGCTTCAAGAGAAGCTACCAGAGGCAGGGAAATATCCTGGCCCCTCTTTCTTCCTTCTCTCCATTCTCCCTTCAATGCTTCCTATTGGCTGAATCCATCTGGAGACTAGATGAGAAGAGAGCCTGAAAAGATAACTTGCAGGGGTCAGTATCCATGTGCTATAAGGCCAGAACCCCCCAAAAAAGGAAGAGAATAGATCCAAGGGTACACAGGCCCAGGATACAAGCAAAGTGTTGATACTGGGAAAGAATACAGTGGCCTGTATAAGCTATTATTACCTGGGTTAGAGCAAGAAGCATATAAAACCATATTATAAAGTCTGCTGCCTTTAGACAGATGTGAAGATGCCTTTGCAGTGGTTGGGCAAAAGCTGGTGATCATCTGCAGAGTTCTATACTTGTCTCTTCCAGGCCTGGGCTTATCCTACATACAACTGTTACTTCATGCAAGAGTCAAACTAGAGAGAACAGCTCTATGAGGTCCCTCTTTTGGCCCTGGAGCTATTTTGTGGGAAAATGCATTGGTGGCTAGGGAGTTCCGGGGACTGGTTTGCTAGCAGCACTCTCTGGAGCCAGATGCTGTCCCTTGGAAATGACCATTTGGGAAGTCTCTTCCAGACGTACTGACCATTTTTGTCCTTGGTCTTTGCTATTAGGTCCCATGGGAATATGTTAGAAGAACGTTACCAGAGATAGCCTCAGAGTTTGGAGTCCAGTCCCAGTTGAGGCCCAGCACAGTCCAGCATACAAAGTTGACACTGCCTCAGTTTCCTTCATCTGCTGACTCCTGTAGGTCCCAGCCTAGGGATGGGGAAGATTCCTGGTGAAAACTCCAGACTGGTTGAAGCAATGCAGATATGTGCCTTGGCTCTGCTTCACTCACTGTGCAACCTCAAGTCAACAATTGATTTCCTTGAACTTTGAACTCCCCATTCAGAAGGCGTTGGCTTAGGTTAGAACTATGGGTTCTTTCAACTCAGTGTCACCCCAATGAAAAAACAGTAGAAAGATCTTGGTCAATAAAAATGATACTGATAGCTATGGTTTATCTAGCACTAATGTGCTAAGAATTTGTCATGCACTGTTTCATTTAGTCTTGCTTGAAGAGCCTCCCCTTAGTTGTATAACCTTACTTGTAGCTGCCTGTTGTAAATAGTGCCTCTATTACAGGTCCCTCTTACCTTCTGGATCACCCCATGATTTCAGGCCCACTTCCTTTCTCACACTAAATCCCATGCTTGCTTTATTCAAACATTATAAAATCAACACACTGAGAGGCAGACAAATACCATCAGGCATCCACCTTTTGCCTCCCTGTCCAAACAGCCACAATACGTACACTTTAGTCTACCTGCTGTGTTCTCTCTCTGCAACATGGAATCAGGCCAGACAGACAGTGTCCACTAAAGTATCTGCTTGTTAACTTTCCTTGTATAGCTTATCAATGAGGAATTGGTAGAAATAAAACACAGGGTATTTAGAGCTTGCCAAGACTGAGCTGCACTGTGGAGTGGAACCAGAGGCCTGAATGGAATTGCCAAGTGAGAGCTCCCTAGGTCAGAATTAACACAGACCCTGCATGTCAGTCTAACCTGGCATCTCCAAGTTGTTAGGCTGGATTTACCTTGCATGTCCAAATGGTAAGCCCTGAAGGTGTCTACCTGAAATGATTTAAGAGACTGAGGCCTGGAGTCAGGCAGCCCATGCTGAGTACACAGTCCTCTAGCCTGGTTTAAGGACATTCTATTCCAGGCCAGCTGCCATCACTTCAACAAGTCCAGAGAAGGCCTGGTCTGATTTTTATTGCTGAGATTCAAAGGGAGTGCAGATAGGTTTTAGATCCAACACTAGGTCACCCACAGGCCATTCTCTGCACACTGCTTTGGCTTTCTCAGGAAATGGCCTAACAGCTTTTTCTTGGAGTTTTCTTGGCTTTCCTTGGACTGCTAATGTAATAGTACTTATTTTCAGAATCTTTGTGAGGCCAGGGGAAAGCATCAGAGTTTCATTGTAAATCCATTATGTCTTCTTTGGTTAGAAATTATCCCTGACAAGCAGTCCCACAGCAAAGAAAAGTCAGTATTATTTTGCAGAATAAAAAGGGGGATTGGCCACTTCTTTTATTATTTTTTTATTATGACTGTCCTCCTTTTGGTTATGACATTTGATGTATTATTTAGCTTAAGTGCTTGATTAAGGAAGAACTGTTGGGTGGGGGGTGGAATAGGAACTGGAAGGGGCAATTGCTCAGACTCTGGTCTTCCTGCTCCTCATCTGGTAGCTGAGATGGAAATAAACTGCCAGGACCCTTTGGGGATCCTGACTTGCTACCCTCAGCAAGGAGATCACGTTCTGACTAAGGGACCTTCTGGACGTTTCTGGGTCAGCAGAACCTTGGTGCCTTTCTTTCATATACCGGAACCCTTGTGTCTTTATTAAATATTAATTTGCTGTCAATAATTAAATGCTGATTATTTGATCTCTAATGGGGTCAGGATTCCCATAGTCCCATATTAGTGTAATAATGCAAAAGTAAAAATTGCCTTTCAGATGGAAAAAAATGTACTTATTATTCTTTCTTTGTTCGAAGTAAAATGGTTTGTCTTAAATTAAAAATTAAAAGCAGAATTTTCTTTAATCTTCGAATTAAATTAGTGCTAATTAGTTCTATTTTCTGTACAACATTCACATGCTAAAATCTCGGCCATTCCTTCAGCGTATTAATGGTGCCCTTTGGCTGTAATCAAGATTGTCTTACATTAAAAATGATACAGTTAACTCAATTATATTAAGATTCATTGTTCTCAAATCACAGGGTTATGACTAGAAGCTGTTGGAACTGTTGGAAGGGCTGAGATTGCCAGGGTGCAGAATAAAGTCATCCATCATTTCCATTCCAGAATCCTAAATGTTGGTGAGAGGCTCACAGTGCGTCTGTTGCCACATCTATCACTGGTGTGGGTGGTCGGTACAGAAATCAGGTGCAGATTTCATGCCTATCCTGTGAAGACTGTGAAAACAGTCCTCTCCTTTGAAAGAGGAGAAAAGAGAGAAAAAGCCCAAGTGGACCCTCACTTTGGGATGATTCCATGTTTAGAGATGCCTGTTTTGTCCTTTTCCTTCACTGCCTAGGAAGCTGGTGCTGGGATCCCGAGTCAGGCAGTAACAGCATCAACAACATCACTGATAACTATATCTGCTGCTGCTGCTACTATTACTACTACTACTGACTGAGTATTGCCATGGAGGCCAGGTACTGGGAACCAAGCGTTACAATGTCACTTTATTTAAACACTAGCCCGCACAGTTGTTTTTATTAGTCTTGTTTGACATTTGGCTGAGGCTCAGAGAGGTTGACTGAGTTTCCCAACCTCACACAGGCAGTTACGTGGCAGAATCCAGATTTAAACCAAGGTGTGTCTGACTCCAAAGCCCACACTCTTAACTATGTTCTACTATCACAGATAATTCAGTTTCAAGAGGCATTTTTGTTTCTACAACTGACAAGATGCTGTGTATGTGTGTTGAGAGGGAAGGGAGAAATAGGACTGAAATTTTCCATCAAGGTAGCATAATTGCTCACATGCCCTTTCCTGATACAAGAATGATCCTCCTTCTTGCTCTGGGGCATCATCTTTATGTAGAGTTGTGTAGAGAGGAAGAGGAAGTTTCCATTCCAAATCCCTAATGCTGTAGAATAGATGTGGAATGTAATATACTAGCTCTATCCATGAAAAAGTCTGAAGGGCAGATTCTTACAACACGATCAGCTCAGACAACACCCACATACCTCACTCCAAAACTGTAACCTTAATTCAGTTGTTAGGCCTCCCTGTACACAATACCTTTCAAGGTTGCTGATATCTTTATGCAGTGAACCTCAGTGCTTGGAGTTCTGTGATCATATGGTTTAGGATCTCCAGTAGCCATAATCTTTAAAAAAAAAAAGTCATTGGAGTATAGTTGATTTACAATGTTGTGTTAGTTTCAGCTGCACAGCAAAGTGTATCTGATGTACAGCAAAGTGAATCAGTTATATGTATACATATATCCACTTTTTAAAAGATTCTTTTCCCATATAGGCCATTACAAAGTATTGAGTAGAGTTCCCTGTTCTATGCAGCAGGCTGGTATCAGTTATCTATTTTATGTATAGTAGGGTGTATATGTCAGTCTTAGTCTCCCATGTTATCCCTCCTCTCGCCTGTATCCCCTGGTAACTAGAAGTTTATTTTCTACATCTGTGAATCTACCTCTCTTTTGTAAATGTGTTCATTTATACCTTTTTTTTTTTAAAGATTCTACATATAAGCAATATCGTATGATATTTGTCTTTGTATGTCCGACTTCACTCAGTCTGACAATCTCTAGGTCCATTCATATTGCTGCAAATGACATTATATTTTCTTTTTTATTGCTGAGTAATATTCCACTGTTTATGCATACCATATCTTCTTTATGCATTCCTTGGTTGATGGACATTTAGCTATTATAAATAGTGCTGCAGTAAACAGTGGGGTACATGTACAGTATCCATAATCTTGAAGTGAAGAGGACTCTTCCAGGATTTATTGCAAACATATTTAGTGCAGGATTTGTTGCTTGGGTGGCCGAGCCAATTGGTTGATCATTGTGCATGTCTTAATCTCATTCAGTCCTCATAAGAGTCCTAAGAGATATGGTATGTCCATTTCATAGATGAGAAAATGGAGTGTGAGAGAAGTAAAGAACTTCCCCAAGGTCTTAGAATTCTGTCTGATTTCACATTTTATATGCTTTCCACAACACCAGATACTTTGACTTGGTCATTGTGTGCTTGGATTCTAGAGTAAGGATAGAACCACATTAGAAATACAGATATAGTTCAAATCCTGGTCTGTCCTGGAAAGAGAGTTCTCTTTCCAACTGAGGGCCACTGGGGGAAGGGCAGTGTTTCCTCAAGGACATCATTCACCAAGTTTAATCACACCATCAAATAGATTGAAGTAAATATGTATTTTCTTATGATTCCACACCTTAATAGACTTTTTGATCAAGCAAAGCAGACTCTGATAACAGAATTTTTAATATATGTTCTCCTTATGTTTGTTCTTCAAAATTTCCAGGCCTGAATTGCAGGTACTGGCCAGAAAATGAAGGTTTGATTCTGATTAAGAGAGTTGGGATATTGGAACAAAGGAGGTAGAGCCTGGCTTAACAGTGGTTCACTAGAAAATGCCTGTGGGCTTTGCCTGAGTTACTCAGTAGTCTACTCCTCATGTTCCATTGGTTATTCTATAGCATCCAGAGCAAGGGACAGTCATCTTATGTCTCTGAGGGGAGATAGTGGGAAAAGGGAAAACACACAAGTCATATACAAAGAAACAGAAATGTGGGGCAAGGTAATAATAGATCTGTGACAGAAAGAGAAGCTATGAAAGACAGATGGAGATGAGGGGGATGATAGAATGGGTAGAGAGAAAGAGAGAGAATGAGAATGAAAGAAAGAGATTGATACAGAGAGAACTGCCATTGGACAATCTTACATAGCAATAGTGATAACCAGCAAAATAAATGCACATTAGAGCTATAGTGTGAATACTTGCATCTCTTGAAAATTCATATGTTGAAATCCTAGCTCTCAGAGGGATTGGTATTAGGAAGTGGAGCCTTTGATACTTAAGTCAGGAAGGTGGAGCCCTATGAACAGGATTTCAGTTCAGTTCAGTTGCTCAGTCGTGTCCGACTCTTTGCGACCCCATGAATCGCAGCACGCCAGGCCTCCCTGTCCATCACATACTGCTGGAGTTCACCCAGACTCAACGTCCGTCGTCAGTGATGCCATCCAGCCATCTCATCCTCTGTCGTCCCCTTCTCCTCCTGCCCCCAATCCCTCCCAGCATCAGAGTCTTTTCCAATGAGTCAACTCTTCACATGAGGTGGCCAAAGTACTGGAATTTCAGCTTTAGCATCATTCCTTCCAAAGAAATCCCAGGGCTGATCTCCTTCAGAATGGACTGGTTGGATCTCCTTGCAGTCCAAGGGACTCTCAAGAGTCTTCTCCAACACCACAGTTCAAAAGCATCAATTCTTCGGCACTCAGCCTTCTTCACAGTCCAACTCTCACATCCATACATGACAACTGGAAAAGCCACAGCCTTGACTAGACGGACCTTTGTTGGCAAAGTAATGTCTCTGCTTTTGAATATGCTATCTAGGTTGGTCATAACTTTCCTTCCAAGGAGTAAGCGTCTTTTAATTTCTTGGCTGCAGTCATCATCTGCAGTGATTTTGGAGCCCCCCAAAATAAAGTCTGACACTGTTTCCACTGTTTCCCCATCTATTTGCTATGAAGTGATGGGACCGGATGCCATGATCTTCGTTTTCTGAATGTTGAGTCTTAAGCCAACTTTTTCACTCTCCACTTTCACTTTCATCAAGAGGCTTTTTAGTTCCTCTTCACTTTCTGCCATAAGAGTGGTGTCATCTGCATATCTGAGGTTATTGATATTTCTTCCAGCAGTCTTGATTCCAGCTTGTGCTTCTTCCAGTCCAGTGTTTCTCATGATGTACTCTGCATATAAGTTAAATAAGCAGGGTGACAATATACAGCCTTGACGTACTCCTTTTCCTATTTGGAACCAGTCTGTTGTTCCATGTCCATGGACATGTTCCATGTCCAACCAGACTGTTGCTTCCTGACCTGCATACAGATTTCTCAAGAGGCAGGTCAGGTGGTCTGGTATTCCCATCTCTTTCAGAATTTTCCACAGTTTATTGTGATCCACACAGTCAAAGGCTTTGGCATAGTCAATAAAGCAGAAACAGATGTTTTTCTGGAACTCTCTTGCTTTTTCAATGATCCAGCAGATGTTGGCAAGTTGATCTCTGGTTCCTCTGCCTTTTCTAAAACCAGCTTGAACATCAGGAAGTTCAGGGTTCACGTATTGCTGAAGCCTGGCTTGGAGAATTTTGAGCATTACTTTACTAGTGTGTGAGATGAGTGCAATTGTGCGGTAGTTTGAGCATTCTTTGGCATTGCCTTTCTTTGGGATTGGAATGAAAACTGACCTTTTCCAGTCCTGTGGCCACTGCTGAGTTTTCCAAATGTGCTGGCATATTGAGTGCAGCACTTTCACAGCATCATCTTTCAGGATTTGGAATAGCTCAACTGGAATTCCATCACCTCCACTAGCTTTGTTTGTAGTGATGCTTTCTAAGGCCCACTTGACTTCACATTCCAGGATGTCTGGCTCTAGGTCAGTGATCACACCATCGTGATTATCTGGGTCATGATGATCTTTTTTGTACAGTTCTTCTGTGTATTCTTGCCATCTCTTCTTAATATCTTCTGCTTCCGTTAGGTCCATACCGTTTCTGTCCTTTATTGAGCCCATCTTTGCATGAAATGTTCCCTTGGTATCTCTAATTTTCTTGAAGAGATCTCTAGTCTTTCCCATTCTGTTGTTATCCTCTATTTCTTTGCATTGATCGCTGAGGAAGGCTTTCTTATCTCTCCTTGCTATTCTTTGGAACTCTTCATTCAGATGCTTATATCTTTCCTTTTCTCCTTTGCTTTTGCTTCTCTTCTTTTCACGGCTATTTGTAAGGCCTCCCCAGACAGCCATTTTGCTTTTTTGCATTTCTTTTCCATGGGGATGGTCTTGATCCCTGTCTCCTGTACAATGTCACGAACCTCATTCCATAGTTCATCAGGCACTCTGTCTATCAGATCTAGGCCCTTAAATCTATTTCTCACTTCCACTGTATAATCATAAGGGATTTGATTTAGGTCATACCTGAATGGTCTAGTGGTTTTCCCTACTTTCTTCAATTTCAGTCTGAATTTGGCAATAAGGAGTTCATGATCTAAGCCAGAGTCAGCTCCTGGTCTTGTTTTTGCTGATTGTATAGAGCTTCTCCATCTTTGGCTGCAAAGAATATAATCAATCTGATTTTGGTGTTGACCATCTGGTGATGTCCTTGTATAGAGTCTTCTCTTGTGTTGTTGGAAGAGGGTGTTTGTTATGACCAGTGCATTTTCTTGGCAAAACTCTATTAGTCTTTTCCCTGTTTCATTCCATATTCCAAGGCCAAATTTGCCTGTTACTCCAGGTGTTTCTTGACTTCCTACTTTTGTATTCCAGTCCCCTATAATGAAAAGGACATCTTTTTTGGGTGTTAGTTCTAAAAGGTCTTGTAGGTCTTCATAGAACTGTTCAACTTCAGCTTCTTTGATTAGTGCCCTTGTAAAAGATGCCCCAGAGAGATCTTTAGTCCCTTTTGAACATGTGACAACACAGAAACATGATAACATCTATGAACCAGGAAATAAGCCTGTCTACCATATCTACTATGCTAGCATCGTGGTCTTAGAATTCCCAGCCTTTAGAATTATGAGGAATACATGTTTGTTATTTACAAGTCACCTAGTCCATGGTATTTTATTATAACAGTCTGAACAGATTGACAGTTAGCTTCATAATTTTATTAATAAGACTTTTCTTTTATGTATGTTCATTTAACTAGATTTCTGCACCATCTTTCTTGCATCAATCATTTCCATAATGTATCATTTCCAATCCTAAGTTTTGATTCTATTAAAGTGGATGTAGAATTTAATGATACAATCAAAGCCATTTGAAAGAAGAATCCTTCCAGATTTTACCATTTAACTTTCTAGATCTGTTAGAGTTTTCTTATAATTCACAGCAGTATATTGCTTTAGCAGCTTTCCTTCCCAACTCTTCCATTTAACTTAGTTTTCATAGAGGCAAAGTTTTTTCCTATGTTTGTATTGAATTGACTGTGTGATATTTTGTTAGTATACAGTTAAAAACATGTAGTAGTGGTACAAACAGGTTTGCAGATGAGCACACATAAATGATGAGAGCAGTTGTGTGGAGCCCGATGGGGAACAGATTATTGGCTGCCGAAATTCAGGGTGTGGAGGGAATCAGTCAGTGCTTTTCAGAGGGTCTGAAGAGTGTCTTAATCCAGTGAGTCAGTTAAGTGGAGGTCAGATAAAAGCACTTTACACAGGGGGCATGGTTGGGCCTGGAGTCCTGGTTGGGGGTCTGAGTAGCTCTTTTCAACATGGCACATCACATTTTTGTCACAGTTATCACGGCAGAGCTTCCAGGCTCTCATCTAGTCACCATTTTCTCTTCTGAATTTTTTACCTAACCTTTCAATTACCCATGCTTAAAAGCAGAAGCAGATTTCTGAGCTAGAGTTTTGAAATTAGATACCAAATGCCCCATTTTCAAATCCTAAATTAAATGTTTTAGAAATATTTTTAATGGTTTAAGAAAGATAAAAACCTGTACCTAGAACCTAAAGAGAATGTTATCCACAGAAGTTTCAGGAAGTTTCTATTGCATAGAATGCAGCTGGGGCCAGATTGAAGGAGGGCACAAAGTCTAACCCTCACATGTTCTCCTGAGGAAGTGACATGTGGTCTGGCAAGAGAGCACTGAAGAAACTTGTGCTGTCTCCTGCTTTAGAATGCTAATGACTGACCATGCAGATCATGTTCACAACAGTTGGGGGGCACTGACCTGCAATGAAATTTGCCGTGGTAGCTAGATCACCAGTATATGAGCAATATACAGGAAGATCCACCCAGGAAGCTGATGGGTGCCAGCGCTTCTTTGACTCCAAGCCAAAGGTCTGGGATGCTTGAAATATTGATCAGACCAAGAAAAAAGCTAATATGGTCTGGTGGCCTTGCAGCACCTTCTGACAAACACTAGGATGTGAAGAGACACTTCTTCCCACTGTGACTGCTTTTGAGTTGGGCCCTCCCAGGCAGCTGCATCTCTGAACAAATCATACAAAATGACGTCTATCTAGACCTACATCTTACAATCTAAAAGGAAAAGTTCTAACCACATCAAGTGGGACAGTGAGACAGTCCAAAAGGAGTATCTTCAACTACCCTCTCTTTTGATAAATATCTGGTTTTGAAAGAGCTTTAGTCATTCAAGAACAAGAATATAAAACACAACAATAAAAGAAGACACCTATTCAAAATAATGTGTAACATAAAGGAAAACATAGCTCTGAACGGGCTGAGGGAAAGCAGAAACAAGTGAATGTTTTACTCTTTCTGCCTCGGGGTTTTAATAAAGTTCTGTACAAGCCACGAGACTGGAAATTAAGCAAACTGAGAGAAAGGCAAAACTGCAAAAGGGAACTGGATAAGATAAAGAAAGAGTGCTGAAAGTGCACTGGCAAAACTCAAATTGTATTAAAAGGTTTAAAGAACAAAATAAGCATTGCAAAAAATCTAGTCAGTGAGATAGATGACAAATGTGTGTGAGAATCTCTCTTAAAATGTGAACAATAAGATAGATTAAAATATTAGTCTCTAAATCGATAGATGTAGAGGGCAGAGAATAGAAGTCTAATGTAGAGATATTTTGGGTTTCCATTATAGGAACCAGAAAAAAATGGGCCTGAAGCAGTAAGACATAAAATCTAAAAACTTGCACAGGGAAGAAAACCATAAACAAAACAAAAAGGTAGTCTGTTGAATGGAAGAGGACATCTCAAATGATATGTCTGAGAAGGAGTTAATATCCCAAATATATAAAGAATTCATATAACTCAGTATATAAAAAATAAGCAATCTTACTAAAAAGTGGAAAAAGGACCTGACTAGACATTTTTCCAAAGAAGACATACAGACAGCTAGCGAGCACAAGAAAAGTTGCTCAACATCACTAATCATCAGGGAATGAAAATCAAAACTACAATGAGATTTTCACTTCACACCTGTTAGAGTGGCTATTATCAAAAAGTCAGGAAATAACAAGTGTTGACAAGGATATGGAGAAAAGGGACCCCTCATGCACTGTTAGCAGTAAATTGGTATAGTCACTGTGGAAAACAGTATGGAGGGTCCTCAAAAAATTAAAAATAGAGCTATCATAAAATCCAGGAATTCTACTTCTGGGTATGAAAATGAAAACACAAATTCAAAAAGATATATGCATTTCTATATTCATTGCAGCATTATTTATAATAGCCAAAATATTGTAGCAACTAAAATGTACATCAATAGATAAATAGATAAAGAATATTTGGAGTGTACACACACACACGTCAGTTCATTTCAGTTCGGTCGCTCAGTCGTGTCTGACTCTTTGTGACCCCATGGACTGCAGCACACCGAGCCTCCCTGTCCATCACCAACTCCTGGAGTTTACTCAAACTCATGTTCATTGAGTCGGTGATGCCATCCAACCATTTCATCCTCTGTCATCCCCTTCTCCTCCCACCTTTAGCCTTTCCCAGCATCAGGGTCTTTTCAAATGAGTCAGCTCTTCACATCAGGTGGCCAAAGTATTGGAGTTTCAGCTTCAATACACACACATACACACACATAAAATAGAATATTATCAGCCATAAGAAGAATAAAATCCTGCCATTGTGACAACATGAGTTGACTCTAGGGGAATTATGTAAAGTAGAGTAAGTCAGAAAAAGATAAATACCATGTATTTTGATTTACACATGGAATCTAAAAAACAAATGAACAAACTCAATGACACAAATGAAGCTGTACAACTCAGAGTGGGACTTGAACCCACTATCTTTTAATTGAAATCACACATGTGGTCTTAGGACTTAATAAAGCTCAGGTTCTTTATGCCGCATTGCAGAAAGTATTCAGGGAGAGACAAAGTGATGGGTAAGAGGTGGATTTATTTAGAGAGATACACATTCCAAAGACAGAACGCAGTCTGTCTCAAAAAGTGTGAATGGTCCTGGGAAAAACGCACTCCACAGACAGTATAAACATTCTCAGAAGCCTAGAGGCCCCAAAATATGGGATGGTTAATTTTTATGGACTTGGTAATTTTATAGGCTAATGCTGCTGCTGCTGCTGCTAAGTTGCTTCAGTCATGTCCAACTCTGTGCGACCCCATAGACGGCAGCCCACCAGGGTTCCCCGTCCCTGGGATTCTCCAGTCAAGTACACTGGAGTGGGTTGCCATTTCCTTCTCCAATGCATGAAAGTGAAAAGTGGAGGATTAATCCAATTATTTTGGAGAAACAGGATTTCTAGGATTTGGGCCACTGCCCATGTTTTGGCCTTTTATGGTAGTCCTTGGAACTGTTATGACACCTGTGAGTATGTCATTTAGCATGCTAATGCATTATAATGAGCATATAATGAGGCTCAAGGTTTACTGGAAATTGAATCATCCACCATGTTGGATTGTTGATTCCACCCAGTTTATACTGTATTCTCAGTGGCTATATGATTCTTTTAAAGGTTGTGTCTTGACCTCTTCTCTCCTGTATCAGAAGCAGAACCATAGGTACAGAGAACAAACTGGTGGTTGGGGGAAAGGCAAGGAGGGGAAGATGGGCAAAATAGGTAAAGGAGATTGAGAGATAAAAGTTCCAGTTACAAAAGAAGTAAATCACAGAATAATGTAATGTACATCATAGGGAATATAGTCAATAGTATTGAAGTATTTTATATGGTGACAGATGGTAACTAAACTTATCATGATCATTTCATAATGTGTAAAATATTGAATCACTGTATACCTGAAACTAATAGAATATTGCAAGTCAATTGTATTTTAATTGCAAAACAAATTTACAGTTTTCCAATTGAAAACTCTAGACAAAACTAACTTCAAAAGTGATTAACAAAGTTAAAAAATAAAATAAAATATTAAAAAAAGTGATTAACATATTTGTCCTACTGAATATTTGAATTTTGATGGTAAAGAAAATAATCTACATGTATCCATGTAGGAAAGAAATAAAATCAAACTCCCTAAAGTGAATTAGCCTGACCATGTTCTTTAACCAGAAAACTAAAACTCAGATAGCAATGGAGCAATAACTCTGATATTACAGACAACATGTTATGAGCCAGAACTTCTGTATTCAGCTATGATATTACAGACAACATGTTATGTTCCAGGACTTCTGTATTCAGCTAAGTTATCACTCACTTTAGATGCACACAAAAGTATGTTGTCAGATACTCATGTTTTTGCAAAGCCCAGTGGTTTTCAATTTTATTTGCCTACTGTTTAAAAAGAATGCTATCAAAAATGTCTTCATATATTTTAACTGATTAAAATTTTGCATTATAAGTTATAATAGTTGTAAATGACATAAAAATAAATATTTACTTTTTTAAAAAGTCAGCTTTATTAAATATAACTTAGAGTAAAATTCCCTTTTTCAAACGTATATAGTCTGATGTGTTTTGAGAAAAGTATATAGTAATATAATCACCACATTAATCAAGAGAACGAAAGTTTTTTTTCTCCTAGAAAATACCACTGTGCACTCTAGAGTCAATTTCTCTTTTTACCCAGCCCCTGTCAAGTACTAATCTGATTTCTGTCTCTAGTTTTTCCTTTTTCAGCATGACATATAAATGAAATCATTTAGTATATGGCCTTTAGCATCTGATTTCTTCCAGTCAACATAATATGTTTGAGAGCCATCCATGTTGTTACATGTTGCATATACATCAGAAGTTTGTTCTTTTTCATTGCTGAGCAGTATTCCATTTTATGGATGTAACACTATTTGTTTATCTATTCACCAGCTTGAGGGCATTTGGACTATTTTTAGTTTTTGATGATTATGAATAAAGTTGCTATGAACTTGTACAAACAGGTCATTGTATGAGCATATATTTCGGTTCTCTAGGATAAATACTGAGGACAGGTAGAGTTGGGCCATATGAATATTTTTAAATGAATATTTTACTTCACTTTTAAAAAATACATACAGTGGCATTCATATATATAAATATAAAATATATATACAAATATAAAAACCATGGGGATTTTCTACCTACAGGAGGAGATGTCTGGATGGCATCTCCCACTCAATGGGCATGAGTTTGAGCAAACTCCGAGAGATAGTGAAAGACAGGGAAGCCTGGCATGCTGCAGTCCATGAGGTCACAAAGAGTCAGACACGACTTGGTGACTGAACAACTGAACAACAAAAATCATCTACAAGAAAATAATAAACTCTTTTTTGAGCTATTAGAACTTCTGCATTATTTCTTTTTCTCCTTTTCCTTGCTTATTTATTCTATGTCCTCCAAGAATTATATGTTAATATAATATATTTTTATGCTCAGGAATCTTTTGTTGACTGTTATTACTTACTTACTACTAGAACTATATATAAAACTTCCCTATTATACTTCTCTGCAGCTAAAAATATGGACACAAATTTATTTTTATTTACTGGCAATATATGGTCCTAAGGGTTGAAAGACTTATTCTGAATTGACATCATTGTAATAATTAGTGTGCACATGATCCAAAAAATATGTTAAAACATTTGAAAAAATAATAAATGCAGAAAGTAGTTTTATTGGAAAAATAGTAAGAAAGTGGTAAGTTTATGGTTTCTTGCTTAAATGAGCTTCCCCACTACCAAATATTTTAAATTACCCATATGTTTCATGTCCAGGAAGTTCATATTATGGATTAGTTCTATAGGAGGTATAGAACTATAGGGAGACACTAGATGTGTGAAAAGTTTGGCCAAAGATGAGAGTTAAATGGTGATGGAAAGGAGAGCTTGTCTAAAGCCTCAGTGAGAGGAGAATTTTCAAGCAGATAAATTATAGAAAAAAAGTGTATATGGAATTTAAAGATCTGGAGAATGATTACATTCAAGCTACCTCTACCCGTATAGCCATTGAAAAGTCTTGACTCCCCCAAATACTCATAACCTACTCTGAAGACCTGTGCTTTAGCCAACCAAAAACTTACTCAAAACAGAGTACTTATGAATGGAAAATACATTCTGTAAAAGGATTAGTGGTCAAATTTAAACCCAACATTAGGTCTATGATTTGGTTATAAAATAAAACTCATATGGCACTAGCCCTGATAAATTTAGACCTGTAAAATGAGGGAGTAATGAACTAATCATAAAAGCAGCTCTTAGCCAAAGGGTATAGTAGGAAGAGGGAAGAACAAGAAGAATTAAAAATGTGAAATTTCACCATCTTTTTAAAGAGAATTAATAAGCATGGTTTTATAATAAATGTTGACAGTTGGAAAAACGTATACTTAAAGTTATTTTTTGATATTAAAGTAACCATTATTATCTGTTTTAAATCAGTAAAACTCAGCCCAAATAGTAAAATATAAAACTAAACAGAGGATAAGACAACCACAGGAAACATTTTTAAAAGATGATGGAAGTACAACAGCTTTTACAACCATTGCAAGTTGGTTCAATGTTTCTATTAAGTAGCAATCTCAAATTAAAAAACAAACATTATATGAAAAGAAGTGACTCAGAAAGAAGCAAGACATATGGTTGAATAAAATACAAGTTTAACAAATGCAAACTAATGTGAGAAAAATAGGATGAAGAGTATATTTTTATTTATATAGGTTTTAACGTAAAATTATACAAAGAAAAAACCTGATGAGGACAAAAAGAAAAAACATTAACCAAAATTGATTAAAAGTGAATAATAGTGTCTATGATGGTGAATATATTAAAAAATTTTTTTAAAAAAGCTGAGTTTGGGTCAGCTAGGAATTTCGTCTTTAGTCATGTAACATCTGGAAAATGGAATATATATTAAGATCTAAACTTTGGAAGTTTGTCTTCCAAATTTTTGGCGATAACACAATGCTTCAGACAATCTCCAATGTCTTGATCAGTGGTGCTTTCAGAGAAAAATCTTAATCAAAAATGGGAAATGTAAAAACTAATAAACAGAAACCTCAATTAAGATAGAACTGGGAAGACAGGAGGAAGATTTCTTACAACCTATGATAACAGAGCCCAGTGGGCAGAAGAAAGACTTCCTGTCCTTGCCTGCCAAGATTTCAGCCAATTGAAACTGTCACAGTTCAGTCAGTGAAAAGCCACTGTACTTCAAACTCTCAGTTTCTCCAATGAACTCTGTTTACAGTAGTCCTCCCAACTTCTTTCTCCCCTCTTTTAATAGAGTTCTCTTCTCCTTTCTATGTGGGAGCACACAGCACGTGACTCATGGTTGCAGACTTCAAACTGCAATTCTTGGTTGACCTTGAACCCATTTTTGCTGGAGAAATAACTGACAGTCTCCTTGTTTTACATAAACAACCTTTTCATTTAAAGAAAACACTTTATAGCTTCCTTTAGGCATATCTGAATCACCTGCATGACTACTCTCGCACTTTGAGGCCATTGTATTAAGTAAAATAAGGGTTGTGCTACGCTGTGCTTAGTCGCTCCGTTGTATCGGACTCTTTGCTACCCTATGGGCTGTATCCTGCCAGGCTCCTCTGTCCATGGAATTTTCCAGGCAAGAATATTGGAGTGGGTTGCCATGCCCTCCTCCAAGGGATCTTCCCAACCCTGGGATCGAACCCAGGTCTCCCACATTGCAGGTGGAATCTTTACCAACTGAGCCACCAGGGAAGCCCAAAATAAGGTTTATTTGACTATACTACCACAACAGTTGATCTGATAACCAAGGTGGCTACTAAGTGACTAATGGGCAGGCAGGACACTCTGGACAAAGGGATGATTCACATCCTGTGTGGGATGGAATGAGATGGCATGAGATTTCATCATGCTACTTTTAAGGGCATACAATTTAAAACTTATAAATTGGTCATTTCTGGTATTTTCCATTTAATATTTTTTGACCACATTTGACTGTGGGTAAGTGAAACTACGTAGAAAGCAAAATTACAGATAAGGGGGACTACTATACAGAAATTACAAAGAAAAATATTTCTAATTTCCTTTTTCTGTTCCTTTATGTATGAAAAGGTGGCTTTTGTGGACAAGGTCACAGAAGTTTGTCCAGGGGAGGTCTAGACCTGATAGAAAAAGAAGAGACTTCCCCTTCCATCCTAAGGGACATGTAGAGATAAAGAATAAAGAGAAAAAGTGTCCAAATTTCGCATGTCCCTGCCCACCCTCTGCCATGCCCAAGCTCAGAAGAAAGGGGACATAGAAACACCCAGCTTTGTTTCTGAGGCCATCAGCACAAGTGATCCTTTTCTCTAGGCATCCTTTGAGGGTGCAGCTTTCAAGAGGCTTTCAGAAAATCCCTCCATGAGACACCTTTCTCTGTGCTGTGGGATGATGGAGCACTGGGAGATGAGAGACACGTAAGCCTATGCAGTGCTGCTGATTCCCTCTGCTCTGCTTGTGTAATTCAGGAGACTCGGGGGTTCTCATGGATCCTCCAGCTCAGGAGAGCTGAGAGCATCTTTGCATTGGCAGAAGACTATGGCCTATCCAAAAATGCCACTTCAAACAGGATTGTAAAAGAGTAGAATCTATTTAACCTCTTCCCTGCCCGCCATAGTTGGTTAGTTTTCCTATTTCATTTGGTATGTATTTACTTGCATGTTCTACTTTTATTTCTTGACTTCTCTTGCCAGAGAAATTCATCTTTTCTCGTAGGTGACTTTATCATTCTGACAAGCCCCTTTTCTCCCCCTACTTTATCATTTTCTCTAACTGAACTTGTTTTAAGATCTAAACCTGTTAGTTCCACAGATACTCTCAGGAAGTCCCTAAGCCCAAACTTCCCAGTAACCCCCTAACTCCTTCTTCTGCTGAGGGCAACAGGAAAAACAATTTTTGGAATTGATATTTCAGACCCTGTCTCTAACTCATCCATCTAATTCAGCTCAAGATGGCCAATCTTTGTTTTCTTTCCTGAATCTAATCTGGTCTCCCCACCTGGCAGGCTTCTAGGGAAAGAACTCTTCCCCTGTCTTTTTTCCTATCTTTTTTTTCTTGCTTTTCTCACCCTTCATTAGCTGCTTGTCATCTCTCTCTGGTGGAGTTATGTAGAAAAAACCCTTTTTATTAATTAATTTAGTAAACACATAGCCAGGTCTAAGATTCATTTGCAAGTTCATCCTCTTCCCCTGGAAACAGCCTCTTCTACCCTAGCATGTGGGCCATTTGGTTTGCTAAAAGTTTCTGTTACTCAGAGTTAATTGCCTCTGGCACCACATTTTCCACTTTCTCCAGAGTACCACTGAGACTGGGTCCAGCCTTTCAAAGTCAAATTAGATTTTCTCCTGTATGAGTTATGCTACTGTTATTTTTAATATTGCCTGAAAGCAGGGATGAAGGTTACTTAGCCAATATGAGCCTGAAGTGGACATGGCTTCAGAAGATTTGGATTTAAACTTAAACCTGCTTTTGTCTCGATATGTGGCCTCAAACAAATGACTTAATCTCCCTGAAGCTTGATTTTGTTATCTGAAAAGAAAGATGCACGTACTTTCCTTACAACATTGCCACAGAATTAAATGGGCAATATCAATGATAGCATAGTTTTTAGCCTGCAGTTCGTGCTCAGTAGATGGTTATTGAGTCTGGTCTAGTTGAAATACCAAGATTATCGTGGCATCTGTCTTGGACATCTGGCTCTGTGGTTCAGGTCTCTGCAATTTGATTATCATTCTGTGAGCACCTAATAATTGAATCTTAGGTACTGTTCACAACATGGGGTTATGGAGATGAGTAAGAGCTTTGTCTCAGTCCCGAATTCACAGTCCACTGAGAGAGGGACAGGGAGCCTGAGGGAATTGACGGAATCGGTTTTGTAATGTTCCAACTTGGCTAGGCTGAACTACGCTTCCCAGAGTTCCTTTTCCTTTGTCCAGTTAGGGTGGGCTACCAGTGAAATGCTTGGGAGGAAGCAGCCATACCCACTGTCCCTTGCCCGTCGGTTCTTCGTGCGAGGCCACTACAGGCCTGCCACTGTGTCCCCTTCCCTGGATCGTCTTTCAGTTTCTCAGACTCTTGGGCCAGGTGTGTGTATTTAGTTCCTTGAGCCCTGGTTTCTGCAGAATATTCATACCCTCAAGGTCAGAGGTCACAAGAACCGTCGTGGTTTGGGTTTGTCCTCAAGGGTTCCAGCAAATGCTTCTGGGTTCTGGTTTGTTCTTGCTGTCCCCACTTTACATCTATCTTCCCTTCCCGTCTACAGTGTTCAAGCTCCAGTGTCAGATGAGAAGACAACAGCATTACAGAGTCTGCTTAGTCACCTTGCACAAGATTCTGCTTCTCTGACAGAATCCTGACTTAAGCAACTGACCAAAGTTTGGGGCAGGGCCCACAGGGAGGAGTGGTCAGAGGGGCAATTTTCTACGCATTGAGTCCTTATGAGACTGGCATTCCAGGCTCATTGGAGATTCTAGAGCAGGGACATTTCTATCACAATCCTGCCAATATTTTACAACCTTGATTTCTAACTTTATCTTAGTTATAGAATGCTTTCTTCAAGTGAAATCTAATTCAGATGCTCAATACAAAAGGCAAGTTATAGGGAGTTTAACTGTCTCCCCCAGATACATGCTCAAGTCCCAATCCCTGGTACCTGTGAACGTGACCTTATTTAGAAATAGTCTTTGCAGATACAATCAACTTAAATTCATACTGGATAGTGCAGATGCTAAATTCAATGACTGGGGTTTTATAAGAGAAAGGAGAGGAAGATTTGGATACAGAGATACAGACTCATAGGGAAGAAGGCCCTGCAAAGACAGAGTCAGAGACAGGAGCCATGTGTCTACAAGCCAAGGAATGCAACGGATTGGTGGCAACCACCAGCAGCAAAGAGAGAGGATGCATTCTTCCAGGGCTTCCAGAAGGGACTGACATAACCGACACCCCGAGTTCAGACTTTGAGCCTCCAGAGATACAAGAGAATGCCTTTCTGTTGTTCTAAGCCATTCAATTGTGGTATTTTGTGTCAGCAGGCCTAGAAAACTGATACACAGATCAAAGCTGAGCTGAATCAGAGGTGGAGTCCCACTGCTTGCTCCTTAGATGCTGCTGTGGATTGTAGACTCCTCAGGAAAAGCTTGAAAATCCTTGTTTTAAACTTTGTTTCACTAATCTCCAGGTTCTGCCAATGGGCCCCTCAGAGTAGCGGAACCTTGTATCTCTGACTCTCCAGTGCCTGCATCACCCTGCACAGCGAGCCTTCGACTGTTTCTATAAAGTAGGACGGTGTCTCCGGTAACTACATGTCTTGGGCAGGCCTGAGATTCCCAGAGTTAATCAACCCTCTGAGGACCTCAGCCTGGCCGCTCCCCAGGCCTGGTGAGCACCCCAAAGGCGTGATTATCTGATGGTTCTTGCGCAACTAGTACCAGGGCCTTTTGCTTAATTAATCACAGAAATGTTCCTGCCTAACTTCAGACAACAAAATAATGAGCAGGCCTGTGAGAGGTTCAAAGACTGCGGGAAAAACAAGCGCTCCCTAAGGAAAGGGCCCATTGGAACAGGGAGGTCAGGAAAATCTATTAGAACTGCTGCTTGCCTTTTGTTGCATGCCCCCTTTAATATAAATATAATGATAGTGTAAATGTGTGTATATAGGAGATTAACACATATACCACTTGGATTTTAGAACCAGAAAATGTTGAGCGTTGAGAAGGAGCGCAGAGATCAGCTGGGTTAACTTGCTCTTTTTAGAGATGAAGACAATTAGGCCATTGGAGGTTAAGTGACTTGCCCAGGGTCAGGTGGCTGGAGAATGACAGAGCCAGACTCCTAGACTCTAAGATCTCAGAGCTCTAAGCCTGTACAAATGAGGACAGAGGGCCCTGGAGATGGAGGCTGCTTAGAAGCCACAGAGAAACACTAAGCCAGAGAACAGTGGTTAGATAAGAGTGCCCCAGAGTTGGGGGGCAGATGTTGGATAGAGCGCAGAGTGGGTCAGGGGGTGGAGGAAATGGTAAGGCATTTGCATGTCAGAGGGTGGAGGTCAGTTGAGAACTTGTAGGACAGTTACAGGGTAGAGGCCAAGTTAATAGCAGTTTAAGGGTCTGAGCATGAGACTTTAGGTGTTCTAAATTTAATGAGGCATAAAATTTACTTTCACGGAGAGCAGGGCAGTTCAAGAGTTGAGGAGACTACATCTGGAATACCAGAAATGGCTGGATCATTATAATAGGAGTAAACGCTGAGGGGTGGAGAGGGGTCCTTTCAGTCGCAGTGGCACTGGAGCAGGAGATGTTAGGCGTGCGAACACTGGGGCATGGATGTGTCACATAGAGGGAACAACTTGAGCAGGGCATGGTGGAGCAAAACACTAGAGAGGTAGGGAGACTGGAGGTTCAGATTAACTAGAGCAGGAGGTACATGATGGCAGCTTCAGGTCTGTAGGGCCAATTGGAGAAGGCCTTCCCAGTGGCTTGAACTCTGTTTAGAAGGCAGTGGGAAGCCACTGCCTGCCAGCATCATGTTCAGATTGTGCCTCACGCAGGGGTGCCGAGTCTACAGGGCTGCCGGGCCTTCACATCATAGACATAACTTAGGTGAGAGCCTGAGGGAAGGAGCAGACTCTAGGCCTCTCTGCTGAGTCCTAGAGCAGCAGTGTTGAGCCCCTTCCTGAAATAAACCCACACTGGATCCAAGGCCAAGAACGTATTCATTAGCACTCACATGTGTTTGAGGCTGTGGCCTAGGCTGATCTTTCTCTAGATGTCCCTGACGGTTGCTTCTCAAGCCTAGTGTCCTATGGAGGCCTGATCCATGCCCATCTCTCCACTATGTAGAGTTGCATAGAGTGTTAGGATTACACAATGATCTACTTTTTTTCTTTTTAACTTAAATGGTGCCTTTGCCAATAACATAGTTGAGGACAGTCCAGCTTATGACAGCTGTATGCAGGACGAATTAGAGGTGGGACAGCTTAAAGTAGTGAGCTGAGCAAGGAAATGATGGTAGCAATTCAGAAGGCTGCTGGTGAGGCCAGAGTATGAGGTGGTAGGGAACAGAGGGGACAGGAGTCTTAAATGCAGAGCAGAGTCAATCACAGCCTTCATACCTACCCAGATATTCTTGCCTGGGTTCCACATGTGATCTCACCTCACACATCTCCCTTCTCTGCTTCATTCACATGTTGAACCAACAGAACAACTCCCTGGACACACACTTCATCTATGTGAGGTTTTGAGTGTTTGAGGAAAAACTACCTACAAGAAAGATTAGGCACGGGGTCCAAACCGTATACTATTTTAACTGTAAAATCATAAAATGTTTAGAAGGAGGATGATCTCACCCCATTAGGAGTGTGTGGTGCAGTAAGATGCACAGTAAGAATGTGTGGTGAAGTAAGATGAGAAGGAAGAACTATCTCTTCCTCCTCGTGGGGTGCAAAGTCGCTGGACAGAGTCCGTATTTGGGGAGACAGGCACTCCCAGCAGATGGGTCAAGAGTGACCTGGTTGGGAATATAACAGGATCGGGTGCCAACAAACACATGTGTCTATGAGGCAAAAAACTGCTGCTCTTGAGAAACAGGCAGAGACTAGACAGCATAACCCAAAGGTTGCACCTGTGCCACAGTAGGAATCATGGACTAGGAGGATAGGTAGGTGTGTGGTAAAGGAAGGCTTACCTTTAAACTGTGAGGCTGGTGGTCAGTGAATGAATGCTGGTGTGTCCAAGTCTTGCCGTTGGAACGAGAGACCGAAGGACCTGGCATTGTTCCTGGTAAGCCACTAGTTAGCAGTGTCAATGCCAATCTCTTCGGATCTGAGCTTCTACCATTTAAAAACGAGGCTCTAGGATTTTCCTGGAGGTCCAGTGGTTAAGACTCCACACTGCAGAGGGCATGAGTTTGATCCCTGGTCAGGGAACTAAGATCCCACATGCTGTACCATGTGGCCAAAAAGTTTATTTAAAAATGAGGCTTCGAAATGACTTTAGGTAATATCTAAAGCCCCTTTCAGCTCTGAAAGAATGATTTTTAATTTTCAAGCATAAGGCAACTCTTAAATGTTTCTGTGATTATTATTCTAAAATAATATGTCTATATCTAAAAAGTTTCTGTAAGTAGATCTTGTGCTTATCTAACCTAGCTCAATCACTATCTCAATTACTCTTCACAAGTCCAACTGCTGGGCTCAATAAACAAGTGCCAAATGAATAAATGAATAAAAACATCGAGTGGCAGGCTGTCTCAGGTCTTGGCATTTGAAGCTCTTTTGAAGGATCAGCTATCCGGGAGGGACAGGCTTTGTGCTCCTGCTGTCTCAGGTGCTGGAGTGATGCAGCCAGAGGGTAGCTGGAGTACACAATGCGTGGGCCCCTCTAGGCCCAGCTGAATACTTGTTACAGCGGCAGCTCCCAAGTAAATCAGAGAGGTGACAGAAGACATGAAGAGGATGCTGTTGAGTGCATGTGTATCTGCTTTTGCTCTGGCCTCAGGACCCCTTGTGTGTGCGTGTGTGTGCTAATCTGCTTCAGTTGTGTCCGACTCTTTGCGGCCCCATGGACTGTAGCCCGCCAGGCTCTTCTGTCCGTGGATTTCTCCAGGCATGAATACTGGACACCTTGCTATTTGCCAAATCTTTAAGTAGCCTTTTCTGAAAGCAAAATTGAACTGGAACTAAAACCCTCCAGGAGATGCCTTGCCTCTGCATCCCTGACCTCATACACTTCATCAGGAACCTTCTTTGCCAGGAAGGAACAATAGGGACCACTGTGCCTTCTCCTCCCAGGCCCCAGGTGGCCCTCTGAGGAAAGCCCCAGGCCGTGGTGTTGCAGCCTTGTGAAGGTGGGGAGAAAGAAAATGGCTCCCAGAGCAGATATCAGTTACCTGACTCTCAGAAAGATTTTAGCAGCTTCTCTCCCATTTCTCTCCAGGACTGTGGGAGGGAGCGGGGCTGGGGTTGCCTGGCCAAAGTACTACATTCAGGCAATTGTTTTCAGGGAGGCACAGGGATAAGGCTTATGAAGTGATAATGGTTTTCTCATCATAGGGTGGAGAAGCCTGACTCTGGGCCTGGGTTCCCTGCAAGGTACTGGAGCTGGTGTTTATAAACCTGTCCCTTCAGTACTTGGAAGACATCCCATACTTGTCTGGGAGAATCCTGGACACCTCATCTCTCAGAGGACATCTGCAAAGCAACTTCCACTTTACTGAAGATTCTTTAAGCAGTTTACTCATCCTGGATATTTAGAGGCATTTAAAGAGTGAAGGAGGAGAAAGACATAAGCCTCCAGACACTGATGAGACACTTTCCATACCTTGACAGCTATAGATTAGAATAAAGCGTGGCTCTGGTCATTGTCCCATCCTCCTGCTCAGGGTCTTTACTGCTATGGTTAGCCTACAGATAAAGGTGCTATGGGGCAAATAGTTGTGGAGCATTGTTTAAAGGAGTATTAAGATGTCCCCTTTTTGAGGGAGCAGGTGGGCCCAGACTGGACACTTATCAGTGGATCAGGTTAGAGGTGTGAGTCCCAGGGAGCCCAAGGAGAGACATTCTACTTGAGGAACTATTGCAGAATGCTGGAGGAGAAGCCAAACAAGGAACAAAATCCAAGTTCTAAGGGCCAAGTAGTTAGAGCTATGACTTATTCAACTGATGGACCTGGATTGGAGTGAAGGGCAGTCTGTGAACCAGCAGAGATTCCTGATGAGTGCCGTACACACTGTGGGAGAGACTCTTAGAGGCCAATGGATGTGTCCATTTGGCTAAAATCCACCAGGTCAAATGGGGGACACACGATGGGATCATAGTGGGTGAGGAAAAGAGATTTTGAGTGATAATCCCAGATGTATCCCACTGCACTTGGGGACTTGGTCAAGTGACCACAGTCCCTTTCTATACAATTAGGAGATTAGAAAGATGGACATATAGGGTACTTCCAGCGCCTACAATGGGGTCGCTGAGTCTTTAGACATGAGTCTTTTTGAACTTACTCCTACATTTAATTTCTTTGAGTTCCAACAGCACTTTTTTCCTGTTAAATTCCTGACTTGGGGCCTCTGTCCTGAGTAAACAAAACAAAACATTAAACAAAAATAATCCTGGACCTCAAGAAATGGCTATGTTGCTGTGAGGAGCAGAACAATATCTCCCGTCATTTAGAGGCATTTTAGAGTTTGAAATGCATCTGAAGTACAGAGAGGACTCACTCTTGGAGCTGGAGACCCTGTGACCCCTCAGGGATACTGAGACAAAAATACAAAACCTTGGAGGACACAAGAGAAGTACCTTACCAGGGCAGATGTGGCAATAGGGAGAGGGGGCCCTGGCAATTGTATAGGTTGGAGAAGCCAACTTGTAGCCCCTAAACCAGTGCAAAGCCCTATTTGGAAGATGAGCCGGGTCTGAAAATGGGAGCAGGTCAGAAGCTAGGAAGGTGTGGAGCAGCATAAACTAAAAAGGAGAAAGGTGGTCTAGGTCTTAGCAAGTAGTTCAGGCCTAAGACAAACAGTGCCAGTGCTGGGACCTAGGCAGTGGTACAGGGTGATACACAAGACCAGGCAGAGGTGAGAGAAGAGGTTGCCTCTTGAGGAGCCTGCACATCTCCTAGCTTGGTCTCTTAGTAAGCTAACCATGGCTGGGATAGTGGAGTCCCTCCCTCTATCCAGTCTGGATTGGTGTGATTTGGGAGGGCAGAGATGGAGTCACATTTGCTGTGATTTGAGTACAGCTGGAGAATAATCTCTCCATTTTCTGTAATGTTTTGTCTTCAGGTTGAGCATGTGCCCTTGGTCTCACTCAGATCTGTCTCATCCTATCGTTTGTTAGCCTGTCCCATTGCATTTCTGTCTATTAGGGTCCCTTCCTTCCATTTTGGCTCTCTTTGCCAATGATACAACACTGATGCCAAGGTCAGGTACTCCTCCTCCCAACCAGGACTGCCCATCTAACAACTCAAAGTAGGCCCATGGAATCCATGTTTAAATGCTAACATACCTATAGAACCTGGAGTAGGAAATGGTAATCCCCTCCAATATTATTGCCTGGGAAATCCCATGGACAGAGGAGCCTGGTAGGTTACAGTCTATGGGGTCACAAAGAGTCGGGCATGACTGATCACACACACACCTATAGAAAGGAGGAGGAACCTGGTACTTCAAATGCATCCTTGTCAATTTTATACCCATTAAAGTCCTAAAGAATGAAAATTACTACTTTCTAAATAGTAGACTATATTGTAAGAGATTTACATGCCTAACATTTACTCTCCCCAATATCTCTATGAGATAGGAGCAGTTAATATATCAATTTTACAGCTGAAGAAACTGAAGCTTAGAAATGTAAAGTAACTTGCTTAAAGTTACACAATGTTGAATGAAAATACAACCTCTCAGTTTCCAAAATTAATCTTCTCATTCAGAGAGCTTAAGTGTTTGCCTGTGATCACACAGCTAAGAATTGAGATGCAATGAAAAGCCTTTGCTCTCTTCTGGGCAACAAGGGAATGTCTGTCCTCCTGCAATGCTATCTATTGGTGGGAGGTGGAAGAGGAGATATCACTGACCCTGGGATGGATCTCTGTCTCAGGCATGGGGTACTAAGGAGTCTCAAATGGGCAGGTCCACAATCTGTAAGTCTGCAGAGCTCAGAGCATGACTGAGCAGATCTCCCTTAGGTTCTCTGCATGGTATCATGCCTGTCCCTGCTGGACCTGCCAGTATTTCTGCATCTGACCAAGCCTGGATGCCCAGCCTTGAGCGCAGTGAGTCCTTGTCCTCTGACCATGACCCTCGTGCTTGCCTGTGTGTTTTTGATGATGTCTGCTTTTCGTATCATCCTGCTCTGTTGCTGCAGTTGGGGCCGCCTCACTACCCTCCATTCTCTTCCACTTTCTGCAGATGCTCACTCTTTTGTTTTGGCCTCACTGTGTGTGTGTGTCTCCTGCTGTGAGTGCCTTAAAAAAAACTTAATTGATATTAAAAAATTAAAACTTGGTGAGGAAGGTGGAGATAGATAATTTACCTAGGGTTGCATATTCAAAAATGAGCATGTAATTACTGTTTTAAAGTAAGATGTCAGGAGGCAAGATTGATTTAAACCTGACATCTGTTTACACACAGTGAGCTGTCATTAGATACCTTTGCAGGGTCAGAAGAGCTATGTTCTGAGGCCATGACAACTTAGCTTGGTTACGGACATGTAACTTCCTGTGTTTCTGCAAGGAGGCAGCAGGATACCTTCCAAATGCTGCACTCTCTCTCTTTCAATCAACCAACATATTCCACACACCTACTACATGCTTGATACTGTCCTAAGCACATGTTGATAAAACAGGCAGTCTGAGGTAGTGGGAAAGAATGCGACAAAGAGGTTAACAACATGGACTTTGGAGAAAGAAAGATCTGATTGTGATTCCTAGCCGGCACACTAAGTCAACTCTCTCAGCCTCAATTTTCTTTTTCCAAAGGCGGAGATCATTATAACATTGCCCTCCCAGGGCAGCTGTAGATTAAAGTGTCACAGATTCAGAGTACTTAGCCTGGGACCAGACAGAAGTAGATGATGAATAAATGGGTATTATTAACATCAGACAGGACTCTGACATCAGAGTACTTGGGATCTTGTTAAGGAGAGATCCACTCACTACACAATCCAGAGGAGGTTGTGTGAACTTCATATGCAGTAGGCGTTACGTGGAAAGAAGTATCAGCTTCCTAGGAGGATGTAGGAAGATGTCAAGGATGAGGGGAGGCTGGAGCGGGGCCCTCAGTAAGCTTCTGTGCAAGAGCAAAATGGCACTTACGGGAAGTAGGATGTAAGACATCTGCCTGCAATGCCTTTCTCAAGCATGTTCTCCATGAAAATTCTTAATTTGGCTGAAGTGAGTCCTTCTTAAAGGAAACTTCCCAGTCTCTCATTCAGTCCTCAGTGGGCCTGTCTTTATTTTCATTAGATAAGCCTCACTGTATGTTAGCCCTTCATTGATTCCCATTGTTCTATATTTTAGTTGTTATTGTTTGTCTCCTGTGGGTATCTTTTCTTCTTTTCCTTTCTTCAAGTATTTATATTTTAAAATCAAAGTTATACATGTACGTACTTTAAAAAGCCAAGTATGTCTGCATGGTGTGTTATGTAAAAGAGTGTTTTTTCACACCTTCCTATTGTTTCCCCCACCCCTCCAGAGGCAACCCTTTCTCCTCTTTTAGCTCATCATGTTGGCATTGACTTCCCTTCCTCTAAAAAACATGGTTGTATTGCCTCCTCTTGATTAGCCAGTTTTGTCATTATTCCTTGACTTCCCCCTGTGCTGTGTGGAAGGTGAGATTTACCTTTCTTTCTCCCCGAGTCCCACCACTATACACATAGTTATACCTACCTCCTGCCCTCCCCATCCTTCCAGAATAGCTTATCATAACTTTGATTAGATAAATATCTTGTGTTGAAAATATTATGACTATGTATGACAGTGAATTTTTTGTATCAACTTGACTAGGGTGTGGGCTAGGTGGCTCAGTGATAAAGAATCTGCCTGCTAATGCAGGAGACATAAGAGATGCGAGTTTGATCCCTGGGTCAGGAAGATCCCATGGAGAAGGAAATGGGAACCCACTCCGGTATTCTTGCCTGGGAAATCCCATGGACAGAGGAGCCTGGCAGGCTACAGTCCATGGGGTTGCAAAGAGTCGGACACAACTTAGCAACTGAGCATGCATGCATAGCTAGGGTGTAGTACCCAAATCTTTGGTAAACACAAGTCTAGATGTCACTAAACAGGCATTTTTTAAGATAAAATTGGCATTTAAATAAGTAGACTTTATGTAAAACATATGCCATCACTGGTGTGGTTGGGCCTCATCTGACCACTTGAAGGTCTTAAGAGTAAAAGACCTTGATGTGATGTCCCCTAAGGAGAAGGGATTTCTGTCTCCAGGTTGCCTTTGGACTCAGGCTGCAGCTTCACCTCTTTGTTGGGTCTCCAGCCTGCTGGCCTGCCCTGCAGATTTTCGACTAGCCAAGCCCCACAGTCATGTGAGCCAATTCCTTAAAATCAATCTCTCTCTCTTTCTATTATATGTATATGTACATGTACATGCATATCTATGGGCTTCCCAAGAGGAGCTAGTGGTAAAGAACCCACCTGCCAATGCAGGAGACATAAGAGATGCCAGTTAGATCCCAGGTTGGGAAGATCCCCTGGAGGAGGGCACTGCAACCCACTCCAGTATTCTTGGCTAGAAAATCCCATGGACAGAGGAGCCTGTAGGGCTATGGTCCATAGGGTCACAAAGAGTCAGAACAACTGAAGCCACTTAGTGCGCATGCATGTGTGTATCTATGTCTATTGTAAATAGATATAGTTATACCTATTGGTTCTGTTTATATATGTATAAATAGGTATAGATTTACCTATTGGTTCTCCCACTGGTTCTGTTTCTCTGTAGAACACTGGCTAATATAATATGCAAACCATATTCACAGCTGAGCCAAGGAAATAAACAATCACTTTTCTGTTTCTTCCTAACTTCTTTTTTTTCCAGAAGGAAGAGTTGTCTTATTTTGTTGTTGTTGTTTGCTTAGTTTTCCATTTACTCATCACTAATTCAGTCCCAATTTTGACTGATTGTCTAAATCTCCTCTGGAAATAGGAAAATGCATGAAGTTTTCTCTTGATTTCATCTCCCTGATGTAGTCTCTATCAGAGAGATGGCTTCATGGACAATTGGGCATTGGCACAGGACCTTCTTCTTGGTTTAATGCTGTTATTTTCACCTTTAAATTCTTAATACATTTTAAATAAAGAGTCCCATATTTTCACTTTGCCCTGTGCCCTCCAAATCATGTAGTCATTCATGTCTACCAGAGTTTTCTAGTTAGTTCTGATCTAGACAAGTGTTCAGCAGTCATCCTTGTATTGCCTAGGTATCTCCCTTTACCAGTTACAGGGAGTACTTGCATCCAATATTGCTCTCCTGTTCCTTTATCAAAATATAAGTGTCTTGAAAGTAGATCCATGCTTTACTCTTTTTTTATTCCCGCACACCTAACAAAGTGTCTCAAGAATAGGGAGTTCACACACACACACACACACACACACACACAATCAAGATGAAATATTTAAAGAAAACAGGAGTGGGATGTAGTAAGACTTTCAAGGAAGGAAAAAGCAGCGTGACTGTATCAGACAAGGGTATATTGGAACCAATGGGAAATGATGTTGAAAATGATGTGGGAGCCAAATTGCAGAGAGGCTTGAATGCCAGCTTGGAATTTTCTATAGACTTGCTGGCCCCCAAGGACTTACTTCCCCATCTAATGACATCTGATACGTGTAGTTAGAGAAACTCCAGCTGGGTAGAATTTCACACTTTCCTTTTCTTGGCACTGAAATAGGTGAATGGAGTAGGATAGGTGGGGGAAAGCCGAGCGAGTGAAAAAGGGGAGCCCAGGAGAGAGTGTTTCCTGTGAATTTTAAAACCCAGCCTAGTACAGAAGCATAAGAAAAACCATTAGAACTCTGGAAGATAGCCAGGGTGGTCTGGATAAAGCTCCATCTAGGCAGAACAGCACCAAACTGGCAGCCTTGTTATCACTAAATTCACAGGATTAAAGGCCAGCAATCATTAGCACCTCATAGGTGCCTCTGATCCTTATGGCACCCAACACCAAGAAAATTGGGCTTTCCCTATGGAAATTTTCACACTGTGATGACTGTTTCTGGTAAATATGAAGATTAGCGGGCTAATGGGGACCTCTTGCTGTTTGAACTTCAGCCACAACTTGTGTGATACGGAATCCTTAAGCTTTCTCCACATGTACGAAGAAATGAAAGAACCTTTCAGAATCCCTGGCAATATTTTTTCGAAAAGGGATATCAGGATTCTAAAAAAAAGACAGTTACAAGGTTTTGAAAAGAACTTAACTGATACCTGAGAGAAATGCATAGATTTTCCATTCCAAAACATGTGGGAAAACATTCATTATAGCACTAACTAACACCCAAAATCTGGAAACAAGACAAAAGTATATCAACAGTAGAAATGATAAATAAATTGTGGTTTTATTCATACAATGGGATATATAGAGTATAGAAATGAGTAAACCACAACATACAGTAACGTGAAGTAATCTCACAAGCATAATATTGTACAACAGAAACCAAAATGTACATATTATATGGTTTCACTCATGTAAAGAAACATGTCTCTTCAGATCCTTTGCCCACTTTTGAATTATTTGTGTTTATTTTTTTTACTATTGAGTTGTGTGAATTCCATGAATATTTTGGATATCAACTCCTTATGCAATATATATTTGTAAATATTTTCTTCTATTCCATAGGCTGTCTTTTTCTTTTGTTGGTGGTTTTCTTTGCTGTGCAGAATTTTTTTTGTTTAGTTTTAATTTATTTTTGTTTTTGTTGCCTTCGCCTTTGCTGAGCTGAAAGTCACTCAGTCGTGTCCAACTCTTTGTGACCCCATGGACTATAGTCCATGGAATTCTCCAGGCCAGAATACTGGAGTGGGTAGCTGTTCTCTTCTCCAGGGGATCTTCCCAACCCAGGGATCAAACCCAGGTTTCCCTCTTTGCAGGTGGATTCTTTACCTGCTGAGCCACCAGGGAAGCCCTTGCTTTCAAAGTCAAATCCAGCAAAGCATTGCCAAAATCAATATAAAGGTGATCATTCCCTATATTTTATTTTAGGAGTTTTATAGTTTACAGGTCTTATATTCAAGTTCACAATCCATTTTAAGTTGATTTTTGTGTGCAGTATAAGACAGGGGTCCTGTTTCATTTTTTTTGCCTATGGCAGTCCAGTTTTATCAATACCATTTATTGAAGAACCTGTCCTTTCCCCATTATATATTTTCAGCTTCTTTGTCAAATTGGCAACCTATGGGTTTATTTCTGGGCTTTCTATTATCTTCCATTGATCTTTGTGTCTGTTTTTATGCTAGTGCCATGTTGTTTTGGTTACTGTAGGTTTGTAATATAGTTTGAAATCAAGAAGTGGGATGTCTCCAAATTTGTTCTTCTTTTCCAAGATTGCTTTGGCTTTTTGAGGTCTTTTGTGGTTCCACACAAGTTTTAGGATTGTTTTTTCTATTTTCATAAACAATGCCATTGGAATTTTGAGGGAGATCCCATTGAATTTGTAGATTGCTCTGGGTAGAGTGAACATTTTTTAACAATATTACTTCTTTTAATCTACAATGCAGAATATCTTTTTGTATTTATATCTCTCACAATTTCTTTCATTGATGTTTTATGGTTCTTGGTTTACAGGTTTTATTCTTTGTGATTCTAATGTAAATAGAGTTGTTTTCTTAATTTCTCTTTCCTATAGTTCACTGTTGGTCTGTAGAAATGATACTGATTTTTATATTTTGCAAATACAAAGACTTTTGTATTTTGCAACCTTACTGAAATTGTTTATTCTACCAGTTTTTTGGTGGAGTCTTTAGGATTTTCTATATATAATATGTCACCTATAAACAGAGACAATTTTACTTCTTCCTTTCTAATTTGAATTTCTCTTATTTGTTTTGGTTATTTGGTTCAGTCAGCTAGGAAATAATTAGAGGTTAGGATGAAAGTTTTTGAATATAAAATATTTACTCAATATACAAGTGTTTAACATATTAGGACTTTTTCTCAAAGATAATATAGATAATGTATGTATGCATTTATATATATATAAAATATAGCTAATGCTATAATTTTAGTTAAGCAAGTCTGAAGTCAGATGGACTTGGAATAAATCACTGAATATATCTCTTGGGGGATAGCCATAGCAAGTACTCACACACTTAATTAAGAACTTCTGCTTTGTTTGCTAAAGTTATGTAGAACCTATGAACATAAACCCCATTGGCTTTCAGATGTAGGTGATTTGGGGGCTCTTCCGTTGGGTGGCAGACTTAAAAGTTGGGGCACTAGATATGTGGTCCAAACCCTTCCGTCCTTAGGAAGAAGTTGGGAGCTTGGAGTTCCTGGTTGTATGACACTATGATGGGTATGGGGTTTATGGTGAGAATGTCTCAGACTTTCCTACCTGTTTCAGTATGGCTTAATGTATAAGAGTCCCTACTTGCTGTATACGAGTCACTCAACTAGTTTCTGGCTTTTTTTCCCAAGGGAATTGCTCCAAGAATACTTGAATATTTGGTACATCCATGGGAGGGGTAAAATTCAGGTTTCTCCTATGTTGCATCTTGGTTGATTCCCTGGGCTTTCTGTTACAGCACCTGGGAAGATATTGGTGTCATTTACTGATTGGAATATACTGTGCAAGGAGTGGGTTTTAGGCAAGGATATATGGAAAACAAAATTGAGAGGGGAAGAAAATGACAAGTTCAAAGCAATTGATTTGGTTATTCCATTTTACTAACGTTAAAATTAAGATGTCTATTGGATAGCAATAGGTAATTGGAGATTTTTCTTTCTAATTCTGCTCCCGACTCTCATGATCATGAACTGGATCATGTGTCTATCTCTAAATCAATTATAGTGGCTGAATGATTGGAATATATCATATTTTAAAAACAAGCTTCTGGAGCTCTGCTGCCTAGGTTCAAATTCTGGCTCTGCTGTGTGAGCTTAGACAAGTCACTTCTCTGTTATTTTGTTTCCTCATTTGCAAAATGAAGATAAAATAATACCTATCTTATATGTTTGTTTTGAGGCTTAATACCTAAACCCACTAGAACATTTCCTGATATATTTAGTGCTAAGTAATGGTCAGTAATTATATTGTTATTTTACTCTCTTGAGTTTTCCATAGTGTCAAATGTGGCCTTAGAAGCAAAGAGTGATCACAGAGTGAAGCCAAGAATTATTTATTGGATTTTTCAATGACCATAAGTGCCACTGAACAGGAATGAAGTAGGAGCCAAGAATTTGCAGCCAAGAATTTGAAAACAAGAAAGTGTGTGAGGTAGCAGAACTCAAAACTTTGACAGGAGAATAGCAATTGTCTGAGCTCCTGGGTGTATGGATAGTACGTATATAAAAGTACATGTAAGAAGCTATCGTTCACTCTCATCAGTAATAGATGATACACTACTATTCATTTTCTGCATGCATATGTGCTTAGTTGCTAAGTCATGTCCAACTCTCTGCAACCCCATGGACTTTAACCCTCCAGGATCCTCTGTTCATGGGATTTTCCAGGCAAGAATACTGGAGTGGGTTGTCATTTCCTCCTCCAGGGAATCTTCCCAACCTGGGGATCAAACCTGCATCTCCTGCACTGGCAGGCAGATTCTTTACCACTGAGCCATCACCTGGAAAGCCCCATTGACTTTCTAACCATTATCTGATTAAATTTTTCCAATAACCCTGAAACTCAGGTATTATTATTTCAAGTTATAATGAAGAAAACAAACTTCAAAGAGGTGAAGTCAATTTCTAAGATCAAGCAGTTGGTACATGGGGAATAAAGTTGAGGTATAGACCTAGCTCTGAGGCCCACAAACAACCAGAATTCTCCACTAATCTGCTTCCCATAGTGCTGAGAGCTGAGCATTATGGGTATTATCCTTCCCCTTATTAGGAGAGGTGCCAGACCATGTCCCCAAATAGTTTTGGGTAAAAACATACAAATAACTTGGATTCTAATGATAAAATAAGCATTTATAGCGATTGGGCTTCCTTAGTGGCTCAGCCCATAAAGAATCTGCCTGCAGTGCAGGAGACTGCTTGCAGTGTAGGAGACCACTTGCAATATAGGAGACCTGGGTTCAATCCCTGAGTCAGGAAGATCCCCTGGAGAAAGAAATGGAAAACCACTCCAGTATTCTTGCCTGGAAAATTCCATGGACAGAGCCTGCCTGGCAGGAGCCTGGCTTCTCTGTCCTGGCAAGTTACAGGGTCCATGGGGTCACAGAAGAGTCAGACACGACTTAGTGACTAAATTCACATAGCAATTATTCAATGTATTGAGAGGAAAAACCCTCATCACTTCAGAAAGCTCTGAGTGTGTACCTCCAGGATAAGAGATTGGCCCCAAGCAGGCCACAGCAGCACCTGGAGGGCATTCTAACCTGATACTTCCCCTCAACTCTCCCCACTCCCCAACATACATCTGTCATATGGTAGGAATTCAGTTCCAAAGCCTTGGTGTTTTAGACTCAAGTTCCCTCTTCTCTTGCAGGGCTACACTTCTAAAATAACTCCTTGTTCACCATCAATGAAAACTTCTCTCTTCCAACCCCCATTTCTCCTTCTTTATTAGGAACTAAAGAAGTTGTGTGATTGTTGCTGCAGTTTCTGGACAACCAAGGATTTGTCTACTTTTCTTCTTGGTGGACAGTTTCCATCTTGAAAGTGAAAGTGAAAGGGTTTCCCTGGTGGCTCAGAGGGTAAAGAATCTGTCTGGAGACCCTGGGTTCAGTCCCTGGATTGGGAAGATCCTCTGGGGAAGGGAATGGTTACCCACTCCAGTATTCTTTCCTGGAACATTATGGAATTCTCTCCCCTTATGGACAGAGGAGCCTGGCAAGTTATAGTCCATGGGATCCCAAAGAGTGGACACAACTGAGCGACTAACACTTTCACTTTCAAAGAAGTTGTGTGATTGTTACTATAGTTTCTGGACAACCAGGGACTTGTCTAATTTATTTCTTGGTGGACAGTTTCCATCTTAGATGTTTATGTATATGGGTCTTTAATAGCATACTTGTTTATGGGAGAAGAGTAGGTAGAACAAATCAAATTTGGGCCTTTTAGTCCTGTTCTTTTGGTAGAAAGCACTTGATTGTCCAAGAGTTGAAAATCCTCTAGTCCCCAGTGTCCAAGTGACAGTGACAGCAGTAGATTCTTCACTAAGTTCTTATGGAGCTCTTGTTTCTTTATTTTACAAAACTCTCATCATTATGCCAGCTGATTCATTCTCATATTCATTCTCATTCTTCCCCTCCCTCTCTCTACCTCTCTTTTTTAGGGCATCATCAACTTCCCAGAAAACAGCACAGTGTAATTCAGAAGCCTAAATTGTTAAGATTCACTGTATGGTACAGAGTTGCCAATTTATGTTTTCTAAAGGAAAGAACAAAAATTATTAAAGAATTATCCAGCTTTGTTGAGACCTGAGCAATTAGTTTCTTCAGTGTTGCAGAGCCACTTAAAGCATCCACTGCTTATTTGCAGAATTAAAAAGCTTTGGCTATTATTTCTTGTTTAACAAACTTTGACCACACTCAGACTGGGAGCTCCATACAAAAGATGTACAGGCCTGAAAAAAAAATTTAAAAAAAAAAACTGATTAAATTTTAACCAGCTGCTGGGCAGATAGTTTGCCTGAGGCACATTTGTCAGTTTCAAAGGGTCTTTTTATTAATTTTGCATTTTGTATTTTGTTAGTGGAAAGAGCTCCCTCTTTGGGGACTGCCAAAAGCTATAGGCTGCGAATCTTCAAGCAGCCCAAGGACGCTTCTGAGAATGCCAAGTAGATTTGGATTCCTGAGCAATCCCCATTACAGGAGCTTTATCAGTCCTAAAAATATATTAACTTTAGGGGTGAGCTATTTGAATTAATGTTACAGGATCCCTACTGATTCTGCTTTGGTTAACATGAATCCTGCTATTTGCCTGAAAGACTATGAATGACCTTAGCTGTGTGAACTTGAGCAATTTGCTTGACCTCTCTGAGACTCAGGTCTTTGGTCTATTAAATAATGGGGTGAGAAGCTTATCTCTGTGGTCCGTGCAGCACTGAATTAGCTGGTTTATTAGTGGATGGGGAGTTCTGACACAATAAAACTCTTGTGTTTTTCTTTCGTGATAATTATATTATTAGTAGTAACCTGAATTTATTAAAATGTTTGTATGCCCACTTCTGTGTTCAGCACTTTACATACATTTTATACTTATTTTTTCACAGAAAACTTCTGAAACTGGTACCATCATTATTCCCTTTTACAGGTGAGACATCTTAGGGTACAAGAGATTAAGAAATTTACCAAAATTTAAATAATAAATGGCTGAGCCAGGATTTGAAAATAAGCCTCCTTGATTCCAGAAGTTGGTATTAAATAAGTTTATTTTTTGGCTCTGAATGTAAAGGATCAGCTTCTGTTTCTGGGCTTGAAATATGCTCTAACTTCATACAAATATTTCCAAATTTCACATTCACCTGGCATTGGATGTGGTGAAAATATTATGCCATACTCAAAAGCTGTCCTGCAAGATTCGGACAGGCCTCTCCTTGGTTAGGCAACTCTAGGCTGAAGGGGACCGCCTGCAGCAGAGAGACAATTTGTGAAAAGGAGGCAAAACTCAGGGGTTAAATGGAAAATACAAACCTCTTCTGTGATGCTGGGAATTTCATAAGTTCTACTCAGAACTACTCAGGCATCTTCAAACGGCATTAAATACAAAGTAGAAAAGTCTACCCTTAGGCTAGAATTTGTAGACGACTTACCTGCAGCAGAATAGGCTAAATTTCTGCCTGAAGACAAAGAATCAGGGCATATATTTACAAACAGAAGGAAAAAGCAATACACGTATATATAAATTTTTTTGAATGTATATTTCTTTTTTGTATTATAGCTTTATGTATATATATGTGTGTGTGTGTATGTATATATATATGTGTGTGTGTATATATATATATGTATATATATATATAAAATACATATATATATTGTTTGACCGGTGATATTTTTTAACTTTTTATCCCAAATCAATACCTGGTGGACTGACTTTTGCATTATTTAATGTCCTTACCTATTAGGACGGACAAGGTACTATCAGCCTCCATGTGATCATACTTCATGGTCTTTAAATTCCTGCAGAGGATTCTTTTACTTCATCTCCAAAAGCAAATCCTCTGAGGTATGCTGTCCTACCACGAATGTGGCTTTTTTACTTGCTGTTCCTCTAGCTTGGGTTCTTCAATCATGATGACAATCTATTGATTAAAAATTTGAGGTGAGGAGGCAAATTGCACAAAGCTCTTCTGTGATACTTGGGGTGGAGTGGGCCATGTCCCAGAGGGGCTTGTTTGATTCTTTTTAACTAAACTCTCCTGGCCTGGCTTTCTGCAATAATACTTGGCTCTGCTATTCAGTGTATTATAACTAACAAAGTGGAAGGTTTGCTTGAACTGGCCCAGGAGCCCCAAAGAACTTCCACAGCAATGTTAGTTAATGAAAGAGAAACACATACATTTGTAATAACATTTAAAAGTTATTTCATTTAGTAAATGCTTAAAGACTTAAAAAAAAAAAAAACTTAGAAAAGGAAACAAAATATATTGGACAATCACAAAAATGTAGGATTTTAGGCTCAGGAAAATGACGTAGTTTACACAAGATTATATGGAAAAATATACTGAAACTTAGAGTCCAGTTTGTCATTCTTGACTGAATGCTCTTTTCACTGCACCTGCAGTTCCCTAAAGTTCCAATTTCATTAGTATCTTGAGTCTATTATATAATAGTAGATTAATATACATTTAGAATTTCTATGTCGTCACAGTGAGTTAAGACTTTATCTTAGGTAGTGATCGATGGTAATACTTACATATCTAACAATGCTTCTAGTATGTGCATTTTTGCTGAGTAACAAATAAACCCCACAATTAAAATAAGACCTATTTATTATCTCAGTTTCTATGAGCCAGGATCTGGGCATGGCTTTGCCACATCCATGCTTTATAGTCTCTCACATGGCTGCTATCACAGTGTCAGACCAGGGTTATTTTGAAGGTCAGTCTGTGGTTGTCAATAGCATTCAGTTGATTCCTCATGGGAAGTTGGATGAGGGTGTCAGTTACTCACTGGTGGGATTGCTCCCAGTTCCTTGCCGTACAGGCCCCTCCAAGATGGCAGCTTGTTTCCTCAAGGTAGGCAAGCCAGCAAAGGATGGAGAGTTTGTTAGCTAGACAGAAGTTATAATCTTTATAACGGGATCATGGAGGTGTCTTTGCCTCAATGTTATTCTATTCATTAAAAGCAAGCTACTCAAGGAGAGGAGAGCTACAAGGTTGCGAATACAACAACTCAACAACTGAACAACTCAATTTGAAACACTTTTCTGCTTATTGTCAAGTATTTTAGTTCTCTTTTAAACACAAATTAGATATTATTTTATTGTTATTTTAAATAGAAAAGATTTGCTTATTTTTGTTGTTCAGTCTTTAAGTCATGTCAGGCTTTTTGCAACCCCATGCACTGCAGCACACCAGGCTTTCCTTTCCTTCACTATCTCCTGGAGTTTGCTCAAACAAATGTCCACTGAGTTGATGATGCCATCCAACCATCATTCCCTGTCGTGTCCTTCTCCTCCTGCCCCCAGTCTTTCCTAGCATTAGAGTCTTTTTCAATGAGTGGGCTCTTTGCATCAGGTGGCCAAATCATTGGCACTTCAGCTTCAGTATCAGTCCTTCCAATGAATATTCAGGACTGATTTCCTTTAGGATTGACTGGTTTGATCTCCTTGATGTCCAAGGGACTCTCAGAATCTTCTCAGCACCACAATTCAAAGGCATCAATTCTTCTTGCTCAGCCTTCTTTATGGTTCAAATCTAACATCTGTACATGATTATTTGGAAAAACCATAGCTTTGACTATATGGACCTTTGTCAGAAAAGAGTTGTCTCTGCTTTTTAATACGCTGTCTAGGTTTATTGTAGCTTTTCTTTCAAGGAGCAAGTCCTTTAATTTTGTGGCTGCAGTCACTATCTACAGTGATTTTGGAGCCCAAGAAAATAAAATCTGCCACTGTTTCCATTTTTTCCCCATCTATTTGCCATGAAGTGATGGAACCAGATCACATGATCTTTGTTTTTTGAATGTTGACTTTTAAGCCAGCCTTTTCACTCTCCTCATTCACCTTCATCAAGAGGTTCTTTAGTTCCTCTTTGCTTTCTACCATTAAAGTGGTATCATCTGCATGTCTGAGGTTGTTGATATTTCTCCTGGCAGTCTTGATTCCAGTTTGTGATTTATCCAGCCTGGCATTTTGCATGATGTACTCTGCTTATAAGTTAAATAAGCAGGGTGACAATATATAGCCTTGACATACTTCTTTCCCATTTTGAACCAGTCTGTTGTCCCATGTCCAGTTCTAACTGTTGCTTCTTGACCTGCATACAGTTTTCTCAGGAGGCAGATGGTCTGGTATTCCCTCTCTAAGAATTTTCCAGTTTTTTGTGATCCACACAGTCAAAGGCTTTAGTGTAGTCAATGAAGCAGAAGTAGATGTTTTTATTAAATTCCCTTGCTTTTTCTATGATCTAAGGGATGTTGTTAATTTGATCTCTGGTTCCTCTGCCTTTTCTAAATCCAGCTTGTACATCTGAAAGGTCTTAGTTAAAGTAACATTGAAGCTTAGCTTGAAGAATTTTGAGCATTACCTTGCTAGCATGTGAAATGAGCACAATTGTACAGTAGTTAGAACATTCTTTAGCATTGCCCTTCTTTGGGAATGGAATGAAAACTGACCTTTAACAGTGGCCATTGTTGGGTTTTCCAAATTTGTTGGCATATTGAGTGCAGCACTTTAACAGCATCATCTTTTAGGATCTTTTAGCAATCACCATATCTTATTGGTTTTCAAAATGTCCTTCGGGGATAGTTTTCCTCTTTAATCTGGTACAGTTTTACTTCTTCCTGATTAGGATATATGAACATTTTTTAGAGGTTTTTTAAAAGCAAATGTCTATTGGTGACAAATATTAATATAAGAATCTTTATTTTATCTATATTTTCAAAAGAAAGTTTTAATGCTTAGACAAACCTAAGTTCACAGTTATTTTCCTTTAACACTAAAGATACTCTTTTGTCTTTGCTTTGTTGTTGTTCTGTTGCTCAGTGATGTCTGACTCTTTGCAACCCCATGTACTGCAGCACACCAGGCTTCTCTGTCCTTCACTATCTCCCGGAGTTTTTTTAAACTCATGTCCATTGCTTTGGTGATGCCATCCAACCAGCTCAGCCTTTGTTGCCCCCTTCTCCTCTAGCCCTCAATCTTTCCCAGCATCAGGGGCTTTTCCAGTGAATCGGCTCTTTGTATCCGGTGGCCAAAGTATTGGAGCTTCAGCTTCCGCATCAGTTCTTCCAATGAATATTCAGGGTTGATTTCCTTTAGGATTGACTGCTTTGATCTCCTTGCTGTCCAAGGGACTCTCTCAAGAGTTTTCTCCAGCCCCACAGTTCAAAAGCATCAATTCTTCTGTATGGTCCAACTGTCACATTCATACATGCTGCTGCTGCTGCTGCTAAGTCGCTTCAGTCATGTCTGACTCTGTGTATCCCCATAGACGGCAGCCCACCAGGCTCCACCCTCCCTGGGATTCTCCAGGCAAGACTACTGGAGTGGGTTGCCATTTCCTTCTCCAATGCATGAAAGTGAAAAGTGGAAGTGATGTTGCTCAGTCGTGTCCGACTCTTAGCAACGCCATGGACTACAGCCTACCAGGCTCCTCTGTCCATGGGATTTTCCAGGCAAGAGTACTAGAGTGGGTTGCCATTGCCTTCTCCCATCCATACGTGACTACTGGAAAAACCATACCTTTGACTATATGGACCTTTGTCAAGGTCTTTGTACATCCATCATTTCAGTAAAGGAGTTTATATTTAGTGTGGTGGTTAATTTTATGGGTCAACTAGACTGGGTGATGTTGTGCTCAGATATTTGGTCTAACTTTATCCTGGGAGTTTCTGTGAAGCTGTTTTTGTGTGCTGTTAACATTTAAATTGGTAACATGAGTAAAACAGATTGCCCGTCCTCATGTGGATGAGCACCATCCAATCAGTTGAAGGTACGAGTAGAACAAAAAGACTGACCACCCCCCATGAGCCAGAGAATATTCTTCCTGCCCGGCTGCCTTTTAACTTGGACATTGGTTCTCTTTCTGCCTTCAGACTCAAACTGAAATATCACCTCTTTCTTGTTCTGGAAACTGCCAGCCTATGAAGTATTAGAACTTACACCATTGGCTCTTTTGGATGTCCAGCTTTCAGATTTAGGACTTGTCAACTCCATAATTATGAAAGCCAATTTCTTATAATAAAATCAATCTTGTTGTCTCTCTCTCTACACATTCATACACACACACGTGCACATATAGACACACATACAACCTATTTGTTCTATTTCTCTAGAGAACCTTGACTAGTATAGTCTGTCTGATTATCATTGTGTGTGTGTGTGTGTGTGTGTGAGTGATTTGTCTTTTTCCCTGTTCTCTGGCTGGTTTTGTTTTTTCATTGTTGGCATTCTGCTTTACCTGGTATAAATTTAAAAAAAATCTGTCTTAGTTGTTAAGTTTAGTGCTTTCTGCATCTATTGATTTATGTGTTTGATTAGTTAGGCCTAATTCTCACCCACTTTAAAAATATTTATTTTCCATCATATCTCTATTCTTTTTTCCTGGTACTCTGATTAAACATGTGTTAGACCTTCTCATTCTATCCATCGTATATTTTAACTTTCCATATTTTTGATGCTTTTGGTGTTACACTCTGGGTAATTATTTTGTATATATCTTCACAAATTCTTTTTTCACTAATTCTGTCATCACTAATTTTCTCTTCAGTTTAATCATATCTACTATCTATCATATCAGTGAGTATAAACATATTTTTAATAATTGTGTATTTTTCTACTTTATACCTTTTCTGATCTGTGTGGTTATTTTGTAGTGTTTAGTTGCTTACTTTTTAATTTTAAAAAATAATTCACATATAGTTCTCCTATCTTTTATCTGATAACTGCAGTATGTGAAGTTCCTGATTGGTTTAGCATATGTTGTCCAGAAATCAAAGGTTGTATGCAATTGTATTTTTAAGGAGCACATTCCTAGGTAGCAGGAGTGAAGGCAAAAGGAGTGAGACAGGGAAGAGAGACATCTAAATGAGGATGTGTTACCAGTTGGCTGCCCCTAAGTGCAACTGAGTATGCCATAGCATATGATTATGCTATATAGTAGCCTCTCAAGAAACCATTTAAACTTCTTTCTAGGATCATTTATCTAGAGAAAGGCATGAGAAAGAATTTTCCTGTTGGCTCCTTTTCCTACTAGTCAAAGGTTGACCCACGGGGCATCTACAATCCTGGTTTCCCCATGTGTGAACACTGAGCAAGATCTCTCAGTGTTTTTCACCTTGGTAGCAACGGAATATTCAACAGTCCTGAATATTCATTGGAAGGAGTAATGTTGAAGCTGAAGCTCCAATACTTTGGCCACCTGATGGGAAGAACTGACTCATTGGAAAAGACCCTGATGCTGGCAAAGATCGAAGGCAGAAGGAGAAGGGGATGACAGAGAATGAGATGGTTGGATGGCATCACTGACTCGATGGACATGAATTTGGATAGGCTCCGGGAGTTGGTGATGGACAGGGAGGCCTGGTGTGCTGCAGTCCATGGGGTTGCCAAGAGTCGGACACGACTGAGTGACTGAACTGAACTGAACTGAGCAACAAGAAAGCCCTGGGACAGGAATTGAAAAGCATGTAATGCAAACATGAGGTGGATCTGCATGAAGCTGGTCAGAACCCACACAGAACTGGTTATGAGAGCAATGACCAGAATGTGAGAGTGGTGAGGTCAAGTGTACCAGAACTGTTAGCTCAGAGATGGGTGAGGCAGGGTCTACATCTAGTATGTGTTGTTTCTGCTGATTCTTAACTTATGATGGTTTATTTATTTATATTCTTAATCTTTTATTAAAAGTTCTTGGTTGCTTGATGTTAAATTTTGGAAATCCTGTGTAGCCTAAATCAAGGGTGCTTTCTTCAAGAAGAAGAATGTATTTGCTTCTTCTTGGAGCCAGAGAGTTAACTCCTACCTGAACTCTTTAAACTCCTTCCTGGATTTCTAGTTCAGTGTGAATGTCCAAGGATAAACTCTGGCCCAAGGCATAGTCCCCAAGATAGAGTGCTAATGTTGGCATTTGCTTTAAAAAAAATGTTGCCTTCCATATTTGCATGTAGATCATTCTCATGTGTTTGATTGTTTTTGCCTTTGAGTGGGAGGACCATTGCTTGGAGATTTCTCTTACTTTCTGAAGCCCAGCAGTGCACTCAGTAGTATGTTTTATACAGCACATAGTTGGTGTGCATTGGGAGCACTGCTGAGTAACTGACTGTCATAATTTTGAAAGCCAAGTTACCTTTTCTTGATCATTTTCAAAACTGGAAAGGATGGGGATTACAGTGGCCAAGGAAGAAGTTCAAGAGATGGTAACAGATTTTTGATCCTATTCTAGGTATCAATTTAAAGTCTGTGCTTGTGTTCTCCTACCTATGACAGGGAATATGCTGAACCATTTCCTTGGATGGCTGGGTTCAGGATAGCCTTGGAAAGGAAATGATCAAAACTAGTTTCTGTAGGCTTCCTGCAAGCTTAGCCCAGATCCTGCTGGGGTGTTAGCCATGCTTGACACTCCTTCTCTGCAGGCTTGGCTCTGGTGTGTTTTTAAGACAGTGATGACCACAGGTATGAGTGATGTGAGCAGACAAGTGTGAGATAGGAAAAATACAGGCTTCAGCAGCACAGCCAGGTGTGTCAGGAGCCCATCTGGCCACTGAACCCTGGGGGGTGGGCTCTTCCTGCCAGAATAAAGTGGGCTGAGCACAGAGGGAGAGCAGAAGCCCTGTGAAGATGAATGAGGAACTGTTAGACCTAGAAGGTAGAGGTGGGACCTCCCGAACACTCCAAACTCTCAAGGGGGAACTAAAATTAGAGGAAATGGAGGCAGGGCAGCAATTTAGCAGCAGCAGCAGCTTGGTTGAGGATACAAATTAGGTAGGAATATCTGGTCAAGAAATAGATGGTGTGCAAAGATAATAAGATTAGGCAAAGTGTTAGAGCTGTAGAGACACTTTCAAAGAGACTTGGGTATCACTTAGTCTAGTGCTCAACCCAGGACTCCTACCTCTGGTGGCACAAGAAGTTTTTGTCTAGTGTAAGGGCATGTCTTTAAATAACACTGAATATCTAATGAGAATGTTACTTCATTTTCAAATCTACTTTAATTCTCCTATTTACCAAGAAGAAAGCTTTAGGTTATTGTTACTGTATCTTTAACACCTCTCTGACAGGTGCTGTTTTCACATTTTTACAAAGCAAAAAGAATTTGGCAGGCAAAAATGCCCAGCTGGAATTTAATGACATTGTTGTGTATCATTGAGGTTTTATTTTAATTTTTTTCTTTTTGGTTACTTTTTAGACTTGTTAAGTGAGATGACAGTAATAGAAGGTTTCCTTTGACAATAAATTTAATTGGCTTTTAAAAAGAAAAGTATTAAATAAAATTTAAGGAAAATATTAAATAATATAGGTGAAAATTAGATATGGCACAGTTGGAAAGATGTTATGAGAATGACTAAGAATTAGGAATATTAATCTGGTGCAATCCTCCGATTTTATGGTTCACGCACAGGAGAATTAAGAAGACATTACCTTCTCAGGGCCACACATCCCATTAGTATCAGAACAGGAAATGCAAACCAGGTTTCCAAACACCCAATCCATATCTCTGAGCACCATCTCAGGCTATATTCCTAACTTTAGCAAAACTGAATAAAGCAGTATTGGAGGAAGAGCCAAAAGTAATAAGCCATGAAAGTGAAAGTCGTGTCTGATTCTGCGACTCCATGGACTGTAGCCCACCAGGCTTCTCCATCCATGGGGTTTTCCAGGCAAGAATATTGGAGTGGGTTGCCATTTCCTTCTCCAGGGGATCTTCCCTACCCAGAGATCAAACCCAGATTCCTGCATTGCAGGCAGACGCTTTACCTTCTAAGCCACCAGGGAAGCCCTTAGTGCTCTGAATAAGCCATAGTGCTGTGAACTAACTGCCAATGAGAGAGGATAGAAAGATATTTTGACATTTAAATTAAAGCCTTTTGTATTTTGCCAGTTTCCTCTCTGCCTTCTCTTGCTCATTTTAATTGCACTAGTCTTCCCTTATATGTGCACTTCCTCAAGAAATGATACGAAGGTCCTTAGTTACAAAATGCTTGTGCTTTTAGGAGAAATAAGAGGAGTAGTTATAGCCAAAGTGTTAGAGGATTTGAAGGAAAAGATTTTCTCTCCACTTCCAACTAGAAAGGATTCTCCTGGTCTTGGCAGTGTTGAAAGTAAAGGAAAATGCTGTGTGAGTAAAGATGATGATTGGTCCTGGAAAAGGAGGTTCCAGACTGTCTCCCAGCCAGAAGCCCTGAGGAGCTCATACATCAGATGAGTTTGTGGGATCCAACAGCAGAGGGTTTCTGCTTCTCTGGCAAGGCCAAAGAGATGAACTGGCTGCTTTGAGGTTGTCAGAGAGTTCCCAAACCCCAATATGACTCAGAAGTAAAAGAAGTAGTCACTCCGTAGATGGGAAAGGGGGATAGGTTTGCAGTGACAGCAGGGAGTTATCAATGAGGATGAAATAAGGTGAGGAGGATCTCAAAGGTTACTTGAATTGTTGGTGGGGGGAGGATGTCACATTTCACAGCTGATTTGATGGATTGAAATTCACATCTGATTTAAGAAATAGGAATTACAGTGTGTGTGCGCACGTGTGTGCACGCATGCTCAGAGTGGAGAGGAGCTAGTTGCTAAATCCATAATTTGAGTCAACTCTTAGAGGATAAATGGATAAATAGGATTCCAAAAAACAAAATCTCTAGAAAGGAATTGGGGTATAATCAACCAGTGATTTTTTTTTTTTTCCCTAGTAAAGTGAAAGAGTAAGTTTCCTAAGAGAAGTTCAAACAAAATGCAGTGGGAGCTCAAAGGAAGGAAGGACTAATTCTCACTGGAGAGACGAGAGCACTCTCTCCGGGAATGGGTCATGTTGCCCAGACTTGGACAGCTGAGGAGGGAAAACACCGACTTGCAGTTCAGCCTCTGCAGAGGAAGATGCCTGGTGTCCAGGAGGTGCAAATAAATCTGATGTAATGGCCTGATGCTCCCAGTCTTCTATCCCCTTCTGTGCTTTTTGTAGAGGTAGGATGGTTTTTGGACATTGGTCTCAGAACAGGTTATAAGGCCAGGTGGCAAAGGGACTTCAGAGTTCAACAAGCCAGGGCTCAAATCAGTGGTCTCTCTGAGCCTCAGTTGCCTTATCCAGAGAATGGGAACAATATAACCTACCACATATGATTGTTGAGAAAAAAAGATTAAATAATAATAGACATAAAGCCTGGGAAATAGTGCTTGGCATTCAGCTGTGTTCCAGTAGCAATGGGCTTTTCTTCCCTCTCCTCCCACAGAGGAGAGACTTTCTCTCATCTCTGTATCCTTCACTGTGTCAATATAGTGCCTTGTACATAGAAGGGGCAATGAAGAGTTTCTTTCTTTGACTTGCTCTGATTTAAAGAATATAAATTAAAGTATAGCTGAAAAATAGGCAAAGTAAATCAGCACTGGTGCATCAGCCCACCGTTAGATGAACAGATCAGAGAAAGTTTTCCATTTAGCCATGCAGTTTTTCTCTCTTTGGCTGTCAGTCAGCACAAAGGTAATCCCAAGAATCAAGGCACTGAAAAGTGAATTTCTGGCTGAACTGATCACAGCAGTCCTGACATCATACAGCTGCTGCTTTCCATAATCAATGCCAGAGCTTAGTTTATTCACCTTATGAGTCCCTCGTGAAATTCCAAACCCAGTACCTGATGGTAACATTTCCCCTAATTGATGCATGTTTGCTCTGGGAATTACATCCTGTTTGATTAATTTTGGGTTTGATTTCCCTCCTCCTAGTGCTATGATTTTCATGGCCAGAGCTGTTCTTTTGATGCTTTGCATGTGGTGGAAGGAGATGGATCTTTGGGCACTGAGCTGGGTCCTAACGCTGGTCTCCTGGCTTTGAAGAAACAATTCTTAGGAAAAGACTGGGAAATGATTGACCTGGTGGATCTTGGTGGGACATTTTCACTTATGTTAGGAAGAGAAGAAGAGTAACACTGAGCATCAGACAGTGGGTTAGGCCATTTGTATGCAGAATTACATAGCCATTATGTAAAATGAAGAAACTGATACTCAGAGTAAGAAAAACCATAAACTCGGTAAAAGGTAGAGCTTGTGTTCAAGTCTCATGTTCTTTGCCTTCACCAGATCTTAAAAAACAATTAAAGTAGGATAGTTTTGTAAACGGAGAAGGCAATGGCACCCCACTCCAGTACTCTTGCTTGGAAAATCCCATGGATGGAGGAGCCTGGTGGGCCGCAGTCCATGGGGTCGCTAAGAGTCGGACAAGACTCAGCGACTTCGCTTTGACTTTTCACTTTCCTGCGTTGGAGAAGGCAATGGCAACCCACTCCAGTGTTCTTGCCTGGAGAATCTCAGGGACGGGGGAGCCTCGTGGGCTGCCGTCTATGGGGTCGCACAGAGTTGGACACGACTGAAGCGACTTAGCAGCAGCAGCAGTTTTGTAAAAACTTAGATTTTTTTTTGGAAAAGAAAATTAATTGTTCATCACCACTTTTAGCTCTCTGATGTATTTTATTGCTGTCTTTCTTTCCATTTGCATGATTTTGGATACAGTTTTGTAATTGCAGCATTTGAAACATTATTCTTCAAGTCGTTAAAGAAATATTTTCTTAGTAATAGTTTTGCCAGAGTTCTCAGAATTAAAATTTTCGCCTCCATTTATTGAACACTGGACAGTAGTTAAGGAAATTCTATACATAGAGACTTTCTAACTTGTAGATCTTAGCAGACCCTGGAGACTTGTTTACTTATTACTGACTGCAGGGTTATAGAATATAACTCCTTCACAGTGATATGATCCTGTTGTGTCTTTCTGCCAAGGATTCCCAAACTATAACTCCTTTTCAGCCTCTCGCCTGGATTTCTTGACTGACCTACCTAGTCTTGTGTTTTACTTCCTGAATATATGTTTGTGGTTCTGCAAGACCATTCAGTCTCTTTTCAGCAAGTAACCCCACTTTATTTACAGTGTAGCAGAAAGCTCTGTGACTCTGGGCAAACTGCTTCAACTTTTTAGCTTGTTTGCCCCAGGTATAAACAAAGGGGATATTATATATATATATTTTTTCACATGTATGTAAAATATATACATGTGTGTTGTTTGCTGTTCAGTCGCTAAGTTGTGTCCCACTCTTTGTGACTCCATGGACTACAGCACTCCAGGCTTCCCTCTCCTTCACTGTCTCCTGGAGTTTGCTCAAACTTGTGTGCATTAAGTCTGTGATGCCATCCAACCATCTCATCCTCTGTCATCCCCTTCTCGTCCTGCCTTCAATCTCTCCCTGCATCGGGATCTTTTCCAATGAGTCAGCTCTTTGCATCAGGCGGCCAAAGTATTGGAACTTCAGCTTCAGCATCAGTCTTTCCAGTGAATGTTCAGGGTTGATTTCCGTTAGGATGACTGGTTTCATCTTGCAGTCTGAGGGACTCTCAAGAGTCTTCCCCAGCACCACAATTCAAAAGTATCATTATATGATATTATATATTATAGGCCTGGCAATATATCAGTCAGATAATGCAGGCATCCTGCCTACAACAATGGCCACATGTGCTCTATAGGAAGATTCAGTGTCCTCTCCTGGTCCTAGCAGCTTAGGAAACCCCAGGATGCAAAGATCCCCATAGGATCCAGGGGATGAAAAGATAATGGATATTGTCTGCCAACGATCAGCTGTTTGTTTTTCTTTTTTCTGTTTTTAATTTTTTTAATTTATTTTTTTATTGAAGGATAATTGTTTTACAGAGTTTTTTCTGTTTTCTGTCAAACCTCAACTTGAATCAGCCATAGGTATACATATACCCCCTCCCTTTTGAACCTCCCTCCTAACTCCTTTCCCATCTCACCCCTCTAGGTTGATATAGAGCCCCTGTTTGAGTTTCCTGAGCCATACAGCAAATTCCCATTGGTTATCTATTTTATATATGGTAATATAATTTTCTATGTTACTCTTTCCATATATCTCACCCTCTCCTCCTCTCTCCTCATGTCCATAAGTCTATTCCCTATGTCCATTTCTCCACTGCTGCCCTGTAAATAAGTTCTTCAGTACCATTCTTCTAGATTCCATATATATGTATTAGAATAAATATTTATCTTTCTCTTTTTGACTCACTTCACTCTGTATAATAGGTTCTAGCTTCATCCACCTCATCAGAACTGACTCAAATGCATTTCTTTTTATGGCTGAGTAATATTCCATTGTGTAAAAGTACCACAGCTTCTTTATCCATTCATCTATCAATGGACATCTAGGTTGCTTCTATATTCTAGCTGTTGTAAGTAGTGCTGCAATGAACAGTGAGATACATGTGTCTTTCAGTTTTGGTTTCCTCAGGGTATAAGCCTAGGAGTGGGATTGCTGTGTCCTATGGTGGCTTTATTCCTAGTTTTTTAAGGAATCTCCATACTGTCTTCCATAGTGGCCGTATCAATTTACATTCCCACCAACAGTGCAAGAGTGTTCCCTTTTCTCCACACCCTCTCCAGCATTTATTGTTTGTAGACTTTTTGATGATGGTGAATCTGACCAGTGCGAGGTGATATCTCATTGTAGTTTTGATTTGCATTTCTGTAATAATGAATGATATTGAGCATCTTTACATGTGTTTGTTATCCATCTGTATGTCTTCTTTGGAGAAATGTCTGTTTAGGTCTTTTCCCCACTTTTTGATTGGGTTGTTTGTTTTTCTGGCATTGAGTTGTATGAGCTACTTGTATATTTTGGAAATTAATCCTTTGTCAGTTGTTTCATTTGCTATTATTTTCTCCCATTCTGAGGGTTGTCTTTTCACCTTGCTTATGGTTTCCTTTGCTGTGCAAAAGCTTTTAAGTTTAATCAGATCCCACTTGTTTACTTTTGTTTTTATTTCCATTACTCTAGGAGGTGGGCCATAGAGGATCTTGCTTTAATCTATATCATTGAGTGTTCTGCCAATGTTTTCCTCTAAGAGTTTTATAGTTTCTGGTCTTACATTTAGGTCTTTAATCCATTTTGAGTTTATCTTTGTGTACCTTGTTAGGAAGTGTTATAATTTCATTCTTTTACATGTAGCTGTCCAGTTTTACCAGCACCATTTATTGAAGAGGCTGTCTTTGCCCCATTGTATAATCTTGCTTCCTTGGTCAAAAATAAGATACCCATAGGTGCATGGGTTTATTTCTGGGCTTTCTATCTTGTTCCATTGGTCCATATTTTTGTTTTTGTACCAGTATCATACTGTTTTGCTGACTGTAGCTTTGTAGTATAATCTGAAGTCAGGCAGGTTGATTCCTCCAGCTCCATTCTTCTTTATTAAGACTACTTTGGCTATTTGGGTTTTTTGTGTTTCCATGTGAATTGTGCAATCTTTTGATCTAGTTATGTGAAAAATGCCATTGGTAATTTGATAGGGATCTCACTGAATCTGTAGATTGCATTTGGTAGTATAGTCATTTTCACAATATTGATTCTTCTTACCCAGGAACATGGAATATCTCTCCATCTGTTTATGTTGTCTTTATTTCTTTTATTAGTGTCTTATAATTTTCTGTGTACAGTTCTTTTGTCTCCTTAGGTAAGTTTATTCCTAGATATTTAATTATATTTGTTGCAATGGTGAATGGGATTGATTCCTTGATTTTTTTTTCTGATTTTTCATTGTTAGTATATAGAAATGCAAGTGATTTCTGTGTATTGATTTTGTATCCTTCAACTTTGCTAAATTCACTGATTAGCTCTAGGAATTTTCTGATACTATCTTTATGCTTTCTATGTACAGTATCATGTCATCTGCAAACAATGAGAGCTTTACTTTTTCTTTTCTCATCTGGATTCCTTTTATTTCTTTTTCTTCTCTGATTGCTGAAGCTAGGACTTCCAGAACTATGTTGAATAATAGTGGCGAAAGTGGAGACCCTTGTCTTGTTCCTAATCTTAGGGGGAATGCTTTCAGTTTTTCACCATTGAGAATATTTGCTATAGGCTTATCATATATGGCGTTTACTATATTGAGGTAGATTCCTTCTATGCCCATTTTTTGAAGAGTTTTAATCATAAATGGGTGCTGAATTTTTTCAAAGGCTTTTTCTGCATCTATTGAGATTATCTTGTGGTTTTTATCTTTCAATTTGTTAATATGGTGTATCACATTGCTTGATTTGCATATATTGAAGAATCCTTGCTTCCCTGGAATAAACCCAACTTGATCATGGTGTATGAGCTTTTCAATGTGTTGCTGAATATTGTTTGCTAAAATTTTGTTGAGGATCTTTGCATCTATGTTCATCAGTGATACTGGCCTGTAGTTTTCTTTTTTGTGTGTTGTCTTCGGTTTTGGTATCAGGGTGGCGGCCTCGTAGAATGAGTTTGGAAGTGTTCCTTCCTCTGCAGTTTTTTGAAAGAGTTTTAGAAAGATAGGCATTAACTCTTCTCTAAATGTTTGCTAGAATTCTCCTGTGAAGCCAGCTGGTCCCAGGCTTTTGTTTTTTCAGAGATTTTTGATCACAGCTTCAATGTCAGTGCTTGTAATTGGGTTGTTCATTATTTCTATTTCTTCCTGGTTCAGTCTTGGAAGATTGAACTTTTCTAAGAATCTGTCAATGTCTTCCAGGTTATCTATTTTATGGCCATATAGTTGTTCATAATAGTCTCTTATAATCCTTTGTATTTCTGCATTGTCTGTTGTAACCTCTCCTTTTTCATTTCTAATTTTGTTGATTTGAGTCTTCTCTCTTTTTTTCTTGATGCGTCTGGCTAAAGGTTTGTCAATTTTGTTTATCTTCTCAAAGAACCAACTTTTTTTGTTTTATTAATCTTTACTATCATTTCTTTCATTTATTTTTCATTTGTTTCCGCTCAGATCTTTATGATTTCTTTCCTTCTACTAATTTTGGGTTTTTTGTTGTTGTTGTTGTTCGTTTTCCAGGTAGGTGTGAAGTTAGGTTGTCTATTCGATGTTTTTAGGTAGGATTGTATTGCTATAAGCTTTCCTTCTTAGAACTGCTTTTGCTGCATCCCATAGGTTTTGAGTTGTCGTGTTTTCATTGTCATTTGTTTCTAGAAATTTTTTAATTTCCCTTTTTATTTCTTCGGTAACCTGTTGGTTATTTAGAAATGTGTTGTTTAATCTCCAGGTATTTGTGTTTCTTATAGATTTTTTCTTGTAATTGACATCTAGTCTCATAGTGCTGTGGTCTGAGAAGATGCTTGATATGATTTCAATTTTTGTAAATTTACTGAGGTTTGATTTGTGACCCAAGCCCAAGATACGCTCTATCCTGGAGAATGTTCCATGTGCACTTGAGAAGAAGGTGTATTCTTCTGCATTTGGATGGAATGTCCTGAAGATATCAATGAGATCCATCTCATCTAATGTATCATTTAAGACTTGTGCTTCCTTATTAATTTTCTGTTTGATGATCTGTCCATTGGTGTGAGTGGGGTGTTAAAGTCTCTTACTATTATTGTGTTACTGTCAGTTTCTCCTTTTATGTCTGTGAGTGTTTGCCTTATGTATTGAGATGCTCCTATGTTGGGTATATAGATATATACAATTGTTATGTCTTCCTCTTGGATTGTTCCCTTGATCATTATGTAGTGTCCTTCCTTATCTTTTGTAATCTTTATTTTAAGGTCTATTTTGTCTGATATGAGGATTGCTAATTGAGCTTTCTCTTGCTTTCCATTTGCATGAAATGTATTTTTCCATCCTCTCACTTTCAGTCTATATGTGTCTTTAGGTCTGAAGTGGGTTTCTTGTAGACGGCATATATATGGGTCTTGTTTTTGTATCCATTCAGCCAGTCTATGTCTTTTGGTTGGAGCAGTTAATCCATTTACATTTAAAGTAATTATTGATATATATGTTCCTATTGCCTGCTGCTAAGTCACTTCAGTCATGTCCGACTTTGTGTGACCCCATAGACGGCAGCCCACCAGGCTCCCTTGTCCCTGGGATTCTTCAGGCAAGAACACTGGAGTGGGTTGCCATTTCCTTCTCCAATGCATGAAAGTGAAGGGTGAAAGTGAAGTCACTCAGTCGTGTCCGACCCTCAGTGACCTCATGGACTGCAGCCTTCCAGGCTCCTCCGTCCATGGGATTTTCCAGGCAGAAGTACTGGAGTGGGGTGCCATTGCCTTCTCCATCCTATTGCCTAGATAGCATATTAAAAAGCAGAGACATTACTTTGCCAACAAAGGTATGTCTAGTCAAGGCTATGGTTTTCCAGTAGTCATGTATGGATGTGAGAGTTGGACTGTGAAGAAAGCTGAGTGCCGAAGAATTGATGCTTTTGAACTGTGGTGTTGGAGAAGACTCTTGAGAGTCCCGTGGACTGCAAGGAGATCCAACCAGTCCATTCTAAAGGAAATCAATCCTGGGTGTTCTTTGGAAGGAATGATGCTACAGCTGAAACTCCAGTACTTTGGCCGCCTCATGCGAAGAGTTGATTCATTGGAAAAGACTCTGATGCTGGGAGGGATTGGGGGCAGAAGGAGAGGGGACAACAGAGGATGAGATGGCTGCATGGCATCACCGACTCGATGGACGTGAGTTTGAGTGAACTCTGGGAGTTGGTGATGGACAGGGAAGCCTGGCGTGCTGCGATTCATGGGGTCTTTGTTAATTGATTCTTACATTTTCTCCATTTTTTCCCAAGGTTTTTGATCATCTTTGGTATCATTTTTCTGAATTTTTTTTCAGATAGTTTGCCTATTTCCTTTTAATTTATTTGGACTTCTGTGTTTCTAGTTTGTTCCTTCATTTGTGTAGTATTTCTCTGCCTTTTCATTATTATTATTATTTTTAAGGAAGTCTTAAAGGAAGGAAAGGAAGTCTCCTTTCCCCAGGCTTCAAGGTTGAATTCTTTCTTCCTTTTGGTTTCCGCTTTCTAAGGTTGGTCCAGTGGTTTGTGTAAGCTTCATTTACGGCGAGATTAGCACTGAGTTTTTGTTTGTTTGTTTGATTTCTCCTCTGATGAAGGCTGAGTGAGGTGGTAATCCTGTCTGCTGATGATTCAGTTCATGTTTTTGTTTTCTGGATCAGGAGTCTTGCACAGGGTGCTACTGGTGGTTGGGTGATGCCAGGTCTTATATTCAAGTGGTTTCCTGTGTGTGAGTTCTCACTATTTGATACTCTCTAGGGTTAGTTCTCTGGTATTCTAGGGTCTTGGAGTCAGTGCTCCCACTCCTAAGGCTCAAGGCTTGATCTCTTCAAATTCCTCGTATTCCTACCATTGGCCTGCATTCTGCTTTCTCCCACATTGAGCATTCTTGTTTCTGCCTATCAGCTGTTTTTGTTGAAGATGGGACGAAAGAGGGATAGAGTGAAACCTTAGAAGATGAATGGGGGGACCACACTCTCCAGATCCACCGTCGAGCACCTGGGGAGCACTCAGAGCAGGATACCTAAGACTGATATTGTGAGGCTAGGAAGCCACGTATGACTGATAAATGATCTTTTAACCTCCTACTGCTGTACAAGAGCCCCAGACACTGGGTGCAGGGCCTTTGGTTCTGAGTGTGAAGTAGAGAAAGGCTGTGTTATGACAGCACACACAAAATGGCTGGTCTTGAGAGGCTGTGCGAGGAGGGCCAGGAATTCTACAATAGCTGCTCTGCAGCAGGGAGTCCCCAGACCCAGCTCAGGTAGGGGGAAGCATTTGCCTAGCAGGCCCTTGGCCTTGTCTGACTTTGGCATTTGCTGCTCAAGATTAATGCTTCAGAAAGGTCCAGCTTGGCCCTTTGGCATCCCAACTGCCCTCTCTCCCAGTTCTTGAACCTATTATAGTATGGAGCTGTCAGCCCTCTCTGACCACAGTCAGACTACTTATAGGGGAAGAAAAAAGGAACTCATCAAAGTTGACCAAAAGCTTGGAAAACTGCATGTGAGATTCTTTGGAGCATTCATGCTCATGCTTTGTAGTCCTGAGCTTGCAGATGATATTTTTATACACTTAAACCTGAAGATTAACAGGGGCTATTAAAAACGGTGTGTAGAGAGCTCTCTAACTGCGCCCTGAAGAAGAACTGGAGGTTAACAGGCCAAGAAGGAGTAGCAGAGGAGGAAGGACCACTTACTCAGTCTGCAGGGAGCTCACATTATAATTTGAGAAACCAGTGGTAGAGTTAGCACACAATCTGGTTTGCCTAGGATGGTCCCAACTTATGTCTATTATCCCTGTATACTTATTAATAGTGACCTCTATCACTCTAGAGGCTTTCTTCATTCAAAAAAATAAAGATTCACCCTACTACTATTAATAATAAGGTATTCATAAGTGAATATTCTGATAAGAAGAAAAATGTTCCAAGGGCTTGGGACAAAGAAGTTGTGCTTCTCAGGATTTAGGGAACCTCAGGATGCCTGGAAGACTTATAGCATCCTAGTAAGAGAGGGAGCCCAGTGGTCAGAGCTTGTTGGCATGTAACTGACAAGGACTTGACCTTGTCTGGTAGGAGCTAGTACAACTGATGCCTAGTACCATTGATGACCAACACTTGTGATGCAGGTCTGCCCCATTGGACCTCTGTCTTTCTGTACATTGGTGCCTAACCATTATCTTGGCCAGCGTAAGAGATAGGAATATGTTGTCCTGCAAGCATTCAGTTTATGTACCATCCTTCATGTCTTGAACAAGTTAGCCAGAGTATTGCAGTGTGGGATGGGAGTGGAGGGTGGTGATGAGAGATGGAGGATGGGATATGTGTGCAGCCATTGGTTCTGTTAAGCTGGGCCCTCAGATCTGCTCAGAGCTCATGTGATTTTGATTTGTCTAGATACAGGATAGTTAGGGCTCCCATTGATTAAGGACAAAGGAGAAAGCAAAGTAAGCATTGTTTCACTTAATGCAAATTGAAATGCCCAGGAGGACCATAAATATATTCTATGGAACCAGAAAGGTCATATCCTGTTCTCTGCGAAAGAGGGGAGGCAGTGAGGCAATAAGTCACATCTCTGTGAGGCATGTCTGAGCAAGCATAGATGGATAATGGAAGAACTAAACCCACTGTGGCTTTCCCTAATGCCTTTTTATTCCATCAGTTGGCATATCAATCAATCAACTAATCAATCCATCAACAAACATATATTGAGGACCTACTGTGGGCCAGCCCTTAGGATGGATAGTAAATATGCAAGCCACGGCTCGTCTTATCAAGGAGCTCCTTGTCCAGCTGGGAAAATGAGTAGACTATGTCAGCCCTTGCCTTCCCCAGCAACTATTAGCTACAGGCTCAGCCATACTCCATCCCTAGCCTAGTTCTTACTGGACAGGAAATAGTGAGTTAAAGGCTCAGCTCCTCCAGCATACAGGGAAAGCCTGAGATCCAGTGTGCTCGGGGCTTACCCCAGACCATTATTTGCCCTTTAATTGAAGACTACTCCCAATTCCTCCTCGGGCACAGTTGGGCCTCAGCTTCCATTTAAGCTTGACAGTTTTTGCAGAGGTAACATGACTTACAGGTACAAGACAGTATGTGGGCTTTGGACTCTGGTGATCCTGGTTTGAATCTTGCCTCTGCCACTTTCTAGTTGTGTTGATCCAGTACATAAAACTTTTCTGCTAAAAGGAGATGATGATACGTCATCTGGATGATGTTGTGAAGAGTGAATGAGGTAACTGGCTGTAGAGGCTAAAGCAGAGAAGGGATGCATCTGATCGTAGCTAATAGTGGTGTTAGTAGTAGTAGTAATAGCCAGAATAGTTGTAGTTGTTCTTGCCACAGAGTATGGATTCCTGCTTTAGTGTATAAGGTCTGTTACACATCTGTGGTCTTTCCAGCTTCTTCCCGTGTGGCTAGATATGTTTTCTTCAGAGGTAGTTTGATTTTCTCTTCCAAATAGACTGATCAGAACATCAACTCTGCTCTTGCTTGATGTTAACACAAGCCTTAATCAATCATGAATTCACTGTACCTCCTTAAACATCTTGTTCAGAGCTTCTGGATAACCCAAGTGAGGACTGGCTTCAAAATTGGCATGGTTCTCCTAAAATGGTCCTGTCTGCTTCTGCATTCTTTCCTCACCTGCTTGTTTCTGTTGCCTTTCTTTGTGAAAAACTCTGACTTAAATGATTCCAGGAAATCTGTGCTAACTGCTAGGATAGTGGCACAGAAGACTGGGTGATGGCTGCTTCTGGAAAGAAACTGGACAGGAGCAGGATTTCCAAGGACAGGGAGTTGCTAAATGCAGATTTGAAATAGTAAATCAAGACAGGATTCTGGTGTGAACAGTGGTCTGGAAGAAAAACAGCACAGCTGACCACAGTGTGGTCAGAGCAAAGAGAAATAGAGACCATCTGACTAGAGTGTTTTGGAGGTCACACAAAGATGTTTGGATTTACTCCCAGGCAAAGGAAAGATATTGGCTTTGAAAGTCCATGGGATTTTCAATACAGAGTTGTTTTAAAATAATCAATCTTGTAAGAATAGTCTACCCCTTTCGCTTTCCCAGTGCCAGTTAGCTGTCTAGGGCACTTGCCTCCTGTCCCACTGTCCTGTATGCTATTTATCTCCCTGGGTTCATGTCTGCTCAGTCAAGAAGCTCTTCCTCTGCCACCTTCCCTCACCTTCTTTGGAATTTCTTCACTGTGTATTTAATCCACCCTCTAGCCAGGATATTCTCCCTTCACATGTACAGGTATCTATTTTATTTCTGTCTTCTTCTCCATTCAACTTTTACAGTAGATTTTTTTCCATTCTCTCTATGAACCAGAGACATCAGACACAGATGATTAAAATTTTATATTATCCTTGCTTTACTGTAGAGAAATGAGATGGCCTGCCACGTCCAATTTGTTAAATTCTATAACTTTTCTTGATTAACTTTTCAGGTTTAGATCATGACCACATTATGTTCTCAATAATTAAAGAAAATCCATTTGGCTTATTTTAGGAAAGATTTCATTCAACTTTACAAATACATTGCATTTTCCAATATGTTAGTAATTAGGAGACTGGATATGCTGGAAATTTGATGGAAATTATTTTGGCCCCACTAAAGATGTTTGGGCCACAAATCCTGGATCCTGATCTCTCAATTTAGCACCAGACTACAAGTAAAAGTTTGAATATTGCCTCTGAAGTAACCATAACTTCCAAATCCCAAATCAGACACAGAGTCTAAAAGAAACACATTGTTCCTCCTTGTTTTCACAGTTACTTTTATTGAAGCAAGTTGTATTTATTAAACACAGTGATATTTTTAAACTAAAAATAATTAACTGTTGTATAGGATTGAAGCCTCCCTGGGAAATTCTTCCTCAGAGTCACACCTAGAGAGGTATGGATCACTTCTGCATTTCTGAATACTTATTAACACTTTCTCTGGCCATGGAATGTTGGAGTTTCTTGACATTTTTTTCATGTTTCTCTTCTGTCCCCATGCTTTCCTCTTACATGAAATAATCTTAATCATTCATATGGCTTCAGTTGCCATCCATTTACTGAAGTGAGTCATTTATATTTATTTAAAAATTTTTTTTCATGATTTCACTGCATCTTAACATCTCATATGGCACAGATGGGTTGGCAGGTGGGGCATCTCAGAGTGTAAGTCTTGATAATGGAACTTTTGACTTCCACAACAGAAGCTAGATGAGAGCAGGACAGAGTTCTGTATTGTGCCACTCTGAGGGGCTCTCATTCTCATAATAATATCTACAAAGAGCTATAGATTATCTAATTCTAGAGAGTGAACTTCCAGGTGGCTTAGAGGGTAAAGAATCTGCCTGCTGTGTGGGAGACCCTGGTTTGATCCCTGGGTTGGAAAGATATCCTGCAAAAGGAAATGGCAGCCCACTCCAGTATTCTTGCCTGGAGAATTCTATTGACAGAGAAGCCTGATGGGCTACAGTCCATAGGGTTTCAAAGAGTCAGATATGACTGAGCAACTAACACATAATTCTAGACAGTACAGTCTATGAATAGCTAAGTCCTTTAAAACTCCAAGGCATGTAATTTGCTGAAGACTGAATATTTGTGTCCTCCCAGATTCATGTGTTGAAATCTACATCTTAGTGTTATGGTATTTGGAGATGGAACCTTTGAGAGGTAATGAATTCATGAGAATGGAGTCCTCATGAATGAGCCCTTTTAAAAGAGACTCAAAAATGTCTCCAGACCCTTCCTCCATGTGCGAATATGATGGGGATATAGCCATCTAAGAAAGCAGGCCCTCACTAGACACCAAATCTGTTGACACCTTGATTTTGGACTTCCCAGCCCCCAGAACTGTGAGAAACAAATTTCTGTTGTTTATAAGCCACCTAATCTATGGTATTTTTTGTTGTTGTTCATTCGCTCAGTTGTGTCTGACTCTTTGCAACCCCATAGACTGCAGCACACCAGGTTTCCCTGTCCTTTACCATCTCATGGAATTGGCTCAAACTCATGTCCATTGAGTCAGTGATGCCATCCAACCATCTTGTTGTCTGTATTCCCCCTCTCCTCCTGCCTTCAATCTTTCCCAGCATCAGTGTCTTTCCCAATGAGTCAGCTCTTCGCATCATGTGGCCAAGATACTGGAGCTTTAGCTTCAGCATCAGTCCTTCCAATAAATATTCAGGGTTGATTTCCTTTAGGATTGAATGATTTGATCACCTTCCTGTCCAAGGGACTCTTCAGAGTCTTCTCCAGGACCACAGTTCAAAAACATCAGTTCTTCAGTTTTCAACCTTCTTTATGGTCCAGCTCTCACATCTGTACATGACTACTGGAAAAACAGTAGGTTTGACTATATGGGCCATTGTTGGCAAAGTAATGTCTCTGCTTTTTACTATGCTGTCTAGGTTTGTCATAGCTTTTATTCCAAGGAGCAAACATCTTTTAATTTCATGTCTGCAGTCACCATCTGCAGAGATTTTGGAGCCCAAGAAAATAAAGTCTGTCAATGTTTCCATTGTTTCCCCATCTATTTGCCATGAACTGATGGGGCTGGATGCCATGATCTTTGTTTATTGAATGTTGAATTTTAAGTCAGTTTCTTCACTCTCTTCTTTCACTTTCATCAATAGGCTCTTTAGTTCCTCTTTGCTTTCTGCCATAAGGGTGGTGTCATCTGCATATCTTAGGTTATTGATATTTCTCCCAGCAATCTTGATTCCAACTTGTGCTGCATCCAGTCCAGCAATTTTTTATAGCAGCCCAAATTGACTGTAGCACTATTAACATGAAACATGAATGTATACTCTAGATTTGAGCAATTCTGTGACCCTGAGAAGATAAGCCAACCCACTGGTGGTTAGGTTGTGAGTGTGTGACATAAACTTGGCCAACAGTATATTCTCATCTGATGCTTTGAATCTTAGAAGAGTGATGTACAGATGCAAGGTAATAAGGAATATAACAGTAGAATTGCATGGTAACCACACCCAGGGGTAATGGCACTGCTACTGAGGGTCTAGCAGCAGCAGCAACATGACCCAGTGGCAGTGCTGTTTGGAAGGGGTGGGAATAGTGGTAGCTGTGCTATTGGTTAGGTATCTTACCAGACTGGTGATGGAATCATTTAGATTGTGGTTTTTACTGCTACTGTCCTTTGCCTCTTGCCCATTGAGCAAGGCCAGTTCTATAGCCTTTCTATTGCTTCTGTGGCATATCTGGTAGGCTTTCAGTGAATTGCTTTATGTCTGAATTAGAATTGGTTTGCAATTGAGAACCTTGCTACAGAAATTAGTAACAGCAAGAGGCATGTATGAGTGTATTTGATTTCTATCGTTGCACAACAAATTCCCACAAAGTTAGCAACCTCAAATAGCACATATTTATTATCTGAGTTTCCATAGATCAAAAATCTGAACACGGCTTATCTGAGTTCTTTGCTTCAGGATCTCATCAGGCTATAACCCAAGTATTGGCCAGGGCTGAGGTTTCATCAGAAGCTCAGCTGGAGAAGACTCTTCTTCCAAACTCATTCAAGGTGTTGATAGAATTTATGTTCTTGCAGAGGAACTCATGCAAGATTGCTTTTTCAAGGCCAGTGGGAGAAAGAGAGAGGAAGAGAACAGAGAGAGAGAGGAAAGAGGGAGCAGAGGGAGAGGAGGGAGAGTAGGAGAGACTGCTTCGAGTCATATACTTATAGATGTATAATATAGTATGTATAGAGTATATAATGTATTGTAACATGTTCATGATAGTGACAGCCTGTGATTTTTGCCATACAAGGTAACCTTATCATGAGAATGGCATCTCATCACCTTTTGCATGGATTTATTGGTTAGAAACAAGTCACAGCTCCTGCCCACACTCAAGGTTAGACAAAGGTGTTAACACCAAGTGAACTTTGGATGCCACCTTAGAATTTGTCGCAGAAAGGAAGATGCTTTCGACTATCTGACTTGGCTGGGATAGAAGGCATTCAAAATGGACAGAAGGCATCCACAACTTTTGTTAATATTCAAGAATGAAAAACCTGGAGGGTCGCCTCACATGTAGGCAAGGCACTTATCACTTGTAGACATCTGCAGTGATGTGGCCACCAAGGCCAAGGCTTTGACTACAGTCTTGCTACTGACACACAACAGTACATAGGAAAATGCAAGATATTGGAGTGGAATGGTTACTTCTGAAGGCACTGGACTGATTAATGGAAGAAAATGACATGCCAAATCTTAAATTTTTGCTCAGATTTTTAAAAAATACAGTCATACAATGCTCTCAGGTAAATACAGTGCCCTCAGGTAAATAAATTGTCAGGAAGAGTCACAGAAAAGATAACCATATTCAAGAAAGCCCTATCAGTTGAATATGGATCAGCTCTTTTGACACAATATGGCACTGATCAGTAAAGACTGAGGCTCTAAGAGTTGAAAGGGTAAGTGTGGGAGGATTCAGAAAACTTCGCATTATCCTTATACTCCATGAGCCACTGTCCTCCTCTGGTCCACCATGCATCCTTTCCTCCATGTCTAATGAGGCTATTGCTTCTTTATTTTTAGATTTTGAAGGAGGAATCAAATCATCTTCATATGCCACCACCCTTTACTATAGGCACATAACTAGAATTAGATCCTAATATAACTCTAGGGTCCAGTTATAAATCAAAGCTGTACCCCTTCTCCACCACACACATACATGAATTAAAGTTCAAGAAATCATCTCATAAGGAATGCAGAGTCCCATTTTTCTCACTTTCTCTGATTTATTACGATTTTAAAGCATAATAGCCTGATAGTGGTGAGACTGTGTATGAATAGGCTTTCCCATACACAGGGAAAGGATGTTTAAATTTGCATAAACTTTCTGAATAATTTGGTAAAATGCATCAAACAACTTAAAAATGTTTATACCCTTTGAATTAGTAATTCCATTTCTAAAAATAAATCCTAAGGATATGATAATGCAAATGTGTAGAGATTAAGCTACAATAATGTTCATCATACTATTAAAATAAGCAGAAAATTGGATAAACTTGAATTTCCAACAGAAAAAGATTAGTTGAATAAATTTTGGTGTATCTATGCAATTGAGATTCTTTACAGCTATTAAAACAGTATTACAGAAGAATATTTATTGGTATGGAGAGATATTATATTTTTAAGATAATTCAACAGGTTATAAATAGCATGTACATATTTACAGATATAAGTATAATTTCTAACGTGTGTGTGTATGTGAGAGTGAGAAAGAGAAGTAAGCTTGAATATATTTACATCAAAATGTTCACAGAGGTTGTTTTCAAGAGAGGCATTATGGGTCATTTGGATTTTCTACTTTTTTCCCTTACGTTTATTTCTAAATATTTCCAGAGACTTTGTATGACTTCTGTATATGGAATAAAAATAATTGTGACTAACCAAATTCTCATTCTGCCAGGGAGATGATCAGCCTGCTCTTATTCTGATATTGGGTACAGAGGGAGGAGAGTCTTTCCAAATGCTCATTTCATTCAAGATGCTTATTTTCCAAATGAGGAAATAGAGACCCACAGAGGACTCCCATAGCAAGTCAACATATGGAAGAAATGCAGGTCAGAACCTCTGTGATTTTAGTCTCCTTCTCTCAGAGATATCTTCTGAAACAAATACCCTACAGAAATAATTTCAGCTTCTTGTTTTCAAAGCATCCTTTTAGAACTTGAGGTGATAAGGGAGATGCCTTGGAAACTGTGGGGATGGGCAGGGAGTGGGTGGAGCCCAACCCACTTTAATTTCCTAACCTGAGCTACATCAAAAGCAGTTTCATTTTATATTAATCAAGGTTCTCCAGAGAAACAGAATCAATACCATGGGGTCGCAAAAGAGATGAACACAACTTAGCGACCAAACAACAATAAAATTATATATTATACATATATATATATCAGTTCAGTCACTCAATCATGTCCGACTCTGTGACCACATGGACTGCAGCACGCCAGGCTTCCCTGTCCATCACCAACTCCTAGATCTTACTCAAACTCATGTCCATCGAGTTGGTGATGCCATCCAACCATCTCATCCTCTGTTGTTCCCTTCTCCTCCTGCCTTCAATCTTTTCCAGCATCAGGGTCTTTTCTAGCGAGTCAGTTCTTTGCATCAGGTGGCCAGAGTATTGGAGTTTCAGCTTTAGCATTAATCCTTCCAATAAATGTTCAGGACTGACCTCTTTTAGGATAGATTGGTTGGATCTCTTTGCCATTCAAGGGACTCTCAAGAGTCTTCTCCAACACCACAGTTCAAAAGCACCAATTCTTTGGTGTTCAGCTTTCTTTACAGTCCAACTCTCACATCCATACATGACTACTTGAAAAAACATAGTTTTGACTAGATGGATCTTTGTTGGTAAAGTAATGCCTCTGCTTTTTAATATGCTGTCTAGATTGACCATAGCTTTCCTTCCAAGGAGCAAGCGTCTTTTAATTTCATGTTTGCAGTCACCATCTGCAGTGATTTTGGAGACCCCCAAAATAAAATTTGTCACTGTTTCCATTGTTTCCCCATCTATTTGCCATGAAGTGATTAGACCAGATGCCATGATCTTAATTTTCTCAATATTGAGTTTTAAGCCAACTTTCTCACACACATACATATGATTTATTGTAAGGAATTGCCTCATGTGATTATAGAGGCTGAGAAGTCCATACCTAGGAGAGTTGATTTAGTCCCAATCTGAGTCCAGGGGCTTCCCTGGTGACTCAGATGGTAAAGAATCTGCCTGTAATGCAAAAGATCGAGGTTTGATTCCTGAGTCCGGAAGCTCCCCTGGAGAAAGGAATGGCTACCCACTCTAGTATTCTTCCTGGAGAAGCCCGTAGACAAGAGGAGCCTGGTGGACTGCAGTCCACGGGACCACAAAGAATCAGACGTGACTGAGTGACTAACACACACACATACTGAGTCCAGGGTCCTGAGAAGCAGAACAAATGATATAAGTTTCAGTCCAGGTCTGAGAACTTGGAGAGTCAATGGTGTGAGTTTCATTCTGAGTCCAGGTCTGAAGGCAGAAGAAAACCAATCAACGTCCCAGGTAGAGGAAGACAGTTAAGCAGAAAGGTTTTTTTTTGTTTGTTTGTTTATTCGCTAAGCTGAGTCTGACTGTTTTGTCCCATGGTCTGTAGCCCACTAGGCTCCTTGTCCATAGGTTTCCCAGGCAGATTCTTTACCGCTGAGCCACCAGGGAAGCCCTGAGCAGAAGGAGGGAGAGATTATTCTTTCTTTCTCAGCCTTTTACTTTATTCAGGCCATCAGTTGACTGGATGAGACCCACTCACAAAGGCAGTCTGCTTTACTTGGTCTACCAATTCAAGTGTTAATCTTATCCAAAGCACCCTTAACACACACACCCAGAAACAGTATTTCACCAAGTATCTGAGAGTTTAGTGGCATAGTCAAGTTGACACATAAAATTAACCATTACACATTTTTAGTGTTTTATCGTTTTGTTTAAGTTGGGGGAAAACACAATATTGTTTTGCTTCCATTAGTTAGTTAATACGGAGAAGGCAATGGCACCCCACTCCAGTACTCTTGCCTGGAAAATCCTATGGACGGAGGAGCCTGGTGGGCTGCAGTCCATGGGGTCTCGAAGAGTCAGACATGACTGAGCGACTTCACTTTCACTTTTCACTTTCATGCATTGGAGAAGGTAATGGCAACCCACTCCAGTGTTCTTGACTGGAGAATCCCAGGGATGGCGGAGCCTGGTGGGCTGCCATCTATGGGGTCTCACAGAATCGGACATGACTGAAGTGACTTAGCAGCAGCAGCAGCAGCAGTTAGTTAATATGATCTCCAATTTGTATGTTAAGATGTTGTATGTTGGGTACTAGTAAATCTAAGTCAAAATGGCTTATAAAATAGGAATTTATTTGCTTTCATAATTATCAAGCCAAGATGTTGTGTAGGCTTCAGGCATTATTTAATCAGGCCTTCTTTCAGTTTGATTTCTCTAGCTTTTTCCTTCTCTATTTGTTAGCTTCTTTCCTTATCATTTTCTTACTTAGGTACAGGGAGAAACAGTGTATTGCCCCTCTATCCCTCCTCCTCCCCACTACTCCACCCTCTCCCAACCATCAAATGAAATTCCTAATATTCACGCTGACTAGACCATTCCAGAGCCAATTATTGTAGTCATTGGAATGCGATGCATTATTTGGTTTAGGCATCATTTAAGAAGAGGATGAATGGAGTTACCTTGATTGGCTTAGACCATCAGACTATGGCCACAGGCTGAATTCTTTTTGCTGCTTGTTTTGTAAAGTTTTATTGGAACACAGTCAGACCCTTTTGTTTACTTATTGACTATGGCTGTTTTCACAATGAAGCAGCAGAATTGAGTAGTTGCAAACATCTGGTTCACAAAGCCTAACATGTTTACTATCTCACTTTTTGCAGGACAATTTCTTGATCCTTGTGTGTGTGAGTTTATGTGTGCATGCATGCATGTGTTAGTTGCTCAGTTGTGTCTGACTCTGCAACCCCATGGACTCTAGGTCTAGCCTACATGGCTCATCTGTCTATGGGATTCTGATCCTTGGCTTGTATTAATCAGGCCCCACTCCTGGAGCTGGAGTGGCTTCAATCCTATCCAAACTTTAAAGCTTCCATAGCACAGGGAGAGTGGATATAGAAGAGAAAACGCCACTCCACTGTCTGTAGATCAAAGAGAATAATTCCTTTTCTGAAATTTGCACTGACAAACAATTCAGCAAGTCCACTTTTGCTGCTTTTTCTTACCACCACAGGGAAATATGTTTCTTTTTTTTGGGGGGGGGGTGGCCAAAAGTTTTTTTTTTTTTTAGTATAAATTTATTTATTTTAATTGGAGGCTAATTACTTTAGAGTATTGTATTGGTTTTGCAATATATCAACATGGATCCACCACGGGTATACATGTGTTCCCCATCCTGAACCCCCCTCCCACCTCCCTCGCCATACCATCCCTCTGGGTCATCCCAGTGCACCAGCTCCGACCATCCTCTATCATGCATCAAACCTGGACTGGCAATTCATTTCACATATGATATTATACATATTTCAATACTATTCTCCCAAATCATCCCATCCTCGCCCTCTCCCAGAGTCCAAAAGACTGTTCTATACATCTGTGTCTCTTTTGCTGTCTTGCATACAGGGTTATTGTTACCACCTTTCTAAATTCCATATATATGAGTTAGTATACTGTATTGGTGTTTTTCTTTCTGGCTTACTTCACTCTATATAATAGGCTCCAGTTTCATCCATCTCATTAGAACTGATTCAAATGTATTCTTTTAAATGGCTGAGGAATACTCCATTGTATATATGTACCACAACTTTCTTATCCATTCATCTGCTGATGGACATCTAGGTTGCTTCCATGTCCTGGCTATTATAAACAGTGCTACGATGAACATTGGGGTACACGTGTCTCTTTCAGTTCTGGTTTCCTCAGTGTGTATGCCCAGCAGTGGGATTGCTGGGTCATATGGCAGTTCTATTTCCAGTTTTTTAAGGAATCTCCACACTGTTCTTCATAGTGGCTGTACTAGTTTGCATTCCCACCAACAGTGTAAGAGGGTTCCCTTTTCTCCACACCCTCTCAAGCATTTATTGCTTGTAGACTTTTGGATAGCAGCCATTCTGACTGGTGTGAAATGGTACCTCATAGTGGTTTTGATTTGCATTTCTCTGATAATCAGTGATGTTGAGCATCTTGTCATGTGTTTGTTAGCCATCTGTATGTTTTCTTTAGAGAAATGTCTGTTTAGTTCTTTGGCCCATTTTTTGATTGGGTCATTTATTTTTCTGGAATTGAGCTGCAGGAGTTGCTTGTAAATTTTTGAGATTAATTCTTTGTCAGCTGCTTCCTTTGCTATTATTTCTCCCATTCTGAAGGCTGTCTTTTCACCTTGCTTATAGTTTCTTTTGTTGTGCAGAAGCTTTTAATTTTAATTAGGTCCCATTTGTTTATTTTTGCTTTTATTTCCAGTATTCTGGGAGGTGGGTCATAGAGGATGCTGCTGTGATGTATGTCAGAGAGTGTTTTGCCTATGTTCTCCTCTAGGAGTTTTACAGTTTCTGGTCTTATGTTTAGATCTTTAATCCATTTTGAGTTTATTTTTGTGTATGGTGTTGGAAAGTGTTCTAGTTTCATTCTTTTACAAGTGGTTGACCAGTTTTCCCAGCACCACTTGTTAAAGAGATTGTCTTTTCTCCATTGTATATTCTTGCCTCCTTTGTCAAAGATAAGGTGTCCATAGGTGTGTGGGTTTATCTCTGGGCTTTCTATTTTGTTCCATTGATATATATTTCTGTCTTTGTTCCAGTACCATACTGTCTTGATGACTGTGGCTTTGTAGTAGAGCCTGAAGTCAGGCAGGTTGATTCCTCCAGTTCCATTCTTCTTTCTCAAGATTGCTTTGGCTATTCAAAGCTTTTTGTAGTTCCATACAAATTGTGAAATTATTTGTTCTATCTGAGTGAAAAATACCATTGGTAGCTTGATAGCTATTGCATTGAATCTGTAGATTGCTTTGGGTAGTATACTCATTTTCACTATATTGATTCTTCCAATCCATGAACACAGTGTATTTCTCAATCTCTTAGTGTCCTCTTTGATTTCTTTCACCAGTGTTTTATAGTTTTCTATATATAGGTCTTTTGTTTCTTTAGGTAGATATATTCCTAAGTATTTTATTCTTTTCATTGCAGTGGTGAATGGAATTGTTTCCTTAATTTCTCTTTCTATTTTCTCATTATTAGTGTATAGGAATGCAAGGGATTTCTGTGTGTTGATTTTATATCCTGCAACTTTACTATATTCATTGATCAGCTCTAGTAATTTTCTGGTGGAGTCTTTAGGGTTTTCTATGTAGAGGATCATGTCATCTGCAAACAGTGAGAGTTTTACTTCTTCTTTTCCAATTTGGATTCTTTTTATTTCCTTTTCTGCTCTGATTGCTGTGGCCAAAACTTCCAAAACTATGTTGAACAGTAGTGGGAAGAGTGGGCATCCTTGCCTTGTTCCTGACTTTTGGGGAAATGCTTTCAGTTTTTCACCATTGAGGATAATGTTTGCTGTGTGTTTGTCATATATAGCTTTTATTATGTTGAGGGATATTCCTTCTATTCCTGCTTTCTGGAGAGTTTTTATCATAAATGGATGTTGAATTTTGTCAAAGGCTTTCTCTGCATCTATTGAGACAATCATATGGGTTTTATTTTTCAATTTGTTAATGTGGTGTATTATGTTGATTGATTTGTGGATATTGAAGAATCCTTGCATCCCTGGGATGAAGCCCTCTTGGTCATGGTGTATGATCTTTTTAATGTGTTGTTGGATTCTGATTGCTAAAATTTTGTTAAGGATTTTTGCATCTATGTTCATCAGTGATATTGGCCTGTAGTTTTCTTCTTTTGTGGCATCTTTGTCAGGTTTTGGTATTAGGGTGATGGTGGCCTCATAGAATGAGTTTGGAAGTTTACCTTCCTCTGCAATTTTCTGGAAGAGTTTGAGTAGGATAGGTGTTAGCTCTTCTCTAAATTTTTGGTAGAATTCAGCTGTGAAGCCGTCTGGAGCTGGGCTTTTGTTTGCTGGAAGATTCTGATTACAGTTTCAATTTCTGTGCTTGTGATGGGTCTGTTAAGATTTTCTATTTCTTCCTGATTCAGTTTTGGAAAGTTGTACTTTTCTAAGAATTTGTCCATTTCTTCCAAGTTGTCCATTTTATTGGCATATAATTGCTGATAGTAGTCTCTTATGATCCTTTGTATTTCTGTGTTGTCTGTTGTGATCTCTCCAGTTTCATTTCTAATTTTATTGATTTGATTTTTCTCCCTTTGTTTCTTGATGAGTCTGGCTAATGGTTTGTCAATTTTATTTATCCTCACAAAGAACCAGCTTTTGGCTTTATTGATTTTTGCTATGGTCTCCTTTGTTTCTTTTGCATTTATTTCTGCCCTAATTTTTAAGATTTCTTTCCTTCTACTACCCTAGGGTTCTTCATTTCTTCCTTTTCTAGTTGCTTTAGGTGTAGAGTTAGGTTATTTATTTGACTTTTTTCTTGTTTCTTGAGGTATGCCTGTATTGCTATGAACCTTCCCCTTAGCATTGCTTTTACAGTATCCCACAGGTTTTGGGTTGTTGTGTTTTCATTTTCATTCGTTTCTATGCATATTTTGATTTCTTCTGTGATTTGTTGTTTATTCAGCAGCATGTTGTTCAGCCTCCATATATTGGAATTTTTAATAGTTTTTCTCCTGTAATTGAGGTCTAATCTCACTGCATTGTGGTCAGAAAAGATGCTTGGAATGATTTCAATTTTTGTGAATTTACCAAGGCTAGATTTATGGCCCAGGATGTGATCTATCCTGGAGAAGGTCCCGTGTGCACTTGAGAAAAAGGTGAAATTCATTGTTTTGGGGTGAAATGTCCTGTAGATATCAATTAGGTCTAACTGGTCTATTGTGTCATTTAAAGTTTGTGTTTCCTTGTTAACTTTCTGTTTAGTTGATCTACCCATAGGTGTGAGTGGGGTATTAAAGTCTCCCACTATTATTGTGTTATTGTTAATTTCCCTTTCATACTTGTTAGCATTTGTCTTACATATTGTGGTGCTTGTATGTTGGGTGCATATATATTTATAATTGTTAGAAAGCATCACTAAGAACAAAGCTAGTGGAGGTGATGGAATTCCAGTTGAACCATTCCAAATCCTGAAAGATGATGCTGTGAAAGTGCTGCACTCAATATGCTAGCAAATTTGGAAAACTCAGCAGTGGCCACAGGACTGGAAAAGGTCAGTTTTCATTCCAGTCCCAAAGAAAGGCAATTCCAAAGAATGCTCAAACTACCATACAATTGCACTCATCTCACACGCTAGTAAAGTAATGCTCAAAATTCTCCAAGCCAGGTTTCAGCAATATGTGAAACATGAAGTTCCTGATGTTCAAGCTGGTTTTAGAAAAGGCAGAGGAACCAGAGATCAACTTGCCAACATCCCCTGGATCATGGAAAAAGCAAGAGAGTTCCAGAAAAACATAGATTTCTGCTTCATTGACTATGCCAAAGCCTTTGACTGTGTGGATCACAATAAATTGTGGAAAATTCTGAAAGAGATGGGAACACCAGACCACCTGATCTGCCTCTTGAGAAATTTGTATGCAGGTCAGGAAGCAACAGTTAGAACTGGACATGGAACAACAGACTGGTTCCAAATAGGAAAAGGAGTACGTCAAGGCTGTATATTGTCACCCTGTTTATTTAACTTATATGTAGAGCACATCATGAAAAATGCTGGACTGGAAGAAACACAAACTGGAATCAAGATTGCCGGGAGAAATATCAATAACCTCAGATATGCAGATGACACCACCCTTATGGCAGAAAGTGAAGAGGAACTCAAAAGCCTCTTGATGAAAGTGAAAGTGGAGAGTGAAAAAGTTGGCTTAAAGCTCAACATTCAGAAAACGAAGATCATGGCATCTGGTCCCACCACTTCGTGGGAATAGATGGGGAAACAGTGGAAACAGTGTCAGACTTTATTTTGTGGGGCTCCAAAATCACTACAGATGGTGACTGCAGCCATGAAATCAAAAGACGTTACTCCTTGGAAGGAAAGTTATGACCAACCTAGATAGCATATTCCAAAGCAGAGACATTACTTTGCCAGCAAAAGTTCGTCTAGTCAAGGCTATGGTTTTTCCTGTGGTCATGTATGGATGTGAGAGTTGGACTGTGAAGAAGGCTGAGTGCCGAAGAATTGATGCTTTTGAACTGTGGTGTTGGAGAAGACTCTTGAGAGTCCCGTGGACTGCAAGGAGATCCAACCAGTCCATTCTGAAGATCAGCCCTGGGATTTCTTTGGAAGGAATGATGCTAAAGCTGAGACTCCAGTACTTTGGCCACCTCATGCGAGGAGTTGACTCATTGGAAACTCTCCCTCTCATGCTGGGAGGGATTGGGGGCAGGAGGAGAAGGGGACGACAGAGGATGAGATGGCTGGATGGCATCACTGACTTGATGGACGTGAGTCTCAGTGAACTCCGGGAGTTGGTGACAGACAGGGAGGCCTGGTGTGCTGTGATTCATGGGGTCGCAAAGAGTCGGAGACGACTGAGCGACTGATCTGATCTGATGTGATCTGATATCTTCTTCTTGGATTGATCCTTTGATCATTATGTAGTGTCCTTCTTTGTCTCTTTTCACAGCCTTTGTTTTAAAGTCTATTTTATCTGATATGAGTATTGCTATCCTGCTTTCTTTTGGTCTCTGCTGCTACTGCTGCTAAGTCACTTCAGTCGTGTCCGACTCTGTGTGACCCCATAGATGGCAGCCCACCAGGCTCCCCGGTCCCTGGGACTCTCCAGGCAAGAACACTGGAGTGGGTTGCCATTTCCTTCTCCAATGGATGAAAGTGAAAAGTGAAAGGGAAGTCGCTCAGTCATGTCCAACTCTTAGTGACCCCATGGACTGCAGGCTACCAGGCTCCTCAGACCATGGGATTTTCCAGGCAAGAGTACTGGAGTGGGGTGCCGTCGCCTTCTCTGCTTTTGGTCTCTGTTTGCATGGAATATCTTTTTCCAGCCCTGCACTTTCAGTCATATGTGTCCCTTGTTTTGAGGTGGATCTCTTGTAGACAACATATATAGGGGTCTTATTTTTGTATCCATTCAGCCAGTCTTTGTCTTTTGGTTGGGGCATTCAACGCATTTATGTTTAAGATAATTATTGATAAGTATGATCCCGTTGCCATTTACTTTATTGTTTTGAGTTCGAGTGTATACACCCTTTCTGTGTTTCCTGTCTAGAGAAGATCCTTTAGCATTTGTTGGAGAGCTGGATTGGTGGTGCTGAATTCTCTCATCTTTTGCTTGTCTGTAAAGCTTTTGATTTCTCCTTCATATTTGAATGAGATCCTTTCTGGGTACAGTAATCTGAGCTATAGGTTATTTTCTTTCATCACTTTAAGTATGTCCTGCCATTCCCTCCTGACCTGAAGAGTTTCTATCGAAAGATCAGCTGTTATCTTTATGGGAATCACCTTGTGTGTTATTTGTTGTTTTTCCCTTGCTGCTTTTAATATTTGTTCTTTGTGTTTGATCTTTGTTAATTTGATAAATATGTGTCTTGGGGTGTTTTGCCTTGGGTTTATTCTGTTTGGGACTCTCTGGGTTTCTTGGACTTGGATGATTATTTCCTTCCCCATTTTAGGGAAGTTTTTGGCTATTATCACCTCAAGTATTTTCTCATGGTCTTTCTTTTTGTCTTCTTCTGGGACTCCTATGATTCGAATGTTGGGGCATTTAACATTGTCCCAGAGGTCTCTCAGATTGTCCTCATTTCTTTTAATTCGTTTTTCTTTTTTCCTCTCTGATTCATTTATTTCTATCATTCTATCTTCTACCTCACTAATCGTATCTTCTGCCTCCATTATTCTACTATTTGTTCCTTCCAGTGTGTTTTTGATATCATTTATTGCATTATTCCAGAGAAGGCAATGGCACCCCACTCCAGTACTCTTGCCTGGAAAATCCCATGGATGGAGGAGCCTGGTGGGCTTCAGTCCATGGGGTCGCTAAGAGTCGGACACGACTGAGTGACTTCACTTTCACTTTTCACTTTCATGCATTGGAGAAGGAAATGGCAACCCACTCCAGTATTCTTGCCTGGAGAATCCCGGGGATGGCGGAGCCTGGTGGGCTGCCGTCTATGGGGTCGCACAGAGTCGGACACGACTGAAGCGACTTAGCAGCAGTATTGCATTATTCATTATATATTGACTCTTTTTTATTTCTTTTAGGTCCTTGTTAAACCTTTCTTGCATCTTCTCAATCCTTGTCTCCAGGCTATTTATCTGTGACTCAATTTTGTTTTCAAGAGTTTGGATCATTTTCACTATCATTATTTGGAATTCTTTATCAGGTAGATTCCCTATCTCTTCCTGTTTTGTTTGGTTTGGTGGGCATTTATCCTGTTCCTTTACCTGCTTGGTATTCCTCTGTCTCTTCATCTTGTTTATATTGCTGTGTTTTGGGTGGCCTTTCTGTATTCTGTGAGCTGCTGGCTCAGAGGTTAAAGCATCTGCCTCCAATGTGGAAGACCAGGGTTCGATCCCTGGGTTGGGAAGATCTCCTGGAGAAGGAAATGGCAACACACTCCAGTACTCTTGCCTGGAGAATCCCATGGAGGGAAGAGCCTGGTAGGCTACAGTCCACAGGGTTACAAAGAGTCAGACACGACTGAGCTACTTCACTTTCACTTTTCTGTATTCTGGCTGTTTGTGGAGTTCTCTTTATTGTGGAGTTTCCTTGCTGTAGGTGGGGTTGTATGAGTGGCTTATCAAGGTTTCCTGGTTAGGGAAGCTTGTGTTGGTGTTCTGGTGGGTGGAGCTGGATTTCTTTTCTCTGGAGTGCAATGAAGTGTCCAGTAATGAGTTATGAGATGTCAGTGGGTTTGGAGTAACTTTGGGCAGCCTGTATATTGAAGCTCAGGGCTGTGTTCCTGTGTTGCTAGAGAATTTGCGTGGTATGTCTTGCTCTGGAACTTGTTGGCCCTTGGGTGGTGTTTGGTTTCAGTGTAGGTATAGAGGTATTTGATGGGCTCCTCTCGATTAATGTTCCCTGGAGTCAGGAGTTCTCTGGTGTTCTCAGGATTTGGACTTAGGCCTCCTGCTTCTGGTTTTCAGTCTTATTTTTACAGTAGCCTCAAGACTTCTCCATCTATAAAGCACCATTGATAAAACACCTAGGTTAAAGATGAAAAGTTTCTCCACAGTGAGGGACACCCAGAGAGGTTCACAGAGTTACATGGAGAAGAGAAGAGGGAGGAGGGAGACAGAGGTGGCCAGGAGGATAAAAGGGGGAATCAAAAGGAGCAAGATCCAGCCAGTAATCAGTTCCCTAAGTGTTCTCCACTGTCCAGAACACACAAAGAGATTCAGAGAGTTGGATAGAGAAGAGAAGGGGAGGGAGGAGATAGAGGCAACCTGGTGGAGAAAAAGGAGAGTCCAAAGGGGGAGAGAGCAGTCAAGCCAGTAATCTCACTCCCAAGTAAAAATGGATACTGAAGATTGGGTTCTTAAAGGTACAAAATTGATAATAAATACCAAAAAGCAATGATTAAAAATCTAGAGTAGAGGTTGGATTTTCAAAAATACAATAGTAAAAAAAAAAAAACAACAACAACAAAGTCACAAAAATTATAAAATATATATATATATATGTATATATGAAGTTTGCTTTAAAAAATACACAGAAGAACTGTACAAAAAAGATCTTCACGACCAAGATAATCACGATGGTATGATCACTCACCTAGAGCCAGACATCCTGGAACGTGAAGTCAAGTGAGCCTTAGAAGGCATCACTACAAACAAAGCTAGTGGAGTTGATGGAATTTCAGTTGAGCTAATTCAGATCCTGAAAGATAATGCTATGAAAGTGCTGCACTCAATATGCTGGCAAATTTGGAAAGCTCAGCAGTGGCCACAGGACTGGAAAATGTCAGTTTTCATTCCAATCCCAAAGAAAGGCAATGCCAAAGAATGCTCAAAGTACCGCACAATTGCACTCATCTCACATGCTAGTAAAGTAATGCTCAAAATTCTCCTATCTAGGCTTCAGCAGTACGTGAACCGTGAACTTCCAGATGTTCAAGCTGGTTTTAGAAAAGGCAGAGGAACCAGAGGTCAACTTGCCAACATCCCCTGGATCATGGAAAAAGCAAGAGAGTTCCAGAAAAACATCTGTTTCTGCTTTATTGACTATGCCAAAGCCTTTGACTGTGTGGATCACAATAAATTGTGGAAAATTCTGAAAGAGATGGGAATACCAGATCACCTGACCTGCCTCTTGAGAAACCTATATGCAGGTCAGGAAGCAACAGTTAGAACTGGACATGGAACAACAGACTGGTTCCAAATAGGAAAAGGAGTACTTCAAGGCTGTATATTGTCACCCTGCTTATTTAACTTATATGCAGAGTACATCATGAGAAATGCTGGGCTGGAAGAAGCACAAGCTGGAATCAAGATTGCCGGGAGAAATATCAGTAACCTCAGATATGCAGATGACACCACCCTTGTGGCAGAAAGTGAAGAAGAACTAAAAAGCCTCTTGATGAAAGTGAAAGAGGAGAGTGAAAAAGTTGGCTTAAAGCTCAGCATTCAGAAAACTAATACGGCATCTTGTCCCATCACTTCATGAGAAATATATGGGGAAACAATGGAAACAGTGTCAGACATTGCTTTGCCAACAAAGGTCTGTCTAGTCAAGGCTATGGTTTTTCCAGTAGTCATGTATGGATATGAGAGTTGGACTGTGAAGAAAGCTGAGCGCTGAAGAATTGATGCTTTTGAACTGTGCTGTTGGAGAAGACTCTTGAGAGTCCCTTGGACTGCAAGGAGATCCAACCAGTCCATTCTAATGGAGATCAGCCCTGGGTGTTCTTTGGAAGGAATGATGCTACAGCTGAAACTCCAGTACTTTGGCCACCTCATGCAAAGAGTTGACTCATTGGAAAAGACTCTGATGCTGGGAGGGATTGCGAGCAGGAGGAGAAGGGGACGACAGAGGATGAGATGGCTGGAGGCCATCACCGACTCGATAGATATGAGTTTGAGTGAACTCCGGGAGTTGGTGATGGACAGGGAGGCCTGGCGTGCTGCAGTTCATGGGGTCGCAAAGAGTCGGACAGGACTGAGTGACTGAACTGAACTGAACTGTTCAGTTGTGCTGTGGGGAGGGAGGGACGCCGCAAACAAATAACACTGGCATGTGCTCGCAGTGTTTCAGCCACACTGGGTTTGCCCCTGTTCATAGCATGTGTGCTTTCCCTGTCTACACTGCTTAGGCTCTAGGTTTTCTGCTGGGGACTGTCTGAGGTCGGCCCTGGGTTGTATGCACTTCCCAGGTCTAAGCCACTCAGGTTCAGGTACTCGGGTAGTCCTCAGAGGCACAGACTCGGTTAGGCCTGTGTTTTGTGCCCTCTGCAGGTCCGAGCAGCTCAGGTGACCAGGTGTTTGGTGAGCACGGTCGCTGTGACTTATCGCCCCCCACCCCATCCCTGCCGCTTAGTTTTCTGGGTGTACAACCGGCACACCTTCTCAGGTGGGTGTTGACCGTCCAGAATCCCAAGAAGTCTTGGTTAGCAACGAAGCCTGCTTGCAGTTTGGTAGATAATGCCTCTCTAGGGGCCGCGATTGCCCCCTTCCGGCTCTGGCTGCCCTCATCTGCCTGTCACCAGAGGGGGATGAGCTGCTCTGCAGCCAGCTAGCTCTGCTCAGTCCTTTGTTCTGTGAGTGGGCCTGGTGGTGTCTTAGGGCTTTTCACGTGATACTTATCCCACAGTCTGGTTTGCTATCCCAAGTTAGTTCCCTCAAATTGTCCTCGAGGCATTCAGGTCCAGTTCTTACTCTAAGCAATGCAGCCCAGGCCTCCCTGCCCTGCCCCCGCTTGCTAGTGGCAGATGCAGGCATCTGCGCTGCTTCTCCACTGGGAGAGTTACCACTGGGCACATAATCTGTGGGTTTTAATTATTTATTTATTTTTCCTCCCAGTTATGTTGCCCTCTGTGGTTCCAAGGCTCGCCACAGACTTGGCAGTGAGAGTGTTTCCTGGTGTTTGGAAACTTCTCTCTTTTTAAGACTCCCGTCCTGGGACGGCGCTCCATCCCTACCTCTTTTGTCTTTCTTTTTGTCTTTTATATTTTTTCCTACCTCCTTTTGAAGACAATGGGCTGCTTTTCTGGGTGCCTGATGTCCTCTGCCGGCATTCAGAAGTTGTTTTGTGGAATTTTCTCAGCGTTCAAATGTTCTTTTGATGAATTTATTGGGGAGAAAGTGGTCTCCCCGTCCTATTCCTCCACCATCTTAGGAATGCCTCCTGGACTATGTTTCAAAGTCCTCTTCTACAATGCCAATTGAGGTTCATTTTATCCCCTTGCAAGTCCTGTCTCTATTCAACTTCTACTTCATCCCATCCAGTCTTGTCTTTTTCTTTTCTGGGTCTTTTGTTATTCTAGGCTCCTCTGCTCAAGTGCCAGAAGTGCTCACTGAAAGTAAGACCAACATGGCCAGGATCACCCCACCTTTCCTCCTTGTAGAATGGGGCCATAGACACTAAGCTGCTCCAAATGCTCTGGTTGAGCTTTCTCTGCTATTGTTGCCCATGCTCTCAATATATTCAAATGCTATTTCCTTCTCCAAAACCACTCTACATCCACTTGTGGAGGTGTTGATGAAAAAGTTCATGAATAGTCATCTAAGAAATAAATGGAAATTTTTATTTGAGCCAATCTGAGGATTATAACCTAGAATATAGTCTTTCAGAAAGCTCTGAGGACAGTTAGATGTCAAAGCACAGCTATATAGGTTTTGAGACAGAGGATTATATGTCAAAGGAAGTATTGACAGTTTACACAATTGAGATCTGCACTACAAAGTGAGTAGTGAGTCATCCTGACCCTTTACAAGATTAAGAAGGAATGTTATCTCCTAAGGGGGTCTGGTCAATGCAGATGCACAACTCACATGAAAAGTGAGGGAGGAGACCCAAACAGGCAAAGAAAAACCTTGTTTAAATTTTTCTTGTCTTGCTATAAAATACAAGTTTTATTCATCAGAGGTGATAATAATGACTAACATTTGTTGTATAGTAGACTAAGCAGATATATGCCTCATTTCTGCATTTTCAGAATCTCTAGAAAGTAAGTCTTCTTGACAGACATCCATTTTAGAGATGAAGAAATTGAAGCCTAACTGTTGAGGTACGTGCATACACATTTGTGTCCCACTCTTTGTGACCCCATGGACTGTAGCATGCCAGGCTCCTCTGTCCATGGAGATTCTCCAGGCAAGAATACTGGTGTTGGTTGCCATTTCCTTCTCCAGGGGATCTTCCCCACCCAGGGATTGAACCTGAGTCTCCTGCATTGGCAGGCGGACTCTTTACCACTGAGCCACCTGTATTCAGTTCAGTTCAGTTGCTCAGTCGTTTCTGACTCTTTGTGACCCCATGAACTGCAGCATGCCAGGCCTCCCTGTCCATCACCAACTCCTGGAGTTTACCCAAACTCATGTCCATTGAGTCGGTGATGCCATCCAACCATCTCATCCTCTGTTGTCCCCTTCTCCTCCTGCCCTCAATCTTTCCCAGCATCAAGGTCTTTTCAAATGAGTCAGCTCTTTGCATCAGGTGGCCAAAGTATTGGAATTTCAGCTTTAACATCAGTCCTTCCAAAGAACACCCAGGACTGATCTCCTTTAGGATAGACTGGTTGGATCTCCTTGCAGTCCAAGGGACTCTTAAGAGTCTTCTCCAACACCACAGTTCAAAAGAATCAATTTTTCTGATCTGCCTCTGAGAAACCTGTATGCAGGTCGGGAAGCAACAGTTAGAACTGGACATGGAACAACAGACTGGTTCCAAATAGGAAGAGGAATACTTCAAGGCTGTATATTGTCACCCTGCTTATATAACTTATATGAAGAGTACATCATGAGAAATGCTGGGCTGGAGGAAGCACAAGCTGGAATCAAGATTGCCGGAAGAAATCTCAATAACCTCAGATATGCAGATGACACCACCCTTAGGGCAGAAAGTGAAGAGGAACTAAAAAGCCTCTTGATGAAAGTGAAAGAGGAGAGTGAAAAAGTTGGCTTAAAGCTCAACATTCAGAAAACAAAGATCATGGCATCTGGTCCCATCACTTCATGGGAAATAGATGGGGAAACAGTGGAAACAGTGGCTGACTTTATTTTGGGGGGCTGCAAAATCACTTCAGATGGTGATTGCAGCCATGAAATTAAAAGACACTTATTCCTTGGAAGGAAAGTTATGACCAATCTAGGCAGCATATTAAAAAGCAGAGACATTACTTTGCCAACAAAGGTCCATCGAGTCAAGGCTATGGTTTTTCCAGTGGTCATGTATGGATGTGAGAGTTGGACTATAAAGAAAGCTGAGCACTGAAGAATTGATGCTTTTGAACTGTGGTGTTGGAGAAGACTCTTGAGAGTCCCGTGGACTGCAAGGAGAGGCAACCAGTCCATCCTAAAGGAGATCAGTCCTGGGTGTTCTTTGGAAGGAATGATGCTAAAGCTGAAATTCCAATACTTTGGCCACCTGATGCGAAGAGCTGACTCATTTGAAAAGACCCTGATGCTGGGAAAGATTGGGGGCAGGAGGAGAAGGGGACAACAGAGGATGAGATGGTTGGGTGGCATCAGCAACTGGATGGACATGGGTTTTAGTGGACTCTGGGAGTTGGTGATGGACAGGGAGGCCTGGCGTGCTGCAGTTCATGGGGTCTCAAAGAGTCAGACACAACTGAGCGACTGAACTCTCACATCCATACATGACTAATGGAAAAACCATAGCCTTGACTAGACAGACCTCTGTTGGTAAAGTAATGTCTCTGCCTTTTAATATGCTGTCTAGGTTGGTCATTACTTTCCTTCCAAGGAGTAAGTGCCTTTTAATTTAATTGAGCCACCTGGGAATCCCATAATTTGCTCATTTAGTAATTAAAATGGGAATTTGAACCTAGGTCTGACTGAATGTGAAATAAGAAGGGAAGGGCAGGGCACAATATTTACAAGAATGACATGGCCATAGGACATAACAAAAACTGATTAGAACCAACTAGGTTCAAGATGGTGGAAGATTAGACTTCCAGTGCACCTTGAACCTAAAACACTCATTGTAATACACTAGCATGCTAAGTGACACACCCACCAGTGCCATGACAATTCTGAGGCCAATAATAAATGGTCAAAAAGTGGGCCGTGGCCCAGTTCCTGGAAATCCCCACCCCTTCCCCCAAATAATTGGAATAATCCTCGCACTCATTAGCCTATGAAATTACCCAGCCCATAAAAAGTAACCTTGCCATGTTTTGAGGCTCTCATCTTCTGAGATGGCCCACACTCTGTGGAGTGTGTTTCTTTGTAAGTAAACCCACTGCTTCCCTATAACTTTGTCTCTCACTGAATTCTTTCTGCAACAGGATATCGGGAACCTCAGATCACTGGGATCATATCCACAGAGCTGAGTGCTTTACCACTATACCATATTTCTTCTTGTTTCCATCCAGAAAACAGCTGCCTCAAGATACTCATCTGGATCCTATCTAGTTTCTTCCCATTTGTAAGTCCCTCAAGGAACCTAGGAGATTAGACTCCCAGCCATCCCATCCTTTACTATTGAGTTCTAATGTTGTCTTCTCACCAGAATTCAAGGGTGTTCAGACAAATAGGTTAAATCTCTTCAAACTATAACCAGACTATGCTCTTGGATATTTAACTAATAGACAACCACATAAGGGAGAAATACTTGACCAGAGGTAGACATTGGGTAAACAAAACAGGTACCCTCTATCTATCCTCATTTGTGCCCAAATATTCCCATCTTTTTTCATACTGTTCATGGTGTTGTCAAGGCAAGAATACTGAAGTGGTTTGCCATTCCCTTCTCCATTGGACCACATTTTGTCAAAGAATGCTCAAACTACCGCACAATTGCACTCATCTCACACACTAGTAAAGTAATGCTCAAAATTCTCCAAGCCAGGTTTCAACAATACATGAACCGTGAACTTCCAGATGTTCAAGCTGGATTTAGAAAAGGCAGAGGAACCAGAGATCAAATTGCCAACATCCACTGGATCATGGAAAAAGCAAGAGAGTTCCAGAAAAGCATATATTTCTGCTTTATTGACTGTGCCAAAGTCTTTGACTGTGTGGATCACAATAAACTGTGGAAAGTTCTGAAGGAGATGGGAATACCAGACCACCTGACCTGCCTCTTGAGAAACCTGTACGCAGGTCAGGAAACAACAGTTAGAACTGGACATGGAACGACAGACTGGTTCAAAAAAGGAATAGGCTGTATATTGTCACCCTGCTTATTTAACTTAAATGCAGGGTACATCATGAGAAATACTGGGCTAGAGGAAGCATAAGCTGGAATCAAGTTTGCTGGGAGAAATATCAATAACCTCAGATATGCAGATGATACCACCGTTATGGCAGAAAGTGAAGAGGAACTAAAAGCCTCTTGATGAAAGTGAAAGAGGAGAGTGAAAAAGTTGGCTTAAAGCTCAACATTCAGAAAACGAAGATCATGGCATCCAGTCCCATCACTTCATGGCAAATAGATGTGGAAACGGTGTCAGACTTTATTTTGGGGGGCTCCAAAATCACTGCAGATGGTGACTGCAGCCATGAAATTAAAAGAAGCTTACTCCTTGGAAGGAAAGTTATGACCAACCTAGACAGCATATTAAAAAGCAGAGACATTACTTTGCCAACAAAGGTCCATCTAATCAAGGCTATGGTTTTTCCAGTGGTCATGTATGGATGTGAGAGTTGGACTATAAAGAAAGCTGAGCGCCGAAGAATTGATGCTTTTGAACTGTGGTGTTGGAGAAGACTCTTCAGAGTCCCTTAGACTGCAAGGAGATCAGTCCTGAGTATTCATTGGAAGGACTGATGTTGAAGCTGAAACTCCAGTACTTTGGCCACCTGATGTGAAGAGATGACTCATTTGAAAAGACCCTGAAGCTGGGAAAGTCTGAAGGCAGGAGGAGAAGGGGATGACAGAGGATGAGATGGATGGAATCATTGACTCAATGAGCATGAGTTTGGGTAAACTCCGGGAGTTGGTGATGGAGAGGGAGGTCTGGCATGCTGCAATTCATGGGGTCCCAAAGAGTCGGACACGACTGAGCGACTGAACTGAACTGAACTGATTCCCACCTTCTTGCAGGAGAGAATCCCCACCCAGTGAGTCCTCAGTAGGATTCTAGCCTTCAGCCCACAAATGGCTGAGGCAGCCAGTCAGGTTTTCCAGAGAAAAAGAATATATCTATATCAATTATATAGATATAAAAATATTTAGATGATATAGAATATATAGATAGGTATGGGATATTTTGATAGATACAAATGTAGCAATATGAGGAGAGAAGGCAGTTTTGAGCAAGTAGTTCATGCAAACCAATTAATACTAGAGTGCCTATTAAAAGCTAGCTGCAATTAGAAGCCAAGTGTCCTTATCTGCTATTAAGAGCTCCTTCCATTCTCTGGGCACTGTTTTTTGTTGAGGTTGTCCACACCTCTCATTTTCTTCCCCTGGCTCTCTATGGGGTGCAGCTTTGTATCACCCCTTAGTGTCTCCTTGAATTCCCTGCTTCTGAACTCAGCCAGAAAATCCGATGACACCAATTGCTCAGCATGGCTTCCATTAACTGTAAGCATTTGCCCTCTCCTTCAGAAAGACCCTGTGCCCTTTGAAATGAATGTCAAAACACCAGACCTGTTGCAAACAGCTTTCCCCTACTTACTGCATTTACTTAAGAGTTCTCAGAGGTCAAAAGAAAATAGATTTAAACGTTTCCCAGTCAAGTGCAGCCCTCACAGGGCTCTACAATGGGCCTGCCATCGGAGCTTTTTATACCTTCCCCAACTTCTATCTACGAATTGATCTAATATTCACTTCCCTGGGGTCTGCCTCTAGTCATTGTAGTCAGAAACAGCAGAGTGCATCTTCCATTAGTTCTGATTAGTGGTTAATCAGAACTTTTTTCTATCTTTTTTCCTTAGAAGGTAAAGGAAAAAGGAGTTTCTCCTTGGAGAAAAGAATTGAGGGGAACATTCAGTCTGTCTTTTTCCATGGGTTTGCAGGTGTGATTGATGAAGTTGGCTCTCAAGAGAACCTATAACCAAACAGACAAATGCCTAAAAATGTCCAAAGAGGAATAGTGAGAATAAAAGACTTTGGTCATAAATCATTCAGAGGGTCCTTCACATGAGCAGAATAGAAACAAGGCTGCCACTTTCTCAGAATCACAGACCACCACAGTCACAGGCAAAAGACCCCCACCCCTGCTGTTATAGATGGGTAAACTGAGGCTTGGAGAGGGAGAGTCAGCTGGGCTGTTGGCCACTCTCTATTGCCAGGCTTGGAGGTTGGCACTGCTCTGAACTTTCCCCATCACCTTGGAGACTGTGAACCTGACACGTGGCATTTACATTACACACATTTTCTCTTGCTTGTGTGCTCTGTCTCTCTGTTGTGTCCAACTCTTGTGACTCTATGGACTGCTGCCCGCCAGGCTCCTCTCTCCATGGGGATTCTCCAGGCAGGAATACTGGAGTGGATTGCCATGCCCTCCTCCAGGGGATCTTCCCAACTCAGGGATCAAACCCATATCTCCTGTGTCTCCTGCATTGGCAGGTGGATTCTTTACCACTAGCTACCTGGGAAGCCCTTTTCCCCCCTCATAAATAGGACTATAACATTGATTTCCTTGGCTTATTGGGAGTATTACTGGAAATACAGATGAAAACGTGCCTGGGAGAAACTGATATCAGCACTTAGTAGGTTGGCAGATGTGTGTTAAATCTAGACAAAGAATGCTTTAGTAGTTAGGACTCGTGGGCGTGAAGGGGACTATCTAATATTTTTGGATTACTTCTGGTACCTCTCTGCTCTGTGAAATGCACCTTCATTTCCCTAATTGGATTTGAGAACACCGAGATGCTCAAAACATTTATCAAAGGTTTGAGTCCAGTTTTGGTTCCTGCTTCTTCCAGTGCCCACGGCTGACCTACGGTACTTTGTGGCTTTATCTGCTCCTTCATCTATGGTTTTTTCTACCTTTTAACACTTGGGTTTTCTACTCTCCTAGTTTCCTTACCACAGCCCTAAAAAGTGAATAGGGCAGATACCGTTCTCACTTTTACTTTGAGGGATGACATTTGAGATTCAGAGATTTTTCTTAACTTGTTATGGTTACAAAGCACTTGAATGGAAGAGCTAGGGGCTAAATCCCTGAATTTTCTGAGTGGCTGGCCAGGGGTATTTCTACCCCAAATGGATCAAGAAATAGCAGTTTGTGTATGGCCACCCTTGCCTAGTGATCTGTAGCTCTACTCTAAATGTCATTACCAATGGACAAATCAAGTGAAATATTAACTGCCAAAATGCAATGTATTTGTAAATAGGAAGGTTAATTAGGTTAATGGAACCTAACACGAAGATGGTATTTTATAGTTTCTAAAATGCTTTCAGATGCATTATCTCACTTGATCTCAGAAACAGTCCTGAGGGTAAGTTTAATGTTATTATTATCCCCTTTTACTGCTGCAAAAAAATGAGCCCCAGAGTGGTGAAATGGCTTGTCCAAGAGCACATGGACAAGAAATGTTTGAATCTATATTCGAATACTGTTCTTCCATCAGTTCTATCATCTTTCTACCAAACTAAACTGCATCTAGCAGTGTACCTATAAGTTATTTTTAGTAATAACCACCAATAAAGTTATTTAAATAGCAAATATTTCTTCAGTTTTTATCACATGCCAAATCCTGTGCTGGGTGGAGTGTGATTGCATCGTTAATGAAATAAACCAATTCACTAAATATGTACATTGTGCTGATTAAATAAAAAATACATTACTAGGTTACTGTTATAAAAATGAGATAACGACTTGCGTATCTCCTCTTTCATTTCCTGGGCCCTATGTTTTCTTGTCCTTTAGCATCATCTACTGACTGCCTAGTGGCCTCCTTCCTGTGTGTGCCTGAAGCCACCTGTGCTCAGTGCCAAGCGAGAGGATCTGCTCTGGGGTTCTGCTTCCTCCACCTCTAACCCTGCCATTTTCCTGTGATTCCCTAGGGAACTATGGGGGTTGTTTGTGCTGTTTCTATTGATTTCACTCTGTCCTCAGGACGCTGACTCCTGGTCAGCCCTGTTGACTCTGTGTGTTAGTTACCTGGCCCTACGCCCAAATCACCTAAGCTCTCTCAACCTCAGTTCTCCTCATCTCTACATTGTGGGCAATGATACCTACTTCATGAGATATTAAAGAGGATTAAATGGGTTGATGCATATACAGTGCTTAGAATAACAGTTCAATAATCTAGCTATGTGGCTCAGCTGATAAAGAATCCACCTGCAGTGTGGGAGACCTGGGTTCAGTCCCTGGGTTGGGAAGATCCCCTGGAGAAGGAAAAAGCTACCAGCTCCAGTATTCTGGAGAATTCCATGGACTGTATAGTCTGTGGGGGTCACAAAAGAGTTGGACATGACTGAGCAACTTTCACATTCATATTTCTTGTATAATCTTCATGTAAGTGATATCTCTCCTTCATGTTCCTGTCTTGGATCTTAGACCCAGGCTAGATATAGCCTGCTGCTGCTGCTGCTAAGTCACTTCAGTCATGTCCGACTCTGTGTGACCCCATAGACAGCAGCCCATCAGGCTCCCCCGTCCCTGGGATTCTCCAGGCATGAACACTGGAGGGGGTTGCCATTTCCTTCTCCAATGCATGAAAGTGAAAAGTGAAAGTGAAGTCACTCAGTCGTGTCCAGCCCTCAGCGACCCCATGGACCGCAGCCTTCCAGGCTCCTCCATCCATGGGATTTTCCAGGCAAGAGTACTTGAGTGGGGTAGATATAGCCTACATCCCTGCTTTTCTGCAAGAGAATCTGAACAGGATCCAGGAATAAACACATTTTCCAGAACAGCCTGTGTTGTGGAATTGCTTATGTACTAGGTTAATACCACCTCTTAACCTCTTGTTCTCAAAGCCCACTAGAACCAACCCTGGGTGCTTATGTTCAGAGCTCTGAGATCAGAACTCACCTTCCCCTTCCACATCAGAGAGGTTTCCTGGGATCCTATTTGCCCAGGACATTGGCTCCAGGGTCTCTTGGATACAAATAGCCCCTGTAAACATATAGGACTTTCCCTACCTCTGGGGCTAGAGGGTCAGGGTGGTGGGGAATGGCCTTCTCTGTTTCCTTATATGGATTGTTTTTTGTTACACATCTGAGTTTATAAGGAAATGCAATTGAAGCTGCCATTATGTTTAAAAAAATCAAGACACTCAGTTATGAAACATAGAACATATAATTAACTTTATTGAGCAGAACAAAGCATTTTATAAAAACTCACTCAGACTGAATTAATATAAGGGTACTTAGCATAATGTGTATAGTTTAAATTACCGCCTACTAATCATCAAGCAGTTGAGTAGTAAAGTTGTTAGACTTTCAATTTGCAAACAAGTAGAAGAAGGAAAGGCCTATTTTTACTTTCTGATGATTAGATAGGGCATACATTTGTCCAGCTGTGGTGTGAGTTCATGTCAGAGAGACAGGGTTTGCTCTGAGTTTTGACATCTCAGTCTGGTAACCTTGTTCTGCATGTCATGTATCTGTGTACTTTGCATTATTAGTCTGGCTTCCTGTCCCATACAGCCACTATTTCCTTATACTGAAGATCACCTAATCCCCACAAGGAGCCGAGCTCCCCTTCCTCCCACTCACACCAATTCTGATCCCAGGCAAGAGAGATTTAAAGAATCATAATTCAATGGCTCAGGCTAACTGCTTGGACTCAGCTTCAAGTTACTCTTTCTACCTGCTGATATATCCCCTCATATAGCCAGTTCACTCTTGTGGGTTTCTGTGTATTTCTGATTCCCGGGACACCACTCTGAGATTCTTCCTTCTTGATCTCCACTTTTACCTTTTTCATGTGAAAAAGTTTCCATATCTCTGTTCTCTTTAAGAAGATACACAAGTAATGAATATGTTGCATTTTATCTTGTCCTGTTGGAGAGAGAGCAGGAAAGGTTTGGAATCAAGTGGATAGAGTCTATGTTTGGGTACTGATCATCCAAGTGAATTTGAATAAATGTATCGGCATAAGTGAATCAATTAGGAATCCTGGTCATAAGTGTCAGAAAATACTGCTCATACTGGCTTAATCATTAAATGGGGATGTTTTCGTCATATAATTGGAAAGTCTAAGGGCAGGTCTTGCTTAGGTTCAGCAGGACACATGTGATATCATTGGGATTTGACTTCTCTTCACTTTTTCTCTCTACCATATGCTGCGATGACTGTTTTTGGGTAGGCTTGTCTCTCAAGGATGGCTGAAATTGATTTTTACCTTACATCCTCTTAAAATAAGTTTCTCGTTGGTCTAATTCATTTTTAGATACCCATCTATGAACCATGGCCAGACGTTTACAGTGCACTGATTGACATCAGCCAATTATCATCACCTCTGGGCCTTAGTGTCCTAATCTATAAAATCGATACTGACTTGAACAAATATGGCAAAGTCTTATTCAGAGATCTAGTGGTTCTGCAGACCCCCTTTAGTGACTGCTGAGGGAGAGCGAGGTACTCCTGGCTTTTAGGAAGAGGGTGGCCTATACTCCATCTCCTTCATCACTGTTTCATCATCAGGTCTTATTTCACCTGTTTTTGATGTTGAAATTTTTAGTGGATGTATTGGTTCACTTTCACTGCATATTAAAATATGCTGAAGCTTAGTGGTTTAAAACAATAGCAGTTTGTTTAGTTCATGTTTCTAAGGAATTCTTAGCAATCTGTACTGAGCTCAGCTGGGTGGTACTTGTGCTTGTCTCATCAGGGCTCACTCATCAGACTGAGGGCTGCTGGGGGTCAGTTTATGACACCTTTGCTTGTGACGGCTGGGGTGTTTGGACCTCTCTTTATACAGCCTATTTTCCTCCAGGAGATTAGTGTGGGTTTATTTACATGATCATCCTAAGGTTACAAAGTGCAGAAGAATAGGACAAACTGCGATGAGCAAATACTTTCCAAGCATCTCTTGTATCTTATTGGCCAACATTTTATTTGTCAAAACAAGAAAGAGGGCCAAACTGAGATTTAAGGGGTGGAGACACAGACTCCATCTCTTGATATGACAAACTGCAAAGTCACAGCATAAAAGGCATGCATACAGGGATTGATTGGAGGAATTTCTGGCCATTTTTGCACCCTCCCGAGATAAACTTCGGAGAAGACAACAGCATCCCACTCCAGTACTCTTGCCTGGACAATCCCATGGATGGAGGAGCCTGGTAGGTTGGTAGTCTATGGGGTTGCTACAAGTCGGACACGAGTGAGCGACTTCACTTTCACTTTTTACTTTCATGCATTGGAGGAGGAAATGGCAACCCACTCCAGTGTTCTTGCTTGGAGAATCCCAGGGACGGGGAGCCCGGTGGGCTGCTGTCTATGGGGTTGCACAGAGTCGGACACGACTGAAGTGACTTAACAGCAGCAGAGATAAACTTGGGTCTTCCCTGGTGGCTCATCTGATAAAGAATCTGCCTGCAATGCAGGAGACCTGGGTTTGATTCCTGGGTTGAGAAGATCCCCTGGAGAAGGGATAGGCTACCCACTCTAGTATTCTTTCCTGGAGAATCCCCATGGACAAAGGAGCCTGGTGGGCTGCAGTCTATGGATCAAAAGAGTCGACATGACTGAGCGACTAAGCACAAGGTAAACTTGAACATGTGAAGAAAGAGTGCCATATTGTTGTAAGTGTGAGAACTCTGACCAGAGCATCTCTGAGAGCCTTTCCAAACTGATTTTCTCTAAATTTGATTACTGTTGTCTAGACCTTACTCCTTGCCCATTTCCTCTAATCTCCCTCTCTGCCTTTCCCAGAATATCTGTCACAGCGTGGGGACCCAAATTATCAAGGCCAATTAGTTTGGTCCAGGTCCGTGACCTAATTCAGCATAAGCCTCCAATTCATGCATACAGTAGGAAACTTGTTAATTTATAACTTGCCCCACTTTAAAATTTCCAATCTTAACTTGAGCCAGATTTTATGTTTTTTTTAAACTGAGGTCTTTGATCTATAGGCAAGAGCTTCGCATCTTAAATAAATAACAGGTCAAATTCATATTTAGAGACATGAACCAGGAGCAGCACAGTTTTCATTACTAAGACCTACTTTATGCTGGTTTCTAAATTAGAAACCCTTCCATGGAGACTGCAGGTTCGTCTTTTTCATGGTTTAGAAAGATTCTACCTTTGTGTCCTCAAAGCGCTCATCCATCTCTCAGCCTGACACACTGAACTCTTTTAGCCACACTGAACTGTTTTAGAGTTCCCTGAATGCCATGCATGTGCTCTTTCCTGTCTCCCAACCTTTGTTGATTTTTTTCCCCCTCTGCCTAAACACCTTCCAGATACTCTACTGGGTTCCCTTCATGTGGATATTTCATTCAAGTTCTGAAGTTCCTAGTTTATATACTATCTCTTCCTGTAAGTCTTACTGACTTAACACTCTACCAATCCATGGTTAAAGGTTCTTTCTCTTTGTAACCTTGACAGCTTATACTTAACCAGTCAAAGCAATTGTAAATTGCAAAGTACTTGTACCATAAGTATTGTTTCCATTAGAGTATCGCCTCTTTTCTTGACTCTACTCCCCTTTAGCCTGTGAGCTTTGGAAGACAGGGACTCATTCACAGCTGTGGTGATGCAGTTTGACATACTGCAGGCAGCCAATACATATTTGGTGATTGGATTAAATCTCTTTCAGTCATGAGTTTCCCTCCTTTTCAGGGAAGAGAGTCAATATATTAGTTATTAATAATAGTACTATTACTAATAATAATTGCAGCTAACATGTATTGATTACATACTAGACATTGTACTATATAATTCATTTGCATTATCTCACTTAATCATCCTAAAAACTCTAAGAGGTAAGTGGTATTAAAATTATCCCTTAAAGGTGAAGAAGCTGAAGCGCAGAGCAGTAATTAACTCATCTGAAGACATGGTTTTATCAGTTAGGATGCTTCTGACTGCAAGTATCAAAAACCCAAAAATAAGATGCTTTTAAAAAGTAAGGATAATTGATTTTCTTATATAACATCAAGTTACTCTAAATGACAGCTACAGAGGACTGCATAACTCAGCAAGTTAACAGTTTCGTCTGTCAGTTCAGTTCAGTTCATTCGCTCAGTCGTATCCAATTGTTTGCAACCCCATGGACTGCAGCACACCAGGCCTCCCTGTCCATCACCAACTCCCAGAGTTTACCCAAACTCATGTCCATTGAGTTGGTGATGCCTTCCAACCATCTCACCCTCTGTCATCCCCTTCTCCTTCCAACTTCAATCTTTCCCAGCATCAGGGTCTTTTCAAATGAGTCAGTTCTTCACATCAGGTGGCCAAAGTATTGGAGTTTCAGCTTCAACATCAGTCCTTCCAGTGAATGTTCAGGACTGATTTCCTTTAGGATGGACTGGTTGGATCTCCTTGCAGTCCAAGGGACTCTCAATAGTCTTCTCCAACACCACAGTCCAAAAACATCAATTCTTCAGTGCTCAGCTTTCTTTATAGCCCAACGCTCACATCCATAAGTGACTACTGGAAAAACCATAACTTTGATTAGATGGACCTTCATTTGCAAAGTAATGTCTCTGCTTTTTAATATGCTGTCTAGGTTGGTCATAACTTTTCTTCCAAAGAGCAAGCGTCTTTTAATTTCATGACTGAAGTCGCCATCTGCAGTGATTTTGGAGCCCCCCAAAATAAAGTCTGTCACTGTTTCCATTGTTTCCCCATCTATTTGCCATGAAGGGATGGGACCAGATGCCATGATCTTAGTTTTCTGAATGTTAAGTCTAAAGCCAACTTTTTCACTCTCCTCTTTCACTTTCATCAAGAGGCTTTTTAGTTCCTCTTCACTTTCTGCCATAAGGTTGGTGTCATCTGCATATCTGAGGTTATTGATATTATTCTCGGCAGTCTTGATTCCAGCTTGTACTTCATCCAGCCCAGCATTTCTCATGATGTACTCTGCATTTAAGTTAAATAAGCAGGGTGACAATATACAGCCTTGACGTACTCCTTTCCCAATTTGGGACCAGTCTGTTGTTCCATGACCAGTTCTAACGGTCGCTTCCTGACCTGCATACAGATTTCTCAGAAGGCAGGTCTGGTGGTGTGGTATTCCCATCTCTTTCAGAATTTTCCACATTTTATTGTGATCCACACAGTCAAAGGCTTTGGCATAGTCAATAAAGCAGAAATAGATGTTTTTCTGGAACTCGCTTGCTTTTTCGATGATCCAGCAGATGTTGGCAATTTGATCTCTGGTTCCTCTGCCTTTTCTAAATCCAGCTTGAACATCTGGAAATTCATAGTTCATGTACTGTGGAAGCCTGGCTTGGAGAATTTTGAGCATCACTTTGCTAGCATGTGAGATGAGTGCAGTTGTGTGGTAGTCTGAGCATTCTTTGGCATTGCCTTTCTTTGGGATAGGAATGAAAACTGATCTCTTCCAGTCCTATGGCCACTGCTGAGTTTTCCAAATTTGCTGGCATTTTGAGTGTAGCACTTTCACAGCATCATCTTTCAGGATTTGAAAGGGCTCAACTGGAATTCCATCACCTCCACTATCTTTGTTCATAGTGATGCTTCCTAAGGCCTACTTGACTTCGCATTCCAGGATGTCCAGTTCTAGGTAAGTGATCACACCATTGTGATAATCTGGGTTGTGAAGATCTTTTTTGCATCCAAAGATGGAAAAGCTCTATACAGTCAGCAGAGATAAGACTGGGGGCTGCCTGTGGCTCAGATCATGAACTCCTCATTGCCAAATTCAGACTTAAATTAAAGAAAGTAGGGAAAACCATGAGACCATTCAGGTATGACCTAAATCAAATCCCTTAACGACTGTACAGTGGAAGTGACAAATAGATTTAAGGGATTAGACCTGATAGAGTGCTTGAAGAACTATGGATGGAGGTTTGTGACGTTGTACGGGAGGCAGGGATCAAGACCATCCCCAAGAAAAAGAAGTACAAAAAGGCAAAATGGTTGTCTGAGGAGGCCTTACAAATAGCTGTGAAAAGAAGAGAAGCGAAAGGCAGAGGAGAAAAGGAAAGATATACCCATTTGAATGCAGAGTTCCAAAGAATAGCCAGGAGAGGTAAGAAAGCCTTCCTCAGTGATCAATGGAAAGAAACAGAGGAAAACAATAGAATGGAGATCTCTTCAAGACTAGAGATCTCTCCAAGAAAATTAAAGATACCAAGGGAAAATTTCATACAAAGATGGGCACAATAAAGAGCAAAAATGGTATGGAACTAATGGAAGCAGAAGACATTAAGAAGAGGTGGCAAGAAAACACAAAAGAACCATAAAAAATCTTGGTCTATATTGCAGGCTTTTTCCACCTTTTTGTTTTACCTCCCTGTCTGTCAGACCCTTCCTCCAGCTAATTCATCTCATGAGAGCCATAGTTCCAGGCCTCACATTCATCCATATCATATCCAGTGAAATAAGAGATATGTCTCTTTTTATCAACAAGGCAGCCTGTTCAGCAGTCATCTGGTAGAATCCTACTCATATATCATAGGCTATATGGGATCACATGTTTACCTTTAAACCAATCGGTGGTTAAGACAAATGCAATTACAATTCAAGATTTATCTGGGAAACAGGGATAGGGCCACCAAAGAGAAAGGTAGGCATGTAAAGAAAATAATGGACTATCAACTAGAAAAGGCAGGATAAGGAGGATGGAGTTTTGGGTAAACAACTCTCAGAATCTGCTGAAGTTTGCAAGTGATAAAGTCAACATTCAAAACACAGGCAGTCTGACTCCAAAGTCTGTGTTTCTATAAAAATTTTAGATTTAGCATGTCAGGTTTTTTAAAAACAATATCTTTTGATTTGGCTTACATTGAATCCATAAGTTAATTTATGGAGAACTGAAATTTTGACAATATTGAATGGCATATTTATTTTCCCACTTAGGTAGGTTTTCTATAATTTCTCAGCATTGTTTTATGGATTTTTGTCTATAGATTTTGCAAATATTTGTGAAATTTAACCCTTGATATGGTTTTTGGTGCAGTTATAGATAGCATTGTTAGTTTTATTTTTTTTTTATTTCAGTTTTAATCATTTCTTGTGAGACTATAGAAAGGACACTATTTTTTATATTTGAGCTAATAATATCCTACTAAGGTTACTTATTGGTTCAAATAATTTTTTTAAGATTTCTTGGGATTTTCTATGTAATTATGCCAGCTATGAATGAGGACAGTTATGCTTCATTTACAGTCTACATAGTTTTTATTTATTTTTCTTGCCTATTTCAGTAACCAGGATGTCTAGTGCAATAGTGAATAAAGTGATGAAAGCAGACACTTTATCTTAGGAGGAAAATATTAAGTTTTTAATTATAAAATATGATATTAGCTAAAGGTCTTATATAGATGGCCTTTTTCAGTTTAAGGAAAACTCATTCTATTTTTATTTTACTCAGAATTTTTTTTATCATAACTAAAAATGAAACTTTGTCACGTGCTTTTATGTATCCATTGAGATTATCTTACAACTTTTATTGTAGAATCTGTTGATATGGCAAATCATATTGATTGATTTTTAGATGCTGACGCAATCTCATCTTCTTAAAATAAACTGTGCTTGCTGTGCTGTGTTCAGTTGTGTTCGACTCTGTGACCCCATGGACTGTAGCCTACCAGGCTCCTCTGTCTATGGAATTTTCCAGACAAGAGTACTGGTATGGCTTGCCATTTCCTACTCCAGGGAATCTTCCTGACTCAGGGATGGAACCTGCATCTCTTGTGTCTCCTGCTTGGCAGGTCGTTTCTTTCCCACTGTGCACCTGGAAACCCTACTTAGTCATGCTACATTATCCTTTTTTATAGGATTTCATTTATTAATGCTTTGTTAAGAATTTTCACTTCCCTGTGTATAAGGGTTATTTTTTTGGTAGTTTATTTTCTTTTAATATCATTATCATATTTTGGTATTGGAGTAAAATAAGTCAGAAAGTGTTCCTTCCTTTTCTAGTTTGCATCGACTTGGCATAATTTCTTCCTTAAAATTTCCTAGATGCTAGAATTTGTCAGAGAAGCTGTCTGAACCTAAAGGGCTTTTGAGGGAATGAGACAAGGAGAAGGATTTAACTATAAATATAAATTTTTAATGGATCTAGAGGTATTCAGATGGTCTAATTCTTCTTGAGTGGACTGTGATAAGATGTGTCTTTCAAGAAATGTGTCCATTTGATCTGAATTCTCAAATTTATTGACATAAGTTTTTCATAACATATTTTTAGTATCTGTAGTTATGTCCCCTATTTCCTTACACTGGTCAATTGTGTCTTCTCTCTCTCTCTCTCTCTTTTTTTAATTGGTCTGACAAAAGAGGATTGTTTCCATTGATATTGAATATATGTGTGTTTGATAGACCACAACATAGGCTGTTCTAATTAGCATAAAGTTCAAGTCAAATCATAGATAAGCCATGGATAAGCCAGAATGACTTCCTGATACCTCAATAAATTCAACATCCAGAGGTCCAAATTGAAATAGAAGATTCAGGTGCGAACAGAATTCAGCTTTATACTTTCACAGACTAGTGTCTGTGATTCAGATAAGACATTTGGAAACTGTAATTCATGTTAGGAAACAGTGTTTAGCATAATAGATTTTGGAAGAGATGGATAAGTCTGCACAGTAGCCAGAGTCCATGGTACTGTCTAGGCTTAGAATTGTCAGTCTTATTCATTTGTTTAAAGTGGTCTTCCAGGTTCAGGTAAGTAAGCACTGGCTGGTGTGTCCTTTGCTCAAAGATAGGCAAGGTTGTTAATTAGTGAGGGAACTGAATGTTGAGGGAAGTTGGAGGCGTCATACACTAGAAGGTTTCTTTACTGAGGGGACTCTATGACTCTTCCTTCTCAGCCCTGTCTCTCATCTCTTTCCCAGAATTTTCCTTGGCTATTTGCCTGTCATCATAACCACCTTGCTGCTCTATTAATGGTTGTAGCTTTCCAAGGTGATATTTGCATAGTAAATCCTATCTAGCTCGATCTGTTACTAGCATATAGAGAGCAATAACTGAGCCAGACATGAAACCTTTTGAACACAGCTTCACCTGCTCAGTGGAAGTCCCTCTGCCTTTTGGGTCTATATTATGGTTCTTCCCTCTTCCTCTCAGGGTGACCTCATGGCAGCTCCCAGTTCCTTCTGTTTCTCTGTCGCCTTGAGTGGTTATATGAAAGCATCACTCTTCTGTACTATCCTGGCTGATACTATCATGGTTGGACTTTAGAAGGTGCTGAGGTCCCAGGAGCAGAAATTAAATAACAGAAGCAACTGGATTCAAATTTTGAAAGAAGAGTTGTTTTTGAAACTAGTCAAATGGCTTGGCAAAGAAATTAGGGGCAGGTATGGTGGTTGACTTAACAGGTGATAGTACAGAATTAGGGGAGAAGTAGAAATGATGAATGAGGAACAGGGTTTGAGATTAAATCAGCCGAGTGAGCTTTGTCTGCTTCTGTTTTCTCCCAGATCATTAAGTAGGCATGACTAATTCACACTTGTGCCCACTTCCCCATGAGGTGGCATTGCTCAGACCCTGCAGCCACCCCTCCCCAGCCTTTTTGATGTCCCACCCAGTTTTGCCCAGTGTTTGCTTTTTATTTCCCATCCCATGTCTTTTCTTGCCAGTGTTTAAAGATTAGGTATCCTTTTATATTTCTTTATGATATTTTCTGGTTCTTAACATCTGTATCATACCAAGTCAGTGCCCAGATCTAGCCTTAAGGCTGTATCCAAATCACCCTACTGGTCAGTTGGTCAGCTGGCTTTATTGATGTCCTAATCAGACCTATCCAAGCCTCTTTGAGCAAAAGTCCAGACGGCTACTAGTGGTAATCATTCAGTACTTTTTATACTTGGTTATAAGCCTGTATTTTACAGGTATGACTGTATTATGGGCTCTGAGTGAGGAAGGCTAGGAAGGATGAAGCGGGTAGGTGGCATCCATCTTTTCAGCTCTAATTCTTGTAGGAAGGCAACAGAATGATGGCTAAGCCTGGGCCTCCTAGAATGAACCACAGGTCTTTAAAAAGTTACTGAGTTTCGAGGAAACATCCTCTTCATCAATTGTGGTGCCACTATCCAGAGGCTCTAGGGGAGATTCTAGTTCATCTGATTAGTTGTAAATAAGAAGGGCACGTAGGATGATTGAGGGTCATGTGTGCCTTGGGCAGAAATATGATGTGAAGCCAGTTTACAAATTGGGCCTGGCCCCAAATATTTCTTCCTTTCAACTCTGAGTATGTAAAGGAGGTAGCTCATTTTAAAATATGTTGACTATATCTTCTAATTAAACACTGAAAACTACTTTTTAAAATATATTCAAAATGATAAAATAATTGCTAAATTATGTAGATTTTTATGGTGGGCTTGAAACAAGCCGATTTTTTTAAATTGGCACCTTTTGCTGATTCGAAAATGTTAATCACAGGGACCCTAATGGGCCTATCAGACTTCTCTAATGTATTCAAATAAAATGAGCAAAATCATTAAATGCCCAAATATTGATTTAAAGTGCTCCAAGTGGTAATGAAATTTGGCTCTCTACTTGAGACAGGGCACATTGGCTGTGTACTTTAATTTCAAGGAAACTGCTGAAGTGTGAGAGGGGTGGAGATGAATCAGAGAAAGAGGAGGGTGAGCTGAGCTTAAGAAACATAAGATACCAACCACTGGGCTAGAATGAACCATTGGTTTAGACAGAGAGAAGGTAATAATTGAAAGGATCTTATTAGCCCAATAGAATTGTATAAGTATCCAAGGTTAATGCCAAGGCACTAGACTCAGATTGCCTTTAAAAATGGGTGAAGAGAGAAGAAAATGTCAGACATTGGGCTCCAGCTCTTTGCCTTTCAAGACCAGCATGAAATAAACTTAAAAAGAATGTCCATCACAGATAAGGCAAGTCCATGCACACTTCTGGCCCAACACCCATGTATTAGTTTCCTATTCCTATTAGTTTTTTTATTCCTATTCCTGCCATAAAAAGTAACTCCAAATACTGTGGCTTGAGACAGCACAAATTTATTCTCTCAGAGTTTTGGGGAACAAATCTAAAGGTGTGTCTAGGATTATACTCCCTCCAGAGGTTCTGGAAAAGAATGGGTTCCTCTTCCAGCATTTGATGGTTGCCAGCTTCCTTAACTTATGCCTGCTTCGCACCAGTCTCTGCCTCTGCCCTTTCCTCTGTGTGTCGCTGTCTTCTCCTCTTCTATCTATCTCATAAGGACACTTGCCATTGGATTTAGGGCCCACCTGGATAATCCAGGATGATCTCAAAATCCTCAACTTAATAAAATCTGTAAAAACACTTTTCTCAAATAAGGTAGCATTCATAGTTTCTGGACAGTTATTCATTATTGTGGTGTCCACACCTGCATACGGTAGAAACCTTCTTGCTCTTCCCACCAAGGCACACCTTTTTAGGGGTTACCATTTGATCTGCTACTATTAATTACGTCTTTAGTTCACCCTGGGCAAATTTTCTTAGGATCTACAGGATGAAGAGAAACTAAGCAGTATATTTTATAAAAAGTTAAATGTCAAGAAGGAGATACGGTTGTATTCAGAAAGATGGATGAGGGAATGTTTCTGGCAGAGGAAACAGGTTGTGACTAGGCCTGGAGGCAAGGGTGACTATTGGTGGCCATCTAGGAGAAGAAAGAAGAGCAAGGTTGAGGGGCAGAGAGCATGGGGGCCGTGGTGATGGAGAAGCCATAGAGAGCAGGGCCTGGCAGACCATACAGAGTTTGGATATATCCTGAGGATAGGGGCTTCCCTGGTGGCTCAATGGTAAAGAATCTGTCTGCAATTCAGGGAACCCAGGTTCACTGTCTGGGCTGGGAAGATTCCCTGGAGAAGAAAATGGCAACCCACTCCAGTATTCTTGCCCGGAGAATCCCATGGCAGAGCCTGGAGGGCTACAGTCCATGGAGTCACAGAGAATCAGCCACGACTGAGTGAACTAACACTTTCACTTTCAAGAGGAAGTTGAAGACAGTTTTAATCTGAGAAGGGATATAACTTCCATCTTAGGTGTAAGAAGGAGCTCTGGAGGTAAGAAGACCAGTTGGGGACCTATTATAGTTGAGGAAACCTGGGCTAGGTTTGTGGCAATATACTGAAAGAAATGAGGACGGGTTTTTCTCATTGTTTAGGACATGAGATCAATAAGAAGAGCAAGTAACTAATTGAATAGAGTATGCCATTGACCCTGACCTCAGTCCCTTTTCAGATGGTTCAATTCTTTTTTGAAACTCATTCAAATCTGACCTATTTCTGTCTCTATCTTCAGTTTATCCTTGTTTTGTCTTCCTTGAATAGGTCTTTAACCCAAGCCAGTTCTGATCTTTGTTATTTCTCTGGTCAGCATTAATATCCATGTGGAATCTTATCCCCCTCCTCTTCCATGAGTTTGGCAGCAAATACCTAGAAACAGCAACTGGAAATTTGAAGGGATTTCAAGATCACATGATGGCTAGGTTATGAGTCTAACCCTCCTCTGCTTTCTATGTGCCTATTAAAATGATCAAGAAGATTTAAAAAAAAAAAAGCAAGCTTTACTGCCAGAAATTATGGGAAAGTGACAGATATACAACTTGTTAAAGACACAAAGTGGTTTTTTAAAAATCAATGAATCATTTATTTGGACAAGACAAAAAAAAAAAAAATTCCACAATTGTTTTCTTTTAAACAGAAAGTAGAATATTTTAAATATAGAGTTGACCCTTGAACAACATGGGTTTGAATTTTTTGGGTCCACTTCTGCGTGGATTTAAAAACAAAATTGTACTATAGTAATATAATATCTGTAGTTGGTTGAAGTTGTAGATGTGGAATTAGTGATATGGACGGCTGCCTGTAAAGTTATATTCAAATTCTCCACTGTGCCAGGGCTTGGTGCTCCATTCCTCCTGTTTTTCAATGGTCAACTGTATTAGCTCTCTTTTTTGACATAATTCTTTTCAGTCTGATCTCAGAAACTGGTTCTCATTTTAGGATTCACATTTGAGTAACGCATATGTACCCATTGTGGGCTTCCCTGGTAGCTCAGGCAGTAATGAATCTGCCTGCAACACAGAAGAGACTTGGGTTCCATCCCTGAGCTGGGAAGATCCCCGGGAGAAGGAAATGGCAACCCACTCCAGTATTCTTGCCTGGGGAATCCCAAGGACAGAGAAGCCTGGTGGGTTACAGTCCATGGGGTGGTAAAGAGTTGGACATGACTGAGCGATTAACACTTTAACTTTACTTCATGCACCCGATACAGCCAAAAGATGGTACTTAAATCCTGGACAATTTTTCATTATTGTGATGACCATACCTGCATATGGTAAAAAAAAAACAAAAAAAACCCTGTTTGCTCCTCCCAGATTCTCATAAATAATCATAGATAATCAACTTCACTATTATCTTCTTAGAATTTCGACATCTTCATGAACTTTTTCAAGTACTTTGGTTACTCAGTGAACTGTTGAAATGTCTCATTTACCCTTCAGCTTAAAACAAAACAAACAAATCCACAAAACTATTCTGAATAACAGAGATAGAAGATAAACTTAAGAAAATTATCTGAGAAAAGGAAATCACTGGGGGAGGAGCATGGCAAGCAGATGCAGAAGGTTCAAAATACATAGGATAATTCAAGGAGGAAAGAATTGTGTAAACAGAAAACAAGAGAGGAAAAAACTACTCATGATGGAACAAAATTTATTTTTAGATTAGAGGGGCCCACTGTGCACCAAGCAAAATGAATAAAACAAACATCTGGATTTACACTGGTGACTTTAAAAAAAAAAATTAGAAGTAAACAAAACACAACAGGCATGTAGACAGTAAAACAGTCACCAGAAAAAGAAGTAAACAACACGAGCTAGACTGACACTTCTAGAAAAACAAGCAAACAAACAAACCAACTAGATTCCAATAGTCAAAAAATTACTTCTACAGAATGCAAGAAAAAGAATTGTGACTGAGGTAGTTAAAACAAATTAAGTAGTCTTTCCTATAGGAATGCAAGAAAAGGGTATTCTTGGTTCTGGAAGGGCTGAGTTGGTAAACTGTTCTTGAACCCTCTCTGAGAAAAAAACAAAGTATGTGTGATGGTATGGTTTTTCCTGTGGTCATGTATGGATGTGAGAGTTGGACTGTGAAGAAGGCTGAGTGCCGAAGAATTGATGCTTTTGAACTGTGGTGTTGGAGAAGATTCTTGAGAGTCCCTTGGACTGCAAGGAGATCCAACCAGTCCATTCTAAAGGAGATCAGCCCTGGGATTTCTTTGGAAGGAATGATGCTAAAGCTGAAACTCCAGTACTTTGGCCACCTCATGCGAAGAGTTGACTCATTGGAAAAGACTCTGATGCTGGGAGGGATTGGGGGCAGGAGGAGAAGGGGACGACAGAGGATGAGATGGCTGGGTGGCATCACTGACTCGATGGACGTGAGTCTGAGTGAACTCTGGGAGTTGGTGATGGACAGGGAGGCCTGGCGTGCTGCGATTCATGGGGTCGTGAAGAGTTGGACACGACTGAGCGACTGAACTGAACTGAAAGTTAGGTGATATTTATAACCTTAAGTTATGAGGAAAGATTTCAGTCAAGGTATGAGCCATTACGTAAAGAACTCAAGGACTGAAATGTCACAGTATAGAAAAACTAGTGGTGAACAAAGAAAATGAACAAAGTATGGATTTTTGTAGTGCATAGAATATAGACAGACATATATTGAAAGGAGATAATTTAAAAATGATATATAACTGTCAGTAGTAATACAATAATAATCAGGGTCTGAAATCCAAGATCATAAAAGCAAAGGGAAAAATGTACTCACTTCTTGATGTAACACAGGCAGGAATCAAGAGTGCTGACTCATGTAACACAGGCAGGAATCAAGAGTGCTGACTCATAGCCAAGAGGTGGAAACAATGTCCATCAACAGATGAGTAGATAAAGAAGATATGGTAAATATATACATTGGAATATAACTCAGCCATTAAAAACAAAATAATGTTATTTGTGGCAACATGGATGCAAGTAGAGATGATCATACTAAGTGAAGTCAGAAAGAGAAAGACAAATACCATATGATATCGCTTACACGTGGAATCTAAAAGATGACACAAATAAACTTATCTGTGAAACAGAAAGAGAATCACAAACATAGAGAATAGACTGGTAGGTGCCAAGGGTGGGGAGGGTGGATGAGGGATGAACTGGGAGTTTGGGATTAGCAAATGCAAATAGACATATATAGAATGGATAAACAATAGGTCCTACTATAGAGCACAGAGACCCATTTCAGTATCCTGTGATAAACCATATTGGAAAAGAATATGAAAAAGAATATGTATGTATAACTGAGTCACTTTGCTCTACAGCAGTAATTAACACAACATTGCAAATCAAACTGACTTTTATACTTCAATAAAAAATAAATAAAATTTTAAAAAGAGCATGATTCCTTTTCAACACTGATGAAAAGTCTTAAAATGAAACTTGAAGATACTTTCCAATAGAATAAAAAGTAATATATTCCTTTTGAATGAGTGAAAAATAAAAAAGACATTAGTAGAAGGACTTCCCTGGTGATCCAGTGGCTAACAATCCACCTTCCAGTGCAGGGGACAAGGGGACAAGCTGCAACAGCTGAGCCTATGTACTGCAAGCCCATGTGCTGCAATAAAGGGCCTGAGTGTCTCAATGCAAGATCCCATGTGCCATGACTGAGACCTGATGCAGCCAAATAAATAAATATTTTTAGAAAGACATTACTAGAAACAGCAATCATCAATCATAGCTTCCCTTTTATAGGTTTCATCTCTGAAAACCAGTGCTCTGCCCAGAGCCCCAGCAGCCAGAGTATGCCACTGAACCCACACAGCAGGGTGAATACTGAACCAAGGATGCAGTTCAGAGGTAGGCCTGAACCATCCACATTTCTCTGCTTGGAAATTTGAACAATAAAACGTGAAGACTGGTCAGCACTCCCTCTGGACTAGCTCTGTAGGTCACCTCAGCCTCAGGTGAGCTGATCCGAGTGCTGTGTGTAAATTGGAGAGGTGACTTGCTGAAATAAGCTTCAGAATGGAGCAAGCACCCAGAAGAAAGAAGTGAGTGCTTTTATCTATAGATGTTGTCTTTCTATATAAAGACAAGAAAACTGTTTCACCTCTGAGAAAGTGTAGAGCTTTCTGTTCCTTATAAATAAGATTCTTAAAAGTCACTACCCTTAGCAAAAGAAAAAGCAATGGAACATGAAAGCAACAAATATTACAACATTGGTGATAGGAAGTTTAATAGTCCTCATATCAGATATAAATGGGTTAGAAGTTCCTAATAAAAAATAATAAGTAACAATTCTCAGATTGCCCAGTCACCCCCATGAAAGGTGAAGAACCATCTGATTATAAGAAGAAGACAGAGATAACTTTGGAAATTAAGTGGCTCCTGCACTGTGGGAGAGCTGGTACCTATTTCTACTCTGCTGTCCACCCTGTCACCACTGTTTGGTATTGTTATTGTTAAGTGCAGGTGATCATCTTTTGAAAAGCAAAGAACATTTTCCTGATACGCTTCCTTCTTCTTGCCCTGTAATGAATTTGTGGTTACCAGTAAATAAGGTCTTTTGTGTATGGAGATGGATAGCATAGTGATGGCAAGGAGAAGAAGCAGAATCTCTGTAGATGTAGTTTATCTGGAAACAGAGTGAAGACTTTTCCATGTGTGTCTGAAACACAACCCCTGGGTCAGCTCAGGGGTTGCCAAGTGAACTTGGATAAGGAAGTAACATTTTACAGAGTGCCTACTAAGTGTAGGCTCCTTGCCTGGTCCTTTAAAAACTTGAAACTATTCCATATCAGTGATTTTAGGAATCTGATAAAAGGCTGCTGCAGCCATCCAAACTTTGGCTCAAAGATTGCTAAGGGATTACTTCGTATCTGTTTGCTTCGGGCCTTTTGAATTTTGTCTTCTTTCCATTTCAGTCTTATTTGCTTTTATATCTGGTTTCTCTCTGTCTATCTTGACTTGGATTAATGAACCTTTTAAAGAGCATTTCCCCAGAATTCAAAGAAAAACACATTCCATTCGTTGAACAAAGCATGAACAAGCAACTAATACATGTCATGAACATTTGGTGCATTTTTTTCCCCCCAAAAGAGTCCTCAAGTGTCAAGCACCACTGCTGTGAATGAGGCAGAGGGCCTCTCCTACCATATCCTGCCCCAACCTCTGGGTATCCTCGTACTCTTAGCCAGACCCCTGCTTGCCAGGACAGGGAAATGACCACCATGGCATCTGCACTGTAGGTTTCTAGCCTCATGACATCTAATCCTGTAAGTTAGGTTTTAGTATCTCCCTTTTTCCAAGGAGGAGCATATGCCCTGCACGTAAAAGTCAATTGCTCATGGTTCCAGTGCTATAAAATAGAAGAGTCGGGATTCAAATCCAGATTTGCCTGATTTCAAAACGTGTATGCTTCATAGTCTACTGCAAAACATTCATTTATTTAAGAAGCCATGTCAGAGCATCAAATTAAAACAAAGAGTTGTTGATCCTCCTGGCCAAAGGGTGCTGTCAAAAGAGCTCCTTCACTGTAGAACAGCAAATATAAGCATTGGGGTTCCATGTTTCTGTATTGTCTTCCTACAAGAAGGTGGTACCAGAAAACCCAGCCCGTGTCTCATTTTCTCTTATGCCCTGGATGGTGCCTAGCTTCTGGCACTTGATAAATGCTCATGGATTTATGTGTGCCATAGGCACAGTGAGACATGGGACACACTGAGAAAGTGTAACACTGGGCCCTGGGGTTCAACCTTTCTCCTCTCCAATCACACACAGAACATGACCTGCCCCTCACCAGGCTAAGCACATTCTTCAAGCAATTAATTATCGTGGTAGATGGCCCCCTCCCCACTGAGCCTTGTCTCTGCCCATTGGCATATTGTTGAATTATAATGCATTGCTAATTAGAGGTGACCTCACGCCAGGCTGCTGGGTCTCTTGGGTCAGGACCAACCACAAAACTGGTTATCACAACGTTTCCTACTCCCCCCACCCCCACGCTTCCCCTTTTGGGGGTGTGTGTGTATGTGTGTGTGTATGCGCTAATTTCAAATCCTTTCCCTGCATCAGTGAGCAGATGAGATCCTCAGCCAGCTTTCATCTTTCAGAAAAATGAATAGTGCAGAGAGAACATTATCAAATGAGCTGTTGAAGAAGTCAGTGAATATGTCATTGAGTGTGACTGCTTCCCGAATGAATTTAGATTTATCTCTGTTATCTACCCAGTCCCTCTCACCAGCCCCCCTTGCCAGGCTGGCCCTCAGGGCAGGCGGGTGCCCACCGTGAATTCTGACCGACAGCTGTCCCTCCTGGCTGACAGGTCCAATAGGGCCTCTGAGCTTGTTCAGGAATTCGGTTTGTTAATATTATAAATGAACTCATTGGGCAGCCTTGTTAAACACCTTGTATCTCCTGCTTCTGCAATTTCTTAGAGAATTCCATTTCCATTAGGCAGATGTGGGGAAGGGGCCACACTCTCTCAAAAATTGTTTTATCATGTCAAGAGATACTGAATGGCTGTGACAACACAAAAACAAGAGAGCATCTATTTTCTTCTTATCTGGCTGTTTCACTGAAATTAGGGAACTCCAGTTCTTACACCATTCAGTCATTCATTTGCCAAATGTTTTAGAACACCTAATCACGTGAGGAATCACATTAAGTGTATTTGTTGTTAAATAGAACAGACGTGGCCCCTGCCCTTGTGTAGCATATACTTTAGTCTATGATCTACATCAGGAAGCAGTTGCAATTGATTCCAGGTTTTCAAAGGAATAGACTTTGACAACCAGGAAAAGATAGTTTTGTTTTAGGTAGAATGTCATCATCAGAACATGATCTCTGGGGTCAGGCCGGTCAGTCTTCTCGGATAGAAAACAGAAACCATTGCCTCTGGAACAGGATGCTATGAATAAGAGTAGTCACAAAAGAAGGAAACTTTAAAAATTAAAGATATAGTAAAAATAATATAAAAGTCCAATGAAAATGTTGGAAGATAAAAGTAAGAAAGTAAAAAAGAAAAGACAAAGAGATGGAAATTAGGAAATTAGAAAAGATAAGAAAATTAGAGATTAAAATACACTTCTAGCACTTGCTTAACATGAGTCCCAGAGAAAAGAGGGGAGAAGAAATTATCAGAAAAATCATACAGGAAAATTTTCCACCATTAAAAAATATGTTTCCAGATTAGAAGAGTTCACTGAGGGTTGAGAAATGGAATGAACAAAAGCCCAACCCAAGGGCACACCATTGTGAAATTTCAGAATACAAGGATAGAGAAGATTCTAGAAGCTACTGGGTTGCTATTATTTTCTCTCATTCTGAAGGCTGTCTTTTCACCTTGCTAATAGTTTCCTTTGATGTGCAGAAGCTTTTAAGTTTAATTAGGTCCCATTTGTTTATTTTTGCTTTTATTTCCAATATTCTGGGAGGTGGGTCATAGAGGATCCTGCTGTGATGTATGTCAGAGAGTGTTTTGCCTATGTTCTCCTCTAGGAGTTTTATAGTTTCTGGTCTTACGTTGAGATCTTTAATCCATTTTGAGTTTATTTTTGTGTATGGTGTTAGAAAGTGTTCTAGTTTCATTCTTTTACAAGTGGTTGACCAGATTTCCCAGCACCACTTGTTAAAGAGATTGTCTTTAATCCATTGTATATTCTTGCCTCCTTTGTCAAAGATAAGGTGTCCATATGTGCGTGGATTTATCTCTGGGCTTTCTATTTCTATGGGAGAAGCAGAAGAAAGTCACATACTGAGGACAGCAATAAGAAGGGCTTCAGGTGTCTTAGCAGCAGCCTGGGAAGCTGGAGAGGTGCTAGAAATTCTGAGAAGAAAAAAGAAAAAAAAAAATTCAAATTCTGACCAAGCCAAGTGATCATCATATATAAGATGCTGCTACTGCTGCTGCTGCTAAGTCACTTCAGTCGTGTCCGACTCTGTGCGACTCCATAGACGGCAGCCCAGCAGGCTCCCCTGTCCCTGGGATTCTCCAGGAAAGAACACTGGAGTGGGTTGCCATTTCCTTCTCCAAAGCATGAAAGTGAAAAGTGAAAGTGAAGTTGCTCAGTCATGTCCGACTCTTAGTGACCCCATGGACTGCAGCCTACCAGGCTCCTCTGTCCATGGGATTTTCCAGGCAGGAGTACTGGAGTGGGGTGCCATTGCCTTCTCCATTATATAAGATGAGAACAAAGGTATTTTCAGAAAAACCAGGTTTCAAAAAAAATTTGCCTTCCATGTGTCCACTCTCAGGATGCTTCTGCAGAATGTACTTTGTAGAAGCAAAGGAGTAAAGCAAAAAACGAGGAAAACGTAGAATTCAGGAGACAAGGGTTTGTGAGAGAAACCATAGGATTCGGAGCATGGTCTTGGAGGGCAGTGGGTGCGGTATAAAGAGAGGTTTAGAATTCTGTCGGTCTGCAGATAACTGAGGGATATTAAGCACTATGGAAATATTTGTTAAAGAAATGTAAATAAGAAAAATAACACTCAAAAAGCTATAGACCCCACTTTACAGGTACAGTCTCTTCCCAGCTTCCAAAATCATCCCATAAAGGGCATATTCCACATGATAGAGGTAAGAAACATCATCTCTGCATGGCAGGTGGAGACTCTGGGGGACTTGGGCTTGCTATCTGTAGGACTAGAATCCTCTCTTCCCCCGGTATAGCCACCTTTGGGAGTGTAGACCCATAAGGGAAATATTTCCCTGAAAAAGAACAGATCTCAGCAAAGTGTCCCGGGTCAGAAAGTGACAATGTGACACACAGGGAATGTAGTGGCCTCATTCATTCATTTGCCAATTATTGAGTACCTGCTGTGTACCAGACCTCTTAGGCAGTCTGGTGACCTCAGCTCCATAATGCCTGAATGTCTAGATGGAAAGTGGGATTCATAGAACACAGTCAGCATGGTGGAAAGTCCCCTTCTTATTTTAGCCAAGCTGTATGTGTATGGTCAGTGAAGATTCACAATGGAGAGACAGAAGGAAGGGATGGGGTAGAGACCCAGAGTAGGGAGGGGAGACCCAGAGTCAGAGAGAGGGAGGCAGAGAGATATTGAGAAAGAGAGAAAACAAGGATTTCGTTAGCAATGCATTCAGTAGTATAAGAGATAAAAAGGAATATCCAATTAACACACCATATAATTGCTTGCAGACATTCTTTTTTATTTAAAGATGAAATAGCTAAGAGTTCTAATCAAAACTAGGGTCACAGCCTACATATTAAATGAAAGAAATTGATTGGGTTTTTATTATGCCCTGACTACTGCCAATGCGCCTGGATCACAGATTGCCATAAATTTATACTTATAAACTACTAATTGCCCAAGTCATAATGGTAACAATGGGATAATGAAACCATCCTGATCAAGCTGAAGCCAAATTCTGCTTGACAACACGGGGGCTTTGCGAGAGGGGACAGTGAAGGAGGAATTGTGCACATAAACGCAGAAGGCTTTATCATAATAAACACCAGCAGCAGAAACACAAAGACCTCTGAAGGTCTTCAGTTCTTTGCTAAGGGGGCTTCCTTTCTAACAAATCACTTAAGAAGGGGGGCGGTTACGTTTATAATACAAGCACTTGTATCCTTTATTTGTCTTGAGAAACTAATGACTGACTTAATCACATTTGATTAAAGGAGATGTGTTGATGTAGTCATGTGTTTCTGATTGCATTAGGCTTGATTGAAAGTGGCAGGGAGAGTATGTAATAGTCTAACTGCCCCCTATATCTTGTCATTGGGGCTTGGCAGGCATGACGTGGGAAAATCCTGGGGGAATCATTGTAGTGAACAATGTCATCTTTCAACTTGGGGGAGGGGGCCTGTGGTAGTGAACTTAAACAAAAAATCAGGGCTCGTATCAGAGCTGATGAAAGACCTAAAATTCATCTGCCAACACTTCCATATTTAGAGGACTGAAAAAAAATGAGGAAGAAACTGCATGCACATGTAAAAACATTCTCCTTCCAGAACATGTAGATATTGAATGACAAGCTGGGAGGGTGTTTAAATATTTTATATTAGTGTGCACAAGAAGGCAAGTGCTTAGATTCAGCAATTAATAGTCAAACCCATTTTTTTTAATGAATTTATTGAAGACCTAACCTACCTTGTTCCAAGAAAGATATACATAGATGCAAAAATAATAGATTAGTTAAGTCCTGCTGTGATAATACATAAGTGCACATGGTTGTGATAATTCAGAAGTTTAGGACTGTCAGCTCAACCAAACCCAGATGTTGGCATGGCTGGAGTGGGCTTCTGACAGCCATTCTCCCATTTATACCTTCTGAGGAACTATGATTCCCACCCAACTTCAGCCTGTCTTTGTATCTCACCTTGATGACTAATGCAGAGGCCTTGTTAAAAATCAGATTTTGGGATCCCCAACTCCCAGAATCTTGGATTAAATCTGGGGCAGGGTCTGAGAACTTGTATTTCTAAGTTTCTAAAGTTGTATTTCAGTCCCTCATACTGGTAGTGCAGGCACTACATTTTGAGCACATTGTGGGAGAAGAATCATTAATATGTATTTTATTAATACAGTCAGGTTTCACATCTGCTTAAAGTTCTTCAGGGTTTCCCAGTCGTTTACAGAGTTAAGTCTTACATGTCCTATCATTTCATCTCCAACTATCTTTGGAAGGAGACAGAACTTGGGAACAGATAAATATGCCAGATATATAACTAATCCTGCCATCAAAAGTTCTTTATCATCTAGCCCCAAATGACTTTTCCAATTAAAATTTCTTAATATAAAACACGGAGAAGGCAATGGCACCCCACTCCAGTACTGTTGCCCGGAAAATCCCACGGATGGAGGAGCCTGGTAGGCTGCAGTCCGTGGGGTCGCTAAGAGTCAGACACGACTGAGCGACTTCACTTTCACTTTCCACTTTCATGCATTGGAGAAGGAAATGGCAACCCACTCCAGTGTTCTTGCCTGGAGAATCCCATGGATGGAGAAGCCTGGTAGGCTGCAGTCCATGGGGTCGCACCGAGTCAGACATGACTGAAGCGATGCAGCAAGCAAGCAAGCAAGGAATATAAAACAAATACACAGAATGTATGAAAAGTTTGCAATGTATAGGGAAATATAAAGAAGAAAACATAAGTGTATTTCCTGACCAAGAAAAAAAAAAATATCTGGAGAGATAGACATGTGTGCGTGCATGCTAGGTCGCTTCAGTTGTGTCCAGCTCTTTGTGACCCCATGCACTGTAACCCCAGGCTCCTCTGTCCATGGGATTTCCCAGGCAAGAGTACTGGAGTGGGTTGCCATTTCCTTCTCCAGGGGGGTCTTCCCAACCCGGGATCGAACTTGCATCTCTTTACCTCTCCTGCAGCGGCTGGCAGATTCTTCAGCACTAGCGCCACCAGACCCACTCCAGTGTTCTTGCCTGGAGGGTCACAACCTTGCCTGGAGGTTCTTGCCTGCTGCTGTCTATAGGGTCACACAGAGTTGGATACGACTGAAGCGACTTAGCAGCAGCGAGAGTGCCACCAGGGAAGCCCAGAGAGATAGATAGTCAATCATTATCAGTGAATACCACCTGATGGTGGCATTCTGGATGATTTCCACCATTCTATTTGAATTTTTCTATATTGCTTGATTTTTCTGAACAATATGGCTATTTGCTGTGAAAAAGACAAAAAAAAAAAAAGTTGAAATCTTCTACAACTCTACAATCTAGAACAAAAAACAAAGCTAGCTTTTTAAGCACTAATTCTTCTGCTTTCTCTTTCATGCAACCAGTTTTTCCAAGTGAACAATACATATTCTCTACTTGACTCTTCTCAGCTTACCTTTTCCTTACCTCTCAGCTCTGTCCTGGTGGAGACACGTATAAATATCAATAATGACTCAGTGCTAATTGTGGTCCCTTGGTGAAGTCTCTGAGCTTGTTTCCTGAGACACCCTAGAAAGGTTTCTGGGCTAGAAGACGAATCTTCAGCCCTGACTCCTCCACGGGCATGTGGCATCACCTGAGGGTTTGGCCACATCTCGTGAGGACACAGTTTTCGACAAGGCTCAATTTCACCTCACACTCCAGCTGAATACCAGTTAATTTTGCTGAACCTCAGGCTATAGAACAGTGTTATAAATACTTAATGGCAGGGCTAAGGATTACATAACATGTGGAAGTGCCTGATTCACAGGCAGTATTCACTAGACCTCACCTGTTTCATCAACTATGTACTAGAGATGTTCCTACCTACCTCACTTCTGGTAGGGTTGCATGAGGCTTGGATACCCTCTTACATTTTTTTTTTAAAGAAAAATATTTTGGAAATATGATTATCACACCAGAATTTTCTTGATAATGAACAAAGTCTATGGAGGTCAGAATTCTGGTGTCTTATTCCCATCCAAACCCCTCTCTGACCCACTCCCTGATCAGATAGCTCCCTTACAAAATTGTTCACTGGCTTTCAGCAAGTTGCATCCTCTCGCAAACCCACCTCCTCTCTTACCCACCTATCTATACCATGAGATGGTTGGATTTGATTTTTTTCCCAAAGCCCCTCCTCCAACTTTTAATCAGAACTCTCTGAATTCTGTAAGCTTATGAAACTGATAGGTGAATTAATGCAGAAGGAAGTAGAGGATAGGATGATTGTTGAAGAAGGGAAGGAAAGTAGTCCATGGGAGAGAAAAAGAAGTAAAAGGAGAAATGGAAAGAAAAGGGAGCAATGAACAAACAAAAATGGAGCCTCGCATATCCGCAGAAGGAAGAGGCATAAGGCAGCCCATCAAAGAGAAGATAGACATATATTTTTCTGTAAAGCTATTTTTCACCCTCCCATACAATGAAGGCAGAGCCATAGTTAGAATTTTTAGTAGCTTCAAGCTAATTTAAACTTCATCTTTCTGTTTGACTAGCATTAAAATATCATATATATTTTTCTCCAGCGGGTTTGTACATCACCACATAATTGGCACCCTCAATACCTGCTATTACTCTCTCTTCCACAATAGAGATGGTCAGAAAGTTCAGAGAAAAAAAAAATTCCCCTTCTGCATCTACTTGATTTCACAACACAGAATGAATGTGATACATGGATCTGGTTTTAAATAAATTATTAGCACCATATAATTTCTTGTCATATAATCGAGGGTACATTTTATGTGAAAAAAAAAAAGAAGTGAGAAAATAATTTGCAAATAGGTTTCAGCATGAAAACATGCAAGAAGAATACCTTCAACAGAACTTTTGGTGATGAAAAATGTTTTATAAAATATGTGTTGGCTTTCTCTTGTCATTTTTGCTTTCTCTCTCTCTTTCCTTAAGGAAAAAATCATTTATGTTGCAGATAACTTCCCCTTAGTTATTGTTGCCATTCCCTGCATTTGGGGTCTCCACAGTGTATTAATTTCCGTTTTATGTTGTCGTTTGAGAATTAGATACTCAGAGTTAGGAGGAAGGTGTGGGTTTATCAGGGCTGATGTCCTGTCCAAAACCGAACACCTCTACAGTTTCTCCGGCATTTGGTGACTCTGCCTCTGATTGCATAATTCCAGGGACTGATCACCCACACACTCAGCAGGCAAGCATCATGCTGGGGTCAGGGATTGGACTTGGGTCCTAGAACTATCATTTACCTGTGTGACCATGGGCAAGTCATTTAATCTAGTCGTCCCCCACCTTTTTGGCACCAGGGATCAGTTTCGTGGAAGACATTTTATAATGGACTGGGGTTGTGGGGGGATGATTTTGAGAGATTCAAGCACATTACACTTATTGTGCACTTTATTTCTATTATTATTATATCAGCTCCACCTCAGATCACCAGGCATTAGATCCTGGATTGGGTACCCTGGTTCATCCCTGTGGGCACTGGATGCCTCATCTGTGGAGCGGGGGTCATTTCCCTAATCCATGGAGGAGGTGTGAGGTTTCAAAGAGAAAGTGGTTATGAGAGACCTAGCACAGTACCTGGAATGCAGCAGGTGCTTAATAAATGTGCAGCCTATTCTGCAGGCTACACCATCCAATCCCTACTTGACAGGTTTCCTCTTCCCCAGTTAGTCTGAGATTAAGCTGAAATCTGTCCCCAGGGGACTTCTACCCACTGGCTGTTGTTCCTTCTTTGAAGACCATAGAACAAAGCTGCTTCTTCCATATGATGGAAATTGTTTGACAAACATCACATCCCTGTGACTCTTCTCATCTCACTGCACATCCCCAGTGCTGACTGAACGAGCACACTGATTATGTTAATTATCACCACAAACCAGCCCGAAAGCCATATCTGAAAGTTCATCTGTGTGCGTATAATGGAAATGGATTGTTGGGGACGTCTATGAAGGTATATTCTATAGGCATGTCTGGTTTCACAGGCCCAGTCTAGGAGGTCTGATAGAAACTTCTAGTTGTAAGAAGTATCTGATTCTTTATCCTAACACATTTCTCTTGCCTCTGTAACAGTTTCATCCTCCAAGCACTTGCTACTAATGAATTATGCAACATACCTAAAAACAAACAACTAAGATATACAGTGACTTCTATAAATGGTTTAATAAATGCAGTATTAACCAAATGTTGATTAAAAAAACAACAACTCATTTTGGGTCTTATCTCAAGAAAAGAAGAATCATCTGGAGGAAGTAAAATCATCTGGTGATTAAAAGGTTGGGGCAAACGACCACCCACCATTCAGAAGCTTCTCAGGAAGCTTCATGGGGGTCTGTAGCTTCCCTCCGTGGGGGTTTCTGTGAATGTACCTGATGACCTTACCTCACTCAGATCTTTTGTATCTTCTCCATTCCCACTGTGACTGCTTTTTCTCAGGCCATTGTCAAGTTTCTCTGGAGGAATGTAATAGCCAGTCTCTCTGTATCAGGTATAGCTGCTTCTAATCCACAAAGCCCCCAAATCATCTCTACATCCAGGTGCATCACTCTTCTATTTAAAATCCCTTGGTGGGTCTTGATGTCTTCACAAATGTAGCTGCTTCTAATCCACAAAGCCCCCAAATCATCTCTACATCCGAGTGCATCACTCTTCTATTTAAAATCCCTTGGCGGGTCTTGATGTCTTCACAAATGTAGCTGCTTCTAATCCATGAAGCTCCAAAATCATCTCTACATCCGAGTGCATCACTCTTCTATTTAAAATCCTGTGGTGGGTCCTGATGTCTTCACAAATGAAACACAACTTCACAGTCTTGCACACAGTATCCTTCAAGATCTGATTCTAGCTGATACTCTTGCCACCACTTTGCTTCCATCTAACTTTTTCTCCACTGCATACACCTGGCTTGTTCCTGTCTCTACTTTGCTCATGCCATTTGCCATGGGTGAAAGTCCCTCCCCTCCCCTTCTCCATATGCCTCAGTTCAAATGTCACTTCCCCTGGGATCTCTCCATGACCTCTGCATGTGGCCAAATCTTTCTTCTCCGTACTCCCACAGCACCTGGTAGAATTCTGTATTCGAACTCAACACACCATAGCATGCAGCTGTTTCTTCTCTAACTTTGAGTTCTCAAAGGGCAAAGATGGTATTTTGTTCATCTAAATTCCCACCCATTTCTCATTCTGCTAACTTTAGTTTTGACTGCTAGAGAACAAAGAATTTGTTTGGGAAATTGAGATTAAGTGGTAAAATATGGATTTAATTTACAGAACATCTGTCCTGGTAGGCACTGTATTTGATGCTTTAGGTTCACATTCTCATTCAGTTTGCTCCAAGCCCATGAGATGGGTAACTTCCCACCATTTTACCAAAGAGGCCAGAGATGGGGGGTGGGGTGAGGGACGTCAAAGAGTAGGTGATGGAACACCTTGTTCAAGAAACTTGGAGTCCTGAATTGCCTGCCTCCCTTGGTATCTCTCTGGGTTCTTTCCCTCTCTCTTGCTCCCAGATTCTCGCTTCTTCTGTCCAGATTCGATTTTTCTGTCTAGATTTTCTATTAACTACTCTTCTCTATTTCTCATCCCTCCCCTCCACCTCTTTCTTTCCCAATCTTTCTCTCCACTGTTTTTTCCCTTTGCTTCTCTTCCTCTGATTCATATTTCCTCTTTTCCTTCCTTTCCTTTCAGTTCTCTGTTATATTTTTTCCAGCCCAGTAGTATTTCCCTAGGAAAACAGACTTAATCTACTATCAGTCCTTTGCGGCTCTGTGCCCAGTCTCCACCCACTCCAGTTCTTCAGCTGTGGATGAGCCTCTGATCGCTGTGCCCCACAGCCTGATACCCATTTCCAATACACACATGGTCCTCCTGATGTCTAGACAGGTGGGCAGCTATCCAGGCTGCTTATCAAGGAGTTACCCTCCACAAAAAGAAGAGCTCAAAGACCGGATCATCTCCCTTTACCCAGCAGTACCCCAGTCCACTTAGATGGCGAGACCTATGCTGTAACTTCCTCTTGGCAGCTAGAGTCTCACCAGAGTGGAGAATGAAACTTAGCACACAGAATGAGTGCCTGTCACTACCTGAGCTTCAGTGTAAACTTCTATGCAAAGGGCTCCACAAACCATTTACTCATCCACTTCTGAAGATGGAAAAGTAAAACCTGCTTTTGGAACTCACTTGCTTATATAAACTTTTCTGTGAGAAAAGCTTGAAGTCCTATATGTTTAAAACACGCTTGTTTCATGGTCTTTGAAATAAACACTAGAGAACCATTAAATGACATTTTGGGGGGAGATGTGTTGATTATTTGATTGCAAACAATTTTGTTCATTTAACTATTGATTAACATAAAAAGATGAAAAATTCTTGGAATGTATTTTGCATAGATTCAGAACTTAAAGAATTTAATCAAAAATAAATATAACTTTGAGAAATTAAGCAATTTAATATTAGAGAGCTAAACACTAGACTAGTATGATTAATACTTGTAAATTTATTTTTTTTCCCTTTTTCTGGTAGAGCAAGTCCTTGGTGATTAAAGCCCTATAGGATCATTAGTGATATAGCCCGAGGAGCTTAGTTCCTGTCATTCAAAGGTAGGAGCAGAAGTAAAAGACTTGGTCCTGAAGAGTCCAGCTGGGAGATGTTTGCAGACAGAATTTGGGGAAAGCAGAGCATCCCCCAAAGAATGGGGAGATGAGAGAAAACTCAGTCGTTGAAAAGTACGCTAAGGGAACTTTGGGAACTCTAGGAAAGGCAGAACATGTAGTTCTCCTTTTTGGGACAGTGATCTCCTTAAGGGCCAGCCTGGGTCTAATTCATCTTTGTTACCCCAAAGCCTAGCACAGAGCCTGGGCATAGTGGACATCCAGTGAATGTTTACTGAGTGAATACTAGCTAGTGTTTCGTGAATGCTTACTATATGCCAGGCTGGCCTAAGTGCTTTATATACATTAACTTGTTTATATTTTTACGACATCCCTAAGGCACAGGTACTTTCATTATTACCATTTTGAAAGGAGGAAACAGGCACAAAGAGTTTAAGTAATTTGTTCAAGGCTCTGGGGGTAGTAAGTGGCCCAGCCCAGATTTGAAGCTATAGAGTCTAGTTTTAGTGCTCACGTTTTCGGTGATTTGTGGAGACTTGTCATCAAAATGCAGGGAGTTCATGAACCATTAACCTTCTTGGTTCTTTGCCAGAGAAAGGAGAAATAGAGTTCCATGATAACCCTGGGGGTGGGGGGTGGGGCAGTGAAATAGGGTCTTCCAGAGGCTATACCTTTTTTTCTGGCAGAAAAACAGTCGATTTAATCTCATTTAACCTTGCTAATCTTATGTAGTAGGCAACATTAGAAAGCTGAGACTCAGCAAATTCAAAGCCACAAGCTGGTAAATAGCAGAGTCAGTGTTCTCATTACGCCAAGGTTCTATATCAGGTAAGAAACTATAGTTCCTGGATTATGTTTGATAAGAAAATGAGGCTAGACCCCAGCCCTCCCTCTATCCCTTTGTTCTCAGAGCATCCCGGCTGACACCCTCACCATCTTAAACTTGCTCAAGACAATCCAGGGGGTTAGAAAGTACAGCAAAGGATAAAGGGACATTCCTTTACTAAACAGAATCAGTTTGTTTACAATGAATGCCCTAGACACTGAGCCAAATGCTTTAAGAGACATGATGATTCTAAGAAAGGAAGATTGACTTGCTGCCTCCAGGCTGAGCCATCATCCTATCTGAGAGGTCCTGAGACCAGGCTTCCAGCCTGTGTTAGAATCACAGAAGAGTTCAGCTTCCCCAAAAGAAGCTCCCAAGAGGAATCCTGGATGCCATTCTCTTTAAGCAGAGTTGCTTTCTGTTTTCAGCTTTCACACCTGGGTCTGAGGAAACCCTTTGCAAGTCTGGTTGACTGAGCCCAGTCACACGACCAAATCCTAGCTCAAAACCTGGACCTAGCGAGTCTCACAATCCTTGACTTCGAATCTAGAGTAAAGAATGCAAAGAAGCAGGCATCTTGGAGAATTTGCTGAGCCTGATTCTCCAGACCGCCAACAGCTTTCTGAGCTCCCACATGCTTTTGGTAAAATCCTCCCAAAGACAGAGGAGATGGTCAGGCTCATTCTGCAGCCCCATTCTGCTGCCATCTTTAGATTTTGGCCAGATTCTTGTCAGGAGTCACACAGCCTTTAAAGTCCAAGTTAAGAAATTGGGTTGGCAATTAAACAGGGAAACACAAGCATCAGCTGAAGGCTGCTTTGTTGCACGGTGATTCTCAACATCTTAGCAAACTTCTATCTGTGGGCTCCTTTTGGAGCTACTAGCCTTCACTCCTGGAACTCATCCCTGGGCCTTTGTTCATCCAGGATGCTCAGCTTCTGTCCTAGTTTTAGGATATTGCCCATATTGGTGTCTGAGTCTCCAACCTTCTGCTTACTCTACCTAATGGACCTTCAGGGGAATCTGATCCTCCTATGCATATCCACTTTCAGCCCACAAACAGCTCTCTTGAGAAGGATTAAGCTTAACCACAGAGGAAGAAGGGCTATAATCTTCAAAAGCCAGGATGAGATTTAGGTAGAAGCCTGCTTTACCTTAGCTGTTTGACCCAATCTCTCCAAATTTCAGTATTGGTAACATGGGAATAGAAATGGGACCTATCACAGGGTTGTAATGAAGCAAAAATGAGATAATGCATTAAGAATCTGTTCAATAAATGGTGCCTCTCTTTCACTTGAGTTTGTGTCATCCATCTCGTTTCTGTCCATTTGACACTAAAGAAACATTCATGCTCCTTGAATCCCATAACTAATTTACTTCATATATACTAATACATATTAGAATATATAATATACCAATATACTTAGTTATGATTTTATAACTATTATTTCACCGGCTCTTAAGATGATTGTTTTGAAGAAAACAGCAAAAAGAGTCATATCTGTTCTACTGATGTCTGAGTCTTTCAGTCTTTAAAATGCAAACGGTCTGCTCATGGGAATGACTGGTTATTTGCTTAAAGATGATAAACCACTCTGGTATTCTTGCCTAGAGAATTCCATGGACAGCAGAGCCTGGCAGGCTACAGTCCACAGGGTCGCAAAGAGTCAGATATGACCGAAGCAACTGAGCGCACGTGCTCCGCATTCAGTCATTTCCCAAGTTACTCATACTTTGTCGGCTTAAAGTTTTAGTTCAGTTTTTGAACTGACAACTTTGGATTTAGTGACCCATCTTTGAAATATCTACTTGACTCATACCTTGACTCTACTACTTGGGTAAGCCATGAATTGTCAAATCTTATCAGACCATCAGAATTTCCCTGTTAGAGGTCACCCAGCAGCTCACTGGCTCGACTAACAGCAATCTTGGAGAAGAGGTACCTGTCCCTTGGCAACCCAGTTTCCAGCCTGGCTTGGTGTTTCACCCCTGGTGACCTCATTATACAAGGAACTCTCTCAGTTTAGATAGCTTTCCTAAGAGTTAATGTTACTTTCTTATATTTCCTTATAGTTCTTATACTTATGTCTTTTAATTTTCTATAGTTAGATCTTACTGATTGGTATGGCACACACACACAATCCTTCCTTTCCTTCTCTGAGAGTAACCATATGGACTCTGATGGCCTGCAAGATCTTAGCACACTCAGTAAGAATTGGAAGCCTGTCCAGAAGATAGAGTCACTTCATTCTAAGGTCTAGATCTCTAGTGGTCAGTAGCTGGCATGAACAGTGGTCCTAGGCTAGTCTAGTTCTGGTCTAAGCTTTGTCTCTAACTCCATGGAGCTTGGGCACATTATTTCCCCTCTGTAGATTTGAGTGTTTTCATCTGTAGCACTAGAATAATTATATCTGTCTTGATTAATTCCCAGGGTAGTTGTGAAGATCCAAAGATATGTGAATATATTTAAAAAAATTATAAAGTAGCATACAAATGCATGATGTTCATATTATTAAATTTAATGCTAATCAGAGTAATTGACTAAGAATGAAAATGTACAGAGAGATGAACCATTTTAATTATTGGTCAGATGTTAACATTGCCAGTTAATCACTGAAATTCTGACTTTATGAAAATGCTTTGGGAAGACTGGCTGATACTGAGCTAGTATTTCTATTTTAGCAGAAATAACTAAGTAGATATTCAAGAAATAAGAAATCAGGATTTCCTCTTTTGTGCTCCTTCCTCATCAGCTAGGTATATACAGTATAATGAAATATTGCCCAGTTAAGAAATAACATAAAATTTTTTAATAGCTAAAGTCAGGAAGGAGTTTGTCAAATTCTATATGCCAGTGATGGGTTGGCTGCATGAATTATGTTACATCATTTAATTCTACTGTTCAGTAGGCACCTTTGCCCCCATTTTACAGATGAAGAAATTGAGGCTTGGAAACAAGTGACTTGCTTCTAGTCACTTTGTTAGTAGATAATAGAACTAGGATTCACACTCATGACCATATTTGCAAAAATTTCTGAATTTGTCAGCAACCCTTGGCTTCCCCCAACCAGGCACTTCAGAGCCCAATATGCCATGTCAGAAAGGATCTAGAGTGGTGTTTATTTCTGGAAAAGATAAAAAAGGACATCTGAGAGGACATCTGAGAAATCAGACAGCTGGACAGACACACACACACATATTCACTTTTCTTTTCCTTAATCACAAATGTTCACTCTACTTACATTCCAATACAATTGAAGGGAAGAAGCTTTTGTCTGTATTTTTTACTCAGGCCCTCCAAGTCTCGATTATAGACCAGCATCTAGTATATAACAAATCGCCATAAATATCTGCTAAATGGATGAATGAAATTTGTCAATTTACTTTGTGAATAGATGGACATGCAAATAGATTGGAAAAATAGATATCAGTCCCTGGCTGTATGTTTGCTTGTTTCTCTGTAAGACTTGGAAACGGTTAATGCCTAGTGCAGATGTTCCAGTTCAACAATATGCTGGTCCTTTTCACAGCTCTGTAATCCTTCTTCTGAAATTGTTAATGCAGGTTGGAGTTAAACAAACCACAGTTCAGTTCAGAATTGGCCTTCTCGGTCCCTTTGGTTCATTTCCTCCAAAATTCATGAATTCAGGAAGAGCTTGTCAACTCTCTGAATGAGACAACTGTGGCAAAAACAAATTTATGAAACTGATCAGAAATGAACAGAAGTGATTCCACTGGTTTGATGGATGTACCTCAACAAATCCCTGCCTCCCCTGGAAGCTGGGCAATTGGAGGAAGTTTGAAGAGAGGACATGAGAAATCTATCTGTGACACGCTATGGATCCCAAGTGAGTGGGCCTGGAGGTAGGGAAGGCAGCAGGCTGCATCCATCAGCATCGCCAACATCTGTCCTCCCTTCCAGCCACTCCACCGAGGCCCACTGACCACAGTCTGTCACCAGATCTAGTGCTCAGATATTCCACTTGAGCACGGGTGTCAGGGTGAGGCCAAACCTTACAGGGGGAAATAGAACTGGGACAGAGGAAAGGTGTAAGGCAAGGTTAGAAAACACCCCCAGTAATGGTCTCCAGATTGCTAAAGGCATCAGTATTCCAGAAGACTCGATTTTGTGCTGGAAGTGGTGTTGGTGTGTGCCTCAGTTCATTTTACCCCAGCTCAAGCACGCAGATTTTCCCATGTGTAGGTGGTGCCGTTCAGCTATAACCAGCTTCTTGGAAATCATAATCTCAGCCAATGTTTTGGGTACTTCCTATGTACCAAGTTCTATGATGAGCACTTCAAGACATGATGTCTTTGAATCCCCATGATAAGATAGAAATCAGAATCACCCCTCTATTTCACAAACCAAGAAGCTGATGCTTGAAGAAGTTAAATAATATATCTAGACTACACAGCTGATAAGAAGGGGAGCAGAGACTCTGTCTTCCCTGGACCTGGAGCCCCAACTCACCCAGAATTTCCATTCTCTGAACTTGAACAACTATGGGAACACCCCATCCTCACCCTTAGTCCTTCAGTTTGACCTTTTAGCTTCTCCCAATTCCTGGTCTCCTTTGTCCCGATATGGGCACTCCAATGCTTTATACTTCATCTGCACCTATATTTATCTCAATAACCATAGGTTCTCTGAGGCTTCTGGCCAAATTTTTCATGCAGCTCTCAGTATTTCTGCACAGTAGAAAAGCAAAAGGGAGGCAGAGGACTCTTTGGCATGGGTGAATCAGGGCTTGGGGGAGTTATAGCACCATTAGGAGTGAGGTGATGGGGTCTCTGAGACATATGTAGTCCAAAGGGTTCTAGGAACAGTTGCAGAGTTCAAATCCTGATTTGACTGCTGTGTGACCTGGGCAAACTACTTCACTTCTTTGGTCCTCCAAAACCACATCTGCAAAATGAGAAAAATTGTTCCTACAAGACAGAACACAGAGTTCCTGTAAGGATGAAGTATGGGGCGTCCATGGCCCATTGCCTGCTGCTTAGAAGTTTAACTAACATTGGTTTCCTTGAATCCATATTATGAAAGGGATGGTTTCTAGAGAGTTTCTCACTGAGCAGTAATCCCAATGAACACTATGTTGAGTCTTCTTTGCTAGGCTGATTCTGTGGCCCCAGAATCCAACCCCGCAAATTACTCTCCAACCTTCCATCTGAGCTCAGAGCCTCCTATTTTCTGTGAGCACTCAAGAGCCAGAGTCCTGTGGCCCTCAGAGGACAGGCACTTCCTAGCCATTCCCTTGGTGCTGCAGCTCCCAAGATAGTCCCCATGGACATCTGCCAGCTCTTAACCAGACCTCCTTTTGTGGTCTGCACAGACTGAAGTCTCCCGGCTTCTTGGCGCAGAACCAAGAAACAAGAAATTTCCCTGCCATGGGAGCTCTGAGCCAGGTCCCAAGAGAAGGCAGGAGAAAGACACTGCATCCTGTTTAGTGCTCTCCTCACTGCTGCTTTATCTCCCAAAACCCTGACAAGTGTTGTGTGGTATTTGCTCCCACTTTTTACCAAGGTAGAAACTCAGAGGCCTTAAGTAACATGTCTAGATCTGTCAGAAGATGAGACTTCTCTGTTAGCACGCTGCTCGACATGGGAAGGGATGATAGGGACGTGAAGGGACCGAGAGGAAAGGGCCTCTGGATTCTGATCCCAGGGCAGAAAACTTGGAGCAGCAAGATCTGCGACTCTGAATGTCAGGCTCAGGTCCCAGATGCCTCCTTGCATGTGCCTCTGAGTCTTTGTTTCCTTCGGCCAAGATTTCAGGGAGACAGTTGTCAGGCGAGGGCTTGGACACCTGGTCTCCTCTGCCTGGAATCAGGGAAGGTCATCTCATAATTAACTTTGGGACACAACTCATTGGAATGAGAAGGATATTCTTCAATTGTTTTGTGGTGCAGAACAGATGCCTCATTAATCAGAAATGCATCAACGTGAGCCAGAACACTATTAATGTGAGGGAGAATAATGAGTTGGCATCGCCTGGGACGCAACTGTAGCCACACAGCTCATTCTTCAAAGGAGCCCATGATACTTGGACTTGCAAGATTGTCACAGGAGGAGTGAGGGGCAAGAGACGTGGGGAGAGAGATGCAGAGAGAAGAGGAGGGACTCTAGTAGATCTCCTTCAGAGACAGTGGGGAAGAAGGGAAAGCACAGCATTTTGAGGATCATAATCCTGGACTGATAGGTAGAGTTAGAGGCCAGATTGTTTTGGGGTAAGGGACAACCTTCCAGAAGCAAAAACAAAAAAAACTACCCCATAGGGCTGTACTGCCGTGGGCTCTTGGTTCCAGCGTGGTCTTCCTGGGACCATCCTGACAAAAACATAGAGATGAGACCTCTAGCTCATGTTCTGGTTTCAAATACATAAGCTATTATTTCGTTTGTTCCTTTGCTCATTCATTCATTCACTGATCTTCTCACCCGTTCAGTCAATAAGTAGTTATTGTGGAGGGTCTTGACTTTGAACCAGAAAGACATCCAATGAATGTGGTCACCCTGGTTATACCATACTCATTGAAACTTCTGAGTGGATCATCGTAGATGTCTTATGTGGTGAATCACAGGAGAATATCATCCCAACATCCAAATTAAATGAACCCAGTTTTAGCTACTTTTGATTTATAAAGCTGAAAATAAATTATTACATAATTGGTGCACTTTATTTGCAAACAAAAACAAATCAAAACATAAGATTCAGCAGGGATTATGAGAATAAGAGGTCTTTGGTGATTTTTTTTTTTTTAAATCAGAATCATCTGAATTAGCAATGTGTGTCTGTGTGTGTGTATGTGTGTGTTAGTCGCATAGTCATGTTTGACTTTTTGTGACCCCATGGACTGGGGCCTGCCGGGCTTCTCTGTCCATGGAATTCTCCAGGCAAGAATATTGGAGTGGGTTCCCATTTCCTTCTCCAGGGGATCTTCCTGACCCAGTGATTGAACCCGGGTCTCCCACATTGCTGGTAGATTCTTTACAGTTTGAGCCACCAGGGAAGCCCAAATTAGCCTTGCTGCTACTGCTGCTAAGTCACTTCAGTCGTGTCCAACTCTGTGCGACCCCATAGACGGCAGCCCACCAGGGTCCCCCATCCCTGGGATTCTCCAGGCAAGAACACTGGAGTGGGTTGCCATTTCCTTCTCCACAAATTAGCCTTACTCCCTCGTTTTAAACATAAAGACACCAGTGCCTTCTGAGAAGGTTATTTTGCCCTAAATCATTATGAAATCTGAGACAAAGAAGGAATGGAAACCCAGAGAGTCTTGACTCCTGGTTCCATGCACCTTCTACCATATCACGTCAGGAAACCTTCTGGTGCCAGGAGTGATCTTCCCAGAAGCCCTTAGGAGAGACTAACTTTCCACAGCAGAGTACCCCAAGATACCTTCTGGGATGCCTGTATGCTTTCTAGTTGTGCAGGAAGCTGTTCTGAACATCTATAATGCACCCCTGGGTCTCCTTGGCCTTTCTTGCCTCATCCCAGGTCAGAAGCTGGCCCACCTCAGAATGAAGCCACCGTTCCCTCCAAATGAGAACTCAGTCTCCAGCCTGATGAAGATCCCTTTGAAAGAACATGGGGCTCAGGAAAGAACTTAAAGACTGAGAAAGTGTTGAGAGGCTGATAAGATTTCACAGAAACATAAAGTGAAGTCAGCAGAAGAGAATCTTCAATTGAACAAAGAATCTGAGGAATAATAGATAGGCTCCTTAAAAAATGGCTTTTTTTTTTTGCCCCCCTTGGTCAGTTCCCTTCCTCTTTGGTCCCATCTTTCCCCATATTCTCCTTGAAACATGTCTAATATTTGGAATACACTTTTAAATTTATGGCATCTAAGCTTTTTCACATATAAGTCAGGCTTATAGATGAGGAAACCAAGGCTCCTAGAGATAACTAATTTACCTAAGGTCACATTATTGTCAGGAGGAAACCAGAACACTGCTTTGGGCAGCCTGGTTTCCTTCTTTGGAGTCTTGTGGGGTCATGTAGCATGCAGGGTAGAGAAATTTCAATAGCCAGGGTCTCATCTAGTATCGGAGAAGGCAATGGCAACCCACTCCAGTACTCTTGCCTGGAAAATCCCATGGACAGAGGAGCCTGGTAGGCTGCAGTCCATGGGATCGCTTAGAGTCAGATATGACTGAGTGACCTCATTTTGACTTTTCACTTTCATGCTTTGGAGAAGGAAATGGCAACCCACTCCAGTGGTCTTGTCTGAAGAATCCCAGGGACGGGGAGCCTGGTGGGCTGCCATCTATGGGATCGCACAGAGTCGGACACGACTGAAGTGACTTAGCAGCATCTAGTATGGTTGGAGAAGAAAATGGCTACCGGCTCCAATATCCTTGCCTGAAAAATCCCATGGACAGAGGAGCTACAGTCCATAGGGTCACAAAGAGTCAGACACAACTAAGCAACCAGCCATGCATGCATCCAATATGGTAATACTTTCTCCAGTAGTACCCAAGATTCTTTGTCCTGCCAGCAGGTTAACTGACAGCAACCACTATGCCAGACTCCATACTGGGGAAGAGGAGAGAGGCTCACTGGTGCCACCTGGTGGTTATTATTCTACATCTCATTGTGCCCTCCAGGGCAGGGGCAAAGGGTTTCCCTGTGCTTGACTGACTCAAGTGTAAGAATAACTACCCATCTGGGCCTCATCTTCTTCCCCTCCTCCTCCTACTGCTCCTTCGTTTTACCTTCTGCTGCTTCTTCATCTTCTTCCTCTTCTGCTTTCATCTTTCTACTGTTTCTTCTTTCTCTGTATCTTCCTTTCTCTTTTTTTCTTCTTTGCCCTCTTTTTTAATTTGCTTTTTCTTTTGCCTGCAATCCCCAGCAGGACAGCGCTTTTGACTGTGATTCTCATTGGTCCTTGGCATCTTGTTTGTTATAAGAGGAAATCAACAGCTCTCTCTTTTCTCCTCTGCCTTACATCCCCAGTCTTGGGCAAAGGTCTAGTCCTACATAGCACTGTGCTCTGTGAGTCCTGAGGGTCTAAGTCAGGACACGTGTGTTTGATTCAGGGATTGCTTTAGTTAGAGTCTGTGAGACTTCAGGTAAGACACTTCACTACTGAGAGCCTTTGCTGCCTTACCTATTATTGTAGGGATGATCAAGACTACTTTGCTAGACTGGGATGAGGATTAAATGAGACAAGACACTGTGATGGCATCTTGTCAGCTACAAGTTCTCAAAAATCACAGTGCCTGGAAACCTGCTAATCCTGGGAGGTTACCGTCCTCCGTGTGCCCATCACCCAGGCTCTGATCTAGGTGCCTCTGGTCCCCTCCCTGCCACCCTGCCCCAACATGGCCTTCTGATTACTGCGTTTGCGCCTTAGCCCACATCCAGCTTGTGCATCTGTCATTTGCCAGAGACCAGCTCCTGTGTCAGTCTGGCCAGAGGCCTTCCCAGCTGCAACTCCTTGAACATCAGCGTTCCCTCCAGCACTGTGTTCTTCACTCTCTGCCTGCAGTGAAGGTACAAGCAAGAGGTGAAGGAGAAAGTATTTTCCTTTTAAATTCTCTATGACACTAAACTAGCTCTAAGTACAGAGGTGACTCTCAATCAGTATTTGATTTATTGATTTCCTAAAGCTCTCCAGAGCACTAGCTTATTTCTAGTGACCTGAAGGCTCATGAACCATGTCAACACCCCTCTGTTTTTCTGCAGAAAGCAGTGCATGAAATCATTATAGGATCAGACAGAAATGGCTTTGAGCCCCAACTTCACCACTTGCTGCCTGTGTGGGGTCAGGCATAATACTTAACTTCTTTGACCCTGACTGCTTTTTTTCCTGTATAATGGGAATATTACTAGTATCTACCTCATAGGGTTGTTGTGAGGACTAAATAAGATAATGGTTATTAGATTCTTCCAAAAATTAGCAGGAGATTCATTTTAGCTCCACTTTCTCTACTTTTTCCCAAGTGATGCATCTGTCCTGATTCCATTCCTTGTCAGATGGATTGGAGAACTGAGGAATCTATAAATACTGATGGCTCAAGAGGTCAAAGCTGTATTCACAGAGGCAATGACCTTCCATCCAGTCATTTAGAGCAAGCTTACTGCTTTTTAATGCTAGGGACATTTTGACACAGTTCTCATTTTCCCTTATCAAGTCATGGGTACAACAGATACTATTGTTTTCTCACTTGCTTCTATCTCATCCTTGCAACCCACATCAAAACAGCCTAAACAGAATCCCCACTTTCGGCCTAAAAAAGTCTGAAGATGCAATCCCACTGTTAGGGCAAGATAGAGTTCACCATACCACTAAGCAATTCTTCGTCATCAAGCCGGGTGTCCTGTAGTTCAACTCAATTCTGACACTGTCTATGAAGAGATAGCTCAGATTCCGCAGGTTAAGGGCTCAGTCCCACAAGATGGTCCCCACTTCAAATGCCAATAACTAGTCCATGTTGCTCCCTGCACTTCTGCCTGGTTATACATCACAGTTCCTACAATCTCCTTTTGGGTTTGATTAATTTGGTAGCTCACAAACTCAGGACACCCATTTACTCACTAGATTAACACACTATTACAAAGGACATTAAAAGGTACAAATCAACAGCCAGATAAAGTGACTCATAGCACCCTATGCTTCATAGGTTTCAAACAAAGGAGTTTCTGTCCTCATGGAACTTGGGGTTCAGCTGGTAGTGCAAGAGCTTGTTCTACTTCCCAACCTGAAATATCCCCACATGCACTCCTTTTGGAAATTATGGAGGCTCCATTACATGGGCATTGTTGATTAAATCATTGGCCAGAGGTGACAGATTCAACCTCCAGCCCCTCTCCCTTCCCCAGAGATCTGGAGGCAGAACTGAAAGTTCCACCCCTTTATTCATGGTTGGCTAACTTGAGAGCCAACCACCCCCTCCAACCCCATTCTTAGGTGTTTTCTAAAAGTCACCTCATTAACATAAACCCAGTAAGGGTGGAAAGGGGCTTATTATGAATAACAAAACACTCATTTCACCTTCATGGATCAAAAGAGTTTTCAGGAACTGAGGACAGAAGGCCAAATATCATAACAAAAGATTGTTCTTATCACTTGAAATTCCAAGGGTTTTGGGGAGTTGTGAGCCAGGAGCTTCAGACAGAGACCAAATAAATATTTCCTATTTAAGTCATAGTATCACCCCTGCCAGGGAAGTGCTGAGACCCAAAGGAGGCTGCTGGTGGGGGCTCAATTCTGTTAAGATAGTTCAGTTCAGTTCAGTCGCTCAGTCATGTCTGACTCTGCGATCCCCTGGACTGCAGCACGCCAGGCCTCCCTGTCCATCACCAACTCCTGGAGTTTACTCAAAATCATGTCTGTTGAATTGGTGATGCCATCCAACTATCTCATCCTCTGTAGTCCCTTCTCTTCCCACCTTCAATCTTTCCTAGCATCAGGGTCTTTTCAAATGAGTCAGTTCTTCATATCAGGTGGCCAAAGTATTGGAGTTTCAGCTTCAGCACTCAGTCCTTCCAATGAATATTCAGGACTGAGTGCTGAAGTGCTGAGACCCAAAAGAGGCTGCTGGTGTGGGCTAAATTCTGTTGAGATAGGGATCAAGCATTTCTAGTAAGGGCCCCAGGCACAGAAACACAAACAAAAATATCAGTAGCTGTCAAAGCAGAAATAGCTGCCACCTAGGAAGGCAAGTTCTAGAGAAGAGAATGGCAACCCACTCCGATATTCTTGCCTGGAGAATCCCATGGACAGAAGAGCCTGGCGAGCCCCGGTCCATGGGGTTGCAAAGTCAGACACGACAAGACTGAGCAACTGATACTTCACTAACACTTCAGGAACACAGGTTAAGAAATGCCACCCTCCCTCAAAGCAAGTAGAATGGCAGATACCTCAGTGGGAAGGAAGGTATGGTCCTCAGAAGCCCACATCAACTTCTTTGGGCCCTAAATTACAATTTCAGCTAGGTTTTTAAAATTCATTTGCTCCATGAGAAGGAAAAAAACAAAAAATTCTTTTCTTAATTGAAGTATAGTTGATTTACAATGTTGTATTAGTTTTAGGTGTACAGCAAAGTGATACAGTTTATATATATATATATATATATATATATGATTATTTTCCATTACAGTTATTACAAGATATTGAATATAATTCCCTGTGCTATACAGTAAATCCTTATTTATTTTATGTATTATAGTTTGCACCTGTTAATCCCCATACTGCTAATATATCCCTCCTGCCCTCCCTTTCCCTCTTTCCCCCTTTCTCCTTTGGTAACCATAAGTTTGTTTTCTGTGTCTGTCTGTATATTTCTGTTTTATGTATAGATTCATTTGTATTACATTTTAGATTCCACATATGAGTGATGTCTTGTAATCTTTGTCTTTCTCTGTCTGCCTTACTTCAGTTAGTATTATATTTCTCTAGGTCCGTCCATGTTGCTGCAAATGTCAATATATCATTCTTTCTAATGGCTGAGTAGTAATCCATTGTGAATATAAATACAAATATACATACAAATACAAATAAATATAAATATATATATAGGATTCCCTGGTGACTCAGTCAGTAAAGAATCCGCCTGCAGTGCGGGAGACGCAGGTTCAATCCTTGGGTTGGGAAGTTTCTTGGAGCAGGAAATGGCAACCTTTTCCAGTATTTTTGCCTGGGAAATTCCATGGACAGAGGAGCCTGATGAGCTATAGTTCATGGGGTCACAAGAGTCGGACACAACTTAGCAACTAAACCACTACCACCATAGATATATTGAGAATAACATGTGTGTGTATGTGTGTGCGTGCTCACTTATGTCTGACTTTTTGCTACTCTGTGGACTATAGCCCACCAGGTTCCTCAGTCCATGGAATTTCCCAGGCAAGAATACTGGAATGCATTGCCATTTCTTCCTCCAGTGGATCTTCCCAACCCAGGGATCAAATCCATGTCTCTTGCATCTCCTGCATTGACAGCTGGATTCTTGATGTGTGTATATATATGTGTGTGTGTGTGTGTGTGCATGTATATATATATATATATATATATATATATATAACTCTATGTGTGTATATATATATATATTACTTCTTTATTATGGTTTTTATGTTTTATCATCCTCCACTAGAGCCTAAGCATATTTGAGTCAGGTCAGAGATATGTGCCTGGCATTTAGCATAACACTTGGCATATAGCAATACTTGTGGGGAAGAATGAATGGATAGATGGATAAATGAATGAATGGGGTTATTCTTATCATTTCATTGATGCAGAAACTGAAGAAGCTCAGAGAGGTGAAACCCTACAGCCATGGTCAGTCAGCAAGGGCATGTCCAAGCCAGGATCTAAGCCCAATCTTCTCAGCTTGAGTGCAGCCACGGCCTAGGCCGCTCCATGCCTCCCTCATCCAGGCAATGAAACAGAGGCAACAGGGCACAGGATGTATCAGGCTGAAGTTAAGTGGGAAGGAGAAGCTGAGATGTTCCCACAGGACAAGTTTGATGAAATAAAAATTGGTGCATAGAATCCATTTATACAAACTCTGTTGGAAGGCAAACCTGGGGCAGCTAATGCCATAGCTTGTTTTCATACTGAAAGCTAGAAATGAGGTGTGAGGTTAATGGTTATGCAATCTACTTCATCCTCTATGAGAATTAAATTTTATCATCAGCCTCATTTTATAGGTAGGTGATTATATGCTCAGAGCGTCTGAAACACTTTCCCATAGTTGCATAGTCTGGGGCCTGAGACCTTCACCCCACACCTTCTTCTCCACTCTGTCTTTCCCCTGGTGCCTAGAACACAACACCTGGAGCACAGAGAGTGGTGTTCAGGACACCCCCCATGTGGCAAGGGTGGGCCACCAGGCTACCTCACGAGCTCACTCCTACATGACCATGTGGGCTGCCGGTTAAGCTCTGGGCTCCTAGCACGCAGCCTCTGCTGGCCTGGATTCCTGCTGGACTGATCAGCTGATAAACCTCACTTACAAGGCCAGAGAGATCTAGGTTCATGTCCTAACCCTGCAGCGCAGTCACTGTATGACATGACTGAGTCACATGACCTCCAGAAGCCTCAGAGGATGTATCTGCAAAACAGAGACACTGATTTGAGCCTCAGGGGCTTTATGAATTAAATGAGAAAATGGACATAAAATCTTTGTCCCAACACAAAAAATAGCATGTGATGGCCGTATTGTCATCATCTTTTACCTCTAAAATATAAGAAGTCCTATAATATCCTGAGCTTTGATGTTATTCCCTTTAGCCTAGGCATGCATGTGCATATATAGAAAGATGATGTACACATATTTGTGTGTCAACACATGCATCTGTCTTCACTATACTCAAATATACATGTCTGTGAACCTGCACAATAAGTATGAACATATTCACAGATGCACACGCATATCCACATGCATGCACACTTTATGGCCACCTTGCTCTTTCATGCTTTCTTCATCCACGTGGACACTGGCCTCCTTTAGTTTTCTAAATCCCAAATATGAACAACACTGGCGAGAAGTTTCTTGAAGATCTTCTGTTTCTTTCTTTGTTGGCTTTCACTCTCTTTTTTGTATGTATTTGTTTATTTTCTCCCCATAGCTTACTACCTTCCTCTGCTCCATACTCACTTGCCCTACAGGGAGATGGTTGACAGAAGATAGGCATTCCTTTAATCACTAGGAGTCAAGGGTTCTGAGTTGATTCAAATTGGGGGTTTTTATTCCTGTTTTTCAAACTTTGCCTTTAGGATACCTTCTGGGATTGCCCAGTTTCTCTCCAGTAAACTCTAGGTTTTAGTTCTATGCTGGGAGGAGTTCATTCAGCTCAATCACTACCATCATTTCCCTTCATCCACGTTAACACCTTTGGGTTTCTTCAGAATGTTTGTAACTAAAGGTGGGCCATTAATCCTCTCTTCTCAACTCTGAAATCTGCAAAATGAATTCCCATCAGACCTTCATCCGTGCATGGATAGAAACGTATGCACTTGCACTCAGAGACTTACACATACGTTCTCTGTACCTTCTTTATTTTATTGTGGTTTCTTTCTACAGCCCTTTTGCCCCATTACTTCATGTTCATGTACTAAAAGATAGAACTTAGGTAAAAGAGAAAGTTGAACTTTACTACTTCATGATATGTTTTATATTTTCTCATTAAGTCTTTATTTGCACCCAAATGAACCTGAAATCCTCACTGTTTTTCCTATTCCTTCCATATACTTAGTAGAGATTGACATGTGAGTGAAATGGACCTAGGAGGTTGGTGAGGGAAATAGAAGACTGGTCCCCTCTGCAAAGAGGTTCTTAGGATCTTCTCCAATAAGAATCAGGCTTGACTGTGAAGATTCCATGGATGTCCTCCAAACCCCTGGAGTTGGCTCATGTAAGACACACTTCTTCCCATGTAAGATAGGATGTAATTCTTACAACCAGTCTGTTGGGCATCCAGAGTGGAATTCCAGGTCTAAACTGTAGGGTAGGGGTTAGCTCTAGGAATCAGAACAAGAAAGATGCCTTAACCTATTCAGTAATTCAGCAAATATTTCTGAGCACGTGTTTTGCAGCAGACATCGCACTAGGTATTAAAGTTGGTTGGCAAGACAGATTTAAATCCAGATAACTCTCACAGTCAAATGAGGTTGCTGCTGCTGCTGCTAACTCACTTCAGTCATATCTGACTCTGTGTGACCCCATAGACAGTAGCCCACCAGGCTCCTCCATCCCTCGGATTCTCCAGGCAAGAACACTGGAGTAGGTTGCCATTTCCTTCTCCAATGCATGAAAGTGAAAAGTGAAAGTGAAGTCGCTCAGTCATGTCCGACTCTTCATGACCCCATGGACTGCAGCCCACCAGGCTCCTCCATCCATGGGATTTTCCAGGCAAGAGTACTGGAGCGGGGTGCCATTGCAAATGAGGTTACATGGCATTAAATGCAACAGGACACTAACAAAGTTTCAAGTACAATTGTGATAAACACTAGGAGGGAAAAAAGTAAGATCTGTGGCAGTGAGACTAGGGATCTTGACCTAGTAAGAGTAGTGATGGTGTGCGAGAGGTGTTACTTAGGAAAATGTCCCTGAGCAAGTGATGTTTTACACAGCAACTTGAAGGATACACAGAAGTTGGCCAGAGGAAGAAGTGAGGAGAACATTCTAGAAAGGGGAATTGCACATGCAGAGACCCTAATTCATTAGGTATCTGGCTCATCACAAAACACAGAAGCTAGAGTGGTTGGAGCATGGTAGCAGGGCAGAGTGTTGTGAGATGGAACTGGGGAGGGGAGCTGAGCACTCGGACACTTCCATAGCTGACCCTGATCCCTCCTGGTGCCATGCCCGCGACTATTAGACAAACAAGACCAAGATATGTGAGGAATAAAGGATGGCTTCTTGAATGCAAAAGTCTACCAGGATTAAAAAAAAGATACATATTTCATGTTTGCCTTTAGACTTTGACAAACTTATTTCTCCTTAAGGAAAGACTCTTCGAATGACAACTTGACATATTTCCCTGTGGCAAAAGAGCCATATGAACATATGTGACACCCCACCCCCCAGTTGTTGAAATGACCTTCTTAAATGGCTTGTTGTGATCTCAGAAATTCTGTCACAGGGCAGAGACACCTAGAAGCCAAACATTTTATTTCCCAAGTTAGTGTGTACCTTTAATCCTTGTTATATCAGTACAACTGTGAAACATCTTAAGTTGTTTTATGTCTGGTCAACTTGGTCTAATCTGCAAAGAAATCTTTAATCTGATTTACTTCCCAACAATCAGCAAACTAAAAACATTTGTTAATGAAGCTTTTTAGCTACTTGTCCGTGTGAAAGATAATTCTTTAAATTTATTTTGTTTGTATGATAAAAATGATAGAATAGCAGCCTGAAGAAGTTGAAATGCATTTTCAGGAGTTGGCTGCTTTACAAAAATCCGTGGGTTCTCTGAATGTGACAGTTAGGCCAATTGACGTTCTTCATGCAAATGCTGAAGAGATTGATGGCACTGTGAGAGAAGACAGCACATTAAACCCACACAGGCCCTGGGCATTTCCTCAGGCTCCAACTTCTCAGGCAACTCTTTCCCTTCCTGTCAGCAAAAATGAGGTTGTTGACACAAACCAGTAATTATAGAAGACACCTTAAGTAGAATAAAACCTGATCTATATTCACTCCTTAGCCATAGTTCTAAACCTCAACACCCATTTGAGTGTTACCATTTTTGACTTCAAGAACTGAAAGCCTTTATACTAAAGAGACATATGCTTCTTGGATTGGTTAGGAAAGAGCCGTTGAAATTTGTGGAGGGTCCAATTATTGATCTATTTTTTTAAGCAAAAGCAGTTTGATTCTTTAGAGCGCTGATGAGAATAGAACTGACCCATCGGAAATGAATTCTGTAACCTCTGCCTCTTTCTCTTCTGGTTTCCCCAGTCTCCTGGGTCATTTATCAGAGTCCATACTACTTTTTGTATATGATTTTTGGTTCACCTGTGTATTGGTCAGGAAAAAGATGAAACACTTGGAGTGGGTAATTTGAGGAGAATTTAGCAAGAAACAAGCATTTACAAAGATGAGAGCAGGGATTAAGGAGAAGAGGAGACCTGGTACAGGACCCCATGGGGTACTCTTACCATGCCAGGGCTGAAAGGGGAAGGGGAAGGCGTGGTTACTGACAGGAGTTTGACCTCTGACAGAGGGACTCAGCTGACTCTTGGCATCTCTTCTTGGAGGGAGTTGGGAATAAATACCTGATCTCGTTTCTCTTCCACCATCTGATTTCCAGTGCTTCTTGTTGACCAAATCAAACCAGAAGCCAGTAGACAAGGGAACACACTGAAGTCCAGCAGCCTTCTGGAACAGAGTGGGGTCAGGAGTGGAAAGGGAATCTCAGAGGTGTGGGGGTGAATATCAGTGAATGCAACATTCAGAATAAAATGCTTGCCTCCTGCACTTAAGACTGTGAAAGCCTTTTCAACAGAGGATGTGTCTTTCATTTTTGTAGTCCAAGCTCCAAACTCAAGCCCTGACAAATAGAAAGGACTTAATAAATTCTGAGTAAATGAGTGGATATAGGGATGGGGAGTGGATATAGGGATGGGGAATGGATGGGTGATTAAATGACTGGATGAATAAGCAAGTGACTAAATGAATGATGGTAGGATAAAGTTTTCCCTACTGGAGTCCTTTAGATGATCTGCTCTGGTAACTACCTAGGGACAACTTGTAATTAACATATCAAATTCTTCTAAAGGTCTTGAAAGAGTTTGTTTCTTCTGCTGCTTAAGCAGCCTGCACAGAAGCTTGCGTACTGGATGAAATTGCTTCCTTCATAGCAGAGACAAAGCACCGCCTACCTCCTGTTCCAAAGACCTCAAATTCTGAATTAGGAGAGACATGAATTAATGAGTTCTGCATGTAACAAGAAAAACCTCTTTTAATAACTGGGAGTTAAACAGAGTTTGGATCCCTGCTGATCTTATTGGCAAAATTAAATAAAAGTGACATTCTGCTGGCCCAAGCAAATTAGCAGCCAGCCTGTGTAAAGGCTCAGTTAACCCCAGACATTGTGTGATGTATTACCCATTGTTTGACGTACTTTCATAAGAGCAAGACGAAGTGTCCCATCCTTTAGACTCTGGTAATGTGCTTCATTGTTAAATTCAATAGGAAAAGCGATTCATACTGTGGTATGATTGAAAAGAAAATTGAATCCTTTTGATGTTATAAATGTGTCTATTACTGCGTGTGCACACAAATTTTCCATGGAAATTATGGTGAAAGTAGTGATTCTCCTAGAAAAATGCATTAGTGTTGACACGTTCAATTTTATCTGCATCAGAATATAAATACCCTTTAACCATGGTCAAATTGTGCGGAATGTATATACCACATCTGCATAAGTCACTTGTCTATCCATCTATTGGGAAAAAAGCATTGAGCTCTGAGATCTATCCTGTTTCTCCATTTGCAGTTTTGAAAATACATAATACTAAAAGCGTTGGTGCAGGATTTGTGTGAGGGTCTTTCTAATTTGAGAAACAGCTTCATAAAGCAAAGGTCTGTAATTTCATGTCTTAGTTACACAAAGCTAGTTTGTAGGCTTTGGGAAACTTGGCAAGTTGCAGTTTGAGTGTCATGTTAGCATTGGCCACCAGGCCATTATTGGCTATGCCCTGACCAAGTGGTCATGGAACCTTCTTACAAAGCGGTAGGTGATGTCAGGGACATACACTCAGCTTGGCTCTGTGATTTCAAATCCCGCTGCTTACAAGCTAAATGAGGACAGTAAAATGCCTGTCATCTCTTGCCTCCCTCCACCTAAGATCTGCCCCTTTTCTGCTCTGCTCCTCCATCCTCCTGACTTTGTCCTTCTTTCTTCAGATCTGAAACTCAAGGAAACACTTCTCCTCTCCAGGTTTCAGTCCCCTCTTCTACACATCAAGGTGGATGTCTCTTTGTCCTTCAAAGTTAAATGCTTGGTACTATTTGAACACAATATGCTCTTTTTTGCTTTCCTTCCTATATGTCAGGACTTTGGGGGTCACAAACAGTAAAAAAAAAATTTCAACACAAAATGGCCTAAGAAATACAAGAATTCATTGCTCCTCTACCGTACCACTTCACACTCTGAAAAAACTCTCAGAGGAAAATCTGCCAATGGGCATTGACAGCAGAACTGATATCCCCCTTAGGACTGAGTCCATTTGCAAATTCTCTTGGTGGTCTCTTCTCCTGGTGGCAACAATACTGACCAGGGTTCTTGGCTTTCCCCAATCAATAGAAACTGACTAGACGCCAGACAAATTCAGGTTTTACTGGGGCTCCTGTGTCAACTGCTGGAGAGACGAAAACAAGTTAACATGTTCCCTTGCTCACTCGCCAATGGGGAGTGAGCTCATTCCTTAAGTGAATGAGGGTAGGGGAGTGTCCAGAGGGTGGGCTGGAGGGGTGGCTTAGGTGGTCTGCCTGCCCCTTTGTGGTATTGAGCTCAGGGGGACATACACAGTACCCTGTTTTTGCTCCCAACACCCAGTTCCTTTGCTCCCAGTTCTTCAGAAATGGCTGCTGAGTTTTCTGTCTTTTTGTATCTTTTGGTCCAAAATTTGTTCCAACTGCACATGCACACAGCTATCGTTAGTCCCATATAGTTTCTTTGTATTTTGTGTTCAAGGAGAAGTGTGTCCAGATTTAAGCACTGCAGCACTGCAGTGAACCGTCCCAGGTCCCAGGCCTGTCTCAGCAAGATGGCCATATTACTTGTTCACATCCTTCCCACTCCAAAATCAACCACACAAAAAGTCATGAATGTATTTTTCAGCCATGTTTCTGGGCCGGACTCTCCTTGTTCCAAATTAAAGTCAGTACCTATCCATGAACCAGTCACTGCAGTCAGAAGCAGGCAGTGCTCTGATTAGCCAGGCTGCAGTCACATCTACCCTTGGAGTTGAAGGGTAGGCTAAGAGTAGGGAAGAGTAATCACTCCAAGAAAATTTATGTCCCTGTTCAAAGAAGGATTAACATGTAATGGAAGGGGATGGACAGACACATCTATTGTAATGTGTTCATGCAAGCAGTTTCTGCTGCCTGAAATAGTTCCTTTTTCTTGTCAGTGTGATGAATCCTTGCTTATCCTTTAAGACGTGGTTCAAAAGCCCTTCTTCAGTGATCCCTCTCAAATCCCTGTGTGTCTTTACTTTCTTAGCACTGAAACACATCTCTGTTACAGAATCTGCAATGCTCACCTCATCCGTCCACAAATATTTATTGAGCACCTACTAGGTACACAGAGCACTGCAGGCTTGCTTTTTCTAAGGACTTGAAATACTAGGCTCTCTGTGCCAACTGAATGATATAATAGAAAGAAATGTGGGGCCAATTTAAGGAGGAGAGTGGTGAAAGTGTTGGCAGGGGAACAGAGAAACTCACAGAAAGTTAACAGAATACCTTGTTCTTCTAGGAGGGCGCTGGCAAACCAAGGTCACTCAACACGTGTTGTTGCTGCATATCTACTAAGGACCAGATATTGTCTCAGTGCCTCAGGGGTAAATCAATTAAAAAAAAAAAAAAGTGCAGTAATATCTATCTTTGTGGAGGGAATCTGGAGGAGGGAGTTCCAGGCTAAAGAAACAGCCAGTGCAAAGCCCTAAACTAGGAGTATGTTTGACTTATCACAGGATCAGCAAAATGGCTAGTGTGGCAGAAAGAGAGTATGGAGGAAGTGATATTAGAAAGATACCAGGGCCAGATCATGGAGAGGCTAATAGGACTTTAGCTTTTACTCTTCAACCCCTCTATCCAACTCCTGAAGCAATCCAGAACTGTACAAAAATACATTATCAGTCTGTGGAGATAATGGGGCTAGGATTAGACTTGAAACAGGGACCCTGGGTTCTCACCAATTTATCACCTTCCTCATTAATGTATCCCAAGTTATGAAAATAGACTTCTGTCTCAGTTTCCTATTAACAATTCCAGTTGACAAGCTAGCTCTGCTGAGACTCTGACACCTTCAATAGCCTGCAGCTCCTTGTACGGAGCTGTATACAGGTTTCAGGGGGCAGGAGGTTGGAAGATAGTGAGCGAAGGGTAGAGGAAAGGGTAGAGTTTAATATTCAAGGACAGGGTCTGAGTCAAAGTGTTGTATTTGAACTATGGCTCTGCCACTTATTATGTATATAGCACTGGGTTGTTACTTGCTCTGAGCCTCATTGTCCTCATCTGTTAAATGGGAGCAAGAAAACCTATTCCACACTGTGCTATACAAGAATGGATGTAAACCGCACAAGGTAGAATAATCCCTCACTAATTACTCTCCTGGATATTTCTTGCAAATCCTCTCCGCCTAGAGTTGACAGAGTTCTTTATTCTCCCTAGCACTGGCTGAGACCTGCTTTCTAAGAGCCATGAAGCTGCTGCATACTTGGACTTTCAGTGTCATCAGTCACCTGGGTTTTGACCCTTTATCACCCTTGTTCCATTCCTTCTCAAGGATGAATCGGATCCTGTTGGTTCTTAAATCCTGTCTGAGTTGATGACACAACTCCTGTTGACGTGTTGACACATCAACGCGTGATGGCACCGTACCTATCTGGACATGGACTATTTGGCTGCTGACCATTTCTCCAGTTGTGGAGAACAACCTGAGAACTGCCTTATTTATGTCCACAGAAGTTCTATCCTGCCTTGTCCCCATTCCCATCCTACAAGACTGGCTGGTCCCAGTCTTGTAGCAGCCAGTCCTTAGTAGAATCGTGCCACATGCCCACCACATTCTTCCTCCTCCAGAAAGCAGTTTCTCCAGGTGCTACATAAGCAGCAGAACTCATCCATGGACTCTTTCATACAGATGTTGTCTCTAATTCACCTCCAGGGCAAAACCGACCCGTACAGTGGCCCTTTTCTAGGGAAAAACCCTCTGGTGTCATTTCTCTGCCCCTCACTCCTTTCTCTCTCTCACGTGGAACTCTCTGCCACTCTCGGCCTTGTATCATGTGAGTGTTGCCTTGTAAATCATTCAGAATCCAAGTCTGGGTGGGATATTTACCCAGAGCGGGTTATGACTGGATGCACTCCTATGTCACCATGTGCCATGCGCATTTCTTATAAAGTAGTTTATTATTCTGTGGGGCATTAATAGATTACCAGATTGATATGATTAAAGCTAGTGAGTCATTAATTAGCATCTAATTAAAAGAGATGAGTTACATACCCATGTACAGTAGCTAATGTTATGTTTTCCTTGAAAAAGAAATGATTCAATGTATAGCAATTGTGTTTTCAAAGAAACCACACCAAACCATATGTGTGGTTTTCTTGGGCTGCAGGGGCAATGTGTGCCTTAGGGCATCAGAAAATTGAATAATGCTCCTCCCCAAAGAAGTGGGTGCCAACACGGGCTAGGATCTTTCTGGTTATAGGAAGCTGGCTTGAGCTTTGCATGGTTTCCAGAAATAGCAACAGAGAAGTCATAGAGATAGCTTCCTAGAGCCAGAGCCTAGGTTCTAAGGCTATGTCTCCTGTTCAACTTTCTACAGAGATTATCAACTCACACTGCCAAGTGTGCTTACATCCTTTATCTGATTTAACTTTCAAAGAACCCATATCCCCATTTTATAAAACAGAAAACTAAACCTCAGGCAGGACTCAGTTGTGGCTGATGTGATAAGACCAGCGAATTTCTGCAGAAGCACCAGGATACAAGCCAAGGCCTTCTGAAACCTGACTTTGATCCTCCATCTAGCCTTCCCTCTCTATTCCTTACTTCACACCTTTTCCTCCCGCTGAACCGCTCTCCACCCTGTTTCTTCTAATGGCCTCATTCTGCTCACAGCCGACTGAGAAGGCTCTCAGTTTATCCTCCCTGTGTCCACATCCCACTTGAACTTCTGGATGCAGATCAATCCTAATTTCATCAACACTGACTGACCTGGACGACAGTCATTCTTCCTCTCCAAGAATTCTCGGTAGATTTGTATAATAGAACTCAAACTGGAAGACGATGAGCGTTCACCTGACTGTAGCTCTCTACAGTGCAGACATTTCCATTATGACACCCTACAAATGTAGTCACTGAGCCTCACTGAGCAACTGAGTTTGTTGTGTGTCATTTCCATTTTTATAACTTGCTACCTCTAATTATCAAAATAATACATAAAAATGATCTGGAAAGAAGAAAATCATGGTTACTCCTATAGAAGGGATTAAGGTGGGAATAGGAAGGGAGCAGCTGAGAATATCAAAAGGAACTTTTATTATTGGTACTTGTATATTTTACATCACTATTTTATTCATGTATTTCTTATGTGATAAAAAACAATAAGCAAAATCAACATGTTCCTATTGGAGGAATCTTGTATATTTATAGGAAGGATAAACAAATAGAACAAACTGTAACTCTCTTGTCTATAAGTTAACTGCTGTTATCTATATATCTACATTTGGTATCTTTATTCTACTTTATTTTTCATTACATTTACATTTAAATATTATGATACTGTATAAGAATTGGAAACCCTTATTTTTAATAGGTTAACATATGCATCTCCCAAATTATTAAAAAAAATTTATTCCTATAAAATGTAATTATAGCATGATATTCTATTGAGGGTTGAAACATCACTCATATAACCTTTCCCTGAGGTTGGACATATATGTTTCTAATATTTTCACAGTATAAATATTGCTGAGGAAAACATCTGTTTTTAATTGGAGAGTTTAAATTATTTATATTTCTTGTCATAACTGGAATGCTCGTTTGTTCTCGTTCTGTCCTGTTTATTATATTTGATCCTTCCTTGCTGTTTTCTTTGGGTCATCTTCTCTTTCATTATTTTTCCCCCATGGTAGTTTTAAAGGTATATATGTTGTTTTTAACTCTACTAATGTTTCCTTTTAAACTTAGTACTTAATAGAGAACTATTGAAAGTTCTCTTCTAAAGTTTCTAATCTTGCTTCTCCAGCACAATATGGCTAGCTAATCTTACTGTTAAACTCATCTCCTGAGTTCTTAAATTCAATGATTATATTGTTCTTGAGTCTATAATTTCAGTTTGATATTTTTTCATAGATTCCATTTCTCTGGAATCTTAACCAAATTGCTGCAGATTTTAGAAGATTTAGAATTTTTATATCTTCGTGAGGGAATTTGTCATTTGCCATTATGCGTTATATATATTTAAAGTATATTTGCCCTAAAAATTTCCTTGTCTGGAATTACTGTGGTTATATCAGATTTTTGTTCTCTTCTTTTTTGAAATACAAATGATATAGGCTAAAATGCACTTCAGTGTGTTTTAACAAGTTCATATAAATATGATGCTTATCTCCTTAAATATATACAAAATATTTTCATCACTTCAGAGAGTCCTAAGTCATTTTTTAATCCTTTACAATAGTAAAAAGAGATGAGTCATGTACCCATGTACTTATTGCTTATTTACATATTACAGTATATACTCTTTTATACAATGCACAGTCTTTTGTATCCAGCTGAGAGTAAAATCTGTGAAATTCATCCATGTTGGTGCATGAATAAGAAATATTTCTTTTTGTTTTGGCACAGTATTCCATTATATAAATAAACCACAATTTATATATGTACTCACCAGTTGGTAGACATTTATACTGTTTCCAGTTGAGGCTACTATGACTAAAGGTTTTATGAATATTCTTGTACAAGCATTTGTACAGACCCGAGTTTTCATTTCTTTTGAGTAAATGCCTAGGAAAGGGATTGCTAGTTCATAGAGTATACATATGCTTAACTTTATAAGAAACTGCCAAACTACTTTTTAAAAAGGTTGTACCATCCAAATTGCTACCAGAAATATATAAGAGTTCTGACTGTTCTGCATTTTCAAGTTGAGGAAGTTCCTTCAATTTCCAGCTTGCTGAGAGATTTTATCATTAATGTATATTGAGTATTTCAAATGTTTTTCTCTTGTTGTTCAGTCACTAAGTCGTGTCCGACTCTTTGCGACCCCATGAACTGCAGCATGCCAGACTTCTCTGTCCATCACTATCTCCTTGAGTTTGCTCAAACCCATTCCATTGAGTCAGTGATGCCATTCAGCCGTCTCATCCTCTGTCTCCCCCTCTTCCTCTTGGCCTCAGTTTTTCCCAGCATCAGGGTCTTTTCCAATGAGTCAGTTCTTCGCATCAGGTGGCTAAATTATTGGAGCTTCAGCTTCAGCGTCAGTCCTTCCAATGAATATTCAAGGTATTGATTTCCTTTAGGGTTGACTGATTTGATCTCTTTGCAGTTCAAGGGACTCTCAAGAGTCTTCTCCAGCACCACAGTTCAAAATTGTCAATTCTTTGGCACTCAACCTTCCTTCTGGTCCAACTCTCACATCCATACATGACCACTGGAAAAACCATAGCTTTGACTAATGGACCTTTGTTGGCAAAGTGATATCTCTCTGCTTTTTAAAACACTGTCTAGGTTTGACCTAGCTATTCTTCCAAGGAGCAAGTGTCTTTTAATTTCATGGCTTCAGTCACAGTCTGCATTGATTTTGCAGCCCAAGAAAATGAAATCTGACAGTTTCCACATTTCCCCATCTATTTGCCATGAAGTGATGGGACCAGATGCTATAATCTTCAGTTTTTGAATGTTGAGTTTTAAGCCAGCTTTTCACTCTCCCATTACACCTTCATCAAGTGACTCTTTAGTTCTCTTCACTTTCTGCCATTAAAGTGGTATCATCTGCATATGCAAGGTTGTTGATATTTTTCCTGGCAATCTGAATTCCAGCTTGTCCTTCATCCAGCCCGGCATTTCACATGATGTACTCTGCATATAAGTTAAATAAACAAGATGACAATATATAGCCTTGATGTACTCCTTCCCCTATTTTGAACCAGTCCATTGTTCCATGTTCAGTTCTAATTGTTGCTTTTGTTAGAAACCTGTATGTCTAGACCTGCACACAGATTTCTCAGGAGGCAGGTAAGGAGGTCTGGTATTCTCATCTCTTTAAGAATATTCCACAGTTTGTTGTGATCCACACAGTCAAAGGCTTTAGCATAGTCAATAAAGCAGAAGTAGATGTTTTTTGGAATTCTCTTGCTTTTTTGATGATACAGTGTATGTTGGTTCCTCTGCCTTTTCTAAATCCACCTTGTACATCTGGAAGTTCTTGGTTCACATAATGCTGAAGCCTAGCTTGAAGGAATTTGAGCATAATCTTGCTGACATGTAAAATGAGTACAATTTTACGGTAATTTGAGCATTCGTTGCTATTGCTTTTCTTTGGGATTGGAATGAAAACCGACCTTTTCCAGTCCCGTGGCCCCTGCTGAGTTTTCCAAATGTGCTGGCATAATGAGTGCATCACTTTAACAGCATCATCTTTTAAGATTTGAAATAGCGCAGGTGGAATTCCATCACCTCCACTGTCTTTGTTCATAGTAATTCTTCCTATGGCCTACTTGACTTCATATTCCAGGATGTCTGGTTCTAGGTGAGTGATCACATCCTTGTGGTTAACTGGGTCATTGAGAGATTTTTATACAGTTCTTCTGTGTATTCCTGCAATCTTTTCTTAATCTCTTCAGCTTCTGTTAGATAGTGAAATTATCACTTTTTTCTTGTTTGTTCATGAATCTCCTTTAGTCTGCCAATTAATATTTTAAAGTTATATAACCTTGTATTCCTAGAACAAATTTCTCCTAGTTTTATATATTATTAGATTCAATTTGCTAATATTTTATTAATGATATTTTTGTATTTTTTGTGTTCATGAGGATTATTGTTCTGTAATTTTCTTTTCTTATGCCTGATTTTGGCATTAAGGTTTTCCTGGCCTCCTAAAATTACTTCAATGGTGTTTTTGCCATTTTCTGAAAAGTTTTGGTCAAATTAGCATTATTTCTTTCTTTAAAATATGGTAAAATGAACTAATAAAGGTACTAAATCTGGAGTTTTCTTTAAAATAATGTTGTCAGTTACATGTTCAGGTTATTTAAATAAGTATGGGACTATACAGCTATTTATCTTTTCTTGAGATAGTTTTGACAGTTTGCATCATTCAAGACATTTGTCTAATTTATCCAAGATGTAAAATTTATTGGAATAAAAATTTTTATAATATGCCCATATCCTTTGGATATCTGCAGAATCTGTAGTGAAGTCCCCTGTGTCATTGTTTATATTGGCAAATCGTGGTTTCTTTTTTCTTGATGGTTTAGCTAGAAGTTTGACAGTGTTTTTTTTCTTTTTTTGTTTGTTTTGTTTTAACCTTTCCTCCAAATACCAGATTTGGGTTACATTGGTTTTCTCTGTTGTTTATCTGTTTTATATTTCATTGATTTGTTCTCTTCATTATTTTCTTCCCTCTTAATTAGGTCAAATTTACTCTTCCTTTTCTAGCTTTCTAAAGTGGGAGCAGATTAGATTACTAATCTGTTTTTCTTTTAAGTTAGCTTAATTAAGGTAGAATTTAAAACAAAATCCATCAAGTTTAGGGGGAGGGGCATATAGTTCAACAAGTTATGAAATGTGTATACACCGAGGTCTCTAACACCAAAATCAATGCATTAAATATTTTCATCTGTTGAAAGTGTCCTCAAACTCCTTTTTCAGGAAATCCCCCAACTTTATGGCAACCACCATTGTGATTCTTTTCCATGATGAATAAATATTTTCTTCACTCAAAACAATCCTTTTGGGATTTATCCATGTTATTGTACAGATCAATAATTTCTAATATTCTACTTCATCAATATACCAAAATTTGGGTTTTGTTTTTTTTTTTTGCTCACCTGTTAACAGATATTTGCTGCTGCTAAGTCGCTTCTGTCCTGTCCGACTCTGTGCGACCCCATAGACCGGCAGCCCACTAGGCTCCCCCTTCCCTGGGATTCTCCAGGCAAGAATACTGGAGTGGGTTGCCATTTCCTTCTCCAATGCATGAAAGTGAAAAGTGAAAGTGAAGTTGCTCAGTCGTGTCCGACTCTTAGTGACCCCATGGACTGCAGCCTACCAGGCTCCTCCATCCATGGGATTTTCCAGGCAAGAGTATTGGAGTGGGGTGCCATTGCCTTCTCTGATTAACAGATATTTAGGATGTTATAAAGTTGATATTTTTCTTTCCTACCTTTTGACCCCCTTATTTTTCCCACCCGCCCCCAAAACCTTGCATCTGGCAACTACCAATCTGATTTCTGTATTTATAAGTTTGAAGTCAGTTACTACTTTATTTTTGTCAGAAAACATCCTTGAGCCTATACAATGAAAATATATGTAATTATTTACCTCCTTCAGTGAAGATGGATAATACATCTCTTCCCATTCTTATTTTACATACTACCACCAGTTTTAATTGGTGTAAGATAGTTTTATCAAGTTAATTATTGCTCCTTTTATAAAATAAGAATCCTCTTTTTCAAGAATTATTTATGACACTTTCATTCTGTTTTGTAACCATGTTTACCACAGTTACTTAGAATAAATTACATGCTTGAATGCTTTTAGTTGCTCATTACCAGTTCTTCCACACCATGATGTTATTATTTATGATTTTTAAATTTTGATTCTTTTTTTTTCATCTGCCTGAAATAGATCTTGAAGTAACTTTTCAGGAAGAATGCATGAGTCAAATACTTTGTTAGTCCTTCATAACTGAGGTTATTGGTCTGTTGACTTCATATATAAACCACAGTTTTCAAGTATTCAATCATTTACCTAAAAAAAAGCAAATGCTAACCTGATCAAAGTACAGTGCTGGATGCAGAATACAGCCATATGTAACCTGTGCACCATTGACGTTTTCATGAATTTTACACTCTGGTGCAGGAAACAGACATTAACAGCTGATTCCAGAATTAATTACTGGTGATCACAGTAACAAAGGAGACTAACAGAGTTCTATTTAGGAGAGAAGCAAGGGGATGGAAAAGGCTTCTCTGAAAGGGTAATAATTAAATGAGGACACCTAAAATGAATGACTGATGTGGAGTGTTTTATTTAGGAAGGAATGATAAATTCTAGGGCTTCCCTGGTGGCTCAGATGGTAAAGAATCTGCCTGCAATGCAGGAGACCCGAGTTTTATCCTTGGGTTGGGAAGATCCCCTGGAGAAGGGAATGACTACCCACTCTAGTATTCTGGCCTGGAGAGTTCCACGGAGAGAGAAGCCTGAATGGGCAATGTACGTAAGAACTTGAGGATGGATGGAATATGAAATAAAGGCAATGTAGATGCTATGCAGGGTAGGGAGCAGAAGTATGATATATGTCTGGTAAAATGGCCAAAGGCTGATGACACAGAACCTCAAAGGTCTCATTCAGGGTTGGAATTTTTGTGTAAGACGAAATCACTGAAGTGGTGGGAGCAGAGATGTGGCATGATCACATGACTTAAAAAAATCACACTGATTGTGCTGTGTTGAATGATTCAGAAAGGGGTAAGGAGATGAAGATGGACCAACCAGGAGGCTATTTGCTGTTGCAAAGGTTCCAGTGAGAGATGATAGTGGCTTGGATCAGAGTGGTGGCAGTTGAAACTGTAAGAGGTAGATGCATTTAAGACAGTGTAGGAGATTGCTTTCGTTCTTCTCACACACCCAACATCAAATCCATTAGCAATCTGTTTGCTATACCTTTGAAATATATCCAATCCAACCACTTCTTACCACCCCCTCCACTTTCACCCCAGTCCAAGTCCCCGCCATCTCTTATCTGCAAGGTATTATTACTGCATCATTATATAATCGCTGTAGCTTCCTAGCTATTCTTTCTGTATTTACTTTTGCTCTGCTTCACACACAAATGGCCTTGTTAAAATGTAAATCAAAGTCATTCATTTCAAAACTCTCTAACAATTTCCTATTTCACTCAGATGTTCTAACAATGGCCCACAAGGCCAAATGTAATCTGGTCTTGTTATTTTTGGTGTCTCTTGCCACTGTCTGATTTGCTTATTCTAGTTCAACTACACTCGCCTCCTTGTCATTCTCTCACTGCACCCAGGACCTTTGCACTTGCTGTTCTCATTGTGAGGAACACTCTTCCCCTAAATTTTTGCATGACCTGCTCATTTATTTCATGACTGGAATACATTATTCCGGTCTACTCAAATGTGTCAGCTTAAGAGACATCCTCCCTGACCATCCCGTGAGAACTGCTGCACTACCAGCCTCTGTCTTCTGATCCTGCTTCATCTTTCTTCCGAGCCCTGACACTTGGATAGCTTTGTACATTGTCTGCTTTTCTCACCTGGAATGTGGACTCCTCAAGAGCAGACATAGTGGTTTATTTATTGTTACATGGTCAGAAATACTCACCATATGAATGATTTGAAGAATGTGGCAGTGAGGAAGGAGACAGTGCTGAGCACAGCTCCCAGGTTTCTGGCTTATAACGTAGGGTAGCTGGGAGTACCGTTAACTGGTATGAGGAAGTTGGAGGAGGAAGGGTTGGGGAGAGATCAGGAGTTTGCAACTGGGCAGGCTGAATGTAAGAGAACCTTAAAAACATCAAAAGGAGATGTCTAGTAGCCAAATGGATACATGGGTTTGTAAAATTATCCATGTACAGAAGCTCTAAGCCCTAGGTGACCAGCTCTTCCCAGTTTGCTTAGGGCTTTTCCTAATTTAAGCATTGAGTCCCAAGGCCTTGGAAACTCCTCGGCCATGAACAAGTTGCTGGGTGATCACCCTACAGTCAGCATGTATGTCATGGGTGGAAGTCATGGCATGACTGTGGGATCACAGGGAGAGTGTGCAGAGATGCCAGTCCATGCTTGAGCTCTGTGGCACTCCAGTGATTAAGGCGTGGTGAGCCTGTGCCATCTCCCATTGGGCTCTGGGCTCCCTGTGGGCTGGGAGGCATGATGCATGATAACTGCCCAATCATATTTGTTATGAATGAAAAAAATTAGAGGTTGAATAAATGAGGCACAAAGGAGAATGAGAGAAATAGGAAGGCGTAAAGGAGAGTTTTAAAGGAAAGCTTTAAATATTGTATCACTTCTATCCTCTGCTCAAAACGTTTCAAAGATTTTCTCAGGTAAACATTCACAAGTCTGATTTGCAAGGTCTTGTCTGCTTCCTCCATCCCCATCACCTGCTTCTCTTTATCTTGCTGCCTGTGCATCTCTGCCTATTGTGCTCTTCCCAATACCTGCAATGCTGGAAGAAGAAACTGGAATCAAAAGGGATTTTAAAAAATCTTTTAAAAACTCCCTCTTTCTCTTATGTGTGTGTGTGTGATAAGTTTCTGTAATTTTAGTCATCTTGGTGGGTGTGTGTGTATAGTGATATATCATTATGGTCTCAATCTGTACCTCTAAGACAAGAAATGATGTTGAGCGCTTCTTTTGGGCATTTGGCCACCCTGTTCTGTGAAGTGCCTCTTAAAGCCTTTTTGTCTATTAGATTATCTTTCATTTACGTATTGTTGTGTACAAATTTACATTTCTAGATATTAATCTTTTGCCAGATATGTATTATAAATATCTTCTACTCTGTGGCTTTCATTTCCCCCATTCTAATGGTATCTTTTTCTCCAATATCTTGAACCAATCTTCTTTGATAAATTCTTAATTTAAAAGTATTCCAGTGTACCAAACTTCTTCGTGGTTTATGCTTTGTATGTCCTCCTGGAAGAATTTTCTTTGCCTCCCTGAGGTCATGAAGACATTCTCCTGTATTTTCTTCTTGAAGCTTTATTGTTTTACTTTTCACATGTCGTTCTATGCTTTCTGGAACTCCATCCTTCCCGTATTCACTATAGTGCCACATTCTTTCAAATCAAGGGGCCATGCGTGCAGGTCTGTCTCTAGATTTTCTGTTCTGTTCCATTCGTTTCTTTGTCTATCTTTGGACTAATGCCACACTAGCTTTACTAGTGTAGCTTTATAGCAAGTCTTGTTATGGCACAGTGTGTGCTCACCCTATGTTGATCCCATTGTCTCTAGTGTGAAACTCAAACTCCTTAACAAGGTCTACAAGGCCCACATTCCCGGCCTATGTTCGCAGTCTCATCTCTCCACTCTCTTAACTCATTATGTCCCATTAGGCTTTTCTGTTCCTTTGAAAACAGACATTCCAGGCTTGTTCCTGTCTCAGTATCTTTGCACTTGCTGTTCTTTTTCTCTGGATCTCTCTTCCCCAGATCAACACAGGATTAGAGCTTTCTTGTTATTCAGATGCCAGATCAAATGTCCCTTTCTCAGAGACTCTCCTGATGACCTTTCCTAAATAAAATTTCCCTCTCCCTCCTGCCCTTGCCCACACTCTATCACCTTGCCTCATGCAATTATAAGATTTACCAGTATCTGAAGTGACATGTTTGTTTATTTGGCATAGAATAGTTCTTTCACCCACTAAAATGTAACTTCCAATGGCCGCAGGACCTCGTTAGCCTTTTATATACTTGCTGGATGCTTAGCTACTAGAGCAGTGCTTGGCACATAGAAAATTCTCAATAAACTTTGATGGGCAGAATTTGTATTTCTTTAATTCATCAGTCTCAGTATCCTCTGGAGACTTTCTTCCTCTTCTCAGTGAAGCTTTTAAATATTTGAAAAAAAAGTTTCTCCCTGAAATTTCTCTTCTTAAATGTCTTTAGTTGCTTCCACTTATACACAGAAGCATGTCTGGTTTAGCTGTTTGGTTTAATCATATAGTGAATTCATCAACACTTTAGATCACACTTTGTATGTTCTCTCTATGAACCTGTTCTACCAGCTATACACACAAATACATCTTGGCTTGCCCAATGCTGCTCATGGCTGGGAGACTCGGGAAGTGTTTGCTGAGTGTAAGACTGAACGCAATGTCCTACAAGCAGAGAATCCCTGGTGCTTGGGCCTTGGAGGGGAAAAAGATCAGCATGGCTTCCCTGGCCAGATTTATTACTCTCCCTTTCACTGCATCCTGTCGCCCACACTCCCAGGGCCTTTGTAAATCACTGGATGTTATTCCTTCACTTACACATTTTTTATGACTGTCCTTTTAGGACCACATAAATCAGATGTCAAATCAGGTTATTAGTGAGGGCTATTTTTTTCTCCCCTGTCAACAACCTGGTATTTTAATTCACTTTGGACTTTTCTATTTCTGTTTGCAACCCTTCTCTGGGATGGTGAATGCTTGCAGAGAGATTTGTTCTGAAGGAAAATTGAGGAGAGTTAGGTCAGATACCAGACAACAAGGATATAGTCTTAAAATTGTGAGACTGGTGGGGGAAAAGAACCTTCTACCTTTCTCACTGAAAAATGACCTTAATCCCTGGGTTAATCAGAAGGCTTTCCTTGTTAGCTAAGGAAAAATGAAGAATTTCTCCCAGGCACAAAGAGTTGGAGAAACATCAGGTTTAGGGTAGAGATTAAAGGTCATTCCATCATTCAGAATGTATTTGAGTGAACCAATAAGGAAAGATAAAGAGGGAGGAAGTTACTTGTTTAAGTTAATGGCAGAGATGTGCTCTGAACTCAGACCTCTTATCATTTTAGATGTGAAAAAAATTTTTAATGTCAAAATACTATAAAATACAAAAATTTAAAAATCCCTCATATTCCCTCTATCAAAAGTTGAATGTGTTAACATTTTCATGTACTCTTTACATCTATACCCGTTTAATTTCCATCTTCAATCTGATCTTCACTCCCTCTCCTATATGGGCTCATTATTATGCTTTTTTATGTTTTATTCCCAACCTTTTAAAATTTAACATACTTATGCACTTTTGTGGTATCCATAGAACTCTATAATATTATTTTGTGTGTATTTTTAAAGGTTGTAAATATAATCACAATGTTTATAGCAGTTTGCAACTGGATTTTCTCAATCCACAGTGTTTTTTAAGATCTTTCCATATTGATTCATATTGACCTACATGTTTACTTTAATTGCTGCATGAAAGTTATGTACTCCCAATTTTTCTTCATTCCTTTTTTTTTTTACTTGATGCACACATAGATGGTTTCCGATTTTTCCAATTCCCAAATAATGATATTATGAACATTCATGTAACGGTCTCAGTGATTATATGTCTGATTATTTTTCTAGATAAATAACTAATGATTGAGTTACTGGGTCAAAAAGTATGCACATTTTTAGTTTCAATAGAAATAGTCAAAACTTCTCCAGAGTAGCTATACTAACTTACATTCCATATTAGCAGTGACTAGCAAATATTCTTTTCAACAAGCCCTTGTTTAAACACTTGGTATTATCAGAATAGTTTAAGTTTTCCATTTGACAGACTTTTAAAATTCTCATTTTTGTTTTAAATTCACGGAACTTGATATCTTTTCTTATGCTTATTGATGATAATTATATTATCCTTATATCCTTTGCCTCATTTTTTATCCTTTTATTAACTTGCTTTGTAAGAATTCTATGTATATCCTGGATCTTGAATGTTGGTTGGTTATTAGTCAATGAAAATAACTCCCCCCATTTTATGGCTACCTTTTTCCTTTGTTTATAGGTTATCTTATTAAATGGACATTTAAAATTTTTAATGTAGTCAAATTTGTATTTTTTTCTTTATAACTTGGCACATTTGCTGTCTTTCTAAAGAAATTTTTCTCACTTCTGTATCAAATAAGCAACTGAATGAGGCAACTAGGATGCAGAATTTAAGGAGACATTTGCTTAGAATCCTGCAAGTGAGTGCTTTCTTAAGTTGTGTGCCTTAGGCTCATCATAGCCTAAACATATGCATGTATCACCAATTAGTTAATTTTTATTGCTCACTAGAATTCCATACTAGAATTTACCAAAAAATTATTTATTCATCTGTTGATGAACATTCGTATTGTTCCCAATTTTAGTTACTATAAATAAAGTTTCTGTGACTATTTTTACATGTCTTTTGTGTGTGTGTGTGAGTATATATTTGTACTTCTCTTTCTCTTGAGTAATGTCTAGTCATTAGGTAATGTCTAGTCATTTGATTAAACTACTAGTAATGTCTAGCCATTTGGCTAGACAACAAAGGTCCATCTAGTCAAAGCTATGGTTTTTCCAGTAGTCATGTATGGATGTGAGAGTTGGACTGTAAAGAAAGCTGAGTGCTGAAGAATTGAGGCTTTTGAACTGTGGTGTTGGAGAAGACTCTTGAGAGTTCCTTGGACTGCAAGGAGATCAAACCAGACAATCCTAAAGAAATTCAGCCCTGAATATTCATTGGAAGAACTGAAGCTGAAACTCGAATGCTTTGGCCACCTGATGCAAAGAACTGACCCATTGGAAAAGACCCTAATACTGGGAAAGATTGAAGGCAGGAAGAGAAGGGGACGACAGAGGATGAGATGGTTGGATAGCATCACCAACTCAATGGACATGAATTTGAGCAAGCTCTGGGATTTGGTGATAGACAGGGAAGCCTGGCACGCTGCAGTCCATGGGGTTGCAAAGAGTCGGACACGACTGAGCTACTGAACTGAACTGAACTGAGTAATGTCTAGGAGAGGAATTGTTGGGTCATAGAGAAGGCAATGGCACCCCACTCCAGTACTCTTGCCTGGAAAACCCCATGGATGGAGGAGCCTGGTAGGCTGCAGTCCATGGGGTTGCTAAGAGTCGGACACGACTGAGTGACTTCACTTTCACTTTTCACTTTCATGCACTGGAGGAGGAAATGGCAACCTACTCCAGTGTTCTTGCCTGGAGAATCCCAGGAACGGCGGGGCTTAGTGGGCTGCTGTCTATGGGGTTGCACAGAGTCGGACATGACTGAAGCAACTTAGCAGCAGCAGAATAGGTGTTTGCTTAACTAAAAGAAACTGCCAAATTATTTTCTAAAATGATTGGAAATTTTACTCTGCCACCAGCAGTTGGAGAACTCCAGTTTTTCCACATCGTTATTAACTAGCCATTACAGTGTGTATGAAGTTGCATTTCCCTGGCAGTTGAAGTCCAGAATCTTTTCATATGCTTATTAGTCATCATAACCTCTGTGAAGTATCTGTATTTTTATTGGATTGATTGTCCTTTAATTATTGATTTTTAAAAGTTTTTTTTTTTAATAGTATATTCTAGAGACAAATTCTATAAAATATTATTATGACTTTTTAAAAATCCTGGTCAGTAGCTTGAGTTATTTTTAATGATGTCTTTTGAAAAGTAGAAGTTTGTAATCTTAATAAAGTCCAATTTATTTTTTCTTTATAATCTATTATTTTTGTGTCCTATCTGCCTACATCCATGATTGCTAAGATTTCTCCTAAATTTTCTTTAGAAGTTTTATAATTTTAGTTTTTATGCTTTTAAGATCTGTAATTCACTTTGAATTAATATTGAGTATGATGTGAGGTACAGGTCCAAGTCTACTGTTTTCCTGTCTGTGGATATCCAGTTGTTCCAGCACAATTTGAGGGAAAGAATTTTATTTTCCCATTGAATCTCCTTTCTTAAAAATCAATTGATTATACATATGTGTGCATTTATTTCTGAACTCTCTACTTTGTCCCATTGATCTAACTCTCTAAACTTCCAACACTATCATACTGTTTTGCTTTTTAACAGTGATTAAATCAGGTAAAGTAATGCTTCCAATTTTGATTTTCTTCTTAGTGACTATTCTAGGTCTCTTACGTTTCCAAATACATCTTAGAATGTTTGTCAGTTTTTACATACATAATAAAATGCCACTGGAATTTTGAATGAGATGTCATTCTAGCTATACGTGAATTTGAAAAGAACTGACATCTTAACAATATCGAGTGTATCAGTCCATGAACATGGTATATCTCTCCATGTATTTAGGTATTTAAAATTTTTTTTCAGTAATCCTTGTAGTAATAGTGACAAAGTCCTACACAACTTTTATTAATATGTTCTGAAGTATTCTATGAATTTTTGCTATTGTAAATATAATTTTAAATCTATATTTTCATTTTTATTGCTAGCATGTAGAAATGCAATTTATTTGTGTATATTGTTATTTTATCTGTATAAATCAATATAGCTATTGATTTACTTATTTATTTCAGCACTTCTTGTAGAGGTTTTAGATTTTCCATATATGCCAGTGATTTTCAAAACTTTTTTTAAATCTCAAGAATAATTTAGACTCTTAAAATTTGGGGGAACCCTAAAGAGTTTTTTGTTGAGTTAGAAAAATTGATACCTAGTCATTTAGAAATATAATCAAAAGTTATTTAAATATGTGTACATTCACTTAAAATAGCAATAAATCCATTGTACATTAACATAACACATTTTTATTCTTAAAAACTCTATTTTCCAAAACAAAATAGTGGAATTGTTTCATATCTTTGTAAATTTCTTCAATGTCTAGCTTAATAGAATTTGCATTTTGACAAACTCCAGGTATTACTGATGCTACTGCTCCAGGGGCCACACTTTAAGAAACTGCTATAGTAAAAATAAATAAATAAATTCCTTCATGTAAACATGAAATATTTTAAAAGGTTGAGCATCTGCTCGTCCACAAAACAGATCTCAAAGCAAATTCTGAGAAGTCAGCATCATATCTGTCATGTACTCTGACCTCTCAATGAGGTTATAGATCAGTTTACGAAAGAAAACCCCAAAGCACCCACAACAGACTTAAATAAACACATTAAAAAACAACAACTCAACTTATGTGTTGTAAAATAAATCATAATATTGAGAATTAGAAAATATTTAGCACTAAATGTTGCTAAATAATCTACATGTCAAAACTTGTGGGGTGCAGCTAAATTATAGGATAAATAAAACTGAAAATAATAAATTGAAAACTTTTCTGACAAGAAAAAGTGAAGAAGAGAAGGCATAAATGCAAAATGCCACAAATGAAAAAGCAGACCTAACAATAAATACAGTAGAGATGTAAGAAATTAGAAGAAAACACCATGACTAAATGCATGGAAAAACATTTGGATACAGGGTCAGTGCTTCCCAATCCTGCAACATTAGACTTACTCGGCCTTTAAAACAACAGTGATTTTAGACTCCTCACCAATGAGATAAATCAGAATCTCTAAGGGCCAGGCAGAAGGAAATTCTAATAGGCAATCAGAGTCCAGAGCTACTGCCCTAAGTAATTACAGACTCAGAAGAAAAGTCCCCCTATGCTGAGTGGAGTAAGTCACAGAGCCCCCTCTTCCTCCCCATCAAGACGACTCATGTAGCAGACCCCATAGAACACTAAAATCTGTCACATGCCCTCCTCCATCTCCACTATGGGGAAATCTAATGTCACCATGATGCTTTAACAGCAGAGGCACTACTCTTCCTCTATGACTAAGATACTCCCACAGAAATGAGCATCATTTTCCAGTCAGTGGTCCTGGGTCTCTTATCCTCTGAGTCAACAGTACAATTTTTGTTCTCTCCTGTGTGGTTTATTTTTGGAATCAGAATTGAAAACACAAGTAGTACTTTCTTCAAAACAAACTTAATGATAGTTGCCACATATGGAGCATTGTATATATGTAATGTAGAAGAAGATTAAGACAGACAAGTGCCAAAGACCTCACAGTCTGATGGAATATAAAGGATTCAAATGCACACAAACATACATGAATTCACATGCATGCATGCACACATCAGCACACACACATTTTTATCAGGTTGTATAATACTGTCTTTGAGTAAATGTTGAGTGGTGATATCAGTCAGGGAGTAGGTGTAGGGAAAAAACATTTTAATGATTTTATGAGAAGAGAAATTTAATACAAGGAATTAGGTGTTTGCAAAGTCACTAGAAGGTCTCAAGAAGGAGGTTCTAGGCTAGGTTAGACCTCCAGAGATGATTCTGGGGTGGCAATCCTAGAATGTCATCCATTGAGAGAGATTCCATTTCTGCTGCATAATTTGACAAAAAGGAATATCATGAAACTGCTGAGCCAACTGCCAGCCCTAGGAGCACACTTAAACAGCAGAGATCTGTGAGTCATGATCCTTGGCCAGAAGTGTTGTCTCCAAAGCCAGGCTGTCTGTGCCTTCTAGATCTCCTTCAAAAAAAAAAAAAAAGATGCTTCCTTGCCATGCCTTCCTCCTAGTTACTGCTACTGCTGCTAAGTCGCTTCAGTCGTGTCTGACTCTGTGCGACCCCATAGATGGCAGCCCACGAGGCTCTCCTGTCCCTGGGATTCTCCAGGCAAGAGTACTGGAGTGGGTTGCCATTTCCTTCTCCAATGCATGAAAGTGAAAAGTGAAAGTGAAGTTGCTCAGTCGTGTCCGACTCTTAGTGACCCCATGGACTGCAGCCCACCAGCCTCCTCTGTCCATGGGATTTTCCAGGCAAGAGTACTGGAGTGGGGTGCCATTGCCTCCTAGTTAACTCAGTTCCAAATTCTAGTCTCCCAAGAATGCATTTGGGCTTGCCTGGTGTCTCAATTGGTAAAGAATCTGCTTGCATTGCAGGAGACTCGGTTTTGACCCCTGGGTTAGGAAAATACCTTGGAGAAGGGAATGGCTACCCTCTCTAGTATTCTTGACTGGAAAATTCCTTGGACAGAGGGAGCCTGGTAGGCTATAGTCCATGGGGTTTACAAAGAGCCAGAAATGACTGAGTGACTAACAAGAGCGCACCTCACTGTTAGAATCGGAGGCCCATGTGAAAGTGTAACTGTGAAGCAGTCTGGGATGTAGCTGCTAGCTTTCCAGGACTCCACAGTGCAGGAGGAGAGGGAGCTGGGCAGTCTCCCTTAAGGGGGGTATGGCGGCAGAAAAAGAAGAAAACCTGTGAACTAAACCCTTGAAAGCTTGATGCCTTCCTCTCTTGCTCTCCTTTGCAGAGAGCACACAACAAACTGGCCATCAGGAGCCATCAACTTCTGCTGCATAAAACATTTCACATGAGTCCCTTCTTTCATTTTCTTCTGCCAGTCTCTGATCAAATTTCCTTCATATTTTGACCTGGACAACTGCAAGAGTTTTGAAACAAATCTTTCCATTTGTAAGTTTATTACTATAAACCATTTTGTACAGTATTTCTATATGGATCTTTATAAATATATTAATAGTTCCTTGATCAATATATTCATCTAACTGTATTATAATTGCTTGAGGCTATAAGCATTGTCTTCATTGTCTTTTATTCTTGTACTTTCTTCTTTGACATATAGTAAATACTCAAAATTATTGTTCAATGAATGAACAATAACAGTATTTCCCAAGTGTGGCATGTGTGGATGAAAAGTGATTTAGGGTGGTACAAGGGTGAATCATTTTTATTTTAATAGATATATCACTATATTAAATATAATAGAAAATATAACTAATACATCAAGTCTATGATATTATAGATATCATTTAGGATTAGGCTAAAGTAAAGAGAGAGCACTTGTTGAGAACACAAATGGACATCAGGGTTAAACATGGTGAGAAAATATTATAAAAATTCATGATGATAGAGTATGAATAACCAATATTGGAAACAGCTACTAGTATTACTCTTTGTTTGAAAGATGGCCAAGATTCCCATCACCTTGAGAATAATACCCAAACTCCCCTGAGTGCAAATCTTCTCCCACCTGCTTCCTAACTACCTACTTGGTGTCACCTTTTGTCACCTCCATTTTATTCCAACTGTATATCCTATAAAGCCACATGAAAACCCTCATTGTTCCCCCAATATTTTCATACACCCCTCTATCTCTACACATGGAGCTTTCTACCTGAAATGACTGCTCTCTATTGCTTCTCTGTTGAGTAGAGAAGTCCTATTTATCCTTTAAACCCCTATTTCATTCATTCAACAATAATTTGTTGAATAAGTCCTATTTATCCTTTAAAACCCAGTTCAGATGTCAGCATTACAACTATAATGAGCTAAAACAGAGAAGCCATAGACAGACACAAGGTCATTTCCAGAGAGGACTTCCATGTGAAGTAAAGTTTAGGCCAGTTCATCATGAGCTGATCAGGGGTCTCCCCACTTAGAGATGTCAAAACTCAATATTTGTACCTCTCTTAGAGCTCATTGCATTCAGAAAAAATGCCCCACATGAGCTCAATAGACTCTCATGATTCATCACTAGACATCATATGCATATACTTACGTGTTATCACTAAGTCTCTTTATTTCTCAGTGCACAGGCCCACACATGACCCAGTCATTTCTGCAAAGGCTGAAGTATCAGTGCTTAGAACTGGTATTTCATTGCTAGAATAATACTAGTTTTATTCTGCTTATTTTTTTAGAGTGTGTAAGAGGCTTAATTGTAGAAAAATTGAAAATATAAAAATTATAATAAACAGAAATAAATGTATCACTCATAATCCCCCTACCTAGAGGCAAAAAAAAAAAAACAAAAACTAATGTTTTGTCACATTTTCCCTCAGTCTTTTTTCCACTCCTCTCTACCTTCAAGTTTTATATACTATACTTGTGTTCTGGTTTGCTCACTTACCATTACTCTTCTGTGTTATTAAAAATTCTTTTCAAACATTAATTGCATTAATTAACCATACTTTAACCACCAGCTATTTTACTATTTCCAGGATTTTTATTACACATAATGTGACAATAAACATTTTTGTGCGTAAATCCAGGGCTGCATTTTAGATTCTTTCCCTAGCATGGGTACCTAATTGTGAAATCATTGGTTCATAAGTTATGAATATTTTAAGACCAAATTAGAAATACTTCTGTCTTAAGATTTCTATTTCAGAGCTTTTTCCACTTTAACAAATTATTATTCTCCTTTGTCAAAATCCATGTAAAACAAACAAAGAAAAAAATCTCAGGAAGTTTGTCTCCCCAGACTTACATAGTATTTTTAATATCACACAGTTGAAGCGATTGGCACTCTAGAAGTCTCCTTAGAATCCCCCATAATGTCCTGAGTCCCTCTTGTCATTATATGGGAAATCCAGGTGTCCATGCTATTGGTTTCTGCCTGGATTATACCTGCCTCACCCTTTTGAGTTAGTATCTTGGTGAGACACTGCCATCTTTATTTCCCTGGGTAAAATTCTGTAGGAAATCGTGCAGTCTAGCAAGAATATTTTAACTGCTCTGCAGATACTCTGGAGCCTTCACGCCCTGATTTCTGCTGGAAAGAGCTCATTGCTACTGGATAAAATTACCATAAGAACGTGTCCTTTCATTTCTGGGATGTAGGTGGCATAGTCACACAGCTGATCCTGCACTGACTTCGTGCAAATCACAACAGATTCCTCCTCTGTCAGGACACATGCTTGATGAGTGTGTTGCATTTTTTGTGGGAAAAACAATATGTACCTTCCTCCTGGTGGCTGTAGCCCTGCATCAAACCACACGTGGAGCTCAACCCTGGCCTGCCTCCCAACTGGGCACCTCAGGGTCAGGGAAATCTGCACAGGCAGGTGGAATTCTTGGTATCATTCTTCCAGCCGGGAATTTTTTCCTGGGTTATCAATGTGGCCCTTCCTTTAACAAGCTTCTCTCAACAGTCCTTCTCATATGTCTCTGGATAGCAAGGGACTAACTACCTGATTCAGGAGAAGGAAATAAAATGTCTCCCCAGTAAAATGGCCAAGGTGAAAGAGATAAGGTCTTTCCTCCTAGTCCTATGCCAGAGAGGATTCTGTTGAGACTATAAGAGCAAGTGTAGCACTGCTTCTCCCTTATTCCCCTAGACCTTTCATTGTAGGGTCTGGCAGCCAGTCGCCAGCATCTACACCTCTTTATCTGAGTCTTTTCTTTGGTGATTGGAGCCCCACCATACCCTTCTGCACATCAGGCCAGATCACTGGAGAATTAATGCTCCTCCTCCAGCAGTCCTTATCCAATGAGTGCCAAGATGAAAACTGGTGCCTGCATAGCCCAGTTGGCTGGTCTCTCTGGCACCATGACTCTAGAACAAGCCCTCTACACAGGCTCATAGGGCTCCCCAGCAGGAAGTTCAGTTCCCCACAATGGGACCTCTCTTGGTGCCGTATTTTTTCTTGGCCTCTTCCATTTCTTATTTTACCATCTCCTTTATTTGTCTCCTGGAATTACCTCCTATATTACTTTATTCAGACCACCACAACAAAATACCAAAGACTGAGTGACAAACAATAGAAATTTATTTTCTCACTGTTCTAGGGGCTGGAAGTCCAAGATCATGGTGCCAACAGGATTAATTTCTCCTGAGGCCTCTCTCCATGGCTTGCAGATGGTCACCTTCTTGCTGTGTCCTCACATGGTCTTTTCTCTGTCCATGTGCATCCCTGATACTCCTATATATGTCCTAATCTCCTCCTTTTGTAAGGACACCAGTTACATTGGATTAGGGCATACCCTAATAACCTAGATTTAACTTAATTACCTATTACTGTCGCATTATGGGATTAGGGCCTCAGGGCATGAATTTTTTGGAGTTCAGTTTACAACAGCTATCCTACTAAGCTACTTTATTTTGAATCCTTGTTCCAAAATATGACAGCAGATGAAATAGCCACTCTGAATCAATGACTCTGGAAGAGCCTTTGGATTTGAGAACAGTGGGGAGGGAGCCAAACACCTTGCAAGCATAAGCAAGGCCCAGGAAAGAAGCCCGTGTTGAAAATGTCTCATAACTCCTGTTATCCTAGAGAAGCTGGGGTCAGTGGAGACTTTACAAGGATTACACATGGGATATTGTTAATTATTGCACATTTTGGTTATAAGTCTTCCTAATATAATTCTACTGAGTAGCTCTTGCAAGATACGTCCTGGGGAAAGATCACCACCTGGTTTAGTGTAATAAATATTTTTTAGCATGTATAAACACACACACACACATATACATGTACATACACACACACACACACACACACACACACACACACACACATATATAAACAAAACAGGATAATTACATACTTCTTCAGCCAAGTTCTTTGGAGACCCACAATGAATGACACAGAAAGAACAGATAATCAGTATGCCTGTTCTTGGCTAATATATTTAAAATGGGGTTAGACTCAATAAATAAATATAGTTGGGGCTTTCTTGGAAGGTACAAGACTTGCTGTTCTGAAAATTTTTTAGTAAGAATCCAATGGACCCTGACAAATCTGTACAGATGGCAGAAATACACAAAAGAAATAAAAAAGGGGTCCAGAATTCTGAAGTCAGAGGGGCAGAGTTGGGGAGCAGGCAGGTGGGCTGACTTGGTGGCCATGGCTGTGGCTGCTCAGATGCCCTGCCAGCCTCTCCCAATCCTGACCCTGTCGTCCATGTATAATGGTGCTCTGAGATCTGGAGGTCCGGCTGAGGTGCCATCCTTGCAATCAATGAGCTCATTACCCTGAGAAATGGTTTCTTATCCCTTCAGCTCCTTTGCAGATTTCATTTGCATTTCCTCAGACCTGTTTTTATTTCCATCAGCCTGGGCTGCCTCATAGTTAAGTCACCTCCTTGATATTGCTTCTGGTTGGGCCTGTTTGGGCTTGCTTTGGCAGCACAATCCCGAGTGTCATTCAGGCAATTAAATAAGGTATTTTATTTTATTCAAGGGGGCTGTATCATGCCTATTTCAGGAGCTATTTGATGGGAACTGGGGCAAAAAAAAAAAAAAATGTCCCTTGAAAATGGCATCCCATCTGTAGCCCCATGCGAAAGGATCACAGAATTAGCTTTTCTTTAACACTATTATATTCTTTCAATAGGGTGTAAAGTTTTGGGAGATGAACTTTCATGCTCCATGTCACGGGAGCAGATTGGTTTTGCATGTGTGACAGAGCAGGCCGTGAGACTCCAGCCATGGGGGGATGGTGCAGAAACAGAATTCTTAAGTGAGTCAGATGTCTTTCCAAGGTGCGCATCTGTTTAAAAACTTTTCCTGGATTCCCTGTGTCTGTTTTCCCTGTGTCTGTTCAAAGTGAACAGAAATTTGTTCACTTTCTGTTAGCTCTAATTTGCAGAGTAGCTTTGGGCAACTGTTCCCTGTTCTTGTCTAGAAGTCCACTTCTTTGTTAAAATGTGAATGGAACCATGAGTCTATGCATGTTGACTGCCAACTCCAAATGTGGGCCATTCCACATCTTTTTGTCTTTACTTGCCTTTAGTTTTGTTGAAAAGGAATCTCTTTGGTTTAGATTAATCTATCAGTAGCCTGAGGTCCCAGACCTCCCTGTGTTTGAACTGAGTGATCTGTGAGTTCACAACTCCACCAACTATGATACCACATCTAGAACACAGGAGTCATTTATTTTGTGTCCTTGGCTCCTCTCCACCCTTCATCGCTCATAGAATGGTGACTTAATTTTTAGACCAAAACTTAAGGTATTTTAATATGAAAGTTGCCTGGAATGTGGTAAAAAAACAGAATATAATATCTAGAATAATATTCATTAAACCTTCTAAAAATGGAGCACCTTACAATGTCTTCGTAACTATAAAAATCTTCTGTACAGCAAATATAAGTAAATAAAAACAAACAAAAAACTCTAAGCATATATAGGGCCAGCAACAGTAAAGTCAACAAAGAGCTATGAGAATAACAAAGAGGAACTATTTTAATTGACCTTAGAAATTTTGGTACGATTTGAAATCACTTTGTTGTTATACACAAAAAGCATGGCTTGCTTCCTTTCCTTTGTGAAGAATTACAAAGCATATCTGGATATATTAGCACTTGGTTTCCACAAAATCTTTATGTTCTAATAGATGTATATTCGTATGAAGCACATCTCTCAACTCATGGTGAGACGCGATCGAACAGTGTAACCACTATTGTATAAGCATTACAGAGAAGAACATTTTTGGAGAATTTCCTGGCACCAAGAAGAGCAGGACTAATGAGAGGCATAATGCCCTTTCAGAGGGATTTGAAAGGACACATTGAACAGGAAAAAGCCAGAAAACAGTAAACTCAGATGGCAACACAGAAGGAAAAGAAAAATGAATTCCCCTTTCCCTTGTGTTTTTCTCTCATTTTCCATAGTGCAGAGGAAGTGTAATTGAAACTCTTGGATGTTCAGTGTGTGTTTAGCATATCTCCACTGCCTTCTGTCTCTGGAGATTTGGTACTCTCTGGGGACTGGTTCCTGTGTTCTAGATTTCTCAGAGTCCTTCCCTGGGGCCCCAGATATGCCACCAAAATGGACCTGACTGATCACAGTTTGGAATTGGCAGTCCATCAATAAGAAATTGCTGAAATCTCACTTAAGGCAAAGCACAGCTAAAGATGGAAAGAGGTTTAAAGAAGAGGTCACTACATTCAAAAAGATTTCCAACTGATTTGGGAAGAAAAGGCTTAATCTTGTGGAAAATTAAATGTGAAAAAAATCATAATGAGTTTAAAATATTAGTACAAAAAGTGCCAGAGAGGGCTGGATAGAACACTGACCGTTCCCTATCAGCCAGAGTAACTGAATCAACAAGATGAGCTATATGCTTCAAAACACCTGCCTTCACACCCTATCACCTATTCAGCTGGTGAAGAATCTACCTGAAATACAAATGACCCGAGTTTGATCCCTGGGTCAGAAAGATCCCCTGGAGAAGGAAGTGGCAACCCACTCCAGTACTCTTGCCTGGAGAATTCCATGGAAAAAAGGAGGCTACAGTCCATGGGATCACAAAGTCAGACATGACTTAGGGACTAACTTTCACTTTCTTTCATCACCTACTGGGGGCTAGTTGCCTATTCTTGTGCTGATTTATTAATATTTATGAGCCTTTGTTTCTTTAGGTACAAAATGAGATTATATTACCCATAAGATTATTACCTTGTGGGTGTTATAGGATTAATAAGGATTACTAAAATAATGTATATGAAGTCCCCCTGGGTAAAGCATGAAACATAATACATATTTGAGAAATGTGGAATCCAGAAAAATGATACAAATGAACTCATTTGCAAAGCAGAAGTAGAGTCGCAGTTGTAAAGAACAAATTTATGGTTACCCAGGTGAGAAGGTGGGCTTCCCTCATGGCTCAGTTGATAAAGCATCTACCTACAACACAGGTGATCTGGGTTCAGTCCCCTGAAGATCCCCTGAAGGAGGGCATGGCAGCCCACGGCAGTGTTCTTGCCTGAAAAACCCCATGGCCAGAGGAGCTTGGTGGGCTACAGTCTGTGGGGTTACAAGAGTCAGACACAACTTAGTGACTAAAGCACCACCGAGAAGGAAGGTGGGGAGAGCATATTGGGAGTTTAGGATTGACATATATACACTACTGATACTATGCATAAAGTAAATAACTAATGAGAGCCTAGGTATAGCACAGAGAACTCTACTCAGTGATCTGTGGTGACCTAAGTGGGAAGGAAATTTAAAAAGAGTGGAGGTATATATATATAACTGATTCACTTTTCTGTACAGTGGAAACTAACACAACATTGTAAAGAAATCAGATTCCAATAAAAATTAGTTTTAAAAAAGAAAAAAAAATGTATTCACCTTCTTCCATTTATCCATATGTTGTCTTCAAAGCCTTAGGACAGCAGAAACTATGCATAAAGATTAAAGTCCTGAGAAATAACACACCAGAGTCCAGCTATGAGCAATTTTGTAACTTCTAGTCATCACATGGAAAATTCTTAATTAAAAAACCAACCTTCCGTTCAGCTCAAACCTAACTTTCACCCAGCCCCACCTCACACTCACTATTTTACACACTTCAGCTGAGTTCAGGCCAAGAAGTACATTTGAGCTGACAACTGAGATAGGGATGTAAGCAGCATCCCAGGCATCTAATCCTAATGGATTATAGGGTGGGGGAGGTTCTGGGGAAAGCGCTGCCCCAGGAAGAGGATGGGAATCAGCTCTGCGTTCCCATCCAAGCAGTGGGTTCACTGCAGCTCCTTTCTGGCCCTGTCTCAGCAACCAGCACAAGGCAGAGCCTCCAGGGCTATTCCAGCTTGACCTCTGCGTATTTGTACAGATCCATAGCCTTCCTCCACAGTCACCCTCTTGCCCACATTTCAGCCAGCAGTCTTCAATTTTGACTCTGCTGTTTGATCACATTCCTCTCTGAAGTTCTTTTGAGCTCCTATCAAACCACAGTTAATAGACCCTGGGCCCATCCATAGACGGCCCATGGTGACAGGAGTGTGATTACCTGCCTTCCTGGGTCATGTCTCTATTTCCTTTGGTCCATATTTGAAAATGGGTGGATCATAGTTAGTAACTAACTAACGTGTTAGTTACTCAATCATGTCTGACTCTTTGCACCAGGCTCCTCTGTCCACGGAATTCTCCAGTCAAGAATACTGGAGTGGGAAGCCATTTCCTTTCTCCAAGGGATCTTTCCGACCCAGGGATCATATCTGGGTCCCCTGCATTGCAGGCAGAGTCATTACCATCTGAGCCACCAGGGCTTGGGAAATGATGACAATCACCAGACTGAAAGCGTAGAGAAAACCAGCCTGTAGCTGATGAATCAGATAAGCCACTTCTCCATGTAAAACCCTCCAGTGATTTCCCATGTACTTGACAGAAAATTTGAGCTACTTATCATGGCCGGCAAGGCCTTAGGTGAAATTTCCTGCTGGCTTCTCCAAACCTACCTGCCATTTGCTCTCTTTACTCGCTTGCCAGCAGTCACACGGCCCTTCTTTCTGTTTCCTAAGTACTCTCTTCTCTTACAACTTACAGCCTTCACTATTGTTTGCTCTACCTGAAATTCACTTCCCTGAGACCTTGTCATAACTGACTCCCTGTCATTCAAGTCTCTGCTCAAATATTGTGCCTCTACAAAGAACATTCCTGACCATTCTATTAAAGCTTATCTACCTGCCCACTTTTTTATTACCCTGTTTTATTCTCATCATTGACCATATCCCTCTGAAATGATCTTATTTACAGTTGTATTCTTACTTAACATCTGTCTTCTCTATTAAAATGTTATTGCAGTGAAGGCTGGGACTTGTGTTTCAGTGCCCAGAACAGTGACTGGTATATAGAACAGTCTCCAAAATACTATCTGGATGAATAATACACGCCTTTCTAAAAGCACATTTGGGTGCCTTGTAAACTGGTACTGAAAGGACAGGTCAGATAACAATAAGGGCATCAAAGATTTCAAGTGGAACAATGGAGGGCTAGGCAGGCAAAGTTATCCAAGGAATTTTTTCCTTTGGCAACAAGGTCCCAGCCAACAGCAATAGGCTTGGGATCTTGAATGGACCAGGAAAGAGCAAGGGGGCCCCCATTCTGGGTTAGGGATTTCAGTGGTCTCAGCCTATAGGAAGACTGGTATTAGAAAGGGAATCAATCAGGACTAAGGAGAAAGAGAAAAGGTCTCATCTGGGGATGGACAAGCCAGCCTAGGAGAGGAAAAGGAAGGTATGTCCTAGGCAAGACAGCTAACCAGCAATCAGCCCTGAATATACAGATTTCCAAATCTGATGGCATGTAGCAACAGTTTGGTGAGGGTGAGCAGTGCCAAACCTCATCAGTATTAATTCAGAAAACAGTGACCTAATGCCCTACTCTGCCAAAAGGGGTCCAGGTGTTGAGGGCAGAAAGTGAAGGATCCTAGGGATGACAGAGACACATAGAGGTGGGAGCTGACAGCGTCTAGCAGCCAGTCACTGCAAGAGTTAATCAGCTCACAGTTCCCAGAGGCAGCCGAAGATGAATAGCTGTGTGCTGTGATTATTCTTCCTTTTAAACTGTCCTATGTCTCCATGTTACAGGCAACACTTTCTGGAGTAAGTAAATCATGCCCAGCATTCATCTCACACATACAGGCAAATATGAAATCAACATTTCTCCATGGTAAAAAGATCCTGCTGTGTCTGCTGCTGCTGGTGGGTATCCTGAAAGTCAGTCACTTCCTTTCTCTAAGGGAAAAATAGGCTCAGAAGAAGGATCTGCTTCCTTGTCAGGGGCTCACTTTAGGCATGGTTAGGAGTAATTGCCTAAAACAAAAACAGACTGTTATGAAATGGGATCAACTGTGCCAATTCTGGGTAGTTTGAAACCCCTCAGGAGAAAGACTGTCTGTAGCAGTATTCTGCAGTGGATCTTTATTCAGACTTGAAAAGAGCAGGATTAGGGACTTCTCTGGCTGTCCAGTGGTTCAGACTTCCCTTTCCAATATAGTCGGTAAGTGTTCTATCCCTGGTCAGGAAGCCATGAACTCTTCTTTTTTTTTTTTTAAAAAGCAGGATTAGTTGAGAGGTATTAAGCATGTATTTAAAACAGTGTAATTCCCTAAATAGAGAGCTTCTCATGTGGTGCCAATGGTAAAGAACCTGCCTGCCAATACAGGAGACATAAGAGATATGGGTTTGATCCCTGGGTCAGGAGATCCACTGGCAGAGGAAATGGCACCCGACTCCAGTATTCTTGCCTGGAGAATCCCAAGGACAGAGGAGCCTGGCAGGCTATGGTCCATAGGGTCACAAAAAGTTAGACATGACTGAAGTGACTTAGCATGCATGCACGCAAGCATATATTAAAGACAGTATAATTCCCTAAATAGAAAACTTATGCATACATGATATTTACTTGCCGTTAATTTACCTGAATAAACAGGTATTTCAGACTCTTATGTCATCTGTCTGTATGTCAATGTTAAAATCATATACAGCCTCTAGGCTGGAATGGAGGCATGGCAAGAATACAATGTCATAGAAATTGCACTGGATCTTGCCCCAACCTGTGGCTCCAGCAACCCTGCATCTCAGATGGTTATTCCAAGAGTTCCTGGTGGTGTATAATGCAAGCGTCAGTACTCAGTCACTTTATTCACATCCAACTCTTTGTGACCCCGTGGACTGTAGCCTGCCAGGCTACTCGATCCATGGGCTTCTCCAGGCAAGAATACTGGAGTGGGTTGCCATTTCCTCCTCCAGGAGATCTTCCTAACCCAGGAATCAAATCTGCATCTTCTGCATTGCAGGTGGACTCTTTACCACTGAGCCATGAGGGAAGCCCATCTTAAGCAAGACTCACAATTAAATCCACTTTCACTGGGTATGGCCCTGGCTCTTTATCCGTCTCCCAGCATCTACAGGGTTCTTCTGTATTCTGAAGAGTGCACTATCAATATGGCATGGATGGGAAGATGCCTAAGATGCTCAGCATTTTGTCTTGATGTCAAGAATGCTGCTTCCCCTCTTTTCTCTTGTAATTTCATGAAGGGTAGTCATCATAAAAATGATAATGATTATTGTAGTCATGATGGTGGTGAATTGTTGACTATGGTTGCTATGTATCAGGCACCATTCTAAGTGATTTACATGTAATTCATTTGATCCCCAGAACAACCCTACAAGGCAAAGCTATTTTACTGATGAGTAGACTGAGGAACACAGGAGATAACTTGCCTAAGGCTACTTGTAGCATGGTCTTCAAGAGTTTTAGTGAAAGAGCTGGGTTTTCTTACACATACACAGGCATAAAGGATGAGAAAGATATCCTCAGAAATAATTAGCATTTATCACCATATATGCAAATACATATATAAGGGAATGATATACTGTACAAAATGCTTTTAATGCAGTTTTCTCACTTCCAGTTTTGGAAGCATGATAGTATATAGTGAATATAGATCTCTCATCATCTTTTAAAACTACTACATGGTATTCTGCAATGTGATTATATCATAATATACTTAACGACTACTATACTTTGAATGATAGTATGGTTTTCTAATTTTTCCTATTGTACTAATGCTGAAATGAATCTCTTTGGACCCGTATCTTCAGACAGTTGTCCTATTATTTTTCCCTAAGGTTACATTCTAGAAATTGCCTTGCTGTATAAATGGAAATTCATATTTTCGATTTTGATATGTTGTCCAACCATTCTCTAGAAAGTTCTTGTTTTATCAATCTGAATTTATACCAAAGCATATGAAAATGCCTGTTTACATATGCCCTAGCCAGCATTGAATAATACCAATATTTTTCATCATTTTGAATTTATTAATTATAGGCAAGAAACGGCATCCCTCATGTCTCAGTTTGTGTTTCCGTGATAGCCAGTCAGGGTCAGCGTTTTTCAGTGCTAAAAATGTGGGTATCTGTTCTATGAATTGCCTGACCTTGGGCCTCTCGCTTTTGGAATATCCTCTTTTCCTTGAAGATTTGCATGAGCCCTGGAAAGATTAAGGAAGCGAAACCTTTCTTTGTAATATCTCTTGCAAATAATTTTCAGAGTTTGTCTTTTAATGTTGTTCATGGTATTTAGGTGAACAATTAGATCAGGGTTTATGTTAGAGATTCAAAAGTTGTGGCATTTTATGTAGTCAAAAACACTATTAATCTTTTCCTTTCAGCCATTGAGTCTGCACTTAAAACATTTTAAGTGTTTTACCACCGTAAGATTACATAAATACTTATTTATATATCCTAGTGTTCTAATGCTTTCTCTTTTCCAATAAAAACTTTGAAACATTGAAATTTATTTTTGTATGAATTAAGGTATAAATTCAAACCTTTTTAAAAAATGGTATATACTTGCCCCTGATCATATTTTATTGAATAATCCATTTAATAAATAGTTGATTCTTTCCCTAATATTTTCAACCTGACATCATTAATATAGGCCAAATTATTATACATACTTAACTTCTGAATTTTCTTTTTAGTTTTATGGATCTGTCTGACTACTTTGGTACCATATCACAGTGATAATTTAATTTCTAATAGGGCAAGTCAATCTCATTACTCATTTTTCTTGGTCTTTTCATGACCATTCTAACACAATTATTCTTCTAAATGAACTTTAGAATCATTTGGTCAAGTTCCAAACAAAAATCTCATCAAATTTTAATTGGGATTACATTAAATTTATAAATTAATTTGGGGAGAAGTGACATCTTTAAAATATTGAAGCTTCTCATCTAAAAACATGGAATGTCTCCTGATGTATTAACATCTTTTATGTCTGTAAGTTAACTTGTAATATTTCTATGGTGTATCTGTCATATTTCTTATTAAGATTAGCCCTAGTTATTTAACATTTTTTGTTGCTATTGTTAATCTGATTTTTAAATATATTTCTAAATAGCTAATTCTACAGTGTAAAGAAGCTGTTGATTTTTATGTTAATTTGGTAACTGGAAACTATGAAATGCTTTTATTCTGTTTATCAAATGATTCCCATTTTTTCTAGGTAGACAATTCTGAATAAATATAATTAATGTTGCCTCTTCTTTCATAATATTTATGGTACTTACGTTGGTTAAATAATTATTTTGACATGTATGTCTTAACATGGAAACTCTTTTGGAATTTTGGGGAAAAAATCAAGCTCCTAATAAATTATAGAATCATCACTTTCTTTTTAAACTAAGTATTGCCTTTAACAGACTCAGCTGACCATTAAATTTTCCCTAACTTTCTTTCTAACTACTGGGGATTTACTTCCTACTGTATTTCTTCTTAAATTATTTTTAAATTTTAACAATGAGAAAGAGGGAGAACAAGAGATTGATATCGAAATGGCCTAAATTGTAAACTCTGAAGCCAGACTGTCTAGGTTCAAATCTCAGCTCTGTTATTTATTAGGCATTGTTACTGAGGCTAATTATTTCATCTAGATGTGCTTTCCAAATCTGTAACATGCGGAAAACAAAAGCAGCTACTTAACACGTTTGTTGTAAGAGATTTGACATCCCCTGCCACACACACAAATAGTAGGCTCTAAATAAACATTTACTATGTTTGTATTTTATTTTGTTTAGTTCCCAAATCTTGCACTCATATACTACTTACTCTCCATTGACAGCAATCTCTGCATGTCTTCATATCAGAAAACAGGACTAAAGACAAATTCAACTCCAGAATCACTGATGATTAATATTTATGTCACTGAAGTTTCATGGGAAAACAAAGTGTGTAAAACATTCCTAAATATCTTTAAATTTCCTACACTTTTTCCAAGGTTTTCCCTTGTGCAATAGCCACATTTCTCACTGTCTCTCTCTCCCTCAGTCTCCAAACTTCTCCTCCTTATTTTCAAAGCTTTTTTTTTTTTTTAAGTTTTATAATAGTAAATACATTAAGACAATTTTGAGAAATTTATGTTCCATCCAATCTGAAAGTTGAAATCCTACTGTAACCCATATCATTTCCTCATCCTCATCCCCACCCTCTATATCCCTTGATATTTAATATCCAGCCAAGCCAATTAGATGAACTCCTCAGATACCTTGAAACAGAAGAGGTCATTTTCTACATTATTAACCAACTCAATATATTTGTCTGCTGAATATTATACTAGACACAGAAAATATGATATTAGCAAATAATGTGAAATATAGACCATTTATTTGAATTGTCAGAGAATGATAAGACTGTTCCAAACTATTAACGTTTCTTTCTGAGGCGAACAAGGTGTGAAATTTACCTTTCCAGTAGTGCCCAGTCGCTAACCCATTCCTAAAGTGAAAATGGTTGTATTTTTGTTTCATATTAAAAAATTTTTTGTATAAAGAGGGTGTCAATAGGACTTTGTACTTTCCTATATTTTCTGATTGAATAATTCAGTTGCAGAATGATACTTAGTCATAGTATGATTCAGAGGTCATAGTACATAGTATCAGTCAGAGGTCGTAGTACATACAGATATCACATCTTTGATAGGAATAACCCCGTGTCCTTCAACTGAGTCATGATGCCTATATGCCACCTCTTGATTTCAGATAGTATTTTTCTTTGCATGTAAATGAAATTAACTTTTCCTACTATGGCAAAACACTTAAAAGCAGAAATGGCTGTTGAATATGCCTTTTCAAGTGACTACTGATATGATTATATGGCTTCGTATCACTGACATTAACACGAGTCAGTATTGACTGACATGGGGCATCCCAGGTAACACTAGTGATAAAGAATCCACCTGCCAGTGCAAGAGACGCAGGTTTGGTCTCTGGGTTGGGAAGATCTCCTGGAGTAGGAAATGGCAACCTATTCCAGTATTCTTGCCTGGAAAATTCTGTGGACAGAGGAGCCTGCCAGGCTATAGTCCATAGGGTCACAAAGAGTTGGACACAACTGAGCGAAGGAGCACATTGACTTTGTTATTCTAAATATCCTTTAATCCTCAGCTAGAATTTACCTATCATTCATTAACTTATCAAATATATATTGAATAGCCATGCTGCTGCTAAGTGACTTCAGTCGTGTCCGACTCTGTGCGACCCCAGAGATGGCAGCCCACCAGGCTCCCCCGTCCCTGGGATTCTCCAGGCAAGAACACTGGAGTGGGTTGCCATTTCCTTCTCCAATGCATGAAAGTGAAAAGTGAAAGTGAAGTCGCTCAGTCGGGTCCGACTCTTAGCGACCCCATGGACTGCAGCCTACCAGGCTCCTCCGTCCATGGGATTTTCCAGGCAAGAGTACCGGAGTGGGGTGCCATTGGCTTATTATTTTTAAATACTAGTGCATTCATTTTGTGTATGTTTTATAGGATTTTAAAATCTGTATTCATGAATATAGTTGTTCTGTAAGATTGTGTGGTTATGTATTTGTGGTGTATGTACTATTTTCTCAAATTTTTGTCACTAAATTTTGTCACTAGCTTCATAAAAGGAATTGAGAAATATTCTATATCTTTCAGTATTCTTGAGAAAAGTATTATATTTCCAATAGTCTATTTTCAGTGTGAATATATAATTTTAGAAATCAAAAATACTGAGGTTTTTAAAGTTTAATAGACTCCACATTGGAAATTAATGGCTCCAAGAGTCTCAATTTGTACTGCAGTTATTTATCTACTCTATCTTGATAAACTATTTTTAAGAACGGTTTTAGGCTTACAGAAAAATTGTTAAGAAAGTATAGAGAGTTACCATTTATCCAACACCCACCCCTTTTATTAACACCTTACATATATATGATACATTTATTACTACTAATGAACCAGTATTGATACATGATTATTAACTAAAGTCTGTACTTCATTCAGATTTCTTTAGTTGTTTCCTAATATCCTTTTTCTATTCCAGAATTCCATGCAGAATACCACATTACATTTAGTGATTTTGTTGTTTTAGGCTCCTCCTGGCTGTGACAGAATCTTAGACTTTTCTTGGTTTTACTGACCTTGACAGTTTTGAGGAGTACATTGTAGTCATGTATTTTGTAGAATATCCCTCTACTGGGATTAATCAGATGTTTTCTCTTATGAGTAGATGGGGTTTATGGGTTTGGGGGAGGAAGATCCCAGAGATAAAGTACAATTTTCATCACATCATATCAAGGATACATATACTATCAACATGACTTCGCACCATTGTTAACTGTAATCAACTGGCTGAGGCAGTATTTGTCAGACTCCTCTACTGGAAAGGTACTCTGTTTCCCATCCCATGCTGTCCTCATTGGAGGAAGTCCCTGAGGAATGAGGAGTTATGGTCCATCTCCTTGAGATACATTATTTGAAATTCATCTGCAAGAGAGATCTGTCTATTCTCCATTTATTTATTTATTTATGCAATCATTTCTTATATCAGTAAGAATACATGCGTGTTCATTTTATACGTTGGACTATAATTGAATTTATTTTGTTGCTCTAATTATTCCCCACTTCTTGGATCATAGCCTTGTGGTGAAGGCACTTGAGTAACTCAATGTAGCTATGAATCATGCCTTGCAGGGCCACCCAAGACAGACGGGTCATAGTGGAGATTTCTGACAAAATATGGTCCACTAGAGGAGGGAATGGTAAACCACTCCAGTATTCTTGCCTCGAGAACCCCATGAACAATATGAAATGCCATGGAATGTTCAAACTACTGTACAATTGTGCTCATGGCACATGCTAGCAAGGTAATACTCAGAATCCTTCAAGCTAGATTTCAGTAGTACATGAACTGAGAACTTCCAGATGTACAAGCTGGGTTTAGAAAAGCCAGAGGAAACAGAGATCAAAGTACCAACATTCCCTGAATCATAGAGAAAGCAAGGGAATTTCAGAACAGCATCTACTTCTGCTTCAATGAGTACACTAAACCTTTTGACTATGTGGATCACAACAAACTGTTGGAAATTCTTAAAGAGACGGGAATACCAGACAACCTTACCTACCTCCTGAAAAACCTGTAAGCAGGTCAAAAAGCAACAGTAAGAACTGGAAATGGAACAACTGACTTGTTCCAAATTGGGAAAGGAGTACATCAAGGCTGTATATTGTCACCCTGCTTATTTAACTTATATGCAGAGTACATCATGCAAAATGCTGGGCTGAATGAATCACAAGCTGGAATCAAGATTGCCAAGAGAAATATCAATAACCTCAGATATTCAGAAGATACCACCTTAAAGAAAGAAAGTGAAGAGGAACTGAACAACTTCTTAATAAGGGTGAGAGAGGATAATGAAAAAGCTGGCTTAAAACTCAACATTCAAAAAGCAAAGATCATGGCATCCAGTTCCATCACTAATGGCAAGTAGAAGGGAAAAAAAGTGGAAACAGTGACACATTTTATTTTCTTGGGCTCCAAAATCACTGCAGGTGGTGACTGCAGCCATGAAATTAAAAGACACTTGCTCCTTGGAAGGAAAACTATGACAAACCTAGACAGCATATTAAAAAGCAGAGACATCACTTTGCTGACAAAGGTCTGTATAGTCAAAGCTATGATTTTTCCAGTAGTCATGTAGGGATGTGAGACTTAAATCATAAAGAAGGCCGAGTGCTGAATAATTGATGCTTTTCAATTGCGCTGGAGAAGACTCCTGAGAGTCCTTTGGACTGCAAGGAGATCAAACCAGTTAATCCTAAAGGACTTCAACCCCGAATATTCACTGAAAGAACTGATGCTGAAGTAGAAGCTCCAATACTTTGGCCACCTGATGTGAAGAGGTAACTCATTGGAAAAGATCCTGAGGCAGGGAAAGATTGAAGGCAAGAGGAGAAGGGAGTGACAAAGAATGAGATGGTTGGATGGCATCACCGACTCAGTGGACATGAGTTTGAGCAAGTTCTGGGAAGTATTGAAGGACAGAAAAGCCTGGTGTGCTGCAGTCCATGGAGTCACAAAGAGTTGGATACAATTTAATGACTATAAACAACAATAACAACACACTTATTCCAGCTTTGGCCATTGGGAGCTCTTTGAGTTGTCCTCTGTGTCCCTTTGAGTTGTCCTCTGTGTCCCTTTGATGCTTCCACATCATTGTGTGGTTTTTGGTTTTGGTTTTGCTTTATTAATAGCATTTACATATTTTCTGGTACAGCAAGATGCTCCTGGTTTATGATGTAAGAAAGTATTTCTTCTACTTTCTCAGGGAGATTATGGAAAATTGGTATCTTTTTTTCCCTTAAATGGTTGTTAGAAATTCATCAGTTAAACAATCTAAGTTTGATGTGTTTACTTTTAGAAGTTTACTATTTATTCATTCAATTTCTTTATTAGATGTAGGCTTATTAAGATGATTGATTTCTCCTTGTATGAGTTTTGGTAGTTTGTGGTTTCCAAGGAATTAGTCTATTTCATATAAGTTGTCAAATTTGTGCATAGGGTTGTTCATATTAATAGTATTCTTTATTACCCTTTAAATGTCCATGGTGTCAATAGTGATAATTTATCTTTCATTCTGATGTTAGTAATTGTGTCTTCTCTTTTTTATTGGTCATTATATCTAGAAACCTTTCAATTTTATTGATCTTTTGGTTTGTTGATTTCTCTATTATTAGGTTGTTTTAAATTTCATTGCTCTCTGGTCTAGTTCGTATTGTTTCCTTTCTTTTACTTGTTTGAGCTTTTTATTTTTCTCTTGTTTCCTATAGCAGAAGCTTAGAATATTAATTTTAGGCCTTCCTTATTTTCTAATACAGATTTAAGTCTATAAATTGCATCTCAAGCACTACTCCTACTATATTACACAAATTTTGTTAAGTTGTTTTTTCCTTCTCATTTACTATGGACTCTTGAACTAAACATGTTTGAATTGTCTGTGTCCACTTACATACGGATATTTTTCAATAATAAATACTACAGTACTACACTACTACTTTTACTACAAGTCTATGATTGGTTAAATCCATAGATGCAGAGGAACTGTAGAGATGGAGGGCCATATGTACAGATGTATAACTGCTGTTCAAGGGTCAATTATAGTTGAAGATATTTTAAATCTTCTCTTGAGACTTCTTCTTTGATCCATATGTTATTCAGAAGTATCTTGTTTAATATATAAATATTTGGGAATTTGCAAGCTACCTCTCTACTATTGTTGCTGTTTAGTGACTAAGTTGTGTCCAACTCTTTGGCCACCCCATGAACTGTAGCCTGCCAGGCGACCATCTGGGAGATAGTGAAGGCCAGGCTACAGTCCATACATATTAAAGATTGTGGTATCTTGTGGAAGAACTGGTCACTGTATTATTATGTAACGCTCCTCCTTTTCTCTGATAATTTTTCTTGCTCTGAAATTGGCTTTGCCTCTAATTTATAGAACTACTCTAGATTTGTTTTGGTCAGTTTTTAACACAGTATATATATATATCTTTTATTACTTTAAACCCTCTGGAGAAGGAAATGGCAACCCACTCCAGTATTCTTGTCTGGAGAATTCCATGGACAAAAGAGCCTGGTGGGCTATAGTCCATGGGGTTACAAAGAGTTGGACAAGACTGGACACAACTGTGTGAAAGTGAGTTTCACACAGGTTGGGTCCTGTTTTTTTATGTACTCTAGCACTCTCTGTCTTTGAATTCATGTGTTTAGACTATTAATATTTGAAGTGATTATTGATACAGTTGGATTAATGTCCACTGTGTTTGTAATTGTGTCTATTCATTGTACTTTGTTTCCTTTCCCTTGTCTTTTTATGCCTCCACTTATTTTAATTGAGCACTTTGTACAATTTAGTTGTGTCTTCTCTCTTAGTATGTCAATTATATTTCTTTAGTTTTTTTTTTTAATGATTTCCCATAACACTTCATATGTAGTGTAAGTACTCAATGGAGTATTCCCAATTCCTCCCTCCTGTCTCCTAGGACATTGTTGTCTTACATTTCTAGATTGTACTTATTCTGTTATCATCCAAAATATTACATTATTACTGTAAACAAATTATTACCTTTTAGATTAATTAGAATAAGAAAAATAAAATATTTAATTTAATCTTCATTTATTCTTTCTCTGGCATTCTTCCTTTCTTTATGTAGATCCAAATTTATGATCTATATTATTTTTCTTCTCTTTGAAGAACTTTTAACATTTCTTTCAGGGCAGATCTTCTGATACTGAATTCCCTCAGTTTTGGTTGGTCTAAGAAAGTCTTCATTTTTTTGTTTTGAGAAATACATTTTTCTGGCTATAAAATTCAAGATTGATGATCTTCCTTTCAACACTCTAAAATATTCCACCCACTTCTTCCTTTCATGGTTTCTGGTGAGATTTGTTAATGTCTAGTTTTATTGCATTGTATTTTTAGAAAACAGAATGTATAGTTTCAAATGTGAACAATTTGTTGAGGCTTTACTAGTAGATTAGGAGAAAACTATTTTTGTGAAAATGTGATGAATTTTGGAAAATAATGAGTCTTCTGTTTGTAGTATATATATTTCTCCATTTAGTTTAAGCAACTTTTTCAACTTAATTTTTACTTTGTTCACTTGCTAAGTACTTACACTATTAAAAAAAAATGAGATTTTTTGAGTCACACTACAATTTTATTAACTTCTCTTCATAATTCTAACAGCTTTTAAAATATTTCAATACTAAGGTATTTAGTAGCTTAAAATGGTAATAATACTTAATTCTAGGTTGTATAGTCTAATCAATATTAAGTAACATTCTACTTTCTTTTATCTTTATGTTACATGAATTTTAATTTGAGTTCTAATAGAACTATTTGTGTGTGTGTTTCCTTCAGTTCAGTTCAGTCGCTCAGTCGTGTCCAACTCTTTGCGACCCTGTGAATCGCAGCACGACAGGCCTCCCTGTCCATCACCAACTCCAGGAGTTCACTCAGACTCACATCCATAGAGTCAGTGATGCCATCCAGCCATCTCATCCTCTGTCGTCCCCTTCTCCTCCTGCTCCCAATCCCTCCCAGCATCAGAGTCTTTTCCAAAAAGTCAACTCTTCACATGAGGTGGCCAAAGTACTGGAGTTTCAGCTTCAGCATCATTCTCTCCAAAGAAATCCCAGGGCTGATCTCCTTCAGAATGGACTGGTTGGATCTCCTTGCAGTCCAAGGGACTCTCAAGAGTCTTCTCCAACACCACAGTTCAAAAGCATCAATTCTTTGGCACTCAGCTTTCTTCACAGTCCAACTCTCACATCCATTAGTATATCTCTATTCCTGAGAACCTTTCTAGATCAATCTAGTTTTAGAACATTACCTATAAATAGTATTTAGATAACTTCATTTCTATTTCTATATATCAATAGAAAAAAATTTCCATTGATTAGATAACTATCCATTCTATTATTCTAATAATGATTATCTGTATTTTTCTTAAAGTATATTGAATTTTTATTTCTCCATGATAGCGAGGCACATGAACATTACATAGCAATTCCTCTATCCCATCCTCACCTGTAAATTCTAGTAGCCATGAAGACCGGCACTGTTCTCTGGTGTCTTCCACAAGGCTTGTCATATAAATAAAGACTTGTAACCCAAAATAAGACAAAATAATATAGCCCCAACCTTCTCCCATTTCTGCTAAACAGAGGCACAACTTTAAACTTTTTAAGCTGGTTTTAAGAAATGTACTCTATAACTTTAAATAGTATGAGTATATGCTATTTGAATTCTTAACAGAATTTAGCCAGTCCTTATTTTAGTCTCCTCTTAACACCATCTACCCAAATCCCATAAGTAGCTACTGATTCTTGAGATTTTATAGTGTCCTATGGTATATTCTCTTGCTGGCAGTTAGGATCCAGCTTTCCTGTCTGCGGTGTCAGTAACACTCATCCATCTACTTCCTTAGCTTCCCAAATTTCATTGCTATTATTTTTATCATTATCTTTCTATGTCATTTTAAACTTTGTTTTTAAACATTATTTGACTCTCATTTTAGTGAGATTTCAAGAGGAAATAAAATAAAGGCAAGTGTTCAATCTGCCATTTTTTAAAAAATCAGAAATCTTGAGCTTTTTAATTTTTGTTTTCTACTGCTGGAAATTCAAACATGTTGCCAGAATATACTTTAGAGCATATCTCCTTTTATCATTTCTACCAGGGTGTTCAATCACGGATTCGGTTCTACAGGTCTAAATTTGACCTTATGTGACTGCTGCTGCTGCTGCTGCTAAGTCGCCTCAGTCGTGTCTGACTCTGTGTGACCCCATAGACGGCAGCCCACTAGGCTTCCCCATCCCTGGGATTCTCCAGGCAAGAACACTGGAGTGGGTTGCCATTTTCCTTCTCCAATGCATGAAAGTGAAAAGTGAAAGTGAAGTCGCTCAGTCGTGTCCGACTCTTCGCGACCCCATGGACTGCAGCCAACAAGCCTCCTCCATCCATGGGATTTTCCAGGCAAGAGTACTGGAGTGGGGTGCCATCGCCTTCTCTGCCTTAGTGTGAGGAAGTCATCGATTGTTTCTTTGATCATCCATCTGCTTTGTTTCACTTTCTGGAATCCTTTTATAAATGATGTCTTAGTCTAGTTGGACTGCTATAACAAAATACTATTGACTAAGTAGCTTATAAACAACAGAAACCTATTTCTCACAGTTCTGGAGGCCCAAACTCCAAAATTAGAACTTTTCCCTGCTTTGTTCAGTTTTCTTCCACTAGTTATTTAAAAATACAGTAATAAAACCTGACCTGGGAAGTAGAACAAAAGAGACAACAGCATCTCCCAGCAAAAAGTTGAGGTTAAAACCATATTTGGAAATATCTTTCTGCTTATTTTCATTGAATGTTTCTTTCCAGCAGCATAGTTTGGGATAATATACTCAATTATAATCTAATGATATGAGACATCCTGATGTGTGACTGGGAGAAGGAATTTGAGCTCTAGGGACCAAGAAATGTGTCCCTAGGTGAGATGGGGCTCACAGGAAAGGTCTCCTGAATCTACAGAGATTTCCTTTGGGCTTCACCTTGTCTTTTCTTCAACACTTCCGAAATAATCCTCAGTGTTAGCAGTTTTAGCTCTTAGGCCTAGAAAGGAATTTGGTTCAATTTTCATAATAAGTCATTCCCATCCCTGGGGAATGTTTTCCGACAATCCTCATTAAACTTGCTATTTACAGATCAGATGGTAGAGAAATGATTACACATATTTAAAAAACCCCAAATGAAGATTGTCAGATTATTTCTGGAGCTGGGGGAGGAGAAAAGTTGAGAAGAAAAAGAAGGATGGAAAGAAGGAAAGGAAGGAGGGAAAGATGGTGGCATCACCGACTTGATGGACATGAGTTTGAGTAAGCTCCGGGAGTTGGTGATGGACAGGGAAGCCTGGCGTGCTGCAGTCCGTGGTGTCACAAAGAGCTGGACACGACTGAGTGACTGAACTGAAGAATGGTGAGGTATTTCCTAACCTAATTCATCACTTTCTACAAATCAGTTAAGAAAGCCCCAGAAAGTTGAAGATCAAATCTGTGGTTTGAGTTCTAAGCTCAGGGACCAACAGGTCTGGAGTCTCCAGCTTGCCTCCTTATCTGCCCCCTTATTTCCTCCCACTTTTTTTTTTTTTTTTTTTTTTGAGGGCTTGCAGAGATAGGGTATTGAATGGACTTACCCTTGGGAAGTCTCACTGGCTCTTGTTCAAATAAAGTTTAAGGATATGGAGTGGTTCAAGGTTCTTGTTTCCAGCAATGAAGGAAGTGTTTGAATCTCGATTTTACCACTTCAGTCATGTCACTTGGTGGCTGCCATCCTGAATAATTCCTATCATTTTCAATACTAATCCACAGGAGTCACTTCCTGTTCTTTCAGGAAGAGGCAAGAAGGAGAATCAAAGGGAAGCTTATCTGTGTCTTTTGCAGTCTAGCTTAGCTCAGGCACAAGGAACCCACCCCCCAGCTGAGCGAGGCATGCCCATGGCTGTAGGAATTAGCCACTCTGCATTCTGCTTTCTTACTCCTGCTCTGCCCTTGCTTTGGTCACTGATTCTCCCGGTTCAAATTCCAGCCCCTGCACCTCTGGACTTAAACCCAGCACTGCAAAGTTTGCACCTGTGGGGCTCTCCCTTTGACTATCAGTCTTCCCTCTGAGGGAGTCCTTGCACACAGTCCTTACCACTAGAGACAGAGGCAGAGCTGGCAGAGAGCGGAGAAGGCAAGCGCTCCCTTGAGCAGTTTCTTCAAAGGCAGAATCTTTTCAGACCTTGTGACATATATGAAAGATGGTAAAAGTCTACATCCCTTTCCTCCCCTGCCCGTCAGGTCAGGATGGGAAGATGTGCCTGGGCTTCCACAGTGCCTCTGTGAAAGAAAAACTGAGACAAAAAAGAAAAACTGAGACGTTTCCTCCAAGAAGTTCCTGCTCTCAGAAGGGGAAGGAGAGGGTAAGAGGACACTCCTGCTGCTGTGGGTACAAAACAGAGTCTTGATGCCATCCCCTCCCCCCAGGGAGAGTACAGCTCTAAGAGGCACCCTCACACCTGCCTGCATTTTAATTAGTATCATCCCACCATCTATCAACAGCAAGTCAACATGCTTCACACCAGGGGAGAAAAACAATCCTCGCCTTGTCAGCCCTGCTTCTCCAGGAGCAGCTGAGGGTCTCAACCCCCCTGACTCTCTGCCACTTCCTTTTCCCTGGGGGCTGTTGACAGTGTGCGGTGCAGCTTGCCATGGAGAAGGCTTTGGCATCAGAAGGTGGCAGCATGGGAACATGGCAGAATGGGCTGGGCTAGCTATTAGTCAGGCACAGGCACTCAGCACCAACCCTGTGCTCATCCACCCTGTGTACAATCCTTAGAGCAATGCTATGTGAAAGGCATGTCTGTGCTGTGCTGTGTTTAATCACTCAGTCATATCCAACTCTGCGACCCCACAGACTGTAGCCCGCCAGACTCCTCTGTCCATGGGGATTCTCCAGGCAAGAATACTGGACTGGGTTGCCATGCCCTCCTCCAGGGAGGATTCTCCTCCTTGGTTGATGCCATGCCCTCCTTCTAGGTTGATTGCCAACACAGGAATCAAACTGGGGTCTCCTGCATTGCAGGCAGATTCTTTACCAGCTGGGCTACCAGGGAAGCCTGATGAGCATGTCTATCCCCTTCTTAATAATAGAGGCACTGTGGTTTGGAGGTATTCGGGTACTGCTCCTCACTGGTCACACTGCTAATCTGAATGCACACCTGACCCATGGATCCCTCAGGGTCTTTCTGTCTCATTTCCCCTTGACCCCCAGACAGCAGTCTGGACAGGGATTGGCCTTGAGTGTTCTCTGGTCTGCAAAGCTGGTGGTGGCAGGGCCTTGCCTCACTGCCCTGGCTCCCTCACCCTCATCCATCACAGCCTACTGGATTTTAGAAGATTATCCCAGATGATCAATGCCTTTTTCTGAGATGTGAGACAACTTTCCTGACTTTAGCAGTGAGGTGAGAGGAGCTCTGTCCATTAGACAGAGACAGGAGGTAAAAATATGCAAGACTGCAAGGTTATAATGTGGAAGCCCCATAACATGTATGTGCACATGTGCACACTCATGGGAGTATGAGTCAGAGCAGTATATGATTGTGACAAGTGTGTTTTTGGTATGTCTACAGGTGTAAGGAGAACAGCAGGCACTGTGTGTCTACCATTCTAGACTGTAGACAACATTATGGAGTAGTGTGGCCCAGAACCACCTGGGCTGCCCTGAGTTTACCAAACCTCTCTGAGCCTCACTTCCCTCACTTATAAAGAGGTAGTGAGATGATTCAGTGGTGCCATGGATGGAAATCTCAGTATGGTGCTTGAAAGTGAAAGTGTTAGTTGCTGAGTTGTGTCCAACTCTTGTGACCCCATGGACTGTAACCCCAGGCTCTTCTGTCCATGGAATTCTCTAGGTAAGAAACTGGAGTGGGTAGCCATTTCCTTCTTCAGGGGATCTTCCGGACCCACGCATTGAACCTGGGTCTCCCACACTATAGGGAGATTCTTTACCATCTGAGCCACCAGGGTACTTGGCACTCAATAAATTGTAGGTAGTAACTAGTGCTAAATCCCACTTGTTAGCCTAGCGTCCGTCTCTTCCAAGAAGATAAAAAAAAAGGTACGTGCATACTCAGTTGTGTCCAACTCCTTGCAACCCCTTAGACTGTAGCCTGCCAGGCTCTTCTGTCCATGGAGATTCTCCAGGCAAGAATATTGGAGTGGGTTGCCATTTCCTCCTCCAGGGGATCTTCCCCACCCAGGGATTGAACCTGTGTCTCCTGCATTGGCAGGTGGATTCTTTGCCACTGAGCCACCTGGGAATCCCAGAAAAGATAGAAAGACTTTGTCAAATGTTTTGCTGTAATCAGGACTTTATGTGCTCTCCTATATTTCCACAGTCTACCGGCCTAGGAAGCAGAGAGAAGAGAGTCTGGTCCTTTGTAGTCAGGGAGCCCATTCTCAGTCTCGGAGATCACTACCTCCCTAAGTTGCCCACGGAGACTATGCCTTTAACAATACTGCCCCATGTGAAATGCTTCCACTGCCTCTAAGAAAGACCCTCGCTGTGCCTTCCTCTTCATGAGAATAAGAGAGACGTCCTTTCCTGGGTCAACCTTCCTCTCCTGCTCTTCCTAGTGAAACCCTAGATTCTGGAAAATCTCCATCTGCCTTTAAAGCTGGCATCTATCATCCTTATTAAGGAAAATCCCATTCAGCTGGGTCCTCAGCTACTTAGTAACAATTGTCCAATTTTCAGCCTCACTTCCTTTTATCACAGAATTGCCTGAGCAGGTGTCCTCCGCGCCTCCTCTGCTCCTCGCAGGATAATGCCTTCCTTTGTGCTCAGCCTGGCAGGAGTGGCTGTCATGGGGATGATGCTGCTGAGGACTCTAGGGACTGAGTCTTTGCCAGCCCAGGATTTCTCTCCTGGGTGGTGTCGATGAAGAAGCTGGGCCTTTCCCAAGGATATAAGCCAAAGAAGCAGGTCTAAGTGTTGTTGTTTAGTCGCTAATTCATGTCTAACTCTTTTGTGACCCCATGGACTTTAGCCCACCAGGCTCCTCTGTCCATGGGATTTCCCAGGCAAGAATACTGGAGTGGGTTGCCATTTCCTTCTCCAGGGGATATTCCTGGCCCAGTGATCAAACCATATCTCATGCATTGGCGGGTGGACTTTTTACCACTAAGTCACCAGGGATGTCCTATAAGGTCTATGTGTGGTCCCCCTAAAAGGCAGAAGTTGGAAAGAGCAATGGGGAACTCAAGAGTCAGAGAGAGGGATCTCACTTTCTCCTGCAGAACATCTCAATATTTCCTGACCTGAGTAAAGTTGGCCTTCTGGAATCCCAGAACCTTCAAAGATTAGATCTTAACTCCTATTGCCCCATTACCTTTGTAGAGAGAATTTTGGTTTCCCAAATTTACAATGCCCTCTCTCCTCTTTCTTTTTTCTTTCCTGGATCCTCTTTGATCTAGCTCCCTTGGAATAAAAGAGAACTTCTTAGTTCAGGTGAATAAAAAAATGCTTCCTAGAGTAGGAAGGTTATCACAATGGCCCTTTGACAGTGCCAGAGCCCAGGATGTGAAAAGACAGGAAATGTCCAGATGCTCCAAAATACGGAGGACAACAGAGGCAGGAGTGAAAGTGGTAAAGATGATGGGAACAAGAGGAAAACACTTTCTCGTTCCGCTTTTTCCTCAACCCAGAGATCTTTCTGGTGCAAGTCACGGTGCTGGGGATGAAGGAAGGAGTGGGGCTGGAGCACTGTCAGGGAAGTACAGACAGTGGTGGTCAAAAAAGTGGTGCTGGGGATTGGGCTGATGAAAGCGGTGGTGATATTAGTGTTGCTGAGGGTGGTAGGGATGGTTAGAGCCATCCCTGGAATATTCTCCCAATTCCATGTCAAATCAAGCCCTACATCTCATAACACATAGTGGGAAGGAATCTGGATTTAGGAGTCAGAATTCCTACTACTCTTATAAACATATAAATCTTACTTTTTAGGTTCTCAATTTGCTTACCTATAAAATATAGAGATTGAAAGAGGTAATTCAAATAGCCCTGCTTCTTCAATAATAGGATTTCAGAATTTCAGAATTTCTGTTTTCTCAAAAACATACTAGGCCACAAATCTGCTGATCTGTGTTCTGAGAACATTTGATGCTTCAACTGTTCCTTTGGTCATTCATAGGCAGCTGTGCTGATAGCAGTGTGTTGGTCCTAGGCCTTGGATTCCCATATGGCAAAGGCCATTTGTTTCATGCATGGAACAAATCTCACATACCATAGATGTTCAGTACATGTCTGATGTTCCTTGAGGATAAAGAATCAACCAACAGTTACTGAACACTTCCTGCATTACAGGTCTTCACCTAAGTCCTAGGGATAAAGAGAATTAAAGGCACGTTTTCTGACTGTGAGGCCCCCTGAGTAGAGGCAGAAGACATGTAAAGCATAAAGTGAAGTTTTAGTAAAGTCAGTTTTATAACACACAGATGAACAAAGTGAAATGGGTGCCCGTGAAGGGTTTTAGGCAGGAGAACCATACGTTCCCAGCCTTTTCAGAAATGTCCTCTGAAGGCAGGATAGAGAGCAGACTGAGATCCAGTAAGAGAGAGGGAAGCTGGAATATGTATAGGAAGAGCTTATGAGTCCAGGCTCTTTCTTGAGATCTGGCTGAGGGGACAGAGAGCAAAGATTAAGGGGGACTCAGGAGAAGGAATCTATAAAATTTGACAACTTATTGGATCTAGAGAGTGAGGGGTAGGGGAAATTTGGAACAGGTCTAAAATTTTGCTAGGGTGAGAAGTCCTAATAGAAGGTATGGGAAGGAGGGTTGATGATCATGGGATTAGATGAGACCATTTCTCTGCAACTTTGATCTCAGTGTGGTGCAAATGTATATGTAGTAGCTATTTGGTGTGTCAACTTCTATTTCATCCTATCTTTTCCTTTCCCACATCTCAGCAGCGCTGAAGGTTCTACCAATGTGCAAAAGCCCAGAACAGGCTGGAAGGAGAGAACAGAAGGGGGCCTCATGGATCCAAGAAGTCATTGGTTTTATTTCTCAGTGACCAAATGCCTCTGTCCCAATGAGCCCCGTAACTAATCTGCTTTCAAAGGCCCAGTAGAGGTCTGAGTTTGATGCAGTTGAGTAGTGGGCTTCACTTTTTTGGTTTTTTCTTTTATTTTTTTTTGGACTAAAAGCAGTTTCCATTTTATGCCTTTTGTCTCTTCATCCAAGCAAATGCCGATGGGATCTGGCAACCTGAGTTCAATAGCCAGTCCTTTTGGTCTTTCAAAGGCTATGAATGTAATAAGAGCACTCAACCCTTCTGAAGATATGCAAATCTGTGCATTTAAAAGATTTACATTCATCCTTCACAGGCCCTGAAATATAAATATGAAATACCCAGAACCTTGTCACTTCAGTAATAATTAAGCTGATGGCCTATTATGTTCGATTGCAAATCAATATAGTATCTTTTGGTGCCACTTGAGTTCTTGAGGGTTGGCATGGGGCCAGCTCCAGTTATACAATTGAATTGCTGCAGCTGCCTGGGAAACTTCGCTGCCGTTCCCATTCAGGAAGAATAGGCGGGTAACAATGGTGACCAGCCTCCCTGCAGTAATTGTGTACGAGGACACATTTCCAATGGGGTTTTTGTTCAGCAGGTGCTGTTATTTTAGTTTAATTTGAATTCTGAAATATGGAGGAGAGAAGGAGACTAATCTTAACAGCAACTAACCTACAGCTGTTCGAAAGAGGCCAGCAAACAGCATATGTTGCTTAGATGGAAATCATAATTGCTCATTCTCCCTGGGCTGTTGGCCCACCAACGTGGAGCCTCTGAAATTAGCCGGCATTTTTCCGGCATTTTCCTCAGTGGCGAGGCCTCTGCAGAGCTTGGGAAGAGCTATTCTAGAGTGGCTCGCACCCAGGAGGCTTTTGCGGCTTCTGCATCTCCTCCTTCCTTTCTCCTTCTTGGTCAGCTGAGGTGAGTTCTAAGAGCTACACAAAACGCATCCTGGGTTGGCTTCCTCATTTGAGGCTGCCATGGGAGGCTTGAGGACATGGCCCCTGAAGAAGGCGGGTGGTTACCCTTGAGCCAGATTCCCGGGAGGGCAGTGACTCACATCGCTCTGCCTCCGAGGGAGTCGGACGTGATGGAGACACTCATTGGAATAAGAAACAACATCCGCATGGTGTGCTCCCACCGCAGCACACTTTCACACGCTTTGTATTTTTATTTATATCCTCACCACACTCCCTGGAAGGAGATGACACTATTGCCCTTTTATAAAGAGGGAAGCTGAAGGGCAGGGACAGATCCAAAGTAAAAATGGCTGGGACTGGGACATAAATCTTGAACCTTAAAATTCCATGTCCTTTTCCTACCCCAGCTGCCTCTCTTTTACCTCTAGTGACTTCCTTTGGCTCCCTGGTGGGTAAGAAGTTCTGAGAGATGTGCTTCCTCTTGATTTCCTCTAAATCTAGAGACATGAACACAAGTCAAGACCAGATTCCACGTGGGTCCGTATTGGGAACTGAAGTTTGGGTGCTGAGCATAAGAAAGGTCAGAGGTATGGCATAATAAATGCCAAGGCCTCTTCTCTTTTCCCCTGTCCCTCCCTCCTTCTCTTCCTTCTTCCTTCTCTCTTTCTTTTCTTCTGCTCTTCCCTCCCTCCTCCCTTCTCACTTCTCTTCCCTCCTAATCTCCTTCTTTCTCCTCCACCCCTTTCCTTCCCCCCTTCCTTCCACATTTACTGAGCTCCTACTCTAAGGCAGGTAATGAACTAGGCACCATAGCGGATGCAACAATAAACAAAACATATTCTTAGCTGTCAACAATTTAGTCCAGAAGTGATTGAAACCCTACAAAATAGTAAGAGTTTGATTGCTGCCCTAAGAGTGGGATGCATGAAGTGCTGGGGTCCTGGAAAGAGAGGAATTTTTCACAGGGGATGTGACCTTGGAGATACTAGATCACGGAGGATACACAGAAAGCTTGCAGGTGGACAGAAGGGATTGGGGATTCCAGACAAGATGTGGGTCACTGATTTCATCCTATCATGGGCATATTGTTAGTAGGGTATGAGGGGGTTAAGAGCTTAGAGAGTGAACTGACCTAGTGGGGTTGCCTTACAGCATCAGTTTCAGGGCTAGCAGTGTTGGGATGAAGAGTGAGTGGGAACCATGACCTGAAGAGGGCAGGGAGGGGCCAGCAAGGATCTGCCAGGTGTCTATTGTCAATATCTCTCCTGGTCTGAGAGGTTGGGACTCTGCTAGCTTATCCTGTGTGTGGCTGGAGCAATGCTTTCCACTCAGATACTGCTGCATCAGAAGTGTGGGTGGTTCCCCAAGCTCAGGGACCTGGGATTCGCTGTGGGTCTCTGCTCTCTGTCAGCAATCCTTTCACCTTCCTTTTTTGGAGGTCAGAGACTGTCACTTCCTCAGCCTAACCTTTTATGCTCATTTCCTCTTTGCTCTGGAATGTTCCTGGCTGGGAGGTGCACTGTGATCCCTGAATCCATACCAGCTTCAGGCTCAGCTCCCAACATTTGCATATCTCATGGACTTGCCCCCTGCATTCTATACTTGAGACAAATCTCATGGTCAGGAGCATGGCTTTGGACTCATCTAGCTCTGGGTGCTAGAGAGGAATCTAGAGAGGAAGTAGAAGATGGTGTTGAAGGGCAGGGGCTTTCACATATTGCCCGGACCCGCAGTTTGATTTTCTCACTTGTAGCTATGTAACTATCACTTAATTATTTCATCTGAAAATAGGAGAACATAATCTCTAATGGATCAGGTTATTGTGATGTTTAAATTTATAAATTTAATATATTAACACGGGGCTTGGAACTAACAGCCAATGAGTTTTAGTGGTTAGTGATTCTTCCCTGGTGGCTCAGAGGGTAAAGTGTCTGTCTGCAATGTGGGAGACCTGGGTTAGATCCCTGGGTTAGGAAGATCCCCTGGAGAAGGAAATGGCAACCCACTCCAGTATTCTTGCTGGAGAATCCCATGGACAGAGAAGCCTGGTAGTCTACAGTCCATGGGGTCGCAAAGAGTTGGACATGACTGAGCGACTTCACTCACTCACTCAGTGACATAGAAGTGGTAGTAGCTGTAGGAAAGTAGCAGTGGTAGTGGTGGTAATAGTGGTGGTAATGGTAGTTCTGTAGTAATAGTAGTGGTAATGGTTAATAGTGCAGTAAGAGTAGTAGTAATGCTAGTAATGTTGTTGTTGTTATTCAGTTGCTAAGCCGTATCTGACTCTTTGTGACCCTATGTACTGCAACACACCAGGTTTCCCTATCCTTCACTATCTCCTGGAGTTTGCTCAAACTCATGCCCATTGAGTCAGTGATTCCATCCAAATATCTCATCCTCTGTCACCCCCTTCTCCTCTTCCTCAGTCTTTCCCAGCATCAGGGTCTTTTCCAGTGAGTTGACTCTTCACATCAGGTATCCAAAGTATTGGAGCTTCAGCTTCAGCCTCAGCTTTTCATTCCTTCCAATGAATATTCAGAGTTGATTTCCTTTAGGATTGACTGTTTGATCTCCTTGCCATGCAAGGGACTGTCAGGAGTCTTCTCCAGAACAATTCAAAAGCATCAGTTCTTCTGTGCTCAGCCTTCTTTATGGCCCGACTGTCACATCCCTACATGACTGCTGGGAAAACCATAGGTTTGACTATATGGATGTTTGTTGGCAAAGTAATGTCTCTGCTTTTTAATATGCTGTCTAGGTTTGTCATAGCTTTCCTTCCAAGGAGCAAGCATCTTTTAATTTCATGGCTGCAGTTACCATCTGCAGTGATTTTGAGGCCCAAGAAATTAAAATCTGTCTGCTTCCAGTTTTCCCTCTTCCATTTGCCATGAAGTGATGTGACCAGTTACCATGATCTTAGTTTTTTGAATGTTGAGTTTTAAGCCAGCATATTCACTCTGCTCTTTCACCCTCATCAAGAGGCTGTTTAGTTCCTCTTCACTTTCTGCCATTAGGGTAGTATCATCTGCATATCTGAGTTTGTTGATATTTCTCCCAGCAATCTTGAGTCCAGCTTGTGATTCGTCCAGCCCAGCATTTTGTATAATGTACTCTGTATATAAGTTAAATAAACAGGGTAACAAACAAGTCTTGACATTCTTGAGTACTTGATGCACTCATTTCCTAATTTTGAACTAGGAATATGGTAGTAATAGTAGTGCTAATGGTAGTGGTATTAATAGTGGTGCTCATGGTAGGGGTAATAATAGTATTGGCAATGGCAGTGTTTAATAAAAGTAGTGGGAATGACTGTTTTGTGGATACCATAGGAAAGTTTCTACTACACCTCATCTTAACTGAACACTGGGCAAATAATACCTCTCACAGCTGTAATAATGTTAATGAACAATCAAATTCCAGACATTTACTGAGCACTCTGAATATGTGAAATTGTCTGTAACCCAGAGTCTGTTGCATGGAATTTCACTAAGTGTTGATAAGTTTAAATGTGAATCCCCTCTTATGGGTTGAGGAACTGGCATTTTTCCTTTGTGATCCTTTTTTACAGACAAAGCACAGGCATCAGAGAGGAACGTAGCCAAACTGTTGTGTGTAAACAGGTGTAAACCAAGGGTAGGGACTATTTTGTCTCTTTCACCACTGGGTCCTCATGGCCCAGCACCATGCCTGGTATGACAAATATTGGCAATATTTAAGTAACACATATGCATAATGAAATTTGTTGAATGTGGGATGAATGAATGGTGCTGCACTGCCCAAGACAAAGACCAGGGAGACTCTAGAAGAGTGTCAACTCGAAGCAGTGATGACCATTTGGCTCTTAGCCCTTGGTTAGGATGGGAAGGGAAGAAACTCAGCTGGGGAGGTGGGGGAGTTGAGGGCCACCTAAGATGAAAGAGCTCTGGCCTCCCTTGGTAAATGTGGAAAGACTGCTATAGAACAGCTCCTCTGCCTCTATTACTTTAGGCAAGCCAGACAGACCAAGGATGTGTGTGGGTGGGAATTTATTTTGGCAGCTCAAGTAAGGAAGCCAAGCCAAGAGCCTGAGGCTCTTCAGTGAAACACCACATGTTAATCGCAATCTATCCTGGGTAATCCCAGCAAGCATTTTGATCTCAGGGAAGAGTAACCCAAGATCAAACAGCTTCTGTGAGAGGCTTGTTCTTGGGTGGTTCAGTGATAAAGGAGGATGTGAGTAAGGTCTGGGGAAGAAACAATTTGTTCATGTGGGCTTTGTCAGACTGGGAAGCCCATTCCACCTCCCAGATTATGACAGCAGGGAGGATGGGTCCCCTCACCTGCCAACGGCTGAAGTGACTTCTTTGCCACTGTAAAAAGTACACGGACATTTGGAACACATTGTAAGAAGAAAACAAAGACAAACATTATAAAGTAGAAGGAGCCTCTAAGAAAATAGCTCTAGTAGGCTCTGGTAGGTGGCGGTCATGAAGATACAGCCTCTGAGAGCAGGCTGTCTCCACTAGGAACAAGCAACCAACTCTAGTCTCTGAGTCACGTCTCACAGGTGTCAGCTTGGCAGAGGTGGACCCTGACTGCTCTGGGAAGAGACTCACGAGCGCTGGTCCTCTACTCATTGGTATCTACCCCTCTGGATGTGCATCCCACCCTCCACCCCAAGAGGTGGATACAGCCTCACCATTTCCCAGTTAACCAATCACCAAAAAATCTGTAGTTCTGGTCAAGGTGGAGTTACTGGCCGATGGCCATATATTTCTGTAAAAAAAAAAAAAAAGTATATATATATGAATGTACATATAAAAATATATGTGTATCACAGCATTGTCAACATTTTAATCACTTAAAATATCAGATTCTCTCTCTCTCTATTCCCTCCACCACACACACACCCAAATACACACACACCATTCCACATGCTTACATCCACCAGATGCTCTGGTTTTAGACAGAAGAACCATATATTCCCAGCCTGGGGATTTGGGTAGGAAGAGACTGAAGGAGTGAATGGGCTTCAGGTTCATGACCAGGGCTTCAGTAAGTGCAGCTCTTCTTCTATCTCTTTTGTATGTTGGGCTTTTGGAGAATTATTCATGTGGAAAAAATGTTTCTTTGCAAAATAACCCCAAAAAACAAACAAAAACCACCCAAAGAAAACATCATTAGAAATGATCACTTAATATCTAGCACTCAGTAGATATCAGGCACTTAATAAATAGCCCCTTCTCCTCAACATCTTTTTCCAAAAAATGGCAATTGCTATTTCCAGTGGCTTTTGCTTCATGTACTTTTAAAAGCAGAAAAAAAAAAAAAAAAAAACACCACTAAGTGCTTGCCACTTGCATCTAATTATGAGAATGGTTGGTCCAGTGATTCTGTGTGTGGAGATCACAACTCCGGTGCTTATCTCTTAATCCATCAGTTTCAAATGACTGTCCAGGGACTCATTTTTCTTTGGTGTGACTTCTGTCTGCAGCCAAAATTTCCTGGACCTGCCTGAACTCCCATCTCCACACAGCTCCCCTTTCACTTAGCTGACCTGATAAATAGCCAACAAGGTCTGGTTTCAGCAATGGGCACATTTCGCTAGAAAACAATTAAAGTGACCAAAACCTGTTGAGATCTGATAAATATTCACTCACCCACCAGAACAGATGCCAGTTACAGCAGAAGAAAAATACAGCTCCTGGAGTCAGGGGATTTGCCCTGGTCTAGGTCTTCTAGCACAAGTGTCAAAAGAAATGGGATAAAATAAATATAATCTTACAATAAGAAAGACATCAGGGAATGAAGAAAGGTGGAGTACAGGTTTCTATCCATGTGAAAGTGATATCCAGGGATCCCATGCTTCAGTGTGTCTCCCTTTTAGCGGAAATGGTGACTTGGAAGTGTCCGCTCCTTGTTAAGAGTAGCATAGCACATCTTTGGGTTTCTCCCTAGTGTCTGGAACAGGAACCTAAGATTCAAAAGACACAGGGCCACTCCTCAGACTCCTCTGATCCCTTAGGAGGGGTAACAATTTCAGCACAGTCTGGGAAAATCCACCCGGGGTGGTGCCTAAAACCAGAGATTCTGGAATTTCATAAGGGCAACCACCTCTGCCAGTAGGGGATTAAAGAACTGTATGGCAGAAGTGGCATTTCAAATGGGTCCTTGGACATGAAGGTAAGGGAAGGGCTCTTAAGGATGAGAAGATTATGTGAATGAAAATTGGGAGGGAGGAGAATGTAGCAGTGCTCAGGATTCTGGAAAATCCCATGGTTTAGAGAAAGAATGTCAGGCTCTGATCCAAAGCTCTATCTGTTCATGAGGAAACTGAGGTTCAGAGAAGGAAAGTTATGGGTGCAAACTCACATAGCCCATTACAGGCTGCTAATGAAGCTCCATAGTGATAGCTAAGAGCACATGAAGTCTCAGTGGGCAATACAAGAGTGGTTAATCACTCGCTGACTGAAAGAAATCTTTGAGTTAGGAGGAAATGCAGTGCTGTAGGTGATAGGAGAAGCCTTCCTGGAGAAAGTGCAAGGAAAGTTTCTCAAAGACGAGAGCAGCAGAGAAGAAAGAGAACAAGAACTTCTGACTGTGGGGCTCAGACATTGGGTTAGGCACCATGCACTCTGACTTGATAAAAAGATTAATTGCAGTTACTATTTTTGTTGACTGATTCTATGCCAGGTGTTTTATTTATATCACCTCCAATCAATGAAATGATTCTTCTGGATAGGAATAATTGTCCCAGTTTTACAGATGAGAAAACAAAGTGTGATAAGTAACTTCCTGAATCCACCCAGTTGGCTGGAATCAGAGCTAGGATATAAAAAGGGCCTGCTTTCTATAACAGATTGAGTTTTATGATGTCTTTGTGTATTTATTTACTTAACAATTACAACATAAATAGCATTCCATTTTACATATGTGAAAACAAGTTCAGAGTAGTTATGACATTTGCCCAAGATCCCACAGCAAGAGTGTGATGTCTTTTTTTTTTTTTAATTTAAATTTATTTATTTTAATTGGAGGCTGATTGCTTTACAATATTGTATTGGTTTTGCCATACATCAACATGAATCCACCCATAGTGGATTGTTGACGTATGTTGTTGTATGGCAAAACCAATACAATATTGTAAAGCAATAAGCCTCCAATTAAAATAAGTAAATTTAAATTAAAAAAAAAAAAGAACTGATGTCTTTTTTTTTTTTTAAACCAGAGAGTACACTCTTTCACCAGTCTGGTTTTGGATGTGCCTAGTAGGAAGGGACTGGAGAAGGCAATGGCAACCCACTCCAGTACTTTTGCCTGGAAAATCCCATGGACGGAGGAGTCTGGTATGCTGCAGTCCATGGGGTTGCTAAGAGTTGGACACGACTGAGCGACTTCATTTTGATTTTTCACTTTCATGCATTGGAGAAGGAAATGGCAACCCACTCCAGTGTTCTTGCCTGGAGAGTCCCAGGAACGAGGGACCCTGGTGGGCTGCCGTCTATGGGGTTGCACAAATTCAAACATGACTGACGTGACTTAGCAGCAGCAGCAGTAGGAAGGGACAAGGCAAAAATGTAGAGACATAGAGGCTGGAACAAAAGCATACCCCTGCAGGATGTTAAGGCAACGTAACCCCTGTCCATCAAAGTCTAGATGGGTGTTGTTGTTTTTCAGTCCCTAAGTCATGTCCAGCCCCATGGACTGTCGCACACCAGGCTCCTTTGTCCTCCACTGTCTCCTGGAGTTTGCTCAGACTCAGGTCCACTGAGCCGGTGATGCTGTCTAACCATCTCATCCTCCGTCCCCTACTTCTACTCTTCCCATCAATCTTTCCCAGCACCAGGGTCTTTTCCAGTGAGTTGGTTCTTTGTATCTAGTGGCCAAAGTATTGGAGTTTCAGCTTCAACATCAGTCCTTCCAATGAGTATTCAGGGTTGATTTCCTTTAGGATTGACTGGTTTGATCTCCTTGCTGTCCAAGGGACTCTCAAGAGCCTTCTCCAGCACCACAACTTGAAAGTATCAACTTTCCAATTCTCAGTCTTCTTTATGACCCAACTCTCACATCCATACGTGACCACTGGAAAAACCATAGCTATATGGACTATATGGACCTTTGTCAGCAAAGTGATGCCTCTGATTTTTAATACACTGTCCTGTGTGGATGTGAAGGGTGCAAAGCCTTGATCTTGGCTCTACTTCCTGTTCTCAACCAATATCTTCTCAGGCCTCAGCTAGGCATCTTTGCTTTTCCTACATTGTGCTTTGGGTGATAAAAGAAAAATTCTCTTCCTTTACTCTATTGATCTTAGACAGAGTTTTGTAACAACTCTCTAGCTCCCTAATCTCTGGGCAAGCCATTTCCTTTCTCTGAGCCTCAGTTTCCTCCTCTGTAAAATGGGAGCTTCAATCTCTGCTTCAAGAAATGTGTGGGTAATAAACTAAACAATATTAACTGAGGGTTAAGGATTATGTCTGGTACGTATTTGGCACCTGTACACAGTTGTCATAGCAGTAATATTATCGTGGATGGTGCAGTTGTTAATATTATTTTTCATCTACCTCAGCCACTCAGTCCCCAGCCCCCAGAATCCACTGAACCAGAACCAGCTGGCCAACAACCCTACTATTCTTTCCCTGCTGACAATACTCCTTTTTGCTATGTGGGAAAAAAGACTGAGCTAGAAAGATGGGTGGGGGTGATAACAGGAGTGGGATATACCAGTTGTTTCTTGGCAGTAATTCATGGAAGTGATGATGGAACCTGGGGTAAGGGACAGCAGATAAAGGAAGGTTTGCCCCATGGCCAACTGAGAATCCCTGGGGAAACCAATTTCTAAGAAGAAAATCAAGTCTCTTTCCTCTCCACTCTCTTCATTCCCGCCCCACCCTCCTCTGCCAACTCTGGGCTCCAGCTGGTCTGGGAGGCAGCTCACCTCTGCCTGGTCATTAACAGTTCATTTGCTTAAATACCCATCATCATTACTGCCAATGGCTCCTCAGGGCACCATCGCATCCCAGGAACTGCTGCAGACACTCTCCTCTGACTGATGGCCCCACGCTCGGCCCTGCCACCTGCTAATGACTCCTGGGCTGACAGCCCAGCTCAGAGGCAGCAGGATGTGGAACTATGAAGGGGGTCTGCCTTTCTCCTTGTGAGTCCCTCTGACGCTCACAGTCCTGGAAAGGACTTGGCCTGAAAATGATGATGCCCCCTATGCTCCCTGGAACCAGCAGAGAACCCGAGAGAAGCAAAGTCCTCTGTGAGGAAACAGAAGGTATCCTCACTGCCCTCCTTCTCCAGTCTCACCTCCAGAGAGCTTGTCTCTGCTCATGCCCCAGGATGTCTCTACCTTCCTTTTGCTTGCAGGGTGCTCCTCTTAAATGAGCTGGTGGATGCAAACCTGAGAGCAGGAAACTCCTCTGACATGAGCACCGTATCCTGCCAGTCCATGAAGAAACTCTCCTCTCTCTTCATCTCCACTCGCGAGTAGGTGGGCTTGCACCCTCTTTGCAGATAAAGAATCTGAGGCTCACAAAGTTCGAGTGAGCTTCCCATGATCACACAGTTAGCAGGTGGCAGAGTCGGTGTTCAGACTCAGTTTGGTCTGAATCCAAAGGCTGTGCTTTTGTTTCTGCCCTCACTCTTCAGAGTGAGGGGAACTTGGGGATTTAGCAAAATTCAGAAGCTGACAGCAACAGACCAGTTGAGCAGCTGCCTTATCTATGGAAGCATTTTCTCTTGAGACTTTTTGCTCAACTCTGGAAACAGTCTGTGGTTTTGTTTATTTGAGGGAAATTCCCTACTTTTCCCTTTCCTCAGCACGCTGAGCCCTGCCCTCTTCTGCTTTCTGCACAGCCTCATAAACAGGATGCTGAAGTAGGCCTTGTTATTTACCCATTTTCAGGCGAGGGATTTGAGGGTAGAGAGGTTAAATAATTGACTCACAGTCAAAGCGACTAAGCTAGACCCCTCAGAGGGCAAGACTTGAGGGCTGTCTCTTTCTGAACATCTTTGCTATGCTCTGCCATGGTGAAACTTCTGAAACCAGCTGTTGTTTAAGCTGTGGTATTGGAAGTTTGGAATCAGATCTCTGTGGGATGAAGCAGGTTTAGAAGGGCCTAAACCTAGATGTGCTTTGTGGTAGGGAGCACTGAGCTTGATCTGGTAAAGTGGGGAGCAAGCATCTCACTGGGCAGATGGAACATCAGGAAGAGGCAGAAGTGATGCTGAAGTCAACTGCCAGTGGCAGGAGGGAACAGGGCAGGAAGCAGGATCTAAGACAGGTTTTGAGAGCTGTCTGAAGGTCAGTCACAGGGCTGGAGGTCAGGCTCAGTGGAGGCCTGGCAATCTGGCAGCCTGGGCTAGATTCTGGGTGAAGAAGAAGAAATGCATTCAGAAGGAAACCTTGGGTCCCATAAGTGAATTTCTGGTCTGACCCCAAAGCCAGGCAGAGTCAGCCACCCTCTCCTCTGGCTCCCCAACTTATCACTGATATTCCTATTATCACACTTCTTCATCAGTGTTGAAAAGCCATCCATGGCATTCTTTGGCTTAAAACATTTTAGTGGTTACCTAAAGATAAATGCCAAACTCCTTACAATGATTTACAAGGTCCTCTATAATCCAATCATGGATTGCACTCCAGCCTCATTGGTCACCCCCCCGCTAGTAAGTTTTATTCCATTGATATAGTACAACTTTCAATCCATATCTCAATAGATTTCCTTTCGTCATCTCATACCTAATACATATGGTTCCCTAGCTTGGAAAATATCCCCATCTCTCCACCCATAGCCCCACCACCTCATGTATTCACACTTACTTCCTATTGCCTGGTGGACTCCTACTTATGCTTCAGCTAAGACATTGCTGCTATGAGGAGCAATTCTTAGACAGCTCCCCCTACCCCCAATCCTAATGTCCAGGTCAAATTTAAATGCCCTTGTATTTCCTCTTAGTCTCTGGTATTTCCCCTGGCATAGCTCTTGCCCACTATGATTGTTTATTTGTTTTTAATGGGCCTTATACTCTCAGTTCCATGAGGGCAGGCCCTTTTTCTTTTTCACTGTTTTAACACTATCTGAAAGAAAAGAAGCAAAAGACAGAGGAGAAAAGGAAAGATATACCCATTTGAATGCAGAGTTCCAAAGAATAGCAAGGAGAGATAAGAAAGCCTTCCTCAGTGATCAATGCCAAGAAATAGAGGAAAACAATAAAATGCAAAATACTAGAAATCTCTTCAAGAAAATTAGAAATACCAAGGGAACATTTCATGCAAAGATGGGAACAATAAAGAGAGAAATGGTATGGACCTAACAGAAGCAGAAGATATTAAGAAGAGGTGGCAAGAATATACAGAAAAACTATACAAAAAGGAGCTTCATGACCCAGATAATCACGATGGTGTGATCACTCACCTAGAGCCAGACATCCTGGAATGCAAACTCAAGTGGGCCTTAGGAAGCACTACTACAAACAAAGCTAGTGGAGGTGATGGAATTCCAGTTGAGCTATCTTAAATCCTAAAAGATGATGCTGTGAAAGTGATGCAATTAGTATGCCGGCAAATTTGGAAAACTCAGCAGCGGCCACAGGACTGAAAAAGGTCAGTTTTCATTCCAATCCCAAAGAAAGACAATGCCAAAGAATGCTCAAACTATTGCACAATTGCAGTCATCTCCTATGCTAGCAAAGTAATGCTCAAAATTCTCCAAGGCAGGCTTCATCTGTGAACTTCCAGATGTTCAAGCTGGTTCTAGAAAAGGCAGAGGAACCAGAGATTGAATTGCCAACATCTGTTGGATCATTGAAAAAGCAAGAAAGTTCCAGAAAAACATCTATTTCTGCTTTATTGACTATGCCAAAGCCTTTGACTGTGTGGATCACAACAAACTGTGGAAAATTCAAGAGATGGGAATATCAGACCACCTGACCTGCTTCCTGAGAAATCTGTATGCAGGTCAAAAAACAACAGTTAGAACTGGACATAGAACAACAGACTGATTCCAAATTGGGAAAGGAGTACGTCAAGGCTGAATTTTGTCACCCTGTTCATTTAACTTATATACAGGGTACATCATGAGACATGCTGGACTGGATGAAGCACAAGATGGAATCAAGATTGCCAGGAGAAATATCAATAACCTCAGATATACAGATGACACCACCCTTATGGCAGAAAGTGAAGAAGAACTAAAGAGCCTCTTGATGAAAGTGAAAGTGGAGAGTAAAAAAGTTGGCTTAAAACTGAACATTCAGAAAACTAAGATCATTGCATCTGGTCCCATCACTTCATGGGAAATAGATGGGGAAACAGTGGAAACAGTGACAGACTATATTTTGGAGGGCTCCAAAATCACTGCAGATGGTGACTGCAGTCATGAAATTAAAAGATGCTTGCTCCTTGGAAGAAAAGTTATTACCAACCCAGACAGTGTATTAAAAAGCAGAGACATTACTTTGCCAACAAAGGTCCGTCTAGTCAAAGCTTTTCATATAGAAAAGAAAAGCAGGAATAACGTTTGTTCCTATGTAGATTTGATGTTGATACATAGTAGAAAACCTTAAGAGATGATTGATATTTGGTCTTGGTTGCAGAGTGCTCATTTAAAATGCTGAATTATGTGCAAACTACATTTTACATGGAAATGTATCTCAAATAGTTCCCATTTGTGTTCTCTTCCATTAGAGGTCATTTCTATGTAAAACCATCAAAATTGCCTTTATAGGTCATGTCCATTTGACGGCCCCTAAACCCTTCAGTTCAGACGGTAAAGCGTTTGCCTGCAATGCAGGAGACCTGGGTTCGATCCCTGGGTCGGGAAGATCCCCTGGAGAAGGAAATGGCAACCCACTCCAGTATTCTTGCCTGGAGAATCCCATGGACGGAGGAGCCTGGGGGTCTACAGTCCACGGGGTTGCAAAGAGTCGGACACGACTGAGCAACTTCACTCGCTCACTCACTCAAAGCTATGGTTTTTCCAGTAGTCATGTATGGATGTGAGAGTTGGACCGCAAAGAAAGCTGAGTGCCGAAGAATTGATGCTTTTGAACTGTGGTGCTGGAGAAGACTCTTAAGAGTCCCTTGGACTGCAGGGAGCTCAAATTAGTCAATCCTAAAATAAATTATCCCTGAATATTCTTTGGAAAGACTGAAGCTGAAACTCCAATACTTTGGCCACCTGATGCAAAGAACTGACTCATTTGAAAAGACCCTGATGCTGGGAAAGCTTGAAGGCCGGAGGAGAAGGGGACGACAGAGGATCAGATGGTTGGATGGCATCACCGACTCAATGGACATGAGTCTGAGTAAACTCTGGGAGTTGGTGATGGACAGGAGGCCTGGCGTGCTGCAGTCCATGGGGTCTCAAAGAGTCAGACATGACTGAGTGACTGAACTGAACTGAACTGATGTGTAGTAAGTGGTCAAGCAATTTTACTAAATGATTGAATGGCCTCCATGTTTTTGCATAAGAGATTGTTTCTTTCCCAGACTGTCAACTTCAGGCCTCAGGAGCCTCCCACAGTGTGGGTCCAGAGCAGCCAGAAATACACTTTGACTTGACTGAAGGCAACAGGAGATGTGGGCACTGGATCCAAGGCCTGTCCAAGTCAGGCTCAGGTCATGGCAACTGGAACTGGTTTGTGCTGGGTCCTGATGTTAGTGTCAGGCTGCAGACAGAATGGCCATGCTGAGCCACCTCATGTCCCCAACAACAGCTACTTAGAGTACCTCTAGCTGAGGATGGGACTGCTCTCTGAGCCTCTTTTGGAGCCGACCTGAAATTGGTATCATGTGATCCCTTTTGTGGAAAAATTGGGACCATGGGAGTTGGGCTTATGGAAGTTTCCTGGTGGGAGAGACTGACAGAGGGGGAAACGGGGTGTTGTTCTGATGGGCGGAGCCATGCTCAGAAAATCTTTAATCCAATTTTCTGTTGATGGATGGGGCTGTGTTCCCTCCCTGTTGTTTGACCTGAGGCCAAACTATGGTGGAGGTAATGAAGATAATGGTGACCTCCTTCAAGAGGTCCCATGCACGCACTGCTGCATTCAGTGCCCCTGACCCTGCAGCAGGCCACCGCTGACCCACGCCTCTGCCAGAGACTCCTGATCTCTTCCAGAGATGCCAGAGACTCCTCCACTAGGACTTAGTCATGTATGGATGTGAGAGCTGGACTATAAAGAAAGCTGAGCACTGAAGAATTGATGCTTTTGAACTGTTGTGTTGGAGAAGACTCTTGAGTGTCCCTTGGACTGCAAAGAGATCCAACCAGTCCATCCTAAAGGAGATCAGTCCTGAATATTCATTAAAAGGACTGATGCTGAAACTCCAATACTTTGACCACCTGATTCAAAGAACTGACTCACTAGAAAAGACCTTGATTCGGGGAAAGATTGAAGGCAGGAAGAGAAGAGGATGACAGAGGATGAGATGGTTGGATGGCATCACTGACTCAATGCACACAAGTGTGAGTAAGCTCTGGGAGTTGATGATGGACAGGGAGGCCTGGCGTGCTGCAATCCATGGGGTCACAAAGAGTAGGACATGACTGAGGGGCTGAACTGAACTGAACTGATGGGAGCTGGGACTGAGACAGAGTGGGCAATGGGACCCAAGATGGAGAAGTCCATGAGCAAGAGAAGGCAACTAGAAGGAGAGGAAGCTGACTTGTATAGTCACCAGCTGACAGTGGGTGACCAAGAGCCAAAATGGCCTTTCCTCTTGCCTTCCCAAGGGAGAGTCTAGGCTGGAGGGACCCCCAGAGGAGAGGTCCCAGGAAAGGCTCAGTCCAGGGAAAAGTACACATATCACCGTGAGGGCCCAAAAGGAGGAGGGACTCTTCTTGAAGCAAGTCAAAGAGCTGATGCAGCTGAAAGGAGACTGACAGACAAGTTCTGGCTCAGTCACTGGCCAGAGTAAGCTGACAAGCCTCTCTCCATCTCTGAACTTCAGTTTCCATCTCAACATAATGAGAAAGTTGGACCTAAGTTTTGCAGTTACATAACCTGCTCAGACTGGCATCTGACAGTCACCTGCGTTTATGCCAACTTCATCCAGTTATATCCACCCAACTTTACCAAACACTAATGTGTGTAGAGATTAAGAGCATAGGCCCTGAGTCAGATCACTGGGGGCTGAACTCCAATCTTGCTACTTGCTACATGTGGGACCTTATTCTTGACTTGTATGTGATAAGCTTTCTCCTTCTGTAAAATAGGGGTAGCAGTTATACCAACTTCATCAGAATATTGGGCTTCACAGGTGGCTCAGCTGGTAAAGAACCCACCTGCCTATGCAAGAGATACAAGAGACACAGTTTTGATCTCTAGGTTGGGAATATCCCCTGGAGTAGGAAATGGCAACCCACTCTAATATTTTTGCCTGGAAAATTCCATGGGCAGAGGAGCCTGACCATCTATATATATTATATATAGTCCATGGAGTTGTGAAAGAGTTGGACATGACTGAGCACACACACACACACAAACACACATCAGAATGTTAATGGTTCCATGAGACAATGCAGACAAAGCAGAGCCTGGTACATAATATGTGCTCAGTGAACATTAGATAATATTACTCAGAGTTAAGGTTTTATGAAAACACCCATGTGATTTCCATTCATTTTCCTTGGCCTCACCCTTGCCCTACCTCCACATCTATCTACACCTAACCCATCCCTCAAGTTTGGTGCATTAGGGATTTTCAGAGAATTAGAATCACCAGTAGTTGAGGAAGCTAATACTTAGAGAGTTTAAGAATTTACCTAAGGAAGTAAACTTCACATGTAGGGGATCCAGGATCCAAATATAGATCTGTTGACTCTAAACACCTGCTTTTGCCAGTAGATTAAGCTATTTCCTTAACTGACAATATGTAAATAATTCACCCCTGTGTGTTTGCCCTTTTTGGTTTGTAAGCCGCTAAAAGGAAGGGATTTATGTTTCCCTCGGTCTTTTTCTGAGCTTAGGATCATGGCTGCTGCTGCTGCTGCTGCTAAGTCACCTCATTCGTGTCCGACTCTGTGCGACCCCATAGACGGCAGCCCACCAGGCTCCCCCGTCCCTGGGATTCTCCAGGCAAGAACACTGGAATGGGCTGCCATTTCCTCCTCCAATGCATGAAAGTGAAAAGTGAAAGTGAAGTCGCTCAGTCGTGTCCGACTCTTAGTGACCCCATGGACTGCAGCCTACCAGGCTTCTCTGTCCATGGGATTTTCCAGGCAAGAGTACTGGAGTGGGATGCCATCGCCTTCTCCGAGGATTATGGCTAACACTTGCTAAAAAGGAGATATACCTGGTAGTTGGAGGTTGAACACAACTGTGTGTGTGAAAAAGGGTTGAAGTTTTTCATGAAGACTCCAGGTACCTTCTTGGGAAGAAAGGGTAAGGAACTAAACCTCTGCATGGGACAGATTATGAGAATTCAGTGGATACATGACCTTGAGAATGGGCGATAGACCCAGAACTGGCCTGGCTAGTCCCTTGGCAAGTTAGTACCCTAGGGAAGTGGCTGAGCGACTGAATTTAAAGAGGGGATCCTAGGCCAGGGGAACAGGCTGAGCAGACCCTCACCCCCTTGAAGAACCACTGCTTCTGGGGCAGGGTCTGCTCTAACATCCACAGCAGACTATAGCAGGGCACTCAGCCACATGACTTCCAGCTCCACCAGCAGGGAGAGCTTATCTCAGCAGAGGACAGAGGAGTCAGCGGTGGAGAGAGGGCAGATGTTTAAATTGCCCACACGTCTGCCTGGACAGAGGGCCTCCAGGTTTACACCTCCTTTAATGTTTAAAGGCTAACACAGATCACGAAACAAATCTCACTCTCCATCCTGTCGCGTGCAATGTAATGGCAGAGCTGTCAGAAAGACACTTGGCAGTACACATCCTTCTACTTGGCATGATATAATTTGCACCACCTCTACAAACTTTTCCTAACTATTTCCTAAAAATAGTGCTTCAATTAGAAACTGACACAACTTCTGTTGGAGAAGGTGTGAACAGCCGTGACACCCTCCATAAGGGAAGGAACAGGTGAGACCCCAGTAGATCATCAAATGCCAAATGATACACTATAATGTATGGTAATTGGTTATTATTAAAATAGTCTATTGCTTATCACACAGTAGCTAAATTGCCTTTCAGTTGCTCTATAATTAACCAGTGATGGGTGATCTGTTTTCTTCTTTGGGAGCTGGGTACCAAAGGTATCAGAGCAGAATCTGTCACAACAGAAAAAGAGAGCATGGAGAGGGGAGGGTTTCTGCCAAGGTGGGGCTGAGCCAGGTTCTTTTAAAAGTCCCTGGCAGGGCCAAATGCCCTGAGGGGTCCCCACAGGGCCAGGGAACAGAGGAGAAGTTCAGCCTTGTCAGGCCTTCCCCTAACTTGTGTGGCTTCTTAACTTGTCTGCCAGCAGAGACAAGACACATTTGTGTGGAGTGAGGCAGGGTTGGGGATGCAAATGCCTGCTGCTATTCCGCCACTGAAGCTGGTAGAGGATTCTGAGGCTAGTGATGTGGTGGGGGGCTAAGGCTGAGTCTCTGAGGGTACGAAGTGAGACTCAGCAGCTCTCAGGGAAACCTGGATTGGACCCCCAGGGAACTAGAGACAGCAGGTGTATTTGAGATGAAGACTTGGCCCAAGATAGCATGAGAGAGGAGAAGGCAAGGCCAAAGAATCCAAGAGATGGAAAGTACAGAGCAGCTGGAGTCTCATATCTCATTACTCAGATGAAAAAGAGGGAGCAAGAGAGGGAGGGGCTTGTTCAGATACACATGCTGCAGTGATGTGGTGCCCAGAGCTTCGGTGAGAGATCCCAAAGAAAGGCAATGCCAAAGAATGCTCAAACTACTGCACAATTACACTCATCTCACATGCTAGTAAAGTAATGCTCAAAATTCTCCAAGCCAGGCTTCAGCAGTATGTGCACTGTGAAATTGCAGATGTTCAAGCTGGTTTTATTTTTTTTTTATGGCTTATTATTGTTTTTTTTTAATTTATTTATGTTAATTAGAGGCTAATTACTTTACAATATTGTATTGGTTTTGCCATACATCAACATGAATCCGCCACAGGTGTACACGTGTTTCCAATCCTGAACCCCTCTCCCACCTCCCTCCCCATACCATCCCTCTGGGTCATCCCAGTGCACCAGCCCCAAGCATCCTGTATCCTGCATCGAACCTGGACTGGCAATTTGTTTCTTATATGATATTATACATGTTTCAATGCCATTCTCTCAAATCATCCCCCCACCCCTGCCTCTCCCACAGAGACCAAAAGACAGAGGAGAACACAGGCAAAACACTCTCCAACGTAAATCACAGCAGGATCCTCTATGACCCACCTCCCAGAATATTGGAAATAAAAGCAAAAATAAACAAATGGGATCTAATTAAAATTAAAATCTTCTGCACAACAAAAGAAACTATAAGCAAGGTGAAAAGACAGCCTTCAGAATGGGAGAAAATAATAGCAAATGAGGCAACTGACAAACAACTAATCTCAAAAATATACAAGCAACTCCTGCAGCTCAATTCCAGAAAAATAAACGACCTAATCAAAAAATGGGCCAAAGAACTAAATAGACATTTCTCCAAAGAAGACATACAGATGGCTAACAAGCACATGAAAAGATGCTCAACATCACTCATTATCAGAGAAATGCAAATCAAAACCACTATGAGGTACCATTTTACACCAGTCAGAATGGCTGCGATCCAAAAGTCTACAAGCAATAAATGCTGGAGAGGATGTGGAGAAAAGGGAACTGTCTTACACTGTTGGTGGGAATGCAAACTAGTACAGCCACTATGGAGAACAGTGTGGAGATTCCTTTAAAAACTGGAAATAGAACTGCCTTATGACCCAGCAATCCCACTGCTGGGCACACACACTGAGGAAACCAGAATTGAAAGAGACACGTGTACCCCAGTGTTCATCACAGCGCTGTTTATAATAGCTGGGACATGGAAGCAACCTAGATGTCCATCAGCAGACGAATGGATAAGAAAGCTGTGGTACATATAGACAATGGAGTATTAAAAGAGCCATTAAAAAGAATACATTTGAATCAGTTCTAATGAGGTGGATGAAACTGGAGCCGATTATACAGAGTGAAGTAAGCCAGAAAGAAAAACACCAATACAGTATACTAACGCATATATATGGAATTTAGAAAGATGGTAATGACAACCCTGTATGCGAGACAGCAAAAGAGACACAGATGTATAGAACAGTCTTTTGGTCAAGCTGGTTTTAGAAAAAGCAGAGGAACCAGAGATCAAATTGCCAACATTTGCTGGATCATTGAAAAACCAAGAGAGTTCCAGAAAAACATCCATTTCTGCTTTATTGACTATGCCAAAGCCTTTGACTGTGTGGATCACAATAAACTGTGGAAAATTCTTAAAGAGATGGGCATACCAGAACACCTGACCTGCTTCTTGAGAAACCTGTATGCAGGTCAGGAAGCAACAGTTAAAACTGGACATGGAACAACAGACTGGTTCCAAATAGGAAAAGGAGTACATCAAGGCTATATATTGTCATCCTACTTATTTAGCTTATATGCAGAGTAAACCATGAGAAATGCTAGGCTGGAGGAAGCACAAGCAGGAATCAGGATTGCCGGGAGAAATATCAATAACCTCAGATATACAGATGACACCACCCTTATGGCAGAAAATGAAGAAGAACTAAAGAGCCTCTTGATGAAAGTGAAAGAGGAGAGTGAAAAAGTTGGCTTAAAGCTCAACATTCAGAAAACTAAGATCATGGCATCCAGCCCCATCACTTCATGGGAAATAGATGGGGAAACAGTGGAAACAGTGTCAGACTTTATTTTTCTGGGCTCCAAAATCACTGCAGATGGTGATTGCAGCCATGAAATTAAAAGACGTTTACTCTTTGGAAGGAAAGTTATGACCAACCTAAACAGCATATTAAAAAGCAGAGACATTACTTTACCAACAAAGGTCCATCTAGTCAAGGCTATGGTTTTTCCAGTGGTCATGTATGGATGTGAGAGTTGGACTGTGAAGAAAGCTGAGTGCCAAATAATTGATTCTTTTGAACTGTGGTGTTGGAGAAGACTCTTGAGAGTCCCTTGGATGGCAAGGAGGTCCAACCAGTCCATCCTAAAAGAGTTCAGTCCTGGGTGTTCATTGGAAGGACTGATGTTGAAGCTGAAACTCCAATACTTTGGCCGCCTGATGCAAAGAGCTGACTCATTTGAAAAGACCCTGATGCTGGGAAAGATTGAGGGCAGAAGGAGAAGGGGATGACAGAGGATGATATGGTTGGATGGCATCACCAACACAATGGACATGGGTTTGGGTGAACTCTGGGAGTTGGTGATGGACATGGAAGCCTGGCATGCTGCAGTTCATGGGGTCACAAAGAGTCGGACACAACTGAGCAACTGAACTGAACTGAACCCATCTGGCGGGCCCAGAGCTGAGAGCACTGCCAACAGGTTTGTGCTGAGGCCAGGATCACAGAAAGAGCCCCTGATTCCCTCCTCCATCCCTCCCTGTGCTCCAGCAAGGGGCAAGGTGAGAGGCAGGAAGAGTTTTTTGGAAAGAAGGACAAAGTAATTCAAAATCTGGAGGTGAGGCACAAAGGGAATTTCTGTGGCTTCCAGGCTGGTCCCTCTCCTCCTGACTGAGTAGCCAGAGGGATGGTTGGAGTGCCTCAGACCTTGCCCAGTGAGATGCACACAAGTCAGGAGAAAATAACTCAGGACGTCTCTGCCATCTCTTGCTTACTGGTTGTTTTTATGTACAGTGGTGGTCATTCTTTTCAATCCTATAAACTCGGAGTCTCACACACTCCAGGGGCCTAATGAATGTTTGTTGAATGAATTTATAATGAATGGGAGGATATGTGAATGTTTAGCATTACAAATGAACCATTTCCATTTCCATTGTTCTAGAGCTGAAAGATCTGACTTGTGTCACTTCTTCTGGAATGTTTTGCTAGACTTTATCAGAAAGAGTAGGACTGTTTTCCACAGCCCTGTGTGCATGTGTATATTGCCCATATTGTATCTTAGCTCTTGAGACTCATCCTTCCCCTTCTACATAGTTACTGTCTTCACCACTACATCGCCAGTAGTTAGCATATGCCTGGCAGAGTGTAGATGTTCAGAAATTGTTCACTGAGATTGGGTGTTCAAACCACACACACACACACACACATGCCATTCTAAACCATAAAACCAAACATAGAGAATTTTAGGAGAGGGAAAGCTTCCATTCCCTACTTCAACTAGGAGCTTGGTTTTTTTGGAGAAATTAATTCTCCCTGGTTATTTGCAACCTTGATGGGTTGGTAAATTCAGATGCCTGTTCTCCCACCATGGGAGTCAAAGGAGTCCCCGAGGGCTTCTCAGTTAGACCCAGGGGTAAATAAAGTGGCCAGTCGATGCCCTCTCAGAGTCATCTGGTTTCTGAGTAAATAACTCAAAGATGAAAGAGGTGGTCACAGATTCCTGAAGATCCCTGACCCAACTGCTCCCACTATGAGAATGTACTTGTAGTTCCTCATTCTGCATTATTTGCTTCGAACTTAATTTCTAAATTCAAGTTTCCAGCTTTCCCACTGATTCATTAAGTTCCTGTTATCCTTTCAATAAATCCTCTTATACTTACATCAGCAGGAGTTGGTTTTGTTCCTTGCAACCAAGGTCTTCTGGCTGATATAGCCATAAATTCATTTCTGAGCATGAATGAATGCCCAACAGCGGGTCTAGCCTATCTATGAAATAAATTATGCCCACTGGGTATTTGTTTACAGCTGCCACTCAGAAATGTTCACTAAAGATACTTTTTTTTAACAAATATTATTGAAGCCCAAGGGTTTGAAAACAAGTCCAGATTTCTCTCTTGGAATCTCCTAGGCTGGGAGGAATAAGATACAAGTTCTGGAACCTGCCAAAGACATTTCAGTGGACATTTAGACGGGGATGCTTGGGCCTGCCAACCTAGAAGGCTTTTTCTGCCTTTGCCAAGGGAAGGGCGCCAGGCTACTCAAACAGACACACCTGTGGTCAACACCTCCCTGCAGTGTGGGTCTTGGTGACCAGGAAGGCGGTGAGTGAGGAGGCGCCACATCTACACAAACCAGGAAAAGAAAAGGAGGTGTGCGTAGGAATTTCCCTTCAGCCAGAGCCACTTGATTTCCCCGCCAAGCGCTGACAATTAAGGAGTTTGGAAAACAAAACTTCCCAGAGAGCATTTCCCCTGGCCTCCACCCCGGGTGTGGAGTGGTGACAGTTACTAGTGCTAATAGAATGTCCAGAGCAAGAGTGGTTTTGTTTGTTTTTAAAGACACTAAGTATGTTGGATAGGAGCATCCCATTCTCTCTGTGAAAATAATGAGAACCAAAGCAGATGGGTGTAGACAGAGCACTGCTTCAGGGGCTAGCATGGTCTTTGCAGGGCACGTCTCAACCCTACAAGGCTGATGCTGGACTTTGGGGTTCAGATGCTGAGTGACCACCAGGGCCCTGGTAAGGCTTGACTTTCGGTATCCCCAAAGTGTATTACTGGAAGCCAATTGTTCAGGAAAAAGCAAGGTAACCAAGAGCAGTGAAAGGAACATGAGCTCATCCAGTATACCCCAAAGCTATGGGGTAATGGGAATAGTTATGCCTCAATGCGCTGTAGAATCTCTATGTCAGCTCATTGGCTCTAGTGGTAAAGAACCCACCTGCCAACGCAAAAGATGTAAGAGACATTGGTTCGACCCCTGGGTCAGGAAGATCCCCTGGAGAAGGAAATGGCAACCCACTCCAGAATTTTTGCAGAGATAATCCCATGGACAGAGGAGCCTGGAGGGCTACAGTCCATAATGTTGCAGAGTCAGACATGACTGAAGTGACTTAGCACTCACAGCTCAGTAAATCTAACAGTCTCTGAGTTAAGGGTTCCTATAACCATTTGACAGAGGTGAAAGTCAAGGTACAGAGAGATGCTCAAAGTCACAATGATTAGCAGAGGAGCTCAAACTTGAGGATTATTCTCTTGTTCCAAACCGTCTGTTCTTTCTCAGCTGCTGTGCTGATTCCCTCTGGCTTTGTGACTTGGGGGAAATCATTTTTGTTTTTGGACTTCTATGGCTGCCTCAGTACAATGGAGAGACTTGTTCAATTTTCTTGAAATCCTTTTATTTCTTTAGCACTGAGGATTCAGAACCTCTGTAGCCATATAAGACAAGACAACCACCTCCTGCTTGGTTCAAGCATCATAGACAAAGCTGAGCCCTCACTTCCAGATGGACAAAAGCAGATTTCCCCAGGAAGTAGAAAGACACACAGCAAATGGTCTGATGAGCCCACAAGCTCTGATGCCACAGAGAATTTAGAGGAAGGAGAAGTTTAGCTGTAGGAAAGTTGCAGGGTGGTGGAGATAGAATGTAGGATTTTAATTGACTCTTAAGATGATGAGTAGAAATTAGAAAATAAAAAGCAAATTTAGCATTTTCGTCAATGATAAGTAATAATAATTGTGAAAGAACAAGCAACTGATCACTGAAGACCTTTGCATATGCTAATGGCATTGAGTTATCACAACAATCCCATGGAAGGTGTGATACTATTATTTCCATTTTACAGATGGAAAAATCAACCCTTTGAAATCTAAAGAAATTTGCTCATGGCCAACATAGATGTTAAGTGGCAAGTTTGGTGATTGAATCTCCATGATTTTCCGAGCTCATGATCAGTGATGAAAGGTATAAGGAACAAGTGATGAGCAGAAAGGTCAAACCACAAGTCGTGAAGGAGGGGACTAGAACTGAGGAAGCCACAGCAGCAAAGGAGACCTTGGAGGTGTGAAATCTCAGAGGAGTTCGAAGGTGGAACACAGGGGAGTTAGTGAAGACAGTTCCACCATTTCTTCACATTTCCAGGCTCACAACTCCAGCTTGAGTCAAGATAATCAGAACAGAGCTTGTTTTTCTTTTTCTTTTTTTTTTTGTATAGCTCTTACCATGTGCCAAGCAGGCATATATCTAGCACACCTGAGGTTTTTCTATTCACTAACTCTATTAATTTTCACAACAGCCCTATGAGACAGATAAAGTTATTAGCCCCAATTAGATGAGAAAAACAGTCATTAGCCCCATTTTGGATGAAACACAGAAGGTTGAGAAACTTGCTTGGGGTCTTTAAGCTGAACGGCTAGAAGTCTAGCTGCAGAATTTGTGGCTTAATGACACTGCAGGCTGCTTGGGCAGGCCAGGGAGGTGAAAAGTCCGTGAACCTCAGCCCAAGTCCTGGTGTTATCACTTTCTAGATGGGTTGTCCCTCAGAGCTTCAGCTTTTGCAAACCAGGGGTGACACCACCTCCTCCAAGTGTGAAGGGTAAATGAGATGACCAAAAGAAAGTTCAACCCAAGTAGGCTTGAGGTCAAAGGCAACCTCCCTTCCAGCCCTTTAGTCCACTCTTTTTTCCTGGAAGGTCACCTCCCTTAGGAATCTTTGGATTTCCAGTTTTCTTCACATTTCTTTCTGGGATTTTTCAAGACAAAATAGTGTGAGGCATTTCAATGCAAGTTTCACTGCCCCGGAGGGGCCTGATTGACACTTTCTTTCCCCACTCAGCTCAGAGACGCTGAGAGCTTTGAGGAAACATCTGGGATTTTCACATGCTGCCCATGTCTTTTAAAGAACAGTTCTAAAATGTACTGGAGACTCCAAGGCTTAAAATAGGGCCTGTAAATTCTCCAATGCCTATAATTGAATAGCAGTTGAGAGGAAAATAACTTCAATAACATTGCATTTTAAAATTATAGTATTAATTGTGCCTAGGAGTCTCCATTTCCATTCAAGAAAGTGGCCTCCTTATAAGTAAAACAGGAAGGATGCAAAAGGGAAAATGCAAAGAAGTCAATTTTTCTCCAAACCAACGGAAGTTTGAGGCATAGTCTGTCCCTGGCAGAAAATGGACCAAGTTTCAGAGGAAGGATTTCAACCTCTTTGGCCTGGGGGCTCCCTGGGAGAGATCCATTTGCAGTCATCCTTGTGTTGTAGAGAACAGAGGCCCAGAGAAAGGCAAGATCCATCCAATACAAACCTCCAATGATGCAGTGATATCCTTAAGCCAAATGATTTTTAAGTTCTTCTTCCAACTTGGATGTCCCTCATTATACAGATAAGAACGTTGAGCTAAGGAGAGGAGGCATCAACCTCCTTGGTTGATGGAGAGGATCCTACCAACCATATACACTTGAGCTTATCTGGGGGACAAAATGAGCCCTAGACTTGAAGCTCTGTTTTTTGGTTGTAGCATAAGCATCCAGGTCACTCCAGGAAAATGACCACCAGCTGCCTGAAAGCCATTTGCACTTACCACCTACTGCTAGCACTTTGGACTCCCCATATCTCTGGTTTGCCTACAACACATTCACAGATATCTGGCTAACTATCAAGTCCACAGTTAGACATGTGGGTACCAGATGTGCACAACACTGCAACAGCTGTGCTTTTGCCAGATGTGGGAGGTACCATATGTCAATTTCTACCCATATGACATCTGGGGAACAGACCCCACAAGAGAAAAAACTCCTAACAAGGCACTAAGGCAAAGTGTCCATCTGAGTGACAGTCACAAAGCCCTCCACACTCACAATGAACCTAAATAAAAGTGAAGGACTGGATTCCGGCCAAGACCTTCAAGAAATATGTATTGAGTGCTTATTCTGTGAGAAGTAAGTACCATGCAAAGTGCTAAGACAAGTGAAAACAAGAGAGGAAGGGCCCCACTTTGGAGGAAGGGGGCACCTGTGATTCTCAATCAGCCAGAACGATCCTTGAGGAAAATCAATGCCTCAAAATCAATCCTTGAGGAAAATCAATTGGACCATGTGTTTGCCAACTAAGAGTAAAAGCCACAGTCTTTACCACGGCTACAGAAACTCATCTTCCTTTACCTTCCTAGCTTCAACTCTATCACTCTCCCTCTTGCCCAATCCACACCAGCCTCAGAGGCCTCTTTGCTTTCCTAAAACACACTAAGCATATTTCTATCTCAGGGCCTTTGTACTTGCTCTTTTCTCCAATGTCAGGCATAGAGCAGTAAGTCTTAGTTGCCTTCCCTTCCTTTTCTTGCCTTCCCTTCCCACTCCCATCCCCACCTAATACCTAAATGTTTAGGAGATAGTCATTACAAGTGCTCAGAGAGGAAACAAGGGTGGGTGGTGGCTTAGCTTCTTCTCTGCTCTACTTAACCTCAATGTTCTGACTTTTGCCCACACTCAGTCCCAGCTTCAGATCCAACCTTCAAGTTAGAAAGCAAACTGACCATGGGCTGGCCTGAAATTCCCACCAGCATAAACAACTATCCTTCTTCCTTGTCCCTGAAGGAGCGGGTTGGGCCACAGCCACAGTCCAGATACATCCCAAGCAACAGGCCTGCTCTGTGACACTGTCAAGAAGCGAGGAGCCTAGGGAAGGTCACAGACATAAACAAGATAAAGCCTGGGACCTTCCAGGGCACTTGGGCCTGTGGACCAGAAAACTGTCAATGGCCCAGCTTCGTCCTGATAACAGAGGGCAAAACATTCTAGGAGATGCATCTGTCCCTGAGCCCAAAGGGAAGGCAAAGATTGAGCATCCTTGAGCAGCTGGGGGTGAGGGGAGGGGGAGGGAGGAGAGAATGCCTCTGGAACACTCTCCAGGGCACACAGCCAGCCCTACTGCCCTGGCTGTCCCTGCAGCCCAGGCATGAGGCAAGGAATTCAGTCAAATCTGAGAAACATGCACCAGCATCCCCAGTGTCTGGCACTTCTTGGGGCAGGGATGCTGGAGGAGAAGCAAGAGCTGAGATCCCAGATCTCCAAGGGCTCACGAAGGCTAAGCAAGACGGGGGTGTCAATAACGCACATGGAAAACAGGCAGGAAACAGAGGTTAGACTTAAGGTTCTGCCTGGGGTCATGGGAATCCAGGAATATTTCAAGGAGAACAGGGGCCCTAAACAGGGCTGTGAGGGTCTGGTATGATTGTAGCAGGTGGAGAAGGCAGGGATGGACACTGTCAGGCGGAGACTGGTGTGCTCAGAAGCACAGAGGAAGGCAGTGGCAGGTGTGTGCAAACTGATGTTAAGGCCTCTGAGGAGCTGCATTGGGGGCTGAATCTGGAAAGGCAGATCCAGGCTGCCCTCGCCAGCAGGGCAGTAGTAGAGCCAGCTGTGCTTGTCGTGGTGGAAGGAGGTGTGGAGGTGGGGCAGACAGTGATGGATTGTGATATACAGTGTAAGACAATGGTGAGGGCTGGATTCCTGCAGCAGCCATGTGGTTGCTGGGAAAAGTTGCTCTTTCTTCCCCCTCTCTGAGACAGTCATTCCCAGCTATGGGGCCACCTGAGTGTGTACTGAATACTCTGAAAATGGCTCTGAGGCAAAAAGAGTTCCTAGGTATAAGTCTGTATCCCACTTCTGGTCAGGCAGAGGTTATCAGGAAACACAGGGGCCCAGCTAGGTGAGGGCCTGGCATCCAAAATGCCCTGGGACTGCCTGGGTGATCCTTCTATAACATGGCTTCAAATACATCCTCATCCTCCTTAAAGCCCTCCACTGGCCAATGTCACTTTCAGAATAAAGTCTAAGCTCTCTGACTTGGCATTTAAAGCTTCATGAAGCCTGTATTTACCTCCCTCATTCCCATCTCTTGGCCCTGGTCTCCCCTATGGCATTTGTCTGCACATTCACCTCACCTGGGGATCTTTCAGGATTTCCAAAGCCCAGACCACACTCTCGACCAACTGAATCCCAATCCCATGAGAGACCCAGGTGTCCTCTGGTGTCCTCAGGCAAGCCCAGGAACCTAGTTACAAGGCTTCCACCTAAGGTCTAGTCCCATCAAGTATATTAGCAAGCTATTTCTGTCACAGACCACTTCCAAATCTCTGCAGCTTACAACAAACATTAATGATCATTTTCACAGAAGTGCAGATGATGGACTGTGATTTGACTGATAAATGCTGGTGGCAGCTCTGCTTCAAGCTTCAGGTCTGCTGGTGTGGACTCCCAGCTGCACAGTACATCTGGGGCTTGCACAAGTTTCTCATCCTTCTGGGAGCAGCAGCTTCCCTGGGGAAAATTTTCAAGATGATGACAGAAGCGCAAGCACCCCTTGTTGTGGTTGTTCAATCTCTCAGTTGTGTCCAACTCTTTGCCACCCCACCCCACGGTCTGCAGAATCCCAGGCTTCCCTGTCCTTCACTGTCTCCTGGAGCTTGCTCAAACTCATGTTCATTGAATCAGTGATGCCATCGAACCATCTGTCGTCCCTTTCTCCTCCTGTCTTCTATCTTTCCCAGCATCAGGGTATTTTCCAGTGAGTTGGCTCTTCACATCAGGTGGCCAAAGTACTGGAGCTTCAGCTTCAGCATCGGTCCTTCCAATGAATATTCAGGGTTGATTTCTTTTAGGATTGACTGGTTTGAACTCCTTGCAGTCCAAGTGACTCTCAGGAGTCTTCTCCAGCACCACAATTCAAAAGCATCAATTCTTTGGCACTCAGCCTTCTTTGCGGTCCAACTCTTACATTTTTAGATGACTACTGGAAAAACCATAGCTTTGACTATATTGACCTTTGTAGGTAAAGTAATGTCTCTGCTTTTTGTTGTTGTTGTTATTTATTTTTAATTGAAGGATAATTACAGTATTGTGGTGGTTTCTAATAAACATCAACAGGAATCAGCCATAGGTTTACCCATGTCCCCTCCCACTTGAATATCCCTCCCACCTCCCTCCCCTTCCCACCCCTCTAGGTTACTAATGAGCCCCGGTTTGAGTTCCCTGAGTCATATAACAAATTCCCAACGGCTATCTATTTGACACAATGTAATGTATGTTTCCGTGTCACTCTCTCCATACCTCCCACTCTCTCCTTCCTCACCCACCTGTGTCCACAAGTCTGTTTCCATGTCTGTGTCTCCGCTGCTGCTCTGTAAGTAGGTTCATCAGTACCGTCTTTCTAGAGTCCATATGTATGTGTTAGTATAAGATAGGGCATGGAAGCAACCTATCCATCGACAGATGAATGCATAAAGAAGCTGTGATACATACATACAATGGACTTTTACTCAGATATTAAAAGGAATACATTTGAGTCAGGCCTAATGAGGTGAGTGAACCTATTATACAAAGTGAAGTAAGTCAGAAAGAGAAAAACAATTATCATATGTCTCTGGTTTTTAATACACTAATTTGTCATAGCTTTTCTTCCAAGGAGCAAGTGTCTTTTAATTTTAGGGCTATAGTCACCATCTGCAGGGCTTTTGGAGCCCAAGAAAATAGTCTTCCACTGTTTCCATTGTTTCCCCCATCTATTTGCCGTGAAATGATGGGACCAGACGCCATGATCTTCGTTTTTTGAATGTTGAGTTTTAAGCCAGCTTTTTCACTCTCCTCTTTCACCTCCACTAAGAAGCTCTTTAGTTCCTCTTTGCTCTCTGCCCTTGAGATCCTGGCTTTTAGCTGGCATCCTGTGCCTACCACTCACATCCCACTGGTCAAAGGAGTCAGATGGTCAAGGCTATCATCAGGGGGACTGGGAAATAAACTGCCCACTCTCCTGCTCAGCAAGTCACATGGGAGAGGGCATGAGGAACTAAGAATTCATCAACCTACTTTAGAGGTATCTTGTGACTTTGAACCTGTCCCCTCATTTGTAGAATGGGAGTGTTGCCCTAGATGTTCCATAAATGCCCACAAAAACTGCCCATCCCAGCTCTTCTCATCCATACATTTGCAAACATATGCACAACCATCTGCTTGTGTCCATACACTACATTTTAACCATGACTATTATTTTTAAATGCTTTGTAATTTCCAAAATGCTTCTGTACACTCACATAGGCCGTATACTTCTCTGCACATGCACATACTTGTATACAGTCCTACAAAGGCATAGATTAACCTCTATTCCAACACACATTTCCACGTGGACATATCACACACGTTCAAAAGCACACAGATGCACACCACATGCTTGTATGCACTCACGCTCAGGCACGTATCCCCTCAGACATGCTTATTTCCAAACACACCTTCCCCCACACTTGTTCACCTTCGCTCACAACTCACATACATTCTGTTCCTCTGTGAGCACAGCTGCTTAATCAGCATCAAGGCCTGCTGATGAGGCTGCCGCTGGCCCCCTGAGAGCTGCTTTAACTCTTTGCTGCTCCCATCAAGGCTGCCGTGCCAAGTGTCTTCCATCTGGGGATGCCAGGGAACAAAGGGGCAGCAGAGGAGACAGGCAAGGCTGCTTTCTCTGCAGGTCTGGCACTTGTTAGGAGAGAATGGGCCAGGGAGGAAAAGACAGAGAAGAGGCAAAAGAGCCTTCTGGACCTTCTGACTCTGCTTCACACTTTCTTCTCCAACCCCATCCCCCACTCCTCATGTCCAGTGTATCTTGTAAGTAGGATAACTGAAATTCGTCATCCAAACCAGGAGAGTGCTGAGAGAGACAGAGATGTTATTAACAACTACAGCACTGTGGATGTGAGGGTTGGACCATAAAGAAGGCTGAGCGCCAAAGAACTGATGCTTTCAAATTGTGGTGCTGGAGAGTCCCTTGGACTGCAAGGAGAACAAACCAGTCAATCCTAAGGGAAATCAACCCTGAATACTCATTGGAAGGACTGATGCTGAAGCTCTAATACTTTGACCACCTGATGCAAAGAGCTGACTCATTAGAAAAGTCCCTGTTGCTAGGAAAAGACTGAAGGCAAAAGGAGAAGGGGGTAGCAGAGGATGAGATGGTTGGATAGCATCACCAATTCAATGGACATGAACTTGGGCAAACTCCAGGAGATACTGAGGGACGGGGAGGCCTGACGGGCTGCAGTCTGTGGGGTCACAAAGAGTTGGACATGACTTAGTGACTGAACAACAGCACCCTGAACAATAGACCTACCTGAGAAGGTCACAAGCACAGATGCATGATCCCCCTGCTGAGAAGATACCGGATCTTGCAACACTGTTTCAGCCCAACTTGAAAGGAACTTTAATGTCAAATCTGCTCAGAGAGGTATTCAAATTTGTCCCAAATGAGGAGAAAGGGGCCAAGGCTTTGTGCCTCCCTGGTGGAGATGTGACCTGGCATGTAGTGGTACCCTGTAGCTGAGAACAGTCCCCCGAGAGGAGCTCAGCCGTGAGCCCAGCAGACACATCCAAGAGAAAGGACTTGGCCCTGAGGGGGGATGTGGGCAGCACACCCAGTGTCCACTCCACTCTGCGCCTGGTGTCCTAGCACAGCAGCTGGGATCTGGCACCCATTTCACCAGCTCCACAGAGGTTGCTGGAATGAACCCGCTGGGAAGGGGGTCTGCCTGGTTCAGGCAGGGAGGGTGGCAAGGCTGTTTGTCTGGAGCCTCAGTTCTCTGGCAGCCCAGCACTGCTGTCTCTGCTGTTGCATCAACAGAACAGTCACTTGTCACTGACTTTGTTGTCCCCCTCGGTTCCTCTACACTGTGTGATAAGGAAAAAGGAGAGCTTAGGAAGCTGCCGCTCTGTGGGGAGCAGATCAGATTCCTGTGATGAAACTGCCTGGGCTTGACTTCTGATTTGCGGCATCCTCGTGTGGAGCTTAGTCAAGGGAGCCAGCCAGCGAGAGGAGAGCTGAAAGGGGGTGCATGGAGCATGGGCTGAGAGGTACTCTGGGCAAATCCATTGTAAAGCTAAAGATCAGGATCAAAATGAGACATTTCAGACTTCCCAATAAAGGAGAGACACCTTTCACAGGCTTTTGGATCCAACAAATCTGACTTCCCATCCCAGCTGTGCTGCCTGCCTGCTGGGGGACCTTTTACACACTCCCAAGTCACAGGCTGTGAGGATTCCATGAGGCAACATGGAAACCAACCTGGGGTAGGGAGTGGCAACTTGCCAGTCCTCTGCCAAGCCTCACTTACCCTGACCGGGGCCTGCAAGGCGGTCCCACAGCCCATTTTACAGATGAGCACACTTGCCCTGGGGACAAGGTATACCAAATACTTGAGTACTAAGTCGTTGCTCTTTCCAGGGTTCTCTACTGATGATTCCTGATGCAGGGCCGCTCCTTGCATCATTAGGGCTAGAATTTAAACAATTTGGCCTCGAGCAAGTCTTGGTATTTTATTATATTTTTATCCTATTGGGGGCGGTCATCAAAAGGAGCAAAATCCTCCCTCTTTAAAAGCCCAAGAACTTCAGTGCCAAAAAAGGATGGCTTCAGAGTTTTTTTCCCATTCATTCACACACGCATGCAGGTACACACACACACACATACACACATGTACACACACGCGCAAACAGCCTCAAACTTTTTTCCTGAGGGCCCTCTCGAATTGTTCGTCACAAAAGAGGGTTCATGGATATTTGGGTGGAGGAAGGGCCCTCTAATTTTCTGAGTCAGCGGAATGCTGGCTGGGATGATGATAAAGGTTACCAAGGGTTACGGACTATAAACGCAACTTCTCAAATATGGATAGCTAACTCCCATGTGCCAGGCTTCCACTAGGGAGTTCTTAGGCTATTAGGGAAAAACAAATGTAAAAACAGGAAATTACAACATGTTAGTAAAATTATAGCATGGAGTCATAGAAGCAAGTACAAAGTCCCCAGATAACTTGGAAGTGATGCTAGCTGTGTGCTGGAGGCTTAAGGAAATTTTACTGAAATAAGGTACAACTAATCTGGGTTTTGGAGGATGAATAAGAGTTTGTAGAAACTATTTCATTTTAATGATTTATTTTTCTGTTTAAAGAGTAGGGAGGAGGAAGCCAAGGAAGGTGGCTTATACATACTATATACATATTATTTGTATATATGCATTTGACACTTTGTACAGATTTACTATTTTAATTTTCTTAACAGTCTTGTGAGATGGGGTTTTCACAGGGAGAAAACTGAGGATCAAAAAGGGTGGGTTGAGTCAATTACTCAGGGTCACACAGCCAGCAAGTGCTGGGGCCAGAAATTCATTGCAGTGTCTTTGGCTCCACTCCCTGGCTCTTTCCCTGCTGCTGGCTTCGGTAGCTGACAGGAGGTGGACACTAATGGAGTTTATTTGTGGAAAACTATGCACTTTTTGAGATAGAATGATATTAGATCATTAGAAACTGATTTAGCAAATGATCTTATTCAGAATCAACCCTACAAAATTTCCTCATTTGGAAGCTTCAAGTCTCCAAAGCCTTGTCCTACCTACCCAGTCTTCAGCCCAGCCCTGCAACTTGAGCAGGGAGGTCCCTGGTCTGGTTCATCTGGTTCATCAGGGCAGAGCCAGTCTCTCAACTCCCACTCCACTGCTCTCCGTGCAACATCAGGTTTGCCCGTGACTCATCCATTTAGTATACCTGGGACCGTGAGGGAGAGTCCTGAGGCCCTGGCAGATGCTGGGTACTTTCTACACCCTTGTGAAAGATAAAATGCCCCTTAGCACAGGTTTGGCATCAACCATATTCCCAGGTGGCACTAGTGGTAAAGAACCTGCCTGCCAATGCAGGAGATGTGCTTTCTATCTCTAGGTTGGGAAGATCCCCTGGAGGAGGGCATGGCGACCCACTCCAGTATTCTTGCCTGGAGAATCCCATGGACAGAGGAGCCTGGCTGGCTACAGTCTATAGGGTGGCAAAGAGTCAGACACAACTGAAGCAACTTAGCACAGCACATATTCCTTTGTATAAAAGTGTGTGGTTTGCAATTCCTGTGCTGATCATTTGCTGATTAAATGCTGTGGGGTCATGTCACTTAACCCTTCAGAGTTATGTAATCTGAGAAATGGGATATGGGGATAAAGTCCTACTTCAAAGGACTTGTGTGCAAAATAATTGAGGCAGTGCTTTCATGTACAAAAAAGATACTTTGTACCAACTAGGTGCTCAGTAAATGTGAGTTCCCTTTTCCTTCCTCAGCCTTTGAAGAGGCGTGGCCTGTGTCCAGGGTGCACAGGGTTAACCTACTCCACGGGGACCTAGGCATCCCAAAAAAATTAGGGCTTTTGTGTCCTTGTGTCCTAATTATTTATGTATTAGCATCATGGGACAGATCCTTGGTTTTCAATCTGGATTCAAAGAAGCCCTGAGGTCCTGGAAGGTGGTTCAATGGAGGGGGACTCAGTGGTTAGGACCTCTGGCTACACCACTACCCTCCAAGTCAACAAAAATAGCATCTCTTTGATGTGTTTTATATGTTGGGCTTCCAGGTAAAATTTCATTTTAAGAGTTATATCTAGTGTTGAAAACAGAAAATTGAAAACCTCTGCTGGAGAGTAAGAGAGAATTTTAACATCTCAAAGTGAGTTGCTTTCTGGCTCATGTTCCTTCCCTGTTGGCCTTCCTAACAGGGAAAGCCCTGCTCCCGCGTCCTCCCCTCCTCCTCCCCCACATGGAGACCAGTCTCAAGAAGAAAGATGAGCTGAGGTCTGTGCTGAGAACTGGGCCCCGATGCTCTGAGCACTTCACAAACACACAGAGGAGCTACTGCCTGGGTTGCAGTTCTGGAATGAGGTTTTCTGTCCTAACCTGAGCTATGGGGTCTTGCTGGCTGATGTGGGCTAGAGACGGGGAAGGGGGAGGACGTGGGGCTTAAAACGACAAGGTGAGGGCAGAGAAAAGTGTTGAAAAAAAGTGTTGAAAATGAGTAAGTGCCTGTGGGGAGAAGAACAGTCTTCTTCCAGGTGAGGGCAGAGAAAAGTGTTGAAAATGAGTAAGTGTCTTTGGGGAGAAGATCATATTCTTCCAGGTTGCTCCTCTTCCCACCTGCCACCCAGTGAGATGAAAGACACACTGATTTGGGAGCCAGAAAGAGTTGAGTCTGAATCCCAAGTTTGCTGCTGATTAGCTGCATGACCTTGAGCAAATCATGAACTCCTTGCAGTCTTTCCTTCCTCATCTACAAAATGGGAATACTAGAGCCCTCAGAGAATTAAGGGAGTGTATGTATCTTATGTGTGCTTGCTAAGTCATTTCCATCATGTCTGACTCTTTGCTAGCTTTGGCTATTATAAAATATCATGTCTGACTCTTTGTTACCCTATGGACCATAGCCCACCAGGGTCCTCTGTCCATGGGACCCTCCAGGCAAGAATACTGGAGTAGGTTGTCATGCCCTCCTCCAGGGGATCTTCCTGACCCAGGGATCAAACCCGCATCTCTTATATGTCCTGCATTGGCAAGCAGGTTCTTTACTACTAGCATCACCTGGGAAGCCCCATCTTATGTGTACACACATATATATATTTAAAAGAATACATAAGATATTGTATGGAAAGCAGTAAGTACAAACTAGCTGCTACTTAATAGATATCAGTCTCCTTTCCCTATCCAGCTACCGTATCTACATTTTCCAGACCATACATTGGGATACTGGGTTGTGGAAAGGATTGAATGAAATGATGTCCACCAAATTCTTTGTGCAACTCCTGGCACACAGAAGGTGCTTGTGTTTGTTTTTTAAATTGACTTCACTGGGTCTTGGTTGCAGTGTGCAGGATCCCCACTGTGTAATGCAGGACCCTTTAGTTGAGCAAGGACTCTCCAGTTATGGCCCATGGGCTCCAGAGCATGCAGGCTCTGTAATTGTGGCAAAGGGCTTAGTTGCTCCTTGGCATGTAGGATCTTAGCTTCCCGACCAGGGATTGAACCAAGTCCCCTACATTGCAAGGCAGATTCTTAACCACTGGACCACCAGGGAAGTCCTGATGCAGGTTCCTCAGTTGTGGCATGAGAACTTTCAGTTATGGCATGAGGGATCTAGTTCCCTGACCAGGGATCAAACCTGGACCGCCAGCATAAGCGCCAAGTATTAGCCACTGGACCAACCAGGGAAGTCCCTAGTAGGGGTTTAACAAGTGTTATCTTCTCTACATGCTCCCCTCCTTCTATACAACCTGTTTGCAGAAGGAATCTTAGGAACAAGTCCTTCTTGCTGTTCTTCCATTGCTGACTTTGCATCCCCATGGGGCTCAAAGGCCCTGTGCTCTCAGCATCACAGCCCTATGCCACATAATCTGAATCTAACCCTGAGAATCAGCCTTGGACCTTGGTTCCAAGGCTCTGTGACAATTATTTGTCATAACACCAGCCTTCATCTGGGATACGGGCCCTCTCGTGATCTGGTCAGGCCTATTTCAGGCCAAGGAGTTCCACTCCTCTCCCCAAATCCTGACCCCCCACCTACCTGCCACCTGCTGGCTTGGGTATTGCCCTTGGACAGGCCCCTCAGATAAGACTATCAACTAGGTTTCCATGTCTCTGTGTCCCACCCACCTGCTAGGTCAGCCAGAAGAGGGTAACCTATTGTGCCAGGATTTCCCCAATGTCAGGAGCTCCTGATGTCAGCTCCTACCCAGTCAGATGCCCCAACACATCCCCAGCCCTCACGTCATTCCCAGGCCAATGCTCAACCTCTTTCTGCATTCCAGACAACCCTAGTTAGATCTGGAGATGAATGGGAGAGGGCAGGCCAGGCCAGGGATCACATCCAGTGAAGGTCCAGATGTGAGAGTACATACTGGGTATTCAAGCTTGATCAGGCCATGGAAAATAAAAGACCACATGTGGTCCAAATCAGTCTGTGCGTCTTTGGACTGCTCATCTTATTTCTCTGTGCCAAAGGGTTTTTCATCTGCAAGCTAGAGTTCAGAAAACACAATAACCACTTCAGGGTATTGTTGTGAGGAACAAATTAGATTATATATATTAACCCCAGTGCCCAGTGAAGAGCAAGACTTCAATAAAAGTGCGCCTTTCTCTACGTCGCTCTGACAATGTCCTTGTGCTGTGGTTGCTGCTCCTTCCAGTAAGATGTGTGGCATCCCCAGGTAGGTCTCCTGTGCTTCTCCTTTTCCTCCAACTCTTCATTAATATTCTGAAGACTAAGTCAGTAGCAGTAGCAACACACCAGGCTTAAAACTAATCAAGTTCCCGTCAGTCCAAATGAACTTTTCTCACCGATTCTCAGATCTTCTGCATCTTGTCACTGGTGCATTTTCCCCACATAATGAAGTTTGGGCAGCCCTGGCTGGTCACTGCCGGCTCCTGCCTGGTCCCGAGTGTGACCTCCAGGCAGTCACAGCTGCTCCCAGCACTGCGGTGCCCCCTCCATCGCCTGTCTGCCTTCCCATCAGGGGGCGATGAGACCCCAGCAGATTAACATGATGTCCTTGTAATTCTACATCCAAGACACATGCCATTTTCCTTCGACACATTTGGAAAGGGGGCAAGTTCCACTTTGTAAGAACCGTCACTTATTTTGAACTGGAAGAAAATAATTTATTTGGTCAAAAGTTGTGTCTTTTCATCAAGGGCACATATTTCCCTTTTGTAATGGGAAGCGGGGCCTTCTGGATCTCCACATAGTCAATTCTCCAAGTTTACTCCAGTGTAAGGCTTTTCTTTTTCAGTTTATTTCATGAACTAATCCAACAACTAAGAAAATACGTTCAAAAATAATCACACAAATGATGGTGCAAGGCAAAAAGGCAGGTGTGTTAGCACGATTCTTCCATCTCCAGTATTTCTGAACGAACCCTAAGAATGCCCTTCATCTGACTGGAAACCTATTCAAGTTTTTCTACCACAGAAATGAATGATTTGAAAGACTCTTTCCAAGACCTGGTCCCTGGCTTTCTACTTAGAAGCCCTGCTGGAGCTGCCAGTGCCACCTACCACCCAACTGAGAGGGTTCCCCAGTCTTGTTTTCTGAGTGCTGAACTGCCTGGCCTGGGGCCCCTAACTTAAACTGGAAGATTCAAGGCCTTGAATGAAGCTGCAAAATCTCAAGCCCTGGAAGATCATGCCTTCAGGGACCACCATAGAAGGCCCCTATCCCTTCTTCCATCTCTCATGGACCATTTCCAACAGATGTTAACTTCTTGGGTCTGGAAGGAATGACCTTTAGGCCACATCTTCAAGCCTGTGGATGGTGAGTTTGTGCACCATGGGAGGCCGCCTCAGACATTCAGACATTCTCAGTATGACTCCAAGAGAAGGGACAGAGGAGGGACCTCACTGAGGATCACATAATAACTATCATAACTGAACTTGAATCCAAGTTTGTATGACTTCAAATTATGCCTCTCTGCTCTGTTGCTATCTGGAAAGCAGGCTCCGTGCTGCAGGGATCCTGGCGAGTATCTACTTTCCCCAAAGACTGAACTTGGCAGGTGACAGCCGAATCCCCTGCCATCAGCTCACTTTCCTGTGGCTTCTCCAAAAGGCAGGCATCCCACTGGGTGGCTTTAACTTCTTAACGTCTTCCTGACATTCACTCACTCACTTGCAAAGAAAAACTGGTCTCCAAACCCCACATCGGACAGACCTCATAGGAACTTTATTTCCAAGTCTCAGAGAAAATGAAAAAGCATTAAGGCCAGGGTAGCTTCCATCCCAGAGAGGGAGCATCACCACTCCCACCTCCCTCATGGGCTGAGAATTGCATTTGTGTTTAATAACAACTTTGATCCCTCTGCCAGAGCAGCGGTCATTGAGAAATCCTGACATAAAGAAGGTATCTGGGAGATAAAGTTCTGCAAGCGATGATTACTAGCACTTAAGTTCTCTTTTTGTTGAAAGGAAGAATCCCAGAATGAACAGTGCATTGAATGATATGACAAGCAAGTACTTGATCCCTGTCCAGCTGGAGGGGGATTGTACCCATCAGCAGCTTTTTAGCTAAGGACGTCTTTATATTTCTCTTCTTTGTCTGGGCCTCTCTAGTTCCTCCTTTTACTTCATGTCAGCACTATATAGTAGGTATGCCAAGTGGTTTTGAAATTTAAATTACAGTCTCTTTTTCAGATGTTATTGGAAAGAACATGTAATTTATAACCACGTGTTAGGAGTACAGGATGTTCATGGTCCACTGCCAATTTTTCTTTTGTAAAGTTAATAAAACTTTCATAAAACACTTATACACTTGTATATTTCATGGTAAAGATTTTTTTTTATCTCATAGGCTAATGTAAAGATTTATTAAAACCATTTTTTTGTTAAGAGGAGTGTCAATAGTTTGCAGCTGAGTGTAATTTTGAATCCGTGGAAGATGACGGTTTGATGGAAAATGACAGTAACAGCTTTGTTGATTTAGCACTAAAAATAAAGGAGCCTTTCAAACGAGAGAATGCTCTAATATCCAGAGTGGGCTAGGACGCACTCAGACCAATGGAGGCGAGCTGGAGGAGCCGGCCACCAGTACTCCAACCCCTGGCAAGAACAGGGGAGGACTGGATAGAGCCCAGGTGGGAGGGTGAGCAGTGCCCCCCACCCCCCCAGGGATTAGCTGGCACGCAGGCTCTGGTTGGGGAGGGAGGGAGGAGCCAGGAGGAGCCTTTAGGGCTTGCAATGACTGCTTGTGGCCGAAAACTCAGATCTGCCTGTCCCCACAGGTACTCCTAGACCTTCTAGGTCTCTCTGGGACCCCGTTTTTCCTGAAGGTTAAGGGCTACAGAACATGAACTAGTTTAATCCATCCCTTCCTCCTCTCCACTCTACTTAACCCCCTTCAGCAATCCAATCAACCCCAAACAGGTCCTTATCAGAAAATTATCTGAAGGAACTTTATTTAACTTTTTTCTGCCTAAACACCCCAAGGACTTCCCAGGCGGCGCTAGTTGTAAAGAACCTGCTTGCTAATGCAGGAAAGGTAAGAGACACCGATTCAGTCCCTGGGTTGGGAAGATCCCCTGGAGAAGGGCATGGCAACCCACTCCAATATTCTTGCCTAGAGAATCCCATGGACCAAGGAGCCTGAAGGGCTCTGGTGCATAGGGTCACAAAGAGTCAGACATGACTGAAGCGAATAGCATGATAAACTCCAGGATCTTGGAAGACCCTTCTCTGAAAAATTTTTTTTTTTGCAACTGATAAATGGGTATATTCTCTTGCAGAATTGGATAGAATAAATAAAATTTAGTAATTTGGAGTAAATAGATCTCTCTGAGCTTGTTTTCTTCTCCATAAAATGCAGATGATAACTACCATCTCCAGGTCTGTTTTTGAGACCATTCTGAGATTTGCAGTTTGTGAAGCATATGGAAGGACTTTGCAAAGTGCAGACAGCGGACGTGGGAACTCTTCATCTTCCGGGTGGACCTGTGCTCCTTTAGAAGGAACGTCAAGAGGGTGGCAAACCACTGGTACAAAGACCCTCCTTCTCTCAAATATTGACATGGGCTCAATTTACAAGCGGATTAAAACGTTAAGAGAAAATAAAGAGGAATATAATTATTAACTGTGTGCCAAAGCCTTTTCCATAGCCTTTTCCTATCATCCTCATTTTATAGATGATGAAAGTAGAGCTACAAAAGGTTAACCTATCAGCTTGAGACCACAAAACTAGCGAGACAAGAAGGTTTTACACTTAGGTCATTATAACTCCTAAGTGTTTCTCGCCAACCCCCCGTTCCATAATATTAGAAGGAGCTGACACTCTTGACTGGTTCCTACCTGCTAAGCACCCTGTTAGGCACTCTGCAAGCCTCCTCTCCCTTAATCTTCATGCGACTCCTGCAGAAACCACTCGCATCTTCGTGCAAGGCGAGAGTACTGACAGAGCTACACAGGACACAGGGAGCAGCCTTTGCTCATGGCTGGCCCGCCCTTTAGCACTGATTCCCCTAAAGAAGGGATGGCTGTGCTTCTGAGGAAAGGCTGCCGAGGGCGTGGGTGCCTTTGCTGAGGTCTCTAAGCTCTACCTGCTACTTCTCCCCCAGGGGAGGGTTGGCCCTGAGGTCTGGCATAGGAACTGGGGCTTCAGCGCTCTCATTCCTCCCCATGGGGCTCTTCCCTGTTTCCCTGGCTCTGCTGTCCCCTCCAGCCCCACTCAATTCAGGCCCCTTTCTTGTTTTATCCTACTCCCCCATCTTCTTTTCCTTGCTCCCTCTCAACTGAGCCAGCACTTTCTGAAGCAGCATTTCTTCCAGTGACCCTCTTTGGAAGCACTAAGGCAAGCACCAGCCACATTCCTGGCTTAGGGTCACTGTTTCCTTTCTTAAAAAATGTGTCTGTAAAGCATAGTATTTTTCTGATTTGCATTATTGTGCATGCTCAGAGGAATACAGTCTAAGTACAATGGGAGTTACAAAGAAACCTTAGATATCATATAATAATTTTTTTCCTAGTAGGATCCTCTCCAGCCACCTCTGTCACCCTATTTATTATCCAGTTTCTATTGATCATGGAGGTTTCTGCTTTATGTCATTTCTTCAGGCATTTCCTGACCTCTCTGACTAGAGCGGGCCATCTCTGTGCATACTTTCATGTCATCTTGTTTTCCCATCTCTTCTCACAAGTATTACTAAGTATTTGTCAAATTATGTATTTGCCGTCCATCTTGTCTACTAGACCATGAGCTCTAGGAGGAGGGGAGCCACGTCTGTCTTGTCATTGCTGTATCTTCAGCGCTCAACAGATGACCAAGTTAACCCTGTGACCTCACACCACTGCCAAATCTTCCTCCTCTTCCGGATAAAAGCCGTGATAGCCTCCTGCCTTTACACCAGGTCCAGTTTGTGACAGTGCCCCGTGTCACATATGCAGTGGCACAGAATCCAGTTAGTGGGCATTCTGGTGACAGCCTTCACCTGTGTGCTTCTGAGGGGAAGATGCAAGCTCCCAGATGGCAGGAGGGGAGGGGAGGTAGCCCACAGCCCAGGCTCCTTCCACATCTCAACAGCTCTGAGATATGGAGATATAGAGAGCTCTAGCTCTTGGGATAAAAATGTAGATGAGAAACTGGGGCTCCAGGACAAGAAATTTCAGAGAAAGAAATAGAAGACCCCTGCACAATCTCTGTCATTGTCTTTCTGGAAAAACAAACAAATGAGCGATTGGAGCCATGGAAGCCAGCAGGTGCACAGCCTGGAGAGGGGAAATGAGAGTTTGGTGGGGTAGGGCCCCTCTTCATCAGACCAAGGGGAGGCTGTGGTTCAACTGAGCAAGCCATTTCCAGGTGCGCAGGTTCGCTCCTGACTGTTACTGCTGATCTTGCAGATATTGTTGCCTCCAGAATGAGGCAGTGTGGTCTAGTATGAGGTGCTGCCTTGAGAGACTGAGAGGGCAAGCCTGGGTGGTAAGCACCGGTGGCTGAAACCCTGGCTATGCGCATAGCTTCCTGAGCATGCTTACAACACAACCAGGCTGAATGGGATCAGCCAGCTCCTCCTGCAATTGCCTAGAACAAGGAGAGTTGGCAAGGCTGAGGGTTCACCATTCACCATCTGTCTAGCTGGAGATAATTTAGCATAGTGGTCGAAAGTTCAGGCTCTGCAGTTAGATAGACCCTCAGCTTATTAGCTTCTTGCTCTTGGGGAAATTACTTGACATCTCTTTATCTTAGTTAAAAATCATAAGAGGGTTAGTTTCATGAGCATGTAACCTCTGCATCCACAAAGTGTCCCTTGCTTAGAAGGACCCTGCCTTCACTTTAATGCTCTGCTCTCGCCATCCTAAAATTTTTCATTATTTTTTTTAACAAGGCACCTGCATCTTTATTCTGAACTAGGCTGGGCCTTGCAAATTATGTAGCTGGTCCTTATTATAATTTAAATATTCATCACAAGAGTGAGGGTGAGGAACAAAGAGATAAGACAGCATACGTTGAGGACCTAATATTAAGAGCCATTTTTATTGCTGCCTCCTGGGTTACCAACCAAGTAGTTCACGCCTCTCCAGCTTTCTGGTAGGTGGTTGGTGAGAAAAGACATCACTAGGCTTCAGAGATGAATAGAAGTCAGGCTGAATAAAAAACCAGAGACCTTGGTTGGCCTCATGGCATAGTTCTCCAGGAACCCCACGGGATATGAATAGGACCTGTAGGTGGCAGGCTGTGGGGAGGACACCAGGGTTCTTCACGTGACAGGCTGCCAAAGAAACAAGTTCAAACTTTCCTCGTGCCTCATTCTTAGTAACAATGCCACTGATACACCCACCAAGTTGAGTGTTTCTGATGCTGTTTTGCAAGACCAGACTCTAATCTTTCCTCTCCTGTGTCTGGGAGTCAGCAACTGGTTGCACTTCCTAGCTAGGTGTGACCAAGTTAGCAGAAACCGGTGGCAGAAAATTGGCCCCACTCATTCACCTGCTTGGTAAATTACAGTAGCTGCATCTCCCCCCAGGCCTCTCTGACCACCTCTGGTTCTTCTAACAAGGGCAGCCATCAGTCAGTTCAGTTGCTCAGTCATGTCCAACTCTTTGCAACCCCATGGTCTGCAGCATGCCAGGCTTCCCTGTCCAACACCAACTCCCAGAACTCATTCAAACTCACGTTCATTGAGTCAGTGATGCCACCCAACTCTCTCATCCTCTGTCATCCCCTTCTCCTCCTACCTTCAATCTTTCTCAGCATTAGGGTCTTTTCCAATGAGTCAGTTCTTCACATTAGGCGGCCAAAGTGTTGGAGCTTCAGCTTCACCATCAGTCCTTCCAATGAATATTCAGGACTAATTTCCTTTAGGATTGACTGGTTTGATCTCTTTGCAGTCCAAGGGATTCTCAAGACTCTTCTCCAACACCACAGTTCAAAATCATCAATTCTTCGGCACTCAGCTTTCTTTACAGTCCAACTCTCACATCCATACATGACTATGGAGAAACCATAGCTTTGACTGTAGGGTCCTTTGTCAGCAAAGTAATGTCTCTGCTTTTTAATATGCTGTCTAGGTTGGTCATAACTTTTCTTCCAAGGAGCAAGTGTCTTTTAATTTCATGGCTGCAGTCACCATCTGAAGTGATTTTGGAGCCCAAGAAAATAAAGTCTGTCACTGTTTCCATTATTTCCCCATCTATTTGCCATGAAGTGATGGGACCAGATGCCATGATCTTCGTTTTTTGAATGTTGAGTTTTAAGCCAGCTTTTTCACTCTCTTTTACCTTCATCAAGAGGCTCTTTAGTTCCTCTTCACTTTCTACCATTAGGGTGGTGTCATCTGCATATCTGAGGTTACTGATATTTCTCCCGGCAATCTTGATGCCAGCTTGTACTTTATCTGGCCTGGCATTTCACATGATTTACCCTGCATGTAAGTAAAATAAACAGGGTGACAATATACAGCCTTGATGTACTCCTTTCCCAATTTGAAACCAGTCCATTGTTCTATGTCTGGTTCTAACTGTTGCATCTTGACCTGCATACAGATTGCTCAGGAGGCAGATAAAGTAGTCTGGTATTCCCATCTCTTACAGACTTTTCCACAGTTTGTTGTGATCCACACAGTCAAAGGCTTTAGTGTAGTCAATGAAGCAGAAGTAGATGCTTCTTTGGAATTCTCTTGCTTTTTCGATGATCCAGCAGATGTTGGCAATTTGATCTCTGGTTCCTCTGCCTTTTCTAAATGCAGCTTGAATGTCTGGACGTTCTCAGTTCATGTACTGTTGAAGCCTGGCTTGGAGAATTTGAGCATTATTTTGCTAGGGTGAGAGATGAGTGCCATGGCCAGGGCAATTCTTTCCTTTACTCTTCTGATCTCTTTATACCGCATTTCCTAACCTCTGTCTTAATCCAAGTACTGGAGCGCCTTCGTTCACTTGGTTCTGACATCCATCACCACTGCTCTGTCTTCTTTGCTGTGTCCTCTATAGCAGCAGTCCCTAACCTTCTTGGCACTAGGGACTGGTATCGTGGAAGACAATTTCTCCATGGACTGGGGCAAGAGGGCTGGTTTCAGGATGATTCAGATGTGTTACATTTATTGTGTACTTTATTTCTATTATTATTATATCAACTCCACCACAGATCGTCAGGCATTAGATACTGGGGGTTGGAGATCCCTGCTTTAGAGAATAGAAATCCTTTATTGAAAGGAGACATTTTCTATTATATTGGACCCAAATTTATTCCTTTATTCATAACAGCTGGAAGCATGGCACAACCCCCGCCATGCTTTTTACTCAATCATAGGTGTTCTTTAACAGAGGGAGGGGCCAGGAGGATCAGGTCTCTTCCACTGTCCGGTATCTGGGTATCTGAAAAGCCAGGGAGGCGTAGCAGGTATCTGTAAAGCTAGGCTTTCCAAAAGGGCCTCTGAAATTCAGCCCAGTGCTTTTTCTTCATGCTGCATGATGTTGTCTCTATTGAAAGATTCTCCTTCCCCAAACACACAGAATACAACAATCCCATTGAAAGCATTGCCAATGATAAACTATGTACGGACAAATAACAAACAGTGACAAAACCGCACACAGAGAGACAAGGCAGTCTGTGTCGGGGAAGAAAGAGAAAAATAAATGAAATTAACAGTGGGAGACAAAAACAGAGGAAAACCCAGCAATTAGATTAATCATAGACTTCCAGGAAATTGGCCCAAATTTCTTTAAAATCTTGTTGATTGTTATTCAGATTGAAGGGTTCCCTCAGCAAGATCAGCCAGAGCCCACCAAGCTTGCATACCAATCTGCAGCATCCTACAGGCGAGTGCTCGGATCCTAGGGCTGTGTTCTGGCAACAGAGAATCCCCTGGGCAGGTGTGAGGTCCAGTTGGGGTCAAGAGTCAATATTTTTAGTCTGGGCTCTCTGGGAAACTCTATTTGGGACTTTAAACAAATCATATCACTTTCTAGATCTCAGTTTCCACATCTGTCAAATAGGCAAATTCTATCTTTCCTTCAGGAGGGCCCTGGTGACTCAGACGGTAAAGAATACACCTGCAGAGCAGGAGATCTGGGTTCAATCCCTGGGTCGGGAAGATCCCCTGGAGAAGGGAATGGCAACCCACTCCAGTATTCTTGCCTGGAGAATGCCATGTATGGAGGAATCGGGTGGGCTACAGTCCATGGGGTCGCAAAGAGTTGGACGTGACTAAGTGACTAACACACATCCTTCGTTCTTAAGTCAGTGGGTTTTCAGAGGCTGAAGAAAGAAAATAGATGTGGGATTCTTATGTAGACCAAAAGCGCTATGCAAGCATAACATAGAGCATTTTCAGAGGCAGAAAGAAAGCAGGATATTGCCCAAGATTCAAATACCCACCCCTCCAAACACTGGGGTAGAGAAAATGCAGTGTGGGGCTGGAGCAAGTGAGCTGCTACAAACATGTTCCAAAGCCTTCAGATTCAGTACATCTTGACCCAAATATCCCTCCCTCTTTTATGATCTGCATTTAAAAGAAAATTGAATGACCTATCTCTGGATTTATTAATGTTTAAATCATTAGGATCTTGGCTCCAGAATGCTCCTGGGTTGCCAGAGGAACATCAGAGCTTTCAAATGCCTGGAAGTCGCCCTTCACCCAGGGTGAAATAGTCCAAGCATAAAATGGTTTAGGTTTGGTTTGAAGGATTGAATGCTTGAATTCCTCTTAGAACCGACTTCTTCAAATATGACCATTTTTTGTTCAATGTGAAAAAAAGATATTTTCTATTAGGTACTAGTCTCTGTGCTAAGTGCTCTGCATATATAATTTAACATAATCCTTACAACAACCCCATGTGGTAAATTTTATTAATTTTCCTATTTTCAGTTCAGGTCAGTCACTCAGTCGTGTCTGATTCTTTGCAACCCCATGGACTGCAGCATGCCAGGCTTCCCTATCCATCACCAACTCCCAAAGCTTGCTCAAACTCATGTCCATCGAGTCAGTGATGCCATCCAACCAACTCATCCTCTGTCATTCCCTTCTCCTCCCTCCTTCAACCTTTCCCAACATCAGGGTCTTTTCTAATGAGTCAGTTCTTCACATCAGGTGGCCAAAGTATTGGAGTTTCAGCATCAGTCCTTCCAATGTATATTCAGGACTGATCTCCTTCAGAATGGACTGGTTGGATCTCCTTGTTGTCCAAGGGACTCTCAAGAGTCTTCTCCAACACAGTTCAAAGGCATCAATTCTTCGGCACTCAGCTTTCTTTATGGTCCAACTCTCACATCTATACGTGACTACTGGAAAAACCATAGCTTTGACTAGACAGGCCTTTGTCGGCAAAGTAATGTCTCTGCTTTTTAATATGATGTCTAGGTTTGTCATAGTTTTCTTCCAGGGAGCAAGTGTCTTTTAGTTTCATGGCTGCAGTCACCATCCGCAGTGATTCTGGAGCCCAGAAAAAAAAGCCTGTCACCGTTTCCATTGTTTCCCCATCTATTTGCCATGAAGAGATGGGGCCAGATGCCATGATGTTCGTTTTCTGAATGTTGAGTTTTAAGCCAACTTTTTCACTCTCTGCTTTCACTTTCATCAAGAGGCTTTTTAGTTCTTCTTCATTTTCTGCCATTAGGGTGGTATTATCTGCATATCTGAGGTTATTGATATTTCTCCCTGCAATCTTGATTCCAGCTTGTGCTTCATCCAGCATGGCATTTCGCATGATGTAATCTGCATATAAGTTAAATAAGGGTGACCATATACAGCCTTGATGTACTCTTTTCCCTATTTGGAAACAGTCTGTTGTTTCATGTCCACTTCTAACTGTTGCTTAAGAATGTTAAAAAAAAAAAAAATAGGACACCCTTCAAGTATTATGGAAAAGATTTGGACCGATTTTTGTCAATCTGATAACTGAAGAGGACCAAAACAGCCATTCAGTATTGCATGTCCCAAAATATGTCTCCATTAGGTTTAGTTAAGTGTTAGCACTGGGCATCAAATTAACCTCAGAAAAAAAATAAGTAGAATTATTTGTGGCAGGACTTTTCAGGGCCTTTGAAATGAATGCTCAGTATAACTCTCGAAGAAGGGATAGTTCATGGCATATTTTCCACTTATTTGGAGACAGAAGATCTTTTCCCAAAGAATCGTAATAGTCTTCAGAAAATCATTTATCATGTATAATCATATCATTTTGTAAAGCAGCAAACCATGGTTCAACCAGGAGAGGTAACTTGCCCATGTCATAGTGTCTTCATGGTAGAGTCAAGATAACAACCCAGATGTTCTGAGTCCAGGCCTGGGGTGTGTTCCAGATTCCACTACAACAAAGGCAGGTGGACCCAGAGGGCCAGTTGTGAGTCTTCCATAAGTTCAAGCCACAAGGGCTATACATAGCATCATTGACCACAGATCACACATCTGAGATCCAAATGGTCACAAGTATTATATGTTAGAAGAGAGGACATTATTTCAATAAACTCCTTTGTTCTTGAAGGGGTTGTACTAGTTAGGGTTCTCTAGAGAAATAGGAAAAAAAAGTCAGAGAGATTGGGAGATTTATTTTTAAAAATTGGCTCATGCAATTATAGAAGCTGACAAGTCCAAAATCTGTAGGGCAGGCCAGCAGACTGGAGACCTGGGGAGGAGCTGATGTTGCAGCTTGAGTCTGAAAGCAGTCCAGGGCAGAATTTCCTTTTCCCTAGGAATCTCAGTCTGTTTTTCCCTTAAGACCTTCAACTGATTATATGAGACCCACCCTAAGCATGGACGGTAATCTGCTTTACTCAATGTCTGCTGATTTAAATGTTCACCTCATCTTAAAAATTACCTTCACGGAGACATCTACATTGGTGTTTGAACAAATATCTGGGTACTGTGGTCCAGCCAAGTTGATGTGTAAAATCAGCCATCACAGGGGCCATGTACCTTCCTGCTCTTAAAATGTGGGTGATATCTTTCTACATTATCCTCATCGACAAAATGTGAAAACCACATCTGGAGATCACTCAGTGCTCTGGGCTTCCGGCTGTGACTGGTGTAGACTCAGAGATACTGTGGAAATGCCTTGTGTGTTTCCTCATCAGTGGATGAGGCCAGTGGCAGAGGCAAAGGAGGAAGCCTGAGCTGGATATGTTCAAGGATTTCACCGTGATACCCTGCCTCAATCAGAATAATTCCATTTTTGCCTATTACATATTAGACTTTCATTTAAACTGATGTTAAAATCTGTTACAAATTATCTCAATCTACATCAGTTTACTACCCCCTTCAGACACTTTCTAGCACACAGGAGCTTGTTAGAAATACAGAAGCTCGGGCCCTATCCTAGGGTAAACAAACCAAAATTTGCATTTTAAAATGATCCCTGAGTGACTTGTAAGCACTCTAAAGACTGAGGAATACAGCTTTAGACCTTGAACCATGGGGACACAGCTCAACACAGCACCAGACACATAGTAAGCAGTCAAGAATTAGTTCTTCCCTGAATGATGGCCTGACTTACGAAACTGAAGCCCAGAGATGAGAAAGTATCATGGTCAGTAGAGTATTGGTACCAGAAATGAGATTTTCTGCTTATGTGTCTGTTGTGCAGTAATATGATTCCTCCATGGAGAGCCCAAGTTATTGTTGAAAATTTCAGTCTCCAGTCTGAACATTTAAGAAATCAAGATGTTCCAGTAGAAGCATCCAAGTTCTTTGTGTTCATGGGAAAACTCCTCATAAGGAGTTCTGTTCAGCAAACAAAATCAATTGGCAAGAGTAGGCAGGGTCCCCCGAGAGGCTCCTTGGCATGGAGGAAAACCAAACTATTATCTTTACCTGCAGGTACATTCAAACTGGGGAAAAAATCCCCTTCTCTGAAACCTTGGGTCCATCTGAACTGCCCTTCCTACAAGGATGGGAGAGATTCTGAGCAGATGATCCATTGAGGAGTTAATTTGCAGCTATGCTAAACTGTAGCACTGAGGCTGTCATGAGGGAAAAGGAGAAGCTAGTAGAGAAATCTTTGATCCTTAGTTCAGCCAGCTTCTTCCAGAAACTTGAATGGGAGATCAAACATGAACAGCAGTGCAGACTCTGGGCTCTGTCCAGGGCTATAGGAATCCAATACTCCAATAATCATCCAAGTTTGACAGAAGTCAACCCAGGAAGCTGGCCAAGCAAAAGGCTTGACTAAGAAGAGGACAGAAGCCATGACAAAGGAGGGAGAATGAGAGAGGGTTGCAAACAGCCTTGGGCTGCCTGCCTTGTGGTACTCCTCCTGTGCATTTCCTCCCTTACACAGCCAGTCTTTCTCACAAAACTTAAAAGAAACAAAGATGAAGTTGAATAATCGTGTGCATTTCCAGATTTGGGTAGTGGTTCAAAGGTCTGGTCTTGGATTTTCAGTGCTAAGGATTTACACAATTTTAGAGCAAGGGGTGGACTTACTATGCCATGGGCTGCACCAATACTTCTGTCTAGATCACATGTGATATTCACCATCAAGACTGTCATATTGGTTTAGCACCTTACGGTTTACAAAGCAGTTTCACACTCATCTCATTTGCCCTGTGGTAGGTGGTTATGTGTGTGCCCGAGGGGATCTGGATTGCTTGTTGGATGTTTCTTCATCCCATTTCACTCCAAGAATCCTGGTTATAAGTGATATGCAGGACAACTTGATCAAAGTCCAGCAAATCATCCAAGTGTGGGCACTTAGGGCTACTATCAATGCAAAGCCTCATTATAGTCACTGGAGTACAGCCAACCACACTAATATTTGGCAGAAGTATATGAGAGTTGGACCATAAAGAAGGCTGAGTGTCGAAAAATTGATGCTTTCAAATTCTGTTGCTGGAGAAGGCTCTTGAGAGTCCCTTGGACAGCAAGGAAATAAAACAAGTCAATCCTCGAGGAAATCAACCCTGAATATTCATTGGAAGGATTGATGCTGAAGCTGAAGCTCCAATACTCTGGCCACTGGATGTGAAGTGCTGACTCATTGGAAAAGACTGTGATGCTGGGAAAGACTGAGGGCAGGAGGAGAAGTGGGCAGCAGAGAATGAGATGGTTGGATGGCATCATTGACTCAATGGTCATGAGTTTGAATGTACTCCCGGAGAGAGTGAAGGACAGAGAACCTGGTGTGCTGCAATCTATGAGGTCACAAATAGTTGGACATGACTTAGCCACTGAACAACAACAACAACATGGCAGATAGGCAGAAAAGCACCTCTCATAATGGTCTCACTGTCCAGACTGACACCACCTTACACCTTGACACACCCAGACCCATTGCACGGAGCAGATACTAAGTAAAAGCTGTACCTTGGAACATTATCTGTGCTCATAGACTTGGTCCTGAATCATGCCCTTCAACCCACCTAGCTCTCAAATATCCAGGCCACCCTCTGCAATACTGATTCTTCCTTTCTTTCTTCTCCCTAGAGTTTTCCTCTGCCCCTCTTTAAGATGTGCATTACAACTCTGACCTCTTATTAATGTCAACCACACCCTAGCTACCCTGCTTGAAGCTTAGTTCAAGTATCATTCTCTTGCAATTCAATCTAGCCTACAGGACATTATGTACCCCCCCAAAAATGTACACATCAATCTTTGGGGTAAAAGAATCCCACAAAATTGTGAGAAATCTCCATAAGCCCACAACTTGGCATGGTCTACTGCAGATCCACCCAGAAAAGAGCACCAAACTCTAAAAAGAGAAACTGACAAGACTCAAGGAGCTCTGGAGTTGGTAAATGTGGTGGGTTAGCCAGTCTACTCATCATTAGGCAAGTTGATACAACTAATACTTATGAGTAATAAATAAAACACAGTCCCTTTCCTCAAGAGGCTTCAATTCAGTTCAATTGCTCAGTTGTGTCCAACTCTTTGCGACTCCATGGACTGCAGCACGCCAGTCTTTCCTGTCCATCACTAACTCCTGGAGTTTACTCAAACTCATGTCCATTGAGTCGGTGATGCCATCCAACCATCTCATCCTCTGCTGTCCCTTTCTACTCCTGCTTTCATTCTTTCCCAGCATCAGGGTCTTTTCAGATGAGTCAGTTCTTCACATCAGGTGGCCAAAGTGTTAGAGTTTCAGGTTCAGCATCAGTTCTTCCAATGAATATTCAAGACCGATTTCCTCTAGGACAGACTGGTTTGATCTCCTCACAGTCCAAGGGACTCTCAAGAGTCTTCTCCAACACCACAGTTCAAAAGCATCAATTCTTCAAACTTGAGGCTCAAGAGGCTTAGAGCCCATCTAGGAAGATAGACATTCAATGAGTAATTAGTCCTAACGGATGGTAGTTACAGTAGAGACTTCCCAAATCCTTTGGAGGATGTTGCAGGTAGTACTGAACAACTTCAGTAGGCACTATTCACATTAGAGGTGGCTACTGTAATCTACTGGGAGGGGAAGTTCTTAGCACTGACTCTACAGAACCTGACAATGTAACACTAGTGTTCACGACACATTATTGTATCTGGCAAAGCTCGAGACTTTTATCCTTATATGTTGAGGTTACTGAGCCCAATGAGGACCTTCGAGTTTCCCAAAAGCAGTATAGCTATAAAGGGCTCATAGAAAAACAGGACAGTTATAGTCTCTGAAGCATATGGTCTTTGTAGGGCAGGCATTATTGGAGAGCCCATTTGGCTTGAAAGTAGAGACAAGTTTGCAGGCTCTGTACTCAGGATCAGAATTCCAGATCTGCTGACTGCAAGCTTCACAGTCTTGAGTAACTCGACTTGTTAATCTTCAATCCTTCTTCTGTTCAAAGGGTACAGTGATACCCTTCTCATAAAGTTTCTTGTGAGGATTAAATGTAAAATGCCTGACATGCCATCTGGCAGACAGTCGAAGCTTTTAAAATGTTTCTTCCTTTCTGTTTTCTTTCCCTTTTCCTAAGCTTGGTAGAGATGATAGAATTCAAGAGTTGGAAGGACATGAGACCATCTAATCCAAGTTTTCTCATTTTATAGATTTGGAATCTGCAACACACTTTGGAATTAATCTACTTATTAATCATCAAAACATTCCAAAAGTCGTATTGAGCAACTATTATCTCCCTAAAATGACACCACTCTGACTATGTGGATAAGGCTTAATTGTCCCAATAGTTTTATCATCTATAAAATAAGGATGGTAAAATTCCAATCATTAGGACTAATGAAAGGTTTAAATTAGAAAATATGGGTAAAGTAACAATTGTTGTTGTGTAGTTGCTAAGTCATGTCTGACTCTTTGCAACCCCAGGGACTATAGCCAACCAGGCTCCTCTGTCCATGGGATTTCCCAGGCAAAAATACTCGAGTTGTTGCCATGTCCTTCTCCAGGGCATCTTCTCGACCTCCAGATCAAACCTGCATCTCCTGGTTTGATGGAGGAGGGATTCTCCTCCATGGGAAGGAGGATTCTTTACCACTGAGCCACCAGGGAAGCCCAAAGTAGCAATAGTGCTGTTAAATTTAAGCTTGTGTAAGGGTACAGCTGCCACAAGCAAGAATGAGGTAGAGAAAATAAGAACTTGTATGTCTTCTAGCTAGTATTTTAAAAATCCAGGTGTTTTTTAGAAGTGGATGATCTAAAGTGTCGAGAATTCTCACCATCACCCTTTTGGAATAGTGAAAGAGCTCAGGGATAGGAAACCTCTCTTCTTATACCCGATGGACATCTCAGAACTGAGGAGAGGCTACAGGCTCTCTGTCTCTCCCTGCTCAGCCCAACAGAGAGAGGCTGACTTTGGGGGTGAATTCATGCATTCAAAAGGAGACAGAGCTGATGGCAGGGACTGAGCGCTCACTTTATGAAACTCTGGGGGAAAGCTTACCTTCCTGGGGCTTTATCTGAGTCCCAAGGCAAGAGCCCCCTGAGATTTTGCCTGTCAACAGTTTACATTTCACTCAAACTTTCTCTAGGGAGGACTACTGTTGGGATGTTCTTTGTGCAGTAGCCTGAAATTATTATAATAATGGCAGAGGTGTCCGTTTTCATGATAGTTTGGCATCTAGTATTTACTGGGTAACTACTGCATGCCTGGCATCATGCTAGGCATATTGTATACACACTTTCATTCATTTATATTCACATCAATCAGTAAGAGAATCATTGTTTCCCCCATTTTCCAAATGAAACTCAAAAAGCTCTACCTGCACATGGCCACACAGTCTGTAAGGAGATCTGCAATTCTGAGTCTAATTGGATCCCCAGTCCTGTCTGCCTTCTCAGGTCAGCTCCTGTAACTGGCTTTCTCTGGCTTTATAGCCTATTGTGCTGACTGTCTGATATCAGTGGATAGAAAACACAGAAGCTTTAAACTTCAACATGCAAATATTATGATTATTTATTTTTTTAAGCTTTTTATTTTGTGTTGGAATATAGTCGATTAACAATGTTGTGATAGTTTCAGGTGGACATCACAGGGACTCAGCCATACATACATGTTTCCATTCTCCCCCAAACTCCCCTCCCATCCAGGCTGGTACATACACTGAGCAGAATTCCATGCACTGGACAGTAAGTCCATTATTCATTTTAAATACAGCATGTCTGTGTACATGACCATCTCAAACCCCCTGTCTCTTCCCTCCATTCTCCCCCGCCATCCCAGCAACCATGTTTGATCTCTAAATCTGTGGGTCTGTTTCTGTTTTGTAAATAAAACAGAAATCGTGTCTTTTTAGATTCTGCATATAAGCGATGTCATATGATATTTCTCCTTCTCTTTATGATTTATTTCACTCAATATGACAATCTCTAGGTTCATACATATTGCTGGAAATGGCATTATTTAATTCATTTGATTATTCAGTTCTTTTTGCACATCAAGTTTTACCCACTCATTAAGAAATAATCCAGAACAAGAACTAGAGGCCCAGAATGAGATCTGAATTAAAATTCTGTATTTGTCACAAGCCACGTGATTGGTCAATCTGTCAAGACCTTAGCTTCCTTATCTATGGAATAGTATGCAAAATCTCAGAAGATTCTTAACAGATTTAAATGAGAGAATGTCCCTGGAATATTGTGGGGCTACAAATATGATTTCCTTCCCTCTCGCAAAAGCAGGCACTGTGGAATGAGTCTGGTTTATGTTATGGCTTTTTCACTATCTAAATATAGGAACTTAACTACCTTGTAAAATGAGATAACAATAGGATTTACCTTATAGAATTGATTAAGCATGGGATAAAAAAGGGTAGACTATTAATATATGTAAAGTACTTAGAATAGCACCTGGCGCCTAGTAAATTCTATACAAGAGTTAGCTATTTTTATGGTTTCTTTCTTTCTTTCTTCTCTCCCTCCCTATTTTCCTCTCCTTCAGTCTACAAAAGGACAGCAGTTCTCTTCCTGACAACACAATCCATTTGGAGTGATCAGTTTTTAGACCACTCATTTCCCCTCTGCATCAGAAGAGTTAAGATCCTTTCAAAACCAAATGCAGAGCCACATGCCGCTCCCTCTCCTTTATAGAGGCTAAGGCCTTGATCATTTCTTAATGTAACTACTTCAGGAAATTTGTCGCACTAATAATGTTAATATGCCTTATTTCCACACTGCTCACGCCCTGAGCTCTCAATCACTTCAAAACACAGTGATTGAAATTTTTCAAAAGTCTTTGATTTGGAAGTTGTTATGTAGAACACTAGTCAAGTATAAATATGGCAGTGATTTAAGGCAGTTGTTGCAATCCAAATGTTTAAGCTTGTTTCAAATAATTATCAATCTCTCTGCGCTGCGTTTACAACACCCTCCTTCATTTGGAGGAGTAGCCCTCGCCGAGGCCGGGAGCACGTTGTTGAGGCTGCTGAGAGCCTCTCTGTTCCCCGCACTGTGTCTCGTTGTCATGATCATGCTACTAGATCCTGAATGTGCTGCTCCTGGTAACAGACTCAGGTCATGGAGAGAACTGGTCATTCCAGATTCAAAAGCTCATTCTACGTCTGCATCAATCCAGGCAAACTCTTTCTAGGCCAGGGCTCTGGGGTTGTACAACCAAGGGGATAGTGCCCTCTGATGGCCTCATGCTGGTCAGTTCAGATGCCCACACAGAGTCTGGCCAAGCATTTGCCTCGAAATTACAGAAGGACCACATGATACTATTCTGGCCTGCAACCCCTTTGTACACTACTTCTTACCTTATCCCAGCCATGCCCCCTCCCACATTCTGCTTGGATGGTGATCAATTCTTACAGAGTTACCTCCTCTCTGCACATCACACACCTCTGTCTCCCTGCCCTGGGACTTCCCTGGCATGAAGGTAAGAGGTAGCCATGCAGCTTGCTAGCCATATACACACACCACTGGAAGCACAGACAAGCAAATGTCCTGAGGACCACCCTCCACCAAGGCAGGAGAAACACTGATGGACAAACACACTCTTCCTTTGTGCTGTTGAGTTTTCGGTTCTGAGACACATTTTCCGAGGCTCTTCCAAAGGCCCTGGTGAGATGAGAGTCAGACGCTTACCACAGTGGCCAGTTCCAGAGCATACCCTCCTGTGGCCTTTCCTTCCAATGCTGTTTCCCTCCTTCAGGCCTCTCTAGTGCTCTCTGCCGAAATAAACCACCTGCACACAACTGCTTCTGCCTCAGACTCTGTTTCCAGGGGAACTCAGGAATCACCTGTGCCCAGAAGTATTAAGCCCAGAAAAATCCCAGGCCCCCCAAAAATGCACTTGAAAGGACCAGAGCACATGGATTCCTGAGAACAAAAGGAATGGAGCCAGAGACACAGCAGAAGGACAAGGTGACCCAGCTGCCTGAGCACAGAGTGACCAGAAGGCAGCACTACCTCAGCATCAAGGGTCTGCTTGACACAAATGTTTTTCAGCACCGGAAACCCAGCAGATGGTATCTCCACAGTGAAGTTAGTTCAGAGGACACTGTTACCAGTGCACAGGGGGCCAGGGGCCTGAGCAGGGTAAGACCAGTGAACATCATCACTTTGAACAGCAGCTGCAGGGAGAGCAGTTGCCCTCATCTACATGGACCTAGAGTTTCCCCAGCTCAGAGGAACCAGGCCCAAGGTATCCAGCCTGGAGACGGGCCATGTCATCCCTACCTCTCCCCGCACCTCCACACACACGTGACCACCCCGCCATTGCTCCCACTCTTACTCATGGAGAACATATGAGGGACAGTGTGGGGCTGGGCTCAGAGGCCCTGAGTTAGGACTCCACTCTACCCCTGCACTGCCTGTGTGAGTTGGGTGATTCACAGAACTGGGTGAGAAATACCAGCCTCTTTCATAAATGGAGGATAACAAAACGGGAGAGAGTGGCTATCAGAGTCCTCTGTGAACTTGTAAAGTGTTGTATACTTAATATTACCATTCCCTGCAAAACAAGTGTTTCACTGAGCCCAACAGGAATGCAAATGTATCATTATCTTTATTATTATTAACTAAAACTTACATAGCTTAATTGACAAAGCGGGGCTTCCCAGGTGGTACTAGTAGTAAAGTCTCTGCCTGCCAAGGCAGGAGACACAAGAGGTGTGAGTTCAATTCCTGGGTTGGGAAAATCCCCTGAGGTAGGAAATGGCCACTCACTCTAGTATTCTTGCCTGGACAATCCCATGGACAGAGGAGTCTGGTGGACTACTGTCCACGGGGTCACAGAAGAATTGGATGTGACTGAGCATTTGGGCATGTGCACACGCACACACATGCACACACACACATTTTTCAACCTATTGGGTCACTTGATCCTCTTAAGAACTCACCAGGCAAGCTGTATCATTACCCTCACTCTTGAGAGGAGGAAGTTACAACTCTGAAGGGGACTTTCTCAACACACTCAGGCAGGGAGCTGCGGACCTGGGGCCCAAAGCTGGACTTCTGGGTCCATATCCTTACTGTGTTTCTGCCAACATGCCAGAAAGGAGAGCTGGGCACCATGGCCCCATGTTTTTCAGCTTTAATTGGAATAAAGCCTGGAGATAGGAATTCTGCTTGAGAACGCTGAGATGATAGTGTTCTGTCTCTGTGTTCTACGGGGCCAATCCTGGGTAGCATTCATATTATGCTGCCTCATGGAGAAGCTTCTCAGACCTATACTTAAGTAATAAGACATGACAGGTCGTGTACTTCTGTGGCATTATTACATGCCCAGGGTGGTGGTAGGAGGCTGAGGAAATTTCTTTGAGCATCGCTTTGGCTATTATAAAATATCATGTATAAATCAAGGTGGGGTAGAGGCTAGTCAAAGAGGCAGATGGCTGCTTAGAAGGTGGTGCTGGCATGGCTATGACATCACCATCAGACAATCCCACAGCTCCTCTGCCTTACTGAATCCCCAAGTGACTTGATCCTTTGAGACTTCAGACTCATTCAGGTACAAAATCATCCTCAGGGTCCTGCAACTGTTGAGGTTGGTGACACTGGAAGGTCAGTCCTCCCAGTGTGTCCTCCGTGAGTCAGTGCAATGTGATCCAAAGTGAATCTGGACTTAAGGATCTGGAAGAGACCGCCTCCCGGCACACTCCCATACTTGCCATTGGGTAATGGCTGGATTTGCACGTCTCAAGGTCTTGTGGGTTGTGGTTGTGGTTTTACACTCTATTTGGGGGAGAGGCCTTTACTCTCTGCCAGGTTAAATGACTAGCAGGCATTCAAGATGGCTGTCAAGCTAATCAGAAACAGACCTCTGAGCTGATCTGCAACTGAATCCCTGAGCTCTGAAGTTCCAGCCAAGGTTAGGCAAATCCAGGCCGCACGCCTGGCCTCTTAGAGTGTTCTCCTGCACAGCATCCAGGCCGTGATTAGATGCAGTAACATTTTCCAGAGACTTTGCCCTCAGGGAACTGATAATCTGGAAAAAGGTATAAAACAAACACACTCAGATAAATCCAATACAGGGCAATAAAAAGAAATCTTAAGACCAAGTCATATTTACTTATATCCTCAGTGTGTGGTACAAGTTGGGGATAACTGTTGCTCAGTCAATGCCTGCTCAAGGGACAAATATGCCTTCAGAACACAAAGCGCTGAAGGAATGTACTTGCTCTAAGCCTCAGTTTCTCCTGCTGTAAAGAACAGAAAGTGAGACTTGCTCTTCCTCCCTTTCTAGTGTGGTTAGAGTGAGAATTAAAATATGAATATGATATTGTAAGCTGCAAAGCATCATTCAGTTGTAAGTGATTTGCACTGAAGGATGTGATCACACATCTGGCTAACAGTAACTAGGACAACTTAACCAGAAGACTCCTGAAGGTTTGGGTGGCTTCATAAACATCTGAAGCCTCTTTCCACTGCTCTGCATCTCCACTCTCAATAGCTCAGACTAGACCCAATTTATGAAGAGGTTTCATATATTTGTCCATTGGTGATGTCAGCACTGTAGACTCATTGAGTAGGATACGAGATTTCATCTGGACTCAATGGAGGAGTGCCATGATTGATTAATGATGTCTATCATGGACCACAGTTAGAGACTGGCAGCATGTGCAGCGTTAATTTTGCCCTTCTTTTCCTGGACTCTCATTTTCTCTTTCACTGCTATAGCTTCCTAATTGGCCAATGTCTTCTGTTGTCATTCAACCCAAATCCACTCTCAATTCTGCCACCAATGTAGTCTCCTTCTTCCAAAACATAAATCTAACTGTGGTATTCCCCTACAAAAGTCATTCAAGGATTTTCTCCTAGTACCACAGAATATAGCCAAACTCTTCAGCAAAGCCTACAAAGCCCTCAGTGACTTGGTCCCTACTTTGTTAAGTCATTCTGGCCCAACACTCCCTAACTTATCTTAGCCACACTAAGACAGCATAGCCAGCTTCCTTCGCAAACACCGCTGCCCAACTTACTGCCCAAAATCTTCTTCTCATCCTTAGTCCCTAATGCATTATTATCACTTAGGTGAAGTCTTCCCTCATTTCCTTCAGTAGAATCAATCTCTCCTCCTTCATCTCTATAGCATCCTATATAGATATTTGCTATAGCATTTTTCCTATGAAAAGTATTTCTCTGCTTGCTTACCTCCCTCACTAGACTGTGAATTTTATAATACAGGAGACTGTGTCTTATATATACACATTTGTATTTATCCTGGGCACTATGTCTGGGATAAAATACATGCTCAGACAGTATCTGAAGAATAAATAAATGAATTGTAGAATGTGCTAATTGGTCTAGCATACATATAGATCTTTCTAGGGAGCTCCTTCTTCATAGATCACCATCCTTGGATCTGATTGGATCTAGGGAGAGTGCAAACCTAAGAGAGCCATTCTATAAGCTTGGTAGATGCCATCAGGAGAACGCTGATAAATATTATATTGGTACAAAAGTAATTGCTGTTTCAGACTGTAGATTTTTAAATCATTATAACCAGGCTCAAGCATATCTTTATTAACCAAAATAGAATCCATTACAATCAGTACAATTTTGCCAACAAGAAATACGTTTGTTAATTCCTGCAGCATAAAAGTCAGGATTTGAGGAACCCTTGGAAAGCATTTTCTGCCTCCTCCTAGTTGTGAAAGTGTTTTCCTGCAAAAAAAAAAAAAAAAAAAATTGTCAAAAGAGATGCTTGGAGAAGTAGTAGTCGGTTGTCTGGCAAGAGAGGGAGAGGTCAGGTGAAGGTGGCAGATGAGGCAAAACTCTGTAGCCTAAATCTTGAAGCACTGGTTGTGCAATGTGTGGTTGGGTGTCGTCATGGTGAAAAATTGGGCCCTTTCTATTGACCAGTTCCTGCTGTAGGTGTGGCAATTTTGGGTGCATCTCATCAATTTGTTGAACATACTTCTCAGATGTATGGTTTCACCGGGATTCAGATGGATCAGATCCACAGCAGACCACCAAATAGTGATGATGACCTTTTTTGGTGCAAGTTTGTTTTGGGGAAGTGAGTTGGAGCTTATTCTTGGTCCAACCACTGGCTGATCATTGTCCGTTGTCATATAAAATTCACTTTTCATCATGTCGCAATCTGATCAAGAAATGGTTTGCTGTTGTTGCATAGAATAAGAGAAGACAACACTTCAAAATGAAGATTTTTTAAAAATTTTAGGTCAGCTCATGAGGCATTCACTTATCAAGGTTTTTCACCTTTCCAATTTGCTTCAAATGGTAAATAACCATAGAATGGTTGACATTGAGTTCTTTGGTAACTTCTTGTGTAGTAGTAAGAGGATCAGCTTCGATAATTGCTCTCAATTTTTCATTGTCAACTTCCAATGGCTGGCCACTATGCTCCTCATCTTTAAGGCTCTCACCTCCTTTGCAAAACTTCTTGAACTGCTACTGCACTATATGTTCATTATCAGTTCCTAGCCAAACGCGTTGTTGATGTTGTGAGTTGTCTCCGATGCTTTATGACCTACTTTGAACTTGAATAAAAAAAAAAAAAAAAAACACTCAAACTTGCTTTTTGTCTAACATCATTTCTATAGTCTAAAATAAATATAAAATAAACAGAAGGCCATAAGTCATTAGCAAAAAGAAACATAGAGTAAGAAATGTACACTAAAATGATGTATGACATAATCAAATTTAAGAATATATTCCAATATCAATAGCGAAGTTCAACAATGCAAAAGTGCAATTACTTTTGCACCAATTTAATAGGATTTTTTAAGGTACTCCCTAAAAGTTTTTGACCACTTTGTACCTACTTGACCATCTTTAGACTGACATCTAAATTTTACGTCACATATTTAAATATATTTATTTCTTCATAGAAGATAAAATATTAAATGGTTTATTAAATACAGCAAAATTAAGATAAACTAATTTAAATAAATACTTTATTAAATCTAGCATATAACTTCCAGAGAGCAGGGGAATTTTTTGCCTATTTTTTTCACTGATGTGTACCCAATATGTAAAAATTACTTAATCAGTGTTTATTGAATAAATGTTGCTGTTGTTCAGTCACTCATTTGTGTCCAATTCTTTGTGACCCCATGAACTGCAGCATACCAGGATTCCTTGTCCTTCACTATCTCACAGAGTGTGCTCAAACTCATGTCCATTGAGTCAGTGATGCCATCCAATCATCTTATTCTCTGCCATCCCCTTCTCTTCCTACCTTCAATCTTTCTCAGCATCAGTGTCTTTTCCAATGAGTCAGCTGTTTGCATCAGGTGGCCAAAGTATTGGAACTTCAGCTTCAGCATCAGTCCTTCCAATGAATATTCAGGGTTGATTTCCTTTAGGATTGACTGGTTTGATCTCATTGCAGTCCAAGTGACTCTCAAAAGTCTTCTCCAGCATCACAGTTGAAAGCATCAGTTCTTCAGAGCTCAGCCTTCTTTATAGTCCACCTCTCACATCCTTACATGACTACTGGGAAAACCATAGCTTTGACTATAAGGACCTTTATCGGCAAAACAATATCTCTGCCTTTTAATACACTGTCTAGGTTGGTTATAGCTTTTCTTCCAAGGAGCAAATGTCCTTTTAGTCCATGGCTACAGTCACCATCCGATGTGATTTTGAAGCCCAAGAAAATAAAATCTGTCACTGTTTCCATTGTTTCCCCATCTATTTGCCATGAAGTGATGGGACCGGATGCCATGATCTTTGTTTTTTGAATGTTGAGTTTTAAGCCAGTTTTTCACTCTCCTCTTTCACCTTCATCAAGAGGCTCTTTAGTTCCTCTTCACTTTCTGCCATAAGATTGGTATCATTTGCATATCTGAGGTTATTGATATTTCACCCAGCAATCTTGATTCCAGCTTATGCTTCATCCAGCCTGGCATTTCACATGATGTATTCTGCATATAAGTTAAATAAGCAGCATGACAATATACAGCCTTGATGTACTCCTTTCCCAATTTTGAACCAGTCCTTTGTTCCACATCTGGTTCTAACTTTGCTTCTTGATCTGCGTACAGGTTTTGCAGGAGGCAAGTAAGATGGTCTGGTATTCCCCTCTCTTTAAGAATTTTCCACAGTTTGTTGTGATCCACACAGTCAAAGGCTTTAGTGTAGTCAATGAAGCAGAAATAGATATTTTCCTGGGATTCTCTTGCTTTTTATATGATCCAACGGATGTTGGTGATTTGATCTCTGGTTCTTCTGCCTTTTCGAAATCTAGCTTGTACATCTGAAAGCTTTTAGTTCATGTTTTGTTGAGGCCTAGCTTGGAGGATTTTGATCATGACCTTGCTAGCATGTGAAATGAGTTCAGTTATGTGGTAGTTTGAACATTCTTTGGCATTGCCCTTCTTGGTATTGTAATGAAAACTGATCTATTCCAGTCCTGTGGCCACTGATGAGTTTTCCAAATTTGCTGGCATATGGAGTGCAGCACTTTAATAGCATCATCTTTTAGGATTTGAAATAGCTCAGCTGGAATTCCATCACATCCACTTGCTTTGTTTGTAGTGAGGCTTCCTAAGGCCCACTAGACTTTACACTCCAGGATGTCTGACTCTAGTTGAGTGATGACACCATCATGTTTAACCAGGTCTTTAAGATCTTTTTTGTGTAGTTCTTCTATGTATGATTGCCACATATTTTTAATATCTTCTGCTTCTGTTAGGTCCATACCATATCTGTCCTTTATTGTGCTCATCATTGCATGAAATATTCCCTTGGTATCTCTAATTTTCTTGAAGGGCTCTCTAGTCTTTCCCATTCTATTGTTTACCTCTATTTCTTTACAATGTTCACTTAGGAAGGCGTTCTTATCTCTCCTTGTTCTTCTTTGGAACTCTGTATTCCAATGGATATATCTTTCCTTTTCTCCTTTGCCTTTTGCTTCTCTTCTTTTCTCAGCTATTTGTAAGCCTTCCTCAACAACCATTTTGCCTTTTTGCATGTCTTTTTCTTGGAAATGGTTTTTTTCACTGCCTCCAGCACAATGTTAAGAAACTCCATCCATAGTTCTTCAGGCACTCTATCAGATCTAATCCCTTGAATCTATTTCTCACTTCCACTGTATAATCATAAAGAATTTTATTTAGGTCATACCTGAATGGCTTAGTTGTTTCAATATCACAGTAGTCCAAGTCTATGCCCCAACCACTAATGGCAAAGAAGGTGAAGTTGAATGGTTCTATGAAGACCTCCAAGACCTTCTGGAAATGACATTAAAAAAAAAAAAAAAGATGTCCTTTCACCATAGGGGACTGGAATGCAGAAGTAGGAAGTCAAGAGATACCTGGAGTAACAGGCAAGTTTGGCTTTGGAGTACAAAATGAAGCAAGCAAAGGTTAACAGAGTTTTGTCAGGAGAATGCATTGGTCATAGCAAATACCCTCTTCCAAGAACACAAGAGATAACTCTATACATGGACATCAGCAGATGGTCAGTACTGAAATCAGATTGATTATATTCTTGGCAGCCAAAGATGGAGAAGCTCTATACAGTCAGCAAAAACAAGACTGGGAGCTGACCATGACTCAGATCATGAACTCCTTATTGCAAACTTCAGACTTAAAGTGAAAAAAGTTGAATAGAAGGCACACCAAATCTGAAAGCAGACATGTATAAATTTATCCATGGGCATTATCTCATCTAAAAAAAAAATGTGGTATTCTCACAATATTCCAATTACATTTTTAAAAATAATTAAACAACAGTATTCTAAATTCAATGCATCTCAGACTTAATGCTGAGATTTTAATGCTAAATTTTACACTTATGAGAATTGTGATCAAGACAGGATAAGATTAAAAGCCTCATTAAAGAAAAGATTCCTCATCCTTTGGTACTTTTATTAAAAAAATTAAAACTTTTAATAAGAAATCCTTAGGCATCCAGGGCTGCCTCTCTGATCAAGGCTTGCTTATGCACCCACATCCCCTGTCCCATCTACCTGTCAAAATGTTGTGGAGATCTGGAGTAGGACTGCAAATGCCAGTGACATCTCTGGAATACCACTGGGTGCCTATTTTCCTGCTCTCTGGATGCCACCTTCTGCTCAACTGGGATTTTTCCTAGTGCCCACTCTACTCTCGATGGTCAGCCAGTTCCAGGTCTTGCAAAAGCCAAAACTTTTCTGCCAACATGAGCAGACATCTGAGTGGTAGCTGGTGTCAAATGCCCTCTGAGCATAAGCAGTTTCTTCTCACTACCCTCTGACATTTCTGATGCGCTCAGTCTCTTTAGTCTGGTTTACTTTTTTCCTCTCTACTTTGGCTTTCTGAACTCATGGAGTTATAGCTGAAATCTTTCTCTTTGACCAGTGGACCCATAGCTGGAATCTTTCTCTTTTTTAAAATTAATTTATTTTAGTTGGAGGATAGTTACTTTACAATATTGTGATGGTTGTTGCTGTACATCACTATGAATTGGCCAAAGATACACGTGTCCTCTCCAGCCTGAATCCTCTCCTCCCTCCCTCCCTAGCTGGAATCTCTCTGAGTGGTTCTATTTCTGTCCCCAAACTAGACAACATACTTCCAGCTTCTGCCCTATTCACATTCCAGTGCAGATCCTTGAGCTCCAGAGTTTCCTTCATGCTCCCCTTTCCTAATCTTAACTCAGACCCCAGCCTTGGTCCTTTTTCTGCCTACCCTTCCCCGGAGCCAGGGTCCCAGGCAGATAACAGAAGGAACCTGTACCAGGCGTCCTGCCAGTTCGCTCTAGTGTTGTTACAGGGGAGATACGGCCAGCCAATTCTGTCTTTTTTCCCTTGCTCACAGCCCATCTTGCTAGGCAACAAGTCAGACTAAGACCCAAAGACCCTGTTACAGCCTTGCCCTGAAATGGAGGGAAATGGGACTGAGAATGAGCCCTGACCAAATAAAAAACATATTTTTGATCATGCCTTTTTTTTTTTTTTTTTTTTTTGAGACACACCATAACTCATCTGCCTGGAAGAAAGTGGTGATACTCTAGTGTCTGTTTGATAAGCTCATCAGACAAGCCCACAGATCATGGGAACCAAGAGAAAACGGCACTGAGAGGTTACATGAGTGTCGGGCACATTCCCGGACAGAACAAGTGTTATTGTGGGATGACACAGTCCAGAGCTCAAAGCAGATGCTAGCTTGTCCTGTTCTCAGAGCAAAGGCCAGCTGAAAATGGAGCTCCGAGACAGGGTCAAAAGCAGCAATGCTCTTTCTGGCTGGTAGCCCTCATCCAAGCGTTTTCTCCATAGAATATCAATGGGAAAAAGACAGAACCCAGAAAAATCTGTGTGACTGTCTCTAGAATTAATTGTGATTGATATTGGTCCAAGGGAATGAACAAATTCAGAACAGGGAGAGAGATGTCTGATCCTAAGACTGAGCAGGATATTTTCCAAAGTTGCTTTCTGTTCCATTAAAGTCTCATCAGCACAAAGTTTGAGGGAGATTTAAGACACTCACCCTGGTAGCATTTGCAAAAGCAGATATCTGGGCCAGCAAGAGTATGTCCACTTAGATGTTGTCCACTGGATGGGAATAGTAGCAGGAATAGGGTGAACAGAATCCTCGGAGATAATAAGCTCTGTTGTTTTGTTGTTTAGTTGCTCAGTCATGTCTGACTCTTTTGCAACCCCATGGACTGTAGCCTTCCAGACTCCTCTGTCCATGCGATTTTCCAGGCAAGAATACTGGTGCGGATTGCTATTTCCTTCTCCAGCGAATCTTTCCAACCCAGTAATCGAACCCATTTCTCCAGCATTGCAGGCAGATTCTTTACCATTGAGCCACCAAGGAAGCCCAATGAGAACCTTGGAAATCATTAAATCTTGATTTTGGAGAGAAGGAAAGTGGGGCTCGGGGAAGAACAAGGGCATACCTTGTTCAAGTCAAAGGGGCGGCGGGAAGGTGAGCCAGCACACTCACTTAGGTCTGTGGATGCCCAACCCCAGCCTCTTCCCTTTGCACTGAGCCTTGAAGGACAGTCTAGGAACTGGCAAGGATGCTGCTTCCCTTTTTGCGGCTCTGGGCCAGATCCTAAATGCAGTTCTCAGGGAAGTCTCCAGCAGGTTGTCAAGTGCTCCTGCCAGTGCTGAGCTGGCCAAGGAGGGTGGGGAGAAGGCTTAGAAATCCTGAGCACTGAAAGGTGGCCTGTAATTGTAAAATTCCATTTCCTTTCAATTAGCAGCTGATTGCATTTGATGAGCTGCAACATTGTTTCCTCCGTGTAGATTAGGAGTCAGAGCAGTCAATGAGCTGTGAAATTCTCTCCCTGCTGAAACAATAGACAGTGATTAAAGCGCAGCTAATCCGATCATTATAGCCGAAGCCCACTGATCATTAGCTGCTAACCAGATCCCAGAGAGCAGCTCCTGCCTGGCCAAGGCCGGCGGGATGTAGCAGGTAAATGCTACTATACGCCCGCCTCCTGCCTCTCCCATGCCCAGAAGTCCTCGGTGGACCCAAGGGCTGGGGTGAAAACCAGCATGCCCCTGTGGAGGCGGGGAATAAGCCTGCCAGGGATAGCTTGATGTCAGAGAGAGAGCTAGGATTTTGGAGGCAGATGTAACAGATCTGGGATTAAATCCTACCATCCACTTCCCCTTAGTTTGTCCTTTAACCTCTGCGTCTCAGTGAAATGATTTATCCCAAGTCCTTAATAATAACCTTCCTTGTGTGGTTGTTCTGAGGATTAATGTCACAGCCCAGGTAAGATCCCTGGCATAATGCTAAAAGTCAGTAATAACACTAACTAACATCTCAAGTGTTTGCTACGTGCCCAGCACTGTTCTGAGGGCTTTATGTGGCTTAACTTGTCTAATCCCCATAACATCCCTGATAAAGTGATGCTATTATTATCCCGTTTTTCCCACAAGGAACACAGAAGTTCACTAACGTGCTTGAAATCACTTATGGCTATAAGTGACAGAGCTAGGCTTTGAACCAGGCGGGCCAGCTCAGAGGCCGTGCTGTGAATCACACTGCACTCTGTTGCTTCTCAGAAAATGTGAAAACTCATTGTCTCCCTTTGCTGGGCCTGTAGTCTTCAAACTTGACTGTGTAGATTAAACGAAAGAGTCATAAACATGCAGGTCATTAGGCCCAAGCCCCAGAGATTCCAATTCAGTAGGTTAGAGATAAGACTCAGAACCTGGATGTTAATTAGCACCATATGTGATGCTGATCCAGGACCTACCTGGAGAAACATTCTAAGTTCTGGGGAGCAGAGGTGTGGCTGCCCAGGGCCTGCATCTCACCCAGGCTAGCGCCCCATGATTGATGAGGAAAGCCACGGTTGTACTTAAAGAGAACGCAAGGAGAGGAAAGTGCAGGCTTGGTGCCACACATGTTAGAATTTGCGTTTGTTCCTTCCCTCACAGGTGTGGCCATATAAATCATCCATAGCAGGACACCTCTGAGAGCAAAAGGGGGAATAATTATAATTTTTCCAAGATAACAAGCACAATGGCTTGTTATCACCGATTCAAAGGACATGAACTTGGGCAAACTTGGGGAGATGGTGAGGGACAGGAGACCTGGAGTGCTGCAGTCCATGGGGTCGAAAAGAGTCGGACGTGACTTAGCAACTGAACAACAAGAAGCCCAAACCGGGGCTGTCTCAAGGGCTGGCCTGCTTTTCTTTCTTGCTTCTCATCTCCAACTCTGAGGTCTGCTATGACAAGCACCTACAGCGCATGACCAACCTGAGCTCAGACAAGCAGGAAAAGTAGAGTTAATCTCCCCAAAGCAGTATCAGCCAATAACGGATGAGGAATCTGTTAGTAACCGCTTGCACATCCTGCCCTTTCAGTGGAAGAATCACTCTGAAAATGTTCTACTCTGTAGCCCAGAATTCCCTAGCAGGGCTGATCTCCAGTGGTCTGCCATAATAAATAAAGTTTAACAACTCGTATTGTCTTCTTTCTATTCTATCTTTCCCATCTTTGCTGATCATTTTCTGGAATCCCCTCTCAATTGAATTAACTTATTTCCGTGTCCTTCCCGAGGGTCTTTTTCTGTGTTTAGAACAATCATCCTCCCACTCCCTGTGCAACTCTGGGCAAGGGATTGCATTTTAGTTTGCTTAAGAATAAGATGAAAGTAGAAGTAGTGAACACACGTATAGCATAGGACACAGCAAGCACTCGATAAATATACAATTCTATTATAATTATTATAAATAGTGAGGATTTTGACCTTTGCTCTGATTCACATCTTTTCTCTCCCAGGCTGCTGTTGCCTCTGTCTTTCTGGATTGTTGCAATATGCTCCCATGTGGACATCAGCTTCTCTCATATTCAATGTGGCCCCTGGACTATGTCCCCTCGTTTTATCACTACCTGCTATATTTCAAGCAGAGTGCTAGACTGCAGGAAATTGTAATATATTGCTTTTAAATCTGTTTTGAGAAATGTCTCAGAATGGCCACTTCTAAGGGAAAACACAGCATTTATTTACCACATGCAGAAACCTAGCACTTAGACTAAAGTTCAACACATTTCTAGTCTCAACCTGATCACCATTCCTTTTCTCAGATACTTTGTTGCTACTGAATGAAGTCCAAATGTAGCTTTCAAGGTCACATCTTAACCTCTTAGCTGCCCAATAGGTCTGCTGATACTGCTTCTGCTCAGAAGCCTCTCCCCACAGAGAAAATACCACTTTATCTCCCCTCTGCTAAACGCCCTACTACCTCCTACTCTTCCTTCAAATGAAATGAATGTGAGGTACAATCACCTACTCCTTTTAATTTTTTGCCAAGCACAGTTGAACAGCTGATTTCAGACATTTCTACCTATGGTTTCCTCCTTAAAGCTAATTAGTTTCTTTTCAAGTAATTGCAAATAGTACATTTTCCAGGCCCTTGGAGTCAAGGCTGACAACTAGCTGCTTGGAGTGGGCTCTTATCAATAGCTCACGGAAATTAGACGTGCAAACATCACACTGGGGTCTCAGAGTGGCTCTAAATTGTTTGGAATAAATAGCTCGTGGAAGTCCCAGGGCTCTTTCATGAATACCATGAGAGCATTGGGATGTTGTGGGCAACGTGGTAGACAGAAGCTTCCCTCGGCATCAACAGGGATCAGCTCCCCACACATGAGATTTACTGTGTCCCAGGCACCATGTCTGCTGGTGAGTGTGGTATGGAAGGCAGGGGCTGGGGTGGGGGCAGAGGAAGAGAAGAGATTGGGAAGTTTTAAAGAGGTAGAAGAAGAGTTTCCTGGAGGGGGATGGACAGGCTTCATGGAGTAATAATAATCTCCTTCATCCATGAGCCCAGTTCACCATTGTCCAGGAACCAAAACTAAGTTTGTGCTTGTAAAGCTCTAGTTCAGTCTTTGGGACCTGACAAATGCTCATTCTCAGATCTGCTGTTTTCCATCACATCTGCAGTTATATTTTGAGGAGGTTTATTTTATTCTTCTTTCCATTCAAGGTTAATATTGTTCTTTTGGACCTTGGGTGAGGAGGGTGGAGTTACTCAGACTCTCAATTCATAGCGCACGGGCTCTCATCATCAGTCCACACAAGTCCCTTTCTCCTTGGATTGGTTTTCTTAATGATGTTGTAACATATAGCCATGAACTTGGCAGCTTAAAACAACACAAATGTGTTATTTTACAGTTCTGAAGATCGGAAGAAAGATTTGGAGCTCCATGAGATAAGATGAAAGTCTTGGCAGGGTGCATTCCCTTATGGGGGGGTTCCCAGGTGGTGCTAGTGGTAAAGAACCCGCCTGCCAGTGCAGGAGATGTAAGAGAAACAGGTTCGGTCCCTGGGTTGGGAAGATCCCCTGGAGGAGGGCATGGCAACCCCCTCCAGTATTCTTGCCTGGAGAATCCCATGGACAGAGGAGCCTAGTGGGCTACAGTCCATAGGGTTACAAAGAATCAGACATGACAGAAGCAATTTAGCACAGCACTTTTCCTTCTGGAGGCTCTAGAAGAGAAGCTGTGTCCTTGCTCTTTCCTGCTTCAAGAGGCTCCCCACTTCCCTTAGCTCACGGTCCCCTCTCTCCATCTTTAAAGCTAACACCTCAGACCTGGGCCTTCTTACTCTGTCAAACAGTCACATCTCCCTCTGGCTCTTCTACCTTTGTTGGCCTATTCAGATAATCCAAGATAATCTCCTTATCTTTTGATTAGCAACATTAATTCCATCTGCAACCTTAATTCCCTCTTGTCATGTAATAAAACAGATTCACAAATTCTGGGGATTAGGATGTGGCTGTCTTTGAAGGTGGAGGTGGGGGCATATTCTGTCTACATAATTCCCAATCCTACTCCTGTTTCTTGTCTTTGTCAGCGTCTATGTTAATGTATTTGCTACATGCCCTGAAATGTGCGTGCTTCCTTTTAAGTGGGCCATTGGTGTGTGTGTTTTGAATTGGCGTGTATGGTACTTTTTGTGTTCTATCTATGATATTGTTCTTACATTTTTCACTTGACGTTATGTTTTTAAGGTCTTTCACATTGTTCTGGACACCCAACAACTGCTTTCTAGTCCACAGTTTGCGTCTATTTCATGTTATTATCCACTCCTCTACTGATGGACTCCTAGCCTGCCTTTACTCCACTCTCAACAACATGACAGACGTCCTTGTTCAGCTTTTTGTGGACCTATACAAGAATTTCTCTGGAAAACATGCTAGGACTAGGATTTCTGGGTCCCAGGATATGCATCCCTCTTTACCAGCTAAAATTCAATTGCTGTCTTGGGGCTACTTTAGCTATACCAGCTAGTTCAGCTGTTAACCCTCTCTTTACCATGATGGTGATGTAGTGTCTTCCCATGTCAAACCTCTTGCCCAGGAGCAGAGCTGAGAGTCCATCTCTTCAATGTGTATTTTAGTTTCCTACACAGGTTTGGGGTCACTAAACTGACTTTCCTCCAGCAACATTTGTGTCCTCAACTACTCCTCCTGTGGGAAGCACTGTGCTAGCCTCTGGGCCCCATTAGTGAGGGCTGCTCTCTGGTTCTGCAAGTTCAGAGTTGTATTTCCATTCCTTCTCCTTCATCTTCTTGCCTCTAGATTCTAGTTTCATTAGTTCAAAAAATATTTGTTAGGCACCTACTGGCCCCACTCCCCACTCTAGATACTGAGGATGTGAAAGGAAATATTAAGAGTCTTACATTCTGGTGTTTCATCAACTCAGTCTCAAAACCTTAGCCTACATTCACTCACTTCTCCCCCAAACCCAAGCAGACTAGCCAACATCATTTCTTACCTGGACAGTTGCATTCCTCTGCTATTTGATCTACCTGTTTATATTCTTGATCCATCTAGTCCTTATTTTAAATAGTAGCCAGAAAAAAATTTGAAAATAGAGATGAACCCATCATTCTTCCATATCTGTCCACATTCCATCACTTATAGAATAAAACCCATATCCCTTGCCTAGTTGACAAAGCTCCATGAGAGCTGGCTTCTGCCTGTCTCGTGACCTCATCCCATGTCCCTCTTTTCTTCATTCACCATTTTTCAGCCACTTTGTTCTTTCTTTTTTTGGAACAAGTCAAGCGTGTTTCTGCCTCTTGGCCTTTGTCCTAGCTGTTCCCTCTGCCTTGAATGCTCTTCCCTCTGAGCTGTGTATGGCTGGTTCCTTCCCATCACGTGTATTTTAGTCCTGTTTTTATCCTATGGATAGTATTTATTTACACCATTTATTTATTTAATTGTGGTTTTCTTGCCTGTCTTACCCTGTAGAGTGTGAATTTCATGAGCATGCCTTTATCTGTCCTGTCTACTGTCTTATTAGCACTTAGTATACTGCCTGGCACCAAGTAGGTACTCAACAACACCAACAAACTGTTTTCAAGAATGACTGAATGAGTCTAAAGTAGTTGTTCTCAAGCTTGAGAATTATTTGCAGGAAGCTATTACAATTAATGATGTCCAGGCCCCACCTAGACATATTGAGTCAGAATTTCTGGGTGTAGGATTCAGGTATTAGCACTTGGAAAAGCATCCCAGACAGATGTGCACATAGAGCTATAAGCCATCCATTTGCAAAATAGGAGCCCATCCCAAGGAAGGCAATTTAGAAACTTTCTCTGGGATACTATGTTCGTATTCAAGAGAGAGAGATAAACTTTCTCTTTATTTCTAGTGTTATAAGTGGTGGTGCCATAAACCATTAACCATCTGGAACCATACTAGCCACCACTTTACCACCATCCCGGGGTACATGGAGGAAACCAAGTTGTCAGAGGAAAGAATAGGACCAACTCACCGACAGGCTGAGCCAATTCCAGGGGGAGGGAGGATTTGGCAGACAGAGGTCAGAAAAAATGCTGATGCTGTTAGGGAAGCCTCTAAGTCTCTGAGTCTAACCCCACTTAAATTGTCTTTTCTGCTCAAGCTGGTGGGGATTAGGTTTCTGTCACTCGCAGCTAAAAGGATCCCGATCAATGTTCCACCCAAGCAAATGATTGTGGGTAGGAGAAAGATGATTTAAATGGAATCCAGAAGACAGAATATTAAGGCAGTGCCTTTACTGATAAATCCACAATTCCGAAGACAGCCTCTTGTTAAACTAGAAATAATTTTCTGCTTTTCTTATTTCAGCTGACGTGAGTGTGTTTATGAAGGGTCACAGTTAAGCACTTCTGCAGCCAAGTGAGAAGTAATAGATCCCTTAATGCTCTTAATAAAGGGAACCAACGGGTAGTGGCGCTGCACTGTCCGCTGCGCGGGCCCAGCGCTCCACCCTGAGGGGCCCCTCGCCCAGCCTGGGGCCTGGAGAGAACTCACACAAAGGGGTGGCTTATTTCCCTGTCCACCACACATGGTTCCCTGTGAGCCTTCAGAAGGATGCTCAGAGGGTAAAAGCTGGGTAATGAGGCTGCAGGTTTCCACCTCAAGCACACAGGGGACGAGATCTGTAGGAAGTTGCCCAACATGCCAATCTCCAAGGGGCACTAGAAGATTTAGAGAAATGGAAGAAGGTGGGGATGACGTTTAAGGGAACTCTTCTGGAAGAGAATACTGTATATGCTTGGAAGGGCTGCACAGAGCAGATATGAGCCTGGGGACACAGTTTCAGAAGTAATTTCCAAATGACAAGCTCAATTTCATGAAATTCCAGGTGCCAATATGCCTTATTCCTGAAGTCTTCCTACATTCCTCAGAGATAAGCCATACAAAGAAGAGAAATGGATGTAATGTCCCAGGAAGATTTTTCATGGATCTAACTTTGACATGGAGTCACTGAATAGAAACAGGACACATAGAAACCAAGAGAGAAGTGTGGAAGCCAAGCATCTAACCTGGAGATGAGAGCCACGATATCCTATCACCATTTTGTTAGATTTCTGCCACAAACAGGCATTATGCTGTATAAATAGAGTAAACGCTAGCAATAATCCAAACTGGGGCTTTCCAGGTAGCTCAGCTGGTAAAGAATCACAGGCGGTTGTAGTTGATGTCTTAGACTTTGAAGGCTGCCATCTCTCTTTCGTGATGGGCCAGTGGTTGTGGAGAGCTCTTAAATTGGGTAGCAATCTGCAGGGCATGGCAACAAAACAGAGCCATCTGTCTTAGGATAGTGTCTGTAACAAATGGATACTTGATCAGCCTCTCAGTAACGGGGTGAAATCTCAAAAATCTGTGCTAAACAGCATTCCAAGGATGCTGGGTTTGGTTAACTGAGGGGCTTTTGCTCTGCTATGGGAAACATATAAGTCTGGGGCCGAGCAGACTAGTTCAGTATGGCAGAAGATAAGTGAGCCCTGCCCCGGTGATCTCCACTCCTACGCCCTTCACCCCAGCTGCATATAGCTGTCAAACTATTGTCCACTACTTCAAGCCAATGGGTTTGAAGAAGAGCCAATTCTTACCTGCCTGAGGAGCTGCATATGACAGCTGTCCGGCTCATGGACATTCATCAGCCCCTCACTCTCGAGGTCTGATGTGGGAGGGGGGAGGGGGCAGATAGTCACCCTTCCCAGGACAAAGGCAATGAGGAAAACTGCACCACAAAAACTGTACCGCAGTCCGTCAGTGTCTGACTCTCTGCGACCCCATGGACTGCAGCACTCCAGGCTTCCCTGTCCATCACCAACTCTCGGAGCTTGCTCAAACTCATGTCCATCGAGTGGGTGATGCTATCTAACCACCTCATCCTCCACCACAGCCCGTAGGTGTCTCTTCATTGCTTTTATATTTCCAGTCTGAAACAAACTACCTAAGTTAATTAGCATTGCCTCCTGTGGACTTTCTGTGAAAATGGTTTTAATTTAGGGGGCTTAAGCCTGAGTAGAATTCTCCATCATCAACCAAAGTTCTGAAACCAAGCTGATACAAATTCTTCTCTTGGACTAGCTCTCTGAGGCCCAGGCCCACATCATATAAATTGTGCCTGACTCTTAAACTTAGAAAAAATTCTTTTTCTTTTACTGTTTTAGTGAATATTTTCTACTGGTAGCTCTCATTATTACAACTACATATTTTATAGTTCAGTTACAGTTAATTTCTCATTTTAAGTAAGACATAAAAACCTTACTAAGAAAAAATTCTAAAAAAAAACCCAAAACAAAAACAACCATCCTTTGAGAGGCATAAGCCTTGCAGTTTGGAAAGTGGAGGTCTGGTGATTCAGTCATCTTCCATTAATTAGCACTCCTCATGCTACAGCATAATAACCCACCTACCTCCTGACCACATCTTGGGATGACTCTCTTGTTTAATATTAGATCTCTAATGTCTGCATGCACCACCCCGCCCCATACACACACAGGTAAACACAAATAAAGATCTGAACAGATAAATACAACTGTAAAACAATGAAAAAAATGAGATTTAAAAAATCAGAGATGTGATATTCATTCCCTTCCCTTCCCTGCATGATCTAAATATACTTCTCCACCCTTATCAACATTATGCTTGGCTATGCTACTTGCTTTCCAATAGGATGTTAGTGGATATGACATGAGTAAAGGCATGAGATACTTTGTACATCTGCCATTGCCATGAAAAGAACCTGCCCCAGTTAGCCCACTGATCCAAGAAGAATGAGATTCATATGGAGCAGAACTGAACCCAAGCTATCATTTAAAGCCAAACCCAGTTTAAGTCAGCTAAAATTCAATCCACTTGATATATAAATGACTGCATTTTAAGCCACTGCATTTTGGGGTGGTTTGTTATACAACTTTATTGTGACTATAGTGAAATAAGACAAGATGATAAAGATTTCCTGAAGTAAACCCAAAATTCAAGGGTAAAACATTGACAGATTTGATCATGTGTATTCTTAAAGCTGTGTAGGGATTTCTAAGAAAACAATACCATATATAATCTTACAAAATTAATCTGAGGCAGTAATGAAAAGATTTTCTTTTTCAAAAAGCAGGGGTTAGGTAGAAGACTGTACAAAGGACAGTGGGTATAAAATTCATGGGTGATGATGATCTTCATCCTTGCCATTTATGGGACCTTATACAGCTGATAAGAAAGAATGAAAGCAATCATTTGTGAACTAATATAAGGGTGTTCATGATTAATAAAAATCTCAGAACACATGATAAGTTAGATGATATCTTGGGAGGGGGTTTAGGAGGCCCACTACACTTGTTTTTAGGGATTGAAATGGGAGAGGGAAAGTGCAGATGGGGACTTCTACTTTGACTGTCTGTATCCTTGACCCTTTTCCATGACCATGTGTTAGGTGTGCATTTGGCCTCAGATACCCTTTGCCCATTTGCTCAATATTATAATAGCACCATTATCATATGGTGGTCCAGCCAGATGTGTGAGACCTCCACCAGTGACAGGAAGCCTACAACCCTTTAACATTGCCCTTTGGGTTAAATGCAGTTTTTAGAATCTTCTGCCAAGTATCTCAGTATATTTAGATAAAGTCAGCTGTCCTTTCTCCCAAGTTCACTTTAACTTTCCTCATAGTCACTACATCTAATTTGTCCTTTATTTACCGCATCATGAATTTAGTTCATAGTAGGTGAACTGGACATGGAACAACAGACTGGTTCCAGATAGGAAAAGGAGTACATCAAGGCTGTATATGGTCACCCTGCTTATTTAACTTATATGCAGAGTACATCATGAGAAATGCTGGGCTGGAAGAAGCACAAGCTGGAATCAAGATTGCCGGGAGAAATATCAATAACCTCAGATATGCAGATGACACCACCCTTATGGCAGAAAGTGAAGAAGAACTAAAAAGCCTCTTGATGAAAGTGAAAGAGGAGAGTGAAAAAGTTGGCTTAAAGCTCAACATTCAGAAAACTAATATCATGGCATCTGGTCCCATCACTTCACGGGAAATAGATGGAGAAACAGTGGAAACAGTGTCAGACTTTATTTTTGGGGCTTAAAAATCACTGCAGATGGTGATTGCAGCCATGAAATTGAAAGATGCTTACTCCTTGGAAGAAAAGTTATGACCAACCTAGATAATAGATTAAAAAGCAGAGATGTTACTTTGTCAATAAAGGTCAGTCTAGTCAAGGCTATGGTTTTTCCAGTGATCATGTATGGATGTAAGAGTTGGACTGTGAAAAAAGCTGAGCGCCGAAGAATTGATGCTTTTGAACTGTGGTGCTGGAGAAGACTCTTGAGAGTCCCTTGACCTGCAGGGAGATCCAACCAGTCCATTCTGGGGGAGATCAGTCCTGGGTGTACATTGGAAGGACTGATGCTGAAGCTGAAACTCCAATACTTTGGCCACCTCATGCAAAGAGTTGACTCATTAGAAAAGACTGATGCTGGGAGGGATTGGGGGCAGGAGGAGAAGGGAACAACAGAGGATAAGATGGCTAGATGGCATCACCCACTCAATGGACATGAGTTTGGGTAAACTCTAGGGGTTGGTGATGGACAGGGAGGCCTGGCGTACTGCGATTCATGGGGTCGCAAAGATTCGGACACGACTGAGTGACTGAACTGAACTGAACTGAACTGAGGTGAATATATACAGAAATATGCCTTGGAATATACAGAAATGAAAGTGAAATTTTACCCTCCAATTTTGGACACCCAGAGCTGCAAGAGAGATCCCAGATCATCCTGGGATGATCTCAACACACCTCACACCTCACACCCCTCAACCACCAAAACATTCTTTACGGAAAGAAAAATGGAGTTGTAGAGCATCTTTGAGAGGTCCCAGAGCTGGGAGGTCAGAGCAAGCATTCCGAAGTAGTGAGCCAGCTCAGTCTTCTGTTTTTTCTTGTAGCATCTCACCCTACGTCCAGTTCTAAAGAATGGTTGGTTCCTGGGGCTGAGAAGACAGCAAAGCAGCAGGATACGGTGGCAAGAGCATGAGCTTTGGGATCAGATACACGTGGGTTCAAAATCCAGTTCTGGAATTTGTATGAACTCCACCGTTCATGCCTTGGGCATGTTACTTAACATCTCTGATTCTCTGTGCCCTCACTTATAAAATGAGGTGGTAATAGCTACCAAACAGAGTTATTGTGAGAGAAAAATGAGAAAAGGTTTAGAAAGCACTCAGCGCAGTGCCTGGCAGAGAGTAGGAGCTAATTAAATGTGAAATCTATTCCCTTCTCTGTGGAATACCTCGGGAGCCGAAACACTCCTTTATGCATCAAGGAATTAACACCACTGTTATGAGATTAATTCACAGCAATGCACATGAAAACAGTGATTCAGATCATGGCAAAAAACTATAATTAAAGTATCTGGTATTGTTTGATTATAGGGTTGGCTTCACTCACTTTAGCACTTTGTGGGCAGAGAGCAGGCAGCCTGGGAGAGGAACAGCTTGGTTTGGGGGAGGTTCCTGACCACTTCCCAGAGCCCTGCTGGGTGGTGATGACTCCCTTAGTTTTGTTTTGCACTGAACTTTATAGGGTAGGGAGCAGGAACCTCACACTTACTGAACATCTACTATGTGCCAGGCCCTTTGAATATTCATTCTCACTCTATTCTCCCCCACATCCCAAAATGTCGATAATAATTTTATTTGATAACCGAGAATGCTGAGGCTCACAGGTAAAATCATTAAGTTGCTCATTCTGAGTAAAAGATGGAGCTAGGGTTTAGTTCAAGTCTGTGGACTCAAAAGACATATTCAATTCACCACCCTACCTGCCTCCTAATTTAGGCACCAAATTTATGCCAAGTAAATAACAGGCACCTTTTAAAATACTTTAAGTATTATAGCCAAGACTACTAGGTAACTAACTCCTTTCTCCCCCTCTTCACTAACAAATTTCATCTTTATTCTGAGCCACAATATGCCCAACTGTAGATCATTTCTGAGTTTCCTTTGCAGCTAAGGGGGCCCCAAAGAGCTAAAAATTGCAACTACTACCAGAAAACACCCTAAACAAATCCTGACCCATGTGAGAAACATGACGTCATGTTTTCCATCCCCTCCTCTTCTCTTCTGCTTCGTGTCTAGAACGTGAACGAAGAGTCAGTGCCTGGCAGCCCTTTTGAACCATAAGGTTCATGAAGTGTTCCTGAGAATGAAAGATAGCGCTAAAAAGTGGAGCGGAAAAGTCCAGGAAGAAGATCCCTGATGACAATGTAGCTCCTGGGCCAATATGATATTGTTGATTTTAAAGTTTCTTTTAAAGGAGAGAGAAATAAGCCTCTACTAATTTAAGTCATGTCTATTGTTTTATTGATACTGAACATAATCCTAACTGATATACTTATAGCATTTTATTTAATCCTCCAGCAGTTCTACAAGGTAGGTATATTTTGCTGTAGTTGTTCCCAGGTTTTTAGGGTGAGATAACTGAAACACAGTTAGGTGAAGCCCTAGATCACTGAGCTAGTAAGGAACAGAGTAGATGTGAAACCTAGCCAACATCTCCAATGCTCATACTCTTAATAATCATATTAGACTGCCGAGCTGGACTAGACATCAAAGACTATTTTTCCAAGCTGAAGAACTTTCATGTCTCAGTGGAATTTTCCTTCAGAATCAAACTTTATTTCTGATGGCTTGAGCCCTATTTGCATCTGGCATGAGGTTAGTTTTTCACTTTGTAAGAAATAACATTCTAATGGGTTTTTAAGGGCCCAGAAGACTTGTTAGCCATTCCCTGGCTGCTGCAGGACAAACTCATTAAAAACATCTGAACAAAACCAACAGAACTTGAAGGGCAACAAGAAAATGAGGAAGACCCTCTGTGTTAGGAGTTAGAGAATCTATACAGTAAATCACAAACGTCAAAGGACCCAGTCACCCAACTGGAGCTGGGACTCTGCATCCAGAACACTTAACTTGTTTACATCTCCAGATCTCACGGCTTTGGAATGAGAATCACAATCACATATTCATTACGAGAATTTCTTCCAATGAAACAATTTGGGATATCCCTGGAGTTTTCTCTTAACAAGATTTAACCTTTGTGGGAAGAGTTTGCTAAGCAAACGAAGCAAATAAAATTGGAGGTGACATGTTTACGGAGCTAAAGAGAACAAATTATTTCGTGGCACTGGGAAAGTACCCAATTACAGTAAAATATGTTTTCTCCAGAATTCTGTTGATTGGGACTTGCTATTAATTGGCATCTGTAAAATGGGGATAATCACACTGATGTTTCAGGCTGGTGGTAAGAAATACATGAACTATACCATACAGAGGTGACCTAGCACAGTAATGACCACTGAGTATGCTTTTATTCTTTTATGGGGCTCTGGGACCTAGAGCTGGGGATTATGTTTGCTCTTCCAGGCTTTGGAATAATACAGTGATGATTTTAAAAATGAGAAGAGAAAAGCAGCAAATCCTCAGTTATTTTTACTTAACAGTCCAGGCATAGAGCAGAAAGCCTTGGTCCTAGTAGCTGCAAAAATTTTGCGGGCTTTCTGGCTACCTGGTTTTTGGAAACCCGTCTGAGCAACTTAGCCCCTGAACAGGAGGCAGCACAGCATGTGGTGATCACTGGCTTTTAATCCTTACTCTTCACCTGCTTGGCCAAATTAGTTACATGTTTGCAAAATGGATCTAGTAGTAATACTCATAGATAACTGCAGTAAGGGTTCAAGGAAATAATTCATGTAAGGGATTAGAAGAAAATCTAGCACATAATTAAGGGTCAGTAATTCTTGATCAATGTTAGTGGTTAGAATTATTAGTGCATGGTCTACGTGGTTTTCTTCCTCCCCTTCCTTTCATGAGAGCCCCCATCATGGTGGCTCCCACTCCTGTGTGGTGGTAGCAAAGCAGGCTTCACAAGAAAGCCATGAGACTTGCATAGAAATAGACCCTAAAGAAGGCGATGACAAAAGGTCTACAGGTTTCTGTTGAAAGATCTGAGCTTAAAATTTGGAGACAGGCCAACATGGGTTTAAAATCTGGGTTTCTTGATGACTGACTGGCTCTGTGACCATAAACAAGATCTCAGGCCCCATATGTGTGTGTGTGTGTGTGTGTGTGTGTGTATATATATATATATATATATATATATATATGCATGCCTGTGAAAGTTAGTGAATTAAAGGGTAAAAGTGCAAGTAAAAAAACTCTTCCTCTTGTGATCTTTAAACTTTGTAACTGGTGATTTGTCTACTTCCAAGGCTGCTCTGAACTGTTGGACAGGTTGAAAAGTGAAAGTCACTCAGTTGTGTCTGACTCTTTGCAACCCCATGGACTATACAGTCCATGGATTTCTCTAGGCCAGAATACTGGAGTGGGTAGCTGTTTCCTTATTTAGGGGATATCTACAACCCAGGGATCAAACCCAGGGCTCCTGCATTGCAGGTGGATTCTTTACCAGCTGAGCCACCAAATAAGTGCAAGAATCCTGGAGTGGGTAGTCTATGCCTTCTCCAGTGGATCTTCCCAACACAGGAATCAAACCAGGGTCTCCTGCATTGCAGGTGGATTCTTTACCAGCTGAGCTACTAGGGAAGCCAGGTCCATGAAATTTTATTTGGGGGAAATAGTATAATAAGTCACCCCAAACCTTAGTGACCTTAAACAACAACCATCTGCTTAACTAATGACTGAAGATTGCCAATTTGGCCTGGGCTCAGCTGGGCAGTTCTTCTGCTAGCTGCAAATGCTTCACTTCCCCACCTGCAGTCAACTGCAAGTCAGCTAGGTGACTTTGTTTCTGGGAGTTGGCTGGCTGTTGGTTGCTGTGATGAAGGCAACGAGCTACATGGCTCTCATTACCCATCAGGCTAGCCCAGATTTGATTACATGGTGGCAGTCATGGAGTTACAAAAGAAGCAAGAGGGGGTGAGTCTCAATATATAAGTAACTTTCATGTCTCTATTTTGTGTCATAATGGCAAAAGTGAAATCACGTGGCCAAACTCAGAGTAAGTATATGGGAAACTTTCCAAGGGTATAGATTCAGGGTGGTTTGAGCATTACTGAACAGGAGAACATTACTGAACAATCTACCACAAGCATGGTAGAACCAGTTACAGGAGAAGGTCTGAAATAGGCCTTGAAAAGATATGGCCAAAGTGACTTCCCTCTTAACGAACTCCAGAGAGAAATTCAACCCACGAGTCTGAACAAACAGTTTGAATAATAAAATTCTTCTCTTCTCAACCAATTGGAAGGTTGAATCTTGCATATAGATTTTCTTAATCTGTGAAGAAATCACTGCAGATGACTGCAGTGACTGCAGCCATGGAATTAAAAGATGCTTGCTCCTTAGAAGAAAAGCTATGACAAACCTAGACATCATATTAAAAATCAAAGACATTACTTTACAGACAAAGGTCCATATGGTCAAGGCTATGGTTTTTTTCAGTAGTCATATATGGATGTGAGAGTTGTACCATGAAGAGAGCTGAGTGCCAAAGAATTGATGCTTTTGAACTGTGGTGTTGGAGAAGACTCTTGAGAGACCCTTGGAGTGCAAGGAGATCCAACCAGTCAATCGTAAAGGAAGTCAGTCCTGAATATTCATTGGAAGGACTGATGCTGAAGCTGAAGCTCCTATACTTTGGCCACCTGATGTGAAGAACTGACTCATTGGAAAAGACCCTGATGCTGGGAAAGATTGAAGGCAGGAGGAGAAGGGGATGACAGAGGATGAGATGGTTGGAAGGCATCACTGACTTGATGGACATGAGTTTAAGCAGGCTCCAGGAGTTGGTGATGGACAGGGAAGCCTGGCATGCTGCAGTCTATGGGGTTGCAAAGAGTCGGACCTGATTGAACTGAACTGAATTTATGAAGTAGGACCCCAGAATATGAAGTTTATAAATCTCTTTGAACTCTGGCATTGTGTGAATCTATGCTTCGCCATTCCACTTAGGGAAAAGTTGAAACCCAGCCCAGGATAGCTCTGTTTTCTCTTCCAGCAAGGTAGACAGGAAATTTCAGCCTGATGCAAAAAGCTACTGGTCAACCATGATTGTATGATTATGGATTAAACTAAGGGGTAGTGAATTCTCCATTATTAGAGGTGATCAAAAAGACTGGACAGCCATTTTTTTTCAAAAATGATGTGAAGCTGTGGTTCTAATTGTGTATTGTGGGACATCAGAATTGTCTTATTCCTCCTGAGGATTCTGATGCCTGCCCCAGAGACAGGACACACAGAAAAACGGAATTAGTCCTCATAGTAAAAAAAAAAAAAAAAATTAGATTTATTCAACAAAACAATAAATGAGCACATACTATAAGCAAGTTAAAGTACTTTTACATCCTATACTTATTTTTACTCTTTTATTGCCAGTAACTACAAAGGGAAGAACAAAAACTCAGAGACATAAAAACTTTTACTTAAAGTCATCCCCAACCTGTAAGTATCTTGGACAATATTCTTGGTGACTTGCTTTCTTTCTTTCCTTCCACCTTTGATTTATTTTTTCACTCCATCACTCTTTTGATGCTCCTTCTAGGTGAAATTTCTGTTGAGTGTTGAGAAGAATATGCGTGTATGCTCAGTCACTCAGTCATGTCTGACTGTTTGCAACACCACGGACTTTAGCCCATCAGTTTCTTCTGTCCATGGGATTTTCCAGGCAAGAATACTGGAGTGGGTTGCCATTTGCTTCTCCAGGCGATTTTCCTGACCCAGGGATCAAACCTGCATCTCCTGCGGCTTCTGCATAGGCAGGCAGACTTTTTTTTCTTTTTTTTTGTTTTTTACCACTGAGCCACCTAGGAAGCTGTTGAGAAGAATAAGCACTCATTATTCTCTGAACACATATGCATCTCGAGTTTCACACCTTAAGATTTTAGTGAGAATGAAAGTAGATAATATATGTAACGCTTGAGCTGTAGCTGGTACCTAGAAATCACTCCACGAAGGCTGGCTAATATTATTTTGGGACAAAAGACAGGGAGCTTTTGAAAACTGAGCCTGAGCTCAGAGAATCTGAGATGCCCGATCAGAAAAAAAAAAAAAAAATATGCAGGAAAGGTTAGAGGCAGTGACTAGAGCACTGGATCCTTGAATTCTATGGTGGTTGTAGGAACCTTGCAGAGAGTGGAGGGCATCTTGAGCAGAGGACACCTTAGGAGGAAATGATGGAGGAAGAGTACAGCCTGGTGTATACCCCTCATCCCCGCACCCCTATGCCCAGGCTCACCTCTTCCCACCACTTAAGCCATGACTGAGAAGTGCCTTGAACTTCTTTGGAGGCACTGAACAATTCTGAAGCTTGCCAAGAGAGTGCACCACTGAGACCACAGTGGAGACCTCTGCTCCCTTGAGATGGTGCCCAGGGTAAGCTTGAGATGAAGGAATTAATCCTCTCCCCCAGCCCTGTGTTCCCACAGCCCCTCCAGATGGCCTTCTTGGGCAAGACATAAGGCAACCCCACACAGGCTGTCTCTCACAGCATCTGGTACCCAGAAAACACTCAAGTAACTCTTGCTCTGGCAAACTCTGCTCTGGGCGTGTGGGTCACACACAGCATCCTGCCACCTTCTCCTTCGCTCTGTGGACAAAACAGCTAATCAGGTCTAGTTCTAAAGCATGTCAGACTCCAGCCACCCCATGGCAGGGGGACATATCAGGCTCTTTTCATAGTCTCTTGGAATCTTCCCCCTCCCCTCAACCTTGTCCTGGATGCAAATCCTCATGGAAAGATGTACTGTCTGGGTGAGGGTGAGGGGTTGAAGGAAGGACAGAATTTCCTTTAAAAGAAGATCCTTTTCTGCAATTATTTGAAAGTAAAATGCTGATAAGGCAATTCCTAACAATGCTGGAGAAAGATGAGAGGGAGCGGAATGAAAAGCATAAGGGAAGCATCACATGGGTTGAAAACAGAGTCAGGTAGAGCCGGGGGTCTACCTTTTCATGCACTTGCACTCTGCAAAATCTACAGCCCTGGCCAAGCTGCCTCTGGTTCACTAGCACCTCCTGCTATTGAAGGCTGGTGCTTCCAGCTCAGACCCACCGACGCAGGCCCTGGTCTGTAGACGAGCATCCTGCAGAGCCTGCCTTATCTCCAAAGCGCTCTGCCACCTTGGAGGCACGGCTGTGCAGAAGCAACCTTCAAGGGCCCCAGATAAAAGTATTGGCACAAAGGAGGAAAACACCAGCATTCAGGATCTGACTTGTGCTTTCCAGTGTGCTAAGGGCTTTTGGTACAGAATTCCATTTAAATGTTTGCTTCCCTGGTGGCTCAGAGGTTAAAGCGTCTGCCTCCAGTGCAGAAGACCCAGGTTCGATCCCTGGGTTGGGAAGATCCCCTGGAGAAGGAAACGGTAACCCACTCCAGTGTTCTTGCCTGGAGAATCCCATGGATGGAGAAACCTGGTAGGCTACAGTCCATGGGGTCGCAAAGAGTCGGATACGACTGAGTGACTTCACTTTCACTTTCCATTTATATACAGAGGCAGAAAAAGATAGCTCCATGCCATCTTTGGGGGAAGCTTAATGTCTTAGTTCACAAATAATATGTGTCTGTTCTCTCTGCATGGCACTTTCAGCCTTGAATGCCCTTCTCCAGAATCTTCACGTTTGTAAATCCCATCTGTCCTTACAGACCCCACTCAAACCCCACCATCTCCACGAGGCCTTCCTGATCCCGCCTCTGCCATCACCACCTTGTCAGACGTCATTTCATCCCACACTTACTCACGCTGTGCCATAGTTTCCTCATCTGTAAAATGGACATTATTATGTATTATTATGTAGTATCCACTCTGTAAGGTTACTGTGGAAATTTGTAAGAACGTTTAGAATGAAGCTTAGGATATAGGCAAAGCTCAATGTGGAGAAGGCAATGGCACCCCACTCCAGTGCCCTTGCCTGGAAAATCCCATGGATGGAGGAGCCTGGTAGGCTGCAGTCCATGGGGTCGCAAAGAGTCGGACACGACTGAGCAACTTCACTTTCACTTTTCACTTTCATGCATTGGTGAAGGAAATAGCAACCCACTCCAGTGTTCTTGCCTGGAGAATCCCAGGGATGGGGGAGCCTGGTGGGTTGCTGTCTATGGATGGGGTCGCACAGAGTCGGACACGACTGAAGTGACTTAGCAGTAGCAGCAGCAAAGCTCAATAATCATAATATTTACTGTTGTTATCAATGGATTTGACTGCTCTCCTTTGGTATCCTATGAGATTTTGGAGGCAGGGCAGAGAGGTCTCATTCATCTCTGAACCCTAGAGGTTAGTAGACAGCCTTGATACCCAACTGATACTCAGGCTCAGAAGAGTTTTTGTGGATGAGTGAGTGCAGGGGTGGCGGGGGTCAAGGACAAGGGCGATCCTTGAGCCAATAAACAGACTGCTCCTTACCCCTCCATCTGCCTGGCCATCTCCTGGGGCCACCTAATACTATGCTGTTAGTGTTCAAAACTGGCCAAACTGTCCTGGTGCTGGCTGCCAGCATCCTAGTCCTCAAACAGCCGCCAGAGAGGTGTGGCCACTGCTGTGTGGGTTGACAGCATCATGGAAACCGCCTTGGGGGTTCTGCTCCTCAGGGGCTGGTACAGATGGAACCTGTGCTCCTGGCTAAGGTAGGGCTTGGCGCTTCTGCAATTGCAGTCCTGCCTGGGGCCCCCATTAGAGCAATGAGCATGACACATTTGACTTCTTACCTTGTCTCTCCTGCTTCTCAGCACGGACGTTTCCTCGTGGATGTCAGACTTTGAATTTCTTATCATGTTGTTTATATCTAATAAGTGACTCGCCCTGTTTTTTTAAAAGTCAGCTTTTAAAAATACTGTGTTTGAACATCTGTCAAGGGCTGGGGATTAGCTGAATAGGCACTGGATGCCAGGATATTATATTCTCTCTTATCCTTTATACTGTAATTATCTTGATCCTCAAACAACTCAGCACCAGTTACAACCACTTTTGCAGACTTGTTGTTGCTGCAAATTCAAAAAATTATTTTATTTGAATCTAAATTAAACTGATATGTAACAAGGTTTTTTTTTTCATGCTAAGTCTCAAAAAACAGTATCTGCAGATGATTAAAAAACAGTAAAACATGGACAATTTCAAAGTTTATTTCAAGAATAAACTCATGAAAATTCATCTAATTATGCAGCAGTGTACCAAAAATAATCTTTTCCAAGCCTAAATTTGTTTAACAAAACACACAGTCAGCTAAGCCAAATGAAAGCAAACGTGTGTTTATGCCACAGTCACCCCCTCCCCCTGGTGCTCAAGTGGGCACAAGGGCTTGGCAGGGTTCAGAAGCCTGTTAGAGGTGTTCATGTGCTGAGCTGGGCTTGTCATTGTCTCCAGTGAGGGGCACTTGGCATCCAGTGGTCACAGAGATGCAGCCTGTTGTGAGTGGTTTCTGTTACAGGCCATGTGCAAAGCTGGGGTGTGGGAACTTAAAGGATTTACTCTTAGGAACTTGGGGGGAGCAGGGGATGCTACCTAAACATCATGCACTCGAATGCATGCACACTCAGGCCGTGTCTGCCCCTCTTCACATTAACAGCATTGCTGTTGTTGTTCAGTCATTATGTCACGTCTGATTCTTTGCGATCCCATGGACTGAGGCACGCCAGGCTTTCTGGCCCTTCAGCTACCGAGTATTGAGCTCTTGCGCTGGATCAGATATTTCTTCAAGGATCTTACATATGTTTTATCAACTGATCCAAGGAATGGAACTGGGAGCTGGTTGTAGATACAGACACTGAGGAACAAAGGTAAATCATCTTCCTAAGATCACACAAGTTTCAATATTTGGCTGAACTGAGATGGGATCTGTCTGCCTTCTAGAGCCATGTTCTTATCTGTTATATCATACCATGTCAGTTCAGCCCTGGGTCAGCCTCTTTGGGGAATCCATGAGAATCCCGGTTCTCCCAACTCAGACAAGTTCTTCATTACTCTCAGCATCTCAATATACTCACAAAACTTAGGGCATAGTAAAAATTCAAAAAGTCATAAAATATTATTATCCCATTAGACATACGCCCACAGAGGGCCTGTTTTATTCATAATTATATCCTTTGTCTCTCCCATAATAGTAACTCTTCCAGTGTTTGGCATATAATGTTCATTAAGGTGTGAGAAATGAAAGAATAAAAGTTGTATCCTTCCTATATGTTGTCTGCAGTCTATTTGGGAAGCGAAAACTAGCCAGTATGAGCAAAGGCGAGAACAAAATGCCACTGAATATATCAGTAAGGGGATGTCGATGACCTGCCAGGTGACTCATCGATAGTGTCACTTTGAAATCATACCTCGCTGAGTATTAGATGTTGGGTTCTGGACCCTGTGCCCCAATTTCTAGCTGTGTGGTGACAGTGAAAGTCGTGTCTGACTCTTTGCGACCCCATAGACTATACAGTCCATGGAATTCTCCAAGCCAGAATACTGGAGTGGGTAGGCTTTCCCTTCCTTCTCCAGGGGATCTTCCCAACCCAGGGATTGAACCCAGGTCTCCTGCATTACAGGCAGATTCTTTACCAGCTGAGCCACAAGGGGAACCCAAGAATTCTGGAGGGGGGGGTAGTCTATCCCTTCTCTAGGGGATCTTCCCAGCCCAGGAATCAAACCAGGGTATCCTGCATTGCGGGCGGATTCTTTACCAACTGAGCTATCAGGGAAGCCCAAGCTGTGTGGTACAAGCAAGGTTTTGAGCTTCTGAGCTTCTGCTGTCAGAGAGTGATCTTCACTCTCTTACTCTGCTTTTCTCCTTATACGGTTATAAAGATCCCCTCAAATACAGAAAGCATTGTGATATACTGTATGAAATGCCACAACCTCCATCATCTTTTGACAATAAGAATGGGGAAATGAGGCTGAACCTGCTGGAGGAAACGGCTCGAAGTTAAAACCATGAAAGGCTACATTTTGCTGTAAATTAGAATGGATCCCAGGATGAGAACTAAAATCAAGGGTCTCTATCAGGTTCAGATCCTGTTTCGAGACGCCTGTAGCATTCCGGGGTTCTTACTCACTCTATCTCTTGCCACCCAGTGGCAATATTAGGCATTCACCAAATATTTTAAAAATTTAGCTCATTTGTCTTAATTGAAACAGATAAATTGGATCTAATGGAACGGAATGGATTTGAAACCTAATAAAACCCACCTCCCCCCAACCCAAATAAAATAGAATCACCAAATCAGCTATCTTCACAGTTTCCATGGGCTGTCCCACCACTGTGCCTTTTCTCTAACTGAAGCAGAGGACAGGAGGAAGGAGCCTAGCTGCTGGAAACGTGCTTGAACACCCAGGAGGAAGGGACCTGGGACTTGCAGGGAAACAGGAAGATCCCACATCCCTCACATTACTTGAAACATTCATTCCAAAATTGGCTTTTAATAATCAGGGGTCTTTTATCTCAGCATTCATGTATTAATTCATCAAATACTTTTAATCCTGCTGAGTGTCTGGCATTGTGGTAGTCCCTGGGTCACTAGGCTTTTTAAAAATTTCTGTTACCTTGCACAAGTCTCTTACATTTTCTGATCCTCAGTTTATTTCTCTGTAAAATCGGAATCATTTTCTATGCCTTCCAGAGTTGGTAGGAGGATTGAATGAGGTTAAAATGCTTAGCACCCTACCTGACATACAGTGACCATTGAAAAAGAAATAGTAGTTAAAGAATTAAAGATAAAAAAGAAAGATCTCTGGATCTAATAGTTGCATAAGTCATAGGACAAACTAATTATAGTTGGAAGTTGAAAGCAATGCATGCATGTTGCAAAACACAGACCTGATCGAGGTACGTACTTTACTGCTCAAAAACTTTCCCCTGCCCACTCTTCCACTCCCATTGAGCCCAGTCTCCTGGGGCCCTGGTTGCTCTCCAGACCCACCTCTCACAGCCCTGAACCTTGTTCCCATTATGTGCCCTCCTCTTCTGCCACACATGAATGTGATTGGTTAGTTTCTAAAGAGACTGCATTCTTTCAGGGCTTCCTGCTACTTGGAAAAGCCCCAGTAATGTGGCAAGACCTAGCTAATGTCAGCCCCTCTGCAAGACCTTGTCCTCTTGTCCTGGCTGAAGTTTGTTCCCTCTTCTCTTCCCTACAGAACTTGGACAGACAGTTGATGTGAAATTCATTTTGTGGCCAGCTTTCCAGTAGACTATGAGCTCCTCAAGGTAAGAGTATCCTTCTCTGATCCTTGTGTCTGCAGGGTCTAGACCAATGCTGGACATAGTGGCCTTTGGTGATGAACAGGATTGAGGCGTTAAGCAGACAGGCAGGACGAAAACAAGAGATTCCAGACAGCAGTTCCCAAAGGTGGGGTTGAGCCCAGGGATTGGCCATTAAGACTCATCTGGAGAAATTCTGAAACAAAACAAAATCCACACACATTTCCACCCTTCTGAGATTCTGATCATAGGTGGGGCCCAGGAAAAGATGGATTTATCTTGAAGCTACTGAAGCCTAAACTTTGGGATCTTTACCTTCTAGGCACAGTCCCTTCCAGGGTCCTGAGAAGATCTCCAGCAATTTCTTATTATTCATTTTATATTTTTAGAAGAGTATCCTCTACATGGAATGACCTCAAGCCCCACAAAACCTGGACCAACCTCTGGCCCCAAGATCCGGAGTTTTAATAAGCTGGTCAGGTGATTCCCATATGCCAAGAGGATCAGGGATCACTAGTTACTCAAAGTGCAATTCACAGACCAGAATTATTAGCATCATGGGTGAGCATGTTCAAAATGCAAGGTCTCAGCCCTCCTGTCAGACCCACTGGATCTGAGTCTCCATTTTCACTGGAACTGTGGGCTGACTCAAATGAAAAATATCACATTCAAAATAAAGTTTGTGAAGTGCTGTGTTAGTAGTTTCTCTGAGTGAAAAATTATTTTCAGCTGTGAGATCAAGGAGGCCTTCCTGGAGGAGATGATCTCTGAATGAGGCCCTAATGTAGAGGCAGTGTTTAGGTGTAAGGAAGTGTATTCTTCCAGAGGGAGCAACATTAGGAGATTCATGGACATGGGAAGGATGAGGACATGCACAACTAGTCCAGGACTTTTTGGCTGGAATTAGACAAGAACAATTGTAGTTAAGCTGTCTGGAGTGGGAATAAGGGAGGCAGGCAGGCCATGGAGGCACACATGTGTTGGGTTAATGGGAGGCCTTTGTATTTTGGTGCAAAGATATGACAGAGCAAGCTGCAAAACCAAAATTTCCCTTGGGAGAGGAAAGAGGGCACTGATATTCATTCATGCTCAGGTGTAGATAATTCATGTCCAAGCCTTTCCTGAAAGAAGTAAGGGCTAGGAAGACAGGAGAAAGGGCTGAGAGACAATTCTGGGAGGCACACATATTTTTTCCTACCCTGGAGAGCTGGTGAAAGTCTCAGTACTGTTCCCACGTTGGGAACTCCATGAATATTGGCTGATTGTGCTTTAAAGCGGGGCAAAAGCTGGTGTGGTCTAGTGATGAATTCCTCATCACTCCCCACTCCCTTCAGGCTCCATCCTTGCAGCTTCCTCTATGTCACTCGTGTGTGTGTGTGTGTGTGTGTGTGTGTGTGTTAGTCACTCAGTCTCAGTCATGCCTTGCAGACTCTTTGTAATTCTATGGACTGTAGCTGCCAGACCCCTCTGTCCATGGAGTTCTCCAGGCAAGAATACTGGAGTGGGTTGCCATTTCCTTCTCCAGAGGATCTTCTCGACCCAGGATTGAACCTGGGTCTCCTGCCTTGTGTGCAGAGGCTTTACCCTCTGAGCCACCAGGGAAGCCCATATTAAAGGGGATAATATGGTAAAATACCAGGAACATATTAGGATCTGAAAAAATGCATGTAATCTTTTGAACTTGGAGTCAGAGCTCATGGTCCACTCATTTTTCTACTGTGAACCTGGTTCAAGTTCTAACACAGAGTAGGTTTTCAATGAATTCTCAGTGGAAAAAAAGGTCACAATACCAGCTAATGGGAAACTCATTATCACTTGGCCTTAAGGGTTCTGTCAAGGGTTGTGATACCATACACACTTTAACAATGTACCCCAATAGCAATTTAATGAGCCCTTACTCTGTCAATCACTGTGCTAAGCATTTTACATTTGTTATTTCATCAAATAACATCTGACTCCATTGTGCAGATGAGAAAGGGAAACCTAGAGATGCTGAGCATCTTGTTCAAAGTCCCATTGTAATTAAGAGGCAGAGCTAGAGATAGAACAACTGAGCACAATTCTGAGATCAAAGCACCTCTCAACTGTGAAATTTCTGATGGGTGTCATAGGCGGAACAGGTTCCACCAGGAAATGTTTGGCTTCTCCCCACCCCAACCTCACCTTATGCAAATGTAAGGAGAGTCAATATCACCCTACTACTGATGGGACTGTAGGCTCACAGAGTTAAAGACAGAAAAGATTAGGTAATGAAGTGTTGATGAAGTTCAGTTCTGCAGTCTTATAGATGCTGTCATGCAGGCCCAGAGAGGTTTCTTGACTTACTCAAGGTAATAGAGCATAAGAGTGAAAGGCTCCATGTAAGGTTTCTTGGTTCTTATGATATGGTTCTTACATTAAGACAAAAACAAACATTAAAAAAAAACAAGTTGTCTTCTATTACTCTACCTTCACTTTTTCAAAACCTTCTCCCTGTACCAACGTTCTCCTTCTCTCTCTTTTTAAAATTCATTATTTATTGGCTCAGCCAATATTTATTGAGGCATGTAGTGAAGTAAGTTAGATTCAGAGAAGAGAGGAATTTAGGGATAAATAAAAGTTGGGGAGCAAGAAAGAAAAAAGAAAAAGAAAGGAACATTAAAAAAAAAGGAATAGCAAAAGTAGAAAGAAAGCAAGAGGGGAGAGGAAAGGGACAGAGAGGAAGGAAATAAAGAGAAAGCATTAATTGAGTACACCTTCTAAGCATGTTACATGTGTTTATTTAAACTAAACAGAAACCGTATGAGGGGTCACTTTCATTATCCCCATTTTACAACTGAGGCACTTTGTGGCACAGAGACCTTAAGTAAATTGCTCAAAGACAGATAGCTTGAAGGTGGCAAGGCCAACATATAAACCAAGCAGGTCTGGCTCCAGAGACCTTGCTGGGGCCCACGAAGTATTTTTGTTGACATGTCCTCCAATTGCCCTGATGGCCACTGGAAGGGAAGTAGAGGCCAAAAGTAGGCACGACAGTGTTCCTGAGAGTCATATCATCTTTCTCCATAGTTATTTTCTGGAAAAAATCCTCGGATGGTTTGTCATGAACCATCAGCCCCAGGGCATGAAGAGAGGCCTGCAACGCTCATGGGTCAGTGGACAGAGCAGCTGGAACAGGGAAAGGTTATGTGACTCAGAGCCAGGAGAGCAGGGACTTAGCTGAGTGCCTGCCACTCTCTAGCTGTGACATATGACGAGTCAATTCACCTCTTCAGCTACATGGTTCCCCTTCTGGAGGATGGGAATAATAGTCAGGTCTACTTAGGTAGTTTATAAAATCAAAAGGCAAAACCCAAAACAAGTCAAACATAGCCATCAACCCTCCTCTGCTTATTTTGTGTAGATGTCTGTTTAAAACGAAAGAAATTGTGTGGGAGGCTGGTTGTTAGGAAGAGGATGACAGAGAACATCCAAAGAGGAAGAAAGGCTTAGGAGATGAGCTCTCAGTGGATAACACTAAGGGAATGGAATGTTTGGGAAGAACTGGAAAGGGCCCAGGTGATATTTAATTGTCTCTGGAATAAACAAATGGTTATAGTCACTCATTAATTCAATAAATATTTATTAAATGTATCCCATGTGCCAGTCCCAGCGCTAGACACTGGGGTACAGTGGTTTAAAGAATGAATATCATCCTGATTTTCATAGAGCTTGCTGTCTGCAGAGTCAGACACTGAACAAATACACACAGAATTTAAACACATTATTGTAAATGGTGACATGTGCTATGAGGCAAAGGAAAAGAAGAATTCTCTGTAAGAGAGAAAAACAGCACTGGGCTGGTGGGGACACACTAGAGGACGAGATAACCTACCTTCTCCGCTTTCCCTCACCACACTGCCCCCACCACCCTGCCTCCCACCACCCACCAGTCACTATTCAAAAGATCACAGGCCTCTTCTCCCTACAGGTTTGTATTATCTTGGCTCAGTGAGTATCTTAGTCTATTCAGGCTGCTTTAACAAAATGCCATAAATTGAGGTGGCTTATAAACAATGAATATTTAGTTCTCACATTTCTGGAGGGTAGGAAGTCCAAGAGCCTAGTGTTGGCAGATTCAGGAGTCAACTCCTTATTGATGGTTGTCTTCTCACTGTAACCTCCCATGGGGAAGGGTGTGAGGGAGCTTTCTCAGGCCTCTTTTATAAGGGCACTAATCCCATTCCTGAGGCTCTGTCCTCATGACCTCAGCTCCCAAAGGTCCCACCTCTTAATACCATCCCTTTGTGGGTTAGGATTTCAACATGTGAATTTGGGGGACACAGACATTCAGACCATAGCAATGATTTCAACATGTGAATTTGGGGGACACACACATTTAGATCATAGCAATGATTTCAACATGTGAATTTGGGGGACACACACATTTAGACCAAAGCAATGAGCAGTCTTTTGAGTGCCAACAAAAATATGTGCACATGTCCCCAGGTGGCAGGCTGCTTTCATCAGCAGCCTTCTTTGATGGGCCTCCTGCATATCATTATCATTCCTACTTCTACAGATTTAAAAAAAAATCGCAAAAGTACAATGACTTGTCTAAGAAGACACAGCCAGTAAGACCACACTCGAGGTGAGGAAGCGTGTTCTAAGGGAGGGTGACTTGAGAGATCCTGACGGTATGGAGAAGGCAGAGGGCAGGCTTGATTCAGAATCGGTCAGACTTCCAGGACAGGTGAAATTCTAGCCCCTTGGAAGCTAGAAACAGGGACAACAACCAGTCTCTGGAAGACCTTCGACTGCTTCAGCTGAGTGACCTGAAACAGCAGAAACAGCCCTTCAAACCCAGAGGCAGGATTTTTCAGATCTTTAAACGGAGCTGTGGTCAGATGTTAAGGGAGTGGCTTTTCCTAGTATTCCTGTTTTTTTGCGGGGGAGTGGGGCTCAGTCACCCCCATAACAGTGCAAGCCAGAGAACCAGGGCTTCAGGTGGCCTGGCTAAGTTACTCCCACACAACTGCGAAACGACACTCAAACAAAAATAGCAGAGCGTAAAGGGAGGCTCCAGGCAGAGGGACCTGAGCGCTGATCCTGTGCCAGCCCCAGTCCTGAGCCGGCCTGGGGGTCAGCCCCTCCCCAGGGCGGCTTCAAAATCCTGCGGCGCCCGGCCCTGCAGTTCCCAGATGCGGACAGTAGGTGGCAGTGGGTCGTGAGAAATCTCGGTCCTCTCCGGGCCGGGGCTCTGGAGACCCAGCCGGGAGAAAAACGTGGCTGGGCTTCGGCCGCGCGGGCTAGAAACGCCCCCGGGGTGGGGCGAGCGGGCAGTCCCGGGACCCGCGCGGCTCCAGCCTCGGCCGAGGTCAGGGAGGACCTGGGAGGCAGCGCCTGGAGCCGGACATGGCGGGCTCCCTGGGGCTCACGGTGCCCGTGCGACTGTGCTCTCACGGGTGGCCCTTGGGGACCCTGCACCCTGGTGAAGGCCCTGCCCATTGCCTCCCCAGCCAGAATGTGTGCCCGGCGTGGGAATTTATTTCCTCCGCAATAACTTTTTTTTTTTCCAACTGAAGAAACTGCTGTTCAGAGAGGTTAAGGGATTGCTGTAGCCACAGAGGCGGCGTGGGCTGTGAGGATTAAAACCCAGTCCCGTCTGATGAGTCGGTGCTTTCTTCTACTGTACCAATACCCCGTACAGGTTCCCCTTGCCAGAACGCCTGGGTATAACGCAGGGTGGTCTCTGGTCGCGTTTAAAGCCCATGGCTCAGCCGCAGTGTGGCCCAGGCCGGTTCTGACTCCACTCTGAGGTAGTGCCCAGCGAGGGGAGTAGCTGCGGTGGCCTCTGGGTGGCCTTCGCAGTGCCCCAACTCGCTCCCCGTCCCCTAACTGCACGCCCGCCCCCTGTCGGGTATCCGCCCCGCCATCTCCCGAGCGAGGACCCTGACAGAGCTGGCCCCTCCTCTGTCCGCCTCCTCTAATAAGTAATCCTGGGTCTCAGCCCCTCTCACAACCTCTGACATTTTGAAGCACTTTTGCTCTTGAGAATTCGTTAGATCTTTACAACCACCCGGCGGCGAGGCTGGCGGAGCAGGGCTGTTTATATTTACAAAAGAGAAAACAGAGGCTTCGGAGAAGGGATTTGCCAGCCTGTGCCTGGCTGAGCGGGTCTCGAACCCCCAGGTCTTCCCAGCGGCCTCCCTGGACCAGGTGGGAGCAGGGGTGCTGGTGAGAGAGTTCTCCAGGAGGCGAGGCAGCTCCCGCCTGTTCTTCCTCTGCCGACGGTGGGCGGGCGGGGAGCAGCGGACAAATTAATTCACGCTATCTTTACATTATGTATAATGCCGCATGATTTTATTTTGCTTCATTCCCGAAATCTTTTACAGTAATTAGTATCCGAGTAAAATATAAAAATTAATGCAATATAACACTTTAATGGTAATAATACACCATCCTGTCTAATTAATAAAATCTGTTGTTTCCAAGCACGATTATTTATTTGACAAATTGATAGCACACATCCTGTTCATACCCTCTTTCCCGGCTCCCATCCTTTCAGTTTATTGAATAAAATTGTAGCAGGAAAATAAACAGATTGTCCTCTGACCTGACAAGCAAGTGAGAAATAAACCCCTCACTCATACATCTCTAATTGTTCTCAACAATATTCTCTAACACATGTCCAAGTTGGTTAGAAATGAATCTCAATTTCTCCTTCTGGTTTTTTTTTTCCCCTAATAATTGTATTTCATTATAGGGAAAAGAGATCTACCTCCCCCCTCTTCTTTGAGTAGTGTTTGTATTGGGCCAGTTGGGGAAATGAATTTTGTCACTGGGTTCAGAGATTCTGACGGCTCGCTGACAGAGCGATTGCTCCGGGCTCTGCGGAGAGAGGAGGTCTGGGCTGCTCTGAGCTGCTGCGGAGGAACGCTGAGCCCACCTCGCAGGCAGCAAGAGAGGATCAGAAAGCAAGCAAGCAGAGTGGGAGTTTCCTGGTGGTCTGCTGGTTAGCATTCCGGGTTTTCACTGCCATGGTCTGGGTTCAATCCCTGGCCGGGGAACTGAGATCCCACAAGCAGAGTGGTTGGGCAAAAAAAAAAGAGTGAGAAAGAAAAAAAAAGGAATAGGGAGTACGCTGAGAGGATTGTCAAGAGGAGCTGGGAAAACAAAGCCATGAGAAGGGTTTGGGCAGTATACTCAGGCCTGGCAATATTTGCGTGTAGGGGCTGAAAAACAACGTCCTGTGTTACTGTGTATGTGAAACGTGGGATGAAACACTGATCTAATTACAAACCCCAACGTGTATTATTTTATGTAGCACAGGGACATTTTATATGCTGTGAAAGTATGAAAGCATTTTAAGCTATAAATAGGGATGCCAAAGCAGAGATAGAGACACACAGACAGATGGAGAGAAAGACACAGAGAAAGAGCAAGACAGAGAAAGAAAAAAAAAAAAAAGAGGCAGACTCACCATCTGAGGGTTATTTTGCAGCGTTTTTCTCTGAAAGAAACGTTGTGATGTGATCTGTGTTTGGGGGAGAGCTATGTTGTACCCAGCTTTCAAGCTACATTTGCTGTAATAAAAAAGGAAAAATCTCCAAGTGTGCAAAGGGAAAGAAAGTCACCCTCTCATGGAAGCTGGCCTTAGTACACAGGCAGAAATGTACATACCTGAACACACACATACATGTGTGCATGTGGGCTCTCTGTCTCTCACACACACACGCACACGCACACTGCAGACACAGTGACATAGGACAAAGGCACACGCACCCTGCTGAGCCCAGGCCACTGCACCAATGCACTCTCGCTCCATGGCTAAGATTTCCTAGGCCCCCCTGCCCACCTCTGAAGTCTCAATGTGTTAGTCGCTCAGTTATATCCAACTCTTTGTGACCCTATGGACTATAGCTTGCCAAGCTCCTTTGTCCATGGCATTCTCCAGGCAAGAATACTGAAGTAGGTTGCCATTACCTTCTCCAGGAAATTTTCCCTACCCAGGGATCGAACCTGGGTTTCCTTCATTGCAGGCAGATTCTTTTACTGTCTGAGCTACCAGGGAAGTCCCTGAAAAGATCTTAATACTCTGGTTTTATTAAACCCTCTCCTACCTTTTCTTCTTGATCTACTCGCCACCCCCACCCCCACCATTGTTAGCTAATGCATTATCTTATAATAACTTTTAAAAGAATTTAAATAAGATTTGCTTGAGAGCATTTCCTTTTATCTCTGGAAACCCATAGATGGTTACTTCAAGCTTTTTGCCAACACCCAGGTATACAGAGGGTGATTGATAAGTGCAGACTGAGTACTTTACCTTGTATAAAGTGCTTCCCTATGAATCGTTTCAGGGAAGGGATTACTACACCTATTTTACAGATAAGGAAATAGGTAGCCTCTTTCCAGGAGGAAAGAGTTGGAGTATTTATTGAACATTAATTACTGAACACTTGTCATGAGTCAGATACTACCTACATAATTTATAGGCATTATTTCTTTTAATCCTCACAATAACTCCATTGTTCAGTTTTTTACTCCCAATATGATAGATAAGGAGACTGGTATTCAGAAGGTCTGTGTAATTTGTCCCAAATTATACAGTTAATATATGACAGGACTTGGGTGTGAACCCTCCCCTGTCTGGAAAATCCAGACAGGGGAGGGTTCCTGAAAGCCATGTTCTAGTTCCATCTCTGATAGTTACCGAAGGAAAATGATCTGAGCAAGTAACATTGCTGGGAAAGATTGAAGTCAGGAAGAGAAGGGGATGACAGAGGACAAGATGGTTGGATGGCATCACTGACTCAATGGACATGAGTTTGAGCCAGCTCGGGGAGATGGTGAAGGACAGGGAAGCCTGGGGTGCTGCAGTCCATGGGGTCACAAAGAGTTGGACACAACTGAGCCACTGAACAACAACAAAGTCTCCTCAACTAGAAAATGATTAAAATTCTCATCTCGTGGAATTGACATGAAGGTTAAAGGGGACTAGGGATGTAGATATAGATATATAGGTATAGATATATGTCTATACATATATATATATATGTATAATGCACAGCAGAGAGGCAGGCATGTGTCAAGAGTTAAAGTTCATTTTCCCCTTCAATTCTCCTTTTGTCCTATGTCAGCCACTCTTCCAGAAACTGCCTGAAAGATAACTCAGTTGGCTGGAGCTGAACCTAGTAGCAATTCCAGGTTGCAGGCCTTGGGTTTACCATTTGAAAAATAAGGAAAGACTGGACAGCTTTTTGTGAAGACAAAATAACTTAAAGCAGGAGAGGTGAGCACAGTGTCAGGTACACATGCACCTGTGCTAAGTCACTTCAGTCATGTCTGACTCTTTGCAACCCTGTGGACTGTAGCCCGCCAGGCTCCTCTGTCCATGGGATTCTCCAGGCATGAATACTGGAGTGGGCTGCCCTGCTGTCCTCCATAGGATTTCCCTGGCCCAGGACTGAACCCTGTCTTTATGTCTCCTGCGATGGTAGGTGAGTTCTTTACCACTAGTGCCACCTGCAAAGCCCTCTTTGGTACACTGCTGCTGCTACTGCTGCTGCTAAGTCGCTTCAGTCGTGTCCGACTCTATGCGACCCCATAGACGGCAGCCCACCAGGCTCCCCTGTCCCTGGGATTCTCCAGGCAAGAACACTGGAGTGGGTTGCCATTTCCGTCTCCAATGCATGAAAGTGAGAAGGGAAAGTGAAGTCGCTCAGTCTTGTCTGACTCTTAGCGACCCCATGGACTGCAGCCCACCAGGCTCCTCTGTCCATGGGATTTTCCAGGCAAGAGTACTGGAGTGGGGTGCCATTGCCTTCTCTGTTGGTATACAGTTGGTGCTAAATAAATATTTGTAAAAGGGAAGGAAGGAGGAAGGAGAGGACCAGGGAAGTGGTGCCCAGGTGCTTGGAAAGGCCCTGTGCCCCGCATCTCTCGGGGCCACAGGCCCAGTCCTGCCTTGGCTCCACCCAGCATTGGGCAGAAATGTTCTAGGGGATGGTGAGTGTCCTGCAGACCTGCTCAGTGCCATCGATCAATATGCTTTATGATGGATCTAATTAAGCTCTCTAACGAGGGATCACAAGATGACAATTTATCCCAGAGCCATCACTCATTAAAATGCTATTTCAGGAGATGACATCGTTCCAGCCTTAATTGGCAGAGTTTGCGTGACTGGAATCCCTTGGGAGCAGAGATGCCCCTTGTCATTTTCTCATCACCTCTGGGGTAAGGGAGTCGAAGGGGCCCTGAGAGGCACAGGAGTTTGTCAGGTGTTGTAACAGCTCAGGCCCCACCTCCCTTGCTCTGGTCGGCTCCCAACAGCAGGTGATGAGTCTTGGAGGGAAATGGCCTGGGGCCCTGCAGAGGCCCACATTCAGCATCAGAAGCTCCTTCAGTATCTAGTCATGTAGGCTGAGGAAGTGACGGCTCCTGTTGAAGCCTCAGTTTCCCCATCTGTGAAGAAGCCATAGTGATACCTTCCCCCGACCCTCCACCTCACAGAGTTGTTTGCACAATTAAAGGAAATCCTGGAGTGCTTTACAGAGTAGTGGAAAGAATGCGAACTTGGAAGTGAAAGCCTCTAGTTCAACACTTTGTTCTATGGCTCACTAGCTGTGTGACTCTGGACAAGTTACCTAGTATCTCTGAAACCTGTTTTTTTTTCTCATGCATAATGAATCAATAACAGTGGCTACTTCAACAGATTGGCAGGAAGATTGTAAGGGTTTTATATTTAGCCTGGTTTCTGGGGATACTGGGGACACAGAGCTGAAAAGTTGTGACAGTTTCCCGAGGGATCCTGTCACACCTTAGTATCTGCAGAATAATATCTACGCTAAGGACAAGTTACAAACCCAAAGAGGACCTGATTAAACTATGCTGGCTATATTCTAGAAGATATAAGAGAGTGGTGGCATTTTAGCTAGACCTGGAAATAGAAGAGCTTTTTCAATTGAAGAACAGAGGAAAGGGCATCCCAGGAAGTTGGGTGGAGGGCATTCAGCTGGAGACAGTTGCAGAGAGGAGGGTTTTGCGAGTGAATTAAGGAATGACATAGTAAGTGAGAGAAAGAAGGCTAGATGGCCAAGAAGAGGGAAGGTTTTTAAGGTCCTTGAATGCTATGGATAGGCATTTGGACTTCAATATGAAGGTTGCTGAAACCTTGCAAAGGATGAGTTTAATCAAATCTTGTGAGAGAGCTTGGACCTCAGAGGAAGAAGGCAGATTCCGGTGCTTCTACCAACGAAGGTGCCTCGGAACCTGCAGAGTGAATCTCATGTGTTTATCGTGACCTGAAAGACCAGAGCCCCAGGTATAACGTGCCATAGCCTTCTGGGGACCATACCAGGAAACCGAAACGACAATGGCACCTTGCATTTGGGACTGCTTTTCTCCCAGAGCAGAAGACCAGGAGAAGGAAACTAGAAGGAAACCAAATTAGTTGAGCTGCTAGTGTGCACCAGGGATGTGCCTTTTAACTCTAAGACTCTCAATTATGTGTGATTGTCCCCACTTACCAACTCAAGTCTCAGAAAAAGTCAGTGGCTTTCCTGAGGTGAACAGCTAATAAGAGCAGAACCAGGGTTTGATCCATGGTCAGCTGGTTCCAAAGCAGTGCTCCTGCCACTTCTACCACATTCTCTCTCATCAAGTGTTTTCACAGCCCAGACCTCTGGTTTGGGCAATTTATCTCCATTTTTTCAGAGGAAGACACTGAGACACAGAGAACTCTCCCAGAAGCCTTCCGCCCATGGACACCTTACATCAGATTGCTTTCTGAGAGAAAAGAGATGGAATTCTGCTCTGACAGCACTGATACTGAGCAACGTGTTTTCCTGGGACTCTGGGACAGAACGGATGGCCTGATTTCAATCTGCCTTTCCAGAAGCCATTTGCCTTGGCTTATTCCTGACTCCAAGGGCAGATGTGACCATTCTTGGCTCTTTGACTTTTGAGGGGGTAGAGATATGGAGTGGTGCCACTTTGCTATTACATACTAAAGTCATTCCCTTAACAACAAAAAAAGTTGGGGAGAGGACTCACAGTTTCCAATTCAAGTGCTTTCCAAAAAAATAAAATATGGGAAAAATATAGTTTAAAATATCTGAAGAATGCACCCCTAAATGTGAAATTGTTCTGAAATAGGTATTTGTAATAGGTCTCAAAGTGCTCATGACAGCTACTACTTACACTGTTTAAAAAGTTGCAATTAGTACCAAAAGGCTTGGATGAAGAAAACATCATATCACAGGCGTATTTATAAAACAACTTCCATCAGCCAAAGGAAAAATGGACAGAACTCTATTACAAGCTTTTTATATTTGAAGAGCAATTTCTAATAATATATCTAGAAGCCATTTCTGAAATTGACTTAGTGTGCATGATCTGGGATTAATGTTTTCTGCAAAATCACATGCTCGTTTGAACGTAAACATTTTGCACTTCCGTTCCACCTCCTGGTTCAGAAGAATGCACCTCCAATGTGTAAAATGATCTATCAAAATTAATTGTGAATGCCCTAATCCAATCAAGTCCACCTCATTAGGCAAACATTTAAATTATTAAGTTAAATAGTGGGATATTTCAATATAATCTTGTTATGCTATTTTTATGGCAGTACAAATGCTGTCTACAGATGGGCTCGGCTTCCCAGCATTGCCACTATTGTTGGTAGCACTTACCACTTCCATCACCAGATTTCACACCTGTGTGACATTGGTCCCGTCGCTGACACTCACTTTCTCACTCCCGCATAATTACTGATGGAACACCTACTATGTGCTAAAACTTCAAAGCTAGAGAAGAACTTCAGGATTGTCTCGTCACCTGTTTTTGCAGATATAGGAACTGAGATTCTGAGAGGCTGGATAATTTTTCATGAATCAGTGCGTGGCAAAGCTGCATAGAAAATCCTGGCTTCCTGACTCTGCATTTATCCCTCTGCTCTCTTTTTTCAGTCTCCTGAATTGGCTTCCCTGTCCATCTTCCACTCTACTTTAATTCAAATAGAAATATAGAAATAAAATAGATCCGGTTCATGCTGAACATGTTTCAAATAATTCGTAGTTTGCAAAATGACTCTTTCATCCCCCCAATACTATACAAGATGTATTCCCAACCTGGTTGTTCTTCTCAGAGCTTTAAATAGCTTGTCCTTTCCAAATTCCTCCAGCCAGCAAACAGCTATTCATCATTCGATATTTCCTTGAAGGCCAGCCCAACGGAGACATGTTTGGAAGAAATAAGAGCTGGATGTCTCAAATTCCAGCCCCTAAATTAGTCTCTGGGTATGTGTATGTTGTAGGGAGGAAGAACAAAGAGGAAACAAACAGGAACTAAAGCAGGCCTGAGGTGGAGGCAACTCTAGGGGCCAGATGCCCATACTGGGATTCAGAAAATACACAGTCCTGTCCTTACCAGAGCCCCTCTCCCCTTCCCCTTAAGGGAGCATGTCAGGGCTCCCTGGGGATTCAGATTTCACCCCAATTATGAAGGCAGAGCTAAGGGACCTCTAGATCCTCGCCACTCTTTGCCAGTAAGTGAAATGAAGACTTTCCCTGTGTGCCCTTCTCAGTGTCTGGCTCACAGGTGGACACAATTCTCTTTTCCTCACCCTTGGGGCATGACTGAGACAAGACGTTCATGTCTACCCAAGCCATTCCCAAGGGGAGCTAAGAACAGAGAGGATCATGAATCCGGATAATCCACCCTGCAGAGTTTAGCTGGTTCTCTGAACAAGGCCCCAGGGCTGCATATGACTTTCATGAGTCCTGATAGGCACTTTCGCCTCCATGGGGAAAGTCCTCCATAAAGCAGTAAAATTTTTAAAAACTTAAAATTATATTTTATGACTACATTAATATAAAGAGGAATATATTAATATTGTTAAATAAAACATTTTTCAACCTAAAGCTTTTTTTTTTTCTGATTTTAGAAGAAAATATTTTTGTGAGTCCTTTCCTAATGGGCCCTGGGCTCTGATCCTACTGTAGTCAATGGACAAATCGGCATTGCCAGGCCCAAGGGCATGAGGCCCAAGGAGCAGAGGGCCTCCCACTCTGCTTCCATTTGGTGGATGAACATCAACCCCAACCCTGGAGATATTGCACTTCTTTGGATGTGAGCAAGAGAGAAGAGCTTTATCTTCAGCACTCTTATTTCCCATTTCCTGTTTAGGCAAAAACTGAAAATTATTGGTGTAGGAAGATGCCACCCTTTTTGATATCAATCAAATTCAGGTTCTCTAAGATTATCATTGAAGGGTGATGATCTTTGTTGCTTGTCTTCTCCGTCTGATTCCTTCTGCCACCATCACACCAGTACTATGTACAGACACATTCTTCACATACTAAAATCAGCTCTTGCTGGGTTAGAATTGTCAAAAAGACCTTTCCAAGGCAAGTAAACATAGAGAATACTGTGAATTCATGATACAAAAGGGCCCATAAAAACAGAGATGTTTGTAGCTATGACTCAAAAGAGGGACCTAGATAGCCTTTGTTTAAAGGGCCATAGAAATTGGAAACTCGCATATTACTGTGGGAGTATAGGTTGGTACAACCACTTTGCAGAAACATTGGCAGTATCTGTCGAAGTTGTCACATGACCCAACTTCTCTACTCCTAAGTGCTCCATTGAACCATATGAAATTGCCAACATCTAGCTGTTTTTGATATACAGAAATAGCAAGTTGATTTGATTCAACCTAACATATATCCATCGGAGAAGGAAATAGCAACCCACTCTAGTACTCTTGCCTGGAAAATCCCATGGACGGAGGAGCCTTGTAGGCTACAGTCCATAGGGTCTCGAAGAGTCAGACACGACTGAGCAACTTCACTTTCACTTTTCACTTCCATGCATTGGAGAAGGAAATGGCAACCCACTCCAGTGTTCTTGCCTGGAGAATCCCAGGGATGGGAGAGCCTGGTGGGCTGCCGTCTATGGGGTCGTGCAGAGTCGGATACGACTGAAGCAACTTAGCAGCAGCAGCAGCAACATATATCCAAAAGACACGTGTACATACATGCATTAAAAGTCAAAGGTAAGACTGATCAAGCAGGACTATTCATAGTAAGCAAGTACTGGACACTGAAAAACCTCTCAACCAGAGCATGGATAAATAAATAATGGTTTTTCTAGAACAGTGCATACAGTGAGGATAAATAGATCACAACTATGTACAACAAATTGGAGAGCTCTCACAAGCACAATGCTGATTGAAAGAAGCCAAACACAAAAGGGCATATGTTGTATGATTCCCTTTACATAAAATTCAAGTGCAAACACTGCTAATCTCTGTTGTTAAAAGTCAGAAAGGTGTTTTGTAGAGAAAGAGGACTAGGTGTTGACCTAAAAGGCACTTGACGGAGGCTTTCATGATCTGAGGACCAGTTTCATGGGCGTGTGTACTCTACATGAGTTGCACATTTCTCTATATGTACATTTCCCTTTCTTAAACAGTTTAGCTAAAAAAAAAAAAAAGTAGGCTGCAGAAGGACTCGGGCAGCTGTTGGGGCAGAGACAACACCAGCTGGCTCCAGGGGCGCCTGCGCCCTGCCCTCCGGTTCTTGTTTGTGCCTTAGCAGATTTTTTGACCATTACCTAATACAGGCTCTGTGCCAACTGCTTCACAGGCTTTATCTCAGTTAATCCCCAACTTAACATGATGGTGAATCCTATTATTTTTATTTTGAAAAAAAATTTATTGACATACAGTTGATTTGTAATATTATATTAAATTCAGGTGTACAGCAAAGAGTCAGCTATATGTGTATATATTTTTTCAGACTCTTTTCCATTATAGGTTATTATAGATATTGAATATAGTTCCCTGTGCTATATAGTAAATCCTTGTTGTTTATTTCATATACAGTAGTTTATATCTGTTAATCTAATATTCCTAATTCATCCCTACCCCCCTCCCTACCCACACTATGTTTTTTAGTCTGTTTTTATTTTATAAATACATTGATTTGCATTAATTGTTAGATTCCACATATAACCGGCATCATATAATATTTGTCTTTCTCTGTTTGACCTACTTCATTCAGTATGATAACCTCTAGGTCCAGCCATATTGCTGTAAATGGCAATGAAGTGAAGTGAAAGTTACTCAGTCATGTCTGACTCTTTGCGACCCCATGGACTGTAGTCCATGGAATTCTCCAGGCCAGAATACTGGAGTGCATAGCCTTTCCCTTCTCCAGGGGATCTTCCCAACCCAGGGATCAAAGCTAGGTCTCCTGCATTGCAGGAGGATTCTTTACCAGATGAGCCACAGGGAGGCCCATAAATGGCAATAGCCCGGTACTCTTGCCTGGAGAATCCCACGGACGGAGGGCCTGGTGGGCTGCAGTCCACGGGGTCGCTAAGAGTCGGGCACGACTGAGCGACTTCACTCTCACTTTTCACTTTCCTGCATTGGAGAAGGAAATGGCAACCCACTCCAGTGTTCTTGCCTGGAGAATCCCAGGGACAGAGGAGCCTAGTGGGCTGCCATCTATGGGGTCGCGCAGAGTCAGACACGACTGAAGCAACTTAGCAGCAGCAGCAGAATCCTATTTTATGACTGAGTAATATTTCATTGTATATGTATACCACATCTTTATCCATTCATCTGTTGAGGAGACTTAGGTTGCTTCTTCGCCTTGGTTATTATGTGTGTGTGTGTGTGTGTGTGTGTGTGTGTAGTATACGTATATACTGGAGTGCATATTTTTTGAATTAAAAATTTTTGTTTTTTCAGATATATGCTCAGTAGTGGGATTGCTGGATCATATGGTAGCTCTATTTTTAGTTTTTTAAGGAATCTTCAAATCATTTTCCATAGTGGCTGCACCAGTTTGCATTCGAGGTGGGTCCTATTCTTATCCCTATCTGATGGAGGGAGAAGACGGGGAAAATGATTTTGGGAGAACCTAAACAACTCACCTAAATGCACACAACTTTAAGTGAGTGAACAGAAACCAGTACCTAGTGCTAGGACTGTGTTCCTCCCAAGCCCTCGCTTGATGTCCACACTCCAGAATCAAAGTAATCAAGATCACCCCAGACAACTAAACATTGCAGCTCCCTTTGGTTTGGGTCCAGATTCTGCCTCCCTGGACCTTTTCTCTCTGTTCCCTATTCTTGTCCTGACCAGCATCATGACTACCCACAAACCTGTAAGATCCCTCAGAAGGGGCCAGGGCCATGCAGTTGGGGAGGTCACTTACGTGGTATAGCAGAGATGTGGTTTCCCCATGGCTGCCTGTTAGGCCAGGCCCAGCCAGCCCCTAGGGCCACAAAAACCCTGAGGTTTATGCCACGGACATACCAGCTCCACCTTCTTGTGCTTATGTTCTACTTCGACTTCAGTTGTGAGTATACCTTTAAATGTATCTGTGTTGGTTTATGTGAAAATATAATGTATGGAAAATTATGTAGCTGTGGGCCACAGCAAAGGCAAACTCAGCTTCTGCCTTCGCTGACCACAAACTCTACCTCGCCCGGCCCCAGGTCCTCCCACAGCACTGTTCCTGTTCCCTGTGAGTGTGGGAAGGAGTGCAAGAAGAAAGGCAGGAAAGAGCACTTCCTGAGTGGACCGTGAATCCATTTACGAACTCTCTTCCTTTAATACATGCAACACCCCTGAGAATTGGGTATCATTACCCTCATATTACTGCTGAGGAGTCTCAGGGAGGTTCACTGTGAGGGCTGTATCCCTGGCATGGGATGGCGTGGCAGGTAGAACAAACAGATGATCATTCAGGGCAGCCAGAACCCATCCTCTCTCATGGTCCATATTCAACATTCCCAGAGTCCTTGCACTGGGTGTGGACACAGAGAGATTGCTGTCTGCTCTTGGTGACATTAGCAAAGCAGATGCTAGAGGCAAACAGGGGGGAGCCAGGACCTCCCATGAAGGGTAATGAAAGTGAGATATTAGCAGGTAGGAGTTCTGGTTCCAGCTTGGCCACTCACTCCATGTGGCCTTGGAAAAATGACTTCCCCTCCTGGCCTAGACTTTCCCATCTGGGCAATGAAGGAATGGGATGTGTTGATGTCCGCTGACTTTCCCAGTTCTAGTCCTCTGGCATCCTTGAGGAGGTGCTCTTGAACCTAAATCCTGAGATAGTAGTACCACCAGCGAAGTATTCTAACTTTCCCCCAGAATGGGAAAAGCAGGAAGGAACTTGCCTCCTTGGTCTCTGGGTCTCTGGGGGCCTGAGTAACAGAGACAATCACAGCCCTGATCTAGTAGGGATGGGAGTCATGCAGGTCCATAGGGCAGCTGCAGGCTCTGTAGGTTAAAGCCCACAAAAGGCATGGGGTACTAGGTAGTCAGAGGAAGGATCAAGAAGCTGGGTCCTGAAAGGGAAATTAAAACAGCACCAGAATCATGCCCATTTGCTGCTGCTTCCTACTTTATGGACACAACTCCTGGACCCCATGCACCCCAGCTTATAACTCAGAGGTTCTGACTCTGGAATTCATGCCCTTTGATGCTATTTGCAAAATGATGCTTGTAAATACATTATGAGCATGTTTCTGAGTTGTGAGACAAGAAGCTTTCATTAGATCCTGAAAGAGCTTAGACACACCCCACCGCCCCCACCCCCCACACACAGTTAAGAACTTCTCTTCCAGTTCAAACATATCTCTTCTTCACTCCCCCCACCTCTTCCCCTTATACATGCTCTCATCACGGGTGTCCTGGACTATCGCAATCACCTTCTATCGGGTCTCTGCCTCCAGCCTCCTCTTTTTCCAATTCTGTTTCCACAGAACCTGCAGTTCCCTCCCCTTCCTCAAATTCAGCTTTATCAGCCCTGCTTGACTTTGCATTGTCTGTAAAGTTCAGAGTGTTTAGCTCAGCCCACAAGGTTCTTCAGAATGTGAGCCCTGATTTCTTCTCCAGCCTCACTCCTGATTATCCCCCTCCTGGTGCCCACTTAGCTGTAGTCATGTCCTGTGATACTCAACTCTACAGCTTGCATATTCTATTCTCTCTGGTGAAATTCCCTGCCCCCTTAATTTGTTGAACTCTTAAGATGTAAATACCTTGAGAAAAGGCTTAGTCTGTTTCATTCGTTGCACTATTCCAACACACAGCGAGTGTCTGGCACAGGCAACATTTAGTAAATATTTGCTGTGAACAAATAATTGACTGAATGAATCCTTCATCATCTAGATCAAGAGTTCCCACCTCTTGAAGTTTCCTCTGCCCTTATTCATACCTCACTGTACTGCAACTCTTTTTGCATTATATGTGACATTATTAGGTGACAGTTTATTTGTCATTGTTATATGTCACTGGACTGTAGACTCTAACTTCACAGACCCAGCTTGATTATTTTTTATATCTGCAGTACCCAGACCAGGGCTTGGCACCTACCAGTTGCTCTACAACAAATGTCTCTTAAGTGGTTGGGAAAATGCATGAATGCCCACTCAAACTCAAACGCAAACCAATATTTGCCCATCAAAATCCTATTCATTCATTGAAGTCTGTCTCAAATACTGCTTCCTTCCTGTTTGCGTTCTTTCCCTTGGCCCCTATTTAATATGATTTCCAGCCTCTCTAAGTTTCCCTGGTGTTTTGTCTAACTCTCTCTCGTGGACTAATTTCATCCTCCCTACCGCTAGGAACTTATCACGAAGCTCTCCTTTACTAATCTGCACACTCCTTGAACCCTGGATATGTATTTGTCATGTTCTGTATCCACCCACACCCTTGCCTGCTAACTCAGTCCTAGCACAATTCTCAGTGCTATGATATATTACATACATAGATTTGTTGTTAAACTGAATTGTATTTTCCCACTTTTTGGTTGGATCTATAATTTCTTCTTCTTGGACATGTGATAGTTTCTACTTTTTACAAAACCTTGCTCTACAAAGAAGAAAGAGAAAGACTTGCTGGCCACTGTGGAAGCTTCAGGGGAGCATTCAGCTCTTTGCGTCCTTCCAATACACACACCTCCAACCAAAATTGCTCAGAGGAGGGCCAGCCAAACCCCCCAGGAAAACTGACACAGCCAGGCATTCACACTTCAGGAAAAATAAAAATGCAGAACAGGGGAAAAAAATCATTATGGGCTGGAGCCATCACACAGTGAGAAGCACTAATTATTCTGTGTAGCCTGAGTTTTTCTTAGTAGGCAAACTCTTTTGAATATTAACAAATATTTATTTAGGAATTAATAATTGACATCTATTAAAGCATAATTTATGGAGAGTGAATTCCTCTTGGTTTGGGTTTCTACTACTGGGTTACATCTGGCTCTTCCAGGAGTGACTCTTTTCTTTTGTTAGAAGCAAGATGCAGGGGGAGAGCCTGAGCTGGGAACAGGCATGTGCTTCCGTGGCCGCACAGAACAAAGTGCAGTAGGAGGGCGCTGGGTGGGGGCACAGCACTGACACTGCAGTCCTGTCTATGTGGTCTTGGGAGAGTCCCCACCCTCTAGAGCCTCCCCACCCTCCAGCGCCTCCCTTCCAAGGCTAAGAAACAGTCATCTTTATGCCTACCTTGATTTAGTGGGACATGCTTGGTTGCAAGTAAAGGAAATTATATTGGGTTGGCCTGAGCAATGAAAGGGAATTTGGTTAAGCAACTGGATCATCTCCTGAGGCCCTGCCCAGGGATATGGCTGGGCCTCCGGAGCCCCTGGGACCCAGGGCTGGTAAGCTCTCAGCTCACTCTCTGGCTCTCACCTCTTCTCTTCTCCATGCACCTGCTGTTCGCGTCTCTTCTTTGGACTCCATGACAAAAGCTGCATCCCTGCAGCCCCTGAGCTTGCCTGACACAGGTGATGTCATAGCAGACAATATGAATATCCCATTTCGTCCCCATTTCTTCTTGATGTGAGTAGTACTGGCTGCTTAGTGGAGAGAATCCTGTCACACAACTAACCATGGACAAGGGCACAGGGTCATGTGTACTAAACCGCCTTCCAGGTACCACTATTCATTCATTCATTCAGACACCATTGAGTGAGACCCCACTGTGTGCCAGGCACTTTCTGGGTGCTGAGCTGTGAATGAGATAGAGGGGTATGTGGATCAGAGAGGTCACTCTTGTCCCTGAGAGCAGGTTCTTCCAAGAGAAGCAGCATTGGCAGAGAAGCAACAGGAAACCTTACTCTGAAAGGCTGTGTGAAAAGCACAATGAAAACTCTAAGCTTTTATAACATTTTAAGAGATTATTATATTAGTCATTTGGGGGGAAACTAATAAGGAGTTGGAAAAAGTGGAAATGGAAAAAGGGAGAGAGAAAGCAAGAGAAAAAGAAAGCAATGGAAACAACAGGGAGGTCAAGTTTGGACCAATATAAGAATTATTTTTACAATTGGAGGCTTTGAAAATTAAAATGAACAGTGGTGAGCTCTCCATCACTCGAAAGTATTCAAGCCCAAACTAGATGACCTCTAGTCAGGGCTGATTTAAAGATCATTCATAAACCAGGCAAAACATGGATCAAGTGACTGAAAGGTGCTATCCCATTTCTCAGTTTTGGAAACTGATTTGCATAGTCAAATTCAAGATCTTAGGAGATGTCACACCTCTGGCCTCCAAGGAGAGAGGCTACTTATCACCTTCCCTGCCTCCCAAGACAAGAGCTTACACCTCATTTTAATGTTAAATAAAAACAGCATTTCATCTCCTCTGGAATGCAAAACTGTGAATTTGAGTGAAATATGCAGTTTTCATTATGTTAAAAGATCTACTCATTACAATCAGGATAAGAGGATGTGAATAAGACAAATTGATCACCACTTTAAATGTATTAATCAGCTTGCAACTCTTGTCACCAGTCAAAACAGAACAGCCAGACATTTATTCTGTCTCAGTTGTGTTTTAGAGCCCATCCCAGGGGGTCGCAGGATCAGTGAGCCTCCCTATGCCTTTTATAGGCAAGCAGTCTCAACACGTTGCAAAAGTTCTTGCATGCCTACAATTACATAGGTTTACTCATTCTGTGAATGTTTACTGAGCACATACTATGAGCCAGGCATTGTGTAAGGCTTTGGAGATGTAATCGTAAGTCAAAACTGGTCCTTGCCCTCTGCATTCTCCTGGTTTAGTTAGGAGTCAGATATGCAAGCAAGCAAGCACAATAGTGTGCTTAGGTTCTCAGTTGTATCCAACTCTTTGCAACCCTGTGGACCATAGCCCACCAGGCTCCTCTGTCCATGGGATTTTCAGGTGAGGATATTGGAGTGAGTTGCCATTTCTTCCTACAGGGTCTCTTCCCAACCCAGGGATCAACCCAGGGATCGAAGCCATTTCTCCTGTGTCTCCAGCATTGCAGGTGGATTCTTTACCGCTGAGCTACCAGGGAAGCCCATTGGAGTTACAATGAAGAGGCTCAAATACTAAGTTCAGGAAGGACATGTCTTCTTCTAGTCTGGTAGGGGAAACTTGGGCTGATGTCTTTGTGGCTGAATACCACAGGCAGCCCAAAGGAAAGCCACGAACCTGGTGTCAATCCCTCCTGCTGCTGCTGCTAAGTCACTTCAGTCATGTCCGACTCTGTGTGACCCCATAGACAGCAGCCCACCAGGCTCCGCCATCCCTGGGATTCTCCAGGCAAGAACACTGTAGTGGGTTGCCATTTCCTTCTCCAATGCATGAAAGTGAAAAGTGAAAGTGAAGTCGCTCAGTCGTGTCCAACTCTTAGTGACCCCATGGACTGCAGCCCACCAGGCTCCTCTGTCCATGGGATTTTCCAGACAAGAGTACTGGAGTGGGGTTGCCATTGCCTTCTCCGCAATCCCTCCTAGGCAGTGCCTTAATTCCCTCTATGTCCCTGACATAACAGCCCTTGAGCTCTGCGGGCTAAGAGGCAGGTCGGGCCAGAATCTAGGATCATCGGGCCCAGAGAGGGGGATTGGTAGAAGGATTTATTCAAACAATAGGAAGAAGGCCACTCTCCCAGGAAGTGAGATTCTGGGGGAAGATTGGACTGCAAAGAAGTCCAGCATTTGGGCTGGATTAAGGACTAGCAGCATTCCTAGCCCTGAAACAGTCTCCCTTCTCAGAGAACACAATGTCAATTCAAGGATTTGGGTGTAAGGGGGCTTATCAGATGGTGCTAGTAGTAAAGAACCCACCTGCCAGTGGAGAAGATGCAAGAGACCTCGTTGTGATCTCTGGGTTGGGAACATCTCCTGGAAGAGAGCATGGCAACCCACTCCAGTATTCTTGCCTGGAGATTCCCATGGACAGAGGAGCCTGATGGGCTATAGTCCATAGGGTCACAAAATCAGACATGACTGAAGTGACTTAGCACACACACAGCACGAACCCTGAGCAGAGCCACTCACCAAGCCTGGAGCAGGAGGTGGCAGCATGGCTAGAGTCAGAGCATCCCCAAAAACTAGGCTCCTTGTTCGATACCAGCACATTCAATGTCCCTGGCCTGAAAACAGTGTGGGAAGGCTGAGCTGAAATGCATGGGTAACTAACCCTACCCTGGGGATAGTAAGAGCTTCAGGAACATAAAACCTGACTTCTGACCATCATCCCTTCCTCCTTCGAGTCAAGGCCAATGTTCAGAAGAGTGTCTAAAGCATGAGAAGCCTGGTATCTATCTACATGAATTGAAACACTTCGGATTGGGGCTGGGGACTTAGGTATCAGTGGGAAAGTGGGGAAGGGGGATGGAACCCAGAAAAGAGGAGGATCCCAGGAGATTTCTTTAGCTGCCTTTGTGCCTCATGGAAAATGTAGAGGAACTACTTGAGGCCAGGAAAAGCCAGGTATCTTCTGGCAGGATCCCTTTTACTCTAAGCAATCCATGAGGCCAAACAATCAATCCACTGAGTTGAATTTACAAGTTACTGATTTTTTCTTAACTTCAATTATCTGCTGTTGACGATTCCATTATGAGGAGGGAGAGAGGTGTAAACTCAATCTAGGGGCTTCTGGATTAGGGCATTTATCTGGTTTTACGAGGCTGTGAGAGACCATAATGCATGTTTTATGAGCCCATTCTCATTTTTAATCTGCTTTGATAAGATCACTGTGCTAGAAGGATACAGAAACTCATGAGCAGGCCCATCTCAAGACAATGATACTGGCTTGGAAAGGTTTTGCTCCTGAAGGTAGGGCCCATAAGGAATTCCCTGCATGTTGACTCTTAGGATCTTGCTCAGTTAGGGTGATCTTATCTCATCCTCCCAGACATCCCCTTCATAAAATCCTGGGTGTTAACAAGCATGAGAGGGCACAGACCTCAGACTGTGACAGAGTAAATTGCCTTAACTTCTCCTTCAGGACATAGCAGAAGCAGCATTTTCCAATGAGTAGCATATATTGAGAATATAAGAACAATGGAATTCAGGGACATAAGAACTGACAAGGTTCTAGGCACTGACTTCTGATCCTAACTCTTAGAGTCAAAGGTTACTCGAACCCCACCTCCCTCACCCTTGACCATTTCCAATCATCCACCATTTTGGATCTTCCAATCCTGTTCCCTGCTTCAGCTCTCTAATTGGAAAAGAGAGAGAATATGAATATTGCCTGAGGCAGGGACATTCCTGGCCTCCTCTGCAGTTAGGTTGGGGTTGCATGCCAGGTCCATAGACTGGGAGTGGAGTCATTTGTGTTGTTTCCAAGTCAAAGCTGTTTCGAGACCATGTGAGTTCTCCACACACTCTTGCCCTTCTGGTGGGTCGGGATATCAGAGATGAGTGGCTGGCATAATTTCTATCCTCGAGTCACTGTTGGAAAAGTGCCTCCAAGAATGCTGCCTAACCCATATGGCACTCGGTTGAGTTCTGTCACTGAGATTTGGGGATTGTTTGTTCTTGCTGTCTGGGTTAGGCTAGCCCAACAAATACACCAAGCACCTCCTATGAACCCAGGATGACACTAGGTTATTTCCTACAAATTATCTGAAAACAATCTCATGAACATCTACGCTGTGAGAATTTTGGCCAAGTATAGTTTGGGGTGTGATGGGATCTCTATATCCCCCAAGATCCTTTTCCCTGTGTATCTCCAGATCTTATGCCAGAACCCCTGGCTCTAGAGACTCTTGGGTTCTGCTTGTTTTTGAGGATTGTCTTGAGAATCCAGGCTCTTGTCTTGACTACATTTTGCCCTGAACTTGACTGTCCCTGGATGCTGGAAAAGTCTCCATTTTACTGAATTTAGTCTACTAGAAGGTGACTAAAGAGTGTATAATATATTGACTTTTAAATCAGACAAGTCCGGGTTTAGATCTTAGCATTACCACTTCATTCCTATGCACACATTCACAGTATATAAAATGCTGTCAATGCCCCTATGCACATCTCCAGCTTGGACTCTTAGATTAAACTCCAGATCCATGTATCCCACTATCTTCTTGGCATCTTGAACACAACTAGAGCTCTTTAAACCCAGAGCTTCCTTCTAGGCTCCCCCTTCTGGTTAAATGGTGCCTCCATTAGCCCCAGTGCTCAGGGCATCCTCGAATCATTCCTCTCCCTTCTCACTTGTAGTCTCAGTTCAGTCAGTTTAGTTGCTCAGTCGTGTCTGACTCTGTGACCCCATGGACTGCAGCATGCCAGGCTTCCCTGTCCATCACCAACTCCCAGAGCTTACTCAAACTCACGTCCATTGAGTCGGTGAGGCCATCCAACCATCTCATCTTCTGTCATCCCCTTACACTTTTAGTATAAATTGTAGTCTAACCATTTACACTTAGGATTGCACTTGTAGTCTAACCATCACCAATTTCTATAGATTCTATTCCAAATATCCCTTGAGTTCTTGTGTGCACTTTTACCCCCAGTGCTCTGGTCCAAGTTCCTATTCTCTCTCACCTGGAATAGATAAATAGCCTCTTTACTATCTTTCTAATTGCCCCTGCTCTGTTTGTTCTCTGCTCAGAAGCAAAGGATCTACTCAGAACGTACTTAAGGCTTTGAACTGCCTTTGTGGAGGCGGAAGTCCCAAATTTATGTTCAGCCCTAAGTGATCTGTGTACTCCCTCTGCTGCCCTCATGCCCTCCTCTCTTTCTCTCTGTGCCCACCATGCCAGCCTTCTTTCCACCCCTGATCAGTTTCCCAAATGGGCCCCATCCTGCCTCAACCTAGAGTACCTGCTTGCTCCTGGCCTGACCACCTTCAGTCATTCTTTTAAAACTCAGCTTGTATGTCACTCTCTCAGAGCTGCTTTCCCTAAACTCTCAGTCTAGATTTGGTGCTCCAGTACAACTTCTAATCACTCCTTGTGATTTTCCTTTATTTCAGTTTGTGTGTTTACTTTTAATATAATCTCTTTTACTAGACCATAATCTCCATTGGAAAAAAGATTACCCACAATGTCTGTCACATAGCGTGTGCTCTGTACATATGGATGAAGGACCATTTATCAAGTGGAAAGCAGGTGCTGCTGCTACAGAGGGAGCAGAGGCCCTAGCTTCAGGGTCCCTACTGTAAGAGACACTCTGAGAAATCCATATTTACTTACGTGATATCAAAGTGAGACGGTGTTGATATAAAAATAGATTATTTTGGACATGGGCTTCTTCCCCGGAATCGTTCAATAACTAACATTTACACAGTGCTTACTGTATGTCACGTGCTATATATGAATCAACTCCTCATCCTCACCAAGACCCTAAGAGGTAGAATCTGCTTTTGTGTCCAGTTTAAAAATGGGGAATCTGAGACACAGAGGGGTTTAGTGACTCACCCAAGGTCACACAGCTAATAAGTGGCAAAGCCAAGATTCTTGCCTTTCTTTATCCAGAGAGTGATTTTGGCTACTTCATGCTATTCTGGGAAATGTTTCTGGCTGCTCTCTAAAATAGAAAATGACTGACAAATGAATTTTAGGCCCACAACTCAGATTGACACCAAATATAGGGAGATATCATCAGAATTCTGAGATTGTGAGGCACAGCTAGGACACAGCATTCTTGGCTGTGTCAGGAAACTGGGAAGACCTGGGGAGTCTTGGTCTCACTAACTCACTGTGTGACATTAATCAGGCCACTTCATTCTCTGAGGGATTGGATTAGTTAATCTCTGCAGTTTTCCCAAATTTAATACTCTAGAATTGTGTGCTTGTTTAGGGAACACTGTTGAATAAAGTCTGACTCCCTTTCATTCATTCCCAAGAAATTAACCAGAAGCACCTTTTTTTAGCCAATCCTTTAAGTAGGAGCAAGAGTTGACAAATGAATCAAAGAGGGACAGACCAAGGCAGAACTGAAGAAAGAGAGAAGGTGAAACGAGAGGAGGAAAAGAGGGTCTAGAGCTGGGGAAGGGGAACAAGAGGACAGAGTGAAGTTGAAAAGACAGAAAAAAGGTGAGCAAGGCTGCCTCCTCCGCTGTGAACTCCCCACAAGAAGGCACACAGGAGTTTGCAAACTGACTCAGTCGCTTCTCTCGGTGTTGACCGCCATCAGAGGCTTTTGACTTGCTCTGAGCCTGGAAAGAGTAATAAAAAAAAAAAAAAAAAACAGATGATTTAAAAGCCACAAACACGCAGCAGAGATTGCAGATACAGAACAATAAATGTCCTGGTCAAATTGCCGATTGGAGTATCTGTATTAGGGCGTGTTTGTAGTCTCCGCGTGTAGAGCGATGGAGAGCCCTGATTGTGGCCGGGGAAGTCACACAACAATGGGGCCTGATGTTTTGTTTCCACTTTTCAAAGGCGCTCCTTTTTTTCCTCCCGGTGATAAGGCCCAGGAAATGGTTAGTGACATGCTCGTGGGAACCTATGGAAAAGAATACACACCGTATCAATGGCGCAGCCGCCGGCCCAGGAGCAGAGCGAGTGGGTGGGGGAGCTGTGGGCTCCCGGCGTGGGCTGTGGCGGTGAGATAGCATTGAGCAGGCCGCCCCGGAGCCGCGCGCCCCCAGTCTGGGGACCGGGCCCCTTTATCCAGCCAGAATGGGTGGAAGGCCAGACAATGTAGCGCTATATTTGGTTTGACAACAAAGGGCCCTAGAAAGATTTGATAGTGCGGGGATGGCCGGGAAGGCGGTGCGAGATGCAGCACAATAAGAGCTTTGCAGAGGTATTTAGCCGGGCCCTTTATGCCAGGAGCATGGCGGGGTTTGGATGTCGGCGTGATGTGTAAATGGCTTTGTCTGGACCAGGGTTCTATTTACCTGAGTGAGGTCCCTGGGCAGGGCTGGTAGGGGTACCAGGCTGCTCCTGGTGTCATCACACTTAGGAAATTCCTGAGGTCACACTCCACGACCTCAGTCCCTGCTTCCCCTGAGCCCAAACTCCAGCAGGCCCACATGGTCAGGGGGAAGTCAGCACAGGAAGGCGCTAGAGGCAGACCTCTTGAGGGAGTAGACTGTCAACTGAGACTTCCCAACACGAAGGAGGCAAGGGCAGTTCCCTTCTGGGCCAAGTGTCCCAGAGGGAAGCCCCCAGTGAGGAGGGGGAGGGATGAAGGTGTAGCTTGGGAAGGTGGAGCAGAAGGTTTTGAATGGCTTTGTTTACAAAGCCTGGTCTTCCTGGGAGTGCTTGCAGGAGAGAAGGCAACAGGAATGAGAGTCCAGGCCTCAAGAGATAAGGCTGGTGAGAGTCTGGAGAAATAGCTCCAGATGTGTGTGTTGCTGAGGGCGTGGGGGTGGGGTGGGGGTGGGTCAAGCAGGACCTCTGCTTCCCTGGCGCCTGGGGGCTTCTGGGAGGAGGGGGCAGAGTGGAGAAAGCAGCCCTAGGAAAGCAGGGCAGTGGGGTTGGAGGGTGGGAGGCAGGCTGGCTGGACCAGAGCAATGTTCTGGACCAGGGATGTGGGGATGGGGGCTACATGCTGACATATTTAGGGCTTCTGTCCTGGGCGCAGGAGCATCAGTGGCTATTTCAACCTCCATTCTAGGTGTTTCAGACTCCAAGAAAGGAATGTGGCAAGCAGAAAAGGAATGAAACTAGGGCTGAGACAGGACCAGAGATAGCTCAGAGCCACTGCTCTGGCAGGGGACCTTAAGGGTCACGGGCCCATCAGACCAAACATGCCCTTGTAGCTAGAGAAATCTGGAACAATATGGTCTTGTTCCAGACCAGAGGAGATTCTGGTCTGGGAGTACTTTCTTCCTATTGCCCTCTTTGCGAAGCAGGATTAACTCTGTGGATAGAACCTGGGGCAGGGTACCCCCGCCCCGCCCCAAGCCTACCTAATTTCATCCTGCTCTCTTACCAGGGCCATGAGATTCTTCGGAAATATCTCCCAGTGATTTCCTTCCATTTTGTTCAGTTTTTTGTTTGTTTGTTTGTTTTATCAGTTCCATCCATTTGTCCATACAGTATTTATTTCAGTCCTAGGTGCCAAGTGATATTTAGATACTAGAAATAGAGTACTTGTCCCTCAGTATCCACCCAGCAGGCTCCTCTGTCCATGGGATTCTCCAGGAAAGAATACCAGCCATTCCCTTCACCAGGGGATCTTCCCGACCCAGGGGTAGAATCCCGGTCTCCTGCATTGCAGGCAGATTCTTTACTGTCTGAGCCATCAGAGAGGTCTAGAAATGGAGTACCTGTCCCTCATTATCCGCAGGGCATTGATTCCAGGACCCCTGAGGGTACCAAAATCCACGAATGCTCAAGTCCTCCCACATATTTTAAATCATCTTTAGGTTAGCTTATAATACCTAATACAATGTAAATACTATGTAAATAGTTGTCAATACAATGTTAGATAAATACTTGACTGCCCATGGCAAATTCAAGTTTTACTTTTTGGAACTTTCTGGAACTTGTTTTGAATAGTTTCAATCCATGATTAGCTGAATTCATGGATGCAGAACCCATGAATGTGAAGCGCCAACTGTATTGAACTCTCTAAGCCCGGCTCCTGAGTCCTCAGACTAGTAAGGAAGACTAGTAATGGTCTAACCACATAATGATCAGGACAAAATCAGAACAACCATTGTTATGGTAGCTCAGAGGAGGGAATAACAATTTCTGTCAAGGAAAGCCCAAGAAGTCTTCATGGGAAACATGATATTATTAAATTATTAAAATAAACGTGATCTAAATATATCTTATGGGCTAAATAGTGCTCCCCCATCAAATTTATATGTTGAAGTTCTAACATTCAGTATTTCAGAATACAACTGGATTTGGAGATAGGTTCTATTTGGAGGTAGGTTCTATAAAGAAGTAATTAAATGAGGTTATTAGGATGGGCCTTAATGCAGTATGACCAGTGTTTTTAATTCCTAAGAGGAAATTTGGACAGGGACACATTCAGGGGGAAGATGAGATGAAGACACAGGGAGAAGATGACCATCTACAAACTAAATAAGACCTAGAAGAGATCTTTTCCTCATGGTCCCCAGAAAGAAGCAGCCTCGATGACACATCCAGAACTATGAAAAAATACATTTCTGTTGTGTCAGCCACGCAGTTTGTGGTCCTTTGTTATGGCAGCTCTAGAAAGCAAATACAATTACCACCACAAAGCACTGTGACTTTCTTTGAGGGAAGGAACTCTTCTTGAGTATCTAGCATGGTGCTTGACACACAGTAGGTACTTAGTAACTGCTAACCTGAAAAGAACAGCAGTGCACTGTTACTAACTCCAGCTCTATCAGCCTCAAGTACAACATGCACCTCAGAGAGAGAACAGCCCTGTTCCTAAACAGTGTCCAGTTTTCTCGGTTTGCATTATCCATCCACTGTCAGTAAGTCAGTTAGTAATTGATTTAACATATGAAAAAAAAAAAATTGTTAGTCGCTCACTTGTGTCCAGCTCTTTGCGACCCCATGGATTGTAGCCTGTCAGGCTCCTCTGTCCATGGAGTTCTCCAGGCAAGAATACGGAGTGGGTAGCCATTTCCGTCTCCAGGGGATTCTTCAGACCCAGGGATCAAATCCAGGTCTCCTGCATTGTGGGCAGATTCTTTCCTGTCTGAGCCACTAGGGTAGCCCATTTAACATGTATCGAAAACTTATTACCTGTTAGCCGCTGCATAGTATCGTGGGAGGAAAATGAAAAAGTTCTTCGTCAGCTGCTTCCCAAAGCAAGGAATGTTTCTTACCAGAATCACAGCTCTGTCTGCCATGGGGCCCATGCTCCAGGACAAGTTTGGCACACTCTGGGCCGAAGTCCAGGGCCCAGCCAGTCCTTAGCACAGGTTCAGTGGAGGGCTGAGGTAGCAGGCACAGGTGCCTGAGGGCCCCAGGAAGGAGCCTGGCAGGAGAGAGATTTCAGATGTGGGACTAATTGAATTCTGTGAATTCCTTCTTTCTAATGCCAGAGGGTATTCCTATTCTGTGGTGAACCCAGGGCTGACAGGGAGGGACCTGTGGATCCCCAGGATACCTTCAGGCGTTTCAGCTTCTAACTGGCAGGCATCCAGCTGCTGGGACAGCTTACTGATAGGAAGGATGTGGAGCAATTGTGGTTGTTAATGAGGAATGGGGAGTCAGCCAAGAAGCAGTGTGGTGGCATCTGCCATAACACTTCCTACAGCTTTGGAGACAAGCACTGAGTCAGATCCACAGACATTCACACACACACACGAGTACACACCAACACATGCTCTCACACACCCCTGGGAGCTTGCACATAGGTCAGCATGTAAATCATGCATGTTGACTTGACACTTGCGCGTGTCACACTGGGCAGGAGTCACACGCACAATATACACGCAGAGCCATGCGTGCTCATGGATGGGCTCATGCACAAGCACTTACCTTTCAAAGCATATGTTGACACATTAAAAATTAAGTCCAGCTAATGTCTGGGCCATGAAAGTTACATAAGAGTTACTACAGCATAAGAAATTCATCTCTCATCAGGATATGTATCTTCTTCAATTCTTCAGAAAATCCTCCAGGGACCAAAAGTTAAAACAGGTTTTTCACCATTTGGATTAGAGCTTCTAGGTCTTTGAGAAAAACAGTTGGGAATTGTCCTTAATTCCTTGAGATGTGAAGGGCCTACCAACACTTACCATCATTATTTGTGATTTTTAGAAACAGAGACAGTGTGCTGCAAGTGCAAGAGCAGTGAACTAGAAATAAGGTTTCTATTTTAGTCCCAGTTTTGCCTCTCTCTTGCTGGAGTACTGGTCTGGACCCAGGGTGACATGTTCTTCTCAATCTCAGCTGGGATGTCTATGCTGAGCTTTCTAAGATTATGAACAGGCTCAAAAGGGAAGAGTGCCACGTTTGGTTAGTAATGTCAGACTTAGGCTCAGAATAAAGATGGTTCTGATCCTTCTATGTCTAGTGGTCTCTAAGTATATAATATGGTTATCATTACTTGGGAACTAGAGGAACAAAGGTCAGTCTATATCAAGTTGCTTCTCCATGGCATTACCAACTCATTGGTCAAGATAGAGACCATGCCTGCACCTCTTTCTTCTCCCCATCCTATCCTTCCAGCTCCTCTTTAGTCTTAGAAATCCTTTGGATTGTTAATAATATTTTTTTGGTTTTGTGACTGACCTGAATGACTTCTGTTGAGACTTTACTTCAGTGGCTGAGTTTGTCATCTCTGTATTAAATGGAACGTACCCCCAAGACTCCTCAAACCCTACGTATGAAGGGCCCATCTTGTGGTTAGCAAGGGAGGGGGAGGGTTGTGTGCTATGTGATTTGCACAACACAGTTTCCACTCCAACTCTGTGAAGCAGTGTTTGTCTCCTGGATCTGACAGCAATTTTGGTCTCTGAACAACATTTGTAGCCTCCAGGCTCTGGTTACGATTCACACTGATGGGAGAATAGGGAGCAGAAAGACTGGGTCCGCTTATAATCCTAACTATAGCCATAGAAAAAGGCAACAACAACAAAAATCCACTTCACACGCCTAGGCCTTGAATTCTACCACTGACATGCCAGCCTTCCCCCACTGTGTCAAATGGAGTCTCAAAAGTAATCAAGATATTCCAATGTGCTAACCACTACACGAGGCGCTGGATACTTTATATCTCTTGTGTCATTTAGTGTAGTCCACCTGCCTATTAGGTAAGTAACACATGCATTTTTCAAGTGAGAAAGCTCTGAAGGGAGGCTGAGTTAGATACATATGAAACAGCGGACGTGAAATCAGCACCCACATTGGCCTGACTCCACCATGATCTACTGCCACCTAGGCGGTATCACTGCAGATTCATGAAGGCTACTCTGGTTCACCGTTCTCTAGTGGAGAGCGTGTAGGTATTCTCCACAGTCATTTCCAGCTGGGAGCAAGCCCTGCTAACCAGAATTCTTCCTGGAGCTGTGGACATGACCCTAAACTGAACTACACGGTGGATCACCAACACTGAAAATTACAATAACCAAATAATAACTCATTAGATGGACTCAATAGCACCCTTATGTCAGTGAACTTTAATATAGATCAATTAGAATTACCCACTCGGAAAAACAGAATAAAAAAGTATACGAGTAAAAATGAAGAGAGTCTCAGGGATATGGGAGATGATATGAAAACTTTCAACATTTGTGTCATGGGAGAAGAAAGTGGAACATTTTAAATTACTGAAAGAAAGGAACTGTCAACTTATAAATAAAAATATCCTCTAAGAATGAAGGTGGAATAGAGAAATTTGTTGCCAGTAGATTGCCTTAAAAGAATTGATATAGGAAGATTTTTAGATAAAAGGGAAATGATAGTAAAGGGAAACTTGAGCTCTCACAAATAAGAAAAAAATGACTGTAGTGGTAAATATCTAGCTAAACATGATAAACTATTATTCTCTTGAATTACTGAAAATATGTAAGATATTTGAAAGTAAAGGTCATAACATTGACTGAATTTTTAATGCATGTAGATATAACACTGAAGACAAATGTGATATAAAGTGGGGAGGATAAGGAACCTATGTGGATATAAGATTTCAATACTCCACTTGATATGTAACACATCAATTTAAGTAGACTGTGAAAAGATAAGTAAGTATGTTTTAATTCGTTAATAACCAATAAAAATAAATATACAAAAATATAGTTAATAATAGATAAGTTAAACTGAAATATATATTTTAAAAATTTTCAAGCAATCTAAAAGAAGAAAAGGAAAAACAAAGAAAATAAATCATGGATAATAAATAGAAAACAAATAATATGGTAAGCCTAAACCCAAACATACAGAAAATTATATTTAAATGCAAATGATATAAACACACTAATAAAAGTCAGATATTGTCAGAATGAATTTTTATAAAATGACCCACATAAGATGTCTACAAGGAACTCACTTCATACACACACACACACACACACACACATATACATATAGTGAAATAAGAAGGTTAAAAGTAAAAGGATGACAAACTTTATACCATGTAAATATTCATCTAAAGAAAGTTGGAGTATATATAACATTACCAGACAAAATAGATTTCAGAGCAAAGACAGCTATAAGAGGTAAGGAAGGATACAACATGATAACAAAAGTATCAGTTCACTAAGAAAATGTAATGATCTTAAATGTGTATGCAATAACCAATAGAGCTTCAAATATATGAAACAAAAATGGACTGAATTAAAAATATAAACAAATCCACAATTAGAGATTTCAACATACCTCTCTCAATAACTGATAGAACAAAGAAAGAAAATCAACAAGGGTATATAAGAACTGAATAACACCATTGACCTAGTTAATTATCCTGGATAATTAAGCAAAACTTTACAAATTTAAAATCATTGAAATCATACAAAGTGGATTCCCTAACCAAAATGAAATTAAGCTTGAAATCAATAATGTAAAGAAAACAGGAAAGTCTCTAAATACTTGTAAATTAAAGAATATGCTTCTAAATCATCTATAGATCAAAAAGGAAGTCTCAATGAATATAAGAAAATAGTTTGAATTGATTAACAAAAACACAACATATCAAAACTAATAAAATTCAGCTGAAGTATTGCATAGAGGAATATTTATAGCAGTAGATGCTTAGATGCAAAGAAGAAATACCTTTAGTCAATAATCTATACTTCCATACTAACTTGAAAAAAGAGCAAAATAAACCCAAAGCAAGAAGAGCAAAAATGAAGATAAGCAGAAATCAATAAAGTTGAAGCCAGAAAAAGAATAGAGAATTTCAATGAAACTAAAACGTTCTCCAAAAAGATCAAAAAATTAATACACCTATAGCCATACTGACAATGAAAAGGAATAAAAGACTAAAAATCACCAGTATTAGGAATGAAGGAGAGACTATCATGCGAGACTTGACAGACATGAGAAGGTTAATAAGTGTATTCTAAAGACAATGCTGTACATATATTGCATATGACAACCTATATGAAATAAAGCAATTCATTGAAAACCATAAATACTCCCAGTGTGTGTTAGTCGCTCAGTCATGTCCAACTCTTTGCAGCCCCATGAACTGTGACCTGCTAGGCTCCTCTGTCCATGAAGTTGCCTCTGTCCAGGCAAGAATACTGGAGTGGGCTGCCATTTCCTTCTCCAAAATTCTCCCAAGATAACATAAGTAGTTCTGTAACTCTTTAAAATCTTTGGAAAAAGAAATCTTCAGCCACATATGATTTCACTGGCAAGGCTCACAAATATTTAAATAAAAAATAGCACCAGTTCTACATGTTCTCTTCTAGAAAATAGAAGAGGAGAGAAAAATTTCAATCCATTTTATGAGGTCCACATTACCCTGACACCAAAAAGATAAAAACATCACAAGGAAAAAAACGCAAAACCAATAACTCTCATGAACATATATGCAAAAATCCTAAATATAAAATTAGCAATTGAGTCTAAATGAAATATTAAAAGCATCATCAATATGACCTCTCCTCAGAATGTAGCACTTGTTCAATATTCAAAAATCAATCAACATAATACATCTTATTAATATTCTAAAGGATAAAGACCATTTATCCATTAATTTGACAAAATTCAGCATCCAATCATTATTAAAAAAGGAAAGTTCAGCAAACTAGAAATTAGGAGTAGAAGGAAATTCTCCTAACCTGATAAAGGGAATGTACTAGAATCAGTCATCATGTTTAATGGGGAAAGATTGAAAGATTTTCCCCTAAGATCCGGAGCAAAAGAAAAGATGTCCATCTTCACTTTCTCTGTCCAACATTGTTTTGGAAGTTTGTTATAGACATATCAAGTTCACTGATTGGAAAACTTGACATAGTGAAAATGTCAATTGTCCCCAAATTGATATATAGATTTTATGCAATTTCAAGCAAAATTCCAAAGGGAATTTTTATCAGTACAAACAAGCTAAGTCTAAAATTTATGTGTAAATACAAATGAACTAGAACTGCCAGAATAATTTTGAAAAGAGGAATAAAATTGGACAAATAAATTACCTGTTTTTTTTTTTCCAGAAGATTGCCGGGAGAAATATCAATAACCTTAGATATGCAGATGACATCACCCTTATGGCAGAAAGTGAAGAGGAACTAAAAAGCCTCTTGATGAAAGTGAAAGAGGAGAGTGAAAAAGTTGGCTTAAAACTCAGCATTCAGAAAACGAAGATCATGGCATCTGATCCCATCACTTCATGGGAAATAGATGGGGAAACAGTGGAAACAGTGGCTGACTTTATTTTTCTGGGCTCCAAAATCACTGCAGATGGTGACTGCAGCCATGAAATTAAAAGACACTTACTCCTTGGAAGAAAAGTTATGACCAAGCTAGATAGCATATTGAAAAGCAGAGACATTACTTTGCCAACAAAGGTCCGTCTAGTCAAGGCTATGGTTTTTCCAGTGTTCATGTATGGATGTGAGAGTTGGACTGTGAAGAAAGCTGAGTGCCAAAGAATTGATGCTTTTCAACTGTGGTGTTGGAGAAGACTCTTGAGAGTTCCAACCAGTCCATTCTGAAGGAGATCAGCCCTGGGATTTCTTTGGAGAGAATGATGCTAAAGCTGAAACTCCAGTACTTTGGCCACCTCATGCGTAGAGTTGACTCATTGGAAAAGACTCTGATGCTGGGAGGGATTGGGGGCAGGAGGAGAAGGGGACGACAGAGGATGAGATGGCTGGATGGCATCACTGACTCAATGGATGTGAGTCTGAGTGAACTCCTGGAGTTGGTGATGGACAGGGAGGCCTGGCGTACTGCGATTCATAGGGTCGCAAGGAGTTGGACACGACTGAGCGACTGAACTGAACTGACTGATAAAACTATGGTAATCGAGGCAATAGTAAAGGGAAAGAAATAAACAATTAAATGGAGTAGAGAATCCAGAGATAGACCCACACAAATGTGGCTAATTTATATTTGATAAAATGTAAAAGTTACAATGGAAAAAGATACTATTTTCAATAAATTGTAGCAAATTTTGTTGAAGCAATTTGAAGTCCTCTTACAAAAAGACAAAACAAAACCAGAAAAACAATACATTCAGACCCCACATCTTATATAAAAATCAACTAAAATTGGATCATAGATCTAAAAGTGAAAAATAAAACTGTACAATTTTTGAATAAGATTTAGGAAAAAAGTCTGTATAATTTTGGTTATGATGATGAACTCTTAGACATGAAACTAAACATTCATTTTGTAAAAGAAACATTCACAAATTAAATTTCATGAAAATTAAAAACTTTTTATCTGTGAAGTGCTTTGAACAAATGAAAAGACAAGCTATAGACTGGGAGAAAATATTGGCAAATCACAGACATAACAAAGGCATTTTATGCATATTATGTAAGGAATTCCAGAATTCAAGAGAAAAATTTTAAAAAGGGAAAAAAACAAAAAAAGAATTTTAAAATTGGCAAAATATATATATGGACATTTCACTAAAAAGGATGTATAGAGTGCTAATAACAACATGAAAAGCTATTCAACATCATAACTATTAGGAAAAATGCAAATAGAATCATGATAAGACACCACTGCAAACCTATCTTTCAATAGGTTTGCTTTAAAATAAAAGCTTTCCAATGTCAAGATTTTGTGAGAATTCGGAGCAACTAGTACTGTGAGAATTCAGAACAGTTAGAACTGTCATATATTTCAGATGGGAATCCAAAATGTTATAACACTCTGGAAAAGTTTGACAGTTTCTTATAAAGTTAAATATGTGCTTACTTGTTACTCATGAGTCCCATTTCTAGCTATTTACCTTTTATAAGCTTATATTCATACAAAAACCTATATGAACATGTTTATAGTAGCTCTATAATCACCGAAAAATAAAACCAGTCAAATGTCTTTCAACAGGTAAATGAATAAGCAAACTGTGGTACTTCACTTGGTATTATGAAGAAATGCACTATTGATACATAAAAAACTCAGATAAATCTTAAAAGTTATCAAAGTTATTATGCTGAAGAAAAAGAAGTCAATCTCAGTAGGTTACATACTGTGTGATTTCATTTATATGATAATATCAAAAAGGCAGAAAGTACAGTGATGGAGTACAGATAAGTGGTTGTCAGGAGTTGGCAATGGGAGGAGAGTGACTATAGAAAGGTATAACATGAGGGAATTTTGGGGAGCGATGAAAGTATTTTACATCTTGATTGTGTGGTGCTTATATGGATATTTACATATGTCAAACTCATAAAATTTTATATCAGAAAAAGTCAATTTTACTGTATACTAGTTTTGAAAGAAAAAAAAATAAAGCCTATATTAAAAATGAAGAAAGGTGTAAAAATAGTGATCTAAGCATTCTTCTTGAAAATCAAGACAAAGCAGAGAGAATTAAATTCAAGATAAACAGAAGAAAAATAATAAAAGTTAGAGAAATTTTGGTTAAATGGAAAATAGAGAAATGGTAGAGAAAATCAACACAATCAAATTGTTTTCCAAAGGACTGATATAATTGATAAACTCTTAAGACCAGTAAGAATGTTACATAAATAAAGGACAACCCCCTACAAGCTATTAACTTCATGAATGAAAGGTAGAGAACACCACAGATCTCAGAGATATTGACGAGATAAGAAAAGTTATAAACAAATTTTTGTCAATAAATTCAACAACTTAAGTAAAATGAACAAATGCCTTGAAAAACTGACTCAAAGAGAAATGGATACAAGAGTAAAAAACAAATCTAAATTGCTCTAAACTTTTTTCATAATCAAAAATCTCACAAGGAAAACTATAAGCCCAGATGACTTTACTGGTGAGTCTTATCAAATATTTAAGGAATTAAAAAAGATGATTTACATAAATTATTTCATAAGAGGAGGCAACTTCTTCATTCTGATAAAGTAAGCTGACATTTTAGTGATGAACTATGCCCACTTCTACCCTAATATTAGGTATCTGTTCTTACGTCTTCAATTCAAATTGTATTGTAAGCCTAGTCAGTGCAACAAGGCAAGAAAATGAAATAAAAAGTATGAAGTTTGGAAAGGAAAAATAAAACTACTTTTTTGCATGTGGAATGATTATATACATAGAAAATACTGTAAAAATCCGCAAACAAAACTACTGAAACTAATTTAGAAACAATATTCAAAATAAAATGTGATAAATTACTGCTATAACCAACACAAACAAATCTCAAAAACATTATATTGTGTAAATGAAGGCCAACATAAAGAATACATATTATATGATTCCATTTACATGAGCTAATGACAAACAAAACTAATCTATATGATAGAAATCAGAGAAGTGGTTAGGACAGGCTTAGAAGGTGAGTGCAGTGAAGGCCTGGATTGCCTGGAAAGGGACATGAGGAATTTATCAATTTTACTTCTATATAAGAGATAAATGATGGAAAATAATTATTTTAAAGCTTACATGAGCATGACAAAACATGAATTTTATAGTAATAAATCCAATAAAAGTCATGCAAGACTTCTATATTGAAAACTACAAAAAATAGCTGACAAATTAATAAATAAATACAAATGTATATACCATGTTCATGAATTGGAAAATATGATATTATTAAGGTGTTTGTAGTCCTCATATTGATCTTTAGAGTCAATGTAATCCCATTTGAAATCTGAACAGACTTTTTTGAAAAAATGGACAAAAGGATTCTAACATTAATATAAAAATTAAAAGAATTTAGAATAGCAAAAAGAATCTTGAAAAATGAAAAACAAATTTGAAGGACCTGCATTAACTTTTCAACTTACAATAACATTACAGTTGTCAAGACAAGTCAAGTAGTCAAGACAGTACTATTTTATATATAGTGCTATGTCAATCCCAATCTCCCAATTTATCCTCTCCCTTCCCTCAGCAAACTGATTCAGTTTTCTGTACAGCAGAAACTAACAAAGCATTGTAAATCAACTATAAATTAATAAAAATTAATTTAAAAATGAGAATATGGTTTTGCAAAATAATAATCAAATTTGGAAAACACCAAAGGAATGAAATAAAAAGTCCAGAAGTAGACTCACACTTATATTGTCAATTTATGTTCAACAAAACTACCAAGTACAATTCAATGGGGAAAGGAGCATATATTTTTCTTTGTTTTGTTTACTTGCTTACAAATAGTGCTGGAACAACTAGATATCAATATGGAAATAAATGATCCTCAGTTCTCACCAAAATCCATGTACAAAAGCTAATTTGAAATTAATCACTGATCTAAATTTGAGTGAAACAATTAAACTTTAAGAAGAAAAAATAGGAGAAAAACATTCAAAGTCCTAGAGTGAAAAGATACTTCTTAGATAAGATACAAAGCATATGAACTACAGAAGGAAAATATTGATAGTGTGTACTTCATCAATATTTAATGTTTGTTTTTTGAAGGACACCATGAAGAAAATGAAAAGGCAAGCCACAGACTGGGAGAGAGTATTTCTAACACGTATATCAGAAAAAGAACAGGTATCTAGAATGTATAAAAGATGCCTGTAATACAATGAGATAAATAACCCAACAAAATATGACAAAATATTTAAACAAATCTTCACAAAAGATGGCGTGTGGATGGCAAATAAGCATATAAAAAAGATAATCAACAGGTAAAAATGAAGTTAAAATCCATAATGTGATATAAATGCACATTCACATAGAATGAATAAAATTAAAGAGACTGACAATATCAAGCATTCCTGAGTGGGTGGAGCATGTGGAGCTGTCATACTTTGTTGATGGGAGTGTAAAATGGTACCATTTTGGAAAATAGTTTTGAGGTCTCAGAAATAGTTAAACATATCTATCATGTGATCTACCCATTCTACCCCTTGATATTTACCCAAGAAAAATTAAAGAGTTTGTCCACAAAAGACTTTTGTAAGAACATACATATTAGAATTATTCATAAAGCCAAATATTGGAGACAAACTAAATGTTATTCCACTGTTGAAAAAATAGATAGTGTATATTTAGGATGGATAAACACAATATCCAAAATCAAAATGTAATAAACTACTAATACATCCAACATAAATGAATTTCATTAGCATTATGTTCTGTAAAAGAAGACAAATATAAAAGATACATATTGTGTGATTCCATTTATGTGACAGTTAAGAACAAAGAAAACTGGTCTACAGTGATAGAAATCAGAGAAGTGGTTAGGACAGTCTCTTAGGTTTAAGGAAGGCAAGAATTGCCTGGAAAGGGACATGAGGAAACTTTCTGGGGTGATTTAATATTATATATCTTGCTTTGGACAATACTCAAGCATACACTGTTGTTAAAACTCATCAAATAGAATACTTAAGACTTGTGGGTTTTAAAAATTATTTTATTATTCTCATCGTAATTTTATTCATTTTTTTGGCCGTCCTGCACAGCATGTGGGATCTTCGTTCCACGAGCAAGGATTGAACACTCCCCCTCTGCATTGGAGGCACAGAGTCCCGTTGGTCCCACTGGACGACCACAGAAGTCCCAAAACTTGTGCACTTTATTGCATGTTGTTATACCTCAAGAAAAGCTAAAATACTTTTGAAATTTAAAAATACTGATACAGCATAGATATTGATATATGTGTACTGGGCTTCCCAGGTGGCTCAGTGGTAAAGAATCTGCCTGCCAATGCAGGAAATGCAAGTTTGATTCCTGGGTCAGGAAGATCCCCTGGAGAAGGAAATGGCTACCCACTGCAGTATTCTTGCCTGGGAAATCCCATGGACAGAGGAGCCTGGCAGGCTACAGAACAATGGGGCCTCAAAAGAGTTGGACACAACTTAGCAACTAAACAACAACAACAATATATGTACTCTTAGCACTCTTTATTTCTAAGTGTGCTTCAAAACTAACGGAAATGAGGGTCAAGTTATTCTTTTCTTTTGCAAGTTCCCTGAATAGTTAAAGCTCATACACTCTGAAAACAGGTGCGATAAGTCTTCACCTAAGCAATACTGCTGTTGGGTAGGGCTGTGTCCTGGCAAACACACCATTTCTGAGCTGGATTAAACAGTCCCTTGCTTGATCTATCAGGTCCAGGCTGCAGAATCAGAAGCACTTGGGGGTGATGGAGCAGGTAGTGTTCTAAAGTAAATAAGCATCCACAAGGATGTTTTTGCCTGATTTGCCTACGCCAACTCATTGGATCAGAATTCTGCTGAATCCTGTTTCTATATTTCCCAGGGTTGTAAGTGAAGTATGGGGGATGAGATTTCCCCCAAACTGAGATTGCTTAGAATAACCCTGACCTGTGTAATTTCAGAACAAAGGCTCTGGGACTAGACCAACTGGGTTTGAATCCTCTATCATTAGCTTTACTTTGAAAAAGTTGTTTGACTTTTCTGGGCTTCATTTTCTACATTGTAATATATTATAAAATTGATCTACTTCATAGATCATAGGTCTGTTAGGAAGGGTAAATGAGATAATGCACATAAAATGCTCAGCACAGTGCCGTGTACAGACAGGGTAAACACTCACCATATGTCACTATTATCACATGAATAAAAAGGTCATTAAATAGGCTGGATACGGTGGCCTGAAAACACGAAATATTGCTCCCTCTCTCTCCCCTCTCCCCTCTTCCTTCTCTCTCTCTCTCCCTCCTTCTTCCTCTGTCTCTCTTCCTCTTGGTCTCTCTGTCTTTGTCTTTCTCTCTCTCCCTCTCCCTGCCTCTATCTCTCTTGGTCTCCTTCTCTGTCTCCCTGTCTCTCTCTCTCCACAGCTCTCTTCAAACCCACAGTTCTCTCCAACTCTCTACTAGTATTTATTCAGGCACAGGGCATTTATGCAATAGTGCCCTTGACATCACTGCCAGCAGAGGTGAGAAGAAGAAAGCAGTAGTTGGGAAGCGGGAGAAATCAAGCTGTAATGGAGAGCCAAAGACAACCATGGCCAATCCCACAGGGATCTCAGGAACTAGAACTGGCTTTTGGAATTTGCAGAGTTGGGTTAGGATAGTCAGGTCTTTATGTTTCTGCATCTATCAGCCTTTGGAAGGGGTGAGGTGAGGTGATTTTCCATAACTGAAGCAATCTCTGAAGACTGCCTGCTAATGACTCTTCCAGCAATCAGCGTACCAGGTCCTTCATTGAAGGGATGCCTCAGGCAACTCTCTTGTATTTTGTTCATCCACTGTCTTGACTCTGTCTTCAGCAGCTCTCATGGTGGTGGCTATTCTTTCTTCTTCCCCTCTTCCTTCAGTTATCATTTTTGGTATCCAAAATTTTATAAGGGGAGAATTAAAGAGTACAAATCAATCAAGATAAGATCATTTGGTTTTTCAAGCTCATACTAATTAAAATTTCTCCTCAGCCCCTTCCCTGGCCTGATTCTTGGATTGGAGACCTGTAGGCTGAAAGGGGATCTCCAGCCCCTTCTTGCTCCTTGTTTCTTGCTTGAATTCCTTGCCCCATTTCCTCCTCAACAGCCCCTGGTCTTCCAGGTCCTCTCTGCTGGAAAGAATCTTGTGGAACCTGAAGGCAGTATTGCATTTGAGGTAGCTATTTTCAGGAAGGATGTCCCAAAAATGCAGGGCATTTTGGAATGAGCAAAGAGAAGATGCTGGTGGAAAAAAGAATAGCCCAGAGGTTCAGTGGGTCTGTATCTGACTGTAATTCTGCCACACATTTTCACCATATCCTACAACCCCAGGGCTGGATAAAATTAGAGGTCATTTGTCGCTACCCTTCGTTGGACCTAACTCTCACATCTCTCAACAGTGTTAATATGGTGTCAATAAGTGGTTGTCCATGGGTGCAGCCAACTCTGTAATTCATTGGCTTGGTAAGAGCTAAGGCAAGAGTGGAGCTGCTTGTGCACTGGCTGGCACACTTGCTTGCCACACACTGACACACATTCTTTTCTTTCCTGCATGTAAGAGGTTCCTTTTCACACCTCACCAAAGGGAGGTGGACATATACCATCCTCCTCACAGCCACCACCTCTAGCATCACGGTGGAAACTCTCTTCTGGCAACAGACGGGAATCAGAGCACCTCATGGATGGTTCTGAGTCAATAATGACAGTTAACCAAATAAAGACATGATGGATAGCTGCACTTATAGTGCCAGGGACCATGCTAAGCTTTTTATCATGCTATTGACTCTTCACAACAGGGCATAATAGTTACAAGTATCCTATTTTACAGATTAAAAAACTGAGGCCCAGAGAAAATACTTACAGTTTTACCCTGGTTCATTCTGTTGGTAAATGGGGGAGCCCAGTTTAGAATCCAGGCCATCTGACTCCAGAGCCTGTGTTCTTCACTGAGTCAAAGTGGACTTGTTACCTGAAACTTAATTACTCTTTTTGGTCCAGACAAACAGCTTATCTTTTACTGTTCATTTCTTAGGCCAAGAAAGAGAAACATAATGGACATTTAGTGCTTCCTATGTGCCAAGTATGAAATATTTCACTTTCAAGCATCTCCATAAGGCCTCCCCCCACCACCCCCACTTTAGTGATGAGCAAACTGAAGTTCAAGGAAGTTGAGAAACTTGCATGAAGTTACAGTTTGTTATGGGCAGAGAGAACATTTCAACCTAGGTCTGACCCTGCTACTAAACCTACCATTACTCTAACACATTTTGATGCCAGTTGACTGAAGGGTAATTCGAAACATATGTAGAATCCTTGCCTGCAGCCTGTAAAACTTATTCGTTCTCTCACATTCTTCCCCATTGTCACTAACTCATTGTCACATCTGTAACTTTGCCCACACTAGCCTCCCTCCTCCCCACACATCCTCCCTGTGCCTTTCTGTCCAGTCAATGACCCCATCTATACTGGAACTTCAAGGCACCACCTCCTCTAGGAAGCCTCCCTTGATCTCTCTACAGCGGTGACTTCTTCCTTTGAACTCTAAGGTTTCAAAGAGTACCTAATTTTCTTAACTTGTAAAACATTCCTTTTGAATTGCTAACTATCTTTTGTCCTTTTGATTAAAAATTTTTTTAAACGTTTTCTTTTTTTTGCCACACTTGTGGGATCTTAGCTTCCTTTTGATTTTTAAATTTTTAAAACTTTTTCTATCTTTTTGGCCATACTTGTGGGATCTTAGCTCCCAGACTAGGGTCAGGGAACTAAGATCCCACATGCTGCTGGACATCTTAGTCTGTGTACCACAGCTAGAGAGAAGCCTGCATGCTTTAATGAAGATCCTGCCTGCCTCAACTAAGACCCCAGACAGTCAACAATAAATAAACATTAAATATATATATATATATAACATCTGGGACCATAACAATGAAAGCACAGAGTCCTAACCACTGGACTGCCAGGGAATTCCCTCCTTTCAAATTTTAAAATGCAATGCCTTATTCTTAAAGGCGTTGAAGTTCCTGAGTGACAGAGATGACGTATGCATTGCACCCCTATGTGCGTGGTGCATAGTGGCTTGGCATGTCTCCTCCTCTGAGGGGACTTTCCTGATAACCCTATCTAAAAATTTCAGCTCCCATCACACTTTACCCTCTTGTCATGCCTCCTTTTCTCAGCTGGTGTTCTCTAATATAGTTCTTTGTAAACTACTTTATGGTCAGCTTTTCACTAGAATGTAAATTCCATGAGGGCAGTTACTTGGTTCTGTTCACTACTGGATTCAGAGTATCTAAAACTGGTTTACAATAAGTGTTTGAAATTTCCTGAATGGTTGACTCAATGGGTGAGCAAGTGACAGACCCTAGAGTAGCAGTCAGAGGTCAGTAGCCACTGCCAATGGGAGTAACCACAGGGAATAATGTTTGTGATGAGTTCATGGAAAGAGGTTCGTCAGAAGCATCAAGACCGGAAACCCAGAAAAGCATATTTACCGGATATTTTTTCCCCCTGTCTACCTTTCTTACCCTGCTCTCTACCCTGAGAAATTGAACTTTACAGACCCATTACCTAGATTCCCTGACTCTTTGGCTTCCAACTGAGTTCAGCCAATGGGAGCCTTTATCAGCAGATTGGAAGGTAGAAGTAGAGAGAAGTTGAAGTACTTATTCCCCCAGCTCCTTCCTTCCATGTTTTTCTACTGAAGGTTTCGCCTCCATCAGGAATTCTCTCCTGTAGCTATAGCCCTCCCCAGGTCTGCTAACTGCTGTCTCCACTTGCCCCTTACCCAAGAGTAGTAACAGCAATCCAAATTGCTAGCCTCAGGGTGCTTCAGCATCTCTTGTTAGTCGCCTTGACCCTGTCTACTCCTTTGTAAATAGTCCCTTTATTAAATTCTTTCAATCATCCTTCTCAGATAGCTCAGACTCTGTCAGACACAGCTCAAAAAGCCCTTTGACCAGCAGCAAGAATGAGGAAGTCGAGAAGGTAGAATCAGGGAGAAAGGAAATCATGGAAAAGTAGTGTTTCTACTTGGAAATTCATTTGATAAGGGGACAGGCCAGTTTCAGGTGAAGGACTAACCCCTAAGACAACTCCTACAGCAGCAACAGGGTCAAGTCTGGCTCTTAAAGATTTCTTTTACTACCTTTGGATTCTTTCCCCACCTCCTGGAAGTTGGGGAGGTTACACCACCCTTCCAGTGAAAGTAGGGGCAGGATAAGAGGATCGGCCTCGAAAAATATTTCTCATGCTCTGCTTCCTTCCTAGATGTTGAACTCAGCAAAGCCCACCCACACGACTGTTGTACCAGTCTCACAACCTCATGGACCAGCCCTTGTGGTTTTTACTATAATTGCAAGATGCCCTTACCATCAGGAAACTGACAGAAATAAAGGTTTATTACTTATGAGACTTAGAAATTAAAGAGCACACCTGGGGCCACCCAGTGAGGTCATAGGGAGAGGGAGAGAGAGACAATATGCATGTCTGGGGTTCTGCTTTTATTGGGGTTGAGGGTGGGGGCTTATGGTTTCTTGGACTCACTATTTATTGGTGAATTTAAAACATAAGAATGGCAATTTAAAGAATGAGAAGAGAATAAAAAACAAGTGGCCCAAATAGTTACTGAAATCAACCAAGATCTCTAAAACAAAAGAGCGTAATTTGGTGGAGGCAGTCTGACCCATTATCTGGTCCTGTGGCTGACAATGTGTTTATTTGAGATAGCCTTTATCGTGAAATATTTTAACATGCTGGGCCATCTGGTTTATGTAGGTTTCAAACTGTCCTGTGTTGGTAGATTATTCCATATCTCATCAAATTAGTCTTTCATACTGAGAATAGGTCAATTGAGTTAAAATTTGTGTTTCATTTCAGGAGGTATGGACGCAAATGGATTTCCAAAGTTAGGCTTCTATGGTGCAAGTATTTGCATCAAATTATTTAATAAAAGGCATTTCTGTGGCAACAACCATGGTAAAAAAATGGTTAATGATTAGAGCAGATTATAATCCCAGTTTCTGAGTTCTGAAATCAGCCAGTCAAGATTTCTAGATGTTGGGTTTGAAGCATCTTCCGATGGAGTGAGGGCAGGCAGTAGCAATCTGATAGACTTTTCTGGTTTGCAGATTGTCTCTGATGATCTTTCTGAGTAGCTCATACACAATAGGTATAAACATTGTCTGTACATGAGCTATTGTGGCGATTTTCTGAAGTTTATCTCAAGACCCAGTTTAGCTTGCATGGCTTCAGGAAAAGGGAAGTTTCAGTTCTCAGTGGTTCCAATTCAAAAGGGTGGGAGTAAGATTGGAAACATTAGTTTGGAGAGTTGTAGCCAAATATCAGAGGAAACAAGAAGAATTCACTATTCAATCTGGTTTACAGGTAGAAAACAAAACCTCAACGACAATTAATAACACTAGAATTTAATACCTACAGGGATGTATTAACAAAATATAATTTTTTTCTCTCTGCATTTCTACCACAGATAATCAAAGTAATTTTTTTTTTTTTTTGGTAAAGTATGTATAGTCTCACTAAACTTAATTTGGTTACTTACATAAGTATAGCAAAAATAGTGATTGGCCACATAGACTCTTTTAAGTCTGCTTTGCTAGAGCTTTTCATAAGAAGTTTCAGATTGAATTTGTAAAAGCCTTCAGAGGCTAAGAAGAGAAGCCAAACTAAGGTCTTGACATCAGACAATACCTATAGAATTGGGTAAATTCTTCTCTTCTTAAGGTCTCCAAACTATCCTTAGTCACCTGTGCCTGCCAGGAAGGGACCTCCTGGTAAGGCTTCTGGGAATCCTATAAATACGAGGCTGATTTTTTCAAGGAGCTTTATTGAGCCCATAAAGTCAACCTTAGTTCCATAAAGTGCTCTGGTCATATCTGAGTCTATGCATTTCTCTTTCTCTAGTCAAAGCCTTGGTAATACCACCAATGTTTCAAAATGTTCTCAGTTACAGGCAGAGTAGATTCATTTTGAACTTATGCAAATAACTCTATTGCCACAAAATTAAGAATATTCACTAAGAGATCCCCAATTCTGGAGAGATCAGTAGGGACAAAAAGATAAATGTTTCAATTTTGCTTACAAAGGTATAATTTACCAAATTGTTGTAAGTCATATTTAGCTTAAAAGATATCCTTATATTTGGAAAATAAATGATTAAAGAACCATCAATATTTTAAACAAAAACTTGTAAAAATTATGATCATCCTCACCAGATCATTCGGTCCTATATAATTAATTCTTGTTAATCTTGATCATCTGTTAGTGGTTTTATGAAGCCATCAGTTTTTATTTATTTGTTTCCCTAGAGTTCTGTACTTTCTTACTCAGTTCAGTAGTATGATCTGGAAGTTACTAAAAACCTGTATTCTAGAGTACTTGTTAAGTCCTTTCCATGAATCTCACAGGAGATGAAGCACTTTTGCAAAAGGCCCGAATAAAATAATAACTTTAAATGACGAAAGACTTAAAAATGGTCATGACTGAAGATTGGATTATAGCTTATTACAATGCAGTTGACAAGAAAATTTGGTTATTTCTGTGACCTTGAACATATGACAACTAGAATTAGAAGGGATAATATTATAGCAGAACAAATCAAATTTTTAGAAATTTCAAGCAATTTCTAGACCTCTTATACTATAACATATATTCACACAAATATAATGTAGAAGGTTTAGCATCACTTGAAAATGCTTCACATATAATTTAACATATACAATAAGCCTAATTAGTTTAACATCTGCCTTTTTACAAAGTGAAAGTCACTCAGTTGTGCTTGACTCTTTGGAAACCCATGGACTATACAGTCGATGGAATTCTCCAGGCCAGAATACTGGAATGGGTAGCTGTTCCTTTTTCCAAGGGATTTTCCCAACCCAGGGGTAGAACCCAGGTCTCCCATATTGCAGGCAGATCCTTAACCAGCTGAGCCACCAGGGAAGCCCAAGAATGCTAGAGTGGGCAGTCTACCCCTTCTTCAGGGGATCTTCCCAATCTAGGAATTGAACTGGGGTCTCCTCCATTGCAGGCAGATTCTTTACCAGCTGAGCTACCAGGGAAGCCCACCTTTTTACAAAGAGAGAGAACAAATCTTTTAAGATGTCCCAGGGGAGAATGGATACATGGATATGTATAGCTGAGTTCCTCTACTGTTCACCTAAAACTATCACAACATTGTTAATTGGCTATCCCCCAATCTAAAATACAAAGTTTAAAAAAAAAAGATGTCCCAGGGGCCCTCTGGATAATTCCAAAGTTAGTTCAAGGCCCAAATTTTTCATTTAGAATTTGATTTTAGGATGTTTGTCAAATATTTCAAAACATCTTAGATACTTCACTAAATAGGATCACAAATAATAAGGAAATAATACTAATTACTAATTTAACCAAAGTGATAATAAAAGATTTTAAAGGCAAATGCAGGAAGTTGCATAGTTCTAAGCAAAGCTTAGCTCTTAATTTTGAAAGACTATCTTTACTTCTGTAATCAAAGACCTGTAGATAAAGGTAATTTGAAGCACAGTAAATTATTTTGGTAAGACACAAAGTCTTTGCTTTCCAGATAGATTACCCAAAAGGAAAAACAAACAAATGAACAAAACTTTCATGGTCACTTATAAACTGCAGACCAATAATCCAAGCCAACTTTGTCCTTTTAAACAAAGAGAAAACCAAATTCCAATTTTGTACCAGTGTACTTTTGATACTAAAATTTGTTCATTCTTTATTCTTAAAAACTTAATTAGATCAATTTCAATCTTAGCCAGCCTGATCACATGTAAAATTCCTTTCCCAAGATTCCTTTCCCACAAGCATTTTATAACATTTTTTACATTCAGATTTTGTTCTGTTTTTCTTCTTTCCCATTATGAAATAACCAGTCGAAGGCAATGGCACCCCACTCCAGTACTCTTGCCTGGAAAATCCCATGGATGGAGGAGACTGGTAGGCTGCAGTCCGTGGGGTCGCTAAGCGTCGGACAGGACTGAGGGACTTCACTTTCACTTTTGACTTTCATGCCTTGGAGAAGGAAATGGCAACCCACTCCAGTATTCTTGTCTGGAGAATCCCAGAGATGGGGGAGCCTGGTGGGCTGCTGTCTATGGGGTCACACAGAGTCGGACACGACTGAAGCGACTTAGCAGCAGCAGCAGTAGCAGTAGCAGGACAAAATTAATTCCTTTTAACTAAAATGCATCTTTATACCACACTTCTTACCCCCAAACATATCCTACTTTCCTTGCATACAGAGCTCTTTTCCTCATTTTTATAGTAATTTTAATTACATATGTTAGAATTCATAACCTTAGAAAACTTAATTTCCATTGAAAACTAGGAAATAAGCAATTGTGTATCATCATTAAAATTGGCACCTTTATGAGTGCATTTTATAATTTCTAGAAACATACACTTATAATACAATTTTTCATGGTAAAATAGAACATATATACTAGAAGATCTAAATATCTAGTTTCTCTGTAAGACTTTTAGGGCTTTTTGCATGATTTTGGTAATCCCAGTTAAGATGTAGTAGTGCAGCCCCCTAATTAGGAGGAGCTTTCTGTAAAAATAATTCTCTGAACTCAGGGTCAAATGGGGCCTCTTCAGAGTGAAAAATGAAGAGGAGGTCATCTGGGTCACTGTGGTCATGGAAATGATAAACCTGTTGGACCATGTCAATTTCGTGCAGCAGGAGAGAGGCTTCATTTTAATATTTCCCATTCACTGTGAGCCTTAGCAGTGATCATTGTGATGGAAGTGTGCACAGCACCAAGCAATAAATATCCAAGTGAGGAGAGGGAGGTCCCTGGTACAAATATAGTTTTAGTGTTCTTTGCCTTCACCTTTTCCTTTTTTCCCCACCAGGGCTCTCAACAATCCTATTAACATCTCCCTGGGTGGCAGAGATGCCTGGTGAGGCAGGTTTCTTAGTTCTTTCCCATTCAGGGGATAGTTGAGGGACCTCAGGATTTGTGGTATCTAAGAAGAAATGAGCTTACAGCCCAGTTGAATCTTTAAGACAATATGAATTTTAGGATCTTTAGAAAGACTGGCTAGTTATACTTTGGTAGCTATGAATAACAATTCAGAGACTATCCCAGACAAACAAATTAAAAGCCTGCAATAGCCACTGCTTCACCTCTCTTCTTCCTGCTACATACAATCTTTAAGAAAGGTTTGAATTTCAGTTAAGGTACAGTTTCTGATTCTAGTTTCTATTTCTTGATTTTTTTCGTTACCTTCATCTCGTATATTGTTGCCAGAAAATTTTGGATGATGTCACTATGAGCCATCTTTGTAGGTGGTCATTTTCCTTTTTAGTAAGTAAGTGTTAGTCGCTCAGTAGTGCCTGACTCTTTGCGACCCCATGGACTGCAGCCCAGCAGGCTCCTCTGTCCATGAGATTTTTCCAGGCAAGGATACTGGAGTGGGTGGCCATTTCCTTCTCCAGGGGATCTTCCCAACCCAGGAATCAAACCCAGGTCTCCTGCACTGCAGGCAGATTCTTTACTGACTGAGCTACAAGGTTATACCAAAAGACCTTTCAAATATCGGGGTTTGTTTCCATTGATGTGATGGACAGAGTTTTCTGGAAAATCTCTGAAGTATAAAATTAAAGTCTTGGCATGTTGATGTGCCATAGTATTGAGCAATGCCCAGGAAGCTCCCATGGCATTTTGCATTTATCAAGGAGCTGCTGTACATCCATGGGGTTCTTAGGAGGAGCTGGTATCAGACATTTAGAACTTTTATATCCGTCCATTAATTTTTTGCAACCTCATGCCAGAGATCGGACTCACAATGTCCTACTGGGTTAAGGGACAAAGAGTGATGGTAGTCAGTGAAGTGGTGATGCAGACTTTAGGGTTCTGTTGTAACTTTCCTCCGGTGGTGTCATTATTTCCAAATGCAGAGTTCTTTCACTCTTCTGGGTTAGGACACATAGTCTGGGCACAATGTGCTGACTCTGTGATGCAAGTGGAGGTGTCCTGAGCTCCTCATCTATGGAAATCTCTTCCTCATGCCTGTAGTCCAGAACCTCTCTTTAAGTGGTGACAAAATGGCCTTGCAATCCAGTCTACCCTCCTTAGTTCTCCTTCACCTTGAAGCATGAAGGATCCTTTTGCACATTACTGGTCAATTAAGGCCTTTGTAATTAATGGTCTAACCTTCTTACTAGATCCTATGGTCTTGATCATGCTGCTCTGGGGAGATGATTGGATTATTTTGGAAGCCATGACCTTTTAGGTTGGATACCACAAGCAACACACGACACAGGCAATATGCAAAAGCACATAAGCAGCACAACAGACCTCCAGCAAGCAGTGCACCTTCCCCATATAAGAACTGAGTTAGGTGGTTAGTAAGTACTTTTGATGGTTGGATGGCCTCACTGACTCAATGGACATGAGTTTGAACAAGTTCAGGGGGTTGATGATGAACAGGGAAGCCTGGCGTGCTGCAGTCCACAGGGTTGCAAAGAATAGAACATGACTGAGTGACGTGACTGAACTGAACTGAACTGAACTGAAGCAACTTGCAGATAAAGGGCATTAGCCTCAGTTAATTGCAAAAAAACTTTGCAGTCTTGCTGATTATGCCAATTGTTTTGCCTCAGTTTCAGCCTATCAATAACCAGTGATATGACTGAACCAGGCCTGTGGTTCTTTTTAAAGTTATAAGATGCCCTTTAGCAATAACCATCAAGAAACCTTGAAAAAAGTGTGCAGGGGGTTATTACTTACAAGACCTGGAAATTACACAGCACCCCTGGGGCCACACAGTGAGGTTGCAAGTAGAGAAAGAGCATGCAGGCCTGGGGTTCTGCTTTTATTGGGGTTGAGGGTGGGGTGCTAAAGGTTTCATGGACTCACTCTATACTGGTTAATTTAAAACATAAGAGCAGGAAAGTAAAACACTGGAGGAGGGAAAAACAAGTGACCCAAATGCCTAGTCATTGAAATCAACCAAGAGCTCCAGAACAAAGGAGCCTCAGTCCAGGGAGGCATCCTATGTTTAAGTCCTGTGGCTGGCAAGGTGTTTATTTAAGATAGCCATCCTTAAAGTGCATGCCTCTTTGAAGTGGATGTCTCAACAATCAAAGCTTAAGTCAGGCACTTGCATTACAAAAAAGAAAAAAAAAAATCACAAAAGCTTCTCTTGTGATTGACATCCAGCACAGGACCAACCTCTCTCTGTTGCCAACCATATTCCCCTTTCTTGTTTTTGACCTTTGACTTTTAGTTTCTTTCTTGGCCTTGATCCTGCCTTTTGGACTTAGTGATTAAACAATTCTCTGATGTGACCTTCAATTCTCTCTAAGGACTTTGGCTCACCCTCACCACTCTATCGCCACTCTAGGATTCATGTGAAGGAAACATTGACTTAATGGCTCTGGACCCACTTAATTGGCACCCCAAGATGTGAGTGAGTGAGAGTGTAAGTTTAAGCATGTGCATGCACAGGGCTGAGTGAACATGTTGGGGTTGGGGGAGGGGGTTGTCAGGTTTCCTGAGTCTGAATCTTTACTGTGCTGCACTCAGTCTTGTCCAACTCTTTGCGACCTCATGGACTGTAGCCTTTCAGGCTCCTCTGTCCATGGAATTTCCCAGGCAAGAATACTGGAGTGGGTTGCCATTTCCTCCTCTAGGGGATCTTCCCAACCCAGGGATCAATCCTGCATCTCTGGTGTCTCCTGTATTAGCAGACAGATTCTTTACCACTACGCCACCTGGGAAGCCCTTACTCCCCCCACGTATTAGATGCATGACCCCAAGCAAGTTATATATCCTTTCTATTCCTCAGTCTTCTAATCTACTATCTATAAACCTATAAAGTGACGGTAGGGGGTGGGAATTAAAAACCTTTCAAGGTTGTTGTATGGTTACTAATTTTATTCAGTAAATATTTCTAGTTGTCACCCCAATTCATTCCCCATTTTTGGGTCCACACAGTAGATTGCACCTCCTGAACCGTTTGTAAGAGGAAGGGTCATATGGTTAGTTTTGGCCAATAAGTTGTGAACTGAAATGATGAATGTCAATTACTGAAGTGAAATCCTCTGGGATATTCTTGTGCTCTGCCACAAAGGCCATGTTCTAAATATTACCTACTTGGCTGCTGGGGTCCCAGAGTGAGGGCAACATGGTCAGAGCCCCCACCAACCTGCAGTGGACCTGTAGCAAGAGAGAAAAATAAGCCTTGTCCTTGAAAACCATGAAGATTTAGGGGTCGTTTGTTACCACAGCATAATTCAGTCTACCCTGACTGAAACAGTTGTTTTATGGACTGAGATGATTCATGTAGAATTCTCTCAGGCTAGTGTCCAACACATAGAATACACTCACTAAATATCAGCTATTATTATCACTTGTGTGATGGCGTATATGTGGGTTGTGTGCCTTTCCTTTGTTAAACCAAACAGTTTGAATAACCTTCCATTCTCTGCAGTTGAGGAGGGAGGAGGAGCATGGTGCTCATAAGCTATCAGGATAGTTTCAAGGAAAAGTTTCCTGACAGTGTTCTCCATCCTCAGTGTCACATACAGACTTAGTAAATATGGCCCAGACACGTGAATAGGTGAGTTCTATCATCAACTCAACTTCCCCAATGCAGGCTAACGTGCTAGCACATCGAGACGGCTCCTTTGGCTGTGGATGAGAGACCGAGAGAGGCTGTGTTGGATCATCCTTCTGTAGAGTCTGAATGATGGTTGGTCTTTGGGGACCAGAGAAGACCTCCAATTAATTATTAGTGGAGAAGATGAAATCATAAACAAAATTCCTTGTAATAAATTTTTCAAATGAGAGCCCATGTTTTATTTACAGGACTGGCCCATTTTGGGCTTTAAATCTATGAACAAAAACAAACATGCTTTTTTATCAAACAGAGAATAAAGTACTCAATAGCCTTTCTTTTTCTTCCTGCCAAGAAGGACATGGGCTCTGAGCTACAGAGAGGAAGACAGGCCCAGGCTCTGTCGGGTGGAAGAATTGATGGACTCATTTTGCTTTGCAGAGGAAGATTTAAGCTATAATGATCCTTCCACACTGAGAGGAGGAAAAACAACAACAACAACAACAAAGAAAAGGAGAAAACAAAGGGTCCTGCTGATATTCAGATGTTTTTACTTCTTAATTCAGCATGACACCTGGGTGGAAAATAGAACATATGAAAAGTGTAAAGTTCTATAACTAAAGCAACTACCATCAGGCATATTCTTATAACTAAAAATGAGAAATCTACTTGACCTGAGAATTCTGCAGAAAAAGTACAAGAAGTAGAGGATAGGTTTTGGCTTAATATCTTATTTACCATTTGTCTTCCTTTAACAAAGTTGTTCTGAATCTTGGAGAAGAGGGACCTAATGTAAATTCACACTTGGAGTAGGAAATGGCAACCCATTCCAGTATTCTTGCCTGGAAAATTCCATGGACAGAGAAGCCTGGTGGACTATGGTCCATGAGGTCTCAAAGAGTTGGACACGACTGAGCTACTGAGCATGAGCATGTAAATTCATACCAGTTCTCATTGCCTCAGATCTGGTGGGCTCAGAAATGCTATTGCTGAGATGTCTGTAAATATCTGTTTTCTGACAAATAGTGATGATGAATCAGAGAATTTAGGTCAACTGAAACAGTCGAATGGCCCATTAAAAACTCAGCAAGACACCAGTTTGGAGTGAAACCCTGAGATGTTAGGTTGTTCTTTTCTAGTATGTGGTGTAAGAGTAAACCAAAGAGTGATGTATTTGCACAATGTCCCTGTATCTGTTTCCTGAGGCTGCTGTCACAAATTGCCAAAAACTTGGTGACTTAAAAATAGCAGAATTCATTCTCTCACAACTCTAGAGGCCAGGAGCCTGAATTCAGTATCAACCAGCCAAAATCAAAGTGCTGATAAGGTCACACTCCTTCCAGAGACTCTAGAGCTGAATCTTGCCTCTCCTCGCTTCTGGTGGCTGCCAGCAACCCTTGGCTTGTGGCCACATCTTCCTGTCTCTGCCACCATTCTCTCATTGTCACCTCTTCTGTCTGTATCTTTGAGATAACACCAATCACACAAGTCATGTGACTCATAGAGTCACCTCAATCTTAATGCAGGTTCCAAGATAACTATTAGGACAAGAGATGTTTCTAGTGTTCTTATTACTTAAGAAATCACATGGGTTTTAGAAGCTCTGTGCCAGGAATTGAAAAGGTAACATTTACACTGCCTTGTGATATCTTTTAGGGCCATTACTGAACCTATTATAATCTCCAGTAGCTGTAAAGTAAAAGTATAGGGGCCAAAGGGTAAAAGTAGGATTGGCCCTCCTCTTACTTATCTGCAAAATTTGTGTCTTTTGTCCCTGAGATGTTAGGTTCTGCTGGGCTACAGTTTCAGTTCTCAGGGAAATAACATTACCAGTGGGAAACAAAATAAGTGTTCTGCTAAAGCTGAAGCTTCCCAGGTGGTGCTAGTGGTAAAGAACTTGCCTGTCAATGCAGGAGACATAAGAGATGTTGGTTTGATCCCTGGAGGAGGGCACAGCAATCCACTCTAGTATTTTTGCCTGGAGAATCCCATGGAGAGAGGAGTCTGGTGGGCTATAGTCCATGGGGTCGCAAAGAGTCGGACATTACTGAAGCAACTTAGCATGCATGCAAAGCTGAAGCATGTGGCTAGAACCCAGAGGATTCACAAGGGTGTCTTTTGTTTCTTCTGCACCAGTGGAAGTGGTGAATGGACAGTGGCAGCATCTAAAGCCTGATAAGAGCAAGGATTCCTCAAGATGAAAGTCTAGATAAGCAAAAGGGACAGAGACCCTGAGCAACTGCGATGCTGACCAAGAGGGAGGGAAATCTAGAATAAGTCTTTCAACTAAGCCTTCTGAATTAAATGGTTTCAGAATTTTAAGCTAGAAAACACTTTGGAGGCTCAGTTGACATGGAGGTAATGGGAGATGCAAGTTGACTGGAACTTGTGCCAAGGATGGACTCTAACGATGACTTAGGTGCCTTCAGTGGGTTCTGTGGACACCACCTAGATCCCTGCTCCATGACCAAAGCACTCCTTCCCCCAGCAGCTAAAAGGGTCAGCTGCTGATGACTTCCACTGAGACCCTTTCTTGGAATTGCCATCTGCTGAAGGGAAGCCGAGTTTATCATTTTTTCTGGGGCAGCACTCATGCAATACTAGCTGATGTATGAGAGCCAAGGTCAAGGCACCCTGTCTCGATTCAGAACATCTCTGAAGGACCGTCTCAGCTCCAGAGATCGTTCTAAGATCAGCAGAAGCCTTGACTGCAAGTGCATTAGCATTCACCCTCTGCTTCTGCTCAGTTCTGCTTTCCTCACTCCCTCAGTTCTTGTTCTCCAAAATACTTCTCAATAAACTGGTACTTTTACACCTGAAGTCTAAACCTTGGAATCTCAACCAAAGACAGTCCCTCAAGTCACATCCTCTAAGCCCTCCTCAGCCACATTTTCCGTGGATGCTTCATGCAAAGTCAGACTCACCTCAAATGAGTCAGGTCCCATCTAAACCATGTACTGTACATCTTTTCATTTTTTGATCTGGGGTCCTCACTAGCTCCATGAAAATAAACTGACTTTGACTTCCCTGGTGGCTCAGATGGTAAAGTGTCTGTCTACAATGTGGGAGACCTGGGTTCGATCCCTGGGTTGGGAAGATCCCCTGGAGAAGGAAATGGCAATCCACTCCAGTACTAGTGCCTGGAAAATTCCATGGACAGAGGAGCCTGGTAGGCTACAGTCCATGGGGTCACAAAGAGTTGGACATGACTGAGCGACTTTACTAATGACCTTAAGGAAGAAAATCTCATCAGAGAGAACACAGGAGCTGGGAGATAAATCCCCAGCCTCCTATCCTGCAGATGAGTCATGCTGGGAGGCATTCTGAAGCTTCCAGTGGAATATAGCTCCTAATACCCAAAGAGACAGCTTCAACAATATATCCATTTATTGACTTTTCCTCCCCAATCCCTGCTTGCTGAAACAATCTCCTTACAATTTCTGAAAATAAATCTTTATCTCAGGCTCTGCTTGGGGGAATACCAAATTTATTTCCACTGTCAGCTAGGTGGCTGTTCCCATTTGTAAAATTCCCATACAACTTTATCTTTTCTAAAGCAGGGAAATTTGGGTTGAGGGAATTGTAGATTCTCTTTGATTTGTATATAATAAAGGGGAAAAATACTGTGTATCAAAACCTACTATGTGTTAGGCTGTCTACCACAAATATAATAATGTGTAAAGTAGAACATTTTCCCAAAGAAACTTAGTAGTTTAGTAAATGTAGGGTGTGCAGGGTAGGGAGGAGGGTTGAGACACACATCCAAGGGTAAAGTAGGAAGAGACACAGGAAGCAGTGGCTCCATCTCATTGGGAAAACCAAGAGGAACTTCTTAGAAGAGGTGGCATTTGAGAAGGGCAGATGGGATGAGGTGTCAGGCATACGAATGTAGTTCACTGGAGATAAAGCTGGAGGAGACGTCTGTGTTGGGGACCCCTGGATGCCAGAAAGGGGAGTCTGGGCATTGTTCTTCTATGACAAGCAGCCTCACACGTGTGCTGGCATTGGTACACCATTTAGGACAGTGCCCCATTCCCCATTAAGTGTGCCATTCTTGGCAGTGGGCTCACAAGGCAGATCCCCTCTTTAAGAACTGTCTGGGCAGATGGTTGCAGGACCAGAAGAGAAGAAAAGTCTTGCCCCCAAACCCTTCTGATACTAGAGATAAACACAGTCATTTTTTGACCTAGGATACTATCCTATGCTCAGTGAACACCATGAGATAATAGCATATTAAATCTTAATGTGAATAACTATAACATCTTTTCTGATATCTAGGTAGGTAAACATATTTTGGCATAAGGACATTGGGTAGGAAATTGGGTTAAAAGCAAGAGAATGGGTCCATGCATCAGAGACCATCTCCTACTTTACAGTTTTGTCAAGGATGAATCCTAAAATTAATATGAGAAAAATGTCAATGATTTGTTTAATTGGAACTTTTAAAATATATTAGTTTTCAAATGAAAATAATATATGCTTACTGAAGTCAAGTGAGCCTTAGGAAGCATCACTACAAACAAAGCCAGTGGAGGTGATGGAATTCCAGTTGAGCTCTTTCAAATCCTAAAAGATGATGCTGTGAAAGTGCTGCACTCAATATGCCAGCACATTTGGAAAACTCAGCAGTGGCCACAGGACTGGAAAAGGTCAGTTTTCATTCCAGTCCCAAAGAAAGGCAATGCCAAAGAATGCTCAAACTACTGCACAATTGCACTCATCTCACATGCTAGTAAAGTAATGCTCAAAATTCTCCAAGCCAGGCTTCAGCAATACGTGAACTGTGAACTTCCAGATGTTCAAGCTGGTTTTAGAAAAGGCAGAGGAACCGGAGATCAAATTGCAAACATCTGCTGGATCATCAAAAAAGCAAGAGAGTCCCAGAAAAACATCTATTTCTGCTTTATTGACTATGCCAAAGCCTTTGACTGTGTGGATCACAGTAAACTGTGGAAAATTCTGAAAGAGATGGGAATACCAGACCACCTGACCTGCCTCTTGAGAAACCTGTATGCAGGTCAGGAAGCAACAGTTAGAACTGGACATGGAACAACAGACTGGTTCCAAATAAAAAAAGGAGTACGTCAAGGCTGTATATTGTCACCCTGCTTATTTAACTTCTATGCAGAGTACATCATGAGAAGTGCTGGGCTGGAAGAAGCACAAGCTGGAATCAAGATTGCTGGGAGAAATATCAATAACCTCAGATATGCAGATGACACCACCCTTATGGCAGAAAGTGAAGAGGAACTAAAAAGCCTCTTGATGAAAGTGAAAGAGGAGAGTGAAAAAGTTGGCTTAAAGCTCAACATTCAGAAAACGAAGATTATGGCATCTGATCCCATCACTTCATGGGAAAGAGATGGGGAAACAGGAGAAACAGTGTCAGACTTTATTTTGGGGGGCTCTAAAATCACTGCAGATGGTGACTGCAGCCATGAAATTAAAAGACACTTACTCCTTGGAAGGAAAGTTATGACCAACCTAGATAGCATATTGAAAAGCAGAGACATTTCTTTGCCAACAAAGGTCCGTCTAGTCAAGGCTATGGTTTTTCTAGTAGTCATGTATGGATGTGAGAGTTGGACTGTGAAGAAAGCTGAGTGCTGAAGAATTGATGCTTTTGAACTGTGGTGTTGGAGAAGACTCTTGAGAGTCCCTTGGACGGCAAGGAGATCCAACCTGTCCATCCTAAAGGAGATCAGTCCTAAGTGTTCATTTGAAGGACTGATGCTGAAGCTGAAACTCCAATACTATGGCTACCTCATGCGAAGAGTTGACTCATTAGAAAAGATCCTGATGCTGGGAGGAATTGGGGGCAGGACGAGAAGGGGATGACAGAGGATGAGATGGCTGGATGGCATCACCTACTCGATGGACATGAGTTTGAGTAAACTCCGGGAGTTGGTGATGGACAGTGAGGCCTGGCGTGCTGCGATTCATGGGATCACAGAGTTGGACTCGACTGAGGGACTGAGGGACTGAAATGAACTGAACTGAACTGAGCTCATTAAATCCTCCTAATTATCCTATCAGTATGATAGGATGCAAGCTGGGAGGGAGCTGGGATTTCAACCCAGGTCATACAATTTTAGGAGTATATGTGTCTTCACCACTGGACCACACAACCTCCTGCAATGATAATAACTAACGTCTATGCAGGCTTGATAGGTGTCTTAGTAAGTGCTTTATTTGCACTATCTAGTTTGGCCCTTACAACAGCTCCATAAGAGATGAGAAAATAAAGCCACAGAGAGCACACCCAAGTTGAAACAATTAATAAGTAGCCACATTTAATCCAAGTTTTCTGATTGGACAGGCTGTGCATGTAATGATTTTTCCCTGCTGACTCTGTAAATGCTCTGTAAATACTGGTTGATTTAAAGAGCAAGGTTTCTAAGAATGGGCTTCTGCATTCCCAAGACACAAGTATCACCAGGCCAAACACTCAGAGGGGACTTTCCAGGGGCTGAGGTACAGGCAGTAGCGTGACTGGCTTCTACTCCACGTGCCTGCTTCTATAGGCTGATCCTTGGAGGGCAGGATGGGCGTCAAAGACTGCTGGGATGAGGTAGGGCAAGCCTCCGCTCCCTTATTGGCCAGCCCCATCAAAGGCGCTTGTGCCAGGCTCTGCTCCACTCCAAGGCTGGGCAGATCAAAGAGCCCTGACAAGTTGGGTTTCTGGGCAGCCCCAGTTCTGATCATCAATTGTCACTTTGGCAGTGACAGCAGAGGGTCTAACATGACAGGACTGCCACAGCCAAGGATCCTGGGGCGGACATCAGAGAGTCAGCTCTAAAGGCCACAAAGCTGCCTGAGGCCCCTTTGGGCATTGACCCCTGGTGGGAAGAGAGGAAAGAACTGGAGAGACCCCTAAGGAAAATGTTTGGAGCAGGATCACTACGGGAAAGCTGCTGCAGGCGAGAAAGCTGCTGCAGGCATTTATATTTCTGCCTTGGAACCATGAGATCTGATTACCTCATGTAGCAGAAGAATTGCTGACGTGCCCACACACGTTCACTCTCATGCATATATTACACACGCACACACACCCCTATAGTATACACACACCCAAGTCACCCCCAAGACATGCAAGCATTATAAACATTCCCCAAGACATGCAGACTTTCATGCGAACTAAAACACACAAAAACATTCATGCACACTTGTTTTTTCATACTCATCATACTTGCCTACACATACAAGCATACATATAAAGATACAAGTACGTAACCACACACGTATATGTGCTTACTCATACATGGTAAAGAAACTGCCTGCCAATGCAGGAGATGTAAGAGATGCGAATTCAATCCTTGGGTCGGGCAGACCCCCTGGAGGAGGGCTGGCAACTCACTTCAGTTCTCTTGCCTGGTGAATCACATGGACGGAGGAGCCTGGCAGGCTACTCTCCATAGTGTCGCAAAGAGTTGGACACAACTGAAGCAACTTAGCATGCAGGCACACATACATACGTGGGAAGGCAATCTTTACAATATAATCTGCCGGCTTCTAGAGCCCAAATCTGATATTTTCCTCTCAGAAGGGTGAGAATAATTTTCACAAATATCCTTTAAATATATATGTATATATTTTCTATATGTATATAGAACATGTTATATATATATATAGAACATATATATGTATGTATATATATATATATGTTTAATCCATTAATTCAAAGCATGTAGCTATTTTCTAAGGCAAAATTACCATTTCAACTGGTTTAAATTCCTGGCAACTAAATATTCCTCAATGAACAGGATTTTCTACCATGCTAATATTTTTAATATCTCTGAGGAGCATAAAGTCCTTTCCAGGAGCTGACATAAATGCTATTTGCAACAATTTTGAATGTTTCCTCTAGATTTTTCTACAGAGGAGTTGGAGAGTGGCTGGCATCAGGATCTGTAGAAGAGTCTATTAATGTATTTAAAGGATATTTGTGAAAATTATTCTCACCCTTCTGAGAAGAAAATATCAGATTTGGGCTCTAGAAGCCGGCAGATTATATTGTAAAGATTGCCTTCCCACGTATGCATGCATGCCTGCATGCTAAGTCGCTTCAGATTAGAGATACCAAGGGAACATTTCATGCAAAGATGGGCTCGATAAAGGACAGAAATAGTATGGACCTATCAGAAGCAGTAGATATTATGAAGAGGTGGCAGGAATACACAGAAGAACTGTACAAAAAAGATCTTCATGACCAAGATAATCACGATGGTGTGATCACTCACCTAGAGCCAGACATCCTGGAATGTGAAGTCAAGTGGGCCTTAGAAAGCATCACTACGAACAAAGCTAGTGGAAGTGATGGAATTCCAGTTGAGCTCTTTCAAATCCTAAAAGATGATGCTGTGAAAGTGCTGCACTCAATATGCCAGCAAATTTGGAAAACTCAGCAGTGGCCACAGGACTGGAAAAGGTCAGTTTTCATTCCAGTCCCAAAGAAAGGCAATGCCAAAGAATGCTCAAACTACTGCACAATTGCACTCATCTCACATGCTAGTAAAGTAATGCTCAAAATTCTCCAAGCCAGGCTTCAGCAATACGTGAACTGTGAACTTCCAGATGTTCAAGCTGGTTTTAGAAAAGGCAGAGGAACCAGAGATCAACTTGCCAACATCCGCTGGATCATCAAAAAAGCAAGAGAGTTCCAGAAAAACATCAATTTCTGCTTTATTGACTATGCCAAAGCCTTTGACTGTGTGGATCACAATAAACTGTGGAAAATTCTTCAAGAGATGGGAATACCAGACCACCTGACCTGCCTCTTGAGACACCTGTATGCAGGTCAGGAAGCAACAGTTAGAACTGGACATGGAACAACAGACTGGTTCCAAATAAAAAAAGGAGTACGTCAAGGCTGTATATTGTCACCCTGCTTATTTAACTTCTATGCAGAGTACATCATGAGAAGTGCTGGGCTGGAAGAAGCACAAGCTGGAATCAAGATTGCTGGGAGAAATATCAATAACCTCAGATATGCAGATGACACCACCCTTATGGCAGAAAGTGAAGAGGAACTAAAAAGCCTCTTGATGAAAGTGAAAGAGGAGAGTGAAAAAGTTGGCTTAAAGCTCAACATTCAGAAAACGAAGATGATGGCATCTGATCCCATCACTTCATGGGAAAGAGATGGGGAAACAGGAGAAACAGTGTCAGACTTTATTTTTCTGGGCTCCAAAATCACTGCAGACGGTGATTACAGCCATGAAATTAAAAGACGCTTACTCCTTGGAAGGAAAGTTATGACCAACCTAGATAGCATATTGAAAAGCAGAGACATTTCTTTGCCAACAAAGGTCCGTCTAGTCAAGGCTATGGTTTTTCCAGTGGTCATGTATGGATGTGAGAAGAAAGCTGATCGCCAAGGAATTGATGCTTTTGAACTGTGGTGTTGGAGAAGACTCTTGAGAGTCCCTTGGACTGCAAGGAGATCCAACCAGTCCATTCTGAAGGAGATCAGCCCTGGGATTTCTTTGGAAGGAATGATGCTAAAACTGAAACTCCAGTAGTTTGGCCACTTCATGCAAAGAGTTGACTCATTGGAAAAGACTCTGATCCTGGCAGGGATTGGGGGCAGGAGGAGGAGGGGACAACAGAGGATGAGATGGCTGGATGGCATCACTGACTCAATGGATGTGAGTCTGAGTGAACTCCTGGAGTTGGTGATGGACAGGGAGGCCTGGTGTGCTGCGATTCACGGGGTCGCAAAGAGTCGGAAACGACTGAGCGACTGAACTGAACTGAACTGACTGATGATATATATACATGTAATGGCCTAGTAAAGATTTCACAAATGAGTGTAAATAAGCCAGTTTTGGTAACCAAGTGATTTTGGCCCTTCTTCAAACACCTTCTCTTGCATGATCAAAATCACATGACTGAGAAAAATACCATGGGGTCTTTTAAAATCACTCCAGTATCTTCTCTTCTGAGAAGTCCTCTCTGACCTGCCCCCACCAGCCTGGAGTGGGCACCTATAGTGGACAGTGTGGTTTGTCACCCAGGTTTCCCTTCAGGGCGGAGGTACGCACTCTACCAGCTGCTGGAAGTATTGGCTGCTCTTGGCTTAGAAATTGTTTGTTCAGCCAGAGGTAGCATTGAACCCCACCTCCCTGGGGACAGCTAGCATCCAATGATGTGGGGTATAAAGGGGCAGCCTCCTTGCCTCAAATGGGAAAATAATAAAGAGTTCTCCCCATTCCAGAACTTACCATGGGATCAGCTGAGGGCTCTATTGCAACTGCATCGCAGTGCAAGTCTCCGTCTCTCCATCTTCTTTTACTCCCTCACAGGTATTGTCCCCGAAAACACTCCCCAAAAAGCCTTATGCACCCAAATCTCAGACTCAGAATCTGTCTCCCAGAGAACTCGACCAACGACAGCACCTTTCCTTGGTGCCCCCACATCCCCATGTAGTTCTCTTTTCTCCTCACAGCCAGTACCCCAAAAAACAGCAAATTTAGTAAAACTATGCCCCAAATCCCATCACCACCTCCATGACTACCAGTCTGGTACAGAGTCACAGCTTACCTGTCCTCTGGCTCATTTGAAACTTGGCCAGTCTCCATACTGGTCACCATACTTCTTGTCTTGACCTCTACGGTCTATTCCTCAACCCAATAATAAAGGTAATCCTGTCATAACATGATTAAATCACATCATTTCTTTGCTCAAAACCCTTCAGTGGCTTCCCATCTTACTAAAAAAAAATTTAAAGATGAAAATAAAAAGCCCAAAGTCCTTGCCATGCCTGCAGGAACTCCATGCTGGGGCCCTCTGCTCACTCTGTCTTCATCTCTCACCTCCTCCTCCCCTGTCCATTCCTCCCTAGTCCCACCGCCTCTCCTGCTGCTCCTTGAACACATCAAGACTGTTCCTGCCACAGGATCTTTGCACTTGATGGGCCTCCCTCCAGGACTCCTGGGATTTAGTCCTTCCTTTCATCTGGTTCTCTCGCAACTGCAACCTCACTGAGACATCTTCTCTAGTTGTTATTTAAAATGTCATAGTCCCACCCCTGTCACCTTCTGTCCCTTTTCCTCACTGGCATTTCTTTGTAGCACTTACGACCACCTAATATATTATATATACTTAATTACTTCTCAATGTGATAGTATCAGCTTTGACATGCTTGTTGCTCTATCTCCAGTAACAAGTTCTCCATAAATAATTTTTTTTTGAGTAGAGTAGATGGCTTATAATGACCTTTTGTGCCTCTACCTTCTCTCTTAGAATATAAGAAACTGTGTTCAGATCTGGATCTTGTTTGTTTTGGTACTGGGAGTACCTAACCCAGAGTCTGACCATACTCTAGGCACATGGTAATATTTGAGGTGAATAAATGAATAAGTAACTGAGACTGATGACATGGCCTCTAGCAAGCAATGTGTTGCCTCTTTAGGCCTCAGTGTTCTTTGATGTAAAATGAAGAGAACACCAACCTCCACCCCCTCACCTAATCAAAAGGTTGTTGTTAAAAGTTAACAATATACTATACCAACTTCAAAGGCACTTATGAGCAGCTAAGAGTGCCACATCTCTGCTAATACTGGGCAGAACTGAAGATAAATCAGTAAATCAAACAAGATTTCCAGTTTCCATGAGACCAGGAATTTAGCCTCTCTCCAGACCACCTGAAGCCACAGACATCAAGCCTTTATGATATTCTCTTTGTAAAACAATGTCTCACTTACTCGCTGCCATTTCATTTGAGATCTTCTCTTTAATCAGCCAGCAAATGTTTCCATTATAAAAATAATACACCAATGACAGCAAAGAAAATAGAGAAACAAGGAGTTGTTATTCAGTTGCTAAGTCATATCCGACTCTTTGAGACTCCATGAACTGCAGCATACCAGGCTTCCCTGTCCTTCACTATCTCCCTGAGTTTGCTCAAGGTCATGTCCATTGAATCAGCCATCCAACCATCTCATCGTTTGTCGCATCCTTCTCCTCTTGCCCTCAATCTTTCCCAGCATCAAGGTCTTTTCCCATAAATCAGCTCTTCAAATCAGAGGGCCAAAGTATTGGAGCTCCAGCATCAGTCCTTCCAATGAATATTCAGGATCGATTTCCTTTAGGATTGATTGATTTGATCTCCTTGCTGTCTCAAGAATCTTCTCCAGCACCAGAGTTCAAAAGCATCAATTCTTGGGCACTCAGCCTTCTTCATAGTCCAGGTCTCACATCCGTACATGACTACTAGAAAAACCATCTTTGACTATATAGACCTTTGTCACCAAAATAATAACTCTGTTTTTTTGTTTGTTTGTTTGTTTTTTAATATGCTGTCTAGCTTTGTTAGTTATCGGAGAAGGCAATGGCACCCTACTCCAGTACTCTTGCCTAGAAAATCCCATGGACGGAGGAGCCTGGTAGGCGGCAGTCCATGGGGTCACACAGAGTCAGACATGACTGAGCGACTTCACTTTCACTTTTCACTTTCATGCATTGGAGAAGGAAATGGCAACCCACTCCAGTGTTCTTGCCTGGAGAATCCCAGGGACGGGGGAGCCTGGTGGGCTGCAGTCTATGGGGTCGCACAGAGTCGGACACGACTGAAGTGACTTAGCAGCTTTGTTATAGCTTTTCTTCCAAGGAGCAAGTATCTTTTAATCTTATGGCCATAGTCACCATCTGCAGTGACTTTGGAGCCCAAGAAAATGAAATCTGTCACTGTTTCCACTTTTCCCCCATCTATTTGCCATGAAGTAATGGGGCCGGAGGCCATGATCTTAGTTTCTTGAATGTTGAGTTTTAAGCCAGCTTTTTCACTCTCTTCTTTTACCTTCATCAAGAGGCTTTGTAGTTGAAAGAAAAAGCCACACCCCCCCCCCAAAAAAAATATCTAGGACTAAAGAGGGATTCAGAAGCTAGCATCTATTAGTCTATAAGCAAGGAACAGGCATAGAAATGCAGGCTTAGAACAGTCAGTGATCTGAAAGCAAGGGTGGTAGTGGTGATACAAATCACATTTTCTGCAAAGCAGAGCCCTTAACCCTCTGCCACCAGGCCAGTGTTCCGTGTGACATATCGGCTTCTCCCTGAGAAGAGTGCTTTAGGAGGTTCACGTATACATGCACACATTCGACCAACAACACAAAGTCTATAAGCAAGCAACACCCCTGCTCCTGATTTCTACTCAACATTATTACCCCTGGTTAGTGGAATCTGAGGTTAGTTACTAAATCCAACTCTTCTTACGAGTGTTGCGGCCTGGGGGCATCATCAAAGTTGACATGACATTTGTCTGTCAGTGATTTAAGGTAAGCAGGGCCACCAAGGATGTACTGGAATTATCCTGTATCCTAATCCTGCATCCACAGTCTTCCTATGATGTGCCTTGACACTTGCTTCCTTGGCCTCTCTGGCAAGCCCCTCCCACCCTGACACTCTGCCAAGACTGCACTGGGGATCTAGATTCCTCTGAGCAGGGCCAATATTTCTATTACCTCCTACCTCACCCTAGTAACACATCTCATGGGTCAGCAAAAATTTGGATTCTGATTCTTTTTATTTTTTTAATTTTATTTACTTTATTTTTGGCTGTGCTGGGTCTTCATTGCTTTGTGCAGGCTTTCTCAAATTGTGGCAAGTGGGGGCTACTCTGCAATTCTTCATGGTGGCTTGTGAGCTCTGGGGTGTGGACTCAGTAGTTGTGGCACATGAGCTTATGACTCCTCAGATTATGGAATCTTCCCAGAACAGGAATCCAACTTGTGACCCCTGTATTGGCAGGTGGATTTCTATCCACTGCACCAGGAAAGTCCTGGATTCTGAATCTTAATGCTTTCTCTAATCCATCCCTTCTTTGCTTTCCCCAGTGCCACTGTTATTAATCAGACCCTCAGATACCCTGTATGTATTAACAGAGTAATAATTTGAAATATTAACCTTAGTGTTTTTATTCCCATTATTATTTCTATACACCCCATGATATGTCTTCCATTAAAACTAGAACATAAAGCCTGAGCATCCATTTCCTCAAAGAAAGGTAGTTATAGCGACAATGCAAGGAGATGTAAAGCAAGTTTATTATTGGTTCAACAGCCAAAGTCTTAGCCTCAACAACAGATTAGAAAGAATATTTACTGAAAACATAAAGCTTAATTAAGTTGAGAGAATTGGCAGAGAGTTGGAGAGGAAATTAATAAGGTATATGCCTGTGTGGGTCTCTATGATGGGTCCCTGCATTCTACCTGCCTAGACTGAACCTAGGGTTGGGAAGGGGGTGTGTGATAGCTCTTCCCTTTAGTTCTGGTTTCTGAGAGCAAGGAGACCCTGTGCTCTACTTCCCATTTTCATCCTGGGAAGATGGCAACCTGGAGAGTTGTCCTGTGATCCACCAGGGAATGGGAACAGAAGAGTAGGTGTAACTATTTGGGACATCTAGGATAAGGGCTAACTCAGGCCCATTCAATTTTGCATAGACAGTGGTCAGAGAGCCTCCAAAAGAATCATCTGAAGGCCGTGGACCAAATAGACCTTGCTGTCTAGAAGATGCAAAGGCCACACAGTGGCCTGTGTGGGTCAACGACTGAGGCCATATAAGAGCCTGAATGTCCCAACTGACACCAGCATCAATAGGTCTGAGCCACAGCCACTGTCCCTGATCCCCATCCAGTCGTCACCCCTTCGTCTGCTTCTATAACCTCCTCCACCCCAACACAGAACTTAGATACAGCCATGGAGAGAAGGAGAAGAGGGAGAAATGCCCAAGCTAAGATTCAGCTTCTGACAAGATTGGACTAGGATTTAAATTTATAGAAAACGACTTCATCTTTGCATGCCTTTGCTTGGGAGATTTCACCAGCTACCTAAAATCACTGCAATTGTGCCCAGCTGGTCTCTCTACCTCTACTCCTCACCCCTCCAGTCTCTATCAGGACCAGAAGGGCATTTATTTAACATGGATATGACCACACCTCTGCTAGTGACAAGCCAGGTTTTCAAATAAGCAGATCTGGATTCAAATCCTGGCTTTAGACATCAGCTGTCCTTAGGCAAGTTATTCAACTTTTGTGAGGCTCATTTTCCTCCTTGGTGACATGGAATAATCCCAGGGCCTACCCCATTGGATGCCATTAGGACCCTCTGAGATGATGTAGGTCTTGGCACAGATTAGGCGTTCAGTCTATATTGCCTGGTCCTTAATGTACGATGGCGTTGGTCACTTCCTTGGCTTTTTGCATGTGCTTCTCTCCTACATCTCTAAAGAAAAGCATAACATTCTTCCAGCTATCACTTTATTCCTTGAGACATCAGGGGGCTAGCTGCTTCTGTGGCCCCCAGGATAGGCTTAGGGGCTTCTCAGTGGTGTACCTTCAGCTCCCCAAGCTCAACCTAATTCTAGCATTCAGTGCACATTATCTGGTTACTTGTGAGAGCTCTTCAAAAGTCAAAAGTAATCCTGAATCCCTGCAGTGATAGCCCTGAACCCTCTTAAAACCTTGAGATCCCATATCCCAGAAAGGACCTAGAAAACTAGAGGAAGCCCTTTTGCAACACAATAGTAGGGAAGTGGTCAGGGGTCAAGTTAAGGAAGTGGTGGGTTTGCAACCTTGCCTATGGCTTTTGTGAGAGTCCTCCATGACCCATGGACCCAGGGCAGCCTTGCACCCCAGCCGGCTGGGATGCAGGGTTTCCAGGTCAACTTTTATCTTCATATATGGTATTTGTCCCTTTGATCCTTGAGCAGATCAAACAAAGCTCACTAATCAATGGCTTCCCTCCTTGCCTTTCAGAGCAGATCATCAAACACAGCCTTCATCTCTCCCTGCTTCCCTCCCACACTTCTTGTTTTCCAGTCAGAGACTTTTGCTCTGTAAGACTATTACTTCCTGCTCTCCCCACCCCGCCTCCATCTCACAAGGTCAAAGTGAGCAAGTTAATGGATATCAAAGTTCACTAGGCAATATGGCAATCCGGATGCATATTGGGTTTGTCTAGTCCTAGTCCTTATATGTTGGGAAAGACTATTCCCAGTTTCCTCAGGACTTCCTGAGATGCAGGAATTTCAGTGCTAGAACCATGAAAATCCCAGGCAAAATTGGATGTGAAAAAAAGCTTTTGCATGTAAGTCACACTCATGAAACAGTATCAGCTTCAGCTTGATAAACTAAGGCTCAGAGAGGAGTCATGGCTAGTCAGAGGGGACAGAATTCTAGTTCGAAATTAAACTCCAGTATCCAAGTGCATTTTAATTGTGGCACATCGAGGCAATCCACAGTGGCACTGAATTATGTCCGTTCATTTGGACAGGCATTTATTAAGAGTGTTTCTGTGCCAGACATCGATTAACTGCCAGGACAGAGATGTGGACAAGATCTGTCTCTGCTCGAGTGGCTCAGAGGCCACAGGGGAAGTGGGCAGGTGAACTATGAAGACAGTTGAGAAGTGCTGGCAACAAGGAAATGCAGGGAGGACCCCAAGGATGGGCTGTGAAGACCACCCCAGGAGATGGTTCAACTGGACCCAAGGTTAAGGGGAAGTGGCAGAGAACGGAAGGAAGAAACTGCGGAACAGGGAACATGAGTGTTCAGAGGAAGGAGGCCTGAGAAGAAGGGCAATTCTGGCACCGTTTGGCATACCCCAGCTTTGAGCAGGGCTGGGATTGAGGGTGGTATTGTCGGGCCTGTGAAAGGCTGGTTAGATATAAGGGGAATTCCATGCAGATTTTAATTCAGGAAACAACCAGATCAGAGATGCACCATCATCTGTATCAAGCACCTCTCACTGTGTGCTGAAATGGCCTCTGTCTTGTCTCTGTCCCCCTCCCCAGGCTTTGAGTTCCTCAAGGACTGCATTTTATCACAGCCCACTATCGGGCATTCATTTGCTGAATGAACGAATGAACGAATGAACTCTGCTCCCCAGTTGTGCTCTCCTATTTTGGCTTCCTTTTCTTTCCTGTGCTGTTTCTGATTTTAGTTAAGGATTGAATGTGGGCTCTGCACACAGGCCCTGAGGCTGTGAGTCTGTGTGTGTATGTTTTACATCAGCCAAACCAAATAAACAAACACATGGCAGAACCCCAGGCGTGCTGCTCCTACACTTGGCACCGCCAGCTGGCACGTGGCTGCCCCTCCCCAGCCACCCCAGCTCCTCCCTCCAGAGTCAGGATGCCGCCCAGAGGCTTGGCTATGGATTTGGGAAGCCCCCTCCCCTCTCCAGCAGCAGCCGCAGCCACAGCAGCAGCAGCAGCAGCAACAGCAGGAGCAGGACTCCTAGCACACACTGATATGCTTCTTTTACTTGGAGGGAATTTGAATTTACTCTCGTCTTGAAACTCCAGAAAATCAGTTGGCAGCCCCTAAGACAATGAGGACCCACCGACAGGGTGGTGACCCCAGTACCAGGGAGAGGACGGAGATCTGAGCTCCTGTTTCCAACTGAGCTTTTTGGCTCCATTGTACTCATTCCAGCTGGACCAACTGCCAAGCCCCTACTGACTGCCCCCTGTGACCCCAAGACTTTCCTTCTGGGGGGTGGCCCAGCTCTTCAAGAGTCTCAAATCAAATTCAGTGCTCTCAGTACAGTGCTCACCCTCTGAGGTCTTCTTGAATTTCCCCCAAATAAGTAAATGACTGTCCTATTTCCATGGGCCCCAGGTCAGAAACTGGGGGCTAATTCGTGACTCCTTTTTCCTCATGCCACAGTCATAGTCACCAGGCATTGCGTAATTGACCACAGAGTTGCTTCACAAATCCGTCTTCTTTCCACCCACCTAGAATAGTCCTAGTCCCTGTCCTCCTCATCTCTGTTTGGATATGGACAACTACTTCCTACTGGTCTCCTTGCCTCACTTTCCTTTCTGTGATCCCGTCTCCTTTCCAAGAGCTGTATCAAGCTCTCTAAATTACTGACTTGATTCAGTCACTCCTTGGCCAAAAGATAAAAGCAAAACCAAAAAATCTTAAATGGTTCTTATTACAAAAATTGTATGTCGTTCCTCAATCTCCATTTTTCTCTAGTAATACAACCTCTACTTTTTAGGTGGCTATGCAAATTAAGACTCATTTCCCAACCTCCTTTGCAGCAAAGTATGGTCACATAACTTAGGTCTGACCAATGATATCTAGCTAGAAAAGGAGTGTGCAGTCTTTAGTGGTGGCCTTAAAGGGCAGTAGTGTGCTCTTCATCCTCTTGTCATCCTTTCTGAAGCATGGAATATAGATGTGATGGCTGGAGCTGAAGTAACCATCCTTGGTCTTAAAGTGTCCCTGGCAATGGAAGTCATGCACAGTAAGATAAAAGCATATCGTGAATTACCACACAAACCCTGCCTTTTTCTTCTGAACTTTCAGATGAGAAAGAAATCAACTTCTATCCCAATGAAGTCATTGCTATTTCAGAGTTTTCTGACACTCCAGCTGATCCCAGTTCTAATGAATTATCACCTATAAGGGGCTAATTCGTAACTCCTTTTTCCACGGGTTCCAGAACACAAATGCCACCAGGAGCCAGGTAGGAAACATAACTCAGTGGTGCCTTCAGGGAACAGGAGACTAGGAATGGATTTGGTTATTCATTCATTTTTATTTGTGTATTCATTCAGTCATTCAGTTTTTCATCTGACAAGTATTTATAAAGCCCCGTTATGTGCTAGACACTCTTAGGCACCAGAAGGCAAAGGCAAATTATATTTGGTCCCTTTTTAGAGGAGACTTGGTCTGGTTGGGGAAGGCATTTTAAACAGACAAACAGAGAAAAGTGTTATGGAGATTGTAATAGCGATGTGCAAATAGCAATAGAAACACAAAAGACATTGAAATCAATTCTAAATAAAGATCTGAAAATGAAAACTTCAAAGAGAAGTAACTTTTTCCCAAAAGATGAGTGATGAAGGGAATTCTGGATAAATAAAATTTAGGAGGATTCTGTTCCCTATTGTCGCAATTCCTTTCCCTTCCAGGGAATTGCAAACATTTTGGTGAGGAGGAGGATTAGGACAGGATAAGGATCTCTAGGACTTGACCTGGTTTGTTCTGCAGCCTTTTTGCTCATTGAGCCCTTTGCTGGATTCGATAATACTGAGGAATCAGTTCCTTCAACAGCACCACACTGTAGAAGACCTGATGTTTAGGGATGCAGACACCGTGTCTAAAGATCTGACACACGGTGGGTGCTTAGTAGATTTGGGTGTAGTAAGAGAAGACTCCCGAGGGTTTTCATCTCTCTGTTACACTCCTGCTCTGATGCCCCAAGTGAAAAGTCCCGAAAGTTTGGGAGGACATCACAAATATGTAGCAATCTAGTATTGAATAGGACTTATTAATCAGATCAGAAACAGGGTGTAAACAACCCATTTGGCACTATCTGTGTAGACCCAGTGTACACAGCCTGCCCGGAGGAGGCTCTTTTTAAAATAATAGTATAAAAGTGAGTTACCTGCATTTTTGTATGAACTTTGAAAGAGAACATCCAGAGCAAGAATTAGAAAAAGCACAAAACACATAGATGTTGATCTCTCACTAATTTTCAGTTTGCACTTACTACTTAATCTTGAGATACATCCCTACTCTAATTTCTCCCTAGTCCAACGGAGTCAGTTGCCAGGAGCTAGACAGGAACCCTGAGTAAATCAAGTAATCTCTGGGGCTCCAGGACTTCCCTAAGGGGCTCAGAGCCCAGTTCCCTGCCCAGTGGGTCCTTTTCACTCTTCAGAGGATCGGATTCCCATTACAGACTAGGCATGAACCTTCTTCCCCTTTCCAGCTTTTACAATTTCTTGTGCTCAAAGTGGTCCTAAAGATAACCACAGGGAATACATACCTGACATATTTTCCTCTCTGAAGCACTTTCCTCATGTGAAAACTCTCCTCAAAGAATACTTTAAGAGAATAGAAAAGAACAAGGCTGAGCTGCATTCGTCAGCCAATAAGGACCTTGGAAATAACTCCTCCAGCTGCTCATTTCTAAAAGTAGAAAGCTGAGAGCCAGAAAACTGGAGTGGGTTGCCTAAGAACACACAGAACTCTGCAACACAATTCTCCAGCAGTTTGAAGTATGTGTACTTTCCAGCCCTTTTCTCTGCCTACTACACCTTGTAAACATGTTCTGAACAGATGGGAGAGCGATCCACTGCAGTTAACCCCAGACACACACAGAGAACCCAAGGTAAGGGGGCGGCTGGGGACAGAGAGCCCTCTGGGAGCCCTGTTGGTCCAAGCATGTCGGAGACCTGAGTCATTCTGGAAAGCCACGTGGATGGAGGGGCCGGGGTGGGGGTCAGTGAAGCAGCAGGGTGCCCAGGTGATGGCAGCAGGGCTGGCCTTCTCCTCCCCGGTCTGCAAGCTTTGAACCTCTTGGGCCCAGCAGGTGGGCAGCAGGGTTGGGGGCATTAGCATTTGTTTCTCCACTTTGATCTTTTGTCTTTTAAGTGCTGTGGAGGATCTTGTTGCCTGGAGCCTGACTGAGAGGCAGAGCAGGAGAGACTGTGGCTTCCATACTGTGAAAGACTTCTCTTCTCAAAGCCCACTGCCCATCTCACTGCCTCCCACAGGTCATTTCCTTGCCCTTCCTGCCTCTCAGTTTTCCTCATCAACAAAGTAGGAATGTTGGACTCATTGAGTGATTTTCAGACTTCACCTTTTAGCAGCAGAACTTTACCTTTTTCCCCTCAATTTATACCCGAAACCCAACCCTCAAAGCAAAGCACAGCTGTTTCACCTGAAGCTGGAGGTGGGGATCTCTGTCTCTTTGGATAACCTTGAGGCTCCTTGTTGAGGGCAGGTGACCCCCCAGGTCCAGCTGGAAGCCACTAGGAGCATATTTAAAAATCTCAGGACTGGATGACATTGAACTCCCCTTCCTGTTCCCATTTATAATTCTAAAGCTAAGCCCTAGGAATTAGGGGGAAGGGAGCCAGGAACTCTAGTCCCAATTATATAAATGAACTGACTGAAAGCCATGAGTGTGCCATGTGATTGGCCCAAGATGTGGAGCAACTCTGCCTCTTTCTGTCAAGTCTTGCCCCCGTTATGCCTCCATGTGGAGATCACGCATACATGTACTCTGGCCAAAGAAAAGAACTAATTTAGAGTTCCCCAAATACAATGCTTTTATCCCTCTGTGCTCCTATAAATGCTCTTCCTTCTACTCCAAATGTAATTCATGCATTTGTCAGACTCTTGAATGGGCCCATGTTTTTAAACTGGGTTCAGTGGCATCTCTTTTCTGAAGAGTGTTCCAAATCTCATGGTCTTTTCTATGTGCACACATAATTTTCTGGAGTTGCTTCTGCTGTAATAACAGTCTTTGGTGATTTAGCCCCTTGACTGTTCCACTAGGGGACCATAAATCTGGTTTATATTTTTGGGACAGTTCCAGGTATCTTGCACATAGTAGATATTCAAATATGTGTAGTGAGAGAATGAACAAAGGAAGGAGGGGCACTGCTGGGATTGGCTGAAGAGCTGGCTCTCTGTCACAGCTTTGCCATCACAACAGTCATGGAGCAATTTTCATCTTCCTCTCTTTAGTTACGGCCTGATATCTTCTTCCATAATATTTCCTAACATTCAGCTTCAAGGAGCAAAGGCAATTTAAATGTAAGACTGTCTTTAGCTTGCTTAATCAACTAGCTTCATCTGCTAAGGACAGATCAATGTGGTCAAAACTCAAAAGCCACAGGGAAAACTTCCCCCAGGAAAGTCATTCAGCACAGGTTGTAAAGGAAGAAAGAAACTTTCATCTGTTGGCCCCCTCGTGTGTGATGGATGCTTTACCCTAGTAGGAGGACCAAGTGCTCCACCTTCTTCATCCCTTTAGTCCTGCCTACTACCACACTCCACACCCCTGTCTGCAAGGAAGTTGGCTTTTGGCACTTTGACACATCAAGAGATTGCTAACCAGATGATCCTATTTTGGAAGTTTGTTAGCATCCTATAAGCTTCTCTGAAAATTATGAGATAAGGAGGAAAAAAGGATCATTTCCAGCTGCAGCTGTGGGGGTCCAGGGCCTGCAGTGTGATAGAAGTGTCCAGCAGCACCCAAGTGTCCTGAGACAGTGGCCTCAGCAGTGGTGTTCCAAGTCAGCCATCTCTGGCAGGGCCTGGGCTGTACCAGCCCTCTCCTGCTTTCCACTGGATAGCTGTCTATCCTCTGCATTCAAAGTAAGAGCTATCTGATAGAGTCAATTTAATCCCTTTGTGTTTATATTAAAAAATAAATAGAATTTGCCAACTTGGACTTAAGGGATAGCAATTCAGAACAGAACTTGCAGACCAGAGCACAGTGATGAAGCCCAGACTCTTCAGAGACAAGATGAGAAAGAAGGAAGAAGGGAGACCAAGGTGGAGGGGGTGATCTGAGGGGCTTCATTCAAAGTGAACTCGACAGAACTCGAAGAAGACCTAAGGAGAACAGTTTAAAAATGGTTGCACCATCCTTTATATTCCCAGTGGCTTAGGTGATGGACTGAGTGCTCATGCCATTCAGACACTGGAGGACAAAGAACTGGCTTTGTGTTTTCCTCAAGTTGCTCTTACAACAGCCCTCAGAGATAAGCTCCCCTAGTCTAGCACTACTCAGAGCACAAGAAGCCTTTTCTCAATGGCCTTTTGCCATCTGGCTGTTTCTTGGAGGCCAGGACCTTGGGCCAGGAGTGAGGAGCAGGTGGAAGCCTGAGGGAGGGGTTATGTTCTAATATTGAAAGAGTAGTTACAATTGATATTGAAAGAGTAGTTAAAAGCCTTTCAGGGGTGATAGTGCCTCCGCCACTGAGAAGTCTGCTGAGGGGGACAGGAAGAGGCACCATCTCCAGAAACTTAGTTGAGAGGCTGACTTCTGGAGGAAGGATTTTCCTCAACCCTTTTAGGTTTTATTGGGCGGCTTAAGGATTAAAGTGACAGGAGACAAATCAACAGGAGAAAATTAAACAAAAGTTTAATAACATGCATACATGGAAGAGACCCAGGAGAACTGAGTGATTTGCCAAAATGGCCAAAGGCCTTACTTTAAATACTATCTTCAGGTAAAGCCATTAAGAGGATGTTGGGGGTAGTGGTTTGGGACTCCAAAGGAGAGGAAGGAAATTCACATGGAGGTGGAAAAGCACGTGTTTGGCACATAAACGTTTGCTGAGTCTTGCAGAGACAGGGGGGCACAGGGTGGACGGTGATCTCTAGGACCAGCTGAATGCCCCCACCACACCTAGCCCATAGTTTTTGCAGATATCACTGCTGATAGCCCTTTGCCAGGGGTAGAAAAGTTCCCTCTATTGAAATTCAATTAGGCAGTTAATGAAGATCAGAGTTTTGTGCTGAGTCTTTTGGGCCTGAAATTGTTTTCAGCCGGAAATAATCCATATGCTAAAGATTTTTGGGTGGCAAGTTTTGCTCCCTGACACTGATGAATTTTTAAAGCCCTTTCCATGTGATGACAGGCCAATTCAGATCCTGAAAATGTGTTGAGTTAGTACCAGGTGCCAAGCGGGTGCTATGCTTTGGGGCATCAGCTGTGGACAAGGACAGTCTTGCCCCAAGGGTCTGGAGAGAGATACACTGCCACGTGGAGTTCCTGGGCACTTGTCACTCACTCCTTGCCAGGACATTGGTGGAATGCTGGACCAAAAGTGACCAGGAGGGATTTTCTGGTCCCTTCACTTTTTTATCTTCATCCTCTGTTGTCCATTGACTTGGCCATGTTTTTGTCTCAGAGCTGAAGCTATGTGCAGTGCATTCTTGGTCTCTCATCTGTGATTGCTTGAGCTTACTTTGCTTTCATCATTTTCCTGACTATCAGCTGTGCTTACACTGCTCAGTTGTATTTACACTGCTCGAGCCTCTTCCGTCCTTGTTTGCCATGGAAGCAGAATATGAAAATGCAACTCCAAAACAATGGAAACAGACTATTACTCTCTTCCGTAACGCCTTCCATTAATAACTGGCACAAAGGAGGATTCTGTTATATATATAATGTATTAAGATTGTGTCAGGCACATAGGAAGCACTCAATGTATGTTAGCCATTATCATTAGAAACCTATATCTTTCAAGCTGATGTTTATTCGGGAGAAGTCTATTACACTGAAGTCCATCTTGGCTCTCATTATCAAATGGCCCCTTGACCATAGCAGGTGGGGTTTGGGCCACCTGCTTCCTGCTGCTGTTGGTTTCCCTGCTTAGCAGTTTCATTCCCGTCTCCCAGCAGGTTATATCTGCTCTTCACTCATCACCCCACCCTTACCTTGAACTGTCAGTGGGATCAGAGAAACATGCACTCCCTATTAAATTTTAACCACACATTGAGGACAATATGAGGTCACTTATCTGCTCAACCAATACTGTGAGCCCTTACTCTGTGCTGGGAGCTGTGCTGGGTGCTGAGGCTACAGAGATTAATGAATCATAGCCCCTGCTCATCAGAGACTCTGGTAGGTAAACAAAGTGGAACATGTTAACGACATCCAGGTATGAACAAAGTGTCCCTTTGTTATGGCCAGTGTTCCTGGACATGCCTATTCAAATGGAATTATCCCACCTAAAAGACAAGCCAGTAACACCCCCACCACCAGCACCATTTTCTCCAGAATCAAAACAAAATTTCACGGTACTTGGAGTAGGTTAGAGAATTTGTAAGCAACTATTGACTCACTTGCTCCCACTTCCTATGGAAAAGAGATCTTTTCCCTCACTCATGTTAGAGATGGCCATGTGACATGCTTTGGTAGAAGTGACAAGTTTTAAGTTCTGAGCCCAAGATTTGAGGAGTACCCTGTGGTTTTTTTGTTTTTTTTTTTTTTTGCTATTCTGAGAGCTTCTAACCCCCTCCATAAGAAGGACAAAGCCCTGATAGCTGCTACCCTTTGCACTGGGCCCAGAGTGAGGTGTGTGGTGCAGACCTGAATTTACTCCCAAGGCTGAAGCAGAGCCATTGAAATGACCTAAACACGCATATGCAAGAAATTCATATATATATATATTTATGTTATGTGATTCTGTACTTGTTACAGAGCAAAACTGACTAATACTGTGCTCAATATGACTACACCCACGATCTCTGGCCTTCTCACTTTTAACAACTCACCTGTTGTCAAGCCCACTGTGTGAGGTATTCCCTCTGCCTGGACTTGTCTTCTTCACTTGTCATTCAAAGCCTGGATCAAATTTTGACCTTTTAAATGATACCCTTCTTCATCCCCACCCCAAAATAAAAATAAAGATGATGATGATAATAATATCACTAACAATAAACTGCTAATTCATTCAGTATGTATTGATTGGATGCCAGCTCTGAGCAGATCCATGTTCTCCCTGTGTGCCCTGCAAACTCTTTATTCAAATTCATCAGGCCCTCACCACACTGCATTGCAATTCATCGCTTAGGAGGCCCGCTCTCCCACAAACTGTTGCCCTCTTTTAGGGCAGAGGCCCTCTCTTTCGTCTCTATGTCTGGGTGTGAGGATAAGCACAAAATAAATGACAGCTGAATTCAATCTCTTATGAACAGTAGTTGACAGCATGTGTGGCCAGTTCCCTGAATGAGAGAAAGAGGCCAGAGGGACCCACAGCTGGGGCTGATGCAGCTCCCACCTGCAGGCCTGGCCCTGCCTCGGGTCCAAACCAAACCTGACCAGGGCAGGAAGTCCTCAAGCATCTTCAGAATCGAGTCCAGCAGAGCTTAGTGTTGATTCACCCTGTTTATTGGCCTCGTGTATGAGTCATTTCCCCAGCAATGAGTTCAGGATTCCACTATTTTTCCAGGGTCACCAGACCTGGGAGGTGGTCTCTGTTATCCCCAGGCTCCTAGGCTACCTTCCTCACCCTTGCCACCAGCTAAAACACCTCCACAGAAAGCAGGTTCTGAGCCAGGGCTTCTTGCTAGGTGCTGCTATACAGGACTGGCTTGTTTGGTCCTGAGTTCTGGTAGTTTCTCTAGTCACTTGGTCCCAGCTTTGTTTTGGCCAGCCCTTTCTCTTGTTACTTCAGTTCTGTCCCTGGAACCCAGCTAGTCTCTGCAGCCTGCTCCCAGATGGCAGTCACCTCTGACTTGAGAATTTGAGTATAAAATCCCCACTATTATTTGGTGACTGCTGCTGTTTCGGAAAAGGCGATGGCACCCCACTCCAATACTCTTGCCTAGAAAATCCCATGGATGGAGGAGCCTGGTGGGCTGCAGTCCGTGGGGTCGCTAAGGGTCGGACATGACTCAGCGACTTCACTTTCACTTTTCACTTTCATGCATTGGAGAAAGAAATGGCAACCCACTCCAGTGTTCTTGCCTGGAGAAGCCCAGGGACGAGGGGGTGGGGGTGCCTCATGGGCTGCGGTCTCTGGGGTTGCACAGAGTCGGACACGACTGAAGCGACTTAGCAGCAGCAGCTGTTTAGTTGCTAAGTCTTGTCCAACTCTTGGTGATCCTAAGGAAGGAGCCCACAAGACTACTCTGTCCATGGGATTTCTGAGGTAAGAATACTGGAGTCAGTTGCCATTTCCTTCTCCAGGGGATCTTCCTGACCCAGGGATTGCATCCCCCGTATTGGCAGGCAAATCCTTTACCACTAAGCTACCTGGGAAGCTCTTCCATATATACACTTCCATGTAATTTGCTACCCAACACCTAACATGTGGTGATGGAGATCAGAGGAGTTGTTCCCTCTGGGGAGGGGGGTGATAATTACTGGTAGCTACCACTAAACACTCAGATTTTTGAAGACAGAGTTCAGTCCAAAATAGAAATAGGTCCTGTTGTATATATGCCGCTGAAAAAACATTGAATGAATAAATGGAAGGATGAATGCTCTGCCTTGGAGCTCACCTTCCAAAGGATAAGAGAACCAGAGTGAACATACTATTTGAGATTTCAGATGGAAACTTCAATTTTGTGTCTCTCTTATTCTCCACTTGTTCTAATCAGCACCTCTTGCTGATTCTAAGAGTTCCCATCTCAACCTAAGCTTCCTCCTCCACACCACCCCCAATGCCCAACCTCCAACTATTCTTCTGCCTCCACTATTTTGTCCAGTCCCTGCTGGCGTAAGGCATGTCCCCATCAGTGAGTTCTGGGACCCTGGTCCTTAGGTTCTGCCCTTACTGGCAACCCATTATCAAACATGCCAGCCATTTACACGGTGTCTTTACGGCTCAATTCTGTACCCATGCTCTTCCCCAAACCATGATACTAGGCTGGTTGAGGGGAGGAAAGTACGTGAGGTTTTGATGGAACTCAGCACGTTCCCATTGCTCTCTAATGCCCTGGTAAGCAGCCCTACATCTCTGCTGAATCCTGAGATGAGCCACAGAAAGGGAGAAAACCCAGAAGTCCTATCTATCCCTGTGCTATAGGTCTCTGTCCTCACAAGACCCTGCAGCAAATGACTCTGCTAAGAACCCTCAATACAAGATGCTGGTCCATCAGGAGAAGGTGAGAAGTCTGAGACCATCCCCTGTATCAAGCAAGAGGAAGCTCCTTTTGGAGGGAGTGTAGAATTTTGAACATGGGTCCGGCAAGGTCTTCCAAGAGACACCAAGGGGCAGACAACACAGGGAGCATATCTCCTTTGCTCAACAAACAGCTCTGGCTTTTTCAGCTACACCCAGATCCAGTAAGCTGCTGAGCCTCCCCACCCCCCAGCTCAGGGAACCCCCCAGGCTAGCATGATGCTCTAAAGAAAAAAAAAGCCATGGAAGACAAGAGGGTAGCCTCTACTGTTCTGAATCACATAGTCTCAGAATCTTGGAACTGAAAGGTCCAGGGCTGCATTGCAATTCAGTCAGTCCTCTAAAACATCTCTGATCAAAAGTCATCCTATTTGAGAATACCTCAGGCGACAGAGTCCTCACTACCTCACCAAACCATACACATCTTCTTCGCACATTATATTCTTCTTTAAATGGAACTGAAACCTGCCTCCATGTCAGACTCTAGCATTTCCATCTGAGCTCCCACAATGCCTCAGTTTTGGGAACATTTAATAATCCTCCAGTTTACTATACTCTTCTAAAGTGGTCAGAATTCCATTTCTCTTTAAATGTCCCTCTGGGGCTAAGAAGAGAGTCTGAGAAGATAACTTCTGTGAGTTGGATCACTGAAATACCCTGATGTCTTCAAGGCATTTATTTATAGCCCTTCCCTAAAGAGAAGCATCACTCCAGCCTTAGTTTGCCGGTCTCTCCTACTTCTGGTCAGGGGAGGACATGTGGCAGCTAAGGGCAGCCCCCAACCCCACAGAACCCCTCTTCTCCCCTTTCCCTGGCTCCATGCCTGTGCACACACTTCTCATCCCTAACACCCCTTTGCCACCGGGGCTGCCTTTTTTAACATGCAACTTTCACATAAAATCCTTCAAATGAAAACAGGTACTTTTCATTTTGCTCCCATAAACAGACACTTTCTAAATATTTAGACATCTGTATATAATGCCCTTAAACTGTTTGTTCTGAAGCATAAATAGGTATCTCTGTGTTTGAGTTAGTGTCTGATATGTTTCTCATTTAAGGAGAAAACATAAAAAATAATTGGAATAACTACAGCCAGGAACAATGCTTACACAGCATGTCAGTATCTTTTATTGTGTCTTAAAGTAAAAGCTTCAATTGTGGGAGTCTTTTCTTCCCTGTCAAACAGAAGCACAGCTCTTGCTTTTAACCCTTCAAAGGACTTGGCTGTCTCAAGCAAAGGGAACTGGCAAAGGACCCATTATTTAGGGCCTGATTTGCCATCTATTCTTTGGAACAGTACACTGATTCCTCATCCTCAATTTTTCACTGAGGGGAATGAATTCCCATTTTACTTTCAAGGAAGGAATAGTATAAAGCCTTCCCCAACCCCTAACTGCTTCTCAAGGATCAGATGAAATGAGGAAGAAGGACTCCAGCACATAGATCTGCCCTTCTGAATTCTGTTGTTGGAGTCTCCTGAGGGGTCTGTGATGGTCCATCCACCTTCATCAGAACTGCGTGGGGAAGTATAGCTCAGAGTGGGAAGAATTAGGGAGTCTTTGTGGTTAGAAGTCTCAGTTATTTTCTCTAATCAACATCAGTCTGATTCTGGTTGCTTTCTTAAATGAAAAGAGGTGGAACTAGAACTTTTTTAGATAAATAGGCTGAAATTTCCTGTAATGTCCACCCATTGGCTCTGCAATGGACTGAATCATGAATGAATTGAATAGTGTCCCCCCAAAATTTATATGCTGAAGCCTCAACTTGCAATGTGATGGTATTTAGAGATGGTTTAGATGAGGTCATGGGGTTGGGGACCTTACGATGGAATTAATGCCCTTATGAAAAGAAACACCAGAGAGTTGCTCCTTCCTCATTAGTACAAAGAAGAGCTCATGTGAGCACAAGGCAGGACAGGAAGCCTCAGACTGCAACTTACCTTATGGGCACCTTGATCTTGGATTTCCAAGCCTCCAGAAACTAAATTTCTATTGTTTAAGCCACTCAGTCTATGTATTGTGCTATAAGAACTTGAGAAGATGAAGACAAGCCAAGTTTATTCATTCTTTTATTTATTGAACATCTACTGAAACTCTCGTTGAGTAAGATACTCTGCTGGGTGCTTGAGATTAAAATAAAAATGAGGAAGTTTCCAGTTCTGCAGAGTCAGTTTGGATAACAGACAAAAAAGCCAGTAATTTAAGCACAAAGTATACTTTAGTGTAAAGACTACCACGATCAAGGCAGTGAGGACCCAGCAGAAGGGTCTGTCCACTTCTAAGGCAAGGCCAGCATCTGAATCCATGGAGATGAGACCAAAGCTTGCAGTCTCATCTCCATAGTGTAGGACCTGATCTCCTCCAGGAAGTGCAGAGCAGGACAGCCATCCCTGCAGAAGCAGTGTGGGTCGGAGTCCTAAACCTGGAGGAGAACCCAGAATCCCATGACAATCCACACATTTGCAGGGTCAAGGAGTGGTGTCTTCCCTCCACTGGGAGAGTGACTGCAGCACAGACAGCAGTGCCCTGTCTCATGCACTCTGTCTCAATGCAGCAGCCAGGGGGATCCTTCTAAACCCTTAGAGCACATCATTCCTCATCACATAGCCTTCCATGAACTCCAGATTGCTCCGAGAACATGCAAAAACCCTCACATGACCAAAGAGGATGCTGCAGTCCTGCCCTCATTACTTCTCTGGTTGTCCTCTTGGTGCCCTGGTCATCCACTCCTCTCAGCCTGCTGGTCTCCTTACCCAGGCCTGTCCCCACCTTAGGGCCTTGTCACAGGCTGTTCTCTCTGCCTGGGACACTTTTTCTCCAGATATCTTTGTGATGACCCCCTTCCCTCCTTGGCGTCTCTGCTAGAATACCACCTTCTTGATGAGTCCTACCTGACCATGCTTAACTATAGTGCAGTCTCACACCAACTCTAACATCAGAACAGTTATAGTTCTATTTTTGTTTTCTCTTAACAGTTCTTGTTTTCTAAAACAGATTGTTTACCACATCTATTTGTATTTCTTCTCTTTGGCCCCCTGCAACACACATGCATTCATGAATTGTAAGTAACCTAAATTCATAATTTTTAATCTGTTTCAGTCACTGACACATTTCAATTATCCAGAGCTGGGACTGGTAGTGGGTACTTGCAAATGATTGAATTGTGTTCCCCCAAACTCATCTTGAAGCCCTGAGCCCCAGTGAGATGGTATGTGGAGAGAGAGCCTTTGAGAGATACTTATGTTTTGATGAGGTTATGATGGTGGGATCCCCATTACTGTATAGGATTAGCATTCTTATAAGAAAAGACCTGGTCTTATAAGTCCTGAATATTCATCGGAAGGACTGAGGCTGAAGCTGATACTCCAATACTTTGACCACCTGATGCAAAGAACTGATTCATTAGAAAAGACCCTGATGTTGGGAAAGATTGAAAACAGGAGAAGGGGATGAAAGAGGATGAGCTGGTTGGATGGCATCACCGACTGGATGGACTTGAGTTTGAATAAGCTCCGGGAGTTGGTGATGGACAGTGAAGCCTGGCGTGCTGCAGTCCATGGGGTTGCAAAGAGTCGGACACAACTGAGTGACTAAACTGCACTGAAGAAAAGACCACAGAGTCCCTCTCTGTCAGTTGCTGTGTGTGTGTGTGTGTGTCTGTGCGTGCACACATGCACACCATCTGAGAACACATTAAGAAGGTGGTGGAGAGCCAAAATGAGATTCTCCACCAGGAGCTGAATTGATCTTGAACTTCCCAGCCTCTAGAACTGGGGGAAATAATATTTTGCTTAAGCAGCCTGAGAAGACTAAGATAATACTTAAAAACACACATACAAAAAAACAAAAAAAAACCTTGTCAAATAAAGGAGTAATGCAATCATAGGAACAGCTCAAACCAAATAATGCTCTGATGTGAACCTTTCCTCTTGATTTCTTTTACAGTTTGACCAATAATTCACATAATACACATATAGTTAACTGTCTGACTTGTTTAAGTTCTAGTAAATTCCTCTGTTTGCTTGCTTCTTTAACATATATTATTTCCTTCCTATCATGGATAAGCCTCCTAATCTGACTTCTAATCTTATTCTGCCTTGACTTCCTTATTATACATTTTTATTGCCTTTGATCAGAGCTTTGACCTATGCTGCTATGCCCTGGGCTTCCCAGGTGGCACTAGTGGTGAAGAATCTGCCTGCCAGTGCAGGAGACTAAGATACTCACTTTCTACCCCTGGGTGAGGAAGATCCCCCGGAGGAGGAGGGCATGGCGACCCACTCCAGTATTCTTGCTTGAAAATCCCATGGGTAGATGAGCCTGGTGGGACACAATCCATGGGGTTGCAAAGAATCGGATACAATTGCGACTTAGCGCGCGTGCACTCACACACACACACACATACACACACACACACACACACACACACACTATGCCTTGAAAGGAACAAATCCACCTCCTTGTGGATAAGCAGGATGACAGCTCCTGGATCCAAAATCCGAGGAAGCCCATGTCTCCATCACCCACGGTGGCCTGATGCCTGCATATAACCAACTCCATTAACCCCTTCCAAGGCAGAGGAAAAAAAAAAAAAAAGAAACTCCCATGAAGATACCAGTTTGAGAAATTGAAGGGTTTTATGGGACAAATCCCGTACAAACAAAAGAATACTTGCTGTGCAAACCTTTAGTTTTTCTTTTCTGAATTTTGGACTTTTCACATATGCAGTGAGATAAGTATCCTATAGAACTGTCATGATGATTAAATGAGATTGTCTTATGGTGAGGACACAGCACAGCATCTGGTTCTTTACGAGGTTAATTGCTCTTAGATATGATTGGAAGGAGCCAAAATGGCACCTGGATGTATCTCTCTCTGTGCGATCCCGTAGACGGCAGCCCACCAGGCTCTCCCATCCCTGGGATTCTCCAGGCAAGAACACTGGAGTGGGTTGCCATTTCCTTCTCCAATGCATGATAGTGAAAAGTGAAAGTGAAGTCACTCAGTCGTGTCTGACTCTTAGTGACCCCATGGACTGCAGCCTACCAGGCTCCTCCACCCATGGGATTTTCCAGGCAAGAGCACTGGAGTGGGGTGCCATTGCCTTTTCCGCTGGATTTATCTAGATGTCATCAACTCAGGATTCTGTCCACCTATATCCTAGCAAGAATGGAGGATTTCATTCTTCTTTAATCAGTATTCTGTGTGGTTCATTTATCTGTACAAAATAAGGGCTGGAGTTTTATTAAGGAGTGCCCTTGGGTTCAACACTTGGGGAAGTGAGGGCAAGAAACTAGCAGGAGAAGTCTAGCTGCAGAGCAGGCCCAGTGGCAGTTTCAGGCCATGCTCCATCTCCATAGACTGGCCCATCAGGGTTGTCCAACGTGGGCTGAGACAGCCAGGTCTTTACACTCCTTCACTGATCAATCACTGAATGTGGACTTTGTGGGAAGAGTGTGACCTTGGGCAAGGGGCAGATCCTGAGGGACTGACAGTTGAAGGCCGATCTGCCAAGTGCACCGTTAGTGGCCAAGGCAACAAGCTCTTCGCTGAAGAGGAAGCTGGGAGGCCCATCACAACATGCACACGGTATGTTCTCCAGCCACCTGGCCTTCATCCTCAGTTCCCCATTCAGGGTATCAGTTACCCAAGCATACCTTCCACCCTAGTTGTTGGCCATAGTCCAACAACTTTCAGGTTCTGCCTGACCTTGGGAAATAGGACAGAATCACTGTGTCCCAGCTCCTTGGCTGGCATCATGCTGTGAATGGAATGATCACTTCAGACCTGAATGCCATGACCTGTTGGACTTTGGTTGCTTGGAAAGTACAGCTCTGTCACCTGCTGGAACCTCCTTGTACACTGATTCCAGCTTAATTAAAGCTTAATTTCTATACCCGTGGCTTATACACTGTGTCACCTTTCAGGTCACAAAGCCCTCCATGGCTAAGTCAAATCCCTCTAATCTTATCTCTGCTCAAGGGACTGAATCTGGGTTCATTCCATTCTCAACATAATTAAAAAAAATAATAATGTAAACACGTCTCATCTTTACGATACTTTACAATTTATAAGGTTCTTTACCTCCCATGCTCTAGGCTTTCTACAGAGCACCCCAGAGGACAAGCACCACCCTTGATTCCCTTCTCCAGCTGAAGTTCAGGGTGACATGGTGACTGGCAGTGCACCTCAAGTGGATTTGGAAGTGAACCCAAGGGCTTTGACTGCCAACTCTCCATGCCCTGCTGACTCCTGCTGCTCAGCTTCACGTCTCCTGTGCCCTCTCTTCTCCTTTTCTCTGTTCATTGCCCTCCCCAATCTCCCTTTCTCCCAGCCTAGCTGCAGGCAGAACCTCTTCTGAAGTAGGACAGATTATTTCTAAACTTTAGCAGAGAGGAGTAGATGGTAAGGATTTCCGTGGTCTTTTGCACTCAATGGAAAAGCCTATAGAGAGCCTTGTTTCCCCCAAAGGAAACACTCCCAGGCTGTAAGACTTCGAACAGGCCAGGAGACTCCCTCCAGTTCCCTCCAGTAGGTGACCAGGCACCATGCACAGCAGTGCGATGTGACAGCGTGTGGAGGGCTCTCCAGTAAGCCAGACTTGAGTGCAGAGTTCATCTCCCTTTGCACTTAGGCTTTGTGACTTCTCTGAACCTTGGTTTCCTCCTCTGTTCAACCTAACTCATAAAGTTTCATATTTATTTAGAAAACAAACGCAAAGTACTGAACTCAGTGCCTTGTTGCAGCATTCACGTGTTCTCAGAAAATGGAAGTTCTCTTTCTTTTTCCTTTAACTCCCCTCCTCCAGCCCTAACTGAGAGAAGCAATGGGAGTGAGTTTGAATGGGAAAGAAGGAAGAGTATTCCAGTAGGGAAGAACAAAGTGAGCTAAGACCATAGGTGGGAAAGAGCTTGATGTCTGCCTGTGAGATGAACAGAGAGGTCAGGGTGGTTGTGTGTCCTGAGCAAGAAGGATGGTGTCCCAAACTGAATGGACCATTAGGTAGTACTAGGCCACATTAACACTTCGCCAGCCAGAATTTGGTTTTTGTTCTGAATACAAGAAGAAGCCACTGGAGAATTAAGAACAGGGAAAATAATGTGATCTGATTTTCACTGTAAGAAGATCACTTGGGCTATTAATGAAAATGTTTATGAATTAAGCCTTCCCTCATATGATATCCCTGGTGGCTCAGATGGTAAAGCATCTGCCTACAATGCAGGAGACCTGGGTTCAATCCCTGGGTCGGGAAGATTCTCTGGAGAAGGAAATGGCAACCCACTCCAGTACTCTTGCCTGGAAAGTCTCATGGATGGAAGATCCTGGTAAGCTACAGTCCATGGGGTCGCAAAGAGTTGGACACAACTGAGTGACTTCACCTTCATATGATATCAGCTCTTTGAGGGCAAGACATAGAATTTGTATTAGTTAGTTAGTGTTTAGTTTCCTAGACCTTCGGTCATAGTCCATTAGGACTATACTTTAACAAAGTACCATAGATGGAGTGGCTTATAAACAATAGATATTTATTTCTCACAGTTCTTCTGGAGGCTGGGAAGTCTAATATCAAGGCACCAGCAAAAATTTACTGCCTGGTGAGATCTTGCTTCCTAGTTTATAGACGGCTATTTTCTTTGTGTCATCACACAGTGGAAGGGATGAAGGAACTCTTTGGAGTATCTTTTAAAAGGGCACTAGTCCATTTATGATGGCCCCAAACTCATGACCTAATCACCTCCTAAAGCCCCACCTCCTCATACCATCACATTGGGGATTAGTTGCAACATTTGAATTTTGATGAAATATAAACATTCAGTTTATAGCACTTGCCATAACAAAATACCACAATCTGAGTGGCTTAAGCTAGAGAAATTTATTTTCCCATAATTCTGGAGGCTGGAAGTCCAAGATCAAGGAGTCAGCATGTTTAGTTTCTTCTAAGACTCTCTCCTTGACTTGCCAGTGGTCACCTTCTCACTGTGTCCTCACATAGTCACACATGTGTTTGAGTGTCCATGTGCTAATTTCTTCTTTTTATAAGAACATCAGTCACATTGGATTAGAGCCTACCATAACAACTTCATTTTAACTTAATTGCGTCTTTAAAAGTCTTATCTCCAAATACAATCACATTCTGAGGTCGCTAGAAAGACACAATTCACATTTTGTGTTCAGAGATGGAATCCATTGTACATGACTTTTTTTATGAGGGGAGGAAACATAATTTAGCACATATTAGTTAGTTAGTTTGGAGAAGGCAATGGCAAGCCACTCTAGTACTCTTGCCTAGAAAATCCCATGGATGGAGGAGCCTGGTAGGCTTCAGTCCATGGGGTCGCTACAAGTCAGACTCGACTGAGCGACTTCACTTTCACTTTTCACTTTCACACAATGAAGAAGGCAATGGCAACCCACTCCAGTGTTCTTGCCTGGAGAATCCCAGGGACGGCAGAGCCTGGTGGGCTGCCGTCTATGGGGTCGCACAGAGTCGGACACGACTGAAGCGACTTAGCAGCAGCAGCAGTTAGTTAGTTGATCATTCAATCATTTGATAGACTGGATAATAAAGCTAAAATATACTAACTTTGTAATTCCTCTGTACCATACAGTGCAGTGTCAGGATCCCATCAGGAATTCACTATAGGATTGTCGAATGCATTCAGATGTCTGGCATGCTCACGTAGACAAACATGCAAAGGAAGTTCTTATTTTGGCTCATATACTGTGGTGCCATATATATAGTGACTGTGTCATGAGACCAAGGACAGACTTTTATTCACAGGAGTTCAGGCACCTACTAAACTTACTTAATGGGTGATCAGAACTTCTTACCTGATATAGGAGGCCCCTGTATGACATCTCTGAGCCAGATCCTGCTGCTTTTGCCTCAGCAGTACTAGGCACAGAATCCATCACCTCAGCAGGCAGCCCATTCTGTGCAATTCTGTGTATACAAAAAACAGGGACAGCAAGCTCAAGTTTTAGTACTTGAGGTAAAGGATTGGGGTCAGTGGAGTTCTTTATTTCTCTAAATGGAGCAGCCATCACTTATCTCCAGCTAATTCCTTCCTTGTAGGAACATGGGGGCCAGTATTATCAGATTTCCAATTTTTCCAAAGGGCTCAGAAATCTGGATCCTGAAGGGAAATCTCCCAGACTTTAAAATCTAACCAATCTAAAAATTAAACAAACAAAAATAACAAGGGCAGCAAAGAATGGGCTTCCCTGGTGGCTCAGTGGTAAAGAATCTCCCTGCCCAATGTAGGAGTCGTGAGCTCTATCTCTGAGTCTGGAAGATCTCCTGGAGGAAGAGATGGCAACACATTCCAGTATTCTTGCCTGGGAAATCCCATGGACAGAGGAGCCTGGTGGGCTATAGTCCATGGGATTGCTGTAGAACAAGGGTCAAGTACCACTCAGTGACTAAACAACAGCAACAAAGAATATTTGTAGCCCAGAATTTGTCATGGGTCACAGTTTGTAGACTTCAGTTCAAGGCTACTGCCAGACCATATGATGGCTCTGTGCAGATTAGAAAAAGCACCTCCCAAAGCAGAAGCAGCCCACAGAAGCACAGTGTGAGGCCTAGATTTCAATCTTCACCCATCACCTCAACTAGAACCTCTGTGCAGTACACAAACTGCCCAACTACAGGCAATTACATGCCTTCCTTTTGACTGTTATCTGGAATTTAATCACCTTACAGTTCACATCTGTTGATTCTATTTCTTACCAGATGTAAGACCCCAAAGTGCTCTGATTCTCCTTCAGTTCAATTCAGCCCCTCAGTCATGTGTGACACTTTGTGACGCCATGGACTGCAGCACGCCAGGCTTCCCTGTCCATCACCAACTCCCGGAGCTTACTCAAACTCATGTCCATCAAGTCAGTGATGCCATCCAACCATCTCGTCTTCTGTTGTCCCCTTCTTTTCCTGTCTTCAATCTTTCCCAGCATCAGGGTCTTTTCCAATGAGTCAATTCTTCACATCAGGTGACCAATGTATTGGAGTTTCAGCTTCAGTATCAGTCCTTCCAATGAATATTCAGGACTGATTTCCTTTAGGATAGACTGGTTTAATCCTCACAGTCCAGGGGACTCTCAAGAGTCTCCTCCCACACCACAATACAAAAGCATCAGTTCTTTGGCACTCAGTTTTCTTTATTGTCCAACTCTCACATCAATACATGACTACTGGAAAAACCATAGCTTTGACTAGATGGACCTTTGTTGGCAAAGTAATGTCTGCTTTTTAATATGCTGTCTAGGTTGATCAAGGCTTTTCTTTCAAGGAGCAAGCATCTTTTCTCCTTATTTTTATCTTTTTGTTACCAGTCACACTTCAAATTACTCATTCAATGTTTATCTTTCCAACTAGATTACAAGCTCCAGGAGGTCAGGAGGTGATCTCTTATTGCCCACTCTACCCTCAGTGATATGCACAGAATCTGGCACATAGAAGACACCCAATAAATATTTCTTTATCACAAAGGGAAAAAAAATAGAACAAATCAGCTTCCTCTTTCAGATTTGAGTGAATCATAGATGTGAAGGCAGTTATTCACATTGAGTGAATCATAGATGTTCTCGCTATGAAATGAATCCAGTTCTTTTACTTAGTCTTCATCGGGACTAGCTTCCAGAACTCTCATTATCTTGGTGAGTTTCCTCAGGACTCAGTTTAGCTCATCAGAAATATTTTGAAACTGTGGTTTCAAAACTTGAGTCTGTGACACTAGTGACCAATGGAATAGAAGCTTAAATTTGCTCTATCAGTCACTTTGCACTGATACTTCATTCAACCCACAAAACAGCCCTCAAGGTAGGAATCACAAAGAGAATTAGGGCTTTTGGAAATTAAATAACTTGTGAACCAAAGTCACATTGTTTGTTAGCAGAGGGACTGGTATTCAAACTTAAGTTGTTCTGACTCCCTGAAGCCGTGTTCTTTCTACCATGCCAGGCTTCTCTGTTCCATTAAATTATATTTAGCCACCAAGTCAGGAACTGTCTTGGGTCCAAATATCTCAAGCATGAATGAGTTGAGAAGTTCCAGGCTTGAAGGGTCAGAAATGGTAGCTGGGTCCGTGGAGAGCAATGCAGCAGGCCACTCCATAGAAAACCATGTAGCCTCACAAAGGGAAAGATGTCTTGGGCCAGGACAGCTGAAAGGATGTTTATGGGAAGAAAACCTGGTGGAGATTAAATCCTGTGCGCCCACAACACCCTTGATCCCAGACTGTTGTTTATGGCCAGAGCAGCAGAAAGCCAAACAGAAACTTATTTTTTTTCTTTTTTCTGGTAATAGCTTTTGGGATTTGTCTTAGGACAAAGAAAAAGGGTTGCTGACCTGGGCGAACTGTCCCCACCTCCCTCCCTCCATATTTCAAAAAACGTAACCCCCGAATCACAAATGAAAACGAGGGCAGATGAAGTCCAAACTTCTCAACTTTTCACTTTCAGCCTAGTTTTCAGCTCTAGGTCTTTGGGAGTTGTCAGTGACTAGATAAAATATTTGAATTTTAGGGTGATCGTTGTCATTCTGTCTCTTTATGAAGGACATTTCAAGACAGCTGGAAGAGAGGAGAGAGGCCAGAATTATTCTTATAGTCCAGTTATCTTTGAACAAGTCTCCAAACCTCAGCTGGAAAAAAATCAAAATAATGTTTGCAGAGCCAGCGAGCATATTTTCTGTCATTTCCAATCTTATTTTTATCTTTAAAAAATTTACAGAGTAGACAAGCACATTAGAAAGAATTGGAGAGAAATTTTGCAGAAGCAAATGAAAAAACAGTCCCATATTCCTTATCCAAATACTCTGCATTTGTGTGCGTTTTCTTCCCATCTTTTTTCTCTCCTTCATGTTACCAGGTTGCAATCATAGTTTCATGTAACACTTGTTTAGATCTACATATTTTTAATTAATATTATACCATAAGCTTAAAAAATTAGTCTCCGTTATCATTGAGAGCTGCATAATGTAGTTTAATTGTTCCATGACTCCAGATTTAAACTGCATTTTTTATTAATGCATTAGATTGCTGTTATTAATATAATATATTGCTACTAAAATTAATTATTGTTTAAATGTAGTTGTACTTCTCAAAAACCAAAGATATATGACAAAAGAGCCCTTATTTTGTAGGATTATGTAAATTACACAGAATATAGACTAAAGAAGAATGAAATCCCAGATTTTGGGCATTAGCAGGAAATGTCAAAGTCATTTCATTCAAAATTCCAATTGAATTTTGGGCTTCCCTTATAGCTCAGTCGGAGAAGGCAATGGCACCCAACTCCAGTACTCTTGCCTGGAAAATCCGAAGGATGGAGGAGCCTGAAAAGCTGCAGTCCATGGGGTCGCTGGGGGTCGCTGAGGGTCGTACACGACTGAGCAACTTCGCTTTCACTTTTCACTTTCATGCATTGGAGAAGGAAATGGCAACCCACTCCAGTGTTCTTGCCTGGAGAATCCCAGGGACGGGGAGCCTGGTGGGCTACCGTCTACGGGGTCACACAGAGTCGGACACGACTGACGTGACCTAGCATAGCATATAGCTCAGTTGGTAAAGAATCTGCCTGCAATGCAGGAGACCTGGATTTGATTCCTGGGTTGGGAAGATCCCCTGGAGAAGGAAATGGCAGCCCACTCCAGGATTCTTGCCTGGAGAATGCCATAGACAGAGGAGCCTGGCAGGCTACTGTTTATGGGGTCTCAAGAGCCAGACATGACTTAGCGACTAAACCACCACCACCTCTTTTATGTTTATGGTGAACATGTTCAGTCAGAGGGCTTCCCTCATAGCTCAGTTGGTAAAGAAGCTGCCTGCAGTGCAGGAGATCCTGGTTTGATCCCTGGGCTGGGAAGATCCCCTGGAGAAGGGAAAGGCTATCCACTCCAGTATTCTGGAGAATTCCATGGACTGTATAGCCCATGGGGTTGCAAAGAGTCGGACACGACTGAGCGACTTTCACTTTCACGTTCATGTTCAGTCATGGGAAGCTCTGTCCTAAGAGAAGCATTCAGTTCTGTCTTGAACAACTCATATCTTTCTATCTATGACTTCCCTAGAGTAACAAGAAAATGTTTCCACCCCTTTCTGTTAGTAATAATCACTCTTCCCCCATCCCAATTAAGGCAGCAGTTTCCAATATCACTTAATCATTCCATAAATATTTATTGAGGGCCTCCTATATGTCAAACCCATTAATAGGCATGGGAGACAGAAGGAGACTAGCACATGCAATGCCTTTTATTCTGGTGACAGATCTGGGAAGGAAAAGACATATAAAATGGATACCTTACGCAGACTGGAGGCACAGGGAAGGCAACCCAGAGGAAGTACCGCTGAACCTGAGATGAGAAGGCTGTTAGCTAGTCAAGAAGCATGGACATTGTTTTAGGCAGAGGAAAGGATAGGTACAGAAGCCCATGACAGAGACACTAGTCAGAGACGCAGACATCAACCCAGAGATGTGGGAAGCACAGGTCTTGCTCATACTCATTATAATAAAGCTTTTTGTTGATGATTCTCCTGCTAACTAGAGAAGCACACGCTATCCTAGGACTAAGGGACCTCAGAGATGACCTAGATCACTGATTCCCTGATCTTAGCACACAATGTGCCAAGGAGCGTTAGTTCCACTGGGTGATAAAGGCTTGTACTATATCACTCCTATGTTTAAAGATAAGATTCCTATGTTTAAAGATATAAGACTCCTATATTTAAAGATATTCTGGAAACACAAGTTTAAGTAAAGAGAAACTGATGTTTTCACTATAGAGTTTTCTAGAGCCTTTCACAGGCACATTGGTGTTGTCATTCTTTAAGGAGCATCATTACATGTGGTGTTTTCAAACATATTTTACCATGAAATCATTTTATGTGAAGTACATAATGGAACTAAGTTTACCTGGAACTTTCTTTGGGAAAATGTATATACAGACCAATCCTGAATTTTTACTCTGTAGGAAAATAAGACCTAGAAAGAAAAAATAACTTTCTTAAGTCACACTAAGAAATAGAACAGTAGCCAACTTCTTCTGATTCTCAGATCATTGTGTGCTCTAATATAACTTAATGTCACTCTAAGCAAATGTCACTCTAAGCTGTTCTTCAGGGTGTACTGGGAACCTGAAACTTATCCATTGCATTGCCCATGTCATATTATGCAGTCCTTACACCTGTCCTGAGAAGTTCTGATTTACCTACAAGGAATCTCATTAGGTATTCCTCCTGGAGTCATTCTTACATCCATCATGGGGGCTTCTTCCTGAGGACTTTCTTATCCCTGATGGTGGTATCTTGGCTCTACATCCTATCAGGTCCTACCCTGATGAATCTTCTGTTCTGATGCCATTGCAAGACAGGTGACAAGGGACCCTGGAGTGAGGAGACTTCTGAGTTAAATGGGACTTCAGCAGTCATCCAGTGTAACTTTTCAGCCCATGAAGGTGCACTTATTCTCTGTGCAAACCTTTCCAGAAATGGGGAGCTCTCTACATCAACCCATTCTGAGTCTGGATGGCTTCCAGAAGGAACAATTCCGGAGACCCATTACAGAAGCCTGGTCAGGAACCAAGCACAGACTTCCTGTTCCACCCAGAAGAAGGTGGCTTGTGAGCACGAAAGTGCACCCTCAGACACCATCACCTCCTCCTTCAACTGCCAGACTGCACTGCTGAGGCGAGGACAGAAGCTGACTCTGGGAGCTCTGTGCTGGCAGCCAGCAATCACTATCTTTGACTTGAGTAGCAAAGTGTTTGAAGTTGATTTGTCTCATGAGAAACAGCTATGGATTTGTTTTTGATTGCTGTTAATTCTCTTAATGAGAAAATCTATAAAGAGAACTAGGAGGAAGAGAGATTTTTATTGTCTTTCTTTTATTTTAATGACAACAGAAGATATAATGTATAGGGAATAAGACTTTCTTGTGGGCACTGGGCCTATTCACCACAAAAAGAGGCTGGCTGAGTCCCAGCTCCCCAGGAAGGAACTCGTGAGAAAATGAGGCGGCAGGGGAACAATAAAACTTCTAGGAAATGGCATGTGTCTTCAGAAGGAAAACAGGAACAGCTGAGGGAGCAGAGAGCTCCTGATGAAATCAAGATTTGTGTGTGGCTTAGGCCTGGGGCCTTGGGACAAGAGAAAGGAGAGGCTTGATGAAAGAATCTTCCCTGAGAAAACACAGGATGGTTATAGACACCATAAATTTGCACTTGGGCCTTATTCTTAACCTAATTATCGCACCTTGAGAGGTGGCAGGATTCCTGGCAAGGGGAGGGCCAAGAGGTGACAGTGAGATGTGTCCATCCATTTGTCTGTCTGTCAGCAGCTGGCATGGCCACATCCGCCCTAGGCCCTGACTTTGTGGACGTAATTATTTGCTTCTCTAGTGCCTGCGGGTTTTCATCTCTCTGGTTGCCCTCAGGTCCCATCCCAGAACAAGGTCGTGACCGTAAGCTTCCAACTTCCAGACCTGGCCTCGCCCTTGCAGGCCTTGTTGCAGGCCCAGTCTAGGAGAATATTTTGAGCCAAGGAAATCAAGCTGTGTGCAAATGGATTCATGAAGAGGTAGGATGTTAGGACTGAAGGGAAACTCTGGGATAATTAACTTGCTCAACCAACAGGTGAGGGAACTGAAGCCCGGCAGGGCAGAGGGAGTACTTTGCTCCAGATCACGTGGTTGGCAAGAGCCAGAGCCAGGTGTTTGGATCACATGTCAGCTCCTTCTCCTGGACTCACAACAGAATAGGACCAGGTACAACCAAGAGAGCTATGCTGCCTTCTCACCCATCCCCGGTCCACACAAACGTGCATGCTGATACACCATCAACTACAGCCAGTGGGGAAACGGCGCTCGTCTAGGCTTCAGGTAATCAGACAGCTCCAGGTGGCATCCTCAAATCAGGCAGTTAGTTGCCAACATCGCTGTTGGATAGGTTTCTGGGTTCCCAATATGCAATTCACCTTAGGTATTTCTTTATTGTGTGACCTTCCGGTTCAGACCTTCAGAAGCTCTCTGCTGTCCAGCATATTAGGCCCCTGTATCAGTTTACATTCAGTCCAGAAAATTTAATCTCTATGACTGTGTGGGAATAAGAGGATTAATATTGGAATTAGAACTTAAATGTAGGGAGATTTGGGTGGAGGTGATCAAGAAGGATCTACCATCTGGGGATCAGAGAAATATTCACTAGAATGAATCCTGATAAACTGGAGTAGGGATGTTCTCCAACCAATCTGACCATGAAGGGGCTGAGAGGGGTCTGGAAACCTGTAGTGTCTGACTACCACAACTTTCTGAAAAGAATTCATTCCTACCTTCCAAATACCATGCATTTTCTCATTGGCAAATTAACTCAAAACTCTACAGGGAAGGAAATTTGTTCTTAGGATTTGGTGGTGGTGCTACCAATACAACAATAACACAGTCTTAATTCAGCTGCTGCTGCTGCTAAGTTGCTTCAGTCGTGTCCGACTCTGTGCGACCCCATAGACGGCAGCCCACCAGGCTCCCCCGTCCCTGGGATTCTCCAGGCAAGAACACTGGAGTGAGTTGCCATTTCCTTTTCCAATGCATGAAAGTGAAAAGTGAAAGTGAAGTTGCTCAGTCGTGTCTGACCCTCAGCGACCCCATGGACTGCAGCTTTTCAGGCTCCTCCATCCATGGGATTTCCCAGACAAGAGTACTGGAGTGGGGTGCCATTGCCTTCTCCCTTAATTCAGCAGCCTGTTTTTAAAAGGTTTTTACAGCTCATTCTTGCCAGTCTAATACCCTTTCTTAATAGACAGGGACACAGAAGCATGCTGCCCTGTGCCAGTAGTTGTGTGTGTGTAGCTGAGGTTATCACAAGCACCTTCTGTGGTCACCATTGCGGTACTCAGGCCAATAGTCTAAAGTGATCAAATCCTAGTGGAGCAAAAAAGAGATGTGTGTGCTTAGTCGCTCAGTTGTGTACAACTCTTTGTGACCCTGTGGACTGTAGCCTGCCAGGCTTCTCTGTCCGTGGGGCTTCTCCAGGCTGGGATTCAACCCACGGAGTAGGTTGCCATGCCCTCTTCCTGGGGATCTTCCTAACCCAGGGATAGAACCCAGGTCTCCTGCATTTCAGGCAGATTCTTTACCGTCTGAGCCACCCAGGAGCCAAGTTGAGCCAGTGCTGGAATCATGGGCTACTGAGTGGGTGGTGAATAGAATAAGTAGAGATAATGTAGAGCCAGAGACCTGAGAGATTTCCTAAGCTGGATTTCGGGTATTTTCAGAGTGTCTTGACATCAGTGGTCCATAAGAATGGCTACTCCTCAGAATCACCTGGGGAGTTTTTACAAAATACCAGCATCCAGGCCCCACGCACATGGTGAGTTTTATAAAATGTAAGAAAATGCTATTGGCTGAGAGGTGGGATGGGGTGAGGTAGGTAGAGGCTAAGTAGGAGGCTTGCAAAATAGTGATGATTGGGATAATTTCAAAGAAGAAGCTAGAAGAAATTGACCAAAGATAAGGTTAAAGATCATGAATTTATAGAGTAACAAAGTTTATGGTCATTCATTTCTTCCCCCAACATTACTCAACTGCACAGGTGTAGAAGTAGAATATGAAAGAGGTCTTGAGTTGAGGTTTCATCAGGGAGATATGGCAGAAAGATTCAAGGACAAAGAAATTGAGGATGTCTGATAAAGTAATTGCAGTGATCAACCATGGGGTCCTTGATGGACAGAGAAGTAGGAGAGAGAACGGTAGGAGACAGTCTGTGCAGGGGTGGTAACATGGAGGAGATGAATTTACCGGGAAGGGCTGGCAACTGTGGTCAAGTAAGAAGCAGAAGAGGCACTTTTCTGAGGGAACAGTTCCAGGTGATAAGATGTGGGTCTGAATCATATAGAGGGGATGTGCTGTGTGCTGTCACTTCAGTCATGTCTGACTCTTTGAGACCCCATGGACTCATGGAGCCCACCCAGCTCCTCTGTCCATGGGATTCTTCAAGCAAGATTGCTGGAATGAATTGCCATTTCCTCTTCAGGGATCTCCCTGACCCAGGAACTGAACCTGTGTCTCTTAGATCTCCTGCATTGGCAGGAGGCTTCTTAACCACTAGTGCCTGGGAAGCCCTTTTACTGTAGAGAGGATAGTAAAATGAATCAAGGAAGCCCAGAGATTATGAAGCAGGTTGTTTGACAAGAGACTTACGTAGGTATTGAAATTACCTGAGGTTGTGGAATGAAAAAACTTGCGATCCAATCTCCAAATCCTCAATAACAGGGGCCTGGAAGTCAGCAAGTGACAACTGTAGTTGGAGAACAAGGGCCTCACAGTGACTGCTCTTAGACTGCTTGGTTCAGCCAATAATAACCATCCAACATGTGAACCCATCAAACATGGGTTGCCACTTCCTTCTCCAGGGGATCTTCCTGACCCAGAGATCGAACCTGAGTCTCCTGCTTGGCAGGTGGATTCTTTACCACTGAACCACCTGGAAAACCCCTTAAAGAAGAGGAGCTAAAAATTAAGTTCTCTTCTAAGGGTTACCAGGGGCTTCCCAGGTAATATAGTGGTAAAGAATCCATTGGTTATTGCAGGAGACAAACAGGAAACTCAGGAGACATGGGTTTGATCCCTGGGTCAGGAAGACCCCTTGGAGTAGGATATGGCAAGGGGAGCCTGGTGGGCTCACAAAGAGTCAGGCGCGACTGAACACTCACACATGCAAGGGTTATGAAGGGTCATAAGGAAATTCTGAGGAATGATTGTGGAGATGGTTTCATGAGTGTGTATATGTTGAAAGTTATCCTTGGGTCTTCTAACATGAGAAGTTCGTTTAAGTTCGTTTTAAGCCAATTTTATCCGCTGGGAAAGCAGATAAAAAAATAGTTTGCTTTCTCAATTTACTGAATTCATACAGGTTTCACTGTAACACATGTGGAATTCCTCCCACTCCACCTTCCTTCTGCCCACATTGTCGTCCTGGGGAAACACTTTCGGTAAGTGGGCTCCTGTGATACTTCAATCAAGTCCAAGCAAAAGTGACTATCCAAACTATATTTTTTTATGTAACACCTTCTAAGTATTATTTAATGTATTTCAGAGCAATGTTGATAGATAAAAAAAATTAGATGGTAAAGATCTGGGAAGTCATTTCCCTTCATAAGTCTTCTCATCATAACTTGCACTTTTCTTAATTTAACTTAGTTCTGACTTTAATTCAGAATACCTGAATACACATGTGAACCCACAAAAACAAATCCTTCTAGGCTTTAATTTCTATAAATATTATAGGTCTAACTTTAGCCATGTGGAAACCCAAGAGTCAATAGAATTACAAACCGTTAAGAAGAGCAGAAGAATAAAAATGATTTACTTCCCTTCTTTCTTAATCTTCCAACCAGGGATATGGCATTACTTTCTTAAATGTTATTTCCTCTGCTAGCAGTTTTACAATGCTTCTATTATATCCTCCATTTTTCTCATGAATAATATTTTATCACTCCCTAAGGAACTTTGTTTACATTCTATTATAGAGCGTCTGGAAAGGTTAGAAATCTTTTGAATCCAAATTGCTTAATTGGGGTATCAGAAGAAAGTATCAGAAGTCACTTCCACTGACGCCCAATCTATATTCCAAGATGTGAGTTGTCATGGTATTGGACTAGAGTGTAATTGGGAGGACGTCAGAAAAGCTACTATTTTCTGGTAATCTCATTTATAAAGTTTCTATGAATGTTTCCTCCCTGGGATTGCTTTGTAACTATTTACCCATTACAATTTGCTCCCTTGGAGTCAGTAGAAGCTTCAGTCAACGCAATCTGCTAAGGTTTAGAAAGATAGATCTGTGTCTATCTTCCTTATATCACTCCAGACCCAAAGAAGAAATAATGAAATGGGGGTGGGGAAAGATCATGGTTATAATCTGCCTGCAAGGGACAATGTACATTTTGTGTAGTCACCACTTTCCTGGGTTGGAATTCATAAGCCTTATGTCTGTGATACTTTCTTAGGTATGGTAAGAATGGCTAAAGATTCCTATACTAAAGTTGTGGAATAAAGATACTATGTTGGGTTGCTGCTGCTGCTGCTAAGTCACTTCAGTCGTGTCCAACTCTGTGCAACCCCATAGACGGCAGCCCACCAGGCTCCCCCGTCCCTGGGATTCTCCAGGCAAGAACACTGGAGTGGGTTGCCATTTCCTTCTCCAATGCATGAAAGTGAAAAGTGAAAGGGAAGTCGCTCAGTCATGTCCGACTCTTAGTGACCCCATGGACTGCAGCCTACCAGGCTCCTCCATCCATGGGATTTTCATGTTGGGTTAGATTCCTCCAAAACAGATCTTGTATACTGAGGAGGAACAGGGAGTAAAAAAGAGAACTGAAAAAAGGCAATGTCAGTGACCGAGCAGATCGCTGCTGCAGACCTCAAACAGCACAATTCTATCCCCTTTCTTTTGTGACTGTTCATGGGTGGGCTTTGACTTAATTTGGTCCAATGTGGAAACCAGATTGCCTGTTAGCTGGGGAAGAGATTTTGTGGACATGGACCGAGAGAGAATTTAGACCCAGGAGCTCTTGGTACATATCCCATGACCATGGAGCCAACCTTAAGATGAAACTAACTGTGAAAAGTGGAATAAAGAGATGGAAAGAAATCCATTCTTGTTGATATCTTTGATCCCCTGCACTAATCCTACTTCAGGACTTTCCCTTTACACAAGCCAAAGTGCCCTCTATTGATGAAGCTGATTTGTATTTATTCTTCTGGCTACTTGCCACCTAAAGAATCTTAACAGATATATTATTAGTGTATGCAAAGTGTTTAGTGTAAGACCTGACATATAGTAAGTGAAACACAAATGACACCTATAGTTACACAGAAGGAAATGATGGAGAGTGAAATTAAATCTTATATTAGTCCTTCAAAATATGTGTTACTTTGGTATACACATAGGAATAAGAAGAGGGCTTCCCAGGGGCTCAATGGTTAAAAAAAAAAAAAAAAAAACAAAAAACTCCACCTGCAATGCAGGAGATATGGGTTCAATCCCTGGGTTAGAAAGACCCTCTGAAGAAGGAAATGGCAGCCTGCTCCAGTATTTGTGTCTGGGAAATGCCATGGACAGAGGACACTGGTGGCCTACAGCCATGGGGTTGCAGAGTCAGACATGACTTAGTGACTGAGAACACACACAGGAATAAAAAGAGGGTATGTGAAGACATGAAGAAGACAGTAGTTGCTCACAATTACTAGCATCTGCTCATCTCAACCAGCCAAGTTTGAGAGAATAAAGAGCTTCAACATACCACTAGTCAATCAGAATGTCCATTGGGCAGAACTGCCCATCATGCCAGCAAGTGTGATTAATGTTGCTACTTAGGCCATAGAATAAGTTCCTGCTCCCCTGATGCCCACTGCAAAGGCTCACCTCATGGGTCTAATTCCCCAGTTCCTGCTTAGACTCTAGTTTCCTGCTCAGTCTACAGTTTGAGCTGAAATCCACACATTTGATCTGAATGCTAACAACTAGATCATTCCAGTCCCATGCAACGAGGCTCATCCTTCACATGTAGGCAACTCATTTTTCCAAGGAGCACTCGATGTGGCAGGGTAACTGAGGTTGAGGGCCTGGGTGCCTGCTAAGTTGCTTCAGCTCTTTGTGATCTCATGGATTGTAGCCCTCCAGGCTCCTCTGTCCATGGGATTCTTCAGGCAAGAATACTGGAGTGGGTTGCCAGAGGTTGAGGGAAACCTGTACTACGAACTAGCTCTTCCCCATGGTTGTGGAGTGGTATCAGCTCTGCCTGAGTCCTCATGTTATTCTCAGTTCTCTGAATTGTTGCTTGTTGACAAGCAGTTCAGAAATGAAGTATCATCCCCCATAATTACTGTCCCTGGAACGGCCATCCTGAAGGCCCAAGAATAGAACAATTGGAAGTTAGGGGCACAGCTCACCTGGCCTGCTCCATGAGTTAGAGGTGCTAACCTCCAGAATCATTTCCCAGTCTCCCAGGGCATCCCAACACCCCATCCAGCCTCCAAGGCCAGAGAAAGTCTCTCTCGTCTTTACACCTAATATTTGCTCTATTTCCCACCCCAGGACAGAGTCACAATTAAAATTCTTCCAGTTGTCTCCATTATCTCTAATAGACAATTGGAAAAGGGAAATATTCTCTGATGGTTACATTTCCCCCCATGGTTTAATAGTACAACCTTATACCATGGTTACTTCATTACATAATTATATATAAATGTGCCTTCCTCTCTCTCTGAAAAGAAGGTCTTTGAAAGCAGAAGTCATACTATATCTGATTCAAGCCTATGTGCCTAGCTCCTGATTGTGTATCTGGTATATAATAGAAAGTCAATCAACATCTGTTAAATAGAAACCTAGATAGGTGAATGGAGACATGGATGGATAGATAGGCAGAGAGATAGATGAATGGATGGATGGATGACAGATGGACATTAAATAAATCTAAAACCATCCCAGGAGCCCAAACAATGCCTCTTGATCCAAGTCCTTTGACTTAGAAAAGAGTAAAAAGCATCAAAATTTTCTATTAGACCTTAAAAGACTTTCCTCACAGAAAATCATTTATTAACTGCTCCCTCTAAAACTGTAATGTATAAATTCTAAACTGATTTTATTGATGAGGAAACAAAAGTTCAGAGAAGTTAAATAAGTTGTGTACATTAATCAGCCAGCTAGCGACTGGCCTAAAATCAGGTCCTATGCTCCAGGGTCCAGACTGTTTCCACTACTGAGTTGCCTCTCATAAGAGAGTGGAAAACCTCTCATTTCTTGAAATTACATTAGACTTTTTACAGAAATAAATGTTTAGTGCATAGATTAGGAATCTGATGGCAACATGAAAGACTACAGGGTAAAATGAATATAAAAACAGAGTGAGTTGTGGCAGAAAAAATGCACATTTGTATGTGATTCTACTTTCTTTTCTTTCTTTTTTTTTTTTTAATAAACCACCAACTTGCAACAATTAGGTTATAATTAGAGGCAGCTTGGAGAAGGATGTTTTGAATTAGCAACCAAATTGTCAGGTTTCTTTGTGGAGCATTTTATTGTTGGGTACAGTTGGAGGGAATCAGTCCCAAGGGAGGCCCATTTGTCATTCACGTAATTCTGCTGAACAGACGACTTACCCACAAAGCATTCTTCTTGCCTTCCTCCTCCCAGCTCTCAGCACTGCAGCCACACCTCCTCAGGCCACCAGGGCTATGCACAGGGCTTCAGAACTGGAAGGGACCTCAGAGAGCAGTGAGCATGTGCCTTGGTTCACATAGGAATCCCTCTTCAGTTCCCCCAACCTGAGGTCACACAGACTCTGCTGATAACCTACCATAATAGGGTGTGTGAGAAGTGATGGAAGTTCAAATCCCAGCTCTTCCCTAGTGCTTCACTTGGTCTGGGACCTCAGACAAGCTCCGTAACTTCTCTGACTCTCAGTTCTCTCACCAAACTTTCAGCAACAAGGTGAGGACTTCATGATTAAAGGCACACAAAATGCCTCACACAGACCCTGGCTTATAGAGGTGCTCAATAAACAGGACTATTCTTGACTGGGGCCTTTAAAATGTTGTTGGAATATTTCCAACAACAAGATGAAAGGTGTTCAGCTGCATTTTCTAGTTCTGGTTTCTCTGACTGTGAAGGGCAAATCTTCCTCATAGTCACCCTTCAGATACTGACAAGCAGCTCTCATTGCCCCTATGTCATCTCTTCTTTCACATTAAACAGCTCTGGACTTTTCAACTTCCTCATGGCATGGTTGGTTATCCCCTCTGTATCCTCATCTCCCTGGTCTACATGTATCCTACTTTGCCAGTGATCCTAGTACATTGTCATAACTCTACTCTGAAGGTCAGCTATAAGGATGATCAAGTTTGTACTTCTCCTCTCTCCATCTTTTCTTCTCCCATCCCAATCACAAACTCTTTGTGCCTTCATGTGCCCCTGACTCACCTCCTCACTGATGGCCCAGCATAAGGAAGGTTGTTTTATTGAACTTGGTCCAGATGCAAGAGAAGATATTGAGAGAAGGGTGGGTTCCTGGATATACCCAGGAGCAACTTCCCCTTGCATCTCATACTACTAACCCTCCCACCCCACTTAACAGATGAGAGTCTGTATCAAACCCATGCTTCCTGATGATGACATTAAGGATAATTTTACTTCTCCAAGGGCTTCTGAGTTCCCAGAACACATGAGAAAGATCTGTGGATTTTTCTACAATGCTTTTGATTCCTCAAAATCATCAGGAATTATTGCCAAAAGGTGCCAGTATTGGGGGCATGAGCTACAGTGGGTCCCTTATGATTCCCATCCCAATTATCGATGCATTAGTAAAAAGTTAAGACAGTGTTCAAAACCATAAATATGGGCCAAAGACTTTAATGTATATCCAAAGTATCTGAATATATAAAGAGGTTTGCAATAAACTGAGGGCAGATTTCTAAGATTTCAGCAGCTTGTACACTAATCTCTGATTTATTTATTATTGGAAAATCAAAGATCCCTTATACTTTATGCCAGCATAAAGCTAGAGCTCAAGTCTAAGGGTTCAATATCAGGCCTGAGAAACCCAGGGCTGAGTGATAAGATGCAGCACATTTCCTAGGATCCCCAGCTTGGTTCAAAGCTGAGACATCAAAGGTGAGTAGAGGCAACTGGGATAGAGAAGAGCACTGAGCTGGGTGTACACGTGGTTCCTGTTGCCTTCTTTCCTCCTAGAAACAGGTTTAGAAGGCTGGTGTGGGTCTACATTTAAGCACTTACAAGGGAGCAGATTGGAGATTCCAAGACGTAAATGATGTCTCAAAACCTCAGGGGACTGAAAATCCAACCTTTCTTTAAAATTAATTGTCAGCAGCAAAAATGCTTACACACTTGGTTCATTTGGAAGGTGAATACTACACTGATTTAAAGATTGACTTTTGCAAGTGGTCTAATAGTACATAATGCACTTTGAGACAGACAACACTGTCCTTTTGTTTTCAGGATGGAAGAAAGAAATGTTTCTGCTCTTTTCTTCCTCTGGGCATAAGCTGAAGCCCAGAGTGATGAGAGAGAAGGTAGACTGACCCATCATATAGAGTAAGTTACTCCAAGGTCATTGAACCCCAAATACCCCCACTTTCTTTGCCAATATATCACATGGGAGTTGCTCTCCTTAAATTCCATTTTTAAAATCTTTTTTCTTCATCTTTATTAAAGTTGAGGCATTATATCATCCTCAGTTCAGTTCAATTCAGTTGCTCAGTCATATCCGACTCTTTGCTACCCCATGAATCACAGCACGCCAGGCCTCCCTGTCCATCACCAACTCCCAGAGTTCACTCAGACTCATGTCCATCGAGTCGGTGATGCCATCCAGCCATCTCATTCTCTGTCGTCCTCTTCTCCTCCTGCCCCCAATCCCTCCCAGCATCCGAGTCTTTTCCAATGACTCAACTCTTCACATGAGGTGGCCAAAGTACTGGAGTTTCAGCTTTAGCATCTTCCTTCCAAAGAACACCCAGGACTGATCTCCTTCAGAATGGACTGGTTGGATCTCCTTGCAGTCCAAGGGATTCTCAAGAGTCTTCTCCAACACCACAGTTCAAAAGCATCAATTCTTTGGCGCTCAGCTTTCTTCACAGTCCAACTCTCACATCCATACATGACTACTAGAAAAACCATAGCCTTGACTAGATGGACCTTTATTGGCAAAGTAATGTCTCTGCTTTTGAATATACTATCTAGGTTGGTCATAACTTTCCTTCCAAGGAGTAAGCGCAAGCTAAAGTATGTCTTATTAAGGAACTAATTTGTTTCAAGCTGTTTTGAGACATTTTATATATGTTCTAACAATCACGCCTTACAAAGTCCATTCCTCTAAGGTGAAACTGACTTCTCCCCTTTATACCAGTGAGAACATGAAGATGCATAAAGTCTCAGAGTGACTTTCCCAAGGTCCCAGGCCTTGGTCACTAAACCATGCATGGTTTCCATTGGACAGTGTCAGTCACTGGTGTCCTCCAAAGACCTGAATCCCAAGGAGAGAGGAGGAAGCTTGGAGTAGAAGAGAGAACTTTAGAGGCATCTGTACTCAACAATTGTGAGGTCTGGGGCAACTCTACTTTACTGTTGTAGAAAATAAGAATGCCATTCCTTACTTTATAGAGTTGCTATGATGATCAAATGGGGTAACATGCAAGAATGTTTCATGCAGGCCTAGTGTATATGGTCAGTGCTCCACGTAAGTAAGTGAAATCTGATTGTCTCCAGAAACTAATTTTCACAAGGAAGCAGGGAAGAAGTTACCCAGAAGAGAGACAGGGCACAGTAAATGAGAGGAAGACCCATCGTCCAGCCTGCAGGGCCCTCTGAGGCCAGGTGCCAGGGCTCTGACCTCTGGACAGATCTGGTAGAACTGGGAAAGTGGACCAGAAGCTGCCTTGCCACTTTCTCAGCTTGTACAGACCAAATAACCCACTGTGTGTGATGTCCAAGGAAGAACAAATATAGATGCCCTCATCTTCCCTGAATCATTGACTGTGTTTGTCTTGTGAAAAGTCCTATTGCTGTCTTTATGGCAAACTGTAAAAAAGTATTTTTGATCCTCATTTATCCAAGAATAACACAATCCCCCCCTAAATAGCTGTTTTATTATGACCACAATCAAAGCTGAAAACAATTTCGTTTTCCCCTTTGAGGTCCTTGGGAACAATTTTAATTTCATAATAAAGTGGAGCAGTCCAGGCTTTGCTTCTTAGAGACAGCAGACCTAGGGGTATGGGTCCAGGAACACAGAAGTCAGAGGTGGGCCTGTGTTGGGGGGCTTTCCCACATATGGTGATCCAGATGGCTTGGAAATCATTTTAGAAACCATCTACAGCACTCTTTCCCAGCAGGCTCTCACTGTATAGGAGGGCAGAGCATGGATTCATATCACATCACAGGGAAAAAAATATCCATGTAGGAGAAATCTAGCACTTCAACCGATCTCAGACCATGGTGGTGGGGATCCAGAGAGAGAAATGAATCTGTGATAGGGGATGGGTCTACCCTGTGCAGTCTGCTTAGCAGCAAGGCTCCACCCAGGACCCCATCCTGGAGGACAGCCTCGCCATCCCTGCTGCCTCAAGTCAAAAGCCTGAGTCTTACTGATATCCATGTCCCCACAGTGGGCTGCCATTTCCTTCTCCAGGGGATTTTCCTGACCCAGGGATAGAAGCTGCATCTCCTGCATTGGCAGGCAGATTCTTCAGTGAACTCTTTACCACTGAGCCACCAGGGAAGACCTCTTTAATGTGTTAAGTCTTCCTCATTTCTCTCTTAGCTTTTTTCCCCAAACTCATCTTTTTCTCTGTAACCGCTTTTGCTCAGACACTGTTGTCTCACTCTCACTGGACAGTTATAGAATCCCCTGATTGGTCTCTCTGCCTCCAACTTGTTTCCACCCATTCCTCCTCCATTTCACCAAGCCTATCTTACACTTTAATAGTGAAAGTCACTCAGTTGTGTCTGACTCTGTGTGACCCCATGGACTGTACAGTCCATGGAATTCTCCAGGCCAGAATACTAGAGTTGGTAGCCTTTCCATTCTCTAGGGGAGCTTCCCAACCCAGGGATCAAACCCAGGTCTCCCATGTTGCAGGCAGATTCTTTACCAGCTGAGCCAAAGGGAAACCCAAGAATACTGGAGTGGGTAGCTTATCCCTTCTGCAGTGGATCTTCCCAATCCAGGAATTGAAACAGGGTCTCCTGCATTGCAGATGTGTTCTTTACCAGCTGAGCTATCAGGGAAACCCTATGTCTTATACTTTAGTCTTCCACTAAAATCCTCTAGGATCTCTCAGTGGCCTTGAGTTAAGTCCCAATTTCTTAGCCTGGTATGTAAGACTAACCATTTTTTGGTCTCTGCTTACCTCTGGTTACTTAGGAAGAATTATCTTTTTGCAAGATTGTTTTATAAAAGTGAATCTAGATCCTTATCTCCATATTTCCTGACTTTTTATGATGAATATTTTTAACACAGAAAAGTTGAAAGAATTACAGAGTGAAACCCATATACTTGCAACTCAGATTCTGTAATTAGCATTCTATAATATTTGCTTTATCACATATTTATCCATTCATCCATTCCTCCTTCCATGTATAAATTTAACTTATGTTTGATGCATTTCAAAATAAGTTCTGGACCTCAGTGTTTTTCGTCTGTTAACCTTCAGCATATATATCATATGACCACTAGATTTGTTTACATCATCCTTTTCCTCCAAAATGACTTCTGAAAGCATAGATATATTAGGACTAGCTGATTTACGAAAGGCAAGTTAGGTATAAAAAATAAGAGCAAGTTAAGGAAAGAGAAAAAGTTTATACAGAATCTCTGACTGAATAAAATTATGTAAATGAATGCAAAAAATACCTCTGAGCTTCCTAGAAACCAAAAATCATATTAGGTATATTGCTTTAATCTTCTTGTAGAAGGCCTACTAGGGACACATTTTTCAAGTCTTGAAATCTGTGAATTTGTCAGTCAGGTATGTTGTTAAAGGGCACTTAGAAATGTAGAAACGACACTAATAGAATACAATGGTTAAGAACTCAGACTCTGAAGCAAGAGGACTTGAGTTCAAATTTAGCTGCACCACTTACCATATATGGGAGCTTACACAAAGGCTTTTAACCATTCAGGTTCCCCATCTGCAAAATGAAGATCTCACAGCACCAATTTAATTTTGTTTATTTGGTGACTTTAATCAGATAATGTGCTCAAATCACTTAATATAGTGCTGAGCACATAGTAAGCACTCAATAATTAGAGTTGTTATTTTAGCAATAAAAAGAACTGCTTCAGCAGAAGGTGAGATTATAACATCAAAGCATGGTTTTTATAAAAGCTTTTATATGTCACAGTGATAATATTCAGGAATAATGTTTTCTTTCAATCTAGCTTAGTACAGAGAAAAATCTAGATACTCTTTGAGGAAGACATAAGATATCATTGGTTGCTTTTACAATAATGGTCCCTGCTTCTTTCTAGAAGAATCTAAATTTTATTCAGCTAACAGACAAAACTCAGAGCAAAATGTTCATCCCCAGAACATGAACCATTCTAATTCTAAGCCAATCATGTTAATTCCATGCCCAGAAGTTAGTGACGGATCTAGAAATAAATAATTAGACTGAAGGAGCAATGTGCTGGAGTGACTGTGCAGAGAACCATCTTGATAAACAGGGAGGGAAAACTCCAAGGGAAAGACCTATTCCTCACTTTCTGTGTTATATGGTATATGAGGATTTAACGCATGGTATTATAGTAGCCGCTTTGTGACCATGAGGAGAAAGCCAAGGAATTGCTGAGAAGCTGACCCAAAGCCTTGCTGTCCAACTTCTTGGTATGTGAGCTGAATGAATATTTTTAATCCATTTTTAGCTAGTCATTCTGTAGTACTGTTATAAGCATTCTTAGTTAACGATAAAACAAAGAGCTAATATTTCCTTTGAGTGCATCCCTGCTGTTTATTGTCTTTATCCAACTGGTTTGACAGTAGCTGAAAGGACTTTAAAATGGGTTATTCTTAATTGTACATAATCACTAAGAGGAGATATCAGCCACGTTTTAAGAACCCCAAGTTTAAGTGAATCATGGCAGTCATTTTCTGCAGCAGCTGCAGAAGCTCTGCTCACTGAGTTCAGCAAATGTTTGGTCAGGTAGACATCCCACCATATGGCCCATTACCCAGAAACTTCATTTAGAGAGAGAGTAAGCTTATAACCTACCAAAGGCAGTCCCTGGAAGTATCTGAAATCGAATCTTCAAGAGGCTCTTGCCGTTAGGGATTCTGGCTGTCTGCTAGCACAATGACCAAGCAGCTGTGGCAGATGGATAAATCAATCCCTATGGAGTAGGAAAATGGCTATTTGCCCTATGCTGTGTTTCAACACATTAATTTTTTAAAAAATTTTATTGGATACAGTTGATTTACAATGCTGTGTTAGCTTCAGGTATACAGCAAAGTGAATCAGTTATACATGTACATACATTCATTCTTCTTTAGATTCTTTCCCCAGATAGGTCCTTACGGAGTACTGAGAAGAGTGCCCTGTATTACAGTGTGTCCTTACTAGTTCTGTTCTATATATAGTAATGTGTATGTGTCAATCCCAGTCTCCCAACTTATCCCTCCTCTCACCCCACTTCCCCATTTCTGGTAACCAGAAGATTTGTTTTATACATCTGTGACTCTATTTCTGTTTTGTTAATAAGTTCATTTGTACAATTTTTTTAGATTCCACATATAAGCGATATCATGATATTTGTCTTTCTCTGATTTTACTTCATTCAGTACGATAAACTCTAGGTCCATCCATGTTGGTGCAAATGGCATTATCTTGTTCTTCTTTATATATGTATACATATATACAATATCCCATTGCATATATGTGCGACATCTTTATCCATTCCTCTTGTTGATGGATATTGAGGTTAATTCCATGTCCTGGCTATTGTAAACGAGTCTGCAATGAACACCGTGGTGCATGCATCATTTTGAATTATGTTTTTCTCCAGATACATGCCAAGGAGTGGGGTTACTGGGTCATATGACAACTCTATTTTTACTTTTTTGAGGAACACCCATATTGTTCTCCAAAGTAGCTGCACCAATTTACATTCCCACCATCAACAGTGTAGGAGGGTTCCCTTTTCTCCACACCCTCTCCAACACTTATTGTTTGTAGATTTTTTTGGTGATAGCCTTTCTGACTAGTGTGAGGGGATAGCTCACTGTAGTTTTGATTTGCATTTTCCTAATAATTAGTCATTAAAAACATTAATTTATTGAAATCAATGTGTGACATCATAGAAACCAACTGTATATTTGGTTACCATATAGCAGATTTTGGGTAGGAAGAATCAAATTCTATTGTTAAAGTTGGGGTAAATATAAGTATTCATACATGGGACCTGTATTCTGCATTTGGTAACATATCTCCAAAATCATTATGGAAGTAAGGGGGAAATACATGGTTAAAGATAAAAAATACCTGGAAACACGAAACTCTTCATGAATGCTTAATTATGAGGGGTGCCTGTGCAAGGGATGGTGTGCACCCCAGCACAGCTGTGATCAGTGTCATCTGCAGAGCATGAGGAGGGGAGACAGGGAAGGGCACTGACTTTAGATGGACATGGTAGAGACTGCCTGTTCTCCACCAAAAACAATTCCTTCTTCCTAGGAACACAGCAAAGGTACTTCCAAGCTGCCCTTGCAGCTGGGCATGACTATGCGACGAAGTTCTAGCCAGTGGGATATGAATGGAAGTCATATGTTTGCTATTTTCAGGCTTGAAACCTCCCACATAGCCTACTCCATACTCTTTCTGTTTCTGTCGTTTTGTTATAGACAAGGGCCATACCAAACAAGATAAAAGAGACTCAGTATGAAAGAAGACTGGATCCCTGGGCTGCTGTGTGCAAGAGAGCTGACCCCCACACAACCTGGACACCTACTTGGGATTACCATGTGAGTACAAAATAAGATAACATTGTGTTTAAGCCATTATATGTTGTTTGATTCTATTGTTGTTTGGTTACAGCAGTTTAGCCTGCACTAAGGCATACAAGGGCTTCCCTAAGAGATACCCTGCACTAAGGGTGGCGCAGTGGTAAAGAATCCTCCTGCCAGTTCAGGAAATGCAAAAGACATGGGTTCGATCCCTGGATTGGGATGATCCCCTTGAAGAGGGCATGGCAGCCCACTCCAGTATTCTTGCCTAGGAAGTCCCATGGACAGAGGAGCCTGGCAGGCTACGGTCATGGGGCGAAAAAGAATTGGACACAACTGAAGCAACTTAGCATGAATGCATGCAAGGGATGCAATTGTGTATCTATTAAGTACATGAATGTTTTCCCCCTCTGGAGCCCCGTATTTACTATAATGTACATACGAATACATATAACAAGCTCAATGGAAGTATATTATTTTAGTCTCTAATAATGTAATTTCCCTTAGAAACTCATCTTTGTTAAATAAATGTGAGTATTTGAAAAGTTTGGTAGGAGTAGAGGTGGCCTCCAGGGGCTTTGGGTTCTACAGCCCCTTCCTGCAAGGCAAGAAGAGGGTCCAGAATGGGAAAGAAGCACACTGAAGAGTGGAAGCCAGGTACTGAGTAATGTTATTTTCCCCGTTGGGCTCCATATTATTCACAAAGTTTGCATTGCTCACAGATGCTTTTGCTTGAGTAGTGCATCCTTAAAAATGTTTCTTTCTGGAGGGCATGCATAAAGGAGTTTGGAGTTCTGCTTTCACTTGGGTATGGAGCAAGGGGCAGGCATTTCAGGCTCCCACTTAGAGCTCTTTCAGAAAGATGCACAAGGGGCTTTCAGAGTGCCGGGGAAGAAATGTTTTCCCTGGCAAAGTCAGAGAACGCTTCAAGGAGGAACTGAGTCATCTTGAGAGAGGAGTCGGAACCCGCCAGTCTAGAGAGGGAGCAAGGGCATTCCAAGCAGAGAATAACAAATGGATTTCAGCCTTGTCAGGCCATGGCCTTCACGGATTTACCTGATTACCGGGCCTGAGTGCCTGACCCTGTCGCCTTACCATGGTCAATGCGGCTAGCACCACCCTTATCACAGCAGCATGTCTCTCTGCAGTTACCTAAGGACAGGGACGTCAGCTCCTCAGATAAGGGGCTCGTGTGCATTCCAGCAATCTTGTCAATTATCCCTGGACTGATTTGCACGCCTGCTCCTTCTCAGCATTAGCACTGGTTGGCGGAGGGGACGCTTCCTTTTATCGGTGCCTATTGTGCTGTCAGGCTTGGTTTACAACACAATAAGCTTACAGACACTCACAATTAATGAGCTTCTCATGAATGCTCACAAACACATTAAAAATGAGCAGGTAGCAAATTATCTACGGATCCCAATAGTCTGCACCTACATTCATATCCAGTTTTTAGTAGACTGGAATTGACTAAAAGTCCCTGTCATTTGTCAGGTGGTATGTCAGCTTAATGGGCCCAGAGCTCATTTATGGGTTGCCATCTCCCACTAAACTGTCTAAATTGTCTGCCTGAGCTTCCAGAAATACCTGAAGGGGTAGGTCCTGAATATGAGCCTTATCCGAACTTGAAATCTGTGTGGGCCCCCATTCTTAAGGAATCCACTTTGGAATTCTGAGAAAAATCTGCACCCCCCCACTCCACTTTTGTTTTTTTGTTTTTTTTTTCAAAATGTACATCCAAAAGAAAGATGTAAGTGTAAACAGTATGGGAAGAAGCACTTAAGGATTTGGGTTGAGTGCCTTATCTCACTTGCTGTGTAATTTTGAGGATGTTAATGTCTCTGAGCATCAGTTTCTTCATCTGTAAGTGGAGATAATCATAGCACATTTCACACAGAATCAAGTGACAGAAGGAATACAAGGCACACCAAATTTATACAGCACTGTGATGAGTGTTGTGAGTCTGTGTAGGTGCTTGCTAAGTCACTTCAGTATTGTCTGACTCTTTGTGACCTATGGACCATAGTTCACCAAGCTCCTCTGTCCTTGGGATTCTCCAGGCAAGAATACTGGAGTGGATCTCTGTGTCCTCCTCCAGAGGAATCTTCAACCCAGGGATCAAACTTCCATCTCTTATCTCTCCTGCATTGGCAGGCGAGGTCTCTACCACTAGCACCACCTAAGAAGCCCTGTGAGCACTTTACAGTAATTCAATTTCTCCTCATAATAATCTTATGCACTATTTTGTAATCCCATTCTACAGCTGAGGAAACTGAGGACTTGAGAGATTAAGCAATTTGTTTAAAGTCAAATAGCTCATAAGTGATGGACCTGGGACACAAACAAGGACATCATGATGCCAGAGACCTTTCTCTGTTGAAGGATACTGTGCTGTGCTAGCTGGTCCATTACCTGGAAAGGAATTCGTTATTTCTGTTTGAATGTAGAGAAACTAGAGAGATAAATAAGATATGCACCCAACTTTAAGAAAATACCAGTCTGTCAGGGAGATTTGTCTTGACCAGTCTGTCAAAGCCATTTGAACCTTGGTTAGTGTTATAACTGGGGCAATCACATGTATCAGTTTTGATCGCTGAAAACAAACGACCACAAGCTCAGTGGCCTAAACCAACACTCATTTAATACCTCACAGTGTCCGTGGGTCAGGAGTGCAGGCACAGCTCATCTGAGGCCTCTGCTCAGGATCTCAAAGGCTGCAATCAAGAAGTCAGCAGTTTCATTTCTGGAGTTTTCTGATTGCAAGCAGAATTCAGTTCCTTGCATCTGGAATATGGAGGCCTTCGACTCCTAGAGGCTGCCCAATGTTCCTGGCCATGGTGCCCGTGGCTTTTTCCATAGGCAGCAGCTCATTCTTCAGGGTCCACAGGAGAATCTCTCTCTTTGGTGTCTTAGATAATCAAGGGATTGGCTATCCTTTCACCATTGCCATATTCTATTGGCCAGAGGCAAATCACCATGAATGCCTACACGCAAGAGAAAAAGATTAGAGAAAGGCATGACTCAATAGGGGTCACTGGAGGCTGTGTCGGTCACACCACACAATCTATTATTCTATTGGGACATTCTTGAGAGTGAAAATATGCCATTAATAAATACTGGAAGAACAAGCATAAATTGAGACTGTCCCAAGCAAACTGGGACATATAATCATCTAAGCTAGAAACAGCACAAGACACTTAATACTGGGCCAGTGGAGACACAGTATAATTCTGATCTGGTGGATCTGATAGTACTCCTTTGGGCAGGTGATTTTTCAGTCAGGTTGTGAAGGATGGGTTAAATTTCTACAAGCAAAAATGGTATGGGACAGGACAGCATTCCAGGCAGAGGAAGCATTCTGGGTGAAGATGTAGCCCTGAGAAAGAAACAGGCCAGGATCTCAGAATGAGAGATTCCGGGAGGAGCTTGTGAAATGTGTTTCAAAGCCTTTATTCAAAGGAAATAGGCACAGGGGTCTACCGAGTTCAGTGGACTTTAGCTGGGGTTTCTGACTAGAGGTGGTGATGGTGGTGGTGGTTTAGTCGCTAAGTCGTGTCCGACTCTTGCGTCCCCGTGGACTCTAGCCAGATGGGCTTCTCTGTCCATGGGAATTTCCAGGCAAGAGTACTGGAGTGGGTTGCCATTTCCTTCTCCACTCTGACTAGAGGGCACCTCTCCAATCCTTAATGCATCTTGGATATTTGGAGACTCGCAGTTTAGGGAGACAGGCCCTCAGCTTTCTGCCTCCTGGGGGAACTTCTCTTGTACATACATGTGGCTTACGAGCCCTTTACCTCATCACAGTTGTGGAGAAAATTCTAGAGAAAGGAACAAAAATGGGTCAACTAATTCCATAAGTCTGATCAATGTTTTATTAGAATTGAGGTTCAGCAGCCAGCTTAGTCCACAGATCAGCTCTGCAGTTGTCTTAATCAGAGCCGTGCTGGGTGCAAGCTCACTGTTGCGTTGTTTCTGCTGGGTCACTTCTGTGGAGCAGTGTGTGCTGGCTCACCTCCCTGCTTCAGGGGAGGTCTTGTTTATTTCCCATCCATCCGTCCCCTTCTGTGACTCAGTGTCTGCCATGAAAGGGGGATTTCCTGACCTCGCACCAATTCATCCCTCACTTAGATAAACAGAAGTGATCCCTGACATGGCCACTTGTAGGTCCTCTGTTGCCACTAACCCACTGGCGAGCACCACATGAGAACCACGTCCAGGGAAGGGCCAGAGACAGTGCCATGGAGGATGAGGTGTGTGGTTCAGACAAAATCTGAGTCAGCCGCTCAGACTCCAGTAGAGAAGCTGGGATGGGGACATTGAGCCCCATCTGTGCCAAGCTGCCATGGCTTTGGCTTCCTGCTCTGGGGTGGCGAACTGGCCATACATTATAACCTCGGAAAGAATGGGGCTGGCTCACGTGGTTGGAGCAAGGAAGGCAGAGGGAATGTGAGACAAGTCCAAAGAGCTGGAACTGGTCTTCTTCTCTACCATAAAGCAAAAGATACACATTTCCTGGGATGCACTTACATACTCAACAGCTGTCCCAGGCACTGGAAGTTCAATGGTGACCAAAATAAAATCCCTGTCCTCATGGATCTTATAGTCTCAGATAGGGGCTGGGCAGAGATAATCTGAAAACAAATAAAGACAAAGTAGAATAAACATTAAAAAGCAGAGACATTACTTTGCCAACAAAGGTCTGTCTAGTCAAAGCTATGGTTTTTCCAGTAGTCATGTATGGATGTGAGAGTTGGACTCTAAAGTAAGCTGAGCACCGAAGAATTGATGCTTTTGCACTGTGGTGTTGGAGAAGACTCTCAAGAGTCCCCTGGACTAAGAGGAGATTAAACCAATCCATCCTAAAGGAAATCAGTCCTGAATAATCATTGGAGGGACTGATGCTAAAGCTGAAACTCCAATACATTGACCACCTCATGTGAAGAATTGACTCATTGGAAAAGATCCTGATGCTGGGAAAGATTGAAGGCAGGAGCAGAAGGGGATGACAGAAGATGAGATGGTTGGATGGCATCACCGACTTGATGGACATGAGTTTGAGCAAGCTCCGGGAGTTGTTGATGGACAGGGAAGCCTGGCATGCTGCAGTCCATGGGGTTGCAAAGAGTCAGACACAACTGAGCGACTGAACTGAACTGAGAATAAATAAATGGGGGTGGGGTACCTGGTTAAATAGAGGGCAAGGAAGTTTTCTCTAAGAAAGTGACATTTTATCTGAGATGAGTCAAAAATACCAAGAGTGTTGCAGACAGAGTGTGTACACATGCCCTACAGTGGGAAAGAGAAATTGAGAGAAAAGAAAACAAAACTGTGTGGCTGGAGTTAAGGAGTGAACAAGAGCATGAACTGAGTGAATCACAGTTGAAGGCGGGTCACAAAAGTACCTCCCACTCTTGGGCGGATGCTGATAATGGGGGAGGCTACGCATGTGTGAGGGCAGGGGGCACATTACTATATCTCTGCACCTTCCTCTTGATATTGCAGTGAAACTGAAACCACTCTAAAACAAAATGAAGTATTAAAAAAAAAAAAAAAGCTGGGAGGAATCTGGGACTCTTTTTTAAAGATAGTATATTGGATAATTTGGATATAGACTGTACTCCCTAGTGATAACAGTCTGACAGGGAACAGCGTTCTTGGGGGCAGAAAGTCGCAGTCTTCACTAGAGTGACTGACAGAGTGGCGAGACAAATACCCTGAGGGTCAGGGGAAATAGCCACAGGATTCTCCTGAAAAGACAAAGAAGTATGATGAGGGTGGTCCCGCTGGTAGAGCAACTTCTACAGGCAACAAATCCCCCCTGGTCTTCAAAGGACAGTGTCTTCAGGGCAAAGGATCCATCCTGCCCCTAGTAAAAAACAGAGCATAGGAAAATACATGTGAAGGGAAGAAGGGGGGACGGAGGAGGTAAAATGGTCCAAGGCTAGGGATGGGGCTTCCAGAAGGTGACACCCACCAGGAGAGGGATTTCTGAGTACCTGGGGTAAGCGGCTTTCTGCACAGAGAGGCCTGGAGAAACACAGAGAGAGATGGAAGAAGCCTGCTTCCTTCCTTCCCCATAATTCCATCAAGAGAATGGCTGCATTCAGAGTTCTGGTCCATGAATTGCAGACTTTTTTTTTTTTAACAGAAAGGAACTGTTAGTTTTACCTCTTTCCCAGAAGGCGTTTCCCCATGGAAAAACAAACAGACCAATGGTGTGGCAGACACTTCTGCATGTAAATTCGCTCCAAAGAAAGAGTTAAAGTGCTTTCTAATATAAATTGGTTTTCGGTATTTCAGTGCCAATATAATTAGATTGTAACAAGCAAAGCCCTGTAACATAACACAGCGAAAATTTGAAAATTTGATTCTGTCTGGCAAACAACCAAGTCCCTGCGTGTGCGCAAACCTGACATTAATAAGCTACAAGAGATTACATGATTTAGAAAAGAAGCACTTGGTGTTACCAAATCAAATAATAGATCTCTAGGCTATAATTAGGAGAATTGGGACTCAACAATGAAGTCATAATACTGTAATTTAGCTGTGAGTAACAGAGCCATGGAGGCACATTAGGGGGTGGGTGGTGTCTCCGTGGCGTGCAGCTCCCAGGGGGGTGCCTTCTCCGGCACCCTGCATGCAGACACCTGTTGGCACCATGATGCCACAGGATGGACCCAGGTCTGCCATGGCTGGATGGCAGAGGCTCTGGGGCCCTTGTACTTCAGACGTACAACTTTAAAGATGGAGCTCCCCAGGGACAGCTGAGGAAGGCAGAGAGGCCACCAGAGCAATGCAGGCAAATTGCTGCCCTGCGGTGCTTTCAGGGCTAACAAAGGACACATTAAAAACACAGAAACATAAACAAGGCAAAATAAACACTGTAAAAAATAAAAAGAGAGTGAGAGAAGCCAGCAGCCTCATTCATAGTCCCTGAGCTGCAGGGGATTGTCAGGTTGGGCGAACGCATTTTTCCTCTGAAATAGTTTCTGCAGAGATTGTGCAGAACTTAACCACCTCCTGGCAGAGTAACACAATCCATGCTCTTAGGTCATCAAACCATATAATTTCACGTTGAAAAGAAACCTTAGCAGGGCTTCTTAATCGGGGGTCCCCCAAGGGGTCTGTGGATAGAACTGAATTTCAATGTAATTGGTTTTCTTTGTAATCCTATGAATTTTATTTTCTGCATTTCAAAACATTATTCTGAGAAGGGGGTCTGTAGCAGACGTTGGAAGTGCCCCTCTGCATATCCTTAGACCTTTCTGGATGCTCCAGCTGGCTTCTAATTGCCAGTCTTTGCATCTCTGGGCTTGAGAACTCTCTATCCCACCAACTTAGCAAAACAGCATTGCTTGGTGCCCATGTGGCGTGCAGGCTGCAAGTACCAGGGAGGTATGCCAGGGGCAGGTATGTAAGTACCCCAGGTCCCTCCCGCTTTGGGTGTGAAAATGCTAAGTGGTTTTGCCCTCCTTGTCCCAGAGAAGCCTGGAGGATTAAGCTCCAGTTGTCCACCTTTGGGCTGCCTTTCCTTTCCCACTTCTCTATGGTTACTTCCTGTACTTACCAAATAAATTACTCTATGATTACTTCCTGTATCTTCCAAACAAATTAATTGCATTCAGGATCTGCTTCTCAAAGAGCACAGACAAAGATAGGGCCAACAGGAAGGTTAACAGACTGCCAAAGGGGTCCAGAAAAAAGATGAAGCCCTGGAAGGTGAGATTCAGATCTTCTTACCCTCAGCACCACTTCATGGATGAGGAGCCTGGAGCACAAAGAGCAAAGTATCTCACCCACAAAAGGGAGTTAGGAAGTAAGACATTCACTTCCTATGGTTACTGTCGTGATCATGATTTCCCGCATTTCACATGTTCAATTTGATTTTTCTCCTTGTTCCTTCCCAAATCCTCTCCAACAGCAGCCATTGGCCTAGGACTGCTTGAAAACAGAGTCCATGGCTGGATGTTCTTTTCCTTTCTTCCTAAATGCAGGCATCTGGCAGGGCCCGGTACCACAAGAACCTGTTCCTGTGCCCAGGTCTGAGCTGAGTTCTGGATGTAGGATGAGCGACAGCAAAGTGTGTCTCTTATCACATTCAACACAAATACTGTTTCCATTCAGTTACCCCTTAAGCCACATAGTAACTTGTGTCTAAGCTCTATCTGAGGTTAGAATTCCACAATGGGATTCAGCACTGGGGTGGCAAATAGTGTTCTTGTTTTATATATATATATACATATATATATATACACATACATACACACTTATAAAGGACATTGTTTCAATTTTTATTCAAAATGGATTTTAGAAATACTACAATAAAATGATACAAGGATATCAAGTAGAAGGAAAATAGAGGTACAGTTATAGTAGGCTTTATAAGTAGGTCCTGAAAGATGATTCCTTCAACACAGTATCCTCGCCCTGCATGTTTATTCCCCAGCACCTCAACATGATGATAGAAAAGCATAAACCCAACTACATGCTTTCCCTGTTCTAAAACTTTCAATCATCACCATCAGAGAAGACTAAGATTCAGTTTTGTTAAAATAGCATTCATGGCCAGCTCCTGCCCATATATCTTTACTTCCTCCTCTCTCCTTTTCACTCTCCTTCAATCAGGCTCTAACAAAATCCTTTGAATACACCATGTCTTCTTACAGTTTTTCTCATGACGCTTCCTCTTTCTGAAGAACCACTTGTATCTATTTCTGTTCTCACCCTTCTAAAGGTTTGGCTGCCCTTCCTCTGAGCACATACAGTGATGATGTATCCAAACATCTGATCTCTCCCCATTTCACACTTGTCTCACCTGTTTCATTCTGCTCCAAGCAAATCCACAGTGGACGCTTTCTCCTACTCATGAAGGACTCAGCTCAATTGTCACTTTCTCAGACAAGTCTTCTCTGACCACTTTAAATAATGCTTTTTGCTGTCTCATCTTTAAAATGGAAAAATATTTTGAAAAATATTGGCATGGTCTCCCTTTTTGATTTTATGTCCATAACCTTCTCCTTTATCTGCCTTCTAATGAACATGTGGAGGTGGGATATGAGGGGGTGAATTGCTAGGAGAATTAAGAAAGTTGCAGAAGGGAAAGAAAAAATGAATGAAGGAAGTTGATGTTACCTTTAGAGTTTTGAATTTTGCAAAAAGTCAGGGCTTGCAACTCGGACTTTTCAAGATTGTAGAGAGAGATTTCTAAATCCCTCCTTTTAGCATGTCACATACCAAGTCTGCTTGACTAGATTGTTTTCCTATATTCCCTACCACCCCCTCATGAGCACTTTTTAACATAACAAAATTTATATTTTCTATGTTATTCCAAGTTTCTATAATTAGCATATATTCATTTCATATTTATAAAAAATAAAGAAGAAAATCATGTCAGATAGCCACAATGATTCTCTAGAGTAGAGAATTTCTGATTGTCTCCTTAGAACTTTCTAATTTTTGTTATTGATGCAAATTTTAAATAAACTTTTTATTTTATAAATTTTGCTCTTATAGAAAAATTGTTAAAATAGTACAGAGAGTTCTTATATACACCACAAGAAGTAGTTGACATCCTACACTTGTATGGTACATTTGCCACAGCTAGTCAACAATGATAGATTATTTAAATAAAGTTCATATTTTACTCGGATGTCCTTCATTCTTACCTATCGTTCTTTCTCTGTTCCAGGATCTCATTCAGGATAGTGAATTACATGTAGTCACCATGTCTTCTTAGGCTCTTCTGACTGTGACATTCTCTCATACTTTGCTTGTTTCTGATGACCTAGACAATTTTGAGGAGTCTGGCTCGGTATTTTGTAGAGTGGGATTCACCAGATGTTTTTTCTCATTATTAGATTATGTTATGTGTTTTACAGAGAAGTACCACAAAGGTAAAATGCCATTTTTATCACATGACATGAAGAACACATGCCATTAACATGATTTAACATTGTTGATATTAACTATGATCACTTGGCTGAAGTAGAAGATCGTCAGGTTTCCTCTAATTACTTTTTTGGTCTTCCTTGGTGGGCCAGTGGTTAAGAATCCACCGGCCAGTGTAGGGGACCCAGGTTCAAACTCTGGTCCGGGAAGATTCCACATGCCTTGGAGCAACTAAGCCTGTGCACCATGACTAAGGAGCCAGCACCCTAGAGCCAGTTAGCTGAGGCCTGCGAGCCTAGAGCCTGTGCTCCACAACAAAAGAAGCGACCGCTGGGAGAAGCCTATGCACCACAGCTAGAAAGTAACCCTCACTGGCCACAGCTGGAGAAAGAAGCACACAGCAACAAAGACCCAGTGCAGGTTAAAAAAAAAAGTTACTCTTTTCTTCTCCCTTTCCAGGCTGTGCTCTTTGGAAGTTACTATGTCACCACCATCCATTTATTTGTTCAATTCCAAATACATATATAGTGGTATCAGAATTGTTAACAAAAACTAGCAGGGGGAACAATTTTATTGACTAGAATACAGTGCTTACATACAGTTTCACTTGACTTTAGTCTTCCAGAATCCTCTTATTTCCAAAGGTACTTATGTCAGCACCTTTTTGCCCCAATGTTTTCCATGAAGTTGTTTCATACATTTGTAAAACAGTCATATTGTTTTGTCACATTTTACATTCCATCCTGGGATCCCTGATCTCCTAGATTATTTTTAATTTGCATAATTAAGGACTACTCTTTTGCTGTAAAAACTATAAAGGGTCTTTACAAATGTATAGTGTAATGTACTCACCATTACAGCATCACACAGAATAAATTCGCTGCTCTACAGAAACCCCTTGGATATCATCTATTCAACCCTTCCTGTCTCCCCACCAGGCCTCTGTTGACCACTGATGTTTTCATTGTCTTTATAGTTTTCCTTTTAGAATACCTTGTAATTAGAATAGCACTTTATATGATCCCATTTATCTCCTCTTTTAGCATATCAATTATACTTCTTTAAAAAGTAATTTCCCTGGAGTTTCCAATATACATTTTACCTAGTCTAATTGCACCTTCAAATAACAATATACTGCTTCACAGAGAGAGATACACAGTATTCCCCTTCCTCCCTTCCTTCCCTTATGCATTATCATTATTCATTTCATTTATTGCTATGCTATAATCACCAAATACATTGTTACTATTATTAAACAGCTATCAATCAAAAGTAAAATAAATGTGAAAAATTTTCATCTACTTTCATTTATTCTTCTACAAGGTCCAAATTCTTACTTATAAAATGTTCCCTTGCAAACTGTGAACTTTCAGATGTTCAAGCTGGTTTTAGAAAAGGCAGAGGAACCAGAGATCAAATTGCAAACTTCCGCTGGATCATTGAAAAAGCAAGAGAGTTCCAGAAAAACATCTATTTCTGCTTTATTGACTATGCCAAAGCCTTTGACTATGTGGATCACAATAAACTGTGGAAAATTCTAAAATGGATGGGAATACCAGACCACCTGACCTGCCTCTTGAGAAACCTATATGCAGGTCAGGAAGCAACAGTTAGAACTGGACATGGAACAACAGACTGGTTCCAAATAGAAAAAGGAGTATGTCAAGGAGGTATATTGTCACCCTGCTTATTTAACTTATATGCAGAGTACATCATGAAAAACACTGGGCTGGAAGAAGCACAAGCTGGAATCAAGATTGCCAGGAGAAATATCAATAACCTCAGATATGCAGATGGCACAACCCTTATGGCAGAAAGTGAAGAGGAACTAAAAAGCCTCTTGATGAAAATGAAAGAGGAGAGTGAAAAAGGTTGGCTTAAAGCTCAACATTCAGAAAACGAAGATCATGGCATCTGGTTCCATCACTTCATGGGAAATAGATGGAGAAACAGTGGAAACAGTGTCAGACTTTATTTTTTGGGGCTCCAAAATCACTGAAGATGGTGATTGCAGCCATGAAATTAAAAGACACTTACTCCTTGGAAGGAAAGTTATGACCAACCTAGACAGCATATTCAAAAGCAGAGCCATTACTTTGTCAACAAAGGTCCATCTAGTCAAGGCTATGGTTTTTCCAGTAGTCATGTATGGATGTGAGAGTTGGACTATAAAGAAAGCTGTGTGCAGAAGAATTGATGCTTTTGAACTGTGGTGTTGAAGACTCTTGAGAGTCCCTTGGACTGCAAGGAGATCTAACCAGTCCATCCTAAAGGAGATCAGTCCTGGGTGTTCATTGGAAGGATTGATGTTGAAGCTGAAACTCCAATACTTTGGCCACCTGATGCGAAGAGCTGACTCATTTGAAAAGACCCTGATGTTGGGAAAGATTGAGGGCAGAAGGAGAAGGGGATGACAGAGGATGAGATGGTTGGATGGCATCATTGACTCAATGGACATGGGTTTGGGTGAACTCTGGGACTTGGTAATGGACAGGGAGGCCTGGTGTGCTGTGCTTCATGGGGTCGCAAAGAGTTGGACACGACTGAGCAACTAATTGGCTGACTGCCTTAAAAACTTATTTTAACATTTCTTGTGATGAGATTTGTTGGTAATGAATTCTCTCAGTTTTTGTCTATCAGAAAATGTCCTTGTTTCTGTTTTGCCTTTGAGGGATAGTTTTATTGGATACAGAACTCTAGTTTGGTTTTTTTTTTTCTTTAAAACTTAAAATATTCCACTCCATTCTCTTCTTACTCCTGTGGTTTCTCATAGAAATTGGCTACAATTCTCATCGTGTTCCTTAATAGGTAATATTCTTCCCACAACCATCTGCGGCTGTGGTTTCTTTATTTTCTCTTACTCTTTTTTTTTTTTTTTTGTAGCTTGAATATGGTATGCCCAGGTATAGACTGTTGGTGTTTATTGACATTCTCTGAGCTTTCTGGATCTGTGATTCGGTATTTGTCCCAAATCTTGGAACATTCCCAGTCATTATTTCTTCAAATATTTCTTCTGTTCCATTCTCTCTTTCTCCTCCTTCTGGTGTTCCAATAAACATATGGCATACCTCTTGAAATTTCCCAGAAGTTCTTGGTTATTCCACTGTTCTTTTTCTTTTTTCATTCATTTTTCTCTTTGCATTTCACTTTCAGAAGTTTCTGTTGAAGCTCACTGATATTTTTCTTGGCTGTGTCCAGTCTGCTGATAACCTCATCAGGACATTCTTCATTCCTGTTAAAGTCTATTGAATTTCTAGCATTTCCTTTTGATTCTTTTTCAGAATTTCCAGATCCCTATTTATATTACCCATCCTTTCTTTCATGCTGTCTGCTTTTTCCGTTAGACCTTTAACACATTAATCATAATTATTTTAAATGCACTGCCTCTTAACTGTAACATCTGTGTCATATCTAAGTTTGATTCTCATGCTCAGTTTGTCTCTTTGGACCATGCTTTTTCTTGACTTTTATTATGCCCTGTAATATTTGTTGTTGAAAGCCAGACATGTTGTATTGAGTAGTAGGAACTAAAGCAAATAGGCCTTTGTTGGGAATTTACGTTAATTTGGCTATGATTTGGCTATGTTTAATGTTTGCTGAAAGTGCTAGAGTGGCTCAGACAGTAAAGAATCTGTCTGCAATGCAGGAAACCTGGGTTTGATCCCTGGGTCAGGAAGATCTCCTAAAGAAGGGAATGGCAACTCACTCCAGTATTCTTGCCTGGAGAATTCAATGGACAGAGGAGCCTAGTAGGCTACAGTCCATGAGATCACAAAGAGTTGGACATGACTGAGCTACTAACACTTTCACTTTCTGTGTCTTTGGCTTTGACTCCTATGTCTTTGGGCTTCCCTAAGTACCCTTCCTTAGAGAGAATCTTGCAGTTCTTCCAACCAAAATTCATCATTATTTTGCTGGAGCCCTGTGGGTGTGGTGTTCAGGTAGATAGGAGGGGAAGCAAGGTGTAATTTTATGATGAAATTTTGGGTTCTTTTTAAAGAATTTCTTTCTCTCTTTTTTTCCTGCACAGGTTTTAGTTGCAGCACTCAGAAATCATCATTGCCACATACAGACTCTTGGTTGAGCCATGTAGGATCTAGTTCCCTGACCAGGGATAGAATCTGGGTCCCCTGCATTGGGAGCATGAAGTCTTAACCAGTGACCCACAAGGGCTAGGCTGTCACGTTTACAGTGCTTTTCAATTGGAATGGCTTTTTGCCCTCTTAGGTAGGACAGGAAAACCAGAGACGGCTGGAGCTGGCTACTTTCTCCTAGGTGGGATCAAATTCTGGATCCCTCCTGGAAATTGGCACCTGTTAGGGAGAATGCTCTGAATATGCTTCCCAGTGCTTACTGTTCCCCTTTCCCTGCCAGAGCCAACAGCGAATTCTTGGATCTTCACCATGAGAACTTGGTAGGGTTTTTAGAGGAAGAAACCATGAAAATGTGACTCCCCTAAGACTGCATCACTCAAGAGTTTTCCACCCTTTTGCTAGCTCATAGTCAGTCTCAAACAAATCATTATCATTACCATTTTACTATTCCTACAACTCTATGGCTCCAGGGTTCCAGGAGCTTTGGTTTCAGGTAACATATCTCACCTTTATCTCTCTGGCTTCACCAGTCTTTCCAGACCTTGGGGTATTGGTTTACCTTGTTATTTTAGTTCTCTGATGGGCCTAAGAAAAGTCATTGATTATTGGTTTTCTCAGCTTTTCTAGTTGTAAGGATGGAAGTGATGACTTGCAAGCTCTTTACATATCAGAGCAGACACTGGGAGCCCAGTCATGAGACTTTTAAACTTAGAGTACAAGGAAGTTATGACAGAAGAAGGAGAATGCTATTCTCCCTTACCTGAAGGACTTTGAGAGAAAGAATAGAGACAGAAGAAGAGAAAGAGAAGGTCTGATGTCAAGGTTTACATGTGTTCCCTACCCCTCACCTCATCTGAAGGCTGAACCTTAAAGAGAAGTGGCTTAGAAAGACACTAGGGTGAAGGGAGCACGGACAGGGAGTTTTCTGCCCTGCTTCAATCAGAGGACATCTGCTGGCAGCTGTCCCCTCCCCTGCCACTCTGACAGTGCAAGGTGCTGGGAGAAGGTGGTGCTAGCTTATAGCTCTGCTAGGTTTCTCTTGGTTTCCACAGAATATTAAAAAAAAAAAAAAAAAACTCAGAAGTTCCTGAAACTCAAAAGGCAGTCAGTTTGGGGAAGCCAAAGACCTGCCACTGAGTCCATCATAACAAGGGTAGGGATGACTCCCAGGAGAGGGATGCAGAATGGAGGCCAGGGCTGTGGTGTCTCAGCAGAGGCAGAGCCCTAAATGGGTCTTACCAGGATATCTGAGAAGAAGATCAGTTAGCCAGAGAGGGCTAGCAAGTCCAGACTGAGTTGCAAGAGAGAAGCAAAGCTTAGAAAACACTCAGGCACAAATGGGATACATGTTATTGGAGAGAAGAAGACATTGCTTCAAAGACTAGTGAAGCTGGAGGACAGTGAAAGAATGCCTCAAGGATCTAATGAACTCGTCTCTTAGACTAGCACAAGGTTCCAGATAAGATACATTCCTCCTAGTTTTCACTTTGATTTTGCAGTCAAAGGTAGGGCAGCAAAAAATCCTACAGAATTTTCAAGGTTTTGAATTATCAGATATTTTCAGATATTCATAATTTCAGAATTATCAGATCAAAATTATAGATTGGACTAAGAAAGTCAACTATTTTCCATGCTAAACATCAGGAAACACAAGAAAAATGGCAACAGTTTTAGGTAAAATACATTTCTGCCCATTTGAGTAGAGTGGGCAATTTGTGACTCCACTGCATTCTCCATTCAATTACTGTAATGTGTGTTCTTTATAACATTTTTCATTCTCTGAAGGCATCTTATTTATTTGTCTGATTAGTCTGTCTAGCCTAGCAGGAAGAGAACTCAAAAACACTGAAGGGGCTGAATTAATACTTGTCAAATAAATAGTGGTCTTTATCAGGTGAATGGGTGTAAGAGTTTTGAATCTTAAATTATTATATTAACTAATATTTATTAAGTGCTAAGTATCTATTGAATCATTTAAGCACTTGTAACAATACCATGAAGTAAAGCAAAGTGTTAGTCACTCAGTCATGTCCAACTCTTTGCAACCCCATGGACTGTAGCCCGCCAGGCTCCTCTGTCCATGGAATTTTCCAGGCAAGAATACTGGAGTGGGTTGTCATTCCCTTCTTCAGGGGATCTTCCCAACCCAGGGATTGAACCTGGGTCTCCTGCATTGCAGGTGGATTCTTTACCATCTCAGCCCCAGTACTATGAAGTCAGTACAATTATTATCCTTGGTTTCCAAGTGAGGAAATGGAGACACAGAGAAGTCAGGCAATCTGTCCAAGGTCACTGAGTTTAGAACAAACAAGGCAATCTGACTGCACAGACTGCGTGCCCATCTAGCACACCACACTGCCTCTCAGAGTCTCCTGTGTGGCCTCAGCTCACCGCCTCCTTCCCCTCCTCCCTCGCGCCAGATGAGCCACAGACGGCTAAGTAGGCAGCGAACACTTCTCAAGATGTTTTCATCGATTTTGCCAACACTCAGCTGCTTTATCGGCTCTGATGAAACATTTGTGACAACCACAGCAATTGCAATGATCATTTCCATGCTGAAAACATTTGCCTACAAAGCAGACATTTTCTCTTCAAAGTAAACATTGGTGCCGCTGAGACGCTGCCACCCACACCCATCCTTGCTGCTTCCTTAGAATTTCGAATGCCTCCAAGGCAAATTCCCCACAAGAACCGATGGGATCATACAAGAGGATGTGGACTTCTCCAGGTGGCCTCACCTGCCACTCCCAGGCCAGTCCTGCGGTGTCTCTCGTCATCCGCATCTCTGTCTCCCCTCAACCCAGCACTTAATCCTGTTACTAGTAACAGCAGGCACAAGGGTTAACCCTTCCCTATGATGTGTCTATTTCCTGTCTTGACTCTGCATGATACGGATGATGCTTTATTGATCTTAAGCTCAGCACTTAGTGCCTTTGCTTAATTAATTAGTTAATAGTAAATGGAAGAAGACCTTGAAAGCCCCTGAAGCTGGTCCTTTAATATGTCCAGAGGGAAATAAAACAGAAGGCAATAGAACTAGATGGAAGGAGAGTTTCCCAAAGTGTGTTTCTGTAAGTCCTACCCCAAAGGATATTAATAAGACATTTAGTGTGTGTGTGTTGTGGGGAGTGGGGGAAGGCAGCAGGGAGGAGGCTCTCATTGCCAAATAAGATTGATAAATGTGGAGTTAAACTGAATTTAAAGTAAAAGGATTTCTCACCTGCAGGACTTTTCAGAGCCTTTGGTAAGCCAGTGTGCATGGTCAATGTCTAACAAGGCCATGCCAAATGTAGCATTTTGCAAATGCATTTGCCCACAGAGGCATTTCTTTGCCAGATTCTTCAAGGTCCTAGTGGACATAAAACCAACTGAAGAAATGCCATCTGCATAGGCCAGGGGAGAACCTCCACTGTCTAACAGTGTTTTGCATAGGTGTGAATGGGCAAACCACAGGGAGCCTACCATTGGCACAAATGAAGTCTTCTTGAGAACGGAAAGACTCTCTCTAGGCCCAAATGGCATCTCTGTAGGAACAGCCTCCCAGATACATGGAGAAATGAGCTATAGACAGAATGCAAAGGACAGTTATGTGCCAGACATCATGCTGGGTCCTCTCAGAAAGCTAATTTAGCCCCTGAGAACCCTGTGAGGTTGTCATTATCATCCTATTGCACAAAAAAGGAACTCAATGACCACAGAGGCTGGGCAGTGAGCTCAAGCAGGCAATATAAGGATCTTCTGGACACCAATTTAGCCTTCTCTACTTCTCCTCATTGCTCACTTAAAAATTAAAACCCAAAAGGTTGGGCCAAGTTTGGAAACAGTTACCTCTCTTTCGAGGCTTCCCAGGTAGAGCTAGTGGTAAAGAACCCGCCTGTCAACGCAGGAGACATAAGGGACACCGGTTCTATCCCTGGGTTGGGAAAATCCCCTGGAGGAGAGCATGGCAACCCACTCCAGTATTCTTGCCTGGAGAATCCCATGGACAGAGGAGCGTGGTGGGCTACAGTCCATGGGGTCGCAAAGAGTCAGACACGACTGAAGCAACTTAGCACACACCCATGCAGCTCTCTTTCAGGAGTCTGGTATCTGCAAGACCCATCCTCTCCTGCAGGACCTGAGCAGAAACCACATTTACTTGGGGCAGCCAGTGGGCAGGACAGGGACCCCCTCCCCGAATCAGACAGAAGCCTCTCCTCACACCTCATCTACACACCAAATCACGAACTTTGCCGGTGCTCTTAAGTGATTGTGACGGCTTCGTTTTCGAAATATCAGTCGGCCTGTTCGAGTAATTTTATACTTAAATTATTTAAATGCAATCTATCCATTGAAGCAATTTCCCCTGCACAGGAGAAGTGTTTTCTTTTTTAGGGAACTGAAGCGTGATAAATAAATGAATAAAGACTTGTAGCAGTGTCTCTCTCTCTCTCTCCTGAAGAAAGCACTCGGCTGCAGGTCTCTTCTGTCAGAAATCTTGGAACTCGTAATATTCCCTGTGGCTCTGCCGCTCAGCATTAAAAATAACCAAAGACTCAAGTCATAGGGCTTTTTTTTTTTCCTAGACACGAAGCACATTTTACGCCACAATGCCCGGGATGACACGGGGACTGCTCAGAGCTTGCTAATATTCTCCGCTGCCTCTCTCCCCAGGCCTGCAAGCAGTTAGAATGGCTTAGTGGTGATCACAAATGCTGTCCCATTTGGCAAGCACTTCTTTAAGGCAGAGCAGATTAAAATTCATGAAAGGAGGCTTGCTTGCATAAATAAATTAAAAGCTGCAAAACTAAAGTTTAAACACCCATACACAACTAGCATTTTGCAAACACCATATGCATCGTGGTTCTCAATTCTGGGCTGTCATGCAAGAAGTGGAGAAAGAGGCCTCATTAGGTTTGAATGCATAAAACTGGAAGCACCTTGATCACCTTTGGCACAAAGGAGCCTCAGCCGCAAAGTGTGAACTAATTGATTTGAACCTTGTCTAAATGCATATGGATTTTAGGAGAGCATGCCAACGTCTGGAGAGTATGTTTAAAAGGAACTGAGAGAGAGAATGAGCACAGGCTTTGAGATCAGACGCTGCCAGATTCAAAACCTCATTCTTGAAATGATTCTGTCGCCTTGCGTAGTTCATGGGAAGTCTTGGATACCCAGTTTTCTCAACTGTAAAACAGATGTAAGAAAATTAACCTCTAACCTTAGTAAATAATATGCTGTGCCTAAAGCAGCTGGCAGAGAGGAGGCACTCATGAGCTGTGAATCCTCCTCTTCCTGCTTTTATCTTACATTTACACAGTGGTAACATTGTGGAAAGGAATGAGTTCTGGGGTTAGAAGCTTTAGATCTGAGCCCCAGCTCTGCCACTCACTGGCTGTGTGACCTCAGAGAACTCATTTCCTCTCTCAGAGCCTCAGTTTCCTCATTTGTAAGGTTAGGATGGTAACATTACCTCTTCCACTATATGTAACATCTGCAAAGTGTCTGGTCCTTGCAATGCTACATGGTAGGCATGGCCAGCAACTTTATCTCCATTCCCTTCATAAAAAAAAACTGATGCTATCTTGGGGCAGAGTGAGCTTGAAGGGACTTATCATATGAGAGGCAGACCCAGAACCAAAGAGCAGGTGAGCCTAACTCCCCTGCCAAGGTATCTGGGGGCCCTCCTCCCACTTCAGTACCTTCTTGTTGTCCCATGGCTGCTCAGGGCCTACTAGGAGAGCACCTGGTCCCAGCTGTAGGCGTTTAGGGGTCTGCCGTGCCCGTCCTGATGGAAGAAATATGTCGTCATCCCTGTGCTCCAAAGACTTACTGCCAAATTCTGATTATTCAAGGCAATTGGCAACAATGGGTTCAATTTCAGTCCCTCCAAATTAGCAAAAGTATGCTTCTTGGTATGGTTTTCTGAATTCCCAAGCTGCTAGATTCAGACAGAGAGAGGGCTAGAGCCAGAGTTCCACAATGCTTGCATGTGAGAGCAGTGAGTTCATGGGGTAACTTCCTGAGTCAGCTTGGAATAGATGCCCCTTTGTGAGTTACACTAGTAAAGGGAATCATATCAGGAGCCTGGAAGTATGCATCTGTCATTCTCTAGTTAGAGCTCCCCAGCAAGGTGTTAAACCTCAGGACTCAACACGAACCAGGCCCAGTCCCAGTGGGGGCAGATTCTAAAACACAGATTGTGTCTGCCAGTAGTCCTGGTGGCAAGCAACAGAAATAAAATTTCAGCTTTTATACTCAAATTAGAAGTGTGAAAGTGTAGACTGGTAATCCAAAATCTTCCTGCTACAAAATATCCACTACTACTACTAAGTGCTTCAGTCGTGTCCAACTCTGTGCGACCCCAGAGACGGCAGCCCACCAGGCTCCCCCGTCCCTGGGATTCTCCAGGCAAGAACACTGGAGTGGGTTGCCATTTCCTTCTCCAATGCATGAAAGTGAAAAGTGAAAGTGAAGTTGCTCAGTCGTGTCCGACTCTTAGTGACCCCATGGACTGCAGCCCACCAGGCTCTTCTGTCCATGGGATTTTCCAGGCAAGAGTATTGGAGTGGAGTGCCATTGCCTTCTCCAAAATATCTAGATGTGTTGGAAAGAAATGATAAATACAGTGTATACGAGCTTGTAAGAGTTTGTGAGACTGTAAAAGAAATCCCAAAGGGGATTAAAATGAAGAAAATATACCCTTATAACTGCCTTGGTAAATAGGTAGGCAGGTCAAAAGGCGTCTGGGGTGTCAGTCTCCTTGACCTAAAGACCTGGATTTAATGACTACATTGGAACAAAAAGACCAATCTTGGTCCTGGACAATTTGACACTTGAACAAATTTCCTTGCGTAAAGCCAGGACCTTCAAGGTGTTACACCATGAGTAAAAGAAATGACTTGAAAATATACCCAATTTCTGTGTACAAGGTTGCTCATCTTTACAGAGCTCTAAGAGAGAAAATAAGATCTTCTTTAAGAACATGTAATCATAAGGATATAACTCACAATTGTATGCATGCTCAGTTGCTCAGTCACTCAGTCCTGACTCTTTGAGACCCCAAGGACTAAAGCTCATTAGACTTCTCTGCTCATGGAATTGTCCAGTTAAGAATATCAAGAATATTGCAGCAGGTTGCCATTTCCTCCTCTAGGAATCTCCCCAACCCAGGGATTGAATCCACATCTCCTTCCTGTATCTCCTACATTGGCAGGCAGATCTTTACTGCTGCACCACCTGGGAAGCTCCATATTTTATTTTTAATAATTTTATTTATTTATGACTGTGCTGGGTCTTCCTTGTCGTGCCAACTTTTCTCTAGTCGCACCCAACGAGAGCTACTCTCTGCAGGCTTCTCATTATGGAGGCTTCCCTTGTTGTAGACGACAGGCTCTAAAGCACTCGTGCATCAGTGGCTCCCAGGTTTTAGAGCACAGGCTCAATAGTTGTGGCATAGATTCTTTACCACTGAGCCATCATGGAAGCCCCCTTGCACACGTTAGAGTTCAAATGCTGCTTGTTAATACTGCCCTTCCAACTAAAGACACTAACAAAAAAGTTAGATCACAAAGAAGGGACACTTTGGTGTACCTGGTATTAGAAATAGGACTCAGAAACTTTCTGGAAGATTGGGCCTTCAGTCCAGGTAATTATACAAATAAAACCTCACTAAGGGTGGGTACATAATTCAATATGAAATATCTGGGTATGGAGGAGACTCTCTATTGCTTATCCCAAGAATTTCCATCCTTCCTTCTATCGGGTCGCACAGAGTCAGACACGACTGAAGTGACTTAGCAGTAAGCAGTTGCTTAGATTCCTGGCAACTGGAAATAGCCATATGACTAAATTCTGGTCAACAGCTTATAAGTAAAAGTATTCTATGAGAGCATCCAGTAAATTTCTTCAGAAGACAGCTGCCACGTGCCTGTTGATCCTTCTTTTTACCCACTCTGCTATTTGGGGCATGGCTATGATGGCTATTGCTCCATCCTGGACCGTGAGGATGACTGCAAAATGGCACCATGTGGATTTATATCACACCAGTACTTTTATATGAGAGAGAAAAAATTCTATTGTATGAGTCATTATTTTCCTTATTTGTATTACTCACAGTAAAACCATATCCTAACACAATGAGGGGGAAATCTACCACAAGTCAAGTCAGCAGGTGAAACAACAAGATTGTTCTCAAACAAATTAGATGGTATAAGTATTGGAAAGTGATTACCAAATAATTGTCTACATCATTAGAAGCATAAAAGAAGAAATAGGCTGTAGATAAAAAAGGAAAACATTAAGGAAAACAGACTGATGTTTTAAAGAACCAGCAATAATAGTAGAAATTAAAAACAAAGTCATTGAAACAAACAAAAAATTCCAATGAATGAGCTAAATAACTAAATATGCAGAAAGGAAGAATTAGTGGAACTTGAAGGTATAGCTGAGAAGATAACACAGAATGCAATACAAAGAGAAAAATAAATGGAAAAAACATAAAGGAAAGTTGAAAGATGTAAAGATCAGAATGAAACTGTCCAACACACATCTATTATGAATTCTAAAAGGAGACAATATTGAGGCTAATGGAGAGGTAACACCTGAATAGCTAATGGCTGAGAATATTCTATAATTAATAAAAGGCATAAGGAGCAGATCAGGTAGACAGGATAGCTAGATATCCACAGAGATACACTATAATGAACTGTGGAACTCAAAAAATTTTTTCAAAAGCAGCAAGAAAAGGGAATAGATTAACTGACAGAATGTTTCTCTATACGACCATGAGAAAACAGAATACAGGAAAATAACATCTTCAAAGTGCCGAGGTAAAACAATTATCAACCTAAAATTCTATGTCCAGCTAAATATCATTTCTCAGTCACAAGACTGAGGACAAAACATCTCTGGATACACTAAAACTAAGAGAGAATTACCACTAAAGACGTGCCAAGTGAGAGAAGTATGCTTGGCACTAAAGCACACGGAGATTACCTTTTTGCTATTATTTTCTTTACATTCCAGTGACATCAGGCAAGCATGTTAAAAAAAATTAAGGATGATAACTGAAAGACTAAACATAGAATGAAAAATTTCCAAAACAGTAATGGAGGTAGGAGGATTGAAAAAAAAAAAAGGAAACTGAAAATATTCAAGGAATAAAAGGGAGATCTTGGAAATTAAAAATAAGATAACAGAAATGAAAAACACAACAGAAAATTTTAAAAGTAAGATTTCCGAGAAAGCAGAGGAAAAATGAGAGCAAAATATAAAGTAAATTAAAACACAAGTCTAAGAGATCTAATAATAACCAAACAGAATTTCTAGAAAATTTGAGGAAATGAGATGAATGCAGTCCACAAAAATGTAATTTAGAAGTTTCCCAGGACTAAAGAGTGTGGGTTTCTTGACTAATAGAGTACAACAGAACAATTGATTTAAAAAAAAAAGAAAAGAAAAAGACCTAAAACAAGGCATATTATTGTGAAATTTCCAAAAATAGGGGCCACAAAAAAAAATTCCCAGCCTTGGGAATCAGAATGACTAACAGGCCAATATCAAACTGGAAGTTGGAAGACAATGAAGCAATGCCTTCAAAATTCCAAGGGAAAATAATTTCTGACCTCAAATTCCATTCCCAGACAAACTATAAACAGATTAAAAAGTTAAATAAAATACAAAGGTAAAATAAAACATTTTTAGACCAGTACACTCTCAAGAAAATTATCTTCCATTCAGATTTCTCAGGAAGCCATTGGAAGATGTATTCCAACAAAATGAGGGAATAATTGAATAAGACAGTGACATGGGATACAGTAAAAGGGAGAGCAGAGTAGGATGGAGGTGAAGGCAGCGCCTAAGATGATAAGAAGGCAAGTCCCAGGAAGATTGCTGTGAATAAGGCAAAGGTGATTGAAGAAGGTCAGGAGGCTCTTGGAAAGAAAATTCTGGAAAACTTGATATAAATGGAATTCTCAAAAGAAGAGTTAAACATTTGGCAAAGAATTTGGAATTTATTTACTGATCTGTACATACAATCCTGAGCAAATGAAAAATATGACAAATATTAGCTCTAGGAATGGAGAAGGCAATGGCGCCCCACTCCAGTACTCCTGCCTGGAAAATCCCATGGACGGAGGAGCCTGGTAGGCTGCAGTCCATGGGGTCGCTGAGGGTCGGACACGTCTGAGCGACTTCACTTTCACTTTTCACTTTCGTGCATTGGAGAAGGAAATGGCAACCCATTCAAGTGTTCTTGCCTGGAGAATCCCAGGGACGGGGGAGCCTGGTGGACTGCCATCTATGGGGTCACACAGAGTTGGACACAACTGAAGTGACTTAGCAGCAGCAGCAGCAGCTCTAGGAAAAACCAAAGGTGAGGGAAAGGAAAAATAGTCAGTTTCCTAAATGAATCACCTGTAAAGACCATTGCATAGAGATAAGAATATAACGCACTGAAAATTTATTTCTCAAAATTATAGTACTACTGTGTTGTAATCAGAAGGATGTGGCTCATGGGAAGAGTGTGAAGTGGGTTGGGGGAGCAAAGATTGCTAAATTCTCCTTTCTGTGGGAAGTGCTTAGATGACGCTCATGCTGAACCCTTAAGAAACAGTGATAGGAATATGTTGCTGAGAAGTATGAGGTAAATGACAAAACTGTCTGCTTTTAGGGTGAAGTGTTTGCCTCTGGGAAGGAGGGGTGACCAAATGGGGACAGAATGCTTCCTTTGATGTAACTGATATTATAGAGTTGTTGAATTCTCCAAATTTTGTCCATAATTAACTTGATTTAAAAACAAAAGAAAAATTTAATGGGGGAAACTTAGCTCAAATAAAGGCTTGTGATTTGGGTTAGGACTTTACCTAAAGTATTATAATCTTCTGGGGATGAGGTATCCCAAGAAGGTGTGTTAATGCTTTTCCTGCTTCAGTTTAGTTCAGTACTGTCCCTCAGTCGTGCCCAACTCTTTGTGGCCCCATGGACTGCAGCACACCAGGCCTCCCTGTCCATCACCAACTCCTGGAGCTTGCTCAAACTCATGTCCATCAAGTTGGTGATGCCATCCAACCATCTCATCCTCTGTCATCCCCTTCTCCTCCTGCCTTCAGTCTTTCTCAGCATCAGGGTCTTTTCCAATGAGTCACTTCTTTATGTCAGGTGGCCAAAACACTGGAGCTTCAGCTTCAGCATCAGTCCTTCCAGTGAATATTCAGGACTAATATTGAATCATAATATTCAATATTACGATTGACTGGTTTGATCTCCTTGCAGTCCAAGGGACTCTTGAGAGTCTTCTCCAACACCACAGTTCAAAAGCATCAATTCTTCAGCGCTCAGTTTTATTTATGGTCCAACCCTCACATCTGTACATGACTACTGGAAAAACCAGAGCTTTAACCTAGATGGACCTTTTCCTACTTAAACCAGTTCATTTTAGTAAATATATTTTTAGAGGGGAGAAAAAGGTTGTTTTGCAGGTGAAATGAAACATTACATGGACAAGTTGGTCTTTTGACAGCTTTGGGAAGACAAAGCAGGGGGAGGAACAGGAACCCTTTCACCCTTTCTTCCAGTGGCTGGGAGACCTTGTTGGAGTAACGTGAGAATACGGAGGGCATTTGAGACATGCCTGACAGTGTCAAAACAGCAAGCAGCCTCATCTTCCACGTTATATTCTGAAATAGGAAAGAAAGCAGATGAAATAGCTTTTTCATTATTTTCCACATCCCAAAAGGAAATTCACTTCAATTTTAATAACATCTCTATTTCTTATTTATCATCATACAAACCTTATAAAAATTGCAAACTCCAAATTTGGAGGGATAGGTTGCAAGATGAAAAAGAAAATGTTTCTGTCATCTAGTCTTTTTTTTTATTATTAAACTAAAAATAAACCTATGTTACTTTTGAAGGAGAAAACAGAGGGATAATAGCTAATTCAGTGAATGGCCATGAAGTCTCAGGAACCCAGCTCAGGGCCACAGCCCAAGGTCATGCACAACACAAGTCCTGCTCCATCTTGCCCTGACTTTGCATCTTATACCAGTGACACAGCCACCCTGGACAAGGTCCATCACCGCTCCCGTACAGCCCTGAGTGATGCTGCACTCTTACACCAGGCCACGAGAAATGCTTCCTCCTGGGCCCTGTTCCTCATATCACTAGAAATGATTTGACAGCCAGGTGGTACTTCTACACCTGGGGCACATAACCATTTTACGGTTACAGAGAAAGCTAGGACTCCTAAGTAGAAGAGGGGCTTGATATCAACAATATAATGCAACGATAGACATACATATGCAATGAAATAAGAGCAATAATGACTATCATAGTCAATAGTTTGAACCCCGCTAGATGGTAGTAAGGCATATAGACTCTGTGGTCAGACTAACTGGGTTTGAACCCTAGCCCTTCCTTTCCTTGGCTATTCAGCCAAGTAGATTCCTACCTCAAGACTTTTGGTTCCCTCTTGTCCCTTTCTTTGGGTTTCACTTCTCTCCAGTATGGGGTTCTTCACCTACTGTCTTGGTAAGTCATGCTGTCCAATTTAGCTTCCCTCAAATTCCCAAGACCCCTATCCTGATTAATGTTTCTTCCTAGAACTCATCATCACAGGATAACCTATATAGTTTACCTGTTGATCTTTTTCCCTATTCTTTCCCCCTCCCACTCCACTTGGAGGTAAGCTCCACAGGAGCAGGAGCTTTGTCTGTATAGGTTATCGCTGCATTCACCAAAAGCCCAGAAGATTCCCCAACACATAGTGGATATTCTATAAATATCTGGTAGCTAAATGAATTGGGTCTGACACCCAAGTTCGTTCTTTGAGCCTTAGCTCATTGACTGTAAAATGAGGTTAATAATAATGGCTAGAGGATAGGATTGTGTGAAAATTAAATAAAATTATTTGTGTGTAGGAGGGTGAGTGTCCCCTTATTCAGCCATCCTGCATCCTTGCTTCCATCTCAAACTCCCACCCCAAATTGAGTCAGTTAAACAGACACCTCTACCACTCTGAGAAAACTGTCTTGGTAGAACCAGAGAAAAAAGACATCACATTCTTGGGTTTTAAGTTCAAAACTCTCAGTCCAGAACTACAACAGAAAATATTTAGGAAAATCTGTGACCAAGTGGAACCAGTTTTTCCTGTCTCACCACCATAAACTCTTCTCCATAAAAGTCTCCACAAAATCTTCCAAGGTGGGGAGGTGGGGGGAGAGAGCATGACAGGAAGCAATGGCGCTCTCAGAAGGTGCTCTTCCACGCTACACCACCCTCCTGCCCCTGAGTAGCAGTTGCAAAAGAGAAAGAGTCATCAGGATACTCAGGCAGAGTCTGTGCGCACTGATAATTCTCCAGCCACATCAGCATGGCACTGGAAAAGAGCCAAGATTTCATGTACCCCATAGAACTGTGTTAGAATTATGAGAGAAAGATGCCATGCAGGAAATAGCAGAGATCACGCAGCCAGGGACAAGGTGGGACACAGCAGTGCCTACACGCCTGGGGCAAGGATACCAGAGGCCAAAGACTAGGAGATGTATCTTGGCAGCTGCCATCATTGGAAAAAGAATGACTTGCAGCCAGAAGCCTCAGCCTTTCCGCCACCTACATGCTGCCAGGATAATACTCAGCTGCTGCTGCTGCTGCACCAGAATGCAAACACCACACCAAGGGGAAGGGGAGAAAGGGAAACATTCTGAATTTACTGAGCGTAAGCCCAGTGCAACTTAGAAAACACTGAGGTGACTGAGCCCCAGCCAGGACTAGAATTAAGTGTTTGCCATCATGCACAATGGGAGCTTGAAATAAAGTTTTATAAAAAAATAAGTAATTAATAAAATAATAAAGATTATTTAAAAAATACACATATTTATTTGACTTGCAGAATGTGTAGCCTACGAAAACCACCCCTACTCAAACATGTGGAGGATGTATTAGTGTCTGGCACTCAGTAAGCAATGAAGTAAATGACAGCTGATATTAGCACTGACACGGCCAACTAGACACCAGGCCACTCATTTGACATGCATCACCTCTGACTCCCCCCACAATCTTGCAAGAAATTTTGCAAGAAATCTTGCAAGACAATGAGTTATTATTTGTAAGTCCTATAAGACAGATAATTATTTCTATTTTGTATTTAGTGGAACTTGGAATGATTCAGTGATTTGGCCATTGAATGGCCAATGCTTTAAAGAGTTCAGAGATGGGGTTTGAACCTAAGTTGCCTGTTTCTAGGGACTCAGACATCACACAAGAAGGGTAGTCATGCTCAGTTAGGTAGGTGTTTGCTCTGTTGACAGGCTGGCTGGGGTTTCCCTGAACTGGGGGGCTTCCATCAGTTATGGGATCCCAGGCAGTGAGCAGAAGTCCAAATTCACTTGGTGTCTCTAAGGGCTACCCAGGCAGACAGGCATGATGTAGAAAGAATTCAGGGGCCTGTGGACATTGAACTGTGACACTAGTCTGTATTCCCTCAAGGGTCTTCCTTTTGTTTTGAATTGTCTATTTATTTATTGATATTCAGCTTTGCTCCCAAAATTTAGAAATAAGCTCTGATGATCTAATTCTTTCACAGTATTAATAAATGAGCTTTTTTTTTTTCTTTTCCCTAGTGGTATATTACAGGATATTGAATATAGTTCCCTGTGCTGTACAACAGTACATTGTTGTTTCTCCATTCTATATATCAGAGAAGGCAATGGCAACCCACTCCAGTGTTCTTGCCTGGAGAATCCCAGGGACGGGGGAGCCTGGTGGGCTGCCATCTGTGGGGTCACAGAGAGTCGGACACGACTGAAGTGACTTAGCAGCAGCAGCAGCTGCTAGTCCCAAGCTCCCAATCCATCCCTCCCCTCCCTCACGTCCTGGCAACCACAAATCTGTTCTCTATGTTTGTGAGTCTGTCTATGTTTCATAGACAGACTCATAGACACAGACACAAACTAAACTTTATGTTAAAAGTTCATCTGTGTCATATTTTAGATTCTACATATAAGTGATGTCATATGGTATTTGTCTTTCTGTTTCTGACTTACTTTACTTTGCATGATAACCTCTAGGTCCTTCCATGTAGCTGCAAATGGCATGTTTCATTATATTTTATGGTTGAGTAATGTTCCATTTTATACACACACATACACACACACATATGTATCTCACATCTTCTTTATCCATTCATCTGTTGATGGACACTTACGTTGTTTCCGCGTCTTGACCATTGTAAATAGTGCTGCTGAACATAGGGGTGCGTGTATCTTTTCAAATTGTAGTTTTGTCCAGATATATGCCCAGGAGTGGAGTTGTTAGATCATATGGAAACTTTACTTTTAGCTTTTAGAGGAACCTCCATATTGTTCTTCAAATTGGCTGAGCCAATTTACATTCCCACCAACAGTATAGGAGGATTCTCTTTTCTTCACACCCTCTCCAGCATTTGTTATTTGTAGAGCTTCTAATGACGGCCATTCTGACCGGCTGAGGTGCTATCTCAGGTAGTTTTACTTTGTATTTCTCTAATAATTAACTATGTTGAGCATCTTTTCGTGTGTCTATTGGCCGTCTGTATATCTTATTTGGAGAATGTCAGTTTAGGTCTTCCCCTCATTTTATTGGGTTGTTTGGCTTTTTGTTACTAAGTTGTATGAGCTATCTTGGAAATTAAGCCTTTGTTGGCCACGTCATTTGCAAGTATTTTCTCCCAATCCATAGGTTGTCTTTTCATTTTGCTTAAGGTTTCCTTTTATCTGTGAAAGCTTTTAAGTTTGATTAATTCACATTTGTTTGTTTTTGCTTTTATTTCTATTGCCTTGGGAGACTGACCTAAGAAAACATTGGTACAATTTATGATGTAGGAGAACATTTTGTCTATGTTCTCTTCTAGGAGTTTTATGATGTTATGTCCTATATATAAGTCTTTAAGCCATTTTTAATTTATTTTTGTGCGTGGTGTGAGGGTGGTGTTCTAATTTCATTGATTTACATGGAGCTGTCCAACTTTCCCAACACCATTTGCTGAAGAGACTGACTTTTCCCCATTTTATATTCTTGTCTCCTTTATCAAAGATTAATTGACCATTGATATGTAGGTTTATTTCTGGGCTCTCTATTCTGTTCCACTGATCCATATATCTGTTTTTGTGCCAATTCCACACTGTTTTGATTACTGAGCTTTGTAGTATTGTCTGAAGTCTAGGAAGATTATACCTCCTGCTTTGTTCTTTTCCCTCAGGATTTCTTTGGCAATTCTGGGTCTTTTATGGTTCCGTATAAACTTTAGGATTATTTATTCTACTTCTGTGAAAAATGTCATGGGTAACTTGATAGGGATTGCATTAAATTTATAGATTGCTTTGGGTAGAATCCTTCCAGTGGTCTTCTAATCTATCAATCAGCCCCAAGATCCTTGATTCAAAAAAGTATGTGTCTTAGTCCTCCCCTGGGAAGCCTAAAAAATGAATAGGAACGCTAGTGGGAAGAAATCTTTTCCGTCTCAGCTGGGGCAGGATCTGGGCAGCACAGACTAAATGCAGCAGCAACGATGGATTGGCCCTGCTTCACGAAAGCAAGACAGGCCCACACAGGAGCTCAGTATCCAAGACTGCAGAACCCAAATGTCCACCAAGGAGTGCCAGTGAGTCACGTGGGTCTCTGCTGGGGTTATGAGGAAAATGGGTGAAATACAAGTACCTACCCACTGAGCATAGGGAGATGAGGTTTTGGAAAAGTGAATCTGTGGACTGTGGAGGACTTTCTATTTTTCAGAAGGACCAATTAGCAAAGCCACAAAAGCAGTATCAGAGTTAAGGCCAGCTAAACCTGCCTGATAAAATTACACCCCTTCTCTGCCTTTTAAGATCTCAATATCTGTGCATAATGCATGGTAGGATTCTTTGAGTGGAAATTTTTTGGACAGAAGCCCAGGAGGGCAGAAGTGGACCTCTTGGCACTAGGAAACTTCAAGTGATTAAGTGAAAGACTCTGGGCAATGACATGTACTAACCACAGTCAGCAGAAGGAAGGGAGTCTCTGTGTGCAAGACACAGGCTGGAGTGTGTGTGGTTCTAAAAGGGGGAGGGAATGTGTCTGGGAAGGGGATAGCCAAACCTGCTTTAAAGTGCTCCACCTAAAGCCTTACGCCCCACCCTCCCATGGTGGCTTCTGTGAACCATGATGTCTTCATCGTCATAAAAGCCCACCACTCAGATGGAGAAAGAAATTGCCCAAAGTCAAAGCATCAATTAGAACTCAAAGAGCTCTGAGATAATAACTAGCCTTTACTGAGCTCTTACAACATGCCAGGCCCCATTCCAGGTATGATTTGGTTCTTAAGCCATGGAATCCATACAACCACCCTCTGTGGTAAGTACCATTTACTATCCTTATTTTGCAAATATGGAGACCAAAGCACAGATAGACTAACACAGATTACACAGCCTGAAGTCACGCAGCTAGGAAGTGACCACACTGGGATTCGAACCCAAGGAGTCTGGCTCCAGTACTGAGAGCTAAACCATCTCACCACACTATTTCACCTGTTCTTACCTCTATCAGAGTCCTAAAACCAGTGTGCTGCCATTATCTCTTCTGCCCTTGATCATGAGTTCCTTGAAGGCCAACACTATGTCTTAAAAAATATGACTCTAGTAGGTGCTCATCGTTCAACTCATTGTTACTGAGTTGAAAAATGAGTTTAAGCAAACCTTATAAAGGTTATATTACTGCAGAGGAGAAAGGTAACTAGGAAAAAAGAATATTTGTTGAACTCTTGCCATTCAACAGCATCTTGCCAAGAACATTGCATTTATTTTCCCCCTTAATTCCCTAGAATTCTCTGAGAAGTAAATACTCTTATTAGCCTACTTTTGCAGAAGAGAAACTGAGGCAAAGAGCATATAAGTGCCATACACAAGACCCCACAGCTAGGATTCTCATTTAGACATTTGACATTGCCCATGCACTTAAGTGTGTGCATGCTCAGCCATGTCCAGCTCTTTGTGACCCCATGGACTGTAGCCTGTCAGGCGCCGCTGTAAGTGGAATTCTCCAAGCAAGAATACTGTAATGGGTAGCCATTCCCGTCTGCAGGAGATCTTCCTGACTCAGGGACTGAACCTGGGTCTCCTACATTGCAGGCGGATTCTTTACCATCTGAACCACCAGGGAAGCCCCAGTTAATTAATTACTGCACTTAATTATGATCTCATGTACTGCTCTGGACTAGAATAGGCCACAGGGGAAGGAGGCAGGACAATGAACAGGCCTCTAAGGAGGAAGGTATGCCTTTCAACCACAGGATCAAGGAAGTCATTTTGGAGGAGGCAGCATGTGGCCTCGATCTGCCTCCGCAGGGCGGGGATTGCATGCAGAGGAAACAGTGTGAGCAAACACACAGGCAGAACACTGCTGCACGTGCGAGAAAAATCAGAGTTCTTTTCACTTGGCTGCAACTCAGAATGAATGAAGAGGAATGCCTGAGGTTCAGTCAGGAAGGAAGACAGGGACGGGAGCCAGATTGCAGAGACTTTTGAATGATAAGCCTGGAGGCTTGGATGGAATTACTAGGCAATAGGGAGCCATTGAATACTTTTGAGCAGGGAGTGATGTATTAGATCTGTGCTTAGGATGACTTAGCAATCAGAAAGAGGATAGCTGAAGGCAGGGAGATGGGGCAAGATAAAGAGCAATTTGGATTACTAAAAAAAAAAAAAAAAAAAAATGGGCTCAGACTCTTAACTAGGTAGGGAGAAAAGAGAATGGAAGTCATCAATGATTTGAAGCCAGGAACTATTACTTAGCTCTGGGTAAATTGTGAGGGCCGTGATAGAAGAAGGAGTCAAGAGAGATGTTAAGGTTTTTCTCCAGACTCACGGATGACAGTTCCCTTAGCAGAAAGCATGTATGTGGGCGTGCAGACCATGTCATGACTGGTGGGTGAGCGAAGCTAATGAGTCGATCCCCTCACACTGAGAGCATCTTCTAAAGGGTCAAATCTAAATTCCAGGCCATCTGCCCCTTCAGCCAGGAGAGATCCAACTGATAAGTCAGGGCTCCACTTCCATGGCTTGGACAAATTCTCTTTGTAGCTTTGATTGATGCAGGGTAATATATATCCAATATCCATGTCAGGCATCAATAGCTCACACACACACGCACACACACATACATACATCCACCACCACTAATGACCAGCAGCTTAATGAAGCCCCCTCTTCTGTGTGAGCATTAGTGAGTTGATCCAGTAATAGAAGACAAGCCATACAAATTGAAAACTAAAAACTTCCAGATTTCATCCTGCTTTTCCTTATGTCACTTATTTTATGCTGCATGAATTGGATATTAGTTTCCCCGTTTCGCTGAAATGTCGGATCACTAGGGTAGCTTGAACAGACTCAATTTCGCTTCGAGTAATAGAGTGAGATTATTCAAAATTATTTCCAGTGGGCTGAGCCTGCCTGTTCCTTCTGTTATGAGAATAGAAGTAAACAACTCGCCACCCTCCTCGCAAGCTGACATCCTTGACACAGCGCCCCTTTGCCTAGCTCCTTAATCGCGAGAGCATTTTGGTTTTAGCCACGCTCAATTAATTCATCCAGAAAAGGGTCCAGTCAGAAAGAGTTGATTTAAAGTGAGATAAACTGGGCATCTGCTTGGAAAACCAGATGATCCCAAATATGTCTTTCATCGTGAGAAAATGAAGAGCTCTCTCCACGTTTAGAGCAGTGACTTCTCAGTAGCATTTTTTTTTCCCCCTTGAGAGTTTAAGCAGAGCAGGGGCAGAAGTGATCCATGGGTGGCCTCTCCTAGATTGTGATGGGGCTGGGTCTCAGGGAGGACGAGACTCCAAACCACCCACCACCCCTGCTTGCCTCTGGGTCTTGCAGGGCCAGGTGAGAAGGGCTGGGAGTCAGAGTAGAGTTTTTAATCCCTAACTAGATACACAGCTGGTCCCTCTCGCCGTTGAACACAAAAGAGCTGAGCTAGCACTTGGGAAAGTGGGATGTCAACATTTTTTGCTCAAATTTGATAAGCAGCAGAAGATTAGCACCTTCCTCAAGTCTCTATTTCGAACAATGTTCCTTTCAAGGCATCCAAATTTGGCAGAAAATCCAGACCCTGCAGACAGCCCTGAAGCTTGTGGGGAGAGGAGGGGGTGGGAGGAATGGAGCAGGGGAGAGAAGATATATGGTGACAAACCCCAAACCCACAGCTTCTAATGGAGCAACATTTGCTTGGGGGATGCAAGAAGCTCTACCACGTGGATTTTCCACCATGGGAGCACTCTTTGGGCTGGTTTCAGGGTGTTCCCAGCTAGGAAAGGAGGCCAGACAGCAGAGCATCTGTCCAGTGGGCAGGCAGACCCAGGCCCCGGTGGCCTCGAGTCACCCCAGGCATCCTGCTTTTCTGTGCCGAAAGCATTACATGGCACAAACGAGCTGGGGAAATCAGGGACCAATCGGAGCATTAAAAACAGGCTTTTCTGGCCTCCCAGGGAAGGCTAGGGTTTCGGCTCTGCTGCCATCTCCTCACATTTTCCACTGATGTCACCCCAGGCAAATAATTGGTGGAGAGGAGGCTTAAAGGGAAAGAGAGGGACTGTGTGAACAGAGCAGTGAGATGGAGAGAAAACAGGGCTGGGACTGGCCCCAGCTGTGACCATGTGGATCTCACCCTCACTTGGGAAGCAGGAGTGTGGGCCAGCCATTTGCTGTGGAATGAAACCTTCCTCTTGTTCCTTGATCAAAAACACCCTAGCGAAGATTGCTTGTCTCAGGAGTGCAGACTTCTTGCCAGTCCTGACCATGGCTCCCACTGTCCCAGTCCCTGCTTCCACTGGTGCAGCCAGGAAACAGGAGGCTGCTGATCTCAAAGGGGGTTCTGGCCCTGCCTCTCCTGCCCTGTGCAATCCTGGGATATCCTGGGCCATCTCTGGCTTCAGCTGTAACCAGTGCTCGGCCTTTGACTTTGATTGTGTGATAAGCTGTTTAGGGAACTCCTTCAAATCAACTGAAATTCAAGAAATATTAATTAAAGGTCTTCCTTGTGCAAGGCATTGTGCTAGGTAGCTTCACATTAATCACTGATATATTTATTTTTTTTAAATTATGAGTGGCCCATGTTGTATGATCATTTAGCTAAGCAATAGGGATAAAGCAGTAAGCAAGATAAATGCCTCCCTCTCCTTTCAGAGTTTATGTTCAAGCTCCCCTCTTTGTACCTGACAACACCATGATATAGTATATTAGCTGCATTTTACAAATGAGACAATGGAATCTCAGACAGGTGGAGTGACTTGCCCAAGGACACACAGCATTCCAGAGCAGAGTCAAGAGAAGAAAATTGGTCTTCTGGCTTTAAATCCACATATTTTCCCATTATATCATCCTGAATTCCCTTGCACAGAGTAGCAGGAGATGCTGAAACACTCTCCCCAGCCATCAGGAAGAAAGGAAAGAGAGAGGGAAAAAGAGAGTGAGAGAGAGTGGGAGGGAGGGGAGAAAAGAGAGTCCGTTTCTGCTTTGAAGTTCTCACAACAGAATATTTCTTTAAATGCTGTCTCCAGCCATCAGTTTCCGAGAGGCCAAAGCTCTGACCTGCCTAAATTCTATTCCTCTATTCCAAATATTTCTTACACCAAACAGACAAGAAATGCTGAAGGGGCCAACCAAAAAAATAAGGCTCTAATAATAATAATAGGCTTACATTAAACCAAATAAAGTCATTTTGAAATGACTAAAGAGAAATAGCAGAGGAGAAACGCCCCTGGGCACACACTCTGTTTATGCACCGCACATTATACCTTTTCATCACAATTACCTAAAGTGGTACATTTGTACTTCCATAATGTATGGAATTCATTACATAGTTTTGCAATGAAATTATCACACTGTGCCTGGGACATCTGCACCCTGTCATACATCATTCTATTCATTTCTAGTTAATTTAATCCCAATATCTGCCCACATGATAAGACAGATGTTCAGCTACACTGCAGCTTCAATGGTTTTCTGCCTTGAAGAAACTTAAAGCTGTTGAAAGAAATGACATCTTTCAGGCAGAAAGCGTACAGTATTACAAAGTTTGGAGGTTTGGCACTTGACTATTATCAGCTTTATTATTTGTTGGTCTATCATAGTAACCTCTGCCGTGAGGATCAACATGTGAGATGAACAGTCTAATGGGAGCATTTCTACGAGTATTTCTATAGCCACTGAAGATGAAGCCCCATCAAAACTGGAAGGAATATCAGCATCTCACTCAAAAGGAAAATTTAAACATTTCACGCATTGTATTAGTCACATTTTCTGCTTCACAGGGAGAGGGAAGGAGGCCATTATTCTTGAGTATTTCTCCTTGGCCAGCATCAGTCTGGGTGCTTGGCTCACATGATCTTTTCCACTCTGCGTGGCCACCCTGAGAGGTGACCACTACGGTGATCTCCCCACCAGTATCTGTGACTTTTATGCTTCCATGATTTCTACCACTTCCCTGATAAGTGCCCCACACGAGTAAGTGCATTGACTTTGGAGACAGCTCTCCTGGGGTGTGAATTTTGGTTCTGCCTCTCACTGTCTGGGTAACTTTGAGTTACTCAACCCTCTTGGAGCCTCAATTTCAATATTTGCATAAGTAAATAATAACAATTATTTCATAGTGATATGACAGTTAAATGAGATAAAACAAGTAAAGTATTAAGCTCAGTGTCTTAGCTCAATAATACTTTTAACAATAAGAGCACCACTTTTCACATAGAAAACATGTCTAGTTCATCTGGTGGTAGCCTCTAAGGATGTAACAAGCATATTATTCCACAATGAATCCTGTTATGTAGAAAACAATTTTTGCCCCCTGAAGTCACAAGTTAAAATCAGTTTTTAATTTTTTGTGATGGTCAACTATTGTCCTTAATAGATCAACACAAAAATAGAGGTGGATTCTGGAATTCTGGGTGTATTAAAGGGGTTTTATATAAGGGAGTCAAATTAAGTGAAATAAAAACATCTGGAATAGGGACAGAAAAGCATAAACACATCATTTGTACAACCTTTAAGTAGGCTGCCCCCTGAGGACAGGAGGAATCATTGCACTATAGAAAAGAAGCATTGTTTCCAACTTCATTTATTTAAGAAAAATTCAGCGAGTAATGAGCCCCAACTAAGTGCCAGAAATTGTTCTGGGTTATTATATGGGACAGGACTGATAAAGATATAGATTCTATAATAATGTGATCATGATTCTAGTTATATAGTGTATACACATTATATATATATATATATATACACACATGTATATACAAGAACACAAGCATATATGTATATTTTATGTGCTATCATTTTAATATAAAGATACATTTTAGCACAAAATCACCAACTAACCCCTAGGTCTAGATGGGCCTCTTCATAGTTTGAGTTTCCAAACTATTTTAGCAGGCTCATTGCTCATCAAGTTGCTGGCATGATGGCTTAGGAGGTATAACCTAGCTCCAAGAGAACCTTGCAAATCCAATCTATTGAGCTTTGTCAGCAGAAAACCTTCAACATCGTTTTTCCACCCTCTGGGGAAATACAGTCTAATATAGGCTCTCCATTTTCTGTTTTTACTTCTTTTCTATTCTGGCCTGAACTTTCTTATTAATATCCTCATCCATGTATGGCTCTGCTGCATTGTGTTTTAAACACACCTTCTAAATACACACGTGTATGCAGTGTTTTCCTTAAGTTTCTTCCTTATAACTCGGTCCTAGGCACAGCAAGTAGCTTTTTATTTCATTGAAGGATTGCTTAAACTCTGGTTCTATATCTGCCACCCTATTCTACCAATGAAATTTACTCCTTCTTGAGGGAGGTAAGATCCCAAATGGTACACTTAGCAGCTGACGTACAGGGGACCTGGAATCAGGGGAAGGACAAGGAAGGCACATACGCTATTTCGGTTTTCTTCATTTAATAAGTTAGAAGGCACGTGCTTCTGGATGGTCAGTAGGAGAAAAAAATGAGCGAGCGTCTCAGTGCTTGTCACACTGAGCAATGTCATGGGGGAATGGGATTCACCCTCAGGCACGCTGTCCTGACCACCAAGCCTTCCCAGTCAGCAGCATCAATGAAAGGCCAAGATACAGAATAAAATGACTGGTTCCCTGGCCAGATTCAGGAGTCATATTCCTGAGATGGCTGCCCTACATGGTATAAAATATCAGAGATGAAAGTAGCCTCAGGGATAGATAGTCCAATCCTCTTCTACAGAAGAGAAACATGAGACTGAAAAGTATCTGTTTCCTAATCAAACACCTCTTCTCACTGTGCACATCCTTTTGTGTTTGTGTCCCAAATGCCTAGCCCAGTGGTAGGCCCATAGTGGAAGCTCAGTGACAGTTCAATGAACTGCAGTAAGGCAAGACCCAGAGAGCTCCAAGGGCTCATCAAATTAATGGCAGAGTCCTCAATGGAAACCAGATACCCTTGCCCAGATGCCCTTATTCCTGGTTCTGGTCACCAGACTTACCTTCCCAGAGCCATGAGCCCAGGAGGCCTTGCAGTCAGGAATGACATGCTGGAGGGCCAGACTCATCCCTTCCATCACCCACAATACTCTCCATCATCCCAAGCCCTGCAACATGTGCCTCAACAGGAATCCAAGGTCAAGTCCCTTTGCTCTCCTTGTGTGTTTTTTTATCATCTGTAACTTGAGGCGATTGGGCTACATCACTTGAATATATGTTCCAAGACCATACACTTCTGTTCGCTTCTGAATCCCCAGTACAATTACATAGTACATTCTTCACAAAGATTTATAAATATCAATGAGCAAGTGAATGAGTAACCCAGGCATTCAAGTAGGTTTCAGCTCATGAGCGAACAACTATTAGAATAAATTCCTCGAGTTGTGTTTAAGAAGAATTCTAGGGCAATTCTAGTCTTTCCCAGAAAGACTGTTGTGATTAATTAGTAAGGCCTGGCCTGGGCTCAGGGACACATGGTGTGGCTTCAGTATTTCCTGTCACCAGGCAAGATAATTAAGTGGTGGGAAGGAGAGAGAATAAGGGAAGGGTGCATTGTGGTTTTGCAGAAGGAGACAGAGAATGAAAATAAGAAGCAAATATGGGATGAAGACTAAAAGCCACTGTCTTCCATCTCCAACTGACTCCAATGATGATGCTTTTCGACACCATAAAAGAAGACATTATCCTTGTCTTCTAAGTGACATTTCCCTTCTGCTCACATTTGGCTTTTGCTTGAGGCCTAGCTGAGCACTCCCATCAGCCCTCTGGTATCTCTGATCTCTAAGTGGCAGAATCTGATCTCATGGCAGTGACATTTCCAAATGACGGTATAGCCCTACCTGGAGAAGGGCTCTGATTACAAGGAGATACCTAGCTTAGGATCCAAAATCAACAGATCTGGCTTTAGTGACCAGTTCTTCAAATTACGCCTTATAGGACAAACTATGTGTCTTCTTTGTGTAATATGGAAAAAAATAATACTACCACTGCACCACAGGCCAGGACAAAATGAAATTATCCCTGTAAAGGGATTAGCACACTTTGTATCTTTGTGTCAGGATATCATCTGCTCCCTAGCTCCCTTCTGTTTCAGGCCAGCCATTTATAAGCAGCACCAATATTGCTCCCAAAGAGCCGCCATTGCTTAAGTGGATGGAAAAAAGAGGCCTCTCCTCTGTGGTTTGCTGCAATAGTAGCTACTTTTCCTAGATCCTGGAAGCCAGCTTAATATTGAGTTCCCTGGCTGGGGGCCTCCAGATAAGCCCTGAGCATATTGAACTCCAGCTGTTGAGCTGAGGAACAGCTGGAAATTACACAATTGACACCTAAATGGAGGCGATGATCCCTGCACAATCACCTCTCGATTACCTGCCCACAACTTGTGCTCAGCTGCGTTGATTTTTCTGTGGTTGTCCAGTCCCATGCTGACTTCCCAAGCTAGCCCAAGCTGAGATGGTGTCTGTACGATGGTGGTCATGGTGGGCCGTGTGTGTGTGCGTGTGTGTGTGTGGTGGGGGTGGGGGGGTGGGCAATGCAGTCCTGTGTTCCCAGCTGATTATCATAGCCAATTCATATACAGCCTGGGGAGTGCATATTGATTTCTATCATCTGTGCCTCTGCTTCTTAACATATCCAAAAAAAAAACCAGAGCATTCCTTCAAATAGTCATACACTGGGCAGAGCAAAACCATTCTTGGCTGTTTTTCCAGCCTTGGGGCCTATAATAGCAATTGTTCCTGAGAGACTCTGTCAGGGAGCAGAATGGTGTGATAGGAAAAGCATAAACTTGTGCTGTGTCAATTCCCAGCTCTGTCATGTCCAGCTGTATGACCTTGGGCAAGTTATTTATTTTCTCTGTTTTACAGAAACCTTGCCCAAGGTCACATTTGGGATTCCTGACTCTAAAACTCTTCAGTCTAGTGCTGGGTGATAGTTCCTTTCTCCTTTCTGCACCAGTCTAACCTCTGTTCATACGTGTATCTGTACGTGTAGGCCTGGCTTACATCCCTCCATCCCACCCTGCCACCACTCCCCCCAGTGAACTGGGGATGTCTTTGAGATCCAGATAGAGGTGGAAGACAGTCTCTCTTTTCCTTATCAAAGACAAGGGAAAGAAAATAAGCTTCGATGGCATAACTACTATATGCCAAAGGCCCCAGCTGCTGAGACATCTACCAAGCATCATCCCTGATTTATAGATGAGGTTTCTGAGGATCACAGAGGTAGAATAACTTACTTGCTTTGGTGGCCAGCAGGGATAGAGAAACAGCATCTCAGCTAGATGGCAATATCACAAAACACTGACCTGATGCTCAACCTTTAATTCTGTAGCAGTGACTTGGGAGGAGGCTTGTGAGGATGACTGCAGACCCAAGGTGACTGCAGGAGCAGGACTTCAGTTGGACAGGAAAAGAACAACACGGCAGAAAGCAGAGCAAGTGGGAAGGCTAGCATCTGAGTCCCCACACAGATGTGTCAAGGAGAGGCGGGACAGGGCAGGGGGCTGGGGAGTGAGAACAGCTGGGATGAGGCTGTGAACCTCCCTGGTTAGTTTTCACTCTGATTCAACCTATCTCCTGACTTTTCTGTAGCACCAGAAAGAGCATCCCCATCTTCCACATGCATTCAGAGAATATGTATCAAGTGTGTGCTCTGGGTCAGGCATTGTTTAACCCAGGAGACACAGAAGTAAGCAAGACAGACAAGGTTCCAACCACAGGGGCTCTTGTTCCTGTGAAAGGAGACAGATGATAAATACATGGATTGGTGGTTCTGACCTTGGGTTGGTATTACTGGCCAGGTGGACATCTGATGTCTGCAGGATATAGAGGGGAAAGACAGTGCGGGGATGGTTGGCTATCATAAAGACTCTCCCTCCCCACCTCATCCTCACTCTGGCATTCAGGTTGGGCAAGTGTGCTTTAATGAAAGACTTGTTTCTGCATGGTGAAGATATGCCCTTCTCCAGATGCTAGAAGCACCCTGGTTGAGAGAGAGCACCCTGGTTGGAAACACATAAAGGAAAAGAGGACTCTAAAATAGTGAAAAATACTATATGGGAAAGAAACAGGGTAATGAGATGGAGGGCCCAGTGGGATCTACTCTGCTTTAGATGATACGTAGGTTGATATATAGGGCCATTTCCATGCCCTAATGCCCAGAACCTGTGAATGCAACCTTATTTGGGAAAAGGGTCTTTGCAGATGTACTAAGTTAAGGATCTTGACATGAAAAGATCACCCTGTATGATCCAGGTGAAACTTGAATTCAGTGAAGTGTCTTTATAAGATAATGGCAGAAGGATATTTGAGTCAGCAGAGGAGACACAGACACACAGAGGTGACCATCACGTGAAGATGGACTGGAGTGCTGTGTCCACAAGCCAAGGTGGTCCCAGCTGCCAGAAGTGAGGAGAGAGGCGTGGAACAGATTCCTCCCCCAGCATCTCTGCACCGAGTGTGGCCTCCAGAACTCTGAGAATAAACAAGTGTCAGCCCATGAATCTCAGAGGTCACAGTTATGCTGAGACCTGACTTGTAGTTAGGAGCAGCCACACACAGAGACATCAATGCACTCCACAAACTGATGTCTCTAGAAACAAGGAAAGACAAAGTCCTCAGGTCAAAAATCTTCATGCAAGGGGCAGAAGAGAACAGCTTAATTGTGTGGGCCCTGACTTCTGGGCTTTCAGTTCTGGCTCTGCTCAAGAGTAGCTGGGTGACTGAGGGCAAGCTGTGATCTGAGCCTCTTTTCCTCATCTGAAAACAAGCTTAATAATGTGTTCCTCTCGAGTTGAAAGGAATGAGTTAACAATCATTAACTCCGTGCTTGGCACAGAGCGTGAGCTCTCAATAAATGTTAACATAATCACTATTATTAGTATTATTATTTGAATTTGAAGTCACAAATGGCCAGAATTCTCTTTCTTGAACACAAAGACTTAAGTGGGAAGGCGGAAGCTGTTTATAAAACTCAGGAAGAACCACCTTTGGCCAGCTGAGTCTTCAGGGTGGAGCGTTCCCATTTCAAGTCAGCAGCCTTGATGGGGGTGGGAAAGCGGCCCCCAGCTCACAGCTCACAAGAGGATGGGGCCAGATGATGACAGCTTGGCCGGAGCTGCCCATGGCTTGCAGATCCCTGCCTTTCAGAGATCCACGTACATGCCACCCAGCTCCCCCTTTAAAGGCAGAAAGCCGCCTGATAAACAAATGACTGTCAGATCCTCTGATCTTGCACCTGAGGGCCAGAGGGAAGGGAGAGGCCCTCTGCAGCACCTTTTACGGGACCCGAGGAGCTGGCTTGGCAAGCGCAGTACTGCACCACACCCGTCCCTCTTCAAGCATTTGAGGGCTCCAGGGAAAAAAACCTGGTGCAGATGAAGAGGTGTCAAGAGGAGGGCTGCGGCCCTCTGTGAGTCACTCTCAGAGAGGCCCCACAGTGACTCCTAGCCCTCAATCCGCAAGTCCCTGCACTGTGCCCTTCCACACTCCAACACCAGGCTGGACAAGGTCGAGTTGGGTCTCCATGGGTTCCAGCTCCTGTGGATCAGCGGAGAGAGGATGCTAGGCTCAAGCTGAGGAGGGGAGGGCCCTGGGACATGTGGAGGGCTGAGCAAAGGTTGAGGTAGGGACCTGATTCGGAGGCACACTAGTTGTCATGGTGGATGGACTGCATTTCCCATCTGTGCTAGATTCTGGGATAGAAATACAAGTTGAATTAGATACTCCCACCCTCCTGGAGCTGATGGTCCTATGGGGAACCTGAGTCTATCCTAATCATCGCACCAATAAGGGCCCAGTTACAAAGTCAGATCAGCTTGCTCAAGCCTCTCCAGTTTTCCCAGTGCCCAACCCCCACCCTGGGCTTCCTGTCGGATTCCAGAACCTCCCTAGATTCTGCAGTTAGCCCACAAAGTCCAGCCCTGAGCTCCACTGATCTGACACGTGACTCCCTCCACTGCGCCTGTCCGTCCTGGGCCCAGAGAGGGGTCTCCCCTCATAAGGTTATCAGGGCTAGGGCCCAGCCTTAGCCTCCAAATTAATCTTTCCCTCCAAGATGTGCAAATTGTTTTCCTCTTTATGAATTTTTCCAAAACAGAAAAGGTAACAATTACTTAAACGAGGAGATTGATTGCTTTTAACCAAAAATTCTCTGCTGATCAAGCACAGATGAGTTGCCAGGTGTAGGCTGAGTGTACCACCAAGACTCACACAAACATTCCACCCTTTTTTTCTCTCAGTTATAAGGTTGTCAGGTGCTGGCTCCTGTTCCCTAGAGTGGAGCCAGAAAAGATAACTCGGAGGCTCATTTCTGCTGATGAGGTGAAAAAACAATCCCCAATTCCAGGCTCCCAACAATTCCAAAGTTTCTTTCACTTACGTTAATTTTTCTATTTCTACAGAGCAGGAAGAATCACCATTTTTAAAAGTGTCTGACCATTTTTACTCTGGACATGGGCAGTCCAACCAAGGAGGTAGGCACGCTTAACGGTGGCTGGCAAGCAAGGGTGAATCCGGTAATTATCATGATTTGAGGAGACAGGATCCTTTGGGATTGGCTGCTACCTTTGACAGTGGATGGCATTACCAGTGGCCTGAAAGCTAATGTGGATTGAAGATGAAAGTGTCACACACAGTGTTATGAGTAAAAGTGTACCCTTTTCTCGACTGTTTGCCAAGACATCTCTCAATATCTCTTAGGGCTGAGAACTAAGATTAAGCTCTGGATTACAAAGGCCCACTGATGGGCATACCATCCCAGGTATTTTAAATGCCAGACTTGTGTGTATGAATGTGCAGATGGTGTCTTTGAGCATGTGTCTGTGTGTATGTGTGTGGGGGTAAACACAATTAGCATTAGAAATGAGCTTTGTAGACACCCCACCTCATCTACCTGGCAAAGATTATACAGCCAGTTCCATGCACTCAGACAAACAGATGTAAATAATACACAAAGAGTTCACACCTCGTCAGGGAGACTCAGTAGCTTTACAAATAATGATGGCACACAGCCTAGCAGGTGTGCCATGAATGCGGTCCAAACAGAACAACGCAGGATTCTGGCCGGAGGGAGAAACATTACCTCTGGTTGAATTCATGAGGTCTCAGGGGTTCCACCTGTCCTTGAGGGTTTCCCTGGATAGGTGAGGTACTTTTAGACAGACTTCATGGCATGAACAAAGATATGGAAAGCTAACGGAAGAGAAAGTTCAGAGAGCAGCGAGCCAACCCATCGCGAAACATGTCACAGGTAACAGGTGCTGTTTGAAAGGTGTGTCCTGGAGACTTCATCCCAAGGCATCCTTTGTATCTTTCAAACTGTCACTTCCCACCTTGTAAACTTTCTTCATCCTCAACTGTAATGACTATAACACCATCTCCACCTGGACTCCATACAGGGGCTTTAACTGCACTGCAAGTGGTCAGGCCAGCCTCTGAGACTGCGTCCCTTAGGCGGAAACAAATCTCTAATTCCCATAAATATTTAAGCCAAAGGGGTATGTCTCCTTGTATGAAGTATCATAAATAACACACATCTTGGCATTATAAGCCAAAACAGGAAGCAGATATCAGTTGCTGATGTTAAGGTTGATGGTGGTCACATTCTGGACAACAACATAGGGAACATGTGCACCAGAGGAGCGGATGGGCTAGAGACCTTGTCAACCTGAGAAGGGGAAGCCGGCTTCCAAGAGCATAAGTGACTGGCTCAAGGTTATCCAGCTAATGAACGGGGGGACCCACATCTTCTGAGTCCTTTTCACAGCTTTGTGCTGCCTAGATAGTGTTGAACATTTAAACTTAAGAACAATATCCATTTTTATCTGCCTAAGTAGATGACAAATTTCTAAAAATGGCACTACTGGGTGTTAGCATTTATGTTAGAAATCCCAATGTTAAAAATAGTTTTCCAACATGATGGATATTTCCTTCAAAAGTTATGTTCAGATGATTCTATAATTTTAGCAATTAAATGCAATCTCATTATGTGTCCATTGACACTGACTTCCTGGCCATTTGGAAAAGTCTAGTGTAGAAATTAAGGACTCTGGAAACTGATTGCCTGATTTTGATTGACACACCAAGGTGCAGGGCCTTAAGCAGGATTCTTCACTTTTCTATACTTCTGTTTCCTCATCTAGAAAATAGTGATAAAAATAGTACCTATCTTATAAGCTTGTTGCGAGGATAAAAAGAGCTAATACATATTAAATGGTTAGAACAGTGCCTGGCATGTGCTAAAAGTAGAATCAAAGCTTGCTACTATTATCATAAGCAAGAATATTATTTTGCATGGCAGAAGTTCTTAACCTCTATATTAAGGGCTCAGAACTTGATCAGAATCAAGCATGCCACAAATAATCCTTGTCCACACGTTTCTAGTCCTCATGACTAGATCTGGGTAATCCAAACCCCTAAATCAATTAGGGTCCAGGCAAAAAAAAAAAAAGAGATGGCCTACTCAAACAGGTAGCAAAGGAGAGTTTAATGGAGGGACTATTTGGAGAGGTGCGGGAAGGTCTGAAAAGACAAGTGGAGGGGGAGTGGTCACGGGAGCCAGAGAGGGAGCAAGAACTGTCAGAGGGCCACCTGATAGGAGCTGCAGCCTTCAGAAAGAGATAGACCCATCCACAGGTCCCTGGCAGAGAAAGAGCCAAGCCTCATGCTCTTTTCTCCTGTTGGTACTTTCGACTGACCAAACCCAACCACGGCAGACAGCAAGAGAGTCTCAGCAAAGCAGGGCAGAGAGTTAGCCTCCTGGGGCACAGAGCTGGATGGAGACTGGTGGAAAGTCTGGAGGAGCAAAGAAGATCCAGCACCAGATCCTTTCTCACTTTGCTATGATGTCCTTCAGAAAATTTACCAATGATAGCAAGACAAACCTAACCATAATTAGGGGGATAAGGGTTGCTCCTTAAGCCTTCTCAGCTGGAATGTGGCTTATGAAAACCTTTTCGATTCAGTATTTTCTATAAAATATTAAATCCTACTAGAGTTTCGTTGCAATTAGACACACACCGGACTGCAAAAGATAAAAGACTTGGCACCTGAATTCTGAGTTAAGTACCAGTTCCACTTCTTATCACCTGAATGACGCTAACAGCTGAATGAACTAGGTGCAATGAGGACAGGTGAAGTAAGAGAGGAGAAACACGTAAACAGCACAAGCAACAGGTTTTGATGGATACGTACAGGTTGGGGGTCTGTATGGAAGAGGAAGGCGGAAGAAGCCAGGAAGATGGCAAAGACATGGATGAGCTAGGGGATCCAGGGGAGAAAATGATGTCTCTTTGCTTACAGGAGCACCTATTATTCCTACTCTTTCTTCAAAGCCTTGAGGTCCTTCACGCCCCTGGTTAAATGGCTTCAGGTGGAAATATTCAGGCCAGTGGCCTCTTGGCAGCTGAGGTCTGTACTGGCCCAGGTCCCCAGCACAGAGCTGCCACCTTGAAAACTCAGTAAGTAGTTTGGACTCATTCCCCTATTAACCAGGAATTTGCAATCTCAGGAGAGGGATAATTAGCCCAAGTGGTGCAATTTGGCTCATCCTCAACTGAAAGCTACAAGGAGACAATCAACATCAAAAAGCCTCTTGGTCCGGAAGTCTGCAAGGAAGTGACTAAGGATGGAGGGATTTTGATTTTGTGCTTTTAGTTTTCGGCTGAACCAGTTCCTAATTGGAACAATATCATTAACTACACATTTGTCCCCATGTGGTCTCTGAGCCTCTTAATCTGCTGCAGATAAGGATCCCTACCACGGGTAGTTGATTACCATGTCCTCTGTCTCCTGTTGTAGTTGAAAGCAGTGTGGGATGGTGTGTTTTACTGCTAGGATAGCAAATGCAGCTGGCAAATTTATTGGATTTACCCCTCCCTATCCAAACAGATTGCTTGTCTCTTCCTCCCTCACTGATGGCATTCCCTGCAAAGAACTGCAATAATTAAGACATCTGGTCACCAGTGTCCAAAAAGGAGGGAGATGTGCTTTAATAGCTAACTCCCAGTGGAATAGCTTCCCAAGAATTTGCTTGGGTCAAAGACTTTTCGGACTTTCCTGAAGCAAGTGTTAAACTTTTATAGAGCCTCTGTGGTATATGGAATTGTGGGGACACAATGCTCATTAAAACACAGCCTCTGCCATCTAGTAGCTTAGACTTAAGTCTGGAATATGAGTGCATATACCTAACCAGCTGACCAACAATTTGAACAAACTAGAGGATCTAGGCTTCATTCCAACTCCACTGAGCTTAGGATATTCCATGATCATGGAATATCTCTGAGACACGATCTTCCCCTGTAAAAGGGCATCACAGGACTATTGTGAGAATTAAAATAGAGATTTCTTGGGAAAGCATTTTAAAAACAAATGTATCCATTATTACTATCACTTACTGTGGTTTATAAAAGTAAATTGGAAGTAACTTAATTTTCCAGTGATACCAAACGCAAAAGTAACTTTTGGCCTTAACTATTCATGAAAACTGTTTAAGCGTCTACAAAGATGTTTAGAATAACCAGAAAATATTCATATTATGCTGTTATGAAAAATCAGGAATAAAAATTTCAGCATGGATCAATTTCAAGTTTGTAAAACTAATATATAGGGGAAAATGCAAACAGAAACACCAAAATGTTAAATGTTAAAATGACATCTTCCTTGGTAGCAAAAAGATAGCCTAGCATCCAGATCTTGGTTTCCAAATATAATTCCCCACTAGAAGGAACTGGGAATCCTGAGAAAAATGGCTGGTTTCAGGGTTGAAACTGGGAAAGCATAAGATGTGCTTGGAATTTTGCTTCATCTCAAACAATATGAAGTACTCAAAGAATGATAGGAGAGTTTCAAAAGGACAAAGAACCCATCTTGAAGTGACTCCCACTAGCCAAATCGAGGATAGTTTGAGAATCTGAATAAATGATAGTAACGGATTATTCTTCTGCTTTATTGACTATGCTAAAGCCTTTGTATGAATCACAACAAACTGGAAAAATTCCTAAAGAGATGAGAATACAGACCACCTTCTCTGCTTCCTGAGAACCTATATGTAGGTCAAGAAGCAACAGTTAGAACAGGACATGAAACAACTAACTGGTTCAAAAATGGGAAAGGAGTACAATAAGGCCGTATATTGTCATCCTGCTTATTTAACTTATATGCAGAGTACATCACGAGAAACGCCAGGCTGGATGAATCACAAGCTGGAATCAAGATTGCTGGGAGAAATATCAACAGCCTCAGATACGCAAATGATACCACTCTGATGGCAGAAAGTGAAGAGAGACTAAAGAGCCTCTTGAGAAAAGTGAAAGGGGAGAATGGAAAAGTTGGCTTGAACCTCAACATTCAAAAAATTAAGATCTTGTCATCTGGTCCCATCATTTCATGACAAATAAAAGGGGGAAAAGAGGAAACAGTGACAGATTTTATCTCCTTGGACTCCAAAAACATTGCAGATGGTAACTGCAGCCACAAAATTAAAAGATGCTTGCTTAGAAGAAAAGTTATCAGAAACCTAGGCAGCATATTAAAAAGCAGAGACATCATTTTGCTGACAAGAGTCCATTTAGTCAAAGCTATGGTTTTTCCAATAGTCATGTACTGATGTGAGAGTTGGTCCATAAAGAAGGCTGAGCACTGAATAATTGATACTTTCAAATTGTGATTCTGGAGAAGACTCTTGAGAGCCCCTTGGATTGCAAGGAGATCAAGCCAGTCAGTCCTAAAGGAAATCAACCCTGAATACTCATTGAAAGGACTGATGCTGAAGCTAAAGCTCCAATACTCTGGCCACTTGATGCAGGGAGCATCAAGGGTCCTTGGAAAAGACCCTGATGACAGGAAAGACTGAAGGCAACAGAAGAAGCAGGCAGCAGAGGGTGAAAATGGTTAGATAACATCACTGACTCAATGGACATGAATTTGAGCAAACTCTGGGAGACAGTGGAGGACAGAGGAGCCTCACGTGCTGCAGTCCATGAGGTTGAGAAGAGTTAGACATGACTTAGCAACTGAAAAACAGTAACAGTGGATTATCACCCATGAAATAAAATAAGAATCCATAAATTCATGCTGCTGCTGCTGCTGCTGCTAAGTCGCTTCAGTCATGTCCAACTCAGTGCGACCCCATAGATGGCAGCCCACCAGGCTCCGCCATCCTTGGGATTCTCCAGGCAAGAACACTGGAGTGGGTTGCCATTGCCTTCTCCACTATAAATTCATACTTAAATTAATTAATCTCAGCAGTTTTTTAGTTTATACAAATACAGTTTTAAGTTTATAAAAATAATGTATAGGGAAAATATGTTAATTAATAAATTTGATTAAATACAAAAATTGAAAAGAATGGAAAGTTCTTCCTTAGGTAGAATTTCAACAATGAATTTGTTGAAGATGCTTACTCCTTGGAAGGAAAGTTATGACCAACCTAGACAGCATATTCAAAAGCAGAGCCATTACTTTGCCAACAAAAGTCCGTCTAGTCAAGGCTGTGGTTTTCCAGTGGTCATGTATGGATGTGAAATTTGGACTGTGAAGAAAGCTGAGTACCGAAGAATTGATGCTTTTGAACTGTGGTGTTGGAGAAGACTCTTGAGAGTCCCTTGGACTGCAAGGAGATCCAACCAGTCCAATCTAAAGGAGATCAGTCCTGGGTGTTCTTTGGAAGGAAGGACTGATGCTAAAACTGAAACTCCAATACTTTGGCCACCTCATGCAAAGAGTTGACTCATTGAAAAGACTCTGATGCTGGGAGGGATTGGGGACAAGAGGAGAAGGGGATGACAGAAGATGAGATGGCTGGATGGCATCACTGACTCGATGTACATGAGTTTGGGTGAACTCCGGGAGTTGGACAGGGAGGCCTGGCGTGCTGCAGTTCATGGGGTTGCAAAGAGTCGGACATGACTGAGCGACTGAACTGAACTGAACTGAAATGAAATGAATAAAAAATCATAAAATTAGAAATAACTGTTTGTTAACCAAAGTAAAGTTACTCAAGCAAGAGTTATCAATATATGCTAAAACTAACAGAATTTTGGTAAGAAACATGGTATCTACTTTGTCTCAAACCATCTGCTCACAAAACATCTGCTAATTTCAAGGCAAAAAAGAGTAATTATATATGACGCATCCTGCAGATACCACCTTAGCCAAGTGACCTAAGTTAACATCCATAAACTAAAAGTGTCATGTCATGTCATGTCATGCTCTTTGTGACCCCATGGATTGTAGCCCACCAGGCTCCTCTGAACATGTGATTCTCCAGACAAGAATACTGGAATGGGTTGCCATTTCCTTCTCCAGGTGATCTTCCCAACCCAGGCCTTAAACCTGGGTCTCCCACATTGCAGGCAGGCTCTTTACCAACTGAGCCACCAGGAAGATCTTAACATCCATAGTAATGGGACAAATCTACATCCTGTGGCTGATATAATGTAATGATAAGAACACTATATTTTATTTCTCTGATGTTCATGACAAAAATGCATAATTTGAACGTGATTGTGAAAAAAGTCACATCAAATTGAGGAATGGTGTACAAAATTGACTTGTACTCTTCAAGAATGCCAGATTATAAAAGGAGAAAAATAAAGACAGAGGAAGCTAACTGTTGCAGTATGAGACACTAAAGAGGAATGAAAACTAAATACAATGCATGATCATAAATTAGATCTTAGAGCAGATTTTTTTTCTTTTGCCACAAAAGGCATTTCTGAGACAATTGGAGATATTTGTTTAAGATTATATATTAGATAGTGGGCTTCCCTAGTGGCTCAGCAATAGAGAATCCACCTGTCAATGCAGAAGACGCTGGTTTGATCCCTGGGTCAAGAAGATCCCCTGGAGAAAGAAAGGCAACCCATTCCAATATTCTTGCCTGGGAAATTCCATGGACAGAGGAGCCTGGAGGGCTGCAATCCACATGGTCACAAAGAGTTAAACATAACTTAGCAATTCAGTATGCATACATGTAATTCTCATATGTTCTATAGTTAATATGTGAGATAGATACATACGTGCAATCATATGTATGTGAAATAAGATTTTTATATTATTTCATTAATACTACTGTCATTTTACTTTGTATTCTCTTGTACTGCTATACATTATTGTACATTAATGCATTGAACTGCAATACATATCCAATGTACTACAAATTATGACTGTTTCCTTCAGAAAAATAGCATCACTTTCTTGAGCTTCTGAACAGTGAAGGTAAGTTATGATTAATAGTCAGATAAAAACTGTTTAGTGAAATTCTGAGGATGTAACCCAGAGGCCTGGGACATGATCACTCTGGGCCCCGATACCAGATGTATCAGTCAGCTATGTGACTTCACTAAGCCTACAAATACAAAAATCCTCAAATTTCCAAGATTTCTTACAACAGAAACATAGTATCTTATTGAACTTATTCCTTACTCATGTTACCTGTGGACTGTTGACTGGCTACATTCTGCATATGGTCTTCCTATCCTGGAGATCAGACTAGAAAAAGCATTCTCTGTACTGTTATCATGGCAAAGAAAAAAGGTCAAGAGAGCTACTGGAAAAGCACGGTGGTTCTTAAAACTTCTGTTCACTCATGGCACGTGACAATTTTGCTCATATTTCATTAATCCGAGAAATTGCATGACCAAGTAGAAAATGGGGCAGAGAACTATACTCATCCCATAGGGAAGCTCTTCAAATCACACCACAAGAGGCAGAGATATATAATCTTCTTGGAAAGGAGGAAGCAAATGTTGGGAACAATGATACAATATTCCATGATAAGTATCTTGATCATAAATATTTGTTCCCTCCCTTCTGCACACAATATATACCATTCCCCAAAAGAGAAGGCCAAAAGTCCAATGGGATATGATAGTAAATGGAAAGTCTCTACATTAAGGTGGTCAAAATGTTGCTTCTCTTGATCCAGAGAGCCATGAACCAAAACCAAATCAAACCAGAAGACAGTTATCTTTTCTTTCTCCACATTCAACATGCATTAGTAGAACAAGGCCGAATAACTGTAATGAACTCTCCATTTGTAAAGGAGAAGCAGTGGGTGATCACTGGTCCTGGTCCATAGCAATTCTGAAGTATAGATGGGCAGATTCTGTTAAACCCATACCCTAGTGTAGGAAACATTCTTTGATTAGATACCAGGCCTGCTCCCTGGGTGCAGCCATTGCTCTCCATGGCTCTTGCCTTCATACTTTGATAATTTCTCCCGTTGCCATTGTCCACTTTCGATATATTTACAGAGAACATTAGGGGACATTCTATCCTTGGGAACTGAACGGCAGAAATCTGGGGGCCTTAAATTTAGTTATGTATTTAACAGTTACAATCTCCTAATTCATGCTAGTGGCTGTTTTGGAAGTAAAAATCTCTCAAACCCTCATTGGCTCGTCACCAACCAACATTACGTGCCAATAGTCACACCCAGAATTCCTTTGAAGACACGCTTCTTGTTCTAGAATTAATTAGAGGTGCTTCAAACTTAGCATGCTTTTATGAGAGAGCAAACACTTCCTTTCCTTGAACCATTTTGTCTAATTTAAATTATTTACTCAGGACCACCTTAATTCATTTATAGGTTTTAACCAAGGGTATGGAGGCTGCACCCTTAATTTGGACTTTGCTTGGGGCCATAATATAATTAGCTTTTGTTGTTCAACGTATTTTTCAGTTTAACTTTTATAGCTTGTATATGAGAATCACTTGCATCCTACAATGCCTGAAAGTTCTGAATTCTCTCTTTTCCCTTTTATTCACGCTTGAAAACTGAACAATTACTTCTGAACTCATCTCTTTCTTATAATACCTTGTCACACGCAACCAAGAACAAGCAAGCCCACAGGCCTCATTCTGTTTGCCCAAAGCTTCACCTAGAGCCGCACCTTTGTTAGGTAAATTATCTTCCCAGTCATCTCAGGAAATAGTTTTACCAAAGTGTTTAGCCACTGCCTAACATGAGTCACTTTGTTGTCAGCTTCAATAATAGTTCCCTCCGTGCCCACTGCTTGACTCTGAAGCCAGTGCCACATAATTTGGTTGTTTTTGTTTCATTTTGCTTTGTTATGGTAACACCCCACTTCTGGTACCAATTTCTGTATTAGTCAGCTTGCACTGGGTAAGACCATGGTAACAGCCCAAAATCTCAGTGACTTCCAAAAACAGTGGTTTATTTTTGTTCATGTGTAATGTGAGCCTCATACCCAGTGAGGATTGACTTATATACTTCTGTACTAGAAATGTGAGCTCAAAGGAAAAGCTCCAAAGCTTCAGAGATGGTGTAATAAGAAGTTCTGCAAGAGGGGGGAAACTGTCTCCTCCTGCTGTATTCCTTAATACAGTGAATGACTTCACCATCTATCTGGCTTCCTGAAGCTACAAATAGATAAATGAGTAATCTTCTACTTCTCCCTCTCCTTCACCCGCTGCATCCTCCAAGTATTCTTGGCAACTAAAACATTGCCTGACTTATTGTATAGTATCTCTAAATGTTGTTGTTTATGTTAATGTACAAAATTATCTGATTAAAAGAAAATCTAATGTTTATTAAACTCCTACTCTGAAGTAGAGCCTATCACTCCCATAGCTGGTAAGTGATAATGCAAGGAACCAAACCCAGGCCTGTCACACTGAAATGCCTCTGCTCTTATAATTTTCCTCCAGCAGTCATTATTTTGGGGCTAACTGGAGGTTCATAAAAACAGGCATAGGCAGGCATAGGCACAGGCATAGTCATTTGCCATTGTTTTATCTCTGACTGCACATTCAAACATGCTGTCTACAAGAGACAGCATGGCTTACTTATTCATTAAGGCTAAAAGGCAATACATGTCCAAGGTCACATTTATCCTTATCCAAAGAACTTCAGAGCACCTCTTTTATTTAAGGGAATCTTTTCGTGAAGTATTAGTACCTCCCTCTAAACTCTAGGATTACCTAGGAGGGAGAGCTTTACGTTGCTGCTTTAATTACCTGGCCATTCTTCTCACTAGCTAGGAAATTATGAGAGAAACACAGCACTGAGAGCATTGTATCTAAGCAAATGATTACAAAATCATAGTAACTAGTCTTCAAAGATAGGAAGACCCCCCACCCCCTGCCCCCGCCAGTAATCCCAGTATCCATGACCTGATATAGCCTCCTCCCACATTAGATCTGGCTTGGTCTATAACTTACTTTTATGGGTAGAATGCAGTATTTTTGCTGTTGCTTGGTCACTCAGTCATGTCTGACTCTTTGCAACCCCATGTACTGTAACCACCAGGTTCCTCTTTCAGTGGGATTCTCTAGGCAAGAATACTGAAGTGGGTAACCATGCCCTCCTCAAGATCTTCCCAACCCAGGGATTGAACTCATGTCTCCTGCACTGGGAGGTGGATTCCTTACCACTGAGCCACCAGGGAGGCCTAGAATTATTACAGTGTGCCAATTCTGAGCATAGGCTTTAAGAATGCCTGACGACTACTGTTGCACTTTTAGGAGCCCTGAGCTGCTATGTGAGAAAGCATGCTACCTGTTGGAAGGTACACTTGCAGAAACCAAATGGAGAGGCCACTTGGAGAAGAGAAGCTCCCAGATTATGTGAAGACAGAAAGAAAGACTCAGCCATCTCAGCATCCCAGCTAAATTCAGCCTTCTAGTCAACCTTTCCCGATTTCCACAGCCGTGGTGAAAGGTCAGATGAAGAAATGGCTGGGAAGTGCTGTCTAATCTCTACGTGAGCACACAGGTTTGTGTTATCACACATTCAATCAACCATAAGTATGCACTGAGCATTGAATTCAGCCAGACTATGATGGGTGGCAGAGGGAACGGGATTTCAAACCTGTCCTGGAGAACCCTCCACTGGAGACAACAAAACAAACCTGTGAGCAAAGAGGACACTGTGTGCTCAGACATTCTTCTCAGCTCTTGTCAGAGCCACAGGGATGGGAGGAAAGCAAAGACGATTGGTGGGTGACAGGGCGGAAGGATATGTGTCGCTGAAGGTCAGAACACATAATGAAGCAGTCACACCACCTCTCCTTGGGGAGGCAGATTAGTCATGGCACATTCTGGGGAAATCAAGTAACTTGTCAGGGCCTCCTCTAGTGAAACTTCATTTTGACACAGGACCTTAGAGGGGAGAAAGAAACGAGATGGAGCCCTGTCCCCAGGGTGCTAGAATTGTGGTTGACCCTTCTCTGGGAAACACAGGGAACTTTTGGAAGCCAGCTGCCCTCTGAATTAGACTGCAGCTCTTGGAAATGCCTTCTAGTCCTTGGAGAGAGATCAAAAATTCCTGGAAAAGAGCCACAACAGGGGCAAGATGAGGGACACACTAACAGGGAGACAGCACCATGGATTCAACATGTGTGGGGCCAGCAACTAAAAAGGAAATAAGCTAAAGTCAAATTCACTCTCAGTTACAGTGGCCACAGCAGCCCTCAGGGGTTAGAGCAGATCCACAAACCATCGGAACCACTAAACTGGGTCCTGGACAGCTGCAAGGGCTGAACCTGGCCTGCATTCTTTGTGATTCCCCACCATCACCACCCCCATGTGATCCTGGTCTATAAAACAGTCCTTCTCTAGACACACAGGATTCTAAGAAAGCAGAGCTTTAAAGTTCTAGCCAAAACCTGGCTGCTCTCTAAGCCTCTCAGCATGTGGTGCTCATGGTTGGACAGACATATCTTAAGACATTCTGGGACCTCAGCAGTGCAGACTGACGGGATATGAAAGAAAAACCCCAATTGCTCCAAGAGGAACATCGGAGGGTACTCAGATTAGTGGGATGAGCCCAGGCTTGACTTAGGCTGGAATTTCTATCAAAGAAAGTGTACTGAGTGGGTCAGTATAACAACAAGAAACCCAGTTGGAATGGATCCATGTATCAGGAATAATAGTAAATCAGCAATGCAGAGAGCACGTGGGGCCATGAAGGACTTCCAGGCCCCCTGACTAATGGGCTAAATGCAAAAAGGCCAATTCTAGGCTCCACTCAATAGAGGGGCTGACCTTACAAATGCTCTGCCAAGTCTTGGTCAGAATTTCACCAGGAGCATGGGCCCGATGGAAAACACCAGTGCCTACAACTTAGGAAGTCAAGGACTGATCATGTCGGTGATGGAGTGCTTTTATTTTCCTCCAGTTTTCTGGAAATTTCCCTATTAGCCCATTCAATCCCTGCATACATATAACCATATCAAAGCTTGGCTCATACCCATGGTGACCAGCTCTCTGTACCTATATATCTCTGTATTTAAATGCACTTTAAATCCACTTCAGTGGCTAATGACCCAACATCTCTCTGCTACCAATGCTTGAATCAAAGACCCTTTCCCAGATTGAAACTTTTCCTTCACCACATTGATTCTCCCCTTTGAGGATCCAAGTCGGTCAGTGAGTCCCTCATTACTCTACCCTAGCAAGTTACACAAAAAGATTTCTTATTCTATTCACTGCTTATATACATGCCTACACCTTTTTTCCACCAAGGTAAACTCCATATCCCTCACAGTGATATTTTAACAAAGTGAGGTAGAAGTACAGACTAAACAGACACCAAAGGACCATAAAACTATTTTAGTTGTAAATTTTTTTTTTTCAAACGATATTTCCACAGTGGAATGGCATATGTACTTAATGGATTATGTGCTAAGCTGCTCGAAATGAAGGAAAGGCAAGGGAAGAGGTCTTCCAAGACAAATTCTTAGGCCTTCACGAGACTCCAGGGCTACCAGAGCAAAGGAGGCGAGCCATTAACCTAGACTAAGTTACTTAATTTACAAAAGGGCACATTGAATCCTCAGAGTGGAAGAATTTTGCCCAGAGTCACAGAATAAATTGGTGTAGAGGCTAAACCAGAAACAATGTCTGCTTGGACTTTATACATGGAGGTTTCTATATGCTCTCTCTCTAAAGTTTGTCCAGGATATCCATGGAATCAGATAATGAAGTTGTTCAAACATATCCATTTGACTTGATCCATCTTATTTCAGCAATATGTAAAATAACAAATGCAATATAATGGCAAATCATATTTTATTAAATTTCACTGGATCCCTATGAGAATCAACGTATTTAATAAATTTTATTGGATCCCCATGAGAATCTTTTATTTTAGGAAAATTAGAAGATGCTCAAGTTGAATAAAAAGAATAAGTTGATTGCATTAGATAAATAATTCAATATGTTTTGAAAAATGCATTTCTCTAGTCATTGAAAGCATCTTTCTATGGAAAACTAAGTTATTAATTTAAATAGGCTTATTAATGTATCTATTTATGATCAATGCAAAAAGCTGGAATCAGCACTCATCTGAAGCACCTGTAGAAAATTTAGCCGAATATAGGATTTGGTAATACTTGCACAGGAGGATGAAGTTAGTCTAGGGACTCAAGTTTTATAACATGCATATGGTGACCATATATTCTAAATGAAAAATCAGGACACATGGTTGACAAGTAAGAATATCCTTAAGGGGACAATGGAATAGATATAGCAACCAGATCCGTTCCAGAGAACCTGGAACATATGGTCCAGAAAGACAGGCTGCAGCAGCAATTTTGTGAGGCTTGTCTCCTTCACGATTAATCTTCTTATTCATGGGTTAGAAATCCAGTGTGTATCCCCAGTATCTGAGTCCTTAACTTTCACTTTGTCCTCCTAAGGCAAACTTTATAAAGAAAAAGGAAAGCCTTTACAAAGTTAAAGTGCTATAGAAGCATGAAAGTCCCTAATTGTGAACAACACTATAAAATATAATTTATGTATCGTTCAATTCAGTTCAGTTCAGTTCAGTCACTCAGTCATGTCTGACTCCTTGCGACCCCATGAATCGCAGCACGCCAGGCCTCCCTGTCCGTCATCAACTCCCGGAGTTCACTCAGACTCACGTCCATCGAGTCAGTGATGCCATCCAGCCATCTCATCCTCTGTCCTCCCCTTCTCCTCCTGCCCCCAATCCCTCCCAGCATCAGAGTCTTTTCCAATGAGTCAACTCTTCACATGAGGTGGCCAAAGTACTGGAGTGTCAGCTTTAGCATCATTCCTTCCAAAGAAATCCCAGGGCTGATCTCCTTCAGAATGGACTGATTGGATCTCCTTGCAGTCCAAGGGACTCTCAAGAGTCTTCTCCAACACCACACTTCAAAAGCATCAATTCTTTGGCGCTCAGCCTTCTTTACAGTTCAACTCTTACATCCATACATGACCACTGGAAAAACCATAGCCTTGACTAGATGGACCTTAGTTGGCAAAGTAATGTCTCTGCTTTTGAATATGCTATCTAGGTTGGTCATAACTTTTCTTCCAAGAAGTAAGCGTCTTTCAATTTCATGGCTGCAGTCACCATCTGCAGTGATTTTGGAGCCCAAAAAATAAAGTCTGACACTGTTTCCACTGTTTCCCCATCTATTTCCCATGAAGTAATGGGACCAGATGCTATGACCTTCATTTTCTGAATGTTGAGCTTTAAGCCAACTTTTTCACTCTCCACTTTCGCTTTCATCAAGAGGCTTTTTAGTTCCTCTTCACTTTCTGCCATAAGGGTTGTGCCATCTGCATATCTGAGGTTATTGATATTTCTCCCGGCAATCTTGATTCCAGCCTGTGCTTCTTCCAGCCCAGCGTTTCTCATGATGTACTCTGCATAGAAGTTAAATAAGCAGGAGGACAATATACAGCCTTGACGTACTCCTTTTCCTATTTGGAACCAGTCTGTTGTTCCATGTCCAGTTCTAACTGATCTAGTTGCTTCCTGATCTACATACAAATTTCTCAAGAGGCAGGTCAGGTGGTCTGGTATTCCCATCTCTTTCAGAATTTTCCACAGTTTATTGTGATCCACACAAAGCCTTTGGCATAGTCAATAAAGCAGAAATAGATGTTTTTCTGGAACTCTCTTGCTTTTTCCATGATCCAGCAGATGTTGGCAATTTGATCTCTGGTTCCTCTGCCTTTTCTAAAACCAGCTTGAACATCTGGAAGTTCACAGTTCACGTATTGCTGAAGCCTGGCTTGGAGAATTTTGAGCATTACTTTACTAGCATGTGAGATGAGTGCAATTGTGCAGTAGTTTGAGCATTCTTTGGCATTGCCTTTCTTTGGGATTGGGATGAAAACTGACCTTTTCCAGCCCTGTGGCCACTGCTGAGTTTTCCAAATGTGCTGGCATATTGAGTGCAGCACTTTCACAGCATCATCTTTTAGGATTTGAAATAGCTCAACTGGAATTCCATCACCTCCACTGGCTTTGTTTGTAGTGATGCTTTCTAAGGCTCACTTGACTTCACATTCCAGGATGTCTGGCTCTAGGTGAGTGATCACACCATCGTGATTATCTGGGTTGTGAAGATCCAGATTGTTATACCAGGCCAAATATTTGTTTACTCACCAATTCAGTAGATAGTTTATCTGCTCGTTCTGTGTTAGTTCTGTTCTGGGCACTGAGAATACAGTGATGAATCAACTCTAACCTTTGCCCTCATGAAACTTATAGTCTAAGAAGCAGTATACTAACACAATAATAATCATGGCATTCTGGAGAAGGGAAGGGCTTCCCACTCCAGTATTCTTGCCTGGAGAATTCCATGGACAGAGGAGCCTGGTGGGCTACAGTCCATGGAGTAGCAAAGAGTCAGACAAGGCTGAGCAACAGACACACACGCACACACATACACACACACACATCATAGTCATAGCAAATAGTCCACTTGCCATCCTTTCAACCAATTTTGTGTGAGGTAGCAGATCATGCATGTCTATTAAAATCAGTCTCAGGTTTATATACATATTGAAAGCTAGCTGTATAAGTTGGAACAAGTCACTCCATTGCTTCAAGCTTCAGTTCCATAATCTATGTAGGGATAATTAATAGCTTCTCTGCATAAGAAAAAAAAGAGTGAATGGGATGTGCATATAAAATTCTTTTGCTGAATTTTCCTACAGTTTTATTCTTTACAGTAAAGGTAAGTGAGTAAAATGCAAAAATAAATTCAGTTTGTTAAGGCATCCAGATAAACGATCTTTGCAGAATAGTTTATGAGCTCCATAGAATACAGATGCTTACACAGTCCTAAGTCCAATTCAATCAGACTCCGAAAGAAGTAACTCAGACAGAATTCTCCTGTCTCCACCACTGTTTGTGTGCATCTGTAGTGTGAATGTGCTCAAAGGTATCTTCCTGAAGTTTGGAAAACCAGGCAATGGGTATGGCCTAGCAGTCATCAGGGTTCCCGCAAAAAGCCAGGTCCTCAGGCAGTAAGCAAGAACTCTTCTGCAGGTGGGAGAAGGCTCCCCTCTTTCTTTAGGGGATATAGATGTGCAGAATGATTGCTGGATGTTTCACCATAGGCGTTAGATGGAGAAATGGCTTTTGTCACAAGGAGGCAGGTCTAGAAGTAGGACGGTGCAGGTCTTTGAGCAAACTTTCATCAGCCAGACACGATCATTTTCCAGTTTATTCTCTGGATGCATTTCCTTTTTCTCATCACCGGTTTTAATAAAACTGTGGAAGTGGCCAAGTCTCTTATAACTTTTCAGGAGAGTATGAAGGCAGTGTCTAGCAGGATACTTTCAAGCCCTTACTACACACAAACACATTCCAAAATAATTGCTGTACACTTTTCTGAATGCCCGGAATGGAACGTTCCCCACATGAGGTCCTGGCAGGTTGGTCCTTAAGCACAGAAATTGCTGTGGTTGGTCTTCAAACAAAAGAGATAAGGTGGAGATCTTGAGAGAACATGATACATCAGCATCTCTACATCTCCCTCTTGCTTATGACATCATCAGGTAGCCCAAGACTGTGCCAGTTGCCTAAATTCAGCCAATGGTGATCTTCCTCCCTTTTTCTTGCACACCAATAGTCAAAAGAGTGAGTGTAGCCCTACCTAAACCAGCCTGTGGATAGCAGAGGAACAGGACTTCCTCTGCATGCAACACTCGGTCCTGAAGAAGCCATAACTGAATGATGAAGAAAATGGTAGGGGACCCCAGAGTCAGGAAGCATGTGACTCGGCAAACATCTCTGGGCAGCAGCGTGTCAGCCTGTGGTTCTCAGTTGGCCATGCTCCAGAGGGCCAGACTCCAGACATGTAGGCAGCGCAGACAGAAAAGGAATTCTCTGGAGGCTAGAAAAGCCAACCGGGCACCTGGGAACTTAGCCACCACTGACATGTACAGCATTCTTGCCATAACAACTGGTTAAAGGTAATAAACCCCCTCTTGTTTAAATGGCAAGTGACTAGGACTGTTCATTTTTGCTTTCAACAAAAGTGTAAAAGAAAAGGATTCAAGAGGAAGAAAAATAACCCCGACTTGTTCCCTGAGCAGTGAGGCAAGAATTAGAAGAGACAGCCTATGTTTACACAGAGTCCATCGATAGGTCCCCAAACGGGTCCCCTCACTTTCATTGTCCCTACACATTCCTCCTGTCAAAATTTTTAAGCGGGAGATTTTCTTTAGGGGAACGTAACAAAAATTATGATTGCTAAGTGATCCTGCTGTTAAAATTTATAGACTTGAACTCCATATGTGTACACCTTCAGGGACCATGTACATTTATTCTGACATCACATACACTCAAATGATAGATGTGTCCACTCAGGTGTCACGCCTGTTACTCGCATGATGAGACCTGAGGTACCCACAGGTGGGTGACCAACCACAGGTGGGTGACCAACCACTGATGGGGGAAAGTTTTGCTCCTTCTGGAAAGTTCCTCTTCTCTCACAAAAGTTTTATCATCTTCAGCATTCAACGTTACCATGTCTCACATTATGCTAGAACCAGATCCCCGCTGTCTTCATTGACTGCAGCCTCATCTAAAACTCTAAGATCAGTTTAAACTGAATTGAAGTTTTAACTCTCAAGTAGGTTGCTATTTTGCCTGTAGACTTCTATATTCGTCATTGGTGGTTTCCAAGTAACTTTCAGCCATCTTCAGGAATTGTGCGCTCTCTCCTCTCTCTTTCTCTCTTTCTGTCTCTCTCTCACACACACACACTCAAATACAAATGCCATTCATGCCACTGATTGGTTGACTGGCATCTTATAATTATCTTAGAACAGAGGCCTGCATGTCCACCTCAGCTCTCTTCTTGAAGAAATGCCAATCCCTCCTGCCTTTCAGCCTGGGTAAGTCCACCTGCATTATTAACAGTTACCACATCATTTGCCCTGGAAAACTCCATGGACCTTGAACAGATATTCAAAGTGTTTAGGGGGAAAATAAAATACCTTAACAGCATTGCCAAATAACTTGTGGGGAGGGAGCCTCAGAAGTCACCACGGGCCTGACTGGAAGCCTATGAATCTTTGCAAAGTAAAATCCTTTTAGCCCAGGCTCCCTCCAGGCCACAGAAAGTGCCCTTGAGTACATAAAGATGGATGTGAGGCTGCTGTCCACACCTCGGGCTGCAGGAGAACTTGTGCATTTTTTAAAACGATGTTTATCGGGTCTACGTTGTTTTTCCAGCTCAAAACTGAGACATGAAAATGGAATTTTTAGCCAGTAACTCATACATTTAGATTCCTGGTTTTTAGGTTTTGGAAAAAATGCACCTAGTTGTTTTCTTATTACAATACTGCTGGTTTTGTTCACCGGTCCATGTTTTTCTTGGACTGTGGTGGAGTGGAATGTTTTAAATTATGGGCTTTTGCTTTTTACCCTCCGATGTCTACTAAATAAGTCCATCGTCTAATTCTAAAATTGTGAGGCAGCAAACATGCACTTGTAGCCAACAAAGCTACATTTTTATTCCAGAAAGGGTATTTCTGTTCTAAATTTACAGCAAAATAGCTCTGGAGACAAAGGCAGGATTTCGGCCAAACCAGACATGCTTCTTTATAATGGCATGTGGCTCCCAGTGAGTTGCTAAGTAGTCTACCGTACTGAAGTTTTCTCTTCATTATTAAAATCTATCGTAAGTGTTTTGAACCTTCAGTTGTTTAAAAACGAAAAAAAAAAAAAAAAAGCTATGTTTCTCTTTTTTTTGTCCATGTTTTGTTTTAGCCATTAGAACAAAGTTCAACAACAACAAAAATAAACCCACGCCTCTGTGAGATGAAGAAATCTGATATTATTTGGAATCAAAGACTAAGTCGTATTCTTAGGCTTTCTGTACCAACAATGTTACCAATCTAAAGCAGTCGTAAATTAAATTTAAGTGAAATGGATTAAATCTCTCTCAGTAGAGCTACTGCAATTTGGCTAGACTCCCTGTCCCTTTCTTTTCTACTATAATCCTTTCAGGCAAGGGGCTGGAGGTGGTTACTGCATGACCTTCAATGCCCTTCCCAATCTACGATTTCAGGACTTCTTAATTCTGAAACTACTCATGGCAGGTCATGGGGTGCACTGCCTATGGTGCGCTCCTAGCCAACAGGTCATGATGAAGCAGGGAACCAGGGTGAATGTCACCTCCCCTTCTAAGCAGGCATCCAAATATTGACTGTGATCCTGCCAACTCCTGGGGAAATCAAAGGTATAATGAGAAGCACTTATTAGGACTTCTGACCCCAAATTGCTTATAAGTAAACAGCAGCAATAAAAACAAAGCCATGTCAAGGTTTAAACTCTAGAAAGAACCTTGGTGATCTTTCCCTTCTCCCAATGACTTTCTTTTTGTTTTTCCTTTAGAGTTTGACTTAGTCAGCTACACTACTGCTTGAAAACTGAATTGGGATGAACATGATTGTCTGGCTGTTTGGATACTGATGATGGTATGACTTGGAGGAGGAAAGTGGTATATAGTGCCCACCATCTCCCAGCACCTGGATTAACTTCAGTTAATCAAAGTTCAGACCCTTGCTTGGCACCCAAACAGATGGGGCGAGCACATACGTTCCTGTGTCATTAGAATGCCATGTGAAACCAGTTCAACTTACAAGGACTTCTGTCTTCCATCCTTGTTCCAAGTCACATGTTCCCATTTCATATCTACTATTTATAGGTTAGTACTAGAATTTGGGATCCTAATGGAAAGTCCTGTTATTGGGAGAGAAGGGAGAAAAAAACAGTCTCATGTTAACAAAACATATTCTGTAGGAATCTAACTGGCCCACCCCTATATTTTCCTCCAGTCCCTGTCTTTTGCTACTGCTTTATTAAGTTCCTGCTAGTTTTCGGCCTCAGCTCTCATGCAAACATTAGCTCTGGTCTGCATTGTCCAGATCCTTAAGTTGTTCATCAGATGTATCTTCTCCTGCTGCCTCCCCAGCTCCTCCTGAGTGGCCATGCCATTCATCTGCTGTGACTTCAGAATCCACTTTTCCTATGAAGCCATGCTCAGCTCTAGTCAGGGTGGAACACGAGGAGTTCTCAGTCTTTTGATGTTAAGAGAGAATTGCACAATTTTTGCTTAAGCCAGAATGTCATAGGATGCTTAGCTTGGGTGTTATATATTATAAACAAGTTGACAGATGACATTAATCACCCTGTGTGGCTTGAAAGACACAAAATAGCCCTCTTTTCTCTCTTCTCCCCCAATACTGATCATGTCCTAGAGTCTGGAACCCTCAATACTTGTTCTGACCCTGGGTCATCCTGTGGAAGGTCCTTGTGAAAATGATGCAGGTAAGCTTTCTGGAAATGTGCATTAGCTTGAACTTGTTTTACGGAGAATTGTAAAGAATGAAATCTCAGCATTTATAACAGGCTCTCAGAGTTGCTTGCTCTATCTGCTCAAATAACCCTAATCCCCAAGGAAAACTCATCTGCTTTGCATAGTTCTGCTTCTTACAAAATCAGTCCTGGTGTTAACAGTAATCATCTCTAGATGGTAGAGTCATGGCTGATTTTTACATTGTCTTAATACTTGTATTTTTGTATGTTATAAAAATTCTGCAATGAGCAAATATAATTTATTTTAACTTAATTTAAGAAGTAAGCTAAATTGTTTTAAAAGTAGGAAAAAGAAAGTTATTTCCTATATGAGCCAAATTCTGCATCCCTAACATTTCCCTCAGAGGTTTTGTTCTGACATCTGATCAATGAGCCTAATTCCTCTTCCTGTGACAACCCTTTATATACCTTTAAGTATCAAGTATGTTCTTGATTCTGTTCTTTCTAAATGTAACCATTTGGTCTGCTCCCCATTTCGTATAGTTTCTAATTCCATCTCCAACTGGTCAAATACTGAATTATCTCTAACCTACCAGCAGTGTTTAATAGTGGTTTAGATCTGAACAAAATACAGCTAGTGTGCTTTTACTCAATGCAGAAATCAGTGCAGTATCACCTCCTTTAATCTGAGCAATCTACTTCTATAAATATAGCCTTTTTAGTTTCAATCGCAACACACTTTTGGTTTCTATTGACTTTTTATTCATCTAAAATGCTTAGGGCATTCCCAACACACACACATGAACCAATTTTTTTTTTTTAATCTTTAAACCGAACAGTTGATTTTTCAAAGCTAAATAAAAGACACTGCATCCATCTTGTCACACTACCTCTTATACTTTGGGTTCATTATTTTAACCCTTTAATGTTATTCTGATTCCTGGTCCTACTGTGTAAGCCTCAGGGATCATTCTATGCTTTATGGCACCTGTGAATGTAGTGCTCATGAACTATGCACTACGATGGGTGAGGAGACTCACCACTTGGAGGGACTAGCCTGTAAGCCACCAGGTGATTCTGACCATGCTGGATAAAAACACCAAGAGACGATGCCAATTAGCATATCAAAGTCTCTGTCTTCTCATTTTGTGATTTTTAATTTCTTCTTTTCAGGATTGTTGTGAGTATTAAGTAAGTTTAAGATGCTGCCTCGAAAGACATCTGTCACATACAGGTACACTTTATTATTAGCTTCACTTTCCACGTTGGTAGAACTGTATAATAATGTAACCCACACTTGGCTAAAAGTCTTGCAGGAAAGCACCTCTGCCCTGCCTGCGGTAGCCCTGCTCAGAGTCTCCCCAAATACTAAGTAACAGGATGCCTTTCAGAGACATACTTGAAACACCACTTTGAACTGTCCTTTACTTTTTCACAATGGCCCTGTGTCAACTGTCATAGTGGTGTGGAGTTTAAAATGTAATTATTTGTAATAATATTGGCATCTTATATTTATGCAGATTTGGGGAGTTCTTATCCTTTTGCATGCATAGTCAAGTCTTCTGTTACTCACAGCAACTCAGTCCATTAGGATTCCTAACCAACCATACATTACAGATTAGATACCTGGTAGCTGAAGAGTTCTGAGGACTTGCTCAAAGCCACATAATCAATGACTGAGCTGGCACAAAACCCAGGTCTTGTGATGACTGATTTTGTCCTCTTGCTTTTACTCCACTCAAGTTTATTTTGGTTCTCGGAATGACCAAACATCCCAAGGGTTACCTCTGAGTTCAGTTCAGTTCAGTTCAGTTCATTTGCTCAGTCGTGTCCGACTCTTTGTGACCCCATGAATTGCAGCACGCCAGGCCTCCCTGTCCATCATCAACTCCCGGAGTTCACTCAGACTCATGTCCATCGAGTCAGTGATGCCATCCAGCCATCTCATCCTCTGTCGTCCCCTTCTCCTCCTGCCCCCAATCCCTCCCAGCATCAGAGTCTTTTCCAATGAGTCAACTCTTCACATGAGGTGGCCAAAGTACTGGAGTTTCAGCTTTAGCATCATTCCTTCCAAAGAAATCCCAGGGCTGATCTCCTTCAGAATGGACTGGTTGGATCTCCTTGCAGTCCAAGGGACTCTCAAGAGTCTTCTCCAACACCACAGTTCGAAAGCATCAATTCTTCAGCTCTCAGCCTTCTTCACAGTCCAACCTCTGAGTAGATCCCTATAAAAGGACTTGGTTTAATACAATTGGGACCCATTTCTTTCTGACTTAAATTCATTTATCAGATTAGCCTAAGCAAAAAGCAAAATTCTAAGGAGTGATAAGCTTTCATTAGGGGGACAGAAGGAGGGACAACTCAAAGCTACAAGAAGTCAATTTAGACTGAGATATGACAGGAAGAAACCCAGAGAATGAAGTGGGGCAAAGTGCTAATGAAGAAACAAGGAGCACTGTGGACCACCTTTGTTAACATCACACCCGTTTCCCAAAGCCAGTTCTATGTGTAATTTTTAGATCTATGTTCTTCTGCCCCGAATCTTAAATAGGACCTTTCAGCTCTCCAATATTCTCCATGAGCCTTGGCTCACTTCTCCAAGGAACTGTATCACTCACCTGCATGCATTTGCAAAGTTATTGCTCATGGACAGTGCCAAGGAAAATACACCCACAATGTGGTCACCGTCAGGGTCTGGAAGACATGTTTTAACACCATGGTTTTCAAGCTTTTCATTGCCAATGACCACTTTCATGTTTCCCCCCAAGGACCTCAGAAAGTCCTACAATGGCAGCAGCAAACAATCAGAACTTCATGAGATATCCAGGATTACCAGACACAGCCAAAGAAATTCCATTCTAAAGCACAGAAACTTTACATATTTATAGGCTCTTTGACTTTACTGGGGGCAAGTGTGTATTTTCCATTAGCCTTATTTATCTGAATATTTGTATATATTGATGCCCCATTTCTACCCACTAAGTGTCTGAAGTGACTATATAGCAAAAATACAAACACTGAAATAAAAATAAAATGAAATGAAAAAGTTGGGAAATGTGAGTATACATGGAAAATCAGACCAAGAAAAAAAGATTGGAAATATACAACAACTGGAGAAGGAAATGGCACCCCACTTCACTATTCTTGCTGGGAAAATCCCATGGACAGGGCAGCCTGGCGGGCTGCAGTCCATAGATCACAAAGATTTGGACACAACTGAGCACGCACACATGCAATCATTAGGATCAACATGAGCGTCGTGAAAGGGCATCTTATTTCACCAAGACTGTCCTGCAACCCAGGGCAAAAATGAAAACAAAGCTAGGTTTTTGGCTTTCACTATTCCAAAAGGAGACTCATGTGGAACTTTTTGCAACACTTAATATAGGCCTAAGACTTTTGCTTTAACCCAATATTTTCAGACCTCAGGGCCTCTACATAATAAAGTCAAAGATTCATTCTTGTCTGGGCACCTGCTCCCCAACCTAACAAGTCCTTAATGAGTCCACTAGTAGTTAAAGCAAAGGAAACAGACCCATGGACCACACAGCTCTCCTGTTTTCTCCCCTGCATTAGAATTTGTAGTGAGGGAGCAGGATACCACCCCTCCCCCACAGCTACAGGCAAATCTTATAAAAAGGGTGTGAAACTTAAGAAATCATTCCATCACTGTGGTGTATATACATAGGGGTTCACATGTGCTAGAAACCGTGCCAGAATATTTACGTCTACAAATAACCAACTTGCCAGAAGTTTAACAAAGCAGCAATAGAATTAATATTCATTCCTGGGCTTTGGGAAAGTGAGAAATTTCAATAAAAAGTGCTGAAGTGAGCTGAAAAATACAGTAAACCAGGGTCAGCAAACGTTTTCTATAAAGTCTTGTAGATAGTAAATATTTTAGGCTTTGCAAACCATATTTTTCCATCACAAATATTAAACTCATTGTGATGCAAAAGCAGACATAGATAATTTGCAAATAAGTGGATGTGGCTACATTCTAATAAAATTTTTTATTTACAAAAACAGGTCAAAGGCTGCGTTTGGCCCACAGACTGTGGTTGGGGGACCCCTGCTATAAATGGAAGCAGAAATGACATGCTATACCTTTGAACAATGACCCTAAAAAAACAACTTTACAAGCTGCCATGCATTAAAGACTCTGTTTGCTGTTTCTTAGACTCTTCGAGTTTCTGGCACATGCAACCAGAGTATGCATCTCTAGTTTTACTTCTTTTCAAGCTTCTTCCAAAGGCGCTAGATCTGATGTTTGCTTTGCTGCACATAAATGGAGAATTATGAAACATACATAATTTTATGAACACACTGATGACGCACTGCCTGACACACAGTAGGTGCTTTATCTATTGATCTCTCACAGATCTTTTCAAAAATGCTGATCCCATTTGGGGGAGGGAGAACATGATTATCTTCATTGGGTTATCAGCCCTGCATAAGATCTTGGGCACGTCACTCAATTTTTTTAATTGAAAACATTCTCTAATACAATACAGTGTTATTAACTATAGTCACCATGTTTAACACTAAATCCCGAAATCTTATGCACTTTATAAATAAAAGTTTGTACCTTTTTAACCAAACTCTATTTCCCACACTTCAGCCCCCAGCCCCTGAGAACCACTTTTCTATTCTCTGTTTTTGACATTTTTTATTTTGCTTTTGATTTTAGATTTCACACATAAGCGTTACCATGCAGTATCTGTCTTTCACTGTCTGGCTTATTTCACTAAGCATAATGCCCTCAGGTTTCATCCACATCGTCACAAATAGCAGAATTTCCTTCTTTCTCGTGACTGACTAGTATCCTACCATATGTATGTACCACATCTTCTTTGTTCATTCATCTGTTGACAGACACTTAGGTTGTTTCCATCTTTGCTATTATGAATAGTGCTGCAACAAACCTGGAGTATAGATTTTTCTCTGAGGTCCTGTTCTTACCTCCTTTAGATATATACTCAGAAGATGAATTGCTGGATCATACGGTAGATCTGTTTTAATTTGGGAGGAAGCCTCCATGTTGTCGTCCATGGCAGCGGCAGCAATTTACATTCCTACCAGCAGTGCACAAAGTTTCCTTTTTCTCTACATCCTCCCCAGCACTTGTTATTCCTTGTCTCTTTAATGATAGCCATTCTAACAGGCTGTGAGATGATATTTTACTGTGGATTTGATTTGCATTTCCCTGATGGTTATGGCAGAAAGTGAAGAGGAACTAAAAAGCCTCTTGATGAAAGTGAAAGAGGAGAGTGAATAAGTTGGCTTAAAGCTCAACATTCAGAAAATGAAGATCATGGCATCTGGTCCCATCACTTCATGGCAAATAGATGGGGAAACAGTGGAAACAGTGTCAGACTTTATTTTTGGGGGGCTCCAAAATCACTGCAGATGGTGACTGCAGCCATGAAATTAAAAGACGCGTACTTCTTGGAAGGAAAGTTATGACCAACCTAGATAGCATATTCAAAAGCAGAGACATTACTTTACCAACAAAGGTCCGTCTAGTCAAGGCTATGGTTTTTCCAGCGGTCATGTATGGATGTGAGAGTTGGATGTGAAGAAAGCTGAGCGCCAAAGAATTGATGCTTTTGAACTGTGGTGTTGGAGAAGACTCTTGAGAGTCTCTTGGACTGTAAGGAGATCCAACCAGTCCATCCTAAAGGAAATCAGTCCTCGGTGTTCATTGGGAGGACTGATGCTGAAGCTCAAACTCCAATACTTTGGCCACCTGATGCGAAGAGTTGATTGATTGGAAAAGACTCTGATGCTGGGAGGGATTGGGGACAGGAGGAGAAGGGGACAACAGAGGATAAGATGGCTGGATGGCATCACCGACTCGATGGACATGAGTTTGAGTGAACTCCAGGAGTTGGTGATGGACAGGGAGGCCTGGCGTGCTGCGGTTCATGGGGTCACAAAGAGTCAGACATGACTGAGCAACTGAAATGAACTGATGGCTATGATGTTGAGTATTTTTTCAAGTACATGCCAGCCTATACCTTCTTCAGAAAAATGTGTATTCAGTTTCTCTGCCTATTTTTAATATGATGGCTTGAATTTTTATTTTTATATTGAGTTGTATGAATTCTTTATGTATCTTGGGTATTAACCCCTTATTAATATATAATTTGCAAATATTTTCTCCCATTCTGTAGATTGCATCTTCATTTCATTGACGGTTTCCTTTGTTTTGCAGAAGCCTTTTAGTTTGAGGTAGTTTGTTTATTTTGCTTCTGTTACCTGTGCTTCTGTGTCAAATTCAGAAATATTTGCCAATAACCAATATCAAGGGTTTATCCCATTTTCTTCTAGGAGTTTTCTACTTTCAGGTCTTCTTACATTCACATCTTCAATTTATTTTGAGTTGGTTTTGTGTACAATATAATATAGGAGTCCAGTTTATTTTTTTGCATGTGACTGTCTATTTTCTCAACATCTTCTGTTGAAGAGACTATCCTTTCCTCATTGTGTATTCTTAATTCCTTTGTCATGAATTAACCATATATGTATAGATTTACTTCTGGGTTCTGTATTCTGTTCCATTAATCTATGTGTCTGTTTTTATGCCAATACCATACTGTTTTCCTTATGGCTATTTTCTTTGTAATATAGTTCAAAATCAGAAAGTGTGATGTCTCCAGCTTCACCCTTCTTTTTCAAGATCGTTTTGGCTGTTCAAATTCTTCTATAGTTCCATATAAATTTTAGTATTGTTTTTCAATTTCTGTGAAAAATGTTACTGGGATTTTTATAGGGAATCTGTCAAATAAATCTCACTTGATCACGGTGTATGATCCTTTTCAAATATTGTTGAACTTGGTTTGCTAATATGTTATTGACGTTTGCATCTATATTCACCAGAGACATTGGCTTGCAAGTTTCTTCTCTTTTAGTGTCCTTGTCTAGTTTGGGTGTCAGGATAATGCTGGCCTCATAGAATGATTTTGTAAGTGTCCTCTCCTCTTTTTTGGAAGATTTTGAGAAGAGTTGTTATTTATTCTTCTTTAAATGTTCAGTAGAATTTACCCGTGATGCCGTCTGATCCTGGGCTTTTCTTTGTTGGGAAGTTTTGGGTTACCGACTCAATATCCTTACTAATGTTGATCTCAGATTTTCTGTGACTTCATGATTCAGTCTTGTAAGCTGTATGTTCTAGAAAGTTATCCATTTCTTCTAGGTAGTCCTTTTTTTTGGTGTATAACTGCTCATATAGTCTCTTAATGATCATTTATATTATTGTTCTTTCAGTTGTAATGTCTCCTCTTTCATTTCTAATTTTATTTATTTGAATCCTCTCTCTATTTTCTTGGTAAAGGTTTGTTAATTTTTGTCTTATAAAAAAACAGCTCTTAGTTTTATAAACTTTTTTTTCCTATGGCTTTTCTGGCCTCTATTTCTTTAATTTCCATTCTAATCTCTGTCATTTCCTTCCTTCTAATAATTTTGGGCTTGATTTGTTCTTTTTTCTAGTTCCTTGAGGCATAAATTTTGGTTGTTTATTTGTGCTATTTCTTTTTTCTTAATATAGGCATTTATCACTATGAATTTCCCTCTTAGAACTGCTTTTTGCTGCATCCCATAAGTTTTGGTGTGTAGTATTTCTATTTTCACATGCCTCAAAACATTTTTTACTTCTTCTTAGACCCATTGGTTGTTCAGTAGCATGTTGTTTAATCTCCATATACTTGTGAATTTTCCAGTTTTCTTCTTATAGCTGATTTCTAGTTTCATATCATGGTAGTCAAAAATATGATATTATTTTAGTCTTAAATTTATTAAGACATATTTTGTGGCCTGACATACAATCTATTTTGGATAATGCTCCAGTTATACTTCAGAAAAAATATATATTCTACTGCTGTTGGAAAGATATGCATTATTGGAAAGATTTGCATTATTGTTGGAAAGATTTATTCTGTCAAAGTCGGTTAAGTTTATCTGATCTAACATAGTTTAATATTTACTTGTTGGTTTTCTGTCTGGATAATCTATTTATTGTCAAAAGTACAGTATTAAAGTCCCTTAATGTTATTGTATTATTGTCTATTTCACACTTCAAGTCTGTTAATATTTACTTTATATATTTATATGGTCCTCTGATAGTCTTTGATTTCAGATAAAAATAAATCAAACAAATCAGGGTTCAAGTTCTGCTACTTCATTGTTTGTGGGTCCTGGGGATTTTTCTTCATTTTGCTGAGTCTCAATCTCTTTTTGTGTCAAATAAGAGTAAAAATATAAGAAGTTAAATGGAATAATACATCTAGCATGTCGGTCAGTCAGTTCAGTTGCTCAGTCATGACTCTTTGCGACCTCATGGACTGCAGCATGCCGGGCTTCCCTGTCCATCACCAATTCCCAGAGCTTACTCAAACTCATGTCCATTGAATCGGTGATGCCATCCCACCATTTCATCCTCTGTCATCCCCTTTTCCTCCCGCCTTCAATCTTTCCCAGCATCAGGGTCTTTTCAAATGAGTCAGCTCTTCGCATCAGGTGGCCAAAGTATTGGAGTTTCAGCTTCAGCATCAGTCCTTCCAAAGAATATTCAGGACTGATTTCCTTTAAGATGGACTGGTTGGATCTCCTTGCTGTTGGAGGGACTCTCAAGCATCTTCTTCAGTACCACAGTTCAAAAACATTAATTCTTTGGTGCTCAGCTTTCTTTATTGTCCAACTCTCACATCCATACATGACTACTGGAAAAACCATAGCTTTGGCTAGATGGACCTTTGTTGGCAAAGTAATGTCTCTGCTTTTCGTCTTTTAATTTCATGGCTGCAGTCACCATCTCCAGTGATTTTGGAGCCCCCAGAATAAAGTCTGTCACTGTTTCCACTGTTTCCCCAACTATTTGCCATGAAGTGATGGGACCAGATGCCATGATCTTAGTTTTTTGAATGTTGAGTTTTAAGCCAACTTTTTCACTCTCCTCTTTCACTTTCATCAAGAGGCTCTTTGGTTCTTCTTTGCTTTCAGCCATAAGTGTGGTGTCATCTGCATATTTGAGGTTATTGATATTTCTCCCGGCAATCTTGATTCCAGCTTGTGGTGCATTTAGTCCAGCATTTCTCGTGATGTACTCTGCATATAAGTTAAATAAGCAGGGTGACAATAAACAGCCTTGACGCACTCCTTTCCTGATTTGGAACCAGTCTGTTGTTCCATGTCCAGTTCTAACTGTTGCTTCTTGACCTACATACAGATTTCTCAGGAGGCAGGTTAGGTGGTCTGGTATTCCTGGGAATCTCTTTAATCTAGCATGTACCAGACATATAATCAAAGTTCAAAAAGTGTAAAATCTGCCTCCCACATCTCTATTTTGACTGATCTGTGAACTAGAAATGGTGGCTGCTTTACTTCCGGGCAATTTTCAAGAAGCCTGAAGATGCCTGTTGTAAGAACTGGGAAGATGAGAAACTGGCCTGCAGCCACCCTGACTGTCACAGGTCTGTCACTTCTCTCTGACTCTCCCCCTGGCTTCTTAGAAGATCTGACTTCTTTTTCTTCATACCTAGCTCCATAACTGCAATACAAGTCTGGGGTCTCATTATCAAACCAGGGGCTTGGGTATGAGTCTATCCACCAAGTAATAGCTTGCAGGGTCCTTAAAAGTTTTGTTTAGATCAGTCCAGTGCCCTTGGTCACCATATCTTACCAACAATTTTCCTGTGGGTTCTTTGTTAGGAACAATATGGAAGAACATCTGTGTTATGTTGAGGAAGAATTCACTGTACATATTGGACTAAAATACAATAGTTGGGGAGAATACTAGAGGTAGAGGTCCAAGAATTCCTCTGAAAATGACCAGTAGACACTGATTTCCCATTTGTAGCTGTGGGGACTTTACTACTTTGCTGTTGTTGTTCAGTTGCTAAGCAGCGTCCAACTCTTTGGGACCCCATGGACTGCAGCACACCAGGCTTCCCTATTCTTCACCATCTCCCAGAGTTTGCTCAAACTCATGTCCATTGTGTCGATGATGCCATCCAACCATCTCATCCTCTGTCACCCCTTCTTTTCCTGTCCTCAATCTTCCCCAGCATCAGGGTCTTTTTCAGTGAGTCAGCTCTTCACATCAAGTGGCCAAAATATTGGACTTTCAGCTTCAGCATCAGTCCTTCCAAGGAATATTCAGGATTGACTTCCTTTAGGAATGACTGGTTTGATCTCCTTGCAGTCCAAGGGACTCTCAAGAGTCTTCTCTAGCACCACAATTTGAAAGCATCTATTCTTTAGTGTTCGGCTTTCCTTGTAGTCCACCTCTCACATCCATATATGAGTATTAGAAAAGCCACAGCTTTGACTATATGGACCTTTGTAAGCAAAGTGATGTCTTTGCTTTTAAATACACTGTGTAGGCTGGTCATAGCTTTCCTTTACTACCTTAAAAATCAGCAATTTTGAACAGTGTTGATAATTATGTAGTTCATTTCCATTGCCTATGCTGTTAAAGTCCTTTAAGTCCCTGATTCTTGTTAAACCAAGCTATTTACTATTATTTCCAGCTCTAATTATCCACAAATTGAGTAGCATGACATCTGTGACTTTATCAATGTCCTCAACAAAAATATGAGCCTGAATAGTAACCATGAACAGAGTCTGTTGCCTGCCCTCACTCTCCTGCCACTTTGGGTATAATCATTTACCCAGGTATGAAACTCACGTGCATAACACAGGGCATGATTCCTAAAGATTTGTGAATTATACCATACCCAGAAGCAGCATCTCCCCAAACAACTCAAAAAGACTAAGAGAAAAAAGAAGATTTAATCATTTGGCGCTGGACAACCAGCCTAAGACCTTAGGCTGGATTCCGAGGAAATCAGGCTATAGACAAATGATAGCAATAAGTCTCAGTCTGAAAGTGCTCTGGGCTGGATCACTAGTGGGATTAGTTTATATTCATACAACAAATTGCTGTGGAAAAATACTGTGACCTAGTAGATTGATTTTCAAACTTGGCTGGGAGCCTGATATATAAAATAGACTAAGGCAGAGCTGCTCTGATTGAATTCCATCTACATGGACTCCTCCCTACCCATGAGGCACTTTAAGCAAATCAGACACTCTAGGAGAAACATATCAGAGAGCAACTTGCAAATCATGGTTGCCAGACAAGTCTCAGGGGTACTATTGACTCATTGTCTGCCTCTGCTCAAGTCACATTATTTTTTAAACAATTTTTATTTGTATTATAGTTGATTCCTAATGTTGTGTTTGTTAGTTTCAAGTGTACAACAAAGTGATTCAGTTTTACTGAAAAAAAGAAAAGTTTCATTCTTTTTCAGATTCTTTTCCCACTTAGGTTATTACAGAATTTTGAGTAGAGTTCCCTGTATACTATAATTTATATATTAGATTCTTGCTGATTATCTATTTTATATGTAGTAGTGTGTTAATCCCCCCCTGGAGAAGGGATAGGCTACCCACTCCAGTATTCATGGGCTTCCCTTGTGGCTCAGATGGTAAAAGAATCCACTCACAACACCAGAGACATGGATTTGATCCCTGGGTTGGGAAGATCCCCTGGAGAGGGGCAAGGCAACCCACTCCAGTATTCTTTCCTGGAGAATCCTGATGGACAAAGGAGCCTGGGAGACTACAGTCCATGTGGTCGCAGAGTGGGACATGAGTGGGTGACTAAGCACACACACACACACACACACACACACACAGTGTGTTAATCCATAGATAGGTCCATCCATGTTGCTGAAAATAGCAACATTCTTTTTTTAATTGCTGAGTAGTATTTCATTGTATACATATACCACCTCTTCTTTATCCATATTCCTCTATCAATGGACATATAGGTTGCTTCTACACCCTGGTTATTGTAAATAGTGCTGCAATAACATTGGGACGTATGTATCTTTTCAAAGTATGTTTTCTTTGGATATATGCCCATGAATAGGATTGCTGGATCATATGGTAGCTCTATTCTTAGTTGTTTTTTTTAAGGAACCTCCATACTGTTCTTTACAGTGGCTGTACCAATGAACATTCCCACCCAGTGCAGGAGGGTTCTCTTTTCTCCACACTCTATCCAGCATTTACTGTTTGTAGACTTCTTGGTGATGGCCATTCTGAACAATGTGAGATGATATCTCATTGTAGTTTTGACTTGCATTTCTCTAATAATAAGTGACGTGGAGAATATTTTCAAGTGCTTTTTTGGCCATCTGTATGTCTTCTCTGAAGAAATGTCTATTTAGATCCACTGCCTATTTTGTGATTGGGTTGTTTTTTTGTTGTGTATTGCGTTGCATGAGCTATATATATACTTCTGAGCATGATTTTTTCTGAAATATAAAGTGAAGTTAATAGAAATATACATCTTGTTTCATCTCAGCAACACTATGCCTCCTTATATCACTACATCTACTAACCCATATTGTGATTACTTTGAGCCACCAGAATGATCTCTCCACCATAATATCAATGAGGATATTTGAGAAGGAAAAACAAAGAACAGATGATTCTAAATTGCATAACAGTCTTACCAGTCCAAAGAAGAATTCTTTACAAACTCAACTTGAAGCAATTGTTTCTACTTTAAAATATTTGCATAACAGGATCTATTAGGAGAAAATTAAGTATTTTTCCTGTTAAGAGAATTCCAAGTAAGTGAAATGTTTTGTTCCAAAATAATTTGAACAGAATTATTATTTTACAATAAAGCATCTGAAGATTTTATTTTTGTATGTTCACCAACTTTATTAAACTTGGTGTGAGTTTGTTATTCTTGTTTTGTATGTCTACACAGAGAAGTGCACCTTCATTGTGGAAAATCCAACATTACATAAAAATATAAAAAGATAATAAAAATATGACAAACAAAGCAACAAAATTCATCATTATCCAGCAAAATCACCATCAAGCTTTTGATAATTATTTTATTAGACCCCCTCAATGTCTAATCTCTATTTTTCATTCAACAATAACATATGGACATTTATATGTTTTAGTTTTTTGAATGTTGGATGGCATCACCAACTCAATGGACATGAAATTGAGCAGACTCCAGGAGATCATAGAGGACAGGGAAGCCTGGCGTGGCTGCAGTTCATGGAGTTGCAATGAGTCAAACTTAGCTATTAAACAACAATTCCATTTTCTATGACTATTTCTACTATTTCACTATTATACACAACACTTTAATGAACATGCCTGTGTGATCAAATTCATTTTCAATTATCTCCATCCTTTTAAAGTTATATTAAAAGGGTCTCAGGACATACATTTTAAATCTCTCTGCATCCTGTCATCCAGGAAGACTGTACTAATGTTCACATCTATCAATTTGTACTTCATGTTTCTGTTTCCCTACAACCTTACAACCCTGGATATTCTCTCTCTTCTCCTTCCGTACCAATCTGATATGGTACAACAAAAACAAGTCATCAGGTATACATGCGTTTACTTTATTGGAGGCGAAGTTGAATGTATTTTCTGATGTTTATGGGCTGTTCATATTTATTATTTCCTCAATGGCTGCCTATAATTTTTACCCAACTTGCCATTGGATTATATGACGTTTTTCTTATGAGACTGTTTCACATTTTGATTTCAAAATTTTTACTTTCTATATTTTTCTTTATATATAAATGTTTAACATAGTCTCTTCCTTTATGGTTTATGAGTTACGGCCTCCATAGCCTTAAGAATATAAAATGTTCATTACCATTTTTAGTTATGCCTCTACTTTTTACATTTCAATATAATAGCTATTTGAAATTTATTTTTGTATTAAAAAAGTATTAATTGATCTTCTTTGTTTTCACTATTTATTATTTCCATTCTTAACACTATTAAACATCTATATTTCTTATCACAAATCTGCAATAGCATCCTGTCATATAATATAGTCCCATATTTATTTAAATCTACTTTAGAACTGATCAATTATAGTCAGCTGAATTATCTTTCTAGCCTAAAGTAATATCACATTGTTTTAATAATAGAGCTTATAATTTAAAAAATATATTTTGTATGGTTTTGTTCTTTCTAATCTCGCATATTTGATTCCCAATAATTTTACAGTAATTTTAACAAGTTTCCATTACCAAGGTAGTATATAAACTGTTTTGGATTTTGTTACATTTAAGAGACTACAATATTAAGACTGTTAATACCAGAACAAGGAATTAACTTAATTTTTTCATTTTTTTAATATTGTTCATTATTGTGTATCCGTTTTCTTCAAACACATTTCTTGATGAATTTGCTACGTATTTCATGGACTTTTGCTACAATAAATGGAATCTTTATTGGATTATATGTGCTATTTGTTGTTGAAATATAAGAAATCTATCATTTTTTACACTAATTTTTAAATGATCTTCTTGACTGAATACTTGCTGCTTTCCAATAGTTTGTGGATTGTTTCAAGCTTTCCAGCTGTATAACTATATGGTCTGCAAGCAATGATTGCTGTTTCCTTTCATGTTGACAGTACTCAATAATCACTGTGGAGATGATAGGTATGTTAGTATTCTATGGTTGCCATAACCGTCAGTGACTTAAACTATACAGATCTGCTGCCTTACAGATCCGTAGGTAAGACATCCAAAGGTGGTATTCCTGGGAAAACCCTCAAGGTGTTGGTGCAACAAAGGCATTTTTCATTTCTCTGAGTGTTTTTGATCTCTAGCAAATTTTCCTGGTTCTTTCTTAGGATTTCCACCTCTCTGCTTACATTGTCTATCTGTTCTTGCACGCTATCCACTTTATCCATTAGAGCCCTTGGCATATGTACCATAGTTGTTTTCAATTCCCAGTCTGATAACTCCAATATTCCTGCCAAGTTTGCTTCTGATGCTCTCTCTGTATACTTACATTGTGTTTTTTGCCTTTTAGTATATCTTGTAAGTTTTTCTTGAGAGTCAGACTTGATGTACCAGATAAAAATACCTGCTATAAGTAGGCCTTTAGTAGTGTGATGGTGAGGTGTGGGAGAGGGGAGATGTTCTACAGTCCTGTGATTTCGGCTAGTCTTTTAGTGAGTCTAAAGGATGAGAGTTTGGATGGCATCACTGATGTAATGGACATGAACTTGGGCAAAGTCCAGGAGATGGTAAGGCACAGGGAGGCCTGATGTGCTGCAGTCCAAGGGGTCAAGAGGAGTCAGACATGACTTGACGACTGAATAACAACTTAGTGAGTCTCCAAACTGTGGATTTCACAGGAGTTTCTAGTATTTTTTCCCCTCCTTCCTTAGATGGGATATGATTGCTAGAGTGTCCTGAAGTGGATATTTCCCTCCCCCTGGGATCAATGGTTATTAATCATTGTGTAGAATGTAACTTCCAGGAGAGACAGGAATTTTATTTTATGCTTGCAGGCATGCGTGTGTGCTAAGTTGCTTCAGTCATATGACTCTTTGTGACCCACTCCAAAATCACTGCAGATGGTGACTGTAGCCATGAAATTAAAAGACGCTTACTCCTTGGAAGGAAAGTTATGACCAACCTAGATAGCATATTCAAAAGCAGAGACATTACTTTGCCAACAAAGGTTCGTCTAGTCAAGGCTATGGTTTTTCCTGTGGTCATGTATGGATGTGAGAGTTGGACTGTGAAGAAGGCTGAGCGCCAAAGAATTGATGCTTTTGAAGTGTGGTGTTCTGCCATTAGAGTGCTATCATCTGCATATCTGAGGTTATTGATATTTCTCCCGGCAATCTTGATTCCAGCTTGTTATTCATCCAGCTCAGCATTTCGCATGATGTACTCTGAATATATGTAAAATAAGCAGGGTGACAATATTCAGCCTTGATGTACTCCTTTCCCAATTTGGAACCCGTCTGTTTTTCCATGTCCGGTTCTACCTGTTGCTTCCTGATCTGCATACAGGTTTCTCAGGAGACAGGTAAGGTGGGCTGATATTCCCATCTCTAAGAATTTTCCAGTTTGTTATGATCCACACAGTCAAAGGCTTTCACAGAGTCAATGAAGCAGAAGTAGGTGTTTTTTCTGGAATTCCCTTGCTTTTTCTATGAGCCAACAGATGTGGGCAATTTGACCTCTATCTCCTTTTCTAAATCCAGCTTGTACATCTGAAAATTCTTGGTTCATGTACTACTGAAGCCTAACTTGAAGGATTTTGAGCGTAATCTTTCTAGCATATGAAATGAGTGCAATTGTATGGTAGTATAACATTCTTTGCATTGCCTTTCTTTGGGATTGGAATGAAAACTGACCTTTTCTAGTCCTGTGGTCACTGCTGAGTTTTCCAAATTTGCTGGCATACTGACTGCAGTACTTTAACAGCATCATCCTTCAGGATTTGAAATAGTTCAGCCGGAATTCTCTCACCTCCACTAGTTTTGTTTGTATGCTTCCTAAGGCCCACTTGACATCACACTCCAGGATGTCTGGCTCTAGGTGAGTGATAACACCATTGTGGTTATCTGTGTCATCTAGACCTTTTCTATACAGTTCTTCTGTGTATTCTTGCCACCTCTTTTAAAACTTTTCTGCTTCTGTTAGGTCCTTGTTATTTCTGTTCTGTATTGTGCCCACCTTTGCATGAAATGTTCCCTTTGTATCTCCAATTTTCTTGAAGAGATCTTGTTTAGTATTCAATTTGTTTTGGATATTTATATCAATATTTATAAATGAGATCAAACTATATGTTCTTCCAAGCCAAATCTATTGACAGTCATCAGTTCTACCCCTAGCCTCATGATAAAATAAAATATGATACATAATTACTCTGGGATACCCCCCCCCCCCCGCCACACACACACACACACACACACACACACACATCTGTTATCATGCTGTTTTCATGATCTTGTTATTGTCACTTTGTTTTTAATTCAACATTGCTCTATTTTTAAATTATAACATTTATAAACCATTTTAACTATAATTACCAAAGTTGTTTAGGTATAATTATATGTCTATCATATTTAATTTTCAATTCCCTTTCATACTCAGATTTTCCCATTCTTCAATTCTTTTACTATTCCTAAAAATTTCTTGGCTAAGTTGTATTTTTGGTTCATTTCTCAGGAGGAGAAATCCGTTTCTCATGGATAAAATATTTCTCAAGACCTTTTTGTATTTGAGAACAACTTTATGTTGGTTTTACTTACACGTTTAACTAGTCATAGAATTCTTGTGCAATTGCTTTCCAGCATTCTGAGCTCAACCTAATTTTTCCCCTTTAGGTAACTTGACTTGAAGTTTAAAAGCTATTTTTTTTTTCATTTTCTTCGAAATCTAGTTGCTTCACTAGACTATATTTGAAGAATTTTTGCTATCTGTTAAGTTTCCTAGAATAAACACTTCCAATTAGAAAATCAGTCATTCCTTCAAATCTGAAGAGTTTCCTTCTCTTAGGTGTTCTATTTTATTTACAGTGTTTCCTTTCCTCAAATGGCCTGTGCTGCTCTCCAGTGTCTTCTCCCTATCATGTTATTATATTGGTAAATATTTTAATCTTTTCCTATTCTACATCCTGTTTCCCCCCCGCCTCAGTGCTGTGTCCACACACCATTGACTTAATATTTTCAAATATTTATTTTGGTCTTTGAAAGTATATTTTAATGTTCCCAATATATTTTTTCACTCTAACTCATTTTCTTACATTTATCAACTTCCTTTTTATTTCAGCTAGTTGCATAATTATCAATATGTCTTTCATTCCATAAAGTCTATGTTTGCCTTGAGAGCAGAAAGTAGTAGCAACTGATTTTCTATTTCCTTGAATACATTTTTCAAAACTTATTTGTATTTTTTCATGTTATGTTCCATTTACTCATGTATGTATTTTTGCTAATTCTTATTGTGGTTTCCTATTGCAGGGATTTCTTTTCACTCATCTTTGAACAGAGCCATTGTATCTCAAACTGTTCTTTTTTCCAAGGTGTAGATTTACTATTGCCCTGAGCTCTGTGTAAATCTTTTCCTTGGAATATGAGCTGAAGCACTGGATATTTTGTTTTATTTTTTTCTCTCCAGTCACACAAGTGCCCAAAGGGTGTGGACAAGGAGGTTGAGTTGTGTGTAACCACAATTAGAGAATTCTGTCTTTGCTTTCTTTCTCTGTACTTGTTGGAAATAACTGAGAATCACACCACTATATTGGTGACTCAGTTCCCTGTCTCGTGGAAGAATGGGAGGTGAGCTTTGGACTTGGGTTTGCACCCTTCTCTGGTGACTGACTAGGAGGTGCTGTCCTTATTTGTGTCTTTGCTCCTCACATGCTTTTGATTTGAGTTCAACATACATTGATTTCTACACTCTACTGAGGCCAAGTTTACTGCTATTGCAGGGAATCCTAAGAAATGATTCTTCCAAGGAAAAGCTGCAGCAATCCAAGCTCATGCTCATAGTGCTTTTGAAAATTAACAGTGAGAAAAGGCTTCTTCAACAGAAGATAGTCCCCATTTCTGCAACCCCCCCCAACAATTTATACCTTAATCCTAATCTCTCCAAATCTGAATATCAACAAAATGTAGCTTTACTCTCCCTACTTCCTGTTCCTTTGCACTGATGTTTCTAAGGGGAGTTATGCATCCATGGAGCCAAGCATCTTCCTTCATTTCAGTCCAAATTGTCCTAAATCTAAAAACCCTTTTCATAATACTCGGAGTATGAGATTGGGATACTTTCTTAGTTTTGCATTAATGGTTTAGCTTTGCTCCAGTGTTTTAATTCTTTTTATTTGGGTAAGAAAAAGTTTTATGAATCTTCTTTTCGGGATGTCTATCATTGATTTCTTTTTCATACTCTAATTCCAAACTATTCATTTTTTTCTTCTTTTCTTATTTTTCAGTTCAACCTGTACCATTTTACAGTGTGCTTTAATAAAATTACAGTGTACTGAAAAAATACCACCATTTTTTGCTTTCCGTTTATGACTCAGACTCACTGTATAATCTTCTTTATACAGTTCGCCCCTTTGGGCATTATTTTGCTCAGCTACTAAGTAACCAGTTTGCATTAGGTGGTCTCTCAGCACATTGGCAGTGCTAGAAGTCCATGAAATCAAAAACACTGAATCTGGATTTCTGAGCATTGCTCTCGTCCTTGGTTTCTGGGCTGCCCAGGGAGGGGCTGGAAGGGCAGGAAGGTGTTGGGTTCTTATCTGTATCGGAATCATCCTGGATTTGAGAGCACACAGACTGTGAACACAGGGGATACATTTTGAATCCCCAGCCATGAGACGGCAGGAGTCTGACAAACAATCCCAAAGGGCAACAATGGTTCTGATTTCAGCCATTGGCCCAGAAAGCTAACACATTCACTTGGCAAGACTTCTGAAATAGTAGCAAAAGGAGAAGACTCTGAATCTGAAATTCACATCTAAAAATATGTATTACTTGAGAATTGTGGAGAAGCTTGATCCAATGAAAATCATTCCACTGTCCATTGGCACTGGTTCATGGAGAGCTAATCACAGCCAATCCAACCTTATCTAAATATAGTTTAAGAAAATAGACAAACATCTATCCTAGGAAATTTCCTAGAACCCAATCCTGTTTTGGAAGTAGTTTTACCTCCAAGGATGAGGAATAGGCAGTCCTGCTCCACATAGATCTCATCTTAGTTCACTTATCCAAAGTTGGGAGCCAGACACTAATCCTATTACTAAAGGGCCTTTGGATTTCTTGACAGACAAGATTCTCTCAAGTTTGGCATTCTCATGGTCTGAGTGGTTGTGAAAAAGCAGGGAGGAAGGTGGTAAAACAAGAGCCAGGCTGAGAGTCCAGCAGGACCTCAAGGGAGACCTGTGCTTCAGGGCTGGCTACATTGCTGGTTTGTTTTGAGCCGTAAGTCCTGGTAAAACACTAGGGTCAGCTACACTTTCCCTGCACCATTACCGTCTAGACAAAAATGAGTCAAAATCTTGTTTCATGTTTTGTGTGAGTCTACTGCAAATTCCCAGGGGACTTATGTACTTTGGTCATATTTGTCTTGAGGTTCTTGTGTTTGTGGGCGTGGTCTCTTTTGTAGCAGCTCAGGTACGACATTCATCCTTTTTGTGAAATTTTACGGAAAACTGATTCTTACAAAACACTTGTGATTTAGGGGTGGGGCTGAGATGAAGGAGGGTTCCATCCCATCTAGGTTAAGGACTTCAAATCAGATCTTGGACATGCCCTTACCAAAAATCTCTCGTACAACCCTACCCTTAGGAGCATCCCCTGACCTCTCCCCATATAGTTTCCTGGTTCCCACAATCTGTATTAGTCAGGGAAGGCTAAATGCTGTAACAAGCAACCCTAATATCTCAGTGGCTTTAAAAAAATGTCTTTCTTACCTACGTCACAGCCCAGATGGGTATTTAGAGGGAAGTTGCATGCAGTGATCCAAGAATCAAATCATTGTTCTCCAGTACTTTCATCTCAAAACTTTCCTCTGGATCTTTTTCATCCAACTGGGAGACAAGGAAGTGACGATGAAGAATTGAGTATAGAGAACCTTACAGAATGTCTCAGAGGTCAAGCCAGGAAATGGCATACACTCTTTCTGCCAATATTCCATTGACCAGAACTAAGTCACCTGGCCCCTGCTACTGTAGAGGAAGCTAGGAAATATAGTAATAAGTGATCCCAGAGGAAAAACAATAAGTTGGTGGAAATACAGTAGTTTTCCTGCCATACCATCTTTTTGGTTCCTCCCTCATATTTCTCCTTTCCCCTCCCCCTTCCCTCCCTTCCCCTCATTATCTCATACAGAACAGTTTAAGCATTCTTTTGTTTTTTTGTGATGTCTTTTCTCACCAAGCATGGACATGACCTCAGAAATCTACTCCATACAGCAGGCACTACCACCAGAGTTGGCCTAAGAATTCAATTACCATATAATCCAACTATCCCATTTCACAGAAAAGGGACTTGAGATCCTTTGTTGTTATTCAGTCGCTCAACTGTGCCTAACTCTGTACGACCTATGGACTGTAGCACGCCAGGCTTCCCTGTCCTTCACCATCTCCTGGAGCTTGTTCAAACTCATGTCCATTGAGTCAGTGATGCCATCCAGCCATCTCATCCTCTGTCATCCCCTTCTCCTCCTACCTTCAATCTTTTCCAGTATCAGGGTCTTTTCCAATGAGTCCACTCTTTATATCAGATAGCCAAAGTATTGGAGCTTCAGCTTCAGCATCAGCCCTTCTAATGAATAGTCAGGGTTGATTTCCTTTAGGATTGATTGGTTTGATCTCCTTACAGTCCAAGGGACTCTCAAGATCTCAAACACCACTGTTCAAAAGCATCAATTCTTCAGCACTCAGCCTTCTTTTTATAAATAGGTTTTTATAAATTAAGATCATAAACAGGTTTTTATAAATTCAGTTCAGTTCAGTTCAGTCGCTCAGTCATGTCTGACTCTTTGCGACCCCATGAATTGCAGCACGCCAGACCTCCCTGTCCATCACCATCTCTCGGAGTTCACTCAAACTCATGTCCATCGAGTTGGTGATGCCATCCAGCCATCTCATCCTCTGTTATCCCCTTTTCCTTTATAAATTAGGTTTTATAAATAGAGGTGCTTAAATTTGAATCAACAACTTTAGCTCAGCACTCTTTCTACTATATTGTAAACTATCATCTCTTCAGTGAGATTGTGAGCTCAACATCAGATGAAAGCTTCTGCAATATCCACCTCCAACCAGCCCAGCACCTAACACAGAGGAAAATATATGTCAGGATGACAGGAAACTCAATAACTGTTGAAAGGAGCAACATTCTCAATAGGAAAACGGAGGAAATGTTCTACTTTGGTGACCATGAAATACTTCCCAAAGAAACACAATTCATTTACCTTGGTTTAATTGAGGCCAGTTGGAAACAATAGAGCATCTTTTGATCCACTTAAAAATGTTGCCCATAAACTGTGAAACTCTTCATGGCATTCTTCAGACCAGAGCAGTGTTTTACAGCCAAGTTTCTGAACACATTTTTTTCAAAGGAGATTTTTATCATGGAAAATGTGACAACAGAACTCCAGGGGCATGAACATGCTGTTATAATTACTCCTCCAGACACAATGAAACCAACTCAAGTTAATTATTTATCAAAACCAACCCACTCTCTGGAAACATCTTTGTTTTGACAGAATTTTTTTTTTCTCTAGGAAATAGGTCAACAGTTTTTCCTCCCACGTTTCATTATCATAGTATCTGACTTTCAGAATTAGCTATGTCAAATTTTGAGACATTTGCCAAGCACCCAGGTGGGCTGGTGAGCGTACAAGAGTCCTGGGGTTTCTGTTTCCTAGATTCTTCCCTTTTCAGCTTTCCTCATCAATAGGAGTTAGGGCTTCCCTGGTGGTTCAGATGGTAAAGAGTCTACCTACAATGCAGGAGACCTGGGTTTGATCCCTGGGTCAGGAAGATCCCCTGGAGAAGGAAATGGCAACCCACGCCAGTATTCTTGCCTGGAAAATCCCATGGGTGGAGGAGCCTGGTGGGCTACATCCCATGGGGTCACAAAGAGTCAGACACAACTGAGTGACTAACACACACTTGTCAAACTCTATAAGAGGCACAGTGTTACAATGTTTTGCTTAATCCTATGAGACAGTTGTGAGTATTAGGCTCAGAGAGGTTAAATAATTTTCACACATCATTCTCTATATGTAATTCCATGTATCTGGTTTTCCATGTCTGATGAGGAGGAGGTTGAACTCTGTGAACAAAGTTGCTGTTGACTTTGAAGATTTTGCTGTGAGTAGCATAATTCCATAATTCCACTGAACTGGGGATAAGACAATTTGGGGATAAAGCAAGCTCTGCCACTTTTCACTATTTTAGCTCAGGTCAACTTTCTGCCTGGGCCTCAGTTTTGCCAACTGGGTATAATCAGTGTGAATTTCTCTACAACTCTAGGGGCCAGATCCCTTCATATCTCTTCCATTTCTCCAAACTCAATTTCAAGTACTAGAGCTTCTTAGTCACCAGATAGATAATATATTCAGAGTCTCACTCTTGAGTGCTTTGCCCTCCAGTTGCCTGAGAACTTTGAGAGCTCGCATAATCTAAAAGGGTCTACAGAACACCCACTTTTGAGCAAACACTCTGTCTGCCCTAGCTGCCATCCTTGCTGGCAAAGCTTCTCCTTGCCACATGGTGCCCCTGTAGAGCACTGGCCCACTTCTCTGTCACTGGCACTGCTGGTGTGTGCACAATAATGCCTAGTTTATCTCAGCTCTAGTACAGACCAACATAATCCTCCGAGGAAGGGTGGACCCTGGGTGATTCCACTCCCCTAGGGCCATACTTAACCAGAAGCTGCTCCCCACTGAATCCTGAAAGTAGCATCTCTTGAAGCTCAGTCTTTGCAATCACATCCAGCCATTCCACCTTCATCCTGCCCAGCCCCAGAGGTGCTGGACCCATAATGAAACATTACATGCAAACAGATCAAGTTTTCCTGAGCTTAATGTCAAAGCAGGGCTCAGCACTTATAAAAATGCCTGAGCCCTCTTTTCATAGATTTAATACATCTAGGATAGAATATACAGACACCATACATAGATGATTCTGGTACAGCACGTGCTGAGTCCCCAAATTAGAGAAATAATGATTTAGAAACATAAATTGTTCTATTTACTTTCTGAGTTTATGTGGGGCTGGAGGGAATATCTTCCATGAGCCAACGATCTCTGTTCTAGCCCACCCCATGTCAAGCACTAACAGCCTTCTTATCACTGTCCTGCAAAAGAAGCAAGAGTCAAGGCAAAAATGATGCTTTGTGGTTGTTTAGTTGCTCAGTCATGTCTGACTCTTTGCGACCCCATGGACTGCAGCTCGTGTCACTTGCCAATTCGGGACACCCAAGTTCCATGCAAAAGTTGACCTGGAAGTTCTCTCTGAGATTCCTCCAGCTCCTCTCTGTAATCCTCCAGATTACACCAGCTATACGGTGTAAGAGTTGGAGGTGTCTTCCTGATGAGTTACTCCTTAACTCTAGAAAAACAGAATTCCAAATTGGAACTAACTTATGGCTGTGAGGTAGGGGCCAGGATAGCACAAGTCCTCTACATTTTGCTTCCTGGAATTTACAGAGGCCACCCCAACAAGTTTCTGTACATCTGGTCTCTCCCTCCTTAAGAATCCCTCCTGGCACACTGGCTGCAAGATCATTCTAAAACATAAAGCTGATCATGTTGCCTCCAGGCTGGAAAACCTCTTTGGCTCCTCTTGTTCAAGTTCAAGTTCAAACTCTTTGGCTTGGCAGATAAAGGCTTTCTCATTATCCTTTTTCCTGCTGCTGCCCTGCTAAAGTTGAGGTGCTACCCAGGCACAGGCCCACCATGCTCTTTCATCTCCACACCTTTGCTCAGTTCTACCCTCTAGTAGGAATTTACGTTTTCCCCAGTGCCTACTATTTTTCTCCATAGTGTTTAAGATCCAGATCAAGTGCTGATTTGTCTTTCAGTTTTCCCTAACAGGATTAGTAACCACCTTCTCAGCTTCCCCAGCACCAAATACATAGGATCCCAAGGGAATCTAACTCATTTAAGGGGCTTCTGTCTTCTCCTTGGCATAAGGGTTAATTAAGTGTACATAAGCTCTTGAACTGAATGCTGGTTCCACCTCTTGGAGTCTGTATGACCTTGGGAAAATTACCTGTCAAATTTTTAATTTTCGTGTCTGTTAAATTGGAAAAAATAATACAGCTTAACTATATATTTGTTTTGGTGGATGAAATGCAATAAATAATACCATGGAAGTGCTTACTATAGTAAGAGTTAAATATATTTTATTTATTATTTTTATTATTCTTATTCCCTCCCCCAAGCCTTAGGTAGGTATTTCCCAGGAAACATGTTAAGTAAATGGTTAAATAGAGTGAATGAGTAGAGTGAGAAAACTTACTAGAAACACATAGATCTCTTAGAAACCATAGTCTCAAATAGGAAAATCACTGTTTTAGTTGTGTGTGTGTCTGTCTGTCTGTCTGTCTATGTATCTCTGTGTGTATGTGTTTGTACAACTCTTCAGCAAAATTTGAGTAGCAATTTGTATTTAATTTCAAAGGTTGAATTACTTAGATGAGCTAAGGATTTTCTTCCTCAAATCCAGCTGAGGATTTTCTGTTCCAAGTCCAAAATCAGGACTGCAAAGATTTTGTGAAACATCCTGTGCTTTCATCCCTACCCAGTCACTCTTTGGCGGAGTCAGTCATCAGTAGAGCGTGGACTCTGGTCCCCTTCATAAGATGCTATGTGTTTGGTGGCATCATGATTTATCCAGATGACCAGCTGAGCACATCCCAATTCCCAGAGACCATCTAGATTCTAGCTAGCAAATCAAGAGGGAACGAAAAATGTCCTTCCCGGAGTTGTCATTCTTTCTTTCTCCAGTCTCTATGACTCAGCAGGTCTATCAAAATGGTCAGATGACATAAGGTGAGATGCCACAGGGCTGATGGTGTCAAGCATCATTCATAAAGGGTTTTCCCTTCTGGGCATTTCTACCTCTTTCTCAGATTGCTTGTTTCCAAGGCTCATCCTGCTTTCTAGGCCTCTTACTCAGGCTCTTTCTTCTCAGTAGCAAAGTCAGACACATACCCTCACCTTTCCCTACATTCCTTTCTGTTTCTGGTATAATCTATCAGTGCAAAGGAATCTCTGACATCTCTCTGTATCAGGAATCCTTACAGTTGTAAGTGACATTATTTAAAAAAAGAAAGAAAGAAAGAAAGAAAGAAAAACAGAAATCTCAAACCAACTTCCTGCATTAGAAGGCCTCTTAATAAAAAAGGTCACTGCTCCTCTGCTGACCTCCAGGTTCTGCCATCCTGTTGGTATTGGTTTTGCCTGCAGGTTGGCTTCCCTCACGTTTGCATTTTGGCCACCAGCAGCAGCTGGGCCACGCACTTCCTAGAGAGAGGACAACCCCACACACATCAATGCAAATAGCTTCACTTCAGTCCACTGCGGCCCCAGGATAACCACAAAGTCACCCTGGCTTGAGCCTGGGCTGGAAGAAGGGGCTACCTTCACTGACTTATACCTGTCGGGGCCCATCTCCAGAGCTGGTCGTGGGGTCAGTCCTTCCCAAATTGCAAGGCTGAGACAGCACGCGGGACCCACCCCACTGCCCTCTACGTTTCTTCCCTCACTGTCTCAATCCCTTTTATGGGCCGCACTCAGGTCCAAATAAATTCTCACTCTCATTTTTTTTTCTGATTAATTTTGTTTATGCTTATTTTGATTGAAGAGAAAAAAATTTAAATAAAAATAGAATAATCTAGAATGTCCATTAAGCAGATGAAATGCAAACATTTTGGCAAGTGAGCTTTATTCCTGTGCCTTTTTTGTACATGGTCATATTCACTGTACGTGCACACAGGTTTAACATCATGATGTTAACATCTCCACAGGTTGTTGGAAATCCTAAGGGCCACTTATGGTCGCACATAGAGGAACTGTGGTTTACTTTAATGCTCCTCAACAGAGGTACAAGGAGTTTTCTAATTATTCATTATGATAAATAGTACTTTAACGAACATCTTTAGATTCCAGATTATTTCTTTATGACAAGTTCCCAGATACCTAGTCCCAAATTATTTTCCAAAATGAGCGCCTCGTACTAAACTCCTCTCCAAAGTGCAGGAAGGTGGCTATTTCATTGTCTTTCCACCTATACCAGGGTTGTTTGCAATCTTTACTAATCTGGGTAGAAAAGAAGGGAGAGAAGCATCCTGTTGCTATTTTCATTTTCATTGCTCTGAATAGTATTGCAGATACTTTGTTTGGATGCTAATTAATCATATATTTCTTCCTCTTATGCATGTTCATATCATTTCCTCATTATCCATTGAGACCTTAGTGTTTTACTTATCAAGTTTTAGAAAATTCCCACACTCCGGGAGGATGTTACTCCTTTGACATTTGTGCCAATTTTCCATTTTCCACTTTAATTTTTTATGTTAATTTTCACATACGGAAGTATTATATTTTTATGTAATCAAATATATTCTTTCCTTTTGGTATCTGTGATGGTTTTAAGATTATAAAGCCATTCCTGATTCAGATATTTAATCAAACTTTAATTTAATTTTTGCTTTCATTTCAGTGGTTTGATCTTAACTCCTAATCCTACATGCTTCAAGTGTCCTTCCTTGACAAGGTCTTTACTTAAGCATGTCTCGGGAATCGCAGTTTAATACAGGAAAGATGTGTCCTCTAGATATAAAGACACAGACTGACTCATTAAATCATTTGCTCTGAGAAATCTCCTCTCCTATGTGGGTGGCTTGAAGGAGAGAAGATAGCAATGAGGGAAGAAGCGATGTACGGTCACGATGTTGGTTTCCTTCTCTCATGCTCAGTTTCCTCATTTGTAACATGGACTTCGGAGAAGGCACTGGCACCCCACTCCAGTACCCTTGCCTGGAGAATCCCATGGATGGAGGAGCCTGGTGGGCTGCAGTCCATGGGGTCGCAAAGAGTCGGACAGGACTGAGCGACTTCACTTTCACTTTTCACTTTCCTGCATTGGAGAAGGAAATGGCAACCCACTCCAGTGTTCTTGCCTGGAGAATCCCAGAGACAGGGGAGCCTGGTGGGCTGCCGTCTATGGGGTCACACAGTCGCACATGACTGAAGTGACTTAGCAGCAGCAGAAGCAACATGGACTTTTGACCAGGTTTTCTTTAAGGTACGTCTCAGGTATGACTTTTGTGGTTTCAGAAAATGCTATTTTTGTTTCTGTGTATGTCCTTATGGCTTCTTCTTTCCCTAATTCCTTCTCCTACTCTTAGGATGACTTGCATGGAGATTAAAATCAGATGCAACTCTCTTTACAATGTGTATTTTATGGTGTTTGACCCCCCAGCTATCCAAAACCAACCCATCTGCATCTCCGCTGAGGAAAACCAGCAATTCACTTGGGGAGGACATCCCATCCAAGGTGGCTTGCCCATTGGCCAGACTCTATCCCCATGAGACTGTCATGAAGGACATTCTCTGATGGGACCAACAGTTATTAGTTAGACATGGACTCCCTCCACAACTTGGGCTGCAGCGTACGGACATGATTGTCCACCACATCTCACATCTCGGGATCTGATTGGAGCAGGAAGTAGAGATGCTATGAACACATGCCCTCTCACAGCTCATGAGAGAGAGAAGCGTGTCAATAGGCTGCCTTGAAGCATATGTAAGTTCAGTTTGGGTTTACTCTCATCCTAGCAATAAACCGCTCTTGTCTTAAGATGGTTTTTGTTTCCTGCCAGCAATAATCTGAGTAACACTCCCCACATGGTTTCCTTCCCACTCTTATTCACATCCTTTCATTAGTCTGTCTGGGGTGGGGCTCAGCTGCTACTGTATTACACCATCAGCCAGGAGACAGTGAGCGTTCGGGGGAAGTGAGATGACCAGTTGGACAAAGGGAAGACGTGACATGGAGAATGTGCACACAGACACACACTCCCAGCTTCCACTCCCACTAATGGTCTGATGCTTCATGTGGAACATGCTCCCAACCCCAGCTGGTCCCAGAGAGCTCTTTAACTTGGCAGGATGTACTTAACTGTGGAAAGGTACTCTTTGCCTTCTCGTACTAGCCTTCCTGAGAATTGTTTTATAGAAATGTTATCATTGTGCCTAGGGCTGGCCCCAGGCAAGACTGGGAAGTGGGAGAAGTTAGCATTTGGCTCTCCACACACCTCTCTGGCCCCGCTCCCTCCTGCTGACTGCCAGCTGCGTCCTTGCCCTGCATCTTACTATTAAAAACTACCCTGTCTGTCTCCAGCCTCCTCAGGGCCCTGCTCTTGGCTTGAAATATACCAGAGGGTTTTCCTTAACAGGAATCTCTTAAGAGTCAGCGCCTTCACCCCACATATTGTCAAGTCTGAAAGATGACTTCGAGCAGTCAGAAACTTGTCTGCTTAAAGAAATCAACAAACACAAAGCCAGTCCCAAGCCCACATGCCAGTCACAGCTGGGAGCCCAAAGCTTTGCTCTGGTGTTCCCCATGTTCCTTTCTGGCTTTTTCTGTGTATCTCCAAGGTGTGCTGCTTCCATTCCTCATGTAAAGCTCTGCTCTCCCTGTGATCCCAGTTCTCAGCACTATAATGCTAGACATGACCACTACCCCTACCCCCATTCCTCATGCCTCTCTAGCCTGGCCACCCCTCTAAAAATAGCTACACCCTCATGGGCAAGTCTCCCCATGGGGCTCTGACCGGATCTTCCTTCAGGGTGTGAATAGTAGTGACTCTAATGCAGGAACCCCAGAACCTGGGGTGGGCGTCTGGCAAAACTCCCATATCTTATCACCCTGGGGAAAGAGCAGATACAAGCCTCAGGATCCTTACTTATAAAATGCAAGTAATAATAGTAGCCCTTTCCATGAATTCCTATGGGAGGTGAGCATTTAGTAATGTAATAGAAAGTAACAGTGTCTGGCACAGAGTTAATGCTTTGAATCTTGGCTAGTAATTCTTGTTGTTTAGTTGCTCAGTCATATCTGATTATTTTGTGACCCCCATGGACTGTAGCCTACCAGGCTCCCCAGTCCATGGGATTTCCCAAGCAAGAATACCAGAGTGGGCTGCCATTTCCTCCTCCAGGGTATCTTCCTGACCCAGGGACCAAACACACGTCTCCTGCATTGGTAGGTGGATTCGTTACTGCTGAGCCACCAGGGAAGCCAGTTACACTCCGGACCCAGGTGGCTCAATGGTAAAAAATCTGCCTGCCAAGCAGGAGACGCAAGAGATGCAGGTTTGATCCCTGGGTTGGGAAGATCTCCTGGAGTAGGAAATGGTAACCTTATCCGGTATTCTTGTCAGGAAAATTACATGGACAGAGGAACTTGGCGGGCTACAGTCTACAGTGTTGCAAGAGTCAAAAACAACTGAGTGGGGTAAGTACACGCACACACACACCTGGACCAGGCCCTGCAAGTGAACTGTGCAGGGGCTGCCTGGGCCAGGTGGGGGCAGCAGAGAGCTATCGGAGGGCAAGCTGGGACCAGCGGGCCACCTGGGAGTCCTGGGTGGAGGGCTGGAACCCAAGTCCAGTCACCAGGAAGACCCTGGCATGTTAAGACATGGAACTGGGAGGGGCTCTATTCCAATAGCATCCTTCTGATCTCCCTGCCTCCTGTCTTACTGCTTCCAATTTCTCTTTCACACTTTATTAGAGTGGTCTTTCAAAATTACAGTTCCAATATAGTCACCCCCTTGGTTAAAACTGTCAGGCGAGTGTATTCTCCTCGGTTCTGTCTCGTCTCAACAAAAATTTGAAGCAACCGACGTTAGAGCCCTCAGCATGTCATAGCTCTCGGACAGACCGTGTTATAACTCTTAGACAGATCAGTGTTACAGCTCCATGTTACAGCTCAATTTTATTTAGAAAATAGCAGGAAAATACATCCTTGAGGTGTGAGAGCATGCCGACCCGAAGAGGCAAAGAGAAGAGAGGGGCCCCGGCCCTTTGGCTCCTCTTTTTATATGTTTTTTTCCTCCCCCTGGGCCTGCCCTATATAAATTGGGCTAGCCAGGAGTGCTGTTTGTTCTGCCTGAGGTCCTCACTCTGGTCCTCGGACCTTCCTTTGTTCTATTTTTGCGGGCTTTTCCCTTCCTTGTCTTTTAGCCACCGCCATTCTGGACTCCTGTTTCCTTTTCTAACCACCTAACAAAACCACTGGATAATTCCTCTGCCCATGGGGAATGACAAATGCCATCAGGCTAATATTCAAGGCCCTCCAATAATGTACCATCACATCCCTAAATCTTGCCCTTAATATCGCTCCTTATCTTCCCTCATTGGCCAAGACACTTATTCCCAAACACACCTCCAGTTTCCTTGTCTTCACTAAGGGCTTTCTCTGGCCTTTCCTCTATGTGTTAAGATCCTGCTTATTTAGCTCCAAGACCCCTTTGCCATGAAGACTTCCTGGTTTATCCCAGCAACTTACTGAAAAATGTCTCTCTTCTGTTCTTGCTCAGTCCTTCACATCTGCTTTTCTAGTGGCATTTGTCATGGCCAACATTATGCTAGAGTGATAATGATTTCTCAGAATCTGTCTGCTCTTGTAAGAAAGAGTAAAAACCTCTTCCCTGTAGTGTGTTGAAGGATATAGGAGACGGTGCCTGATAAGCACCTAGAACTGGGCCTGTCACATGGCAAGGTCTCATCATTATCAGTATATCACAGTCATCCCCCTCCTCCCCATTGTTATCACTGGAGGGACACTGCCCCTGGGTGGTCAAGGATTTACAGACTTAAGTCCTCAGCCTGACCCTATGACAAACCCATTTACAAAAGAAAAACACTACTAAAAACCCTTTGTTTGGGACAGGAACAGCAAATTCCAATCACAGGGCTGGAGGGAGACTTCAGGGAGCCATGAAGAGCGAGGAAAACCTCCTGTGGAGGAGAATTGAGAGCAGGTAAAAGAGCAAACTAGTACAGTGACAAGAGAAGAAACTTTTTTTTGTTGTTTAGAAAGATAGTGATGTTTTCAATAAAATTTTCAACCCGGAAATTAAAATTTAAACAACGTAAGTGCCTCCGAGAATCAAGCGGCAGTGAGCAGTCCCTTAATGGTACTATGCACAGCCTTTATTTTTTAATGTGGAGAAGGAAAGGATTTGTCATTAAAGTTTAAAAATAATCAGAATCAAAATCCCTTTTGTTCCTGCGGGCTGGCAGAGCTGAGGGGCCGATTGTGTGCTCTGAGTGGGTGTCCAGGAAACAGTAGTCATTTGTGTGCGTGTGACAGGAGCCGAGTCCAAATCTAAATTTAAGCAAGTGTTGGCCTTCTTGGAACCCATAATTTTTGGATCAATTATCCCGGACTAAGTGTCTGAGTTTCTTGCTCTCTCTCTCTGCTGCATTTAATAATTACAACACTTGAGCCAATAATTTGCCGACCAGCTGCAGTGGCCTAACTGTCTGGTTCACTCATAATTTCTGGAACTTGATACAATCATGGCCTTTGAGCCAATCAGGGCAATATTTGGTGTGTTGGAAGTCTGCTCCCCACCCTCCCACCATCTCACTCGGGTGAGAAACAAACAGCCCGTGTCTATCCTGCAAGAGAAATCTTGTGTTCTCAGATCTTACCGGGCCATTACACCCATGGATTCTGGCTATCCCATTCCTCCCCATACCTTGGGAAAGAAAGGAAGGCTAGTAGGCTGGAAAGAACCTGATCTAAGAGTCCGATAGGCCAGTCCTACCATAAGCCGCTGTGTGACCTTGGCTTAATGGCTTACCCTCTCTGAGTTCAGTTTTCTTCCCGTAAATAGCCAGACTATACTGTGCTGTGCTTAGTCGCTCAGTTGTGTCCCACTCTTTGTGACCCCATGGACCGTAACCTGCCAGGCTCCTCTGTCCATAGGGATTCTTGTCCAGACAAGAATATTGGAGAGGGTTGAGTTCAAATTCTGTTTCCATCTTATTCTAACTGTGTAACATTGGGCAAATGACCATATCTCTCTGAGCCTTAGTTTTCTCATTAGCAAAATGGGGATTATGATAATATTAACTATCACATACAGTTTATGAGAATTTAATGAATTGATACAAGTAAAACCAAACACACCTACACACACACACTCCTAGAATTTAAACTCCATAAAGGCATGGTTTTTGTCTGATTTGTATGCTACTATATCCTTAGGACATAGGATAGTTGTCAATAATTTTCCATGGATGAATGAATGCATAGAATTTATTTTTATTTGTTCAGTGTTTACTCTCAGCTTATGTCCAAAAATGATTTGTCATGGTTCATGTTTACCACAGAGTGACCACAATGAAATAAGAACATCAAAGACCAGGATAAGGAAGAATAATCAAAAGAGCAATGTCTTTTCACTTAGCAGTTTCTAGCCACCAAAGCTAAACCAAGCAGCCTAAGAGACTCTTTCCAAATTTAACAGTACAAGAGTATGACTTTTAGAGTCAGAATCAGTGTTTCTGACTTTCATCGTGACCTTCAGCAACTCTCTCATCCTCTCCTAAGTCTCAGTTTTCCCATCTGTAAAATGTGAGGACTTGGCCATAGGAGCTTAGATTCATTCTTGGATTTTAGCTCTTCTTTCAGCAACTGGCAATGGGGATACAAAAATAAAAGATTTGATTTCTACCATCAAAGAGTTTATGAACCTGCAGGAGAAATAAGGTGCATACATACACAACTCTCTAGTTCAAACTAGGAGATGGTGCTTTAAGAGTGTTACCAAAGGCTAAAGGAATGATGAAGAACGAAAATATGCTTGCCTAGGAGGACTTGATAGTAGCTTTAGAGAAAAGCTGCAGATGGTGATGACCCATGGAGAATATGAACAGATATTCACAAGTAAAGAATTCCAAACAAGTAAGAAAAAGATGGGAAAAGGCAAATGGGTATGAAATTGCACCTTAGGTAATAAAGTGAATGTAATGTATTGGGCAGAGATGCGTGTGTGTGTGCTCAGTCACATCTGTCTCTTTGTGACCCTGTGGACTATATCCTGCCAGGTTCCTCTGTCCCTTAGATTTTCCAGGCAAGGAAACGAGTGGATTGCCATTTCCTACTCCAGGGGGTCTTCTTGACCCAGGGATCAAACCCAAGTCTCCTGCATCTCCTGCATTGGCAGGCAGATTCTTTACCACTGAGCCAGCTGGGAAGCCCCTACTGGGCAGAGAGAGGGGAAGGCAGATGTGTGTGCTGCTAATTCCTCACCTTGACCTATAGCAGACCTCACCAATCACAGAGCTTCATCCTGCTTAGTCAGGGTGGAGCCTAAGAAAGCTTCTAAACAGTGTTTCAGGCAGCCACTCCCAAATGATCACAGCAGATATGTAAAACAAAACCTCTTTGCTCTCTTGATTTAAAGTATATATAACAACATATGCAAGAGACATAGGTTCAATCCTTGGGTCAGGAAGATCCCCTGGAAAAGGATTCTTCTTCAACCCAGGATTCTTGCCTGGAGAATCCCATGGACAGAGGAGCCTGGCAGGCTCCATAGGATAACACAGTCGGACACAACTGAAGGAACTTAGTGCACACGCAAGCCAGTAGTGGAAAAGAAGACTGGATCAAAGCACAGAGAGCCCTGAATGTCAAGACCAAGAATACGAATAATGAAAACATTTTGCTGAGTGTGGATTCAGCTGCTCCTTACACGGCTATGATAGCCACGGAGTTTGTGGGCAACAGACATTATTGTAAAATATATACCCTGAGCCTGGAGGAAACGAATCCCTCCCCACCGAGGCTTTCCGCCATCATCTGGGCCGTAATCCACCTCCCAGGCGGCACAGTGCCTGGCTTGTGCTTAAACAAGGATTGTACTGTAGCAGTGTTCTCACATCGCTCTGCGGGAAGGAAAGCAGTGCTGGGGACCTTTGCCAAAGTTGTCAGAGGGGCTGCCCTAAAACGTACATGTGGCCTCTGCACATTCTTAAAGCGACGCTAGTGATCATCTCTGTGGTCCCAGGGCTAGCACAATTATCCTGTTACCATCCAATGGCTGCTCTGGATGAATGCATCCCTGTGATGGTTCCATTTAACCTTACCCCAGGAAAAGGAAAGTCTATCGAAAGAACGTGAAACAGAATTCCATGAGCTCATGTCTGGTGGGGAAAGAAAAAGGCATCTGAGGGTGATGGGAAGTGAATCATATTGTTTCTCGGCTCCAAGCGTAATCCTATCCTCCTGCCCTCCTCCGGGGGAACGTCCACTCCCAGCCCCAGTGTGTGGGGACATCCTGGCAGCAAGGAGTCCAGGGAACCCAGGCAATCTAAGTGGCTGAGACCTCAGCTCCAGGCCATGTGTTTTGGGGTGAATTACTCTATATATTTGTTCATATCCTACATCCTTAAAAAATGGTTTCTAGGTGGTTCACCCTAAACACTTTTAACATAATACAAGGAAATAAAGTTAAAATTAAAAGATGCACATATATTAAACAGACTAGATGAGGGGAATATAAGCAGCAGGATTATAAAAATCAAACCTGGATTAGGGCAGGCCACTGTAACTTTCTGAGCCTCAGTTTCCACATCATAAAATTGAAGAATCTTTTTTATAAGATTGTTGTGAAGAAGTGAAAGTCACTCAGTCATAGCCAACTCTTTGTGACCCCATGGATTATAACCCACCAGGCTCCTCTGCCCATGGGATTTTCCAGGCAAGAAAACTGGAGCACGTTGCCATTCGCTTCCAGGGATCTGGAATCAAATCCAGAATCTGGAATCCCTGACTCAGGGATCAAACCCAGGTCTCCTACACTGCAGGCAAATTCTTTATTGAGGACAAGCAAATATTCAAAAAAAGAGAAAAGGAAAATGGATTGGAATGGGAACATCACTGAACAGGTTGTTAGGAGACTCAGATCTAGTCCAGAACTGCATGAATTAGGTGCTCCCTGGGACCTCTTCCAGGGTGAAGAGTCTCTAATTCCATGAAGTAGGGATGCCTGAGAGGGGATAGAGGAGCAGGAAAGGAAGCAGAGGGGAATGAGGAGTGGTGAAGTCTCTAACTTCAACTCATTACTGATTGAGTAACTCATTGTTATCATTATTAATTGTATCTTTGGAAGACTTTTTTCTCATGACTATATCAGGGACAATCATTAATTTTGCAAATATCATATGGCTATCCCATCTGTGCTGGTGCAGAGGGACAAACTTCCATGTGGATGTTCTAGTTTCTTCTCAGGCCATACCCAGTCAGGAGAGGTGGGAAGGACTGACCCAGATAACTGTAATATAAAGCTTTTTGAACTGAATAAAGACGTAACTAGAAGGGTATGGGGCTGAGTAAGAGGTGGAGACTGTCCTTGAGATAAAGGAGAGTTGCCTGGGAAGAAGAAATTAAGTATGGTCCAACAAGTAAAGTGTCAAGGTACGAAGTTTTGAGTAGAAGTGACTAGGTAGGTCAAAGTGGAAAGACTGAAATGCACATGGGATTTGTGAAAGGACTGGACATTTATTGGGTCTTCATGAGCCCATCAGCAATTTCCTTTCTTTGGATAAAAGCATGGAAATTCACCTTTCTAGAGTACCCATTCCCCTACTCTCAGTCCACCTGGTTTGGATAAGACTGATCCCACTCCACCTAGCATCAGGGGAAATATATGATCCTGATCCAGAAAAGTAGGGTATTTCATTCCCCTTACCACAGTGATTGGTTTAAATAGGGGCATGTGACTCAAGAAGATCCAATGAAACTCACACTGAAACTTTTTCTAGATTCCATCTTCCCACTTGTTGTTCAGTTGCTCAGTCATGTCCGATTCTTTGTGACCCCAAGGACTACAACATGCCAGGCTTCCCTGTCCTTCACCATCTCCCAGAGCTTGCTCAAACTCATGTCCTTTGAGTCGGTGATGCCATCCAACCATTTGTCTTCTGTTGTCCCCTTCTCCTCCTGCCTTCAATCTTTCCCAGTATCAGAGTCTTTTCCAATGAGTTGGCTCTTAGCATCAGATGGCCAAAGTATTGGAGCTTCAGCATCAGTCCTTCCAATGAGTATTTAGAGTTGACTTCCTTTAGGATTGACAAGTTTGATCTCCTTGCAGTCCAAGGGACTCTCAAGATCTGCTCCAACACCACAGTTCAAAAGCATCTTCCCACTGGACTTGGATTAAATGTTATCCAGAAGTTGTAAGAGTGAGTGAATGTCTTGTTTTGAAATGAATCACTCCAAGAAGGAAGTCAATAAAAAATAAAAGTAGTGCTGAGAAATAAAGCTTGGTGAATCTTCAGCATCATTTGAACACCTAGATCTAGCCACATCTGAAGACAACACCTCCTGGTTTGTTGTTCTAGTTTTATGAGTTTAAAAATTCCCATTTATTCTTAAGCCAGATTGATTTACATTTTTATCCTTAGCATCTGGAAATATGTAGTATAATATGAGGGCCCTGGTCCAGAAGGGCTACGAAAAGTGGCCATGGTTGACAGGATTGCCACTGAACTGTCGAGAGAGGGGACTTTCAGGAAAAAGACCAAGCTGTCAGGGACCAAGACACCCTAACCTGAAGGGACAAGGTGAATAGTGAACCAGGGTGTATGCAGAGTGGGAGATTCATTCAATGGAAATGCAAGTATATTATAGTTTCAGAAGCATTTCTCTGTCAATGCAAGAGAAACTGAGCTAGAGCAATGACAAGGATAGCAAAGGCTTCTCTCATAAAGCGGTCTACCATCAGGTCCTTAATAGTTACTCCTGATGTATCTAGGAAGCAAGCCTTTCTAACATGCTAGGAAGCACGTTACCATGGATATGGCAGCCATTTAGTGCTGTAAAGAGTATAGACTTTGAAATCAAGCTGACTTGATTTCAAATCTCACTGGTTTAAGTCCCACTTTTTGTTAATTTAGTGACTTAACAGGTGAAGACTCAAACTAGTTTAAGGCCACTTAAATGACTAGGTTGTGAGGATCTAATGTACAGCATGTTGATTATAGTTACTAATACTGTATTATGTGCTGGAAAGTTACTAGGAGAGTAAATCTTAAATGTTTTTACCGTAAAAAGAAATGGTAATTACGTGACATGAGACGTGTTAGCTAAGCTATGGTGGTAATTATTTGCAATATATTAATATATCAAATCAAGAAGTTGTACACCTTAAATTACACAATGCTGTCAATTCAGTCAGTTCAGTCTCTCAGTCATGTCCAACTCTTTGCAACCCCATGAACAGCAGCATGCCAGGCATCCCTGTCCATCACCAACTCCCAGAGTCCACCCAAACCCATGTCCATTAAGTTGGTGATGCCATCCAACCATCTCATCCTCTGTCATCCCCTTCTCCTTCTGCCCTCAATCTTTCCCAGTATCAGGGTCTTTTCAAATGAGTCAGCTCTTTGCATCAGGTGGCCAAAGTATTGGAGTTTCAGCTTCAGCATCAGTCCTTCCAATTAACACCAAGGACTGATCTCCTTTAGGATGGACTGGTTGGATCTCCTTGCTGTCCAAGGGACTCTCAAGAGTCTTCTCCAACACCACAATTCAAAAGCATCAATTCTTCGGCACTCAGCTTTCTTTATAGCCCAACACTCACATCCGTACATGACCACTGGAAAAACCACAGCCTTGACTAGACGGACCTTTGTTGACAAAGTAATGTCTCTGCTTTTTAATATGCTGTCGATTATATCTCAATAAAATTGCAAAAAAATAGTTAATAATAAACAATAATATTTAATAATAAAAATGAACATTTCTTGACCACATACAAGATGTCAGGCAGTGCTTTAAATACTTTACTTGAAATAACTCATTTAACCTTATGTTGTTTAGTCATTTAGTAGTGTCTGAATCTTTGTGACCCCGTGGACTATAGCACTTTCATGCATTGGAGAAGGAAATGGCAACCCACTCCAGTGTTCTTGCCTGGAGAATCCCAGGGATGGGGGAGCCTGGTGGGCTGCCATCTATGGGGTCACACAGAGTTGGACACAACTGAAGTGACTTAGCAGCAGCAGCAGCAGGACTGTAGCCTGCCAGGCTCCTCTGTCCATGGAATTTCCCCAGGCAAGAATACTGGAGTGGGTTTCTATTTCCTTTTCCAGGGGATCTTCCTGACCCAGGGATCAAACCAGCATCCCCTGCATTGGCAGGAGGATTCTTTATCACCTTAGAAGTCTTAAGACAGTACTATGAAGTAGATACTATTATTACCCCAACTTTATAGATGGAAAAACTGAAACACAGAGAGGTTAAATAATTTGTTCAATGTCAGAGAGTAAAGAGTTGTTATAGTCAGTTTGCACACCTAGATGCCAGTATCCAGAGACCAGGGCTTTCCAGACGGCTCAGTGGTAAAGAATCCACCTGCAATGGAGGAGCCACAGGAGACGCATTCGATCCCTGGGTCAGAAAGATCCCTGGGAGTAGGGCATGGCAACCCACTCCAGTATTCTTGCCTGGGAAATGCCATGGACAGAGGAGCCTGGCAGGCTACAGTCCATAGGGTCGCAAAGAGTCAGATACGACTGAAGCAACAGGGCACACACAGGCACACCTCCAAAGCCCGTAGGTTAACTACTACACTATGCTACCTCTGTAAATGCATTCCACAGATTTTCTCCCATTTTGTGGCTGTGGTAGACTGAGTAAAATGGTCCCCAACTATATTCACATCCTAATCTCCAGAACCTGTGAATGCTACCATACATGGCAAAAGAGACTTTGCAGAAGTGAATAAGTTAGGGATCCTTACTTCAGATGAGAGGATTTATCCTATATTATCTGGGTTGGCACTAGTGTAATCACAAACGTCTTTATGAGACAGAAGCCAAGGGAGATCTGACTGCAGAAGGGAAAAGGCAATGAGAGCGTGGAGGCAGAGATTGGAGTGATGCAGCCACAAACCAAGGGATGCTGGCAGTCACCAGAAGCTGAAAGAAGCAAGGAACTAAGTCTCCAGAAGGAAACAGCCCTGCCAACACTTTGACTCTCACCCAGTAAAACTGATTTTGGACTTCAGACCTCCAGAATTTTAAGAAGGAGAATAAATTTGTTTTGTTTTCAGCCAAGCTTACAGCAATTTGTTACAGCAGCAACAGGAAATGAAGACCGTGGCAGTAGCACAGCCTGTGTTTTCTGGCACATCCTTTGCCTTCCTTAACTGTCACTTACAAGATCTTGAGCTCATAGCTTCAATTTTGCCTTCTCAAGGCAGCCTTCCTTGACACTTTAACCTTATGTTTCCCAATTACATCTCCACACAGCCCCCTCCACTACTCCTTAGTACTCACTACATTTATAATTGTTGATGATTGTGGTTCACGTGACCAAGTCTGAGGGACAGGGGTACAGTGTGTGTCTCTTGCCCCTCATTATATCCCAAGAGTCTAGCTCAAGGCCTAGCACATTATTGTTTCTTGATAAATATTTGGTGAAATGAATACATACATATATTCCTCCAGTTATCCACACATACATATATACCTACATGCATACGCAGTTTATTAGATGCTTTCAAGAGGTGTAGAACTTGGTATAAGACCTGGCATTTAATAAGTTCCCAAGAAGTAGAAACCTTTGTGAGATCTGGGACTTACCCGTGTGTCTTTTGAACAAAATGACAGACCTGATCTTAGTTAAATCCCAGGAGGAGTGCTCTGTTATACCTCCTTTTCCCTAACACTTTAAATACTACTCTTAACTGCAAATTCTGGTAGTCACTTAGGTTCAGTGACCACACTGAGTATTCGAGAAAGGAGAGGATCAGGTCTTTCCAGAATACAAGACTATACAGGGGACTCCAGCGAAGCTGCCTTCCACTTTAAGATGACAGCAAGCCCTTTGGCCAATCATCATGGCAGTCAGAATGGGTAATTCCACCCCTTCCTCAACTTTGTAGTGTGTGTGTGAGCCTCCAGCTGGACCAGGGACTGACTTTCCAGGCCCAGAGGAATTCTCATCATTTCTCAGGGATCGTTAGTTTGAGTTTGGTCCTCGCGCCAAGGCTCTGACAGCTTTATTAGCACCTATAATTCAATGTAAGCATCAATGTGTTGGGAAACACTTTGAGGCTATCTTTTAAAGTCAACTTAATTCCCTCTCAAATGCCTCTTTGTTTGCCAAAGTGCCAGCCAGAAGACTTCCAGGTAGGCAGGAGATGAGCTCCAGACAGGGGATCAGTGGGACGTGTCTGCTGGGCGCCCAAGTCACTTTGCTGGTAGCTGATGTCATTTCCAGTTAGTGGGTTCCTGGCAGAGGTGCCTACAGATGCTCAGATGACATCACTGGAGACCAGCCTGTCACCAAGGGAGACAACAAATGGAGACCAGCCCTGAGTCCCCACTGCCCCAGGAAGTCAGAACTCATTTTGTGGCTTAGCTGTGGGCCTAGAGAGTAGACACCCTGTGCTCCCACCCTGACCAAGCCCAGGAGAGCTAGTGCACACCCACTTGCTAGCTGTTCTGCTTAAACAAAACATAGTGGGTCATGCTGAGCTTGCCCCAAAGTACTCATGACTCTGTAACAATAGAAACTGGACAAGCTAGATACAGCAGACTCTACTGATCGTCTACTCTACATCCATATACTCTTTCTCCTGAGCTGGTGGAACCCGATTTTGCTCACATCTGCACCCTCCTCTGGGAGAGACTGGTGCATCCCCATCTTCTAGGGGTGGATCCTCATGGGTCTAAGCCAGTCAATCATTCATCATATGTTCATTCAGTGAACATTATGGAGCATCTATGGTTCAGGAGTAAAGTACCCACCTGTCAGTGTAGGAGATGTGGGTTGGGAAGATTCCCTGGAGAAGGAAATGGCAACCTGCTCCAATATTCTTGCCTGAAAAATTCCAAGGACAGAGGAACCTGGTGGGCTACAGTCCATGGGGTCTCAAAGACTCAGACAGGAGTTAGCAACTAAACAATTTGTTTGGCATTGTTCTAGGCACTGAAGGTAGAGTCATGAAAATATCAGACAAAGTCTTCACCTTTATGTGGTCTTAATTCTAGTTGGGGTGATAGGAAATAGACACATAAATATATGCTATATAATAAATATAGTGTCAAGCCAAACAGTGATAGATTTAATGAAAAAAATAAATGCAGATAAAGAGAGAGAGAGAAACAGTCTTGCTATTTCAGATAAGGGGACAGAGGGCCGTGGTTATTTCAGCAGAGACATGAATAAAGGCAGGGCACCAGCCGTGTGACTCAGGGGTAGGGACGGGTGATGGGAAGCAGTCCAGTCAGAGGGAAGAGCAGGCTCAAAAGCCCCAGGTAAGGGGTGAACCTACATATTGAGATGAGCTAGAAGGCCAACTAGCTAGAGTGTTGGCTGGAGTGGCTGGAGTGTTGTGACTTTGAATTTTGTTCTAAATGTGATAGGGACTTACTGGGGACTCTTCACTAAGAGAGATAATTGATCTGACTTACATATTCAGAGGATTACCATGGCTGCCATGTGGAAAACTGACCCAAGCAGGGCAAGAGAGAAAGCAGGAGACCAGTGATCATGGTGAACCAGGGTGGTAGCCAGGGAGGGGGTGATAACTGGTTGGATTTGGGACCTATTTTGAAGGTAGAGGCAAAAGAATTTGCTGATGAATTTGGTATGGAGAATGAAAGTTTGGGGCCTGCTGTGTGTGCTAAGTCACTCTGTCCTGTCCGACTCTTTGTGGCCTCATGGACTGTAGCCGACCAGGCTCCTCTGTCCATGGAATTCTCCAGGTAAGAATACTAGAATGGGTTGCTATGCCATCCTCCAGGGAGTCTGCTCAGCCCAGAGATTGAACTCGTGTCTCTTGTATCTCCTGCATTGCAGGCAGATTCTTTGCCACTGAGCCACTGGGGCCTGCACAACTGAATAAATAAGAGTGCCATTTTTACCTGAGATAAATAACACCGGAGGATGAGCACTTCTGAGTGGGAAGAGATCCAGAACTTGGGTTGATATATGCTGGATTTGGGGGTACCTACTAGACATCACCGACGCGATGGACGTGAGTCTGGGGGAACTCCGGGAGTTGGTGATGGACAGGGAGGCCTGGCGTGCTGCGATTCATGGGGTCGCAAAGAGTCAGACACGACTGAGTGACTGAACTGAACTGAACTGAACTAGACATTCAGGTGCAAATATTAAGTAGGCTGCAGGTGGATACAGGAGTGTGACATTCAGGAGAATAGAGGGTCCTAGTTCCCTGACCAGTGCGTTGGTTAGACTTCAGCATGGGGTGCAATTCTAGCCAATGACACATGGCTGAAGGAAGCCTCTGGGCAAGACTTCCTCATTTCTAACAAGGAATGAAGGTTGGTAAGTTGGATGAATGAATGAATGAATCTCTAAGTTTCCATTCATCTCTGATGGCCATTCAAAAATTTTAGATGCACTGGAATTGGAGTTCAGAGACCTGGGTCCTATTCCTTGCTCTTTTACGAACTAATTGCAACCCTGGTCATGGATATCCCCTCTCTGAGCCTCAGTTTCTCTATCTGCACAATGATAGGGCCCACCTGACCCTGCCACTCCACCAAGTTGTAAGAACATGGGCTTTGGAACCAAAAACTTTCCCCTACTTGATGTGTGACCTCTGGAACCTCAGAGCTCTTCCCTGTCATCATTTCCTCATCTCTGAAATGAAGATTTCTGGTCCTGTCTAACATGAATTTCCATTAAGTCACAGCATAGTTGCCTGGTAACTTGTGTTGATGGAAATTGTAAAAACCTCAAGGCGAGAAATATTTATAAGGACTCCAACTCCTCCGTGCAAACACACACATACTCACAACCTGGGGGGGGACACCAGGCCTTTCCTTTCAGAGCAGCAGCTCCTTGGCTCCTTCTGCGTACACTGGGCGGGGAGGGACAGGCGGGGCACTAGGCAAGGTCAGTAGGGCTGTCCTGGGGGCTTCCGGCTTTTCTTGCCCCTTATCCCCAGGAGCTAAGAGCTAACCTAAGAATGCCAAAGCTTAGCCATGCTGGGACACTCCTGTAGTTCTACTGCAGGGCTTGGGGATGAGTAAAAGGAATTAATACTCTACAGTCCTTGGCCTAGGCCTGGGACACAGTGAGTATGCAGACTGCCTTATACCTTGGTCCTGTGTCCTGCAGGCATTACTGACAGGGTATAAAGTGAGCATTAATAGCAGAGTAGAGTACAAGGCCATTTTAGAGCTCATAGTCTTAAGATGCTAAAGGGTAGTGATTTCTGGACTATTTCATTCATTTAAAAGGTCTACAACAATTTCTTAGTTTTGAAAGCAAATTAAATGTAAAATAAAAGACCTACTGGAAACCCTCCTCTTAACTGTTGTTAAACCCATCTAGCCAAACTAAAATTTCTCTGGTCTGAAATTATGTCACTTCCATGTTGTTAGTGTTATTTGATCAGTACTATATGTGAAGGTGGATTAGCAGCAAATGAGCAAATAAGTATATTATGACTTAATCAGTGCTTTATGTTTGAAGACTTGATCTTTCAAAACTCAGAGGGAGGGATTACTAAAAGAGGTCTTCAGTATCAGCAAGGTTGGGAGGCAGCAAGCACAATGCTGAATGTTTTGACAGGGGGCTGCTGATGACTATATCCCTCCCTTTGATGTCTGGGCCCTAAGAACCTCTGAGCTGGGCCGGAGTGTCCCCAAGGCACAGAGCCAAGGGAGAAAGGGGAAGAGACACTGTGCTAACAGTGACTAATGTCATTTCCAGTTAACTGGCTCTTGGCAGATATGCTACAGATGTTCAAATGACCTCATTAGGGACCAGGATGTCAACAACAAGACAGATACAAACAGAGCCCTGCTTAAGATTCCTGCACATTCCATGGCTTTGGAATCCTTTAACTCGTTGCCCAAGCTTTCCAAACGATAGGAATTTCAGGCCTCGGTATGTGGCATCATACAGAGATTTAGGGAAGAGGGAGCTTATTAAAAAGCAGAGACATTACTTTGCCAAAAAAGGTCCATCTAGCCAAAGCTATGGTTTTTCCAGTGGTCATGTATGGATGTGAGGGTTGAACTATAAAGAAAGCTGAGCACCAAAGAATTGATGCTTTTGAAGTGTGGTGTTGGAGAAGACTCTTGAGATTCCCTTGGACAGCAAGGAGATCCAACCAGTCCATCCTAAAGGAAATCAGTCCTGAATATTCATTGGAAGGACTGATGCTAAAGCTGAAGCTCCAATACTTTATCCACCTGATGCGAAGAACTGAGTCATTTGAAAAGACCCTCATGCTGGGAAAGATTGAGAGCGGGAGAAGAAGGGGATGACAGAGGATGAGAGGGTTGGATGGCATCACTGACTCATGAGTTTGAGTCACATGACATGAGTTTGAGTAAGCTCCAGGAGTTGTTGATGGACAGGGAACCCTGGTATGCTGCAGTCCATGGGGTCGCAAAGAGTCAGACACGACTGAGCAACTGAACTGAACTGAGCATATGTTAGCTGAGTAGACTGGTTTTGCTACAGTACCCCCAGAGCTCTCCCTCACAGCACCCCTATTTCATTTTATGAGTTGTCTTCGTCTTTAGCCACCTCCAATTGGCACCCTCCAGGCAACATAGAAAGAGTGAGTATGGCCTCCAGACATGTCCAGGCTTGCATTTAACCAGTCTTTGACCCCAAAGGAAAGAGAGGTCTCTCAGTCACCATATATAAAATCCTGAGGAAAGACTTTGACCAGGGTTGGAACAGGCATTGATTTCTTACTGTGTCCAGGGGCATAGGATTCTCTGTATGGCCAAGCCAGGGTTCAAACATCTGCCTCCCTTCTGACTACAGGACGGATCTCATTCTGCTTCCTGTCTGCAGCCTTGCCCAGCCTGGGGATGCCATGTAAGGGACATTCAGTCAACATCAATTGAGTCAAAGATATTAGTAAACCTGAACTCAGCACAAACAAGAAATACACACACACACACACACACACACACACACATGTGCTTGTGCCTAGTCATGTCTGACTCTTTGCAACCCTATGGACCATAGCTCACCAGGCTCCTTGGTCCATGGGAATTTTCAGGCAAGAATAGTGGAATGGATTGCCATTTCCTCCTCCAGGGATCTTCCTGACCTAGGGATCGAACCCGAGTCTCCTGTGTCTCCTGCATTGCAGGCAAATTCTTTACTCACTGAGCCAACAGGGAGGATAAAACTAAACACAGAAAATGCTGATAACAGAGGTGACTCATAGACTGAATAGTCGATTGATCGACATTGTATTATATTCAATGACAGCAGCTATATTTCATCTAATAAACTCTTTCCAGAGCTAATAATAAACAATTTTTCCCATGGTGATTCACAAAACATTTCTACATCATTTATTTCACTTCGATACAATTCAACAAACAATCATGAGAATCTTCCAAGTGCCAGGCACCGCGCTCAGTGGTGGCCTAGGGGAGTGGAAGTAGACATGGCCTTTGTGCTCAGAGAACTCTCAGTGTCGTTATAAAGAAAGGTTAAATTATTGACGAGAAAGTAATAGCTGATGTACTAATACCTAGCTTTCACTGTGTGTCAAGTACTAGGCTAAGTGCCCAACACATATTAACTCAATTAATCCTTACAATAGTCCTTTGAGAGAGATACTATTATTAGTCTTGGAAGTTGGGTAACTCATCCAGGGTCACCAGCCAGCAACTAACAAAGCCAGAAATCAAACTTATGTAGCTTGGCTCCCGAGTCTGTGTTCTTAGCCATAGCGCTGAAACCACCAGCCAATAGCAGTGTTATGAGAGTTAAAATGGAAAGTAGATGGATCAAGAAGGCTCTGGTATTTAACCCAGTAAAGAGGTCAGGAAAAGCCTTCTTAACTGAAGCCTACAGGATGAACAGATGTTAATGTCACAAAGAGAGGACACTGAGAGCCCCACAGGACACACATCGACCAGCTGCATTTTATACTGATGGAAAAATCAGGCTGAACGAGACTATGGGACTTATCCAAGGTCACACAGCAAGTAAGGGATGATTCAGGTCTTCGAGTCAGGCCTGGGGTCGGGGGCACTTTAGAATCCAGTGTCCTTCCCAACAGGCTAAGCCCAAAGACTGGAGTAGGGGCTTCTATAAGCTGAGCTCACGGGTCTCCAGGGAACTGCAGATGTAACACCCCCTGGCCTTCTTCCAGTTGCCTCAGCATAAATAACCAACAGGTTGACAGATGCACATCTTATAAACCACATCCTATAAAGAACTTAGAAGAAAATTGGCCTTCTGGTAATTGCATTAAGGGAACATATTTGTTTGTTTACCTTAGAAGTTAAAACAGAATGACCTTGTCTTGAAAATTGTGAAATAATCATCAGAAGTTATTTGCTTATGTTTATATTTAGGATTAGGTATTCATATGAGCAAATGCAAATAGGGAGGGGTTGTAATACTGGTTACTGATTAAGAGCCTTCAGAGACAGGGGTTATTATTCATTCTGCTGTAATGATTAACAGTTAAAAATCCACTCTTGCTCTGTATCTGGGGGAAGAATAGAAGCTTTTGTTTTGGAGAGTTTTTTTTTTTTTTTCCTGAAATAAAAAGCTACATCTTTCTTTCCAGGGAATGCATTAGAATGAGGGGTTTTCACAGAGCTGGAAAAAAGCCAGGATATTTTGGAGTCGAGGTCCCCTGCCCCTCCCCCTCGCCATTACCCTTGCAGGGGAGGGTGAGGTAGGGCTCAGACTGAGTGCTCAGCGGGAGGGAAGGAGGACCAACTCCACCTGGAAGCACAACCGAAGGCGCTCAGAGTAGGTGGCAGGAAATGGCTAGAGCAGGGCCACCAAGCAGTGCTAACAACAGCTGATCATTAACCTTTATCAGGAACTCTCTATGGCCAGGTCTGGGTGCTGTACATCCATTAGCTCATTTGACTAGGTTGATGTAATTAGTACCCTCAATTTGCAGGTAAGGAAACTGAGACACAGGGGTTCACCTGTTCAAGACCGTCTTCCTAGAAGATAGAGGAGCCAGAATTCTAGCAGGGTGACTCCAGAGTCAGCATCCTTTGTCAGTTGCCACAGCAAATCCATCGTCCTGGAATCATCACCCTGCTGACGGGGCTTCTGAGACCCTCTCAGGGTCCTCTGGTGAGCGTCTCTCTTACGAGTTCTGCTGGCCCTGAACTTGATGCTCTGCAGTCATTTTCGGTTTATAGCCATCTCCATACAAACCATCAGCTTAATTTTGGCCCCAGAGTTTCCTTCCCTGGGGAACCGGGGTAGGATGGCGGGGGAGGAGAGAGATAGAGAAAGACAGAGAGAGACTAGCTAATGATTTGGAAGAAGTCAGACAGCATTATAACCGGCCTCTTACCCAAGTGATGAAAAAGCTATTGTTGGGGCGTCTTGGCACCAGAAAGGAAGAGAGAGATTTTCCTGAATCATTTCTCATTTTTTATTTAGCCTTCACACTTTTCCTGGGGCCTCCGGGCAGCATTCCAGGACCCCCATCCCCAGGACTGACTCTGAGTTCCAGAGGTAAAGGATCTGTTGCTCCCAGGCTGAGGAAGGGGCGGGCCGAGGCCCGGACAGGCCGCGCCTGGCTCAGCCCCCTGACATTGTACACGCTAATGCGATGTGAAGGAGCACGTCTAAATAGCCTGTCCAACTTTTTTGATGTTCTTGAACCCACAGATGGGATTCATTTCCACACTGTTCGCAAAACGTAAACGATACAAGGACATTAAAGAGCATTAAACTACTTGATGACATTTTGGTCACATTAATGAAAAGTGGCATTTTTTAAACTACCAGAAAGAAAGAGAAAGAGGGTGGGGGCAAAGAGGGGAGGGATGAAGAGGAAGAGAGAGGAAATAGGGAGGGGAAGGAGGAATAGGAGAGCGATTGAATCCATCTAAAAAGTAGAAGGAATGTGGCCTTCCCATCTCTTACCGGCCCAGATGACCGGACTTTGCTGAGTAGGATGTAAGAAGCAGACATTTTCAGTGACTGGACAGATCTGCCAAATATCCCAACACCTACAGAGTAAGTGGTGCAGACATACTAACACACAAACATTTCCTTCCAGACTGACTAGTGTGGCCAAGTCACCACTGGGACACAAGAGAGGACAGGAACAATGTCAAACTCACCTCCTCCAGGCAGCCTTCCCTGAGTGCCTCCTGAGCCTAGATTAGGTATCTCTTCACGGGACTTCCAGAGACCCTAAGCTGACCCTCACATTTCACCTCATCATTTCAACACTGATCTACTTGCTAGAACCCTGTCTAAACTGTGGGCTTCTTGAAGACATACAGTAAGGACTGGAAGCATAAGTCTGAAAGAGATTAATTTACTGGGGCTCAAATCCCAGCTAGGTTCCTGTATTGACTTTATGACCTGGAAGAAGTTAATTAACCTCTCTGAGCCTCAGTTATGTTATCTGTAAAATGGAGTAAAAAGAAACCTAGCCTGTAGAACTGATGCCTAAATGAGATAATAAATGGAAATGGAGAATACATAGCACCAGGCTGGGTCCTCATACAGTCAACACATGTTGTAGATTAGTACCAGCCTCTTGCCCAGCACCCCAAGTGCTTGGCATATAGAAGGCACTCAGTAAATACTGCTGAAGAAATGAGTCTCAACAGACTCACTTAGGCAGAAAAAATTCACTGATCAAGAGACTAAGAAATTGGACACGGAGCCACAGAGAGTGAAAATGAGTGACAGGGACATTTTATAACTTATCAAGTCCTGAGCACCTTGCTTTAAAATAAAACCCATTTAGTACTGTGGAACCTCTCAGGAGTGTCTCGGGACATGTCCTGCTCAGCCTCCCAAGCAAACATGGCTGGTGAATGGGGGTGAGCAGCCCTCTCCCCCAGCAGCCCCTGCCCCCTCCCCATGCCGGCTGCCTTGGCAGGGTTTTCTCCTTCCAGCCGTGGTGGTTACATTAATTGCTAATGACAATGGCAACCTTCACTCTGTGTGGTTTCCTGCCCAGATTCTGGATCCTTTACAAGGCTCCCTTTTCTTTTTTTCCCAGATAGGAAATGCAACCCGAGACGTGTGAAGAAAAAAACACTGCGCTTATTGTCATAGCCTCCACTCCTCCTGGGCTCCCAGGCCGGCTCTGTGTGCTCTGGGGTGTCTGCCCCGCCACAGGGAAGAATAAACCCAGACTCAAATCATAGGAAATTCATCAAATGTGCTTCTCAGAGCTCTGTCTTTCAAGGTCTGTTTCCCTGCCATATGATCTCTATAAACCAAATCACTGTGAGCCAGGGCACAGGACCAGAGGCGCCGGAGGCTCATGGATAATGAATGCCAAATGCATGTGACAATAGACTGATCAGGGAGCTGAATGAAAATTTCTGAGTTGTGCTTTTATATAGGTACACATGCATACGTACATACACACATGCACGCAACTTTGTGCATGAGCATGTACACACGCACACACATACATCACGCACACAGCACATCCTAACAGTCATCCTTGGTGCCAGGCTCAGTTAACTCACCTCTGAGCAACTCAGTTAAATCACCAAGACAAAGGAGAATAAAATGAAAGAGAGAAAAGTAGAGCTGAGGTCCTCAGTTTAGCTGGGGGTACTTGACGCAAAAGAATCTCAGTTTGACTTAGGGAAGTCTTTTGCTCAAGGACTAGCATGAGGGGCTTCAACTGAAAAAATGAGAAACATGGACTCGTTTCGGGCACCAACGGTGAACGGGAACAATTGTCTCCATTGAATGAAATATTGCATGATCTTTCCCAATAACGGTTTTGACTCCTGGCTCTGACCAAACCCTACCCTGGATAACTGGTTACCTGAGTGGGCAGGGTAAGAGAAGAGAACATGGGGGAGAAATGAGCAGGCTACCAGCTAAAAGCAAAAAGGTAATTAATGTTATAGCCTTTTAGATTCTAGAAAATACTGCACTTAAAACTGCAAGTCAACGAAGTGGCTGTCTGCAACCGATAAATGCTTCCATATTCACAGGCATCAGCAATCTTCCCCTTACAAAAAAAAAAAGTAATAATACATACATATTAATGGATCACATTTTGTCCTTTGGGGAGCATAATTTTTAAAAGGGCCAAGGCAGCAATAATAGTTCCTTTAAAAATTCTAAATGCTGTAATTGTTTTCTCTGAATTATGGTGCTAGGATTTAATTAGTGATGAATGTTCGGTATGGGGTTTGGGCATTTTTGATGAATTCAGCCAAACAGAAAAGTAGTCTTGTCCTCGCTGCTCTCTCCCCATCTGCTCCCCTCCCGCTTTCCCTGCCCAGGACCCTGAAGTGTGCATGTGCACAAAATTGTGTCCATGTAGGAATTTCCTTTTCTGCAGTTGGGCTGTTGGAGATTGTCTTAACTACAGTTCAATGAGGAAGATGAAACATGGTCAGTGAGGTCATGCAATTCAGCACAAAGTTTACAGGTTAAGACAGGAAAATAATAAAAATGCAAATGGTAGACATTTCTTCTTCGCCATGTTCTTATCACTAGAAAGAAGTTGCCCAGGTCTTGGGTGTGGGCTTTGGAGCTTAAGGGGTTCATAGGCAACAGGGCTAAAGGTGTGTCTGTGTGTTGTGGGGGGTGGGGAGGTGATTCTTCATTCATTACCATTAAGCAAAGCCTCCTGAGTCCAGATTCTCTGAGCTGGGCACCGAGCACACAGCCCTGGCAATGAAGCTCTTGCAGGGGAATAAACACAATCCCTTTGTTCTTCTCCAAACCATTTCTTTGTAAAAGCAGCTGGAGGAAAGCCCAGACCAGCGGCCATCCACACAGGCCAACTCAACGTGGCCTCCGCAGCAGGGCCCCTGGGGGCTGAGCCACCCCTCTCCTCCACCTTCAGGACTTCTTTCATTTGAGACCTGGAGGCTGTTCCTGGGTTCCCAGTATCCTCTATTAACATGCAAATGCCCCTGGGAAAGGTCACACCTTGAGACCCCATCAGCTAACCTCTTGCTCACCAGTTACTTCTTAGCAAGGATTAGCAGAAATAGAACACCAAAAAGGCTTATGGGGTGGGGGGAAGGTTAGGGCTTTCGGGGATGGGAGGTAAAAGACCTCTTCCTCTTGCCAAGATTTTCCTGGACGGTCAATTTGCTTTAACTCAATACAACAAATCAATATATTTATTTCATAAAGTTTGATTTTTTTTAAACTGTGAGACTAAACAAAATAAATTTACACATCTTTCATTTCTGTCTAATTTCTGCATTTCTGCCTGCTTCACAATTTTGCCCAAATAATAAAAATGCTGTGTCCCAGGATGGCAGGCCACAGTGGTCAATGGTGCTTTTTTCCATTCAATCTAATGTCAGTTCTGTTTCTCCCTGTCATCTCCCACCCTCTCTCTGCCATCATTCTTCCTTCCTATCTCTTTAGCATAACCCACTTCCTCTTCCTCATTTTCCACCACTGTAGGCTTCTCCAGAGTGCTACTGAGACCCATTGGGCCGGCTGCTACAGGGCCATCAGCATTCTTCTCAAGGGAGCCTTTAAAATATTATCTGGAGAGGGTCATGGTGAAGAACACAGGATCCTAAATCAGCCAGAAAGACTGGGTTCAAATCCTGATTCTGCCATTTCTAGACACTGGAGGCAAGTGTTTTATACTCCCTAGTCATCAGTTTCTTCATTGTGTATCTTTTGAAAGCAATACATGAAATTCTATACATATAATGTATACTATGTAAGTAGTATATACATACTATATAAATATTATATATATAGTGCCTAGCATGTTGCCAGGTACACAATTAAGTGTTAAATATTTGCAATCACCATTGTCATATCTTATTACATAATCCCATTTCTTTATGAAATCATAATATAATCAAATTTCTTTCTGAAATGATATTCCAAAATAGTATTCATGTGTTGTTTAGTCACTAGGTCATGACCAACTCTTCGTGACCCCATGGACTGCAGCAAGCCAGGCTTCTCTGTCCTTCACTGTCTCCCGGAGTTTGCTCAAACTTATGTCCATTGAGTTGGTGATACCATCCAACCATCTCATTTTCTGTCACTCCCTTCTCCTCCTGCCCTGAATTTTTCCCAGTATTAGGGTCTTTTCCAGTTTGTCAGCTCTTCACATCAGGTGGCCAAGGTATTGGAGCTTCAGCTTCAGCATCAGTCCTTCCAATGATGATTCAGGGTTGATTTTCTTTAGGATTGACTGGTTTGATCTTCTTGCTGTCCAAGGGACAAGCAACAGTCTTCTCCAGCACCACAATTTGAAAGCATCAGTTCTTCGGTTCTCAGCTTTCTTTACGGTCCAACTATCATATCTGTATATGACTACTGGAAAAACCATAGCTTTGACTATATGGACCTTTGGCATCAAAGTGATGTCTCAGCTTTTTAATATGCTCTCTAGGTTTGTCATAGCTTTTTAAAATGCAGCATGCTGCTGCTAAGTCACTTCAGTCGTGTCCGACTCTGTGCGACCCTGTAGACAGCAGCCCACCAGGCTTCCCCGTCCCTGGGACTCTCCAGGCAAGAACACTGGAGTGGGTTGCCATTTCCTTCTGCAATGCATTAAAGTGAAAAGTGAAAGTGAAGTCGTTCAGTTGTGTCCAACCCTCAGTGACCCCATGGACTGCAGCCTTCCAGGCCCCTCCGTCAATGGGATTTTCCAGGCAAGAGCACTGGAGTGGGGTGCCATTGCCTTCTCCAAAATGCAGCATACCAGTGAGTACGTAGGTCAGTGCTTGGAACATAGTAGGGCCACATGAAATACTTGTTAAATGAATGAAGAACAATTATTATCAATGGCAGCAAAGTAACAAGTATACATTTCCCTAATCTTTAAATCCCCTTAGGGAAATGTATACTTGTTACTTTGCTGCCATTGATAATAATTGTTCTTCATTCATTTAACAAGTATTTCATGTGGCCCTACTATGTTCCAAGCGCTGATCTAAGTACTTAGGACCCAGAAGCAAGCTCACTTGATCTCTGATTTCCAGGAGCTCACAACTAATGGGTCAAAAGACAGTGAAAAATAGTAGGTGCCTATAAAGGGCTATTAAAAACAGTAAAAGAATGAACTGTCTGGGGTAGCTGGGGAAGACACCTGCAGAGAGGCATTGGAGCTGAGTATTAAAGGAGGGTAATATTTCTAACTATCTATTAAGACTCTTCTATGTACCAGTCACTGAGCTGGAAGTTTTAGCATTTTAATGTATTTCACATAATAATCTTGTAAGGGAAATAGTACTCTCATTTTGTGGGTGAGAACACTGAGTCTCAGGGAGGTTAAGAGGTGTGTCTATAATCTTACAACTGGTAGGTAATAACTGAGATTTCAACCTATGTCAGTTGGGTTTCCAAGCTCATGCTCTTCCTTGCAACCCAACAGGCCAATTCCCAAGTCACTTGGGCTAGGAAAAGGGAAAAATGTCTTTTCTTTCACAGACACATCTTCAGTTTTTGTTTGCTTTGTATCATGTAATACTTGATATATACAAAATAACTTGCTAATGTATTTAAATTTATTACATAAAAATATATATTTATTTTAGAAAATATTGGAAAACAGAAATACACAGACAGAACAAATACACTTACTTTTAGGTGAACTGCTTGCCAGGCATTTTTATACTTAGAGAAAGAAGGTTACATCTGTACACAAATATGATCATATTTTGATACATATCGGTAACTTCCTTTTCCCCCTTAAGGACATATCAAGAACACATTTTGACGTCAGCAAATATACACATCTATACCATCCTTATTAATCACTGTTTAAATGTTCTTTGAATGGAGAGATATTGTCATGGATCTCTTCAGACAGCTAGCTTAATTTCAATTTTTTAAATTCTCATGAATAACACTGGGATGAGCACCTTTTTTTTTTTTTGGGATGAGCACCTTTTGCACAAATGCCTTTGCATATGTGTCCAGTCCTTCTCTTAAGGTGAATATCTGGAAGGGGAATTGCTGGGTCAAATATTTAAGGTCTTGGATGTGTTTTGTCACACTGTGTTCTATCACGTGTAAATCCATACTTCCATTAATAATTGACAAAAGTGGCCTGATGTTGTTTTATTTGCTACGGTCACCATTTTATCATACTCATTTTATGAGCTCTTTAGATACTAATGCTGTGAACCTTTTGTCTTTCAGATATTCTATGATATATTTGCTATCCAGAAATACTTGTTTTATGCTGTGAAATCTATAAACTTGCTTATGGTTCCTTCTCTTGATGCAATATTTAGGAAAGCCTCCCTTAATCCCATCCTAAAATTGCCCATAGATACTTTGTGGCCTTAGTTTTTATATTTTATTATTTAACCTGTCTAGAATGTAATGTAGTATAGGGTAGGAGGAAAGAGACCAAATTAATATGTTTCTATGTACCACATTTTGCCCAGCCCGCCACACATGAAATACTACTTCTGTTACATACCAAATAATAGTATGGAGGAACTTTCTGTTATTTTGCACTGATCTACTCATTTATTTTCATTCACAGACAAGGCAGCTTTAATTACTACTGATCTGTAGTACATTTAATGTCCAACAGTGCTATTCCTATCATTTTTCTCTTTGAAAGATTTTTATATAGTCTTTTCTGGTTTTCTTTCTTTCAGAAATAAGGGTATGGCATGGAGGATAACTTTTTAAGATCAGTTCAGTCACTCAGTCATGTCCGACTCCTTGCGACCCCATGAATTGCAGCACGCCAGGCCTCCCTGTCCCTCACCAACTCCCAGAGTTCACTCAGACTCACGTCCATCGAGTCAGTGATGCCATCCAGCCATCTCATCCTCTGTCGTCCCCTTCTCCTCCTGCCCCCAATCCCTCCCAGTATCAGACTCTTTTCCAATGAGTCAACTCTTCGCATGAGGTGGCCAAAGTACTGGAGTGTCAGCTTTAGCATCATTCCTTCCAAAGAAATCCCAGGGCTGATCTCCTTCAGAATGGACTGGTTGGATCTCCTTGCAGTCCAAGGGACTCTCAAGAGTCTTCTCCAACACCACACTTCAAAAGCATCAATTCTTCAGCACTCAGCCTTCTTCACAGTCCAACTCTCACATCCATACATGACCACAGGAAAAACCACAGGAGTAACCACAGCCTTGACTAGACGAACCTTTGTTGGCAAAGTAATGTCTCTGCTTTTAATATGCTATCTAAGTTGGTCATAACTTTCCTTCCAAGGAGTAAGAGTCTTTTAATTTCATGGCTGCAGTCACCATCTGTTGTGATTATGGAGCCCAGAAAAATAAAGTCTGACACTGTTTCCACTGTTTCCCCATCTATTTCCCATGAAGTGGTGGAACCGGATGCCATGATCTTCGTTTTCTGAATGTTGAGCCTAGAGCCGTGGTTGCGCGGGCGCAGGAGGGCCTAGAGGAGCTATCCCACATTGAAGGTCAGGAAGGGTGGCAGTGAGGAGATACCCCTCGTCCAAGGTAAGGAGCAGTGGCTGTGCTTTGCTGGAGCAGCCGTGAAGAGATACCCCACGCCCAAGGTAAGAGAAACCCAAGTAAGACGGTAGGTGTTGCAAGAGGGCATCAGAGGGCAAACACACTGAAACCATACTCACAGAAAACTAGTCAATCTAATCACACTAGGACCACAGCCTTGTCTAACTCAATGAAACTAAGCCATGCCAGTGGGGCAACCCAAGATGGGCGGATCATGGTGGAGAGATTTGACAGAATGTGGTCCACTGGAGAAGGGAATGGCAAACCACTTCAGTATTCTTGCCTTGAGAACCCCATGAACAGTATGAAAAGGCAAAATGATAGGATACTGAAAGAGAAACTCCCCAGGTCAGTAGGTGCCCAATATGCTACTGGAGATCAGTGGAGAAATAACTCCAGAAAGAATGAAGGGATGGAGCCAAAGCAAAAACAATACCCAGCTGTGGATGTGACTGGTGATAGAAGCGAGGTCTGATGCTGTAAAGAGCAATATTGCATAGGAACCTGGAATGTCAGGTCCATGAATCAAGGCAAATTGGAAGTGGTCAAACAGGAGATGGCAAGAGTGAATGTCGACATTCTAGGAATCAGCGAACTGAAATGGACTGGAATGGGTGAATTTAACTCAGATGACCATTATATGTACTACTGTGGGCAGGAATCCCTCAGAGAAAATGGAGTGGCCATCATGGTCAACAAAAGAGTCCGAAATGCAGTACTTGGATGCAATCTCAAAAACGACAGAATGATCTCTGTTCATTTCCAAGGCAAACCATTCAATATCACAGTAATCCAAGTCTATGCCCCAACCAGTAACGCTGAAGAAGCTGAAGTTGAATGGTTCTATGAAGACCTACAAGACCTTTTAGAACTAACACCCAAAAAAGATGTCCTTTTCATTATAGGGGACTGGAATACAAAAGTAGGAAGTCAAGAAACACCTGGAGTAACAGGCAAATTTGGCCTTGGAATACGGAATGAAGCAGGGCAAAGACTAAAAGAGTTTTGCCAAGAAAATGCACTGGTCATAGCAAACACTGTCTTCCAACAACACAAGAGAAGACTCTACACATGGACATCACCAGATGGTCAACACCGAAATCAGATTGATTATATTCTTTGCAGCCAAAGATGGAGAAGCTCTATACAGTCAGCAAAAACAAGACCGGGAGCTGACTGTGGCTCAGACCATGAACTCCTTATTGCCAAATTCAGACTTAAATTGAAGAAAGTAGGGAAAACCACTAGACCATTCAGGTATGACCTAAATCAAATCCCTTATGATTATACAGTGGAAGTGAGAAATAGATTTAAGGGCCTAGATCCGATAGAGTGCCTGATGAACTATGGAATGAGGTTTGTGACATTGTACAGGAGACAGGGATCAAGACCATTCCCATAGAAAAGAAATGCAAAAAAAATAATAATAATAACTTTTTAAAGTATGGTACTAATAGATAGTGAAGGACCGGTAAGCCTGGTGTGCTACAGTCCATGGGGTCGCAAAGAATCAGACACGACTGAGTGACTGAACAATGACAACAAACAAATGAATTATAAAATGTATCATGTTTTTTAAAAATATCAGTCTCACAACTTCGAAGTAACACTCAGTTCATTTCCATACTGAATGGTGTTGTTCTAGTACTTAGAGTTGGGCATGCCCAATCTATCACTACATCTATTATATCTTGTTCACCAAGAACCTTGGCAGGTTTTGTTCATTCTGCCCGTATGAAATGGCAATGTAGTATAGTGGTTGAAAGCACTGGCTGTGTGACCCTGGCCAAGCTATTTAACCTCTCTGAGCCTCCATTTCCACATTTGCAGTGGAGGCAGGTAGGCTACACCCTGCCCAGTAACATACATGATATATATGGAAGGCACTTGGAAGAGTGCCTGGCACAGAGAAAATGTTCTGTGAAGGTTAACTAGTATAGTCATGTCCCAATGGCCTTGTCATTCCAGGGCTTTGCTGACTTATCTTGACTTGGAAGAGAAAGATGGAAGGGAAGACATTAAATTAGGGAGCATTTAAGTAAAATAAAATTTTACAACTTTTGCATATGTTTAAAGGGATGAGTAGTTGTCATTAAGTTGTCATCCCTCATGGTGCCCAGGGAGCTGGCATTTAAAGCAAGCCATGGCCTGGACATAGAGGAGGGCCATGTGGTGTCAAAAGATGGTTTGCCACATGAGGACCCAGCACAAGCCAGCTCATCTGAGCCCACTGCTGATTCTACTGAAGGCCCTCGTCTTGAAAGTGAAAGTCTCTTAGTCATGTCCACCTCTTTGCGACCCCATGGGGTATAGAGTCCATGGAATTCTCTAGGCCAGAATGCTGGAGTGGGTAGCCTATCCCTTCTCCAGCGGACCTTCCCCACCCAGGAATCTAACCAGGGTCTCCTGCATTGCGGGCAGACTCTTTACCAACTGAGCTATCAGGGTCTTGGGCTTTGTCAGTCCTATCGTCTCAGACTTGCCCGCACCTTCATCTTTCGCCGCCACCTCTGCTCAGAGCAGGTGTTTTCTGCTGCCAGCTGAGAATCTGAGCCTGGGGCAGGCCTGAGCTCTACAGTCAGACTGCTGGTTAAAACTAGCTCTGCCACAAAACCCTTCAGTATTAAAACTGACATTCTCTTCAGTTGAAAGGGGAGACATTATGCTTTCTCTGCCAGGTTACCATGGAGATTAGGTGCAACTAATACACATAAAAGCATTTCATGGAGTGTCAGGCATAGAGTAGGTGCTCAATAAATGTTACTATATAAATAGGGAATGTTTGCTTCTAAGTAACAGAAAACCCAATTCAAAGAAGCTTAAACAATATAGGAAAATTATTGGTTTATATAACTGGAGATTCAAGAAAAAGCTGGGCTTTAGGAGCAGTTTGATTCAAGGACCTAACCATGTCATCAAGAATTTGGTCCCTTGCTTATTTGTTTTCTCTCTCTTCACCCTATCCTTCTTAGGCTTAGCTTTACTCTAAGGCTGTCTCCTTCTCATTGTCCCCCAAACGGTTCTAAGTATCCAAAGAGAACCAAAAAACTCAGTGGCAGAGCATTTGACTGCAAAGAGAACAAAAAAAGGCCCATGCCTAGAAATTTCTCCGTATGTGTGAAGAAAAGCTTTCCTAGGAACCCCTAGCAAATTGCTCTTCTCGTAGCTCCATAGCCAGAATGGACTCACAGGCCCATCCCTGAACTAATAACTGTGGCAGGAAGGTGGCATTGTGCATGCTAGCTTAGGTCTGGGCCACAGCGCTTGCATGGTCATCTTTGTTGCTAGTGCAAGAACCGCGTAGAGGCCAGAGGATGGAAACTGGACCAACAATCAGGATAATTGCCAAGAGAAGGAGAGGTGAGTGAGGGAACACCTACAGTGTCCACCCTTCTTTTTCCCAGTCCCCAGCTTGAAACTTGGGGCTTCAAACTTTTGATTGAGTGCTGGATCAATGCGGAGAGAAAGGCAGTGCTTCCCTGGTAGATCAGACAGTAAAGAATCTGACTACAGTGAGAGAGACTAAGGTTTGATCCCTGGATCAGGAAGATCCCCTGGAGAAGGGAATGGCAACCCACTGCAATATTCTTCCCTGGAGAATTCCATGGACAGAGGATGCTGGCGGGCTATAGTCCATGAGGTCGCAAAAAATCAGACATGACTGAGTGATTTACACACACACACATACACACACCATGTACGGACTGAAAGCATTCTTCTAAACAGCAGGAGAAATAGCCATAATGATACTGTGCATGGTGTTTTAAAAGTTAACATTAAAAAAGCCTTTGTGAAAGAACAAAAGTCTTCTTGTTCCACACTACTTGAGAAGTAGCTGTCTGAATGTGTGCTATAGACCAACGATCAAGTCATAAGCACAATTGGTGTTTTCTTTTCAACTCCTTCTTCCCTGGGACTTTGGTCTTTAGGTGGCTCCCTTTCTCCCTGCTTCTCTCCCTGCTTCCTTTTTTTCCTCTGTTTATGTTTTATTAGACTCAAGTACCTGGGAAGAAATCTGGAAGGGGAGGGACAGTGGGCCCAGGGCCTGAGGGAGCTCCCCTTCCTTCCCAGACTATTCCCTAATGCCAGGGGAAGTTTGGTCCCCGAAAGGTTCAGTGGCCAAGCCCAAGTGGGCCCTTCATGCCTCTGGGTTGCTAAGCAACCAACACTTCAAGTTTGGAAATCTTTATCCACACCGGATATATTATCCTGGCAAATTGGACTTTCAGATCTGGCAGCAATGGAAGAGTAACTTTTTTAAAAATAGAGACAATTTAGATGATTTCAAAGACATCTGGTCTCTTTTTCCAGCAATGTATGACTCTTCCCTTTCACTGAGCACATTGGATCCAAACACTTCATGGATACAAAAGCACAAGGTCCCTGAAGAAAGAAGAGTTTCAGATGCAAAAGTAGACTCACAGAAAGTGCTGCCAGTTGGAAGGACCTAGAACCCACTAAGGCCGCAGCACCAGGCACAGGTTCTCCCCTCTTCCCTCCGTCTGAGTCTTCTTTCAATGTGGTTTCCTCCACATTCGCTTTCTTCTCTCTGATCCTCTCTGTTACCAACTCCCTTCCTGCCCTCTAACTTGCCCTCTGTCCTCTCTCTCCCCCTTTCACTCATAACCACTTTTGTCTCTTTAAACTTCTATCCAGTCTTCTCCCCACCCTTCTTCCCCTTGAGTTGAGACAACACAAGGACAAGAGGCAGCAGAACGGCCCACAGCCAGAATTCTTGGTCTTCTTGCCCATCACCTCAGTAGGGGCACAGCGTTAGTCATGCTTCTTTCCCTCCTAAATTAGAGTTGGGGTTAACGCAGGGCAGAATCTCCCTCGCCTAGGTCCTTTAAAAAGTTTTTTCTAAGACAAACCCAAACACCAAATACCTTCTCCACCTGCTTGCTAATATCTAGAATTCCTCCAACAGAGAACACTACATTCCACAATTGGAGACCAAATTTCAAATCTAAATAATAAACAACTCACATCTGGGCAGCTCTTAACAGTTTTCCAAACACATCCAGCTGCTTTCAACCAATTACCTCGTTTGACCCCCACAATAATCTGGAGCCGGAAGCATTAACATACTATCACCTAACATACTGTCACCTGCACTTCAAGCTGAGGAAATTGAGGCTCAGAGACATTAAATGCCTTTCCAAAAGTTGTCCTAGCCCAAGTCTGTCTAACATCCATGCTCTTCCCCACCCCTTACTCCTCTGAAAGGAAACCATAATGACCTGACATGAGGGGAAACTTTCCCCTGATTTCTCCAGATCCAAGATGCCCCCTAATTCCTATGTCTCTGAGATCTTTAGGATCCTTATTGCTGTTAAAATCTGTCAGTAGGGTAGGCTGCCACCAGGTGGCAGATGATACTCTGGTTTCATGGTAAGTTCCAGATTTTTACCTTAACCATGGAAGTCAAGTGTTTTTCTATATTTTATTATTTCATAATCAAAGTTATAGCTCAATAAAAAAATAGGTAAGCATAGGAGTATCCTTACAGATACAGATGATACAGATAATATGTATATTTAGAAGAATAAATAGGTTGATTGTATGCCTGTTAAAAATATTTATTTGCTGTTAACAAGCATACACATGCATGCTCAGTTGCTCAGTCATGTCTGATTCTTTGTGACCCCATGGGCTGGGTCCACCAGGCTCCTCTGTTCATGGAATTTTCCAGGCAAGAATACTGGAGTGCATTGCCATTTCCTACTCCAGGGGATCTTCCAGATTCAGGGATGGAACTCGTGTCTCTTGCAGCTTCTGCATTGGTAGGCAGATTTGTTACCACTGCACCAGCTGGGAAGCCCATTAACGAGTACAACTTAGTCTAATTCTGCGTACAAAGTCACAGCCTACTTCAGATTTCCAAGATGTTGGCCAAGGTGCTCCAGGAGTACTGCCTTCCCATCCTGGCCTCTTAATTCCCCAAACTCCAGCCCAGTAGGAGAAGGCAGAATGCTTTTCAAACTTAAAAGGACATCAGCATCACTTGCAGAACTTATTCAAGCACAAATTTCCTTATCTCAGTTCCCGAGATTCTGATTCAGTAGGTGTGGAATGGGCCAGAGAAATCTGTATTTCTAACAGATTTCTAAGTGATGATGTCACTGGTCTGGGGAACACATTTCAAAAACTACTAGACCAAGGCAAGTCACTCTATCTGGCTGTCATAGGTGCCCCCTTTTCCCTGACCTCTCACCAGCACAGTGGAGGTGGGAGTTTGAGTTCCGTGACTCCCAGTCACACAGTCTGGGGTCCTAGGGTGAATGATTAACCAATAGTCTTAAATACTGTGGCTGGCACCAAACTAACTTCGTGTCACTTTTAATACATCTTTCTGCTGCTCAGCACTATCTTCTGATTAGACAGTCTCTAATATCAATGCCTACCAGAACTTTGTATATTAGTAATTATAATGACAGAAAATGACAGCGTTTATTAAAGCTGTCAGCTTCTGAGGTAGCTGTTGCTTTCATTGCCTCATCTAATCCTCACTACAATCCTGTAAGGGAAATAACATTGTCAACCCCCTTGTACAGATGAGAAAACAGAGGATCAAGATTATAAAACCAGTAAGTTGCAGAGCCTAGACAAAACACCAGTTTTTCTGTATCTCTCAGCCACTGTAGATACTAAGTGTTCAGTTTGGATACTACAAATTGGATTCCTGGTTCCCTCAGATCAGTTTCTTTGGGTTTCTGTATTGTAGTCTTAGCATTTTCCCTACTGTCTATGTCTAAGCCTTCCAGCCAATCAGGATGCCCCGTGGAGTCCTTGATCTAAGTCTCTGCCTTGGTTCATGCCACTGGACAAGGAAACAGCCCCTTCCGGAATCTAAGGCAACAGTTTCCCAGATGTTGCTTCCTAAGGCAGAGAAACAGAATCAGACACTTTACAATGAGCTTCTACAAATGTTATGTTGGCGAGTTGAAACAGTATCATAAAAATTCCTCTCTTATTTATGAAAGAACAGGACAGATGCATTATGAAAGAAGAAAGAAAGTGAGACAGGAGAGAGAAGGCAGCAAGGAGAGAAAGAGGTAGGAAGAAAGGAAAGAAGAAAGGGAGAGAGAACCAAAGAACCAACCTAAGGGGAAAAATAGTAAAGAAACAAAAAGAAATTCTTCACACTTCTTTCATGCTACCAGACATCTTAATAAGAATATAAATTTAGGAGCTGTAGGGCTGAAAGACAAGATAATGAGATTAAAAATAGAAAGGGAGATTGAGGATCTAAAAGAAACAAATTGAGGGCCCAAGCCACATCATTATAGAGCTAATACAAAAATTAGAGCAAGGAACAGGTATATTCCACTGAAAATAAATTATTTATGTGGAGGACACTTTGAGATAATCACAGCAAGTGCAGATTAAAACAAAGGTATTTGAAACAAGTGCAAAGAAGCTAATAGATCTTTTTAAAGCCTAACAGATAAAAAATAAGTAATAACCAACCCAAAGATAACACTTTTTAAAATTATCCAAATAAAGGGGAAAAATTGAATATGCAAATTGAAAGACATACCATGTTCCTGGAAAATTTAATTCTGACAGCTCAAAATATATCTCTACTAGTTAAATAAGAACACTTCAAACATTCAGTCAGGAAGAGCAAACCATTACGAGGGGTTAAAATGAAGCTTGCCTCAGCCTTCTCCACAGCAGCATTTAATGACAAAAGACAGTGTTCATGATGATCTAAGAGAAAGAAAGTGCACTCCAGGATGTTGTAGCCACACAAGAACGTTGTTAAATATAAAAGCAACAGATTCTTAAACCTGAGAAACCTAGGAATATAGCACCCATGAGCCCTTCTTAAACACAATTGTGTGACAATGACATTCTGCCAATTAAGAAATAAAGAAGTAGGAAAAAAGAACTTAGGAACTGAAATACCATGATCGAGCGCTGCTGCTGCTGCTAAGTCACTTCAGTTGTGTCCGACTCTGTGCGACCCCACAGACGGCAGCCCACCAGGCTCCTCTGTCCCTGGGATTCTCCAGGCAAGAATACTGGAGTGGGTTGCCATTTCCTTCTCCAGAGAGAGCACTAGTGGTAAGTAATACATCTATTTAATATGTATACCAATATTAAGCACTACTTCTCAATGGAGCCTGCCCCAACTGCCCTACTCTCGCAGGATATGCCCTAATCCACCTCAGCATTCTGCATCTCCTTCCCCCTGCTTTACTTGTTGTTTTTATTTTATAGCACAGAACTGAACACGGAACAACAGACTGGTTCCAAATAGGGAAAGGAGTACATCAAGGCTGTATATGGTCACCCTGTTTATTTAGCTTATATGCAGAGTACATCATTAGAAATGCTGGGCTGGATGAAGCACAAACTGGAATCAAGATTGCTGGGAGAAATATCAATAACCTCAGATATGCAGATGACACCACCCTTACGGCAGAAAGTAAAGAAGAACTAAAGAACCTCTTGATAAAAGTGAAAGAGGAGAGTGGGAAAAGTTTGTTTAAAACTCAACATTCAGAAAACTAAGATCATGGCACCTGGCCCCATCACTTCATGGCAAATAGATGGGGAAACAGTGGAAACAGTGGCTGACTTTATTTTTCTGGGCTCCAAAATCACTGCAGATGGTGACTGCAGCTATGAAATTAAAAGATGCTTGCTCCTTGGAAGAAAAGTTATGACCAACCTAGACAGCATATTAAAAAGCAGAGACATTACCTTGGCAATAAAGGTCCATCTAGCCAAAGCTATGGTTTTTCCAATAGTCATGTACGGATGTGAGAGTTAGACTATAAAGAAAGCTGAGCACCGAAGAACTGATGCTTCTGAACTGTGGTGTTGGAGAAGACTCTTGAGAGTCCGTTGGACTACAAGGAGATCCAACCAGTCCATTCTAAAGGAAATCAGTACTGAATATTCATTGGAAGGACTGATGCTGAACCTGAAACTCCAGTATTTTGGCCACCTGATGCGAAAAACTGACTCATTAGAAAAGACCCTGATGCTGGGAAAGATTGAAGGCAGGAGGAGAAGGGGGCGACAGAGGATGAGATAGTTGGATGGCATCACCGACCCAATGGACATGGGTTTGGGTAAACTCCAGGAGTTGGTGATGGACAGGGAGGCCTAGCGTGCTTTGGTTCATGGGGTTGCAAAGAGTCAGACACGATTGAGCGACTGAACTGAACTGAACACTTTCTAACATATCATATGTTTTACTCTTTTATTCTTCATTATCTGCCCCCATCCCGCCCCATAGAAGGTAACTCAGTCAGCATAGCTGGGATTGAATGAAATATGGGATGAAATATGGGAAATATGCTAGTTACAGAGCTGATAGTCAGAACTATGTATCTGAACAATGTAACACAAATTATGTAACTAACAAAATTCACATTGTGTGGGGAGGGGAGCTGGAAGACTTGGAAGAATACTAATGTCCTCACCTTTCACAGCCAAAACACAACTGATACTAAAATTGAAACATGTAGTTTAAAAAGAAATAATGGCTGCCACTTTGATATATATCATAATCACTTTGACCAGCCTTAAAAGGATTTTTTTCATAAAATACTGTTCTACAGTAGAGATGCATATATTCAGTAACCTGTAGTTTGACTCTGGCGTATTTTCTTCCATTAAATTCCAGGAAAGTTAAAGGTAGTAAGTACTTCTGATTTTCTAAACAGTGTTTAGAATTATCTCATTTTTATTAAGGTGTTTTTAGATATTTATTTTTCTATCTATGTGCACAAATACAAAAATAACAGCAATGATGTTTAATTATTCTCAATAGGATTATTTCTGAGTAGTAGTATGTGAGATTGTTTTACTAATTTATCTTTAAACTTTTCTCTATTATATTTTTTAATATAATTTTTCAAATAGTTGGTTTGTTTTGTTTTTGAAAGGGATAATACTGGCAGCATATATGTCATCTAGGAATAGCTATAGAGACAGATACAGATATAGACGTAGATACGTGTGTGCGTGCTAAGTCACTTCAGTCATGTCCAGCTCTTTGTAACCCCGTGGACTGTAGCCCACCAGGCTCCTCTGTCCATAGGATTCTCCAGGCAAGAATACTGGAGTGGGTGGCTATGCCTTCCTCCAGGGGATCTTCCCAACCCAGAGATCGAATCTTCATCTCTTAGTCTCCTGCACTGGAAGATGGATTCCTTATTACTAGCCACCACCTGAGAAGCCCAGATGTGGACATAATATACCCATATCTCTACCCGTATCTATATGTCTCTACATATCTTTATCTTCTATGTCCATGTCCATATATCTATATACACACATACACAGATACAGAGATATGGATATACAATAGATATAGATGTTTAGTACCCATGATAAGAATAACAGAGCTTGAGCTTTAACCTTCAGCTGACTTGCATTTCTTTCTGCCAATAAGAACTCCCACTTTCCAAATGGAAGGAAGGAAACTGATGCTGACCGGAGAACCCACTGAGTGTTTCTCAACTAACTTATGGTTAGATTTATGGGCTAGGAATAATCTCCCTTAGATGAAAACTTTGCGGCTCAGATAGACTGTGATTTGTCTGATTTGGTACAAATAGGAGGGATCATATAATGGTAATAACTGCATGCTCACTGTAAGTCTGACTCCATGCTAGGCCTATCTATAAAGAATCACTTTTAAAATCTTTACAACAGCCTATGATGCCAGCAATTTTTGCTCTTATTTTTAAAACATGGTTCAGAGAGAGCTGTACAGCCAAGGGTCACACAGCTAGAAAGTGGCCTGTCCCAAGCCCAAGCCCATGCCACAGCGTTTCCTTTACCCTATGCTCTCTCTAGTCTGGAAAAGCAGTGGCCTGTGCTGGTCACCCATAGAGACTGTGCCTGGCCGCCCTATCAAGGTCTCCTAGTGAGTACAAGTCAGCGGCTTGTTATGAGCCCAACTGTGTCCTCTGCTGCTGACTGGAGTCGTGAATCCTCCTGTCCCCTACCGGGTGCCCCTGTGGAACTGAACACAAACAGCAGTTCTGGTGATTGCCTGAGATGGATGCTCCAAGGCCTGCCTGGGAATGCATGCCCCTTCTCAGCAGGTATTTCTTGGCTGGGTCTGAAACAATAAACGCTCAGCCAAGAAAGAGGCCCAGCTGATGGATGGTGGGAGTGTAGACAATGCACCCTTCAGCTGAGTGTCAGGAGATCCAGATTCCAACTCCTCTTGTGCCATTCCTCTGTGCTGTGACTCTGGGGAAGTCGTTTGATGTCTCTGAGCCTCATTTTCCCTATAAATAACATGGAAATGTTTCACTGCTGGACAATTTCCAAAGTTCCCAGCTCAATACTTCTATGACTCAGTCAGAGAATGAGTGAGGTCTTTTTTTTTTTGGTAGTGTCTGGGTGGTTGAGGGGCGGGCTTCTCTTTGAGAAGGTAAAATGGGGGCCAGGAAGCCAAGCCAGCAATGAAATGGAGAGCCTGGATTATCCTCAGATGGAAAAGGGGTGACTTAACAGATCAAGCCTTTAAGGCTGTGGGAAGGGGTCTCTGCCACAGGCCTTCACTTTCTCCGACAGGTGGGTCTTGGCAGCGGGACCACAGGCCTTTATGAGATTATCTGCTAATCATGGCCTGGGCATGAGCACCTGAGAGGTGTCATGTGCAAAATGAGATGCTTTTTTATGATGCAGTAAAGAAGAGGAAATCGTCTTGGCCTCTTGCCTCACTTTGCACTCCGTAAGGAAGCAGGCATGCCGAGTCCAGCCTCTCGCTGGAGAGGGCTCTGAGAGCTCACAGTTTCTACCCAGGGGCTACCATTTCATTAGAGGGCTACAGGGAGGAGCTGTTGGTGAGCAGGAGAAACAGGCCCGCTTTCCAGACTCTTAGGAGAGGCAAGGGACTGCTCAAACTCAGAGACACTAAAAGTTTAGCAAAGTGAGGGTTACATACACAGCATTAGCAACGATCTCTACTCACAACTGGAGAATAAATCACTGGCCCCCCTTGGGAAAGGAATTTCTCTCCAATGCTATTATTGGAACAATCTGTTATATTTTCTCTGAAAAGTAGACCATGTCCAGAACCATGGCTCTTCCCAAAGACCGCTCCCTCTCACTGTCAGGGTATCTAGTGATGATTTTCATTCCAAAGATAAAACAGAGGATTTGACCACCATTTACTGCTGCCAGCTATGTGCCAGGAGCTGTGTTGAGTATGTATGCATTCATGAGATTGAAAGCAATGAGTTAATGCTGACCTGATAGCTTTACATGTATTAGTTTATTTAGTCTTTATAACAACACAAATTCAATCCAATAAAAAATGAAATAGATGTTATTATCAAACTCAATTTTACAGATGGGAACATTGAGTCCCAGAGATATTGAGTAACATGCCCAAGGTTACATAGCTAGTAAGTATCAGGGCCAGGATGATTCCTGTATGTGTGCTTTTAATCCGTCCCATAGCTGCCTCTCACAACTTACCATTATAAGTATAGGTCTCCAGTTTCTCCTTCCATCAAGCATCATTTTGGTCCTAATACACATAGGAAACTATTCTCTCTCTCCTTCAAGGTGTTAGGTATAAATTTTCTGTCCTCTGCTGCACCCGCTCTGAGGTTCCTGCCCGGGACAGATGGTTTGTCTGACGTATGAACTGGCAGGAATGTCTTCTGTTGGTCCATTCTTTTGTAACAGAAGGAAGTGATGGGTGGCTTCACTGCTTAGTGCTATTGATCCCTCATATTGTCAGGTGAGGGCGCAGCAGCCCTCCAAGCAAGCAGCTCATGGTGACTTGCAGACCCAGTTCCCCCCTCAGACTGACAGCTAGACTAAAGTGTACAAGAGGACTCTCATTCTGGTGCCAGGTGCCTCGTCAGCAGGACTGGTGACCCTGCACCTTGACCCTTGTGTCTATTTTTCAGAATCCAGAGTGGGGAGGAGGTGACCAATTAGCTCTGCAAAACAGAAACAACTCCCAACTCCAGAGTTCAAGCTCCATTCCTGGGCGACTCCAGGAAGCCTATCCTTCCAGGCACCTCCCAAGCTCAGGTATTCCTGCAGGGTCACTGGTGGGGCTGGAAGTCACTCCAGCCATTCCTCTGCTCCTGTCTTAGGCTGCTACAGCCTCATTATCCTCACAGTTCTTTGCCCCGCATTATCCTCACAGCTCTAAACTTTGGCTCTGATATAATTTTCCAACACTAAGACCAAGGAGGACTAAACAATTAGCATAATGTTGGTGAGGATTTGAGAATAATCAGAACAGAAAACATGAAAAAAGGAAAGAGAAAAAACAATACCTCAACTGAATTCATCACAGCTCCTGAAGAACCCCAGAGGTCCCTCCATGGGGAAACCCTCTGACCTGCCATCTATAGGTTGCCCCTTCCCCACCTGTCACATAATGCAGGGAATCCCCTCCCATGGGGTGCCTTTGCTTATGTGTTTCTGTCCTCTCAAAACTTTTTAGACTAATAAAGAAGGAAGGGAAAATGCCCCACCTACATTCTCCTCATCGGTCTTACCATTATTATTCAAGTCATCTTCCCGGGTGCTGCTCCATCTGGGCACCTCAACTTTCTCCCTGGACTAGTAAGAAGTGAAACAAATAAACTGAGAAATAAACCATTTCTTCCACACCAGTTGGTGCCCATTTGGCACCATCCAGAAAATCATCCACTGAGAAGCATTCCTAGGACAAAGCAGTTTCTCTTCTCATTTTCTCAACTTCACCATTGGCAACAGGAGCTGGGTGTCCCCTTTACACGATCCAAGACTCCATCAAAATGTTTGTCCAAGGGATTCCTGCAAAAATGATCCTATTCCCCAGGAGCTGCAGAAAAGACTGGGGTAGATGGCACAAAAAGAGATTGTCCCAACTACACGTGGTTCCAGGGCATCTACAGAGAGGCTCTGTGAGGTTGTTTTTTCCTCATTTTGCAGCTGAGGAGTTTGAGGCTCAGAGAATTTTAACACCATATCCACAGTATCTTTGCTGGTAACTGTTAAAAATAGCAAGTAAACATGAAATTGGTCAGAATTCCTGACACCAGACTCTGATTGGAAGCGACAAATCACAACTCCCAGTCTTCATGAGAGCTGGATGAGTTCATCCTTCCCAGCATCCTCATCTGCGGAGGGAGGGGTGGAGGAGGTGAAGATGGCGTCTGCCGGCTGCCTGACGGGGCACCCTTGGGACTCTGATTCTGTGACGGCTGTGGAATGTCCACCTCACTCCCCTGAGAAAAGCCCTCCCAGACCCAGAATTCCCTGGTCTACAATTGATCAACTGTCTCACGTAAACAACTCTGCCTGTTGGTGTTGAGGACCAAGGTCGTAGGATCCCAAGTCAGTCATTTTCCAGCCATGGGTTATATCTTGACCAGAGAAGCCTCAAATGCAATTGCTGCCTGAGTTTCCTATCATACTAGCGGTTTTGCTCAATATATTCAGTCTTTTTCCTGGACAAGGGGTGTGGGGAGGTGGCAAGGCACAGAGCTGGATTTTTGAGAGGGAAAAATCTAGACTAAGGAAAAGCATTCAGCTAGCATATGAAAGGTGGGACAATGGCACTTTCACTTAAGCCCAGCAAGGCGCATTCCTGCAACAGTTACATCACTAAGGACACTTACCTACACCTATCCTGGCCTCTATACCTAGCCTCCTCCCTCCCTATAATCCACACCCTTTTCTCCCACCATGTGAAACTCACTTTGGAGACTTTTGTGTGGGTGTGGCTGATTTTTTTCTCTTTTTAAAGATTTTGTTTTTTATGTATTTACTTATGGCTGTGTTGGGTCTTCTTCGCTGCACATATGCCTTCTCCAGTTGCGGGGAGGGGGAGCTACTCTCTAGATGTGGTGCTCAAGATTCTCGTTGCAGTGGTTCTCTCTTGCTGCAGAGCACGGGCTCTGGGTGCATGGACTTCAATAGTTGTGGCTCACGGGCTCTAGACTGCTTGCTCGGTAGTTGTGGGGCATGGGCTTAGTTGTCCCACAGCATGTGGGATCTTCTCAGACCAGGGATTGAACCTGTGTCCCTGCACTGGATGCAGATTCTTTACCACTGAGTCACCAGGGAAGCCCTCAGGTCACTTTTCTTGTTGTCTCAAATACCCTTTCTTCGGCTCTTCAGCTGATTAATTCTTTCTTGTCTTTCAAAGATCTTTTAGGCTCAGGGATCACCTCCTCCAGGAAGCCTTCCCTGACCCATCCTTTTGTCTGGTCTCCCACAGCATTCAATGCTGAAGCATGCTTCCACCACCACATGCCTATGTTGCACTGGCCTTCTGTCTGTATTGCCTATGTAAGAGAACCTTAGGATGCATCATTAATAGCATGAAATCTATCCTCAGGCCTGTCTAAGCCAGGTGAAGCAGAGAGGATTTCTTTTTAATATGGGCCCCCATATTACAATAACTTCTCCAATTTCCTTCCAATTCAATTCTTCTCATCACCATAATGACCTACCTCTAAAGAGGAAAAAGGAAGAGACATTATGATAACCACGAATCCTGCAGTTTCCTTTAATATTCTACATAGGTGGGCATCATTATTACCCCCACGTACCCATCAAACATCCTGACTTACTCAAATCATATATACATCTAGCAACAGCAGTGGGCTGGCACTGGCCAATCACAACTAATGCTAAACTATCAAGAAAGGTCCTGGGGCCCCTGGTGTACCAGACAGTCCCACTTTTCTGCTGACTCATGGGGAGGTGCAGATCCAAGAGCAGGTAAAGTTGTCAGGTGTAGGGGATGGATGTGTATATTAACTAGTATGAAAGTGTTCCGATATTTTAACCACAGTTCATCAGAAACAATAGCCTTGCAGATACTAGAGACCAGAAAGCCATCTCAATACTTATCTGATCTCACCATATTTCATGAAGATTCCCATAGATCCCAAGTTAAGGTGTCCATAGACCTGTAGAATATATGGTATTTCCAAACTCTCTCATATTTTGCCTTGAGGAGATAATCTCAGAGAGTTTGAGGGAGCAGCTCCAAAAGTCCCTCCATTTTTAATAGCCTGTTAGATTTTCTGCTTTTTACTATGAGGTACTCTAGCTTCAGAACTCTGTAATCTAATCTGGTTTATATCCCTCAAGAACATTCATGATGCAGGCTAAGAATAGTGGCTACAGCCTACTCTCTTTTCCAAGGAGAATGGATTTATCAATATAATCTCCACCAATGGTAACTGTTTAAAAAAAAATTATTTTCAGTTATTTTTTAATTAAACTAATGCATGTATACATTCTAATTTTAAGAATTAAGACTATAACAGATAAAGGGAAAATCCTCTTTAGCCATCCTTCCTCTCTTCTAACTTCCCCCAGAGGTAAACACTAGCAACACTTTGGTATGTATCCTTCCGTATTCTCCATATGTATCTGCATACCTATATGTGCATATAGAAAATTAATAGCTTTGTTTTGCTGTGTGTGCTTGTTTTTTCAATTAACCTTTTAAACAAATTGTGTTAGTGTATAGTTGATTTCAGTTCAGTTGTGACCGCATGGATTGCAGCATGCCAGGCTTCCCTGTCCATCACCAACTCCCAGAGCTTGCTCAAACTCATGTCCACTGAGTCGGTGATGCCATCCAACCACCCTCTGTTGTCCCCTTCTCCTCCTGCCTTCAGTCTTTCCCAGCATCAGGGTCTTTTCTAATGAGTTATTTCTTTGCATCAGGTGGCCAAAGTATTAGAGTTTCAGCTTCAGCATCAGTCTTTCCAGTGAATATTCAGTTGGTTTACAATGTTGTATTAGTTTCAGATGTGCAGAAAAGTGAATCAGTTATATGTATACATATATCCACTCTTTAGTAGATACTTTTCCCATGTAGGCCATTACTGAGTATTGAGAAGAGTTCCCTGTGCCATACAGTAGGTCCTTGTTAGTTATCTGTTTTATATATAGTGGTGTGTATATGTCAATCCCAGTCTCCCAGTTTATCCCTCCCTTGCCCCCTGGTGACCATAACCTTGTTTTCTACATCTACAGTTCGATTTCTGTTTTGTAGATAAGTTCATTTGTACCCCTTGTTTTTAGATTCCACATATAAGTGATGTCATGTTTGTCTTTCTCTGTCTGACTTAGACTTCCTTTAGTGTGACAACCTCTAGGTTCATCCACGTTGCTGCAAGTGGCATCATTTCATTCTTTTGTGTGGCTGAGTAATATTCCATTGTATATGTGTACAACATCTTCTTTACATATCATTATGTCAGTTATCCTGCTGTTTGCCTTCTTTATTTAAAAATATGTTTTAAAGATCTTTCCATCTACTTCATTCTTTCAAGCTCTGGCTTAAATTCCATACATCAGAGGTTTTATAATTTATTTAACCATCCTTATAAATGAGCATGGCTGTGGTTTCCAATTTTTCACTGTCACAGACATTATTTAATGAGCATTCTTGAACATGCGTTTTTCTGCAGTAGATTGTTTGAAGTTCCTTTGCTGGATAAAAAGTTAGCTGTAAAATTTACATTCATTATCAATTTATGCTTCTGTCAATAGTGTGTGACAATACTTATTTCCCAAAACTCTTGCCCATACTAGAGGTCATGAGTATTTCATTTTCCCCAATGTGGTGGATAAAACATGATTTCTCTTTCTTATTTTATAAATTTGCAATTTTCTCATCTTTAATGAAGCTGAGCATCTTTTCATAAGTTTGCAGATCATTCTCTGTGGATTGCCCTTTGGTACCCTGTGGTAGTCAGACCTCCAGCTGGCCTCGAGTGACCCTCATCCGTTATTCATGCCCTTGTGTAACCCCTTTGCTGGAGGCTGGGCTGGACCCAGTGGATTGCTCTTAATGAATAGAACAGGGCAAAGATGACATTTTATGATTTCCAAATTTAGGTTGCAAAAGACTGTGACTTTCATCTTGTTAACACTTTTTTTTCCCTGGCTTGTCTTCAGTCTGATGAAGCAACCTGTCATGTTTCAACCTGTCCTATGGTGAAGCCCACCTGGCAAGGAACTGAGCATGGCTTTCAGACAACAGCCAGAGAGGAGCTGAGGCTCCTAGTGCAATAGCCTGTAAGGATCAGAGTCCTGTCAACAGTCATGAGAGTGAGCTTGGAAGCGGGTCCTTCCCCAATTGAGTCTGACTTGACTGCAGCCCCAGCCAACACCTTGAGTCTAGTTTTTCATGAGACCTCCAGCAAAAAGAGCCAGCTAAGCCATGCCTGGATCCCAGAGCTACCCAAACTGAGATCATAAATGTCTTAAGTCACTAAATATGAGAGCAATTTGTTATGTAGTGGTAGATAACTAATACATATCCTTTGCCTATTTTTCTATTTTTTGATTTGTAGATACTCTGTACAACACAGTTGAATATCTTTTAAAGGTTATATATGTTGCAAATATTTTCCACCAATCTTTTGCTTATCATTAACTGTTTATGTTGAGTCTTTTATTACACAGAACTTTTAGTTTTTAATGTCTTTAAGTGTATCAATATTTTTTTCTATGGCTTTGAAATTTTTGACCCTTGCTTGTAAGGATGATTGCTACCCCAGAGTTATAAGCATAATTATTTGTTTCCATCTTTCTTCCAACCTCCATTTACATCCCATGAGGGTAGCAGCTCTAAGTCCTGCTCATCTCTGGATTCACAGCCTGAGTGCAGTGCCTCACAGGGAGCTAGCTGGCATTCATGCAGAATGACTTTGCAAGTCTGCATTCCTCCTTCTCAATAAAGTCTCCCTGGTGTCTAATCTCCATTCCTGGGCTGAGTGTGTGTACATCTCCACTTGCTCGTTACTAAGAATGAGAACAGACGCCCTTCTAGCCTCTTCTGTAGCTTTCTCCCATCACCCCCATCAAGTATTCTAATTCACATGTTTCTTTTTACCTACACAGTCTTGGCACTTAAATATTGCTGGCATGCTGAAGATCTCACATTCTAAAAGAAAAGAAGTGGAATAAAATAATTTGAATATATCACTTAAAATGCTGGTAAAAGTTCAATGCCAAGATACCTAAAAATTGACAGTCCAAATTAAATTTGTAGAAGACACAATTTGAGGAGAGGCTGTCTGAACTGCAAACACCACCCCCAAACCCTACCACACCTTAGACATTAACATGAAGTTAGAGGCTCAAAATCCTTCAAGCTAGGCATCAGCAGCATCTGAAACAAGAGCTTCCAGATGCACAAGCTGGGTTTAAAAAAGTCAGAGGACATGCCTGACTCTTTATGACCACATGGACTGTAGCTCACCATGCTTCTATGTCCATGGGATTCTCCAGGCAAGAATACTGAAGTAGGCTGCCATGCTCTCCTCCAGGGGATCTTCCCAACCCAGGGATCAAGCCCAGGTCTCCTGCATTGCAGGCAGATTCTTTACCATCTGAGCCACCAGCAAAGTCCAAGAATACTGGAGTGTGTAGCTTATCCCTTCTCCAGGGGATCTTCCCAGCCCAGGAATTAAACCGGGGTCTCCTACATTGTAGGTGGATTCTCTACCAGCTGAGTTACCAGGAAGGCCCAAAAGCAGAGGAACCAGGGATCAAATGGCCAACATTCACTGGATCATAGAGAAAGCAAGGGAATTCCAGAAAATCATCTATTTCTGCTTCATTGACCATCAGAAAGCCTTTGACTATGTGGATCACAACAAATTGTGGAAAAGTCTTAAAGAGATTGGAATGCCAGATCACCTTACCTGTCTCCTGAGAAATCTGTATGCGAGTCAAGAAGCAACAGTTAGACTCTTACATAGAACAATTGACTGGTTCAAAATTGGGAAAGAAGTAAGACTCACTCAGCAGTGGCCACAGGACTGGAAAAGGTCAGTTTTCATTCCAATCCCAAAGAAAGGCAATGCCAAAGAATGCTCAACTCAAACTACCGCACAATCGCACTCATCTCATACGCTAGTAAAGTAATGCTCAAAATTCTCCAAGCCAGGCTTCAGCAGTACGTGACCCATGAACTTCCAGATGTTCAGCTGGTTTTAAAAAAGGCAGAGGAACCAGAGATCAAATTGCCAACACCCACTGGACCATCGAAAAAGCAAGAGAGTTCCAGAAAAACATCTATTTCTGCTTTATTGAGTATGCCAAAGCCTTCGACTGTGTGGATCACAATAAACTGTGGAAAATTCTGAAAGAGATGGGAATATCAGACCACCTGACCTGCCTCTTGAGAAACCTATATGCAGATCAGGAAGCAACAGTTAGAACTGGACATGGAACAACAGACTGGTTCCAAATAGGAAAAGGGGTACGTCAAGCCTGTATATTGTCACCCTGTTTATTTAACTCATATGCAGAGTACATCATGAGAAATGCTGCCCTAGGTAAATCACAGGCTGGAATCAAGATTGTTGGGAGAAATATCAATAACCTCAGATATGCAGATGATACCACCCTTATGGCAGAAAGTGAAGAGGAACTAAAGAGCCTCTTGATGAAGGTGAAAGAGAAGAGTGAAAAAGCTGGCTTAAAACTCAACATTCAAAAAGCTAAGGTCATGGCATCCAGTCCCATCACTTCATGGGAAATGGAAGGGGGAAAAGTGGAAACAGTGACAGATTTTCTTTTCTTGGGCTCCAAAGTCACTGTGGATGGTGACTGCAGACATGAAATTGGAATATGCTTGCTCCTTGGAAGAAAAGTTATCACAAACCTAGACAGCATATTAAAAAGTAGAGACACCACTTTGCTGACAAAGTTCCGTCCATCTAGTCAAAGCTGTGGTTTTTCCAGTAGTCATGTAGGGATGTGAGAATTGGACCATAAAGAAGGCTGAGCGCCGAAGAATTGATGCTTTTGAACTGTGATGTTGGAGAAGACTCTTGAGAGTCCCTTGGACAGCAAGGAGATCAAACCAGTCAATCCTAAAGGAAATCAAGCCTGAATATTCGTTGGAAGGACTGATGCTGAAGCTGAAGCTCCAAAACTTTGTCCACCTGATGCGAAGAGCTGGCTCATTGGAAAAGACCCTGATGCTGGGAAAGATTGAGGGCAGGAAGAGAAGGGGGTGACTTAGGATGAGACAGTTGGATGACATCACTGCCTCAATTGGACATGAGTTTGAGCAAAGTCTGGGAGATAGTGAAAGACAGAGAAGCCTGGTGTACTGCAGTCCATGGGGTCACAAAAGTCAGACATGACTTAGCCACTGAAAAACAACAACAGCATAAACAGAAAGTAATGTGTTCAAGTTCAGGTAACTACTAAGAGGCTGAGCTAGAATTTGAACTCATAGCTGGTTCAGTCCTGTGTTTCTCTGACCCGGTTGCACTATCCTCCTCAATGGAAATAGGGCTCAGCCAGGGGGGCTGTGATGTGAGGCTGCATGTTATTACTGCGTTTGAGCAAAGTCTGGGAGATGGTGAAGGACAGGGAAGCCTGACATGCTGCAGTCCGTGGGGTTGCAAAGCATCAGACATGGCTGAGCGACTGAACAACAGCAATGAAAAGAGAATTCTAGCTGAGGGTTCTTGTGGAGCAGACAGGACAGAAGAGCATGAAGTTCAATTTCACAGGTTTTTGCAATGGAAAAAGCCAGCTGAGACCTATTTCCTTGGTTTTTGAAAGTGGTCTCATGCAGGAAGGATTGCTGAAGGTGAAGCTGGAGAAAAAGAGCCCAAGATTTGGTGAGTCTTTTCAAGGACTTACAAGAGCTCGAACTTTGACCCAAGCACAGTCGTCATCTGCCCCCTCCACCCAACTATAAGCTCCTGAGTGCAGACACCTCATCTGTTTCGTCACTGACATACACGCTGCCCTTAGGGCTTCCAGGTGGCACAGTGGAAAGAATCTGCCTCTCAAGTCAGAAGACAAGAGATGCAGCTTCTATCCCTGGGTCTGGAAGATCCCCTGAGGTAGGCGCTAGCAACCCACACCAGTATTCTTGTCTAGAGAATCCCATGGGCAGAAAAGCCTAGCGGCTATGGTACATGGGGTCGCAAAGAGCTGGACATGTCTGAGCGCAACACAGCAGTAACTGCACCCTGCCCCTAGGCCTGAGCCTGGCTGGTGGCAGGTACTAAACAGAGTTTTGTTGAACTGATTATTTTATGCTAGAGGTGAGATGATGCATTTTCTGAAAAGCCAGCTCTGACTGAGGTATGGAGAATCCATCTGAAGAGATCAGAGTTGGAGGCAGGGAGACACACTGTTCAGAAAACTGATGCAGATTGAGTCAAAAATAGAGGGGGCTTGAGGAGCTCTGGACTGGCCAGCAGTGACCTCACCACAGCTCTGCTTGACCTCACTTTTCTTCACTGGCCTCTGTGACCCTATCTCTCAAATAAGGGATATGTCCAGCTGACTTTACAGTGCTCATATCCTGAGAGTGCTTTTATCAGCCTGGTCAGATAGATACACTTGCATTTACAGAGACAGGGAGTTACTTTCTGCATGGAAATTTAGCAACTGCCAGATTTTTGGTTTGGAGTCTCTGACTTCATGTAGTTGAGCTTCATGAAATCAAATTGGAGGACAAAGAATATTAAATGTAATATCTATTCAAGGGTCCTTTATTAGCAGAACTATTAGTGGGTGGGGGGAAATCTACACATTTCTGAAATATCTGTTTTCTTCCCGTAAGACAGGGAACAGAATTCAAGCTTTCAAATTGTTTATAAAGTAATCAGCATTAATTTGTTCTGTTCAGGTTTTAATTATACACTGTAGGCCGTTCTGACAGGACACCACCATCGCCAAGTCTGTCAGGAGATAATTTCCCACCAGGATGACCATGCACCTCATGAATTATACATGAAACTTTGTTTCCTTGTGACTGTTGCTAAAAGATGCTGTCAGACTCCTGAAATCTCCAAAGATCTGCAATTGTTTTTCAGTAAGTCTAATTAGCAGGAAGTAGGTGGGGAGGTGTTAAGAATGACTTCCCAGGGATGTGAGATGCTGAGAGATGCTGAAAGGGTCCTTCCTCAGCTAGTGACCCAGTGGGCTTCATATAAAGTCAGACTCAGGGGGTGGAAGTCAGGTCGGGTTACTAACTCCCACATAACCAACAGGCAGCAAGATTTACACTTGTTCCCCCAGAGACTGAGCCCCAGCAAGGCAGCCAGAGACTCCAGACATAATTCTGTTATTCAAATGGAAGAAGAGTTTGATAGCTATGCTAATGACTTTTATCTGTGAAAACATAACTAATAGCTTGGTTTACATTTGCGTACATTTATGAGCATAATTTTAGCACATAATTTTATTGCACAATAAAACATAATGCAGCATTAGTCGGCTTCACCAAAAAAAAAAAGGGATACCTTAGAGTGATCTGCATGTAAACCTTCACACCGCATTTATATGACAGTATCATTTAAAATGTTGACCCATTTGAATTAATGAAAGAGTTTCCCAGTTAACAATTAGCTGCATAAGGCCATTTCCTGTAGATATAATATTTGGGGGTGATGCTTATGATTTGCTACATAATTCATCACAGCATTGATTGCTAAAGATTGTTTTTCAGCGCTGTTATTCTTACAGTTAAATTGGATTGAATGAAGGTGAGCCTTCTTGTGTTGCATGCACAAGCTTTCTTGGAGTCTGTGCAGCATGGCTCCCATGTGAGGCTTGCAAAGATACCAATCAGGCCAAAGGGAATCACTTTGGACCTGAGGAGGGCCCTGCAGATGGCATGGGGACACCTCTCTGCACAAGAGGTCTAATGGAGCAGAGCTCAGAGACAGGGCACAGAGGGCAGGGAAGGGTTGGGCCTAGGTTACAAATGACTAGTGTGAAATGAGGAGAGGGCATGGTTGGGATGTCATAAGGGAAGGAATCTACATGATCTTGGCTGAAGGCAGAGTCAGAAAGAAGCATGGAGGTTTGGTGATGGCCAGAGTCAAACACAGTCAGTCCTCCCTGGGTGGCCCATAGAGGAGCACTGGCTGGACTGGATGTGTTTGGCCAAGACTCCTCCTTGCAAAAGCAGCAAACCAAGTCAAACAAGCTCAAGAAAAGATGGAACTTTAGGCTCATGAAAAGTCCTGGGGTGGGTTAGCATTAAACAGAGCTGAATCCAGATGCTCCAAGGATATCCCCAGAATTCAGTCTCTCATCTCTCTTCATGTCTTCCCTCCCTCACCGCCCTCTTTGTTTTTCTCTCTTTCTCCATTGTTTTTCATTGTCTGAGGCATTCTCTATTAGGTTCTTTCCCAGGATCGGGAAAATAGCGCTTGAGCGGCTCAGGCTTACATGATAACAACATCTCATGAGCATAAATTAGTCCCTGCAAGAGTCCATCTAACCCTATCCACTGTGTCCAGGGGTCTGAGGTGCCCTTTCGGGGGTCCCTGTTTTCCCTAGGGTGAGAATGTTGATGCCCTTGATCAGCCTCTTCAGAATTGCAGAGTGTGGGACACTTCCTTAAGGCAGGGAGGCAAACAGGCAGGAAGACAATTGGTGTCTAGTCTCCTCACCCAGGGCTGTGGTGCGAGGGGCCAGAGAGCGCTGATCATCCTTGGGAGCCTCCAGGGAAGTGCCTGGGCTGGAGAAACAGCTGCAGAGGAGAACACACTGCATTTGGAGGGGGCCAGAGAGCACAGCGGGCACCGACTACCAGGAGGAAGCAGGGCTGTTCATCTTGACACCAGTAGACCCAGGGATGGTGTCAGCTCTCTGCAAATATAGGAAGCCTGTGTATCTCGTGTTACTCCAAAGTGGGTGAAGTTATAGGCAAACGAGCAAATTTGTTTTGGTGCCTGGCTACTACAAGGTTTTAACAGGCAGATAGCCTCTAACCAGACAGGCTGCCCTGAGGCTGGTGAGCTCCTTGTCTATGAATAAATGCAAGTAAGTGAAGGGACTTGCCTGGTAGTCCAGTGGTTAAGACTTCAGCTTCCAATTCAGGGGATGCAAGTTTGATCTCTGGTCGAGGAACTAAGATCCCACATGCCTCATGACCAAAACATAAAACAGAAGCAATACTGTAACAAATTCAATAAAGACTTTAAAAATGGTCCATATTAAAAAAAAAAAAAATCTAAAATAAATAAATAAATAAATAATTGCAAGCAAGCAAGTCACAGAAAAATCCCCCTGCCAAGATGCTGTAGAAGAGAAATCAGAGTAAGGAGAGAGAATGCTTGAGATGACTGTCTATCATGAGCATAGGGATGGGAAGATACCTACTAACTGTAGCCTCAAATCCCTGTTATCTTCAGGTTGAAGATATGAGGCTGAGACGCCTGTGTCTGAAGCCTCTGAATATTAAAAGATAAAGTAAACTAAATAAAGCTGGAATGTGTGCATATAAGTTACCCTCCCCAGGCAATACTGAAGAGAGAGTTCGGAGAGACCAGCGCCTGGCAGAAAGCAGGCTGGACTGCTATACTAGTTTCGTAGGGCTGCCATAGCCAATTATCACAAGCCAGGTATCATGAAACAACAGAAATTTAGTCTCACAGTTCTGGAGCCTAGAAGTCCAAAACCAAGGTGTCAGCAGGGCCCTGCTTCCTCTGAAGGCTCAGGGAGAGAATTCCTCCTTGCTTCTTCTAGCTGTGATGGTCCTCAGTGTTCCCTGAGGTTACATCACCATCTCCATGTCTCCATCTTCACGTGTCTTCCCGTCTTTTCCAGCCATGCTTGTTGATCTCTGTCTCTTGTAAGGTCACTTGTAAGTGGGTTTAGGGTACACTGAGGCAACTCAGATGAACTCATCTCGAGATTTTTAAATTAATGCCATCTGCAAAGTTTCTTTTTCCAAATTTATAGATATTCATATTCATAGATATTTATATCTATGAATCTCTTAGTCAAATATTAAATCTAATATAATTTCTGGTAAAAGTGTTTATTCAGATTTCAGATTTCCCAGAAGTGTCAGTAAGCAGCGTATGGCATGAAATTAATGATCTGGCTAATCCATGAGAAATACCACAAAGACAGACACACACCTATACAATCAATAATCACTATGACTGTGAACAGTTGCATTCAGCAGACACTTGAGTGAGGACCGTGACTGTAAAACATCCTGGTGTAATAACCACAGTGTCTGAAGAATGTCTTCATCTATCCTGATTGTCAAGTTCCCTGTTGTTCGATATCCTACCTTGCAGGCTAAATCTAAGCCTGAGGTTGATTTCTTGAGGTTGAGGTATACTTCCATCCTGGTCATCACCATTCCTATTAAGGACACCATCATTGCCATTTTTAATGAGCTCCCTTGATACAGTGAGTCTGATGGGGCCACTAAAAGCAAGTGAAGAGAGTTGTGATGCATGAAAAGAGTCCTCAACTTGGAGCCATTTCATTGTATCATCCCACTGGCCCTTTGGAACACTGTGATATTGTTCCCATTTTACAGAAAGGAAAATGGAGGCTCTGAGAGGTGAAGTGACAACCCAAATTCTCACAGCTAATAAATGGCAAAGCTGAGATTTAAATTCAAGTCTTTACTGATTTCAATATTCATTCTGTCTTAAATTTGCTTGCAGCAAATGGGCTGGTGATGATTTGGGGTTGGGTCTGTGTCCAACTCCTTCTGCAGGTCCAGACTGCACTCTTTGGTTGGTCTTTTCCCTTCATATCAATGACATAGTTGTCAATAGAGGCTTCTATTACCAGTGTCACTGTAAGTAAGCCTGGAGAGGCAATGCATCTTATTACTTTCACTGAGTTGGCTGATTTCAGACATGAGAAACTTACAGTATTTTCCCTTAGATATTTAAAGAAAGGGTGACTAAGGAGTGTATAAAAAGAATGCTGCCTGAAAGTCTGAGAGGACCCCTTTCCTTGCCAGCCTGGTCCTGTTGGACTTAGGAACAGCCATGGTTTGAAGATTCCTATCTTAATGGTATTCTAAAAGGCCCTTTTCCCTCATGCCTCCCACAATTACAGAAACTTCCCACTGTGTTTATTGTTTAGGGAACTGCCATCTGCCCCTAACTTGTCTTGTCTCACTTTTTCTTTTCTTCTACCTTTTACAATTTCTTGTCTCTGGTCCTTTGTTCAGCCAGCACCTCTTTGTAATTAACCCTTTTCTGTATCTCGGTGGGATGTAGACCAGCCTTTTAGAGGCGTCTAATGACACCGACTTTGGCTCCTGCTGTGGTCCAGGAGATAATGGCCTCAAAAGCTTTCTCAGAAGCATGGGGAGTGGCTCTGGCCCAGCCCTCTGTGCCCCACTGCCTGGCTAGGTTTTGTATTAATAAATACGCCGCAGTTTACGCTTGCCTGGAAAATCCAATAGACGGAGGAGCCTGGTGGGCTGCAGTCCACGGGGTCACTAAGAGTCGGACACGACTGAGTGACTTCACTTTCACTTTTCACTTTCACGCACTGGAGAAGGAAATGGCAACCCACTCCAGTGTTCTTGCCTGGAAAATCCCAGGGACAGGGGAGCCTGGTGGGCTGCCGTCTATGGGGTCGCACAGAGTTAGACGTGACTGAAGCGACTTAGCAGCAGCAGCAGTTTAGAGAAAGAGACAAAGAACCGTGACTTAGCCCTTTGTGCCTGCAAGACATAGCACCAGGTCAATGCCTTTCCGTCCCTGAAGCCAAATGTTCAGTAAGCTCACGGGCACTTCTCTTAGACCCCCTAGGAGATGTGGCTCAACCTTGATTAACCAGAGTGTTCAGGACAGGACAAGGGAGGAGGGAGGAAAGACTGGGGGTAACTGGAAAGTTCTATCTTACTGAAAGTTAACCAGAAAACTTCTTTTCCCCCAATCTATAGTTCGTCTTTTTTCCTGAAACACTTTGAGAAACACATGTGTTTCCATATCAGAGTGAGCTGGCGAACATGGTTATTTCCCCCTTCTTAGCTTCCTCAAGAATTGGGGGACTTCCCTGGTGGTCCACTCATTAAGAATCTGCCTGCCAATGCAGGGGATACAGGCTCAATCCCTGGCCAGGGAAGATCCTACATGCCACGGAGCAACTAAGTCTGAGCACCACAACTTCTGAAGCCCATGCACTCTACAGAGCATGCTCTGCAATAAAAGGAGCCACCGCAGTGAGAAGCCCATACATCACAACTGGAGAAGCCCCTGCTCGCAGCAACTAGCAAAGCAATGAACCCAGTGCAATCAAAAACAAGTAAATAAATACATTTTTTAAAAACAGAATTTTGGGGTATTTGGAGATTGCAATTGGCATATATACACTATTAATACTACATATAAATAGATAACCAATGAGAACCTCCTGTATAGCTCACGGAACTCTACTCAGTGCTCTGTGGTGACCTAAATGGGAAGGAAATCCACAAAAGAGAGGATATATGTATACATATATTGTCACTCTCCTTATTTAACTTATAAGCAGAGTACATCATGTGAAATACCAGGCTGTACAAAGTGCAAGCTGGAATGCTGGGAGAAATATCAATAACCTCAGATATGCAGATGACACTACCCTTATGGCAGAAAGTGAAGAGCCTCTTAATGAAGATGAAAGAGGGGAGTGAAAAAGTTGACTTAAAACTCAGCATTCAAAAAACTAAAATCATGGCATCTGGTCCCGTCACTTTATGGAAAATAGATGGGGAAACAGTGGAAACAGTGACACACTTTATTTTCTTGGGCTCCGAAATCACTGCAGATGGTGACTGCAGACATGAAATTAAAAGACGCTTGCTCCTTGGAAGAAAAGCTATGACAAACCTAGAGAGCATATTAAAAATCAGAAACATTACTTTGCCAACAAAGGTCCGTCTAGTCAAAGCTATGGTTTTTCCAGTAGTCATGTGTGGATGTGAGAGTTGGACTATAAAAGAAGCTGAATACTGAAGAATTGATGCTTTGGAACTGTGGTGTTAGAGAAGACTCTTGAGAGTCCCTTGGATAGCAAGGAGATCCAACCAGTCAATCCTAAAGGAAATCAATCCTGAATATTCATTGGAGGGACTGATGCAGAGCCTGAAGCTCCAATACTTTGCCCACCTGATGAGAAGAACTGATGCATTGGAAAAGACCCTGATGCTGGGAAGGATTAAAGACAGGAGGAGAAGGGGGTGACAGAGGATGAGGTGGTTGGAGGGCATCACTGACTCAATGGGCGTGAGTTTGAGCAACTCCCAGAGATGGTGAAGGACAGGGAAGCCTGGAGTGCTGCAGTCCATGAAGTTTACAGTAAAAATTAATTAAAAAAAAAAAAAAAGAAATGGACTCTTCCTCTCTCTTCCTGGAGCACTGAGTTTGAGTCTGAGCATCCTAAGCTCATGAGATTTATTGTTTTCTTTTGTATCCATTTTCATTCCTCTGCACCTTATGAATATAAGACTTCTGCATGTCTTATATCCAGGTACCAAAAGCAGGGTGTTTGGGCTCTGCCATTTGTGTCACAAGAATATTTGATCCTGTATCATCCTACTTCATGCCTCGGTTGCCTTTGAATGGGAAACTCCCATATACATTCTGCTTCCAAGAGATTTAATTCTGCCAAGAATAGACAGCTAATTCTGGCTTATTCATGCCACAAAACTGCCTTAAGTGCCAACAATATGCCAAGCACTATTTCAGGTAGACCCGCTACATCATATTCTACATTATATGCTATGTAAAGGGTGCCCCTTCGAGCTGTGCAATGTCTTCACCCTGGTTCTAGACAAAGAAAACTAAACTCCTTGCTTTTCTGGAGCTCACAGCCCGATGTGCAGAGACAGACAATACAGTTCACAAATATAAGGAAAATATAGAATAAGTCAGATGTTAATAAGGGCTATAAAGAAAATAAAGCCAGGAAAGGGGATAGGAGCTGTGGTATAGGGAGTACTTTGAAAGAGGGCATTCCTAGAAGGCCTCGCTGAGAAGGCAGTGTCTTTTTTTAAGATTTTTTTTTTTTTTTGATGTGGATCATTTTTAAAGTCTTCATTGAATTTGTTATAATATTGCTTCTGTTTTGGTTTTTTTACCTCGAGACATGTGAGATCTTAGCTCCCATAGCTCCCTGACCAGAGATTGAACATGCATCCCCTGCATTGGAAGGTAAAATCTCAATCACTAGACCACCAGGGAAGTCCTGAGAAGGTAGCATGTGAGCAAATACGTGAAGGATGAAGGATCAGGCTCTCCAGGTCTCTGGGGCAAGAGTGGCCTGGGAAGAGGGAACAGCCCTGCTGCTGAAGGGTGTCTGGTGTGTGAAGGATCCCCAGAGGCCAGTGTGGCGGAAGTAGAGAGCGAAGGAAGAGCAGTCGAAAAGGAAGTCCGGCAAGTCCCAGGGGCCATGTTCATTAAGTCAGGCCAAGTGAAAGTGGAGGCTGCTGCAGAGAAGCAACAAGGCTCTCAGGTCACTGGGGACACACAGAGGTATCAAGTTGACTCAGTCCTTCAAGCACTGAATGTACATGTTGAGGAAATCCAAGGGGTGTATCACCAGGCAGTGAGTGTGTAAGGAGACTGCCAAGAAGATCCATGTAGCCCATTCTTGAACAAGGCATCCCTTTTATTAGAGCAGAAAGAGAATTTGGAGAGCCATCTTCTTGCTATCTTCAGTTCATGGGTAGGAACTCAGAAAACCACAGAGGAAAACAGATTTGGCTATGGTGCCCCACTGGGATCAGTGGCAAAACCAGGTCTAGAACCCAGGACTCCTGGAGCACAGTGAACGCTCTTCCATCATGTTCAGCCTCCACCCACCGATTTAGACCACAAAATAACCTGGTTAGCTTCATCACAGGGTCACAGTGAGGAGTCAACGTAACCTACACTGAGATAAAGTCGATGGTACCTCTGGGACATCTGTCATGTCCAGAGGTGTGGGGAAGGGAACACAGGCCCCTGTTTCTAGAGAGAAAGAGAATGTAAACTCGAGGAAATAAGGCACAAAAACATGGAGGAGGTGACAACATAATACCTCTTGGGGATCTCAGTCACCCAGTCAAGCTAAAGAAATTTTAGAATAAGCCCTATGGAGAAGGAAGTTGTGGTAGAAGACGAGGCATGGGTTTCCAGAGGGACTTGATAAAATGCAGTCCATGGCCACCACAGCCTGAGACCCAAGCAACTCAGACGAGGGTGTAGGGAGGCAGGAGGGAAGTCCTCTTACAGAGAGTTCAGCCATGTTCTAGTCTCTGAAGAGTAGCAGATGGAGGAGCTTTGGGGACCTGGTCACACTCATTAATATTAGGGCCCTGATGACTCCATGGGCAAGCGAGTAAGATCTCCCAAAGGCTGCATATGGTCATCACATACATGGCCAAGTCAGGAGCCTCTAGGTGACCATCCTGAGTTCCTCCACACAAGACCAGAGAGTCCTGCAGGATGGGGCAGGAGCTGATGAAGCATGAGATCTGACCACCACAGAAAGCTGGAGAGACCTTGAAAAGAGCTGGAATATGCTTGTCGAGTGGTTGGCACACCAGAGGTGCTCAATTAATGGTGTTCTTGAATCCACAGTCTATGGAATTTCCGAATCAGGGCCCCAGCCAAGACATTCGGTTGCCATGACTAAGAGTAAATACCACAGAAAGATTATTTGAGGGGCTTTGATGAACAGGAGGATTATAAATTTTTGGATGGCCCTGTCTGGTTGGTCCCCATTATGAATCTTGAGGCAAAATTGGAAGTGGCATGTTTGGTGTGTGTGTTTGTGTGTGTGAACCTGCCAAGATTACATGATTAGTATTGGTGGGGGTGGGAATTAGAAAGCAAAGGAGAAAAGGTCAGGAAGAGAGAAAGACAGTGGGTCAGGAGGAGCAGAACAGGGAGGTTATAGGTCCAGACTGAGTCAGAGACCCAGGGTCCACCCACCCATTGGGAAGGCCACAGCTCAGCCTTGGAAACACATCTGGCTTGAGCCAGAAAGGAAGTAAAAGGAAGCTGGGGGATCCATTTGGTCTCAGGCCAGGCAGCTAATTGTTTCTGACACAGGCCAGAGTTCTGCCAATAATTGCTGGGCTCATCCTCATAGTCAAAGTTTAAAAAAAAAAAAAGGTTCCCTAACATCTGTTTCAGATTTCTTTTTGATTTCAGGCAGGCCTTGGTCCCATTATCTTGGAGCATTTGACATTAGTGAAGGGAGCAGGCTGGGCTTAATAGTGAAGGAGCTCACAGGGATCCCCTGGAGCCATCCCTGCTCCCTCAGTCTTAAAGGGAGCACTGGTCCCCTCTGGACAGGCCGGGAGAGGAACTGCCTGCATTCAGGATTCTCACTCATGCTCTAGCACCAACCTGGAATTCCCAGCGCAGCGCCTCTGCCCACAACAACGTTTTCACCACCACTTCTCTTCTAGTCTCCCTTGCTCCTCCAAGAGTCTCAGGGCTTGTTCACAAACCTTCTTCATGCCTGGAGATGTGACAGAGTAGGAAGACTCCAGGATGGAGCAGTATCAGCTGTGTCTCTTACAGGCTGCAGATGGCCATGGAATGGTTATTTACTTCCACCACTCTCAGTTTTCTAATCCCCAAGTCAGAAAGAACAGTAACCATCTGGCAATGATACATATGGAGCCCAACACAGTGCCTGAAACGTACCCATGCTTCATTAATTCAGTCCCAGCCCCACCCCACCCTCCACGAGGGCAGAGTTTCATCTGGTTCATTCACTGATGCAGTCCCAGCACCTAGACTGGTGCCTGGCATGGGGCAGCAGCTCAGTAAACATTTCTGGAAGGAATGAAGGAACTGGGATTGGGATGGGGTGTTGAGATTCTAACCAGCTGAAATAGAAGCCACCCGACTCAACTCCACTCACTAAACTTATCCTAGCATTCTCTTCCTGTCCAGAAACCCAAGCTTCTCAGATATCAATGTGTTTTCCTCCTTCCCTTCAGGGCATCCTCCTGCATCCAGCATCCTTGCTCTCTGCTAGCTCTCCCTGCTCACTTGCCTGCCTTGAGGTACATGGGATTGTCCTCCTTTTATAGATGAGCAAATGGAGCCCTAGAGTAGGAAATCGCATGCTCGGTAAGTAGAGAAGCTGGGATTTGAACCCAGTTCATGCCGGCTCTGGTGCTTCTGTTTTCCATCACCATCCTGTTGCTCTTCAAGGCACTGCCCAGGATCTGCTGCTCACCAGCTCAGTGCCCTTGATCCATCACAGGGAGGCAGCTGCCCCTGCCTGCTCACCCTTCTTGAAGTCCTCTCTACACTCAGCATCTAGGGCTCAGGGTCTCTGTGTAGGGGATTTCAGGGGAAATTCTATCATAGTCACATCTCTTTTCTCCCTCTGAGTTAGAGTCAATTAGGAAATAGGATGCTAGTCAGGTAACTTGTGTGATAATTTGAAAGTTCAGTAAATTCTTACTCTCTTTGGGTTCCCTGAGCAGATTTCCCTGGTCCACTGAGGCTGGGCTGGGCCACATGACTGGCTTTGATGGGTGGAATGTTTGCAAATGTGACTTGCACATCTGCCATCACCATGGCTCTTGCCCAGGTGGGCCCACTGGCCTTGGAGGAAGGAAGGATACAGGGGGCAGATCTGAACCCAACCCACAGCACTGGGGTTGACCCCGACTAGATCAGTCAACACCCAGATGCCCCACAGACACAGGAGCAAGAAGAGAATGAGATTTGAAACCACAGAGTTACAGGGTCTGCAGCTTTACTGTAGTAAAAAAGAAATAAAAGATCTAGAAACCAGATTCCTAACTGATAAGGCTGACAGGGTAACCTTGCCCCCACAGCCACACCTGTCCTGTGGCCACACCTGTCACCAGTTACTGTGCCCGGGGAGGAGGCACAGAGCCAAACATACCCAAACCTACATCCAGGGGCCTCGGCCAGATAAAGAGAGCTGCTGTGCATTTGGATCGTTGGGTAAGTGCAGGAGGCTCAGACCCCTTCTGTTTCCACATTTGTTACTGAAAATCTCTGTGAGACGTCACTGTCCACTTAGGTAACTGAGAACTGCCCAGGCTGCAGAGGCATAAGGCCTGGGACTGACTATCTAGATGGGAATCAGGCTGTGGTGGGCTGTGGTGTCCCTGGCCCCTCTTTCTAGTTACTGCTCTTTGTGGGGATGGGGCTCACTTCAACTCACTCCTGGATCTCAACTTGATTTGTGATTCGACTTTCAACTGAGAGGTTAACATGACGGGGAAAAAATAGTAAAGCATACTAAGGTTTTCTTTTCTGTAAAAGCAAGAAAATGCCCCTCTTGTACGTCAGTGAGCTGTGGTGATGTGATCAGGAGCTTCCAGCTTCCTGGGGGTGCCCTCTCTGACCTGGGCAGGTCCCCCAGCCTCATAGCTTTGCTCTCCTCCACAGTGTGGGAATAGAGATGTCTCCCTGGCCCCCTCCACAGGGCTGTGGCGACAGAAAGCAAATGACAGAAAGTCAAGATATGGACATACTTGGAAAATCAACACAGCCTGCAGATGTAAAATGGTAAAACAGTTCTCACGTTTTTGGCAACCTTACTGCTGCTGCTGCTAAGTCGCTTCAGTCGTGTCCGACTCTGTGCGGGCCCATCGACTGCAGCCCACCAGGCTTCCCCGTCCCTGGGATCCTCCAAGCAAGAACACTGGAGTGGGTTGCCATTTCCTTCAATGCGTGAAAGTGAAAAGTGAAAGTGAAGTCACTCAGTCGTGTCCGACTCTAGCGACCCCATGGACTGCAGCCTACCCGGCTCCTCCGTCCATGGGATTTTCTAGGCAAAAGTACTGGAGTGGGGTGCCATTGCCTTCTCCAACCTTGGTCTCCCCTTAAAAGTCAACCAATTTAAGTACAATGTCACTAAATCATATTTCTGTAACAAAATGTCTATTCTGCTCCTCCATCTTCCTAAAAGAACTGACCTTTCTACTTCTGCCATGTTCAGAAGACCACATGCCTAGGAGACAGAGAAATGTGGGTTCAAATCCTGGTTCCAGTATTAGTAAGCTTGGTGACTGTGGGCAAGTCAAGTAATGCCATTGAGCCTGAATTTCCTAGTCTGTAAAATGAGTATAATAGGAAATGTCCCTGCAGATTGCTGGGAAGGTCAAAATGGACATTGGTATCTAAAGTACTTTATGATTTGGAAGTGACAGATGGGTGTCAGATGCCATTACTATTTTTCAAGCATTTGTTAAGACTTGTGATATGCATGTGTGTATGCTAAGTCATCTCAGTCGTGTCTGACTCTGTGTGACTCTATGGACTTTAGCCCGCCAGGCTCCTCTGTCCATGGGATTCTCCAAGCAAGAGTACTGGAGTAGATTGCCATGCCCTCCTCCAGGGGATTTTCCCAACCCAGGGATCAAACCTGCCTCTCCTATATCTCCTGCCTTGCCTGTGGATTCTCTACCATTGAGCCACCAGGGAAACCCAAGTCTTAGGATATATAAAGGCCCTACGCTCCATCCTCACCAGCATCAGGTAGTTTGGGGGCAACTTCTGGTATGCAGCTAGGAACCTCCGCTCTCCCTCTTGAAGGACACCTTTTACAGACAGGAAATTCCAGGTCTCTCTTCAGCAGCCAAGACTGAAAGAAGAAAGTGGCCAGAGAAGACAGAGGGATGAGTGGAAGGAACCGAAGCCTCCTGGGGTGCCTGCAACACCACCTCGGTTTCCAGAAACTCCCAAACATGCTGGGTCTCCTCAGGGACCAACAAGACGAGGTGTAGAAGTTGCTGCTGGCTAAGTTATAGTCATAAAAACAACACTGTGAAAAATCCACGTCGTGGATAACAATGAGAAGTTAACACAACTCATTGCCCTTCGTTAGCGAAAACTTTGGCAGTGACATTTCCAGGCTCCTGGGAAGACTTTGGAGAACGCTGCTTCCACCCAGAAGCACTTCATCATTTATATGAATGAAAATGAGTGCAAACAGATTGTCGGGATGTCTGTTAACATCACCTCTTTTTTCTTGCAAGGAATCCCCTCCGTAATTACATTTTGCCTGTCAGTTCATAAATTTTTCTTATTACAAACTGGCCGTTATTGATTGCTTTTTAAAAGTACAAAAACTGAGCCCAAAGCAGTAGATCTCTCAGTAAATTCAAAACATACTCTCTTTGGTCCCAGTCACTGGCGAGGAGCAAAGGGGAAAGTCCCCGAGTTCGTCGTGAGCAGAAGCAGACCTGACATACGTTTCAGTTTAGAGACTTGGCTTTGAGGACTGCATGTTTTAAGCCACAGTGAAAACAATAAATAAAGGATAAACTTATTTGGCAAATGCTGACACTCTGCGAGCCAACATCCTGCCATTGTTCTTTAGCTGGGTCCCACCGCTCAAAGGCTTCTATTTGGGTTCTTGGCATTTATGGCCAAACGTCATGATGAGCAGAGGGAGGCAGGGGGGACACGGGCAGGATAATAAAGACTTGCAGTCAAGAGTTTTTAAGTAACCAGTAGATTGTGTTCCCAAATCCTTTTAAAATGAGATGCTATGATTCTATATTTAGACCTATCTGGTTAAAATGTGAAAGTGCCAAATTTCAAGTGATTACTGCCTGCTGGGGAAAGAATGGGCGTTCCTCATTGTTCTTAATCGGAGGGATGTTTCTAGAACATTTTCTGGTCACAAGTAAGGGAACATATCAGCAGAAGATGCTTAGATACCAAGCCTCTGCTTTGAGTCAGTGGTTGGCGGGGGGAGGTGGGGGCAGATTGGGGAGAAGGGACAACCAGGGGACATCCCCTGTTACTCCAGCCCAACCCCCTGAACACACAGAAACCGAAGTAGGTTTCCAACCCCAAACCAACTCCTTTAAGCTGCAACTGTGGAAAACACGTGGGGGAGGAAGAGCAAATGCAAACCTGGACATGTGTGATCCATTCCTGATTGGAGCGGGATGGAACCAAGTAATCAAAGCAAGCCACAGCGTGGTCTAGTTTGGGCTGCCAGTCTTGGACTGCTTGCTCGCTAAATGCAGGCAGCAGCTACTGATCTGGCCAGGAAACAATGCCCCATTCAGCTCTCAGTATCTGTTCTTAATATCAAGATGCAGAAGCAGGGTCCCCATCGGTGAGGAAGCAAAGTCTGGGCCAGGAGAGCAATTACACCTTAACCAATCAAGTGAACAGAATGGGAGACATAAAAACATTTTTCAAGTGGAAATAATTCAAGAGCCTTCTAAATATCTTAACAGCGTACTTGGCCACACTTGGGATTAGAAAGCAGTATTTTATGCTGGGCAGTGGGGCCTTTGTTTTCTGTGCTTGCATTTTTCTCTTTAGCCAGGGATCTGAAGAGGGGACTGCATTCTGTCAGAGTGTGGCATGGACCCCTCCAGCCCCCCGGCAGTGTACAGCATCCCCAGCATTTGGTGAGAAGGCAGGGGAGTCAGTGATGAAACAGACCTAGTCCTGTGTCACATCTGACAGCTTGGAAGCACACCCCACCCACACTCATGGGCTCCCCCAGACTCACCAGGCTTGGTTTATGGGAGAGGGTTACCTTTAGAGCAAAACCCAAGAGACAGGCAAAATGTCTAGATCACAAAGGGTTTGGTCATGGCCCCCAGAGCAGGGTGAGGCTTGAACTGGGTCACCCTCTGTTTTCTGTCAGCTCCCAGATAAGATGAGAAAAGGTTGACCCTGCTGAAAGGAGTCTGTAATCCCACCAGAATCCCTCAGTCGGCTCTAACATTGGCCTCTGGGCCATAAATCTGCATCCTGTGAGCAGCAGTCCTGCTCTGCCTGGCCTCAGGGCACCCCACTTGAGTTCTGAGAAAATTCTCTGTGCTGGGGCCCAGAGAGGAACAAGTGAGGGCCAGAGGGAGGCTAGGAGGAAAAGGATGGTGATGATGGCAAAAATAATGAAGAAGAGGGAACATCTATAACGGGCTCACTCTGAGAGCTTTACCCATGATCACTCCTTTAATCCTCTACTCTGTGAGATCAGTATCGCCATCATCTGCAGCTTACGATGGTGAAATCAAGGCTCAGAGAAGTTAAGTAATTTGCTCAAGGTCACGCAGGCAGAGTTAAGATTTGAACCCAAAACATCTGGCTCCAGGGTCCATATTCCTAACCACTTTGCACCTAAAGGAGCTGACGGTAGAAGCAGATCAGGGAAGATGTCCTGAAAGAAGCTTTGAGAGGCCAAACAGACATGTCATTTGGCACAAGTTCATCTATTAACACTCCGGGTCTACACAGGGGAAAAAATACCTTGACTCTGGTGCTGTCTACACAGTGTGCCTCAGAGTCCAGAGGATGAGAGTGGATTAGTCAGAGTGTGGTCCCTGGGTGACAGCAACAGCCTCTTCTGGGAGCTCCATGAAACAGAGTTTAATTTTTACCAAGCCCCCCAGATGATTTTCAGGCATTCTCAAGTTTAGGGGGCCCTGGCATAGAACATCAGAATTAGACCCGTGGAGGTGGTGTGAGTGGCAGGCATAAGGCCACAGACAAAGTCAGGGGAGAGCAGGTGACAATGTCTCCCCCAAACTCCCAGTCTGTCCCGTCTGTGCTGCCACAGCCAAACTGGAACTGGGGCTTTTCTCACCACAGCAGAACCAGCACGATGGTAGGAGGTAGCCACTCTGCCACTCCGCACACTCTTCCTGCAGCTCACTCCCCGAGGGGCCTCCTTTAAAAGGAAGCCAAGCTCTGTCTTCCTTACCACCCTTTACTTAGGGAGGGGGTGGACAGGAACCATCCCGGACGCTCACTCACTGACCTCAATTCTCATTCTCAAGGGGGCTCTCCTGTCCTATTTCTCAAACTATGACCCTGGGGCAGATGTTCACCCTCTCTCCCTCTCCCCGTCACCAGTCTCCTTTAAAACAAGTCTCAATGGAGGGAGCAGACATCTTGAAATCACAAAGTAAAAGTGTTAGTTGCTCAGTTGTATCTCTTTGCCACCCCATGGATGGAATCCCCCAGGCAAGAATACTGAAGTGGGTTGCCATTTCCTTCTCCATGGGATCTTCCCGAGCCAGGGATTGAACCTGGGTCTCCTACATCACAGGCAGATTCTTTATCATCTGAGCCACCAGGGAAGCCCCCTCTCTCCCTCTTCCCATCACCAGTCTCCTCAAAAACAAGTCTCAATGGATGGAGTACAGACCTTGAAGTCAGAGACTCAGGTACAAAAATCAGTTTCATCATTCCCTACCTGTGTCACCTTGGGTAGTTTGCTTAACTTTTCTGAGCTGCATTTTCTTCACCAGTCAAATGGAGATGAGACTAGGCCTGTCATAAAGGATGAGATAATATGAGTCTAACACCAGACACAGAGGTCCCTTTCCTGACCACCTTCAATCACTGATCACTGGGCTTAGGACCCAGGTGATTGTAAATAACATGGATGGTGCTAAACCAGGATATGTTAACCTGGGGCTGCTAACTCCAACCCCACATGGAATGCCATGGGGGTAGTGCCCATGCAAGAATAGGATGATCACTCAGGGGTTTCAAACACGCAAGACCTGACCTATCGCATTCCCACCACTGCTTTAGCTGAAACCAAAGCCCATTTCCTCTCTAGGGTCAGTCTCATGCTAACAGCTGCAGGTGGGTCCCAGGAGCACACCTCTTTTAAGATCCCAGTGGCCCCAGGTAGAGCTGCCTCAGCCAGGCTGGTGGTCAAAATCAGACCAAAGGAGACTTGGGAAAGATTAAGACCCAGAGTCCTTTGCATCTGGGATTGAAGTCATCAGCCCCCAGGTGATCTTATTCTGGGTTGGCATCATCCAAGTTTTCCTAAACACCCTCTGAGCCACTGCTTCCCACATCCTGGCCCAACATAGTGAAAAGGATTCTAGGAAGGCTTTCAGGGACCACATCTAAGAACAGCCATTGCCTCCCCACCCACAGGACAAACATCACCCACAAGCATCACATGAGCATCACCCTGGCAGAGGCAGAAGGGCAGGGAGAGGAAGCAGAGCTGCCTGAGAAAGCTGCTGCCCACAAAGACCAGGACTCACCTCCCTGGCCCTGCCCAAAGCTCCCAGGCCATTTAGCACAGTGCCTTCCCAGACAAGAATCCCTTCCAGAATTCTTGTGCTTAATACTTCAAGGATGCCTCCCCTGCTCTCAGAGTAAGCGTAATCATACTTATAACTGTTGCTATTTGTTCAGTGCATGCTATATGTTACAAATTTTATGTAATTTTACTCAAATTGACCCTTGAGAAACTCCTATAAGATAGAACACACAATCATGCCCTTTAACAGATGAGGAAGAAGATGAGGCTCACAGGGAAAGAGGAAAATTTCTGCTCAAGGCCACACAGTCAGCAATATAGAGCCAGGATGCCCACTTAGATCCCTTTAATTCCAAGGTCACGCTCATAGCTACTTGGCTAACAGGTGTCCTTGTCACAAAGATCCCGCTACCTTTTTAGTTCTATTGTTTAACCAGTAATGTCTATGTTCCTTATCAATTTGGGGACCACAGGCAAACACCCTGATATCTTTGGAGATGATCAATATGGAGGATGGCAGGACTATCGTCTCCCTGATTCAGCACACTCTACCTACATAGGTAGGACTCCAGGACATCAGCCCTCCAGGCAACGTCCCACCGCTGCTGACACACACTGAGCTCACATCAGCACAAGAATCTAAACACTTTTCACCTCCTCTGATTTCCAGAGGGCCTGGGAGCAGGCCTGCCCGCTCCCTGATGGGGTCTCAGAGTGAGGACTCGACAGTGCAGCCCCTGGACTCTTCTCTGCCAGTTCAGGCTGTCCTCATTGCTTCTCCTTTGCCCTGAGCCTGTTAACTCCACATTCCTCATTAACAGCAGAGTCAATAATTGCACTTCTTCAACAAGCCAGAGTCAGACCCATCCCCAGGCACCCCAGATGCCCCAGACCTGTGTACTTTTTCAGAATTTATGTATTTTTAAAATAACAATTGCTTACTCCAAATGGCAGATGCATCTTCCTGACCTGTGGCTTTCATTTTAGTTCCTGAGGTCAAATCAGAGGCCTGGAGCCAAAGGGCCTTTTTGCAGATTCAGAAGTTTCTTTCTGGCCCATAAGACAGCCCCCCTCCCTCAATCTTTCCCTAGTAAATGATATGAAAGTTCTGCCTAATTAGAGTCTCCCTTTAAGTTCTGTAGACTGCTAATGAGTAAGAAAGAGGAGGCACTTGGGAGCCCTGAAGAAATTATTTGAAAGCAGAACCAAGTGGCCTCAGTAAAACATCACCGTTTCCGTCAAAGGCATTTTTTCCCCTTACGCGCAACCACCTGATGCAGCCCAGCTGGCAGCATATTGAAAAATTAGAGACACAGGCTTTTCTCAGAGAAAATGGCCTTCACTTTATTATCCCTGGGCTTCTTTTGCTTGGCAAACTGTCTCCTTATCAACTCGACCCTTCCACGACCCCCGATCCCCATCAGCTAACACAGGAGCGGGTATCCTCTCTTGCCCAGGGTTCCAAAGAAGGTAAGTTAATTGCTTGAGCTTGCACAGTAAGTTGACAGTCAGCAAGAAATGGGTCTTAGGGCTAGACTTTCAAGGTCATTTCACTCCATTGCTAACAATTCTGAGTGCTCACCACGGGGTAGGAATGATGTTTCACAGGTGCTAACTCATTCATCTATTCCTTCAAGAAACTGTTATTGAGCAAAGAGTTATTCACTTGCTGGGCCTACAGCAGTGAGCTCAACAAGGTCTCTGCTCTCCTGAAGCTTACATTCTAAGAAGGGAGACAACAACAGATAAATGTAGGTGACAGTGTCAGCCGATGCTCAGTGACTTGGGGAAAATACATCAGGATAAGGGAATTGAGGGGGCTTCCCAGGTGATGCGGTTATAAAGAAACTGCGTGCAATGCAGGAGATGCGAGTTCAGTCCCTGAGTTGGAAAGATCCCCTGAGGAGGAAATGGCAACCCACTCCGATATTCTTGCCTGGAAAATTCCATGGACAGAGGAGCCTAGCGGGCTACAATCCATGGGGTTACAAAGACTCGGACGCGACTGACTGAGTACACACACACATGCATACGCACACAGGGGAATTGAGAAAGCCTCAGAATGCTGCTTAAGAGAGAGAAGCAGGAGTTGTCTCTAGGAGGAGGAGACAGAGAGATTTCAGCCAAGTTTAATCAATGGTGGAGACAAGCTTTGCTCTATCTGTTTTCTGAGGGCTTCCTAGGTGGCGCTAGTGGTAAAGAACCCACCTGCCAATGCAGGAGGCATAATAGATGTGGGTTTGATCCCTGGGTCAGGAAGATCTCCTAGAGGAGGAAATGGCAACCCATTCCAGTATTCTTGCCTGGAGAATACCGTGGATAGAGGAGCGTGGTGGGCTACAGTCCAAAATGTCGCAAAGAATCGAATGCAACAGATGCAACTTAGCACACACGCATGGGGGCAAGGCATTCAGGCAGAGGGAACACATGCACAGATTCCCTGGGGCAGGAGCCTGCTCTGTTTAGGGAGAGAAAGGAAGGTTGCTGCTGGCCAAGTGCAGAAGCAGACTAACTAGGGATGAACGGAGGCAGATGGCAGATCGCATAGGGCCTGCCAGTCCATGGTGGGGACTTCAGATTTTATCCTAAACTCTCTGAGATGTGTGCTTGAGAAAACAAGTTCCAATTTCAGTTTGATAGGGTTTATCTGGCCTCTCTGTGGAGAACAGTCTGGAGGGGGTCGAGGGCGGAGGCTGGGAGCTGAGTAAGGGGCAGATGAGATCATCAAATCCTTCAGCAACCCCAGAAGATAAGTCATATTGTTAAGAGGCAACTGGGGCTCAGAGACATTACAGAATTTGCTTCAGGTCTTACACCAGGATGCAGACAGACTGGGAAAGAACCCATATTTGACCCTGAGCCTGAGCTACCCCAGGACCATGAAGCTCAAAAACTGAAAGACGCCAAGGAAAAGGCAGGCACTGCTGCTTCTTTAAGGAATAAAACTCATTTCAGGCCTGCCTCTAGCCAGAGCCCTGAGCGCTGGTTCACTTGAGAAGCACCATTTACTGGGGCCTCGCTGTGTCCCAGGCACAGGCCGGGGCTTTGACGTACAGGATCTCATTTAATCCTCACTCTAGCCCAGGGATCTGGGTATTATTATCCCTGTGTTACCAGATGAAAAAGATCTCATTTTCTCAGTGGAGATAGTGAAAACATTCCAAAGCTGCTTTGGGGTTTAATTCACAGAAACCTCAGCATTTAATCTACTAAACCAGAAAGTAATCCCTTCTTTGGCTGGGCCTGGGAGCCTGGGTCTGCTCAGAGCCTGTGGGGGAGAACTGGTTGCTCTCACTTGTACACGTGCTTAGGGGCACACACTCTACACTGCATTAAGGTCCCGACCTATTTGAACAATGCCAGCTCATGAGTCCCCAAGGTTCCCCTCCCCTTCCTGCCAGAGGGCTCTTGTTCGTCCTAAAGCCCCCGTCTCTCCTCTATTCATCTACACTCACATAGTCGATGGCCTCCCTCTGGCCATTTGGCAGCCCCATAAACCCGCCCACGAGGCTCCCCCGGCTGCAGTGACAAGCACCCCCATCCATCTGGACCCTGGCCTAGCCCTTTCCCCTCCCTGCTCTTTCAAAACTTACTGAGTCATTGGTAGAGATGTGGATGGACCTAGAGACCTCACACAGCGTGAAGTCAGTCAGGAAAACAAATATAGTATATTAACGCATGTATGTGGAATCTAGAAAAATGGTGCAGGTGATCTTACTTGCAAAACAGAAAGAGAGACACAGATGTAAACAACAAACATACGGACACCAGGGAGAAGGCTGGTGGGGTGGGATGAATTGGAAGATTGGGATTGACACATATACACTCATTGATACTGTGTATTAAATAGATAATGAGAAATGATTGTATGGCTCAGAAAACTCTACTCAGTGCTCTGTGGTGACCTAAACAGGAAGGAAATCCAAAAAGAGGGGAGGTACGTATACATATAGCTGATTCACTTTGCTGTGCAGCAGAAAATAATACATCATAAACCAACTATACTTCAACTGAAACAAGCAAACAAAACAATAAAACGACTTATCACATCTGTGTCACTTTTTTTCCAGGACCTGGTAAAGCTAATCTGACAAGCTAGGCTGGGCTCAGTGGTGCATGGCTGTCAGGAAGCTATTGATACCAAAATCGAAGATAATCCTTTTGTCTTTCAAAAGAAACCTTCTGAGACAATCCTTTGGTTCTAGGCAGTGAAGATAATAAGGAAAATTGCTGAGTGTGGCAGACAGGAAGGAAAGAGATGTTCCAAGAGGAGTTTACAGATGAGGTTTTGGGGTGGTTCCTAAAATTCTGCTTTTTCAAAACTCCTGTCCTTGGAGATAAATTCGACCTGAGAGGGATTTTAGCACCTATTACAGGCTGGGCACTCTGAGTAAGGAGCTCACAGTCTAGCAGGGAGCCAGATAGGTAGACAATTAGAATGGCTAGGTAACTTGCACAGCCCTGGAACTATGTCCATGGTCTAGGAGGGCTGAGGAGGAAAGGGTTAAGTCTATCCTGGGAGGGTTCCTAAGCTTTGGGAGCAGGTTTTGAAGTATAAATGTAAATGTATTTACATGACCTACAAACAGGAAAGGGACTTCCAGGCAGAATAAACTGTGGGGACAGAGGCCAAGAGGAGTGTGGCCTGGGAGACTGGCATTACTATGTGGACAGGGAAGTGGGCAGAAACAAGAGGATGGTTTTTGCTGATATGTGTTTTACATCCTAATTTTTCAAAAAATTCCTCAGCCAATTCCATTTCCCAGCTTCCCACTGGAGCAAGAGGGTATAGCAAGAACTGCAGGGGCTTCAGCAAGTAGATGGTTTTCTGATGGGGTCACTACCACACTCAAAAACCCTCCATGGCTCCCCAGTACCTAGGGAATTGAATTCATATGAATAAACAAAAATTGAGGCCGTTGCTAAGTTCCCAGAATCTTCTTCAACCTCGGACCCTTCTCCAAAATCTTTTGCCTTCAACATGAAGCAGTTACTGATTCTTCCCTGCTGGAAGGGGACCTCTCTTATGACACTGTGATGGGCCTCCCTGTATCAGAGACCTCTGTGCAAGCCACTGTCTGGGGCCAGCATGGTCCAGTGGGAAAAAGCGAAAGCTCAGGAGTCCTCATGATGCACAGAGATGGGCATGGCCGGGGCAGGGCCTCACAGCGGTTAAGTCCACAGGCTCTGGGAAAACTGGTTTCAGTCGTGGCAGAAGACGCGCAGCCTGGGGGTAGAGTTATTAAACATCAATGCCCCATCTCCCCCTCAGAGATTCTGATTTTATTGGTTTAAGGAGAGATTTAGGAATGGTTATGTTTTAAAAGCTCTCCAGGTGACACAAAGGGGCCACCAAAATCAAAACCACTGATCTGGAGCCTGACCGTAGAGGTCAAATCCCAGGTCCATCCTCACCAGCTGGGGACCTCAGGCAGGTCACCAAGTCTCAGCTGTTGAAACTGACAGTTTCCAGAATTATCCAAAGGGAATAATACAACACCTCCTCTGAGGAGTGCCGGGAGACTTAAACTAGGTAACGCATCCAGCTCGGGGCAGAAGCCCTGCATGTGGTAAACACTTCGTATTAGCTCTCATTAGTATGGCTTTAGGCGGGTGTACACCACTCAGCTCTGTGTCCCCTGCAGAGCCCATCACAAAAGAGGCACCCAGGAGGTAAGTGCTGTATTAGAATCTGTTTAACTGAGCTCCTTGGGCAGCCAAGCGCTGCTAGGCAGAGCCTAGCCGCAGCCACCTCCCTCTGAGGCTTCCTTGAGCACTCAGGCTCATTCCTCAGCCGGTTGGCAACTTGCGTCCTCTCTGGGACTCTTTCAAGACCAGCTCGAGTGCAAACAGGTGAGAACTCAAGGCAACCCCAGGACCTCTCTCTCTTCTCGCTCTTGGCCAGCTCACAACAGGGCCTGTCTGTATAACAGGACCCCAGCCCCTAAGAGTATCACTGTATGTTCTCAGGACACAAGCTCATGCACCCCAGCCCCTTAAAGTCTGGCCACTCTGGTCAGTGGCAGGGGGAGCTCCCTGCCTCCCCAGACCCCACCCCACCCCCACCCCTGCCCAGACCTTTCTCTGGCCTCTTGGGTCCCTAGGCTTCTGGTCAGTTAATAGTAAGGTTCTGACCAGTGAAAGAATTGGTTTAGATTTGTGCATCTCAGCCTTCTCGGGGACCTTGCCAATCCAGAAATCTGTGTCCTACCGCCCTGGAAACAAATCTTCACATTTTCTAGGAAGGCTGGAATGCCTGCAGGCCTTCCGCTGTTATATTTATCAAGAGCTGTAAAAAGTAAGAACATGTAAGTGTGACAGTACGATTGCCAGAAATTCATTTGTTGTTGTTGCTAAGGCTTTATTGCACGAATAAAAGAAATATCTGTGGGGGAAGGGAAAGCCTACATCCCTCTCTCCAGCCCTCCAACCAGCCTTTTCCTCACTCCCTGTCACCAGTAGGACATCTTCTAATCCTAGATGGGCTGTGTTTCCTGATCAGCAGGATCACTCCCTGGAGAGACCTGACCACATGGGCCACCCCCCACCCAGTCTCCGCTTCTGTGCTACAGCAGGGCCTCTAACATGTGGTCCTTGGACCAGTGTCAGTCTGTGAACTGGTTTTCACTGGTCGGCAAGGAGATTAGGACCTGCGCCTGAACGCAAGCACAGTGTCACTAAGCGCACCATTTAGCTCCGCTGACGTTTTTCCCAGCAAGGCTGTCTTGATGAAGAAAGCAGGGTGTTGATTTACATTCTCCATACGATGCTCACTTTCGTTGCAGAAGGGTAACAGCTTGTGGAGGACTCCTCCATGTAGCACTCTGCTGTCAGACGCCCTCACTTGGATAAGGTGCCTGGCCAATGATGAGGTTCTGGTCTGAGCTTAGACTGAGGGAAAGAGGTTGCACCAATGTCCCACCCCTACTTTACCAGGCCTCTGCAGGGGGGGCATCAGGCATGGCCCAGCTCACAATGAAGTAGGGATCATTCCCTTTCTTTCTGTGTAACAAAGCCAACAGCCCAGCTGGAAGGAGGGAGATATACCAGCCAGAATTCAAACTTAAATACAATCCTTATGTTCCCAATACCCCTAACTAATTACATTTGTATTTTGAAATGTATTGATATGTAGTATATCCAAGGTTACCTTGAAAGAGCCAGGAGGTCTTAGATGAACCATCCACATCAGGCAGAATGCTTCCTTGCGAGTGGACCCAGGAGACCAAAACTCAGGAAATGTTCTGATCAAACTTCTGCCTCCAAAGCATGCATCCACAGAGGTGTAGAGAGAAAACCACACATTGGGTAACCTGCCTGGTTTTCTAAGGAGCACAGCTAAGCCCTGGGTCAGTAGCTGCAACAGGGCGTGTTAGTCAGCAATGGGGCTCCTGAGCAGTGTTTGTGGTGACAACCACATACACCAGTGCCCGGTGCTTGATTCCTCTCATGGCCAAGGCAGGGAGCTGCGGTTCCCTAATCTCTCAGAAGACCGGATTTAGCACATACTATACATGATCCTGGGGTTCCCTGGTGTCTCAGCTGTAAAGAATCTGCCTACAATGCGGGGCACGTGGGTTCCATCCCTGGGTCAGGTAGATCCCCTGGAGAAGGAAATGGCAACCCACTCCAATATTCTTGCCTGGAGATTCCCATGGACAGAGGAGCCTGGTGGGCTACAGTCCATAGGGTCGCAAAGAGTTGGATATGACTGAGCGCCTAAACGACAGCAGTGTGTGTGACCCTAGGAAGTTGCCAAGACTCAATTTCTCTATCTGTGAAATGAGAGTGAAAGTATGTAGGAGGGGGAGGCAGGTGTGTGTCCCCTGCAGAGAAGCACTTTCGAAAGAGGAACCCCAGGAGGGGGCCTGTCTGCTCTGATTCTGAGGCAGCCAGACAGCAACTGGATATCTCCTTGGTAAGAATGATGCTGAGAAATGCTGGTGGCTCTGGAAGTCCCCTCAAAAACAGTTAGTAATTCTCTGACGTTCCTTTTCAGACACCAAGAGATCACAATGTGGGGAATGGCACCAGTTACAGAGAAAAGTCACTAGTCTTTAACCAGACACACTAGCCTCCATGTCTCCATGGTTTGGTCTGAGGGTCTGTGCGTGTCCGGCTGCTCATTTTCTCTTTCTTTTATGTGATTCAGCAACATGCTGTGAACAATGCCGTCCAGGTTGATGAGAGGTTTCCTGCCCCCATGTCTGAGCTTGGGGAGCCAGCACCTCCAGAGAAAAGTGGTTCTGATCTAGGCCCCGATGAGATGGCCAGCCGCCCCCTTGCATGTCGGGAGAGAGGCAGAGGGGCCAAGCCATCTTTCTGTTCTCTAGTGCCAGTGTAGTCATTTCCTAGGGCTGCCTGGATGGCACTCTGTTACCATCAACTAGAGAGCTTAGAACAACAGAAAGTTATCCCCTCATGGTTCTGGAGACCAGATGTCCAAAATCAAAGTGCCAACTGAGCCCTGCTCCCTCCAAAGTCTCTAAGAGAGGATCGTTCCTCGCCTCTTCTGGCCAATGGTGGGTCCAGGTGTTCCTTAGCTTGTGGCCACATCACTCCAATCCCTGCTCCTTTTTCATATGCCTTCTCTTTTCCTGCTGCTTCTTCTGTTTCTTACAAGGACAGTTGTCATTGGATTTAGAGCCAACCCAAGTCATCGTGGACTTCCCTGGTGACTCAGATGGTGAAGAATCTGCCTGCAATGCTGCACACCTGGGTTTGATCCCTGGGTCAGGAAGATCCCCTGGAAAAGGGAATGGCAACTGACTCCATTGCCTAGAGAATTTCATGGTCAGAGGAGCCAGAAGGGCTACAGTCCATGGGGTAGCTACGTGTCCATGGGGACATGACTGAGTGACTAACAGTTTTACTTTTCAGGTCATCATCAGGTATGACATCATCTCAAGATCCTTAATGACATCTGCAAAGACCCTTTTTCCAAATAAGATCACATTCACAGTTTCCAGAGACTAGGATGTATCTTTTGGGGCAGGGGGCCACTGTTCCCCACTCCACCAGCTTAATGGCACCAATAGTGATAACAGCACCCAGTAGAGACAAAACATGTTGCTGAATGAAAGGATGAACCTGTTTTGTTCACTTCAAAGACATTGCCTGAAGCCTGCCCTGAGCTGGACCCTGTGCCAGCTCCTAAGGACACTAAATTCATGAGACACAACCCTGAACTTGAGGAGCTCAAAGTCAAGAAGGGAAGTTAGAGTAGGACCAGCAGATCAAGCAGCGTGAATCTTAGCCTCACCTCCTACCAACTGGAGAGCCGTGAAGCTCCTTCTTTACCTGTGGAGTGAAAATCAATCAGTCATGTCTGATTCTTTGCAACGCTATGGACTATACAGTCCATGGAATTCTCCAGGCCAGAATACTGGAGTGGGCAATCGTTCCGTTCTCCAGAGGATCTTCCCAACCCAGGAACTGAACCCAGGTTTCCTGCTTTGCAGGCAGATTCTTTATCATCTGAGCCATCAGGGAAGCCCTGTCTACCTGTAGAACAAAGAAAATAATCCCAAGGGCCTGGGTGGTAGAGGTGTGATGTCTCCTTGCTTGTGGAGAGGTTCCCAGTTCCCTCTCACCTGACATTAAAGAGTGAGAAGGAATTCTCTGGTGAATTTGGTAGGGCTAACGTGGCCAAGCTCCCTCAGCATCTCTTTACCTGAAGAGGCAGCTTGCATTTTCTCTCTTCTCTTAACAATTTAGAGATCAGTGCTCCACTCCTCCATCCCCCATGCAACCTGTCCCAGCATAGCGTGCGTGTTTACGAGGAAGAAACTAGATAACTGTGAGCTTCAGAATTACAAACCCAGCTTGCCTGCAAATACCAGGCACCTTCTGTAATACCAGCTTAAAATATTGGTAGTAAGCAGGATATTTAATATCAGTAGTAAGTATGGTATCAGTGGTAAGCTTGATACTGATCTCTCATTTGCATCACTCTTTTGTCTTATTTCAGTTGGTTCAGAATAAGTGAGGTAAAGAGGAGTATTGTTTCTCAAGCTCTCTTAAACCATCACAACAATTACAGTAGGTGGCCGTCAGAAATTTTAAATGAGATAATGCATGAAAAGGGCTTCCCAGGTGGCGCTGGTGTTAAAGAACCTGCCCACCAATGCAGGAGATGTAAGAGACACAGGTTTGACCCCTGGGTCGGGAAGATCCCCTGGAGGAGAGCATGGCAACCCACTCCAGTATTCTTGCCTTGAGAATCCTATGGAGAGAGGAGCTTGGCGGCTATGGTCCGTAGGGCCACAAAGAGTTGAACATGACTGAAGCAAATTAGCACAGCACAAATGCATGAAAAAGTTCCTAGCAGGCATCTGGGACATCAGTAGGTGCTCAGTCAAGGGCAACTATGCCATTCTCCACCTCTTCTGACCACAGCAACCCCTCCAAGCCCCTGAACTTGGAGGCTCCAAGCCTGGCATGGAGGCTGCCTGGCTTTTGGGATCCCCAAGCCCGCTACTCCCACTAGCCGGAGCCCCGTTTCAGATGCCGCCTGCTCCCGAGTGGCCCACAGCCTGGGTGGTAATCAGAGATTCCAGCCGAGTCTTTGATGCCACAGCCGGCGCAGAGAGCCGGGCACTGTTTGAAGTGCCTGCCTGTGTAATAAGGATTTCTAATTCACTCGAACCAAAGCAACATTTGCAGTAAAGATCATTTTTGGAATGAAAAATAAATTGTGACTGGAGGGTCTGGGTTTGTTTCAAAAAGGGAGATCACCCACAAGCATCGTGTTCTCTAAGAAGCCACCCGCCTGCCTGTTTTAAGATGGAGAGCACGCCACTCAGAATTTCAAAGTGCTGTTAATTAAGAGCAGTTTATTAAAATGTCAATCTTTTAAACCAAAACAACTCTCTTCCCCAGCTTGCCGAGTGGTCTTCCCAGTCATTCTTCCCACCCCAGATATGCCAGCAGGCAGCTTCATCAAGGCCCGTGGAAAAGAATCTGTCTGCATATTGCTCTTGAAGAACAAGAAAGAACTGGTCCCAAGGATGGTCCCCAACACCTGTCATTCCTTTACAAGGACTGCTCGCAGAGCTCGTCTTGCACGAGACGAGATGACACACGGACTCAGTGTATGGACTCAGGGGCCAAACTGCCCAGGTGGAGCCCTAGCCCTGCCTTGCCAGCTACATTCACCCCTCTTTTTTTTGTACTTTGGTTTCTTTTTCTACAAAATGGAGTGCTAATAATAGTAGCTACCTCACAGGTTGCTATAAGCATTAAAAGAGGTAATACTTATAAAGTGTTTAAACTGATGCTTATACACAGTCAGTGCTCAAAGAGCATTAGCCCTATTCTTTCCCAGAGTCTCCACATAGCAGACACTAAATCTCACTTATTTCTTTACACATCTGTCTCTTTCAAGGCAGGAAATGAGCCTTATTCAGTTTTGTCACTCCAGCAATCAAGATTTTGCACACAGTAGGTAGGGAGCAAATGTCTGTCAAATGAGTGAGATGGTAAATGAATGAAGGCACGCGGCATCCCACGGGTGCTCGTGAACATGATGTCAGCTGCCCTGCAGGAATTTGCGATCTGAGAGCAGCCAAAAGAGAACAGGCTGTGTGGTGGCAGCTTCTGGCACGGCTCCCAGTGACCCCTGTCTCTGGTGTTTATACCCTCGTGTAATCCCCTCCCCTGGGTGTGGCTGAACCTAGGTACATGCTCCTCATGACAGGGTACAGCAGACTGTGCTGAGACACCACGTCCAGGATTTCATTATTAAGACCGGCTTCCATTTCTCCAGCACTCCTGCCTCTCTGGGTTGCTTGCTTTGATGAACTGAGCTGCCATGTTGGAGAGGCCCCTGCAACAGGGGACCGTCTTCAGCCAAGAGGCAGCAAGAATGGAATCCTGCCAACAACCACACAGAGGAGCTTGGAGTGGGTTCTTCCCCAATTGAGCCTTCAGATGACTGCAGTGCCAGGCAGCACTGGGATGGCAGCTCACGAGAGACCCAGAAGCGAAGGACCCAGTGCGTCTGCACCCAAATTCCTGACCTGCAGACACAGTGAGATAATAATTGCCACTAAGTTTTGGGATAATCTGCTATGCAGTATCAGAAATCTAATACAGGCTGTAAGAGAAGGGAAGAACCTGGGGGAGACGGGGTACCTCCAACCTTGCCTGGAATCTACCTTGCAGCTTACTCTCTCCCAGAGACCCCTGGGAAAAGCTCTCAATTCAGGAGTTCTGGGTTTGAGTCCCAGCTCTGCTACTCTCAGATGGGTAATCTTGGGGAGTTTCCTTAACCTCTCCAAGCCTCTGTCTCTGTCTATAAAGGAAGATCACAATACCTACTTATGGATGTGTTGGAAAGATTGAGATCACATGTATGAAAATTCCTGCCAGGCTTATCTAGACTTTTCAAGTTAGAAGTGACTGGAAGAGGCCTGTGCCCTCACTCTGATGGGCACATGAGGGCCCCAGCTGTCCCCTCAATGACTGAACGTATAACCGTGGAGCAGCTATTACTGTGTGCCAGGCTCAGTGTGAAGCACCAGAGATACCGAAGTAAACAAACCAGCACAGTCCCTGGCCTTGTGGAGTCTGCTCTCTACTGCTGAGAGACAGTCACCTAGTAAGGAGCAAGAATGAGGCGCAGGCACAGAAGTCCAGGGCTCTGAGAGAGCAGGCAAGCCGGGTATGAGGGCAGGGCTGATGTGGCAGGGAAGCTGGAGAAGGCGCCCTGAGGAAGTGGGCTTTGAGCTCAAAACTAAAGTTCACCGGAGTTAAACTGCAGGAAGAAGGTGGCAGAATCGGTGTGTCTGAGGGCCCCATGGTGAGAAATGACAGAGCAAGTTCTGGTTCAAGAATTATTTATTTAGCATATCCTGTACACTAGACAGTGTTCTAGGCACTGAAGATACAACACTAACCAAAACACATATTTCCTCCTCTCAAGAGGCTTTTATTCTAATGGGGGAAGAAAGACACGAAATAAATATATTTAAAAAGCTCATTTTAGACAGTGATAAAGTCCAGAAAGAAAACACATAATCCCTCAGATACAGGAATGAAAAGGGTCTGAGTGAGGGGAGGCACATGCATTTCAGGAAAGGCCTTGGGAACTGATGTGCCTGATGGAGTGGGGTATTCTGAGAACACAGTACCCCCAAGGGGCACGATAAGTGGAACGGTCCCCAGACCAGAATGACACGGTGTGTTCTAGAACCAGCAAGAAGCCTAGGGGGCTGGAATGAAGAGGTCAAGGAGGAAATGGCCAGAAATAAAGCTGGTGAGGTGGTCACGGAAGGTCACGCAGAGCTTCCAGGCCCAGGGGAGAAAGTTGGACATTTTATCCTGGTGTCAAAAGAGCAGCTGAAGGGTAGGAGTAGAGGGCATGACACGACAATGCTGGAGTTCTGGAAACCTGGTGTGGAGAGCACTCGGGGCAAGGGTGGGACAGCAGGCTGGGCGACCAGGGAGGAGCCACCGCAGACAGGTGTGAGAGAAAGAGAAGGTGGCCATGGTGATGAAGGTGAGGGTGGCTTCCAGGACCTGTCAGCCCTGCCTCACCTGGCCTCAAGGAACACCCGGCCTGAAGCTTACCCTGGTCTCTGACAAGGCTCCTCCCTTCCCCAGATGGAGAAGGTCTGGGGAGACTCATGGTGAGTCACCACGAGTGTCCCCAGACCTTCAGAGGACTGCCACTCTCCCCCAGAATGGACCTCCCATCAAAGATCTCTGCACTGGGATGGGGAGGGAGGTGGGAAGGTGGGTTCGAGATGGGGAACACATGGACACCCACGGCTGATTCATGTCAATGTATGGCAAAAACCACTACAATATTGTAAAGTGATTAGCTTCCAATTAAAATAAATTAATTAATTTTTTAAAATGGATAACCAAAAAAAAAAAAAAAATCTCTGCACAGAGGACGGCAGTGTGGGCTCCAGACACCAGTCACCAGGGTTCGAATGCCACCTCCACCACACAGTAGCTGTGGAAGCTTGGGCAAGTCGCTTAACCTCTCCGTGCTTCCGTTCCCTCCACAGTCAATTGGGCAGAATAACGACTTCACAGGGCCGTCAGTCACCGAGATTAAGTGAGGTCAAGTGCCGGAGGGAGCCCTGGCACAGGGAGTGCCCCTGGCGTGAGTGATTGCAGGATTAGAGGGCCCGCAGACTGCCCTCCTTGGTGACCTCCTCTTCACCTAGCTTCAAATCCCCAGGGTTTAGAAAAACAAATGACAAATGCTGTCTCCCCACACCCAGTGCCTCCACCCAATTGGGCCTGACTTAACAGGTTCCCCAAGGAACCCGAGGATTTCTTACCTGTCCCGTCCTGCACTGGGTCCGCGGCACCCTGACCCAGGTAACCAGGCCGTGAACTGTGGACAGGGAAGGCATGTGGGGACTCACCCTCTGTGTCCCTCTTTCCAGCAAGCCCCTCCCAGGGGTGGGTTTCAAGGGGGCTGGGACTGTCTCTGCGCTGCTGTCTGATGGATCCAAACACCCAACCAGTGCTCAACAGCTCTGCCTTCTATGAACGAATGCGTAAACACATGAATGAGGACAATGAGTGGAAGGGTGAGCGTGTCTTCTCCACCAACATGTGGGCTTCTTAAGGACAGCCATTCATGTATTCTACACGTATTTATTGTGTGCAGATCTTCTCAGGTGCTCTTCCAGGTCCAGGCTGTACCCCACCCAGGGTCCCAGGGGCCTGACCTGGACTGTATGATCCAGGTACCCTTGTTCTTTGGCTTCCAGAGACCCCTGTCTGACTGGGTGGCACTCGGACGAGGGCACTGGTCTGTCTGGCAGCTCTTCTCTCATGTGGGGCTGGGGAGGACCCTGCTGTGGCTAGCGCTGGGCGCTTCACATCCTTGTTTGTTCCAGTTAACCATGCACACGGTTGATAAAGGTTTATAAATAGTCCCGTCATTACATTCTCTTCAAAGCCCACTCCCCACTTTTCCCCCTATGTTTGGTGGGGGCCCCCTTGGTTCCTGCCAGGTCACTGGTCCATACAGTGTACTCTGTCCCAGACTTTCTTCTCGTCACTGAAGCAAGGGAGGTGGGTGATAATTTCTGCCTTCTGGGAACACCAGTTTTTGTGGGAAGAGACTGACAAAAAGTATACTCGATAAGTAAAATGTATATTATATAGTAGTGAATGCTGAGAGAAGGGGGATAGGCATTCTTGTGGGTGACGGCAACTTGCCATTTGAGACAAGGAGGCAAGGGAGGCCTCGCTGAAAAGGTAACGTTCAAAGAGCTCATATAAGTGAGGGGGTGGGGATTCTGAAGGAAGAGAAGCTGAGGACAGAGAAGTGCAAAGGCGCCGAAGCAGTGGCATGTCCTCCTTGAGGAAGGAAAGAAGGGAAGGTGCGACCAGCCTTGTCTCTCCTATAGCGCCTGGGTCCCAGTGGGCTTTGGTGAATGTTGTCCCTTCAGGGAGAGGGAGGGACAGAGAGAGATGACAGGGGGCAGAAGGAGCACTGCTTGGGCAAAGTCCCCATTCCCCATCAGTATGCCAACCACAGGGCCTTCTGCAGGCCCCCAGACCATCAAGAGACTGACTCAGCGTCTCGCTTCATGGGCTCTAGGTCACCCCAGTGGGGGGCCCACCTGCCCACTGCTAACTAACCCCCTCCATGGCGGCCTCTTCTGGGGCTCCTCTTGGTGGAAGCTTCCTTCCTCCAAGATTGTACAGCTTGCCCTCAAGAGAGCTAGTGCCCAAGGTTCCCAGGGGCAGCTCCGGGCTGAGAAGAAGCCCGCTAGGTAGCGGCACCTGGTTCTAGGGGCCTCAGGCCTGCCCACCACCTCAGGCCCACTGCCTGGCCAGGGATCCTGAGAGAGGAGGACGCAGGGCGGAAGGGAAGGGGAGCCAGCAGAGGGCGGCCCTGCCCGTGCAGGAGAGCCTGTCCCTGGGGAGTCTCTCTCCCTTTGGTGATTGTTTCCCAGGCTCCCTGGAGCCAGAGGAGGATGGAATGTTCTTATCGCTTCCCAGAGGGACGGCTTTCTTCTTCCTTCACAAAAATGTTAAGCTTCATAATCCGATAGGAAACCTGGACAGGCTGCAGCTGGCGGCCTGGGTCCTAGTTCTGGGAACCATGGGGAGGGGAAGAGAGATGGGAGCGAGGAGGAGAGGTAGAGAAAAGAACCCTATTGAGCGAGACCAGAGGAGGGGGACCAGGGGCGTGGGCAGGGGACCTGAAGATCCTACCCCAACAAGAGGGAAATCTTGGGGATCCACCTCAGACCCCAAGACTGTGAGAGATGCCTTTCACCCTAGCCCACCACAGCCCTGAATTATGAAGAGGAGGGGTCCCCAGGGCAGAGCCTTGCCACCTCCAGGTCGCTGGCCTGTTCGCACACGTGCACAGAGTAGCTTCCCTCTGCACTGGGCAAGTAGTCACATCCCCGTGGGAAGCTGGGTCGGGAAAAGTCTCTCCTCAGAGAGCTGCAGTCACAGGTCAGAGGCCTTCAGAGGAGGGGACAGGACAGGTGACCTCAGCAGGGCCAACCTCCTCAGAAGGCCCAAGTTCTGTGAGGCTAGGATTGTGGTTTCCTAGGAACTGCTCTACCTCCTGAAATGGGACAGGTTGGGGAGATGCCCTGAGACTCAGAAATACAGTTAGAGCTGATGAAGATTATCCTTCATTCATTCATTCATTCTGCAGATGTTCAGTGACTGCTGAGTAGAAAACTGGGTGCTAATCAGTGAGCAGTTGCTACTGGTCTGCTTCTGTTCTGCCCCAGGGCCCCGTGAAACATCCCAGTCTGACTTCTGGAGCTATGAATGCCCTAGGGGACCACAGGGTCTGGGAGGTCAGCATGCCTAGCCATTTCCTCCTCTGGATCTCCAGGGAGAAGCAGCTCCCCCGACCCCTAGGCAGTCTGGTCAGGGGAGAAGGCGTGCCAGGGGGGACCCAGGCCAGACCCCTCAGAGCCTGGGTACCCTCTCCCCACTTCACCTCCTTCCATAGGGGGTGACAGTGGACATGATCCCTGGGCCCTCTGGCTACCAGATCCCAGGAAAAACTGTGCTAAAAACACAATCGCTGCTCAGGCCTGGCTTCGTACTGTGCCTGACCAGTCAGCCTGAGGCTGAGTATCCAGTAGACAGTCTTCCTAGTTCTCTCTGCCTCTGGTATGAAGCAAGGCAGAGTCTCCTGTCAACTGACTTTTTAAAATCAATACCATATTGGGATCTCTTTCCATTTGCACACTCATTTCAGCCTTAGCTCTACATATAAGTATATTTATATATGTAGATTTAAAAAACCTTTTAATAATGGTTATCTCTACGTTCCGTATAAGAAGACTCTCCAGTTTCTAGCATACAGATTTATATATGTGTATATATATATGACTTTATATATATATATGACATTTATATATATATGACTTTTTATAAAGTGTGCATTACTTTTACAATAGAAAAACAACAAGGACATTCCTATTCTGAAATTTAAAATACACTAATACATTGTCTTAAAAAACAACACATTAGTTTGTGTGGTGGAACAGTGAAATAACTGAGGGGAAAGATTATGTCACCGGGGGGTTCTGGAGGGGTGTGTGTTCTGATGTGTTCAGTTCCATGCCAGGTCCCCAGACATGTCCCATGCCATACCCCCATTCTCCCAGCCCCAGCTATGCCACCAGACCCAGAGCAACTCATGCTAAGCCAGAACACCAACTCTCCTTATGTGAGCCAGTGAGGGAAGGGTCCACCCTGGACACAGGGCACTGTACAGGGGTCAAAGGCAAGCTAACAGGGTGCATAGCCCTTTTCCATGGAAGATCAGATTAAGCTATCCTCGGGAGAGATGAATGTTCACCCAGGCCAGGTACGTGTGCTGTAGGTGTCATCTGGGGAGGGAGCCAGCTGCAGCTCAGCTACTCTGGGGGCACATCAGACAGACCCTGTGGCCATCCCTGAGCTGCCGGATGGGAGCTGGGGCCAAACATCTTCCCCAGGGACAGGAGCAGTTTCCGGGGTAAAGAGGCAGGGACACCACCCGACTGCAGGTTCTGGCAGAGGAGCTGTGTGAAAACGAGGGAAAGCCGAAGCATCTGTGGATCCCAGGCTTACTGTCCCCGCGCTTGGGAAGGGAAAAAAGAAAAGAGACAAGAAAGAAAAACCCTCCATTCTACTCTTTTGAGCTGGGCTCCGCACATCTCTGCAGTAGTCATTTGCCACCTTTGAACACATCTATGTGTTGGTGGAATTCCCCACTCCAAGTCCAGGTCAGAGACCACCTTCATATGGAAGCCAGATCCTCCCCACCCCACCTCCACTTTCCCATCCTCCTTGCAGCCAGAGTTCAAGCCCGTGACCTCACTCTGTTGACCGGACTCACCCACAGCAAACTTTGAACCTTTGAATCGAAAGAAAATGATGCAACAAAGCAGATGCTGCCTGGAGCCCATTCCAGCTAGGGTGCAACAGCCACCGCACCCAGCTTCTAGGGGAGCTGGGCGGAGATTCTGGGACATTACGGGCGCTGGCGGTGACACAATGCCGGTGGCAGAGGCAGCACCCTGAAGTGACCAGACCAGTTGGTTCTGAGAAGCCATCTGGGTGTTGTTCCTGCCTTGCGGCGGGGGGCCCTCCAGGTCAGGAGCTCTGGCCCAGATTCTGCAAACTTCCCAACACGCTTTAAGACATCTCCATTTTACCCAAATATAAGCCAGAGTCGGTGCCTGTGTTTGCAAGATGGAAGCCAGGCCTGACTCGGAAGCCTGTGTGTTATTTCACTCTGAACCTGTTTGCAGGGAAGGAACGGAGACGCAGATGTAGAGAGTGGACTTGTGGACATAGCGGGGGAAGGAGAGGCTGGGACAGATTGAAGAGTAGCATTGACATGTATACACGACCACGTGTAAATAGATAGCCAGTGGGAAGCTGCTGCATAACCCAGGGAGCCCAACCCGGTGCTCTGTGACAACCCACAGGGGTGGGATGCAGGGAGGGGAGGGAGGCTCAAGAGAGACAGGGATATACATGTAATTATGATCGATTCACGTTGTTGTACGGCAGAAACCAACACAACATTGTAAAGCAATTTGAAAGTGAAAGTCACTCAGTTGTGTCTGACTCTTTGCGACCCCATGGACTGCACAGTCCATGGAATTCTCTAGGCCAGAATACTGGAGTGGGTAGCCTTTTCCTTCTCCAGGGGATCTTCCCAACCCAGGGATTGAACCCAGGTCTCCTGCATTGCAGGCGGATTCTTTACCAGATGAGCCACAAGGGAAGCCTGTAGACCAATTTACCTCCAATTAAAAAAAAAAAGTCTATGTGTGTGTGGTCCGAGGAGGGACAGGAAGGCAGGAGTTTCTCAAAAAGGGACAGTAACTTCTCTGAGCCGCTATGGACCATGTCACCCCACACAGACCTTGTGATGCTGATTATCAGCATTAGCAGAGTAGACATCTCTCCCCACCCCCACCCCACCCCCTCCACAAGAAACAAAATTTCCAAGTTGCATCTGCAGGATGACTCAGAAGCCCCAGTTTCCACAGGTCCAGAGGAAGCCAACACCCACTTCCCCACAGAGCCTTTCACAGGTCTGAGGGTCTCTCAGTGCTGCCTGCCTTGTCCCACAGTCCCCAGGGGGCGCACTCAGAGTGCACCCCTAAGACCAGCTCCTGAACCCCAGGCACAGGAGCCCCAGAGCGCTCAGTGCGGATGGGGTCCCTGCAGCTAGGCAAGACAAGACGGCTGGCCATCATGGGGTGGCAGAGAGGAGAGTCCTGAGACCCCAGGGCTGTGGGAAGTAGGCACTAGCTGGGAGGCAGTATGAAAAGACTTTTCTATAATCAGAGTGCTCTGGCCTGCCAAAGCTTCTCGTCTTGCAGCATCCACATCTCTGCGTCCCTCCCCAGATGTCAGAGTCTGAGACACTCACTGCCTCCTTTGGCCAGAACCCCTACTCCCCACACACACCCCTTCCCTTAAGGCCTTCTCCTGATAGAATGTCCACATGTGAGTGTTTCAAGGGGGCTAATGGACAAATGACACACACACACACACACACGTGTGTGTGTGTGTGTGTGTGTCTGCGCATGTGTGTGAGTGAGCCCACCCATGCTGGAGAAGTACAAGCCCTATCTCTCTGGAGGCTGCCCGGGCCCTGAGATGCTATCAGCAGCTCCTCACTCTTGCTCCACTGAAGCCAACGTAAATAGAGCCACAGAGCCGCCCCCAGGCTGGGCCGCCCTAGAAGGCCCACGCCTCCTTCCCACCTTCTTGGGCAGCTACCCATGGAGCCAAGAGCCAGGTATCAGGCTTCAGTTGGCTGGACTCCCGGCAGCTCCTGCTGGTCTGTGCTGGGCCTGCAGCCCAGCCTGCCCACAGGCGCTGGCCACCACCCGGGCCGTGGGGCCGCAGCACTCAGCCCATTAGCGCCCACCAGCCAGCCTCCACTCTGGCCCCTGGGTGGGGTCTGGCTTAGCAGAGAAGCAGGGCACATGGACAGGGGTGGCCCGATTCACCGCGCTCCCCAAGACCTCCAAATCTGCCCCAGGACCCTTTCCATGAGGCAATGGGAAACCTGAGCGCTCAGGCCAGAAACAGAACGTTTTGAACAATTTGAGGGGAAAAAATTATTCAGACCAATTTCATGACATCTGAGAGCTCCAGGGGAAAAACGCAGCCACCTCTTCAGGCACTATTGTGTGTTCATGCCAAACCCCAAACAGCTTGGACTGAAGCAGCACAAAAGCTGTGAATCTTCATGTCCCTCCAGCAGGGAACTCGGCTGACACCCGGGCCTCTGGTCCTCTGGGCTCATCCCCTCCTCCATGACCCCGCTTTTCTGGATGCCCATGGCACGTGGTTGATGCTCCTGGTCCCACCCACTGGCTGGAACCATCTTCTTGGCCTTTAGAACTCAGCTCAGACATGCTTCCTCCTCAGAGCTCTCCTGGCCCTTCAAGACAGTGAGGCCGGACTACCCACCAAACCCCAGGGGCCTGAGGTCTACCTGGCTTGAAGCCCCTTCCAAGTACTAGGCTCCTCCGAACAGTGAGCCTCAAATAGATCACCCTATTTAAAGGGCACAACCACCTTACCAGTGGGTGTCATCATTCAAGTCTCGAGTGGGGCCACTGAGCCTCAGAGTTGAAATCGCTCAAAGTTGCAGTGGAGCTGGGGTTTAGAACTGGGCAGTGTGGAGCCAGAGGCTTTGCGCAAACCATTTCACACCATCTCTCCAGCAGCTGCTCAGAGAAAGGAGGGGCTGGCTCTGCTGGGGGAGAGAGAAGAGTCAGGAAGGGGTGAGTGGAAACTTCCAGAGGGGTGCCAGCTATCAAAAGATGCATAGACATTCACCAGGTAAATACAGCAGGGAAGAGCCACCCCTGTGAAAAGTCCAGCAGGTACTAAGGCCTAGAAAAGAGAAATGTCAGAGGGTGGTGGTTCTGGGTTCCTGCAAGTCGGGGGTGAGGAGGAGGAAGAGGTTGCAGAGTTAAGCCAGACCCCAGACCCACCATCCCCTATACACACACACACACACACACACACACACCACCCAGCCCAGGGTCAGGAAGTACCGCAGCAGTGATACAGGAGGGAGGTGCAGTAGTGCTAGGATCTGACTGGAGACCCACCCCTCAGGGACCCACGTGAAGCCGCAGCAGGGTCCTTTGCAGCCATCACAGGGCCACGTGAGCAGCATTAAATGTCTGAGTGGACGCAAAGGACACCTCTGGGATGCGCTTATGAGGCATGCTTTTATTTAAAATATATTGTTCATTCCTGTGATATTTGATCATATTCAATTGGAAGACAGTTGTTTGGTTTTGTTTTAATTTTTTTCCATTTAAAAATGGTTGAAAGTGAAAGTTGGTCACTCAGTTGTGTCCGACGCTTTGTGACCCCATGGACTGTATCCTGCTAGGCTCCTCTGTCTATGGAATTCTCTGGGCCAAGAATACTGGAGGGGGCTGCCATATCCTTCTCCAAGGGATCTTCCTGACCCAGGGATTGAACTTGGGTCTCCTGCATTGCAAGCAGAGTCTTTACCATTTGAGCTACCAGGGAAGCACTTAAAAATGGTTATGCATGCTTTTAACCAAAAATTAAAAAAAAAAAATTTTTTTTAATGAGAAATGCAATAAATGTGGTCCTTCCTGAGCTTTTCTATTTTCATAAACATGCATACAGCTGTACCCATGTATAGGACTTCTTTCTTAAGAGACACATATTTGTCTGCACCCTGCTCTTTTTCTCACATTGTAATACATAGTCAAGGCTATGGTTTTTCCAGTGGTCATGTATGGATGTGAGAGTTGGACTGTGAAGAAAGCTGAGTGCCAAAGAATTGATGCTTTTGAACTGTGGTGTTGGAGAAGACTCTTGAGAGTCCCTTGGACTGCAAGGAGATCCAACCAGTCCATCCTAAAGGAGATCAGTCCTGGGTGTTCATTGGAAGGACTTATGTTGAAGCTGAAACTCCAATACTTTGGCCACCTCATGCGAAGAGTTGACTCATTGGAAAAGACCCTGATTCTGGGAGGGATTGGGGTAGGAGGAGAAGGGGACGACAGAGGATGAGATGGCTGGATGGCATCACCGACTCAATGGACATGAGTTTGGGTAAACTCCAGGAGTTGGTAATGGACAGGGAGGCCTGGCGTGCTGCAATTCATGGGGTCGCAAAGAGTCGGACATGACCGAGCGACTGAACTGAACTGATCTGAATACATGGTAAATTCATTACTCACCAATTCAATAAATATTCACTGGGATCCCAACTGTGTTCATGGCCTGGGCTGGGAGGCTGAGTAGAGAGCAGTAGATACTGGAAGTCAGGCTCCTGCCAACCAGCTTCTGCAGTCCAGCAGGACTGAGAAATGCAGGTGGTTGCTGGTAGCTGGAAAAGACCAGGAAACTCACCACAGAAACTCCAGAAAGTAACACATCCCTGCCGATAACTTGATCCAGCCCAGTGAGATCTGTGTCAGACTTCTGAACTACAGAACTATAAGATAACAAAGCCATGAAATTAAAGGACACTTGCTCCTGTGAAGAAAAGCTAAGACAAACCTAGACAGCATATTACAAAGCAGAGACATCACTTTGCCAACAAAGGTCTGGACAGTCAAAGCCATGGTTTTTCCAAGAGCCATGTATGGATGTGAGAGTTGGACCATACAGAAGGTTGAACACCACAGGATTGATGCTTCCTTTGTGGTGTTGGAGAAGATTCTTGAGAGTCTGTTGGACAGCAAGGAAATCAAACCAGTAAATCCTTAAGGAAATCAACCCTGAATGTTCATTGGAAGGACTGATGCTGAAGCTGAAGCTTCAATACTTTGGCCATCTGATGTGAAGAGCCTTGATGCTGGGAAAGATTTGAAGGCAGGAGGAGAACAGGGCAAGAGAGGATAAGACTGTTGGATGGCATCACTGACTCAGTGATATGAGTCTGAGCAAACTCTGGGAGGTACTGAAGGACAGGGAAGCATCAGAATTGGACTTGACTTACTGGCTGAACAATAACAAGACAACAAGTTTGTGTTGTTCCAAGCCACCAAGCTTTTGGTAATTTGTTACAGCAACGAGTAGGAGACTAATACAAGTGGGTAGTCCAGGAGTTCAAGTGAGAGATGCTGGAGCTTGGTCCCAGGTGGTGAGAGAGAAGCAGACAGATCAATTTTGGTACCTTCCATTACAAAGGGAGGGGCTCACAGGGGGAAACTTGGGGACTGAGTTGAGTGGATGCGGACGCTTCGGAAGAGGAAGGAGTCTCAGGTGACTCTGGGTTTGGGATGGGCAAATGGAAGATGGTGGTGCTTTACTCTACACACCTTGTGAGGGCAGGACTCTGGCTTGTTCACTGCTGTGTCCCCAGCACCATCAGAGCATCTGGAACATAGCATGTGCTCAATAAATATTTGTTGAATGGATTTATCAATTAAATAAGTGGAGAATCTAGGATGCTTATGTTAGAGGGAAAGACAGTGAGTTCAGTGATCAGCACCACATATCCCAAGCAGTTCTATGGGCCCCTGCAGCCATCAGAAGGATCCATCGGGAGCAATGAACCCATCCCTGGGATGAGAAAGATGAGCCTCAGTGGAGGGGCCCCCAGCTGCCCTGGCCTGCGAGGCTAAACTCAGAGAGTGTGGCCAGCCAGGAGTCCCTGAGGCAGGCAGGCAGAGTGGAGGCGGCTCCCTGCTGACATTACCCCTAATAGGAGGTCCTTATCACCCAGGATGGAGCCGGGTGCTCTACTTAATTCAGGAGAAAGCTACTCTCTGGGAAATAGGTGCCAATTTGCAGCAATCACAATAAGAAACATCCTCTCTCTGGCTGATGCAAGCTAACAAGGTAACAGGGCATTGTGCAGTAGGGAGAGATCAAAAGGGTTTTTTTTTCTAAGCCCACGGTGGGCACTTAATCCATCTTTTGCTCTGTCTCTCTCTCCCTCCATTACAGCCGCAGACGCACTATTTACAGGGCCTGCATTAGCTGCCTTTTCAGATATCGCACTTCCTCAAAACCACTTCAGAAGGAAAGTGAATTAGAAATGAGTCTGAGACGCAGGCAGGGGCTTTTGCCGCCTCCTCCCTGCGCTAAGGCCAGCAGCACCTTCCTGCCTGGATGTGGGAATCCAGGGCCATACCATCTCAGCTCCCGGGAGAATGACTCTGCTGTCCTCCAGCCCTGTGGACGCTCTGACTCTGGCCCATGAGGCTCGCCTGGAAGCAGCAAGGTGAAGGGGCAGCAGGTGTGGATGAGGAGCAGCTAACGCCTCCTGGGCAAACACAGGAAGCCAGGCTGAGACGAAGAGGCAAATCTGGGATGTGGATCCTGGTGGAGGTGGCAGGGTAGGGGTAGGGGTGCATTTTGGACAGCACTGATCTCTTAGGACCTTCCCCAGGAGCCTTCCTGCTGTTCTCTGTCTGGGTCCCTCCCTTCCACCTCCAGGGAGTTCAGAGCCACTGCTAAGTTAGGCTAGTTGCTGGGCAGACGCCACACTGATAAGGCCCAGGCCACTGTTCTGACCTTTCTCTACAGGCTCCCCCTGACCTTCACCCACAACCCCTAGAATGCACCACCCCAGGAATGCAACCACCCCTCTCAGATGCACTGGCGTCTTCCAGGTGTGAGTCCATGAGGGTAGAGGGAAGGCAGGAACGTGGGAGCTTTCTGTCCCCAGAGTGGGAGAAAATTTCAGTTCAGGAGAATGTTCCACCAGAAATCCCCATCCAAGTTTCACCTTTTACAGGTATGTTCTGTGAACCAAGTGACTTGCCTGAATTCCTTAAGACCTGGCCAAGGACCTGACATTTCTGACCTGCAGCCAAATGCTTTTGCCTCCATCAGGTGTATGCATGCTCAATCATGTCCAACTCCATGTGACCCTATGGACTGTAGCCTGTCAGATTCCTCTGTCCATGAGATTTTCCAGGCAAGAATACTGGAGTGAGTTGTCACTTCCTTCTCCTAGGGATCTTCCTAACCCAGGGAAGCATCTCCCATGTCTCCTGCAATGGCAGGTGGATTCTTTACTGCTTGAGCCATCATGGAAACCTCCATTGGATGGGTATAAAAATCTAGGCTGTACAACTGCAAAGAAACTTGGGCTTCATCTAGGCTGAGATTCCTGTCTGGAGGTGAGAAGAGGCTCTCATCCATCCTCCAACTCTATTTAAATTGTATTGGGATTTCCCCTAAGAGTTTGAAAGCAGATGAACTATTAAGTGAGAAGAGAAGCCACAGGCCTCCCTCAGACTTTCTTTGCCGACTGACTATGTGGGAAGCCAACTCTCAAACAGCTCCTGACAATCCCCACCTCCTAGGTCTACACCTGTGATTCCTCGCTCTGAGGGTGGGTTGGACCTTGTGACTCGAGTCTAATGAACAAAATGTGGTCAGCATGGTGGCAAGTCACTCCTAAATGAAGTTACAAAAAGATGCTACTTCTGCCTGCTGGCTCTCCCTGGCCTCTCTCCATCCACCTCCTGAAGGAAGCCATGCACCACGCTGGGAGCCCTTATCTTGTCAAGGAACTGGTGTCTCTGGCCAATCGACTGCAAGACCCTGAACTCTGTCAACTACCATGTGCATGAGCTGGGACACAGATCCTCCCCAGTCAAGCCTTGAGAAGACTGCAGCCCTGGCTGGCACCCTAATCCTGTCCATACCAGAGACCTTGAGACTTGAATCCCAACTAAGATGCACCCAGTTTCCTGACCCCCAGGAACTTCAAAATGTTTGTTGTTTCAAACTGCCATATTTTGGAGTAACTTGTTACAGTGTAGTTGATGACTGTATACAATGTCCTCTTTGGAAGACTGCTTTTCGTGAGACAGGTGAAGCAAGAGAGAGCAGAGGCAGCTGTGAGTTTGCCACATGCCGGTACTGGGTAAGTCAGGAGACCTAGGCTTTGTTTTGGGTCCTGCTGCTGACCCACACTCTGTCCTTGGACAGGACCCTAACCATTTATGGGCCTTACTTCCCTGACCTCTGGGGAGGACTCTGGGTCAGTTCCAACTGCCTGTGACTTGAGACCTAGGAAACGGAAGCTTCCAGGCCTGAGATGACTGCATATGTCATGAGGAAGGGGAGGAGGAAGATGCCTGACCGCCCTGCACCACCCCTCTGCCCTTTTCCCCAGACCTGAGCCCTATGGCATGAGTCAGTCTTTAGTGACACCCTCTGACCTCAGAGGCTGGGGCACTCCAGATCGGTGAGAGGAAACTCAAGACACTGAGGGTCCCTTGGAAGGAAGAGCTGCCCTCACTGCCCTAGTCCTCTCCATTGCTTGATGGAGACATGCTTATGTCTCCTGCCTTCGGCCCCAGCGAGCCCTGAACAGATAGATCTCCGCCAGCCCCTTCCCCTCAAGGACCCAGCTGGGCTCCAGCCCCCACCTCTTCCCCTGGGAGAGCACTCTGCAGGGGGTCCAGGGGTCAAGAGGAGGCTCCTGAGGCAAAGACCCGACCCTTGCTTTTTCCCAGGGCCAGCAGCAGCACAGGCCTCCCACTCTGTACCCCAGGTGGGGGCTGGGTCTCTTCTCTCCACACCAGGCCTGGGACCGTCCCCAAGGTCCCACTTCCCTCCCTGGAGCAGTGGGAAAGCCTGGGAAAAGCCAGGCTGCTTTAACACTCCTGGGGGATAAAAACAAGCCCAAATAAGGGTCCATTTCTACCACATTCCTTCAGGCTGCAAGAGAATGCCAGGCCAGGGCAGTCTCCCCACGGCCGCCTCCCCCCACCAGGGCCAGGCCAGGCCTGATGTGTCCAGGCCAGGAAGAGCTGTCTCGAGACCAGACCCTCTGCAGCCAAGCTGGCAGGACTGCTCCCTGCAAACTCTGTCGAATGTGAGTCTGTCGTCTCGCTCACAGGCCAGGGACAAGGGCTCCTGCAGGACATTCACTGAAGGGCCAGGACTGTTGGGGAGCCCCCAGAGGTTCCTGGAACCCTCTCAGGCTATTGTCACTCAGTTCTGGGTGAATCCACAAGGTTCTTGACACATTTTATGCTCCGGCTGATTCTCTTTCTCATAAGCTGTTCAATTCTTATAAGTCAGGGTTTCTCAACTTTAGCACTACAAACATTTGAGGCTGGATAATTCTTCGCTGGTTCTTCCCCAATGGCTCAGCCTTAAAGAATTCACCTGCAGTACAGGAGACACAGGTTCAATCCCTGGGTCGGGAAGATTCCCCTGGAGGAGGAAATGGCAACCCACTCCAGTATTCTTGCCTGGAGAATCCCATGGACAGAGGAGCCTGGCAGGCTGCAGTCCACAGGATCACAAAGAATTGGACACAACTGAGCGACAACAGAGCACAAGCATAATTCTTTGCTGGGGGCAGGATAACCAGCTGTCCTGTATGTTAGAGTATTTAGGAAGCACCCCTGGCTTCTACCACGAGATGTCAGTAGCACACCCCCACCCCTATGGGTTATATTAACAAAACTTGCTCAGATATACACCAAGAATCACCCCCAGTTGAAGATTACTGTTCTGAATGCATTTAAAGGCTTCTGACTGGTTTCTGATTAAGTGTCCTGACTGCAGGGCTTAGGAGGAAGAAAGATGGGTGTCAGAGAGGAAGAAAACCTCACTGGCCCCATGACCACAAACCCCTAACACACACACACGTATACACACACACACACACCCCAAGGTCAGAGCTGATAACTGATCCTTCCCCAATCTTGAGAGGCCAGTATTAACATCCCTGCTTCCTGCTTTGTCAATGAAGTTCAGGTGGCTATATGGCTTGTCCAAGGCCACACAGCTCAGCAGAGACAAAGCTGTGCTCCAGCCCAGGGAGTGGTCCCCCAGACCTACGATCTGTGCCATACCACACTCCCCGGTCTACGGATGAGAGACCACACTGCCCTCACTGACCTACTTCAGGGTCCCAGGCCCCCGCCTTCCCCCACTCAGGCAGGGTCTCCTGAGCCTCCTGGGTTGACTCCCCCTTCCCATCACTGCGCTGTCCTGATCCTGGGTGATCGATTTGCATACCATATCGATCTCAAGAGCCATGTAATATGTTTGACTTGTGGCACTTTGCATAATTTTCTGATTAAGTTACTTATTTAACCTATTGACCTTTTCTCTTAATTAGAGTATCTGGGTACTGCAAATGTTGAGTAGTAATCAAGTTGTGAGTTTTCCCGAGTGGAATTCACGTCCTCGCCACTTCCCTGCTCCTTCATGACTTTGGCTTCCTCTGCAGTGGCTCCTGTTGAACCAGCTGTCCCCTCCTGTTCACCCCCACCCCCACGCTTTCCCCTCAGGGGTGTGAGAGGTGTGCACGTGGGGCCAGGCCTTCTCTAAGCCTCTGCTCTCCAGAAGCCTCCAGAGCCAGGAAGGGACCAAGATAAGGGGACAGCATCACTGGAAATAGTATCCCCAGCTAAGTGGACAAAATAAGGCACATGTGGGTCAGAGTAGTGGACCCTGTATCCGTTAGCTATTGTACATAACAAACCACCCCAAAACGTAGTAGCCTGCAACAATACCCATGGATTATTTTCTTAGGAGTCTGTGGGTCGGCTGGACAGTTCTGAAGATCTGCACCAGGCTCTGGTGATTTGGCTAAGGTCACCTACCCATCTGCAGCCAGCCAGTGGTCTGCAGGGGACTGGCTGGGATGAATGTAGTTTTCTCGGTCAGTCTCCTAAAGTCTCCAGCAGCTAACCTGGACATGTTCTTACCAGTGATGAAGGAACAAAAGTGACAGGAGTGCACACCCCAACGCACAAGTGCTTGTGAAACCTCTGCGTGCATTGTACCTATTACCACACCACTGGCCAAAGCAAGGCACCAGCTGAGCCCAGCATCAAGGATATGGCAGAAAGCTCTGCCCACAAAGGAAGGAGAAGAGACCCAGGCCAGGTGAGCCTCTTCTGTCCCCCTCCGAGGAAGAGGTGCTCACTTAAGAGTCTTGACACAAATGCAAAGCAAGGCGATCTTCTTCCTCCTGCCCTTCCCACCCTGGACACCGATCCCAAGTGTCAAAGCCCGCTGTGGTGAGCCTGGGGCCCCGGGAAGGGAGGTTGCAATTTGCTACAACTTCTTATCCTAGCATCTACTTTTTAGAGGGTCTGGATGATACCCTTTTAAGGGTTCTTAAAAATCTTCCTGTTCTTCTGGTTGCACTGGGACAGGGGGGATACAGAGTGGCTGTCTCAGGTGCTCTGTGCCCCTGACCACCACCCTCTCCCCCAGTGTGGCCACATCGTCTCCACTCTGCCAGCACTGGCCCAGAAAACTCCAGCAAAGTTCTTGCCTCCCAGAGATCCATGCAGGCAGGGAATAGGTCCTTCTTACTCTGTCCCCAAACCTCTTTTACTCAGCGTAATTACTTTGAGATTTTCATCTATGTTGTTACATGTACCAACAATTCATTCCTTTTTATTGCTAAGCAGTATTCCTTCATGTGGATGGACCACAATCAGCTTATTCACTCACTTCTTGATGGATAACTTAAATTGTTTCCAGTTTAGGGCAATTACAAATAAAGTTGCTACATTCACACAAGTCTTTGTACAGACACATGTTTTCATTCTCCTGGGTAAATATATAGAAGTGTATTGTCTGGATCATAGGGTAGAGGTATGCTTAGCCTTCTACATAACTGCCAAGCCATTTTTCTAAGTGGTTGTAATTTTACGTTCCCACAGGTGGTGTCTGAGAATTCCAGTTGCTCTGCATCCTCATCAGCACATGGAATGATCAACCCTTTCAGCCATTCTAGTAAGAGTTTAGCAGCATAGCTCCATGGCTTTAATTAGAACTTCTCTACTGACTAATGAGCATATTTTTACGACCATAGCTCTTCTTTTAAACTGGACATCGGACTGTGCCACGGCAGACTATACCTTTCAGCCTCCCTTGCAGCTAACTATAATCATATGATTAATACTAATTTTCTAAACTTCACTCATGCTTACTTAAAAAAAAACTAGACAGTGATATAGTGAAGTCGCTCAGTCGTGTCCAACTCTTTGCAACCCCATGGACTGTAGCTACCAGGCTCCTCTGTCTATGGGATTTTCCAGGCAATAGTCCTGGAGTGGGTTGCCATTTCCTTCTCCAGGGGATCTTCCCAACCCAGGGATGGAACCCAGGTCTCCCACATTGTAGACAGACAAGTTACCATCTGAGCCACCAGGGAAGTCTTAAAAGAAAATTGCTTGCCCTCATTCCACACTTCATATCAACTTGCTTTTGCTGCAGTAATACTGCATAAAACCACCCCAAAATTCAGTGGTAAACAAGCGTGAGTATTTATTTCTGACACATCCGTGGGTCTCAAAGCAGTGGCTTCATTTCCAGTCCTAGGTCAAGTTCAGGTCTGCCCCACATGTCTTGTTCCCACACAGAGGCTCCCGAGAGAGCAGTCACCTTGGGCAGGTTCTTCTCATTGCTGAGGTCAGAAGCTCCCAGAGGATCAGATGGAAACTTATGATGCCTCTTAAGGCCTAGACTTGGAACTGGGGCAGGGGAGTTTATTCCCTCTGTGAAGTTTATTCCTACTGTTTTTGATAGACCAAAAAAGAAGCGAAAATTTGCTGGGCCATGGAATCTCCCAGTGTACTTGTCCCCTTCCCACAAGCTGGGACACAGATGTGTCTGTGACCCACATTGACCGTGAAGCTGAGATTATTATTCTAGGGAGATGGAGCCACAGGATGGAGGGCACCTGGATCCCCAAGAGTCCTCGTGGAGCCGACCTGTGGCCCACCAGTTCCCCTCTCACCTGAGGATGGTGAGGCCAAGATGCAATAACCTCCATCTTCTTTAAGACTTCGCATTTTTAACCCTTTTTATTCCAGCAACCTAGACTTCACTCTCATATATGCTCCAGTTTTTCCTTTTCTGACACAGGGAAAACTTGTTTTTGTTTTACTTTGCTTTAATCTCTTCCCAGGTGGAAAAAAATTACCAGCCAGCATTCTTTCACATCTGGCAGCCAGAAGAGGGAAAGTCCTGGGGTCAAAATGCAAAAGTTAATGCTTCACGCTACCATCCAGCCACATGACCTGCCCCGCTGGGTGTCTCCAAGAATTCCGGGAGCCGACTTGCCATGTTCAGAGCACCCCCTTCCCTGCTCTCCTGCTGTCCAGAGCATTCACCTCCCTCCCATACGGAGCTCCTGGCTCTGTTGTCCCCAGTCCTGCCTTGCCCAGGCCTGGGGCTTGTCCTGCAGAGCGGGGTCCCAGCGCCAGCCGGCTCTCCTTGTCTCTGACTGGCAGCACCTCCATCCAACCCTGCTCCACTCGACAAACACTAAATAGCAGGCTCTGGCATCTCCTGAAGTTCTGCTCTCATTAGCACACTGGGAGGTAAGTGCAGGGAACCAGGGAGAATTTACCCTGCAGCAACAGGCTTCTCCTGGAGAAGCCAAACACACCCCAGCAGGTAGTGAGTGCAGAGGCTGGGCCTCCAAATACTTCTGGAATCGCTCCTTTCTCCTCTCCACAGAGCCAACCCACTCCTCTTCTCTCTCCCTGTATCTTCCGCAGCCTCAGCCCCATTTTTGTGCCCCTTTTCAGCAGGCTCAGCTGTCAGGCTCTTCTCCTATGGAGCTTCCGTGGGAAACAGCCCAGCCTCATCCAGGGCTCTTTCTCCTCCAGGCACACTCTCTGACCACTGGCAACTCCACCCCATTGCAGGAAAAACCCTGGCTCTCACTGCCTGCTCTCCTCCCTGCCCTCAATACCCTTACCTTCTTCTCTGCCTGGGCAAACTCCTTCCTATCTGCCAAGTCGTGATGAAATGATACCCCCTCCAGGAAGCCTGCCCTCAGCCTCCGATTGCAGTGGTACTTTTTGCCTCCTCTGGGTTCTACTGGCCCACGAGCATCTCTGTTCTAGTTCCAGCCTCTCTGTATCATTGTGAGGTGTTTATCTGTTTTCCACACTTATCAGTCTGTGCCTGCTTCAAGGGAAAGGTCATGGTCTTCTTTTTTTGTATTCAAGTCTCCAACACCAGGCCTAGTGCCAAATAAATGACAAATATCGAGCCCATGTTTATTGATGCCTGAAGCAATGAATGAGCAAAAACAGACACGTGAAGAAATAAACAGCCAGTTAGATGGGAGTCTGCTTGGAGGCACTTTCCCTTCCTAGCCTTACTTCTGTTGACGTACGTCTTACATATTTATTTACTGTATCCTCTCCCAGCCACCCTGCGTATGTGCTCTGTGAAGACACAGGCTGCGTGTTTCATTCACTGTTGTATCTTCCACACTCAGCTTAAGGCCTGGAACTTAGAAGGTGCACAATAAATATCTGTTTGGCAAATGGAAAAAATGAACATGGATTGGAAGATAAGAGGATGTAGGGGTGGATAGCAGGATACAAGCAGGAAAGGTCCACTCCAGTTTTATAATCTAGAGAAACCTGGCCACTTTTTCTTGAGAAAAAAAAGAGTTTAACTGGTCTCTTGGTTTCATAAAGACAAGGCCCAGGCTTAATCTAAAAGTCTGCTGTGCTGTGCTTAGTTGCTTCAGTCGGGTCCGACTCTTTGTGACCCCATGGGCAGAGTCCATGGGTTCTCCAGGCAAGAATACTGGAGTGGGTTGCCATGCTCTCCTCCAGGGGATCTTCCTGACCCAGGGATCAAACCTGCATCTCCTGCATTGCAGGTGGATTCTTTACCACTGAGCCACTGGGAAGCCCCATCTAAAAGTGTAGATTAGGGAAATTCAGGGTCAACTTCTTTACGGAATAATCATTAAGCATCTGCCCTATGGACAAGGGCCTATATATGTACTTTTTTGTTTTTTGATGTTAAAAGAATGGCACTTTTTCCTTTGGTTCTGGTTAGTTACTCCTGATGAGTGAGAGGTACAGGTGTCGTAGTCTTGGACCCAGAGAAAGGAAAAAGATGAGAGAAGATGCTGAGCTGAGGGGGAGCTGCAACACCCCTCCTGGCCCCTCCCGGCAGGACCAGGGAGACAGGCAGGGACAGGCATCCTGTGATGGGCCATGAGGACACTGATGTGTGCACGCTAAGCCGCTTCAGTTGTGTCACTCTTTATGACCCCATGGACTGTAGCCCGCCAGGCTCCTCTGTTCATGGGACTCTCTAGGCAAGCATACTAGAGTAGGTTGCCATTTCCTCCTCCAGGGGATCCTCCTGACCCAGGGATGCAACCTGTGTCTCTGATATTTCCTGCATTGGCAGGCAGGTTCTTTACTGTTAGCACCATCTGGGAAGCCTGAGAACACTGATACTGAAGGGTAAATTTTAAGTTTTCTTTCTCTGGGCCACAATTTCCTTAGAATGTTCTCTATACCATCCATTACCTATGACAACTGTATGTCAGGGGAGACTTGGAGAGTAAGACAGGCGCTGTGCCCATGTTGGGCACAAACTGTTAGGGAGGAGAAGTCAGGATAAGCTGGGGAGGATGAGGGGAGAAGCCCACAACGACACCTCACGGAAGGAGGTGACAGCAACAGACACCCCAAGGAAACACTCCCCAGAAAGCCTCAGGGGGATGTAGGTGGGGCTGAGATTTCCTCCCACCAGGCAGGGTGAGGGCCTCAGGTATCTGACTAGGATTGAAAAGGAAAGAATGTCTGCAAGAGCCTAGAGACTGGGAAGGCACAGATTATTAAAGGATGGATGGATGGATGCACTGACAGGTAGTCGAAAGCGTAGATGAGGGGAAGAAAAGATGGATGGGCTGGAGAATGAGTGGAAAAATAAATGAATTAGTGGCCATTATTACTCTCTCTGCTTATGGTATGTGGACCCAAACAGAGTGAATGGCCACTTGGATGTCTGAGTTACAAAGGAAATGGGTAATCGTGTTGCCCATCTGGAACTCACTTCACTGCTTAGAGTCCTAAAAAACAAGCCCGTCTCTTCGGCTTCCTGGCCCTCTGCCCTGGCAAGCCCTGTCCCAGGCTGGTGTGTGGATATGCTGCAATCAGCTCAGGGGAGGAAATCTCCTAGTTAAAATATTCAACTGCAGCAGCTAAGAATGCACACTGATTAGCCAAGTACACCCAGGCCCAGCTACTCCACTCCACCGCACGGGCCTGATTAGTACAGGAGGAGGCTCGGTCAGCAGAGGCTGCAGCCCCTAGAAGGGGCCCTGGCACTGCCAGCTCTTCGTGCACCTTCCCTCCGGAGGGGGGCAGATGGACGGAGGGGCGTTGCTGACCCCCAGGAAGTCAGTCCTGCTCCAGGTCTCCTGCTGCCTCTTTAAGACCAGGATCCTCACAGTCTGCCAGGCTGTTTCCTGGCTGACCACCTCCCATTCAATCATTTCATCACACAGCACTTTGAGGCTGATCTTATTACTACTCCCGTTGTATAGATGAGGAGACTGAGGCTCAGTGAAGTCAAGTAGGCTACAGAACTAGAATTCAAAGCCCAATCTTAAGTTCACATGTAATACTATTGTCTCTGTACTGGCATCTGATGGTGAGGGTGCCCAATGAGGGACCTGCAGAGACCCGATTTGTCCAAAAGCGCTGACCAGGTAGGATGAGGCTGATCAGGGAGTCCCTCCTTTGTGGGTTCGTCTCAGTTTCTTCAAAGGAGATAGTTACACAGACCTCCATTCCTGGACCTAACTATAGCTCACGGATATGCCCTCTGACCACAAGAACTGGTCCTTCACCTTGCCCTACCACCTGGCCTCACAGCCCTCACACCCAGAGCCAGGGACCCAGTCTCCTGGTTGCCCTAAGCCAGCATCACTGGTCCCGGAGGACCTCCACCTATCTCAAACCCTCTTCCTCGTCAGAGCCTAACAGGGTCCGGCAAAGCCTCTCTCAGCTCAAAACAAGAGCAAGTGTGGCTTGGTCTTGCTCGCACCACTCCCTGCTCCCCTGACTCCTGGTGGAGCCCACAGGACCCTCCTCAATCTTCACAGCTTGCCTCCCTCTCTTGACTTCTCGCCATCACTCCCATGCCCTAGTCACACCCACATACCACATAACTTCCCCAGTCACTCATTCTGCAGCAGGGCCATCTGCTTCCCTCCTCCTCCCCACTCACTCAGCAAACCCCAATCCTCTTTCAAGACTCATCTTGAATATCATCTTTGTAGTGGAGACTTTTCAGCGCCCCTCCTCCACCTATCTGAAGACTAAATGACCACTCCTTCCTTTGGATCCTTTTGGGTCTGCACCTCTCATCAGACATAAGTTGCTCTGCCCATGGCTGTGATAGCACCTTAGATAGATGGCACTAGGGAGAGGGAAAGATGAAACAGTGAACCTCTCACTTGGCATCAACTTGGGCCCGAGCTCTTTACTTGCAGAACCAATAATCCCGAGAACACTCTTGGGGCTAGGCTGGGGAGGGGGGTGATCAGGAGAGGCTTCTGATCTGGCCTCTTACTGTGTCCCATCAAACTATCCCCAGGGCAGTATCAGCTCCAGTGTGGAGCTGTGATCATAGTCCAGACATCTCCTCCCACCAAACGAGTTTCCTGTCAACCTCCCATTTCCTCCACAGCGACACAACCTCTGTATGTTAGTATCTTGACTAAAGACTACTTTTCTCACACTCTGTTGCAGGTAGGTAAGTCCTGAGACTAAACTCTGGCCAATGAGATGTAAGCAGAGGGTAACAACTTGCTTAAAACTTTTTTAAAGGAAGCTGGAATGTACCTTTCCCCTTCTTTAGTCATCGCTTGCTCCATCCTGCTGCCTGGGATGTCTTGAACTTTAGCTTCCATTGCAGATCATTTGAATGAGAATCACACTTTAGGGGTGGAGAAGCAAGAGCTTAAGAGTAGCAGAAATGTTTTATCAGCCTGACTTTATGTACCTCCAAGTTTGTAAATGAAAGCAAAATAACAATGTCTCTTCTTCCTCTTCTTTCTTGTATTTTTCAAGCTGCTGCTCACTTATGTCTCTGTCTTGTGAGGCAGAACCCAGCACAGGGTCCTTTTCCTACCCACTAACTTCCATTGGTATCACCTCCAGAGTATCAGGCTGTGTTCATTGTCAGATAGTCCATCCCCTCCTCTCCCAATAAGGCAGCTTATTCTTATTCTTAAGATGGCCCTTAATCTCTACAACCACCCCAATAACTTTTGACGACCACATACCCAAAGAATGTGAGAGGTGTAACCTTTGTCAAGCCGAAACCTTGTGCTATAAACAATCAAGTATTAAATATGGTAACAGGGATTAACTCTTAATCATAGGACTATGGGTGTTTTTTACTTCTTCCCTTCTTGGCATATTCTCATTTTCCTCAGTGAACATTTATTACTCGTAATAATAAAAAGTAGGAACTTCCCTGGGGGTCCAGTGGTTAAGAATCCACATTCCAGTGCAGGGGACATGGGTTCCATCCCTGAACTGGGAACTGGGAACCCATATGCTGCGGAGAAACTAAGGCCACGTGCCATGACTACTGAGCCCTCATGCTCTGGAGCCTGCTCACCGCAACTAGAGAAGCCCATGCCCCACCACAAAGAACACACGTGCCGTAACTAAGACTCAGTACAACCAAAATGAATAAGTAAATAAACGGTATAAAAATAATGATAAAAATAAACAATTTAATTTAAAAAATCCGATACAACTCTAATCAAAAAAATACATCAATGTCTATCAGGACAAATCAAAAGTTGGGAGGATAATAGGTATTTCCAGAGCAGGCTTTCCTGATGGCTGTCTGCAACGCAGGAGACCTGGGTTCAATCCCTGGGTTGGGAAGATCCCCTGGGGAAGTAAACAGCTACCCACTCCAGTATTCTGGCCTGGAGAATTCCATGGACTATTCCATGGGGTCACAAAGAGTCAGACACAATTGAGCACATTTCACACACTCACAAAGAGGGCAGACAAAGAAAGGAGTGATGCTTCTCTGAAGGTACCATGTACAGAAGATGTATTTGTCCAGTCACCACAATCAGAGATACGTATGGGCTCACTCAAATCCTCATAAACCCCAAAGGCAGATGAAAAAAGGCAGATCCATGTCACAGATGAAAAAAACTGAGGCTCAGAGAAACAAGATATTTTCCTCAAGGTTGTTTATCACATAGCTAATACCTGGAGGTGGAATTTGAATCCAAAGCCTGTACTATTTTAGCATATGAAGCTATTTCATTCTCCATAATACCCATCAGTTCAGTTCAGTCACTCAATCTTGTCCGACTCTTTGTGATCCCATGGACTGCAGCATGCTAGGCCTCCCTGTCCATCACCAACTCCCAGAGTTTATTAAAACTCATGTCCATTGAGGCAGTGATGCCATCCAACCATCTCATCCTCTGTCATCCCCTTCTCCCGCCCCCAATCTTTCCCAGCATCAGGGTCTTTTCAAATGAGTCAGTTCTTCGCATCAGGTGGCCAAAGTATTGGAGCTTCAGCTTCAGCATCAGTCCTTCCAATGAATATTCAGGACTGATTTCCTTTAGGACGGACTGGCTGGATCTCTGTGTAGTCCAAGGGACTCTCAAGAGTCTCCTCCAACACCACAATTCAAAAGCATCAATTCTTCAGTGCTCAGCTTTCTTTATAATCCAACTGTCACATCCATACATGACTACTGGAAAAATCATAGATTTGACTAGATGGACCTTTGTTGGCAAAGTAATATCTCTGCTTTTTAATATGCTGTCTAGGTTGGTCATAACATCACCCTTATAACAGTTAAAACTTTTAATTATTGGTTACTCATGGAAGAAATTTCAACCCAAACTAGACTAAGAGGGGAATTAATCAGCTAACAAAACTGAAAAGTCTGAGGGGAATTTCAGCTGCAGCTTGATTGGACTTCCAACTACATCAGCAGGGCATGTCTTTCGTCTTTTAACTGTCATCTTCTTAAACTCTTCATGGTAGCAACCTGCAGAGAAATAACTCCAACCTGCAGGCACTGGGGCTTCTATCCAAAGGGGGATATCACACATCTTTGTCCCAGAATTCTCAGCTAAAGTGTCTTTTATCTCATTGGCTCTGAGTCATGTGCCCATCCATGAACCAATCACTGTGGCCTCAAGGATACCAGGGGGTGGTGCTCCTACCCCAAAAGTTCTGAAAGTTGAGGTGATGGGATTTCCCAAAGGAAATTCTAAGAGTTATTTAACAAAAGAAAGGTGCAGGGATGTTGTGAGCCGAATAACAGATGTCCCCCCCCCACCCCGCCCAGCTCCCAATGCCCATCCTGTGCCTCGGGCTTGGCCTCTTGGAATCACTTCTTCATGTAAATGCACAAACCCACCACTGAAGCGTGTGCAGCCTGTGGAAAAAATGGCTTCTGTAGGACCACTTATTCCTTTCCCAAACGGACTTTGTTCCTGAAATCCTTTAATGAGGAGCAAGCCGGCAAAACACATCTATGTGAATGTGGACTCAGGGCCAGAGGCATTTGATGATTTATTAATTGACCCACCAAATCTTGTGCCTCCCTAAGGCCCATGCTAACAGGCCATTTCATTTACTACTGGGCAAAGTTTGAGTCCATGAAACAGATTCTTTTAAGTACTCGTTACAGAGGAATTTGCTTTGGCCAATTCAAGTCAATAAGCACTTATTAAGCACCAGTTATATGTCACGGACACTGAGCTGGGAATGCAGAAACAAAGGTCACCAGATCCTGTTCACAGACCAGAGGATGGGAACTGGCCTGTGACAATGTTTTCAGTGTTCTTCAGACAAGGCTGTGCCAGTTGCCAGGGCTGCCATAAGGAATGACCAAAGGTGGAGTGGCTGGAAACAATTGACATGCCTTCATTCACAGTTCTGGAAGCTGGAAGAATGAACTCAAGGTGTCATCACGGTTCGTTCTTTCCGGAACTTCTGTTCTGGGTCTCTTTCCCGGTTTCTGGTGGCAACTGGCCATTCTTGGCCTCTCTTGGCTCATGGACAGCTTCTGTCTCCATCTCAGAGGTCATTTCCTCTGTGTCTATATCAAATCCCCCTCGACCTTTTTATAAGGACAGTTGTCATTGAGTTTAGGGCCCAATCTAATCCAGGATGATCTCACCTGGAGATCCTGAACTTCATCTGCAGAGACCCCTTTTTTTCCAAATAAGGTCACATTTCCAGGTTCCAGATGGACGTCACATTTGGGGCCCACCTCTCCACCCACAGTCAACTGTTCAGGGTACAGAGAGGCTTCAGAGAAGGAAGTGGTTTCTGTCTATAGAAGGCGAGGGCAGTAAAGCCCCACAGAGAAGGGCACAGGGGAGCTCTCCAAGAGGAGAACAGGGGTCTCTGTTCTAAAGAGGGAACAAAGGGAGCCAGGGCTTTGCAGGAAGGAGCAGGGGCTGAGACAAAGGAAAGAGAAAGAGTAGTCATCTTCAGGGAGAAAGCAATGGCAACCCACTCTAGTACTCTTGCCTGGAAAATCCCACGGACGGAGGAGGCTGGTAGGCTGAAGTCCATGGGGTCACGCAGAGTCAGACACGACTGTGTGACTTCACTTTCCCTTTTCACTTTCATGCATTGGAGAAGGAAATGGCAACACACTCCAGTGTTCTTGCCTGGAGAATCCCAGGGACGGGGGCGCCTGGTGGGCTGCTGTCTATGGGGTCCCACAGGGTCGGACACAACTGAAGTGACTTAGCAGTAGCAGTCACCTTCAGGGAACAAGCAGCCAGGGCATGGTGGGAGAGTGATAAAGGATGAGGCTGGAGAGGGAGGTGGGGCTGGACCTCGACAGGACTGAGGAGCCTTGCAAAAGAGTCTGGACTTGATCCTGCAGGAGCCAAGAAAGAGGGAACTGGTTTGCTCTGTGTGGACCAGTTCTCGGCTCTACTCAGAGGCTCTTTTCTTATAGATTTTATGCATTTCCTTTACAATCATGGCAAATAATAGATTGTGAGCTACTTGAGGGTAAGATTCATGTTTGATTTACCTCTGAATCGAGCACAATGCCCATGGGTGACACACAGTGTGTGCTCAGAAAACACATCCTGTTTAATGAATGAGCCGAAAGAAGTGAAAAGGTGGCTGCGGAGGAGGATGGCCTCCAGCCCTCACCCATCAGAGGCAGCGTGGGAATAAAGTACAGAACTTGTGTTTATGAGACTCCGTCCAAATTGCAGTTCTGCCACTTAGGAGCTCTGTGACCTCAGGCAACCCCTTCACTTTCTGGTTCTCAGCTTGCTCCTCTGAATGATGGAAATAATCATCACTGCCATAAACACCACAGGTTAATGTCTGGACTTCAGGCGTGTGTGGCCTGCCCTGTGTAGCCTCCAATAAACAGGAGTTGTATCTGAAGAGGCTGAAGTACTGAAGGAGTGGGGGCCCAGAGCCGGGCTGGCCGTGGGAGCAGCTTCAGCAGCTCAGAAGCCAGAGGCTCGGTGGCCGGCCAGTGACGCATCTGGCGTGAGGGCAGGCCCCGGCTGCGGCAGTGTCAGAGACGATGCTTCTGTGACAAAGTCGTGGACTGGCGTGAGGGCAGGCCCTGGCTGTGGTGGTGTCAGAGACGATGCTTCCATGACAAGTTGTGGATTTCCTCTGCAGCTGCTCACACACCTTGTGCGGTTGTCCGTCTGATGGAACCAGGAGCTCCTCAGTCCCAAAGCCTGAGGGTGGGCTCCAGGTTGGCCAAGGTGCAACCCCACCCAATTCAAGGGGCTGAGAGGCCTTCCACCCTGACCCGGGTCCACCCGGCCTGTCGCCCAGCTCTTGGGCTCCACAGGCTGCCTGGGAGGAGCAGGGATAGAGTGTTCAAGGTGCCTTGTGCTGCAGAGTCCTCTTTGAGGGCCTGGTCCTGGCTCTGATCCTGCTGTCTCTCTGTCATCTAGGGACCCCCAGAGTGGCCTGCTTGGCCACAGCCTCCTCCCACCTCCTGTGACCTTTGAGTACCAGGTCAACACCATCCTCTTCCCTGGCATCAGCTCACCAATGCAGATCCTAGGGAAGCTGGGACCATCAGAACATTCCCCTCGAGGATCTGGATTTGGAACCCTGTCTTGGCCGCAGGATCAGTCTTAACAGGCTTCAGCAACTGTTGGCACTTGGAGCTCATACCAGAGACATACACAAATCTTCATATGTGGGAATAAATGCTCCTGCAGAGAGAATAAGGCACAAGCAGGAGCTGAAAGTGAGAGGAGACGACTTCCGAGGGGCTATCGGGTCCTGCAAGCCCAGCTGTCCCTCCTGGTACTGGAAGTAGAGCAAGGGAGTTTCAGTTTCCTACAACTTGGAAATCTCTGCCACAAATAAGCTTGCCCTCCTAGCGAAACGTGACTCTGCGTAAAAGGACCGACTTAAGTTATTCATTCGCGAAGCCAGTGCCTGGCGCTGTGCACTTCGTGCTGATGCAGGAGGATGATAGACAACACACACTGTGCCTTTGAAGTGCCTGGCCAGTGTTGAGTCTGTAAACCTTTGCAGCAGTGCTTTGAAGAGGTACTATTTTAGGTCCAGTTTTCAAATGAGGGACCCAAGGAACACACAGAGGTGTTAAGCAGTAATGCCAAGGGGACCTAGCCTTGCGTAATGGAGTTGGCCTCTGCTTGCAGAGTCCACACTCATAGCCCCAGGCCACACTGACTGTCCAGGACCAAGATGTCAGTAAGACTGATTCCTGCCCCAGAGCCCAGCGGTGAGCTGGCAGAGCAGGAGATACTTTGTAGCCATTGAGATAAGCGGAAAAGAGAGAGAGATTGCAAGTGCTGTGGGTCACACAAGAGGCAGCCTCGAACAATCCAGGAAAGCTGGAGGTCTTCACTGAAGGGTGACCATTGGGCAGGATGTTGAAGAATGTATAGGAAGCATCAGGGTAGAAACAGAGGAGAGAGCATCCCAGACCAAGGGAACAGATGATGCACAGGTGAGAAGACAGGCAAGCCTAGTGTGCCTTTTCTAGCCCCTGCTGATCCCATTTTCTTCTGAGTCCTATTGCACTGACTGGGATGCTCACAGGCTGATTAAATGCCCAGTGGACAGGTGTTGTGCAAGTCTCCTCTGTATCCACAGAGGCGCATGTACCTGGCTGGTCTGCCTCTTTAAACCAAGTTTCCCACTCCAGGACTGTGTGGAAAGCTGATCCCCAGGAGGAACAACAAGAATTGCCTCAAAGCCTTTCTGTCTCCCAGTTCCAGACATACCAACTCCTCATGGCATGTCTTGCCATCAGCCTCTCCCTCTGCTTCAGGCCTGCCATCTGGGCCTTCCCTCAGTGCTCATCTCACCCATGAAGAACCTCAGTCCACTCAGGTGGGACCCATGTCTGAACCACCCAGCACCCAGGAGCCTGCCCTGTCCCCAGGGCTGCTGATGCCCTGGCCCACCTGCCCTGCTTCCACTGAAAGGGCTCAGTTAGAGAGCAGAATTTGTGTGCTGCTTCTCTGCCTGGCAGTAAAGCCCCAATAAACTCTGAAAAGCTCTCCCCTTGGATCCTGCACTAATTACAGCAAACAGAATTCTTTAATGTATTTCTGGGCTCCCTAGAAAGTAAGGGAAATTCCCATGGCCAGACATGGACAAAAAAGAGAGCAAGATCAGCAAACTGAAACTTACATGTAAAAGGCAGAATTTGCTGGAGTGCAAACATCAATACTATGGAGAGGAGACTAGCCCTGTGCAGAAGGCAGGGTCAGAGATCTGACCAAGACTTCAACTTTAATCAGGGGAACTCTTAAGGGGACTAAAGTAGATCCAGATCTCTAGAGCTCCTTGCTTCTCATCAGAATTATATATCAATTCTCTGAAAAAATAACCTACCAATCAAGGTCTGACGGAATTATCAGATAAGTTCAGTGAAAAATGAGCTCATAATGGAAACTGTCAAACATATATGAAATGGGTGAGAACCAGCCAAATGATTTTGACCTTCACATGCTTTAGATGTTGGAATCGTAATACCTAAGATATGATAACCCTGTATTAAATCACCCTATATTAAATAAATAAAGAGCTAGAATAAAGAGCTAAAAATGTTCATGGGGCAAGAAAGTATCAAGATTAATCAGGCAAATATGAAAATGAGTAACGTAGAACTTGGAGAAGTGAAAAAAAAATTTTGAAATTTAAAATTCAGTGGCTGAGTTAAACAGTGGATTAGACACAATTGAATAGAGAATTAGTGATCTGGAAGACAGAGCTGATGAGATTTCTGAGAATGTAGCTCAGAGAGGAAGATGGATGAAAGGCTAAGTGATATGAAGGATGAAATGAGAAGGAGTAATAATAAATGAAAGAGAGCCAATATTCAAAGAAGTGATGGCTGAGAAAATGTCCAGAACCAATGAAAATTTATAAATCTACAGATGCAGAATCATAAAACATAAACATAAATATATCAAACAAGACTAAGTAAATAAATTCATGCAATATTGTAGTGAGAGTACAGAAGAACCAGTGACAAAGGGAAGATCCTAAATCCCGCTTTGCAAGAGAGCAAAGCAGGTCATCCCCAAAGGAATGACAATTAGATTGACAGCAAAATTCTCATCAGTAATGGAAGCCAGAATACAGTAGAATAAGATCATCCAAGTGCTAAGAGAAAGTAACTATCCAAAAAACAAAAACCAAAGACAAACAAATGAAAAAAAAAAATACTTTCAAGGTTGAGGGCAAAACACAGTTTATAATCAGTGACCTTCCCTAAAAGAATAACTTCAGAAGAAGGAACGCAGTCTCAGAAGAAGTGGAAGAAAGAACGAAAATTTTGGTGAATATGTAGTTTAGACATTATCTTTAAAGATATTATCTTTAAAGTAAATATAATAATAATCTTTATTATCTTTAAAGACATTATCTTTAAAACATTATCTTTAAAGTAAATGTAATAATAACTGCCTCAATAATAACAATAAAAATAGACAAATATGAGGTTTAATAAGGACAGATCTAAATTATCCAGTGACAGTACCATGTCATGCAGAAGGGTGACTGTATTAAAGAACTTGAACATTCTTTTGATGTTTCCTATACTGCTGAGATGGAGAAGGAAATGGCAACCCACTTCAGTATTCTTGCTTGGAGAATCCCCATGGACAGAGGAACTTGGTGGGCTACAGTCCATGGGGTCACAAATGGTTGGACATGACTTAACAACTAAACCACCACCACCATACGGCTGAGAAGAAATGTGTAGATGTTGCTTAAAAATGTTAAGTGTACAAGACAAAAAGCAAATGCAGTAAGTAAAAAAATATAAATTAAATGTATAACTTACACAAATGTGGAAGAAAAAAAATTTAAAGTTAAACCAGTAATAACCATAAAAAACAAGAAGAATAAAACAAGAGAAAGTACAAAAAAGACGAGGCAAAGAGGAGATACAGAGTAAGCTGTAAGAAGCAAACACAAATATGTCAATCAAAACAATAAATATAAAGAGACTTAAGCCACCAGATAAAATATCAGAGCTCACCATATTGGATAGAAAATATAACTGTACGCTGTTTCAGAGAAATAAATCTAAAAGATAAGGACACATAGAAAAAGGTTGAAAGTAAAAGGGTGGAAAAATATACTAGATCAACTTTAATAAATCTGGAGTAGCTATACTGACGGGGCTTCCCGGCTGGCCCTAGTGCCACCTGCGAATGCAGGAGGCATAAGAGATGCAGGTTTGATCCCTGGGTCAGGAAGACCCCCTGGAGAAGGGAATGGCTACCCACTCCAGTATTCTTGCCTGAGAATCCCATGGACAGAGCAGCCTGGCTGGCTACAGTCCGTGGGGTCGCAAAGAGTCAGGCACAACTGAAGCAACTTGGCATGCATACATATTGATATAAAAATATACTTTAAAACAAAGAGCCCAGAATTTATTACATCTTAACAGGGTTAATCTTCAGGAAGTTATACCGGCTATTTATTTACACTCACCTTATAAAATTAACTTTAAACTTGTTAGACATATAGAAAGAAAATGAAAACTTACCTTCATAGTGAGAGCTCAACACATCTCTCTACTGACAGATGAAGCAAATAAAAACTGAGGAAAGATACAGACATTTGGACAGCACGATCCACCAGCTTAATTAAAGCCCTGTGCCCCATATGTGTGTGTGTGCTAAGTCGCTTCAGTCACGTCCGGATCTTGTGTAGACCACCACTCTTCTTGGCCCATGGGATTCTTCAGGCAAGAATACTGGAGTGGGTTGCCATGCGCTCCTCCAAGGGCTTTTCCTGACCCAGGGATCAAACCCTCTCTCATGTCTCCTGCGTTGGCAAGCGGGTTCTTTATGTTAGTGCCGCTCGGGAAGCCCGTTATATCCAGTATATATATGTGTCTGTGTGTGTTAAGCCACTTCAGTCCAACTCTTTGTGACCCCATGGACCGTAGCCTGCCAGGCTCCTCTGTCCATGGGATTCTCCAGGCAAGAATCCTGGAATGGGTTGTCATGCACTCCTCCAGGGGCTATTCCTGACCCAGGGATCAAACCCTTTTTTGCCTCCTGCATTGGCCGGCAGGTTCTTTACCACTAGCGCCACCTGGGAAGCCCCTGTACCCAGTATAGATCATAGCTTTTCAAGCACATGAAGATAATTTATAAAAAAATCAACCACAGTATTAAACTATAAAGTAGTTCTCAACCAACTGCAAATACATTCCTGTTGAGTAAGTAAGGTGTAAGTCAATAACAAAAAGGTAACCAGACAATCACCAGCAGCAGCAGCAGTAGGCTGGTTAGGCAGATCTGCTTTACCACGTTATTTAAGGAGTGCAACCTCCTCCATGTTGACGCCTGATCATTCCTTAGGGTATTGTTGTCATCTGCATGGGTGAAACTTGGTCACGGACACATTTGTCTGCCAGTTTGTGGAAAGAAAAAGTGCCCAGGGCAAGCAATTTTACTTTAAACTCACGTTGCGTCAGTGCTCATTTAATCACATGGAGGGGCCACAATCAACTCAATGGAGGCTGAAAATGTCAGCTCTGACTGTGCAATCATGTCCAGCAGAATGTAGAGATCAGAGCTGGAAGACCAAACCGACAGTTTGCCACATACCAGACTCCTTCTCTAAAGTATAATATTGTTACAAAAACCACAAAAGAATAGTAGGGAAAAAAAAAAGAAATAGCTCGCCAATATCACTCATGAAAAGAGATATAAAAACCTGAAACAGGAATAGAGGAAAAATATTCTATTCCAACTATTTAGAAAATATACAAACCGAATTAGCAGATATATATATATATATGTGTGTGTGCGTGCGTGCGTGCGTGTGTGTATAAAACGATCATCTCAGAGTGGATCTACAGCCAGCTGATGCTTGCAGAGGAGAAACTGAAGACAATGAGAAGCTGACTCACTCAAGCTCACATGGCAACTGAAGGCTCCAAGTTCCCACCTCCACCCTACGCTCTTGGATGCTGCCCAGACGTGCAAAGCAGCCAGGACGTTTGTAGAGGACACACCCTTTGTAGTTACATCAATTATTTCCATTTCTCTGAGTCCAGTACAAACCAGACAAGCCCTCGGTTTTCTGGACTTTTCAACTAGCTTCATGAGCCCTGGAACAGCTCTTACTTTACAGAGCACCCTGACGAGCATTATTCCTTCACTTCTCACAGAAACCCAACGAGGTTGGTGGCATTACTATCACTGCCAGATCACAGATGAGGATGCCAGAGCTGGCCTCTTGGGTTACTTTGGTCATTAATTCATTCCTGGGGATCATCTACAGTTGGGTCCCCAGAAGTGGTCCCTGCAGAACTGTACCATGAGTTGCTCCTGAAAGTGTTTCTGCAGGCAAGGGACAGCCTTGTTCTGAGAAGCCCCAGAGGGCAGAGACTGCAGGCCAGAGGGCGAAGGGCAGCAGTCTGGGTTCAGCAAGTGTGATTCCTCCAGCTGTCTCTGGAAGGAGCCCCCACCCCACCCCGAGCCTGCTGCTTTGATGTCCCTATTTAAAGACTAAAGCAGGATTATAGCTCTCCTTTCCTCCCCCTGCACCACACACACACACACTTCACACATTATTTATAGATTTATAGATGGGTAGGAGGCTCTGCTGGAGGTGAAAGAGGCCTGGACTAGAAATCAGACACGCCGAGTTCTGCTTTTGGCTCTGTTACTTGCTCACATGTGATCTTGGACAAATCACTTCACCTTTCTGAGCTTCACTGACAGTGCACAACCCGAGGCTTCTGTGAAGCACCTGATGTACAGGGATGCCTGGGGGTCACAGTAAGAAGATGTTATTGGCAGCAATAATATTTTTCAATACAGGAGCCAGGTCTGTTCTCTGGCTCAGCAGCCTCTCTTGAGCTTCAGCTTTTGGGGGATGGCCAAGGGACCCACAAGTTCTAGCTGTATTAAGTAGGATAGAGGTTCATCTGTTGTAACAAAACCTCAAAATAACAGTAGCTTAAGTAAAATGGAGTATATTTCTCTTTCATGTAACAAGCAACCCAGGCTTGGAGTCAGGGCTCCATCATGTCAGTGGCCCCGTATTCTTCCACCTGTGGCTCTGCCCACCCTTGGGTGTTGCCCTTGCCATCTGGGTCAAGTGGCTGCCACCCTGTCTGTGTTCCAGGAGGCAAGCTGGAGGAGCCAGGGCTCACCTTTCCCCTTAAAGGCATAATCCAGACATTGTTCACATCACTTCCACTCAGTCCCACCGGACAGAACTTAGTTGTATGACTGCGCCGAGTTACAGTGGAGACAGGATCTCTCGCCTTTAGATGAGAAGCCATACATCCAGCTGAAAATTCTACTAATCTTAAGAAAGGGGGACAGACATCGGAGGACAGTTTTCAGTCTCTACCACACCATCCCTCTCCTTTCACACTTGAAGGGGATAAGGAACTTCTTGGACTGAAAATGAGCTTTCTAGGGGTGTTCTAGATTGGCATGCATGTTGAATTTGCAATGACATTTAGAGGCCCTCTTTGGAGACACTGAGTCAGAGAATTCAGCAAATAAACACGGTCTATTCATGGTCAGCTCTGGAGTCCATCCTTCTTCCCGCTCTCAGAGGAGACACTTGAGCCAGCTGTTAAAAGACAGAGCAGGAATCAACACATATGTCAGCAAAGGTCGGGGGGAGCTTCTTTTTCTTTAAAATAAATTAATTCATTTCTTTGGTGATGCCGCATCTTAGCTGTTGCAGGTCGAATCCTTCCTGGCGGCGCACAGACTCTTTAGGTTTGGCACATCGGCTCCAGAGTAGGCGGGCTCAGTTTTTGTCTTGCTCCAGCTTAATTGCTCCACGGCACGTGGACCCTTAGTTCCTGACCAAGGATTGAACCTGTGTCTTCTGCATTGCTAGGTGGATTGTTAATCACTGGACCACCAGGAAAGCCCCCGGGGCTTCCTTAATGGCTGTGTCCTGTGCTTAATCGCTCAGTCATGTCTGACTCCTTGCAACCCCATGGACTGTAGCCCACCAGGCTCCTCTGGCCATGGAATTTTCCAGGCAAGAATACTGGAGTGGGTTGCCATGCTTCTCTCCAGGGGATCTTCCCGACCCTGGGATTGAACTCAGGTCTCCCACATTGCAGGCGGATTCTTTACTGTCTGAGCCACCAAGGAAGCCCTCCTTAATAGCTAGAGGCCTGTTTACTCAGCAGGATGCTGCCGGCCCTCAGCAAGATGATTCCCCATCTGCAACTGAGAACCATTTGGGAATAGGGCACACAACTCAGAGCTGGGGCTCACGGACTCCCTCACCCCTCATGGGATGCTGTGCCATCAGAGTCATTGGCAAATTCAGGGCCTCTAGGACACCAGGGATGACAAGGTGTGTGTCCAGGGGGGATGGAGCCAGGGGCTCAGGGCCCACTCACAGAGAGCTGCAGAGGCCTGTGGAGGCCCAACTGACCAAGGACAAGGGCCACACACGGCCTCTGGCACCAGGGATGCTGGGGATGACATTCCACCCTCCCAGGGCCCTCAGGCAAAGGAGAAAATCAGAATGCCCATATTAGCTTAGCCATTTATAAAAGGCTGCTTGAGCTAGGCATTAAGTCAAAGGCTTTATGTATATGTTATAGAAGAAATCTCACGGTTATTACTCCCCCAAACCCAATGGGAATGAGGAAAAACCAGAACTAAAAGAAGTAAAAAAAAGTTGCTGAAATCACATGGCTCTGACTCCCAGGTTGGCAGGCTTCACCACCAGCACACTGGAAGCCGATGATGCAGGGTGGGAGGCCGCGGGCTTTAGAGTCAGGTAGACCTTGGTACAAGTCCCAGCCCTGCTCTCACGCCAGCCGCCTCTCTGAGCCTCCATTTACTCCTCTGTCTCAAGGGCCCAGTGGCTTCCCAGCTAGCTCAGTGGTAAAGAATCTGCCTGCCAATGCAGGAGGCACAGGAGACAAGGGTTTGACACCTGGGTCGGGAAGATCCCCTGGAGGAGGAAATGGCAACCCACTCCAGTATTCTTGCCTGGAGAATTCCACGGACAGAGGATCCTGGTGGGCTACAGTCCATTGTGGTGGCAAAGAGTCAGACATGATTAGCAACTGAGCACGCATGTGGCACCCACCTTGGCTTCATAGTGTGGTATTAACAAGACATATAAGTGCACAGGTCTTCTCTAGTCCACAGGAAACAGCACCCACTGCAGGAATGGGATGTTCACTGCTCTCCCGCCTTAGCTATGAATGCCACGTGCTGCAGGGGCCTCACCCAAGAACTCACTGCTCTAGCCTGGCATCTCCCTGCGTCACATCCTCAGCTGCCCTACTCCACTGTTTTCACAATTTTTTTTTTAACCTGGCTTTTTTTTTCTTTTATGTCTTAGCTCTTCTCATCACCTGATGGATCATATATCTGTGCATTCGTTTGTTTTGTCTGTCACCATACACTAGAATGGACAAGGAAGAGGATTCTTCTGGTTTTACTCACTACTGTAGCCTTACTGTCCAGATAAAAACCTGGCAAGGAGTGAGCACCAGTAACATTAATGAACAGGTCATCCTTCAGGGTCTAGACGCCCACTCCTTTTCACAGCCTCTAAGCCCCTTTAGATGACAGCTTCTTCAGCTTCCCCAGAGCAGGACCGTCAGGCACTTGGCTTCCCCAAACAGCCTCTACCCCTTCCACAGCACAGTGGGTTCTGGAACGTTCCAAGGAATGGGCTTTTTCGGCCAGAGAGAGCAAACCCCAAGAATCAGATAAACACCAGCGGCCTGCCTCCACCCCTTTCGGGGCTGATTCCTGAGGCCCAGGCGTGCCCATTAGCTGCCAGGCCGGCCCTGAACGCTCAGAAAAATATTGCTGCTGCTCTGGAGGCGGCTGCAGCATTTCTCAGAAGAGCCGCGGCCATAATAACCAGGCGTCCGCCTCCCGCCCGGGAGCCCATCAGTTATTATCTGCAGCACAAACACCTACCACTTTGTACTAACATTTTGGCAGTTTCATACAAACAGAGCACTTAGCGCTGCCCCATAACTCTGCGCTCTTGCTGGGCCCCAGCTCCCAGCTGGCACTGGCAGCCAAGTGGTCTGCAGCAAAAAAGTGCAAAAGCAAACGAAACATTTGGGGTTGTTTTTATGGCCCCCGCGACTCCCCCAGCTCCCATGGCAGACACACAAGTATGAGTTCAGACCCTGCACGACATAGTTTTTGGACAGGCCTGGGTGACGCCAGCCCTGGGGATTACAACAGGACGGATTGTGCACCCCGAGTGGCATTTTCCGTCCTCGGCCGGGGGCTTCCGCTGCAGGCGCCGGGGATCCGCAGGCTTGGTGTCTGCCCACCGCCTACGCAGTGGCCGGGCCGCTGTCCTCGCAGCTGGGCACCCCTGGCACATGCTGATCCTGCAGGAAGGACAGAAAGCCCTGAACGCGGCCGCTGGCTGCCCAGATATTTGCCGCCCCAGCCCTAGCTCAGCCAGGATCCCAGGACCTGGGTAGTTCAAAGGCCTTGTAGCTTTTCCTGGCAAAGCTGGGGGACTCTGGAGGCCATAGGAGGTGGCAGAGAGTGACTTCTTGGGCTTGAAGCCTGCCTCTCTCTGTCCATTGCATTGGCTCTTCTGGCCTGGAGACTAGAGAGCTGACCCCATGGCTGGGTGGATGGCCTGGCTGCCTCCTGTCTCCTTTCTGAGCCCCTCCTCTCTGGCCCATTCAACCAGTTCTTGCCTCTTTCTAATGATCCCTGGATCCTTCAAAAGCTAAAAATGTTTAATAGAGCTATTAGGACAGCCCTACTAGGTGTCAGGTGCTGTACTAAGCACTTTAATGGCCCTTAACTCTCCCTAACAGCCCTGTGAGAAGATAGCATTGTCTACATCTGAAAGGCAAAAACACTTGTGCTCAGAGAGGTTAAGTGCCCTGTCCAAGGTCACACAGCTTACGAATGAGGATGCTGGGACAGAAACCCAGATCTGCCTCAATCCAAAGGACTGCCTCTTACTATCTCCTGGGGAGAAATGGGGAGAAATAAGGGAACACAAGAGAGCTTCTTGAGGAGCCCAGACACCCATGGTGACTTGGGGCTGGAAACATATGCTACGTAACACTAGGCAGTTGTCGCCTCTCAGGTCTAGAGTATCAGCATCTGTGCAGCAAAGGGCATAGATCTGCTGTTCCCTTAGCTCTCCCTGTTTCTTTCACTTGCCCACAGTGAGCTCTGCCCTTCAGAACACTTCCAACCTTCACTCGGGCCTCCCTGTCCACCCCAGAGTTGCTGCATTGGTCCCCAATGGCCTTCCTGTACCCACTCCCACTGCCCCCCCACAGGAGCCCCTGAGGTCTGTGTAACTGGCCACTGTGTAATAGCCACACTCTTTGTCTTGATGTTCGAAGCCTCTCAAAGTCTGTTGCTCATCATCAGGCACAAAGCATTCTGAGACACCAGACCCAGAAGACTGGAGGAAGGGGAAGGAAGCGCGATCCAGAACAGACAAGGTGATGGGGGCTGACCTGGGCCAGGGCTGTGCTGAACTTGGAGTAAAATAAGGTCCTGGGACTCTCAGGCTTGGGTGATAGGCACCAAGGCCAGGCTCAGGCACAACTGAAGAGACGACAGAGGCTACTTGCAACTTGGTTTTGTTTGGGACTAAGCCAGCTGCTGGAGATTCAGGCCAGGCTTGGCTCTGAGGGGACCAAAGGGCTAATCAGAGAAACTGAGGCAGCCACTTGTTCTCATGAGAGACAGCGGGGTTAGAAACTCCTCATTAGTCCTCAACTAGGCCCATTTTCGGAGAAGGCAACGGCAACCCACTCCAGTACTCTTGCCTGGAAAATCCTGTGGGCGGAGAAGCCTGGTAGGCTGCAGTCCATGGGGTCGCAAAGAGTCAGACACGACTGAGCAACTTCCCTTTCACTTTTCACTTTCATGCATTGGAGAAGGAAATGGCAACCCACTCCAGTGTTCTTGCCTGGAGAATCCCAGGGACAGGGGAGCCTGGTCTATGGGGTTACACAGAGTCGGACACGACTGAAGTGACTTAGCAGCAGCAGCAGCAGCAGGCCCATTTTGCTGCTCGTCTTAACTCCCACCTCCCAGGATGGGCTGGGGGCTGAGGCCTCGAACATGCAGGCTGTCTTAGCCAGGATGGGCCTAGGAGCTGGTGGAGCACATGTATAGATGTGACAGACCTGTGCTGGAATTCCTGCCGTGTTCTCTGCCTTTAGCTACCGTATCTCCTCCTGTCCCGCTACTCATTTCTCAAGACTCAGTCTCTTCTCCGTCATTACCACCTTTTGCTCCTCCACCAAGTCTGCCCCAACTTCCCCGGCCTGATTGGCAGTTCACTTGTACTGCCTTGCCTTATTTTATAGTCTTTTTTCTCAAAGCAGACCTTAGATTCCTTCAAGAATTCACACCAAGCCTTCTCCTTTTAAATCTGCTCACCTATTCACTCACTCACTCATTCAACAATAGCAAAGACTTGTCTGAGACAGGCTGTATGCTAAGTGGCAGGGATAGGAGGACAAAGATGACCTTAATCAAGGACTCAGCAGACCTGAAATCAGATTACAGGATTTTTGAGTTTTGGATCCACTGGGGCCGTGGCAAGAGTGAAAAGAACTCAGAGAAAGAGCTCATGAGAAAGCTCTTAAAGGTGGTGATACAGGGCTGGTCCAACTCTGGGATGTCTAAAGAGCCTGGGGGAGAGGGAGGAACAGGAACAGGGGAAGAGCAGGCTGTGAAGGCAGGCCCAGGCCCTCACTGGACAAACTCGACAGTCCCTGAAGGATTTTGGTCCTGAAAGTGACTAGAAGCCATGGAAGGTGAGATGTCTGGTCAGATTCCGCCCTGTAAAAAATTTCTAAAAACTTTGAAGCCCTCATTGTCTATGTAACCTTGGGCAAATATCTTAATGGCTCTGAGTTTCAGCTTTTCCTCGTCAGCAAAATGGGGAAAATACCCTTTATGAAGCATTATTGCTCAGCAAAGGTTGTTGGCAGTAGTGATACTAATCAAATAGGGGGATAGTAAGAGATGTCCCTTCAATCTTTCCACATCATTCCCTTCCCAGAAGGGCCTGGGTGCCAGAGGCCCTCGGAGATTAGCCAGGGCCCTAAGTCTCCTTGCCCAGTGAAAACCTCAGCCTCAGGGTGGCCTGCAGGCCCTTTCCCTGCCCAGCTGCACAGGCCTGGGAATAGACAGGCCCAGCCCATCCTAATTACTCCCAGCCTGGTATCCGCCTTTGGTTAAATGCACAGCTCCTTTCACAGGCTTGGAACATCAGCAGTAAACAGAGCATCTGTATGGCGGATGCTGACGTTTAAAAATAGCCTAGCCTTGGGAACCGCATTTCCCTGCCCTGGGGAGTTCCTGGAACGGGAGAAGGACCATCTTCTGCGGATTTAGCCCTCCAGCAACACACTCTGAGTCCCCGGGCCAAAGCAAGAGAGGGGCTGCCATGCTGGTGCAGTTCCACATCCAGCCACCAGGTGGCGGCTCGGGCGCCGCCTGGGGGGCCGGGAGGGGCTCTGGGCCGCCCCAGCCTTTGGCAATGCCCTGTGCTCCCACCACTTGGCCCTGGGAGTTGGCTGCGGGCAGCGGCTTGGCAGCCTGCGGCTGGGGGCGGATGGTGAGGCCGGTGTGGGGTTTCAGCCTCCCCGGAGGGCCCACTGGGCTGTGTGCTGAGCAAACGTTCGGGCCTGATGTCGGCAACATGCGGAACCAATTTTCAGGAAACTCGGCAGCCAAACCATCCACCTTTGGGCGGGAAGCAGGATCTCTGTCGGGCCTGAGGGCTCAGTGTCTCCCTTTTAGAAAATCAGAGCGGTCTCCTCGTGGTGGGGGGCAAGGCCGGCCTGCCTGTGCAGGGCCTGAAAATACAGTCTGGGCAAGCACTGAACTCATTTGTCCTGGGCTGCTGAATTACAGTCCGAGCTCAGGTACCACTTTTTAATGAAGCATCTACTATGTGCCCAGCCGCGTCCTACATTTTCTAAGCATTTTCTTATCAAACCCTCACCACCAGCAAGTCTCAGGGAGTGTCAGCCAGGGCCCCAGTCTTCAAGGGGCACTAAAACATCACTAGAATAAAGAAATGTGAGGCTAAATCAGGTCCCTATACAAAGAGACGAGGGTAAATTGATTCTTCTGCTATCCAAGCACCCCCTCCTCCTAAGCTTTCCACAGGTAATATCAGAAGGGCCTGGAGGCCAGAGCCCTCAGAGCACCCAGCTAGGGCTGAGAGTGTCCTCGCCTCTGAAACCTCAGCATCATCTCTTAAACCATCTCCTAAACTACTCCACACTAAGTGAGCATAGAACAAATATTTAAAGCACGCATCTTTGAAAGACAGAATTGTCAGCTTTTCTGGCTGTTTCATTTTCTGGCCCAGACACCGTGTAATCACTTCCATTTTACAGATGAGAAAACTGAGACCCAGGAAGTCCCTATGGGAGGTGGAGGGCTGTAACCAGAAGAGGATTTTAGATGGTCTGACAGACAGACAGAATCAACAGATGGGTCTCTCTACTTCATGAACTCGTACATGGATCTGAGACTCCATTTCTTCATCCATGTGGTGGGTGGTAGGAATCATAACAGACTCTCCCTCTGTGAGACTCAAGTGATGTTCAGAAACTCTAAAGTGCTGTACATGTAAATTAGTTCCAGAATTGACTATGGTACAGACTGTGGTGTAGAGGAGTCAGGGAGTAGACTGAGGAGGCAGAAAAACTCTTGGAAGAGTAAATAGTCCCAGGAAGTTATTCCAGGACTAACTGCCATCTATGGGGTCGCACAGAGTCGGACACGACTGAAGCGACTTAGCAGCAGCAGCAGCAAACAGGAAGAAGCCAACGGAAGAAGGATAAACAAGACGGTGGCCTTCACCTAAAAACCATGACAGAACTTCCCTGAGAAAGGAAAATGACTCCATGAGAAAAACAAGGAGGGGCCTCTCTTTACCTACTCTCCCCACCCTCACCTTCAGCCTTCTAGCTCCTCAGTCACGAATTGTGGGCGCCTCTGAATGTGGGTGGCTGTGAGTGTGGGTGGCACTGGGAGGGTGTGGAAGGTCTTGTTGGGTGCCCGTGGGAAAAAGCAGTCCAGCGCCTGAGTGCACAGTGTCTGGGTGTGCAGAATGACCGGAGACACCTGAGTCATGCTGAATGAGGGTGCATGTAACACTCGATGGCTGTGTGCAGCTAGTGGGGTGGACACGTGGGCTCTGGTGGCTCACAATGCCTGGGATGATTTGCTTCAGCTTCCACTGGTGTGTCTTGCATTGTCTCCCTTCTCAGAAATGAAGAGGGCGTGGCCCTCTCCCTTTCTGCCACTGTGTGGGCAGGAAGAGCAGGATCTTGGGGAGGGAGGGAGCCCATGACAGTGGGGTGCCAGCAGTAGATGCTGGGGACCGTTTCAACACTGAAGAGGGCTGAGAAGGAAGCTTAGGGGCAAGAGGGGGAGAGGGTGAGCCCACCTTTCAGTACTCTGCTAGACTGTGACTGTCCTCTGCTCCTACTCTCAGTTGGGTGAACTTGCCCTGCAGGCTCATTATCATGGCCCCCTCATCTTGTATGAGCTTGGATGCAGAGGTCATCTCAGAATCACAGTGTGAGGGAATCTTATGTAATTACTCACTGGCATGACCCTTACAGATTCCAGATTTCACATTCATCATCTCACTGAATTCTCCCAGAAGAGGTTACGATTTCCATCATTTGGCCTTGGAAGCTGAGGCTAAGGCAGTGTGCTCTGCAGAGATCAGTGAACAGTTACTAAAATGCCTCTGGCCAGGTCCTCACTGGACAAAGCTCTAGGTCCTTACCTGGGCTTTTTAGGCCACCTGGATCAGACACATGTAAGCTGCCTCATCCATCACCAGGCTCTTCCACCCATCCTGTTTCTAGCCATGCACAATGTCTTACTGTTCTTTAAAATTCTTCTGAAAGACCCTTTCCCCTTTTGTGCCTGACAAACTCCTACTCTGGTTTTTAGATCTGCTCAGTTATCTCAAATATCAGCACAACTTTCTCCCCAAGGCAGAATTGGTATTCCTGTCTTGGAGTGTTCACTGCGCTGCTCACTGAGCCGTACTGAAATTCTGACAATAACCTTAGGAGCTGTGGTTCACTGAGGTCTGCTTGAGACCCATACTGTCTGGGTACTTGATACACACTTTACTGGTGCACTCCCTAGGGCTGGCACTAGTGTGAGGAAAGTGAGGCACTCGGTTTGGGTGTAGAATTTGAGGGGTGCCTCCAAAACCCAGTAAGCAAGTAAATAATGCTTCAATGCATCTTAAAAAATAAAAAAACAGCACCTGTTTGAAACATGCAGTGTGCTCATGCACACACCACCCAACATTTTCCTTTCCAACATGCCTGCCTTTTTCCCTAAAAAGGGCCCTTTGTGATCAGGGAAATGTTTCTCAGTCCAAAGAGACATTGGGAAGTCATCTTGAAAACAAAAATAAGTTTAAAATGCTTTCCAGGTGAATCCTGGGGATTCTAGAGTTGGTTAATCGTTGACCTAAAATATTCCGCCCCTGGGACTTCTAAAACACTTAACTCCTTTTTCCCTTTCATGCTAGCGAAATAACAGCCACAGTGCCATAGATTCAGCCAATCCCAAGTTTTCTGTTAAAGAGGCTGTCAAAGGCTTCCCTTAGAAAGCGATGATTAAGTCAATCTGAATGAACTAAGAATGAGCCAAAGAAGGTTTGGAAAAGAGGGTTCCAGCAAGAGGGAACAGCATGTGCAAAGTTTGAAAAGCTCTTTTAACCCAAAGTAAGTAGAAGGAAGGAAATAATAAAGATGGGACTGGAAATCAATGAAATGGAAAACAGACAGGCAATTGAGAAAAATCAATAAAACCAAAAGCTGTTTCCTTAAAAAGATCAATAAAATTGATGAGCTTGTAGCAAGACTGAGCAAGGAGAGAAAGCAAAAGATGCAAATATCGAGAATGAAAGAGGGAAGGAGAATAAGGAAATATTATGCAAAGACTCTTTTTCACCTTTGATCAATGATATAAATTTGAAAACTTAGAGGAAAAGGACAAAATTATTTAAAAAAAATTACCAAACTTACTTTAAAAATAGAAAGTAGAAATTATTTCATATCTTTTAAGTAAATTGATATTGTAATTTAAAGTCTTCCCCCTAAAAAAATTTCAAGGTCCAAAGGTGTCATTAATCAGTTATCTCAATTATCTATGAAAAAACTACTAAGCTTACTTAAGCTTATTTTTAAGAATATGGTTATCCTGATACCAATATTAGACAAAAGATATTACAAGAAAAGAAAAATCATAGACCAACAGTCTTCATGGATATGGACACAAAAATCCTTAACACAATATTAGCAAATCAAATCTGCAATATCGTAAAAGAAAAACACATCATTATCAAATGAGGTTTATTCTAGGAATGCAAGGTTGGTTTAATATTTGAAAAGTAATCAGTATAATTCACTATTTGTATGTGTACATTCACGACTACCTTGTTTTTATTTTTGCTTATTTTCTCAAAAGCTACTGTCATATTCAGGCTTCCATGGTGGCTTAGATAGTAAATAATCTGCTTACAATGCAGGAGACACAGGTTTTATCCATGGGTCGGGAAGATCCCCCTGCAGAAGGGAATGGTTATCCACTCCAGTATTCTTGCCTGGAGAATTCAATGGACAGAAGAGAAATATCAATAACCTCAGATATGCAGATAATGCCACTCTAATTGCAGAAAGCGAAGAGAAATTAAAGAGCCTCTTGATGAGGGTGAAAGAGGAGAGTGAAAAAGCTGGCTTAAAACTCAACATTCAAAAAACAAAGATCATGGCATCTGGCCCCATCACTTCTTAGCAAATAGATGGGGAAAAAGTAGAAACAGTGACAGACTGTATTTTCTTTGGCTCTAGAATCACTGTGGAAAGTGACTGCAGCCACAAAATTAAAAGACAATTACTCCTTGGAAAAAAAGCTCTGACAAACCTATAAAGAGTATTAAAAAGCACAGAAATCACTTTGCCAACAAAGGCACATATAGTCAAAGCTATGATTTTTCCAGTAGTGAGGTACAGATGTGGGAGCTAGATCATAAAGAAGGCTGAGCACCAAAGAATTGATGCCTGAGAACTATGGTACTGGAGAAGACTCTTGAGAGTCCCTTGGATGGCAAGGAGATCAAACCAGTTAATCCTCAAGGAAATATTCATTGGAAGGACTGAAGCTGAAGCTCCAATACTTTGGCCACCTGATGTGAAGAACCAGCTCATCAGGAGAAGACCCTAATGCTGGGAGAGATTAAAGGCAAGAGAAAGGGGTGACAGAGAATGAGATGGTTGAATGGCATCACCAACTCAATGCACATGAGTTTGAGCAAACTCCAGGAGGCTGGGAAAGACAAGGAAGCCTGGCGTGCTGCCATCTATGGAATGGCAGAGTCGGACTTGACTTAGCGTCTAACCAACAATGAACAACAACTGTCGTATCCTGTGGCCTATTGGAACTGATATTTGTTCTTTCTGCTGTCTCAGGACTTCTATCATTACCACCTTATATCACATACAAGCCCATCGCTGGCTCCTGATTAGCTCCTGTTTGACTCCCAGACTTCTAATTCTAAGCTTTATCCACCTTCAGTCACATCCTCCCCAACCCAGACATCCATTAGCTTTACGTTCTCCCTCATGGATCAGTTAGCTGCTCAATCTTGGCTCACACAGCCACTTTCCCATTTAGTTCAACCTCTTGGCTTTCGGGAGGTGAGTCCCATCCTTCCAGTTCAATCTGGGGACCCAAGTTCAGACAAGCCAGGTGCTCCGCATGAAGGATGGGGCATTCAGACACTGGCCACTTGTTGCATAGGTGGATGAGAGGCTTTGGTGGGAAAGGTTCTTCCCAAAGGACCCTTCTTGCTTTCTCTATTTACCTGCTTTAAGGAGTCCCATCAAGAGACCCAGACCAGATATTTCCTACCCACCAACCTCCACGAGCCTAGTGTTACCTTCATGCTTAACAGCACCCTCATACAAACTTTTCCTCAAGTATTTGCCTCTGTGGAGTCCCAGCTTCCCACAGAGCCTATAAAAAGGGGAATAATACCCAATAAAAATGTTTTGAAATTCATAGGCTCCCTTAAATTTTCATGGGGTGAGGAAACAGATTTTTAAAAGAAAGGGTAGGCATATGAATATCTGCTGGCCTAATTCATCATGTTTCAATTGAGTCCTATAGGACATCTTTAGAATTGATTAATGGAATTCAGCTTCCAAGTAGCTGTTGGCATCTGCTGACTCATTGAAACTGAAAATTTGGCTGCCCCAGGGCTTTGAGGGCAGAACTAGGAGGCAGGCAGCCGCTGAGCCTGCTTTGAAGTTAGGAAAGGGTTGTTTGAAGTTTCCCAAACATGCTTTTGTATATGCTTCTTCTCGAATATTCTCGCCACTCTCCTTTTCACCAGATTACTCTAAGTCCTCCTTCAGGTTTGCAGTGTTCAATATGGTAGCCACTAGACTCATGTGGCTTTTAAATTATATCAAATTAAATTAAAATTCAGCTCCTCAGGCTCACTGATCATATTTCAAGTGCTCAAAAGACACGTGGCTAGCGGCCACAACTTGAGCCAGTGCAGTGCAGACACAGAATGTTTCATCGTTGCAGAAAGTTGTGTTTGACAGCCTTACTCTATCCTAGATAAATCACTAAGCCCCTTCAAAATGATGTTGAGATAGTTTTTGTGAGTGTTTTGTGAGCCCCCTGGAGGCTGTGGGACAGTGTGGGGGCCAACAGCTTGTATCCCCTACTGTGTCCTGTGTGAACTTAGGATTGGCTTTCTAAAGATACCATTCTAAGAAGAGTCAGTTCATTTCAATATGATTTGTGGAGCCTCTGTGCTGCCCTGGGACCTATGCCAGGTGCTAGAGGTTTTGAAATGATGAACCAAGCAAGGGCTGTGTCCTAGAGAAGCACACTTGCTGGTGTGGAAGGCAGACAATATACGCATGTAATGACCCAGTGGACACCAAGTAGAGGAGAGGCAGGGGCCTTGGAAGCACAAAGGAGCAGAGATTATGGCTGGCTGGGGAGCTGGGGAAAGCTTTAGAAAGTAGACCATGTCTAAGGAGCTTCTGAAAAGTGAATGGGAGTTCCTCTCATGGCATGATGAAGGAGGGCAATTCAGAAAAGACGCCTGGCATGTTCAAAAGCAAAGGGGCAAGGCATGTTACAGGGAAGGCCCTGGGGAACTACAAGGCACTGGATATTGGTGACCAAACACCATGTCTCGATCCCCTCATGATGCTTGGCATGGGTTAGCTGCTCAATAAAAATTAAAGTCGTATGAATTTTGGTTTTAACACTCAGGCATGCAGAAACCATAAACTTCAGACCTCAATTGAATTTTTCTTTTAAACCCTTTTTATTCCAGGATGTCGAGAACTCAAAGGGAGCTTGGGTGACAGTGTTTGAGATGCTGGATGGAGCCACACCAGAAGGTAGTCCACCTTTCCATTTTGGTCTTGTGAATCATTACCTTCTTTTCCTATTTAAGTTACTTTGATTTGGACTTTCTGCCATAACGAATCCATTTACAGGGGAAGAAATAGAGACTTTTCTTGTCTCATTCTTTGTGTATGTACATCAGAATCACTTGGAAAACTTGTTAAAACACAGATTTCTGGCCTCGCCTTCAGACTCAGATTCAATAGGTCTGAGATGGTGCTTGGATCTGGAACTTCTAGGAAGCACCCAGATGATGAATGATGCTGGTTCAAGGACCACATTCTGAGAGCACTGGCTTAGTCACTCATCCAAGGTCACTTTGCTAGGAAGTGGCAGTCTGGGATTTGAACCTGGCTCTATCTGATTCCAAACTCAGCACTTTGCCCACTCACCACCTTTAGTAAACTCTCACCACCTTTAGGATGGGAGAGTATATTAGCAGCAGGATAGTGAATGTATTTGTCTTGCTTACACCAGAAGACCAGCTCTAAGGGGAAAAAAATCCTTCATGTTTGTTTATAGAATAAAGTGCAATAACTTACAGCCACCCTTGCTTGATTATTCTCCCTTTAAAATGCCAGCCTTGTTTCTGCCCCAGCTATCTTTCACCTACAAAAGGCATCTCCCACTTTGCACACACAGTACTTCATTATGTGAGCCACTTAATTACATGTGTAAAATTGAATGAAATTTCATATGTCCATATGGAGTCGTGTTAGGTAATATTTTTATAACGTTGTTTCTAGCCATCGTGTGAAAGTTATAACGTCATTGCCACATAATTTCTTGGAAATTCCCACCTAATACTGTATGGGTAATACTAAAAGCAAATAAACTTGTTCTACCCTTTCTTTTCCACTCCCTCCCCCAACAATCTAATCAACTGCTCCTAGGATAGAAGTTAACAGCTCTGGAAGGTTCAGGACCTAAAATTGAGCTGAGCCTCCAAGGCCACCCCAAACGATGGGGAGAGGGGATTTCCTGCCTTGGCCAAGGGCAAGGGGCTATGGCTTTTTCCTTCCTACCCTCCTGGTACCTGGAATATCAGGCTAGATGCTTAGTTTTCTCTGCAGGGATGGAGGAGGAGAAGACGAAGGGTATGAGCAGGTGATGGCCTGGAGAGCAGTGGGAAGGACCTCGCAGAGGGCATCTGAGCATGAGGAAAGGGAAGGCTGCAAGCCAGGGGTGTGCAACAGCTAGGCCATCGAGAGGCCTGGAATCAGATCTGGGTTGGAATCCGGGTGGAATCCAATCCACTTAGGAGGTGGAATGTAAGCTCATGATGGCTGGACTGTTATGTTTAGCTCAGTTCAATAAACATTTATGGATGCTGACTAGCATGCTAGTCCCTGCAGTAAGTGCTGAGGACAGTGAGACAAATTAGGTGCTTCCCTGAGTAGAAATCCCTGCCAGGCAGCTGTGCCGGACATTGGCAGGCAGTAGTTATGTCCACCACATTTAGGTTTTAAGCAAAGGAGTAATATGATCAGAAATGTAGTTCAGAAAGACCACCTTGGCTGCAGTTGGCGTCGGGGACTTGGAGGCTTGAAGTCCAGGTGGTACATTACTGCAAGGTCCAGAAAAGAGATCTCAAAGTCCTGAAGCAAGGCAGGGCCATTCAGGAAGCAGGGGAGGGTACAGTCAAGGAACACCGAAGAGGGAGATTCTGTAGGATATGGGAAGGACAATGGGAGAGCCTAGAATACTTCCAAGTTTCAGGTTCAGATTACTGAATTCAACGTTAACTCACTCATCCTCTGCAGCCAGCACAGTTTAAGGCACATAATAGTTCTTTAACCAATTATTTCCATGATGAGTTAAAAATGATCATCTAATTATTTAATCTCTCTGACCCTTTCATTACATTTCCAAGAACCTCACTGTTATGAGGCTTAAGTTCAATACTGTAGGTAGAAGTGCCTCACTTTGTATCTGGCCCACAGTAGGTACAAAAGAATTTTAAGTTCTTCACTCTCTTAAAAAAAAATCACTAAGGATTCAGAAAACATCTGAAAATGTCAGATTGAACACATACATTTTAGCTCTGATTTTTCCTGAAAGATTACTAAAATATTCTTAAAGGGATATTTTTAAAGTTGTAAGCCTAGAAGACAAAGGGAACAATAGAGAAGACCTTACCACTAACATTTCAGAAGGTGGAAAGTAGACTGTGAGATGGAACTGCTTTAGCAGGCCCAGGAAAGCAGATGACCAAGCCAGCAGTTGGCAACCACAAACCACAACATTTTATAGAAGTAAAATGATTTGCATGGTAAAACCATCTAAACTTCAGAATCTAAAGGCTCAGGAATCACTACTAATGTCCCGGAAGTGAATGTAAAGGGATGCTAAAATAATGGAGCTGGTTGAAAGTCTGTTTAAGAAGTGAACCGTCTCCCCGACTCTGAACAGACATCTTGACTGCCCTTCCCCTCTCCAGCAAGACTGGAGACTTAGACTCTATCAGGGTGAAGCAGAGACGCTCTAGATATCTGCCACATAGGAAAGAGAAAATAATTATAATTTTCCACATGTCTCAGCCATGCTAAGTCGCTTCAGCCGTGTCCGACTCTGTGTGACCCCATAGATGGCAGCCCACCGGGCTCCCCCGTCCCTAGGATTCTCCAGGCAAGAACACTGGAGTGGGTTGCCATTTCCTTCTCCAATGCATGAAAGTGAGAAGTGAAAGTGAAGTCACTCAGTCATGTCTGACTCTTAGCGACCCCATGGACTGCAGCCTACCAGGCTCCTTCGCCCATGGGATTTTCCAGGCAAGAGTACTGGAGTGGGTTGCCATTGCCTTCTCCCATCTCAGCGGTGAGCGCTGACTAAAAATGTAGGTAAACAAAGTTCAAGCCCAGAGTAGGAAATCCGTCATTAATTCTTAAAACTAAAAAACCAGGAAGCAGCTATATAAAGCCCTCTTTTTGTGGAACTTAAGTTGAGAGACTCTAAGTCTGGAGCTGCAGAGGAATAGCTCATGGAAAGAGACTCCCTGGGAGCAAGGCCAACCAGAGCAGAGAGAAGAGATAGAGACGTCAAGTCTGGATGGCCTTCTTTGAACACCTGTATCTAGCCATGCCTGAAGCCATGCTCTCCTTGCACTTTTTCAGTTATGTAAGCCACTAAATCCCTTTTGGCTGCAGAAGCCATCTACATTGGTTTTCAGTCACTTATAATTGACAAAATCTAAATAACTCAGTACAGTATTTGATCTCACCAAAGTCTTTGTGGGTTTTGTTTTATTTGGAAATGGGGATTTCCCAGCTCTCTTCAATTCTCTGAATTATCCTCCCAGATTACCAATTGGAAAACTTGCTGAAATTCATATACCTGAGTAGTCTGATCCTTAGGATGGCAATAGAGAAATTAATGAATAGTTAACCTTCTTCAGTGTGTCTTGTATTTCTTTAGCCTATCATCGTGGAGTTGACTGAAATTTAGGGTTAAGTTGAATTTCCTCCAAATAGCATCTTAAAATTTGTGAAATTAATTTCAATTTCAAATTTTGATTGGATAATTTAACTCTTTTGGTCTTCACTTCTTAGATTTTCTTGGTTAAATTAACTGGACTTTAGCCATTTCTTGCAGTAGAGTTGCAAAAATAGAGAGTCCCAGATATTACACTCTGCTTGGCAAGCATCTGAAATTCAACAGCCTGAAAAATGATCCAGTTTCTTGAGCTGTATTTATAGCTGCAGTATTTATCCCCTGGTATGTCTTATCTGACACAGTTTAAGGTCCAAACACTTGTCTTTTCCATAGCTCTGTCCAGGGCAAGTGTGTTTGGCCAATAGTAGCCAGCACATCCGGAGAAGGCAATGGCACCCCACTCCAGTACTCTTGCCCGGAAAATCCATGGACGGAGGAGCCTGGTAGGCTGCAGTCCATGGGGTTGCGAAGAGTCGGACACAACTGAGGGACTTCACTTTCACTTTTCACTTTCATGCATTGGAGAAGGAAATGGCAACCCACTCCAGTGTTCTTGCCTGGAGAATCCCAGGGACGGCGGAGCCTGGTGGGCTGCCCTCTCTGGGGTCGCACAGAGTCGGACACGACTGAAGTGACTTAGCAGCAGCAGCAGCAGCAGCCAGCACATCAATTCCTACCTGCCCTCCTGGTACTCACAGAGGATCCAAGTTATCTCTGCAGGTGAAGAAGTAAAGGTGTTCCCAAACCCAAACCTAAGGCTGCTTGGAAAATTACTTCTTGTTTCTCCAGTGGCTCAACCCCATTTATTTAGCAGGTCTTCTTTTAATATTAATAAACAAATGCTTTTTCTAAGTGAATTAATTTTTTAATGTGCAAAAGTGCATTTAAATGATCTCATAAAGGTTTTTTTTAATCCAAATATAGACTATATGAGTACTTTTTGCAACCAAATAACCCAAGGGTGAATCAGGGCAGTAGATGTCATATCAGGGAAGAATGAACAATTGGCTTGTCTCAGGGTCAGAATTCTGATCATTCTTTGTGGTCATATAATTATTTGTTTTGCCTTAGCTTTCCTGCCTGTTTGTTTTATTCACTAATAATATCAGTGCATCTTTTATTTCCAAAAATATATCTAAACTCTATACTTTGCATTCAATGATAAGGATCCAGCTTCATTTATTCTTTTCATATAATGATACTTGGAAATACTAGTGGAGTTTTTATTAAAATTAACAGATAGCAATACTTTAAAATAGAATTATAAATAGGATTCAAATAAAAGAATATGCTAACTATCCTTGCTTATTTAGATCTGGTTTGGGTATGTATAATAATATCCAGTAGCTGATTAATATTAATCCAAAGTCAGAAATTTAAAAGATTGTTTTAAGGTTCACATTTTTTTTCTCAATTTAACTTTTGGGGTTTAACTGCTACTATAGGTCATATTAGAGACTGCCAGAACATCAAACTATTATTTCCCAAGTCTGAAAAATGCTGATTTTTGTATACTTTATGATTCATAATACTGATTATTACCATTTTAAAGCATCTTTTGTTGTATTGTTGATAGTAGTGTTGACAGAAATATCAATGCAGGTAGAATATTATCAAAAGCAGATAGACTGTATTTTGCTGATTAGTGACAGTTTCTTTGACAGGCTTCTATAGAAATGAATATAAGTCAAATCCTATTGCAAATACTTTGGGTGACTCACTCATTCACTCTACCTGCCTATCTAACTATGTATCTATAAATATATATACTGGAATTTGACTGATTGAATATCTGTTCTAGCCCACTGTGGTGCATCATGGAGCTTCCTGGCCAAGGCTGACCTCTCCAGGGATCTCTGGAGCTGGTAGCCACACGCTGGTAATGGCAGGACTGGACCACAGCTTGGGGTTTTATCCTCTCAACTCAGAGTATCCAAATAAATTTCAAACGCATATGCCAGCACTGCACCATGTACAAGGCCCTCTGAAAGATGAGGTGGCAGTTGGAGATAGGGCACAGAGTCACAGATAAACAAACATCAGAGTGCAGCATATTGTATTTTCCAAAAATGGCTAGTACAGCCTATCCAGTCCCACATACTATACAGAGGCTTATCACTCTCCCATTGAGAGGTGGAGTTGATTTCCTCTCCCCTTGAATTAGGCATGACTCTGCCTGCATCAGTGGACAGAGTGCAGTGGAAGTGATGCAGCAGGACTTCTGGGGTTAGGCCAGAAAAGAGGACTCAACCTGGCCCTCACTCTTTCTTCTCTGGCCTGCTCCCCCTTGACACCCAGCCACCATGCTGTAAGGCAGCCCAAGTAACATGAAGAGGCCACATGTAGATGTTCTAGCCAACAGCTGGCATCAACTGGGCCAAACGTGAGCACAAACGAGCCTTCATTTTATTCCAGTCCCAGGTTGTGAGTTTCCTAGCTGAGGTCCCAGACATTGCAGAATAGAGAAAAACCTTCTATTGTGCCCTGTTCAAATTTTTGAACTCACAGAATTTATGAGGATAATAAATGGTTGTTTCATATCTCCACGTTTTGTGGAAAATTGCTACTAAGCCCTAGTAAACAGAATGCAGTATTCAATGTACAGTAAGGAAACTATTACAAGCTCATGGTAAGGGCCAGACCTCAAAGTGAACTTGATACAGAGCATGTATTCTCAATAAGGGTAATGGGCCGCCAAAGGGACAAAAATTGGCTCATCAGTTCAGTTCAGTCACTCAGTTGTGTCCGACTCTTTGAGACCCCATGAATCACAGCGCACCAGGCCTCCCTGTCCATCACTAACTCCCAGAGTTCACTCAAACTCATGTCCATCGAGTTGGTGATGCTATCCAGCCATCTCATCCTCTAGTCCCCTTCTCCTCCTGCCCCTAATCCCTCCCAGCATCAGAGTCTTTTCCAATCAATCAACTCTTCACATGAGGTGGCCAAAGTATTGGAGTTTCAGCTTTAGCATCAGTCCTTCCAATGAACACCCAGGACTGATCTCCTTTAGGATGGACTGGTTGGATCCCCTTGCAGTCCAAGGGACTCTCAAGAGTCTTCTCCAACACCACAGTTCAAAAGCATCAATTCTTTGGCGCTCAGCTTTCTTCACAGTCCAACTCTCACATCCATACATGACCACTGGAAAAACCATAGCCTTGACTAGACGGACCTTTGTTGGCAAAATAATGTCTCTGCTTTTGAATATGCTATCTATGTTGGTCTTAACTTTCCTTCCAAGGAGTAAGTGTCTTTTAATTTCATGGCTGCAATCACCATTTGCAGTGATTTTGGAGCCCCCCCAAATAAAGTCTGACACTGTTTCCGCTGTTTCCCCATCTATTTCCCATGAAGTGATGGGACCAGATGCCATCATCTTCGTTTTCTGAATGTTGAGCTTTAAGCCAACTTATTCACTCTCCTCTTTCACTTTCATCAAGAGGCTTTTTATTTCCTCTTCACTTTCTGCCATAAGGGTGGTGTCATCTGCATATCTGAGGTTATTGATATTTTTCCAAGTGATCTTGATTCCAGCTTATGCTTCTTCCAGCCCCGCATTTCTTATGATGTACTCTGCATATAAGTTAAATAAGCAGAGTGACAATATACAGCCTTGACGGACTCCTTTTCCTATTTGGAACCAGTCTGTTGTTCCATGTCCAGTTCTAACTGTTGCTTCCTGACCTGCATATCGGTTTCTCAAGAGGCAGGTCAGGTGATCTGGTATTCCCATCTCTTGAAGAATTTTCCACAGTTTATTGTGATCCACACAGTCAAAGGCTTTGGCATAGTCAATAAAGCAGAAATAGATGTTTTTTTCTGGAACTCTCTTGCTTTTTCCATGATCCAGCGGATGTTGGCAATTTGATCTCTGGTTCCTCTGCCTTTTCTAAAACCAGCTTGAACATCTGGAAGTTCATGGTTCATGTACTGCTGAAGCCTGGCTTGGAGAATTTTGAGCATTACTTTACTAGCGTGTGAGATGAGTGCAATTGTGCGGTAGTTTGAGCATTCTTTGGGACTGGAATGAAAACTGACCTTTTCCAGTCCTGTGGCCACTGCTGACTTTTCCAAATTTGCTGGCATATTGAGTGCAGCACTTTCACAGCAGCATCTTTCAGGATTTGAAATAGCTCAACTGGAATTCCATCACCTCCACTAACTTTGTTCATAGTGATGCTTTCTAAGGCCCACTTGACTTCCCATTCCAGGATGTCTGGCTCTAGGTGAGTGATCACACCATTGTAATTATCTGGGTCATGAAGCTGTTTTTTGTACAGTTCTTCTGTGTATTCTTGCCACCTCTTCTTAATATCTACTGCTTCTGTTAGGTCCATACCATTTCTGTCCTTTATCGAGCCCATCTTTGCATGAAATATTCCCTTGGTAGCTCTAATTTTCTTGAAGAGATCTCTAGTCTTTCCCATTCTGTTGTTATCCTCTATTTATTTGCATTGATTGCTGAGGAAGGCTTCCTTATCTCTCCTTGCTATCCTTTGGAACTCTACATTCAGATGCTTATATCTTTCCTTTTCTCCTTTGCTTTTTGCTTCTCTTTTTCTCACAGCTATTTGTGAGGCCTCCCCAGACAGCCATTTTGCTTTTTTGCATTTCTTTTCCATGGGGATGGTCTTGATCCCTGTCTCCTAAACAATGTCACGAACCTCATTCCGTAGTTCATCAGGCACTCTATCTATCAGATCTAGGCCCTTAAATCTATTTCTCACTTCCACTGTATAATCATAAGGAATTTGATTTAGGTCATGCCTGAATGGTCTAGTGGTTTTCCCCACTTTCTTCAATTTAAGTCTGAATTTGGCAATAAGGAGTTCATGATCTGAGCCACAGTCAGCTCCTGGTCTTGTTTTTGCTGACTGTATAGAGCTTCTCCATCTTTGGCTGCAAAAAATATAATCAATCTGATTTCGGTGTTGACCATCTGGTGATGTCCATGTGTAGAGTCTTCTCTTGTGTTGTTGGAAGAGGGTATTTGTTATGACCGGTGCGTTCTCTTGGCAAAACTCTATTAGTCTTTGCCCTGCTTCATGCCATTTCCAAGGCCAAATTTGCCTGTTACTCCAGGTGTTTCTTGACTTCCTACTTTTGCATTCCATTTCCCTATAATGAAAAGGACATCTTTTTCAGGTGTTAGTTCTAAAAGGTTTGTAGGTCTTCATAGAACCATTCAACTTCAGCTTCTTCAGCATTACTGATTGGGGCATAGACTTGGATTACTGTGATATTGAATGGTTTGCCTTGGAAACGAACAGAGATCATTCTGTCGTTTTTGAGATTGCATCCAAGTACTGCATTTTGGACTCTTTTGTTGACCATGATGGCCACTCCATTTCTTCTAAGGGTTTCCTGCCCACAGTAGTAGCAGCGTCCGGCTGTGATGGACCACGCAGAAGTGTGGCCAAGAGGAGCTACCACACACCCCACATCCAAGGAGGGGCGACTGCGCGGGTGCAGGAGGGTAGACAGAAGCTACTCCATGTTCGAGGTCAGGAGGGGAGGCTGTGAGGAGATAACCCCTAGTCCAAGGTAAGAAGCAGTGGCTGTGCTTTGCTGGAGCAGCTATAAAGAGATACCCCACATCCAAAGTAAGAGAAACCCAAGGAAGATGGTAGGTGTTGTGAGAGGGCATCAGAGGGCAGATACACTGAAACCATAATCACAGAAAACTAGCCAGTCTGATCACATGGACCACAGCCTTGTCTAACTCAATGAAACTAAGCCATGCCGTGTGGGGCCACCCAAGACAGAGGGTCATGGTGGAGAGTTCTGACAGAATGTGGTCCATTGGAGAAGGGAATGGCAAACCACCTCAGTATTCTTGCCTTGAGAACCCCATGAACAGTATGAAAAGGCAAAGTGATAGGATACTGAAAGAGGAACTCCCCAAGTCGGTAGGTGCCCAATATGCTACTGGAGATCAGTGGAAAATAACTCCAGAAAGAATGAAAGGATGGAGCCAAAGCAAAAACAATACCCAGCTGTGGATGTTACTGGTGATAGAAGCAAGGTCCGATGCTGTAAAGAGCAATATTGCATAGGAACCTGGAATGTCAGGTCCATGAATCAAGGCAAATTGGAAGTGGTCAAACAGGAGATGGCAAGAGTGAACGTCGACATTCTAGGAATCAGCGAACTCAAATGGACTGGAATGGGTGAATTTAACTCAAATTGGCTCATAGGGGGTGAAAAATCATTTTTTTTTTTTTTAATGAATAAAGCATAGCTGCACATACAGTACACAAGCAGGTTCTTAAATTCCATGGTGGTAGAGCACTATTGGGGAAGAAAGTATACAAAAGTCTCCTTGAGGAATGATAATGAATAAAAAAATAAAAGGTTAAGAAACTCTGAACCAGAGAGAGATATTCATTCTGAGCTGAAGAAATCTGAGAGGCAGCCCCTCCAAACAAAAGACATTCTGACTAACTGAGAGACCCTGACCAAGCAAATTGATTTATCCCAGTTGTAGTATCTCCTGTAAAACAGGGAGAATGATACCTACCATTCAGAGCAGTTGTTAAGGGTTAAACGAAACATTTAATGAAGCTTCTGCTACATCGTAGACTCAGGATTTTTGTAGAGGTTGTTGAAGGAGATATACTTCAAGTTGGTCCTGGAAGGAAAGATGGTGATTGCAGAAGTGGGGCAAGGGCAATTTCGACAGGGAACATGAATTGACCAAAGTCCAAAGACATGGGAAAACACACTACAAACAGCCTGATGTGTCTGGAGAGTCACAAGCCATAGGAGATAGGCCAAAAAAAAAAAAAAAAATTGCCAGTGGCAGAGTATAGCAGATTTGGATTTCAGAGATGAAGAGTTCATTCCTTCATTTTTCAAATTGTTTTAAGAATGGTGGTGGTTTAGTCACTAAGTCATGTCCAACTCTTGAGACTCCATGGACTGTAGCCTGCCAAGCTCCTCTGTCCATGGAATTCTCCAGACAAGAATACTGGAGTGGGTTGCCATTTTCTTTCTCCCTGCCATTTCCAGGGAATCTTCCCGACCCAGGAATTAAACCTAGGTCTCCTCCATCGCAGGCAGATTCTTTACCTACTGAGCTACAAGGGAAGCCCTATTCTTAAGTGTTTTAAGAATACACACATGTATGGAGAAAGTAGTATGTGCCAGGACTATAGGATTAAAAAAAGTGAATGAGACAAAGGAATCCATTAGATTGCTGTGACACAATACAACATATGTGACCAGTGCAATCAGATCATTTCAGAGCAATTCACATTTTCCGGAAAAAAGGAGAATTTTTGAGGGACCAACTCACTCCAGTACTCTTGCCTGGCAAATCCCATGGATGGAGGAGCCTGGTAGGCTGCAGTCCCTGGGGTCGCTAAGGACTGAGCGACCTCACTTTCGCTTTTTACTTTCATGCATTGGAGAAGGAAATGGCAACCCACTCCAGTATTCTTGCCTGGAGAATCCCAGGGACGGCGGAGCCTGGTGGGCTGCCGTCTATGGGGTCACACAGAGTTGGACACGACTGAAGCAACTTAGCAGTAGCAGCAGAACAAGTTCTTAAGAGAGCTGGGGGGTCTCTCTTGGGCCAGGCCCAGCCAGAGCAGGGGTCGGAGCTGTCAAAGGCCCCTGCCCCTAGATGCCTCAGTGCGCCCACAGTGACACACCCCAGGATGCCTGGTGACAGCTGGAGTCGACTCAGGGTTGTGATTTCCACAGACTATTGTGGGGCCGTATGCAATACTGTCAACTGTTTTTAAAATGGAAACATACAAGTGTGCATTCTGACACTGCTATTTAATCTCTGCATGACTTTGTATGTGAAGTGAAAGTCACTCAGTCCTGTCCTACTCTTTGCAACCCCATGGACTGTAGCCTTCCAGGCTTCTCTGTCCTTGGAATTCTCTGGGCAAGAATACTGAAATGGGTAACCGTTCCCTTTTCCAGGGGATCTTCCCAACCCAGGGTTCAAACCCAGATCTTCCACATTGCAGGTGGATTCTTTACGGTCTGAACCATCAGGGAAGTCTGACTTTGGGTAGGTCATTTCCTGTCTCTGCTGCTGCTGCTAAGTCGCTTCAGCCGTGTCCGACTCTGTGCGACCCCATAGATGGCAGCCCACCAGGCTCCCCCGTCCCTGGATTCTCCAGGCAAGAACACTGGAGTGGGTTGCCATTTCCTTCTCCAATGCATGAAAGTGAAAAGTGAAGTGAAGTCGCTCAGTCGTGTCCGACTCTTAGCGACCGCATGGACTGCAGCCCACCAGGCTCCTCCATCCATTGGATTTTCCAGGCAAGAGTACTGGAGTGGGGTGCCATTGACTTTCACAATTCAAATGAGGACAATAATCCTTAACCTCTCGATGCCATGGTGTGTTATTGACTAAGAAGAGGTAGATTATAGTTATCAGATCCTCCTGTATATCAGAGCCTGCTACTCAGCCTGGTCCAGGAAGTGCTTTAATGTGTCCCAAGTGATGATGAGGCTGATCCATGAACTGTATTTTCAGGAAGCAAGGCTCTAGATCACTATTAAGGGAAAGAGTCATTATTACCTGGACCATGAGTTTCTCTTGTTGAAGAAGGAGTATGTACTAAATAAACAGCTTGTGAGGTCACTACCTTTCTTCTCCCCAGCAGGCAGAGAAGCTAAGAAGCCCCCTGCTTCTGTGGTGGATGTCCATGGGGTGGGCCTGCCAATACTCGTCACTGGGCAGAGTGAAAGGTAATCTTGGGCCTTGGAATGTCAAGCAAGGAGTAGGACAAATCCATTAAACTTTGTATTTCTGGTTTGTCTTTTCCATACGTTAGCCAGGATGCCTGGGAAAAAGGACAGAGCAGTGACGCTAGGCTCAGAAACTTGGGCATTCAAAGCATGGGAATTTGATTCCCTCAAGTCTGATCAAGAGAAACCGTCACTCTGTCTTGAAGTGATCCCCTCCAAATGACTACAGATGTTTTAAGTAAAAATATTCTCCAAATGAAACAACTAATACTACGGTCCTCTACAGGCTCCCTCACTCCACTGTCTAAGACCCTGATCCTCAGAGGCATCTGTAACACACAGAGAGGCCAAGTTGCCACCGCTCATACATTCATTCCACAAACAAGTTTTGAGCACTTATTCTGTGCCAAGCACTGTGCTGGGAGCTGGGAGGACCAAGGTACAGTCCTTGGTTTCAGTAGCTTGTTATCTAGCAGAAAAGACAGACACAGAAACAGGTTATTACAATGAGATAACGTGATCATTGAGGTTCTTTCCATGTACCTTGGGAGCCCTGAGGGAGAGCCTGAAACTGCCTGGGGAGCAGGGAGAGGCCCGATAAGGTAGTGATAAGTTGGTAGTATCTGGGGTGGGGTTTGAAAGAGGAACTTCCCTGGTGGCTCAGATGGTAAAACGTCTGCCTACAATGTGGGAGACCAGGGTTCGATCCCTGAATCAGGAAGATCCCCTGCAGAAGGAAATGGCAACCCACTCTAGTACTCTTGCCTGGAAAATCCCATGGATGGAGGAGTCTCGTAGGCTAGAGTCCATGGGGTCGCAGAGAGTCAGACATGACTGAGCGGCTTCACTTTCACTTTGAAAGAGAAGAGGAAATTTTGCAAACAGATAACAGCACAGATTTACTTCAAACAAAAGGAGAAATGAGAGTCCCAGGGTGGTGGTCAGGCCCCAGGGTGTGAGCAACGAAGTGCCTCCCCTCTCTCCCCTGAGCCCTTGGTTTCCCTCTCCAGGCCTTGGTCACTAACCTCTGGATCCACAGCACTGGCTTGGCTGGTTTGGCCAGTCTCCTGGCCACTACCCCACCTCCAGACCCCAGACCATTAAGAAGCTGATATCATTCACTCTTGAGCCAACTCATGGCTGCAGAAGCAGCTGAGAAATCAGCCAACCGCTCCCAACCACAGTGGAGGCGACGGTTCCAGAAGTGCAGCATTTTCCACTCTTGGCTGCTAGGCCTGTAGAAGTTGATGTCAGATGAGAGGCTGGCCCTTGAGATTCGTTCATACCTAGGAATGCTGGGAGTTTTCATAAACCGTTTCACTCTCATGAAGAAGTCAGGCAAATAGGAAGTGACATTCTTTCTCATCTTCTCTTGACAAAAAAATCCGCCTTGGATCCTGTTCCTACCGTCTGAATCCACAAGCATTTCCTGCTGCAGCAGTGTAGCCTCCACAAGGGAAAAAACAGGCAAGTCTCCCAGGCTAAGGGGTTTGAAGGTTTCCTGAGCCTTACCTCCCAGCAAGGCAGAAGCAGGGAGTGGCAGAGAAGTGGGATAAGGGAGCCCTGCAGGCTCCAGCAGCAAGCGCTGAGGGTAGGGGGAGGCGAGAGGGAGGAGGAAGCCTAGGACTGACCGGGCTTCAGGGCAGGGACAGTCTGCAGGGCAGAGACAAGGCCGTACACGGAGGTCATAAAACAAAATTTATCTTTAATTTGTAAGTGTCAACAGCAGTACAAAAGATGGAGTGATGACGACTAGATTAAGGGTAGAGAGGACAGTCTTGAGGTAAATGAGCATAAATAGGCAGTTCTTATAGACACTCCCCTGAGGGGCCTAGGCCCCACCATGGCATATACATTATCACCCAAAGATGGCATGTTTAACATATCAGGAAAGCACCTTGTGCAAAAAGGAAAAAAAAAAAAAGTAGCTAAGGTGCCAACATACACCAGGATAGATAAAGACAGTGTGTCTTTCAATTTTGTCTTTTCCCTTAATTATGAGGCAGAGGAGGGGAAGACTTTGAAAAGTACCACTGAAAGGTTATTCAATGTTGAGTTTTATCTCACATCAATACTGCACAACGAAATCCAAGAAGTGTGTGTATGCAACAAAGCTAAGAACAATGATTCATTCCTTGAAATCTGAAGAGATTCTCTTTTTTTTCTCATTTCTTTAATCCTTAGCAAACTTTTTTTCCATTATCAGGAGGAGAGTGTGAGAAAGATGTGATGACAACCCTTTTAAGGTCATTTAAAAACTTTACACTGGACTGTACAAGATTTTTTTTTGATAAACTATTTACATTTCAGACTTTCAAACATATTCAAAGCAGCAATAGACACTAGTTTTTATGGTTCTTGTTTTTTTTTTTTTCTAATTGCCCAAATAGTTACCAGCCATGGGCCAAGTAGGTACCTGCATTATACATAGAATTTCTACAAAGAAAATCTGCAGTTAAAATTTGCTCAAGGGTGTATTCGATGCCCTCAGTCCCAAGGGCCACACCCGCAGTGTTGCTAGAGGAACCAGCGCAGTACCTTGGCAACAGAGTAGCAGTTGTCTCAACAGCCCTACACAAACTTTACACTTTGAAACAGCAGCCAGCATGTCAGTCCAGCATGTCAGTGAATTGTGCTGATTAAATTAACATAGAATACAATCTCACAATATACATCACAAACAAATTACAATGTCGGGAAATAAAAGAGTTACAATAAGATAAGTTATGTAGTAACAGCTTATAAGCTTGTCTAAGGTAATAAAAATTTTACATGGCAAATACAATAATGAATGAACATAAATGCTAAGCATTCTAATTTGCTACAAGCTGGAGAAGGGTACAATAAAGACTGCACTTTTTCAAAAAAGCAAAAACACATATGACAAAGGAAGACAAACGGAGAATGCACACGAGCAGGTCTGCAATGTGCAGCATACAAAACAGTTAAATATTTGCACATTCCCCATACTCCAAGAGCACCAGCACTGAGGCCTCACTTTCTGCCTGTGGTTCTTCAGGAATAAGAACGTACTGAGCAAGATATGTCACTGAGTTGCCTTCCAGCTTTCGTGTTGCCATGGACGACAATCAGAAGAGAATCTGCACTAAGCTTTACCTTTCTGCCTTGCCCCCTCCCACCTCTAGCCCTGCCTCCAAGGTACCAGCATTCCCAATACTTGTTCATGAGCTTTTGGAAAGAAATCTGTCCCCAAAGGAAAAGATGGGGTGGGGATGAAAGGGAAAAGTGTTTGCATATCAGTATTTTCAGTGATATTAGCAGAGGATTACGCTCAATAGTACATGGCATCAGAAACAGAACATAATCGGCAGGAATAACAGACAGAAGTTGTTTATTAAGGAAGAAAACATGTCAGGGGACAGATGACTTAAGGAAATGATGCAAGTGCTTTAGTAAAAGGACAAATGAGGTCATACAATATTATTATACTTTGAGAAGTGAGCTTAAGTGCCAACTCAGTCCTTAGACAAACATATACAAAATCAGGCAAGGCTACAGCAACCATTTTTTGTCATATTCTCATTAAAAAGGAAGACCCAGTAATAATTTCAATACATTCCTCTAGCTGCATTCTTTGCAGTTGTTGGCACTTGGTACAGGACTTCTCGTACGGTTTAAAACTACGAAGCGATCCTTTTTCTTTTCCTTAATGAGTAGGTAGAGGTCACCTCTTTGCAGAATGAGTGAATTAAGAGGAGCAGCCTCAGCTGTGGTGTGACCAGGCTGCCTTCCTACTGGGGTAGATGGGCTTCCTCGAAACAATCCCCGCTTTCACTAGTGCCTGTGCCCCCTGCTCGGGAGGGTGCGCTCCGGAGAAGCAGCCTGGCTTCACAAGGAAAAGAAAGAAGCCTTTAATTTCAGCCCTAGAGTGATCACACCCTTTTCAAACACCCCAGGCTCCAGTGGGGCTCATGTTCAGGGGAGGCCAGAATTTGACAAGCTCAATAGCACTGTGAGCCCACACCTGAATTTAGAACTTGGCCTGAGAGATGGTGTTGGGACCCTGGCAAACAAATCAGGCCTGAGGACAAGGTTGGAGAGTATCACATACCAAGTGGAGCGAACTGATGTGCTCCTGAAAGGGTGAGCTGAATACAGGTGAAAACAACAAAGCTTTCGTACCTTCCTGGAAAAGATACCACCTCACATCTGCCAGCGAAACAGAGACACTGCTCAACTGGCTCCTCCTGTCCACAGACTGACCTTTTCTTTCTCTCTCTCTTTCTTTCTTTCCCTTTCTTTCTCTTTCTTCTTTTCTTCTTTCTTTCTTCGTTCCTTTGCTTCTTTTCTTTTCTTTCTTTCTTCCTTTCCTTCTTTCTTCGCTTCCTTCCTTCCTTCCTATTCCATATGGTCCATTTTTTTAGGACAGGATTGTCTGTCAGTGTTCCTATTCTAAGTGACAAAGAAAATCCTGATCCTGCAAGTTCTTTAACAAAATGGAGATGTTTACCTTTGATTTGAAGATATTATGAAATAGGGAGCAATGAAAAAAAAAGTTTATTAACATTCTTTAATCTAATTGGCATGATGAGGCTTTCATTAATGGCCAATCTCAGAGGCAGATTTTTGCCTTTGTAATGGCATTCATGCTTCATGCTATTAAATGGTCACAGGACTACCTTATAAGATTCATGTGGATTCACAGAGCAAATTTGACTCCCTCCCAGCTGTGCTGGAAATTCACCATGTTCAATTCATCAGCTTTCTATGAGAAAAAAAGTGAAAGGCTGAGTCTGTGGACAGTGGGTTCTAAACTGTACGAGAACCCGAGTGAAGGGTTTTCCTGCTCCAGCTGCAAGCGGGGCTCTGCTCTCTCACTGTGGCTGATAATTCACTACCCCATGAGGTACAGTGACTTGTCAACTTCTAGTCTGGACCAACATACATGGATAGAGAACAAAAAGGAAATACATAACTTATATTTCACTAAATATTCATGAACCAAAAATAAATTCTATTTCTATGTTATATTTACACAATTAGAAAAATCTAAAATGAGATGGTAAAATCATAAAAACTTTGTTTAAGCCCCACTGAAAATAAAATGAAGTGATCCCTATGATTGTCATTCTTAATTTCCATGGATATTTAGAGCCAAACTTGGCTAATAAATAGAATAAACTGCTTATGTGCAGAATTTAGATTCAAATACAGCATCACTGTTTGACCCAATGAAAGAGACGTTTACAATCAGATCATTCCTGAATAGCCTTTCATTTTTAAGAACATGGCTAGGAGTAACTGAACCCCAGTACTGAGGCAGAGCTGGAGCTAAAACAAAGTGTTCATACACACATGTATTTTGCATAAATAAATGAAATAACAAGACATAAAAATGACTCAAATCCGGCAACTGTGAGGCAAGCCCACACGAGTCGAAACAGATGACTTTTGTTCATGTAGTTTTCGTACAACAGCTTCACATTAGTCAGAAGTGATAAAAAATACCATTTATATCCAGTGCTTATAACACTTACGAAACAACATCTGTGAGTGTGTGTGTTTTTTGTTGGTTTTTTGTGTTGTTTTCTTTTTTTTGTTTCTTTTTTTTTTAAACTACAAGCAAAATCAAGTTTCAGTCCTAAAGAACAGTCCTTTGTTCTCCACCAGCCCAGAATATTATTTTGGCATGGTCATAAAAACAAACAAAATTAACCTACTATTCTAAATGTTTGCCTTTGTGCAAAATTAATTACATACAATACAATGCTAGCCATACAGCACTCTACCTATGCAACAAAATCAAAAAGGAGTGGGAGAGGGCAAAAGCAAGAATCAAAGAGAAAGAGGAAAAAAAATGTGAGAATGAACTGAGGAGGAGAGGTATATAATCAAAAGAAACCAGTAAGACAATAATAAATACTCATTTTTTTTTTTTAGAAAAATGACCTCCCCCTCATTTGAAATAAATGTACAAAAACAAAAGTTCCAATCCCCAATCAATATTAAGAACCAAACATTCCTATCAGTACCTAAATCAGCTTATAGAGAGCACTCCTAGCTAATGACATAGACAGTAATGTCTTGGCTAGACCTATTTATCGCTCTTAGGTATGGCCGTGAGCACTCTTAAATAAATACGAAGGTACACTATTTTCTTCCAAGTGACAAAATGGCTCAAGAAATCTGATGGGGCCGTTCCTATGTCCTGGTGATCAGATTCTGGTTGTCCCATGAGGTGAACTGTCCCATTTGCTGACATTCTCCCACTGAACTACTCGGGGTGAGGCTCCCCCGTAGGCAATCAGTCCTGGATTCAGGAAGGTCAAGATGGCATGGCTGAGCTCCCTGTCATTAGGAGATGAGGAAGGAAGCCTCACTGCCCTCCCAACGCATCAGCACATCTCCAGAAAAATCCTCGTGTGACACGGGCAGTTAATCTTGTTCACACATAGGCATGACCCCCACGCGGCCACAGATGGAGGGAGTGAGCCAGAGGAACTCGTCTGCTGCCCCAGGAGTGATCTGTTCCCCAGAATTAACAGTAGGAACATCCCATTTAGGGAATGTATTTCCCCTCCTTCTCCCTCCCTATTGTTTTCTTTCATTCTCTGGATGTATCATGACAATTTGCCTCTGTCATTGCTCTGAGGCTGTCATGCGGCTTCTTGCATCCTGAGGACTTTGCAAAGAACTCTCTAGATGTGCCAGATGGGACAGGCAGCTCAGTGAAGAGGTGCCAGCCCGTGACAGCATCCCTGTGGACTCCTACATGGCCCGCAGCTTTGGGCTTTAGGATTGGCCGCAGGACTCTCCTGCCTGGCAGTCACCACTGTTGACCCTTGCTGCTAAATGGCATTCAGGGGAAATGCCACCGATGCAGATCCTACCACTTGTTGCTTAACTGAATTAGGGGAAAATTCTGGCAAAAGATTCAAAGTCATGGTGAACCTCAGGGACATTCCTGTAAGTCTCTACACCTGTATCCAAATACACAGCTCTACAGCCATATCTACACCGATGTTCAAAAACAACTATATAGGTATTTAGTAGTATCTTGTTTCAGAAATGCTTCCAGATGTTCTGGGGACATAAAATCACTATGTACATCTTTTGTATCTAGCAGGAGAAGGAGGTGAAAAGGGTTGAAAAGTTCTTTGGGGAAGGAGGGTGAGAAAAAAGAATTATTAAATTAATGCCACCAACGATTTTTTTTTTAAATAAATAGTAAGTGGACCCTTGACATTCTGGAATGAATAAATTATTTAAGAGAAAAATGTGTTAAGACTGAATGTCAGGGTTAAAGGCAAAGGGATAATGGATGTAGTGAGAGGTGGTCTCAGGCAGAGAAGACCACCGTGTCGGTATCTGGTGTGGTGACCGCTCCAGTGTGTGCACGTCATACCACGTCACACTGAGGGCACGTCAAGAGGCAAACACGACTGGGTCCATGCACTGCGGCAACCTTGTTCATGCCTTACAATATCTCGTCTCCAGATTCCTGAGTACTTTACCATTGTCTGGAAAAAAAATATGTGTGGTTTGCTATTTTATTTTAAGATGCCAAAGATTGTCTAAGACTTTGCAGTGTCTCCTTTAAGACTTTTAAAATATTAAGATTCAAAAGTTATGAAAAAGTTTGGCACATTCAAAGTTTAACTCTCCACGTGGAAAAATGGAATTCCGAGGCCTTTTGAATATGCTCTGCATGCAGCTGCACACGCCGTGGACTTGTTCTGTTTCACAATATGAAATTCTCAGTTGTTTTCTAAAATAATTCAGAATAAAAACACATTCACAACCTGTAGGCCGGCACAGCATACCTGAGTGAGAATGTTTAACCCCATCTAAAACAGTAACTTAAACCTTTATCAACATCCAAAAGAAAAAAGTAAGACAAAAATATAAGACTTGTAAGACAGCTATGGGTTGAGATAAGTTTTCAAGTCCTGGTGTCTCATATTTAATATGTCTTCACCTAAATTAAAAAACAACAACAACAATAACAATAACGACAAAAAAACTCAAGTTCATGAAAAATCAGGGAAAACTTAATCTGTCTCACGCTTTACGAAACAATTAAGACCATTCTGCTGATGTAATTGTGGAGCCACAAATGCATGCGGGCTCTTTAAGAATTTTTTTTGTTGGGGGAGGGGAGGTGAAATGTCAGAGTATTTTAATTCAGCAAACAAACACTTCTCAGTTGGCACTGACAGCTTCCGGGGCTTCATTTTCACTGCTATAGTCTGATTTGGGGTCATCTTCATAGTCATCATACATTTCCATTTCATCCTCTCCATTAATCATTTCGTTTCCAGCTAGGCTTCCGCCGTCTGTCTTCATACCATAAGAGCTCTGGATGACCGGGAGGCTGGGCTCTGGGCTGGCCGAGGTGCTAGAGCAGTCAGATGTCATCTGAGGTGACGGTGTGGTAGTTGCCATAGTAATAGCACCAGGATACACAACACCTGTTCCTGTGGTGATTGGAATCTGAGGCTGCTGCCTGTATAGATTCAAAAACAATAAAATAAAACAGAGGGAAATATCTATATACACATGTTCTTCTGGGTGGCTTTGGAATTCATCCCTCACACAGTCTCAGAGGGGAGTCTGTTTGAAATTCTAAGCAAATGATGAAATAGGACAAAGGTGTGTCCTGGAGGAGTTCTACAAACCTCACTGATGATGTGGTTGAGGTTAAGCAATACAATGGAGCAACTTATTGATGGTTTTGCAACATGGAAGCAAAGCTTTGATAACCCTTGGCATTTGGAACAAATACTGTAGCTAACTCCACAAAGTTACTTGTGAGATCATTTTTTTAGGGTCTCCTAGAACATTACAAAAAAAAAAAAAAAGGCTGGTAACATGAGACATACTTTAATGACACTGTTAAGCAGGTTTATGTCTTCACCTTGGTTTGAGAGCTGTATAAAGAAAGAATCAAGATGAGGAAGGATCCTATACATCCCAGAGTCAGATTCAGTAAAGCATGTATTTGGTATTCATGTAAATGTCTACTTATTTCTGTGGTTAAACCTGTAGGGAAGCTCGTTGAAACTTCTATTTCCTAATTATGGAAGGATCATCTTGGGTGTCATTACTCCTGTGGCCCTGGGCTGGAGCCAGGGTTGAAGGAGTCAGGAGTGAAGAACATTGAGAGCTTTGCTACTTAACAGAACAACACACGTTGCCTCATCCTAGATCCTAGTGGGTGCCAAGGCTTGGTCACACCAGATCAGTCTGTCATCATGTCATTCTAGTTCAAATAAACTTACCAGAGCCTTTACAAAGGTCAGTCTCTCCCTCTGCAGGGAGACATGGCTATCTGTCTCTCATTTCCCTTGAGGCACTGTAACTTGAAATATTGAAAGAATGAAAGACCTACTACCTAGCTCGAAGAATAGGACTGAAACAATATTCATTCATAGATGCAATATTCACCAAGTGTTTCTCAATCTTTAGGGACATTAATATAAATTCACTTCAAACTGCCCTTGTAACTCTTTTCTGAGCCTCAGTTTCCATCCATTTACAAAAGCTGGGATCAGTGAAGTCCTGGAAGGTCCTTCCACCTTTTAATACTTGACTTCAGGTCAGTCGATCACTTGAACGATTCTTATTGAATGTTGAATAAGAATTCAACGTTCAATGAGAACGTTGAATTTGAACGTTGAATTGTAGAGTGAATGTTTGTTTCAATCCTACATTGAAACTTTCTATCCACCTCAATCTAAGAGGAAAATACTCTGAATTTGTGAATAATTAACTAAGTTACCAGCTATTTTTTGAACGTCCTGAAGGAGTATAATTTCTCAAGGGTTGTATGCTTTCCAGCCTGGTAGAAGGAGAAATGACAGAAATGGCCTAAAATTACACTGTGGCGTATCCGATAGTGCTATCTTTAACAACCTCTGTCAAACACTATGAGGCATAATATTGATGCCTTAACCTTTAACTAACATAAAATATTTTCATATGGATTATCTCATCCAGTTAAAATTGTAACTCCATGAGGTATTATTATGCCCAGTTTTCAGATGAAGAAAACGAGACCTTGCTTAAGATCCTATATTTAGTAATCAGCACTGCTGAGATTTGAAGCTAGATCACCTGACTTGAATTCCATCATTCTTTCCTCTAAAGATATTCAGTATACAGACACATTCTGCTTACTATATTCCATAAAAATTCCTGAGCTTGCAGAGCCTGTAGGCATCCAGTTGATACTAAGCCCCGACATTGATCCATTTTCTATGTTGCTGGCAGTGATATTTTGACTGTACCAAAGAAGAGGATAGAGAAATCTAAATCCATGTGTAGAAACATCTGATAAAATACTGGCTTCCCTTTCATAGAACCAAATTCTAACAACAGTATACTTCTTGCTTCCTAAGTTTGGGGCGAATTGACACAATTAAATTTTATGCTAACCTACCCAAAGCAATAAATGCCTCATTAATTTTTTTTTTTTAACTGAGTTTGGATAATTGCAATAAAAAATATTTTTGCCTTAATCACATAATGAGTGTAGAGTGAAAACTTTTACTGCAATATTAACCCATTTTACAGATTTCCCAATTTGGTAAATGAATCTATATTTGTTTGCTCTTAGTGTTCCATTACCAAACTATAGAACTAGTTTGTTTCATTTGCAAACTATCAAATGGTACATTTTCTTTTCATGAAGGACATTTTCTTTTTGCAAAGAATAGGTGGTCATTTTTTTGCAGTATTTTAAAATCAAAATATCTATATAGCTATTAAATAAATTTGAATTGACCTCTTATTATGTGCTATGGATAATGCTTAGATGTTTTTACATTATCTTCTTTAATCCTCACAATAAGCCTGAGAGAGAAATATCACTTCCCCTATTTTACAAATGAAGTAACCAATTAAGTTCCAAAGATTTTTTGTTGTTGTCCAAAGTGACACAGGTACCATATCCAGGAGTTGAATTCTTTCTTATTTCACAAATTCTCTACTAGATATCAAGATTAGGGTGAGAAAGGTAAGCTCAGACTATCAGGAAAATACTTAATCTGAATCAGAATCCAACTCTTCTACACTGAGTTGCACATATTTAAAAGTATTTGGACATTAACTTGGTGATGGAACACTGAGAACGAACAAACAAAACATCTTTCTGAAAGTGAGACAGGAGATATTCAGAAGCCTGCTACTAGGTGGTAGAGGGATAGTAGATGGCGTCACCCACTGCCTACAACCCCCATCGACTTCCTGTCTGGTCAATTCCCCTTCATTCCTTGACGATGGAAATGCATATAAAACTTCTTATCTGATTTGTATGTTAAAAAAACCATCTCAACCTTAAAGGTGCAATACTGAACTGCTGATCATTCTCCCATATACCTGCTCCTCTCATAGCCTTTCAGATCTTGGCTAATGAGTACTTCATCTTCTGACTGCGGGGGCAAATCCTAAATCCCTATATCCAATCCATCAGCAACTCCTATTGGTTTGCTCTCAGGAATATATAATATTCAGAATCCCTCCACTTTTGCCGCCTCTAGCTCTACAAACCTGGTTTAAGCCACCATCAATTCTAATTTGTTTTATTGTAAGAGTCTGCTTCCTTAGTTCAGGGCACATTCCCTTCTGACAACATGTCAACCCTGTAGATAGAGTGATCTTTTTAAAACCTAAGTCATATCACAATACTCTTTTGCTTATAACACTTCAATGTCTATCGATCTCACCCAGAATAAAATTCAAAGTCTTCACAATGGCCAACAAGTCCTTTCAGAATTTGGCTCCCTACTATCTCTGACACCTAGTACTCATCCCACCTATTCATTATGCTCCTATTGCTCTGACCCCATTATTTCTTGAACAAGCCAGACTCAATCTCACCTCAAGATCTTTGCAGTTGCTGTACACTCTGCCTAGCTCTCCCAGATGTCTGCATGGCTGGCTCCCTCACCTCCTCATGTCTTTGCTCAAGTTTATCTTCTCAGTGAGGTATCTATATCCACTCATTTTAAAATTGCACTCCATCCTCTAAAACTCCCTACTCCTTTCCCTCATTTACTTTGTTCTAAGGTACTTACTACTATTTGATATTTATTTATTCATGCATTCACTCATTAATTGTCCGATGTCCCCCACTAGAATGCAAGCTTCATGAAGATAGATGTTTCACTGATATAGTCTGAGGATGTTTCACTGTTTAGGCAGAGCCTGAAACATAGGAACCACTCAACAAAAATCTGTTGAATACATGAAATGAATGAATGAATGAACTAGTGAAAAAAGGGAAAACAAATGAAAGGCTGGGTAGCCCATTCTAGAGAAGAAAATATGTAATGCTCTTAGATATATGGGAGAGAGGGTAGTGGAGAAGGAATGTGAATATAACTATCTTTAAATGCTTGAATGATTTTCTTCACACAAAAGGAAGAGATTTGTTCTAGAATGGACCAAAGAAGAGGATCAGAACCAATTTACAAAGTAGCAGAAAGGCCGAGTATGGCCTAGTTAAGAAGAAAGAACTTTCCAGCATTAGAAGATGTTCCATAAGGAAACTAGCTCCCTTGGAAAGTGGTGAGCTCTCTAGCCCTAGAAGAGTTCAAGCTGAACTTAAAAGGACTCCCACAATGACTACAGAGGCCCCTTCTGGGTTACCATTGATTCTGAAGATACAAAATCATAAGCTGACTGTTATGCTGGCCTTGATACCTCATTGTCATTATCAGCGTAAAAATAGACTAAAAAATTTGAGTATAACTTTCAAGAGTTTCCAAAATACTGTTTTACCCGACATATCTTACTTTAATGCCAGATAAAATTCTTAGGATAGCCTCTTTATTTATTATTGAACATTTTCATATTTCTTCCTTATATTCATGTTCTCCTTCATGCCAAAATAGGAATATCTACCTGTACTTTTGGAGAAGGAAATGGCAACCCACTCCAGCATTCTTGCCTGGAGAATCCCATGAACAGAGGAACCTGGTGGGCCACAGTCCATGGGGTCTCAAAGAGTCGGACACAACTGAGTGAACACTCACTCACTCACCTGTACTTTTCACCAGGCTGACCCTACCCAAACCTCAAGCCCCCTTCTTCAGGAATGGACTATAGCTGGCTCTAATGCGTAGTAATCTCCCTTCCTCTGAGCTTTACTTGCTCATCTATATAATTGAAATGAGTACTTCATTATACGTCATAGGGAGCACCATGCAATGTATTCTGTGTGTGCATGTATACATGTGTACATATAATAAACTGTTATTTGCTAACCTATCCATGTAAGTCTCTGGCTTCTCTGACTATAGCATTCTCTGAGAGCTCATTGTGGATAGAATTAATGTACTATATTAACTTAGTACAGTGTTAGGCACACAGCTGGTTTCAGACAGGCCCAGTCCCTTACCAAATGACTGACTAATCAGTTAACAAAATGGAAAATCCAGCCAGCATGCTTAAGCTTTGTCTATCGGAAATTATTTTCCTGAAAAGCATTTTTCCTTCCTTTACAGATCAATTGCAAAGTCAAAATTCAAACACTGCAGATTTCACAAACAGGAATAGCTGGCAAGCATTGGGCTTTATAAGTAATGAATGTACACATCAAAACAAAAGTTGTAGATGTCTGTAAAAGTATACATATGTAGCTGATTTGAGTAGAGATGTCTAAGAACCCTCCCTCCTAGCCCAAGTAGAGTTTGAGTTGACCCTGATAAAGTCCAGCATTGTGGTTTCCAAATCACAAGAACATTCCTGGAATATATAATCTAGCTTTGCCAACTGCAATGGAACTATTTATTTATGTTGTCAAAGACCCTGTTTGCTGATCCTTCAGACTTTTACAGTATCTATAAATGAAGGCAATGAAGTCTGTTCCTCAGGAGATTAGAAGTTGCATATCTTTTTATATTACCTATTAGAGATTCTAATCCAGCTTTCTCTATAGGAGGACAAGACTAAAAATAGTATGTCTAGTCTACTCAATTAAATTTGTAAGTATCTTATAGGCTTGATTCAACCTCTTTAAGATCAAGATGGCAAATGTTCAAATCACTTATACCACAATCCAGTAGAACATAATTCTTTACAATATGAAATACATACCTGACACATAGCATCATTTCTCCAGAATAAGAATATTTGCTCTAATTTGTGACTTACTATGCGCTAGACATTGTCCAAGCACTTTCAATATATTAAGTTATTCAGTCTTCAGAAGGGTCTGATGTTGTAGGTATTATTGTCATCCCCATTCCATATATGAGGAAACTGAGGTACACAGAGTTTAAATAAGTTTCCCAAGAGCAAGTGGAGAGTTCAGAAGAATGAAAGACACTATGGGTTTCCCAGGTGGCTCAGTGATAAAGAACCTGCTTGCCAAGCAAGAGACACAGGTCCAATTCCTGGATTAGGAAGATCCCCTGGAGAAGGAAATGGCAATCTACTCCAGTATTCTTGCCTGGGAAATCCCACGGACAGAGGAGCCTGGTGGGCTGCAGTCCACAGGATCACAACAGAGTCAGGCATGACTTAGTGACTAAACAACAACAATTGCACTAGTTCCTAGAGCCGGAAGAAGCAGATCTAGTATTTTAGCCAGCACAGTCTGGCTCCAGAATTGATGTTCTTAACCACTTACACTATACGGTCTCTAAACAATTTGTAGGCTCTAATTGAAAGTTTATGTGCAATGGTGAAAAGGAAAGATGTTTTACATAAGCCTGGTCTAAATCTTAGCTCTGCACTTTACTAGCTGTGTGACCTTGGACAAATTATTTAACATCTCTGAATATTGTGTTTTTCAACATTGTAGTGAGCATGGTATTGCCTGTCTTATAAGTTTTTGTGTTTGCAATAATTGGTATAATTAACTCAGCATAATTATTCAATAATTTACTATTATTGTTACTCAAAAAGTAGCTCTAATTTTAATATTTCATAGTATCTGCATAATTCTCGATTAGGTAAATTACTGAATAAAACTTCAACAAATTGGAAATAAATTTCATTTGGACATAGTTCTTTGGGAAAAGACAATATTGTACCTCTATGAACCCTAATTCTCATCTTAACATTAATAGTACTCCTATTGGGATTATTACAAAACTCTGATACTTAATCAATTGAAAGGGTTAAATCTAAGGTTAGAGACAACATTACTCCATTTCATATATCGATAAATTCATTTCATAATAGCTAAGTGAAAAAAATCTAACTCACTGAACTTCCAGTTGTATCATCAGTAAAATGCATGGCAATGTTGAGCCATATATGTAACTTTATTGCCTTGAAAGTTATGTACATCTTTTCAAAATCAGCTATAAAAATTGATCTCATCCCCATTCCCTCAAGATGTCAATAGAAATCTTTGAATTTCTTGTTTGTATTTCCCTCTTGTAATAACCCCACATCTAATGAAGATCAATTTCCAAAGATGAGCCCTAGGGAGTTAATAATCTATCAAATACAACTACTTAAAAGAGAAAACTAATCCTTAAGTGGGAATAATATCTGGCTTTATGTAGCAAGTACTATTAAAATCGGGCAGAGGAAAATAGTCAGCATTGACGATTAAAGAATGAAGTATTCTGGCCATTGCTTGCACATCCATAGCCCTATTCCTCAGTTTAAAATGAGCCTTCCACAAAGGACCTCCTATACCATCAGGATCCTTTGTCTCTAAATTTCAAAGTTCTTTATGCCACTGTATACCACGATAAAAGACCTTATTTTCTCTAGGTTCTAGGAGCTCTTCCTCAAATAGCATAGTTACAGTCACGACTGTGCAGAATAGGACTGTGAGGCCTATTTTGAAGCAATATAGTAAGGACAGTTTCTCAGTCATTTGGCATGACAGAGACAGAGACCTGATTTAATCCTTTACTTCATTCTCACCTTTCAGTAGCCATGAGTGCGTGCTAAATTGCTTGTCACGTCCGCCTCTGTGTGACCCTATAGACTTCAGCCTGCCAGGCTCCTCTGCTCATGGGATTTCCCAGGCAAGGATTAAGGAGTGGGTACCATTTTCCACTCCAGGGGATCTTCCTGACCCAAGGATCAAACCCTCGTCTCTACATCTACCTGCACTGGCAGGTAGGTTCTTTCACAAGCGCTACCTGGAAGCCCTCAGTAGCCATCAGACCTCTTAAAGCCTCGATTTCTTTATTTTAGAGGATTATGTAGTTTGTATACCTAAAATACCTCATATACAGTAGGCATTCAATAAGTGGTAGATGCTATTGAGTTGATTTAGAGTTTCATTTTATATACATTGTTATGTGTTGAGGTATTTTGATCCAGAGGTATTGTCAATGTTGCCTTTCGTAAAGGGGACTAAATAGAATTACTGCATCTCATATATTCAAATAAGTATCAGGGAACTAAAATGGTGCTTTTGCTAATCTTCCAGACTGTGGCAAAAGGGACCCACTATGCAACACAGGGGACACGACAGGAGAGAAAGATCGGAATGAGAAAATGTCTCAAATTTAAACGTTTGATTCTCTGTTCAAAAGAGATTATATACGTTTTCAGGGATACACTAACAGGATTAAAAGAAGACATTATACAGTGTTAAATTTACATTTTCTTACCTACAACTATACTTCCTAACGTGTTCCGTGATTTGGTATATTTCATAAATACTCTAATTAGCATGTGAATTGCCCAATTATACTGTATTGTACTTTTGGAGTTAAAAGCATTGCTTTTTAAAAAATGTAAACATTTATAACACAGAAGGATTTGATATCCTATTTTGGCACATCTTCATCTGCTAATATACAGGGATCCTCAAATAGCAAAGGGATTTCAGCCTCACTTTACCTCAAAAAGGTTCTACCATACATAGACTGTGCCATTCCTCACATAGGACTCAGGCATATTCTGAAGGCATCGTCATTGATTGTCTAATGTGATATAAAAGACAGTTTTACTGTGATAGCAAATCCATGTTTAATAAGGATAATAATGATAGGAATTCACCATTATTGATATTATACTAAGATTATACAAAGCATTTTTAAAAGCATTGCCTTATTGAGATAGGTACTATTATTTGTTTCACTTCACACATGAGAAAACAGAAGCTTGAAAAAGTTAAATAACTTGCCCAAGCAGACAGCACAGTCAGAGTCTGAAGCAAATGCTGAAGCCCATGCTCCTCCCTAGGACACTCTAGTGTAGCGTATAGTGACCCAGACTGCTCTCATTGGCCTTTTTGTGTGTGTATTCTATTTACCTTTCCAAATTAGTTTTCTGTTTTTAAACACCTGCTTCTGAAACTAACCTTTTGTTCCATGAGGTTATTTATTTTTTTTAACGTCCTTAAAAATAAAAGGTTCTTTACTCCTCCTCTAAGGTATCTCTTTTCTTCAACTCAAGTGAAGCTTTCTTATTTTCCTGACATGGCACAGCTCCTCAGTTCCCCTTCCAGTCAACAGTGAGCACAAGTTCCTCTTTACATCTTCCACTTCTCTCTCTCAAGCCCTTCCTAACTGTCTCTCCAGTCCGATTCCAGGTGCCTCAGGCCAGGGCCTCCAGAATAGTCCTCTGGTTTGCCACCCCCTTGGGCTTCTAGGTCTGAGTGTGCTGGAACATATAGGCATCTGCATCCCCACTTAATTCTGACGACTGTGGTTACAAGAGGCCTCTTTTGAATGCAGACAGCCAGTCAGCCAAGTCGAAATTTATACCAGAAATCTATTACCTAATTTTTAAACAAAATGACATGAAATCAGACTTGAAGATATCAAAAACATGTCTAGTTTCTGATTTAAGCAAGAAAAATCCACATTGTTACTGCTTCTACCACAGAATAATTTACTGCAACAGGAGTTCTGGATCTTATGCCAAAAATGAGGTCCTCTAACCAATGTCAAGGCCAATTATCTTGTGGTAGATCCCACAACAAAAGCAGACTATTGTGATTAGAGTCAGAAGCACCACCCAGAGAAGCTGGAAAGCTTCTGGGGATTTCTTAAGGTTAGATTTTTTTTTTTTTTCTCTTTCTCTCTGTGTCTACTTAAATAAACTACCAGAAACTTTGTGTGTGGGCACTGAATATCTTAGATGAGTTTGAGAGACAATGAAAGGGGTGATCAGTTGAGAGCAATCTGTTGCATTTCTTTTGATTTGAGCAGGAGCCACGCTGCAAGGCTGTGTAGTCCTGATAGGCCCCATCTGTCACAACCTCCTCCTTGCCCTAATCTCCTTCCCAGACACACTGCCAGTAGCCATCCTGTGGTTTTTACTGGGAAAGGAAAGCCCAGGTGGCTGAATGCAGGAACACTTACCCCACAGTAAAGAACTGCCTCATCTCCTGTCTCCGAGACCTCATCAGTTGCTTGTATTCCCCAATCCGGAGCTTCTTGCCATCGACAATGCAGGTGCGTTTCGGTCGAGGTTTGTATTTATAGTTCGGGTACTTCTCTAAGTGGATCTTGCTTAGCCGGGCCTGCTCCTCATAATAAGGTTGCTTTTCTTGGTTGGACATGGATTTCCAACGAGACCCTAGACACAAACATAGCCTTTAAGTACCCAAGTGGTCAAGGCAACCTACTCCTGGTAAATACTGGGTCTATCTTCCCACCACTTCACCCACTGGGCTCTGAGTATCTCCTATTACCACATGTCATCCAGTCTCACAACTAGTATTTCAGATGATAGAGCAAAGAATAATTTGGATGTGACACATTTATTACATTATTTTTCTCAATAATTTAAAGCCTGATGCTACAATAAGTATATTGTTTTAAAACATGTCTTTGCTGCTTAAAGATCATCTCCTACACCAAGGTCATTTCCCCACCCATCTGCATAGGGTTAAAAACCTGAATTTCCTAAGTATACTTGGAGTATGACAAAATACTCAGGAACAACTCTCTGCTGCTGCTAAGTCGCTTTAGTCGTGTCCGACTCTGTGCGACCCCAGAGAGGGCAGCCCACCAGGCTCCGCCGTCCCTGGGATTCTCCAGGCAAGAACACTGGAGTGGGTTGCCATTTCCTTCTCCAATGCATGAAAGTGAAAGGTGAAAGTGAAGTTGCTCAGTCGTGTCCGACTCCTAGCGACCGCATGGACTGCAGCCTACCAGGCTCCTCCATCCATGGGATTTTCCAGGCAAGAGTACTGGAGTGGGGTGCCATTGCCTTCTCCGGAACAACTCTCTAGGTTCCAGTAATTCAAACAACTCTAACACTCCAAGCACCTTTGGTGAAGCTATCCTTTGATAAGATGTTAGCAAATGTTGATATTCTTCCATATATAAAAACCTAAGGTGCACACTGTCTCCCCTGGCCTGAGGTAATTAAAAAGCCTAAACTCCACTCAAGAAGTTATAACTTTAGAACCGGAAGGTACAGTTGGAATTATATATACCATTTTCAAGTACTCTAAACAATTCATTCAAAGCCATACCAATGAAAGTAAGAAATTTTTAATACGGTTTATACAGGAAGAAGGAAAAGTATTCACTTCTCTAATATTGTTTATAAAGAATTATCTAAACACTTGACAAAGAAGGGATGTGTTTTTTTACATGTATCAAATTGCATTTTTGTGTGTCGCTAGTGAATAAAGCGGTAACAGCTGTGCTGACTGGATGCTAGCTGTTCTTCGGTGGAGATTTTTCATATATAAACAAATGGAAAAGTTGTACAAATATTCTCTGTAGCCAGCAATATCCTGGTCTGTTTTAATAGCACATCCATCCCTGTTTTCCTGATTGTTGTGCAAAAGTTGTGTAGAAAGTCTGCACGGACAAGGTTCTCTGTGTTCGGCTGGCTCCCAGCAGCTTAAAGCCCCAGTTAATGGAGGATTTTTGGTGCTCTTAAAAATGCCTGTGCTTAAAAGTTTACACTTTAATGAATACACTTACTATACTCTTAATTTTTTTTCACAGAATGCACATCAATAATATAGATTCCCCACAGCTGCCAACATGGAAACAGAGAGGTTCTGTGCCCATGGGCGAGCTTACTCATACTGGTAATAAAATGGCCAAAAAAGAGAAAATTTCAAAGTTAGATATCAAAATTTAGGGACAGAAAAATAATAATTTTCTTTGGAATATCTATTAATTAGAAAAAATTTAATATATCCATCATGGTTTAAATTCATAAGAATGATCCCCTGATATACATCTCTGAAAGTCTAAAAATAAAACTCCACTTAATTGTAATGATTTTTAGTATCTACCTTGAAATTCAAACATCAAAAAGAAAAAGGGAAAAACTATTTTAACATTTTAACACTATTTGATCTTATGTATGTTCTAAATTTTCATAGGGGTCACTGCCTCAAATGTCTCAGAATCAAGTTAAATTATTTATACAGTGACAAAACATGTGTATTTGTGTATGTCCAGATCACTGATATTTACTCAGGTTAAATATTTATTGCTTTTGAACAAAACATTTAAAAAAAGAAAACCACAGCTTAAGTCTCTAATGTTTTTCAGCTTCTTAAACAGCTCCCTTTGAGATTTTGTCACATCATGACAGCTTAAATAGAACAGTGCCTTCTGTGTTTTTTCTTTTTAAAGAGGAAACATGTTGACTGCAATGCTGCATGTTGAATAAAATACGTTCAATATGTTGAGTACAATAATTCCACACTGTATAATCTGCACGAGGCAAGCTTTACACTAATAGAAAAAGGATTGAGTTTAATCCAGAGAAATAGGAGAATCACTCTGGCAAGTTACCCTGTGGTCTATGTGTTCAACTCACTGCTATGAAATCTGAACTAGTCATATCTTATTAAAGTAAATGTAGTTTTATTTTACAAGTTTTAAAGTTATCATTAGAGGCACTGTTCTACACTCCATAAATTTCACACTATTTTGGGGGCTCACCCCTAGTCCTTGGTGAGTTCTTTTAGAAGGACATACGAACCCAAGAACACTAAAGCAGAAAACTCTGAGTGTTCCCAGGGTTTCATAGCAACTGAAAGATTTTAAAAGACTAAATTAAGAAAAGGAGATAAAGATTGTCTTTATGATTCTTAGTTAGCAGTGACCCCTCAGAGTTGTCCTATTACACATACAATAAATATTTTGTCTCTAAAATAAGTGTTTAGTCAGTCCTGCCCTGGCACCTGGTGGAGGTACTAACTCCTAAACCTAAATGCTGCGGTGCGGGTGAAGAGTGAAGAGACGATGACAGTCTCCTGGGGCAGCTTGCTGAGTGACACCTAATATCTGCACACCACCATCTCCCTTAGGTGTCATATTAGGACCCTTCTTTCCACTCATTAGATAATTAGCGTCAGTGTCTGCACTCACCTAAGATTTTGCTAATGTTGGAGTTATGCATGTCAGGAAAGGCCTGAAGGATTTTCCTCCTCTCATCCTTTGCCCAAACCATGAATGCATTCATTGGTCGCTTGATGTGTGGCTCGCTGCTGGCCCGGCCTCGGGCATCCCTGTAGACTCGTGCTTCAGCCACAGTGGCACCTCCTGTTGGCCAACAATAATACTGCTGTAGTTTAGCTGCAGAGCCATTCATTGCTTTACTTCCTGTAATGTCAGGGCAGGAAGAACAAGATAGGTGCAAAGCATTATTATCTGGATAATGTAACACAACTTGCCACCTGGTTCAGTTGCTTTCCCTAGCAACTTTTTAATGAACTTCTTTTTAAATGAACTCTTGGAAGCAGGATACAGTTGCAGATGACAATCCTACAGGCTCTTCTGAGGTAGGTCTCAAAGATACACTGGGCAGAATTACTTTTGCATGTTTTTAAACGCCTAGCACATCTTTACTACAGTCAATTCCAGTTGACAATAAAGAATTATTTCGGCTTCCCAGGTGGTGTTAATGATAAAGATCCTGCCTGCCAATGCAGGAGTCATAAGACATGGGTTCAGTCCCTGGATTGGGAAGATTCCCTGGAGGAGGGCACAGCAACCCACTCCAGTATTCTTGCCTGGAGAATCCCACGGACAGAAGAGCCTGGTGGGCTACAGTCCATAGGGTTTCAGAGTCCGACACGACTGAAGTGACTTAGCATGCACACAACCTTTCCTGCTGTGATGTCTCCCTTCAAAAGTAGGCTCTTATCTATGATTTTAGCCTCATGTGCTAAACATCACAGCCATTTCAAACTGCTGCTGCTGCTGCTAAGTCACTTCAGTCGTGTCCAACTCTGTGCGACCCCATAGACAGCAGCCCACCAGGCTCCCCCATCCCTGGGATTCTCCAGGCAAGAACACTGGAGTGGGTTGCCATTTCCTTCTCCAATGCATGAAAGTGAAAAGTGAAAGTGAAGTCGCTCAGTCGTGTCTGACTCTTTGAGACCCCATGGACTGCAGCCTACCAGGCTCCTCTGTCCATGGGATTTTCCAGGCAAGAGTACTGGAGTGGGGTGCCATTGCCTTCTCCCCATTTCAAACTATCTTACCCAAAAGAATTCTCTTTCACAATACAGTACTTTGGCCAGTGCTCCCCTCACTGGCTGGAAGCTCCTTCTCTTACTTCTTCAAGCTAAATCTCACTCATCCTTTAAGGCCTATTTAAATATGGTGTGTTTCATGAATTAATTAAATAATTCAATTTAAACAATTAACTGAGAAATTACTATGACTTTGGCTTTATGCCAAATGCTAGGTATACAAAAGTGAATAAAACAGCACCTGCTTTTAAAGGAGCTCAGTTTGGGGAGGAGACAGACCCCAAACAGACAGTCATAATGGAATATATGGTAAGTGCTCTAATATTGAAGTAAACAGGACATCAAGAGGGCACCAGCAGAGGGGACAGTCAACTAATGCCTCCTATTAAAGGTGACATCTAATCTGAATCTTGGAAGACAAACAGGAATTAGCATGTGAATAGGGGAGTCTTTACTGCCCAGTAAAGACAGATGGGTAGGGTAATTCAGGCCAAAGGAAGAGCATTTGCAATGATGCCTCCCAGGCTGCATTCATTCCTCTTTTTTTTAATGTTTTTTTTCTGTGCCAAAGAAATTCCTTTTCTTTCTTTCTTTCTTTCTTTTTTTTTTTTGTTTTTGGTGATCATCTCTAATTATTTCCATTCTATCCCAGGTTTATGAGACCCCTAAAGTTAGTGTTTATGTTGTACTCATTTTTGTATCCCCCGGATTTTCCATACAATAGATACTCAATAACTACTTATTGGGCTTCCCTGGAGGCTCAGACAATAAAGAATCACACTCGTTTCACATGCTAGCAAAGTAACGCTCAAAATTCTCCAAACCAGACTTCACCAGTATGAGAACTTCCAGATGTACAAACTGGATTTAGAAAAGGCAGAGGAACCAGAGATCAAGTTGCTAACATCCATTGGATCATAGAAAAAGTAAGAGAATTCTAGAAAAACACCTACTTGTGCTTTACTGAGTATGTCAAAGCCTTTGATTGTGTGGATCACAACAAACTGGAAAATTCTTAAAGAGATGGGAATACCAGATCACCTCACCTGCCTCCAGTGAAATCTGTATGTAGGTCAAGAAGCAACAGTTAGAACTGGACATGGAACAACAGACTGGTTCCAAATTGGGAAAGGAGTATGTCAAGGCTTATTTAACTTATATGCAGAGTACATCATGTGAAATGTCAGACTGGATGAAGCACAAACTGGAATCAAGATTGCTGGAGGAAATGTCAATAACCTCAGATATGCAGATGACACCACCCTTACGGCAGAAAGCGAAGAACTAAAGAACCTCTTAATGAAGGTGGAAGAGGAGAGTGAAAAAGCTGGGTTAAAACTCGGCGTTCAAAAAACAAAGTTCATGGCATCTGGTCCCATCATTCCATGGCAAATAGATGAAGAAACAATGGAAACAGTGACAGACTTTATTTTCCTGGGCTCCAAAATCACTGCAGATGGTGACTGTAGCCATGAAATTAAAAGACGCTTGCTCCTTGGCAAGCTATGAAAAGCTATGAAAAACCTAGCTTGAAAAGCTTGAAAACATAGCTTGAAAAGCTATGAAAAACCTAGACAGAGTATTAAAAAGCAGAGACATTACTTTGCCGAAAAAGGTCCATCTAGTCAAAGTTACGGTTTTTCTAGAAGTCATGTATGATTGTGAGAGTTGGACCATAAAGAAGGCTGAACACTGAAGAATTGATGCTTTTGAGCTGAGGTGTTGGAGAAGACTCTTGAGAGTCCCTTGGACTGCAGGGGGATCAAACCAGTCAATCCTAATGTAAATCAGTCCTGAACATTCATTGGAAAGACTGATGCTGAAGCTAAAACTCCGATACTTTGGTCACCTGATGTGAAGAGCTGACTCATTAGAAAAGACACTGATGCTGGGAGAAATTGAAGGCAGGAGGAGAAGAGGATGACAGAGGACAAGATGGTTGGATGGCATCATGGACTCAATGGACATGAGTTTGAGGAAGCTCCAGAGATGGTGAAGGACAAGAAAGCCTGGCATGCTGCACTTCATGGGGTCGCAAAGAGTTGGAAACGACTGTACAACCGAACAAAAACAACTACTCCTTATTTGGCTTCCTTGGAGACTCATGATAAAGAATCTGCCTGCAATGCAGGAGGCCTGGGTCCGGTCCTGGAGAAGTGAATGGCTACCCACTCCAGTATTCTTGCCTGAATTCCAAGGACAAAATTGTTAAGTTTCAACTCATATACAAAAGTAGTAGACTAAAAGGCAGTCATTTCAAGGGTCCTGATATATTTATCTGCTGCATGAGGATAATTCTTTAACATCCCTATGAAAGTGAAAGTCACTTGCTGCTGCTGCTGCTGCTAAGTCGCTTCAGTCGTGTCCGACTCTGTGCGACCCCATAGACGGCAGCCCACCAGGCTCCCCGATCGCATGGACTCTACAGTCCATGGAATTCTCAGGGCAGAATACTGCAGTCGGTAGCCTTTCTCTTCTCCAGGGGATCTTCCCAACCCGGGGATTGAACCCAGGTCTCCCGCACTACAGGCCGATTCTTTACCACCTGAGCCACACACCCCTATGAAACTGTTTCTAAATTCTTGATATTTCATGGTTTCCAAAGACGTCACCATAGTACGTCCTAAGTCACTTCAGTTGTGTCTGACTCTACAACCCTATGGACTGTAGGCCACTAGGCTCCTCTATCCATAGGATTCTCTAGGCAAGAATACTGGAGTAGGTTGCCATGCCCTTCTCTAGGGATATTCTAGGCCCAGGGATCAAACCCACGTATCCTGTGTCTCCTGCATTGGCAGGTGGGTTCTTCACCACTAGCACCACCCGGGAAGCCTAGCGACCATAATGTCACACTAGATTAAAAGTCCTTTGAGGACATGGTGAGAACTGGCTCTCCTTCACTGCTGTATCTCCAGGTTCCAATAAAGCACATGGCATATAAAGTTTCAGTTAGTGAAATACATTCAATTAATGAACGAGTGAATGGATGAATCTACATAGCACTTGCTTGTTTTCATAACCCCTGCCAGTACGACACACTGATATACATGCTTTACATGTGGCAACCACTAAATATTTCCCTATAGACTGAGAACCTCTACAGTTAAATGTAAAGTTGGACTGATGGCCTTAGCCAGGTATTCTACTGCATAAACAGGAAAGCCTACTCCTAACAGTTTAGAAGCAAAATATACATTAAAACCTACATCCCTACATTTTAGAAAAAGCAAATCCTTTCAGCTCAGTGGAGTGATTACACAGGTAAAATACGATCCAATTCATCTCTGCCCTTCTACTCTATTTCCAGCTACCTGATTAAGTAGAAATTTGTTTGTGTCACAGCTAGTAATAAATTAGAACATTAAAGTACACTATTATTTGGCAAATATGGTCATCATTTATTGCAAACAAAAGATAGGATAAAAGGGCTGAACTGGCTAATATTATCAATTCTTTTCTAAACATGAAGAAGGGGAGAGGGGCCCCTTTCTGAAGACCATGCAAAATAACACATTTTATATACAGCCCTTCTTTGAGGCCTACTAGATAGAATGATCCCTTACATGAAAAGTCTCAAATCCCAAGATGCATAACTAATATGCTACCTTTTTGCCACCATACCCACAGTACATTAATTTCATTTAAAATGCACTGACCATACAGGATAAATTGATTTCACTTTATATGGGTTTGACAGCCATGTTTATTGTGCAGTGAAATGTAGTGTAGCTTCCAGCTGACAATATCCATCAACGCAGGGCAATATGCTGACTGCTGGGCCAGATGAAGGCATACATTACTCTGGAAGTGAAACACTCATTCAGATACGACAGTGTCTTCTCCTGAGGATCACCATGGTAATTTATGATGCCCTCAGTGCCATTACTTTACAACTGACATGAATTCAGCAATTTATATACTTGCATGCATACACAGGAGACAGGCTTGTGGAGAATGTCAGATACAAAAACATTTCAATATTATTCTGAGTTAACTACTATGCTACAGGTGATTAACATTCAAGGTCTGCTTTTATTGTCATGGCTTTTCTTTACCTCTATCAACACCAAATAGCCAGGTTCCATTTATTTACTTACTTACAAGATGTATTTCATTGTAAATGGGAAGTTTTAATCTCCTGCAGACTGATCATGGTAGATTTTTAGACTCTGGTTTCAGTAGATCTTCAGCATGTGCATGCCAAGTCACTTCAGTCATGTCTGACTCTTTGCGACCCTATTGGCTGCAGCCCACCAGGCTCCCCTGTCCATGGGGTTCTCCAGGAAAGAATACTGGAGTGGGTCGTCACGCCCTCCTCCAGAGGATCTTCCCGGCCTGGGGATCTAGCTGCATCTCTCACATCTCCTGCATTGGCAGGTGGGTTTTTTACCACTAGTGCCACCTCTACTATATATCAATTGATTCTCCCAAATATGTTCATAGCTATGCTCAGTCTCTCTCCCTCTCATTCCATATCGCAGTCTTAGTATATCCTTCCTACTCACTTTTACCTAACTAAATTCTACCTTCTCCAAGGAAGAGAGTTCACGTCTCACCCCACCAACTGTCCGACAGTGACCTTGTCTGTCCTCCCATAATACATATTTACATGACACCGATTGACACTGAATTACACAGAAGATCTCTAGTCTCACAAGAAACGCTCCCAGATATTGAGAAATTTAAGCACAGCACATAGTATAGAAATGTGAATTAAGAAAGTGAAAATAGGAAACATCAGGGTGTATATACATCTCTTTTTTCTTGTCTCCTTTTCTCTCTCCCAAGTGCTTGGAGTCAACTGAAAAATGAATGGGATACTTCAAGTTAAAACTAGAAGTGGTGTATTAATAAACCAAGGTTTGGGAAGAGAGGAGACTTATCTAGAGAGACCAAGGTTTGAAACTACTCTTAAATTGGATCTGATATATGATATATGATCAGAGTCAGAATTTTAAGAAAATATAAAAGGGTCATAACTTCTCTAAGCTGCTTCATGAAACAAACTGGTAAGGGAATTATTGTTGTAGTAATAAAAACACATATGACTGCATACATGCATATAAACTCAGAAATTTAAAAATAGAGACTGTATATTAAGAAAGCGCTTTTAAACAGATAAGGAAAATTCTATATAATACTATATAGTATTATTTTTACAAAGTATGCTGTTAGTCTGAAAATTTGAAGCTTAAAATTGACTCTCTGCTATAATTAACTTTAGAATCTACATATCAAATGTGACTTCATACTGCTCATTTACTTTGAAAAATAACATCAAGTTAAAAAAGGGGTGGGGGAAGCATTTCATTCTAAAATAGCCAATGCTCTGTGTCAGAATCCAGAGTTATCCTCGGGAATAGCTCATAATTCTAAGAGGCAGATTTTTTACTTTTAATAGCAGAGGGATCATTTGTGAGTTCAATATTCATAATTTGTCTTCTCATGAAAAGCAGTTGGAAGATGCCTAGACCTACAGCTATGTACTTGGAGACTACTGCTTTCCAGCTGACCTAAGAGTCTTTAATTATCAGCAACACCATTCCTAAATAACAGGAGGCCAACAGTATCACACCAGGCAACAAGGAAAAGCATTCGTTCCATTTACTCCAGGAATTCCTGTTCTCTCCATTTCCCTGAAGGGGCTCAGACTGGTTAATTCATTCTTGTCTCCCGTATCAGCTTGTATAAAGCCAAACTTTCAGTTAGATGCAAAAAAGATAGTCAATGGGGGAAAAAGCAGAAATTGCCAAGGCAAAAACTTCCTTAGGGATCTGTGATTTAAACGATTTAAAAAGAATACAGAAAGTTGAGTTTTTCCAGGTGGGTTGGAAAGAAGGCTAGTTTAACCATCATAGCCTATGGCAATGGTCCTGAACTAATCCTAAAGAGGCCCCCTTCCTGGGTAAATTCCAAGGGTTATGTGAGTGAATGAGTAAGCGTTTGGTGTGGATTTGTGCATATATAAAGTCCTCCCTAAGGAGGAACTCTGGCAAATTCTGTAATGTGCTTAGGAATCATTTATGTATGCATTAATTCAGCAAACACTTCTGACAAGTTTCAGATGTACCCAGCATTGTGACAGAAGATACAAAGATAAATACATGTGCCTTGTTTTAAAGGAATCTGGTCCAGTAAGGGAAAGAGATGCAGAAATAGAAAATTACAAAACATTGTAAGTGCTAACATGGGTAATTTCAAAATACTATGAAAGCAGAGAAGAGAGGCTATTAATGTTGGAGTGGACAGAGGTGAATAATATGTAAGCTGCAGAGAGCAAGTACTGCTTAGGTAGTATCTAAAAGGAAGAGTGAGAATTTACCAGTGGATATAAGTGTGGTGGCTCAGACAATAAAGAATCTGTCTGCAATGTAGGAGACTCAAGTTTGATCTCTGGGTCAGGGAGATCCCCTGGAGAAAAGAATGGCTACCCACTCCAGTATTCTTGCCTGGAGAATTCCATGGATAGAGGAGCCCGGTAGGCTATAGTCCATGGGGTTACAAAGAGTTGGATACAACTACGTGACTAACACTTTCACTTTTCATGAGCGTGAAAGCATTCTAGGCTGCAGAATGTGTGAATGTAAAGATAGAGTTATAACAAAGGCATAGAGGGTTTTAAGGAATAGAAAGAATCTGGTTTTGGCTTGAGTTTGTTTGCTGCTGCTAAGTCGCTTCAGTTGTGTCTGACTCTGTGTGACCCCATAGACAGCAGCCCACCAGGCTCCTCTGTTCATGGGATTTTCCAGGCAAGAGTACTGGAGTTTGTTTAAATTAAAAAAAAATAATAATAATAAGGGAATGTCAAGAGATTAAATTCAGAAAGTAAATAGGAGCAAGATTGCCAAGTATCTTAACTATAAAGTCAAGAAGTCTTTAAGGTTTTTAAAAAAGCAGGGTAGGGACATGAACAAATACAAGATATCAAAATGGAAGCTAAATTAGAAATTACCACTGAATAGTCTCAGTGATTACTAATGAATTGGAAATAAAGAATAGAGAAAAGTAAGAGAATAAATACCTTCTCAAAGGCCCATTAAAATTTACATTTTGTCAGACAGAATGAATGTAAGTAAAATATTAGCACAAAAGATTCTCTTCTGGGATCCAGTTCTGGTAATGGCAGAATAACTTATATCAGACTAACTTTTAGTCAGATAATAATTATAAATTCCGGAGGAAAAAAACATAGAAAAACAACTAATTGAAGGTACTTGAGCTCTACCAAAATTAAGAAGAAACTGGAGAGGATTAACTCTTAGAAAGAAAGAAATATCACTGAGTAAAACCCTGCTTTTATAGCTTTTCCATGAAGACATCCCCCAGTCTACTTAGCATGGAGTGGCTGGAATGCAACGGAAGATCTGTCTTAATTGGCCTAATGTATCAGGAAAGATAATCTGAGGCTTCTGAGTGGCTATCACCTGAACTTCACAGGTATAGGGATGATTTCAGTGATTCCAGTGGAAATCAGGTCTGTATATCTGAAAAATCTGAGAAGAAATTTCAGCTGATGCCCACTGCAAGTTAAACAGAATTTGGATTTGAATCCTACCAAGTAAGAAAGTATCCATGAAAAACTCAGACTTTCCACTGAAACCCCAGAGGGATCACTCTTTGAATAAAGACTACATCTCAAGACTAAGGATTCACTCTAGGACTAAAGACAAAACTGAAACAGTCACCACCTAACATGCAAAACTAAGCCTCTACAATTTCAATGAGATCAATTTAACTGCCTCTTAGAACAAAAAATAACATTCTTAACAGAGAAAGATAATAGAAGCCAGAGTCTCTATAATTTGTAATCCACAATGTATGATAATAATAAAAAAAATAACTAGATGTGCAAACAATCAGGAAAATGTGACCCAGAGACCTTTCCACCCTCCAAAAAAAAAAAAAAAAATCAATAGGAACTGTGATGGCTCAAATAGTGTAATTAGCAAATGAGGACTTTAAAGAAGTCATTAAAACATATGTTCAAGTATATAAGGAAAAATAATATCATAATTAATGCATAAATGGGGTACTTAGCAGAGAAATGAAACTACACAAAGAAACATGGAAATTCTAGAACTGACAGACATATTTGAGATGAAAATACACTGAATGGACTTCATAGCATTTTCAAGAGCAGAATAAAGGGTCAGTGATCTTGAAAATACATCAAAAGAAATTAGCTAGTCTCAAAACAGAAAGAGAAAAAGCTAAAAGAGTAAGCAGAGACTTTGCAGTATGTAAAACAATATATTGTCCTAAAATATGTGTAACTGGAATTCTAGAAAGAAAGGAGAGAGGATTGTGACAGAAAAATATTTGAAGAAACATGGCCTGAAACTTACCTGAATCTGGTTTAAAAAAAACAGCTTATAGGTTCGAGGCATTCAGACAATCACAGGCAGGATACAAAGAAAATCATACCTAAACATTAGTCAAACTGCTGAAAACCAAAGACAAAGGGAAAATGCTACAGAAAAAGGACACATAATACATAAAATGAGACAGTAATACAACTTATGGCTGATTATTAGAAATAATAAAGACTAGAAGACCATAGAATATCTTTAGGCTGCTAAAAAAAAAAATCAGTGGTCTTATCTAATGATCATATGCTTAAAAATGAATATGAAACACATTTTCAGATAAACAAAAGCTGAGAGAACGCGTTACCTGCAGATCCATACCAAAAGAGACATTCAAGGAAATTATTCAAGATGAAGAAAAATAACATCTGATGGAAACTTAGACACATAGAAAGAATAGAAAAGAATTGAAAATGAGAAATATGTGACTAAATTAAAAACTTTTGTCTTTTCTGGATTTCATAATAAAAACAGCTGATTGTTTAATATTTTTAAAAGACAAGTGACTAATACAAAATACAACATTGTATTCTGGGATTTATAATATAAGAAGAGGTAAAATTATGAGAAAAATAGCACATTGGCACAAAAGACCAAGTTAGTAAAAGTTAAATGTTGCTTTATTTTATGAGAAGTGGTATAATTTTAACTATAGGGATATTCAAATTAAGGATGAATAGTGAATCTAGAAAAAAAAATTTAAAAATACAATGGAGTATAGCTAAAACACCAGTAGAGTAATTCAAATGGAAGACTAAAAAAGGATTCAAAAGGAAACAGTACAAAGATCAGTGGTTTCAAAGGGTGGGGGAAGGAAGGATGAGTAAGTGAACACAGGAATTTTAGGGCAATGAAAATATTCTGTATTCCATAATGATGGATACATGTTATACGTTTGTCCAAACCCAAGCAACGTATAACATCACAAATGAACCCTAATACAGACTATGGATTTGGGGTGGTTAGGACGTGTCAACATAGGTTCATCGATTGTAACGAATGTACCATTCAGGTGGGATGCTGGTAACAGGAGAGGCTATGCATGTGTGAAGACAGGAGTGTGTGTGAAATCTTTATCTTTCCCTCAGTTTTATTGTGAACCGCAAATTCCTCTAAAAAAAAAATTATCTCTTTTTAATAATAGCTTAGAAAAAGGATTCAATTAAGCAAAAGGAAGAAAAGTAGTAACAGAAAGCCAAAAACTGAGGGAACAAAGAGAAAAATAGAAAATTGTAAAACTTTATCCCATCAAAATCAACAATTATATTACATATAAATAAATTAAATAATCCAGTTAAAATTGGAGATTTTCAGGATAGATACAGAGTAGATATCAATGGAATAGGAAACAATTTACAATGCAAACATTGGTAATTTGAAAAGATCAATAAAATTGATAAACCCTTATGAGATTGATCTACAAAAAGGGGAAACAAAAATACCAATATTTGGATTGAAAGAGGGTATATCACTGTAGATACAACTCACATTAAAAAGGATAGAAAGCAAATATTGTGACTAACTTAATTCCAATAAATCTGACAACTTATATGAAATGAACAAATTCCTTGGAGGACACAAACTGCTAAAATTCAATTATGAATATATAGAAAGTCTGAATACTCTTATAGCTAATATAGAAAACCAATTTATAGTCAACAACCTTCCCACAAAGGAAACTCCAATCTCAGGTGGGTTCATTGGTAAATTCTTCCAAACATTTAAGGAAAAACGAATAGCAGTCTTACACAAACAAAGTAGAGAAAGAAAAAACTTCCCAAATTCATTTTATGAAGTAACATCACACCCTGACAGAGATTTGAGCATAAGTGCAAAATTCTTAATAAAATATTTGCAAATTAAATACAATAATATGTAAAATGGATAATAAAACAAGATCAAGTAGAATTTATTTCAGGATAAATTAAAATGTAATATTAATTTAATATTTGAAATCAGGCAATGTAATTCTCTACATTAACAAAACAAAGGGGGAAAAACATGATCATCACAACAGATTCAAAAAGTGGTTTAGACAAAATGTAATACCAATTCATGACAAAAACTCTCAGGAAACTAATAATAGAAGGGAATTTCCTCAGTCAGATAAAGTACTTTTAAGAAAAATCTGTACGACATAATAATTAATAGTGAACTACTGAATGCTTTCCTCCAAGATGAAGAACAACGCAAGGGATGCCCACTCTTACCACTGTTAATCAACATTCTACTGGAGGTAAAGAAATAAAAAGCATGCAAAATGGAAAATATTAAGTCATGTTGAGTGTATTCATGGATAATTTTTTACGTTAAAAAAATCCTAAGAAATTTGCAAAATAATTTCTATAAAGTGAATGTATGGGCTTCCTGGTGGTCTAGCGGTTAAGAATCTGCCTGCCAGTGCAGGAGACATGGGTTTGATCCAGGAGGATCTCATGTCATGGGGCAACTAAGCCCGTGTGAGCCACAACTACTGAACCTGTGCTCTAGAGCCTACTGAGCCCCATGCTGCAACTGCTGAAGCCTGTGTGCCTAGAGCCCAAGCCTGGAAAAGAGAAGTCACCACAATGAGAAGCCTGCACACCACATCTAAAGAGTAGCCCCTGCTCTCTGCAACTAGAGAAATCCTGTGCATAGCAATGAAGCCCTAGCACAGCCAAAAATAATAAATAAATAATTTTTTTAATAAAAAGTGAATTTACTATTACTGCAACATAAAAAACTATAAAATCAACTGTACTTCTAATAGTAGAGCAATTAAAAAATAATTTTAAAATTTACATTCATAATAGCATTGGAAAATAAAATTCTTAGTAATAAATTAAGCCAAAAAAGTATGCAAGACCTCTGCACTAAAAAACAATATTTATGAGTTCAGTAAGTAAACCTAAATAAATGGAGGAATATACCATGTTCATGGATCTGAAGACCTAACATTTGAAAATGTCAATTCCTTCCCAAATTTATCTATAGATTCAACCCAATCCTATTAAAATTGCAAACGACTTTTTAAGAAATTGACAACTTGATTTTAAAACTATATGAAAACATCCAAAACAAACATGAAGAAGGTTGGAGGATTCAAACCACTTAATTTCAAGGCTTAGAGTAAAAAATACTTTGTAACACTGTAAAGGCTAGAGTAATAAAGACAGTATGGGATTGTTATAAGAATAGATGAACCAGTGGAACGGAATAAAGAGTCCAGAATTAAATACACACATATATGGTCAAATTTCAATAAAGACTTAGGCTATTAAAGTGGGAACTAATAATTTTTTTCAACCAACAGTGCTTGAACAAGTAGACAAATATGTAGAAAAAAGTAAAACTGACCTCTTACCACACATTGTTAAAGTGGGCTTCCCTGGAGTTGGAAAAAAGTGAAATTGACCTCATATCACACATTACACTCAACAATTAATTGAGATGAATCAATTTAAAATTAAAGCAAAAACTATAACACTCCTCAAGGAGTATCTTGGAGAATAGTTTAGTGATCTTGTAGTAAGCAAAGATTCTTGGATATGGCAGATAAAACTCTAATATATAAGGAAAATAATAAATTGACCTTTATCAAAATTGAGGCTCAGCTTATCAAAGTGATTGTTAAGGCTCAGGCTGGGAAAAAAATACTCACAATACACGTTTGACAAGAACTTGTATCAAGAATATATAAAGAACTTCTACCAAGAACAAAAATGTAGACAATATAGTTTAAAAATAGGCAAAAGATTCATAAAAAAAAATTTACAAAAGACACAGTCATGGCCAATGAGACATGAAAAGGTATTCCATATCATTAGTCATCAGGAAAGTCAAACTAAACCCACATATCATCTTGCACCCACTAGGATGGCTTACAAAACTAATTGTTGGCAAGGATATGGAGCAACTGGAACTCAGATATCAATATATTGGTAGTGGGAGTAAAAAATGGCATAACCATTTTGGAAAACAGTTTGGCATTTTCTTATAAAGTAAAATATAGACTTGCTGATGACATGCAGTTCCATTTCTAAACACTTACCCCAAACAAATGAAAACTTTTTAGACTATCACAGCACTTCTATTCAGAATAACCAAAGGCTAAAAATAACTGGAAAATGGGCAAACTGTGGTATATCCAAACAGTGAGATACTATCCAAAATAAAATTAATTCAATGCTTAGTTTTAAAAGGTAAAAACAAAAGTACCAAAATAAAAGAAAACCAGACAAACAAATGAAAGTGATATTTTTCTGAAAGATTTTTTTCTCTATAAACCTGAGTTGTGGCATATTCAGGCCATTGTGAACTCAAAAAAAAAAAAAAAAGGTCTCATTATCAAAAAGAATTATTAAAAAGGGCAAAAATGTATAACTGCTTACTAATTTAAAAAGGCAAATGCAATATATACCATTGGGTCCTTGACAATCACACTATTTTAGATTCCTTCAGTCAATCAACAGAATAGTTAATTTCCTCTTGTCAGATTTTGTAAAGAGTTATGTGACACATTTGGGTTAATAGAGAAAACGATCATGAGTGAATCACAAACAAAAATGTAGAAGATGAAGGAATATTAGAAGTGGACATGAAAAATTAGGAAAGAGGGAAGGTAGTCTTATTACATAGGTTGGATCTTTTTTCACCAAGTTTATCTCACCAAATGTATCTTAATATTGTAGAAGTCTAGTGCACTATGTTGGAGGAATGGCTGACAGTTGTCTATGATTTTGGAAGTTCTGCTAACTGCACTCCCACTTGCTGCCAGAATGTGAACCCACTTTCATTATAAGAAGGCTACTTGATATTCAAATTTGGTTTCTTCTTGAAAAATAAGAGAGATAGATGATTTGGTTATCCTAGTGGTTTACTTGACAGGAATATACATTCCATGGCTGAGCAAGAACCTTAATCATTAGAGAACTGATGTGTTTCATCTTCAGAGAAGGAGGGATGCCAGTGGTGGAAGAGTATGGTTTGCACTCTATGTCTTTTATAGAGGATTATCTAGATAGGTTAGAAAGAACGATTGACTGATGGGTATCGTAACTTAAAGAAGGCAAATGCAAAATATGAATGCATTGTTCTTCTAAGTTAAAGGTTGGTTAAAAAAAAAAAAAAAGGAACCAGTGGTATAGGAATGAAAGATGAATTATCTGAGTACTTTGATTAAAGTACTAACTCTTCATTTGACCATTAATCTTCATTAATGCACAGGGATATTATAGGTAAATTTTCATTTTCCTGTTTTAATTTTAAGATTCATTTATCCCTACTTACCCTAAATACTATTCTTATGTTAAGTATTGAATTTATCCACACCAAGAAATTCACTGAATAAATTAGACAGGTAGATGACAGATAGATAGAGGTAGAGATATAAACATATGTAGTGTTGTATACATTAAGAAAAAATTCCATTGAACAATTTGGAAACAGATGTTTTACTACTTAGTGTGGCAAAGTAACACATTTAAAGAACAGTTTACTTTTTTCACTAGTCTATACCAGAGATCAGTTTCCAGAATAGAAACTGTATTAAGTGTATTAAGGAATTTTGCCTACAATAACATTTACAAAGTGCTTTCAGTGAATACATTATCTTCATCCTCTTTACAATCCTCTGAAATGGGTAAGAGGGTAAATATATTTGTCTCACTTTACCTTGATCAAGGTGAAAGAGAGTGAAAAAGTTGTCTTAAAATCCAACATTCAAAAAACTAAGATCATGGTATCTGGTCCCATCACTTTGTGGCAAATAGATGGGGGGAAATGGAAACAGTGACAGACTTTATTTTCTTGGGCTCCAAAATCACTGCAGCCACAAAATTAAAAGATGCTTGCTCCTTGGAAGAAAAGCTATGAAAAACCTAGACAGTATATTAAAAAGAAGAGACATCACTTTGCTGACAAAAGTCCATATAGTCAAAGCTATGGTTTTTCCAGTAGTCATGTACGAATGTGAGAGTTGGACCATAAAGAAGGCTGAGTGCTGAAGAATTGGTGTTTTCAAACTGTGGTAACTGGAGAAGACTCTTGAGAATCCCTTGGACAGCAAGGAGATCAATCCAGTCAATCCTAAAGGAAATCAACCCTGAATATTCACTGGAAGGACTGATGCTGAAGCTGAAGCTCCAGTAGTTTGGCCACCTGATGCAAAGGGCCAATTCAAAGACCCTGATGCTGGGGAAGATTGAGAGCATGAGGAGAAGGGGTGACAGAGGATAAGATGGCTGGATGGCATCAGCGACTCAAAAGACACTAGTTTGAGCAAACTCCAGGAGATAATGAAGGACAGGGAAGCCTGGCATGCTGTGGTCCATGGGGCTGCAAAGAGTTGGGTACAACTGGGCAACTGAACAACAACTGGTGAAGAAACCAAAACCCAGAGACGTAGGTTACCCTCCTCTGTAATAACCTGTTGCTAGTATACTGCCATGGAGCAGGAAATGGCAACCCACTCCAGCGTTCTTGCCTGGAGAATCCCAGGGACGGGGGAGCCTGCTGGGCTGCCGTCTGTGGGGTCGCACAGAGTCGCACACGACTGAAGTGACTTAGCAGCAGCAGCAGCAGTATACTGCTAACAAAGAACAGAGCCAGATCCAGTGCATTTACCCTACATCAAAGCTACCCCAGGAACTATTCAGTGATAGTAATAACTATCACAGAGTTATTCAGAAATAACTCTGAATCTCAAAACCCAGCATTTCTTGGCTGGAACATTACTTTCCCCTGTAAGGATACCATTTCTCTGCACTGTTAAGCACATTAAAGGAGCCTATTACCAGTTATGAAGTTCAAGCCACTGTCTAATTGGCTTCGGAAATACTGCCCCACCAAAGATGCAAGAGCATGCAAAGAAAGCACTAAGGACTGAAATTATAGTAGAGATTAAAATTATGCTAAATTAGTGCACTTCTCGGTTGTAGCATTATGAGCAAGCGTTATTGTGGATAACGCTTCTATTCTCTTTAAAAGATCAACAAGAAGAACCAAAAGGGAATTCCCTAAGGTCAGCTCTGAGGAAACATAAACCTCTAATTCAATAACTCTGCTACTGCTCTGAAAAAAAGGCTTTATTATTGCAACATCCATATGGAGCCAATTGGACATTAATGACTAATCAATCCCTCCCCTTTCTATTCTACTTAAAGTGTCACAAACCATGTTTAGATTAGCCCATTTCCTGCTTAGGGTTGCTCAAGATGTCTTTTGTTCTTTCAGGACCAGCCTGATGGAGGCAGCTTAAACAAACACCACGACCAGAGTGGCGCAGGAGTTATAAAGTGCCATATGTGAACGAACAAAGGGGCTATACTAAAGCCTTTTGTGGTATTTGTTAATGTTTTTCATCTGAGCTTAAAAAGGCTTAATGACTTTGTGGTGAGCTGATGCATGTGGCTCGTGGCTTTGCAAAATGAAGGAAATTCTAACCAGTGATGTACCAGTCTGTGTTTTCAAGAGTCTCCTGCTTTCAGTTTTGGTGCCCATGTTTACTTTTTCCTTTTAATTCTCAAGTTATATTTGCTTTACACAGACAGCTCAACGGAGCCCTTTATCTTATTTCAACTACAGGATCCAAGGGCAACTGAGATAACTTATGTGATTCTTTATTTTAAAGACCTGAAGGTAACAGAGAACCTTCAAATATTCTACTTATTATCTATTTGTTATTTGTATGCACAGAAGGAAGGCTTACAAGCTGTTGAGCCCAGGCAAAAGGGTGTTCTTTAAGTCTGAACCAGAGACCACTGTGCAGGAAGTAAGACAATAAAAGGTTCTGGCTTCCTAAGTTTTCAGGAGAACCAGGCTCAGATTAAAGCAGATTCCCTTGGAGAACAGAGTCTGGTAAAAGGCTTTACTTAATAATTCATATTGCTCAGCAGTTTCTGGCTTCATCCAACTCAATATATTACCGTAGACTCTACATGAAATTAAGAAGCACAAGCCAAGAGGAACCAAATCTTAGAGTCAGTTAACAAAGACTATTAAACCCATCCGCTTATTTCCATCCTTATCACTTCATCGATTGCCTTGCCCTCACTGTTTCTGGTGGACTATTTGAAATACTAGTCTTCTAGCTGATATTTTTATTTCCAGTTTTGAGTTACCAGGCCCCACTTAAATATCTCTTCCTAATTTCAGTCAGGGTGATCGATCACAAGTGCAGTTCTGACCAGGGCATGCCTAATGTTAAAGTTTTCAATGGCTCCCTAATGCCCAAAAGATGAAGTCCAAACTCCTTGGTATGGTACACAAAGCTCTCCATGACCTGGCTCATGTCATGCCATGTCACTATGGCTCCAGTTCCATCTCTGGCTACTTGAATATATTTTTGCTTTATAATACCAAACCACTTCTAGTTCTCTATATACCATCTTGTTTTATACTAGGAACCCATGCTTTCCCTTTTCCTGGAATTTCCTGTCTGTTTTGCAATCAACTTATTCTTTGACTCATGTCAGGGATCATCTTTTCCAGATAGTCTTATCTGGTTTGTTATGTTGGGCTAAGTATTTTAGGCTCCCACAGTACCTTGTGCCTATCTTACATTTATTATATTTTATCCAAATTGTCAGTTGCATGGGCCCACCGTCTTCACCAGACTGTGCACCTCAAAAGGGCAGGAACTGCACTGTGTCTTGCTCATAACTGCTTCCTCAGGGTCTGGGACAAGAGCTGGTGTAAGGTAAGTACTCAATTGTCATAACAGAGAACATCAGACATCTTCAACAGTGACAATTTTGGAGTGAGATTCAGATGTTTACACATTGCATTTGAACCCAAGAATCTCTGAAATCAGACTTTATATAAACCCCATTTATTTCTTATATTCTCTAAGTACTTTGCCTTACTTGAACCTTCTGTAAAATAAAAAATGGGTTTAATGGGAAAATGAACCCACAGTTGTTTGGGACTCAGAGATCATTGGTTCTAATCTTCTTTTATTGACTTTCCACAGTGTGCAATTCTGAAATCCCAGCCTCCCACTTTCAGGGAAATCCTGAAAGGATGATAAGGCAAACCTGAGCTTTTTTGAAATAATAAATCTGAAAGGTATTCTAATGCTTTGGCGTTTGTGTAAACACAACTGAAGCATACATTCAAACAGGTACATGACAGGACCTTCCCTAGACAGAGTCAATACGAAATGGATAAAACATGTTTATAGAATTAGAAATTTTTAACATAAGATGGATATTAAAGATCATCTAATCCACATCTGAGGTTAGAGAAGTTAAACTGCCCAAATCTCACAGTTAGTAAATGGCAAAATAACAGTGAACTGAAATGTAACTACTCCCAAAGGTTCACACTTGGCATCAAAATAAATTTCTAAAATGGTCAGCTGAATTGTTTCAATAGCATCTAGGCTTAGCTTAAAAATTCAACAAAATTAATTTGATTGGTGTCTCCTTTTCATTTGTTCCAGGAAATCTGCCTTTTACTAGAATGAGAGATGCAGATCATAGGTACAGTAGAAACCAATTTATTTTAAGGTTGGGGATATGGAAATAGTATTAGAAGGAGATGGCTCAAGGACTTTGGGTAGCCAACTCAATTTTGTAGCCTATCAAAAATTCTTTGTCCTGAGATCTGGTGAAAGTATCTGAAATGTACTTAATGTCTGTGTGGTTTGAAAGACTAAAAAAAAAATATATTTTCACAAGTTTCTATTTCTCATTATATTTTTCTGATTTTTAATGAAAACCAACAGGAAAAAAAACTACTTCAACAAAGGCAACCGACTCAATCAGCTCATCTCAGAGAAAAACGGGAGTCAGTATAGCTCAGATACTACATAGCTAGACAGATCTGGGTTTGAATTTTAATTTGATCCTTCCTAAATAAGTAACCTTGGGTAAATTATTTCCCACCTCTGAACAACAGTTTCATCTCCTTATAAAAGAGAGCTAATAACTTCTACTTTTCTGGGTCTTTGTGAGCATTAAGTAGGAATGTACATTTCTTGGCAGTGACTGGAACCCAGTACCTACTTATTAAACAGTAAATGCCCTTAGAAACAGCAGTAGTAATAATGGCAAGAGAAGTAGTAGAATGTCTATTCTAGCACCAAGAACACAGCAGGTGCTTAACTCACACTTGTTCCCTTCCTAGTCCTGCCTCATACCTGGGTGATATTTCCTATGCTGCACAGCTCTGTCCTTCAGGGTAGTTGCAAAATGAAGCCTTCGCTGGAGAGTGCAATTTACTACTTAGTGGAGCCTCTTTTCTGCCCCAGAGCTAAAAATATATTTCAAGAGTGTCCTGTGATATAGATCTAAAATACATCCAATATGCATAAGACACAATCAAAAAGAAACTCTCACATCTCCCCAGTTCCCACTTGTGGGACCTGTAGCCAAACTATGCTGCTCAGTTCAAGCCAGGAACAAAAAAGGAAAAGGGAGACAGACTCGCTGGAATAACAAAGGATTAAGACTGCTGCCTATGTAATAAGTAAAGGGCAGTGGAGCTTCAGGGACAGTGGACAATCATTTTCCCTTTCTCCTCTATTAGCTGTTCTGTGATTCTGCAGCGTGGAGTAGCTGCTGTTACCCTTTTTCACCTTGTCCTCATGCAGGATCAACCTGCTGAGTGAAACGGGAGCTTATATTGAAGAAGTATGAAGTGATTTCTCTACCATGAAAGTAAATATACATATACCAGTAAATTGTAATTTTTACTTTTAGTAAAATTTTTAAATAGTTGAATATATTGCTTATGAAATTCTTCTTTCCAGGGCTGAGACTTGGGATATTAAGTTTTAGTTCAGAATTACTTTTTACAGCCTATTCTTAAATGTAACAATCTACAGTACAGCACAAATATTGATGAGTTCTTACACAATCTCTTCCCTCTGGTACCATGACCTAATTTGGGACATCATGTCTTAGGGTAAGTATCCACTGAACAAAAACAACTGAAAAAAAATCACTCTCCTCTAGTGAGAGGAAAAAGTATAAGACTGATTTGTAAAGCACTGTACAGTCACAGCAGACAAAGTGAAATCATATGTAAATGAGTATTATACCCAGGAGGAAAACAGGTATTTTTAATATGACTTGAATAAAAACCCTCCTAACACCTACTCAGCTCTCTCATGATGTAATAGGAAAAGATAACCATTGAATATTCCCTCTGAAATGACGAGAACAGAGGAATAAAGATAAAGAGACTAACAGATCACCAAATCAACCTAACTTCTGCTTTTCCATTATTTTCAACCTCTATACATAATCAAAGTCAATCTTGAACAACTAAAGGTTAATGCCTGTTTAGTTGGTCGCAAAGCCCAAATTCCTCAGCCTTAGCTCTATTGAACTCAAGGCTGTAGTTCTATGGAACCCAGCTATTTTTATAACATATTCAATTCAACAAATATTCCCTGGGTACAAACGTGTGGAAAGTTCTGTACTGGGCTTGGTGAAGAACACAGAGATGAGAATTGACTCTTCCTTTCTGAAACTTCCTTATGAATGTCCGTGCGCTTTACCATTTCTGTTTGGATTATTCATTCCCTCAACTGAAAATTCTTCTCTTTTTCTTTGTTTTTCCAAACCTAGGCTTATCCCCAGCTCTATTTCTATCAGGTCTTCCAGAATAACTGCTATCAACAAAGCACTGTAGCTTCCTCTTCTAAATAGCACTCTTTTCTGTTTCTCTAATGATATACTTAAACACATGGCACTTTAGGTTGTTCTTTTTTTCTGTGTATGCTAATATAATCACCCTAGCTACATTACTAGCTCTTGAAGAATACAGTATAGTCCATCTTTTAAAAAACCCTTCTCTCCATGTCCTTAACAGTGCTGTGCACATAAGAGATAATCAGTAAGTTATAATTTGAACATGTGGATAAAACTAAAGATTGGGGGACTCTAAGTAGGGATAGATCCTGTTTGGAAAGACTGAGCTAGTGGAACTGGTGGCTTAGTCTACAGAGTTGTGTTGTGTCCAGCTCTTTACAACCCTATGTACTGTAGCCTGCCAGGCTCCCCTATCCATGGAATTTTCCAGGCAAGAACCCTGGAGTAAGTTGCCATTTCCTATTCCAGGGGATCTTTCTGATCCAGGAATCGAACCCATGTCTCTTGCATCTCCTGCATTGGCAGGCAGATTCTTTACCACTGTGCCACCTGAGAAGTCTACAGAGTATCACTTCTGAAGATTATGAAATGAGAGATCATATGTATAAACAAACAATGATAGGCAAGCAGAGTAAAATGAGACAATAAATCTATAAGAAGGAAATATTCAAAGATAAGAATTTCTTAGTTAAAGAAAAAAAGATAGGAAATCAATAACAGAAAACCAGAGAACTGGGTGGTTATTGGATTTGGAGGATAAGCAAAATTATCAGAATTTGAAAAGAAGGAAAGGATCAATCAAAAAAAAAAAAAAAGAAAAAGTTTGGTCTCAAATTCAATCCTGACCTTAAGCAGAGATAACTTAAAGAGCACACCAATTGCCCTGAGGCTCTTTAAATTCCATCAGCTTAAAGTGAAGTCATTCAGTTGTTTCTCTTTGTGATGTCATGGACTACCGTCTGTCAGGCTCCTCCATCCAGTGGGATTTGCCAGGCAAGAATACTGGAGTGGGTTGCCATATTCTTCTCCAGGGAATCTTCCCAGCCCAGGGATCAAACCCTGGTCTCCCGCATTGCAGGCAGACTCTTTACCGTGTGAAATAACACGGGAGGCCAAGGAAGCCCGAGGTCCACCGGGCTAAGGTTGGGCTGAATTCTGTAGCCAGGAGATGGGAAATTAAGCAGCTCTTGCTGGCAAGAGAAGAGGATTCTGGAACAAGGAACACTTCAACAGTCAGTCACTACACAGTCCAGACATGGCAGACAGACCTCTATCATCCAGAGTTTATTCTAATATGCTGGTTTATGTGAAGCAGATGCACATACTGCTGAGGAAGCATAGACTCACTTTCCCAATCCCATTGGGAACATATGCTGCTGCTCTTGTCCTGGGTCTCATTTTCATGGTAGATAGCATTAAATCTTTTGCCACCCAGTTGCTATAGCAAGATAGGGGGGCAGGGGTACCTCTGTGTGATTCAGTAATGGCATAGACAAGCATTTCTTCCCCAGAACAGAGGATATTCAGTTAGAAAACTAGATAATTGTGTGTGTGTGTGTGTGTGTGTGTGTGTGTGTGTGTGAATGACGCCTCTTTAAAGAAGGCAGCCTAAAGAAAAATAATCGGCTCTTCGAGCTAAGATCCTCACTAAGGGGATGCTGCGTCTTTGACTGGGCTTTCCAGCTTAAGCAACTCTGAGAAGTAGGTTGAGTTCTCTTTATGGAGTATTAGGGGATGGAGTTATACAAGAATCTTGACATTTCCCTCTCTTGTCCCATCAGGACGATCCATCACTTCGAGAGTTCAATGGAAATTGTTTTCTACCAACATTAAAAGTTATTTGGGAGCTTTTAAGACATAGCAAATATATTTCTTTAAGAGAAGTTTATTTGCTTGTTTAAGAGAGCTGCACTTTATATATAGTGCTGATATAAACTGGTGCACAGGATCCTCTAAAACCGTTTATATCCACAGTAAAATACATTTTTGTGATACTCATACCACAGACTTAGTCCAAAGCCGAGGGCTTTTTGATCTCTGCTTATCTCCCAGCCTTTGTGGCTGTTAGTCTTCACCATGTCCTAGGTCTCCCTGGCCACACATCCTGGCCTCAGACCTCAGCCTGCTGGCTCCATATAGACTTCTTTGCCTATTTATTTCTCTAAGATGCCTGGAAACCTCTGGAAGGCCAGACCAGGAAGTCCATAGCAAGGTTCTGGCTAGCACTCCCTTCTCATTTACCTGAATTTTTAAAAAATTTTAATATGTATAGTTCCCCATCTTTTATTCCTGGTATACAGTCTAGTACTTAGATACCTTCTTGGACAAAGACATCTCATCTCTGGTATATTTCAATGATAATTTCACTTATATTGAAGATGACGTGGTCCTTATTTTACACTTGTTACATTCTGGCTGACTTAAGGTGAATGATTTCAATTGTATGGTAGTAGGAAAAAGCGTTAAAGAATTGTAAACTAAAAATTACCTAGACAAACTTCTTCAACTACAGATGAGAAAATTCAGGAAAAGAACGTGACTTACTTAGAAGGGAACAAATGGAAGTTGAGTTTCCTAACCCTTTGGGAAATATCTGAAGGAGTGTCTTATGGAGAAATTGTAGGCCTCATCTTGTTGGAATCCAAAAGTAAGACTAGAACCAATGAATAGAAGTTGTAAAAAAGCAAAGACAAATAACAAAGAATTAATAATTAGAACTAGAGTGAGTTTCTCAAGAAGTAGTCTGTTTTCTGTCATTAGACTATTAGAGACATTTGAACAGAAGTAAGATGACTACTTGTCAGGGATATAGAAAGGGATTTCTTAGATGGAATTGTCACTCTGATTACATGTCTCTCCTTTATTCCAGTTCTGAGAATCTAAGTGTTGTTATGTGAACAACATAACAAGCCCACCACTATATCTGGTGGGCTTGAACTAATAATGACCCTTACATTCCAAAGTATAAGCAGATGTAGCCTTTAAATCCGTCCCTAGATTATATTCTGGTTTGCGTCTGCTGCATTGGATGAGCCCTGTATCATCAAGTCAATCTTCCTTCTCTGCCAGGAGTAAAGATCCAGGGAAGAGAAAGGAAATGAGAAAAGCTTCAGAGATTTCCCAAAGTATGGATCAAAGGGTAAGCAGGATTTTTAAGAGAAGACATTCACATTAAGTGGTACATTTTTTAAGGAAAAAGGAAAAGTTGCAGTCTCTGTTATTTGTCTATAAACAGAGAGCTTAGGTTGACAAAAATAAAGCTATCGAGATTTAAAACTTAGAAGCAATCAGAAGTTCACACAAAAAAATGAAGCTTTCAGAGGGTTAAGGCCATTTTGGCTTGGATCCAACTCACAAATTCAGTACAAATCTATAAAACCTTTCTAAGCAAATCTGAGAGCAACTGTTTTCTAAAAGGGGCTATTCTTGGTGCACGTATCCATTTCCATTCAAATCAATGCAAGTTTTTAATACATGGAGGACAGCACATCATTACAGTTCCAATCCAGGGCCCAAAAGCCTGCCTAATGATAATCACTCTCAGAGTTCATCCCTTTTAGAGCTCATATTCCACTATGCTCCACGTCAAAATGAGGTGTGGCCTCCCTCTGCGACTGGGACATGGTAATTAAATTCAAGAATTAAAAGAAGTGTTAGAAGAATGTTTTCTTATCTAAGCTATTTAAAAAAAAACAGAAAAAATAAAAGTGTATGAGAGAGAAGAAACAGAATGTAAAGAATACATTAAAAAAAAAAATAAAGAGGCAAGCTACCACTATTTTTGCTGGGGGAAGAGAAGGAAAAGAGAAAGGGAGCGTCCACCTGTGAAAGTAACTGGGAAATACTACCAGAGAGATCTTCTCATTAATAGAAAAGATCAAGGGACTCAAAAATTCAATTCAGGAAGTGGAGCAAATACACTCCCAAAGGTATTGGTCTCCTCTTTTATTTCTCTGAAAAAAAAGAAAGAAAAACTAAATGAAAGCTGTAGTGAACAGATCACCTTTCTTATAAGAATCACGTTCTGTTTCATGAAGACCCTAATAGCAATCTTGCATTTGGAGGGGACCCTAGAAATAATGGAGGACTTCCCAGGTGGCGCTAGTGGTAGAGAACCGTCCTGCCAATGCAGGAGACATAAGAGACGTGGGTTCAATCCCTGGGTTGGGAAGATCCCTTGGAGGAGGGCATGGCAACTACTCCAGTATTCTTGCCTCTGAGATTCCCATGGACAGAGGCGCCTGGCAGGCTACAGTCCATAGAGTTGCAAAAAGTAGGACACAACTGAGCAACACCTACAGCAACACCGCTAGAGATAACAGAATCCAACATACCTCCTTTAAAAGACAAAGTTAAGCCAGAGGCATTGGTCACTTATTTGCCTCTATTTAGCAAAGGACTTTAGTCCAAATTTCCCAATAACCAGACCAGAGCCCTTTCTACTATACTTTGCAACCCTGAAATTAGTAGGGTTGGGATAAGAACTGCACTCTTGCCTAAGGAGAACAGGAGTGGGGAAATGCCAAAAGTCCATAAAAAATTAAACATCTGTTTGTCATTCTTAATACATGGTGACAGACTCAATTAATTGAGTCCTTTCTTCCTTACATGCCCTACATAGGAGCTAACAAATTTTGTGAGTTCAATACAAACAAAGCCATCAAATGCTCCAAAGTATAACAAGACCTTAAACACGTTTCCTAAGCCCCCAGCACTATGAGTTTGTAGTTTTATAAATATCATGGTGAACAAGAAATGCTGTCTTGTCATATTCAAGCCAAATAACAGCTGGACTTTAAAAATAAAATTTTGAAGACATTTGCCTTTTATATTTTTAATTTCTGTTTTCTTGGCTTACGGTTTTGTCATTTGATTTTGATGAGTGGTTAATACACATGCACAGCTGCCTCTTTTGGTGACCTTTCCCTGCTGCTTCTATGCTCAAAGCTATGAAGCAGATCTACAAATTGCTTACTAAGTGATATTGGCATTTTCACAACTGGCAGACATTATCCTGTGAAGCCAGGCTTACTTTAGTCACTTCAGATGCCACACAGGAGAATGGGGTGAAAGCACAGGAAGGGATGTTAGTCACTCGGTCGTGTCTGACTCTGAAATCCCACGGACTGTAGCCCGCTAGGCTCCTCTGCTCTGTCCATTGGGATTCTCCAGGCAAGAATACTGGAGTGGGTAGCCACTTCCTTCTCCAGGGGATCTTCCCAACCCAGGGATCAAACCTGGGTCTCCTGCATTGCAGGCAGATTCTTTACCATCTGAGCTATCAGCGAAGCCCCAGAGGAAGGGGAGAGACCCTTAAAACTGCCATTATGCATTATTCACAATAGCCAAGACATAGAAAACAATACATTTATACTTTTGAATGTGATAAAAATATTCTTCATCCATAAAAAAAGAAAACCCTGCCACTAGCAAGAAGATGGATGACCTTGAAGGCACATGCTAAATGATGTCAGACAAGAAAGACAAATGCTATATGATCTCACACATACATGGAATCAAAAGAGGCTAAACTCATAAAAACAGAGAATAGAATGGTGATTTCCAGGGACTGGGAGGAAGGGGATATGGAAAGATATTGTTCAAAGAGTAAAAAAATCCATTTATAAGATGAATAAGCTCTGGGGATCTGATATATGGCAGGGTGACTATAGTTAAAACTACTGCCTATACACTTGAAAATTGCTAATAGAGTAGGTTTTTAATTTTCTCATCAAATAAAGATAATTTGTGAGGTATAGAGGTGCTAACTAACCTTATTGTGGTAATCATTTCCCAATATATATGTGTTTTCAAATCATCACAGTTTATACCTTAAATTTGCACCAAGGTTATATGTCAATTATATCTCAATAAAGCTGGAAAAATATCTCAACTGTTCAAAGCCAGATCATGTGTGGACAAAGAAGGGATGGCATCCTGAGCCAGAGCTTAAAACTCACTTGGCAGTGGAGCTTACTTAAGTAGCTTCCACTCTGAACCACTGTGGGGAACAAAGAAGTCTTGATCTTCTTAATACTTTTCTCAGTGATAATTATATCTGCCTTATTATCTATGCATTTCCCTTTTAATCTTCCATCTTCCTTCACTATACTTTAAGTTCTAAGAGGTCAGGAACATATTTGTTTTGCTTCCTTTGGTTTATCCAGTGTGTAGTTCAGGGACAGGCACACAGAACAGGCACTCAAGAAATGTTTGTTTGTTTTTAGACCAAGATTGAATGAAAGAGTGAATACATTTTTTAATATTCTTTCACTTCAGTTCCTTCTTACTAGCGAAGTGGAGAAAGTATTATGTGTACCTGTTATCTACTCTGACTTTAATATGAGCTGAAACTCCAGCAGGCTTTGCAATCAGCTTGCGCTTGAACAGATGCCAGGAAATATCCTGAAGTCAGCAGAAGGCTGCTACCCATCCCAGCAGTCCTCACAAAGGCGCTCCACTTCTGTCGGTATTAGAGCAGGTAACTTGACTCCATTCATGAACTCACAGTCCCCCAAAAGCACACGAGGTCTCAATGGCAACTCTGGGCAAGCTTCTGAAGGGAGGTTTTCACACGCTCCTTAAGCTCCTGGGCCACTACAGGCCTTCTACTATTACACTCATCAGGCAGTGCTGTTATGTGTGACAGAGTAACACGAGAGCGGGAGCATGGCATGACTTGCTATATTTAGGGGAGAGGAAATGGGCCATACTGAGAAAGGTCACAAGGAGTTTGTTCAGAAAAATGAAGGCACCACTTATGCATCTGTATATACAAGGGGTGCAGGAGAGCACAGTACTTTAACGGCTTGGGTTCTGGAGTCAGTTTGCCTAGGATCAACTCTCACCTCTGCCCTTACTATCTATATGACCTGTGGCAAGTTACTTAACTATTCTCAGCCTCAATTTTCTCATCTGTAAAATGGGAAAAAAAACCTTCTTTACATAGTTGTATATGATTTACATGAGAAAATATGGGTTAAAAGCTTAGCACGTTCTCTGGAATATAAATGCTTAATAAATGTTTGTTTAAAAAAAGCATAGTAATTAGGAAATTAGCTTGAATCCAAACAATCTGTGTTTGAATTGAATGGAAGTTCCAAAGAAGCTTCTACATAATATGTTTCTCTACAGTTAAGCCTTTTATTTTTTCTTTTCATAATGGTTAATAACTCTGACTATGATTTTTAACTTACCAAGCATATGATATCATCAATTAGATTATTAACATTACTGAAAGGCAAATGACTTTATACCTATTGTACAGTTAAGAAGGGACACCAGGTATGCCACAGTCCATGGCATCATAAAGATTCGGACACAGCCGAGCAACTAAACAACACAGTTAAGACACTAAGTGAAGAAAGATGAATGACATTAAGAAAACTCAGAACAAGGATAGGGTGGTAGAATTCTCTAACTCCTAGTCTACCAAAAAAAAAGAAAAAAGAACAGACTGAATACTCCAAAGTGATGAAAAGTATTATTTCATTGTGTCTAGTCAAAAATGAGGTACTCTACAGCATCATCTTCCAACAAAATTGAGATGGGCCACATCTGAATAACTGACTCCCTAAACCACCGAACCTTAGTCCTCACCGGGAGGGGGGGAACCCTGTATCTCTAAGTGCCTATAAAAATTTCAGTGTCACTCTGCTCTCAGTACACATTTTTCATGAAAGACAGTGAGCGATTTCTGCTTTTGAGTCCTCCTTATTCCTCCTCTTCTGCTCCCCCTCCTCCTCCTCTTCCTTTCTCTTTCCTTCCTTCCCTGTTCTCACACATGCACAAACCAATCAGAGTTTAACACCCTGTCTCCAGAACTTCCATTAAATATTAGTCTCTTCTATATGGAGAAGGCAATGGCACCCCACTCCAATACTCTTGCGTGGAAAATCCCATGGATGGAGGAGCCTGGTAGGCTGCAGTCCATGGGGTCGCTGAGGGTCAGACACGACTGAGCGACTTCACTTTGACTTTTCACTTTCATGCATTGGAGAAGGAAATGGCAACCCACTCCAGTGTTCTTGCCTGGAGAATCCCAGGGATGGGGGAGCCTGGTGGGCTGCTATCTATGGGGTCACACAGAGTCAGACACGACTGAAGTGACTTAGCATTGGTATGAAGAACCTGCCATCTGAAAACTCTCTGGAGTGCTTCCTAATGTCTGATACTATCCATCCCTTAGTGCTCATGCCAGGGATTTCTGAACTGCCTAGGATGGCTCCAACCATCACTAAAAGCCATGCCTAGTTCAGATGCTGCTATGAAAAGTCTTTATACATTTTCAAGGGATTAGGGTCCTGGAAGAAATCATACCAGTAAAAGGGATAACAGTAAGATTCTTCCCCTCAAGCTAAAGGGCTTTAGCTGGGACCCGAGATGGGTGAAGTATTGTGTTACTCTGAAGAGAACAAATTAATCTTCTCTGACTGGTGGGAGGGATTCTGCCAAAGGCACAGCTAAAGGGAAAACCAGCCCCTACTCTGTGATGACACAGTAAATAACAAGGCAACATTACTACTGAAGTGCTGACCTAACTCATAAATTGTACCCAGCCTCTGGGGAGCAATTTCTGCTGATTCGCTGCTTGTGCATTTAAAACAAACAAACAAAAAGGAAAGAGGAGTGGACAGGCATTGATACTGCTGGGGATAAACACGTTGAGAGTAAAGCTGGTCTTTACCATCCAAATTGTCAAAAGACTTTGTGAAGGTTAGAATCCAGACACAGGCTGGGCCTTGCCCCAGCAATTATTAATTTTACACCAGATCTGCTTCATACTATCATTTAGTTTCCAGAAGGGTTTGATTGCACCTGGGAATCATTTGTATGGGGGTTAAAAAAAAATCCTTCTTTGTAAGTTTGTCCCTAAAAAAAATAAATAAATAAGGAAGTCTTGAGGTGGTTGAAACAGAATTTTGTTGTTCAATGGAATGCAGAAAGTTCTTTTTGCTCTGTGTTCAGTAACAGGATCTACATGAATTTCAAATTCCTCAACTGTAACACACAATGAAGACTAACATTTCTTCTGTTTTGCCAAGAAAATTGATCTGGTTACTTCCAAGAAAGACCATAAAGATCCTATATCTAACTCGGGCGCACCTCTAGAGACACACAGAGCAGCAGAAAAGAGCTACAGAAAAGCCACTCACCCTCTGCATCTTCTGGCCGGGTAAGATCGATGACACCTGGGCCCAGCTTTCCATCTTCACTTGACTTTCCTGTTAACTGGGGCCCCAAATTTTCAAAGCGTGTTCTTTCCTAGAGGAAAGAATAACCAGAGACTTATTCTAGCTTCCAAAGCAGCCACTTTTTCCTTCCAATTTCTATCTTGCTTAATGGATGAAACTTGAATTTACAAACATCATTTCTGACCAACTGGAACTCAGAAAACCTTTCAGGAAGATTCCACTAAAGCCTGTTTGTGGCACCAACAGTGCTGACAGCACCTAAACCATAGTAGCTCTAAGGAAAGGACATCTGTGGCAGGAAACCTGCCAGGGCTGTACTGCACATCTTCTCTTGGTTGGATTTGTTCCAGTAATCTAAAAGGAATGCAACTGAAAGGTGTGAGCCAAAAGCACAAAATTTGAAAGAGCAGTTTCCATTAGAATATATACTGTTATTCAATGGGGAGGGGAAATTTCCCATTTAGAGATCAGAGTTTGCATTGGTACTCCTGGAAAAATACAAATCAGAATTTTAGGCAAGAAGATTTCAAAAACAAATATTTCAAAGCAGGCAGACTAGATGACGGCACTGATACTGTATTTTGTTTAGGAGTTTGAACTGTAACTTCCTGGTAAGTGAGAAGCAGGACACCACTCCCCGCCAGCCCTTGAGTCAGGAAAGTTAAACACTTCTGCCATTACACTAGGAAAACCCAAAGGTGTTCTACTTGTTAACCTGTCCTTCTAGGAGCAGTAGACTGAAGCATCACAATGAGCTCTCCTTCTGTCGCTCTCTGGATCAGTAGCAGAGAGCTCATTGACCAGCATTAACATGGTGTTCTTGTCTGCAGAAAAACAGCACGTGTCTCCTTCTCTCCTCCTTGTTTCTCTCCAGACTCAAACTTGGCTTTGTGTTGTGCTTATGAATGAATGAAACCTTGTTGTTCATTACTATGAAACAATATTAAATGTCATGTCAGCTTGAATTTACAGACATGAAATAGCAGCTTCCAGCTCCGGGAATGGTTCCTGCATGTTATACTTAATGCATTATGCAGCAGTAGAGTGCTGATTGCTGTTCAGTCTATTGTTCAATGACCTAGTTCTGTACTGAGCATGTTCGGCATTAGATGGAAACACTCTGAGTGTTCTCTTCTGTAAGATGTTTAGAAACTTGGAAATATTCTTAAAGAGCAAACATACAATTACTTGATAGAGGCTGTGTCTCATTTGTACAGCCTCACTACATTTGTGCTCTCTAATATGATTATTTTTGAATATCATTATATTTCTATAATTAATTCCCATCAGTCAAATTGTGCAGGAAGTCTTCCAGTTCCCCTTCATCATGTAATGTTGAAATCTGTGTTGGAAGAAAATACAGTATAAACCTTGCTTTAATCTAGCACCATTTCTATGAAAGATGGCAACAAAATTATAATCATGAATTTCCCCAGCTGGGTAATACTAGCTAGTTAACAAAAGTGGTATGTGGGAAAACCTCTGAAACATGACACTTATTTTAAAAAAAAGTGAAAATAAAAAGCAAATTAAGTATGGTTCCCCAATATCTTCTTATGCGACAACACTGCTGCACAAGAACAAATTATCCAGATGCAGGCCACAACAAAACGCAACCACAAGCCGTACGGGAGTTGCGCACACTGTTGCCGGGAGGACAGCTGCTTTTAATCAGCCAATTTGGATTACTGAGTAGCACTTTTGGTTGTTATGATGTGAAGCAAAAGAAAGTGAAGATGAGGAGTACCAGGGACAGCAAAATATTCAACCTTTGTTTTATCACATTGTTTCGCATCTCAAATATTTGCATGTGAATGCTTTCCCTATGCTAAATGCAAAGGGAGTTTTGATGTGACACCTGCAATCTTCTTGGAAGAACAACCTTTAGCGTATTTTCATGGGGGGAAAAGCAACTTTCTCTGAAAATCAACAGACCATGCTATCTATCAATATGCATATTTCAAGTACCTTCCTAGTCATTCATTCTCTTTGATTTTACCGGAAAATATTCTCAGTAAAAAAAAAATAAAATCATAAAGTTCCTGAAAGAATATCAATATTTTGACAAGGAAGGAGAAGAGGGAAAATTACATGCCATGGTTTGTAAAATCCTAAGACAACAAAGCTTACATGATGATAATATCTTTTCTTTTATAAAAAATGAAGTGCTCTCACAATTCAGTAGTATCAGCTTGTTTTTAATCATAACAAAAAACATTCAGAACATTCAACAACACATTCTCAGTGTCTTTGAAGTCATACATTTCTCTGACTTCATTGAAAAAATAATCTATGGCAAAGATAGTTTCCTTATAAAATATCAATATTTTGACAGAATAGAAGTCAAGGAAGAATATCCCATGAAACGCTTGTTAAATAGGCAGAAAATAAATCAATGATAAAAATTGTTTTGGGCAGTGGGCTGCATTTTATATTTGGTAATATTAAGCATTTGTGTTTGAGATTAAAGAAGGACCCTGCAAAGCCATGCCCTTTCATATAAATTTCAACCTAGTCTCCCAGAAGATTTCCTTCTTTTCTTCAAAGAATAGCTCAGAATATTTATTTGCCAGCCACATAACCATAAGATAAGAGGGTCTGATGTCTACAAGTTAGTTCAGGGCAGCTGAGCTAAGCAAAGATTTTACCAGTGAGGTTGAACACGAGCCTAGTAAATACAGGATGTGGACATGGGCATAGAGAGAAGTTTAAAGATTCTTTAGTTCCAAGAGGCCCTCAACTTCTGGCCATTAAGAGCCAATGGGTATGTCCCCATTCGGAAAGGCAGACGATGGGTGGCAAGCTCTTAACTCTAAGTTTTCCGTGCACTTGAACAAGTTTTCACAAGGTATATAGTTTCCAAGTAGATATTTTGGAGATATAAACAAAACACCTCAATGCTAATTTTAATCTCAACCCCCCAGGCAGGAAAAATCCCCAGTCTTCATGATGACAGTGAAACGCGCATTTTACATGCAGCGATATGATCAGACACTTACTTATGCATTGTCAGTCACAAACATGCAAGCAACATAAAAGTTATTGAAAAAAATTAAAGTCAGCTCTGCTGTGTTGTAGGACTGTTGGCTCTCTAAGTGCTTTGAAATTATGATGTATGAGGTAGATGTTGCATATTAAATAAAGATATTTAAATGATAAAGCCCCCTTTAGTGAGAGCTGATGAATGTTAAATGTTACAAGCCACAAGACGGTAGCATCCATCATCTTCACATATTATCGGAGTCAATGACGGGGCAGCCTCACTGATGACAGATAGACTGCTGCATTATTATCCCTTATTTCTAGAGTCACTGAACAAACCATTCAACTCCTCAGGCATTATTTTTAACTTTGCATTAAATTAGCAACTTTTCCCTTCCTGCCACAGCAAGATTGATCAATTCTGTCTTTGCATCGGTGGAGAGGGAGAATGAATTTGGGGTAGCTAAAAAATAAGAGGTTTGTTTTCATCTAGGGAAAAAAAAAATCAACTTCCTCTTACTGGCAACAAATGTAAAATTGTGATATGGGGAAAGAACAGCAATGAAACAGTAAGCACACAATAATGGCTTTTCTTTGCACTTAGATAAAAGCTGAATTTTTGATGTGCACAGTATATTTTAATAAAATTTTATATACTATGTTTTATACACTTATTGGCTATTCCATAATAATGTGTGTGCTAACAGTAAAATTGCTCTTAAATTTATGTGTGTTATTTATACGTTCCCACGTAACAATGCTTTTTGTTGTAAAAAATATTCTGTTTATTAATGTAACTTTACAACCACTGCATCCAAGATCCGTGGTAAATTAATGACATTTTTATTATTTTATAGTGTCATTAAATTTTTACTGATCACTCCATCAAACAGAGGCAGTAAAGGCCATAATGTAAACTGGGACACTTAGATCAGGCAGCAGGAAGACATTCCATATAGTCTGAAGAAAACTGCTGGCAATAAATGATATTTATACCATCTTTAAGCATGTGAGAATACTTGGATAAGTTTGGCAAAACTGTTTCAGTAGTAGAGTGGATTGTATACTTAAATAACAGTTTGCTTGCCAGCGAGACAGGCCTTTTTCAAACCATATGCGAGATGACTGATTTCAGCCATCTCCTGAAAAACAACACACGAAAGGTAGCAATGTGCTGGGCACCCTCCCCCTGGATTTCCGAGACTGACCACCCTGTACCACATCTCAGACGATTTCAACATGGTCCTCCTTTCCACAAACCGAAGTGTAAAGCTGCACATGCTGAGAGAGGCTTTTTGTTCGTTGCCTTACAAATAATATTTCATTTGACAAGCAGACATGGCTGGACAATGATGTGATACATTTTATTCCAATGGTTGAAATGAGAGGCACTTTATTAAGCTGCATTCAGAGCTCTTTTACAAAGAATATCTGAATACGAGCTCATCCATAACAGGCACAGAACATGCACCTAAGAGGCCATTACTTAACATTGCAGTTAAAATGGGTAAAAAATAATATCATGTTACTTTCACATGTAAGTTACATTATAATTAGTATACTTTACACTAGCCCTCAGATGTTCTGTTCATATAATATTTGCATATATTTTTTATACAAATATTTTATTATAATGCATGCACATTATATATATATTATACTTTTGTATTTAGAAGACTGCAAGCAGAAAATTCTATGCTCATGTACTCACAAATTTAGAAACACCTACCTCTTACATAGGGATTTTGGTATGAATATTTTTTAAGTTAATAAGAATTTTGCTGACATATCTTAAAATAAATATTTAAATACTAAAGAATCTTTAAAACCATTCAAATCTGTGATAATAAGGACTTTAGCAGAGAAAATTAATACTACAGTGCTACTAGCCATCTTTCTGTGTATTCCTGAAGCAGTTTTCTAAGAGAAGTAACAAATACATGCATTATAAATAGAAATTCTCTAAGGCCTGATGCTGTGAAAGTGCAGTCAATATGCCAGTAAATTTGGAAAACTCAGCAGTGGCCACTGTTTTCATTCCAATCCCAAAGAAAGTCAATGCCAAAGAATGCTCAAACTACTGCACAATTGCACTCGTCTCACACACTAGCAAAGTAATGGTCGAAATTCTCCAAGCCAGGCTTCAACAGTATGTGAACTGTGAACTTCCAGATGTTCAAGCTGTATTTAGAAAAGGCAGAAGAACCAGAGATCAAATTGCCAAAATCCATTAGATTATCAAAAAAGCAAGAGAGTTCCAGAAAAACATCTATTCTGCTTTATTGACTATGCCAAAGTCTTTGACTGTGTGGATCACAACAAACTGTGGAAAATTCTTAAAGAGATGGGTATACCAGGCAACCGGACCTGCCTCCTGAGAAATCTGTATGCAGGTCAAGAAGCAACAGTTAGAACTGGACATGGAACAACAGACTGGTTCCAAATAGGAAAAGGAGTACATCAAGGCTGTTTATTGTTCTGCTTATTTAACTTATATGAAGAGTACATCATGAGAAATGCTGAGTGGGATGAAGCACAAGCTGGAATCAAGATTGCTCAGAGAAATATCAATAACCTCAGATATGCAGATGACACCACCCTTATGACAGAAAGCGAAGAACTAAAGAGCCTCTTGAAGAAAGTGAAAGAGAGTGAAAAAGTTGGCATAAAACTCAACATTCAGAAAACTAAGATCATGGCATCCAGTCCCATTAGTTCATGGCAAATAGATGAGGAAACAATGGAAATAGTGAGAGACTTTATTTGGGGGACTCCAAAATCACTGCAGATGGTGACTTCAGACATGAAATGAAAAGACACTTACTCCTTGGAAGCAAAGTATGACCAGCCTAGATAGCATATTAAAAAGCAGAGACATTACTTTGCCAACAAAGGTCCATCTAGTCAAAGCTATGCTTTTTCCAGTAGTCATGTATGGATGTGAGAGTTGGGCCATAAAGAAAGCTGAGCACCAAAGAATTGATGCTTTTGAAGTGCAGTGTTGCAGAAGACTCTTGAGAGTCCCTTGGACTGCAAGGAGATCCAATCAGTCCATCCTAAAGGAAATCAATTGAATATTCATTGGAAGGACTGATGCTAAAGCTGAAACTCCAATACTTTGGCCACCTGATGAGAAGAACTGACTCATTTGAAAAGACCCTGATGCTGGGAAAGATTGAAGGCAGGGGGAGAAGGGGACAACAGAGGATGAGATGGTTGGATGGCATCACTGACTCTATGGACATGAGTTTGAACAAGCTCCGGGAGTTGGTGATGGACAGGGAAACCTGGTGTGCTGCAGTTCATGGGGTCGCAAAGAGTCAGACACAACTAAGCGACTGAACCGAACTAAACTGAAGGCCACCACAATATTCTGAGATATTATCTATCCTTAAAGTTTCCACTATGTATAAGTTGCTGAGTACTAGCCCCGCTAAAAGGGTTTGCCCATTCATCCGAGCTCCAAGCTTTGGTGTCTTTCCAATCCTGGAAAACTCTTTTTCAAAAGTAAAGACTTCCTTGCGAGAGTTTTCCCCTCACATGACTCCCCTTCCCATCCTCTGTTTATATTAATACAAACTGGTCGGTACTATTTGTCTCACTGCTTTCCTTGCCCCTCTCTGCCTGGTTAATCTTCCAGGCTTGCTGATTCTCCTGCAGAGCCTCTTGCACTGATCCCTCAGTCTGCAAAGCCCAAGTTCTTCATAAACTCTGTAACCTCTCTGATCTGTCTATACTCTGATACACAAAAATCCCTAGCCTTCCCTGTATAATTAGCCCCTAGTTACATGCTATATTAAAGAATTGAGCTTTGGATCATGTGCACCTCCAACTCTTCCCCAACAGCATCAAAAGATTTTTCAAGCCAGGGACTGTCTTGCACCTTTTCGATACATCTTACATAACATTTAGTGTTAGTGTCCGTAAACATTTGCATGTTTTTGCAAGCCCACAGAATTGATTAATCCACATACATCAAAAAACACCTTGTACAAGTGTGTTCAAACAGAATCAGATCAGATCAGATCAGTCGCTCAGTCGTGTCCGACTCCCTGCGACCCCATGAATCGCAGCACACCAGGCCTCCCTGTCCATCACCAACTCCCGGAGTTCACTGAGACTCACGTCCATCGAGTCAGTGATGCCATCCAGCCATCTCATCCTCTGTCGTCCCCTTCTCCTCCTGCCCCCAATCCCTCCCAGCATCAGAGTCTTTTCCAATGAGTCAACTCTTCACGTGAGGTCGCCAAAGTATTGGAGTGTCAGCTTTAGCATCATTCCTTCCAAAGAAATCCCAGGACTGATCTCCCTTCAGAATGGACTGGTTGGATCTCCTTGCAGTCCAAGGGACTCTCAACAGTCTTCTCCAACACCACATTTCAAAAGCATCAATTCTTCGGTGCTCAGCCTTCTTCACAGTCCAACTCTCACATCCATACATGACCACAGGAAAAACCATAGCCTTGACTAGACGAACCTTTGTTGGCAAAGTAATGTCTCTGCTTTTGAATATGCTATCTAGGTTGGTCATAACTTTCCTTTCAAAGAGTAAGCGTCTTTTAATTTCATGGCTGCAATCACCATCTGTAGTGATTTTGGAGCCCAGATAAATAAAGTCTGACACTGTTTCCACTGTTTCCCCATCTATTTCCCATGAAGTGGTGGGACCGGATGCCATGATCTTCGTTTTCTGAATGTTGAGCTTTAAGCCAACTTTTTCACTCTCCTCTTTCACTTTCATCAAGAGGCTTTTGAGTTCCTCTTCACTTTGTGCCATAAGGGTGGTGTCATCTGCATATCTGAGGTTATTGATATTTCTCCCGGCAATCTTAATTCCAGCTTGTGCTTCTTCCAGCCCAGCGTTTCTCATGATGTATTCTGCATAGAAGTTAAATAAACAGGGTGACAATATACAGCCTTGACGAACTCCTTTTTCTATTTGGAACCAGTCTGTTGTTCCATGTCCAGTTCTAACTGTTGCTTCCTGACCTGCATACAAATTTCTCAAAAGGCAGATCAGGTGGTCTGGTATTCCCATCTCTTTCAGAATTTTCCACAATTTATTGTGATCCACACAGTCAAAGGCTTTGGCATAGTCAATAAAGCAGAAATAGATGTTTTTCTGGAACTCTCTTGCTTTTTCCATGATCCAGCGGATGTTGGCAATTTGATCTCTGGTTCCTCTGTCTTTTCTAAAACCAGCTTGAACATCTGGAAGTTCACAGTTCACATATTGCTGAAGCCTAGCTTGGAGAATTTTGAGCATACTAGCTCAAAACTAGCTCATACTAGCGTGTGAGATGAGTGCAATTGTGCAGTAGTTTGAGCATTCTTTGGCATTGCCTTTTTTTGGGATTGGAATGAAAACTGACCTTTTTCAGTCCTGTGGCCACTGCTGAGTTTTCCAAATTTGCTTGCATATTGAGTGCAGCACTTTCACAGCATCATCTTTCAGGATTTGGAATAGCTCAACTGGAATTCCATAAGAAGAACCAATTTTATAATAGTTCAAGTTTGTGTAAGAGATGTTTAGACTTAACCCTCCACATTGTATTAATGATGTCTCTTTGGGCAATAATCATCAAAACAAGGAAATACAGAAAAAGTCCATAAATATTTTGTAAAAGAGGGAAGTGAGCCATTTTAGAAGAATATGCTAGAAGAATACAATTTAATTATACAACAATATGAAAAAGAGGTTTTTGAGTCTGACTTGGAATTTCTGCAGCTTAACACCCACATCTTTGCAAAATCTTTACAAAACACTGGCAAAAGAGGATACTATCCACCACAAATGTGTGGCTTAAAAAGCAGTATACATTTGAAAATAAAAAGGTGTTCTGTTTGTTTCTAAACAGAACAGTGCTAAGTATAATGTTGAGAGAAAGTCTGTGCCTTACTCTGAAAGACTTGCTCTAATTCCCAGCTCTGGACATATCTTGCCATGATGTGATTCTCAAGACACACTACTTAAGCACACAGGTAATTTCCTTTTTATGGACTTGCAAAGCTATCACTTTATTAGTATTTATTTTACATCCTTATTAAAATGTAGTAATTTAAGGAAGGACTGAAAATGAAAGCTTTATTTTAGAAAGTAACCACATGTACTTTCAAAAGGCAATTCTTTTTTTGGAAAGAGTTATTTTGGAGGCAGTGGGATTTACTTTCACAGGGTTATTTTGATGGTCCCAGAGTCAGTTATCACAATAAAAAAAGACTCTGGCTGTTAGAAGTGAGGTAACAAACTTCATTGTTAAATACCATTTTGTCAGCTAAAACTATTAATTTCTTTACTTTTTAATATACTCTTAACACCAAGCTGTGTGCTAGAAATCATGAATAATTTAAGTCCCAAGTTTTCCAACCATGTTTGCTTCTGTAGGATATGAATGGGGTGGAAGTAGGAAAGGGTGTCATTTATTGATCATGTACTAAGGGCAAGGCTCTTTGCAATGACTATTTCCTTTTACGTTCCCACCAATACTACAAGGAAAAATATTATTATTGCTGTCAGTTTTGCAAGAGAAGAGGCTCAAAAGGAATTTTTTATATTTTAAGTCACTTAATCAAAATTTAGGTAGGTATTTGGGCTGAGGTGAATTTAGAATAATAACTCTACAACTTAATTACTATGTGATATCTCTGAGCCAGTTTCCTCATTTGTAAAATGGAATAGAAAATGCACATGCTGCAGGGTTGTGATGATTAAATAAGAGATTATACATGTGAGTGCTTTGCAAATATAAAGCAGCTCATAAAATATCCACTTCTGTTAAATATAGTATTAGTGTTTGCTAAATGTTTCAAAGCTAAACACTAATGAAGATGGTGTCCTGATCTAAAGGCCGATATCCATGCTCCTGTGTCAACAACACAACCACAAAACCAAAGATGCTTTCATTTTTGTCTTGGTTGCTAAGCATCTGAGAATTAAATATAAATTTTAGCCTTAGAAACTATGTAGTACCTGGATCTTTTTTCCCTTTATTTATAAGCCTGCAAATACTCCCCATTATCCACATGCTATGTTTTTGCTGTGTTAGTCATTCAGTCATGTTTGACTCTTCGACCCCATGGATTGTATCCTCTGTCCATGGAATTCTCCAGGAAAGAATACTGGAGTGGGTAGCCATTCCCTTCTCCAGGGGAGATTCCCAACCCAGGGGTCAAACCCGCGTCTCCTGCATTGTAGGCAGATTCTTTACCATCTGAGCCACCAGGAAAGCCATCTATTTACAGGAGGAGAACCAAACTTCTCTGCATGGCTCATATTCCCTTACATGATCTGGCTGCTGCTCTCCTCACCAGATTTATGTCTTTCTCATTCTGATTTAGTGCCTCTGTTCCAAGAAGACAGAATTTCTTGGAGTTTCCTAAATAAGCTACGATATTTTTTGCCCTTGTACATTTGCATATACCATTCCCTCTTCTATTAACAGAATGCCCTTCCTTTATGGATGGCATCATAGTTAGCCTACTCTAGGCCTAATTAAAGCATTTCTTCTGGACAAAATCCTTTATTGACTGTCTTCCACCAGCTCCCCTATTTTGTTCCATCACACCATGTTTATTGAAAAATGCATTATAATTATTGGATTATATGTCTGTTTACAAGTCTCCCCAACATACTTCTCAAGATGTTGTGTCCACGTCTTATTAACTAGAGCATCAGAGCTTCTCATGATGATACTAGGCACTTTGGTTGGTTGCTAAATCCTGATAATGCTAAATTATTTCTTTCTCATTTTTCATTTTTATTTTACTTTAAAATTAAACTATTTTCAGATCTTTTTTGAAAATAGTGAGACAGAGATGATTAAAAGGTACATAAATACAAAGGAAGATATGTAAATCAGTTGAACAATCGAGTGATCTCCTGGTCAGGGTAGGCTTAGTGCTGAAATATAGGAAATCTGCCTAGCTATTACTATTCAAAAGGGCTCTGCAAAAATCTTCCCTAAAATCTCAGTGACAACCATTTCCAAACATTCTTCTTACAGTCTTCCATTTCTGAGCAATCCATCATTAGCAATTCATTCTTGGAATTAATTCATATCATCAATACTTTTATGAAAATACAATAGAATAAATCATTGAGCAAAATCATACTAATTTCAGTTTAAATCCTCTAGAGAAACAAGAAAACCTCTAGGGAAGATAATCCAGATGAAGCTACATAAAGAGAGACATAAAGAATTTGATCAAGGGGGTTCTTTAGGTATTGTAATCATAAAAGGAAATAATTTCACAAGAGTTTGGGAATGGCCAAGCTAAGCAAAGATGGCTGTTAAGGGCTGAACTGCATTCTCTTAAAATTCATGTGTTGAAGCCTTAACCCCAAGTACCTCCAAATGTGGCCCATGTTTAAAGACAGGGGCTTTAAAGAGGTAATTAAATTTAAATGAGGCCATTGTGGTGGACCTAATCCCATTTGATTAGTGTACCTACGAAAGGTGTAGATTAGGACATAGAGAAAGACACCAGAGATGTGTGCTCACAGAGGAAAGGCCATGTGAGGATACGGTGAGAAGACGGACGTCTGCAAGCAAAGGAGAGAGACCTCAGCAGAAAACAATTCTTCCAGAGTCTTGATCTTGGACTCCGAAACTCCAGAATTGTTAGGAAAAAATATCTGTGGTTTAAGCCACCCAATCTGTGGTATTTTGTTATGGAAGCCCCAGCAAACTAGCAATAATACAGTGGCAACTTCTGCCTCTTGTATCAAAGGAATAAGGCAACAAGTTTTAGACATGAGATCCTACTAGCCTCAGAAACAATTCTCTGGAAGTTCTTGCCATTAGGATCTAGGAGTGATTCTATCTTTTGACAGCTAGAGCTAGCTAGCCAGAATTCATCAAAAGTGAGAGTTCTCCCTTTAGGGGAGAAAAGACTTGTAAGGGCTGGCTAGGGCAAAAGTTTTCAAAACTCCAGAAACTAATGCTTGAGGCAAGACACAGAATCAGTAAAGACTGACAAAGTTCAGGTCGCCTGTCAGGAGACTCATACCTGCCACTGGACAGTAAGTTCCTTGGGGGAGGGAAAGTGGCTCTTGATTCTATCTCCAGCTAGGATTGTATCCTATACGCACAGAAGCATGCAGCACATGCCTTCTGAAATGGGCTAGTGTCTGCAGAACTTCTCATGGATATGTTTTATGGAGCTTTCAAAAACATTCTCAAATGATGTATGACAAATTCCCCTCAGGATTTGAAGAGTACACCAAGCTAAGCAAGTTCTCTCTCCACACCCCTGGCAAGGACAGTATCCTGTATATCTCCTGTAACATACACTTAGATGCTTGTCACTGATCATCAGATGATAAATGATAAAGTCGCATTAACTCTGAAGACATGAGATCGTTTTAGGCTTGGGAGCCACCGAGTTAAATTAGTTTCATCAGGATTATAGTGCCTATGCTTTCTGTCTCATTCATATGGTTCTAATATGGTTTTAACCAATTGCAAGGTTATTTATAAGTTTGCAACTCCCAAGTAGAGTTATAAAGTGTTCAGATTTAAGCAAATCCAGTTGTGTGGTAGCCCAACTCCTACTCACATGTGGTTTCCAACTTTTTATTCCTATACAGAACATGATACATATTTGTTCCTGAATATTCTCTGATTAACTATTTGTTTCAATAACAAGTTCACAAAAAGTTCCATTGTAAAACCATACAAACGTCTATTAAAATAAAATACATGATTTAAAAACTGGAGAATTTTATCTCCACTTAAACCACCAGTGAGAATTTATTATACTAACATTTATCACATGAATAAAGAGTATAACAATAAAATGAATGACTAGCTAAGCAAATGTCTTTGTCCAAAAAATTATCTTGGGAATTTTATTTCTTCAAATCTAGGTCTTAATTTCAGATACCTACTCAATTTACAATGTGTACTTTTTAATATTGTTTGTGGAAACACAGGTGCAGTTTATTCAAGTTAAAGACATCAAAGCTATATAAACCAAGAAAGAATATTTTCTTCAAAAATATACCTTCTATTTCAATTTTAGCTCACAAACTGATAAATTTAAAAAATTTTCCCTCAGAAACATAAACACAAAAAATGGAAAAATATAAGGTATTACCACCATGCATTTGTTTTGATTTATGATATATAAATATATCACATCTCCTAAGAGGTTTTCCTATAATTTAAAGAAATATGTGTTCTACAAAAATAACACATATCTTAAAAAGAAAAATAGGGGGTATGGAAAAGCTTTAGTGCTGGAAGGAAATGTAATGTAGAGACCTCTTCATTCAGAGAGCACAGAGCCCAAGAAGCAGAGAATGCTTACCCCAAATCCTACAGCTGACAGGTAACAGATCCAGGACACACCTCTTAGCCTCACACCACTTAGCCTACAGACTACCAGTCTCCTGTTGCTTCCACTTAACTATTGTGTATTGCAAGTGCTCTTTACAAACTATACTGCTGCTGCCGCTGCTAAGTCGCTTCAGTTGTGTCCAACTCTGTGCGACCCCATAAACGGCAGCCCACCAGGCTCCCCCGTCCCTGGGATTCTCCAGGCAAGAACACTGGAGTGAGCTGCCATTTCCTTCCTCAATGCATGAAAGTGAAAAGTGAAAGTGAAGTCGCTCAGTCGTGTCCAACTCTTCACGACCCCATGGACTGCAGCCCACCAGGCTCCTCCATCCATGGGATTTTCCAGGCAAGAGTACTGGAGTGGGGTGCCATTGCCTTCTCCGACAAACTATACTAGCTACTGATTAATTTAACCTGTAAAACGAGGGAGCTGAACCAACTTATCTGTATGGTTTCTTCCAGCTCTGAAATCTTATAATTCTATGATACTCAATTCTTTTACTCCTGACACCCACACTGGAATACACATTAGTAAAATCACTTTGCATGTCATAAAAAAATTTTGAGCAATTATTCATATTCTCAACAAAATCACTCAAAAGATAATCCATTTGTCAAACAAACCTACCAAACCATGGTCACACTTAGCCAGAAAGCATTTGTTTGCTATTTCTGAAATTCCATCTCCACCAGGCAAAAGTGATAAAGGGAAGGGACCTTAAGGAAAGGAAAGGCAAAGGGGAAAGTAAAATCAAAGGAAAATGTTTCCTCTAAATTTGGCATGATATGTCCCTAGTTTGCTATTCATCACGGTGGCACCAGCACAGAATGCATCCATTTTTGTCTGAACGCAAAGTAACATAAATACAAAGATTGCTGGTAAGATGAACTCTTCTTTTCAGAAAAACTAACTCCTTAACATCAAGATTTTGTACATTCTATTAGTATCCCCTTTTATGAAACAAAAAGTACTAATAAAGTCGCCTGAAGTCACAAACACCTTTTCAAATAAAGAATAAAAATAACCCAAGACAGTCTGATTATTTGTGAAAGAATCTTTCTTCAAGATTAAGCAAAATTAAAATTTAGAAACTATGTTTCATTTCTTGAAAATTAAAATAGTTTAAAATTGGAATTTTTAAAATGAGTTTAAAGAAGAAGAAAATATTTAGGATCCCATTCTAAATAGTGCTCCAACATGGCAGCATTACAAAGGACAAAAGATAGTGCCCAACTGTGGCAATATGTGTTAATTGTATGGTTTTCCAAAGATGTGGGAGAACTGATATCAATTACAGTATAATTACCATTACTTCCAACAGAGTTAACATGTAGTTACTACAAAGTAACATACAATTAACTGGTGTCACATTGCACACCAGACTAAATAAGATACAAATTAAAAATTCCCAAATGTAGCCATAATAGTCTTCTATCTCTTAAAAAAAATAAAGTAACAACTTTTCTCTAATAATGTCACAACATTTTTCAGGAATTGGTGCAAATATTTCAGAGGATGAAACCAAGACATGTAAGTTAGAAAAAATCATTTTTAGCTATACAATGAAAAAGTGCTTAGGGAGAGAGATGTAGTAGAAAAAATTTAATAACCTAAAGCTGTTGTAAATGAAATTAGAATTTTCCTCATTTCTTTCAGTTCTTGAAAATTAGAGAGTTAAGTTTTAAAACCAAGTTCAAGAACTTTCGTAGTTTTTACTGATACCTAATATTTTCCAGTTATTTATCAACACCAGATAGGAGCCTGGTTTAGCTTAATGGTGCTAGAAAAAGACACAGAAATGAGTGAGGCTCGGACTAAGAAGGGATTGTACACAGATTTCTAGTCATTTGCTATGTGAAGTGGCAAATCATGTCTCCTATCATGTTTCTTATCAGGAGGTGAACTGAAGAGACAAAGAATGCTGCAGTTCAGTCTGAAGAAGTAGAATTCCTCCTTGGAATGTCTCAAGTCAGCAGCAGTAGCACAGGATGCCTCCACATGATGCATTTGAGAGGGGCATGAGTGAGAACACATACATGCCAAATGCTCATCTAGGTTTAATTAGAAGAGAACTGAAAATGGCAGGGTGCAGTGCTATGTAGTTGATGAGAGGACAAAAGGAAAGTAGCTGTATTGAAAATACAGTGTATCTGCTATATCCGTTTCAAACATCTGGGCTTCCAATTATTTATTGAACCCATGTGTAAGAGTTATTTGGGAATACTGCAAGTGGCTATAGAACAGGAACATGCAAACTGCTTTGTAAAATACTTGCAGGAATGAACTCTTGCTAAAGTCTTGAACAAATGGGTGAAAACTGCTATGAGATTGTTATCTTTTATTAAATGTGTGAAAACCATGAAGAGGTTAACATGCTAAGAATAAATGTTGTAAACAGCATGCTATTAATACAACAGATGATATTTTATTAGAAACGTATGTTTTGCAGATTTTTGAAAATTTAGTTAATTTCCTATATCTGACTTTTGGTTTTCATATGCTTAGTTGAGATTAAATGAGGCCTGACACATTTGTGAAAAACTGCACGTCTTGTTTGAAGATTACATAGGCACATGCGTAGACCACAAAGCTTTCAGGGCAGTTTGTCCCCTGTGTAGTCAATATTTTCCCCTTTCCTCTGAAAGTGGAGCTCAGAAATAGACATATTATTCTCGCACCCAGTTCCATGTCTTACTCTATTAAATTCATGACCCTTTTGTTAGGCTCTAAAGGAGAGCAAACTGGTTAGGAAGGATGACAACAGAACAGTGATGGGTACATCATTATGCCATGTTATTTCCTCTAGTTCCCACATCACTGCTGTATTCCTCTGATTATTGCAGCCTCAAGAAATGTGCTGATCACCGTGTGTGTTAGGCGACACTGCCAACCCTGAGAAGCTAATATCCCAGATAGAGTACATTATGCATGTGATGTAAATGAGGTATGTGCTCGCCACGTATCTGCCGTTTGTCATCAAAGAGCCAGCAAACAGGGAGGACGGGTGCAGGGGCTTATTATTCCTTCCACTGTGTCCACAAAACAGCAGCAACAACAATCAGATGCTCTTCACGGCTGACCTTAATTGGCACAAACAAAATATTTTGGATTTAAAGTATATTTGGAGTAGCACTTTTCATTTGTTGTTATTACAAAGAAAAAAAAAGGATTATCATCTTCACAGTCAGAAATTAAACACTGAAATATAGTAGTGAATGTAAAGAGTGTACCAACTTCATTTCTCAATAACTCAGAAATCGACCTTTAGCTTTTGTTTCAACAATTAAATGTCAAGATAATAATAGCACTAAAGATGAATTTATGATTTAGTAAATAAATTAGAATTCAGTCTTATCATTCAAATTTAGGATTTAAATAGTAAGATATTTACTGATTTCCTGGACTAAAAGCAGGAGCTTCAGTGTTATTAAACAGTCTTTCAGCAGAATGCGGGATGGTGCTTAGACCACAGTTAAATTTTTTTTAATGAAATGAAAACGACACCTCCTACGGCTCTCTTACCGAACCATCAATAAACAAGCACACATCTATTCCTAATGCTGGGATGGCTGCTCTTCCTGTTCCTTTCTGCCACCTACTTAGACACGGACAAACCTAGAAAATCAACCAGAGTGAGATACAAGGCAGAAACATTGTTCACTCACTCCCAAAGATTGTCTAATGAGAGTTAACTACAATGGATTTGCAAGCTCAAGGAAAAAACAGTTATTCACAGAACAAATACCTTTCCCTGTGAACAGTACTTTTAGCAGAGTTTTTAAATCTCTGTAGAATTTTTAATGGCATTTTCAGACCAATTAATGATAAGAGGATCATGAGTTTAACAATTACACAATGTAGAAGTTTTAAGATTTCAGCTCTTATTTAAAACTCCACTGCATGCATTTGACAAAAGGACAACACAACCTGAGAAAAGACTAAATCTTCTTTTAACCGATTAAGTAAAATATATTCACATTTATGATTAGAATTTTAGTTTTTCATAGCTGAAGTGACCAAAAGAATAGGAATATGATTTCTGATAGGGCTGGCCAGCCTTCTTGCCTCCATCAGGACTCACATATTAAATTTATAATTTATATAAGGCCTCAAGTTGTGGATTGTGGTCTCTTTTTGGTAATATTACATGAAAAGCCAGACTGTTCTACTTCTCAGACCAAATAAACAAGTCTTAACATAAATATAATCTATTTAGGTACTGTGTGGATTGAAATACTAGTTTTCCCCTAAAGACCAGCTAATACACCGAGCTAATATACTTAAATCACTCATCCTTTGTACTTTTAAGTACTCTGTGCTTCAAGTTGTTTTAAAAGTCTTTGTCCATTGTTTTAAACAATCACATGCTTTTCCTTTTGATAAATCAATTTAACTGCAACTTTCTTCAGTATAGTTTCTACTTGAAGATAAATGAATATTAAATATTCCTTTAGATATCACCTCTAGATAATTTTTATCTCATTAAGTTACCTTTTAAAATTAAGTTTGTAGAAACGACTCTGGAAGACTAGTTAGTACAAAGCGAGGTGAAATTCACTGACTCATGTCGCACTGTAACCTTGCTGTATTGTTCTGGTCAGTAAACTTATCTACATTTAGCTAATTCTTATTTCTCAGCTAAGTTTTCCAGAAAATAAATAAATTAGTCCATAAACTCCAGAGATCTTTGGTACAACAGACCTGATTTACTTCAAATAGACTTCATGTCCTTTCTACACCCTCTCCTTTCCACTACCACCTACAAAAATGATAAACAAAAATTTGTTTTATTTATGGAATAAAAGTGATGACATGCTACTTATTTATGCTCTCAGACTAAGGCGGCTTTGAGTCCAGCGTATTCCAACAAAAGAGGAGGCGGAAGGCACACAGCTTAAAACTCACAGTCAAAGTGGAAACCACTGACTCAGCTACCCTGCTCTTCACAAAAAATATGTTCCATATTCAGTCTTGGTGACCACCAGGATCTTATAAATTGTGAAGTCCAATATGGATATCTTCTACTGTTTTACACAGCTTGACTTAGGAGATGTGACCAAGTTTTAGGCACAGGTCATGAAATCAGGAAGATCGGGATCCACGCTGGCTTCTAAGGCCTTGAAAGTCAGTAACTACTTTATAAATTTAATTTTCTGGATCAATTCAAGTCTAAGACTTTATTGCATTGTCATTTTAATAAGTAAAGTCAACACTCGGTGCTAAATAAATTTGTACAGGTTGTGTCTCAGCCCCCCTATACTATGCTACCTTCTTAATGCACGGTCAATTCTTAGTCAGATTCTTAGAGGCCCTATCATTGAAGCTGCATGCTCAGGAACTCTTGTTACACCAGAGTAGTCTAGGGAGATGCAGGTATCACACACCAGAGCTCTGCCATAGAAGGATGCAGAGATAGCAGCTGCCCCTGTCGCTATAAGGGCTCGGAGAAAAATCTTCATCAGTGGTCAGACTGCATGTGTGCTAAGTCACTTCAGCCATGTCTGACTGTGACCCTATGGACTGTAGCCTGCCAGACTCCTCTGTCCAAAGGAGTCTCCAGGCAAGAATGGGTTGCCATGCCCTTGTCCAGGGGCTCTTCCTGAAGCCCCAGTGCTCAGAGACTGCACCTTAACTGCAGTAGACTGCTGTAAGAGTGGGAGATAAGACATGAAAGAGACAGGGAGGAAGGATGGGAAGGAGAGAAGGGAAATGAGAAAGAAGAGGGCGGGAATCAGGCAGGGGAGAGAGATGGAGAGATGGGATAAGGAGGAGGTTAGGGAAAGAGAAAGGAAGGGACAGAAATAGACTCTCCTACATATAAGGAGGCAGAGGCAGACAAGTACAGACTGTGGGAAACTGATCAACCTCCAAAATAGAAGACAAGAGAAAGCAGCAATGAGGCAGAGTAACTGGGACAGAAAAACAAGACCTCAAAACTCTGCTAACTATGGTCTAGTAAGAAGCAACTCTCCTGCAAGGTGAATTTCTTCTGTCTGAGCAAGACCAGACACACAAAAGCACAGACAGACACAGATGAAAATAAATTTTTACCAGAAGAGTAACTATTTCTCCCAAAGTTTGGTCTAGAGCCACAAGCAAGCAATCAGTGAATAATGACTGAGAATTTCAGGCTCAGTGTTAGGGAGACAATGATGAGTAAGGTATGGGCTCTTCCTTCAAGTTACCAATAAAAGTAACTTCACAGTGTGGTGTGGTGGGAAGGATAGAATTAATACGGAGAAGAGCTGGTAAGTTCTTCATGATTCTCAGTAGGTTTTATTTTTTGTTTTTTAACCTGCAATGGAGGATGACAATAATCTCTACCTCATAAATGAGAACTTCCATATAAAAGTATTTACCATCTATAAATGCCTATAAATTAATGTTAATTATTTCAAGTTTTATTTTGTATGTACAATCCTATACCACCCTGAGTTTTCTCCCACTGAGAGGAGAATCACTTAGCATTTGCTCCTATAGTATTTTTATGTATGTAGTATATACATAATACTATATACTATACTATTTACTATATGCTAAGTCACTTCAGTTGTGTCCGACTCTGTGTGACCCCAGAGACGGCAGCCCACCAGGCTCCCCTGTCCCTGGGATTCTCTGGGCAAGAACACTGGAGTGGGTTGCCATTTCCTTCTCCAAGGCATGAAAGTGAAAAGTAAAAGTGAAGTTGCTCAGTCATATCCGACTCTTAGCGACCTATGGACTGCAGCCTACCAGGGTCCTCTGTCCATGGGATTTTCCAGGCAAGAGTACTGGAGTGGGGTGCCATTGCCTTCTCCGATTTACTATATACTATACTATAAAAGTATATAGTATTTTTATGTAACAAACAGTTTGACTTTCTGCAAGCTTATTTATACAGAGAAATACACTCAATTTACCTCAGTTACCACTACCATCATTAGTATTCATGCCCTATCTTACCTCGTCTCTCATATGCAGACACACACACACACACACACACACACACACACACACACACTGTGCTACATTTCTTAGCCAAGCATTCAAGACTTCAAGCATCTGAACCCCACCCACCTCTAACTCAGAACCCGCTCTCTCCTGAGTTAACTATCCACCAGGCATTGTTCCCCTCATGAGGAGGCCCATGCTCCACCCAGATTCATTCTAGGAGCCCACTTGCTGGTCACTCTTGTCTCCACACTCTGCCCATCCTGTCTTTTCTTTAGGCATTTTAAGTCTCTCCCGTTCCACAGAACCTCTCTTCCACCTCAGTCATTGATGGGCAGGGCCTCCTTGATTTTCATGAGCTTAATCACCCTTGCAATTCCTTTCACATATTTGGCACTTGGACCCCACACTGTCAGGGACCCTCTTATGTATCTGTCCTGTCTCTTGAGTCAGATTATATTTTCCTTTCAAGGCAGAAAGGACTAGTAAATATTTCCCTGAATCCCAAGCATCTACCATAAGCTACACACATTGATGGTGAGCATTTCCAGTCTAATGTCTTGTTCTGTCACACGGTTGCAAGCAACAATAACGAAGCCAGAATAATATTTATCTGCGTCAACCGTACTTCATATACAGTCTCTTGTTGAATCTTCCCCACAATCTTATATGGTACGTTCATCACTTTCACCTTCCAAAGGAGTACACAAAGGCACAGAAAAATAACAGGCCCCAGGTGACCCAACTATTATAGATGTGGTTTTGAAGTGAGACAATCACCAATCAGTCTGTGAAGCTGAGTTTGGACCTGGATATGACTAATTTCAAAGAGCCCTGTTCCTTCTTTGATTACCAGTATTCTGCCTAGACCTGGGGAAATAGTTTTACAATATTCAAATTAATGGTCTGGAATAAGAAATATTAAACTTGTTGCCAACCTCCCTTTTAGGAGTGTCATTAAAATTGGAGAATTCATCATAGAAAGTTTTTGGTAAGCTGACGTGATTTTAAAGGAGTTCACTAAGATGCTTCTTTAGAGAAAATGCTTGCTTTCTTGTCCCCATTTTACCAATGGAAAAACTGACATTAATTTTAATATTAATATTTTAATATCAACATGGACAAAAAGATCCCACACCTATGGTTCCTCTTTTCATAAAATTTACCTTGATCCTCAACATGGGGAGCAGCCAGTGTTAGAGTGATCTTCTTCCCTGAAACCCACAGGAGACTCTTGGCAGCCCAGAGAGTGCCGGGAACTACAGCCACCGGGCAGTGGCTGTGCAAGACACCCTTTGTGTTATTTCAGAGCAATACTGTTGACCTCATTTACAAAAAGATGTAATGGGCAAATCAGGGTTGCACCAAAAATAAAAGTAAGTACTTCTATCCACAGTGGGAACTGGATCTAAGCTAAAAGTGAACGTCTGCCAGAGTACTCCCAACAGTTCATTTTGACCACCAGACTTAGGACAATGCTGAGAGGGAAACAGTGATGGGGAGAACGCATACAGTACATCTATGTGCAGAGTTTTCATACATATTCCCCATACCCAGTTCTACACCTACAAGCTGAGAATGAGAATCATCAAGTATGTCAATACCTAACTCCATAAAGAAAAGAGATAGGACACACATGCAGAGACTTACGCAAGCAGGCAGACATACACTGATATACAGACACCTACACATAATACAGACTCACACACAGACTCAAAGAAAGACTCAGACAGAGACACACAGACATATCTGCAGACACACAAGCTCAGGCAGACACACAGACACAATGAGATACTGACAAACGCACAGGCATACTTAGGGATGCACACAGTCAAATGGACACACAACAGACAGCTGGCTACTCCCACAAGACAGACTCAAGGACAGAAACACATGTACACACACACGAGTGCACGCACACAGGCAGCAGGCATACCTAGCACAGACTTAGAGACACAAAGCTACGCATAGGGATGAGAGACTCACATAGATAGAGAGGCAGACTAATACACAGATTTACACTCACAATGAGAAAGACACACATAACTGTTCACAGGGATGCACACGCATACGGCACACATTCACTCACACACACACACATTCACTCACATGCACACACACTCACGTACAACCATGGCTAATGTGCAATCTCTGAACTGTGGTCAGGACTCATCAGAACAGTTGGGCAGAGGTTGGTGTTAGAGAGGAAGGTGATGTCTGTCCGCTACTGCAGAAGAATGTGAAATTTGAAATCAGCAACTTGGAAGAGCTTCAACTTTGATACTAACTGTGCAAAAGCAAGCAAATGATTGGAGCTCTGAACTGCATCCTCATCTGTAGAAGAATGATAAAAATTCTACCTCTAAGGATAATGTTGGGATTAAGCGTGATAATAAGGTGAAAAAAATGCTGTTCAAATAATTTAAAAGATTGATATTTCTGTGGTGGATTATTATCATCACCTTCCTAAAACTGCAAAGAAAGCTTCTAGGAAGAGAAACAGGAAAAGCCTTATCCAACTCATCCACTGTATCCACTGCTACAAAAGCTTGAGCAGGTCTTAAAAATTTTTTGAGCTCTAAAAACATAAACTTCTACATCAAATATAAGCACAGAAAATTCTATTACCAGTATCAACTTAAACTAGCTAATATGAATGCCTACTGTGTGCCACTCATGCCTGAAAATTAAAATGTTCTATTTAATCAAATACTCTGATTAGTCAAGTTATCATACATAACTTAACGTCATATTTGGCACCTCTATTTGCAAGGATTATAGTGCAACAGTATAAGCAGGAATAAGACTGAATTTAGCACTTTGAGCCTTATGGTGTTTCAGAGCCACCACCACGAACATTTTAGGAGCATGTAAAGCTCAGCCTAGCATCTGGAAAGGACACAGCACTGAGGGCCAGGGACATGAGGTCTGGTCACAGTCTCACTCATGCCTTGCTGTTGGATTTGGGCAAATCACGTAACTTCTTCCCATTGCAGTTTCCTCGTCTATAAAATACAGGGCTGTGCTAAATGATCTCAAAGGGCTCTTTTGGCTCCAATTCAATTTTCTAATAGTGTGATAGACTGAAGAAATGCTGGCTAATGGGGTTTCTGTTGAGAGAATGCTGAATATACTAGTTTTTACTATACTTCTATAAAAAATGAAAACATTTGTAACTTTATATATCTGAGAGGAAAAGATTTATTATCATTGGACCAGATAAAATACAGTCAACTCATTGTCATGATGAGTATTATATAAGAATATAAATAGGTAAAAGGATCTTTCTGGGGTCCCCGGAAATTCAAGAACAGAACAGACATTAGATCCCTAATTCCTAGGACAAAGGTCCCTGAAGATAACCTCCAGGATGCCTGAAGCCAACATCTGTGAAATGGGAAGCCCGAGTCTGCAGAAAGTTCACATGGCTTTAAACAGAGCACCTCCCTCCCAGCTCAGGGAAACACAGATGGATCCAGTTCCCCAAAGGCAAGCAGATAACAAAATAATACAGTGTGTTTTCAAGCAGTAGCTTAGGTCCCTCCAAGAGTCTAAAAATGTGAATCTAGATAGATTTTGTTGTTGTTAGACTTAGGAGACAGCTTGTATTGTCTTGAGGAGCTTTGTGAAAATTTAGGAAAATAGGTTAGAACCTGTTCAGTCTTTCCAAGGCTGTGTTTTAAAATGAATCCACTTTAAATGTTCATGTTTTACTAGGTTTTTAAATATATGATTTGTCATTTAAATGGTCTAAGCCTTACCTTTAAAGACTTCTCGGCAATCAACTGACTTGAAACCCAATATTTTGTTCCACTTGAGAATCATAGTTATATATATTTTTCTTTAATGTGCATTTTTAAAAATAACTGAAACATTTCTGACAACATGTGTTTTGAATTTTCTGCAACTCAGACATTTTAAAATTGTTTAGTACATTGAATGGATCCTAAAGGCTATCTAGGTGGTGCTGATCTACTTTGGAATCTAAGGATTCTTTAGGAATATTTAACGAGTTTTCTGATGTGGGGTGACACACTTCATGCTAAATTTGTAACATTTCCTTCCTCTGAATATTGGTGGTCTTTTTACTAGAAAAGTCCTGCTTCTATGACACTAGGATGAGCTCTGAGCTCAAGAAGACAGAAGAATCTAAGGCAGATTTAAATAAATTTCAAATGGAGATCTACTTATAGGAATGCTCTCAGAAAACATACAAAAAAGAAGTAATGGATCTTTTAAAGGCATGGTCCAGGACACTCAGCTTATAGACTTTTGATTAATTTCTCACCAACCAGTGAAACTATCATTAGTCACATTTGAAGACACTGAGGCTCAGAGAGGCTACAGAGCTAGTAAGCAATAGAATCAGAATCTGAAATCCAGCTCAGTCCAACTCCAAAACACATATTCTTTCTCTTTTTCGCATTTCTCTAAAGGTCTCTCTCATTCTTTCTTTAAGCTACCATGATATTCTTCTAAAAATGTAGCTCAGATTAAATGTGCTGCATCCACAAGCACTTTTAACGGTTCATGATTATCTTTAAAGATAAACCTGAACTAACCATGGCAATGATCTGTTTCAGCCTGCCTTCCGATCATGTCAGACACTGGATGAGGCCTGACACATGGATTATTTTATTGAATCTTCTCAACAACTCCTTGTGCTTAGAAACTATGAATTTCCTCATCTCTTATGTGTAGAAACCAGGGCAGTATAACTGCATATCTTTTGTTCTTATCTACAACCTTAATCTTAAAGATGGGAAAGATAGGAAAGAAGGGAAGATGGTAAGAAGAGACAAGGGGAAGGGGAGGGAGACAGGGAAAGAGGGAGGAAGGGAGGAAATATTTATTAAATACCTAACACATATATAACAGAGAAGGCGATGGCACCCCACTCCAGTACTCTTGCCTGGAAAATCCCATGGACAGAGGAGCCTGGTAGGCTGCAGTCCATGGGGTTGCGAAGAGTCGGACACAACTGAGGGACTTCACTTTCACTTTTCACTTTCATGCTTTGGAGAAGGAAATGGCAACCCACTCCAGTGTTCTTGCCTGGAGAATCCCAGGGACGGGGGAGCCTGGTGGGCTGCTGTCTATAGGGTCGCACAGAGTCGGACACGACTGAAGCGACTTAATAGCAGCAGCAGCAACACATATATAAGGTATTTGCTAGGAGACTGAATATTGTATCATTTATTAATCAAGTCCTAACATTTTTACAGTTGAGAAAAGTGAAATTCTGAGATATAGCAACTTAGTAAGCCAGGATTGAACCCTGGTTACCTTTCTACTACGCAAGTCCAACACTGTGCTTTGTAAATAGTAAGTACATAAAACGAAATGGAATTGGAAAAAAGTGTGTCCAAGGGATAAAGAACACAGTGTCAGTCACAACGCTCAAATGAAGGCAAAGAAAGCTAGGTAAAAATGAATGAATCTAAAAGATAAATGACAAGGTCTGTTAAGAAACAGCCTGCAAAATTACTGTAGTTCTCAAACATTCTTGAGTATGTCTCAAGCTTTTATGAGGACCTATTAGAGAATACCCATGTTTCGTCTAAGAAACTGCTGTACTTATATAGTAGAAATACTGGGGATCTTGTAACATATTTTTCTTTTTTGTTTGGTTATCAAGATGTTCACAGTCAAGTCTGTGGTGCGTCTCTAACAATTATGTAAATATGCATGACAAGAATTTTTGTGCACTTACCTTATCCCAGCTTTATCTATTTACCTTATTTTACTATACTTAACTTTTCTTTCCCACTATCTCCTCCCTATTTAGTTTTTATCTTGTTTTATTATATGTCTTACTGCAAACCACCCAAAATTGTTTTTGCATTAAGATAAGTTATAAATATAAGCAATAGAATTTTATTAGCTTTTTGCTCCTTAATTCAGATAGAATAAAACCAGTAGTCATATCTAACTGTATACAATGTTTGATTAGTGAAGGCTATTCTTAAAGTTAAGGGCAATACACTTAAAACATACACTATACATACATATAGTCCATAATCTAGAATAACATGTATTCAAAGTATTCTCCTGGCAGTCTCAAAGACCCTTTTAGAGGGTCCACTAGACCAAAACTAGTTTTATAATAACACTAAGACATTATTTGTCCTTTTCATTCCTACTCTTTCATGACTGTTCAATGGAGTTTCTCTGAAATTACACAGCCTTGTGATAAAGCAACAGATTGAATACAGAAGCAGAAATAAGAATCAAGCTGTCTACTATTAAGCCAGACATTAGAGACATTTGCAAAAAGCTAAAACAAAGCCATCTTCCAAGTTTTTATTTTGAAGAATATGCTTAGGACTAAAAATGTTGTTTACATTAACATCTAATGGGTTTATTGTGATTTTTAAATGAATAAATATTTTAATTTTTCAGTTTAAATATCATATGATAAACGTGTGTGTATGTGTGTAAAGGAATCCTAGGACTGAAAAAGTTGAGAATAGCTTATCTAGAAAGATTAAGAGAGTAGATCTAGAAGAATTAAGGGTTAGAAAGTACATAGGAGAGTGGGAGGTTAGGTCTATACAATCGTTATTATTGGCAAATTTGTTTCAAACTTCCAAAACTTCCAAACAACTCTTTATGCAAAGTTAACTGTGATGTGTCAAATTTTAACCCTTTCAGTGGGAGATCCTTTAATTGGACATGACCTTTTGATTTAAAATATTTCTTTTAAACAAAAGTCTTATATTTGTTCCTTTCCCCACTCCAACCCTAAGAAGTATCTTGAACCTTTTAAACCTAGATAAATTCTCACCGTCCTTTCCATTTAACCTGTAGAGAAGAAAAGAGCCAAGCAAGTTTGTTGTTGTTTTTTATGAATTGGGTCTTAAACTAGTAGCTAGGCAACCAATCAAGTAGCCCTGACAACAGAAATAAAAGGAACTTAATGATAACATTCAGCCAGGAGTCTATATCCAGCACTGCTTAGCCGTTCAATGTTACTGCTTCAAATGCAAAATCTAACACTAGTAAAAGTTACATTTTTTTTCTAATTTATGGCAATTTTGGTCTGTGCATGCTGTTTTAGAAAAACACTATCACAACTATAAATATAGTTAGTTACTCCTTTCAAAGAAATGTGCAGGAAGCGTATATATCTAAGTAGATTTCTTTGTCTCATGATTTTAGCATTCACTTCATTAAAATTGATGTTTGAAACTCAGATGTATGTCTTGTTTTAGATTTTAACTAAAATTGCCCTTTCAGTCTCACAGAGCTGTGGGGAACAAATGAGAGAGAGAGACAGAGAGAGACAGAGAGAGGTAAGGAAGAAACAAAGTGATGCAGAGCTGGTGTTAGGTCCCTAATCTGCAAAACAAGGACAGCATTATCTATATCTCTGAATTTGGAAAGGTTCTAGAGAGATAACATATGTGATAATATTTCTGAAACGGAAACACTACTAAAACGCTTTTTGTCACAATGTTAAAAGTAGTATATAATTTTTTTTTAAACCAACTTTTGCTCTGCTTTGCAAAAGAGGATGTTATAATTAGAATCTGTCCCCTTCCTGTAAAATCTCTAATATGCCCACAACACTTCTAATTCAAGTTATCAATATTTTGGGAATGAGTTGACATTGGAAAAACACAACTGAACATGTTAGTCAACTGCTCATAAAAATTACCATCGTGATTAATCAATGCTATACGCTCCTTGAAAACAACAAAACCTCACTAGTCTGTGTGCTATATAAGAAACTCATTCATTCCAAACACACTTTGCTAAATAATTTGCTCACAGTTCCCTTACACTTATTGTTGTACGGCTACATTGATCATCTGTCTGAACTTATCCTGTCATGCAACAATGACTATCTGAATCAACTGTGTAAATAACAAGGAGCTGTGGCAACTGACAACGTGGAGCAGAAGACATACAGTATGTTTTTCATTTCCAATAAAAGAGGGCAGTATTACATCAGTGTAATGCTGACATACTGTTCTGATGTTTTTGCAAAGTATGGGTACGAAGCAAGAATCTACACTTGTGAATAAGTGAACAATTGTGTTTTTTAACAAAAAGGAACAGGTTTACAATGTACCTTAGTGACTGGACTGTTTTTCTATTTACTTGATTGAAAAAATATCATTTTGGCATGAGAAATGCATATAGTTATCGACAATCAGGTTAAGTATTCTCAAAAATCATGGATTGAAATTTTGGTTTTCTGGAAATTATTAAAGTATATATTAAATTAATAGGAACAAAAGTCCCTAGCACACTGATATTATAAAATTTGAACATTATCATGTTGGCTATGAGCAGATCCTATAGCAAGTAACTAGAGTATTCAAGTTACTTTAATAATGAAAAAGAAAAATGCATATCTTGAGTTTGTAAGAAGGTGCCTGTTAGCTTCTAACTAACCTTCTACTCTATCTTAAGAAATTTTGGCTTCACGGAGCAGTAGGTTAATCCATTCACCTTTGGAGAGTCTCAAAGAGTGAAAATTTAATAAAATTAACAACAGGTTTGACAACCTGTCTGAGGTCTTACAGTGAAAAAGGACCTAATAGTAACAGAGCATCTCTCGTGTCAGATATGTGCTCTATGTATATCTTCCCTCAAAACAAGCCTTCAAGGAAAGGATAATTATCTCTATTTTATAGGTATATTCATTGAGACCCACAGAGGTTAAGTAACTTACTAAAATAACACAGAAAACCACACAGGCTGCTTCCAAGATTAATCCTAGAAACTGACACTCCAAAGCCCATGCTCTTTCCAATACACCGTGCGCTCTCTAATTCTATTACTGCTTCTGGACTAGCCACCTCTTCTGTTTCTTTGTCTATACTAGCATCAATAAATCTTCTGCTTTCTGACTGATATCTTTCCAGAGCCAGAACCAGTGGACATCATTGTGGGGAAGAATGCTTTATTGAAATAGAAGATGAAACATATACAGAAAGCAGGGGGCTCAATGCCTTTCTGCTTCACTGTTTTTGTTATTTTTACCCTGTCTTATTCCACCAAAGGTTTTAGATTGCAAATGTAAAAAGTACTTTGGTAAGCAATAGCTTAAATATCTTATAGAAAATAAGTAAGCAAATCTGGTACTTTTCTGAAAATAGAAATATCATTGATGAAGAACTAGGAAAGCTGAGATTTAATTCCTGCTCTGACACAAATTCACTATGTGACCAAGCATAAGTCATGTTCTTTCTTTAGGTCTCAGTCTTCCTGTCTGTGAATTGAAGGTATTGGACCAGATCAAATGTTATATTCCCTTCAGTTCTTTCATTCTATAGTTTTAATCCCACCAATATACCTCAGAGGCAGAGTGTGATAATAGTGTTCATGGTAGCTCATTTTGACATGCAATGAGGTCAAGAATTTTTCTTAAGAGATTCTCAGAAGATGAAGGGAACAGCAGTTCAGGCCACATGTGTATAGATGTGCAATCAGCCTATTTAGGGTAACTCTGATCAACAGGTAATCAATCTACTGGCTCTTGAAGGTATTAAGATAACCAAAATAACCAGATATCTAAGTTACATCATACCTATGTAGGAATGTACTCTAACCAACCACTGAGTCAGCATTCAAACACTAGGGAAGTCAGAAAAGTTACGAAATGCACTTTTTAACACTAAGAAAGCCCACCCTACCTTGCCTCTCTTCTAGCCAGATGTCCTTAGCTTAGCTGGCAACCCACTCCAGTGTTCTTGCCTGGAGAATCCCAGGGACGCGGGAGCTGCCGTCTCTGGGGTCACACAGAGTCAGACATGACTGAAGCGACTTAGCAGCAGCAAGGACATTTAGAAGCAGCCTATCTAAAATCCTGCAGTGTATTGTCATGACTAAAATACTCTCTATCTGAGAAATGTCAAAACAACGAAATTCAGTAAGAAGTTCACCTATAATACGATCAAACTGCCCTGGCACTGTCATAGGTTGTTCTTGCTGCAGAAAGTTAAAACCCAGGGAATAAACTTAGACTTCTGCTGGCAAGACATTCCTGATCCATGCACAGCAGCTATTTTGAAATGATGGAGCATGAAAGCTCCTAAGGTGCTGTCACAGTCTATTGTCCCTAAAATCTATATATTTAACAGACCCTAAATATCCTGTGACACAGTCAACCAGAACAACTCCATTGGTGCCGTTCTGGTTGATCAAGTTAACAGTGTTTCATTTCAAAGTGTCAATATAGGAGTTTACCCAGTAAAGTGAAATATATCATAGGTCAACATGTATTCATATGGACATATATGTAATTCTGTTTGTATTATAAGGGTTTCCCAGATGGCTCAGTGGTAAAGAATCTGCCTGCCAATGCAAGAGACATGCATTCAATCTCTGGGTCAGGAAGATCCCCTGGGGAAGGAAATGGCAACTCATGCCAGTATTTTGCCTGGAAAATTCCATGGACAGAGGAGCCTGGTGGTCTACAGTCCATGGGGTTGCAAAGAGTCAGACAGGACTGAGCAACTAACACTCACTTTCAGGACTTCCCTGGTGGCTCAGCAGTAAAAGAATCTGCCTCAATGCAGGAGACTGAGGTTCAATCTCTGGTTGGAAAGATGCCCTGGAGAAGGAAATGGCAACCCATTCCACTATTCTTTCCTGGGAAATCCCATAGACAGAGGACCCTGGTGGGCTACAGTCCATGTGGTCACAAAAGAGTCAGACATGACTTAGCGACTAAACAACAAAAACAACAAACCCCTGTGTCTGTGAAGTAAATGTTCCCCTCAGTTATGAAATACACAAACCATGTTCTATATACATCTAATGTTAATAAACATCACAAAAACAACTCTGCGAAGGAAACTGTGATGTACTGCCCAGATTCCCCTTCAGGACTGATTTGTTTCCTCACCTGTAGGGAATGTTTTGCTCACCCTCAGCTGTTGGCCCTCTTCAGCATCGCCTCAGCTAGAGTCACACCTCACCCAAGATTAAGTCCCTTTCCCAGGGCAGCCCTCATCTAATGACTGGTTCACACAAAGGTATGAAAGCTCACTCCTTCCATCCAACTTGAGACAATTCTGAATGGACATGGCAGCCTCAAAGCTTCATATGAGGTTGACTAAGGCCTTGGATGGGACTGCATCACAGTCCGATTCTGCTTTCATCCTTTCCCTTCCACAGGTGGCAATCAGAAAGAGGATCCCCTACCCCCATAAACCTGCTTGCTAATCTCTGTCTCAGGCTTCCCCGGTGGCTCATCAGCAAGGAATCCACCTGTGATGCAGAAGACGCAGGAGACCCGGGTTCAATCCCTGGGTGGGGAAGATCCCCTGGAGGAGGGCCTGGCAACCCACTCCAGTATTCTTGCCTGGAGAGTCCCCAGGGACAGAGAAGCCTGGCAGGTTCCAGCTATAGGGCTGCAAAGAGTCAGACACAACTGAAGTGACTGAGCATGTATCAGCACACACTCTTCATCTCACAGTCTGCTTCTCAGGGAACTCAAGTCTGTGACACACTCATTTTTAAACAATGTCCAGATACGAGTGTGATACTATTGCTACTGCTGCTAAGTCATTTCAGTCAAGTCCGACTCTGTGCGACCCCATAGACGGCAGCCCACCAGGCTCCCCCCGTCCCTGGGATTCTCCAGGCAAGAACACTGAAGTGGGTTGCCATTTCCTTGTCCAATGCATGAAAGTGAAAAGTGAAAGTGAAGTCGCTCAGTCGTGTCCGACTCTTTGCAACCCCATGGACTGCAGCCTACCAGGCTCCTCTGTCCATGGGATTTTCCAGGCAAGAGTACTGGAGTGGGGTGCCATTGCCTTCTCCATGAGTGTGATGAGGTATGCTTTATAAATTACAAGGTGTTGTGATAGAAATACTGAACAATTCTCTAAAACTGTACTATGGTTTACAAGAATAAAGTCATAAATCTAATTTATGAATCTTTACACTTAAGGAAATCGAGATAATTCCAAAGATGATGATTTTGAAGGGAGTTAAACTGACTTTGTCACAATCTATTTTACTAATCTTATTGTACATTATATATTTATCTTATTTGATCTCAGAAGAAAATATGATTCTCAGAAGAAAAAGTAGTGTTGTGTGAAACCTCATAAAATTAAGATGGATATTTTGATTATAAGAGAGCCAAATCTACCATCACAGGAGTCCTTTAATATCATTCTTAATTAACTCTTCTGCAGGTAATGAACCTAACAAGAATAGATACTGGGTCTAGAAACTAGTCAAAGCCTGTGCTTAGTTGCTCAGTCGTGTCCAGCTCTTTGAGACCCCATGGACTGTAGCCTACCAGGCTCCTCTGTCGATGGGGATTCTCCAGGCAAGAATGCTGGAGTGGGTTGCCATACCCTCCTCCAGGGGATCTTCCCAACCCAGGGATTGAACCCAGGTCTCCTGCATTGTAGGCAGATTCTTTACCGTCTGAGCCACCAGGGAAGCCAGACAAAGCCTACAACAAATATACATTCAAAACAGTGACATTATTTGCGAGAGAGAGAATGTAAAGGAGAACCTGTGAACACAACAGCCTTGAATATAATGGACTTTTCCAGCAACCCGAATTCAACCCCTATAAGGTCATCTACTGAGACAACAACTCTCTTCAACTGAGAAACCAGGGTTTTCTGATTCTGTAGAAGCCATTTTGCCACTTATGTCCAGGAGCTCAATTACATTGTGTGACATATTTTAGGACAAGTTGAGATTTATTAATTTTCAATCTTAACCTAATCTCTTGTCTCTCACTGGTGGCTTCCAACACAAAATAAGGTGTTATTATTTCAGAGGCTCAGACTTCTTTCCTCTATATGAATTAAGAAAAGTCAGTGAGAAATACTTAAAATTAACCCAGAGTATTTGAAGTTAGTAGAGTCTTAAGCTTGAACTTGAATCGATGATATAAATTCAACAATATAGGATCACTGTGTCAGACAAAGAGAGTCACTGCTGGAAGGAAGGGATGTCCAGTGCCAATTTACTATTTAGGTTTAGTGCAAACATTTCAGGATGTTGCTATTCTAAGCCTACTTAATGTGACAGAGGGGCTTCACTGAAAGGCAGAGTTGCTGTAACAATACTGAATTTATTTCTTATTTCCCCCACAACCTAAATGATGTACACACATCTGTTTTAAATATTCTCTATGTTAATATTCCAAACAAAAATTCTAGTTTTTCATTAGAAATATTTTTCAAAGAAATATCTTATTCATAACATTAATCAAAAGCAAATGATTCTCTATAATTTAAAAACAAATGTGATTATTGAAGGGGCTTCCCATGTGGCTCAGTAGCAAAAGAACCCACCTGCCAATGCAGGAGGCACAGGAGACACAGGTTCAATACCTGGGGCAGGAAGATCCCCTGGAGGGGGAAATGGTAACCCACTCCAGTATTTTTGCAGGGATAATCAATCCCACAGACAGAGGAAGGCTACAGTCCATGGGGTCACAAAGAGTGGGACATGACTGAGCTTGACTAAGCACACACATGTGATTATTTAAATAACTTGTTTTTTTGTGGAATAAAATTTCTGAAATGTATTAATTCTAAATATATTTATTTAGCCCAGTGATATTTCAACTAGGGGTAATTTTGTCCTCCCTACCCCAATAGGGGCCATTTAGCAATGTCGAGAGACATTTCTGGTCATCACAAAAGGAGGGGTGCTGCTGGCACCTAATGAGTAGAGGCCAGATTAGCCACCCATGACAAAGAATTCTCCAGCCAAAAATGTCAATAATGCTGAGGCATCAGCATTATTATGACATTATGAAATTATGACATTATGAAACCATGATCTAACTTAATAAATCTGAAGTTTCCACAGCTTTGTGTATCAACTCAGTTAGAAAGGAGTTTAACTATGTAAGTTGGTCAATATGCCATCATCTGAAACATTTAACTCTGCTTTCTTCTGCTGACCCTTCCATCATTGTTATGAGGAACTCATATCTGTGGCAAAATAGCTCATTTGTTCTATATATTCAAAGATCACCCATAATGTAGCCTAAAAGGTATGGGAAACATAAGAAAGTACCCACTCTGTACCTGAGGCTTTGCTAGGTATATTCATATATATTTTATTCTATTGTAACCCAGATTACTACCCTCACATTACAGATGAAGAACTTTAGATCCAGAGAAGTTATTCAACTTACCAAATATCACATAGCTGGCAAGTGACAACTCAGGGCCTACCACTCCAAGTGAGAATATATACCTTTAAACTCATTAATACTTCCCACATATGCAAAGAAAACTTGTGAATCACCAACGGTAGTTAATGCGGTGAGAAGGGTAATTAGCTATTGACCATACAACTGTATTATTAGAAATTTTAGTAACCATATATCACTTTCATTTGAAAACCAATACAGTTTAAAAGACTTAGATAAATCACCGACATCCTTCTCATACTAATTTTAGGATTCACCCTTGACAAAATTGTAAAGTAGGAGATGTTCTCTGCTGCATGTATCCATTCTCTAGCTTTTACCCCAATTTCTACTCAGTAGCCCTGTGTCTCCTGAGAAACATGTATGCAGGTCAAGAAGCAACAGTTAGAACCAGACATGTAATAACGGACTGGTTCAAAATTGGGAAAGGAGTATGACAAGGCTCCATATTGTCACACTGTTTATTTAACTTATATACAGAGTACATCATGTAAAATGCCAGGCTGGATGAATCACAAGCTGGAATCAAGATTGCTGGGAGAAATATCAATAGCCTCAGATAGGCAGATGATACCACTCTACTGCCAGAAAGTGAAGAGGAACTAAAGAGCCTCTTGATGAGGGTGAAAGAGAGTGAAAAAGCTGACTTAAAACAACATTCAGAAAGCTAAGATCATGGCATCTAGTCCCATCACTTCATGATAAATAAACGGGGAAAAAGTGGAAGCAGTGACAGATCTTATTTTCTTGGGCTCCAAAATTACTGTAGATGGTGACTGCAGCCATGAAATTAAAAGATGCTTGCTCCTTGGAAGAAAAGCTATGACAAACCTAGACAGTGTATTAAAGAGCAGAGGCAACACTCTGCTGACAAAGGTCCATATAGTCAAAGCTATGATTTTTCCAATAGGCATGTACAGATGTGACAGTTAGACCATGAAGAAGGCTAAGCACTGAAGAATTGATGCCTTCAAACTGTGGTGCTGGAGAAGACTCTTGAGAGTCCCCTGGACAGCAAGGAGTTCAAACCAGTCAATCCTAAAAGAGGGTTTCCCTTGTAGCTCAGTTGGTAAAGACTCTGCCTGCAATGCAGGAGACCTGGGTTCAATTCCTGGGTTGGGAAGATCCCCTAGAGAAGGAAATGGCAATCCACTCCAGTATTCTTGCCTAGAGAATCCCATAGACAGAGGAGCCTAGCAGGCCATAGTCCATGGGGTCGCAAGAGTCAGACATGACTTAGCAACTAAGCTATGACAAATCCTAAAGGAAATCAACCCTAAATTTTCATTGAAAGAACTGATGATAAAGCTGAAGCTCCAGTACTTTGGCCACCTGACGTAAAGGGCTGACTCAGCGGAAAAGACCCTAGTGCTGGGAAAGGTTGAGGGCAGGAGGAGAAGGGGGAGACAGAGGATGAGATAGTTGGATGGCATCATTAACACAACAGATATAATATAATGGATATGAATATAACCAGACATAGAATATAGAGCAAACATGGAGTTTGAGCAACATGGAGGTGGTGCAAACTCCAAAAAAAGTATGCTCAAACTCCAGGAGATAGTGAAGGAGAGGGAAGGCTGGCATGCTGCAGTCCATGGGTTCGCAAAGAGTTGGACACAACTTAGTGACAGAACAACAATCCCTATGCACAGCAGGTCCCAAGTGTATAAAAGCTTATGGCTTATCCAGCACCAAAAGGCCCACCATTCCCCCAGATAGTTTCTCTCCTACTTTATGTGACTGCTAAGTCACTTCAGTCGTGTCCGACTCTGTGTGACCCCATAGACGGCAGCCCACCAGGCTCCCCGTCCCTGGGATTCTCCAGGCAAGAACACTGGAGTGGGTTGCCATTTCCTTCCCCAATGCATGTAAGTGAAAAGTGAAAGTGAAGTCGCTCAGTCGTGTCCGACTCTTCGCGACCCCATGGCCTGCAGCCTACCAGGCTCCTCCGCCCATGGAATTTTCCAGGCAAGAGTACTGGAGTGGGTGCCATTGCCTTCTCCGACTTTATGTGAACTTCTTGCTAAAAGGATCAATCAAAGTAGGGGAGGGGGAGTTAATTCATTATTAATTTAATGTATTAAATTAATATATTTATGTAATCTATTTTTCTATCTGTAGGAAACTGGGTCTTTGCAGATATAATCAAGTTAAAGTCACACTGGATTAGGGTGGACCCTAAATTCAATAAGTGATGTTCTTCTTAAGAAGAGGAAGATTTGGAGACATGGGGACATACACAGAGGGAAGACAGCCATGTGAAGAGGGAGGCAGGAATTCTCATCAGATTCAGAGTGAAATACACATAGTCCTTCCAAGGCCTACAGGTCTACCACACTCTGCTCCAGGCAGAGACTTCTCTTTAGGTCTCACTGCTCTGCCTTTCCTCCAGTTGCTCTTGCTAAATTGGCCTCCTTGTTGCTGGTCCTACACTCTAAGGGCCTCTAAGCCTATTGTTCCCACTGCCTGGATGCTCTTCCTGTGGCCTGCACAGGGCTTCCTTCACTCTCTCTATTACACAACACCTCCTCAGAGTCCTTACCAGCCTACCTAAAGGAACAATCCTGTAACTCTGTATTTCCTTAACTTGCTTCTATTTCCCTCATGGCAATGATTCACCTCCTCCTGTTACCAACATTATTCATTATGTATTTGTTTATTTTCTTCTTCATCTGTGTTCCCCTATCAGAATGTAAGCTCTATGAGCACAGAGATTTTTGTCTCATTTGTTCACTGTTGTATCTCCAGTGCCTAGAACAGTGTCTATTACACACTAAGCACTTGATAAATAATCTGATGAATCAAAAAAATAAATGAATGCATTTTATAAGTTTCTCTGTTTTCTGTTTTGCTCAGGCTGACAGAAAACTTAATAATAAATTCAATGATGAGTCATAATAATATATTAGCCTTCATTGAGTATATATGCTTTTATAAAATATTCTGGTAGTCTGTAACCTCATATACCCCCTTTATTATAAGATATTTCTAAACCTTTTGGAATAGGACAGAAAAACACCAATGGCAGGAGTTTGGGTGTTTCGTTGGGTACCTGAGAGGCAACCCACACTAAGAGGGAAAAGGTATATTTGTTAATCAGCAGCAATGCTTAAACATAATGCAAGACAGTCCTCAAGCTAGAAGTCTGAATCTTTGGCTGCAGGTTGATGCTTTGGAGCCTGGAAAGAGCCAGATAAAAATGAGTCAATGGGTCTAGCAGAGCCAGTGAAGGAGGGAAGCAAGTTTTACCTTTTCATTCCTACAGTTGTTCAGCCCCATATTATTCAGGGTGGACAGTTTCCCATCAACACCATGTGGCTGTTGCTGTTGCTGCTCCCGCTGGATCTGTTCTCGCATCTTCCGAGCTTCCTGAATAGCTTTCATCACTGTATCCTGATCCCCAAACAGGGCAGGAGAGTTGAGACTGGACAGGATATCTGCATACACAGGATGTATTATTAGAGGGTCGTAAGGTTAGGCACTTAAAAAATACTGCTACTGTCCACTCCCCTGTAGAACACCACATTCTCTGAGCAAGGAAGGGGCTCGTTCGCTGTTAAGAAAAATGCAATAGACCACAGAAATTCAGGGTAACTGAGTTGTGCTGGGTTTTTTGTTTTTAGTTCTTGGAGGATGCCCTAGCATTTCAGTTTATCTGGGCTCTGTTAACCCACTTCCTCACAAGTGAAGGTTCCTAGATTCCTATATATGTACACACACACACACACCCCTTTTCTGGTTATATTTAACAATTAGTGGGAGAGTAGTTGGGATGAAAGTGGTAGGAAGGAGCACAGAGACATCTGTGCAGGCTGTCTATTATATTTAGTGTGCTAATGCAGGAAAGCTGTTTCTGACCCAGCCAAAAAAAAAATCTGTGAGGCTATACACATCCTGTAGCGATATCTGTATCTGTGTGTTCACACGTCCACTGCAGGAGAGAGGGGGTGGGAAGGAATACACCACACTCTCTGTTCCCCAGTCACTGGCTGGTTAATGAAGCATTCCACTCATGCTGCCTCAGTTACTTACCAAGAGAATGACAACCCATTTCCTACCCACAACCTGAACACCCACTGCTCTCAGTTCCCTGTCTTCTTGACAGTGAGGCTGAATGTGTGGGAATGGAATTTATATAAGGATAAAGCTTAAAATAAAGTGAAAATATTTACTTTCATTATATTCCATGCAGCACAGAAGGACAAAATTTAAAATTAAACGAAATTTCCTCTATATCTTGCATTTTATTGTAGGTTAAAATTGATACTTTAGCTTTTCCAATTTTAGACAAAAAGAAGGCAACTGACTGACAGATTTCAGCTGCTGTGGTAAAGTTTAATGTGATGAGGTTGTGTGTTTCCTGGTATGAGCATTTCATAGCACACGTGTGTGTGTGTGTGTGTGTGTGTGTGTGTATGTGTGTGTGTATCTGTGTATGTGCACACACCTCACAGAGACAGATGGGACGGAGGAAACCAGACCACGATCAAGCTCACGTCTATGCGTGTGCAGTACATGTGCTTATCACTCGAGTTTAGAAAATATTCCCAACGCTATCTATGGAAAAGTTTTAGAAAGTTAAACAGCCACTTTTTAGCCGATGGAAACCCTGTATCTTTACTTCTGAAGCTTTTCTGATTAAAAAAGAAAATCCATCCAGTATTGTGTGAACAAGGGTGTTATTACTTCAGCTCATTTCTAGTTCACGATCTAAGGAATACACTCTGCTAAGATGTAAACTCCAAAAGAACAAGGGCCTGTGATACAGTCATTTTTGTCCCTCACTATGTTAAGTACAGAAAACAAATGCTTTCCAAATAAAATTTAGAAGTGGTTTATAGGAGGGCCTTTTCAAGATCAAGCCTATTATTTATCCTCACGTTGGCTTTTTTCCCCTCATCTCACAACTTTCAATAATCCCGTGATCATATTCACATGCTGGGAATGATTCATTTCTCTTTGCCACAGTGATCCCACTGACTTGGAGTGAAAATCTCTGAGCCCCTAAAAGAGTGTCCTGACTCAAAAAGAGGATAGACTGCTGAGTAGATCCTAATGTCCCCAGTTTCAGTAAGGAAGATTTACATCTTATCATCAGAAGAGCCACTTAAGATTCAGCATTGTTCAGCAAATGTTCCAACTATGAGTTTTCAAAAGGAGCACTGAGTTATACGTGAGAAGACCTGGATTTTAGTTTTAACTCTGCTAATTAACAGCCACATGGCTGTGGGTGAGTCACTTTATCTGTAAGACGACAGTTTATTATACAAGCATAACAATAACATACTACCTAACTCATAAGATGATAGTGAAAAATCAAATGAGCTAAGATAGACAAAATGTTTGGTTAAACTGTAAATGGCTACACTTATACATTATTTATTGCTGTAAGCAATTCAGGCTATAGGATTAAAGAAAACATGGAAGGTAATACGGTAAAGAAATGCTGGTTCTAGTCCCAAATCCCTTTGAACTTCTGTGTCTTATTGGAAAATTAAGAAATTTATAGAGCATGGTAATAATAATGTTCATATTTATTTGGCTTTCTGCCACTGACAAGTACTTTCACAATTACTGTTTCATTCCACATGTATTTGTAAATGTGTTGGTATTTGGCTGTCTAGTCTTTTGGGTTGCATGCCTTCTGGGTTCCAGATATCATGTTAGAGACTTTATATATATATACATTTCTGTCTTAATTCTCATACCAACCTATAAGCTAGGAAATAATATTTCCTTTCCAGAGATTAGGAAACTCAGTTAAAAAAAATATTAAATAATTTTCACAGGGTCACACAGCTAGTAAGTAAAGGCTCTTTCTCAGTTCAAGGCTGCCTGATGCCAGATCCCATTTTTCCCCTATACTTCTCACACCAGGGTATGACATCCCTAGAGACAGTTGGCAGTGTATCAGAGAATGTAAGAAGACAGAGGATCACTATGACATATCTTACTAGATATCCACTTTATTTTATATGATGTCACTGAAGTGTCATTCATATTTGCTTCAATGCAAAACTGATATAGGATAAGGTATAAAATTCACATTTTACAAAGAAAACAAAATTTCAAAAAATTTTAGACTTTTGGCAGGCAGCTTTCAGGCCAGTTTCCTTTAGGCCCTTGGAGAGTTCATGGTCACTCTTACTCTGCCTAGAGTCACTTCAGTGACAAAGCACTGACTCAACACAGAAATTTCTAAGTCTCTGATTGCTGGATCTACCTTTCCTGAAAGTTCTAGTCACCCAAGACGCCGCACTGGGTTATGTTTTAGTAGAAAAGAATTTACTTTTACGTTATTTACTTTCAGTATTTAAATTTTTCTTGGACTAAAGAATACTTTGGAAACAAGAATCAGTTATCATTAAACGCATTTTGCTTTCCTTTACCTAATTCATAAGTCTCTTCCTGGTGTTGACTTTTCCATTTACCTAAAGAGGATCCTCTTCCCAAACTTCCTCCAATGGGGCTGGGGATGCTGCTTTTGTTAGGCAGATTGACAGGGCTGGTTTTGCTGGCTGAGAAGAGGCTCTGGGTGGGAGATGTTGGGGACTTTACAGGCTCAACTGTCTTGGGTCGGGATGAGAGATTCAGCGGCTGTGCTGCTGCTTCATCCTACAAGAGTTTAACATAAATAATTATTAAAAAAAAAAAAAGACAAATGAAGCACATTATCACTTAGTAAGCCACAGTTATTTTACACCTCAGAGACAATGCCACATTCTCCACAATAATAACAAAAGAAGCTAATTATCTACCTCCTTGAAGATTCATCGGAAGGAAACCTCATTAATTTCCCTGTGTTATGCTTCTATTTACATTAACTGTGTAGTTGGATCATTCTTTTTGCCAAATTAAAATCTGAATTAGCTCACATTACAGCTTAATTTCCTAATGTGTTTTCAGGGATCCAAATTAACCTAGGGCATTTACAAAGAATTATTTAAAATTTCAGCAGCTCTGTAGTGCTTTTGTGTTATTTTCTCTGAAAAGTTCCTGGAACTATAAATGGGCTCTGCCGCTAATTTTTTAATATATATTTTAAATCAAACAATTGCAAGTACTTTAAAAATGGAAACACTGTAAGCCTTCTTCTGCTCTCCTGGGCCTTTGCCCAGAGAGCCGCATGCCACAGCATGGCTTCTATGTGGCTTTCTGGGCGTGGGCACTCTTCATGGTCTATATTCTGGTCTCTATTCATGTTTAAAATTAATTTTTGTAAAGAGCAAACACACATTATAATTATGTTTTACATACCATGCTATATGCAATTTATTTTTCACGTCTGAAGTGATGTCTCTTTATATTCTTTGCTGCATATATTTACAGAATGTCTATTTTAAGATGCCTGTTCTTCTATACTGAGCACAGTATTCAAATATCTGGCTTCTAACGCTGGTTTTACCAGGAGCTTGAAAGCTAAGCTCCTTACCTTTATTTTTTTGTTTCATTTATTCTGCCATGTAACACCCTTAACAACACTTCTTTCATTCTAGAAATTTAATTGTAATATGAACATACTCATTTAAATGCTAGGTTTTTAAGATCTGCAGTATTGTGTTTAAAACAAAATTTCCAGCAAATGTTAACTCCTCTTTTGCTTCTGAGAAGGCACAGAGAACTTGCGTTTCACATCATTGTTTAGAACACACTGAACTTTCTCCCCTATGGCAAACATGTCACTTCTCTGGGACTCAATTTCTTCATCTATAGAAAAGAGGGCCTGATTCTAGCTGATCTCTAAGGTCTCTTCCAGCACTAAGGGTCATTGTTTAAGTGGGAAGAAAAAGGGATGCCAGAAAATAGTAATCAGGAGGGAGGATTAGAAAGAGAAAATGTAAATAACATGCACAAAAGAGCCATTATGACTAAACATTGTGCTAGATATTTTCAAGTATATTAGCTCATTTAACTACCAATAACTATGAGACTGGGGAGTAGTATTCTACATTTACAAAGAAAGAAGCAAAGTGATAAAATGACCATCCAAAGCCATACAGGGAAGGACAGAATTTGAATTATAGTTTATTAGGCTCCAAATCCCAGGCACTTTTTTTCTTTGCTGAATTATCAGATAAAATAAGTAATTTGATAGTGTCATGATACCCTAGCTTTATTTTGTTGTTTTGCTTGTTTGTCTTGGTAGGAAATAAGTAATATGGCACATCTATGGTGCAATGTACTTTTATCTCTAGATATACGATATGGAGAAGGAAATGGCAACCCACTCCAGTGTTCTTGCCTGGAGAATCCCAGGGACGGGGAGCCTGGTGGGCTGCCGTCTCTGGGGTCACAGAGTCGGACACGACTGAAGCGACTTAGCAGCAGCAGATATACGATAGGTCCTCAGGAAACATAGTCGCATCCCTCACAAACAGTACTTAATTAAAATTTACTTGCCTTTGCTCTGAATTCAAAGGATATTTAGACTAGTTAGTTACTTTACTCACTTCTCAATAACGGTGATTTCTACGTTAGGTATGTAGTTAGTTTTCTCCACATTTCTTTTACTTCACCAAGTTTCTTATGATCCCTTAGTTCAGCGTCTTCAAATTTAGAAAAATTTCAGCCATTACTCTTTAAAATATATTTTCTGTCCCTTCCTTCTCTTTCTGGGGCTCTATTTGTATATATTAGGCCATTTGATGTTCTACAGCACTGATAGTCTTTTTTTCTATGTTTCATTGTCATGTCATCAAGCTCACTAGTTTTTCTTCTGTAATATCTAATCTGTTGCTATTCCAAATCAATACCAATCCAGTGTACTTTTCATCTCAAACACTGTATTTTTCATCTTCAAGCATTCAATATGAATTTTCCATGCCCTGCCTTATAATGTTCATGTTTCTTGAATATGTGGAGTTTATAATATCTAGTTTTATAATTCATTTTTGAATATAGGCAAACTTCAGAGACATTATGGGTTTGGTTTCACACCACTGCAATAAGTCAAATAACCCAATAAAGCAAATCACATGAATTTTTGGTTTCCCAGTGCATATAAAAGTTATGTTTATACAATACAGTAGTCTGTTGAATGTGCAACAGCATTATATCTAAAAAACAATGTATACACCTTAATTAAAAATAATTTATTGCTAAAAAAATTGCTAACCATCATCTGACTATGCAGGATTTCCACAAGCCTTCAATTTGTAAAAAGTACAATAGCTGTGAAGGACAATAAAGTGAAGCTCAATTAAAAAGTATGGCTGTATATTCTAATTTATTATTTAGTCTTACAATTCAATAATTTCCATTTCTACCAACAATGCCACTGAGCATGGGAAGCACTGATTAACTCCCAATCAAGTCAATTCTTTTCCACCATGGCAGGCCTGCTGTTCATCCTCACAGCTTGTCCTGCCCCAACAGACACTTTGTGGGTGAAGAGAAGCAGATATGCTTACTTCTTCACTTGGTCTAGTTGAAAGTCTCTTTTAAGAGCTGTTTTTATTGTCCTATCTAGTAATTTTATCACTTGTGTTATTTTGAGGTTTATCTCTAGTAATCGATTTATTCTCTTCATTATTTTTCATATTTTCTTGCAAGCCTGATAATTATTGAATAGATGCTCCACACTGAGATTTTTACAGTGTTGGATTTCAGTTTGTATGTTACCTTAAATATTTGTGGACTTTGTTCTAAGACATGGAGAGCCTTACCAGGCTTGCTTTTAAACTGAGTTAGGCAGGTATAGAGATAATTTGGCCCTACTAGTGAAGTCCATGGGGTTGCTAAGAGTTGGACACAACTGAGCGACTTCACTTTGACTTTTCACTTTCATGCACTGGGGAAGGAAATGGCAACCTACTCCAGTGTTCTTGCGTGGAGAATCCCAGGGACAGGGAAGCCTGGTGGGCTGCTGTCTATGGGGTCGCACAGAGTCGGACACGGCTGAAGTGACTTAGCAGCAGCAGCAGCAGTGAAGTAACACCCTGCTAGGGACTCTACTTGGTACCCATGTGTCAAGAGATCATTCCAATCTGGCCAACGGGAATACAAATCATCCTCAGTTCTTCATGAACCTCGTAGTGGTTTTGTCTGCTACATCTTGCTTTCCCCCTGGCCTCAGATAGTTTCCTCACATGTATAAGCTGCTCAATACTCAGCTAAATACAGGGAAACCTTCTGCGGATCTCCTGTGCTCTCTCTCTATACAGTTCTCTCCTCTGGCACTCTACCTCACAAATTCTATCTACCTTGGCATCTTGAAACTCCGAAGTCTTGTCTCTCTACTCAGGAAGCCTGCCAAGCAGCATGTGGGGAACCCCCACATACACCCCACACTATTGCCTGGAAGCTTTTCAAGACAGTAAGCTGGATCAGCTGTGGTGCCTGCCTCTCTTGTTTCGCTTCTATCAGAGGTCACTTTCCTGTATTCCTACTGGAAATGTCTGAAACCACTGTTTTATATTTTGTCTTGAGTTTTACTTCTTTAAATTTGGAGAGCAAATAGAATCCCTGTTCCTCCATAATGGTTTAAAATGGAAAACTTCTTGGTTTCTTTTAGAACCTCTCAGGGTATACAACCAGATATTTCAATCACAATAACTATTACCACTTATCAGCATCTTTATTATCATCAGATTCCTATCATCAACATCATTGCTATACTAACATTTATTAAATATTTACTATATGCTAGAGGATGTATTATCTCACTGAAGACCCATAATAATATTAACCTTCAAATTGCAGAGGCAAAAACTAACATTAAAAGAAGTTAAGTAACTTGCCCAAGGTGACACATCTAGTAAAAGTCATAGAACTGACATTTGAACAGAAACAACCTAACTACTGATGTTGACAACTGTAGCAAATAAAAATTCTTCGGGGGAAAAAGGAACAGAAGACCATCTATTTTTATTTTTATTACCTTCAGCTAACAATGCCCTAGGTTACATAGTCATATTATATACAGAGGGAAAGAATGACTATAGAAAGAAATATGAGATATTTTAGTGACCCTAATTCTTTCAATTAGCAAAACATAAGATTATTTTTAGAACTTCTACAATAATAGGTTGGAGCTATTTTAAAAATTTAAAACATTTGCTTTATGTCTTAGTCTATATAGTTTTACTCACACATACAATAAACAATCTAATAAGTATGATAAATGTTTCCTTTGTTATTAACATAAAGTAGAGTCAAGTTAAATTATACAGAGAGCTCCCTAAGAATTTGTATGTGGTCAAGTGAGTAATAAAATTCAGTTGGCCCACAAAGCTGGAATGGTAAAAGCAGATATAAACTTGAGTCTAACCAGGGAACATTTTACTCATCCAGTAAAGGCTTGGTTTGGTGCAATTCCATTTGGCCAACTCACTTACAAAATGACTTTTTCATGTTAAAATATTTAATACTCAATACCTCAAGTCACTGATGTTTGATATGCTTATACTCCAACAACTATAGTTAAACAAAGTGCTTTGGTTTGAATTGTAGTGTTCTCTTACTCACAAAAAGAAAGTCCTGGAACACAAAATAGTCTGTTTCCATAAGTTAATGCTATCTTATTAAATGTAAAGCCCCTATTGTCATATCTCAATATTTCTAACCACAAAGCATAAATGTTCATTTACTTTTTTGGAGACCGTAAAGGCATGGGGGACATTAAATTAATTCCTTTGGACGGGCACAGGCAGAACTATCCCTCCTAATTATGTTTACTTTTTTTTTAATCTTTGGTATTTGGGATCCATATTTTTAATGGCTTTCCTGAAATCTCGAAATTCCTATCTACATGTTTTAGAAAATAAAACAATTTCAGTAATTTTGTGGACTTCAATGCTGTTTCATTGGCCTTAGGTATTTCCCATGTAATGAAGTAATAATGGCAAAATTTCTCCAAAGGCAGTACTTTGGACACATACAATAATACATCTGTGCTTAGTGTATCCTTCAAAGTAAGTAAGTCAATGATATAAAAGAACTGTTTCTTTGAACTTTCTGAATTTTTAAATTCAATATAGGAAGCAAAAACAATCATAAAAACCTATAAGTACCAGCTGCAGCACAAAGTTAGACGGGATCATCAGTTCCCCTCTGTCACCAAGTACTTCCTGGCTACTCCATTTTAAGACACTGAAAATCAGTGAGGAAAGGATCTATTAATGTTTCAGTCATAACTTGGGCGATCCTATTTATCCTATCACAACTATACATGGCATTGAAGCATAATTAGATTATGACACCACTCATTCCTCAAAGCCCACATTTATAACTATTGTTTGAGGGAGAGAGACCTTTACCATCAAACCATATAAAGGTCCAGCATCGGGTTCTCTTTTTTTCTTGTCAATCTAAAGTTTTGAGATCCTCCTCCTCTAGCACTATCAGTTGGCTCCCCACCTGTTTAAAGTTAGAGAGAAGTGTCACAAGACTATGACAAAGACTGGTAATAAAACCATGGCCATACATGCCAATGAACATTAAAAAATAAAAGCCAGAATCCAAAGGGGAAAAACTGTTGAGAAGTAAGTTTGCAGATTCAGGTAAAGATCTCACAATATGGCACTATTGTTATCAAAAGGGAAACACCTGTTTCTCAGTGCTCAATCATGAAATTTACCATAAAGAGGAACATTTTGGGGTTCCTTTATGTTGCTTTGCTTCCTGCTGTTTATGCCCAGCACAGCCTGGTTCACTACCTTCCTTGTGAAGCTATTTTCCAAACTGTTTCCATAATCCTGCAAAGCAAATACCTTAACTTGAGTTACAGGGCTGGTCCCTCTCTTTTCATTTTTTATCCCAGTAGGTGAGACTGCCCCTGCTGCGTTTGGTGGCTGTGGAGTTGATGGCATCTTTGCTCCAGGTGACACCTGCATGCTGGCCAGCTGAGCGGCATAGAGCTGCTGCAAAACAGGGAAGACAAAAATCATCTCTTTAAATGCAGCTGAAACAGAGCTTCTGAAAAAACTTACCGTATTGTTAGATAACTATTTCTCTGAATGCTTTGAAATTTCTCTTTCACTACTTTTAAAGAAGAATATAAAAAAGAATAAATAGTATAACAGAAAGAAAGAGCAGTGCTATGGGAGCCATTATTCTGTTCCTGGTCCTTCTAAAAATAAGTTTAGGACCCTAAACAAAGGATTGACTTGCTCTGGAACTCAGTTTCTTCAATCATACAGAAAGGAATTTGACTAATTCCTTTGATCTCAAATATTCGTTCGAGTACTTAAAATCGTTATAAGGTGCACTAAATGTTGTTATGTCCATTCATGTAATTTTAATATTCATGAACTAAGAAACTGATCTAAACTTTTCTAGGCACTTCTGGAAGAACATCATTCTAATTCAGCACTGACTAAACTTTTCTAGGGATGCTGACCCCTCTGGGTGTTCAGAGTGCTGCCCTCAAGATCCCTAAGGCCCAGTATCAGTCCCTCCTTCCTCTATGCTGCGTATAGCATAATCCTAAAGAGAATATAGCCAGATTTGTGGAGGAAAAAAGTCAAGCTTCTTTTTTCCTAGCACAGGATGTGAAATCCTTAACTGTCGATTTATTAGCTTTGGGGTGCAACTGGTGATAAATAAATGTGTTAATCTGTTATGGTTAACCAGAATTCAGATACCTCAATTTTAACATAATTTAATGCTTGAAAACGCCATTCAAATATTTTCTTTTCTTCTTATCATCAAGATTAAGCCATTACCTTGATAGTCATATTTTTATCATAATAAATAAAAAGCTTCCTAGTTCATCAACCACAGAGAAAACAGCTCAAACTTTGCCATATTAGTAGAGGAGAAAAAACAGGTGGTTTGTATGTAATTTCTAGCATTACTATCATTCAGATGGACAAATAAAAAAAATTACAGTAATCAAAAACAGACCTTTCAGCACATGTAATTAAATGAAAGCTTAATAAAGAATAATTTGCAAGAGCCAGATGTGCTTATGTCATGATTGTTGCTTTCTTTGGAACAATTTCTCTAATATAACAAGCCTCTAAAGAAATTAAAGTTTCATAATTCTGTATGTGCAATGACTCAGTGGCAAGAAAAATTCACAAGTAATAGCCAGTCAAACTGCTAGAACTTCAGGGAGAAAAAGGACTGTCTTGTTTCCTTTTTACTCTGTTACACTCTTTTCTTTTAAAATTCAGCCAGGTGTCTTCAAAAGGGGCAGGGATGGGGGTGGGATGGAGTTGGTGCTAAGCCAGTGAGGGAACATTACATATTGAATGGAGTGGAGATGGTTGAGAGTTGGAAAAGTAATGACTATATGGCGATAAATGGTGGCTAGTATCATCACCAATATGCCTTACTATTGAGTATTAAAGAGTCAAGAAATCTTAGACAGGTAAGAGTCCTTAGAAATCATTTATGTCTTCATTTTAGCTCCTGATTCACAAGATGAGAAGAAAGTCAATTTTACTCAATCACAAGTCCTTCAGGAAACTTTAACCAGTGAAGAAAAGCTGAAAAACAGATTGTTGGACACAAATCTATTTTTTTTAAAGTTGATTAAATTCAGAAATCCTTCAAAATAATTGAACATTATAGTTGCTTTTTAGAAATAGAATAGTGTTAATTGCTTCCTCTAAAATTTTGACAATCATTTATTTTATATTTCTTTATTAGGATTGTACTTAAGAAAGACAAGATTCCTTAAGAATTGTGATTTCTTGGAGTTCCTTGGGTGTTGTGGTTACTGATACATTAGATGCAGGAAGAAGTATGGCCATAGTTTATAAAACTTACAGAGCTGGGTAAACTGGACAGTAAGATATTAGATAAGATTTAGTAGAAAGAGCCTTGCAATAGAAATCAGAAATTAAAGTTCACTGTAAAGATAGAAAGTGCTCATGAAAGTAAACATTTTCACATTCTAACAAAATATTTTAGATATAAGTATAGAGCTTTTCAGATTGAGGACTTTAGATCTGTCTTGGATAAAAGAATGCCATTCATTAACAGGCATAGGTTTACGGAATAATTTTACAAATAGCTCACCTTCTAAGCAAACATTAATTGAATATATTCTATATGTTAGGCTTTGTATTAGGAGCTGTAAAAGTAGTTCAGTCATGCCTGACTCTTTGTGGCCCTATGGACTATACAGTCCATGGAATTCTCTAGGCTAGAATCCTGGAGTGGGTAGCCTTTCTCTTCTCCAGGGGATCTTCCCAACCCAAGGATCAAACTCAGGTTTCCTGCATTGCAGGCAGATTCTTTACCAACTGAGTTATCAGGGACGCCCAGGCTGGAGAAAGGAAGATCCACTGGAGAAGGGAAAAGCTACCCACTCCAGGATTCTGGCCTGGAGAACTAGTCCATGCAGTTGCAGAGTCAGACAGGACTGAGTGACTTTCACTTTCATTAGGAGATGAGGAGGCTTCAAACTCTTGGAACAAGCTTATGGCTCTGGAGAGGATGTAAGATAAAGATCCTCAGCATCTGATTTGTACCTTTCCTGCAAAGCTTATCACTTTTTAAAAACCTTGTGTATAGATATGCACTGGTTTCCCTGGTGGCTCAGTGGTAAAGAACTCACCTGCCAATGCAGGAGAAGCGGGTTTGATCCCTGGATTGGGAAGATCACTTGGAGAAGGAAATGGCAACCCATTCCACTATTCTTGCCTGGGAAATCCCATGGACGGAGGGGCCTGATGGGCTACAGTCCATGGGGTTACAAAAGAGTTGGCACAACTTTAGTGACTGAACAGCATAGCTATACACGTGTCTTATCATTTTTGATAAACTATAAGCTTATTGAAGTCATGACCAAACTAATTACTTTTGAATGCCTAGTATCAAGAATAGTGCCTTGCAAATAAAAGATAATCAATCAATATTTTCTGAATTAATGTCCCATATAAAGTCACTGGGTGTTAGGGAGGAGAGATATTCTCTCTATAGATAAGGCAACAGCAGTGGTATATGATTACATTTATTGCAAATATGATGAATAATTTTATGGCAATGAGTTTTAAGATATAAAAGGAAAATAAATTCAGTCCAAGTTAAATTATTCTAAGAAACTGTTTTCTTGCAGTCATTTTTAGAATGTTGACTAGATCGGTCCTGAATAACTACTGGCTTCACTAACCCACCTTACATTTTCCTAAAACAAATTGTAGTACTAATTTTTTCTTCTTAGCCTAATTATGTATAAATTTAAATTTTCCCTAAATTTTACTGTATCCTTTTCTGAAAGAACATAAAATATTAGTTATTTATATAAATAGCTTTAAGTTAGAAAACTCCTTTGAAAACTAATGATTTAGGAAGGAAAATAGGTTCAGTTCAGTTAAGTCGCTCAGTTGTGTCTGGCTCTTTGCGACCCCATGAATCACAGCAATCCAGGCCTCCCTGTCCATCACCAACTCCAGAGTTCACTCAAACTCACGTCCATCAAGTCGGTGATGCCATCCAGCCATCTCATCCTCTGTCATCCCCTTCTCCTCCTGCCCTCAATCCCTCCTACTATCAGAGTCTTTTCCAATGAGTCAACTCTTCATGTGAGGTGGCCAAAGTACTGGAGTTTCAGCTTTAGCACCAGTCCTTCCAAAGAACACCCAGGGCTAATCTCCTTTAGAATGGACTGGTTGGATCTCCTTGCAGTCCAAAGGACTCTCAAGAGTCCTCTCCAACACCACACTTCAAAAACATCAATTCTTCGGTGTTCAGCTTTCTTCACAGTCCAAATCTCACCATACATGACCACAGGAAAAACCATAGCCTTGACTAGATGGACCTTTGTTGGCAAAGTAATGTCTCTGCTTTTTCATACGCTGTCTAGGTTGGTCATAACTTTCCTTCCAAGGGGTAAGCATCTTTTAATTTCATGGCTGCAGTCACCATCTGCAGTGATTTTGGAGCCCCCCAAAATAAGGTCTGACACTGTTTCCATTGTTTCCCCATCTATTTCCCATAAAGTGATGGGACTGGATGCCATGATCTTCCTTTTCTGAATGTTGAGCTTTAAGCCAACTTTTTCACTCTCCTCTTTCACTTTCATCAAGAGGCTTTTGAGTTCCTCTTCACTTTCTGCCATATCTGGTGTCATCTGCATATCTGAGGTTATTGATATTTCTCCCAGCAATCTTGATACCAGCTTGTGCTTCTTCCAGCCCAGCGATTCTCAAGATGTACTCTGCATATAGGTTAAATAAGCAGGGTGACAATATACAGCTTTGACGTACTCCTTTTCTTATTTGGAACCAATCTGTTGTTCCATGTCCAGTTAAACTCTAACTAATACCCTCTTCCAACAACACGAGAAGACTCTACACATGGATATCACCAGATGGTCAACACCGAAATCAGATTGATTACATTCTTTGCAGCCAAAGATGGAGAAGCTCTATGAAGTCAGCAAAAACAAGACTGGGAGCTGACTGTGGCTCCAATCATGAACTCCTTATTGCCAAATTCAGACTAAAATTGAAGAAAGTGGAGAAAACCACTATACCATTCAGGTGTGACCTAAATCAAATCCCTTATGACTACACAGTGGAAATGAGAAATAGATTTAAGGGACTAGATCTGATAGACAGACTGCCTGATGAACTATGGATGGAGGTCCATGACATTGTACAAGAGACAGGAATCAAGACCATCCCCAAGAAAAAGAAGTTCAAAAAAGCAAAATGGCTGTCTGAAGAGGCCTTACAAATAGCTATGAAAAGACGGGAAGCAAAAAACAAAGGAGAAAAGGAAAGATATACCCATTTGAATGCAGAGTTCCAAAGAATAGCAAGGAGAGATAAGAAAGCCTTCCTCAGCAATCAATGCATGAAATAGAGGAGAACAATAGAATGGGAAAGACTAGAGATCTCTTCAAGAAAATTAGAGACACCAAGGAAATATTTCATGCAAAGATGGGCTCAATAAAGGACAGAAATGGTAGGAACCTAACAGAAGCAGAAGATATTAAGAAGAGGTGGCAAGAATACACAGAACTGTACAAAAAAGAGCTTCACGACCCAGATAATCGTGATGGTGTGATCACTCACCTAGAGCCAGACATCCTGAAATGTGAAGTCAAGTGGGCCTTAGAAAGCATCACTATGAACAAAGCTAGTGCAGGTGATGGAATTCCAGTTGAGCTATTTCAAATCCTGAAAGATGATGCTGTGAAAGTGTTGCACTCAATATGCCAGCAAATTTGGAAAACTCAGCAGTGGCCACAGGACTGGAAAAGGTCAGTTTTCATTCCAATCCCAAAGAAAGGCAATGCCAAAGAATGCTCAAACTACCGCACAATTGCACTCATCTCACATACCAGTAAAGTAATGCTCAAAATTCTCCAAGCCAGGCTTCAGCAATATGTGAACCGTGAACTTCCTGATGTTCAAACTGGTTTTAGAAAAGGCAGAGGAACCAGAAATCAAATTGCCAACATCCAATGGATCATCAAAAAAGCAAGAGAGTTCCAGAAAAACATCTATTTCTGCTTTATTGAGTATGCCAAAGCCTTTGACTGTGTGGATCACAATAAATTGTGGAAAATTCTTCAAGAGATGGGCATACCAGAACACCTGACCTGCCTCTTGAGAAATCTGTATGCAGGTCAGGAAGCAACAGTTAGAACTAGACATGGAACAACAGACTGGTTCCAAATAGGAAAAGGGGTACGTCAAGACTGTATATTGTCACCCTGCTTATTTAACTTATATGCAGAGTACATCATGAGAAACGCTGGGCTGAAAGAAGCACAAGCTGGAATCAAGATTGCCGGGAGAAATATCAATAACCTCAGATATGCGGATGACACCACCCTTATGGCAGAAAGTGAAGAGGAACTCAAAAATCTCTTGATGCAAGTAAAAGAGGAGAGTGAAAAAGTTGGCTTAAAGCTCAACATTCAGAAAATGAAGATCATGGCATCTGGTCCCATCACTTCATGGGTAATAGATGGGGAAGCAGTGGAAACAGTGTCAGACTTTATTTTTGGGGCTCCAAAATCACTGCAGATGGTGATTGCAGCCATGAAATTAAAAGACGCTTACTCCTTGGAAGGAAAGTTATGGCCAACCTAGATAGCATATTCAAAAGCAGAGACATTACTTTGCCAACCAAGGTCCCTCTAGTCAAGGTTATCGTTTTTCCAGTGGTCATGTATGGATGTGAGAGTTGGACTATAAAGAAAGCTGAGCACCAAAGAATTGGTGCTTTTGAACTGTGGTGTTGGAGAAGACTCTTGAGAATCCCTTGGACTGCAAGGAGATCCAACCAGTCCATCCTAAAGGAGATCAGTCCTGGGTGTTCATTGGAAGTACTGATGCTGAAGCTGAACCTCCAGTACTTTGGCCACCTGATGCGAAGAGCTGACTCATTGGAAAAGACCCTAATGCTAGGAAAGATTGAGAGCAGGAGGAGAAAGGAGCGACAGAGGATGAGATGGTTGGATGGCATCATTGACTCGATGGACATGGGTTTGGGTAGACTCTGGGAGTTGGTGATGGACAGGGAGGCCTGGCGTGCTGCAGTTCATGGGGTCACAAAGAGTCAGACACGATTGAGCAACTGAACTACTATATAATAGCTTACAAAAATATTGTTTCATGTAAGATTCTCAGATCATTGTTCATAGTTATAATGATGATGATAATGAACATTCATTTCCAAATAACATTGAGGTTTTAAAAAGTCAACAGTGTAGTAAAGCTTACATTAGGCTTAGTCAAAGTCTTATAAACTTTGATGAAGACTGTTTTTGTAAATATAGGTCTTTCCATTTTAATTTTGCAAAAATGTTCAGTGGTCATTTGGGATACTGAATTGTCTCTTTATCCAAAATATATAAAAGACATAGAGTACATGTAAAAATGAGCCTAGCTAAATATTTTTCAAAATTATAAAATCACTCATATTCTATAGAGGCACTTTAAGAAACACTTTTACTATTTTATGGCTAAAAAAATTCTACATTTATTATTAGTTCAGTTTTAATAAAGTAGCCAGTATTAAAATTTCTGTAAGCTGAACAGTAACATACTTAGTACCTACAGCTGAAAGGGGCTTAACAGATCATTTATTCTAGTCTGACCTCTTCATTGTACTGATAAGCCAAGGTCTAGAGAATAAAAGTAGCTTGCCCAAGATCATATAGTTAGTACTGGAGGGAGAATAAGAACGCTTTAGTCCTCATTTCAACATTATTATTTAAGTAGAAATGGATATATGAACCAATCTTTGCACCTTTCAAGCACACTTCCAGTATTGGTGAATTTTTTCAGTGGCAAATCTTTATTTAGTGTACTATTACCTAACACTGTTCTAAACAATAGAAGTGCAACCACAAGCAACTCGGAAATGGTCCCTGTTTAACAGCACTATTAAACGCTTTGGAAGTAACTATGAATGATGGCTAGGATAAGTGTTGAGAAAGAAAACTATAGAATGTCAAGGGACTATCTAACAAAAGTATTTAATATAGTTTGGAGGATAAAAATAGTTTTTCTAAGGAAGCAATGCTTTGAGAACTACCCAGGTGGAAAAGTTGATAAAGAGTATTCCAGAAAGAAGAAACATCAATTACCGTGGCTCTGAGGCAAGAAAAGGAAAGAAAATAATGTTTTCAAGGAACTTAAAGCAGGCCAACAAGGCAGGACTATTGAGGAGCACAGAGTGGCACGGGAAGAGGCAAAAGAGGGGTAGGGTCTTATTAGGCCACACGAATAGTTTCAGACTCTATCCCCGAAAGAGAGGTATCTAGAAAGAGCAATGAACTAGAATCAAGACATAAAGACTCTTTTCTATGTTTCACTACCAGCTTATTGATCAAACTTGTAAGTAAATTGGATTAAGAAAGTCCTATGACAATTTCACAAACCCACAAATATATACCTCTAGTTGTGTTTCCAGTGGTCATGTATGGATGTGAGAGTTGGACTGTGAAGAAGGCTGAGCGCCGAAGAATTGATGCTTTTGAACTGTGGTGTTGGAGAAGACTCTTGAGAGTCCCTTGGACTGCAAGGAGATCCAACCAGTCCATTCTGAAGGAGATCAGCCCTGGGATTTCTTTGGAAGGAATGATGCTAAAGATGAAACTCCAGTACTTTGGCCACCTCATGTGAAGAGTTGATTCATTGGAAAAGACTCTGATACTGGGAGGGATTGGGGGCAGGAAGAGAAGGGGACGACAAAGGATGAGATGGCTGGATGGCATCACTGACTCGATGGACGTGAGTCTGAGTGAACTCTGGAGTTGGTGATGGAAAGGGAGGCCTGGCGTGCTGCGATTCATGGGGTCGCAAAGAGTCGAACACAACTGAGCGACTAAACTGAACTGAACTGAGTTGTGTTTTGGGAGTTCTGTGTCCTGAGACTAGCCTTAAAGAAAAACCTATTTTACATTTGTATTCTAGTGACACTTTTAAAACTAAGTCCACTTAGATTTAACACAAAACAGTAGGTCCTACCAACCACACTCAGCCTTAAAGTGAAATTCTTGAGTGTCTTTGAGCACACACACCGGGCTTAGGTCTCATCAAGACCTAAGAAATATATTGTATCAGGGTCATTTTACAACACTACTGTATTTGAGAAGAAAGGCATGCTTTACCTCCCAAAGAGTCAAATTTATGTCAACTTATAATGGATGGTGTCACAGTGTATCTAATACTCACCACAATGTGAAATACACATTCTTTTATACCTGCTTTCTGTGATAAATCACATAAGATCTCCAAAGGAGAGCACCACAGAAAAAAAGGTGGAAGGACTTTTATTCTCATAATCACATGATTTTCACGTCACCACTCATCCAGTCATTCAGTTATCACCTCTATTCATTCATGTGTTAATTCAACAAACATATATTGAGCACCATCTCAGTCAGATACTATGCTAGGTATTTTACACTTATTTTATTTCATCTTCAAAATAGTTATGTATAATAGGAATTATTTTCCATCTTTGAGTCAGTCTCACTTTAAAGACCATATGCATCCTGCTACTACATGTTGAAATTATTTAAAATAAGCTATACAGTGAATCACAATGAAACCCATTTCCTGTTCCTAACTACCAGATAAGAATCATTTTCCAAGAAGAGATTCTGATATTGCTGCTCTTCTGAGCTGTTCTGACATCTTCCAGATGTCTCACAGCTACTTTTCCTAAAATGCTGCTGCTGCTGCTAAGTCGCTTCAGTTGTGTCCAACTCTGTGCAACCCCATAGACGGCAGCCCACCAGGCTCCCCTGTCCCTGGGATTCTCCAGGCAAGAACACTGGAGTGGGTTGCGATTTCCTTCTCCAATGCATGAAAGTGAAAGGTGAAAGTGAAGTCACTCAGTCGTGTCCAACTCTTAGCGACCCCATGGACTGCAGCCCACCAGGCTCCTCCGTCCATGGGATTTTCCAGGCAAGAGTACTGGAGTGGGGTGACATTGCCTTCTCCGTTTCCTAAAATAGTCCTTCATATTCTCAAATGGAGAAAGAAGACTTAAGGGTACTACCAGCCACTTTGAAGGAGTAAGGGGCACAATTTTTAGCTAAACTTTCTTCTCCAACCAAGCTGTGAGCCATAATAGAAGACACCTGAAATACCCTAGTGACATATGTTTAATAGACTGATAAAGTAAAAAAGAACTATGCAGACTACGGGTAGAAATAGGAGAACTTGATAAAAAGGGAAGCTGACAGGGGCTTTAAATTGGCACCAGTAGGCTCTAGTATATGGAAACCAACAATAAAAAAAGGCAGACACGACTTCACACGCTGGATTCTCTTTGGAGTAAATTCTCCTGTGTTTTGTCATTTCAATTAGAAAGGGCATTTTAAAGTGGCCTGTCGGAATCTAACCCAGAGAGGGAAAAAAAAAAAAAAATTTCTCCTTCAAATACAACTCGCCTATTGGTAGATAATGAAGAAAGGAAGAAAAGAGAAAATGCTATTCTATAAAAGCATTCAATAGACACTGACTTGAAGACTTCAACTCTCTCCTTTATATTTACCTGATTTACTGTGGTTCCACACAAAGTCTGAGAATCCCAGGCTTCTAGCCCAGGTTAACTCAGATTCTGTTCTCATATACTAGACACTACTTGAGGTGTCATAAGGAGATGTTGGAGAAACAAGCAGGTTGGGTAGGGTGGCATTCTTCAGGAAATCTCATTACTTACGTGACTGATGCTGTCTAGGCCCCAAGCCTGGCTCAGTTCACCAGGGATATCCTGGATTTTGTTACCCTCTCAAAACAATGCTGATGACCATTCTACCAACCAAGGAATGCTATAAAAGCTGGGTAAGTTCAGCAGTGAGGCTGTAAGAAGGTGAAAAGGAGACAGGGGTAATTAAGCAGCTTGATTTAGTGCTTATTCAGCACAGGGAAGAAAGTGTGTCAGTAATAAGTCATTACAGACTGAAGGAGGGGTGGGGGAGAGAGTTTAAAAATAATTTGAAAGAGATCACAAATACTTTTACTTCTCATAAACCTCCAATGTCAACAAAATGATCCAGGAAATATAGCTGTGGTTTTATGGAGGAAAGAACTGAAGTCCTTGTTTTCAACATAGAAGGTACTTGTTTAGCTATATCCCTCCTATTTGACACCATAGAAAACTGGCTGTGAGAACAGGAGGAGAGAGGAGCAACAGGGAAAGAGCGACTCCTCCCACTCATCACAGTCACGTACTGGGTTAATTCCAAGTCAGTCCCCTTGCCCCTCCTGCATATTTTTTATTGCCATATTTTCCTTTCCTATTAATTGCTCCTATTTTCCATAATTCTACTCATCACTTTCTCCTTAAAGACTTACCTGTCTACTGCCTCCTTCGTATTCCCACTATATCTCATTCTCTATCTCTGTGTACTTTCTCCAAATTGTGAGCTCCCTAATTAAGGAAAGAATTGAGTCTTATTTGTTTTTATGTCCCTAGAAACTAACTTAATGTCTCACAATTAATACATGTTTTGTTAATATGAGCCACTAAAACCCCTTCATTTTACTTTCTTGTCTCTATCTCCTTAAAATTGCTATAATTTCTGCCTACACCCTTTTCTTAGTATACTTTTCCTCACACCTTCTCCAAAAGGAACCCCAGAGATGGAGGTAATTTCTCTTCACTTATGACTTCTTGAACCAATAAGCATGTGAATTCGCCATGTAATGCATTGATTTTCTTGCAAAGAAACATCAGACAACACAATGTTAACAGAAGAAAGAATTGTATACATGATTTAATCTGAGCCCTTTTCTTTACAGAGGAAGAAAATGCAAGCCTAGAAAAAGAAGTGATTTGTATAAGCATACCAAGTGGTGAGCTGGGGCTGAATGAAATCTAGAACCTAGGTTCCTTAATTTTCCCATTCAGTGTTCACAGGGACTCATTTCTCCCTGTGTTCCGTTTTCCTGGGGGACTGACTGCAAATAGAATTTGTACATTCTATCAGAGCTTTTAGTTTGGACTCCATTAAAAGGGATGTTTTTTTCACCATTTCCCTAAGATTTAAAGAGAAATTCATCCTACATGTACTTAGAAAGTAATCATTGGGCACCCGAGAATTATTTATGCTGTAGAATTTTATTTTAATATTTGTCATAAGATGTAACATTTTAAAATGTAACCACAGTATTTAGGTTAATTATAATGATATTAATGTTTCTACAAGTTTTTTAAATCAAAGTTTATGCAAATACACAGAAAGGGCAAAATTTGTCTCAGGTGAGAGCAGACGTATTTCACCCTCTTTGAGACTTCTGCCGTTTGTCTTCCCACGAAAAATCAAGGGGAAAACGGGACAGGCATTGAGTGTAAGCCACTGAAGAGCCAGGACCTGTTTAATTCATTTCATTATCCCCTGCTGCCGGCTCAAGAATGTCAAGTAAAGAAAAATGAATTGAAAAAGAGAGTTTTCCTGGCTAGAGATCATCTTGCCTATTTTCCCAAGCACTGAGAAGCTTGCTCCTCTGACATAACTCATTGTGTTAATGGGACGCGGAACAGGGGGGATATGCTGCGTGTGAAGGAGAGGAGAAGCTGTGAAAAAAGGAAAAAAGAATAGAAAAGAGGCCCAGGTCAAAGGCCTTACCCTTACACAAAGAGAATTTTTTTAAAAAAATTTGGAATCCATCAAATCACAGAACATCCAGTGGTCTGCTATGCAAAGAAAAAAAATCATTCTCTGATAGCACCAATTCTATTTGAATGCACTTAGGAGAGCAATTTCCTTATGGAACACAGTTGCACAGAGCAAATACTAAAAACAAACAAATCCACCTCCAATAGTTTTAGCAAGAAAACTCAATCTCTCACTGCTTCTTCCAAGTATCTTTTCTGTCAGGGTGCCAAATAAAATATGTAAATACATAAGGCTTTATTTACAGAAATAAAAGTTCCGTCACTGAAACAATTAGTAATTTGGTTCTTAAAGCAAGATATTCGAAGAGGTGATTAATGAGGGCAGTTGGAAATCGGCATTATGGGAATGAATCTGTTTTCCTCTGTTTCCAAGAGATGGGCAGGCAATGCTGGAGAGATCCAGCTCTCTGAATGTGTTCCAAGTGGTACAGCTTGCATTTGTAATGCTACTTTAACTCTCTAGTCACAAAGTCTTAGCTCATCAGAAAAGTCTTAAACAAACGCATCTTGACTCTACCAATAGGCTATAAAACTCATCAATGAGTCCAGAAGTTGAGTTTGAAATCCAAGCGTTATTTCCCCAAAATTAGGTCACAAGGAATTTTTCAAAAGATATATCTGGGTGTGTGTTTAATAAAATACTTTTAAATAAAAGTAAATAGTTCAATAAAATACTTTTCATATTTCCCGATATTCAAAAGCATTGTTTCTTTGTAACTGAAAGGTAAAGTTCATTCAAAACTTATTTAATGAGTAGCTACTCCTGGCCAGGTGCTATGCAAGAAATATAGAGGAGGTCAGGAAAACTAAAAGAAGGAAACATTTGAGTAGAGACCTGAAAGAAGTGAGGAAGCAAACCAGGGCGTTATCTGGGTAAGCACTTCAGGCAGAGGCAAAGAAAAGGTGAAAGTCCTAAGACCACGGTGTGCTTATGTGTAGGTGAGAAACAGCAAGGAGGCCAGTGAGGCTGCAGCTGAGTGAGCTGGGCAAAGAGTAATAGGCCAGGTGTCACAAAGATAGCAAGGAGGTCAGATCATGCAGACCTTGAGTACTATCAGACCGACTTTAGATTCCACTCTGAGTCTCTGGGTTTCTAGAAACACTATTACAACAACATGGCAGACCCGGAAATCCCTCAGCAATACCCACAGAAAAATCTGGAGATGTGCCACTGCTGCCTTGCCTTGGCCTGTGATGACTGCCAAGAAACCAGATGCTATTGCTTGAAAAATATTCTACAACTGTCTAGCTTCCATGCCCTTCGATTTCCAGCCATAATGAAGCCTCCAAAACAACACAGAATGAAGACAAATATGGGTAAGTATGCAATGAAAAAAGTTTTTAACTTGTTAAAAATATATCTTTGGGGAAAAATGCATGAAAAGAAGGTATAATATTTTCTAAATGCTATTTTTTCCCTTTAATGAGTGGATAGAACAAACATTGCTAGTTGGCAATAAATGTGTTTATTACATGAAAATATTTTACTTTTTAAAACTGTAAACTCTTTTAAGCTGGTTTTTAAAATCTCAGGAGATTTTGGAAGATTGAACACAAGAATTATGCTAATGAACAAAATTTCATATCTATGATGAAATGTACAAACTTACTTTTTAAAAATCTCATATTAATAATAACATGAAATGTGCATTTGCAATCAATATTGAGAGATAAGGATGCATTTTGAATTCACTTTTAAGTGATCCGGTAAACTGGCAAGAAATAATGCAAAATATACTCTTCTTCCCTTACTCTTATATTTTCTTCTGTATTTTTGAAATTCAAATAAATATTTTACACTGTTTAAGAGCCACGTCTACTTTCATTTTTAAACTGCAAATTATTAGTATTGCCAATTGGAGAACTTCAGCATATTTTGCAGTATGTAAATATGCCATCTGTATCCTACAGTAATACCCATGGCTTACTCCCTAATTAGCAGAAAGGAATGATACCTTATACATAGCAGCCATAGTAAAAATTATTTAAATAGTCTATCATAAACATATAACGTGCTGTATTGTCACTAGACATGATACTGATACATATCTCAATAATCCACCTTGAGAAATCATTACAGCAGATGAAGCAGGTAATGGTTAATACAAAGGACTGAAGAAGAAGCTTAGAAAAATAAGGTTTATATGTTGCTATGAGCAGGATAATACAGTGATTAAGAGTGCACACTCTTCAGTCAGGACCTACTAATTATGCGATCTCGGGAAAGTTATGTAATCGCCCAGTGCCTTAAATTTCCACATCTTTAAAATGGGAAACTAATAGCACTTACTCCAAAAGATTTGTAGAATGGAATAAATGAATTAATGCACATAAATACTTAAAACAGGGGCTCACCATAAAGACTACTACTACACCATAAAGACTCAAAATCTGTAAGCTCTTAAATCTTTATTGGTAAATCTGCTTAAACAGATGTCACTCCAAAGACCTTATTCAGAAAATACTTGGCATTTTTACTTAATTTAATAAAAAAAAATATTAGGAATACAAAGATTAAGAAGACAGGATGCCTTTCAGGTACTCACACCAAGAATAGGAAGAAGGGAAGAAACACACAATATGGTACATTTACAAATTGCTACTGAGACACATCACTGGGAACAATTTGTTTTTTTTTTTCTCCCAGATTTATTGAGGTATAATTGGTAAATAAAGTTGTGTAACTTTAACGTGGAGACGTGATAATTTGATATGAGAATCTACGGTGAAATGATTATTACAATGTAGTTAACACATCCATCAGAAATAGTTTTGACTGAGGATAGTTAGGTAGGTTTTACTTACAGTAAAGCCAAAAAAAAAAACAGATCTTACGTTAGCTAAAAGTTTAAAAATAATCCTGTAAAATTATTTAACAACAACTACAAAAATCCTGAGCAGAATGGGCACCAATCCCAACAACAAGGGAGTGTTTAGGCTACTAGAATTTCTGTTCTGCTTTAGAAAGGTCTCCTCCTCCCAGCCCATTTCTTTGGGCTAGTACCCCAAGACTGTTCCATAGAACTAAAATATTCACACTGAAGGCCAATGTAACTTTGAGGAAGCCTTAAGATTTATAAAATGTATCACTTCACTGAAAAAAGGGAAACCACCCTTGGCTATTCACTGAGGGAACAGGAACTTTGCTTTGTTCTTGTTTCCATTGTCCATTGTTGGACAGAGAAAACGCTTTAAAAATTCAAAGTCCTCATTTGGGGGCGGGGGTGGGGGGGGATGGATTTTCAGAATCTCAGTATCTCCTCTAAGCCTACTGTAGCACCTCTAGAAAACTCTGGTTACATGATGCAAAATCACAACTTTTCTTTGTTAAGAGGGCATAATTTCAAGCGGACCATGGAATATTTATGTCTCTATGCAGCTCTTTGAAGGAGTAATCTTATGTTTTTGTGCCCATCGTGGGTCAGAGGTTCAAATCAGCACTTCTTTCTGTCACTTCTTATATGTTTTACTATAATTTACAGCTCAGCGAGAGGACACATAAAACAAAAGTGTCTATTTTATTTCAGCAACTAATTCTAGTTAATCAAAGATTTCCAGCCAAACAACCCAGCATGAAACTCTGCACGGAAAATTCGAGGAGAACAAAGCATTTTGTCAAATAACACATCTCATGATGTAAACACATATGTCTCTTAAAGGAAATTTTATCGTTTCCACATTATCGGCATACAAAAGAAGCATTCTTGTCACAGACCTGGTGCGACTGAGGAGTCATCGTCATTGGAAACAAGAGCCTGATTAGGTTCCCACACAGATATGAATAGACTTTCCCTTTTTAGTGAAATAGCTGCTTTTATTCCTTTTTAAAACAGACTGGTAATTGTCACCCTAAAAACACTGAATTGTACTAGGGGAAACATTTGTTTCTGCTTTTTTTTCCCCCATCTTTTTAGAATCAGCCAATAACATTACTATCCCTTCTGGTTGGTCCTCTTCTGGAAAGTCTGAGTTAATCCACAGCTGTGTGAATGTGAAAAAGGGACACAGCAGGCTAAGTCTGTTGGGTCTCTTGTCTGCTAATAAAGTGCACAGTCTGCAGGACAGATGTTAAGAGGATCTGTTAAATAAGTCAGTGGCAGAGATCCTGACCTCTGCCAAGGAACATTTTATTATTCCAGAAAGGGGCATAATTGCAAGGCATTAACAATTAGAAGAACCATAGCTTTTCTTTATAGATTTTACTCCTTGTTTCATCATTTGGTTGAAATATAGTATGAAGGCCCATTCGCTGAGAAGCAATGTGCTAAATATGATTGGATTTAGTACAAACTGCAGATTACAAGATTTCCCCAAATCCCGGGGAAATGGTTGGACCTTGGCTTTGCTTCAATCTTAAACAGTTTTGTTTATTCTGCGTGTATCATTACACTATTTGTACAGTTTCACTTGCCACAGGGTACCATTGTACTAAAGGGACCATGAATCTTACCAAATGCAGTTTCCTAACTATTAAATCTAGTGTAATGGGAAATGTAAACTAGAGATCAGATTAATAGAGGAATATCACATCATAAAGCTGTTCTCTATACCTTATACCACTTTACCATTTACGGTGTGAATAAAATCACGTCTACCACAAGCATTGCCAGTTCCCAAGTGTGGTGTAAAAGGCACTTTGCGATCTGACCCCTTGCTTACCTTTTCAGCCTCACCTCCTATTGCTCTCACATACTCAGCCTATGCCAGACCATTTGTTGTTTTCTGAATGTGCCATGCTATCTAGTGCTCCTACACCGACGGGCAGACTGCTTTTTGTCTGGAGTGCTTTTTCTCTCCTCTGTATCTCTACCACTCTGAATGGCTCTCCCATAAACCTAGTGAATTTCTACTTTCCTCTCAAGATTCATTTTAACATCATCTCATCCATAAAGATTGCCAATACTTCTCCAGGTAGAGCTTAACACTTTCTCCTTCCATAGCATTTTTATTCTGGAAGCACATATTCTTTAACAGTTATCACATTGTTTACCAGATTGTAGGCCCTCTGAGGGCAAGGATCAAGTTCTATCCATTTTAATATCCCCCAAATAGAAAAGAGTGCTTACTACACAGTAGGCACTTAATAAACATGTGGGAAATAGGCTTCCCAGGTGTTGCTGGTGGTAAGGAACCCACCTGCCAAGCAGGAGACAGAAGAGACGTGGGTTTGACCCCTGGGTGGGAAGGGAAGATCCGCTGGAGAAGGAAATGGCAACCCCACCCCAATATTCTTGCCTGGAGAATCCCATGAACAGAGGAGCCTGGTGGGCTATACATAGTCCATAGGGTCACAAAGAGTCAGACAAGACTGAAAGTGACTTAGCATTCATGCATGGGGAATTAACGTATGACTGAATTAATTATAATTAATCCTTTTTCATGTTTATATAAGTTTTATTCTGGCCTTGTTACTACCTGTACTGTTAGAGGGTCTAATATTTAATATACCTTATTTTGTTTTTTCAAAGAATTGTTGTTGTTTAGTCACTAAGTCATGTCTGACTCTTTTGTGACCCCATGGACTGTAGCCCACCAGGCTCCTCTGTCCTCCACTCTCTCCCAGAGTTTGCTCAAATTTATGTTCATTGAGTGATGCTACCTAGCCATCTCATCCTCTGCCCCCTCTGAGAACAAGTGGAAGCATGAGCTGTATTATCCTCTTGGCCATATGTTTAAAATTCAGTTATTCATCCAAAATTTATTTGGAAGTCATAAAATTTAGCTCTTCATACTCTTGCCTCACAATTCTACACACTGTAACTCAGGCCATTTACAAGCTATGTAGCTTTGGCAGGTTAATCTATCTCTCTAGGCCTCAGTCTCTGCAAAAATCAGAAGATTCACATGATACTAGACAGTGTGTTGTTGTTCAGTAGCTAGGTCATGTCCAACTCTTCTGTGACCCTAAGAACTGTAGCCCTCCAGGCTCCTCTGTCCATGGGATTTTCCCAGGCAAGAATACTGGGTTGGGTTGCCATTTCCTTCTCCAGGGGATCTTCCTGACCCTGGGATCAAACCTACATCTCCTGCACTGGCAGATGGATTCTTTACCACTGAGCCACCAGGGAAGACCACTTGACAGTGTGTGAAGCATTTTTGACAAACATTTTCTTATTTATTTCTCACAACCGCCCAAGGAGTATAGATATCATTACTAATCCACTTAATAGAATCTGGTATGAAAGCGTTAGTCACTCAGTCATGTCTGACTCTTTGTAGTCCCATGGACTGTAGCTCGCCAGGCTTCTCCATCCATGGGATTTTTCCAGGCAACAATACTGGTGTGGGTTGCCATTTCCTTCTCCAGGGGATCTTCCTGACCCAGGGATTGAACCCCGGTCTCCTGCATTGCAGGCAGACTCTTCATTGTCTGAGCCACTGGGGAAGCCCAGAATCTGGGTATAGAAAGATTGATTTGCTCAAGCTCACAGAACCAGTAGTAGAGTTGGGATCTGATCTTCAAGGCCTCTGAAGGCCTTTCTAGCTCTGAAAATTATGCCATTTTTTTAATCTCTTTGTCTACTTGTGAAAGTTTTTCTTTCAATATTGTGGCACTTTTTCCAAATAGTGGTTAAGTCCAGTTTAAAATACCTTAATTGCTTCTTGCTGCTGCTAAGTCACTTCAGTCGTGTCCGACTCTGTGCGACCCCATAGACAGCAGCCCACCAGGCTCCCCCATCCCTGGGATTCTCCAGGCAAGAACACCACCTTAATTGGTTTCTTGCTAAAAGAGCGCTGTACCATGCCTTGTGCTTTTTGAAATCTGGTGTGCTCATCAGGCATAGGCATTAGGACAAAAATATTTCAAAAAATCTATACACAACCAGCTTGATCAACCAATAAATGAGTATATTTGCATACACACATACCAAGTGATCAGCTATATCTTACCTGTTTGTATCACTTTTAGTGTTGCTCATTTAATTGCTTTCATCCCCAGGCTATAAGAAGGCAGGAACTTGTTTAGCTCGTTTGCCTAATAGAGTACCTAAAGTACACAGTACATGCTTTAAAAATATGTTTAATTAATGAATTAATAAGAGAGATACAAGTATAAGGATGTGGAGAGAAACGGTGTTTATTGAGTATTTTCTATGTAGTAGACATTGTCCTAGCTGATTGACTTGTGTTACTTCATTTAATCCTTGCGATATGGGAGGTATCAGTATCCCCATTTCATAGCTGAGGAGACTGAGTTTCAGAGGACATTAGCTCTTGTTAACATCATTCTTTTAACTGAAGAGTCTATGGAACTGATTTTTTGAAACCTCCAAGCCATTTACTATTGTATAGACAGGATGTCATGGAACAAGCTAGCTACTAAATAAAGAGTGAGCATGCTGTTCAAACACAGAGTAGCATGCCATCACCTGATGACATGTGTCATTTTCCTTTTTCACAATGAGGTATAGTGGTATGTGGTGTTAAGAGTTTCACAGTCAGGAAATGTGGCAGAGGTGGATCTAAAATCAGGAATAATATGGTTGGATATAGATGAATTATATACGGTTACTTTATTCTGCAAATCAGCAATGCCTCTTTATTAAAACCATTGATAAATGGATGGAAAGGTATGGGAAGGTGGAGGATTTCAGCCCAAATTGGTCAGATCTAGGCCTCTACTTTCTCAGAAAACTCCTCATTCTTGCTCTCACTCTGCTGTACTATGTCTAAGCCAATGATATAGCTATGCATTCATTATTCAGGGACTACCCCTCGGGCCCTGGAACAAACACTTCCTAGGATGTGAGGAAGGTGTTCTGAGCAGGTGAGCACCTTATAGAGGTGTATCTTTTTCTATGTGGTTTAAGGATCCCCTAAACTCTGGAGGGCAATCTCAGTGCACTGAGGACTAGTTAGGGCACATGCTCCACTCCATTTAGTGACAGTGACTGTTTCTCTTTCTTTTTAAAAAAAATGATTCGCTTTTTTATTTTTAAGCAGATCAAGCAATAATCCATTGAGAATGTGATGCTAAACCACTTTTCCTATAGAGTGTTTAAACTGGACCTCTGAGAAGGAGCTTGATACAATTCAATGACTGAAGTAATACCTTTGTCCATTTGAGCATTAAATGGCCCGTTGAAATACAGCTTAGTTAGAAGGAATTTCAGAAAATAGTACTTTCTAATTTTTTTTTTTCTTTCCCAGCTGACTAGAGCAGAGCTTGGAAAATGCAGTTCAATCACTTTCTACAGCCTCTCAGGTCAGCCTCTCACCAGTGTTAATTAAATATAACCCCCTTAGAATACGAGAGGTTAAGTGAGAGCAACATAGCATTCTTCTCCAATATATTACTGTGAACACAAATGGCCATAATCTGTTTATAAGAAGGCTTCTTTCAGCACAGAGGTCTCGCTAATGAAAAATTATAAGAGGAAAAGCAACATAATGTGACAACTGTTCATCGCAAAATACATTTTAAACTACCCATTTCCACATCCATTGTGCTTAAATAACACATATCATAAAGGAAATTGGTGTAACAGATGGTTTCAGCTCTGGGTAGCAAATGCAGACGAGTTTTCAGTGTGATAAAGTGAAACTGGAAAAGCCAGTGCATAATTCAGTCAATCTCTAACCTGAAGTCTCTCTTCCCCTCAAGCCAGAGAACTTTTCCCCAGCAGCTAAAGGCATTAATATACTTTCTCTTTTTAGCCGATGCTGTATCTTCAGTGGCACAACTTGGCCTGACTTACTGAAACTAGAAAATTGCTGAAAGAATGGTTTTATACTAGCCATTAGAAATTAGAAAAGTCTCTTTAAAACTACAGGGTTGATGGTTCTAAAAAAGTTGCATACACTGTCCAAGGCTATTTGTAAATTACATCATTTTAAAATAAAGCTCTTTAATACTCTATAATTAGTCTTGTCTCTCTGAACATGACTTTACTGTAAATGCTCCTTCCTGACTCTTCTATTGTCCCAAGATTCCTGAGAAGAAAGCAGCCAAGCGATAATTCAACATTATTGCTGCTTCAGTGCACTAATCGCTTAAAGAGCAGCAAAGACTCTGTGCTCTCTGCCCCACAGCTCCCGCAGCCTCCTGGCCTGAGGCTGGCATCCCGACCCAACAACGTCCAGATGTCAAGAGGAATCCCCAGCTCCTGATGCAGCAGGCGCTCCATTCCAGTATGGTCAAACATCTGCTTCATCTGCTGGCATGCAACCTGCTGAACACGCTCAGAGGGCAGCACAGGCGAGGGATGGGCAAGGACACACTCCCCAGCTACTCCGGGAGACTCATCAAAACTTTGAAATTATAAGACAGGCCTAGAAACTCTCAAAAGAAAAGAACTCAGCATTCAGCAGAAAACATAAGCATTTTCCTCCAAAGAAAGCTATGGAATAAGATATATTTCATGATAGCTATTTTTGTTAATTCTAGTAGGCTTGAAATTTCTTCTGGACAGTTAACTACAAATTTGGAAAATACCTGAACTCTTTGAGATCCCAAAAATGTGATGTTGGCTTTGAAATTTTTCCTTTTATAATTTAATTACATTACTTTTAATTCACTTAGATATTATAATAAGAGGAGAATAAGTTGTGCAGGAAAACTTCTAAATGAATGTGCTTCCTATATACCTACATACAACAGAGTTTTAAGCAAAGAATCCTGGTCAGGAAACAAATTCTAAAATGCACTTAAACAATGCATTATAGTCCTATTTTGTTTAATAGGTAAGTAATCTGGTCCAAGTCACTTAACCCATCTGAGCCTCACTTTTTTTCTTCTAAAATATGGGGTAATATAAAAGTATACTTTATTATAAAGTCTAAATATAAATTGCTTATTCAATACTACGTATTATGTATGACTGTACATATATGTATACATGTATACATATATATATAATATTCATACTATTCTTAAGTCTGTTTTGTCTAGTTTTGTTTTTACAAAGTTAGGCTCCTTTATAATATCCAATCCACACATCAAATACAGGTTCTCTGCCAAGAGTGATCCCACTCATCCTGTGGGACCTCAACAAATAGCATCCTATAAAAACTAATGAACAGCTCCCATGTCCTCACCAAATTTCATATTTACTTCATTCTGAAATACAGATTTATATACTATTATAGTCAGAAATAATATTCCTTTACCAAAAACCAGAGTATATGGTGTGCTTAAACAACTGAAAAAATAAGGTTGAGAATTGTGACTGCTCTAGGCAGAAGTGACTGATTAGAGTAAAAGTCTTAGTTCTGAAGATCCAAGTGAAGCAAAGAACTAAGACCAATCATATTGGTCTCAATATTTTAAATCTGCCCATATATGTCCAGGTGGATAGGTAGACAGGTAGGTGGGATATTTCTGTTAAGATGAGTAAGATTTGCAATCCCAGTTCAGTTCAGTTCAGTCACTCAGTCATGTCTGACTCTTTGTGACCCCATGGACTGCAGCAGGCCAGGCTTCCCTGTCCATCACCAACTCCCAGAGCCTACACAAACTCATGTCCATTGATTGGTGATGCCATCCAACCATCTCATCCTCTGTAGTCCCCTTCTCCTCCCACCCTCAATCTCTCCCAGCATCAGGGACTTCTCCAAAGAGTCAGTTCTTCACATCAGGTAGCCAAAGTATTGGAGTTTCAGCTTTAGCATCAGTTCTTCCAATGAATATTCAGGACTGATTTCCTATAGGATTGACTCGTTGATCTCCTTGCAGTCCAAGGGACTCTCAAGAGTCTTCTCCAATACCACAGTTCAAAAGCATTAATTCTTCGGCATTCAGCTTTCTTTATAGTCCAACTCTCACATCTATACATGACTACTGGAAAAACCATAGCTTTGACTAAATGGACCTTTGTTGGTCTCTGCTTTTTAATATGCTGTCTAGGTGGGTCATAGCTTTTCTTCTAAGGAGCAAGTATCTTTTAATTTCATGGCTGCAGTCACCATCTGCAGTGATTTTGGAGCCCAAGAAAATAAAGTCTGTCACTGTTTCCATTGTTTCCCCATCTCTTTGCTATGAGTAATGGGTCTGGATGCCATGATCTTAGTTTTCTGAATGTTAAGCCAACTTTTCACTTTCCTTTTTCATTTTCATCAAGAGACTCTTTAGTTCTTCGCTTTCTTCCATAAGGGTAGTGTTATTTGCATATCTGAGGTTACTGATGTTTCTCCCAGCTATCTTGATTCCAGCTTGTGCTTCATCCAGCCCAGCATCCCAACTCTTTATTAAATATTCTTCCCCTATTTTCTCTTTCCCCAACTAGCATGTAAACTACATCAGATAAGGACTTCGTTTTACATAAGTTTTCTCAGCCTCAGCACTACTGATAGTTTGGACTGGATATTGCTTTGTTGAGGGTGCTGACCTGTGTACTGTAAGGTATTCAGCAGGATCCCTGGCCTCTACTCACTAGATGCCAATAGCATCTCCACACCCATCCCAAGTTATAACAATCAAAAATGTCTCCAGATATTATCAACTGAACTCTAGGGGGCAACATTGCCTCCAGTTGAGGACCTCTGGTCTAGAATAGTACCTGGCATGTTATAGCCACTAAATAAATATTGTTAAATAACTGAACAAGTACATTTGTTGTTTTAATTTTCACACAAACTTTTTCAAATTTCCTGAGCACAATCATTTATAAGCTTCCTTTTTAAAAAATATTTTGATACAATCCCAAGAGACAGTAAGATTTATGTCATTGTCAGTCATTCAAAGCTAACAGGTATAATTTCAAGTAATAAGGATTTTAAAAGAAAAGATGTAATAATACTTCACTAGTTATTTAATCCAAGTGAATAAGTGGACTAGTGAAAACCTGATAAATATCCCCCAAATTGATTTTCTAGATTAAAAGCAACTATTTCAAACTGGCTTCAAATGAGCACTGTATGTTTGTACTTTGGAGGGTTGAGATGTTCAACACAAGTATATATTTTAAGCAATAAAATCTGTATACATATCTATCATCTATTATTTTTAGTTCATTCTACTCCAGACTAAACAGCATTAGGAAAATTCCTGATAAAGTACCAAGGTCATAGTCTCGGTTAATTTGTATTATGACATCAAGGGTTGTTTATAGGTATTATGGAGGGTGCTATAAGAGGAACACACAGTAAGAAATGAACTCAGTGTACTGGAAATTAAGATTTTTTCATTTAAAGTTTTGCTTCACCAAATGACCAAGAGGGTAGAGGCCTGGGGAAATAAATTTGGCTCTATTTTTCCTCCATTTTTGTCTATTAAAAAGCAATGCAAGTACTTAGCCAAACCAGGATTAAATGACTATATATATAAAAGAATTGGTATTTATAAAGCTAGAAAAAGAAATGTTACATTAATTCTTCTCAGTGTGACTCATGATGGCTGTACTGATGTCACCAATTATGAGAGGAAAGAAAGAAGAAAGTATATGACTTTTTTTCCATACAGCAACTGGCACAGTGGATATTTAGTACATAGTAGGTGTTGAGTGCTTCTTTGTTTATATTTAATTGAGAAAAGAATCTATTAATAGTGCCATTTGCGCTTGGAATATCTAAACTGTGATTATTAACCTAACCCTAATAATCTAGAACAGTCAAATTAAAGCAAGATGGTTTCAAGTCAGTAAGGATAAACTTTAAATCACTATAAATATTTCTTGAATTTTCATTTGATATGCATTTGCACAAACATATGTACCTGTAGAATATGAACATTTCTACAAGTAAAACAGAAAGGAAGAATTGGCAAGACAGTAGTGAATATGCACTAGATATATTGATCAGAAGTTTTATTCCTCCACTGGGGCAGGTCTATGATGGGAATCCATCCAACTATATGTAGCTTCTCAATTCCTTTTCATTAAAATATCACTTAAAAATACTTTTGGATTAGAAAAACTAAAATTGCTAAAATGTCCACATTATTCAAAGTGAATATAGAAGCAATGCAATTCCTAACAAAGTCTCAAATTGTTCACAGAAAGAAAAAAAATTCTAAAATCACTCACATCCACAAAAGACCCCAAATATCCAAAGCAAACTTGAACAAGAACAAAGCTCCTGATTTCAAAATATATTTCAAAGCTATAAAAATAAAAAAATGATACTGGCATACAGTGGATATATAGACCAATGGAGCACAATAAAGAGCCCAGAGATAAGCCTGCACAAATTACAGTCAAATGATTTTCAACAATGGTAACAAGAATACCCAATGGGGAAAGGATAGTCTCTTCAGTAAATGGCATTGGGAAAACTGAATATCCATGAGGAAAATAATGAAATTGAACTTTTATCTTAAACCATAAAAAAAACCTTGAAAAGGAAGTCTTAAATGTAAAAAAAGTTCTGAAACTTTTAGATATATCTCTAAAGGAATTGAAATCATGAGTTTAAAGAGGTATTTGCCTTCTCATGTTCGTTGCAGCGTTATTCACAACAGCGAAGGCATGAAAGCAACCTAAATGTCTACTGATGGATGAACGGATAAAGAAAAAGTAATATGTACATAAAATGTAATATTATTTAGCCTTTAAAAAGGAGGAAGACATCCTGCCACTTGCAACAATATGGATAAACTTGGAAGACATACTAATTTAAATAACTCAGACACAGAAAACAATTACTATGTGATGCTGATTATATGAGGAATCTAAAACAGTCAAATTCATAGAGTCAGAGAGTAGAAGAGTGATTGCCAGGGGATGAGATAGGGGAAATAGGAAGTGTGAGTCAAAGAGCACAAAGTTTCAGTTATGCAAAATAAATAAGTCCTAGATATCTACTGTATAACTTGAAGCCCATAGTTAATAATACTGTATTGTACACTTGAAAACTTGCTAAGAGGGTAGATCTTATATTAAATGCTCTTATCACTTATCTAATAATGTTCTTATCATATAATAATAATGGTGGGAGGAAACTTTTGGAAATAAATGGATATATTTATGGCATAGATTGTGTTACGTATTCATGGATATATGCTGCTGCTATTGCTGCTGCTAAGTCTCTTCAGTCGTGTCCGATTCTGTGCGACCCCATAGACGGCAGCCCACGAGGCTCCCCCGTCCCTGGGATTCTCCAGGCAAGAACACTGGAGTGGGTTGCCATTGCCTTCTCCAATGCATGAAAGTGAAAAGTGAAAGTGAAGTCATTGAGTCTTGTCCGACTCTTAGCGACCCCATGGACTGCAGCCCATGGACTGCGGCCCACCAGGCTCCTCCGTCCATGGGATTTTCCAGGCAAGCGTACTGGAGTGGGGTGTCATGGATATATACTTATCTCCAAACTCATCCAGTTGTATATGTTAAATATGTTCAGCTTTTTGTGTCAATCATGCTTGAATAAAGCGGTTTAAAAATGTTTCCATTCTGCTCAGTCTGTTCTGTTACCCACCATATCTTTTTCTGATTTAAATTTCATAAATGTTTCATATCCTGACTTATTCTATGGTTGGAAACTGGAGTGAAGCATTTTTTAAAATACTAAAATACTTTGCTTTCAAACCGTCCCCTATGTTCTTAGTCACATCATCTCTTTTAATTCCAAGGTAGCTCATTATAACTCATAAACATACAGATACATGATGCCAACCAAACAATACTTCAAAACTCCAGTTTGGTAAATACGGGAATAGAAATACCTGTCACTATTTTAGAAACCACTGCATGTTACAAGCAGTCTATTTAAATACAAGTATTCACATACTGGGAGTTCCTTGTTGTGTGGATTAATTAGTAAGGCTGGAGCTAAATGAATGTTGGTGGAAATGCTACACTAAGAAAGATAGAGAACTGAATAGGTTTTGTAATTCCAAGGTCCTGGACTACTACTAAACTGTCTCTGTGAGTACAGCTAAATATCCCATCAATTAAATGACTTAAAACACAGTAATTACCAGAGCTTAGTGAGATGAGCCATGCTCTCAACTTTTAGATATTATTTTAAAATCAACTGAAAATCAAATTTCTAAGAGAAAATCCAGTTTACCTATGTTTTAATTTGTGGGTAGGTATAATCTTATTCTTGAATACAATGACAAGTCATATTTCCAAACACTAGGAAATGTCTTCATATTTCTCTGATCTACCTATATCTTTTTAACCTTCACCAAGACTCACTTAACACCTGCCATTATTTGTAAGAAACCTACCTAGAAATGGAAAGTTGTTTATATGAGAATATGCCTCTAAAGACAGAGCACCTGGCTGAACATAACCTCTCTCCCCTGCAAAAAAAAAAAAAAAATCCAAAGATTGAGTTGCAGATGACCACCAAAAAAGAAATTCACTAATTCAATCATTTTACCAACTATGGTCACAGGCAACACTGAGGATTCAATAGTAAACAGAAGAAACAAAAATCCCTGAATTCAGTGACACATTCTGGTAGATCAGAGCCACCCATCAGAAACACTTAGGCAGCTAAGCTAGAGTAGAACTGACTGCTTATTTGGGATGTTGGAAAGTTTTTTTCCTATCTTGATAATGATTTTTTTGTGGAAATTTATACACACCTTGTTAATCCATTTACTACTCACAGTAAATGAATTTTTTCTCCGGGTGGAGAAAAAAATATTATCCCTTTTTTACATGGAACAAACTGAAAAAAGAAGGCAATTTGAGAACAGTACAGGACAACATGGAAAGTAATAGCAGAAACTCTCATTCAAGATTCTGCTTCCAAAATGGAGTTTATTCTATTAGTCCATAGCTCATCTAATCACAGCTATAATGGTCCTTCCAGATTCCATCATGCTTTTAAAGTCAAAGTGGGTGAGAGAAGGCTGATTATGAGAAAAGCAAGCATTTCTCCTCAAAGCACAACCCCCTGGTTGGTGTCCTCAGAACAAGCTTTGAATCAGTGCATTACTTTTTTTCCATCAGGTAGCTAGTAATAGGTCACTCTAATCAACTCTTTATTCATCTCTCTATTAGAAATCACAACCTCCAAAGCCCACCCAGTCCAGCTCACTCACTCTCTCATTCCTCCACAGAACTGAGGCATGTTTATGATTTCAAACAAGAAGGCAGGGTATGAGCCAGAGAAGAGCATCTAAATATAATATCATAAAGATTCAAGCTGGAACTAAAATAGAAATGGAACATTCTCAATGTTGATAGGCACTTCTTCACTTTCCATTTGTAGCATGAAAATTGACAATATAATTTAAATAAAATATGTGTTTCTATTCACTTTTGCAAAAATTCAATTGTTCTCCTCTATCTTTGCAAACTTTGCAAGACTTTAATAGTTTCATTTAAGAATAACTTATGGTTGATGGGTTTTTCTAGTGTTTCAAGGCTCTAATTATACTGCTTTCCTCAAATCTTTCCAGAACTACACATAATGCCCATCAAATAAAAGTGAAAATATATTTATATTGATTTTTTAAAATTTTCATATTTACTTCCTTTCATTCAGGCTACCACCCATACATACTATCATTATAAGAACTTGCTGGTTAAAATATGTTCCAACTAAAGCTTGGTAGGCTTTGAATGTTAGATAAAAATCATTCTCTGAGGCTAATGAAGACAGAAACTCTGCCTGTAACAATATTAAGTTTGTTTTCTCTGGTGATTCAGAGAAGTGAGCAATCTGTCAGTAATACATTGAGTGAAATTACTTGTCTTGTAGGAATAACTGCTGACAGTCACTTTATTTCAGGGCTGACCCAAACGTCTCCCTGCTGACAAACAAATTACTCTGTCTAACTTTGAAAAGGTAACTAGCTTGTTTTTAATTTTGATTGCTCTCTCAGAATCCCTTATACATAACTCAGTTCCATTCTTCTTTGTTTTGTTTAGTTTTGTTTTTAAAGCAACAGAAAGTGTTTTGGGGAGACAGGTTTGAATTAATGAATTTTTTTAAAAAGTAGAGGAAGAAAACCCCATCATTTGGAACTAAGAAAAAGAACTGTTATTGCTTCTTTCCAAGACTGTTCTGCAGATAAAACTGGTAAGTGTGTCTACCCTACATTAAGACTGGCAGTGCCGCCAGTGACTGACTGGGTGAGTGAACACATTACTGAGACAGTATTGTAGGAATTAATTTTCTTCAATAAAGTGATTTTTAAGGCTCATATATTTCACAATCTAAACATATGTCACTGTTTCATAAACAAAATAAATGGATTAAAATAATACATTACCAATATGCTGACATGTGGAGATATTTTAATTAGAAATTCTTAAACTGTGTGATATTTAACTGCTGTATTTACTAAAGAGAAGCATGCACCATTTAATAAGAAGGTATGAGACAGGTGTACCACTTTGCATGATATGGCACTAAATTATATTTAATATAAACTACAACTATGAGGCAACATTATGTCTAATTAAAAAACAAAACAAAACAAAATTACCTTAGGTATCTATCATATTGAAAGTAACCACAAAAAATGAATCAGTACACTCAAATCACTTTTTCATCAAAAAAAGAGTCATTCTCAGCTTATTTCTGAGACAATGTTTCTTCAGAAATAATCTAACATCTTAGCTATTTAAAGGCCATGTTTACATGACTGCCTCATCATACTGTTCCCCCCCCCCCCCACTACCTTTTGACTTACTTGAAGGACCAGTGCTAACATAGCTGAGGAAAGCAAATGGCAACTGGTCCTGAAATTTATACCAGTACAGACTCAGAATAAGTAGCAATATAATATATTGTTTACTGTAGCAAGTGCCCTCTGTTCTCTAAAGGTCAAAAGCACTGTAACCTTAGAGTTACAGTTTCTGATTGTTCCCAGGGTTAAATACATTATCAAAATTAATGGTTCAAGCCCCTCAACCTTCAGATATATGAGCATTCATGACTCCATCTGCTGAACTGTTCAACTAAAAATAGCATTCTTCTCTCTCCTAATATTGTGCCCCTGAGGCAGAGAAAACCAGCAAACCAGCCTTAGATCAGCATGGAGTAAAAAAAAAAAAACAAAAAAAAAACTTTCCTGTGTCTTTCTTATTTTAAAGAAAGTATTGGAATATGCTAATGTAAGAAGGGTCCTTCCAAATATCTTTTCTCTCAGTTTAGTCACTCAGTCGTGTCTGACTTTGTGACCCCATGGACTGCAGCAGGCCAGGCTTCCCTGTCCATCACCAACTCCCAGAGCCTACTTAAACTCATGTCCATCATGTCCGTGATGTCATCCAACCATCTCCTCCTCTGTCATCCCCTTCTCCCAACCTCAGTCTTTCCCAGCATCAGGGACTTTTCCAATAAGTCAGTTCTTCGCATCAGGTGGGCAAAGTATTGGAGTTTCAGCTTAAGCATCAGTCCTTCCAATGAATATTCAGGACTGATTTCCTTTAGGATTAACTGGTTGGATCTCCTTGCAGACCAAGGGACTCTCAAGAGTCTTCTCCAACACAGTTCAAAAGCATCAATTATTCAGCATTCAGCTTTCTTTATAGTCCAACTGTCACATCCATACATGACTACAGGAAAAACCATAGCTTTGACTAGATGTACCTTTGTTGGTAAAGTAATGTCTCTGCTTTTTAATATGCTGTCTTAGGTTAGTCATAGCTTTTCTTCCAAGGAGCAAGCGTCTTTTAATTTCATGGCTGCAATCACCATCTGCAGTGATTTTGGAGCCCCCCAAAATAGTCTCTCACTGTTCCATTGTTTCCCCATCTATTTGCCATGATCTTAGTTTTCTGAATGTTGAGTTTTAAGTCAGCTCTTTCACTCTCCTCTTTCATTTTCATCAAGAGACTCTTTAGTCTTAGCTTTCTGCCTTAAGGGTGGTGTCATCTGCATATCTGAGGTTATTGATATTTCTCCTGGCAATCTTGATTCCAGCCTGTGATTCATCCAGCCCAGCATTTTGCACGATGTCCTCTGCATATAAGCTAAATAAGCAGGGTGACAATATACAGCCTTGACGTACTCCTTTCCCAATTTGCAACCAGTCTGTTGTTCCATGTCTGGTTCTAACTGTTGCTTCTTGACCTCCATACAGATTTCTCAGGAGGCAGATCAGGTGATCTAGTACTCCTATTTCTTTAAGAATTTTCCACAGTTTGTTGTGATCCACACAGACAAAGGCTTTGGTGTAGTCAATAAAACAAAAGTAGATATTTTTCTGGAACTCTCTTGCTTTTTCGATGACCCAGCAGATGTTGGCAATTTGATCTCTGGTTCCTCTGCCTTTTCTAAAACCAGCTTGAACATCTGGAAGTTCACGGTTCACATACTGTTGAAGCCTGGCTTGGAGAATTTTGAGCATTACTTTGCTAGCGTGTGAGATGGCTGCAATTGTGCAGTAGTTTGAGCATTCTTTGGCATTGCCTTTCTTTGGGATTGGAATGAAAACTGACCTTTTCCAGTCCTGTGGCCACTGCTGAGTTTTCCAAATTTGCTGGAATACTGAGTGCAACACTTTCACAGCATCATCTTTTAGGATTTGAAATAGCTCAGCTGGAATTCTGTCACCTCCACTAGCTTTGTTCGTAGTGATGCTTCCTAAGGCCCACTTCACTTCTCATTCCAGGATGTCTGGCTCTAGGTGAATGATCACACCATCGTGGTTATCTGGGTCATGAAAATCTTTATTGTATAGTTCTTCTGTGTATTCTTGCCACCTCTTCTTAATATCTTCTGCTTCTGTTAGGTCCATACCATTTCTGTCCTTTATTGAGCCCATCTTTGCATGAAATGTTCCTTTGGTATCTCTGATTTTCTTGAAGAGATCTCTAGTCTTTCCCATTCTATTGTTTTTCTCTATTTCTTTGTATTCATCACTGAGGATGGCTTTCTTATCTCTCCTTGGTATTCTTTGGAATTCTGCATTCAAATGGGTATCCTTTTCTCCTCTGCCTTTATCTTCTCTTCTTTTCTCAGCTATTTGTATGGCCTCCTCAGACAAACATTTCGCCTTTTTGCATTTCTTTTTCTTGGGGATGGTCTTGATCACTGCTGTACAATGTCACAAACCTCCATCCATAGTTTTTCAGGCACTCTGTCAATCAGATATAATCCCTTGAATCTGCTTGTCACTTCCACTGTATAATCATAAGGGATTTGATTTAGGTAATACCTGAATCGTCTAGTGGTTTTCCCTGCTTTCTTCAGCTTAAGTCTGAATTTGGCAATAAGAAGTTCATGATCTAAGCCACAGTCAGCTCCCGTCTTTTCTCGGGTGATAACAAAATTTCAGGCTTCCAAATTATGACTTTACTGTTAAGATAACCTCAGCTCACAATGCTAGAACTGAAAAACCTTTGAAGGACAAATTAACTATATATCAGGTAGAGAGGACCACTTCTCTTCAATGAGAAGAGTGTGTGTGGAGGTGGTGGTTGTATACATGCATTGCAGCTTTTCTTCCTAAGAATCTCTAAATAGAAGTAAAACTCATGAACATATTGTAATGCTTAGTATCCCCAGTTTATTGTGATCATAATTGTTGACAGAGCTGTGACATTTTAGGTTGTTAAAGGAATGGAGAAAACCAGAGCTAGAAAAGAAAGTAGACTAAAATCAATAAAGCAAAATATTATTAAGTTTTCTCTCTACTTTTAGTCAAGATTTAAAATGTTAGTGTCTGTAACAACTTAGATATGGGTGTCCTCTGTGCTGCTCATGGAACTGTCAATAAACCTGTTACACTCATAGTAAGAAAGTTTGAGAAATCTGTCTTTCAAATAAGATCCATCTTTTATAAATTGTGTACCATACAAGCAAACAGCAATGGTTTCCTGACATGCAAGGAAAAGTGCAAAAAGTGGAAGCAAGAGAACAGAGCAATAAAAAAAAAAAAAAACAAAAAACAGGAAACTCTCCAACCAACCCAAGCTTACCCTCCAAAGCTGAGGGCCTCCACCTTCCCAGGCTCTGTGTTCAGCCTAATTAAAGTGACAGACACGTGCTTCTAGATCAGCATTGCTACAGCTCTACAGAGTCTGGCACTCACATATATGACATCATGATTTCCAGAAACCCAGGAGAAGCCAGATTTGACATCAGAGGTCTGTGATGGTAAGGGGAAGAGATGTCAACTTAAGTGAAAAACTAAAAGGAGAAACTGGGTAGAAAAGTGGCTAAGGGAAGGCCCATGGAATAGAACTCCACACCGCAAGAGAAAATAAAAGTCAAGAGGAGAGGAAGTTTTGAATCTGAGCCAAGGTCACCTGCTTTCACATTCTTCCAAGTACTTAAAATTTGAACAAACTAGCTGTCCTGAGTAGGTAAGCCTTGTTAATTGAAAGAATTGTTCCTAATGTCTGGTTATCTCTCCGTTTAGCAATCCTAAGCACAGTAGATGTCAGAACGTCCAGAAATGTGGCACCTTCTCTACAGCCAAAAGGAAGCCTTAGAAAAGAAATCCCTTTTGGCTGCATAGAAGGTAGCAGATACTCTAACACAATGCCTTGTCATGTCTGGGTGGAACCCCCTGTATACTTCTTATAATCAAAGGGAAAGGGAAAGGAAGAAGGCAAGTGACAAGCTCTGAACTCAAACTCTTCCTTAGGCTACTTCCAAGGTGTCCTTTGGTCTTGTTCTTGTCTTTCTTCTTGTGAACTTTCTCACTTCTAAGAATGAGGGATAGCTAGCAACACTCCAGTATCTGATAGTCCTAAAGAATGAAATGAGAAGTTGAGCTTTCTCACTTCTAAGGAGGGATAGACAGCTAGCAACCCTCTAGAACCTGATAGCCCTAAAGAGGTTTTCCAATGGTATAATAGAGGAATTAAGCACAATATTAGAGAGAGGAGGACTGGGTCCCTATAGTAGAAAGGGGTTTGCTTTTTAAAAGAGCTATATGAGGTATCTTCTCCCATGCAGTAAGAACATCCCACAAAAACAACAAAGAGCTTTATTGGAAGTTCAATATGAAAGAGCTACTATATGAGTTTATGGGGCAAAAAACAACCAGTCAGGCCCAGACACCCAACCTCAAATTCAGTCAGAGAAAACTAAATTAGAAAACCTGAAATAGATAGAATTAGAAATCCTGGATAATAACTGACTCCAAGAAAATTTTGTAGCCTTGGTTAAATAACCTGACTTCTCTGAGCCTCCATTGTTTTGTCTATAAAAACAGAATGATATTTTATCAACTCTACAGGGTTGCTACACGGTGAACTGAAGTTTTTTTTTTTTTTTAATGTTTAATTTTTTTTTAAAACTACTATGCAGCACTATACATAAAGAAAAAAGGGTAAGGGAAATAAAGATGGTTTTGAAAGTACTCATAACATAAATATTTGCCTAAATATATAGCAATAAACAATCTACTTCAGAGGCACTGGTTTGGGGTTTGACTTTTTCTCTGAAAGAAAAGGAGTGAAAATGAGCCTCCTTAGGAACGAGAAAAGGGGAAAGATTATATTTTAGTGTTTGAGTGTTTGGCACTTGTTAAAAAAGCCTAGAATATGACTGAACAATCCAGTCCCCCACCCAATGAAGCACCAATGTAAGCATTCATACCTCAATCTGTTTGTGGTTGTAAGAGTGGCCACCACCATGTTCAAAGGTGTCCAAACTCCTGCCCAAACGGTCACTTAGGCCCTTTAGCCTTGGGTTAATTTGTGGGTGGGAGACATGACCTTTCTGTTTAGTAGCATATTCAGAAAAAAAAAAAAAAAGACAAAACATACTGTCAGAACTCATGAAACAGAACACATATTTCTAAATCCAGGGTACTGACCACACCAAAGAACAGAAAGTAGGGTTTAGGACCCAGATACTGTTTTTCACAGAAACTTGATTATAGGATCAAACAGTAGTACTGGTTTCTTGTTTTTGCCTCTGACTCAAGAAGACACTCAATAGCATAGCTATGGAAAAAGGAGAAATAGATTAGACTGACTGTGAGTTAGGTTTCTTTTTGTATTTTTTCCAGTGCAATAAGTTCCCTGTTAGTAGTGGAGAAGGTGAGGGCTTAGAAGAGATAGGGCTGCTGCTTTCATGAGGCAAAATCTCTAGCTCTGCTAGGCATCCATAATGGACCCATAATGCTAGGCATCTTCAAGACTTGCTGGATGAGGCTTCTGACAAGAACTGCTTAAAGTACTGTAAAAATTCTTTATTTGTAGACTCAACTGAGAATGTTCAAAATTACATTTTTCGCATAAAATATCTGTACATTTTTTACATTCAAGTCGTATAAGGAATAGCAAAGAAGAAATAAAAATGCCCAATTGGTTGCTATTCCCTAGATTATTCAAGAAAATTGAAAAATCATCACAGTACATTATAAGAGTAAAAAACTTTGTTCAATGCATTGAAATTCAAGTTATCATCTGATATTTTCTAAATGCTCAAATACCACTTGCTTAACCATTAATTTTAATGATACTTTCTTTCTGTTTTTGTTAAAATATACACTCATATTTAACATCAATTTCCCATTAAGACAGCATCGCAAAAAGGGTGTAAAGATCACTTAGTCCTCCGCTTCCCATTTTACTATGAAGAAGATAAGGTGCAAGGGATTTTTTAAAATTAGCTTCCAAAGTGCTTTCTCTCCAATTTTAGCTTTATAAAGAACACCAATCCAGAATTTGGTCAGACACCATGCCCAGTCTTTGGACCTGGTATGAGGATGAGCTGATGATACACATATTCAGGGACAACGTGCTTACATTTTACCAAATAGTTTAAGTAATTTGGTAATAACAACTCCCTATTCTATGAGTTGCAAGAAGTAAAATATCCAGTGTTGTTGTCTGTGTTGATACTTGCATGTAAAAGCTAATTTGGGTGTGAATGGAGCCATGGATGAAGAAGTTATAAGGACAAAGCTAACATACCCAATATCAACTAGCCATAAAAAAACTGTGAAACCATTAACTTACCTGATAGAGAATATATAGTACTAAGTCATGACATCATTTTTTCCTTTAAAAATATTGACACTGACAGTTTTCTCTTCTATTTGCAGTATGGTAAGTACATAAGGTGTTAATCCTTCCAGGCTATGCTTAAAAAATTATTTAACATTCAGGTCATTATTTAGCATACAGCTGGTTAGCAGTTTTCCACTAAAGGACTGGCTCGTATCCCACATTTTTTTCTTCTGGCACTTACCTGGAGCTGTAAAGGGCTGAGTCCAGAAGCAGCAGCAGCTGCCATTGTTGATGGAATGAACTGTACGGGGTAGTTATCACCTGTCAGAAAGAACAATGCGTACAGGTTTAGACAATGCACCGGGAATCACAGCAGACAAGTACAAACATGGCCCTTGGACTGCCTGAGCTTTACAACATCGCTCTAAGCCCAAACATCTGCAGAGACAAAAGGCTTAGTTGGGCACAGACTTGCAGGGCTGCCTTGGAACTTTTTGTTAACAGATAGCTGGTAGGCAAACTGGCAAAACATGAATGTGATGTTAAAAAAATTAAATGTGCAATTCAAGCATGTTCACTCCATTACAAATCTTGTAATACATCATTTTTTTAAGGGTAAAAAAATATCTTAAAGCCAGGCTGACATTCAGTTCACCGAGGAAGCATTAAGGTTTTTATATTAAAACAACAAAACGTTTTGGCTTGGTAGACAAGGCAGAGTATCACAGTCCAAAAAAGATTAAGAGTTATTGACTGTCCATAACCCTAACCTTTATTTTATTAAAAAAAAAATTAGAGAAAAAAATTTAAATGCAACCTCTTTAATTTGAGAGGGGTGAGAGAAGCTAATATTCTGTGAAATGCCTGGTATCCCCAAAAGATGGGAGACTGTTTTCTGCACTAACTTTTGTGGAAACTACTACAGAATCATGACACACACTAGGCACTTCTCACGTATTCTTTGACGATGATTTGATTAAATAACCACACGTTTTACATGTGATATCTATATTAAAAGTCTGGTCGAGATTGAGCATGGTTCAGCAGAGATCAGTGCCACATCTTATTAATGTGTTTCTGGCTCCAGACCACTCCTAAACAGCAGGGCTAAAGTACCTTCTATGACCTAAGAGCACAGGCTGTGCGAAGCAAGCAACCTGAAGAACCCATAGAAAGTAATGAGGAATATATTGTGATAGAGCTAACTGAAATCAAAATTAATACATATGGATAAATTACACACTATCAGTGATTTAATGGAGTATCACTTTGGCTTCAGCTACTTATTTTAAAGGCAGTGCTATGTACTATCTCTAGGCTATATTTTAATAGGCTGTTCCTCCACACATTTTGGACATTTATAATAATCACGCTGTTTTGCAAGAACTTCTCCGCACTAAAAGCTGAATGTAATAATGAAAAGCGTAGAAAGAATCACAGTAATAAAGGGAGTCAACTAGAAAGCAATGAAGTCTCTCTTTTTCTGCGTGGACACTAATACCTGGAGCCTTCCTGGTGCCCCTGGTTCCTTGGAACGCATCCTGTTTGCTACATCAAGTGCTACTCAGCTGACCCAATGTAAATGTTAAGTTGCTTTCACTTTTAACAAATTGTTAGCTTCTAATCTACACAGTCTCTTTGCATCATATCCATAATACCTCATCAGACCATTGAGCACAGTGTGTGCTTGTACACAGTCCAGTAACAATTGGCTCCTGATTGCATATGGAGCACTGCTACAATGCATTCACTAACACTATATTGTGCTGGTCTCCTATGGAGTAATGTTCAAAATATCTGATCTTGTTTTTCCCCTTCCATGAGGTTGATTTTGGTTTGCAGGGCTACATGAGCTTTTTAAAAAAGATAACTAGGCCAAATTATTTTTTATAGTAAATGACTGTTGCTTTACGCTTAAATAATTCTACTGATCCTCTCGATATTTAAACTAAATTATCTGAAGAAAGAATATCCTAATCTAAGTCAAATAGTATTTCTTTGGTTGATATCTTATCAGGTTAAAAAAATCACAAAATGATGCTGAATTAATGATGCTTCAAGAATAGGGGAAAAAATCACCATTCCAACTATCAACATGGGTTGCCTCTCGGAACATTTTAGAGCTGTTCTTTCTTTAAATATCATGCATTATTCATACTAACTCTAAACCATAACCCCCTCCCTGTAAGTTTAATACCAGTTGCTTTATTTGTACTAAAACATTTTTCATGTCAAACATATTTAAAAAAAATCAAACTCTAAAAGAATTCCCTGGGGCACTCCTTTTTTCATAGCTGTCATGCTTCTATGCTATGAAATAGCTGATTTTTTTAATATCATTTTTGGCTTGCTAGTTAATTTATTACTATCTCTACCACACCCTGTAGTACTCTCCAGCTCACCTGCTGGCTACAAACAGCTTTCTTTCCACTGCTGACAAGCATATTTTTAAAATGTTTTTAACCTTTCTGCTGGTTTGAATCTGTATATCTGAATATAATCTTTGGAAAGCTATTTCTCCAGAACATATCGTATCAGTACTAAAAGTAAAAATGAATACATTAAAGCAACAGAGAATATTACAGGGACTGATAAAAAGAGAGAGAAAAAGGAAAGGGCCAGACAGGGAGAGGATAAGGGTGAAGAAGAGGTGGGTTGGGGGGGGGGGTTGTGGTTAAAAGTAGAAGAGAAGATTTAATAGGTAGAGAGATTTAACTCCTCTCTTAAAAAGCTACACGCTTCCTCTCCCTGGCCCTTCGCCTTTAACTGTGTGTAAGAGTCCATCAAGAAAAAGTTCTTGGCAGCTGACTTGGCAAGAAATCAGTCAACATGTTGTAGCAATTTTTTTCAAATTTGTCTCTGGATTTGAAATGCTTGCGTGAGGACCCATTCTCTTTAAATTTGTACAAAAGAAGATGAAGCCTGTTGAAACAGGTTGGTTTTAGGCACTGCTGTAATCTGGCCCTTGCTACCACTAGTATAAGAAGACAACTTCTGAATGCTAATTTGGGAAATAATGTCCATTACATAAATCCATCTCTCCAGGCTTCCAGGTTTTCCAACCGATTATTTTTATCTGAAGATTACAGAACAAATATGAAACAGGATTTAAAACCTATGGAAAATTAGACTGACATTAGTTTCACCTGCCACAAGTCTAGAATCAAAGTGGCTCCATAGCAAGAGCCCCTGAATGAGAGGAAGTATGTTTTTTAATTTTCAAGGAAAGTGAAATGAAGCCAAAACTTATTAAGATGTAAACACTGGAGAAGGAGGCGCTTATATCATGAATGTAGGACCCATTAGACACAGGCTACCTCCTACAAGAATACTAGTTTCTGTAATTCAAATATAAACTTTATTTTTATTAAAAAGCAAAAACTCCCATGGATAAAAATCTGTCCATTTTCTTTGATTCTTTAGGAAGACAAGGGACTGGGATGGTTACAGTCTTCTAAGATGCTAACTTCAGATATTAACTTATTTAAAGAGTTTGGGAGGAGCAGAGAAGAAAGATAAATTAAACTAGGAGACAGGACTCAAAGATTCTTTGGTTACTGGTTTAAAATATCATGCCTCATTTTCCATTCTCCAAAACAAAAGGAAAAAATACTACACATCCCTACTCTCACAGATTTTTTGGTCTGGTGGTATCTTACAGGAAGTTGCCAAATAACTCATAGACCCCATTTCTTTAAGTTATCACCATTTTTGCTACAACATGTAAATATTTCCATCACAATCACCAATATAGACTTGGACATGCCACACGGCATCTTGCTTGGATGAATGTATTCAGAAGAGCAAAATATTATAACTCTTCTGTATTCCGAGGGAATGCAATAATCAATCTGAATTTATCTTTGTGAGACATCACACCACGTTGCAGCAAAAGTTAGCAGGCAATGAATGACATATTTAAAATCCTAAAAATAAAACAAAACCTTTAATTTGTTCTGAGAACAATTGGACAAAAAAAAATTGGCATAGATTATATTATATATTGCTGAGATCATGATGTTCTTATTTCTCCTGCTAAATTTCTCCTCTATTCATCAAAGAATAGACCAATGATGAGGAGAGTCTTGATCTCAAGATTTTTTCTAAGAGCATCTGCATTGTTTTTCACACCTTTAAAGGAGCTAAAAATCAAGGATCATCTTAATTTCTTCACTTATTTCATAAATGCATCCAGACTCTTAGATAATCATATGAAAACCATGGAATTTGTCACAATAGCAATTAAATAAGTGAGTATGGATGAAATAATATAAATGCATCCATATTATAAGAAATTAACTTAAAATAACAACTTAAAGTTTATGACTTAATGAGAGCTCACCAATGATATAGCCTCCATATATGAAGAAGGGCACATTTAAAATAATCTCTATCTCCATAAAACTAGGTTATTTTATACAGGTGAACATATATATTTTCTCCTTGGACCTAAATACTCATTTAAAAGAGAGTACTAATCTGAAGAACCTCAGAAATGCGTTGATTCCAGGGGTGAAAGTAAAAGTGGCTCAGTCGTGTCTGACTCTTTGTGACATTCTCCAGGCCAGAATACTGAAGTGGGTAGTCTTTCCCTTCTCCAGGGGATCTTCCCAACCCAGGGACTGAACCTAGGTCTCCCACATTGCAGGTGGATTCTTTACCAGCTAAGCCACAAGGGAAGCCCAGGAATACTGGAGTGGGTAGCCTATCCCTTCTCCAATGAATCTTTCCAACCCAGGAATCCAACTGGGGTCTCCTGCATTGCAGGTGGATTCTTTACCAGCTGAGCTTGATTTCAAGTAGATGGCTTTAATTAATGAAGTATTCCAGCAGTAGTGGTTACATGCCTTTGCTTTAAATATTCAAGAAAAGATAGAAATGGCAAGCTTCACAAGATGTCATTTTGATAACCCCATACATATAAATCACATCTTTTACACATACACACACAAAAGTTAGGCTTTTTTTATATTCTTTATGCTTAGATCATGCCTGCAAGAGTATAAAATTCAGAACTTCAGGCTGAATTCTATCTCCTCTAATTTCTGGGGTGAAGGTGTAGAAAGTTAATTATCTTCTTTGACTTTTAGTTTTTTTTTTTTTAAACAAAATGTAGATAATGTCACTTATGGTTTAGAGTTGCTATAAAAATTTAATGAGAATATATATGTATATTTATATATATGCATACATATATTAATATATATAGATACAGATATCAGAAAATTAATGGTGGTCAATAAATGCTAACTGAAACAAAGGAATTAAAAAGAAGTATTAGGTAGCAACTATGCACCAACAAATTAGACAATCTGGAAGAAATGAAAAATTCCTTGAAACACACGAATTACCTAAACTGACTTAAGGAGAAATGGATAATATAAACAAATCTTAACAAATAAAGAGATTAAATCAGCAATCAAAAACTTCCTAAAAGAGAAAATTCTTGGATCAGTTAGATGGCTTCACCAATCTACTGAACATTTAAGAAAAATTAACACTAATCCTTACAAAATCTTCAAAAAATTGAAGAAGAGGAAACACATCCTAACTATGAGGCAATGAGGCCAATATACCCTTGATAACAAAGCCAGATAAAGACATCACAAAACACAAAAAGTATAGATTAATATCTTGCATGAATATTAAAATCCTCAAAAAAATATTAGCATATTAAATCCAAAAGCATATCAAGAGGATTATTCACCATGACAAAGTAGGATTTATCCCAGGAATGCAAGGGTGGTTCAACATGAAAAAAATCAATGCAATACATAACATTAATAGAACAATGGGGAAAAAAATCCACATGATCATCTCAGTTGAGGCAGAAAAGGCATTTGCCAAAACCCAACATCTTTTCATGATAAAAAATTTCAGAAAACTAGGAATAGAGGGAAAGTTCATCAGCATGATAAAGGGTATTTCTGAAAAACCCACAGCTAACATCACAGTGGCAAAAAGTTTTTTGACTAAGACTGGGGACAATTATGCCCACTTTCACTGCTGCTATACAACACTGTGCTAGAAACTCTAGCTAGTACTTTTAGACAAAAAAAGAAAAAAACAAAAGGCATCCAAATTGGTAAAAATAGGTAAAACTATGTGTATAGGGCCATATGAAGTGGCCCTATATGTAGAAAATCCCAAATAATTCATGACTAGGGTTAATAAACAAATTCAGCAGTGGTTTCAGGGTATAAGATTAATACACAAAAATCAAGTGTTTCTATATTCCTGCAATGAACAATCCAAACGGAAATTAAGAAGCAATTCTATTTACAATAGTATCTAAAAGAATCAAACACTTAGCAATAAACTTAACAAATGAGGCAAAGATTTGTGCATTGGGAAACTATAAAGCATTTCTGAAATAAATTTTTAAAGCTCTAAATAAATAGAAAGGCATTCAGGTTCATAGACGGAAAGACTTAACATTGTTGAGATCAACAAAGCAATCTACAGATTCAGTGAAATTTCTACCAAAATTCAACAATCCAGAAATGGAAAAGTCAATCCTCAAATTTATTTGGAACTGCATGGAGCCCCAACAGCTAAAACAAATCTTGAGAAAGAAAAGTAGAGTTGGAAGGCTCATACTTTCTGACTTCAAAATTTACTTCAAAGCTAGAGTAATTAAAACAGACTAATACTTGCATAAAAACAGGTATATAGACTCATGAAGCAGAATAGACAGCCCAGACATAAACCTTTACATATACAGTTCATTGACTTTTTTTTTTAAATCAGGGCACCAAGGCCATTTACTGGAGAAAAGACATCTTTTCAACAAATGGTGCTGGAAAAACTGATATCCACATGCAAAAGAATGAAGTTAGATCCTTAACTTACACCATATACAAAAATTAATGGAATGGATCAAAGACCTAAACTTAAGTACTAAAACTATAAAACTCTTAGAAGAAAACATAGGAGTAAATCTTCAGACTTGGCAGTGATTTCATGGATATGACAGCAATAGCATAGACAGCAAAAGAAAAATAGAAAAATCAGACTTCATCGAAATTAAACTTTTGTATATCAAATGATACTATCAAGTAAATGAAAAGGCAACCTACAAAACGAGAAAAAAAAACTTGCAAATCATAAGTTTGACAAAGGATTAATATCTAGAATATATAAGAACTCCCAAAACTCAGTAAGGGTAAACAAACAACTAAATTTAAAACTAGGCAAAGTACTTAAACAGATCTATTTCCAAGAAGCTATACAAATTTCCAGTAAGCACATGAAAAGATGCTCAACATCACTAATCATTAGGGAGATGAAAACCAAAAGCACAATGAGATACCACTTCACATCTGTTAGGATGGCTCTAATTTTTTCAACATAGGAAAGTAACAAGTATTGTTGAGGATATAAAGAAACTGGAACACTGTTGCATTGCTGGTTGGAAATGTAAAAGGTACAACCCCTATGGAAAAGTCTGATGGTATCTCAAAAGATTAAACACAGAATTACCCATAGGATTCAACAATCCTATTCCTACATATATATCCAAAAGAACTGAAAACAGGGACACAAACAGGTATTCACATGTCAATGCTCACAGAAGCATTATTGACAATAGCCAGAATGTGGGGAAAGAATGGACTTTTGATATATGCTACAATATGGAGGGACCTTGAAAACATCATGCTTAGTAAATAAGCCAGACACAGGGGGACTAATACTGTATGATTCTATTCATATGAAGTATCTAGAATAGGCAAATTCACATAGAAAAATAGCAGAACAGAAGTTTCTAGGGGTTTGGGGTAAGGGGATAAGGAGAGTTACTGTTCATGGCCACAGTGTTTCTGTTGTTGATTAAAAGTTTGGAGATAATGATTATGTTTACTAAAAACTGCAGATGTATTAATACTATCAAGTTGTACATTGAGAAATGGTTAATATTAAAAATATTATTTTATGTATATTCTTCCAGATTTTTTTTTTCTTAAAGAAGCATTAGGTATATTAGAGTAAAATCGCTTTTGGTCATCAGACAGAGAGGTAGTATATCTCAGTCAAATGCTCAGTTCTTGAACCACATTCCTAGTGGATAAGAATGCAGTTTAATGTAGTTAAATTTACTCAGGTTTCACGGTCAGACTTTATCCCCAAATGTAGTTCTTTAGAATTTTTTCAAAGAGCTTTCATATACTTTAAGAAACTTAATCTTCACACCCACACCAAGCAGTGGACAAATCATGACATATTTTTTTTTTTAGATGATAAAGAAGTGAGGCTCAGCAAGGCTAAGTGACATGTTCAAGTAAGAATTAAATAAATATAATCCATGTGGGACATTTAACACACTCTTTGGCACAAAGTAATTATTCAATAAACTTTAACTGTTATCATAATATTTAATATAACTAATAAGTAAGTAAGGAGTCATGAGCAGACAGACATCCTGTTCCTAGGATCTCCTGGGAAACGTTAAGGGTGCTGCTCTAGCAGCAATCATTTTTAAAAATCCCAGCTACATGAAGCCCATGGTCGGCTGAACCATCCCTGGCACACAAGGAGCCTATCCAGTATCTTTATTTTACAGTCAGTTCAATCGATCTGATATACACATTGGCAGCTACAAAAGCTTTTTGTTGTTGTTGTTCATTTTCACAAACACAGGTGCTCAACTGTATTTATCTTACCCTGGACTGCTGTATCTCTCAGTCTGCTTTATCATGATGTGATAAAGCAAAGCAACCAATATTCTGTGGTGTATGTTCTAGGCCCTGGTAAGTTACTTTCTAGAAAGATGTCTCTAATTAGAGAATCAGTTTTAAAAGGGGGGAAGTTAACTAAGGATTAAAACTCAATAAGAGAAATTCTACACAAGTTATTTTGATAGATGTTCCCCTGAAACTGGTACAATCTCTGTAGTCAACTGCCTCCTCATCAACCTACCAAGGTGGGAGAGCTTGGCTGGTGTTCACATGGAATGCCATGTGTTGCTGGTGTTCTGAAATGCCCTGAACAATGGGTCAAATTATCAGAAGGAGAGAAAGCTGATAGCTCTATATATATTTGTTTGCTGCTGCTGCTGCTGAGTTGCTTCAGTCGTGTCTGACTCTGTGCGACCCCATAGATGGCAGCCGACCAAGCTCCCCCGTCCCTGGGATTCTCCAGGCAAGAACACTGGAGTGGGTTGCCATTTCCTTCTCCAATGTGTGAAAGTGAAGTCGCTCAGTTGTGTCCGACTCTTAGCGACCCCATGGACTGCAGCCTACCAGGCTCCTCCATCCATGGGATTTTCCAGGCAAGAGTACTGGAGTGGGGTGCCATTTCCTTCTCCAATGCATAAAAGTGAAAAATGAAAGTGAAGTCGCTCAGTTGTGTCCGACTCTTAGCGACCCCATGGACTGCAGCCTACCGGGCCCCTCCGTCCATGGGATTTTCCAGGCAAGAGTACTGGAGTGGGGTGCCATTGCCTTCTCCGATATATTTGTTTAGAATGTACTATATGGATTCAGAAACAGTCAGCTTTAACAGTGAACATAACCCTAAGGTGGTCTTTGCTTTCTGGAAATGAAGATGATTATTCAATCAGCTGAAGGCAAAAACGATACAGAATTTGAATCTAGAGAAAATAGTATAGATGATCTTATTTGCAAAGCAAAAGCAGAGACACAGATGTAGAGAACAAATACAGGGGTGTCAAGAGGGCAGCGGGAGTGGCAGCAATTAGGAGACTGAGACTGACTTATATACACTATTGATATTACATATAAAATAGATAACTATTGAGAACATATTGTACAGCATAGGGAACTCTACTTAATGCACTTTGGTGACCTGAACGGGAAGGAAATCCAAAAGGGAGAGGATATATGTACATTTATGGGTGATTCATTCTGCTGTACAGTAGAAATTAACACAACATTGAAAAGAATCATACTCCAATAAAAATTAATTTTAAAAAACAGTATGGAATTGTTTCAGTTTATGGGAAGATAAAAAAAGAGTAAAAAGAGAGCCAATGTAGCACTTATTCTTCTTGCTGCTTAGAGGATCAAACTATACAGTTAACCACCATTTTAAGACTTTTACATGTGATGCTACTCCTCTACTTGTCTTGCTGTCACACAAGTGAAATTACTATAGTTCAGTTTGGGGCAAAAATATTTTCCTTGTCCAGGCTCCAGTTAAATAGTATTCTCCTCTCCCAATTCATGTGAATTACAAGAACACTGCATACACCAAGTCTCCTAAGTATGGTCTCTACCAGTAGCATCTGAACATATAAATTTAATTCTTTTAAAGTATAATTTATATAAACAATAAAATCTGCATTAGCCCAAGTATTTAATAATTTAGCATATGCGCATTGCGCTCATGCTCAGTCATGTCCGACTCTTTGCAACCCTGTGGACTGTAGCCTTCCAGGCTCCTTTGCCCATAGGATTCTCCAGGCAAGAACACTGGAGTGGGTTGCCATCCTCCAGAGGATCTTCCTGACCCAGGGATTGAACCCGCATCTCCTGCATTGCAGGCAGATTCTTTACCCTCTGAGCCACCTGGGAATTTAGAGTTCTGGTTAACTCAATTCTCTGACATAACTTAGAGGTCACCAGATAATACCTTTTTTACCAGCCTTGCTTGTGATGAAAAATCATCCTACATGTCCAAATCCATGGTGCTGCCCTAACTAGCAGGTTTTAGCCAACATAATCAAATCCAGCTTTGCTACCCCAAGACACTGCTCTATGCTGCACAGATGCTGCTCGGCGCAAGTAATGCACTGCTGCACAGTATTGCCCCAGTCTCTAGATTCTTACTCATCTACTGCAATCTCATTGATACTGCGTGAGAAGATTCTTTATAAAATGGTCCAAACTCACTGACTATATCAAAGTAGCTTCCCCCATAAAAAACAAAATTATTGTCTTAACAAAATGACATTATATGCTAATTATCTTGGTGTCTATGTCTAGTAGAAAATAATGCCCATAACCTAATTTTGAAATGTGGAGAATTTTAAATTTAAAAACATGAAAATTAGAGAGTTTCCATGTATAGTGTATCTAAAAGGTTTCTAAGACTGGTGTAGGGATGGCAACTCAGATTCAGAATAAACAAGTAAACTTAGTGTACACCAACACTCCGAAGGAAGTCAAAATGAAGAGAGTTCAAAACTATTTATAGATAATACCTTTTTATATTTACAGAGATCAGAGAAGAACTGAACCACTGCACTAACAGAAAGATAGTCTCTGGCAAAATATAATCCTGTCCTTAATATAGATACTAATTTCACAGAATATAACTTGCTATAAAAATTCTGCTCTAGAAAAATCAACTTTTAACAAGTTGAATAACACAATTTTCTTTTACTCAGGTATCCTTTTACTCAGGTTTGTATCTGAGGAATTTTTAAAGTCAGTCCTTAAATTAGCCAATCCCTCAAAATCTCTATTTTTTGAATCATTTGGGTTTTGACACAGACATCTTATCTTTCTTCACTGGAAAGGGGTTCTCTACCAAATACATAAGAGTAACTGATGGGAACAAATAGATGTTAAAACCCAGTAGGCTTGGTCTTATGCTATTCAGTAAGTTTCCTCACAGAGAATTTTGTAAAGTGACTTATATTTTATTGTTGCTTTAAGCATATTAAAATACCTTTATAAATCCATACACACACACAAAAATCTGCTGCACTCAGATTTGTTGCACTCAGATTGGGAGGTTAATATAATCAGGTTAATACGTTAAAAAGAACTTGACACAGAAATTATTAATGAGTAGAACAAGGTCACTACTTCTGAGGTGAGGTCACTTACAAAGAATGCACAAATAAAATTAAGGTTGACTTTTATTTACTTGACTATCTTCTTACATTGGATTCCTTTGGCAACATATCTTTAAACATTTAAAACCCTGTTTACAAGGATGCTCTGAAAGAAGCTTCAAACCATTATGCCCCTAATTGAATTCCCCAGGAGTCCAGTAAACCCAGAGGAATAAAGAAAAATCATAACATTTGCTAAATCATCTCAAAACATATTTCACTGCAAGGTTATGTGACCTCGTCTTTGAGGTTCAAAGATGAATGAGAAAGTACTACTGAATGCTTCATTATTTAGACTGAAATAAAAAAGGAATTTTACCTATTAGTGGCAAGCTAATTAAATCAGTTCAGTTTGAATTTTTCTTCCAAGGGAAATCAGACAACAAACAATAATAGCATTTTATACTATATGTGACCACTTTCTTAGAGAATAAAAGCTCTCAGGAAGAGAAAAGTATCTTTAACCAAAGACAATTATTCACAGTAAAGATATGAGAGAGAGCTGACAAAATTTGTAGTCCCGAGGGAAAGTAGCATTTTATCTGTGAATACAGAAAAAATTCAAGTGGAAGAAGAGAAAGTAAAGTTTCAAGCAATCAATTAGTTACTAACATACCCTCTTCACAATTCTAATTTTACTTTAAAATACCTTTTATGATCTTTTTATTCATAGTTCCTTCATATGCTTCTGTGTTTGTTTTGACTACTAAGCAAAAACATACGGATCTTAGCATTCACGAAAGAATGTTAAATCCCTGTCTACTTACCTGGTTTGTATGTTATTCCAGGGGGGAAGAGGAATCCCTGTTGGGCAGCAGCAGCTGCTGCCAGGGTCCGCTGGTCATGTGGAAAAATTGGGATCATGAGCGGAGGCATGTGACCCTGAACCTGCTAAACAGAAGAGAGCCTATGATCAGACACAGAGCAAATGCACGCCAAGAAGTATTTGTTTTTCACTCCTGGTGGTGTGCTGGTACCCAAACAGCCACCCATTTCTAACCTCATTCCAAATCTGGTCCCAGAGAAAATTCAGGCTAACTTTATCAAATCCCTTTCAGATTCCACTGGTATACCAACGATCTAACCTCCTTGTGAATTTGCCTCATCCCTGCTTCCACTAAATTATAGTGAATGGTTTTCTTTCATCTTGACTTTTTTCTTTTATTTTCTTTCTTTCTTAAAAAACAAAGAGCCGGAAGGAATGTTTTATTCTTTCATGGTACAGTGTTGAAAGGTTTTGCCCTTTCATCAGCTTTGCATTCTGTGCTTTATTTTGAAAACTGTTACTAGTATCCTTGGTCAGAAAGTAATGTCTAATTGTTATATATTCCAAAAGCTGTAGCTCCCCAGTTTAGGTATCTTATTTCAAAGCCTTGCTGCATTATGTCAAACATATAGCCCTTCAGATTTAAGGCTACTACCTCTTGGCTCCCAATTAAACTAATATTCTTTGCCATACACACCTCGATGTAACATATAAATTGCTTGTCTGGCTAAGCAGTTTTACAGCTTTATGCACTACCATGTAGCTGAGTAATTATGGAGTTGTATTCAGAGAGCATTTCATAATAAATCCTACTATATCAAATTTCATTTGACCTCAATAAATGTATCAAAGAGCACAAAAATGCAAAACAGAAAATCTTCACTCTATATCAGTATTTGTATTCCATATAAAGAAAATAAGAACTATGACAGAATCATGTCTGTGAAAATTACATTTTAATTTCCCAGCTCCCTCCCTTACTCTATGCATGCTGTCCTGATTCCAGAATAGCATCACAGGGAGGTTTTGTACTGGCTTTCAGGGCATGATTTTATAAATTAAACTATAGGACTTTTGTTATTTAAAGATCAAAACTAGGATGTACTAACAGCAACGATCTTTAAGTTCAAATAGGGTCTTTACCCTCCTTACTAGTATAAAAAAAGCTGCATTATATCCTGTTTAAGATACAAACCTTTACTAGTAGTCTACCAACCCCAAACCCTTCCCCCGTTTAAATTCCTAAATATTCTCTTTAGGCAAAATTCCATATACTGGCTGATGACCCTGTTTAAATAGCACCAACTTGCCTTATCCTGTCCCTGTTCCCTTCACAGCCAGGGACAGATTGCAAAAATGCTCCTGTACAGGTCTAAGAGGTTTCATTTACCAACAGTTTCTCTCTAGGGAAAGCCCTAAGATGTGGGTTAATAAAGGGCAAGCAAAAAATAAACACTTTACAGTATTTCTCTGAATTCATTTCTCAGGAAAATCAACTTATAATAAAAAGGTCTTTGTGCAATTACTACCTCGCCAGTGGGGCGTGAAAGAAACTAGCTTTGGGCAGCTTTTCCTTCCATTTTAGCTGAGGTAAGCCCAAGTTTTGTACATTTGAGTACAAACTTAGCCCGCTTAAACTGGAGCTGATCCCCTGGTGCCTAGGTCTTGCCTTTAGCCCTGAAGGAAAGCATGAGGTTTGCTGCTCAATTCCAGCTTGCAAACTTGAGATGTCAAAGATGACAGCACCATTCTATGCCAGAAAATAAGACATGATACTTTTGTGGGTGACTATTGTTTAGTATAAGAGTATATCAAAGGAAATCACTTCATTTCATTTTAGAAATATGGTCTTAGCATATACCCAGAACACAGCACAGATGCTTCACATTCTAAAGTAAGGAAACAAAAAGTGGGGAGTCTAGGTATCAAATAAATTTTTTCTTTCCTTCTTTCAACGAATATTTATTAAATCATTATTATGTGTTATGGATCTTGAGAAGAAGCTGAAAAAATGGGGGCTATTTTGGTTGGGAGAGAGAAGATATACATTCATGCTGAAATATTTGAAAGAATTATGTATGGAAGAAGAACTTAAGTCTGAGTGATTACAAAGAACAGAACTAGGCTCAAAAGAAAGGTTTTAGGGAAGTTTAAGGCAAAGAAGAATTTTCTAATAATGAGCTATTCAATAATCACTGTGATTAAAGAGGTTCTTTGTGCCATTTTCCTATGCGTGTGTGTGCTAAGATGATTCAGTCGTGTCTGACTCCTTGCCACCCTATGGACTGTAGCCCACCAGGCTCCTCTGTCCATGGGATTCTCCAGGCAGGAATACTGGAATGGGTTGCCATGCCCTTCTCCAGGGAAGTGGTCAAGTAACGGCTGTATACTCATATGCCACAGATACTTAAAGGATAGACATAACTTAAACTCTAATTAGATAATGACCTATGGTGCATTTTCAACTTTATAATTCTACGTTTGTTTAAAAGTCGGTGTTAGGAAGATAATGTCATATAGTCATTCCTCCATTCATTCAACACATTTATTCAGAATCTACTATGTCTACAAAGGCTTTGTTGTCAAATGAATCTGAAGCTTAAATCTATACAGTGTCATTTACTTGGCAGTGTGATCTTGAACAGTTACTCAGCCTTCCTGAGTCTATTTTCTCATGTAAAAACCAAAGCTAATGTGTACTAACGTAGCTGGTAGTTAGCAGCGTGGTTATTGTGAGGATTAAATAAACAAGAAAAGTAATGCTTGGGGCATGGTGACTAGCGTTTAATAGACACTCAGTAAATATTAGATCCTTAGTTTTTCTTATCCAGTTTGCTATTCAGTACTAGAAATTTATCAAACTAGTAAAGAACTAATACAAGAAACAGTGGATCTTAACCCATAACTCTACTTCAAATAAGAAAACATGAGTCAAATAAATAATTCAGTTTGGCAGGCAGAGGCTTGTTTGTTTTTAGCAGACCCATGTCTCACAGAGCATTATCTTCTCCTAAATATCCAGAACACGAAGGAAAAAAAAAAAAAAGGTGGGATTAAAAGGCTCATTTGAAGATGTAATTTGGGATCCTTAGTGTTATTCATTAAACAGCATCTGAAAACATAATTTTATTTTTACATTGGAGCCCAAGCTCTTCAGATCTTCGGCATAAGGGCATCAATGGCAATCAGGTATCAGACTTTAATGATTAAAACTTGGTGTCTGAAGATATTTCCTTTGTAGCTAGCTATGTAACTGAGAGACTAAAGTTAACTAATTAAGGTCATTTTTAACATTAAAGAGCTGTAGGTGTTTCATACTAACGTAAACTGTAAGAACTTAGGGAAGTTCTTTTCTGTCCACCATCCTCTACATAACAGGATATTTTAGAAAGTTTCAATGCTGTGAGGTAAGAGGCAGTTTCAATAAACTGAGAAACAAAGTAAATAAGGAGGGGGACAGAAGGTATTGTGAAAACAATGACAATGATGGAATCACAGACTTGAAGTGGAGCTTGGAGTTTATCTAACCTAGTAGTTCTCGAAGTGTGGTACCCAACCAGCAGCATCAGCAATACCTGAGAGTTTTTAAAAAAGCAAATTATCAGACTCCAGCCCAGACCTATGAAACAGAAACTCTGGGGGTTGGGGCCAACAGTCTAGAATGTAGACTAAAATTTAATCCAGAGAGGAGATTCTCAAACTTTTGTGGACTTTGGAATCATCTGGAGGGCTTGTTCAAACAAAAATTATTTGATCCCATTCTCAGAAATCAGTAGATCTGAGGTGGGAACCTGAGTTTACTGTTCTAACAAGTTCCTAGGTGAAGCTAGTTAGTGCTGTTGGTTCAAGGACCATTCTTTGAGAGTCACTAATCCAGTTCAAATCTCACAATTTACACTAGGGAACCAGGTGGCTTGAGAAGGTAAAACTGAGGTCACACTGTCTGCGACAGACCTGGATCTAGAGTCCAGAACTTCTGCACCCTGTTCAGTGCTTTTTCCATTATATCGCATGGACTTCAGTAAAAGAAAAGCAAGAAATCATACATGTACATTCTCTGCATAGAGAAAATCTGAAGTGCTGCAACTGAAAATAATTGTATATTTCAGAGATGTGTCTCTGAAATATAGATACTAGGGAGTATAGATACTGTGATGTTCAGTTTCAGTCTGTTTCTTCTCTTATTTTGCACCTACACATTGATCTCAAATTTGTCATCAATTCCAATTAATGCGTTAGCAATAATCATTTAGATCCAAATGATAAAGTTGACCTTATTTTAAGTAAAATAATGATGTGCAAATTCAAAATGCCTTCATTAAATATAAGCCAAAATATCCACTAGCCAGTTAGAACCCAGGCTGAGAAACGATGAAAAGCTCCTCTTATATCTCTAATTACAGAAATCATCATCATCATCACAGCAACTAATATTTTCCAGTATTTCCTCTATGTCAAGCATATGGGAAAGTGATTTAAATGCTCCATCTCATTTAATTCTCAAAATTTTATCAGGTACCTACTGTTACTATCCTCATTTATTTAATGAGAAAGAGAAACCAATGAGAAATTAGGTAACACGGTCACTTAAAAAGTGATGGAGCCAAGATTCAAGGCCAGGTATGTCAGGCTCAAATCCTATACTTTTAAGTACTATATTAAGCATAAAGTCATCTTTTGCTAAATATAATTGTGAATTTACATGCGGTTATAATAAATAATACAAAAGATCCCATGTATACCTGACTCAGTTTCTCCCAATGATGAAACTTGAAAAATTATAGAACAATGTCACAACCAGGACACTGACATTGACACAATCCAACAGCCTTACTCAGATTTCGCCAATGAGATACCATTTCTAAAAAATTATGTGTCATAAAAGGTAGCACAGGTAATTAAAGTTCTGTGGATACTTCCAACTACCACCTTTCATACAAAGTTCACCAGTATGACCTAGTGCAAATAAAGTGAGTGGCAATCATGAATTAAAGCAATAATTTCCCCTTTCAGAACTTTCCATTTATTTTACTTACTAGAAGATTATTGGTTGAAGGTGGGACAAAAATGGAAAGCAAGAACAAGGTGGGTGGGGGAGGTAAGGAAAGAGGATTTGGTGGCCATACAAGCATCACATAAGCATCTAAAATATTTTTCTTCTATGGAAGTTGTGAATTAAGTTTACTGCACTGCATATCAGTGCCTAAGGAAGATAAAGAATTTTGATAAAAGAGAAAAGTCCCATCCTGCTCTGAAGAATGTAAGCCTGCCTTTCCTTTATCATCCCATCATCTTATTTTCCCATTTGGTAACACGCCAGGAAAGGCAGTCACATTGTAAACAGCAAGTTCCAAAAATATTTTACTAAAGAATAAGAAATAATAGAATTCCATCAAAGAGTGACCAGTCTCCACATGTCTTTTTCAAGAAGTTATCAAAATTTCAAATAGCATCTTTTTTTCTTGAAAGTGCAGTTTTCCCTTAGCCCAAATTCAGATTCTTTAATTATCCCATGTGCTGTGCTATGCTTAGTTGCTCAGTCGTGTCCAGCTCTTTGTGACCCCAAGAACTATAGCCAATCAGGCTCCTCTGTCCATGGGATTTGTCAGGCAAGAATAGTGGAGTGGTTGCCATTTCCTTCTTCGGGGATCTTCCTGACCCAGGGATCGAACTTGGGTTTCCTGTGTATCCTGCACTGCAGGTGGATTCTTTACCTGCTGAGCCATAATTATCCCATGTGTGTATGTCCGATGCTTTGCGACACAGTGGGCTGTAGCCTGCCAGGCTCCTCTGTTAGTGGAATTCTCCAGGCAAGAATACTGGAGTGAGTTGCCATTGCCTTCCCCAGGGGACCTTCCAGACTCAGGGATTGAACTCAGGTCTCCTGCATTGTAGGCAGATTCTTTACCGTCTGAGCTACTAGGGAAGCCCCCCAAATATCCCATCAGTTCAGTTCAGTTCAGTTCAGTCGCTCATTTGTATCCGACTCTTTGTGACCCCAGGAATCGCAGCACGCCAGGCCTCCCTGTCCATCGCCAACTCCCGGAGTTCACCCAAACCCACATCCATCGAGTCGGTGATGCCATCCAGCCATCTCATCCTCTGTCGTCCCCTTCTCCTCCTGCCCCCAATCCCTCCCAGCATCAGAGTCTTTTCCAATGAGTCAACTGTTTGCATGAGGTGGCCAAAGTACTGGAGTTTCAGCTTTAGCATCATTCCTTCCAAAGAACACCCAGGGCTGATCTCCTTTAGAATGGACTGGTTGGATCCCCTTGCAGTCCAAGGGACTCTCAAGAGTCTTCTCCAACACCACAGTTCAAAAGCATCAATTCTTCAGCGCTCAGCTTTCGTCACAGTCCAACTCTCACATCCATATATGACCACTGGAAAAACCATAGCCTTGACTAGACGAAACTTTGTTGGCAAAGTAATGTCTCTGCTTTTCAATATGCTATCTAGATTGGTCATAACTTTCCTTCCAAGGAGTAAGTGTCTTTTAATTTCATGGCTGCAGTCACCATCTGCAGTGATTTTGGAGCCCAAAAAAATAAAGTGACACTATTTCCATTGTTTCCCCATCTATTTCCCATGAAGTGATGGGACCAGATGTCATGATCTTCGTTTTCTGAATGTTGAGCTTTAAGCCCACTTTTTCACTCTCCTCTTTCACTTTCATCAAGAGGCTTTTTAGTTCCTCTTCACTTTCTGCCATAAAGTTGGTGTCATCTGCATATCTGAGGTGATTGATATTTTTCCCGGCAATCTTGATTTCAGCTTCTGCTTCTTCCAGTCCAGCATTTCTCATGATGTACTCTGCATATAAGTTAAATAAGCAGGGTGACAATATACAACCTTGACATACTCCTTTTCCTATTTGGAACCAGTCTGTTGTTCCATGTCCAGTTCTAACTGTTGCTTCCTGACCTGCATACAGGTTTCTCAAGAGGCAGGTCGGGTGGTCTGGTATTCCCATCTCTTGAAGAATTTTCCACAGTTTATTGTGATCCACACAGTCAAAGGCTTTGGCATAGTCAATAAAGCAGAAATAGATGTTTTTCTGGAACTCTCTTGCTTTTTCAATGATCTAGCGGATGTTGGCAATTTGATCTCTGGTTCCTCTGCCTTTTCTAAAACCAGCTTGAACATCTGGAAGTTCATGGTTCACGTATTGCTGAAGCCTGGCTTGGAGAATTTTGAGCATTACTTTACCAGCGTGTGAGATGAGTGCAGAAGAACTGTACAAAAAAGATCTTCACGACCCAGATAATCACGATGGTGTGATCACTCACTTAGAGCCAGACATCCTGGAATGTGAAGTCAAGTGGGCCTTAGAAAGCATCACTATGAACAAAGCTAGTGGAAGTGATGGAATTCCAGTGGAGCTATTTCAAATCCTGAAAGATGATGCTGTGAAAGTGCTGCACTCAATATGCCAGCAAATTTGTAAAACTCAGCAGTGGCCACAGGACTGAAAAAGGTCAGTTTTCATTCCAATCCCAAAGAAAGGCAATGCCAAAGAATGCTCAATCATCCCATAGGTAGAAGTAAAACTGATTTTGTTAATATAAAGAGTAAAACTTAATTTAACCAAAAATAATCTCTGAGCATAAAAGTGCATTATTTTTTATTGCTTTGGAAGTCACCAATAACTGGGTATGTAATTGGAACGACTAATGAGAATCCAGGAACCCTGTCATAGGTGGAGCTAGTCAGTGTATCAGGAAAGAAGCAAACTATATCCCTTAAAGCCTAACTGCCCATTAATTCTAAACTTCCACAATCCCAGACCAAAGCATTTCCCTTTTGCAGAGGGTGAGGAACACATTCTCGATCAAATAGGCTACATGCCCAGAAATTTTAATTGCTAGGGTGTAACTCACATCTTTTAGACAATCGAGACAGCAGCAGATGCACGTGAAACACTTAGGTTCTGTCTCTTTCTATTCGTAAAACAGCATTGTTGCATCAACACTTATGCCCTTTGTTTTCTCTGTGCTAAGTTGATGATGCCATTTTTTGCCATCTGCCCGAGAGCTTCATTAAAGATACATGAATGGGCTAACTGGCCTGATATCTTGTGAGGAACAGGTGCTATTGTTTGTCCCTGAAGACTTGCACTAAAGATATGACTCAGAATACTTGAGAAAGAGCATCTGCAGCAGTCAGTCAGAAAGCAACTTGGCAGAGACCTGGCTCCGTGCTAATATGCAAACAGAGTGACACTCAGGGGGGCTCATTTTCTTTCATGAGGATTATTTAACTTTTCTTAGTGACAGGAAATAAGTATTTGTATTGAAAATCATGAACAATATTAATGTCTATTACCTAGTTAAAGACAGTGAGCAAGTGAAGATCTTTTTAATGCCTTATTTCTAGAAAATCATTCCTCATGTGATTTAATTGGAGAAAGCTTCCTTAATCTGTTGGAAGGAATGTTTCCAATGTTTGTAAATCATGAAGGAGGGAGGGGAAGACAGAGACAAAAAATATAACAAGAGAGAAAGAGCAATTAGAGGGAGACGCAGGGCGTAAAGAAAGATAGAAAGGGTGGGGGTGGGGGTGAGGAATTTCCTTAAAGGCCATATTCTTTATTGCAAAGAGTAGCTGAGTTATTTGCATAAAGTGTTACCATTATAAAAGCTGTACAGTGTAGAGTGAAAGAAATAAAGTCCCCAGAACCTTACATGAAAAGCCTTCAAGGCATGGAGGTATCTTCTTACTGCCAAAAAATGCATGCCAAATCTCAGCTATTTCTGGAGAGTTAGGAGGGAAAGGGTCTCATTTGATAGGATAAATAATGCTTTAAAGCAAACCCTTTAGTTGCAAAACTTTTTTTTTTGTCTAAATTTTTAAGATTTTGTTTTTCCCTGACTTAAAAAGCATAAAGCAGTAGTCAACATATTGACCATAGTTTGAAGTATCCAAAGGAGCTTATATACAGCCTACCTGACTATTCTCTAATTGTTTCAATTCATTAATCATCTCTCACCAAGTAAATTGAGGGTCTTGAATAGCCTGTGACACTTATATTGCTCTATGCCCATTGCTCTTATCACAGGGCTAAGGACATACATAGTAGGCATTTTGTGCCAACTTTTAAACAGGAGAACCATCGAGGACCCAAGAACTGGTTTTCCGAGCACTAATTTCCATAGGGTAATATTATTGTTAATATAACTGCAAAAAGTATAGAGCTCTAGCTGTCCTCATTATAGAAGAAGGTTTAAGAATGATGTTTAAATAAATTTTGATATCACTTTGTCAGCTTTTCATTTGTCTTATTTAGCAAATCTCTAGCTGGTACAGCTCATGGTGGATTGCAAATCCTTGCTTATAGAGAATCCGACTAGCTCTAGCAGGAGAATAATCAAACTGATATTTTATCAGGAGCAATTATGAGACACAAAGTTTCTGAGTCTTTAAGAACACAGAGTCCAATCTTCCTAGATGTTTCCCACCAACATCCAATGGATAATAACTGTACAAATAATATAAGAAAAATATTCTGCTTTATTTGTTTGTTGAAGGCAAGACATTTTCTCTCTCAAACTCCCACAAGCATAACATGCAAAACACTTTGTTACCATTCATCTTTCATACAATGCAATTTATTTTCCTGCAATGTTGATTACTATTGTCACCAATCTTTTCAAAATCTTCACTAAAGGGCCAGGAAAATCACTAGAAAGGTAGAACAAACTAAAGATGTTGCAGTTTAAGGGCATCCTTTTTAAAAACTCAGCTTTAGTCTTTCAAAGTCATGTCTTTGAAGATTAATGAATAGCCAACCTTTTCTTTATGTATATTATATTTAAAAAGTTAATTTCAAGGAAAAGAATGGAAAATGGCTTCACTAGTTTACTTGTCTTTACTAATTTACACTATTAAATATATCTAATAAAATATCTGAAATATTCATAGGAAGAATGGAGATGATACATTTCATCCCCACCTTCACTACCAAGAGTAAGGCATGCAAACAAAGCAACTCTTTTTATAGGTGGGTCTTTAAAGACAGCTATTTCAAATCCACTTCACAGTTCAGTACTTTCCAGCTCCCTATCTTGATTACACAGGAGGAGAATGATCTTTGAGAGTAACAGTACAATGGCTCCATTTATCAGATCAATAGCACATATTTTAAAAATCTTCTTTAGGTGTATATTCAGAGAGAAATGTTAATAGCCCTGAAAGGGCCAATTCTTTGCACATCCTTTGTGTTAACATCTTTTCATATTTTCAGCATACTGTATACATGCTGCTCTACTTGTATTTTCGAAAATGGGCAAGTATCTCATTAATCTACCAGGATCATCAGTAGTCAAACATCATTACTTTATCTCTTATTCATTTGTACATGTTCTGTTTAAATAATGAATTTTCAATGAAAACAACATGGATGTGGTACTAACGTAATCATGATTTTTAGCATTTCTTACTTGTATGTCCCCTTGCTGCTGCTGCTGCTAAGTCACTTCAGTCGTGTCCGACTCTGTGTGACCCCAGAGACGGCAGCCTACCAGGCTCCCCCGTCCCTGGGATTCTCCAGGCAAGAACACTGGAGTGGGTTGCCATTTCCTTCTCCAGTGCATGAAAGTGAAAAGTGAAAGTGAAGTCGCTCAGTCATATCCAACTCAGCGACCCCATGGACTGCAGCCTACCAGGCTCCTCGGTCCATGGGATTTTCCAGGCAAGAGTATTGGAGTGGGGTGCCATTGCCTTCTCCGATATGTCCCCTTACTCCCTGAAATAAAGAGTTCCACATGTATAAAATGACCTCTTGGGTCCCTAAGAGACACGTTACTCTGTAAAGTAAGTCAGTAGTGCCTGTCTTCATTCAACTATTCAATAGCTTTTACTGAGCACCTAGCACTGTCAATCCTAAAGGAAATCAGTCCTGAATATTCATTGGAAGGACTGATGCTGAAGCTGAAGCTCCAATACTTTGGCCACCTGATGCAAAGAACTGACTCATTGGAAAAGACCCTATTGCTGGGAAAGACTGAAGACGGGAGGAGAAGGGGACGACAGAGGATGAGATGGTTGGACGGCATCACTGACGCAATGGACATGAGTGTGAGCAGGCTCCAGGAGCTGGTGATGGACAGGGAAGCCTGGCGTGCTGCAGTCCATGGGGTCATGAAGCCGGCCACGACTGAGCGACTGAACTGAACTGAGCACTATCTGCCCAGAACTATGCTGAGCCCTAGGAACAAAAAGATGCCTTAGAGAAGCCCATAGCTTTATCAGGTAGAAATGTTAAGTTTGCTTTCACTTATGCAGTAGTATAAATCATCCAATTTGTCAGCTTACTTTGGAAAGTGGTCAACAGAGAAAGATTTGCTTAAAAAGAAAAATAAATTACAACAAACATTCCATTACATAGCTTTCCATAGTCTTCCTATAGTTTCAAACCAAGAAAAATTTTGAGAGTATTTATGAGGACAAAAGTCAGATTACTTTATAAAATGGATGACAAATGTTAATTAAATGTGTTTAAATTATCTTACTATGTTTTAAGAAACTCTCACCAGGAGGGAAGTAGAATGTCCTAGCCATAAAGAAATTAATAAAACATGTTATGCAAAAGTAAAATTTATGATTCATTTGGAATTAGATATGTACCACCTTTTCAATCCATACAAATGCATAATCTTGTCAATTAAATATTATTGTTAAGGTCTAGTAGTATGTTAAAATCACTTTAAAGTGCAACTAAGGAAAATTCATGTGTGTTTATTACTCCTTAAGGATCTATTAGTGGGTATTTTATTCAGATTCGTGCTGTAAAATCTGCATAAACTCAGCATATTGTTATCCCCATGTGTGCATTTGTTTGGTTAAAGCAGAACAGCAAATCTCAATTTTTGCAACTTCTGGAAAAGTCAAGAGAACTAAAACAGTCTTAATTTTAATCAGATACAAACAGTTATCACTACAGAAGTGAAGAGTTGACTATTATGCAAACAGTCACAGTTAGTGGTCACCAGGCCATCACAGAAGACTGAGCTAGTCAATTACTTTAGATATTTCCAAAGACTAGTGAAGATGAATGTTTCTTATTCCACCCTGTCTTATTTCCACAGAAATATGAAACGTATTAGAGACTAATGATTGTTGTTCTCAAATGGAAACCCCATTAAATACACAATGATCAAAGTGTTTTGCCAAGATGGAAATTAATTTTTTAATCTTGTATAAGTGCCACATAAATATAGTTACATTGTGAAGAATGTGGCATTTCTTTGTTTGTAACAACCAAATTCAGACATAAACATTTCATAAACTTTTGACCTGTAATGAAGGCAATCTGGCTTTTACCCCTGAAGTATTTTACACAGCCTTACTCTGTTAGCAATGACCAGAGTTCAATTATTAAATTCCTCCTCCAGAAATGCAGGTTTACATCTTAAACTACTGTTTTTATTAAAATATGCACAAGCAACCTAAAGGAAGGGACTTTGCGTCTTAGTAAAACTCCTTGTCTTGTACAGAGTAGAGATTCAACAAATGTTTATAATACAAATGCATTAAAAAAATTTTCATTCTCTGTTATTTAAAAAATCAGCTACAATACTTTTGATAATTTTTAAATCTTCTGAACCAATTTGAAGTCCTTTTATCATTTGGAGGCCTCAAATCAAGGCAATAGGAATATACCTCTGTTTCAAACATACTTCATTGCAGTGATCTTTTCTTTTGGTATGCCACAGTCTGACTTTAAAGTCCACTTGTTGTTAAGAAAAATATAAAAATTGATTTGGTTCATTCATTTGAAGATATTTTTAATGGCTGAGCTCTCCTAGTAGATCTGTTGAAATTCTTCTATAGTATAATTTAAAGATGCCTCTAAACTTCTCTAATAATTTCATCATCATCAATTTTCTGACAAATGATAAACTGTTCTCATCAGAAGAGCCAGGGATACAGTTTTTCAAAATATTAAAAAAGTTTGTTTTATCACAGTGGACTGGTTATGCAATACAGAACAAATGACAGAAAAACATTTAAGCAACACCTAACAAGGAGAGCAGAAACAGTTTCATCTTTAGCTAGGAGGACTGAGAAACACAAACTCTGAACAGAACATAAATAAGATGTCTAAGCTATTGACAGCTGGGTCCCAGTCACGGCAAGATAATCCTCCCTGGACACATCAGTGAGAGACCATGCCTGTATGTGTTCAGGGGTGCAGAGAGGTAAAGTAAAGGGAACTTTATAAGAAATAAACACTGAGTAAAGGCATAAACAGGATTCCTTAGTGGCTCAGGCGATAAAAGAATCTTCCTACAATGCCAGAGATGCGGGTTTGGTCCCTGGGTCTGGAAGATCTCCTGGAGAAGAGAATGGCTACACACTCCAATATTCTTGCCTGGAGAATTCCATGGACAGAGGAGCCTGGCAGGCTACATGGGGTCGCAAAGAGTCGGACATGACTGAGCAACTAAGACATTTTTTTCAAAGGCATGAATAGTGGCCATAGCCACAAATCAAACAGCCTTCAGGTTTTGGTGGCTCAGATGGTAAAGCAACTGCCTACAATGCGGGAGACCCAGGTTCAATCCCTGGGTTGGGAAGATCTCTTGGAGAAGGAAATGGCAACCCACTCCAGTATTCTTGCCTGAAAAATCCCATGGACAGAAGGGCCTGGTAAGCAAAAGTGCATGGGGTCACAAAGAGTCAGATATGACTGAGCAACTTCACTTTCACTTTCAGGCCTTTTTACAGCAAAAAGTTAAAGACATGCAACTGTAATTCATTTTGTAATGTAACCTACAAATCCTGTCCACTCTCAGCATGCACACTTACACACATACACACACTCATCCACATACACTCACACACACTTCTACACCTGCTGCCCCAACTAAATGTACATCAACACTGAAGCCGATATAAGGACAAGCTAACAAGCTGTTTCAAAGGAGCAGTTTTTTTTTATTTTTGTATGTTATTTAGTACTATGTTCATATTCGGAGAAGGCAATGGCACCCCACTCCAGTACTCTTGCCTGGAAAATCCCACGGACCCACGGACAGAGGAGCCTGGTGGGCTGCAGTTCATGGGGTCGCTAGGAGTCGGACACGACTGAAGTGACTTAGCAGCAGCACGTTCATATTAAATAACTTAGATACACTAAAGAAATGTTCCTATTAAAGAAGATAACATCCAAGTTCCTTAGCCTGGGCTGGCATTGAAATCACCACAGAACATATTCTTAACATACCTTTCAAACCTCTTTCTTACTATCATTTCCCCTCTTTCCCCTCTTGCTTTCAGTAGCTTCTAAGTTTCTGCATGACATTTTTTTTCACTTATGTAGAATGACCTTTCCTTTCCCCCTTGTTGTCCCAAATCTGACCTACCCTTTGAAGTTCAGCTCAGACTCCTCTATGAAAATTCCCTAAGTATAAATTTATTTCCCTCTGTCAACACTACATTGCATACACTGTGCTGAATTATTTAATGGTTTTCAGTTATTTTACACCATTTTAGGCACTGGGGACCCAGAGGTAGACAAAATTCCTTCCCTACCACTATCTCCTAGGAAAGACAGACAATATACAAATGGATGTAATATGTATATATGTGTGTGTATACACACACCCATGACAAAATATATATTAAATATAACAAATGCCTGTTGAGAATAGATGCTATGAAGAAAATAGAGTAAGATAATGAGATAGAGTTTGAAGGGTAGAGGGTGAGTAGCAGGAGGTAGTCAGTAGGCAGTAGTGAGGACTCTTTTGGATATGGGGTGGTCAAGAAATGTTTCTCTGAGGAAACAATATAGCATAGGGTTAAATGACCTAAAGTTGCAAGAGACCTCATTTAGGTTTATAAAAATGACTCTGGTGGTGTGAGAAAAATTGACTCAGAATGAAAGCAGAGAGACCAGCAGTTCAAAAACGGGGATAACAGTAAACTTTTCCCATCTTATATATCCTCTCTGCTCAAGCAGAAGGAAGATACCTTGCAGATAAATTTGTAGCATGCTCCTAGGACACTGCCTCCAAATATGAAAGGCAAAGAGTCATTATCTAACTGACTAATTAACTGATTGACTAAAACAGACCTTTCCAGTGATTTCATGGGACAAGAAGTATATCACTTACAAACACGTGCACCTTTTTATGCTGATAGGAGAGAAGAGTATAAGGAATTAAAATCTAAGTGGCTACTGCTGAATCTGTAATTACTACTGTAATTCTTTTCCCCAAACATTATGTCTGAATAAAATTTTTAAGCAGTCAAGAAATTTACTGACAAAACTAAAAATATAAATTCTTAATTCAGTCTCTGTGTGGGAAAAACAGGAATATTTAAAATGAGATTCAAGCGACCTGTCAACTTTCCCATGAGAAAAAAAAAAAAAAAATCAACTGTTAGTAAAGATCAGAAGAGTAGAAAATTTAATATATGCAAACTGGCTCAAAACACAGGTTAAATTAAACTTCTTTTGCTTTTTTTATTGGTAGTTGAGATTAATGTGATATTTGCCAAATGAAATGGAATTTACAATACAGAGTCAGATGCTGCAGCAATTCACCTCAAATCATATTCCTTGCTGTTATAAAGAACAATAGGCCAATAGCATAATTTAAGAGTGATTAATAATAACTGATGCAATCATAGCTGAAAAGGAATAGAAAAATTTACACCCAAAATGAAACAAACTAGTCCACTCAGGTCAATAAAAAAACAAACAAAAATAACCAGAATTCAAAATGGAAAATGAACATACTGAATTTTCCACACATTCTTAAAGAAATACTACTAAGAAATTCTCATACTTCTTTGTCTTTGATTTTAATATATAAAATTTTTATTTCACTCCATCTGAAACACAGTATTATACAGCTCTTGACAACAATTCTTAATGTTGGGCAAAAAAAATAGATACAGGAGCATTGTATACATTAGATTTAAAGATAGATACAATATAAAACCTTGGGCTTCCCAGGTGTGGCTAATAGTAAAGAATCCACCTGCCAATGCAGGAGACATAAGAGACACAGGTTCAATTGCTCCTCCTCCAGGAGTTCAGGCCATGGCAACCCACTCTAGCATTCTTGCCTGGAGAATCCCACGGACAGAGGCGCCTGGAGGGCTACAGTCCATGGAGTTGCAAAGAATCGGACTTGACTGAAGCAACTTAGCACACGTGCACAATATAAAATCTTAGCCAATCTTCTGTACCATGAAAAACACCAAAGTAGTATTAAGACAGGTTTGCCCTAACCACACGATATTAAGAAAGGAAAAAGGGGGAAGAGAAAAGGAAAGGGAAGGGAAGGGAATGAGAGGAAAGAAAAGGAATGAGAGGAAAGAAAAGAAAAATATGAAAGAAAGCAAAGAAGGAAGAGAAGAAGGAAGAATCAAGCAAACAACAACCAAGCAAGAATCCTGTGGGCTTTTAAAAAAATTAGTACTGTGTTTTATATCCACAGTTTTGACCTGATTACTCTGTTCCTTGCATGTCACAAATGAAAACTTCCAACCCCCATGTTATAGGTACCTTACAAAAACTTTGTGAAGATCAAATGGTATAAGAAAAAAACTCTTCAAAGTGAAAGCTGCTATAAAAACTTTAATTGAAATGTAATTATAAAAATTAATTAAACTAAGACATATATATTCATCTTTAAACCCGAGAACTCATAAACTACTTTAAATTGAAGTTTAAACTGAAAATTGAGAAACTGTGGATTTAGGTTGCTGGCCAAGTTCATATATATACAAGGACCAATCCATGAATCCCTACTATCAGTCATTCATGACTTGGGAGACATGGGACTGAGAATAATATTATAATTTAATTGAATGTAGAGATAGACATTTTCTTCACATCAACTTGACCAGTTTTAAGACAGTTCAACTTAACTTTATGAATTTCTATGCATAAGAAAGTGAAACAAAGAGAGAAATGGAACCCCCTGCATTCCCCTGACAAAAAAAGAAAAACAAACATGGCTTATGATATATGAGTCACATCATAAAGTATCTATCCATAGATTTAATTTTTGACTTTACTTCATTTCCATGGACAGAGGAGCCTGGCAGTCTATACAGTCCATGGGGTTGCAAAGAGTCAGACAAGACTGGGCACCTAACACACACACAGAGTTTGCATTAAAATTTGAATTCCTAAAAATGTCATTACAAATTGTAAGCAGGAATTTTCGTAACCCTATTATCATGTCCACAACAATCTAGAATAATGGTGATCAAAGCTACAAATAATTATTTTTAGCTCCACTTGACAATTTCCAAATATTAATGACACAAAGCTCAGCTTTGAGTCTCTAACTCTTCTTAATTTACCATTATAAAAGGTCAGGTTAGCTCCTTTAAAACTGTACTATGATTGTAGTTTCCATGGTAGAACACGGAGCTGAATCTACATAGAAATGATCAGCCAGTAACAATAGATCTTTGTCCAGCTGTGACTACTTCCCTCCTCTACAGCCAGTCCTTATCTGGCTCAGGAAATGCCTGTTTTAACTGACAGGTAGGAGATTAAATCTACAGCTGCTGAAACACAATCTCAGCTCTGTTAGATAGGCTTTCATTGAAAAGCACTACAAACACATAATTTGTTTATGTTGTACCAGCAATCTCTGACAAAGCAGACTGTCTAGCTGAGACAAATGTGGTTAAACCCATTTATTGTATTATTTCTGCTACACAGAACAAGCTCTTAAAACACAGAAACTAGATGAGGCACAAAGCTCTAGCTGTCTAAAGAAATCAAGAATAGATGACTTCTTGTTACACTAGCCCTTTTTACACAGAAACCATGTTCTCCCCTGGAAAACATCTATTCCAATTTCTCTTTTAAGTGGGTGGTTCAATTATGTTTATGTTTTCAGTTTTTAAAGTTTCTTTTGTTGCTTCCAGCATAAACAGGCATAAAATCACCTAACCACTGAACGTCGCTAGATTTAAGAACATGATGAATATTTATAGCAAGTGCTATCACCCTTCAAAAAAACCCATACTGATAAATTCTAATGACAATTGACCCTTTTCCCATATTTATTGCAAATTCTGACAATGTTATTTGATTTCTTTATTTCACTTCATGTAAAAATAGTTCTGCAACTTATAAAGATATAAATAAGTTTCTTTAAAATTAAGTAGTTATACATAGAAATACCTAATTTTATAAAATAAATGTCAAGGTGGTAGGTTTTAACAAAAACAGCAACAATAATATCTGATAGCTATGTGACTATAAATTATTTTTTCCAAATTCATAAGAAGTAGAAATCATTTTTTAAAATTTTATATCTAAAATTTATTCTTTAGGTATACTCACTCAACTTTAGCTAGCACTCTGAGTATACAACAGGAAGTGCAAAATAGTATAACTAATGATTAAAGTATATATCTACCTTCACTAAATCCTAAAAATTATAATCAATGATAATGGAACAACAGATGGTATACAATATGGTTTAAAAATAAGAAAACAGATGCTATAACTCAAACTTGTCAAAAAATTTTAGAAAGAATTGCATAATAAACATAAAAATTATAAAACTATATTTGAAACATGGCCAAAAGGATTATGGCTAGCCACTCTCAAACATGTCACTATTCCCTAAAATCTTATTTTATTTTTCTTTAATCATCATCATAAAACAGGGAAGTGAGAAAATAATCTTTCAAGTTGGAACATATGGACCACTTGGAAGTCTGTTAGTCTTAAAATACAGAAAGTATGCAATAAACTAGCTGAATCCATGGGGTCTCCCTCAAACAGCATGGATAATGAGGGGAATCCATAACAGACATAAACAAACCCAGAAAGATGTCTAGACCCCACATCATTATGTATGATATATGCTCAAGATATATGGGCATACATTTGAATGTTCAAGTTCAAACTTGGCTTCTATTAGACTGATTCAGTCACAGCATGGGGTTTCTTTAATAAACAAACCTTACTGTTAGAAAATATTGGGGACTCAAATCATGTATTATGCCCCAGCTAGTTAAATATGTGGTGCTCTAAAGCCCTATAACCCTTGAAGCTTTCTTAAAATAGATTGTAAATAATAAAGAAAAACTACATCTAGACAAAATATAGAAATCATAGATTTTTGCATTACAAGAGGGAAGCAGATACTACACGAAACTAGCATTTCAACTAATTTTTAATTTCCCATTAAAAATTAGAAATGAGTTTAACAATGTAGGTCTTAGTATTTTACTTTCCATGATTCTAAAGACTGCTGAATGCTTTCAGATAAAAGATGTAACCAGGGTTATTTATTTCATTATAATACATTCTTTGCCATATTTTACATATACACACATGCATAATATAAATAGATTTAATTCACTTTAGGATCACAGACCTTAGAAATAGAATGGTCTTAGAAACCCATTTTTCAAGTACTTTCATTTTAAACATAAATGTAATAAGGCCCATTAAGGAGAAATGATTTGTCAAGCTCAGGAAATCAGAGAATGACTAAGCCAAAATTAAAAACAAAATCTTTACTCCAAGTTTGATGATTTCACAAAATTATAAAATAGGAGATTTTTAGAAATAGAAATAGATTTAGAGACTATGTAATCCAACAATTGTCATCTGGACAAGTAATTCTGGTGAGCTTTTTCAGAAATGTATATTCTCTTTCCTTCCTTTTCAAGAACTACTGATCAGGACTAACCACACATTTTATAGAGGAGAAAATTGAGGCACGTAAGGATAATGTGATTTCCCCATGGCAACATAACTAGTTAAAATCAGCTAAGATTTAGAACTAGATCTAATTCCCAGTTCAGGAATTTTCATTTTTCTTTCCTAATTTTCTTTCTGTCTTCTTTAAGGTAAAACCTTACTACAAGTATATCCTTTCGGTTCTCAACTTTGGTCTAAATATTTCTCTAATGTGACAGAGGATGAAAGCAAATCTCAGTCTTCTACAAAGACATTCTGGCAACACTGATACACAGTAACCCTGATCATCGTCTCTCTTCTTTTTCCTCTACTGCACAAACCCTCAAGTTTGTATGCCTGTAACATACATTAAAATCAATCATGTAGTATTCTTTTTTTTAAGGTAGTGAGACCATAAACTCCTCTGAGAAGAGAATCATACTTCTCTCATATTTCTCACAATATACAGAACACAAAGAGCTTTTTGCAGTGTACAAATTGAGTTATTTTTCTGAAGGTCGGGGTATTAGCTTTAAAAAGCACGTAAGGAGATTGACTAAATGGAATGCAACAGTATACAAAAAGGATAATAAATCTGACCAAGTAAAGTTTATTCTGGGAATGCAAAGTTGGTTTAACATTTGAAAATCAATCATTATAATTTATCATAAAAACAGAACAAAGTCGGAAAAACATGATCATTTCAACAGTTACAGAAAAAGAATTTTAAAAATTACTACTCATTCATGGTAAAAACTTTCAGCAATTTTGAATCAAAGGGAACTTCTTCAATCTGATTAATGGAATATTTGAAAAACCAACAGCTAACAATGTGATCAATGGTGAACATTTCTATGCTTTCTACCTAAGCAAAAATGTCTGCTTTCACCATTTCTATTCAATATCGTACTGGATTTCCTAGCCAGTGCAACAAACAAAGGAAAAGAAGTCAAATGAACACAGACTGGAAATAAATAAGTGAAAGCAAAATTGTTTTTAGCTACAGAAAACATTGTTCTAGCCACAGAAAATCTTGAGGAATCTAAAAGAACAACCTACCAGAACTAATAAGTTAACTTAAACAAAGTCACGACATAAAAGGTGGACAACAAAAATCAGTTGTCTTTCTTGGTTTTAGCAATATCTTTCTGAATATATCTCCTTAGGCAAGGAAACAGCAGCAAAAATAAACAAATGGGACTACATCAAACTAAAAATCTCTGCATGGCAGAGGAAACTGTCAACAAAACAAAACGACGATTTAACAAATGGGAGAAGATATTTGCAAATCATATATCTGATCAGGTGTTGCTGCTGCTGCTGCTAAGTCGCTTCAGTTGTGTCTGACTCTGTGCGACCCCACAGACGGCCCCTACCAGGCTCCTCTGTCCGTGGGATTCTCCAGGCAAGAACATCCAAAATAATGAAATATACCACTCCACAACAACAACAAAAACAAACAGCCTGATTAAAAAATGGGCATAGGATATGAATAGGATTTTTCCAAAGAAGACATACAGATGGTTGACAGGTACATGAAAAGATGTTCAACATCACTAATTACGAGGGAAATGCAAATCAAAACCATAATGAGATATCATCTCATACCTGTCAGAATGGCTTTACCAAAAAGATGACAAATAACAAGTGTTGTAGAGAAAAGGGAACACTCACACACTACTGGTGGGAATGTAAATTTGTGTAGCCACTATGAAAAACATATGAAGATTCGACAAAAAAAATTAAAAGTAGAACTATAATATGATCCAACTATTCTACCTCTGGATGTTTATCTGAAGAATGAAAACACAGTAATTCAAAAATATTCATGCACCCCAAGGTTCATTGCAGCATCATTTATAATAGCCAAGATATGGAAACAAACTCAGTGCCTATTGATGGATGAATTGATAAAAAGATGTGGTGTAAGATGAAAATATAAGATGGAATATTACTCAGCCATAAAAAGATGAAATCTTGCCATTTGCAACAACATGGGCCATGAGGGTAATATGTCAAGTGAAGTAAGTCAGACAAAGAAAGAAAATACTATATGATTTCACTCACTTATAGCATATCTTTTTAAAAATGAACAAACAGATACAGAGCATAGAGCAGTGGTTACCAGAGCAGAAGGAGAAGTAGGCAGAGGGCGAAACAGGTAAAGGGTGTTAATTATGGTGGTGGATGGGGGTGAAATTTTGGGGGGTGAGCAAGATGTACTGTATCCAGAAGTTGAAATATAACATTGTACACATGAAATGAATATAATTTTATAAGCCAATATTGCATGCATGCTAAGTCACTTCAGTTGTGTCCAACTCCTTGCGACCCCATGGACTGCAGTCTGCCAGGCTCCTCTGTCCATGGGATTTCCAGGCAAGAATACTGAAGTGATTGCCATGCCCTCCTTCAGCAGATCTTTCTGACCCAGGATCAAACCTGTGTCTCTCACGTCTCCTGCATTGGTAGATGGGTTCTTTACCACTACTGCTACCAGGGAAGCCCATAAGCCAATGTTACCTCAATTTTAAAAAGAAAGAAAGAAAAAAGATTTGTAGGGGTTGGAGGGTGAGCAAAATGGGTGAAGGCAGTCAAAAGGTACAAACTTCAAGTTATAAAAGAAAGAAGTCCTAGGGATGTAATACATAGCACGGTGACTCTGGCTAACATCATACTGCATATTTGAAAGTTGCTGAGAAAGTAGATTTAAAAGTTCTGATCACAAGAAAAAAAGTTGTAATTATGTTTCTTGATGGATGCTAGCTAGATTTATTGTGATCATTTCACAATATTTATAAATATCAGATCATCATGTTTTATATCTGAAACTGTTGCTGCTGCTGTTGCTAAGTTGGTTCAGTCGTGTCCGACTCTCTGCGACCCCAGAGACAGCAGCCCACCAGGCTCCCCCGTCCCTGAGGTTGGTTCTCCAGGCAAGAACACTGCAGTGGGTTGCCATTCCCTTCTCCAATGCATGAAAGTGAAAAGTGAAAGTGAAGTCGCTCGGTCGTGTTCGACTCTTAGCGACCCCATGGAATGCAGCCTCGGTCCGTGGGATTTTCCAGGCAAGAGTACTGGAGTGGGTTGCCATTGCCTTCTTATCTGAAACTGCTACTGCTGCTGCTGCTAAGTTGCTTCAGTCGTGTCCGACTCTGTGCGACCCCAGAGATAGCAGCCCACCCCCTGGGGTTCTCCAGGCAAGAACACTGGAGTGGGTTGCCATTTCCTTCTCCAGTGCATGAAAGTGAAAAGTGAAAGTGAAGTCGCTCAGTCGTGCCTGACTCGTAGCGACCCCATGGACTGCAGCCTACCAGGCTCCTCCATCCATGGGATTTTCCAGGCAAGAGTACTGGAGTGGGGTGCCATTGCCTTCTCCGCATCTGAAACTAATATATGTCAATTATACGTTAATTTTTAAAAGACTTTAAAAATCACTTGTCTGTCCATACACTACATAAACTGAGAATAAGCAATTAGAAAAGCCAGTTTTTATAGATAGCTAGTAGAAAGTTGGTGTATAATGCAGAGGGTTCAATCCACTGCTCTGTGAATACCTGGTGCTCTTGAGGGGTGAGATGGGTATGGGGTGAGAGGGAGGTTCAAGAAGAAGGGAACATATGTATACTTATGGCTGATTCATGTTGCTGTATGGCAGAAACCAACACAACATTGTAAAGCAATTATCTTCCAATTAAAAACAGATAAATTTAAAAGGCAATTTAAAAAATCTCTATTTACATTAGCACAAAAAATAAAATACTTAGAAAAAATATAATCAAAGTATACAAGGCCTCTATACTGAAAGCTATAAAAAAACAGGGCAAGGGATAAATTTTAAATACTAGAAAAAATGAAGAAATATACCACATTCATGGGATGGAAGCCTCAATATTGTTAAAATAGCAGTTTTCTCCAAATAATGAATAGATTCAACACAATCTCAATTAAAATCCTAGATGGATATTTTGAACATAGTATTAAACTTATTTTAAAATTTATATGCAAAAAAATAGTCAAAACAATTTTGAAAGAGGAAAACAAAACTGGATAACTATAGTAAGATTTCAAGACATTATAATGCTACAATACTCAGTTAGGGTGGGATTGGTATAAGGATATACATGTAAATCAATAAAATAGAATAAGGAGTTCAGAAAGAAATCCATATGACTTTCACAATGATGCCAACATAATTCAGTAGAGAAAGGGTAGACTCAAACAGATTTTGCTAGAAATGGATATCTATATGGGGGGAAATAAGCATAAGCCCAGACTTGCCAGCATAAGTCTTGAACTACCAGGTTACCTGGAGTTTTTTGTTGTTTTATTTACATCAAGTTGTTAAAATTATAGTTCTGTCCCATCTGCTCTAGGCTTGGAAAGAAAAGCAGCTTACACCCTGCATATGCATGCATGCTAAGTCCCTTCAGCCATGTCCAACTCTTTGTGACCCCATGAACTGGAGCCCACCAGGCTCCTCTATCCATGGGATTCTCCAGGTAAGAATACTGGAGTGTGTTGCATGCCTTCCTCTAGGGGATCTTCCTGACCCTGGAATTGAACTTGTGTCTTCTGTGGCTCCTGCATTGCAGGTGGATTCTTTATTGCCGAGTCACTAGGGAAGCCCAACTTATACCCCAAGGATACTCAAATGCATTAAGTGCTGTAAATCCAAGTGGCCTGTTCTTCAGTCCCAGGAGCTGATCTCCAAAAATGGCATGTGGATAGAAGAAACAAGAGTAGATAAATTTCAATAATTTCTAAAAGTTTTATTATAGCAAAAAAAATCATGAAAAGTGCATCATTTATTTAAGAAGCAGTTGTATTTGTGGTAGAATAAGTCCTGGAATAAATGAATTGATGCTAAAAGATCTAGATCAGTCAGTAATGTAAGAAATTGCTTAACTTCACTTTTCTTCTCATTTAAAGAGGAATAATAATACCTACTTCAATGGTTGTCATGAAGCGAGTATGTGTAAAGTCCTTAGCACACAGTAGACACAATCTTTGAATTTAAATTAGATCATTTCAAACCAGTATAGTAATCTCTTAAACAAAGAAACTGTTCTCCTTTTGGAGAACATTTCGGAACTCTGTGTGTGTGTATGTATTCTGCATTACCCATGTTCTCTCTTTCTGGATATTCATTATGTCCTGGGTGAAAGAGTGACTCTTCCCCAGGTTAAGCTTTGGGGTTGTGGTATACATTTGACTTGAGTATTGGCAAGCACATTTGTGAAGACTGGATGGGAGAGAAAGCTTAAAGGTACACAGTTGGGTTTATCTTATCCTATAAAGGTTTATAGGAAGAATAATTTTTAAAAGATCTTGCAAAAGAAAAGAATAATATGTCACTGAAATATCTAAGGAAGGTTATAGCAGAGATTGTGAATTATTTTATCAGGCACAAAAATTAGAGGTATATACCGAAAAAGATCTAATGACAGATGTTAATCTAATTTGATTCCCATGACATTATAATAATATTATCATGTTATTATATTGCTTTAAGCCACTATGTTAATTGCATGGGTGATGATAATAATAATAGTACTACTAACAACAGTGGCAATACTGATGTATCTCTTGCAATGTGCCAGGCACTCTCTTAAGTGCTTTATATGCATGAACCCATTCAGAACATCTTTATGAGGTAGGTAATGTTAGCTTATCTCTTTTATAGATGAGGCACAGAAAAGCTTAGTACCTTACCTCAAGTTCAGGCCACTAGTAAGTGGAGGGTACAGGTAGTCTTGTCCAGAGTTCTACTCTTGACCAATGTACCTAATGATGTGGAGATTTTAAAGATTGGTGCTCTGGGCCACTTTGTGGGGAAATGAGAAGGAAGTAAGGAGAGTCTTGCAAATCTATTAGAGAGGGTTTATAAAGTTTGAAAATAGTGTATATATAAGTACACAGGCTCTCTGTGCCATAAACTGAATTTCATCGACTTATATTTGTGATTCTGGTTTTACCATATCTACAGTAAGGAAAACAAAGCAGGGCAAAGTGACTCATGTTAGAACTTACTGATCTTGTGCTCTCATTGCCACACTACCCAGGAAAAACTCACAAACATTTAAAGTTAAAATGTGCATCCTGGAAGTTAAAAAACTTCTCTTGTATCATATTAACCTAAATGAAAATAGAATGGAAAAGACTAGAGATCTCTTCAAGAAAATTTGAGCTATCAAGGCAATATTTCATGCAAAGATGGGCATAATAAAGGACAGAAATGGTAAGGACCTAATAAAAGCAGAAGAGATGGCAGAAATACACAGAACTATACAAAAAAGGTCTTAATGACCTAGATAACCACAATGGTGTAGTCACTCACCTACAGCCTGACATCCTGGAGAGTGAAGTCAAGGCCTTAGGAAGTATTACTTACAAAAAAGCTAGTGGAGGTAATGGAATTCCAACTGAGCTGGAATCCATTAAAATCCCAAAAGATGATGCTGTTAAAGTGTTGCACTCAATGTGTCAGCAAACTGGAAAACTTAGCAGTGGCCACAGGACTAGAAAGGGACTTGCTGGTGGCTCAGAAGGTAAAGAATCTACCTGCAATGCAGGAAACCTGGGTATAATCCCTGGGTTTGGAAGATCCCCTGGAGACTGAAATGGCAACCCACTCCAGTATTCTTGCCTGGAGAAATCCACGGACAGAGGAGCCTGGCAGGCTACAGTCCATGGGGTCACAAAGAGTTGGACACGACTGAAGCGACTTATCATGCACACATGTTAGATCATAGACAAAGCAGGGACTTCCAGAAAAACATCTACTTCTGTTTCACTGATTACTTGAAAGCCTTTGACTGTGTGGATCACAACAAACTGTGGAAAATTCTTAAAGAGATGTGAATACCGGACCACCTTACCTGTCTCCTGAGAAACCTGTATACAGCTCAAGAAGTAACAGTTAGAACGAGACATGGAACAATGGACTGGTTCAAAATTGGGAAAAGAGTATGTCAAGGCTGTAAAATGTCACCCTGCTTATTTAACTTATATGCAGAGTGACTGCAAAATGCCAGGCTGGATGAAGGTCCAGCAGGAATCAAGATTGCCATGAGAAATATCAACAACCTCAGACATGCAGGCGATAACACTCTAATGGCAGAAAGTGAAGGGGAACTAAAAGGCCTCTGTCATGGGAATGAAAGAGGAGAGTGAAAAAGCTGGCTTAGAACAACATTTAAAAAACTAAGATCATGACATCTTGTCCCATCAGATCAGATCAGTTGCTCAGTCATGTCCGACTCTTTGTGACCCTATGAATCGCAGCACGCCAGGCCTCCCTGTCCATCACCAACTCCCGGAGTTCACTCAGACTCACGTCCATCGAGTCAGTGATGCCATCCAGCCATCTCATCCTGTCGTCCCCTTCTCCTCTTGCCCCCAATCCCTCCCAGCATCAGAGTCTTTTCCAATGAGTCAACTCTTTGCATGAGATGGCCAAAGTACTGGAGTTTCAGCTTTAGCATCATTCCTTCCAAAGAAATCCCAGGGCTGATCTCCTTCAGAATGGACTGGTTGGATCTCCCTGCAGTCCAAGGGACTCTCAAGAGTCTTCTCCAACACCACAGTTCAAAAGCATCAATTCTTCGGCGCTCAGCCTTCTTCACAGTCCAACTCTCACATCCATACATGACCACAGGAAAAACCATAGCCTTGACTAGACGAACCTTTGTTGGCAAAGTAATGTCTCTGCTTTTGAATATGCTGTCTAGGTTGGTCATAACTTTTCTTCCAAGGAGTAAGCGTCTTTTAATTTCATGGCTGCAATCACCATCTGCAGTGATTTTGGAGCCCAGAAAAATAAAGTCTGACACTGTTTCCACTGTTTCCCTATCTATTTCCCATAAAGTGATGGGACCAGATACCATGATCTTCGTTTTCTGAATGTTGAGCTTTAAGCCAACTTTTTCACTCTCCACTTTCACCTCATCTTGTCCCATCACTTCATTGCAAATAGAAGGGGGAAAAGTGCAAACAGTGACAGATTTTATATTCTTGGGCTCCAAAATCACTGTGGACAGTGAATGCAGCCATGAAATTAAAAGACGCTTGCTCCTTGGAAGGAAAGCTATGACAAACCTAGACACCGTATTAAAAAGCAGAGATCTCACTTTGCCAACAAAGATCCATACACTTAAAGCTATAGTTTTTCCAGTGGTCACGTACAGATGTAAGAGTTGGACCATAAAGAAGACTGAACACCAAAGAATTGACACTTTTGAAGTGTGGTGCTGGAGGAGACTCTTGAATCCCTTGGAATGCAAAGAGATCAAACCAGTCAATCCTAAAGAAATAAAACCCTGACTATTCATTGGAAGGACTAATGCTGAAGCCAAAGCTCCAATACTTTGGCCACCTGATGCGAAGACCTAACTCATTGGAAAAGACCCTGATGCTGGGGAAGATTGAGGGCAGGAGGGCAAAGGGGCGACAGATGATGAGATGCTTGGATGGCATCACTGACTCAATGGACATAAGTCTGAGCAAAGTCCTCCTGGACATAAGTCAGGAGACAGTGAAAGACTGGGAAGCCTGTCACGCTGCAGTACATGCAGTCACAGAGTTGGACACAACTTGGTGGCTGAAAACAACAACTAAAAATTTGAAACATTAAAAATTGTATAATTATCTTTTATCTGGAGGGCACATGGGTTTTATTTTTTTTAATATGTTTATTTATTTTAATTGGAGGCTAATTACTTTACAATATTGTATTGGTTTTGCCATACATCAACATGAATCCGCCACGGGTGTACACATACTCCCCATCCTGAACCCCCCCTCCCAGTTCCCTCCCCGTACCATCTCTCTGGGTCATCCCAGTGCACCAGCCCCAAGCATCCTGTATCATGCATCGAAACTGGACTGGCAATTCATTTTATATATGATATTTTACATGTTTCAATGCCATTCTCCCAAATCATCCCACCCTTGCCCTCTCCTACAGAGTCCAAAAGACTGTTCTATACATCTGTGTCTCTTGCTGTCTCGCATACAGGGTTATTGTTACCATCTTTCTAAATTCCATATATATGCATTAGTATACTGTATTGGTGTTTTTCTTTCTGGCTTACTTCACTCTGTATAATCGGCTCCAGTTTCATCCACCTCATTAGAACTGATTCAAATGTATTCTTTTTAATGGCTGAGTAATATTCCATTGTGTATATGTACCACAGCTTTCTTATCCATTCATCTGCTGATGGACATCTAGGTTGCTTCCATGTCCTGGCTATTATAAACAGTGCTGCGATGAACACTGGGGTACACGTGTCTTTTTCAATTCTGGTTTCCTCAGTGTGTATGCCCAGCAGTGGGATTGCTGGGTCATAAGGGAGTTCTATTTCCAGTTTTTTAAGGAATCTCCACACTGTTCTCCATAGTGTCTGTACTAGTTTTCATTCTCACCAACAATGTAAGAGGGTTCCCTTTTCTCCACATCCTCTCCAGAATTTATTACTTGTAGACTTTTGGATCACAGCCATTCTGACTGGCGTGAAATGGTACCTCATTGTGGTTTTGATTTGCATTTCTCTGATAATGAGTGATGTTGAGCACCTTTTCATGTGTTTGTTAGCCATCCGTATGTCTTCTTTGGAGAAATGTCTGTTTAGTTCTTTGGCCCATTTTTTGATTGGGTCGTTTATTTTTCTGGAATTGAACTGTAGAAGTTGCTTGTATATTTTTGAGATTAGTTCTTTGTCAGTTGCTTCATTTGCTATTATTTTCTCCCATTCCGAAGGCTGTCTTTTCACCTTGCTTATAGTTTCCTTTGTTGTGCAGAAGCTTTTAATTTTAATTAGGTCCCATTTGTTTATTTTTGCTTTTATTTCCAATATTCTGGGAGGTGGGTCATAGAGGATCCTACTGTGATGTATGTCGGAGAGTGTTTTGCCTATGTTCTCCTCTAGGAGTTTTATAGTTTCTGGTCTTACGTTTAGATCTTTAATCCATTTTGAGTTTGTTTTTGTGTATGGTGTTAGAAAATGTTCTAGTTCCATTCTTTTACAAGTGGTTGACCAGTTTTCCCAGCACCACTTGTTAAAGAGATTGTCTTTAATCCATTGTATATTCTTGCCTCCTTTGTCAAAGATAAGGTGTCCATAGGTATGTGGATTTATCTCTGGGCTTTCTATTTTGTTCCATTGATCTATATTTGTCTTTGGGGCACATGGGTTTTAAAGGGTTAAGAAATATTAGATAATAAAAGTCCACTCCTTAGATGTTAAAAGACTAGGCTGAAATACTGGTTCTTCTACTATCTTACTTTTGAGTCAGTAAATCTTGATTTTCTTGTATAAAAATGAGAAAATAATATTTTCACTGCTTACCTTAAGGAATCAAGGTGAAAACTATTTAAGCAATGTGGAAATTATTTGAAAAGTATGAATTACTAAAAATGTACATTATTTCCTCCTCATTTACTATAGATATCTACCTGTAAGCCAGAAAATGTTTTATTGGGACTTCATCATATTCCTATTCACAGAACTGTTTCTAAGAATAAAGAAGCTAAGAAATGAGACATGACTTCTTGAAGATCTATTGCATTCCAGAAAATATATGCTAGATACTTTCACTTTATCTCAAGTAATCCATACAACACAGTTCAAGAAGATGTCATTCTGCTTTTTTACTGATTCAGAAAGTTTAAGGCCATAGAGTTATCAAACTGACAAAGCTAGTACTAAAAACCAAGTGATTCTGATGCCTTTTGCCAAAGTGCCTTTCAGCATAAAGGGAGGTTAAGATTTAATAAGCCAAGCAAATACCGCTAAATGGAATTTTCCTTTGGTTATTAATGTTTTTCTAACATTCTGATATTTGAGACTATCCAGTTGTTGATCCAAGTTTAAATCTGGTTTCATTGTTGTTGGACATTATATGGTCATTCTCTTTTGGTCAAAAGTGGGAATAATGAATCAGTTATTCCTTCCAATCTCAATGTTCTATTAAAATGCAAGAGTATGCTATGTTCATCTCTTGATGATGAATCTCTTGACAAGATACCATTAGAAGTTTATTCCATCAACACTGAAATCATATCAACAGTGACATTTCTGGATCTCAGAAGCTAAAAAAAACACATTGATTAAAAAATTTTTATGAACCAACAGTATCCATGGCCTAGATCCAAATATTTAATCATTTACAGGGTTCCTCCAAACATGAAGGGTAATGCATTCAAGTAGAATTGAAAAGGGCATATAAATGGATCAATAATGTGTTCTTTCTAAACATTTCTTGTAAGAAACATCTAAGTAGCAGTGAGATCACAATTTTTAGCCAACTATCATAGTAACTACCACTTTTTGTTCTTAAACTCTTTGAATCAAAGTTAATTCTTCTTTTTGTTTGTATTTTTAGTATCTTATATTTTATTTTGAAATAATTTCAAATTTATAGAAAAGATTCAAGAGCATTGCAAACAACTGAAATATATCTTTCAAAGAGCCTACTGAAGTTCTGTCACTCTTCCAATACAATCTTCACAGGAGAAAATAAAATCCAGTCCAGGATCACGTGTTGTTATGTCTCTTCAGTCTCCTTCAATCTGAGTTATTCAGTTCCTCATTGACCTTTATGACCCTAACAGTATTAAAGATTTCAAGACAGTTATTTTGTAGACTGTCCCTAAATTGGTTTTTTTTCTTCTGATGTTTCTTTATGATTAAATTCAAGTTATGCATTTTTGGCAGAAATATCACAGAAGTGATGCTATGCTCATCTCACTGCATCCCATCAGGTAGCTTATGATATTGATTTGTCCCATCATTGTTAATGTCACCTGAGTAATGTGGTATCTGTCAGGTTTCCCACTATACTATTACACCTTTCCTTCTTCATTTTCCCAAGTATTGTGAGGCAGACACTCTGAGACTATATAAACATCCTAGTCCTCATCCAACTCCCATTCAACCATTTTTAGCATTTCTTTATGTTTCTTCTGAATTCATTATTGCTATGATTATGACCAAGTGGGGATTTTCTTTCAACAATTTCTTGTACATTTATTAGTTGGCACTCTATATAACAAAGAGCTTTCTCTTCTCTCTTTCCTTTGTTATCTATTAGTATGCTCTTGTGGATTTTTGCTGTGTTAAATGTAATAAATCCATTCTTATTTTTTTGTTTTTATTTTTACCATGTGCCAGATATGGACACAGATTGCCCTTTCAAGGCTGGGGTTTTATTATGTTCCTATAATTCTTTAAGCCATTTTTCAGTTTCTAGAAAAATAAGACATTCCAGACTTATCCTGCTCCAGACTAGGCAAATGTATTTAGAAGTTAAGATCTAGATGTAAAGTATATTTATTATTACTGGAATGTACTCTGCTCCTAGTTCCTCTCAGTAGATCTTAGAAATATATTTATGGATATATTACACAGATATACACATTTATACTTATATTCACTTCTAGATCAGTCAGTTCAGTTGTTCAGTTCAGTCGCTCAGTCGTGTCCGACTCTTTGCAACCCCATGAATCGGAGCACGCCAGGCCTCCCTGTCCATCACCAACTCCCGGAATTCAAAATTAAATATATTGAGATAAACATATAAAACCATGAAATCACATTAGTAACTTCCAATTCCAATCTAGCACTACAGAATTTATTCTAGCCTTTCTCTTAAGTGTATTTCTAACTCTCTTTTCAAAAAACAATTTAAACTCTATCAAAAGTTTATTGACATTTTTCACAGAAATAAAACAAACAATCCTAAAATTTGTATGAAACTACAAAAGACCCTGAATAGCCAAAGCAGTATTGAGAAAGAAGAACAAACTAAAGGCATCACACTCCCTGATTTCAAACTATATTGCAAAGCTATAGGGACTAAAACAGTATGCTATTGGCATAAAAACAAATACATGGCTCAGTGGAACATAATAAACAGCCCAGAAATAAACCCCCACATATATGGTCAATTAATTTCTGACAAAGGAGCCAAGATTACACAATGGCTAAAGGACAGTCTCTTTAATAAATGCTTTTGGGAAAACTGGATAGCCACATGCAGAAGAGTGAAACTCAACCACTATCTTATACCACACCATACACAAATATTAACTTAAAATAGATTAAAGGTTTGAAAGTAAGACCTAAAGCACAAAACTTATAGGTGGTAAGCTCCTTGATGACAACAGTCTTGGCAATAACTTTCTGAATTTGACACCAAAAACAAAGGCAACAAACGCAAAAATAAACAAGTGGGACTACATCAAACTAAAAGAGCTTCTGCACAACAAAGGAAAACATCAACGAAAGGAAGAGGCAACCTACCTAACAGGAGGAAATATTTGCAAGTCACATATCTGATAAGGAGATAAAATCAAAACATATTTTTTAAAATACTCATACAATTCAACAGCAAAAAAATTATAACTTTAAAATAGGCAGAGGATCTACATATTTTCCCAAGAAGACATGCAGATGGCTAACAGGTACAGTAAAATGCGCACAACATCACTATCATTAGAGAAATGCAAATCAAAACCACGAAGAGATGTCACCTTACACCTGTTGGAATAGTTATTGCCAAAAAGATAAGAAATAAGTGTTGGTGAAAATGTCTCACCCTTCTGCACTGTTGGTAGGAATATATCTCTTTGGGGGATACCTCTTTGGGGCTTCCCAGGTAGCTCAGTGGCAAATAATCCACCTGCCAAGCAAGAGACACAGCTTTGATCCCTGGTTTTGGAAAATCCCCTGGAGAAGGGGATTTATTGTGACTGTTGTTGTTTAATCACTATGTTGCATCTTACTTTTTGTAACCCCATGAACTGCATCCCACCAGGCTCTTCTGCCCTCCACTATTTCCTGGAGTTTGCTCAAATTCATGATAATGCTATCTAACCATGTTATCCTCTGCTGCCCTCTTCTCCTTTTGCCTTGACTCTTTCCCAGCATGAGAATCTTTTCCAATGAGTCAGCTCTTCGCTTCAGGTGGCCAAAGTATTAGAGCTTCAGCTTCAGCATCAGTCCTTCCAATGAATATTCAGGATTGATTTCCTTTAGGATGGATTTGTTTGATCTGCTTGCAGTCCAAGGGACTCTCAAGAGTCTTCTCTAGCACCAATTCAAAAACATTAGTTCTTCAGCATTCACCTTCTTTATGGTCCAAATCTCACATCCGTACATGACTACTGCAAAAACTATAGATTTGACTATACAGACCTTTGTAGGCAAAGTGATGTCTCTGCTTTTTAATATGCTGTCTAGGTTTGTCATAGCTTTCCTTCCAAGAAGCCAGGGTCTTTTAAACAACAAAAATACCTTTTTGACTGAATTAGAAAGGGAAGGAGGAAAAGAGGAAAAAAGAGCACTGTTACCTTTTGATTTGTGTCCCTACATCCTATTAATTAGGCACTGCTATTTACTCCTTTTTATGTAACTTGGAGGCAGCATGGTATAGTTGAAAGAGCACAGGTTTTGATGTTGCAGAGACTTAAGTATGATACCTGGCTTGAAGAAGGGAATGGCTACCCACTCCAGTACTCTTGCCTGGAGAATTCCATGAACAGGGGAGTCTGGCAGGCTACGGGCTACAGTCCATGGGGTCGCAAGGAGTCAACTAACAACTGAGCAACTAACAACAATAAATATAGTTAATTGGGCTTCCCTGGTGGCTCAGCGGTAAAGAATTTGCCTTCAGTGCAGAAGCCGCAGGAGATGTGGGTTCGTTCCCTGGGTCAAGAAGATTTCCGGGAGGAAGGCATGACAACCCACTCCAGTATTCTTGCCTGGAGAATCCCATAGACAGAAGAGCCTGGTGGGTTACAGTCCACAGAGTCAGACATGACTGAAATGACTTAGCTCACACACAAATAGTTAATTATGCTTTGGTATTAGAGCTAGTGAAGACAACAAAAGGATTAACTTTTACACCAGATCCTGATACCCAAGAACCTGGTTATTGGATCTTCAGTGCTATGTTCTTCCATGAACAGGGACGAGATATGGGAAATAAGTGGCTTCCCAGGTGGCACTAGGGGTAAAGAACTCTCCTGCCAATGCAGAAGACATAAGAGACACAGGTTCTATCCCATGGTCAGGAAGATCCCCTGGAGGAAGGCATGGCAACCCACACCAGTATTCTTGCTTGGAGAATCCCATGGACAGAGGAACCTAGCAGGCTACAGACCATAGGGCCGCACAGAGTCAGACACAATTGAAGCGATTTAGCATGCACTCATGCATGGGAAATAAAGAAGAAATAATATTACAAAAAATGTGTTTTTTTTAAATGTAAAGAAGCTCAGAATAGATGCTCAATAAGTAATAGTAATAATAAAAGTATCTCATCATGTTCAGTTCATGAGAGAGATAAGACAGTGAAGTTTATCCTGTGGTCCCAAGTAGCATTTGTATTTCTCATTTAGATTTCTGTTTTAAAATATCTTCATGAGGAAATAGTATTTCCACATTAAGAATGAAAATGAAATGGGATTATAGTTATTCAGGTACTGTGAGTACCAAAAAAGACGATGAGTTATTTAGTAAAGTTGCTAGCCCTAATTGCTTCATCTTTCTTAATAATACGTGAACAAAACCATTATATCTTAGAGACCAAATACTTCCACGTCACCTAGATATCTTTCAAGAGGACAAAGAAGTTCTTTTCACAAAATGTTTCCTTGAAGGGAAGAGAGTAGTGGAGTTTGAAACAGTCAAGCAGAGCACTGCCAATCTTGGTTTTTAAGCTACTTCATTCCCCAAATCCTGCATAATCCCTTCCCCCCACCAAAGAAAGCTTAGATGAACAGGAAAAAATTTCCTTCTTTTTGTTGTACTTCTTACATTTCTTATCTTCTCCCCTCCACATGAAATAAAAATAACTTGGTTCACTTCAGTGCCCTGAAGAGAACAGCCAGTTTACCATTCTGATGTTCCCAGTCAGATTTAAATCTTTCAAAGTTACTCTCTTCTTCCCTAAATTCTGTTATTCAGTGCGAAATTTAAAACTTGCTAATGACTAAGAGCCAGAAATTCAGCCTGGCACGAAAATATGAATTACCATGAACCTCTTCGTCTTTCGCACACCTTTCAAAGGAGATTAACCATTGCTTCATAACTATTTGGTTATAGCATCCTTTTATACAAACACCAGTTGCTACCTTTTATACAAACACCAGTTGCTACTTAACAAATTATAAAAAACAAATGCTCTGCAATACCTTCTATAGCCATTGTAATGTGGCTCTATACCTCTGTCTGAGCCTGCCTTTTAGCTGATTAACAAATATGATGAACGCAACCTTGTAGATCCTTAACATTTAATGACAACGTTCTAAGGAAATTTAAAATACATTCCACCAATCAGTTATTGAGTAAGACCACCCCTAGTTTTTTTTTTTTTTAATTCTTCATTGTTTAAATAATATGGGAGGAAATTTAGTGTATACTCTCCTCTTCCTGTATTTTCCAGCTAGATTAAGCTGTTGTCTTCACAATTGCCTCCCAGCTGCTGTGACTTGTGAAAACAACAGACCCTGCTCTGTTGTCTGGAGAAAGCCAGGATTGTTAAGAGTAACTTTATTGCAGGCACATGAGTGTGTTAAGACTTTAAAACACGCTCAAATGTCATGTGCACACCCAATGACGGGCAAGAATAATTATGAAAAAACAAGAAATCTATGTCTATGAAACCGTGTTGGACAAAATGGGCCATTCATTGTGTTCCCCTGGGAATGCCTGGACTCTGCAGTCAGAAAACAAAAAAGGCACTTTTTTCCTGCCGTAGGCTGAATGCTTAGCTTTGCCATCTGAGCCCTAAGAAAACACGGGCCCCTCTAGTGCTGGCGCACCCACGCACACTAAAAAATATTAATGCCTCTCTCTCCTTACTTTTTTCCAGGCATCCCTTCTGTGTAGGCTGTAGCCAATATAATGTCAACACAAAGACAAAATAGTTTATCTAACATCAGTCCCCCACAATTTCCCTCTTGTCCTCAGCTTTTTGCCCTTCCCCCAACATTAAGAAAGGAAAAAAAAAGAAAAGAAAAGATAATCTTTACTCCAAAGGAAAACTTGTCTCTGGCACAGATTTTATTCTTAGCAATATTCCCCTCTGTTCTTATGTGTTTGCTACTATTAATATTTTTTTTTACCAAATACTATATAAGCAGTCTCATTTGCCTCCAAATTGTTTCTTCTTCCCTAGGAGCCTTCTGAAAGTTACTTCGTTGGATAAAGCTTTCTGGCAGGCAGCTCCTTCTCAAAAACGCCCCTTTCTCAAAGTTAACTACTATGTTTCCTTGCTGTCAGTGTATGAACAGCAAATGAAACTCCAAATCATTTCAGCTCCAATATATTTTAATATACAAATCTCACTAGAAGGTTAATGTTTTCGTGTTTTATTATAATTTCAACCACATTATTTTATGTTAACAGAAAAGGTAAGTTATTCATTGATTTTCCTAGATGGATACACTGCACTTTGACAGGTCAACTGTACACTCTACAGTAATTTCCTTGGCAGCTGAACCTGCAGGAAAAAATATCCAATAAACAGATTTCCCAAACAGTGAGCTTTTGCCCAGGATCTTCAATCCTGAAACTTTTCAGTACATTCCAGGAAGAAGAGTCTGGGAGAAGATGAGCTTCACTACAAAGTGGAGAAACAGGAGGCTGATAGAGTGTTAAAGACCATAAATTCCCATTCCATCTTCCTTTCCAGAGCTCAGCTCTTTACTCTTGTATTCCCACCCAGCAACCACTGACTTCAGAGCCTGTAGATAAACTAGATACAACAATGGAAAAGTGAAAAATACTTCTTCGGTTGCTTTACAAAATTTAGTCATAGAACACATGTCAATTACTTTGACTAGAAAAAGGTATTTTAAAATTCATCAAGTTTAAACATGTGCCTGATTTTTAGCTAATATACAAATGACTTGGAAAGGCAACAGCTGGAGAAATGAGACATAAATTTTGCCTGACAATAAAATGTGGTTATCTTTTATTTAGCAAACTGGTGTTAATGACCCAGTAGTAGTCAATGCCAAAAAGACACACAGATGTAGTATGAGTATACACAGCAGCAGAAACCACAGCATATTTAGTCGATCAACTGGTTGTTTCACTGCACTACTTCAAGAGCAATTGATTTGACTGAAGTAACCAGTAAATTTTGAATTTACAATTGAATTAGGAAGTTAGAAAGAATTTTAGAGATCATCCAGTTATTAAATTCTAAGCCTCAACATGCTTATTGTGCAAGTTGTGTTGAAGCCAGTGTATGGGATGTGGTCAGAGACAAAAAATAATAATGATTCATTATAGGAATAACTTAAAAGAGTTGGCATTAATTACACAGGTAAAGAAGGTGGCCTGTCTCTAAACTGGAAAGAAATACTTTGATAATAACTGCTGTCCAGAAGGAGGAAAATATGAAAGTTACCAGGCCAAACTGCAGGCCCAGAGTTCATCTCAAATATTTTCACAAAACAGGAATTGCCTTGCACCAGCAACGCTCCTAAACTGGTAGTTTTCAGAGAAGCCAGGGGTCAATCAGCAGTAATGTGAGACTATCTCATGGCAGCCACTATGAAATAGACATGAGTATTATTTCATCCTTCTTTCAAATGTGAAGTTGGTTTCAGGAAGTTTTCTGCCCCAAGCAGTCTAAATAAGAATTCCTCCCTCCCCTGGATCCTAAAATCTATAAACATATGAAACTCACACTGAAGCAGTACTGAGCAAGGAGTTTCAAATGAGTTCTGTCTTCAGGCTTAAAGACAATGTACTTAACCTAGCCAGCCATCAGACCAGCCATGAATTTGTTTTAACAATTCAACAACATCACCATTTCTCATTCATCCACTTAGCTTAATTTTCCTAGCATCACTTTCACTGCTGAGGTTGTCTCTATTAAGCCATTTTTTTTGCATCATTAACTTTTAACCAGGCATCGATAGCTTTATTGTTTAAATTGCGTATGACTTTATTTAACGTCAGCATTTCTTCTAGCTCCTGACAAGAAGTCACATTTTATAACTAATTAAATTGATCCCTGGGAAGCAAAAGCCACTAAACGGAATTATTCCTACCCAAGTGTCAATATATTAAATCAAAGGGCTAATGAGTTGGGTCACTGCTTCTTTTATTGGGAGGCTACAGCAGAATAGGACTCATATTATCCTCTATTTTCTGCCTTAACAATCAATTTTATTTAAACCAAAGGCAGCTAATTAATAGTTTTGGATCTTACAGTAAATAATATCTTCTTTATGACACATAAATGGGAAATGGAAAATTTTCTTTGATGACACATGCGATATATTTTTTGCCTATTTTTATGACATCGGGTCACAAAAACATCTAAAGACGATCTAAAAGGTGTTTTGCAAGCAAATGATTTTGAGAATTTCTAGGTTTCAACTATTAGCATTATGGGTTTAAATCAAGATGAAAATCTGCCTCTTGGAGCCGACAATAGTGCCTAACGAAAGTGATTAAGGAATGACTAAATTTGTCCTGTCAGCCTTTCCTATCTCTCCTGCAGCTGCTGAGTAATACTTTGAATGATTTCACTATTTACATCTGGACACTACTTTTAAAATTCATCACCTAATAAATCAAGCCACTCACTGTTTTTGACATAACTTAGCTTCTTTTGGTAAAATCTCTGCAGACAGTGGAAAACATCCTGTTTTATTATTGCCCTCAATTAATCGCATCAATACAGTTTATTCAGAGATGCATTTTCATGCCTAATTATTTATATCTGTGAATTTTACATTTTATTCTGGGGACTTCCCCCCATAATTTATCATTTCAGTATTTGTAGAGAAAATATATTCATAAAATTGGTTTTGGAAAATCTTAGATCTTCACAAATCTATAAATCATGTTATAACTATGTAAAAATCTAGCAAGTTGAAAAATTCAGTTCTATAAAATTAGTCCTAGTGATGATTACAACAGTAAGGAGACCGCCTCCAGGAAACACAGTGGAAAGAAAGAAGGAAAAATGAAGGTGCAAAGAGTATATATACAACCAATTGCAACTGCAGGACAACAAATTCAACAGTGTCTTCAGTTTTAGGGTGAGGATTTCATTTTGTACATCTGGCAATTACCCAAAATAACACTAGTTTAAAGGTAGCCCTGAGATCTTTTGGGTTGAATTAACCTATTTATCACATAATAGGTTGTCAAAAGTCAGTTTTGTCTGTAATACTTAACTTTGTTGATTTACCACCAGGATCAAATACATCATAGGGAACACCACAGATGTTTTTGACAAAAACATGTTCTTTCACCCACACATAGTTTGCTTTTTCAAACACTGAATTAGGGTTTCTTTCTTTGTAGACACAGTGGTTCTTTTTTGAAGCAACCTTAAATAGTCACTTTTATCCATTTATAGATGTGTGTGCTTTGGAGGTCAAGCATGTGCTGTTGTTTCTTACCACAAATGTTTTCCTTCATTTTCAATGGTCAGAAGTCACAGGCGGGTTTGACCCCACCCACAGACAGCTCTGTTCAGTATCTGGAGAACCCAAGGTTGGCTGGAGATCACTGAAATACACATGCTTACTTCACAAACAAATAAAAAGGTACCCTAACACAGACTAATGGAATTTGACACTGAAATAAACAAACAAAAATACTAACTATATGGAATGTGTATGTATTTAAATGTAAAGAACACCCATTTTCATTAATGCAGACTACTACTGCAAACAGACATACTAAGATATTCTTGATAAACACTTGATTTTATTGTGTAATAGCAACTGAATTAACAATATTACTTTTCCTTCTACCTCATAGCTTCAGGTTTTAATTTAAACACATTTAAATTTAGAAACAAAGCTATCAGGTTTTTATATTAGTTACTTTTTCAAGGCAAAGAAAGTCACCATCTCAGGAAAGGAAAAGACTTTGTGAACTGACAGTGGTTTCCTAAATTTGTTTGGCAATGTGCTACCCTACAAAAAAGAAACAGGGAAACAAAAGAGTAAGTTCTTCTAACCCTGTGAACAAAACGGTAAACTACCTTTGATAGGACTGGTTAGACAAATAAAAATCTTAACCAATCACCCCTAAAAAAAGAGAATATGAAACCAACCTACTGGCCCCTGAAAAAAATATGAGCAACTGAACTCAACCGTGCCTGCAACTCACTGGGCACCAGAACTCTTACCTCCTCATTGTGTCTCAGACAGCACACTCAGCAGTAATGACTGCAGCTCTCTGGTCTCCTGCTCAAAACATGCTTAAATCTTCCACCTGCCACTTCTGCCAAAATGCCCACAGAACTGAAGAGGGCAGTGGGCATTACACTGCCACTTACAGATATGTGGCCCTAAACTCAAACAGTGTTTTAAAAAAAAAGTGTAAATAAGTTTCCTCTCTTGCAAACTTCTGATAAGATGCTAAGTAAAATCAACATATTTTAAAAAGACAAAATGCAGAATTCCAAAGTGAAAAGTAAAAGAGTTCAACTTCTTTCTATGCAGAGTGGCACACAATATCACCAATTAATCCTAAACCAAGCATCATTTTAAATCTACCTTTCTGATATCAAAATATAGTACCATACCCAAAGCTTTGGGTAATGTTACCCAAAAATATAAAGTAACATCAAAGTGAAGTAAGTTGCTCAGTCATGTCTGACTCTTTGTGAACCCGTGGACTATACAGTCCATGGAATTCTCCAGGCCAGAATACTGGAGTGGCTCTTTACCAGAGCTAAAGAATTTGCCTGCAATGCGGGAGGCCCTGGTTTGATTCCTGGGTCGGGAAGATCCCTTGGAGAAGGGACGGCTACCCACTCCAGTATTCTGGCCTGGAGAATTCCATGGACTGTATAGTCCATGGGGTCACAAAGAGTTGGACACTAATGAGCAACTTTCACTTTCAAAGTGAAGTAAGACTGTAATTTATTCCTCTTGGCTCAGATCACATTCCCATCTTTGTTACCGTGGCTAAATACTACCAAAAGCTTTGTTATCTGTTTTCTATATTTTGATGCTGGACAAATGCAATGTATAGTTAAAGTAGCCTGAGACCAACAATGAACTTACATTACACATCTGAATAACATCAAAGAACTAGACTGTAATCAAGATCCTAAGTGGAGTTTACAAGGGTTACATGAAAAAAATTAAAATAAGAAGTACAAATGAAGTATTAATGTAAAGCTGAAAAGAGGAAGCATTTGAGAGCAACCATCACAATAGAAAAAGAATATTCCCCCCCAATGAATATACCTCAGTAAACTACGAAAAGCTCTCCAATCTCTTGTGCAAGTCCTCGTTTATGCTACATGTCCTTGTGTAGCATCTTTTCACTGTCCTAGAGAGTTTTGCTTTACTGTGTAGAACTTACAGAAATGAACTATTGATGCTTCTCTCCGGTGCCCCCATTTTACCTTTCAAGTGACTCCTCTTCGTCCCTTAATCAGACGCTTTCTAATCACTTAACTCTTAATTAAGTGCAATGGTCTTCTGAATCACTCAACCACAGTCCAATGATGTTTCAAAGTCACTTAATATTTACCCATGAAAAATATGCAAAGTAGCTTTACATAAAGACAAGAGAATTCTAGTGATATACACATCAAATTTTCCTGTCCTCACATATAACTTTGTACAGCCACACACTAGCAGACCAGGTATCTATCTACCTAGATAAATCCACACCTTGAATTTGTAACCAGGCATTTCCTGGGCAACCAGTCTTTCAGGGAGTGCTCAAATATTTGTAGTGGGCCAGTTTGAGCTGCACATATTTTAGTCCTTATTCATGCATTCCTCGTTTGCAAGTTGTGAACCTGGTAAATTTCCCATTTTGAGACTATTGCTCCTTCTTTTCTGTAGGTGGTCCTTGAATTACCCTCTTAACTGTGGAGTATGAGTCACACTGACTGTCAAAATATATATATATATATTTTTTTCCCCTTTTTAAATTATTTAATTATTTCCTAGGCTAATCTACTTTTGTGTCCAATTCCCATTTTGACAAATGATTCAATAGATCTTTCAATCAAAAATTCTTCTCTGATACAAATGAACTTATTTATAAAACAGAAACAGATTTGTAGACACAGAAAACAAAAGTTACCATTTCAAAGGGGAATGGGGTGAGGAATTTGGGATTTTGGACTGGGAGTTTGGGATTGGCAGATATACACTACTATATATACAACAGATAAACAACAAGGACCTACTGTAGAGCATGAGGCAGTGTATTCAGCATCTTATAATAACCTATAACAGAAGAGAATCTGAAATATATATATAATAAAATATATTTTTTTATTTTATATATATATATATATATATATATATATATATATATATATATAAAACTGAATCACTTTGCCATACACCTGAAAATAACACAACTTTGCAAATAAATTGGGAGAGGGAAATGGCAACCCACTTCAGTATTCTTGCCTGGAGAATCCCGTGGACAGAGGAACCTGGTGGGCTGCTGTCCATAGGGTCGCACAGAGTTGGACACAACTGAAGCGCCTTAGCAGGCATGCATGCATTGGAGAAGGAAATGGCAACCCACTTCTGTATTCTTGCCTGGAGAATCCCAGAGACAGAGGAGCCTGGTGGGCTGCCATCTATAGGGTCGCACAGAGTCGGACATGACTGAATTTGCACCAGCAGCAAATAAACTATATTTCAAAAAAAATTGTTCTGTACTCCAAAATTTAAAAAATTCTGCTGAGAATATTGAGCTGGAGCTCTAGCTTCACAAAAACAGAGAGGCAGTAGAATGCAGTGGTTAAGAGCACAGATTCTGTAGCTAGACTAAGTTTAAATCCCAGCTCTTATTAAATGTACGACCTTGGGCAAATAACTTAACCTCTCTTTGTCTCACTTTTCTCATTTATACATGGGGATAATATTGTCTACCTCTAGGGCTATTTTGCAGGCACAGTGAGTTAATGTATTTAGAGCTTTAAAATAGCAGCCAACATATAGTAAACATTTTATCGGTGTTTGCTGTTGTGCTTATTTGCTCAGTTACGTGTCCAACTCTTTGTGACCCCATGGACTATAGCCCGCCAGGCTCTTCTGTCCATGGGGATTCTCCAGGCAAGAATACTGGAGTGGGTTGCCATGCCCTCCTCCAGCGAATCTTCCCAACCCAGGGATCGAACCCAGGTCTCCTGCATTGCAAGCCTAGCCACTATATCTTGGGCAACTTTCTTGACCTCTCTTAAACTTTCATTCTCAGTGACAAACAGGGAATTATTGTGTTAACTAAGTAACACATTTCTCCATAGAATTGACCACTTATCTATTCATCTGTTTACAATCTGTATCCCTCCAAACTTTGTCAGTTTTGTTCACTGCTATATTATCAATGGCTGTTATATTTCTATTATATAACATGTACCTAAAAATATTTCTGGAGTTAAATAAATACCAGTCCTGTTGAACAGAGGTCTCCGCTGTATGAATCAGTGTAGAAGGATGAGGATTCCTTTAAATTTCTTCCTCCTATATCCAATCAATCACTGAAAGTGAAAGTTGCACAATCATGTCCAACTCTTTGGGACCCCATGGACTATACAGTCCATGGAATTCTCCAGGCCAGAATACTGGTGTGAGTAGCCGTTCGCTTCTCCAAGGGATATTCCCAACCCAGAAATCGAACCCAGGTCTCCCACATTGGAGGCAGATTCTTTACCAGCTGAACCATCAGGGAAGCCCAAGAATAACGGAGTGGGTAGCCTATCCCCTCTCCAGCAGATCTTCCCAACCCAGGAATCCAACCGGGCTCTCCCGCATTGTACGCAGATCCTTTACCAACTGAGCTATCAGGGATCCTATACATATTTCCTCAGCCCTATTGATATTCATCTTCTCAGCTCTATTCTCCCTGCTACTGCTACAGCTCAGATCCTCCTATTTCTTCTTTGGATTACTTCAACAGCACCTTAAAAGTTCTCTTTGACTCCACTCCTCAAAACTGTTCTCCACTGCCACCTTCAGAGTGATTTTTCTAAATATAAATGTCATTTCATTTCCTTTCTTAAATTCTTTAAATGATTGCTCTTAATCTGTAAAACAAGGTCTTTCAAGATCTGGCACATTGTTCCAATCCAGCTTTATTTGCCATACCTGCACTTATAAATTACCAGCCTTACCGAGAAACCAATTTATTTGCAGTCCTCCAACACAAGTTCACAAGTCTTCATCCTTGTGAACTTTCGTAAAGATTCCTCTCTCTCTATGGAAACCTCCCATCTTGGTTCATTCCTGTGCTGTGCTTAGTCGCTCAGTCATGCCCATTCTTTGCGACCCCATGGACTGCAACCCATCAGGTTCCTCTGTCCGTGGGGATTCTCAAGGCAAGAATACTGGAGTCGGTTGCCATGCCCTCCACCAGGGGATCTTCCCAACCCAGGGATCGAACGAAATTCTCCCGCATTGTAGGCAGATGCTTTACTGTCTGAGCCACCAAAGACTACTTCTACTTAAAAACTCAAAACCAGCTCACATGTCACTTCTTTGAGCAAATCTCTCCTGACCTGTCAATTTAGACCTGTCAATTCTTCTCTGCACCCCCGTGACATTTGGCAAACACATCCAACATAACCTTTAGCACAGTGCATTTAGAAAGTACTGTCAAGTACTAGACCGTGAAGTCCCAAAGGTAATTACTATGCCGTTACTCTTTATATTCCTGGTCCTTGCCTCATGCCCAAAGAGTAGAAGGAATGTAATAAAACTTACTCAATTCAAAAATGGTTGAATTGATAAAGCTCCTTCCTGATTTTAAATATATCTCTTCTTGCTTGGATGCTTTTCATGCATCTAAACACTGTTATCACCAGATCTACCCAAATCTCCACTTAATTCTTCCTAATTTCTCTAATTTCTTAAAGCCAACATCACATATAGTCAATATATCCCTTTGTATGTATATCCTGCCCTTATGACTTTCATAGTATATGACCCCTCCCCCCACCAGGTGTTGTCTTGCTCTGTTTCGTTCAGAATTAAACTTGTAAGACACTGTGTCTTTCTTTGGCACCAAATCTATCAAAGAAAGAAAAAACAAATAACTAAATCTCATGAGCAATTACTTCTTTTCCTATATCTTCTGAGTCATACTTTATTTTTATCTCAACTATAATTTATGTATAAATAAATTATGAGGTATTTGCTATTTCTTTATATTTTTGGCAGAAAAAATAAATGACATATGTGTGTATATATGTACATTGAGAGGGCATATCCAAGCAAAATGGAGAAGTTGTGGGTAAGCATTTAGGAGTGATGAAAGAGTATTTCTTGTCTGCATGTTGCTTCTTGGGGTTTATTTTAGAAATCTCAGAAAAAGATCTTGTTAAATATGGTATGAGTACTGACATAAAATTATTTTGCTCCATATAAACTTTTCATCATTATCATTAATAGTATGTGTGCTAAGTCGCTTCATTCGTGTCTGGCTCTTTGCGACCCCATGGACTGTGGCCCACCAGACTCCTCTGTCCCATGAGAATCCCATGATTCTCCAGGCAAGAATACTGGATTGGGTTGCCATACCCTCCTCCAGGCGATCTTCTCGACCCAGAGATCTGTCTCTTACATTTCCTACATTGGCAGGCAGATTCTTGACCACCAGTGCCACCTGAGAAATCTATTAATACCATGTCTTTTAGCAATTTACAGTTACCAGAATACTTCTCTATATATTAATAACTCTGCCAATTCTCACAACAGTTAATGTGAAGCTGGAGGTATGACTGTGTGTGTGTGTGATTATCTGTTTACAGAAAAGGCTCAAAAGGTTAAATGATTTGTCTAAGATCATATGCCCAATAGATAGCAGAGACAGATGAAGCTATGTTTTTGAATATTTGCCATCTCCTTTCTTTAAAATCATTTTCCCTTGACTTAAGCTTCAAGTTAATAATTTTTTCTTAAAAATAGCTTGAACAAGCAACTAATTAAGGTTAAGTAAACACATTACAATTTGCAACTTTTTCTACTTTCACAACTTCATGTGATGGAAACTTACACTGTTAAGTCCACTTAACTTTATTGTCTCCTAGATTACTTTCCCCTGACTTTTTTTTTGCTCTTAGAAAATGAGAAAATAAAAAGAAAGATAAGAGGGAGGAGTGGGGAGGAATTAAATATTCTAGCATCAGTTTCTATGGAGTCACTGAAATAGAGAAAGTTATTGGTATGATGGAATGCATGATAGGACATGACACTCTGTGGGGGAAAATATGCCTTGCATCATTTGGGATTAAGCCATTTTGTACCTTGCACTTAATTTAAAAGGAAGGACAAAACATGAAGTAAGTGTATCACTCACAGGAGAAAGATAATGAACATAGTTCCCAGTAACTCACTTTATTCCTGAATCAATCTACCAAAGATGCTACAGAAGTCTACACCTCTAAGAGAAAGGTTTCATCAGATTCCATTTTATCAGTGGTACTTACATTAGCTAGTTAGTATTATCTACTACTAATTCCTTATCCAGGAACTAATTTCTTATTGATAGTTCTTAGCTGTGACTAAATCCTATTCTCCTATCTCATCTCTAATTCAGACAAGAATAATTTCTAGTACAAATGCTAAAGTTAAGCTCATTAAAGATTCAGGTCTTTAGGATAAATATTACCATTTCTCCTGTTTGTTATATATTCCGCCTATGCTCTTTCTCAACATTTTCATACAACTACCCAAAACAGTTATGTGAAGGAATTGGGATGTTTACTGAAAATAATATTTGCTTTTTTCCTTTTAAATTTTTTTATTAGGCCTTATAGTATCAAAATGGAATTTGACAGAGAAATATTAGGTGATGTGAACTTGTGACCTGATAGAAAAAATAAGGCAAAAAGACCTTTGTGTAGTATTCTGAGTAACATAAGATCTAAAATACATACCTATAGATTTTAATAACCTGGTGATTATGCATACAAATTTAGTACCCTTTAAGTTTGTGACCAAGTGGAATTTTGGGTTAAATTTGAGATGTAATAAAATTTGAAACATATATATTTACCATTAAAATAATCTCCCTTTTATTGACTTTTATTGGCTTACAGAACAATCAGACTTTTGATAAATCTGTTTCTACCTATTAAAATAAAAAATGCAAACAGAACATTGGGATAAGTAAAATTTCATTACCAAATGTTAGTAAGTGGTAGAATTTGGGGGACAGGAACTAAAACATGGGGCAAAATCATTTAAGCAGCTTCTTCATAGCTGTTCAAGCCATTCAGTCATGGGGGGAAAATGCAGGCCTCCAATGTATTAGCAAGATCTAATAAAATTGCTTTAGCATAATACTAATGGCACCCCACTCCAGTACTCTCGCCTGGAAAATCCCATGGACGGAGGAGCCTGGTGGGCTGCAGTCCATGGGGTCGCTAAGAGTCGGACATGACTGAGCGAATTCCCTTTCACTTTTCACTGTCCTGCATTGGAGAAGGAAATGGCAACCCACTCCAGTGTTCTTGCCTGGAGAATCCCAGGGACGGGGGAGCCTGGTGGGCTGCCATCTATGGGGTCGCACAGAGTCGGACACGACTGAAGCGACTAAGCAGCAGCAGCAGCAATGTATATATATATGGTGTGCTGCAAGTTGAGTTCTATAAAAGCAGACATTGTGACAGGGTTTAAGGTATAAGATATTTACTAGGAAACAATACCTGCAAATGGAAAGGAGAAAGACACAGATTGGGCAGAGGGAGAAGTTGAACTATGATACGGGAGGAACAAAATTCCATCCAGCTCAGCAGGAAGTTCTGGAGTAGGTATCTAGCTTCAGGCCTAAAAACCCCACCTTCACACCCCCTGTCCTTCACTCAAATAGGAGAGCCCTAGAAAGGAAAGGACCTGGGGCTAAGCAGCTCTCTGTACCTGAGGCAAAGCTGAAAGTGCTGACAGTGGAGGCTGTCTGCTTCTTGGACTCTTGAGGCTGAGCATCTCCGCTGGAGAGAAGTCTGAATAGTTTGTGCATCTCCATGTCTACCATAATGATACCAGTCTGTGGTATTAGAGTAAGTGTGGATAATTAGAAGGGAAGGGGGCTAGTGTGGTTACTATTAACCTGAAGATAAATAAAGATAAGACTCTTTTATATTATTGCAAATCTATTAAATAGTACAGACGATTTACTAGCAGTCAGAATGAATTATAGACTAAAGAGAAGAATTAATTGTTGACTATCTCAGTGTCTTAAGATAGATTCTATTCAGATTTCTAAATTTTTCTTCTTTCCTGAAGTCTACAAAAGCAGCACAATGCGTCCAGGGGGCTATTTATTTCTGACTGTAGATTAATTAAAAATTTTTAACTTAGAAAAAAATCTTTGGAGTTGAGCTCCCTTTTTAATTCTTCGATTAATGCCAAATTCTCAACAAATTACAAAAGAGATTTTAACTCGTGATCCAAAACCAATGATATTAACTAAATAACACCCAGTACCTTTAGCTCAAGAATCAATGATTCAAAGGTTTGATTGCTTTGCTATGTAGTATTTTTGCCCTTATCACACCCAGTTATATGCTGGCAAACTAGCTCTCAAAGGAGGAAAAAATGGTGATTTAGAGCATTTGCCAATTTCCACAGTGTATTCACACCTTGAATGATTTCAACCTACCAACATAATATCACCGAAGAAGGAACTAGAGAAAGATGCACACAACTGGCATTTGGGCACCAGTATGAGTTGGCATTTGGGCACCAGTATGAGTTGGCTCCAGCACACCTCTGTTACACCTATTCCTTTCTTTTCTTCTTCTTCTTAGATTTTGTGAGAACCACACTTCCTGCCATTTGACAATGAATTTATCATTTTTAACATATAAAAGCTTTAAACATAAAGCAGAATTATTTCAGTAGCCATCACGGTCTAGCACCTGATCTTCTAAATCCATGTATTATATCAAATTTCTTTACGTTATATGCCATAAAAATGCCATGGTTGAATATCTGGTGTACCTTAATAGAAATAAAAAAGAAAAACAAAGGAAACTAAGTCAGAAAAATAAAAATAAATAACAGCAAAAACACATTCAAGGTAAATTCATGGGAAAAAAGCACAAATTGAGTGAGATTATGAAGGAAAAAAAAGTAAGACAAAGAATAAATGTTAAGCAAATTTATTGGCACTACAACTCATACCCTCCAAGGTGAAAACTGTTCCATCATCAATAAATACTGTTCTTAGTGTTAATGTTTCTTAGTCTACTTTCTTTTTGACCTTTGACATATCATAATACCTGGCACTTGGTGGTACTTACTAGAAAAATGAATTGTAGACTTTCATTGTTTTCACTTGGCCTTGCCCTTAGCAGGTTTTATTGGTTCTGACCAATTAGTGGAACAAAGCTAACATTTATAAAATGGAATAGAATAAGGAATGAAGAGAGATAAGAGAGAAAAGATAATGAGAAAGAAAATGGAGAAGACAAGAGAAAATTTAAAAGAATAAAAAACAGGGTGAAAAGAGTAGAAGAAAAGAGGACTGGAGAAGAGAATGAAAAAAGAGGAAGACAAATAAGAAACTGAAAAAGAAGCTCTTATACAAAGAGCCCACATGTAAGACAAGAACCATTTAATGAAATTTCTGTTTCTGTTATACATACATGTGTGTGTTGCACAGCATGTGTATATTGGGTAGTGATGTAAAATATACTTCCTACTGTGATAGTCTGGGGCTTCCCTGGTGGCTCAGTTTGATAGTTTGGAAAAAAATGCAACTCAGTGACCTAGGCTATCCTTAAGATCCCTTCCAGCCAAACTGTCCAATTCTCCAAGAGCTTTTTGTATTATACCTTTTAAAATGAAAGGTTTAATTAAAAGGAGAGTTAGGTGATAAAAATATAAAAAGATTACAACTACCGATGTGCTCAGTCACTTCAGTCGTATCCGACTCTTTGTGACCCCATGGACTGTAGCCCACCAGGCTCCTTTGTCCACGGGATTTTCCAGGCAAGAATACTGGAGTAGGTTGCCATTTCCTTCTCCAAAAACTACTGATAGAACATATAATCCAATGGCAACCCACTCCAGTACTCTTGCCTGGAAAATCCCATGGACAGAGGAGCATAGTAGGCTACAGTCCATGGCGTCGCAAAGAGCCGGACACGACTGAGCAACTTCACTTCACTTCACTTTCAGAAGGCTGGGCATCATGAGCCAAAGAATGGTCTAAAACCATGCTCTGTCAGCCAACATCTCAGAAAAAAAAAAATCTTGAGAGGAGAAAAAACTCTTTCCACACATACTTTCCAGATCTAGTCTCAGGATGAACAGTGTCTCTCCCTTAAAGTGAAAAACAAAGCTTGACAATAAATCTTGAGTAAAGTCCTCCTAAATTATAAATTAAACCATTCTCCCAGAGCCTTGACACCACAGGGATTTGGCTTCTAAAACTAACCCAAAGACAATGTTAATCCCAGCAAGATAACAATCTGCAGGCTCTTCCCCTGTGGCTCCTGTGAACTGCAGTTCATCATGTAGTATATATTGTGTCCTCTGTGAAAAGTCTGGGCATTCATAGGTATACTTGTGACTCAATAACAGAACCAGCTAACTGTTTAAGCCCACCATTTCTGAAAAGATGGGTTGTAAGACAAAGAAGAGTTGAACCTCTAGAAATTCCCAAATAACATATTGACTGTACCTTGCTGAAAAGTGCAGTATATTATCATGTTCAGTTTAAGTGAAGTAAAAAATTTGTAGTCTCTTACTTGGTCTGTAACTTTGTGCTTCTAATAATTATAGGCATTGGACCTGTAACATTTAGCCATTCAGTTTTTAATCAGTGTTTCTGTACTTGCTGATAAGATGTTTTGCAAATACTCACATTTTAAAATACATGAATATTTTGTTTCCTTAGCTCCTTTATGAGTTCTGTGAGAGAAAACGTATGTCTCACGTTTCATATTGCCTTCATATGCCTGGCTTTCAGTTATGTTACACAGAGAAGATATTCAGTGAAGGCTGTGAAATTAACTGCTCTTTTTTTTTTCTTTATTGCTAATGGTGGTTTTTTCTATATAGTTGACTACTAAAATAACAAATAGTAAAATATTCCTCCAAAAAATCTCCTTTTGGAGGAATAATTTTCAGTGTATTTTCTTGGGAGTACCAGCAAGAGCTACTATTTTACTTGGTGTGATAACTTGCAAACCACACATGCTACAATCACATTTAAGAAACATACCCTGGATGTTGATAAAGTTAAAATACTTAGTTTTTGATCAGTTAACAAGGCTAATTAAAGAATAGTATTAAGTGCAAAAAAATCAACATTTAACATGGTTATTCAAATGTCTCTTTCTACACTATAAGCTTCTTTAAGGCAGAAACATTATCTTTTCGCCTTGGTATCTCTAGTTCCACTTGGTATCTCAAGCGTTAGTCCCTCAGTCGAGTCCAACTTTTTTGCGACTCCATGGACTGTAGCCTGCCAGGCCCCTCTGTCCATGGGATCCTCTAGGCAAGAATACTGGAGTGAGTAGCCATTCCCTTCTCCAGGGGATCTTTCTGACCCAAAGATTGAACCCGGGTCTCCTGAATTGCAGGCAGATTCTTTACCATCTGAGCCACCAGGGAAGCCCAAGCTCCAGTACTAAGGCAATTAATAAATGTTTAAATAATTGAATCAAATCTACCACTTTCAAGATTTCTGGTTTTAACAGAATATAAGCAAGAATTACAGACGTTATAAAGCTTTAAAAAGAGCCAAGACAGTAAAAGGGATAGCTCTTACTACTCCTTTTTGAAGTTTCCCCAAGGAACCATAGAATTACTGACTTTCAAAAACTACAGTAAAGTTCAATAATGTTGAGTGAAGAGTTCTAGACACTTACAATGTAAGGAGGTAATATTGGTAAAGGGCTTGCAATATCATTAGCATATAATAAGTACTCAATATTACCTTTTTAAGAAATATAAATTATTCACTAATTTAAATGTAAAAATAAAGATCAATGAAACTCTGTAGTATAAATAGTTCACAGTCCTACTTGCTCTTTGTAAGCATTTTAATTAACATCACAATCAATCCAAACATATCATGAAATGATTTTTTCAAATAGGTCACTAAAGATTTCTTTTTCACTTATAAAAAGTATACTGCTTATTTCATTAAGATTACCAGCTTGAATCCAGCAGGAATTGAACAGACAATTCATCAACTATTACATCTCCAAATTGGGTCAGATCAGATCAGTTGAGTCGCTCAGTCCTGTCCAACTCTTTGCGACCCCATGAATCGCAGCACGCCAGGCCTCCCTGTCCATCACCAACTCCCGGAGTTCACTCAGACTCATGTCCGTCGAGTCAGTGATGCCATCCAGCCATCTCATCCTGTCGTCCCCTTCTCCTCTTGCCCCCAATCCCTCCCAGCATCAGAGTCTTTTCCAATGAGTCAACTCTTCACATGAGGTGGCCAAAGTACTGGAGTTTCAGCTTCAACATCATTCCTTCCAAAGAAATCCCAAAGCTGATCTCCTTTAGAATGGACTGGTTGGATCTCCTTGCAGTCCAAGGGACTCTCAAGAGTCTTCTCCAACACCACAGTTCAAAAGCATCAATTCTTCAGCGCTCAGCCTTCTTCACAGTCCAACTCTCAGATCCATACATGACCATAGGAAAAACCATAGCCTTGACTAGACAAACCTTTGTTGGCAAAGTGACGTCTCTGCTTTTCAATATGCTCTCTAGGTTGGTCATAACTTTCCTTCCAAGGAGTAAACGTCTTTTAATTTCATGGCTGCAATCACCAGCTGCAGTGATTTTGGAGCCCCCCTCAAAATAAAGTCTGACACTGTTTCCACATCTATTTCCCATGAAGTGATGGGACCAGATGCCATCATCTTCGTTTTCTGAATCTTGAGCTTTAAGCCAACTTTTTCACTCTCCACTTTCACCTTCATCAAGAGGCTTTTGAGTTCCTCTTCACTTCCTGCCATAAGGGTGGTGTCATCTGCATATCTGAGGTTATTGATATTTCTCCCGGCAATCTTGATTCCAGCTTCTGCTTCTTCCAGTCTAGCGTTTCTTATGATGTACTCTGCATAGAAGTTAAATAAATAGGGTGACAATATACAGCCTTGATGGACTCCTTTTCCTATTTGGAACCAGTCTGTTGTTCCATGTCCAGTTCTAACTATTGCTTCCTGACCTGCATACAAATTTCTCAAGAGGCAGATCAGGTAGTCTGGTATTCCCATCTCTTTCAGAATTTTCCACAGTTTATTGTGATCCACACCGTCAAAGGCTTTGGCATAGTCAATAAAGCAGAAATAGATGTTTTTCTGGAACTCTCTTGCTTTTTCGATGATCCAGCAAATGTTGGCAATTTGATCTCTGGTTCCTGTGCCTTTTCTAAAACCAGCTTGAACATCAGGAAGTTCACGGTTCACATATTGCTGAAGCCTGGCTTGGAGAATTTTAAGCATTACTTTACTAGCATGTGAGATGAGTGCAACTGTGCGGTAGTTTGAGCATTCTTTGGCATTGCCTTTCTTTGGGATTGGAATGAAAACTGACCTTTTCCACTCCTGTGGCCACTGCTGCATTTTCCAAATTTGCTGGCATATTGAGTGCAGCATTTTCACAGCATCATCTTTCAGGATTTGAAATAGCTCCACTGGAATTCCATCACCTCCACTAGCTTTGTTCATAGTGATGCTTTCTAAGGCCCATTTGACTTCACATTCCAGGATGTCTGGCTCTAGGTGAGTGATTACACCATCGTGATTATCTGGGTCCTGAATATCTTTTTTGTACAGTCCTTCTGTGTACAAATTGAATAGTCTTAACCTCAGTCAGAAGATCAATAACTGGAGAATTCAACAATCCAACACCTAAATTCCATCATCCTATTTAATTCATGGAGTCAGAAGCTAAGTATTTTGGTACAACTTGTTTCAGATATGTTTTTTAAAATACTTCCTTCAGTAAGTGATGAGTATATAAAAGAAAAAAGAATAATTTTGATTGTCTCCCTTGTCCATTAAAATGATTTCAGATTTCAACTATTCAATTTGACAATATTCACTGAACATCCACCACAAGGCACCAAGTTGTGCATGTTAGGAATATAAAATGAATGTGACCTCTGTCTTCAAAGATTCTATGATCTCATAGGAGGGATAAGACATGCACAAATAGCTAAAATACAGTGGATGTAGAAAGTACTGTAAGAAAAGCAAAGGGTGGTGTAAACTTAGAAGAGAAAAAGATGACTTTGGCTGGGGTAGAGGTTGGGGTGGTAATCATCAGTGAAGTTTTCATGGAACAAAGCCTAAATGGAATTCTAGGCTTTTAAGTGCAAAGATGAACATGAGTAGAAAAATTTTTGAGTAGAAAAAACAGTATGACAATTGACTTGAAGATGGGAAAGCACAAATAATGTTCAAGAGACAACAAAGACAAGTTTGATTAATTAGCTAGCAAAAAGTAAAGCTAGAAATGAGCATAGGAATCATATTAGAAGAGAACCATGAAATTCAGGCTAAGAACTTTGAAGTTTAAAATCTATCCACACACTGACACTCCAAAATGTACATTTCTAGTCCTTATCTCTCTATTTAATTCCAGACTTGTTTGTCCTACTGCCTACTCATGATCTCCAACTGAATCTCTTGTAGGTATTTAAATTTAACATGTCAACATTAAACTCATGCGTTCCCTCCTACTTCCTTCGACCCCCACCTTACTGCCCAGTCCCTCAAGCTCTCTCTCTACAATTTTTCCAGTGAATGGCAGAATCTCGGTGAATGGCAACTTCATTTTTCCATTTGCTTAGGTCAAAATCCTTGAAGTCACCTTTGACTTTCCTATTTTCCTTTCTCTCTAAATCTCTTTGGCTACTTTCACAAGATATCTAGAATCTACCACCTCTCACTGTTTCTACTGCCCTGGTCCAAGTAACCAACATTTCTTGCCTAAATAACCGTCTCAGGGTCTCCCAGTTTCTACTCTTGCCCCTGCTTCAGTCTATTCTGCAACAAAATACCCAGAATGATCCTGTCAAAACCCAAATAAGCTATACCCTTCTTCTCAATGGCCTCCTCTCCCACTTAAAGGCCAAAGTCTTTACAATGATGTAGAAGATCCTCTCTGATCTCATTTCTACTCTTCTCCCTTTTATTCACATCTTAAACTTATCTCTACACTCACCAGCCATACTGGTTCTTTGATGTTCCTTAATATAGATGGCTTCCTCCTTCCTCCCATCTTAAGGGTCTTTGCATCTGCTATTATCTCTGCCTATAAGGGTTTATTCTACATATCCACATCACTTGCTTCTGCAATTGCTTCAGGTCTTTGTTCAAATATTACCTTCTTCATACATTCTTACTCAAATACACCATTTTAAATTGCAATACTTCTTTCCCAATCTCTTTCCCCTCTCTTCTCTATTTTACCCCCACAGCAGTTCTTATGTTAGTTACTTTTATAATTTATGCTTGCTTACCCTCCACCTACTAGAATATAAACTCAGCAGGGCAGTAACATTTATAGACTGCAATATCAAAAAGACTAGAAAATTGCAAGAAACATAACAAGTGCTTTATGATAAAATTAAGCATAATGAGAAGTGTGCTTTAACATGAATACATTGGAATGAATGAGTAGAGTGGAGTGGATGGGGACAGACCAAAGGTGAGGAAACAATTTAAGACCACGTTGCTGCAATGTGGACATGAGCTGATGATAACTTTTGAACCATGTTAGTAACAATGAGAATGGAAAACAGAAGACAAATATGAGACATTTGCAAATAAATTGGACTAGAAATGGCAATTCTATGATGCGTGGAGGAAATGCAGGGATCAAGTGTGACTTAAAGTGATGATGATATTTTATAAGAACAGGAAATATAAAAAGACTGACAACAAGCATAATGAAAAAATGCTCAATATCACTAGTCATTAGAGAAATGCAAATCAAAGTCACAATGAGACATAACCTCACACCTGTTAGAATGGCCATCACCAAAAAGACAAGAGATAACAAAGGCTATGAGGATGTAGATAAAGGGGAACCCTTGCACACTGTTGATAGGAGTGTAAACTAGTACAGACATCATGGAAAGCAGTATGAAGGATTCCCCCAAAATTAAAAACAGAACAACCACATGATTCAGCAATGCCTCTTCAGAGAATATATTCAGAGGAAACAAAACATTAACTTGATATCTGCACTCCCATGTTCATAACAGCATTATTTACAATATTTACATTAGCAATATTTACATTATTTACAATAGTCAAGACAATAGCTGGAAACAACCTATGTCCATCAATGGAAGCATAGATATTGAAGTTGTGGTATATATACAATGGAATATTATTCAGTCATAAAAAATAAGGAAAGCCTCCCATTTGGAACAATATGGATGGAACTTGAGGGCATTAAGCTAAGTGAAATAAGTCAGACTAAGGAAGACAAATACTGCATGATCTCACTCCTATGTGGAATCTAAAAAAAAAAAAAACTTGTAGAAAAAGAGATCAGATTTGTGGTTATCAGAAGTAGGAGTGAGGGCAGGGGGAATTGGAGGGAAAAAAAAAGAACAAGAAATAAGCAAAAGAAAAATAGAAAAATAAGTACTAGGAATATAATATACAATATGACTATAGAGGAACCAGAGATCAAATTGCCAACATCCACTGGATCATTGAAAAAGCAAGAGAGTTCCAGAAAAAAACATCTATTTCTGCTTTATTGACTATGCCAAAGCCTTTGACTGTGTGGATCACAATAAACTGTGGAAGATTCTGAAAGAGATGGGGATACCAGACCATCTGACCTGTCTCTTGAGAAACCTGTATGCAGGTCAGGAAGCAACAGTTAGAACTGGACATGGAACAACAGACTGGTTCCAAACAGGAAAAGGAGTATGTCAAGGCTGTATATTGTCACCCTGCTTATTTAACTTCTATGCAGAATACATCATGAGAAACGCTGGGCTGGAAGAAGCACAAGCTGGAATCAAGATTGCTGGGAGAAATATCAATAACCTCAGATATGCAGACGACACCACCCTTAGGGCAGAAAGTGAAGAGGAACTAAAAAGCCTCTTGATGAAAGTGAAGGAGAAGAGTGAAAAAGATGGCTTAAAGCTCAACATTCAGAAAACGAAGATCATGGCATCTGGTCCCATCACTTCATGGGAAATAGATGGGGAAACAATGGAAACAGTGTCAGACTTTATTTTGGGGGGCTCCAAAATCACCGCAGCTGGTGATTGCAGCCATGAAATTAAGAGATGCTTATTCCTTGGAAGGAAAGTTATGACCAACCTAGATAGCTTTTAAATATAAAAGCAGAGACATTACTTTGCCAACAAAGGTCCATCTAGTCAAGGCCATGGTTTTTCCAATAGTCGTGTATAGATGGGAGAGTTGGATGGTGAAGAAAGCTGAGCACCAAAGAACTGATGCTTTTGAACTGTGGTGTTAGAGAAGACTCTTGAGAGTCCCTTGGACTGCAAGGAGATCCAACCAGTCCATCCTAAAGGAGATCAGTCCTGGGTGTTCATTGGAAGGACTGATGTTGAAGCTGAAACTCCAATACTTTGGCCACTTCATGCAAAGAGTTGACTCATTGGAAAAGACCCTGATGCTGGGAAGGATTGGGGGCAAGAGGAGAAGGGGATGACAGAGGATGAGATGGCTGGATGGCATCACCAACTCGATGGACATGGGTTTGGGTAGACTCCGGGAGTTGGTGATGGACAGGGAGGCCTGGCATGCTGCAATTCATGGGGTCGCAGAGTTGGACATGACTGAGCGACTGAACTGAACTGGTGACTATAGTTAACACTGCTATATAATATGTATGAAAATTGTTAAGAGAGCAAATCCCAAGAGACCTCATCACAAGGAAAACAATTTTTCTTTTTCTTTTTCTTTTAATGTACCTATATCAGATAATGGGTGAACTAAACTTATTGAAGTAATCATTTCACAATATATGTAAGTCAACCTATTATGCTGTACACTTTGAGCTTATATAGTGATGAATAAAAATTATATCTCAATAAAACTGGGCAAAAAAGAGAAGCAGATTTACGTAAAAATGATACTGATTATTCATTTTGGATAAATGTAAACAAAAAAGGGAAAGAAAATTTAATCTAATTAATTCATGTCAGAAATAAGGAGGCTAAAATTTTCTTTGACACTCATTTCTGAAGATCCTACTCTTTTTCATATTCAAATACACTCCAAATCTGGAACGAAGAGGGTTAGTCATTAGTTTAAGTGGTTTGGTATGTGCTACTTCTACTAAAACACGGCTTCTTATGGAAAGCACAGCACATACTTCTGGGTAGCAACGAAAGATGCTAAGGAAAAGTACCTTGGAGGAAATGGCTTTTACTTTTTTCTTCTCTAAGTCACATAGTCACCATTTCACACTCTAAGTGAATAAACCACCCCAATCTCCTTGAGAGTTAAACCATGACAGCTGTACACAGGGCTCAGACACTTTCAGGAGTTATCTCTACACCAGCAGAAATAACCATGCAGGTGGAAACTATGTTTGTTCAAGCACAACCACAATGACATGAAAAATCTGATTCACTCATGAAAGCCACTTTGATAATCAAATACAATCAAAAGACTTGTCTGTCAGCTATCCATCATTACAAATAAAATCAACAGTTTTCTCACCTTTTCTGCTGTGTCTGTCATGTATGGTAGAAAGCTGCTTCTGCGGAATGATAATGTTGTATGCCTGACTTTGTGCCAGCAAAGGCACCATATTTGAGGATTTTCTGATTTTCCTATATTAAAAATTCAAAATGCAGATTTCTAATAATGTCATTAGGGGTATATTTTAAAATAACTTGATTGTAGATATTCTGCAACCATGTCATTTTTTATTTCAGAGATCCACTTTTACATTATTATTGAAACATAGAAGTTTGGAGTTGGGAAAAACCTTCGTTTACAGATAAGGCATTTGAGGCTCCAGGGATTAACTGATTTGCCAAAGGTCATTCAGCAAATTATTGGTGATCATCAAGAAAATCTAGGTCATTTTTTTCGTTCTAAAATAACTCACAAGGCAAATCTGGCCAAAGGGTCTCAATATTCAAGTTAGTGTTTTCATTGGATGTAAGTTCACCTCACATTTCTAAACTCCTTTTTTGTAAACAACTTGAATAATTGGTGTGTCTTATTTTAAAAACATACAAAATAGATAAATAAGAAGGTGATTATAGTTTGTGTTTAAGTACTTTCACCTTTATAAAACATTATAAAACAGTTGCCACATAAATACATTTAAATGTTTATTTATAGATCATTACCAACTGAAAAAGATACCAAGCTTGAGAGGAAAAGTACAGAAATTTAAAGATCAGTGGTCAAAAAGTAAGATAAAGGGCCAATGAGGACTCTAATACAATTCCAAACCAGGAAATAATCCAGTTTACAAAACCTCTTTAAGAAAATATGGAAAGTCTAAGTATAGATATATCTGTAACCTCCTATATATGCCTGTTTATCAATATGGATTTTTCCCCCAGATACCAGAGTCCAGAAATTGAGACAAACTAATTATAGTTTGAAACACCCACAGAAAATGTCAAAATAAAGATCCCCTCCACATTTTAAGCAATTATTGTCTAAAGAAAAGGTTTACAGTGTTGCCAAGGATGCTGCTTAGAAAATAGTTTAAATTCCTTCCACTTGAGAGAAAAAGGATCCAAAGTATATTAGCCTCTCCCCTCCCCCTCTATTGAATTAATATTCCATGATATACACCACTGCTGATGGGGGCACCTCTTTTCAATGAGCAGAGATCAGTAAATGGCTACTTCACAAAGAATAAAAATATAATTTGTAATTTAAAGTGTGTTTATTTATTTTTTTAAGTGGTATATCCATGTTAATAAACCTTGCTTAGGGAAAAAATAAAATAGTTGCTAAGCCATGGTGAGTAATTAGCCTTTTAGCATCCCCTTTCTTCAAGAATGCTTCCTCCTGAGCTGGTTCTTTTAAATAGCTCCAGTCCTGGCTGCCTTTGTTGGGCTTGAAAATTGTTCACATATGAGAGAAATTAAGCTCTCATTTAACAGAGACACATGCCTGTCAAGACCAGAGGAACAAAGACTAGTCCCTGGGGCCCGTTCAGCTCCCAGAGGCTGCCACTCATTCTGTTAGCAATGCTTACCCTTTATATAGAATGTGTATAAAACCCAATAAATCATTTCATCTGCTGTGCTTAAAACACGAGCACGCTGACCATTTTTCAAAGTGTTTTCTCTTATACAACTTCACAGCTAGTTAGTTAAATTTTTAAAAAAGTAAAGTCTTCTTTTAATTTTTTTTTCAGAATGTAGTTAAGACTTTCTTGGCCAAAAAGGTAATGAGAATGTTCCCAAACACTGTCAGCATAAATGAAGAGGCATTGTCTCCTTAGATTTCTTCCCAGATATCTTTGCTTCATTTTACAGTTAATAATTAGAACACCCATTTTATGAATTACCAGTGCATCACCCAGTTGCTTTTCAACCCAGATTCAGGAGCTAGGTCTGGCAAAAATGAAACTGTTAGGGACCAGAATGGGACAGACTTGCTCTTCTATTTAAACTCAATATATTTTGTCCCTTCACAAACACACAGCCAACATGAGTTCTTTCAGGGTGGAGATTAAGACTACTACTGAACAGCCAGCCCTTTTTACTGGGAAAGTGAAACAGTCTTTTTATAAACCAAACCAAAATACTCCCTCATACAATCTCATTTCCAAAGAAAATATGATCTTCAAGCTTTCTTAAGGAGAAAAGACAATGTTAACTTTTTCACAGAAATCTTCTCTGTATTGTCCCTCACCTCATTCTCTCACCTACTCCTCCCGCTGAGGGAAAATATGGAGTCTACGGTGAAAGACTAAAGACAAGACTTTAAAAGCCTTCCAGTTTGGAGCGACTCATCCAAAATAGGGCAAAAGGCTGCAGACAAAATGAGTATCAGTCCATATTAATAAAATAAATACTGAACTAAAAAGTAAAACGATTGTTTAACCTGACTAGGTTGCATGTAGAGCAAACTTACCAAAGATTTACTCTAGCAATGTTAATCTTTCCACAGAAACACTGGGAGTTCTAGGGCTGACAGCTTCAATTCCCAACATGCTATGAAACCCCAAATAAGAAGAAGCTGGTAGCACAAGGAACGTCACCCTGATCCACAGGGGGAGAAAAAGCAGATCTGGATTTGATAAGTAAAACCAGATCTACACAATGGTTATATGGTAAAGCCCTGCAATTAATGGAGACCATAAACAGTTCAAGAAGCTGGCACGGCAGTGGTTTCTCCAGAATAGGCTTCACTCATATCCAGTTAGATATTAATCAAATGTACAACTGGCATAAGTGCTCTGTGCAAAAACAGATAAACTGTACATATGCTTTAGTATAAAAGGAAAAAAGGGAGACATAGAGGTGCATCAGATGCTTTTACATTCATATTTATGCATCATTCCTGAATGATTTATCATTTTTAAAATAATAAATTATTTTCATTTTTAAACCGCAAATCACATCCTGCAGGCCTTAGCAGATGCAGACGTCAGACTATGGTAGTACAACAAAATTAATTAAATAACCCTTGAAAAAAGAAAACAAAGTTTATTTATAAAAAATGACATTAAGGTGAACTGCCTAATAAGAACATGGATTTGCTTAAATAAAACATTATATGGTTCTGTTTTAGATTCATCCCTAAAGCCCTGAAAGATATTAGAATTTTAGTGAGTAATTACCCTATTTACTTCAAACAAAATGGGAGGAAATCGGAAAACCATATTAAACTACCACACATCAGAAATGAAATTCTCTCATTCTTTATCTTGCAACCCAATGAATAAATTGTAGTTGGAAAATTTATTGGGACTGGGAGATAAAACCTAACAAGCCAGAAATGAGGAAATGGCCGAAAGAATAGCCACATCAACATTATGCTTCAAGCAGTAAACCCACTCCCAGGAAGCATAACCAAGAAGTCTCCCCTTCACAGCTTAATTGTTTTCAGACAGTCAGCCACACTGGGCACCACCCCCACAGTTAGACAAAGTTCTAACTACTTAACACATCTCCTTTCAAATGAAAATGCAATACTTGGGGTAAAAACAAGAGAGACTAGGAAAAGGTGTTATATGCTATACACGCCACTGACATAATACTTCTCTAGGATATGCTGTAATTTCCTGCAATTAATATGTTAGCAAAGCTATAAGGATTTTTTCCTTAAAATTATAATATTTCACTTGCAACACTAAAATTAAGTTTGTGTCACCCTTTCCATTATACAACTCTAATGCCAGGAGTTTGTCATTGGCTGCAGAAATGTGTTTGGTGTGGCCTGAAAGCAGGCATTTACAGGCCCTTTTCCTAAATGTGTTTCTCTAAAAATCCCCCTTAGCCATTATTTCATGTGGCAGGAATTACAAGCCATCACAAAACTCCACAAAGGAAACATGAATTTGACCTCATAATTCAAAACCTTTCAATGGTTTAAAATGCAAACATTCCTAAGTGGACATGGCTTATGCTCTGGCCAAACCTGACATTTGCCTGAAAGCTTTGCAGCAGAGACTACTTACTGCTTGCCATGTTTTAAGAACCAGAGTTAATTTCCACTATCTAGAATCACAGGAGGTCAGAGTCAGGAAGAATTTTAGGAATAATTTTGTGCAATGATCCTTATCCTAAATGTATGGAAATGAGAATCGATGTAGAAGAGTAGTTTGCCAGAGGTAGTCATTACAAGCAGACCAAAGACTAAGGGTGGCCATCCTGAGGCCAAACCTGTGCTTCTTTCTGCCATTCTATGCTTCCCTAATCCTACTCTGTTTCTCAGCAGGGACTGTCTTCAACAGAAGGGAGAAGAAAAAGTTTCGGTGAGAGTAGATCAATAATTATCTCCACATCTTCTCTTTCCCTAGACTTGAAATTGTGGCCTATCTGAGCTATAGGGAACAAACAAATCTATGGAATTAATTCAGTAACATAGGCAAAGTTGGGAAAATTAGCAAGAGATGGAGCAGGCATAGAGGCAAAGACAGTAAAATAGCCTGAAAGCACTGGAAAGATCATTATTTGTGTATTTTTTTTCAGCTATATAGATACCTGGTTGTTTTTTTGATTAACTGAGCGCTCTATGAAAGAAACCAGAAATGTTCTAACAGTCAAGTTGTAAGACTTGATTATCTATTTGTTGAACACAATCTATTGAGGTGATCACAAAGGATAGATATCTCCTCCTTTTCTGTTACCTGTATTTTTAAAGCAAAATAATAATAAAGTTAATTATAAAAGCAATGTATCCTTTTGCAACCTTTTTTAAAATGCCTATTTTTATGTAGCCAAGATTGTACTGTATTTAGATTATTATGTTCTAGGGTTTTTTCCGCCATCTAATGTTATGTTGAAAGCATTATCCTAAATCATTAAAAATTACTTGTCAGTATCATTATTAATAGTCTATAACAGCTGATCACATGAACATATCATAATAAATTTAATAATTTTCCTAATATTGAAAACAAGGGTCTTTCAATGTATATTTACATTTTTAAACTGATTTTCTTATACAAAAGCAATGTGTTAGAAAAAAAATTAAACTAATCTAAAACAATAAAATAGTTTATACTTCTGCTTCACAAGTCATTTGCCTTTGTAATCTTAATGACTTGAGGTATACTGTATATCACCAATCTGGCTTTCCATAGTCAAGGAATTGTTGAGAATGAAAGACACTGTATTTTATTGAGAATGAAAGATACTGTATTGATATGGGGCTGTGGACCTGCACATAGGGCATGGAATGCACCTTAAAATGGAATCCATGAAAGGGCCCTGTCAGAGACCAGCGCATGTGACAGTACACAATAGAATGAAACCAGATAATCTTAACAGAAAACAGCTGTTGTGTGGAGGCCAATTTCAAAAGCACAACTTCATGTTCATTTGCCCGGGTGTCCACCTTTCCATTACACATAGTCCAGCCACAGGCTGGAAGTCCTCCAGGAGTAGACTGTATGTTTGCTCTGTCACTGGTCTAACTGATCGTCTAAGACTATCCTCCAGCTAGAACCCAATATTTCACTTTTGCATGCTCCTCTCCACTTTTCCAAAGACAAATATCAGGTCATCTAACAGTTTCTCCTCTTCATCTAATCTTCAAACACAAAATTTAGAAATTTGAGTCTGCATAAAGCATTGCAAAGAATTACACAGAATACAGTGGAGAGGAAACTTGGAACTAGGTTTTCTTTCCCTTGAACCTCTGTTATTCATCACTAAGGAAGGTAATAGCTTCCAACTCATGTGCGCTTTCTTCTTCTCCATCACCTTCTGCATCTAAGCTCATTCTTCTACCACTATAACCATGTTGATTCTTTCAAACTCCAGCTTCCAGATACTAAGCTGCTTATCTAGAAGCTATCATAACCAGACCACCTTACCTGTTTCCTGAGAAACCTGTGCATGGGTCAAGAAGCAACAGGTTGAATTGGACATGGATATACTGACTGGTTCAAGATTAGGGAAGGAGTAAGACAAGGCTGTATATTGTCACCCCGCTTATTTAAGTTCTATGCAGAGTAGATCATGTGAAATGCTATGGTTGGATGACTCACAAGCTGGAATCAAGATTTCCAGGAGAAATATCAATAACCTTAGATAGGCAGATGATACCACCCTTATGGCAGAAAGTGAAGAGAAACTAAACAGCCTCTTGATGAAAGTGAAAGAGGAGAGTAAAAAAGCTGGCTTAAAACTCAACATTCAAAAAACAAAGATCATGGCATCTGGTTCCATCACTTTATGGCAAATAGGTGGAGAAACAATGGAAATAGTGACAGGCTTTATTTTCTTGGGTCCCAAAATCACTGCAGATGGTGACTGCAGCCATGAAATTAAAAGACGCTTGCTCCTTGGATAGAAAGCTATGACAAACCTAGATAGCATATTAACAAAAACAGACATGTCACTTTGCCAGTAAAGATCCTTATAGTCAAAGCTATTTTTTTCCTAGTAGTCATGTATGGATTTGCAAGTTGGACCATAAAGAAGGCTGAGCACTGAAGAGTTGATGCTTTAAAACTGTGGTTCTGGAGAAGACTCCAAGAGAGTTCCTTGGTTGCAAGGCAATCAAACTAGTCAATCCTAAAGAAAATCAACCCTGAATATTCATTGGAAAGACTGATGGTCAAGCTCCAATAGTTTAGCCACCTGATGGGAAGAGCTGACTCACTGGAAAAGACCCTGATGCTGGGAAAGACTGAAGACAAAAGGAGAAAGAGAAGGCAGAGGATGAGATAGTTAGATAGCATCACTGACTCAATGGACATAGTTTGAGCAAAATCCAGGAGATAGTGGAGGACAGAGGAACCTGGAATGCCGCAGTCTAAGGGGTTGTAGAGAGTCAGACACTACTGAGTGACTGAATAACAACATCATAATGTTCACGATTTTCAGTGAAATGCAAGTCTGGAGGAAGAAGAGACTGACAGCCACAGAGGGTGGGACAGGGTCCTTTAAAACAAACAAATACCTGAACCAGCAGCTAGAGATCCTTCTTTCCCAGAAATTTCAGTCCTCTTGTTGCCTTCTTAGACACCATTCAGTGACATTAATCCTAAAGTGCCCTGTATTTAACTATATATAAATTAACAAAAGACTTCTGCCAAATCCAGCTTTAAAAATGCCAAACTAAGACTTACATCTTTTATTAAATAACAATACAAAAGTTAACGCTTTTCTGTTTGGGAAACTGGTTCTTGACATCATCACAACTTTTGAAAGGGAACAAAAGTTCTTAGGGAATCAAAGGTAAAATCAGTTTTCTTGGGGTTTTCCCCTCTTTTCCTGTTAATAATACAACTAAAGGATGAATAAGGAAGAGCCAACATTTGAGAGGCTGGGAAATGAATGATTTCCAGCATTGGAACAAGCATGGCCTGTTAGAGTTTTTTAAGACAGTATGTTCACCTCGTCAACATGTTCAAGCAGCAGAATCAGCCTAGCTGAGAGCTCTTTCCAGCTGCACTAATCTCAGCCACTGTAGAAACTCATCTGTAGACACTTTAAGATAAAAATCTTCCACTGAAAAATATTTAACAAAAGTCATGACTATGACCTGACTGGGGATGAACTTTACTCTTTATTCTGATTTGTGAATTCCTTAACTTTCATTGTTTAATGCTACAACTCTAACATTTTCTTAATAGATTGGGTGGCAGCTAAAATGAATTCAGTGTCTCACACTGAGACATTACATCTTTTGCATCGTTTATTTTCTTTTGTTTTGAACAAGTAAAAATATCTGACTCTAACATTAAAAACTTTGAGTGGGAGTTACCTTATGTGAATTAAAAATGGTTATGTCAGTATATCCTTTAAAATTTAAAAGATATTTCTCTGTGCTATATCAAGTGTCACACAGTATATCAATTTTTATTTCCCATCTCTCAAGTCTGGTATGCATACTGTTTAACTTCTTAAATTCTAAGTACAGACATAATTCACAAAAGCTGGGCAAATGCTTGACTTACAGGAGATGGCATACATAAGATTTATATGAACAACTTTATTTTAAACAAGCAGGACTTTCGCATTTTGTGCTGCTACATCACTAACTTCATCTGTGTATTAAGAAAAAAAAAGCTATAAAATAAATTGAAAAGGTTCATTTACTATCCCACAAGCACTACTGATCTAATAGAAAAGCCCATTTTAGTGTGAAAAGTAAGAATTTGACTCTAATTTCTAGAATAAAATGCCACATTCCTTTTTAGACACTCTCCAGGCAGTTCTACCTAATTCTTGGTCAACCATTTCTGAGTACCTGATAAACCTTAGTCTCTTCTTACTGACAATTAAAATAGTTCTCATTTGGCAGTCAGAGAAAATTGTTGTCCTTTCTTATGCTCGAGACTGCCCTGGTGATACTAATTGATTACAGTGCTTGCACATTGATTATCCTATATTCACATCACTAATTTGTGGGTTCTAAATATGCATATGTATGTAAATATAAACATGTTAAACATGTAGTCACAAAATATGTACATGTGTGTTTCACTGTTAGGGATTCTGAAATTATTCCTATAGCTCATACAACAATGATGATAGTGATAGATAAAATGCCTTGAGCACTTAGGAGAGTTTTTTTTAATGATCTCTAATCCCACAGCTACTGCTGCTACTGCTGCTGCTGCTAAGTCGCTTCAGTCATGTCCAACTCTGTGTGACTCTGTAGATGGCAGCCCACCAGGCTCCCCTGTCCCTGGGATTCTCCAGGCAACAACACTGGAGTGGGTTGCCATTTCCTTCTCCAATGCATGAAAGTGAAAAGTGAAAGTGAAGTCGCTCAGTCATGTCCAACTCTTAGTGACCCCATGGACTGCAGCCTACCAGGCTCCTCCATCCATGGGATTCTCCAGGCAAGAGTACTGGAGTGGGGTGCCATTGCCTTCTCCATTTGTTATAGCTAGTAAGTAGCAAAACATGTTACAGAACTAATAAGTAGTAGAACTGGAATTTAAATCTTGATTTATTTGTCCCTGATACTCGTGCTGGTTCTAGATTACATACACTCTCAAACAATGCATTTTATTCTTTCTACCTTCTATTTATATGTAGAAATTCAGCTTAAAAGTACACTCAGATTCATACATTCCTCATATATATCATATTAGCCAATTTCACAGAAAAAATAATCTTAAACCACTGTCACTCACTGCTCACTTTCAACACTGCAGAAGATTGCTATAAAAACAAGTACTAACATTAAATGTGACTGAGCCTCAGCATAGAGACCTATCACTTTTAAGCCCCTAGAAAGTATTGGGTCAGCCAAAAATGCATTTGGATCTGTAGAATTTTTTTGCCAACTCAAAAATTGTACCATTAACTAAGACATTTATATTTAAATACCAAAAGAATTGGCAAGGGTGGGATGATTTGGGAGAATGGCATTGAAACATGTATAATATTATATGTGAAACGAATTGCCAGTCCAGGTTCGATACAGGATGCTCGGGGCTGGTGCACTGGGATGACCCAGAGGGATGGTATGGGGAGGGAGGTGGGAGAGGGGTTCAGGATGGGGAACACGTGTACACCCTGGCAGATTCATATTGATGTATGGCAAAACCAATACAATATTGTAAAGTAATTAGCCTCCAATTAAAATAAATAAATTTATATTAAATATATATGAATAAAAAAAAGGAAAAAAAAGAAGCTAACACAACATTGTAGCTCAATTGAACTCCAAATAAATCAATTTTTAAAATTAAAAAAAAAAAAAAGAATTGGGCTTCCCAGGTGGCACTAGTGGTAAAGAAGTGAAGTGAAGTGAAGTGAAAGTTGCTCAGTCATCCATGGACTATACAGTCCACAGAATTCTCCAGGCCAGAATACTGGAGTGGGTAGCCTTTCCCTTCTCCAGGGCATCTTCCCAACCCATGGATCGAACCCAGGTCTCCCACATTGCAGACGGATTCTTTACCAGCTGAGCCACAAACCTGCCTGCTAATGCAAGAGACTTAAGAGATTTGGGTTTGATCCTTGGGTCGGGAAGATCCCCTGGAGGAGGGCATGGCAACCCACTCCAGTGTTCTTGCCTGGAGAATCCCATGGACAGAGAAGCCTGGCGGGCTACAGTCCATAGCACTGCACAGAGTTGGACATGACTGAAGCAACTTAGCATGCACACACCAAAAGAATCACTCAGCCATAAGTATATTTCATACCATGTTACAAAAAGATTCCAATTTTGTTCTTTTTATCTCTTTCTTTGTGAGGAGGCAGCCAGAGTTGTACTAGTTCTGAGATATAAACTGATTCTAATGGCCAATCTTCTTCTTCCTCTTTTTTTTTTTCTATTTAAGGATAAAGAGACTGTAATGAGATTTTAGATGTTAGGTATTATTATCCACATTTTACAAACTGGGAAACTCAAATGCACTAAGATTTTCATATCACAAAAAAGGCAAATTGAGATACAACCTGGAATGATGGAAATAGCGCTAGTCTAGAAGTCAAAGACAGCTGGCTTCCACTCATGACTCTGACAACATGTAGCCTTTTAAGCCTGGACGAGTTGTCTATGCCTCAGCTCCCTTGTATACAGTAAAGGATTTGCACTAGAGAAAGAGTGCCAAAGAAATTTCAAAGAAAAACAGAAGTGGGAACTTAACATATATTTGGGAACTTTTTATTTTACCAACTAAAATTACTGGAAAACAAAGAAATGAAGCACACCCTATCTATTATCACCTGTGCTTCATAAAAGGAAAGGGCATTTTAATTCCAAAAAAAAGTAGAAAAAACCCCATAAACTTAGGGTTATTTTTCTGTATAGCTTAACAGTAAACTCACTATATTGTTGTACAATAGGAATAGGTGCCCACCCTACCCCTGATCAGTGAGTGAGAGCCATGGGGACCACTGGAGCATGTGTCCAAGTTTAACATTCTGTGAAAGCAGAAGAATGGAAGCCAGACATCTGACATCTCTCAGGGTAGTGCTCCGGCAATATTGTCTTAAAATTCCATCATTAAAGAACTGTCTTTATAACCTTTGCCATATCCAAGTACCCAATTACTACTTACTTACAGTTTTATTTAAATTGACTTCTTTTTTTTGCTTAAATACATTTCAAAAGCACTACCTCAAATAGAAAACCAATAGGAAATTCAATAGAAAATCACTTGTCATAAGTAAATGATAATGTAACAATAAAAATAAAAGTTTTACTTTAATTCTAAGCACTATTGTCCCCCAAAGCTCCAAGACTTAAGATGATCTCTCTCGCCTACAAAGAGAGAGATTAGCACAACCTGAAAAGGGCTTAAAGTGTACTAACACTAAACTGAGCCCTCAATGTAATCAAGGAGATCAAGGGAAAAAGAGAAAAGAGCTGTTTTTTCCCTGTGGAACTGATTCAATGTTATGTAATGTCATATGCTGGCACCACCTGGATCATCCGCCCACTGGGCTCCATACCCTCCTGCTCCTTAAGAGGTAATGCACTCTCGCACTCTTCTTTAATCCCAAAGAAGCAGAGGCTTTGGCTTCCTTGAATTTTCCCTGATTTGAGAAGGAGCTGGGAGTAAAGTCTGAGAGATAAGCAGAAGTAGATAAGATACAAAAGGGAGAGTCTAGAGAGAGTTCAGGAAACTGAAGAATAGTGTGCATGGAAAGCATTGAGATTCACCATCAGGCTCTGGTCAGCTGAATGATATCTTTGCCATAAGAAAATAGGTAGCAAGCTGATTAATAATTCTATATAGCAGCTAAAAGAATCTGGTTCGGTATAACCTCTTTTTATTTCTAGATCCACTCCAACTTTAACCATCTAGCATGATTAACTCACGCAAAGTTTCTAATCCACAATAAGAATTTATACCTTTATCTAAGGCCATTGCTATTCATGAATTATAGCAGCTTTACCTATTCTTTATAATTCAGAAACTTCATTATTAAAATGTTAGAAGCGGGCTATAGAGCATCTATCATTACTTAAAAAGTTAATTCGATTACATAAAAGAAATAATTAGATTTGCATTTTTATCTTGGATTTAAACTTTCAAAGATCACAGCAGCCTGCCCATGGGCAATTAAAAACAGCATACAGCAGAGAAATGGAGAGAGGGTCTGTTTTTCCTGGCTAATTCACGATTGAAGATAGAATTACAAAATATTTTAAGGGTTTGCTGAAAATGGGGGCTAATCCTAGACTTCTAAGCTTTGTTTAGAACTCTCATTTCATTGCGAGAGTATCAGATACACATACAATGCTAATAGAAGTATCGAGTTACTTGCAATGGGTTTATTTAGTCCTGTTCAGAGGCTGTTGAAAGGAGATCCCTTACCTGATCAATAACACCCAAAAAAGGACTATTTGCTAGAGCCAAAACAGGAGCAGTGTAATTGCTTTTTGTTTACCAATGCTAAATACAATTAACAAAGAGATACAACATATACAACATAAAACAGAGGAACTACGTGAGATTGCAGGGTTCCTCACTTTCCTCAGTCTTCCTGCCGTCTGTTCAGCCAATTCCAAAAGACAATAAATGCAAGGTCCAGCTCTTAAAATTAGAGGTCAATTAGATACTAAATGATGAAGCATATCTTCAAATATATATCTATTATTATTATCCTGGCAAAAAATTAATTAACCAGGTCATGCAGGCCATGAAGGCTAATGTACAAAGTAATTATTTCTGATCTTTAGACAACTACTTCACATAAAAAGGTAGTCCTTATTCTGCTCAGCAGATACCTGAAATGCCTGTAGTTAATCATATTGAAGGAAACAAGAGGCAAGGTTTATCTCCTTAAAAGGTGAGAGTACATCTCAAGTTATTCTGTTTAATGGTTTAAGAACAACCACCTCTCTACTCATAATATTAATACGTCTACTGGTTATGTAGGAAGAAAGGAGAACACAATTTAATGGCACTCCACCACATGACAAAGACACAGACGCACAAAATATGCAAACAGCACAGATGAGTATATTATAATCAAAATAGAAAACACTACATATGAAAAATACTCACATACTCCTAAAGAATAGAGTGACGCTTCCGTGGAGAGACAAACACTTGGTTGTGTAAATAAGCAGCATGTATAATCAGAGCGTTTAAAAGAGAAGTTTTCAGATAACAGAAAGTATCTGCAAAGCAGCAGCAATGGCATTAGTTCAGGCCTTCCACGGACTGAGTTCATCATCTAATTCATGTATTAAATGGTGACAGAAAGACAATGAATATTGTATATTAATCAGGCTAAGTTGCTTCAGTCATGTCTGAAACATGTCTGGAAACGCTTCAGTTATTTCCTTCTACAGGGGATCTTCTCAACCCAGGGATCAAATCTGTGTCTTTTATCTCTCCTGCATTGGCAAGCAGATTCTTTACTACCAGCACCGCCTGGGAAGCCCATATATTAATCATAATGATTAACAAATAACCACAGATTTCAAGTTTCACAATTTTACCCCCAACGGTATTTATGTATTAGTTAGCTGAATCACTGGCTCTGGCCCAGGAAGCCAAATGCCAAATAAAATCTCAACCAACCAGTCCCTTCTTAAGAGACCACTGCTGACAGGTCAGTGATGTGAGGAGAGGACACTGTCTATACAGTGCACAACACAGCCACTTGAATTAACTCTAAAACTGAGGTCTAAAGAGACATGAATATATGGATCACACCGTTCAGGTCTGAAAAAAGAAAGTGTCTCATAGAGATATTTTAATAAAGTGAATTCTCTTGCAAAGATTAAGTTCTAGCAACAAAATGCTGTCATTAAATATGTTTCTACTGACATTCTATCAAAACCAAAAAATACGATATGTCCATGAAGAATATCTTCTCTAGATTGCAAAACCATGACATGGTCAAATGAGGTTAGATGAATAAATATATGGATGGATCAAGAAATCAAGAGTTATAAAATATTTTCTAGTTTGCGTAGATTAGACTTATGTTTAATGACTGATTAAAATGTTGTAAATATGTGCTGATATATCCAATGGATTCAAAGTGAATTTTGTTTACTAGTCAATATAATTCATAAATAAAATGCTTCAAAAGACTGACTAAGCTACTATGGTGCAATGTGGGAGACAAGGAGAAAGAAATTACTGAAGCAGTTATTTGGTCTTTGGAATTACAGCAAGAGCAATATTCCCAAATTCAAGGATTCATATTCCATGATCTGTTAGTTTTGCTTTCCACAAACTTGATAAAAACTGTGCTATTTCTGTCCATGCTAAGTTGCTTCAGTCATGTCCAACTCTTTGCAACCCTATGGACTATAGCCTGCCAGGCTCCTCTGTCCATAGGATTCTCCAGGCAAGAATACTGGAGTGGGTTGCCATGCTCTCCTCCAGGGGATCTTCCCTGCCCAACGATCAAACCTACGTCTCGTGTCTCCTGCACTGGCAGGTGAGTTCTTTACTACTAGCACACCTGAAAAGCCCCATTTCTGTCCCAGAAGTATCAAAAATATCTAACTTTTTGGGCCTCATATCCAGGGAATTATCCAGGAGAAATATCAATAACCTCAGATACGCAGATGACACCACCCTTGTGGCAGAAAGTGAAGAACTAAAGAGCCTCTTGATGAAAGTGAAAGAGAGTGAAAAAGTTGGCTTAAAGCTCAACATTCAGAAAACTAAGATCATGGCATCCAGTCCTATCACTTCATGACAAATAGATGGGGAAACAGTGGAAACAGTGGCTGACTTTATTTTGGGGGGCTCCAAAATCACTGCAGATGGTGATTGCACCCATGAAATTAAAAGACTCTTACTCCTTGGAAGGAAAGTTATGGCCAACCTAGACAGCATATTCAAAAGCAGAGACATTACTTTGCCAACCAAGGTCCGTCTAGTCAAGGTTATGGTTTTTCCAGTGGTCATATATGGATGTGAGAGTTGGACTATAAAGAAAGCTGAGTGCCAAAGAATTGATGTTTTTGAACTGTGGTGTTGGAGAAGACTCTTGAGAGTCCCTTGGACTGCAAGGAGATCCAACCAGTCCATCCTAAAGGAGATCAGTCCTGGGTGTTCATTAGAAGGACTCATGTTGAAGCTGAAACTCCAATATTTTGGCCACCTGATGCAAAGAGCTGACTCAATTGAAAAGACCCTGATACTGGGAAAGATTGAGGGCAGGAGGAGAAGGGTATAACAGAGGATGAGATGGTTGGATGGCATCACCGACTCGACGGACGTGAGTTTGAGTGAACTCTGGGAGTTGGTGATGGACAGGGAGGCCTGGCGTGCTATGGTTCATGGGGTTGCAGAGAGTCGGACATGACTGAACAACTGATCTGATCTGATCTTATCCAGGGAATTAACGACTGTGTAACAGATTAGAGGAATCACCATTTTCCTCAAAGCACAAACAGAGGGATTGGAATTCACTAAGCAAACAGCCTCCTAAAAGATCTGTTGATATTAAAGAATTTTAAAAATAATTTAAAGTTATTAACCTGATTTTTTAAATGGTAAAAATTGACTCATCAAAAGTATAAAAACACTAGTTCATAAAATCATTCATTTTACAATTTCAGCATGGCTTAAAGACCATGCATGTGTGCTAAGTCACTTCAGTCGTGTCTGACTCTGTGTGACCCTTTGGACTCTAGTCTGCCAGGCTCCTTTGTTCATGCAATTCTCCAGGCAAGAATACTGAAGCGGGCTGCCATGCCCTCCTCCAGGGGATCTTCCCGACCCATGAATGAAAACCGTGTCTCCTGGGTCTCCTGCATTGGCAGGCGGGTACTTTACCACTAGTGCCACCTGGGAAGTCCACATAATCTTAATAGTACATCTCTTTAAAAATTCAGTTATAATTCACCAAGATGAAATTACATTAAAATTATATTCAAGGAAAAAATACATAAATGAAATAATTTCTAACTACATATACAGAATATGTTTTGAATGACTGCAAATAAAAAAAAAAGCTCAAGGACTTTTTATAATACTATCTTAATCCTGCCTTTTCCTATCGCTAATGGAGAATTCTGCCTTTCAATGTGTGCAAATCATTCAGGTTTTCATTTGTTTCCATTATTGTAGACCCAGACGAGTTTGTGTGTGGTTGTTATAATAGGTTAGACACTTTCCTTTCTTTTTATTACAGCTTGCAAGTTCCAAAGCAACAAGCACTAATTCAGAAGTCAGCATTCTGAACTAGAAGTAAAGAACAATCTTGAACGTAATTACCTGATACTTAGGATCTATGGCCAATTGCCAAGGCTTAATCTTGCTGACCCTGTTAGGAAATAAGTTCTAGAATACAAGATTTTAAAAGAAGGGAAAAGGTCAAACTTGGGATCTCAAATTGTCACTGTATTCATTCAGTTTTAGAAGAGAAGTTAGGTTTTGTATTTATCTTATTTTAATCTCTGTTTTGTTTTGTTTTTAAAAGAGAGAATGTTTCTTCATGATAGAAAAATGTTTGAAGCATTCCTTAAATCTCATATTTTGCTCAAATTAAAATGAGTCCAACAAAAGTCTCTCTCTTAAGTTTGATCATGCTTATGGCTGGCCAAAAACCTTATGTGAAAATACAGTTAACCCATTTTCCTTCCAAAAAAATAACTAAAATTCTGAATATCAAATACGTGCTTTGTGTAAGAGATGAATATGTTTTGTGTAAGGAGTAAATGTTTTTCAGTATTTGAAAAATTCTTTGAATGGTCGTGTACTCGATTAGATAAACACTGACAAGATATGCAGTGAAGCAGTAGCTCAGGAGAGATTAAACTGTAATACAGATTATTGCCTCCTCTTTTTTTTTTAAATAAAATATGAATTCTTGTTACAAAGAATCCCATATTTCTAAAATTAATGTAACTATTTTGAATCTGTCTATGATTTTTATAGTTTATACTGCTGAGATCAAGGCCTGATAGGCTTCAATTTTTTAAAATTTAAACAATGAGAAATATGTATAAAATTTAAAGCAATTGAACTTCTATTAAAACACTAGAAAAACCAATTTTCTTGTCTTCTCAAATTGAACATTCTGACAAATAATATTTGAAGATTGTGTTCTAGTTTCCTGAAAAAGATTTCAACTCATACAGTTGTTATGACTATAAAATCATATGTAATCAATAAATGCCTATAATGTTTCACAAAGATACCCTGAACTAATTTTGTTGCTATTCATCTGAGATCCTCAGTACCACAGGCACACATCAGTTAAGACATCAGTTAATGCAAACAACTTTGGACTAAGAAGTGAAATATATTCAAAACAAATAATGAAGTAGGTAATAAAGAGGTAGTAAAAACATTAATAATAAGTAACTGATATGAAACTCCAGTACTTTGGCCACCTCATGCGAAGAGTTGACTCATTGGAAAAGACTCTGATGCTGGGAGGGATTGGGGGCAGGAGGAGAAGGGGATGACAGAGGATGAGATGGCTGGATGGCATCACTGACTCAATGGACGTGAGTTTCAGTGAACTCCGGGAGTTGGTGATGGACAGGGAGGCCTGGCGTGCTGCAATTCATGGGGTCGCAAAGAGTCGGACACGACTGAGCGACTGATCTGATCTGATATGAAAACATCTCAGGGAATTTCTCCCATTTCTGCTTTACAAATAGGAGAAACAGAGAGTACTCTAAACAATCAGGTTATTTAACACCCACCAAGTTCTTAGAGAGGGATCTAGAGAAAAATGTAGGAAGCCACAGGCTAAAAATCTTGACCTTAGCAGTGGGAGACACACTGCAGCAAGGGAACACCTGGACAGTTATTTAATTAAGGATCTCAGCATGAGTCATAAGATATCAGGATAAAAAATCATTCTAAGATTTAATTATAAAAGCTGACTGTCCAAAATGCCAGAGACATACTATCTATTATGTTTGGATTCATTATTTTGAATCATATAGACTTGAGTATGGAATACAGAATCAGAAGTAATTAAAACTAATTAAACTAATTAAAACTAATTAAAACAACAACAAACACTAGTTAAAACTTCCCAGTAAAGATGGACAAAGTGCCAAATTAGGTTACAAATACTTCTTCAGACACCAAATAAGTATTTTAAATGCAGTGACTACTGCCCAGAACACTAAGTGTGACTACACAATGAAGCAAAGATCTAAATCATTGACTTTCATTGGTAAGGTGAAATAAGTTATAACTTTACGTAAATGATTTTTAAAAACATAGGAAGGTGTAATACTAATCCCAAGGAAAGGACTAATATAATTCAGAATATAGTGCCCCAACTAGGCTGAATAATATATCCCAGTATAGAAAATATCTACAACAACCAAGAGAAACCCAGAGGCTGTGGTGGGTACAGGTAACTCTGGGATCAGTATGCCTGAGGTTTAATCACCAGACAACCAGTTGCTTTCTCTAAGGCTGTTTAGAAGTCACACACTCACCTATGCGCATATCCAAAAATGGAGATCACTTCCCTTATCTATGTCAAATAGCTGTTAGTTGAATTAACTGTCAAATATCTAACGGAATAACAGAAACCAGAATTCTTTCTCAGGCCATTGTAATTATGATCTCTGTATTGTGTTACCCTGCCACAAAAAAAAAAAAAAAAAAAGGAATAAAGAAAAAGAAATTTCTAAACTGTGTTACAATTACTCAAGAACAAGATTTTCTTCCTTTCTAGACTATAAGCTTCTTGAAGACAATTACTAATCTTTATATTCCTTTCAGCACCTAGCAGAAATGCAGTTAATATCTAAAAAGAACAAATTAATTATCACCAACCTTTTCTTAGATCATAAGATTCTTCTCATAGTTGGCCCAATCAGACATCCTAACAAGCAAATAAACTTAAGCTTCTACCCATGATACTATCAGACGGTAAAATACAGAGCAAGTAATTTTGTGGCAATAAAACTAGCACGAGTATGCCACCTTGGAAACCATTATGTTTTCACTAGATTGTATTAGTCAAATGGCAGATGGTAAAAAAGGTAAGGTTTATCCTGCTTATGCATCACATCAGAAAAGAATGCTTAGGCTTCCACCAAGTCAATATTTCCTACATCCACTTATACAACTGTATACAACATCCTTGAATAAAAGCCCTATTGGTGCTGTTTATAGAGAAGGGTGCATTTGCAGCATTTTAAATTCCATTTTCAAGGAGGAAAGTATCTAAGTATGAGAGTAATAAATACACAGACCTGGATCTGTTGTTGCAGGAGATTAATTTTGTGCTGCTGTTGCAGAAGTTGCTGCTGTTGTCTTGCAATCTATCAGAAATAAAATTTCATTAAGTTAAAATGAAATGCTTACACCTTTGCCATTACCTGAGGTACATCTCCTGGTATTACAAGAAAGTTTTACTGTACTTCTAATACGAAAGAATTCCCATAAAATGAGAGAGGCAGAATCAGAAAGTTGGAGAGAAGGGAAATATTTCAAACAGGTGCCATCTCTCTGCTTACCCCTAAATCTTGACCTGTACATGAAAACTACCCACCTTGTATTACATTTGTGAGCAGTTCATCTATATCTGCACTGGTCATCTGGAAAGAATGGGAGTTTCAAAATCTGATCCTTGGAGAATAAAGACAGGAAAACTCTGGCTACATGTTTCTGAGGAGCTTAATTTGGATTTAAAAATTAAAATCCATAAGCAAAGACATGAAAGAACTTTCTATTACTTATAATATGGCCTACTTTGGTGAGACCTTTTCTACTGTAAAGATTTTTAGAACTGATAATGCTTACAAATATTGTCAAGGGAATGTCAAAAGAAAAAAAAAAACAGCAAAAAGCAAAAACTTTATCTTTTTTTTGCTGATGTAATGTGTAACATACAAAGCATTTTTTTTAAACAAACAAAATTTCATATTTATTCACATCTTTTTTTACTGTAATGTGTTAGTTTTATAGTACAGGGTGCACATATAGTTTTGTATTCCCTTGCTTCATCCAACAAATTCAACAACTTAACATGTCATCTGGTCTATAAAAAAAAAACATTAACTACTTAATGCAAGCCCCATTGAAGACTGAATCTTCCCCTCAGGAGAGCAAAGAACTTCTTTAGGATAATAGTGTTTACTATAAAACATGAGTTAGGTGTCAGGCTGCTTATTACCTCAAAATCTGAGCTGCTGGAGCTTGAAACCCATGGGAATGCCCCTTAGTGAGAACACACTCACTGCCAACCTAGGAAGCCAGAGAAAAAAATGCCCAGAAAGCTCTTAGGACAACTTGGTTTCATGATGCCTATAGGCAAGAGTTATTTCTTCCCTATTTCTTCTATTTCCAAAACATTCTAAAATGGACAGTGTTGGAAATGAGTGTGAATTGCCCCTCAGCTGTATACTTTCTGAGTCTTTTTGATATTTTAGCCTAGAGTAGAGGGAAATACCCAAATTACATTCCTTTCAGCAGAAGATGACAAATAGCAGTCTGCCCCCGAATATGGCTTAATGGTTTCTGGTGGTGACTGGTTCATACTAGAAGTCATGATAAAGCTGCCCCTAACATAGGCTGCAGTTTCAGAAATGGGACCACTCCTCCCCAAAGCTTTATAAGCAAAATGGAAATAGTATTTAATCAGGTTGAAAAGGCTCACTCTGCTTACCACCATTCAAATCAGAAATGGACAACTCTGCAACTCTAGGTATACATGCTGGATCTCTGAATATTTATTTCCTCTTAGCAATCCAGTGAAACACCACTAGACATCTAATATTGATGGTCCCTCCTAAATGATAAAGTGCTGCATAGAAACGCATCCAAAACACCACAGTGCAATTACTATCATCCACTCTAGACGTATGGGTTTGACACAGTGAAGTATGGCACATAAGCACTGTGTGGCTCAAATTCTAAATTTTATTTGCCAATCGGTTGAGCTACATGCTCGCTTCATTGAGCATGACAACCTAGTTTTAAGTGTCATTTAATTTTCATTTTGAAATATAATTACAAAGTGTTCACTGTAAGATATCACTCGTCTGCAAATGTGTCAAGATTAATTTGTGCTAGCTTATTCACAAGTGTCAATAGTTAATTACTGTGTCATCTCTGGATGGCTAAATGACATTCTAACTTCTGATTTTTTACAGTGTTCCTTTATGTTATTTTCCATTAGGGGCTGAGTCCATATTCCTACATGTGGGCAAATATTCAAGCATATAAAATACCAGACGTCACAACTCATTAAAATCAACAGAGCATATATTGCTCTATATACCCCTATAAAATACAGTTAACTGAAAAGATAATTCCAGTAATAATGTCAGATTCCTAAAAACTGCACATTAATTTGGATCTGTCTGATCTAAAGCATCAGGGACTACTCTATAGGATCCTTGTTGTTAGATTAATGTACTCTTATGAGACAGGAAAAATATTTGGGAAAGTGATTTATTTTTTAAAAGATACACACTTAAACTTTGCTATTTTTCTTCCTTCTCACTTCTAAATCAATGAAGTCAAATTCTTCCAGGAGCCATGTGTTAATTTGTTTTTAATGATTTACCTATGCTAAAAGAGAGTGACCATATAATTTATCAGCCTAGCCAGGACAACTTTCACAGGTGGAAGAGAGGAGTATTAATAATTACTCTGGAAAACAGACGTTAATCAGAGCTATCCTGGAAAAACTGAGACATGTAGTCACCCTAGCTTGAACCAGTAAGTTGAAAGATTCTCAAAGTTTTTCTAGGCCAGGATCTTCTTTTACTGGATGAGAAAAGAAGTCCAGAGAGAAGCAATTTACTCATGGTTAAGCTACACTGGGGATATATGTGATACCTACATGAACAAGTATCCCTGAGTAATTAATCAAATGCAAATATTCTGGAAAATGTTATCATTTCAGTTATGACCCGTTGCTATTATGCCTTTCTTTGTCCTCCACATATCCCCTCAGTATTCTCAACGACCCTGGATTTCCAGAAGGCTTCTTTCTTTCCTTGTCTTTTTTTTAGGAAGGCTTATGACAAATAAACCAATCAATGTGATTACTCTCTGAGCTTGGCACATTCTACGTCTCCAGTTCATCAGCTCCTATTGCAGGGCTCACCTGTTCTTGCTGTTGGCGAGCAAGGTCCATTTGCTGCCGTTGTTTCTCAATTTGTGAGGCTGCCAGTTTTTTCTGTTCATCATGCGCTGCCAGGAGCTGCTCCCGTAAACTGATCAGCTGGGTAATCATGGTAGAGAGCTGCCGTTCTTTTTCTGCCAGACTCTCAGGTGTACCTAAAATGGAAGTGAAAAGATATCTCACAAGTTTGAGAAAATTCTGAATGAATTAGGGAAGTGAGTGGGTAGGCAGATTTAGAAAGGGACTACTCTAAGACACAAATATCTGGGACAATAACTGGAGGTCACTGTAAGTGCAAGAACTCTACGGAGAGCAATGGAATGAGCACTAGAGTTAGTCATTGCCCTGCCAACAAAAAGGACTGTTGCCAATAAAATACTCACTCTTCCCTCTTGTTCTTTAAAACAAAACAAAACAGAACAAACTACTCTGTTCTCTCCCTTTCACCACATTCCCCTTCCCTCTCCACCCAAATCTATCTTGTCAAGCTAGGAAACGTATGCTATTTAGTACCAAAGATTAGAAACTATAGGTTGTATTAATATTCTATAATCACCTCTACCCTCAATGACTAACAGAGAATCTAAGACATAGTAGGTACTTAATCAATGTTATTTCAGTACTTTTCTGATCACTGCCCGCATAAAATTTTTCTATCGTGCAAAGATCTATGTCTGAAGCTTAGAAGTCCGAGGTGTCTCTTGGCTATGGGACCAGGGACAGAAAGAGGAAAAAAATAAATAAATAAAACTGTCTTGCTTCAGGTGACAATGAAATTGATTTCTTTTTTCTCCTGTGAGGGGATCAAGCTAAAGTCCCCAGGTTCATCCTTAAAGGCAAAAATATTGCTTGGGGGGCTCACTCACCCCTTTGTCATTTGTCATTCTTCAAAGGGAAAAAACACATTCAAGGTTGAAAAGGTTGAAAAGGTTATGATGTCACTGCACACTTACGGTTTGTACTAATGGTGCTGAACAGTCTATTTATGGGCAAATTACACAGCTCCCCTAAGTAAAGGGTACAGAATCCTTTTGTGACTTGAAATTAGAGCATTTTACTGTAGCATAAGATGAGAATTTCAACCCACTGTATGTGAGCACACAGGTTTCATTATGAAGAAATGATCTATGCTTTGAAAGCTTTTCAGAAAGATGCCACCAGCTGTCAAAAGAGATAAAGATTGCCAGTTTTTGTTTGTGTGGAAGAGGAGACTTCCAATCTCCTTATGAAATTCCCCTCATTCCTGCTAAGAAAGCGCCAGGACAGTCTGAGAAACTGAACATATATTAATTAGGAAAGGACCTATTTTTTGAGTGGGCCCATGGGAAAAGGGAGCCTTCAAAGGATGTTGGCTAGCCTTTACTAATATATGATTCTCACAAGGTAAGACCTGATATCAGTTGAGAAGCTACAATATTTAGGATTACTTTGGTATTAGTGCCAATTCATGTCCTTAAAAATAAATAAGTAAACACATAACTAAATAAACTGTCAATGTTCCATAATCCTTAAAGATTCGTTGAGCTGAAAGGTGGCCTAAAATAAAAATTAAAAGAAAAATAAGATAGTGAAATGATATTAGAAAAAGTACGTCACTGATACGGAAACAAATTCTGCATCTCAAGGATTGTAACCAGTTGTTCTTTCTAGCTACTGAGAGTGGTTGTTTTAAATGAGTTTTTATTTCAGCAATAGGAATTTAAGCCTGGTGAAAGAAAGAACTTCTTGATCCAGAAATATTAAAATACAAAATCAGGTTCCTAGAGGGGAATCATAAAATCTCTTCCAAAGTAAAACAAGCTCAACTAATATAGATGTTAATGATATATAGGAATGAGGAGATATAAAACAAGTATGAAATTTTACTTACCCATTTCATTAAACTTTAATTAAAGAATATTTCCTGAATCTCAGGTACTATATCAAGAACCAAGGATACAGATACCACAGCAAGAAAAAGCAGACAGAGTTTCCTACTCTCACCCTCATCAAGCAATCACATATGTAAGTGTAGACTACAACTACATAAGAATTATAAACAGGACAGATACTTGCTGGGAGGTTTAACCAAGTTTGGGAGGACCAAGACTCAGGAAGGTATGCCTGAAAAAGTATCAGTAATAAGTTAACAGAAACATGAAGAATTAACTAGTCAGAGTTGGAGGGTGGTCAAGAAGCTTTTCAGTAGGAGAAAACAACATAGACAAAGGCCCTGTGAGGTGCCAGGTGGTGGTGGAGAGTGTCAGTGTGTGTTCCAGAAATTGAAACAAGGTAGTTAAACTTAGGCAAAAACAAACAAAAAAACAAAGGAGAGTAGAGTACTAAATGAGGCTTCTGCCGCCGCCGCCGCCGCTGCTGCTGCTGTTAAGTCGCTTGAGTTGTGTCCGACTCTATGCGACCCCATAGACGGCAGCCCACCAGGCTCCACCGTCCCTGGATTCTCCAGGCAAGAACACTGGAGTGGGTTGCCATTTCCTTCTCCAAGGCATGAAAGTGAAAAGTGAAAGTGAAGTCGCTCAGTCGTGCCTGATTCTTAGCAACCCCATGGACTGCAGCCTACCAGGCTCCTCCATCCATAGGATTTTTCCAGGCAAGAGTATTGGAGTGGGGTGCCATTGCTTTCTCCAAAATGAGGCTAGAGAGGTAGGAAAAGGTCACACCATTCAGCTCCTTACAGACCGTGCTGGATGAACTTCATGTTTATTCTAAGAAAATTTTAAAATCACTAAAATATTTTAAACAAGAGATGATGTGGGCATTCTGGCTATAGTGTGGAGAATAGTTTGGAAGTTATTAGAACAGATAAATGGGATATATGCAAATTTTATCATATATTTTTTGTATGTAACAACATTCTGAATTAACAACATTCTGATTTACCTGTAATTTTATAGTTATACCTACATCTTGATGAAGGTGAAAGAGGAGAGTGAAAAAGTTGGCTTAAAGCTCAACATTCAGAAAACGAAGATCATGGCATCTGGTCCCATCACGTCATGGCAAATAGATGGGAAACAGTGGCTGACATTATTTTTCTGGGTTCCAAAATCACTGTAGATGGTGATTGCAGCCATGAAATTAAAAGATGCTTACTCCTTGGAAGGAAAGTTATGACCAACCTAGACAGCACATTGAAAAGCAGAGACATTACTTTGCCAACAAAGGTCCATCTAGTCAAGGCTATGATTTTTCTAGTGGTCATGTATGGATGTGAGAGTTGGACTATAAAGAAAGCTGAGTGCTGAAGAATTGATGTTTTTGAACTGTGGTGTTGGAGAAGACTCTTGAGAGTCCCTTGGACTGCAAGGAGTTCCAATCAGTCAATCCTAAAGTAAACCAGTCCTGAATATTCATTGGAAGGACTGATGCTGAAGCTGAAATTCCGATACTTTGGCCACCTGATGCAAAGATCTGACTCATTTGAAAAGACCCTGATTCTGGGAAAGATTGAGGGCAGAAGGAGAAGGGGACAACCGAGGATGAGATGGTTGGACGGCATCACTGACTCAATGGACATGGGTTTGGGTGAACTCCAGGTATTGGTGATGGACAGGGAGGCCTGGTGTGCTGCGGTTCATGGGGTCACAAAGAGTCAGACACGACTGAATGACTGAACTGAACTGAACATATATGAGATGAGTTAAGAGAACACTTACTGGACAGTGGTAAAGTTACTGTGCCATAATTCTTTGTTAATAAAGAACAGCGTTCACAGGAGGTTTGGGGCAAGGACCAATATAAGAGTTGGATCTGGCAGTTAGATTCCCCAGTGAAGACTGGAAAATTTTCTCTTCTCTCCTAGGTTAAACTACATCTTTTCAAAAACCTTTAATATATTTCTCTTTCTTCCCTGCATAGGAAACAGAAAAGCTGAAGATAACATATAAGTGGCTTCTTAACCTCTTCTGTTCAAGGTGAAGCTAACAGGTCCATAAATAAATAGATGCTTCCAAAACTAACACATGTATACCTGAATTAATAGAGAAACACCATTTAACTGAATCTTTTTACAAATCAGCATGCTACTCAAGTTGTTTAATTGTAAAGATTCAACGATATCTAAATAAGTCTTTCATTGACCTTAAAAAAGATACATGTTTAAGAAGAAAACAAGCCATGATAGGTATGTTTAAATCGAAAAGTTAGGTGCACATATAAGGCTATTGTTATTTTATCCCTAAATTTGAGAAGCACGTATATCTTTTGAATAGGTGTGAGTGGCATGACAAATGCAGTTTGAATGAAATATAGTAGTATAACAAATCTAAAATCGCTCCTGAAATGGGAAATATACGTGTGGATATATATGTACACACACACACATTTTAGCCTATACATTTAGACAATATAAGCTCTTATATAATGTAAACTGATTTCTAGTTTTGTGGCTCAGTAGTAAAAGAATCCACCTGCCAATGCAGGAGGAACAGGAGCTGCCAATTTGATCTCTAGGTCAGAAAGATCCCCTGGAGAAGGAAATGGCAACCCACTTCAGTATTCTCGCCTGGAGCATTCCATGGACAGAGGAGCCTGACAGGCTGCAGTCCATGGGGTTGAAAAGAGTTGGACATGACTGAGTGGCAGGACACACACACACACACACACACACACACACACACACACACACAGGACTACACATACATATGCGTGTAGTCATTTTTCTGTTCTATACCCATTGTATCTGTTCATATGTAGTGGTTTAAACTCAAGTATTTAAAATCTGTGGTGCTGGATTTTTGTTTTAATTAACAGCAAATTTGTATGCAGCTATAATAAAAATAATATCAAGTCTAAATCACACTGACTAATCAACCTGCAAACACAAGTTACTTCACCTCAAAACTACTAGTTTAATTGAACGTGAAACTTTGCCATAGCAAAGAACTAACAACTGCCAGAGTTGTTTAAAAGTAGACAATTTAATAAGATGTACTGGGGCGACCTAACTACATATTAAGGAAGGCAGATGACCCTATAGAATGCTCTTAGAAGGTGGCCTAACTCTATGTAGGAGATCTTGTCTTAAATTACATTTTGAGGTTTGATCAAATCAACTTAGAAAAAAAGTAGATCAGATCCTGAGGATCTGCCCAGGCCAGCAGAGGTCATCAGTAGCTGCCTGTATCATCTGTTTCTCATCTCTAGGCTATCTCAAATGATTCGTAAAACCACTGCCAGAAAATATCTCTCCTTCACAAAAACAGAAGTAGTTTCATAAACTGAAAAAAGGAACCAGCAAAAAAAGCTTCCGTACACAGCTTCTTTACAAGTTAGGGCGCCTGCTTTTATCCACCATCACACACAGAGTGCGCCTGACACTCTCTGCTGTAAACTGTATTCTCCAACTGGAAAGACAATGCAATAGGGTTTTTTGTTGTGTGTGTGTGTTTTTCATGGGGTCGTCTCTATCCCCAAACCACATCTGTCTTGAGTTTCTCTCAGATTAGTCAGGTGGATCAGTGCTCCCCAGGGCCTGCTCCAGCTGAAGTATTTTAATTTGACTAAACACCTGATTTATTTTATCTCTCCGATGAGAAAGGCAGTTTGTCTTAATAGAGCCTGTCAGCCCACAGCCCCATTCACAGCAATTTACAGGCAGCCAGGGACGCTGAAGAGAAGAGTGCCGTGATTCTGTATTTTATCCTCCTCCAGAAAGCACCTAAAAGCAGCTATTCACTGCTACTGCATGTGGCATTTCAGAACTGAATTAGCTTTTTATTCAAGTAACTACACTTGTTGTGAATAGCTTATCTGTAAAATTGCTACATTCACTACTGATTTTATTAACCTTTGGCTCTATCACAAAATGGTCTTCAGTTAGGAAAGACCTTTAAAATTGACACATTTTTTTCTTAGGGGCCTCTATTCCAGTGACTTCAGATTTACTGAGTTTGATCCATTGAATTCTTTACCAGTTGTACTTAAAATTTTGAGTCTCAATAGGAAGTCAATAGTGTGTAAATAAGGAAACACTTTTCAAAATGTAAATACAGCAGCAATTTCCCTCATCAAAAGTTTTCAAATACCATCTTTCACCATAACAGTTTCAAAATCAGCCCTCTATCCTTTTTTGGTCATAATCAGAAGAAGTTGGGAAAAAATTAACTGAAATAGACTATTTATTTTAAACTTTACAAAGTATAACTACCTGTCCCGAGGTACAAAGCCAGTAGAGAAATTCAAAACAGATGAGAATTTAGGTAAAATAATAAGACAATTAGGACAAATCCTTTCTTGATATAGAATAAAAAATTAAAAATCAAGTTTGAAAATTTTTTTTTAAAACATCAGCTCCTAAAAGTTAGTATCACAATCTGCTAGTTAATTTTGCCCATGTGAAATATACATAATTACAATCAGTGGTGCTAGAAATAAGACTGGGCATTGGGAAGTCCCTAAAGATTCCACATCTGGATATGGGAGGCACCTTGCAGATAGCACTTTAATAAATGGATGTGCCTCACCTCTTTTACAACATTCCCCTATCTAGGACTTTTAAAATATAAAAATCTTAAACAGGTCACTCTCTTAATATCTGTCCTCTGAAAGCGGATCACTGCTGTATGGTGATGACTAAGTTTTTTCTAATGAGAAAACCCTGAAACAAGCACAACAGTGGAAAGAGAGACAGAGAAAATTAGGAATGTGAGGGGGGATTGGTAGAAAAAGAAATAGAGAAGGTGGAAGGGGAGAAACTAAGAGGGAAGTAGAGAGGGAAAGAGAACAAGCAAGAGCAGCTAAATTAAGTTTTGTGAATTTCTTTGTATGTTTTTTATTTCTTCATATTTACAAAATGAGAGGTAGTAGTGTTAAACACAATGTTTACCAAGTCAAATAAAACTAATATTAACAAATTAGTTTGGCATTATCTAGAAATGTGTCCTAGCAAATTTAAAATAAGACTTCTACCTAACCATTCTTCTTTATTGGATCACATACTACTTTAGTTAATAGGACTAAAGAACAAAATTACAAGAAGTCTGGGTATGAACAGTGTGTTTGGAATGATGGGGAGAGGTGGCAGTAACACTAGAGTGGAATTCTGATAGATATATACTTTTCCACATCAATCCTGGAAAGGATTAAAGAATTTAATCACAGAGCTCAGTCAACAATCCAGAAAGATTTTAAATTAAGTTGAAAAGAAATGCTCTTGAGAATCAATTCCCTGGTTAGTTCTAATTTTTTTTAATGGACATTGTTTGAGAAGAAAGACAAAATACAATGCTAGTCATAAAAGAAGGCTGCATTTGATCTTTTCTGCCCACAGGTAACCTGGTTAAACTGTGGCATCTCAAACTGCAGCCTCCTCACACATCAGATGGGCTGTGATGTCTCTACTTCACAAGCTCAGTCCACCATTTAGCACTGGCCTTTTTCATACAGCGTTCTTTTAAATGTCACAAAATAGAACGGCAGAAAGTCAACAAAAATAAATAGGGTAAGCTGAAGAAAATAACAATCCGTCAGAAGGTCCCCTGATAAAAGTTACTTTGTGGTGACTGCCCGAGAAAGGAACCCCTGTCCCAGTATACTAGCAGCTAATTTGAGTTCTGAATCCAACAGCAGTTTTAAAAGCTTTCCACTCTAAAGGGCCCCAGTGCATCATAAAGATAAAGGATTTCAGTACAAAACCACCACAAAGACCTCTATTATCTTATCAGTCTTTGGTTACAACAGCTGAACCAATATGACTAAATTCTGAATGACTTTTTTCAAAAGAGTAAAATACTGGAATTTCTTTGTTTTCTCATCAGTCAGCTATTGTCATTGCTCCCATATGCTACTATCCACTACTTAGTAAATAAAAAGTTTCATAAATGCAGCGATTGTGCTCTTAGGAATCACTTAGGGACCACTACACAGGAAGTGTGGCTCATGGATCGAGGTACAGGCTGGGTTTTTTTCTTACCCAGTGTATGAGAATTTTCTTCTTAAAATGAAAACACTCACTTAAAATGTCATTAAAATTTTACTGTGTATGAGCAAGAGAAGGACACCCAGCAACTCCTAAATTAAGTTCAACTCTCCTGTCTATTCCAGGCACACTCACCTCTCCTTCAGTTTCCTCTCTCTCTAGCTGCAAAAGGAAGTCTATTCCTGGATCAACTGAGGTCTATTCATGTCGCAGATCCCAAAAGAGTAAGAACAATCCATGGAATTCTGCCATTTAGGCTCCTAACCTCACAGCTGGGTCTTTAGCCCATTGTGCTTTATTAGCTCATCCTTTCGGGGTCCGGAAATGAAGGTATCCTGAAATATCTCTCCTTCAGCATGATATGCTCTCATCACATTACTGTTCTCTGTGGGTAATAATTGGTCAATGGCTACATCTTCACAATTCACATATTAAAAGAGTAATTTCTGATCTTTCATAAATGCAAAATTCTTTGGTCCTTTGGGGGAAAAAGTAAAAAAAAAAAAAAAATTAATATTGCCAACAACCATTATAGGATTGGCTCTTTCTCCAGAAGCTCCATCAGAATTAGAGGAAAGGAAAAGAAGGATTAAGAAAAATAAACCAAGGTATTTAACAAAGTATTGTCTTAAAAGATTTTATGTGATAGCTAATTTAATCATCATTCTAAGTGTTGCAGGGGCTTCCTTGGTGGTTCAGATGTAAAAGAATCTGCCTGCAAAGCAGATTTGATTCCCTGGGTCAGGAAGATCCCCTGGAGAAAAGAATGGCTACTCACTCCAGTATTCTTGCCTGGGAAAATTCCACGGGCAGAGGAGCCTAGTGGTCCATGGGGTCACAACTCTGAGTGACTTCTGAGTGACTAACATGTTGCATTACTTTTCATTTCACAGATGAAAAACTAACTATTAAAAGTAAAGAAACTTGACCAATTCATACCATTTGATCAGATTTGAATTCCGGTCTTCTGATTCTTAATCCAAGGAAGTCTGGAGCCTAAGGGAAAGCTAGCTATTATATCTTTCCTTGTCGCAAATTTAAAATATATTATAGGAAATTTCTAAAAGTTAGGAGCAATGCTCTAAGGGATCTAAAATTTTAATACCACATAAGGCTTCAAAAGTAAATGTTGTGGCCAGTTAGCTCAGTTGGTTAGAGTATGGTGCTAATAACACCAAGGTCGTGGGTTTGATGCCCTTATGGGCCAGAATAACTTTTTGGGCTTCCCTGGTGGCTCTGACGGTAAATAATCTGCCTGCAATGAGGGAGACTAAGGTTCGATCCCTGGGTCAGGAAGATCCCTTGGAGGAGGGCATGGTAACCCACTCCAATATTCTTATCTGGAAAATCCCATGGACAGAGGAGCCTGGTGGGCTACAGTCCACGGGGTCACAAAGAGTCTAACACGACTGATCAACTAACACACATGGCTTAGAAATATACAATTTCTTAGAAAGGGTTTCTTTACAAAATGAGAAGCCTATCTTTTAGATAGGCTAGGCAATTAGAATACCAAAGAGTTGAGCAAACTGAACTTTGATACCTTACAGATTAAAAACAGATCTTGATATTAAGTGATATACCTGGAGTTACTTAGGAAATTAGCACCTAGCCTGGCAGTCAAGATCCTGTTACGTTTATTCTCCAAACCTATTTTCCCTTAGTCTCCTCAATGAGCACATGACTTCCTGGTTCTGAACAAATACAAGATTATACAGACAGTGACATCCCCAAATATTCCAGATACAATGTTTATCACACCCATGAAAGGCTGAAAAATATACTCAAATATTTTGCACATCAAGGGCACTGTTGTCATGGAGTACAGTGTCTCTGCAGGCTCGAACAGTAAGCTGCTAGCCAAGAGGAAATCACCTGGAGAAAACTAGTGAAGTGTTCCTAGCAAGGTCTGAGGAACTTCTCAAATACAGCTATGTCATAGGACAGTGGATTGTACAAACACACCACATACCTTGCCCATTTCTACATTGTATTTATGACTTCTTCAGCATAAATTAGGGGACCCCTGCCCTAGCCTAATACGCCTTATTTTACAAAGATAATTGTTTAAACTTATATAGCAAGTGCTGTACTCAATACACCAGCAACTATGGAAAACTAAGCAGTGACCACACGACTGGAAAAACGTCAGTTTTCTTTCCGATCCCAAAGAAGGACAAGGACAAAGAATGCTCAAACTGCCACACAATTGCACTCATTTCACATGCTAGCAAGGTAATGCTCAAAATCCTTCAAGTGAGGCTTCAACAGTACATGAACCAAGAGCTTCCAGATGTACAAGCTGGATTTAGAAAAGGCAGAGAAATAAGACATCAAATTGTCAACACCTGTTCAATCACACAGAAAGCAAGCTAATTCCAGAAAAACATCTACCTCTGCTTCATTGACTACAGTAAAGCCTTTGACTGTGTGGATCACAACTAACTGTGGAAAATTCTTAAAGAGGTGGAAATACCAGACCACCTTACCTGCCTCCTGTGAAACCTGTATGCAGGTCAAGAAGCAACAGTTAGAACCATATATAGAACAACAGATTGGTTCCAAATTGGGAAAGGAATATATCAAGACTGTATACTGTCACCCTGCTTATTTAACTTTATGCAGAGTACATCATGTGAAACGCCAGGCTGGATGAAGCACAAGCTGGAATCAAGATTGCCGGGAGAAATATCAATAACCTCAATATGCAGATGACACCAACCTTATGGCAGAAAGTGAAGAGGAACTAAAGAGTCTCTTGATGAAGGTGAAAGAGGAGAGTGAAAAAGCTGGCTTAAAACTCAACATTTAAAAAATGCTGGTCCTATCACTTCATGGCAAATAGATGGAGAAACAATGGAAACAGTGACAGACTTTATTTTCCTGGGCTCCAAAATCACTGCAGATGGTGACTGTAGCCATGAAATTAAAAGATGTTCCTTGGAAGAAAAGCTATGACCAACCTAGACAGCACATGAAAAAGTAGAGACGTTACTCTGCCGACAAAAGTCCGTCTAGTCAAAGCTATGGTTTTTCCAGTAAGAGTTGGACCATAAGGAAGGCTGAACACTGAAGAATTGATCCTTTTGAACTGTGGTTGGAGAAGACTCTTGAGAGTCCCTTGGACTGCAAGGAGATCAAACCAGTCAATCCTAGAAGAAATCAATCCTGAATATTGATTAGAAGAACTGATGGTAAAGCTGAAGCTCCAATACTTTGGCCACCTGATGCAAAGAGCCAACTCATTGGAAAAGACCCTGATGCTGGGAATGATTGAAGGCAAGAGAAGAAGGGGATGACAGAGGATGAGATGGTTGGATGGCATCACTGACTCAGTGGAAATGAGTTTTAGCAAGCTCCAGATTTTGAAGGACAGGGAAGCCCGGCATGTTGCAGTCCATGGGGTCGCAGTCAGACACAACTGAGCAACTGAACAAAAACAACAACATAGCAATTGCTTTATGCAATGAAGAGCCTGATATATCTTAACTCATTCATTCCTCATAACAATCCTGTGCAGCAGATCATACTGTTTTCTGCATTTCAAAGATGAAGAAACTAAGGCATAAAAGGTTAAGGAATTTGACCAAGTCTTAAGCTATTAAATCTTTATATCTGAGGTTCAAAATCAGGCAGTTTGGCCATAGTTTGTGTCCTCTTAATCATGATGATAAATGGAAAATGGGACTCCAAAAGGGTCCAACTTCTCAAAACTACTTCACTCATCAGACAGAGAGCTGAAATTCTCCTTATAATATTTTGTTTTAATGCAATGTTTTTCTGGGCTCCTTAGTAAAATGAAAACTCACCTAGGGAAGTATCTATGATTTTTTTTTTCTTTAAGATGGCTCAACCCACAGACACAAAGCCCTATTAACCTTTCAGTCTGAGTTACAAAATGTCTACCACTGTTTGTGGTCATCTTTCACTACTAATTGAGTCTCTCACTCTCATATCCACTCTCTTTCTCACCCTCTGATCTTATTTCCTCCAAATTCTAATCTCCTGGTGCTAATATCAGCCCCTCCCATCCCATCCCCCTCACCTGGATTTCTATGTGTCCCTCCACCAGACCTACTATGTGAACCTGGACACTCAAATCATGGAATTTTGAGGATGATGTGGTTGGTCCTCCGGCTTTTAGTGCCCTTTTTGAGTCCTCTGAGAATCCCCTGATTCCAGGTAAAATGAAATCCCCTGATTCTGACAAAATGAAATACATTCTTGACACAAATTACTTGATCAGCTATCTACATAGCCCAGTCCAGACCACCGGTTTTTTCTGTATTGTTCATAGGTATCAGAACATTCAAGTGGGCCTGGATGTTGTCAGAGCTAATAAGACTTGATGGGAAGATGTGCTTAAATTTTTAAATTAGGACACAACTGAGCTAAAGGAGATTGTCTATTTGTTTTTTTTACATAATAATAGATAGTTCACAGTTTCCCAAACTATGATACCGAGTATCTGATCAGATAACAGGCCAGTAATATTAATCCCACCCATCACAAACTCAGACTGTGAGTGTGTAGAGAGAAAACGGAAATGGAAATTTTTATTCTAAAATTGCTGTTTCTTTGTTCTGTCACTTTTGAATACAGCTGGATAAATAGCATGTTCTTTTCATTCTCAATTTTGACTTTAACAATGATTTCTGTGTACGATAGGTGCTGGCATCATCATATTATGAAAACATATTATGTTCAGAACAATTTTTTGAAAGTTATCTAATGTTTCCCATGAGAACAGACAATATTCAAGACATAAATATTAAGGAATGTCAAAGAAAGAAAGACAATTAAAACCTGGGTCCAGAAATGAGGCAAGGTCTCTCATCACAGGATGGTTTTGAACATGCTGAAGTAGAACATGAAGAAAACAATTTAAAAACATTTCTAAGCCTCTTAAAAATTAAACTAAAAGTCAATGTATGTTTGTTTGGCCTATAAACAAAATTAGCTTAGTCACAAAAGGATGTCCTATTCTCACACTGGGACATTCTCTTACAAATACATAAAAAGAGTGATTCAAAGCTTTAAAAGAGTTCAGTTCAGTCCCTCAGTGGCATCCGACTCTTTGCAACCCCATGAACTGCAGCAGGCCAGGCCTCCCTGTCCATCACCAACTCCCGGAGTTTACTCAGACTCATGTCCATTGAGTTGGTGATGCTATCCAGCCATCTCATCCACTGTCATCCCCTTCTCCTTCTGCCCCCAATACCTCCCAGCATCAGAGTCTTTTCCAGTGAGTCAACTTCCCCCATGAGGTAGCCAAAGTATTGGAATTTCAGCTTCAGCATCAGGCCTTCCGATGAACACCCAGGACTGGTCTCTCTTAAGATGGACTGGTTGGATCTCCTTGCAGTCCAAGGGACTCTCAAGAGTCTTCTCTAACACCACAGTTTAAGAGCATCAATTCTTTAGCACTCAGCTTTCTTCACAGTCCAACTCTCATATCCATACATGACTACTGGAAAAACCATAGCCTTGACTAGATGGACCTTTGTTGGCAAAGTAATGTCTCTGCTTTGGATATGCTATCTAGGTTGGTCATAACTTTCCTTCCAAGGAGTAAGCATCTTTTAATTTCATGGCTGCAATTAGGATCACCTTATTCAATAATTATAGGTTATAAATGGAATTTTAAAAGAAGTTTATAAAAACCATGTTTCTAACAGAACTCTTAATTGTTCAGTTTTACAATTGTCAAACGAAAAAAAATAAAGATTTTCCATTTTTTTTTTTAACATGAAGGCAAAAGCTAGATATGTGATCCTGAGGCAGAAGGGGGAAATTATGTTAATATTTGAGCCTCATAAGAAATAGAATGCCACAATCAATAGAGTTGTACTGAAAAATAACTTCAGGAGTGCTGGACACAACTTTTTGAAAAGGCAAACGTCTGAGAAGGCAACCAAAAGACAATTGCAATAGTTGCATTTAGGAATGATACTTTAAAAGGTCTTTTCTTATAAAAGATGATTATACTATTAGTGGTCCCAGGATAATTGCAGTGGCAGCAGGCTGGGCAAACACACAGATCTCAAATGACATCCTCCCGCCTGGACTCTCTTGGCTCCTCACCCAGGCTTAAAGGCTGTGCTGCAAATTAGATAAGGATCGTAGTGCCACTCATAATTCTGTAGAGAAAATTGGTGGGGAGGAAGGGCAAATGATAGACCACAATGGGTACTTCCTACTGTTAGCTCCTTAAGGGCAGGGTCTATGTCACATGCTTCTCTGTGACAAAGCACAGACAGTGCGTATCATTTATTTTGTGCTGAGTAAAGTTAAAATGAACCTAATAACCAACTCTAAATCAGTAGTTCCCAGAATAGTTGGAGATAGGCAGCCAGAGCAATTAACAAACCAGATGCAATTGCTCTGAACTTCAGCAGTATTTGATCCAAGTCTGAGTTGCTTTCAGTTTGGTAACCATTGTAACTAACTGAATTTAATGGTTCTCCCCACGGTTATGTAAGCAATAGAAATAGAATCCGATACAAAGTAAAGATAAATAATAAAATTTGAACAACTAAAGAAATCTAGATTCAGATTCAATAAACATTTTTAGAGCACATACGATAGTCCAAATACTTTTTATGTACTAGGGCTAGTACTTAGCATTCTTATCTGTTTCAACAAACTCGAGAAAATGAGGCTGAAAAAGGTTATAAATATGCCCAAGATAACATATCTTATAATGAATAGAGCCATGATCATAAGCTGTATGGTCTGATCTTCAAACCCAGACTCTTTCCAGTAAACCACAAATGTTTCTTAGAAAAAAACACCCAACAACTATTAATAGTTAAAGACAATGACTCTATACAGAGTCTTCAAGAAGTTCTTCTGCATTATTTAAAAGTTAAATACCTTAATGGTAGAACAGTGGTATCTAAAGGTAAACTAATTTATATTAAGAACTATTACAATTTAATATTATTTAAGTTCTTTTGGGGCTTCCCCAGTGGCTCAACAGTAAAGAATCTGCCCCACAATGCAGGAGACACAGAAGACTTGGGTTCAATCCCCAGATTGGGAAGATCCCCTGGAGGAGGGCATGGCAACCCACTCCAGTATTCTTACCTGGAAAATCCTCAGAACAGAGGAACCAGGCAGGCTACAGTTCATGGGGTCGTAAAGAGTCAGACACGACTGGAGCAACTAAGCACAACACAGCAAATTCTTTTGAATAGTAAGTGAAGTCTAACGTCAAAGGGACTAAGTATATACAGATAGGTTTAAAAATGTTCTAGTCAGAAAATGTTGCACCTAGAAATTCAATTTGAATTATATGAAAAAGATTTCAAGCAGTTCTATGAACAAAAACCACAATTTAGAAGGCAGAATCAACTAAAAGGACTATATAAATTATATGGACTGAGCAATTCTACAGGAAATATTTCAAAGGAATTTATATCATTTACTAACATCACTTAGGTCATTTTCTAACATCACCTTCTTCCAATAAAATTGAATTATATGTCAAAATAATCAAATCAGAGAACAGGATCTAACTCTTAATTGCCCAAAGAATTGCCAAAGGAGTTATAGTTGATTGGCCAACTCATTTGCCTATCCTTATGCCACCAAAGCTCTTTTAGGAAGATGTATTTTAAAAGTATCCTTTAGATGACAAAATCCATTTTTGGCTCAATTTCAAAAGTTGGAAGAGTGACCCTGACTGTGTCACTGTAGATTGATCTACATCAGTGTTTCTCAGTATTTTAAAATCTATGCCCTTTACTCAGCTTTCTCATCGTACTTTTTGTATTTGAAGTTTTTCTTTTATACCTATGAGTTTAAGGCAAGTTGAAAAAATTTAAAATGCTTATTAACTTGATAAAGCAATGTATTCTTACCATCTTATTGATAAATCTATAATGTATCTTTTAATTTCTTTAAAAAATCTTGATAGGTTCCTTTCAATGTATTTAATAAACTGTAATTCTAGCAGCATTCAATTATCCTGCACCAATGACATATTTTATTTCATTATATTCCATGACAAAGTCAATTTACCTGATCACTTTTTGATAATAAACTTTAGATAAACTTTTCCAAGTTACTCAATATGTCATTTTTTTAAATTAATTATTAGCATTTCCCCAGCACCTAGAACAGTTCCAGACACATAGTTGGTCTTCAATAAATACTTATTAAAAGGAATTCTATTATGTGAATACATTCATATAATTCATCATCCCAATTAGCCCATTTCTTAAATGAAAGGAGGCATTGTTAATTAGTACATGAAGAACACAGGTGTAAATCAGGACAATTTCAGGTAAGCCAGAACATATATATACCCTAATCATAAATTATTCTTATTTAATGTCAGTTTTTGACTAGGTTGTTACATAAACAGAACTCTATAGTTAATAAGCAAACTTTATAAAAATTCCATAGTATGAATTTTATGATGTTGGTAAGCTTGAAATCTGCATGTCACAATTCTACAGAATAAATAGGCTCAATTCTGTGCTATTGAAAACATATAGAAACTTATAATAAACCCACTTTCTAGAATAAAGCTAACAATGTAATCTTGTTTCACAAAGTTAGAACATTTGCTCCTTATTTGTCAAAGTATTTTGAAGAGAAATTTTTAATTTAAGATTCATAGAAATATATATTATACATGTTTCAATGCCAAAAGTAATTAGCCTCCAATTAAAATGAATAAATTTATATTAAAAAAAGATTCATAGAAATAATCCATTTTCCATGAAATGCAATTCCCAATTAAGATCATGCTAATTTTTCCCTATTTTAGAAGAGACAGCTTTATAATTTTACTTAATAATTAACTAAGCAATGCAAAAATACTCATTTAAAAATGAGAATATTAAAATATCTAAATCTCACAGCAATATACTACTACTTACAATATATTATTACAGAAATATAAAATTATAAAATTTTAATTTTGATGTTAAGTACAAGGGTGTCTTTCATATGTTGAAACTACAAACATATAAACCAATGAAAAACTTATATGTGCTTTTGAAGATTCTAAAGACTTGCATTATACAAATGAAGTAATGAAAATTATTGCAAAGTCCCATCTAGCAGGAAAATAAAAAAACAAAAATTTTCCCACTTTAACTATAAATTTCAACCAAGATTTTGGAAATGTTGGTAAGATACAATTCAACAAAGATCATAAAATCAATGGCCTTTTAATAAACTACACAAGAAGAGTTCTACAAGACAATATTAGAAAATCTACATGCGTACAATTATTCCAGAGAGTTTATAGTTAAGTTTCTAAGAAATTAACAGCAACATCATTTATCCAATTTCTTACTAATATTGCAAACAAAATAAACAATTCCAAAATTATATTAATTCCCAAATTAAAAGGAACAAACCTATACCTCCAGAACTAAGCTTTGAGTCCTAAATTATATTTTAAAACTTATACATAGGCAGTTCAAATCAGACAATACCACGGATAGCTTTTAAAAAGAGGGAAGGGAAACTGAAGGTTCTAAATGAAACACAACTCCTACTTTAATCCCATGAGAGTGAAAGTCGCTCAGTCTCTCCGACTGTTTGTGACCCCATTGACTATACAGTTCATGGAATTCTCCAGGATACTGGAGTGGATAGCCCTTCCCTTCTCTAGGGGATTTTCCCAACCCAGGGATCAAACCCAGCTCTCTCTCCCTCATTGCAAGGAGATTCTTTACCAGCTGAGCCACAAGGGAATCCCAAAATACTAGAGTGGGTATCCTATCCCTTCTCCAGTGGATCTTCCTGACCCAGGAATTGAACTATGGTTTTTTGCACTGCAAGTGGATTCTCTATGAACTGATTTATCAGGGAAGCCCTTAACCCATAAATAACTATTTATTAAAATAGTTAATTACTAAAGACTAAGTGTGGATGTGAGAGTTGGACTGTGAAGAAAGCTGAGCGCCAAAGAATTGATGCTTTTGAACTGTGGTGTTGGAGAAGACTCTTGCAAGTCCCTTGGACTGCAAGGAGATCCAACCAGTCCATTCTGAAGGAGATTAGCCCTGGGATTTCTTTGGAAGGACTGATGCTAAAGCTGAAACTCCAGTACTTTGGCCATCTCATGCGAAGAGTTGACTCATTGGAAAAGACTCTGATGCTGGGAGGGATTGGGGGCAGGAGAAGGGGATGACAGAGGATGAGATGGATGGATGGCATCACTGACTCAATGAACATGAGTCTGAGTGAACTCCGGGGTTGGTGATGGACAGGGAGGCCTGGCGTGCTGCGATTCATGGGGTTGCAAAGAGTCAGACACGACTGAGCAACTGAACTGAACTGAACTGAAGTGATCAATGCAAAGAAATAAAGGGAAACAACAGAATGGGAAAGACTAGAGATCTCTTCAAGAAAATTAGAGATACCAAGAGAACATTTCATGCAAAGATGGGCTCGATAAAGTGAACTCCAATAAAGGACAGAAATGGTATGGACCTAACAGAAGCAGAAGATATTAAGAAGAGGTGGCAAGAATACACAGAAGAACTATACAAAAAAATCTTCAAGACCAAGGTAATCACTATGGTGTGATCACTCACCTAGAGCCAGACATCCCGGAATGTGAAGTCAAGTGGGCCTTAGAAAGCATCACTATGAACAAAGCTAGTGGAGGTGATGGAATTCCAGTGGAGCTATTTCAAATCCCGAAAGATGATGCTGTGAAAGTGCTGCACTCAATATGCTAGCAAATATGGAAAACTCAGCAGTGGCCACAGGAGTGGAAAAGGTCAGTTTTCATTCCAAACCCAAAGAAAGGCAATGCCAAAGAATGCTCAAACTACCGCACAATTGCACTCATCTCACATGCTAGTAAAGTAATGCTCAAAATTCTCCAAGCCAGGCTTCAGCAATACATGAACTGTGAACTTCCAGATGTTCAAATTGGTTTTAGAAAAGGCAGAGGAACAAGAGATCAAATTGCCAACATCTGCTGGATCATGGAAAAACCAAAAGGTTCCAGAAAAACATCTATTTCTGCTTTATTGACTATGCCAAAGCCTTTGACGGGGTGGATCACAATAAACTGTGGAAAATTCTGAAAGAGATGGGAATACCGGACCACCTGACCTGCCTCTTGAGAAACTTATATGCAGGCCAGGAAGCAACAGTTAGAACTGGACATGGAACAGCAGACTGGTTCCAAATAGGAAAAGGAGAAGGTCAAGGCTGTTTATTGTCACCCTGCTTATTTAACTTCTATGCAGAGTACATCATGAGAAACGCTGGGCTGGAAGAAGCACAAGCTGGAATCAAGATTGCTGGGAGAAATATCAATAACCTCAGATATGCAGATGACACCACCCTTATGGCAGAAAGTGAGGAGGAACTAAAAAGCCTCTTGATGAAAGTGAAAGAGGAGAGTGAAAAAGTTGGCATAAAGCTCAACGTTCAGAAAACGAAGATGATGGCATCTGGTCCCATCACTTCATGGGAAATAGATGGGGAAGCAGTGGAAACAGTGTCAGACTTTATTTTGGGGGCTCCAAAATCACTGCAGCCATGAAATGAAAAGACACTTACTCCTTGGAAGGAAAGTTATGACCAACCTAGATAGCATATTCAAAAGCAGAGACATTATTTTGCTAACAAAGGTCTGTCTAGTCAAGGCTATGGTTTTTCCTGTGGTCATGTATGGATGTGAAAGTTGGACTGTGAAGAAAGCTGAGAGCAGAAGAATTGATGCTTTTGAACTGTGGTGTTGGAGAAGACTCTTGCAAGTCCCTTGGACTGCAAGGAGATCCAACCAGTCCATTCTGAAGGAGATCAGTCCTGAGTGTTCTTTGGAAGGACTGATGCTAAAGCTGAAACTCCAGTACTTTGGCCATCTCATGCGAAGAGTTGACTCATTGGAAAAGACTCTGACGCTGGGAGGGATTGAGGGTAGGAGGAGAAGGGGACGACAGAGGATGAGATGGCTGGATGACATCACCGACTCGACAGACGTGAGTTTGAGTGAACTCCGGGAGTTGGTGATGGACAGGGAGGCCTGGCATACTGCAATTCATGGGGTTGCAAAGAGTCGGACTCAACTGAGTGACTCAACTGAACTGAAGCTATAATTTAATCACTGAAGAATCTAAACCAAGTGAAAAAGGCACTGTGATATCAAGAAAACATCAATATACAAGAAAACCTGTTAAATTTGATTTGGGGAAAAGGGTTCTGTCATTCCTAGAACTTTTCAGGCACTACTTTATAGGAATATCTGAGTCATGTTGTAACAGTATTAGTTCACAGCACCAAAAGCTACATCAGATGCAGTAGAAATTGCTTTTTTTCTTTAAAAAAGGGACTAGTACACTGAAGTGAGCATTAATTAAAATATTTCAAGACTGCATAGATCCAAAGTGATTAAAATGCCACTACAATCTAATACAGGAAATAGAGATTTGGTGTGAATTTGAAACCAAATTCATTTAAGCAATAACTTAAAATTTGCATTAAAATTTAGTTTTCCAACATCATTATTTAAGCAAAAAGTGAATTAGCCAACTCAGAGCAGAAAAAAAGTAGAAGGCGCAAAAGTGACTCAAGCAAGTATTAGCCTTCTGTGTGACAAGGGGATGAAGGAAATAAAAAGATTCTCCCAAGAAGTTTCACAAGTTAGAGTTTAGAATACCAATGTATTCTAGGTAATAAAATATACCTTGGATTCAGGCAAAATATTTTCAAGTCTTAATTATCATTGCAACAAACCAATTGACAAGTGAGTTCCCTGATTATTAGCCATAGTTATATTCAAATATAAACACTTAAATTCATTCATGAGCTAAATATAAACACTTAAAGTATTATAGCTGCTGTCTGGAATAATCCGTGCAACTGAGAGCACAGGTAATTAAAAGTTGACTACATAACTCCTTTGTTCCCTCCATTTGTTCAAATGAACTGAATAATCAACACTTGGAAAGAGCCAAGGAGAGTTTTTCTGGCAACCCAAGAAATATAAGACAGAAATCATCAACAACGGCGAGGTGATCTTATTTCTATCATTCATTTCATTATCATTACAAAATAAAAATCACAGTATAAATTCTCCCAGGTTGATACCTCTATCAAGTTAAAAATACATAAAAGTAATTATTCAGTAATATGTTACTCATTTAACATCTTGGCATTAGTGAAATGATAAAAATCTATTATAAAAATGGTTTTAGTTAGTCTAAAAGCTTATGTCAGAATGTCTATTAAGTTCTTAAATGTTTAGCTTGTATAGTGTGAGTAGATCTGAGTGATAACAATGTTTCAGCTAATCTGTGCATGAAAATAAGCCAGATACAATAGTAATCAAAACAACCCAAAACGTACTAGAAAGATTTTCACATAGGCTAGAGTTGTTGAAACTTAAAACCACCTTGTATGGTAGCTATTTTTATCATCGGCACCAATTCACAAATGAGGGAAAAGACACAGAGGACACAAGATTTACCTAAAATTACAGTCAGAGCTTAACCCTAATTTCAAACCTTTTTCCCTTTTCTCTTCAAAACAGTTGATCCTTCTAGACTGATATTCTAAGAACAAATTATCTCACCTTGAAGTTTCACAGCTTTCATTGGCCTCAAAGTAACAATGTGCGTATTTTCTGCAGCTGAAGCCCCAGACTGACCCCATAGGCTGGAGAACTGGAAGAGAGAGCGCATGTGTGTGTGTCTGTGCTGGGTGTTTGTGTGCGCGTCCGGTATGAATATGTAGTTATAGCTCCAAATGTGTTTCCCAGCTTGAACATAAAACAAACAGTTGTTACAAAGCTCATTTCATATCTGAGCTTTTTAATGGGAAAAAGGAAGCATTATGAAAGAAAAAAAAATCTTGTATTTTTCCGAATCAACCAAGCTCACTTTTTCCCCAATTATTTTCCATCACTGGTTCTACCACCATTAATCTACATCTGAAGTTGATTTTTCTAAATTTTATTTTACCTATTAAAAAATAAAGTGAAATGTCTTTTTAAAAGTATATTCATGTATACAACTGTAGATTCAGAAAATCACTGTTGTAAAAGAATCAAATAAATCATTCAACTCCTAAGTTTTACGATTCAAGAAGCTGAAAGCCAGAAGGGGAAAGTGAACTGTTGTCAGACAATTAATCAGACAGTGGCAGAGTGAGAACTAGAACTTAGAGGCCCTCATCCTCAATTCTGAATTCCTTCCACTATAACATGCCACCTCTCAAGAAATCAGGTGAAATACAGTATCTGCAAGTTTCACATGCTTGGATTCAACCAACTATGGACAGAAAATATTCAGGAAAAAAAAAATTCCAAAAAATTCCAGAAGGCAAAACTTGAATTTTCCCGCTAGCAATTACATTGTATTTGCAACTATTTACATTGTATTAGGTATTTAAGTAATCTAGAGATGATTTAAAGTACAGTGGAGGATATGCATGGGAGAATATGCACAGGTGATATGCAAATATTATCTATTTTATGTAAAGAACTTGAGCATCTGCAATTTGGAAGGTGGGGTGGCCCTGGAATGAATCTCCCTCACCCCCACTCTCATGGATACAGAGAGAGGACTGTTCAGTTCAGTCGCTCAGTCATGTCCGACTCTGCGACCCCATGAATTGCAGCATGCCAGGCCTCCTTGTCCATCACCAACTCCCGGAGTTCACTCAGACTCATGTCCATCGAGTCAGTGATGCCATCCAGCCATCTCATCCTCTGTTGTCCCCTTCTCTTCCTGCCCCCAATCCTTCCCAGCATCAGAGTCTTTTTCAATGAGTCAACTCTTCACATGAGGTGGCTAAAGTACTGGAGTTTCAGCTTTAGCATCAGTCCTTCCAAAGAACACCCAGGGCTGATCTCCTTCAGAATGGACTGGTTGGATCTCCTTGCAGTCCAAGGGACTCTCAAGAGTCTTCTCCAACACCACAGTTCAAAAGCATCAATTCTTCGGCGCTCAGCCTTCTTCACAGTCCAACTCTCACATCCATACATGACGACAGGAAAAACCATAGCCTTGACTAGACGGACCTTTGTTGGCAAAGTAATGTCTCTGCTTTTCAATATGCTATCTAGGTTGGACATAACTTTCCTTCCAAGGAGTAAGCGTCTTTTAATTTCATGGCTGCAGTCACCATCTGCAGTGATTTTGGAGCCCCCCTCAAAATAAAGTCTGACACTGTTTCCACTGTTTCCCCATCTATTTCCCATGAAGTGATGGGATCGGATGCCATGATCTTCGTTTTCTGAATGTTGAGCTTTAAGCCAACTTTTTCACTCTCCTCTTTCACTTTCATCAAGAGGCTTTTTAGTTCCTCTTCACTTTCTGCCATAAGGGTGGTGTCATCTGCATATCTGAGGTTATTGATATTTCTCCCAGCAATCTTGATTCCAGCTTGTGCTTCTTCCAGCCCAGCGTTTCTCAGTCTCTTTCAGAAGATAGTTGATTTCAGTAATTATTTTCTTAAATCCACTGAAGAGGCAACATTGATTTCTTTACTTATTTTAGCATGTTTTCAATTCCTCAAGTCTATAATGTAATCTAACAATGAAATCCTGGTCAAATAACAGTAGCAATCGATAGGAAAATACTTTAAGAAACAACTTGTCCAGTGATACTGACTTTCACTTTGGAATGTCAGTATGTGAGTTTTCACATGTGGTAGTTTAGGGAGATTGACCATAGTTCAAAGGATGCTTTTTCAGAAATAGAAAATCATGATTTTTTTTTTAAAATCATGATATTTTATAGAGAAAACAGTTATATATGAGCTTTAAGACTTCAGTGCCCACCACTGATCAAATACTATGGGCCACAGGAACCTTTACATCTCACTGGGCCATGTATTTGAAAATCTGAGTGCCTGAGGAGTTCTGCAGATACTATTTTCTTTTAAGTAAGAACAAGAGCCATATAAAGAACACCAAGTTCCTTAGGAAACAAGGGGTCATAACAACAACAACAAAAAGTGATTTTAAAAAAGTCAGTGGCATTTTGGGAGTGTAAAACAACAGGAATGCAGAAAGTTAAAAAGATTTAAGACAAAATGCTCAAGCTGAGGCCAGATAAATCATATAAGTGTATAGCATTTAGTGAGGTTTTGTTGTTTGTTAGTATACAGAGAATGACAGAAACAGGAAAAAATAGGATTCAAATAGTATGATGCTCATAGTTTGCAAGGTGTTTAATAAGAGCTATTAGAGTATATAAAATTTTTACTGTCTCTGAAGTTGTATAGTGAAAAGAGACTGGAATGTAAAGCAGAAGACCTGGGTTCTAGTTTTACTTTCACCACATATAAATAGTTCTCTGGGTCTCCATTTCCCCATCTGTAAAATGAGAGTGGACTACATATCTGTAAGGACACTTCTTGTAATGGGTTATAATTCTAGAAATGTTACTTGAGTGTAGACTTTCTGAAATGTTAATATTTTAGAAAAATAATTCAATCTTGTCTATATCTGTTATATCATTAATATCTTGGTAGCATGGGACTAATAATTTATGTTACCAAGAAGACTGAATATAAACATATTGTATATATACTCATTAGGCTAACATTTTATACATACATATATATATAACCCAGAATTAACTTTTTATGTTTATTTTATTTTTTAGTTAATTTTGAGAGTAAACTTCACTGAATTTAAATAATCTTTTTTAACCATATGTAATATTGTAATTAATGTCAACTTAGCCAGAAAATTCACTAATCTACAAAATAATTTTGTTTTTCTTTATGTTTACAAAAGAAAAAACCTCTAACCAAAATAAAAGCAGAATACACAACTTGAAATTATATCATTCTGTAAATGAGGAGATAAAACTTAATTTTTGACTTATCACAACTTTATTTGTAAGTTCACTGAATTTTGCTTGTATATTTTAATAACACTCACATTGAGGAAGCAGTATGGTGAAGTATTTAAGTGCATGGACACTGGAGCCAGATTTTAAATGTTTAGCCCTACCATTTCCTAGGGCTATAATTTTGATGTTATTGATTTCTTATAAAATTGGAATACTAGCAGGGTGTTGTACAGACCAAATGAGTTAATACAAGTTAATAAATATGAAGCACTTGGAGAAGTGCTTCCACATACCACTGTTATTTACAGTTATGATCAAATGTCTGTATCAGAATCCATTTCAAGCTCTACTTAACAGTAAAGAAAACAGTTATATGATTTAGAAATATGATGATTTATTTTATTCTAAATGTTTACTAAAGTTCTACAACCACATATGCTTTCATTGACTATAAGATGTCACTTTATTCTAACTTCCTAAAAGTTGAAAATTCATGCATGGTAGATAGGATCATGTCACTCTCCCACTTAAACTCTTCAATGACTCTCCTCTATTCAAGTCCAGACTTTTAAAAATGATTTGTATACCCTTTCACGATCTTTCCTGAGCTTGTCTATCTAGCCTTATCTCTCACATTTGCTTTCCAACTTTAACATCTACCCACCCCAGCTATAAATGTGCACACACATGCACATGCTTCTTTCTCCAAAAACATGAAATTCCCCAGAAAAGTAACTTCTCATGTTTCTAGGATCACCCATGCTATTCACATTGCCTGAGACAGCTTTCACTCATCTTTTTTTTTTTTTTTTTTAACCATAGTATTACTTTAAAAATGAGAAACTAGAAATAAACCAATGCTTATTGATAGAGGAATGGGTAAACAAATTATTCTTCCTTAATAGCTAGGAACATTATGCAGACATCCAAGATAATGTAAAGAACTGATTCATTCATTTAACAAATATTTACTGAGCATCTTCTGTGTACTGTTCTAATTTCTGGAGATTAGTGAGTAAAACAGACAGAAATTTATTTAAGAATGAGATAAACAAATCCATATTAAGGAAAAAAGTTACATAACTTATTTTACTTTAAAAATCTTATTTTTAAAATAGGCTGAGTGGCAGATGTTGTTATTCTTTATATATGGATATTTCTATATTGATATCATATAATAGTACATATTGATAAGTGATGTCATACAATTCTTGGAACTATTAAGAATAAAATGTCTTTTGCTCAAGGTTAAGTAATTATGTATGAGTTATTTATAGGCTACTTATAAGTTATTTCTCCATTATTAAAACATTTTCTACTAATGGTCATTTAAAGTTAAAAGAATAGAAGCTGAGGTAAGAAGATATTTAAAGAAATTAGTCTCCTTCTACATTAATATTTTAAATAATTGTGTGTAAACTGTACAACAATCAAAGCGTAAACAAAAGTAAACATCTAAATTTCTGGGAGGAGAATGCCTATTCCTTTCACTAGCATTACCTATACATCTATTGCTTGATTTCTATACATTCAACTTATACTTTCCAAAAGCATTTGGACATCAGGGTACGAATATAACATAATCATGCACCTAAACTATACACATAAAACTATTTTTATAAATTTATTATGATCTTTTTTGCTTTTTCACTGTATTTACATTTACTCTAATAGGCACAAAAACAATGATGGGTAAAATTGCTGGTGTCAGTGATTCTGAACTGTACAAGTTAGCGGTCACTTATGTCTTTGCAACCATGTATTTTTTAAAATGTCTCTCTTTAAAATTCCTAAATGAAAGTAAAAAACAATAATTTTACTAAATCTCAATTTAAGAGTATTGTTTATAAAATAGTGTAACCAAATGGGAAATACGTATAAAGTATTTCTGCTGCATGTTAAAATGGTTTTCTTGAGGAAAAACACTTGTGTGATTTTTTGAGGCTGAAAATAACTGCTTTTTCCTTAGGATATCATTTTTACCTGAAAGAACTGACTGACAGGTACAGAATGATTATTCAAACTTGGACTTTTAAGACATATTTTCTCAAAAATAATACAGACTGAGACTTTCACTTCAAGCAAAGTAATTGTATTTGTTTTCGATAATAATATCTGTGCTTTCAAGTTAATAAAAGTGATATTAATGGATGAGATTTATCTATATTATATCATAAAATACGCCAATATTTGGAAACTCTGTATAAGTCAATGAATCAACATTTTCCAAATGTCAAATACAGGTCATGAAATCATACATTGGTAAAAGTTCCATTCAAAGTGCAAGTCAGACCAATGAATTTTAGTGTAATATATTAAAATATGAAGAATTTGTTATGCTTATATTCCAAACTGCAATTAACCTTTATAATACTTGTAAACTTTGGTATAGTACAAAAAACACTCAGAAATATCTGAAAAATACTATTAAAGAACTCCATTTTCTAAATACATGTATGTGTGATACTTCCCATACTTCAACCAAAACAACATACTGCAACAGACTAAATGCAGAAGCAGACATGAGAATTCATCTGTCTTCTATAAAGCCTGACATTAAAGAAATTTGTAGAAGAGTAAAATAATACCACTATTCTCATTAAATTATTTTTAGACATTATAGTTATTTTTCTAAAACGTTTTACTTATTTTAATGATGGTTAAGTTTACTGTTATTTTCAAAGAAGCAATAAATAATATTTAAAATTTTTCTTGGTTTTAATTTCTAATACTAAACATATCAATAAACAAAAACCACATAAACCAAAGCTCTATGGGGTTCTAATTAATTTTTAAGAGTATTAAAAGAGACTTTAAATTTGCTGACCTCTATGCATGCAATTTTGAGCCACCAATCTCACTAGTCTATAAGCAAACTGAACTATTTCCCCAATTCCTAAACATGATTAGACACTCAAATATGTGCTAAAAGTAAGTGATTCTCTAAAATATTTATGGAAATAATAAATAGAAACTTAGAATGAATAAAAGGTGTTTAAATAAAACTGAGTTTGAAAACTAACTCTAATACTTTCTAGCTTTATGGTTTTGCAACAATTATTTATGTTTTTCTAAGCTTTTGTTTCTCCATATATAAAATAAAATTTATAATATCTAGCAGGTGTTATTGTTGTTCAGTCACTGAGTCGTGTCTAACTCTTTGCAATCCCATGAACATATATTGCCAGGCTTCCCTGTCCTTCACAGTCTCCCAGTTTGCTCAAACATATGTTCAGTGAGTCTGAGATGCCATCGAACCATCTCATTCACTACTGCCCGCTTCTCTTCTTGCCTTCAATCTTCCCCAGCATCAGGGTCTTTTTCAATTAGTTGGCTCTTCCCATTAGGTGGCCAAAGTATTGGAGCTTCAGCTTCACCATCAGTCCTTCTGATGAATATTCAGAGTTGATTTCCTTTAGGATTGGTTGGTTTGATTTCCTTGCTGTCCAAGAGTCTTCCCCAGCACCACAATTCAAAAGCATTAATTTTTTGGCACTCAGTCTTCTTTATGGTCCAACTCTCACATCTGTACATGATTACTGGAAAAACCATAGCTTTGGCTATATGGACCTTTGCCAACAAAGTGATATCTCTGCTTTTTAATATGCTGTCTAGGTTTGTCATAGTTTTTCTTCCAAAGAGCAAGTGTCTTTTAATTTCATGACTGTGGTCACTGTCGGCAGTGATTTCAGAGCTCAAGAAAATGAAATCTGTCACTGTTTATACTTTTCCCCCATCTATTTGCCATGAGTGATGAGACCAGATGCCATGATCTTAGTTTCTTGAAAGTTGAGTTTTAAGCCAGCTTTTCCACTCTGCTTTTTCACCTTCATCAAGAGGCTCTTTAATTACTCTTCACTGTCTTGACATAAGGGTGGTGTCATCTGCATATTTGAGATTATTGATATTTCTCCCTGCAATCTTGATTCCAGCTTGTGATTCATCCAGCCTGGCATTGCATATGATGCACTCTGCATATAAGTTAAATAAGCAGGGTGACAATATACAGCCTTGATGTACTCCTTTTCCAAATTGGAACCAATCTGTTGTTCCATGTCTGGTTCTAACTGTTGCTTCTTGACCTGCATATATGTTTCACAGGAGACAGGTAAGGTGGTCTGATATTTCCATCTCTTTAAGAATTTTCCACAGTTTGTTGCGATCCACACAGTCAAAGGCTTTACTATAGTCAATGAAGCAGAAACAGATGCTTTTCTGGAACTCACTTGATTTTTTTATGATCCAACAGGTGTTCCCAATTTGACATCTGGTTCCTCTGACTTTTCTGAATCCATCTTGTAAATCTGGAAGTTCTCAGTTCACATACTACTGAAGCCTTGCTTGAAGGATTTTGAACATCACCTTGCTAGCATGTGAAATGAGCACAATTGTACAGTAGTTTGAACATTTTTTGGCATTGCCTTTCTTTGGGATTGAAATGAAAACTGACCTTTTCCAGTCCTGTGGCCACTGCTGAGTGTTCCAAATTTGCTGACATATCAAATACAGCATTTTAATAGCATTATTTCTTAGGATTTTTAAATAGTTCAGCTGGAATTTCAACACCTTCACTAGCTTTGTTCATAGTATGCTTCCTAAGGCCCTATCTAACAGAATTGTTGTCAAATACTGTTTCAGTTCAGTTCAGTTCAATCGCGCAGTCATGTTTGACTCTTTGTGACCCCATGGACCACAGCACACCAGGTCTTCCTGTCCATCACCAACTACTGGAGTTTACTCAAACTCATCTCCACTGAGTTGGTGATGCCATCCAACCATCTCATCCTCTGTCATCCCCTCTCCTCCTGCCTTCAATCATTCCCAGCATCAGGGTCTTTTCAAATGAGTCCGTTCTTCGCATCAGCTGGCCGAAGTATTGGCATTTCAGCTTCAACATCAGTCCTTCCAATGAACACTCAGGGTGGATCTCCTTTAGAATAGACTGGTTGGTTCTCCTTGTAGTCCAAGGGACTCTCAAGAGTCAGTTCAAAAGCATCAATTCTTCACACTCAGCTTACTTTATAGTCCAGCTCTCACATCCATACATGACTACTGGAAAAACAATAGCCTTGATGAGACGGACCTTTGTTGGCAAAGTAATTTCTCTGCTTTTTAATATGTTGTCTCGGTTGGTCATAACCCACTCCAGTGTTCTTGCCTGGAGAATCCCAGGGATAGGGGAGCCTGGTGGGCTGCCGTCTATGGGGTTGCACAGAGTTGGACATGACTGAAGCGACTTAGCAGCAGCAGCAGCAGCAGCAGGTTGGTCATAACTTTCCTTCCAAGGAGTAAGCATCTTTTAATTTCATGACTGCAGTCACCATCTGCAGTGATTTTGAAGCCTAAAAAAAATAAAGTCAGCCACTGTCTCCACTGTTTCCCCATCTATTTGTCATGAAGTGATGGGACCAGACGCCATGATCTTCGTTTTCTGAATGTTGAGCTTTATGCCAACTTTTTCAATCTCCTCTTTCACTTTCATCAAGAGGCTCTTTAGTTCTTCTTCACTTTCTGCTGTAAGGGTGGTGTCATTTGCATATCTGAGGTTATTGATATTTCTCCCGGCAATCTTGATTCCAGCTTGTGCTTCTTCCAGCCCAGCGTTTCTCATGATGTATTCTGCATAGAAGTTAAATAAGCAGGGTGACAATATACAGCCTTGATGTACTCCTTTTCCTATTTGGAACCAGTCTGTTGTTCCATGTCCAGTTCTAACTGTTGCTTCCTGACCTGCATACAGATTTCTCAGGAGACAGGCCATGTGGTCTGGTCTTCCCATCTCTTTCAGAATTTTCCACAGTTTATTGTGATCCACACAGTCAAAGGCTTTGGCATAGTCAATAAAGCAGAAATAGATGTTTTTCTGGAACTCTTTTGCTTTTTCGATGATCCAGCAAATGTTGGCAATTTGATCTCTGGTTCCTCTGCCTTTTCTAAAACCAGCTTGAACATCTGGAAGTTCACGGTTCACGTATTGCTGAAGCCTGGCTTGGAGAATTTTGAGCATTACTTTACTAGCGTGTGAGATGAGTGCAATTATGCGGCAGTTTGAGCATTCTTTGGCATTGCTTTTCTTTGGGATTGGAATGAATATTGTTTAAAATATGCTATTCAATGTTGCTAAATGAAAGAGTGAAGATATGGAGAAATTAGAACACTATACACTTTTTGTAGGAATGCAGAATGGTGCAGCTGGTTTGGAAAATAGTCTGTCATTTGTCATTTCCTCAGAGGTTAAACATAGAGTTACTATATGACCCAGAGAATCCACTCTTAGTGTATATATATTATATATATAATATATATACACATACGTACATATATACACATATATACTCAAGAAGAATAACAACATATATCTAAACCAAAATTGCACAGTGTTCATTGCAGTATTATTCAAAACAGCAAAAAAATGGAAACAATCCATGTCCATCAGTTGATGAATGGATGAATAAAATGTGGTGTCTATCCATATAATCCATCTGAGCCAGCAGGGAAGCCCCAAAGGAATATTTTTCAGAAATAAAGAATGAAGTATTAATACATGTTGTAGCATTGATGAACCTTAAAGACATTGTACTAAGTGAAAAAAGCCCATCACAAAAAACTGATATAATTTCATTTATATAAAATGTCCAGAATAGGGAATCTACAAAGACAGAAAGTACATTAGTGGTTGCTTAGGATTAGGGAATTTGCGAATAAATGGAGGGTAACCGCTAAAGGGTAGGGGATTTCTTTGTCAGTGATGAAAAAATTCTAAAATTAACTGTGGTGATGGGCATACAACTCTGTGAAAAATCATATACTAAAACATCATTGACTTGTACTCCTTAAATGGATGAAATTTATGGTATCTGAATTATACCTCAATAAAGTCATTGCAAAAAATAAATAACTGAACAAAGGTTAAAAAAAAAAAAAAGCTCAATAAATGCATTCTTTGTCCAGAAAATAACTGATATTTCTTTCAAAATCCAATGACAAACCTAGGGTAAATTACAAGGGTTTGAACAGATTCTATTAGACTGTAAGAAAAATATCAATGGTCAAGACATAGTAAAATTCATTCACAAAAGAAGTTCTTATCTTCTTGTCTACCTATTCTTACTGATATTATCGAAGTTGTCCCTTTTTAAAAATTTCTGTGAAACATTAATTAAAAAAATAAAGCACCTTCTAGGATTCCTTGTAGCTCCTGGTTTTCACCCAGATGGCCCAGGTTCGCCTCCTGGTGTGGGAACACCAGCCCTCTGGGCTTCCCAGGTGGTTCCAGGGGTAAAGAACCTGCCTCCCAACGCAGGAGACATAAGAGAGGCAAGGTTCGATCCCTGAGTTGGGAAATGCCCTGGAGAAGGAAATAGCAACCCACTCCAATATTCTTGCCTGGAGAATCCCATGAACAGAGGCGCCTGGCAGGCTATGGTCCATTTACAAAAAGTGGGACACAACTGTTTAACATTAACTGAAATTTATATCTGATTTAAATTTTAGTGTCTTAAATGAGGCTTTCTAGTGTGAAGAATGTTTGAGGAAAAAGCAGAAAAAATCTTGTATATACGGTATAATAAAATTGCTCAGCAGATCTACTGACAACTTCCCTCAGTTAAATTGCTATTTACAAAAAAAATAAATAAATAAATAATAAATATATTAAAATAAATAAATAATTTCTATCACTTAGTTTTTCTTTCTGTTAATGAAGGGGAAAGTCGCCTAGTTGTATCCAACTCTTTGCGACCACGTGGACTATGCACGGAATTTTCCAGGCCAGAATACTGGAGTGGGTAGCCTTTCCCTTCCCAAGGGGATCTTCCCAACCCAGGGATTGAACCCAGGTCTCCTGCATTGCAGGCAGATTCTTTACCAGCTGAGCCACAAGGGAAGCCCTTCTGCTAATGAAAAAATGTTATTATACTGTACTATAAAGTTTTGGTCTTGCAAATCCACTTATTATAAATCTGACTTTTAATATATAGCCAATCTAGATTATACGAACAATATACAATTCAAAGATAATCATACTAGAAAGCAAAAGTAAATCTGACTTTTAATATATAGCCAATCTAGATTATACGAACAATATACAATTCAAAGACAATCATACTAGAAAGCAAAAGTAAATCTGACTTTTAATATATAGCCAATCTAGATTATATGAACAATGTACAATTCAAAGATAATCATACTAGAAAGCAAAACACATTCTACAACTGCTGTTTCTTTCAATAGAAAGAAAACTAGAAAACTGTTGTCTACCTGAGCCTTCTATTTCCAATGTTTAGTTAAAAAAGGAACTTTTTTCTTTTTTAGGACCTAGAGATTATCTTACTAAGTGAAGTAAACCGGACAGGGAAAGACAAATATCATATGATATTGCATATATGTGGAATCTAAAAAAAACAAAAGATAGAAACGAACCTATATGCAAAATAGAAATAGACCCACAGACAAAGAAAAAAAAAATCAGTGGTTACTAAAGGGGAAAGGAATAAATTAAGAATTTGGGATCAACGTACACAGACTACTATATATAAAATGGACCTACTGTGTAGTACAAGGAACTATACACAATATTTTGTAATAACTTATAAGTGAAAAGAATCTGAAATCACTTTGCAGTACACCAGAAACTAACACATATTGTAAATCAAGTATTCTTCAATTTTTAAAAAATCTCAAAATAGGTGTTCTTCTGGTGTTCAAATATCTCTTCATAAAAACATATTTATTAAGTATTTTATTTTCAATAAATATTTGAATTTGCTCCCAGAAAAGAGGAACATTTTGTATCTGAGTTTCAAAATTTAGATCTGCCTATGGGCATAAGTGAACAGACAGATCTGGTGGTCTTGAGGCATAAACTAACTAGCACTCCTGTTCAGAGGCAACAGCATACTGGTAGAGTGAAGCCAGGGTGAGGAGTCAGAAGAACAAAAGCAACTTCTCCAAATAGCCTTCTGTGACCTCACAGGCTTCTTGTACGTCTTTCTAATTTACTATACTCATTCAGCCGCTCATTCAGTAAATATACATTATTTACCTTGGGTCGAGCAGGGAACCCACACACAACGATCTTCTAGTTGTGAAACCCACATGATAAATAAAAGAAGCAACAAAATGAAAAGCAGTTTAAAATGTAGTAAATGCTACCCAAAAAAATACAACTAAGTAGGTAGAAGAGGTTCCAGTTTTAAATAGGAAAGCTTTAAGGCAATTGGCTGCCAGAGGAACCAACCAAGTGATTAGAGTTAGAACTTTCAGTCCAGTCCAAAGCTCCAGGGAGGGCAGTGAAGCTCAAAATTAAGTTACTCAACAGAAGCCATGATTACGCAATGGAACCTCCATAAAAACCCTAAGTGAACATGATCCAAGAACATCGAGGTTATTGAATGTATTCTGTGCCAGGAAGCTAGAGTACCCCAAACTTCACTGGGACATAAGCTCCTGTGCTTGGGACCTTCTAGACATTGTCCGTTTACCTCTCCATTTGGATGTTCATTTGTCTCCTTTGTAATAAACCATTTATAGTAAGAAGTGTTTCCCTGAATTCTGTGAGCCATTATAGCAAACAGTTAAATCTGAAGAGCTAATCTGCAGCCAATTTGGACAGAAGCGTGGCTAACCTGGGGATGACCTGTGACTTACAATTAGTCTCTGAACCGGGGAAGGGGGGCAGTCTTGTGGGATTAAGACTTTAACCCTTGGGAGGTCTATACTAACTCTGGGTAGTTAGTGTCAGAATTAAATTAAATTGTAGGACACCCAATTGGTGTCCATAGAGAACTGGAGAATTGTTGGGTGTGGAAAATTCACATTTTTGGTGCCAGAAATGTTCTGAGTAGCAGAAAGCTTTCCTTTAGGAGAGTAATAGGAGATGAAGTTAGACAAAGAGAAGATTGTATCTATCTTGTAGGGTCTTTTGGACCATCATAGCACTTTAGTCTTTACTCAAATTAATATGGAGATCTAACAGCGTTTTCAAGCAAAGGAGTGACGTTTTACATGTTTTTAAAGAATCAGCCTAGATTCTATATGGTAAATAGACTCTATGGAAATGAGGGAGAAAAGAAGATCTTCCGTGGTGGCTCAGACAGTAAAGAATCTGCCTGCAGTGCGGAAGACCTGGGTTTGATCTCTGGTTTGGGAGGATATCCTGGATAAGTGAATGGATACCCTCTCCAGTATTCTTGCCTGGAGAACTCCATGGACATGGAGGAGCCTGGCAGGCTACAGTCTATGGGATCACAAAGAGTCAGACATGACTGAGTGACTAACACTTTCACTTTCAGCAAGAAAGATTGGTGGATTGCAGCAGAGTAATGGCAGTGGCACATTTAAAATAGATAACTTGAGGAGAGTTAAATAAGCCATTTAACAAAGATATGGGGCAAAATTTAAGGAAAACAGCAAGAGGTAGTGGTTTTCCAGGAGTTAATTATAGGATGAAGCTGTTGTTATACCTAGGCCTGAAGGGTCAAGGGAGAGAATGGTTCCTGGAAGATGGAAAATGGAGTACAATGGAGAGGATAATGAAAAGGTGACACCAACCTGCAGCAATCTGGCAAGGGAAGTGCTGGGGAAAGGAGGAGGACATCAACCTTACTCTCCTTCAACTCTCCTCAGTGCCTCTTATTGGTCAAACCCAACTGGAACTCAAAGAGGAAGAGAACTCATTCATGCAGTCCATGGATTGGGCTCTTAGAGGACAGAGCAAATTGAGAAGGTATAGAGAGGGACAAATGGAACAGATGTCTCACAGTGAGGAATCAAGGCTGATTTCAAGGTTTGTGACCTGAGCACCTAGAAGGATATAGTTGCCATTTACTGAGATGGAGGAGAATTTAGGTTCAGCTGATCTAGGAAAGAATACCAGAGTACTAATTTAGACATATTACATTAAAGGGTCAAAGTAAAAACATATAGCAGAAAATTGGATATACATATTTGGAGCTCAAAACAGAGGTCTTGGCTGGAAATATAAATATTAACCCTACTTGTCATGCATTTGAGATACCAGACAAAATACACCAATCTATAAATACAAATGATTTCTTTCTTTCAGAGATAATATTTTTCTTTACTCGGAATGGGAAAAAACTTAAATAATATTTCAATCAATTCCTCTTTAGTATTCTCTAAAGTATGAGCTAAAGAGTATTTGTTATAATTATCTATGTATGCTATTATAGACTATGAACTCCTTATGGGTAGGGACAATTTCTTAGTCATCTATGTATTCTAAGTACCTACTGTGTAAAAGCTTCTCAAAATATTTAACCAATGAGTGAAATTAATAAAAATATAAATGAGTGAAAATAGGGTTGAGATTTACAAGGTGTCCCCAAGGTGCTATATAAAATGCCACATTAATAAGGGAAGTTTTGTTTTTGTAAAAAGAACCTCTTCCAATTGACTGTCTTTAGACTCAGATAACTGATACCACTCACTCATGGTGACAGAAAGTCAAGAAGAGGCTAAGAGTTACATGATAAATAAAGGAGGCTAAAGTAATTGTAAAGTTTTTGTTGGTAAAGCAAAGAGCAAGCAGTATGAATAGCCTGAGGAAAGCTAATGCCTCTAACACTGAAGGATTTCCTGTTTATTTCCTGTGCCCCTAAGAAAGAGCCTGCTTTTTTAAAAATATTTGTTATACTAAATTTATTGTTTATCATTTCAATACTTGTTTTTATGCTATTACTACATATGAGTTATAAGAATATATCTATGGTTTTTTTTAACATGTTTTCAGTTATATAAATTGTATCATATATACTAGATACATACTTTTGTCTTTTTTCATTTAATATTATGTTTTCAAACTCATGCATGTTGATATATATATATAGCTTTTGTTTATTTTGACTTCTTCTTTATTTTGATTGTTATTATAAACAATTCTAAAGTGAACATTCCTGCATATGCACAAGAGTTTCTTTCAGTGCAGTTCAGTCTGACTCTCTGCAACCCTATGGACTGCAGCACGTCAGGTTTCCCTGTCCATCACCAACTCCCAGAAATTACTCAAACTCATGTCCATAGAGTCGGTGATGCCATCCAACCATCTCATCCTCTGTCATCCCCTCTCCTACTGCCTTCAATCTTTCCCAGGATCAGGGTCTTTTCAAATGAGTCAGTTCTTCGCATCAGGTAGCCAAAGTATTGGCATTTCAGCTTCAACATTGGTCCTTCCAACGAACACTCAGGACTGATCTCCTTTACGATGGACTGGTTGGATCTCCTTGCTGTCCAATGGGCTCTCAAGAGTCTTCTCCAACACCGCAGTTCAAAAGCATCAATTCTTCAGCACTCAGCTTTCTTTATCAGTTCAGTTCAGTCGCTCAGTTGTGTCCGACTCTTTGCGACCCCATGAATCCCAGCACGCCAGGCCTCCCTGTCCATCACCAACTCCCGGAGTTCACTCAGACTCACATTCATCAAGTCAGTGATGCCCTCCAGTCATCTCATCCTCTGTCGTTCCCTTCTCCTCCTGCCCCCAATCCCTCCCAGCATCAGAGTCTTTTCCAATGAGTCAACTCTTCACATGAGGTGGCCAAAGTACTGGAGTTTCAGCTTTAGCATCAGTCCTTCCAAAGAACACTCAGGGCTGATCTCCTTCAGAATGGACTGGTTGGATCTCCTTGCAGTCCAAGGGACTTGCAAGAGTGTTCTCCAACACCACAGTTCAAAAGCATCAATTCTTCGGTGTTCAGCTTTCTTCACAGTCATGACCACAGGAAAAACCATAGCCTTGACTAGACGGACCTTTGTTGGCAAAGTAATGTCTCTGCTTTTGAATATGCTATCTAGATTGGACATAACTTTCCTTCCAAGGAGTAAGCATCTTTTAATTTCATGGCTGCAGTCACCATCTGCAGTGATTTTGGAGGCCCCCTCAAAATAAAGTCTGACACTGTTTCCACTGTTTCCCCATCTATTTCCCATGAAGTGATGGGACCGGATGCCATGATCTTCGTTTTCTGAATGTTGAGCTTTAAGCCAACTTTTTCACTCTCCTCTTTCACTTTCATCAAGAGGCTTTTTAGTTCCTCTTCACTTTCTGCCATAAGGGTGGTGTCATCTGCATATTTGAGATTATTGATATTTCTCCCGGCAATCTTGATTCCAGCTTGTGCTTCTACCAGCCCAGCGTTTCTCGTGATGTACTCTGCATAGAAGTTAAATAAGCAGGGTGACAATATACAGCCTTGATGTACTCCTTTTCCTATTTGGAACCAGTCTGTTGTTCCATGTCCAGTTCTAACTGTTGCTTCCTGACCTGCATATAGGTTTCTCAAGAGGCAGGTCAGGTGGTCTGCTATGCCCATCTCTTTCAGAATTTTCCACAGTTTATTGTGATCTACACAGTCAAAGGCTTTGGCATAGTCAATAAAGCAGAAATAGATGTTTTTCTGGAACTCTTTTGCTTTTTTGATGATCCAGCGGTTGTTGGCAATTTGATCTCTGGTTCCTGTGCCTTTTCTAAAACCAGCTTGAACATCTGGAAGTTCACGGTTCATGTATTGCTGAAGCCTGAAACCTAACCCTAACTCTAACTTTAGGAGGTAAATATAAAAGTTGGACTGCTAGTTCACAAAGTATGTACATCATCAACTTCGCCAAATATAGTTAAACCATTCTCAGAGTAGTAGCTATATATCTTATACTGCCATAAATATTTTATGAGAATTCCAGCTCCTAATTTTTGCCAGTCAGATGGATGTGAAATGATATCTTATTGTATTAATTTGCATTTCCTTGTTATTCAGGCATCCTCTTCCGTGAACTACCTATTTAATTTTGAGCCAGTGTAGACTCAACAAGCTATGTCTACCACATGTATTTTGGTTCCACATCAGCAACTAGGTCTGTTCAAAAACCAACACAACAAAACCCAAAAGCAGTACCTCGGAACAAGGGGATTTGAATATTCCTTAGGTGGGGCTAGTGGTAATGAACTCACCTGACAATGCAGGAGACATAAGAGATCTTCCCATCACTAAGTTGGGAAGATCCCCTGGAGGAGGGCATGGCAACCCACTCCAGTATTCTTGCCTGGAGAACCCCACGGACAAAGGAGCCTGGAAAGCTACAGTTCATAGCGTCGCAAAGAGTCAGATGCAACTGAAGCTACTTAGCACACATGTACTAGAAGCCACAAAATTTAGTGGTGGTGACATTCAGGGGTTTGGGTTTAGTATATTAGAGAAAAATATTAGATACTGACATAAATGCAAGTGCTTCTCTCTCTTTCTCTGAGAGTTAAATTTACTATGAAGAGAAAAAAAATTCATATTTTATTTTAGTCAATTCATTTTCCTTAGTATGTCTAATCTCCCTATCTCTCTCTCCATATTTTCCTGTGTATGTTTTTGCCTTTCTCTGATGCAGAGTTAAACACACAAAATCTGTACAAATATAATAAAAATGCACATATAAAAAGATGTATGTTAAATACAATGAAAAATAGAACTCAAAACAGGAAGCTTACTTGTTGACAGTTTGATGAAACAAAGATAGAAGGATCTACTTTCCCATCAGTTCATCAGCAGAGATGAGAAATTTCAAGTAATTCACAAAAGCTTATATGCTTCAACAAACATAGTATACATGTGGGAAAATAGATTTTAATATCATTTCAGCAGTTTGCATATATTGGTAAGTTATGATCCATTCCAACAAGATTGTAATAGATCTTCCTCAGTAGAAAAAAAATATATATTTATTGCCAATAGTATACAAATCAGTAAAAAAAAAATTATGAATCCCAATTTCAAAACTAACTTCATATAACAGAATTATTCCATCAAAATCTTGTTTTCTGAACCCTTACTAAATTTGACAATATTGTCTTTCAGCTTCCTTAAGATACAATGTCACAGATAGGTCTTGTTACAGAAATGCATAGATACTGCAGTTTCACAATATTAGGGCTCTCCAAAAGGCTAAGGGTTTCATGACTGTTATATACAGAACAACATTGTCCAATAAAACTTTTCATGAAAATGGAAATGTTCTACATTTTTCCTGTCCAATATGGTAGCCAGCTACACATGGTAGCTACACGTGTCCAGCTACACATGGTAATAAGCATTTGAAATGTGGCTTGTATGACTGAGGAACTGCATTTTCATTTCGTTAACTTTAATGTATTAAATAGCTATATGTGGCAAGTAACTGTTGTATTGAGCAGCAGGAAAGATTTAGTGTGATCTAGAAAAACCTTCCTTTTATCTAGCCATAAATACTGGTGTCTAACTGTACTAAGTAGACGGTACTTAGTAGATTGTACTAGGACTGGATTGTACTAGGACTGGACAATCTCTGCTCTAGGATTAGAGGTCATAACGCTGTCTTCTCAGCACATTTGTGGTGACCTACTTCTCTCCTCCTATCAGAGCTGAGACACCAAGTATCTACAACCTAGGCTTTCTGAGTCGTTATGTCCTGACTTTCATTTTTAGCAGAGCTCACACTTCACCCCTGTTATCTAACCTATATGTGCTTCAATACTTGGCTTTGTGTGTTTTATGCTCCTAACTTGTGTTCTTGGGCATCTCTGCTTGATCACTTAAGGGTGACTCAGCTGCTTCAGTAACCAATATTCTCCTGTTCCTGTGCTCCACAGTGTTGACTGACCATGCTCCATTTTCCCCCAGGGAAATTTAGTATTCACATGCCCATTCATGACTTTAGTCAGACCTAAGGTATTTGTCTAACCTGTGATTTTTAAGTACATTCCTAGATCTGATTTCCTTGGCTTTCCTCTTAAGAAATGGAAGTTTTGAATTGGAAGCAGTTTAAGATAATTTGGTGACTTAATTCTCAAAATAATAGTGTCCTCTGTATACCACCAAATTCAAAATACTTCTCATTCCATGAGTACCAGCTATTTCATTTTCCTCTTAAGCAAAAGAGAAGAAAGCTGATTTTAAAATATCTTCAGAGAAATCATAAAATTATAGCATGGATTAAAAAACTGTGGGACAAATAATTCATAGATTCCAATGTGAGATATGGATTATAGACATAGTAAGGGGTCACCGTAATGGAGAGATGACAATCTTCCCTTAACTGTTTCTCATAGTTTTAATTTAATAATTAACCACAATAGAATTTATTTATTACAATTCTATTCATGCCTCATAAGTTTCTGCTGTAAACACAGAAATATATACTCCACTATCCTAGAAAAATAAGGATCCTGGTAGTCCAGCCAGTGTCCAGTATCACCAAAGTTTATATACTACAATTTCTCTCATGGCATATCCAGGCACTCTGTCAACTGTCTAATGACCAGTGATAATTCACTGTTGAATTACAGATCAGATTATCCTAGAAAGCCAGAATAACATGAAATAACCCTTGATAGCAAATTAGAAATTAGTGATAGCACACTAAACAATAAGTGAGATACTCAAGCCTAAAGAATTTAAATTAATAGAAAAGGGAAAATTTACAGTGGCAGAATTTGAAAGGAAAGACCTATACATATTAAGAAGTGAAAACGATTCCACAAACTTCAAAAAAAAACAAACTGTTCAGTTAAGACTACAGCATATTTTCATAAAGAGAATGATAATCATTTTTTGTTTATTTGTTTGTTTGGTTTTGTCTTTGCTTTTCTGTTTAACCCAAAAAAAGTAGTATGGGAGACTTGGGAAATGCATGGGGAAATATGTCTCAATAATGACCAAACAGATGTTAGCATGTTTTGGTGGAAAGAGCATAAACTTTATCATCATATAATTCTTGATTCAAATTCTAGATTGACCATTATTATCTTTGTGTCTTGAGAAAATTATTTTTCTGAGCCTTTGTTTTCTTCTTTGCAAAAGGAAGACGATGATGTCCACACCTCATGGCACTGGTTAGACAGTTAAGTGAGATAAGATATACAAAAGCACTCTGACACACAATATTTGCCCAATAAATGTTAGTTCTTGCTTTGTCAGTACCCTCCTCTCCCAATTCTCTGTAGATCTTTAAAAATGAATTTATCTTGTCCGAGTGGTAGAAAATATAAAACATTTTAAACACTGCCTAGCCTAACACAATGATGGGCAAATACTATGCACTCCAAAAAAGATTTGTAGATTGATTGAGATTCTGCAAATACATTCCTTCCTGAAATCAGGGGATGGATGAGATGAATTCTAAAATTGTGAGATTAACATTCTAGTAAGAAAGCTTTTCTTAGTGTCAGCCAACGATAAGAATTAGTTCATCATGAGGGGTAAAAGGAATTTTTTTTTGGTCCTACCTCTGGTATTCTTTATGAAATATATACAGAAAATATCTTCAGAGCCTTTTCTGCAATCTTAAGCAAACTCTTCTTTCTAGACAAAGAAAAGCATGACTATTTCTTCCAGTATTTCATTTCATCTCATTCATCACTTCTCTTTTGTTTCTTGATCAGTCTTTCTGATTCCATCTCAAATGAGCCTTTGTAAACATTTAAAAGATGGCACAGGTACAGAGAGGGCCATACCAGGTAGTAGCTAACCCCTCCTCCTCTTCCTAACACCAAAACTTAATGAGATACAGAAAGGAAGCTGGGATAAGTAAGAAAATACTCTGCAGAATCCATTTAGGAGAGCAACCCTAAACCATGACAGACATGTCTACAAAATACACAGTCAACTGTGAAGGTTAGAGAAAAGCCATCATGCTTAGAGGCAAATGCCTGCTGCTGCTGCTGCTGCTGCTGCTAAGTCGCTTCAGTCGTGTCCGACTCTGTGCGACCCCATAGACGGCAGCCCACCAGGCTCGCCCGTCCCTGGGATTCTCCAGGCAAGAACACTGGAGTGGGTTGCCATTTCCTTCTCCAAGAGGCAAATGCCTACTGGCACTAAATTATGGCTGGCAAAATAAAATAGCTTCTTTCAGTAAGCAGTTAACAAGAAATCCAGGATTCTCAATGGATGTGAAAGCCTGTGTTTAAGCAAAACCACAGAATGGTTATGCCCATTTCATTTTCTTTAGCTTTCTTAATAAATTTCTATTTGTTTCCTTGATGTCACCAACTTAAACTTCAGAATCTCAGTAGGTTTACCCACATTTCAGCATGGAAAAACATCTAGCTATATAGACTTATGTAAGTCACTCTTTGTATAATTCACTGTCTCCTGAAATTTTGCAACCATAGCACAACAGCTGCATATTTAAACAGTAGAGGTGGTTTCACTAACTTGAGTAACAGTGTATTCTTGGGTCCAGATAAAACTAAAGTTTCTTCATAAGTAGCTAGATAAGCTAGAAACTGCCATAAATGAATTTCAAAGTAGTAAAAGCTTACCTGTTTATAACTATGGTCAGATATATATATATATATATATATATATCTGATGATATATATATATATCTGATGATATATATATATTAGATATATATATCTCTCATGATACATATATATATGTATATATATATAATGGTTATTTTTTAATTTCAAAGATAAGCTTAAACTTCATTTTGAAATGATAATTATGAGCCAGTTTTAGAAATGTCTTACATTTGAAGATCCATAAAAGATGTCTTCTACAATCACTTTTCTATAAATAACAACACGTTTCTAAGAAATCTTAAAATCAGACTACTCTCAATAGAAAACTAATGTTTTTCTCCAATAGTCTCTACTTCTGAGTCTATTTGAAAAGTTGGTCAAAGACAGCAGCCATGTGCATATGTATGGTTTTGATTCCATCTATACTCCTGCCCTAATTCCTGTGGCTTGGACCCATTCCAGAGAGTCTGCCTTACTGTGGTTTGTACAAGATACCCTTTCCTGATTCACGGCATTCCCCTGATTGACAAACAGATTTAGATGTGAAAACAAACAGTTACCTGGCTATAATTGGTTTCTAACAGCTGCACTGTTGTAGTACTTCTAAACCATGGTTTAGAAAGTGCCTCCTAGAGAAGCCTCCTGCTGTGCTCAGAAGAGTATGTGTGTATGTTATTGTTTGCTTTTATTTATTTTGATTGTTTGATTTTAACCATTTAGGGGTCTTTATTTTTCACCAAGATATTCAGTAACTTTGGTGTACACACGATTTATACATTCTATGAACTGAAATTTATATTCTTATTTTTTTACCCTCCATAAATTAAATTTAAAAAATACACTGGATTTTAACTTTCTAAACTGATGTGCCCTTTAACTGAATTCAGAATAGTCTACAAAACAAAAGAGTCACTTTTTCTGCTCTATGCACGTGAAACAATACTCCTTCACTGACAGATTAAAATGCTAGACTAGGGTAATAAACTTCTATTATGTTTTTAGTAGACTGTCTCATAAGGTCAATTGAATTATGTGAAATATATCAACTTATTTGCAATACAAGCTGCTACTTACATACCACAAACAATTGCAACTCCTTCAACATATCAGAATAAGAGGCTGGGACTTTGCATTTTAAAATTCCTGTGGAAATCAAATGTATTTTAAGGTTCAGCTCTGATTATTTAATCAGACAACTTGCATTTTGCCCTGGCTAATTTTGAAGGCTGATAATATTTTACTCATAAAAATAATTGTGCACCTGTTGTGATAGAAGCCTAGTTAAACAAATGTTAATAGGAATGTAACGCTTCACTTTAAGCATAAAAATACAGGTCTCTCCTTACTATTATATGAAGAAACATATTTTTTAAAGTCTTGGAATAGATTTCACTTTAAATCTCATCTCTTCCACAGCCCTAGAGGGATATTTAAGAATATTATTAAAGCATGTATAACGAATAGTTGCATACTAACTTGAAAGGGAACACCAGATGATGCCTACTGAACAAAAAGGATATGGAGTTCCTCCTTCCCATTTAATACTTGTGTTCTTCTGCCTTATTCTATTCCTGACAAAACCATTTTAATGATATTGAATCATTTCTGTGAAAAATGTGTACTTTTCTTACTAGCTATGATCAAAGGAGAAAATATAAAATGGGCCTACAAAAGCTATACCCTTCTTGCACTCTTTTCATTTTCTGACCCTTTCAGCAGTAGAGATGATTTCAGTACCCAAATTCTCTGAGCTTTAAAAAATGTTGGATGCTCCTAGAAGAGAAAGACTCAGATGTCTTCTCTGTGGTTTCTATCACTTTGTACAAACTTTCTAAGAGCTATCAATTTCTTTCTATTCAATCCATTTCCAGGTGTCATCAACTCATAAGTACTGAAAACAGGCTTGAGGAAAAATAGTTTGTCTGAAATTAAACTGTGACAGGCTGGGACCTGGGACCCTTTGCTGGAGTGCTGGAGTGCTTGCCCCTGGATAAACCTCTCTTCCAGCCACAAAATACAAAGAAACTATCAGTTCAGTTCAGTCGCTCAGTCATGTCTGACTCTTTGTGACCCTGTCCATCACCAACTCCCGGAGCTTACTCAAACTCATGTCCATAGAGTCAGTGATATCATCCAACCATCTCATCTTCTGTTATCCCCTTCTCCTCCTGCCCTCAATCTTTCCCAGCATCAGGGTCTTTTCAAATGAGTTAGTTCTTCGCATCAGGTGGCCAACGTATTGGCATTTCAGCTTCAGCATCAGTCCTTCCAATGAATATTCAGGACTAATTTCCTTTAGGATGGACTGGTTGGATCTCCTTGCAGTCCAAGGGACTCTCAAGAGTCTTCTCCAACACCACAGTTCAAACACATCAATTCTTTGGCACTCAGCTTTCTTTATAGTCCAACTCTCACATCCATCCATGACTACTGGAAAAACCATAGCTTTGACTAGATGGACCTTTGTCAGAAAGTAATGTCTCTGTTTTTTAATATGCTGTCTAGGTTGGTCATAGCTTTTCTTCCAAGGAGCAAGTGTCTTTTAATTTCATGGCTGCAGTCATCATCTGCAGTGATTTTGGAGCCCCCAAAATAAAGAAACTATAAGGGACTAAAAACAACTGCAATCATGCACAGTTGGGGCAAATTATGGACAAAGAGATACGAAAGGCCAAAAAACTCAACAGCCACTTCTGAAGAGCTGGGAGTGAAAAACAGGGTGTTGGGAGCAAAAGCAGGGTCTGGGCATGCCCCTGAACACAACACCACAAGTCAGGTGGGTAAAATACCTAAGCCACTCCTCTGGTCCAGACACCTGGACACATATCCTATCCTTACCCCATATAAGGAACAAGTTCACCCTGCCTTAGGAGTGGGCGAGCAAGGGAACCTGCTACCTGTTCTCCCTTCCTGCTCCTGCAGCAGGGGCCCCAGTAAAACCTTGCCTGAATTTCTTGTCTGGCCTCTAGTCAGTTTCTATCAGTTGAGGAAGGCCAAGAACCTTGGTCAGTGAAAACTAGCTAAATTGTGAACTCAATTATAAACGTCTTTTGTTGACTTTTGTAAGACTGTAGACTTTAGACTGGTTCCAAATAGGAAAAGGAGTTCGTCAAGGCTGTATATTGTCACCCTGTTTATTTAACTTATATGCAGGGTACATGATGAGAAACGCTGGGCTGGAAGAAACACAAACTGGAATCAAGATTGCTGGGAGAAATATCAATAACCTCAGATATGCAGATGACACCACTCTTATGGCAGAAAGTGAAGAGGAACTCAAAAGCCTCTTGATGAAAGTGAAAGTGGAGAGTGAAAAAGTTGGCTTAAAGCTCAACATTCAGAAAATGAAGATCATGGCATCTGGTCCTACCACTTCATGGGAAATAGATGGGGAAACAGTGGAAACAGTGTCAGACTTTATTTTTCTGGGCTCCAAAATCATTGCAGATGTTGACTGCAGCCATGAAATTAAAAGACACTTACTCCTTGGAAGAAAAGTTATGACCAACCTAGATATCGTGTTCAAAAGCAGAGACATTACTTTGCCAACAAAGGTTTGTCTAGTCAAGGCTATGGCTTTTCCTGTGGTCATGTATGGATGTGAGAGTTGGACTGTGAGGAAGGCTGAGCGCCAAAGAATTGATGCTTTTGAACTGTGGTGTTGGAGAAGACTCTTGAGAGTCCCTTGGACTGCAAGGAGATCCAACCAGTCCATTCTGAAGGAGATCAGCCCTGGGACTTCTTTGGAAGGAATGATGCTAAAGCTGAAACTCCAGTACTTTGGCCACCTCATGCAAAGAGCTGACTCATTGGAAAAGACTCTGATGCTGGGATGGATTGGGGTCAGGAGGAGAAGGGGCTGACAGAGGATGAGATGGCTGGATGGCATCACTGACTCGATGGACGTGAGTCTGAGTGAATTCTGGGAGTTGGTGATGGACAGGGAGGCCTGGTGTGCTGCGATTCATGGGGTCGCAAAGAGTCGGACATACTGAGCAACTGATCTGATCTGATCTGATCTGCCCATTTATGGTTATACTTAAAAGGTACTGAGGTAATTTTATTCAAAATTATCTAAACTTTTGAATCCTATCCTTTACAATGTTGGGTTCTTTCTAATTTTATTTTGGTTAGTGCAATACAAGTTTACAAGCAGAGTAATGTGTGCACTTTTTAAATAACCTAAATTCTCTGTAGTTTCCTTTTTCAATAGTTTAATGCAGATATTTGGATTGAAGGGGAATCACAAATGAAGGGAAATCACAAATAAACGGAATAATTGCATCAAATTTCCTCAGTGCCTTAAATATGCACTCAGTGGTAATTATCAACAGTAGCAACACATTTAAAAATGTAGAGAATAAAGCACAATTTATACCTGTTTCAAGGGTCTCATTCATAAAAACACCATTGGGATGTAAATACACACATTTTTTTAAATGGTTAGCCTTACAGTATTTTTGCTTATTTCAGACAAATGACCTAAATAGTAAGTATGTGGGAGATCTAGTACTATGGGCCAGTTCTTAATGTGGCACACATATCTCAGAAGAATTTGCTGAAAAGCTGACTCTAGAGGAAAGAAATACCCAGGATGCACCCTGGCACCTATGGTGCTAGGCACAGAACATTTCTGGGCCACAGCACTGAGATTAATTACTATTCCATAAATTTTTCTTTTAAGAATAAACTGTATATAAATATTATTACAAATGTGTTTTTAACTTACATCATTTATTCAGATAAAAGAGCCTAAAGTAAAATACAGCAAATTAAAAAGAATGATATCTATAACTTTAAATCTTTTTTATGTTTACTAAAAACCTTAAATATAACTTTTAATTATAAAATAATGAATTCATATTATTAAAATCTCATTTATCATACATATTACACACACAAAATATTTCACGGCAACTGTATGTCTGGAAATGATACATGAAACAAACCCATTTTAATAGCAAGACCTCTCTAAGTTTCAGCTATCACTATAATAATATGCCAGAACTAAAATTATATGAAAAAAATCTCTTAAAATTCTGGAAAATAAAATTTGAATTGTACTTGAATAAGGTGATTCAATACTACTACAAGGATTTGAGAAGCCTATGGTAGTTAAAAGATTTGTAAGATGGGAATGAAGCTGACTAGGCCTGACCTCACTAAAAAGTTAAGCTAATTATCAATAAAGTGAGAGATACGTGTACCCCAATGTTCATCGCAGCACTGTTTATAATAGGCAGGACATGGAAGCAACCTAGATGTCCATCAGCAGATGAATGGATAAGAAAGCTGTGGTACATATACACAATGGAGTATTACTCAGCCACTAAAAAGAATACATTTGAATCAGTTCTAACGAGGTGGATGAAACTGGAGCCGATTATACAAAGTGAAGTAAGCCAGAAAGAAAAACACCAATACAGTGTACTAACGCATATATATGGAATTTAGAAAAATGGTAATGACAACCCTGTATGCGAGACAGCAAAAGAGACACAGATGTACAGAACAGTCTTTTGGACTCTGTGGGAGAGTGAGGGAGGGGATGATTTGGGAGAATAGCATTAAAACATTTATAATATCATATAAGAAATGAATCACCAGTCCAGGTTCGATGCAGGATACAGGAAGCTTGGGGCTGGTGCACTGGAATGACCCAGAGGGATGGTATGGGGAGGGAGAAGGGAGGGGGGTTCAGGATGGGGAACACGTGTACACCCGTGGCGGATTCATGTTGATGTATGGCAAAACCAATACAATATTGTAAAGTTAAAAAAAAAATTAAAATAATAATGAAAAATAAATAAATAAAAAAAATAAAGTGAATATATTTGAATAAATGCTGGCAATGTGAATTGTACTTTTAAACTTGACAGGGGTGATAATACTGATTTCTTGGACTGTTAGAACTTAATTTTATAGATATCAAATTATTTCCTATGAAATAATTTGTGCTTCAAGAGGTAATATGTGGGAACTTCCCTGATGGTCTAGTGGTTAAGAATTCACAGGGAACACTGGTTCAATTCCTGGTCAGGAAACTAAGATCCCACATGCCACAGAGCAACTAAGCCCAGGCACCACATCTACAGAGTCCATGTGCTACAAGGAAAGATACTGCATGATGCAATGAAGATCCCACCTGCTGCAACTAAGACACAATGTAGACAAATAAATAAATATTTTTTAAAACTTAAAGAGGTGATAAATATTTCTAGGTACTAATGGGTGGCACAAAAGCAAACATTCTTATTCCTACTGTCAAATTGCTATTTATTGAGGACAATTTTATCAATCACTTTGCAATCACTGACAATAATTCTGAAAAGCAAGTATTTTTTTCTACTTTATACATTAGAAAGGTGAGAGTAAAATAGTGTAAACAAATTGCTCAGTTTATGCCACAATTCAAACTCACTTCTGATCAACTCCACACTCTGTATTTATTATGCCACAATTTGAGTTTCAAGGAGTAAAGCAACTCACTTGTTTAAGCCAGTAACTTCATCTAGTATTTTTTTACATCAAGTTTTATTTATTTATTTATATTTGGCTGTGCTGGGTCTTTGTTGCTACAAGGGTTTTTCTCTAGTTGAGCACAGGGGAGCTGCTCGAGTTGCAGTGCGTGGACTTCTCATTGCTGTGGTTTCTCTTGCTGCAGAGCACGGGCTCTATGGAGTTGCAACTTCAGTAGTTGCAGCATGTGGGCCCAGTAATTGCAGCTCCTGGGCTCCAGAGTACAGGCTCAATAGCTGTGGCGCACAGGTGTAGTTGCTCCATGGCATGTGGGAACTTCCCAGATCAGGGATCAAACCAATGTCTCCCGCATTGGCAGGTAGATTCTTTACCACTGAGCCACCAGGGAAGCCCCATCATTTACTGTCTTCATAGAAACTTTGAACTCTTAGATGTGACTAAATTGCTTTGTAGTTATTAATGACAAATTAATTTATTATCAAGGTAAATATATGCCAGTCTATTTTAAGGTTCTAGTCCAGTGGTTCTTAAAATGTGATTCTTAAACTCCTTGGAATCCCTGAGTTGACGCCTGAGAGCCATACTTTTTTCATAATAATAGTAAGGCATTGTATTGCATGTTATACTATCGACATTTGCACTGATGATGCAAATGAAATAGTGGGGAAAAAATTGAAGGTCCTCTAGCATGAATCAAATGGGCCTAATTCTACTAGTAGTCACTGTATTCTTTACCACTATGCACTTATAGTAAAAAAGCCCAAAAAGTTCAGTTTCAATTAATAATTTCTTACTGAAACAAAAAAATCTCATTTTATTAAATAATCACTTTTAAGTACTCATACTTAAAATATTTTATGTGATGAAATGGGAAGCATTCTGCTGTTTATTGTACCTAAGCATATAATGTAGATCATCCCTGGTAGCTCAGACAGTAAAGCATCTGCCTACAATGCAGGAGACCCAGGTTCTATCCCTGGGCAGGGAAGATCCACTGGAGAAGGAAATGGCAACCCACTCCAGTATTCATGCCTGGAAAATCCCATGGACCGAGGAGCCTGGTAGGCTACAGTCCAAGGGGTAACAAAGAGTCAGACACGACTGAGCAACTTCACTTTCACTTTCAAGCATATAATAGTTCAAGAAAAATGACTTATACTATTGTTTGACTCGTAAGCTGACATTTTCGTGTCTTTTACACAAAGCACCAATTTTATTTGAAAGAACAACTAATACACAAAATATCATTTCTGTACTTCAATATTTGGCAAGTAAGCCTGCCACTTCCAGAAAAACAACTGAAAGTATTGGTGGAAACAATGCAGTTTGAACTTTAAAGGGAAAATTAGAATTGTGAAAACTTTTATCTGCCATCATTAGCATGACAGTTTCCAAAGACTTAAAAGATTTTCTGATAAGGTTAGCGGTGATACTAATAAATGTGATTTTTTTGATAGTGCATGGTGAAATGTGTCAAAATAAGGAACATCTGCATACTCAGTAAAACAATGTAATCTAAAAAGCTGTTACAAAATCATGCATGGAGTAAAAGATTCATTCAAAGGTCAAATTGGACCAATGGATTTTAAATGTAAAAGTTGAATTGAAATGGTTTTAGATCCTACATTGAAATAGTTTTATAACCTATTAGACCTAACTTCCAATAAATTATCATTTATGAAATTTTGTGTGATTAGAAGAAAATGGAGAAGGGAATGGCAAACCACTTCAGTATTCTTGCCTTGAGAACCCCATGAAGAGCATGAAAAAGCAAAATGATAGGATACTGAAAGAGGAACTCCCCAGGTCAGTAGGTGCCCAATATGCTACTGGAGATCAGTAGAGAAATAACTCCAGAAAGAATGAAGGGATGGAGCCAAAGCAAAAACAATACCCAGTTGTGGATGTGACTGGTGATAGAAGCAAGGTCCGATGCTGTAAAGAGCTATATTGCATAGGAACGTGGAATGTTAGGTCCATGAATCAAGGCAAATTGGAAGTGGTCAAACAGGAGATGGCAAGAGTGAACGTCGACATTCTAGGGATCGTCAAACTAAAATGGACTGGAATGGGTGAATTTAACTCAGATTACCATTATATCTACTACTGGGGGCAGGAATCCCTTAGAAGAAATGGAGTAGCCATCATGGTCAAATCTCAAAAACGACAGAATGATCTCTGTTCGTTTCCAAGGCAAACCATTCAATATCACAGTAATCCAACTCTATGCCCCAACCAGTAATGCTGAAGAAGCTGAAGTTGAATGGTTCTATGAAGACCTAGATGACCTTTTAGAACTAACATCCAAAAAAGATGTCCTTTTCATTATAGGGAACTGGAATGCAAAAGTAGGAAGTCAAGAAACACCTGGAGTAACAGGCAAATTTGGCCTTGGAGTACAAAATGAAGCAGGGAAAAGGCTAGTAGAGTTTTGCCAAGAGAACACACTGGTCATAGCAAACACCCTCTTCCAACAACACAAGAGAAGACTCTACACATGGACATCACCAGATGGTCAACACTGAAATCAGATTGATTATATTCTTTGCAGCCAAAGATGGAGAAGCTCTATACAGTCAGCAAAAACAAGACCAGGAGCTGACTGTGGCTCAGATCATGAGCTCCTTATTGCCAAATTCAGACTTAAATTGAAGAAAGTAGGGAAAACCACTAGACCATTCAGGTATGACCTAAATCAAATCCTTTATGATTATACAGTGGAAATGAGAAATAGATTTAAGGGACTAGATCTGATAGATAGAGTGCCTGATGAACTATGGACAGAGGTTTGTGACATTGTACAGGAGACAGGGATCAAGATCATCCCCATGGAAAGAAATGTAAACAAGCAAAATGGCTGTCTGGGGAGGCCTTATACATAGCTGTGAAAAGAAAGACACGAAAAGCAAAGGAGAAAAGGAAAGATATAAGCATCTGGATGCAGAGTTCCAAAGAATAGCAAGAAGAGATAAGAAAGCCTTCCTCAGTGATCAGTGCAAAGAAATAGAGGAAAACAACAGAATGGGGAAGACTAGAGAGCTCTTCAAGAAAATTAGAGATACCAAGGGAACATTTCATGCAAAGATGGGCTCGATAAAGGACAGAAATGATATGGACCTAACAGAAGCAGAAGATATTGAGAAGAGGAGGCAAGAATACATAGAAGAACTGTACAAAAAAGATCTTCACAACCCCCATAATCACGATGGTGTGATCACTGACCTAGAGCCAGACATCCTGGAATGTGAAGTCAAGTGGGCCTTAGAAAGCATCACTACGAACAAAGCTAGTGGAGGTGATGGAATTCCAGTGGAGCTATTACAAATCCTGAAAGATGATGCTGTGAAAGTGCTGCACTCAATATGCCAGCAAATTTGGAAAACTCAGCAGTGGCCACAGGACTGGAAAAGGTCAGTTATAATTCCAATCCCAAAGAAAGGCAATGCCAAAGAATGCTCAAAGTACCGCACAATTGCACTCATCTCACACGCTAGTAAAGTAATGCTCAAAATTCTCTATGCCAGACTTCAGCAATATGTGAACCGTGAACTTCCTGATGTTCAAGCTCGTTTTAGAAAAGGCAGAGGAACCAGAGATCAAATTGCCAACATCCGCTGGATCATGGAAAAAGAGAGTTCCAGAAAAACATCTATTTCTGCTTTATTGATGATGCCAAAGCCTTTGACTGTATGAAACACTATAAACTGTGGAAAATTCTTCAAGAGATGGGAATACCAGACCACCTGACCTGCCTCTTGAGAAACCTATATGCAGGTCAGGAAGCAACAGTTAGAACTGGACATGGAACAACAGACTGATTCCAAATAGGAAAAGGAGTGTGTCAAGGCTGTATATTGTCACCCTGCTCATTTAACTTCTATGCAGAGTACATCATGAGAAACGCTGGGCTGAAAGAAGCACAAGCTGGAATCAAGATTGCCAGGAGAAATATCAATAACATCAGATATGCAGATGACACCACCCTTATGGCAGAAAGTGAAGAGGAACTAAAAAGCCTCTTGATGAAAGTGAAAGAGGAGAGTGAAAAAGTTGGCTTAAAGCTCAACATTCAGAAAACGAAGATCATGGCATCCGATCCCATCACTTCATGGGAAATAGATGGGGAAACAGTGGAAACAGTGTCAGACTTCATTTTGGAGGGCTCCAAAATCACTGCAGATGGTGACTGCAGCCATGAAATTAAAAGATGCTTACTCCTTGGAAGAAAAGTTATGACCAACCTAGATGACATATTGAAAAGCAGAGACATTACTTTAGCAACAAAGGTCTGTCTAGTCAAAGCTGTGGTTTTTCCTGTGGTCATGTATGGATGTGAGAGTTGAACTGTGAAGAAAGCTGAGCACCGAAGGATTGATGCTTTTGAACTGTGGTGTTGGAGAAGATTCCTGAGAGTCCCTTGGACTGCAAGGAGATCCAACCAGTCCATTCTGAAGATCAGCCCTGGGTATTCTTTGGAGGGAATGATGCTAAAGCTGAAACTCCAGTATTTGCCCACCTCATGCAAAGAGTTGACTCATTGGAAAAGACTCTGATGCTGGGAGGGATTGTGTGCAGGAGGAAAAGGGGACAACAGAGGATGAGATGGCTGGACGGCATCACCAACTTGATGGACGTGAGTTTGAGTGAACTCCAGGAGTTGGTGATGGACAGGGAGGCCTGGCGTGCTGTGATTCATGGGGTCCAAAGAGTCGGACACAACTGAGCGACTGAACTGAAGTGATAAGACATTTCCCCCTCTTTATATAATTCAATCAGTACACATCACAACAGACTGAGTACAAAAGCAGATATAGTTTAATTCCTATTAAACCGTACAATGAAGAGATTTACCAAGATAAAAAGCAATGCTACTCTTCTCTCTAAATTACTTTAATTTTATGAAATATATTTTCATTAACAAATCTTTATGGTGACATGTAACAAATATACTATTATAACATAAATGAATTGATAAATATTTATTAAAACATCAGGTTTAACTTCTAACACAGTAAGTATTAATAGATATGTCACACAGATAAAAGATTTTTAGGGTCCTTAATACATTCTAACAGTTCTGAGAACAAAAATTTTTAGTCCTATGGTTTACTATTCTACCAATAAATATTTACTCTTTCAAGTACTAAATTATGCTAATTGTTGTTGATAAGGGTTGTTGCCTACCTACAGCATTTATTGATTCCCAACTACATGCCACTCTAAACACATTTTTTCTCTAATCCTCTCAAAAAATTAGAAGTTTGCTAAGTCACTTCAGTCGTGTCCGACTCTGTGTGATCCCATAGACGGCAGCCCACCAGGCTCCCCCGTCCCTGGGATTCTCCAGGCAAGAACACTGGAGTGGGTTGCCATTTCCTTCTCCAATGCATGAGAAGTTTAGTAGGTAATAAAATCAATACTCTTTTGTACAAATACTGAAACTAATTCCTTCCATTTTTTAAATTCAAGACTTACTTTCAGTCATTTATAAAAAGTAGTCTTTGTTGGAAAAGCAATGCCGACACATGGCTTAAAAAAGTTAAAACAAAAAAACACACAAAACACTTCAGTACAAACTGTATTGAATAAGTCCAAATAAAAGTTTCAGCCCCTGTGCCATAGCATACACTACCCCCTACATAGTCAACCTCTGTTAAGGGTTTAATAAATATCCTTCCAGCAATTTTCTGTGTATATAATTTTTTACATAAATTACACCATACGTATGCTCTCCTCACTCTTAACAGTTCCAGAGTTCCTCAGTCTTAATATTTCCAGAGATATTATCCTTATTAAGCCAAACAATAATTCAGGTAATATAGAGAAGCTGTGCCTGTAAATTAGTGACCCCATTCCTCCCATTATATTGCAAAATAAGTTAAAGTTAACTTTATGTCTATGAGATATTTTCACTTTTCACTCAGCTTTGCTTACCTCTTTATTGAGATAATATGCTACTAAAAATGGAACTAAATTCACCAACCAAAATACTGTGAAATCAGTATTCCAAGTTATAAGAGAAATTTCTTTCAATATGTTCCAATACATTTCATTCCCAGATTCCTATAACTCTATATTCCTATAACAGACAGCTGTTACCCTGCTGTCTCTTATTCCACTAAGAGTCACATTCCAATCTACAGGTGTGTTTTAACACATGCACTTATGCATGTATGGATGGAAGTTAAAGTCTATTTTTAATTCTGGATTTGTGCACTAATACTGAAATAGAAACATTTGTATTCAAAGAATACGAACTACTTTGATAAACAAAGGTTCTACCATAAGCCTAAGTCTAACACACATCATTAAAGCTCCAGTGTTTTCACTAATTCCACACAGGAGGATTACAGATGTCCTGCTAGCTACCATTTCCTGGTAAGCAATCTGAATGGCTTCCAGGAAATTGCTAATGACCTTCATTTTACTTAAAATCTAGGCTGCAATTAGTAATAGTTTTTCTTCTCCATGCCGGTTATAATGTTTATTTTCATCACAGCAATCAGGAAGAAAAAAGTGAAATGTCTTGTTTTTGAATTATATCAAAATGTGTTCTCTTTTATTTCGATATGTCACCAAATAGACTAATACATATTTAATGTAATCATAATTGTGTAAGAATACTTTGGATCTTTTTTTCCTTCTAACCAATTTTGCCTCCTTTCTCACTCTAGGCTGTATCTATTGCTAAAATTAGCCTTTTAAAAATGGAATCAATAGGAATATTTTATAATTGGTGACTATTTTTACATGTAAGAATATTTTATAATGAATTTTTTGAAACCAGATGTGATTTAAGGTAAAATTTTATGTTTTAATTATAATAATTAACTACTAAAAACAGAAGTTTCAGATTTTTATTCAATGAATTTAAAATATGATTACATGGTCAATATAATAATAACAAAGAACAATTTTAGCCAGTGCTATATTTATAGTCAGAACCTGTTATTAAACTTCAGTATTTTCTTTTAAGTAAACATTGATTTCTATAATTAGATTCAACTGATCTTTTCCCCAACATATCGATTTCTTTTAATCCCAACAGTTAACAATGATTCTAATGTATCATAATACTCTAGACCTTAATCATATAGTAGCAATTTTTGCCAGTAGCTTTTGTTTGAATTTTAATCAAGAAGACTTTGTGTCTCCAACCCCAAGTTGGGGGAGGTTTTAATTGCTTGCATGTATATCACACAAACATCAAAAGAAGTAAAAGATGTTTATAACAGAGAGAACAAAGGAGAGCTTTGAAATATCTATATTCATGCTAAGCGGTATAATTTCTAAAAATGGGTATCGTTGTGTTATAATGCATATATATCTGTAAACTAGCCGTGGTGTGCATTTATTAGTAGTAAAAGGGATTCTTGAGTCCTGCAATAACACTGATTACAAGATGACCAAAAGAATATGTGAAATAAGATAAACATGCTATTTAGGGTAAATTAAGATTCCACCTTAATAATTTACTATGTGATTTTAGGGAAGTCACTTTTCTAGATATTGGAGTCCCTGTAATGGAAAATAAGAAGTTTGAATTACATAATATACAAAGCTCCTTCAAGTTATTTTTGGAAATTCTATGATTGAGATATTACTCTGAATTTCTTCAATTACATAGATTTATACAGAAAATAGTGATACTCTACTACATTATTTCATACAAATCAATGAGGAAATTACATGTGCTCTAAAGCTCTTTCACAAGCTGGTCTCTAGAGCAATATAGCAATTGTCTTAGAAATAACAATTTAAGTTTTTCAAAATACACAAAATCTGCACATTATAACTGTTTCAACCTTTTTTCCTAAAGAGAGAACAAAAACCACTAGGTATAAGAACTTTGCTGATTTTACTGGAGTTGAAAAATGGCAGATGATTCACCTCTAAATGCATCCAGATTTTTTAAGTTCCCTCAGATGAAGAAACTGCTGTAAATTTGTAAATGGAAATTCAAGAAAAACTCATTTATAAATGAATATGTAAAGTGTATGGTCACAGCTTTTCAAAAACCATTCTAGTCCTTCTGTGATTGCCTACAACAGAAAATACCAGTAACTATGAATTACTATTCCTATAAAAACCGAGTACTCTGTATAAAGGGCAATGCACGGAATAAGCAATCAGAGTACTTAGATATAGTTTGGGCCCTTACTATAAAGTGAACAAACTAGTAGAGAGAATTGGCATTTAAGATAGTAACCTGTGACATAGAAACTAATTCTATTGGAAGGATGTTATATTCATTCTGACCCTTTGGTGATAACAACACTGCTTAAGTTACTTCAAGAATAACCTACACTATTTGATCTTCAAAGATCTAGGCACTGAAAGAAACCATGACTTTTGTATTCCTGCACTCTCCTCTAAAGATTTATGTTTGCAATCAAAACTAAAAATGAAACCTGGCTCTTAGTGGCACATAGTAGCAAAATTATAATAAACTCACATTTTTAATTCAGTATATGCACGAAGCACAATTGTAATATACCTGCACAATTTGATACAACAGTTCCTAATTTTACTTCTCTTAGTAAAAACCCTAGTGAAGTAACAGTGAGTAATGCTTAAAGTTTTTAATATTAAAGTACAGAAACAGTATTTAACCTCCAGAACAAATCTCTTAAACATTTTAGTTGAATAACTATAGTAAGTAATTGTGTTTCAAAAAGGTTGCTTGGGGCTGGTGCACTGGGACGACCCAGAGGGATGGTATGGGGAGGGAGGAGGGAAGAGGGTTCAGGATGGGGAACACATGTATACCTGTGGTGGATTCATTTTGATATTAGGCAAAACTAATACAACTATGTAAAGTTTAAAAATAAAATAAAATTTAAAAAAAAAACCTTAAAAACATTGGGAATCATTTGTAGAATTTTTCATTTAAAAGCATTTGTTTAATCACTTTTTTCCCTAGCAGAAAGACACTGTCATTTTTTTCTAAGCATCAGGAGAGTATACCTATAAGCACATCTACCTTAACCCCTAAATGTAAATATTTAAATGATTAATCATAAATGACCAAGGAAGGAAGGAAAACATTATTTTCCTTATTTGATTCATATCACATAATTATTTTTTTTCTCTCTATCATCTGTGTGTTTGACAAACAGTTTGTGCTAACTCAAACAACCAACATTACTGCTTCTCTGGCACACTGCCCAGGGAGGCGCCTTCACACCAAGGAGGAGATGCCAGCCAGAGTATAGAGGGGAATGTGTGTAAAAGGAGACTGGCTAAGATTCTCCTATATAAACCACAGAAGGCTAGATCCATGCATAGAAGCAGGGTGAATTCTAATGATCTAGACATCATTTAGTATGCCACCTTTGCATTTAGAAATGTTTCATCATCATAAATGTCCTGGCATCCTTACTCTTTTGGTACAACTCAAAAAAGCATACATACAAATGGGTTATGAACCTTACCACTATTTTTGTTTCACCTTGTATCCTTTACTGTATTGCTCGCCTCTCTCTTATTTAGATTTAGATCAAGATAGATAATTCCACAGAGGTTCTTTTGCCAAAGATGGCAGAGTAGAGAGACCTTAGCCTCACCTCCTCTCACAGGTACACCAAAATTACAACTATTTACAGAATTATTTTTTATTATTAATAACATGATTGGAACCTACCTGAAAAGTTCTTCTACAGCTAAATTTGTGTAGAAGGAACCACAACAAGATGGGTAGGAGGAACAGAGTCATGGTATAGTCAGGACCCATACCCCTGGGTGGGTGACTCATAAACAGGAGAATAATTACAGTTGCAGAGGTTCTCTACAAAGAAAGAGGGTTCTGAGTCCTACATTGGCTTCCCAGCACAAGAGTCCTGCACTGGGAAGAAAAACCCTCAGAATATTTGAGTTTGAAGGCCAGCAGGGCTTACTTCCACAAGACTCAGAAGGTTGTGGGAAAAGGCTCCACTCTTACAGGGTACACACAAAATCTAACATGTTCTGGGATCCAGCCCCGACCCACCAAGAGAAAGGTTACCTTAAGACCCCATGAGCCCCCAGCTGCCCCTGGACACATCCCTGCCCATCAGATGGCCAAGGACCTGCCTCCACATACTGGTACATGTGCACTAGAGCCAGATCCCCATGGCCTCATAGAGACCCCAGCACCCGGTTGCAGCCACCAGTGAATAGGTAACAGCCCCAGAATTCCCTGGGTCCTGGCCCTACCCATTAGCAAGCCTGTGGACTTCCCTGGTGGCTCAGATGGTAAAGCATCTGCCTACAATGCGGGAGACCCGGGTTTGATTTCTGGGTCGGGATGATCCCCTGGAGAAGGAAATGGGAACCCACTCCAGTATTCTTGCCTGGAGAATCCCATGGATGGAGGAGCCTGGTAGGCTACAGTCCACAGGGTCACAAAGAGTTGGACACAACTGAGCAACTTCACTTTCTAATCACAGGACCAAGATTCAGCCACCAGCCAGTGGAAAACTGCAGCTCCTAGCCTGATATGGCAAGACCCAACCTACCCCCAGCAGGTCAACAAGCTTCAGAACACCTTGGACCTCTCAGCCAGCTGTGTCAGGAACCAGCCCCATTCATCAATGGTTCTACACCAGCTCAGGACCCCTGGGTTGATGCTAGCCCCATGACCTGGGTTCAGTCAATAGTGGGTAGGCACCAGGTACTGACTGCCACAGGATCTCCTGGGGTTCTGTAGCCAGCCACGTTATGACCCAGCCTCACAAATCAGTGGTGGGCAGCCTCCATCTGGCAATCAAATGGACTGGGGGTGAGCCATGCCTAAAAGATCACCCACAGTAGCAGCCTACCACAACAGAATGACCCAAGAAGCACACATAGGGGTTGAGCACACACTCCTAAATGTACTGCTTGGAGCATTGAATGTTTCCTACAAAAGGCTGGGGAAAGTAACCAAGCTAACAGATATATAGAAATGAAAACAACAAGTTAAGAAAAATGAGGTAACAGAAGAACAAGTTCCAAATGAAGAAACATGTCAAAACCCTAGAAGAACTAAGTGAAGTGGAGAAAGGCAATTTACCTTAGAAAGAGCTCACGGTAATGATCGTAAACATGATCAAAGGACTCAGGAGAAAAAATGGATGAACATAGCAGGAAGTTAGAAGTCTTGAACAAAGAGTTACAAAATACAAAGAAATCAATCAAGTAAAGATGCAGAATACAACTGAAATGAAAAATACATGAGAAGGAATCGATAGAATAAATGACACAGAAAAATGAATCAGCAAGCTGGAAGACAGAGTACTGGAAATCACTGAAGCAGAACAGATAAAAGAATGAAAAATGATGGCAATTTAAGAGACCTCTGAGACAGCATCAAAAGTACCAACATTACATTATAGGGGTCCCAAAAGAGGAGAGAGAGAAAGGGACAGGTAACATACATGAAGACATAACAGCTGAAAAGTTCCCTAACCTGGAACAGGAAATAGACATCCAAGTCCAAGAAATATAAAGAGTCCCAAGGAAGACTGCTGCTGCTAAGTCACTTCGGTCGTGTCTGACTCTGTGCGACCCCATGGACGGCAGCCCACCAGGCTCCCCTGTCCCTGGAATTCTCCAGGCAAGAACACTGGAGTGGGTTGCCATTTCCTTCTCTAATGCGTGAAAGTGAAAAGTGAAAATGAAGTCGCTCAGTCGTGTCTGACCCTCAGTGACCCCATGGACTGCAGCCTTCCAGGCTTCTCCGTCCATGGGATTTTCCAGGCAAGAGTACTGAAGTGGGGTGCCATTGCCTTAAAATGCAATTAAAATGGCAAAAATTAAAGATGTAGAGAGAATATTAAAAGTAGCAAGAGAAAAGCAACAAGTTATAAATAACAAAACTTGTATAAGGCTATCAGCTGACATTTTGGTAGAAAGTGCAGGCCAGAAGGCACAATATATTCATATAAACTGATAAAAGAAAAAAAAAAAAAACAAACCTACAACCAAGAGTACTCTCTATTCAGCAAGGCTCTCGTTCAGATTTGATGGAGACATCAAATTTTTTAGACAAGCAAAAGTTAAAAGAGTTCAGCACTACCAAACTAGCTGTACAAGAAATGTTCATGGGATTTCTCTAAGTGAAAAAGAAGAGGCCACTACTAGAAACATAAAACTTACAAAAGGAAAATGCTCATTGGTAAAGGCAAATACACACTGAAGGTAGTTTATCAACCATGTACAAAGTTTGTAGGAAGGTTAAATAGACAAAAGTACTAAAATCATCTATATTCACAACAACCATTTAAGGGATACACAAAAACCAGTGGATGTAAAATATGATGTCAAAAAAAGTACTGGGGGTGGGGGAGAGTAAAAAATACAGGATTGTTAGAATGCATTTGAAATTAAGAGAATCATTATATACAAAACTCATGGTAACCCCAAACCAAAAATCTATAATACACACACAAAAAAGAGAAAGATAACCAAACAATACTAAACATAAGGATCAAATCACAAAGAGAACAAAAGAAGAAAGGAATCAAAAAGAACTACAAAACAACCTTAAAACAATTAACAAAATGGCAAAAAACATATACATATCAATAACTATTTTATGTATAATTTGACTACATTCTCCAATCAAAAGACATAGAGTGACTGAAAGGATACAAAAAAAATGTTACATATATATATATATATGCTGCCTATAAGACATTTACTTTAGATCTAAAGACACACACAGATTGAAAGAGGATGAAAAAGGGTATTCCATGCAAATGGAAATCAAGACAGTGTGCCAATATTTACAGTATACAAAATAGACTTTAGAACAAAGACTATTACAAGAGACAAATAAAGACATTGCATAATGATCAAGGGATTAATCCAAGATGATACAACAATTGTAAATACCATCTAAACACATAAAGCAAATTAATAGACATAAAGGGAGAAATTGGCATTAACCCAAGAACAGTAGGGGACTTTAACATTCCGCTTACATCAATACCACATCTTTCAGGCAGATAATCAACAAGGAAACACTGGTTTAAAACGACACAGTAGATGAAATAGACTTGATACATATATATAGAATTTTGCATCAAAAAGCAGCAGAGTACACATTCTTTTCAAGTGCAAATGAAACATTCTCCAGGATAGATCACATGCTAGGCCATAAAACAAGTATTTCTAAATTTAAAATTTAACTAATTTGAAAACATATCAAGCACCTTTTCTGACCACAACACTATGAGACTAGAAATCAACTACAAGGGAAAAAAAAAAAAAAACTGCAGAAATCTAAAACATGTGGAGACTAAACAGTATGTTACTAAACAACCAATGGATCACTGAAGAACTCAAAAGAAGAAATCAAAATGTACTGGGAGACAAATTAAAAAAAAAAAAAGCAACTATTCAAACTCTATGTGATGCAGCAAAAGAGTTTTAAGAGGGAAGTTTATAGCCAATACAAGCTTACTTCAGGAAACAAGAAAAATCTCAAATAAACAACTCAACTTTAGACCTAAAGTAACTAGAAAAAGAAGAAAAGACAAAACTTAAAGTTAGTAAAAGGAAATAAATCATAATCATCAGAGGATAAATAAATAAAATAGAGACTAACAAAGCAATAGGATAGATCAATAAAACTAAGTACTGGTTCTTCGAAAAGAAACAAATTCAATAAACCTTTAGCTAGACTCATAAAGAAAAAAAGAAAGAAAGAAGGACACATAAATAAGATCAGACATGAAAAATGAAGGGTTATAATAGACACCACAAGAATACAAAGGATCATAAGAGACAACTATGAACAACTATATGCCCATAAAAGGATAACCAAGACAAAATCAACAAATTTGCAGAAATGTATAGTCTCCCAGGCTGTATATTGTCACCCTGTTTATTTAACTTATATGCAGAGTACATCATGAGAAACACTGGACTGGAAGACACACAAGCTGGAATCAAGATTGCCGGGAGAAATATCAATAACCTCAGATATGCAGATGACACCACCCTTATGGCAGAAAGTGAAGAGGAACTCAAAAGCCTCTTGATGAAAGTGAAAGTGGAGAGTGAAAAGTTGGCTTAAAGCTCAAAATTCAGAAAACGAAGATCATGGCATCCGGTCCTACCACTTCATGGGAAATAGATGGGAAACAGTGGAAACAGTGCAGACATTATTTTTCTGGGCTCCAAAATCACTACAGATGGTGACTGCAGCCATGAAATTAAAAGACGCTTACTCCTTGGAAGGAAAGTTATAACCAACCTAGATAGCATACTCAAAAGCAGAGACATTACTTTGCCAACAAAGGTTCGTCTAGTCAAGGCTATGGTTTTTCCAGTGGTCACGTATGGATGTGAGAGTTGGACTATGAAGAAGGCTGAGTGCCGAAGAATTGATGCTTTTGAACTGTGGTGTTGGAGAAGACTCTTGCAAATCCCTTGGACTGCAAGGAGATCCAGCCAGTCCATTTTGAAGGAGATCAGTCCTGGGATTTCTTTGGAAGGAATGATGCTAAAGCTGAAACTCCAGTACTTTGGCCACCTCATGTGAAGAGTTGACCCATTGGAAAAGACTCTGATGCTGGGAGGGATTGGGGGCAGGAGGAGAAGGGGACGACAGAGGATGAGATGGCTGGATGGCATCACTGACTCGATGGACGTGAGTCTGAGTGAATTCCGGGAGTTGGTGAGGGACAGGGAGGCCTGGCGTGCTGTGATTCATGGGGTCACAAAGAGTCGGACACGATTGAGCGACTGATCTGATCTGATCTGATAGTCTCCCAGGATTGAACCAGGAAGGAAGAAAATATGAGCAGACCATTTACCAGTAATGTTATTGAATCAATACTTTAAAAAAAAAACACACTCCCAACAAACAAAAATCCAGGACCAGATGGCTTCACAGGTGAATTCTACCACATGTTTAGAGAACACTTAGCATCTATCCTTCTGAAGCTATTTCAAAAAATTGTAGAAGAATCACTTTTGTGAGGCCAGTGTCACCCTGATACCAAAACCAGGCAAAGATATCACAAAAAAAGAAAATTAAAAGTCAGTATCACTGATGAATCTAGATACAAAAATCCTAAACAAATTATTAGCTAACCAAAGCCAACAATACATTAATAGGATCATACACCATGATCAAATGGATTTATCCCAGGGATGCAAGCACAGCTCGATATCTGAAAGTCAATCAGTGTGATATACCACAGTAACAAATTGAAGAATAAAAACTATAAGGTCATCTCAACAGATGCAGAAAAGGTTTTCACAAAATTCAACATCCATGTATGATTTTTTTTAAATGGATGTTGAATTTTCCAGAAAGTGGAGAACACACTTCAACACAATAAGGGCCATATATGATCATCCCACAGATAACATCATGCGTTAACAGTGAAAAACTGAAAGCATTTCTTCTGAGATTAGGAATAAGAGAAGGATGTCCACTCTTGCCACTTTTATTCAACATAGAATGGAAAGTCTTAGCTCTAGCTAACCAGAAAAGAAAAATAAATAAATAAAATAAAAGGAACCAAAATTAGAAAAGAAGACATAAAACTGTCACTGTTTATAAATGACATGATACTATACATGTGTGCATTCATGCTAAGTGGCTTCAATCGTGTCCAACTCTTTGTGATCCTATGGACTGCAGCCTGCCAGGCTCCTCTGTCCATGGGATTCTCCAGGCAAGAATACTGGAATGGATTACCATATACCTCCTCCAGCAGATCTTTCTGATTGAGGGATCGAAACCACATCACTTATATCTCCTGCATTGGCAGGCAGGTTCTTTACCACTAGTACCGCCTGGGAAGCTCATGATACTATGCGTTGAAAATACTATGCATTGAAAATCCACTAGAAAACTACTAGAGCTCATCAGTGAATTTCATAAAGTTGATGGATACAAAATTAATACAAAGAAATCTGTTGCATTTCTATAAACTAATAAGAGCTAGCAGAAAGAAATTAAAGAAACAATCCCATTGATAATTGCATCAGAAAGAATAAATTACCTAAGAAGAAACATATCTAAGAGGTAAAACACATATACTTGGAAACCTATAAGACACTAATAAAAGAAATAAAAGATTATACAGTCAAATGGACAGATATATCATGTTCACTTTTAGAAAAATTAATTTTATTAAAATGACCATACTATCCATACAATCTAAAGATTTAATAGAATCCTTATCAAATTACAAATGGTATTTTTCACAGAACTAAAAAAATTCTAAAATATGTGTGAAAATACAAAATACAACAGACAAAATAGTCTTACAAAAGAAGAACACAACTAGAGATATTACTCTCCCTAATTTCAAACTATAATACAAAGCTACAGTAACCAAAACAATATAGTACAGGCACAAAAACAGACACATAGGTCAATGGAATAGAATAGAGAGTCCAGACATAAACTTACACACTTACAGTTAACTAATTTATGATGAAGGATACAAAACTATGCAATAGAGAAAAGACAGTCTCTTCAATAAGTAGTGTTGGGAAAACTGGTCAGCTATATGTAAAATAGTGAAATTAGAACATTTTCTCATACCATATAAAAAATAAACTCAAAATGGATTCAAGACTTAAATGTAAGGTAGGTAGGTTTAGTCGCTAATTTGTGTCCAACTCTTGTGACCCCATGGACTGTAGCGCATCAGGCTCCTCTATCCATGGGATTTCCCAGGCAATAATACTGGAGTGGGTTGCCATTTCCTTCTCCAGGGATCTTCCCAACCCAGGGACCTAACCTAGGTCTCCTGCAATGCAAGCAGACTCTTTACGGACTGAGCTATCAGAGAAGCCCCAGAAATCATAAAACTCCTAGAAGAAAAAAATATGAAGAACATTCTTTGACATAAACTATAGCAATATATTTTGAGTCTGTCTCCTAAGGCAAAGGAATCAAAAAACAAAAATAAACAAATGAGACCTAATTTAAACTTGAAAGTTTTGCACAGCAAAGGAAACCATCACAACATGAAAAGACAACCTACTGAACGTGAGCAAATGTTTGTAAATGATATCACTGATGAGTTAATATTTAAAATATACATATAGCTGATGCAACTCAATATCAAAGCAACCAATCAGCCAATTAAAAAATGGGCAGAAGGCATGAAAGTGTAAGTCTCTCAGTTGTGTCCAACTCTTTGCAACCCCACAGATTGCAGCCCACCAGACTTCTCTGTCCATGGGATTCTCCAGGCAAGAATACTGGAGTGGCTTGCCAATCCCTTCTCCAAAGGATCTTCCTGACCTAGGGTTGAACCCATGTCTCCCACACTGCAGACAGATTCTTTGCCATCTGAGCCACCAGAGAAGCTCAGGCAGAAGGCCTAAACAGACATTTTACCAAAGAGGATATACAGATGGCCAACCAGCACACGAAAAGATGCTCACCACTACTAATCATTGGAGAAATGCAAATCAAAATCATGAGGTATCATCTCACATCTGACAGAATGCCTGTCATCAAAAAAAAAATACAAATAACAAAGTTGGCAAGAATATGGAGAAAAAGAAACCCTTGTACACTGTTGGTAAGAATGTAAATTGGTGCAATCATTCTAGAAAACACTAAGGAGGTTCTTCAAAAAACTAAAAACTAGAAATATTATATGATCCAGCAATTCTACTCCTGGGTATATATCTCAAGAAAATGAAAACATTAATTCAAAAAGATACATATACCCCAATGTTCATAGCAGCATTAATTATAGGCGTCAAGATATGGACACAACCTAAAAGTCCTTTTAACAGATAAATGGATAAAGAAGATGGAGTATGTATATATGGGCTTCCCTGGTAGCTCAGATGATGAAGAATTCACCTGCAATGCAGGAAACCATGGTTCAGTCTTGGGTTAGGAAGATACCTTAGAGAAAGGAATGGTTACCCACTCCAGTATCCTTCAAAATTCAGGCTTAAATTGAAGAAAGTAGGGAAATCCACTAGACCTATTAGATATGACCTAAATCAAATCCCTTATGATTATACACTGGAGGGGACAAATAGATTCAAGAGATTAGAATCTAATCTAATTGGTAGATAGAATGCTGAAGAACTATAGACAGAGGTTCATAGCATTGTACAGGAAGTGGTGACCAAAACCAAGGAAAAGAAATGCAAGAAGGCAAAGTGGTTGTCTGAGCCTTACAAACAGCTGAGAAAAGAAGGGCAAAGGAGAAAGGAAGAGATATACCCAACTGAATGCAGAATTGCAGAGAATAGCAAGGAGACATAATAAAGCCTTCTTAAGTGAACAATGCAAAGAAAGATAGGAAAACAATAGAATGAGAAAGATTAGAGATCTCTTCAAGAAAACTGGAGATACCAAGGTTACATTTCAAGCAGAGTTATGCACAATAAAGGACAGAAATGGAAAGGACTTAACAGAAGCAGAAGAGATTAAGAAGAGGTGCCAAGAACAGAGAAAAACTATACCAAAAAGGGTCTTAATGACCCAGATAACCACAATACTCACTTAAAACCAGACATGCTGGAGTGGGAAGTCAAGTGGACCTAAACGGAACATTACTACTAAAAAACTAGTGGAGGTGATGGAATTCCAGCTGAGCTATTTAAAGTCCTAAAAGATGATGCTGTTACAGTGTTGCAGTCAATATGTCAGTGAATATGGAAAACTCAGCAGTTGCCACTGGACTGGGAAAGGTCAGTTTTCATTCCAATCCCAAAGAAAGGCAATGCCAAAGACTGTTCAAAAATTACCATATAATTGCACTCATTTTACCTGCTAGGAAGGGAATGCCCCAAATCTTTCAAGCTAGGCTTCAACAGTACATGAATCAAGAACTTTTAAATGTACAAGTTGGATTTAGAAAAGAACCAGAGATCAAATTGCCAACATATACAGGATCATAGGAAAAGCAAGGGGATTCCAGAAAAAATATCTACTTCTGCTTCACTGACTACCTAAAGCCTTTGACTGTGGATCACAACAAACCATGGAAAATTCTTAAAGAGACAGGAATACCAGACCACCTTACTGGTCTCCTGAGAAACATGTATGCAGGTCAAGAAGCAAAGGTTAGAATCAATGAATGCAGCCATGAAATTAAAAGATGCTTGCTCCTTGGAAGAAAAGCTATAACAAACTTAAGCAAAATATTAAAAAAGAGAGACATCACTTTGCCAACAAATGTCTGTTTAGTCAAAGCTATGGTTTTTTCAGTAGTCATGTATGGATGTGAGAGCAGGATCATGAAGTCCGAGTGCCAAAGATTTGATGCTTTCAAACTTTGGTGCTGGAGAAGACTCTTGAGAGTCCTTTTGACTGCAACGAGATCAAACCAGTCAATCTGAAAGGAAATCAACCCTGAATATTCAGTGTAAGGACTGATGCTGAAGCTGAAACTCCAATACTTTGGCTACATGATGCAAAGAGCTGATTCACTGGAAAAGACTCTGATGCCAGGAAAGGTTGAGGGGAGGAGGAGAAGCGGGTGACAGAGGATGAGATGGTTGGATGGCATAATGGACTCAATGGACATGAGTTTGAGCAACCACAGGAAAGAGTGAAGGACAGGGAAGCCTGGCATGCTGCAGTCCATGGACTCGCAAAGAGTCACGGAGCGACTGAACTGATGCAGAGTACATCGTATGAAATGCCAGGCGGAATGACTCAAGCTGGAATCAAGATTTCTGGGAGAAATATCAACAATCTCAAATATGAAGATGATACCATTCTAACAGCAGAAAGCAAAGCGGAACTAAAGAGCCTCTTGATGAAAGTTAAAGAGGGGAATGAAAAAGTTGGCTAAAATCTCCAACATTCAAGAAAACTAAGATCACGGCATCTGGTTCCATCACCTCATGGCAAATAGATGGAGAAAAAGTGGAAACAGTGACAGATTTTATCTTCTTGGGCTCCAGAATCACTGTGGATGGTAAATGCAGCCCAGAATTAAACGACACTTACTCTTTGGGAAAAAAAAGCCATGACAAACCTAGACAGCATATTAAAAAGCAGATCTTTGCCAACAAAAGTCTGTATCGTCAAAGCTATGGGTTTTCAAGTAGTCAGGTTCAGATGTGAGAGTTGGACCATAAAGAATGCTGAGCACCAAAGAACTGATACTTTCAAATTGTGCTGAAGAAGACTCTTGAGAGTCTCTTGGTTTGCAAAGAGATCAAACCAGTCAATTCTAAAGGAAATCAATGCTGAATATTCATTGGAAGGACTGATGCTGAAGCTCCAATACTTTGTCCACCTGATGCAAGTTCAGTTCAGTCGCTCAGTCATGTTCAACTCTGCGACCCCATCGACTGCAGCACACCAGGCCTCCCTGCCCATCACCAACTCCCAGAGTTTACTCAAACTCATTCCATTGAGTTGATGATGCCATCCAACCATCTCATCCTCTGTCGTCCCCTTCTCCTCCCACCTTCAATCTTTCCCAGCATCAAGGTCTTTTCCAATGAGTCAGCTCTTTGCATCAGGTGGCCAAAGTATTAGAGTTTCAGCTTCAACATCAGTCCTTCCAGTGAATATTCAGGACCTGATGCAAAGAGCCTACTCATTGGAAAAGACCCTATGCTGGAAAAGATTGAAAGCAAAAGGAGAAGGCAGCAGAGAATGAGATGGTTAGATAACATCACTGACTCAATGGACATGAATTTGAGCAAACTCAGATATAGTGAAGGACAGAAGAACTTAGCATGCTGCAGTCCATGGGGTGGTAGAAAGTCAGACATGACTTAGTGACTGAACAAAACAAATCAATAATTACCTTAAATGTCATTGCACTAAATTCTCCAATCAAAAGGTATAGCATGGTAGATAAGATTCTAAAAAAAAAGAACAGAGCCTATAATATGCTGCCTACAACACTTTAGGGTAAAGGACACACAAAGAATATAAAAACAGATTCTCACTAAGATGTTATCTATTGAATAGTTTTACATAGCCATCTTCCATAGAAAAGAAGGATATGCTTTTCAATTTCACAACTCTGGTACTAGATATTAACAAAGATAGCAAAAATAAAGAAAAACACAAACTAATCTCATTTACAAATACAGATGCAAAAATAACAACTGTAATATAAGCAAATAAAAGTATGAAGTACATTAAAACAAGACTATACCATGACTAATGTGTTTATTTCATTATTTAATTTGAGAAACAAAAACCAATAAGATATACCATTAACTAAAATACAATTTATCATAGAAACTCCTAATAAAATATAACTAGAATATTTTTAACGATTAAAAATATCTTAAATCAATAGTCAATATAATATTTAATGGTGAAATACTGAACAAACACAATTCCATAAACTAAAAACTACATAAAATACTTGCTATTACCTGTTTTCCCCAATATTATTCTTGACATTCTAGGCAGTGTATTAAAAGAAGTGGTGAAAAAAAGGAACAAATAACTGCCCCAAAAGAGGAGAAAACACATCAGCTGAAATATGACTAGACCTAACAAGCTTGACAAAAAGGGAAGTTATAAAATGAGCCAGCAAAATGCAATATCATCCCTAAATATAGTAACAAAAAGAGAGTAGTATGAAAAATATAACATTCACAAATAAAAAATTAAATATTGTAGAGGAAATATTAAAAGAAATGTGCTGAATCTATATGTAAGAAACAAAACATTGTTCAGAAACATAAAAGAATTGATTGAATAAGTTATTTGGAATGGAAAGATTCAACATTAAAAAGATTTTAGCTACCCTATAGTTTTATAATCTTTTAAAAAATCACTTTGCAATTTTAGTTAACAACTTCTAAATCTAAGGTAAATTTTACAGAAGTATACAAGCACCTTAAGAAAAATTTTGAATGAGGTCTTGCAATACTGTTCAAAAATACTATAAAGCTACAGTGATTAACACAGCCTAGCACTTTAGAAGTTTAGATAGAAAGATAAATGGAAAAGAGCTAAAAAATGAGAGTGGCTGCAAATATGCAATCCTTATATAATAAAAGAGGTTATTTCAAGTCAGATGGGATAACATGGGTTATTTAATAAATGATACAGAGATATTTGGTTAACTGCTTAAGAAAAAAAATTTTACATTATCCATCAAAATATATCCAAGAGGAATGAAAGGGTTAAGTGTATAAAAATATAGTCAAAGAATTGGAAGAAAATACAGTAGAATATAATTTTAGATTGGGAGAAACCTTTCTAAACAAACCCCAAACAGAAAAAAAAAAAAAAAGAAAAAGTAAAAAAGAGCATTAAAACAGGGAGGAAAAGATTTGACGACAAAACCATACAGTAAAGAAAATGACAAAATACACAAATATGACAAAGAAAGGCCAGTACCACTAAAGAGTCTTATGAAACCATAAGAACTAAACAAATCCTTTAAAGGAAAAATGGGCTAACAACATAAACAGACAATATACAAAGGAAGAGATATTTAATCCAACTGAATTTATGTAAAACTTCTCATTATCAGTCAATATCAAATGAGTTCAAAATATATCAGCAACAATGTTATATTCCCCTATCAAACTGGCAAGGAATGTTTAAAATAATCATAGATGGCAAGGAAATACTTGCTAGTGAGAGCACAGAACCCCATATTCTATCTGAAGGGCTACGTGGCAATATGAACAAAAAGTCTTTCCAAAAAGAACACATCCTTCAACTCAGTAATTTCACTTTTTCAGAATATATCTATATCCTAAGAAAATAATTACTAAATAACACTGAAAATACTAAAAAGTTAGCCATATTCAAGGTTTTCTTTATAATGACAAATAATAAAACCTTAAATATTGAATAACAGTCTCAGTCAAATTATAAGAACCTCACTTTATATCATATTTGCTGCAAATAAAAGTAATATTTTAGAAGACAACCTAATCATAGGGAAATTCATAATATATCATTAAGTGGGAAAAGTAAATTATAAAAAATTGTAAAAGGATGATTCGAATTTTAAGGGAAAATAATTCTAAGGCATATGCACACATTAAAATGGAAAGGATATACACTATAATATAGGTAGAATTAAAGGACAATTATATTTTCCTTTAGGTGTGTTTATATTCTTTTTATAATACATATGAATTTTATAATGAGGGGAAAATAATGAAATATATAAATATACATTGCTAAGATACACTAAACCATAGTAGTATGGTTTTCATTTCTTTTCCCTTTTTAAAAAAAATTATTTTGTGGCCACACTGCATAGCAGGCAGGATCTTAGTTCCCCAAACAGGGATAGAACTCGATACCCTCGCAGTAGAGGAATGGAGGGCTAACCATTGAAACACCACGAAATGCCCCAGGTGTGTTTTTCTTGGAGATAGTATTTAAATCACCCTAAATTTTCTGAATAATTAGAACCAATTTTGGTGACTAATAACTGACTTGATCTCACCTACAATAAAAGTGTGTGTTGAGTTTTAGTAGTGGCTCAATCAAACTACTTGAATGCTATTTGAACTAAATTTTTTTGTTTCTTTTATCATATTTTTGGAATCTTTTCATACGATTATGCTGACAAAATATAAAGATGTAAAAACAGACAGTGATGTAGAGTAAATCAAAATGAAAAATTTGGTAAGAATCTTATCTTCTATGCCCATAAAAACAGCAGCACACAAACAAAAGTTCACATTTTACAAACAGAATCCAGAAAAACAAAAAGTTAAAGAATTTGAAAAGCCTGAGTTTGCATGTTTCACTTTTGAGATTTTGACTACACAAAGCTAGTACAGTTTTGCATTTTTGAATCAAAAATAAAGAAATATAGAAAGTGGGATTGGAAAGATAACCCAAATCATAAAAACTTGATGCTGAATCATAACATAATAAAATGTTAGCTTCCACGTTACTGAGAGAAAACAAGACCCCCATCATTCACACTGGCAAAAGCTTGCCTTTGCATAAACCATTTCTGTACTCACTGTCATAAAACCAATGACTTTGGGAAGGGAAGAAAACAGAGAATGACGTGCAAAGTAGCACACACCATGTTATTGCAGCTGGATAAAGAATATGTCACTAATGAGGTTCTACACGTCAGTTATAAATTGAGTTTCTTTTTCTTTTCCAAAATAGCAAATAGCCTTTATGAGTTCAAAACAGAAGCAGTGAAATTCAAAAATACTACCCACTTTCCACTTGATTTTGATACTGCATTAGTTAATAGAATGTTATTAATTATTCCTTGGAAAAGATATGACTACTCTTTCTCTTCATTTGAGTTGAATATACCATGTCTGAATACTAGGCAATATTCTGTAATAAATTCAAAATAAAATTTTCATCAGATAGTTATCACCAAATGTTCATCTTAAATGAGACATTATCCATGGGAATATTCACCTGAAGTCATTTGATAAATTCAGAAAACTAATGTAATTGAGTTCTCAAATTGTCAGTTTAAGTGACAGAGTGATAGATAGAGCAATGACTATCTGTAAGGGATGACTGAGAAAAGTAATTAATGACAACAGATTCTATCCACAATACCAAAAGCTACTTCAGTACTTCATACAGTACTTCCTCTCCATAAAAGAATCAACAAGAGGGAGCTGGGCAAAAAGTATAACTGCTTAACTGATAGGGCAGGTTAATTTTGTAATGGATTGGGACTGCCCACCTCTTAATTTGTTTCAAAATAATAATGCCAATCAATTATCTTTAAAATAAGGATGCTCATCCTCAGCCAGGTCAGAGATCATGAAATGTTAAGTTCTGTGAAATCTATTTGAGATTAATTAACCTAAGATCCTATGGGCAGTTAATAAGAAGCACAACTTTCCCTCATGAGGGTTTCCTTAAGTGCAAGCCGTTTAAAAGCTTTACACATACTAATTCTCTTAATGAGCCTTGGTAGGTACTTTTGTTGTGTGTGCTCAGTCGTGTCCGACTCTTTGTGACCCCGTGGATTGTAGACCGCCAGGCTCCTCTGTCCATAGAATTTTCCAAGCAAGAACAATGGAGTAGGTTATCATATTCTCCACCAGGGGATCTTCCTGATCCAAGGGTTGAACCTACATCTCCAGCATCTCCTGCACTGGCAGGCGTATTCTTTACCACTGCACCACTTGGGAAGCCCAAGTACTTTTATTATCCTCATTTTAGATACAAGGAATTCAAAACATTGAAACCTTCAGTGACATGCCCCAAGTCACTCATCTAGTAAGTTGACAGAGCCAGAATTTGAACAGGGAACCAGGCTTCAGAATCCAGTCATAAATATAAATAGCACATTCTATAAACTCCTTTGTTATAGTTACTACCCCCTGATCATTTTTGACCAGAAAAAAATTCAAATTAGTGATTTGGATTCATCAATTAAGCTACTATAATTTCAAAAGGAAGGACTAAAATTATCTTTATTTAATTTGTTCATTTTTGACATAACATTGTTTTCATACTTTTTTGTTCAGCAAATGAAACTATGGGCTTCCCTGGTAGCTCAGCTGGTAAAGAATCTGCCTGCAATGCAAGAGACCCTGGTTCAATCCCTGGGTCGGGAAGATTCCTGGAGGAGAGTATGACAACCCACTCCAATATTCTTGCCTGGAGAACCCCAATGAACAGAAGAGCCTGGCAGGCAAAGAGTCAGACACAACTGAGTGACTAAGCACTGCACAGCTAAAGCTACTGTTTTCCTTCTGTGCCAAGGAGGAGACTAATGAAGTAGTGTGTCCTGTAAGTTACATGTTTATAGACTGTAAAAAGGGAAAAATTTCATTCTATAAACATTACAAAAGAATAAAAGTTCAGGAACACATTGTATATTTACCCTCTTAAATATAAATATTAGAAGTAAGAATTTAATGTTGGGGTACAGAAGATAAGCAGATGTGTTGTGGTACAAAATAACATTTCTACATTGATATGTTTGATATTTTGTATACTGTACCTTTAATTTCTCCAAGAAGTTCACTGGTATTTAATCTTTCCATTTTTTCCTTCCAATCTTTTGAAAGTAGTTTTTCCATGCAGGAGGAATCTATTTAAATAAAAAAGTAAGTATTAAAAATATTATACATGTTTTAGATAAGTATTAAAATATTACAAATATAGAAGTCTATGGAGTTAATGGAGAAATTCTATCATTCAAAAATGATCAAAGATTTTTTTGCCGCTTTAACCAAGGATATAGACAAGTATATTATTCTATCTATTATAAAATACCACAACTAAATTTTTTTTGCTGGAAAATTATTTACAATATTCCCAGGAGAAAAAAAGACAATGCTCAATAATCTTATCTTGGTATTATAATTTTGGCTAATTAATATTCAGCCAGCATTTATCATTTCTTTAGACTAATAGGACAGAACAAGGAGCTTTTTTCTACAAGCTTAGGTTTAGATATTATTCCTTTTAATTCAGGTGACTTTTTTTTAAGTCCAAGCAAAATTTGTGTGCTGTTCAAGGAAGAATGACAAATTTTCAAGTGAGAAGAGAAGAATCAACCTGTAATTCCTTGTTCCTTAAGAAATACACAGATGGCAACTTTTGTAAAATATTCATTTACAGTAAAATACAAAGAAAATAAACAAGATATTCTCTGTCTCCCAGTAATAGAAACAGTTAAAACCTTTATATAAATAGAGATGCGTGATCTTTTCAAGAAGATCCTTATTTAAACGCTATTTGACCTACTGCATTTCTAAACAGCATACTAGATTTTGGAAGTTATTACACTTGTTTCTATAAGATTCATAAAGCTTACAGAAGTTTACATTTTAGAGTGTTCTAATAATTATCAAATTTTTATCAATGAGTTATTTTTTCTCTGATCAGGTAGATTTGAAACTAGAGCTACTGCTTATAACTACTTACATGCATCTTATAAGTCTCAAATTTTAATAAACAGGCCACGTTTCCAAAAGGGAGAGCAGATTTAAATACTCAATCCTTAGTGCAAAGCATACTCCCATTATACTTTAACATTCCAAGTGTCAAAATTCTGATAACCTCTTTTTAAAATTATATTTAAAAACTTATTTCAACTCCAAATGTTTTTTCTCTCCCATATCAGTACCTATCTCTTTAGCATTTTCCCTTTCATTTTTTCTCCAACTTCTAAGTCCTCCTTGAATTTTTCAGAATGACAGTAAGGTTAAGATGGATCTAAAGGGTTTCAGAAACTTGATAAGCTTAGGCAAAGACAGTGAGCCCCTGGGTAAGAGATGAGAAAACCACTGCATGGTTAGAACATATTGGTGAAAACAATTAACATTTGTCCATGAAATGATCAGTCAATCAAGAAATGGATGGAATCCATCAGTGTGTTGGTAAACGGCTGATGAAGAACTAGCTATCACAGGAGCCAAAGTTCTTTCTAAAAAGAAGTCAGCTTGATTCTATTAAGTGAAAGCTCCTTGCTCCTCCCCTTACTTCTTCCCTTCTTTCCTTTCCTCCTTTTCTTCCAGGCTTTCCTATTAATTATTTTCTTTTAAACAAATGATCTACCACTTTGATTAAAAATTGAATTCTAAGTGATCTGCCAAGAGGGTCTCTATGCATATGCATACGTTCAGTTTGCATTTAATTTCCAAAATAGTCTCTTGGATTTTAATTCAGAAACAAGGTATATACTTTGTTCTGTACATATTTTGTTTCTAGGCAAAAGTCATAGAAAAGATAATGTTAGGTGTGAGGGTCAAGAAGGAATTCTTCAAAGTCATGCCTCTCAGAGATTCAGTTCAGTTCAGTCGCTCAGTCATGTCCGACTCTTTGCGACCCCATGAATCACAGCATGCCAGGCCTCCGTGTCCATCACCAACTCCCGGAGTTCACTCAAACTCATGTCCATCAAGTCGGTGATGCCATCCATCCATCTCATCCTCTGTTGTCCCCTTCTCCTCCTGCCACCAATCCCTCCCAGCAGCAGGGTCTTTTCCAATGAGTCAACTCTTCACATGAGGTGGCCAAAGTATTGGAGTTTCAGCTTTAGCACCAGTCCTTCCAATGAACACCCAGGACTGATTTCCTTTAGAACGGACTGGTTGGATCCCCTTGCAGTCCAAGGGACTTTCAAGGGTCTTCTCCAACACCACAGTTCAAAAGCATCAATTCTTCGGTGCTCAGCTTTCTTCACAGTCCAACTCTCACATCCATACATGACCACAGGAAAAACCATAGCCTTGACTGGATGGACCTTTGTTGGCAAAGTAATGTCTCTGCTTTTTTCTATCAGAGATTACTTTTTCTCAAGTCAGGTTTAAATTTCTGGATATAACATTAGGTCATATGTAAGAATAATCAACAAAATGTCTTCAACTTCCTCTCCTACTCAGTTTTGTTACTTTTTAAAAAAACTTTTTCATATATATTACAACATCATACTAAACTGGTAATCACTGACATAAATGCTAAAGCATAACTTGTGTGGTTAAAATTTGAGTAGAGTTAACATATTATAATGATCAAGACAAAATCCCAATTTACTAGTAATGATCGAAAATTCAGAGCAAGTTCACGAACCAGGATTAGATATACACTAAATGTAAAACAGCTAAAATATGTCTCTCATTTCTATTAATAGACCTGAAATCTTTCAGAGCTCCAGGAAAAGAATGCTAAAATTTCATAGGAGAAAACAGAATTATATGGACAACATGAACATATATTTCAAATATTTATCAAATATGTTTGAAGACACAGCTTTATATAAGAGCTAGTCATTAATTAAATGGTTAATAAATTCAAAACATTTCACATTTCTATTAGAAAATTAATCCTTACCATAATGCTGAGTTAATCTAGCTATACAAATTCTCATTTCAGTAGAAGAAACTGAAAAGAAAAAAATAAAGCAATCTTTGCATGTCTATAGCTCATTAAAATATTCAGTAACGATCACTGATTGTCTTTATCCACAGGGCAATAAGAGTCACGACATACCACTTTATCAACATTCAAAACCGTGAGAAAATCTCTTGAAAAACAGGTTTCTCACCTAAAATCTATTTGCCAGCCCTCTAAGGACATACATACACAATAAGTACTCAGCACACTCCATAATGTAATATAAAACAAGTAAGGTGAGGGAAGAAAGTCCAGAAGATGCAGGTTGTTATTAAAAGCTACATAGGCAGAGGATACTACTGCCTCTACCAAGATGTTTCTGACTTGAAACGAGGACATATATAATAGATAAAACTAAATGAAATCTATATTTTCAAATATACCATTCAAAATAATATCCAGGTAAGGACAAAAATAAAAAATCAAGTATTCATCCTCCTTGTGCCACATACTTCAACTATATTACTAGGACTCTAGCTTTACAGAGGCAGTTCATCAGATCAGACTTTGCCCCTTTCTGACCATGCACAAATGCAAAAAATCAAAGAGGTCAAAATAAGTAAAGAAGTCCAGTTTGCATTATGTACAGGGAAAGATTAAGCCCATGTTTGAATTCAGTACTCATGCAGGATTCCAAATGGAAAAAAAGAACTAAACATCACCCAGAATTCTTGGACCACTGCACAGGAAAATATGTTTTCCATGATTGACTGGTGAACATCTAATGCAGTTATGGTAGTGCCACAGTCCTCAAAACAATGAAAAAATATACAGTGTATTTCACTATCTGAGTTTGACTACTCAAATTTTAGTATTTTGACTGAGTTGTCTTCAGCTAATTAGAAGAAGACTAATTCAGCTAATTAAAATACCTTTTGGAAATTAAGGTTAAAAAACTACAACATTATAGTATCACAATATTATAGTATGTGTCACCATCATACATACATATTAAAAATGAATGTAAACCTAACACTTCAGCATAAAAGTGAAAATGCCAAAATTAATTCCTATTACTATGAAAGAATTAGTGTCCATAAAACAATACATAACTAATGAAATGCAAGAGTTTATTACATTTATCTTGCCCAATTTTTGTAAATAACGTGAGAAAAACACCACTATCAAAAGTTAAGAGTTGAACTTCAGTTCTTGTTTATTTTTAACCAAGGATGTAAAGGGATTTGATATGGTATAAATTAATTCTCAGCTGCATAGCTATGTTTTCCCTTTTCCTTTGCAAATCTAAGTTTTTCTATTTCAATAAACTTTTTCTAAGGAAACAAGAAAGATATAAGTCAGAACTAGCATGTTATAAATATACAGCATAATGGATTGCAAAGCAATGTTTCTGCTTAAGTACCCAGGTGTCAAACCAGGTAAGTCAGGAATGTTTTATCATGCTAATAATTAATTTCACCGCACAAGAGAAATTTGAAGTAAGATATTTATTTCCTAATCTAAATGATGATGTTTTAGGAACAATTTTAAATTATTCCGAATTAAACAAAGTTGCAGTAGTATTATTAACTTGTACTCTAAGCAAAGTAAAGAGTCTAAGAGAGTAAATAAAAGAAATAATCACTAAAACGAAATCACGGGGAACAGGAAAGGATAATGGGAAAATTTTTTTATTGTACTTTAAAACAATTTACCTGTGAGTAAACACTTATCATTATTCCTTTTACCTCAAAGTGATACTTAAAGTTAGAAATGTTAAAACATTAGAAATATGATATAGAAAATAACTTTAAAAACTTTAGTGAGAAACAATAATGCCTGCCCTCCTGTACGCATATTTCCTACTGCTTTTTAAACTTTGTTTAAAGCAATCCCTTTTATTTTTACCACAGGAATCATAAATTTCAAGGGCAATAAATTTTCTATGTATCCAAAGAACAGTGATAACTTATCAAAAGTATCCTTGACCTTGGTTTACAGCTAATTTTGATAATATATATTTATATCCCTGCTGATCATCAATCTCATATTTTTCATTAGGAAACAGAGATACACATGGCAGTTACTGTACATTTTTCCACAGTGACAAGTGCTCCACAATACAGTGGGATAAAATTGGAGCTTGGAGAGCTTGAAGAGCACTCTTAAATTTTAATTAAAACCCTCCAAGCTCACTAAAATAATTAGACACTAAAATGCGCCAGTTTTATTTTGAAGTCACTGTAACGTACAGAGCACACTCCCTGACGACTGCGCGTGCTCTCCTTCTCTCTCTCTCCCTCTCTCCAGTGAAACAACTGATTTTCCAAATACGATCAAGGGAGTATAAATAGAGGCTGTTCTCAATCTTGCTCTTCATGCTGGGAAGCTGACAGAAAAGACAGTAGAGTGGGCTTCTCAGACTGCACCAAACGAACCTAGAATAACTCGCCTAACCAAGAGTTCGAATCACTGACAAACTGCAGATAAAATTCAGTCTTCAAGGAACACCACGAGTTATATCACTGATCTTTTTTGATCCAAAAGTCAAACCTTTAACCTCTTAAATGTTTTTGCTATCTTAAAATATCTCATACAATGCTATATTCCATCCTATTTTTAGCCAAGCAGCGAGAGAAAGCATGCCTTTCCCATACAGCAGGGCAATGATATAAACATCAACACAGATGCTCTGCCAGGAAGAGCTGGACTTCTCAAGCACTTGATCATTAAGGAATGCACCAACTGTTTTGGATAATCTCGTGCCAGCTCCCCTTTTGCTCCACACTCCCCTCTGGGAGTGGCCAATCTTGTCCTGGTCCTAATTTTTCATTTTACTCCTCCATAGCCTCCCCCCCATCCCCCAAAAGATGAGAAATGGCATTTATGCCTAGCAATGAAAAAGCAAGCTCACTTCCCCAAACAGACCAAAACTTTCAAACAATTAACCCTCCCCTCTTCTTTCAGATAAATTACTAAGTATAAAATGCAATCTGTTTCCTTTGTTTATTCAATATGAACAATTTGTAAATGACTCAAGGATAAAATTCAGAAAATGTTGTGCTAAATTAGAACCATTATAAACATGCTAATGACTCAATGCTTGAGTAAAACACGCATGATCGGTGTGAAGAAATAGATTTAGTTCCTGTGAAATTCTGTTGTGCTGCTTTAAAATGATTTGGTCATTAAATCAGATATATTCCTTCCAGGAAAAATGTTAATTCTACAACCACTTTACTAGATAATATACTGTGAGTGTCTCGGTATGTGTGTGTCAATGGTAGCTATTGAAAATGTCATTTGAACTCTTGGATGCACAATTTTGACATATTCATGACAGAGAGAAAGCCCCACATTTAAGAGCTGCCAGAAATACATATATAGACATCATCACATTAAGTTCAATATTCTCTCTTTGTACTGTTTTACCTACCAAAGTCTGATAATGTTTTATAGGGACCACTTAAAACTGGCACTTAACATACATTCATGGAACTCACATTGTTCTACACATGCAGTAGGAGGTATCTCTTTCATCTGCTTTCCAAACCTGCTTAGCACCTAAAAGTATCAGAACTTCCCTGGTGGCTCAAATGGTTAAGTGTCTGTCTACAATGTGGGAGACCTGGGTTCGATCCCTGGGTCAGGAAGATCCCTTGGAGAAGGAAATGGCAATCCACTCCAGTACTATTGCCTGAAAAATCCCATGGACAGAGGAGCCTGGTAGGCTACAGTCCATGGGGTCACAAATTGAAAACCAAATTCCTCCCGCATGTATATCAAAGTACAACTGCTACCAATGCCAATGTAGAAAAAGAGGGGCAACTAGCAGGTGAATCAGAGGCTCACAGCCTCCTGCTATAGCTGAGACTTCAATGATCACTAAGACTAAAACCCCATTTCAGAATGAAGAAACACAGTCAAGATACGGAAGTCACCTTCCTGACCTTGCCTTGCCCAAAGTCAAACAGTCTGTGATAGAGTCCTGGCTCCAGTTCAGTGTGGTTTCACTGAAATGACTATTTAAATCATTACTTGACATCAGGTTTATAGTTTCTACCAAGCAGCTCTCAATAATAGAAAAAAATATTTATGTGTGTGCTAGTCACTCAGTTGTGTCCAACTCTTTGTGACATTATGGACTATAGCCCATTGGGCTCCTCTGTCCATGGGATTTCCCAGGCAAGAATACTGAATTGCCATTTCCTCGTCTAGGGGATCTTCCCGACCCAGAGATCGAATCTGGTCCTCTGCACTACTGGCAGATTCTTTACCATCTGAGCCACCAGGGAAATCCTGGTGAAAATTATTTTTTTCTATTATGATGCATCAGTTCAGTTCAGTTCACTTGCTCAGTCGTGTCCAACTCTTTGCGACCCCATGAATCATAGCATGCCAGGCCTCCCTGTCTATCACCAATTCCCGGAGTTCACTCAAACTCATGTCCATCGAGTCAGTGATGCCATCCAGCCATTTCATCCTCTGTCATCCCTTCTCCTCCTGCCCCCAATCCTTCCCGGCAGCAGGGTCTTTTCCAATGAGTCAACTGTTCGCATGAGGTGGCCAAAGTATCAGAGTTTCAGCTTTAGCACCAGTCCTTCCAATGAACACCCAGGACTGATCTCCTTTAGGATGGACTGGTTGGACCTCTTTGCAGTCCAAGGGACTTTCAAGGGTCTTCTCCAACACCACAGTTCAAAAGCATCAATTCTTTGGCATTCAGCTTTCTTCACAGTCCAACTCTCAGATCTATACGTGACCACTGGAAAAACCATAGCCTTGACTAGATGGACCTTTGTTGGCAAAGTAATATCTCTGCTTTTCAATATGCTATCTAGGTTGGTCATAACTTTCCTTCCAAGGAGTAAGCGTCTTTTAATTTCATGGCTGCAGTCACCATCTGCAGTGATTCTGGAGCCACCAAAAATAAAGTCTGACACTATTTCCACTGTTTCCCCATCTATTTCCCATGAAGTGATGGGACAGGATGCCATGATCTTCATTTTCTGAATGTTGAGCTTTAAGCCAACTTTTTCACTCTCCTCTTTCACTTTCATCAAGAGGCTTTTGATTTCCTCTTCACTTTCTGCCATAAGGGTGGTGTCATCTGCATATGTGAGGTTATTGATATTTCTCCCAGCAATCTTGATTCCAGCTTGTGCTTTTTCCTGCCCAGCATTTCTCATGATGTACTCTGCATAGAAGTTAAATATGCAGGGTGACAATATACAGCCTTGACGTACTCCTTTTCCTATTTGGAATCAGTCTGTTGTTCCCTGTCCAGTTCTAACTGTTGCTTCCTGACCTGCATATAGGGTTCTCAAGAGGCAGGTCAGGTGGTCTGGTATTCCCATCTCTTTCAGAGTTTTCTACAGTTTATAGTGATCCACACAGTCAAAGGCTTTGGCATAGTCCATAAAGCAGAAATAGATGTTTTTCTGGAACTCTCTTGCTTTTTCCATGATCCAGCGGATGTTGGCAATTTGATCTCTGGTTCCTCTGCCTTTTCTAAAACGAGCTTGAACATCAGGAAGTTCACGGTTCACATATTGTTGAAGCCTGGCTTGGAGAATTTTGAGCATTACTTTACTAGCATGTGAGATGAGTGCAATTTTGCGGTACTTTGAGCATTCTTTGGCATTGCCTTTCTTTGGGATTGGAATGATAACTGACCTTTTCCAGTCCTGTGGCCACTGCTGAGTTTTCCAAATTTGCTGGCATATTGAGTGCAGCACTTTCAAAGCATCATCTTTCAGGATTTGTAATAGCTCCACTGGAATTCCATCACCTCCACTAGCTTTGTTCGTAGTGATGCTTTCTAAGTGACTTCACATTCCAGGATGTCTGGCTCTAGGTTAGTGATCACACCTTATGTACACATTATGATGCATAGTAATAGAAAATAGTAGAAAAAAATTATGTTCAATAATATAAAAATAATAGAAAAAATTATGTCTATTATTAATTTCTTCAGATGTGGAGTGAAGCACTCTAGTTCTTTAGACAGGGATGCTAAAAATGGTATTGCACTGAAAGCAGTGTTCAACAGCCACGTCTGCCATACATACTCCATTATGCTGGTCTTCTTGTTCCTCCACACTACATTTTCCATAACACCTTACCTTGTCTGAGCTAAGAGCTTTCTTTACCTGAAATCATCACCTAAGGAAATGCTAAGATGCTGCTTAAAAATAGTGTTGAACTCAAAAAGTAACCCTTTCCAAATCACAGTTTATTTCATGTACACAGTGCACAGAAGTAAGTGCACTGATGCTTTTCTGTCCATTGCCAAAGGCTAAGGTATTCAAATCATGTAACATGAGACATTGCTCTGTGTGTTCTACAAACGTTTGATTTCATTTTTACTCTTTCAATTACATATTTAACTGCTTTTTAAAACTTCATAGGACTGTGGAAACAATAATTTTATGCATCCATTGTATCTTATACTTCTTCTTTTGATACAATTTTTTTGGGTTATATTTCTGAATGCCAATATTGTCCTGATGAAGTTGTCAATCACAGTGCTTTGCAGTCTGCCTTTTTTGTAATCTACTGCTCTTCTCAGACACAGAGGAATTTGACCCAGTCAGAATTCTCTCCTGAAACTATCCAGAAAGGCTCTCTTATGTTCAAGTTTAAAGTTATAAGCATGAGGGCCTAGGATCGTCATGGCTATTCTCCCTGGTACATGGAGTTTGTCTGCAATAAGAATGAATAATGCCAAAAATACTAAGAAAAGTAGAGGAGCAGACAGGAAAAGATAGAGGGGAGATAAAAGTCTTTGTATCATGTTAGCATAGTTACATCCCAAAAAAGAAAAGCCAAATTCTGCTCCTGTGATTCTTGATAATGTAAGCCAATATATTCTGGGTTTTGCTTATACTAATTGAGTTGGCTTTAAAAAAAAAAAAAACCAGTTGTAACTTTAAAAAATACTGAACAAAAAGAAAAACACAACAAAAACTGTCACAGCATGTGCAGATGCTCAGTCATGTCCAACTCTTTGCGACCTCATGGACTATAGCCCACCAGGTTCCTCTGTCCATGCACTTCTCCATGCAAGAATCCTGGAGTGGGTTGCTATTTCCTACTCCAGGGGATCTTCCCGACTCAGAGATCAAACTGAACTGAACTGAACTGAATCAAAGTGGATTCTTTACCACTTTACCACCATTCTTTATACAATTTTAACGCACTGAAAATCACCAATACATTAACTTGTATTACCTGAGTAAAACATTTATTATGCAAACCTTGAAATAAGCCTCTTGCTTTATTGAAAGACATGCAACAATATTAAGATAAAATACTATAGGACTGCTATTTATTAAGCTATCTGAATTAGAATTTTCTGAACATGATGCAATTGATATCTGAAGCTCCAATACTTTGGCCACCTGATGAGAAGAGCCGACTCATTGAAAAAGACCCTGATGCTGGGAAAGATTGAAGGCAGGAGGAGAAGGGGATGACAGAGGATGAGATGGCTGGATGGCATCATTGACTCATTGGACATGAGTTGGAGCAAACTCTGGGAAGGACAGGGAAGCCTAGCGTGCTGCAGTCCAGGGGTCACAAAAAGTCAGACACCACTGACTGACTGAACAAGAATAGCAAAAGTAGAAACTCAAGGTCATTAAACACAACTCCCATCTAAGATTAGCAAGCCCCAATTTCAGTTTCATGTTCATCAAAGCAGCTTCATTGTTCTGGTTAGTTGACTTTATATTTAATGTTATAAAACAAAATTACAAAATAAGTCTTTACTGATAAAATATCCCTTCCTGTATGTTTTATTTATGCATTGATAATCCATAAGACATCAATTTAAAATAAGGATATACTCAAGTTGGTTTTAAGGGCCCTTGATAATCTAACCCTAGTGATTCATCTCCCACTATTTTTGCTACCTGAAAACTGTTTGTTCTTTTTAAATGAATTCACCAAACATAACTCACTCTTGTGTACATGTCTTGTACTTTTTTACTTCCAAACGTTTGATCATGACATCTTCCTAACATTAAAGTCTCCCCACTTCTTGATGCCTATGGAAAACACTCCTATTCTGTGGTACCTACATTAAATATCACCTCCTGGATCATGCCTTGATTCATTACTTGATGCATAAATTCTCATCCTCTGAAAAGCAAAATAACACTTGCTGAGCACATATTATCTCTCAGGCACTGTGCATTTTGTACTTTTCCCAGGTATCAACTCATTAACTCTGAACTTCATAACTCTCTCTTCTCCATCTATCACTGCTATTAGTTAACAATTTTATCACCATATGACTAAATATATAGTCAAGTTCATTCCATATTACCTAACTAAGTTCCTTCATGATCAGGGAATGTTTCCAGTACTACTTTGTGTTCTTCCATATTACTTAAGCTCTGAACATAGTAATTACTAAAACAAATTCTTTAATATACTAAAGAAGATCGCTTTGTGTGTGTTAAATAGTGACAAACTATGTTTTTTTTAATTAACAATATTGATATATAATTTAATATATATCATGTAATAAATTCACCCATCTTAAATGTGTATTTGATGAATTTTGTCAAATTAAACATTTATGTAGCAGTCACCACACACAAAAAATACAGAACATTTCCAAAAAGTTATCATATGCTCCCTTTCAGTCATTTACCTATAATCCTAACCCAGGTAACTATGGATCTGACTTCTATTGCTGTAAAATAATTTTGCCTGCTCTTGAATTTTATAAATATGAAAGTATACAGTATACATCAATACTTTTTGGATATGAATCCTTTCAACTAGCATACAATTTTTGAGATTCAATTATGTTGCAGCATGTATTAGGACTTTGATTCCTTTTGTTAATGGAAAGATTTCCATTATACAAATACATCACAAACTGTTTATCCATTCACCTGTTTTTGGACATGTGTGTTTTTCCCACTTTGGGGCCATTATGAAAATTCATTCTGAAGTCTTTTTATGAATACACATCTCTTTTTTCCCTCTAAAAATGGAACTTGCTTTTAAAAGTAGAGTAATTATAAATCTGATTTTAAAAGAAACTGCCAAATGGTTTTCCATAGGGCTGCATCATTTTACACTTCCATCAACAATGCATGGGAGTCCTAGTTTCTTTGTAGTCTCCTTAACACTTCTTAGTGTTAATACTTTTAGTCATTCTAGTGATTGTAGACGGAGAAGGCAATGGCACCCCACTCCAGCACTCTTGCCTGGAAAATCCCATGGACGGAGGAGCCTGGTGGGCTGCAGTCCATGGGGTCGCTAAGAGTTGGACAAGACTCAGTGACTTCACTTTCACTTTTCACTCTCATGCATTGGAGAAGGAAATGGTAACCCACTCCAGTGTTCTTGCCTGGAGAATCCCAGGGATGGGGGAGCCTCGTGGGCTGCTGTCTATGGGGTCGCACAGAGTCGGACATGACTGAAGCGACTTAGCAGCAGCAGCAGTGATTGTAGAATGGTCTCATGTGGCTTTAACTTACATTTACACTTCCTTAATGACTATAGAATAAAACACACTTTAATATGCTTATTGGGCATTTATATATCTTCTTTTGTGAAGTGTTATTCAAATATTTGGGCCATTTTTATATGTAATCATTTGCCTTTAGCTTGGAGAGTTTTAAGAGTTTTTTACACTTATATATACTTTATAAATTACATATTTATACAATATAAATTATGCATTTATATAATACATATTACTCCTTGGAAGGAAAGTTATGACCAACCTAGATAGCATACTCAAAAGCAGAGACATTACTTTGCCAACAAAGGTCCATCTAGTCAAGTCTATGGTTTTTCCAGTGGTCATGTATGGATGTGGGAGTTGGACTGTGAAGAAAGCTGAGTGCCAAAGAATTGATGCTTTTGAACTGTTGTGTTGGAGAAGACTCTTGAGAGTCCCTTGGACTGCAAGGAGATCCAACCAGTCCACTCTAAAGGAGATCAGCCCTGGGTGTTCTTTGGAAGGACTGGTGCTAAAGCTGAAACTCCAGTACTTTGGCTGCTTCATGCAAAGAGTTGACTCATTGGAAAAGACTCTGCTGCTGGGAGGGATTGGGGGGCAGGAGGAGAAGGGGATGACAGAGGATGAGATGGCTGGATGGCATCACTGACTCGATGGACTTGAGTTTGAGTGAACTCCGGGAGTTGGTGATGGACAGGGAGGCCTGGCGTGCTGCAATTCATGGGGTCACGACTGAGTGACTGAACTAAACTGATAATACAAATAATTTGTTATATATTACACATGTTATTTATATATATATATATAAACAGACACATATATTTTATACATTTATGTAAATTCAAATCTTTTAACCTAGTCTACAGTATGCCTTTTTATTTTCACAAGGTATCTTGTGAGGAGTCATAGTATTTTATATAGCTGTTATCCAATTACATATCCAATTATAATTATCAAGGTTATTTTCTTTATGATTAGTGTTTTCATCTAAGAAATCTTTACCTCCACCAAGATCATGAAGTACTCTCCTATATTTTCTTCTAGAAGCTTTACAATTCTAGTTTTATATTTAGATCTGTGATCCAGTCTGTTATTTCACGTGTATAAGTCCATTTCTGGATTCTCTGTTCTGTTTAATTGATTAATTCATTATCCTTACACTAATACCAAACTGTTTTGATTATTTGAGCTTTATAGTAAGTCTTGTAATGGCATAGATTAAGTCCTCCATTTTTGTTCTTCTATTTCAAATTTTTTTTGGCTATCTTCGGCCTTGACATTTCCATTTGAATTTAGAATCAGTTTGTTTGCCTCTCCATAACCCATCAAAATAAAGCATCTTGGATCTTATTGGATTTGCCTTGAATCTATTGGTCACTTTTCACCCTTTATTATTATAAATATTGAAAGCTATGAAATTCCCTCAAAGTACAATTTTAATTTTATCATACATATTTTGTTAAGATGTGTTTTTATTATCATTCAGTTTAATATATTTTATACATTTCCTTGTTCTTTTCCTTTGTTATATGGTTTATTTAGAAGTATGTGTTTTAATTCCCAGACATTTGATATTTTTGTTATCTATTTGTAATTTTATCTATTTGTAATTTATTTCCACTGTAAACAAGGAATATACTCTCCATAATTTCAGTCCTTATATGTTTATTGAGACTTGTTTTATGTTCTAGCATATGCTTTATTTTTTGAGATTTGCATATATATTTGAAAAGAATAACCTTTCTATAATTTCTAAGTATAATGTCAATTAGGTCAAATTGTTTGATAATGTTTTTCAGGTCTTCTATATTATTATGGATTTTCTGTCTATTTTTTTCAAATTTTGGGAGAGAAGTATTGAAATCTCCAACATTAATTATAGACTTGTCTTTTTTTTTTTTTTTCAGTTTCTCAACTTCTGCTTCACACATTTTAAGCCTCTGTTTTTAGATGCATACACATTTAGAAGTGTTATGTCTTCCTGATGACTGAGCTCTTTAATCATAACGGAATATCTTTTTTAAAACTATGGTAATCCTTTCTCTACAGTCTACTTTTATATTAATATAAGCACTTCAGCTTTCTTAATGTTTACATTATCTTTGCTCATCCTTTTACTTCAAACCTATCTATATCTTTATATTTACTGTGTTTCTTATAGTCAGTGTATTAATTGATTCTTGTTTTTAAATCCAATCTGGTAATTTCCATGTTTCAAAATTAGTACAATTAGTCCATTTATATTTAATGTAATTATTGTCAACAGAGTTTAAGTCTACCATTTTGCTGTTTTCTGTATTTTATATTTAATTAATTTAACTTTTTAGAATTATTTTTTCTCCCTGTTGGTTTATTAGTTGTACCTCTTTATTTCATTAATCTATTGGTTGGTCAAGATATGTATCTTTAACTTACAATAGTCTATCATCTAGTAATATACCATTTAATATACAATGTAAGAAACTTGAAAATACCCTCTCTCTGGTGCTGCTGTTTTTAAACATACTACTTATAAATGTTCTAAATTCCATAATACATTGTTACATGTTTTGCTGTAAAGTAAATTATACCTAAATTAATTATACCTAAAAAAATTATATTCTAAATTAATTATTAGAAAATGCCTTCAGATTTACCATTTCTAATAGTCTTCATTTCTTTTTAAAAACCTAAGCTTTCATCTAGAATTATTTTCCTTTCCTAATAAAATTTCATTAAAATATTCCATAGAGAAAACTCACTGGCTGTAAATTCTCTGAACTTCTGTTTGTCTGAAATGTCATTATTTCACCTTCCAGTCTGAAGTATATTTTTAATAAATGTGGAATTCGAGATTATTTTTTTCCTTTTAGGACTCCAAAAGATGCCATTGCAATGTCTCTGACTTGTATTTTTTGGATGTGAAGTCAGGGATAATTTCCACCTTTTCCCCACTAAAAACAATGCACTCAGGGGACTTTTAAGATTCTCTTTCATTAGTTTATAGCAATTTATTTTAGTATGCCCTGATACATATTTTTCTTTGTGTTTATCCTTCTTGAACCCAGAGACTTATTTTTTGTGTGTGATGAATTTGGATTTTTCCAGCCATTTTTTCATATTATATATATATGTGTATATATATATATATATATATATATATATATATATGACATGTATACACACACACACACACACATATATGTAAGTTTGGTATATCATCTCTAGGAACTCTAATTGCACATATGACTCACCATTACCCTTAAAAGCTATGAGGCTCTGTTTAATTTTTTTCCCCTGTCTTTTTTCTCTCTGTGCTCCTGTCTGGATGGTTTCTATTGCCCTGTTTTTAGTTTAACTGATCTTTTAATCACAGTTAATTATTTAAATACTTTGAGTATTTTTTTTTAATTTCAGATATTATATTTTTCACTTTGATTTCTAAATGCTGTTTCTTATTGTTTTCATTTCTGTCTTCAATATGTTCATATTTTCCTTCTATCCTTGAGCATATGTTAATTTTTAGTCATTATTTTCTAATTCTACTATCTCTTTAATTTCTCAGTCTCTTTCTATTGACTGATTTTTGCTTCTTCATATGTCTACTATTTTATTTTATTATATATTGGTAATATGTACATTATTTTGCTAAGTGTTTGGAATTTTTTCTTTTTCTTTAAATATTATGAATTTTCTTCTGATGGGTATTCATTCACTCACAGATCATTTGATCCCTTGAGGTTTCATTTTAAAACTTTGTTATGGTGAGAATAGGTCAATATTTACTCTAGGGCTAATTTATCCTTACTCCAAAGATATGGCTTTTCTGGGTCTCCATTGAATGCCCTGGGTGTTTAATGCAGACAGTGCACTAGAGAATATAGAAATTTAAATTTATCTCTATAACATGTGAGCCATGATAGTTTTGCAGTTTATTAGTTTTTCTCTCCCATGTAGTTGTTCTTTGCCAAGTTTCTTGTAGTCACACACTATTCATGCAGTATTAACATGCCAGAGTCCAGCTCCAGCAGCCAGGGAATCAGCCTAAAGAGATGAGCGGTGTCGGCGGAGAATGATGTAGCCTCTGACTCAAGGTGCGGGACTGCATGTTTATTTCAAGCTTCAAGTTCTCTTTTATACTTTGACAAAAGCATTAGGTCAGAGGTTTGACATTTTCAGTTCACCCTCACCCAGATTTATTGTCTCCAGAAATCACTGTTGCCCTTAAAACAGAGTTCCTGCTTCAGCGATTCTCTCAGAATCGGGTTTACTATGTATTATCTACTTCCTCTTGAAAGTGAAAGTGAAGTCACTCAGACGTGTCCGACTCTTTGTGACCCCATGAATCGCAGCACGCCAGGCCTCCCTGTCCATCACCAACTCCCGGAATTCACTCAGACTCATGTCCATCGAGTCAGTGATGCCATCCAGCCATCTCATCCTCTGTCGTCCCCTTCTCCTCCTGCCCTAATCCCTCCCAGCATCAGAGTCTTTTCCAATGAGTCAACTCTTCGCATGACGTGGCCAAAGTACTGGAGTTTCAGTTTTAGCATCATTCCTTCCAAAGAAATCCCAGGGCTGATCTCCTTCAGAATGGACTGGTTGGATCTCCCTGCAGTCCAAGGGACTCTCAAGAGTCTTCTCCAACACTACAGTTCAAAAGCATCAATTCTTCGGCACTCAGCCTTCTTCAGAGTCCAACTCTCACATCCATACATGACCACAGGAAAAACCATAGCCTTGACTAGACGAACCTTTGTTGGCAAAGTAATGTCTCTGCTTTTGAATATGCTGTCTAGGTTGGTCATAACTTTCCTTCCAAGGAGTAAGCGTCTTTGAATTTCATGACTGCAGTCACCATCTGCAGTGAATTTGGAGCCCAGAAAAATAAAGTCTGACACTGTTTCCACTGTTTCCCCATCTATTTCCCATGAAGTGATGGGGCCAGATGCCATGATCTTCGTTTTCTGAATGTTGAGCTTTAAGCCAACTTTTTCACTCTCTACTTTCACTTTCATCAAGAGGCTTTTAGATCCTCTTCACTTTCTGCCATAAGGGTGATGTCATCTGCATATCTGAGGTTATTGATATTTCTCCTGGCAATCTTGATTCCAGCTTGTGCTTCTTCCAGTCCAGCGTTTCTCATGATGTACTCTGCACATAAGTTAAATAAACAGGGTGACAATATACAGCCTTGACGTACTCCTTTTCCTATTTGGAATCAGTCTGTTGTTCCATGTCCAGTTTTGACTGTTGCTTTCTGACCTGCATACAAATTTCTCAAGAGGCAGGTCAGGTGGTCTGGTATACCCATCTCTTGAAGAATTTTCCACAGTTTATTGTGATCCACACAGACAAAGGCTTTAGCATAGTCAATAAAGCAGAAATATATGTTTTTCTGGAACTCTCTTGCTTTTTCCATGATCCAGCGGATGTTGGCAATTTGATCTCTGGTTCCTCTGCCTTTTCTAAAACCAGCTTGAACATCAGGAAGTTCACGGTTCACATATTGCTGAAGCCTGGCTTGGAGAATTTTGAGCATTACTTTACTAGCGTTTGAGATGAGTGCAATTGTGCGGTACTTTGAGCATTCTTTGGCATTCCCTTTCTTTGGCACTGGAATGATAACTGACCTTTTCCAGTCCTGTGGCCACTGCTGAGTGTTCCAAATTTGCTGGCATATTGAGTGCAGCACTTTCACAGCATCATCTTTCAGGATTTGTAATAGCTCCACTGGAATTCCATCACCTCCACTAGCTTTGTTCGTAGTGATGCTTTCTAAGGCCCACTTGACTTCACATTCCAGGATGTCTGGCTCTAGGTCAGTGATCACACCATCGTGATTATCTGGGTCATGAAGATCTTTTTTGTACAGTTCTTCTGTGTATTCTTGCCACCTCTTCTTAATATCTTCTGTTTCTGTTAGGTCCATATCATTTCTGTCCTTTATCGAGTCCATCTTTGCTTGAAATGTTCCTTTGGTATCTCTGATTTTCTTGAAGAAATCTCTAGTTTTTCCCATTCTGTTGTTTTCCTCTATTTCCTTGCATTGATCACTGAAGAAGGCTTTCTTATCTCTCCTTGCTATTCTTTGGAACTCTGCATTCAGATGCTTATATCTTTCCTTTTCTCCTTTGCTTTCACTTCTCTTCTTTTCACAGCTATTTGTAAGGCCTCCCCAGACAGCCCTTTGCTTTTTTGCATTTCTTTTCCATGGGGATGGTCTTGATTCCTGCCATGGACGGTAACCTACCAGGCTCCGTGGTCCATGGGATTTTCCAGGCAAGAATACTGGAGTGGGCTGCCATTTCCTTCTCCAACTTCCTCTTAAGTGTCCTATATTTAACTTGTGATTATATTGTAACTCATGCTTATGTCTGGGCTGTATACCACATCCCTCTATTTCTTATCTTTCTAAATCCTGCTTGCCTCTAGTAACCTAAGCTCACTATCTCCTAAAAAGGCTTCTAGCTATTAATATCTCTAAAATTACTAATCCCTATAAGCTATAATAAAATATGTTAACACTACAACATTCCTTAAACTTTTAGCTTCTAATTATTCTTAATTATTCTTTAACCCTAAACTCAGTAAACTTCCTTTGCCATAAACATTTCCCTCACAAACAGGTCTTAGATAACAATCCTACCCATGGCCTCAAGCTGCGGCCTACATGTTCATCTTGGAACATTTTTTTGTAAAGATCTTTGAACACATGTCAGTGGTTAACTTAATGGATTATTCTGGGGGCACAACTGCAGAAGGCTTTGTGTTTTCTCATGCTCCTCTCAAGAACAATAAGCACCTTAACATTTTTTCCAGCCAACTCAACCAAAGAAAGGAAAAAACAAGTCAGAATCACAAGACCTAACTCCTTCATCCCGGGACCTTGCCTGCGGGATGAGGAGAAGGGTTTGGGGCTGTGCCTCCATTTTGTCAGTAATGCCTAACGCGGCTCCTGATATTAACATTCAGGCAAAACTCAAGAGGATCCCTGAGAAGACTGGTGGAATTCTCTCTCTGTATAAATTTCCTTCACTCTCAGCATCCTTTCTGCAATTTATAGCCACTATAATTTCCCCAAACTCTGATCTCTGATTGTTCAGGTCCATGAGGTTGTCTTATGGTACTTGGGTTGGTTCTCCCTGCATCAGTTCAGTTCAGTTCAGTTCAGTACAGTCGCTCAGTCGTGTCTGACTCTTTGCGACCCCATGAATCACAGCACGCCGGGCCTCCCTGTCCATCACCATCTCCCGGGGTTCACTCAGTCTCACTTCCATCGAGTTGGTGATTCCATCCAGCAGGGTCTGCTAAATGCCTCCAGGTAGAAAGCCAGGATAATTAGGGCTCAGTCTGTTTTCTTCCCTCATAGATTACAGTCTCATGCTTCCTGGTTTCTAATTTCTTAAAATAGTTGCCACATAGAGCAATCAAGATTTCTTGTTAGGGCTTCCCCAGAGGTTCATTGGTTAAGAGTGTGCCTGGCAATGCAGGGGACATGAGTTCAATCTCTGGTCTGGGAGAATCCCACATGCCATGGGACAGCAAAGCCCGTGTTCCGCAATTGCTGAGCCTGGGCACATGAAGCCCGTGCTCTACAACAAGAGAAGCCACTGCAGTGAGAAGCTGGCACACCACAACAAAGAGTAACCCCCACTCACCACAACTAGAGGAAGCCCATGCACAGTAACAAAGGCTCAGTGCAACCATAAATAAATAAATTTTTTAAAGATTTCTTGTTTATGTTGCTAGATAGGGTCCACTATCAGTTACACGTTTATGGCAGAAGCAGGACTATTGATAGAATATACTTTTAAAAATGATACTCTCAGAAAATTATTCCTTACCAGTTACTGTTTTAAAAGATAGTTTATGGTTTTTTTTCATTAATTTCACATTAATACTTTGGCTTTTTCAGAAGTAGAGGGCAATTAATCTTTATAAAGGATTTTGAATGTCATGGATTTTTATAAAACATAATAGCAAGCCATGACATCTCTCTTTTGGAAAAAGAGAATATTAAAGCTAAAAAATCTACTGGAAAATTTACTAGTCAATACCACCATGCTATAAACAGAGAAACTGAAGCCTAGATAAGGAAAATGACTTATTTAAGATCACATTTTGTGATGCAGCCTTGAAACACAGGTGTCCCTGAGATCATTCTGCTGATAGTGAACATAAAGAGAATTGACTTAAACCCTATCTCAGTGCAGCATTCTTATCATAGTTTCAAAGATATATACAAGTAGCTGACGAGTGCTTTGAGTCCTTAACTACTCCCTTCAAAGTAGCATAACCAAGCAATTCAAAATGGAAAGCTGGATAACCACTAAAGGAATCATAAAATACCATGTATCAATAAGGTCATAGAGAAGGAAAAGCAAAATAATAACAAAATGCATGAATAATTTTTTAAAAAGGCAAAAACTGATAAATAAACAAAAACCAGATGAACAGGGAAAACAGGAAATAAATATTAAAATGGTAGATTAAAAACCAAATATCAGAAATTATATTAATGTAAATGGGCTAAATATGACAAATTTTAAAAGATAGTCAAACTGGGATGAAAAACAGAACCCAACTTTAGGTTTTTTAAAACAGAGAAACTTTAAATATAAGATAAAAAAGGTTAAAAGCAAATAGATTTAAAAAAGGGGGGTATATCATACAAGCATCAGCCAAAAGAAAAAGCTGATACAGATATATTAATATTAGATAAACACATTTTAAGACAAGACATATCAACAGAGGTAAGTAAGGACACTGAATAATGATTAAAAGGATCATTTCAACAATCCTAAAACTAGTACAATCAATAAAATACAACAAAGCCAACAGAGAAAAATTAGGCATTTCCACAATCATAGTTGAGATTTTTAACATAGCTCCCTCAGTAGAAAAAGAGAAAAATCAACAAAAAGATCAATCAACAAGAATGATTAAGCAATATGATTAACTCATACTACATGACACATATCAAAAACTACCTCCCCTCATTTGTATAATATACATTCTGTTCAAGTGCGCATGGAAATTGCTCAAACAGACATATGTTTAAGGATAAAGCAAGTCTAAACAAATTTAAAAAATTGAAATCATGGACAGTAGTTTTTGGACCACAATGGAATCAAAATAGGAATAGGTAACATGAAAATAACTAGGAAATCAATGAATTGGGACTTAAGCAACATACTTAACAAATCTATGGCACAAAAAATTAATCACAATGATATTAGATGATATTTTGAGTTGAATTATAATGAAAATATGACATTAAAATTTATATGCCAGATAATGCAGCTATTAAAACTTAAAATGCAAATGCTACAAAAGCAGAAAGGTTGAAAATCTACTACCTAAGCTCAGTCTAAAAAGGACAACAAAAAATCTCCAGAAGGGGATGATGAAAACATATGAGAGTACAAATCAATGAAATGGACAACTGTAGTACAATAGAGAACAAAATGAAACTGAAAAGATAATTCTTTGAAAAAATAATGAAATTAATAAACCTTCAGCAAGATTGCTCAAGTAACAGGGAAAACAAATTATTAATATTAGTAATGAAAAAGGAGCTATCACTATATATTCCTACAGATACTATAATAAGGAGTGAACAACTTTATTCTAATACATTTGAAAGTTTAGATTAAAAAAAAACATTTCCTTTAAAAAACACTTATTAAACTAGAAAACCAAAATAGTTCCTTATCTGCTAAAGACATTGAATTTATAATTAAAGCCTTTCTACAGAGGTACTCTAGACCCTGATTGTTAAATTCATGAATTTTTTTCAAACATTCGAGGAAGAAACTGTATCAATATTATACAAATTCTTCAGAAAAAAGACAAACAAGAAACACTGCCCAATTCATTTTGTGATACCAGCAAAACCTTGACAAGTACATTATAAGAAGAACTCTACAGACCAGTCTCTGTCATAAATATAGATGCAAAAATCCTCAACAAAATTTTAGCAAATGTAATCCAACAATATATAAAAGGATCAAGTGGGATTATTCCAGGAATATAGAATTGCTTAAAGATTCAAATACTAAGCAATACAATATACTTTATATGAAAAAGGTGAAAAATCATATGATCATTGCTATAGATACAGATAAAGCACTTTATAACATTCAATACTCATTCACGACGTTTAAAAAAAGAACTCTCAGCAATCTAGGAATGAGGGAATAATTCCTTATTTTGATCATACACCTACAACAAACATCATTATTAATGGTTAAATACTGAATGCTTTCTTCTGAGTTCAAGAACAAGACAGAGTGCCTATTACCCATATATTCAATGTCATCCTGGTAATCCTAGGTAGAGAGATAAGATAAGAAAAAGAAACAAACATACATAGCAGACTTCTGGTTTCCAGTCTGGCATGTAAGAAGTTTAGAATTGCCACTGAGTCCCAACAACAATTTAAAATCTGAACAAACTGAAAAATCAATAACTCTTTTTTGATCCATCAGAGAAGTGAGCTCACCTAGCAAATCAAAGCTCCAAGTATTGAAGAGAAAGACAGGTGGATACAGAGATTCACAAATTACAAGAGCAGAAACCCATGAGCAAGAACTTCTATGGCAACCAGTGCCAAGGTAGGAAAATATAAACTATAATTGACAAATTATTGAGGGCTTGCTGTGGACAATTTAAACTTAAAAATTCCAGGGAGACCCAATTATATTCTACAGTTTTGTGAGTTTCACCTCCAGGTGCTCTACCAGGTCTTCACAGTGAATATCAGAGAATGATCCCCTTGTGCTTCCAGCAGAGAAAGAGGAAAAGGAACCATTATGAAATATACCAGATTAGTCTGTTCTTAACAAAGCCTACACTCAAGAAAAGCAATTTTTACCAGAGCTCAACATGGTAGGATTTATCAGAACCTAACCTACCTGGGAAAGTGAAATACTCAATTCCAGCTTCCTCTAGCCTTCCATGTGGGAGAAGGAAAATACTCAACTCCAGCCCCCTCCAGCCAAAGTGTCCCACCTAAGGGGGAGGGGGAGGGAAGGAAGGAGAAGCACTAGCAAAGCTCATGGTCCAGGGCCACAGGGTCACCAAATGACTGAGGCCTAATCACAGGGCTAGGGAACGCTTTCCCTCTCTCCCCCTATTCTTCAGTGTTAAATTACTAAAGGCCTATTTATCTTAGTTCTTTTTATCCAGTACATCATGTCTGCCTTTCAACAACAACAATAATAAAAAACTGCAAAGTATATCAAAAAGCAATAAATACAGGTTGAAGAGAATGAAAAAGTGTCAGAATCAGAGTCAGATATGGCAAGACTGTTGCAATTGTCAGACCAGGAATTTTTTTAAAATGTGATTAATATGCTAAGGGCTTTAATGGAAATAATAGAAAATATGTACGAACAGATAGAAAATGTATGCAGACAAGTGGAAATTCTAAGAAAAAATCTAAAAGACATGCAAGAGATTAAAAAAAAAAACACTGGTAAAGACATGAAGAATGCCTTTAATGTACTCATTAGTAGATGGGAAAAATCAGGAAAGTCTTTGAGCTTGAGAACATGGCAAGAGAAACTTCTAAAACTGAAAAGCAAAGAATAGAAAGACTGTGGGAAAAATGAGAACAGAACATTCAAGAACTATGGACAACTACAAAGGTGTAACATATGTGTAATGAGAATACTGGAAGGAGAATAAAGGGATAAAGAAACAAACGCACTATTTGAAGTAATAGTGACTGAGAATTCCTCAAAATAATGTCAGACACCAAATCACAGATCCAGGAAATTCAAAGAACAACAAACAGGATAGATGAAACACACACACACACACACACACACACACGATAATAAGAAAAAGAAAAACCAAAAGACAGCATAGGCATATACTATTCAAACTCCAGAAAATCAAAGATAGAGAAAAAAGTCTTGAAAGAAGCCATGGGGGCGGGGGCGGGGAACCTGCCTATATAGAGATGCAGAGATAAGAATTACATCAACTTCTCCTCAGAAACCATGCAACAAACAAGAGCAGAATAAAATGCTTAACATTGAAAGGAAAAAAAAAAAAAAAGAAACCCTAAAATTCCATACCCTTCAAGACTATCCTTCAAAAGTGAGGGAGAAAGATAGACTTTATCAGATCAAAAACAAACAGCTGAGGGAATATGTTGAGAGTAGATGTTGACAGTAGACCTGTTTTGCAAGAAACATTAAAAGTTCTTCAAGGAGAAGGAAATTTTTTAGGTGAGAATCTAAGATCTACATAAAGAAAGGAAGAACACTGGAGAATAAATGAAAGTAAAATAGAAACTTTTATTTTTCTTATTTTAATTGATCTAACAGGTAAGTTTATTCAAAATAATATAGCAACAATGTACTTGATTATATTTGTTTGTGTATATATACATAAGTATGGTGGAGGTGGTTTAGTCACTAAGTCATGTCCAACTCTTCTGCAATACCATGGACTGCAGTGTACCAGGCTCCTCTGTCCATGGGATTTCCCAGGTGAGAATACTGGAGTGTTGGCCATTTCCTTCTCCAAGGTATCTTCCCAACCCAGGGATCAAATGTGTGTCTCCTGCACTGGCAGGCAAATTCTTTACCATTGAGCCAGAAGGGAAGCCCAACATAAGTATACATGTATGCCTATGTGTAAATGAAATTGCATTAATTTATTTTTGAATGCTGAGCCAGCTACGCATACCAAGGGTAAATCCATACAAGAGTGTATGTATGCTTAGGTATAAGGGAAATGATAGCAGTGATACAGGGATGGGAAGGAGGAACTAGAAATATTTTGCTATTATAGGGTACTTGCATTACCCATGAAGCAATATAGTGTTATTTCAAAATACACTTGATTTAGTCACAAATATATATTGCAGACTCTAGGACAAATACGAAAAAAATCTTTTTAAAAGAGAGTGTATTTGATATTCTATGAAAGGGAAGAAATGGGTTCATAAAATATGCTCTATTTAAACCACATAAAAAGCAGAAAAAATGCAGAAGACAGAAATACAAATAGAAACAGTGCTAAATATACTATTGGATTAAATATTAGTATAATTATATAATAGTCACCTTTGCATTTCAATGGTCTAAATATGCCAATTAAAATATTGAGATTGTCAGAGCTGATGAAAAAATCAAGACCCAACAATTTGTTGTCTAAAAGAAATATTTTACATATAAAGATACATGTAAATTAAAAGTAAAGAGACAGAGGGGCTTCCATGGTGGCTCATACAGTGAAGAATCTGCCTGCAATGTGGGAGACTCAGGTTCAATCCCTAGGTCAGGAAGATCCCCTGGAGAAGGGAATAACTGACTACCCATTCCTGTATTCTTGACTGGAGAATTCCATAGACAGAGGACCCTGAAGGCTACAGTCCATGGAGACAGAGAAAGATATATTATGTTAACACTAAGCAAAATAAATCAGGAATAGATATATTATTTTCAGACAGAGGAGGTTTCCAAGAAAGAAATGCTATCAGGGATAAAGAGGGGGATTACACAGTGGTAAAGGGGCCAATACTTCAAGAAGATAGAACAATCCTTAATGTGCATATGCCTAACAGCAGAGGGTCAAACACATGAGGCAAAAACTGACACTTCAAGAAGAAATAAATCATTACAACTAGAGACCTCAACACCTTTCTATCAGAAGTATACAACTGAACTCAACAGCTCTATCATTCAACTGGATATAATTGACATCTATAGACTACTTCATCCAACAGTAGAAAATTAAACATTCTGTTATTCTCCTGGGCTTTTGATTGAAATTGCATTGGACCTACATACAAACAATGAAGGAGTGGAATTTGAAATGAAAAACACTGTGCATTTAGCACCACAAAAAATTAGACTACAAAACTCTGATGGGAAATATCAAAGACTAAATGGAGGGATATTCCATCTTTTTGCTAGTTTTTTTCATATATATATATATATATATATATATATATATATATATTTAATTGAGGAAGTTTCCCTCTATTTTAAGTTTGCTAATAATTTTTATCATAAATAAATATTAAATTTGGTAGAATCACCAGTGAATCTATGTGGGGCTTAGTACTGCTATGCTGTGCTCAGTTGCTAAGTTGTGTCCAACTCTTTGCAGCCCCAGGTACTGTAGCCTGCCAAGCTCATCATACGTTATAGGGAATTGCAAATTAACATACACAGAGATACCACTATATACTTACCAGAATGACCAAAATCAATGCATTCCCATGTTCACTGGAGCATTATATTCAATAGCCAAGACACAAAAGCAACTCCACAAATAGAGGAATAAAGAAAATGTTGAGATAGATTATATACATCAGTTCAGTTCAGTCGTTCAGTCGTGTCCGACTCTTTGCAACCCCATGAATCACAGCACGCCAGGCCTCCTTGTCCATCACCAACTCCCGGAGTTCACTCAGACTCACGTCCATCGAGTCAGTGATGCCATCCAGCCATCTCATCCCCTGTCGTCCCCTTCTCCTCCTGCCCCCAATCCCTCCCAGCATCAGAGTCTTTTCCAATGAGTCAACTCTTCACACGAGGTGGCCAAAGTACTGGAGTTTCAGTTTTAGCATCATTCCTTCCAAAGAAATCCCAGGGCTGATCTCCTTCAGAATGGACTGGTTGGATCTCCTTGCAGTCCAAGGGACTCTCAAGAGTCTTCTCCAACACGACAGTTCAAAAGCATCAATTCTTTGGCACTCAGCTTTCTTCACAGTCCAACTCTCACATCCATACATGACCACAGGAAAAACCATAGCCTTGACTAGATGTTGGCAAAGTAATGTTTCTGCTTTTGAATATGCTATCTAGGTTGGACATAACTTTCCTTCCAAGGAGTAAGCGTCTTTTAATTTCATGGCTGCAGTCACCATCTGCAGTGATTTTGGAGCCCCAAAAATAAAGTCTGACACTGTTTCCACTGTTTCCCCATCTATTTCCCATGAAGTACATATATGTATATAATTACATATGTTTGTGTGTATATATTTATATATATACAATAATATATACATGTGTGTATGTATTATGGATTATTATTCAGTCATAAAAAAAGAAATCTTGCCATTTGTAACAACATGGATGGACTTTAAAGGCATTAGGCTGAATGAAATATGTGAGAGAAAGAAACTCTGTTGTTTCACTTATATGTGGAATCTTAAAAACAAACAAAAAATAAACAAATTGAGCTCACATATATAGAGAAAAGATTGGTGGCTGCCAGTGGCAGAGGGTAGAGTGTGGACAAAATGAGTACAAACTTTGAAAAGGTACAAACTTTCGGTTATAAAATACATTAAGTCTTGGGGATGCAATGCACAACATAATGACTATATAATTAATAATACTGTATTTGAAAGTTGCTAAGTTTTCATCACACAGAAAAATTTTGTAACTGAGAATGATGATGGATATTAACTAGACTTACTGTGGTAATCATTTCACAACATATACAAACATCAAATCATTATGTTGTAATCTTAATATATTGTTCTATGTCAACTGTATCTCAATTTAAAGGAAAAAGAGTGGCCAAAATCCAAACACCCAATGATACCAAATGCCACAGAGGAAATGGAGCAACAAGAACTTACATACTTTGCCATTGTGAATGCATAATGATAAAGCTTTTTGGAACACAGTTTGGTGGTTTTTTACAAAACTGAACATACTCTTTACATATGACCCAGCAACTGCATTCCTTGGTGTTGACTTAAATGTCAATACCATATGAAGACATATGTCTGCAGTATACCTTGAACATGGATGTTTATAACAGCTTTATTCATAACTGCTAAAATGTGGAAGCAACCAATATGTCCTTCAGCAGATGAGTGAATAAACTGTGGTACATCCAGAAAATGGAACATTACTCAGCAATAAAAAAGACTGAGATCCAAAGTCATGAAAAGACATGGAAGAAACTTAAATGAATATTAATTAACTGAAAGAAGTCAGTCTGAAAAGTCTGCATGGTGTATTTTTCCAATTTTATGACATTCTGGAAAAGGAAAACAAAGTGGAATTTTAACAAGTTAGCAGTTGCCAAGGGTTGTGGGGGAATGAAGGATGAATAGACAGAGTACAGAGGATTATCAAGGCAATGAAATTATTACGTATGATACTACAAAGGTGAATTGATGTCACTACATATTTGTCAAATCCAGTGAATGTTCAATTACACAGATGAATCCTAATGCAAACTATGGACTTTGGATGATGATGTAGGTTTGATTTAAAAAATATACTGCTCAGATTTGGGACACTAATAGCAGGAAGTTGTGTATGTAAGGACAGAGATATATGAGTATTCTCTGTACATTCCACTTCAATTATGCTGTTAACCTAAAACTTCTTTTAAATTTTATTAACTAAAGAGAGTACATATAGTAGAAAATAAGAAACAAAATTTATAATTCACCAACTGATAGCACAACTGGAATATAATTGATGATGTAATTGAAAAAAATGTAAAGCCTAAAATAAATCATTAGAATGAATAAGTATATTTAATGAGATTTCTGGATATGAGATTTACATTAAAATATATTCCACATATATGCAAAATGGAAAATAAATTATTAAAAAGCAATAAATCTATTAAATGTATAGGATATCTACACACATACATATGGAAAAAAAACCCTTCAAATGATTATAAAAATAAATTTTAATACAATAAATGGAAGGATATATTTTGTAAATACATTGGAAGTCTCAAAATTTTTAAGATGTAAATTATTCCCAAATTGATCTATAGATATACTGAAATCCAGATTTAAATCTCAGAAATTTTTTGTAGAAATTAACAAGTAATTCTAAAATTTATATGCATGAAGAACAAGAACAGATGAAATTAATTTCTGGTGATAAGAGAGGATAGTGATTATCTTTCAGAGGTTATGATTGTGAGAGAGATTGAGGGAATCTTCTGGAATATTGGAAATGTTCTATATCATGCTATGGATGGTGGTTACATTAGTATATAACTATATAAATATTTACCAAGTGGTATATTTTAGCTTATACTTTTTACCACATGTATGTTATGCTTTTTGCAGAAAAAGTAAAAATAAAGAATTATTATAATACATTGCAGAGAAGGCAATGGCACGCCACTCCAGTACTCTTGCCTGGAAAATCCCATGGACAGAGGAGCCTGGTGGGCTGCAGTCCATGGGGTCGCGAAGAGTCGGACAGGACTGAGCGACTTCACTTTCACTTTTCACTTTCATGCACTGGAAAAGGAAATGGCAACCCACTCCAGTGTTCTTGCCTGGAGAATCCCAGGGACAGGGGAGCCTGGTGGGGTGCCGTCTATGGGGTCGCACAGAGTTGGACTTGACTGAAGCGACTTAGCAGCAGTAGCAGCAGCATAATATATTGATCATAATTCTATTCATTATATTGTGAAATGGAAATGAATAACATTTTGTAAAGGGAATATCCCACTTGCTGAGGTGAAATATTTCTTTTTCTGGTGGCTCAGCTGGTAAAGAATCTGCCTGCAACGTGGGAGACCTGGGTTTGATCCCTGGGTTGGAAAGATCCCTTGGAGAAGGGAAGGGCTACCCACTCCAGTATTCTGGCCTGGAGAATTCCATGGACTGTACATCCATCGGGTTGCAAAGAGTCAGACTGAGCAACTTTTACTTTTCAGGTTTCCACAGACTACTGCAGAGATGAACACAACTACTACTTAAGCCAAAAAGGGGTTATTTGGCTATGGAAAAGCAAGGCACTTCAGAACAGAAATGGAAATAAAATTATTAGATCCCTGAGTGTCTGAAAACTACATATATTACCTTTCTCTTGGTCCAGAAAAAGGGACAAATTGTCTAGTTTCTGCAGCTAAAAGTAAACTGACACCTTCCAGGTAATCATGTAGATTATTGTAATTATCATTATAATAATCATTATTATGAGAAGACAAGTAACTGCAGAAGTTGGAACAAAGGAATCCAGGAAAGGTACAAAGTTTCCTCAAGCTTTGATTTCAAATTCTCCAAACATTTACTCTGAGATAAATGTCTACATCTCCTAAAATGGCTTAAAAGGTCTTCCATGTTCTGGAACCCACTTACCTCTCCATCTGTTCTTTTCAGCATTCTCTACTCTTTTCCTTCTACTCCATAAAAAAATCAGTTCCCACAATGCACAAGACACAACCTGCTAAATTCTCTCTTCCCTGTGATGTTTACATGTGCTCTTCAGCCTGCCTGAAACATTCCACCACTTTCTTCTATCCACCAACCCCTATTCATTGAGTGATAATTTAAAAGCCGTTTCCTCAGGAAAGCCTAAAAAGACAATTGGAATTTTAAAATGCCTGTCATGATTTTCATCATATTTTATTGTAATTATTTCATTGTCAATTCTCTCTAAAAGACTATAAGCTCCAAGAGGCCAAGAAACACATCTACTCTGTTCACTAGCATATTCTTTGTGTCTAGCATAGCCGTTGGATCATAGTAGACACTAAACTAAAATCATGTAAAATCAGTGAAAATGAATGATGAGAGGATTTACGGTGCAGTAAATCTTACTGGGATCTGCAGGACAAGCAGTCTTTTGTGCACTTAGTTTTAATACTATGTTTTGTTTTGTTTTTTTTCTCTGTAGATATTTGTTTTGTTCTGCCATAGATTTTGATTCTTTTAAAATATATTAGAATGGCTATGCTTAGAGCACCAAAGAAAACATTTTAAAGGCATCACAGATTCCTAATGTCCAGTGTACCAATAGTGCTGGTAGGAGTGGTAGTAGAGATCCAAGAAAACCATAGAAGAAGATGCAATTTAAGGTGGCAGGTCCAGGACATTATAAGTCATTCACTCCAAAAGGAAATTCTCCTTGTGGAGTTCCACTCTCAATCCTAGAGTTTTGTGTAATTTTTCTTAATAATGGAATGTTGCCCTTTATATAAAAAAGTGACCTACAGATGAATGATAGTCAGCTTATAAATTCAAAGCAGGATGGTTAAGGCCATTAAGTCTTATTAGAATCATTTTTCTCAAAGCAAGGAGAGTAAATTAGGTAATCATCAGCATTTTGAAAACTTCCTCCTAAACACAAATTCTTTATCATTTTTAACCTTGCGTTATTTTCAACATTTGCATTTTGAGTGAAAGAAGAATAAAAGCTAAAATTATTCTTTTGTAAAGGAAAAAAATGTTGTAGCCAAAAAAGCAAAATTAAAACCTAAATATACTGCCCTTTCTTATTATTTGGAGAGGGGACAGGAAAAATGATAGCAAATTTTCAACTAAGTATTGTTCTGTAAAAATGTCCAAACACTGACCAGTTCTCTTGATTGCACAGAGCACAAAGGCTCTTTCAACAGCCCCTGGACAGCTTAAAGTTGAACTTCATGTGCCCCTCTATCTTCTGTTCAAATTAGACAATTAGTGGTATCAGAGGGAATCCAGCTATGAACTAAACTGGCAGCTGATAATGGTGCATATGTTTACAAGTTTCGGCCCTACACAATAAAATGGCAAGTCATGCTCATAAACAATGAAGTTCTGAAAAATCAGTCAGTTCTCAGTGTTCAAAGATTATGTACATCTTTGGTCCAAACAAAATTTGACACTAGTAGATAAATTCTAGAAATCTAAGTTGCAGCTTAGTAATTACAGTCAACAGTACTATATTATAAACTTCAAAGTTGCTAACAGACTAGATCTTAATTGCTCTTATTACTCACACACACACAACCACACAATGATCATTATGTGACATAATAGAGATGTTAGTTAATGCTTTGATGGTAATCATATTATAATACACAAATACATAAAATCAACCAGTTGAACCTCTTGAATTTACACTATGTTATATGTCAATTATATCCCAACTTTGGGCTTTCCTGGCAGCTCAGCGTAAAGAATCGACCTGTAATGCGGGAGCCCCAGGAAACACAGGTTCGATCCCTGGGTTGGGAAGATCCCCTGGAGGAGGTTATGGCAACCCACTCCAGTATTCTTGCCTGGAGAATCTCATGGTCAGAGGATCCTGGCAAGCTCCAGTCCATAGAGTCACAAAGAGGTCAGAGGATCCTGGCAAGCTCCAGTCCATAGAGTCACAAAGAGTCAGACATGACTGAAGCAACTGAGCACACATGCACATGTCCCAGTTTTAAAAAGGAAAAAGTGGGAAAATATATAAACACATAGGCCAGATACTGAGCTGAAATAAGGGAGACAATTACCACCAAGATGGGCAGAAAATAGAATGTCTGAAGCCTACGCTGAAAGGCAGCATGACTAAACAAAATAATGAAGCCAGTCTAAAAGTGTACTCTTTGAAAGTAAAGAGGCAACATCTCAGACTGTAAGGTCATAGCTATAAACAAAAGTGTATGTTTAAAGAAGAGAGCTATACACTTATATCAATAAACTGTAACAAGTATCTATAGCTGTACATTCTTTAGAGTAGTTACACTTGCCAGGGAACATAGTACTTCTTACACATGAAGTTTTATTTTACATACAGGTGCTTGAATATACAACCATTGACTTTACTCTAATAAGTTGCTCTTGTGATTCACCATAGGAAGAAAAACAATGTTAACATCCTACTGTCAGATCAATGATGCATTAAGATCAAAATGCAGAGACTAATTAAGTCTTTCTTGAGTCTGATATAAGAGATTGAATGGAAAAATAATCAGTTGCTGAGAAAGAAAATTCCATGGTCTACGTTGAAGTTCCATACCCAGAAGATCTACTATTTCAACTAGTTGCTAACTCTCTAACTCTACTGTATTCTCAAAAATTACACAAAAATCTTGTCAATTTAACCACTGACAGGTGATTTTTCTCGCTCATACTCCCCTGCTTTAGCCTTTGTAAGATGTTCTTAAAAAGTAAAACTTAAACATTTACAAGAAAATAATTTGATGATTGGGGGTTTGTTTCAAGTGGATTCCATAAAATACAACAGTAAAAAATAACTGATGTTTATGACCTCTAAACTTTAAAAGTCTCCAACAAAAGTCAAAATGACTAAGAACAGCCATGATTTTATCCTGATTTGTAGTTTTCCAAGGGCCAACAGATCCTCCAAGATGTAAATTCTTCTGGCTCACAGTACTAACTGAGCCCTAATCATTGCCTTATTGACCAAAGCAAAATTTCCAAGAATTACTTTCAGATTACAGGTTGAGTTATACTAGAGACAGTGAAAGGATTCTTTGCTTCCTATTTTAAATTTCTGCGAGAAACTATTGTGAGCCACTGGATAGGATCCTTCAAGTAAGCTGCTTGTCAAATATGAAGGAAGGGACAGTCCACGAGCACCTGGAAATTTGTTTCCTTAAAGTCTTCAGATAACAACCACTGAACACTTGGGATTTCCAGGAACTGCAGACTATCAGAAGAAAACTGCAGGACTAGGTGACTTTAGGCTTCTTTAAACTGGAACTGCTCCTTAGTCTTTCTTTGTATTTTATAACCTTGGTCAGTTATTTCACGGGATTTTTTTTTTTTCAGAGTCAGGTTATACATCATTGGCCAGATACAACAGAAATCATATTGTGAATTCAATGCATTATATCAGAAGCTATGTGATGTTGACTTATTCTATCACTGATTTAACTACTTGGTTAAGATGGTGTCTCTCATGTTCTTCCACTGTAAAGTCACTATTTTACCTTTTGTAAATGATAAATATGTTGTGGAGAGATAGTTTGATACTTCACAAATACCCTGCTTTCTATAAAAAATTTTGGCCACTGATTTTAGTATTCCCTGGTGATTTTTGCTTGAAGCAACTATTACTGTGATGGTTGCCAAATGATGTTTTATGAATTTTGTCACTTCTACATTTACTATAGTTGAAATTGTGCTATAGCAGCTTTCTCTCAGTCCAACATATTTATTCATTTATATACCTCAGGATGAACTTGAGGCTTATTTAATCAGTTAGCTATTATTACATATTCTATAACTACCCTTATGTGTTTATATATAATATTTTTTCATTGTATTTATTATTTTTTGTTACGTTATCCCAGATTTGGCCAGTAGGAGCTTCTCCCACATTTGCTCCTGTGTCCTTTAGACATATCTCCAACATTTTTTGAGCACTTTACTCTTTTATAACATCACAAGATGGTTCCAGTTTCTTTTGGCATGTTCCCTGCCCACCTCTGAAATTAGTAATTTTTCTAGGAAGCATCATTTCCTTTTACTGGAAAATGGGTATTTAAGAAACAAGATTTGTTGCTAGGTGTGCTTACTGGTATTAAACCCTTTGAATGTTTGGTGTGCTCACTGACTCTCAGAAGACTATGAGCTAGGCTATACATTTACATATGTATACATATATACACACCTCTGTTAGTAGTATTTATATCGACAAAGATTTAGAGATAGAAATGGATGTTACATAGGGGTATGGGGGTATATATCTTAAAGATCACAAGTTCATAATGATACCTTCAATTTCAATCTAACACTCTAGGAATTATTCTAGCCTTTGCCCTCACCATATTTACAACCTTCTTCTCCCAAAGCAAAAAACCTAATACCCATTATCCAAAATGTATTTCTTTTATTTGTTCAATCCTAAACTAAAGTTATTTTCAAAATTGCTAACCTACACTACTTTGAGAGATAAGCTTACTAAGCAGGGCACATTTGTCATCAACCTTTTTATTCTTTAGCTTTAGAAAACATAGTCAAAATACTGTGTTTCAAAGGTATTTAAGTTAGTTCTACTCACCTACCATCCCATACATTTTCAGTGTGATTATGCATTTATTTGAAATACAGTTAAATTCCTTTACTTCTGTTTGTATTCATTTTGTTCTCCCATTCTTGTTTGTTTAGTATGAGGAAAAGTAACATGGTTCTAAAAGGCACAACTACAAAAAAGGATACTCAGAGAAGTGTTACCCCATCCCTGTTCACTATACCCTATGCTCGTTATCTTTTCATTCTACTTCTACCCATCATCTCTAAGTAACCAGTCTCCATAGTTTCTGGTTTACCCTTCCTCTGTTTATTTCTGCACAATCAAGCAGATAAGTGTATATTTTCTCATCTCACCTCCTTTCTACATTAAAAAGTGGCATTCCATAAATGATGTTGCACATCCAGCAATATATTTTGGAAACCATTTCTTATCAGATTACAGATCCCTTCCTCAATCACTTTTATAGCTACTAGCACTCTATTGTATACTATATAGCATAGCTTATTCAATCATTCTCCTATGTATGAATACTTAGGTTGTTTCTAACTGTACACAATGCTGAAGCAAATAGCTTTGTGCATATTTGTTTTTCATATTGTTGGAGGTGTATCCTCAGAGTAAATTCCTAGAACTGATACTACCAGGTCAAAAAAAAGTGCACGTGTAACTTTGATAGGTATTGTGAAATTCTCTTCCAAAAGAGTTGTACCAATTTGCATTCCCTATAAACTGAAAGTGCCTGTTTCTTCATAACCTTGCCAAAAGAATATGTCTCACATTTTTAATTTTCAACAAATTGATAGGTGGTAATTTTAATCTTAATATAGTTTTTTCTATTTCTCCATCTTTAATAAAAGTTTTATTAAGGTATAATTGATATATACTGTATATATTTAATGAACAGAATTTGATTAGCTTGGACATATGCATATATCTATGGAACCATTACCACAATCAAAGGTAATAGGTATATCCATCACCTGTAAAAGTTTCTTTGTGTCCCTATGTGGTTTAGTTTGGATTTTTGTTGTTGTTACAAAAACACTGAATACGAGATCTATCCTTTTAAATTTTTAAGTGTACGATACAGTACTGGTGACTATAGACACTAGGCTCCACAGCAGATCTCTAGAGCTAATCCACCTTGCATACCTGCAACTTTCTGCCAAGTGGGCAATGACTTCCCATTGCCCATCAGGATAGTTTTAGACTGTATTATTGCCCAAAATAAGGCAATAGAAGTTGGATTTGCCTTCCTACTACTAATTTTTTTAAAAAAATTATGGAATAGCAGTTTTTAAGATACTGGACATCAGACAACAAAGGACAGTATCTTTTGAGATACAGGAAACATGAGTCCTACTACTGTTCCAGCTTACAGCCTGGAAACAGTTTCCAGGCTACAGTACAGGGAGGAAGAATCCAGCTATTTTCCTGGGTTGAGGAGCTAAAACTGAAAGTTCAGGAAGACTAAGTTAGTCTCAAGGTAACTTGAGTCTCTAGTCTCAAGGTAAATTGGATGCAGTCAAGCAGGAGATGTTAAGAATAAATATTGACATCTTTGGAATCAGTGAACTAAAATGGATGGGAGTGGGTGAATTTAATTCAGATGACCATTATGTCTACTACTGTGGACAAGAACCCCATAGAAGAAATGGAGTAGCCCTCATAATCAACAAAAGAGTCCAAAATATAGTACTTGGGTGTGACCTCAAAAATGACAGGATGACCTTGGTTCGTTTCCAAGGCAAGCCATTCAGCATCACAGTAATTCAAGTATATGCCCCTACCACTGAGGCCGAAGAAGCTTAAGTTGAGTTCTATGAAGACCTAGAAGACCTCCTAGAACTAACACCTTCTAGAAGATGTTCTATTCATCACTGGGGATTGGAATGCAAAAGTAGGAAGTCAAGAGATGCCTGGAATAACAGGCAAGTTTGGCCTTCAAGAATAAAATGAAGCAGGGCAAGGGCTAACTGAATTCTGCCAGGAGAATGCACTGGTCATAGCAAAACACCCTTTTTCAACAACACAGGAGATGACTTTACACATGGACATCACCAAATGGTCAATACCAATATTAAATTGATTATATTCTTTGTAGCCAAAGATGGAGAAGCTGTATATAGTCAGCAAAAACAAAACCTGAAGCTGACTGCAGCTCAGATCATCAGCTTCTCACAGCAAAATTCAGGCTTAAACTAAAGAAAGTGGGGAAAACCACTAGGCCAGCCAACTACAACTTAAATCAAATCCCCTATGGATATGCAGTGGAGATAACAAATATATTCACAGGATTAGATCTAGTAAACAGTGTGCCCAGAGAACTACAATGGAGGTAGTGAACAAAACCATCCCCCTCAAAAAAGAAAAGCAAGAAGGTGAAGTGGTTATCTGAGGAGGCTTTACAAATAGGTGAAGAAAGAAGAGAAACAAAAAGCAAGGGAGAAAGGGAAAGGTACAGCCATCTAAACATAGAGTTCCAAAGACTAGCAAGGAGAGACAAGAAGGCCTTCTTCAATGAACAGTGCATAAAACTAGAAGAAAAAACAGAAGAGTAAAAACCAGAGATCTCTTCAGGAAAATTGGAGATATCAAGGGAACGTTTTGCCCAAAGATGGGCACAATAAAGGACATAAAAGGTAGAGACCTAAGCAGACACTGAGGAGATCAAGAAGAAATAGAAAGAATACACAGAAGGCCTGTACAAAAAAAAAAAAAAAATCTTAATGAATTGCATTACTATGATGGTGTGGTCAGCCACCTACAGTTAGACATTCTAGAGTATGAAGTCAAGTGGGCCTTAGGAAGCATTGCTGTTAATAAAGCTAGTGGATTTGATGGAATTTCAGTAGAGCTATTCAAAACCCAAAGGATGATGCCATCAAGGTATTGCATTCAATATGTCAGCAAACCTGGAAGGCCCAGTAGTGGCCATAGGACTGGAAAAGGTCAGTCCTCATCCCAGTTCCCAAGAAGGGTAGTACTAAAAAATGTTCTAACCATCAGACAACTGTATTCATCTCCCAAGCTAGTAAGATTATGCTTAAAATCTTGTATGCTAGGCTTCAGCATTATGCAAACCAAGAACTTCCAGATGTCCAACCTCAGTTTAGAAAAGGCAGAGGAAAAAGAGAACAAATTGCCAAAATTTGCTGGATCATAGAGGGAATATAACAAACTGTGGAAAACTCTTAAAGAGATTGTAATACAGACCATTTTACCTGTCTCCTGAGAAACCTGTATGCAGTTCAAGAAGCAACTGTTAGAACCCTGTATAGAACAACTGATAGGTTCAAGATTGAGAAAGGAGTACGGCAGGGCTGTCTGCAGTCATCCTGTTCATTTAACCTATATGCTGAGCACATCATGAGAAATGCTGGGCTGGATGAGTTACAAGCTGGAATCAAGATAGATGGGAGAAACGTCAACAACCTCAGATATGCAGATGATATCACTCTAATGGCAGAAAGTGAAGAGGAACTAAGAGCCTCTTGATGAAGGTGAAGGAGGAGAGTGAAAGAGCCAGCTTAAAACTAAATATTAAATAAAAACTAAGATCATGGCATCCACCCCCATTACTTCATGGCAAATAGAAGGGGAAAGGTGGAAGCAGTGACAAATTTCCTCTTCTTGGACTCTAAAATCACTGCAGATGGTGACTGTGGCCATGAAATCAGAAGATGTTTGTTTCTTGGCAGGAAAGCTATGACAAACCTACACAGAGTGTTGAAAAGCAGAGACATTACTCTGCCAAAAAAGATCTGTATAGTCAAGGCTATCTGTATAGTCAGTGGTCATGTATCATTGTGAGACCTGGACCATAAAGAAAGCAAAGTGCCAAAGAATTGATACCTTTGAATGTGGTGCTGGAGAAGACTCCTGAAAGTCCCTTGGATAGCAAGGAGATCAAACCAGTCAATCTTAAGGAAATCAACTCTGAATACTCATTGGATGGACTGATGCTGAAGCTGAAGCTCCAGTATATTGGTCATCTGATGGGAATGGCCAACTCATTGGAAAAGTCCCTGATGCTGGGGATGATTGAGGGCAGAAGGAAAAGAGAGCATCAGAGGATGAGATGGCTAGATGACATCACCAATACAATTTTGGAGATGAACTTGGGCAAACTTCAGCAGATGATGAGGGACAGGGAGGCCTGGCATGCTGTACTCCACGGGATCGCAAAGAGCTGGACACGACTGGGCGACTGAATGAACAAACAAACAAAGATAGCTAGAATTCACAATGCTGAGTACTGGAGAAGAGGAAGTTGCACAAAAAGAGAAATTTAGATATGTGCAGACTGCCCCCTTTCCCCTACCCCAGTAGTTCATGAAGGCCTAAGAACAATTTCTATCTTCACTAGCCAAAGTGGAAAGTATCATAATTCACGGGGCATCATGTAGAGTACTCAGAAGGTTTTTTTGCCTCAGTTGTGGGTTAAAATAAGCACTAGATTAATGCTTCCTTATCCTGTTTTACAATGCTTAAAATGAGACTTTAAAAGATCAAATTATTTCCAAGTAACTTAACAGTCCAGAACAAAGCTCAGCAATCTTTATAGGAATAACCCCCAAATTAAAATTCACTAAACCTAGTTATCCAATTAAAAAATACAGATATGCAAAGAATCAGGAAAATGTGACCCTAGAGAGAAGAAAAATCAGTCAACTGAATTAAAATGATTTAGATGTTAAAATTAGTAGATAAAGACATTAAAACAGTTGTTAAAACTCCGTCTGTATGCTCAATGAGCTAGTGGAAAAATTTTAAAGGTTAAATAGACATACAGAAAATATATAAACAAATAAAAGAGTCAAACTACTGAAGATGAAAACAAATATGTCTGCATTAAAAAATACACTGGATGGTATTAAAGGCTAATTAAATATTGCAGAATAAAAAAATTAGTAACTTTGGTGACAGAGCAATACAGACTACCTATAATAAAACATAATGACAAAAAAGGCAGAAAAAAATGAAAATAGAATCAGTGGGCTATGAATCAATTTCAAATGGCCTAATGTATCTCTAGTTAAAGTTCCTAAAGGCAAGAAGAAAGGAACAAAAAGAATATTGAAAATATAATAGCTGAAAAATTTCCCTCTTTTTTTGAAAACTAAACCTACAGATTCAAGAAGCCCAATGAATTTCAAACACAAGAACTATGAAGAAAACTATAAGGTATATCACAATCAAATTGCTTTAAATCAATAAATTACATCCAGAAAAATTGAGATATTACATATATAAGAACAAAAATAAAGTGACAGATGATTTCTTATTGAAATGATGCAGGCCAAAAGACAGCTGTGCAACATTTAAAAAATGCTAAAGGGGGAGGAAAAAAAAGCTATCTACTTAAAATTCTATATCCAGCAAAATTACCTTTCAAAACAATGACTAAAGAACAAATTTTTCAGATATACAAAGGCTCAAAAATTCACCACCAGCGGATGTGCACTACAAGAAATCTTAAAAAGAAACAAAACTGAAGAAAATTACGCTTGAAGGGGATTTAGATCCTCAAAAACAAAATAAGAAAACCTGAAATGGCAATTATATGGATAAATATTTTAATTTTTTCTTATCATTTAAATACTGTTCAAATATAATTTATTATTTAAAGCAAAAAAGTCAATGTATTATAGGCATTATAAAATCAGTTCAGTTCAGTTGCTCGGTCATCTTCAATTCTTTGCGACCCCATGGACTACAGCACACCAGGCTTCCTTCTCCATCACCAGCTTCCAGAGCTTACTCAAACTCATGTCCATTGAGTCAGTGATGCCATCCAACCATCTCATCCTCTGTCGTCCCCTTCTCCTCCCGCCTTCAATCTTTCCCAGCATCAGGGTCTTTTCCAGCGAGTCAGTTCTTTGCATCAGGTGGCCAAAGTATTAGAGCTTCAGCATCAGTCCTTCCAATGAATATTTAGGACTGATTTCCTTTACGATTGACTGGTTTGACCTCTGTGCAGTCCAAGGGACTCTCAAGAGTCTTCTCTAACACCACAGTTCAAAAGCATCAATTCTTTAGCACTCAGCTATCTTTATGGTCCAACTCTCAAATCCATACATGACTACTGGAGAAATCATAGCTTTGACCAGACGGGCCTTTGTCAGCAAAGTAATGTCTCTGCTTTTTAATATGCTGTGTAGGTTGGTCATTGCTTTTCTTCCAAGGAGTAAGCGTCTTTTAATTTCATGGCTGCAGTCACCATCTGCAGTGATTTTGGGACCCAAGAAAATAAAGCCTGTCACTATTTCCATTGTTTCTCCACCTATTTGCCATGAAGTGATGGGACCGGATGCCATGATCTTTGTTTTTTGAATGTTGAGTTTTAAGCCAGCTTTTTCACTCTCCTCTTTCACTTTCATCAAGAGGCTCTTTAGTTCTTCTTCACTTTCTGCCATAAGGGTGGTATCATCTGCCTATCTAAGGTTATTGATATTTCTCCTGGCAATCTTGATTCCAGCTTGTGCTTCATCCAGCCTAGCATTTCACATGATGTATTCTGCATATAAGTTAAATAAGCAGGGTGACAATATACAGCTTCGATGAACTCCTTTCCCAATTTGGAACCAGTCTGTCATTCCATACCCAGGTCTAACTGTTGCTTCTTGACCTTCATACAGATTTCTCAGGAGGCAGGTAAGATGTTCTGGTATATCCATCTCTTTAAGAATTTTCCCCATTTTGTTGTGATTCACACAGGCAAAATCTTTGGTATAGTCAATAAAGCAGAAGTAGATGTTTTTCTGGAACTCTCTTGCTTTTTCTATGATCCAATGGATGTTGGCAATGTGATCTGTTTCCTCTGACTTTTCTAAATCCAGCTTGAACATCTACGAGATTACTCTACACATGGACATCACCAGATGGTCAATATTGAAATCAGATTGATCATATTCTTTGCAGCCAAAGATGGAGAAGCTCTATAAAGTCAGCAAAAACAAGACCGGGAGCTGACTGTGGCTCAGATCATGAAGTCCTTATTGCAAATTCAGACTTAAATTATAAAATAAGTAGAATTAAAATGTATGTCAACAATAGGACAAACTCTGGAGGGGTATAGATGGACATATATTGTAAGATTCTTGTACTATATTGTAAAGTAGTAAGGTATTTCTTGGAGTAGACTATCATAAGATTTAAATGTACTATTAAACTCTAAAGCAATCACTAAAATAATGAACAGAAGGTCATTACTAGTAACCCAACAAAGAAGATAAATATAAGTATAAAAAGTAATCAACCAGGGCCTCTCTGGTGACTCAGTGGTAAAGAGTCTGCCTGCCAATATAGGAAACAGGGTTCGATCCCTGATGTGGGAAGACCCCACACGCCATGGAGCAACTAAGCCCATACACCACAACTGTTGAGCCTGTGCTCTAAAGCCTGCGAGCCACAACTACTGAGCCCACGCATTGTAGCTACTGAAGCCCACACACTCTAGACTCAGTGCTCTGCAACAAGAGAAGCCTGTGCACTTCAAACAGAAAAAAGCCTGTACTGCAATGAAGACCCAGAACAGCCTAAATAAATAATACATATGTGAGATCAAAGATTTAAATTTTAAAGAAACAATCAAAAGAAGGCAGTAAAAAGGGAGACAAGCAACAGATAATGGATTGTACATATGGAAAACAAAAATTAAAAGGTAAAAACTGTCAGACTAGATTAAAAAGTGAAACCCAATTATATGTAGCTTATAAGAAACCCATTTAAAATGTAAAATATAAACACAATTGGATAGGAGTAAAAGAACAGGAAGATATATACAATGATAAGACCAAGTTGCTGTATTAACAAAGACAAAATTGAGTTTAGAGCAAAGACCATTATACTGGGATAAGGAGGGTCATTTCATAGTGACAATGGATATGGTATGGCATCATATGCCACAATATGATATGATATATGATATAGGAGGTAAAAATCATAAATGTTTTTGCATCTAGAAGGAAATACAGATTAAAAGGACTAAGGAAAGACACAAAGATGATATGGTAAGTCAATAAAGTTTTAAGAATTGTTAATAGTATTCTCAAATTTGGAGAGAAGTAAACTGAACGACTTTTGTTATCTTTTTCTTTTTTATCTTCAGCCTGAAGCGTAATAGAAAAGGAAACTAGGAAGCAATGAATAAATAGGAAAAGTGAACAAGAGGACTATTTCTGTCTGACAGATATTAGGACATATTTCTAGGTCGACACAATGAATCTGGGGAATGACCCAAAAAGTATCCTCCTGAATGAAAGGTAAACCCTGACTTCATTCCCAATTAGGTGAATTGAACTATAAATAAGGCAAGTTGTCAAATCTCAGAAAAGATAGCTCAGCCCTAAAATAAAAGTTACATATTGCCTCAGCTGAGCTCTCCCTACTTATATTTCACTATTTTCTCATCCCTATCCCATATCTCACTATTTTCTTAAACTTCTGAACAAAAATAACAAAAGACCAGCAATAAGGAAATACATATAAAATTCTGGAGAGAAGACTGAATGACCAACAACATTATGCGAAGGAAAGGCGTCACTCAGATATTAAGAAGATGAAGGACAGGTAGATTCAACTATGATAGAACTCTGCAAACACTAGACATCTAAGCCCTTCTTGGGGTTGGGAGGGAAGTATACCCAAAATGAAATTCAACCAAGTAAGAAAGAAAGTGAAATAAAATAAGAAAAAAAAAAAAAGAAGCAATGGTAAAAGAAGCAGTAGTGATGACTGCATTTATATTTACAAGGAATAAATGCTAAATGACTATGGAAATTATGGTAATAAAATAGAATATAAATACTAAAAACCTAGGCAATGCAAAAGTAATAAAATAATAAAAACTCAGAAGTGGGTGGTGGAGATTTGGGAGAAATTGTAGGAGTATATAACTCCCTTGTTTTTCTAAGCAGGAAACCAACCATTTCATTTAAAAACAAGTAGCTTTTAAAAAGAAAACATCATGAGAAAATCTCTTAAATTTTTTTAATTCCTGCCTCCATTTTTAAATCATGAGGAAACTCTTTTAGCAAATATTATCTCTAATAATTAAAATAAACATTTATTTTGGATTCAGCAACTCCTTTAATTCTACTTATTTCTTTTCAGTCTTTTAGAATGAAGTAAAATAAAATGTATCCATCTCTATTTACAGTATGACCACATTTTCATAAAAGTCTTTACATCTGTCCATTTATCCATCTGCCACCCACTCACTAGTCTATTTATATAAATGCTTAAGAATGATATCTGCCTAATATTGTGTCTGATCATTTTTATTTAGCAATATTAGTTATTCTGTTTTTTATTTTCATATTTTCTGTATTTCCTCAAAATGATGTTTTTAATAAAACCAATAGAATCATTCTTCTTTAAAAACAAACTAAATCAAATACACCAAGAGATTAACCATATTTAATTCTGGGTGATAATAATATAAATACTATCCCCTTCTTTGCACTTTTTTGAATTTAATTTAAAATTATTAAAATTAGTAGACAACAATAAAAGAGTAAAAGGGCTTTATTCATCATGTTGCTTAAACCTGAGGTTAATCTTCAGCACACAAAATGATATCTCAACCCTAGATCAGTTGCCCCTGGATCAATTATTAGACTTTTCAGCTCCCAGTGACAAATTACCAGTCCCTATTCTTCAGGCATAGAAGTGCAATGGCATAATGGCAGACTAGGCAAGGGACAATGAAAAACTATACCTCTTATTTTTAAAATCTTCCTATTAGTCCACAAAAAAATAAAGGGAAAAGAAAGAAAAGACTAATGAACAGAGAGTAGAATCTGGGTAATGAATACAGAAGGGTTCATTACATAGTTTTCTCTCTTTTTGTATGCTTGAAATTTTTTTAAAATATATTTTCTCAAATCCTCCTTAAATATGACATAAAGTAAGAATTTTCTGCAATTCATAAGCTCATCTTTGGAACAAAACAGCTCTTCCTTTAGAGAGTTAAACCAATTGGTCATTAACATTTTATTGTGAATTATTTTAATCAAATAATTACATATTTCTCCTAGAATCACCCAAGACTACTTATGCAAAGGGCTTACACAATGAGGGGAAAGGATGCAAGAGTAACTTTAGAGAATAACACATTTCAGCAAGGGTAACCACAGACAGTAACAGCGTGGGAGGAGGGGTAGCAACCTATACAAAGATACCAAATATGAATTTTGCTTTCTTTGAAAATAAGTCTAGTTTTCTGTTATCACTTGAAACCATTTCATGCACTATCTTGGCTTTCCTCACATCAGACAGTAAATACTCTCATGGACACTACCTTAAAAATGGTAATATAATATAAATGGATTCATATTCTACTTCATGTTTATTTGTAATCTTCTGGTAGGTTTTTGTTCTCTTTCTACACAGTGTTATTGAGTACTTGATAAAACACTTCATATAACATGCTATACATTGAACTACATGCTTTATATCAAGTATTTCATTAATTTACAAGTTTGTGCCATGAGGCAAAAATAGTAACCTCCTCAGAAAGCCAATGAGTAGTAGAAATGAGATTCTAATTCAAGAAGTCTCAGTCTAGAACCTGTATTTTTAACCACTACGGCAATGTTTTACAAACTTATTTCCACTATTTTCAGTAAATGTCACTCAAAATTATGTCTGAAAAGATTAAAAAAATATGATTCCTTAGATTTGCAAAAACATGAGTAAGTTTTCCCTAAGCTGAGTTAGAGACCCTGCCAGAAAGCCTGCTAGATGAAGTCAAAAGAACTAAACTAGAATTGTGGCCTGTAACAGAAATGGTTCTACCATGCACCAGCCTTGGCACCTTCTCTTAGACTATGGGGCTGCTGTGGCCACCTTATAATGATGACATGATGGCCAGAAGAACTGCAGGGATGCAGGTCAAGTCCTAATAGATATTACAATAATTATAACCTATGGTACACACATAATACAATCTACTTTCTTCCCACAAATACACACTCCATCTGATCAAATCTATACACTAGAAGATATTACTCAGAGATCATAGCTTAGATGCCAAGCTTTCTAACAGGCCTTAACTTGCACCTACAATGGTTGGTGAATGCGCCTCTTCCAGGTAATAGCTAAATCAGGCACAGAGATTGGGGCCCCATAGCAACAACACCAAGTTTCGAGTTTGAAGGAAAAAAAGAAAGGATAATCTAGATGATGACAGAAAGCCTGAAGGTAAAAAAAACAAACAAACATGTTTTTACCAAACAATTTAGACATGGATAAAGATTAAAACTACAAACCACTTTGACAACAAGGGTTTAAGTTCTAAATAATAGAAAATTCTTATATATTATTAAATGAGGCTAGAAATCAGACCTAAATCTAACCAGGTAATGAAAATACAGATGGCTCCAAATAAGACACTCAAACAGAAAACACTAGTCAACCAAGACTTCATGTTCTTATTCTTCTACATACAGCTTTCAAGGGTAAATGATGAGTCAGTCCCTCAGGAAAACTAATGTGAACTGAACCAAAACACAAAAAACTTATGTGAATGTCTTTTTTTTTTCCTCTGAGAAGTTCTATCTACAACAAAACTGCAGGACTCCTGATTCTTGCACCAGAACACTGTAGTTACTACATTACCATTCTTTTAATATGAACAATGTCATTTATTTCACCAACAATGAAAACGTTCCACTATTAAAATACCAAGTTGACACACCCTAAATGTTACAAAGGGAATTAGAGGAAAACAAGCCCAAAGGACAAAAACTGGATACGGTAAACTGAGACTTAAAGTCATTAAAAACTTGGTATTGAATTATTTCAAACTTTATATGATCTTATTTTAACTTATGCAAAACAAAGTAATCTAATAAATTATGAGAAATTTAGGCTTTTTCAGTAATCCCTTTTCCTCCAGGTTTCAGTTTAGCTTTTAAAATAATATCATTTAATGTCTTATATTTGTGTGATTATTTCTGAAGGATTTGGCTATTAAGGCTGTATTATTCCTTTATATGCTACGTCACATCTTACATCATGTATTTGAAATTCATCTTCGTAATAGTGCTTACCAAATATTTGGTAAGGTTGCCTGCTTAACTGCAAAAATATCATGACTTGAGTTCCTCAGAGAATCAGATAAAAATTTACATTTTAAAAATAACAATATTTTAAATAAGATACATGCTGAAAGTTACTTACGAAACTGCAAAATTTAAATATTGTGCAATAAAAGATATTCAAAATCTAATTTTTTAGTTTTTGAAAACCAGTTTATTTCCCCTTAATTTATGAAGATAAAGTGCCAACTTCATTAATATATATTTTATGCTATAGTTTCATCACTGTGAAGTGAATTTCTATAATGATGAGGCATAGTAACACTTGATAAATCTACATTCTGATGCCATATTTAGATTTTTCTTAAAACAGAAAAGGGTGAAGACAATTTCAAAGTGCCCCAAAGCTTCAGTCCACTTGTGTTATTTTTCCTCGTTTAGCAAACAACGAAACCTATCAAGAAGGAGAAGTGACTTGGTCAGAAAAAAGCAGTTTCCTTTCGAACGCTTGACTCCAGTAATCTCACTGGCCACACTACGGACATGTGTCTATATTTTAAGTGCGTAAGCCTTAGAGAGTTCTCTGAGACGTCAGTTTTTTTGAAAGTGCAGATAAAGTAATTTTGATGCCAAAACTGGTATCAAATTAGTTTTGCCCACAAAAATTTTGGATTTGGTCATTGATTTATCAAAAACAGACTTTTATGAAAGGAGAGGCAATCAAATTGGTTATCCCACCAAATGCTAAAATAAAATGAAAGTTATGATACTTTATTTGAGCTGATTTTTTTATAGGAACCGTATGTATGACTTTCACTTTCTAGAAAGTGGTTTTCTCTTGAACACACATCAGAACCATTCATCATAATATAATTGCAAGTTGTCAGTCAGGGCCGCACCCTTCGCTTTGTGGCAAACCGCCAACACATCTGTCAGAAGCACTCATAAGCTTCCGTGTGTTATTGTAATCCTCTACAAAGAGAACAAGCCCATTCACCGATCTCACATTTTCCAAACGAAACAATGACTCGCTTAAAACCCAATCCAAATGAAATTATGTGCTTCCCTATAGACCATAAGCTACTTTCTCACCAAGTGACAATCACACCAGTAGTTAAAGGGAATCATTTTATCTTGTATACAGTTGATTTCTTTATGTGCTGGATTCGCATTTCTAAAGCTAATAGGACAGAGAGGAATCTCTATGTTGTGTGGCTATGTGTATAAATATACAACATGCATATATTCCAAAGTGCTTATAAGAAAGAATGTGATAACATACTATTCAATAAATTCCCTTTCCTTAAGGACAGTCCTCTATCATATAAACACTACATATTGACAGAAACTAAACTTATTTTTAGTAGGAACAAAATGTGCTCTACTATTTTAGCAGGTCAGTTTAATTATCGTTGATTTAAATCATCCCTACATTCAAAAAGAATCAATTCTCAACAGAGTAGCATAGTGAAAAGAGTATAAAATTCCTTGTAGCTACCATCATGCAGGAGTTAAGAGTTCTTTTATTCACTCTCTATCTTCCAAAGAAGTTTCCAAGAATCAGAAGTAAAGTCTAAAATCTTTAACACCAACAAAAGAAATCTCTTGTAAAAAAAACATAGATCGAAGGTACCAAATCTTCCCAAATCAGAGCTTTTCAAGCTGCTTTCAGCTGTATGTGTTCCATTGCTAACTTGCCTGCATGCTCTCTCTATTCACGTAACAGAAACCAAAATTACTATGTCAAAGAAGCTTTTTTATATTTACTTAACTGCAGATTTGATGGACAAACACATGACTCACTGGCATCAAAGTTATGATATATAAATATATAATGCATATAAATATTTTAAAATATATAAATATATATATATTTACAAGATTCAGAGGATGACTTTTCCAATATCATACAACAGCAAAAATTCCTGTCTCCAGATTTTTTAGAAATGCAGGTATTATCACATATATTTCCACTGAATTAATGCACATACAAATATAAACACTATTTATAAATTTATGAGATATAGATAAATCACACATGCTTAGGCTAGAAAGAACATTAAGATTTGGGAAATAAAGGGTATGTAATAAGGCCCAGTAGTTGTAAGAAAAAAATTAATTTAGGATTCCTCATGTCATGAATCTCAACTAATAATTTTAGCAGAAATACTTTCAAATATTCATTTCACAATAAAATATGTAGTTATGATACCCAAATAAAATGCCTCTCCATCTATTCCTTCCATTAAAGTGAAGATAAACAACCAAGTAACTCTTTAAACCATAGCTCTAGTCTTTTTGAAGAGAAGATGTACAGGTGTTCATTTGACTTGCTTCACATCAGTAAATTGAAAGATTTTCTAGAATCAAGATAAGTTTATTTTTAAAACATATTTACTAACTTCCTAGAACATTATATATGAAATGACTGTGGAGTGGAGATCAATTCATAATTTTCTTGAATATGGAAATATCAAAGTTATCAGTTACAACTGTTTCTTGGTACCCTTATTTTAAAATGGTTGCTCTTCTAGATGTTAGTTTTTCAGGATGAAAAGCTTTTGGTATTCCAATTTTAATGTAAAAACATGTCTTCTTTGTCAAAATTCACTCTAATATGTTCATTTACTTAGATTGTTTTCAGTTAATTGCTTCAATGTATTAATATAATAAGAAAGGAAATTTTTATGAGAAGTCATAGCAACAAATACAACTCACCAAAAACTATCATCTCTAGGTATTGTAAAACTTAGCCAACGCTAGATTAAAAGTTCAAATCTGTAATATTAATCTATAATTAAGTAGCAGAAACTGCTTAAATAATTATAACAGTTATTTGCTTTATAATAAAATCCAATTCTAAAAAATAATGTATATGAGTAATCACTGAACCCCTCACATATTTATAAAATGTGGAAACTATTCTAGCTAAAGACCACAAAGTAAGAGTATCAACAACTGCCTAAAAAAAAGTTATCAGAAAAACATATTTCTCTAATGAGAACTCTTGATCCTTATCAAGTTTGCAAGTTTATTTATGATTTTTAAACATAGGTAATTCTTATATTATCATATATTCTTTTTACTATTACTTAATAGCAAAATTTTATAAATTGGGGGATTTTTTAAAGAAAAATAAGACTATCAATTGTCATAACATGTGTACATTTTAAAAACTATGCTTTTTGATAATTCACTTCTACTTTATCAGCTTTGAAAATTAAGGCTATTTTAAAGCCACCTTCCTAAAAGTAATGCTTTCACTACTTGAAGTCTGATTATACACAAATACACATGTATTTGACTACTATTTTGGCAAGATAACAATACAAATTCAAAATTATCCATGTTAAAAATGGTAAAATCAATTTATTTTATATATATATACACACACACAAAGAGAGAGAGAAGCTGTTTATATATAATACATATATATGATTTTGTTAAGGCTCAAAGTCAAATGTAAAAATAAAAACTTCTATTTCATATCAATTAAATGGGAATATCTAAACCAAATATCAAGTAGCAAATTTTATTTATGCAAAATACAGGCAATTTTTATTAGTTATAAACAACTTATACATAAGAAAATGTGGCAATTTATTTTCTAAATATAGATTTGGTTTAAATATTAAAGCAGAAAATTAATATTAAAAGTACTGTCTAGAATTTTTGAATGGTTTTATAACAAATAGTAGGTGATTTTGTGTTTCACAATAGAAGTGTGAAAATAATTGTTTAAAAGGTAAAACAACTAATTATTCCAAGTTGGTTATCTCTAGACAAGTTACCAGAAGATAATATTCTTTAAATTATAATTTACAAAGGGGTTCATAAACACAAATATAAAAATATATATAACACTAACATAAGATAACCTTTTCTAAAATTACTAAGAATTAACATGTGTGACTATAATTTTATTTCAATTAAATCTGCTAAAACTTAAGGTTTTTGTTTTGATTTTATGCTATTAAAAACTACATATCACAAGAAATTCTCTCATGCAAATGACATAAGCCTATATCTATAATGAAAATTATTATATTTGCCATATTTTCTAGTATTATTTTGTTATGCGAATAAGAAATTCAATTCAATGGTAATAATGTTCTATAATTTTATCTACTTAAAAAAAAAAGTTGTTCAGATCCATGTAATTCTCCTTTAAACAGCTATAACTGAAAAGTAACTAAAATATTTCTGAGTTCTTGAAAAAGATAAGATTTGCTGAAAAATATAAAAGATGACCAAGTTCAGACTATAAACATGCACAGTTTCTAATGCTTATATTTTAAAAATGTGCTTATACTTAATAATGAAATAGAATACTTTTTTCTTCTTAGACTAATAATTTTTTAAAAAGGAGTGTTATTTTCAACCCCAAAATGTTAACTCCAATTACCTAAGACTACAGATACTCTCTCTCTCAGATCTACCAAATTGCCTCTGGTATCTATTGTAGTAGAGAACTAGGCGTTCATGCTAATCAAATAATCTAATTAACAGAGTTACTATATTTATAGTACATGGGTTATTAATTTTCATAGAATTTAGGTTATTTGCTACTGAATATAATTTAGTTTCTATTGCTTCAGGAATTATTTTACAATTTGCAAATGTCATCATCGAATCAATAGGCAAAAAAAATCCGCTACAAGAGTGTTCTGACAGAATACAAATAAAGCTAGTTTTAACTTAATCAAGATACAGAAATATTTTCAAAATTATACCTGCTAAAGAATATGTTTTGGTTCTCCTCTACTGCCTATTCTATACCCCCTCCTTTTCCATGCTTTTGTTATTGAACTTTTTCTATTAATACAGCTCTTTATATTCACTCATCCAACAGATATTTACTGATCACCTCCAATGTTCCAGGCATTGTGCTAGGTTCTAGAGAAAAAGGTGAATTAGAGAAAGAGGGTGGCCACCCTTTTGAGCTTCAGTTTAGTAGGAAATATGAGCACCTAATGAGGCAAATGTGAAAGAAAGTTGGAAGTTCTGTCGTAGGAGAAACGCAGTTGCTGTAGAAGTGCCTGCGTGTCAGTTTGCTCCCATAGCCATTTCAAACCTACCCCTACTCCTCTTTTAAACCTCTTCTGGTCAAACTGTATTTAATTCCAATTTATGTCCCAGTGCCTGTGATTGTACTCACTTAATTTATTGAATGTTTTAAATTGTTTCAGTAATGATGAAATATGTGTCCTAAACTCTAAACATCTTCTTACCTCTTGGCATTTATGACCATTAGCACATGTCTAATGTACATAGAAAGCACATAGCACACACTTCAGTTGTACTCTTTGAGTTATAATTTGTTATACGGAACAGATGATTTGAAAGTTTGGAAAGAGCATGTACAATCAAGTGAAACTAACTGGACTAGAGATAAACCATGCATTCCAGTTTTCTTTCATAAATATGAGAAGCAAAATAAATGACATTAAAATCTCAATAACTGGACTACAACAAACTAGAGCTAATTGACTGGATTTATTTTACATAAAACAGATAGAAAATAAAAATTATAAAAAATCATTCAGAAAATTTTAAATGTCAATGGTATACAATTTTCCAGTGCATGGCACTGTACATGGCACACAGAACTCAAAAAGTATTTGTGAGTGGATGAATGAATGAATGAAGAATCCAGTCAGTTTTCTATACATTCCATCATGCTGCACATATGACGATGAGAGATTCAGTGATACCTTTTATGTGTGACTGATTTAATTCAATTATATTATCTATACAGATGTGCCATGGTAAGAGAATTACCTAAAATTTTTGTAAAGATTTTCAATAAGTATGAGAACAAATGAGCTTCCTGATGAACCTGAAATAAGTAATATCCACTTGCTTGCATTTTCTATTCTTTGATTTTTCCAAGTAACCAAAATTTTGTTGTATAAAAATATTATAAATCATTTTTTTCTACATGCCCTATGGAATAGTAAGATGTATTAGTTCAAGGTAAAAGCACTCATAAATTTAAGAAACTGTACTTCTTGAAATACAGTTTAGTACCACAATTTTAAGTAAATGAACTTCCAGTGATTACCTTATTCAGTGCTTCTAAAGAGGATTTCCTTCTCTAACAATAAAGAATGCCTTTTACAGACTTCTAGGGTCCACTGTAATTTTCAGAACAAGGTGTTAGATAAAAGCATCTCAGTGTGTACTGGGATCAGTACAGTTTAGCCTTATGGCTAAACAATGAAAACAAAAATCTAATGATATTTTATGGAATGTCAGTGACTTCCCAACAGTCACACCTGACAGCAAGGACTTGCTAGTGTACACCAAAGACAGGAATACTCCAGGACAATCTTATGAACCAAAGTGCAGGTTAAATTGCCTTAACTAAGATTCCTATATCTAATACAAAGACCAGTATGTTCAGAAGGTTTTTATGGGTTAAATGGATTATTATATAGAGTGCTATCTTATTTTTTTAATGCGCTATCTTATAAAAAAGAAATGCTAACAGGCATTTTCTGAGAAATTATAAAACACTTTTACCATGCTCTTCCTATTTCCTCAGCCTTGTCCCTATTTTCCATCTTTCAGTTGCAACCTCATGCCCATGTTTGATACAAAGAACAGAAATGAAGAATATTAATATCCATCAAACACTAGCAGTAGAAATTTGGGTTTCTATATTTTCATATGTTTGATGTATTTCATAATTTACATTTTTAATTTAATTTTAATCAAGCCAAAAAAGTGGCTGGATAGATGAAACAGCAATAGAAAATACTGGTAATTTTTGAAACTAGATGATGAGTTTTCCTAAGAGCTCACTATACTTTCTACCTTCATGTGATTTTGGAAGTTTTCTACAATTAAAGATTTTTTACAAAAATTATTATTATGAAAAGTACAAGAAAAGAAAAATCAAAATTGGATAACTTTTCAAGCAAAATCTGACAGTTTTCAGGCAGCATGAAAATAGAAATATACTTTCTTATCACTATTGTTGATATGGTCATATAGATGAATCTGTGAAATGTGCACTTGTTATTCTAGTGAAATAAATCTCTCAAGAGAAGAAAATTAATGTATCTGATTAAACATTGAAAACAAAGGTACAAGCCAAAGTGTCCTATGCCATTCTTTCTAACTCTCCTCCTATAATTAATCACTCTCACTCACACACACACACACACACACACACACGCATGTACCTCCTAAACTGACTATCCCTATCCTAAAAGAATCAATTCACACCTTGAAGACTAACAGTGGTCAAATAAAGACCAAAGAGTTTACTCAGTGCTAACCAGAGGAGTTTGCCATGCAGATTAGCTCAGAGGGCCCCATGATACCCAACTGCACCTGGACACCATGCCCATCATGTTGAATACAACACGGAAGAACAGAAAGGACACTGAAGTAATTACCAAGTGGCCGAAATTTTACTTCAGCTTCCCAGGTACTAGCTATTCAACACATTAATCATTAATTTTATCACTCCTAGAACAGGGTAAGCCTCTTACCTGCCCTCCTCAAACTTTTTATGAGCTTGAAATAACATATGTAAAAGCCCTTCACAAACTGCAAACTACCATGTACAATTAGAGTGTTACTAATCTAACAAACTAAGACCCAGAGAATTCCTGGCGCACTCATTTATATAAAATAAAGTCATAACACATTTTACCACACAAACAGAAGCTTTGAAGGGCCTTGGATACTGCCAGAGAGTTCCTGAGTTTCCCACTGATTCTGAAATAGTGAGCAAGAAAGAAGAAAGATGTGTTGCAAATAAAATTTTAAATGTCTTGAAGCTCATGCACATTGAATCTACATAAAAAAGGCAGAGAAAGTGAGCCAAGCTTCCTAGCAACAATATCATCCACCTTCATAAACACCCTTCAAGCTTCATGCTGACTTTCATACTTTAAGGTTAGTTACACTGGCTATTTATTAACTTGATTTTGCCCAAAAATATTCAGGATAGGGTGTAGAGAAAAGGCATTCCCAAGGGTCCAATATTCCTTGGGAATGGCTCTGATTCAGAAGATTGTCTTCTCAACATACCCAATTTATTCAAACCTTGCTCAACTCAAGTTCACACTAAGTCCTAATCTATCAATATATTTGAGTTCATAGTTACTGTACAGATCGGTCACCTAAATGCTTCATTCAGTTTCTTTCCACAAGGCTTGATGCAGCTGTTCTTTTGTTTTAGTCTCATTTTTACCATTCCCAATCTCAGATTGGGTTGGCTCTGTTTGGGCATTAGCTATAGTAAGTATAAAGAAAAGTAGTTATCAGAAATGGACATCAAAGTGAAAAGAGCAGATATGATCTAAAAAGCTAGAATTTTCTTCAGACCTTTCTATGCAATGCTACATTCCTATACATCTTTCAGTAAGATGATTTAGGGCTCATTTATTCATTTACTCATATACTAAGAAACTTTTATAATCAAAAACTATATGTACGCCTGTGAGGGTTTTTCAATGGTATATTAAATAGTAAAGTTTTATAAATAGTTCTGTTGTCAAAAATATACCCTTGATGCCCCAATGCTGCATAATGTCTCTATATAGATGTTATCCTTTGACAAAAGGGAAGTATTTTATACAATATTTTCTTTTTCAGAATACATCCAGAAATACATGACTCTGATTGTCTCACATTTATTTCTCAGTCTCTATAAATCATATTTAACATGAATACATTCAAAGTATAATATAAGTTTCTACAAATTTAAATAAAAGCTAATTTTTTTACCTTTGCTTTTTAAAATTCCAACCCACAAATTGATGTTGTCTATTTAAAGAACAGATAAAATATTACAAAAAAATTTTAGCATTAAGTATCTTCATGTCAATGGATTTATTCAGAAAAAAAGTTAAGTAACAGCACCAAAACAAACTTCAAGAATTAAAACAAAAATTTTAATCAACCAAGAAAAATGTTTCCATTAAATACTCATATAGTTAAAAACAATTATTGCTCTCTTCTAAAATTGGTTACATGAAGTAAAGTTAAGATTGTTCTCAATATTTTTAAATAGGATCACCTAACAGTGACTGGGATAAAAATAATTTTAATTCACACAACTCCCAGCTTGTGTGAATGGAAACTGGGGTGCAGGATATGCAACTAGATGTTCACATATGAAATAACAAGTTTGGCATACTTGTTTTCAGAAGCTTCTAAAATCTCTTTGAGCACAGTTACATCAGAATTTTCATCTTTTAAATAGCTAAGGTTTTCAGCAGGCAGTAAATAATGTGAGTTGGAAAAGAACTGGGGTATCTCACTTTTATCTTTTTAATCAAGAGTCAGATTGCTACGCCTAAAGACATTTTCCCTCTTCAACTTAAAGAAATGAACATGTCAGATTAGATAAATCACTAGACAGCTGCTAACAAAAACCCTAGGTGTGCCTCTTAATTTACTAAAGCCCAGATGCATCCAAATCAAAGAATAAAAGAGCACATAAATGACAAACCCTCTAGAAAACTTTCTGGTACATCTGGGATTTATTCAAATCCTATCAATTCGGTCTCTGACAAACCAGTCCTGGGTTTAAATCCATGTAATAATAAAAGCAGAAGTTGACTAGTCCAACAATAAAATGGGGTATATCTTAGGTCTAAAAGTCCAGCTGAATAGTCTATTCTGGCTATCTCCCAAAAAACACCAATACTCATCTTTAAGAAAAAAATATAATGATGAAAATGGACTATGTGCATTGCCACAATGGCTCTGCTGAAGCCTAATTGGGGTGATTAGATATAAAATCTTTTAACAAGTATAAGTTTAATAATGCACAAAACCTGAAATCTCCTACACCTGCAATGATTTGCAATGAATGTTTCAGTTTCAGGTGCCATATTCACTGTACTTGTTTTAGTTACTACTAATAGAATGGAGTAAGTCAACCCAGATTCACTGTATCAAGAGTGCCTTCCTCTAGGGCCATGAGTCCTCACATCTTCTGTCAAACACACCAAAGTATACGAAGAACTCTCAAAAATCTGAGTGCAAATAAACAGATCATAACCAAAGAGAAAATAAAAGAGCTTTCAAGTTTTCTTACTTGGTGATTTATTTCCAACTGAAACTTATGAAATCATCCATTTTTATGACACTTTTAATAGTAATATTTGGGATTATTAGCAAGATAAACTTCTCACCTATTCATCTCTTACTTTTAAAAATCTGCTCTTCTTATGACTAACACCTTGGCATTCAAACAAATACTATGCTGAGACTGAAAAAATAAAACCTGTATAAATGACAGAGTGTTCAACCATGAACACATTGTCTTTTATGAATATTATAATCACAGAATCAATAAGCCTACAAAGAAAAAACAGGACACAAAACGTGTTTTGTCATTTCTGACGAAGTTATAAAAACAACAGACATTCAATATGCCAAGTGTTCTTCAATCCTTCATAATCATAGCCTTATTGAAGTGAGGACAAAAAGGGTCTAATTGCATAGGAGCAATCTCAATGTAATAGGTTATACACCCAGGCACTGCTGCACAATACAACAAAAACAACGTTCCCTGTGTATAGCAGAATGTCATCTCTCATTTTCAGGCAATTACCTTCTTTCTTGTCAACAGTTTTAATAACCTCCATCATCTCTAAAAGACTTTTGCTTCAGTTAAATAATTTTCAGCTTTTTAATATGCAAATGCGCTTGTTCATATGCATGGGTGAAGTGGCACTGCTACTTGAAATGTGTCAGTACATTGTGGAGCACCTGCACCTCGGGGAAGCTTGATTTAATTGACACCTAATACTATTCATTATTCCACTTAGTGAGCAACTCCTATTAGTCACCTGTAGGTTTTCCTATAAGCAGTGCTTTGGCCACCAATAAAAATATGAATATGTCTATAAATAGAATGTCCATATTTAGTAAACGGGCTTCACTACTGTCAGAGCTTTAGGGGAGGAAATCAAGAATAGTATAGAATCAATAGTTTTTTTTCAGCAGACAATTTATCAACTTCCTCTAATTTTTCTATACATTGTTACACATGTGAAAAGATGCACTGTCTGGTAAACACAAGATGCTGTGTTTTCTTTTCTATGGCTCAATAAGTAGTATCTTGCTTAGTAGAATGAATGAATAAATAAAGTGGATGGATGGATGGACAGATGGATGGATAAGTGAAACAATGAAAAAAAAAAAAAAACAAGCAACAATCCTACTTTCTAAAAGATGACACTAGTTTTTATTTTTGTTTAAGTCAGTAGGGTGTTTTTAATTCTGATTCCAGCCTAAAGGTGTTATTTAAACTAAGTTCCTTACCATTATATATGATCTCCACATGCCACAAAGTTAAAAAGATAAAGGCAGAATCTTGCCAATAAACAAACACTTACTGATGCTACCTTTTGAGGTAAATTAATGGCTAAGTGAATGCTATTGTGAGACATGTGGGATAAACCACTTTAAAATATCAGCTGGGGGAATTATAACACATATGGGATTTTGTGTATTTGTTGGTATTAATGTAATAAACATGTACTGTAAACGATTACAACTTAAATCTATTAGTCTTTTTTGCCTTTATGAAAATGGAAGGATTAACAATGGAGAATATACACAGGCCTGATAATATTGGGGATGCCTCTTTACCACATGGTCCATGACCTTATCGTCCAGGTCGCATTTCTTTCTGGCATTAATGCATTTGTTAGTCCCAGAAGGCTTAAACTACAGATGTTTAACATCCTGCTTATGGACAGATCATCTGGAATACAAAGTGAGAAATCTATACTACTTATTAGTATATATTATGAGTGTAACAGAGATTTAATAGCCCATTCAAACAAGATTAGTGAAACCATAGCTCAGGAAAAAAAGTATCATCTTAACAGAGATATGCTCTCAAACCTGCAGGGAGGTAAAAAAGAACTGAAAGCATATTTTCAGCTGGAATATGTTTTAGGACATCAAAAGAATTTGTCACTAATTAATGTTGTTTATATAGTAGCATAAGAAACATTAATTATAGCCTTCAATGTAAACTGAAAACCTTTTTATGGAAAGGGGATTTATAAGTAAGGTGGTAATCTGGCTCTTTGGAAGGCTTATCTACAACAAACTGAAAGTGATTATAAATCATGTTAATGTGTAGTATCCAAAGAAAAGTGAGGTGATAGTGGAAAAAGATTGAGCTCTCCTAACCCCCAGGTCCAATCATTTCTAAAGAATAAGGGGAAAAAGGAAAAAGAAAGCAGTGGTCAACTAGACCTTTGTTGGTATCCCCCAAAATGTAATCTCTAAGCTGAAGAATGGCAGCTGGCAGAACAGCTGGTGAATAGGATTAATGTCAGAAGAAAGAAATAAAACTCAACATATGTCCAAGCCTGCGGTGCTGGGACCGAGCATGATTATACCCCGACGGATAGGCTGAATACAGCTGGAAAGTGCCACTGTGCCATGCTTCTCTACCCCACAAGGTCATTGCTAAGAAGTGCAGCTAATGTCTGAACAGCAAATTTAACTTTTACTGAAGAATTCAGTAACCAGGAAGGAGAGAGGAAACCCAGATTTTTAACCCTACTCATGTGCTGAAGAGTTTAGCCCTCAGTGCCTGGTTTGCTATACCAACAAAGCAAACCAAAAGACAGATCAGCAACTGAACCTAACAGATTGCACTAAAGTAAATATAATTTTTAAATCATTTAAACCGCTTAATCTCATCTCAATCACATCAAATATGTTAGAGCAAACATATTTCCATCTTTCATTTAGAGTTTAAACAGGCACAAAGGAGGAAAAAAATCTAATTAAATATAATAGCAGATATAGTTTAGTAAATTGCCACTGCCTTTCAAAGTTAACATTTTAAAGTTACTTTATCACAATTACCAGAAAATGTTTTAAAGAAGCAGGGTTTTTTTTGTTTTGTTTTGTTTTGTTTTTTTAATAGCACAACCATCAGGTTCTCAAACTGAGAGCTAGAAAGTTATATCTTCCTCACCTATCCCCATGTTGTAGCTGGGCAGCTTTTAGGCTTTTGTAATAGTAGATGAGAGACACCAGTATTTAACTGTTGGAACTACTTACAGTGCTAAACAGTAACCACGTGGACATTACTGATAAATGAGAAAAGGCTTTATTTTTAGAAACAGAGGCAGAGTAAATTTTATCTAATTATTTCCTTACTTAACAATTGCTGTAAACATTTTTAAAAGAGATCAGTAATCATTACTGAGAAAGTACTGCCCTACTCCTTTCTGTCCTTTCTTTCTTTAAGATTCCTGAGCTAACTTGAACTCAGTGATCAGATTATCTGAGGCAACCAATCACCTTTCCATCCAGAAATAGCTAGCACTCTCACTATATGCTTTTGGCAACACATCCTTAAGTGGGAGTGGAAGTGAGGGAGGAAGATGGGGAATTTTATGACAAAGGACAAGAATGGAGTTATGACTGTTACAGGCCTAAGGGCACAACTCCACAGCCTTGAAGGAAATCCTGTGAAAATCCTATGACAAACAAAAATCTACCCAAAATAGCCGCTCCCTAAAGAAGCAAGATTTTTAAAATTATTATTATATCCAGAATTGGTAAAGGGGGGCTCTTCAAAGTGAGAGATGGCATGCCCTATATCTCCTATGCTAGCATTGTTCTGAGGCTGTCAAAAACCAGAGCAGGGTTATTCTCTGCAATCAAATGTAAACTCATCACCAACTGGCTTAATTTCTTTTCTCTCTTTGTATATAAACTAATTACTAGCTCATAGATGCATTATAGCAGCCTCAATAGAGAAGAAAAGCTCTAGAAATTAGGAAACAAAGCTTTAGGGTTTTAGGTAAGCATAATAATAGTGAAAATTCAAAGGGGTAGTCAGTGATGTTCTTTTTTAAAGAACTGTCAGAGAAGCCCGGTCATATTTATAAAAGAGGGGTTTCTTCTTCAGAAAATATCAGGACAGAAAAATTGTTGTATGTTCATTGCTTTCACCCAGAAATTATGATTTCTCAATGATCTAATTTTCATTTTGTGTACATAACAGGTTTTATTTAGATCCAGGAATAAATGACAACTTTCAATGCCTATGGGCATTTGGAGACCTTCATTTTATTTATAAATTTTTTCTCACATGTTTAAAGTCTCCCTGGTATTTGGGAATTTTTAAATGTTAATCTAGTATAGTTTACAATTCTATGAAATCTTAAATGGTCCTACATTAAATGTTTAACACAAGGAAAATCTAGTCATTTCTAGAAAACTCAAGTGCTAGAAAAGTCTGTTTATAATCCAAATAAATATTTAAATGGAGTTACCAATTTTAATGCTGTTATAATGGCTACTACCATTTTATAAAATTCCAAGATTGCATGCTTTGAGGTTTAATGGCAATTCAACATTTTTTAGAATCTTTAAATGCTTAAAAAATGTTTTTATTTGCCATTACAGAATATGGAAAGAAACCCACATAGCTTATTAATGTCTTCTGAATTGTTTAAGAGGATTTTAAGATATGAGTTAAAAGAATTTCATAATCTTAATTTCAATTTCTCCTTTTCATTTAATAGTAGACATTCATTAGGACCCACACACTGTAATAAATTATAATAATTTCAAACAAGAATTAAATTACTAGGTACCTAGTGAAAGAGCCATTTTTTCTTAGGTACCCTGTAATCTAACTGTCAGATTTAAAATCTATTCCCAATCAACTCTTCACAACATTCACATTTATTCATCTATGTTAAATTAATAAAAGGTGTGAATAATACTGACAAAATTGATCATTATTGTTCATGTAGATTTAGAAAATTATAAGGTAATCTAAAATGTAAAAGGAATTGAGAGAAACTATTAAGGTTCTTATAAATAAATTCATCCTAAGCTATTTTTTCAAATCAAGACTGAAACTTCTATGAGACTTATTTAAATTGACTATACAAGCTATTTGATAAATTGCACATTTTTAGAACATAAACCATTTTCATTATTTTTGACAAATATCAGTACAAAGACTCTACTGTAGCATTAGAGTTCAACAAATACTTCAGGAAGCTATGCCAAAATGACGCTGGAAAGTAAAACCTAACAGTAGCCTGAGACAGTTTACAGCCAGCGAAGTTTGATGAAGAAAAGACAACAAGGGAACATTGCAAAGTTATCGCCTTCCCAGAAATTAACACCATCTCCTTCATTTTTCCTCTAGATAAAGTAATGTATGTATAATTTTTACCTGGACTACCAAAGATAAATACAATTCTATTGACAAGCATCCCCACACAGAACTCCCTTTTGTATACCAAGTTTGCACACTCCCTATATTTCCTACATCTAACCTCACTGACCCTCTCCTCATAACTGGCATCCCTAAAGACAAAAGCATGTCAACATCTGTTCCCATTCACACCGATTTTAATTTACCAAAAGAGCTTTGCTATTTTCAGAGCTGACTCCAGAGCACAATGACAGATTTAGGGCCTTTACAGGGGTTGCATTTCTAGTATGTCAGCATTTCCTACTCACCAAGAGTAGATTCTAGGGGGTCACAACAAAGGAATAATTGAAATTCAAACTTCGTTATAGAGATTTTTCCCACCCTTCTTATTTCATCATAACTTAAACCACCAATGTGTAGTCCTATTTAGTGGGGCATCATTGTGCTGCAGAACAATTGGACTAAAATTATTTAGTACTGGGGCAAAGATGAAGGTCCTTTAGGCCCTTCCTGTGAAGTTCTACATACATAATTACCTCTCCCAGAACTTTATATCTGACTGAATTTTAATAACTGTAATATAACAATTTTATAACTCTTTACATTCGCAAAGTACTATAATGTTTTTACAAATACTTCCATATACTTAATCCATTTCTTAATTTGATCATAAGCACTGAGTTTTAAGTCACTAATATTCTTTCCAGTATAAGTGTTCCATAGTTATATATTTTGTACTATGCTGTATTCAGACATTTTTAATGTGTGTAAAGAAAGTCCCTCTCATACCATCGCGGTTTTTCTGGATAATTCAGAGTTTTTAAGACACAATATGAAGAGCAACTTGGAGAAACAATGCACAAGTTGTGTTGTAATCAAATAACAACTAAGACATGAGCAGCTGAGCAGAAGGAAGATGGGCAACGGAATGCCGTGCAGCAATCAGCACTGTTGACTAATCAGAATTTGAGACACTAGAAGGTAATAAGGGTATTATAAAGAATGGCTTATTGAAGGAGCAGCTGTTTATGTGTAGCTCACTGTTTAAATGAGTTCCACTAGATTGCCATGGTATGTTTTGGTGAAAATGTTTAACTCCTTTTAAAATGATCATTAGAGAAGAAACAGCAAGTACCAAGTGGCAAGTTTGGAGATATCAAAGCACCAACTAAGATTTAACAGCATTAGCACAGTTATCCGGGTGTTTGGAAATTGTAGGAAATGCCTTTTAAGTCAAAAGTAGTTAGGTACTCATTCTTCTCTTAAAAAGCCTAGAAGTTAGGTCATGTCACCATCAATACTGGGTTGCTATGGGTACAAAGATAAGATTGTGATATAATGGGGGACTCTTCAGAGGATGACAAAAAGAAAAAGCAGGATAAAAATATCCATCAGGACAACTGAAAATCGAGCAACTGCAAATCAGAATTTAGAAATTTGTCCATCTTCTCAATAAGCAGAGGGAATAAGATCCTGAATTAAATTTCAAAGTAAAATTTTAATGTTTGGGGCTAAAATAATAATATTAAAACCACTCTCCTTTCCTGACTTAGAAGTAAATAATTTTTAAAGCAGAGGATAGAGAATGCAAAATAACATTTAATTCACTAATTTCACAAAGCAATGTTCATCTTATTCAAAACCATCAGTCATACAGTTGTGCTGGCTTTACAACTGAATCGGTTTCAGGGTCTTGTTTTCCTTACTTTCACCTAAGAAGCTATTGTCTATTGTTTCTTCTGCCCAAGCAAAAACAGCAACAACAAATCCACAAATTACGAGATTAAAGCGATGAATAATAATACTTCAAAGAATTTATTATACTATAGTATTATGAAAATTTCATTTTGACAACAAGTGTTCAGTAATATTTTAAAGCAGTAAGCAAGCGGGCGAAACTCTGCTATCTTTTGTAACAGTTCACATGTCAAACTGGCAAAGTGCCCATAGTGTAAGGCAGAAAAAAAAAATCTATCTAATGTCTGCCCCACAAGGCGACATGAGGTTTGATTGGCAGAAAGCAGAGAGTGGCTTTTGATCATGTGTCCTAACAAGCAGTTCCAGCTCCTGTCTTTTCAGCTGATGGGCTCCACATTACCCATTCAAACAGAAGTGACAGACCACTGCACTACTCTGGACTCTAGGCACACGCAGTGGGAGCTATGCTGGAGACAGAGTCACTGATTAAATATATCACTTCTTCAAGACAAGCAGGTTGTCTGAATCAAAGTTGGACAGAATAGACTCAACATTATTAAAAGGGGATATAAAACTGGAATTGAGTGATGTTCAGCCAGTTTGCACAGCCTCAGGGATTCCCAGGCTGACAGGGAGAATAAGGAACAGCCGAACTCATAAAACAGGGTCAGAAATTAGCTGTGACACCTTGGCTATTTTCCCATCACTTCAGGACCACTTGGTTTCAAAATTCTGGAGTCTCCTTTTTACCTTTTTTTACTTTCATTTTTAAAAACGAATTCAGTAGAGGGAGAAAAGCACATAAAAGCATGATTACTGCAGTTTGTCAATTATAGTCTTAAAGAGAATAAAGTACTGCATCTCATTTTAAAATATCCTAATACAGGTTTTTCTAACTAAGACCATAGTCTAGAATTTTACTGCATTTTTTTGGTTTGGTATTATACTGTAACTTTAAAAATCCAGGAATATTAATCAGATAAATTGTACAGCTTATTATCTAACTGTCCTAACTGCCAAAGGGCTACTCAAGTGCCAGTTATCATATTTAACCATGCCATTGTCTTTGCTACAGCATGCCTATCATTAAAGCTTTTGCTTTAAATATGCTTCTAAATATAAACATCTAAAATGTTTAGAAATGTTTAATACAAATTATTATTGTCTAAATTTTATATAATAAAACTACTGAATATATTGTCTTATAATCTTTGGTACATTATCACCTTCCTAAGTATGCAAATAAAATCTAAGAGTATTTTCTGTTTGGAAAGATGAAAGTAAACGTCTAAAAGAAGTCAAAAGTCACTCTCTAGCTAAAGAAACTAAAGAAATAGATCAAAATATAAGCAACCATATGAAACAAATCAGTTGAAACCAAAATATAAAAGCAAATAAATGGTACACTCATATTATTTTAAAACAATCCTCCCACAAGATTTTATTTTTTCTCAACTACATAATACAAATATTTTTATCATTTTTTAAGTAGCATTCTCCAGCTATCCTTGGAACACTTACAATTTCATTATTAGTTCTGGCATCACTGTAAATATTTAGTAGCAATTTGCTTATTAGGCATTTAAGTTATAATGAAAAGTTTAAATACTCCTACCAAAATGAAGACAGTTTTAATAAAGTAAAGAATTAAGGAATTAAGAGTGCCCACGAAATAGGATGCTGAAGTAATTGAGGAATGAGGACAGACTGATATTTACCAGAAGATGGTAAAATTACAAAGAAATGGTTTGTGTTAAATATGCAAAAAGTAACATTTTGCTTTTTATGTTACTTGTTTTGTTAAATTACTTTAAATTTCAAAGTTAATTTAGCACTTGCCAGTATATATTAAAGGATGTATCATATCTCAGAATGATCTCAATGAAAATCCTATTTATGTTTCAAACACCATAGAACATGCTATCTCTTAACTGACAAATAATTCCATTAGTCAAATATGCATCTTAGTGCATTAAAAATAAAACTACATGTAATCTGACTTCTGTACTTCATGTCTTTAAAGGTATTTGAGGATGACGAAGATGATGATAATGATAAATTTTATTCAAAGTTATCATAGGCACAACCAAGAAATTATTTACAAATCTGGTTGTTTTCCCAAAGAATCTAAGAAAATTATCTTGAAAAGGATAACCTGACTTAATATGTAAGACGAGATTAAAAAAAAAAAACATAGAAAATCTTTATTGGCAATTGTTTCCCAAAACCTGAAATGCAATAAAATGGTATTTCATTTTTTCCCCTTAGAAGTGTATTGTATTTAACCATCATTCTTTTTTTTTTTTTAATCATTCCCACCACACTCATCACTGGTGACAATGGGGAAAAGGATAAGAAATCGCTACAATGAGTTGTGAACTACAGTAGGTATAAGGAGACAAAAACCAATAAAAATATATCAGTCTAAGTAAACCTGAAGCACTCACTCCAAAATACATTTTCCCTTCCCATAAAAGACAACTGCGTATCATCCATGCTTTACCAGACAGGTCTTTTATATTCTATGCCAGGATAGACTGAAGAAAAGGGAAATAATTCACAAAATATTTCATACCACCATAAAAAAATACTTCCTTTTAAAAAATCCAAAATAATTAATTATTTTAGCCACTATATTATTGCTTACAGTAATACACAGCAATAACATTTACATTGATTGAATTCTGTTTCCTTAATGTGAAATTTGTTTGGGGTTAATTAGCACGGCTGAGGAATAAGCTTAATAATTTTATGTTGTTTACACTGGAGGCAGTTTTCCACGAGCACTGCTCAGGGAGGAAGTGACATCTTCTAATTTCAGACAGAACATGGAGGTGAGGGCAGCTGCTCACTGTGGGACTGCAAGCCAGGCCCTTCCTCCTTTAGCAAGCCTCCTCGCTACTTGGGGTATCTAATGGCAACAATACAAAGTTGCTCAAATTATTTCTCAGACATGCTAAGTTTCTAAACCAAATACTGAGCTGAGCAGGGGGGAAAGAAAAGGACTTACACAAATGGAGAAAATCCACAATATTAGACATTTTTACTTCCCCCTCCTTAAGAAAAAGCAGGTCTAATTAGTTGTCTCCCTAAAATGCGTACCTAGCATTTTTATTATGTATTATAACATTTTGCTCAGAGCTGACATTTTTATTCTGACAAGCACTGTCTGGAGAGCTCTCAATAAATAATACATTGACAATTTTCAGTAAATAAGCAGTGGACACAAATCGTTATCCTTACTTACAGCTGCCCCACTCTAATAGTGCTTTTACAAGTGAGGTGACTATTCAGTCTAATGCAATCCTCTCAGTGCTGGAAAGACATTTTCATTCATTACCACGGTCACAAGCACTTAAAGCACTTTTAAGCCCTGTTGCAAAACAGCAGGAATGGCAGAGCAAGCAGGGCTAACGAAAACTAAAGTTCATCACCAAAGAAACCTGAGGCTGTTCACCTAAGCAACTAGGAAATTCACTTATGCCCCAGCCACCTCAACACTTTTAGCTCTACAGGTCTAACAAGAACACAAGATTTTCTTTGGCAATTAAAATGTTAACCTTCTTAAAGCCCAAACACTGTGGGCTTCATTTTTGGATTAAACTTGGTTTATCATCTGTTAAGCACCCTCAGATAAGGGTCATAAGCTATGACCTGAGTGTTCTACCTGTGATCAAGGTACAAAACTGAACTAAAATCTAAATCCAGATGAATACATTTGAAACCACACAATAAATTTTCTTCTTTCCCCTATCAGCTTCTTTTCTTTAACTAGAGCCCCTAACACCATCACCCTAACTAGTCACTAAACCACTAAAGCGGTCCTGAAAATTTCATTTTTCTTCATGATATCACAGTATTTTATTTTCCAGCTAATTGGAGATACAAACTTAAATGAAATAAGATTTAAAGAAAGAGCAACAAAAGTGAGAAGGTAATATCTACACTCCTTGACATATATAGCCTATGATTTGTACTTTCACCCTACTTCTCAATAAAATCAATGTATCCATTATTTTATGACTTGTTAGACAATTCTTGATTGTAAGGATGTCTGAAAATATGCTGCTTGGTTGCAAGATGATTTCATGGTAACTATTATACAGTTTGGAATTCAGGACAGTATAGCATAGTACAGTACAGGACAATGTAGTATAGGTCATTCCATAGTGTCAGTCTTTTGTCTGCAACAGGAGCACCAGGCAAGCTTGTTAAAACATAGGTAGCTGGGCCACATCCCAGGGTTTCTGATTCAGTAGCTAAGACAAGCTCCCGGTAACAATTGCACTACTGACTATCTGAACCACTGGGCTACAAGATTAATCAACTTTACCTGAACAGGTAAAACACACATGACCCATACTGGCCTACAGTCACTCCTCCTCTTTTACAGAAGGGAATGATAGATTATAGAGCTTCCACTACGTAGCAATCATGATGCCACCTGAAAGCAAAGATGACTAATCACAGTGGGTTCTCTATAGGGAGACTAAACCCATCACAATGATAAAAAGGGAGTATCTCTCCTAATCTCCAGGACAGTCAGTGTTACAACTGCCTGCCAGGTTTATCCACCTTCACAGAGTGCCAAAACTCAGTATGTCTAAACCCAGACCTTCTCATCTATCTCAAGTCACCATCATAATAATCTCACCATTGATCAAGTATCTTGATCTCTACCAAGATACTTCAATTGTTTTGACTCTCTCACCAACTTCAAACCTCACATATGTATAGTTTATACATATATATACACATACACATATATGCATGCATGATAAATTGCTTCACTTGTGCCCAACTCCTTGTGACCCTGTGGACTAGAGCCCACCAGGCTCCTCTGTCCATGGGATTCTCCAGGCAAGAACACTGGAGTGGGTTGCCATACCCTCCTCCGGGGATCTTCCCTACCCAGGGATTGAACCTGCATCTCTTACGTCTCCTGCACTGGCAGGCAGGTTATTTACCACTAGCACCACCTGGGAAGCCTTATATATACAGGTTGATTCTTCCTCCCTATCCCCTGCCACTGCCTTAGTTGTTTAGACTCTTATCAATACATGCGTATCTCATTAAAATACCCCACTAACAGATTTTCCTGCATTTGGCTTTGCCTCTTTCCAACTGACAGTCAAAATGCTACCAAAGCTACCTTTCTAACAATTATGTCACTCACCCTCCTACTTTAAGTAGCTCTCAACTCTTCTCTACTACCCAAAAGATAAAATTCACACTCTTTAAAATAGCTTCAATCCGTTTTTTAAGTCATATCTCCCATCCTAACTACACCAATCCTCCTGAATTCACCACACTCACAGGTTTAATCATGTCATTGAAACCTTATACATGCCATTCTATCTGGGACTCTATTATATCACTTGTTCACTATGAATACCTTATAATTAATCAAAATCCAGCTCAAATACCTGTAAATCCCTTCTTAAATCTTCTAGACAAAATGATAGTTCCCTCTTCTGTACTCCAGCATTTTATAACTCTACTACTCTAGTACAGCACTTAACTATAATAATATTACTTTATGTACACGTGTTTCTTCCACTAAACTGAGAGCTACTAGAAACCAATAACTATTCTTCTTCTTCTCCTCCTCCTCTTTCTCCACTTTTACCTCTCCTCACCCCCTACATTAACAGATGGAAGAGCTTAATAAATGCTAATGATACGTGCAACAACTTGGGTAAATCTCCAGGGAATTATACTGTTTGTTTTTTTAATGCCAATTCAAAAAAAAAAAAAAAAAGCTACTGCATTTATATACTAAAAGCTACTCCATTTATATAACATATTTGAAATGACAAAATGCTAGAAATGAAGGATATTTAAATGGCTGGCAGGAATTTGGTATAGAGGGTAAGAGGTGTTGGAGTAGAAGAGAGGTGGGTATGGTTCTATAAGAGCAACACAAGCGATCCTCGTGGTGTTGGAACTATTCAGTATCTTGATTGTGGTAGTGAATACATGTACCTCTCTAGGTATTTACAGGTGACAAAACCGTGGAGAACCTCATACACACATGCACACACAAGTGAATACAATTAAAACTGGAAAAAAAAATGAATAAGATCAGGGTACTATATCAATGTTAATAACCTGGTTGTGACAGTATGTGGCAGTTTTGCAAAATGTTATCACTGGAGGAAATAAAGTATACACTGGACCTTTGTATATTATTCCTTACAACTGCATGTGAATCTATCTCAATAAAAATCTCAATTTAGAAACTAGCAAACATAGATTTATAATCTATTGATAAATGGAGTGGCATATGGGTTTTTTTTAGCTTTACTGAGGTATAACTGACAAAGTTGTAAGATATTTAAAGTATACAATGTGATGATTTGATATACAGATTCATTGAGAAAGGATTCTCCCCACTGAGTTCATTAACACATCCACCCATTATCTCATCTATTTAAATTCTACTCTGCTAAGATTTGCTAATCTTAGAAATTTTCAATTATAAAATATTGTCAAATATAGTCGCCATGTTATACATTATATACTCACTCTTATTCATCTTATAACTGAAAGTCTACACCCTTTCACCAACCTCACCTTGTCTCCCCTATCCACCCCAGAGGCTAACTACTTTTTTACTTCCTGTGTCTATTAGTTTGACATTTTTTTAAGACTCCACAAATTTTAGACAAAGATAAAGTCATGAGGGCTAAAGACATCAGTAGAAGACAAGATACGATCTGGATTTTATGTAAAGCAAAACAGATACGTGGAAAACTTAGATAAGCAGAGGGGAGACAGAAGGGTAGGGATAATGGTTGAGCATGAAGTATGTCGGACTAAATAACTAATCCAACTTAACAGTGCTGACTCTTTCAATAATAAAGTTTTGTCATGAGACTGTTTCATCTTCAAGTTTCTTAATCAGAATCAGTTGCTCTGAGTAAGAAATGCCCAGATTACTCACGTTAAAGCAAAAAGACAAAGCACAGCTGATGTGGAAGACAATGAATAAGTATTTTTAAAAATTAAGCTAGGAAAAAAAAAATTCAAAGCAGCTAGTCTCCATTGGGTACCAAGGACACACCTAATTTCTGAGGCTAATACTGACTCCTCAGAAAGTAAACAGTGGAGTAGCTACCAACAGTGAGATACAGACAAAAGTTTTTACTATTGTTTGAAATAAATAGGGCATATCTAAGAAATTTATTCAAAAGAAAGGAAGGAAGAAAGAAAGACTAAAAAGTAAAGACAATTTTTAAAAAGCCAATATGTATAGATCTAAAGGAAAATAATTCTATATACAGGGAAAAGCAAGTGCAAAGGAATTAAGACATGCCTGAGGAAAAAGAAAATGGAGTGGTCTGAGGGCAAAAAGTAATAATGAGTTTTGAAAGCCAGACTACAATATTTGAATTTTAAGCAATGAATTTTATTCCAAGCATAATAGAGATTGATGATCACTGGCCAGATATCAATGCTCCAATGCCAGTACAATGCTAAAACCATCTTAATATCAAATAAAACCAGGAAGACATGAAAGGGGCATAATTAAAAGTAACTGAAGTTAAATACTGAAGTAACTGAGTTTGCCTGGAAGTGACACAAGAATTTCTCTTTTTAGTGAGAAGGGGGGTTAAGAGTTAAATTAAAATTACTAGTGGAGAAACAAAAATAATACATGAGTTTTTGTGTACATGAGTTTGGTGACAATGGTATTTATAAGCAAACAATATTAATTTTTTGCTGTCCTCTGTACTCCAAAATGACACTGTCACGCTATATATACCATCAAACATTATCAAAAAGATCAAAGAATAGTTTTTAGAACTTTGTACATTAGGTACATTAGGCAGTTTTCCCCAGTCTCCTTTCCCCACCTGAAAACAAAGGGAGATTGCTCCAAAACAACACATTGCTTTTGCGTTAATTCTTAAATTTCCCATCTCTCCCATGCCTGTGACAGGAGCAAGAAGTATAAGATTAGAGGTATTTCTGAAGGATCTGCTATGAAATTCCAGGGTAAGCTAAGTTCCACTGCATTTTGGAGCAGAATGGAATCCCAGCGCTCACAGTTTATTAGCCACCCTAAAAGCTACATGTTGACTATAGGTTGCCTTCATTCAAAAATCACACATTAGTAGCAAAGTAAGTCTACCACTGTTACCACTAGTGCCTTGAAAAATAATTCAATACTCTGTCACATTTTTCATAGCTATTCTTCATCTTACCTCCATTTATTTTAACCACCCGTTTGTATTTACTGATTTAAATTCACTACATGAGAGCAACTGGGGAAGTCCACAGGCCTCTAACTTCTGCCTCCTTCCTAATGCTAGGGGATGACCTATATTTTGTGACTCATGTGTGTGAACTTGTCCGGCCTCTCAGTGTTGGCTCCTCAGTTATACTTAAACCCTCAAGACATAAATTAATAAAGTTATGATATCTAAGTGTCACAGTTATTCAGCATTAAAACCATAACCTCATATGGCTAATAACTATGGCCATGAATTCCCTCTAAGGCCCAAATCCCCTTACTAACAGCTCTGCCAAAAGGTAGAATCATTGGCCTTTAGCTTCTTCTGGATCATGCCACACTACTAACCTCACCCTCCATTTGCCAACCTCTCAAACCATGTACAGAACTTTCTGAGCCAATTATCCATGGCTTTGTCTATAAGTACCTTCCCTGGACAACGACTTTTTCAGACATCAAAACTGGATGGCAGCTTTTATCTCTATCTTTATAAAAAATCAGAAAAAAAAAGAGACTGGAAATAGTAAAGGACAATTTCAGTTAACAGAAAAAGAATCATGATATTGGTTCAGATGACTCTTTTACTGTGAAAACAGTTTGAAAAAGAAAATTACTGATAGTGGCTGCTGAAATTCAGATCCAAACTCTAATAAAAGAAAATCAAAGCAGCACAGAATTTTAGAATGTGGCCTTTAGTGCTCAACCAATATTTTCATTTTCTAAATTAAAAAACTAATGCTAAGACCAATTAACTAATTAAATAATTATTAGGTATTACTCAGAAGGTTACCATAGTCAAGCAAGAATGCACATCAAATTCAGACTAATCTGAATCAGAAAGGATTCCCATACAAAACATTTTAAGAAAAAGTGAAGATTTCCAGTTAAGAAGCCAACTGTTGAGATAGAAAAATATGTCTTTTCCAATATGAATGGCTGGAACAGTGGCAATAATCAAGAGTTTGCTGGTTAATTATGAATTTGAAGCAGATATTTAAGAAAAAATTAATGTGAACCTGATAAGGTTAGAGATTAGGAATTACTTTAATTCAAAAATCACACAGAGCTAGAAACATCAGTAAAAGGAATCAAATGGGAAAAAAAATGTATTTCCTAACAAACCTAGTAATCATAGTCCAGAGGGAGGATGACAATACATTGGTGCTCATACTTAAAAGAAGGGCTGAAGACATTCTATTAAGAAACAACAAAAAGAAAAAGACGAATTGCAGTGAAGAGTCCATCAAAGGCTCTTACATGTGTCTGAAAAGCTCAGCAATAAAAGGAAGCCTGGGCTAGGTGTTTTGAGGAAGGTGGAACCAAAGGTATAGACAGTTAAGGCTTTCGGGAATTATAACACACACACACACTGAAGCTCCAATTTCTTTGTGTACTGTTTTCCAACAGAGTAGAAAGAATAATACAAATTTGTCAACAGCAGCTCCACTCCTGGGAATATACCCCAGGAAGAAGCTCAAGCACGTGTGTATCAGAAGATAGGTACAAGGATGTTCGCCTCTCATTGTTTGCACTAGCAGCAAACTGGAAATCATCCAAATGTCCACAGACGGTAAACAGGAGAGTACACTTCTCTACAGCATTCTGTGGGATAGCATGTGGAATATCATACAAAAGTGAAAAGGAACTAGAGCTGCACAGAACCAAATTGATCTTAAAATATAACTGTGAGTATAAAAAATAAGTCATAGAAGGTTACAGTGTAATACCATTTTTATAAAGTTCTGAAACAAAGCTAAATGACATATTATTTAGGAACATATATAAAACTGCTTGAAAACAAAAAAAGACAAGATTCTAAACACAAAGTTCTGGCATTAGTTACATCTATGTAGAAAACACAGGGATTGAATAGATAAAGAAAACATCAAACTGAATGATGAATTTACAAGTGTTTGTTTTATGTTTATGCCTTATAATATATATAATCAAATATTACATAATAAACACAGATTTAAGTTTGTCACTTCCTTTTCTATTCATTTTTTCTTTGGATTTTACACATATATTGTGCAAGAAAAATGTACAGATTTTAAAACTGCTCCCTATTCTTTTGAGAATAATTCCAGAATAAGGCTATCTAATGAATTTTCAGTTGAAAAAAAAATGCTAATGATCCACTTTGACTTCACCAGTTCAAAATTCATATGAGACCATGACTCAATTTCATCAAACCATGGAGAGGAAGTTGCATCCTCTTAACAAAATGCCAAGGAACACCTTCTTGCTTCCCAGGTCAGGAAGAAGAAAAATCAGAAGCAACTGACCGCATCTGTTCTTAACATTCATAGAGAAAAAAATTTAAGAAAAGAATTTTTAAGTCTGAGGAGATAGAAATGGGCCAAGAAATTTGAAGTATCTTTTCAAGGCAGAGACACACAAAATGAAGTTGAGAAAAGAATTCAACCAACTAGGATACTGCCAATATTGAAAGTGGGAGTTGAAAAACAACAGCAAATTGAAACAAATATTTGCCCAGAATGTCTGGGTTCACAGGATTCAGGCTAATTACATACTTCATAAAGATATGTGAGGATGACCAGTTTCTGAAGAATTAGACAGCAAATATACTTAACACAAAAACACAAGAAGCATTATTCTTTTCCACAATTCAATATGAAACAGTAGTTCTAGTTCCTCATTTTGATCCCTAATTGTACAATACTTGCAGAAATGTATATTTAAATTATTTGGTACTAGATTAGTATTTGCTATGCGTATAATACAAAATCTTTAAAATAGGATCGAGGACCCAAACATTATAAGAGAGTAAAGCTACACTTTAAAGAGAAGAAAAAGTGAATGAAAATGAAGTTATATCAGCATTGCTCTGAATATCTGATTGCTTCTTCACCCAGAGCAGGAGTGATCTTGGGTAACTTCAGCACTTAAATGACCTGAAATTTTCAACTTACTTAAAATAATAATTCTGGGGACTTCATAATAAATACTTAATGTGTTTTTATGCAAAAGTCCAAAACCTTCTCCCATAAATGAGAAATATAAAGAAAGGTTTGGATCTTGGTATTCTAAATATTTCACCAATATAACCTTCAATTAGAACAGTGGCAAAAACCTAAAGGAGATCAGTCCTGGGTGTTCATTGGAAGGACTGATGTTGAAGCTGAAACTCCAATACTTTGGCCACCTGATGTGAAGAGCTGACTCATTGGAAAAGACCCTGATGCTGGGAAAGATTGAAGGCAGGAGGAGAAGGGGATGACAGAGGATGAGATGGTTGGATGGCATCACCAACTCAATGGACATGGGTTTGGGTGAACTCTGGCAGTTGGTGATGGACAGGGAGGCTTGGTGTGCTGCGGTTTATGGGTGGCAAAGAGTCAGACACGACTGAGCGACTGAACTGAACTGAACTGAAAAACCTAATATCCATAAAATTTGCTTTAAAAGATTCTTTTAATGCTCTAGCATGGTATGAATGTTAAACTTTTATATTTTTTAGCATGGGCTTTTAATAGATTTTTTTTTCTTTAACAGGAACACAGTACTTTTAACTGGGTATTATCTGAAAACCTCATCCAAGTCTTTACCAACTCTCTCACTGACAACACCATATTCCACATACTTCTCAGCAGGGAAGATTGGCTTCCATCGGGGAAACTTTAGTATCAGCTTTTCCAAAAAGCCTGAAAGGAGAGTTAAGCTGAATTGCTCTTCCAGAAAATAAGTACGTCATTGCTGCCAAATGTTAAATCCCTTCACACCATGGGACATTTCCTATGGTTCTGTCTGTGGTACAGGATAAGACTCCTAAAATATTTCTCTTTAAAAAACGTTCTTCAAATGACATCAGTAATAGTAGTTATAATAGCAATAGTAATCATAATTATAGTTATATAAGCTATGTTTATATATATATATATATATATGTGTGTGTGTATATGTATATATATATATATATATATATATATATATATATATAGCATCAAATTCTGACACAACCCTGAAAGGTAGATACCATTTATCCAGTTTTACAGATGAGGGAACTGAAGCACAAAAGGATAAAATTATTTGCCTAAGACTAGAAAATAAAGTTGGCTACATTTATTGAGCTCTTACTATGCACTGGTAATGCTCTAAATGTTTTAGTTGCATTAACTAAATCTTTTTCTTTTCATGATAGCTCTATAACTATGTCCAATATTTGGCTGAGAAAACACAGAAGGGTGCCCAATGTCATCCAACTGGCAAATGCTAAACTGAGGCTGAGACAGCCTAGATCCAGAGTCCACACTCAATCAGTATACTATACTACCTTGCTAAATATTAGAACTTACATTCAAACCCAGATCTAGCTCACTCAAAAAACATATGACTTTCAAAAATGAGTTTTCCCATTGTTTAAACTATATCACACTCCTCTTTTAGTACAGCAAAAGCTATTGACATCAGATAAGCAATACATACCAACATATATGCTTACTAAATATAATTCAGTGAAAATATATGTATAAATCCAAATTATTGTTTAGAGATGTGAATAATGATAATAATCCATCAGATACATAAACACGTGTTCATTCTTGTGCTGGGCAACAGCTGCATAATCCATTGGAAAGCCTATCCCACCAGGAATCCAAAGCTCAAATGCTCCTGCCCTTTCTCCACATAAACAGTCAAATGAATCCACATACTTTCATTATTATCATATCTTGAAGCACAATTCCACTGGACAAATACTCTAATTTCTGACCAGCATACATTCTATGACATTGTACCTAAACCCTGCATATTTCCCTTTAAGCTTATGGCCTCTATCAAATATAGCACATTTATTCTAATATTTTTAACTGCAAGTTTCATCACTCCCTCTTGATCACAATAATTACCACCTAAAATATAAGTCTCTTAAAGGAGGAAAAAGAAAGAAACTCTTATTTTGTGAGAGCTGTTTATATCCCTTTCTCTGCAATCTCACATGACTCCAGGACCTGTCCCAAACCAGTTCATCCAGTCTAGGATCATATACTTAGTAGTATGATGCACGAGACATGATAGTGGCTGAAGCACTATTATTAAAGAGAGATTAAAACAGCTGTACATTATGCTGAAGCACTCACTCTTCCCTTTACAAACAGACGGTCCTGGATTACAAGCAGCACTTGACCATTTAAATCACGACAACAACCAGATTTAACCAGCTGGGCCATATTCTCCTAGGCAATGCCTGTTGACCTCCTCAGTCACAGCTGCTCAAATGAAATTCTCATTAGACAACTTATTTTCAGAAGCCAAAGGACTCTCTGATTAAATATATGTATTTAGATATAGAAGTCCTTTTTAAAGTATTCATTTTCTGACAACTGTCGCTTATGTTAGAGCCCAGCTACATTGGCAACAAGATGGGTGATACAAGGATAACTAAAATTCATCATTTAACCCCAACTGAAGGATTTTTATCTTAGAAGCATTTAAACCTGAATCTATTAATCAAAGTCTTTCTGCATATTATATCCACCAATATCAGCAGTTTTAAAATGTAGATTTTGATATTCATTCTATCCATCCATTTTTCCATGTATCTGCACACATATCTATCTATCTACCTGCCAATGTATCTAGATACGGCAGAAAAAAAATGAGTTAAATTTACAAGAAAATAGAAACCTTGCCTATTTTCCCACAAATCTTACTTTCAGAGGAAGCACTTCAGACACAACACCTTGGTTCATCAGTGCTTCAGCAATCCAGTCAAATCACTGCTCTGGAGAGGATATTCCTTGAGAGAATGGCACATAAAATAGTGGACAATTATTTGGTTAATCAAAGAATCCACCTGTAAGAGAATAACTTCCCTATTATTCTTTGGAGAGTTTTTGTTTTATCATGTAGATATTGTTTTAAAATAGACCACAATAAATAAACTTTTTATAGATCAGTTCCTGTATATGAGACGAAGTGAGGGTGGAGGGTATTTAGTCTGATAGAGTCAAAACATATTCCAGGACTAGAGTGACTCAGGAAGGTCATTCATTATGTCAGTCACACAAGCTTGCCACTCATGAAGTATGGCCTTCAAACCAGGAAGTAGAAGTGAGGAAGAGGTGAGTAATGCATCTGAAAGCTTTTATATATCCCATGGGATAAGCGATGTCCCAAATAAGGAGATGGGGCTTTAAAAAGTCCAAGTCAGGCAAATATTGGTGGAGCTATTATACTTCCTTGGAACTAGAATACAATTATTATAAAATCATAAATCTATCAAAGCTTATTAATGACCTTTACTATAATTATTTTGATTCTCCCATCCTACTGTTCTGTTCCATTGCTCCAAGCAAGTAGTTAAAATTAGGAATCAAACTCAAAATAAAAAATAGGAATCCTCATTACTCCAATCTCCAAAACATTTTGCTCTACTTTTCTCATTAACTATAGTTCCATCCTACTACTCACTCTAAGCTACCTTTAAACAACTCCTCTCTATTGATATCCTCACTTTAAATGTTGAGTCCTAATAGTTCTATCTCCTATTATCTTTTCCATATGCACCCCTTTTTCCTCTCTTGTTTCTGCTGCCTTAGTTCAGGCCCTCATTATCTCTAGCCTGAAACAATTTCTTTAATGTCTCTCTGTACTCCCATACATCCAACACAGTGCTGCCAGATTAACTTTCTTGGAGGAAAGCTCTACTCCATCAATTTATTGTGCTAAAAAATAGTCAATAGTTCCTCCATAACCTTCAGTATAAAGTTCAAATTTCTAAGCCAAGAATTAAAGGGCCTCTGTGATGAACAGAACCAACTTTTTCAGTTTTACACTGCATATGCATCTTCATATACTTTAAAGTAGAACTCGAACTCTCTGCTGTTTTAAAGCGCTCTGCCTGTTCCTTTTGACTGAAATGTCCCTCCCCTCCATTTCTGCCTGTATACTTTCTTTCATTCTCCAACCAGTTACGACCCACTTTTCCTAGAGAACCTTTCCATGGTTTCCTAGGCAGGCACAATCTATATTGTAAACTCCTATAACATTTTATCTACATAGCACTCATGGAACTTTAAACGACATATTAAACAACACTGAATTAGAGTTCATTTTGTCTGTGTTTTATACCTTTTACTAGAATATAAACTCTCTAAGTTTAGAGACCTCTGCTTTACTCATGATAGGTATGCAATATCATGTAGCATAGTGGTTCTTCACCTAGGTTCCACAGACCCCGAATTTATCCATAGCATTCAGGAAGTCTGCAAATTTGGATGGAAAAAAGATATTTTTCACCAATATTTTTAACTGAAAATGTGATTTCTTTAAATTATCAAAGCAGGCAACAAATAATAAATTCATAGTATCTGTGAGATTATAATCAATAGAATAATAATATATAGATTACATTGTACTTGAAGATTATCTCAAAATACCTTTTATGCTTATCACATATATTTTTAGTCCTTCCACTAGATCTTGTGTTTAATCCATTAGTAAAATAGTACTTCCTGCCATATCACAACATTTTTAAATTAACATTTTAATATAATTCATTTTCTCTATAATTCCATGAATTTTACTTTATGCATTTAAAATAAGGATAGACCTGTAGGCATCATCAACCCACCAAAGGGATCCACAGCCAAAAAAATAAAGCATCATGGTAAGAATCCCTCAGTTCTAATGTAGCACCTTGCATAATAAGAAAAAAAACTTGTAGAAAAATAATCATGATACTATGAAGCTCTTGATTAGGGCTATTAAAAATATGCCATGAACTACAGAATACTAAATAAGCATATTTAGTTCATAAAAATTCATAGTCTTGGAAGAAAAAGACCAATCACCTCTCCTCTACAATAACCTTTAAAGATAGCAATTAAGATTTCTGCATACCTCCAAAGGTAATTTATTGCCTTCCAAAGAAAGTTTTCCATACCTGGACAACTACACTGTTAGGTAGTTGGTCCTATTATAAAGTAAAATATGTGATATATAATATTTATGATAATATTACTAGTTCCTCCCATTATTCTTCTTCTTATATTACTGTATCTGTTCTCATATTGATTGTTCTCTGAGAATATTCCAATGCTTCTGAGTTCCTCTTAAAGTGTAGTAATTCTCACCTTAACACAATACTTGAGATGCATTCTCTTGAGCAAGATGTTTAGTGAGACTGGGGCCTCTTGAATCTTACATACTGTATTTCTAGGTATGTAATTACAAACATTAATTCTGTAATGCTGACTAGGATAGCACTGTCAATTTTTTGGCAATATTCACCATCCTGACTCCATTGCTCTATCACCTAAAACTCATACGTGGGTTTTTTTTTTTAATCGTGTGTCTGCTATTTAAATTTTCTCCAGTAATTACTTGTGCAGATAGGAATTTTGGTCACAGCCTCTGGACTTGACAGTAACATCTATTAAATTTTATCTTGATGAGTTAAAGTTTATATTTTGGGTTTGTCAAAAACTTTCAAGTTTTTGTTTCTTTCATACAGTATATTCAGCATTTCTCCTAGATTTTTGGAATCTGTGGGTTTGATGAGCACAGTTTTTATCATTTCATATTTGTACTTAGTGGACTATATATGTTGATATGCACTAAAAATGTCTGAATTTCTGATACCTAAAATATATATACTTTAGAAAACAAAGTTGTGTAATGTACATAAAAAACATTCTTTAATAATAGGAATATAATGATAAAGGACTCTTAAATGAGAGGTCTCATACTGAAAGTGCCACTCTTAAATCAAATCTATAACACACAGTAATGAAGAGGAAAAATAAACTAATCATTGCTTGCAAGAGAAGAATGAGTTTAAATTCCCTAACAGTCTAGACCCTTCCCCCTAAAAAATCATCACAAATCAACTTCTTTATTTTTACATAACAGAACCCTCTAAAGTATGTTGAAAAGTACTTTCTTATAGAATTAAAACCATCTTTTTGATGAATCACAAAAGTAATCAAGCAATCTCATTTATTCAGAGTTTATTGACCTGGCAACCTCAGTTATTCTAAAACATAGGCACAAATGAGAAGTATAAAGTCTCTGAAGAGCCAAGAGTCAGTACAGAGTCTATGAACTGAAGAGTATGTATATTGCCCAGAATCTCTCATAAACTCACCCAGAAATGTGCATTCATATTTTAAATAGTGTCTAGAGTGTTATGATCATCTAATTAAATAACTGAAAGATAAAGATAAGAGGGAAATTAGAAATTATTTACAACTAAGTAAGAAGTTATAGCCTGAAACCTGATATTAAAGAAAGAGAAACCAACACACACACACACACACACGTGCACGCACACGCGTGCCAAAAAGGATATCTAAATCAAGCACACATAGGAACTCCAAAGTTTCATAATTGCAGAAAAATAACTGTAAAGCAACTGTCCTAATCATCTCAATGATCTCTGGGGGCATCATTACATTAGAGCATGGTAAAGTAATTGACATTTATGATACAACAATCATCACAATACCTCAAATGACCCATATTAATTATTATAGTTAATTCTCAAAATGTTTAAGAAGTCAGGTTACTACCATACAAAATTTTAAATTTTGAGATTGAGGGAGATTGAAAAATTTACCCAGGGTCACACAATTGTTAGACAGGAATTGGAGTTTATAGTCTACTGCCTCATGACCCTGAGTCATCAAAAAAATTTACATTTTGTACCATATAATCTAGTTAGTAAGCCTGGGAAACGTAATACATTTCAGAAACTTCCATCAAGATTGCTGATGTTGTGGACAGGTAACAAAAGTTAATCTGAAATTCTTAAATTTTTGAGCCTTTTATGGAATAAAATTAAGTTACATGAAAAATTCCCTTATATCAAATCCCCATTTCCCTACAGTACCACAGAGGTTTAAATTTAACTTACATATAAGTAGTGATTCAGAGCCATTAATTACTCTATATTTTAAAGTCTAAAATCTGTGCATAAAAAATGAAAGAACATACACAGGATAGCAATCACTTAGAGTTGATTAATTTAAGCATATTATTAGAGAGTCTCCTTTCATTTACTTTTTAGGACCTAGGTTAACCTAAGTGGACTCTTGTAGAGAGAGGAGAGAAGGTAGATGTCTCAGTAGATGTCATGTGTCAAAGAATTCTCTCCTTGAACACTGTTTTAACAATATTAGAAACCCTCAACTCTCAATTCTACAACATTTGAAAGTAAAATAATAATATTTAGAAGTTTGTAATATTTGTAAAAATAAGGATAAATACATTAGGCTTTTTTTCTTTTTAAACAGTTGATATTTTCATAATAAAATACTATCCATTAAAAGGAAATATGGGAGGAAAAAATGAAAAATAGTGTTGCAGCTGAGAAAATACCTATACTACCTTTTTCCAGAGCAAGGCTTAAAGTCAGTTTAAAACCTTGATTTGTTATTATAAGAATCAAGTAAAATGCACAGAGTTGTAGAAAAATGGAACTATCTGCCTAACACTTCTAATGGATCACAATCTGCCATCACCATGGTAACCTCTGAATAACTTTTTCCTTGCTAGTGCCAATTATGCACTTCTCTGGCCCTTGAAATCCCACTCATTTTTTTTTTTTAAGCTGGAATCTTTAAAAGAATAAAGCCCAACAGTTAAGTCCACACATACCCTCTTGTTCAGTCCGAGTCATTTCCTCAAGCTTCTTCTGTTTCAGTGTGTCCACCACATCGGCAAGGCTCCCTTTGCGGCGTTCTGGGGTTCCAAAAGTAACACTGGTCATTATCTCGCGGTCCCGACTCCCTTCGTCAGGCTTATGTGGTGAGGTAGAGGTATTTCGGAAGGAATATAGGGAACATAACTTATTATTCTCTGACTCCTAGAAAAAAAATAAAATAAAAATCATTAGAACCTGTTTCTTTGTATATCACTGGAGAAAAATATCAAAACAGAATGACAGTATATGAAGCTGAGATGGACAAATAAAATACATTAATTATCTCTGTTTTAAAAAAAAATACCAAACATTATAGAAATAATTATCAAAGGAACTGACCTGAAATTACAGATTCAAACGGTTTTCTTTTTTAATTAAAAAACAGTAAAAGTGGTATAAAGATTTAATTTTAAAATGAACACTTCAGCTTCTTACTCATTTATACCCTTCGTTTAAGATAGTTCAGATTTAATTATTAATTATAAGAATGGTAAAGCTTTTCTTTTAATTGACACTTACATTAGCAAACCTCTTCCCACAGCTTAAAAAACATATACAACAACAACAAAAATTCATTATCCCTAAATTTAGAAATAATAGAGAAATTGGCTCCATTATTAATTGTTTACCAGAGAATATATAAAATATCTAAATCAATGCCAGAAAGTTAAGCAACCTGAATATTTCTGCGTACTGTGTTTTGAGAAAAAATTGTTTTCTTTCTTCTTCTACATAGTTGGATGGCATCACCGACTCAATGGACATGAGTTTGAGCAAGCTCCGGGAGATGGCAAAGGACAGGGAAGTCTGGTGTGCTGCAGTCCGAGGGGCAGCAAAGAGTTGGCGACTGAGCGACTGAACACCAAATACATCTGTCAAAGTTACAGAAACCTTTTCTATTCCTTATCCTTACCACTGACACTTTAGCACATAGTCACACACATTTCTCATGTGGCACTTAAAAATGATTTGTTTTTACATTTTTTTTTAAACAAGAGGACTAGTTTGTTATAGAAACGCACAAGAATTATCTCATATTACAGAGAAGCTGGCTAACTGGTCAGATAGTTAGGTCCCTCTTAAAAAGGCAAATCTTAGATGGAAAATAATAAACACCTAAAAGTTTATAAAAGGAAAATGCACTTGTAGCTCTGAGAGCTACAAATCAGAACTGAGAGCTTGAAGCACCTATTATTGGCCATAGCCCACTAGTAGTCTTGCATTCACCTTGTCTGTATGTGTATGGGAACTTTCTCTCCTGATAAAAAATTTGTATGAAATAAATAAAGCATCTAGACTTTATGATTCTTGTCAGTTTAAAAATCTTAATTGCTCCTATATCTCTACCCTTCTTCACACACACACACACAAAGTCCAGTAGGCATCAAGAGCTAGAGGAAGAGCATGGGACAAAAGCTGGAGTTAAAAAAAAAAAAAAGGTACAGAATTAATCACTGGCAGGAAAGGGAGTGAAAAGGAAAATGGGATTATAGAAATACATTTCCATATAATAAGATAACTATACTCAATAAATGCTAGGTATTTAGGTATTATTGTCATTGCATATAAGGAAGGAATAAACTTATTTCCACAGCTATTGGTAGCATATAATGAGGTAACATCCATAAAGTAACTAGGCACAGATCTGAACCTAAAGCAGGTGGTGCTTAGTAAATAGCAGGTACCATATTCTGAGGGAAGAAACAGATCTAAGGATGGAGCCAAGGAAGTTCTTCCCCCTCTGGACCTAAGTAATTGCTTAGTAAAAAAAAAAATATGTCCTGAACTAAATTGAGTATTGTAAAGTCTGTGAATATACTAAAGACCACTGAATTGTACACATTTAAATAAGGAAATTGTGTAGTATGCGTATTATATCTCAATAAAGCTGTTCTAAATTACTATGAGACAAATCTTAATTTTTTCCACTATTGCACTGCTAAAAGCACCTAGCACAGAGCAGATGTTCATTACATTTACACTGAAATACGCTGAAAAGGATAAAACTAATGTGCAGGAGAGCGCCTCTTTACATTGTTCCCAGATCTTTTCTTTCCCAGGAAATACATTGTATTTAATGCTTACAATAACCATGGAGTGATGCAGAGGAACCCTTTCTTTTAGATGTCAGTCATGGTTAGTACACAGCTCCTTGGAGTGCCCAGTTCACTCTCAACTTTGTGAAAACAAACACTCAAGAGATTTTCTGGGCTTCCCTGGTGGCTCAGATGGTAAAGATCTGCCCACAATGCAGGAGACCTGGGGTTCAATCCCTGGGTTAAGAAGATCCCCTGGAGGAGGGCATGAAAACCCACTCCAGTATTCTTGCTTGGAGAATCCCCATGGACAGAGGACCCTGGTGGGCTGCAGTCTATGGGGTCGCAAGGAGTGGGACACAACTGAGAGACTCAGCACATATGTTTGCCAAAGCCAATTTCAGCTCTTAATAGTGCCCCTAGTAGAAATGTTACCAAGGCTTTTTGGAATCAATAATCATCACTTGATAAATTATGCTTCAATCACTTTCATTTCTCATATTACTGCCTATAAATAAGAAACAAACTCTCTCTCACCCTAAGGGGTTGAAGATCAACTCAAAACAACAGTTACATGGAAGTGGTTACCTACACATGACTCACCACTGACCATAATGAAGAGGATTTTTCCCGTCACTCCCAAGTTGAAAGGTACTAGCAGTGTCTCGTCAGCCTGAGCAACAGTAGTCCTTAGAGAATTTAGGCTGCATACACTACCATTTTTTTCTCTCAGAACTAATTCCAGTCTAATTTACTCATGTCACTTACTTGTTGGATAGGCTATGTTCCTTGTTTTTAACTCATGAGAATGTAGTCACCATCATCCACCACAGTCAACAATGATGGGTTCCCTCACCAATGACCCATATTGTCCTGAGCCCCATAATCTGTGCAATGTAGCTCAACACTGCCAAGAAGAAGATAATAAGAAGCTAGAAAGTCATGTTTTCTCCAAGAAAGCAACAACAACTACTTACAACATGGCACAAAGTCACCAACACCAGCAGAAGATGAAATCATAAATTACTTCAGTTGTATAAGTTATCCTACACTATCCTTAGGAACAAAGAAAAGGGGCAAAGTCGACCGTTTATGGTCTTTAATTTTTAATTTTCTAAAACTTAAAACATTCCTCTCATGAATGAAGGCCTATAGTCAATTCATCAGAATAAAAGGGCACATGAATCCAAACACTTTCAAAGAAGAGATTTGTTGTTGCTGTCACTGTTTTAGTCACTAAGTCTTGTCTGACTCTTTTATGGCCCCATGGACTGTAGCTTTCCAGGATCCTCTGTTCATGGAATTTTCCAGGCAAGAACACTGGAGTGGGTTGCCATTTCCTTCTCCAGGGGATCTTCCTGAGCCAGGGGTCGAACCCATGCCTCCTGCATTGGCAGGTGGCTTCTTTATCATTGAGCCACCTCAGAAGCCCAGTGAAGAGCTTACTGTTAGATAAGAAGGCAACATTGGGCTTCCCAGGTGGAACGGTGGCAAAGAATCTGCCTGCAAATGCAGGCGACGTGGGTTAGATCTCTGGGTCAGGAAGATCCCCTGGAAAGGGAAATGGCAACCTGCTCCAGTATTCTTGCCTGGAAAATTCCATGAATAGAGGAGTCTGGCAGGTTACAGTTTATGGGGTCACAAAGATACATGACTGAGCATGCATGTACAAAAGGCAAAAACGACAAATCAGAAAAAGAAACTTGACAAAGAATCTCTAATTTGTGTTCTAGGGAGGTAGGTAACTTTTAAGTAAGTTTTCTCATAGAAAAAAAAAAAAGGTCAACCTATTCTTTAATTTCCTATAAATGAAATAGGTCCTATGAACTACCAACTGAGACAAGATGCCCAATGACCACATCTATCAAGTTTTGATGCATGTTACTGCAGCACAGCTTATTTGTTTAAAGCAGTTCTTCTCAAACTTTTACAGTATTCCCTGGCAAGTATGTGAAAATACAGACTCCCTTACCTCCTGCCATACCCCCAAAGAGTGGTGCCCAGGAATATGAAATGTAATAAACATCCCAAGTGATTCTGATGCACAGGTCCTCTCATTCTGATGCAGCCTACTTTCAGAAACACTGATTCCCTACAGAAGGCAATGAAATGAATGTGCTTTGCCTTAATGTTACAATGTGGATATGATTACGAACATTTTTAAGAAGGCTGGTTAGTTGTAATTTTAAAAAATAACATAAAGGAGATTACTTCTCTTCTTTTGATCTTTCATATGAAAACAACCAATGTATAACATGGCTAAACACATGAACATCACAAAAAGAAGAGTGTACAGGGCACTGAGTAAGTATTAGCTCATTCAAAGAAAACTTACGTTTGTTTTCTCTTAGCCCCTAACCTTACTGCCCTCACCAAACAGTGAATAAAATTTCAAAATATTATTTAAAAGGAACCTAGTACCAATACAAGGACTAAAGCAGTGTTGGTTCAGATTATCTAAAGCATTTCACTGGAAATTAATTAAACACAGTACAAAAATTATATGTAGATGACTGAAAAAGTATACAGTAGTATTAAAATAGTTATTAGGCAAAGTTTCTAGAAAATATGAGCAATTTTCACAAATTAAGAATACGTAAAGATATTTTCATATATGAAGGGATAGAGAAGTCAATATTAAAAACAAAATGTGTGAAGTGATGGATGTTAAGTAAACTTATTTTGGCATGTTAGTGAGAAACACCAATATATTTTTTAAGAAAAAATTATGTACAGAAGACAGAATTTCCAACAAAATGTTAATGGTCCTGTGTCTTGGAATAATGTGCTGTGCTCAGTCATGTCCAACTCTGTGACTCGACAGAGTGTAGCCCTCCAGGCTCCTCTGTCCATGGGATTTTCCCAGCAAGAATATTACAAGAGGTTGCCATTTCCTCCTCTGGGGATCTTCCCGACCCAGGGACTGAACATGCATCTCCTGCACTGCAGGTGGATTCTTTACCGCTGAGCCACTGGGGAAGTCCCTTGAAATAATAGGTAGTTTTATATTTTCTTTTTGAAATTACATATATTTTGAAAATGTTCTATCATCAATAAGACTTTTAATTAGAAAACAAATATTATTAATATGTTCAAGGTTGAACATGAATAACAAAAAATGTTGTAGAAATAATTTATTTACAAGGGAGGAGGCACCAAATGGAGAAAAAGATATTGTATTTAGTATAACTTCAATCTTGTTACATGCATGCATAAGGATAAACGTGGTCACAAAAAAAAAAACTTGGAAGATATATACTGAAGTATTTATAGTGACTTCTAAATGGTGATAACATTATTGGTAATTTTTCTTTTTGCTTATCTGTGTTTTATCATTAATGAATATATTGCTTATGCAATAAAGAAGAACAATATCATTTTATAAAGAGATGCTTAGAGGAAATATAAAAGGAATTTAAGAGAATAGAGTTTGGCCATCTTGAAGATGTCTATAGAGTTAGTACATTATAGTTTCCCAGTATTGAAACCAGAAAAAGCAATCAAGCTTTCTTTGGGCATTTCTGCAGCCGAGGGCTCTTAAATAGTATTTTCTAATAACTAATTATTTAAAAGGGAATCCCTAATCAACTAAAATCTAGATTCCTCATGATTATCAACCACGGTTTCCTGTTTGCCCTCAAAAGATCCACAAAATCAATCTATATCCTGTTCCATGTTAAAGTTGTTCAAAATATCTTAAAGGAGAAATTAAGCAAATAGTCCTTTTTTTAGATGAAACTCCTTCAGTTTCAACACCTATTTCCCATTTGACATGGTTTCCTGACCCTTCATCACTCTCCTCTGATATACTCCAGTCTCTAGATGTTATTCTAAAAATGTGTTGCCAAGAACTGTGTACTGTATTTCTACATCTTTGTTTTTAGCAAGAAGAAAAGTAACAGTCAGAAGGTTATGTGGTTTTCCCTATGTCACACAGGTAGGACTAGCAGAGCTGAATTCTACATGTAGGCTTTCTGACACCCAATTCAGTGATTTTCCATTCCACAAAACTATCCTAAAATCACTCTCAAGAGTAAAAGATGCCATAACTTCAGTAACACTACCTTCTAAATCCTTTCTTGCCTTACATTTTCAGACGTGAGCTTTACATACTTTTGAGACAGGAATTCCAGTTATTAACCCAAATTCCAAAATTTCCAAGATACCCCACCTTAGTTATCTATAACTAAGGTATAAAAATTATCCTAAAACTTAATGCTTAAAACAACAATAATGATTTATTAACTTTAATGATTTCTATGGGTCAGGAATTCAGGAGAATCTGGGCTGGGTGGTTCTGTCTCAAGGTCTGTCGTGAGGTTGACATTAAGTTAGTGGCTAAGACTGTAAGCTCAAAGGCTTCTTATTCACAAAGTAAACACTTTAAGAGCTTGGGGTTGGAAGCTGGGGTTCCTTGGACATCTTCCTCTATGTGATCTCTCCACATGATCTTTTCTTTTCAGCATATTGGCCTCAGAATAGCTGGACTTCTTACATGGTAGTTCAGGCCTCCCACAGGTGTATGTCCTCAAAAGAGCCAGAATAAAATTATATCACTGTTTCTAACCTAGTTTGTGAAGTCATGCCCTATAACTGTCAATACAATCTATTCAACAGTAAGTCACCATGGCTGATCCACAGTCAAGAGGATGGAAGTTAGATTATGCCTTTTCATAGAATGGAGTTATAATATCCTCAAATAGCTGATGTGAGAAATGAACAATGAAAAAAGCACGTAGGGAAGTATCTATCATCTAAGTACTTAGTAAATGATACCTACTCTTATTATTGAAATGTCCTTTGTCCAATTATCTTTGGTTTCAATTTTTAATCCTGAAAATAGTCACGATAATCACTGGTACCAGTTTAGGTTTTTATTTATACTCATTCAACTAAGTGGAATAATAAATATGGAACTGTTACTCTGTTTAATATCAATGCTCAAAATCACCTTCTTTATGAAGTCATCCTTAATTAATTCCACTAAGATCTGGTCCCTCACAAAGCTCCAATAACCTCAACATTTGTAATTAGCTTTATCTAGGGATCAATTCCCACTAAACCTAACTGCATATGGATTATATCCACTCTGTCCAAGAGCAGCTACTCTATGTGTGTGCATGTGCTCAGTCACTTCAGTCATGTTGGACTGTTTGTGACTCCATGGACTGTAGCTTGCCAGGCTCCTCTGTCTGTGGGATTTTCCAGGCAAGAATACTGGAGTGGGTTGCCATGCCCTCATCCAGGGGATCTTCCTGACCCTGTGCCTGAACTCATGGCTCCTGCATCTCCTGCATTGCAGATGGGTTCTTTATTGCTGAGCTGTTGGGGAAGTCCCAGCTACAGTATTTTTTTGTTGTTCAGTAGCTAAGCCATGTCCCATTCTTAGCGACCCCATGAGCTGGAGTATGCCAGCCTTCCCTGTCCTTCACCATCTCCTGGAGTTTGCTCAAATTCATGTCCATTGAGTTAGACATGCCATCCAATCATTTCATCCTCTGCCATCCCCTTCTCCTCTTGCCTTCCATCTTACCCAGCATCACGGTCTTTTCCAATGAATCAGCTCTTTGCACCAGGTAATCAAAGAACTGGAGCTTCAGCTTCAGCATCAGTTCTTCCAATGAATATTCAGGGTTGATTTCCTTTAGGATTGACTGGTTTGATATCCTCGCTGTCCAAGGGACTCTCAACAGTCTTCTCCAGCACCACAGTTTGACAACATCAATTCTTCAGCACTCAGCCTTCTTTTTGGTCCAATTCTCATATCCTTACATGACTACTGGAAAAACGATAGCTTTGAGTATATGTGGACCTTAGTTGGCAACGTGATGTTTCTGCTTTTTAATATGTTGTCTAGATTTGTCATAGCTTGTCTTCCAAGAAGCAAGCATCTTTTAATTTCATGGCTGCAGTCACCTTCCACAGTGATTTTGGAGCCCAAGAAAATAAAATCTGTCACTGTTTCCACTTTTTTCCCATCTACTTGCCATGAAGTGATGGGACCTGCAGGCATGATCTTAACTTCTTGAATGTTGAGTTTCAAGCCAGGTTTTTCATTCTCCTGTTTCACTCTTATCAAGAGGCTCTTTAGTTCCTCTTCACTTTCTGCCATTAGAGTGGTATCATCTGCATATCTGAGGTTGTTGATATTTCCCCCAGCAATCTTGATTCCAACTTGTGAGTCATTCAACCTGGCATTTCACATGATATACTCTGCATATAAGTTAAATAAACAGGATGACAATATACAGGTTTGACATACTCCTTTCCCAATTTTGAACCAGTCTGTTGTTTCATGTCCGGTTCTAACGGTCACATCTTGACCTGCATACAGGTTACTCAGGAGACAGGTGAGGTGGCCTGGTATTACCATCTTAGCCAAAGGCTTTAGCATAGTCAGTGAAGCAGAAGTAGATGTGTTTTTTGGAACTCCCTTGCTTTTTCTATGATCCAGCAGATGTTGGCAATTTGATCTCTGGTTCCTCTGCCTTTTCCGAAGCCAGCTTGTACATCTGAAGCTCTCAGTTGATGTCCTGTTGAAGCCGAGCTTGAAGGATTTTGAGTACTACCTTGCTAGCATGTGAAATGAACGCAACTGCACAGTAGTTTGAACATTCTTTGGCATTGCTTTTCTTTGGGATTGGAGTGAAAACTGACCTTTATCAGTCAGCTACAGTATACTACAACTCTAATTTAGCTGAGTTTCCAACTGCACCTTAACCAAGAATTGCAAGATTAGAGAAGTGAACTGGGGTTGCAAAAGTCAAATAAGATGTTGGAAATTAAGACAGGCCGATTGACATATATACACTGCTATGTATAAAACAGAAAACTAATGAGAACCTACTGTATAGCACAGGGAAGTCTACTCAATGCTCTGTGGTGATGTAAATGGGAAGGAAATCCAAAAAAAGGCAGGATATATGTATAACTGTTGCACTTTGCTGCACAGCAGAAACTAACTCAACATTGTAAAACAACTATACTCCAATTAAAAAAAAAAGAAAAAAATACAGACATAGACGGTAGGACAGAAGTGCAATCTTGCCCTACATAACAGAGTTGAAACCCACACACAGGTGGAAGTGATTGCAGTTAGGAGAAATGAATGGGAAATGGCTTCTCTAAAGCAGCAACGTGATCAACTTCCCTACCTGCTGCCAATAAAATTGTAGAGACAGAATATTATCTTTTGTCCTTTCCTCCACCTATTAACAAGGCTTAATTAAGTTTGTTTATTCTTATTGCCTTGCATGATGTCGATTTTGTCTTGTTCTATTTTCTATTTTAGTTATATTGCCTCTCCAGTTACAACTTTATTCTTATTCTTATCTGCCCTCCCTCTAATAAGATTTAATGAGATATACAATCACAAATTTGTCCTATTACTCCAGTCTATATCAAACCTCTTTTTCCTTAGACCTTACCCCAAATCACTTAAAGTCTAAATCCTAAAAAAGTTATTTTGAATATTCTCTTACTGAGACACTCCATGGTTTCCTGTGGTGTGAATGTTCCCTACTGCAATCAGTAATAAACCCAATTTGTTCAACTATGGGTATGTTCTTGGTAGTCTTTGACTAAAAGGAATCAAAGGGATGTAGTGTCTGCAAAGAAATTAAAAATGATAATAAAAACAACTAAAAGTTGCTTCTGTTTGTTTTAAATCACCAAGTTCTGGCAAGTCAACCATGTCAGTGATCAATCTTCTCTGCCAGGACAGATGACTCCACCTTCCTTGGTATGTACTGCACTTACATACTTTAAGTTTCAAATAACTTTTTAAGTTATAGTACATAAATTACATATATGTATCAGTTCAGTTCAGTTCAGTCGCTCAGTCGTGTCTGACTCTTTGTGACCCCATGAATCGCAGCACGCCAGGCCTCCCTGTCCATCACCAACTCCCGGAGTTCACCCAGACTCACGTCCATCGAGTCAGTGACGCCATCCAGCCATCTCATCCTCTGTCGTCCCCTTCTCCTCCTGCCCTCAATCCCTCCCAGCATCAGAGTCTTTTCCAATGAGTCAACTCTTTGCATGAGGTGGCCAAAGTAATGGAGTTTTAGCTTTAGCACCATTCTTTCCAAAGAAATCCCAGGGCTGATCTCCCTCAGAATGGACTGATTGCATCTCCTTGCAGTCCAAGGGACTCTGAAGAGTCATCTCCAACACCACAGTTCAAAAGCATCAATTCTTTGATGCTCAGCTTTCTTTATAGTCCAACTCTCACATCCATACATGACCACAGGAAAAACCATAGCCTTGACTAGATGGACCTTTGTTGGCAGAGTAATGTCTCTGCTTTTGAATATGCTATCTATGTTGGTCATAACCTTCCTTTCAAGGAGTAAGCGTCTTTTAATTTCATGGCTGCAGTCACCATCTACAGTGATTTTGGAGCCCCAGAAAAATAAAGTCTGACACTGTTTCCACTGTTTCCCCATCTATTTCCCATGAAGTGATAGGACCAGATGCTGTGATCCTCATTTTCTGAATGTTGAGCTTTAAGCCAACTTTTTCACTCTCCACTTTCACTTTCATCAAGAGGCTTTTTAGTTCCTCTTCACTTTCTGCCATAAGGGTGGTGGCATCTGCATCTCTGAGGTTATTGATATTTCTCCCGGCAATCTTGTATACATGTATGTGATTTATTATGACCAAGCTACAACCAACCTAGACAGCTTATTAAAATCAGAGACATTACTTTACCAACAAAGGTCTGTCTAGTCAAACCTATGGTTTTTCCAGTAGTAATGTATGGATGTGAGAGACTGTAAAGAAAGCTGAGCGCTGAAAAACTGATGCTTTTGAACTGTGGTGTTGGAGAAGACTCTGGACAGTCCCTTGACAGCAAGGAAATCCAACCAGTCCATCCTAAAGGAGATCAGTCCTGAGTGTTCATTGGAAGGACTGGTGCTGAACTGAAACTCCAATACTTTGGCCACCGCATGTGAAGAACCAACTTATTAGAAAAGACCCTGATGCTGGGAAAGATTGAAGGCAGGAGGAGAAGGGGACGACAGAGGATGAGATGGTTGGATGGCATCACCGACGTGATGGACATGAGTTTGAGTAGGCTCTGGGAGTTGGTGATGGACAGGGAAGCCTGGCATGCTGCAATCCATGGAGAAGCAAAGAGTCAGACATGACTGAGTGACTGAACTGAACTGAACTGAATTGAATTATATTGCCATCTACTATATATATATTTACTGCTTTCTTCTGATTCCTCACTCTAAACAACACTTTTCTGATGAACCAAAAAATATCTGCCAACTGTGCTGCATAAAAGGTATTCTACCATAGTGTGATTGGGTAACTGACAATAAAAGCTTTAACTAATCTAAGTTCTTATAACTCCTTGCTAGCAAAATATATCTAACCTTTTTAACATGCTGAAAACTAAACTGCTAACTTTTATAGGTTCTTTCTCAGAGGAAAAAGTATGTTTTCTCAGTGACATATTTTAAGGAAAAGCACTGGTTTATGGAATTCTCCAGGCCCGAATACTGGAGTGGATAGCCATTCCCTTCTCCAGGGGATCTTCCCAACCCAGGAATCGAACCAGAGACTCCTGCATTGCAGGCAGATTCTTTACCAGCTGAGTTACTAGGGAAGCCCCTTAAAGAAGATTACACAAATTAAAATACTAAATTTGGTTCCAGTCATTGTTGTTCAATTGTTAAGTTGTGTCTGGTTTTTTGCAGTCCCATGGATTGTAGCCTGCCAGGCTCCTCTAACCATGGGGTTTTCCAGGCATGAATACTGGAATGGGTTGTCATTTCCTTCTCCAGGGTTCTTCCCAACAGATTATTCCTGACAAATTTATCACTGACTCTAACATTAAAACAAAGTATATTCTTTTTTCTTTTATTAAAACTGATATTTGATGTAATATATGAGATTTACATAGCATTCTCAAGTTTGTCACTGTACACTATTACTATAATATTAAGTAACAATAATAAATTTATTCATGCATGTAGATTTGTTACCAGTATTTACTGAAGTGTCATGATTCCTGAATTCATATAAGAAAAAACTATTTTGATTTGGTCATTTTTGAAAAAATTACCAAAAGTTGTATAAATAGTCTCATTCCATGATATTTAATAAATGCATTTAAACAATACAGAATAAATATAGAAAAACATTAAAGTCCTCAAATTTGTCAAGGGAAACACAACGAAAAGTCTAGCATCATCTATACACTATCAGAATATAGAATGAAAATCTCAAGATTCAAAAGTCCTTAAAAATTCGATTGCTCAGTGACATCTAGTATTGATTCCCTCGTGCAAAACAAGGTAGTATAACAGCAAACAAAGCACAGGCTCCCTGAGCCAGATTTTCTGGTTAAATCCCAGTTTTCCATCCACCTCTCATATAGCCCCAGAGTTCGGTAACCTCTCTGTGCCTTACTTTCTCATCTATAAGACTACTTTGAAAATAATAGCAGCACAGAACATATGTCAGAAGGCTGTTATGAAAATCAAATAAATTAATAAAAATAAAATACTTAGATTAGCAAGTTGGAGAAGGAAATGGCGACCCACTCCAGTATTCTTGCCTGGAAAATCCCATGGGTAGAGGAGTTTGGCAGGCTACGGTCCATGGGGTCACAAAGAGTCGGACACGACTGAGTGACTTCACTACTGTTCATCAGATCATGATGATAGTGGTGGAGGTGGTGGAGGTGGTGGTGTTAGTGATGGTGGCTGCCACAATACTCATCAGAAGCGACTTCTTGTTCTCTCCTTGAACTAATACTAATATAAGATTTAGCACCTCCAACATGGTCCATTCCAGGTTTGGAGGGTTCTCTAATATTCTGATTTATAGGAATATGAATCCTCTTCTTTCGGCCTATAGTTCTCCTTTCATTCCATCAGTCAGTCAGTCAGTCAGTCAGTTCAGTCTCTCGGTCGTGTCCGGCTCTTTGCAACCCCACGAATCACAGCATGCCATGCCTCCCTGTCCATCACCAACTCCCGGAGTCCACTCAAACTCACGTCCATCAAGTCGGTGATGCCATCCAGCCATCTCATCCTCTGTCGTCCCCTTCTCCTCCTGCCTCCAATCCCTCCCAGCATCAGAGTCTTTTCCATGGAAATATTTAAAAGTGCTACATACAGCTATTATAGCACCCTTGTATTATCTCTTTTTCTAGGTAAAATATCTGTTTCCTTCATTTCTTTCTCATAAGAAAAACACAGTTCAGCTATCCTGTTCATTTTCCCCTGAGTATGTTCCACTTTGTTCCTCCCTCTTTTTTAAAGAATAGCACCCTGAACTGAATATACTCAGTATTGTATAAACAACAAAGAACTAAGACACACTATCACAGCCTTAGAGATATCAAACTTTAAAGAGCTCATGCTATAGGACAGATGGCCTCAGAGATGAGAATACTTTATAACTTTTTGGTAATAGAACAGTAAGAAGAGCTTTGAGGCAGGCAGGCCTAATAAGTGAATTCCCCACCAGACGAAGCAATATTCTAACAAAGCTCAGCTGATTCATGTGCCTAGCAAATCCAGCCAGTTATTTTCACCTGGAAATTCATTACTGTTTGAACTACCATATGATAGTCAACCTAAACAACACTACCAGTTTATACTGAATTTGCTAAAATAATTTTAACCTGGAAAACAAGAAAGTAAAAAGTAGCAAGAGGCTTGGTGATTATAGTTCAAACTTTTCATTTTTTACCACATGGGCATTTTAAATATTATTAGGAAAAAACTTTTAAACATTCAAAAAAACTAGGAAGACTAAGATAATGAATATTATTATAATGAACAGCTGGATTGATTGACAATTATCAATATTTTGCCATATTGTTCTATATATATGCATTTATCTAACTATATTGCTGCAACATTGAAGAATATTTTATTGACATCACTGCCATCTTACCCCTAAAAACCTTAGCAAGCATCTGCAGAAAATAAGGATGTTCTCCCACATAACCACAATATGAGTATCATACCTAAGAAAATGAATAATACTTCATTTAAGACATCTAATATACTATTCATATTAAACTTTCCACAGTTGTCCCAAAATATTTTTTTCAAAACCGATTCCATCAAAGTTTATGGTTTATATTTGGCTATACTCTTAAGTTTCTTTTACTCTAGATCAAAATTCCCCTTTCTTTTAATTTAATAACTAGTTATATTAGATTTTTTTTTTAATGTTTCAGGTATATAGCATTATACTTCAACATTTGTTTAATACTGCTGCTGAGTCACTTCAGTCGTGTCTTACTCTGTGTGACCCCCATAGACGACAGCCCACCAGGATGCCCCGTCCCTAAGATTCTCCAGGCAAGAACACTGGAGTGGGTTGCCATTTCCTTCTCCAACGCATGAAAGTGAAAAGTGAAAGTGAAGTCGCTCAGTCGTGTCTGACCCTCAGCGACCCCATGGACTACAGCTTTCCAAGCTCCTCCATCAATGGGATTTTCCAGGCAAGAGTACTGGAGTGGGGTGCCATTGCCATCTCCATTGTTTAATACTACAGAGTGAAAATCACAAGTCTAGTTACCATCCATCACCATACAGTTAACTTGCTTCATCCATTTCACCCACCCCCTCAACCTATTTCCCCTCTAATAACTATTGACCTGTTTTGTGTTTCAGTTTGTACATATATACAGTGGAATATTATTCAGCCATAAAAAATGAAATAATGCCATTTGCAGCAACATGGATGGATCCAGAGACTGTCATATTTACTGAAGTAAGTTAGACAGAGAATTATATGATATTGCTTATACATGGAATCTTTTAAAAAAAAGTGTACAAATGAAACTTATTTACAAAATGGAAATAGAGTTACAGATGTAAAAATCAATCTGATGGTTACCAGGAGAGAAAGAACAGAAGGGATAAGTTGGGAGATTGGGACTGACATAAACATACTACTATACAAAAAATACATGATTAATAAGGACCTACTGTATAACACAGAGAAATCTACTTAATACACTATAATACCTCTACCTATATGGGAAAAAAGTGGATATATGTGTATGTATAACTGATACACTTAGCTGGACAGCAGAAAGTAACATACTGTAAATCAACTATACTCTAATAAAATTTTTTTAAAAATTAGTCATGTTGAATATCTTTTCATGTCCCTGTTGACCAGCTGCATAATGTTCTTTGGAAAAATATTTATTCAGATCCTCTGCCCACTTTTTGATCAGGATGTTTGTATGAGTTATATATATATATATATATATATATATAAAATGTGTGTGTGTGTATATATATATATCCAATACTTTGGATATTAACCCCTTATCATTATCAGCTGTATGATTTGCAAATATCTTCTCCCACTCAGTGGTTTGCTTTGTTGCTTTTTCATTTTGATGGTGGTTTCCTTTACTGTCTAGAAGCTTTGTAGTTTGATACAGTTCCAATTATTTATTTGTACTTTTGTTGCCCTTGCCTTTGAAGTCAGATCCACAAAAAAAATCACTAAGACTGATGTCAATGAGGTTATCACCTATGTTTTCTTCTAGAGATTTTATGGTTTTAGGTTTTACAGTCAAGACTTTAATGCTTTTTCAGTTAATTTTGGTGTTAGGGTAGGATAGTGGCTTAGTTTCATTCTTTCGCATGTAGCTGTCCATCTTTTCCAATTTCATTTATTGAACAAACAAATCTTTATCTGTTGTATGTTTTTCACTCCTATGTCATAAATTAACTGTCCTTATATGTGTGGATTTATTTCTGAGTTCTCAGTTCTGCTCCATTGATCTACCCGTCTTTTTTTGTGCCAGTACTATACTGTTTTGATTACTGTAGCTTTAAAGTATAATTTGAAATCAGGGCATGTGGTATCTCCAGCTTTGTTCTGCTTTCTCAAGATTGTTTGGTGTGGGTAGAGTCAAGTGGCAGAGTAGGAGGACATGGAGTTCGCACCTCCTCATAAGTAGGGCACCTACTAGGCACTGGAGGGGGACCTCAGACACCTAAGAGGATGGGAGGAATTCCTACGCAACCAAGCCAGAGGTCAGGCCTCAGTTCCTGTGGTGGCAGTGGAGAGTTCAAGCTGCTGGACTAACAGAGAACTTCAGGTACCAGGGAATATTAACCAGGGTGAGATTTCCTAGAGATCCTCATCGCAGCACCAAGACCCAGCTCCACCTAGCTGTCTGTAAACTCTACTGCTGGACACCTCAGGCCAAGTAACCAGTAAGATGGGAGCACACCTCCACCCATCATCAGACTGGCTATTTGGAATCTTTTGTGGTTCCATACAAATTTTAGAATTGTTTTCTCTAATTCTGTGAAACACGCTGTTAGAAGTTTGATAGGGATTGCACTGAAGCTGTAGATTGCTTTGGGTTTTAACAATAAAGGCATACTTTGGAGAAAGTGTGAGTTTAGTTCCAGATCACCATAGTAAGGTGAAAATCACAATAAAGCAAGTCATACAAATTGTTCTCAATGCATTTAAAAGTTATTTACACTACACTATAGTCTATTAAGTGTGCAGTAGCATTATACCTAAATAAATGTACATATCTCAATTAAAAATAGTTTATTGCTGAAAAATGCTAACCATCATCTGGCTTTCAGCAAGTCATAACCTGCTTGCTGGTGGAGAGTCCTGCCTCAGTGTTGATGGCTGCTGAATGATCATGGTGGTAGTTGATAAAGGTTGGGGTAGCTGTGGTGATTTCTTAAAACAGGCAACAATGAAGTTTACCACATCAATTGACTCGTCCTTTCATGAACGATTTCTCCGTAGCATGCAATGCTCTTTGATAACATTTACCCACAACAGAACTTCTTTCAAAATTGGAGTCAATCCTCTTAAAACCTGATGCGACTTAATCAACTAAATTTAGTAATATGTTAAAGCCTTTGTTGTCATTTTAACAGCCTTCACAGTGTCTTTACCAGGAGTAGATTCTATCTCAAGTAACCATATACTTTGCTCACTCATAAGAAGCAACTCCTCATTCATTAGTTTTACCATGAGATAGCAGAATTCAGTCATATCTTTAGGCTCCACTTTTAATTCTAGTTCTATTGCTATTTCTACCACATCCACAGTTACCTTCTCCACTGAAGTCTTGAGCTCCTCAAAGTTACCCAGGGGGGTTCATAAATTTATTCCAAACTCCTTTTAATGATATTTTGACCTCTTTCCATGAATCATGCATGTTCTTAATGGCATCTAGAATAGTAAATCATTTCCAGAAGGTTTTCAATTTACTTTGCCCAGATTCATAGAGGAATCACCATCTATAGCAGCTGCAGCCCTATGAAATGTATTTCCTAAATAATACTTTAAAGTTGAAATTACTCCTTGATCCATGGACTGCAAAATGAATGTTGTGTTAGCAGGCATGAAAACATTAATCTCATTGTACATCTTCATCAGAGTTCTAAACTGACTAGATACGTTGTCAATGAGCAGTAATATTTTGAAAGGAATCTGTTATTTGAGCAGTAGGTCTCAACAATAGGCTTAAAATATTCAGTAATCCATGTTGTAACAGGTATACCGTCATCCAGGCTTTGTTATTCCATTTATAGAGTACAGGCAGAATAGATTTAACATAATTCTTAAGGGCCCTATTATTTTCAGAATGGTAAATGAGCACTGGCTTCAACTTCAATTTGCCGGCTGCATCAGCCCTATCTTTGAAGCTCTGAAGTCAGGCATTCATTGATTTCTCATTTTTAGTTATTAAAAACCTAGATGGTGTCTTCTTCCAAAATAAGGCTGTTTAATCTACATTGAAAATCTGTTGTTTAGTGTAGCTACTTTTAATTATGATCTTAGCTAGATCTTCTGGATAACCTGCTGCAGCTTCTACACCAGCACTTGCTGTTTTACCTTGCACTTTTATATGATGAAGATGATTTCATCAACCACTACTATGATCAGTGAGCAGCCATCAGTATCCCTGCTCACAGTGGCAGAGAAGTCTAGTGCTTGGAGAAAGGCACAAACAATCTTTTGAAATGTTGTTTACTCCAGCTTCTTGGAAACCTGTCTCTAATTCATGACAGAAACTGGGGCTGTTATAAGAAAGGGGGATTCGACAATCATTCAAGGGTATTAGAGTAGTTTCAGCAAAAATAGAAAATAAAATATAAAGCTTTTAGGAAAAAAGTAAGGAAGTTTGGATCCACTAGGAAAATAAGTAATAATTAAGCCTCCAGAAACAACTTTCAATATAATAACTACCTATGTCTTAGCTGCCTATTTAAAAACGATGAGGCTGGGGTCATACACAAAAGTAGAAATAGCCCAGAGTGTGCTCTTCATTCCTCACAAATCTTAACATTACAGAGCCCGGTCAAGACTGGTCAAATCCACTTGTTCCTTAAGAGAGATTACACTCTTATTAACAGTGAAGTCTTTTATGGCCTAGTTTGCCTAAGGAAGAGAAACTAGAGAGCAGATTGCTCTTTACATCATTACACACTGAGCCTTCCCAGCCACTCTGTGAACTCAACAATCTCTTCTCTTCTCTAGGATCTTGCCCAAATAAAATTCCCACTTTTGAGAATTTCACCACAAAAACTTTAATTTCCTTCTAATACGTCAAGTAAATATATATAATGACATAACAAGACTGTTTGTAATCTAGAAATTTGTTTATCTCTAGCTCTCTGATTTGAGTTTTCACAGTAGAGCAAGTAAAGAAATCAAAAATGATTTTTCAGTACCTACATTGCTTATGAAAACATCTATCTATCTGTATTTACATTTCTAGAAAAAGGAAAACTATGCACAAAACTATTGCTAATTTACTACAAAGCAGCAAGTAAAAGTCTAATCTGGTGGCAAATATCCCCATCATCTGGAGGTTGTGATTGCTCTACCTAAAAACAACACACAACCTTGAATTAACGGCTCAGTTATAATCATAAAGCCCATCCTTTCTCTCTGAGTAAGAGAGGGGTGTAAATTTTTATTGTTCTCTGTTAATTTCCCCAAATCCCAAAACTCAGATTCAGATTCATTCATTACCCTGCAGTGTCATTCCTCATGGATCCAAGAAAATAGAAGCCAAAAGGAGATCTAAACTCCAATTTTAGTCTCAATTTCAGAAAGCAAAATATTTAATCATCTTTAATCAACTTCACATATAAAATATATCAGTGTAACAACAAAAAACAAGAAAGGCATTTTGGTAGAAGCATACTAGATACAAAAAAATTAATACAACTGAAGGCCAGATATTAACTCTGAATTTAATAGCAAAAGTTTTCTCAATCTGTTCATGAATTACTTTAGTTTAATTCTGGCTGGCCCACAATTGGGCTTCCCTGGTGGCTCAGATGGTAAGGAATCCTCCTGCAATGCAGTACACCCAGGTTTGATCCCTGAGTCAAAGAAGATCCCCTAGAGAAGGGAATGGCTATCTATTTCAGTATTCTTGCCTGGAGAGTTCCATGAACAGAGGAGAAACTACTAACTAACCACTAGAATGAACCAAATAATTCCTAAATAACACTAATTTCCAAAAAAAAAAAAAGTCCTAATTCTTTGTCTTTCAAGGTAAACTAATCTCTTCTATTCTTCCCTGTAGAACTCCATGGACAGAGGCACCTACCTGGCAGGCTACACTCCTTGGGGTCGCAAAGAGTTGGAGAAGACTAAGCGACTAACGTGCGTACCACCATAAATTATCTATGCTTGACTGAGAGCACATTTGTTCCCAAAAGTTTGATGAACTTGAAACTATTGTATTCTAGGTATTCTCAGTACACCGGCAGTAAAAATTAGATTAAAAAACCCCCAAATTTGATTAAATTATAATCAAAGCAAAAATTTACAAAATAATTTCTAATCATTTTATTAAATAGGGTTTCCCATTTTCTAGGGCACTAATGAAATATAAAGAAGATAGATGACATGCATAAATATTCATTTCTAATTTTGACCTGATTGTACAATTTTTATTAGCAAAAATCTGTAATTCATACTTTGGATTTGAAGATGTGGTTTACACAGAGATATTACTATTGAACTTAATTTGCACCACCTAGAAAAATAATGCCTAGAGGTCATGGAACTATTGTAATGTCAAAATAATACTTCAAAGGTTAATAGTATAAAAATAAATATGTCATCACATTGAAATCTATATTAACAAAAGAAAAAATAGCTTGAAGTTGTTCATCTTTTAAAAGGTTACATTTCTCTTGGAAAGCAGGAAAAGTTCTTACTGCAGAGGACAAACAGTGGGATAATTTACATATAAAGGTAATTAAGGCACATTCATTTGGAGAAGGAAATGGCACCCCACTCCAGTACTCCTCCCTGGAAAATCCCATGGACGGAGGAGCCTGGAAGGCTGCAGTCCATGGGGTCACTGAGGGTCGGACACGACTGAGCGACTTCACTTTCACGTTTCACTTTCATGCATTGGAGAAGGAAATGGCAACCCACTCCAGTGTTCTTGCCTGGAGAATCCCAGGGATGGGGGAGTCTGGTGGGCTGCCGTCTATGGGGTCTCACAGAGTCGGACATGACTGATGCGACTTAGCAGCAGCAGCAGCAGCAAGGCACATTCATTAGATGTATTCCAAAAAGATTAGATACATTCATGGAAGGAACAAGCAGGGTCTTTCCTGCTTAGTGCAGGTGGGTTGACTCAATAATCAAAGAGAGCCCTTACAATCTCATCTCCAAATAAATGGTGGTACCAGAATTTGTCGTGTTAAGTTGACTTTATGGAAAGTAACCCTCTTCAAATTAAACTAAGAAGGTTGATCTGGAGGAGTGCAAACACAACCCCAGCTTTATCCTCCCAAAACAATATGCCATAATATCCACCACCATCTTATTCATGCTGATCTAGAAGGACTTTAAGATTCATATCTCATTCTAATCTTGAAAAAGTTCAAATTGGTCATGTAAATAGTTAACTGCATGCTATACATATGCATATTTCTTTCCATACCATGCTGCTTAGAAGTATTATAGAAATGTGCAGATTTCATTATTCAAGTTATGGTGTTTCATTACAGTGATGTATCCAAGTCATCACTGGGCAAGAAGGAATTCTGCACAAGAAAGTGTACATTTATTAGAACCACCTATAGACTGAAATTTGTTTGTGAAGTTCTGCTTTAATCAGAAAATTACTGGTATCCTAAGATCAGCTTCCAATGATTGATACTGACCAATTTTAACAAGAAGCTTACTTTTTAAATCTTCTACTATATTCAAATGCTATTTAAATCCATCAAGAAAATAAAACCTAAGGAGAATAGGCCTGTTCAATCAAGCTCTTCTGTTAGACTAGATTATACAAGATTTTCTATTAGTAATCAATTAGATTTTAAATAATTTTCCACAAGTGACTTTTCCTAAGTGTCTGGAAATGCTATAAGCCCTAAGCTACACTTTGGTCATGAAGGAGTATTTGCCAATGGATAATGGATAGGAAAAAATCAAACCATAGGAGTAGCCCTAACATCACTATGAGGTGTACACTAACAGCATATTGGTGAAAGAAATGAAAACAAGATATTTATGACACATAAAGGTATGATGCAAAAATAAAGCAAATATGAGGAATATTGGCTGAATCCCAGAAAAGATAGTCCTTATGAACATGAAGGAATGCTGCAAATTGTAAGTGAAAGTTGATGATGGAGTTCATTAAGAGATTCATGTTACAGTCAGAGCTCTGCAAACCGCAGTCACTGGATCTTATACAGCCTCAAAGATTAAAATAAAAATAAACATAGCATATCCCAACTCCTTGAAAATATTATATACACACAATTTTATTATACTGAAAAAAAATATATACAGGGGTCTGATTTTCCTTGAACTATCAAAATACAAAAGAAATCCAAAACACAGATGTAGCAAAGTACTGGGTTTTTATATTTTGGCAGGTGCTCAATATGCAGCCCACATAATCACACGTTAATGACTGGAGTGTGTTAATCAGCATGCATACCTGATTCCTTCTTGCCCAAGGGGGAAAAGCCAGCTATTCCGGAGCATGTCAATGTTTCTACTTTTGATAAAGATTTTGATAATAGCTAAGTAAAAAAACTTTTCCAAAAAATATATTTAGAAAGATGTATTAATAATCATCTTGTTTAAATGAGTCACTTTAGGAAAGTTTTTTTTTATATACTTTAAAAATTTTATTTATTTTTTAATTGAAGGATAATTGCTTTACAGTATTAAATATATATTTTTGATAACAGGAATGATAAACAAGGTGTGCATATATAAAGGTGATCAGTGGAAACAGTGTCAGACTTTATTTTGGGGGGCTCCAAAATCACTGCAGATGGTGATTGCAGCCATGAAATTAAAAGACGCTTGCTCCTTGGAAGGAAAATTATGACCAACCTAGATAGCATATTGAAAAGCAGAGACATTACTTTGCCAACAAAGGTCCATCTAGTCAAGGCTATGGTTTTTACTGTGGTCATATATGGATATGAGAGTTGGACTGTGAAGAAAGCTGAGTACCAAAGAATTGATGCTTTTGAACTGTGATGTTGGAGAAGACTCTTGAGAGTCCTTTGGACTGCAAGGAGATGCAACCAGTCCATTCTAAAGGAGATCAGTCCTGGCTGTTCATTGGAAGGACTGATGCTAAAGCTGAAACTCCAGTACTTTGGCCACCTAATGCGAAGAGTTGACTCATTGGAAAAGACTCTGATGCTGGGAGGGATTGGGGGCAGGAGGAGAAGGGGACGACAGAGGATGAGATGGCTGGATGGCATCACCGACATGATGTTTGAGGGAGTTGGTGGATGGACAGGGAGGCCTGGCGTGCTGTGATTCATGGGGTCACAGAGTCAGACATGACTGAGCGACTGAACTGAACTGAACTGAATGTCAACACGTTTATCTAGACAGCATTAGTTGTCTATTTCATTATTCGCACCATGACATAAAATATAGCTTTATTTTTTGGTCCGAACTGTAAGTAAATTTCTGTCATTATGTTTCTGAGATGCATTTAAAGACAGACAATACTGTGTGCTAATATAGTTTCAGAGTTATAGAAAATGGGAAATCTTCCATAGGGCTTCCTTGAAAATGTTTCACAACTCAGGAGCAAGGAGGAACATTTTCACTTATTAACAGAAGTCTAGGTTTGAATTTTACCTAAAGTGAATGGATATCCAAAAATCCCCAAATGAGAGGGGAAATAATTGATGCTTTTGAACTGTGGTGTTGGAGAAGACTCTTGAGAGTCCTTTGGACTGCAAGGAGATCCAACCATTCTATTCTAAAGGAGATCAGTACTTGGTGTTGTTTGGAAGGACTGATGCTAAAGCTGAAACTCCAATACTTTGGCCACCTTATGCAAAGAGTTGGCTCATTGGAAAAGACTCTGATGCTGGGGGGGCTTGGGGGCAGGAGGAGAAGGGGACAACAGAGGACGAGATGGCTGGATGGCATCACCTACTCGATGGACGTGAGTTTGAGTGAACTTTAGGAGTTGGTGATGGACAGGGAGGCCTGGCATGCTGCAATTCATGGGGTCGCAAAGAGTCGGACACGACTGGGCGACTGAACTGAACTGAATAACTAAATTTCTCAGGTCTAAACCTTGCTAGTGTATGGATTTTTTCCCCCAGTGCTTCACAGACCCAATCAGGTACCAAATAGATGAATATAAACTTCACACATGGTTTGAACCAGGAGAACTAGTGGGTTTCACTACATTTTCTAAAGCATAGTCGCAATAAAAGTGAGGAAATAAATTTTGAGTGCTGCCTACTACCTTAAGTGACTAAATCGTACCAAAAGCATGACAATCCAAGTTTTTAAAATCTTTTAAAAGGTAACAAAATCAGAAACCTTCTAAAAGTCTCTCACAATATAAAGCATGACTGGAAAGGATTAAATCCTCACTCAAAATTCCTAGACTACGTTATCATGTAATGGCAACGGCTCCATTCTAGAAAAGGTACAAAATCCACACCAGAATTTTTATAACTCAAAACAAACTATATGGAATGCTTCAGAGTGGATGAGCAACTTCGCTGAACTGAAAGCAAGAGAGACAGAGAGGAGAAATTGTTTGCAAGCAGGGAAGTATTATTCCCAACAATTATTTATTAAATATTTCAATATGCCTATTATTTTCTTTAAATTGCAACTAAGGATTTATTGACATCTTTTATTTATAGTGGAAAATTACTTTTAAAACTTATCTAGGAGATAAAACTTTCAGGAATTTAAATAGGTCTCTAAAATAAGGAATTCTGATATCTGGACCTGAGGGTCCAGTATGATTATTTCTACCTAATTAGACTAGTAATTAAAAGCCAAATGCATATAATCCATTTGTCTTAAGATATATAACATGGGAATGCACGCAAGTACACAGGTACACATGCATGCAGGAGGTCCCACTCACAGTCCTGTCACTTTGGGGATCTTATAAGAGATAATGTTGGTATCAGACCACATTCCCATAACCTACCCCAGAAGTCACCTGTAAACAGCTCCTTGTTAGGCAAAAAGCTTCTTCCTCACATGGAACACTCTTAGTGCAGGAGCATTGCCTATCCTTCCCCATGCCCTGGTCTCATCAACTTTACTTTGTGTTATAAAATATTATTGACTCAATTTCTACCCAAGTGTATATTACATAAAATATCCTGCTCACCCTCTGTGTGAATCTTGTCATCTTCAGACTCTATGCTGCTACTGCTAAGTCGCTTCAGTCGTGTCTGACTCTGTGCGACCCCATAGACGGCAGCCCATCAGGCTCCCCCATCCCTGGGATTCTCCAGGCCAGAACACTGGAGTGGGTTGCCATTTCCTTCTCCAATGCATGAAAGTGGAAAGTGAAAGTGAAGTCACTCAGTCGTATCCGACCCTCAGTGACCCCATGGACTGCAGCCTTCCAGGCTCCTCCGTCCATGGGATTTTCCAGGCAAGAGTACTGGAGTGGGGTGCCATTGTCTTCTCCGTCAGACTCTATGGAACTCTTCAAAGAATGACTTCCCTAACTGCCCCTCTTTCACTCATCATCAAACTCTCACCTGCACTACTGCAACGGTTTTCTCAATAAGCGCCCTTGTTTCTGGTGTCATCTCTTGCAATCCATTCTGTACACAGCAGCTAATATGATGTTTTCAAAATATAATAAATCAAATCATGGTAGTGTCCTACTTAAAATCTTCCAGTGGCTTCCTCCTTCACTTAAAGTAAACCAAACACCTCACTGTAGCCTATGATACCCCATAGTACCTGTCATCTGCCTGCCTCCTAGATTTGATATCATACCACTCTCTCCCTCACCCATTCCACTCCGGGCACTCTTGTTTCCTATTGCTCCATGCTGATTTTACGAGTTCAGTACAATGTATAACAAATACGATCCACTGTAGAGAGTTACAAGTTTCACTTAACCTCATAACACTACTCTGGATTTAATTTACTTGAATGTAGAATGAGGCTAAGTGTTTATTAAATTTTACTCTAACCATAGTTACCCTACCCCAGTGCTCATATTCTCTATATACAGGTTTGCAAGAAACCTAAAATCCTGCTATCGTTTTCCTTTGCTTGGTTGAGAAAACTTGGTCAGTGATATGATCCTTGGGGTATAAGTCATTACAGGTCTGATGTTACACTTGTTATACATTACTGAATCTATCAAATGAAAAGGGAGCACAAAAGGGAATTTCCACATGCAGCTGCTATTTCCCAATTGTTAAATCCTTTTATTATACCATATAAGTACACAGCTGGGAAATACCATAGAGTCGGAGCTAAAACAAAATATTTTGGCTTCCAGACATTCAGAATATACAAAGGCTCCAGTGGAAAGTAATGATTGATATCAGAAGAGAATGAAAGTTTGAAAACATTTCCAGCAAATATGATTTCTTTTATGTTAATATAACATATTTGTATACTTAAACTATTTTATGCTACCATAAATCCCACTTAACATAAATTTGGTAAGCAAATTATTAATATCTATTTTCTGACAAAATATTAGATCATAAGACTTTGAGACTAACTCACCAAAGCAATTTTGCACTTGCTAATATACAAAATAAATTTTACTAAGAAAAATGTAGAGTGCTCTAAAGAAGTAAATCTGAACTGTATTATTTCTGCCTCAACTTGTATTTTCCAGTGTAGTTATTTTGATTTGTCCATAAGTATATTTGGCATAAAAGCTAAAATATGTCTTGAACCCATCCCTTCTCTTTATCTGATCTGCCTCTACACTAACCCAAGCCACCATCATCTCTGCCTGGATTTCTCAAGTAGCTTTCCCACAGATCTTCCTCCTTTCACTCTGTCTCCCTCCCATCTATTCATAATACAGTCAGAAATTCTCTTTTTGAAGTTCTTAAACACTTTAAGGGCTTCCTATTCTGCTTAGAATCAAATCTCACTTCCATAAAGTTATCTATTAATATAAGATCTTGTTGGATAACTGGTCCCAAACAATCTTTCCAACCATATCTTTTCTTTTCCCTATGCAAGGAAAACAAATCTTCCAGTGGATCTAATTGTATAATGATGATCCCCTTTGAATCTAAATTTGGTCTAGAACAGTTAGTCTAGTCCAATTCTCTATTTCTCACCTACTGCTTCAGAGTACTAATTGTGACTGAAAAATCATCTGAAAAAGAGAAATGTCTGCCTCCATAAATTATGGAATTAAGTCTTTGAACTAGTTTTGAGACAATACAGCAAGAATTTTTAAATATAAAAAGAGGCATTTTTAAATATTACTTAACTTTCATTAAAGGATAAAACTTTTCTTCATTTCCCACTTAAAATATTTTTCATTAATTTAACCAAGAGTTAAGACATGTAAAACAGGATTTAAAATTCCTAATCTAAATAAAATACGTTAAGATTTCAGTCAGTTATAAATGCTAAAAAAATTGAATACTTTTGCTTTAACTAGATAAGTAATGTCACTTATTATGGTGCCTGTTTTAATGGTTATAGGTAGAACTTAACACGAGAAAGTAGGACAATACATTGCGTGTATTTGATGCTGTTCTACCTTTAGGGCAAACTCCTGCAGTTTGACTGAATGATACTTAGGAGCTTTGCATGTCCTTTTGAAATTAATATGTAGGCACATAAGTGAGAAAAGCTTTATTATTAATCAAGAATGACTGTTAAAAATGATAAATACTTGCATTTCCTTACTGAAGACGTATTCACTCTATGACCTCATTCACATAGATATGTTTGCTTATTATAATTTTTCCATATTAATACACGGCCACACTTTATTGGATCATACCTATTTTGTGTTATTGAGTTCACTATCTTAAACACAGAGAATCAGAGAATAAGATAACCAAATTTTCCTCAAAATTAAACTAAATCCCTCTTGGCAAGTTGACCTAATAATGGACAAAATCTAAACCACAAACCATTTTCCAATTTTCCCACTAACTAGTAGTATATTGGAGAAAGCAATGGCACCCCACTCCAGTACTCTTGCCTGGAAAATCCCACGGACAGAGGAGCCTGGTAGGCTGCAGTCCATGGGGTCGCTGAGTTGGACACGACTGAGTGACTTCACTTTCACTTTTCACTTTCATGCATTGGAGAAAGAAATGGCAACCCACTCCAGTGTTCTTACCTGGAGAATCCCAGGGATGGAGGAGCCTGGTGGGCTGCCGTCTATGGGGTTGTGCAGAGTCAGACACAACTGAAGCGACTCAGCAGCAGCCAGCAGCAGTAGTATATTAATAATAGACATGGTGGCTGTTTTCATGTGCTGTGCTGTGCTTAGTCACTCAGTCATGTCGGACTCTTTGTGACCCCATGGACTGTAGCTTGCCAGGCTTCTCTTTCCATATATGGATTGCCATGCTCTCATCCAGGGGATCTTCCCAATGCAGGGATCGAACCCAGGTCTCCCACACAGCAGGTGGATTCTTTACTATCTGAGCCACCAAGGCCTGAACACAAATAACTCTAATGCTACAAATTTTGAGCTTTCTCTAAAATACATATTTGTAATGAGCCCATAATAACAGACACATTTAGGGACAGTGGCCAGATTTTAAAAGCTCACCATTCTTTGCTGAGACGACAGAACACTGTCCCAGTCAGCATCCTGTTGAATGGTATTGACAAGTGTTGGTAGCTCCTCAGAGTGAGGTTTGTTGTGCATTATGGGGTGCAGAGGCAGATGGGAGGCCACATGTTGATCACTGCCCTCTTCCTTTTCCCTTGAGGTCAAATCTTGGGTCATTGCTTCCTCTCCATCAGCTGTACAGGCAAATGGAGAGGTGGCTTGCTTGGAAGACATTCTTCTACAAAACAAGGAAACATCATGGGTTTTTAAAAGGACTGTCAATGACAAAAGAATAAACCATCACTTATATTTGACTAATTCAGAAAAAAAGGAAAGTTCTCTAACTTCAGAAATATTTATGATCTAATCTAAATCACTGAAAAAAGAATTCTTAGCTTATGTTTCACTTTCCTCTTTGTTTTTAACTCAGCAAGCTTCCCAGTAATTGTACATTTTCTTCTTTACCAATCCACAAATGAAATTATTATGGAATGAGTTTTCATAATGTATAGTCTATGTATGTGTGCATTTTTCCTCTCAGTTCTCCCTACTAGATTATTAAGAGTAATTCAGTTGATGGCTAGCAAAAAAAAAAAAAAAGAATAGAAAAAACAAAAAGATAAACAGCAGATGAACCAGTTGGGAGAATGAATTTACAAGCATCCAAATTTCTCTTATGCTTTACATAGAAACAAAGGAAGTCTATGTAAGAAAATATAATCATATAATCAGGAGAGAAAGTAATCTATGATGAAAATCCCAAACAAACTTGGTCCAGACATCTTTAGTTTACACCTTATGTTAATGAGTATTAGGCCTAACACTGACTAGTGTCAATCTGATTTTTTTGTAAAGATCTTCAAGGTGTCTCAACTGCTATAACTAAACTTTTAAGTGACATATTGATTGAGTGGCTGATGGTGCTAGATTATTCTTAAGGCAATTTTGTGACATTTTAATTGAGTACATGAAATAACTATGCCTCTGTTTTATCTTAGAAAGTATATATAAGATTCAAAGCATCTACTGTGAACATAGTAAAATGCCCGAGTGTTTACATGCTAAGTCGTTTCAGTCGTGTCTGACTCTGCAACCCCACAGATTGTAGCCCACCAGGCTCCTCTGGCCATGGGATTCTCCAGGCAAGAATACTGGAGTGGATTGCCATGCCCTCCTCCAGGGGATCTGCCCAACCCAGGGATCAAACCCTTGTCTCAGGCATCTTCTGCATTGGCAGGCGGTGTTCTTTACCACTAGCACCATCTGGGAAACCCAGTAAAGTGCTCACTACGCATAATATTTTCAAAACTCCAAAAACAATTACTGAACATTCTCTATGTATCTACAAGTAAACATCAGCTACAATCAGCACAGGGTCTTCTTTCTTTACTTTCATATACAATCAGAAAATCATGATTATTAAACAGAATTTCAAACCTTTTAAAACATTTCTTTATCAAGATGATTTTCCTAGCTATTGTACCTAGAAATAAAGTCACTAAAAGTTTATAACTTAAAAGAAGAGGCAACTGAATATTTTTCTAAAACTTTACAATGTTTTTGTTTTATAGCTTATTTAGCTCTAAAATTGCTGTGTAACGAAAGGAGTAAAATCTCCACCTTAATTGCTCTTTAACATTAATTGATTTCATACCATTTTTTAAAAAATGCACAAATCAGTTAACATAGGAAACCACATGAGCATTTTTCAAATTAGCAAATCATTAACTTGCTAGTACTGTTTCTACAGACAAATAAATACTGATTAAAGGGTCTAGAAATCTGAGATTAACAGTTAAATTTACAAATCTGTCACATGCTTTCATGAATATTGCAGTGAAGGAAATATCAAGTGCAAAGAAAAATAATTAAGTTAATTCCAATTTAAACAGTAGTTTTTATGTAGCAGCCCATGTTTCACATAGGATTTAACAGCTAATGCTAAATTTCTCACAATTAATGAGGGGGCTCAGATTTAGTATCCTACAGTGAAAAAAATTAATATAAGATCAGCTAATCTAATTATGCACAGTTCTAAATAAAAGTATTACAGGCTTTTGAAGTGCTTTGAAACATATTAAAATGCTGATACCTACTTTATTAATCATTCTATAAATGGTAAAAAAATAATCTATTAGACTTGATACTAGAAAATAATATGGAGAAAAGAAAGTACAGAAGTATATCTATGTTTTCTTTGAGGAGAAAAAAGTGAAATGTTCTAAAGAGTACTATATCAAAGAATTACTTAAGACTATCCTTGACTAATTTCTTTCAGTACTGACAAATGGAGAAATGTATATAAACTTAAAGAAAATGATACCACAGGATGCTTCTTAGTATACAGGAATCATCTAGAACTTATTTCACTAGCCTCATAATCACTATAGTAAAACCAGGCAAATTATAACTGTTCTGCAAGTTTATCAAGAGCTTGCCATTAACAAGAGTGTTTTCACAGTTCAGATAATAACAGTACCAATAATGTAATCATTCACATTAAAGACAAAAGAATGAATTTACTGCTGCTTTTTAAAACAGCTAAATACAATTGAAAGTCATAATCCAAAACTCAGAGTGACTTTAGTTCCCCAACAAACATCCTCTTATTATAAAGTGACTTGGCTCCTTCCAATAGCAATATCTGTGATTGTTGGTTTAGTATAAATTAATCACAACACAAAACCCAAAATGAAAAGTCTCTTAAGAATAATTTCAACTATAAACTGCACCAATGAACAATAGTGCACAATCCTAATTAAACACAACCATGCAGCTGTAAAAATAGACAAAATCTGTCCAAAGCCATGGGTTGAGTTTAAAGGCTGGTTTGTTAGAGTGTTTTCTTAAGGAAGGCTGGGCCCTCAGTCTTAATCAGCCAATAAATTATTTCCTGCAATTACATTAAATAGAAAATTATCTTCAAATGGGGAGTGTTAATTGAAAATCAAAATTCAGAGGGAAGTTTAGAAATTACACGCTGAATACAATTAGTGAGGAAAGGCTTCACCTCTACTTCATCAACAGTCTTCTGGTGATTCCTCCAGTGACCATTCAGGAAAGCTACCAATTTATAACATCACACAATCTGTGTTTTATTTTGCACCTACAAATACAAATGTGTATCAGGGTTGCAAATAAAATATAGGCTGCCAACAAAAAGCAATATTAAATCTGACTGTTCATCCTCAGTTCACAACTTCATTAACGGACAAGGAGGAGAAATGGATAGACCGTAATAGTTAACAACCGAGGAAGGCTTACTCAACTTCAAAATCCCTCCCTTTAGGAAAGAAATTAACATTTTTTGTTCCAAGAATACTTTTCCATATCACATTGTATTTAATTTCTTGTGTTTCTGTAGTTCTCAATATGTTGTTAGCAGAGAAAAAAGGTGACTTGTTCTTTTAGCTAGGTATTGCCTCACTGTAGACATTTCCTTTTGATAAAATTGTTGGGCTTATTTCAGGTTTGTCTTTTACTGATAGTTTTGTTAAAGCTTTTTGTTTTAGATGGTGATTTTGTTGCATTTTTAAAAGGAAAATGTGCACAAATTCTTTTTTAATGAAGTTTATTAAATGTCTTGCTGCTGCTGCTGCTGCTAAGTCGCTTCAGTAGTGTCCGACTCTGTGTGACCCCATAGACGGCAGCCCACCAGGCTCCCCGTCCCTGGGATTCTCCAGGCAAGAACACTGGAGTGGGTTGCCATTTCCTTCTCCAATGCATGAAAGTGAAAAGTGAAAAGTGAAAGTGAAGTCGCTCAGTCGTGTCCGACTCTTAGCGACCCCATGGACTGCGGCCTACCAGGCTCCTCCATCCATGGGATTTTCCAGGCAAGAGTGCTGGAGTGGGGTGCCATTGCCTTCTTCAATTAAATGTCTTAGATTTACTTAAATTAAATGTCTCAGATTCAATTTACTGACTACTTTTGCACAAGTATTTTGTTATAGAATCCTTCAATTTTCTGATTACATTCTCATTTATCTCAGTTCTTTACTTTAGCTTTCCCTTTCACTAGACCAACTAAACTGCACTGAGGAAGCTGCAGAGATACTTTACTTTTGGTGATGCCTTCACTATAATCATTGCACCATGGCTACTCTTCTTTAGAAACTCATAGATCAAATATACACTTGCTTTAATGTTTTAAAATATCACATGGGATGCTGATTTTTATTTTTAATCCTCATATCAGTAATTTTCCATTACAAAAACTTCCACCCCCACAGTGTATTAGAATAGTATCTTACTTTAGCTGCTGCCCATGTTACAACTAATGGGCTTCCCTTGTGGCTCAGCTGGTAAAGAATCCGCCTGCAATGCGGGAGATCTGGGTTTGATCCCTGGGTCAGGAAGATCCCCTGGAGAAGGGAAAGGCTACCCACTCCAGTATTCTGGCCTGGAGAATTGTAGGAACTGTATAGCCCACGGGGTCACAAAGAGTCAGGCACGACTGAGTGGCTTTCACTTTCACTTTCATATACAACTAATAAGCAAAAGAATTAAAAGCTTTGTGAAAATGGTCAATTTCTATGTGACTTAACTTTGTTTTATTTTTGCACTATTATAACTTAAAAATCATTCAAATGAATTGTTTTTTTAATTTGTATTAAAAAAAAAAAAACTCCCTAGCTATATACCCCCTGAAAACAGGGGTTTATAATGGAAGTGCTGACACAACCCTAACTAAAGCAGCACAAATGTTGCCGCTATAATACACAAAATCAAGTTCTATTATTCTAAACTATCCTCGCTCATGGGATTTTTCTTTACTGTGCTCCCAGTCAAACTGCTGAAGCATGAAAAATTTAAATGCAATCAAATGCGCCCAATTCTACTTTACTAGAACAAGTGTCTACAGTGGTACAATCTTAAAAGGAGATGCAACAGATTTGTTTGGTGTTTTTTTTAACTGTTTATTTATAATACAGTGCATTGGAGATAAAATAAAAGAGGAAATTACACTCACATGGTACCAGTGTATTGACTACACAGAGTACATTATAATCAGAGAGAAGAACTACATTGTCAACTTATCACATTGGTTAAACAAGATGGTTTTCTGGGGCATAGCTATTATCAAGTAAAATCTCCAAAGAGAATTACATATCTCTGGGACACATAAAACTAAATTCCCATCATGTGTTCCCTGAGTTTGAAATGTCTCTGCCCAGCAGATCAAGTGAATTCCCAGGATGCCAGCCACTGGGAAGAACTTCAGGGCTTAGGACTTCTGAAAATGAGATGGTAGGAGATGAAGTGCCCAGTAATTGATAAAGTTTTCTAGGAAGCCAGTAAGAGTGCTTCTAGGAAGATTATTATTTTATTCCAAAACTCCAGAATAAAATCTGAATGCTTACACCATTATCAACCTACTCAGACAGTAAGTTTATTTTATATTCTTTAATAAGAAATCAAGATTAGCTGGTCCAAGACTGGGTAAAATGGTGAGGACTGGATATCTACACATTAAGTATTCTATCTCAGACAAACCTTACTTTCTAGAACTTTAAATCTTTCTTATTTGGTAGTGCTATTTTTTAAAGTTATTTTTATGTCTAAAAGTTAGGAATTTTTAGAACAACTTTCTCATAAGGCACAGTCACTTGAAATTGCTTTTTTCTCCCTTTTACCATTGCATGGAAAAAATACACTTCAATACTATCATTTGGGACTGGCATAATTATCCAAAGAAGCCACTGAATTTATTAGAACAATATTTTAACCTGTTTTTTTTTAATGTTTTCATTACTTCTAAGGTTATTATCAAATGGCATTCATTTCTTAGGTGTGCTACATTTACTCAAAAGAAGCCCTGTTTTTAACATAAAGCAACATTTTAATAGTTGGTTTATTTAAAGAAAAAATTAAAAATTCAGGCCAACATTCACATTTATTTTTGCAACTCAGCCCCAGGCTACCAAGGTAGACTTATTTCAGTCAGATACTTCACTGTTAATTTAATGCTGCAATTGATTTGATACTGAGAAATAAACAACTAATTTTCCAAAAATATAACACAGTGCCTCTCATTTTAAGGAGCATGAGTAACAGATATGTTTAGCTGCCAAAATGCACAATACCCAGAAACCCCTACAAAAGATGCCAGTCCACCCAGCCTAGAGCAAAGAGTGATTTAAAAATCCTCTTCCTGAACCTCTAATTTCCACCTTTAAGTATTGGGACAGGCTGAGGGAGGGCCCCTTTTCAGACATTAAAATTAAGATAAACCTTTTTAAACTTTTCTCCACCCACCCGCAGTTCCCTCATGTGGAGCCTGAGGGTTGTTTTTGATTCTCTGTATTGTTTGACCCAGCACTAGCACCTGTCCCTCACTCCACCTCCAAACTTCCCTATGCTTCTGCCAGCTTTTTCTCCCTCTTCCATCTCCTTAATAGCAAATCAGAAAATTCCATGAAGAAGGTTACTGCTTTCAGAGCTACCCTGGAGAGTTATAAACCTATCTTTTAAAGTTTGTAGTGGCTCTTTCAGAATATATATGGTAACATATACAGACAATATCTGCTAGAAGAAAACTCACTAATTTGAGTTAGCTGTCAAATCAGTAGTGATGGGGCAAATGAAAAAGGCTTGAAGCCCTTGAAGTATGTCTAAGAAGGGGCTTAAATTAATGGAGTTTGACTTATCTAAGGCTTCTAATTTTTCACACCAAAGCTCCAAAATTGTCTTCAAAGGCCTTCTGAGGTTCTTACAAAACAGAGACTACCTGGAACAGATTCTTCTCAAGTCATCAAAGTTTGTGTTTCTAGAGTTTATATTTAGCTGACAATATTGCTGTCACTTTATATAGCTTAAGACTGTTCTTTGGACTAGAGCTCATATGTCTTGGAATGCTTTGACTCATGAATTGTTTCTCCTGATAATGTTACATCACGTAACCACCTCTGTCTAATTGGTTAGTATCTGCTGGAAGAGGCAGGCAACCAGCCTAATGACTGGCCTGCCTGATGGATTGCCTATGGAAAACCTATAATTATTACATGTGTCTCTGAGTATCCAGTTTCTTCCTGGGATCAAAACAACTTGCCTTCATGTAACCTCTATACTTTGTGCTTGATAGAAATAATACTGAATTTTTCTCAAAGCTAATCCACCAATTACTTGTTGAGATCTTTGCTTTGGAAAGCCAGGCCTAGAATACATAAATAAAATCAGTCACCTAACAATAAGAGAAAAACCAAACAATGGCTACTATAAATATACTTACTAAGAGGATTTTAATCACACACAATGATTTTATCCCTCAAATGAAAGACTTCTATTTGGCTTGAGTGAAAGAAAGCTGTCTAAAATAATAGTAAAATGAACTTATTTATATACATTCACTTTGAATCTCCTCTTCACATGAAATGAGAACCATAATTTTTAAAGTAAATACTAAATATGTCTTTGACAGCTTGAAACAGATCCACAAGTATGAAAGCCCAATTACAGGATATCTTATCCAATTATCAATAAAATTATAAACCAGAACAATAACTTCTCAGAGAGAAAAGGTACGTAGGAAGCTGTCACCTCTATTTTCACTTTTCAGCATTGCCAGAAAAAAGAGAAAAATGAACATTGATACTATGTAGTTTCAAAAAGCAAAGCCTCACAAATGGTATCACTGAGCAAAATTACGTAAGGAAGCTAATCTCTGAGGTTCTCCTTTAGCTAAAGCAAGCCAGCAATTTCTCTCTTTCACATAATGAAATAAGGTATAAACTTCAGGTTCCTATCAAATAAGAGGAGAAAGACTAGGAAGAAGAGAAAGCGGGAGGGGAACAGGCGAGGGTGGGGAAGGAGAGGAGAAGGGGGAGGGACAAAGGGAAAGGGGAGGAGAGAAACAACAGAGGCTTTGCAGTTCATTTTCAGTTTGTCTACTTAATGAAAACCTCATTGTACAACACTGAAAACCATTTCCAGCAGGCAAAGTATTTCTGATTCAGCAGAGGTTACACAAGCATCAAAGCAGTTAAATATAGGTGCCAAGCCACATTGCCAGGAGCTCTTAGTACTGTGAGTTAGTGTTACCTGACAGCTTAGTGAATATAAAATTACTTGTTTCTCCAATTGAAGACAATCAAATTGTCACCTTCCATTGTAATAATGCACAACTAGTGATCAGCAAAGTGCAAACATAATTACCATGAAGAAAACAAAAAATCAAATCTAAATCTCTCTACAGAGTAAACACATCTATCTGGCTTCCCCCAAAAAGGAGTGCATTTTAATGCTGAATGCTGTGATGCAATCTGTTATTTAAGAACAAGATTTATTAGTCTTACAGTAAATTAAAATGGAAAACAATAAGAAAGACCAATTAATAAAAAGTGAATACGAATACTAACAAGAGCACTACAACTTTCCAGAGTATAAGGCCTTACATACTGTTATCAGTGCCATCTCTGCTGATAATGTTAAGTTTATATTAGCAGTAGGACCATTATAAAAACTACCCTTTCAGATATTTCTCTCTAGCCCAGAAAGCTTTCAGCAGGTTGAAAAAGACAGGTATTATTCAAACTTCAAAAGCTTTTGTCTTATTTTTTCCTAAAAATAAAAGTGTTATGCCTTATTATTGTCTTCTAAAGTGATCTGTATTTCCGAGGTCAAAATTTCACCTCACAAAATTGACTTAGTATCTATCTCTATCCAAGTTTACAAAAATAACCAAGCACTGGGTACATGTCCACAATTTTTATTTATGCTGAGACACTCAGCATCTGGAATTCTTATCCAAATTTGGTGGCCAGATTGGCCCACTGTGAAAGTGATTTCAGGAACCCAAAGCTGGGTTAGTATTAAAGCCCTGAAAATTTGACATGTTTTTCCTGCATGCTGAAAAGTCCTAAGTAATCTATATAAATATAGATGTTGCTCCAGCCAAAGTGCTTTTTTAAAAGATATTACTAAAGTGATTTTATATCTAACTCAAAGTTTAAAGCACTCAGATTTACATTATTCTTTCCAATACGACAGAAACTATCTTTCCATTTCAGAACACTCTTAACAGGAGTTTTCTTCCTCATCAATAATGTCCTTCTTTGCATTAAAATGTGTTCATCATTGCTAATTATTAGAAAAAAATGTGTATCAAAACTACAATGAGGTATCACCTCACACTGGTCAGAATAGTCATTGTTGAAAAGTCTACAAATAATAAATCCTGGAGAAGGTGTGGAGAAAAGGTGGGAACGTAAATTGATGCAGCCACTATAGAGAACAGTATAGAGGTTCCTTAAAAAACTAAAACTAGACCTACCATACGATCCAGAAATCCCATTCCTGAACCAGAAAAGACAAAAACTTTAATTCAAAAAGATACATGCACCTCAATGTTCATTGCAGCACTGCATATAATAGTCAAGACATTAATGCAACCTAAATGTCGATCAACAGAAGAATAGATAAGATGTGGTACATACATACAATGGAATATTACTCAGCCATAAAAAGTGAAATAATGCCATTTGCAGCAACATAAAGTAGACCTAGAGATAATCATACTAAGTGAAGTAAGTCAGCAGAGAAAGGCAAATATCATATTATATCACTTATATGTCAAATCTTAAAACACAACACAAATGAACTTATTTACAAAACAGAAATAGATTCACAGACACAGAAAACAAACTTACAGCTGCCAAAGGGGAAACAAGGAAGGGATAAATTAGGAGTTTGGGATTAGCATACACATAGTACTATACATAAACTAGATAAACAAGGACCTACTGTATAGCACAGAGAATTATATTCAATATCTTGTAATAACCAATAAGGGAAAATAATTCAAAAAGAATACACACACACATATAGACATATATGTGTGTATATATATACATATATATGCATCACTTTGCAGTATGCCTGAAACTAGCACAACATTGTAAATCAATTCTATACTTCAATAAGAAAGAATGTCCTCCTTTTTATCAGAAAAGTATATTTTATATATAATGTCTGATATTTCCAGTCTTGCTTTTGCTGACTGTATAGAGCTTCAGCCTTTCAGAAAACTAAGATCATGACATCTGGTCCCATCACTTCATGGCAAACAGATGGGGAAATAGTGGAAATAGTGACAAACTTTATTTCTGGAGGCTCCAAAATCACTGCAGCTGGTGACTGCAGCCATGAAGTTAAAAGACTCCTTAGAAGAAAAGTTATGACCAACCTAGACAGCATATTAAAAAGCAGAGACATTACTTTGCTAACAAAGGTCCATCTAGTCAAGGCTATGGTTTTTCCAGTAGTCATGTATGGATGTGAGAGTTGGACTATAAACAAAGCTGAGTGCTGAAGAATTGATGCTTTTGAACTGTGGTGTTGGAGAAGACTTTTGAGAGTCCCTTGGACTGCAAGGAGATCCAACCAGTCCATCCTAAAGGAAATCACTCCTGAATATTCATTGGAAGGACTGATGTTGTAGCTGAAACTCCAATACTTTGGCCTCCAGATGTGAAGAACTGACTCATTTGAAAAGACCCTGATGCTGGGAAAGATTGAAGGTAGGAGGAGAAGGGGATGACAGAGGATGAGATGGTTGGGAGTTGGTCATGGACAGGGAGGCCTAGTGTGCTGCAGTCCACAGGGTCGCAAAGAGTCGGACATGACTGAGCAACTGAACTGAACTGAATTGAACTGATATTCCCTTTTTACCTGATACTTCTGTTCTAAATAATCTCAGGTATAATCCTCTAAATCAAAAATGGATCAAGTAAAGGAGAAGGGGAAGTACACCAAAGAGTGGAAGTGTAATGAATTAGGGACCGTCAACAACATATGATTCCCTGAGCTTGAATCTCAGCATTTAAATTCAGATAATTACAGATCATTTCTTAGAAGGATACTTTCATCCTTTATAAACCTGAAATGGCCACCATTCCTCTGTTTTATTAGTAAAGAGTGGAGAAGGGTGAGATGACGGTACTGGGTTGACTTAATGGCAAAATTAAAAGCAGAATACAGATAGAAGAAATAGGAGAAAGGGAAAGTCCAAAGTCCAGTTACAAGTTTTATTATGATCAGAAATAAATTTCATATCATTAAGAGAAATCTGAATGTGAGAAATAAGATTGTTCTAAAAGGAAAGATCTTTTTCCTTCATCTTGCCAAAAAGCTCTTTTCCCAAAGGGTCTTAACTTATAATCTTGACACAATAAAAACCTCTCTGCAAAGAGGGTGGCAGGAGGTGGTAGTGGGTCATGTGGTTCAGTCAGTGTTTTTCAACTTCAGTGATGAGTAATATATTCCTAAAATTATGATCCTACAGAATATTCCTCACAATATAATAATAATAAAAAGTGTCCACAAAAAGAAGACAAATCTGTTGTCAGAGAATGTCTTTTAGACCCATGGGGACAAATGCTTATATAAATGTTACCAAAAGCTTATGATAAATGGAAGAAAACAGAAAACATTAAAAGATTTCATTTTATTTTTTTAGGTTTATTCTATATGTTCCACGAGCACAGGGGTGATGACTACCTTGTTTAGTAATGGATCCCCAGTGCTCAGTATATTGTACAACACACTGCAGATAAATGGTAATATTGGGGAGGAAAGAGTGAGGGGAAATTAAGGATGGAGAGATGAGAAAATAGTTTTTTTTTTAATTAAGGTACCTCTATAATCACAGAAAATGCCACTCACATGTTAAGGCTGCCAACCCATATATTCTTTCTCTATATCCTTTTTATCAAACATCTTATCCTTGATATCTAAATTATTATTTTTATATCTATATTCCCAACAGTGAACTCTCTCTCATCTCCCTGAAATACAACAATCCTCAAATGACTTCTAGAAAAGTATATCAAGATTATGCCAAGATGTACTTGCTATGTCATATTCAACAGAACTTGAAATTAGATTCATAGGGGATTTCCCTGGTGATCAACGGTTAAGAATCTGCCTGCCAGATGCAGGGACATGGGTTCGATCCCAGATTCAGGAAAATTCTACATGCTGCAAGGCCACTAAGCCCGTGTACTATATCTACTGAAAGCTGCTCACCCTAGAGTCTGTGCTCTGCAACAAGAGAAGCCACCAACCACAGTGAGAAGCCTGTGCATCACGACTAGAGAGTAGCCCACCTCGGTCTGACACAGAGAATATTCATGTGTAGCAACAATGACCCAGTACAGTCAAAATAACAAATAAATAATTTTTTAAAAATTAGATTCATTCTTTTCCTCAACACCCTCCCTCATTCATTCACACCCAGGGAAGCATAGTGCTCAGAATCATCCAAGTTCAAAACATGGACACCAAATCTATCTCCTCTTTCTATCCTTGCTCATCACTGCCAGCCTGTCATTAAGCTCCATCAACTCTTAATAATGTTTCTCATGCTCATACCTTCTTACCATACTCATGATCACCTTCATACAGGGCTTTATTACACTTCATACCTTGACTCTTACAACAGACTGTAAACTGATATCCTTAATTTCAGTATCTCCACCTCCAAATTAGTCTTGCTGCCACCCCCAGTATTAAGCCATTCCCTTGATCAAAAAACATCAGTGGCTCTCCTTTGATGACAGAAAAAGTCCAAACTCCTGACTCTGGCATTCAAGGCCCTCCATCCAGACCCAATCAGTCTTTCTAAGCTTATCTTCTAGTAGTCTACACTTTAACCTTCTTTGATACACTCAGACTTCACTTAATTGCTACCTCCCAGCCTTTGCTTTGCCTGTCCTTTCCCTATTTCCTCAGCCTTCCTTTCTTATCACTAGGAAACTAACTGAGCCTATTCCAGGTAACTAAATCCACCCATCTTCTAATCACTTCTATAAATACCCTGAAATTTTATTTTTTATACAACACATTCAACACAATGCATACTATCTTAAACAATCTTTTTAAAATATATACTATAATTATATTTTTATGCATTAGTTGCTCAGTCATGTCCGATTCTTTGCAACCCATGGACTGCAGCTCGCCAGGCTCCTCTATCCATGGAATTCTCCAAGCACGAATATTGGAGTGGGTAGCCCTTCCCTCATCCAGGGGATCCTTCTGACCCAGGGATTCAAACCAGGTCTCCTGCATTGTTTACCACCTGAGCCAGTAATCCCAATCAGATTACAAACTTTTCCAGGGAAAGAACAAAATACTAGACTTCTCTGTATTCCCATAGCACTTAGTACATATTTTACACAAAGAAAACACTCCATAAATATTTGCCTAATTATATAAATTTTATTAAATGAACTGGTGGAAATAAATTTAGGGTATTCATTTAGCTGGAGGCTTTAAAGTAAAACTTCCAGATCTCTGCACATAACTTGGTTCTTCAGGGCTGTCTCCTCTTCCCTCACCCCCTGGTCAATTAAATTCATTTTATATTTCAAAAGTTCTACATATTCTGTGGGAAAACAAATCATCAATCTGTTGTTTAAAACATTCAAAAAGATGGATAGATGGACAGACAGATGAACAGCTATGGATGGATGGATAGATGATGAAGAGATGATTGAAAAGATACACAAATAGTATTTGCTAGATGTTTAGAAAGTATCAGTTCCTTTTGCTGAGCACTGTTACATATCTTATCTCACTTAGCCCTCAAAACAATTATAATTAGGTAACGCACATTATCCCTGTTCTACAGAAAAGGAAACCAAGGCATGAAAATGTTTATTTAAAAAATATTAAAACTTGCCTAAGGTCACACCTAGTAAATACAGAAGGCAGAATTTAAACTCAAGTGATCTAAATCCAGGGAATATGCTACTAGAATTAAAGGTAACTGATAATAAATCTAACTTAAATGAATTAACTATTTTCAATTATCTGAATTTTGACTAGTTCATATACTTCCTATAGAACTTTATTTTTAATATTCAAATTAGATATTCTAGATATTTATTTAGTCCAAGCATGATCAAAGAATTTTCTGTCTTTCCTTTTCCCCTTTTTCCTTCCTTTCTACTTCTAGGATTCAAGGTACTCAATTACTGATTGACAACTATAAAAGGAGAGAGGAGAGCAGAAAGGAGAGCAGGTAACCTTCTAACCAATCCATTTGACTCTTTGACAGTGGAATTGATTACAGAAGTAGTCAAAGCTATTGGAATACAAATCTTAAAGATTCACTGTCATCTTCATACAGTAAATCTTATAATAAATATTTGTTGGTTATTAACGATCTATGCTTCCCCTGAAAGATCATGGTCCTGACAACTGTGGTGTTAAAGAAGACTTGAGAGTCCTTTGGATCGCAATGAGATCAAACCAGTCAATCCTGAAGGAAATCAATCCAGATTATTCACTGGAAGGACAGATGCTGAAGCTGAAGCTCCAATATTTTGGCCACCTGATGCGAAGAGCTGACTCATTAGAAAAGACTCTGATGCTGGGAAAGATTGAAGGCAGGAGGAGAAGGAGATGACAGAGGACAAGATGGTTGGATAGCATCACTGACTCAGTGGACGTGAGTTTGAGCAAGCTCCAGGAGATGGTGAAGGACAGGGAAGCCAGGAGTGCTACAGTCCATGGGTTCACAAAGAGTCGGACACAACTGAGTGACTGAACAACAAAATGCTTGCCCTGGCGTGATTTTTCTGATTAACCTAGATGAACAGCATTTAACTATATTCTAATACAGACAGTTTTGAGATAAAATAAGGATGTCAATTCCCATTCATTTCAAAGGTCCAGGTAAGTATGAGACCTAATTTCTACCTTACAGCTCTTACCAGAAAAGCCATACCAGAAGCATCATATACAACTGGAGCTATTTCACTGCAAAAGTAGGTGTTAAGGATAGCCTCGAGGGCAAATTAGAAGTACTTAAGCGGTATACATTTTAATACATCACCCATCTAGAATTCATTGTAGGAATGCAGAGTTAATTTAGATATTCTCTTAAAATCTGACAACCATATAACATTACATAATCCTAACTTCTGGCAGGGCAGGCCAGAAGAATTTCATATACAAGGGCATTCATTTTTATAAATTATAACTGTGAAAGTTGAAGAAAGGTTTTCACTACTAACCCAAATTTCCACATTTTTAATATACACCTCCAAGTCTGGTTTCACATATAAAGTACTGCTATCTTGTATTTTTCCCTCACTACCTCTGCCACCTTTCCCTACTCCTTATAGTTATTTGCTTCAAGTTTCACACTTGCACTTGCTGGTAACATATTATCATAAACCATTCCAGGAGAATATTAGAATCCAATGTTTCCATGAATCACTGCACAGAATTATTTGCATTATCATTATAGAAGACATGTATGACTACTGACTGTCTTGCACACTAAGGGGTTCTTTACCAAGTACCTATACGCACACCTATCAAGCCACTGAAGTTCTAGTTTTCCCAAGCTTTGCTATGAGAAAAAAAACTACACTATTTATCCAGTTTTGTTTCTTCTTCTCACATAAGCACCACCTCACAATCTCCCAAAATAGAAACATTTTAATATGCCTTGTCTATGTGTTTTTTTCAATTTCTTCAAAAGTAAATCTTTTGTTTGCATCCATCCAGTGCCTAGACCTAGAAAACTGCTACCAGTCTTAACATAATCTACTGCCAGAAGGAAAAATGTGGATTCATAAAAAGATTTAGAGTAGGGATTTAAATCCCGGACCTCTCTTTTACTAGATCTGTGAACTTGACAAGTTACTTAACTCTCTGAGGCGCCTTGTCCCCATCTGCAAAATTAGAAACAACACATCTTCCTGAAGATTAAATTAATATATGTGCTAGTACCACTTAGTATTCGGTGGGTATTAAATGAACAGTAACTTCCTTTAAATAAAAGTGCACAGAAAAGGAGTTTGACTCAAGCAAAATTTTGAAAGGACAAGATTCCGAATTTTTACAAATCACAATAAATGAAAGTTCCATGGAATCGTTTTCCAGTGCCAATATACCCATGGCCCAGACCAAAGTAGACTAGAGACTAGGACCATGTCAACAGGGTAAAATACAGGAAATACTATCTCCCCAAAGAGGTAGGCATGAGAGGGAATCGCTCACATAGAAGAAACCATAGCATACAATATCTGCTGCTGAGAACTGTACTTGTGAGGATAATGGAGTATCCCGGACTCTGGCTACCCATTCAGACCACCTACTATTAGCCTTTTTCCTTGATTTTCAAACAAATCAGTCCTAAACTTTCAAGACTGTACCCACTGTCTCAGAATTAACTTTTAAAGAGAAGCAGCATTTCAATATACTTTAATTTGAGAGTAAATAAAGCCTAAAAATGCACCGATACCTTTCAAAGCTTGATTATTTGCTTTTCTATTTGAGAAACAGATGGGTCAGTAATCCCTGGCCCCAAACTTTAAATGCTTAAAAGTGTTTCTTATTTCACACCATTTTTTATTTCTAAAAATCAAGTTCCTACTAGTGTGCTACCCACCCCAGCACATCCTCACAAGCTGAGAAAACAGTTTACTTCTCCTCTCATCACAATTTACTTTAGAAAGTCAACTTGAGGAGTTATAGATATGCTAGCCTGACTGCTTGGTATTTTAGTAAATTCGTTATCACAAAATAAGTATTCTGAACTCTACCACAGCTCAGAAAGATGACCGACACTCATCTACTCCATGTGTAGCCTGAAAGCACTGTTAGCACCGTTTGAAGCCGAAAGTGCCAACATCAAGATGAACCTGCCTAAGGACCAAACTCACAGACAGTT